>NC_135335.1:4780323-9780323 GCF_023851605.1 Tamandua tetradactyla
ATAGAGGAGTGGGTGAGCTTGGCCATTCCTGGGGGGCTTTACTGAGGGATCTCATCTGCCTGTGCGGAGCATCTGGCACACCCGCCTGCAGGTGGCATGGTCTCCCGCCCATGTCCCCGTGCCGGATGGGTGTGGCTGGGACCTCGCGGTGTAGATTATGTCACCCAACGGCTTCAAGTACAGGAGCATTCCCTCTCCACCTGGGACGCCGCATGTGCAGGCAGTGTGGCTGGAGAGCTCAGGCTTCTGTAGCTGCAGCTAATTCCAGCTTCAACTCCTGTGGTGCGTGGGCATCCTTACCCTTCCTGGTCTCAGTTTCCTGCCTCTCAGGCTGTGCCTCTTCCTGCCAGAGCTGTTCTGAGCCAGACAAGGGGGCCTGGCACAGAGTCAGCACCCACTAAATGTTTATGTTATCGTTGCCCCCCAGGGTTTGAATTCTGCTCCTTGGAGAAGCCCTCCCTGCTACTCCCCCTTCGCCGTCCCCCCTGCTCCCAGTTTTCTCCCTTCCTTGAACTGCCACAGCCCGCCACCCCCCTCCTCCTACCTTTTGGGTGGGTGTTCCCTCCTCAGTCCTTGTCTGGGTGTGGCTTTGGGCAAGGTGAGGCTGGTGTCAGTTCTCCCCCCGTGGGTGTGTGGGAGGGGAAGGCGTGACACACCTCTGGGTCTCTTCCAGGTATCCTGGAGATAACGGCCGTGGAGGTGGGCGTTGTGGCCATCAGGGGGCTCTTCTCCGGCCGGTACCTGGCCATGAGCAAGAGGGGACGACTCTATGCCTCGGTGAGCTGGGCTGGTCCTGTGGGCGGGCAGGGGTTGGGCAGCCATCTCCAGCATCACATCGGGGACACCGGGGGCGTGGGTGGGGCAGGGCTCTGCCCGGTCTCGTGTGGGGGCTCAAAACCTGGGGCCAGACCCCCAAGCCCTGTGACTTCACGCCCAGAGCTGTTCCCAGCAGCTCTGCTCTAATCAGCTCCTGGGTTGAGTGATTTGGAGTGTGGAACGTGGAGAGGATACCCAGAGGGGCGGACACCCCCTGAATCCTCCAGAGCTTCCCCAGGCGTTGCTGTCACCCCCATCAGCTGTCTCTGCTCTCAAGCAGGCGAGAGATTGTCCCCCAAATCATCACAGAAACAAACTGATCCACTCTGGAGTGATGCAAGGGGGTTCATTGGACCAAAGGTCTTCCATTGGGCAGCCAGAGCTCTCCTGGGGGCAGGGAAAACGAGCATGGAGCCCAGCTGGGCGCAGTGAGTGCTCCCCAAGAGCTGCAAGAGAGGGGCTGGGACCCCACCTCTCAGGCACACTGGTGCCCAGTCTAGACAGCACCCCAACTTCCTCCAAACATAAAGGGGTCTCGTTGCTCTGTGGGCGTTGGCAGCACACAACCCCCCAGGGGCAGGGGCAGGGAATACACTGGGTAAAATACGCGTAACTTGGAAACGTGCTCCCTCCAACTAGTCTTTACATGCAATAGGCTGACGGGTCCTTGGGCAATGAGAGGTTTTCCATCCCACATGCCCTGCATGGCCTGCGGGTATCCTCACAGTTTCATCTCTCCATTCAGTCACTTTTGCAGGGGGAACAGCCCCAGAATTTCCCTGCCCTCTTTGAAGTCAGGCAAAGTGGGATCCAGCAGAGCTGCAGGAAAACCCTCCTGTAAGCTCATTATTTCACTGCAGATTTTTAGCTGTTTTACTAACAGAAATGCGTTAAGGCAAATGCCCCATTTGTCTCCTCTGACCCCAGGGCCCTTGTGGGGAGGGCCTGTCTCCCCTGGGGAAGTTCACGGAGCAGAGCAGGAGGCCTGCCTCAAGAGGGGAAGCCACAAACCTCTGCCATCTCTTCCTGTGAGGGACAAAGCTGCGGACTTTGGGGAGGGGGGTAGAACAAAGCATTATCTGGGAGATCCTCATGTTTGAGGGACCACTTGTGGCTCTCTCTGACCTGAGAGCTGATGGCCCCAGCTTCGGGGGAAGCCCTGCAGGTCACCTGAGAGGGGTGACAGCCGGCTGCCCTCTCCATCACCTGGCACCAGGAGTGCCCGCTCTGGGCACCACCGTCCCTGGGCTCCCAGCCATCCGCCTCTTGTCTGTGTGGCTCCTCCAGGTCTTGCCCTCAGCCAGCTTCCTGCCGCCTCCTCTAGGCCAGCCTATGTGCTCCCCCAGGCCGCTGGCCTTCATGCTCTGACCACACCCTGGCGCCAGCCGTGAGCTCCTTCTGAAAGCCCGGATGGCTCAGAAACCCCAGGCAGAGGGCAGCACATGCCAACCGGCTCAGCAGCGACTCCCCTGCTTTACTACTGCCCCACCGGTAGGGCACTCAAACCCAAGGTCAGCTGGAAATAACAGTTCACATCCCCTCTCTCTCAGCCCCTCCTTCAGTCTACCCCCAAATCTTCAGACACAATCTCCTGAAATCTTTCTCTTCAATCCATACCTCTCGCCTCCCCCTGCTTTACTCCCAGGCCCTGCACCCTTACTGCAGGCTCTCATCACTTCCCACCCGAACCATAGCACCAGCCTTAAGAGGTCCTCCAGCCTCTTTCCTTCTCCAGCAAATCCATCCATCCACCTATACATACATGCATCTCTTCACCCATCCATCTATCTACCCACCCACCCATCCATCCATCCATTCATCCATCCATCCATCCATCCATCCATCCATCCATCCATCCATCCATCCATCCACCCTCCCACCCATCCATCCATCTACCCACACATCCATCCTTCCACACATCCATCCATCCACCCACCCACCCATCCATCCATCCATCCATCCATCCATCCATCCATCCATCCATCCATCCACCCATCCACCCGTCCGTCCATCCATCCATCCATCCATCCATCTTTCCATCCATGAATCCAACCACCTGTTCATCCAGGCATTCATTCATGAACTCATCAATCAGTCAAACATTTCTTGGGCACTTACCACATCCCACATACTGTGCTAGATATCTGCTGGGGGGGGAGTCTTCCTAAAATACAAATCTTGTCCCCCCAGAACTCCCATCACCCATAAATTATCATACAGACACCTTAGCTCAACTCAGAGGAGCTGGCCCAGACCACCTTCTGCCCTCATCTCCTGCCGTCACTATGTGACACATGCCCCAATTCCAACAGCTGGATCCTCTCGTGTGTCTCCAAACAATGCCTTTGCCCTGACAATGCCCACCCAGCCCTCACAACTCACCCCAAGTGCTACCCCTATGGGAACAGTGTCTCTGAGTCTGCTGGTGTCCATCAGCACTCCGATCATGGCTCTCCTGGCCCCTCCCAGGGGGCTGGTCCCTTGGGGTTCAGGGCAGGCTGGGGAGACTGGGTAGGCGGAGCAGCTCCCCGAGAAGAGGGCGAGTCAGGTAGGGCTGGGGTGGGGGCCGCTCTAAGGAGGAACTTGACTAAAAACAGGGTCCGGGGTGGGGCAGTAGGTAGGGTGGCTCTGGGGAGGACTGCCATGGGTGAGCCTCCACTGCCATTGCTTGTGACCCTGTCCCTGAGCTGTCCCTCCTTCGGCCTCCTGCTAGGTGCAGGCAGCTGCTCTGGAGGGCCTTGGAGTCACATGGCCTGCCACCCTTTGATCAGGGTGGAGTGAGGGGCTTGGGAGAAAAAGGGGCCCTGCCCCTGAGTCCCACAGTCCACAGTGGGAGCCAGATAACGGCGCCCACCTGGGGTTGGGGGGGGAGCCTGCCCCAAGCCCACTCACTCGTGCCCCAGGCAGCCCTGAGCCCCTCACTGCACAAGGGTGGGCGCAGAACTGAACAGCATCACATCTCTCTCGGTTGGCCCCGCCCCTCTGCCTCAGTTTCCCCATCTCTAAAGCGAGAAGGTTGGTCTTGAGCACTGGGATCCATTCCAGGCTCCAGGGAGCCTCGGGCATCCACTAAAGGGCAGAAGGGCAATGGAGGGGCTGGGCGTGGGGGGAGAAGCAGCCTCCACCTCCAATTCCACAGGACCCCCTCACCCTGATCTGCTCTGGGCTTCCGTGTTATCTGACTTAAAGATCTCGCTGCTCACGGCACGCTATTCCTGAGCTCCAGCTGTCAGCTGCCTCCCATCATGTGGTCTGAATCCTCCAGCCGCCCCCACCCACATGAGGACGCCCCCCCAGGTTCGAGACAGGCCCATTCACTCCTGTCCCCTGGCAGGCCCTTCCAGCTGCCTGCCCCTGTCCCTGGGCACCGTGTGGGGAAGGTTCCCCTGGTCCCCCTGGGGAGGTGGCCCTTGGCATGCCCACCACCCTCAGTAGGGTCTGAAGCCTCTGCTGAGTGTGCCCCCACCCCCTCGGCCAGGCCTTGGCACCTCCTGTCCCCCTGCTTAGTGAGCCCCGCTTAGTGAGCAGAGTCCACCTGCCGTCCTCCCTCCCAGGAGCCCCCAAGCTCCATGGACAAAACGAGTTCCCTCTAAGCCCCAGCTTGTGTTGGGACACGCCACCCTTTGAATTCGCCTTAAGAGCTGCCCTCCCTGGGGTGTGCCTCCAGCACGCACTTCACGCCAGGCTTCGTGTGTCCATAAACTGGGTCAGCTGTGAGGCAGGGACTGTGTCCCCCAGCTCAGGACAAGGATGGTGACTCCTGGAGCTCGGGTGCCAGAGCCAGGACCCACCCTCAGCATTGACCTGGAGAGCCTGGGCTCGGCTCCCCTTCCTTCCTCTGCATGGCTCCTTTTTCTTTTATGCAATTTCTTCAAGAGACATCTGGGGTGCCGACTCCTTCCTCTGTCCAAACGTCTGGCCCTGGCCGAGGTCTGCCCAGCCTTACAGCTCAGGGTCCCTGGGTCGGGCAGCCCTGCCTCTGCTCTGCCCTCACGACTTCACATGGACAGATGCTGGGGACATCAGGGAGGCCTTCCTGGAGGAAGCGGCCTTGGAGCTGAACCCTGAAGGCCAAGCTCCCCACAAGGGAGGGGAGCAGAGAGGGCGGCAGGGAGGTGCTGGCGAGGAGCAGCCCTGCGGGGTGGGCCCAGGGCCGCTGACCACGGCGTCTCGTCCCCGCAGGAGAGCTACAACGCCGAGTGTGAGTTTGTGGAGCGGATCCACGAGCTGGGCTACAACACGTACGCCTCCCGGCTGTACCCCACGGCCCCCCGCGGGCCCGGGGCCCGGCGCCCGCCCACCGCCGAGAGACTGTGGTACGTGTCGGTGAATGGCAAGGGCCGGCCGCGCCGGGGCTGCAGGACGCGCCGCACGCAGAAGTCATCGCTGTTCCTGCCGCGCGTGCTGGACCCCAAGGACCACGAGATGGTGCGGCTGCTGCAGAGCGGCGCGGGCCCCCGGGGACCGCTGCCCGGACCCCCTGTCCAGGGCGCCCGGCGGTGGAGGCCGGGGCAGCCGGGGAGGCGGCGCGCGGCCCCGGCCCGGGAGGACGCAGCTGGCGCTGGCCACGCGGGGCGCACAGCTCACGGCCGGGCCGGGCAGCGCCAGGCGAGGACCCGCCAAGGCCCGGGGGGCCCCCGTGCCTCCTTCCTGGCCCCCCATCAGGGCAGCATTTCCTAGCTGACTCCCAGCGCTCCTTGCTCCTGCCCCCCACTTCTTGCTTCGGCGTTGGCTCCTGCTTTGGGGGGTCCGTAGGACGTGCTCTCACCCATCCTGGTCTCCACAAACGAGGGTTAATTCAGAACTGGGGTGGGGGGCCCGGCTCGGGGCACAGGGGAGGGATGACTTAGAGGCAAGTTACTTGTGGGTTGTCGTTGGCTAGGGACCCCCCTACCCCTCGGCCACCGGGGAGCCCGCCTGGAATCTGGGCGCCCCAGCCGGCCCAGGAGCCTCCAGCCAAATGCGGTGGGTTTGTGTAATCGGAAACATTAAAGTGTCTTTATTCTACTTTGTTATTTAACAGAGTATAACGCAGCCCGAGGCAGCTCTGGCAGCTCTTAGGTGAACTTATTTGCTTGTGGTGACAGGAAAGTCCGTTCGTTTAGACCCATGTTGGGAGTTGCTCACAGCCCCTGTGATCTTAGGAAGCGCGACCTTATTCCGAGAAACTGGGTTGAAGATGCAACTTAATCCTCTGGTTTGGGAAGTTCCTATTTTTGAGATCAATGGATAGTTTATGTGGGTGAAAAGAACAGGCTTACTCCTGTGTACGTGCATGCACGTGGGTGTGCAAAAGTGATTGCACCTGCCTGGGCCTGCATTCGTGTGTGCACACGTGTGCATGGATTCCTGCAGTGTCTGCATGCTTGTATGCGTGTGCCTGTGAATGTGCGTGTGCATGCCTGAGCACGTGTGCGTGTGTGTCTCCCCATGTGTCTCTGAATATACATGCGTGTGTATGTATGTGCATGGAGAGAGAGAGCCTTCCCTTGTTCCAGAACTCTGAAAAGCATCCCGTGTGCTGCAGCCAACTGCTTCTCCCTGGAGAATTTCGGGTTTCTCTGTGGTGCCGGCATCACCCCCTGCCTCCGCCCCCAGCCCCTCTATCCTTGTACCTCCTGGTTTGGCTGAGAGAGTGAGGCTCAGAAGGCGAAGTGATTTCTGGGGGTCCTTCCCTGCCTCCTGGCGTGGCGTGGGGTGGGTCACCTGGAGTGGCCCACGTGGGAGCCAAACGGCCTGGACAGCCACCACGCCTGTCCCCTGCAGGGGCACCCTGTCCCCACAGCAAGCCCAGGGGGTGCCCGAGAGCGCGACCACTGCTGGTTTGCGTTGGGGCCCATGAGGCTTTCCTGGGGGGCAGTGGGGGCCTCTGCCGGCTATGGGGGGGCAGCCCTGGGGCTGTTTGAGCCAAGCCCATCCTGTGCAGGGTCCCCTGGGCGTGCCCCGCTATAGTCACTGAGGGACACTTGCCAGCTGGACAGAAGGGTCTGCTCAGCTGGAGAGGCTTTTCTTACCAGGGAGGGGAATCGGGGCTCGCTGTGCTCAGGGTGTTGGGGTGTAGGTCTGTGTGCGTCTCAGATACCCCCCAAAAGTACCATGTTCACCCCAGAAAGGGCAGCCGGGGCCCAGGAAGGAGGCACCACTGGCCCCAATTCACAGAGCCCCAGTGGGGGCTGATGGGTCCTTGGTGCCGGGTCCCCACGGCTGGCCAGGAAGGGGCCCGTTGAGGTGCCATCAGGGATCACAGGAGGCCCCCCCAGCCCTCAGCGTCTCCCGGCCTCGCTGTCACCTCCCAGTTCTTCCCTCCTTCCTGGAACATGCCCATCCCCGGAGCCCCTATTGGGGGGTGGGGAGGGGGCAGCCTGGAGCCTCTGCTCTGTTGCCGAGGGGAGTCAGGAGGTGAGGGGGCGTCCTGGCATGTAGAGGGGTGGGACCTCCTGGAGAGGAAAATGGGAGGGGGCGTGAGCCCAGCACCCTTCCCTGCCTGGCCTGGCCCATTCTCTCAGGTGTGAGACCATCAGCCCCGCCCGCCCAGCCAGGAGAGCAAAGAGAGGCAGGAGCCAGAGTGAGGGCAGGGTCTTTAGGTGCCAGAGGTCTCTGGGACCTTGGGGTGGCCAGTGGGCCACCCCTGCCTGCCTGTTCGTCCTGTTGGGAGGAAGCAAGCTGCCAGCCCCACAGGGAAAGGAGGCCTGGCCTCTGGGTGAAGTCAAAAGGAGGATGCCCCTCCATGAGAGTGCAAAGGTGGTTCAGTGGTAGAATTCTCACCTGCCATGTGGGAGACCCGGGTTCGATTCCCGCCCTCCACCCAAAAAAAATGCAACATGGTGCTGCAGTAATGGGAGAGTCACACGGAGAAAGAATGAAATGTGACCCCCACATACAGGATACAAACAAAAAAGGAGGACCCCTGAGCCCCAGCCCTGACCTCCCTGGCTGGGATGGAGCAGGGGGGTTGGGTCCTGGAGGACTGAGCCTTGGTGCCGAACTCTGGGCCCCTTGGAGGGTCGGAGGCTCCCCCACCACGCGGAAAGGTGAGCAGGCAGGCTGGGATCAGCGCCGCCCGTCCGAGCAGACCTTACCTCAACCTCGTTCCAGGCCTGGTCTCCACGCAGCCCCCAGGAGCGGGGGCCCGCCCTCGCCAGCTGTCATACGGGGGTACCGCGGGGTTACCCCGCACAGGTCCCGGGTGTGGGCCCGGGTCTGTGTTCGTGCCTCCGGGGAACTCGGCGAGAGGTCTCCGGGGGGGGAAACGAGGCCCTGGAGTCTGGAGTCAGACCTGCCTGGGATCAAACGTGGCAGCGCGTGGCCGTCACCTCCGTCGACCGTGAACACGTGCAGCCGCGTGGCCCCGCGTGGCCCCTGCCTCTGCAGCCTCAGTTTCCCCATCTGTCCCATGTTGGGACCCCTGGAGAGGCAGGAAATAGCCACAAGCCCAGAGAGGGCAGAGGCAGCACCAGGCACTGATTCTCCAGCCCAAGAGATGCGTCAGGAGTCGAGTGTGCTCTCCCAGGGTCCCTCTCGGCAGCGCCCACCTTTCACCTGGGCCTCAGGGTGGGGGGTGGAGGGACAATCTCCTGGAGGGCAAAGAGGGGATGCTGAAAGATACGAGGGAAATCCCGGGAAACCCCACACCTTGGACAGATTGGTTTCAAGATAAAAATTTCAAGGTCTTACCACAGATGCCTCTTGAACAGTTCAGAATTGTGGCCCTGTAATCCAATCTCCCTCTCTCTTCCCTCCATCCACCCCCTACCCAGCTATCAATCCACACACCCATTTATCCATCCATCCGTCCATCCATCCATCATCTGTCTGTCTATCTATCCACCTACCCATCCAGCATGTGTTGACACCAACCAAAAACCACACCCTGGGCTGGGCAGCTAAAGCGGTGAAGAAGACTTTTCTCTAAGCCCTGGAGTTAGGAGAACCTGGCCTCAGTTTCAAGGGCCCCTTCACAGGCTGGGGGACCAGGCAAGTCTCTCTAACCCCTCAGAGCCTCAGTTTCCACCTCTGTGAATCAGGGACAATAATGACGCCTACCCCTTAGGCTGCAGTGAAACATAAACCCGCTAACAAGTGATGGCTGAAGCCTGGCACATGGTCGGCTAAGCTTATGCAAGTTGCTGTGATGGCCACACCGCTCTGGGACCCTCCAGGGGTGCCCTAGTAAAAGCCGTCAGAAACTCCCCTTTAATGCGTGCCCACTCTATGCCAGCACATTCTGATCACTCTGCAACCTTCCAGACTCACTCCAGGCAATGAACTGCGTAAGCCCCCCAAATTCCGGGAGGCAGGGGTTCTTGTCCCGCTGGCCCCACGTGGAGCGTGAGCCCCAGGGTGGTTACAGGACAGAAGTAAGATGATGCAGCTGCTCAGGAGGGGAAGTCTGAGCCCCCAGTCCCAGTTCTGCACCCCCAGCCCCCAGCCTCCACCGGGGACACGGGCTGAACGTTTGCAGGGAAGAGGGTAGGGCAGGTTCCATTTGTCCTCATAGAACATTTCTCTCTCACCTCTTCCTTCCATGAACTCTCCCACTGAACAGGTAGGTCTTTTTGAAAGCTTTTCTCATCTCAGGAGAATCGGCTGAACCTCCAATCTTGCAGCAAGCCTCAGTGGTTTACTCAGAAGAATCACCTCTTCTTGCCAGGATGCCACTCTGTCTCCTCCTTCCATGTGCCTGGCCCTTCCTTGCTGTCACTCCAGCTAGCCTACTCCGCCCACCCCAAGCTCTTCCCTGCCACAGGACCTTTGCATGTGCTGCCTGCCAGGAGTATTCTGCCTACTACTCTTCACCTGGCTGGGTCCTTCTCAGCAGGTCATCACCTCCTCGGAGAGCCTTCTGTGACCACCCTATTCTCAGTCGGGACCCCTGCTCATTTTTTCTCACAGTGCTTTGTCATTTTCCTCCACAGGGCCTAACCCAGTCTGTAATTATATAGTTAATTGTACACATGCTGCCAGTCTCCCACCAGTCACCCACCCCCGGGATCAGGCACCTGGGCTACTCACCCACCAGTTCAAGTCCATCTTTGGTTGAAGGCTGCTCCCAGAGACGGTCACTGCCCCCCTACTTTTGGCCTGTCCCCCCAGGCAAATAAGCCCAGGTCTTGGGATCTCTGCTCATAGAACAGAGAGGAGGAAGGGGATGTGGGCAGAAGGCCAGCGGTATCTGCTGCCTTCTCTTATTATTTGCCTTTTGCAGATGAGAAAATAGAGGCTCAGAGAGGTTGAGACATTTTCTTCAGGTCACACAGCCAGTGAGAAGCACATGAAGGCTGGTCCCCAGCTCTGACACTTGTCCTGCCACCCTGCCTGGTGCTCAAGGAAGGGAGATGGGAATGGTGGCACACGGGTGGGGGGGGGCACGGTGGTGCAGCCGCTATGGGAAACAGGTTGGAGCTCCTCAAAAATTAAAGTAGGTAAAATTCCCCAGAGTTGGAAGGGACTTCTAAGTTCATTGCATTTACCCACCTGCCCTGGTCCTGGTGGTCCTGCCGCCACCCCTCACCCACTCCGAGGGATGGGGTGGGGGAGGGGCCGGGGCCGGCCATCTCACAGGGCAGAGGGGTGGCCTTTGATCGTGACAGTCTCAGTTACACAGGACCAGTGTCCTTCCCGGGCTTCGCTGATGCAGCAGTTTGCGTACTAAGTCCATCTAATGCAGAATCAGCGACGACTGACATTCGTGTAGGTGCTGCCCCTTCCCACACCCGAAACAGACATTAGCAATTGATCACAGCTGTCTTTCCCGCTCCCGGTACTCAGTCTCAGGGCCCTTCTCAGAGAGGAAACCCAGTTGCTCAATCCCTTTTCCATTAGACAGCGTGGCATGCTTAAACATACTGTTGGACTGTACCCTGCTCCCTCAACCTCCCCCCACCACCTCCCCAGAAAGACCTTCCCCCCCCCCCCCCCGGGTTAATCATCCTTGGTTCCTTTGGCTTCTCCTGTGCTTATTTCCAGAATATTCCTTAGCCTGGATCCTCTCCCCCATAGCCCAGCACACAGTTAAAAGTTATTGATCCTTATGAATTGTGATACCCAGAACTGAGTACCTTCCCCAAAGATGACCAGGATTAGTGAAGAGAACCTTGGGGCTCTCTCCTTTGCCTAGACATCACCTTTCTCTTAATGCAGCCTAGAACTG
Source organism: Tamandua tetradactyla (assembly GCF_023851605.1). Classification (NCBI taxonomy): domain Eukaryota; kingdom Metazoa; phylum Chordata; class Mammalia; order Pilosa; family Myrmecophagidae; genus Tamandua; species Tamandua tetradactyla. Next base: position 4,791,290 of record NC_135335.1, read on the forward strand.
CACTGGCTTTTTTGACCACCACACCAGACTGCTGTCTCTTCCTGAGCTTGCAATAAATTGAAAATGTTGGGTTCTTGTGCTCTTAAACTAGGTTTCCTTCATCCTATGGTTGCATGGCTAATTTTTTTAACCCTAGATACAGGACTTTATTTTCCATGCTTTTAAATCCTAAATTGTTAAAGTCACCTAATTTTCCCACCCTTTGAGGTCTTTTCAAATCCTAACATTCTTGGAATAAATCAGCTGCCCTTCCTAGCTTGTAATTTCCTTTTTTAATTTGAGTCCTATTCATCCACATTGTTGACCCCCAGGTGTTGGGCTGGACTAGATCAGGCTCCACCCGGCAGCGTCACTGCAGTCCCTAGGACACAAGTCATGGAGCCCTTGGTTAAGAGGATGTCAACGCCACTCACTCAGCCAGGAGCGTGCGCTCCCTGCGTCCCCAGCCTTGTGGAAGCTTGGGGGACACCACTGCGCACAGGACATTCCGTGTACCTGCTGTCATGGGGGTGCCATATGAGCAAGCTCTGGACGTGTCATCCTCCAGGCAACGTGTCTCCAGTTGTTCTTAGGTAGATTCCAAAGCTCTCTGCAAAGACACTTAGCGCCTGCCATATTTTCCTTTGGAAAAAGAAAAGGTAAATTTGGCTTGACTTAGTTTCAGATGTAATCTCACAGATGTAAATGAATGACGAATAATAATCCGCTCTATTTTTTTCCTAGGGATTCACATTACGTGAGTCAACCTATTAAAAGTAAAAAGGTGAAGTAGAATGACCACCCACCCCAGCAATCCCACTCCTAGGAGGATACCCTGGAGAAATGAACACAGACGCCTGCACAGAAACCTGGACACCAACGTCCGCACCAGAATTATTCACAACTGCTAAAACAGAGTAGAGACGGCGTAAATGTCCATCAGCAGAGGAGTGGATAAACCCATATTACGGATTACTATGTGGCAGTAAAAAGAAATGAAGTTCTGAAGCATGCTACAACGAGGATGAGCTTTGAAGACATAAGGCTGTGTGAAACAAGCCGGACACAAATGGCCATAAAATATCTGTCTGATTCCATTTATGTGAAATATCTAGAATAGGCAAATTCATAGAGGCAGAAAGTGGATTGGGCTGTCCCGGGCTAGTGGGTTCGCGTGGGGAATGGGGAGTGGCTGCTAATGGGTACGGGATGTCTTTTCAGGTGGTGAAAATATTCTAACACTGTGGAGATGGTCACACAGCCCTGCGAATCTACTGCAGCCACTGAACTGTATACTTTAAGGGGGTGAATTGTGCAGATTGTGGGCTCTATCTCAATAAGATTGTTATTTAAAAAAATAAGTCGCCACAGGCCCACCCGCAGGTCTTTTGGTGAGGGCGGGACTAGTCAGGCCGTTCCCACCTCTTGGGGACAACTTAGGGGACAGAAGGTGGGGGCTGCGCAGGTGGGGCGGGGGTGGGGGTTGGGGGTGGGCTAGGAGGGCATACTGCCTGCAGTACCACAGCCTGCCAGCAGATGGCGGTGAGCTCAGCAGCAACTTTCCGACGGATGTTCTAGGTGGGTCCCGTCTCCGAGGACCTGGCTGCCCCCAGGCCTGCTTGGGGGATGACGTTGCTTTCTCGGCTCCCTGGCATGTCTGCAGCAACTGCTGGACACCCCGGCCAGGCGGTGGGAGAGGAGCTGGGTCATCAGGGTCAGACCAAAGGAACATGGGACAAGCAGGTGGCCCCTTACTCTCCCAGCGTGCACACGCTGACACACGGAGGGCAGAGGGTTCACTCCCCCAGCCCTCGCAGTCCCCCACCACTGCCCAATGCCCATCCCCTGCACAAGGGCCAGAGAAGGCCTGGGTCCATCAGAATCACCTCCCAGACCAGGGAGTAGGGTATACAGCAGGTGCTAAGACTTGCTGACTGTATAGGAGATGGGCAGCAGAGTCACTGTTTGTGCTGAGTACTAGAGAGGACGTGTGTCTGTACCAAACGAGGACATCAGCTGGCACTGACGTAGGGGCGGGAGGACAGTAACTCATCAGCTGGCACTGACGTAGGGGCGGGAGGACAGTAACTGGGCACCTGCCTGGCTCAGCACAGGGCGCCAGTGGGGCCCCCCTCGGGTGCTTTCATTCTCCCCACTGCGTCTCACGGCTCCTAAGGACTGAAACTCATGTTCACACCCAGCCTCCTGCTCCAGCAGGAGCTCATTTTCACATGTGGGTCTCAGGGTCCTTGAGTTAAGCCCGTGGCTCTCCAAGTGAGGGCTCTGAACTTGGGAACTGGTTGGAAATGCAGGTTCCAGGGCCCTACCCCGGACCTGCCGAACCGAATTCTGGGGAAAGGCACTGCCATGGGGTGTTAGGAAGTCCCCAGGGGATTCTGACGCAGATGAGGGATCCAGGGGTCCCAGATTTCAAGGTCATCCCTGTTGGGCGGCTCGTGCTTACTGGGTTGCCATGCTGTGAGCTGGGAGCTTTTCCCCCAGCATCGCAGTGAACTCTCCAGAGACCCTGTAAGCCCAGCCACTGGGATACCCATTTTACAGGTGGGGAGACTGAAGCTGAGGGATATAAAGTCCCAAGTGGCAAAGGACTGAGCTCAGACTGGATGCTGGTTCTGAGGGGAACCTGGGTCTGATACTCTGTGGCCAGACGATGGCCCTGAGGAAATATGGCTACTCCCAACACATACACTCTCTCCCCGGGTAGGAGGGGCCGGTGGGTGAACTGGCAAGGAAGTGCCACCTCTGCTGAAGTGTGTGGGCACGGGGTAGGGCATAGTCATTGAAATGCAGGCATTGTCTTCTGGGGAACCCCCTCGGGCTTTGTACTAGAGGGAGACAGGCTGAGTGGGTGTGCCTGAAGCTCACCTTCTGAGGCACCTCTGGCTCTGTCAGCAGCAGGGCAGGTCCTTCCAATATTCACCCCACCTCCACCCCCACCTCAAGGTACACAGAAAAGCCTGGTTCTGAAATCCAGTGGGTTAGGATTGGTAATGATGAGCTTCCCAGAGTATCTACTTCCCCGCTATAAATTAGGATTTAGCTCAGCCATGAGATGAGACCTCATAGTGCAAAATTGTTGCTTGTGCTCCAGCCATCACACCCCCACACCCTAATAGTAATAGCAAAGAAGACAGGCATGCTCTCCCTCAAGGAACTTCTCCTAGAAACCACACTCCACACTGTTGCTCACCTTGGCAAGTACTGTTGGGCAGACTTTACTCACATGGCTACTCCAAGCTGTAAGAGAGGCTAGGAAATGGAGACTTTATTTCAAGCAGCCACACGCCAACCAACACTTAGGGTTTCTATTACCAAGGAGAAAGAGGGGATAGAGGAGGTCTCTGCCACAGCCTTCCTTAGAGTGGGCACCACCTCCACCTCCTCCTCCACTCTTCTACCAGTGGACCATCCTGGGGACATCAAGTCCACTCCCTTTCTTCCTTGGTGGCTTCTTCAAATGTCCAGGATACAGGAGAAGAATGCTCAGAGTGTTAGGATGCTGCCCCCACTGCAAGAATGGAGTCAAGATTTATTGCCAGCTCAGCCAGAGGCCACCTGTGGGAGGTCAGAGCCCCTGCTGGTCCCAGCCCAGCCGGAGAGCTTCCCAGATCAGAGCCTAAAGGGCTCGCTGAGGCTTCTCTCTGAACTCCTGCCCTCAGATGCCATTTAAAAGGCCACAGCCAGCCCAGCACCTTTGTCGGAACCACAATCTCAGGGGAGAGGACCGATCTGGGGGCTTGGCAGACTCCAAGGGCCACCCCAGGCTGGGCACAGGACTCCAGTTCCAGACTTTTTTTTTTTTTATGGGCAGCACCGGGGATCAAACCTGGGTCTCTGGCATGGCAGGCGAGAACTCTGCCACTGAGCCACCGTGGCCTGCCCAGTTCCAAACGTTTTGCCAAGTACCCCGGCCCTGGGTGCTGGAGGTCCTGACCTCTAGCCTCCGGCCCTACGGGAGGGCGGGTGCTGGGGCTCGGCCTGCCCCACCCAGTTCCGCCAGGCCCGGGGCTCTCAGTCCCACCACAGTGATGGGGGGGCGAGGTGGCTGCGGGGCCAAGGTGGTTTCTGCCGCCTTCCTGGGGTCTGGTCTCAGGGTGTCCCCCAGTGGGTACGTCACCTGCGGAGGCTCAGCCAGGTGACAGCACTGCACCCACCCAAAAGGACCTGGGCTCCGGTCGAGGGGCCTCTCCCTGGCAGCCCTCCTTCCCTGAGCACAACCTCGAGCTCTCAGCCAGCACAGGCTGCAGCTCCCAAATCCTGCCGGGTGGGGCCAGCCCAGCCCATCTGGAGACTGAGGGGCTTTAGGGGCCCTGACTGAGGCTCTGGACAGAACTGCCGGGAGGAGGGGGGCAGATGGCCTCTGAGGAGTGGCTTCCCTCCCTCTTCTGATGATGCTGCAGCTCCCAGAGCAGGATCTGAGCTCCCCAGGACGGGGCGGCCTTTCCAGGTCAGGAGGGGCTAGGATGAGCATGGGAGGAGGAGAGCACTGGTCAGGAGTCCGAGGAGAGGCTCGGGGCTAACAGCCCAAGAAGCATCACCAAAGGCTGGCCAGGAGCCCTAGCCATGGGTGTACACTCGGTCCTCATGACTGTCCTAGGAGACACACTGTCACCATCATCCCTGTTTTATCATTGAAGACACAGCTCAGAGAGGTGAAGCCATCTGCCCAAGATCACACAGCATTGGGGTTTCATAAGCCCTCGCACAACCCAGCGGTCCAGCAGACCCAGATTCCAGCCCCGCGCTGCTGCTTGAACTGGGCAGTCATCGTGCCCTCTGAGCCCCCGTATCTCCCTGTAGAATGGGGGTGTCAATCCCTGCTCCCCTTACAGGGAACGTTGCAAATCTGACAGTGTGAGACTCGGGTGAGAAGGGCTGCGGACCTCTGGTGGGCAGGACCCGAGGCCGCTGGGTCCAATACCTGACCCAATACCTGTGACTGCGGCCAGGTGGGCCCACCTAGGGGCTGGGGGCCTGCAGGAGGTGCTGCTGAATGGCGAGGAAGCTGGCACTGCCGCCTGGGCACTGAAGCCTCTCTGGCAGAGAGATCCCTGAGGCTGCTGCCCCACTCCCACCCCCACCCCCAGGGTCTCCCCCTGAGATCCCCGGAGAGCTGAGGGATATAAGCATCAGCACAGCTTCGCCCAGTGAGGTTCCAGCTCCCACAGCAAGTACCCCGAGGAATCAGAGCCGAGAGAGAATGAAAACAGATGGGCATAAAAGGGGCAGGGTGAGCCAGCTATGCCATGAGAGAGCCCAAAATATTATCTCCAGAGTCACAAGGATTTCTAGGAAACACTCGATGCTGCTGAGGTCAGGGGCACTGAGAGCAAAAAACAGAGACAGTGAACCCAGGCATAAAATTCAGGCATCACCAGACCTGTGACAGTCACTCAGCCAGGGCTGGGCAGAGAAGTTCCCAGCCCAGGGGTGGCAAAGGAGACGTGACCACTAAACGTGAGGGGGTCCTGGGATAGAAAGAGGACAGCAGGGGACACGGAGGGGCTCCAAGTTAAGTAGTGACCTCGGTTCCTAAAGTTGTCTCCGTAGATCTCCATTAATTGTGACAAATGTGGGGTGTTGATAATATGGAAATGTGGGCCTGGGGTGTCTGGGAATTCTCTACATTATCTCTGCAATGTTTCTGTCAATTTAAAACTGTTCTAAAACAAAAAGCTTATTTAAAAAATAAGGTAAAAATCAAGTGTCATTGTTTGCCTAGCAACTAGCAGAATGTAAAAAAAAATACAACAAAAAAAAACAAAAACCATCCCACATGTACCCAGTGCTGGTGAAGATGTGGTTAAATGGACATGCTCATATATGTTGTGTCAGCCGTAAACTGGTGCATTAGAGGACCGTGAATTTGGGACCCAAATGCCTTGTCCAGACCCAGAGACTAATTTTGCTTTCTGAAGAGCAGAAACCAAACTCGGGGAAAAAAAGAACTTCATGCACGAAGATGTTCATCACCGTATTGTTCATTACAGAAAAAAACACATGGAAAATACCTGGAGGTAGAAATGGAACAAACCAGTTGAATAAAACACGACACATCCAGCTTCTCGCCCAAAGTCCTGATGTTTACAAAGACCAGACAACCTCCCTCTCCCCCTCCCCCTCCCCCACACAAAAGGATTTGCAGGCTGACTTGTTCATTCCACAAATAAACACTTGTTGGAAGTTGGGCCAGGCCAGGCAGACCCTACACTTAAGAGCTGGGGTGTCATGGGAGGAGCAGGGGGTGGGGTGGGGGGCACGGGCGGCAATCAGCCCCTGGGTTAGGAGGTCCTGGGGTAAGAGGCCGAGCTGAGAGTCTGGGAGGGGCTCCTAAGGTGGACTGGGGGCTGGACAGCTTTCCAACAACCCAACTGCCCTTTGAAATGGCAGCGTCAGCCCCATGGAGGAGGTGGGGGTGGGGTCTCCCCAGGGTGGGTGGGGTGGGGGTAGCATGGAGTGGGGGGCAGTAAGCAGGGGCAGGAGCTGGGAGACCGAAGCTCAGGCAAGGCCAGCACATCTCCCTTCTGGCACTGGGGAGCCAAGGAGGGTTCAAGGAAACAGAGACAAGTCCAGATGGCTTCGGGAGCGGCTCTCATGAGCCCCAAGGGGTGAGTCCTGGCCACCGTGTCCCCTCCACCTCGCCAGCATTGTGGCCAGCCAGGCTGGCGTGACCAGCAGCTTTTGTCAGAGGCTGGGGCAGCGGGGGGTGGGGGAGCTCGGCCGGCCGGAAGGGCCCCTTCCCCTGGGGGCCTATCGCACCCTCCATCTCGCCGGGCCCTCGGAGGGCCACGGTCACTGCTTCTGGTGTGTCCACATCTGCCCCTCCTCCCCTGGGGACCACAATGGCTTGTGAGAGACCAAATATCCCCTCGCCCGGGCCCCTGATGGGAGGTGACTGGTGTGACAGTTGTCCTCGGCCCCTCCTGCCACTGTGCTGGAGGCGGAGCTCTCGGGTTACAGTTAGGGACCTGAGGGCCCAGAGGTTGTTCTGTGCTGAAGGCAAAGCTCCAGGGACCCGGCGGCACTCTGCCGTGTGCAAACCAAACCCTGCCCTCGGCCAGGGCCCCACTGCTCCGAAAACCACCCCATGAAGCATCCCTGGTGGAGGGGTCTACGCCTCCCTTCTCCACATTCCCCTTTCACCCGCACCATGAAACTTCTCAGATCGGAGGGACCTGAAGCTCAGAGAGGGTGAGTGGCTTGCCCAGGGTCACACAGCAAGGGGTTATGGGAACGGATCTCCACAGAAGTGTTCCCACCCCAAAAACCTTGTGGTCACCTCCAAGTGCATCGCAGCCACAGCTCCCGTGTGTCCAGGGCTCCGTGCAGCCCATGGACAGCCCTGGCCAGTCGGCTGAGCTGAACCGACCTGCCCCTCCCCGGCTTGCAGGGCAATCCCCCCACGCCCTCTGCAGCCCTGCTGACCGACGCGCAGGGTCCCTGAAGGCTGGGCTCCATTTCCTTCACCTGCTTCCAGGTGCTGCGGTGAGTCTAAATGAGATGCTCTGCCCAATAAGTGTGAGCTCTTATCATTGTACCATGCATATGGCTATCAGGACTGGATTTTACACGTTTTAGAGTGGGGCTGAGGTGGTGTTTTTCTCCTTTTGGGTTCACAGAGCAGGATGGCCACTGGAGGGGAGTGAGGCAACAAAGAGACGGGGCAAACAAGCCAAATGAGAGCACGTGACCCTGGACGTCCCGGAACCGTCCCGTGCACTGGAGGCTGCCACTCTACATGGCCCAGAGGTGAACACCTGGCCCACCGCCTGCTTTTATAAATAAAGCTTTATTGGAACACTGCCACATGCATGATTTAATTGACACCTGCGGCTGCTGTCCAGGACCACGGGCAAAGCTGACTCTTGCTATGGACCTTATAGCGAACGCTCCCTACCCGGCCGCTCACGGGAGGCCACCAGCCCTGCTCCAGCTACAACCCGCCCTGCGCTCTCACCACGCTTAATATTGAGACCCTAAGGCCTTCCTCAGGCTGGGGAGCCACCCCCAGGCTCGATCCCCACACCTCCGGCCTCCCTGTGCCCCTGGCCCCCTCCGCTTTCCTATGCTAAAGCCCCACGGCTGCCTCAGGTCCCCGCAGGTGCTGCGGGCAGTGGGGACGGAGGCTGGCCCCTGCTCATGTGACATCGGGTGGGCAGGTGGGGATGACAGCCCACTGGGATCCTGGGGAGGTGGGTCCAGGGCCATGGGAGATGCAGCACCCACTGTCTGTCTGGTATAACGTGCCCTCCATCCCTGGGAGGGGGTGCCCTGAGGCCCTGGCTGGGGGATGCTGCCTCAAACACAGAGCTGACCGTGGCCCCTCCCACCTGCAGGGAGGCCCCCTGCATCTCTCCTCCACCCGTTCCCTTGCCTCATGCTGGTCATGCTTCTTTGGGGAAGCACCCAGGACCCCCAGACTAGACAGGGGGCCCCAGGAGGGCACCTCACCCCGTGGCTAACTCCCAGCTTGGTGCCCACCCCCTCCCCTTGCAATGTCTGCTCCGCCGAGGTGGGAGGGGGCATCGTGCTCACTGCCGCGCCCCCGGGGACCGAGGCGGCACGTGACAGACGCCCAACCAGTGTTTGTTGATTGACTTAGTGCCATCTAAGGCAAAGCTCGAGCATCTCTCCGGGCTTGATGCCAACACAAGGCCGTTGAGAAAAAGAGGGTAGATGTCCCGGCCCAAGAATCGCTCCAAGGAAGGTCGCTCGGACTCACTGCCCTTCCGGGGATGCTGGGGTTCAGCCCCCCTTGCCCCGGGGGCCCTCCGTTGCTACCTGCAGGGGGGCGTGGCCGAGGCAATAGGACATTTGCCAAAACCACTGGAGTCCGAGGATCGCAGCACATTTGGCCGAGCCAGTGGCCGGCGCCCCGGTTCCAGGCAGTAGGGGGGCACGGCTGAGTCGCTTTGCCATTTTGTTGCCTTCGGAGTGCAGTGTGGCATCTGTACTAAAGCTGGAAACGGGTAGCTTTACTGTTGGGGTTCCTTTCTGGTTCTGATACATTTCCTCGGTTATTACGTGGGTATTATAAAAGGATAAAGAAAAACCATTTAGGTGGATGCACTGCTCACCTGGCGAGAGCAATCCGGGGAAACGGGAAGGATTTATGAGAGCTGTTTTGTGGGGAGCTCGGTGGAGTGAGGGGTCCCGGGGTCCCAAAGGCCTTTTTGAGCTGGAGACTCCCCTCCAGGAGCCTTCAGCACAGGGGGACCCGGCACTGGAGGCTGCAGGCCCGGCCATTGCTGCTTCTAATTAAATGGGGTGACTTGGCTGCCCCACCCGGCTGGTCTCTGGGGGTTCACAAGGAGAGTAAGAGCATGCGTGCAACCGAGAAGCCAGGGCACCTTGGAAGGCCAGCATGTCTTATTTTGGTTCTTGGGCTTGCCCATCGGTATCTAAGTGGGGCCCCCATGGGCACCCCAGATGCTGAGTGCTGTATTTAACTCAAAGGCACTGCTGGTGGGAAGCGGGGTCTGGCTTGACCTGGTGCTCAGGGAATGACCCCTGGGCTCGGGGCGTCTATTTTAGAGGAGGCTGCCATTTGGTCTTTGCCAAAATAGTTGAAAGAAGACCCCAGAATAGCAGGCTGGGTCCGGGCGGGTTTAGGAGGCGCTTCTCGAGCTTCGCGGCAGCCGCACGGGACTCCAGCGTCAGCTAGCAGGCGACCGGAGGCACAGGCCAGGAGTGGCCTCTGGGCTGCCTCGGATGGCCAGTGTCCCTGGCCTCGGCGGCGGGAAGGACCCACAGTGTGAGGTCAGGGAGGCAGGACCAGCTGGGGGGTGAAGAGAGAGCCCCAACACCCGTGGGGGACAGGGACCGTGCTTGCCCCACTCTGCAGATGGGCATGCTGAGGTCAAAATGTGCCCAAGAGCTCACGACTGGGGCCGGGGGGAGACCCGGGCCGTCCTTCCAGCCTCCGAGACTGGACCCACCACCCTGAATCTCACTCTGCCAGCCCCGAGCTTGGGTGACTTCGGCTGTCCAACTGGAGGAGGGGGGTAATGATTCCAAGAGGGAAAGTGGAGAAAAAACTATTTACCTGCTGCGGGTCCCATCTGCTGGGGGGGTCCCGCCGGTTGGGCATCCTGCCTATTGTTTCAGCCAGCCCTGAACAAGAGGGAAAGGGGTCCCCTCCTTGGCTTCTCTCCCCCGAGTGGGAATCTAGCAACCGCAGCACAGAGCATTTTTCCTCTAATGCGGCCCTCAAGGGCTAACAGGGGGTGCGAGGGTAGTTCAGTGGTAGAATTCTCGCCTGTCACGCGGGAGACCCGTGTTCGATTCCCGGCTCATGCACTTCCCAAAAACAAGCAACCAAAACAAAAAAATTCAACAAATGGTGCCGCAATCACTGGAGACTCACATGGGAAAATGATGACATGAGACCCCACCATACAGCATACAAAAAAAAAAAAAGCTAAAGCCCACCTACCCATCAGGATCGCCAAGGACCGAACAAGAGAAGGCGTCTCCAGATGGGCAGGCCAGAAGCTGCGTGTGGTACAAGGGGCAGCCACGCCTGCTGCCCACACTGCTGGACCCTGCTGGGTTTGGCTCTCTGGGGATGCCTGGGGGTGTCCCTTGTAGGTCCCAGGCCATCGGTTTAGTTGGAGCCTCGTAGCCAGAACCTGGGGCTGCGCACATAGAATGGGTCGCACCTGTGCCCAGGTGAGTCCCCCCCCAGCACCCAACCTCCCTCTGGGGTGCCAGCTGACAGCAGCCAGGCTCATCAGCTCCCAGGGCACCGTGTCTTAGAGCTGGGCGGGCCAGGGGAATGAGAGCCCCGTTCGCCCAATTCTGTCCCAGTGCGTGCCTTCTGTCCCCACCTAATCCTTTATTTATATTATACTTATTCTGCGTGTGAAGTCACAAATGCATATAATGTACAAGCTGCCATTTTAGCCATTTTTAAGTGTACAATTCCGTGGCACTGCTTATACTCATGATGATGTGTTACCATCATCACTTTCGTTACCAGAACTTTCCATCACCTCAAACAGAGACTCTGCACCCACTGGACAGTAACTCCTCTGCCCCATCTTCTCTGGCCCATGGTAGCCTCTAATTCACTTTCTGTCTCTTTGAATTTGCTTATGCTAGGTCTTGCGTAGAAGTGGAATCATTTATTATTTGTCCTTTTGTAACGGGCTTCTTTCAATAAGTGCAGTGTTTTTGAGACTCATGCAGGATGGAGCCTGCACTGTCACATGGCCTCTTTTTACGGCTGAATAATATTCCAGAGAGTCAGGGATGAGCCTGGCCCTGGCATTGTGGGGTCAACAATGCCGTCTTAACCAGATGGGAGAAAAGAAATGTAACAAATAAGATATCAGTGGCTGAGAGAATTCAAATAGAGTCGAGAGGCTACGCTGGAGGTCACTCTTAGGCAAACTTCAGTTAGACATTGCTACCTGTCATAGTTTGCCAACCCCCAACCAAAGCCATTCCTGTTAACCCTAAAGAATGCCCAGGGCTCTGTCTGAGATTCAACAAAGCTTCCATGCCACTAGGGTAACTTTCCAGAAACTTACAACCTCCAGATGCGTCCCTGGACCAGATAAGTCCTGAAATGCAGAGGGGCCAGCCTCTCCGGAGCATTAACTAGTTCCATCCCCCTATCCCGTATTATTGACAGCCCCTTCTAACATGAAAAAGCTAGAATGGGCACAGCCCAAATACCCTTAAAGAGTGGGAGAAAGATCAAAGGTGATGGTGGAGTTTTACAGAGAAGGTCGGGTTTTACAAATGAGTATGATTGCTGAATCATTTATATTGATATTTCTTTCAATCTCCAGTATCTCAAAACGGCTGGAAGCAAAAACCTAAAACTGTGGAATTGTAACCCCTACCAAATTCTGAAATCTGTTCTACAACTAACTGTTGGAATGTATTTTGAAATTTACTGCCTTTTTGTATATATGTTATTTTTCACAAAAAAAGGGAAAAAAAATTCTATTGGGATGGTAAATGCACAGCTATATGATGATACTGTGGGCCACTGATTGTATGTTTTGGGTGATTACATGGAATGTGGATATATAATATATATCAATAAAATTGCATTAAAATAAAAAATGAAAAATTTTCCAGGCAGTGGGTAGACCACAGTTCGTCTCTCCAGCCCTCTGTGGACGGACATACAGTTGCTCCCTGCTTTTGGCTTTGGATATAATGCACATCTGCTTGAGCCTCTGCTTTCGGCTCTTTGGGGTGTGTACTAAGAGTGAACCCCATTAAGCCTCCTTTCTGGACGTGTGTACGACCACTCTGCTTTGGGGTTTGGACTCAAGGAGACCAGGGAAGGCTGTCTGGAGAAGCCAAGTTTGAGCAGGGCTGGGAGGTCAGCCAAGGCTAAACTGGCAAACAAGGGGGGAGCGGACCCCTGCCTGGCTCTCCTCCTTTTCCCGGGTCGGGGGGGAGGGGGGGAGGCACTGCCAGCAGAGCAAAACTGCAGCTTCCCTGCCTGAGGAATGCACGGGCCCTTCCATTCCTGCTTCCAGGCTTCCCGGTGCCTGCCGGAGGAAGAGGCGCGGGTCCCAGTGGTTCCCTTTTCCCCAAACTTCCCCTTTCACAGTCCTCTTTCTCCCACTTTACAAAAGAAAGCCCAAGCTCTCACCCTGCCCATCTCCTGGGGAGAGCTCTCCAGGTGTAAAAGCCTCGGGGGCACCAAACAAAGGGACAATGGAAGATTCCAGTGTAGGTGACACCCCTCTGTCTCTCCCGGCCTGCCAGTGTGACCTTAGGGTATGCTGTCAATTGCCTTCAATGCTTCTGCGTCTCCCAAACCCCGGCAGCTGACAAAGTCATTCCTGAGAGAGGCGGGGAAAGCAAACAAGGTGTTCCAGGCACCCCTCCAGGTCCCGCCCCTTCTCTGCTTATGTCCCATGAACTAAACCTGCCGCTCCAAGCTGTGAGAACCTGCTGAATTAGGAGAGTTCTATCACTCTTGCATTGGCTGAGCCATACTGAAATGAGCAATATTCCCGTTTTTCCTCTCCTTATTTTTTTCATGATATTAGGTTTAACAAGGGGCCTCCAAGGAAAAGAGAAACGGGCATGATTCATCCTTCTTTCACAGGTCTTGGTAGATGGAGCTTTGGATAAACCTAGAAGCTGAAAATGAACTTCTCCAAAAAGCTTGGTTGCCAACAAATTGAAAGGGGGAGGGGGCGGGCTGATTGAGGTGTCAGCAGATAGGGCGGATAAATACTTTTTCATGATAAATCGCAAGATTCTTCCAATTGTGACAAAAGACTCATCATTTAAAATTTGCCATTTTAGCCATTTTTTATGAGTGCAAATTCAGTGGCATCAGGTACATTCCCAGTGTCTTATAACCATCCCCACTATTTCCCGAACCTAAATTCTGCATTGCATGAAGCAACAACTCCCTCTCCCCCCTCCCCCTCCCCGCCCCTAGTGACCTCTAACCACTTCCTGTCTCTGAATTTGTCTCTCATAGCGATAACTCATTTAAGGGGAAATCATACAATATTTGTTCTTTTCTGTCCTGTTGTACTCTACTTTAGCATAAAATGTTTTCCGTTTCCATCTGCGTTGTCGCGTGTATCAGAGCTTCATTCCTTCTTATAACTAGATGGGTGGGCCACAGGTATTTTCTCCATGGGTGTTTCTTTTTGTCTGGAATGGGAAGGCTCTGGGAATTGAATTCGGGTGTTCAGCAGAGCAGGCAAGAATTCTGCCAGTGAGCCCCCGGTGTACCGCCCAGGCTATGTGGTTTTAAACGCAGGACTTGGGAGCCTGACACAACCACATGGAAACCCCCATTCCATCTACTTATTTGTGTGAACCAGGCTTCTCGGCCTTTATATCAATAGAAATGGAATATGGCAATGAAATGGAGGCAGAAGCCCATATTATTCAGCGATAATATGGAATATAACCCTGCCCTATCACAAATTAAAAGATTCATTTGCAATAGAACTTTGTGTTTAATATTTTCCTTATCAATTACTTGAGAGTTTATTCGTGTTATTGTGAGCAATTACATATTACTAATCATTGTGATAAAATCACAACCCAGAACAGTAACGTGTAGCACTAACAGTCACATTAAATTTTTAAATATTTCAAGTCATAGAAATACTTTGACTCTCAAGAACTATGTAGGGTGATTAGCGAAATACTTTTTCAAGGTTAAAATTATTAAAATTTTGGGTAAAATTGATGGGGGAAATGGACAGAAATATAAATGCATAGAAAAAAGGCAAGAGTCTCCGATTTGGGGCTGCCAGAGTAAAATTTGTTCATGTGTTTTTTTTTAACAAAAAATGGTGGGCATCAATTTTTTTATGGCTTTTGGATGCCATTGGATATACTTAAAAGAGCAATGGAAGAATTTTAATTTTAAAGGTCAATATTCAAAATACACTCAAGATTATGGTTTCTGTAATGGTGTATGATAAATTTTGGATTCCAGCTTAAAGCTGTGCAAGGGAGCTGAGTCACTCGTGCACACGAGGACAAAAGCAACACCCAGCAGAGTGGTGGGCCAGAAGGAGAAAAAAAGCTTGGGTTCCAGGTGGCCCCCCAGACCAGCCAGGCCAGGCGGCCTGCCTCCTGTAGAAGAGAGAAACCTTAGGTGTGCAAAGCCATGGTGGCTCTGTCCATAGATTCTAGCCATTCCTGAACAAGGCTGGAAACCCAGGTGATCCCCAGCACCTCTTCCTCTCAGACGGTCACTCTCTGTCCCCTCTTTTCTTGGGATATGTGTTTCCAAGAGAAGGTAATATTCTTCAGACCAGAGAGATCTAATCGGGATTTTTTTGGAGTAATGAGGATGTACCTGATGACCAAACGTCTCATCTTGGTACGGTGCAAGGCTCAGGGTTTCCCAAAAGCAAACCAGCAGGAAGGACCCTCCTCAGACAAGTAAGGATGGACCTCAAAGCTCAGCTCTCTTCTGGGCCCTATGACCATGTGAGCCTGCCTCCTACTCCCAAGGACAAAATTCCCAACCTCCAGTAAGGTGAACATGTCCAGGTGCCATTGCAGACATGTCTCCTTAGCTTCCCCCACCACCAAATGTGGGTCCCCTCCTAGATCTCAGGGCCTAAAGAGACAGAGATCTGGCCGTGGAAAAAC
Organism: Tamandua tetradactyla; assembly: GCF_023851605.1. NCBI lineage: Eukaryota > Metazoa > Chordata > Mammalia > Pilosa > Myrmecophagidae > Tamandua > Tamandua tetradactyla. The sequence continues at coordinate 4,806,398 of NC_135335.1, forward strand.
CACCTTCTTATTAAATGAAGTTTCCTTCTCTCCCCTCCCCACATTTATCTTGGATCTACCATTTGACAAGGGGGGCCCTACTTCATTTGACCCTCCCAGAAGCCCTAGCAATTTTATGGACCAATTTTATAGATAAATCAACTGAAGTCCAGAGAGGGTGAGTGACTTGTCCAAGGCCACACAGCCTGGCAAGAACAGGGCAGGCCCTTGAACTCAGCTCTTCTAACTCCATCACCACCAGCAATCCCATCCTCGGAATGCCATTGCCCCTTGATATGGAAGATAGATGAGCTGGGACAGGAGATGTTTGAAGGGGGGGTTCTGGCTCTGCTGTCCTAGAGGGAGAGAGAGAGACAGAAAGAGACACATCGGGCACAGATGTCACACCTGGTCCAAGCATGGTATTTAGAATCTTTCCTCGAAGCCCACCTGGCAGGGTACTAAGGGGTGGGGGTGGGGGTGGGGGGTCAGAGGGAGTGGGGAAGACATCTTGCCTGAGCTGACCTTTGAAAGGACCTTTCTCCCACCCCCACCCTACCCCAATTATTCTGCTGAGGACCCCATGGTCTATGATTGGAAGAGAAGGGGGCTTGCTTCCCCACCCACATCGTCCCATCTTCTCCACTCTCTCCCATGCCCGCGGGAGCCAGCAGGCCCCTGGGAGGTGCCAGGGGAGGGAGTGGGCCCAATGTCAGGGTGGCTGGGAGACCCTGAGTGGGGAGGGGAGGGGAAGGGAGCAGGTTCCTTTGATACCCCGCCCCCTGGCCTTTCTGGTGGTCAGCCCAGGGCCCAAGGGACACCTCTTTTGGGGGAAGTGTGGTAGGCTGGCTGGAGCCTGGGGCAGGGGGCAGGGTGTCCCCCACTGGGGTGAGCGAAGGCCAGTGGTGGCCTGGCTTGAACCCCCCTCGAAGGGAGCCCAAACCCCTGCCTTGGTCCCCATAGCCTGCCCACCCTCCAGCCACTGCCGCCTGCCGCACCGCGCCCCAGCCGCACGGGCTTCCCCTATCTCCTGGGCCTTTGCCCTGCTGCTCCCTCTGCCTGGTGCACCCCACTCTCGGCTGATCCCCTTGTCTGTGCCCTTTGGGGGCCGCCTTCACCTCCTAGACATGCCCTCTCGCGTGTTGCCCGGGGTCTCTCTCCCCAGAATGTGCATCTGTGAGGTCAGTGCATGTCGGACTTAGGGGGCGGCCCAGAATGCTGGGGTCGTCCCTAAAGCTGCGTCCAGTTAATGGGCGGACAGACCCTGAGAGGGAGGCCTGGGCCATGCCTGTCCCCTCTCTGGCCTTTGGCTGTGCCCTGGGAAATGCAGGGTCAGACCCAACAGCCTTCCCAGCTCTAACCAGCTTGGATTTGAAATATTAAGGAGCTGGGTCGGGAGCTGAGGGGTGGGGGGTGCGTGTGATGATTTCCCAAATGAGCAGGTCTGTCGGCGTCATGACATCAGTGCGTGGAACTCTACTCCCCCACCAGCTGCAGCTCACACCTGCACGACCCCAGCCCCTGATATCCCCGTGGGGGGGGACGAGGTCGGGAGCATGAGGTCTGTTCTGCAGGGGGGGAAACTGAGGCAGCGAGAGGAGAGCTCAAGAGCTCAGGCTAGTGCATCCTGCAGACCGGGTTCAACCCGCGCTGAGCGTTAGTTCATTCTCCTGTGAGCGGTGACCAGAGCCAGCCCCACCCCGTGCTGCTGCCTGAGGCCTGCAAAACCGGGCCACCGCCCGATGATTCCCAGCCTGTGGAGAGCAAGCCCGGCGCTTTGCATGTCTAATCCTTCTCATTCTGAGTGCTCAGGGGCTGAGCAAGCCTGCCCAAGGTCACGGCTGCCGAGGCAGGGCTGCAACCAACGCGCACCTGGCACCTGGCGCCCAGCTCCCCGAGGCTGCGCTCCACCACGGTGCTGCCCGGCCCGGCCGCAGGGATCGAGGTGACCGCGCATGCCTGCTCTGTTATCTCAGTTATTCCTCACAGAAGCCCTCCGAGGAAACTGAGGCACGGGCTCTCACCAGTTCTCCCAGTGTCAAGCATCCAGTGTGAGCCAAGACACCCACAGCTCTGCCTCTGCAGGGTGGGCGTATTATGGGCACTTCTACTGATTTGTAGTTTATTACAACTGCCCCTGCTCCTGTCCCACAGACCTGCTGGCGAGGCCATTTGAGAAACCAGAGAGCGGCAGCTGCACTGGACACGGAGCCAGCCTCTGGGCCAGCCTTTTCTACCCAGGATGCCACTTAGAATCAAGAAGCAAACACCCGGCTCATCTTCTTGAAGTGTTTTTGAAAAATACTTTTTTTAAAAAAATCGGCTGAATTGTCCCCTTTTCTAGGAAGGTCTTAATAAACACAGTGTCACTCCTTCCTGGGGTTCTCGGGATCAGTGGCTTTTCCCTTCTTCTTTTTTTGCAGAAAGACACTGTCCCCCCGAGTTTCTCGAGGCTTCCTGAGGCGGAGAAAAGGAAGTTGCATGGACTAAATAGTTGAGCCATTTACCAAGTGTTGAGGACCTCAGCAGCTTGCCCCAGGCTATCCTTTGGCCCTGAGGCCCAGAGTGAATTTTTATGCACTGCTTTCTTCTCACTATCAAGCAAAGTAACTTCTTAACAGTTGAGACAATTGATCTGAGAAACACTGTCACTCCTTCCTGGGAGAAGAAATCACTGGGGGTGAAGAAATGATTTTTTATGTCAAAAAGGTCAGTTTTCAAAGGGTTTCCAAGCCTGGCATGGGCAGCTTTCAGCTCAGACCCTTTGCTTGTCTCCACTCTCCCCTTGTCCTTCCACTCACAGGCTGATTAGGTCTGGTGGAACCACCCACGGGATAAAAAGAGGGAATTATTCATTTTGTAAGTGCTCACAAGTACTGGCCAAGGAGGCTGCAGCCTGAGCCGACTTCTCCAGCTGCATCCACGGGCCAGGTTTTGGTGGTAATCACTCTTCTGCCCATTTCATGGAAGGGGAAACTGAGGGCGCTAGTAAGTAATGTTACCTAAGGTTATACGACTCTGGTGGACTGAGTTATATGCCCCAGAAAAAAAATCTCTTCTTTATCTTAATTCTGTTCCTGTGGATGTGAACCCGTTATAGACAGACCCCTTTGAAGATGTTACTTTTTGGTTCAAGTTTGGCCTAGTGAGTTGGGATGAGCCTAAATCCTATGACTGGAGGGCATATAAAGAGAAAACCCGCAGGAAGAGCTGGAAGCTGGGGGTCCGCGGGACCCAGGGCAGGTAGGAGAGACATCGCCAAGGAACCCCAAGACTGCCGGCCAGCCAGAAGCCCCCACCCCTGCGGGGACACAGCAGCCTGGGCGCCTCCTCAAGCCACCCCATTGTGGGGTGTTTGTCACTGCGGCCGGGACACCAAGTGGACAGCTAGGGCAGGTGGCTGCAGAGACCAGAACCTCGAATGGCCCCACAGGCTGCCTCGTATCCCAGGTGCTGGGTGAGCTGGCATCCCAGGGTGCAGCGAGGCAGAAGTGCTTAGAGCTCAGGGAGGGTCCTATTTCTAGGTCACCTGATGCGTCTCCAGAGAACCGCCTGACTTAAGCTGCCCTCGAAGAGACCAGAACTGGAGAAATTAGTCCCCCAGGTCCAACTATTGCTTTCAAGTGAAAGAAGAAGAGAAGTGACAGTGCAGTGCGACACTGCTGGGCTTCCACAGGGGGTGGAAGGTGGCGGCGGGGCTCAAGCAGGCCCCGTGGGCTCTGCAGGTACTGTCCCAGTCCCGGGTGGGAGGCAGGATTTGCCCCGCAGCTTGAGTGGAAGGTCTGCGGACAGAGGCCCCAGCTGAGCTTACCTGCCCTGCTCGGGGCACACAGTCAGCCCTTTACTTGGCGAACACCCACGGAGCACCAATTAGTGCACTGGGCACTGCTGAGGGCACTGGGCCATGCGGGGGTGGGGGAGACAGTGCGGTGCTTGACCCATGAAGGTGGTTCAAGGAAGTGGGGGACCCGACAAACAGGCCAGCAAAAGAATGAAGAAAGTTGATCTTTAAGAGCTGTGAAAAAATCCGTCCAGGTGGGGGAAGCTGCCTTAGAGGGGGTCATCTTCGAGGGGTGACCTGCCTGGGGGAAGAGGCCATCCACAGACAGCTGTGTGAGTCTGTGTGGGGGTGTTCCAGATGGAAGGGTGGAGAGACTAAGTTCAGAGGGAGTGGGGGAGCCGTGGCCCAGCCGAGAGCTTGGGAGAGGAGGGGAAGAGGGGACCCCCGGAGGGGACTCAGGTGCCCAGTGCTTTGCTGGTCGGCGGGGGTGTGCCCTACGCCTGCATCCATGCTGTGCTCCGAGGCCTGCGGAGATCAAGCATGGATTTGGGGACCCACAGAGAGTCGTAGCCACGAGGGAACCCGGCCTAGGAAAGCACGACTCAAATACCCAGCTCCTGAGCCCCCACTGGCTGGGACCCCTCCTCTGCCGGTCAGCCGGGGGCTCTGGCAGAGGGATCAGCCAGGACCGAGGGAATCATCACAGGCTCTTTGCCTGGGCAGCCGGGTCTCCAGGTCCCGGTCCACCTTTCCAGGGCTGAAGTTAGGGGACAGTCTCTGCCATGCAATTTTGTGGATGGGGACGGAGGGGCCCAGAGATGGAAAGGGACCTGCCCTAGGCCACACAGAGAGAGGGGGGCAGGGCGGTGTCAGGTTCTAGGGCCCCTGCACCCTGGCTAGGGATGGTCTGTCTCCCTGGCCCATCCTACAGCCCATTTGGGACAGGCCCCAGACCCAGTCCTGAGCAGGCATCCGGCAGCCCCACAAAGCTGGGGCAAAGGGCCCGGCTGAAGAGTCTGGAGGTGGAACCGTGGTCCTGCCGAGGCCTCCCCCCCACCCCTCTGGCCTCAGTGGACCCCATCCTTCCCTGGTATGAAGAAGCCCAGGAGCGGTCAAAAGATGGGTCCAAGGCCAGAGCCGTCTCTGGCCACAGGTGCTGCTGCAGCAGAGAGTGGAGTGGGCTCCTAGCTCCCTGCCACTGAGGCTGGGCGGGTCTTGCTGGGAGGTGGCCGCCAGGCTCCACAGGTACCCCAAAGACCAGAGAGTTTCACACCTAGGTGAGCAGCTTCCAGCTGGGCAGCTGGCTAGTCCAGACCCCATCGGACCTTAATGAGCCCAGAGAGGGTGGGCACAGCAGGTGGGGGAGGGGAGCTTTCCGGGAGCCTGCCTGGGTCAGGGCGAGGTGGGAGACCCTTACCAGCCGGTCCTGTGTGGGGGTGGGATGGGTAAGGGTATTTACGGCTGCAGGCCTGGCCTCCCCTGGGTAGGGTGCAGTGCCACTGCCTCGCCCCGCCTCGCTCCCCTCTGTAGTGTCTACCTCCATGATGCCTGGCTCAGGGACACGGAACTCAACTGTGAAACCCAGGTCCAGGCCTGGCCTCCCTCTAGGCTGTAGCCGCAGGGCTCTTCCCAGCTGCCAGGCCCAGGTGTTGCCTGCACCCTCCCACCCATCACTCCCAAGCGGGTCCTTTGGACCCCAGCAAAGGAACCGGGTGCTGGGGGAGTCCTGCAAGGCCAAGTGCAAGAGGCAGCCTGCTGATTCTGACTCCCACTGGGAGCTGAGGGTACCAGGTTAGGGCGTGCCCAGGCCAGGAGGGGACAGACTCAGGAGCAGACAAAACCGGGAGAGACACAGCTGGGAACAAAGTGGAAGAGGCAAAACTTTGGCTGGAAGGCAGGAGTGGAGAGGAAGCAAGGGGGGCGGGACCAACAGGTCGGTGGGTTGGGCGAAACCAGAGGTGGGGACAGGGGTCCCTCCAGGTGGCACTCGCGGGGCCCGTCCCTGTCCGCCTCCCCTCCCCCCGCCCTGATTGGCAGGAGGCCTGCGACCGGCTGGGAGCGCCACAGTGCCCCGGGCGCCGAGGCGAAGGCGAACGGCCCCCCGCGGGAGCGAGCGAGTAGGAGGGGGCGCCCGGCTATATATAGCGGCTCGGCCTGGGGCTGGCGGAGAGCGCAGGCAAGCGCGCACCCTTCCGCGCCCTTCCGCGCCCTTCCGCACCCCACAGCCCGGCAAATCGCCCCGCTGCCCTCTCCCGCTCCATGCAGCCCGGGTAGCCCCGGCGCCTCGGGGCTCGTCTCTCGCTCTGCGCCCCGCCGCACCCTCCTCGGCCGGGCCCAGGCCGTGCGCCCCCGCGGGCCCCCAACAGGCGCAGCGCGGCCCCCGGCTTCCCAGGCGCACCGACCGGCTGACGGACGAACGGACGGCGGCCTGGGATGGCGGGGCCCGGGGCGGCCGCGAAGGCGCTGCTCCTGGCCGTCCTGTTGGCCCTGCTGGCGCCCTGGGCGGGCCGAGGGGGCGCCGCGCCCACCGCCTCCAACCGCACTCTGGAGGCCGAGCTGGAGCGCCGCTGGGACAGCCTGGTGGCGCGCTCGCTGGCGCGCCTGCCGGTGGCCGTGCGGCCCAAGGAGGCGGCCGTCCAGGGCGGCGCCGGCGACTACCTGCTGGGCATCAAGCGGCTGCGGCGGCTGTACTGCAACGTGGGCATCGGCTTCCACCTCCAGGTGCTCCCCGACGGCCACATCGGCGGCGTGCACGCGGACACGGGCGACAGTGAGTGGGGGCCGCCGGGGCGGGAAGGGCCGGGGCCGGGTAACCGCAGCCGCCCCTCCCACCTCAGCCGCCCCGCCTCGCACGGAGACCGGGCACCGGCACCTGCTCGCGCGCCCTGGAAACGGCGGCGGACTCGTCCCGGTCCCTCCCGGCGCGGGAACACAAGCGCTCCCGACGCCGCGACGACCCGCTTTGCCCACCCGGCGGCCGGGCCCTGCCTCCCCGCCTGCGGAAGCCTGGGCGCGGCGTGCCGGATTCCAGCGACTTCGCCCGTGGGCTCGGGGCGCGCGGCGCTAGCGGGGGCCCGGGACGCGCGCCCAGGCCCGGGCTGGGTTCGGAGGCTGCGGGGACCGATTCGCTCCCGCTGTCCCGAGCTGGGCGCGGCCGCACCGAGCTCCGGGAAGAAGGCGAACTGGTCCGCGCCCGAAATGGGATTCCCCAGGGGCGGGTGGCTTAGGCCGGGGGTCCTCTGCCCGGAATGACGCGCGCCCCGCCCCCAGGCCTGCTGGAACTGTCGCCGGTGGAGCGGGGCGTCGTGAGCATCTTCGGTGTGTCCAGCCGCTTCTTCGTGGCCATGACTAACAAGGGCAAGCTCTACGGCTCCGTGAGTAGCATGCTTTTGCCCCCAGACCCACCTGCACTGCATCGTGGAGAGCAGCATTGGGTCCCTACCGGCCGGCAAAGGCGCCATCGGGGACCCTTCCCCAGTGGGTACCAGCACAGCAGCCCTTCGGAAGGGCAGTGTGGATGAAATTCCCTGACCGCCAGGTGCCCAGCAGGTGGCTGGAGCACCAGCTGCAGCCCCCACCTCTCGCCTGGTGGGGGGTCTTGACAGCCAAACTCCCCAGCAGCCAACTCTTAGCCCGGAGCCAGGGGAGGGGTGCTGAGGTGGGGGAGCCCCACGGCCACTGGCCCCCCACGTCCCTGGCCCACGAAGTGGCCCAGTTCTAATGCCTTCCCACCCTGCCCTCCAGCCTTTCTTCACCGATGAGTGCAAGTTCAAGGAGACGCTCCTGCCCAACAACTACAATGCCTACGAGTCGTACCAGTACCCCGGCCTCTTCGTGGCGCTGAGTAAGAATGGAAAGGCCAAAAAGGGGAACCGCGTGTCACCCACCATGAAGGTGACCCACTTCCTTCCCAGGCTGTGATCCCTCCCGCCCCCCACCCGGAGTCCTGCCTCGCCCCCGGGGAAGCTATCCGGAGGAACGCGCCCAGGCCAGCTTTGCTGCACTTTCTTTGGACGGGAGAGTTTAACCTGAGAGTAGGTGTAACATATTTAATTATTTAAATGTGTATATATCGCCACCAAATTATTTAAGGTCCCTGGGGGGTGTGCTTTCTGGAAAAAAAACCCAACAAAACAACAAAACACAAAAGCCACTTGTCTGGTGCAACTGTGGAGAACCCTACTGTTGGACTTACTTAACTCGTTAAAAAATTGTCACAAATGTGCTGCTATTCTGTGTTTTCAAACACAGTGGAATCAATCTGATGCTGGCCTTGAGGGGAGCACCCCTGGGTGTTGGAAAGGCCTACCCAGGACTTTGGGGAGCCGGTTAAGGGAGCCCCCCCACCCCCCGCCTTGCTCCCTCTCCCAGCACCCTCCTACATCCCACCCTCCCTTTGTGCCCTGTTGCTATTAATTGGGACATATCGGTTTACTTCGGACCCAGAAAGTGCACCCGTGGAGTCTTCCCTGCCACTCCGTTTTTAGATCTCCCAAGGCTGACCTTTGAACTTTCCTGTAGTCAATCTCCCTCTCCTCAGGGCGAGACCGTTGGACAGCTTTATAAACTCCTTTTTTGGATCTGCCGCTGTCCTTCCTGGTTGCTCTGGCCATGGGGGAAAAGGCAGAAAGCAAAGCTGGGAAATGGATGAGGCGGGTGTGTTTGTGGCCAAGTCCCAAACCCTGGCGATGAGATATAATTTGTGATAGCACATACTAATGATACTATGAGAGCACATTTGAAAAACAAACAAACAAACATGCTTCCTGTGCTTGGGAAGCTTCCGGCTAGAAGTAGCTACTGACTTGAGATAAAATGATGACATATCCTCGCAAGTGTAAAAAGCACTTAACTGCAGCGTTTGCTTGGAGCAAGATGCTGCTTCTCTCTGATGCATTCCTGATTAAGTGGATTTACCATCTACCTCATGAACCCTTCAGCCACTCATCTGGCTGAGTTTCCCACCCCGAGTCACTTTTTATTTTTTTCCATGTGTAGCCAAAAAGGATTGCAGTTTAGCCTCGGTGAGTCCCATTTGAACCTTGTCACGTTTGAGCTATCTTTACCCCCGTGATTTACTTTTAGTAAGGACAATCATGGTGAAAATATTTGCAGACAGCTGCTGTAGGACACTATATGATCACTGAGTAACCTTATATTTTTCTTTATATATTTTACAAATGTAACCCCTGTCGTTGAAGCAAAGATGGAAGAGGCAGGGTCGGCAGTGTTTAAAAAAAGTTCCGAGGTGATGGCAAACGTTTAATTTTAATGAATGACTTTTGAGAGTTTATACAAAATGACCTTAGCTTGCTACCAGAAATGCTCCGAATGTTTCCTCAAGACTTTAATACTCTCCTAGGATGTCTCTGAACTGTCTCCCGAATTAACTTTATGAGAGACTACAGACAGCGAGACTGGAAAATCTGATTGGAGTTTCTGTCGTTCACATTCCTTCTTAAAACTCTGTTCGAATGCAAATCATCTACTTAAAATATCCTAACGGAGGCCTCAGAAGACAGAAGCTACTTGCGAAGCCATCAAGACAGGGCTGCGTCTTAAACTGCTGTTCAGCCGGTGTCCGAAAAACGTTTTTCTACTTGAAACCATGCCCTAAACTCCAGGCAGGGCGGGGACAGGTGATGCCAAGAGACCTCCGTGGCGTTAGGACTTTGTAGGGCTCTCTGGATTTAAAGCATTCACATAGCAGCAAACGGAAGCCGTGTTATGTGCATTAAATTGTGATGCATCTTGTCTCAGCCCAATCAAACCGTCAGGAAGTGACACGTCTTAAGGACAGAAGTCGGCAGTCTTGGGCCACCAATATATATATATCTTCAGGGTCAAAGTGTGTTGCCTGCAGCGATGTAATTGTGCCTTTGAAATCCTCTGTAAAAAGTTTTCTGTTGCCGTGCGTTTGAAGTTTTCTGTGATTCCCACCATCTTCAGCGTCTCTGTAGTTTTATACAGGTGCTGTTTACTGATATTACGTATGTGCTGTGCACACTTAAATGCAAAATGAACGATAGAAACATTTACCACGTGTTGAAGGAAAAAACCCCGCTGGATTTGATGTAAGTGAAAGTCATTGCAAAACGGTATTAAAGAATATTAAAACGTGCCTGGAAATGCCAAAATAATGACTCCCCGCCCGTCTCCCCCTGGACTTGCTATTTGAGGCCCTCGGACCTCGCATTGCTGGGGTGGGGGTGGGGCCACGGGAGATGAATTTTCGCCAGCTGTGTCCACACAAATGGAGCCTGGAAAACGGGAGCCCCGGGGGCGTCAGTGCCACCAAGGTTTGTGGTGACTCTGAATCTTGCAGTTTATTCCGAGTCTCCCAATGGGCCTGATTTCCCACCCTGTAAACAACCAAGGGTCTGGGCGCTTTCGGAAGCCATTTGCACGCTCGCCTACCGCTCCTGTCCCAACACGGGTCCCCGGAAGCCTGACTCTTATTTTCCAAACTTGGGTAGAGCCACAAAGGGGTCTTAGATATCCATATGATGGACCCCAGCCAGTCTTATCTTAAAAGGAAAAGGAAGAAAATAATGAATAACAGAAAATATCAGAGTGCTGCAATCGTAGTAAGAGTGCATATTGCTTCGTGAACTTTTGGTTTTACTTGTATATGCTGTATATATAGTTTCTCCAAAGATGGGATGAGTTGCATTTATGCGTGTGGATTGCAGTAAAAGAAAAACACCTGCCTAGGATTCCCCCCCTTACCCAAGCCCTTCATGAAAAGACCCCAAAAAGCAGGTAGGATTGGGAGATCCTTAATTGTACCAATTGTGTTCTCCAAAGCAGCATCTTTTTGAAATCCATGATCTAGGAATGACCAAGAAGTACATGGGTGGTCATTCATATTTAGGGGAGAGGGTGGGGAGTGAAACCTGCCTCTACTGCTGCCTCTCGAGGTTCTCGAAAGGGCCCTGGATGGGCCTGACCCCTTGTTGTCCTGGCTGGGGCTGGGGCTCTGTACCCAGTCTAGGCTAGAAATCTGACTATCATTTGCAAAAGCCATCAGCTGAACTTAGCTTCAACTTGGCTTTCCTGCCTCTAGCATGGACAGGGCATCAAAGCTGAACCCAAAAAGGGATTTAAAGTTCATTCATTCATTCATTCGACAGATTATGGTTGAGTGCTTGCTCTGTGCCAGGCACTGTTCTAAGTTTGGGGTCCACAAGAAAGGAAAACAAGGATGCCAGGCTGTAGAGCCCTCAATATAATGAGAATCAGATAATACAAAAGGAACATAAAGTACCTGGCCAGGTAGGCAGTGCACACACTTTGGAAAGAGAAAGATCAGGGAAAGGTAGGTGGGGAGACCAGGTGACATGAGCTAGGGTTTGCAGATACCGTAGATGGAACCATGTGGATGTCTGGGGAGAGCATTGCAGACAGAGGAAAAGGCAGTGCAAAGGCCCTGGGGTGGGTATATTTGCGAACCAGTGAGGTCAGTGGGCTTGAGCTAAAGGAGAGGATAAGGTCAGACAGGCAAAGCATAGCCACTGTACTTGACTTTGGCTTTTCCTCCCAGTGAGATGGAGCAAGCATAAAACCTGGGGCTTGATCTGAGAAAGGGGACGATGTGCCAGGCTGAGAATAACAAACCAAGCAGAGAGCTGAGGCGTCCTGCTGGGGAAGTTGTAGGAATTTAAACAGAATTGATGGCTGGCCCTGGGGAGGTTCAGTGGAGCTCTTGAGAAGCCAAATTAATAAGAGAGGAGGTGGGGCGGGCTTGGTTTGCAGGAAACCAGCATGCCACCCAGGGAACCACTCCTGGGTCTTGTTTCCCACCCTCCTTAGGAAGTGAGAGCAGCCAGGGGCTGGGCTTGGGCCCAGCCTCACCCCTTCCCCACACTGTGACCTTGGACCCGCCACCAGCTCCTCACCTTCCCGCCGCACCGGCTCCTTTGAAGGAATTGTGGAGATGGTGGCTGTCAAGTGTTCGGCGCAGTAAACAATAAATATCGCCTATTATTATTATTATTCTCTTAAGAGGCTTAATTACAGTCTTAACTTCTCAATCCTCCTTTTTTATCTCCCTGCTAATGGGAGGATTTTCTGGCCCAGAGCTGTGGCTCCCTGTCATGCAGACACAGGGGTGTGGCCGCAGCTTTCTCCAGAGAGGCTGGGCTTCCAGGCATTCGGCACACGCGGTCCTGTTTCCGAAGGGGGCCCTTTGGATCAGCCAGGAATTCCAGCTCCCTGGCAGGGAAGACCACCCTTGCCTGGTCTAACCTGTGACAACTCCGGGCTTCAGGAGCTCAGGGTAGCTTTTCCATGTTAACAATTTGTGATTACTCTTGATTTGCCCTTCAAATTCTATGTGCATCTTTAAAAGGTGGGGGGAGGGAGGGAGAAGGGGGGGGATACACACCCAACGCCACCTCCTGCCTGCAATGGGGAAGGAACCGGGAAACCCACCCCCCAGGCTGTGCTGAATGCATGGAGCCCAACCCCCCACCTCCCACCCTAGGAGACCCAGGGACAGGACGTTTCTCAATGCAAATTCTACCCTGCGTGCCCTCGCTGGGCAGCTTTTCATGGCCCCTCACTGCTCTTAGGTTCGCGCTCGCAGCCCTCAGCTGCTGAAAAGGCTGCTGTGCTTACTGCCGGCCGTATAACAAGCTCCCTCCAGTTCAGCACCTTGAAACAGCAGCCATTGAATTCTCTCTCAGGGTGTCTTGGCTCGGGGATTTGTACAGGGCTCCGCTGGGTGATTGATTCTGCTCTTTGCGGCATGGGAGGACGCAGACGGGATGTGCCGGCCTGGCGTCCGTGTCTGACACCGTGACCAGTCCTCTGGGCGCCGCACGCGCCCCTCCAACCTGGCGGCCACCCAGTGGTCGGACTTCTTTTTTTTATTTTCTCGTTTCAAGGGTTTATTGCTGTTTTTTTTTATTTTAAACATAACAACATATAAACGTGAACATTCTTACCATATGATCATTCCATTCTTGGTATATAATCAATAACTCACAATATCATCACATAGTTGTATGTTCATCATCATGATCGTTTCTTAGGACATTTGCATCAATTCAGAAAAAGTAATAAAAAGAGAAAAGAAAAAAATTCATGCATACCATACTCCTTACCCCTCCCTTTCACTGATCACTAGCATTTCAATCTACTAAATTTATTTTACCATTTGTTCCCCTTATTATTTATTTATTTTTAATCCGTATGTTTTACTCATCTGTCCATAAGGTAGATAAAAAGAGCATCAGACACAAGGTTTTCACAATCACACAGTCACATTGCAATAGCTATATCATTATACAATCATCCTCAGGAAACATGGCTACTGGAGCACAGCTCTACATTTTCAGGCAGTTCCCTCCAGCCTCTCCATTATACCCTAACTAAAAAGGTGATATTTATATAATGTAAGAATGACCTTTCGACTGTTTGAAATCTCTCAGCCACTGACACTTTATTTTGTCGCATTTCTCTCTTCCCCCTTTTGGTCGAGAAGATTTTCTCAATCCTTTGATGCTGGGTCTCAGCTCACTCTAGGATTTCTGTCCCCAGAGAGGCATGTCCCATGTAGAGAGGGGAGGGCAGTGAGTTTGCTTGTCGTGTTGCCTGAGAGAGAGGCCACATCTGCACAACGAAAGAGTTCTCTTGGGGGGTGACTCTTAAGCCTAATTTTAAGTAGGCTTAGCCTATCCTTTGCTAAGATAAGTTTCATATGAACAAACCCCAAGATTGAGGGCTTGGCCTATTGCTTTGGTTGTCTCCACTGCTTGTTAGGCTATCAGGAATTCTCCACATGGGGAAGTTGAATTTTCCCCCTTTCTCACTGTTCTAGTTTGCTATCTGCTGGAATGCAACACACCAGAGATGGATTGGCTTTTAATAAAAGAGGATTTATTTTGTTAGTTCTTCAGAGGAAAGGCAGTTAACTTTCCACTAAGGTTCTTTCTTTGCTGGCCTTCTCTCCAGGCCTCTGGGTTCCAAAAACTTTCCCTGGGGTGATTCCTTTCTGCATCTCCAAAGGCCTGGGCTGAGCTGCAAGTGCTGAGATGAGGTATGTTGAGCTGCTTGGGCTCAGAGACTCAATAGTCTCTCATTTAAACACCAGCCAATTAAGTCAAACATCATTCATTGCAGCAGGCACGCCTCCTAGCCGACTGCAGATGTAATCAGCAACATGCCATTGGCTCATGTCCACAGCAACAAAGCTAAGCATCTTCACCTGGCCAAGTTGACAACTGAATCTAACTACCACACTCACCATTCCTCCAAGGAGACTTAGCAAATACTTTTTTATTCACTGTTCAAATCCTCCTGGGATTTATCGGGGCATCATTCTGGACAAATCAACAAAATCTCATGCTCTACTCAAGGTTCCATATACTTATGGTGTTCAATTAAACTGTCCACGTAAGTTATATTAGGAAATGCACTCGTCGAAACATGAATTTTGTACCAAATAAACATTTTTTGCTTTAGTCTCACACATAAGTTAAAGTTTTAAAATATGAATTAAGTGGTTGGACTTCTTATGTGGCAACTTGGGGTTCCTGGAGAGTGTGCTTCAAGAGGCCCCGCTTCCTCGTGGCCTGGCCTGGAAAGTTCTAGAACATCACATCTGCCACTGGTCATGCAAACCACCCAGACCGGCCCTGGTTGGAGAGAGAGAAATCGGATGCTCCTTCAGCGGGAGGAATGCACAGAACTTGCAGCCATCTTTCATCTGTCGCAGAGACCCCTCTTGCCCCTGCCCGTGCCCACCGCTGCTCCACCACTCCTGCCTGCTTGGCCAAAGGTGCCATCTGCTTGGCCACAGGGCTCTTGCACATGCAGTCTTCCCTGCCTGGAATGATCTTCCCAGACCCCCAGCTCTTGATTCAGCTAATGCTGACTTGCTATTAAAATCGCCAGGTCAAAAGTCACCTGTTAAAGCAGCCACATATATATAATCAGGAGGTGTAACTGTCAAGTCTAGATTCTGCAAAACTGAGCTGTTTGTATATAACATGGTCTTTCCCAGAAACTTTGGGTACTTACAAGACACCGGAGACGCAGAGTTAGAGCTTTGAAACTATGAGAGTCAGTACTACCCCACACGAGGACTGTTTAAGAGGTTGCAAAAAGGATCAGACTTCAACTAGAGATGTGAATGAAGGCGGTCTGGATAGGACGAAGGTATACTAGAAGACTGGGTACAGGGAGATGCTGTCCATGTTTTAAAACCTCAATGTCTGGGTGAGATTAAAGGGAGAGATGTCTATTTGGTGCAAAATGTATATTTTGGGTAGTGCGTTTCCTAATTTAACTCGCATGGTCAGTTTAGTTGAACACCATAAGTACATGGAATCTTGAATAGGAAGTGAGATTTTGTTGGTTTGTCCAGGTCCGTGTGATGCCCCAATAAATCCCAGAGTGATTTGGGCAGTGAATAAAGAAGTAATTGCAAAGTCCCCTTCGGGGAATGGGGAGAAAGGAGGAAATATTCAACTTCCCCATTTGGAGAATTTCTGATATTCTCACAAGCAGTGGGAACAATGGAATCAATAGGCTGAGCCCTTGATCTTGGGGTTTGCCCCTGTGAAACCTATTACTGCAAAAGTTAGGCTAAGCCCACTAAAATTAGGCCTAAAATCACCCCCAGAGAACCTCTTTTGTTGCTCAGATGTGGTCTCTCTCTCTAAGCCAAGTTGGTGAATTCACGACCCTCCCCACTACGTGGGACATGACTCCTGCGGGTGTAAATCTCCCTGGCAATGTGGGACAGGACTCTGGGATGAGCCGGGACCTGGAATCCAGGGACTGAGAAAGCCTTCTTGATCAAAATGGGGAAGAGAGAAATGAGACAAAATAAAGTGTCAGTGGCTGAGAGGTTATCCTGGAGGTTATTCTTATGCATTATGTGGATATCTCCTTTTTAGTTTATGGTGTATTAGAGAGGCTGGAGGGAACTGCCTGAAACTATTGAGCTGTGTTCCAGGAGCCTAGATTCTTGAAGATGATTGTATAAAGATAAAACGTTTATAATGTGACCGTGTGATTGTGAGAACCTTATGTCTGATGTTCCTTATATCCAGAGTATGGACAGATGAGTAAAAATATGGATATAAATAAATAAATAAATAATGTGGGGACAAGGGTAAAATAAATTGGGTAGATGGAAATACATTAGCGGTCAATGAGAGGGCAGGGTAAGGTGTATGGTTTATATGAGTTTTTTCTTTTTATTTCTTTTTCTGGAGTGATGCAAATGTTCTAAAAAATGATCAAGGTGATGCATACACAACTATGTGATGATATTGTGAGCCATTGATTGTTGTATAGAAAGTATGTGTGGGAAGATTTCTCAAAAAAAATAAGAGGAATGAACCCCCGTAAAGGGGCTGGAGGTTAAGTGCCCGGCCCACGGGATGCGATTGCAACAGGAGTCTGGCCTCAGCCTGATCCACGGGGGCTCTGGAGCGTGGATGGCACCCTGGAGCTGTCCCACCTTGAAGCAAAGGGCTGGGATTTTGTATCCCCTTCTCAGTCAGTTGCTGGCTGCAGGATGCCTCCAAGGAAGAGCAAAACCTCCCCGGCACTTTCAGGTGAGACAGCTCCTTTCAGTGGAAGGCTAAGAGCAGGAGGTCAGGAGCCAGGGGTGGTGAGGGGTGGGGGGTGGGGGGGGGTGAGCCCACCATTCTGGGGAAGGGGTCAGCACAGGCCTCCCAGCATCTCCCACATCTGGCACTTCTCACTACCCTTACGTGGTTATCAATGGATGAATTACCATGTACCAATTTGCTTGATGTCTGCCCTCCCTCCCTGCCCAGGACTGGAATCTTTGAGGGCGGGAACTGGGGGCCTCGTGGGTGCCTTTTGCAGACCTCCCGGCTGGCATGCCATGGGTGTAGACCAATGGCCTCCCGTCCACACAGAGTCAGAGCCCCCACCGGGCCTGGCAGGAAGGCTCCTGGAGGAGAACTTCCAGAAGCCAGTGCTAGTTCATTAAAACGGCACCCAGAAGCAGCTCCCCCACTCAAGGGCTTGCCCTGCAGATAGCTCATTTATTTCCCAGTCCTTCTCTGCCCCCACGCCTTGCGCATAAAAGCAAACTGGAGGTTATGCCCAAAGGATTGAAATAGGGATTCGGGCACTTGCGTGAGGAGTAGGCAGATTCATAGACAGGAAGTAGACAAGAGCTCGCTGGGGAATGGAGAGTTATTACTTAACAGTTCACAGTTTACATTTGGGAAGATGAAAGTTCTGGAAATCGTGGTGCCGGTAGCACAATCTTGTGAACACACTTAGTGCCACTGAATAGTACAATTAAACATGACGAAAGTGGCAAATTTTAGGTTGTATATATTTTACCACAATTAAAAAAAAAAAAGACACTAGGGGAAAACTAAAGAAATCTGAATGAATTATGGACTTTTATAATTACGTATTCACGGGAACAAGTAGCCCATTAAAGTAAAGTAATAATAGAGGATCGCAGATGTGGCCCTTCTCTCTGGGTAAGCTTGGCAGGTGAGCTCACTGCCCTCCCCCCTACGTGAGACATGACTCCCAAGGGTGTAAATCTCCCTGGCAACGTGGGACAGGACTCCCGAGGATGAGCCGGGACCTGGAAAGAGAGAAATGAGACAAAATAAAGTTTCAATGGCTGAGAGATTCCAGAGTTGAGAGGTTATCCTGGAGGTTATTCTTACGCATTATATAGATGTCCTTTTTTTAGTTTATGGTGCATTGAAGTGGCTGGAGAGAAGTACCTGAAGCTGTAGAGCTGTGTCCCAGTAGCCTTGATTTTTGAAGATGACTATATAATGATATAGTTTTTACAATGTGACTGTGTGATTGCAAAAACCTTGTGGCTGATGCTCCCTTTATCCAGGCTATGGACAGATGAGTAAAAAAATAAGGACAAAAAAATAATTAAATAATAGGGGGAGATAAGGGATAAAAAAAATAGTTGAGTAGATTGCAGTACTAGTGGTCAATGAGAGGGAGGGGCAAAGGGTATGGAATGTATGAAGTTTTTTTAAACTTTCTTTTTCTGGAGTGATGCGAATGGTCTAAAATGATCATGGTGATGCACACACGGCCATGTGATGAGCTACTGATTGAATGCCCTGGTTGGACAGTATGTGTGTGAAGATTTCTCAGTGAAAATATTAAAAAAACAAAACAGAATGCCTAGGGCTCGAACTGAGACTCTGGGAAGGTTTCATGCACTAAGTTTGCTTTCCTGGAATCTATAATTCCCAGAGAGTTCCTAGCTCTGATAAATCCTGAAACCCAGAGGGACCAGCTTCTCCGAGATGAGCTCATCACATCCCCCTTTCCTTCAGTGTGGATACCCTTCTCAACGTGAAAAAGGCAGAACGGGCACTGCCTAAAGATTCCTATAGACTGGGAGAAGGATCAGAGGAAAAGGAGGAGCTGTAACCGGGAAAATAGGATTTAACGCATGAGTAGGACAGCTAAATCACTGTATTAACCTTCCTTCCAGCCTCCAGTGTTTTGGAGCAGCTAGAGGGAAAAACCTGGAATGGTAGAAGGGTGACCCATGACAAACTCTGGGATCTCAATAGAAATATTACTTGTGTGCTTAGAAAATTATTGTTTTTTCTTTTTGTTGCTTTGTATGTATGTTATATTTTACAATAAAAAAATGTTAAAAAAAAGAATGGCGGAATGGGATGTGGGGTATATGGGAATTCTCTGTATTGCCTTTGTAATCATCCTGAAGACTTAAAACTGCTCTTAAAGAAGAAGTTTATTAGAAAAAAAACGGGCTGGGTTTCCTTGCTGGGTGGGAAGGGATTGGGGGCTGGTCACTCCGAGGAGGGGGCAGGAGCCTCACTGCTCCTCCCTGCTCCCCTACTTCGTCCCGATGCCTCCTGCAGAGACTGAGTCTCCTCAGGACAGTCCCTTCCTGCTGCTCATGTCCAAAGCCCAGTGACCACTTCCTGTTTTCTACGGACTTTGTCCCCTCCCTGCCCCACCCACTGCAGGGGGCCCAGTGGGTGCAGCCGAGGCAGGTGGCTTTGGCTGGAACACCCTTAGACTCTGGCAAGCAGGGCCCCTGCCTCAGGCCCAGGCCTCAGGTGGTCTCAGGACTGCCTTCTAGCTTGCCCAGGGTCCCCCTCTGGTGCCTGGGACTGGGCGGGGCTGGCAGGGCCACCCGCACTGTCCCTGCCCCCGTCTCTCCCCTTGGGGGTGCTCTCCAACCCTCTGCTCCACTCCCCAGTCTTTCCCTGCCCCTCCCCACGGGGTTGACCAGATGACCAGAGCTCTGGAACTTGCATCCATAGACTCCTTCTAGAAATTAGTAGTCCCTGTCCAGTTCTCAGAGGGTGGCCTGATGCCACTCTTGCTGGTCAGCGCAGTATTTCTTTTGTGAGATTGTGTGACAACAATGGTGCCTGCTGACTTGGGATGAGCCAATTGTTTATATGGACAAGGCCCCAGCTCAGCATTGTTGTGGGGCCCGTGCTCCAGGGGTAGCCCTGGGATTTGGAGTGGAGGAGCCCTGGGGGCAGCCCGCCCTGACCACACACTAACTAGGGGACCCTGGGTCTTTCAGAAACTGCGGAACCTCAGTTGCCTCAGCTGTAAAATGAAGTCTGGAAAAGAAAATGCAAATGCATTTTCCATCCATGATTCTCTAGATGCATCCAAAGTGGCCTGGAAGGAAGCACACCGATGCACGATTGGGAATCCGTGGTCAGCCGAGACCTGTGTTTCACCTCCATGGGTCTGCCTTACTCAGCATCATTGGTGTCACAGAAATGCCTAACTCATGGGGCAGCAGGGAGGAGGCAACACATTGCCACGCGCAGCAAGTTTGGCGTGTGCTCAGCACCTGGGAGCAACAGCCGTTAGCACTGCAGCCAACCAGCTCGATGAAAGGCGATCCCGGGAGTGCATCGTCTGGGTGGACACAGAAATGAGAAGAGGCTGGATGTCCGGCTCAGACCCACATCTGGAGTTGCCTGCTGTGCCCGTGTCCCTGCCAAGACATTCAGCTGCCCTTAACCCTTTGCTTCCTGGATGACGTTGTCCGTGCCACTGCTCAGGGGTGATCCCTCTGAACCCTGAGCCCTGGCCCCGGCACCTGTGCCATCTGTCCTGAAATGCACCCCGTGGTTCCAGCCCCTGGACTCTCCAGCTCGGGGGATGTAACTCCAGGCCACAGGCGAGGCTGCTCCTTGCTTGCTTTGAGCTGTAAGCAATAACACGGAACCTCCCTGAGCCCTGTTCCTTCAACTGCGAGATGGAAATTATAATAACAACCCTTTTGGGGGGGGCTGCCAGGAGGGCAAGTGGGCTGAAGCCTCAGATTTCCAAGGGCCACGGGGCCTGCACAACTCCTGAGGGAGCCGTTTTCTTCTGTCTGGTCCTTCCCTCACAATCTCCATGTACCACCTGTGCTCTCATTTACCTGATATTTTTCTTTAATCAATTCCCCTTGTCACTTAAGTGAATGTGTTTCCAAACTTGACAGCACCAGCTTAAACGGGAAAACCAAACCAACAAATGTTGCTATGACATTCTCGCATTTGGGTCGCCTGCCCAAAGCTCCCAGCCTGGACTTCACTGTCTTTTGTGAAAAGGGAGATTTGCAAGTGCCAGAGAGGTGTGGAGGCTTACTCTTTGACTTGCTCCATGGGTGAGGATGGCTGTAGGGGAGCCCCTTTCTCCCTGGGAGAGGACGCGTGAAGTGATGTAATGCCGCCTGCTTCCCACCTAGCATGGGCCCTCCTGCTGCCCCGGGAGCACCTGTTAACACACAGAAGGGGCTCAGCTCCCGGGGCCCCCGTGGGTTCGTGACTCAGGCACAGCTGTGGGCTGAGGTCCACCCAGGTGGGTGGGGGTGCGGTACCCCAGGTGCCTTCCTGGGGTAAGCTGCACCCACCAGGCTGACCTTGTTTCCGACAAAGGGCTCGCTCCTCCCAGGGCTGCTCACAGTACCTGCGCCAGCCCCCGATCCCACAGCCGCCCAGAGCATCCTCTCAAGGCCCACCTGCCTTCTCGTGCCTCTTTGCAAACGCCTCTTGGATAAAAAGAGAAAAAAGCCTCAGAGGCGGGCTATGAGAATGGCCGTGACTTTGACTCTCTTTCCTTTGAGGGGCGGGGGCACATGTGACAGCGTGTGACCTCCCCGTCTGGGCAGTAAAGGGCCACGCAGCCTCCGCCAGACTCCCTGGGTCACCCGGACATGGAGCGCCGAGGCCACCTCCCCACCAGGAAGCCCAGGCCATGCGGAGAGGCTGTAGGTCGGGGTTCCGGCGACTGTCCAGGCTGAGCCGCGACTTCAGAGCTCCCCGACCCAAACTGCAGAAGGGGGAAGAAGGCTCCAGGGCGCCCCAGCTCCCGGGAGTTTGAGTCTTTGCAGCTATGGCTCCAAATATCACAGAACAGAAACGAGGCGCCCTGCCATGCCCCACCCATGCTCCTTAACCAGAGAAGC
Organism: Tamandua tetradactyla; assembly: GCF_023851605.1. Taxonomy (NCBI): domain Eukaryota; kingdom Metazoa; phylum Chordata; class Mammalia; order Pilosa; family Myrmecophagidae; genus Tamandua; species Tamandua tetradactyla. The sequence goes on from NC_135335.1 coordinate 4,827,601, forward strand.
AGCTGGCCTTGGGAAATGGCTCTTATTTCACTAGGTCTGGGGTAGAGTGCTGTGCAGAATGGAAGGAGGGAGAAGGTTCCAACAGGGAGGGCAGGGAAGGCGAGGCTGAACAGCCCCCAGCTCTCTGCAGCCCGCTTCCTCCTGGGACCACAGAACATCCAGGGCCATGTCCTTGGGGCTGGGAGGGTGGACAGGTCAGCGCGGGACAGCAGGACTTCCCAGACTCTGGGGGAGGGGGTCACACCTTCAAGGGCCACTGCATACCCCTACAGGGTGTCCCTAGATGTCCCTTCCTGGCCCTGAGGACCAAGTGACCAAACGCATGGCAAGGTGATTTGTACCCAGTCCCGACAATCAGCAGAAGCCTGCTCCTTGCACCCGGAGACCTGGCGCCAACAGAGGGCGGGGCTACCGGCCACTCTCTTCTCGACAGCCCTGGGGACAGACGCTGCTGGGCTGTCCACTACCCCCTGTCCCCTAGCACCGTGCAGGAGACTGAGGGATGACAGAGTCAGGAGCCGGGGCAAGCAACAACGGAGGCTTGCCCAAGGGGACTCTGGTGCCTGGAGGGCAGGGGCGGGAAGCCCCTGCACAGGGTCTGCTAGAGACTCAGATGTTAGGTCTAGCTGATAATTCTTGAGGAGCTGTGGTGAGAACAAATGATACAATTCATTTAAAAAGTGATTTTAAACGCTTGTAAATGAGGTTTTTTTTTTTTTAGGTGCATGGTCCAGGAATCAAACCCGGGTCTCCTGCATGGAAGGTGAGCGAGCATTCTACCAGTGTGTAAATGCATTTTTTGTTTGTTTGTTTGTTCTTTTGCATGGGCAGGCACTGGGAATGGAACCCGGGTCTCTGGCACGGCAGGTAAGATCTCTGTCTGCTGAGCCATGGTGGCCCACCCTGTGTGAACGCGTTTTAAGTGTTCAGTGGATGGATTTCATTAGAAGGATGACGGCCGAGCTGAGGTCCTCAAGATGGCATGGGGAAATACCTTCCGACCCATCACCCAGGGCCCCTCTCTGCCGCTCCAGCTGCGGGGTGCGGTACTGCCCCTGGGCCTTTGCACAAGCCCTGGAAGACCCCCCGGGACTGGGGGCTGCTTTTCATGGCCCAGCTTTCAGTCTCAGCTCCGGTCCCGGCGTGGGGATGCTCTGGCTGATTGCACTTGTGGCACATACCATCATCTGGGACAACTGTTTTTGTACATTTTTGCAATCTGTGCCCCCTTCATGGTGAGTTCCGTGAGCAGGGGCTCTGTCTTCCTGGGTCTCTGCTGTGTCCCAGAGGTAGGGGGAACTCCACGGGGCACCCCAATGTGTGCTTGTCAGATGAATAACCACGCGAATGAATGAATTCTAAACACCTCGTGATCATTGCACTGGGAATTTCTTCAGGAGGTCACAGACCTCCTTGTATTTGAAACACAAGAAACCTGCTTTAAAGAAACTTAGATAATTGCCTTAGTTTTGGCACCCCGGGTTAATATCTGGGCTTGGCCGTGTCACTGGCTTTGGCCAGTGGATAGGAAGCAAACGAGATGCAACTAGAGACTTGAAAGGTGCTAGGGCCCCAGGGCCTGCTTTTACTGGTTATTCTTTTTTTAAATATTTTTATTGATAAATCTTCGCACACATACAGTCCATACATGGTGTACAATCAATGGCTCACAATACTATCACATAGCTGTGTATTCACCACCATGATCTTTTTTTTTTAGGATATCTGCATCACTACAGAAAAAGAGAAAAGAAAAAAACTCATACGTACCATACCCCTTATCCCTCCCTCTCATTGACCTACCCAATTTATTTTATCCCTTATCCCCTCTATAATTTACTTATTTTTTATCCATATTTTTTACTCATCTGTCCATACCCTGGATAAAAGAAGCATCAGACACAAGGTTTTCACAACCGCAGTCACACAGTCACGTTGTAAATGTTGTGTCTTTATATAATTGTTTTCAAGAATCAAGGCTACTGGAACACAGCTCAACAGTTTCAGGTACTTCCCTCCAGCCACTCCAATCCATCATAAACTAAAAAGGGATATCTATATAATGCATAAGAATAACCTCCAGGATAACCTCCAGACTCTGTTTGAAATCTCTCAGCCACTGACACTTTATTTTGTCTCATTTTCTCTCTTCCCCCTTTTGGTCAAGAAAGCTTTTTCGATCCCATGATGCTGGGTCCCGGCTCATCCCAGGATTTCTGTCCCATGTTACTAGGGAGGTTTACACCCCTGGGAGTCATGTCCCACGTAGGTGGGAGGGCAGTGAGTTCACCTGCCTAGTTGGCTGGAGAGAGAGGCCACATCTGAGCAACAAAAGAGGTTCTCTGGGGTTGACTCTTAGGCCTAATTTTAAGTAGGTGTAGCCTATCGTTTGAAGAATAAGTTTCATAGGGGCGAACCCCAAGACCCTCGATTTCTGTCTGCTCTTGGGGAACTTGTGGTTACTGTGATATGAAGAAGTCCAGGTTAGCCTGCCGGAAGATGTGACATGTGTCCAAGCTGTCCCTCTTTCCTGCCAACAGCTTGCCAACTGCTGGACATTTGAGTAAGGCTATATGAGCTTATCCACCACTCACTGCCCACAGAGGTCTGAGAGAGCCCAGCAGAGATCAGCAGAGCCAGCCCACGCTACCTATGGATTGTGAGCTAAACAAGTGGTCCTATTTTTAAGCCACCATTGTCCTGGCTGTTATGCGGCAGAAGCTAACTCATACACTATCTTTAAAAATTCCTAAACCAAAGTGAGAACTAATATTGTAAATTGCCCAGAAAGCTAGAGAGAGTAAACTTCATAATAGAACGTAAATATGCACTGACAGCTATCCTTAGAGGAAATCTGATGGCTTTATTTGCTTTTATTTTAATATACTAAAAATAAAATAATTTTTTTTATTTTAATAGTCAATTGAGAAAGTAGAAAGGTAGAAATGATGATTTAGTAGCATTAAAAGCTGAAATTAGTCGAGTAGGAAATAAAAAACAGCAGAAAGCATGAATAAAATCAGGAATTGGTTCAGCAAAAAGACCAACACAATGCGAAAAATAGTTGCTGGCAACCCAATTAAGAGAAAAAAAAGAGAGAGAGAACAAAAGTCACGAATTTAGGAATGAGAAAGAAATTATAGCCCCAGATTAGGAAGAGATTAGCAGATGATGACGGGATAAAGTGCGGACCCCCTCCCCCGCCGGCACTGCGCGTGAAAAATCTGAAATACTTGGATGATCCCTCCGTGTAATTCAAATACTAGAATTGAACCCTAAAGAAGTAGAAACCTAAGCACAGCATTTGACAGCAGGAAAAAGTCCAATGCAATTAAAGGTCCATCATGCTAAAAAGCCAACAGCCCAAGTGGAGCTGCAGCTGAGTCCTAATTATCTAATTCCTTATCTTCTTGATAAGGAAAAGAGAAACGATGCAGTGATGGTCAGAAGTTTGCATTTACTGTGCTGGGAGGACACATGAGCAAACACAGCAAGTGTACACACTTTTACAAAACCAGGAAGCCCACTGTGCACACGCACAGGGTGTGAGTGTGTGTGACTGGACGCGCGGAAGACGTGGACGCCGCCCCCATCAGGCTGGCAAACGTGGGGTCCCTTTGAGAAGGACAATGGAGGAGGGGAGGGCACGGATCCCTTTCCATGTGCTTGTACATTCATCATTTACAAAGATAGTTAGTGTCCGATTCATGATGGAAATTAAAAGGAGAAAACAAATCTCCGCTTCCAGGTGGAAAAATCCTGCAAAAGGAAAGGAACTGCAAATGCAAAACCTTGACCCATTCCAAGAACGAAGGAACTGCTATGGGGAGAAACCCGCCGGGAAAGAAGTGTTTGGAGAAGCCTCCTTCCGCGTGCATTCAGCGTGGGTCTCAGCCCTTACCCCGTGCCCCATCACCCTCTCCGTCACACCATGGTGCGAACTGCCCTGGCCAAAGTCACCCAGCCAGGGAGTAGCAGAGCTCTGGGGTGCCACCATCGAGCTTGTCAGCAACCTGGCCCACAGAAACACATCCATCCTGGGTGGGGGGTGCAGAGCCCCGGACTTCAGCGCGGTACTGCCCAAGCAGCCCCCACAGACCTCTGGGCCTGGACAGACAGAGGAGGTGGGCTGTCTCCCTCCTTGTGCATATTTGGCCCCCAAACCCGCTGACACTTCCCAGAGAGGCTGCTGGCCTCTTCCCAGCTCCTTGACACCAGCCCAGGAGGTTAGGGAATTAAAGAGAGGAGCAAACGGTGGCTGCAGAAAACCCCAGAACCTGCCAGGACCCCTGACTCTTTGAAAGCAGCTCCAGGCCAGCCTGATTTGTACTTCAGAGCTAATGTGATTAGCAAGAGGGCTGTCGCCAGAACATGCTAATGGATTCGAACAGCCCCCAGCCACCTTCCTGGGGTTGCTCAGGGGGGACCGGACTCAGGCCTGTGGCCGCTGTCCCTGGTGCTCGGCCAAGCTGGGGGCCAGGCCTGGGCTCCAGGCTGCTAAGACCTTTGCTTTCCTGTGTGTGTGTGTGTGTGGTGGGTCCTGGGGAACCCAGAGGCGAGCATTGCTGTCACCCCAATTTACAGGTGAGGACAGTGAAGCTAAAGACACCTTAAGTTACCTGCCCAAGAGTGTCCTGCTGGTAGGAGGGAGAGCTCTTGTTTGACCTCCAAATCTCATGAGCCCTAGACTCTCCTTGGGCCCCCCCACCCCCAGGAGATGCTTAAGGGATTGTCCAGGTCAGAAGGATAAGGGGGTACCCAGGTGCTTGGGCCTTGACTCCACTGACCCCAGCGGGTTTGAGGGGTGGAGAAGAGAAAGGCCATCCCCACCAGCCTTGGCCACCCTCCCGGGCTCTGGAGAGAAGAGGCAGGGGGCTGGTCTGGCTGACCCCACCCAGGCCCAGCAGGTGGACTAAGCCTGAGTGTGGACGGTGGGTGCAATTAGAGTAAAGACATATCTTGAGATCTGCAGAGCCCTGGGAGCCAGGCCCCAGCCAGGGGGAGCACGGCCCACAGCACTGGTCTGGCCCCTTGGGGTCCTGGCCACAGGCCACGCCCACCCAGCCTCAGGGCCTTTGCACTGGAGGCTCTAGCCCTAGGCCTTTACGGAGGTCTCCTCCACCTTCAGCTGAGCCCCCTGCTAGAGCAGACCCCCCTACAACCTGGCTTAGTCAAAACCATCATGACCTTTTGCCCTCTGGCCTCTTGGCCCCAGGACAGCAGGTCTTACCCTGTCCCATGTCCCCCTCAGCTCTGCATCCCCAGCATCTGGAAGAACGTCCACCAGGCAACAGGGTCCAGATACTGGCTTGAGAGCTGCTTCCAGGCGGTCCTGCTTGGACAGGGGATGCTGTGCCATCTCCTCCTGCCTGCTGTAAAGGTGCTGGCTAGGCCTGGCTTTCCCCCAGAGAGCCTGGCGCTACCCAGGCCGCACACCCCGGGGTGGCTCATTCCAGCAGGGTAGAAGCTGAGCCGACCCCTTGGAGGGCCCCGAGGCCTTCACACAGAGGGGCAGAGCCAGCCCAGCTGTTCGCTGGAGTCGGTGCCAGACCTGGGGCCTTTTGGTGAGAAATGTGCATTTTCGTGGGCAAGTCTGGCCTCAGGAAATCTGGGTCTATTCATGCGCAAGCACTGGGCCTCTGGGGTCCCCGTGGCTGGGGCCTAGGCAGACTAGGATCAGAGTCTGGGGAGGCTGAAGGGGGCAGGAGACAACCTGGAAGACACACAGGCTGGGAGGCGGGGATCTGGGTGCAGCCCGAGTAGGGGAGGTGGCTGGGCCTCTCGGGCACCCCAGGCCTCCTTCCCCTCTCCTGTGTGCAGAGTCAGGGCGCCAGGGTCTCAGCCGCAGCCAAGCCGCCGACACCGAGCGGGAGCTCGACCAAGCCAACCCAGCCTCCAGGCCTCAGTTTCCCTATCTGCACAATGAGACTCGGCAGCCTCTGGGGTCTCTTTCTGGTGCTGCAAACCCCAGGATTCCAGAACCTCAGCCTCCTGCATGGCATGGGCTCCTGCACTCTGATTCCTTCACCACTCCCAGTGGCGGGGGCTCGCCTCGAGACCAAAGTGGGGTGTGGGGGGGTGGATTCACGGACCGAGCAGGTTCGGGGCTCTGCTGGAGGTTTGGAGAGGGACCAGTCCACTCTCAGAACCCGCATCTGCTCCCCAAAAGGCGCGGGCACTTGCTCCGGCCAGGGTTCCTTAGCAAAATCGAGATCGCCCAGTTCCATTGGAATCTCAGACAAACAATGAATAATTTTTTAGTCTAAGTATATCCCAAAGTTTGCATGGGACATACTTATACTAAGTTTGGGACATACTTGTATGAAAACAATTTAACAGGGTGTCCTATTTGTGCTTACTAGATGGAGTCACCCTGACTCCCAGCTCTACTCTCTGGAGCCTTGGGGACTCCTGTGCAACCCTTTCCCCAGGGCAGGCATTATGGAAAGGGGGGGCCCCGGTCCCAGCTTGGGGTTCAGCGGATTTGGGGTGTCCCCATCTTCGTGGAGCTGACGGAAAGCTGGCCACAGCCACATTCTCACTCATCCTAGCTCCCTGAGATGCCGGGTTCTCAGGGGATTTGGGGCGAGGTCACAGGAGATGGCAGTTGCCCAGTTCTGGGGGACATCTCATCTCTGGCTCCCTCCCCAGCACCACCCACCATCCATCACAGCTGCAGGAGACCTTTGCTCCAAAGCGCCTGGAGACTCTGCTCTCCTGCCCTCTTATCTTCCTCTCCAGTCTCCTTCTCTCTGGCTGGACCTCCGCCCCCCAGCCCCAAAGTCCAGTGGGGGAGTGGGGGGACCGGCCAACCCATCATCCTGCCAGGTCCTGCCAGCCCTGGGATGCTCAAGGTCGGTTCTGCCTCTGGCCCCCCCTTTCGTCCTTGGGCTCCCCTCTGGTTGATGACCCTGAGTAAAGCGTCCCAAAGCGGACCCTGGAGGCGGAACCCACCGGGGTCTCCCTCTTGTCACAGAAGGGCACAGGGGGCGTCCAAAATGAACCCCACGGTTCCTGTGCCAAGGACATGCCAAGTTCTGCTCGGGTGGGTGGAACTGGCCTTTGGCCCCACGCGGTCTGCTCTCTGGTTTGGGGGGACAGGCAATGAGCAAGATCAGTGAGAAAGTGCTAGAACAGCTTAGAAGGAGCTTGAAGAAGAAAGTGGGGAGGGGAAGATGTTTGGGGGGGCTGCAATTTTTTTTTAATAGATTTAATTTTTTAGACCAGTTTTAAGTTTACAGAAAAATTGTGCAGAGAGTGCAGGGTCCCCAACTCCGCCCCCTGCCCCTCGCCCCCTCCCCACTCACAGAGTTCTCTCTTTTTTAGGGGGTGATGGTGCATGGTCTGGGAATCAAACCCCAGTCTCCTGCATGGGAGGCAAACACTCTCCCACTGAACCACCTATGCACCCCTTCTCCTTTTATTTTTTTAATTGAGGTAACTTCATACACCATATCATCCATCCAAAGTATACACAATCAGTGGCTCACAATATCATTGCATAGTTGTGTATTCATCACCAAGATCATTTTTAGAACACTTGCATCACTTCAGAAAAAGAAATAAAAGGAAAAAAGAAAAACCCCACACATTCCGTACTCTTTACCCCTTCCTCTCCTCTGCCACTAGTACTACAATCTACCTCAATTTTCTTTACCCCTTACCTCCCACCTATTGTTTATTTATTTATGTCCCTATTTTTTTTCTCATCTGTCCATACCCTGAATAAAGGGAGCATCAGACACAAGGTTTTCACAATCACATAACTGCGTTGTAAAGGGTTAGGGTTATATAATCATCTTCAAGAATCAAGGCCACTGGAATACAATTCTAGTTTCAGATATTTCCTTCTAGCTATTCTAATACACTAAAAACTAAAAGGGGATATCTATATAATACATCAGAATAACCTCCAGAGTAACCTCTAGACTCTTTTTTTTTTTTACAGGTTTCTTTCTTTTTTTTTTTAACTTTTTTTATTAATTAAAAAAAATTAACAAACAAAACATTAAGATGTCATTCCATCCTACATATACAATCAGTAATTCTTAATATCATCACATAGCTGCATATTCATCATTTCTTAGAACATTTACATCGATTTAGAAAAAGAAATAAAAAGACAACAGAAAAAGAAATAAAACGATAACAGAGAAAAAAAAAGATTATACATACCATACCCCTTACCCCTTGCCTTCATCTACCACCAGCATTTCAAACTAAATTTATTTTAACATTTGTTCCCCCTATTATTTATTTTTATTCCATATGTTCTACTCTTCTGCTGATATAGTAGCTAAAAGGAGTTTCAGACACAAGGTTTTCGCAATCACAGAATCTCATTGTGAAAGCTATATCATTGTTCAATCATCATCAAGAAACATGGCTACTGGAACATGGCTCTACATTTTCAGGCAGTTCCCTCCAGCCTTTCCGCTACATCTTGAACAACAAGGTGATATCTACTTAATGCATAAGAATAACCTCCAGGATAACCTCTCAACTCTGTTTGGAATCTCTCAGCCATTGACACTTAATCTCATTTCACTCTTCCCCCTTTGGTCGAGAAGGTTCTCTCAATCCCCTGATGTTAATTCTCAGGTCATTCTAGGGTTTTTCTCAATCCGTTGATGCTGAGTCTCAGCTCATTCCAGTATCTCTGTCCCACGTTGCCAGGAAGGTCCACACCCCTGGCAGTCATGTCCCACGCGGAGAGGGGGAGGGTGGTGAGACTGCTCTAGACTCTTTTTTAAAAAATATTTTTAATGAGAAATCTTCACACATAGTCCATACATGGTGTACAACCAGTGGCTCACAATATCATCATATAGTTGTGTATTCATACCATGATCATTTTTAGAGCATTTTCTGTTTGGAATCTCTCATCCACTGAAGCTTTATTTTGTCTCATTTCTCTCTTCCCCCTTCTGGTCTAGAAGGTTTTCTCAATCCCATGACGCCAGGTCCCAGCTTATCCCGGGGTTCCTGTCTCATTTGTTAGGGAGGTTAACACCCCTGGGAGTCATGTCCCACGTAGGGGAAGGGGCAGTGAGCTCACCTGCTGAGTTGGCTTAGAGAGAGAAACCACATCTGAGCAACAAAAGATGTTCTCTGGGGGTGACTCTTAGGCATAATTATATGTAGGCTTAGCCTATCCTTTGCAGGAATAAGTTTCATAGGGGCAAACCCCAAGACCCAGGGCTCAGCCTATTGAATTGGTTGTTCCCACTGCTTGTGAGAATATCAGGAATCAGATGGGGAAGTTTAATATTTCTTCTTTTCTCCCCAAGGGGACTTTGCAAATATTTTTAATTCTCTGCCCAAATTATTCTGGGATGTATTGAGGCATCAAATTGTATTTGGCATCAAATAAGCATCTCTTCCTTTGGTCTCAAACAGAAGTTGAAGTTTTAAAATACAGACCATATCATCCTTTACCCTGTATTCTGATTCACCTTAGTCCTGTCCAGATCAGTTTCATTCATACCTCTAGTTGAAGTCTGATTACTTTTTCAAAATTTTAAACAGTTGCTATATGGAGTAATGTTGACTCTCATAGCTTCAGAGCTCTACGTCCGAGTCTCACATGTCACACAAATACCCAAAGTGCCAGGGAACGACCAGGTTATACACAAATAGTTCAGCATCTCAGAATTTTAGGAATAACAGTCACAACTCCTGAGTATATGTGACTGCTGTAAGAGCCGACGATCTAGGACACTTCACAATCGGCCCCAAACCTGACAACCCAGGCGCTCAACTTCGAGTCTCTGAGTTTGTATATTATAGTTGGTCCATACAAGTGAGCTATGATAATACACGCCTTTTTGTTTCTGACATTTCATTCAACATTCAGTCCTTGAGATTTGTTCACCTAGTTGCATCTCACATCTTCATTCCTTCTTGCAGCCACTCAGTGGTCGCTGTTGGAATACATCACAGTCCCTTTCCATTCCTCAGTCGTTGGACCCTTAGGCCGCCTCCTTCCATTGCTGCAGTAAAACACCAGAGTGCAAATGTCCATTCGTGTCCCCACTCTCACTTCCTCCAGGTATATAGTGAGTGACGGGGTTGCAGGATCATATGACAACCCCATCGCTAGCCTCAGGTGGATCCACCCACTGCCTTCCAAGGGGCTGCATCTCTCAGCTTCTCTACCAACAGTGGATGGACACATCTTTCTCCGCATTTTCTCTAGCACTTCACAGAGTTCTCTTATCTGCAGCATCTTGCATCTGCCTGGTGCTCCTGTCACCACGGATGTCCCCATATTGATATGCTACCTAGTCACTAACGTCCAAGTAAAAGTGGGAAGGTTTGGTTTGCAATGGGCTTTTGTAAGTTCTGTGGGTTTGTGACAAAGGCATAACATCACGTACCCACCGTCACAGTGTCACACATAGTTTTACTGGCCCCCCAAACACCCTGGTCTCCCCACATTTATCCCTCCAATGGTCTCCCCACCTCCCGGAACCACTGACCTCTTTGCTAGCTCTGTGGTTTTGCCTTTTCCAGAATGTCGCGTAGCATCCACGCTGCCCACCCTTTGCAGAATGGCTTTTCACACAGCGACGTGCATTCCCGGGTCCTCCCGTGCTTTCCGTAGTTTGAGGGACATTTGCTTTGACCGCTGAATGAGATTCCATGCTGTGGAAGTGCCCCGGTTTGTCCTCCACTCCCCGGGGGAGGACATCCTGGCTGCTTCCAGGTGGGGTGATTATGAATGAAGCTGCTACCGAAGTCCGCGGGAAGGCACGCTGGTTTTCAGCTCGTTTAGATCTGTGCCTAGAGGTGTGTTTACAGGGCCCTGTGGTGTTGCCATTGGCAAAAGCTGCTGAAATGCAACATACCAGGAATGGACTGGCTTCTACAACGGGACTTTAGTAGCTTGCGCACTTACAGTGAGAAGGCCCTGCAGAGGTCTCAGTAATGGCATCGACAGAATGAGATATTCCCTGAAGACGGGTTACTGGCGAGCTTGGGCTCCTCTGTCACATAGCAAGGCACATGGTGGCTTCTGGCTCTTTCCTCCCAGGCCTTGTGGCTGCAGCTGCTGGATGCTCTACCTCTCGCCTTCTCGGGGTGCTTATCTGAATGTCACCTCTCAGCTTCGCTGGGGTTTTATTCTCATAAAGGTCCCCAGTAGGAGCATTCAGCCCCACCTGAATGGGGAGGGTGACACCTCCATTGTGAAAACCTAATCAAAAGGTCCCATCTAGGACAGATCAGCACCGACGGGAATGAACTAAAAGCACAGGGCGTTTACTGCCGTACCTGCAGCTTCAGTCCACTTGGCATGGGAAACCTGGGCGGAGCTTTGCAAGAACCTGGAGACTTGCCATTTTAATCGAGTGGTCAGGGAAGGACTCTGAGAAAGGAGGTGATCTGGGGGACTGCAGGGGGTCCAGGATGAGGGCGAGGCAGCAGGGGGCCTGGCCAGGGCAAGGGCCCTGGGGACTGGGATGGGAGAGTGAGGAAGCAGGAGGGCTGGAGGGGAAAGCGGAAGGGCGAGGAGGAGGATGTAGGGGCAGGGCAGGGGCACCAGGCTGAGACTCCTGGGGGTCATGGCAAGACTGGGGCTCTTCCTTGCGGGGAGGTAGGTGGCATTGGGCAGTTCTGAGCAGAGCCTGACACGACTTGCACTGTGATAGGGTTGCTCTGGGTTTTGGGCTGAGAACTGGCCAAGGGGATGCAAGAAGCAGAGAGAAGCCGGAAGGCTCCTGAAATTCCCAGGTGAGCAAGGGTGGGCCCTTGGCCCAAAGTGGGTAGGTGAGGAGCTAGTGCTTTGCAAACATCATTGCACTGTCCCGGTCTGTCAGGACAGCTGGGCCGCCTCCCTGCCCTGGACTTTCATGACTACTGACCCTTCAGATGTGGGATGCATTTGTTTTTCTCCTTTTCAATGAATGACTTATTTTCCGGTTTATAAGATGCACCCACCACACTTGCTCATGAGCTCACAGACCCAAAGAAAGAACGTAAGGAATTTCCCAGCAGGACCGGAGGCCACTCTCACCCCCTCCCTATCTGCCCGGCCCCCTTACCCCTGCCAGGCCCAGCTCCCAGAGGCCAGAGGCAGTGGCAGCCCCATGGGGCTCCCGTAGGAGCAGATTCCAGGCTTGGGGGATCCACCCTCACCCTCGGCCACCCCATCCGGGGAAGATCCCCGGCCCGGTAGTTAATGCCAGGCCCAGCCATGCCCAGCTTGCTTGTGGGTTGCCAGTGTGAATTTCCAGAGGTCACTGACTGTGATCTGCTGTGCCATTTGGACAAATCGCTCCATCCTTCTGTTCTGTAAGCCATGCAGCTGCAAAATAGTACAGAGGAGGCCCGGGATGCTGGGATCCTTAATTAAGCCATGCTGGCAAGGTCCTTGGAGAACAGCAGATGGAAGTGGCTACTGGAGTAAAAAGTATTGTCCCTAAGTCATTCTCAGTTCCAAGCAGGGCTGGAAAACCACAAGGAAGAGGGAAGATCCCACTCGGAGCCAAGGCTGGCCCCCCTGCAGCCCCCAGGGCTGGGCAGGGGCTGTGTCCAGTCCTGGGCACGTCTCGGCTGCTGGCCCCCATGGCCACCCCTCCCCTCCCCCACGCTGCCCCCCACTCTGACCTGGGTGATGCAGCCCGGGGCGGAAGTGCCCTAACTCTCCACAGCTGGGGACACAAGTCTGCCTGACCCAGGCATCTCCGGTCCCTGGCCCTCTGGGTCCCACCACAGTGACACCTCGGTGAGATTCCCCCACTCTTCTGCCCAGATGTCCCTCTGCTCTCTCTCTGCCTGGCCACTGCTTGTCCTCCCAGGCTGTATTCGGGGAGCTTTCCCTGCCCCGTCCCCGTGGTGACTTCTGGCTGCCCTCATGGTTTGGAAAACTCAGGACCCCCTGCCTGAAGGGTGTTAGCATGGGGTTACCCCAGAAGTCATGCCCCCAGATGCTGGGGCTGGATCCACCATCTCCTGGGCCCACCCCAGGGTTAAGACCCCAGACTTCATAAGGCATGTTTACTCACCTCTGCACCTCGGTGCCCCCAGCCCCCTGCCGAGCCCGCTGCACTTGGCAAACATCTGCTAAACTGACTCACATCGCCTCCCGAGGAGAAATTTGGGCTCTGATCCCTGCCCCTGGGTGTCTCCCCCAAGCTCTTTTCATTCCCTGTCTCCCCCAAGCCCTTCCCAGGCCGCCACAACAGTGATGTACAAAGGACACAGCTCCAGCAGGAGCCAGGGCTCGCCCGGGAAGAGTCTGTGCGGGCAGGTGGGACCCTGACAAGGGGACCCCACACCCCGCCCCTCCAGCCCAGGACCTGCACTGCCTCCCAAATTGCCCATTTCTCCCCAAAGCCGCTCAGACACGTCAGGGCCAGCCAGACCCCAGAGACCTAAAGGGGCCCCTGAGATGGGAAGTGGCAGGCAGATGGCTGTACTTACATGTCACCGGGGTGACCCCACAGGTGGCCAGGACCCCTGCTTCCCCAGAGAAGGCCCGGCGGGGACTAGAGAACACCCCCAGGGATAAAGCGGGGCAGCCTTTCTGGAGAGCAATTCAGCAGAGCGGGGCACGATGAAGGAAGCAGGGACTCCAGACCTAGCAGCTCAACTCCAGACCTTTAGCCTAGGGAAATTGTCACGTATGGGCACAAAAATCATTGCACGCACGCTGGTGGGACTGTGAAATGTGCAGCCATGGTGGAAGGCTGTCGGGTGGCTCCTCAGAAAGTTAAACATATGACCCGGCAATTCCACTCCTAGTTATAGACAGAAGAGAATCGAAATCAGGTGTTCAAGCAAATATATGCACACCGATGTTCACAAACAGACGAACGGAGAAACAACACGTGGTCCAGCTATAGACTGGAATACTATACAGCCGTGAAAAGGAAAGGAAGTGCTGGGACATGAATGGCATGGGTGAACCTCCAAATGTGATGCCAAATGAGAGAAGCCATCCCCAAAGGGGCACATATTGTACGATCCCACTTACGTGAAATATCTGGAACAGGCAAATCCATAGAGACAAAAATTGAGTTGGAGGTTTCTACGGGGTGGGGGGAATGGGGAATTAAATCTTAATGGGTGCAGAGTTTCAGGTTGGGGGGATGGAAAAGTTTTGGTGCTGGGTGGAGGAGATGGTGGCACAACTTTGGGATCTAACTAGCGCCAGTGAATTGTACACTTACAAATGGTATTTGATAAAATAGTGAAAAATTTATGCTATGTGTATTTTACCAGAAGAAAGAACTGTTTCACTCAAAAAAGGAAACAACATCGGTGTCCATCTAAAGGGGACCAGTCAAATAATACTGGAGTAGACACTCTGTTGCATTAAAAATAATATGAAAGATATTCATTGATACAGAGGATGTTCCCAAGATACTAAGTAAGAAAATCAGGTTAGCCACAGTTTGAATAAAATGATGTTTGAAAAATATGTGTAATTGCCCACAAGAAAATCTGGAAGTTTAGATATTGAAATGCTCAGGTTTTATCTTTGGCTGATGGGATTGTAGGAGGTTTTGTGTGCACATTCCTTCCTGGTTATTTCTTAATTTTCCACAGCAGTTTTGCAACTAGAAAATGTTTCCTAGCAGAAAAAGGAGCAAGCTGTATCAGGATTTTTCTAAAAGTCCCGCCAGCTCTGCCCAGGGTACAAAGAGGTGGGGTGAGAGTCAACACAGGCTGCCCTTACCTCCAGACTCTGTGGGCAGCGGCCAGTGAGACTGGGTTGGGGGAAGAGTCAGGGGAGCCCCCAGAGTCCAAGGCCCTGCATGTCCGCCCGACAGCGTCCCTTCCTGCCCGGGGGGCCAGGAAGCCAAGGAGAAGTCTGGAAAAGAGGGCTGGAGGAGATGTTCCAGGTCCAAGCAAGACAAACCACTTTCCTCTCCAGACCAGCGGGACAGCACTCCCTTGGTCATTCATTCCTTCATTCATTTCGTCATGCATTCATGCCTCTGTTGGACCTAACACCTGTTGGGTCCGTGATGAGGCCCCAAGAAAGGGTCTGGGAAGCCCAGGAGACTGGTTGCCATCGGAAGGGTATGGAAGGGGAAAGGAAAGTGTTGCAGGCGTGGGCCAGCCCTTTGCATCATCCCCCAACGCCTGAATGAGGGGACCTTTCCCACTTCCTGGGTGTCAAAGCACTGGTCCTCCTGAGCTGGGAGAGGAGGTTTGGGGTGGGGGAGCATCTCTTCCTCAAAGAGCCTTGGAGAACATGCTCAGGCCTTATCAGGCCTTTTCTCCTGCACCTTGGGCTTGATTCCAATTTATAAATTGACATTTGCTGAGGTCCTACTGTGTGCCAGAGCCTGGCTGGGTGTTTCTCTATTTTACACCCTCCAAAGCATTTATCATCATTCCAAATCATCTCGTGTCTTTGTTGCCTTGTTGACTATTGATTTCTCTTGCAGAAGCTGAGCCCCTGCGAGCAGGACTGTCTGTCCCTGGCTCTGTGTCCGGCGCACCATAGGTGCCTGAGCAGTGTTTGTTGAAGGCATGGGTGATTAGAAAGGGTGGGAGGGGTTGCTGATCCCCAAATCCTGCCCAAACCCCAGGGACAGGGCACTGCTAGGAGCAGCTCCCTGATCTCGGGTGTGCCTTTTATCTGAACTGTTGCAAGGTCCAGCAGTCATCATGGGGCTCTGCATGAATCCAGAATGAATGAGGCTACCTGGTTCTTTGCTGTTACCTATTCTCCGAAGTTCAGCGCAGGGGGGGAAGAAAAAGAAACACACACACACCCCACCACCACCAAAGAAAGATGCAGGTTAGCATCTGAGAGTTTGGGGTGAGTCAAAGCCAAAGAAAAGAGTAGAACCCGGCCCCGGCGTTGGACCCGGGCAGCCTTTGAGGGCCAGCTGCGCCGGCCCGTTTGTAGTGTGGGTGGCACAGCCCGCCAGGTGTCCCCCAGAAGGGCTGCCACTTCAAACGCCCCAGCTCAGGCCCATTACCTGTGCGGTCTTTGTGGATTTCAAAGGGGAGGCCAGTTGAACTTTCCCTGTAATCATGAGCTCCCAGCTTGTCTTTAATGGACTGTTAGGGAATGTGGCAAGGAGAGCTTCCCGATCATTACCAGGTTCCGTTGGCCTCGGAGCCCACCTGGAGAGGCCTGCCCCACGCAGCCACCTGCAGCCCACGCCCCTGAGCACCCGCTCCAGGGCAGGCCAGGGCCCCGTGGGCTGCAGCACCAGGCTGGAAGGCAGCAGCTGTGGCTGTGAGTCCAGTGGTCATCCCATTTCCTGTGTGTGCCTTCCATGGCTCCACTTCCAGGTCACCGTGGGACCTTTCCTGACTTTGACAAGTCACTGTTCCACTCTGAACGTCAGTCTCTTCGTCTATGAAAAGGGGGCCGTTGTAGCTCCCTGAACAATTTCAGTGATGATTAAACCAGATCAGGATATAAAGCATTTAGCATGTAGTGAAGCATCCAGTTAATGGAAAGGGTGCCCGTATGAGTTAGCTGTGGTCACCGAGCAAATTATCCTCAAACTTAGAGGCTTAAACAACGATGAACATTAATGCTCTCCCATGGTCACTCTGGATCAGACTTTTGGGAGCAGCAGGAAGGGGGTCTGGCTCTCATGATGTCAGAATCAAGAACCTGGCCTGGGCTGCCTCATCTGGGGGCTGGACTGAGGCTGGAGGGCCAACTCATTTGGTGGCTGGTGGGAAGCCTCAGCTCCTCACCAGTCGGACCTCCCCACTGGGCAGCTGGAGCTCCTCAGAGCATGGATGCTGAGATCCCAGCATGTGAGAAGGAAGCGGTGACGGCTCCTGAATCCTAGCCTCCAAAGGCCCCTGCTGACTCTTCTGCCACACCCAGCCTGGCACACAGAGAACCCTGATGCCATGTGGGAGGGGTCCATACAAGGGCAAAGATCAGGAGGTGGGACTGCTGGAGGCCAGCTTGGGGGCCAAGAGAACCAAGATGTCCTTAGGGATGCTGGCAGGCAGAAAGGCCAGGTTTGCAGGCGGCTTCATCCCAAGACTTTCCTTTGGGTCCAGCCTGCTGGGGACTGAGGGCCTGGCCAGAAATCCAGCAGCTGAACTATATGTAATTGCTTCTGCTTAAAAGACTCCCATGTCCTACTGTGTCTCCTTCAAGTGAGTACAGGGGGCCAGCATTTCCCCTATTTTACAGGGTCCCAAAGCTCATTACTGCGGTTGGCAGATCACCCAAATCCTCTCCCTTCTCCTGGGAGTCAGTTTAAAGCTCAGTGGTCAGCTTGAGACCCGAGACCTTTGGGGATGCGTTACTTTCCTGGGGCTGCTGTGACAAAGTACCCCGAACTGGGATGCTTAGAACAATTTAATGTCTTCCAGTCCTGGAGGCCAGGAGTCTGAGACCACGGCCACAGAAACGCACAGGGAAGGCGCCTTCCTACCTTTTCCATTCCTGGTGGTTTCTGGCCATTCTTGGTGTCTCTTGGCTTGTGGACACATCACTCTGACTCCAGTCCCCACGGGGCCCTCTCCTTTCTGTGCCCCTCTGTGTCTGCATCCAGACCTCCTCTTCTTTATAAGAACCCCAGTCCTATTGGATCTGCGTCCCCAGACTGCAGTCTGGCCTCAGCTTAACTAATCCCATCTTCAAAGATCCTATTTCCAAATAAGGACACATTCACAGAGATGGGGGGTCAGGACCTGATAGGACTCTGGGGGGACACACATCAACTCATCATATGGGGCAATGTGCAGGCCTGGGGGGCTGTAGCTTCAGGCCCCTGGACTTAGCAGGGCCCGAGAATGTCCTCGTGGGTGTGTTTTAGTTTGCAAAGCTGCCAGAATGCAACAGACCAGAAATGGATTGACTTTTATAAAGGGGATTTGTTAAGTTACAAGTTTACAGTTCTAAGGCCATAAAAATGTCCAAAGTAAGGTATCCAGAGAAAGATACCTGGACTCCGAAGAAAGGGTCGGATGGTATCCAGGTTTCCTCTGTCCCAGGGGAAGGCATGTGGCTGGCATCTGCTGTCCTTTCTTGTATCCAGGTTTCCTTGGTCCCAGGGGAAGGCATGTGGCTGGCATCTGCTGTCCTTTCTTAGCTTCTCTGGGGCAGCTCTGGATTTCTTCTCTTAGCTTCCCTTGCTCTCTCCAGGTTCTGGCTTGCTTAGCATCTCATGGCGTTTGGTAGGCTCTGGCTCCTGAGAGCTCTCCCAATTCCTGGCATCTCTTGGGGCTTCTGCATTTCCAAACAACTGCGTCTGTCTCTGTCTCAGCTACCCAAGCATCTGTGTTGGCACTCCAAGCATTTCCAATATCATGCAGTGTACTAACTCATCACATGACTGTGCCGTGGGTGACGTACCCTTTCTCCTAGCTCAGGCACTCATGTCACTGTCTCTTGCTGCGCCTGAGTCTTCTGAAGAGGTAGATACCTGGGAGCCGAGTCCCTAGGTGAGGTACCCAGGCCTTTGCCTGCACGAGATAAGGCCAAATTTTATTCCTATGTTAAACTCCCATCTGCTGTACCTGTAACCTCATCTCTAAGGCAGACACCTATAAAGCCTTATTTGGGAGTCTAAGACTTAGGTGGGTACAGCCCACCCCTCTCATGCCGTTTGCCTGTTGCTATCTCCTGGAGGCAGCAAGTGAAGAGTCTGAGAATGTGGGCTTTGGGTGGAGGCAGGTCTGGCTGTACCCAAACTTGCTGTGTGTGCATGAGCAGGTGGTGTCTCCTCTCTGAGCCTCTCTGAACAGGGAGGCTGGTGGGTAAACGTATAGAGACAATTAATGTGTAGGAGTCACCACGGCTCCAGGACTCCAGGAAAGGCTCGGGAAGGGCCACTGTTATTATCTTTCCAGTTATTAGGATTCTCCTGGCCTGCAGGCTCCTCTTCATTCATTCATTCGTTCATCAGTCATTTATTGCTGACACAACAGTGGGCAAGACAGACAGCAATTCCCGACCCTTGGAGCTGACATTCTGGTGGAGAAGACAAATAATGAGCAAGGAGAAGATTAAAATGTATACTATACCACCTGGCGTTCATGCAGCCGCTTTTTAAATACAGAGGCCAGGGAAGGTTCTGCTGAGCCAGCGGCATTTGGGCAGAGCAGGAAGGAGGTAAGAGGGAGCCTGCAGATGTTGAGGGAGAGGGTCCCCAGTGGAGGCAACAGCAGGCAGCTGGGGTCCCTTCTTCTCTCTCCTCTGGGGGCTGGACTCACGTCCCCCTGCCTTATTGTGGGGTGGAAGAACTTAAACCCTGAAAGACCCTACAGAGGTCCTGCCCCCAAGCCCATTCACAGATGAGGCAATGGAGAGGCCAGGAGCCCCTGCCCTCAGCTCCTTCAGCTCCCAGGTCTACAGACTCGGGACCCCAAAGGGGACACCCACAGACACAGGGAGAAGGTCCAGTGCTGGGGAGTGAGTCTCATCTCCTCTTCTCTCCATGGTCTTTCTCCCCCAGGGGTTTCTACTCTGTAGCCCCAGTCCCACCACCAGTTCTTTCACTTTCTTTTGATGAGAAAACTCCTATGTGCTTTTAGGGAACTCCTCTCCCACAGTTTCAGGCGGTGGTAAATCATGTAACTCTGGCCACCCAGTTGGAGCATTTCATTCTCCTGGCCTTGGGGAGTGGTTCAGAGATGTCACATGACCCACGATGGTCCAATCAGAGGGAGTCCTGGGACTGGTGAAGGCGCCTCAAATATGGAAAGACCTGAGCCCCCCGAGCTGCCATAATCTTGCCCCCTCCTCCACCCAAGGAGTGATTATTTGAGAATGGAGCCAGACAACAGGAGGCAGAGCCAAAAGATGGAGAAAGAGAAACTAGGTCTTAGTGATATCCTTTGGGCTCCTGGATCAAACCTGACCTGAAGGTAGTCCTGCTCCCTGACTTTTTGGTGTTGTGAGCTCATAAGTTCCTCCCCCATGTTTTTTCTCTTAAACATTTTGGGTTGCGTTTTCCTCTACTTGTGACTGAACAGGTTCTAACTATTAACTCTCCATAGCAGCCACCAGACTAATGTGTCTTCTGACACAGGGACCTGATCATGCTTCTCCCTCACTTTGATCCCCTGGGGAACCACCTTCTTCTCAGGCCGAAGGGAAATTTTCACAGGGTGGGGGTCTTAGGCTGTCTGCACTTGAGGTCTTCAACTCCCACAGCCTCCCCAGCCATGGTTCTCCCCACACTGGAAACCACTGGGGATGGAATTGCATCCCCACAAAAGGCATATCTAGGTCCCGACCTCTGGACTTGGGATGTGAACCCCTTTATAATTAGGGCTTTTAAGGATCTTATTAGTTAAGGTGGGCCTTAACCCAATGTGGCCGAAGTCCTCATGGGCAAAGGGAGTTGGGGACAGAGAGAGAAGCCACAGAGGGCAGCTGGAAGAGAAGAAGCCAGGAGAGGCCACCAGGTGCACTGTCCTGTGAAGGGACAGGCAAGGACCAAGGATCACCAGCAGCCAGCTCCAAAAGCCACAATCTTTGGGGAGAGAACATTGCCTTGATGATGCCTTGCTTTGGACTTTTAGCCCCAAAACCATGAACCAATAGATTCCCACCAGAAACCTAATCACTCGTGGGTGGAGGGGAGCAAGCTCTTGCTCGAGACCTCTGAGCACATGGACAAGTGAGCCTGGCTCTTCTTCCCCCAGGCACCGGTAGCCGGTCGTCCACCAGAGAGCCAGGCTGCCCGCTGTGATCACTTCTCCCATTCTGGAAACCTGGGAACATTTGAACATTTGAACCCAGATGTGGCCATATGACCTGGTCTGGACAAGAAATGACCACTTTCAGGCGGAAGCTTTAAGAGCCTGTGCCGGTTTGAATCTGTGGTGGACCCCAGAAAAGCCATGCCCTTCAATCCTCATTCAGTATTGCTGGGTGGGAGCATTTTGACTGTTCCCATGGAGATGGGACCCACCCGATTGTGGGTGGTAACTTTTGATTAGATGATTTCCATGGAGATGTGTCTTCACCCACTGAAGGTGGAGTTGCTTACTGAAATCCTTTAAAAGAGGAAATATTTTGGAGAGAGTCCCTTTTGGTAGAGCCATTAATGCTGCCATGTTCGCCATGTGCCCTTCCAGCTGAGAGAGAAACGTTGAATGTCGTCGGCCTTCTTGAACCAAGGTATCTTCTCCCGGATGCCTTAAATCGGACATTTCTATAGACTTGTTTGAATTGGGACATTTTCTCGGCCTTAAAACTGTAAACCAGCAATTTATTAAATTCCCCTTTTTAAAAGCCATTCTGTTTCTGGTGTATTGCATTCCAGCAGCTAGTAAACTAGAACAGAGCCCATGAGTGCTTCACCAGGCCCCTGCCTCTGCAATCTTGGGAATATGGGACAAGACAGAGTCTTTATCAACTGGCATTGGGGTGGCCACAGGAAGCAAATCTCCCTTCCAGGCCAAGATGGAAACACATCTTGAAAAAAAGTATACAATCTGTTGTTTCAATCTAATAAGATTTGGGGGATGTTTGTTACTGCAGTGTAGCGTAGGCTGTCCTGACTGCTACATAACCCCCAGTGTAGAGTTGGAGTTGATAAGCAGCTGTCCATCCACAGAGTACACTTCCTAGTCTCCTTTAAAGCCAGGTGGAGCCAGGTGACCAATTCTTGACAGTAAAATGTAAGCTGAAATGTCATAAAACTCAACAAAAAGGCATTCCTTCTCCACCCTTTTTCCCTGAGTGTTGGCTGAGAGCAAAACCTTTTGAGGCCTTGGGATAGGGTTTGGCCAACTATGGCCATAGACAACCTCTGCCTGCTGGGGTCAAATTCAGCTATGCATATATGTTTACATGTGGTCGATGGCGGCTTTCACGCTATAATAGCAGGGTTGAGTAATTGTGCTGGTGACCAGATGCCCACAAGTCAAAGCTCTGACTATCTCTTCCTTTACAGAAAAAGTTTGCTGACCCTTGTCCTAGGAGATCAGGGCCACCAGAAGAAGGGATCTGGACCCCTGAGCATCATGTAGAACTACCCAGTGGGACAGCTGCATCAGACAAGCAAGAAATATCTTACTATGCTTTGCTAATGAAATGTGGGAGCTTGTTAGAGAAACTGGCATTGAAGTGATTAATTCAGGCTCCAACACACCAATTACAATGCGAGGCCGACAGCCAGGGGGCAGTGAGAGAAACACTGGCCTGGGTGTCAGGGGACCTGGCTTCTACTCATTCATTCATTCATTCAACAAATATATATATATATTTTTTACTTAAAAAAATTATTTATTTATTTTTTAATTTTTTAAAAATATAACAACAAACATTCTTAACATATGATCATTCCGTTCTACGTATATAATCAGTAATTCACAATATCATCACATAGCTGCATATTCATCATCACGATCATTTCTTAAGAACATTTGCATTAATTCAGAAAAAGAAATGAAAAGACAACAGAAAAAAATTCATACATACCATACCCCTTATCCCTCCCTTTCATTGATCACTAGCATTTCAATCAACTAAATTTATTTTATCATTTGTTCTCCCTATTATTTATTTATTTTTAATCCATATGTTTTACTCATCTGTCCATAAGGTAGATAAAAGGAGCATCAGACACAAGGTTTTCATGATCACACAGTCACACTGTGAAAGCTATATCCTTATACAATCGTCTTTAAGAAGCATGGCTACTGGAACGGAGCTTTACATTTTCAGGCAGTTCCCTCCAGACTCTCCATTACATCTTGGCTAACAAGGTGATAGCTATATAATGTGTAAGAATAACCTCCAGGATAACCTCTTGACTCTGTTTGGAATCTCTCAGCCATTGACACTTTATTTTGTCTCATTTCTCTCTTCCCCCTTTTGGTCAAGAAGCTTTTCTCAATCCCTTGATCCTGAGTCTCAGCTCATTCTAGGATTTCTGTCCCATATTGCCAGGAAGGTCCACACCCCTGGGAGTCACGTCCCACATAGAGAGGGAGAGGGCAGTAAGTTTGCTTGTTGTGTTGGCTGGAGAGAGAGGCCACATCTGAGCAACAAAAAAGGTTCTCTTTGGGGTGACTCTTAGGCCTAATTTTAAGTAGGCTTGACCTATCTTGATTCAACAAATATTTTTGTTGAGCACCAACCATGTCCCAGGCACCTGCAAGGTGCTCGGTTAGTGTAGTGAATAACTTCTCTACCATCAACTAGTTTTGTAAAGTGGGACAAGTCCCTTCCTCTCTCTGAGGCTCAGCACAAACACACACACACACACACACACACACACAGTGGGGAACATGGGACATCACTCCTGGGGCATATCTCCTCTGATACTCTCTAATGACCCAAGTCAGGACCCACGGACAGCAGGCTGGGGATCTGCCCAGGTACTGCAGGGGTCAGAAACGCCTGAGACCCCACAGCCAAGAAGAACCACTGGGGCCTTTCTTCCTAAACCCCCCCTTAAGGAAGGGGCCAGTTGAAGGGACTGACTTTCCCCCAATACCTGATTTCCCCTTGGGATGCTGTGGATAGAATCCATGGGGCTCAGAGTAATTTGGGCAGAGAATAAGCAAGTACTTGCAAAGTCCCCTTGAGGGGACTGGAGAGAAGGGAGGAAATACTCAACTTCCCCAGCTGGGGAATGCCTGTTATTCTTGCAAGAGTGGGGACAACCAATTCAAAAGGCTGAGCCCTCGACCTTGGGGCTCACACCTATGGAGTTTATTCCTACAAAGGAGAAGCTAAGCCTACTTAAAATTAGGCCTAAGAGTCACCCCCAGAGAACCTCTTTTGTTGCTCAGATGTGGCCTCTCTCTCTAAGCCAACACAACAAGCAATCTCACCACCTTCCCCACAACATGGAACATGACTCCCAGGGGTGCAAATCTCCCTGGCAACGTGGGACAGAAATCCTGGGATGAATCAGGACCCGGCATGAAGGGATTGAGAAATCCTTCTTGACCAAAAGGGGGAAGAGAAAAATGAGACAAAATAAAGTTTCAGCGGATGAGAGCTTTCAAACAGAGTCTGAAGGTTATCCTGGAGGTTATTCTTATGCATTATATAGATATCCCTTTTTAGTTTATGGTGTATTGGAGTGGCTGGAGGGAAGTACCTGAAACTGTTGAGCTGTGTTCCAGTAGCCTTGATTCTTGAAGACAATTGTATAAAGATAGGACTTTTGCAATATGACTGTGTGGTCATGAAAAGCCTTGTGTCTGGGGTTCCTTTTATGCAGGGTATGGACAGATGAGTAAAGAAAAAAATATGGCTAAAAAATAAATCAATATTAGGGGGGACAAAGGGTAAAATAGATTGGGTAGATGGAAATACTAGTGCTCAATGAGAGAGAGGGGTAAAGAGCATGGTATGTATGAGTTTTTTCTTTTTTCTTTTTCTGGAGTGATGCAAATGTTCTAAAAAAATGGTCATGGTGGTAAACACACAACCATGACATTTTGAACCACTGATTGCACACCATGTATGGAATATGTGTGCGTGAAGATGTGTCAATAAAATATATATATATATATATATTTTTTATTGGCACATATACACACACACACACACACACACACACACACTGCTCAGAGAAGGCATCCCTAGTCTTTACCAAGTGCCAAAGGAGTTCACGGTTCAGAACAGAAATAAAAAATAAAATCCCTCCTAGGGAACAGAGTCCTGGTTTTGGCCACCTCTCCTGGCCTCCCTGACAGCCAGGTGTGGCCACGTGACTATGCGTGGCCACCAGGACACAGGTGCAGGAACTTCCAGGTTGGGTCCTTAAAGGGAAGGGAAGGTCCAAGAGCAGGATTGGCTGTGCGGGTGCATGGCCTCGTGCCACACCAGTGAGGCAGCGACAGGCTGGAGCAGGGCACGGGACTGATGGCGCGGAACCGAGAGCCACCCCCTGCCTCCCTGCCCGCCCCACTCCGTGGGAAGGAATCCAACTCCCGACCTGTTCAAGGCCCTTACCCTGTCAGAAGCTTTCCTTCCAACAGAGGCCCAGGCAAGGACCTGAGCCCTCCACCCCACTTCAGAAATGATTCTCCTGCCAGGCGGGCCCACCCCAGCACCCCCTGCCCACCTGGCTCCTTCTACTGTTGCAGCCAAGGTGAGAGCTGATTCTCCGACGCCCTGCTCACCTTCCACCTACCGGGTCTTCCAGTCGGGCCCCTCCACGTTACTCGACATTTAGGGGGCGCAGCTCTTGGAAATGTGATCCTGAAGGTTCTCAGAAACAGTTGGTACAGTCTGAAAGTCACCGCAAATTATTGGCTGTCCCTCCGTCGAGTCAGGCCGGTCTGCGCCTTGCTTGGATCCACTGTGTAAAGAGTCCAGCTCCCCTGCTGCAAAGACCACCGTGACAGAGAGAGACAAAGAGAGAGAGAGAGAGAAAGATGCCCCGCTGCCAGCCCCCAGCTGCTCCCACCAGCCCCAGCTGCTCCCACCAGCCCCAGCAGCTCCCACCAGCCCCAGCTGCTCCTGCCAGCCCAGCGGTGGCCCCAGGCCTGGAGTGGGGGATAGGAACCCATCCTGGGCTATCCAGCCCTGGCCTAGCTCCCAGCAGAGCAGAATGTGCCCTGGTGGGTGGCCCAGCCCCAACATGGAGTGCGGATGATGCACCCCTCTAAGCCCTGCCCAGACCCCAGCATAGGGAACCAACAAAGGGGGGGTGGGCCTTACGCCAGTAAGTTTGGGGGTAATTGCTAAAACACCATCTTCCTGTAAATACCCCAAAAGCTTGATCATGAAACAAAAGAGATGGTGTGAGCGTCCCCCATCCCTGACCCCACTAAGTGGCACCGGTCCCTTTCCATCCCACTGCCAACTGGGTCCTTTGGGTGGGGGAAGAGAGGCGGGCAGCAGAACCAGGCTTCCACCTGGCAGGAGCAAAGTCCCCTCGTTGGGGGCACGAGCTGGCGCTGGCACATTTTGTCTTCAAGACAGGGACCTGAGTGGGTTCCTGGCAGGAGCCCCAGCTGGAGTGGGGAGGTATCCACAAACGGAGGGCTTTCCTCCTTGGACACATCAACTGGGGGGAAAGGAAGTGGCTCCTGGGAAAGCCCTGGACACACCCCTGGGCCCAGCCGGCCGAGCCTCAGGCGGGCTGCGGGGGGAGGAGGTCTCCTGCGGAAAGGTCACCCTGGCTTCTGCATTCCTGCCGCGTGTCTCCGGCCCGCTGGCATCCATGAAAGTCTCCATTCTTCTCTTGGCACCACCCAAACTGTGGGGGCAGGCGGCCTGCAGCTGCAGGGGAGAAAGGGGCTCGGCTTTCCCTTTCCTTCTTCTTCCTCGCCTAATAGATTTGGGATGTTTATATGGAATAAATGGGTGCCCAGGGCTGGACTTTAAAGCTTCAGCAGAAGATCTCAAAGGCTCCACGTGCTTGCTGTGTAGAATCTGGAGGGGCTCATGGAGGTATCTCCGCACTTCTGCCCGCCCAACTCCACCACCCATTTGCCGCGGAGGGGGTGGGACCCGGGTCCCTGGGGCCTGGGGGCTGTGTTCCAGGAAAGTTCTTTCACCTGTCCTGGCTGCCGTCCCCTAGCCCTGGGTCACGGACCTGGTTCAAAGCCGCCTGCTCAGAGGTGAAGCCCCTGGGCCCACCTCGCCCCTGGGCCCACCTCGCGATGCCCCGGGTGTTGAGAGGGCGGCGCCCAGGCCGGGCTCTCAAGCCTGTTGGCTTCCGCTCCCTCTCTGGGAGACCCTGGAACCCTCACCTCTCTGAGCCTCAGTTTCGTTGTCTGTGCAATGGGCACAAGCCACTTCGGCCTCGGGGGTTGCTGAGAAGACTCAGGGGACTGTTTCTAAGGGTCTGCTCGATGGGGTGGGGGTGGGGAGCGGGCAGCTCCCCGGCTGGCCTGGCTCGGGTACCTGCCAGGGAGGCTGTGCAGAGCAGCTGGAAACCCCCCTCACCTCCCCCCAGAGCCCTGGGGGTTCCCAATTAGCGGGCACCCCACCCCGACCAGCCGCAGCGCCAGGCCGGGCTCCCCATCACCTGTCTGACACTTGGGCCAACTTTTAACATCTGTAAGTTTATTGCCAGAGGGGAGGGGCTCAGCTCTGCCCTACTGGGTGTCCTCAGGGGTCCTGCCCTTTGAAAATTGCCTTTATGGTAATTGGTGACAACAAGGGGGGGGCAGTCTGAGGGGCCGTAGGAAGCCCCCAGCAGATAATCGAATTGCTTGGGGGGAAAACAAATCACTTTCAATCTGGGAGCAGCAGATAAGGCCCCCCAGGCCCCAAAGCTGCTGGCAGCTCGGCTGCAGACGTGGGTGTGAGGGACCCATGCTGGTCCCCGAGTCCAGGGGACAGTGGACTGGCCACAGAGCAGAGCTGGCAGGGGGAGGGGCTGAAACCCAGGAGTGTCTGGGGCTGCATTTGCCCTGGTCGGTGTAAACAGGGGGCAGGGGAGGGGCTCAGACTCTGCAGTGAGAGAGTAAATCCTTCCTCTGGGGCAGCTGTGGCTAAAGGGGGTTGTTAGGGGGAGAGAGGGGCATTTCCTGGCCTGTCTGCCTGTGTCCCCATGTACTGAGGACAGGTATTTTCGATGCAGGTATTTTCCAGGAGACACGCCGGCACGGTCCTGGGGGGCAGGTGCCCTGACGCCCCACTTCCCTGAGGCTCACAGAGGGACAGACCCTTCCTGGTTGCCCGGTTCTCACACTGAAACAGGAGCCCCCTCAGTCCAGGGCAAACCGGGACAGTTGGCCACCCTAGCGACAGTGTGGAGCCCCGGGACAAGTCTGGTTTTCATGCTACACCAACTCCCTCCCATTCATTCATTCATTCACTCATTCAGTGCCAGGCCAGGCAGGGCAGGGGTCAATAACATGTGGCTTCTGCCCCCAGGAACCCCCCAAGTACCTGAAGGAGGGCCAAGGTGGGCAGCCCACCTCTACAGGACGTGGGGGCACAGGTAGCCTCACCTGGTGGGGGCATCCTGCACTCCTGAGCTGGGACGGTCCCTCCCCTCCATGCTTAGCGGATGCTGGGGCTTCCTGAAGCCAGCACTATCTGCCCCCATTTCCGCCTCTCCAGGTGCAAGGGCACCTCACCTGGGGGCAGGGCGGGGGGGACCCAGTACCCCCCAGGTCAGCCTCCCAGTAGGCAGTGGGCAGGCTGGCTTTGTGTCCAGACACTGCCCTTCAGGGTGCCGTGGACAAGGCATGCATGCTCTCACTGAGCCCCTGCACTCAGCTCTGGGGTCTGGAGAAGGGGGAGGGCGGCTCCTGGCACTGGGGTGCTCACAGCCGGTAAGGAGACAGGCGAGTAACAAGGGGCCACCCTGGCGGCAGTGGACACGTGGCCCAAGAACAGGCCAAGCCCCCCTGAGACCACCTAGGAACAGTTGGGGCTCCGGGAGGAGGGACCTTCCAGGTAGAGGGAACAGCACGTGCAGAGGCACAGAGTTATAAAAAGTAGGGTCCACGCCAGCAAGATCGGGTGTTCCCACCTTTATTTGCAAGCTGGAGGGGTCGGCGGGGTCGATCGATCCCCAGGCTGGGCTGGGCCGAGCCTGAGGGCAGTGGGAGCCACGGAGGGCTTTGGGGGGCAACCTAAGTAGGTCTGTGCTCTCAAAGCAATGGGTGCCTATGGCAAGAGTGACCAGCCTGGACCTTTCTGAACTGTAGTGCCCTGGGTCCTGGTCTGTAGAACCTTCTAGAAAACCATTTTCCGCCTTCTCCTCTCTTCTCAAATCTCTACACCTCTGCACCTCCTCAATCTCATCTGAGAAGGGCACTCGCTGTTTCACAGAGAACCTGACGATGGGGACGGCACCTGCGCGGCCCCTCCCTCACCTCCCTCTCCTGCTCGGGCGCCCTTGGGAGCAGCCTGGGCCTCTGTGCCGACCCCTGCTTGTCCCATTTTTCCCTCTCGTGGCTCGAGGACCCAGCTCCAGCCTTGGCCCCACTCTCCTGCCCCTGCATTTCTTCTTTTCCCTGGGCTGGTCCTCCGGGGTGGGACATACCCCGAGGTCCCTGTGTTGCACAGGCCCCTTCCGCCGTGTCCCTTCCCCGTCTCCACCTGGCTCTCCACTCCTGTGGCTGGCAACCCCTCCAAGTGGCATTGCCGCCACCCCCCAGGACCCCCGAGCCTGTGTGTGTCTCCGTCCACTGGCCCCCTCGCAGCGCTGGTTAGCTGGGCCTCTCTCTGCACCCTCCTTCCTGACCCAACGCTCCTCGTGGTTTCTCGATGCTTCTCTCCCCTGTCCCCACCCCCACCCCAAGGCTCGAAGGCTCAGAGCTCACTCTGGCCCGTCTCCCCTCGACACTAAAAGGCCTGTGACCTCACCCCACCTCCCGGACTTGCAATGCCCTATGCTGGTGACCCGCCAGCGCCCATCTCCAGCCCGGCCGGCTCCCCAGACCCCAGCCCCGCAGCTCGGGCTGCCCCTTGGCCTCCCCGTTTGGGTGCTTCGGTGCACAACAACGTGGGCACATAG
Source organism: Tamandua tetradactyla (assembly GCF_023851605.1). Classification (NCBI taxonomy): domain Eukaryota; kingdom Metazoa; phylum Chordata; class Mammalia; order Pilosa; family Myrmecophagidae; genus Tamandua; species Tamandua tetradactyla. Next base: position 4,856,946 of record NC_135335.1, read on the forward strand.
CAAATGGGCGAAAAGACAAAGGGAAGGACGGATGTCCTCGATTCCGAGGACGGAGGCAACCAAGTCCCACAGATCCGTCGGCTTTAGCGGCGGAATTGTCTCCCCGTCCTGGAGACTCGGGGCCCGAAGGTACGGGGTGGGGGGGGCAAGGCCGCGCATCCTCTGAAGCTGCCGGACGCAGGCGGTGGCCGGCGATCCGTGCTGGCCCTGGCCTCGTGGCGCAGCCAACCCCAGCCTCTGTCACATGGCCATCCCTCTGTCTGCCTCTCGGTCCTTCTAGGGTCACCAGCCATGTGGCTTTGGACCATTCTAACCCAGTGTGGCCTCATTTTGCTTAACTGCACCTTCAAAGAGCCCCTTTACAACTAAGTCCCCAGTCCCAGCACCGGGGTGAGAACTGGAGCCTGGCTTTTGTGCGGGACACAACTCAAATCAAAAGGGAGGCCTGGGGACGGAGAACTCAGCACGAGCCAGGGGAGGCCGGGCCTCCCTGCTCAGGCCTGGTGTCCCTCACGCTGCCCCGTCCTAGGACGCGGCTGGTCCTCCTGCCTGGGTCCCCCCCAGCAGCCCCCCAGGACCACGCCGGAGGCTTCCAGGACGGCCGCCTAAGCCCTCCCATCGCAGGACCCTCTTCCACCCAGAGGCGAGGCCCGTGTCCACTCCCCTGGCCCAGGCTGGCCCGGAACTTGTGGGACGATTGGACGCAGGGAGTGTTGGGGGCCACCAGGGCGCAGAACCCCTTGGCAGCCTCCCTGTCCCTGCAGCGACAGGCCACGTGCAGAGAGAGGCCCTGGGGGTACCGACAGGTGGGGGCTGCCCCTGGGACCTCCCGGCCCAGCCCCCCGGAGGGTGAAGTCACGAGAGGCCCATCCGGGGCCATGGGGAGCAGACACGAGTGGAGCCCCCGAGCCCTCAGCGCTCCAGCACAGAACAGCGAGGCGTCGGGCGGTGGGAGGGGGGCACCTGCTGTACTCCCCATGCATTTGTTTGTCTCTTTTCCATCCATCACCCTCCAATGTGTGGGCAAGTGCATGCACACACACTCACGCAGACATTCACACGTGCACACGCTCATACACATTCACACACACACACTGCAAACAGACACACACACACATGCAGACACACGTGCACATGCTCACACACGGGGTGATGGATGGAGAAGCAACAAACATGCACACATGCAGACACTCACACATGCACCCACATACACACTCATGCACGCACACACACATGCACACACGTGCACATGCTCACACACGGGGTGATGGATGGAGAAGCAACAAACATGCACACATGCAGACACACGTGCACCCACATACACACTCATGCACACACACACACATGCACACATGTGGACACACGCCTGTATGCCTGCATGAGCATATGTATGCACAAACACACACGCTCACACAGCCACACACTCTCGCACACTCCCACACACCCCACACACTCCCTCATTCCCACATATGAAATGGAAGTTCCACGAGGGCAGAGACTTTGCTTTGTCAGGACGGTCCTTGGAGCCTTTTTTCAGACAATCAGTGAAATTTTTAAAATTAATAAACTGTCTTCGAGCATCTTGGGGTTTACAGAAAGCCCACGCAGGAAGTACCGGGAGTTCCTGTAGCCACCCGGACTTGCCCCAACCCCACAGTTTTCTGCCACCAGCGACACTGTGACGTTTTGGTGCGATCTTACTCACCGAAGCCACAGCTGACACGGACTTGCTCTTTGGGTTGTGTTTTATGGGTCTCGAACAAACTCACAACAGCCTGTACCTGCCTTTACAGTTCCCCACAGGGTCGTCTCTTCGCCCTGAAAACGCCCTGGGCTCACCTCTGCCTCCCCGCCCGCGGGAACCTCAACCTTGCCAAGGGTGTTGCACGGGGAAATGCGTGGGGAGCCCACAGGAAGGCTCTCAGCTCAGGAACCTCAGGGGATGTTGGCCCCGGGACCTGGGGTGCCCCAGCAGCCGCTCCCCCCCTCCCCCCTCCCCCCCCAGGGCTGTAACACCCCGTGGCCAGCATGCTGGGGGAACTGCGACTGCACCTGGTCTGTCTCCCTCACCCATCTTCTTGCTTCCCTGACCATTTGGTCCCTATATTAGGGCCAATTAGGAGCAACCCCCAAGCAGCGTTTTGGATGGAGGCCGGGTCTGAAGCCAGTCCTCAGAGACAGCGTCCTCTGACTTGGCCACCCAGAGGTCAGCCCTCTGCCCGGCACGGGGGCCGGGGAACCTCTGCCCTTCAGCTCCGAGAGCTGACCCTGGCAAAATTAGGACCCGAGGGACTCGGTACAAACGGGGGACTTCAGAGTCCCCGTCCCCGGACAACGGCCCCCGCGCATCCCCAGAGGAACTTTCAAAACCTTCTGGCCACAGGCCGATGACCTGCAGCTGCCCATGGCAGGTCCAGGGATGTGGGAACCCCTGCAGACTCCCCGTCCCAGCCAGGGGTTCTGCCCGGCCCCCACAAGGGGCGGGGGCTCAGCTTGCAGGAGTGAGGGGCAACTGCTGCCAGGGTCCATTTCTTTTCTGCTGTGTTTCCTGGGCAAGTCTGCAAACCTCTCTGAGCCTGTCTCCTTGTTATCCCTGGACCTGCAATGCTGGAGTGTCATTCTGGGGACTGAACGACACAATGGGTATGGAAAATGTGGGTGCCCGTGAAGGGCTGTAAAAGTGAGTGGCATTATTCTTTCTACAGAGGGGGAGCAGTAAATCCCAGCTCCCAGGGGTGTGGGGTCCCTGGGCCTCTCCAGGCCCCCAACCCCCTAGGGAAGACTTGCTGAGCTGAACAGCCCTCCCCACTGATCTGGCAATCATCTCCTTTGAGAATCTGATGCAGGTGACAAGCAGGCTGCCCAGAGAAATGTACCGAGGCGCCCACGAGTTCACACAGGCCCGCCTTGTCCAGTTGTCCAGACCGTGCACTGCACAAGCACTCCTCCTGGATGAAGTTCAGCCTTCCCGCTGCCCACCAAGCTGTGTGTCCTGGTGCAGGGCTGCTCTCTCCCAGGGAGAACCTCCTTTTTTAGCGATTGCACAGAGATGCCACCTGTGCTGACGGCAGTGGGCACGGCAGGTGCTGGTCAGTTCAGAGCCCTCCCCCTGCCAGCTGCTGTTCTCCCTCTCAAAGCCTCACCTCTGGCCAGCTCCCCTGCACCTCACACACCTGCTTTCCTCACTCTCCCTGGCTGGGGTAGGTCTGGGGCCACCTCTGCGCTGCTTCGGCCCCTGGGGCATACGGACCCCTGCCCACCATTGCCGACTGCTCGGGACTGGAGTTGTCATCCAGGAGCTGTCCCCCTTGCCCGGACGCCTGGCAGTCAGGCTGGCTGGGGCCGCACGGCGGGCAGTGCCGCTGGCAGAGGAATGGAGCGCACACGAGTCCCCGTAAAAAGCCTGCACCCAGGGTGACACGCAGGGGATGCGACACCTACCAGGTAGTCCTCTCAGCCCTCAAAACCATCCCGGGAGGTTGGTGGGGTCCTATGCCCAGGTCAAAAGGGAGGACCCGATGTTCTAGTTTGCTGGCTGCCGGAATGCAGCACACCAGAGACGGACTGGCTTTTAATAAAAGAGGATTTATTCCGTTAAAAATGTGCAATTCTTCAGAGGAAAGGCAGCTAACTTTCAACTGAGGTTCTTTCTTATGTGGGAAGGCACGGGATGGTCTCTCCTGATCTTCTCTCCAGGAACTCTGGGCTCCAACATCTTTCCCTGGGGTGATTCTTTTCTGCATCTCCAAAGGCCTGTGCTGAGCTGCGAGTGCTGAGATGAGGTATGCTGAGCTGCTTGGGCTCAGAGACTCAATAGTCTCTCATTTAAGCACCAGCCAATTAAATCAAACATCATTCATTGCAGCAGGCATGCCTCCTAGCTGACTGCAGATGTCATCAACCACACATAAGGGTCACATGCCATTGGCTCCTGTCCACAGCAACAGAACTAGGCACCTTCACCTGGCCAAGTTGACACCTGAACTTAACTACCACACCCAGCCTGTCCACGACCGGGCTGGACTCCAAGCCTCCTGCTGAGATGAGGCTTAGGGAGAAGGTGCAGGGGGGTGACCGGCTTGGGTTCCAAGCCCTGCCTCGGGGCAGTCCGGTTTGTTCCCTGGGTCTCAGTTTCCCCATTGGTAACACATGGGGATTTCTTCCGCTCTGATGGTATATGGGCTTGTGACATTCCCTTCGTTCCGTAAATTCCAGGGCGGGCAGGGCTTGGCATGCAGGAGGTATCCCCAGCTGGAAACTGGAGACAGGGGCTCCCCAGGGACTCGGGACCACGATGGATATTGCTGGACATTTATCAGGTAGGAGGGCAGGTGACTTCAGAATGTGAGATGCTCACAAGACCATGCCCAGTGCTACTTGCCGGGGCTTATGAACACCTGGAAGGTGTGCGGGTTTGATGTGGCCACTCTGATGTTTGTGAATCTGAAATCTAAATCCCATTTGTGGCAGCAAGTCTCGGTGCCATGAGAGCACCCACGAGGAAACCCCAGCAGGGCAGCCCTGGGCCTCTCCCCCCCAACCCCCCTGTACACGACATCCTGGGCACCTGGCTCTCGCCTCTGACCTGTTCCACCATCTGCGTTCACCTTTGCTGGTGTTTCTGCGTCGCACTACTGGGAGCCCAGGCCAGCGCCGTGGAACGCTGCACCTCTGAAATGTAACAGCCCCCGGTGAACAGCTTCCCAACTGCCCTCATGGATTTATGGGGTCACCGACCACCTTGAGTGTGCAATTCTCTGCCCTGGTGCCAATTGGCCCCCAGAGTGCTTTACAACCTGCTAGAAGCACCGAGAGAAGGGGCAGAGTCCCCGGTCTGGGGGCCCCACCATTTGGTTTCAGGACTGGGGGCAGGCAGGGGAGCCTGGGCCCCGGCAAGAGTTGGGGGGTGGGGGTGGGGGGATTGGGAGGGGGGACGATTCCCCTCCCCCTGCTCAGTGCCTCTGGCCGTGTTGATAGCCGCGCATTAAAGTCTTTTTAAAAATAATGGGCTGTGACGGTAGAACAACGCTGAAAGCCCAATTAACAGCTCTGAATTATGTATTCGAATGTGGTTAAAAGGGCAAATTTAAGGTTGTATGTATGTACTAGAATAAACATTTTTAAAAATTTCATGGAATTGCACCACAAAAAACAGTGAACCCTAAGTTAACCCGGGGACTACAGTTAGACAGCAATTATAAAAATGCTTCCATCAATTCTAACAAGGGTACCACCCCAATGCAAGGTGCTAATAATAGGGTGGCATAGGGGAACCCCATACTTCATGCATGATCTTTCTGTAAACCCACAGCTTCTCTATGAGATGAGGTTGACTCTCACCCTTACCTGCAGGTAACCTCTCTGTGCCTCAGGCTCTCTGGGTGTGAACAGGGGACAATAAAAGCTATTTTTCCAAAGTGTCGTGAAGATTAAATTAGATGACAGATGTCAAGCACTCTGGCCCATTGCAAATGCTCAATACTTGGTTATGATTTTATTCACATAAAAGTGGGAATTACGAGAATCCCAGCCCCCTGAGAGATAAGCAGTGCTTATACCTGGGAGTCAAACCCAGCAGGTTTTTCTTTCTTCCATTATAGAAAACAGTGTGCCTACTGCGAGGGTGTAAAACACATACTACAGTTTCACAAAGAAATTTTGAATCAAATGTCCACTGAATCCAAAGCCAGGCAAGAGCCTGACCCTGCCAGCGTCCGGAAGCCCCACTCACACCCGCTTCTCCTGTCCTCCAGGCAGCCACCAGTCTGACTTTTGCAATAATAGTTTCCATGCTTTCTTTGTAGTTGGACAACCTCTGTGTGCATCTCTAAGGAAGATCATTTAGCCTTCCCTGTGGGTCTTGCCTTTTTTAAATTCATTATGTTGGGTTATTCAAGCTGATGTGTGAAGGTATGGCCCATTCCTTTTTCTTTGCTGTATACTACTCCAGGGAGGGGATGTACCACAATTGACTGATCCATCTCCCTGTAGAGAGGCACTTGAAGTCTTTTGGTTTGGAGCTATAGGAACACAGCTCCCTTCTCCTGGTCCACGAGGGTCCCTGGGGAAAGTCCCCGGCATTGGAATCATTAGGTCATGTGGTACGGGGAGCTTCATACTTCTACCAAGTGATACCAAACTGTCTTTTAAACAGATTTTCTGCTCTGCGTCTAAATAAGGAGATCTCTTTCCAGTACAACTGGAGCTGGCATAGACCCGCACAGATGTAAAACAAAAAAGCACCGCTGGTAGGTGCACACAAGGTTTCTGGACAGACTCACACACACAAACGCTCTGTTAGCAACAGGGCCGGTGAGAAGTGGGAGTCTTCTTTTAGATTTCACGTCACACCCTTCTCTAGCATTTAATTGTGTCATGATGGGCACGCTTGCTTTATAATCAAAGCAGGCTCATTGACAGGTGACACCTGCCCATGTCAGGTTGAATACCGTGGGCTGGGTATTAAACTGACACTGGGTTCAGACAACGAGGCTGATTTCAATTTTTTCCACTATGATAAACAAGAGCATAACACATCTCCCTGTATATACAGTTTTTACATGCTTATCCCCCCCCCTCCGCCCTTCAACTGCTATGTTGTCTTTGCTAAACCATTATGAATGTAGTGCACTGTCTTTGGAGAAAATTTGGGAATTAGGGGGAAAAAGGAATGAGAGAAAGAAAAGACAGCACTTGTCCATTTCCTTCCCTGTTTTCCCTCATACGCCGGGGTCGCCGGGGTCGGGTCTGGTCCCGAGCTGGGGACCACCTTGTCGGCGCACGCCTATCTTTTCTCGGCTGCTCGGAACCCAGGTACAGGGAGGCACTCAGGCGACAAGAGTAAATTCATCTCCTTACTTTCCTCGTGGTTAAAGCGCGGCCAGCTTCACCTCTGCCCGCAGGCCCAAGTCCGCGGGGCCACACGGGGAGCACAAACCCTGCACCCACGCTCTCTCGTCCAGCCCGGAGCTCAGCAAAGGATCCCTTCTGACACTCCTGTGCTCCAGCCCAGCTCTGACCTCTACTCCCTTCGTGCTTCCTAACTATTGAGCTCCTGCAATGCCCCTGGCCCCCTGCGAGGCATGAGTGGGTTTTGGAGTGGCCACCGTTCCCGTCTCGTGAGGTCACAGTGGCGTATGGGGTCCCACACTCAGTAAACTGAGCCACAGAGATGTGCTGTGGCGTTGCACTGAGAGCCAGGAGGAGAGTGCTCCGGCGTTTGTCCGTCCGTGCCCCCTACCCCTTCGGTCGAGCCCTGCTGTCGACTGGGCAGGACTGGTGCACTGCCCAGGGTCTGCGGAGCTGTGTGGTGCTCAGCCTGAGCCTCTGTGCATGGCAACGTCGACCAGGCACCTCACCATATACCCTCGCCCTCCACTCGCAGAGACCACGAAGCTGATAAACGAAGCTTCCTGAGGCTGGAGGTCTTTCAGGATGCCCTCGCCGTCCCCGAGGTGCTCTTACCATAAAAAAAGCCCCAGGGTCAGGCAGTGCTTGGTCCCCTGGTGGTCCCTGCTGAGCTGCTGGGAGGCCCAATTAGAGACGAAAAGCAAGGACCAGGCGCCAAGGTCTGTGTCTGGGGCTCACCTGCATCCTCTCATCTACTGTTCAGAGGAAGACACCAAGGGTCAGAGAGGCCAGCCAGCACCCCAAGCAGCTCCACTGCAGACCAGGAGTTCCCCTGACCCAGCTTGCCAGTCTCGGAGCAAGCAGGCCCCCGGACTGTTAAGGGGTCCTCTCCCACCACCCCTCACTTGGCCCAACCACAGGTGGCGGGCCCCCAATTTGTTCCCTCCCCATTAACAGCCCCAGTCTCTGAGCAACCCTGGGCGTCAAGGAATTAGAGCAGAGAGATGTCACCTTTTGGGAACTGACACCCCTATTCTTATTTAATTCCTCCCCGCCTCCCCAGGACCCTCCAAGTGTCAGCTGGCAAACATCTGTCCTGTAAATCAAAGCGCCCGCGGGGCTGACGGTCTCCGAGAATTCCAGGGAGCCCTTTAGGGAGGAGGACGCCGTTGGGGGGGGGCCGCGAGACCATCTGAGAAAGTTAAAAGCCTCCTTGGCCAGTGCCAAGTGGGGGAGAGCCGGGCTGGGTGAGGTCAGCGCCCTGGGGCGGCCAGGCAGGGGCAGATTCCAGGGGACACCGAAGGGGGGAGGTGGTTCCGCTAGGAGGCGGGTGCAGGGCAGGCCATTGTCCCGGGGCCTGGGGCTTTGTTTGGGAGGAAGGTGGCCGTGGCAGGCGGCACCCCTTTGACCACTGAAGCTGCACGACGTCCTCACCTGTGTCACCAGCCCCATCTCCTCGGGACTCCTTTGTCCGCGGGCGCCGAGTTAACTTAAAAAAATATATCGCTTACTGGCCTAATAGCCTCGTTGTGCTTATAAAAGCGATCCATTTTCAGCATGGAAAATGCAGGAGAGACGGAGACCCATAAAACGAGGAAAGGATATGGGTGAACCCTTCCTATTTTTTAAAATGTTGCCCTGCGCATTTCCCCCCTCCCTTCTTGTTTTTCTTTTACAGTCAGAATTGGACTGGGTATTTCATTGGGTGCTCTGCTTGTTTTCACTTAACCTTATACTGTGGCGATTTCAGTGGAGGACACAACAGCTTGAGGATGCCCTTACCTATTTAACCAGCTCTCACGGTGGGGAATGAAACCTTTCCTAGTCTGTTCTAGGGTTGCAAACTGTGGCCCACAGGTGCTCTCCAGCCAGCCGGCTGTTTTTGCACAGCCTCTGAGCTAAGAATGCTTTTGCATTTTTAAACAGTTGAAGGTAAAAAGAAATCCGAAGAAAAGTAACATCCTGTGACACATGAAAATGATATGAAATGCAAATGTCAGTGTTCTTAAATAAAGTTTTATTGGCACAGAGTCCCACGCATTTGTCTACATGCCCTGTCCACAGTCGCTTCTGCAACTGAGCCATTGAGTCTTCACGCAGAGGCCCCCGGCCCACAAAGCTTTCTGGCTTCTTAGGAAAGTATCTGCGTCTGCCTGCTCTAAACCAGATTCCCACGAACATCTCTGTACAAGCCTTTAAAGAATTTATTTAAGATAAACTTCCGGAAGTGGAGGTGCCTTCGATGAACGAAGGTTTTTTCATTCATTGAGTCTGACCACGACCAGACCCTGTGCCCGGGCTGGGGGTGCAGCCAGGAACCCCCGAGGCCAGCCCTGCTTCCCTGGGCTCTCCTCATTCCTAGAAAGCGGGGTTCCCGGATGTCAGGGGTCCCCACCCCACCCCACCCCCTAGCCAGGGCTTCCCACGGGAATGGGGGCGGGGGTGGGCTTTGCAAGGGTCTTGCAGGCAGACCATGCTGGCTTCTCGGGGTCCCCGCCCTCCCCCAGCCCTCCCCCGGCCATCAGGAGGGCTGTTCCCACACCTGGGCGCTCAGCCGAGCAGACAGTGCACTTAAGCCTTTGTCAGTCTGATAGGTGCTAAGAGCGGCTTCTCCTTCGATTTGCATGTCTTAGCTTTCCCCCCAGGTTGCACATTCTTATGTTTATCGGCCATTTGTAACTCTGCTGTCAACTTTTCGCAGGCCTTTCCAGGTGAACCGGGGGCTCCCCTCCCCCCAGCTCCAGTCCAGGGGGAGCCTGTCCTCTGGCAGGGCCTGGTGGGACCCCAGTTTTCGGAGAGACGCCTCTTCTGTGATCTCATCGGAAGGAGGGAGGAATGCATGTGGCCCAACTCCCCGGGCCTCACCTGCTGTGGGGAAATCAGGGCCCAGGCTCCAAAAGTGGGAGGCCTCCCCTGGGTGGCGGGACGGGGTGGGGGCAGCTTTGCTAGACTGCCAGGCTGCTGGGGGACAAGGCAAAGAGATCCTCAGTGAACCAACGTCCAGAAGCTTCCTGAGCTCTCGACTGGACGGTCTGTCCGTGCCCCCTGTGAGTCCAGCCTCGGGGGGTGCCTGGCCTGCCAGCCTCCCAGAAGCTGCCCCCTGCCCCCACCCCCCACCCTAAGATGCCCCGGGGACTAGCCTGCCGCCGACCCCTCCCTCGGGGCAAAGAAGGAGCTACCTTGTTTGGGGGTATCAGTGAGAACGAGTATGGAATTTGGGAGCTTGCAGCTGAAAGATATGGACCCCCAGGGGCCTGGGAATGTGATGGCGTTTGGAAAAAGGGTCTTTGCAGATGTAATTATGATATGAATCTCAGGATGAGCTGGTCCCAGATTAGGGAGGGCCCTAAACCCAGTCTCAAGTGTCCTTGTAAGAAAGGAACAGGTGAGAAGACGCATGGGGAGGAAGCCAGGTGAAGACAGGTGACGTGTACGTACCTACAAGTCTACAACCAAGGGTTCCCGGGAAACCTCCGGAGCCCAGGAGTGGGGCAGGCACAGGGTCTCCCTCAGAGTCCACGGAAGGAACCAACCTGCCCACACCTCCACTCAGACTTCTGGCTCCAGAACAACCTGAGAATACATTTCTGTTATTTTAAGCCCCAACCCCTCCACGGGAAGCTAACAGAGTCCAAGGGTTCTGTGTTCGAATCTCAGCCCCCCAATTAACAGGAGGTGGCTCTGGGCAGTGCCAGCACTGCTGGCAAGGACTGTACCCCTGGAGGGGAGGGGTGAAGTCCGGCACGCAGCACGTGTCCAGTAAATGGCCGTGGCTCTGCCTACAGATGGGAGCCTGGTGATGTAGAGACAAAAGGAATCAAAAGCAAATGTCACATTGCTACTGCTTGTGATGATGGGAGGAGCAGGCTCCGGTGATTGCCCGGTGGGTGGGGTGGTCTCTGGGAGTCCTTTTTGGGGCAGGGAGGACAGCTGGATGGGCCGGGGGGTGGCAGAGTGACAGAGGACCCGAACACATGCAGGGCCACTGGTCTGAGTTCAAGAAAAAAGATTTGTGACGCCAACTCTCCTGTGCAGAAAGTTCTAGAAGGGATCCTCAAAATAAACAGACATCATGGGACTCAGACACGGAAGATGGAAGGGGCAGCTCTGCCAGGTGGGGTGAGGGCTTCTGCAGGGGGGAGCCCCATCCCAGCTTGGCCCCTACCCCACTACCGGACACCCCAGGGCTGGCTGAATCGCTGGTTAAGATGAGGGTGAAGCAGAAATCCCGCTCATCCCTGACCCTGCACTGGCCCTCAGGCCGCCGTTGGCTCTGCCCGTGAGACAGGCTCGTATTTGAGTTCTGCAGGCAGCGCTCACGGACCTGAGCGCACGCCAACGCCATCCACAGGGTCTCTGGGCACCCCGAGGCCTCCAGTGGTGCGGGAGGGGCAGCAGAGCCCGTTCGGAGACGCGTGTGCAGCCCGGCGGGAGCCAGAGGACAGGGCCGGCCTGAGCAGGCCGGGGAGAGTCCCCCACGGTGGGCAGGAGCTGCTGGGGCCGGAGCTGAGGGCCGGAGAGCCTCACGCCAGGAGATGACGCACCGACCTGCACACAGCACTTGGCCTGCAATCTCGGGGGGCTCACGACCCATGAAGCACAGGTCCAGGGACGAGGAGGTAAGGGGACTCCTGGCTGTTCCGGAGAGAGAAGTGGACATGTAGGAGAGAAGCACTTAGGGGATAGGGGTGGGTGCAGGGGGAAGAGGGGGCTCTGGGGGAGAGAAGGGGATGGGGTGTAAGGGTGGGGAGAGAAGACCTGAGGGTGGGGAGAAGGGGCTACGGGGGAAGGAGGGGAGGTAGAGAGGAGACACAGAGTTGGGGGATGGGGCATGGGGGAGGGCAGCAGCTCAGGGGGGAGAGAGCAGCTGAGGCTGAGGCCGGCCAGCTGAGCAGTCAGAGGCAGGGGCTGGTGTGGGGAAGCAGGCTGGGGACACCTTCCCAGATCGGGGGCAGGGGGCATCCAGGGTCTCCCAAAGGTCAAGGTACAGAGAGAAGGCACAGAGACCCATAGACAAAGTTGGGGAGAGAGAGAGACAGAGATGGAGAGAGAGAAAAAGAGAAAGACGGAGACACAGAGACAGACAAAAAAACAAAACAAAAACAGAGACAGAGAACGGGGAGGCTGGGAGGGGACCAGATTTGGACCCAGGGGCTAGAGGGAAGGACCGGGCTGTGGGGAGTGAGGGCTGAGCTGGGGGACGCAGGAGGGACGTGGGACGAAGATCAGAGACTGGCTGGGAGGTCCCGTTTTGAAAGGAGATGAGCACGGACGGGGGGCCTTTACCCTCTCCCAGCTGCAGCACAGCTGCAGATGCTCCGTGCCTCAGTTTCCCTTTCTGCAGGGTCCACGGTCCCTTCCACCCCAGGCACACGGGTACGATGGACCAGGGAGCCCCCCGGTAGCCTGTGGGGCTTTAGGGCGGGGCTGGACATCTTAGGGTGGACGGAGGGGCTGCAACTGCCCCGTGGCGAAGGGAGCCCACCCGAGGGGAGGCAGGGGATGGCCGGACCCCAGAGGCTGTATCCAGAACAGCCCTAGACTTGGCTTGTCCTTGGTCTCATGCCCTCTTGGGGCCCAGGAGACTCTGGCAGCTCCTGGACCACCCTCCCCCCACTCCCATTCTCACGCCATCCCCGGGCAGCCGCCCCTCCATCCCATTTTCTAGATGGGGAAGCCAGGTCATCTCGCAGGAGCCTTTGGAAGGAATTCTGCAGCCCCCTGATCTGTGGCATGTGCAGCCGGAAACCCTAGCCGGAACCGAGCCCCAGCATCTGTTGAAATGCCTCAAAACAGAAATATCTCTGCTCTCCACTGACCTGTCAGAAAGGCAGGACAAGAAGTCCTGAGAGGCTGAAGACAGAACTGCCTTTCGTTCCTTTTCCTCCCTCTCTTCTCTCCTTTTTCATTGAACAAATATTCACTACGCTAATTACATGCCAGGGCTCTGCTGGGCCCCGGGGGACATGGGGCCTGGGGACACATGGGCAGGTATTGAACAAAGGATGCCCAGGAGCTTCCTTCCTAACCATACAAAGTCTAGGCAAGGGTTAGTCCCCACCCCACCCTACCCGAGCCTCCATTTATGCATCTCTAAAGTGGAGAGAGCTTCCTCAGCCACTGCCGCAGGACGGCAGATTCCCCACACACGTGAGCTCTTACATGCATGCACACACATGCATGCACACACGTGCACAAGTGCAATGAAACAGGACGACCATTAGAAGTAAAACAGCGTAGAATGTTCTAGAACGCTGGACCCAACTGGACTTGTGCCAGATGCCTGTTCCTAAAAGGGCTGGCACCCGGAAGTGTCTCAGCTCCGTGCACGAGAGGGAGCATTTCAGGAGGGCTGCTGACCCCGCTACTGAACAAGATCAAACGGCCAAGTTTAGGAGTTTCCCCCATAACAAAAAGAGGACCCCAAAGCAGACTCCCAATTGAGACTGCGTCACTATTTAATTGCATGGATTAGGATGAAGGAAAGGAGAGCTCCCAAGGGAAGGATAACGGTTTGGGGTCACCCCCAAGGGAATCGCTGCCTCGGAAAGTATGTTCCCTGACCGTGACACTGTGGTTGTAACTTGACTCCCGTTTATCTAGGAGACACACCCAAGATGACCCAAAATAGCCAGACTTTTTTCCCCTCCATTCTACTTGGTCCAGTGCCTTATCACCCTGGGTCAGCCGTGGGGCCTCCTGAAGCCCCAGTTCCCTCCTCTGGAAAATGGGGTGAGCCCTTCACAGGGGTGTTATTTGGAGGAAAAGGGAGCGGGTCTGCCAATCTCAAACTAGCACACAAAGGCGAGCGGCTGGGCCCGTGTCTGACTGATAAGCCGGTACCAGGCAGGGGGTTTGCTTTTTTTCCCAATTTTTTTACTTTGGAAAATAATCCATTTTCATCACCCCCAAAGGAAATTCCATACCCATTAGCAGTCACTCCCTATTCTTACCCTCAGCCTCCAGCCACCGCCAATCTGCTTTGGCAGGTGTTCTTAAAAAGGAGATGGCAGAAGGCAGGCCACAGTGGCTCAGCAGGTAAGAGTGCTTGCCTGCCGTGCCCGAGGACCTGGGTTTGATTCTCGGTGCCTGCCCACATTTTTTTTTTTTAAAAAGAAGGAGACTGCAGAGTATGGGGTTTCTCTTTTTAAAAAGACTTTATTTCAGGTGAAGTACAGTTCTGGGCTGTGCGTGGAGGGTGTTTGGAGGGCCTGTTATACAGACCGTTTGGGCCCCTTTCCCGCTTCCATCCTCTGGCTGGATGTCCTTCTGCAAACCCATTCCCCTCTCTGGTTCTTACTCTGCTCGTCTGAGACTAAGGGGCGGTACAGAAACCGCCGAGGTCCTGCTCGACCCCACCCGCTGTGAAGGGACCTCTGGGGATATCAGTCCTTCCCACCGGCTCTGCCCGGGACCAGGTGCCCACTGGGGGAGGTGGGACGGGCACGGCCGCGGGGCTCCCTCCTTCCTGGGGGCCCTCGGGCAGCCCACTGGGCTTCGCGGTGCCTGCCCGGTTTCTTACCCATTGGGGTCTCTACTGCCAGCCCGGCTGGCTCTGGGCTCTGCTGCTGGGACCAAGTGCTCCCAGGATGAGTCGGAGGCAGATGCCTGCCCCTGGCTCGGGGTGTCTCTCTCCTACAGACGCTCTAATGGAGGATTTCACAGGACCAGGCAAGGGAGTGCCGGTAACGCTGTCTTCATGTAACTGGAACACAGGTACCAGGGGGGAGAGGTCATTATCATGGGGTGGACTTTGGGACAAAGCTCCTGGCCATGCGACAGGTGTTGGCCAAGCTCTCCTGCAGCCGCAGGATGGACAACAACCTGGGAGGGGCCTCCCTGCACCCCTGGCTGCCCCGGACACCGCCCCCCATGAACGGTGAGCCCAGCCTCTGGGTGCTCTCAGGCAGGGGTAGGTCCAGGTCACTTGATGACTGAGGGGCTTGGCAAGCTTACAGACAGAATGGACATCAGCAAGGAGGGGGAGGTGAGGTGAAAGAAGGAATAGGGGGTGGGGGTGGGGGATAGGATGGGGTGAAGGGAAGATGGACCCGCGAGCGGCCCCACTGCACTCACGTCCACACAGGACAGCTCCGGATTCTTTTAGAGAACTAGTGCGTGGCCACCAGGCATGCCGTGCTCTGTGCGAGTCAGCCGGCTGCAGCTGCCAACCCGGCAGACCCCTTGCTCTCCTTCCCGAAGCTGTCCGTGGAGGGGACAGATGTCAGGCCAATCACCTTCCCAAGAAACAACCAGGCTGATGAGGGCAAAGCAGGCCTGAGCCGAGGGCCACTCCTAGACAGAGAGGGGTCCCTATCTTGCTGGTGTCAGATGACCATTCGGGAAGCATCTGAGTAGGTGATGGGGCTGGGGAATCAGAGGTCAGCGTCCTGGCCTGGAACGAGTTCTGAATTCAAGCCAGCCTCCTAACTTTGGAAAGAGAGGCTGTGTTTTAGCTCTGCCTTTTCTGAAAAACCATAAAATAAATACACACACACATGCACATATATATAGTGCAATGATCAAGGACTTAAATTTTGGGTTCCAATCCCGACTCTGCTGCTAATTGGCTGTGTGGCTCGGAGACGGTCTCTGAGCCTCAGTTTCCCCATCTTTGCAATAGGCACGGTGGGAATCAAATGTGGTAACAGGTGTAACGTGCCTAGCCCACGTGTTGGTACTCACAAAGGGCTTACTCGGTGCCAACTGTCACCGCTGTCATCATGTGGTCAGCACAGGTGCTGGCCGGTCCTCATACCTGACCCTGGATTTCCTGAGGTGGGTGGCGGGGCTGACCAGACGCTGCTCCCGGGTGCCCGCAGCACTCACTGCCACCCCTGATGGCTTCTCACTGGGGCGACTCAGCTGGCTCAGCCCTGCCTGGACCAGCTCAAGTGCAGCCCCGGAAGACAAAGGCAGCAGAGAGCAGTCACCCGGACAGGTGCTGGCCCCTGGGGACACCTCAGGGCTACCTGGTGAGCCGGGCCATTGGCAGCAGCGCCCCCTGCTGGCTAGCACCGCCTTTTCCTCTGCCTCCACCACGCAGCCCAGGAGGTACCAGCCTGGGGGGGGGGGGGGCGGTGTCCCAGGTGCGAAACCCGTGGGCTATGTATCCCCCTGCAACTCTGGCCATCTCTGTAAGCCTCGGTCTCTTCCCCTGAGGCCCAGATGATCACCAAAAGCTCTTAGTGTTTGCTGTGGTAAAATGCCAGCTCTACAGCCAATATTCTATATAGGACAGTAATTATCTTAATGAACCCATCACAAGCCTTGCACTGACAAACCTGAAAACAGGCTTTAGGAACAGAGAGGCTGTCCAGGGGGAGCCGGGCATGCATCTGAGCTGCGGTGGGTTGGACCCCAGAGCCTGCACCCCTATTATACGGCCATGTTGACCGCTCCTCCTGCCCCCCATCAATGCAGTGGAGCCTGGATTTACCAGCTCACCTGCCCGGGTTCAAATTCCAGCTTCAGTACTTGCCTGTTGTGGGACCTTGGACCACTCTGTCACTTTTCTGGGGCTCTGTTTTACCATCTGGAAAATGGGGAGTCTTTCGGGGATTTAAGGTGTAACACCCCTGAAGTGCTTAGAACTGGGCCTGGGGCATCAGAGGCCCCCAGTGCCCATCAGGTCCCTATCTTTTAAACACTGTGCCCCAGGGAAGGACTGCAGGCAGGAGGGGGATATTACCCCCAGCTCATCCACACTTGGGATGAGCCCCCGAAACGGCCATTGCCACCCCCCTCAGGGTCCTGCATTTATCGAGGATCTTTAAAACGAAGGCTGCAGAGGAGAGTAATTAAGTTTAATAGGAGCCGCCGTCGATTTAAAGCCACAGGGGGGGAAGTAATTAGATTTAACAGAAGCCACAGCTTTCGAAACCAAGACACACAGCGTGGGGTGTGCGGACTAGAAAGCCACCTGCGAGATGGTGTCTTTTTGTAAAGGCTTCCCTGGTGACACTTTCTATACGCTCCGTCATTAATGCCAGTCACTCGCTGATGTGTGAATTTGGCCTCTGCTCATTGAAATTCATCAAGCCTCGCCCTGGTCTCTGCCCCCTTTGCCTCCTGCAGCCTTTGCACTGGGCCAGTGCAGCTGTGCTCCAAATTCGTGGGGCCTCTGGGAGGAGCTGGAGGCATAATGAGAAAGAATGAGGGGGTGGGGGGCATGCCAAAGCCCCTTAGGAGGCATCCTTTCTCTCCTGCCTGGGACGTGGTTTCCCTCTTCGGAGCATCACTGGACCAGGTCTCTTGTGTGCAGGCACCACTTCTCTGAGGGCGTCTCAAAGTCACATCTGGACCCGAGGGGATGCCAATTCCTGCTCCTGGGACCTCCCACCCACCCCACCACCAGTTAAGGACCTCCTGAGCTCTCCCATCGCAGACAGTGCGCCCTGGCACCAGAGAAGTGCACCCAAGGACCGGCCAAACGACATAAGGCACCCCCCAAAGAGGAGACCCAAGCCCCCGCCCCCTTCCCCTCACCCCACCCCGGTCTTGCCTCCCAGCACCGCACGCCCGGCCAGCGCTGGGCAGTCGGAGTTGATCAGTTCTCCAGCTGGCAAGCTCACCTGCCCCCAAAGTCGTCGACATGATGACAATCCTTCCAGGTTCCATCTCCGGAGACTAGGGCGGAGCAGAGCATCCTGGGGGGCGCACGCGGCTGCAGGGACCCCGCGGAAGATGAAGCTGAGGCGCCATCTAGCGGACGCAGCGCTCGCGGCGCCCCATTGTTTCTCCTAGGGTGGGGTTCGCGCCGGGGGCCCCCGTCGGTGGCAATTCCCCGGCTAAAAGGGTACAAGGTCCGAGAGCGCGAGAAAACACAGCAGGGAAAACGCGAGAGAATCCGAATTGCTTGGAGAAATTCTAATAGAAGGGGTTTAAGCCTGGTGATATGCAGAGACCTTGGGACTGTCGCGGGCTGGGGGTGAATGTGGAATCCACCACTTGAATCTAGGGGAGGCCTTTCTGTCCCGGGGTGAGGGAAAGCAAAGCTCAACTTTCCCATCTCTGGTCCAGGGGTTACTGTCGTCCCCCCACCCCTACCCCTCGCCTTTCGCCCCTGCTACTGCCGGGCGCAGAGCGCATCCCCTGGGGAGCACGGGGCCTGGGGGAGGGGCTCCCGTTGTCTCTCTGGATTTTAAAAATTCGACTTGCCCAGCCAAGAAAGGCCCAGTCTCAGGTCCTGCCGCCGCGCCTTGGGGAGGAGTTCCGCGGACCCTCCGGGAGGAGGGGACCTCCTCTTCCCCCAGATCCCGGCGGCCTGGGCGGGGTCACCTGGGCGGAGACGACGAGCCTCCGGGGAGGGGGCTGGGGCCGGGGGCGGGGTGTAAGTGGGTGTGTGCGGGGGGCGGAGGGCTGATGCAATCCCGATAAGAAATGCTCGGGCGTCGCGGGCACCTACCCGTGGGGCAGATAAGGCGCGCTATATAAGGCGGCCGCCGGGAGCCGTCGCGCCGTCGGAGGAGGAGCGCAGCGCATCCAGGCGCCCAGAGCGCACCGCCGGCCAGAGGGACGCGGCCACCCCCGGTCGCCCGATCCCCCCCAGCACGTCCCGGCCTCCTCCAGCGTCCTGCACCCGCGCTGCCTCAAGCCGCGCCCGGAGCCGGAGAGAGGTGGTGCCATGCGGAACGCGCCGTGTGGGCGCACAGTGGCGCGCGTCCTGGCCCTGGCGGGCCTCTGGCTAGCCGCGGCCGGTCGTCCCCTGGCCTTCTCGGACCCGGGGCCGCACGTGCACTACGGCTGGGGCGAGCCGGTCCGCCTGCGACACCTGTACACCGCCAGCCCCCACGGCCTGTTCAGCTGCTTCCTGCGCATCCGTGCAGACGGCGCGGTGGACGGCGCGCGGGGCCAGAGCGCGCACAGTGAGTGCCGGCAGGACCTCCCACAGACCCCCGCCACCCGCGCCCTGCCCCGGCACCCCTCCCCAACGCCCTCTTCCCCATCCCTTCCCCCCCGCTCTCGTGGGCCTCTCACTCCCGGGAACCCTGGGTCTTGGCACCTCTGCGTTCCGCTCCTTCGCGGGTCCCATGGCTGCGCTCGGAGGGAGTGACACGAGCCGGTGGGCGCGTCGCCCCCACGCGTTGCTGTCCCCGCGCGTTCCGGCTCCGGGCTGCAGCTTCTTGCTTTCTTCGCGCCCAGGTTTGCTCGAGATCAAGGCAGTGGCGCTGCGGGCGGTGGCCATCAAAGGCGTGCACAGCGCGCTCTACCTCTGCATGAACGCCGACGGCAGTCTGCACGGGCTGGTAGGTGTCCCCACGGGGCGGGGACGCGCCGGGGCGTGGGGGCCGGCGGGGGCCGGCGGGGCCCGCAGCGCCTCGATGGAACCCGGGGCCGCCTTGCTTGCTGCAGCCGGGCCCACATGGCACTCCTAGGGAAAGATCGCAAGGGACAATTAAGCTGTGTCCGTCCCTTCTTTGATGCGCAAGTGGTCGCCCCAGTACCGGGCAGTGGGAGAGGGGCTCTTTGCATTTTCAGTTGAGCTAAACGCTCGCCCCCGCCATGGAGGAAATCCATGCCTCGGCTCCCTTTCATATTAAAACAGGAAAACCCACCTCGGGCTTATGCAGAAGCAGACTCATTCTGCGCGTGTGTGGTCCTTCCTCTCCCTGTGGTTTAAAAAAAAAAAAGAATATCCACCACTTGAGACTGAAAAAAGACTTAATCTTCAAATAAGTCAGAAAAAAACGGCGCATTTGGGACTGGGGAGATATTTTTAAAGTTAGTTTTGTCCACCAGGATGACGGCGTGGTTTAGGTCTGCAGACGCGTGAGTAAATATATTCCAGGGGCAGCTGGACTCACCTGTATCGTGCACGCTTTTTGGTGGGGGTGGGTGGGTGTGGGGAAGCTGTGGCGGGGTCGCGGGAAGGCCCAGGTAACCGTAGAAGTTTCTGGGCTGGAAGTGTGCGGATGCCGGGACTCGGGTCTGCCGGGAACAAAAGCTGGCAGTTCAAAGCAAGAAGCCCTCAGCCCACCCGCCGGCTCCGGGCGCTGAAAGGAGCCTGTGTGAGGTCTGGGGCGGCGCAGGGCCCCCCACGCAGCCCCGCGCGGCTCGGACGCAGGAGCCGGAGACAAGGGCGGGGGCGGCCGCGCTTCCCCGGAGCGCCCCCGCCCCAAAGCAGACGCGAGCGCGGGGCCTCCAGCGCCCGATCAGCCCCTTTGTGAACCACGGAGCAAGGCTTTTTAGCGTCTCAAAATTGTTTTGTGGCCGTGAGGTCAGTTTATTCAAAGTCCTGTGCGAAGGGGCGTGACAGGCGGTGGCCGGCACTTTGAAAACTGATGCCTGAGCCCCTCCAAACCGGCAGTTGCACGCTTTATTATTTAGACATTTACTTAGGATAGGGCTGCACCAAGGGTGGGCAGGAGGGCGGGGGCATGGGGTCTCCCTCACCTAGCCCTTCCACCCTAATCCAGACTGGGGAGGGGTTGATGTCTCTTCACCCCAAATCCTATTCTGCCTCTTTATCCTGGGGACATGGCTTAGCAAAAATTAGGGACTCGGTTTCATTTTTTTTCCGGAGCAAATTTTGAATATTTTTTCTGGACACTCAAAATTATTTCATTTCCTGAATAGAGAAAGAATGAGACGCTCATTTTCCCCCTAAGAGCTAGCAGAGAAAACAGGCCTCTCATACCATTTGGTTTTACTTCCCCTGTTTTGGCGTCTGTTGATCTGAACTTTTTGCAAGTTGGGAGAGAGCGCCCCGCCTGGGGAGCAGTGGATGGGTGGCTGGCTGCAGCACGTGCCTTATCGCGGCCTTATCAGCACCTAGCCTCCACCTGTCGTTCAGTGACCTTTCTAGACTTAGCCAGAAGTGAGACCGGGTGCCTCTGGAGCCCTGCCTCCTGCCCCACCCTCCTGGCACTGCACCTCCCAGCGCTGCCTGGAAGGGGTCATGAGCTGTCCATTGGCACCTCTCAGCCCTGTGGCTGCGGAGGTGCTGAGACCTGGCAATGGTCTGCGGTCACCTGCTGGGTGCAGGGAGTGCTGGACCTGGGCGCGCCCCTTTGTCCTGAAGTCTCAATCGCTATGAATGAGTGAACAGGAGGGGCTGATATGTCTTACACCCAGAGGACCTCAGAATTATTCAGGGCATAGGTGGGCAGATCTGGATATCTGTAACTCTTCATGGAAAGATTCCTCCTAAAATGATAGCATAATCTGGCGGTACTTCCCAAAGTGCCAGTTTAAGGGGAATGCAATGAGCTTTTTAATGTTAAAAGGTAAATATTTAATGCAAATTTTAATGTGAAAAGTTAAATATTTAGTGCAAAGGATGATGGAACCATGTGTTCATTGTGGATATTACTGTTAATTGATTGCCTAATAATATGGATCTTATTGAGCCTGTTAAAAAATGAATTGTTTTAATGAACAATATTCAGGGACTAATTATAGCATGTAGAAATTAAGTATACACATAAAATACACATATATGAAGTATAGATATAAAGTAGATTTAAAGGCATCTGGAATATAAACTATGAAGTCTATAAAAAGCATGCAAGCGATGCATGCATGCTTTCCACAGATTTGGAAAACGGTGATCGGTGCATGCGTGGCAGCGTGTGGCTGCAGCACAAATGTCCTGTGTTTACGCCGTGGGTTTTCCCTGCTGCCTGGTCGGAGTCAGGCCCAGGAGATGCGCTCACGGCATCTGTTTTCTCCGCAGCCTCTGTTCTCTGCAGAAGACTGTGCTTTTGAGGAGGAAATCCGCGCCGACGGCTACAATGTGTACCATTCCCGGAAGCACGGCCTCCCGGTCTCTTTGAGCAGTGCCAAGCAGAGGCAGCTGTACAAAGGCAGAGGGTTTCTGCCTCTGTCCCAGTTCCTGCCCATGCTGCCCATGACGCCGGAAGAGCCCACGGACCTCGGGGACGACGCGGGGTCCGACGTGTTCTCTTCGCCTCTCGAGACCGACAGCATGGATCCTTTTGGAATCGCCTCCAGCCTCGGGCTTGTGAAGAGTCCTAGCTTTCAGAAATAAGCGAGACTCTGGGCTGGCTCCCTACCCGCTCGCCGGAGGCCGGGACCCCGGGCTCTGCTGCCTGGCGCCGTCGGTGTTTTGATTACGCTCCTCCAAGAACAATCCCTTGGTCCGTGTTCTCTTTAGCTTTAGGAAGAACCATTTAGAACATGTACATATTACGCACAGCTTGGCGTGGGCTGTGCCAGCTTCTAGTGGGTAGACATGTCTGATCAGAAAATCGTCAGCCCCCCCCCCCCAGCTGCCCAACCGCTACCCGAGTCCCCCACCCTGCACCCTTCCCACTGCTGGATGCTTTGCTGTGCTGCCCCGGCTCTGCTTGAATACCTCCACTGGTGGGGAACTCACTACCTTGGGGGAAAGTTCGGGCCGAGCTGAAACTCTGGTAGTTCCATCTCCCATCCTTTCCTGCAGGAATGGCCCAAAGAAAAGGGATCATTTTAAACTCATGTGCAGGTGATCGGCTCTGCGAAACGCAAGGTAAATTTGAGTAGACACTTTAGCTCTTGTGAAGATTGATTGAGATCTTGACTCCAAAGATATTTATCTCCCTGAGCTCCTCCAGGCCAGAACTAACAGGGGGGGTGGGGAGGGAGAGGGAAGGCAGGCATGACCCAGCAGCCTCAGAAGCTAGGGAGGCCCCCAAACCCCCTTCTAACCCAGGTAAATCTGGCTACCTCTGACAGTTGCTTTTTGGCCATCTGTTCAGGACGATAAGGTCTGTCCTGTGCATTGACCTCTTCCCCACCCCTCTTCTTGGGAGCTAGCACGCTGCACATACCCCGCTTTCTTGCCCAGTTTCAGAGCTGGTTTCCCTAAGGTGGATGGCTGTGATACCACCTCCACCACCTGCTCAGAGGGACAAGATGAGAAGGCAGCAGTGCCAGCTGCCCTTCCCCATCACAGGGATCCTGGGACTTGCCCAAGACTCCAGTTCGCCTAGGCCAGGCAGACGTCGTCCATGAGATGGCCCCCCACGTGCTTTTGCCCCAGCTCCAGCCCTCCCGCCCCACCTCGGGGGTCTGCCTCCTTTCTAAAGAACAAATTGCCCACTTCTGTGTCCCCTGCTTCCCTCTCCTTGGCCACTGACCTAGCTTTTGTTCCCTTCACAAGTCACACTGTGGCTCGGGACTTTGCAGCCTCCCACCTCTGTGAGAACACACACGTCCCTCAAAAGCCAGAAAAAGAAATATCTTTAAGCCTCACCTGCCTGTGGCAGCAGCAGAAGGGGAACTTTTGGGGCCCTTTCCCCAGCACTTAGTTTGCAGCATGGATATTTATGAGTAATTTATTTTGATATGTACATCTGTTTATTTTCTTACTTTATTTATACCCCCAAATTGTATTTATGTACGTACATGCGTTTTGTTTTCTACATTAAAGTGGAGTTTGTATCGAAAAGCGCATGCTCTCTATTGTCCGATGGAGCTCCGGGGAAGGGGACAGCTGAACCCCCAAGAGTGAGGTTGATTCTGTGCACCGAGCCCACTGGCTGGTCACAGCAGCCCCCCCGCGTGGCGCCTTGGCTGGGTTGAAGAGTAGATGTAGGTGAGACCGCTCCCGGTGCAGGCTGGACTCAATCACCCACGCCCTTGGCTGCCTTGTCCTCTGCTCAGGACCCGAGCTGTCGGGGAGGCCAGCTAGCAGTGACCCATCGAGGTGTCTCATCCGGCAGCATTGACATCTTGGGTGACACCTGCCATTCTGGGTTGGGGGACAGGGGTGTGCCTGTGCCTCCTCGTGTGTTGAGCGGCATTCCTGGCATTTGCCTGCCAAATGCCAACAGCATAACCCAATATATCTCCAGACATTGCCACACATCCTTGGGGCGGGGGGTGGGGGAGGTAGATTGGGCCCTGACTGAGAACTGTTGGCCCAAACAGAGTTTCCTTTTCTCCAATAAGAAGAAATCTGGAGGGAAAGGATGCCGGCTCGTCTCTGTCATTCTCTTGGTGTTTCTGTCACGCACTTGGCCTCGTGGTCTCAGCAGGGCTGCTGTGGCATCAGCTGAAATGTCTGCACTCCAACTGGGGAGAAGATCGTTGCAGTGTTGGCTATTCCCGTCCTCGTCAGGAAAGCCCAGACTTCCTTAGAACTTTCTAGCTAGGTTCTAGTTGCATCTTCTGAGCCAGGACTGTGTTTTCGGGCCACCCTCAGCTGCAAAGCAGGAATTAAGCATGTCCCTTTGCCACCCTCAAAAGGGGGTTTTATTAGCCAGGAGGAAGTGGGGGGTGGAGATCAGGTGGGTGACTAACCAGACAACCACAGCAAGTACCCGAAAGCAGCTACCAGGGTGGGTGTGAGAGTCGTGATGGGGGAGAAGAGTAGTTGTGACTGTAGAGGTGGGTGGTGGGAGGCTGGGTTAGGGGTGCCTGGGACCACTCTGTACTATCTTTGCAACTTACTGTCAATCTATAATTATGTTAAAATAAAAAGTTAAGGAAAAAAAGAACTGTTCACAAACGTTGGCTTCATCATAAGCTGCGGCTGTGGACGGCATGGTGGGGGCACCAGGCCCCCCACTAACAGCTATTCATTCTGCAGCACATCATTGAACTTACCCAAGCCTCAACTTCCTCATCTGTAAAATGGGATAATAGTCCTTCAGTCCCACAGGCAATGAATGGGAAGCACGCACAGGTGTTCCGATCGCTCATTCCACAGGTAGTTGGTTACTGGGGGCTTATGTTGGCCGTTATTATGATTAAAATAATTTGTAAATGTCGTTAAAGGCCATTTCAGGGGTGGGCTTTAAACCCCTACCGTGAAGATGTCCCTCATTCTCTAAGTCTTCATTTGCATTAAGACCAGGACACCCGAAGTTGTCCCTTGGTTTCTTCCCCTTCCCCCACTTGTCCATCAAGCTTGCCCATCCTTCTTTGAGGCCCCTGCCCTGTGCTTATTTGAGACCTGAGTGGGCAGGGCTGGAAGATACTTGGAGAGACAGATGAGTGAGTACAGGACCAGAGAGAGGAAGGCACTTATCCGAAGTTGCACAGCTTGGAAGTGGTAAGGTATGGGGTCTGTGGGGTCCAGACAGCCCCACTTCGAAACCTGTAGCCTGTTAACTTGCTGGGTTCCCTTGAGTAAATTACACCACCTCTCTGAGCCAGCTTCCTCATTGTGTGTGGCAGGGTGGATGACGTCTCCACTGCAGGACTGTTGGGAGAGGTAAATGAAGTTCAGGATGCCTGGTGCAGATGGCTGGCAGCCAACAGCACCCCTCAACAAGTCCAGAGCCCTCTGCTCTGCACTGCTGTTACCATGGTTCTCAAATTTGGCTGCATGTTGGAATCCCTCAGGGAAAAATAGGATGGCTAGGTCCCAGAGATTCTGATTTAGTTGGTATGTGTGTGGTCTGGCCTCGGAATTTTTTAAAGCTCCCTTAGTGATACTAAAGTGCAGTCCTGATTGGAGAGTCCAGGGGAAAAATGAGGGAAGGGGGCTTTCAGCGTCTCCCTCTCCTGGGTCTCCTCCCGGCAGCACAGCTGACAATAATTAAGTGCACAGTTTTGTAACCTAATTCATACTAGAGTGTTGATGGTTAACATGTTTTCTCTCTGGGCCATGTTTTCATTTGACCTGGCAGGCACGGAGTCGTGAAGACTGACTAGATGATGTGGGCACTTCGGCAGGTAGGTTATTTTTTTGAGACTGCGCCCTCCTTCGCCCCTGTTTCCAGCTCTTTTTTTCATAGGATGGTAACTTTGCCTTCCTGCTTCATCTCCCTTCCCTGCTTCAGAAAGGATTGTCAAAGCGAGCAAATAAAAATATAGGATGCCCAGTTAAATCTGAATTTCCAATAAGTATGTCCTAAATATTGCATTGGATATACTTGTACTAAAAATGCATTATTGATCTGAAATTCAAATCTAACTGGGGCCGACTGTACTTTTAATAGCTGAATTTACTTAAATCCTATATTTTATCAAGCAACTTGAGCTTTAATTCCAACCACTGACATGGTCGGGGATGTGAAGTGGAGGAAGTAGCAAACCAGTCCCCTGAAGCTGAAATCAAGAGATCACAAGGGCGGCCTTGGGGGGGGATCCCATTCCCCTTTGGGACTGTTTCCGTGTCTGGGAAGCAAGAATCCTCACTCTGCCTTGAGGTCTCCTTACTCTGGGGACTGCATCACAGTGCTTGTGACTGGGAGAGGGAGCCCTGTGACATCCCCTTCCAAGGCCCTGATGTAGGACCCCTGTGGTTGCAAGTGGCAGGAAAGCCAGCTCAGATTGGCTCCGGGAGGGAAAGGAGGGGAGTATGCTTTATCGGCTTGCATGACTTGAAAAAGCCAGGGGGCCCCTGGTGGCGGCAGGCTGGACCTGAGGGTGCAGGCTGCATTTTTAGGCATCCGTCTGTCTCTGGTTTAGGCATCTGCCCCCTCTGTGATAAGAGGATGGAAACCAGGAGCTTCAGGCTTATCTCATAGCCTCCCGGCAGCTGCGGCAGGGAGGCCTGGGGGTCTGCTCCAGACTCTGTGATGGGTGGGCCTGGGAGGAGGGGAGGGGTGGCTCCCCATGGGAAAACCCAGGGAACAGACATTCCCTCTAAACGCTTGCATCTGTCTTCAGATTTGTGAGGTCCAAAACTGGGCAAGCTTCTCTGGCCTCGATCGGGGAACGCTAGCTGGAAATGTGCTTGAATGACTAGGAAGGAGGAGGGGGCTGTGCAGCCAGGGCCCGTCATCCAGCATGGGGGGGGCAGGAAAGAAAGAGAGACCCCCAGACAGAGACACAGGAAGGGAGAGACAGACAGGCAGAGACACGGGAGGATTTGGGCTTCACTCTCCCTTTGCTTCTCTTTGTACAGTTTGAGGTTCTTTTTTAAAAAACCGTATGACTGTGTTTAGCTATCAGTTTTGCAAGGAATGAAGAAAGGATGAGAGAATTTTACCCTGGGCTTCCCCCATCTTTCCTGGAACTCCAGCTCCTCGGGGGCATGTTAGATGTCCCCGTCCCTGCTCTCCCCCAGCCCTAGAACACGCAGTAGGAGTCACGAAATGCCTGTGGAATGAATGGATGGATGAATGAATGAATGAATGAATGCACTTCTGAGCGGCCCCACAGCGACAGTGCAAGTTCCCATGTGCTCCCAGCTCCCAGGAAGCGGCCTCACGTGGAGGGCTGGAGTGGAACCCCAGGGGGGAGGCTGCTTGTGCCCCAACAACGGATTTTCCAATCTCTTCTCTCCGGGGGCCTGGGAAGTTTCTGAGTGCGGGAACCCGGAGCAGCGGGTTTTGCTGCTTCCCTCCTGGGCCTCAGGAAGCTCCATCGGCCTCAGGCTGCAGGACACAACGAGAGGGTGTCCGGCCCACCGAACCCCCACGTCCTCCAGGCCGACAGCAGCCCACGGAGACCCCGGGCAGATCCCATGGACCCCATGAAATGAGGTGTCGGGCTCGGGTCCTCGGAACCCACGGGCAGCACTGACCCTTCTAAAGCGCATCTCGCTAATAAGGGCAGGTGAGTTAGGGTCGTTGTGGAAAGCGCATCCCGTGGGGGAAGAGAGGAGCCTCCCCAACCCCCCAGCCCTGCCACCCCTGCAGAGGGGCGGATGCGACCCCATGCTGGTGCCACAGCCCCACGGCACACAGAATCCTCACCCCTCTCTCCGCCCTCCCCTCCCCCGCTCTCCAGCCCCCCTGCCCCTTTCCACCCCAGCCCCACCCCAGCCCCCTCCTCACGCTCCTCCAACCTGCCCACCTCTAGGGTCTGTGCACTTCCTACCTCCTTCCCCAAATGTGCACACCCTCTTTATTCCAGTCTTTCCTGCCAGCGCCCACTAGAACAGCCCCTTTCCTTCCCACCGTGCCCATCACTCTCCACCCCCTCAGCCACTGGGTTTCTCCTCACAGCCCCTGTCCCACTGAACGCAGTGCAGATTTGGGTGTGTGCTTTCTTTGCTGCCTGCTCACCCCACCAGAAGGCAAGCTCCTTGAGAGTTGAATTGAATACTGGTGGACACAGATGTCCTGTTCACGGCTCCCTGCCTCCTGAGGGGACGCACAGTCAGCACCTGCCTCCTGGGGGTATGCACAGTCAGCACCTGCCTCCTGGGGGGATGCACAGCCAATACCCTGCTTCCTGGAGGGATGCACAGTCAATACCCTGCCTCCCAGGGGGATGCACAGTCAGCACCTGCCTCCTGGGGAGATGCACAGTAAGCACCCTGCCTCCAGGGGAGATGCACAGTCAGTACCCTTCCTCCTGGGGGGGATGCATAGTCAGCACCTGCCTCCTGGGGGATGCACAGTAAGCACCCTGCTTCCCGAAGGATGCACAGTCAGCACCTGCCTCCCGGGGGGATGCACAGTCAGCACCTTGCCTCCTGGAGGGATGCACAGTCAGCACCCTGCCTCCTGGGGAGATGCACAGTAAGCACCCTGCCTCCTGGGGAGACACACAGTCAGCACCCTGCCTCCTGGGGAGACACACAGTCAGCACCCTGTGTCCTGAGGGTATGCACAGTCAGCACCGTTCCTCTGAAGGGGATACACAGTCAGCACCCTGCCTTGGAGATTTGGGGAGGGGGACCACAGCCATGGCAGCCCATCCCACCCTGCCACCACGGAGGATCATCCTCGAGCCCATCCCTGCATATATCAGCAAGCATTTTTGCTGTAACGAGGTGCCACAAACTGGGGGACTTACAACAACAGAAATTGCTTGTGCCATTGTTCAGAGGCCAGAGGTCCGAAATCCAGATGTGGGCAGGGCCTGCTTCCTCTGCAGGCTTCGGGGAGGCTCTCTCCTGCTTCCTCTGTTTTTTTCCACTTTAAAATTTCTTTATTAATTTTCTAATTTTTTAAAAAATATAACAAACAAACACAAACATTCTTAACATATGATCATTCCATTGCTACATGTATAATCAGTAATTCACAACATCATCACATAGTTCATTTTCATCATCATCATTTCTTAGAACATTTGCATCAATTAAGAAAAAGAAATAAAAAGACAGCAGAAAACAACTCATCCATACCATACCCCTTACACTTCCCTTTCATTGATCACTAGCATTTCAATCTACTAAATTTATTTTAACATTTGTTCCCCCTATTATTTATTTATTTTTAATGCATATGTTTTACTCATCTGTCCATAAGGGAGATAAAAGGAACATCAGACACAAGGTTTTCACAATCACACAGTCACATTGTGAAAGCTATATCATTATACAATCATCTTCAGGAAACATGTTTCCTGCCTCCTCTTACTCCTGGCTGCTCCAGATGTCCCTGGGCTGGTGGCAGCTTCACCCCATCTCTGCCTCGGTCTTGCCAGGGCCCCTCCTCCGTGCCAGCTGAATCTCCCACTGAGTATCTCTTAGGGGGACGCTCATGGCTGGACTGAGGACCCACCTGGTGATCCAGCATAATCTCAGCCTAAAACTCTTAATCTAATCACACCTGCAGAGACCCTGTCTCCAAATAAGGCCACACTTGCAGGTTCGGGGGGGGTTAGGACATGGACATATATATATATTTTTTTTATTAATTAAAGAAAGAATTAACAAAACAATTAGAAATCATTCCAATCTACATGTACAATCAGTAATTCTTAATAACATCACATAGTTGCATATTCATCATTTCTTAGTACATTTGCATCGATTTAGAAAAAGAAATAAAAAGACAACAGAATAAGAATTAAAACAATAATAGAAAGAAAAAAAAACAAAAAAACAAAAACAAAAAACCTATACCTCACATGCAGCTTCATTCAGTGTTTTAACATAATTGCATTACAATTGGGTAGTATTGTGCTGACATGGACATATTTTGTGGGGCCACCACTGAACTCTCTACTGGTGGGGGGACGTGAGCGAGCTGGGTCGGAAAAGGCCCACATGTTTCGTCTTTCCAGAAGGGGCCAAGCGATGCTCCGCGGCAGCCTCCCCCAGTTACACCCAGCGCAGCGCACAGCCAGGCTCTTCGGTTCCGTCAAAACCCTGCGGACCCTCTGGAAGCCTGGGGAAGTGCCTGCAAGCGGCCAGGCCCCGGGTTTTGCCCACCACGGACACTGCCCAGACTGGAAGCCCCTGCTGCAGGGAGCCCTCCCTGTCCCAGGACACAGGCTGGCAGGGAGGTCTGAGGCAGGCGGGGATGGGGGGGCTTGGGGGGCTCGGGGTGGGGCTTGGGGTGACAGGTCCCTGGCTGGAGTGACCGCTGCCTGAAGCCTGGGTCCCAGGCAGCCCTGAAGGACTCTGAGCCAGGTAGCAGCTGGGGGAGACCCAGGCAGGTTGACTTGGGGGCGCGTGTGCCCCAAACTTCCATGCTGTCCTCCTTGGGGGAAGGCCTGGGAAGGCAGGATCCCAAGAGAAGAGACAGAATTCCTTTCTCTCCGTAGGTGATGAGAGCTCTGAGCTGGACACGGGGCTCACTGGGAGCTGAGGGTGGACGAAAGTGTGCCTGGGGTGGCCCAGCCCTAGAACCCCAGCTGTGAGAGCTGCCTTGCAGCCTCCTCCATGTCCTTCCCTGCAGCGATGCTGATAACACTCATCTCCAAGGCATTGGGTTGAAAATCACCGGTGACAACCTAAGAAAAGGGTCCTTGTTATAATTACTGTGGCCAGGGTGGGGGAACTAGGGGATCGGTAGAATTTTCTAGCAGCTAGAGCTGCCGCCCATAGAAGGGCAGGGAGGAGGAGGAGATGCCCGAATCCAGGCTGCAGGGCGGGCCTGGCTGGGGAGACACGCGCGGCTGCGTCCCGGGCGGGGCGGGAACCCCTCCGAAGCGCAGCGGCGCCCCCAGGTGGCGGGTGCGCGAAATGACCCGGTGCGGGGCAGCGCGGCAGGCGCACGGGTCCCAGCCCCCGCCGCCCCCGGACCCCGCCGCCTGCCGCACCTTTGCCCTCGCGGCGTCGGGGACTTGGGGCAAGGATGAACGGGAGCGCATCCAGCAGCTGTGCGCTCGGGATCGCCCCTTGGCGCAGTCTGATCTGATGGTCCATGGGCTGCTCAGGCCCCCACGCGCGCCCAAAGAACCCCGGCCACTGACGCGAGCACCCACAGAGCCCCTCCTGTGTGCCTGGGACCCGGAGGTGCGGCTGGAAGGCTCCATCCCTTCTGCAACCTGATGTGACAAAACTGCACCAGGAATCTATTATCCGTATATATTTATATTATATTTATTAATATACATATTCTATTTCTTACCTGCCAGGTACTCATCCTCATAACAACTCTGGGAGAGGGGTTCGAGTATTATGCCCATTTCACGGATAAGGAAACTGAAGCACAGTGAGGTTAATTCCACCTTCAGAAGCAAGCTCATTTGGCCAGACTGCGTTTCAGGTGCCAAAAGGCTGGTTTCCTGTGTCTGCACCCCCCCACCCCCACCCCGGAGACATGAAGACGCTGCCCACCCCCTACTCTGCTTAGACCCCCTACTGGGCGTGGATGGGGTGCTAGATTTAGGAGCTGCAACCTCCTTCCAGATGTTACCATCTGGTAGGGGTTGGGGGCTGGGCTTCCTCATAGCAGCAGAGGGACATGTCCTACCTGCCCCCTCCCAGTTCTCTCAGGCTGAGAGCAGGGGTCCAGCCCAGAACCTCTGCCCCACGGAGGTGGGAAAGGAGGAAGCTCCTCCTGGGTTGGGGCTGGGAGGCCTGGGGGCGGAAGGGCTGCAGTCTGCCTGTCAATCCCAGCCAAAGGGCAGACACGAGGTCCCGAACTGAGGGCCCTTGGAAGAAATGAGGGGGCAGAGGCCATAAGTGTGGGAGCCCCCACAGAACCTCCACAAGTGGAGGGGGTCCTGAGTCATGGGACAAGGGCTGGGGTGGGCTCTGAGCTTTACGGCGGCAAGAAGGCCAAGCCCAGGCAGGGCTTGCCATTTCTCCTTTGACCCCCACTTCCCCAAGACAAACTTGGGGAAATGAACCCAGAAGGGCCCGGTATGGACTGGGTCAAAGGGCTCTGGAAGGAAAACCCTTTACAGGGGAGCTCTCTCTATTTGGATGAGCCCATGAGCTGTGGTTTCCAAGTCAAGAGCCAGCCCAGCTGCGGTGGTCTCCAGACCCCCTCCCCTCCTGAGCCATCTGTCACACTTCCCGTATGTGTGCAACAACCTTTTCTTGAGCATCTCCTACATGCTCGTCCTGTGTAAAGTAAACCCTGTGAGCTTGGTATTGCAAATAGTCAAGCTTTTGTATTTTCTTTTAAATCTTTATTGACTTCAAAAATCAAAGTTTTGGAGAGAACAATTTTTCATTATTTTCAGTAGCAATGTGGCTGTGACACATGACATTGAGAGCATGTCACATTTTGCTCAGTTGCGTGGGGAGAAGTGACTAATCTATCGTGTGCGTGTTACATTACTATATATGACGAACTTACTCAGCTCTTTCTTTTCTTTCTTTTTAAATTGGAAAAGCCAATTGAAAAAAAAATTCAAACAGCCCTAAAGCGTTGTGGCTACGATGAAATTCTCCAAATAGCCATGTGCTCTCCTACATCTCCCGGCCTCCTTTTAATTTTAGCGGGTGGCATGTGACTAGCGTTGGCCATTGGAACTTGTTTTTTCTTAACTTTTTACTTGTATAACATATATACAAAGCAAAGAAAGAAAAAAGCAATAGTTTTCAAAGCACTCTTCTACAAGTAGTTACAGGACAGATCCCAGAGTGTGTCATGGGCTCCCATACCATCCTCGCAGATTTTTCCTTCTAGCTGCTCCAGAATATAGGAGGCTAGAAGGAATGGAATGAATATATATATATGTATTTATTTATCATCACAATTGACCTTTTTTCTTTTTTGTAAAAAATAACATATATACAAAAAAGCAATCAATTTCAAAGCACAGCACAATAATTAGCTGTAGTAGAGATTTCAGAGTTTGGTATGGGTTACAATTACACAATTTTAGGTTTTTACTTCTAATTGCTCAAAGACACTGGAGACTGAAAGAAATGTCAATTTAATGATTCAGCAGTCATCCTCATTTGTTGAATCCAATGTTCTCTGTATAACGCCACCATCACCTTTGATCTTTGGGCTATGGCCATTGGCCATTGGAATTTAAGTAGAAGCAAATCATTCGCTTCTGGGGCAAGGTAATTAGGAGCTCATGTGCTGCCCCCACGTCTCTCTTCTCTGACTGGGGCTACCTTGGAGTCTCTTGCTCCTAGAAGTTGGAGGAGGGCTGCTTTGCCTGGATAGGACTTTGGGAGTTTGGAAACAGTCCTTACTGGCCAGCCACTAAGATGTCAGGATATGTTTGTTACCGCAGACAGCACAGCCTAACCTGACTAATACAAGGAGTAAGTCTCCTCTCAGAATTCCAGTCCCCCTGCTGCCATATCTTTGTGCTGCTTTCTAGAAATTGTCTCTGCTTTCAGAAACATATATAAGACTATCCTGAGGCTCCATGGAGCCAGCCTGGGTTTAAGAAACCTAGCCCCCACCCACCACTCCAGGGCCCTCCAGTGGCCCCAAAGGCTTGGGAGGCCTGTTCAGCAGCGCCTCCTTCAGGAAAAGAGGAGAAGCTCAGCCTGAAAGCCGAAGGGGGGCTCTGCCTTTGGATTTTACTCCTCTGCCCCAGGGTGCCCAGTGGATTTAAAGCCCAGAATATGCCTCTTTCTTCAATTGTGTTTTCATTTCTTTATAACTTATATAGATCGAGATGAGGGATTCTCTGGGTCTTAAAATGAATTGTTATTTATTTATTTTTTTGAATTGTTATTTGATGACATGTTTTTAAGAATTTGACTAGCTCTTTTATTTTTTATATTATGAACGGCATCGCTGCTTTATGTTCTGTATTCTATACAGAAAATCATCAAGGATAAAATAAAGATCACCTACAATCTCACCTAGTAAAGCTAACTGTTCACACCTGGGAACCTACACTTGCAGCGTTAACTACACACATGTAAAGACTTGATATGCTTACAAGGTGTGTGTGTGTGTGTGTTTAAGCAAAATAGGAATAAATAGTACATTTTGTTTCTAACATGCTTTTTTAAAAAAATTATAAAATGGAGGTATTACCAGGTTCACAATTTTAAATCTACATGATAGGTTTCCTTTGGTTTGGTTTAGAGGCTACCTAGGGTTTTGCTGCAGAGATATTCTTTAAAATATAGATACCTATTAGAGAACATCTTTTTTTTTTAACTTTTATTGCTGAGTACTTTTATTGGTGGGTACTTATTTTGATTCCATTTTTGCCATTATGTAGAGAACACCTTTTAATATTAAACTTCGTTTTTTCACTTGAGTGACCTGCTTTCCTTTGAACTTGAACAAGCAGGACATTCCTATTAAAAAAAATATTTTATTTCCTATTTTGCTGGGAGTTTGTTATATCCATTACACCTTAAACTATTTAGCCATAGAGTTTTTCAACCACTGGAGTCAATACAATCAATGCAGCTTTTGGGGAAATAAAAAACTGAAGTGTAAAAAGCTATAAACCTTAAAAAAAATTCTCTTCAGTTAGTTGTTTCTGTTCTTATGCAAATTTATCGTATTTTATTTTATTCATTAAACTGAGCTGAGAAATTCCAGTTTGTGACGTATACAAAAGCCAGTCTCACAAGTCACAAGGAGTGATATTCATTGTGATTTTTCCTACCCAGTTTTAATGTGTTCAGTTGCTAAAATACAAACTAAATTTTGATCTTATTTCAGGATTTTGAAATAAAACATTTGCTCTCGAAAACTCTGCCTTTTTCTGCTTTCAGAGACCCTATTTTAAAAATCTGTTCCTTGTTTGAAAATAAAGCAATATGTGATACAAATTAAAATTCCAAGAGAACCTAATCAGACTCTTAACCCTGATTTTAAGGTAGTCTTGGTTCAAAAAGTATTTTTGGAACAAAACCAAAGAACAAATGAGGTAAAAAATCTTATTAAAGCTTTATTTTTAAATGAATAGTCTGAACGAATAGTGTTTATTTTTGTAGTATATAATCTTTTAAAGCTTTGCAAACTTTTTCAAGTTTGAAATTGACTCTGTACTCTTCTATACGAATCTTTATCAGTTTACCTGCAAATTTTTTTAATTTTCCCTACCATACATCTGTTTTCTTATACCAAAAGACATAGTCTTCTATTTTATTTTCATTGTTTATGCTCAGAAAATGTGTTTTAAATATGTAATAATAAGAAGGCAGTTC
Source organism: Tamandua tetradactyla (assembly GCF_023851605.1). Classification (NCBI taxonomy): domain Eukaryota; kingdom Metazoa; phylum Chordata; class Mammalia; order Pilosa; family Myrmecophagidae; genus Tamandua; species Tamandua tetradactyla. Next base: position 4,891,915 of record NC_135335.1, read on the forward strand.
TCTTATTTGGGAAATGTTTGAAGTATAATATTAAGTAGGTGGGGAAAGTATATAAAATTGTACATATATTAAGACTATGTTTATATTAAACTTCAAGGAAAAAATTCAATAAAATTAGCCAAAAAAAAAAAACAAACCCAAAAAACTGGTGGCCAGGGTGGTGGGACAGTGGTTTTTTTTGCTTGCTTTTCCCTTTTCCCTATATTAGAAATGTTTTTAAATTTCATTTGCTGATGGGAAAAGAAACCTAAAAATTAAAAAAAAATTTTTTTTTTTTTACATGGGCAGGCACTGGGAATCGAACCTGGGTCCTCTGGCATGGCAGGCAAGCATTCTTGCCTGCTGAGCCACCGTGGCCCACCCTTAAAAGACATTTTAAGGTCAAAATTATAAAAAAATTATCTAATCTCATCTCCCACCTAAAAAGATAATTTATTTTTTTAATGATTATAAAAGTAATTCATGTTCATTCTGGAAACATAGAAAACTCAGAAAAATAGTAAAAAGGGAAATAAAAAAGGTACATATCATTCCAATACCTAGTTATAGTCACCTTTAAAATTAGGATTAAAAAAACAAAATATTAGGGTGTATTTATGTTCACTCCTTTGAAATGCCTAATTGTTTAATGTAATTGATACTCAGGTTTTTGTAGAGCTTTTTGTTTCCTAAATCATCATGGGCACCTTTAATGATATTGCTTCTTTTTCAAATATTATTTCAAGTGGTTTCTTTAGAGTTCTTGTAAGATATCCTATGACAGAGATTATTGTTTTTCGTTTTACCCATTTGAACTGCTTTCTTGTTTTCATTTTTACAAATAATGCTGCCCAGAACATTATTGCCCTCTGATTATTTCCTCAAGATAAATTCCTAGAAGTGAAATTACTAGGTCAAAAGTTAAAAACATTTATAAAGCCCTTTATATCTGATCAAGTTTTAATTTATGCAACCCTGGAAAATGAGAAGTATCTTTAATATTAATTTAAAAGTGTATAAAATAAGCAAAGATTGTTTCCTATTTTATAGGCAAAAAAAAAAAAAAGCATCTCATTGTGCTTTCAATCAGCATTCCTTTGATTGCTAGTTAGGCCCCGCTTTTCTTTCCTTGGGCAGCCAGCTGTCATTCATTTCTGTGAATTTTGTATTCAAATCCGCGGCCCATTTCCGCCCCCCTGTTTGGATGCATTCATCTCTTATCCATTTTAATAAATTATTTATAAATCAGAATCATTACCCCTTCACTTCTAATATTTATGACAAATATTTTTCCCAGATTGTTCTTTGGTTTTTAATTTTGCTTATCACATTTGCCATGCACAAGTTCACATTTTATTGTGGTAAAGTACATGGTTTTTCCCTTTGTGATTTCCTCTATTGCTTTTTCTGTTTTAAAAGGCCAACTTTGTACTTCTGTAAATGTTCCACCTAGACTTTCAATGTACATTTACGTTTTCTTAGCTAACTTCTAATTCAGCTGGAATTATTTCGATGAACGGTGTGGGATGTAAGTGCAATTTATTTCTTTCCCCAAATGGCCAATTTTTCCACCATACCTATTGAATAATATATCTTTTCCCCATTAATTTGTGATTCTTTTTTTAATTATTATTTTTATTGGGAAATCTTCACACATATACATTCCAGGCATGGTGTACAATCAATGGCTCACAATATCACCACATAGTGGTAAATTCATCACCAGGATCCTATTTTAGAACATTCTCATGTGATTCTTCTTTTATCATGTGAGAAGGGTTTACAGCTACTACAGTCCATTTCTGGGCTATTCTATTTCTTTGCTCTGTCTATTCTTGAACCACATGAGACTTGATTCTTTCATATCTGCCCTGGTGAGTTCTCTATTGTTCTCTTTTTCAAAAACTTCTTGGTTATTCTTATCAACTTATTTATCCAACTTTTGGAACTTAGAATTTTGACACATTTCCCCAAATCCCATGGGGAATTTTTTTGATGGTATTACATTTGATGGTTCAATTTTCTCATTCTTGATCTGTGGTTTTCTTCATATAAGTCTGTTTTCGTTTACTAGGCTGCTCAAAAAAATACCATGAAATGATTCTGCTTAAACAATGGGAATTTATTTGCTTGATGGCTGAGTATGAGAAAATGTCCAAATCATTAAGACGATGCTTCCTTCCCAAAGACCAGCTGCCAGCCATCCTTGACTTCTCTGCCACATGGCCGAGTCTGCTTGTCTCTCCCTTCTCTTACAGGTTTCATTGATCTCGGCTTCTTGCCTCCATGGCTTTCTCTCTGTGTCTGAATTTCATTCTTTTATAAAAGGCCTTCAGTAATAGGATTAACACCCATTGTGAATGAGGTTGCTCACACTTTAAGTGAAGGAGCCTCATCAAAAGGCCCCACTTATAGTAGGTCCGCACCCGCAGGAATGGATTAGCTTTAAGAACATGTTTTCTGGGTACATACAGCTTCAAACCACCCCAAGGTCTTGTTCAAATCTTATTTCTAATAAGTTTATAATGACTATCATAAAGCAGATTTCAGCACCACTGTTCCTGCCCAGGCTATTACTAATTGTTGAAATAACAGAAAAGAAGTAATTTTTAAAATTTCTCTTCCCAACGTTTCTGAGCTACTTGCTAAACTGTATTATGTATTCAGAGATTTGGGCTGGGGGCGGGATTGTTTCTAGATGAGCCAGAACAATTGCAAATAATGATACTGTTGTCTCTCCTTTTTTATATTTACACCTTTCATTTCCTGTTCAAGTCTCATTGCCTTGGCTAAGTTTACCAGAAAAATATTAAATGGGCATGGTGACATAAACATTCTTGTTTTATTTCATTTGATTTCAATGGAAATGCTTCTAGTGCTTCACTTTTGTTGATAGTCCGAAATCATTTTTTAGCAATCGTGTTCAGAAAGTATCTTTCATGGAAATGACAAATAGGAGAACGAAAATCAGATCCTGTTTAAGAAACAAACAAAAAAAAGCGTGTCTGCAACGGGTCTGCAATGGGGGCGAAAAGCCTTGGGACGGCGCCAGTTCTTAATTATAAACCTTTCTATACTATGTGATTCTTGACTCTGCACGAATAACTTTGCTGGTGCTTAAAAACAAACAACAACAAAGCACTTTCATTTCTAGTTTTCAAGAAACTTCACAATTTCAACTACAATACCCAAACGTATCATTTGCATATTTTCCAGCGAGGCTGATCCGACGTGTCCTTTGGCCGGCCGAGGTCCCCGAGCTCCTGCTGTCAATGGGGCCGTCCCCTCGAGGGCAGCCCGCAGTCCGGGTGGGCCGTCCTCCATCCGTGCTGGTCGCCCGCCCTTGGGATCACGCCTTTGAGACCCGATCCCCGCAGCGAGCCGGGGCAGATCCTCTGGGAATCTGGTCCGCTCTTTCCCGAGGGCGCTTCCGGGGGTGTCAGAGCCCTCGGGGCCCCGCGCGACCCTCCCCTAGCCCCAGGCCGAGCCTCCAGCCCCACCCCCAAAACTTATGCGGTTTCCTCGTGGTTTCTTGCCGAGTCACCTCTGGTCACTCGGGCCCATCCGCTCGGTTTCTGAACAGTGGTAACAAGGGTCTCTAGGGCTCCCCCCTGCCCTCGCCCACAGTGGGGAACCCGCCCACCCACCGCGGAGCAAAGGGGGAGGCGAGGAGTCCCCCGGGACTTCGCCCACGCCCAGACCCGCCCACCACCTCCACTGCGCCTGCGCCCTGGCTCCGCGCCGGCCCCTACTGAGCCCTCCCGCCTGCCGTCCCTTACCCGGCCTGCCCCGCGCGGCCGCGCCCGGAAGTTGCCTTCCCCTCCTCCGAAGCCGGGGGATTGTGCCTGAATCTCGCCCCTTGGCAACCGCAGCGCGAACAGGCCCGGCCCAAGGGGCAGGGGCCGCTGGGCTGCCGCCATGGCCGGGAGCCAGGACATGTTCGATGCCATCGTCATGGCGGATGAGAGGTGGGTGGTGGTGGTGCTGCTGTTGGGCCACCCGTCTCGTCTGGTCTTCTCTCAGCTGGTCACGTGCGGCCTCCGGGGCGGGACGGCCGCCTGGGCCCTGTGTCCCGCGGGCGCGTGTGTCAGGAGGGCGCTCTGTGGCCCTGAAAGCAGTGAGCATGTGTGGGGCTGGGATGCTATTGATTCTCCTTGACTCTTCGCCCGCCGGGCCGGCCCCTCTTCTGCACGGGCGGGCGCCACGTGCCCAGCTGCTTCCCCAGACCCGCCTCCCGGGTCAGGGGCGGCCCCAGGCATCTGCTCCGCCTGTTGACTCCCTTCCTCCAGGGATGCCCCGTCCTCGGGTGAGACAGACCTTTGCCATCTGGGAGCTGCCGTTTTTCGTTGTTCTTTAATCGCAGGACATACGGCAGTATTCATGGACGTGCTGATATATGTCAGGTGTCGTCCCTTTTCCTCCAGGGCCTTGGGGAGCGTTTAGGGCAGTGAAAGGGTGGAGCTGGGAGTTGCTTTGTCAGTGTTTTCCAGTGCCCCGCCTACAGGAGACGATCAATAAATGTCACTTAAGAAAGCGACAGATTCAGCAATCAGTTTCCTGACATTTATTTAGCACTTACTGTGAATCAGACCCTGAGCTAAATGTTCTAACCCAGTCGGCTGTGAGCTGTTAGTTCCACTGGTGAGGTAGATCCCATTATTTTCCCTACTTTAGAGATGGGAAGGCAGAACCACTCTCTAGGCTCATACAACTAATATATGAGGCTTATACACCCTGCCTCATAGGATGCTCCAAGAAACTCCCGTCTTTGGGGACTGCAGATTAGAATGGTGCCAGTTTGCTGTTGAGCCCTCAAAGTCAGTGCATTTATTAGACTCTATGTCACACAGTCATCGTTTGTTTTGGGGTGGTAATTGACGGTGTTTCTCTGATGCAGAGTTTTTTGAAACATTTGATTGCTTTAACGTTACTTACAGACCCATATCATTGGCCGCTAAACCTGGCTGCACAACAGATTATCTAGGAGGTTCTGAAAAGTAGTTTCCAGGGCCTTGCTCCATTGGGCAGGACTCTTAAATTTGTATCTTTAAACTTTTCTTGTTCTGGTACTCCACCAGGTTAGAGAAATCACCGATTTAACTCATGCTTCTCATCGTAGAAAAGGAGAATTGGACCATAAGAGGTATTGCGACTTGCCAGAGGAGAGACTTAGGATGTGGTAGAGCTGGCATCAGAATCCATGTCTTCTGATTCTTGAATTCTCTGCTTTTTCTACTATACACTGCCTTGACTTGATGGCTTTGAGTAATATGAGAGAGAAACGGGTTTCCAGAAAATATACTGCCCCTGTTTATGACCGTGTACTTTTTCTTTGTCATAGGTTTCATGGGGAGGGCTTTCAGGAAGGCTATGAAGAAGGCAGTAGTCTGGGTATAACTGAAGGAAGACAGTACGGCACATTACATGGAGCCAAGATTGGATCTGAGGTAAGTGAGAACCCCATCTGTAAATGACTCTGTTTTACTTACAGTTTATACTTTACTTTGATGTTCAATATAATTGAGCTAGAACTTTAAGCCTCTTAAAATTGCAAAGCCTTTGTTGGAAGTTAATAGACTAGATAAAATACTGATGGAGAAAACCCCTTTGTATTGCTTTAGGAACATAATGAAATCCTATAGGCTGAAGAATGATAAAACAAGCCTTTGGGATCCTTAAATTACATTGGAGTGTCACAGTACTGTTTCATGTCTTAAGCCAACTGAATCCTGAAGAATGAGTGCTCTGTGTCATGTGAAAATATTCCATTTATATTTACATGAAACCCATAACTATTCTTTTGTCCTAGACTGGCCCTCACTTACAAATTACTGGTTCCCACTGGCAAAGTCTGAGGCAGTCAGGACTATTATATAGCTGTTGCTGTGAAACAAACCACCACAGAATCTGTGGGCTTAAAACAATAGACATTTATTATCTCACAGTTTCTGAGGGTCTGGAATCCTGGAACAGCTGGGCTGGGTGGTTCTGGCTCAGGGTCTAATGAGGGTGCAGACAAGAGGTTGGCAGGGGCCGCATCATCCGAAGGCTTGACTGAGGCTAGGGGACCAGCTTCAAAGACAGTTCGCTTACATGGCTTTTGGCAAGAGGCTTCAGTTCCATGCCTTGTGGATGACTCCACGTGGGTGTGTGGGCTTCTGGAGTGTCCTCACCACATGACTGGCGTTCCCTTGAGAGGTCCAGGAGAGCAAGGCAGAAGTGATTATGTCTTTTATGACCTAGGGTCGGAAATCACACCCATCCTTTCCTCCACATTCTCTTGGTTATGCAAACCGCCTCGATGTGGTGTGGGAGAGGACATTGCAAGGGTGCGAACCCAGGGCTTGAGGATCCCTGGGGCCACCTCGGAGCCCGGCCACTCCACTGAAGACTTAACCTCCTAACTTCCACAGTGTGATGCTCAGATAGTGCTTCCGGAACAACCCGAAGTGCCCCCGCCTTCCATCCCCACCTTCTGTTTTGGGAGCTTGGTAATTAAAAATCCAGCTGATTGCTTATTAATTTCACTCTTAAATATTTTTTCATTTCACAGATTGGGTGCTATCAAGGTTTTGCTTTTGCATGGAAATGTCTCCTCTGTAATTGTGCCACTGAGAAAGACAGGTAGAGTTGGAGACTTCTTTCTTTTTCAGTGTATGGACCAGAGTTCTGGCTCTGTAGCTACTGGGTCATTAATTCGGCTGAACCTCAGTTTCCTCTTTTGTGAGATGGAGGTGATGATATTATGAAACTTGAATGTAGTTACATGATTTAAAGAAAGAGATAAATAGTAAATGCTGGGCACATTGTAGGTGGTCAGTGAACACTGGTTATAACTCCTCAAAAGAGTTTTCTTATTCCTCAGATTTTTCCCTGGAGGCTTTAGTGCCCTGAGTGAGTTTTAGATACCCTGCTAATAAAATAATGTTAAAATTGTTTATATCTTCTTACTCATCTTTCCTCTAAATTGATTATAAACAGATGACAATATTCTTGGCATGGCTGAGGTTCACAAATGTTGATTCCCTTATCACCAGTTTTTAAAATGATAGTCAGCTAAATCTGTTAATGGGATTATTTTGGTTTGCTAAAGCTGCCAGAATGCAATATACCAGAAATGGATTGGCTTTTACAAAGGGGATTTATTGAGGTACAAGTTACAATTCTAAGGCCATAAAAATGTCCAAATTAAGGCACCAATCAGAGGATGTCTTCTCAGTGAGAGGCAGCCTCTGGGTTCCTCTGTCGTGTGGGAAGCACGTGGTGATGTCTCCTAGCCCTCCTCTCCTGGGTTGGTTTCAGAATGGCTCCTCAGTTCCTTCTGGCTTCTACCGGGGGCATTTCCTTCTGCATCTCCAAATATCTGTGTTTGCTCTCTGTGCCATCTCTGAGCTCGCTCTCTCTGTGAGCTCCTTTAAGGACTCCAGTGAGCTAATTAAGACCCACCTTGAATGGGTGGGGTCACATCTCCGTCTGATCGAAAGGTCCCACCCACTGTTGGTGGGTTGCATCTCCATGGAAACAACCTAATCAAAAGGTCCCACCCAAACAATAGGTCTGCCCCCACAAGGTTAGGTTAGAATTAAAAGAACATGGTTTTAAAAAAAAAATAAGAACATGGCTTTTCTCAGGTACATGATAGTTTCAAATCAACGCATTCCACCCTCTGGATCCCCAAAAGACATGTTCTTTCCATATGCAAAATATATTAATTCCATCACAATATTAAAAGTCCTTAAACCATTTCAGTAACAATACAAATGCAATATGCAGTCAGAAACAGTACAAAATCTCATCAAAGTCAGTTACAGGTGTGATTTGTCCTAAGGCAGAAATTCTCCGGCTGTGGAACCGTGAAGCTTAGAATAAGTTAGCAGCAGCCAATATACAAACGAGAGACAGTCACAGGATAAACGTTTCCATTGCCAGAGGAATAAATTGAAAGTAAAACAGGTCACTATACCCAAACAGGTCTCAAAACTGTTTTCAGTTTTCAGAGTTTGGTATGGATCACCATTCCCTTATTTCAGATTTTTCCTTCTAGCTGCTCCAAAACACTGGAGCCTAAAAGAAATATCAATATAGTGATTCAGAAGTCATACCCATTTGTTAAATACTATTTTCTCTGATATAACCACCCCTCCTTTGATCCTTATCCCATCTGTAGGGCTCTTTGGGCAATGCCTAGTCTAACTTCATATTGAATGGCGGGGGTATACTTAAAGTTGATCATCTTAGAGAGACTGGTCCCTCTGGGCTTCAGGATTTATCTGGCCCGGAATCCTCTGGACATTATAGGTTTCAGGAAGGTAAACTTAGTATGTGAAATTTTTACAGAGTTTCAGTCAGAGCCCTAGGTGTTCTCAAGAGTTAACAGTAGTGATATTCGTTGGGGGTTGGCAAACGATGGCAACCATCAGTATCTAGCTGAAGCTTGCAGAAAAGTAGCCTCCAGAATAGCCTCTTGACTCCATTTGAACTCTCTTAGCCACCTTGTTACACCTGTCTTTCCCTCTTTGGTCAGGAAGGTGTTGTTGATCTCATGGTGTCAGGACCAGATTCATCCTTAGGAGTCATGTCCCACGATGTCAGGAAGATTTACATCCTGAATGTCATGTCCCAAATAGGGGAGAGGGTAATGATTTTCCTTGCAGAGTTGGCCTTAGAGAGGGGGAGGCTGCATCTTCACAACAAAAGAGGTTTCCTGGAAGCAACTCTTAGGCTTCATATAGGTAGTGTCCATTTCTCTGCTGCAGAAATAAGTTTCATAAGGGCAAGCCTCAAAATCAAGGGCTTGCCTATTTTCTTGGGAGTCCCAGCGTTTGGGAGATTACCAGAGGTTTCCCAGATGGGAAGTTTAATAGTTTCATATTTTTTTTCAGTCCCTCAAGGGACTCTTATGAGTACTTTTTTTTTTCATTATTTAGAGAATATTTTATTAAACTCTGTAATCAAACCTCTGTAGATAAGATCTTACATATTTAATACAATGTGTTAACCTACCAGTATTTTTTAATTATCAGCCCACCATAGTCTGAGATGTGTCCCGTTATCACATTAATCTATGCAGAGTTACAAAGTGAACTCAGTGCCCTCCCCCATACATGGGACATGACTCCCAGGGGTGTAAATCTCCCTGGCATCATGGAACAGAACTCTTGGGATGAGCCAGGACCCAGCATCATGGGATTGAGAAAGCCTTCTAGACCAAAAGGAGGAAGAGAGAAATGAGACAAAGTAAAGTTTCAGTGGTTGAGAGATTTCAGACAGTCAAGAGGTTATCTTAGAGGTTATTAATGCGCTATATAGATATCCCTTTTTAGTTTATGGCGTGTTGGAGTGGCTGGCGGGAAGTACCTGAAACTGTTGAGCTGTGTGTCAGGAGCCTTGACTCTTGAGGACAATTATATAAAGTTAAAACTTTTTTTAATTTTACATGGGCAGGCACTGGGAATCGAACCCCGGTCTCTGGTGTGGCAGGCGAGGACTCTGCCACTGAGCCACCGTGGCCTGCCCGGTATAACTTTTTCACAATCAGTGAAAACCTTGTGTCTGATGTTTCTTTTATCCAGGGCATAGACAAATGAGTAAAAAAATAAATAGATAATGGGAGGACAAAGGGTAAAATAATGTGGGTAGATGGAAATACTAGTGGTAAATGAGAGGGAGGGGTAAGGTGTATGGTATGTATGAGCTTTTTCTTTTCTTTTATTATTTCTTTTTTGGAGTGATACAAATGTACTAAAAAAGGAGCACGGTGATGAACACACAGTTATGTGATGATATTGTGAGCCATTTATTGTGCACCATGTATGGAAAGTATATTTGTGGAGATTTGCCAGTAAAAATATTAAAGAAAAAAGAATGTTAGGGACCTGGAGGTAAACAAAAGCTAGAAACAAAAGGAAGCTTACCCAGTGAGGATGAACTCAAATGTAAGGGAACAGGTGGACGTGATGGTAACTAATTTAGTGAATTATATTTGTGATTATAATTTTATGGCTCTTTTCATTTAGTAGGAGCCTTTCCGTCAGTATGGAAAACTAAGAAAATTGCTTTCTACTGTATAATCTGAAGTCATCTTAAATTAAAGCTTATTTTTCTGTGAATAAAACATTCAATAAAGTACTCTTCTTTAAAATATCTTAAAAAAAAAAAGATTCCATGTACTTGTGTTCAACTAAACTGATCATACAAGTTAAATTAGGTAACGTGCTACCCAAAATATAATTTTTACACCAAATAAACATCTCTCCCTTTAGTCTCACACAGAAGTTGAAGTTTTAAAATATTAGGTCCCCGATATTCTACAGTGTAAACCTCTCAAATTACCTATACCAGGTCGTAATAATGAAATCATACAGTAGCTATCCTTTTATGTTTGACTTATTTCACTCAGCTTTATGCCCTCCAAGTTTATCCATGTTGTCTTATGCTTTAAGACCTCATTTTATCTTACTGCTGCATAATATTCCATCACATATGCATGCCGTATTGTTCTTATCCACTCATCTGTTGACGGGCACTTGAATCGTTTCCATCTTTTCCCAGATGTGAACAGTGCCACTGTGAATATCAGTGTGCAAATGTCTGTTCATGTCACTGCTTTCTGCTCTTCGGGGTACATACTGAGTAGTGGTATTGCTGAGTCATAGGGCAACTTGATATGTAGTCTTCTAAGAAACCACCAAACTGTCTTCCATAGAGGCTGCACCATTATACATTCCCACCAGCAGTGCACAAGTGTCCCACACTTATGCACATCCTCTCCAACATTTATAGTTTCCTGCTTGTTTCATAGCAGCCATTCTTATAGGTATGAGGTGATAAGCTCATTGTGGTTGACTTGCATTTCCCTAACAGCTAATTTGGAGAAATTTATTTATGTATGTTAATCTTGAATCCCCCCACTTTGCTGAATTTGTTTATTAGCTCAAGGATCTTGTTGTAGATTTCTCAGGGTTTTCCAAGAATAGGATCATGTCATTTGCAAATAGTGAAAATTTTGTTTTTTCCTTTCCTATTTTGATGCCTTTTATTTCTTTGTCCTGCCTAATCACTCTAGCTAGGACTTCTAGTACAGTACTGAGTATAGTGTGACAGTGGGCGTCCTCGTCTCACTCCCGATCTTAGGGGCACGCTTAGTCTCTTACTGTTAAGTATGGTGCTGGCTTTGGGTTTTTCATATATACCCTTTATGAGATTGAGGAAGTTTCATTTGATTCCTACTTTTTGAAGTGTTTTTATCAGAGAAAAGGATGCTGCATTTTGTTAAATGCTTTTTCAGCATCAATCTAGATAGTGTTTTTTCCTTTTTGATTTGTTAATGTGATGTATTATGTTGATTGGTTTTCTTATTTTGAACCACCTTCGCATTCTTGGTATAACCCTACTTGGTCGTGATGTGTATTTCTTTTAATAAGTCGTTGGATTTGATTTGCTGGTATTTTGTTGGCAAGTTTGCATCTATGTTAATTAGGGAGATTGGTCTGTAGTTTTACTTTCTTTAGCATCTTTATCTGGTTTTAGTATTAGAGTGATGTTAGCTTCATACAATGAGTTAGGTAGATTACCTTTTTCCTCAATTTTTTTGAAGAGTTTGAGCAGAATTGATGTTAGTTCTTTTTGGAATGTTTGATAAAATTCTCCTTTGAAGGTGTCTGGTCCTGGGCTTTTCTTTTTAGGAAGATTTTTAATGACTAATTGAATCTCTTTACTTGTAATTGATCTGTTGAGATCTTCTGTTTCTCGAGTCAGTGTAGGTAGTTCGTGTGTTTCTAGAAGTTTATCCATTTCATCTAAGTTGTCTGGTTTGTTGGCATTTAGTTGTTCATAGTATTCTCTTATGAATTTTAAAATTTCTTCAGGATCCATTGTCACAACCCCCCTCTCATTTCTGATTTTCTTCATTTGTGTCCTCTTTTTTTCTTTGTCAAGCTCATTAGGGGTCCATTGATTTTATTGATTTTCTCAGAGAGCCAACGTTTGGTTTTGTTGGTTCTTTCTGTTTGTTTATTTTTGTTCTCCAGTTTGTTTATTTCTGCTTTAATCTTTGTTATTTCTCTTCATCTTTTGCTTTGGGGTTTGTTTGCAGTTCTTTCTCTAATTTCTCCAAGTGAGCAGTTAAGTCCTCAGTTTTTGCTCATTCTTGTTTTTTAACATAGGCATTTAGGGCAATAAATTTCCCTCTCAGCACTGCCTTTGCTGTATCCCATAAGTTCTAATACGTTGTCTTCTCATTTTCATTCGTCTCCAGGTATTTATTGATTTCTCTAGCAATTTCTTCTTTGACCCACTGGTTATTTGAGAGTGTGTGTTTAATCTCATATATTTGTGCAAGTTCTGGTTCTTTGGTGGTTGTTAATTTCCAGCTTCATTCCATTGTGGTCAGAGAAAGTGCTTAGGATAATTTCAATCTTATTAAATTTATTAAGACTTGTTTTATATGTTCCAGCATATGATCTATCCTGGAGAACGTTCTGTGAGCACTGGGGAATTAATATATATCCTGATGTTTTGAGGTGTAATGATCTATATTTGTCTATTAGGCCTAATTAATTTATCATTTTACTTAGGTTCTCTCTTTCCTCATTGATCCTCTGTGTGTTTGTTCTGTCTATAGTGGAGAGTGGTGTATTGAAGTCTTCCACTATTATCGTTGAAATATTTATAGCTTCCTTCAGTTTTGCCAATGTTTGCCTCATGTACTTTGGAGCTCTTTGATTGGGAGCATAAACATTTATGATTGTTATTTTTTCTTCTTGAATTGTCCCTTTTATTAATATGTAGTATCCTTCCTTATCTCTTATGACGTCTTTACATTTAAAGTCTATTTTATCTCATATTAGTATAGGTACTCCTGCTTTCTTTTGGTTATAGCTTGCATAGAATCCTTTTCCATCCTTTCTTTACTCTCTTTGTATCCTTGGGGCTAAGATGAGTCTCTTGTAAGCAGCATATGGATGGGTCATATTTTTTATGCAGTCTTCCAAATCCATATCTTTAAATTGTTGCGTTTAGTCCTTTAACCTTCAACAGTATTACTGTAAAAGCAGTTCTTTAATCTACCAGCTAATGCGTTACTTTTTATTTGTCAGGCATGTACATTCTTTTCCCTCTCTCTCTTTTTAGCCTTTAAATTACCCTTATTGGTACTCTTCAGTTCTGTGCCTTCCTCCAGACGTCCCACTCCTCTCTTTTGTTTTCAGCTACAGAACTCCCTTTAGTAGTTCTTGTAGGGCAGGTCTCTTGTTGACTAGTTCTCTCAGTCTTTGTTTGCCTTTGAAGATTTTAATCTCTCCCTCAGTCTTGTAGGAAGACTTGGCTGGATAAAGAATTCATGGCTGGAAGCCTTTCTTATCCAGGATGTTAAATATATCATACCATGGCCTTCTCATCTCCATGGTGTCTGTTCAGTCAGTCCTGTGTGTTTTCCCTTGAACATAGTAGATTGCTCTTCTCATGCTGTTTTCAGCATTTGAGAGTTTGTGTCTTAGAGTGGGCCTGTTTGCATTTATTCTATTTGGGGTATATTGGACCTTTCTTTTATAAGGGTTTGGAGGTTTTCTCCAATTATCTCTTCAACTAACTGTCTCAGCCCTTTACTCTTCTCCAGTGATTCTTATGTTTGTGTGCTTTTTGTTGTCCATCATTTCACTGAGATCCAGTTCCATTTTTCCATCTTTTTTGCCTTTTGTTCTTTTGCATGCTCTAGTTCAATTGTCTGTCTTCTAGCTCACCTACTCTTCCTTCTGCTTCTTCGAATCTGCTATTGTGTGTCTCTAGTATATTTCTAATTTGGTTCTAGAGTATTTTTCATCTCTGTGAAATCTGGTATTTTTCTATTTAATCTTCTGAATACTTCTTTATGCTCTTCTAGTGTTTTCTTGATATACTTTATTTCTTTATAAATATCCTTGAGTAGTTGTTCCATATTCTGTGTCCCCTTCAGTGTTTTGATTTGATTATTTAGCTTGACCATTTCTGCCTGGATTGCCATGTGCTTTGTGATTTTCTTTTGTGCTTGGGGCATTTGATTATCTTAATAAGGTTATTTTGCAATGTTGGTTTTGTTTAAAGTTTTGTATTTATTTGGGTTTGCGTTGAAGGTCCCCTTTTACACTTGTTCTGTCAGCAGTTCCCCACCAAACCAAGGCCCAGATCTCATGTAGGCAGTGTAATTCTACTTGGGGGTCTACTAAAAGCTAGGTCGAAAAGAGTGCACAGATGGTTTGGTGGTAGAAAGCTCACCTGTCGTGTGGGAGACCTAGATTCAACTCCTGGCCCATGCACCAGAGAAAAGAAAAAGATAATAAAAAGATGGCAGCATAGCTCGGTGGGCCTCCTCGGCTCCCCCTCTCCTGTGCACCCCCAAGATCCCTGGGCCTCCATGGGTAAAGGGGAGCAGGACTGGGCCCCCATAAGCCTCCCTTGCCAGCTGGCCATTGAATTGGCTACTCTCCATGTCCCCCTCTCCTCCCTGGGGGAGGGCCTCCTGGTCTCTGCCAAAACCAGGTGCCCATGGAGACCCACCTCAGGGGTTGGGAGCAGGCACCATGCACCAACCCATCAGTCCTTGTGCACAGGGAAAGCAAGTCCACTCCCCTCTGGGCTCCCGGCCGTGGAGCCACAAGAGAATATCGCTCAGGCCTGCTATAGGAGCAGGCTAGAGTGCAGAAATGCACTCTTCCTCGGACCTGTGCCCGCTGCACACCACCTGTGGGCTCGTGACTGAGGACAGTCACCCTACTCTCTGTCTCGGTCTCTCTGCTTCAACTGCTGTCCCGGTTCTTTCTTTCTTTCTTTACGTATTGACCGTTTTCTTCTTGCTCCATGGAGTTTGGGTTAAGTCAACCCAGCCTACTCCACTATCTTCCCGGAAGGCTTCTAAGCCTTTCCTTTTATAAGCCATTCCAACAAGTATTTGCAAACTGTAGCACCCCACCTGTCTGGTAGGAAAATCTGTTTGCTAGTGCTGATGGAATGCAATGTACCGGAAATGGATTGGCTTTTACAAAGGGGATTTATTAGGTCACAAATAAACAGTACTAAGGTCAGAAGGCATCCAAAGGAAGATACCTTGCCTCTGAAGAAAAGGCTGATGGCATCTAGAGTTTCTCCTTCACATGGGAAGGCATATGGTGACGTTGGTTGGCCTTCTCCCTCATGGCTTCTGGTTTCAAATGGCTCTTTCACCTTCCGGCATCTTCTAGGGCTTCTGGCATCTTCTGCATCTCCAGACGTCCATATCTATCTACTCTTTGTGTCAGCTCTCAGCCCTTTCTCTCTCCGTGAGATTTTTTAAGGACTCCAATAAACTAATTAAGACCCACCTCGAATGGGTGGGGTCCCAGCTCCATCTAATCAGAAGGTCCCACCCACAACTGGGTGGGTCACATCTCCATGAAAACAATCTAATGAAAAGGTTCCACCCAAACAATCGGTCTGTCCCACAAGATTGGATGAGGGTTGAAAGAACATGGCGTTCCTGGGTCCATGATAGTTTCAAACCAGCACCAGATAATGCTTTAAATATGCTTGTACTTGTAAGTGCTAAATAACTGTTAGCTATTATTTGGATTATTTCTGTTTTAATCTATTTATGCTCTTCTGTCACTACCCAGTTAAGCCCCTTGTGACCCTGTTGCATCCATCTTTCTTCTTAAGTTGGAAATGAAGACCTTTAATTAAGGCTCACATGGTCTGGCTACTCTGCTGCTCGTGGGAGCTGGGACGACTCTCCTTAGGCTGGAGTTTTCTATCTTTTGTGTTGTGTTGGCTGTGTTTATCGTGGGGGGTTGGGGGTGGCTCTGTGAGGAGCTGCTGATAACTCAACAAGGGAGGTGGCATTTTGCTGTCCATGTGGCTCACCGTTTTCTTTGAAATATTTTGAATTTCTAGAACATGGACTGTACCTGCATTCAGCTGTAAGGACACAGGTACCTGTGTAGCTGAGTGTGGGTGACTCTGAGATTGCTCTCCTGGCCCTCCCGTGTATTTGGTCCAGGCCATCTGTATTGACAGGAGTTGACCTTATTCTCCTGTTAGCAGAGGGGCACTTTGGAGAATTTCCCTGAGGACTCAGAGGGTGCAGCAGGGCAGCTTGAGAGCCCCTTGGGACTGTGGTTGGTGGTGAGTAGCCCATGCCACCACTGGGTGGCAGGCAGAGCTGAGCATGGCTCTCGTCCCTAGTCAGCTCGCGGTGGAGGAGAAGCCACGTCCTTGGAGTTCTCTGTCAGTGTTTCCCTGCACCCCTGTGAAATGCTGCCTTTATGGGTGAATGGCCCTGCACCCAGAATCTGGCTAGCCCTTTCCCTGGAACAGGGGTTCTCAACTTCTTAAAGCAGCCGGTGGAGCAATTGCTTTGGTTGAGGAAGGGCTGCCCGCGGCCCTGCCGCCACGCCCACACCCCATTCCCACGCCCGCTCTCTGCACCAGAACTTGGAAGCCTTCATCGTGGCCCACAAGAGTTTTGTGTTTAAGTCAGTGCAATTTTTTTTTTTTTTAATGATAGAAGGCCTGTAGAGGAGTTTCTACTTTTTCACCTTTCTAAGTGAGGATGTTAAAAGAAAAAAAAAAACTATACTCTGTATTATCATTCAGTAAAATAATGGGCATTTTAACAGCAAAGAAACCCTGGAGAGCAACAGCTCAGACTAAAGGTGGTACTTTCAGTGGAGTAGCTTTAGCTTTTTGATAAACGCTACGAGGCATTGCTTTTCCCCTTTTCAACAGCTAGTGCAAGCCGGTGGCAGACCAGCCTCTGTCCGGGCCAGCTGTAGGCGGCTGGGGCCCCGTTGTCACGCTGACGGTGGGGAGGACGTAACAACCCTCTGCCTGTGCTCTGCGTGCTGGTGGGGCCGGCTGGGGGTGGTTTGGAGCCACTTCACCGATGAGCAAGCCACGAATAAGTTGCTACTTGCTAAGTTGAAAATGGGTGATATTCTTCAGATAATGCAAAAATATGGCCATTTCCAACATTCTGGCACCTGCCACCAATCTTCCTGGAAATCAGGTGCTTTGATGCTTTAATTAACTTGTTTTGACCCCTCATGGTTTGTATGTCCTCCTTGATGTAACTTAGCAGTCCTGGTGCACACTGGTCTCCACTAGCAAACTGTGTTTGTCTGGGGGTCCGAAATACCAGGTGCGAGCACGAACTCGGAAGGTCATGCTTGCCTTGAGTGACTGTTGATTCATCTCAGGGGTAAGTCGTCTACAATTCCCACTAACCAGACTCGTGTGAACTGTTAGTTGGGTGGCATAGGGGGACCCTGTATTTTCCACCTATTTTTTCTGTAAGCCCACAACTTCTCTAACTTAAAAAAAAAAAAATTCCCATGCATCACATACCTAGAACACTCCTGTCTCTCAGATGATCAGATGTGGGCGAGGGGAAGGGGGCTCATGAAGACCACTTGCGTGTTATACAAAGGGCCTGGCCCTGTCCAGATGGGCACATACATGGGTGGTTTTCACACCGCCAGTAGGAGCAGCGACTGGGTACTAGGTTCCAGGCTTTACCTAGCTTATTTGATCGTCTGCAATCCTGTAGGTAGCCGTTACTCTCCCCATTTTACAGGCAAGTACACCGAGGCTCAGAGAAGTTAAGTAGCTCAGGGCCTTGCCAGGAGTCTTACTCAAGGTGCCCGGCCCCTGAGCACGGGTCCTTTCTGCAGCACCATCTCACCTCTCCTGACACAGCAGTCTGTCTTCCTTGGAGGGAGCCCGAGTCCCACGCTGTAAGCTGACTCCTGGCCTGTGGAGGGAGGGGCTTCCTGGTTTACCTGCAGCTGAATTCCCAAAGGCTGTGAGCATGCCGTGTCTAGATCCTGGAAAATCCTCAGACCCAGAGCAGGCCTGTTTCTGCTCCAGCCACTCTCCGTCTTGCTCATTTCTCGGTTTCCACGTTGGTGACTGGGGAGAGCCAGAGGCCTGTGTGCTGGCTCCAGGTTGCCACAGTCGCTCGGCTCTGGGGCTGTGGATGGAGCCTGTCTTGGCTGAATCCGCCTCTGATGTTGGGGCCCTGGGCATGGACAAATGCACGTGACTAGGAAATCAACCGCAATGAAAAAAATGAATCACCCAGCTTAGGAACGAAGGCATTTTCAGCACACCTGTTGCTTTTTTTTTCTTAATGTT
Source organism: Tamandua tetradactyla (assembly GCF_023851605.1). Taxonomy (NCBI): domain Eukaryota; kingdom Metazoa; phylum Chordata; class Mammalia; order Pilosa; family Myrmecophagidae; genus Tamandua; species Tamandua tetradactyla. The sequence continues at coordinate 4,910,035 of NC_135335.1, forward strand.
TTTATTGACACATTTTCGTACACATACAGTCCACACATGGTGTACGATCAGTGGCTCACAATATCATCACATAGTTGTGTGTTCATCACCATGATCACTTTTTAGAACATTTGCATCACTCCAGAAAAAGAAATAAAAAGAAAATCTCATATATACCATACCCCTTACCCCTTCCTCTCATTTTCCACTGGCATTACCATCTCCCCAATTTTGGGGGTATTAATTAATTGCCCCCCATTATTTATTTATTTGTCCACATTTTTTACTCACCTGTCCATACCCTAGATAAAAGGAGCATCAGGCACAAGCTTTTCACAATCACACAGTTACATTGTGAAAGTTCTATCTGTATACTATCGTCTTCAAGAATCAACCACCCACCACTTTTACGTAAGTGGTCAGCGTACTTGGTAACATGAGGTGAGCCCCTTGTATGCAGACGACTGAAGTTTTTATTTCTGTGCTTACAGCAAAAAGATGAAGGCCTTAGAATCCGTGATTGGGATGATTCAGAAATTCCCTTATGGCGACCCTACTTACGATAAACTTCACGAAGACTTAGACAAAATTAGAGGGAAATTCAAACAGGTTTGTGGAGTGTGCTTTGTTCGTTCTGGCAGGAGTGTCTGACCGTGAGCTTTCTGTGGCAGGGCTGGGGTGGTTCTCTGGGCTCACCCCACCAGGGCCGCCTCTGGGCTGCGTGCGCCGTGTGAACATGCAGCAGCAGGAGTCGCCTGCCAGCCTCAGGGTAGGCAGAGAACAGTGTGGACAACAGGTGTTTGAGCTTGCTGAATGACTGGCGACACAGCAAGAGAAGCTGCTGCTAGAGTTACGTTCTAATTTGTGAGTAAAAATGCGCAAGATTTTTAAATGCCCATTCTCTCTCTCTTTTTTTTTTCTTTTGTGTTTTCAGCTTTGTTCACTACTAAATGTTCAGCCGGACTTTAAAATCGGTGCGGAAGGTTCTGGACTGTCATTTTGAGGTTGACAGATGAACAAAGACGAACCATCACGGAGCAGATGTCCATATGTTAAGGGTTCAAAAGTGTGATTAAAGGCAAAACAGCGGGGGCACGCATTGTTCTGTCAAGAGGGTTCCAGCTCCCTGCCTGTGAGGTTTTCGGCCTGGGTCGCTGCCGTCTCCCACGGGGCCTCTTGACCCAGGCCCATCCTTTGTGGGGCTCTGTCCGCTCTGTGGCTGAGTAGTCCTGGCAGAGCCTCGCATGGCCGGGTGCTGCTGGTCCACTCTCTGTTGGCTTCCTAGCCCTCTCCAGCAGGACAGGCCTGGCTGGTTCTAGACTGAGGAAGGTTCTGGAAAGGATTACCACCTAAGCTGGACTGGGCATGCAGAGAAACAGTTTTTTAAAAAAAATGAGAGATGGAGTTGACATGAAATAAGTTAATGGGAAGTAGCGGTAATTGCTGTGACATTTCTCAAGTCTTACTCTTGGCCAGGCACAGAGTGCCATGCTCCCTCAGGTTTGATTTAATCCCTGTAGCCATCGTGATGGGTGTTTCCCCATTTTACAGACCAGAAACTGGGACCTCGAGGCACTGACTGGCTGAAGGGCCCTGATCGCAGAATTGGGCTCTGTAAAGCGTGAGCCCCCACGATTTGCTGCCTCCTCTGGGAATGCACACGTCAGCCTGGCACAGAGATGTGGCTCCCTGCCCTTGATTCTGGGTCGCACAGGTGGAATCTGTCTCCTGCTGTGCTTTGGGGTAATCTGGGGAGTTTGCTGTGGGGGGTTTATAGAGGCTGAGAGGGAGAGGAGCCCGCCTGCTCCTGGGGGAGCCTCGAAATATGCTCTCAGTCAGGGACTAGGTTTTGCAGCATTAAAAAATTGCTAAGAAGGAAAACATTTTGAACCAAAGGCTCAATGCTAGGCCATCGTTACACAGGCAGAAGGTTTTGGGGGCTGGTATTTGGGAAGCTTTCTTCGTTTTCACGTGAGTGTCAGCACGTCAAGGGCAGAGGGCTAGGCAGTCCTGCCTCAGTTCCAGGGTGCTGTGGGGTTCTCAGGCACGTGCGGCGCCCCTCCTGTCAGCATGCCAAGCTGACGGGTGGCTCCTGGCATGCCGGCTGGCTCTCCCCCACCTGCTCCTGTTCAGGAGGGCAGGTCTGATGGCCGTGAGAGAAGACTAAAGCAATCACCTTGAATCCGCTCTAATTTATGTTTTTAAATCATCCCAGAAGCCCACTGTGGACGGGTTGTGATTGTGACGCACCCCACTAGGCACTAGGAGAGTCAGTTTGAGCCCAGCGTTCAGAAATTGCTGCCGGAGTTGGGGCAAGGGGCATTTCCTGCCATCGCCTTCGACTGACCTTGCAAATCTGCTGCAGAAGAGAGGAGTGCAGACGCTTCTGTTCTGTGAAGGACGAGACTCAGGCACTGGCCTCCTGGCCTCCTCTAAGCCATGCTTTGCTGCTGTCTGTTCCTCGGCCAAGCCCCGTGGGCCTGGCGCCCTGCCCTCGGTCGTGCTTCCCTGACATCTGGCTCATGGGGGGTGAAAGGACTCACAGAGGTCACGACTTCCAGGTGGTGGGAGCACAGCGGGTTTGTTCGTCTTCCCTGGTGGATTTTGTGTTTTCTAAGTTATCTGCAATGATAATGTCTCATTTTTGTAACTGGAGGGCAAAATAAATAATGGATTTCAAAGCAAAAGGCTGCCTGGGACTATTTACCTCATTCCTGACCCCAGGTGTCCAGGGGAAGGCATCCTGCCAGCCACTGTGACGCTTTCCATCACATTTTCGCCCACGTGATTCACTGCCACGGTGTTGAAATCCTCGTTGCTAGAGAATAGTGCCCCGTGATTTTGGGAGACAGTTGTGTCCCACTTGCCTGGCCCCAGCCACCCTGAGCAGCTCTACCTGATCTCCCTGCACCCCACTCCCGGCACAGTGACCCCCACACGCCGTGGGGGTCCGTCTCCCGCCCTCCTGAAGCCACTGACGTGATCTGCTGTAACCATGGTGTGACTGAACCTAACGGACGGGTTCCTAATTCCCCCAGCGACTCAGGAAACAGCAGTGAGCATTGCTTCGTCACCCACGGCAGGAAAGCAGGGTGCCCTTCACGTGTCTTCACAACAAGGGGCCCGCCCGAGCCCCGAAGGCGAAGTAACGTGTCTCATCGCACTGCGAGGGGTCCATCTCGCCGCCAGATGCGTTTTCCCAGAGCAGAAGCCCTTCCCTGTTTATCACCTTTCCAGAGCTCTTCCTTTGTGGCTGACGGTCTCCTCCACCCTCGGCCCTGCCAGGCTGTCCCTCGGTGGTCCCCATCCGTACAGGCTTTTGGCTGCATCTCACTGGTGCCTTTTACCAGGTTGGCCAGGCAAGGGGGGCACTGGTGCTGGAGTTGCTGTGTCAGGTGACCCCTGAGAGCATGCGGTGTGCCCGGGGGAGCCTGTCGGATGAGAGAGGTAGCAGTGGGCGCAGCCTCTTCTTTTGGTGGAATTTACCGAACACCAGTGCGTGTGCGTCCCCGAGAGAGCAGGACGTGCTTCCAGAGCTTGGACATGTTCCTTTCTCTGGCTTGTCGTGCGCCTGCTGCCCAGACCTCTCTGCTGTGATGGGCAGGAGGCTTCCTCAGGGGACTGGCTCCGCTCTCCTGGTCTTGGCCGCTGCTGGGGGCAGGGAGCTAGGTGCATATGCCTCAGAAAGAGGCCATCATTTCAACACAGGTAGCCCAGGCAGTACCCCCCATCTTGAAAGGCTGCTGCCTTCTGGAAGGGGCTGGCTGGCTCCATACAGGGGACAGTCTTTTGGTTAAGGTCGGCCGGCACGGGCTTGTCACCTGAGAAGCCTTGCCCACAGGTGCTGTCATCCTTACGTCTCAGGACAGGGGAGATGAGTGCCGTTGGGCAGCTTCTCCAAGTCCATCTGGTCACATCCAGTGGCCGTGCTGCTTCCCGTGGAAAAGGCCTGGTCCGGGGTGCCGAGGGCTTCATCCCCTGGAGTGGAGCAGCTCCGCACATATCCTCTGCAGTGGCGTGGTGCCAGGCAGCCGTGGCAGGGAGATGAGGCGCTTGCTGGTCCCACGGGGCTATGTGCTGAGCACGATGGATGGATGTGTTAAAAATCAGCCATCAGTGACTTTGCCGACAACTCCCACTGTTCATATTGGTAATGCGCGTCGCTTCTCAAAAGGGTAGAAAGCACGTGAGCTCCAACAGTTAAGAATCTTTGAAAAGCAAGAGATAGCAAGCCCCTCCCAAACTTAAACGGTGAAGGACAGTGATTGGCTTGTGGGACAATTGACAGCCGACTTCAGGAGAGGCTTGGTCTGGCAGCTTGTCCCAAGGCCCCACTTGCCTCCTGTCCTCCCACTGGATTGGCCTTGAGCTCAGGCTCTGTCCCTCCCAGGGAAGCGGGTGGACTGGCCAGCCCCCACTGTCAGACTCCTCTGCCCAGGTCCTAAGGAAGTGTGTGAAACGCTCTCACCGAAGCCCCAGCAAACATGTCTTCAAACTTCATTGGTTCTGGTTAGATTTCACCCCCATCCTTGAACCTGGCACTCTTGGGGGCTTGGGGTATGCTGTTTGGTTTGAGCTGATCAGAGCCTGAACCACCCCCACCCCCACTCCCAGCCAGAGTTGGGAATAGTAGTTCCCCCAGAGCAAAATCCAGGTGCTATTGGCATCAGGAAATGGGGATGAGAAGGAAAACCAAGCCTGTCCGCTTTATAAGCCAAAGGAAGAAAATAAGCATGGCTGGTGGCATCTGTGCGCCTCTGTCTACAGACCTGGGCCATGAATGTACAGATAATGATGGTTCTACTGATGGGAGAGGGGGAGGACAGCCTTTACTGAGCCGTAACTGTGCCTCGTGCTGGGCTGAGTGTGTCCCACACTGGGAGCCAGAAGAGTCAGTGACTGAAAAGAGATGTATTGAGCTCCTGGTCCATGCTGGGCATTACCGCAGACGCTCAGGATTCATTCATTGGCGAGTGAGATGGAGAGCTTACATTCTTGCAATCGCAATGACCCCCATATTAGAGATGAGAAAACCCAGCCTCAGAGAGGTCACACAGCCCAAAAGCTGCAGAGCTGGGCTCCACCCGAGGCCTTTTACTCCCAAACGTGTGCTGGGTGTGTGCCGGTGCACATGGAAGCTGTGCTTTCAAACTGCAGCGACTGCAGCCGCCCTCTGCCAGCCTGATGGCAGGGGCCGCCAGCTTGAAGCCTCAGACACAGGCAGGCTTGGCTTTAGCCACGGGCGCCATGGGCCTCCTGGACAAGGCAGGGCTCAGAGTTGTGCGCTCTGGCCTCTGGGTGAAAAATAGCAAAACGAAGGCTGTGTGCATTTCCTGTTTCAAGCTCACTCCTGAAAACCTGAGCGGAACAGCAGAACTGCAGGCTTGGGAGACCCAAACCTGGCTTCTGGTCCTGGCTTGGTCACATCCTTATGTTGGGATCCTGGCTCAGTTCCTTCATGTCTCTGGGCCTTGATTTACTCATCCACAACAGGTGTCAACAGACTGCTAAAGGTCCACAGCCCAGATCTAGCCCACCTTTTGTTTTTGTAAATAAAGTTTTATTGGCATACTCGTTCATTTACAGCTTTCTGCTGTAAAGGCAGAGTTTAGTAGCTGCGACAGAAGCCATATGGCTGCAAAGCCTAAAATGTTTACTAGCTGGCCCTTTAAGGAAAAAGTTGGCTGACCCTGACCCAGAAGAAGGGGGATATTAGCCCTTTAGAAGGGTGGCCTGGGGAGGGCAGGTGTCTGGTCTGGGTCAGCAGATCCTCCCCCCTGGAACCCAGCTCACCACCCAGCCTGTGGGGTTGTTTCGAGAATCAGGGGGAAGCTGCATGTTCAGCGTTTAGCACAATGCCTGTGCACAGCAAGTTCCTGTCCCCATCCCCGACGATGACACAAGGGAAGGAGAACTGCCCCTGCCCTGCTTGGAGGGCTCCAGGGCAGCGGCTGACCCTCCTGCCTAGACCACACTCAGCCGCCTTACATGAAGGCCCGGTGAAAGGATTAAAGGACGCCGCGGTCTTTGGCCTTGATTCTCTCTCCTTCCCCCTCTCCCCCCATGTGCCCCTTGTGAGTGGCAGTGACAATGCCCCGGGGTGCTGGGCCTCAAGGCCAGCGGCCCTGGAAGCCACCCGCCCACCCGCCATTGTCTAAGGGGCGGCAGTGCGCGCGGGTCTGTGGGGCCCCGGAGGGCAGGGGCTGTGGGAACGGATTAGAGTCCCTGGGCTTGCTTTCCTGGGCTTGCACAAACTCTTGATCAAAGACATTCCTGGGATGACAGAGCTCTGCGTGCGTCGGGGGCCTGCGCGGCGTGCGGGGTGCATACATGGCCCCCCCCAACGGCAACGCCGCGCGCACAGACGTGCCCCCACCGTACCCCCGCGCACAGACGTGCCCCCTGCGACCCCCGCGCACAGACGTGCCCCCACCGAACTCCCGCGCACAGACGTGCCCCCTGCGACCCCTGTGCACAGACGTGCCTCCACCGTACCCCTGCGCACAGACGTGCCCCCCACGACCTCGCAGACAGAAGTGTCCTTGTGACCCCGCGACAGACGTGCCCCCCATGACACCCAAGCACGGACATTCCCCATCACACCCCCACACACCACGCCCCCACGCGGGAAGCGACCCGGCGCTCACAGATGTGCCCCCAGCGCACGCCCCCGCGCACAGACGTGCCCCCACCGGACCCTCACTCCCTCTCCCGTGCACAGGCTTGCCCCTCCCCCGCAACCCCCTCGCGCACAGGAGTGTCCCCCCGCCCCTCCCCCCACCTCCACGCACAGGCGTGCACCCCACCCCCGCACCCCCCACGCACAGATGTGCCTCTTGTAACTCCCGTGCACGGACATGCTCCTGTGCGCCACACTGCAGGCAGCGGCCTCTGGGGACTGGTTTTACCAACAAAAAGGTGTTTGGGGTGTGCGGTGACCTCTATGGCCACAGGTAGACGGAGGAGCCTGAGTGCTGGCCCCCATCCGATATGGGGGCTCCCCGGAACCCAACTGAGGGCAGCAAGGCTGTGGGTGATGCAGCCCCGAGGGAGACCCTGGCCCTGCTTCCTGGGGGGCTCCTGAGCCCTGCTTCCTGGGGGGTCCCGGCAGGCACCGCTTGCCTATTTTTCCTTGGCTTCCCTCCAAAGGCCACAGGCACTGTCCACCTCAGTGCCCAGTCCCACTCTCTCCCGCCAGCTCCTGCTCATCCTCCCAAATACAGTACAGTCCAAGGGCCCCCCCAGGACTGGCGGGACCGGTGCCCCCCCCAAAGCCCCTGCTTGGCACCTGCTGCTCTGTCCCCCGATCCCCAGTGCAGCAGGCGGCCCCTGGTGCCCCAGGTCAGGCAGACCCATCCTCTGCCACTCAGCCAGGCTCAGCCTGTGGAGCCCACCAGAGGGGGTCTCCCCCCGCCCCAGCTCCCATATCCTCAGCACCCAGGGTGGGAACTCGGGGTGAGGGTTGTGGGGCAGGTAGAGACTTCCATCCTCAAGGTGCTCCCAGTTGGGTGGCTGGGGGTGGGGGGGCTTGCGGGAGTGGGCAGGGAAGCTGCAAGATCTTGAAATGGTCCTGGGTGGCCCAGCCCCCAGGGGAGGCTGGGCTGGGAGGGGCGACTGGAGAAGGGATGGGGGGGCCTGGTGAGAGGGCAGCAGCTGGGAGGCTACTCAGAGGCTGTCCTCATTGCTCGATGCAGGAGCCAAACTCCCCACCAGGTGACCGGCCCTCGCATGTCGGGACCTTCCGGGGCCCTTCCCCACCACCCCTGGAGACACCAGCTGGGTCTGAGAGGTGGGCAGTAGGCCCAGCCCAGTTTCAGGTCTCACTGCACTGACAGAGAGGGGCCTGGCTCTGGAGCAGCCCACAGGCCACCTCGCTCACCTCTTGGGTACCCCAACTCCACCCCCACATACCACACTCTGTCTCCTAGTCAATACATTTCTGCCTTTTGACTGTGTCAGTCCATCAGCCTACAAATAAATTGTCCCTTCCACCTTAAGAAATTAAGGTTAAAAAAATGGAAAACATGGAGCGGCACCAAGGATGGGCAGAGAACAGAACCCTCCTGCATTGCTGGTGGGAACGTAGGAGGGTGCAGTCGATGTGGAAAAGTCCGGCCATTCCTCGGAAAGTTAAATGTAGAGTTACCATATGACCCAACAATCTCATTCCTAGGTATATACCCATGAGAACTGAAAGCAAAGACTCGGACAGATATTTGCACACCTGCGTTCACAGGAGCATTTATTCTCAATAGCTAAAAGGTGGAAGCAACCCAAGTGTCTGTCCACAGGTGGCGGGATAAACAGATGTGGCCTCTCCAACGATGGGATACCCTCCAGCCACCAAGAAGGACGGAGTTCTGATACGCGTGACAACACGGATGGAGCTTGAAGACCTGGTGAGTGAAATAAGTCAGATGAAAGGACAGATATTGTATGATTCCACTTGCACGAAATACCTCGACTATGCAGAATCCTGGAGGACAGGCAACTGGGGGTGGGAATTGATGTAAAATGGGTACAGAGCTCCTCTTGGGGTAAAGGAAGGTGGAAAGGGCAGCGCGCCAAGTGCGGTTCATCCTGCTGAGTTGTGTGCTTGGGAGACGCTCAGATGGGAAGGTTTATGTTGTAAGATGTTTTCACAATTGAAAAAAAAGAGTGAGGGGCCCGAAGAGACAAAAACATGGTCCTAGACTGGATCTGATAATGGAGGAACATGCCCAAATGGACATAATTGGGATAACTGAAAAAAGTACGACATAGACTGTAATCTTTATGTGTCAATTTTCACTTTTGTGAACTTGCTAACTGTACTTCAGTGATCTTCCCAAGTGAATCTCCTTGTTCTTAGGGAATATACATGGCACTAGGAAGGGCTCAAGGAGCACGATGTCTACAATTCACTCGCAAATGTTTAGAAAATAGGTTGGGAGGTAGATAATATAAGAATGATACAACAAATGTAGCACAGTGTTAAAATAGGTTCATCTGGGTATCTGATCTGGTTGAGGGGTTATGTTGGAGTTCTCTGCGTGCGTCTTGTGTTTTATTTTTGCATCTGCCCTGCAAATTTGAAGTTATTTCAAAATAAAAAGTTTCAAAAAAAATTAAGAACAAAAGCCCACCCCCTAAAGCCGTCTACCTCTAGCCTCACATGTCCACCCCCACTTAGAGCCAGTGATCCCCACTCCCTCTCACCCTCACTGGCCGACCCAGTGTGGGCAGATGGTCTGCCGCCCCCCCCCCCCCACGCTGTCCCTGAAGCCCCTCTTGTAGGTGCAGCCCTGCACAGCTGTGACCACTGGCACCCCATCATGGGCAGAGGGCGGGGGCCACGCCCCATCCCCCTGCTCCCCAGCCCTGAACTCCGGCTCAACTCTTCTGCAGGGCTCAGCTGAGGCTTCCTGGGCGCCAAGGGGCCTGCGGGAGCTCTCCCCAGCCAGCAGGGCTGTCTCTTAAGGGCTCTGGCTGCCCTTCTGAGCCCGTTACGTCCCTGGGGGCAGGGGCCTCCCTCATGCCCCCCCCTAACCCCAAGCTGGAGTGATCAGGGAGGCAGGAGCGCCCCCTCCATGCTTCAGCCTCTGGGAAGCACCTGTGCCCCTGGAGAGTGCACCCAGCCCACCTGCCTGGTCTTACCCATGGATGGCCATGGGGGTCCCCCAGAGCAGGGCATGTACACAGTGGGTGCTTCAGAGAGGCTGGTGTGCCTTGTCCCTCACACCCTGAACTCACCTGCAGGGTGAGGACCGACCAGCCTCAAACTGCAGATGCGAGAGCCTGATGCCCTACGAGAGGCTGCCAAGCTGAGCCCACCCACCCACCTGTCTCCAGCTGCCTCCCCAGGGCGCTGCCCACCACCCTCCACCCTGGGGCTTGGAAAACGTGGCCATGTGCATCTGATGTCAGGGGCAAGAGTCACAGGTGTGACATGAGGCCTCCTGGGTTGCCAGCCCTGTCCCGCAGCCTCACCAACTTGGCTAGGCACCAGGGCTGAGTCACCCAGAGCAAACAGTGGTTTACGCCAGCAGGGCTCGCAGCACGCATTATTTACTCTTCTATCTGCAAATAACCTGGGAGGGCATCTGGGAAAGGTGTGGGCGGCCCTTGGGGCCGTGGGCGTCACGGAGAGCAGAGCGGTTGTCCTGGGTGGTGAGGTGGGCCCACCTGGCCATAGCTCCCCCCACTGCCCCATACTCCCTGTGCAGGTCCCAGCTGGGCAGATGCTTTGAGGTTATGGATAACAGCAGCATATGCTCAGAATAAGCAGTGGCCCTCCACAAGGGTGCTTCTGTCCCCCTGCTGGAGACATCCCTGGTTGTCACAATGGGGAGGGGGTCCCAAGATCCAGAGGGTACAAGCCAGGGACCCCCACAACTGAGCGACCCCAACAGATGTCAGTGGTGCCCAGGCAGAGCCCCGGTCCCCCACCAGCCCAAGGAAACAAACAGGACATGGCACCAGGGTTTTACCAATTTTATTTCTAGACCTTCCACGTTTGTCTTGTTTTCTGCTGGAAATGTGCCAGTGACCCGTCTGTGGCAGCAGGCAGTGAGTGCCCACAGAGGACACAGGCACCCAGCCCCAGCTGCCCACCCACAGATGCTGCAGACTGCAGGCCTCGGGTAGGGGGGGCTTGGCCGCCACCCCTTGGACCCGCCACCGCCTCTGGCCCTTTCACCCACACGCTCCTCGAGCTGCCCACTCCAGCTTCACCCCATCGCACTGGACAAACCGCCCCGCATGGATCCCGTTTGGTTTGGACACAGACGCTGCAGCTGGCATGGTTCTGAGGTAAGCACAAAGCAGTGTTCTTGGGTGGGGGGTGGGGTGCAGCAGGGGGGCACAGGGTCCCGGGCCTGCCGGCGGCCTCTGAGCACGGGAGTCGCGTGCACGTCGTTGGGGCCAGCTGCGTGCTCCCGCAGGCCCAGGCATGCAGCTCCATTTGCTGGCTTCGTTGAGATTCGGAGTCTCTTTAAAAGCGAGCACAGGCAGCAACAAACAAAACAGACAGAACGTGGGGACATCATGGCAGATTATAACGTCCCGAATTTAACAAATTCCAGAAGATTCCAATCGTCCCGAACGACAGAGTCCCAAGGGTACAGCACCAAGGCGGCACGCGAGACGCACGTGTAACTTAACAATGCAACTTTCATAGCCAAACGCAAAGAACGATTCGGCTTCAACCATTAGTAGGATGAGAGATCCCAGACCAGCCCGAAGAATCCAGCATAACAGAGGCAGGGAAAAGGGAAATGGACTTGGCCCGGTCTCCGGCGATGCCTGCGTGCTGGACGTGGGATCCGTCCGTGGGTCTGTCTGCCGAAGCAGGAGGCCGTAGGTCAGACAGAACCTGGCCGCCCGAGCCCACGCACACGCACGGCTAAGTGAGGCATGAGGTATTGCGAAACAGGAACCTTTTTGGAATAGAGCAGTAAATCACATTAAGTCAAAATTGATCACATTAAAAAAAAATCTACAAAAAAAAAAATTGGTATCCGTCATACAATTTTCTATGAGAAAATTAAAATCCTAGAACATGGCAGTACATGACATCGTAAAACAAAACAAAACGAAAACTTGATTCTCCAATAGCAGCAAAATGGCATGAAAGAGATACAGAAGCGTGTAAAATTTGTTTCCAAACCATGCTGGGAAGTTGTCGATAGCAGCGCAATAAAAAACCGAAAAAACAAAAACAAAACAAAAAACACACACGAAGCTGCAGCCTCTCTGCACGGCCCCTCTGTGCCCTCACCCTCACGTACTCTTTCCAGCCATCAGTCAGCCTCAACGCTCTCATCACTTCCCTTCAACACTTCCTAAAGAATAACTATGATAAAGTACAGAACCAAGATGTGCAAATTGTCTATCTGTGGCTAAATTTCTCTTACAAAAGGAGGGGAGGGGATAAGAACTTCAGAACTGAAACTTGTTTTAAGTACACTCATTTTCCACATTAGCTGATGGCTTTGGGAAATGCGAAACAGGGCCAAATTCATCACTGGGTGTGGTTTTCCCTATTTTGTTTTCTTCCTTATCTATAAAAAGGACCTTATCTTTTACCCACCATGTCAAATCTGCACCATCAAAAGGCAGAAAAGTTTGTGGGTGCTTTTGAATCAAGGGGGGAGATTGCATTACTTTATAAATCATACTGGCCTTACGAACAGCTTTCTGCAATAAATATTCTTTTTTAGCCTTAACTATAAATTATATATTTTTAGTGTTTAAAACCTTCAGTTGTAAAACATCTAAAGATAATCCTTAAACTACGTGCTCTCTAGGTAAACCTTTAAGGTCCTACTTTCAAACACCGGTTGGCACCAAAAGGATTTCTAAACTTCAGCTTCTCTACAGAAAAGGAAAAGGAACATAACCTGGCAATATGAGAATGCAAATTTTCCTTTCAAAATGATCCCCTTTCACAAACACCGTCCCGACGTGCACTTGCCCTGCAGTCCTCTTTGCACGCAAGTACGTGACTATTCCCAAACCATTCCATTGAAAAAAAGTTGTTCCCTCCTTCCCCCCTCCACCCCCCCACGATATAAACAAAGATATTTCCTAGAACTATTGGACTGAAAGTGCTTTGAAAATGGAATGGTTTTAGAATATGGAGGGGGGAGGGAAAAAAAAAATGTGGGCAGGCTGCAAGTCTGTTGGGGTGAAAAACCAGCGTTTCATAAACAGGTTAACTACAAAAATAGGAAGATTATAAAAATAGAATATATTATGTGGCTATTCTGTTTTCTCTCTAGTAGCGCTTGGTGGGGGTTGAGCCGGCCTTGCCCATTTCTGCAACGGTGCTGAGCTCTGCACTACCCTGGGGGGGGGGGGGGTCCACAGCAACCATTGCTAAGGTGAAGAGGTTACACGACTACCTAAGAAAATCAACTCAATACGAACAAACGAATTATAAAGTGACTACATGCACAAAGCAAGCGAGGTTACACAGATATCTACCACAGCGTTAAAGCTAGGCTTTTTAGGAAAAGCACAAGAATATGTTTATCTACCTACAACCCTCTTCTACTTTAAAAACGGTTTGTTTTTCGATTTTTGTTTTTTTTAAATGCTTTTTTTTAACACGTAATCAAATCTAATTTCACCTTCCCCTGAAGACTCTTCCTTTCTGTTAATGCCTTTTCTAATCTAATGATACAGAGACACAAACATTAATATAAAAACTAATTAATTACTGGGGTATAAAATCCTCTATTTTTGTAGCACTACCCTCCCCACTGCCGCTGCCACTCAGGGTTATGCAAATGCTATTTTTCCTCTTTTTTTTTTTTAAGACAGTTTTTTTTTTTTTGGGAGGGGGGCAGGTGGTAATTTTTCTCTTTTGCTGAAGTCATAGATGGAAGGGGGAAAGAGCAAAGGAAAAACAACCGACAACAAGGAGAAGGAAGCGTTCCCTTCCGGTCGCGCGATGTCCCCCTGTGAGGCGTGGTCGGCTCTGGGAGCACCGGCGGGGATGACTCCTTCGGGGGGGGGGGCGCGCCCCTCAGATGCTCACGTCGCGCACGTCGGTGGGTGTGCACGACAGGTCCAGCTCCTCCTCCTCCTCCTCCGTCTCCTCCTCCGCGGCCTTGGGGTCCAAGCTCTGGCGCGCCTGGCGCAGGCTGGACTCCAGCAGGGCCTCGATCTGCTCCTGGCAGGCGCGGAGGCAATCCTGGGGGAGACGGGGGTGGGCGCCGGCCCTTTAGCAGGGCCCCGGAGCATCACCTGACCCCAGACCCAGAGCAGGAGGGTGTGGGAGCTGCTGCCCCAAACCCCGACCCCTTAGGCTCCAACAGCAGGCCAAGCGCGCCCGCCTTCCACCCCAGACGGCCGGCCGCCAGCCCTGCACCTCCACCGCCTGTCCTCAGGTCCCCAGAAGCACCCCAAAGTCCCCAGGCCTGGGAGCCCCTGGAACTGAGCCTCTTCCGACTTAACCTCTGCCTCGTAGCCACCATCAGTAGTGCTGGGACGTGCATGACTGAGGATGAATGCTGGGTGGCCGGGGATCCCGGTCCCCTTTACTGCCTCCCCGTCCTCTCCCATGGGATCCCCACAGCCCCGCCACCTACCCACGGCTGTAGCGCCCACACCCACTGCTGGAGGGGCCGGCACAGAGGGACAGTCAGGAGTCCCAGGGTCAGGTTTTCCCTTGGAGAGACGACTCTGCACTTCCATCGGGGTCTCAGCCTCCAGGGGCCTCTACCTCAGTCCAGCCTAGGTAGCTCTCAGCTGCTGCTTGCTACTGGGCAGCTTCAAAGTTCCCTGAGTCATCAGGGGCTTCTGGAAACCAGCAGAGCCCGGGACCACAGACCCGCACCTTTCCCACCGGCTGCTCAACTCCCACCTCGACGGGCCAGAAAAGATGCTGCCCACCAGACACAGGCCAGGCAAGGGGGGCAAGGGGCATGAATCCTTAGGGTGCCCAAGTTCCTACAGCTCTTTGCCTTTAAAGGGAGCAATTTCTTGAGTCTTTTTCAACTTTGCAGCATGGCAAGCAAGGAAAGTAGGAGAGGTGCAAAAAGTCCCATTTTATAGATGAGAAAACTGAGGCCCAGACATGCTAATGCCAACTGTGGGCTTCGACCCCAAACTCTAGGGGCTCCCTGTCCAGCCCTGAGGCCTGACTTAGAAGCGACTGTTGACTTGTCCCTGGTCCCGTGGGGAGCAGCGGGGCCTGAACAACTGCTATGGCCTAGCTCATTCTCGAGCTCCAGGGCCCCCTCTGAGCAACCCCACAACCCCATAGCTGGTGGCCTTGCCCAGTGACAGACTGAGTCCCACACTGGAAGTGAAGGAGCCAGAGTCGGGCCCAGCTCCTGGGTCCATCCACCGTGCTTTCTGCCCTAGTCTGACCGGGAAGGCAGCTAGCGAGCCCCAGCCCACTGCCCTCTCCCTTGCCCTGGCCCTGTGAGCCCAGAGAAGCTGCCAGCCACCGGCCTGGGCCACACACTCCCCAAAGTCAGCAAGATCATCCAGCCGGCCTCTGGGTGCAAACACACAGGCAGTTACCAACGTGCCACAGGGTGACCCCTGGCAGCCCCAAGTCTTTTCTGGAGGCTTCTTCTGGTGGAGAGCCTGCCCGGGTGGTCTGGTGGTGCACATGGGCTGAGGGTGAGCCCAGGGCCCTCCAGCAGGCAAAACTCACCCAAGGGAGGACGCAGCCACAGATGAAGAAATTGCCGAGGCCTCCATTAGCAATTCTGAGTCTGGGCTCAGCTCCACCCTGGACTGGATAACCAGACAAGCCCACCCCCGGGTGCCAGCTGCGTGGCCTTTTACGTCAGATCTGATTGCCATACGGGACGTCCCCAGGAGCCATGGGCTTGTCCCTTGGGTCATTTCTTGGCTGGGCTTTGCCAGGCCTTGATGGCGATTTTGAACGAGGAGGCCCCTTTTCCTTTTCCCCAGAGTCGAATGAGGACAACCCTTCTGCCCCGCCACCCCCACCCTGGAATGGCATCCATTCAGGCCCCAGCATGCAAGGAGGGTCCCTGAGCAGCCAAGCAGTTGCCTCCGCTGTAGCTTTCCCTTTCTTGCATGTTACTGGGGAGACGGGACTCAAATGGTGACCCCCCCAGGTGCGCTGGTGGAGACCACCACGTTGAAGCTGAGGCAGGCCCACCTGGAGGCAAGTCCTGGGGTCAAGTCCCTCCTGGGGATGACCCCCGACCCCCCCAACCTCTTTAGGCTAATGTGGTAAATGCCACAAATCCTTGTAATTGTCATTTTAATTCTGTCTTTTTTTAAAAAGCAAAGGGTTGAGAATAAAAGGCATTTCTAAGAGACAGTGGACTGGAGGTTTACCTCTCGAAGGGGGGCTGTAAGATACAAGGTTGCCTCTACGTGACCCACTGTCTCAGGCCTCTTGAGACCTCACAAGAACCCTTTCAAAGCCTCCATTTATTGCCCATCCACATTGTCCCCCAAACAAAGCTCAATGGGGCCTACCTCCAGCCACTGGGGGAGGGGCTGCAGCCCCTGCAAGCCCCAGGGGGCCGCGGGAACCTGTTCCCAAGGGTGCATCCCCCCCCTTGCATAAGGGTGGCTGAAGCCCAGCCCGCCCAGCCCCCCTGCTCCCCACGCCCGCAGACCCCAGGGCGGCCACTCACCGGGTCACACTTGATCACTCTGGAGAGGAAGCGGGTGAGGCGGTGGTGGGAGAGGGAGCTGTCAGTGCCCCCGAGGTGCAGACCCTGCACCGCAGCCGCCACGCTGCCTGCCGCCACCATGGAGGGCGGGTTTGAAATGAACTTCACGTCTGCAGGCAGAGAGGGAGGGGGCAGGGCGGGGAGTGGGTGAACACCGGGCACCTGGATGCAGCAGAGGTGCCCCCGAGTCTTTGGGGGTACGGGCTCCCCCCCAAACACCCCCTTCCTTGACAGCCAGGCCTGGGGATGTCGGCTCAGGGGGACAGTGGGGACCTGGTGTCCATCCGAGGTTCTCTGCACATCCCACCCTAGGTGTTGGGAAGGGCTAAAGCTGGGGACCTGGGGTTTTGCATCTGATGGGACATGGAACATCAGACCCATCAGTGACAGCACATTAAAAGTGAAGCAACAGAGGTGGGTCAGGGAGGCTGGGGGTGGCCCGTGTGTCACAAAAGTAAAATTCAGGTCTCAGAAAGAGAAGCCAGGCTTTACCTGTCTGGCCCCCTTACCAGCCTGTGCCACTGCCCGAGGACAGGCATCAACTGGCCATTCTGAAGCCAGTGTCCCAAGCAGAGAGAGACACAGGCCCCCACCTAGGCCACACGGGACCCTGGGGCTGCCCCTGCCCAAGTGCCTCAGGGCAAGCCTGGCCCTCAGGGGGTGGACGTGGCGGTGATGGCTCAGCTCACCCAGCAGAAGGGAGGGCACTTCTCAGCCGCGCACTCCCCGGGTCCCTCCAGGGGACATTCAGTAAACTGGAGAAGGACCGAGGAAAACCCAGGGCCATGCACCCTGGCTGGATCAAGGCCTTTCCTGTGCCATGTGACACGGCATGACAATCCCAGCAACTGACCACGACCCCCACATTAGGGACGAGTGCTCAGTGTCTACCAGGGTTACTAGATAGAAGCTTCTGGAAGGCTGGACAAGCTAGGGCCGGTGATGGCACAGCATCTGCTCAGCCTCCAACTGCAGACCTGGCTCTGCCTCCATCCCCCCAGACCAGCTTCACCCTCGTCCCTCAGGAAACTCTATCCCTTTCCCTGTTAGCTTCTTGGGGACCCTCTGGCACCCCCCACCCTAGGCCTGCTCCCAGATGTGAAAGCCTGGGGTGGTGGCTGTGGCTGCCAGGTGCTCACTTCCACCCCAAAGCACAGCAGTTAGGGCGTGCCTGCCCAAGATCCAGGCTCCCGAACTCATCAATAGCGGGAACACCCGCTTCCCCCCACAGGCCACAAGAGACCCTCGACCACCCTCGCGCCCTTGTCCTGGAGGTGAACAAGGAGTGGTGACCAGAGGCCCACCTTCCCAGGTCAGCACCAAGGCTGCCCCTAGGGCACCCTTAAGGAGTTTCTTAGTGGGGGAGCTGCTGATCTCAGCATGTCAGGGGGCTTCTCTGCACTGTGGCTGGATGCCCACGAGGGAGGCGTGTGGCACTCGTCAGCCCTCTCGCCTTACCGTGTGCCTAGTGCCTGGGCGCAGGGGGGCTCAGCTGAGCCAAATGGCGCAGAGTGGGACATAAAGCACCAGAGTTTCCATCCCCCGAGAATAAACAACTTTGGGTTGTTAAAGCACGAGTGGGGTGCCAGTA
Organism: Tamandua tetradactyla; assembly: GCF_023851605.1. Taxonomy (NCBI): domain Eukaryota; kingdom Metazoa; phylum Chordata; class Mammalia; order Pilosa; family Myrmecophagidae; genus Tamandua; species Tamandua tetradactyla. The sequence goes on from NC_135335.1 coordinate 4,927,759, forward strand.
AGGGGGCCTGGGAAGAAAGGCAGCCAACCTGAAGGGGACAGAGCCAGCTTCTGGGTGTTGGGTGCAGCCCCTCCCCCCTTTAAACAGGAGCAATTCCACCCCAGCTGGGGCCGTGAGTGGAAATCTCTTCATCGAGGCAGATCCAACCTGCAGACGGAAAGCATGTCTGCAGGAGCCACAGGTGGATGCGTCCCCTTACGGGGCACAAGCAGAATGGGGTCCCAGGGCCAGCACGTCCCCACTGAAGTGCAGGGTGACTGGGGAGGCTCTGCTAGGTGAGGCGCCAGTACTGGCTGTCAGCCAACACCAGGCTGTGTGCAGCAAAGTCCATTAGCCCCGGCCACCAGGGAAGCGGCTCACTGGAGTCCGGGACGTTGCTGACCCCTGCCGAGGGGCTGATTCAATTATATGTTCACTTCCAACCATGCCGGGCGTTCCTTTTCCTCTTACCGCAGGTCACACCCACACACACGTGTACAGGATCCCAGCCCTGTAGGCACGCACATCATGCAGACAGGCAAAGACCCAAAAACCCTGGTCCGTGCAGCAAATGGGGCTGGGGGCACCCCATTTCCACCTCAGGGCACCCCGAAACAGACCTCTATTGCATGAGGGGACAGACACGTCCCTATACATTCTCACGCCTCAACCTCACCCAACCTGTCCGCTCTCATGACACCACTCTCCTCTTGAGAGGGGTCCACTGTGACCACAGGAGTGGGCCGTGTCTCAACCACATCCAGAAGTTGCAAGCACAGCTAGGGCTTTGGAGGGAGCAGAGCCCCAGTGGGGCCATCCCGCCATGAGGCCAGGCTGCAGAGAGCCAGCCCCCCACCTCCCTCCCCGACCCATGGTCCTGAGTGCCCTGGGTTGGGCAGGGGTGGGGGGTGGGGTCGGCGGGGGCTCACAGGACACCACCATCTTATACAAAAGGCCAAGAGATGGGGCTGCGGAACTGACAGCCGCCCCCCAGGGGTGCGTGGAGAGAAGACCAGGCCCCATAGCGCCATCCCGGGTGGGGAGGGCACACAGGCCCGGCTCCTCGCTTTCTCTCCAGGAACTCTGCCGCTTCTCTGGAGCCACTTTCAGCTCCTTAAAAGGCTGCCTGGAAATCTCGGGAGGCCTGTCCTCAGAGGCGCCCCAGCCAGAGAACGCCTCCCTGCCCCGCGCAGGAACAGCCCCCGGAGGCCAAGGAGACCACGGCAGGCAGGAGGCTCCCCAGTCCTGCTTGGGGGCTGGCTCTCCAGGGAGGGCGCCCCACCCTCAAGATCCCTTGGGCCCAATGGCGGCCCTGGCTCCAGCGCGTACTTCCCTAAGCGCCTGGCCTGGAGGAACTCCGAGGGGGTGGCGGGGTGGGGGGAGCAGAAGAATCTCCCCAACTGGCCTCCAAAACAAAAAGGGTTCTGGAGTATCAACCATGGGGACAGCACGGAGGCCAGGGCTGGGGGCTCTGAGTCTTTGGGGGAGGTAGAAGACTCCGGCTGCTCCCTCCCCACTGTGTCTTTGATGCCACCCCCTCTCCTGGTCCTCAAGTCCCCCAGAGTGCCGCCCCCCCCCCCCCAAAAAAAAGATGTGGAAACAGGCCTGATTGGGAAGAGGCAGGCCAGGGCAGAGCTGGGCAGGGTGGGGGGTGGGGACTTCCCTCCACCAAGGGGGTCATTTTTCCTTACCCAGGTGGGAAAAAGGAAAGTGGTCAAGGGGAACTAGGGGGCCAGAGGGAGCAAGACTGCGGGCGCTGATGCACCAAGTTCCCAGAAGCTGCCCGGCGCGGGTCTGTGCCCGGGAGAGGGCTCCGGGGTGGCCGGGAGCCGCCCGGGGAGGCGGGGGTTGGGCCCCTCGCGGCCAGCTTGCAAGCCCCTCCCCAGGGCTGTGCCCTTGGCGGGGCCTCCAGCCGTGGCGCTCAGCGGGCCGCCCCCGCGCGCGCGCGGCGCCGAGCACGTGGTGCAGGCCCTGCCGGCCCGCTGGGGCTCCCCGCCCCGTAGGCGCCCCTGGCAGGTGGCCCAGCCGGGAGAGGCCGGGAGGGGGCCCGCAGCTTGGGCTCCTTGAGGACACGGGAAGGGTTGGACGTGGGGTGGGGGAGGAGGCCCGCCCGGACGCCAAGGTAAACCCCTTCCAGCATGGAGCGGCCACGGCCAGGCCTGCCCAGTCCAGGGAGCGCAGCTGGACGGGGCACCAAGGCACGGGACGGTGGCCACGGTCAGTCTCAGCGGCGTGACCCCTGGAGAGGGCGACACCTCCCTCTCGGTCCTGCCCTCCGGGCAAACAAAGATTCCAACCCCAAACCCCCCTGCTCACTCCGGCGGAGAAAGAGGGGCGCTGCCAGAGAGCAGGAGGGGCCTGGGGAGCATTTCAGAGGGAGGGAGCCAGGCCCTGGGGCCACGCGGCCACCCAGCAAGGAGGGGCGGCGGGCGACCGGCAACTCTGCCTGAGGACCCTCCGGGGAGCACACGGTGGGCGCTAGCCCGCCCCTACCTGTGGCACACAGAGCGACGAACGTCTGGGCGTGTTTGCGAATGATCTGTTTGTTCTCCTCGGCCGCGGGCATTTTGGAGAGGAAGTGTTCAATGAAATCGTGCGGGGTCATCGCGGCCAGGTTCCACTTGAGCTTGTTCACCAGGAGCAGCTCCATTTGCTGGGCACGCGGGGTGGAGGGGAGCAAGGCAGAAAGGGGCGCAACGGTCAGCCGAGGGTCCCAGCCAGCACCCTGGTTTGGGGGGCAGCCCTGGGGGTGGGGGTGGGGTGTCGAGGGATCTGGGAAGTGGGGGCAAGGCTCAGGTCAAAACAGAGAAGGTGCCGCGTGAAACGGCTCCTGTTCGCATTCCCATTAAGCCAACTATTTGCAAGTGGAGACAAAAAGACCTCCCACCATCTGGAAGGAAAAGTCCTGATTCATTAGCGGGCGGCCAGCGCACGCCGCCACCGCAAGAGGGCGCGCGCCGCCCATTTACCGGCCACGCCGCGGGGCGCTAAAGTGGGCCGCAGGGAAAGTGTGGTGCGGGTGGGGGTGGGGGTGGGGGTGGCGAAGACTCGGGGCGCCTGGGGCCCCACCGCCTCCTCCTCCTCCTCCTCCTCCAAGCGCAGCTCCGGGACAGTGTGGCTGCCCTCCTTCGGGGAATACGGCCTGTCAGTGCCGGGCGGGGGACCCCTGCCGCCTGCAGTTCACGGGGTGGCTGTGGGTGGGTGAGTGGGTGGGGGACCCCACGGGTACCAGCAGCTCGTCTGGCCGGATGGAGTTGTCAGTGTAGATGCACAGCTTCTCGGCCGTCAGGGGGATGGTCTCCTTCATTTTGGAAGCTACGAACATGCAGGTGGCTCCCAGCAGCTGCAGGCGGCTCTTCTTCACGGGCTCCAGCGACAGGAAGCGATCCAGATAGTTCATGGCCAAAGGGAAGACCTCCTCCTCGCACTTCTGCTCCTCGCAGACCTGCCGGGGTATCGGGGTGGCGGGTGGGGGAGAGTCCGTGATTGCCGCCGCCGGGACGCGCAGGACCCCTTTACCGCCACCCTGCACCCCCACCCCGCTCGCCCAGGCCGGCCGGTTCCCGCGCGCCGAGAGAGCCGGGGCAGGGGGTGGCAGGAGCTCCCCATGATGCGCCCCCTCCCCGGCGTGCCCCGGGCACCCACACACCCACCCCGAAACTGAAAGGGAAAGTCCCTGCGAGGCTGGCATAGTCTGGACACGAGCGGGCAGGGCTGCGGCGCGCGCGGTGGTGCGGTGTGCCCGGCCCCGGGGACCCCGGCCCGCGTGGGGGTCCGGGAGCGCGCCTGGCCTGGGGTCCGCCACTAAATGGGGTGCTGGGCCGTAGAGCTGGGCGCCGTGCTCTCCGCGCCCGCGAGACACAAAGGTGGCGTCCCAGGCCGCCGCGCCGCATTTCCCCAGACGTCATCTTTTCAAAAAATATTTAAAAATATATAAAAAAAAACTGGCCACATAAAACCCCCCTGAAAATGACCCTCAGGCGGTCCTTTACCCAGTCCAGGCTTCGGGAGCTCGTCGCAGGCTCCACAGAGAGCCCCAGGAATTCAAACTCGGGGGCCCCCCTCCCCCTAGGCGCGGGCTCCGCTTCTCTCTCGCGAGGGCAGCACACCGCACTTTCAAAAATTATTTAAAAATACTAGCGGCCCCCTAGGCGTCCCCAGGAGGCCTGAAAATGTGCCCCAGGTCCCCGGCTCGCTCTGGGCAGCACCCCCAAGCCGACACCCAGACAGACGGGGGTCAATACCGGGCATCTTAGGGGCCACGCGACCTTGCAGCCCGGCGTGCTCTCCGGCCCAGGCTGGCCTTGCGGGGCGCCCCGGGGCTCGCCGCCTGAACAAAAGGGGCCCCCTTCCCGAGCGGGGTCCCCCCCAAAGCTGCCAGCGACCCGTCCCCGCACCCCTTCCGCGGACCGCGCGGCCCCTCGCGGCGGCCCCAGCGCCTTGCCGGCCGCTCCCCGCCCCCACCTTCCCCCCAATTATTAATAAACACTTTTGCTTTGCAATAAAAGAACAAAGATGGCGCATAATACTGGCACGGGCGGCCCTTGCATACGTGTACATGGATATTAATTTAAAAATCAAATCTATACCCCCTTTTCCCTGAGCCGGTGGCTCGGGACCGAAGCGGCCGAGAGAGGCGGCGCAGGAAAAGTCGGGCGCAGGCTGGGGCTGCGCGGTGGCAGCCCAGGAGGGGGGCACAAAAGGCGCCCGGCCTGCCCACCCGCACCCTCGGGCTCACTGGGGTGCCCCGGGCACTGACTCCCCCGGAAGGCACCCTTCGCCCGACCCCCCTCCGGGAGGAAAGGGAACTTCTAACGCCCCCACCCCCATTTCTTCCTCGTTCAAAAACTACCCACGCTGTCGATTTATTTGGAAATTACCGACTGCTGACAACACCCCGGCAAACTTCAAAGCCGGGGTGGGACAGTGGGGCGAACAGACGAGGGGCAAAGAAATCTGGGCAACACGTTGCTGAGGAGTCTCAAATGGGCCTCCCCTCGCAGCAGCCACGCACCTCCAGCATCCAGGTGGCCACGATCTTGCGCATCGACGGCAGGACCTCCTTCTGCACGCACTTGAAGTAGGACACGGAGGGCGCGCAGGTCTCCTCGGCCTTAAGCATGGCCTGCAGCACTCGGTCGGTGAGGAGGTTGGCATCGGGATACGCCCGGCGGATGGCCTCTACCTCGCAGCACAGGAGCTGGTGTTCCATGCTGCCGGCTCTGCTCGGCGGCCTGGGACGCGGTGGGCTCCGGGCTCGGCGCGCGCGCTGCGTCTCCTGCCTGCCCCGCGCTCCCTCGCCGGCTTCTGGCCCTCGCAAGGAGCGCGGCGGACGCTGCTGCTTGCTGCTACTGCGCCGACAGCCCTCTGGAGGCTCCAGGACTTTGCAATTTCGAACAAAACTCCCCTGTAGTCCCTGTGACGTTTACTGTTGTTAAGCAGAGATCAAAGCCCGGCAGAGAATGGGAGCGGGAGGGGGAGGGGGCGGGGGCGGGCGCAGGGGGAGGGGGCGCGGGCTTAGAACCCAAAAGCCATCCCGGAGGCGCCGCGCCTGCCCCGCGGCGGAGTTGCCCCCGAAGCCAGGTTTTCATAGAAATGCAAATCACCCCGCGGCCGTCTTTCTCCCTGCCGGGCAAGAGGGGTGCAGGGGGCGCCCGTTCTGCTAATGTGGGTCCCTGGGATTTGGGGGTGGGGGGGTGGGGATGGCGCTGCAGAGGGGGTCAACTAGGAGGGCGGGCAGGCCACACGCAGTCGGGGGAGACCGCATGGAGGAGGGTCTGGGGCTCGGCGACACCCTATTACCGAGCCGGGAGAGCGCCACGAGGGCACCCACGGGCGGAGGGACGGCTGAGCAATCTCGCTTCTGCATTTTCTTTCATTTTCATTAACACGTGTAAATTTCAGGAACTCTTTACCATGCCAGGACGCCGGGCAGGGCGCAAGCCCGGGTTGAGGCTTCTTTCCGGCGCCCCGGGAGGCACTTATAGAAATGCCTAAGAGGGTTCGGTAAAAGTTAAAGGAACCTATCTCAGCCTCGCCTGGGCTCACGCAAAAAAAATAAATAAATAAAATAAATCCCCGAAAATTCCAGCAGCGGCTCAAGATGGTGGCCAGTATTTCCTTCATCCTGTGTCCTCCTGGCCGGGTTATGTGCGGCATTCTCCCACCTTGACAAGCCCATCCTCGCGGGGTCTCCAAATGCCCCCTGCCTACCCCAATTCCGGCATTTGAACAGGGAGATCAGTACCTCTGAATGGAAGGTTGCAAAGCAGTGGTCTCTGTCCTGCCTCATCTTTTTTTTTTTTAATTGAAAAAGAAATTAAATAATTGGAAATATCAATCGCCTCTCCACCCAGGAGACCACCGGAACTTTCTAGTTGCGTTCGAAGGGCAAGTGGACAGCCCCTCACCATTAGAATTTGCCCTGGGACCGCCTTCGTGAGCCTGAGGCGGTGGTCGGCAGGGGGCTGGTAAATCCAGGACAACTGTAAATTTAAAAAGTGGGTGCATTGATTGATGATTTTTTAACCAAACCACGGTTATAACAATAGGGCCCTCCATATCATCTCAAACTGAAGAAAGATGAATCCACAATAAAATACACAAAGTGCTTTTAATTAAGTATAGACCGTCTCTTTGGTGCCTTTAAAAAGAATTTCTCCATCTCATTTTTTTTTTACAGTTTTTACAGTGTGCCTCAAATTAGGAAAATTGTTCATTTACTTCTCTCTGAATATAGCTGAGTGCTGTAAAACCACTGCATCCCTAGCAGTAAAAGCTCAGAAAAAAACGGATGAAGGGGTGCACGCGGCGAGATCAGATACCACCCTGCTGGGCAGATTTCTCCCGCGCCCCTCCCCCCCCATCCGGGAATTAGGGTGACTATTAGGTCGGGTCCTGGGAGGGTAATTACCCGGGCTCACGCCTTCAAAGCGGAGGGTGGACTCAGCACGGCGCACCCTTCGCCGTCCCCCCTCCCCGGGCACCGCCGAGCCTGCAGAGCCACGGCCCGCGCACGAAGGCGGCGAGGCTGCTTTTTCATTCATAAAATCCGGACCCGGCGGCTGCCCGGGTGATTTATGGGGCCGCGCGCTATAGCCGGACAGCGCCCGTCTCCAGGGGCTCGCGGGCTGGAGCCCCCGCGTGCGCCCCGGCCGGGCCCGAAGCGCGAGGCCGGTCGGCGACGGCGACGGGTAGCGGCGCAGAAAAAGGATCGCCCACTCCGGCAAAACGGGCTCCGGGTGCAGCAGGGAGCTCCCCCCTACCCAGCCGGGAGAAAGGCAGAGGAAACGGGAATTAGCATGAGCCAATGGGGGCGCGGCGCTGTTACTAGGCGGACCGGGCAGATCTCGACCAGCAACTTCGTTGAGGTCCCCGCTCAGGGACCAGCGCAAAAGTGCAAGCCCCGCGGGCAAGCGTGAAGAGCCGTCCAGGAACACGCGGGGGAGGCCCTGGAATTTGGGGCTCGGCGGGGAGCGCCAAGCGCCCAGCCTCCATCCCAGTGAGCCCTGCTAAGCGGCACCCCCTGTCTCCCGAGGGAACCAATAGCTCCGAGTCCTGGGGGGTGGGGGTGGGAGTTGGGGGGGGTGCGATCGCTTAGAGGAGAGCCGAGGGCGCGTTTTGATTTTCATTTCTTTTTTTCCGAAGAGAGAAAAGTAACTTTGCAAAAACTTTTCTCCTGCAGTTTCAACTTCTCACTGTCTTTTTAAAACCCACCACGAAGCAGGAACTGCGAACTCTGAACTTGTTTAAAGTGCTCCATGCTTATTTCATGGTGACCATTTGGGAGACAAAGGTCCGGTGGCCCAAACGGGAGGGTAACCAGGTTGGTTTGAAAGAAAATCCAAAAGTAACTTAAGTCGCCTCCCGCTCTCCTTGCCCCCGGGTCCCCCACGCCGTTGACTGCTGCTGGGGCGGATTGCCGGCCCCGAGAGGACGAATTCCGCGGCAGACACGTGTTTGCCACCGTCCCTGGCTGTGGGAACCTCCATTCAGCGGGGGAAGGGAGCGCGTTCATTCAGGAACCGGCGCGCCACCCGACCGACCCTGGGACGCACCGCGGCTGCGCACCGACTCAACAGGGGGCTTTGGGGAGTGGGGTGATGAACCCATGGGAGGGGCACTCGTCCTCCTCCGGGAGGATCGGGAAGGCGGGCTAGCGGGCGGGCGCACCCAGGTTGGGTCACCTGCAGCCGCATACCTGGCGGCGACTTGAAAGGACTTGGCTCTCGCCCCGCGAGTTTTCCATTGTTAAGCCCTTAAGTAGCGCTGTAGAATGCTTCCGAGTGCCGGCCGCGAGGTTCCGGGGGCGCTCGGGCTCCCCTTCTCCAAAGCTGCTCGCTTTGGGGTGCTCGCGGTTGGCCACGTGCTGCAACAGCTCGGCCAGGCCTACGCGGCGCGGGTCCCCGAGCGTCTCAACGTTGCGGGACAGGGTAGCCGTACGCTGGGAACCGGGTAACCGCACCCCACCCCCACCTCACTGCCTCGAGCTGCGGGGGTACGTTTCCGCCTAAGTCTCACACCAGCTCCCGCCCCCTCGGACAACTCGGGTACCCGCCCCCACTCCCCCAACTCTAACGGCCGCGGGCGAGTTGTGCGCGAGTTAAAGCGAACCTGGGCAGGTCACACTGGGGGTCTGGGGCCCAACGACATCTTTGGGATCCCAAGGGAAAAGGTGCAAACTCTTGGGGGGGTCAAAGAAAATTCTACCTCCCTCCACGCCCGGCACCCTGAGCGATAAGAACCCCAAAGCCAACTAGGAACGCCCCCCTCCCTGGGGCTCACGACTCAGGCCCCTGGGCCTTTCCTGGCCAAAAGGGGCGGGGAGTGGGCGCCCAGTAAACCACCTTCAACCAAGGCAAAGAAATCTGGTGGGGTGGGGGTAACGGCCTCGGTGCACCCACACTTAAAGCGAGGGGCGCAGGGCGCCGCTCGGGGACCCGCGGGGGTCTCGGAAACCTGCGGCCGCGGCGACTCCGCAGCGGGGCTTTCCAGGCGGAGGACCCGCGCCGAGCCCGACGTCGGCTCCAAGGCGCGCGCGCCCCGCACCCCGCGCTCTTCCAGCCGTCTTCCTCCTGCCCCAGATCTGGCCCCGGAGCGCTTTCAGCCTCTGCCTCGGCCCCTGAGATGGATGGAGGGGCGGCCGGGGTCGTTATAAGGGGCGCCTCCGGCTTCTGGGGCTTGCGACACTCTTCTCGGACGGGGATGTGGAGGGAGCTTTCTTTTCCCAAGCTCGGGGGCAGGGGAGTTGCAAAGCTAAGGCCTTGCATCCCTCCCCTGGGTTCCCACCGGCCCGCGCCGTCGGGGTCTGGCAGCGGGGGCGGGGGTCCGGGATCCACTAGGGGGACCTGGGCGCGCGGGGCCCGAGGGGTCGGTCGGTCCGCGCTCCGCCCCCAAAACCTGCCGTGGGCCCCACGCAGGGCTCAGTCTGTCGGGTGCCAGCGCTGGGCGGCCAGGCCAGGGTGTCGCGGGAGGCGAGAGCGCGCGCGCGCCGCTCTGACCCGCTTGGGAGCGAGCGGGGACGCGCCTTGCATTCCGCGCATTCCCGCCCGGCCGCGGTTCCCCAGCCACGTGGTTGCCCTGCGCGCCGCGCCTACCGTAAGGCTTGGAGAAGGCGCGCACCCGCGGCTTCCGAGCGCTGGAGAACCTAATGCGTGCGGGCCGCGGACGCTCAGGTCCCGCCTGCGGGCCCAGCCGGTCCCCGCCCCGCCCGGAGGGATTGCTCTTTTACGTACTAAGCAGAGTTGTGCTGCCGGCGTAATAACCTATTGTAACCCACTGGTATCAGTGAAAGGCTGAGAAACGTCCACCTGAGAACCGCGACAGAACTGACCGGTGACACTTACACCCTCCCAGGAGGGACAGAAATGCGGAAGAGCTCCAGCCGCCTGACAGTTTTCTTCTTTTCCTTGTTATTGAAAATCATTCCGTGGCTCAGGCCAACGTATCCTGCAACTAGGAAGCAGGATCCTAATCAAATAGGAAAAAGTCCTTAAGATGGCTATAAGTATTTTTAAAAATACTTACATTTTTTATGTCTTGAATGGTCTTTTTTTCTCTTGCACTCTCCTTTTTTCTGAGTGTCAGTTTAAGTTAAAGAATTGAGCTTATGGCCAGGTCAAGTTCGGGGTCCCACCCACGGGGACCCTGGTGCTCTGTGAAGCCCCAGGCTTGGGCAGGTGGGAGAGATTTCGAGAAGGTTCAGGAAGGCATCTCCCTGTTCCCTGCTTGGACAGGGGGCTCCCCCTGCAATCACTTGGAGGCAAAGTGTCGACTTCCTGACCACATGGCAGGGCCTAGTGTCAGGGACCAGTGTCCAGCTTCTCCGAAGCCTGTGTCTTGTGGGGTTGGGAGAAAAAGCTTCCACCCACACAGAGGCCTCGCTCCTCACTTGGACAAAGTGTTTGCCCTGGGCAAGCCATTTTGACAAACGTCCTTTTTACACAATCTTCAAAACAAGGCCTCAGGAAGCCCATTTAATGGGTGGGGGAAACTGAGGCCTGGGGAGGTGGGGTACGTTGCCCAGGTTGACACGGTTGGCATAGGGATGGCATGGCTGTCGGAGCCCACACGCTTAACCACCACTTCTGTGTCAGAACAGATCCAGGTTTCTTAGAAGCAAATCACAATGATAATCCGCTTTCTCAAGAATTCAGGTGAAACCAAGCCGCTTCTTTTTCAAGATGCCGAGAAGTTTGCCACACTATCCATGAAAACAGTGCAAGGGACTCACACGAATTCCCAGATCCTCCAGTAGCTGTGCCATCTTCCCAGGTGTCTATCTGCATCTGTGAAATGGGGTGTCATAGCATCCCCGAGGAGGCAAGGCCGGAAGGAGTTAAGGTAACGCCTGCCACTAAATTTATTCCTTCGTCAATTTGTCCTTCTGTGGCATGGTGGCCGTGTGATGCATGCTGAATGCAGAATTAAACATCTGGCTATGTTCAGAAAGAGGACTTTTCAAATGGTTTTCTAATCTATAAACTTGCTTTTATTCATTCACTTCTGAGCTGTGGACGGGAGACTCAGATCGTGGAGCGGATTTCTGAAAAAGGCGAAGCACATTCATCTTCCTTCATCCCTGACTCCTCTGCCTCCACACCCTGCAAAAGTTGTTAAAAGTTAATGGAAAAGAAACACAGGCATCCAGGGCTGGAGAAGCGACACCAGGACAAAGGGCAGAAACCACAGGGCTGGTCTCTGCTGGGACAGCGAGGCCCACTGTCTGAGGCTCTCCGGGGTCTCGGGGTGGGCCCAGCGAGTCTCAGACGGTGCCTGGGCCCCCTCACGTAATAGGGACCAGTTTCTGCTCCAGTGGAAGGGACCAGCAGTCGCAAGCAAACTCGTGGGTCAGTGACACCGCTGGAAGCAACGAGGCACAACTGTCAGGCAGCCACCAAAGTGGTTAGCTCCGTTGGACCCCTTTGGGGAGAGACGGTTCCCAGCCCCGCAGGCCTGGAGGGCATCCCCGCTTCCCCCAGCACTTCAGGCTTTCATCTCCTTTGCTCCTTCGGAATGAGCAGTCTGGTACTCTTCTAACCCAAAGGCAAAGCTGGAAGCATCTGCAGTGGCGGTGGTGAGGGGGGGGTTACAGGAAAAATGGGGCAGGGGTGCCCTTGGCTTGACAAGCCGTGTCATCTTCCATGAGCTCGGGGGTGGGGGGCGCGGGTCTTCTCTCCTATCCCCCCTCAGCTCCTCCAGCTCAGGCTTGGCACCCAGTAGACTGTCAGCAAGAAGCACCAGGCACCATGGAAGGCAGGTGAGCAAGGCTTCGGACCCCGCCAAGTGGCCACCAAGGGCAGGTCCTGATGCCCTGACCTCTCGGGAGGTCATCGGAGTAAACGGGTTCAGGCCAGGAAATCCCGGCGCACAGTGTGTGATGAGCCCCTCCGTCATTCTCCCTACCCGAACCCCACACCCTGAAACTGTGTGTGACACTGGAGCATCTTTACTAAGTCATCGTCAGCTCATCTCTCCTTTTTGATTCATCAAATACTTAGACAGCTGCCAGTAAAGTCTATGTGAGGTCATCCAAGCGGTAATACCTGGTTGATAAAATTCCAGCCAAAGGCAAAAATAGCTTGAGGTTTTCGTTGCACAGCCTTGTCTTTCCTTCTGTGTTTTTTGGAGTAATCAAAAAAAAAAAAAAAGAAAGTCTCAGAGTCCATTTAGTAGCTTCCCAGGTCGGGAATTGTAAGAGGGCAGCCCAGGGGGTATTGCAGAGAGGGAGTGGGATGGGGCGCACCAGTGGGGAGCACAGAGCTCTTCCAAAGGGAGACCCAGGGGCCGCCCTGCGCCCCAACTCTGTCCCCACCCCACCCCACCCTCCCTCCACCCTTGATTGCTGGTTGATGAGCCCAAGCTGGGAGTGCACCCACTAGCAAATTCCCAGGCAAGCCTCAAGGGGATAGAAGGAGGAGATGAAAGGGATTGCAGGTAAGTGGGAGGGTGTCACTGCAGGGGGTGGGGGTGGGGAGTGGGGGGCAGGGGGAGGCAAAGGCCCGGGGCAAGTGAGTGAGTTGGGGGGGGGAGGGACAGCCAGGAGCCCACGGAGAGGGGTGCTGCTGCAAGGGTGAGGAGAACAAATACTGATGGTGCGATAGGAACGGAGTCTGCCGAGCTCGCCTGGGCTGTGTCGCATTGCCAGGGGTGGTGTCTGGTCTTTACAACAGCCTCCAAAATGGGAATCCACCTTCAGGCTGACACAAGCTGGGGTGTCCCCCAGCTCTGCCTGACTCACAAGAAGCGCTGAGACCTTGCAGGCTTGGTCTTTTGTTGTTGTTGTTAACAGCTTTATTGAGATAGAATTGACATAGCTTAAAGCACACCCGTCTAAAGCGTACAAGTCAACAATTTTTAGTGTGTTGACAGAGTTGTGTAATTATTTCTGCAATTTAATTTTAGAACCATTTCCCTTAGGCCCGATGAGCCTTCAGCCCCTCCTCTTTTACCAGGGTCCCTCCCCTTTTCTGCGGGTCCCAGGCAGGCACCAATCGATGGATTCGCCTATTCTGGATATTTCTGAGAAATGGCATATAATATGGCATTGTTGACTTTTTCCACTTGGCATAATCTTTCCAAGGGTGCTCCATGTATCAGAAATTCTTTCTTTTTGTTTATGGCTGAATATTGTCCCATGATATGGGTGCCATTCATTTTGTTTCTCCTTCCGTCGGTGGATGGACATGGGCTATTTTCACCTTCCGGCTGTTGTGGATGATGTTGCGATGAGCACCTGTGTACATTTGTTTGTGTGCTTTCTTGCCTGTGTGTGTTCAAGTTGAGGGTGGGTGTCTTGTTGGGGTGGGGGAGAGGGCTTACCCCTCTGGGCTCCGTGACCCGGGAGCAGCCTTTGCACTCCTAAAGGGGCTTCCTCGGCCATGTGGGCACCTCCTGCCTTGCTCTTTCCTCTCCCTCCTCGTTTTCTTTCTCTTTCCTCTTTGCACCTCCTCCTCCCACAGGGTGGTTGGAAAGTCTGGGAACTTCAGCAGCTCTGCCTAAGAGCTCTGGCCTTGAGGTCGCAATAGGGCTGATGTAGTGACCCAATGAGTGATGACAGGTCACTGCGCGGGGGGCCTTGTGGTGAGGGTGGGGGTTTCCCAGCACCCCAGCAGCGCCGGCCTGGGAATCTGCCATGTGTCACCTCCAGCGACTGGGACTCCCATTTTTCACCCCAAAAAACCTGCACCGCCGGCAGCCCTAGGAATAACCCAGGGGATCCAATCTGTAAAATGAGAAATAAGCCCCAACCGAAACCATTCCTGCCAATCCTAAAGAACACCCAGGGCAATGTATAAGAATCCACAAGGTTCCATGCACTAGAGTAACTTTCCAGAACCCTACAACCTTCAGATAAGTCCTGAAACCTAGCCCGGCCTCTCCAGAACGTCAGCTAGTTCCATCTCCTTACGTTTTCCTAGACGGTTTATCCTTTCCTTTCTCCCAGGTCTGACCACCTGGGCCTGCGGAGAGCTAGGGCAGCTGTGTCCACCACTCCCACCTCTGCCAGGGGCAGAGCTCTTAGTGCTGTCCCTACCCCCCGTAACCCCACCCTTGGATTTGCCTCCGGTCCTCTGACTCAGCCCAGCGCTGCCCCAGAGCAGGCAGTAATGAACTGTGCCTGCTGGCCTTGGAAGGCTATTGAAGCCCTTAAATCTCAGGTGATTTGGGGACTGCATCCCACCCAGCCCCCACGTCTCTTACCTGGTCAAAAACCTCAGGAGCAGGAAGGAAGCAACATCCCAAATCTTTCTTGGCGGGTGGGGTTTGTAGGTGTATCAGCTATCTATTGCCGCATAACGAATTACCCCCAAATTTAGCAGCATGAAGTAACAGGCACTTACCATCTCGGGCAGTTTCTGGAGATCAGGAATCTGGGAAGCGCTTAGCCGGTGGTTCCAGCTCAGCACCTTTCACGAGATTGCAACTAAGTTGTCAGGACTAAGGCATGTGTTTCTGGTCTCCTGCGCCTGACTACCGGCAGGAGGCTTCCTTTCCTTCCTGCTCATGCAACGTGGGCCCTAGCTCTCAGAGAGGGAGCCCAAGGCAGAAGCTAAGCTCATCTCAAAAGTAACAGGCCCTCACTTCTGCTGTTCGCTGCAGGCCACATGAGCCAATCCTAGTACAACGTGGGGTGTGTGTGCACAAACGCAGGGAGCCAGACTCGTTGGGGCCGGTTTGGAGGCTGATGAGGTGGGGTGGGCATCCGAGGCTCCTGAAGTACTTGGGCAGAGGTACTGGTAGACAGAGGGTGGTGGCTTTTGGAAGGAACCAGCAGCTGGTTCTGACCAGCACATGGGTGGCTTGGCGTTGCAACTTTGCTGAGCGATGGACTATTCTGACCAGCTCATGGGTGGCTTAGTGGCCTAAAATGATATACATTTATTAATTCTCCCAATTTGTTTTTTTTTTGGATCTGGGTTTGGCAGATCTCTGAGGTCAGTTGGCAACTTGGCTGGGCAGGATGGTCCAAGATGATCCTATTTACCTGTCTGACCGCTGGCGCGCTGATGGGGACTCTCGGCTGGGACGGCTTGTCTCTGTTCCACGCAGTCCCGCCGTCCAGTGGGCTCGCCTGGGCTTCTTACCACGGTCTCGACTAGGAAGTTTGAGAAGGAAACTGGCGGAAAAACGGCCAACAGAATGTAAGAACGAATACAACATGAATGAGTTTCTGCACTGCAAACTTCTGATCCTATGTTTAACTAAGATATAATCAGGGGTCAGTGAGCTGAGCTGACACCACTGATGGGAAACCGAGCTCCGGGCTCTTCCCCTTTTTAAAAGCCTCTAGCCCCAAGTATACTTTCTGGTTTGTCTTCAGCAGAACATGTGATTTTTGATAATATCTCTGGACTGGATGATAAATGGAGGCTGGTGAATTTTCCCAGTTAGGCAGACACCATTGAGCAGTGGCAAAACTTGGAAAGAGAGGTCTCTTGACTCTTTCCTCTTGGAATGGCAACTCTTTCCTCAACGGCTCCTATAAGGACATCAGAAAAGTCTGCTCATCTGACCGGCCAGTGAGAGGAAATGTGGCCTCTCGGTGACATCTCTCATAGAAGATTTCTCTAAATATAGCTGAATTGAAGAGCCCTTCATCTGCTGGGGGAAATTGAGGTTGATTTACAGTTTTCATTGTTATTAACAGCATCTTTATACAAAATGCTTTTCTTAGTCTCAGTCTGGTTTTCAGCAGACTCGTACTCTGTGGGATGTTACTAAAGTTACCCTAAAAAAGATTCTGAAGTCAGGTTGATGGGATAAATGTTGCGTTCTCTGAGATTCCCAGCACATATCGCATGTGAAAGGCTCAGAAAAGTCCTGCAATGCAGAAATAGGCTTGCTTGTGAGCAGAATACCTTTTCATTTACTCTCCACTGACACCTTTGGAAGTATTCCAAATACTTCTTGGAAATCACCTTCTTGGGACACATTTTCCAAAGCCATATAAAAGTGTAGTTTTTATTTTCCTCAGTAAGACAGAAAGGGCTCTCAGAATATTCCTCAGAAACATAGATATTTATGCATGATTGTTCTGCAGCAATAAAAAATAATTTTTCATAATAAAAGTTCTAATAATACTAACAATAAAAAACCCCACATAGATAGAGCCCAATTCGGGTAAGCACCACCTCCGCTCCACCCACATGGGGGTTAGCGTTTTGGTTTTTGGGGCTGGATTTACAGGGGACAGTGTTGCTTTGGTATTTCAGTTTTATCTTTTTCATTGATAAAATTTTCATTTGCATTTTTCTGTGTAACGACTTGTTTCCTGAAATGCTGGGGGTTGGGGGGTATAAATTGCACTTTCTTCTCTGATCACTTACTAAATTTGACACTGGGTATTGATCTATATTTTATGCTGACACTTTGCAGATGTGGAGTGTTTTCTACTTATGTTTATTACACATTTCCTCAACTCTGTTGTTCTTTTTATATTTTATCACATGCATGATTATTATTTTAAAATATTTTTAATGTAACTGTAATTTTAAAACTTTTACCAAAAAATTTAAACATGATAACAGAATATTTGGAAGACAGGAAAAATATAAATTACAAGCAAACAACCTGAATATGATTAATAAATACAATTAATGTCTTTAATTTTCTATCGTTTTCCTTAGGCAGTTCTACTTTCATGTACTTAAGATTAAAATGTACGCGCAATTTTGTTTCCTTTTTTTAAATCTAGCACGTGCACATATTTTCTAAACGGCTACACTGTCTTATTTTTCTTTAAGCTTCTCAGAACGTTTTTTAATTTTCTTTTTTCCCCACCCAGACTGAAGCTGTACAGGGAGGGCTGAAACTTCAGACCATGAACGTGTGCTGTTGAAGTCTTTTCTGCTCTCCTTTGTGCATGCTTTCAAGAAGCATCCCGGGCAGTCCACTGCTGCCTTCTGTGACAAGTCCAGCATTGGCAGCAGGTACTCTCGGAGGTCTGGGGACAGTGGGGAGGCACAGCCAGGACAGCTGAGAGGGCCACCGACACACTGGGCAGTGGTTCAGAAATGGTCCCCGCTGGCCAGGCTCTCCTGTCACCCTGGCACTCAGCTGAGCCAACTGGGACCACTTTCTAAGGTGAGACTCACAAGAAGCATGAGTGAGCAACTCAGAATTATTGAACTCACAGTGCTTCACAGGAGATGAAAAGTTCTTTAACAATTGTTTTCTCTTGGAGGGTAGATGGGGGAAAGCCAGGCAGAGGGTTAGAGGCGTTTGGGCCATGCCCATTCTCACTTTTTCATGTTGGAAGGGACTATCAATACGGGGTAGGGGGATGGAACTGAGTAACGTTCTGGAGAGGCTGACCCTCTGGGCGCCAGGATTTATCTGGCCCAGGAACCCATCTGGAGGTTGTAGGTTTCTGGAAAGTAATCTTAGTGCATCACACGGATGATTATTTAAGAGGTCTTTTTTTTTTTTTTTCCTTTTTTACGTATTGAAATCCCTTCATTTAGTCACGCATGAGATTTTTTCCATTTTCTTTAGTTAGAATTTATTTCCTTTATATAGATGGGAGAAAAGTGCTATTTTATTTTCTTCCAGCTTACTAAAATAAATAAAAAAAAAATGAACGTTTGATTCCTCATCATACAAATAATGCATGTTTATTGTAGAAAATGAAAATAAGCAAGAAGAAGCAAAGAAAAGAGTAAGGCTCTGCCAGCTCACCCACCCCCACGGTCCCCTGGGAATATTTTTTGTAGATCTTTTCGGAATTTGTTCAATGTTTATGGGCAACGAGTTAAACTTTTTTTTAAATGTCAGAGTTCTTGTAGGAAAAAAATCGAATAAAAGTATATTACTAAAATAGTATTTTGAAAGTTCATGCATAATTTTTAAACCAATCTAGAGTTTTCTGGAGTGCTGATCTAAATGGGTTCTTCCTTGTATGCAATTCAGTGATGACCGCTAATGATGTGACAGCTGTCGAGTTTCCCGTTTGCCTGGTAAAGGGGCTGCTGTCTTTATAATTGTTCCCATTTGACAGGGGAGAATGCTGAGGCCAGGAGGGAAGCAGCCTGCCCACTCTTTTCTGTATGTGGTAGTGAGGCTCCTGTGATGGATTGAATCTGCTCCCAGCCAGCTTTTCTTCTTTAAAATCCCAAACCAGGTGATTCAGTCATTGCACCTTTGCAATATCCTAAAGCCTAACGAGATGAGTGGAAACCCATTACCGGTACACACGTGTACATACAAGCACACCCTTGTACACGAGCGCACACGCTCACACGTGGGTGCCTCCACACACATCTTTCCCTCTATGATGCTTTCTTCTTACTTCGAGAGGAATTCTGAAATTCTCTATCAAATTCACCTCCCTAAAAGTACCAAGGAAACCACCCAGCTGACCTTGATGAAATCTGGCGGTGGGCAAGGAACCAGCTGTCCGGAAAGAAGGGCCCTGCTTCATGGCATTTGCTGATTTCTGAGGTGTAAACGCTCTCAGCTCGGCCTGTATAGGATTCTAAAGCGGACCGTGACTTAACAAATTTTGCTCGCCAAATTTCCGAAAATTTAACCATCGGCTCTCTCCAGCTGGTAGGGGTGAAGCTTCATCTTCGTTTTATTTCTTCTTCCTAAAAGAAGCAGGGTCAGGATTTGCTTTTCAATTTACGACTTCCTCTATTGCTACTGATAGGGTTTTGTAAGTGTCTTTAATTATGCCTTGTGGGTGCCCTAAGTAAACAGATACTCAATTATTTGATTTTCTCTTACTGCAACTGAAATCTCTTTTATTTTACAGGCATCCTTTAGGTGCATGATATTTCTATTGAACACAGTTGATTAAAATTTTTTTTTCTTATCTACATAACTTCCTGAAATAACTCACTAACACTTTTGGTTGCTTTCCTGGGTTTATAGTCACAACTACAGCAAACTTGATGTTTATTTCCTCTATTCCTATATTTTTGTCCTTTCGTTTTCTTATTAGATAGCTTTCTCCAGTATTTCTAGGTTTGTATTAAATAGGGGTGGTACCTGGGTGGGGCAAGCATCCCAGGTTAATTCAGACTTTCTAGGGCTTCAGCATTAAGTAAAATTGACTTTTGGTTTTAAGCCCACAATCTTTATTGTATTCAGAATGAAACTTGTCCTACAGATTTGTAGGTAGTGATTTTTTTTTTTCAAATGCCTCCTGATTTCTATTAAGATAATTAAATGACCTTTTACTGTTTCTCTTGCCAATATGAGAAATCGGGGTAATCCTTTTTTTTTTCCTTTAATGCCACCCACATATTCTTGGGGTAAACCCTCTTCAGTTATGGATACATTTTTTTTTTTTGTTTTTTGAAATTACTGAGAGTCTTTGCTTAGTATTTGGAATTTTAAAAAAATAATGTTTTATTTTGGAATAATTTTTGATAGTACAGAGAGTTTCTAAATACCCACTTTCTGATATTGTTAATATCACGCAGACACGATATCGTGTCACGTTTGTCAAAACTAAGAAAGCAACCTTGAGAGGTTACTAACTTAACTCCAGACTCCATTTGGATTTTGTTAGTTTTTTCACTTGTGTCGGACTTTGGAGTCTGTGGTTACTTTATAATATGCACTATACATTTTCGCTGTTCTTTTCAGTTTGATTTGAAGCTTTATTTGTGCCATAATTCCACGCTGCATTCCACTTTATATATTTCTGTGGTGGTTGAATTATTTAGGATTATTTGGTCCTTGAAGGAAAACAAATTTTCCATGTCTTGGCCAGGACTCTTGTCCTTTGACAGCTTTTCCTCCTTCTTCCTTTGTCACCTACCACGTGGCAGACCCATTTCGCATCGAGGGAGAGTTGGTTCATTTTTTTGGCAAGTTGTTGAGTCCTTCGTCTTGATCAGCAGATTTATTGACAGAAAGCTGGGAAAATATCTACCCAGGTTTTTTTTTTTTCTTTTTGTGTGGGCAGGCACCGGGAATCGAACCTGGGTCTCTGGCATGGCAGGCGAGAACTCTGCCACTGCGCCACCATGGCCTGCCCCGCCCAAGGCTTTTATTAATGTCTGTTCTGAGTCGGTTGCTTTATGACCTTGCTCCACATTTTCTGCCCATCTGTCATGGGGTTGACAGGGCCAGGGTGGGGCAGTGGGGTCTGAGTTCGAGTCCCACTGACCGTCCTCTAGGTCCCCTCGCCACCAATGGATAGCGAAGACGAGACAAGTCAAGTAATTTACAGGGATGCCGGGAGGCTCCGATGATTAAATAAAAAGAAATGAGTGCCCGATGGGTGGCAACAATGGAACAATTTTTTTTTAAAGGAAATAATGCTTGGTTTTGTTTATTACTCATTTATTTGATTTAGCGTATCCTTTTCTAATTTTTTACACTAACGATTTGGCTCGATGTGCTTCTCTTTCTCATTCATAGTAATAAAATGCAGCAGCGTTTCCTCTGAAGATTGTTCAAAGGAAAGTTTCTATTTCTATTTATAATTTATGTCCACAACATCATATAAAATATAAATATCCATATATGTTTACATTTATACAATGTTATTTATGTTTTCACAAAATCACGTGTGACTATAAATATAAGCCATCAAGGACAGGGTGCTGCCAGAACAGTCTTCAGAGAAAATGCGGCTGCTTTTGGTTACTATAATGGAGAAAGAGAAACATATTGTAATACATAAAATATAATATTAATAAATGTAATATAAATCATGTGCTATTAAAGTATATCATATGTGCATATGTGATGTAATCTATCTATACATCTTCTCTGACCCAGGAATTATTTGGAGAGCACTTTATTTATTTATTTTACATGGGCAGGCAGCGGGAACCGAACCCGGGTCTTTGGGCATGGCAGGCAAGCATTCTTGCCTGCTGAGCCACCGTGGCCTGCCCTGGAGAGCACTTTAAAGTTAGGCGGGTGGAAGGGGACTTCCTTACGGTCCTGTGTTGGCATCTGCGCTTTCACCTGGTGAAGTTACCAGGAGGGATGGCCCGAGGTGAGGGCCCGCCAGTAAGGGCTGCTGGACTGCCCAGTCATCTGATTAACTGCCCTTCTTGGCCACCTCTGCTTAAGGCATGAGGATGGGACCCTCATGCAGGGAGTTTTAACTGGGGAGGGCTGGAGCGACAGGGGGGTGGGGGGCACGGCCACGGGGTCCCCGTCAGCCGGGAGAGACTGCCAGGCTGCTGGTGCCAGGGGGTGAGTGGGTGCATGAGTGTGAGTGGGTGTGAGAGTGTGAGTGTGGGTAGGTGTGTGCATGGATGTATGAGTGTGTGTGTATGGGTGTGAGTAGGTATGTGCATGGGTGTGAGTGTATGAGCGTGAGTGTGCGGGTATGGGAGTGTGAATGTATGAGTCTAAGTGTGTGTGAGTGGGTGTGGGTGTGTGAGCAATTATGTGCGTGAGTGGGTACATGAAAGTGTGTGAGTACACGCATGTGTGAGTGGATGTGGGCGTGGGTGCGAATGTGAGTGTGTATGGGAGTGAGCGAGTATGTGTGTGTGTATGTGAGTGAGCAAGTGTGCATGGAGGCGAGGGCCGGGGCGACTCCCCGCCTGGCCTCAGCAGCCCCCCGCTGGGGTCACCTTGCATCCTCTCCTAGCCTGGGACCTCTCGGGGTGGCCTGAGGACCTCGCACCTCCTGGGCCGGGCTCCTGGGGTGGGGGTGCTGCCGGGTCACAGGCCACCTGCCTGCCACCCACTGCCTGGCCTTGGTCAGTCCCGCCAGGCCCTGGGCGCGGCCCCCGTTGTGCCTGGAGCCCTGAGCTCCCGTGGCCCTGGCGCCCACCGTTGGGGCCTGGCTGCCCCGGATCCCAGTGCGGGCGGCCCGTCCCCTCCCGGGCGCCGTTTCCAGAGACCCACCACCCTCGAGGAGGAAGCCGGCTCCCTGAGCGCGGACGGGACCATCGGAGGCCTGGGCTAGGTCCCCGCCGTAAGTGACCACGTGCCTTTGGGAAATCACACGTGTCCCGAGCCTCGGGCTCTCCCCCGAGCCGGGGGTCTGGGAGGGACCATCGGTGGGGGGGTCCTGTCCTCCCCTCAGCGTGGCCGGCCCCTGCGGTTCCCTCCTGGCCTTCCCGAAGCTGGGACCAGCGTGTCTTGGCAATGGAGACGTTTCCTCCAGGTCCATTGCATTTCTCTTTCTGAGCCCAATCTTCAGGATCAGCCGAGGGGGGCTATTTCTGGTCCTCTAGGATGCTTGTTGACTCACCATTGCGGCATAAACCACCCAGGCCTCTTCCCATTTCTGGTGTGGACAAGCGGCTGTTGGTGCTGGGATAAAATCCACTGCCCAAGAACCTGAAGGATGGAAGCCAGCCTTCCCCTTCCCAGCTCCTCTCCCCTAGGTGAGCAAGACCCCAGGCCAGGAGACCCCGGCGTCTGCCCCCCAGGGCAGGGCGAAGACCCTCTTCCTTTTAAAAAAAGATGAGCTGGCTGCAGGCCGGGGGCGGCTCCGGGGGCTGCACTGGGGTTGGGAGCAGCGGGCGAAGCAGGAGGGGCTGGACCTGGCAGGCAAGATGGAGATGCTACTGTGGAGGGGGGTGGGTGGAGGGGGCTCCTAAGGGTAGGAGAGACCTTGCCCTGTCCCCCCTCCACCCCAGCACAGAAGTAGGTCCTCTGACAAGGTGGCAGTTGAATGGCAGGGTGCAGAGGGGAGCCTGGGGGGGTGAACTCAGGTTTAGGGCACAGCAGGTGGGACCCTCCGCCTTCAAAGGGACAACGAGGGCAGCCAGTGGTCATGCACGTGGGCCATCCAGGAATCGTGTGAATCTTCCCAAATCTTGGGGCTGGGGACACTTAGCCAGGGATTGTCTTGGGTCTCGCCCTCTATGCCCTGCCTTGGGGGTCCTACCTGGGCTCAGGGCTGACAGTGCCACCTCGATGCCCGCCATGCCCAGGTGGTCTCTCCAGCCTGGATGCCCCCCTGCTGCCCACCTTCACGGGACATCTGCCTCTCGACATCCCACGGGACATCTGGCGGGCACGTCAGACTCGGCGGGCCCAGCACATCACACGCGTGTCCGCTGCTGAGCTCCCAGCCCCCCTGCCCCCGCTGGCCGGCAGACGCCCCCGTCTCAGCTGATGGAAACTCCATTTTTCCAGTTGGCCAAGCTTCAGACCTTGGAGTCTTCCCTGTCTCATTTTTACCAGCCCCCCTCATCTTCCCCCCAGACAGTCCATTAGCAAATCCTTCCAGCTTTACCTTCAAATACATCAAGACCCCAACCCTGTCGGGCCCCTCCTCTGCCGCCTTCCTCGTCTGAGCCCCGACAGCACCTGTTGGACTCCGCACCAGCCCCTCGGCGGATCTCCCCCACCCCCTGCCCCCTTGGTGCTCACGGTCAGGCCAGGTCACGCTAGGGGAGCAAAAGGTCGCCAAGATCTCAGGGGTCAGAAACCATGCAGGTTCCCTTCTCGCTGGTGCTAACGAGGGGGCGTTGACCCAACGTGCCCCTCGGACCCGGCGCCCTGCTGCCTCCCGTGGCCTCAAACACGCCAGGGCGTGGAAAGCAGGCGCTGGCTTCTAAAGCGTCTCTGCAGAAGGGATGTCGCCTTCCTCGCACCTCATTGGAAGAGAGTGTGACCCTGCCACGCGCGTGGAAGCAGGGAGCTGCGGCCTAATGCCGGCCACACCTCTTCCAGGTAGGCCTCCAGGGCATTCCTGGGAAAAGCCAAAGGTCCTGTGTGCAGCCTCCCGCTGTCTCACCCTCCCCGCCCTCTCGTACCGCCTCTGCTCCAGGCTTCCCCTTGCTCTCTCTGCCTCAGCCCCACGGCTGCCTCCTCGCTGGTCCACTCACATGCCGGGTATGCTTCTGCCTCAGGGCCTTTGCACTGGCTGTTCCCCCGCCTGGAACACTCTTCCCCCCGCTGTGTGCACAAGCAACCTCACACCCGTACGCCCTCCCATCGGCACCCCTGTCTCCTGCCTGCTTTCTTTTTCACTTTCTAATCTGCTTTATAATTTCCTTATTTCTGGCATCTGGACACCTAGAGGGGTGGGGTGTCTCAAGGGTGGGCCGGGCTCCTTCCCGCTCACCTCCGCACCCCCCCAGCGCCCGGCTGGTGCTGGGATATTGCCCTGTCTCAGGGCGGATGAGGCGTCGAGTGATGTGTTACGGGCACTGCAGGCAGGATCAGGAAGGGCCCCTGCCGGGAATGTCATTCCTCAGGGTGAACTTCTCGCCTCCTCTTGTTCACTTTGCTTTCGAAGGTGGATGTGAGGCCAGCCCAGGTGGTCCGAGAGGGTCTGGGCCGGGCGACTGTCTGGCCTCTGTGGCTGGGGGACAGCCAGCTCAGGCTGGTGGCTGAGAGTGAGGTCCACCTGTCTGCGTCTCATGGCCACTGGGCCACGGAGGGGGTGGGGCATGGAGGGTACAGAGGGCAGAGAAGCCACGGAGACAGCGGGTCATACTTGTGGACCTTGGCGAGGATCGCCCCCACTTCGTCACCAGAGCCCCCTTTGCTAGTCAATCCTGGCTCTCACGCCAAGGTCAAGGACAGGGAGAAAGGCTTGGCCTCTCATGGGGACACCCCTGGGGAGGGCAGGCTGTGGGGGCCACCCGCTCCTCGCTTGAGGCCCAGCAGAGGGAGGGGAAACCTTTTTCACTTTCCCTCCCTCCCTCCCTCCCTTCTTCTTTCCTCTCTCCTTCCTTCTTTCCTTCCTTCCATCCTCCCTCCCTTCTCTCCCTCTGTCACTCTCTTCTTCTGTTTGTCCTTTTCCTTTCTCCTGCTTTAGATCCCACTGCCTTTTCCCCTGTGCACTGGACTCCGGCAAAAAGCAGTTAGCTGTCAGATGGTGGCGGCTGTCAGATGGTGGCGGCTGTCAGATGGTGGCGGCTGACACCGGCATCTTCTCAGCACCCCTCTGCGGCCGGTGGGCATGCGAGTGGGCGGCGCGGCTCCCACTCCGTACCTGGGCCGTGATGACCGGGCACCTGTGAAGGGGACACAAGGTGGTGGCGTCACAGCCCGCTTCCGCTCAGGGCCCCTGCCGGGCGCCCGGGGCCAGGCCTGGGACACGACGGAGCGCAGACTGCTCCGTGCACGGGCCCCGTGGCGGTGCCGGGCCCTGCCGTCCCATGGCTGATGGTGGGGGACAGGCTCGGCGCAAGAGGGGCGCGTGTCCTGCAAACCCACCGTGGCCTCCGGGGGCTTGATGACCCCCTAGCCATGACTGCATCCGTTCAGGGTGCGCCTGGGGAGGGCCTTGTCTTCCCAAGGCTCGTCCTGGCTCTGGGGATACCCGGCGATGGTCCCAAAGGGCTTGTGGGCGGGGAGCTCCGTCACCTCCACGCTCGAGCCCCAAGCCGGGCCACTGAGCCGTGCACCAGCCGAGCGGGCCTCAGGCCACCCTGGGAGCTCTGCTCCGGGGCCTTGTCTCTCAGAGCCACAGCCGCTGGGCCCCCCACCCCGGCGGATGTCCTTCCCGGCTGTGCCTGTGACTTCGCCACGCTGCCCCTCGCCTGGCTGGGGCTGAGAGCAAGTGGGAGCTGGGGATCCCGGGGGTGCTAGGGGTCCCAGTGAGTGCTGGGGCTCCCCGGGGACAGGGACATGCTGGGGGAGAGGCCCAGAAATATGCTGAAGAAGGGGTTTCTGCAGTGGGGTGGGTGTGGGGCAAGGGCACAAGCAGGTATCTACCGCAGTGGGTGGCAGTGGGTGCAGTGGGTGGCAGTGGGTGGCAATGGGCACAGTGGGTGCAGTGGGTACAGTGGGTGGCAGTGGACACAGTGGGTGGCAGTGGGGGCAGTGGGTGACAGTAGGTGCAGTGGGTGGCAGTGGGTGGCAGTGGACACAGTGGGTACAGTGGCTGGCAGTGAGTGCAGTGGGTAGCAGTGAGTGGCAGTGGGTGGCAGTGGACACAGTGGGTACAGTGGGTGGCAGTGGGCACAGTGGGTGGCAGTGGGGGCAGTGGGTGGCAATGGGTACAGTGGGTGGCAGTGGGTGGCAGTGGGTGGCAATGGGTACAGCAGGTGGCAGTGGACGCCGTGGGTGCAGTGGGTGGCAGTGGGTGCAGTGGATGACAGGGCGCAGTGGGTGGCAGTGGGCACAGTGGGTGGCAGTGGGGGCAGTGGGTGGCAGTAGGTGCAGTGGGTGGCAGTGGGTGGCAGTGGGTGGCAGTGGGTGCAGTGGGTGGCAGTGGGTGGCAGCAGGTAGCAGGTCAACACTGCTGCTCCCACACCCACTGAGCATGGGGTCATGATGGGTTGAGCTCTCGGACACCCCCTGCCCTCCCCACCCCCCCCAGGGAGCCCTAACCTGACTACACTTTTCCTTTGGCAGTTCCCCGAGCCCCAGGGGGTGGGGACGAGGTGGGGAGCAGAGCTGGAAAATGGCCTGGGCCTGGGCCAGGCCAGCGGTTTCTGGGCCAGTCAGCTTCCAGGGGCCCTTTGGGCACCCGAGGCCCCATGGTGGGGGTGCTGCTTGGGCAGTAGCTGCATCCCCTCACTGGCCTGTTCATTAAGCTCTCTCCTCTGACACTGTAGGCACATGGTTTGCAATATTTCTGAAATGTTTTCAGTAGTGTATCTGAAAAACCCGACCCTCATACCCTCTTGTCTGTTTATAACAGTCCTTGTTTTACTTGCACTTTATTTGTCATCTTTCTCTCTGAGTCCTCCACAAAATTCTCTTTCTCAGACATCCCAGTGCTGCCAGTGGGTCTTTTTCCTCATTCCATTTCCATGCCGTTTGGTTTAAGGGCTGGGCGAGATGGAGAGATGGGCCAAGAAGCCATTTGCTGGGGCTGATCACGTTAGCTCTTCAATCAGGCCTTCCAGATTCCTAGGGAATTTGGTTATCATTAAAATGGCTGCATCCGATCGCGTTAATGAATCAAGTCACATTGCAGAAAATGGCTTTTGGGAAACCGTCCAGCCCATATGCAAGTTGGGAATTGGAGCTTCCTCGAGTACAGGGGAAAATCATGGTTCAGGAATTGAAAAATAATGCGGTTACAGTGATTTAGAAGGCTTTTCAGTGAGCAAGATTAAAAAAAAAGAAAACACAGCTTGTAAAAATCTGTTTAAAAAAAACCTCAGTGGAAGTGGTTATTTTAGAATACTACCATTGTTTTTAACTTAATTCAGTAAAATTTTTATTAACTTAATTATTTTTTCACTCCCGTGTTTTCGCACTCCATAAAAGTATTTAAGTAATGTTTTTACAAGTTGCCACACCAAGCCTTTTATCTTCAGGGGAGCAAATCCTGCCTGCCGATCTGCAAATGGCAATTTGCTTGTTTTGGTCAACAGACAGCAGCTGACCCTGCCTTTTGGAGTAAGCGCTGCGAAGTTGGCAACTGTTATCATTGGTTGGGGGAGAGGGTCACGAACACATGAATCTTCTTTTTCTTTTTAGAAGTTTTTTATTGTTAAATATAACATATATATAAAGAAAAGAAAGAAAAAGCAATGACACTTCAACAAGTAGCTATGGAACAGGTTTCAGAGTTTGTTACAGGTTACCATTCCACTGATTCAGGTTATTCCTTCTAGCTGCTCCCAAACACTGGAGGCTAGAAGAAAATTTTTTTCTTTTTTGTGAAAACAAATACACAAAAAGGCAATAAATTTCAAAGCACATTGCAACAATTGGTCGTAGAGTGGATTTCAAAGTTTGGTATGGGTTACAATTCCACAATTTTTACTTCTAGCTGCTCTAATTACTGGAGACTAAAAGAAAGATCAACATAATGATTCAGCAATCACACTCATTTGTTAAACGCTACCTTCTCTGTGTAACTCCACCATCACCTTTGATCTTTCTCCTACTCACTGATGGGATGAGGGGGGAAAGAAATGTTTTTCTACCACCGAGAACTGAAAATTGGCCGCGCCCTACCAAGACGGCACTGCCACAGCCTCCCCTCTTTGGGGGATACTGCCTGGCCCCTCAGGCTTGTTTATCTTCCCGAAGTGCCTGTGTGGGCCCACCCAGCTCTAGGTGCCTCCCTTCATGAGCAAGGTCCAGGCCACAAGCCTACACACGGGTTCCCAGACCCACTGGCGCATCCCGGCCGAGGGCTCCCTGCCTGCAGCCGTGCCTTCCGCAGTCAGTGGCATGGGGGCGAGGCGAGGGGCCTGGGGCCCAGGAAAGAGGTGCCACGTCCCCTTCCCTCTTAGCGGCATGGGCAAGGCTGGTGATGTGGCAGGCTCGTGGGGCGGCCCTGGGGCCCGGGAGGGAGCTTCTCCTGAGCTCCCCACTCAGGCTGGTCTGACCACGCTGGCCTCTGGCGATGGCAGAGCCCGAGAAGGCAGTGACGTGTGAGCTGGGGACAACCAGGTGAGGACAGAGGACGAAGCCCAAGATGGCTGACCTGGCCAGAGGCCTGACAGGGGAGGGATGGACGTCTTCCGTCTCCTTGGCCGGTGTCACAGGCCCTAGAGAGAAACTGGCACAGCTGGAACAGTGGCCCAAATCCATGAGGACAGAGCTCTATGGGGATGATTTTTTTCTTTTTAACTTTTTTTATTGTATAGTATAACATATATACAAAGCAAAGAAAGCAAAAAGCAATAGTTTTTAAAGCACTCTTCAACAAGCAGTGACAAGACAGATCCCAGAGTTTGTCATGGGCTACCATACGATCTGCTCAGATCTTTCCTTCTAGCTGCTCCAGAATACAGGGGGCTAGAGGGCTTCAGTATTTTTTTTTTATCATCACAATCGACTTTTTTTCCTTTTTTTTTGTTTTTGTGAAAAATAACATATATACAAAAAAGCTGTAAATTTCAAAGCACAGCACCACAATTAGTTGTAGAACATATTTCAGAGTTTGAAATGGATTACAATTCCACAACTTTAGGTTTTTACTTCTAGCTGGTCTAAAATACTGGAGACTGAAAGAGATATCAATTTAATGATTCAGCATTCATATTCATTTGTTAAGTCCTATCTTCTCTGTGTAACTACACCATCACCTTTGATTTTTCCATCCCTCTCTTTAGGGGTGTTTGGGCTATGGCAATTCTGTATTTTTGATATTGAATGGGTCTGTCACTAATATGGGGTAGGGAGATGGAACTATCCGATGTTCTGGAGAGGCTGGGCTAGGTTTCAGGACTTATCTGGAATAGGGACCCATCTGGAGGTTGTAATTTTCTGAAAAATTACCCTAGTGCATGGAACCCTTGTGGAATCTTATACATTGGCCTAGGTGTTCTTTAGGATTGGCTGTAATGGTCCTGGTTGGGGGTTGGCAGGTTATGATAGGTAGCAGGGTCTAACTGAAGCTTGTGTCAGAGCAACCTCCAGAGTAGCCTCTCGACTCTATTCGAACTCTTTCTGCCACTGATACTTTATTAGTTACACTTCTTTTCCCCCTTATGGTCAGGATGGAATTGTTGATCACACGGTGCCAGGTCTGGATTCATCCCTGGGAGTCATCTCCAATGTCACCAGGGAGACTTTCACCCCTGGATGTCATGTCCCACGTAGGGGGATATGGGGATGATTTTTTTTTTTTTTTTTTTTAAAGGGAGGAAGGGAAGGAAAGACAGAGAGAAGGAAGGAAGGATGGAAGGAAGGAAGGGAGGAAGAAAGGGAAACATCTTTAAACATTTTCTTGTTTTTATTATATTTTGTTTGTTTGTTTGTTTTTTACATGGGCTGGGGCCGGGAATCGAACCGGGGTCCTCCGGCATAGCAGGCAAGCACTCTTGCCCGCTGAGCCACCGCGGCCCGCCCGATATGGGGATGATTTTGAAGTCCCCCTCTTAGCAAGGGTGGCTGACAAAGAGATGAAGGCATTTCAAACAACCATAAATTCACAGCAATAGCCTTTTGGACCTGCCCATAGCCAATTTGACTTTGGATCATATTAACAAAGATATGGTGTGAGAGATTAAGAGGTGGTGATAGCCCGAGCTGGGTCACAAGGAAAAGACTTGGCCTGGAGTGCTGACTCGGTCACCGGTGAGCTTTGCGCTGAGTGTGGATGTGTGAGTGGTGCAGGAAGGAGCGGTCAGGGCAGCGAGGAACCTTGGAACTATATCACTCAAGAAGCAACTGAACCACTCTTTGGGGCATACCCAAGAGGAAAGGACACATATATCCACGCAAAAACTGGTACCTGAATATTTATAGTGCATTATTCATAAGAGTCAAAAGGTGGAAACAAACCAAATGCTTATTAACTGACAAACGGATAAACAAAATGTGATCTCTCCATGCTGTGGAACATTATTTGGTCATGGAAAAGGAGTGAAGTTCTGCCACATACTACAACATGCAGAACCTTGCAAATATTCTGTTGAGTGAAAGAAGCCAAACACAAGAGGCCACATGTTATACGATTCCATTTAAATGAAATGTCCAGACAAGGGAAATCTGTAGGGACAGAAAGCAGGAGAGGGGCTGCCAGGGGCTGGGGGGAGGGGTGTTGGGTGATAGCTAAGTGTGGGCTGTTTCTTTGCAGGAAGATGAAAATATCCTCAGCTTGACTGTAGTGAGGCTGCATCTCTCTGTGAATCGACTAAAACCGTGGAAAGATGAGGTGACTGAAGGAAGTGGGATGAGTGGGCCCAGGGAGAGAAGATTCTGGGGGGTGAGGGTGGGGTGATGTAAAATGTTCAAAGCTTTGGATTGTAGGAAGGAATATGATCTTAGGGTCCTGGAGCAGAAGGGAGACAGATTCCTTCTCAATTCTAGAAACTTCAAAGAGTCAAAACCATCTTCCAACATGCTTCCGTGCTGGAGCGTGGATATGATTAGATTTTTACGCTGTGGTTCTTTCTACTTTCCCTCGCTCAGAATTGTGGCCTGTGGTCTGGACATTTGGTCCATTCAGCAACCTCCTGACCACCGATCGGCCCTTTCTGTTTGTGCCTGGGAAACTGTCAGCAAGACCAGGCCGAGCCAAGCGGAGCTGCCCTGCTCATGCAGCACGGAAATCCAGACTGCTCCTCACTCTTTCCATTCCCTTCTGGGACGGCGGCGAGGGAATTCACAACTTCCCTCCTCCCCAGATGTCCAAATATTTTCCTTATCAAAATGTACATTTTCAGCAAATTGTTCAGCAGAAGAGGAAAATCCCACAGAACACAGGAAAAAAAAAATCAAAAAACAAATCCTGCATTTACTCTCTAGAAAACAACCACTTGGAAAAAGAAATTTCCCTAGCTCTCAAGGTCAGCCTGTGGTTCTCAAAGGCTTGTGCGATTTCAGATTCGAGTCAACCCACTGATTTAATGGACATTTTCCCGTACGCCACGCCTAATTTCACTCTCCCCACCCAAATGATTCTTTAGATAACTTAGGGTGTTCTGTTTGGGGCAGATGATGCACAGGTTTTTATTCTAGGGAGAATGAAGTAGACTTTCAGAACTTCTAACAAATGCCTCCATGGCTTTAGATTTCAGTAACTTCATTTATAATGTGGGCCACGTGCTGTCTGATGTTCATTTCCCATCCTTACTCAAACAAGGTACTTAGTGCTTTGAAGAGTTGGCTCTGCATATAATCCAATAGTAAGAGCAGTACCACACCGACATGGGCCGTGGGTCTTGGTATTTCCCTCAGAGCTGGGAAACTGAGGCGAGGATGAGAATAATTCTGCTCCCAAACTCTCGCACCTCATTATCTGCCTGAAGTGTGGTCCTGGATTCAAAAGCCAGGCAATTGCCTGAGTTCGCTATTTTGTGGGTACAACGTGACTTAGGTTTATCCATTTAGTCAGCAGATGTTTATGTATTTGAAAGGGCAGGCACTTGGACGCTGACTGAATAACATACCTTGAATTGATGTATTATTTCCCTCCTTCCCTGATTTTTGACCCCCCTTTTCTTCCTTTCATTCCTACTCATTAGTTCTCATTTCCCAGTAAAGCCCTTGCAGTGAAGCCCGTGGTTCAGGCTTTGCTTCCTGAAGCTCTCTAGATAAGAGAGTGGGTACAGGAGTTGTCTCTGAAAGCAGAGCTCCAGGATGGGCTTTTGGAACTGGACTACTTCCTGGTCAGACAACAGCGAGGACCCGTTCCTGGTGGTAAAGGGGGTGGTGGTTATTCCTGTCACACAGCTGCCAAGACTCTTACCTGTGTTAACTGGGAAGACATACACGTGGAAGGGGAGGTATTGAATCATGCAGGAACCATGGTGCTCGAATAGTATGTCGTGGGATGCCTTTTGTTAAATGGCATGGAAGCCTTAGGAGAGGAAGTGATGGGTTCAGAGCAGCCAACTGTCAATCCAAGTCACTCTTTAAGCCAGAGGGAGCACTTGGAGATGTTTGTTTCCTATAGACGTGGCAGACCATACTGAAAATCATGTCTGGGTCTAATCAGAAGGGTGGCAGAGCTGCAAAGGGGATTGAATGCACAGCCTCGGCAGAGCGTCTCTGTCCCATACAGGGTCTTGGTAGGAAGTGAGTGGATTCTGAGACCTAGGACGGGCATGTTTAGGTGGATGAGCCTGAAAATCCTGAGCCCCAGGCTCTCCTGAGCCTTCCGCATCAGCAGAAGCAATCTCTTTGCCCTTGACAGAAGAGAGATACTTGCTCAACTGGAGAGTCCACAAAAGCTCACCTGATACAGGTGACTTATGATACTGGTCTCACCCCCATATAGGTCCCTGCCACCCCTCTATACCTCCAGGCTGAAAACTAGGGTCAGGGCTCAGGACAGCCCAAGGGGAGATACATATCCCCACGCTGAGAGGAAATAGCTTAGACAGAGAGGACAGTAGGACCTGGCTAATCTGAACCAAGGAGAACCTACCCAGGAGTGGACTGAGCTTGTGTCACAGACTCAGATGCCATTCACTAAAAGAGAAGTTGGGTTTCTTTGAGGATGGCTCCTGTGAGGCCACTGCAAATATGTGCTGGCACTTTCCCAAAGCAGCCTGTGGCTATTTACCAGGGGAAACAAGCACTGGGGAACAGGGGGTGCTTAAGCCTTCAGGGACTGTTGGTTGTATGGCCTGATATTAGCAGACCTGAAACTCCATCATTGTCCTCTGGTTGCAGGGGGCTGTGCTGGTTTGAAAGGATGTATGTCCCCTAGAAAAGCCATGTTTTACTCTAAATACCATTTCATCAAGGTAGACTAATCCCTATTCAATACTGTATGTTTGAAACTGTAATCAGATCGTCTCCCTGGATGATATGATTTAGTCAAGAGTGGTTGTTAAGCTGGATTAGGTGACAACATGTCTCCACCCATTTGGGTAGGTCTTGATTGGTTTATTGGAGTCCTATAAAAAAAGAAACATTTTGGAGAATGGGAGATTCAGAGAGAGCAGAGAATGCTGCAGCACCACAAAGCAGAGAGTCCATAAGCCAGTGACCTTTGGAGATGACGAAGGAAAACGCCTCCCACGTTGCTTCATGAAACCAGAAGCCAGGAGAGAAAGCTAGCAGATGACGCCGTGTTCACCATGTGCCCTTCCAGCTGAAAGAGAAGCTCTGACTATGTTCGCCATGTACCCTTCCACTTGAGAAAGAAGCCATGAACTTCATAGGCTTTCTTGAATCAAAGTATCTTTCCCTGGATATCTTAGATTGGACATTTCTATAGACTTGTTTTAATTGGGACATTTTCTCAGCCTTAGAACTGTAAACTAGCAACTTATTAAATTCCCCCTTTTTTTTTTAAGCCATTCTGTTTTTGGTATATTGCATTCCAGCAGCTAGCAAACTAGAACACCCCCCAATTTTATAGCCACTTATGGTATGCCACACATGGTAGTGTCATGGCATGCTGGGATAGCCCCTCTAAAGTAAAGCACAATTTGTTGTTCATCTTACATATTCTTCTATTAAGAAGAAGGTCTAATGCTTAGTGGGTGTCTTTGTATTTTGGAGGCAACATATAGTCGGGAATACTGCTCTATCCAATTCATTGAGTGACACAAAAAGCTTTCTGTTTCAAATGGGTCCTTGGACATGAGGGCTCTGCAGCAGGTCCAGGCTGCTGAGAAAGCTTCTCTGCCACTTGGGACGCATGGACCAGCAGATATGATGGAGCTGAAGGTCTCACAGGTGGAGAGAGCAGAAAGACTGTCTAGGAGGTGATTAATGTGGGCCTGCAGACTTCTAGATGAAAGCCATGCCTTCCACATCAGCTAATTGGAAACCAGTTCCTGGCATGCTGTTGAACTCCAGCAGAGATCAAGTGCCCAGAGATGGAATGTCAAATGACTCTGCCACTGGAGCCACCCATTGTGAGTAGCTAGCTGGAACTCCCCACACCATAAGTCCCGGCCCACACGGCAGCGACACATTATAGGATGGGCATGGAGCATCTGAGGTCAGGTTTAAGCAGGTCTAGAAGGCATGAGTCAATGACTTGAAGGCACCTTGTAGATCCCCAGGTCACCTACCTCCAATGCAGCTGTTCCTCTCCCTCCGCTCACACCCAGGAGGCCATCAAGGTATTCTCTGCCCCAACTGATGGAAGAATCATGATTCACTGATGCTAGTGGAGAATGGATTTCTTTTACATTAGAAACCCATTCAGGCACAGCCTGGAAATGGTGGGAAAATCATCTTCAGGCAGCACAGCCAGTCTTTAAGTCTGTGTAGAGAGAAGTGCCTGGAGTACATATATACACAGACCCCTGAACAGGGGTACCCTGCTTGACAGAACCAAGTTAGAAGATCAGAGAGGAGGTAGTCTGGGTAAGAGGCTGCAAATGGACCTGCGGGAGTGGGCACAAGGTGTGTGGCTCTTCACTGCCCACCGGAGGGCATCAACCACAGAACAGGTTTTGGACAACCAGGTGACTCAGGTGACCTGTTCTGTGGGTGACAGCTAGCCTTTCTTCAGCCACCCCAGTATGAGCACATTGGGCCCATCAGTTATGGAGGTCATGGAATGTGGCTAACAGCTGGGGCTCCCTCTTACCACAATTGACTTCACCAAGACCCATGCTGGATGTCCAACCTGCCAGCCACAGAGACAAACAGCAAACCTTCAATAAGGCCACATTCTTGGGTGGCCAACCTGCCACTTAATGACAAGTTGATTGCATTGGTCTTTTTCTAAACTGGAGGGGCTAGCAATTTGCCTTTCCTGGAGGTGAGACCACTGAGGCTGTGGGTTTGCCTTCACTGCCAGTATCAATCAAAGGGCTTTCAGACTCTATCACTACAGAATTCTTACATGCCTCGGACCAAAGACCCATCTTATGGCAAGGGAGATATATCATGAGATCTACTTGTCTTACTGTATTCTCCATCACACAGAAGCCTGATTGTTAGCTGGAGTGTCCTATTAATCACTCAGGGAATGTGCCAACTCATGGGAAACATCCAGGGCTCTCTTACAGGATGTGGGGAATGCCCTGGACCAATAGCCATCATGTGGTCTTGGGTACCCAAGAGCTAGAGTGCTCGGATTCAAGAACATAGGCTGGAAGTTGGAGAGACATCACTCTTCATCACATCCAAAGACCCACTTGTGCACCTTACCTAGAAGTCCATGCTGCATGTGCCCCTTGCTTCCTGCCCCTAGGTTTCTCCGATGTCTACAGTGAGGGATGCTACAGGAACTTGCTTGGTGCTCATACATGGGCAATCTGAAAGTGCTGGTGAGTGAACATTTTGTAGGGTGACTCTGCCCAATGGAGCTGATGGAAAAAGGTGAAATTAATGCTTTACCCCCTTTCTTCCCAGATGAAGGTCATGGGATGCATTGCATGCAATCCTTCAGGGAACCCCAAGAATCAAGTAGCCAGTGACGATAGCAGTAGCTGATCCAATAATTTGCTCTCCTTTCCTGCTTTGCTCCCTCTGCCCCTCACTCCTGCTCCCTAAACACATTCCTCCATAAAGGGCCCACTCTGAAGACTTTCTGGGGACCCTGAGCTAGAAGAGATGGAATGTTACTCCATATGCCTGGGAGCGGAGGCCATCCACCCAGTAATATTACTGAGCTCTTACTATGTGCAGTGTTTTCAGGTTATGGAATCAGACAAAGTCCCTCCACTTCTCTTGGACACTGCATTCTAGGGTGGGGCAGGGTATAGAATGCAAATGAATGAATATTGATACAAAAAATATGAGCCCAGGTGTTTTTTAGTTTGCTAATGCTGCCAGAATGCTATATGCCAGAAATTGAATAGCTTTTATAAAGGGTATTTATTAAATTACAAGTTTACAGTTCTAAAGCCATAAAAATGTCCAAACTAAGGCATCCAGGGAGACATACCTTGACTCAAGAAGGGCTGATGTCTGTCACATGGGAAGGCATGTGGCTGGCATCTACATCCTCTCTTGGCTTCTGGTTTCAAGCGGCTCTCTCAGCCCCAGTGAATCTTTCTGGCTTCTGATTTGCTTAGCATGTCAGGGGAAGGCACGTGGAAATGTCTGCTGGGCTCTGCACTTCCAAACATCTGTGTCTAGGCATCTGTTCTCTCTGTTGTCTCTCCAGACATCTCCAAAGGTTTGCGTCTATGTTGCTTCTCTGTTGGCTATCCAAGCATCTCTGTCGGCACTCCAAGCGACTCCAGGTGTCTGTATCTATGTCAACTCTAGTGTCTGTCCAGCTTCTGTCAGTGCTCTCAGCTCCTGGCATCTCCTGGAGCTTCGCATTTCCAAATGTCTGCATCTGCATCTGAAGTTTCTCCAAAATCTCTCCCCTTTTAAAGGATCCCAGTAAATCATTCAAGACCCACCTTGAATGGGTGGAGTCACGTCTCCATCACATCAAAAGCTCCCACCACAGCAGGCGGCATCACATCTCCATGGGAGGTCCGGCCCTAAACAGTAAGTCTGGCCCCACAAGATGGAAAGAAAATGGCTTTTCTGGTACATAGCCATTTCAAACTCGCATACCAGGTAAGAGGCGGAGAATGACAGGGGCGGGGTGGCACGTGGGCAGAGTGCTGAGCGAGGCTAAGGAGGCAGCCAAGAGCTTGGCAGGGATAGAGCATCCTGGGCAGGGGAGTAGACAGAGACCACACCCACAAGGTCAGGGTCACCTTCGTTCCAGCCCATTTGGCGTTCAGACATTGAAAAACATGTTCAACTTCACATAATATCCTGAGAAAGTGGCTTAGCAGGATTACACAACAGTTGCACCCACGGTGCCTGTGAGCCATGGACCACACATGGCTTGTCCTCGTCGGTTACGTGATATGGGCAGCAGAGCTGCGTTCAAAGGGTGGCAGACCAAAAGGCAAAGTATCGCTATGAGCATCCCCAACCCCTTTATTAGTTCAAACCAGTCAAGTCTTTCTGCTTTATTATGGACCAAACGAATCAGTACAGAACGAACAGCCCGGGACCGCTCCTTGGCTGTTCATTAAAAAAGACAGCTTTGTTGTCGAGCAATCTAACCAGGTGTGGTGGTGACCACACCCATCCCCAAAGGGCGCCGTGGGTGCTGGAGGACTGAGAGATCCCAGGAGAGGAGGAGATGCAGCCTTACGCTTTCCCTGTGGATGACCGGGTTGCTTAACCGCCAGGTTCAGAAGTGACAGTTGTTTCCCAGCCGCTGGGGCACACAAGTGACCGTTGGAAATCAAAGGGCTTTAAAAGGATTTGAACTCCGGGGCAGTGGACAGAGTCGCATCAGGGAAATAACCATTCCCGGAAGGGACAAAGTTCAGGTAACGCTCATTGCAGCTCAGAAGTCCCCCCCGATTGGATTCTCTAATAACACTTTGTGCTTGTGGTCTGTTTTCATCTAAGGATCTGAAAACATTTTCGAGCATTAATTATACTTCACAAGGCTCCCAGGCACCCATTATTACATGGGTGTGTAATTAGACCCATTTCTTAGCTGGGTCCTCCGAGGCCTATTAAAATGAGCGGACTTGCTTCAAGCTTTGGGTTCCAACTGTCCTGTCTTCGACCCTGGCACGCTCGGTTTGTTTTAAGGGCTCCAAACCAGAGAGGGGCGTGGGCACTTAAACAAATCTCCATGGAAACAAGTCGCTTAAACGAATTCTTGGGCAAACCCTCAATGGGTCTCCTCGACTACTGTGCTATTAGGTTCTTTCATCACAACCAATTAAGCAAAGTATTTTATTTTTTACATGCCTTTACGAAAAGTGGTTACATGGACGTATTGAAAACCAGGAGATGTGCCCCAAGGAGGAGTGTGAAAGCATCCCTTTCCCATGGCCTGAATTTGACTCCCCCCAGGGTGAAGGAGATGCAGGTTTGCTGTTAATTTCCCATTATACTGCCAGGAGGCTATAAAATGTCTTTTCATCCTAAGTTGCATAAGTATCCAACACAGAAGAAGACCGTTATTACAAAAGGCAACTGCACTGAAAAAAAAAAAAGGCTTCATTTATTCTGAATGTCTGCATGGAACACTTTTGATGGCTTCTAAGGGACTGCTAGGTGAAAAATGCACAAAGGTCCTTTTAAAAGCGCATCCTGGTGTGGTGGATGCTGGATCTGGCTAGAAAAGTACCATCCACAAGCCAAGGCCGTGTGATAACAACGCCTCCTATGATATCTGCATTTGCTTTGCCTCCTGCTCACAGAGGGCTTATGCCCAGCTACCCTCCTTATTTCTCCAGAGGCTGGGGGCAGGGAGACTGTCTTGTGTCTTGACTTCTCAATGGCTCCAGGCAGCTGAGAACATTTGCAGCAAATGCACCATAATCTTAATGTTCCCGCCCCCCCACTTCTTCAGGAAAACAAATGGGTAGTTTCTTCGACAGTGAGATTGATGGGTAACCGAAGGAGGTGTGTGGGGAAAGCGTCAATTCCCCGTTTTCAGTGTCCTCCCTAGAACCACCGCACTCCATCTTTCCAGGTTCTTTCCTCGAGACCGATTCGCAAAAGACCCATTTCAAGGAGGAATAAAGAAAAACTCTGGCATCTTGAGATGGTGGCTGTGGAGCCCTGTGTTTTCATGCGTTTTGCCTACTAAACTGGCAGCTCAGGCTTGGCGACCCAGGACAGGCGGCTACTCTGGGGGACAGTCTCCCAGCAGCCCAGCTCCTGAAGGGGTTGGAGGGAAGCCAGCCCTGCAGTCTGGGAGCCTCTGGTCCCAGCTGGTGCTTGGTTTCCTCTGTAATCATTGCAGCAAGGTGAGCCCAGTCAGTGACTTCCCAGGAAGCCTCCAGCCCCATGGAAAGAAATTGAAGCTGCTTTCTGCATCCCCAGAGTCATTTAAGTGGAACTGGTACCCGAGACCCCAGCATCGTCCTGCTCTGCCCGTGCCAGTTTGCAATTCCGCCGAAGTTGCCGCTGAGCTTGGACTCTCTTGGGGAGTCAGGGAATTCAGTGGAGGTCTGTTTTAACTCAGCAAACATTTATTGAGAATTTACTAGATCCCGCGTGGAACGCTTGGGGTGCGAGCCAATCATGAATAAATAAAAAAACGAAGTCTCCCGTGGGAGAGACGGGAATGGGCACCACTCATGGAATGCCCGTTGGGATGAGTGATGCTCTAAAGAGAGGCACAAGGATGTCCCGGAGAAAGGATGGATCTGGGATGTGCTGCAGAAGCCAGGCCGGGAAGGGCGGACTTGGCCACAGTGATGCTGGGAAAGAGGGTGTGTCTCTGAGCAGAGGGAGGCGGTGGTGTTGGGGAGAAAGCGAAGGGCAGGGCTTAGCTCGGGGTTCCTAGAAGCAGAGCCTGAGGAAAGGCTTTCAAGAGACAGGAGGTGAAGGAAGCAGGGCAGAGCAGCAGCCAAAAGGTCTCCGAGGAGGTGGCGGGGAGCTGACCCCACAGGGAGCTCGGGAGGGTGAATTGTCCCACAGAGGTGCCCCGCCTTGAGGTCCCCCTATTGCTGGCTGCAGGCTCTCCTGGGCAAGGGGGTGGCAGCATGATGTCCCGGGCCCTGCTGCTCCCATGCATTTGAGGGCGAGCATCGGGAGAAGGAGGCGGCTGTGAGTCCTTTGCAGCCAGCATCTCAGCGCTGGGTGACAAGGTCAGCAGCCAGTAAAGGGGGGACCCTACAGCTTCCCCTCTCTCTAAGAGCTGCTTTTACCACCACCCTTTTGGCTCCTATCGGAAAGAGGTCATTGAAATCAGATGAAGGAGTCAAAATGAATCAAATTAATGAATGGCACGTGCACGCCTGCCGTGGTGTGGGGTCGCCTACCCAAGGACAGCTGAATGTTCAGCCCGGCTGGAGGGTGGAGACTCAACAAGAGCTGCTCCTTCAGAGGAGAGGAGACAGGAAGGACAGAGGGATGGCGTTCTGGGACCCCGAGTCCAGGCGCTCTCTAGCAAGGCAGAGTGCTAAAAGGTACTTGGCTTTACTTCCTACGGAAATTCATCGGTGATGGAACGGTTGGCAGCTCTGCCCTTTGTGCTTTGAGCTAAGCTTTCCCGCCTCCCCATTGCCGCCATGTGCCGGGCTCGGATCCCCGAAGCCCGCCTGGATTTCGTGAGGTTGGAACCTGGGGCCAGCCCCGAGGCGGGCAGGGGTGTCCGAGGAGGGGGCTGAGCCCCGAGGCTGGCGCTCCCGAGATGAGGGCATGTGTCTCCGGGCCGTGGGGCTGCCCACGGGTGAGAGCATTCCCCGTGGCCAGCCCTGGTCTGGGGGGCCCTCGGGGCCCCCACCTGGTGAGCGGGGCTGGGTCATCCCGAGCCCTGAGCACAGGGCGGCGGGTGGGGGGTGGGGAGGGGGCACCCGGCCCCACCTGCGGTTCCGGTCCTGCTTCCCTCCCGTGTGCATGGTGGAGAAGGGTTCCAGGAGAGCCACCCCCAGCCCCGCCCATGGGGGGGCGGTGGGGGAAGTATTCACTTTGCTTTTTTTAGTGTTTGCACTTTTTGTCCAAAAGGAATACTTGGCGAATACCAGACAGTCTCTTTGGAAAACACAGCATCATATTACAAAGGGGTGGACCCCCTTGTGTTAAATGAAAGAGTTCTTTCAATACCTGTGTTGAATTTTTAGAAATAAATTTCCCCTTCCGCCTCTCCCCTCGTAAATCTCATATTCAGGTGGGCAGTGACCGCGAGCGTGTCTGAAGGTGTAACCAGGAGCTCGGGGGGGGGGGGCGGGGGACGTGGACCTTTTCCAGACGCTCCCACCGGCTCAGCAGAGCAGCCAACATCCAGGACTCTTGATTTTACGAAAATGGACACCGAAGGGCATGAAGACAAAGGAGAAAAGGGAGAAACACCGATTTAACTTGAGCTGACTTTTTTTTTTGGCTGACTTCGAGGACTAGCAGAAGTCTGGAAAAGATAAAGCTACAGGTTCTCATGCCCAGAGCTTGCTTTTCGTTCGCATCAAAGCAAACCAAACATCGAGAGGGTCTTTAGGCCGAGCTGAAATACTCAATTGATCCTTTTTGCCCCCCACTGGTTCCCGGGAAAGGGGGCTGCCCGGGCCTCTTAAATGACGCAGCCTAACAGTGGGCCGATTGTGCCCGCACGCTGCCCAGGTAGCCGGGGACTTCCTGTGCGGAGCTGATGACCCCGAGATCTCATCGCGAAACCCCTGCCCGCCAGGAAGTATCACCTTACAGGCCTGCGTTTCTTCAAGTAATCTGTGAGAATGCCATTAAAGTTAATGTCTTAATTAGCTAGGCATTAGCGAAGGAATTATCGGCATCCGAAGGCTTAGCCGGCTTGTGGGATCCAGTTGCACCGGGCGGCCAAGGAACGCCAAGGGAGAGATCCCTGCGCCCCCCAGGAGCCTGCCTGGGAGCGATCGGAAAACTGCAGGGGCTCCAGGACTACTCAGCTGAGGGGCTCCCCACCCCACCAGCCCGCTGCTGTCTCTCTGCCTCCCTCCTTTCCTCCTTCCCTCCCTCCCTCCTTCCCTCCTTCCCTCCCTCCTTCCCTCCCTCCCTCCTTCCCTCCTTCCCTCCCTCCTTCCCTCCTTCCCTCCCTCCCTCCCTCCCTCCCTCCTTCCCTCCTTCCCTCCCTCCCTCCTTTCCTCCTTCCTTCCCTCCCTCCTTCCCTC
Organism: Tamandua tetradactyla; assembly: GCF_023851605.1. Taxonomy (NCBI): domain Eukaryota; kingdom Metazoa; phylum Chordata; class Mammalia; order Pilosa; family Myrmecophagidae; genus Tamandua; species Tamandua tetradactyla. The sequence continues at coordinate 4,969,524 of NC_135335.1, forward strand.
CTCCCCTCCTTCCCTCCCTCCCTCCCTCCTTCCTTCCTTCCCTCCCTCCCTCCTTTCCTCCTTCCCTTCCTCCCTCCTTCCCTCCCTCCCTCCCTCCCTCCTTTCCTCCTTCCTTCCCTCCCTCCTTCCCTTCCTCTTTCCTTTCCCTCCCTCCCTCCCTCCTTCCCTCCCTCCTTCCCTCCTTCCCTCCCTCCCTCCCTCCTTCCCTCCTTCCCTCCCTCCCTCCCTCCTTCCTTCCTTCCCTCCCTCCCTCCTTTCCTCCTTCCCTCCCTCCTCCTTCCCTCCCTCCCTCCTTCCCTCCTTGTTTTCTCTTTTTTTTTCTTTCCCTCCCTCCCTTCTTTCCTTCCCTCTTTTCTTTCTCTTTCTTTTATAGGTAAACAAATATACACACAACAAAATTTGCCATTGTCGCCGTTTTCAAGTGTACACCTCAGGGGCACTGACGGCATTCGCAACGCTATGCCGCCACCACCGGCCGCCACCCAAAATTTGAGTCACCCCAAACAGAAATTCTGCACCCACTGAGCCCTGGCATCTGGTATCCTCTGTTCTACTTCCTGTGTCAACGCATTAGTGTATTCTGGATATTTCGTGTGAGTGGAATCGAACAATATGTGTCATTCGTCCCCTGCGTAGGTGGACCCTGCTTTGTTACTCACTCACTCAGTTCGTTCCTACCTAATGCCTCTGGGAGATCGGGGCGCAGGGTCTGCCCAAGCCCCTGTTCTTTGGGGTGGGCACCTACGGGAGGCTCGTGGGGTAACTCAGGCCACCTGAGGAGCTGGGGACTGTCCCCCACTTTCCCAGGTAATTCTCAGGAGGAGATACCGGGGCAGGCTCCTCTCCCCCGACTCTGCACATTTGCGGCCCCCACCCCTTCCAGAAGGTGGGCTGGTCTGGGACGCATTCGAGGATCCATTGCATTTTGGTGTTTCTGAAGGAAAAAGGAAGGTCTCTGATGAAACCGGTTAAGACCTGAGTTAGCAGAGCCTTTGGCAGACGCTTGCCCAGGTCCCGCCACCTTCCGGAAGGAGATGCCAGGGTGTGCGCTGATGCGGTGTCCCGGAGAGGCGTCCTGGGAGAAGGGGCCCCTCCTGTGCCTGGCAGGATGTCCCTGGGTGGGCTGCACGTCGGGGTGGGGGACACAGAGTCTGGGAAGGACACTCCAGGCCCAGGGACGGCCCCAGCGAAAGCGTGGAGGCCCACGCAGCTGCACAGCAGGGAGCTGGCACCCAGGAGGGTCTGACGCCAACGCCTTCACTCTTTCGGCTGCTTCCGTTCCGAAGGCTTGTTGGTGTTCTGAGCTGAGGCATCTGCACCCAAAGAGGAGAGGGGACGCGGCTCTAGGTTCCCAGTTCTTAAGCGGTCCCTGGTACATCTGGCAAATGCGGCTTCTTTGGAATTCCAGCCACCCCTGCTGGGTGGGGAAGCGGTGGGAAAGGGGCTGGTGGAATCATCTTCTCCCTGAAAGGAGCTCTGGAATGGGGAAGTTTGCAACCATGAGTGCTTAAGTCCAAGTGCAGCAACCCCTCGCCAAGGGATCCCCCTCTTCTGGGCTCTGAGGCTGCCTGACCGTCCACCCCGGGCAGCCTGGAACTGAAGCAAGTTCTACTTTCTCTCTCTGCCCTTCAGGTGACTGAAGTCAGCCATCACCGTGCCCGTTTTCTGCAGGTGGGACAACTCCAGGTACGTCCTGCTCCTCTCCATGCAGCACTGTGGTCAAGCCCAGGGTACCTCTGGGGTGCAAGGGGTACAAATCCAACCTAAGCCACCCCCTGGGAGGGATCCTGGCTGCCTCCTGTACCTGGCAGGTCAAGGGTGGCTTCAGGTGTGGCTGGTCCAGGTGCCCAAAAGTTATTCTCAGGGCTTCTCTTTGCTGTCGTTATCCTGACTTCCTCGGGACACTCTCCTCTCAGGAAGACAGGGCTGCAGCGACATGGCCAGAGAAGAACAACTGTTGGGCTTCAGGCTCAAACCATTCCCCTGGGCAGGCGCTTTTCTTTCCTGCCGTCTGTCCATCCATCCCAGGTAAGACCCCGATCTGCTCTGCTTGGGTCACGTGGCCATCTCTGGACCAACCCCCCACGCCTGGGGAGGGGAGCACCACAGCTAGTCTGGAGGGGTGGGGCTTGACGGCTGCCACGTGGAGCCTCTAGAAGAAATGGGGCCCATCGGTGGTCACATGCCGCAGTGCTTTGTCCAGCAGGTCCCGGGCAGGAAGAACAGAAGCAGTCTCGATGGCAAACCAGTGAAGGAAAGGACCTGGGCCAGACTTAGGGTCAGGTAATTGAAACACATGTTTTCTTGGTACTTGGGTGACTGACCAGTCCATATTTCTGGATGATGCTTGTCGTGAGCAGCTGTTTATGGTGTGCTCGGGCCCCTACTAAGCATCCTCATACCTGCGACCTTCATTGCTTGACCACACCTTCTGCTGTCCATGCTGCCCTCCTTTTTGACAAACCAGCCCAGAGCTGCACATCATCAAACCTGCACTGGGGACCACTCGCCCCTGCTGCCTCCGTGTGCAGCCCCCAGGGAGGGTACAGTCCCTGCCTTACATCTGGCAGGGTGAAGACATGTGAAAGTGAAGACGTGAAACAAATGGTTGAAGGTCCAACCGCCGAGGAGCTTAGGGGAAGGAAGCACCAGCTGTTCAAGGTGGAGGATGTGGGCTCAGGGAGGGACGCCTGCAGCATGAAGGAGACGCCCTGGAAGCCCTCCTGTCAGCACGGGAACCAGCCCCATGGGGCCTGACCTATGTCAGGCGGTCAGGGAGACAGGCGGTGAGGGGAGGAGGTGGGGGAAGGCGTTCGGACACCCCCCATCCCCTGCCCCGGATGCCAGTTCTTTATGCACCGACGTAGCCCCTGCACGCATTCCTCAGGGACGCAGGGCGTGCACAGACCTGGCCGGACAGCTGTTCTCACACCTGGTGCCCAGTAGACTCACCTGGGGCAGCTTTCAAAGACCTGATACAAGGCCCCACCCTCTGACCATCCGACTTAGTCCACGTGGGGTGGGGCATTGGCCATTTTTTAAACGATTCTCAAGTGCCGTCAGGGTTGAGAAGCACAGGGCTAGGCTCCAGGTTGAGTTTCTTCAACGAGGACCCCCCGATCTTATATGCAAAATGGTGCATGGTGATGCAAAGAAGAGGCAGCCCAGCGCCTCCAGGTGACACCAAAGCCGCCTGAACTGGAGTCCCTGCCCTGAGACTTTATAACCCAGATGCGGAGACGCCCCACACCCAAGGTGGTTGGAAATCCAGGGCAGCCCTCTGGGCTCCTTGCATGTAGACATGGACAGAACATTCCGTCTCAAGAGGTAACGAGAGGGAAAACCACTTGGCCAAATTTAGCACTTCACTCACCCTGGTAGGTTCTGACAATAAAGGCGAACGGGGTGCAGGGGGCAGGGCGAGGGTGGGGTGTGTCTGAATTCATTTACAGACGCCGGAACGGGCTCTGAAGCAAAAATGTCTTAAATGGATCTATAAAAAGAACACCAAGTTTCCTTAGACAGACCAAAGCATTTTGATGATTTAAGTCTAAATGAATCTGGAACACGAGGATTACATTTCTTTGGAACTCCTCGAGACTCCGAAATGGTGCGAAGAGTGGAAAGGACTGAAAGACATGACTGCTTTTGGAGAATTTCAGAGGCAAGAATGTGGCTAAAGCATCCAGGAAATGGATCCTTTTGGTGTTTTTGATGTCACAGGCAAGTGACTTGAAGGACCATTTTTGTTCATTCCTTCTGTTTGCTGCTGCAAGGAGCATCGATCTTTGGGACTGGTCGTAGCCTCCCTCTCCGGGAAGCCCCCTAACTTCTGAAGCTCTCAACCCTCCTCTGCTTGCCCCTGTCATTTTTTATCTCACTCAACTGCTCCTTCCATGGTCTGCTGGCCAACACAATGCTTGGCACCTAAACGGTGGTGCTGAGGGAAGAGCTGGGAGGCGATACCAGGTGATGCTGAAACTGAATGATGAAGCCAGAAGGCCAAGGAGCCAAAAGGACCTGCAAGTAAGTGCCACATCTGGAGGGTCTGCCCAGGAAGAACATGTCAAAGCTGGAGGTGAGGAGTCCTAGGATGCCAGGGGCAAGAGAAGGGGCAGAGGCTAGGGCGAGATCAGTAGCAGCTTCCTATAAGAAACAGATATGTGGGAAGGCCTGTAGGCTTAATAAGCAAGATACTCCCTGATACTCCTTATCCTTGATACTCTCCATCAGCAAGATGCTGTCAGAAAATATGCTCCATCAGCAAGATACTCTCCATCCTCAAGATACTCTCAATTTCAAGATACTCCCCACTCTCAAGATACTCCCTGTCAGCATAATTTGATAGGATCACTTCAGGTGGCTTCTAAAGTTTCCTCCAGTTCTAAAATTCCAAGAGCCTGTCACAACCTTATAAGTGATAGACAATTATATTATTTAATTAGAAAACATATCTCAAAGAGGAAATGAAATTGTGACTTTCTTGTATTAGGAAGAGGTGGGAGAGATTGTATAAGTGAAATATATCCTCATCTATCAGAGCAATAAATAATGCCTAAATATGATAAATCAATGAGTAGCAGCTCATAGGGTATATTTCCACTCATCATCTCTTAAATTGTTTGTACTAACGCTTCTATTCCTTCTTCGTTTTCTCTTCCCCCATCTCCCTGTACTTTTAATTTTACAGTGTTGAACCTGATAACATTTATAGATAGTGTGTGGGGGGTAACCACATTTAAGGCTTCATGCTTTGTCTATAGATTTATCCTAAAAGTAAAAAATCTGGAAATGATGTTTACGTCTTTAAGACTATACAAATATTGCTTACTGCAGAGCCAAGTAGTATACTACAATCACCTTTCTTCTCTGGTACAGCTTCCCATCTTTCCTGGAATTCCTGCCCTTTTTCGAGTATTGTTTGTTTTGTTCGCTTGCAAGTTCTACTGCCTACTCAAGTATCACATCATAGCTTACATTTTTAGATGTAAAATATTTCTTCCCCTCCATTTTTTCTGCCCTCTTGTTCTGCAATACTCATTAGTTAACTATTGAACTTCCTAGATTGGTGCTCTTGGTTTTATCATTTCTTTCATATTTTCAGTCTCTTTGACCTCTCATTCTATTTTCTGGAAGATTTCCTTAACTTTATCTTCTAGCCTTTTTACCAAATATTTTTTTAAAGAAAAATTTCAGCACTCATGTTTTCTGTTTAAATTTTAGTTTTCAATGGCTCTCTCTTGTCTTCTGTTTCTTTTTCATAGTGTCCTCTTCTTTTCGTAGATGTGAACTTATCTCAAATCTGTTTGAGAACACTAGAGTTTGTTTTTACGTTTTCTCCTATTTCCTGATTATCTCTGATTCCTTTAAGGTCATTTTTTTTCTCTCGGCTTATCTTGGTCTTCCTTTCTCTTTTTCTGGTTTTCAAGTGTGTGCTGGTCTTTGTATGTCCCATGTTAGAATGAGGCATGAGGGAGCTGACTGAGAACTTATGCGGGAGCATGTGGGCAGTTGACTGACGGGCAGGCTCTGTGCTGGGGAGTCAGGGAGCTCATGAGGGCTGAAGTACCACGAAGTGGGGGTCTTTGCTGTGGGCTCCTGAGCCCCAGCAGCATAGGCTTCCTATTCCGAAACAGTTTGTTCCAGTTCTTTAAAGAAATGCCCTCTTTTCTCTTCCCTTTGGGGACCAATGTCTAACTACAGATGCTGTACATGATGGGATTGGGGGACTGTGGAGGTAGATTGGGGTCCTTTTCCTTCACCAATAGACTTTTAATGGCCACCCCCTGCTGTGCACCCATCTCACATGTCACATGCACCTTCGCGTCTGGTGTTTCTGGGTTCTGGGTGGTGGACTCCCTCCATCGCAGCCTGAGCTGCCATCTCCTTGATCTGCTTCCTCACTCTCCTGTATTCCAGCCACTTTACAGATATTCGTTGAAACGTCTTATCCATCCACGCACACCTTGTCTTCTTCATTTTGTTCAAACATTTGCATTTTTTTTCTCTACTTTTAATGGAATCTTGAAAAGAAAAAGAACAAATGGTTGTGGTCACTTGGCCATCCTGAATTGGAAAACCCATTTCCCTGTTGATGGACAACCATTGGGCTATTTCTAATCATTCATTCATGTATTCATTTTTGTTTTTTAATGTTACACATCGACATGATTCAAAATACGGAAATATGTGCAGTGAGGTTTCCCTCCCATCTTTGTCCCTCTGACCAATTCCCACCCACCCAACCCCTTCATGCAATCATTGTTGTTTGTTTCTTTGTTCCCTTCCAGAGTTTCCTTACAAGAAAACCATACAAGCAAATACATGTATACATTTTATCCCTTTCTTTGTTTTTCCTAAAATCTAGTGTTCTATTTGTAGTTCTGCACATTTTTTTTAGCTTGAAATACTTCCATTCCAGTATAAAGAAAGCTTCTGCTTTCTCTTTCTTCTAACAGTTGCACAAACCCTATGGCATGAATGTATCTGATTTAATTAACCCGTTTCCTATCGAGGGACATTTTGTTTGTTCTCCCTTTCTTGCTGCCACACATAAAGCTGCATTAAAGTATTTTGAATACATCATTCTGTATGTGTTCATATGCATCTATAAGATAAGAAGTTCCACTCTGCTGGAGAGCTCCAGAAAGGAACCATTCACACGAGATATAATGATCGAAAGGTATATGCGTTTGCATTTTTGATAGACGTTGCTGTAGTTTTGAGCCAATTTAAACTCACACCAGCAATAAATGAGTGACTATTTCCCTCTAGCCTTGTTAACAAAAAATGATTTGTCCAACTTTGGAGTTTTGCCGATTGGACAAATGAAAAACTGTATCTCAGTCTGGTTTTAATTTGAACTTTCCTTCTTTTGGGTGAGATAGGCTTTCATTATAAGAGTCATTTGTGTATCTTTCTCTGTCAACATTTTGCCCACTTTTCTATTGAGTTATTGGTCTTCAGCGATAGTCACCTTTTAATTAAAATATGAGGTGCGATTCTTTTTTTTTCTAATTAGTCTGTTCTTTCGATTTTCTTGCGGTGCTTTTTTTCCATTTGAAATATTTTTTAAGTAGTAGAATTTTTAGATTGCTTTTATATTTTCAGTCATAATTAAGAAGCTGTCCCCATCCTATAGCTATAAAAGAACCCTTCTATGCTTTTTTTTTCCCTATCACTTTTACGTTTTTCTTATTCTCTTCTCAATTAAATCTTTGATCTGTTTGGAGTTTATTATCACGGCGTATGGGATGAGGCTACCCACTTGTTGCAGCAATCTCTTCCCTGTACTATTTTTTACCTATCTTTTCCCCACTGATCTGAGATGCCACCTTTTTCTTACACCAAAGTCCTCCATGTATTCTGAGCCCTTTTCTGGACTTTCTGTGTCTTTGGTCTTTCGGTCCATTCATTTCTGGTACCACACTGCTTTAGTTACTGATCTTTTGTAGTCCTCCCCTTCGTTCCTCCTTATTTTTAGAGTTTTCCTGTCCATCTGATTAATTTTTCCTCGTGAATTTTTAGCATTGCCTTATCTGGTTTAAAGAAAAAGAAACTGCATTTTCTCTGAAATCAAGTTAATGTTATAAATTAACTAGGCAGACTTGGCCTCTAGAGCCTGAGTTGTGTGTCCAGTCGTTCACATCTTTTATCATCTTCAATAGTTTCAAAATTCTCTTCATACAGATCTTAAATAATTCTTGTTATACTTATTCTTAGCAGTTAAGCTTTTTTTGAAAAAAATAGCTGAGAATCAGGTCTTGTTTTACAATGTACCTTTCAATTGGTTGTTTTCTTGCGCATATGAAAACCACTGATTTTTAAAAAATGTATATTCTGCTCCCTTTCATTGCTTATATTAGTTTTGTAATGGCTTCTTTTTTTCCCCCAGAACATAAGTATATCATGTACAAATAGCAAGATTATGTTTGCTTCTTCTCAAATTCTTTTATTTATATTTATCTATTTATTTTTTTTACATGGGCAGGCACCGGGAATCGAACCTGTGTCCTCGGGCTTGGCAGGCAAGCATTCTTACCTGCTGAGCCATCGTGGCCCACCCTCTTCTCAAATTCTTTTGCTTTGAATTTCTTTGTCTTTTCTGGTTGTATTTGCTAGTAATTCTGAAATCATGAAATAAGAGTGGTGATAAACATCTTTGCTTGTTGCTGACTTGGTGGAGATAAATTTAATGTTTCTCTATTAAGCAGGAGGCTGGCTGAGATGCATCTATTTATCACGTTAAGGAACTATCAGCTCTTCTCATCTTATTGGCTGTTCTATCAAGAGTTTTGTCAATTGCCTTTCAAACTGTAGAAAAAAATCATTTGCTCCCGCTCCTTAGGCCAATCGATATGATCAATAATGTTTCTTAGTATCGAACCATGCTTTGTCTTAATGAATTGCTATTTTAGGGTGCTTCTGAATACTGTTGTTTAAATTTTATTTTGGATTTTCCCTTGATATTATAAGAGAAGATTGTTCAAAGACTTTATCAAGTTTTGGTATCAAAATAGCACTTTGAAAGTTTTCTTGTTCCATGTTTAAAAGATTTTAAACTGCATTGAAATGAAGAAAAATTTATGAGAGTTTTCTTGTGAAGCTTTCCAGGCTTGGTACTTTTTTCTGAGCTTGGTACCTTTTTTCAGGGCATTATTTTTAAATTTGTGGTTAAGAAGAATATGTTAACGAATACCCTTGTATATCCATCTTTGCACACTTGCATGAGCTTTTCCATTAGATTAATTCCTTGAGGTAGAATTGCTATCAACTCCACAGAGGCTGAACCAAGTTATGTCCCTACCAAGCAGCAACGGCGTCGGGTTTTTTTTTTTTTTTATGTATAGTTTAATTCACATACCATACAATCCATCCAAAGTTTACAGTCAGTGACCTCTGTATAATCACAGAGTTATGCATTCACCGTAACATTTTAGAATATTTTCATTGCCCTGAAAGGAAAAAAAATTTCCCTACCCTCTCTACCCCTCAATTATTGATGCTTACTTTAGTATAGTTCCTTTGTACAATTGATGAAAGAAATTACAATGTTGCTGTTAGCTACAGTCCTTAGTTTGCATTCATTGTATTTTTCCCCCATACCACCTTTGACACTGGGTATTGTCAATCTTTTTTGTCTTTGTCAATCTGATAGACAAAAACAAAACAAAAACAAAACGAGGCAAACGAACAAGAAAACTCAAAGAACAACCCTTTCTTACATTATTTTAATTTGCTTTTCTTTAATTAACAGGGAGGTTGGGCCCCTTTTTGTATGTTTATTCTAGGTTTTTCCAATTTGGCTTTCCCTCTTTTTCTTATCACTTATTTATTTATTTTATTACTGTAATTATTTTGGGGTCCATGGGCTGGAAATCAAACCCAGGTCTCTCTTATTGCTTTTTAAATGCTCTTTGTATATTAAGGATACTTAGCCATCCCACTGAGTATGCTATAAGAGGTCAGTTATGAGTCTTCCTGGTGAGTGGACTTTGTTATAAAAAAATTATATAGTGAGTCGGCAGCATCTACGCTCATGCCACTGGGCAGTGGCTGCAGTGTGGCTGATTCAGTCTTAGGTCATACAGAAAACTTAGAACTTGTTGCTTGAACATCCAGAACTAACTTGAGGAACTTGACTCAGTGACTCAACTCTTCTGTGTCCAGTTCCAACAAGCTCTTACAGGACTGGAAAACAACACCAGCAGCTGAAAAATTCCCATTGATCTGAAACATACCAAAGTTACACGTAATTCTGGTAATCCAAATTCATTTCCTGAGTAGGGTCAGATGAAATATGGGCCTGCCCCTGATGAGTTATTCCAAGAAGGAAAATGAGACAACCAGGAGTTTTAAAAGCCAGCATTTGGCCAGGTCTTCTGTGCAGCCGTACTTACCACTGCTTTGCAGATTTCTGGAGGAAAACCTAAACACATGATTAGGATACAAAGGAAGTTTCCTGACCTCTCCCTGTTGGCTTCCACCTCTGGGTGTGGCTAGGAGTTAGAAAGCTTAGAAATGCTAGTTCCTGGCTGATAATCACGGCAGGGGAAGTATCTGATGTGGGATCTCCCATAAATGGTTTGATATAGTTCCAGAAACAGTTTTTAAATCAAACCAAACCATCAGGCCATGACAGTTTCAGATCTATCTCTTTGGAAGCCATGTTTTCATGGGATCTTCTGTTTCCTTCACCCTCAAGCCCTCCCAGCATTTACCCAACAAGGAGAATCATCATGATGAATCAAGTGGATGGCTTAAAACTGCCCAATAAAACACTGTGGGGAAAACACAGCCTGTCCTCAGGAGACAGGCATTCCCTTAATCTATAGACTTACGTCTGTATCAGTCCCTGGTTTTAGTTTCAGGAAGACCAAGCTGCTGGAGATAATAACACAATAGCTGCGACAGTAAGGAATGGTTATTTTCTCTTACCATGAGCAGGCTCTCTGTAAGCATGCTTCAAAGGCTCTCTCATTCGCTCTGCAGGATGAGGCGGGTGGTATATTGATAGCCCCAACTTGTAGAAGAGCACAGGAGGCTTGGAGAGGGTGGAGAACATACCCAAGAGTGAATGGCTGGGAAGTCTGGATCAAACCCATGCTCTCTGCAGTGCCACCACCCCAAGGCCACCAGCCCATGGGCAGGGCTCTTGAGAAGATCTTGGCCTGATGATGCAGCCAGAAAGGGGACAGAGATATTGAGGTCGGCCAGGAGAAGAAGTGACAGAGTCGGCCCTGGGGAGTCAGAGAAGAATATGCTGAATTCCGTGAGGGGGTCCTGCAGGGAAGGTGAGTGGTCGCTCAGTTGGAGGGGCCGGGCCAACTCCTTGTTGGGTAAATGCTGGGAGGGCTTGAGGGTGAAGGAAACAGAAGATCCCATGAAAACATGGCTTCCAAAGAGATAGATCTGAAACTGTCATGGCCTGATGGTTTGGTTTGATTTAAAAGCTGTCTCTGGAACTATATCAAGCCATTTATGGGAGATCCCACATCAGATACTTCCCCTGCCATGATTATCAGCCAGGAACTAGCATTTCTAAGCTTTCTAACTCCTAGCCACACCCAGGGGTGGAAGCCAACAGGGAGAGGTCAGGAAACTTCCTTTGTATCCTAACCATGTGTTTAGGTTTTCCTCCAGAAATCTGCAAAGCAGTGGTAAGTACGGCTGCACAGAAGACCTGGCCAAATGCTGGCTTTTAAAACTCCTGGTTGTCTCGTTTTCCTTCTTGGAATAACTCATCAGGGGCAGCCCCATATTTCATGTGCAGGTGAAGTTCAGGGACAGTGAGGAGGGCTCAGTGGTCATACTGGAGCCAATACTGCAGCGGTGACTCAGGAAGGAGCTGAGAGATAGTGGGCATTTCCCGAAGGGTCTCTTCCTGCAAGGCGATGGAGTTGAGTCACTCCCCAGCAGTGGGAAAACACGGAGGTGGCTTGGTTAGATTCACTTTTTAGAAGCACCAGCATGACAGCAGCCAGGAGGGAAACGCTGGAGCCCTGATGAAAAAGTATGGGCTTGGTAGAGTTACTGGTTTGAGGCGACACTCTAACTATTCCTCTGGTGTAAATATTCACTGAACACATAGCATTTGAAGGTAGAGTGGTGGCAGCGAAAGTCGACGTGTAGGCACAGAACTCAATGCATGGTGCTAATAGATGCTAGCAGTCAGGCAGCTGCTTAGCTCTGGGGCCTCAGCTTCTCTCAACAAAGAATGCTACCAAGCTCCCTCCACCGTGGACCACTAGTCTGCCTAACTAAGATAAGATTTCTGATAGGTGGACATATTTCTAAGGCTAAAAATTGATGTAAAGGTCATGAGAATATTCACCAGGGAAGAGAAGTTTTTTCATTGTGGGCTGAGATAGACTGCAAGCCCATGTGTCTAGATAAAGCCACCTGCTTTATGCTTTGTTACTGCTTCCTTTCTGCCTCATTTACCATCGTCACTTTATTTTTGCTCGTCCATGTTAACATGCCAAGGTACTCAGTGCTCGTCCATGTTAACATGCCAAGGTACTCAGTGGTGGCCAAAGAGAACCGAATTTTAAGTTGGTGGGAGGGGACTTAGCTAATTGCTGCAGGTAACCACCCAGAGACCAGTCTCTTCCAAATGTCAGACATCCAAATTATGAAAAGCACCAGACGGCAGAATAATATGAAAAGTGGGCTAGAGCTGATGATAACAACCCAGCAGAGCTCTAGGGAAGGGTCTGCTAAAGAAACTGGGAATCCAACTAGGAACTGAACACTTGAATTCGCTTTTCTATTTGGGATCTGAGAAAGGAAATCCAATAAGCATAATTTATTTGTCTGATTATTTCAGAACATGGTGCTGGAACAAATCTTGCCTTGTTCTGGAATTTAAAAAGCAAGCAGAATTAGGTTGTTATGTGTTAGAAGAAAAAAATTTTAAATCAAACACACAGACATATGAATGCACAACACAATCAGCGATGGGCTACAGTTAATGGTACAATTACAAAAACATTGTTTCATGAATTATAACAAATGTATCACATGAAGGCCAGGTGTAAATAATAGGGTAGTATGGGAACTCTGTATTTTATGCACATTTTTTTTCTGTGAAATTAGAGCTTCTCTGATAAAAAGATTAAATTAAAAAAGATAAACAAACGAACAATTGAGAGAACAAACCCACCAATATAGAGTAACCTAGTAGTATTCAAATGAGAAGAACACGGTCTGAAAAACATCTGCTGCAGAATCCAGAAAGAAAAAAAAAGAGAAAGAAGTTCAGGAAAGCAATCAGCATTGACTATGAAGCAAAAGAAAAGAAACCAACTATATACCAAGTTGAACCCTATGAAATTGCCAGTGTTATGAGTCCAAAACAGTTGAATGTAGGCAATTTCATAGGGTTGGATCTGATATATATTCTATCTACCAAAGGCAGAAAACAAACAACTAGAAATAGACACATATTATAGAACAAGGGAACGAAAACAAGACTGAATCTCTTGGTTATAATAATAAGTGTAAACAAAATAGATTTTCTTACGAAGAAGACCAAGATTGGATTAAAAAAATTTGACTATATACCATTTCCAAAAAGCAATACCACCTAAAGGATAGTTGCTCAAAAGATTTAAAAGTAAATGCACAGGTATATGCATCTTAGATAAATGCAAATAAAAAGAAATCGAAAGTCATAATACTAGATTCAGCTTAAGTAAAATTCAATAACAAAAGTGTAAGCAGAACAAAAGAGCGGACTTTAATTTCGACAAATGGTACAATTAACAATAAAGAACTTTCAGTGCTAGATAACTGTGTCCCTATATATATAATGCAAAACTTTTTACAAATATCCAGGGAAATGGTCAGAAATTCATCAAGGCCTGTAGTCTCTTGTCCATCATTTTGAATCCCATGAAACTCTGAAAGGCAAGACTTTTTCATAAGCCTGAGGGATTTGCACAATTTGACCCAAACTGATTTGAGATTTTTTGTAGTCTTTATTCCACTCAGGGTGACTATTCATGTATTTTACTGAAGAAATATAAGTGGACTTTATTATGGGGTCCTGCCTCTCATCTGTTTGGGGGTTATGTAAAATCCCTTATATTATCTTCCTAAAACCTAAAAGTTCCGAATTCTGAATCACAGCCTCTAGTAAGGAAATTTTTAACACACTTCTCTCAGTCTTTCACCTATGAAATAAATAAGAGATGGATCCTATACTGTAATTATAATTAAAGAACATCTTTAAATGTGTGCCTGTATATACGCATATATAAATTTTGTATTCTATACATAGAGAATGCATATTTTCTGGCTTTTACATAATGGTTATATAAATCACACTCTATGATTACAATGTAATAATACAGTCTACATATATAAAAATTTATAATCCGATCACATGTTTTTTAAAAGCACATGTCTAAATTAGGACAAAGCAGAAGTAAAGACTGACATTACAGACATCAGAATTAATGGGATGTGGTCAGTTTCATTTGGAGACAAAGAAAATGCTTTCATTATTAAGGTATAAAAAAGGAGAACAAATAAGAATGAGAACAGGGAACTGGCCACAGATAGCGAGACAATTCACACAATTATAGAGAAGGTCATGGGATGCTCCCAGCTCATAAAGAGCTCGTGTTTCCTGGGTGCTTATTATGTGGCTCCCACAGCCTAGGAAATTATAAATGACAAAAATTTGAATTAATGTAAGGGGTTGGATACCAGAAGAGGCAAACATCCATATGAGAAATTTAAAAGCTATCAAAGAAATGCCCTCCCAAAAAGTGCTGGATCCAAGCAGTTTCATGGTGAATTCCATCAGACTCTCAGATAGCAGGTCATCCCCACATAATGTGGGTTGCTCTTACTAATAAAAATGGATGGAAAGCCTCTCTTTTCACAGAAAAGAGAACTTTTTTTATAGATAATTGATTTCTCTATCTACAAACTTCATAACAATCATAAAAAAGGTTTCTTAGAATGGTAGAAGAATTCAGAAGGTGGCTGGATAGGAAATAATTGTACAAAACCCAATAACTTCTTTATATACTAAAAATAGCCAAGTAGAAAACGTGGTACAAAGTAAATACAAAGTAAAGACATCATTCACGATAGCAATCTCATTATACAATCTCTAGTAATAGACTAAGCAAGAAATATAAAGGATGTATTACAAAAAAAAGATGAACTTTACTGAAGGACATAAAAGAAGATTTGAATAATAGAGAGAACACTTTTCTATTAATACGTAGAATATTTGTTAAATATGTCAATTCATTCCCAAACAATTTGTGTATTTAACACAATTCAAATGAAATTCCCTAGGATAATTAGAGGAAGCTGACAAACAGAATTGAAAAATCACATAGCAGAATAAATGTTCAAGAATTGTGAAAGAAAATATTAAAGAAAATACAGTATAGACATAACCACAGTACTTGAGATGGCTAAGGAATTGACTTACAAATTAATGAAATGAAATTCAGAAATAGGCCCAAAGTATATAGAATATAGTTTATATTTCAAATCAAGAGAGAATGGATGGAAAAGCATAAAGTTAGACTCATACCCATTCCAAACACCAAAATAAATCCCAAATGATTAAATAATTAAATGAAGCAAACCCCAAATCATTAAAGTTCAACAGGAAAACTCAGGCAAATAAGATATATAATCTTGAGTGAGATAACTCTTTCTAATTGATGGAAGAATTATCAAGGAAAGGTTGATAGCTCTAACTCTATGAGCCTGAAATCAGCTTTCCATCAAAAAGTAGCATACCTAGGGTGGTTAGAGCAAGCAGCCAGAAGTTGAGCTGTTTAAACCCCAGACATTTGAAGCTGCACAATCCTGGACACGGAAGTCTGAATCTAAGGTGTAGGCGAGACCACGCTTCCTCTGAAGTTCCTGGAAGAGGGTCCTTCCTTGCCTCTTTTGACTTCTGGTGGTGGCAGCTGTCCTTGGCATCCCTTGGTTTCCAGCTTCAGCCCTCCAACTTCTGCTTCTGTCTTCACATGGCCTTCTCCTCTGGGTCTCTGCGTCTCCTTCTTCTTCTTAAAAGGATGGCCGCCATTGGATTTAGCCCCCTCTCCAAGATAACCTCATCTTAATGTACATATAGCTCGATTGCGCCTGCAAATGTCATCTTTTTCCAAATCAGTTCATGTTCACAGGTACTGCACATTAGGATTTGAACGTATCCTTTAGGGAGCTTCTACGGGAAAATGTAGGTGGATGTGTTAAAAGGTCTGGGAGTGAGAGGATTCTTTCTAATTGACAGGAAAGGTGGCTGCACCTAACTCTTCAAGATCAAAATCATCTTTACATTAAAATGCAGCATAAATGATTTTAAAAGGCAAATGAGTTGAGAAGACCTTCTGAAACCAGTTTGTCAAAGATTTATATCTTTCATCATTAATGGGTCCTCAGATATATCCAATAATTTTTCAATATATGTATTTAAAAAGATAGACACCCCAATAGAAATAAAACAACAATGCACAAAACAAGAAGGGCAAATGGTCAGTTTGCAAAATGATGTGAAAAAAAAATTCAACTGCCTCCGTTGCTTCTTGCAGGAAGCCCTCCCTGGTCTGCTTTAGGCATGGAGGTGGCAGCAGGGTGCGGTGGTGGAGAACCATTGGCGGAAGTCCTGAGCTGGGTTACAAGCTTGGCACTGGGCCTCGTCAGCAGGAGAAGGGGCAGCTGCCAGCTGGATGCGCCAAGCTGGGAGGGAGGCAGGAACGTGTGTGCAGCCCCCCTTTATGGCGTGGGGGCACCCCTCGTCCAGTTGCTGTGGGCCTTGTTTGCCCATGGCACCCCCTGCCACTGGGGTGATGCTTTCCACGTGCCCAGGAAAGGTGCAGCTCTCCCCAGGGGGCAGCCCACACCAGTGACCAAACGATGGGGTTTGAAAGGCTGGCCCCAGCCTTGGAAAGAGCCAGCTCTGCAGAGTGCTTTGTGCTCCAGGGCTTCCCTGGACCAGGGAGGGCTTCCCCCCCGCCTGAGCCTTGGGCCCACAGGAGTGGCCAGTGAGGGTCACTTCCCCACGTCTCTTACAGCTTCCATCAACCCTTCCCTCTGGACAGGCTATCAGGACACAGCCTTTGAGTCCAAAAAGTGGCCAGAGGGTAGCATCAAAAAAGAAGTCACAAAACTGAGAAACAACCTAAGTATCATCAACGAGGGAATGGAGGAACCGCCTTTGGCCTGGGGCACGTGGATATCAGGCTGTAAAGAGGAGGGAAGTTTGGATCCATGCTACAAAAGGGCTGATCCCTGAAGACATCACACGGAGAGAAGAAGCCGGAAGCAGCCACCACATTCCATGTGACTCCTTCTGTATGACGTGTCCACAGAAGGCAAATCTTTAGAGGCGAAGGCAGATGAGCGGCTGCCAGGAGAGGGGAAGGTGGTGAGAGGGGAAGAGAGGGAGCTCTCCTGCTTTGCACCTAGCAATAAACTCTTTCTCTCCTCGAAATCCTAGGGCCTCAGGAATTGGCCATTTGAGCACAGCGGGCAGAGAATCCGCTGCTTTTGTCCGGTGTCATTATTAGGATGATAAATATGTTCTAAAACCGACTTACGACTTGCTAAGTTTACTAAAATGTCATTGCCCAGGACACTTGAAATCAATGGTTATATGTGTAATATATGCCCCAATAAGGTTAGTTTTAAAACCCTGATGGTTTCCATTCCTGGGGAAGGGTTTTGCTGGGTATGTGACTTTGGATAAGTTCACCAATGTCCCTGAGTTTTTCTTTTCTTTGGTAAGAGGCAGGTAAAATTTTTGGCCTCAAATATCTTGGCATCCTGAGGTCTTTATGATTAACCATACAAAATCAATGAAAGAGCCTTATTATTTGTTGCTTCTTTGGCTCCAGACTTCGGCCCAAAGTCTACAAACTGAATTGAGATGCTTTCCCACCTCAGTCCGGACCCAGCCTTGCAGGAATGTGGGTTTTTCAGAAGATCCCACTCAGAAATTCACCTGCTTGGATTCCTCTAGGGCAGAGTTCTGCAGTCCAGTTGCCTCCAAACCTTCTGGAAAGCTCCTTAGAAATTCAAGTTGTTGATTCCAGTCCTGGACACGATGTATCAGCGCCTCTGGGGCGGCCCAGGTACTTGCACTCCTGGGAGCTCCGGTGGCTCTCAGGTCCGGTGAAATCGGAGAGTGGAGAGTGCCGCTGGGGCTTCACGGGATGGGATTCTCGGGTTGCACAAACCTTTCGCCTAACTGCAAGATGAGGCTGGTGGTGGCTGCTGGGGCTTGGCTCCCCAATGACTCCCAACTCGCTAAGTTTCCACCGAAAAAGTGAATCTGTTATCCGGGGAGGACACTTGGAAAGGGATATTTTCAGTACCTCCATGTAAGTGGCAAATGATCTTAGATGGGCAATTTGCATAGACCAGTGGACAGATTTGGAAGATCCAGGTAGAGAGCATGGAGTGGAAACCTGTTCTTTGCAGGGACCAAGGAGACGCTGTCGCCGGTGTGGGTGGGAGCCCCACATTCCAGGCTCGGGGCTGGGGCTGGGGTGGGAAACCCAGCAATCCCAGGTGGAGGGCCATGGAGAGAGGGGCCTTGAAGGACAGACCCAGGAATCTCTGAGGAAAGCTTCTGTAGAGAATTCACTTTAGCCCTGTGATACCAGCTCGCTTAAACGTGAAAACTCTCCCTCGTTAGCCAGTGATGTGGCCTGCGGACATGAAAATAAACACTCCCATCGGTTTTTTGACCAGTTCTTTGCAAGCAAATATTCTGAAGGCTGCATGCTTACTCTCACAGGCAACCTAAGACTGTAGCCTTAGTGTAATTGTCACAGGTGCCGCCACCTCCAAATCACACCCTGAAAGGGGGACAATCAAGGACCCAGTGAGGGGAGGGAAAAACCTACAACGGAGCCCATGAATGGGCAATGGACTTGGTCTCATCCCTGCAATACAGGGTGAAAAGGCTTCTTTCGGAGATGAGGGTGGGGAGGTCTTGCTTATTCCCAGCAATGAAAGAAAGTAAAGAAGTGGCCCTTGCTAGGAGCAGATATCCCAAGGTTAGCAGCGCTGCTTTGTAACCGAGCGTCAGAGGGACAATGCTCTTATCTGGGCAGGGGTCCTGGAGTCCCAGGGCAAATGGTCCTTAGAGTTTGGCAAGATGAGATGAGACAGGCACGGAAGGAGAGGTCTCTCCAGAGGGAGACGGAAGCCCTGCCTCAGGCTTCCTCTCTGACAGCAGGAGATAACTGGGGGTCCTGCTGACTCTCTGACAGCAGGAGCTAGGCGGGGGGTCCTGCCGAGGCCCTGAGCTGGACCCTCCCCCCTGCCGGCAGCACCCCCTTCCGGGGACCCCACTCCCCGGTGACCTCCTCCCTGGCACCACTGCAGGAGGGGAAGCAAGCCCAGCGTGCATGCCCGGAGGGGCGGCTGGAAGTGACTCCGCGGGACACCAGCTCATCCCAGCCAGAGTCACACACGTGGGGCTTCCTTCCAGCCTCCCCCCAACCCCGGAGAGGAGAAGGCGGGTAAGAACCCAGGTGTGCAACATCGAAGGAGGCAAGTGCCGACCAGGGAGTTGTGCCGTGCAGGGAGGAGTGTGGGGGGTCCCGGAGGATGCAGGGACCAGCCAGTGCAGGCCAGGTGCTCAGGGCTGCTTTCCATGAGTTCGCTTTCACCACAGCCCCAAGAGAGGGGTACAGTCACCTGCAGACTGCAGAGGGGGAAACCGAGGCACAACAGCCTGGGCTGGCGCCCTTGGCGGCCGCACCCTGCGTTCTGCTGTGTGGGGACGGGGCTGTCAGGTGGAACCCGGTGCTTTGCTGTGCTGTGCTGGGAGCTGCACAGAAGGCTGGTTTCAGAAAGCTCCAGCTTCCCTGAGTTTCTAGAACTTGGAAATGATCAGTGTGGCTCCTAGTCTAGGCTTTCAGCCAATCTATTGACCACACCCCACGGGGCTCGACTTTTATCTTTCCATTAGGAAGTCCTGATGAGGCAGGGGTCTCCAGGGAAATGTGCCCAGCCCCTGCCAAGCTCTGCAAGGGAGGCAGAAGGATTTGAGAAGGGCCCTACCTTCGGGCAGCTGTGACCCACTCCTGAGGGTGGCATGGGCTGATGGCATGGCCATCCTATACCATCCTATGGGTCATCAAAGGTGAGACATGAAGCAGGTGTAGTCAGGAGGGCCTTCCTGGAAGAAGGGGTCTTTGAGAGAAGCCCTGGCCAACAGGAGGTCTAGGCCCAAGAGATAAAGGAGGGCCTGCCAAGCTAGAAAGAAGGAGGTGAGCCTGGGGGGTGAAGGTGGACGGGGTGTGGGGTTCCATCCAGTGAGGACCCCGATGGGGAAGCTGGTGGGGCAGACATGGGCAGCGGTTGCACTGCTGGTGGGGCACGGTGTGGAAGGAGTCGGGGAGCCACAGAAGGTCGGTGTTCCCGCCCATCACGATAGCTGGGAAATCAGAATAGAAAACGTTGACTGCCTGATTCTCCTGTGCCAGACGTCAGGGCAATGGCGTTTTACATTGAATCCTTGCAACAACTGTTGCCACGTATCGCATGAAAAGAGTAAGGCTTGGACGGGGTCTGGATTTGCACACGTCCCTGCAGCCAGGGCTTTGGTGGATGGTGCAGAGGCAACGCTGTCCCCTTACGCCTGCAGGCCAGAGGATGCAAGCACGAGGGGAGGCCCGAACACCGCTCACAATTCTGCTTTCATTTCACCGTCCCCTTCAGCAGAGTATGAGCTATTTGTGGACATGACCCGGTGTCTCAGCTCTCCTTACGTCGGCGGCAGGTGGCACGGAGCTCCCTGAAGCTTTGGTGAGTGTGAATCTGTCCCATGGCGGAGGCACAGAGGGGCTCGTAGCTCCAGTGCAGTTAAGTACCTGGGAGCCACAACTCAGGACTGGTACAGGCTCCATGGAGACATCAACGGTCAGATCCCCTCCTCCTCATTCATTCATTCATTCATTCATTCATTCATAATACATGTTTATTACATCTCCAATGTGCCAGGCACGGGCTGGATTTGCTAAGGATTGTGCATGGGTGTAAGAGAACGAAAGAAGTCAGGATGACAGCGGGACTTTGGCCTGAGCGGTGGGGAGGGTGGGGACACGTTGCAATGTGCTGGAGAAGGCAGCGGGCAGCTGTGGAGGGGACGGCCAGGAGCTCAGTCTCAAACACTCACATCTGGGGGGTCTGTGGGACGTTCCAGGCAGACACTGGCCAGGCAGGTGTGAAGAGAAGCAGCACGTGGGAGCCCAGGGTTCTTGGATGGTGCTCGGGGCGGGCAGAAGGGGGAAGAGCCACGAGGCAGCTGAGGCAGGTCAGCAGGTGCTTTCCTTTCTGCAACCCCCACGCGACTGCTTCCAGTTGCATCCTTGCTATCTGACGGCCCCACCCAGCTGCAGGAGCGTCTGGAAGGGGTGTTTTTTCACTTCCTTCCCCTGGAGAACAGAGAAAAGGGAGAAATGAAAAGGTGCTGGAAAGGTAGCCAGCACAGAGGGCTCGCCTGGAGGTGTGAAGGGATGGAGGGACATAGGAAAAGCAGTCAGGATGGCCCAAGGCTTGGTGGTAAGGGCCTCAGTGAAAAAAATAAAAGTAAAAGCAAAAATACTCGAATGCTAAAACCTCAGAAATTAGGATTAGGAATAGGAAATCGCTAAAGCATGGTTTCTCACCTTCGGCACTATTGACATTTGGTGCTGGGTAATTCTGTGTGTGCCCTGTGCATTGGAGAATGTTCACAGCGTGCCCAGTCTCTACTGTGCAAAAGCACGGCCCCTACCCCCCGTGTGACAACTAAAAATATCTCCAGACATTGCCAAATGTTCCAGGGGGAAAAAAATCACCCCCGGTTGAGAACCACTGCTCTGAAGAATCAGAAAGAATGATTCAGTTTTGTATAGTTAAAAAATAAAGTATCAGAGGGCCCAGCCTCTCCAGAACATCAGCTAGTTCCATCTCCCTACCCCATATTATCGACAGCCCCTTCCAACCTGAAAAAGTTAGAACGGGCATAGCCCAAATACCCCTAAGAGTGGGAGAAAGATCAAAAGTGATGGTGGGGTTATACAGAGAAGGCAGGGATTAACAAATGAATATGAGTGCTGAATCATTATATTTATATCTCTTTTAGTTGAAATTGTAACCCCTACCAAATTCTGAAATCTGTTCTATAACTAATTGTTATGATGTGCTTTGAAATCGATTGCTTTTTTGTATAGTGCTATTTTCCACACACACAAAAAAAAGAGAAGGAAGAGTCTAATAGGGAAGATAGGATTTAACAAAATAACTATGACTGCGGAATCAATATATTGATATTTCTTTTGGTCTCCAGCGTCTTGGAGCAGATGGAAGAAAAAATGAAAAAATCGTGAAAATATAACCCATACCAAACTTTTAAATCCATTGTATGAACTACTTGTTCAAAGGTACTTGGAAATTCATTGCTTTTTTTGTGTTTATGTTATTTTTCACAATTAAAAAACGTTTAAAAAAATGTATAAAGTGTTTCACACATATCCACCTACCCTCGCTTGATCTTCTCTACCACACGGGCAGGTGACACCACAGGGCACCAAAGGTCTTGGAAATATTTTTTCCATCCCCCCACCCCATGCACGCACAGGCACATCCATCTATTAGAGTCCTCAGGTGAAATTGATGTTTCTCCTGCTCTGAGTCATTTGCTTGCTCTCAGCCAAGGTGACCAGCTCTGCAGAGCCCCTCGGTGGCCGGGCACCTGCCCACTGCTGGGGAGATGCTTTCAACTGAGGAACTTGCCCACATCCTCCTAGATGGAGCGTGTCTGCCGTGGGACTCGCTCCCTACAGAGGCTGCGCCACCTGTCACGTGTCTGTGGGGTGGTGACCAGTCGTGCCCCGTGCCGGCCAGGTAGAGGGGTGTGTGTGTGTGCTGCGAGGAAAGAGCCCAGCCCAGGGGTGGGGAGGCTGAGGCGCCCTCCTGCAAAGGCGGGGAGCGGGTGCTGGAAGTGGAAGGAACTCTGGCTGGAGCTGCAGCGGCTCTTCCCAGGTGGGTCCTTGGGTGACCTCTTCCCTTTTTGCTTTGAAAAACTCCTATCAGTTGAAGCCTTAAAAAACCAAACACACACACACACATATATATATACATGCATATATAATAATAAGACATATATAACATAAAATTTCTCCATAAAATGGGGTGTATTCATTTGCTAAAGCTGCCAGAATGTGATATACCAGAAATGGAATGGGTTTTAAAAAGGGAATTTATTGAGTTGCGAGTTTACAGTTCTAAGGTCATGAAAATGTCCAGTTAAGACACCAACAAGAAGTTACCTTCCATGAAGAAATGCTGAAGCCATCCGGGACACCTCTAGCATGCGGGAAAGCACGAGGCATGTGGCGACGTCTGCTAGCTTTCTCTCCTCATTTCATCAGGCTTCCCTGGAAGCGTTTTCCTTCTGCATCTCCAAAGCTCTCTGGCTGGATCAGCTCTGAAGTGTTTTCCAAAATGGTTCCCTTGTAAAAGGCTCTACTAAGCGACCCCACCTGGAATGGGTGGCGATGCATCTCCATGGAAACCATCTAATCAAAAGGTCCTCCCCACAACTGGGTGGGTCATATCTCCATGGAAACAACCGAATCAAAAGGATCCCACACTCCCAGCAATATTGAGGATTAAAGAACATGGCTTTTCTGGGGTACATGACAGTTTCAAACCAGCACATGCGGAAGGATTAAAAACCATTTTTAAATGTAAAATCCAGTAGCATTGATTACATTTACAGCATTCTTCTAACATCACCACCACCCATTACCAAAGCTTCCACCACCCCAAGAAGTAACTCTGTCCCCCATTGACCCATAACTCCCCCCCTTCTGCCAGCCTGTGGTTCCCTCCATCTGCTTTCTGCCTCTGTGAATCTGACTGTCCTAGGAATTCATATAAGTGGAATCTCACAGTATTTCTCCTTATACGTCTGACTTATTTCATTCACCGTGATGTCGTCGAGGGCCATCCATGTTGTAGCGTGTGTCAGAACTTCGATCTTTTTCTCAGCTGAGTAATATTCCACTGTCTGGCTGGACCACACCTCCCTCTCCAGTTCTCTGTCGACGGGCACTTGGGTTGTTTCTACCTTATGGCTCTCGTGAATAACGCTGCTGTGAGCCTGGTGTTTGAGTGTCTCTCTGACACTCTCTGCTTTCAATTCTTTGGGAATATCCCCAGGAGAGGAATTGCTGAGTCATATGATAATTCTATGTTTAACTTTTTGAGGAACTGCTAAACTGTTTTCCACAGTAGCTACACCGTTTTACATTTCCACCAAAAACGTTCCTATTTCTCTGCGTCTTACCGACATTTGTTATTTCCCATTTTTTAAGTCACAGCCATCCTAGTGGGTGCAGGGTGGGATCCCATTGCGACCTGGGTTTCTTTTCCCTGATGATGAATGATGTTGAATATCTTTTCATGTGCTTATGAGCCCAGTGGAAGCTTTTGATTCATCCAATTATGTGTATCCATTACTTGGATAAAGCTATAAAAAGGCTTAAGCGTTCTGCAAAATCAGTAAAATAGTAGTCTGTCTTTGTCTTTAAAGGTCAGAAAATAAAATTGTGCAGAATGGAAAACCCATCTGGAAACCTGGCATTTAGAGACAGACTGTGCTCACTTGGTAGGCAGGCTTCCAGATTCTATGCATAAAGATAAATACTTTTTTGAAAAAAAAAATGGGATAACTCTATACCTTATTTTTTGTAGGCTGCATTCTTTAAAAAAAATTAATAGACTTTTTATTTTTTTAGACCATTTTTAGATGTTTACACTCTAAATGGAGCATATAATAAAGTTCCCGTATACCACCCCCTCTTCCTTGCACACATTTCCCTGTTATCTACAACTGGCATTAGTGTGGTTCATTCGTTACAAATAAGGAAATACTATTGATACATGATCATTAACTAAGGTTCAGGATTCCCAGGGGCCCCCCTCTGCATTGACCAGTTCTGCAGCTTTTGACAGATGCCTCAAGTCAAGCACCGACGCTGAGAGGACTAGGGGTGGGATCATGTTCCCCCACGTTTGGGTCCCAACTGCTGGCCCTGTGGGTGTGAAGTGTGAACCCACCTGTCAATAGGACCTTTGAAGATGTCACTAGTTAAGGAATCTGTGCTGGTTTGGAAGGATTTATGTACCCTAGAAAAGCCATGTTTTAATCCCAATCAATCCTGGGGGAGCAACCGTTTCTTCTAATCCCTGTTCAGCACTATAGATAGGAAACTTGATTAGGTCATCTCCATGGAGATGTGACTCAATCAATTGTGGGTATTAACTTTTTTTTTGGCATGGGGAAACGAACCCGGGTCTCCGGCATGGCAGGCGAGAACTCTGCCACTGAGCCACTGTCACGCTGCCCTGGGTATTAACATTTGATTAGAGGGCGATGTGACTCCACCCATTCCAAGTGGGTGTTGATTATTTTACTGGAATCCTTTAAAAGAGGAAGCACTTTGGAGAAAGCCTGAGAATGACGAGAGTAGCAGAAACATGAGGACACAGAGTCCACTAGCCAGAGATGTTTGGAGATAAAGGAGAATGCCCTGGGGGGAACTTTATGAAACTAGAAGCCTGGAGAGGGAGCTAGCAGACGTCGTCAAGTTCGCCACGTGCCCTTCCAATTGAGAGAGAAACCTGGAATGTCATCAGCCTTTCTTGATGAAGGTAACCTCTGGTTGGTGCCTTAATTTGGACATTTTTGTTGGTGCCTTAAGTTGGACATTTTTATAGACTTGCTTTAATTGGGACATTTTCTTGGTCTTAGAACTGTAAACTAGCAACTTTTTAAATTCTCCTTGTTAAAAGCCATTCTAGTTCTGGGATAACACATTCCGGCAGCTAGCAAACTAGAAAAAAATCCAATGTGGCTGAAGCCCTTAGAAGCAAGGGAAATTGGACTCAGGAGGAGACGCCACGGTGAGCAGCCAGAATTGGGAAGTCAAAGAAGCCTGAAAGAGAAAGAAGATGCTGCCATGCCCATTGCCAAGTGAAGAAAAGCCAAGGAACCCCAGAAAACACCCGTGCTGGGGGGAAGCCAGCTTCCAGTCCCCAAACCACGAGCCCACAAACTCCCATAGTTTAAGCCGCCCCACTGCATGTTACTTATTTTAACTGCTGGGAAACCATTATAAGTGTCACACAGAATACTTCTATTGTCCTAAAAATGTCCTGTGCTCACCCATTATCCCCCTCCCTGCTCTGAACCCCTGGGAATCACCGACCTTTTCACCATCCCTGTTGCTTTACCTTTTCTAGAATCTCATATACTTGGAATAATACATTCACTTAATAATATATTGTGAGCATCTTTTCCTGTAAAAAAAAGAAATCCACCTACCCTATTGGTTTGAGTGGATTCATAGCTTTTTCCTTCAATGGACACATCACAATGTTTTTGACTGATGTATTTCAGCAGCTTTTATTTTTTCCTGTTTTAAACAATCCTGCGATGCTCCTTGTGGGCCTCCATTTTTGTGCACTTGTCTGCTTATTTCATAAAGGAAATTCAGGCAGCAGCTTCAGCACCTGCATTTCCTAGCACCCTGTGCTCGTTAAGGGAATGTTGAGAAGCTTTTTCTGCTTATTTTACAAGGAACTGTGACTCCAGCCAGCTCTTCCCCAAATGGATCCAGGTTCCGTCAGAGGTTGAACGGTCAGCTTTGGACGGCGTGTCGTTCTGAGGGCAACTTTGGACCAGTGTGGCCTGGTATAAGGATTTGGGCTTCAAAGGGCCTTGGGCAAGAGGCTTAGCCTCCTTGAGCCTCAGTTTCCTCCATAGGTAAAAGAGGTATGATAAAGTAAGTGTCTCCAGGGGGCCGTTGGGGACTTTTAATGGTAAACCATATGTGGCCTTTTCAGCCCAGCTGCTCCATAGAATAAAGACGATTGTGAGGCATTTTCTGCACCCTTAGTTCCGTTCTCCTTTGTACTGTTTTGCGGATGCCGACCTTACAGCCCTCTTCTCTGTCCCTCTCCCCAGGGCCCTGCGCCTGCCACTTGGGTCATTTGCCTAAACGTCCAGCCAGGCAGCCCCCACTGAATGCACGGCCCCCTCCCCGCTGCTCTTAACTCCTTTCTCGTTTTCAGTGCCCCCGTCCGGCCCGGTGGCGCGTCCCCGAGGTGCACGTGAAGTCAAATATTCCTTCTGCCTTTCTTTCCCCGCCGGCCCTTCGGCCCCTCTGGGGCTATTGAAATACGCGGGGCGGGAGGTAGGGGCCGTGCACGGCCCTCCTGCCTCTTGTCCCATTGTAACTGAGCTCATTTTTCAGGGCGGGTCCCCATTCTTGGGGGGACGGACGTGGCTCCAGGCCTTTTGATGTCCAGCGCCCTCTCCGCGGCCGTGCCAGCCGGGCACCGCGCTCCTGCAGACGCATGCTCAGCCTTCCTCTGACCCAGCGGCGGCCCTTGGCCCTGGTGGTTTTGTCCGTGGGCCCTGAATGGATGGATGGACGGACGGGCAGACAGACAGGAGACAGCGATGTCGGGTCCCCGAGCCCCGGGAGCATGCTGCGGACAGGTGAGGGGACCACGGAGAGGCCAGCACTGCTCCAGCATCCTCTGGCTTTAGCCGACGTCTCCCAAAGGGGCCCAAGCAACACAGCCAAGACCCCGGGGTGAACGTGGTCTCGGGGGGGCCCCGTTGGAGAAGAAAAGTCTTAGGGACTGGAGCAAGAAGAGCAAGAGAAAAAAACAAAACAAAACAGATTGGAGGGACGACCCCAAAGCCAGACCCTACGAGGAGAAAATATGAAAACATTTTAAGGGTGCATTGTGGACTCATTTTGTGGGAGCCTGGGGTGGGGGCGGTACGAGGAGACCCATCTCCGCTGCAGGCCCCAAGCTCCTTTTGGCCCCGACCCCGGGCGTCCTTGGGAACCAGCCTTGTCCCTGGTCAGAGGGTGACTCTCAGTCAATGCTGTCGGGGACAGGGCTTTTGTGTCCCCTTTGTGTCGGCCCGGCTCTCCTAAAAGGCTCACAGCCACTTCCTTCTCAGGTTAATCATTTTTGACCAGACATATCAACGGACTTAGAAACGGACCTTTAGATATGCTAATGGGTGCCTACTGATGCCGCCGCATTTAAGGACTTCATTATAGCTGGGGAAGGCTGAGTCTTCTTTTGTTCAATTTTTCATATAAATGGGCACATCTCCTCCTCCTCCTCCTCACTCCCTCCCCGCTTCCCACCCCCACCCCTGCAGATTTTTTTTTTTCTTCCCAGGGACCCAGACGGATTGGAGGGCGATGGAGAGAGGAAATCCACACTTCTCATTTCCAGGTTAATACGAGAGGAACAGAAGTTTGTTTGTTTGTTTTCCGGGTTCGTTTTATGACACCGCAATCCTGCCTTTAAGGAATGTTTTCTTTTTGTTCTCCTGTAGTTTGGAGATCAAAAGCATCCTAAAACTTAGATGATCTGACAGACAGACAGACAGGCAGAAGTAAGGGTGGAAGAGGCGGTGGGGGCGGGGAGGCAGAAAAACAAGCAAGAGTGAGAGAGGAAAAGGCAGGGAAGGGTATCCCTCCTCTGTGGGGAGAAAGGAAGATGCAAAGTGCCTGCTCAGCTTCTGTTGTCATCTGACAGGTACCGAAAAGTGCCTGCCGGCCCTTAGCTGCTTTACGGTTTGCGATCAGGTTATTATTTCTAAAACACAGTCAAAGCATAGACCGTGAAAGGACAAAGTGATGGATTTGCACCAAACCTACAAAGCGAACTGAGACGCATGAGATGAAAATGTGCAGCACGAGGTTGGGGTGCTTCCATCAGCCAGACGAAAGCATGCCCCACCTGGGTGAACCCTGAGAACCAATGGTCAAGAGACTGCAGACACCCATACGTCACTTTGTCCCTCATTCATTAGGATTTCCAGGGAATGACCAGTGTGAAACCAAACAAATCAACACGCTAAAACTAACACCGTTATATTAATCACCTTCCTCATACAGTGTATGTAACACGAAAATACAGTAGCGGATGCAATTTTCTCCATGCCAAATGTTCTTCTCGTTATTAACTATTTAATCCTCTCGAGAACCCTATGATGTGGGTACTTGTGTTGTCCCATTTTACAGACGGTGTTTTAGTTTCCCAGTTGTTAAAACAAATACCATGCAAAGGGTTGGTTTAAACAGTGGGAATTTATTGGCTCACACTTTTGAGCCTAGGAGAAGTCTGAAATCAAGGCGTTGCCAAGGTGGTGGCTTCTCCCCTGAGCTGGCTGCTGGAGACCCTCGGTCCTGGGCTTTGCAGTCCCCGGCCTCTCCCGGCCTCTCCCTTCTCTTCTGGGATCCCTAGCTTCTCCCCGTCCTGTGGCTTCTTTTGCTGTGGCCTTCCCTGTAAGGTTTCCAAGATTAAGAGCCAGCCCTATTCAGCTGGGCCGCACCGTAACCAGAGCCCCCCATCCAAAGTTCCCGTGCACAAGCGCTCACACCCACAAAAAGATGAAGAACACGTTTTTGTAGATTCCATAGCCCTCAGCCACCATGGACGGGAAAACTGAGGCACAGAAGGGAACCGGAGACTAACCGAGTGCGGTTGAAGGAGCAAATCAACGAGAAAGCATGATGATGCAACTTCCCACTAGTGCCGTGGGTAGTCACCTAGCAATGAATGACACTGACATTCACAGCCGGCGTGTACTTGTTTGGCACTCACCGTGCACCACTGCTTTTCCTGACTTAGCATCTCCGATGCCTGCAGGCAGCGAAGGAAATGGGAGAGAGCCGGACACGTGGGGAGGAGCAGAGGCAGCAGTGGGTGGGATTGAGCCTTGGCTCCACCCCCTGGGAGTCGGATGTGGCATCTGCAGAGCACCTGGCACCCCGGGGGTCCCCTGCCTCTGCTCCCTAGATCCCCAGGCTGTGAGGACTTCGCCCGCGTCTCCTGGCAGCCACCTCACTCAGCACCACTCCCCCAGCCATGCCACCAACAGGGTGGGCGCGGGTTCCAGGGGCTGGGACCTGAGTGGGCAGGCCATCTTTGCAGGACAAAGCTCAACTTCCATGAAACCAGGACCCCCGAGCACTGGCTTTAGGGTAGGGGGCTTTAGGGGTCACCTTTCAAGGAGTAGAGATGGAGCTCAGGGGGCTCAGGGACAAGGCTGGGATCGCAGGGTCGCGGGGTCACAGGGTCACAGGGTCACAGGGTTGCAGGGTCGCTGAACTGGTAACGGTGGATCCTGGGACCTCCAGGCTCAAGTGCAGGGCCGTGCCCACCTCAACACCTCTGGCTTCTTGGGCAAGTGACCTGGGCAGGGGCCCAGAGGCCCCACTTAGAAGACCTCACTCAGAAGACACCCCACAAGCACCTGGCTAGAAGTTTACATGCTTGGTTTACAGCTCAGCTCTCACCTTCTTGAAATTCTTAGAAGTGTCTGTACAAGGGGCCCTGCATTTTCATTTTGCACCGGCTCCCAAAATCAGGTGGGGGGTCATGGAGAGAGGACTCGGGAGTCAGCCTCTGGGTGGGGGTCTTGCTTCTGGCTTCCTGTGTCACCTCATCGGTTGTCTCCCCATTGTGCCTCAGTTTCCCCAGATGCAAGATGAAAGGGTGAGGCTAGACCAGTGCCTCCTAATATGTATCTTTGGGAACACTGGCCTCTCTGGCACACGGATGCACTAGTGCCTCAGAAAGATGCGTCTGTGAAGTGGCAGTGCGGGCTGTGTCTCTTGGGGAAAAAACAGCACATTCCGGGCTCCGTGTAGCCTTGCAATAATGAAATCTATGGAACGTGCAAGCAGGAAAACAAATCAGCAGGCACAGATCACAGTCGGGAGATCTAGCAGCCCCGGGGAGGGAGGAGAGGTCCCAGCCCCGCAAACTGCCCTCGGTTCCACCTCCCACCCCTCCTGGAACACCTGACCATCCCTTCCTGGTGTCTAAAGACTGGTGCCCAGGGGCATCTGCCCTGCTTGTGTCGTTGGCCCCTCAGCCACATTTGCAGTCACTTCTCAGAGCACATGGACCCTTCTGGAATCTCAAATTTGTCCAGTGCAGGGTGCAACTGAGATGGAAGCAGACTGACCCCCACCCCCCAGGTTTTCCTGGGTTCTTGACAGCTGACACTAATTCTTGCATGATTCAACTGCTTTAGGGCTGCAGACACGTCTCTCTCCATGGCTTTCCTGAGCTGATCTTGAGGAGTGGAATTTTGAGCTTGATTCTGAACTTTCAAGGAGGATGTACCCAGATTTTCAGGATTTGCATGGAGCACTGGGTCTCACCATGCAACTGTAGATGAAAGCAACTGTGAATCGCTGAAGGCTTCCTGGGGTAGATTTGACTGAATGATATTCCAGGAGTAAAAGCAGATTTGAAAACAGCCGTCCTCTTGGGCAGTGGTGCCCCAGTTACTTCTGGTCTGTGCACAGAACCTTTGCCACCCCGGCCCCCTCGGCTGCCTGCGCCCACTGTCCCCTGCACACCTCGGCCCCTGGCCCCGTGGGGATACAGGCTGTGCTTAACATTTTTTTTTTTTTTTTTTGCATGGGCAGACACCGGGAATCGAACCTGGGTCTCCGACGTGCTTAACATTTTGTCTTTACACTTGCCACTCCCTCTAACTGGAGGCCCTTCTTTCGTTTTTTTCTTTTGGTAGCAAACTCCTATTCATTCATTCATTCATTCTTTTATCTATTTATCAAGCATCTAAAATGTACCAGGCACTGTTCTAGCTGCTTAGAATAGAGTGGCGAACAAAACTGAGTGGGAGGCAGTGGGAGACAGATAGTAGGAAGAAAGTTTTCCAGACAGCGGGAGCGTCCGCTGCTTTGGGAAGCCTCTCCTGACTTCCCCGCTCCCTCCTGGCCAGTTCTTTTAGCTGTCATGTGTGTAGGGAGATGATGACACTGGCCACAGCAGCTGCGTTGCTTTCTCTCCTTGGCGATTTTCCCTACTAGAGTGTGAATTCCTGAGACAAGGAATTCAGCCATCCCCGAATTCTCAGAACCAGGAGGTTCCCAGGACGTGCACCGTTGAGCCACACGTGCCTCCTGCCTGCCGTGTTTCTACCGGTGTTTTCTCTGGGCCTCACCCAGTTTTCGATCGTGTGGCTCACGTGAGCCAAGCATACGTTTACTTGGAGGGGAATTGTTTAATTGTTTACAGGCTGCAACTCCGATGTTGGTGCGCTACGGTAGAGATTTCATCTGATGCTACCTGGAAACACAGCTTGGGAAGTTGTTTTGAGATAGGGTATGGTAGTTTGAAGCTGTTATATGCTGCAGAAAAAGCCACGTTCTTTTAATCCAGTCCTGTGGGTACAGACTCACTGTGGGTGGGACCTTTTGGGTGAGGATAAGTTGGTTAGGTTATTTCAACTGAGATGTGACCCGCCTCATTCAGGGTTGGTCTCGATAAAGGAGACGCACGAAGTTCAGAGAGCTCAGAGAAGACCCAGAGAAGCTGGGAGATGAAATGAAGAGTAGCTCATAGAGAACAGCCTCAGAGGAGCTAAGAGAGGACCCACAGAAGGTCAGAGAGGAAGCTACTGGAACCAGGAGCTAAAAGCAATGAAACTCAGGAGGAAAGAACCAGTAGACATCAGCCATGTGCCTTCCCATGTGACAGACGTGGCCCAGATGCCAGCAACTTGTCTTCAGAGTCCAGGTATCATCCTATTGATGCCTTGAGTTGGCCATTTTCACAGCCTAAGAACTTTAAATTCTGTTACAGTTACTGTAAAAACTGTAAGCTAATAAATCCCCATTGCAAAAGCCAACCCATTGCTGGTATACTGCATTCTGGCAGCTTTAGCAGACCTAAACATGAGTGTAAAATAAGACTAAACATGCATGAAAAAAAAAATCTCAACACACACACACACATGCACACGCACACAACCTAGGTTCCAGCTGAATTTTTGAGTTGGAAGACGAAGATAATCACATTTGCATCCTTTGTGTGAAAAGTAATTCATCATTCAGAACATTAAACGGTACTTAATACAATTGATTAAAATGTATTCCAGGTCTCCTGTTGTGCCTGTTTTAACCGCACATGATCGGCATCAGCAGAAACTGTTTCTGGTGGAGAGATGGCAGTGAGCCACATGCTCTGGGAGTGCTGAGTGCCAGCCTGCGGGTGCCATCCTGGAGGGGCAGGGCAGTGGGTGAAACCAGCTGGAAAAGTGGAGCCGAGGTGCTCAATGGGGTTTTCAAGAAAATTCCATAACAGACAATGACAAAATTGTTCATTTTCTCCCCTGATCCATTACAGAATGGGTGCCCCAGGACCAGCTGCAGGTGGCCAGGATGAAGCCACGCCCTGGGAGTGTGCAGAAGGAGGGAGAGGGGGGTACCCCTTCCTTGAGGTCCCTAAGCCGCCATCTTGTGGTTACTAAGGAGACTGAGGCTGGCAGGGACCTGAGCTAATGTCAGTGCGGACGAGCTTTCAACACACCCCACAGGTGGGTACAGAATTTAGACAACCCAATGAGCGCTTGGTCAACATGATGGCTCAGAGCTGGACCAGCACTCCGTGTCCCTGGACGGGACAGTCTTTTCCTGGAACTGGTTGAACCAGTGGCTTGTGCCCGTGTTTCAAGGTGTGCCAGTTTGAATCTGTTGTGGACCCCAGAAAAGTCATACTCTTTAATCCTCTTTCAGTATTGCTAGGTGGGAGCTTTTTAATTGTTCCCATGGAGATGTGACTCACCCAACTGTGGGTCGTAAGTTTTGATGAGGTGGTTTCCATGGAGATGTGTCTCCACCCTTTCAAGGTGGGGTTGCTTACTGGAGCCCTTTAAGAGGACCATTTTTGGAAAAAGTATCAGAGCCACGAGAACTGTGAGAGCCCACACAGTCAGAGACCTTTGGAGATGAAGAAGGAAAATGCCCCCGGAGGAGCTTCATGAAACAAGAAGCCTGGAGAGAAAGCTAGCTGACGTCACCATGTTCACCATGTGCCTTTCCAGTTGAGAGAGAAACGCTGAACGTCATCAGCCTTTTTGAACCAAGGTATCTTTCCCTGGATGCCTTAGATTGGACATTTCTATAGCTTTGATTTGGACATTTTCATGGACTTAGAACTGTAAACTCACAATATAATAAATTCCCCCTTTTAAAAGCCATTCTGTTGCTGGTATATTCCATTCCAGCAGCTAGCAAACTAGAACACACAGCTACCTCTGAGTCTGCATATCTATGTGAACTCTTCAGATTTTTTAATATTAGTCAATTGTTACAATTAAAAACGCAATGTAAGCCGAAATACAATGTGTCCTCCAGTCAAATGTAGAGGTCAGGAAGCCGAGTTTGCATCCTCGATCTGGTTTATGCATTTAGAATTGTAATTGTATGTAGAAGTACATGTATACAAAAAGTATAATTATATATGAGTATAGTATAGTACATGCACAATTGTTGTATGCATACAGTTATATGTTCAATTTTTTCTCATTTAACACGTCATGAATATTTTTCATGTTTAGTAATCTTTTAAAAGCTAACTATAATGATTGCACGATATTTTGGAGGTGTTGCGTTTGCTTTCATCTCCCCTCCTTCTAGATGCAAGGAAGTTGCATGTATCTTAGACCTGTTCCCTGCCACGCTCCTGTTATTTCATTTCACTCAGGTGGGCAGTGCAGAGAAAGAGTGACACAGAAGTGTCTCTGTAAAGTTTCCTTTAGCATTTGAGGTAATATATTCACAGGTTCTTGGATTTAGATGTCATTATTCAGCTCACTTCTGCTCTCATTTATGCTGTTGAGATGACAACAGTTAAACTAATTACTGTTTCTTTTTAGATGATCAGTTTCTTTGGGGATCTCTTTAAAATTTTTTCCGCTGAAGTTTTATTGTGACGCATCGATTGCAAACTTATTTTTTTTTTGACACACAGATAATGATGTTTAATTTTTACCAGGTCAAGAGGTTTCTGGTTGTCATGATTTATTCAGCAATAGTATATATATATATGTATATATACACATGCATCTAATGCATAGACCTAACATACACATTATAGATATTATGTTTACTATGATATGAGAGTAATTAGAGTTTACAAGTTAATTCACCACAAAGTGTTCAATTTTCTTTCTTTTCTTTTTTGACATGCGCAGGCACCGGAAATTAAACCTGGGTCTCCGGCGTGGCAGGTGAGAATTCTGTGTGCTGAGCTACCATTGCACCACCTTTAAACACTTTTTGTTATGAAATAGAACATATATACAAAAAAGCAGTAAAATTTCAAACTACATTTGTTTAATTGACAAACCAAAACAACATACAAACACGAACATTCTTAACATACAAACATTCCATACATGGTGTACAGTCAGTGGCTCACAATATCATCACATAGTTGTATATTCATCACCATGATTATTTCTTAGAACATTTGCATCACTCCAGAAAAAGAAATAAAAAGAAAAAAGAAAAAACTCATACATACCATACCCTTTACCCCTCCCTCTCATTGACCACTAGTATTTCCATCTACCCAATTTATTTTAACATTTGTTCCCCCTATTTTTTCTATACCCCTTACCACTCCCTTTCATTGATCACTAATATTTCAATCTACTCAATTTATTTTAATTTATCCCCCTTATTATTTATTTTTAATCCATACTTCTTACTCATTTGTCCATACTGTAGATAAAAGGAGCATCAGACACAAGGTGCTGTGAACTTATTTTATATGGATCTTTCTTGCTTTTTCTCCAGCTGCTATCACTTTGAATATTTGATCATCTCTATTCCTTCTATTAACTTTCTTTGAATCTCGGATTAGACCTTCTCACATCTCCCTCTCGTCTCTCTTTCATATTTTCATCTCCTTATTTCTCTGGGATGTTTTCTGGACAATTCGTCACATGACTCTTTCAATTCACTAAGTCTTTTTACAGTTGTGCCTAATGTACTATTTAATACACCTATCCATTAAAATTTAGAAAAATTATCTTACCTTAAAATGGACTTTTTTGGGTGGAAGTACAATTATGTTTTTTTTTTTTTGTATTTGGGAGCATATGTATAGGTTTATATAACTTCCACAAGTAGAATACAAATCAGTGCCATTACCCCCCAAAACTCCCTGGTGCTATTCCTTTATAGCCATTCCCTTTCTCCACCCCTGATCGCTTCTTTGTCACTGCAATTTTGTCTTTTCTAAAATGTAATATAAATGGAATCACACAGTATGTAATCATTTTAGACTACCTTTTTTACTCAGCATAACATCTCTGAAATTCATTTAAATCATTGTTGGTTGTTCCTTTTTTTTTTGGCTGAGTATGTAGTCCATTGTATGGGTGTATGCTTGTTTATTCATTCACTTTTTGGAGGACAGTTTAGTTGTTCCCAGTTTTGTCAATTATGAACATAAACGTTCGCATATAAATTTTTGTGTGAACATAAGTTTTCATTTCTCCAGAGTAAAGACCTAGGAATGAAATTGCCAAGTCAAATGGTATGAATATATTTAACTTTTTAAGAAACTGCCAATTGCTTTTCAGATTGGCTGAATCATTTTGAAGTTCCATCAACAATGTTGCTACACATTCTTGCCAGGACTTAGTATCGTGGACATTTTTTTTCTTCTAGTTTTAAAATAAAACATGTAGGTGGTATCCCATCATGGTTTCATTTGCATCTTCTTAACGGCTAATGATGTTGAACATCTTTTCATGAGCTTACTTGCTATTTGTATATTCTCTTTGGCAAAGCAACTTGTCAAGTCTTTTGCACAGTAAAAAAAAATTATTGGCATGTTCTATGTAGATAATCATGTTGTGTGAGAATAGGAATAGCTTTATTTTTTCTTTCCAATCTGCATGCCTTTATTTATTTTTCTTACCTTATCGCACTGGATAAGATTTCTACTATGATGTTGATTAGGAGTGGTGAGAGTGGATATCTTTCCCTTGTCCCAGTCTTTGGGGGAAAAACATTTAGTATTTCACCATTAGGTATGATGCCAACTGTAGGTTTTTTTTGCAGATGCCCTTTATAGGATTGAACAAATTCCCCTCTGTCTATAGTTTGCCAAAAGCTTGGTCATGAATGGGTGCTGAATTTTGTCAAATTTTTTCCTACATGAATTGAAATGATTGTGTGGTATGATGTGGTAGATTACAATGATTGATTTTTGAATACTGAACTAGCCTGGTATTCCCAGAATAAATTCTGCTGGGCCATGGTGTATTATTCTTTTAATATTTTGCTGGGTTTAATTTTTTTGTTGAAGAACTTTGTGTCTACACTTATGTAGAATATTGGTTTATAGTTTTCCTATTTTGTGCAGACTTTGTATATCTTTTGTATCAGAACAATGCTAGTCTCATAAAATATGTTGGGAAGTATTCCCTCTGCTTCTATTTTCTAGAATGCACTGTGCCCAATTGGTGTTACTCTCTCTTTAATGTTTGGTACAATTCACCAGTAAAACCATCTGGATCTGGAGATTTATTTCTTGGATTTAAAAAAAAAATGTGTATTCAGTTTGCTTAAGAGTTGTAAGATCACTCAGGTTAGCTGTTTCATCTTGAGTGACTCTTGTTAGTTTTTGTGTCTTTCGAGGAGTTAATCCATCCCATCTAAGGAGTGGAAGTTATGTTTGTGGGGTTCGTCTCAGTATTTCTTTGTTAGACATTTACTGTCTGTTGGATCTCTAGTGTTAGCTCCTCTTTTGTTCCTAATATTGGCTATTTATGCCTCCTCTCTTTTTATGTCAGTCTTGCTAAAGATTTATCAATTTTATTGATCTTTTCAAAGAACCAATTTTTGCTGTTATTGATTTTTCTCTGTTGTTTTCTGATTTCGATTTCATTTATTTTGATTCCAATCTTTGTTGTTTTCTTCCTCTGCTTGCTTTGGGTTTATTTTGCTCTTCCTTTTCTAGCTTATTAAGACAGCGACTTAGATTATTGATTTGAGACTTTTCTTTTTTTCTTATATAGCATTTAAGCCTATACAATTCCCTCTAAGCACTTCTATAATTGCATCTCATGAGTTTTCAGCTGCTATATTTTCATTTTGTTCTGTTCAAAACATTTTCTAATTTCTCTTGAAAATTTCCCCTTTGATTCATAGATTATTTTGAAGTATGTTGTTTAATTTTCAATTGTTTAGATATTTTTCTTTTATCTTTCTGGCATTAATTTACAGAACTCCATTTCATAACTCCATTATCATAGAGAATAAACTTTGTACAATTTTAGTTCATTTAATTTTGTCAAGGTTTGTTTTATGATCTAGGATATGGTCTGTCTCAGTGGATGTTCCAGGTGCCCTTGAAAATATTGCATATTATTCATTGGGTGGGATGATCTATAAATGTCAATCAGAACCAACTATTAATGGGATTTTTCAGCTCTTCTCTATATCTGGTGAGTTCCTATTAGTTCTACCTATTATTGAGAGAGGAGTGTTGAAGCTTCTAGTTGTAGTTTTATCTATTTCTTTTTCAATTATGTCAGTTTTGCTTCATGTATTCTGAACATCTGTCCTACATGCCCGCACATTTAGAATTGTTAGGTTCTAGTGGAATTGATCCTTTAAATTGCTATGTTCTCCCCCTCTTTATCTCTGGAGATTTTCTTTACTTTTGAAATCTACTTTGCCTAATATTATAGCCACTTCACATCCATTGGATTTTTAATTTTAGGTAATTATATTTTTCATTTCTAAGAATTCTGAATTGTTTTTTCAAAGATGCTTAATTATTATTTATAGATTTTCTTATTTGGTCATTTTTAAAGCTTCTCTTTCATTTCTTTAAACATATTAAATGTACTGACATGATTTTCCATGCTTGACAATTTTCAATTCTGAAGACTCTGTGGGTTTCATTCTGCTGCCTGATGTCTTTTTCTGGTTTTAGTTATGCTGCCTTATTTCTAATGTTTTGTCATTTCCGACTGCAAGCTGCTAATTGTCCAGAAGACCTTATCTATGGAATCTTTTTTTTTTTTACTTGGACAGTCACCGAGAATCTAACCCCGGTCCTCTGGCATGGCAGGTGAACATTCTTGCCTGCTGAGCCACTGTGGCGCACCCTATCTATGGAATTTTTTGACATTGTGTTCAAAGTTGCATTCCTCCGAAACAGGCTTGCAGTTACTATTGCCCACCACCCAGATGCTTCATCAGTCCTGGACCATGCTCATTTAAACCGAAGGGGCGAGAGACTTGGAGCCACCCAGGTAATGCGAATTTGAAATGCAACATAGTGTGCCAGCTGGCGTAGTTATAAATTCGTAGGAGCTCTCTCCCCTCACTGCCATCCAGCGCCGACACTGAGTCTGGGAACTTTCTGGACTGTCAGATTAGGCACAGCAGTTTTAACTCTTATCGTCCGTCCTTCTGAGCACGTAGCCTTATGGTGGGGGAAGTCTCAGCTCTTTGAGGGGTCTCCTATTAGACTTCCCAACTTAGGCAGATCCTAGATTTGCTCTCTATGCAAATATTTTTTTAATTCATTTATTTATTAATTAAAAGAAAAAAATTAACAACAAATGAACAAAAACATTAACATATGATCATTCCGTTCTATATATATAATCAGTTATTCACAGTATCATCACATAGTTGCATATTCACCATTTCTTAGAACATTTGCATCTATTCAGAAAAGGAAATAAAACGAAAACAGAAAAAAAAAAAAGATCATACATACCATACCCTTTACCCCTCCCTTTCGTTTACCACTAGCATTTCAAACTAAATTTATTTTAACATTTGTTCCCCTATTATTTATTTTTATTCCATATGTTCTACTCGTCTGTTAACAAGGTAGATAAAAGGAGCGTCAGACACAAGGTTTTCACAATCACACAGTCACATTGTGAAAGCTATATCATTATACAACCATCTTCAAGAAACGTGGCTACTGGAACACAGCTCTACATTTTCAGGCAGTTCCCTCCAGCCTCTCCATTACATCTTGGATAACAAGGTGATATCTACTTAATGTGTAAGAATAACCTCCAGGATAACCTCTCAACTCTGTTTGGAATCTCTCAGCCATTGACACTTTGTCTCATTTCACTCCTCCCCCTTTTGGTGGAGAACGTTTTCTCAATCCTTTGATGCTGGGTCTCAGCTCATTCTAGGGTTTTTCTCAATCCCTTGATGCTGAATCTCAGCTCATTCTAGGATTTCTGTCCCACGTTGCCAGGAAGGTCCACATCCCTGGGAGTCATGTCCCAAGTAGACGGGGAGGGTGGTGAGTTTGCTTGTCGTGTTGGCTGGAGAGAGAGGTCACATCTGAGCAACAAAAGAGGCTCTCTTGGGGGTGACTCTTAGGCCTAAATTTTAAGTAAGCTTGACCTATCCTTTCGGGGTTAAGTTTCATATGAACAAACCGCAAGACTGGGGGCTCAGCCTATAGCTTTCGTTGTCCCCACTGCTTTGGTGAGAATATCAAGAATTCAACTTGGGGAAGTTGAATTTCTCCCTGTTCTCACCACTCCCCGAAGGGGACTTTTCTATGCAAATCTTGAGGTCTCTAGGCTTTAGAAGCAATCCCCAGGGAGAAAACCAATAACCTAGTTCCTCACTTAACCTCTCCAAGGACAGTTACTACGTTTTTGGGGCTGTATAGAGTCTTTCCTTTTGGGCTGGCTCAGCACTTAGTTAAAGGATTGTTTTTAAAACTCAGCAATTTAATTGTTTTCATTGAGAGAGCTGTGAAGGGTGTCCAGCCCTTTAAACTGCTGGCAATGGGAGCCTAACATTAGCTCAATTGTCGTTTTTAAATTAAGTTTAATTTAAAATTTTCAGTAGCATTTTTATTTTGGTACAATTTTAGATTTCCAAAACACTTGGGAAGACAGTACAGAGAGTTCCCAGTGTACCCTAATACCCAGTTTTCCCTATTACTAATGCCTTATATTTCTATGGTATGTTTGTTACAATTAATGAACCAACACTGATGCATTATTGTTATTATTATTTTTTAATATTTTTTATTGATAAAACAACATACAAGGGCACATGGGTAGTTTGGTGGTTAGAATACCCGCCTTCCATGTGGGAGAGCCGGGTTCGATTCCCGGACCGTGCACCCCCAAAAAAACCCACAAACAGCATACGAATATACAAACATTCTTAGCATACAAACATTCCATATATGGTGTACAATTAATGGCTCCTAATATCATCATAAAGTTGTGTATCCATCGCCATGATCATTTTTTTTAACATCTGCATCATTCCGGAAAAAGAAGTAAATAAGAAAAAACTCACACATACCATATCTTTACCCCTCCCTCTCATTGTTCACTAGTATTTCCATATACCCAATTTATTTTAACCTTTGTCCCCCCTATTATTTGTTTATTTTTAATCCATAGTTTTTGCTCACCTGTTCATACCCTGGATAAAAGGAGCATCAGACACAAGGTTTTCACAATCACACAGTCACATTGTAAAAGCTATATCATTATACAGTCATCTTCAAGAATCAAGGTTACTGGAACACAGCTCAACAGTTTCAAGTACTTCTCTCTAGTCCCTCCAATATACCATAAACTAAAAAGGGATACCTATATAATGCATAAGAATAATCTCCAGGATAACCTCTAGACTCTGTTTGAAATCTCTCAGCCACGAACACTTGATTTTTTCTCATTTCTCTCTTCCTTTTGGTCTCCTTTCTCAATCCCTTGATGCCAGGTCCTGGCTCAGCCTGGGATTTCTGTCCCACATTGCCAGGGAGATTTACACCCCTGGGAGTCATGTCCCATTGAGGGAGGAGGGCAGTGAGTTCACTTGCTGAGTCGGCTTAGAAAGAGAGGCCACATCTGAGCAACAAAAGAGGTTCTCTAGGGGTGACTCTTAGTCCTAATTTAAGTAGGCTTAACCTATCTTTCGTAGGAATAAGTTTCATAGGGGCAAACCCCAAGACTGAGGGTTCGGTCTATTGATTGGTTGTCCCCACCAATCAATAGACCTAATGTCAGAAATTCTTGAGAGAACGTCAGAAATTCTCCAAATGGAGAAGTTGAGTATTTCCCCCTTTCTCCCCAGTTCCCCAAGGAGGCTTTGCAAATACTTGTTTCTTCACCATCCAAATCACTCTGGGATTTTAATGCATTATGAATAACTAAAGTCCTGCTTAGTTCAGAGTTCCATAGCTTTAGGCTAATGCCCACATTGCATGTTGTCATCGTGTCTTCTTAGACTCCCCTTGGCTGTATCGTGTCTCAGGCTCTTTGTTTCTGACGACCTGGACAGTTCTAAGGAATACTGGTCAGGCAGTTTGTAGACTGTCCCTCAATTGAAATTGGTCTGATTGTTTTCTCCTGATGAGATTGAGAGTAGAGGTTCTGGGCAGGAAGGCTGCAGAGGTGAAGTGACTCTCACTGTTGATTCTGACCTGGCTTACCTGGCTCAGGTGTTCCCGCTGTGAGTCACTCTGGTTTTCCTCTTTGAAAGGAAGTCCCTGAGCGCAGTCCACGGTAAGGAATGGGCCATTACCCTCTGCCTTCTGAAGGGCAGAGAATCTGCATAAATTATTTGAAATTCTTCTGCATGGGAGATCTGACTCTTCTCCCCATTTATTTATTTATTCAGTCATTTAATTATGTCAGTATGGACTCTTGGACCTTTATTTCATAGTTTGGGTTTTAATCTGATTCTACATGGCTCATTTTGTTGCTCAAATTGTTCCACCTTCGGCCATGCTGAGCACTTTCAGTTGCCTCCTTCCCACCTGTGTCCTTTTGGCATATCCGCATTGTCGAATGTGTGTGGGTTTAAGTTTTATTGTGATATCATGTGATATCAAAGCATTCCCCGTTTTAACAACTTTCAAGCATACAGTTCAGTGGCGTTAATTACATTCACAGCCGTGTGCTCCCATCACCACCATCCACTCCCCACTTTTCCATCACCCCAACCAGCTACTCCAAACCTGTGAAACATTAATCAACCAAACCCACCTCCACCCCCACCCCCACTCCCAGGTTACCTGTATTCTAATTTCTGACTTTATGAATTTGCATATTCTAGTTTTTTCCTCATAGAGGTGAGATCGTACAATATTTGTCCTTTTGTGTCTGGCTTATTTCATGCACTATGATGTCTTCCAGTTTCAGCCACCTTGTAGCGTGTCTCAGAACTTCATTCCCTTTTGCAGTTGAATGAGTTTCCATTGAATGCACAGACCGCATTTTCTTTATCCTTCCTCTGTGGATAGACAATTGGGTCGCTTCCACGGTCGTTTTAATTTCATTGATTGGGGGTTGCCATTTCTTAATATTCTGCTTGATTTCTGTTTTTGTTTTTATTTTCGAATATAACCAGTCATTAAAAATAATAATAAAAAAATGCCACAGGCTCCTGTTCCATCTTCATAGTCTCGATTCACTCTTTTATTTATTCAAATAGATTAAACCTTTTTTTCTGTATACTCTATGGTGGGGGTCATGTTTCATTCTTTTTTCCATGTGAGTATGCCACTATTGCAGCACCATTTGTTGAATTTTGGTTGTTTGTTTGCTTGTTTTTGGGGGAAGTGCATGGGCCAGGCATCAAACCCGGGTCTCCCGCATGGCAAGTGAGAATTTTACCCCTGAACTACCCTCGCACCCCTAAACCTTCTTTTTATTCTGCATCCGATAAT
This sequence comes from Tamandua tetradactyla, assembly GCF_023851605.1. Lineage (NCBI taxonomy): Eukaryota > Metazoa > Chordata > Mammalia > Pilosa > Myrmecophagidae > Tamandua > Tamandua tetradactyla. The sequence continues at coordinate 5,012,631 of NC_135335.1, forward strand.
TCCAGTCTTTGAAGAAATCTTTGCAGGTCCAAGTTTACTGTGATTCCACCACATCGTGCCTTATTGCTTTATATACTTTTTGATATTTAACCATGTGTTCCTTTTCTTGGGATTTAATTGTGGGAATGAGAGCCGAGGCTAAGACAGACGTTTCCGGGCCGTCTCCCCCTTTTCCTGGGGCCCTTCGACGCTCCACTTAGCGTGAGCCCAGAGCTTTTTCTCAGGAGTCCCGCCCAGCCTGGGTCACAGTGATAGGGGGACGCTGTCAGTGCCGCGGGTTGTCCCAGCCCCTCCCTCTCTGAGTTAGCCGTGGGCTCCGAGATTTCTCCCTTTCTGCGTGGGTCTTCAGGATGGTTTCAGGACACACAGCTCCCAAATTGCTAGAGTGACTTCTCTCATTCACTTACCATTGGGGGATTATTCTATTTTATTTTAAAACACTGTTGCTCCAATCACAGCCAATTTCCAACCCAAACTCGCCATCACCATGCAGCTGGGAGACCGTCGTAGCACCCCGCCCCCGGCCCTGCCGCTGGCCCCTCCCTTCTGGGGTCCCCAGCTGGCCTCTGTGACTCTATAAGAAACACGGGAGCAGGTCCACGCATGGAAAAGCGCTTTGGCATCTATACTGCACGTTAGCATCTCTAATGTGCTTCAATATGCTTCTGCTCAGGCAGCAGGCATTATCTATGGGGTGATCTGTCCAAACGACAGGCTAGGGAAGGTCAAGTTCACCCAAGTAGGAGCTAACAGCCTGGGGAGGTCAGCTAGAAAGCTGGCTCCAAAGACGCCTCAGCCAGAGGGTTTGTTGATTGGCACAGTGAATGCTAGAAATGGACAAACACTGCGGAGATTGACAATGCTATCATCAGCATCAGGGGTGTCGGCGAAGGGCTCTCGTTTGTGAAATTGGTGATGTTCAGGAGACCTGGGTTGGCTGAAATAACAAGACTCTCCCTGTCCTTGTGCGAACAGGATATAAAAAATCACATGAGGTCCCAGGCCCTGATCTCAGGGTTGGCTGCTGGGACTCGGCACCTGAAGAAATGGTCCTGGGTCCAGTTTTTGGCCTGGAGGATCTCAAACACGTGAGGTGGATTCCAGGCTAACAGAAACAGGGATCTAAAACTGTGCACACTGGAGAGGTCAGCCTCTCCCCATGTCAGGCTCCACTGCACTGTGCCGTGCAAAATATCTCGTTAATAATTTTGTGGATTACATGGTGAAACGACAATATTTTGAATACGTTGCATTCTGCAAAATAGGTTACGATTAATTCCACCTGTTTCTTTTTTACCTTTTTAATGTGGCTACTAGAAAATTTAAAATGATACCTCTGGCTCACACTGTACTTATTTCCATGGGCAGCTCCGCTCTGGAGCAGGGTAACTTTCACTCCCAGGGAGCAGGGACAGCTGGAAAGGAAAGCAGCTGGAACCCAGTGCATTTACAGGGCAGGTCCACCAACCTGTTCGCTAACCACGTCTGCACGTGTGGAAGCAGCTGCCCTCGCCCCAGACGGTCCTCCTCCCAGACCCCTTGGCAGAAAAGCACCTCGGAGCTGTGCAAATATTAGGATGGCTTTTTGGATTTGTACCATATGCATACGGCGAGCCATGTGCATAGATGCTGTTTTTTAAAAAGAAAGATGTGCCAGTTTTTAAAAAGCCATGCAGTTAATCGTAAATTGGTTCCAAATATAAAACTCCTCGATATAACAGCCTTTGGAAAGTACCGGTGACCTTGCAGAGTGTTTTCCTCCTTTCATCCCTCCCAACAAGTCTGCATCCTTTCCATTGAACAGACAAGGAAACTGAAGCCCCACAAGGCTAAAGGACTCGCCCCAGGTTATCTAAGGGCAAAAGCGGCTGATTTGGGTCTTGAAGCAAGGGCTTTGGACCCCAAAGCCCATGTTCTTTCCCCAGTTCATCTGTTGCTTCTCTTCACAGCCTCAGGACCCCACCTAGACCCCTGCCAGCGCGCTTTCAGGTTCCTCTCCCTTCCCTTTGCTTTGGGCATGAGCCCTGCACTGCAACCCTTCCATGCAAAGCTCCCGGGAGCTGAGCGAGAACACATCTCTTGGTCCACCCACCCCTCCAAGCAGCACTGCACGCAGCCCTTTATCTCAGCTGCAAAATCAGGTCTCTTCTTCTCCTGTTCTCGAGCAGGATGGTTCCCTCCTGTGCGGCAGGCTGCTGAGAATGCAGCCGGATCCTTTCTTCAAAGCCTTCCCAGACCCATGATGAGCCAGTGCAGTTGGAGGAGAGAGTCGTGATGCTAAGAAGAAAACCATCCAGCAAGAGCCTTCATTGGGCATCACCTCCGACTGCCTTCCACTCCCTCCGGCTCTCTGCAGAAGGGGTCTGATGACGGACCCAGAAGTTCAAGACTGCAGTGTCCTATGAGGCAAACTTTTTGTTTGCTTAAATAATTTCAAACTGACAGGACAGAAGAAAACTACATGAACGCTGAGGGCTCCAAGGTGCCCCCTACCCAGGTAGGCAGGTCTACCAACTCTTAATGTCTTGCCACATTTGTTTTATCGTTCTACCTATCTGTCTGTCTGCCTGTCTCTCCGTTGCTCTCATTTATCATCTATCCATCTCTGCCTACTTTCTAAATATTTGTGTGCAGCTATTCGACTTGTGCTCCTTGAACACTTAATGATGCTGTGCCCATTTCCTAGGGACAAGGATAGTCACTTGTGTGACCACCTGAACATACGGTTACTTTAACATCCTTACAAAGCCTACAGTCTATATTCCAGGTTTTTTTTTTCATATTTCCTTTTGAGCCTTTTCTCCTCCATTGTTAGATCCAGTCTATCGTATCGAACTGTCATTGTCTCTTGTCCTTTTTTTTTCGAAATTGTGGAAACACACGTACAACCCACACTTTCTCGTCTCAACCTGCCCCGAGCACGTAATTCACTGGGGGTGAGTCACATGCATGATATTAGGTAGGCTACTGAATTTGTCTGCTAGCTGCCTGAATGCACCATACTAGAACTGGAACGGCTTTTATAAAGGGGAATTTAATGTTATAAATGTACAGTTCTAAGGAAGTGAAAGTGTCCAAATGAAGGCACCCACAAGAGGTTACCTTCACTCAAGGAAGGCCGATGGGTCAGGAGAACCTCTGTCAGCTGGGAAGGCACGTGGCTGGCATCTGCTGGTCCCTGGCTCCTGGGCTCCGTTGTTTCAGCCTCTGTTCCTGTGGGGGCTCCTCACTTTGCTTCTCCAAGGCTGGTTTTCAGCTCTTGGCTTCCCTTGGCTCTCTCCAGGTTCTGGCTTGCTTAACATCTCATGTGATGTCTGCTGGGCTCCAAGCATCTCCAAACATACGTGTCTCTGTTCTCTGCCTGTCAGCTCTGCTCTGAAATTTCTGTCTGCTCTGTTGTTTCTGACTCTCTCCAAAATGTTTCCTTTTTTAAAGGACTCCAGTAAACTGATCAAGACCCACCTGGAGTGGGTGGAGTCACATCTCCATGCACTCAAAGGTCACACCCACAGTTGGGCGTGCCACACCTCCGTGGGATAATCTAATCAAAAGTTTCCAACCTACAGTATTGAATCCTTGAATCAGGATTAAAGGTAAAAGTTGCTCCCACAAGATTGGATGAGGATTAAAACATGGCCTTTTGGGGGAACATAATACTTTCAAAGGAGCACAGCTACCATGGGGGGTAAACTTTAACAGGGGAGCCTGGCATGATGAGCGCCCCTTCTTCCTTTCTCTCACAGACACATGGAGGTGAGCTGCTCCTTCCCTAGGCCCGCTGTCCTTTCCAGGCTTCCCCTGGGCCCCCGGGGGTCTTGCCTTTTTCGGCCCCCTTTGGCATTAGGCTGGCTCCTCCCGTATATACAGGCTGGGTCTTTAAATCCTCGCCTCCGACTCTGCTTCCTAGAGTGGACCTTCCATCCACCCTTCGAGGAATCTCCTTGCAGTGAAGATTCCGGTGTGGGGATCCCGGCTGGACGTTTCCAACAAGCCCGCCCGTGGCCTCGGAAGCTGCTGGTGGCCTGGCTGCAGTTTGTGCAGCAAGACCCCAGCGGACCCGGCCTCAGACAGGTCCTCAGTCCTGGTCCATGGGTGCAGGAGGCTAGGGCGGGTGCCCAAAGTTAAGTGTACGTTGATGCTGCCAGGCGGGCGAGCTCCCTACCTGGTAGAGGGGCCGGGGGCAGCGGGGGCCAGAGAGCACGCTGCCAGTTAAGAGTGGGCCCCGAGTGCCACCGCCACAGCCCTGGCCCCTTCGCCCTGCCCGGGCTCCCAGGGGGCGAAGCAGGACCCACCTTGGGTGCAGGAGGCTCAGGAGAGGAAGTGCCCGGGAGACCGGACACATAGAGAAAACCAGCTGTTTGTTCTGAAATCCCCTCCTCTGTCAGCCGCGTGGATGCATTTTATCACATGAAAGCTGTTCCTGGCCAAGGAAAGCCCATAGGATGAACTGCATGTTTTATTTCCAGAAACAGAGATAGAGAGAAAGCACAGGGGTAGAAGAAGTTGAAAAGGGAAAGCTTTCCTCAATTAGCTGACCTCTCGCCATACAAACAGTTACCATCAGGTAGGAAGAGGCTCAGCTATGCTTTGCAGAAACCTTGATCTGTAGTGGCTAAACGAGCAGGAAATTGTTCTCGCCTCAAATAGCAAGAATGCTAATTGGTAACATTTATAGAGCAGTCCCTCTGAGCCAGGTGTAGTCCTAAATGCTTTGCACATATTAGCTAATTAAATCCTCACAGTAGCTTATGAATATGTATTAGTATTCTCCTTTTTTTTTTTTTCAGATGAGGATACTAAGTCAACTTCCGTGGGCCACAGCTAGTAAGGGGGAGGTGGAGTTTGACTCAAAGCCTTCCAGCTTCTGGCTCCTGAGTCTATACCCTGGATGATATGTTGGGGTTCATTTAGCAGCATATGCTTCCTGCTCCCAGGGACGGGCGGATGTGACACCCAGATTTCAGGCTGGTTCATCACACCTGAGCTGCAGGGCGGGTGGAGGATTTAACAAGCCGATGGAGGTCACGTGTTTAGTGGAGCGCAGGAAGCCAACAGATGGTGACTGGGTAAGGGGTGCCCTCCTGGAGCAGGGGATGGCTTGGTGAAGGAGTGATGGGTGGAGAGTGGCTTGGGGCTGTAGAAGCCTATTCCAGGAGCTAGCAGAGGCCTTGGGTAGGTCCCAGCAAGTGTCTCCTCAATGCTCTCCCGAGAAACAGAACGGAGAAGATCTGTGGGCATATTCTCTTTGTATAGATTCATTCTAAGAATTGGCTCATGAGTCCATGGGGATTGGCAAGTCCGAATTCCACAGGGCAGGCCTCCAGCTGGGAACTCCGATGAAGGTTTTGATGACTCCTCAGGAAAACTGGCTGGCTGAAGTAGAGAGAGAAATTCTCCCTTCTGACTGCTGAAAAAAGCGGTTCTCCCTATAAGGACTTCAACTGCCTGGATGGGACGTCTCTCTTTCCTGAAGTCATCGTCCTTTGTTGATTGTAGATACAATCAGCAGTAGATGCAATCAACGGATGGATGACTCATATCCATGAAATATCCCACTCACAATTGGGCCAGGGCTTGCTTGACAAAACAACTGGACACCATTACCTGGCCAAGTTGATGCGTGAACTTCACCATCACAGCCTCCCTGCTTGTCTCCTGGGCGTAGTTTATGTCCACTCTGAATCTCATTTCCGCACTGCCCCCATATTCACTTTCTCAGACGCACCCCTGGTTATGGTGTATAAACCTCTCCACAGCCCGGGTACCTTTCAGTCTTGACTCTCATCATCCCTACGACCCACCCACCCTTTCCTAAGTTCCAGTCCCCAGTTGTGCAAGCATGCCTCTGTGTGGACACGGAGGTGTGCTGACCTCTCCCCTGTATGCCCTGCTGACCTGGGGGCACACTTGGGCACTCCTAGGCATCCATTAAAACCTGACTCAAAATGCCCCGAGCCTGTATTTCATCTCTGGCGGAGTTCCTTATGGTTTCTGCTGTGATCCCAGAGTATTTCCTCTACAGCTCTCTTACCCTCATGTCAGCCGCAGCCTGCCCTTTAGCAGGCACTCAGGCCCAAAACTTGCAATTGCCCTTTCACCCATCTGCCTTTTAGCCCCGCCCACGTCTAGTACGTCAGTGAAGACTGTTGGCATAGCTCGTGATCTCCATCCAGAACCCAGAGCTGCTCTGCTTCCACCCTCCTACCCTCATCCAGCCGTCAGCCTCTCCCATGGCTGGTTTCCCTGCTTGTCCTCTAGCCCCTCTAGCTGACTCCCTACAGCAGCCAGAGTGAGCCTGGCACCCACTCAGATGAGATCATTTCCCTTGTAACCTCTCCAAAGGCGCCCCAAATCCCACAGAATAAGCTGCCAAGTCCTTTGTGTGGCCAGGAGAGAAGGGCCTGCTCTGGGCTGCGGCACTGCCAGCTGCCCTCCCCTCCCCCAACCCCTTCACCGCCTCCAGGCTGGCCTCCAGGCTGGCCTCCCGGCTGTCCTGGGGGAATCTGGGCACCCTTCTGATTCAAGCCATTTGCACCGCCACTCCCTCTTCCTCCACGGACACAGGCCTCTCCCAACAGCTGTCGCCTCTTCAAATGGGCCTTCCTGGGCTCCTGTGCAGATAAAAGCACCCAGCCCTCCCCTGTGGCCCCCTTCCAGCTTTACTTCACGTCACTACCCGGCATTCTCTTGGGTGCTTAAGTTTTTAATGATCCACCTGCTTCTCCAGAAGGCCAGCTCCAGAAAGTCAGGGCCTAGAACAGTGCCTGCTTCTAGAACCTTCTCAACAGCCTTTGTTGCACGGAAGGGTGAGTGAACACACATCCAGAACCTGACGTCGGATTCTAATGTGCTGTCGTGCTGGCCTCCCCACGAGAATCCCCCCTAAGCCATCGTCTTAGCTCGAGTGTGCACCCAGCAGGCCCACGAGACGTGTCTGCCTAAAGGAGGCGGGCGGGAACTGGTGTGGAGGGCCCGTGACCATGGGGCTCGCCTGCCTTAGGAAACGTGGCCCAAACCGAGGACAGAGGCATGGTGGGGAAGGGCTGAGCTGCTCTGGGACAGCGTGGGGCCTCCAGGGAGGGGACTCTGAGCTAAGACCTAGAAGTATGCCCACCGAGACCCCGCGACACCCCGACATAAAGGCCGTGGGTTTACGGTGGTGGTTCCTGCGGCTCCAGCCGGGCACTCAGAGTCACCTTTGCACCAGAAACCGGCCCAGCGTGGCCCTCCCTCCTCCAGCTGCTGCAGAGGCTGGCAGGGAATTTCCTGGAAGCCACTGGCCATCTTTTGGATGCCACCCTCAAGGCATTCTTGGAATGTTCATGCAACAAGCCAGTAGTTTCTTGAGCACAATGTCAGCTCTGTTTTGGGGGGAATTTTTTTTTTTTTAATCAAAGTCAAAGCTTTCCCGTCTTGAAAGTAACTGAATCATCCAAAATATTACTTTTAAAGTTTCCCAGGAGTTGGCCTTCCAGAGGTTGCTGCTGAAGTTTTAGAACCAGAGAACGAAGACATCTTTCCTGGTGAATGCAGTGGGGGGCGGGGGGCTTGGGGAAAATGCCCCCTACCTCGATTCCTAGAGGGTTAGGGGGAGGGAAAAGCTTCAGTTTGGACACACATGGGCTCCAGTCGTGTCTGCCCTTAAAAAGGGATGGGCCACGCCCAGGGTTGGGATGAGGCACACATCTTTTCAAATGCTTAAGCCCCCCATGTACACTCCCTAAGTTATTTTTCCTTTAGTTATTAAAGCCGCGTGTATTCCAAGGGAAACTCAATCCTCGTGTCTCTGGTTCATTTATACTTGAACTCGTCAGCCCCCACTGGGGTGGAAGATGCCTGCGGAATCTCTTAATAGTTTTCCTGCTTCTGCTCCCTGCCTTTCCGCCTTATAAACAGGAAGCTGAATTTTGCCAAGATTCAACGACCTTGAACCCCAGAAAGACTGAGCTCAGCTTGAAATTCAGAATCCCGGAATTGCAAGATGGTTCTCGGGGTGTCCAGAGTCCCTCGTCCCTGCTGTGGTGAGGAAAAGTCTAGAACATCAGCAGGCCGGGGTCCGCACTTTGGAAAAAGGGGCTGCTGGTGGCCGAGGGGGACGTCGGCCCGGGGAGGGCGGGGGGAGGGCAGCGATGCCGAGGAGACCTCGTGGCTGGGTTCCACCTAGCGTCGCCCTTTCGCTGGGTGTCCCCCACTGGGAAAAACCAATCAGCATCCACGGTGTTCTGCCCAGGGTGCCGAGAAAACGCTCTGGGTGTGCCCCCATCCTCCCTCTGCTGAGCTGACCCTCTCACCTCCTTCCTCCATCTTTGGAGACTCAGCCCTCCCCTTCCCACCTCTCCTGGGAAACCCTGACCTCTGCCCCGTTTCCCTTGCACAGAAGGACGACCCGAGGGCGCTGCAGCCGGGGTCCAGGCCTCAGAAACCGGGCCCCCCTGTCTCCTCCCCGCCGAGCCACTGGGCCTCTCCATGCCTTGGTTTCCCCACCTGCATGACGAAGCCTTGCCCTCGGTCCCTGAGGCCCTCTCCGGTGCAGTGGCTCGTGTGGACAGCACGAGTAAGAGGCTCCGGTCCCAGACGAGGCCATGTGTCTCCGGCCCCCCATCTCAGCCCCGGGAAGTGCTTTGGGACGGTGATGGCCCTAAATGCACCCCAGCCTGCCTATGTTTTGTGTATTGGAACAAACTACCTTGATTCCGTTGTCGTGGGAGGGTGTTAAAAATATGACAAGCATTTTCCCCTATGTGATTTCTGTCGGGGCTCTGGGGCCGAGGTGGGGGCAGGATTTGGCTCCCCCAGGTCCCCCTACTGCCAAGTTGTACCCCTGCTCCGCTCTGCAGCGCGCTTGGCCAGCTCTCCTGCCCAGCAGCAGCCACCGTCCTTGCTGGGTGGTGGCCGGGACAGGCAAGGTTTCCAAGAGGCCTCGTCTGGCCACCAACCCCTCCCTGCTCCTGGGCTGCAGAAGGCACCAGCCAAGTCAGATCCGAGAAAATAGTAGGGGTGGGGTTGGGCCAAGTAAGGGGCCGTGGGACAGGGGGGTGTGGATAAGTAGTTTTGAAAGGTCTGGGTGTGTCCCGAAGAATTTTTCTCCAATATCTGCAAAGCATGCATCACCCCAGCAGTGTTTTTCCATCTTGGAAGCCAAGTGGCTTTGCCCAGGGATCCCCTGAGCTCACGACACCCCAGCCCCATCCCCGGTGGCCGCTGTCTGCGACTCTCTCTGCCCCCAGGGGGTCGCCAGGGGGTTCCCACGGCACCGCCCAGCCCACCAGGCCCCACTGCCCTGCCAGCGCCCAGTTTCCCCTCCCTGCCTCACCCAACTCTGCAGGACCCGGGGCTGGGGGGCAGCTGCCCTTCGCGCTCCCAGGACCTTTGCCCTTTCAGGGGCGAGAGGCTGCGGGACCCCAGAGTGGACTGCGTGCCTGGAGGAAGCTGATGGGAAAAAGGACAAGCAGCTGATATCGCTTTTTTATCAAGATTTTTCTTGGTTTAGTTTCTTGAGCCTTAAACAGGGTGGGGTGGGGGCGGGAGGTAACAGACTTTCAATTCCTCTGAGATTACGGTCAGGTGGTGTGCAGGCAGCATCTTCCCGTCGGAGACAGGGAAGCCACTTCTGTGGGGGAGGCGTCTGCAGCCGTGGGGTGGGCGACACGTGTCTCCTGCAGGGGGGTGGGGGGCGGTGCACAGAGCCCACCTGGTCAGCCACAGGTCCTTGCCCAGCAGGGGCTCCCCTTCGGTACCACCTCATGAGCCAGCCCCCCGCCGTCCCCCCATTCTCTCCCCAGGGCCAGCACCAGACTGTTTCTTCTTGGATTTCGGGGGCTTTTGCGGTGGACTCAGCAGCTCCCTGTCCTCACAAAAACAACCACAGGGACGTTTTGTCACTTGCTCAAGGTGCATTTGTATCAATTTTGCCAATTTGCACATTTAAGTTTTTTTTTGAAGAAATGATGCCTTCACGGGTGTGCAAAATAATCCAGCTTTACTTTGCTTGAATAGGTGATGCATTCATACAGGAGGAAAATCCAGAAGTAGATGCCCCCCCTCATCCTCACATGGGGGCACATGTCTCCTTTGTGACCCCATGCGACCCCTCCTGTGCCCCGTCCTTCCTCCGAGGCTACCTGAGGCACCAGCAGACTGTCCTGGGTATCCCCTTTCTTTGGGGCCAGTTTCCACATTTCCTTACCTTCCTCCCCCACAGCGCTGTTTAACAGGGGTCCCTGGTCTTCAGAAGTGTCGTGACCTGAAGACTGGTTCTCGCAGGAGGAGTTTATGGGTGACCCCTGTACCCCAAAATACAAGCTCAAGTTCCATGACGGGGACCTGATGTGGACAGGGTGTTTGTAGATGGGACTGGGGGGTCCTGACTCAGTGGGACTGGCACCCTGGGAAGAAGAGGGAATTTGGACCCGGAGACAGACATACCCCAGGGAGACGGCCACGTGACGAGGGAGCCAGGGGACACCCTAGATGGAGGGGAGGCCTGCAGGGGATGCATGGCCCAGCCTGGCAGGGTCCACCAGCCCTGTCGACACCTTGGTCTGGTGTCCAGAGCCAGAGGGAAGAGGTCTGAATCCTCAGAGCGCCCGTTTGCGGCACTTTGTCACCACCAGCCCGGGACACTCAGGTCGGGGGGTGGTGTCAACGTTGGGGGGGAAGCTTTATGGAGCAGCAGGTGCTTGCTGCTGAGCTGGGGGGAGCCCTCGCCCCTCTTCCTGCTGGGGGCAGCCCCAAGCCACGCTCCTTGGCCCTGGACGTGCCGGCCCTGCCCTCCCACGCCCTCCCCGTTCTCAGCCGCTGCCTGGGGACCCGCCGGCCATCCCCGCGCCTGTGTGGACACGGTGCCTCCGGGCTGTCGGGCCACAGGCAGGGATTTTTTTTTTTTTTTAATATTTGTATTATAAACATCAAACAAACATACAAACATTCTTCTTTTTCTTTATTTTTTTAAATACCAAAAACACAAAGCAAATGCAAGCATTCCTATCTCGATCATTCCATTCTACATACATAATCAGTAATTCACAATATCATCACATAGTTGCATATTCATCATCATGATCATTTCTTGGAACATTTGCATCTATTCAGAAAAAGAAATAAGACGAAAACAGAAAAAAATGTATACATACCACACCCCTTACCCTTCCCTTTAACACACAAACGTTCTTGACATGGTTACAATCAGTGGCTCACAATATCATCACATAAGTTGTGTATTCATCACCATGATCATTTTTTAGAACATTTTTCACTCTGGAAAAAGAAAGAAAAAAGAAAAAACTCATGCATACCATACCCCTTACCCCTCCCTTTCATTGACCACTAGTATTTGCATCTACCCAATTTATTTTCACCTTTGTTCCCCTTATTATTTGTTTATTTCTTATCCATATTTTTTCTCATCTGTCTATACTGTAGATAAAAGGAGCATCAGACACAAGGTTTTCACAATCACACAATCACATTGTGAAAGCTCTAAAATGATACAGCTTTTTATATACAATCATCTTCAAGAAACAAGGCTACTGGAACACAGTTCTACAGCTTTAGGTACATCCCTCCAGCCTCTCTAATACACCTTAAACCAAAGAGGTGATATCTATATAATGCATAAGAATAACCTCCAGGATAACCCCTTGACTCTGTTTGGAATCTCTCAGCCACTGACACTTTATTTTGTCTCATTTCTCTCTTCCGCCTTTCAGTCGAGAAGTTTTTCTCAATCCCTTGATGATGGGTCCTGGCTCATCCTGGGAGCTCTGTCCCACGTTGCCGGGGAGGTTTCCGCCCCTGGGAGTCATGTCCGAGGGCAGGGAGATTGATGCATTGGGATCTCCTGTCGGACCGTGCCCTACCCAAGCAGCAGCTGCTCTGGCCACCTTCTCTCGCTCAGGAATGTTCTTATTTGAACCAGAAAGGCCCGTGCCTTCTGCCTGCTTCTCCCTCAGAGCCTGTCCCAGGAAGGGATGTGGGTTGCCCTCTCCACACTCTGGGGGTTGGGTCATTCCGTGCGACTGTCAGGACCACGTTCTGCAGCTCCGGGACCCCTTGGGGGGGACCCCTTGGCAGATGCTTTTCCGAACCCTGCACAGAGCGGCACGGTGGGCTCCGGACAGTGCCACGTGGGCTGCAGCCTGAGGTCCCGGGGCAGCGGCGCCCAGAGTTCTCCCCAGCGGGTCCACTCCCTGATTCATCATCCAGGGAGGAAAGCGCTAGTGCCAGCCGTGCTGCCAGAGACACGACGGGCAAGAACTAGGGGTGCCCTTTGATTCTGAAACGGGTATTTAGCACACACCTTGGCTTCCCCTTTGAAGGAAACCCAATATTTGTTAATTCCACTGGCATTTGAGGACCCTTTTCATCATCTCATCCGCCTTCCATCTTCTTGAACCAATAAAAAGTCTAGGAATCTCTCCATGCATTGGTGAACTCTGAGAGCCTCATTTGTTCATTCATTCATTCACTCATTCACTCGCAGGTGCTGAGTGGTTGCCGAGAGGCAGACATTGAGCGGGGGCTGGGGACCCGTGGGGTCACAGATGCAGGCTCGTCCTGGGGGCGTGTTGTCTGCGGGGAGAGATGGCCATGTCTGTGGTCAGTGTCGGGGCAGGGGACCAAAGCAGGAGGGCATTTCCTCCAGGATGCTGGGAGGGGAGAGACGTGAGAACCGGCCTGAGAGGACTGGGGAGGTTGGAGAGGGAGCTGCAGGGTGAGTGCGGAGGAGGCACAAATGACCGGACCAGACTCAGGGGCTGCACCTCGGCCTGCATGGCTCACGGTTCCCAGCTCCCACTGGGATCTAGTGACCCTGCTTCACAGTCCAGGAGGCTGGAGTGTGCATGGCTGCTTGCCAGGGGGGACAGAGACAGGCTTGATTCCAGGTCCCCGAATCTGAGCCAGACTCTGTGTGGGTGTCCCCATCCCTTCAGGGACTCAGGTCCAGGCCCCTCATCCCTTGACAGACTCGGGTCCAGATTCCCCACCCCATCAGGGACTTGGGGCCAGACCCCTCATCCCAGGGGGTCCACGCCCTCAGATCCCGACCCCATCTCTTCTTCCCACTGCACCCCATCAAAGAAAGACTTGCCTTCCGGATGGCCTGTGCGTGCCGGGAGGAAACGGGGTGCAAAGGCCTGCTCTGCTGGAGGCAGGACTGGCAGGGCCAAGGAAAGAAGTCAATCTTGGTGGCCTCGAAGATCAAATCGGGGCATCTGGGGACTCGGGGGGCTTGCTTGAGAGAGTAGGCAGAGAGAGGAGCCGGAGAGACGAAGCTCATGTGGTGGAAACCAAGGGAGAGCGCTACAGGTGGGACGGGGCTTCTCGTCCACAGCTTCCCCCTGCCTGCTCGCCAGTCTGTGCCTGATTGGATGATTGATGCACCCCAAACCATGCCCCTGCAGCGGGGCTGTGGTGATGCACACCCCATGGCCAGGCTGGGCTGCAGCTCCGCGCAGAGCGGCCCCTCCCATAATCAACGATTGGGCCATACAAGCTTCCAGAACTTTCCCTGTATTTTTCCCTGTGTATAAGATATCATTACATACACACATGCCCTTTTTACATAATTGACATAATTGACATAATTGACATAATTGACATTATCTTAATCAGGGTTGTTCATAGTTATTTTAAAAAGCTTGCATACGCTAGCTTGGTAAAACGTGGTGGCCTATTATAGTTTAAGATACATCGTTAGATGAGTGGATGGATGGATGGATGGATGGATGGATGGATGGATGGATGGATGGACGGACGGACGAATTCTGAGAGATTTGGAGGGTGCATGGACCAGGCACCCTGATACCACATTCCTGGAAGCACCCCAGGCGGAGCGAGCACATGTGGAGACAGTAAGCCTTCATTCATTCATTCATCCATTTGTTCATTCATGCGCAGATTCAGCCCTCCCCACCTGACTGAGCACCCACTGTCAAGGCATTGATAGATGATGGACCGCGGAGACTCGTTGGCCAGGGCGGGGGAGAGATCTCCTTCCAGGAGGAAGCAGAGACCAGGAGGGCGGGAGGATGTTCCAGCCAGAGGGAAGGGCACTGGGGGACAGCAGGGAGGCCATTGTACCTGGGGCCAGGGACGGGGGTGAGGGCCAATGCAGGAGGCAGGGTGCCCCTTGTGCCCGGCCCTTCCGGCAGTTTGAATTTCAGCCATCTGTGGAGGGCTGTGAGCAGGGCAGAAGGCGAGCTGATCTGGTAACCGGTTCCTCTGGCTGATGGCGAATGGGTAGCCGAGGGCAGCTCCTGACCTGGGGCTGTGGCATCCTGTGGGCAGAAGCGCCCAGGGGGTGACAGTAGAGATGCTGACAGACGGCAGATTCTGGAAGCGAGGGTGGCACCAATGCTGATGGGACATGGGACAGCGGGAAGGGGGGGCTAGGGAAGTGGGGGGCTGGGGAAGGAGGGCGCTCGGGAAGGAGGGCACTCGGGAAGGAGGGGGTTCAGGGAGGAGGGACTGGGGAAGGAGGGCATGATGATATGGGCTGCTGGGAGCGCTTGGAGCCTGGGTGAAGGGGCATGCGGGGGCTGGGGCAGGAGGCCCGTGGTTTGGGATGGCTGGAAGCCTGGAGTTGAGGGGCAGCCATGGGGGGTATGGGGGACATGCCCAGAGGCGTGTCAGACTCAAGAGCAAGGGACCACGGGGTGGTTTTCAGCCGGGGATTTCCAGGGTCGAATCTGTCCCAACCGGGAGCGATAGCTCTTGGATCTGCTATGAAAGGTGAACTAGAGAAGTGATTTTTGTAAGACTTAATTTTTTTTTTTATTGATGGAGTCATTTTTAAAAATACTTTTAAAAAATATTTTTATTGTAAACAACAAACAAACTTACAACATTCTTGACATACAAACATTCCATACACGGTGTACAATCGATGGCTCACAATATCAACACATAGTTGTGTATTTGTCACCATGATCATTTTTTTGGACAGATGCATCACCCCAGAAAAAGAAATAAAAAAGGGAAAAGAAAAAACACATACATCCCATACCCCTTACCCTCCCCTTCATTGACCACTACTGTTTCCATTTACCCAATTTATTTTAACCTTTGTCCCCCTATTATTTATTTTTTTATCCACACTTTACTCATTTGTCCATACATGGAGTCATTTTTAGTGAAACCTTACAAAGCTCAGTATAGAGGGGACTGGGGGCCTGCAGTCCCCCCAGTTAGTCCCCGCCTCATGGCTCCTTGGGGCACCTTCCTGGATCCCCGGGGCTCCGGGACCCCTGGGTCAAGGCCTGGCCGGGTTTTGGGGGCGGGCAGCGGAGGACAGAGCCAGGGCTGTGAGCCCTGCGCTCCCGGGGGAACCCGAGCTGCTCTGATAAGTGCCCCACGACGCACGGCAGGCGGCCGATGATGGGGTGGCGTGTCCCGCAGCTCAGGTGACCGGCTGGCATTTGGACAGGGCGGCCGGGGCCACTTCCCGCGGGAATGCCACACAGTCCGGGAAAAGGCTCGCACAAGGGGAAGCTTTTGTCGCACTCCCGGGAGCAAGAGAAAGAGGGCACCGACGGGGGAGGAGGTGCCCGGCGTAGGGCGGGCAGAGTGCCGGGGCCCACACGTGTCCAGAGGGGGTTGCGGAACGGGCCGTACCTGGGGGTGCCGCCCAGGAGGGCTCAGCGGGGCCACAGCTGCCTCTGCCACCACCTCTGGCCGCTGACTCCCTGGGCGGGTGGCTGCCCGCCAACCTCTGGCCTGTGCGCCCAAGGCCCCGGGACAAGCTCCTGCCTGCTCTCTTCGCTCTTTCCTCCTGCTCTCGGGAGCCCCCAAAAGCAACTACGTGGGGGTCAGTAGAGCAAGGTAAGGGAGGCTCCAGCCAACCTGGGGTTCGTGGTCCCTTGTGCGTTCAATGCCATTTGCTTTCACCACCAACCTTCCAGCTCATATGCGATCGGGTTTTAGGGGAAATGGTTGTTATATATTTTTTCATAATGGAATGGCGAAATTGAAAGAAGGGGGCCGGCAAGCACTTTTCCTTTACCCCACTGGGATGTGTTTAAACGATTAAATGCTGCCTATTTGCTGTTTGGACGCACGTGGCCTCGAGGACCTGGCACTGCCACCGGCCTTGGGGCTCCAGCCTCCTGCTGCTGCCGCCAAGCCCACCCCACCGAGCCCACCCTCCTGCAATGTCGTCTGCGGGGCACCCGACTCCAGGCTGTCCTCACCCTGGGCGCCCCGTACCTCTGCTGGCCCCCCACGCTCGCCAGCTGTCGCATCCTTCTCGTGGACTTCGGGACTTCCCTCGGCTCGATTTGGGTTCCCCCCGTACAGACCTTGAGGTGAGGACGTGGGTGCAGGGGTGGTGTTTTGGGGAGGCGACCCCAGATAGCCCGCCTGGGGAGAGCTTGGGCGCCTGCCTGAGCGGCAGGGGCTGCGGGGGCTGGGTTCTGACCTTCAGACCTGTCCCCCAAGGACGCAGGAGCACCCCGACCGTTCCTGTTGTGGCCAAGGAAAGCGCCCAACTCTACCACCCGGAGAACCAGCCCCAGCACCTTCCCGCCCAGGGGTGGGCTTGGGCACGTCAGCTGCACTGGCCACTCCACTGGAGTATTTTCCATGCCGTTTTAACATCATTTCCTGAATGCCATATATACATCCACATATATATATATATATATATATAATTTTTTTTTTTTTGCATGAGCAGGCACTGGGATTTGAACCCGGGTCTCCAGCATGGCAGGCGAGAACTCTGCCTGCTGAGCCACTGTGACCCGCCCCCAAATACCATTTTAATAACGTTTTGTATCCCATCATACGGATTTATGAGCACAAGTGATCATTCCTCTCTGCCTTAGCTTTTATTTTAAAAGCGTTGAATAGCAAGTATTGCTTTTTCTGATTATAAGAATAAAATATATTTACCGGAAATTTTGGAAAATACAGAAAACAATAAAGAAGCGAATCAACATCCCCCATAACCGCACCACCTGGGGGTGTTTGTAAGTTCGGGAGGGACCGCCGTTGACTTTGGCTGCTTGAGTGTTTTTTCAGGAACGTTGCGGCACCCGCCGGCCAAGGGACGTGACAGCCCTTTTTGGGCAGGTGGCCTCTGGGAGCAGTTGGCGGACTCGGGGGTTCCCTTTCTTTTAGGTGAAGTCGGGTACGAAAGCTCTGGCTCCACCTCCGAGGACCTCTGAGGATTCCCTGGGGAGTCCCAGCCCCGGTGGGCTCCTCTCCCAGGACCCCTCCCCATGCACACACAGGAGTCCCAGCTCCCTCTCTGCTGCGCGGGCCCCTTTCCTCTCTGTTACTGCCCATCGCAGTCCCACCTGTCCTGTGTGCTCATGGAGAGCAAGGGGACCCTGTCTGACCCTCACTAGCTGTCCACAGCCTGGAGCATAGAGCTGGGCCCATAGTAAGGCTCAGGAGAGGCAAGTTGAAATATGCCTTCATTCATTCATTCCACTCCATCAGCACCACTGCATGCCTTGAGTGCCCCAGGCACTGTTCTAAGCGTGGGGATATGGCAGAGAACCAGACAAAGCCTGCCTGAAGCTTACATTCCAGTTGGAGAGGATTTGAAAGGGAACAATATGTAGGTGGTACAAGTCTGAGCGCAGAGAAGTGGGGAAGAAAATAAAGGAGGGTAAGGGGAGTAAGTGCCAGGTGGGGGCCTGGTACCATGCTAGGATGCGGGGTGGAGGGGAGGAGCCCCCTGACATGGTGACTGGAGTGTGGGGAGGAGGAGCGGTCGGGCAGAGCGAAGTGCAGGTGCCAATGTCCTGGGGCCGGCTTGCCTGGCATTCCCGAGGTGCAGCCAGGAGCCCACGGGTTGCAGTGGGGCAGGGCCGAGCGGTCCCAGGGGCAGATCCCCAAGGGCCTGGTGAGCACGGCGGGGGCCTCAGCATCTCTTCTAATTGGGGGGTGGCGGGTGGAGTCATACGCACAGCTTGGCAGCTGCAGCACACAACCATCAGGCCTCTGAAGCAGGTCTGGGAGGCCCCAACCCCATGCCAGGTGCTAACCCTTTAGTTGCTGGATCATGGACACATTCAGCATTCATTGGGGTGCAGCTACGCACCAAGCACTGTGAGTGCAGGGATGTATTCTAACAAACAACTGGGCTGCCCTGTATCCCTCGGTCACCCGCTGGACGCTGAGTGGGCAGAGCAGCTGCCACGGCCTGTGATGGGCAGTGATGAATCTGACGGATGTTTTGAGAGGCGGGTGTGGTCTGGTGAGATGGCAGCAGGCAGGGACTAGTGGGTCTGGCTGTGGCTCTCCAGGACCCCCTCTGCCTCGCGCTTCTCGGGAACACGGGGCATTCGGAGGCAGCCGCGCCCCTGAGGCTAGCTCCCCCGTTCCCCCAACCGAAGCCCCTGGCGACGCCAGCCTTTCCCAGGTCTCTTCCTCTCAAGTCCTTGCCCTGGACCCCTCGTTATGGTGGAGAGAATTCTCCATCATGGACTTCACACGGGCTCTTTTCCAATGAGCCCTTTGTCCCTGGGGGTCTCTAAGTGCTCTGGGGCTTGTCTTCCCACAGGGGCGCCTCGTCTTCAAGTTCCTCTCTCACATGACAGCTTGGGGGTGCAGTCAGATCAGTGTGATTTCCCCACTCTGTCGCTTTGTCTGAATCTGGGGCTAATTCTACCTATTTCCGGGGGATGCTGGGCTGAAGAGTATCCCCCCATCCCTGTCTGCAAGGAACCGCAAACGATGACCTGATTTGGAAATAAGGACTTTGCAGACATCATCAAGCTCAGATGAGGCCATTTACCTGCATCCTTATGAGAAGAGACAGAGACACAGAAGAGACAGCCGGGTCACAATGAGGTAGAGGTTGGAGCGCTGCGGCCACAAGCCGAGGGACACCTGGAAGCTGGAAGAGACCAGAGAGGACCAGGACCCTCTCCGAGAGCCTCTGGAGGGAGCACAGCCCTGCCCACACCATGATTCCAGATTGTGGGAGAAGCATTCCTGTTGTTTTAAGCCCCCCTGCTAGGAAACTAAGACAGCAGGTTCTGGGGAAGAGTAAATAAATGGGCTCGCAAGCAGAACCCGAGGCCGGCAGCTGGCGGGTAATCAGGAAATGGTGGCTGGCGATTTTGTCCCCCTACCCCCTACCCCCAGAGCCTTTGCAAGACTGGTGGCCTTGATGCAAAACCCACGCTTTTCCCGACCCCCGGGAGGGAAGGAGTGCCAGCATTCCTGGAAGAAACCCATGCTTTATCTATTTATCTATTTACCCAACCACCCATTTATTTATTTCAAACTCTAACATCATCTCATTAGGGAAGAATCAAGAAGGAAAAAAAAATAAGTGAAATGGATACGGGCCCTTTTCAAGTGGGGAGGTGGCTGCTTGTGGCCTTGGAGACTGGTTTCTGATCTCCTTCCAAGGTGGGTGCCCCTGTGGCTTCTGCTGGGCGGTCTGAGACTCCCCTCCTCGCCAGACCGGCAAGGCTGCACGCTGCTTCAAAGACTCAGTGAAGCCTTGCCTTTGCAAGCACGCCTGTTTTGCAAAAGATCAGTTTAGCAGCCCATTCCGTTCCAGGCCAGCTGGCTGGACTTCTGTAGAAATCTGTAGGACACCGCCTGGCCTGGAATCCAGAAGCCTGGGTCTGAGTCCTGGATTTGGCGACGACAACCTGGATGACCTTGGACAAGTCCATGCCGCCTCTTCAGGCCGAGGTTTCCCGCTCAGCTGACAGTTTATGGAAAAACCATTAAGAAGCCATTGGTGGTTTCAGACCATACAGCAGACCCAGAATTTAAAAAAAAAGGTTTTCAAGATCGAATTTTGGGACACAGTAGAGAGGACTCACTATTTTTCATCAGGCCCTGTCGTGAATCCACAGCGGAACTGGTAACAAACCCATGATGGGGTTCTCCATCGGTTTGGACTTGTATGTTACAGGAATCAGAAAACCCATCTCAAAGTGGAAATTTTTGTGAGAGGTGGGCTTCCAGAAGAGTTTAGCCAAGGCGTTGGCTCTACCTTTAAGCAGTTCTTTTGTTCTGTCTGCCTCTGGGTTGGTCTGGTCATCAGGCTGGGTTGCCCATGGCAACAAAATAGCTGCAGGAGTTCCAGACTTGGCATCTGCATCCCTTACTGCCAGAGATAAAGAGAGGTTTCGTTGAGCAGAAGTCCCAAACCTTGTTTTGATTGGACATTTCTGGACCAGCCACTGTGACCAGGTGAATCATATGCATTGAAACACTGAGTTATTTTTAATCTTTTAAGGATGAGAAATACTCTGGCAAGGGGATTGAGATTATCATGACTAGCTTAGACCAATCAGAACCCACTTTTGGAGCTTGGGGTGCAGGGTGGGGTCTGTCCCATCCCAATCCCACAACTGTCACACATGAGCAGGCTGGGGAGACCTCAACTGTTCCATGGAAATCCAAACCTGTTCCTTGGAGACCCGTGGCTGTTCTCACCATCTGTCTTTGCTCAAAGGTGACATCCAGCATACACCTGGCATCTACTATTCAGGCTCCCTGCCAGGGCTGCCCATTTGGTCAAGGGCTCGTCTCTGAGCATCCTAGAACCTGGGCTCCTAACTGAGGGTCTGATGTGCAGGATCCATCCATAACTCAGAGAGAACAGCAAAGAAGGGGACCATGCATCAGTTGATCACCTACTGTGTACTAACTCCTTTTGCCCATGCCACCTCATTTGTCCTTATTCCTGCAAGGCGGGCCATAGCCCTCTTTTTCTTTTCTTTTTTTTAATTCAACAGCTCTGAGATACAGTTCATACACCATACAATTTGCCCACTCCAAAGGTGCAATTCAACGGCTTCCAGTCGAGCCACAGAGTTGTGTGACCATCACTCCCATCAATTTTAGGACATTTGTAACACCTCAGCAAAAGACCCGCCCATTAGCAGTCACTTCCTGTGTCTTCCTTCCCCAGCCCCTGGCAACCACGAATCTACTTTCTGTCTCTAAGGATTTGTCTAATTTGGACATTCCGGATAAATATACTCAGAGCGTGTGTCTTTTCTGGTTGACTCTGTTCACTCAGCCTTAAGTTTTCAAGGTTGATCTGTGTTGTCACTTGTATCAGAACTTCCTTCCTTTTATGGCAGAATAACATTGAATTGTGTAGACATATCACGCTTTTAAATCCACCCATCATTTGATGGACACTTGGGTTATTTTTACCTTTTGGCTGGTGTGAATAACGTTGCCATGAACATTTGTGTACAAGCTGTTTGTGGACATTTGCTCTCGTTTCTCTTGTTTATATACGTAAGCTTGGAGCTGCTGGTTCATATGATAACTTAATGTTTAACCACTGGAGGAGCCGCCAGGCTGCTTTGCAAAGCCACCGCACCATTTCACATTCTCACCGGCAGTGGGAGAGGGTTCAGCTTCCCCACATCTTCGCCAACACTTGTTATTGTTGGACTTTTTGATCGAGGCCCTTTTAGAGGCTGTGAAGTGTTATCACATTGTGCCTTGATTTCATTTCCCCAAGGATGAACAGCGTTGACTTGTCTTTCCATGTGCTTATTGGCCATTTGTATCTTTTCCTTGGAGATATCTCTGTTAAGATCCTTTGTCCATTTTAAAGTTGGGTGATTTGTCTTTTTATTATTTGTTTAAACAGTTCTTTTTATATTCTAGAAATAAGTCCCTTTTCAGATCTTAGAGTCGCAAATTTTTCCCCCTATTTCCGGGTAGTCTTTTCACTGTCTTGATGGTGCCCTTTGAGGCATAAAAGTTTTAAATTTTGATGAAGTCCAATTTATCTATATATTTTTTCATTGATTGCGCTTTTGATGTCTTGCCTGAGAAGCCTTTGCCAATCTAAGATAATAAAGGTTTACTCCTTAAGTGAATTTCTGAACATAGTGTGAGGTAGGCGGTCCACATTCAATCTTCTGAATTTGGCCATCCAATGGTCTCAGCACCGTCTGTGGAGGAAACTGTTCCTTCCCCAGTGGATGGCTTTAGCACTCTTGTTGAGAATCAATTGACCGTAATGTGTGAGTTTATTTCTGGACTCTTGATCCTATTCCACGTGCCTGAATGTTTGTCCTTGAATCAACACCACACACTCTTTACCTCCAATGCCTTGTAGGCAACTTTGAAGTTGGGACGTGTGAGTCCTCCAATGCTGTTCGTTTTCAAGATTGTTTCGGTTATTCTGAGTCCCTTGCAATTCTTATGCGCTTTAGAATTGGCTTGCCAATTTCTACAATGATGTTGGCTGGGACACTGATAGGGGTTGTGTTGAATCTGTAGATTAGTTTGGGGTGTATCGCCATCTCAACAATATTTTGCCTTCTTATTCAAGAACTTGGATTGGGTTTCCATTTATTTAGATCTTCTTCAAATTCCTTCAATGATGTTTTGTGGTTTTCAGTGTATAAGTTTTACACTTCTTGTTAAATTTATTCTTTAGTATTTTATTCTTTCGGATGCTCTTGGAAATGTAATTGCTCTCTTGATTTCAGGTTGTTCACTGCAAGTGTATAGAAATACAGTGGATTTTTGTTTATCGATCTGCATCTTGCAGACTTACTGCTTGCATCTTTTGATTCTAACTGTCCTTGCAGACAGGAAACTGAGGCATGGTGTGGTGAGGTGCCACTCCCAGTCTTAAGTGAGTGGGGGGCGGAGAGGGTACATCCCCTGGGGCTTGTCCTTGGTCATGTCAGCCCTGTTCCCTGGGTCTGAGCAGGTGACTCCAAGGAGGTAGTGTGTTACAGAGACTGGGATTGACTAGGAAGGTTCTGGAAACTGGGGACTGTGAAATCATTGGTCTGTGCCCATAATGGAGTCCTTTAAGACCCTGGGGTCCTGGTGTGGGGAATAAGCAAGGGTTTTAGCATCAGAAGACCTGGGTTTGGGCCCAGCAGCCACCATTTGTGAGCTTCTTACCAGGCTGTCCTAAGTTTCATTGAAAATGGGAGTAATGGCCATTCCTAAGTCCTGTCGTCAAAAATAAGTGACTCGCAAATGTGGCCTCTCTCTCTCAGCTAATATGGCAAGCAAACTCACCACCCTCCCTCTGTCTACATGGGACATGACTCCCAGGGGTGTGGACCTTCCTGGCAATGTGGGACAGAAATCCTAGAATGAGCTAAGACTCAGCATCAAGGGATTGAGAAAACCTTCTTAACCAAAAGGGGGAAGAGTGAAATGAGACAAAATAACGTGTCAGTGGCTGAGAGATTCCAAACAGAGTCAAGAAGTTATCCTGGAGGTTATTCTTACGCATTAAGTAGATATCACCTTGTTATCCAAGATGTAATGGAGAGGCTGGAGGGAACTCCCGGAAAATGTAGAGCTGTGTTCCAGTAGCCATGCTTCTCGAGGATGATTAAATAATGATATGGCTTTCACAGTGTGACTGGGTGATTGTGAAAACCTTGTGTCTGATGCTCCTTTTATCTATGGTATGGACAGACGAGTAAAACATATGGATTAAAAATAAATAATAGGGGGAACAAATGTTAAAATAAATTTAGTTGATTGAAATGCTAGTGATCAATGAAAGGCAGTGATAAGGGGTATAGAAAAAAAATAGGGGAAACGAAGGCTAAAATATATTGGGTAGATGGAAAAACTAGCAATCAACGAGAGGGAGGGGTAAGGGGTATGGTATCTATGAGTTTTTTTATTATTATTTCTTTTTCTGAATTGATGTAAATGTTCTAAGAAATGATCACAGTGACGAATATACAACTATGTGATGATATTGTGAGTTATTGATTATATACCAGGAATGGAATGATCATACGGTAAGAATGTGTCTGTGTGTTGTTATGTTTAAAAAAAATAAAAAAATTAAAGGAAAAAAAGAATAAGTGAGTCAGTGGCTGCTCAGACCCTCACTCAGGGACCGCAGCAGGGGGAACTCCCCTCCCCGACCGCTGTGCACACAAGCGGAAGTGCCCCTCCCCGAGGGGGGTCGTTGTGTCCCATGCAATCTCACAAATTCCCGTGTGAAGATCAGGCCAAGGTGCCAGATACGGCTCTACCCTCCTTCTCTCAGAAATCCCCTGCAATGGCAAAAGAAACAGAATACATGCAGGATGAGAAAGCCTGCCATCAGGGAACAAGACACCCCAGGAGGCCCTGAAAGGTGGAGAGTCTGCAGGAATCGCTGCAGGAAAGGAAAATAGCCACAAGCACTGGTGGGAGATTGCCGTGAAAGTTGGGGTATGGGGGGAGAGGCGGGCAGGAGACCAGGACCCAGACGTGGGATCTGAGACGCATGAGGGGCTGGGGGCTCAGCCACGGGGCATGCCAGGGAGGGGTGCTTGGAGTCCGTGGGGGGTGCCCCTGCTATGCTGTTCCAACTCTTGTCACACATGCCCCCGGGCACACTGGCTCCATCACCTTCAGAACAGGCCTCTGCTGGCTCCAGAGAGGTGCCCATGATCCTGGGTTGGGGGGGTCCCTGGCACTTTGCCTCCACTGACCTGCACTCCTGACTTGAAGTGGGTTTCCGGGAACTGAGCCGAATCTGGGGGATGGAGATGAGGCTGTGGGATGAATGATGCAGGGGGGTGGGGTGCTGATATCTCCTTTCTCCTCCCCCACCCCCCAAAAGCAGAGCCTGTGCTCTTGGCTGCTTAGAGCTGCATGGGTGGCTTGGGTCTGGGGTCCCCTTGTTGATGGGCCTTTCTCCGTGGGAAGAGGCTGGAGAGAGGGAGTGAGCGTGTAGCCAGGGGCAGGTATCCAGGTGCGGATGCTGAGACAAGGAGGCCGGGGGTGCTGAGGGAGGCAGCGGCCCTTCTGGCAGTACTGGGGCTCTCTGGAAGCTTCAGCTGCCGAGAGGGAGTCCTGCAGGCAAAGGACGGTGGCCCAGAGCAAGAGCTGGCAGGTGGAGCTGTTCTGGGTGGGTGAGGGGGGGAGGTGCCGGCACGTGAGCTTGTTCTGGAAGGGCAGAGTATTGGGGGGGGGACTGTACAGGGGGATGTCGTTACCCCGAAGCACATCAGAGAAACCGAGGCCAGAGAGTCCAGACAGCCTGGAAGGGCTGGCGGGAATTCAAACCTTCCTAGGGGCTCTGAGAATCAAGTGTATAACCATTACTTTTGTGTGTGTGTGTGAAATATATCATGTATACAAAAATGCAATACATTTCCAAGTACATTTACCCAAGAGGTTCTATAACAGATTTTAAAGTTTGGTATGGGTGGCAGTTCCACGATTTACGTTCTGGGAGACTGAGTCTGCTTCAGGAAAGGAAAGTGGGGGCTTGTATGTCAGATAAAAATCAGCAGAAACTAACCTATTATAACGTGCCAAACGCCAACCCAAACCATTCCAGCCAATCCTACAGAACACCTAGGGCAATATAAAATTCTACAAAAGTTCCATGCACTAGGGTAACTTTTCAGAAACCTGCAACCTCCAGATGCGTCCCTGGACCAGTTAAGTCCTGAAACGCAGAGGGGCCAGCCTCTCCAGAACATCAGCTAGTTCCATCCCCTCATCCCATATTATCGACAGCCCCTTCCAACATGAAAAAGTTAGAATTGTCAGCCCAAATTCCCCTAAAAAGTGGGACAGTAAGATCAGAGGTGATGGTGGAGTTGTACAGAGAAGGTCGGGTTTAATAAACAAGTATGATTACTGTATCATTAAATTGATATCTCTTTTAGTCTCCAGTGTCTTAGAGCAGCTAGAAGTAAAAACCTAAAACGGTGGAATTGTAACCCATACCAAACTCTGAAATCCGTTCTACAACTAATTCTTGTGCTGTGCTTTGAAATTTATTGCTTTTTTTGTATATATGTTATTTTTCACAAAAAAGAAAACAAAAAGTCGATTGTGGTGTTAAAAAAAAAATTCCTTCTAGCCTCCAATATTCTGGAGCAGTTAGAAGGAAAAGTCTGAGACGGGAGCCCATGACAAACTCTGGGATCTGTCCTCTAACTACTTGTTGAAGAGTGTTCTGAAAACTATTGCTTCTTTCTTCCTTTGTTTTGTATACGTATTATACAATAAAAAAATTTAAAAATAGCAGCAGCAACCAGCGCTCCAGAAATCCTGCTTTGCCTTGTTCTGTTTTAGATGGAGCTTACCTGGAACGGGACTGAGTCAACTGATGGCCTCCATGCGCAGGCCATCCCTGTGCCCTAGGCATCCCCCACCCCCACAGCACCCTCCTCCGGCAGCCCCCACCCCCTTCAGCTCCGGCTCACCCCCAAAACACCCCCAGGGAATGCACAACCCTTTCCCATGTCTCCCCTCCGGAAAGTTCAGGCTCAGCATTGCAGTCTGGGCATATGCAGGCTGGGGGTCCCCGAAGGTCTGGCTGGGGACAGCTGGAAGGGACCATATGCGCAGGAAAGGCCTGGGTGGGGTCAGGGAGGGTTGGGGTGCTTTCTTGCTGGAGGGAGAGAGGGTGGGGAAGGAGAGGGCGGGAGCGAGGTGGGCATCAGGCCGCCTTCCATGCCTCTCGGTCCCCCCAGGGCTCGCCCTGTCCCAGCTCTGGCCGAGGAAGCCCCGTGGCAGCGTCATGTGCGAGGCCACCCTTCCCTGTCCGCAGCCGGACGAGGGTGCGAAGGTAAGCCCTGTGGGAGGGTGGCGTCCGCGGGGTGGGGGTGGAGGCTGGGGTCACCTCCAAGGGTCACGTGGATGGGGGGTGCTCACCGACGCCGGGAGCCTTCGGGCAGCGGAAAGGCCATCGCGGGGAGGACAGGGAGCTTCCCGGCCTGGACCACCCGCCCCGGACCCATGGCGACGTGCAAGCAGGTGGAGGGGGAGGAAGGGCCCGGCTGGGCTGGGGCTCGGGCTCGTGGCCGAAGTGACTCTGACACCTGGTCGCACTTTGCGTGACCCGCAGGCTCAGTGCTCATCAGTCCCACCACCGGGTGTTCGCTTGTTTTTGTTACAAACCGTTTTTAGACAGATTTTATGTCTATAGGAAAACTTTATAGGAAGTGCTGAGAATCCTGCCACGCCCCCCACCTTCAGGTGTCCTCTGTCTTGCACACTTGGTGAGTGTGGCACAGGCCTCACGATGGGCGTGCTGACAGCGACACATTTTTCTGAGGTCCGTGGCTTGCATTTGGGGTCACTCCGTGTGTTGGGCAGGTCTGCGAATTTGGACAAATGCACAGGGTCCTGCACTCCCCCCTTAGCATGCCATAAAGAAGAGACTCATTGCCCTAAAAGTGCCCTGGGTGCCACCTGCTCATCCTCTCCCACGCCCTCCCCCCCGGCCCTGGCAGCCCCTGATCTCTTGATGGCCTTTTCTAGAACATCCTGTAGGTGGAATCGCACCGCAAGGAGCCCTTGCAGGCTTGTTTCTTTCACTCAGAAGTATGCATTTAAGGTTCCTCCATGGTGTTTTGTGGCTTGATGGCTCATTTCTTTTTATCGCGAAGGAGCCTTCCACTGTACGGACGTGCGACGCTTGGTTTACCCATTCATCTGTGAGGGACGCCGTGGCTTCCAGGTTTTGGCGATTGTGATAAAGTTGCCATCAGCGTATGTGTGCAGCTGTTTGCGTGCACATGAGTTTTTAAGTCCTTTGGGTAAATGCCTAGACATGCGGTGGCTGGGTCATATGGTTACACTATTTTAGCTAGCTTCTTCAGAATCTTCCAGGCTGTACTCCAAAGCGACTGCTCCATGGTGCATTGTCCCCTCGGTGATTTTGTTAGGGTGGCAGCTTTACCCAAAAGGCAAAGGGCCCTGAGGGAGGGAGACACCCGTCCTTGGCAGTATCTAAGCAGATGCTGGAGAAGTCTCCTGCTTGGGAGCAAGCCTCTGCCATGTCCCCTCCCATCTCTTCTTCTCCGAGGTCCCCAGATCCGTCCCTGTCACTTCAGGGTGGCCCCAGGGGTCTCCCAACCCTGCCTGGGGTGTGGACAGCAGCACCAACCTCTGGGAACCTCAGGGCGCTTGGGGCCCCACTTTGTATGATTCAGCCAAAGACGAACTCACAGCCATTAAAGAGCCCGCTCCTTGGCCACCAGCTCATGCCTTTTCGAGGACCCCTCCTGGTTGAGGCGCGTTCACCCGGGACCAGGAAATCAGCAGGGGCAGACGTGACCCCAAAACCTGCTGCACATCAGGAAGCACCGAAAGCACCTCTCCCTGCCTCTTTGGAGTTGTGGATGGGTCTCTGAGCCCCCCAGCTCCCGCGAGGGGGCCCTCCAGCTGGGAAGGGGGGCCCCATGCCTCCATCCTGGATAATGTATCACTCTTCCCGTGGCAGGGCAGGCAAACCCTGAGGCGGCTTGCTGGGCAACGATTGGTCTCGTCACTCAGCACCCAGTCCTCTGACGTCCCTCTAGCCCTCGGCGTTCATGGTGATGAGAACCACTGCATTGTATGACTAGTAAATGCTAACTAGCTCCTAATCAGCCCAAAGTCCCCCCACTCACCCACCTTTTGGGGTTTTTTTTTTGCTAGATCTGTAATTAAATCCTAAATTCCACGGTCTTTTCCCCTGAACTACAGACCCATGGACCCATTTCTTTATTTGCATCCCCTACTGGGCATTCATGCCAGCTCCTGTTCCTCCCCAGCCTGCCCCTCTAACTGCTGCTCCCCAGTGTGGCCGGGAGCCGGTCCACCATCTCAGTTATTTAAGCCGAAACCTGGGAGTCATCCTTTTCCTCTCCTTTCTGCAGACCCATGCCCCAGTTGTCAGTGAGCCCTGTGACTCCACCTTCAGACTTGGCCCTTGCACTACCTCCCCTGCTTCCACCCTGAGGACAGGGCTCCACGCAGGCTCCTCCAAAGGCTTCTCTTCCCACTCAGAGCAAGCGAGGCTCTCAAATGGCCCAAAGTCTCTCCTCTAAGTCTCTGTTATTGCTCTGGGCTCCTTGCTGCTTTCTGAAACCAACAGGCACAGGGTGCCTCAGGGCCTTTGCACCTGCTGCCTTACTCCCTACACATACACTTCCCTATATGGCTCCCTGCCTGCTACCCTCCCTCCAGTCCCCATTCCACCATCACCATCACCGAACCTGCTGTCCCAGCATGCCATCTCCTGCTCCGTGGCATTGAGTACTGCCTCATATGCTATTTTAGTTATGTCTCTGTGTCTGTCTGTTTGATTTATGTATGTGTATCTTTGCTCACTAAAACGTCAGCTCCTGACGGACAGAGATTTGGGACTTCTTAAAAATTGTGACATCTCTGGTGCCTACTACAGAGCCTGGTCCATAGGAGGTGCTTAGTAAATAGTTGGTGGATGGAGGGAGGGTCTCCAAGCAGCTGGCTGCCAGCTCAAGGGGGTGCTTTTCAGGGCTGACTTGGAAGGCGCCAGATATTAACTATGAGTGTATTTCTGGTCCTTCAGGTGATGGGGGAAGACCCTGGACTGGGGGGACCTGGGCTCAGCCTCAACTCTGCTCCCCCTACCCCCAGCCCTGCAGCCATGGCCTCCCAGTTTGTGGTGATAAAACATATGTCCCAACATATGTCCCAAGTATTGTACGAAGCATACTTATACTAGAATAATTATTTGCTGTTTTACCTGAAATTCAAATGGAACTAGGTGCTGTGTTCATTTTGGGGGTTGGGAGGCTAAATTTGACACCTTTACTGGGGACGGGCATGAGGGGTCTTTCTGTGTGGACAGAAATGCCATACACGGAATCTCTGAATCCTGGTGATGGCTACGTGATTTAATGCATTTCTGCTCTTATAATTCAGGAATAAAAAGGCAAATGTCCCAATTAAAAAATGGGCAGAGAACTTGAATAGACATTTCTCCAAAGGAGATATATAAATGGCCAATATGCACATGGAAAGATGTTCAACCTCATTAGATACTAAGGAAGTGCAAATCTAAACCAAATGAGATATCATTTTGCATCCATTAGAATAACTAGTGTTAAAAAGTGGAAAACAAGTGCTGATGAGGATATGGAGAAATAAGAATCTTCTACATTGTTGGTGGGGATGTAAAATGGTGTAGCTTCTGCAGAAGACAGTTGGATGGTTCCTCAAAGAGGTAAATATAGAACTACCTTAGGACCCGGCAGTTCCACTTCTAGTTATATACCCAGAGAATTTAAACAGTGACTCAAATAGTTATTTGCACACCAGAGTTCATTAAAACACTATTCACTATTGCCCAAAGATGGAAGGAACTCAAGTGCCATCAACTGATGAATGGATAAACAAAATGTGGTCTGCACATGCAGTGAACTGCTATCCAGAGGGAAAAAAGAATGGAGCTCTGATATATGCAATAGCACGGATGGACCTTTGAGATGTCATGTTGAGTGCAATAAGCCAGACACAAAAGGATAACTATTGTATGATCTTACTTATATGAAATCATTAAAATATGCAAATTCATAGAATCAGAAATTAGGAGACAGGTTACCAGGGGATGGGTGGGGATAGGGAGTGTGGGTGGGGTTCATGCTCAACTGACAGAGTTTCTGTTTAGGGGATGGAAACATTTGGGGACGGATGGAGATGATGGTGACATAATCCATGGATGCATTTAACACACTGAATTGTATACTTGAAAGGGGCTCAAGTAATTAATGTTAGATTATGTATCTGTTACCAAAATAGAACTGTATGACACCAAGAGTGAGCCGTAATTTAAACTATGGACATAGTTAATAATATTATTATAATAATAATTTTCATCAGTTGTAACAAAGATACCATACTGTTATAAAGTAACAACAGGGAGCACTTTATGTTTGGGGGGTATATGCCATCTGTGCTTTCTGAATTGTTTTTCTGTAACCTACAAATGTTCTAAAAAAAGAAAAATTTAAGGGGTGAAGAGCTTGAGCACGTTTTTCCAAAGAAAATACACAAATGGCCAATAAGCCCCTGAAGATGTACTCAACGTGATTAGTCATTGGGGCCATGCAAATAGAAACCATAATGAGCTATCACTCCGCATCTACTAGGAAAGCTAAAACGAAAGACAGAAAACAACAAGCGTTGACAAGGAGGTGGAGAGAAATTGGAGCCCTCATCCATCGTTGGTGGGCGTGCAAAATGGTGTCGCCATTTTGGAAAACAGTTTGGCAATTCCTCCAAAAGGCTAAACACAGAGCTGGGCGCCAGGCTGATCCACGACCTACAACTGGCAAGAAAGGAAGGATCGAATCATATCCGTGACCAAAGAAAACCACGAAACTCTAAGCAATGCAGAGCTGGAGACCCACGACCCCAGGATCCATGGGGATGTTTGCTGGAGCTGGCCAAGCCCTGGGGGAATGGCCAGTGGGCCCCGTGGGGAGCTGTTCAAGTCGGGCTTTTCCTGCTTCCACCGCAGCCCAGGGGATGACAAGGGGTCAGACGAGTTCCATCGACCAGTTCCAAGCCAGGCGGGGATATGCCAAACATGCCTGGAACTCTCTTCCCAGGAGGAGGGGGAAGAGAAGAGGTCAGCAGCAGGTCCAAGAAACAGCTCCCTCTGGGGCCACCTCACCCAAGGAAGATCTGGGTCAAACTCACGAAGGCCACGAGGCCCTGGGCCCCCATCCTTCCATTTCAGACTAAAACGGACCTTTCGCAAAATGCCTTTCGGTTGCTCGCCAAGAAACTGTGTTTCCTTCTGTTCTTCCCGGCATTGCAATGTACAAAATAATGTATTTTGATGATCCAGCTCTTGGCTTCTTGTCAAATACATTGAAAAAGATGGGGGGTTATGCATACGTGCTCCATGTAAACCCGTCAGCCAATGCAGCTGCCGCTTTTGAATTTTCTTTCCTCAGATTGCCCTGAATTTTGCCACTTTGAAATAATGCTCTGAATATTCTCAGCAACCCAAAGTCATTACACAAGAGTGGTTTTTGTGAGTGGGTTGATTGATTGTGACCTGTTATATCCCTTTTACATTTCATACCCCTTTGGGGAATGAAAGAGAAACTAAAACTCCCTCCTTTAAAATTGCCAGAGTGGGGCGATTCCTAATAAAAGAGGCCAGATGATTAGATGCTTGTTTCTCAAAACCATCTTTGGGTTGTAGGGTTTTGTAGTCAAAAACTTTTCTTTGCGTGTAGGAGGGGGTACTTGGAGGTTATTATAACACATCATCCTGGATTTGTTTTGGTCTCCCCTTGTACATTGAATTCCAGGTTTTCTGCCTTTGGAAGGTAGAGCTTTCCACCCTCCAGTTCCCACTCTTTCCAGGTGAAGGGAGAGGCTGGATATCACCATTGCATGTTATTCTGAAAGTCCCACTTCAGGGATATACCCAAGAGAAACAAAAGCATCAGTCCACCCCAAAATCTCTACGTGAGCGCTCACAGCACCGTTTTTTCACTGTAGCCTCAATGCAGAAACAACCCAAATCTCTATCAACCAATGAGCAGAAAAATGAATGTGGTATTTCCATATAACGAGGCATCATTTGTCAATTAAAAGGGAGGAACTTCTGATGCATTCCGGTGGACCTTTGAAAACATGATGCCGAGTGAAAAGTCAGAAAAAAACACAGATTGTATGCTGCCCTTTAAATGAGATGTCCCCAGTTGGCAAGTCCACAGCGATGGAAAGTGGCTTCACGGAGGGGATGGACAGTGACTGCTAATGAATATGGCTTTTTTTTTTTTGGTGTGATGGAAATGTTCTAGAATTAGATAATGGTGGTGGCTGCATACCTGCGTGAACATACTCAAAGCCACTGCTTTTTGAATCGGACCCTTTAAAGGGTGAGTTATGTGGCACATGAATCATATCTCATATCTCAACAAAGCTGCTGTTTTCAAAAGGGCGGAGGCCCTGGGGGTGAGCGTGTAACGTGCCTCGCCACTCGTGAGGACTGGCTCCCGAGGAAGCCTACACTCCGTGGGGCGTGGGGCCCTTGCAGTGGGGTCTGCCCTCCTTGTCCCCCTGCAAGTATCCTTTGCAGAAGAACCACCAGAAATTCCAGAACCTTCCTCCCTGTGCTTCACCTTCATGTCTCATCCACCTGCCTCCACCTCTGGCTTCCCCTGGGTTCAGAGCGGCTGGACCCTGGCAGGAAAGGTTTCCTTGGTCAGCCACCCCAGATCCTGGAATATGGCAAGAATGGACCCCCGGTGGACAAACTGACCAGACAGCCCCAGTGCCTCACCCTCTGGGAGGCAGGAGGGTCCAGGTACCTGGTGAGGCTCCAGAGACACTCGGCACTTGCTGACCCCACCCAGGGCTCATCCAAGGCTGGGGGAGATGGTCCGCAGTGTCCACCCCCCCCAGGATGTGGTCAGCACCTGGGGGTGGGATGGGGTGGGTGCTTGTGGACAGTGGCGCCTGCCTCTGTTTCTGCCTTCTGCTGGATTCTCCAAGGGCTCTCACAGGCTCAGAAAAAGTCCAAATCTTTCCAAGAATGATGAAAAGAAAAAGAAGCGTGAGAAGTTACATGCCAGGGGTTGAATCCTGCCGGGTCCTGTTTTGGGGCAGGTGGCTGGCCCCGGGCTCCTGTCACCCTGGGAAGCCCCGTCTCAGGGAGAACGGGTGGGGCAGGACTGTACCGCGAGATGGAGCTTAAATGTATATTTGCTTCCCCTAATCCGGGGTTTGTCTGGGAAACCAAGACGTCCAAGCAGTTGAAAGCATTTTAAGTTTTGCCTGCCTGATGTTGGAGCAAAGACGCAGCTGCAGGCAGGCAGGGGGTGGGGGTCCCTGCGGTGGGGGGAGGGTCCCTGTGCTGGGGGGAGGGTCCCTGTGCTGGGGTGCAGAATGGGGTGCAAATGCCTGAGAAGTGGAGCAGATCTTCTGGTAAATCCTGCCGGCTCGAGGCTTTGGCTCTGGGGCTGCCTTGTGGGTTCTAGAAAATGGTTTCTGAGGACCTGTGGTTCTCGGTCAGGGCAATTTTGCCCCCCAGCCCGCGGGGGGCGTTTGGCCGTGTCTGGAGATATTTTTGGATGTCAGAACTGGGGGAGAGAGGGTGTTATTGGCATAGTGAATGAAGGCTGGGGGTGCTGCTGAACAGCCAACATGGGACACCTTCCCCCCCCAACCCCAACCAGCAAAGAATGTTCTGGCCCAAATGTCAGTAGTTCTCAAGTTGAGAACCCCTGGTTTTATTCCTAGCAGGCACCAATGAACATCAGAGCTATGTTTTTTCCTTTCTGATTATAAAAGTGGTACACGCTTATTGGAGAAAGTTTGGAAAACGCAAAAAAAAAAAAAAAAGAAAGAAAGAAAGAAAATACAAAGAAGGAACTAAAAACCACCTGGAAGTACCTGTCATTAAGATTTTGGGGAGAACATCGCTGCCTCACCCACAGTGGCAGGCTAGACTGACAGAAGCGGATGGAGACAAAGCCAGTTAAGGAAAGGGTAATAAAAAAGAGATGCGTGCCACTGTCACCATTGTATTTCAACCTAAAATCGCACATCCGTGCCCTCATTTGGTGTAGGCAGGGTTCTTTTCTTTGAGATAAGCTTCCATGCGGTGACCCACGCCCCCTTCCAAGCATAAACCACATTCATCATTCCTACAATTACCCATTTACCCATTTACATTTGTTTATGGTGACAGAAAGGTTAAAGAGACTTAACAGCAGTCGGAGCTCAGGATTTTCCTGGAACTTCATGAATGTGCATTGTCATCTTTTACAGCTGCCTCGCCCATTCCCAAGTTAAACGCTTTTCTTTTTTTAGTGACTTATCTGTATCCCTGTTTCCCTATAAAGCATCCAGCTTAGTTTTCTTGGAATGCACTTAGATTTCACTGGTTCACGTAAGAGTGGGTAAAATGAGTGACGCTGCACGGCCGACGGTGTAAGAGCGGCGGCGTTGGCAGTTTTGGGGCGCGAGCATCTGGCAGCGGGCACCCACCAGGTGTTTATAGACGAAGTTGAGTGCGGGTTTTCCCACTCACTGGCTGGGTAGCGGTCAGCTTAGGGCAGGGCAGGTCGGTGGGGTTGGCTGACAGACCTGCCCCTCCTGTCTCTGCTAACTCTGGGTGTTTGTGCTTGGCTATGTAGCCACCAAATCAAGATCCTATTGTATGAGCTGTTTGGTAACCTTGACATCTCCACCAAATGGCATCGATAGTTCCTGCCTTTTGAATTGCGCTAGCCGTGGAGGACAGGAGTGCAGAGCCCCAACTAACCCCCAGACTCTGGAGCCCGGGCCAAGTAAAGAAGTGCTCAGGCCGGCAGCCTTGGTCAGCCACCGAGGGTCCGCTGTTTTGAGCAACATATGATTGTCTCCAAAGCAGCTGTCCAGAGTGACAGATGGGGGAGTGTTGGATGTTGATGCCTCTTAGAAGGGGGCTATTTCATGGAAAGCGCAGCCCTAGATGGCAGAGCAGGGTCCTGTTTGGGGGAGCGGTGCCTCAGTGGCCATTGGAGCCGGTCAGCCAAGGTAGGTGGACATGTCAACAGCTGACCAAACAATGGGAACAAGCTCTCAATTAAGTAGGTCCCTGCCACGTTGGAAATTCTCCTCTGACCACTTGTATATAATCATGATTCTTTCTCACCAGCCAAATAAAATCTGCTCTAGAAAAATCCCCAGGATTCTGGTGCTTTCCGCACTGCAGAGGGGATTTCAGGGTATGCAGGAACATGGCCCATCCTGTTTAGCTAGCGATGCCAGTTGTCATATTGATGGCATTATTTGGGGGCAAGTTGGGTTTTTGCAATGATCCTCATCTCCCAGTGGTAATTCGATTCGGGGGAATGCTGGTGCCTTGAGTTTGGCAGGTACTCATCCCAGATATTGTCTTAGGTCAAGGGAGATGAGTCAACCTGGGCGGAGTGTGAACAACTTCCACCCATCCCCATGCCCAAGAACCCAACAAAGACATCCGTCCATCCATCCATTTACTCATCCAGTCATCCTTCTTCCTTTCTTCCCTTCCTTTCTTCCTTCCATCCAGCTATCTGCCTGTGGTAGTTAGGCTCACTTGGCCCGGGGGTGATACCCGTTGTTCTGTGGACTTAAATCATCAGCATGTGAAATTCATCTATGCCTGATGACATCGGCAGACGCCTAGGGGGAGAGCCTACTGCTATGAGTGACGTTTCATTTAATTAGCTGGAGGCTTATAAGAGAGAGGTCAGGAGAGTGCTCAGCATCTCAGCATACCTCATCTCAGCACTCGGAGCTCAGACCCAGATGTTTGGTGCTGTAGAACGGAATCACCCTGGGGAAAGCTGTTTGAACCCAGAGGCCAGGAGGAAGCTCCGCAGGTGTCCACTGCGTGCCTTCCCATGTGACAGAGAAAGCCGCAGGAAAGCCAGCTGCCTTTCCTGTGAAGAACTATAAATTTGTAACTAAATAAAGCCCCTTATTAAAAGCTGATCCATCTCTGGTGTGTTGCATTCTGCAGCTTTAGCAAACTAAAATGCCATCCATCCACCAATGCACTTATTCATTTTTCCATCCTTCCATCCATCCATCCATCTATCCAGCCAGCCAGCCAGCCATCCATCCACCCATCCACCCATCCATCCATCCATCCATCCATCCATCCATCCATCCATCCATCCATCCATCCATCCATCCATCCACCCACCCATCCATCCACCCACCCATCCATCCATCCACCCACCCACCCATCTATTCATTACTGCATTTTTACCTATCCATCTTTCTATTCTTATTTTCTCCTACCTTCTTTCTATTTTTTTCCCTCCCTCCCTTTCATCCAAAAGATACTCACTGAGCAAATACCAAGTGCCAAGCTCTGTGTCGGGACCTGGGGTGCCAAGGAGACAGGGCCCTCCTTTGCCATCTGCTTGCTGACTGCCTAATTGTAGAGTCAGGCAAGGAGACGTGGACCTTCCAAGTGGGGTGATGAGTGCCGGGTGCTGGGAGCTCGGAGGAGGGGCGTGGACCCAGATCTCGGCGGTTAGGGACACAGGCAGTGACCAGAGCCGAGGAGTGAAGGACAAGCAGGTGTCATCCAGGTGGGCGGGCCATGTTCTCAGCCGAGGAAGCATGTTGGACCACCAGTGGTGAGGGGAGAGGGTGCATGGGGGGCGGGGGGCGTGGGGAGAAGTGGTTGGAGCACTCACTGGCCAGGGACAGGCCAGGCGGTGGCCACACCCTGGAACCAGGGTCTGCACAGGGACGCGGCACCCCCTCCCTGCTGGCCCAACTGCCTCTGAGTTTACATGTGTGCCGTCTGGGGCTCTGCAGTGCCAGGCGCCCTCTGCTTGCCCGCCGGCTCCCTGGCCCTGCTTGGGGCCTGAGGTCGGATATGGGCAGGTGTGGGGTCAGAGGTGGGAACGGAGCCAGGTCCTGGGGAAACTTGGCGCCCACCCCCCCAGATGTTCCCATTGCGGTGGCTGGGGCACCTTTACTGTAGAATGCTGCCTGCTGGGGAGCAGCTTCTGAGAAGGAGCTGGGGCTGGCGGATGGGCAGCTGCTGGGCTCGGAGAAGCTTCCCGATTCTCCTGGGTGAGTTTCGTCTCTGGTGGCAGGGATGGAGGAGGTGTGACCGGATTGCAAGCCCCATGGGCCTCCCTGTCGCCCCACAGCTGCCCGAGAGGCCTGGCCCCATGTTAGAGGGGAGGCCCGCGGGGGCCCAAAGCCCTGTGGCCGGAGGGGACAGAACAGCGCCTTGCACCTGAGCCCCCAGGTCATTTCATTTAATCCTCGTAAAAAGGCACTTCGAGCCCACCCTTTGCACAGCTCGAAGCGAGGGGGCTCCCTCTGCATGGGTGATGCTCGTCCACGAAAGGGGGGCTGGCTGACCCCTGAAGTCAGAGCTGCTGTTCATTGAGCAACTGTTAAGCATCTACGGCTATGTCAGATCCTGACCGTTATTCATTTTTTAAATAAAAAATTAAAAAATTGTTAACACGTTATGATGTTAATTTTAGAATAGTTTTCCATTTACAGAACGGTCAAGGAGACCAGGCAGAAAGTTCCAGTATAGCCTGTACCCCAGCGTCCTCCTTATTAATCTCTGGCCCCGCGCAGGGACATTTGTCACAGTCCGTGATGCGTTGTTGTGACCTGGCGGCTTCAGCCTCTGCGGGCTGCGACGTCTCCTGGGACTCCCACCTTTTGGACACCCGGGCGCTCTGGGCAGCCTGGGCAGCTCTCCTGGGATGCCTGTCCCGTGGGGTTTGCCTGGCGCTTTTCTCACGTTCCGTCCCGGACTACGGGTGCAGGACCGGGGCGCCCGAGGGCTCGCCGTCTCCCCCGCATCCCACCCACG
The DNA here is from genome assembly GCF_023851605.1 of Tamandua tetradactyla. NCBI lineage: Eukaryota > Metazoa > Chordata > Mammalia > Pilosa > Myrmecophagidae > Tamandua > Tamandua tetradactyla. Next base: position 5,050,678 of record NC_135335.1, read on the forward strand.
CGCCGTCTCGGTGCCCCGGGGCCGCTGGTTGAGGCTGGAGAGTGAGGTCGCAGCCGCAGGAGGCGTGGGGGGCGGCCGAGCGTGGGCGTGGCGGCCCGGGGTGTCCTCGCGGGCACCGGCTGCTCCTTGATCCCACATTTGCGTTTGCATTGCCACCCTTTGGGGCCCCGTGGCGCGCCCTGACGGTGGGGTTTCTGCGCCCTGGAGCCAGCTGAGGACGCGCTTGGGGACAGAGGGGTTGTCGGCTGGCCCCCAAACGTCCAGACCGACCTGCTGGTAATCACCTCCAGCTCCGGCGCCCCGAAGCGAGGTCATGGCTCTGTGCATGGGTGCCGGGCCGCCAGGGGATGTGCCCGCAAAGGCCCCGCCCTGCCCAGGCTGCTCTGCCTTCCGCGCACTCCCTCGTCCCCGGCGCGGCGGGGACACTGCTGGCCCTCTCGGCCGGGCCGGCCTCGGGGAGCGGAGCCCTGTTGACGGGCGATGCTGCTCTCACACTCCAAGAATTCCAAAAACGGAACAGTGCCTGCCGGGTCCCTGATTCCCGGTTGGCTGCGGGGCGCAGCGCCCCGGAAAGCTGAGCTTTGGTGGCATTTGCAGCGGAAACCGGGGCAGGGGCCAGAGAGGAGAGAGAGGAAATGAAGCAAGCCCCGTGCACCCTGGGAGCCAGGTAGCGCCCCTCCGGCCAGGCAGGCCCCGGGGAGAGGATGTCCATCAGGGGACACTGGGCAATGTCCGAGGTCTTTGAGGGATTTCACAGCTCCCCCCATCCTGGCTCAGATGAGGGAATGGGTCCTGAGTGAGGAGGTGACTCAGTTGAGGCCCCACAGCTTGCCAAAAGCAAAGCGGGGCTAGAACCCCAGCCCCGGCCTCCGGCCACAGCTGCCTTCTGGAGGGCTTCTGTCCTCAGCCTAGGCGGGGATGCCCTGCTCCTCAGAACAGCTATCCTTCTGCATCACTGCCTCAGGACTGGGCTCAGACAGCCTAGAGCCCCTGGGTCCATCTGGCAGGTCTGTACCTGTTAGTCCCGAACTTCCCCTCGACTGCCTTTGGGCCGATCTCTTTGCAGTGCATTGTAAGATGTTTCTGCAGCCTCTACCCTCCAGGTGCTACTAGCTACCACCCCTATGCCGTTGTAACAACCAGAAATGTCTCCAGACACTGCAAAACCGCCCCCAGCTGAGAATGGCTGGCTTATCCTTGTTGAACCTCACGGGAGGTTTACATGTGGCTGTCAGCTCTTTAGACCAGCGGGCAGGCCCACGGCCTCCCTTCCTGACCTCGGGCAGGCTCCAGGTGATCTAGCGAATGCTGCATGGTGGTGATGACACGGGGACAGTTCCAGGCTGGGTTGAAGGGCTGCGCGGCCTCCACCCTGGCTGCCACTATCCCTGAACTGCCCCGAATGGCCACGCTGGTGGCAAGCCACCTGCAGGCGCTCCAGTGTGCAGTCCCAGCCGAGCCCCGCTGTGGGCCACCCCAATCTGGGTCCCGGTCATGGGAGCACAAAGGCTGCAGGTGATTCCAGCACCCAGCCATTTGAGTCACCCAGCCGAGTCCCAGGCAGCGTGGAACGGAGCCAACCTATCGCTGCTGCTCCCGCCTCCAGCTCCTGGTCCGCAGAGTTCACAAGGATGAGAAAGGGGCTGTTTGGGCTGGCTGCGGCTGTCTGGGACGCAGCAGTAGCCCTTCGGAAGGAGCTTTGCAGCAAGCCTAGTGGTGGCTGGGGTGGACTCTGTGACCTCCCTTTGGCAGAGGGTCTCCGGGGCTGGGCACAGTCCTGGGGGCAGGACTTGAATCCTGTTCTACCTTGCTGCCGGAATGAGCCCTTCAGGCTTGTCTACAGTCGTGATGTTAGTTTGCCTGACGTCTGTCCCAGCTTCTTCTGGCCACAGCACCCTGATTTTCCAGCATGGCCCAGGCCAGTCTCAGGACCCGTCAAAGGGGCTGATTTCACCCACAGGTTCGGAGGTGGACACCTGCCACCAGCCCAGGGAGTGAAGACCAGTGAGTGTCAGCCTTAGGGCTTCAGTTCAGACTTCTGGGAGAGACACTCTTGCCTGCCTAAAAAGAGGGAGGGGCAAGTCTGCCTGAGGACCACATGGGCACAGAGGGAATTGGAGCTGGGTGGTGGAGGGAGACACACTGAGTTCCAATGGTGGCTCCTGGAACCAGCCATGCCTGAAGCTGTCAGTTCTCATGATTTTTGGATAATGTGAGCCAAGCCAATTAGTGCTCTCCTTTTGGACTCAGCTTTCTGTCACTTGTAGCTGAAAGACCCTGGACCAGCCCACCACCCCCACCCAACAGCGGCATGGCTGCTTCTTCCCAGCCTCCCTTGGGCACACAGGAGAAAAGGCAGTTGGTGTTGCAGGCACGTGAGATGTCATGCACCTGAGGTTTATCAGTTTGCTACGTAGTGTCAGAGCCCCAGAGGTGACAGCAAGGGATCCCTTCACCTTCTCAGGTTTGCCCATCATGAGCATCTTCACCCAGCCACAGCCATCAGCCTCAGGCGTTCCTGCAACCCGCTCTGTCCAGCCTCTTTCCTTCTGAGACCACACCCTCCCCAGGACGGGGCCTCTCAGCCCCCGGTGCAGGTGCAGAGAGTTGAGGACAGGGTGCTGCGGTCCATTTCCTTCTTGGATGTTCAGCTCCCAGGATCAGCAGGCCCAGTCTCCTTGGTCGTGTGTCCACGCTGGATGTTTTGGGAGCCCCTGGTAGCCTGTGGCAGGTGCAGGCGGGGAGACCCCCAGGACATGATGCTCAGATGGAGGCATGGTACCTGGCTAGAAGAACTTTGGAAGCACCCAGTGTCCCCAGGACCTCAGAGGGCAGCCCGTGCTGGTGGGAAGGACGGGCCAAACCCAACTACCCACAGGCCAGTAAGTTCCGTGGACGGGCAGGACACAGTCCTTCCCAAAGAAGATAGCCTTGAGCAGGTTCTGTGTATGTGTAGGTGGTGCATGCACGTGTGTGTCCCTGTATGTGTGTTTGTGCACACTTACGTACGTCCTGTGTGTGTGCCCGCACGTGTGCATTTGCCTGCTTGCACATGTGCGTGTGTGTGTACAGCGAGGACCCTCTGGGGCTTTCTGGGGGTGCCTCTGCTCTCCTGCTCTTTTTCACCTATGACCTCCAGTCTGGGGGTACAGCTGCTTGCAGCCCCAGAGGTCCCAGTGAATACCTGTGGGTTGATAATAAGTTGCAAAACCTTCACAGAGGTGATGTGGGGTCGGGCAAGCTTCCCCGACCAAGCCACCTGAGGCTTGAGCTCTGTACTTCTCAGCATTTCCTGCTGGAGGTACGTTCCCCGGGGCACACTTTGACAAATGCTGCAATTCGCAGTTTGACTCACGGGGTCTCACCAATGCCCGAGACCCAGGGGTCTCACCTCTGTTTTGCCCGCAAGAAGCTGAGGCTCCAAGGAGGGACCCCTGACTGAGGAAGGTGACCCAGCCACCGAGTGGCAGTAGGGACTTGAGCCCAGGACTTTGGGCTCTGCTCAGTGCTAATCCACCACCCACATACGCTTCTGTCACTCTGCAGGTTGGGGCCATTTGGGGGGCTGTTCTCATGTCAGGGTCAGCGCCCCCAGCCAACCTTGGAAAGTTCCTTGGGTTTGCCCAGAAAGTCGAGGCTGCCACCATGGTCTTTTCTGTATCCCTGGCAGCAGCAAGGCCCGTGGACAGGGCTGGTTCCTGTCCCTGCAGAGAGGTGGGTCCCTGGGCCCCCCGGCCGCCTTGCCTTGTCGGTGGGGGGTCGGACTGCCCCCGGGCCCGGCCCAAGAGGGACACGGGTGAAGCCGCCGGATGGCGTCGCCGCCCGGAGAACAATCGGACGATGACAATCGAAGGAAGGTGAAAGATCTTGTCCCAGCACTTCCTGTTTGCATGCTCGGCGAACTCAGATGGGCACTGATAATGCGCTGAGAGATGGCCCTTCCGCTGGACAAGGGGTCTCCACTCCATGCTGAGCTGTGCCATCGCTGACCCCACAGGCCAGGGGTCAGAGGGCAAAGCAGGGTGGGGCTGGGGCGGCCTCTGTAGGTGCTGGAGGTGGAGGTGAGCACCAGGGTGAAAAAGACTCATTCCACCCTCCAGCTGTCCACCAGGGTGGCCCAAGGACAGGTGACAAGTCTCGCTGGAGGGCTGGAGAAGGGACCTTCTCTGTGATGGAAGACGTGTAGCCATGTCTCAGCATTCTGGGACTCTTAGGGTCTCTGCCGTCTCCCCAGAACAGGTGTCCCTGGCTTCTGTGTGGACCTCATGGGGTGGGGGGGAGCATGGGGTGTCCAGGGACAGGCTCCTTGGGATGTCCCATGCTGGCTCTGTCCCCCGCTGCCTGACCACTTGCTTTCTTAGAAAGCTTTCCCTTCACCCGGGACACTGCCGAGGGCTCTCACCTAATTCGTTTTCCATAGAGCTCCCTCGTATGGTTAAAGAACATCTTCACACGTCCCCAAGGCAGGGCTTGAAAAGTGACTCCGCATATATCTTGGCGTCTGCATAGACCCCAATCACAGCGTTTCTTAGGCTCAATCCTGCACGGACCCTTTTAAAAGGAGGAGGGTCCCGTGGGCCCCCGGTGTTTGCTAAAACACCCTTTGTTCTGATGATACAGAAACAGCGCAGACACAAAGCAAGGATGAGCTCCTGTCTTGAGTGCTAACAGCCCTGAAACTAAAACAACAAACCACACACCAAGCCTGCGAGAGTAACGCAATTCACCGTGTGGGGAGAGGTAGTTTTCTGGGACCAGATTGTTTTTCTCTTGGTACTTTAACCTTTGTTCCCACTCTTATTTATTTTTTTATGCATAGTTTTTACTCATCTGTCCAGACCCTAAATAAAAGGAGCATCAGACACAAGGTTTTCACAATCACACAGCCACATTGTAAAAGTTATATCATTACACAATCACCTTCAAGAATGGGGGCTACTGGAACACAGCTCTGCAGTTTCAGGTACTTCCCTCCAGCCCTCTAATACACCCTAAGCTAAAAAGGGGATCTCTATATAATGCATAAGAATAACCTCCAGGATAACCTCTCGACTCTGAAATCTCTCAGCCACAGACACATTGTTTTTTTTCATTTCTCTCCTCCCCCTTTTGGTCTCGAAAGCTGTGTCAATCCCATGATACTGGGTCCCAGCTCATCCCTGGATTTCTGTCCCACATTGCCAGGGAGATTTACACCCCTGGGAGTCATGGCCCACATAGGGGGGAGGGCAGTGAGTTCACCTGCTGTGTCGGCGTAGAGAGAGAGGCCACATCTGAGCAACAAAAGAGGTTCCCAGATGGTTTTTTGCAAGGTGAGCTGACTGTTTGGAGTGTGGGTTCCTTGCAGCCAGACGTTTCTGAGCTGCCACTTGCCCTTTTTCTCTGTTTTATAACGGTGGCGGTGGCAGGGGGGCTGCGTTGTGCAGGGTCTGGGCGAGGACGTGGCATTCGGAGGCTAAAAGAGGCCGTCCCGGTGCAGCTGTGACTGCCATCCCTCCCCTCTGGATCAGTTTCCGGCGGCTGCTGACATAAGGGACCACGGACTCAGGAGCATAAAACCACGTTTATCGTCCCCCAGACCTGGAGGCTAGCAGTCTGACCGAGCCTGCCTGGACTCAGATGGAGGTGTCGGCAGCTGTGCTCCCGCCAGAGGCTCCAGGGCCTTTTCCACCTGCATTTATTTCTTGACTCGGAGCCTCTTCCTTCTCCTTCCAGGCCGGCAGCCCCCTACCTGTGCTCTCTCTGCTTCCATCGGCACATCCCTGCTCTGACCCTGGACCCTCTGGCTCCCTGTGAGTGCACTGGGTGCCTTGCCTGGAAAATCTGGAATCATTTTCCCACCACAAGACCCCAATTCCATCTCGCCCGCCAAGCGGTCTTGGCCATGGAAGGTCACATAGTCACAGCTTCTGGGATTGGGAACTGAGTGTCTAAGGGGAGCATCAGTCTGCCAAGTACAGCACCCCCTCTTTCTTGCATCCCCCTCCCCATTCCATCTGTTGGGAAGTCCTGCCGGTCCCACCCGAAAAGGCTGCCCAGCACTCCGCAGTCGCCTCGTCTCCCCCCCCCACCGAGGCACCGCCCGCACCTCCGTGTTGGTTTCCTGGCCGCTGCGCTTGACCCCTTCCCGTCTGTTCTCAGCCAGCAGCCGAGCGGCTCTGCACGTGTGACACAGGCTCGGATGTCTTCCTGGATCCCTTGGGATAAAACCAAGGTGCTTCTGCTGGTCGGGGTTGGGGGAGCTGAACTGATCTGCCTCGTCTTCCCCGGCGTCCGCTGCTCCTGCCCCCGGGCCTCCTCCCTCGTCATCACCTGACCAGGTATGCGCCCGCCGCAGGATCTTTGCACCAGCTGCTTCTCCGTCTAGGGGCATCCTTCCCTACATCTGCCCGAATCACTGGACCCTTCACTGTTCATCACTGTCTCGCCTCTCTCATCATTTACTCATTATTAACTTTAGGGTCTGTCTCCCTCCACCACCCCCAACCAACCAGAGGGGTGCGACAAAGGCAGGGGGTATGTCTGTTTGGTTTATTGATGTGGCCCCGGTCTGGCTATCAGTGGGGCGTGCTCAGTGAAGACACGAGGAGCATGTGCATGAGGGAGCCAGCAGAGGCTGAGCTGGGCACAGTGGAGGAGGAGGAAAAAGAACGCAGAGCTGGGGCATCCTCGGGGATCTCTGCAACCCCAGCTCCCAGGATCTCAGAATCCTCTCTTGCCCTTCTCACCCCACAACTTTCCCTGGGCCAGCTCCACTAATAAGGAGCCTTTTGGAGCAATCCATCACTCATACATCCACCCACCCACCCACCCATCCAACCATCCATCTACCCACTCATCCACCCATCCGTGCACCCATCCATCTATCCACCCACCCATCCATCTATCCACCCATCTACCCGTTCAACTACCCATCCATTCACCAATCCACCCACCCATCTTTTTGTCCATCCATCCCTCATCCACCCACCTTTTCTCCTTCTTCCTTTCTTCCTTCTTTTCTCCTCCTCCACTCCCTCCCTCCCTTCCTCCCTTCCTTTCTCCCATCCATTCATCAAATGTTTCCCGGGATGAGCAGATGCCGAGGTGGGTAAGGTGCTTCTGAGAGTCCAAGGTAGGAGCGGAGACTCAGGAGGTCCTGACCAGCCCCTCCGAGGTTCCGGATGCTGCACGGGGGTAACCATTTGACGCCCCCACAACCCCATCAGGTGAACGCTCACGTTTTTATGATTATCATTGGGCGCTGTGTGGGTGCTCCAGGGTGGAGCCTGCAGTGGCCCAAGACTTAATGGAGTGTGACGAGAGAGCCTTCCAGGGTGAAGGGACCGGGGGGGCAAAGAGCGGGACGCCCGTTCCCAGGACCGTGGGGGGTTTCCTAAGACCCTGAAGACCAGGCAGTGCAGTGGTTAGGGCCCGCCCTTTGCAGCCTGCGCTGTCACTTCCCAGCTGGCTGGCCGTCATCCCGGCCCTTTACCTCTCTGCCCGTGGTGACCCATCAATAAATTGGGAGACAGTTACAGTTTCTCCTTCAAGAGGGCTAAAGGCAAGAACCAAATGCCTGTTAGTAAGCAGAGCCTGGTGGGGAGGTGGGGGGGTCGGGGAGGGGGTGGAGCCTGGTGGTGGGGAAGGGAGAGGGGTGGAGCCTGGTGGTAGGAATGGCGAGGGGGTGGAGCTTGGTGGTGGGGATGGCGAGGGGGTGGAGCCTGGTGATAGGGACAAGGGAGGGGGTGGAGCCTGGTGGTGGGGACAGGGGAGGGGTGGAGCCTGGTGGTGGGGATGGCGAGGGGGTGGAGCTTGGTGGTGGGGATGGCGAGGGGGTGGAGCCTGGTGATAGGGACAAGGGAGGGGGTGGAGCCTGGTGGTGGGGACAGGGGAGGGGTGGAGCCTGGTGGTGGGGATGGCGAGGGGGTGGAGCTTGGTGGTGGGGATGGCGAGGGGGTGGAGCCTGGTGATAGGGACAGGGGAGGGGGTGGAGCCTGGTGGTGGGGACAGGGGAGGGGTGGAGCCTGGTGGTGGGGATGGCGAGGGGGTGGAGCTTGGTGGTGGGGATGGCGAGGGGGTGGAGCCTGGTGATAGGGACAGGGGAGGGGGTGGAGCCTGGTGGTGGGGATGGCGAGGGGGTGGAGCCTGGTGGTGGGGACAGGGGACCGGGCAGAGCTTGGTGGCGGGGATGGCGAGGTCACCTTTTTATCTCCCTCCCTCCTTTACTTCTTTCCTACCTGCACTAAAAGCATTTGACTGATCTTTGTTTTGGATAATCAGGTTTTAGCATCTTTATTGAAATGTGATTCCCATAGCATAAAACTCAGCTGTTTCTAGTGTAGGATTCGGTGGATTTTAATATGTTCACAGAGTTGTGCAGCCATTAACACATCTTAATTTTAGAACATTTTCACCACCCCCAAAAATGGGTGCCCCAAAGGTTCCCCTTTTACAGATGCAGCAACTGGAGTCTAGCGGTCCAAGGAAGACTCCAGCTTCTGCAGGGACAGCCTGACTCAGGAGCTCAGGCCTCGACCACCATGGGCCTCAAGTGCCCGGCCCAGGCGTCTGACTTTTCCATGGCACATGCTCCTTGGAGCACCAGGTGCTGCCCTGCCTGGGAGGTGGCTTTGGGAATCTCTCTGCTATGATCTGCTTCAATTTCTCTGGTCTTCCTGCTGAGCTTCCATCTGGGGGGGAAAGTAGGGATCCATAAGCTAAAAGTATTTCCAGCTGCTGCAGGTACTGGGGAGCCATGGAAGGCTTTAGAGTCAAGTAGGAGCCAGATGAAAGGCTCTCCCTGTGAATCTAGGCATGCCCTTGGCTTTGCAGTCTCTGTCTTCGCTGATGGCTGATTGTCTGCTCTCAACACCCCAGGCCCATGCCTTGGCCTACCAGAGGTTTCAATTCTGGGACAAAAGAGCACTCAGCAGAGCTGTCAGTGGGAACTGTGAGTGAAGGGGGCTGAGGGCGACATGTGACAGGGTGGGGGCAGGGCAGCTTCACTCCACCCGCAGGGACCAGACCGAATCCTGGGAGAGCCCGGGGTGACTGCTTAAGGGGGATCCACAGAGAGAAGCTCCAGTCCCTCTTCCGTCCCCTGCTGGGGCGGGGCGTCTTCTCCGGGATAGAAGTTACCCCACAGACCCAGGGAGCAGGCACTGGTCTGTGTGGCTGCAGGTCCTGGGAAGGCCCTTGAGCCCCGCCCGGTGACCTTGGGACGGCACACCCACTCTCTGGGCCAGAGCCCCCAGGGATTGCGACCTGACCCGCGTGAGCGGGTCCTGCAGCCCCCGGAAGCTCCCTCTTCACCCCTTAGCGCGGGCGGGCCCCGGACCCCACCAGCAGCCTCCCTCAGCTGGGTTGCCGACTGGGGGTGCCCAAGGCCCCTTGGGGTTTGGACGGGGACGCCCACTCTCTCGCCCCTCCCCTCGAGGGGGGGCCGCGGACCCCCCACGGCGGAGCTGATTCAGCAGTTGTGCCAGCTGCCAGCTTCTCCCCCGGTCCCTCAGGGAGGCCACAGCGTGTCCTTGTCGCCGTCGGCCCCGCAAAGCACCCGTCCCCCAAGGCTCTCGGAGGGCGCTGCAGCCGCAGCCCCAAGGCCCGAGCACTTTCTCACTGCCCCGGGGCTAAAAATACAACGGCTCGCAGGGCCTGTGGGAAAGCGCTCCCGGCTATTTCGGGTTCCGCGTGATGCGCTGCAGGCCGGGCAGGGTGCCCTCCCCGCCGCTGCCCAGACCCCTCGGCCGCCCCGAGCCCGCCCTGCCTGCCCCGGCACTGGCCTGTCCCATCCAGGGGGCCTGCGGGACCCGACCTCAGGGCCATCAAGGTCGCGGGAGCCTAGCAGGGACGTGCAACCTGGAGCCCTCTTCTCAGCGGAAGAAGCAGGGGACTCCCAGAGGGGAAGCGAGTCCCCCAAGGGCCCTGATTCCATCTGCAGTGGGGGGTCCTGGGGGCACCCCCTCTCTGGGCAGCCGGTCCCCCTCACTTCCCAAGGAGTGTTTGGAGATCTTGGGCTCAGGCCCTACCGTCTCCCCATGAACGGCTACCCCCTTTACTCCACATGGGGGACTGACCGACCGACCCCCATCCCCAACTCTGCCCTGCAGCCCCGGTTTTGGGGAGTCGCCCCCCGACCCCCACCCCTCCGTTTCCCACCTGCTCATTTCTCGTGCCCCCCACTGTAGCTGCTGGGTGTCGTGTGCTCAGCCTGGCGGGCCCCACGCCCCAGGAGCAGGGGCTGTGCCCCACCCCCGGGCGGGCCCCCTGTATGCCGCTGTGCTCGCAGCCATCAGTGCCTGTTCCCGAGGATGAGCTGGACGATCGCCGTGGGGCCAGCTCCGGATGAGCCCACTCCAAGCCGTCTTTGCACCCCGGGGGTGCAGAGGGTGCAAGGACAGCTCTGTCCTGCCCACACCTCCTCTGCCCCCCCAGAGCTGGGTAGAGGCCCCTCCTCTGCGCCCTCCATGCCCACCTCGTGGCTGGAGGTGGGCAGCTTCCCGGCATGGCTACCGCAGCCCCAGGGCACGGGAGGCGGGATCAGGCCAGCTGCACCAGCCACTGGCCAAGCGACTCTGGGCGAGTGGGGGAAGTGCTGCCCCAGGACGCGGCGCCGCCCCGCCCCATCCGTTCGGGGCCCAGGGCGCACCCACTGTGGGCCGCAGAGCACCCAGGCGCCGCGTGGCCACGCTTGGGGGGCTAACTGACAACCGTAAGCGAGTGTGTGGCCAGTGGGGCCGAAGCCCCTGACTCCCCTGTCCAGGGTGGGTCCAGGCCAGATGGTGAGTGGGGGGGTGTCACTGCCAGGGTCGCCCTCGTGAACAGGGCAGGGCGTCCAGGAGAACCCCAGACTATGGCTGGGCCCTGGCCGGGGGGCAGGCAGGGGGATGCGGGGCAGATCCCCAACACATCGAGCCTCAGTTTCCCCATCTGTAGAACAGTGACCTCTAAGGTGGTGGCCCTGGGGTGGATCTGGGGTGAGAGAGGGCCGAGAGGACAGCTGGGGACCAGGCCGTCCCTGCAGGGGATGGGTGTGGGGTCCCTGAGCTTCCTGATGGTGGGAGGCCCTCCGACGAGATGCTCTGAGGACTGTGGATTCCTTCCCTGGCCCCTCCTGAGCCACGTGGGACCCCTTATGGGGTCGTGGCGATGTCATGACCGGTAAGTGCCGAGAGGCGGCCGGAGGAGGCCACCAGGGGCTGCAGGCTGGGTCGCGTGGCGTCTTCGCGAGGGCAGGGTCCCAGCCCCGTGGTCAGAGCAGCCTCTCCCTCTGTCACAGGGCAAGGCTGTGGGGAGGGACCGTGGCAGAGGCAGGGGTTCTATCTCCAGGTTAGGCGTGGTATTTCAGGAGCCCACGCCTCCCCCCGCCCCCACACCCCTGACCTGGCCCCCCTCCTGGGGCTGTGCGGCTCTTCCCCCCACCCTCCCCTTCCCCCCCCACTGCTGCCCCCGACCCCTTTCTCTCTCTGCCCGGCTCCAAGGGCCGCACCCAAACCTCAGGGACACAGCACTCAGCCGCCAGCATTCCTGCCTTGTTTTCATTTGGGGGGCGGCCCCCAAAATACCCGGCTCGCGGGATGTGGCCTGGGGTCCCCTGGGAGTGCACTTGAAAGCACTGGCTCGCCTGGGCCCCCCAGCACTGCCAAGCCTGTGGCCAGCTTGCGGGCGCACCCCCCGGGGACAGCGGCAGGGAGCGCGAGGTGGTGGGGAGGGCTGGGCCAGCAGCACGGCTTCTTGGGTGTGTGTGTGGGGGGGCAGAGAGCCGCCACTGGCAGGGCCTGGAGGGGACCTGGGAAGGTGACTGCGCAGCGCTGACATGCTCTTCCGCCAGCCTGGCGCCTGGGCACCCAGGGAGCAAGGCAGGGACAGGGAGCAAGGGAGGCACTGCAAGCAGGCTTCCCAGAGCCAGCTGGGAGTGGGGACCTACCAGCTAGCCCCCCTGGCCTTCCCTCGGGACCAGAGGGGCTTGAGGACTTCCTTGGATGGGCTGCCTCCCACCCCTGCAGGTACTGGTTGTCTCTGCCTCAGCCCCTGATCTCAGTGCAGGGGCCACCTCCCTCAGGAAGCCCTCCTGGACTGCCCCAGGTAAAGTCAGTTGTTGCTCTGGGCCCCCACGGACCAAACGCAGCTTCCTCATGGGATCAGCCTGTTCTAGAACTGGCCCGACAAGCTCGAGAGGAACAGGAGGAGGTGTGGGGCCACAACCTGGGCTCGGGTGGGAGGGTGGACTGGTGGCGTTGGCCGCAGTCAGCAGTCTCGGAGGCCATGGACCGAGGCGCCCCGCAGCCAAGCCATGTCCGGCTCTTGACACATCTGGCCTGCGATGGGAGTGGGCTGGGGGGCAGGCCTGGACCCTGGATTACTTCTGAAAGTTGTGCCATCACCTGAATCACCTGATCCCTGGGCCTCTGGTGGAGGGACCAAGCTGTCCTCATCGTGCTCATGACCTTGGGGACAATCTGCTTGGGGCCAGAGCAAAACCTGGTCAGAGCCGTGGTTTCCCTGCCTGCCACGGGAACGGCCATCGCTGTGCAGCCCGTCTGTGTGGCCCTGAGGCCTCGAGGACCTCAGACCATGACCCCTCATGCAGGAGTCCCCTCTATATCTGGGGACCTCCAAGCTGCCACAAAGGCCCGTGGCCAAGTCCAGGGAAGGAGGCCCTGCCCACTGTCCCGTGCCCTGCTGGCTGGTCCAGGGAAGCCTGGCTGGGCTCTGGGCTCTGGCAGGCAGGGTGGCAGCAGACAGCAATCAGAGGGCATCCTGCTGGACCCACAGGCTTTTCTCGGAGGCCAGCCTGCCTTCTGACCTCAAATATTGGCCCTGGCCACAGAGAGGGGTCAGTGGGGCGGGCCCAGCAGTTGGCGTCGGTCAGTCTGATAAATAGCTGCTGTGTCACCCAGGCCCAGGTGCCTGCCCGGACCAACCCCCATCTCTGCCCCCGTACCCCCTGGTATAACCGTGGACAGCTCTGCAGCTGACCAGAGTCTGTGGCAAACGGCCCCCATGCCTCGCTGCCCCCCTCCGCCCACAACCCCCTCCGAGAGGTCCCACCTCGATGGCAGCATTGCCTGCTTCCGTCAGGGACCTGGGGCGGGGCCGTGCCTCCCCTGGCTCCTCTGGTGTCTGGAGTAAATATTTGTTGAACAAGTGTTATTTAAGTTCAGCCAGGTCACAGCATCACTTGCCCCAACTCTAAGAATTCAGGAACCTCATGGTTCATTCATTCTTTCATCTGGCTGACCTTGACAGATGGAACCTTATGGATTTGGGCCTGATTTCTGGCTCTGTCATGTTCTGTGTGCCGTTGAGAGGCCCTTCACCTCTCTGACCCTCTGTCTCTTTATCAGTTAACTGGGCACCAAACTACCTCCTTTCTTGGGGGTAAAGTGAGATCCAGGGTGCTGAGTGCCCAACTCCAGGGTTGCCCAGGAGGGTTCCTTTGCCCCTCCGTGCTTCCTCCTGTGCCCTGGGTCCCACACTTGGCCAGGGTGGGAGAGGGAAATCAAGGATTTGAGCACTATCCCTTTTTCTTCATGAGCTCCTGCTCCTGTACGAATAACTATAAATCACTCAGTAGAAAGAGAACATAGGAGCAAGCAAGCTTTCTGGCCCTGTGGAGAGCTTCGTGGGGGAGGTGACCTTCAAGGTGGACCCCGAGTCTAGGGGGGGTGACCCTGCAGGCTGGAGGCAATGTAGAGCACAGAGGAGGAGGCCTCGGGAGCCCTGGGACCCTGCTCCTGGCCAAACACCTCCCAGTGCTGCCCAGAGAACCACCTGGATCCGTGTCACCCAGGCTGGCCTGCATGGTGGGGCCTTCCCCCTTCTCTTCAGGGGAAGCCCCAGGCCTTTCCTACTGCCTGAATCTGCCACTTTCCTTAGAGATCCTTAAAAGCTCTCTGAGGCCTTTATGACAATGTCAGGATGCTAAGGAGAGAGGTCAGTAGACAGAAGGTGCCAGCAACTCATACATGAGTAGGTTTAAGGGGACAGATTATCCTTCGATCTATCAAATGCATTCATATATTGTTCAATTGCTTGGTTCATTCATTCATTCAGACAGCAGAACGCTCCGGAGCTCAGTAGGACACAGGCACTGAGGGGACTGGATTTGAGGGAGGAGAAGCGGGCCCTGGCTGCAGTCAGGAATCTGGGCTCCGCTTGCAGCGATGTGGGGGCTGACTCCCCTCTTTTCTGAGCTTTGGGCTCTCCATTGGGCAGCCGGACAGACGGCCCTGCCTCATGGAGCGGGCAGGTCTGTCTTGAGGCCACGCTGGGGATGCTTTGTTTTGAGGTCTTGGGGACTGCAGCATGTCCCAGGCTTTTATAACAAGGGCCCTCATGCTAGGAGGTAAAAACCACAGACGTTTACTATCCCACCAACCTGGAGGTTGGAGGTCTGAAATCCAGGTGCCAGCTGGGCTGGGCTCCCTCGGACACCTGGCAGGGGCTCCTCCGGCCTCCACCAGCCTCCGGGAACTGTCGGCCGTCCCTGGCATTTCTTGGCTCGTGGCTGCATCTCTCAGCTGCCACCTCCATTGTCACCTGGCCGTCTACCCTGTGTCTGTCCATACAGGCTCAGGGCCCAGCCCAGTCTGGTTTGGCCTCATCTTAACTAATTGTATCTTCAAAAACCGTTTCCCAGTAGGTCCCCGCACATGGGCCTGGAGACAGGAATCACACGTGTCTTTGGGGGAACACGATTCAGCCCATTACAGGGAGTTGGGCTGCACTTGAGGGTCCCCCACTGCCCCAGAGCCAAAGTAGAGGGTCAGTTATGGCATGCACATGGGTTTCTAGGGACCCCTCATGGTGCAGTTGGGAAACTGAGGCCCAGAGAAAGGAAACCGCTGGTAAGTGGGGTCACCCAGCGCGTCGGGCACGCCCATCCCCCCCCTTCCCCATGGGGCCCTTTGCTCAGCCAACCCGGACAAAGGCCCCTCTTTGAAGGGCCTCAGACAGAACCCTGGTTTCCGGCCCCGCCGCAGCAGCTGTCTTCATTTGCTATCCCGCCAGCCAGGCTGGGCCTGGACCTCGGTTTATCGTCAGCTTCCTTGCCAGAAATATGGTCGAGCAAGTGCTGTAAACAAAAGGAAAAATTGCAGACCCTCACGCTTGGATTTCTCTCTAATATGCATAAAATGGGGTGCGGTCGCGCCTGCCTGCCCAGCGCCAGTCCAAGCCCTCCTGGACTCAGCTCTTGCTGCCTCTGGAGCCCACGTGCCCCGGGACCCCTGGCACAGGACACCTGCAGCACAGGAGGGGACTTAGAGAACAGGAGGGGACCCAGGCACAGGAGGGGACCCGGGCACAGGAGGGGACCCACAACACAGGAGGGGACCCACAACACAAGAGGGAACCCGCGGCACAGGAGGGGACCCAGGCACAGGAGGGGACCCGGGCACAGGAGGGGACCCATAGCACAGGAGGGGACCCAGGCACAGGAGGGGACCCGGGCGCAGGAGGGGACCCACAACACAGGAGGGGACCCACAGCACAGGAGGGGACCCAGGCACAGGAGGGGACCCACAACACAGGAGGGGACCCACAGCACAGGAGGGGACCCAGGCACAGGAGGGGACCCAGGCACAGGAGGGGACCCACAACACAGGAGGGGACCCACAACACAGGAGGGGACCCACAGCACAGGAGGGGACCCAGGCACAGGAGGGGACCCATAGCACAGGAGGGGACCCACAGCACAGGAGGGGACCCAGGCACAGGAGGGGACCCAGGCACAGGAGGGGACCCACGGCACAGGAGGGGACCCACAACACAGGAGGGGACCCACAGCACAGGAGGGGACCCAGGCACAGGAGGGGACCCAGGCACAGGAGGGGACCCAGGCACAGGAGGGGACCCACGGCACAGGAGGGGACCCACAACACAGGAGGGGACCCACAACACAGGAGGGGACCCACGGCACAGGAGGGGACCCGGGCACAGGAGGGGACCCGGGCACAGGAGGGGACCCGGGCACAGGAGGGGACCCATAGCACAGGAGGGGACCCAGGCACAGGAGGGGACCCACAACACAAGAGGGAACCCGCGGCACAGGAGGGGACCCAGGCACAGGAGGGGACCCAGGCACAGGAGGGGACCCACAACACAGGAGGGGACCCACAACACAAGAGGGAACCCGCGGCACAGGAGGGGACCCAGGCACAGGAGCGGACCCAGGCACAGGAGGGGACCCGGGCACAGGAGGGGACCCACAACACAGGAGGGGACCCACGGCACAGGAGGGGACCCACAACACAGGAGGGGACCCACAGCACAGGAGGGGACCCACGGTACAGGAGGGGACCCAGGCACAGGAGGAGACCCAGGCACAGGAGGGGACCCACAACACAGGAGGGGACCCACAACACAGGAGGGGACCCACGGCACAGGAGGGGACCCACAACACAGGAGGGGACCCACAGCACAGGAGGGGACCCAGGCACAGGAGGGGACCCAGGCACAGGAGGGGACCCACGGCACAGGAGGGGACCCACAACACAGGAGGGGACCCACAGCACAGGAGGGGACCCGGGCACAGGAGGGGACCCACAACACAGGAGGGGACCCACAGCACAGGAGGGGACCCACGGTACAGGAGGGGACCCAGGCACAGGAGGAGACCCAGGCACAGGAGGGGACCCACAACACAGGAGGGGACCCACAGCACAGGAGGGGACCCACGGTACAGGAGGGGACCCAGGCACAGGAGGAGACCCAGGCACAGGAGGGGACCCACAACACAGGAGGGGACCCAGGCACAGGAGGGGACCCACAACACAGGAGGGGACCCACAACACAGGAGGGGACCCACGGCACAGGAGGGGACCCACAACACAGGAGGGGACCCACAGCACAGGAGGGGACCCGGGCACAGGAGGGGACCCAGGCACAGGAGGGGACCCACGGCACAGGAGGGGACCCACAACACAGGAGGGGACCCACAACACAGGAGGGGACCCACGGCACAGGAGGGGACCCACAACACAGGAGGGGACCCACAGCACAGGAGGGGACCCACGGTACAGGAGGGGACCCAGGCACAGGAGGAGACCCAGGCACAGGAGGGGACCCACAACACAGGAGAGGACCCAGGCACAGGAGGGGACCCACAACACAGGAGGGGACCCACGGCACAGGAGGGGACCCACGGCACAGGAGGGGACTCACAACACAGGAGGGGACTCACAACACAGGAGGGGACCCACAACACAGGAGGGGACCCACAGCACAGGAGGGGACCCACGGTACAGGAGGGGACCCAGGCACAGGAGGAGACCCAGGCACAGGAGGGGACCCACAACACAGGAGGGGACCCAGGCACAGGAGCGGACCCAGGCACAGGAGGGGACCCAGGCACAGGAGGGGACCCAGGTACAGGAGGGGACCCGGGCACAGGAGGGGACCCACGGCACAGGAGGGGACCCACAGCACAGGAGGGGACCCGGGCACAGGAGGGGACCCGGGCACAGGAGGGGACCCATAGCACAGGAGGGGACCCAGGCACAGGAGGGGACCCACAACACAAGAGGGAACCCGCGGCACAGGAGGGGACCCAGGCACAGGAGGGGACCCGGGCACAGGAGGGGACCCGGGCACAGGAGGGGACCCAGGCACAGGAGGGGACCCAGGCACAGGAGGGGACCCACAACACAGGAGGGGACCCACGGCACAGGAGGGGATCCAGGCATAGGAGGGGACCCAGGCACAGGAGGGGACCCACAGCACAGGAGGGGACCCACGGCACAGGAGGGGACCCACAACACAGGAGGGGACCCACGGCACAGGAGGGGACCCACAACACAGGAGGGGACCCACAGCACAGGAGGGGACCCACGGCACAGGAGGGGATCCACAGCACAGGAGGGGACCCAGGCACAGGAGGGGACCCAGGCACAGGAGGGGACCCACAACACAGGAGGGGACCCACAGCACAGGAGGGGACCCACAGCACAGGAGGGGACCCAGGCACAGGAGGGGACCCACAACACAGGAGGGGACCCACAACACAGGAGGGGACCCACAACACAGGAGAGGACCCACGGCACAGGAGGGGACCCACAGCACAGGAGGGGACCCGGGCACAGGAGGGGACCCACAACACAGGAGGGGACCCATGGCACAGGAGGGGACCCACGGCACAGGAGGGGACCCACAGCACAGGAGGGGACCCACGGCACAGGAGGGGATCCACAGCACAGGAGGGGACCCAGGCACAGGAGGGGACCCAGGCACAGGAGGGGACCCAGGCACAGGAGGGGACCCACAACACAAGAGGGGACCCACAGCACAGGAGGGGACCCACGGCACAGGAGGGGATCCACAGCACAGGAGGGGACCCAGGCACAGGAGGGGACCCAGGCACAGGAGGGGACCCACAGCACAGGAGGGGACCCAGGCACAGGAGGGGACCCACGGCACAGGAGGGGATCCAGGCATAGGAGGGGACCCAGGCACAGGAGGGGACCCAGGCACAGGAGGGGACCCAGGCACAGGAGGGGACCCACAACACAAGAGGGGACCCACAGCACAGGAGGGGACCCACAGCACAGGAGGGGACCCAGGCACAGGAGGGGACCCAGGAACAGGAGGGGACCCATGGCACAGGAGGGGACCCATAGCTGTTCTTGCCTTCAGTGTTGCCTTCAGCTTCCGGGGCGCGGGGACCTTCCCGCAGTGGTGGAGTCTGTTTACTTGGCGGAGGCCAGGCTGGTTGCGTTCCTGCACAGGGTGTGTCTGCAGGCCTGGTTGGATGCAGCCCGAGCAGGCTTTGGTGAGCAGTATTTCTCCAGACACAGTCCGGAGGGCCTTGTCTAAGGGACAAGGGTCAGTTGCGTTCATATATTTGTGGATGCAGGTACAATTTGGCAGGCCCAGGGATTTATTCATTCAACAAACGTTTATGAGTAGATACTGCATATGAAGCACCAATCCATTTGTCTCTTTTGACAGTGCTGAGACCTTAGATGATATAATTCAGTCAACCAGTGGATCTGTCTGTCCATCCTTCCATCTTTCCATCAACCCATCCATCTGTCCATCTATTCATCCATCCATCCATCCATCCATCCTTCCATCCATCCATCCATCCATCCATCCATCCATCCATCTGTCCGTCCGTCATCCATCCATCCATCCATCCATCCATCCATCCATCCATCTGTCCGTCCGTCATCCATCCATCCATCCATCCATCCATCCATCCATCCATCCACCCACTCATCCATCCATCCATCCACTCATCCATCCATCCATCCACTCATCCATCCATCCATCCATCCATCCATCCACTCATCCATCCATCCATCCACTCATCCATCCATCCATCCACTCATCCATCCATCCATCCATCCATCCATCCACTCATCCATCCATCCATCCACTCATCCATCCATCCATCCACTCATCCATCCATCCATCCATCCATCCATCCATCCACTCATCCATCCATCCACCCACCCATCCATCCACCCACTCATCCATCAATCCATCCACTCATCCATCCATCCATCCATCCACTCATCATCAATCCATCCACTCATCCATCCATCCATCCATCCACTCATCCATCCATCCATCCACTCATCCATCCATCTGTCCACTGTCCATCCGTCCATCCATCCATCCATCCACCCACCCACCCACCCATCCATCCATCCATCCATCTACCCACCTATCCATTCATCCATCCATCCATCCAACCATCCATCCATCCATCCATCCATCCATCCATCCATCCATCCATCCATCCATCCATCCATCCATCCATCTGTCCTTCTATCCATCTGCCTTCCCTTCCATCTATTTGCCCACCTCCCTCCCTCATCTAAAGATCTTGGCGTCTCAAAGCTGGTAGTGACCTCACCTGATGTGGCTGGTACCTGGTCCCGCCCCTCCCACTGTTGGACTCTCCCACAGGTGGGCCACTGGCTTCCGTCTGAGCCCCTCTGCTAACAGGTGCTGAGAGTGGCTGCCCCCTCCAAACCACGCAGACTGCTTTCTTCTTGCCCTGACATGTCCGCTGTGCTCGGCTGCCCTCCCAGGACTGGGATCCTGAGAGCCTGCTGCTGCCAACAGGCTCAAATTCCCCGATGGCCGATGCCCCTCCTTCACCCGCAGACCCTGTGGCCCACTTGGGGGCCTGGTTGAGAGTAGGTAGTTGGCTAGGGTGAGGGGGGCTGCCTGGACAGTCAGAGGAGCCCTCTTAAGGTGACTGCTGGGTCCGCAAGGCTTGGGGCAGGAGCCCTGGGAGACCCTAGGCTCCCACCACTTGTCCCTGTGGCTGGACTTGGGCCTTTCAGCTCCTCAGCCTCCTACAACGAGAGTCCCAGGTGACCGCAGAGCTCCTGGTGGAGGTTCTCCAAGCCGAGTATTAGGGGACCCCTCAAGCTTCACCCCACAAGGCTTTGCAGCATGGGGTGGGTGCTGAGTCCTGCTAACTGCCTGCCTGGGGTGGCGACCCCCGGCCACTCTGTCAAATGTTGTCCGAGGAACCCTGCCTGTGGGCTCTGTTAAGTATGACATCAGATAACGCATCTGAGGGCCCATATAACATGAGGGCAAACAGGAGCCTTCACTGCCGTGACTTAGACACTTTGGTAAACGGTTCGTGGTGGAGACAGGGCTGGAGTCAGGGAGCAGCTGGGGGGCACACTTCTTTTTAGCTGTTGGGCAGGAAAGCCGGCTTGATGGGCGAGCACTCAGTCTTGATGCCTGAGGGTGGGAGTGTCATAGAGGGACACTTTCCAAGGACCTCTCAACTTTTCCAAGATTTAAAGAAGAAACAGGGGGTCAGAGATGAGCCCTGCAGATCTATCCAAAGAATTTTTTACCATTATGCCAACAGGATGATCTTGGCTCCAGCCCGGGCTCAGGGTGCCCCTGGGAGCTGCAGCTGCACACCCAGGGGCCCTGAGCTCTCTCCAGGCCAGCACAGACTCCTGGGAACGCTCCCTGGGAAGCCAGCGGGGTCCTGGGACACGCTTGAGGTCAGGCCTGAGGAAGGGCCAGAGCTGCAGCGGGAACCTGCTGCTGGGCTCAGCCTGAACTTGCTGTGTGGCCTGGAGCTCTCCAGCCATGTCCACCCCCACCCCCGACCCCCGCCTCCTGCCTGATGGGACAACCCTTGCCTGTACAACCCCTCCCCTACATGCTCCTGGGAGAGAGCAGGAGGGAGAGAAAGCCAGAGGGACGCCTTTTGTCTGGCGCCTGCGGCTGCCAGTTAGAGCCGTTGGTTGAGACACAAATGGGCCATCCAGGCTGCTTTTTGCAACCCTGCAATGTCTCCTGGTCGCCTCATTTGCCTGGTGGGAATGGATGAAGGCTTCACTGTGTTTCGGGCCTGGGGAGAGGGGTCAGCTGCAGTCTCTGCTCCCCAAGCTGAGATACATTCCCTTGGAGCTTAGACACAAAGGGAGAGGGGCAGTTCACACCAGGGGCCAGAGAAGGCGGCCATGTGGGGATTCAACCAGGGCACCTGGGGGTCCTTTCTGGAAGAGGCAGCTTCTGAGCAAGACCCACAGGCTGGGAAGATAGGTCCTACGGAAAGGAGCAAGCAAGGACAAGCAGGTTGGAGGGCCTGGCCAAGTTGGAGGGGTGTGGCTGGGTGTGTAAGGAAGGGAGGTGTGTAAGCAGAGGCTGAGTGTGCAAGCCAGGTGGCCAAGGGGCTCTCGGCCACTGGGCAGAGGGGCAGCCAGGCTGAGAAGGGAAGAAATGAGGCCACGCTGGGCAGAGAAGCCTTATCCAAATGAGAACTAGGGCACTCAAAAATAACTCTTGTTTATGGCAAAAATAACCAGAAAATATTTAAAAACATGATAGGAAGGGGATAATAATCCCAAACAGTCCTATCCAAAGAATATCATAGTTGGGGTTGCTGCAGAACCCTTTGCAGTCTTTTTTCTCTTCTCCCACATATACGCTCCCCAGCTTGGTTTTCCAAATCCTAGCACAATATTGTTTCATAACTTCATATTTTTGCGTAATGTATTATGATATCTTTCCATCTGATTGCTTTTGAAATTTCCTTTCAAAATGTTCAAACGTACCCATTTGGGAAGGAAAAATTTCCAGCCCAGCCCAAACCAGAGGGGTGAGTGAGATAAGAGAGGAGGAGGCAGTTAGGGGGGGTGAAGGAGCACCCCACTTGTCCCCAACTGCAGGGCCCCAGTGGCTCCAGGCTTGGCATGGGGGTTCAGGCAGTGTGGAGAGACACCCCCAGGGAAATGCCTGTGCAGTGAGTCCCCGGGCAGGTTTGGGGGTGTCCCCAAGAAAGGAGGCTGGGGCACTGCCCTGAAGCCAGCTACAGCTTCCTAGCTCAGGGCCTTTGCCAGCCGTTCCTTCTCTCCACCGCCCCTTCCTGCAGGACCAGCTCTGCTCACTCTTGGAGTCTCTGATTGTCTGACCATCCTGTACACAGGGGCTTCCAGCCCCCCACCTTCTGGTAGGATCAGAGCTCGGTGGGGAAAGAAGTCCTGCCCGTTTTGTTCAGGGCTGTCCCCTCAGTGACCGGGAAGCACCCGGCATGAAGCAGGTGCTCGTCAAATGGCATTGCATGGCCCATTACTGACCCGTACCCAGGGGCTGGCTTCAAGGACGTGCCCCGTGCTTAGAAGGACCCAGCGTTTGGGTGAAAGCTCTGCCGCCGTGCTGTTGAAATTCTTAACCATTTTTGAACAAGGGGGCCCTGCAAATCCCACAGTCAGCCTTGCCATTCCCACATGGTGCTTGGTTCATCTTGGGGCGTCAGACAGAGGCGGCCGTCTGGGTATCTCCTGCCTGGGTCCCTGTTTCATTGTGCTGGTTTTGGGGGTGCTTGGCTACACGGGTCAGAGACAGGCAGGCTGGGGTCTTCCTCCTTTCAACCCCGACTTCTGCCATCAGCTGAAGTCACACTGACGTGACGTGAAGTCAAAGTGCCCTTCTCAAGGCTTGCTACTGCATCTAAGGGGAGCTTCCGAGAATGGGGCACCCCTGGCCGTCCCAGCCCCTGAGTGGAGTGGGGAATGGCATACCCAGGAACCTGCCTCTGTCTGCATGGTGCCTCTTATATGTTTGTGGGGCTGGGCACAACTCACTGAACTTAATTTGAAAGCAGCGTTGCAAAGCTCCAATGATACAATGGAAGGGAGGATGCAGTGTAAACTGTAAAGTGCTGTGACTACGTGAGCAAGGTCCAGGACCCAGAGCTGTGCTGGTCTGCTGGGGAAGCCATCGCAGAGCTGCTCCTCGCCACGCTCTGGGGTCAGACAGGATCACGCAGGCCGTGATGTTCTGTAAAGTCCAAAAGCCCATTGCGGTCGTCATGGTTACGTGCACGCGGATGTAACTGGGGTCGTGTTTGCTGGCAGCGGTTCCCACGGCACGTGGGCACGGTGCGAACCAAGGGGGCGCTGACCTGGGCAGGCTGCTCCCGGACTCTGAGCTCACATACCAGGGAGACGGCCCTGCAAGAGTCCAGGGAAGCTTCTGGAACCTTGGTCTCCACTGCCCTGTAAATTGGGAGCAAGCCTGTCCACTGGAGCCACTTCCCAGGGCGCGAGAGGATCAAAAGACATTGTGAATCTAACACGTTTCGCAAAACCCTGCTACCGAGTCGGGAATTTACGGCTGCTTTACTGGCTGCACGGCGGGATGTTTTCACTTCTCCAGAACATTCTCCAGCTGGGCTCGAAGCCCACCCAGCCCCGGCCTTGCCCCTCGCAGGTGCCTTGAGCTTAGGAATGGACTGGCCTCTTGGTCGTCAGCCTGTGGGTTCCAGGCGGAACACAGGCCCCTCTGACCTGTCGGTGGCCTGCGCGTGGGGGGGGGGGGCGGGGGGGCGGGAGGGGGGCTTCCCCCAGGGGCAGGCCCATGGCCTAATTTCAGCAAACAATGGCCTCAATCCATATTAATGACCCCGAGGAACCTGCTTGGCCCTTTGTCTGCGTGAACTGCTGCAGTCAGCGGGGGCCCCAGGGCTCTGGCCTAATTTGGAGGGACAGGTTTTATCATCACCCTTGATTTGGGTGGCCCAATCTGACAGGTCCGTGACCCTTTGCATGCAGCATGGGCGTCAGAGATGGACGCCCCCCCCCCCCCCCGACAGGCCCGCTCTAGGGGTGTGGGGAAGGTGGAGGGGGCGAGGCCGCGGCAGGAGAAAGTGTGGGGTGCAGGCGTGCTGGCCTCTGCACGGTGGGGCCTGCTGTTGGGGTCTTGGAAGGAACGGGGTTTATTGGTTGGGTCTGTGAATGGCCGTGGGGGGACTCCCTCAGGACACATGCTTCTGGCCCCTCACCAGCAAGCAGCCGTTGCCTGCCAGTGCCAGGGGCCGGGCTGGGGACTCCAGGCCAGCCTGGCCACCCGGGAGAGGCCAGGCAGGAGGCGAGGGCCGGGCAGGCACCAGGAGCCCAGGGCCTGGCTCTGGTGACTCTGACCAGGCAGAGTCCAGCACCCCCACCTCTCCAGGGAAGGGGGTGAGCCGGCATTTTCGCCGACGCTTGTCTGAAATCACCTGGAGAAGAGTGTTTGCAAGTTTGAGCTGTGGCAGTCATTTGAATACCTCGCGTGCCAGGCATGGCGACAAGTGTCATGGCACTGAATCCTTGCCGCCTCCTTGACAGGCAGAGGCCAGTATCCCCATATCCTCTGGGATCGGGAGACTTGCCTGGCTCCCAAGGCTGACAAGCGTCAGGCTCGGGATCCAACCCAGGGACCAGCTCCTGAGCTTCGAAATCTGTCCTTGCCGACCCAGGGTCCGCTGCTGCTCCCTCCCGCGTTTGGTGCCTGCCGAGCAGAGCCTGGGATGAGGATTTGAGCTGAAGTCCTTCATTTGGGATGTGATCCCCGGATGAGAGAGGGGCACTGAGATGGGAAAGGAGAGGGAGATGCAGAGAAGGCTAAGGCTAATGAGCCGTTAGCACGAAGGGCAGCCGCGGCTCAGTCCCGCTGGGGACCTCGCGGAGACTTAGGGGAACATGCCTCAGGTGGTAAGAAAGCACCTGCCGCCAGTTGAGGTCTGTCCCAACGGATACCAACTCCCCGGGACTTCTGACCCATTCACCAAGCAGCCTGCGAGGGCCTCCGGCAAAGGGCAGGTGTGCTCAGCGTGTCTGGGAGGAACAGATGCCCAGGCGATGTGGACAGGCCACATATTCTGGCCGTTCCTCAATAAAAGCGAGGGACCCGTCTTGGGGCTTGGCTGGCTCAGCTGGGCACGATGGTTTTGCTACTCTGCAAATAATTCTCAGTTGTGCACATTTAACTCCTAAGTCCAGAGGCTCTGCAGGTGCGGGCTTCCAGGCTCTGTCACCTCCACCAGCTCTGCCATCAGCTGGTGACTTCGGTCTCCAGCCCCCCCGCCCCCCCATCACCCATCAGAGCCTACACCTGACAACCAGGTGAACCAGCCGTCCCCTGCCGAGGGCACCCTTTCTTCGGGACAACAGGTCTCCACATCCAGTATTCCCATTGGAGGGGTCCCCAGAACTCATCCTGCCCAAGCTGCCTCCTCTTGGGCCTGCACCCCTGAGTCCCTGCAGCACCCTCAGCTGAATGGGATAGGCCCCCTCTACCTGTGAGTCCAAATCAAAGACTCCTTTCACTCTCCCTCCACATGCATTTGGAGCCCGATTCATTAGGGCCCATCAGTTGGCTTTTAAATATCTTTGAAATTTTTCTTCTCTCTACCCATTTTGAACCCCCTGTACCAGTCAGCTGCTGCCAACACAATGCTGTGTAACAAAACCCCCCAAAGGCAGTGCATGCCAAAGAAGCCTTTATTGCTTCTGCATGCATCTGTGGGTGGGCTGGGGTTTGACTGACCTTGGGGCCAGTTGGCCTTAGTGCCAAGCTGAGGGGTGGGTCCAGGTTTGTTTGGAGTCCCTTGTCTTCCTCGGGCCAAGGGTGAGCAGGGCATGTTTCTATGCTGCCAA
This sequence comes from Tamandua tetradactyla, assembly GCF_023851605.1. NCBI lineage: Eukaryota > Metazoa > Chordata > Mammalia > Pilosa > Myrmecophagidae > Tamandua > Tamandua tetradactyla. Next base: position 5,076,567 of record NC_135335.1, read on the forward strand.
CAGAGTGCTGCACAAGGACATAAATCCCGGCTCCCTTCCCTTCTTCCCACATCCCATTGGTCAAAGACAGTCACACGGCCGACCCCAACCTCAGCGGGGCAGGGAGTGACTGCAAGGTCAGATGGCAAAGGGTGGGAACAGGGAGTGGGGAAGAATTCGGAACCACGGTGCCACCTGCCACAATACGCTTTAGGCTTTCCTGTTTGCTTTCAGACAAACTCTTCAGCAGGGCAGGGAGGGCCCGTGATCCAGCCCTGCCTCCTGCCTCCATCCCGCCCCTCACCCCCCACGGGCAGCCCTTGGCCCTGCTGTCCTTGTACACTCCTCGGCTCCTCTCAATGCAGCCTCCAGCACGGCTTCCCTTCCTTGTCCTCCCCTCACCGAGCCCTGCTTATCCATCCTGCCTAAGGGTCCCCTTACCCTGAAGCCTTTCTGGACCCCAAGTCCCCACCTGGGACCCCCCTTTGGGTCCCTGATGCACCTTTTGTAACTTTGTCATAACTCCTGCTTTTTCTCTGTATACCCATGTGCCATATGCAGATGTCCTGGCCCTTTCTACTCAAGGATGGACTCTTGAAGGTCCAAAATGGTAACTCACTATCTTCTTATCCACAGGGTACAGCAGAGTTTCTGGTCCACAAGAAGCATCTTCCAAAATTTGAGGATTAAAGGGATAATAGAGATGAGGGACAAGTTCTATTCTGGAGCTTTGTGACCGAGAAGAAAGGACATTTTACAAACATGGTTAACTCATGCCCATCAAACTTTACTAGCCCGAGACTCACCCTGGGGTGGAGGTGCAGAGAGAGTAAAACAAGGTCTCTCTCCTATAAATTTTGTTGGGGGTGAGGCTGTGTCCCCACCCAGTTAGAGAGCCAAGGTTTCATTTATTTGGTTAACTTAGTTCATTTCTTTTTTTTTTTTCGCATGGTCAGGCCCAGGGAATCGAACCTGGGTCTCTGGCATGGCAGACAAGAAATCTGTCTTCTGAGCCACTGTGGCCCGCCCAGTTCATTTCAATTCATTCCAGCCCAGCTCAGTCTCAGCTGGTCCAACTCAGCAAGTGTTTTCTGAGTACCGGAGGGGCAGTGGGCTAGCCTGCACCCAAGGGCTGCCCTGGGCCCTGACTGCACTGTGGGATGTAGAGGAGCAACCCTTAGTCTACCTTCCAGGCTCTTCCAATCCCGTGGAGCCAGAAGACTGCAGGATGAAGGGGGTTTCCTGGGTGAGCAGCTGTCCCAGGGGAGAGGCTGCCAGGCACGTGCACTCAGATCCTGCACCATTTCCACCCCTGTGTTCCTGTGTGCTTCCCTGGTCGCAGCATGGAACACACTGGTCAGCTCTTGTCTGTTTTCTTGTCTGTCTCCACTACTGGCCTAGAAGCTGCATGAAGGCAAGACCCTTGCTCTGCCTTCTGGTTCTCCCCTGTAGAAAGCTCGGAGAGGGAATGAGTGAATCAGCAGGGCAGGGTCTGTCTGGCGTATCTCACCGCCTGTGCCTGCCAGGCTGGTGACGTCAGGATGGTCTCCTGGACCAATGCCCTGGGGAAGATTGCACCTGTGACAGTAGTGTCCCTCAATGCCTGGCCCTGCACCCATGATCAGTGCCACATAGCCAGTCACCCCCAAACACAGGGCTTAGACCAAGAACTGAGCCTGTGGCCTGGCCGTTTGGGCTGGGCTCAGCTTGATGGCTTCTCTTGTTTGGGCTGGGATCACTTACACGTCCACCGTCACGTGGGCAGCTTTGCTGACCCTGCCTGGCTCTCACCTTTCCACGCTGCTGCTGGGTGTGGAGGCTGGCTTGGCTGTGCTCCAGAAGTTCACCATTCCCCCAGGGGGCCAGGGCAGCGCCCAAGCACCACCTGCAATACCCCGGAAGCCTAGACTCAGAATTAGACTCCATCTGTTATGGGTTCCCCTAAAAGATCATGTCCCCCAAAATGTGCATTCAAGTCTTAGCCCTCAGATGGGTGAAGGTGACCTTATTTGGAAATAGGGCTGTTATTAGTCAAGGTGTAAATAGGAGTAACTAGTTAAGATGGGACCAAACTGGAGGAAGCTTGGCCCCTAGTCCTATATGTCTCGGGTCTTCATAGGAAGGAGAGAGGGACACAGACAAAGGAAGGGGAGGGGGCCGTGACGACAGAGGGAGAAGCTGGGGTAATCAAGCTATGAGCCAAGGGGCGCCAAGGATGGCGGCCCCCACCAGAAGCTGGGAGAGGCAGGAAGGAACCTCCCCTAGGGGTTCAGAGGGAGCACCGCCCTGCCCACACCTGGACTTCCGGCTACCAGAAATGTGAGCGAATAAATTTCTGTAGTTTTAAGTCAGCACCTTATTGTGGCCAAACTAAGGAAACCAGGAATCCAAGAGACCCTCCAGCTTCCACCATATTCCATAGAGCACAGCAAGTCAGGGGGCCAACGGGCTGCAAAGTGGGGAGATGGGCTCCCCTTCTGGAGGGGACGAGCTGCCAGGCCCCAGCCAGCTGCACGGGAGAGAGATGGTCTTATGCAAGGCCCACTCAGGAGCACCCATTCAGGAGGACTCGCTTGGGAGGACTCAGGAGGACCCACTCAGGAAGATTCATTCAGGAGGACTCGCTCAGGAGGACTCAGTCAGGAGGACCCCTCAGAAGGACTCACTCAGGAGGACTCACCCAGGAGGACTCACTCAGGAGGACTCACCCAGGAGGACTCACCCAGGAGGACTCAGGAGGACTTACCTAGGAAGACCCCTCAGGAGGACTCAGCTTGGTTGGATGCTGTGCTGTTACCATCTGGAAGTTCTCACTCCTGTTTGGTCATGGGGCCTTGCCCGTCCTTTTCCCTGGGCCCTGCATCCCAGGTCTGCTCTGTAAACAGTGTCAGGCGGGACCCAAGTTGCTGACAGACTCCTCCCTTCCCCGCCATCAGCCTCTGCCCCCTGGGGTGGGCACAGTTAGCAGCACCCCCTTTTCCATGCTCTTTAAAGCACTGGGCAACGTGGGAATGAATGCTCGCATGAGGGAATGAATGAACGAATGGACAAATGCCTGAAAACCGGCAGGTTCCCAGCCCGCTCTGCACTCCACAGCTCTGGGTTTGGCGCGGTGGTGGCTGGCAGAGCTCTGCCATCCTGCCTCTCAGGGGAGGCCAAGGAGAGGAGCTGCTGACCCCTGACCGCGGCTGGGGACTCATCGGGCCGGCTGCCCGCCCTTTCCCAGCCCATCCCTCTGCCTGTCACCGAACATTCCAGAACGGCTCCACCCGCGTGGTCACCCTGGTCGACTTGGGGAGGCGGCAAAGGCCCCGGCTGGCCCGGCCGCCCCGTCCCCGTGGGCCAGGTGCTGGTGGCGGCTGCGCGTCCGTCTGCCCTCCCGTCTGTCCGTCCGTCCGCCCGCCCGCGTGGGGCCGTCTTTCATCTGGGCTGGAGGGGCCTGAGAAAGCGTTGGGACGGCTTTATCTGGGCCAAAGCCCTGAAATGGGCTCCTGAAAAGTATTGAAGGAGCATTACTCAGACTGACAGAGCCCATTTCCCTCGGGCGCGGACAATGAGGCCGAGCGGGGAGGGAGGCAGCCCCGGGCTTGTGCGCGGCTGAAGGCGGCTGAAGGGTCTCGGGGAACAATGCGATCGATCACAATGGAGCAGTCTGTGGTCCTCCCGGGCGCGGGACGGGCCGGGCGCCGGCTTCATCATTACTTATGATGAGAGGAGATTTAATGCCCTCTTTCTTTGGTCTGTCAGGCAGAACAATGTCGCGGCAAAGCGGAGGTTTCCCATTATAAATCACCATAAGCTCCATGGAAATCCCTCCCCACGCCGGGGCTGGAGTGGGAGACCCCGAGCGCGGGGGCCCTGGACGGCTCCCGGGGCCCCGGACGGCGGGTGGGCGGCCGTGGGGGTGCCGGCCGGCTCCAGTTGTCCCCCCCCAACGCTGACCATGGGAATGGAGGCCCCGGAAAGGCTTCTGCTGTCCACACCGGAAAACGGCTGTGTCATGGAAAATGGGGAGCAGCTCGTCCGTGAAGGGGTCGGGGGCAGGGATGCAGGCCTGGGGCCTGGGGGTCTTCGGGGATCTGAGACAACAGGAGCTTAGGGCGTCCGAGGGGCAGGCATCTACTCACATCCAAACCTCCTGGATCCAAACTCACTTCCTGCCGGTTGTGGAGACTGATCCGTGCTCCAGGGCTGTGGGTTCCCAAAATGGGGCCACTCCCAGCTCCCCTTTACCTCCCAGCATCCTCGCCTGGTGAGCCGGGAAAGTAGTTCCCATTTCACCGCCTGGGAGACGAACTCAGCGGCCGGAGATGTGTTTGCGAGAGAGTGGATGGGATGGACCTGGAACTGGGGGGCCCCTGACCCCCGGACTGACCACAGGGCCTTGGCAGCAGGGTCACAGACCACCCCAAAGAGGCCAGACTTTTTGGGTTGTAGAAAGGTGACGGGGTGGGCCTGCTTGGGACTGGGGGGGGTGTACCCCATCTTCAAATCCGTGATCCATATGCATGCCACCGAAAACAGTGGCACTACATGCAGATCTGACAGTTCGAGTCAAGTTTTCGCCACCCAAAATTCCAGGCAGGTCAAGCTTCAATGCTGAATGAGATATGGGAAGACTCTGGGTTGCAGAGCTTTCTGGATCTCAGGTTGGGAAAGAGGGATTGCGGGTTTGTCCGGCTGACAGCGTGGCCGTGCTTCTCAGCTGAACGCGCCCCCGATGCCTCATCTCGGTCCCTCCTCCACCCGGAGTCTCTCGGTTACACCCAGGGCAGGTGTTTATGCAGCTGTATGCGTGGTGAGCTAATGGACCATAAAACCCAGTTTCTGCTAATTACTACCCACGCATGGGGGTCTGGCTTGGACCCCAGTAACTCTACCTTTAGAATGGAGATGATAATTGCCCCCACTTCTTAGGGTTGCTCTAAGGAATAAATGCAACAAATGCTCAGGATTTGTTCAGTGCCAGCCTGGAATAAACCCAGTAAATGTCATCTAATGTCGTTGGTATTGCACTGGGGGCTCACAGGTTGTCAACCAACTCAGGTCTGAACTGGGCCTGCAGCCCCCCTCCAGGGGTCTGTGGCTGCACTGGCTTATTTCCCTGCTTTTATCTCCCATCCCCCCTCACCCTCTACTCCAGTTGCCCCCTCCTGGTCTGTGGGCTCTGACTCCAGGCCTTTTCCTCTGTCCCCCTTGGCTTGAAATCCTTTCCCTCATGCTCACACGTTCCAGAACTTTCTTTCTTCCACAGGGGCAGCTCCTTTGCCCTCGTTAATTTACCACCGGGTGTCCTGGAGGCGGGGAGTGTGCCCGGGTGCTCTCTGCACCCCCAGTCCCACCATGCCCCCCCTCCAAAAAAAACCTGCTGGGATAGGGGCCCAGAGAGCTGCAGCTCCTGCCAATCATTGGGACTGTCATCCTAAAACAGACCACAGCCTTGTCCCTGGGCCCCCTCCCCTCTCCTGCGTCCACTACAGAGAGAGGCTGTCTCTCCCGGCCTCCCTCCCGGCCTCCCTCCCACTTTATCTCCCCGGGTACCCCAGGGTCATCCTATGCTCAGCGGGACCCATCCTTACTATAAATGTCTGAGCTCCCACCTTGTCAGAGCCACTGGCCCCTAGGGGCCCTGGTCCAGTTGACACCCACACTGTCTGGACAGCCTGTCTCCTCCAGCTTCCCTTCCTCTCAGTCTCCGTGTCGGTGACACTTTCCTTGCAGACTGGGAGGTGGGGGAGAAGCAGGGCGCTGGCCACTGGGCTGGGTTTGAATCCTGCTCCAGCCCTCACTGCCCGGCTTTGAGCTTGAGTCTTTCAGCCAAAAAATGGGGCGATAATTGTGCTACCTCCTCCCGGTACCCCGTGGGCATGAAATGATTCGGTGCTGACATCTGGTATGTGCCCAGCGTGGTAAGCACTGTAGGTATTTACTATTATTACCACAGCCATTAAATCCCACCCAAGTGTGATGATGCCTGCATTTCCATCTCCAGCTCGGAGCCGCCCCTGAATCCAGCCCTGGAAAGCACCCCCGGCCACACAGCATCCCCTCTTAGTTGTCTCGCAGTTCATGGTTGGATGCAAAACCCTGGAAGGGGCTTCCTGCCGCGTCCTCCCCGCTCCCTTCCCCACTCCGGCCTCCACTGATCTTGAACAGGCCAAGCTCGGCCCCCTCCAGGCTTGGCTGCCTCGTGTGGTGCCTCGGTCTCCATCCCAATGGCACAGCCTAGTTCTAAGGTTCCAGCAGCCATTCTGGAACCAGCCGTCCCGGTTACAAATGCCAACTCTGCTGCTCACCTGCCGTGAGCTTGGGCTCGGCACTGCGGCCCCAGGTTCTTTTATCTAGAGAACTGTCCTTCTACGATTAGAATTAAAACCGTGTTCATACCTGCAACGTTCCAAGTACGTGCTTAGTAAATGGTAATTGCTATTACTTTCTTCCCAGCTCAGTCACCTCTTGCCCCATTTTTGAGTTTCCTACAGCATCAGCCATTGTTTGTGTGCCTCTCTGACTTCCCCGTTTGAATGGAAGCCTCGAGAGCAGATTCCTCGTTTCTCTCCTTCTCTGCGGTGTCCCGGCACCTGCAACAATGCCTGGTTCTCAGAAAACACTTGGAATAAATGGATACTCCAACCATTGCCCTGATACCTAGCTCAGTGTGTGGCATGCGGCGTGCCTGCCAATGCTTAATAACCATTACATATTGATAAATACACAGAAATGCTGCTGCCAGAATGAATTTCCTGGCTGGTCCTACGAAGTCCCTCTCACTGAGGCCACCAGCACCTACCAGTTTCGTCTTTTGGCCCATTTTTTACTCAACTCTCCAACCTCTGACCTGCAGCCTGCCACTCCCTTTTTTTTTTTTTTTTTAATTATTTTATTTTTTTAAATACCAAAAAACACCAAACAAATGCAAACATTCCTATTTTGATCATTCCGTTCTACATATATAATCAGTAAGTCACAATATCATCACATAGCTGCATATTCATCATCATGATCATTTCTTGGAACATTTGCATCTATTCAGAAAAAGAAATAAAATGACAACAGAAAAAAAAATTACACATACCATACCCCTTACCCCTCTCTTTCATTGATCACTAGCATTTCAAACTAAATTTATTTTAACATTTGTTCCCCCTATTATTTATTTTTATTCCATGTGTTTTACTTGTCTGTTGCTAAGGTAGATAAAAGGAGCATCAGACACAAGGTTTTCACAATCACACAGTCACATTGTGAAAACTATATCATTATACAATCATCTTCGAGAGGCATGGCTACTGGAACACAGCTCTACATTTTCAGGCAGTTCCCTCCAGCTTCTCCATTACATCTTGACTAACAAGGTGATATCTACTTAATGCGTAAGAATAACCTCCAGGATACCCTCTCGACTCTGTTTGGAATCTCTCAGCCATTGACACTTTGTCTCATTTCATTTTTCCCCATTTTGGTCGAGAAGGTTTTCTCAATCCCTTGATGCTGAGTTTCAGCTCATTCTAGGGTTTTTCTCAATCCCTTGATGCTGAGTCTTAGCTCATTCTAGGGTTTTTCTCAATCCCTTGATGCTGAGTCTCAACTCATTCTAGGATTTCTGTCCCACGTTGCCAGGAAGGTCCACACCCCTGGGAGTCATGTCCACGTAGACAGGGGGAGGGTGGTGAGTTTGCTTGTTGTGTTGGCTGGAGAGAGAGGCCATATCTGAGCAACAAAAGAGCTTCTCTTGGGGGTGACTCTTAGGCCTAATTTTAAGTAGGCTTGACCTATCCTTCGCTACCTTCTTGAAACTCTTTCTTGTTTCTTAAGTGGCACTTTCCCCTCACTCTCCTCCCACCTCTGGCTGCCTTGGTTATTTCTTCTCAGTCTCCTTCTTTCTTCTTGAGTTCCTGAATTTGGCTGATGGTTCCAGAAACAGGGCAGAGAAGATGTCAGCAGGCAAGGTCACCAATTGGACCATGAGCAGAGATCTATTGCCCCAAGCTTGGCCCATAGGGATCTTCTCTTACAGGGGAGTGCAGGAGAACCGAAGAACTGGTTCCCCAATCCTATTGTGAGGAACGAGGCAGGGAATGAACAAGAATCTTTTGCCCTACCTTTTAACTCATCAGCTTTTTTTAAAAAAAATAAATATTTTTATTGATAAATCATCACACACATGCAGTCCATACGTGGTGTACAGTCAGTGGCTCACAATAGCATCACATAGTTGTGTATTCATCACCCAGATCATTTTTAGAAGCTTTGCATCATTCCAGAAAAAGAAATTTAAAAAAAATTAAAAATCATGCCTCTCATACCCTTTACCTTTCCCTCTTACTGACCACTAGCATTTCCATCTACTCAATTTATTTTATCTCTTAGCTCCCCGATTATTTATTTATTTTTATCCATTCTTTTTTAACTCATCTGTCCATACCCTGTATAAAAGGAGCATCAGACACAAGGTTTTCTCAATCACACAGGCACACTGTAAAAGCTACATCATTATACAATCATCATCAAGAATCAAGACTGCTAACTAAGTATATGATCCTTAAGGACTGCATATTGAATGAAATGTCAGGAACAAAAAGACATATATTATCATGCCTCACTCATATGGACTAACTATAATATAAAAACTGGGTGAACTGAAGTCGAGAGCGTGGGTTGTCAGGTTGGGGTCTATTGTAAAAGGTTCTAGATTGTAAGCTCGTACAGCAGTCACATTTATTCAGGAGGTGTCACTGCTATTTCTAAATTCTGAGATACTGAGCTGTTTGTGTATAATGTGGTCATTCCCTGGAACTTTGGGTGTTTATGTGACCCCTGGGACTCAGAGTGAGAGCTCTGAAGCTATGAGAGGCAGCAGAAGCCCATACAGGAACTGTTTACAAAGTTGAAAAAGAGATCAGACTTCGAGCAGAGATATGAATGAAGCTGATCTGGGTAGGACTAAGGTAAATCAGAATACAGGGTGGAGGATGATATCGTCTATACTTTAAATCTTCAACCTCTGTGTGAGACCAAAAGGAAAGATGTTTATTTGGTGCAAAATGAATATTTTGGGTAGTGCATTTCTTAATTTAACTTGTATGGTCAGTTTAAATGAACACCATAAGTACATGGAATTTTGAATAGAGCGTGAAATTTTGTTGGTTTGTACAGGTCATTGTGATGCCCTGATATATCCCAGAGTAATTTGAGCAGTGAATAAAGAAGTATTTGCAAAGTCCCTTTGGGGGACTTGGGAGAAAGGAGGAAATATTCAACTTCCCCATCTGGAGAATTTCTGATATTCTCGCAAACAGTAGGGACAACCAAATCAATAGGCTGAGCCCTCCATCTTGGGGTTCACCCCCATGAAACCCATTACTGCAGAAGATAGGCTAAACTCACAAACATTAGGCCTAAAATCACCCCCAGAGAACCTCTTTTGTTGCTCAGATGTGGTCTCTCTCAGCCAACTCAGCAGGTGAACTCACTGTCTTCCCCTCCATGTGGGACATGACTCCCAGGGGTGTAAATCTCCCTGGCAATATGGGAAAGAACTCCCAGGATGAGTCGGGACCTGGCATCAAGGGATTGAGAAAGCTTTCTTGACCAAAATGGGGAAGAGAGAAATGAGACAAAATAAAGTGTCAGTGGCTGAGAGATTTCAAACAGAGTTGAGAGGTTATCCTGGAGGTTATTCTTTTGCATTATGTAGATATTCCTTTTTAGTTTATGGGGTACTGGAGTGGCTGGAGGGAAGTACCTGAAACTGTTGAGCTGCGTTCCAGGAGCCTTGGTTCTTGAAGATGATTGCATAAAGACATAACTTAAAAAAAAATAAAAAAGAATCAAGGCTACTGGAACATACTCAACTAACTCATCAGCTTTCCCTTAAAAGCTTGACATCACTTTTCCTGGAGTTGAGCTGGAGGTACACTGCTCCCGCCCTGTACCTCAGCCCTCTCCCTTCCTCTGGTCAAAAGACTAAACAGATAAGCATTAAAGCAAATGGCAATGGTTCATTGGCTTTTTGGGGGGAACCTTTGGCAAGGATTGCATAACATTTCCTGTTGTTCTGATTCTCATTTTTATAGTGGACAGTGAAGTTGAGCATTTGGTCTTTTAATGGTGGTCTTTGGGTTTCTACTCCCAGGCACATCTGCTTAGGAAATAGATGTGGCCACGTGGCTTCTTTTGACCAATGAAGTGTGAGTGGAAGCAAAATATGTCACTTCTGAGCAATGTCACTTAAGATCCGATGTGTGATCACCCTTTCCTGCTCCCCCAGCGATCTGAGAAGCATGCGTTGAGGTAGAGCTTCCCTAGCCTGGGTTCTTAAAGAATTGATGAGCAGAGACCTCCATTGACTCTCACTTGATGTGCCTTGTAAGCAAGACATTAGCTTCAGTCATTTTAAACTACTGACATTTGGGGGATGTTTGTTATTGCAGCTGATTCACCATGCATCTGTTAGCTACCTATATTTCTTATTTCGTTGTTTTCCCCTTGTCCTTTGTCACTTTTCCATTGATTCATAGTATTTTTTTTTCTTATTTATGTGTAAGAGCTAACAATAAATTAAAAATTATAACTCTTTTAATGATGCAATATTTTGTTAGCAGCTGGCGATATCTTTAAAAGGCAATTGACCTTAGTATTTAACTACTGGTAGAAAAAAATGGCATCTATTTAATTGTTCCCAAACTTGAATCGTCTTCCAACATTTAACTGAGCGAGTGCTGACAAGTTTGATTCAACTTGTTCCATGACCTGTGGGTACACGTTTCAACTTTATGTTGGAGGGTTCGCCAGGAAGTTTCAGTGTTCAAAGCTCGGTGTGCTACTGGTGCTGGCCCTGAGATTTCTTTAATAAATGATTACAAAAAAATAATAACTGGGTTTGGCTGAAATTCTTCCAGCAGCTTTTTCTCAAGGAATGCACTGTAGAACACAGACCAATGAAACCGGTTCCTGAAAAGCACGAATTCTTGAAAACAGGGTTTCATGCTCTGCCAGTTTGGGGAAACCCCGCATCCTGCTTGGGAAAAATCACAGCACAGGTTGCAGCCAGCAACAGCTGCGAGCTCTGCACGAAGAGGCTTAACTTTTCCAAACTCTTTGTCCATGGAACACTTTCCCCATACCCTGTCATGAAATAAATGTTCCTTGGAACACCTTTGAAAATCTTATGTAAGTTTCAAAATTTGGGGACCTGTGTATCCATCTGACTGGGGTTTGGAACAGACCCCAAATTATTTTCTGAGGACCCCTCGCCCTATGGCTATTGATTGACCCCCCCCATTTTGAGGTGGGGGGGGTCTCCCCCTTGAACCCCGTGGCTTGTTGGAGCTCCTCTTAGCATCCTTCCAATACCACCATGGACTGGGCGCCTCAGAGTATCCCCAGAATTTTCTGTTGCTGGAAACGTGCCAAACCCTGCATCCTGAGCTTTGCATGGAGGACAGGAATCCAGATCTCCTATCTGCAAGGTTCTCAAACATGACTAATGCATGAGAAGCAGCTGGCGAGCTTCAAAAAGTCCTCATGGCCAGACGGCACCCCAGATAGAGCCAATCAGAACTGGGGTGGAATCTGGAAATAACACTCCACATGGCTCCGCAGTGCATCCAAGTTTGAGAACCAGGCGGGGTTCCTACCTCCTGCCCACTCTCAGCCCACCTGAGGACTGGGGCTTTGTCCCATCTATAACGGGGTTGGGCAATTTGCAGAACCTTGTAGCTGTGTGTGTGGGGGGGCGGGGGCTTGGATTCCGATATGCCCCCACCCCCGGTGAGAAGCTGTGCTCAGGCTTCTTCAAGCCCAGTCTCCAGGCTGTGGTGTGCCTGTCTGCTCCAGCCCATCATTCCCCTGGGGGGACTCGAGCTGCACTCCTGTCCCAAGGGATGCTGAGATGACAGGCCACCCAGCAGTGACATTGTGTTTCTAAGGGACGTTGTCCATCTACTGTTCACAGTGTCAGGACAATCTGGGAGGAAATTCCTCTCCCATTTCAGAACCAGTTGTAGCCCAGAGTCTCCCAGCGACATGTTTGTTTTATCCTGCGGTCCTTGAAAATGGAATGGCTGGGTGTGGTTTTTTTTCTTGTTTTGCATTGGCTGCCGGGGAACTCAGAGTCAATTTTGTTGATCCACCAAGCAGCATGTGCATATAGGACCTTATGGCACATATTTTGGCCCCTAACTTTACCTCTGTGTCATCATATGTTTCTTCTCCTTATTTTCCTCACATATGAAAAATCACATATCATGTGTATTTTTTTAAGTCACCTTGAATCCTCTTTTTATACCAAAGTAGGGACACAAAGCCACAAATAAACAGACAGAAGACATGGGTTCCTTTTCTTCTGGTTGCCTCTAGATGTGGAGAGGTTGACTCTTCTCTCTTTGAACACGGCCTGCTCCTCAGCCAGTCCCAGCCACCTGTCCCCACGTGTCCCCTGCAAGCAGGGCCAGCCCCTTCCCCGTGCATTGTCAACAGAACCGTGTTTCCCGCTACCTCTTCGCCAGGCCTCCTGGTGGCTCCTGGGCTCCTCGGGCTCAGCGTTCTGCAGACTCTGCTCTGCTCCAAAATGTTCCCCAGTGCTCCCAGCTGCAGGTAGACACTTTCAGAGCCGCTGTTTTGTCTCGCTGCTTTGTGGCCATTTGTCCATGCAGTTCTTCCTCCACTGGACAGCAAGGTCCTGGGGTCAGCCACTGGCTCCCTGGCTGCAGGCACTGGGGTCTGTGAGATGTTGCATCCCCCAGCCTGCTCTGTGTGAGGGTGCGCGAAGGCCCTGGGCAGCCCTGGGATTGGAGGGAGGCACACGACAGCGTCTGGGTGGGGTCACACCAGCGGGTCCCCTCCCCAGGTCCCACTGCCGAGCTACATGACTCTGGGCATCTTCCTGACCTCCCCGGGCCTCCCTTTCCTATCAGCAAAACGGGACCGTGGGAGCGGCATTCCTGAAGGGAAGGGGACATGTGCCTCTGTGCGTGCTGATGTGCCCCCAACCTCGGGGAGGTGGGAGCTCCTGGGCAGTCATGGACTGAGCAGCCAACGTGGGGGTGTGACCCTGACCCCTACCCTGCAACTGGGCCAGCCTCTCTCCCCACCTGCCCTCCCAGTGGGACGCACCTTGCGGGGTGGCAAGAGGCCGAGGTGGGAGAGGACTGGTGGAGCTCGGGGGACCTCTGCCCGCAGCGTAGATGTGTGGTGGCCCCGAACCTGACGGGGGGCTCTGACGTCGCCCCCCAGTTTGCTCTCCTTCTTTCTTGGCCCGTAGCTGCCCACGACCCCCCAGGCCAGCCTCTGCCTCTCAGAGTCTCAGAAATCAGGACGGACCCGTTTCTTGGGCTCAGCTGGAGCCGGGGCTGCCTGGGTCCTGCGTGCTCAGCTGTCCCGGCTCCAGAGGCTATTGCCATGGAAACCCAGGCCGATGTCCTTCTAAAGAGCCGCGTGATTCGTGGCTTCTCTGTCCCACGTCCCGGCAGAGCAGACCGGCACTGTACGGGGATACTGGAGGGTGGCCTGGTGGCGGAAGCCCCCTCCTTGGGCCCATCGCCCTCATGGAAATGGGCCAAAGACTGGATTTCGGGAGAGGGAGGAAGGGCGTGTTTGGAATATAAGTGCTGAAGTCATCAGGTTCGCTTCCAAAAGAGCTTCTGTGGCCTCTCTGCGGCCAGTGCACTTCTTCGGAGGAGATGGGAGATTTCCACTGGTGCTGGGGCCACTGGCCTTTGGGGAGCAGGAGGTGACAGGTGCCCTGGGGGAGCCTGCTGCCTGCACGGGACGAGAGCCCTGATTGCTTTCATTGGCTCATCCCAGCTCTGCCTGTGAATGCCGAGGGACCTCTGAGTCCCCGGCCTCGCCTCGGGGAGCCTCTGCTTGCTTCTCTGTAAAAGGGACGTAATCTTCCTTGCCCAGTGGGAGTCAGGAGAGAAGGCCTGAGCTGGAGGGCTCCGAAAGCTAGAACAACGGCCTCTTCCTGAGGGGCAAAGGATTGCCCCATGGTGGAGGCCATGCATTTTGGGGTAAGGGCAATCGTGCAGGGGTTCTAGCCCCAAGACACACAGCTGCTTTGTTTCAAGTACAGAAAGTAACTGGACCCAGGCGTATCCAGAGCAGGCATCCTGCTCCAGGGAGAGTTAGCAAGATATGCAAGGGCAGGTCTATTAGGAGTGAGAGAGTGGTGAGCTTCATGGGCTGGGGGTCTGCACACAGCCAGCTTCTGGAAGGTCCTCTGGCCCCCCGAGCTCTTAGCATGGCCCTGGGGGATGGAAACCAGGCCTCGGCCACCGGCACACTTATCCCATATGGTTGACTGGCAGGGCAAGAGCTAAAGCCTCTTGCAAGATCTTCCAGCAGGGAGGGAGGAAGGGAAGGAGACTTCTGGTGGTGGGAAATTAACTTTGCATATTCTAGGCAGGAACAGTGAAAGACACGCTCGTGCTGCCACTGCCCGCTTACACTCCAGCTGACACTGCTGGTGCATCAGAGCTCTCTTTCTTGCAGAGTCTAGACTACCTGCAAAGCCATTCCCAACCCAGTGCACCACAGCCCACCCCAATCGATCAGCCGGTTTTGCACCCCAAGATGAAACCCACTTGCCATCCCCAAGCTTAATGCTGGGCGGAGCGGTCCTTGGCCTCCGTGCCCAGAAATGGTCCCCAGTCTTGGGTGCACGTGAAACAGGTAACTGCCGGCAGGCATCTTCTCTGTGTACAGGTTAGCAGTGCCCTGACTCTCCCCCCGCAGGTGTGGCCCTCTGCTCTGCCGCCGTGGAGCAGCAGTTCTCAGGCCCTCCTGGGCTGTGAGTCACCTGGGATACCTGCAGAGTCTGTCTCAGCAGGTCAGGGACTTGCGAGGGAGTCCACATTTCTAACCAGCTCCCCGGGGATGCCCAACGGAGAGCCACAGCACCACGTGCCATCAGCGTAACAAAATAAAGGCTCAGAGCTTGACCGAGAAGGAACACGAGAAAACAGAGAGCCGGATTCAAAGCTCTCAGTAAAAATATAGTATTTTTAATTTTGGTAACACGCATAACATAAAAATCATTTTAACCATTTTAAATGGACAATTCTTTGACGTTACGTATATTGACAATACTATGTAACTTTCATCTATTTTCATCATCCCAAATCAAAACTCACACTCATTTGGTTATAACTCCCCATACCCTCCACCCCTGCCTGGGGTAACCACTATTCTGCTTTCTGTCTCTAGGAATTTGCTTATTCTAAGAATTTCATGAGAGAAATCATACAATAGCCGTCCTTTTGGGTCTGGCTTATTTCACGTAATATAATGTCTTCAAGGATCATCCATATTGCTGTGTGAACTAGAACTTCATTCCATTATAATATTCCATTATATGTGCAAACCATATTCTGTCCATTCATTGGTTGATGGACACTCGGCTTGCTTTCACCTTTTGACTATTGTGACTGATGCTGTAAGGAACATTGGCGTGCCGATATCTGTCACAGTCCCTGCTTTCAATTTGTTTGGGTACATACCTAGAAGGGGAATTGCCAGGTCATATAGTAATTCTATGTTTAATTTTCTGTAAAACCACCCACCTGTTCTCCATGGTGGCCGCACCATTTTACATTCCCGCCAGCAATGTGTGAGGTTTCTATTTCCCTACACCCCTACAACACTAAGTTTTTTTTTTCCTAACAACCCACCTAGTGAAAGTGGAGTACACCACTGTATCTCTCTGAAATTTTAATTTGCATTTCTGTAATGGCTAGTGATGTTGAGCATCTTTCCATAAATTTATTGGCCACTGCGATATCTTCTTGGGAGAAAAGTCTATTCAAATCCTTGGTCCATTGTTTAATTGGGTCGTTTGTCTTTTCTTTCTTGAGTTGTAGGAGTGCTTTATATATTCTGGATATTAAATCTTTACCAGATATATGGTTTCCAAATATTCCTTTTCCATGCTGTAGGCTATTTTTACTTTTTTGTTTATATCTTTTTTTTTTTTTTTTTTAAAGGAAAGACAGAGAGAAGGAAGGAAGGATAGAAAGAAGGAAGGAAGGAAGAAAGGGAAACATTTTTAAACATTTTCTTGTTTTATTGTATTCTGTTTCTCCGTTTTTGTTACATGGGCTGGGGCCGGGAATCGAACCGAGGTCCTCCGGCATAGCAGGCAAGCACTTTGCCCGCTGAGCCACCGCGGCCCGCCCCTGTTTATATCTTTTGATACAGAAAAACTTTAATTTTAATGAAGTTCATTTTATCTATTTTTTTCTTTTATTGCGTGTGTTTGGTGGTTCTGTAAATATCAACTTACCTTTAATCACATCCACAGACATTGTTCCCATTTGTGGTAATGCTTACAGATTCTTCTTCCCTCACCTATTATGCTTTGGTGTTAGATCTAAAAATCCATTGCCTCCTGCAAGGTCCAGAAAATATTCCCTATGTTTTCTTGCAAAAATGCTAAAGTATTAGTCCTGATGTTTAAATCTTTGCTTCAATAATTTTACATATGGTAAGATGTAGGGGTCCACATTCATTCTCTTACAAGTGAATTTCCAGTCATTCCTGAACCATTGGTTGAAGAGACTATTATATTCCCCATTGAACGGACTGGGCAAAAATCAACTGGTCAAAAATCAACTGGCCATAAAAGTGTGGATTTATCTTTGGACTTTCAACTCTATTTCATTGGTCTGTATGTTTATCCATGTGCCAATACCACACTGTTTCAATTACTGTAGTGTTTTAGTAAGTTTTAAAATCAGAAATGTGAGTCCTCCAACTTTATTCTTCTTTTGGAAGATTGTTCTGGCTATTTGGAACCCCTTGCAATTCAATATCAATTTGAATTTCAGCTTTTCCAATTCTGCAAAAAAAAAGGCAGCTGGAATTCTGATAGAGAGTATATTGAATTTGTAGATTGTTTTAGGCTGTATTGATGTCTTAACAATATAGCCTTCCAATCCATGAACACAGGATGTCTTTCCATTTATTTGGGTTGTCTTTAATTTCCTCCAGCAATGTTTTGTAGTCTTCAGTGTACAAGTCTTTCACCTCCTTGGTGACATTTATTCCTGGGCAATTTATAATTTTACATGCTATTGTAAATGGAATTCTTTTTTGATTTCTGTTTCAGACTGTTCATTACTAGTGTAAAGAAAGCCAACTAATTTATTTTTGTTTATCCTTGTACCAACAGCTTTGCTAAATTTGTTTATTGCTTCTTTTAGTTTTTTTGTGGATTATTTGGAATTCTCTATTTATAGGATCATATCATCTATAAATAGGGATAATTTGACTTCTTCCTTTCTTACTTAGATGTCTTGTATTTCTTTCTGTTGCCTAACTGCTCTGGCTAGTACTTCCAGTACAATGTTGAATAACAATGATGACAGCTGGCATCCTTGACTTGTTCTGATCTTAGGCATAAAGCTTTTAGTTTCTCAAAATTGAGTATGATAGTTGCTGTGAGTTTTTCATAAATGCCATTTATCATTTTGAGAAAATGCCTTTTATCATTTTGAGAAAGTTCTGTTCTATTCTTAGTTTTGTAAGTGTTTTTTATCAAGAGAAGATGTAAGACTTGTCAAATATCTTCTCTGCATCAATTGAGATGATTGTGTGGGTTTTCTCCCTCATTCTATTAATGTGGTTTATTGCATTGATTGGTTTTCTTATATTGAACCATCCTTGCATTCCTAGCTTAAATCCCACTTGGTCATGGTAGTAATCCTTTTAATATACTGGTGGATTTGGTTTGCCAGTATTCTGTTGAGGATGTTTGCATCTATATTCATAAAGGATATTTATCTGTAATTTTCTTTTCTTGCACAGTCTTTATATGGCATTGGTCTCAGGGTAATTCTGGCCTCATATAATTCAGAAGTGTGCTGATTTAAAACTGTTGTGTGTCCCAGAAAAACCATGCTCTTTAATCCTCATTCAATATTGCTGGATGGGAGTTTTTTTTTATTGTTTCCATGGAGATTTGTCCCACCCAACTGTGGGTGGCAACTTTTGATTAGATGGTTTCCATGGAGATGTGTCTCCACCCATTCA
The DNA here is from genome assembly GCF_023851605.1 of Tamandua tetradactyla. NCBI lineage: Eukaryota > Metazoa > Chordata > Mammalia > Pilosa > Myrmecophagidae > Tamandua > Tamandua tetradactyla. The sequence continues at coordinate 5,094,576 of NC_135335.1, forward strand.
AGTTTGGGTTGCTTACTGGAGCCCTTTAAGAGGGAACTACTTGTTAAAAAGCTTGAGTGCTGTCAGAGCCCACACAGTGAGAGAACTTTGGACATACAGAAGGAAAATGCTCCCAGGGAAGCCTTATGAAATGAGGGGAGAAAGCTAGCAGATGTCATTGCATCATCCTAGCTGAGGGAGAAACCTTGAATTTCATCAGCACTTACTTTGGAGTTAAGGTATCTTTCTCTGGATGTTCTAGTTTGGACATTTTTATGGCCTTAGAACTATAAACTTGCAACTTAATAAATTCCCTTTTTAAAATCCATTCCATTTCTGGTATATTGCATTCCAGCAGTTTCAGCAAACTAAAACAGGAAGTAATCCCTCCTCTTCAAGTTTTTGTAGGAGTTTGAGAAGGATTGGTGTTAGATGTTTTTTAAATGTTTGGTAGAACTTAGCAGTAAAGCCGTCTGGTCTTGAATGTTTCTTTGTTGGGAGGTTTTAAATGACTGATTTAATCTCTACTTCTTACAGGTCACTCTTGGGTACAAAGAAACCAGAAATTGATGTTCTGGAAAATTCTGGGCTTCCAGGAAGGGAGACACCAGAGAATAGTACCCCACATGAGGTCTTGGCCAAATGTGGAACCAGACAGCCATTTCAGAGAAAGCCAGGAGATTCAGAGAGAGCAGAGAATGCTGCAGCACCATGAAGCAGAGAGTCCATCAGCCAACACTTTGGAGATGAAGAAGGAAAATGCCTCCCGGGGAGCTTCATGAAACCAGAAGCCAGGAGAAGAAACTAGCAGATGACGCCGTGTTCACCATGTGCCCTTCCAGCTGAGAGAGGAACCCTGACCATGTTCACCACGTGCCTTTCAACTTGAGAGAGAAACCCTGAACTTCATCGGCCTTCTTGAACAAAGGTATCTTTTCCTGGATGCCTTAGATTGGACATTTCTATAGACTTGTTTTAAGTGGGACATTTTCTCGGCAACTTATTATATTCCCCTTTTAAAAACCATTCCATTTCTGGTATATTGCATTCCAGCAGCTAGGAAACTGGAATAGGTCTGTTGACAGTTTCTATTTCTTCTGGTCTCAGATTAGATCATTTGTAAGTTTCAAGGAATTTGTCTATTTTATTCAAGTCTTCTAGTTTATTTAGCATATAATTTTCATAGTACCCTCATAATCCTTTTTATTTCTATATGGTCAGCAGTAATGTCCCGACTCTCGTCCCCAATTTTAGCTGTTTGTGACATCTCATTCTTTCTTTGTCATTTTTGCTACAGGTTTGTCAATTTCATTGATCTTTTTAAAAAATCAACTTTGCTTTTGTTGATTCTCTCTATTGTTTTTCTATTCTCTTTTTTCACTCATCTCTGCTCTAATCTTTACCATTCTTTCAACTAACTTTGGGTTTAGTTTGCTCTTCTTGTTCTACTTTCTTTAGGTAAAAAGTTAGTTTATTGATTTGTGATCTTTCTTCTTTTTTAATATTGTGATTTAGAGCTATAAATTTCCCTCTGAGTCCTACTTTCACTGCATTTTATAAGTTTTTTTTTTTTTAACTTTCAATCATCCTAAGATAGTTCCCTTGTGATTTTGTCTTTCACCCATTGGTTATTTAACAGTTTGTTGTTATTTGCACGTGTTTGTAATTTCCCAGTTTTCCTCTTGCTATTGATTTCTAGCTTTATTACATTTTGTTCTGAGAAGACACTTTCTATGATTTCAACATTTTTAAGTTGATTAAGATTTGATTTGTGACCTGACATGTGGTCTACCCTGGGTAATGTCCCACATGCACTTGAGAAGAAAGTGTTTTCTGCTGTTGTTGGGTGGGATGGTCTGTGTGTGACCATTTGGTCTAATAGGCTGTTCTAGTTTACTCGCTGCCAGAATGCAATAGACCAGAAATGGGATAGTTTTTAAAAAGGGGAATTTAATAAGTCGCTACTTTATAGTTCTAAGGCCAAGAAAATGTTCCAATTAAAGCAAGTCTATAGAAATGTCCAATCAAAGGCATCCAGGGAAAGACACCTTGATTCAAGAAGGCCGATGAAGTTCAGGGTTTCTCTCTCAACTGGAAAAGCACATGGCAAACATAGTCAGGGTTCCTCTCTCAGCTGGAAGGTCACATGGCGAACACAACATCATCTGCTAGCTTCCTCTTCTGGCTTCTGGTTTCATGGAGCTCCCCAGGAGGCATTTTCCTTCTTCATCTCCAAAGATCGTTGGCTGCTGGACTCTCTGCTTCTCGTGGCCATGTCATTCTGCTCTCTCCGAATCTCTTGGCTTTCTCTCTTGTCATTCTCTTTTATAAGATTCCAGTAAACTAATCAAGACCCACCCGCTTAACAACCACTCTTGATTGAGTCACATCTCCAGGGAGATGATCTAATTACAGTTTCAAGTATACAGTACTGAGTAGGGATTAGAAGAAATGGCTGCCTTCACAAAATGGGATTAGGATTAAAATGTGGCTTTTCCAGGATATGTACATCCTTTCAAACAGGCACATAGGTTAATTGTTTTGTTCAAGGCTTCTATTTCCTTTTTGAGCTTCTGTTTAGATGTTCTCTCAGTTATTGAAGTGGTGTATTGAGGTCACCAACTAGTATCATAAAATTAATTCTATTTTCAATTCTATCAATTTGTGTTCCTATAGTTTGCTGTGCTGTTGTGAGGTGCATTTATGTTTATAATTGTTTTAGCTTCCTTCAAGACTGAAACGTGTATCAATACATAATGTCCTTCTTCATCTCTTGTCATTGTTTCTGACTTGTGCCTGTTTTGTTTGATAATAATATAATCACCCTGACTCTCTTTTGATTACTGTTTGCGTGGAATAGATTTTTCCAGCCTTTTACTTCCAACCTCTCCATGCATTTGTACCTAAAGCTAGCCTTTTGTAGACAGTATGCAGATGCTCATGCTTCCACATCCGGTCTATCAATCTCTGCCTCTAATAGGAGAGTGTAATCCATTTGACATTTGGATTGGTTGGGTTCTGATGTCAACTTGGCCAGGTGGTGATGCCCAGTTGTCTGGTTAGGCAAGCACTGGCTTATCCATTGCTACAAAGACATTTCATGGCTGGTTGATAAGCTGGAAGGCTGGTGTATTAAATCATCAGTCATTTGATTGCAGCTGTGGCCAATTGCATCTACAATCAACAAAGGGCGTGTCTCTGGCCAATGATATGATCCAATCAGTTGAAGACTTTCAAGGAGGAAGAGAGAATTGTCACTGTTTCTTCAGCCAGCCAGCCACTCCTGTAGTGTTTGTTGAGACCCTTCGTTGCAATGGCCAGTTTCACAGTCTTCACTACAGATTATGGACTCTTGCACTCCCACGGTTGTATGAGATACCTTTATAAATCTCATCTCTACCGATCTCTCCTGTTGGCTCTGTTTCTCCAGAGAACCCTGACTAATACAACATAAGAAAGAAGGGTACGCTCCTGCCACTTCTGCGTGTGTTTTCTGCATGTAATCTTTCACGACTAGTCCGTTAAGCTTTTAAAAAAATTTTAGTTTCTTTTTTGTCGTTCCATTTTTATTCCCTTCTTCTTTTCTTTTCTCTGTATATTTTAGTTATTTTTTTTCTGTGTAGTTACAGTGAACATATTAAACCAATAAACATAATTTTAATAGTATGCAAACTGTCTATGCCTTTATATCTCTTTCCCTCCCCCTTGATATCATTATCTCAGATTACATCTTTATACATTGCATGCCCGTTGACATACATTCTAAATGTTATTTTACACATTTGCCTATTGAATCATATGGAGGAGTAGTTACAAACCAAAAGTACAATAACGTAGGATTTTCTATTTACCTAATATTTATTTCTTCTTGTGGCTTCAAGTTACTGTCTAGTGTCCTTTTATTTCAGCTTGAAGGACTCCCTTTAGCATTTCTTGTAGGTTAGGTCTTCCTTTTTGTGTGTGGCTTTTACAGTGGGGATTTTTAAAAACTTTTTTATTATATTATATAACATATATATAAATCAAAGAGAGGAAAAGGCAATAATTTTCAACGCACTCTTCAACATCAGGTCTTCTTTTAGTGAACTGTTTAAGCCTTGTTCATCTCTCTATATCTTAATCTCTCCTTCATTTTTGCCAGGTATACAATTATTGGTTGACAGTTTTTTATTTCAAGGACTTTAAAAATGCTATTCTACTGTCTTCTGGTCTCTGTGGTTACTTATGAGAATTCTGCTCTTAGTCATATTTGGGGCCCCTTGTATGTGACAAGTTGCTTCTCTCTTGCTGTCCTAAAAATCCTTTCTTTGTCTTTGGATTTTTTGGTGGGGAGGGGGGTGCATGGTCTAGGAATCGAATTCAGCTGTCCTGCATGGAAGCAAGCATTCTACCACTGAACCACCTGTCTTTGACTTTTGTCAATTTCACTGTAATGTGCCTTGGCGCATATAGTTTGGAGCTATGTACCCTAAGAAAACATGCTCCTAAATTTAATTCATTCCTGTGGGCGTCTCGAGTCTCCGCTGCTTCCTTCTCTCCCAGCAGCTTCCTCTTTGTGGACACAGACGTGGCTGGTGGCTGCTCATTCTTCCATTTTTTGAACACTTCAAGCATCTTGGGGATGAGCTGGGGCCAGGTGTGTGTGTGGGAGACTAATAAAAAGATGGTGCTTTGTGTAAATATCCATCAATCTGTACTAATCTAAATAGATGGCTGGATAAATTAAGGAATAGGGAAAATGAGAGAAGTCTCTCATGCAGACAGATGGTGAATATGCATGTAGATACGCTGCCTTCAAGGGTGTGGAGTGGCACTCAGCACTGCTTTTGTGGGGGCTGCACCTCGTGACTTCCTCCTCCTTTCCGTGGAGTATGCTATGGACAGGAGGGAAAATACAGAGCAATTTCACAGTGGGGAGACCTGAGAACCTACCTTGGCCAGGTGAGTCAGGTCCACATCAGCAGTGATAAGGGAGGTTGAGAGCAAGTACTTCGATGTGATATGATGTGCTGTGATGTGACATTTTACCTATGGGGTCTTCCTCCCTAAAACCCGTGTTGTAGTTTGCTAGTTTCCGGAATGCAACACACCAGAGACGGATTGGCTTGTAATGAAAGGGGATTTATTTCGTTAGTTCTTCAGAGGAAAGGTAGCTAACTTTACACTGAGCTTCTTTCTTACGTGGGAAGGCACAGGGTGATCTCTGCTGGCCTTCTCTCCAGGCCTCTGGGTTCCAACAACTTTCCCCAGGGTGATTCCTCTCTGCATCTCCAAAGGCCTGGGCTGAGCTGTGAGTGCTGAGATGAGGTATGCTGAGCTGCTTAGGCTGTGCTTCATTGTGCTCTCTCATTTAAGCACCAGCCAATTAAGTCAAACGTCATTCATTGCAGCAGGCACGCCTCCTAGCCAACTGCAGATGTGATCAGCCACAGATGAGGTTCATATACCATTGGCTCATGTCTACAGCAACAGAACTAGGTGCTTTCACCTGGCCAAACTGACACCTGAATCTGACTACCACAACCCATAACCCCAGTCCATGCGGAAAGCAGCAGACACACTCCAGTAGAGGGACACGCCACAATGTACCTGACCAGCCCTCCTCAACACTGTCAAGGTCGTTCAAAACATGGGAAGTCTGAGAAACTGTCACAGCCAAGAGGTGCCTAAGGAGACAGGACAACGGAAAGTCATGTGGGACCCTGGACGGGATCCTGGGAGAGAAAAAGGACATTAAGTAAAGCAAAAGAAATCTGAATAAAGTATGACTTTAACTGATATATATCAATATTGATTCATTAATTGTGATGAACGTACCACACTAACAGATTTTTAAAATAGTGGAAACTGGCTATGGGGTGCATGAAAACACTATATGAACTCAATTTTTTTTGCAAATTTAAAACTGCTTTATAAATTAAGTTCTATTAAAAAATAATAAAAGGCTAGTGAGTTCATTGACGCCACACAGACAGAGCAGGGGAAGGAGAATTTTCTAGAAGGGGCGTCATCTGGGATACGTTTACTGTGTGCTGCCTGAAGTTTCTGGTTGAAATGTCCTGTGTTCTGTTGGCCACCCCCAGTCTTATGCACTAAAGAGCTTGCTTCCTTTTTTGAAGAAAACAAAACCGAGGATCCTGGGCCACAGCCTGACTTTCCTGGTAGTTGGTGCAGCCCAGATTCTCACTGGGATGATTCCTGCCACTCCTGCTTGACTGGAAGCCAACGATCTCAATGAAGAGATGTGATCTCACAGATGGAACTCACAGGTGGGGACACCACTGCTTTTGTGGTCAACCCTACAATGTAGGGATTTCTTAGAGGGCGTCCATTGGGCAAACCTTGTCATGTGGAGCAAATAAGACAGGAAATTCACTTTATTGAGTAGCCACCAAATGCCTGCCACCGATTTTGCCCTGTGTGTGTGTGTGTGCAGCTCCAAATGGCAGTGAGTACCTCTTGCCTTGCTACCACAGAGAGTGTGGGCTTGACCACGGGGACCCATTTTATCACTTGCTCTTCATTCAGCTGTCATGAGATGGGTATCTGCGATGGTGAGTGGTGTGTAGTGTATTGACTCAGTTGGGTGATGGCATCCAGTTGTTTGGTCAAAACATCAACTCTTATTGGAGTTTCTACTTGCAGCCTGCCTTATGGGTTTTGAACTTGCCAACTCTCACAGTCCTGTGAGCCAGCTCCCTAAAATGAATCTATGCATGTATGTATGTATCTATCTATCTATCTCTCTATCATCTCTCTGTTGGTTCCGGGTTCTGTTTCCTAGAGAACCTGACCGATACACCATTCTTAGCCTCATTGTACATATAAAGCAACTGACAGTCAAAGTGGTTCCAAAGGATAATGTTGGCCATAGCTATGGAGCCAGCATGTGCTGGAGCTGAGATGTGGACCCAGAGCTTCTTTTCCATCCCATTCTCCCACCTCCTAAATCAAATATGGCAGTGCTCATTGCCTGGGTCCATGTGCATGCCTGGCAATGCAGCATGCCAAGCAGTAGTCTCTACCCAGGTACGACATGGGAAGGATGGGTCAGCTGCAGGAGGCTCAGGGCAGCACCATCTCAGGAAATGCACTAAGTCTTCTCTGTGAGTTCTGGATTGGCAGGGCAGGTTCCCAAAGGATCCCAAGAGGCAGCAGCCCTGTGGTCAGTTCCCAAAAGATACTCGCATCCTAATTGGCAGAACCTGTGACTATTACTTTATATGGGGAGGGGGGGAGACTGCACAGGTAAGTTAAAGAGCTTGACCTCAGGGATATTATACTAGATTACCTGTGCCCTAAATGTGTCAAAGTCCCTCATGGAGGCACAGGGAGACTTGAGACACAGCAACACGGGGAGAAGGCCATGGGGGTTGGAGGCAGTATGTGGAGTGATGCAGCAAAAGCCAAGCAATGCTAGCAGCCACCAGAAGCTGGAGAGATGAGGCTCACAGAGGGGAATGTTTGGGGCAGAGGGCAGAGTTTTGTGTACCAAAGCTCTGACTGCTTCCCCAAAGCTCTGCCCCTCAAAATTAAAAACAGTGGAGGGTGAGAACCACTTGGGAAAGCGCTGGACTCTCTTGGCTTGGAATGTTCTCCAAGCCCCTGGCCCATCTCTGGTCCTTGAAGCTCCATCTTCCACCTCTGCATCATTGGCTGGGCCTTGACCTTTGCTCCCACCCTCTGCCCTGGCTCCCAGACCCTGAGTTTGGGCTCTGGATACCTCTGGGGGCCCCCTCTCATTCCCCTTAGTCAGGTGACCATTGGGCTGGCCTTTGGACTGGGCGGCTTTTGCATCATACTCGCTTTCAACTCTCCCACCGCCCAGCTGTGGCCATTCTCTGCAGCTTTGAGTGACATCCCTCCCCTGGCCCTATGCTGTGGGGCCCCATGGATTAGGGGAACTGCTGGGAAGAAGGACACTGCCCTGGAAGGCCTCTGTGATTTGGGGATGGCCTGACCCTGGCTTATTTGGAGAAATCATGAAGTCGTGCCTTTGGTTATTCCTCGGTGGCTATATCACAAAAGGTTGCATTTAGATGCAGGGTATAGGAAATCACATTATAGGTGTTTTATTTGTTTATTTGAGACATTCAGGACTGGTGTGGTAGTTGCTAGACACCCCAGTCCAGACCCTTATGCCTCCCTACTTCACCATCTTTGACATATGGCTCCCACCTCATGACTGCAAAATGGCTACTGTGCTCCAGGCATTATTCCAGCTTTCTTCACAGGAAGAAAAATGTAGAAGGAATAAGGAGACATGCTTAGATGAGCAAAGTAAAACCTTTCTCAGGTACTCCTAGTAGACTCCTGCATTGTGTCAACCTAAGCTGAGCCCCATGACCATTCCCGACTGCAAGGGAGGCTGGGAAATAGAATCTTCAGTTGAACAAAATCCCAGTTGTATTTATACAGAGAGTGGGATTGGGGAGGCAATTACTTTTACCTGCCTTAATTTCCTATATAGATTTTATTCAGTAAAGAGGAGAGAGAGAGGCATTGGATATAACAAAATCTTCCTCCAAATTGCCTTCTTGCAGGTTTGAAAGGATGTATGCACCCTAGAAAAGCCATGTTTTAATCCAAATCAATCTTGTGGGAGCAATGGTTTCTTCTATTCAGTACTATAGGTTGGAACCTTGATTGTATTGTCTCCACGGAGATGTGACTGAATCAACTGTGGGTTTTAAACTCATTAGATGGAGACGTGTCTCTACCCATTCTATGTGGGTCTTGATTAGTTGAGTGGAATCCTATAAAAGAAGAAGTATTTTGGAGAAGGCTTCAGAAAGCTGCCAAACTATGAAACAGAGACTCCACCAGCCACTGACTTTTAGAAAGGAAGAAAGAAAATGCCCTGGGGAGCTTCATGAAGCAAGAGGCCTAGAGAGAAAGCTAGCAGACGTCGCCATGTTCACCATGTACCCTTCCAGCTGAGAGAGAAATGCTGAACGTCATCGGCCTCCTTAAACAAAGGAATCTTTCCCTGGATGCCTTAGATTTGGACATTTCTATAGACTTGTTTTAATTGGGACATTGTCTCGGCCTTAGAACTGCAAACCTGTGACTTATTAAATCCCCTTTTGGAAAACCATCCTAGTTCTGGTATGTTGTGTTCTGGCAGCTAGCAAACTAGAACACCTTCCAACAGCTCTTTCCTCAAGGGCACCCACCCCGGAACGGCCTCCCCTCCTCACCTTCCTCCTCTTTCCTTCCCTTAGACCCTGCCAACCTGCACCTCTGCCTTGGCGTCTGCTCTCCGTCCCCCCACTTTCCCTCCCTGCCTCTAGGGTGTCCTTTGGAATCCACAGAGCTGGTCTGGCGAGCTCCTATCCCAGCTCGGCCCCCGTTGGCCTGTGAGTACCTCCTGGGGCCACGCTGGCCACCTCGGGACGGCAGCAGTCACCTGTGCGTGGAGATGAAAGACCCAGCGAGGGGCTGCATGTGACCAGACACACCTCCGGCCCGTGGATGCCCCTATATGTGGGGTCTTGCAGGCGGGGCTGGTCAGCCCTATCAGGAACAGCTGTGGTGGTCAGAGAGGGGCCTGGCAGGCTGGACCCTGGCGGGGGACGGGCCTCTTCATGTGGCCACATGGTGGCCGTAATCGTGCAACCACTGCCTCTCAGGGTGGGTCAGCAGCCCCGTCTCCTCGAGTAACAAGCTTTCCATGCTGCTGGCTGAAGTGCAGCCTGCAAAGGGGTTCTGGAGTTAGTTGCATACAGTTTCTCTCCTCCCTTCTTCTTCTAAAAAAGGCCAGGAGTGCCCTACACAATGACGTAGTTAAAGCCAATTTGGTGCAACTTGCCATCCACACATCGATCCCTCATCCATCCATCCACCATCATCCATCCATCTGTCATATCCCCTCCATCCTTCCTTCCTCCCATCCACTCTTTCTTCCACTTATCCATCTGTCCTTCCTTCCTTCCTTCATCCCTTGCTCCCTCCTTCCCAACCAGTTTTCCTTCCACTCAGTCATCTTCTGCCCTTCCATCCTATTCTCCTCTGTGTCTGTCCAGCCACCCATCCATCCATCCATTCTTTTTTCCATTTGTTCATCTCCCTCCTTCCCTTCTTTCTCCCCTCTCTCTCTCCTTCCTCCCCTCCTTCCCTCCCCCTCTTCCTTCCTTCTTTCTTCCCATCCATCCATCCATCCATCCTTCTATCCTTCCTTCTTTGCTTCATTTGGCTCCTGATGAGCTCAACCTTTTGCTAAGTTCGAGCACTGGAACTCTGGGTTCCACCCAGCCCAGCCTTGGGTGGAGGAAATAATTGCCTCTTTCCGTGATGGAAACACCCCTGGTGCTGCATGAATAGCCCCTCCACTGCCACGCGTGCGGCTTGGACCTGGACAGCCACCCTTGGAGAGAGGGCCCCAAATACCCCCTGTGGCACTGGGAGCAGGCACTGCATTCCTCTCGGGCCAAGGCTGCCTCTAGAAGGGTTGCTGTGGCCTGCGGGGGATACTGCTCCCCCCACCATAACTCACAGTGACGCTAGCTCCCTTACCAGCCTCTACCTCATTTCCTAACAAAGTGTCCAGCCCCAAAGCTTGTCTTATCTGGCTTCATCTCCAACCCACAGAGTCCTGTCAAACTCCAGGCATCAGCAGATGCTTTAGGAAATCACCTATTGTGGCTAAAATGTGTCCTTGGAGGCATCTGCGGAAACACAGGAAGCAACAAGCCTGGACTCCTGGCGACCAGCGAGCGCACAAAGCAGGCACGCTCCCTGCCCATCTCAGGGGAGTCTGAAACTCATGGGCAAATGGGGAGCTTGTTTCCAGAAGGGAGATGTCCGAGGCCTGGAAGCTGCAGGTGAACAACTGTTTCATCCACTTCCAGTTTTCATGTCGCGGCTCGGAATTGCCCAGCAGTCCTGTCCCCTCCCTCCCCTGTCCCGGAGCTCGCCAAGGCGGGCCTCTGGTCTTCCATGCCTCGAGTGGCCTCTCGGCCCATTCCAGTGGATGCCCAGGCTGGAGGTTCCCAGCTCGGATAGGGCTCCCCAGGCCTGGAGGGACGAGGCTGGGCCCTGGATCGGGGTAACTAAGAGGTGAGGCCGGGACGCTGCAGGCTGCCCCATCCTTGCCTCCACAGCAGCCCCCTCCCTGACAACTGCCCCAAGAGCAAAGTTCAGGCAATTGGCCCGGGGAAGAAAAGCAGAGGTGGCCCCTGTGCAGGAGGAGGGGAGGCCCTTTCTAGAACCCGCTGGCCTTGCTTCAAACGTTCCCATGCCCTCACCTGCCCGTGGGCGCGCTGCGGGCAGCGGGCCTGAGACGCGCTGGCCGGGAGACTCGGAGAGAAGGAAAATAAATAAATAAATGCAGACCCTAAAGGGATCCTATCAGATGCCAAGAACTGAAGATAACGCGGGAGGAAGTTTATTTTGATGAGGAAATCCCTAAATGCTGTTGAAACTATGCTTGGAATTGCTAATTAGCACTCGGGGGGCTTTGAAGGCAGCGTGGCCCTGCTCCCCCGCCCGCGCTCCCCTCGGCTGGGTGCTTATCTGCAGGAAACGGGCTGGAGCTCCCGAATCCGCAGGGCGCTGCCGGAGAGCCGGCCTGTGACTCACGCCCCGGCGGGCGGCAGGACAGGCCAGTGGGGGTGGCGGCAGCGCCAGGGACGCCTTCCCGGGGCTCCCGCGGCCGGGCCGGGCGGCCACGCGCTCCCCAGGGCGGGGGGGGGGGGAAAGAAGAGAGACTGGTGCAGGAAACAGGCTCAGCGGTTAGGGCAGGACGTGTACCCCTGGGGTGCAGCCCTGGCCAGTCCCCAACAGGCCCACCGCTCCGGCTGTGACTCAGGCCCCAAAAATGCGCATGACTCACTCAATGGAGGGGTGGGGGTGGGTGCTGGGAGGAAGTGCGGGCCAGATGTCCCCTCCCCCCCACCCAGTGACACTGTGCTGCGGCCTGACCCAGGCGGGGTGTCCAGATGCTCCGGCCACCTTGGAAGCGTACGTTTCCCCGCAGGGCCCGTGGCGGAATCCCGGACACAGGAAAAAAGGCCTATATTTAGAGGCGGGCTTCAGGAGGCAGGGCTCAGATGACCCCTTCCCATCCTGCCCTCTGACCGGGCAGGAAAAGCCATCGGAAATGCCTGACTCGGCCGCGCTCAAAAAGCCCCCTCTGGGCGGTGGGTGGCCCCGTGGTAAAGGGTGGGGGTCCCCCCCAACCCCTACTGGGCATGGCTCAGGAGCCCACCCAGGGCATCGGCACGGACTTCAGCGCCCTTTCCTCGGCTGCCCGCGGTGAACGTGCCCCCAGCAAGCCCCAGATCTCTGCATGGGACCGAGCGCGTCTCACGACAGGCTTGGGACTGCCAGGAAGCCAGCTGGGGCTGGGGACAGCATGTCTCTCCATGTCCAAAGTGACTCAGAGCCTAGCAGGGGGTGGAAGGGGCAGCACAGTCCTCTCAGAGGCAAACAGAAGTCCCCGGATTCCTCCCCGAGCCCCTGTCCTCTCTCCCAGGGACAGCTGCAGAGACCAGCTCTGCGCCATCGCCCAGAGGCCCAGCTGCCATTCCAAAAAGGAAGCAGCTCCTGTGGCCTGCTCGCCCTGCAGCCTCCGTGCATGCTTCCCACCAGAAGCCGGGGGCAGAGGCCAAGGGCTGAGCTGGGCGCTGGAAGCCACACAGGCTGGGGGAAATGAGGAAAGGGTTCTCACTTCCCCACCTTCTGGGTTCTAAGTTTAGAATTTCCACTCTTCACTCGCGGAGATTTTCTTTTTTATAGCAGCGTTCCCTCTTGACGAGAACCAACCATTGCTGGTTCATCAGAAACACGAGTTGTGGTGGTTCTCCCACATCCTACTTCCCAAATCCAAATTTCCCCCTTAAAAGAGAAATCTCTTCATACCCAGGAAGGTGAACCTTTTTCTCATTCTCTTCCATCTTGAATTGGAAGTCGATTTGCCATGATTCCCGAGCTCAGGAGACGGAATAGCTATTCGGCAGTTTCCTGCAGAGCGGAGGCAATGCTGGAGAAGTTCACAGATCTGGGAAGCTGGAGGGTTCTCCGCTGGAGGCAGAGGTGGGGCGCTGGGGACCTCAGCTCAGTGGGGACTCTGGCTCTCGGGGGTGGCCTTACTGTGGGCACCAGGTGGGCTGTGTGAATCTTGTCTCTGGCACAAAAGCGTCTTTGCATTTGAGCTGCCTGCCGCTGGCTTTCTACATGGCTTCCATGGCGATGGGACCTGGGATTTGTTTTTTATTTCCTTCTTCAAAAGCCAGCTTGGAGGTAACCCATGGCTGCCTGGCCTCGCTCTGCAATAAATGCGTCCACTTGACAAGCATTTACTGAGCACTTACTATATGCCAGGCAGGTGGGGGCAGGGGGGATAGTGCAGAGCCCAAAATAGACACAACTTCCTGCCCCGGTGGTGCTTACATTCTGGAGAGTGGAAATAAACTAGTCAAAAGGAGTATGAAAAGTCTAAGCTAAGTTGGCAGGGACCAAAAGCCAGGGGGTAAGATAATGCACAGAGGAGGCATAAGGAACAGCAGGGAGAGAGGGGAAAGCGTCGCTGAGAAGGTGACAGCAGACTAAATTTTGCTGGAGGCCAGGGAGCGAGGCACATGGATGTCTGGGGGAGTAACAGCGCAGGCAGTAAGAACAGGCCGTGCAAGGGCCCTGTGGCAGAAAAAGTCTGAGCAGTTCCAAGCACAGCAACATGGCCTGACCCTCAATCCCTTAGGAATCCCCCCTTGCCCTCATGGCCTGGGGAGCTGAGTGGGCCTGGACAAGTGACCAGAGTTGGACTAGCCACTCTGTTTTCTCCTTTTTGCTTCATCCTTATCATAAGCTGAACTTCTCTTCTCTCCTCACCTACCAGAAGTCACACCCAGCTCCAATCCTAACCACTTCCTAAAGCCACGCTAGGCTGGTAGAAGCAGCAGATGCCTCACTGCGCCGTCCAGAGTGCCACCTGAATGTGAGAGATCAAAACTCAAAGTCTTAGAAGAACCTCCAAGCATTGGCCCAAATGGCACGTTGGTCTTGCCTCATGGGGCATGAACTGGGAATTAACTCGTGGTCCCCTGCTAGGAAAAGTGGGATCCATGACAGCAGAGCTGGTTCCTGGAAGGAGCCTGGAGGGTTTGCACCTCAATACCTTCTTTGTACCCGAGGGGGAGGAGGTTAAGGCCAGAGAAGAGAGAGGACCATCCACTGGTGACGTCAGCTGGTGGCAGGGGCAGGGTCCACAGCTAAGGTCTCCTAACTTGGGAGGGCAATGGGTACACACAATAAGTCTTCCCAGCTCTCAGCTTTCTGGGTAAATAGAAGGATGTGTTGCCTCATCCCCCCTTGAATGACCATGTGAGTTCCTTGGTCAGTATGAAGTGGATAGAATGGTTTTGGCTTGCTTGTCACCAGATCCCCTTTTCTGGCTTTGCAGAGGTAGAAATTTGGGTGAAGCTGGACCTTCCATCAAACTGTGTCCCTGGGAGCACACATCGAGTAGCCCCCTTTAGATGTACAGCACAGGTGAAAAATCAGTTTCTGCTATTTTAAGCAAACTATGGCCCATGGGCCAAACTTTTGGCTCACAACCTGTTTGTGTAGATAAAGTTTACTGGGACATGGCCCATGTATTTATGACCTGCTTTTGAAACAATTGTGCTATCAAGGCAGAGTTGTGGGGTCACAACAAATATCATGTGACCATCAGAGCCTGAAATAGTCATTATCTGGCGCTTCACAGAAAAAATTTGCCAGCCCTGTTTTATACCCTTGAGACTTTGGAGCTGTTTGTTACTGCAGCACGAACTAGCCCATTCTGACAAATCCACTTTCTGACTATGCCCACAAGTTTGGAAATGCCATGCCATCTGCTATAACATTTCAAAGAGTCCTAAACTTACATGACATTCAAAGTTTTTTCAACCTGCAACTGCTGGCTGGCTGCCGAGCATCTATTTTAGTCACTACTTTATAGGTGAGGAAAGGAAGGCACATAGAGGAAGATGACAGGACTGGAGTCACCGGGGGCTTATCCAGCCTTCTGACCCCATGTGCACATGGGTCCTTGAGTATTTCTGAGCTTTCTCTACATTGTGGAAGCAGAGTGCAGAGGCAGATTAGGAGACCCCGGGCCTTCTACCCTAACACCAGAAGAGATGATGAGACAAGTCTTCATCCAGCTCTGAGCAGAACTGAGGAGCAGTTTCTGCTTTTTCCTTTCTTTGCACTAGGCAGCCGCCACCGTCCAGGCTCACATGATGTGTGGAGAGACAGTTGGGGAGGGAAATCGCCTCCTGGCCCAGCCTCGGCTTCCCCATTCCTCCAAGAGGCTGTGCAGACAGGGGTGCAGGACAGCCAGCGATGAGCCCAGGAGTGGAGAGGCACCCTTCTCTGCCCACCCCAAACACCGAGGCTGCTGGAATGGAATCTGGGGTCCTGCCTGGGAGAGAGGTGCTGGCTGCTTGGAAAGGCCTCTGAGAGGGACCCGCCCTCGGCCTTCCGGGCAGCCCTGGCTCTCCTGCAACCCTACCGGACTGCATACCTCGCATTCCGCAGCACGGTTCTGACAGGCCCTAAAGCAGGGAGACCTCCTGGCGGAAAGTTTGTACAGCTGCAGAGCCGGCCTGCCTGCTATCTCTAGTCATATTATACATATATATTTTACCAACCTTTTAGGCTTATGTAACACACTTGAAAGTCAAAAAGCTAAGATTAATTATCAGCAGCTCAAGGGGGCATTTGCGAACCCCTTGCGGTGAAGAAATCTTCCCACTGAGAAAAATCCCCGGCCTGCCTGTGCTCCCAGAGGCTCCAGCCTGTCGTTGGGGGTGCCAAGCTGCTTGAAATGGGGGCTCCAGCCCTCTGCGCCTATCCCTGGTGCCTGGAGATGTAACTTGACCCTCCCTTTTGTCCTCTCCTTCTCTGTTGTCCTCTCCTTCAACCCTAACTGATGCCAGAGCCCACCAGTGCTCAGGACGCAGTCGTCTCTCCCGGGTGATGTCGTTGGATATCCAGTGACCCAGGGCTGGGGGTTTTCAGCTCCAGTTTCCAAAGGACACAGAAGTTTGGAGAGAGGAAAGGTCTTGAAGAGGTGGTGCAGGTGGTAAAGGGCAGACCCCCGGATCCTGCCCTGCTGCCACTGGGGGCACACACAAAGGCAGATCCCAGCACCGCCTCCCCCCCATCCTTCTAAGCTCTGAAAGGCGGTGCTCAAAATAGAACTCGACTTGGGGCTTGTGCATGCATTTCCTAAGCCCTCAGCTGGGACTGTGGGTGGAAATGAGGGGCTCGTCTTGTGGGAAGAGGAAGCCAGGGCTACCCTTGGGATGCCCCTAAGAGGGCAGAAGTGTGGGGTTCTCAGCCTTTCCTTGGGGACTCTGTTCTCTGGGGCCCCAGGGAACCCACGATCCAGGGACCAGTGACCCACAAACAGCCATTTTGGAAGCGTGCTTGCTGGGCCATGTCTGCTAAAGCCTGTGGGTTCTCAGACACGTCTGTGCCTGGCCCTGGGTCCCTAGAAACTGGCCACCACGTCAATCCAAGAAGGTAAGAGGGACCCAGACTCCACGGGCCCTGCCTCGGAGGGAATACAGGGAATTTGTCAGGGAACTGAAAACATGCTTTCAATCAGCACGGTAAAAAAAGTGACTTCAAGTCACAGCATTTGGCTTCCCGACCCGGCCCGGGAGGCGCCCCCCGGAAAGCTCCGCCTCTTAGGGAGCCGCGGGCCGGGGCCAGCCGCGTAGGTCACAGAGATAACCCGGCGCCCCTCCCCCGCCCCCGCCCCCGTCTCCCCCACCCCCACCCCGGCCCCCGCGGTCCCGCGAGCCGCCCTCCAGCTTTCATGAATGGCCCGGCATCCCAGACGGGGATTGGCTGAGCCCCAGGCCGCGCGGCCCAATCAGCGGCCGCGGGCGCCCGGGCCCCGCAGCCATGAATGGCGCAGCCAGCCTCGCTGAGCCCCCTCCTCCAGAAGGAGGGGGAGGGGGAGGGTTTTTTTTTTTTTAATTCCCCGGATAGTTCGAGGGTTCTGGTACAATTGTGTCATTCTGAGGCTTGACTGCGCCTCCTGACGATAGCCCTCGGGCTTCCCTGCTAGGTCAGTGTTGACATTTAAGATCTCGTGACCGTCAAGAGGCTTGCGTGGTTGGAAATGCGTTTCTTTGCTTATGACCCGGGCTGGCTCAAGTTCCCGGGAAAGAACGGGAGCCCCCCCGTTTGAGCAGGCTGCGCTGCGCTGCTGGAAGGGACACAAAAGCAGGAGGTGGGAGGAGGAGGGGCGCCGTCTTGGGGGCTCCTGCAGGGCCGGGGGCGCCCACCTGCAAAATGCTGGGGAACTTCTCCCTGTGCCAGAGGGGCTTGGTTGCGCTCCTCGGGTGCTAGCCTGGTCCTAGCTGCAGATGCCGCGTGCGCGGGGCCGCTTTGGGGGAACCCAGCCGTTCGGCTGCATTTCCTGTTAAGTAGGAAAACATGTTCTGTTTGCTGATGTTATAAAGCGGGCGTGTGTTTACAAACGCTCATTGGGGAGAACGCCCGATGGTGAGCCCTCTTCCGGCCTCCCGTTGCCAGCCCAAGTGAGCACTGATTGTGTAGCTGACAGCTGGGGTTTGCTTTTAACAGGAAGACCCCCTTGCTCAGGGACATTGGACTCTCCAGCCTCCAAAAATTGTCCCGAAAGCTCCCTCCCAAGCTGTGCTCAGGCCAGAAGGGAAGGGTCTTGAATACTAAAGCAAGGAAGAGGCACTGGGGCATCGTGGCAAGTTGGTGAGCCCGGAAGCGGTATTTTGGAGCATTTTGGAGAATCGACTTCCCCTCGACCTCAATCCTCTCTCATTCCAGTTCCCCTGTGCCAGGCTCAGGCTGACCACTTGGGGAGTTTCAGCACTAAGCACTGTGCAAACCGCTGTCTGTGACTCGTCCTGGTTCCTCCTCAGGATAAGCCCCCGAGGTTTCGTCCCCATTTTAAAGATGAGGAGACAGAGGTTCAGAGTAACTTGCAAAAATTCCCCAGAACTGGAACCCAGCCCTGTCTTAGGCCTGTCCACTGTGCAATACTGCCCCAGGGACAGACAAGGGAGCTAAACAGCAGAAGCAGGAGGGGCTCTGAGCACCAGCCTGGCACTGAATGACTGTTGCAGCCATTAGGATTTAAACTGGGTGGGAAACGTGTTTGTTTCCAAATTCCTACGCGCCAGACTCCGGCCTCCCAGGCGGTTGCATGCGGCCGTGAATGTTCAGCAAGGGAGGGACTGAGGAATTCCTGTTGGTTTCCAGCTGTAGCATTTATTCCTGCTAGTTGTCTACCCAACATCTGTTTTCATCTTTTTCTAGGCCAGCCATTCTTAGACTCTTTGCATTTTACAAATTCTTGGGGACCCTGCAGAGATTTTGTCAACATGGGTTTTATCTATTGACATTTTCTGTATTAGGAATTAAAACAGAGGAGAATTTACAACACAGGAACATACAGGCATCTGCATCCCGTTGGCCATCAGAGTGAAGCTGTCCCCTGATGCTGGGCAGCCTCCGGGAAACTCCACCGTGAGCCTTCATTTCCTGGTGTTGCTCGAACAGACTGCCACAAACGGGGGGCTGAAAACCACAGAAACGGGGCCTGTCAGCTCCGGAGGCTGCAGGTGTCTGATCAAGGTATGGGCAGGGCCGTGCTCCCTCTGACTCCTCCCCTGCCTCATCCACCTCCTTGCAGATGTCACAGAAGCAGAAAGTCCGAGGTTTGGCCCAGCGAGTAAGAAGAACCCAGGCACCGGTCAGGATCTGGGCTAGACTACTGTGACAAAAGACCTCAAAATACAGCAACTTACGTCTCGAAGTTGGCTCCTCTTTCCCATAGGAGCCCAGGTGGGCAGGCAATCCAGGACTTGAGACTCGAGCTCTGCCACTTCTGAGACCAGAATTGACTTGTCCATGTGTGGGTGCCCAACCTGCCCGGGAGGGAGAGGCAGGGGAGAGCATGTCCTGTCCCTCCAGCGGCAGCGCGTGGTTGTGGCATGTGATGCTTTGCTCCTGTAGCCATCACACTGCATGAGCCCTGTGTGCTCCCTGCAAACCCGGAAGCACCACCTGCATCTGCTGACATGCCGCTCCAGAGACCAGACCGAGCCTGGGGTGGCGCGGGGATGGAAGCCTTTAGCAGGGAAGCAGCACCCAGCTACAGCTTCTTCCGATAGCCTAGAAAAGCAGGGCCCAAAGTGTGGCTTCAGGACGTCGGAGAGGTCAAAATAAATGATCTCCATGATGCCACAAAGACATCCATCGCCTTTTATCCTCTCCTTCTCTTGGGTGTTATTGTGGGTTGAACTGGGCACCCCCAAAATCACGTTTCCCTCCTGCCCCTGCCCAGTATCTGTGAATGTGACCTTATTTGTAAATCTGGTCTTTAAGTTGGAATTAGTTAAGATGGGCAAGTGAGAATAAGCCCTTGTGAGGGTTTGAAACTCCAGCTGAAAGCATGACATGGCCAAACACCCAGCTACAGCCCATCCGTGCTCCTGCACAAAGAGGGCTTCGAGGCCCAGCAAAGGAGCTGGTGATCTTGCGAGGGGTGTCAGGTGGACAGCGATGAGGGGCAGGGGGTCAACTGTCCCTGGATGAGGTGGAAAAGTGGACAGGCTGGATACAATGGGTTGAGGGTTTTGTCCTGCGGGCAATAGCAGGGCCTGTAGGAGTTTGCTAGGGCAGTGAGAGAGTTCCCTGTGGCACTCCCGAAAGGGGAGTCATTCTTTCAACCCAAGACAGAGCTGGGAGTCTGACACAGGGGTGCACAGTTGTTCCTGGGAGTGGTTTTAAACGTGTGACTTGCAAGGAATGGAGGGGGAAGATGGAGTTTTGGGGTGGCCCCTGGGAGGGAAGGCGGGCACAGGGCATCTTGAGATTTCCATAGAGAATTGGGTATGAAATCTGGTTCGTCTGCTTCACTGGTGGCCCAAGAGGCAAGTGGCTTTTCCTATTTGGGCCCAGGATGAGAGTCGGGTACTGGTTTCCTATACAGACTCTGCCTTGTCTCCAGCCTGGCCTGCACTCTGCCCCCCAGGGCCTCCTGGGATGTGCTTCCCACACCAGTCTTCTGGAGAAGCCCTGCCCTGTCCCCTGCACTGCCTAGGATAGCAGGGATGTCAGGGTCCTGGGCTCAGGTACCCACCCCCAGCTGCTACCCAGGACCCAGGAGCAATTTCTGCCAATCACAGAACAAGATGTGCCTTCAGCGCCTTAACTCAGGAATTTTGAGGCTTTGTCACACTGAGCCATGCCTGGGCCAGGGGGTCTGGGATGGGCATTTTTTATATCTCTGCCGGGGTCTGACTCTCGTTCATCTTGAGGACTGACTTAATCTCACGCCAACCTGGAAACTGCAGGAACTTTGTCGTGCTGTCATAATGTTGCATGACTTTCCCTTATCTTTGAATAGCTCTGTGACTCAGTTTCTTTATCTGACATGGAGCTGTCTGGCTTCTGGTTAAGGCTGAAGGGAGAAATAAATGAGAAGTTGGTCTATATCTGCCTAATGTGTATGGAAACACCTGTAATCAAGGCTCAGGGGAGACCTGGCCCCTTGTCCCAAGGCCTGGAACCCATCTGCAGAGCCTCACGTCTTGAGCCCCCCGCCCAGCCCCCACCCCTATCTCCAGCTAATCTGGCCAATGAAGGGGCAGGGGGGTTGCAGTGGGGAAGGGGACAAGAGTGATCAGAGGCCCCTCCCTCTAATGGACCCTGCCTTTAAAGAAAAGGTGTGTCCTTCCGCTTGCCCCCCCCCCCCCCAACCACCTCCCCAGGTCCCTCTGTGGCTGCAAAGCCTGGAGCCTCCAATCTCGTTCCCTCTCTTTACCTGTTCCTTTCTGCTTCCGTCTCTCCTCTCTGTTCAGAGGTTTTCTGGGGAGTCAAGTATTTTATCAGCAAAAGCCTTGCCAAGACGGTGCAGGGAGGGGAAGCACCCACAGTTCTCTGGAAGGCTATCGGGGGGATTATTCACTAAAGAAACAGACTTGTCCAGGGCTGGATTCTCCTCCCTTGGCCAGGCTTGTGACTGGAGCAGAATGTCACAACCCAACCACCCACCTTTCCTTCCTGGGTCCCCATCTCTCCAAAAGGTTCTTTTCCTCAAAGGGCTGAGAAATAGCCTCTGGGGCCCTTTGAATGGAGATGTGGGGGGCGCACAGGAGAGGAGGGGCAGGCACAGCCATCCCTGCCCTCTCTGGGGCTTTATTCCCTAGTTAATCAGCAGCAGAAGGCACCGCCCTGGGAGCCTGTGTGCAGGAGGGCTCCAGGGCAGCGCAGCAAGCCCGGGCTGGGGGAGGGGGCGTCAGCCGCATGGGTGGCTTATCACATTCCTGGAATGCCAGGAGTGGGTGAGGGCCGGGCCACTCTGCACACCTGCCAGCTCCTCCTTCACATGCCTCCAGGGACCCAGCAGCTTTGGGAGCTGGGCTGGGGCACCCCCTGAGGCTGGCGGGTGCCGGAGGGGTTGGGAAGGGCCGTGTCTCTAGCCTGGCGGAGTTACTTCACCCCTGTGGGCCTCAGTTACCTGGACCAGGAAGGTAAACGTTGCAGGATTCCCCCGGGGTGAGGCAGGTGGGCGGCCGGACACGCAGGAGAACATGGCCCCATGCCCTGGGCTTGGACAGAAAGAAAAAAAATGAACCCTAAGCCATGTTTCTGACACACATCAAACTGGTATGGTTGCAAGAGGACCCCAAACTTTGCTGAGCTGGGAGAATTGCCGCTGTGCAGAAAACAAAACTAGTGTTAGTGCCTGGAGCGGGAAGGACAGCAGGGGTCCTAGGGCTGAGGCTGCGGGGACAAGCCAGAAGAACCCAAGATTGGGGGGACAGGGGAGGGGAGTGGGGTGCCGAGTTGTGAGGACCCGGTCTGGACTCGAATGTGACTCGAAACCCAAAGAGGGGTTCCCATGGCTCCTGAACCCGTAATTACACTAATGCCAGTCTGCAGGATGTTGGAAGGACCTGTCCCAACAACAGCTCTTCCCTCTGGGGAGGAGAATCTGCTCTGGCAGCGTCCACATGGGCAGAGGGTGGCACTGGGGAGGTGAGGAAATTGTTTCGAGGAATGAGGACCCCACATCTTCCGCCCGCTCCTCATTAGCATAGCCGGCATTTGCTGCAAAAGTTTCGTGACCTCTGAAGATATCAGGGAGATGCTCATTAATAAAAGCTAGAGGCCCTTCCTGGGAACCTCAGACCGAATGTCTGTTCCATGGAGCCAGATCCTCGAGGCTGACAGGTTGCGTCACCTTTCTGAGCCTCATTTTTCCCCATCTGTAAAATGGGCACAATAAAAGAACCCCCCCCCCTCTTTGGGCTGCGGTGATGCGGGTCAGAGACACTTCCAGGCAATGTAATTGCAGAGCAAATTTCGAGCATTCAATGCGTGAGCTTTGAATTTCAAACTCAAGCTTTTTTGTGCCACTGAAAGACAAGCAACACTGGACAGATCACAAAAGGGCAGCAGCTTAAAGAACACAGGAGCCAAAAAGACAGACTAACAGCAAACTGTAAGGCCCTCCAAAAGGGTCTCAGGGAGGCTCTTTGCAAGCTTCACGTTGGCCTCGGTCTGTGTCTGGAAGGGCCAGGTCAGGTTACTCGCCACCCCATATGCAAATGGGGCTCAAGGCCACAGGGTGTCCAGTCGAATGACAAGGGACGACACCACCTTTGTTGGAGCACCCCATCTCCCGCTAGCCTTGCATCCGAGGGTGCATAGGCTTCTTCATCCATGCCAGAACCTGAGCCCCTTTTGCACCTGTAAGTTGAGCAAGCAGAGGGCTGGACTGGGGAGTGGCTTCTCAATATCCCACAGCTTCAAGTTGCAGGCTTAGGCATCATTTGCCCAGTTCTGCACCATTTCCCAGCCTAGTCTTCACCAAGCCCTGGGGTTGGCATTGGGAGGTGTCAGCGTTCCCTAGAGAAACAAACCGACAGGAGATATCTATAAATATGAGATGTACAAAGGTATCTTGTGCAACCATGGGAGTGGAAGAGTCCAAAATCCATAGGGCAGGCTGTGAAGCTGGCGGCTCCAATGAAGGGTCTGGACGAACTCCACAGGAGAGGATCACTGGCTGAAGAAGCAGGGAAGGAGTCTCCCTTCTTTCTTAAAAGCCTTCAACTGATTGGATTATCTCACTGTGGGCAACGTGCCTTAGTTGATAGCAGATGGAATCAGACCCAGATGCAATCAACTGACTGATGATGTCATGCACCAGCCTTCCGGTTTCTCAACCAGCCACGAAATGTCCCTGCAGCAACAGCCAGGCCAGGGCTTGCCTGACCAGACAACTGGGCACCATCACTTGGCCAAGTTGAACCTAACCATCACAGCCCACCCCTTGTCAACTTGGCAGCTATCCACATCACCTTGAAATATGCTTAATTTCCAACTAGAACACAATGACAGGTATGTGTTTCACCTAACAATACTCAACTGTCCTGAGTACAACGCTCTACATCTCAACAGAATAGTTGCAAGTCCTTAGGTAACATTCCCTCTTAAACTTCACATCCTGTGACTTAAATAGAAGAGGGGCTGCTGCCTCACTGTGGGGAGACAGGGGGCCAGCTGGATGCCCCTGGCTGGTGGAATCACTCCCAAGGCCTCCCGGGATCTGACCTGCCCACTTCGCTGACCCCCTCCTTGCTCAGCTCTGTCCTCACTGGTCTTCTGTTCCTTTCAGGGATGTGCCGAGCCCTTTCCCATTCCAGGACTTTCCCAGCCCCGTCTGCGCTGTGTGACGGGCCCTTTCCTACCATTTGAGCTTCATTCCTGAGGCCGTCCCCAACCACCCTATGAAAATAGCCTCCCCCTTATATCATTTTCTTTTCATTTTTTGTATATAATAATAATACATTATGCATTATTTTTCTGTTTTCCCATGAGCATGTGAGCTCCATAAGGGCGGGTTCTTCTTCCTGCTCTCTGCTGTCCCCCGCAGTTTCCAGAGGGCTCGCTGGGAGCATTCCTTCAACAAATGTGTGCTGGATGGCCTCAGCGCAGGGCCCGGCCGGACATGTGTCCATGCAGGTGGAGGGACGTGTGTCCATGAACGTGGAGGACGTGTGTCCATGCAGGTGGAAGGACGTGTGACCATGAAGGTGGAGGACGTGTGTCCATGCAGGTGGAGGGACGTGTATCCATGCAGGTGGAGGGAGGTGTGTCCATGCAGGTGGAGGACATGTGTCCATGCAGGTGGAGGACGTGTGTCCATGCAGGTGGAGGACGTGTGTCCGTGCAGGTGGAGGACGTGTGTCCGTGCAGGTGGAAGGACGTGTGTCCATGCAGGTGGAGGACGTGTGTCCATGCAGGTGGAGGACGTGTGTCCGTGCAGGTGGAGGACGTGTGTCCGTGCAGGTGGAGGACGTGTGTCCGTGCAGGTGGAGGACGTGTGTCCGTGCAGGTGGAGGATGTGTGTCCATGCAGGTGGAAGGACGTGTGTGTCCATGCAGGTGGAGGGAGGTGTGTCCATGCAGGTGGAGGACGTGTGTCCATGAAGGTGGAGGACGTGTGTCCGTGCAGGTGGAGGACGTGTGTCCGTGCAGGTGGAGGACGTGTGTCCGTGCAGGTGGAGGATGTGTGTCCGTGC
This sequence comes from Tamandua tetradactyla, assembly GCF_023851605.1. NCBI lineage: Eukaryota > Metazoa > Chordata > Mammalia > Pilosa > Myrmecophagidae > Tamandua > Tamandua tetradactyla. Next base: position 5,119,132 of record NC_135335.1, read on the forward strand.
AGGTGGAAGGACGTGTGTGTCCATGCAGGTGGAGGGAGGTGTGTCCATGCAGGTGGAGGACGTGTGTCCATGAAGGTGGAGGACGTGTGTCCATGCAGGTGGAGGGACGTGTATCCATGCAGGTGGAGGGAGGTGTGTCCATGCAGGTGGAGGACATGTGTCCATGCAGGTGGAGGACGTGTGTCCATGCAGGTGGAGGACGTGTGTCCATGCAGGTGGAAGGACGTGTGTGTCCATGCAGGTGGAGGGAGGTGTGTCCATGCAGGTGGAGGACGTGTGTCCATGAAGGTGGAGGACGTGTGTCCGTGCAGGTGGAGGACGTGTGTCCGTGCAGGTGGAGGACGTGTGTCCGTGCAGGTGGAGGATGTGTGTCCGTGCAGGTGGAAGGACGTGTGTGTCCATGCAGGTGGAGGGAGGTGTGTCCATGCAGGTGGAGGACGTGTGTCCATGAAGGTGGAGGACGTGTGTCCGTGCAGGTGGAGGACATGTGTCCGTGCAGGTGGAGGGAGGTGTGTCCATGCAGGTGGAGGACGTGTGTCCATGCAGGTGGAGGGACATGTGTGTCCGTGCAGGTGGAGGACATGTGTCCGTGCAGGTGGAGGGAGGTGTGTCCATGCAGGTGGAGGACGTGTGTCCATGCAGGTGGAAGGACATGTGTGTCCGTGCAGGTGGAGGACGTGTGTCCGTGCAGGTGGAGGGAGGTGTGTCCATGCAGGTGGAGGACGTGTGTCCATGCAGGTGGAAGGACGTGTGTCCATGAAGGTGGAGGACGTGTGTCCATGAAGGTGGAGAACGTGTGTCCATGCAGGTGGAAGGACGTGTGTGTCCATGCAGGTGGAGGACAGTGTGTCCATGCTGGTGGAGGACGTGTGTCCATGAAGGTGGAGGGAGGTGTGTCCATGCAGGTGGAGGACGGACGTGTGTCCGTGCAGGTGGAGGACATGTGTCCGTGCAGGTGGAGGGAGGTGTGTCCATGCAGGTGGAGGACGTGTGTCCATGCAGGTGGAGGACGTGTGTCCGTGCAGGTGGAGGACGTGTGTCCATGCTGGTGGAGGACGTGTGTCCATGCTGGTGGAGGACGTGTGTCCATGCAGGTGGAGGATGTGTGTCCATGCAGGTGGAGGATGTGTGTCCGTGCAGGTGGAGGACGTGTGTCCATGCAGGTGGAGGATGTGTGTCCGTGCAGGTGGAGGACGTGTGTCCATGCAGGTGGAGGACGTGTGTCCGTGCAGGTGGAGGACGTGTGTCCATGCTGGTGGAGGACGTGTGTCCATGCTGGTGGAGGACGTGTGTCCATGCAGGTGGAGGATGTGTGTCCGTGCAGGTGGAGGACGTGTGTCCATGCTGGTGGAGGACGTGTGTCCATGCAGGTGGAAGGGCATGTGTGTCCATGCAGGTGGAAGGACGTGTGTCCATGAAGGTGGAGGACGTGTGTCCATGCAGGTGGAGGGACGTGTGTCCATGCAGGTGAAGGGCAGGGCCGGGCCGCTCTAAGCCGGGAATGCTGGGTCACAACAGCGACTTGGGAGGCAGACCCCTCCCACAGGCCCCAGCCCTTCCTCTAGGCCCAGCCCACCCCTTCCATTCTGTGGGTGGATTTAGCAAATTGCTCGGTGTTTCCTAACTCTGAGCAGATGCAGGGCTGCTTGGGGAACCAAGAAGCCTATACCCCAAGGAATCCAAAGGCCATGGGGAGATGGGGTGACTCGGCCCTGCCTTCCCTCTAAAGTCCCTGCTGTTTTCAGCTTCGGGGTCAAAAAGCGAGGCTCCTGGCCCGCTGGGAATCCAGTGACAGTCGGGCTAACCCGAGAACACCCAGCCCCAGCCGGCAGCTCCAGCCAAATCACCTTCTCGCCAGGACGCCATGTGGAGTGGGCTACCTATTTCCCAAATTAACTTCAGAGCCGCTATTGTTTGACAGATTCCAGTGGATTATGCAAAAGGGGCTCGCGGGAGAATTTGGGGGCTGTTTGAAGACTTCTGAACAGGCCGCCCCGCCTGAGGACAAAGCCCCGGCCCCCTCCTCCGCCCACAGGGGATTAAATGAAAGTCGGCTTGTGCGTTTCCAAACCCGCCACTGCCCCAGTGTTTAGTTAATTTGAAGGCCGGAAAGCCTCGGAAGAGAGCGAGCAGAAGAAAAGGGGGGACGGACACAAAAGGGGAAGGACAAGAGGGCAGACTGTTAAAAAAAAAAAAAATCCCTCAAGAATGCAATTTGCTCCTTGGCAGACCCCCGGGTCATGCTGCCCACCCCGGCAGAATCCTGCAGGGCGGGGCGGGGGGCGGCCCTGACCTGTGGCCTGGGGACACATTTTTGACATCTGGCCGGGGACTAGGCTCTGGGCTACTGTTTATGGAGCGCAACCATGCTGCATGCATGGTCTCTGAGGGCAGACTGGACTCCAGGCTCAGAGAGGGGGAGTGAGTGGCCCAGGGGTGCCCAGCACCGGAAGTGAAACCCCTCCTGCCCCAGGAGTTCTCTACATTGCACTTTGAAGCCGCCCATTCAATGCAGCCCCTCCATGACGTGACTCCCAGTGCCCTGACCGTTTGGGGTGGGGTCTGCTCCCTCCTTTACGCCCTCTCTCTTCTGCTGGGGAGTGGGGCCGAGGGTGCCTGTGGGTCCTGGGTCCTGCAGGGAGGCAGGCGTCTGTGACCTGAAAACACGTGGGGCTGACCCCGGCCCCTCCCCCTCGGGCCCGGCCAGCCCACCCTTCCCGGAGACCCCCAGCTTCGCCCCATTCCTGAGCCCTGGCCTCCCGCTGGCCGCCTTTGTCTGGCCTCCTTTCTGGAGGGCTCAGGTTTCACCTCTTGCCTGGAGGACCCTCGGAATTCCTGAACCGGTGACCTCCCAGGAGCTGGGTTTTCCCAGCCTGCTCGGTGGCCCCGGGGGCGGGGAAGCAGAGGCTGGTAGGAAGGGCTGGGGCTGGGGCTGGGTGGGGGGCATTGGCCGGGGGGGGGGGGCGGGGAGGTGAAGGATGGGGGGTGGGTGGGCTGAATCATGGGGGGAGGGTTTCCCAGGGACCTGTGCCTGCTTTGCAGCTTCCTGGGCTGACCCCGGCATTCAGGTTTCAATCAGAAAGGCAGAGGCCAAGAGGTTTCCTTGTCGGAAATTTTAAATTGAGGAAAGGAAAGAGAACGGAAGCCACGTGGTCTCCTTGTGGTTGTGCCGTGGCCTGGAGGGCGAGCTGCCCGTCTTGCTTGCCAGCTCCCGGGGTGCAAATTTCAGCGCCCCGTCCCCCCCCCCCCCCCCACTGCCCCTGTATGGCTTGGCAACCGCTTTGCTGCCCCCAGCCTCAGGACCCCGCTTATCAAAGAGGGGTGGCAGAGGCAGGTTCAGCCTCGCCTTGTGTCCCTGACTCTCCTGCTATGTGCCTGCTCCCCTCTCTTTCCCCAGGGCTCCCTGCCCTCCCTTCACCCCCACTGCATTCTTCTCCCCTCCCTCCCTGCACCCCCTCAGCTCTCCCTCTGTGCTGAATCAGTCCCCTTGTCAAACCCATCTGTTTAGGCCCAGTTATTGTGGGATGAGTTCTGCCTCCCCAAAAGACGTACTGAGGTCCCAGCCCAGCCCGAATGTGATATGTGACCTGTTTGAAGAGAGGGTCTTTGCAGATGTCATGCAAAGTTAAGAGGAGGTCGTGTTGGCCCCCAATCCACTGGCTGGTGCCCCTGTGGGAAGCAGAGAGGACCAAAGACACAGGGGAAGAGGCCCTGTGGCTGGAGAGGCCGAGCTGGGAGGGTGCAGCTGCCAGCCGTGGGGGGCTGGGGCGAGCCTTCGTGGGGGGCGGAGCAGGGCCCTGCTGACACCTTGATTTCAAATTTCTAGCATCCCGGACAACTTGTTGAGAATGTATAGGCTGTTTTAAGTCCTCCAGTTTGGGGTAGTTTTTTCCAGCATCCCCAGGAAACTCATCCAAGCTCTCTGCACCCCCTCCAGTTCCTGCTGGATTCTGGGCCTCCCACCAGAGCCCAACACCCACCACCCCACGCCCTCAGCCCCCCTCCAGGCTGCTCCGCCAGGCTCCACGCTTGTCAATGCACCCGCAAGCTGCCAAACCCAAGGGCCACTGCTCTGTCCTCGCCTTCCTGGACAGAGCAAGTCAATTCCCAAGACCATGTCCTCCTTCCAGCACTTTCCTCTCTCCGCTTCTCACGCCCCACACTCCCTCGTTTTCCTCCCCCCATCCCTAGCTGCTCCCCGCCCCTCCCCCAGGTGGTTCCCATTCAATGGATTGGGATTAGGTGGGTGGGTGTCAGGAGCCAGTAGCCCTGGGGGCTGGGGGTAAAGTGGTGCCTGAAACGGGGTGAGACCACCGACCTCCTGGAGCCTCTACTCTCGTGGGATTTTGGGGGTTCCTTGAGGTCTGGCCCAGAATGTCTTCTCTTTACTCTCTCCCCTTCTCCCCGGGTGACTTCATCAGTTCCCATGGATTTAAATATCCTCGAGCTGATGACTTCCAAATTTGTGTGGACGGCTGTGACCTCTCCTGAACTCCAGTCCCGCATATCCGGCCATCCACTTGACAGCTCCCTTTGGGGTCTCCCAGGCATGTCAAACACATCTTGTCCACAAGGGAACTTTTTTAGTTTTCTCCGCTTTCTCTTCCCAACCACCCCTGTCCTCACCGTCTCCATCTCGGAGGGTTCCCCCCCACCACTCCACTTGGGCTCTGTGCGTCTCCCTTCCTGTCTGCACTACCAGCTCCCCACCTAGAAACCCCGAGATCCATCCCCCCCGACCCAGGCTGCCTGCCATCCCTGCATCACCTCCCGGGCTCCAGAGGGGAGGCAGCAGGCCTGGGGCAGCAGGGCGAATCTTCAGGGGAAGGACCTGAGGGTGGGGGCTGAGGAACCGTCCCAGGGTGGAGCCACTAATGGGTCATTGAGTGCCCGGAGCTTGTGTCCCAGAAGAAGCCTTGGGAGGAGTGAGGCGGACAGCGGGAACCATGGACAGGGTGCCGTGTCCAGCGTCCTGCATAGGGGCCTCTGCGCGGGGGATGGGACAGGAATGTCCTGGCATGTGGCTGGCACTCAGTCTTGGGGCTGGGATGTGGGGACAACTGTCTCCGAGCCCAGCCACTCTCCCCTCTGGGTGTGGCTGTAACTGCCTGTCCGTCACTTGGCCGCAGGACATCGGCCTACCTTGCACCCACCTGAGACAACGAGCGTGGCCTCGTCTCCATCAGACAGGTGAGGAAGTCGAGGTGCGAAGGGCCTAGGTGTGCCAGCAGAGTCAGGACAGTGTCCCCCCAAAAAAGACAGTCCTGCCCCCCAGGCCCTATTTGGAAATAGGGTCTTTGAAGATGTGATGGGTTAAGCTGAGGCTACACTGGGTTAGGGGGTCCAACGTGCCTGGAGTCCCCAGGAGAAGAGGATATCAGGACCCAGAGGCAGACAGTGGGTGGCGCTGGAGGCAGGGGCTAGGGTGAAGCGGCTGCAGTCAAGCAGCGCCAAGGGTACCGTGGATGCCGCGGCTGGTGGGGCCAAGGAAGGGTCATCTCTTCCCAGACCCTTCACGGAGCGCGCAGCCCAGCCCACACCTTGATTCTGGGTTTTGGGGTTCTGGAACCATGCAGTGGCTTTAAGCCCCCTGGCTTGTGGTGCTTTCTGATACACTGGCAACCCCAGTAAACCAAGGCAGGTACCCCCAAAGCACTGCACTGCCAGCTCCAAGCCTTGGCCTCCCTCCCCTCCCCTCCGCTCAGCCCCATTCCAGGCTTAGAGCACCTTAGAGCAACTGGACAAGACTTACTCAGGGGCAGGGGCTCGGGGGTGGGGTGGGGGCAGCCCCTGTTCCTCCCGGTGCCAGCTCAGGGCCCCATGGGTGCCATCCCCAAGGCCAAGCTCTGCCACCCATGATGAAGAGCTTGAATTTTATTCAAAATGCAAAGAGAGCCATAGGAGGGGTTGTCGTGAGGTCAAAAAAGAGAAATCCTCTGGCTACTGTGGGGAGAAGGGCCATGCAGGGAGGGGGCAGGGGTGGGCAGGAGCTGTCCCTAGGTCTGCGTGGTCCTTGCCTGGGTGAGAGTGGACCGAGAGGTGGTGAGTTTCCCAGGAGAGATGTGGAGGATCCAGGCAAGACGTCCAAGGAGACGCAGCAATGGAAACTGCATCTATGCTAGAAAGTTCTCTAGGGGAAATTAACAGCAAATGAGGCATTACAGAAAAAAATAAAAAAGAGTTTATAGCTACAGAAGCTCTCCAAATGAAGCACAAGGAGAAGAAAAGATTTTTTTAAAAAAGGAACAGGGCATCGGTGAGCTGTAGCGCAATTCAAGCAATTCATCTTCAATTGTAACTGGGGTCTCTGAAGGACCAGGGGAGACTGACCCCATGAGGGGCTGGCCAAGGGGCTGAGGAGCCAGGAGTCCCTGTGCTGCTGGTGGGTGGAAAATGGCCCGGCCACTCTGGTTCTGTGGGTGGCACCCCAGCCGGCTCCTTTGTTACCGAAGGGGAGAGAATGCATTCGGCCTCACCAAGTGTCATCCACAAACGTTCATAATGGCTTAACCCCATCAGCAGGGGGGTGATGCGCTGGGAGTGGCGGCTGTGTGGCCGGGGTGGAAAGGGCAGGGGCCGGGCATCTGGAATGTTCCTTGGAGTGCCCCTGGGTGACCTCCCCAGCCTGAGCCTCAGTTTCCCTTTCTGGGAAGTGGGGTCTTCGCTTGGCCTGATCCTCCAGGCTGTGGGTGGAAGCCCCAGCAGATGTGACCTGGCCATGCAGGCACTGGTCAGGGAGGCTTGCTGAGCTTGACTGGTGAGAGGGCCCCAGAGGGCTCCTGTCCGTTGAAGGGCTGCAGGTGTCGCTGCAGCAGGTGGGGGTCAGAGGTCATGTTTAAATGTGTAAGAGCACAGGGCTGCGTGAATGTCCAAGCTGTGTGGGTGGGCGGGCCCTTGAATGGTCTTAGGACAGAATAATAAGCCTTAGTCACCCACCTGACCGGATGGGGTTGGATGGGTGGGTGGGCAGCCTGACCACCAGGAAGGGGCTGGGGATTCGGGATGACTTGGTAGAGACCCAAATCCTGGGGCAGAGTCTGGGTAGGACAATAGATGGCCTGCACGTGGCCAGGAGTGCACAAAGTAGCCAGGCCAGTTCCCCCTATCCTCCACCCTTGTGGCTAGTTCCAAGGAACCTCTGCACAGGCTCTGCAGCCAAAGCAGGGGCACCTCTGGGTGTTTGTGCAAGAGGCCCCTCCACACACCCGGGGCCGAGGTACCAGCCTTGGCAGTAGTCACGAGGGTCCTTATGACTCCCACCACCCCAATTTTGAGCTCCTGGGGGACGGGGCCACAACCAGTCCATTTAAGGAACCCCCAAGCCCACCGCTTTGTAGCAGCTCAATCACTGTGTGCTGGATGAACAGGCAAATGGCCCTGGGTCCCATGCACTGATCCCCTTTGGTCGCTGAGATCACAGCGGCAGGTTCCCTGGCTTACTGCTCTCGGCTGGAAAAAAGGGCCTTTGTCTCAGGACTCCGGCCAAAGTCCCAAGTAGAACTCTCATTGGCCCAGCTTGGATCACGTGGCCATCCCTGAGCCAATCAATGCAGCCAGAAGGTAGGCGGCTTCTCATTGGCCAGGCCTGCATTATGGACCAGGGGGCGGAGTCGGCACGCCCAGGCAGATGCGCTAAGGTGGGGCAGACCCGGTGGTGATGGGGTGTCAAAAGAAGGGGAGTGGGAACGCTGGGCAGGTGAATGAATGAAAATTCCCCATAGATGTAGGTGAAATGAAAGCAGGTTGTAAACAGTATCTGTAGTAGAGCTGTATTTATGTAAACACACACACGCACACACATACACACACGCAAAAGCATAGGAAAGAAAAATGAAAAGCACACAGTAATCCCAGAAGAGTTTTCAGTAAGTGGTGAGGTCACAGGTGATTTTTTGTTTTCCTTTTGGTTTATCGCTATTCACTAAGCCTTCTACACCAAATGGATATTATTTGTATAACTTAAAAAAAAAAAAAGAAAGAAAGAAAGAAAAGGAAAAGTTCCTTTGAAAGCAAACTGACATCCAACATTTCTTTATGCTGCAGATGCCTGAAATAGGTGCCAAACCAAGGTGGGCAGTAATGACTGAGGCCCGGATGCAGCAGTATCAAAGACAGCATGTTATTTTTGTTAAAAGTCTAAATAAAAAAATTTTAACGGTGCCTTATTTTTCCCTAAGACAAAATGAGTGAAAACTAAATCTGGATTTGGGGCAGGCAAAAAGCAGCAGAATCTGGAGGGAAATGCTGAGAATGGACTTTCTTTTCCCCTTTCTACAGGAAAAAAATCCCCCCCAGGTTCTGCTTTCAAATACACTGCTGCCCGAGCCCACACAAGCCTGTTCGGCTGGGCACCAGCTCCGGATTCTCTAGTTTGTACAAGGCACTTCGGTGGCATTGGGGCAGCACATGCCAGGTGTGTCAGGGGTACATGGGGCACACACGCCGGAATTTGATCCTCTTCATGCCCTAAAGCCAGCAAAATAAACCACCACCGGGCTAGGATATTAGAGGACCGTCCGGTGACCCCCACAGTTTCCTCACCCTGACCCCAACCTTGGTGCCTGGAAAGCGCTGATCTGTTTCCTGTCCCTATAGCTTTGCTTCTTGCAGAACATCATACAATGGACTCAACAGCATCCCGCCTTTGGAGTCTGCCTTTTGCACTTAGTGCAATGCGTTGGAGGTTCATCCACGTTGCCTTGTGTGCTCCAACCCAGCAGTTTGTGCCTTTTCATGGCTTTCCTTTTCCATTGCAGGGATGTGCTGCAGTGGGTGTCTCCATTCCCCAGGTGAGAGGCACATGGGTTGTTTCCAGTTTGGGGTGATGGCAAATGAAGCTGCCGTCTACATGTGGGTACAGTTTGTGTGTGTGTGTGTGAACATGAGACAGCGGATTGCCTCAACTCCAAGCAGCTGTGAGGACCCCATAGTCGGGGGACTGGGACCCCTGAAGGACTCCCCTTGACCAGCCACACCGGCTCCAGACTCAGAATATTCTGGGAGTGAGAGAGGGAACTTCAGGGAGAATTTTCTCTCCCCTTATCTGATGAAAAGTTGCTCTCTGCGCTCTGACCAAAGGCCACCATCAAATTAAAAGACCCCAGCGTTTAGTGGGGCCAGGGCGGCTGAGCCACCTCTGGCGAGGGGGATAATAAAGATGGTGAAGGTACTAATGCATCTAATGATTCCAAAGCATTCATTCAGTTTCTGGTGCAGGGCAGACGCCCTCACACATTCTTTTATCCAGGCCTCATGATACCCTCCCAAAGTAGGTGCAGTGTCCCAGCGTTACTGAGAAGGCACCTGAGATTTGCCTGTGCTCGAGGGTAAGGGAAAGTCACACCTTTTGCTCTACCTGCCTGTGACTCCCCCCAACTCCAGCTCCCGCCCAGCATCCGCAGCTCCTCCCCTGGAAAGCTCTAACATGCACACTTTTCTCTTGGGGCGCCATCCTATTTCATGCATCTGTTAGAAGATAAACTCTGGGGCTGGGCTGGGGGCTCCTGGGATGCCACCCCTTTGCTGCCAGCTCGTAGAGGGGTCTGAGTCAGCCCTTTCCCACTAAACTCCATCTCACCAAGGCGGGGTGACTCAGTTCCAAGAAAGACTCCTTAGCGGGTAAACCTGGTTGGAAATGCAACATGCTTTCCCTGGCTGCAATCCAGCAGGAGAAATAGTGGAGCACTGGCTGGCCGAGGATGGCAGCGCCACAGAGAGACAGATGTGGCTGGAACCAGGACGGACAGATGTTGCGGGCACGGTCTTGTGGCAGTGGCTGATCAGACAGGCCCAACCAGTTGCACATCGGCACAGTGGCAGAGTCTGAGCGCTTTCGTTTTTATTTTCTGACCTTTCTGTATAAATGGTTTCACCTTAGCAGTTCTAGATCTCGTGGAGGAAAGGGGGAAATGCCTCCACTGTGTCCTTTCTTGCCTGCACCACACTGCCTCTGCCTGTGCTCCCTGCCCACAAACCTGCTTACATAGTGTTGATTAGTTGCCCCAGATGGAATTTTGCTCCCCAGTTTTCCCTTGGTGTTTTTTCATGTTTCTGCATCGTTTTGGGGAGTGATTATCTGCAGGGTGGGTGTCTGCACCCTTGTTTGCTTTAAAAATTGGTTGGTTCATCGTTCAGTCATGCAACTGAGACTGCTTGGACATTTCCTGAAGGCCAGGCACTGCTTGGAGCCTGGGGGTGCAGCGGAGAGGGCAGCAGGTGCTTACCCTCAGAGAGCTGACATCTTAGATTAAAAAAAAAACAACAATGAGAAAATCAGTAAAAAGGTCTATGTGGCAGGTGAGGGGGTAGCAAATGCTCTGGAGGAAAATGACACAGGCCAAAGAGGCACCAACCTAAAGCAAATGTATCTTATGTGTATCAAAGTGTCTAACGAATTAGTGGGTGCTAGTTTCACTGCATCTTTGCCAGTATCTGGTTTTATCATTTTAAACCATATGGTTGTTGGTTTAAAACTGAATGATAACAGCTCCTTACTATTTTTAGTTATTTTAACTAAAAATGTGAAAGTGGGATTAAAAAAATAAGAAAGGAAGCCGTAGCCTGCTTTATCATCTGCTGGTCTTTCTACTTTTATGGCCTTATACGCTGGGATCTCAAGGCTTTGGGGGCTTTAAAAAGTTCCTTTGAAGGCTAGTTCAGTCCTGGGAAGTGCCATTGTCAGACAGCTCAGACCCACCCAGAATGGCCTGAGGCAGGGTGGGGATCAGCGGAGAGAAATGGAATGGGGGGTGGGGGACAGATGGTCCATCACCTCCCCCAACTCCCCCCAACCCCCATGAGCCCTGCACCTCTGGGGTGCCTCCTACAGCCTCCTATAGAGAAGTGATTTTCTTCCATGGACCTGGAGAGGGTTTGGGGGCACGTTGTTCCTCCTGCAGGATTTTTACCCTGCCAAGGGAGAACCCCCATTTTCCAGCACAGCACTGGGCAAGCTGTTGTTGGAAGCTTCCTCTTTTTGTGAATCTGGCCCTCAAGTCCTTGCCCTGCCCGCCTCTCACAGGTGCCACAGGAGGGCACGCAGGTCACACTCCTGCCCAGAGCAGTGGGCACTGCGCCCAGGCCACCCGTGTACCGCCCTCGCCCACTGCCTGCAGGAGTGGGTGCGGTTCAGGCCCAGCAGCAAAGCCACCTGTCCCCAGGACCCGACGTCGATGGGAGCGCCTGCTCGCCTTCTGTACGTTGGCATGCCCCTCGCACGCTCACTCTGTGCCTGCACAGTCCTTGTATTTGCACACCTTATCTTAGGGCGTTCCAAAACGTGAGGCTTGTGAGCCGGTCGCGGGCGGGACACGAGTGGCTGGGTTTAATTCTGTTGCCAAAAATGTATTTGTGGCAAGTGACGCTACTTTCACACCTGCAGCCTTGCTGTAAAGTGGCCTTGAAGAGTTCATTTATATAAGGAGGTCAGCACAGGGGAAATATCAGAAGAGAAGAGGTCAGATGCAGGCTGGGTGGGTAAGGATGCGGGGTGAGCAGAGATCAGGGACATGCAGCCTGGAAGGACAGCGACTTCTGGTCTGGCTCTTGACAAGCTCGTCTCCGGGGCTGGAGCGCTGCACGTCAGGTTTCTGCTTACACGTAGCCGGGGTGAGGCTAGGGTGCCCTGCAGGAAAGCACGGAACCTTGTTTTGGGGAGGAAATGGAGATCATTTTATTGACATCGTCTTCTATGGATGGGGAAACTGAGGCCCAGAGAAGAAGGGGGCTGCCTGAGGCCACCAGTGGTTCAAGGCACAGAGAGCCTGGTTGGGGCCACCCATTGGGGGCTAAGTCCCGATTCCCCACCACCCTGGGCACTGGGCACCAGGCGCCTGAAGCTGCACCTTCCGGGTGGGGTTGGCCTGGAGGGAACAGGGGCTGGTCCTCTCTGCTGAGTGGTCCGAGGCACAGGCCTCACTTCAGAGTGGTTTGTTTGCTTGTTTTTTTTTTTTGCTTGGGCAGGAATCGAGACTTGAACCCAGGTCTCTGGCACGGCAGGCGATAATTCTGCCACTGAGCCACATCGTACCACCCCTCAGGATGTTTTTGAGTTTCTACCTTATTGTCCCAGAATTGTGGGCCACTGCCCACTCAGGTCAGCTCTGGGCTCGCTAATGAGCAGCACTTGGGCCTGCCCTCCGGGGGTGCACTGCTAACTGGGGTTCGAGCGTGCAGCCCAGGGAGCACACAGGCTTTAACAGCTAGACCTCGGGCCCAAGGGGGTGCAGGCTGATGAGAGGGGCCCAGCTTTTGCACACTTCTGAATTTTCTCAGAAAGCAACAATTAAGATAAAATTTTAATATGCAATAATTTTTTTACAAGGCTTTACATTAAAAAAGTATTAAAGAATATATAGTAAAAAAGTCTTTCCCTACTCCCCAGCTCTCCATGTTTCCTCCCCAAAGGAAACCAGTGTTATCAGTTTCCTGACTGTCCAAGCAGAGATATTTCATGCATGTACAAGCAAATCACCTACCATCTGCATATATAAATGCATACGTATATGCACACACAGACACAAGCACATGACATAAACACACACCTGCATATGCAAATGCACATAAATGCAGCATGCGTGTACACATGTATTGGGCAGACATATGCATATGCACACACATAAACACATGCCATATAAATACACACATACCTGTATGTGCATATGCGCACACCCATAAACACGGCACGTGCATATACATGTATGCACACAATCATACCCATAGCCATATACATGTATTTGTATTAAATACACACAGATAGTCTTAATTTAGAAAAGAGGCCCATATTTGTCCTTTGTAGCTGAGTCTGGCTTCTGGAAAGTGCTGCCAATTTTGGTGACCAAGGAGGCACAGATGGCACAGGTGGAACCCCAGTTCCTGCTTGGAGCCGTGCTCAGGAAGTAGGCGCTGACGGGTTGGTGCGTCTGGTCCAGAGACCCCAGCCGCACCTGTGGGTGTGGAGGCCTGGCACGTCTGCAAGCTGGAGGGGTCCAAGCTGAACCCCCATTTGCAGGGCCTCGGGCCATTAATTTGTAGGAAGGACGGTAACCTAGAAACGGACGAAGTCCCAGGGTGTGAGGGGACAGGGCTCTGTCAACTGACACGGAAGGGACATAAACCTGTTTGGTCCACAGTGACAGGATTTTGCCACAAAAATTGCAATCTTCTCAATCAAGCAAGCGTACTGCAACGGGAACCCGTTCTTTATGCAGAGAGCATGCAAGCCTGGCTTTCACGGTTTTGTTTTGCTTTGTTTTTTAACGCATCAGAGGTCAGAAAATTGGAGGTGCCTAGTTGTTTCTTCAAGTCCAAGAGAGGCTGCTGCTGCCCGGTCCCCCCCCCCAATCCTCCATCACCTCCGGGGTTCCTTCTGCCTCCCCCATCCTGCCACCACACCCTGTGCAATGCCTGGGACCCGGGACTGATGGAATCCATGACCTGAGGGCTATCATCAAAGAGAGCCACTGGCCTGATAAAAAGAAGAACTTTCCATCTGGAAAGCACTCTGTGTGTGGCAGCTGAGCCCCTACCATGTGTCAGAGCTGTGTCCTGTCGTAATAGCAAGCCAGCACATATGGAACTCAAATCTTCTAGTAGCTACACTTACACAGTTAAAAAAAAAAAAGAGAGAGTGCTATTCATTTTGGTATATTTTATTTAAACCAATATATCAAAAATGTTATTACAACATTTGATCAATGTAGAGCTGTTTTAGTTTGCAAGCTACCAGAATGCAATATAGCAGAAATGGAACAGCTTTTAAAAAGAAGAATTTATTAAGTTGCACATTTGCAGCTCTGGGGCTGTGAAAATGTCCAAATTAAAGCAAAGCTATAGAAATATCCAATCTAAGGCATCCAGGGAAAGATATCTTGGTTCAAGAAGGCTGATGAAGTTCATGGCTTCTCTCTCAATTGGAAAGGCACATGGCAAACATGGCAACGTCTGCTAGCTTTCTCTCCAGGCTTCTTGTTTCATGAAGCTCCCGCAGGCCATTTTCTTTCCTCATCTCCAAACGTCTGTGGCTGTGTGGGCTCTAAAGCTTTTTCCAAAATGGTTCCTTCTTCAAGGGATCCAGTAAGCAACCCCACCTTGAATGGGTGGAGACACATCTCTATGGAAACCATCTAACCAGAGCTTACCACCCACGATTGGGTGGGTCACATCTCCATGGAAACAATCAAAAAGCTCCCCTCTGGCAACACTGAATGAGGATTAAAGAACGTGGCTTTTCTGGGGTGCATAAGGGATTCAAACTGACACAATTATTAATGAGACACTTTGCATTCCTGCGTGTTTTGCCCAACAGCCCCTCAGAGTGGACAGCCACGTGTGGCAAGTGGCTAACGATGTGGACAGGGTGCCTGTGCCCCCCCAACCACAAGGGGGGGGTGACTCATAAGCTGGGTCATCTGTACGGACATCAGTGACATCCGCCCGGCTCCCTGACCACTGCTGCGGTCACCTGGCACTGGCTAGACCCCCTTCTTGCCTGAGCTGCGAGCCAGCCCGGCCTGGTGGTCCTTGGGGACACCTCTCCATCCGCTCGGACCCTCTGCCTGGGTCCTTGGAAAGGGCTCACTCTGGGCACCGGGGTTTGCCTCGGTCACTGGCACAACCACCCAAGCCCTTTCTTGTAAATTCCAACTCTGATGTCAGCCATGGAGGGGAGACTGCTTGTGTCTGGGGTTCGAGGAAGCTGGTGGCCAGGGAGGGCCGTGTCCACAGCATGCACAGAGAAAGTGGCCCTGCTCAGGCCGAACCAAGCCCTTGAGTTATCACCCAGTGGCCGCAGGCGTTAGGATTCACCTGCAATGGCTGGATTCCATTAGTTTTTTCTCAAGCCAATACGTTTAGGGGAGGAGTGGACCCCCCAGAGAGACCAGGCTGGGAGGGGACGCTGGAGGGAGGCGGGACGGGGCCAACCCGAGGGGAAAGCCCACCCTGTTAGTTTAACTTAGCTTTAGGAAAACAAGGCCATAAAAATGGAGCTTGTTCTAGTAAAAACGCAGCTATCCCAAAGAGGCCAGTGTAGCTCTGAGACTGAGTGCATTTTCAGCCCTTGAATCTGAAAGGGAGTCTGGGGAAATGCTAATTTTGAACTTTTCCTACACCCTTCCTGCTTCTGGATGCTGCAGCCTGCCTCGAATTCCTTTGCACAATAAAATGAGGGGGAAAAAGCACATCACTTCAGCAAAACATAAGCTCAGTTTTTCCTGATTAGCGGAAAAGCGTATGCTGTTTAAAAAAGACGCACCCACGTCATCTTTTTTTTTTTTTTTAACAATCTTGAGCAAAAAAAGTGATGTACAGGGAATATTGACTTGGTATCTGCTTTGAGAGGGGTGATGTACTTGGGGAAAACACAGCCTCAAGCTGCATTTTCAGAAGATCAGACGTGTATGTTTTACATTTATTTTCTCTGAATCCCAGCTAAGAAGGGAGCTTTCTGCTCCCCGGAGTTCTTGGGAACGGGGCAAGGAGGGGGGTCTTGGAGTTTGTTGAGAGACTGAGCTGACCCTTAAGAAAAGATGACCAGAAACATCTTTTCAGACCCCCCCAAGCTCTCCCTCTGCCATCACCATCTCAGGGCCCCTGTCCGTCACCTGCCAGCCCCTCTCCTGCGCCCACCCCACTGGGCCTTTTGGGGAGGGTCCCTCGCAGTCTGAAGGCCCCCAGAGGTCCCGGCTGCACGATGAGGTGGCTGAGCTGGGGGTCAGAGCCGGACTGCCCAGGCTGGGCCCCGGACGTTGTTGGTGTGTGTGTGTTGACAAACTCTTTGATGGGCTCTTGTTTTCTTGTCATTTTCTTCTCCCTCCGAGTAGCGAGGACAGGAAGCAGGCTTGTTAGCCGCAGGCCTGAGCTCGCTGCCCCTCGCAGAGGCCTGGCCTGCCCCAGCCGGCCACCTGCCTGTCCCCAGCCGTGCGGGCGAAGGGGGTCGGGGTGGGCCTTGTGGCCCCCCGCCATGAGGGTCAGGCCTGGGCAGGGCAGGGGAGGCAGGGGAGACCCAGGGGGGCCCCCGGACCCCTCCTGAGCCAGGTCTCAGCACCTTCTGACTCCACCACCCCGCGCACCTCGGGGGCCTGGGACCTGGGGTTCAGGGGCTCTGGCAGGTCCCCCAGCTTCTTCCAAAGGCAGAGAGAACGTGGGCCGTGGTGGGACGGGCCCAGAACGGTTTTCGGGGCTTCGTGCATGTTCTCTGTGTAAAGTCACCAGGCAAACCGAAGCTCAGGGCCTGCTCACCAGCCAGGTGGGGCCGCCCCAACCCGTCAGGGCCCCAGAGGGATAGAGGCTGGACTACGGCCTGTGCTGGGGTGGGGGGAGGGGGGCTAGAGAGGGAGCAGCTTCCAGAACCGCAGCCCCCACCTTATTTCTGCTCCGAGGGAAAGGTCCTTGGCACCTTCTTGAGTGCCATCTTCCCAGCCGTGCTGTCTCGTGGGGTCTGGGGAGCTGGTGGGGAACCCCCAATTCGAGACCTGTGGCTTTGCTGAGGCTATAAAACAAACCACAGCTCAGTCCGTCATTCACTCCCTCACCCACTCACTCACTCACTCATCCAGCCGTCTGACTGTTGTGAGTATTCGCCTGGTACCTGGAAACTTTTGGGGCGCCAGGGTTGCAGCAGTTAACGACAGGGGCCCCCGCAGGGGCTTCCTGGGGAAGTGAAGTTCAAAGAAAGCTCAGCGACAAAGTGCAGCCTTTCAGTTGGGGACATGGGGTGTGATGGTTTCGCTGGGGACATGGAGGTGGAGGGAATCCCCAGAAGGGGTCTCGGCCCAGAGACCCCAAAAGATTTGCCACTTTGGGCCTGGAAGTTTGGGAAGTTCGGGGGGCAGAGGTGGGAAGGGGAACACAGGTGGAGGCTGCCTAGAGCAAGTCTTAAGTTGGGGTGAGGGTACCCAGTGAGGCCCCTGGGGAGCCAGACCCCACAAGGCTGGCCTGGAGACCCCCAGGCCCTGCCCAGCCTCAGGTGCTGCAGCAATGGGTACGGCTGAGCCCCGGGGGCCAGCCCAGCAGGAGGTTCCCCGGGCTCAGCCTGGGAGGTCGGGCGGGCCTGGACTCTGCTCACTGGACATCCCGGGAGAACGCTTGTCTTCTCTGGGCCTCAGTTTCCCTCTCTGTGACTGCCCCGCGGGGTTGCTGGGGAGGTGAAGGGGATCGTGACTTTGGTAAAGCGTCAGGCACGCCACCCAGCACGCACCCACACAAGGGATCTGGTGAACGCGTGTCCGCTGTGCACCCGGGGCCGTCTTCAGGTCCCATTCATGGCAAAACCGGGCTCCTGGTTCCGGGCTTCCAGCAAGGAAATGGGAGCTGTGAGCTGCTCTGTGCAGCCCCTGGGGGTCTCTGGGGGTGGGAATGGGCTCATGGCTAGGCCGGCTTTGAGCGCGGATAGGGGCTCCATGACCCCAGGCCCCCCTACCCATGACCCAGTCCTCTCCTTTGCTCGCCTCCCCCGGTTCCCTCCCCTCCCCTCCAGCCCCCGACTTCCCTTCCTTGGGGTGAAGGAGCCGCAGCCTCTCCGGACATTTCTATTTCTGCCCCTTCCGTTTCCTGGCCCGGTGGCCGGCGGGTCGCGGGAAGCTCCAGAATCCGCAAGGCCAGCTGGTCCCGGGGCAGGATGCGGGGGCCTCGGGCGTCTTCCTCCCGCTGGGTGCCCGGGACAGGCCGGCCCAGGAGGATGGGATGGAGTGAATGAATGCGCGCAGGCACGAGGAGGGCATCCACTGCACACCTCGCCTGGCTGCCATCAGCGAGCTGCCTGGTGCCTACGGCCAGAGCCCCGGGGCTCACATGCCGCGTCCTAGCCGGAGCTTCCTCCAGCAGCCCCACGAGGAGGGCTCCGTCATTGGCATGGGTTTTCAGTTGAGAAAAGGAGGCTTAAGTGATTTATCCAAATCCACACAGTTAAGTTGCAGCTCAAGAATTCAGATCCAGGAGATTGGACTCCAAGGCGTGTGCCTGTAACCTCCTTTCTTGAATAAGTGTACAACTGAGAGAGAGAGAGAGAGAGAGAGAGAGAGAGAGAGAGCAGCCATGAGCCAAGCTGGCCAGGCTGGCTTGGACAAGCCACCCCCCTGCTCTGGGTCGGTGCAGTGCCACCATGGAAGGAGCCTCTTGCTCCCGCAGGACCATCCCGAGTCTAAGCGGAATAGTGGGGCAGAAGCTCTGGCAACCCAGATGGGTGTGGGGAGGGAGCCAGTGCCCCGTATTCTTATTGCTACTGCAGGGACTGCCTCCACTTTCCCACCTGCTCCCGGCTGGAAGTGGCTCTGAGTTTAAATCCGATCAAATCATAGCTTTTGTTCCAGAGCCTCCTCTTACGGTATCTTTATTATTTTACATCAAAATGACCAGAGTTCATTGTAAAAAGCAATCAAGGAAGCAAAAATGCCTTAAAATCGCAAACTGACGAACTCTGAGATCTGTTCTGTAGCTGCTTGTTGAAGCGCACTTTGAAAATCATTGCTTTTTTCTTGCTTGCTTTGTAGCTACGTTATACTTTACAAGAAAAAATGTTATACAAAGCAATAAAGTAAAAGTGCCTTAAAATTGCCCGCAGCCGCATCCCTGCCTGGAAACACACCAGATTCATATATACCGTTGACCAAGGGGATTGTTCTCGACAAGCTTTTCTGTGATGACTTTTCCCTACTTGGTAGCTCAGCTGGAGCGCTTGCGCGTCAGTCAACAAAGCTGTGCATCGTCCTGTACATTGCCGGGCTGAGTGGTGATTCTGGGACTGTGCCCTCGTGGGCAGATGTGAGCTTGTTTCCAGCGTTATCACAAGCAGCGCTGGGTGGGACCCGCACCCTCCCGCCTGCGCCTCTGCGGTTGCTCAGGGTGGGATTTCTGGGCAGGAAGCTTCACGCGTTTTTGCACGTTGGTACACTGGGGAGCGCCTCTGGGGAGCGCCTCTGTATTTTGGAGAACAACCGAGAAGTCCCCGGGGGCAGACTCTCAGGGCTGGGCCCTGGTTTACTCATGAGATTGGCAAGTGCTTTGTTCTTTATTAAAAATAATGTCTTTATGGCTGAGAGATTTCAAACAGAGTTGAGAGGTTATCCTGGAGGTTATTCTTGTGCATTATATAGATATCCCCTTTTTAGTTTAAGGTGTGTTAGAGAGGCTGGAGGGAAGTGCCTGAAAATGTAGAGCTGTGTTCCAGTAGCCCTGTTTCTTGAAGATGATTGTATAATGATATAGCTTTTGTAATGTGACTGTGTGATTGTGAAAACCTTGTATCTGATGCTCCTTTTATCCAGAGAGTGGACAGATGAGTAAAAAATATGGATTAAAATAAATGAATAATAGGGGGAACAAATGTCAAAACTAATTGAAATATATTGAAATACTGGTGATCAATGAAAAGGAATGGTAAGGGGTATAGGTAAAAAACAGGGTGAACAAAAGTTAAAATATGTTGGGTAGGTGGAAATGCTAGTGGTCAATGAGAGGAAAGGGCAAGGGGTAGGGCATGTGTGAGTTTTCCCTTTTTTCTTTTTATTTCTTTTTCTGGAGTGATGCAAATGTGATGCAAATGTTCCAAAAAATGATCATGCTGTGTGATGATACTAAGAGCCATTGATTGTGCACCACGCATGGAACATCTGTGTGTTAAGAACGTTCAAGTTTGTATGTTTTTAAAATTTTTCTATAAAAAAAAAGAAATACAAAAAAAAAAAAAAACCTCCCCCAAAACATCTTTAACCGATTGCAAAAGTAGCACGTTTCAATGTGGAAAACCCATGAAGCACAGAAAAGTGAAGGGGAGAAAATTGAAGGGATTTGTTAATCTACCCAGAGATGACTGTCACTATGTATCCATCGAATTGATGAAGGGCTTTTCTTCCTGAAGTCAGAAGCCTAGTCCCACGCTGAAAAGATGGTAAAAAAGGGAGCTCGCACCTACCGCAAAACTACGGACAAGAGTTCACGGTAATAGTGTAACATTCTTTCATCAACAGTAACAGACCCACAGCCTTAGTATCAGGGTTCAATAATAGAGGGTAAGAGGTAAGGGAATGTTTTGTTTCCTTTTTCTGGAGTGATGAGAACGTTGTAAAGTTGACCGTGGTGATGCATGCACAGCTATGTGACGATAACTTGAGCCAGCAATTGCACACCTCAGCTGGATTGCAGGGGGTGTGAATGCATCTCAGTAAAATTGCATTTAAAACCAACATCCAACCTTTTCTTGTAACTCGTGTTCATTGTAGAAACTTAGGGAAATTCGGGGCATCAGAAAGGAGAAAACACAGCATGACACATACTGAGTATCCTGATAAAGTGCATATTCATTTTGGCAGATTCCACTTTATGCTGTTGGTTATGCATATGCAGAGCTATTTATTTTACATAATTAGTATCACATTGTAGGCTCCCCCCCCCCCTTGCTTCCTGCTTTTTCACTTAGCAGATCATGATTATTTCCCCATGTCATTAAGTTGTGTCTGAAAACGTGATCATTAGTGGCTGACTCATATTTCATGGAACAAATTATTTAATAAATCTCTGTTTTTTGCTGTTTCCAGCTTTTAGGTACCAGAGACGCTGCCGTGATGTAAATCTGCTTTTCTCCCACTTGCAAAAGACATGTATAAGTCTTTGCACACACATATGCAGGTTTTCCTAGGGTGAATTCCTAGAAGTGGTACCGTCAGCCTTGCTACATATTACCAATTTGTCCTCCAGAAGCTGGCAGCAATTATATTCCCTGGCAGCTTGTAAAACAATGCTGCCTCCAACGCTGCATAGGAAGATTTTTTTTTTCCTTAACAGAAAAGAAAAAAATAGAAATGATATGGGATTGTTGTACTTGACATTTCTTTGCTTACTAGCAAGACACCGTTTTATAGGATTGTCCACCAAACATTTCTCTTGTGAAATTCTAAATGTCTTTTACCCATTATCTGTTGGGTTGTTCAACTTCTTGATTGGAAACAACTTTTTGAATATTAGGAACATATTGGACCTTTATTTATGGGTTGCGATACTTTCTCAGCGTTTTCAGACTCAGCGTACACTTTTATTTTTCTGTCTTGGCGTAAAGGAATTTGTGTGTGATTTAATGTCTTCATCTTCTTATGGTTACTATTTCTTCTTTTTTTCTGTTCAAAGAAGTCTTTAACCAGAGACTAGTTAGCCTCCCTCTCTCTTCTCTGCAGTAGGGACCTAGCAGTGGCTTTGCTGAATTTGAGTTTTGCAGCATTTGGAGAACTGGTAAACCTCTGCCCCAGGCATGGACTTGGGGGTGTCTGGGAACTGAAAGGGTCTGTTGACGGACCCCACCTGCGGGTCTCCATCCCACATGGGGGTTTCTGCCTCAGCCTGTTGAGAGAGGGTACAAGGTGTCACAGCTCAGCTGAAACCCAGGCCAGGGCTACTGGCATGAAGGACCCCTGATGGTGCCAAGACTCCCATCCCCTGGCCCCATGGACGTGGCTGCAACCCAGACTCGGCCTCAGTAAAGCAGGGAGCACTCCTCGTGCCAGGGCCCAGGCCCAGACCCCCCACCCATAACCACGGGAGCCTCTGTGGGCCGTGTTTGGACGGATGGGATTTGAGTTACGCTCCCCTGTGGCTTCATCTGTATCCATGAATGGGGGTCCTGGGGACACGCAGGGGACATTTCTTCTAGCTCCGACATGGCTCTATATTTTGTAATAATCCATGTGTCCATGTGTTCATTCATTCATTCACTGTGCCAGGAGATTTTCATCAACCCCGAATGTGTGGTCAATACCAGCTGAGCCAGATGTAAGGACATCGCCATAGGATGGGGATAGACAGCGAGGGTTGAGCATACAGGGCTATTTTAAACCCAGTGAGGAGGAAAGCCTGATGAAGCAGAGACTTATAAAAAAAAAAAAAAACATTTCTTATTGTGCGATATGACATATATGCACAAAAGTGATAAATTGCAAAGTTCATTTTAACAAGTAGTTCTCAAGCATATTTCAAAGTATGGTATGGGTTATAGTTCCACAACTTCAGGTATTTCCTTCTTGCTGCTCTAATACAAAGAAAGAAATATCAGTGCTTGTGTTTGAGGTCAGTTGGACTCTTGTGTAATAATTCTTGGAAAGAGGGCGCGTCTTACTTTTGCCCCATCCGAAAGGTCCTGCAGGTCCGTCCCTGGGGCGACCTGGCCTCCTGGAGGGTGGGCTTTACAGAGGGGGCGTTGCAGGAGGCCATGCTAGAGGGGTAGCATCCTGGGACTCGATACAAGGCAGGAAAGCAGAGGTAGCGCCTCTTCCCCAAGGGGGGCCCTCTTTCCCCCACCCCCAAGAACGGATCTCATGCAGACCGTCTCCCAAACAGGGAGGGGTTCCACCCTCCATCTGGGAGCAGGGCACATGTGCATGCAAAGCCAGGGACCCGTGCAGGGGGAGCTGGGACACTTATGGGGCAAGTTTTCCCCGAGGTCACCAGGCAAGTCCTGGCAGAGGTGCCCGGGACCACCGGGACTGAAAGGGAAACAGCCTGCAGCCCCAGGCTTGCAGCTGGATTGGGAGTGAGCTTCCTGGGACCTGGTTCTGGTTCCCGGGCCATGGGCTGGGGGCAGCGTCATCAGTGCGCCTGGCCTCCCCACAGCCAAGGGCCGCCACCGCTCTCAGCTGGGACTTTAAAACGAGGTGGGTTGTTCCAGGGACAAGAGAAGCAATGGCTCAGCTGGCCCGGTTCACATCCCCTAGCGTGCGGCTTCCGCCTCCAACACCAAAAGGCTCTGAGCCAGTGGGCTTGAGACAATGTCCACGCACAGGACATGGGATGCCAGCTCTGCGGGGACCCATGTCCCCGGTGCGCAAGCCCCATGCCAGGCCCTGGGGGAGAGGCCCACAGGTGTGGCAGAAGGTCCCAGGCGCTGCACAGGCTCCGGCACATGACACGTGTGATTTCTGCTGCAGCCCGTGAGGGACTTGCTGTCATCTTCCAGTTACAATGAGGAAACTGAGGCACGGGGGCACAGGAAGTGCAGGTTGCTCTGCTGTGCCTGATGGAGCCGGCCTTGAATCTGGACATGTCTCCAAAGCTCTGACCCCTAAGCCACCCTGCCGTGGAGACCCCCAGAGCAGGCGGTGGGCAGCTGGCCGCGGAGATCCAGGAGGAAGATGTCAGGTGAACGGGGGGCCAAGGGGACCGTGTTTGGTGGAGCCTGGGGTCGGGCGGGTGTGATCTGAGCAGGGGTTGGTGGCCGCCTCGGGCCGGGCTCCCATCTGTGGGAGGCAGTGGTCTTGCTGCACCACAGAGCCAGCCACCAACCACGTCACGGGGACCTAGGAATGTTCTCGGGTTTGGGTTTCCCACAGAATGCAAACAGGGAACATTCCTCGTGTGTTCCCTGGAATGACCTGCTCTTCCTTCCTGCCATCAGGGAGCCCAGTTTCCTGGCATCAACCTCTCCCTAAACCTCCCCCCACCCTCCCACCCACTCATCTGTCCGTCTCCCCACGTACCCACCCGCCTCTCCTTCACCAGCCCTTCCACCCATCCATGCACTCACCCATCTACTGTTATCCATTCATCCATCCTCCACCCACCCACCCACCCGTCCACATATGCACGTACCCAGGCACTGACTCACCCATCCAGTGTCCACTCATTTAGCCACCCATGCACCCACTGACACTGTCTATTCACCAACTCTCCCATCCATCCATTCACCCATCCATCTATCTTCTCATCCTCCATGTGTCCTTCCATCTACTCATCCACACCCCACCTCCCATCAATCCATCTACCTACCCAGACATACATAAATATATACACCCAACCATGCACCTACCCATCCATCCCTCTATGCACCCAAGCATCTACCTATCCATCCATCCACCTACCTCTCCCATCCATCCATCCATCCATCCATCCATCCATCCATCCATCCATCCAGCTACTCAACCATCCACCAAACCTCTCATCCATCCCTCTACCCACAAATCTATCCATCCATCCATCCACCCATCGATCTACTCATCCATCCTCCCACCCATCTTCCCATCCATCCATCTACTCACCCATCTATTTATCCATCCTTCTGCCCACCCATCACCCATCCATCTACCCACCCACCTCCCATCCATCCTTCTACACCACCCATCCACCCAACATTCAACAATCCACCTACCTTCTATCCATCCATCTATGCACCCATCCACCCATCCACCCATCCATCCATCCATCCATCCATAAACATCTTATTTGTCCCCTCTGCATATGCTAGGTCCTGTTTTATATGCTGTGACTCTTGTTAAAATGGCCTGGTTCTTCAAATACATGCCTAGAACTCCACGGACGATCTCCTGATGTGCGTGCACACCCGCATCCTTGTGTACAGACTCCCCCAGGCACCCACACCCACACCCAGATCCATGGATGGGTCTCAGGCCCGCATGTCCACACTTAGATGCAAGTACATGATACATACCCAGATGTACACCTGCCCTTGTGCACACGTGTGCCTGACTTCACACTCACACCGAGGCATTGAGTTCACACCCACACCGAGGCACATCCCGAGGAAACACAGGCATGAACCGGGGTGCACGCCCAGAAACTCATGCAGATGCCATGGTCTCACACACACAGCCGCATGGACAGACTCACAGGCACACACGTGTGCTTATACACCCACCCACACACGCGCGCATCATCCCAAATGCATAGTGGCAAATATTTTCCACATTTCTAGCTGCTAATGGAAGTCACCAGTTGGAACTTGCTTAATTGCTGCTGCAGAAAAGGAGCCGTCGGCAGTCTCAGACTCATGCCAACTCCCAGGGTGGGTGCCCTCCAGTTCCTTGGCTGCCTGGTAACCAAAACCCAGGCCCGGCCTCAGGAATGCTGGGCAGTGGGAGGGAGAGGAAGGAATGCTCCTACTCTATAATTTAGACATCTAAGCGTGGCACCCAGTGCAGCTCAGCCCTGCCCGCCCCGAGCCCTTCTTGGGCACGTGAAGGGCAGGAGGTAGCTGTCCCAGTGGTGTGGCTGTCCTGACCCCCATGGCTGCTGCAGAGCTGAGGGGTCCCCAAGTCTAGACCACCAGCTCTGTGCATTCTCCAGGGTGTGTTCTGATACCCCCTTCCAAGCTCCACCAGGCGGTACCCACTATCCCCACAGCCCTGTGTCCTGCCACCCGTCCAGCACGATGACCCAGAGTGCCTCCTTCTCGCTCCCTCACACCCCCTGCAGCCTTGCTGAAGCCCCCAGCCCTGGCAGCCCAGGGCCCCTCTCGCCACCTCCTTGGGAGGCTCCTTCTTTGAGGGAAAGGCATCCTCCAGGTGCTGCAATTCTGTCTCCCCGGTCCTCCTGCCCATGGGGCCTCGGCCCTCATGCCAAGACAGTGCACGCTGAGCTTCGGGCTGTCCCCGGGCCCCGCCCTGAGCTCTGCAGACCGCCGGGGTCTTGGATGACACGGCCCGGTTACTGTCCTGCTGCGAGAGCCCCTCCTGCTGCTCCTCCCCCTTCTCTCCATCTTCTCGTCGCAGGTTGCCGCTGCATGCGCCCCACACACTGTGTGAAGCCGGGACCAGCAATGGGGACACTGGGCAAAGCCAGCTGGGCATGCATGGCCCGCCTTCCGAGGAGGGCTTCTGTGGGGCGGGGGTACTCAGAGCAGGATGCTGAGGAAGAATTCTAGAGAGAGGTCCTGGGGCAGGCATCTCACAGCGACGAGGGAGTTCAGGGTTCTACAGCAACCCACACCTGTGTGGGGTTCGAACTGTGGTCAGAAGCATTTCTTGGAGCCAGGAAATGTGCCCCCGCCCCGTCCTGTGCCCGAGACCCTGCAAGGGCTCCCCGTTCCCCTGACTTTGAGGCAAGGCCCAGCATCACGATGTACTTGACCCTGCGCAGTTGGCTGGGCCTGTCCGTCTCAGCCCTGGATCTCCCCATTCCAGAAGGTTCTTGAACGAACCACATGCTCTCCTTCCAGGGCCTCGGCACGGGCTGTCTCTCCCAGTTCTCACCTCCTGCTCCCCTGGCAGTGCCGGCGAGAGTTTCAGGCCACAGGGGAAGGGACTGCGCCGTGGTCCTGAGATTGACTTTGCAGGCTGCACGGGGAGCTCGGGCTCCAGCTGGGTTCTGGGAAGATGTTCATTCCTTTGCCACTGGGCACCTTATGTTTTTTGAAAATTAATATCCCAAGCTCCCCTTCTGGACTTTCCTGGAACCAAATGTGCCTCCTCCTCCAGGCAGAAGACAAGACGGTGGCTCAGACTGGGTGGGGGGCCAGGGCTGGACAGCCCCCCCGGGCTTGGAGGCAGGGCCTGGGTCCCCAAGTGGTATTGCCAAAGGCCTTAAGAACCTCAGCAGGATCCTAAGGCTGTGTCCACACCTGAGGGTAGGGTATTGGGCCACCTGGAGAGCTGCTCTCTACAGCAAAAAGGAGGCAGCTCGGGGGGAAAGGGCTAGATTGACCAGCGCCTTTACTTCACAGCTCAGGCATTGCCCGGTCGCCTACCAGCTGCCCGGCCGGACGCCTCGATTCTCTGGGTCCTGCAGCACAGAGAAGTGCCTGCTCACGTCACTTCTGCCAAAAGACAGACCAGCATTGCCTGCCCTCATGGGGTTTCTCGTCCAAAGGGGAGACCAGCAGGAAATAATAAGGGACCCAGCAAGCGTCTGACCAGAAATTGAGCAGCAAGTTGCCCTGGAGCCCAGTACCGGTTGCCCGAAGGCTGTGGTTCGCAGGAGCTGCCTGGAAAACATCCCAGTCTGGGGCCAAGGGACCAGGACGTAAATCCCAGCCAGACCCTGTGTGGCCACAGGCAACTCACATTTCCCTCTGTGTCCCGGCCCCGCTCTGCGGCTGCACCCAGTGGCCCGGTTGGGGGGTGGGACCCCTCTTGGATGCCTGTTTCCAGGGGCCCCAGCTCAGGGGAGGTGCAGTGAGCCGAGAGGATGAAGCCAGAGTCCGACGGGACTCTGCTCTTTCCCACAGCCTTCCCCCACCGCTGGCCCGGCCTCCGCCCTGCAGTCGCCCTCTCGGGGCCTGGGGTGGGGGCAGCAGGAGCAGCAGTTTTCCCAGGCCCAGGGAAGGGCAGAGGCTGTGGGTGGGGCCGACCAGAGGCTCTCTTTCCCCGACTGGGAGAGAGGGAGCGGCCTGGGGCAGGAAGGCAGGCAGCCCTGGGAAAAGTCAGCCAAATCACCCCCACTGGCTGCCTCCCATGGTGTCCCGCTGCCCCTGACAATGCCTGCCCTGCTCCTTCCCGCTGCCTCTCCAGAGCCCCTTCCAGACCAGTGAACTGGGGTCCCAGCCACCCCAGGGCCTTTGCACAGGCATTTTCTGTCCTGACTCCGACAGTGCAGTCCCCCGTGTGCCCATCCGGTTCTCTCTCGAGGACGCTGAAGACACATTGTGCCAGCGGCTGGCAGGTTCCTTGGGGGCGTAGGGGTCTGCTTCCTCGTGAGCCCACAGACCCTCAGGGAGTGGAGGGGAGGGGAGGAAGCTCCCGGCCCCTGACCCTGCACCACCAGCTCAGGCTTGGGTATGGGGGAAAGTTGGCTGGGGGCGGGGGGGGGGGGCGAAATGCACAGATCTTAAGTGACTTTTCACACTTTTTACACCTATGCCACCACCACCAAGCTCAAGTTCTAGAACATTCCCAGCACCCCTACTATTTCCCTCATGCTCCTTCCTGGTCAATACTTTCACTGCCCATTCTTGAGCGTCATCTGCACACAACATGCCGTGTGTTCCTCGTTCAGCCTGGATTCCTCGCTCAGCACCCACCGTCACTTCCGAGTCTGTCCTCCTGCAGACAGCACAGGGGTCGGCTCCGGTTTGGGGCCGTGGTGGACACAAGCCTTCTGCCGCTACTCCTCGGGGGCCCCTGGACTGGGGTTGCAGGATCATGGCGCAAACCAAGGCTTAACTTTTCGTGAAACAGTGCATTGAACGCCTTTGAAGTTACTCCGGAAAATCGCAACGTTGGCAGGTGGATCCTCAACCCTCCTCTCTGGCCACCAGCTCAAGGCTCACTGTCCGGCCCGCACGTCCCTTCCCCAGTTCTGATCGCTGTACGCAGACCCGAGGCATCTTTCCATCTGCAAACGTGTCCGTACGCCTGGGGGGCTGACTTGGAGCAGGGGGGCCCCTCACCTAGAGGAGCCAGCCTGGAGCACCGCTCTCCCCGAGCCCAGGGTTCACGGGGCGGGCCCCGCCCCCCATGCACACACTGGTCAGTGTCCGGGCAGGCCAGAGCTGGGTCCAGATGGGACCTGATGGGGAGGCTCCGGGCCGCCCCCCATTACCCCCCATCCCCCACCTGCCGGTCCAGGGCAACCGATTTCCCAGGGTGCCCCACGGCTGCGCGCGCACGGGAGTGGATGGGCGTGCAAATGCACGCTCAGGGCAGCCTGCTCCCGGGGTCCCAGCGAGTCTGGGGCTTCCTCCCAGCTGTGCCTCTCAAGTCCTGACCTCCACCCCGGCCCCGGGGGCTTCTGGGTACGCCTGGCTGCCCATGGGCTTTTCTGTCCCTTTAAAATCAATTTAATAAGGAGCCCCAGACTGCACCTTCAAAGGCTGCTCCTCAAAAGACCTCGTCTTCACTCAGTCTCCTTTCTAAAGACGGCGGGGCTGAGTTGTGCAGATGAATACGGAGGCTGAGCGGCCGAGTGCGTGAAGCCTGCAGCAGGGCCTGTGTGGCCCGCTGACCCCGCCTGCCGAGCCGGGACCCCGGCTCCCCAACAATGCCCACCCGGCCTGGGTGGCGCCGGGGATCCCACTGGAAAAGGCCTTTCGCCGGGGCTGCCTTTAGAGAGGGGGACAATTGGCAAGAAGCCTGGCGCTTATTCATGCAGAACAGCAGTGAGAAATGCTGGCCGCCAGTGTCAGGGGTGGGCAGTGCCCAGAGCGGGGGGCCCGCGGGGCTGCGGGGAGCCCGTCGCTAGGAGACGGGGCCCCAGGCATCTCCCAGCGGCCCCTCCGAGCGGTCCTCCCGCCTCGTCCCCTCCGAGTCCCTCTTGCTGCTGCTGCTGCTGCCTGCCGTGCGCCTGGGATGCTGTGAGACCTCCTTTCAGCCGTGCGCCCTCTCTGGGCCTCCTTTCAGGATGGCAGGAGCTGGGATATTCCCAGCATCCTCTTGTGAGATGCTCTCAGAGGGCCCATCCCTCTGCCCGGGACTCCGTCCACCTCCTTCTCCCCACCCCAGGTCCCACAAACCTCAGCCACCCTGCCAAGCCCCCTGCTTGGTCTCAGCAGCTGCCCTGCAGCCCTCTGCTCACTGCTGTATATCTCCCTCCACCCCCCCACCCCTCCCTCCTCTGTAGCTGCCTTGGCTCTGGAACCCAGCAGGAGGCAGCAGGGCTGAGGCCACAGGGTCCGGTCATGCCTGGATGGCTCTCGGGGCACCAGCGCTGTCCGGGGCATGGTGAAGCATCTCTGCCCGCACGCTGTCCCTACCCAAACTTTTTGTCCTTGCTAAGGGGGTGGATAAGCCAACTCCCAGCGCTACCTGGGGTGCCTCTATGGGAGATTAGAGCTCAGAGGAGACCCTTGGAGGCCTCGGGAGCCTGGGGCTATTATTATTTGTAAATTGTGTACAGCACATCCTTCATATCAGTAAAATATATATATACATCCCCCCCACATACATATGTACTTTTATTTTATTTTCTTGAAAGCCAGTTGTTAAGCATTTACTGGCAGCCACTGATCTGGCTCTGGGCACCCAGGAAGGCTTCCTGGAGGAAGGTGTGAACTGAGCTGTCCAGCCAGGGAGGTCGTGCTTGTTTGCATTTGACTCACAGACACGTGATCCGCTCTCGAGTGTGCAGCTCGTGGAGACTGAGCAGCTTGTCCCATGCTTACAACCACTCCCCTCACCAGGAAAGGAAATTTCTGACACCCCCTTGGCCCCTTCCAGCCACCCCCACTCCTGCCCACCATCACCGCCATCCTGCCTTTTCACCACCGTTAACCCCCCAGGTACCTCTCGCCTGTTTTTACATGCAGCATATGCTCTGTTGGGTCTGGCTTCTTTTGCTCAGTATTATGTAGGAGAGATTCACCCATGGGGTTGCATGTACAAGTGGTTTGTTCGTCCTTGCTGTGTGGTATCATGCACATATTCCCCCCCTGCCCTCATCCACCCAGCTGTTGATGGATATTTGGGATGTTCCCAGCTGGGGGCGATTGGAAGCACCCCACTATGATGACTGCCACCTGTGTCTTTTTGAATGCACTTGTGAGCGTTTATCAAGGGCAGCCACACTACCTGTAGTCGCTGGGTCTTGGGGATCATCTGATGTTTGGTCTTAGGACCTCCCACCACCCAGTGCTCCAAAGTGGCTCTGCCAATTTACACCCCACTCCCAGCACAGCGTCAGTGTTCTAGAAGCTCCGTATCATACCTGGTACTTGGCATTACCTTTCTTTTTTGTTGCTTTCTTTTTGCCATTCTGATGAGTGTACATGTTGTCTCAGGTGGTTTCAGATCTACATTTCCCAGGTGACGAATCAAATTGGGCACTTTTACACTCTATTTACTTGCATTTTGGATATTCTCTTTTGAAAAGCGCCTGTTCAAGTCTTTTGCCTATTTTTCTATCAGCGTGTCTTTTTTTTTAAGTATCAATTTGGAGAAGTTCTTGATATATTCTAGATATGAGTGTATGTTTGGGTATCTATATTGCAAATTTACTTTCCACCCCGTGAACTGCATTTTTACTCACTTACAAATGCCTTTTGATGAACAGAATTTCTTAATCATGGTAGCGTTTAATTGATAAATATTTTCTTTTGTGGTTGGTGCCTTTTGGTTCCTGTTACAAAATCATGGCCCACTCTTCTGTTTCTTCTAAAAATATTCGCATGTAGAGCTGGAATCCATCTGGAAATGATTCTTGTACGTGTCGGGAGATAAGGGTCAAGTAGATCTTTTTACCTGAGGGCTGCACTTTTGACCCAAACTCATTTATTTCACAGGTCGGGCTTTCCCCTCTGCTTCGTTGTCACAACCACACGGCCCTGTGGGGAGTGGGGTCCCCGTCCTCGGCCTGTTTGGTCATCTGTATAGTAGCAGACCATTTGAATCACTTTCGCCTGGAGTTGGGGTGGCTTTTCTGGCCACATCAGTTGTCTGCTTTTGCTGTTTCTTCAATAAGACTTGGTCATTCCTCGTCTTTGCAGTGGCCCATGAATGTTAGTTAGGTTTTGCTGCTCAATGTCTAACAAGAGGGACTTTGCCAGGAAAATACGGGAGTGAAGCAAAATGCAGTCTTGGAAGAGGAAAGCACTGCTCTGGTTGTTTTCCATGCATTTAGCATCTCTTTGGTTCTGGGCCTTGGGCATCCAGGGCTCAGTGGATTAGCAGTCCACAGCAGTGCTTGGAGGTAGGTCCCATGTCCACCCATGCTTCCCAGACCAGGAACTTGAGGCCTGGAGGTGAAAAATGTGACCTGCCCAAGGTCACAGAACAAGTAAGTGGACAGCAGAGATTAACCCAGGCTGACCTGGGCCAAAGCCTGTCCATCCGTCCCATAAATATCCGTCAAGCACCCACTGTGTGCCAGGTACTGCACTAAACGTCAGGACGACAAATGCCACAATCCTTGCCCCTACCCCCAGCCTGTGCCCAGGCTTCCCACAGCATAGACAGAAGTTTGCAAGTCGGAGAGAGGGGTGACATTCCAGGCAGGAGGAACAGCATGTGCAAAGGCTCAAAGACATGGGAGTACCTGGTGCATTTGGGGACGGGTGCTAGGAGACGAAGGTGGGTCTGTCCTGGCAATGCCAGGGGTCTGGTGGAGAGCACCCACATGGCTGGCAGGAAGCAGGAGAGGCAGGAGGTCCGGGAGGGGACAGTCCTGTAGGAGGTCACAGTGGGCTGCATCAGGCCAGGGGCTGGGGGTTGGAAAGAGGCCACAGAGGACAGTCAGCAGATGGGAAAATTGTGGTGGGTGAAGGGCCAAGGCCAGGACCCGGGTGTAAAGCGGTGGGGAAGGGCTTCATGGACGCACGCACAATCTGCCCGGGTGCCTTGGAGGCCGAGCTTGGAGATGTTTCCCACCGGTCAGCGGAAGGGACCAGGGGGGCTTCTAAAATGGGCTGCGGAGGTCAGACCCCAGGGGTCTGCACTGGATAGGCATTTGGGGCCAATGACCTCCCTAGGCACCTCTGCCCAAGATTTGGGCCCACCACACTACTCAATGAGCCTTTGTGAATGAATGAATGAATGAGCAAATGAATGAGGGAGACTTTCCATGCACAAGCATCAAGGCTGTTTGTTCTCAAAGCACTTTACTGTTATTTTACTTGTCTCGGTAGCTCCTGGAAACAGAGGCTTTGAGTGGACAAATGGTCTGTGGCCACGTAGCTCAGGCTTCCCCTTGTGGCCACCCTGTGCCCCAAGGTCAGTGGTCCTCCTTGCCCACCCCCTCAGCATGTGGCTACAACAAATAGATAACTCTTTTTGGCAGGATCATTCCTGCTATGGGGAGGCACTGAGCCAGCCCTAAGGCCCTGGGGTGCCAGGTTGTCCACTCCAGCGTGTCTCCAAAACCAGACAGGAGGGCGGCACTGTCCCTCCTTCTGCCCTGCCACTCTCCCACTAACCGTGGAACTGAGGTTCGGAGGGCTGAAGCCTTATCCCATGGGTCCCCACCCACCTCTCCCAACTCCCTGGGCAGGGTGGGCCTCAGGGGGGGGCTGCCCAGGCAGGGACGGAGGGGCCCACTCAGAGGGAACCCACGCCTGGCCCAAGCTCTGCTGTCTCCACCTTGAAATATGAATCAATTTCAGTCAAGGAGCCCCACATTTTCGTTTTGCCCTGTGCCTCACCAATTATGGAGCCAGCCCTGACCCCAGGCCACCCCAGAGGCTTTTCCTTTTGCTTGAAGGCGGGTGCCCATTCCAGAACACAATTCCCTCTGATTACACGTCAGGAAGTGCACAAATAAAGAACAGGAAAAAAGGGAACATTTGAACCCTTCCTGGTGAAAATGGACCTCACAACATCCACGTTTCTTTGCCAACACAGAGGAAGATTAGAGCTACGCGGAGGTGAAAGTACCCTAGAACACGAGGCCAATCAACTCGACCTCTGGGCCTCCTGGAGCAGGGACCTGCAGCTGAAGTTCTGCTCTCAGGCAGGGACAGGGGTGTGAGGGCTGGAGCCCTGGCAGCTTGACTCTCCTTTGATTTACTCTCCCATCTGCAGCCTGAATCTCCAGAGGGCCCAGCTCTCAGGGCTGGTGGTGTTTATATGAAAATAAAATATAAGAATGGGAAGTCTCTTCCACAGTGCCTGGCTTAGACCAAGTGCTCAATAAATAATAGCTTATTAATTGATCATTAATGCCTTGAGTTCTCCATGAAAGCCAGGTTACTCTGGTGAAAACAAACTGGAAGCAACAACTCAGCTTAGCTCACCCTGTCCAAAGGAATAGATGGAATTCCCACCTATGGCCAAAAGTCTGGAAGGCTCCCTGGAGGAAAGGGTGGGTTCAAAGCTTCTTCAAGCCTTGGTGAGTCCTGGTGAGCAGTCTCTTCTAGATGGATTATAAATGACAACTGCCCTTTGCTGAATCATTTGTGACATTGCCTGGTTCTGCCATCTCATTGGCTCACAAGGTCACCCAAATGCCAAAATTGGGGTGCATATCCAGGTCAACTTGCCCCAAGACCCGTGGTCTTGGCCCATGGTACTCTGTGGTGCTGGTTTCCATCTGCCGGCCCCGGGGCACATTTGCACTTCCTGGCCCTCTGCTGTTGGGAAGGGCCACGTGGCTCTATCTGGCCAAAGAATTTCAAGTATAAATAACTTATCTCCTCCTTGCTGGAGCATTTAATTGCCAGGGTGAACCTCTCAGTGCACTCTGGACTTCAGTGTGTTTGAGATAGCAGCTGGTCCATCAGCAGAGCCCTCCACGGTCCTGCAGTGGACGGTGGACATTGTGTGTGAGCGAAAAATCAGCTTTTGCAGTTTTGAGCCCCTGAGATTCGGTGCTGTTTGTTACTACAGCATAGCTTGCCCTATCCTGACAGATACATGTCTGGACTCAGCTCTGTTGTGTGAGGGGTCCAGACTATCTGAAAGACAGAGGCTCCATCTCTGATTGCCTGGGCCCAAAACCTAGCATGCTTTGAAACAGACTGTGGAAAATGTCTGTTGGTAGCACCAGGCTGGGTGGACATTACTGCTTTCTCAGGACAACTTTGCAAACTTTGATGGTTTTGCAATTTCCTTTTCATTCATCTTTACCTCCACCAAGCTGCCCTCCTTCTCTGTCTGCCTTCATCTTTGTGCTACTTTTTCTTTCCCAGCATGCTCAGACAGTGCCTGATTGCTCCCTGGCCCATGTAGAGAAAGAGGTGAAGCCTTTCCAGGGGGGCAGAAGTTAAACACCCCCTTTCTACAGAAAGCAGCAGCCCATGCCCCACCTCTCAGCCCTGGCAGCCCAGTAGGTACCCCCTGATGGTCCTGAGAAGGTGGGCTTCTGCCTCCCAGGCCGGAGCCTCTGTTTGCCACCATAGTCACAAGCCCAGAGGCTTCACGCCTGGCTGTCTCCTCCACCGTTTCAGATACCAGTACAGGCGTCTGCAGGGTGGTGGCCCACTTCGTGCCATGAGCAAGCCTGGTGGCGGTTTTGGATGGGGATGGTTTAAAGCAGAACCCTGAGCTCCAAGCCATGACGTCCAAGTGCGTCCACCCCTGCTGGGCAGTGGCCATGTGACCCTGGTCTCCAGTGTCCCATGGTCAGTGGCTGTTTACCAGTCCCCAATTCCGAGGTGGCAACTGAGTATCCATGGCCCTGGCACCCGCCGGCCCTTGGTGGGTGGCTGTGCTTGGGGCCTGGAGTGTGATGCCATTGGGCCAGGCCGTGCGAGTGGACAGAAGCTCGGGGCAGCATAGCTGGCCCTGCACCTCCGGCCTGACCAGCAGCTGGGGTGAGTGAAGCTCTCCAAGTCCTCCCTTCTCCTCCTGGGGGGCCCCGGTTCCCCAGGCCCTGGTCCTCCTGGCTCTAGAGGAGGCTGCCAGAGCCAAGGGATGGCACAAGTCTGGGAAGAGACCCCAGGAATGCATCCCAGTTACCTTCCAGCCCTGGGCCTCACTCTCTGAGAGTGGCTGTCTCTGGGCCGGCTCAGGGCAGGGCAGGGGCCAAAGTCTGTGGCCTGGTCTGCAGGCCTGAAGGTGGCTTGGCTCCCCGGCTGACCGAGGTCGTCCCCACCCCGCCCTGAGTTCCAGGCAGAGCCACCAGGGCCTCTCCGTGGGCTTGGAAAGGCAAACAAACAGCCTGTGGGAAGCACCTCTGGGGAGACAGACAGACAGGGCTGGGACAGAGAGACCCTGACGGGTGGCCGCAGCGGACAAATGGCAGCCTGTGCACAGAGCATGGACCAGACGCTCTCGGCCGCTGCGGAGCCCAGGGAGACAGATGGCATCTGTGTTTAATGGGCCAGAGCATGGGCAGGAGCTTTCTCGCCACCCTCCAGGGCTTCTGGGCCCACCGTGCGGGCAGGTAGAGAAGAGAGAGGGGCCGGAGGCGGGCCCAGCCTCCCCGTGTGACCCAGGCAGGATGCCACGAGGCGGGGATGGGGAGCACAGATGGAGGACGAGGGAGCAGGGAGCCCCCACCCCCCCAGGGCTAGGTGAGTGGTGAGCTCTGAGTTAGAGCTGCCCTCTGGGTCAGGATCCTTGTGGAAATAATAATAATACAGAATATTTAGTAGCTCTTGTGTGTCAGACATTTTTCCCAGCGTTCTCTGCCGTATTATCTTGTTGACTCCTCTCCAAGCAGTGTGTGAGCCTGTGATTTTTCTCATTTGAAGGATGAGGAGACTGAAGCCCAGGACATTGTGGCATTGCCCTTGCTTAGCCTTGGGGAGGCCTCCCTAGGGGTGAGCATCTACAGGGAGGTCGGTTATTTGTTGGCATTGCATCTCAAGAGGAAAGATAGAGAACGGTACATAGAGTTAGACGGGGCGCCGTTTATTGAGCACCTATTGTGTACTGACTTCAGGTTCTCCTCCTTCTGTGTCTTTGCATCATCACTGTTACTATCATCACCAGCTCCATTATAATCACCACCAGCACAGCGCCATCCCCACTCCATCATCACCATCATCACCGCTGTCACCATGACCACCAGCATCACCATCTCCATCACCACCATAACCACCATCACCACCACCATCACTGCCACCACCACCACCACCACCATCACCACCACCACCATCACCACCACCACCATCACCACCACCACCACCATCACCACCACCACCATCACCACCACCACCACCATCACCACCACCACCATCACCACCACCACCACCATCACCATCACCACCATCACCACCACCACCACCACCACCATCACCACCACCACCACCACCACCATCACCACCACCACCATCACCACCACCACCATCACCACCACCACCACCATCACCACCACCACCATCACCACCACCATCACCACCACCATCACCACCACCACCATCACCACCACCATCATCACCATCACCACCATCATCACCATCACCACCATCACCACCATCACCACCACTATCCCCACAGCACAACTGCTGGAGGGGGCACCTCATGGCCCCCTGGTTTTGGCATTTGAGTCCCTCTGCTTTAATGGACACCCCCCAGCTCCACCTGCCCTTATTCTCAGTTACTTTAGGAGTTTTCTGTGGCCACTGTAGCAGAGTACCACAAACTAGGGGACTTAACATAACAGGAATGTGCTCTTTCACCATCCTGGAGGCCAGACGTCTGAAATCAAGGTGCTGGTAGGGCCATGCTCCCTCCAAAGTCCTGAGGGAAGGCTCCTTCCTTGCCTCCTCCAGCCTCTGGTGCTTGCTGGCCATCCTCGACCTTCCTTGATTTGTGACCCTAGCCCTCTCCCCAGGGTCTGCCCATCTCTGTGTCCACATTTCCCTCTTGTAAGGACCCCCGTCATGTTGGGTCAGGACCCACCTTAATCTAGTCTGGCCTCAGCTTAACTACTCACATCTTCAAAGGCTCTTTCTAAACAGAGTCACATCCATGAGACTAGGGGTCAGTACATCCTTTCTTTTAGGTGACACCTGTGGTGGTGGCCATTTACAGATGCCAGTGAGGAAGGAGGCTATGGCAGAAGCAGCTTCGAGTGAGGTCTGGGGTCCAAGCTTGTAGCCAAACCCACAATGGCCTCTCAGGAGTCAGGGGGAAAGGGACACGGTCACAGGGCAAGTGCCAGGGCGTGTAGGTTTTCACCCAAATGGGGAAATCTGTTTTGTTTGCAACCCAAAAGGAAGTTGTGAGTCATGACAAATAGAGCCACACAAGGCACTTGTTTGGTGGTGGCATGCAGGTACAGGTGTGTTCAGGTGAGTGCAGGACAGCGTGGGGTGAGTGGGGTGTACATGGGTGTACATAAGGTGTGCTGGGCACATGCAGGTCAGGAGGCAGATTTAGGCCCAAGAGACCAGCAGAGCCTCGACCCACACAGCAGGGGTCCTGCCAGGAGATGGAGAAGCAGCCCCCCTCCCTGCCAAAGCCAGTTCAGAACACCCTCAGGACCTTCTCGTTTCCAGCAGCTGAGACTGGCCCAAAGGAAGTTCATCATGACAAGGGACTTCAAAGAATCAAAAAGCCGCTAAAGGACCTGTTCAGAAAGGCCATACATTCATTCATTCGCTCATTTGTTCATTCATTTGCTCATTAATTCATTCACTCATTCATTCATTTCTTCATCCATTCATTCGTTCAACAATGTTTTTGTGCCAGGTGCTATTCTGAGTCCCTGTTGCAGTATTGGATAGAACAGTCACCTGCCTGCCCTCCTGGAGCTTAGGTTTGGCCGAGGCAGGTACACAGGTGGATAAAGAGCTCTGGCCCCCGCACAACTGCACTGGATGACAGAACAGACACAAGGGCTCACGGAGATTGATTTCCAGGACCCCTCACTGTGACATCAGGGCATCTGAAGGCTGGTCAGTGTTGGCTGAAGGGGAAGCCAGTGTCCAGGGCTCTCCCTGCACCCAAGTTTGCTGAGTGAACTGTGGGTGCCCCTCAGCTCCAGTCCCTGTCCCTTTCCACAGGTGCTTCATTCCAGCTGACACATCTGTTTAAGGTCCCTTAAGGACAGGTCCCCAGTGCTGCAGGGACAGCTGTTTGGGAGCTGCCTTCCCGCCTTTGGGTCACAGGTCCTTTTGAGCCCTGGAGTGAGCTGGATCTGGGGGGGTCTTCCTTGCTAGCAGCCGCTCCTCGATCCCCCAGTCCTGCATCACCAGAGAAGGTGCCCTCCAGCCCTGTTGCACCAGCTGCTCTCCCACAGGTTCTACATCCCCTGCTCTCTGTCCCCATCGTTCTGCCTGGGCAGGAGGGCAAGGCCAGTTCTGTCCCTTCTTGCTGTGTGGCCCTGGCAAAACACCATCCCTCTCTGGGTATCCTGCCTCCCTGGATGTACGGCAAGAATGGTGAATGTGGAAGACTTCATAAACTGTCTTGTGTCAGACGGGCGGTGGGGGCAGCCAAAACTGGACCTGCTCAGGCCACCGGGCTGAGACCCGCCCTTACCCCCACCTCATGGCTGGGTGGCTTCGTTGAGGCACTCAAACCCCTGTCTCCGCTTGCTCCCTGTACAGTGGGGACTGTAAGGATGGCAGTTCCGAGGCTGGGGGGTGGGGTGGGTGCGGATCCCTGAGTTACTCAGAAGGAGGAAGCTGAGGAGTGGGCACTAGCAGTGGTGGTGGTGGTGGTGGGGCTCTGGGGGCCCCCAGGGAACAGACAGGTCCAAGCTCTCCTGGGTTGTATGCAAACACCCACTGCTGGGGAGCTGTCCTCCAGAAACAGCGATGGGGTGCAAATGTGCGTGTCTGGCAACAAGTGTGGGGAGGAGGCTTGTGCAAACTTATCCACCATCTCAGACAGAGGAAACTTGGGCATAACTAAATACCCATCAAGAGTGTATTCGGATTCAGAGAATATGGAACGCCCTGCAGCGGCCACGCCAGGGAAGCCCGAGGGGAGTCACAGCAAGGAGGGAAGCGGGTGGTGTGCAGGGTAACCCCGATTCGGCTATGTGTCCAAGTGTGCACAGAAGTGTGGATCTGGGAGGGATTCGGACCACAGAGTCGATGGTGGGAGATTTGAAACAGAGACTTGGTGAGGTTATCAGCACTTTCCACCTTTTCCTAAGTCTCGGTATTGTAGAAATGCTCTACCGAAAACACGGCAGCTTGGAGGCGTGCTGCAACCCCAGTTTTGCCCTGGCCCCTCCTTGGCGGCATTCTAGGGCGCCTGCCATGACCTTGGGTGGGCCCTCTCCTCAGGCTATGCGCAGATTGGCTGGGCAGTCTGGGGTTCACCCCGACAGAGGGGGTGCCTACTACTCCCCCCACCCCTCAGGGTCTTTTCTCTCCAGCCCTGCCTTCTACCTCTTTTCAGCCAGAATTGCGACCCAGCTGGAAGATTCCCCACCCTGTGCCTGTCCCACCCTCCCAGGACTTTTTAACCCCCACTTTGGGCATTTACTTAAGTGGTTTCCCTGTCCCCAGAGGGTCCCTGCACCTTATCTCTGCACTTCACCCTTGCACTTCACCCCTGCACCTCACCCCTGCACCTTATCCTTGCACCTCACCCTTGCACCTTGTCCTTACACCTCACCCTTGCACCTCATCCCTGTACCTCGCTCTTGCACCCCACCCCTGCACCCAGGAAGCTGGCAGCCCTCTCAGTAGCACAGCACCCTCAGACCTCTCTCTGCAGCCCCTTTTCCACAGCCCCAAAGGGGCTGGGTTTATGCAGGTGGAAGTCAGACGGGGGTCTCAGAGCCAAAGTTCAACAGGGAACAGGATCCAAGGGGCTGGGGTGAGTCGGAGCCCAGCTGGGTGGGAGTGGGGGGCTGATGGGCAGGTGGGGGGACGCCGGAGGGAGGCCATCCTCAAGGGCAGGACTCAGTGACTTTGCCTGCAGGGTCATTCCTAGGCCAAGAGGGGCAGGGAGGGTGGGAAGGTATCCTTTGCAGCCATGGGGAGGCCGCAGCGGCCCGATTGACCTGAGGCTTTGGGGAGTGTGGCTGAGGAGGGCCTGGCCAGGCAGGAGGGCCACGTCCCCAGGAGGATGAGACATAGGGGCCACTGGGCCCGGAAAGTCACGGCACTTCCCTCGAAGCAGTCTGACCTGACCTGAGCAGACTCCTTGATCAGTTGTGCCTAGTTGTGCCAGCTCAGTCCTGCCAGTCTCCCCTCAGTGCTGCCCCATCAGCCCCTGTGCTATCCTACAGCCTCGGGTGGGTGGGCCGGCACCCATGCCCTCTTGGGGTGTGAGCCATGAGCTGAGCCTCCTCCCCGGCTGAAGGGCTTCCCCTCACACTTAAGAAAGACAAATCCCAGCCACCCAGCCTGCGAGACCTCACGGCACCAGTGCTGACTGCCGGCAGGACCCTGCTCGGGGGCCCAGGTACCCAGGTACATGCACCTGACTACAGGACAGGTAAATCGAGCCAACACACAGTTAGAGAGATGGTGTTACCTTCTTGCCTTGGCCCTTTGCTTCCAGCACAGCCTGGAAAGTAAGCTCAAATTTAGAACTCTCGGATGCTTCATCCACCTGCCCCAGTGGGTGCCTCTGACACTCCTTCGACACCTGGTACACTCCAGCTGCAGGTGGGCCAGGTGCAGGAGCAGCTGTCCAGGCCTGGTGGCCCTGAGGCAGGCAACCTGGGTCCTCAGGGCGTGGGCTCCTGGCAGCAGGGACCCTGAAACTTGCAGAGGGAGGGACACTGCCTGGGGAGGGTCAGAGCAAGGGCCCTGTAATGTGGGGGCTGCTCCATCTGGGCCCAGCTAACTTTCCAGCATTTTCCAGCACTTTCCAGCACTTTCCAGCATTTTCCAGCATTTTCCAGCATGCTTCCAGGTCCTGCAGTTCCCCAGCCACACGGACCCCTGTGCTGCCCTTCGAGTGCCCCTTGCATGTGCGTCCTGCCCCTCTTGGGTGCTCAAAGGTGTGTCCTCACTGTGTGTGATCAGGTGGATAGAAGGCCCCCAAGACGCCCACGTGCCATCACCACGCCCTGTGAAGGTGGTCCCTTACGGGATTTGTGGTGGAATTGTGTCCCCTAAAAGGCAAGTTGAAGTCCCTGCCCCTGGCCCTGTGACTCATTTGGAAACAAGGCCTTTGAAGATGTGACTAGTGAAGATGGAGTCCTTACAAGGAGAGGATGTTTGGACAGACAAACAGACGACTGACGCAGACTCAGAAAGACGGCCGTGTGGCGACAGCTGAGGTTGATCCAGCAGGCCCCTGCTGGAGCCCTTCAGACTTTGGAGGCTGCCCAGCCCTGTGACCGCTTGGCTTTGGGCTTTTGTGCCTGCATCTACACCACTGAGTCTCAGAGCTTTGCTACAGCAGCCCTGGCCAAAGGGACTTTGCAGAGGTGAGAACTGAAAGGCCCTGAGTTACAGGGTCACCCCCATTGTCGGGGAGTGTCCCAGGGACCACAAAGTCCTCATAAGAGAGAGGTGGGAGGAGTCGGTCAGAGAGTGGAACTGCGATAATGGGCTTTAGGATGGAGGAAGGGGCCACTAGCCGAGGGATACAGGCAACCCTAACAGCCGGAACAGGCAATGAAAGGGATTCTCCCTGGAGCTTCCGAAAGGAACTGAGCCCCATAGCACCTCGACGTTACCCTCTGAAGCCAATTTTGGACTTCTGGCCTCCAAAGCTGGGAGAGAATAAATCCAGGCAAGTTTGTGGTCATTTGTACAGCAGGGAGAGGAAACAAATACATTGTGTTTCGGAATTTTGTGCAAAAGGGCAACTCGGTCAGGGAGCCAGTGCCTGACAAGTTCTCAGGCTAAAGAGCATCCATCCTGCCAGTGGGATTTCTTCAAAGCACTTAGCACTGGGGGACTTTGTCACGACTCACCAGGGCTCATCCTTACTTGCTAGGATGGCAAGTCTATGCAGACGGGGACCTCGTCTCAGAGGAGAACATGGTTTTTCCATGTGTAAATGTCAACAGCTATTTGCTGAATGAATGATTGAATGAATGACTGTGTCCAGCTAGCAAAAGGCAGCCTGGCCCCAAGCTGTGCTCCTGTCAGGTCACAGCAGCCCCAGTGTCCGCTTCTTCTCCTGCAGGACCCTGAGCAGATGCTGGGGGCTCAGGAAGCAGCAGGAGTGGGTCCTTTCACACTTGGGGCTGCCCGTGCAGACGGCTGCTCCTCCCTCCTCTCTCTACTCTGCCTGTCCCACCTCTGCTCGTCCTGGCCCCCTTTTCCTGTGAGTCTCACTCTTTTCCTGGAGTTTCTCTGTATGCACAGGTTTCGGATTCTACTCCCCTCCTTGGAAGGCTGCAGTGACTCCCCGAGCTGCTCAGGACCCCTCTCAACATGCACAGTGCCGGCCCTTCCCGGCAGGGCTTCCATCCAGCTGTTTGCCCAGTAGAGTTTTCATCCAGATGCTTATTGTCCCATGAATGAATGAATGAATGAGTGAAAGGCCTCTCTGAGAGGTAAGCGCTTTCTTTGGCTAGGGGTGAGCCTTGCTCCTGATTCTCTCCTTGTAGCTTGGGTGGACTCTTTCCACATCCGGGCCTTGATTTCCCAGGCACAAAACCCTGGAGACCACGAGACCTTCACTCAGTGGTGAGCCCCAGCCCTTTCCAGGTGATCTTTGGGAGTCACAGACCTACCTTGACAGAGATGAGGTGGGAGGAGATGGAGGGCCCTGGGTTTGGGCTTGCAGTAGGGGGCACCCAGGGGGACCAGGAAGGGAGGGGGAGGGGCGTGGGGGCGGGCCTGAGTGGGTGCAGGGCCTGGGGCCTGATGGTATGAGGTTGGGAGTCTCCAGGACCTCAAGTCTGAGTTTGCAAACAGAAGCCCATTTCCCTCTTCGCTTCTGAAACAGGGCCAAGATCCAGCTTGAGTTGTCTCCGCCCCACCCCCTGCATCCTCTTCTAAGTTGTTTTTACATCTGAATTAGCAAAGTGGCTGGGGTCACAGGCCCAGGCTTTGGAACAGCCCGCATCTCCCCAAGTAGGGTCCAGAGCCGGAAGTGTACCTGTGTTGACCCCGTGATTCAGGAGCAGGGAGCGGGTGCAGGTCCAGGTGAGGCCTTTGCATCTGGCCTGCCCGTGGGGGTGGGGGTGGGCTCAGGGGTGGCCTCTGAGCTGTGTGCCCCAGGCTGGATACATCCACTGGCTGGATGCTCAGAGCTGCAGCTCCTAGGGCCCAGAGAGTGGGAAGGCGTGCAGGTGGGCAAGAGTGCAAGTGGGCAAATGTGCAAGGGGGCAGGTGTACAGGAGTGCAAGTGGACAGGCATGCAGATGGGCAGGTGTGCAAGAGTGCAAGTGGGCAAGTGTGCAAGGGGACAAGTGTGCAGGGGGCAGGTGTGCAGGAGTACAGGTGGGCAGGTGGACAGGCATGCAGATGGGCAGATGTGCAGTAGTGCAGGAGGGTAAGAGTGCAGGGGGCAGGTGTGCAGGAGTGCTGGTAGGTAGGAGTGCAGGTGAACAGGAGTGCAGCTAGGCAGGCATGCAGGCAGATGAGAGTGCAGGTGGGCAGGCATGCAGGTGGGCAGGCATGCAGGCGGGCAGGCGTGCAGATGGGTAGGCGTGAAGGTGGGCAGGCGTGCAGGTGGGCAGGCATGCAGATGGGCAGGCACGCAGGTGGGCAGGTGTGCAGATGGGCAGGCGTGCAGGTGGACAGGCGTGCAGATGGGCAGGCACGCAGGTGGGTAGGTGTGCAGATGGGCAGGCGTGCAGGTG
This sequence comes from Tamandua tetradactyla, assembly GCF_023851605.1. Taxonomy (NCBI): domain Eukaryota; kingdom Metazoa; phylum Chordata; class Mammalia; order Pilosa; family Myrmecophagidae; genus Tamandua; species Tamandua tetradactyla. The sequence continues at coordinate 5,162,833 of NC_135335.1, forward strand.
GACAGGCGTGCAGATGGGCAGGCATGCAGGTGGGCAGGTGTGCAGATGGGCAGGCGTGCAGGTGGACAGGCGTGTAGGTGGACAGGCGTGCAGGTGGACAGGCGTGCAGGTGGGCAGGCACGCAGATGGGCAGGCATGAAGGTGAGCAAGCACACAGGTGGGCAGGTGTGCAGGTGGACAGGCGTGCAGGTGGGCAGGCATGCAGATGGGCAGGCATGCAGATGGGCAGGCACGCAGGTGGGCAGGTGTGCAGATGGGCAGGCGTGCAGGTGGACAGGAGTGCAGGTGGACAGGTGTGCAGGTGGGCAGGCACGCAGATGGGCAGGCATGAAGGTGGGCAGGCATGCAGATGGGTAGCACCTGTGGACCATCACTGTTCCAGGACCTGAGCCTCCGACTCCTCATAGGGCTGTGGGAAGAGTGAAGGGGGCAGAGTGTGCCAGACCTCTGGCCAGGGCAGTGCCACCTCTATGACAACAAAGTCGGGGAATAGCCTGGCCTGGCCTGGCCTGACCCGGGAAGCGCCCACAGCCCAGCTTGCCCAGGCCTGGGTCACCCGTGCAGAGCCCACATTGCTCAGATGCCCGCTGCCGCTCCGCCCTTCCTGGGGTGGGGCGCCCATCCACGTCCAGGGAGGGTGACCGGGGGGGAAGTTTCCTTCCTCCCTGGATGGAAACCCCTGGCCCTCACCCAGGAGCCAAGCCGGAGTCTGCAGGAGGACCCCTGCCTGCACAGCACCATGCAGTGGGGACCGCTTCGAGGGACACAGGGCCAAACAGCCCTTCTGCACACATTGGAGAAGAGGGGTCCAGGGAGGGGCTCCACCCACCCAAGGTCCCCTGTGTGTCCTGAGGGTGCCCGGGCAGCCTGCACTGCGCCTCTCCCAAGGGTCTCTGGGAACTGGCCCTGTCGTGGGAGGCCCCCCCCCAGCCCTTTCCGCGTGGCCGGTGCAGGACATTACCTCATCCCTCATGGGGCAGCTCGGCCCAGGGCCAGCAGATTGCGCTGGGAATGTGTTTCCTGCTGCCCAGCCCGGCCTCCGATGGACAACTCAGCGCACATGGCTGGGGCTGCCTGGGGTCGGGTGGGAGGGGCCCCCACCCTCCTCGGCCCAGGGCTCTGGCCTGGCCCCCACCCCCGACCCAGCAGGGAGCAGAGGAAGGGAGTGGGGCAGTGCTGGTCGGAGCCGCGAGGAGCTGCAGAAAACAGACGCACCCAGAGGAAGCGGTGGGGGGTGGGGGGGGAGTGGCAGACCCGGCCACATGGACAGGGCTCTTGGCATCCACAGTGGGTGCTCGGTCGGGGGGGAGGGGGATGGCGAGGAAGGGGGAAGCCCTCCGTGGCCTCAGGGGCCCTTCCTGCACTCAGGGGTCTGCTTTCCTCAACTTGTCCGGAGAGCCAGGACCCAAGAGGCCACTGAGCACTGCAGCAACAGGTGTCTCTCGTGACCGGTAGCCGCCCCCAGGTGCCATGTGCCACCGCCTGCTGCCCGGGCCAGCACCCCCCCACCGTGGGTTCGGCTCCTACACAGCTCCCAGACACGCTGGTTGGTCATGGCGCCTTCCTGGGCATGTCCTGCTCCACATCCACCGGCCAGCAACACTGGAGGACTCAGTGTCATTCATTCATTCACTCATTCATTCATTCGTTCATACCACACACATTGATTTAGTGCCCTCTATGGGCCAAGACAGGGAATGGGGAGTGCCGTGATGGACAAGATGGACGTGGCTCCTGTCCCCCGGGAACGTCCAGTCCGGGAGGCCAGGAAGGAAAGACAGAATGACACAAGTCAGCAAACACCCAAAAAGTTTACAGACCTGAGAAACCTTTGACCCCTTTCTTCTCTTACCTCCCCCATCTAACCTGTCAATCCAGGGAGCCCTGCCTGTCCGCCCCACCCCTGCCATTGCCCCTGGAGCCTGCCCTGGGCAGCCCTCCTGGCTATCTCCCTGCTGCTGGCCTTGCCTCCGTGCTCCCTTCCCAGCCCTGCACAGTTTGGCTGCCCGTTACCAACTGCCCTCGCCTCTGACTCGCCTCCTTCACTTGCTCCACCTCCCTCCTCTCGAACCCACTCCTGCCCCAGGACCTTGCCACTGCCTATTCCCTCCGCCTGGGGTGCCCTTTCCTCGGGAGTCCGCATGTCTCCTTCCTTGAAGCATAATCACTAGGCCAAAAAGAATGAAGAGTCTAAGACTGTTGGCACAGACTACCAAAGGATCAGCCCAGTTTCTAACACCCCACACTCCCCACATGAAGGGCAAGGGGTTATTTTGTAGCGAAGTTTCATTTCTTATAAAGATCTGCTTACAGGTCGCCGGGAAGCATTCATGAAGCCAGGGCTGTGCTTGTTGGTTCGCCCCATCACTGCTCAGTACAGAGGCAGGATCTCGCTTAGCAGTCAGTTGGCAGATGCATTTGAGAATGAGGTGTTCCACTCTATCACACACGACGGGGAGTGGGGACCCCCTGCCCTGCCTGTTTCAAGACCTGGCGTTGTTTTCACAGAGATTCTGCAGCAATGATCTCCATGGTTTGTTGCATCTGTTGGATCACTTCTTCAGAGAAACTCCCAGCTCAAAGCTGCATTTCGTGCACTGGAAGTGCAATATGCAGTTGCCGGTCTCCCAGGAGCCTTGGAGCAGTGAGGGGAAGTGGGGGGGCTGGGCTCATCTCCCCTTTCAAGGCCTGATTTTCTCATCTGTAAAAAGGAATGAACTGTACTACATTCATCAAGCTGTTGTTGGGAATTACTGAATTAGATGTCTGGTTGAATTTTAGTACAGACTTTAAACTTTTTAGTCCAAGAATCTCAAAACTTCTTTCATTGGGTTACATCAGTGAAAAAAAAAAATTGAGCCAGCATCCCAATAAGATATATATCTTATTGATTTATAATCTTTTTATTTTAAATAAATTTAAATTTGTTTAAATTGTATCCATCCACATTCCCAATAAATTATAAGGATTAGAAAACACTCAAATATGGAAATTGAAAAGATGAGATTAAAAAAAATCTACCCTTCAATTTATTTAAAGGTTAACAGACTGATAAGGTTTTCTATGTGTTCCTGAGTCGGTTTTGATGTTATATTTTTATAAGAAGTTGACCATTTCATCTACATTTTAAAATGTGTTAGGCATAAAGTTTTTCTTAATATGCCCTCTCTTTTAAATATTTTATACTGTATCAGACTTATTTCCTTTTTGTCATTTTGCTATTTTTCAGTTCTGGGTTCTCTGTCACTTTAATTTAATTTTAGTCTTGCCAGAACTTTACCTGTTTTCAAAGAAATAGCCATTTGCTTTGTGGATCCTATCTATTATTTTCTGTTTTATTAACTTCTCTGACTCTTATTATTTCCTTTTTCATTAGGTTTACTGATGGTCACTTAGCTTTGTAAAAGTTTCACTTTCCTTCTTTCTATAATATGTGCATTTTAGACTTCAATTTTTCTTTAAATACCACTTTAAAGAAAGTGCATCTCACAAATGTGATATATAGTATTTCATTATCTTTTATCTGTAAATATGATATAATTTCCATAATAACTTCTTTTTTTGAGTTATTTAGAAATGTGCTCTAAAAATTTCAAATGTACAGGGTTTATTGATTCTAACTTAATTACATTGTGGTCAGAGAATGTTCTCTATTATACCATTTGTGAGATTTGTTGAATTTGCTCTGTGGCCTACATATGGTCAATTTTCATGAATAATACATATGTTCTTAAATAGGCAGAATGTGTTTTCTTAGCTGTTGAGTGCAGGTTATGTTTATGTCATTCGCTTGAGATTGTTTATTTTATTTAACAAGCATGTAGCAAGCACAAGCAATGGACCAGATTTTGTTCTAAGCACTTCACAATTATTGAGTCATACAATCCTTGTACAATCCTATGGGGTTGATATTGTTCATACTAGCCTTTCATAGATAAGTGCACAAGGCACAGAGAAATGAAGTAACTTGTCAGAGGTCACACACACACAGCCAGTAAGTAGCAGAACTGGAATTTGAACGAAGTATTTGGGCTCTAGAGTTGTCTTCCTGAACACTGTTCTAAGCTGTGATTATTCTAAACCCCTATATTATAATTAATTTTGTCTGCTTCAACCATCAAAGCTTAACATTGAACTATTAAACTATCACTCTATAATACTGAATTTATCTGTTGCTCCTTATAGTTTTAACATTTTTGATTTAGGTATTATTTAGGTATTTTGAGGACATACTGGATTCAACCAATTTTTAAAAATTGTTACATCTTCCTGGTGAATTATACCTGTCATCCCTATGTAGTTAGCAACTTTTCTTTAATGATGCTTTTTATCTTAAAGTCTGTTTTGTTTAACATTAATATAGCTATATAAGTTTCCTTGCAGTTAATTTTTGCTTGATATATCTTTTCTCATCCTTTTATTTTACTCTTTTTATGCCCTTATGCTATAGGTATGCCTCTTGTAAAAAGCATATAGTTAGATTTTGTTCATGGTTCATTTGCTTTTTTATAGGCTCTGTCTTTTAACTTGTGCTTTTAGTCCATTTACATTTATTGTAATTAATGATATGGTCAGAACCATTCCTATGATCCTGATTTTGACCTATTTACAGTGTATTTCATGATTGTTTTTCCTTTCTTCTGTCTTATATTGGGTAATTGAATTTAATTTTTTCCTTCTTTACCCATTACTCACTTGGAAATTTTATAATCTACTTCTGATCTTCTGGAGGTTAGCTTAAAAATTTTAATGTGCATGCTTACTTAAAACTTAAGTGTAGAATGGAATGATTTCTAAATGTTGTGTTAGTTAATTTTTTTTAATTAATAAAAAAAGAAAAAAAAACTTAAGTGTAAAATCAAATATGTTTATGTGACTCCTGAAAAGCATAAGAGACTTTGAATTCTTAATTCTAACTGTCATTTTCTTATTTTATATTTTTTGTACAGAAATTTTTTTGTCTGGGATTGTTTCCATTACTCCCTTATTATACATTTTTATTATTCTAGTAGTATTTATTATACTAGTAATATATAGCCAATGCTTATTTAGAGTTGCTTAAGTGTTCGGTTTCTTCAGTCTAGTATTTCTTTCAGTGAGAATCCCTCCTTCCTCTGCTGTTGAAATACTTGCCTTCAGGCAGATATCCAAGGACCATGGGGGGCTCAATGTATTTGCTTCCCTTCTCTTAGGATCACAGTCTGAAAGCCAGAGTTTCATAAATTTTGTTCAGTTTTCTAGTTGTTTACAGCAGGAGAAGGAGTGCTCTCCATTTTCTACTATCATGACCCAAACAAAAAAGTTGAAAACCTTGAGCTTTAATTTAATTTTTTTATTTTTAAGAATTCTATTTGCTCGTCTTGAAATGTGTCTGTTTTACTCTTAGGGTGATTTGTTCCTTTCTTATGTTTCCAATTCCTCCTTGCAGCTCCTTAAACATTTAAAACAGACAATTTCTTAGTTTCCACCTGAAAAAAATCCGTTATTTGGGTGTTTTGAACTCATGTATGCTGATTCTCCAGGCAGATCAGTACCTTTGTGTTTTGTAACTTTTGGTGATGAGCTCATCTCAATAGGGTTTTATTTGTAGAAGTTTTAGATGGCCTTGATGCTGAGGCTTTGAGTTTTTTCTCTTCCATAAGCCCTGGGGGTCACTGGTTCAGGTTGCCTCTCTAAGTAACTGTAAGATAAATGTGCTAGTTTACATCTAAATGCTGTCTCAAGGAACAGCAAGGCGCAGAGCTCCCAGAGAGATGTTTTCCCTCCTGTCAGCTTCCTTTTAGTGCCCCTGTCAGGAAACAGAGCTGTCTTCTCTGCCCTTCTCTTGAGGGCAGTATCTGAACCTTCTCTTGAGGGCAGTGAAGCAGTATCTGAACCCACTTCACATGGGGTTCTCCGTCCCTACTCTCTGTGCCTTGTGGGGTCAGAGCCACCTCTCTGGTTCCTTCATGTTGCTAGAACCCAGGATTTTGGGTCACGGAGACCAGTAGCCCCGCCCCCGCCATCGCCCCCCGCCCCCCCCCCCCAATCTGCGGCAGTGTCTCCTGAAATGTTTCTGGCTAGAGGATTCAAATTTAACTGGGTGTCCTCTATTTTTATTTGCAAAATCTGGCAACCCCAGACACAAAAGGATAGATAATGCATGACTCCACTTTTGTGACCACGGTAAAGGTAAAATCAGAGGCTTATAATACAGAATATAGGGCACTTAGAGATGCACAGAAGGTAAAGATGGGTGAACGGTGAGCTAATGAGGTCGAACTCTAATGTAAGGGAATAGATAGGAGTCAAGGTGATTCTCTAGTGGGTCTATAAGTAATGTTACCATATGAAGGTGAGCGAGATTCAAAGGGGTTGTAGAGGCCTACGTGTCCCACTGATTAACATTAGAAATATAAATAAGATCTTGCAAGAACCACTTCAAAGGTATGATTCGCGTACAAAGAATGTTTAAGTCCAGGGTACAGGGGGAAAATTGGAATTGGGATTGCATGCTATGGGCTGTGTTTAACAGGAAAACATCAGCAGTACCACAGCAACTGCAGAGGTAAATAATGGGGGAGGGACAAGAGTTAAGGGGAGGTTTCAGATTTTCCATTTGGTGAGGGCGCACTTATTGGTTATCTTTCTCTTGGGAACAAGGAAATTACCTAAAACTGAGAGTATTGGTGGACTGTGGACTGTGGGCATTATACATGATGCCTGATGGATGCAGGTGGCTGAAGGACGCACTGACTGAGAAGTAGACGGGTGAGTGATGGTGTGTATATAGGAAGGAATATTGTGCTGCTACAAAAAGGAACGAAGTCGTGAGACATGCAGCGGTGTCAATGAGCCTGTGAAACATTTGGTGAGGCAAAATAAGCCGAAAATGAGAGAATAATTATTGTGTGGTCTACTTTAGAAAATGTTTATAAGAAAACAGGGGCTTAGATTGTAAATTCTTACAGCAGACACATTTAGTCCAGAGTGGTAATTATTATTTATGGATTTTGAGAGGCTGTTTTATATATGGATAACTGTATTTAGAGATAAGAATGAAGTCATCAGGTAGGGGTTAATGTCATTCAGAATACAGAGGTATTCTGTATTCTGTATTCTGTCTCTATTTTAGAGCCACACTTACTCTTTGAGACCAAAGGAAGAAAGGTTTATTTTGCCCAGAACCTAAATTTTCTGTAGCACATAATCTAACTCAACCCGTCTGGATAGCTTATTTGAGCAGTCGAAACACAGGGACCTCAGAATTGAACGAGGTCCTTTAATCTTGCATAGCTTAATGTAATACCTTGATACATCCCAGAATATAGCAAGCAGATAATCAAGAAGTATTGGCAAAGTCCATTGAGGGGTGGGAGAAAAAATATGGAACTATTAAACTTTATCACTGGGGAAACCCCTGATACGTGTCAAATATTAGGGACAGCCAAATCAATAGGCCAAACTCTTGATCTCGAGGCTTGCTCTTGTGAAGCTTATGTATGTGGTGGAGAAGCTTAGCTACCTATACGTGTGCCTGAGAGTCACCGTCAGAGAACCTCTTTTGTTGCTCAGACGCGGCCTCAGTCTCTCTAAGTCCAACTCTCTCGGTGAAATCTTTGCTCTCTCGCCTACATGGGACACGACATCCAGGGGTGAAAGGCTCCCTGGCAGCATGGGAGATGACTCCCAGGGACGAGTCCAGCCCTGGCACTGTGGGATCAACAATGCCATCTGACCGAAAGGGGGAAAAGAAGTATAACTAAGAATGCATCAGTGGTTGAGAGAATTCAAATACAGCGGAGAGGCTACTCTGGAGGTCACTCTTACATGAGCTTCAGGTAGACATTGCTACCAATCATAACTTACCAAACCCCAGCCAAAACCATTCCTGCCAATTCTAAAGAACACCTAGGCTGAGATATAAGATTCTACAAAGGTTCCATAAACTAGGGTAACTTTCCAGAAACCTACAACCTCTGGATGTAGGACCAGACAAGTCCTGAAACCTAGAGGGCCCAGCCTCTCCAGAACATCAGCTAGTTCCATCTCCCTACACCATATTACTGACAGCCGCTTCCAACATGAAAAAGTTAGAATGGGCATAGCCCAAATACCCCTAAAGAGTGGGAGAAAGATCAAAGGTGATGGTGGAGTTACACATAGAAGGTAGGGTTTAACAAACGAGTATGACTGCTGAATCATTAAATTGATATTTCTTTTAGTCTCCAGTATCTTAGAGCAGCTAGAAATAAAAACCTAAAATTGTGGAATTGTAACCCATACCAAACTCTGAAATCTGTTCTACAAATAATTGTTGTGCTGTGCTTTGAAATTTATTGCTTTTTTGTATATATGCTATTTTTCACAAAAAAATTTAAAAAGTCGATTGTGATGATAAAAAAATATTTATTTCTTCTAGCTTCCCATGTTCTGGAGCGGCTAGAAGGAAAAATCTGAGATGATGGTATAGTGGCTCATGACAAACTCTGGGATCTGTCCTGCTACTTGTTAAAGAATGCTTTTGAAAGTTATTGCTTTTTTCTTTCTTTGCTTTCTATATATGTTATATTATACGATTAAAAAACTTAAAAAAAAAAAAGGCAAGCAATGCAAGAACAAACGTCCTGCTTTTTTATTTATAGGAAATTGCACGCCTATATGTGTGCACCGGCATTGCAAGGGTCAGAAATGGCAAAATGTGTGTGTGGAAGGGGGCAGGCAGGACTGCTGGCTGTCCACATTATCCCTTCTCCCTTCTCCCATGACAACAGCACCCACAATTTTTAGCTGAACACACAGTCACTTATAATAAAACACCTTCTCAGACTTCCTTGCAGCTAATGTGGTCATATCACCAATGGAAGGTTAAAAAAAATGCCATAAAACATCTTAGCTTCCAAGATTCTTCCTTAAAAGCAAGTGTTATGTCCCTTCTTCATCTCTTCCTCCATCTTGCTTTCTGAAACACAGATGTGATGGCTGGAGCTCCAGCTGCCATCTTGGACCAAAAGGTGCATGTCTTACATCTGGGACAATGACTCGTGGATTAATAAGGAGCCCCAGACTCTGAAGACTTCATAGGACAGGGCCGTCTCCCATCCTTGACCTGCCATTTCTAGACTCTCACACAAGACAGAAATGAATTTTTATCTTGTTTAAGCCAGTGCTTTTGGGGGTGTGGGATGTCTGTCCTTCACAGCTGAAAAACTAACCCTGAGTAATACAGGTAGTTACTTTGGTGTGTGAGATTTCTGGGAAGTTAAATTTCCTTTTTACGTGGTTTCTTTTTTCTGTTTCTTCTGATTTCATGCCTTGAAATAAATGCACTATTTGTATGATTTTTAAAAATTTTAAATTTTGACACAAATATGAAAGAAATAAAGAAAGCTGGCATTGACCCAGCACTTAACATGTGCCAAGAATTGTTTTGAAGCTATACATAGACTATGCTATCTAGTCTTTGCAACAGCCCTATTGGGTATGTTATTATCCCCATTCTCAGAAGGGAAACTGAGGCATAGATAGGCTGAGTCACTTGTTCAAGGTTGCCCAGCATGCATCACCCTGCCCCTTCACCTCTGCTGCCTTCGGAGACTCTCATTTGGAGCTGGGCATGGAAGGCAACTTAAGTCCCAAGATGGTTTGCTGTGACTGCCAGGCTAATGAGCATGGCCAGAGGACTTTGCAACTTCCGTTCCCGTCTTTGTGCATTGCCCAATGTCTTTGAGTGCCCACCGTGCACTGGCTCTCTGGGCACTGGGATACAGTGGTGAATAAGAAGGCATGGGCCTTGTCTTCAGGGTGCTCAGGCTAGTGGGGGAACGTACAGTAAACAAATGACCCCATAAATCAGTGTGACATTGTAACACTGTCAGGGTGGGCTGTGACCCAACCAGGGAAATTAGGGTAGGCTTCCCTGGCATGTGAGCTGGGACCTGAGGGAAGAGCAGGAGTCACCTGTGCTAAGTTGGGGAGGGACGATCTGTCAGCAGCTGGAATAGCATGTGCAAAGGCCCTGTGGCCTGGGGAGCCACCAAACACTCCCACATACATCTCCCCTTTGAGGTCCACCCCAGCACACTACCCCACCCCAGCAAGGCAGATGGGGTCACAGTCCTGGCTCAGATAGGGCAAAGAGGCAGGGGCGCCAGAAAACTCTGCCTGCCCCAGGTGCCTGCGTAGCCTGGAAAAGCAACGTGCCCACCCTCCCACCCAAAGTCCTTCCACTACCTTCGGGGGCTGTGCAGACAGGGGCCAGGACAGAGACCCTCACAGTTCACCTGCTCAAGTCCCAAACCTGCTGCAAAGTGAGCCTAGTCACCCCTTTCCTAAATGAACCACCCCAGCTGGGATCCTGGGGCTGCAGGGGCATCCCTGGCCCTTGTCAATGCAGGGTCTCGCCACCCGGTCCACAGGGAGGGGCCCGGAGGGAGTGGCCCACCCACATCCTGCTTCCCACTCTTTGCTTCATTACCTTACACACATGCACACACACACGTACACAGTATGCACTTACATACATGCACAAGCATTTATGTGCCTGTACACACATGTCCACATATGCACACACACACACATGTTCTCACACACACAAGCATTCCTGCACTTGGACATACATGCATGCAAATGTGCACACATGCATATACACACATGTGCATGCACACATGCCACATATACAAATGCACAAACATTTGTGTGCATGCACACATGTATACACACATACATGCATTCATGCACACATGCATAAGCGTTTGCACACATGCATACATGCAAGTAAACACACACATGCACACCACACACACACACACACACACATGCATGTACACACAGAACTTAGTTCAGTGGGCTTGGGCTTGCGGGCGGCCCAGAGTTGAGAGCAGAGGGTTTGCAATGGGGCTGATCCCTGGGCCTGGCCCTCCCCAGCTGCGTCACCTCCAGCAGGAATCACCTTGCTCCAAGGTACCCCAGTCTCCTCACATGTGGGGTGTATCGCGGGCACCTGCCTAGCATGGAGTCCTGCCTCTGGGGCTGCATGAGGGGGATGCAAGGTGATGCAGGAGAAGCGCTTGGCTGGTGTGTGGGTCCCAGGCCAGGGCGGAAAGAAGAGCTGTGGCCATGCAGATGAGACAGTACCCGGGCAGCAGGCAGAGGTGGGCACAGTGGTCCTGGCCTAGCCCACCCCCCCAGCTGTGGGAGACAGAGAGTCAAGTCTCCTGGACTCCAAGTGGGATCCGACCCCTAACCCCTCACCCGCAGCCATTGTTCCCAGTAGCAAGAGTGAGGTCCTCATACCTGCTCCATTCTCACCCCACGGCCGAGGCTCAGGTCTCTGGGTCTGCACTGCCCCACTCGGGCTGGGAGAACAGCCTCGAGTTACCATTTGAGGGCTTCCTGCTCTTTGGTCATTGACTCTTCCAAGCAACCTTGAAACTATGACCCTCACTTTACAAATGAGGAAACTGAGGTTTGAAGTACTCCAATATTCCCTCCTTCCCCATCTACTATAAAATGCCAGGGTGTTTACTGGGGCACACGGCCTCCCAGCAACACTACAATTCCCAGACTCCCTTGCAACAAGGCAAGGCCATGTAATACGTTTCGACCAAGGCAACGCTAATTCACGTGTGTACTTCCGGGTCGCACCTTAACAGGGAGAGGTGTGTCCTCCCCCAGTCCTTCCCAGCCCTGCCTTTCTGCTGGCTGGAATGCAAATGTGATAGAAGGAACCATGGCAGCCATCTTGGATCAAGAGGGAAGCTACTTATTGAGGACGGCAGAGCAGAAAGATGAAAGGAGGTGTCCCTGACGCTATCCATTAGCCCTGAGCTGCTTCTCTGATCTCATATGTGAGTTAACTTTGGGGTTGATCACTATGTTTTTTAGGTTTCTTTGTTACACAGCTGAGTGCTAACTAATACAGATTTGCTCAAAGCTTCAGGTTGGGGAGCTCACATCCCTTACCACTGCACATCCCGCCTCTCAATAGTTGGGCAGCTGGATCCTGGGGTCTCTTTGCCATCAAAGTGAGCATGCTGCAGGCTTCCAGGGGACTCTGATTTGGGTGACTCTATATCCAGTCCAGGACTTAGCTCAGGGCAGGCGACTGACACAGCCTGAAAGCTCCAGGGCCTGAGGTCAGAGCTTTGGAGGCACAGAATAAGGAAAGAGACGAGTATTTACTGAGCACTAAAAGGGGCAGGGTGCTGGGCTGGGCGCTGCTCTGTGGGGTCTCCACTCATTTCCCGGCACCTATGAGGGGCAGGACGATGGATTTCTGGACTCATTTTATGCAACGGCTTTATTGAATATAATTCGCATGCCACACAATTCACCCATATAAAGTGTATAAAGTCGAAGGTTTTAGTCGATTCACAGGTATGTGCAACCACTATCACAATTTTAAAACATTTGCATCATCCCCGAAAGAAATCCCACACCCCTTAGCGGTTGTCACCTCCCCTCCGCCTAGCCCCTGGCGACACTGATCTCTTTTCTCTCCATGGATCTGCTGTTCTTAATATCTCATAGACACGGAAGCCAACACTCTGCTGCCTCTTATGTCTGGCTTCTTTCACTGGGCCTCGTGTTTTCAAGCTTTGTACACGCCATAGCCTGTAGCAGGGGACTTCATTTCTTTGATTTCGGAGTCACTTTCTATCATCTGGAATGGACAGACACATTTTGTTTCTCTGCCCCTGAGTCGATAGGCATTGGAACAGCTGTGCTTCAGCTCCTGCCCCACCATCGTTTACACGTGGGGGGCAGGAGTCTCCCCGTGCTTGCCAGCAATGGGGTGACGGCTGCCTGTTTGCAGAGTGGGTCGGCAGTGCTCCCGAGCACCCATCCTTTCCTTTGGGCTGAGAAGGGGCAGAAACGGGACAGGATGAAAAGAGGCACGAGGTCCCCCAACCCTACCCTCTCCGCTGCCCTGGAATTTGTCCCCTTCATCGCTGCAGGCCTGGCCCCCAGCCCACACCATCCCCCCCCATCGCAGCCTGAAGCCTTCCCCACACCCCAGCAATGGGCAGGGCCTGACCGGGTGTTGCGTGGCCCCGCCCCAGGGTCACCTGCTCCTCTCCAAGTGACCTTAGCCCCCACTGCATCGTTGGAAGGGACGTCGGCCTGCGTGGGTGGCAGGCGGGACGTGAACCCGAGGCCTTCGGTGCCTCTGAAAAGCGCACGTGGCCCCTGGGATGCACGGGTGGCCGTGCCCTGACCTCGGAATAGCCCCAGCCAGTGCTGACGGAGCAGCACCCAGGGCCAAGCGCCTCGCCTGGCTGTCTCATTTAACCCCCACGGGAGCCCTGCAAGGGCAGGCACCACCACCACCCTGTCCTACCACCAGGGAAACTGGGGCACAGGGTGGGAAGACACTCAGCCAGGTTCCGCGTGGGATGATTCACACCCAGGGCTGGCTGATGCCCAAAGCCGGTGCCCAGACTGGCCACCACCACCCGCGCGCCCTGGGACCAGCCTGCACCCGGGGCTGCCCAGGCCCAACAACATCAGTCTCCCGATCAGCTCGGCCAGGCCATGCTCTCCCCTTATTCAGTCAGACACGGGTCTGGGTATGGTTGGGAGGTGTCCCGTGGAGGTGGTGAACTGCTGCCCGCAGCTGGCTTTAAGGCAGGGTCATTCCACCTCAAAGCTGCAGATCAGCTCCTGCTCGAGAGCCTCCGGCCTACTGGCCTTCACTAGTTCCTTGAAACAACTCCCCTTACACGAATACACATACACACACACACGTGTGCCCATGCATACCCCCCGGTCCTGTCTATCGGGAGAACTCTAAGTCAGCTTTTCCGGAGATTTTGGGTCTCGCAGCCAAACTGCTGCCCCAGCACCCCCATCTCCCTAGTGGGGGGCCCCGCTGGTTCCAGGGCACCTGTCCAGGGTCTGCAGTCCCACCTCAGGCAGGAATGGCAGGGAGGTCCGCACACAGATGCAAGGCCCAGCTGACCCTGGAGTTGTGCAGTGCACAACCTGCACAACTGTCTATAGCGACCTTGAAAGAACATGGGCTGGCTCAGAAGCAGGTGGGCCGAGAGGCTCTCCTGAGCTCTGCAGGTTCATGGACCTGACCCTGGAGACAAGTGCTGCCACGTTAGTCCCCTGAGAGCAGTCAGGAGAGGCCCTTTGGCTCTGCCTTGCCCCCAATGTTCAAGGTGAGGCTGTAGGAGGCAGATGGGGCCACGTCCGGGACCCTGGGGAGCTGGTTTCCAGGGTCTGCACAGCAGGTGATGTGGACCAAGCAGGGCCCTGGAACAGGGGGCCTGTGCTCACACCCCCAGTTCTGCCTGGTTCTTGCCGGGTGACCTCCAGCATGTCACTGCTCATCGCTGAGAAACAGTTCTCTTCTCTGCAAAATGGGCACCGTAAACTGCATGGCTAGGAATGTCATAAAGGCCGTTGGCCATTCAAATGTCAAAGGGCAAGAATCATAATGAATGGTGAACTTGCTGTTTGCTTAACCCTAAGCTGAGGGTTCAATAACAATTGCCGCATTTAACCTGAGATTTGCAGCCGGGTCAGATCCCAAACTGGACAGGCTTAATCACAGTCTCCTTTCATTGATAATAATGTAAGGAATAAGTTTACTGAGTAGCTGCTCCGACAGATGTCTTCTCAGCAATTCTACTTCATCCTCATGGCAATCCATGAGGACTGTTATCCCTATCCCTACTTGCCCAATGAAGAAATGTGGCTCAGAGAGGGTGAGCACCTCTCCCCGGGTCACACAGCACCCTCCTGTGCTGCTGGCCTCTCTGCAGCCTGGACACTCCTCTCCTGGCCACCCTTTGCAGCTTACCCTCCATTGCCATCCTTTCCACGTGGCTACCCCTCAGGTCTCTGCTCTCCTCCCAACATGTCACCCCGCCTGAATGCACCCTTTAGGGGGCCTTACTCCCCACCTAAGCTCAGGCGATGGATATTTCTCTGACCTGGGCAACTTCTGCGAGCTCCAGGCATGTGTATCCTGCACCTTTTCTGCCTCGTCCCTGGATGTGTCACCAGTGCCATCAACTCGCTGTTTCCAAACCTGGCTTGAAGGTTCCCATCTCTCCCTGCCCAGCCTCTCCTTCCATGTGTTTCCATTTGCTAAAGCTACCGGAATGCAATATACCAGAAATGGATTGGCTTTTACCATGGGGATTTATTAAGCTACAAGTTAACAATTCTAAGGTTGTGAAAATGTCCAGATTAAGGTACCAGCAAGAGGACACCTTCTCAGAGGGAAGGCAGCTGGTGTCCGGAGTTCCTTGGGCATGGCGGCAGGCACATGGACACATCTGCTGGCATGTCTTTCCTGGGCAGGTTGGAAAACGGCTCTCCTTCTGGCTTCTCCTGGGGCGTTTTCGTTTTTGGCCTCTCTCAACAATCTCAGCTCTCTTAAAGGACCCCAGCAGGGTGCTTCAGACCCATCCCCATGGAAACATCTTAATCCAAAAGGCCGACCCACGACAGGTCTGCCCCCACAAGACTGGATTAAGATAATACAGCTTTTCCGGGGTACGTTTCCTCATCTCAGCAGCAGCTTGGCCCCGAACCCAGAAGCAAGGGGACAGCCCACCCACATGCATGCCCGTGACCAACGTCTGCTTTCGCTGTCCCCACCTTACAGGGAATGTCTTTTGTCCTCACGATCCGTGCCCACTCCCTCTGCCTAGATGCCTGCCCGGCCTCCTCTCTGAGCTCCCTTCTTTCATTCTTTTCTCCACCAGAGTCTGCCCAGAGCTGGACAGAGGGAGCTTTCTAAAGTCTGCGTTTTAAATGCCCCGAGACTGAGCATCAGGCACGAGGGGCAGCCGTGGCAGTGACCGTGTGGCCCCCAGGCCTGAAAGGATGACTCTCGGGCACTTTATGAGAATGTTCACTGACCTCTGCCCAACAGGGAAGTCAGGGAAGCCCCCTGAGAAGCAGCTATGAACAAGGAGTTAGAAGCCCACGAGGTTTATCGGGCATCTCCCCGACAAAAGCTAAGTGGGAGTGTGGGCTGGTAAGGAAAGCCGGGGAATAGGACACTGGCTGACCCCTGGGAAAGGAGAGAGAGAACATCGGGGGGAAGGCGATGGGTCCTGGTGAAATCTTGGACCATGTGCTGGGGGCTTCTGTGCCAAGACCACCTATCCTGCATGGGGTGGGACCAGTCAGGGTTGCAGAGGTGCTAGAGGTGGCGGCGTGGGCTGAGGGGCGAGTCTCCATTGCCACTGGGACGTAGGGTGCTGACGCCCACCGCAAGCCTCGGGTGGGATGTTCCACGGAGCTTTAATCACGACAGCCCTGAAGCCCAGGTGCCCATAAATTGGGGGACCGATGCGCCAACTGGGGTGCCTCCGTGGTACGGTATGGCAATGGAAACTAGCACGTCACCTCTCTGTGCCGCATCACGGAGGAAGGCAGCTCAGATGCTGAGTTGGGGACAGGCAGCGGAGGTTACGAAGGGTCTGCGGTGCGCTTCCGTTTCTACAATGCTCCAGGGCAGGTGGGACTCACCTGTGGGGAAATGGGTCAGAACAGTGAACGCTATGGGGTACCGCCTCGGAGTGAGGCTTCTGCGGGGGCCACAGGTTCTCTATGGCCCAGCATGGCATGTACGTGGACACAAACACGGAAACATTTTCAAGGCTCCTGTTTGGCTCCTAGAGCTCCCATTGGTTTACAACTGTATACGCTGAGCAAAACGCAAGTTGCAGAGGTGGTCAAAACTTAGAGAAGAAGCCACACAGGGTCCTAACTTTTACCCCAAGGCAGACCTCAGTCCCAAATTGGTGCCATGTGGGTGGCGGAAGCTGGGGCAGAAACCCCGTTGGCCTCTTGGCTAGATGGAAGAGAGCTGAAGATGCTCAATAATTGCACGTATGGGCCCACAGCATCTCAGCCTCTTCTCTGAGCCGTGGGTGTGCAAGACTAGTGCAGAGTCTTGCAGCAAAGTGCTCACCTGAGTGCTGAAATGAGACCAGAGCCAGCACCAACAGAGCTGGGGACAGGACCTGCCATGGAAACCCCGTCGGGCTGGCTGCCTGCTAAAATTAACGTGACATCAAGGGTCTACCCGACAAAACATCTCACATTGTCCAGGATGCACTCCAAAATTATTCGACATACAAAGAAACAGGAAAACGTGACCCATTCTCAAGGGCAAAAAACAGCCAACAGGTATGTCTTGGTTTTCCGAGGCTGCTATAACAAATACTACAGCCTGGTTGGTTTGAACGGCAGGAATGTATCCTCTCACGGTTTTGGAGACTAAAGTCTAAAATCAAGTGTGAGCAGGCCACACTTTTTCTGAAGTGGCATTCTGGTGGTGGCAGGGCGGCAGTTGATTGCCCAATCTCTGCCTCCGTCACTGGGCCATTTGTTTTCTTGTCACTGACAGTTCTCACTGGTTGTCCAAAATTCCTCTGCTTATAAGGACTCCAGTTATGTTGGATTACTCCAGGGGCAGTTTGGCCTCACTTCAATAATATCTTCAAATATTCTGTGTACAAATAAATGGGTTCACATCCGCAGAACCAGGGCTCGAGCATGTCTCCGTGGGGAAGTGATTCAATCCACAACAAAATGCAAACACCAAGATGACTCAAAGGTTGGAATTATCTGACAAAGAATTGAAAGCAAGTATGGTGGCTCTACTCAATAGGGTAAAGGAAAACCCATTTGAAATGAATGAGAAGTGGAAAATCTTGGCAGGGAAAGTATAAAAAAAGAAACCAAATTTTAGAACTAACAAATAAAATATTTGAAATTTAAAAGATAACCCCCCTGATGGGCTTAATAGATGAATGGTGATGGCAGAGGAGAAAGCCAGTGAACTTGAAAGCACAGCAATAAAATGATCCGATCTGAAAAGCACAGAGGAAAATGAGTGAGAAAGAAAGTGAAAAGCACATCAGGAATCTGTGGGCCAAGATAAAAAAATTTGACATATTTTAACTGTAGTCCAAAAGAGGAGGAGAAAGAGATGGGGGCAGAAAAGTTTAAATATAAATATATATACATGCATACTCACAACAATTCCTCAAGTAACCACACACAGAGAAAGAAATATAACTAAAAAAACAGAAAGAGAAAATAAAATGGCATAGTAGAAAACATTCAAGCAATCTAAGGGGAGACAAAGGAACAAAGAAAAACCAGAAAGGACCAGCATTAAATGTTGATATTTTAAACAATTAAAAGATTTGCAAAATGGATGCAAAGCAAAACCCAAATATATGTTAACTTCAAGAAATGCACTTGAAATATAAAGATACAGAAGGATTAAAGTAAATAGATGGGGGAAAAATGTACCATGCAACACGTTGAGCATACCATGACTGGAGCTTCTATATATATATATTTTTTACTTTAATTTGCATTTATTTTAAACTGAATTGGAGCATCTATATTAATATCAGATAAAATAGACTTCAAGACAAAGAATGTTACCCAAGATAAAAGGAAATATTTTGCGATGACTAAGGGATTAAGGAGTCCATAATAATTATAAACATTTTTGTGCCTAATAATAGAGCCTCAAAACATATGAAACAAAAGTTGACTGAATAAAGGGAAGAAATAGACAATTCCACAATCATAATGGCAGACTTTAACACCCACCTTTTAACAATTGCAGGATCAAGTATATTAAATCAGTGAAGACAGAGAAGATGCAAGCAACACTATCAATCTCTTTGATCTAATTGATATTTATGGAATACTACACCCATTGAGTAAACATTTTTTGCAAGGGCACATGGTACATTCACTGCAATAGACCATATGTTGAGCCATAAAACAAGTCTCAGTGAATTTAAAAGGATATACATCATGCAGACTGTGTTCTCTGACAACTGAATGTAGTTAAAAATCAATAACAGTAAGATATCTAGGAAATTACACAACACATTTCTAAATGATTCATGGATTTAAAATAGAATCATAAGGGAAATCGGAAAATAATTTGAACTGAATTACAATGAATATATATAATACCCAAATAATAGGAGGCAGCAAAAAGCAGTGCTTAGAGGGAAACATAAAATTTTAAATACTTTACTAGAAAACAAGAAAATTCTAAAATTAACTACCTAAGGATCCAGTTTGGGAAGCTAGATAAAGAAGAGCAAAGTAAAAGGAAATGAAGGTAATAGCAGAAATCAGTGAAATAGAAAATGGACAAAAGAGAAAACTAAAAACCAAAGCGAGTTCTTTGAGATGACCAACAAAATTGATAAGCCCCTTGTATTGAAGTACAAAAGACAGAACACAAATTACTAACATCAGAAACTGATACAGTATTATCCCCCACAGATGTTATAGACTTTTAAAAAGAGAAGATACTGTTAATGAACATCTTCAGACCAACACATTCCACAACCTAGATTAATAAACTAATTTCTGGAAAAATAAATCTTACCAAATTGGTACACAAAGAAAAAGAAATGCTGAAATTCTGAATAGCCTCATATCTGTTGAAGAAATAAAACATTTAAAAATAATTTTTAAAAACTTCCAAAAAGGAAAATCGAGGCCAGATGGTTTCGTTGGCTCATTTTATCAAACATTCAAGAAAGAAATAAAACTACTGTTACATGCATTTATTTTTCAGGAAATGAAGAAGGAAGCATTGCCAGTACATTATAAATCCAGCACAACCCCAATGCCAAAACCTGACAGAGACATTTTAAGCAAAGAAATGTATAGACCTACATCTGTCACAAATATAGAAGCAAAAATTCTTTGAAAATATTAACAAGTCAAATACAATATATAAAAATAATGATACATCAGGACTATGCAGGGTTTAAGACAGGAATGTAGGTTTGGCTAAGCATTAGAAAGTTAGTCAGTGTAATTCACAATACTAACTGCATTAGCCAGGCTTCTCTAGAGAAACAGAACTGATGGGAGATAAATGTAAATATTGTGAGATTTTTTTATAAAAATTGTCTCACAAGATTATTGGGATGCACAAGTCCAAATTCCATAGGGCAGGCTGCAAACTGGGAAATCGAATGAAGGTTTTCTATGTATTCTGCAGGAGAAGCTGGCTGGCTGAAGCAGAAATGGAAGCTCTCGCTTCTGACTTCTGAGATCATCACTTCTCCTTTTAAAACCTTCAACTGATTGGATGAGACATCAGTTCATTGTTGATGCAATTTCCTCAATCAATTGTAGATCCCATCAGCCATAGATGCAGTCAACTTGCTTTAAGCCCATGAAATGTCCTCATGGTAACAATCCGGCCAGTGCTTGCTTCACCAAACCACTGGACCAAACCACCACCACCTGGCCAAGTTGACATGTGAACTTGACCATCACACTAACCAAATAAAGGAGACAGAGCTCATGGACTTTAAAATATATATAGAAAAACCATATGACCAAATTCTATGCTCACTGATTATTAAAAACTTCTCAACAAACTAGGAATAGTAAGAAACTTTCGCAAACTGATAAAGAACATCAAGATTATAATTAATCAAAGGAATGTCATTACTGCAGGGTGCTAAAAAATAAAAAATAAAAAAAAGATTATAATTAATAGTGAGCCTGTTTTTTTTCCCCTTAAGATCAAGAAAAAGATAAAGGTGGCAGTTTTCAACATTGCATTGATGATCCTAGCCATTGCAATAAGGCAAGAAAAAGATATAAAGGGACTAAAAATCGGAAATGAAGAAATAAAACTGTTGCAATTTGCAGATGATATAGAAAATCCCCATAAACCTACAAAACAACCATTAGAACAAATAAGTGAATTTAGCAAGGTCACAGGATGCAAAATAAAAATACCAAATTAATGACATTCTTATACAATTAGCAGCAAATGGTTGGAGAATAAAATTTTATTTTATTTAGAGAAGCACACCCCCAAAACACATAAAACAATCCAACAAAAGGAAACCAAGTTATATTGAACATTACAAAACACTGCTGAGAGAAATTTAAGAAGACCTAAATAAATTAAGAAGAACTAAATAAATACCATATTCATAGATTGGAAGACTTGATATTATTAAAATGGCAATTATCCCTTAATAAAAATTCATAAGCCAATTCCAGAATTTATTTGGAAATGCAAAGGCCTAGAATGACCCAAAGAATTTTTAAAAGAAGAGCAATGTTGGAGGACTTATGTAATTTCAAGACCTATGCTTGAAAAACTATAATAATCAGGACAGCTTACTACAGATGTAAGGACAGACAGACAGATCAATGGGACAGAATAGAGTCCAGAAATTGAACCACACATATATCGTCAATTGATATTTTACGAAGGTGCCATGGCAACTCAGGAGAGGCAACAAAGCAAATCTTTTCTGCAAATGGTTCTTATTCAACTGAATTTCTAAATTGGAAAAAAAAAAGGAACATCAGCCCTCACTTAAAACTAGAAGGAGAAAAATTTTGATGTTGAGATAGGCAAAGATTTCTTAGATGGTATACAAAAAGCACAAACCATAATAGGGAACAATTTGATTAATTGGACTTTCTTAAAATGTAAAACTTTTTTAAAAACTTTTTTATTAAAAAAAATTAACAAACAAAGCATTTAGATATCATTCCATTCTACATATACAATCAATAATTCTTAATATCATCACATAGTTGCATATTCATCGTTTCTTAGTACATTTGCATCGATTTAGAAAAAGAAATAAAAGGACAAGAGAAAAAGAAATAAATGATAATAGAGAAAAAAAAAGACTATACATGCCATACCCCTTACCCCTCGCTTTCATTTACCACTATTTCAAACTGAATTTATAAAATGTAAAGCTTTTGCTCTTTGAAAGACAACAGCAGGAAAATGAAAAGGCAAACCATAGAACGGGAGGTACTAGTCACGACACAAGGATGAGGCAAAGACTTATCAATAATATATCAATAATACAACAAGAGGGAGATAGTCCGAGGTCAATAAGCGAAATATTTGAGTGCACACTTCACAAAAAGAGATATACAAAGGAAAGCACTGTCAATATTGTTAACCGTTAGAGAAACGCAGATTAAACCCGACACCCTACACACACAGTGGGATGGCTAAAATTAAGGAGACTGAACATACCAAGTGTTGACATGAATGTAGGACGATAGGGATTCCCATAGACGCTAATGGGGGTCTACAATGGCCCAACCAGCTTGGGAAGTGTGGAAATTCTTTAAAAAGTTAAACCTAGATGGGCGGGCCACGGTGGCTCAGCAGGTGGAGTGCTTGTCTGCCATGCCGGAGACCTGGGTTTGATTCCCGGTGCCTGCCCATGTTAAACAACAACAAAAAAGTTTAACATACACCTACCACATTACCCAACTCTTCCAGTTCTAGTATTACTCCAAGAAGCACAAAAGCATGTGTCCACACAAAAACTGTACATGAATGCTCTTAGCAGCCTTCAAACACGCCCGTAATTGCCAGCTCCAGCCCATTTGAGGCTCAGCTCCTAAGGCCAGCCCCAGCTCCCGGCCCTCTTGGCAGATGGAGCATTTAGCTGCAGGCAGTCTGCCTTTCCAAGAGCTGGTCCCTCAGGAAGGGGTGGAGGGGGCCCCTGGGGTCTCACCTGTGAAATGAGAGGGGTCATTTGGGTCAATTCCAGATCCCTTTCTGCCCCCTTTTCTGGCTACCTCCGCTCTGGATTTTGCCTGTGACCCACATCCTCTCGAGAGCAATCCCTGGGAATAGCAGAGCCAGCCATGCTCCCCCTTTGTTCCCTTCTGTGGTTCACCATGTCCCCAGGAAATGTTCTTTCAGGTATGCTGGTCTCTGGCCTCTTTTGCCCGTCTCTGGCCTAGCCCCATCACGCTCCATGCCCAGCTGCACTGCCAAACCCTGCCCCCTGCCGAGTACTCCACTTTTGCACTTTCTTCTCCTTCTGCCTGGAATGCATCCCCTCCCCCATCTCCTGGTTCATTTTGGTCCATTCACAGTCTAAACCTCAGTGTCATTTTCTCAGGGAGCTTTCTCCTGACCCCCTCCTCTAGATCGGATGTACATTTACAGCCCCCTTCACTTCTCCTTTCATGGCCCACGCATGCCTTGCAATTGGTGATTTAATCTGTCCCTCCCTCTGTTGGACTGCAGGAGGGCAGGTGTCCCTCTGCCCTGTAAGCTCCACTTACCCAGTGCTTCTCACAGAGTAGGTGCTCAACAAGTATTAGTTTTAAACACCGCAAGCTTGTTGAAGCTATGCCCCATTTGGTCCAGTTATAGCATTGTATTTAAAACACACCCACACATGCCCACATATACACAATCTAAGCACTTAAGAGTGTTCTCAGCAAAAAATAACAGGAGCATTACTTTTTTCTCACATAAAATGTCTGGAAGTAGGCTGCTGTTGATGTTGGCTCAGTGGGTGGCAACTTTGCAATTCTTTCTTGGCTTTTCATCCCTACCTGTTGCCTCATGGCTGCAAAATAGCTGCTACAGCTCCGTGTATCACACTCACTTTCAAAGTGGGAAGAATGAAGAAGGGTATTACTGGTTGACTTTCTTTAATTTTTTTTTAATCAAGAAAATAAAGGCTTTCCCAGAAGTTCCCAACAGACTTCTGGTTATGGGCCAATGGCCAGAAATGGGCTACACGACCATCTCGAGATGCTAAGGAGGCTGAGGACAAGAATGTTTAACTCTCCTATCCTCTCTAATGGGAGGCAGTGAGTCCGACAGGGGGTGGGAGCACGACTGGATCAGTCAACCAGCAGTGTCTGTCCCAGTCCAGAAACTCATAACTAATTTTAGAATAGCTCAAGTTGCTTCTCTGCCCCTCCTGACCCTGTGAAAGGCACAGAGAACTCACTTTTCCATCCTGATTCTGCATCCAGATGGCCCAAGATTCAAAATGGGAAGGACAAAAAACTCTTCACTGGGGCAGTAGGATGGGAAAACCCAAAATTGCTGAGCTGGATCCTCTTTCATGGGCAGGTGGGAAGGGTTTGGAGCACATTTAATCAGTTTTGTCTGAACATGAATGAATGAATGAGCTAACGAATGAATGAAGGAGCGCTGTTTGTCTGTACTTACATACTCATAGTCCAAAGGCCACATGGCTAGTGGAGGCGCGGCCTATTTGGAGCTGGAGGACTTGGCAGCAGTGTCAGGTGCTGGCCTGTGGGGTGGTTCCTTTTCTGGGCCTCAGTTTCCCTCTCTTTGGACAGGTGACTGGAAGTGTCTGACAGCAGGTGGAATGGGAGAAGGTTGTGCATAGCTCTGACCCACTTACGGGGGGCTGGAGATGCAGCCTTTGGGGTCCCCTCACATCCAGGGCTTGGCCAAACCCAGGGCAGGGCCTAAAGATAGGGTCTCTGAGATGCTGGGCAATCTGTGCTTCTCCAAGGAAATGGCAGGAAACGTGCAAGTTTCCTTAGAAAAATGGGTGCTGGGTGGAATGTGGAGGTCAAGGGAAAACCATAGCAAGGCACCACTCCATCCTCCAGAGCAAGGGACCCATGACTGTACTCGTTCCACATGTACTGTGCTTAGCACTGCCCTAATTTCGGGGACCCCAAACCCTTGCCAATGCCCCTCTGGGGTCCATTGTTCACTCTTCCAACCCATGGGGAAAGAGTGACTTACCCCTTTAGAGGCGTGGGGGGATGTTGTCTTCCTTAGACTTATATATACCTCAGTAGAATCCAGTGAATACATCAAAATACTTTAGGCAACTTTCTAAAACTCCTAGCTCTAGACTAGTTCTAGAGTGATTTTTCTCACCATAAGCAAACACAAAAATGGACAAAATGTTTGAGGCAAGTCTTTGCAGGGATTGCATAGCAAGCATACAAGACAGTAACCCCAAGAGAAGGGAAGCTCCAGAAAAAGGGCCCCAAGGTCACTGAGGGAGAAGTTCCCACCACAGCCCAGCAAGCTGAAGTCCACAGAGCACGGAGCTGAGGAGGGAAAGATCACAGAGTTCAGGGCAGCTGGAGAGTCTGGAAGCTGGGGCGCCAGCAAGGGGCGGACTGTGTGGGGAGGGTCCCTGCTGGGGGCCCCCTTGACCCAGGGCTGGGGAGGGTAAGGCTTGACAGAGAGTCACTGTTGCAGGCCTGGGACGGCCTGAGATGCTGGAGGCTGGCAGGGCTGGGGGACACAGATGCTACTGGTCATTGGGGTGGGGTCAAGGTACAAACCCAAGTCTGTTCCTTTCAAGGTCTATGCTGTTTGCCCTAGTTCAAGAAACTAGCTCTGCTGACACCTTAATTTTAGCCTAGTGAGACTGTTTGCATTTCTGACCTCCAGAAATATAGGATAATTAATTTGCATTGTTTTGAGCTGCTAAATTTGTGCTTATTTGTTACTGCAGCAAATAAGCTGACCTACTGTTGCGTAGGTCAAACAGTTACCACTGTCTCAATGCTATGGGGTTTTGGGTTTGTTTGACTGAAGGAACAGCTTGATCCAGGACTTAGATTTTTGCTCTTGGTTTCTCAGCTTGCTTCTTTCGGGATGGCTCCATTCCCACCAAATGTCACCCCCAGAACTAAGCAGGGCACCCCTGAACATTTGCCCATGGTGGCTGCCCACATCTGCTGAGTTAAAGTGGCAATGGAGGTGGGCAGCTGGCCACGGCCATTTCTTGGCAGCCAAACTATTCAGAGGCATAGGAAGAAGGCTGGCCAAGCAATACTTGCTTTCATTCATTTAAAAGGGCAGAGCTGCAGGCTTTCCGTGACCTGGGAAGAGTAGGGAGAGAATGTGGCTTCCAGAAGTTTTAGGTTCTCGTCCCTATTCTGCTACCTACTTGCTGTGTCATGTCAAGCAAGTTTCTTAATCCTTCTGAAGCTTCAGTTCCTGGTTGGCTGGAAAATAATAAAAATAATAATAGTTTTCATTTCCCAGGCTGCTTAAAGCCATACCACGAAATGGTCTGGCTAAGGCAATGGGAATTTATTTGGTTATGCTTAGAGTCGGGAAAATGTCCAGATCAAGACATCCTTAAGGCGATGCTTTCTCCCCCAAGACTGGCTGCTGGTGATCCCTGGCTCCTCTGCCATAATGCAAGGCAAGCACCAGTGTCTGCTGGTCTCTCCTTCTTCTTTTGTGTTCCGTTGATTTCAGCTCCTTACTTCTGTGGATTTCTTTTTTCCCTTCTCTGCATTCATTCTGTTTATAAAGGACTCCGGTAAGAGGATTTAAGATCCATCCTGATTGAGGTGGGACACACCTTAACTGAAGTAGCCTCATTTTAAGATCTTACTTGCAATGGACCCACACCCACAGGAACAGATTCAATTTAAGGACATGTTTTTCTGGGGAACAGAGAGCTCCAAACCTCCACACGCCACCCTCTGCACTCCAAAACGAGATCTTCTTTCCGTGTACGACACAGTGGTTCCATCACCACATCCCCAAAGCCTTAAGTCATTTCACGAAACGTGCTAAGCACAAAGTCTCATTCAAAATCGGCTGAGGGTGTGGTCTGAGCTGGGACAAAATCTCCCTAAGTCCGGGAATGCTGCCTCCAAGAAATCTACTTCAAATATACAGAGTTAAATAGGTTAAAAGTAAAAAGGATGAAGAAGATGTACCATGCTGTAACGAGTAAAAAAAAAAAAGTGATATGTTAATAACAAAAGTAGATTTTATATAGCAAATAGTATTACCAGGGATAAAAAGAATCATTTCATAACGAAAAAGAGGTCAATTCAGAGGGAGCATAACAATCCTAGAAGTTTAAGCACAAAGTAAGAGCTTAAACTACCTGAGGCAAAAAACAAATTTAGCTGCAAAGAGAAATAAACAACTTCCCAGTGAGAGCTGGAGATTTCAGTGGCCCATTCTCAATAATTGATAGAAGAAATATACAGAAAACCAATAAGGCTGTAGAAGACTTGAGCGACTCTATCAACCCGCTCAACAAATTGCCCCAAAACAGCAGAATACACATTTTCAAGTACCTGTACCATTTCCAAAAACAGAACATATTCTGGGGCATAAAAGATCTGAATAGATTTTAAAGTTTTCCATACAATTTATGTTCTCTGAGCACAGAAGAATGAAATTAGACCCCAATAATAGAAAAAATATACAGAAAGTCCCCCAAACATTTGGAAATGAAATAATGCACTTCTAAATATCCTGTGGTTTAAAGAATAAATTAAAAAAAAGAAATTAGAAAATATTTTGAGCTTATTGAAATGAAAGTATAACATATCAAAATTTGTGGGATGCTGCTAAAGCAGTACCTAGAGGGAAATACATAGCAACAAATGCTTATATAGAAGAGAAGCAAGGTCTCAATAACCACAGCTTCTACCTTAAAAACTAGGAAAAGAAGAGCAAAATGAGAACAAATTTCACACAAAGGAAGCAGATGAAAGGAAATAACAATGATGAGAAAAAAAATCAATAAAATAATAAAATGAAAACAATAGAGAAAATCAATGAAACCAAGAGCTGATTATTTGAAAAGATCAATAAAATTGAACAACCTTTAGACACATCATTAAGGGAAGAAAGAGAGAAGACACAAATTATGAATATGAAACATGAAAGAAGTGACAGTACTACAGAGTCTACAGAATATTTGAACAATTTTATGCCAAGAAATTTGACAACTTAATGACAAAATGCATAAATTCCTTGAAAGGTACATATTATTAAATCTCAGCCGAGAGCAAATAGATGGCCTGGATAACCCCACATCTACAGAATAAGTTTAAAGTCTCCTTCAAGAGAAAACTGTAAGCCCAGATGGTTTCACTGGTGAATTAGACCAAACATTTAAGGAATAGAACGTACCATGTCTACACAAAATCTTCCAGAAAAGTAAGGAGGAGGGGAGACTCCCGACTCATTCTGTGAGTTCAGCATTACTCCGAAACCAAAACCATAGAAAAGGCATTACAAAAAAGAAAGCTATAACCCAATGTATCTCTCACGAGCACAGATGCAAAATTACAGTAATCAAATTCAGCAATATATGAAAAGAATAATACATATAACTAAGTTTAGTTTATCCCAGGAATGCAAGGCTGTTGTTGAAGACAACATAATTCACAATATTAATAGAAGAAGAAGAAAAATATATGATATATGAGATCTTCTCAATAGATGCGGAAGAAAATTTGCCAAAATCCAATATCCATTCTTGATTAAAAAAAAAAACAACTCAGCAAACTAGGAATAGAAGGTAATCTCCTCAACCTGATAGAGGGTATTTGTGAAAAACCTACAAATACATCATCTTATCCAGTGAAAGACTTGGTTTTTCTGTAAAATCAGGAATAAAGCAAGGATCTATATTCACTCTACTTTTATTTAATAATGCAGTTAAAGAGTAAAGTAAAAGCACCACTTACAATAGCATCAGAAATATTAAATGCATAGGGATAAATCTGAAAAAAAAAAGATGCAACACCTATAAACTGAAACCCATAAAATATTTCTAAGAGAAATTAGAACTGACCTAAATAAATTAAGAGAGAAATTGTGTTCCTGGGTCGTAAGATGTCAGTTATCCTCAAATTGATCCATATATCCAAAACAATCCTAATCAAAATCCCAGAGAGCTTTTGGTAGGAATTGACAAGCTGACTCGGCAATTCATACTGAAATACAAAGGACATAGAGTACCAACACAGCTTTGAGAAAGAACACTAAAGTTCGAAGACTAATGCACCACCTAACTATAAAGCCACAGTTCTCCAGGTGGTGTGCTATTGGCATAAAGACGGCTTTGAATAAAGTTCAGAATATACCTGCACATACACAGCAGTTTATCATTTTTTATTTTCTTTTTTTAACTTTTTTATTGTATAATATATCATATATACAAAGCGAAGAAAGAAAAAAGCAATAGTTTTCAAAGCACTCTTCAACAAGTAGCTACAGGACAGATCCCAGAGTCTGTCATGGGCTCCCATACCATCAGCTCAGACTTTTCCCTCTAACTGCTCCAGAATATGGGAGGCTAGAAGGCATAAATACTTTTTTATCATCACAATCAACTTTGGTTTTTTTTGTGAAAGATAATATATATACAAAAAAGAAAAAAATTTCAAAGCACAGCACAACAGTTAGTGGTAGAACAGATTTCAGAGTTTGGTATGGATTACAATTCCACAATTTCAAGTTTTTACTTCTAGCTACTCTAAGATACTGGAGACTTAAAGAAATATCAATATAATGATTCAGCAATCATACTCATTTGTTAAACCCTATCTTCTCTGTATAACTCCACCATCACCTTTGATCTTTCTCCTACCCTTTAGGGGTATTTGGGCTATTCTAACTTTTTCATGTTGAAAGGGGCTGTCAATGATAATAATGGGTAGGGAGATGGAACTATCTGATGTTCTAGAGAGGCTGGACCTTCTAGGTTTCAGGACTTATCTGGTCCAGGGACCCATCTGGAGGTTGTAGGTTTCTGGAAACTTACCCTAGAGCATGGAACCTTTGTAGAATCTTATTTATTGCCCTAGGTGTTCTTTAGGATTGGCTGGAATGGTTTTGGTTGGGGTTTGACAAGTTATGATAGGTAGCGATGTCTCACTGAAGCTTGTGTAAGAGTGACCTCCAGATTAGCCTCTCAACTCTATTTGAACTCTGTCGACCACTGATACTTTATTAATTACTTCTTTTCCCCCTTTTAGTCAGGATGCAATTGTTGATCCCACAATGCCAGGTCTGGATTCATCCCTGGGGGTCATCTCCCACATTGCCAGGGAGACTTTCACCCCTGGATGTCATGTCCCATGTAGCGGGGAGGGCAATGGTTTCACTTGCAGAGTTGGGCTTAGAGAGACTGAGGCCACATTTGAGCAACAACAGAGGTCCTCCAGAAGTAACTCTCAGGCTCACCTATAGGTAGGCTAAGTTTCTCCACTACCTACACAAGCTTCACAACAGTAAGTCTCAAGATCAAGGGCTTGGTCTATTGATTTGGGTGTCCCTAATGTTTGACACAGTATCAGGGGTTTTCCCAATGGTAAAATTTAATAGTTCCGTATTTTTTCTCCCACCCCTCAATGGACTTCGCCAATACTTTTTGATTATCTGCTTAGTATATTCTGGGATATAGCCAGGCATTACATAAAGCTACACAGGATTAAAGGCCCTCGTTTTTATGCTGCACTCCCTGTGTTTCAATTGTTTAAATGAGCTATCCAGACAGGTTGAGTTAGATTATGTGCTACAGAAAATTTAGGTTCTGGGAAAAATAATCCTTTCTTCCTTTGGTCCCAAAGGGTAGGTGAGGTTCTAAAATATATACAACGTCTCACCCCTGTGTTCTGAATTACCTTAATCCTGACTGATTGCCTTTATTTTGATCTCTGAATACCCGGTTAGACATATACATAAAACAGCCTCTCAAAATCCAGAAATAGCAATCACCACTCCAGACAAAATGCGACTGCTACAAGAGCTTACAATCTAGGTCCCTGTTTTCTTATAAGTATTTTCTAAATGAGACCATACAATAATTGCTCTTTTGTTTCTGGCTAATTTTGCTTCGGCAAATGTCGCCCAAGGTTCATTCACAATGTTCATGCCTCGCAACTTCGTTCCTTTTTGTAGTAGCAGACAGCTTGTATTTTGACAAGGCAACTCAGAAAGGAAAACGTCTTTCGACAAATGCTGCCGAACAATTGGAAATCCCTATTTTTTTTTTGAAAGAATGTTAATTGCTATCTCACATCACACTTAACAATGAATCAATATGAATCTTTAGAACTAAATGTGAAACTTAAAGCTATAAAGATCTAAAAGAAAACATAGGGGAAAATCTTTCTGACCTCTGGTTAGGTCAAGATTTTTAAGCTATGACACCAAAAACATGATCTATGAATAATTAAAAAAAACCTGATAAATAGGATTTCATAAAAATTCAGAACTGCTCTTTGAAAGACACTGTTAGGAGAAGGAAAAGCTATCGACTGGGAAAAATATTTGTGAATCACATATCTAAAAACAGACTTGTATCCGAAGTATATAAAGATTTCTTGAAACTGAAACTCAATATTAATTCAGTGAGATACAATAATAAGAAATTCAGCAGTAAGAAAGCCAACAAGTCAATAAAAATGGACAAAACATTTGAATAGACACTAAACCAAAGAAAACACACAGATGGCAAATAAACACATAAAAAGAGGCCCAATATCATTGATTCATCAGGGAAAGGCAAATTGAAATTCAGTAAGTCCCATTACGCACCTGTTAGAATGTCTGAAATTAAAAAGACTGACCACACTAAGTGTTGGCAAGGATGTGGCAGCACTGGAAATCTCCTGGGCTACTGTGGGAATGTAAGTGGCAATTTCTTTTAACGTTTAACATATGTCTACCATATAACCCAGCTGTACCACTGTCAGGTATTTACCTAAGAGAATTCCGAGCCTATGCCCATACAAAGACTTCTCCTTGAATGCTCTAGCAGCTTTATTTATAATAACCCCAAACTGGAAACAGCCCAAATGTCCACTAACAGGTGACTGGATAAACAAACTGTGGTACCGCCAAAGAATGGAATACTACTCAGTAATGAAAAGTTACAAGCACCTAACAGGGGTGAGTCCCAAAATAATTACACTGAGAAAAATAAGAAAATTGCTGCATGATTTCATTTATATAAAAATCCATAAAATACCAGCAACCTAGAGCAACAGAGAGCAGCCTGATGTCTTCCTGGAGATGGGGGAAATAAGGGATGGAGGCAGAAATTACAGTAGGACACAAGGAAAGGTTTGGAGGTGATGGATGCACCACTGTGTTGATTGTGAAGATGTTTTCATGGTTTGAAAAATATGTCAAAACTTATTCAATTGCATATTTCAAACGGGTGCCATTTGTTGCATGCCTGTTATGCCTCAATTAAGCTGTTAAAGGCATGAAAGGGAACGAAACAAACCTTGGTTCTGGTGCAGTGAAAACGAGAGGAAGGAAGGTCATCGGAGGCCAGGTCTACCGTGGACCACAGCTGACTGTGCACCTGAGCAGGTACCTGCCCATCTCTCCTGCCCTCTTGTGAATCTGGGGCCCAGCTACAGCTGCTCTGTGAGTGAGTCCCCCTCTTTTTTGTTTAAGTTTGTTGAGTTGGCCTTTAGTGGGGCAAGGGCTTCTGAGCTCTCAACTCTCAGAAAGAATCCCCAGGCGCTGGGGAGGTATGGGATGAAGGTGGCACAGACCGAAACCATTCTGTCCCACATGGTTTCTTAGAGCAGCACGTGGCATGGCAGCATCCAGCTGGAGGTGGAAACTGGTCTCTGCCCTCACCAGGATGTTCACATGGACTCAAGAAAGGCATCAGTTGGAGGAGGGTGGCCTGCATTCTAGTGCCAACTCAGCTGCCCAATAGCTGTGTGGCCTTTGGCAGATCACCCCCAACCCCTCTTCTGTGTCTCAGTTTCCTCCCCTATGTGGGATGGGGCTGGGAGATAGGTGAGACCCCGTGGACTTCCAGCATCGCTCAGTAGCACCCTCTCCAGGTAGATGAACACAAAGAGCCTTCACCATGGGAACAGGCAGTGGATGCCAGGATCCAGGAGACCAGGGCCAGTGTCTGCTGCCAGCCCCTGGTTGCCAGGGGACAAGCCTGCCTGGACACTCGCTTGGCCGCTTCTCAGTATGCCCTTTCCCAGAAGCCAGTGTGGGAGGCAGCAAGGGACCTGCTGTCCCAGAGGCAGGCACACCATGTACCAAGAAGAACCTGCCTCCCCTTCCACCACTGGGGCTCAGGAGACAGATCCCAGGTCCTGGGCTGGTCCCATGCGTCAAGAGGACGGAGCTAGAAGCTGGCAGCTGACTGTCTCAGTTTGCCGGGGCTAAGGGAGTTCCTGGGCATGGGACCTTCAGAGCAGAAACCGGGAAAGTCCTGGGCAAGGCTGGACAGCTGGCCACCCTGACAGAGCCATCACCCCTTCCTCCTTTCCTTCTTGCCACCCGTTCTTCCCAAACATCAAGAAGCCACCACTCCTAAAATCGTGCCTTTCTCACTGACGTTTCTCTTCCACTTCAAAAATGATTTCTTTTGATGCTCATAAAGACCATGAGCGTGGCCGTTGGAGAAGGCACTTCTCCACTTTGGACCTTGAGCTCCTCGGAGCTGAGTAAGGACAATGAGCAAAATCTGTCGAATACCTTAAACATATTAATATTCTCCCACTCAGCAATTCCTTTGATAGGAATTTATCACCACCCACCCCTCTAAAATCAGGGCCACGTGTGACATCTGAACACACAGGTATGCTCATGTTTAGGTGACATCTAAAGCCATAAAAAAATGGAAACAGCGGGAACACACATCACTGGGGATTGAATAAGCCCAGGCGGTGAGCACCCCTTGTGAAGAGTTGGGGAGGTGTGTTCAGTGACCAGGAAGAATCCCTGGGGTGCTGCGCCCCGGAACAGCAAACAAACCAAGGGAAGTTTCTTCCTGGGGAGATAGAGGGAGAAGGTGTTCCTGAGGTTAACTCTAGAGGCAGATCAAGTGTTTCTCACTTTTTCCCCTCATTTTCCAACATTGTTTGATTTGTTTATGATGAGACTTTGCTTATATAATCAGTGGAAACAGACAAGGTATTTTACTGGTCATAATGAAACTTCCCTAGAGAGAGGGTCCCTTGATGATGGGAAACTTCGAGCTGGTCAGCGCCCCCATGCTCCCAGGAACCAGGTGTGTGGAAGCAGGATTGGGTCTGTTAGATTCTGCTCTCAAGATGAGAGTCTTCTGTCCCCTAACTGGGAAGTCAGCCCTGTCATAAATTTTGCTTTCTTGGGAAGGTTCTGAGGATACCAGGAGACCAAGGAAGTCAGAGGCACAGGAAAGGACTCTTTGGTTTCCAAAATACAGAAACTCCAGCTCAAGCTGCCTGTGACAAAGGAATTATTGGCACACATGACCAGGAAGTTCAGGAATAAATCATGTTATCCTCAGGCAGGCCTGGACCTAGAGCCCAAAGCTGCTGGAGCTCTCTTCTCCACCACCACTTTCTCTTCCCCTTCCCCTTTCTTCCTATCTTCTTCTTTCAGTTCTTCTGGTCTCTGCTTATTCTGGCAAGCTAGCCTCAGGCATTCCCCTGCAGATAGGTACCCTCCAAGGAGTAAAAACATGACAGCTGGTTACCCCAGCAGCTTCGCCCCTCTCCAGCCAAATGGCAGCACCCCCTGCTGGCCTTGCAGAAAAGTCCCAGGGAGAACTCTGCTTGCACTGGCCAGGGTCACGTGCCCATTCCTGTGGCCAAGGGAAGTGGACACTCGGACTGCCTGCCTTCTCTAAACTACATAGAGGAGAAGGGGAATTATACAGCATTCTCCAAAAAAGAGAGTGCTACATCCTGAGGAAGGGGAATCCTCCTAAATAGAAAGAAATCACAATCTCCACAGCAGAGTTCTCTAGATGCTAATGGTCATCTTCACAGTGACCACAACTGCCCACGAGCTTTACAGCCTGCAAAACTTGCAGTTCTTCAGGCACATCTTCAGGCTCTAGTACTCTTCTCCTCAAATAGCCCTGAAAGGCAGAGAACTCTGTTCTCCTTTTACTGACAAGAAAACTGAATTTCAGAGCGCCTAGGTAGGCTACCCAAGGTCATCAGCTAATAGGTAGCAGAATGAGACTAGTGTTTATGTCTTCTGACTCCAGATAAGAAGTTGCCACACTACATTGCTCTGGGGCACAGGCTAGGTGTCCCCATCACCTCCATCATCACCACTATCACCAGTGTCATCATCACCATTACCACCACCACCATTTCCATCTTCATCATCACCAGCATTTCCATCACCATCACCACCAACACCAATGATGACTGTCACTATTATCACCACACCTACATTGTTTGATTTGCACCAGCACCACCACCACCATCACCACCACCAGCACCAGCACCATCACCACCACCATCACCACCACCACCACCACCACCACCATCACCACCACCACCAGCACCACCATCACCACCACCACCACCACCATCACCAGCACCATCGCCACCACCACCACCATCACCACCATCACCACCACTACCACCACCACCACCATCACCACCATCACCACCATCACTACCTCCATCACCACCATCACCACTATCACCACCATTACTGCCACCACCATCACCACCTCCACCACCACCATCACCACCACCATCACCGCCACCACCACCATCACCACCACCACCACCACCACCACCATCACCACCACCACCACCACCACCACCACCACCACCACTACCACCACCATCACCACCACCATCACCACCACCACCACCATCACCGCCACCATCACCACCACCATCACTGCCACCACCACCACCATCACCACCATCACCACCATCACCACCACCACCACCATCACCACCATCACCACCATCACCACCACTATCACCACCACCACCACCACCATCACCATCACCACCACCACCATCACCATCACCACCACCAGCACCACCAGCACCATCACCACCACCAGCACCACCATCACCACCACCACCACCACCATCACCACCACCATCGCCACCACCACCACCATCACCACCACCACCATCACCACCACCATCACCACCACCATCACCACCACCACCACCACCACCATCACCACAGCCACCACCATCACCACCACCATCACCACAGCCACCACCATCACCACCATCACCACCATTACCACCACCACCACCACCACCATCATCACCACCATCACACTACTGCTACTACCATCACCACCATCACCACCACCACCACCACCACCACCATCACCACCACCACCAGCACCACCATCACCACCACCACCACCATCACCACCACCACCATCACCACCATCACCACCACCACCACCACCACCACCACCATCACCACCATCACCTCCATCACCACCATCACCACCATCATCACCATCACCACCATTACCGCCACCACCACCATCACCGCCACCACCACCATCACCACCGCCACCACCACCATCACCTCCATCACCACCATCACCACCATCACCACCATCACCACCATTACCGCCACCACCACCATCACCACCACCACCACCATCACCATCACCACCACTACCACCACCATCACCACCACCACCACCACCACCACCATCACCACCACCACCAGCACCACCATTACCGCCACCACCACCATCACCACCACCACCACCACCACCATCACCACCACCACCACCACCATCACCACCACCACCAACACCACCATCACCACCACCACCACCATCACCACTACCACCATCACCACCACCACCACCATCACCACTACCACCACCACCATCACCACCATCGCCCCCACTACCATCACCACCACCACCATCACCGCCACCATCACTGCCACCATCACTGCCACCACCAGCATCAACACTGCTACTATCAACGCCATCACCACCATCACATTCACCATCACCACCATCACCCTCACTACCATCGCCATCACCATCACCGCCACCCCCACCACCATCATCACCATCACCACCACCTACCACCCTGAACACCACCACAGCGATAACATCATTCTCATCACCCCCCTCCATCACCACCACCTACCACCCTGAACACCACCACAGCGATAACATCATTCTCATCACCCCCCTCCATCACCACCACCATCTGCTAGACAATTCATCATGTACCCACGGTTCTTAGATGTAGAAATTCCTGACCAAGGAACTGTGAACCTAAACCAAAAAGGAGAAGTTGATTAAATCAGATTTTCCAAATAGATTTTCCTTCCTCAGAGGCCAGGCCTGAGCCCAGCTCTCCTGTGGCCGGAACCCAGCAACCAGCTCACAGCGTTGAAATGCCTCTCAGAGGCGGCTGAGCTGATCACACATTCCTCTGATCATGTTTTTGGGAGAAACACATGTGAGTCACAGAGGCTGACATTCTTTGGGATCTGACGAGGTTTCTACTTTAGGGATCTGCTAACTTTAACTCAGCAGAAATCCACTCAGCCAAAGAACCAGAGAACCTGGGAACATGCTCTTCTCATGAGTACTGCTTGAGCCCCCACTATAAGCTGGGGTTGGTTCCTGGGAATTCTCATTCTGTTTCTCATTTATTCCTTTATGGTCCATGGGATGGAACTGAGGTTCACAAAGTGAGGTGACATGCCCCAAGGCTGTGAGTGCCAGGAAAAGGCAAAAACATGAACCCAACTCTGTGAGTCTAGAGCCTTCAGTTGTTGTTGACCCCATGCATCAGCAGGCTGTCCCTTATGGACCTGGGAACCCAGCTCTGAAATGGCAGCCTGTGGCTTTCCAGAACAATATCTGGGGGTCCTATGGGGGGCCAGGACGCCCCCCATTGAAGCCCACCCATTCAGGGAAGCAGGGGGGCTCTCTCTTACGTGGCTGCTGAGGGATAGGGGTACGTGTCTGGCAGGGTTCTGGCAGGAAAGAGGTGACTCAATCAGGAAACTTTAGGAGGTTTTAATAAGGGGAACATTGGCAACCCACAGGCAGCATGTGGTACAGGCTACCGCACACCAGGGGTCTTGGCCCCTTAGGCTGAAACGATGAGGGGACGGGGCTGCTGCCGGGACCTAGAAGGAGAGACTCCTCAGAGAGGAATGCTTGGGAGAAGCATGACCTTCAGTCCAGGGGCATAGGCTGCCCAAGGTGACTCCGAAGAGAAGGTGCTGGGACATAAACACTCTGACTCACTCTCCTTGTTCCCTCTTGCTACAGCCAGTGCTCGCCTGGGGCCAAACCCAACAGGAAGTAGAGGATATGGGCGCCCAAGGGGTGTGGTCCATGGGGCAGAAGGCAGGGTGGAGAGAGGACTTGGGGAGGGCAGTGGCAAAGGAGAGCGTCCAGCACAGGTGTCTGACAGCACAGGTCTCCTGTGATGCAGGGGCTCTTGGGCTCCTGCTCAGGACGCTGTAAAAGATTCCTTGACCACATTACAGGGCAGCCCAAGCAATTCACTGGCTTATTCTCACATGCTCTTGCTCCCTACCACTTCTCTCTGTAACAGCTGTGCCTCTCCCTACCCTCTGCCCCCATTGCTGCTTTTCCATGCCCAGCTTTCCCGGCATTGGAGAGGGAGACCAGAGGGAAGTTATCTAAGAAGACTTTCGGGAGGAAGCCAGGGGCAGGGTGGAGAACACGGCTCTTGGATTTTGGCCATATCCCAGTATCCACCCTGCCCAGGAGAAAAGGGTATCCTTTCCTGGTGATAAGGAAGTGAGTTCCCTGGGGAATGTGGCTTAGGAATGTGGTAGGGGTGGGGGTTGCAGGTTTGTTGTGAGAGGGAGAAAGCATCCTTGGTTCAGAGGACGCTGGAATGTGGCTGAAATACCATAGGAAGTGACTGGAACAGAGAGTCCGTTGGTGTTTCCCCGCCAAAAAGGAGGTGACATGGAGAAGGGGAGGTGGGTGACCAAAGGCAGCTCCCTCTCCTAAAGCAGGCAGGAGGAGCAGAACATCTGTCCCAACTCTGGAATCACAATGGGCCTGGGAGCCCTCCAGGGACTGTAGGAGAGCAGCGCAGGGGACCCTGGTACACTATCGGGACAGGTGGGCACACAGCCCTGTCTACACACAGCTCCCCATCCTGCAACAGCATTTGCTGCTCCACAAGGAGCCCCCAGTCTTTCCCGGGGGGGAGACCAGCAAGAACCGGAACCCCAGAGTCGGCTGCGGAGACCTGCTTTTGCTTTCTGGGGCTTGCACACCTGTTGGGCTATGCCCTGCCTCCACCTCCAGCATCATGGCACAAGTAACCATGTGGTCCTCAGTAACCTCTGACATTGGCCCCTTCATCAAACAGTAATGGAGCACGTCCTGGGGACCAGGCTCTGGGGAGACACAGCAAACCTGCCAGTGTCTCTGCTTTAGAGGTGCTCAGAACCTGCCCCAGGGGAGAAGCACCAGCACTGTGTGCATCTAGTAGGCTTGGAAAATCAGGGAAGGCTGCCCAGAGAAGGTGACAATGAGCTGTGGCCTGAAGAGCTGCTAGACCAATGCAGGGGAGGGCATTCCAGTCCCAGGGCGAGGGCTCAGCGCCTGGTGACCCATTGCCATCTGGGAGCTGCAAATAATCCATGTAGCAGAAACGTGGGAAGTGGCAATAAAGGGAAGAAACTGTCAGAGGCAGGGTCTCAAGACCCTTGCCAGACAAGACAAGAATTACCATTCTTTAAGAAAGGCACTGCCAAGGTCACATCTATGGGTTTTGAAGAGACCCTGGCTGTTGGGTGGGGAATGGAGCAAAACAGAGCGAGGCTGGAAGGCAGGAGTCCAGTGACGAGGCTGTTGGAGTCGCTCCTGTGGACTGGACTAAGACAATGACAGCAGAGAAAGAAAACTCAACATGTCCAAGAGCTCTGATGAATGTCAAAGGAGCAGCTATTGCCGATGAAGACTCCGCGAGGAGTGACGAGGGGACGGCACCAGCAGCGGCTCCTAGAGTTCCTTTTTGGAGAAGTGGTGCAGGTCTCCAGATGGGACCTGGGAGAGGAACAGGTTTGGGGGGAAAGGACGGAAGTTCATGTGAAAGTCCTTGGCAAGTCTTTGAGGGTTGGCACGACACGTAGGGCTTAACAGAGGCAGAAAGCACTTCCTGGAGAACGGAACAGGGATGCTGGGTGTCTGGCTGTGCCAGGGGGACTTAGGAGTTCTAGCCCAGTTGGAATGCAGAGACCTCGTTAATAGGCCAGGCATCTAGCTATGACGCCGGAAAGGTCTCAATTTTGGATGTAAGGGCCCTGCTTTAAATGAATGGTACTGCAGATCTTCTTTAGCAAGGCCTAAAACTAAGACTCGACAATGTTTGCGGTTTGAAGCTTGAATCTCACTAAGTTAGAGAAGTTTAGGAGACATCTTTGGCTTTCCACAGATCTGCCATAACAAATCAAATAATAAAACCTCTACTTGCCTTCTAGAACAAGCATCAACCCTTTTCAGAGGAAGATATCAGAATGCAGAGTTTCTGCAACATCACCCACAATGCCCAGTACCGAACGAACTATGGCTAAATGCGCAAAGAAACAGAAAAGTGTCAAGGATAAAAAAAAAAAAGTAGTCAATAGAAACTGGATGTTGGACTTAGCAAACAAAACTTCTGAAACAGCTACTATAAATCCATTCAAAGACTTAAAGAAATACGTGCTTGAATAATATAAAGGAAAATATTGTTTTAACAAGTGAACAGATAAGGAATTTAGGCAGAGACATAAAAGTCATATAAAAGGATGAATTGGTAATTCTAGTACTGGAAAGAACAATATCTACAATGAAAAATTGATTGGATGGGATAATGATTGTTTGGAACATGCTCTGGTGCCCCTGGGACATACAAATAGAGATGTTAGCACGTGCATTTGGAGATACGGGTCAGAAACCCAGGAGGGAGATTGAGCTAGGAAATAGATATTTTCTAGTCATCAGCATGGAGCTAGGAATGGATGAACTTCAGTGCAATACTGTGGAGAGCAGCACGACCAGCCACCGGCTTCACTCCCCCTGGGTAGGCAAAAAACTAAGCTCTAGAGTAGCTAGATGGCTGCAAAGAGGACCCTTGCAATGCTGTCTCTCAGAGGTCTCAGCATCCCCAGCAGAGCCTCAGCTAAGCCTTGCAGTCAACCCTACCCCTCACAATCCCCAACTATTAATTAATAACTCCTCATGGAGCAAATGGGCCTTGGGAATTGCTCTCTGCCAACCCCTTTGGGAAAACTGCCATGAATGGGGTCCCTTGTCTGAGCCGCAGGTAGACCAGCTGTCCCGCCCTTCCCTGTCTTACAAAATGTGCTCTGTCATCTTGCCTGACTCTGGAACCAGCAGGGCCCCTACAATGCCTCATGCCTTTGGGCTCTGTGCTAAGACTGGGAAGATGGGCTCCCCAGCCAGTAGACAGATCATTATTAATGGTCATCTTTATTTGAGCTCTTACCTGTGTAGGCCCTGTGATAAGCATATTACATGAATCCATGTGTTCTAGTTTACTAGCTGCCGGAATGCAACACACCAGAGATGGACTGGCTTTTAATAAAAGGGGATTTATTTTGTTAGTTCTTCAGAGGAAAGGCAGCTAACTTTCAACTGAGGTTCTTTCTTATGTGGGAAGGCACAGGATGGTCTCTGCTGGCCTTCTCTCCAGGCCTCTGGGTTCCAACAACTTTCCCCAGGGTGATTCCTTTCTGCGTCTCCAAAGGCCTGGGCTGAGCTGCGAGTGCTGAGGTGAGGTATGCTGAGCTGCTTGGGCTGTGCTATGTTGCGTCTCTTATTGAAGCACCAGCCAATTAAGTCAAACATCATTCATTGCAGTAGGCACGCCTCCTAGCCAACTGCAGATGCAATCAGCCACAGATGAGCTTCACGTACCATTGGCCCATGTCCACAGCAACAGAACTAGGTGCCTTCACCTGGCCAAGTTGACAAATGAATCTAACTACCACACCATGTAACGCCTCTGTAAAGCAGAAAGCTCCATTTTCCAGGTAAGCACACAGTGGCATGATGAGGTTAAGTGACTAACACAAGGATAAGATAGAAAGTTGTAGGACTAGGGTTTCAACCTTGGTCTCTGACTCCAGAGCCTGTATGCTCAACCTCTGCCCAGCACAGCCTCTGACACTGAGGCTCTCATCTGTTTTTCAGAGCTATTTCTTCCAGAGTTGTCTTGGTCTCTGGAAATGGCTCCATTGTCTTCCCAGTTCTTCAGGCCAATCACCTGGGAATCAGCCTGCTTCTCTGCTCTCACACGGCCAATCCATAAATCAACCTTCTTGACTCTTCCTTCCAAAATACACCCTGAACCTGCCCTGTCTCTCCAGCTCCATCAGCACCACCATTTCCGTCATGGTCTATGATAATACCCTCCTCACTTCCTTCATTGTTTCCACTCTTCTCCCATCCTGGAGAGCCCTGCACTGATCCTTTCAAAACATAACTTAGATCCGCCATTTACCAGCTTGACACCTGTCCCTGTCTTCCCACCTGCTCAGAAAATATCCAAAACACTTAGTGCGACCTACAAGCACCTGCTTGATCTGCATTTCCCCACTTCTCCACCCTCATCTCAGGCCACAAGCCCCTTCTCTTATTCTGCTCCAAGCACCTGACCTTTTTAAATCCCTTGAACAAGCCCAACTTTGTTCCTGCTTCAGGACCTTTGCGCCTACATTACGTCTTCTTCACATCTTCACACAGCTGGGTCCTTGTCCTTTATGTCTCGTTTCAAATGTTGCCTTCTCATCAAGGTTTTCCCTGCGTACTCTCACTAAAGTACCTTTCAGACTTACTGCTCTGATGTGCTTTCAAAGAATCATCACTCTTAAAGTGTTTTGTTTGGAGTTTGTTTGCAGATTGTCTCTGTTCTCAACCAGATTTCAAGCTCCCAAGGATTTTCAAGGCCCATATTTTTGTCCATCTTATTTCCTGTGGCCTCCCAGGTCCTCAGTACAATTTCTGTCACAATCAGAAACACTGATTGGATTGGTTTATTTGGGTTGATCTATACGATAACCTCCAAGCCCCAGATTCTAATTCTAATAACTTCTGCTTATCTATATACTCACCTATTCACCTATCCGTCCATCCATTCAGCAAACATCCATCCATCCCTTTACGTAACCATTCACCTATCCAACCATCCACCTACCCACCCATCCATCCATCCAGTCTTGCCACCATCCATCCCTCCACACACCTATCCACCCACTCGCCCACCTATCCACCTTCCCTCCCACGCATCCCCTGAGCACGCTCTATATGCTGGGTGCTGAGGACCCCAGCATGCCCAGGATGTGGAGTCTGCCTTGGAGAAACTCCCGTCCTAGTCCTTCTGTTCCCTCTGCTCCCCATACCAGACGTGGCCCAAGCAAGAGCTGCAACACCCTGTAGGCAGAGTCAGCAGAGCCCAGGAGGCTGTTCCTGTAAGTAGATAGATCTGTACCTCTCTGACCACTGCAGGAAAGGAAGGAGAACCCTCTGCCCCATCCCTCAAGGGCCACCTGAGAAGTTACAAATCTCAGAGCAAAGGACTGAGGGCTTGAGATAGGGTGTGGCCTTTGTGTTACAAAGTAAGGGAAACAAGCAAGATGATGCCTGGAATGGGCAAGAAGTCTTTC
Source organism: Tamandua tetradactyla (assembly GCF_023851605.1). Lineage (NCBI taxonomy): Eukaryota > Metazoa > Chordata > Mammalia > Pilosa > Myrmecophagidae > Tamandua > Tamandua tetradactyla. Next base: position 5,205,809 of record NC_135335.1, read on the forward strand.
CTGGGAGAGGTAGGGATAGAGCTTTGTCTCAAAGGAAGAGGGCTCTGGAAGGAGAAGCAGGAGCGGGAAGTATGATACAGAAGCAGTAATGAGTGAAGGATGAGTTTGGGCTGCTATGAAAGGAAGCACAGGGCTGGTACCCAGTGAACTCCTACTCATCCGTCAACACCCAGCCTCAATGACCCCACATTTGGGAAGCCTTCCTTAAGCTGCCCCCTGCCACTCCATGCAGAGATAGTGATGATGACGGTGGTGTTGATACCAGCAGAACTCCTACCAGGTATTGGGTATCTCCTATGCAGAGCACAGGGCCCAGTGCCTTATATGCCTCGTCTCCTCGAGCACCTGCAGCCATTCATGGTAGCAGGCAGCACCCTACACACACTTTGAAGGTGATAAACTGAAGTTTGGGGGAGTCATTGGGACTCCAATACTTGGCTTACAACTCAGTTTGGTGGCTTCCTTGGCCATGGGCCATTTAAGGACTATTTTTTTGCTGGGACAGGGGCAAGTTAGAGAGATGGAGCTAAGGCCCATTTCCTGTTTTCCCCCTGCACATTTTTCTTTCATTCACAGTCCTTCTCCAGTTGGGCCTCACACCCCTGCATCCCACTTCAGGGGCTCAGTTTTCCAAGAGGCCCAGCCTGAACCAAACCTCCGTGGTCCCCCACCCACTCGCACTTGGCACTGTTGGCCTCCCGCCCCCTCAGCTTCCCAAATCCAGTCCCCTAGCCGCCCCCCAGCCCCAGCCCCGGAGCCAGCTCCCGTCACCGCAGCTGTCCACACTTACAAAGCTCGAACTGTTCGATAAGGCCGTGCCAGCTGGAACGAGATACTTCCCGTCCCACGAGAGACCCTGCATGGCGTCTGCGGGCAGCTGGCAGCTGGGGGGGGGGGCACAGGGCCGGATCTGGGGCCCACCCAAGGCCAGCACCCTCCCGCACCCCCAGCAGAGCCTCCACCAGGCCAGGCCTTGGGTCTCAGGGTTGGCTCCTTGCACCAGGCTCTGGGATGGGGGCTTCAGCTGTCCCAACCCTTGGAGACCCTGGGGTTCCCGTCCCTTCGGAAGCTTGTCCCTTAGGAGACGCGGATGTCAGGAGCTACCCTGGGGCCCAGGGCCTGGAGGAATTTGTCGGTCCTGTCTTGAGATGAAACAAATCACCTTGGCCGGCAGCTGGCAGTGACCAGGTCAGGGACTGACGGAAGAGGTGAAGGTCAAAATCTCTAACAAGCAGCCAGTACGGTCCAGATGGGTGCCAAGGTCACCTCAGGCAGGCCGGAGCGGTGTGTACTGGCAGGGTCCAGTCCCAGAAAGGAGCTTCTCAGTCTTTTCTGGAAAAATCATTTGTCCAGGCTTTTTAGAGTATGGCTGGGAAAGTCCCTTCCCTGGCCACTTGGCTTGCTCACTGCACCCCATGAAAATTCCACAGGCATTTCTTGATCACCTACTACGTGCCAGCCGTGCTGATGGCCCTGGGGAGCCACGGTCTTGGGTGCCTGCCCATGTGGGGACTGTGTCCCTGTAGCCCAGGCCCTTTCCTGCATGCCTAGCCCTGCCCCCCAGACCCCCGACCTCAGACCTGCAAGAGCTTGTAATATTTTCTGCCTTTGATTCCTTCTAGAAGACTCTAATTATATCCTAGGAGAAACAATTAGAATGAAGCAAAGGGCTGTTCTTTTTCTACCTCCCCTCCCCCCAGGCAGGGTCTGCTTAATAACTTAATTAAATAACTTAATTAAATAAACAGAATTGTAATTATGATGTTAATATTTCCTTTGTATAACACCGGTGCATCCTGCAGGAAGACGCTTCTCTTGGGAATGGGAGATCCCCACAGCCCCTCGTGACTCACCGGTCCCTGCTGGGTCCTCTGTGGGTCCCCCTCCCGCTACTTCTGGGGCCCCCCGAGCTGGCAGGAAACCCAGCCGGGAAAGCGCTGTGTCCTGCCCAGCCTGTGTGTTTATAGTTGAGCTCAAACCACATGATGGAAATTACTCTGAAGCTCCTAATTGCAGAGTTCCTTCCTCCAACCATTTTCTTTTGACAGTTGACTTTGAAAACGTTGACTACTTAATTCTTCCTAGGAGGGAAGGAGGGAGAAGAAACAAGGCTCTCCAAGTTGGAGCCAGATCCCTGGGGATGCTGGGCCTTGGGGAACCGGGGAGTCTCTGGACCTTTCTACCCGAGAGTCTGGGGTCCCAGGCTGGGATTGTATCTCTTGCCCCATGACCCCTAGCTAGGTGACCCAGAGCAAGTGAACTCTGCTTCTTCTAACCTCATTTCCTCATCTGCAAAAGGCAATTAAGAATAGTCACCTATAAAAGAATGGTATGAAATCAGATGGCACACAGTAGGTACTCAATAGGTGTCAGGGTCTTTTCTCTTGGCTTCCTGGAAGCCAGTACATGAAGACAGAATTTCCCCGGCTCAGTGTCTTGTTTCCTGTTTCTGTGTCTGTAAAGGGAATCACAGCAGTGGCCCTGCCCACCGTCATGGGGCCACCAGGGGGTTACATGACTTAATCCAAGCCAAGGGCGTGAAACTGGGTGAGACATGGAGGCAGCACTCCACAAATGTGCTAGCAATTTTACCTTCTGTGCATGCTGGGGAGGCAGCCTCGCACGTCCCCCTGGTGAGTCTTGGGGGGTGCAGGCAGGATGGGGGAGGTGGTGTGGTCCAGGGATTAGGAGCTCAGGCTTTGGGGTGGGGCCAACTTGGGCTCCAATCCTGGATGCGGGTTTACATGGGATGGTGACTTGGTCTGCCCGTGGAGCCCTCGGCGGAGAGGAAGGGACCGAAGGCAGGTCAGCCTCATGCCTGCCCACAGGGTGGGGGACTAGGGATAATGAAGTGGGGAGTCTGCAGGGAGGGGAAAGAGGGAGCCTCTGTACCCCGCCCTGTCCAGTGGCCGTGACCCCTCGCTAGCTGGGGTCCAGCCCTCCTTCTCCATCCAGGCCTATGTCTGGGACCACACAGTCTGGCTTCAGCACTGTGTGTCTTTGAGCAAGTCACTGAGCCCCTCTGAGCCTCCGCTTCCACCTCTGCAAACTGGGGGCACTTGAGTTTTTGCCTGTCGTGCATGGCACAGGGTCTAGTATACAGCAGGCACTTAATAAGTGCTAGCATCATGGACACGGCTGCTGTGTTCACTCCCCAGGCATGGGGCCAGCCCTGGGTGGCCAGGGGCACTAATGAGGACACAACTGCCCTCCTGCCCTTGCCTTCCAGGCCGTAAGATCAGGGTGTCGCCTCTTGAGCTGGATTTCCTCTGCCTTCCTAGCAGTCCGCAGCGCCTGGGCCCCAAGGCCCAGTTCTGGCATCACCTTTCCCTTTGGAGATGTTCCCCAAACTCAGGTCCTTGGGCCTGGACCGGGCACCCCACATGTCACTTCTCAGCACTTTACTGTTTAAATAATGCCTGTTATTAATTGATCATGCATTATAATCCATTAGGCTGGTGTCCCACGAAGCTCGCATTCCGAGGCCTCGGCGCCCGGCGTCGTGCTGGGTCTTCCCCGAGTGCCGGAGGGTGCCACCGGAAGGCTGAGAGCCAGGCTGGCGCGTGAGCTAGACCCAAAAGCATTGGCTTCCGTGTGGGAGAGGGGAGCAGAGGGCACGAGTGTGCATGAGTGCAGGAACCTGCTGGCCTCGTGAAGAGCAGGGAGGGGGAGGTGGTGGGGTGCAGAGAACGAGGAGGACTGAGGGTGCGTTGAAGAAAAAGCTGGAATAAGGCAGGGGAACCCCAGCACCAGATCCATGAGACACAACTGGGCAGTATCCTGGAATGGACTTGGAAGGCGACACCCGGATATGATGCTTAGCAGCATTCGCCTCGTCGGGGTGCACTGAAGGACCGGGTTGGGGGTCGGTGGGGTAATTGCCAGTTTGGTTTGGGGTGCGTTAACTTGGGGGTGACTTTGAGCCCCCAACGGCCATATCGAATTGGGAGAGGGCTGAAGGAGAGGGTCTGGAGCTCAGGGAGAGGCTGGAGCTGGAAGAAGCTCGGTAGGTCCAGGACACGTTGTCACCGGCACTGCCCAGAGGGCCCCAGGCAGAGCTGGGACAAGTGTCTGGGTCTCCACCAACCCTGCCCAGCCCAAGACTCTTTCCAGCTCTCCTGTGGTTTTCCGGAAGGATGCGGAATGCACAAAGCTCAAAGAGGAATGTTCCCTTGAAAAAACAAATCCTTTCAGCTGTTTGCTTTTTGAATCATTGGCAAGAATCCAAAATCTATACATTTTTTTTTTCCTGCTGAAAAATATTAGCAAACCTGCTTTGGTCACTAACACTGTGAAACCGGAGGCAGCAGGCAGGGACCTTCTGAACATTCCCAGCCCAATGAACCTCATATGTCAGGACAGGCCAGAGCAGGCTGGGTGCCAGTGACTCTTTGTGCCCAGAAACAACAGGTGCCATGGGCAGGGAGGGCCTGGCAGTGGCCGAATAAGCTAAAGCCAAGTCATGTGTCCTTTCCCCTCCAGAGCCCCCTTTTGGAGGCACCTTGTCCCCTCTATGCTTCAGTTGCTATCTGAACACTGGGACCCCCAGATCTTTTTCTCTTGTCAAGAACTCCCCGAAGCCCAGAGTAGCTAACCCAGCAGGCCATAGCTTCTCTCTCTCCCTTAGCTGCCCCATCAGTATCTTAACCTCAGCACGCCCCAAACTGAACCCTACCTCTTCCCTGCCCTTCTTGCATCCAGTGATCCCAGCTACAAATCTCCCCTCCACCCCCCACCATCTCTTAGTCCAGAACCTCAATTCCCCTACCTGTACAACAGTTTGGACGATTACAGATCTCTTCTCCCTGTGGAAGTGCACAAGTTGTCTCTGCACCCTTTCAATACAGCTGCTTCAATGATAAAAGAACTGCTGTCTTCGAGCTCCTACTCTGTGCCAGTTGCTTTACTTACATCAGCTCTCAAAATTCTTAGGACAACTCCGTTGAGGGAGTTATTGTCATCATTCTCCCTACTTTAAAGATGAAGAAACAGGTTCAAAGAGGTGGCCTGTGAGGGGATGAGTCGTGCCCACCTCCAACAAAATATGCTGAAGTCCTAACCACCCCCACTTGCAAAAGTGACTGTATTTGGAAATTGTGTCATTTGCAACGGTGCCATATTTAAGTTAAAATTCAGACATAATAGAGTAGGGTGAGACTTTCATCCAATAGGACTGGGGTCCTTATTAGAAGGGGAGAGGACAAACAGACATAGATACAGACAGAAGACGGAGGCAGAGACAAGGAAACCATGGACTGCCAGCCACAGCAGGAAGCCAGAGGAGGCGAGGAACAGATTCTGCCCTGCAGACATCAGAGCGAGACGGCATGCCGATGCCTTAATTTTCCATTTCTGACCTCCAGAGCTGTCCGGTAATAAACGTCCATTGTTTCTAAGCACCCCCCCTCACTCCCAGTTTGTAGTACTTTGTTGGAGCAGCACCAACGTCCTGCGACTTTCCCACGGTCCCACACTGTTCTGACCACTGCCCCACACTGCCTCCCTTCCCAGGCCCAGAGAGGTAAAAGGCCTGCCCAACGTCACAAAGCAGGGGGGCTTTGGGGGCTGCCACGAGCCTCGGATCCTGAGCCCCAGGCCTCTTTTCTAGCTCCTGCACCCCCCACAATGCAGGCTCCCCTAAGTTCTGGCCTCCCATGGGCAGGTTTTTTGTGGGAGGGGGACACGAAAGAGATTTCTCCTGCAGTGAGATACTTTGTGAAAGTCCGTGGAGAGGCTGATGAAATCTTATCAAAGAACACCAGAAAAAACTAAAGTACTATACAACGTAAATAATGAATGCTAATGTAAACCACGAACCATGGCAAATTAATACAACGACAGTTATATCAGTATTCCTTTGCTGATTATAACTAATGTATCACGCTAATGCAAGGTATTAATGATGAGTGAACCCTAATGTAAACTATGGACTTTACTTAATAATATAATTATAGAATATTGGTTCATCAATTGTACCAAATGTATCATGTTAATGAAAGATGTCAATAATAGGGAAACTTGTGGGAGTGTGGCTGTGGTACATGGCAACTCTGTATTTTCTGCACGATTTTTCTGTAAACCTACAATTTTTGTAATTAAAAAAACAAAGTCTGTTTGCAAAAAGAAAGAAGCCAGGAGAGAAAGCTAGCAGACATGGCCATGTGCCCTTCCAGTTGAGAGAGAAACCCCAAACTTCATCGGCCTTTCTTGAGTGAAGGTAACCTCTTGTGGGTGCCTTAATTTGGACATTTTTATAGACTTGCTTTAATTTGGACATTTTCACGATATTAGAACTAGTAAACTTGCAACTTAATTAATTTCCCTTAGATAAAAGAAAAGAACACACCGGGTTCCTGCCAACCCACCAAGCCATCCGGGAATCGCCAGGACTGTCATTTTTATCAAACTATAACTAGCTGAATTTCCTTTGGGAATTTGAGGAATCTGAACAGAGCACAGCCTTTTTTTGGGACCAGGGGATAATTATCAGCCTCCTCTCGTACAGAACTCTTAGGTATAAAGAAGAGTTATAAAGAAGCCCTACAGTTGCCTTTGATGTTTAAAGAGAAATCAGTAACACAAAGACACAAGCAAAAAAATGAGTGGAATTTCAACTACAAGACAAATGTAGCCTTGTTGAGATACAAGGTTCGATGGAGGGAGAGACGTTTGCAAAGCTGTGTTGGGCCGTGGCTCGTGTCTGCACAGAGTCCAGTATGTGACTTGCATACAAGAAATATGTGGGGAGTGAGGGAGTGAATGAGTGAATGAATGAATGAGTAGAGTGCTCATGCATTTGAGCTTTGGCCCAGTGGCTCACCCTACCTGGAATACCTCCCTCTCTGCCTGGGAACCTACTGCTTAGCCTCTAAAGCCCACCACAACTGCCCCCTCCTCCAGGAAGTCTCCCCAGATTGCCTCCCCAAGTTGGCTACTCTGTCCTCAGAGTTTTGGGGCCCTCTGCCTGCAGTAAATCTTACGGTGCTCGTCAGTGGTGTGTGCCTCATCCTCAGAAGGTACTTTCTGGACAGGACCTCGTCTGCCCCCCCTCTGAGCCCAGCTCCATGGGGTCTCGGGAAATATTACAGACCAAGAACCTGGCTCACTCCCCCCTTGGCTCCCTGATGTGTCCAAGTCCTCAAACCCCCAGTGTGGCTCCAGTTTTGAGAGATGCTTGTCTTCCAGGACCAGAGCTGGGCACCCAGACTGAGGCCTGCTAGAGGGGATGGGGGACAGGGGGCTGGGGGTCACCTCCAGAGCCCAGAGGGGACCAACCCCTGTTCGCCACACCCCATGTGGAGGCTTCATCCCCGCTGCCAAGATGAGCCAGGGGAGAGTGGTGGGAATGCGTGAGGACATGCCACCCCAATCTTGCAAAGCACCTTCATGGGGTGGGTGGTGGGGCATGGCACGTGGGGACAGCTGGGCTTGCGGGGACAGCTCCAGCATCATCTTGCTGCAGCGGAACCATTAACAGAGGCTCCCAAATTCCCCCCAGGGGACAAGTGAGGATGGTCAGTGGGTCATGCCACTCCCGGGGCTTTTAAAGAGTTTGGCTTTTGCTGAGCCAGAGACGGGGGCCGGTCCCACTTTGCATCTAAAGCTGGGATAAGAATTAGCGCATGTGCAGCTCAAGGGTAGGTTCTTGGTCTGAAACATTAATAGCCATTTCCCTGGCCTGCCCATCCCACCCCACCCCATCCCCCAGCAAGGAAGCTACAGGTCAGGAAGCAAACCCAAGGCTGTCTGATCCTAGAACTGGCCTGGTCTCTATGACAGGGCCATGTGGCCCTTTGGGGAACAGAGCCCAGCCTGGGGGTGACAGCTGAGGACACAGTGTTGGGGAGGTGGGATGGGGGGGTTTCCCTTGCTTGCCCCGCTGAACTAAAATGGGCTGACCACCCGGTGCTCCAGGGTGCCTGAGTCTCAAGGCTCATGGGCCTCAGAGGCAGGGACCTACCCCGTCCACCCACAGGGCTCCTGGCACAGGGATGGGCAGCGTGCTTTTGGGCCAGGACGAGCTTGGAAGGCGTCCATGCCCAGGCTTGGCTCCCTGCCACAGACTGCCCCAGGGTCCTGCGAGCTGAGCCCTTTGCCCATCTGGCCAGGACAGACTGAGTGTCCCCACAGCCCTGGCAGCTGTCCAAGGAGACCCCAGGGAGGTGCTCCAATGGGTGAGACACTATGAATGTAGGAATGTGCGGTAGGAAGCGACAGTGATGACTCAGGGTGACTCAGCCTGAGGCCTCCAGGAGCCTGCCGAGCAGCCGACTGCGGCCACACCACCCCACCCCACCCACCTCAGGGCAAAGGTCAGCTCCCCTGGGCTCAGACCCATCTCTCAGGCTGGCTCTGTGCCCAGATGCTTAGAGAATGGGGGGGAAGAAGGTGAAGGGCATGTGCTTGGATGAGCCCAGGAACTGAGCAAGGGAGGCCTGGGGGCAGTAAGGAGAGGGGCTGGGACACTGCCCCTCCTCCCCAGACAGCCAGGGATCCTCCAACTCCAGATGCCTCCCTGAGACGTGCAGCTCATCCAGGAAGTCTTCATGTTGCAGACAGGAAAACCAAAGCCTGGAGGAGACATGACTGGTCAAGATGACTGGCAGCTGATAAACATGAAGCAGGGGAAGAACCCAAGTCTCCTGTCTGGTTGGGGGAGGACAAGGGCATCAGGCCATGGGTGCCAAAATCTGTCCATGACATTCTGCCAGCCCTGCCTCAGTGTCTTTTAGAATCATCTCTCACTGTTCACATTTTCTGCCTGCGTTCTTGAGATGGACTTAGATGCTAGTCCAAGGTCCACCAATTCACCAATCTAGCCATCCATCTGTTTACTCACCCACCCATCCATCCATCCATTCATTCACTCCCCATCCATCTACCCATCCATCCTTCCATCCATCCATCCATCCATCCATCCACCCATCCATCCATCCGTCCATCCATCCATCCATCTGTCCATCTGTCCATCCATCCAGCCTTCCATCCACCCATCCATCCACCCGTCCATCCATCCATCTGTCCATCCATCCGTCCATCTGTCCGTCCATCCAGCCTTCCATCCATCCATCCATCTATCCATCCATCCAACCATCCATCCATCCATCCATCCATCCATCCATCCATCCTTCCATCCATCCATCCTTCCATCCATCCATCCATCCACCCATCCATCCATTCACCCATCCATTCACCCATCCTTCCATCCAACCATCCATCCATCCATCCATCCATCTATCCATCCACCCATCCATTCACCCATCCTTCCATCCATCCATCCATCCACCCATCCATTCACCCATCCTTCCATCCACCCATCCATCCATCCACCCATCCATTCACCCATCCTTCCATCCACCCATCCATCCATCCATTCACCCATCCATCCATCCATCCATCCATCCATCCATCCATCCATCCATCCGTCCATCTGTCCATCTGTCCATCCATCCAGCCTTCCATCCACCCATCCATCCACCCGTCCATCTGTCCATCTGTCCATCCATCCAGCCTTCCATCCATCCATCCATCCATCCATCCAACCATCCATCCATCCATCCATCCATCCACCCATCCATTCACCCATCCTTCCATCCACCCATCCATCCATCCATCCTTCTATCCATCCACCCATCCATCCTTCCATCCATCCAACTATCCATCCATCCATCCATCCATCCATCCATCCATCCATCCATCCATCCATCCATCTATCCATCCATCTCTCCATGAAGTCCTCTATCCATTCATTCATCCACCTACTCATCTATCTTCCCTTATGCCAACTACACGTTCATTGACCCATTTTTCCTTCCACCTTCCATCTGCCCATCCATCTATCAATTACTTATTCATTGACCAAAGAATAAGTCTTAACCAGGTAGCAAGTTCTGCAGCTTTCCCCCCATTTCTTCATCTTCCACGCCCTGCTCCCTCCTCTCCGGCTATCATCCGTCTTCATCCTGCCAGTCCCCTGTGATGCAGCCAGGCCTGGGTCAGTACCTTCAGGAGCTCGCAGTCCAGACAAGAGCTGGACCCAGAAAACTCCAAACCTCTTAAAACTAGACCCACTCTCCGTCCCTCCCAGCTGGGGAGCCTTTGATCCCGTTTCTGCTGCTGACTCTTGTTCCTCCTTGGATTGCGGAGGGGGGTCCCCACAGCTCCCCTTTCTCTCACCCGTGGGCTCCCCGCCATGCTGCAGGCTCAGGGGTAGCGGGATTGATGCTGTCCCTTTCTGCTGAGGCCCAAGCTTGCTCTTTTGAGTGCTTCTAGTCTGCTCCAGGGCCCTGACTTCAGGGCCTAATTAATTCTGGACCAGCCCAGCGCTTTGAGATGGCTGGATAAGAAGGAATCCCAGACAGGCAGCTCAACCTCATAAAACTGTAATTGCTTGTACTCTCCCTGTCCCGTTTTTGTAATCCTGGCACTACCTGGCACTTTTTGCATTTCAAAACGCTTTGTCCCTTGGAATTATCCTCTGCAGCAGCCTTGGCTGGGGGGCCAAAGGAGTGCAAGGGGGTCACCCTGGGGCTCCTGCTCGGGGGAAGCTTGGTTCTTACTTGCTGTACAACCTTGGGCAAGATTCACCTCTGAGCCCCACTTCCCCAACTACAGAGGTGGGTGTTGGAGACTGAATCTCTCCTCCCACAAAAGACGTGTTCAAGCCTTAATGTGCATTCCAGTGGGTGCAAACGGGACCTCTGGAGATGGGATGAGTTAAGGTGTGGGCTCATCAGTGAAGAGAGGCTCCCAAGGGGTTGAGGCTGCAGTGAGTGCCAATGGGCCTCAACCCATGTGACCAGAGCCCTGGGGGTGCGGTCAGAGAGAGCCATGGAAAGAGACCAGGGAGCAGAGACGCCAGCCCAGGAGCCCAAGGAAGGTGGGACCCAGCACCAGGAAGCTGCAGACTCCAGGAGAAAGTGCAGCCCTTGGATCCCTTGATTTTGCATTTCTGGCCTCCCAAACCAGGAGATAATAAATTCCTGATTTCTGAGCCAGCCAAGGCGTGGTGTTTGTCACGGAGACCAGGGACAGTGCCCACCTCACAGGGGCGACGTGAGGTAGAAACGAAGCCCTGTGCTGTGAGAACCCCAGGCTGTGGGCACCTGATATGGGGGGTTGAGGTTGCTGGGGCGGGGGTGGTGGTGAGAGGGCACCCTATCTACCCGCACTCGGCAGGTGAGAAATGACGTCTACACCGGTGGTCCAGAGGCAGCCACAGACAGGATGCTCCTTGGCAAACCGGGCACCTTCCGTCTCCATCCACGCCCTGCACACCATTTCTGGGTGTTAGCTACTACTGAGTTGTCTTCTTGCACTAGTAGCTCTGGAAGATAAAAGCAAGTTAACTGAAATGCCCTCCCTGGATCACAAGTCACCATGATGACAGATGGGAGGCTGCCAACACTAGCAGAGGAGATGCCGACAGCCATGCAGGCACCACTGCCCCCCATTTCTCAGCCTTCTGGAGCCAGCCCGAGCTAGAGAGAGCACCCGGGGTCAGCAGGGTGGGTTCCGAGGGGGACCTCTTCAAACCTCTGCAGGGAGGGTCAAAGGGTGCTGCTCCCACAGGGGGAGAGGAAGGCCCAGGTCCTGGGGTGCTGTGGGGCTGAGACGCGAGCCCCTTCCCTTTGGTTCCAGCTCAGGGCTGAAGCTCACCCAACTTTCACCGAGCCTCAGTGCTTCCCAACTTGGTGGAGATGCTGGGACCGACATTTTTCCCTGATGAGGCTGCAAGAAAATGCCGGAGCAGGGCTGGCACTGGCCATCCCTGCCTCCTGGGTCTGAGGGTCACCCTGCACCCTCCTGGGGCAGCCCTGCAGCTCCCCTGCCCAGGCTCACCCTCCCACCCCCCACATGTGGCATCTGAAAGCTGGTGTCTGAGGCATCCAACACCATCCCGGGCTACTGGCTGGGTTCCGGAGACTTCCAGGCTGCTCTGGTGGGCTTGGGGGGAGGGCTCAGCACAGCCAGGTCCCTGACTTGCCTCCAGCCTCAGCTCCCACCCATCCACAGGCCCCCCCAGCTGCACGCTGCGCCCCATCCAGCCCTGCATCTGTGCCCACAGCCCCCTCCCCGGGCTCTCCTCCCCACTCCTGTCCCCGGATGACATCTGTTCATTCTTCAGGGGTCAGCATGGGCGCCCCGCGTTCCAGGGAGGCTTCCCTGACCTCTGAAGCTGGCCTTCCCGATTCTGAGTCTCCCCCATATTCACCATTCTCACCCCCTTCCATCCAGCCCAGCCAGGGGCGGGGCAGGACCAGTGAGGGGGCTGACAGCCCCCCATTTCAGCCCTCTCCCACTGGAATAAGTGAGTCCCAGGGCTGCAGGATCCCCTTTTCCTGCCTAGGGCCCCGCAGCCGTGGCACCCCCAGCTGCCTGGCAAGGACCCCATGGGGGTGCCCAGAGGGGGCCCCTTGATGCTCAGCTCTCAGCCCCTGTGGTCCCAGAAATTCCTGGCCCCCAGCCCCTGCTCCCCCAGAGGGACCCCAGCATGGGAAACAGTCACCCCCACCTCGCACCCCCCGCGCAGCCCTGCACCCCTGCCGGCGCCGGAGCCCATGGGCTGTGGGCTGCAATGCTCAGGCAGGACCCGGGACCGGGCGGGCCTGGTTTTGTGAATGGAGCCCAGCGGCTTCCCGTGACCACTCCGTAACCCCAGGAAGTGCTGCAAAAAGGGGAACTTCAAACCAAAGCATGAGTCAGGCAGGAGGAGAAAAAGCGAGAAATTCCTCTGAGGTTTCACTAAAGCTTGAAACTGAGATCTGCCCTGGGTTGGAACGGCAGTGCCGTGTGTTCGCCACTCTCTGGGGTCCCAGCCCCCCAGGCCGCCAGGGCGGAGCCCCCACACTCCCTGCTTGGGGCCCACTGGGGGCTCTGGTTCACTCTACAGGGGCAGGGGGGGCAGTATAGGCACGTGCAGTCAGCACCCAAACAAATGAAACGGGTGTCCGGCTATTACTGCATGAAGAAGACAAACAAGGGGCTTTGAGAGGGAGAACTCAAGGAGCTGTGCCCTCTCGCAAAGGGCAAGTGTGGGGTATTTTGTTGGGGGGACAGCCCCAGCACCCTGCACCCTGCACCTAGCAGCTTGGGGTTTTAGGAGCTGCAGAAGGGCACTTGACAGGAGCAAGCAAGCATGCAAGGGGTGAGAATTAAGGTCAGACGAATGTGGGAGGGGGGGTTGCCAAGCGCCCCCACTCCATCCCCCACCCCTTCTGGCCTCCCAGACCCCAAGCTTGGGCAGTTTCTGGCCAGGCAGCAAAGAGGGGGTTCCCACCCTGCAGTCAGCTTTGGGGAACTTCTCTCCCTTGGAGCAGGCAGGAAACCCCCTCCATCCGGGGAGCGGGGAGGGCGATGAGGTGTGACGGGAGGAGGCAGGGGTTGCTGGCCCAGTCTGCAAGGACCCCTCCCTGCCAGAGAACCCCCCTCCTTCCTCTTGGCCTCCATCGTCCCCCCTCCCCCAAGACAAGCGCTTTGCCCCCGCCACCACCACCATCGTGGCACCCACCGCCTCCCCCGCCTCGCCGGGACCAGTGGACTCTGCTGTCCCTTTAAAGGGACCTGAGTCAGAGAGTGAAGAGTGAGTGTGACTCACGGTGGAGGGCCGGCCACCCGCCTGGCTGGGCGCCAGGGCTGCGGCCCGAGAGGAAGCAGGGCCACCGCAGCTGCCCGCGCGCCTCGCCGCGGAGTGCAGAAACCACAAAACCCCGTTTGAAATGCCACCGGGTGGCCCCCACTCGTGAAATGAGGTTACCGCCTCATAAAGGGGGCATTCAGGCTCACCCCGGCCTGCAGGGCTGGGGGCCTGACCCCCGGGGCCAGCTGATGGTGATGTCATCTTCCGTTAGGAGTTCCGCCCTGATGAAGGACTTAGAAAAAAGAAAAAGACATCAGGAAACTAAAGCAGGAGCCAGAACGGAAGTCTTGGTTTTATTTATAGCTGATCACTTACGTCCAGCCGGCTCCACAGGAGGCCCAGCAGGGAGGTTCAGGAGCCCGAGGGAGGGTGGGGCGAAGAGGCTCTAAATCCCTGGGCTTGTGTGGTAACTGAGAGCAAGCCGGAGGCTCTATTCTGAGCTCCCCGGCGGCCAAAGTAAAAAGGGGAACTGAGAGTATGGTGGCATGTGATCATGGGAGATGGTGGGCCTCGGAGCCCACGTTCAGATCCCAGCTCGGTCATGGACAGATTTCACTTTCCCATCTGCAAGGGGGCTCGGGAGTGCCAGATTCATGGGCACAGCAGGCAGAGCATCCATACGGGCTCTGTCGGGTGGCAGGTCCTCAGCAAATGTTTCCTCCCTTTGGTAGGATGCCTGTTAGGGAGTCTGCTGGTTTGGGGTGTGCAGGTAGCCAGCACCGGCTCCTGCTCCCCACACCTGCCTGCCTGTCCAGCGGCACTAGAGGGTAGCAGCACGTTTTTTCATCCAGACCCCACCTTTCCACCTGGTTCTCCAGGAGACACTGCCAGCTTGTCATCCTGGCCTCAACCTGCAAGGACAGGTCTGCTGGCTTCGCCTGGGCCTCCCAGCACCTGGATCACACCTGCACCTGGTAGATGCCCAATAAAAATTGTCGAGTAAAGGCTAGGAGGGAGCAGGGAAAGAGCGGGAAGAAGGGGGAGGAGAACTTGGAAGGAAGGACAGAGGGAATTCCACCTCCTTCACAGACTCGGGACTTCTCTGGCCCTCGGTTTCCTCCTCTGTTAAATAGGGGTTTAGTCACCTCGGGAATCATCTGTGGATTTAATGGGGCCCAGGGAAGCCCTCAGCCAGGGGGAGCAAGGCCTGCCCTCCTCGCCTCGTCCCTGCGGCATTAAGAGGAGCAGGGGGTGGGAGAGGGCTTTGCAGGCCTGGCAGCCTTCCTAACTCCCACCCCAGCCACAGGGGCTCCTGAGCATCCAGCACCCCCTAAGGGAGTGGGGGGGGGGGGGTCATGGAGTCACCTGCCTGTCTTCCCCTTCAAGCCAGGGGAGCTAGATTTAGCCCCATCGGGCCCCCACCTGCCCCTCAGCTCTGTGGGGCAGGGCCCCATGGCACTGTCCTGAAAACTGCACTGAGATGCAGACAGAGTGCTGCATTCATGCCAGGCCATGTGACTCCTGCCCAGAGCCTGGGCTTCCTGGGACCACCTCGACACCACCACCTACCAGAAAGGTTCACGGCCCTGGTAGGTGGTCGCTCAACCTTGGTGTCTGCGGGAGCCATTTCCCAGAATCCTCTGCTCCTGGCTCCACACTGCATCTGTCCACAGCTGTTGACTTTGACACTGGCTTGTGGTCTTTTGCCTTGTGGCCGAGAATGCCCACTTACTCAGATGCCTTCTCCTTGGTCTCTTGTCTTCACAGGCCCTGGCAGTAGGCCAGGAAAGAGCTTTCCACGGAAAAACAAACATCCTCTTCCTCATGACATGGCCGGGCCTGGGAGAGAGCAAGGCCACAGTAAGGCTGTGGCTTTGGACTCCTCCAGGGAGTGTCCACTAGCCTGCTGGGTGGACAAGAAGAACCAGTGCTCCTCAGTGAGAGACAGACAATGGACAAAGAAAGACATAGCAATGAAACTGTACTTCTACAAGTTGAGTAGATTGCCATGACAGAAGCTGATGGGGCTTGAGAGATCTTACTCCAGGCCACAAGGGCAGCTGCTGCTCTGCGGAGGTAATGCTGAAATTGAGAAGGAAGGGAAAGAGGGGCCAGTTGAGCGCAAAGGGGAAGACACTGCTCCAGGCAGATGGACCAGCATGTGCAAAGGCCCTGAGGTAGGGAAGCTTGGGCTGCTATAGGGGGAATTTACAGTGCAAAACTCAAAGGGTAGAAGGGCCTCAGGAGGGAGCAGTGTGACCTCAAAGGGCTTCCTGGATTGCGGGAAGGAGCCGTCATTGCTGTGGGAGGTAATTTGAGGCTTTAAGCTGTGAAGCCTTGTGACAAATTGATGACCCGAGGACATTGGTGCCTCAGAATGGCCCAGCCTGACTTTCTCACCCCAGCAGGGAGGAGGTGCTTCTCTGCAGAAAATGAGATCCCCCCTTCCATGTGTGGACAAGAGCTGAGGCTCCAACCTCCCAAGTGGCAGGCACTCCTCCTTCCTTGACCAAGGGGAAGGTAGAGGGAAGGGAAGGAAGTGGGGATGGAGGGAAGGAGGACTCTAGTCGTGGTAGCCTCTGTGGGTTCCTGGAAGGCCTGTGCCCGTCCCCACCCCCAGCTTCACCCAGGCTCATTCCTCTACTCCCCGGCTCAGGTTTGCTCTTCCTGCTTGTTTTTCCATCTCCCCCATCCCACAGACCTCCAGAGAAGGAGGCCTGCCCTCCCATCATCCTCTATCTCAGCCTTGTCCCCCTCTCCCAGACGTCCTTTCTGCTTCCATAAGAAGGGGGTCAGGGGATGGGGCAATAAAGAGAGGACCCCAAGCAAGCACTCTGAGGGCGGGGTTGTGCCCACGGGCAGGCGCCCAGGTGGGCAGGGCCTTCTGTAAATTCCTCCCTTTGGGGTGAAGGCCACAAGAGGTGGGCCCAACCTGTCCCAGCTGAGTCATGCTCTCCCGTTTGCTGGGGGCCCACCTGCAGGAATCTGCACTGCCGGCCCCTCTCCATGATCCCAGAGCCACCCAGGGTAAGATACGACCAGAGTTCCATTCATTCGTTCATTCATGCACTCACTCACTGGGTCAGGTGCTCCTGGGCGACGTTACTGCAGAGATGCTTCCCCAGGCTCCCTATAGGCGCCCTTGGCCCATGACACCTACCTCGCCTCTGATCACGAGCCTGTTACCGGGTGGGGGATGGAAGGCCAGAGAGCTACAGCTGGGGGCACTGGAGCTGGGGGCTCCCACAGTCTGCAGTGCCTGGTAGGGGCATGGGGGGACCTGTCTAGCCCCAGGCCTCATGTTCACATTTTGGGAAGCACCGAAAACAGGGTGTAGTAGATTCAGTTGTCAACTTGGCCAGGTGAAGGTGCCTAGTTCTGTCGCTGTGGACATGAGCCAATAGTACATGAACCTCATCTGTTGCTCATTACATCTGCAGTCGGCTAGGAGGCGTGCCTGCTGCAATGAATGATGTTTGACTTAATTGGCTGGTGCTTAAATGAGAGAGCACAATGTAGCACAGCCCAAGCAACTCAGCATATCTCATCTCAGCACTCACAGCTCAGCCCAGGCCTTTGGAGATGCAGAAAGAAATCACCCCGGGGAAAGTTGTTGGAACCCAGAGGCCTGAAGAGAAGGCCAGCAGAGATCGCCCTGTGCCCTCCCACATAAGAAAGAACCTCAGTCGAAAGTTAGCTGCCTTTCCTCTGAAGAACTAATGAAATAAATCCCCTTTTATTAAAAGCCAATCCATCTCTGGTGTGTTGCATTCCGGCAGCTAGCAAACTAGAACACATGGTTTTGCTGGAGTTCCCACATTTAATTCAGAGCACCTCGCTGTCCCCTTCCCTCCTTCCCCCTACTCAGCCACCCTCTATCCCCCTCCCACTCACTCCTGGTACTCACTGAGCACCTGCTAGGGGCTGTGCTTGGGTCCAGGTGCTGGACGTGTAGCCAGGAGCCTGGGGTGGTCCACTCTTCCCAACTCGTGGGACAGTGTGGGCAGTGTCACAGACAGTGGGCCTTGATGGAAATTTCCAGAAGACAAAAGACTGGCCAGAAGCCAACCAGGAGAAAATGGGCAGGAAGAATGTTCCAGGTTGGGCGGGAGAGTGAGTGCAAGACCCAGAGGGGAGAAGGAGCAGCCCACACATCGACGGTCAGTTGTCTGCCTGGACTGTGGTCTAATAACAGGGGTGAGCTGCAGCCATGAGCCGGACCCGGCAGGGACTTGCAGGCCTTGTCAGGACCTTGGACTTAATCCTGAGAGCTGGAAGGACAGAGCCACATTTACCATTTTAGAATCTTGGTCCAGCTGCCACGTGGAGGGGGATGGGAGAGGTCACCCACGTGGGATGTGATGGTGGGGTGAAGGGTGATGCTGTCAGGGCTCAGGGACAAAGTAGGAGGTGAGAGCTAAAGAGAGAGGTGTGGGGGCAGCCCTGGGTCTCTGGCTCTGCCCTCAGGTGGAAGGAGGCAGCATTTGGAGAGATGGAGTAAGAGGGTACTTAGGAAGGGCATGAGCCCTGGTTTAGCCTGTGCTGAGCTAGAGATGCCTGTGGACAGCTGCCAAGGTGCCTGGGGTAAGGCAATTCCCCTACAGGAGACAGTCCAGGGTTGCTGACCACCCCGGACGCTTGCTTCTCTGTTCTCACCCCCCGGAATCACAGGAGCCCTTGCCAGTGCCCTCCTGGGGCAACTCCCATTGGCACCTACCCCCAGCCCCCTGTTGGAACCTCTGAACCCCACTGCCCACCCTTCTGCTCCAGGATGGCTTTCATGTCCCAGAAGTACCCCTGCCATCTGCTTAGGGTGGGCTCCAGCAACTGCTGAGGGAAGATTCTGATGTCCCCATTTTAAAGATGGTAAAACTGAGGCTGAGAGGTACAAAAAAGCCTGATTGAGGTCATCCAGTAAAGGAGATGGGGATGTGGCATGGGAGCCCAGAGTCCTGACTGCCCCCCCAGGCCAAGACTCCACTCCAAAGAGCCCCCTCTGAGAAACAGATAGAAAGCGCAGCTACTAGGAGATGCTTTAGCCCAACCCCTTCTGCTGTAACTAGCCCAACTATCCCAGATTCTTCTGGCATCCCTGTACCAACCAGAAACTCCGTCTCCACCAAAGACTAGGTCTGGATAATGAAACCCCTTCATCTGGGCCACTGTCTGTCCCAGTGACCCCCAACAGCTCAGCTGGGTCCTGGAAGTTATAGGAGGCATTAGATTTCTAAACCTGTCCCTGCTTTAATCTCCCCTTCTTTCAACACTCGGGTGCAAAACTGCTTGTTAAACCAATGTTGAGATGGTGATGATGATGATGGTGATGGTGATGGTGATGGTGATGATGACGAAGAGGATGATGGCCATGGTGATGATGATGGTGGTGATGACAGTGATGACGACATGATGGGGATAGTGGTGATGATGTGATAATGATGGTGGGGATGGCGATGTTGATGGTGATGCAATGATGATGAGGATGACATGACGACAGAGATGATGAGATGGTGGTGACAGTGAGATGACGATGGTGAGGATGACATGACAACAGTGATGATGAGATGGTGGCGACGGTGAGATGACGATGGTGAGGATGACATGACAACAGTGATGATGAGATGGTGGCGACGGTGAGATGACGATGGTGAGGATGACATGACAACAGTGATGATGAGATGGTGGCGACGGTGAGATGACGATGGTGAGGATGACATGACGACAGTGATGATGAGATGGTGGCGACGGTGAGATGACGATGGTGAGGATGACATGACGACAGTGATGATGAGATTGTGGCGACGGTGAGATGACGATGGTGAGGATGACATGACGACAGTGATGATGAGATGGTGGTGACGGTGAGATGACGATGGCGATGATGACATGATGACAGTGATGATGATGATGATGGTGGTGATGACAGTGATGATGACATGATGAGGATAGTGGTGATGATGTGATAATGATGATGGGGATGGCGATGGTGATGCAATGATGGTGAGGATGACATGATGACAGAGATGATGAGATGGTGGTGACGGTGAGATGACAATGGTGAGGATGACATGACAACAGTGATGATGAGATGGTGGCGACGGTGAGATGACGATGGCGATGATGACATGATGACAGTGATGATGATGGTGATGGTGATGACAGTGATGAAATGATAAGTGATGATGAGATGACGGTGATGGTGGTGATGATGAGACACTACTGCTGATGATGGTGATGGTGGTGATGGTAGCGATGATACTGAGGATGAGGGTGATGGTGATAGTGATGGTGATGGTGGTATGATTAGGATGATGGCCATGGTGATGATGAGATGATGATGATGGTGATGGTGATTATGAGATGCTGCTGCTGCTGGTGATGATGGTGGTGGTGCTGATGGTCATGATGATGGTGAGGATGAAGATGATGGTGATGGTGATTGTGATGGTGATGATGGTGATGATGATGGTGATGGTGGTATGATTAGAATGGTGGCCATGGTGATGATGAGATGATGATGATGGTGATGGTGATTATGAGATGCTGCTGAAGATGGTGATGATGGTGTTGGTGGTGATGTTGTGATGATGGTGGGGATGAGGATGGTGATAGTGGTGATGATGAAATGATGATGGTAAGGATAAGTTTTATTGAGCATTTATTATATACTACTTGCTTTCCTACTCTATTTCATTTAATTCTCATGGCACCCTGGTGAGGTAGATTTACTATTATCACCATTTTACAGGAGGAACCTGAGTCACATAACCAGTTAGCAGTGGAGCCAAGAGGCAGACCTGGGAAGTTGCACTGGAGCCTGCTCACTAACCACCACCCTGCACTGCCTTTGGCTCTGAAAGCATCTTTGCAGCCCCTCCTCTGCCATTCCTTGTCTATCCCAAAGGGCAACTCCATCTCTCAACAAAACCTGTTCTTCCCTAATAAGACAGGAGGAGGATACTGAGGCCTCAAGAGGGTAGGGCATGGGGGAGTGGGGTCCACTCCGGGCACAGCCAAGGAGGAAGACTACTGCTTACAGGCGAGGGCATGTGAATGTGTGACCCACTGCTGTTCCCCCATCCCCTCCCCACTCTTAGGGGTCAGACGTGGCCCTGGCATCCCATCCCTCAGTGAGTACCGGCCAGACGTGGATGCAGGCTGCAGCCACTGCCAAGGGGGCACACTGGCCAGCACACAACCTGCCTCCTGGCTCCCTGTCCAGCACTCGGGCCCCTCTCTGGCCGCACCTGGACTTTGGAAGGTACCTGATGCAAACTCAGAGGTGCCCGAGCCTGAGAAACTGCTTCCTCATCGATCCCATTCCACTTTAAACAAAATACAAGGCTCGCCTTGTGTTACAAAGCCGTGGCATGGTGGCAGCTCCAAAGGACGGGGCTCTGCGGAAACTGTCACCTGCACAATCTCATCTCATCCCCCCGGCTGCCCCGTGAGTGGCACCCACTCCGTGGTCCAGATGAAACCAAGGCCTGTCTCACTGCTCCCTCCAGGCCATCAACCCCTGGGGAGTGGAGCTGTGACTCCAGCCCACAGCCACCTGGAGCCAGAGGCCCTGCCCCCCACCCACCCCAGCCTGACACCTTGCTGCTTCCCAGGGAAAGGGAAGCACCTGCGACAATAAAGAAGGCTGGGTCTGAATTTGAGTTTTATGTGTGGTAGGCAGACCTTTATGGGAGTCCCCCCAAATCCCACCCCAGCCTGACATGCACACCCTGCGCCATCCCTGCGACGGAGCCTATGTCAGATTCTACTCCGGTGATCAGGTTATGTGAAATAGCACAGCCGGCTTGTTGACTTTCGGAAAAGGACGTGAACCAGTGAGCCGGACCTAGTCCCGCAGCCCTGCATGAGCAGACCGTTTTCCCCGGCTGGCCTCAACGTGTGCTGGGGTACCCAGCAAAGCCCTTCACCATGCACCATCTTAGTTCTCCTCTCACAACTTCCCAGCTCCCATCTGGTTTTGCTAGTGAGGCCAGGGGGCTGCAGGAGGTGGTGTAAGGTGGAAATGTCAACCAGGGTCTCCCTCGCTTCCTCTCTCCTCCTTTCCTCCCTGCACAGCCTGGGCCCCCACCAGGATGCTCATTGATTATCCTGTGCCCCAAGTAGGGCCCTCCCCCAAGACTCTGCCCCATGCACACTGGGAGTGGACTACAGACACAGGCCCTCAAGAGCCTTTCAGAGTTTAAGAAAGCATTTCTTAATAATAGAAGTTAAAGGTTTAAACAGGGAACGGGGCCTCGCTTCTGGGGCCACTGGTGCTGGACCAGTGCTGGAGGGAAGAGAGTGACCTGGATCCCCGTTTCACTGAGCTCTGGGAGAGGCAGACATGGAAACAGCAGCTGACTCAAGGCATGAAGGCGTGAGTCGGTCCCTCTATGATACTTCAGGGTCACCTATTGGGTGCAACTCCCCAAGCTGGGCTCTGGGGGTTGCAGGGGGAAGGCACAGGCTTGGCCCTCTTGATCTGCTGGGGTCTCGGGGAGGAGAGAAACTCTTAGCACACGGGGAGTTCACCACATGCATGATGAGTGAAAGACAAGGCTGTGCGAGAGGCTGTGGGAGCTCAGGGAACAGGGATCCAGAGAGGGCAGGGGCTGAGAGAAAGCTTCCCTGGCAGAGGCACAGCCAAGGTACTGAGGCTGCAACAAGCCCAGTAGGTCCAGGGAACCACAAGCTGTCCAGCCTGGGGTTCGTGTCCCAGCTTCTGCCCCATCTGAGATTTGCTCAGACGATTGCTCAAGTAAGTGCACTACTTCCCAGCAAGAGTTGCAACCCGTATCAGCAGCTAGACAGAGCCCAAGAGGTGGGAGCAGCAGCTGTAAAGCAGGTAAGTCCGCGAGGGCTCGTGGGCTCAGGGTTTGGCTCTCCCATGGCTATGAGGTGCTTTGGGCGGGATGGATGTGGGTTATCATGGGACATGTTATAAACTTTCAAAATAAGAAAGTTTAATGGCTTTGTGTAGTTGCTGTCACATGCCCCTTTAGGTTAGATTTTAGAGCAGCATCCCACGAGTCCTGAGCATTCTCGCCCTTACTTTCCCTAGGCTGCCCAGGGCAGACATGGCTAATCAACCTTAGAAGCCTCAACCCAGCACTTGGGTAGCTGATTATTGGAGATATCCTGGGTTTGGGCCCCTTTTTTTAAGGGGGTGGACATCTAGCTTTGTCGTGAAGCCCACCAGGATGTGCCCTTCCTCTCTGCACTCTGTCTACTTTCGAGAAGAAGGATGAGATATCTCTCTCTCTCACATAAACATGCACGCACATGCACAAACACAGACACACATATGCACGAGCCACGGGTGAAATGTAGGCTGCTTGGCTGAGAGCACTTATCTTTCCTATTTGATGATCCATCTCCAGAGCCTAGGACAGCACCTGGCATACAGAAGGCGCTTAATTAATGCATGTTGAACAAAGGAAAATCTGTGGGTCACAGCTGCTTTGGGTGAATCATATATGGAATCAAGTGCTGTCTCTTGGCCATGTGATGCCCCAGCCACCTTGCTGATTAGAACCTGCCTCACCGTCCCCTCTCTCATAGAAAGATGGCAATGGCCAAGGGCATTCCTGTCAAACGGCTGATGAACGAGGGTCTGGAGAAGTTTGCTGGGTGCTTAAGTGGCTGTTAAGATAAAGTTCTAGATAAATGCAGAGCCAGTGACGGGGGCTGGGGGAGCCAGTCTCTCCCAGGATCTTGTGTAACAGCCTCCCTCCACCTCTGCGGCTTCCTCGAGGGAATTAATTGGCATCGAGAGAGGATTTTAGGAAATGACTGTGTTTAAAAGGCCTCTGCTTAATGTTCCCTTTAATTGGAGTGGGTTTCACTTGACAACGTTTCGCCGACCTGCAGGGGCGAGCAGCCCCTGCCCCCTCCCCGAGCAGCTGTGCAGTGACCTCGGCATTCCTGCAGCCCAGTTATGCCCCGTTTGGGGGTTTGCCCAGCAGAGTTCAAAAGAATAGCTTTTTCTGCAGTGAAACAACAGCCAGATCCCGAGAACCTTCCTACCCCACCCTCAGTTCAGGCACCTCTGTGGGAACCTGGATCCCGGGCATTGCTCTGGAAAAAAGAATGTGCAGGCAGGGGACAGCTGGGTCCCTGCCAATCACCCGTCCAGTCGTGCAACAGACCGAACAGGCAGAACCTGAGTTCCCGGGAGGACCAAACTCTGATGGGACCCTGGGGACAGAGGGGTGAGCAGTGACGGTCCGGCCCTGCCCTCGAGGGACACACAGTCAGACGAGGAGGTGGTCCCGTGAGCTGGTCCTCCAGCGAGGTGTGGCATGAAGGCCAGATGCTGGGGGAGCCCAGGGGAGGTGACTGAGCCCAGGGGAGAACAGGACTCAAAGTTCACCCAAGGCAGGGCCAAAAGTCTGACCAGGGAAGGTTCCGACTAAGGCAAGATGGTGAATTAGTCAGGATTCGTCCTGCTAGGCTGCAAAGACAAATAAACACTTAAGCCTCAGTATCTTAACACAGAAAAGGTTTACTCTTGGTTCATGCAAGGTGCAAGGAGGGTCAGCAGAGGCTCTTCTTAGCAGGGATCCAGGCTGCTTCCAGCCACGTGGTGGAGGAGAGGAAGCACAGAGAGCTGACATCCCATTCTGATGGCCTCAGACTGGAGGGGAACTGGGGGACTTAGCTCCATGGTTGCATGGAGGCTGGGGAATGTGATTTTCCTCTGAATCCAAAAAGAGGGAACCATTGCATACTCCATCTCTGCCACAAACCTGAACGTTGAAAATGAGTTTGCTAGGGAAATGGGGGAGAACAAGGGAGAAGAAGAAGTTTCCAGGGAGAGGGAACTGCATGTGTAAAGCCCTGGAGGCAAGAGAGGAGGTATGGACCAGCACAAAAAGTTCAGTATGTTGGAGTAGGAGGGATGGACTGAGATGAGGCTGGAGAGGCAAGGAGGGGACAGTTCAATAAGCTTCATAAGGGCCATGCTGGGTAGTAAGAGCTCTATGGGGGAGAGTGATGGGGAGCCAGTGAATGTCTTAGGTGAAGAGTGACTCAGTCAGATCGGACAGGGATGGGCCTGGAGGGACTGCAGTGCGAATCCCAAGCTGGGACCCCAGGAGTCTCAGCTATCTGACGCAAGTCCCATTCCCCAAGGAGCTCCCTGGCAGAGGTTGGGCAGCCAGTCAGCACTCCACTGTCCACCCCCGTCTTGGGTGATGTTGAAGTTTCCAGCCTCCAACAGAGTACTCAGAGGGGTGGGGGAGAGGCTGCAGGGCCAGGTAGAGGTGGGGCTTTGGGATACAGGGCCTGGGCAGAGCTTGCGGTCCACAGAGAGTATGTCTGAGCCCCCCAAACCCCGTGGGGAAACAGAGCAAAGAGGGGGCAATCCCTTCTGGGATCCCAGCTGCCCGTCCTCAGGTCCGAGTCAGTCTCGGGCATGCCTGGGGCTCTGGCAGGGAAACCTCATTCCCTCTGGCCCGGAAGCCTCCTTCCTCAGCCTTTCCCCCTCCCCCCTTTCAACAAGGACCCACTCAGCCCCATGAGGGAGGGAGCTCCAAAGGACTCATCAACACCCAGAGAGTAAGGTCCCTGCCCTCGGGAGCTCTTATTCTAGCTGCAGACTCAAACTGTGAACATGGAGGGAAAGCAACCCCCAGTGAGGCACTGTGAAGTGGGAGCAAACAGCACCATGAGAAAAGCATCCGAGGGGACTGGCTGAGGCTCAGAGCAGGTGACACTCGGGCTGGGCCTCAGGGATGAGAAGGAGCCAGCCTCGTGGGGAGCAGAGGGAAGGCATTCCAGGCAGAGGGTCGGCAGGTGCAAAGGTCCTGTGGCTGGAAAGAACCCAGATGATGGAGACACTGAAAGGAAGGCAACGAAGCTGGAGAGCTGAGAGCTGGGGCCGGTGGGAAGGGGCAGCCAAGGGGCCACGGTAGGGGTTGGGGCTTCAAGGCTCTTAAAAGGCTCTGAGTGAGTGAGCAACAGGAGTGGAGCCCCTCGGGGCAGGCCGGGTACCCACAAAGGAGTGTCATCCAGCCTGGGGGAGACGAATCGGGAAGAGTCTACACCTTTCTCCCGTGCACCCCGCCCCACACACCCATTTCCTAGATGGGGAAGTGGAGGCTCAGGGAGTGAAGACCACCTGCCTGAGGCTGCCCAGCCGGGAACTGGCCGAACCAGGACACAAGCCCAGGAATTGGGACTGTAGTCCTTTCATCAACAAATATGGGGTCCAGCTGGCTCTGGGCCAGGTTTAAGCTGGGGCAAGGAAGGAATCCAGAAATAAACCTTCCTCCCGGCCCCCAGGGTCTCACTGTCCAGGGCGAATGAGTCGCAGGCAGAACCGACTGCTTCATTCACCAATTCCACACCAGTGGCAGAAAGCCTGCTGTACCCCCTGTGTGAGGACACCCCAGTGCCGGGCCTGTGGGAGGAGCGGGGTGTGGGAGTGTGTCAGGGCCCAAGAGAGATGTAAGAGGAGGCTGTTGGCACCCCAGCCGGGAGGCCGGAGGCACACAGGTAAACACAGCCGCCCCAGAGGACAGACATGGGGCCAGCTGCCACACCCGTCTCATCTGGCGGTCACCACAGGTTTCTAAGGGAACTCTTGTCCTCCTGTCCCCAGAGGAGGACACGGAGGCTCCCAGTTGAGTGCTTTCACCCAGGCTCCTCAACCAGTAAGGAGGAGAACAGGACTCAAAGCTCATGTATTCACTAGCACTGGCTGTGTAATGAGTGAACCCAAACCATAGTGGCTTAAAGCAATGAACGCGTATTATCCCATGTGATTTCTGAGCATCAGGGTTCTGGAGCAGCTTGGGGTTGGATCTGACTCGGGGTCTCTCATGAAATTGCAGTCGGGAAGTTAGTGGGCACCCTGGGCACTTGAAGGCTTGGCTTCCCTCCCGCGGCTGTTGGCAGGTGTCCTCAGCTCCTGCCACATGGGCCTCTCCGTGAAGCTGCTTCGGTGGCCTCAAAGCAGAACAAGAAAGCAAGGCAGGAGCCACAGTGCCTTTCAGTGTGTGGCCTTGGGAGTGCATCAGTTCCCGATGCTCTGTGGGCCACCAGGTCAACCCTATTCCAGGTGGGGGTGCCACACAGGCACCAAGAGGTGAGGACTCCTGGGTCTATCTTGCCTGGCTGCCACCCCCAAGCCTGCCCACCTGTCCCACCAGGCAGTTGCATTCTGCAGAAAGACCAGTGATCCATGGAACAGAGACTGTCAGGTGTCAGAGGAGGTCAGAGTCGACTGGGTTTGGGATGGTCTGGAGAGGAAGGCCACGCCAGGTGGGGAATCCCCAGGGGACACATTGCTGTACAGTAGAGGCAGATGTGGCCCTGAATCACTCCTAAGGTGAGCAGTGCACACCCGGCCAGTACCGTGTCTGGGAAACACGGTGAGTGAGCTTGCATGGGAGGGATATTTCTCAGAGGACATGCCACCTGCTTGGAAGCGTGACAGGAGCCTGGGGGTCGGACGACCCAGTGAATGGCAGCACTTCTGGCTATAGCAGCAAGAGCTGGATACTGGTGACAAAAAGTCTTGGAGTGTGTCCTCTGGGTATGACTTTGAGTAAGTCTCCCACGTCCACTCTGACCCTCAGTCTCTTCCTCTGAAATGGGATAACTTCCCACACAGGGGCGCAAATGAAACCACACTTATCAAGGGGCTTGGTATACACTAGAGCCCCACATTCAGCTTCTGGGACAGCCCTGCCCTGGCAGCAGGAAGCAGAAAGTCACAACTTAAAACAGGCCAGCTTCTGACATGCCATGGCCAAGGCAGGCAGCTAATTAGGTCACACCAATGGGACATGAGTGTTCATCCCAGCATCCCAGTTCATCCAGGGAACAAGAACTCTTTTGCCCCCATAAATCCAGATTAGTCAGGGTAATCGCTCCCTCCTGGAGCTCGGGTGAAAGGGCCAGTACTGCTGTGGTCACTAGAATGTCCCGTTAATGAGAAATGATCTGGACAAATGTTTCATGCCTTTTTTTTTCGTCTTCCAGTGGGAAAATAATATTTAACATCTAATGCTGCCTTTCAAGGATAGCTGACAAAGGAAATGGCCATTCCTTTATCTCAACTGGAAGTTGTGTTTTATCAAAAAGCTGCTATCAGTGCTGCTGAAATAAAAAAAAGAATTGTGCAACTGAAAATGGGCATGCAGACAAACCTAATTAGCAAATGCAGGCATTGATGAATAAAAAATGGCAAAAAGAAACCATTTTTTAATAATTTATTCCTTGGTAATCACAAGCAAAACAAACCTTGCACCCTAAAAACAATCAGCTATAATTAATGTAGTCTCAGTCATACTTATTAATCAGACATAATTAATTCAATTAAAAGTGCCTATTATTTATCAGGGCATTTCATGGTCATGATGACTCAGCCAGAAGGTGTCTGTGTTCCTAGTCTCTTTGCCACCAGCATCAGCTCTTGCTCTCAGGGCTTGTGTTACTATGAGGCATGGAGACATGGGCTGCCGCTTCCATGGCCAGGCAGCTAACAGATGGCAGAGCCCCAATTCCAGATCAGCAGACGTCTGCCTTCCCAGCCACCATGCTGTTCTGCCTCCCAGGAAAGGAAGAGGCAGTGCCCCTGGCAGAGAATGTGTATAGCCAGTAGCTGAAAGTATCTGTTTATAACCAACTCAGTTTTTGTCCCTTGATGCAAGATGAGTGTCAGCCTTGCTTCATGGAGCCCTCCCTACAACTAGGAATTAGTGGGATTGGTGGATATGCCAGTAAAACAATGGATGGGGAGCTGGACAATGAAACAGGTGGGTGAAGGTCAAGTGGATAAATGGATGATTGATGGAAGATGCTAATTGGATGATGGATGGACCCAGGTGAGGTAAAAGGAAGATTGTGTGATGGATGGGTGGGTGGGTGAATGGATGGATGGGTGGATGGCTAGGTGGATGGGTGGATGCGTGGACGGGTGGGTGGATGGATGGAAGGATGGATGGGTGGATGGGTGGATGGATGGATGGGAGGATGGATGGATGGGTGGACGGGTGGGTGGATGGATAGAGGAATCAATGGGTGGATGGATGGATGGATGGATGGATGGTTGGATGGAAGGATGGGTGAATGGATAGAGGAATGGATGGGTGGATGGATGGATGGGTGGATGGGTGGATGGGTGGATGGGTGGGTGGATGGATGGATGGATGGTTGGGTGGATGGATGGATGGGTGGATGGATGGGTGGGTGGATGGATGGGTGGACGGATGGAGGAGTGGATGGGTGGATGGATGGGTGGGTGGATGAGTGGATGGGTGGGTGGATGAATAGATAATTTGATAATGAGGATGGATGGCTG
The DNA here is from genome assembly GCF_023851605.1 of Tamandua tetradactyla. NCBI lineage: Eukaryota > Metazoa > Chordata > Mammalia > Pilosa > Myrmecophagidae > Tamandua > Tamandua tetradactyla. The sequence goes on from NC_135335.1 coordinate 5,234,695, forward strand.
CAGTAACTGGTGGTGGATGCTGACTAACAGGGGAGATAAATTGTTAGGCAGATCCAGAGGCTGATTGGCAGTGGACTCCATATGTGGAAGGGCTGCTCTGTGCTCAGGACACAAGATTCATGGACCTGGGGCTGACTCCTGCTAGCTGCTGTGAGCAGGGAGAAATGGGGGAGACTGGCCGAGGAAAGACTTGTTCAGAGACCTACCTTCTGAAGGCAAGTCTTTGTTGAGCACCTACTATGTGGCCCACAGGGCATGAGGCTTTTGGCCTTGAGAATTAGAATTTGTGAGAGGGCAGAGATCATGAAGGGCACTCTAGTTTTGTGGTCAGGGAGCTTAGAGGACCAGAGAGGGAAGAGCTTCACCTGGGACCACACAGCCAGGTAGGTCTCGAGTCTGGACTGATGTGCTGCCCCATCCTTGGCCTGGGCCTCTTTCCCCTGCTGCTTGGGTCAGACCCTTGTTTTGGCTCTGGCACTGACACCTTCCCCAAACTCCACCTTTGACCGAGCCCCCCTTGGCCCACCCTGGCCTTAACACCAGCCACAAGTGACGCTAAGGGAAGAGTTGTGGACCCTAAAGCTGGCAGGTGCCTGGGGGCCACTGTCCATTTAGGGAGGCAGTTGTGTGGCCATTTCTAGAAATCCTCAGAGACTTGAAGTCCCAGCCATGATCAAATGGCTACCAAGGACACTCAACCCCCCAGGGAGTACTAGAACTCTGCCCACAGGGCCAGGCAGTGATGACAGGTGACCCACTTGTGGCCCACAATGCTACAACGTCTTTCAACCCCATGACCCACACCAGCTCCTGGGTAAGTGGGCCATGGGGAGTGGCGGTTCGGGGAGCCCCAGCTTGTGGGGTGAAGTTGCTTGCCTCTCAGCTACCCTTCTTTCATCCCACACCATCTTTCATCTGCCTTTGGAGATAACATGTCCACCAAGTTTTATCACTCTGTCTCGGCCTCCTCCACGCCCTGGTCGGATAACTGAGGGTCACGCCCTGCCCTTCTCTCAGCCCACGCCCCCCCGCCCAGCTCTGGCTTGGCTGGTGGCTGTCAGGTGCAACCTCTGGCCGCTGGGACCCTTCCGCAGATGGGTCATGCAGGGTCTGCTGCGGGCAGACGGCTGGGGTGAAGGTCAGCCTCAGATCCCAGGGCTCTATTTCTGATTTCCAGAGGATGCCGATTATTAATGATCACTGTTCTTTCCTTCTGGGGCATGAAAAAGCAGGTTCGCCACACAGCCACACAGCCCAAACGTGACCAGCACTGTTGTTCTGTGCTTCTCCTGCAACCTTGCCCCTTGGCTGTGTGTGGATCTGCTGATGATCTCCCAGAGGTCGGTTTGGGGACCCACTCCCCCACTTTGCAGAGAGAACACTTGGTCACTGAGAGCACACTCTCACTGCAATAAGGGGGTACAAGAATCCCTCCAAGCCATCAACCTAATTGTGTCTGCACCCCAGCACCTGGCAGCGTGGTTGGTACCTAGCAGCTGCTCAACAAACGTTTGCAGAGTGAATATATGACATGACTAAAGAGCACGGGCTTTGGAACCAGAGAATCGAGTCGAAGTCCTGACGCATCCTTTCACTGGCCACATGAGCCGAGGCAAGGCACTTCACCTCTCTGCAGCTCAGGCTCTCAGGTCACAGTATCAGCTTGGGGGCATCACTGGGAGCATTCGGGAGACGGTGTCTGCAAAGCGCTTGGTGGGACTAGGTGCTCCTCAGATGTGCTCAGCGGCACCTCCCCGTGGGGCGGTAGAGCGGTAGAGCCCAAGGCTCACCTGGGGCTCACCTGGGGCTCACCTGGGGCGACTGAAGCCCCGCCCTGCTCACGGCCCCAGGTGACAGCAGAGGCTCCGGAGGCCTGGCTTGGGAGCGTGGGAACTTCCTGCCGCTGTGTTTGTCTTGGGCTGCTTGGGAGGGGCCCCCACCCTCTGTCAGCTCCCCTCCTGCCAGGTCGCCCAGCGTGAAAGGGAGGAATTGTTCCCGCGACCTTTGCTTTACTTGTCAAAGGTGGCTGCAGCCTGAGACCTGAGCACTGCCCCCTCCCTAAAGCCCGGCTGGCCCGGCCCACCCCCAAAGGGACTGAAGGACCACACGTCCGTGGGAGAGTGGAGCAAGCACCCTCAGCCTCACGCCGGCAGGTGTGACGCCCTGCAGCCCTCTGCCCCCTCTAGCCACCCCCTAAATTAAGAGCTGGCAGTGCACCTGTCCTGCCCCACCCCCACTGCCCACCTGGTCCTCCCCCCACCCCGGGCCCTCCAGGACCGAGCCCAGGGGAGAGTCAAACTGCTCAGCCCAGGTAAGACCCCCACCCACCCACCCAGAGCAAGGCACGTGTCTCCACCCCGAGGTGGGCCACAAGTCTCTATGCCTTTGGAGATAATGTGTCCCCCAAGTTTTTATCACTCTGTCTCGGCCTCCTCCACGCCCTGGTCGGATGACTGAGGGTCACGCCCTGCCCTTCTCCCAACCCACGGCCCCCCGCCCAGCTCTGGCTTGGCGGGTGGCCGTCGGGTGCAACCTCTGGCCTCTGGGAACCTTCTGCAGACAGGTCACATGGGGTCTGCTGCGGGCAGACGGCTGGGGTGAAGGTCAGCCTCAGATCCCAGGGCTCTATTTCTGATTCCAGAAGACGCCGATTATTAATGATCACTGTTCTTTCCTTCTGGGCCATGAAAAAGCCGGTTCACCCCACAGCCAGAAAAGGTTCCCAGAGGATGAAATGTCAACCTCCGTCGGCAATGACATTCACCCACAGGCACTAAAAATAGACCGGACGTAGCCACGTAGCCGCTGCTGGGAGTGACGTGAGCTTGGGCAGGAGACACCTGGGGTCACGTGCAAGGCAAGGCTACTCTATTTTTTTCATAAAAGATGAAAAGAAAACGAACTTGAGAAGAGTCAGCTCAGAAGGGCTTTGTATTTTTGAGCCTGACCCCACCATATGTAAAATTTAGGGGGAAATAAAAATGGACAGGTCCAGTCTATCAGCAGGTGTCACTGCAGGGGAGTCTCAGGTTTGGCAGAATTCACCCCTGCTCGGTCCAAGGACAACAGAGAAGGCTCGTTGGGTTGGCTGTGGTTGTTTGACTGAGAAGTTTCCAGGCTGGCACTGCCCAATAGAACTTCTGTTTCGGTATCTTCTCTGTCCAGCGCCATCGTTATTAGTCACATGTAGATACTGACATGTGGTCGTTGGAATGGAGGAACTGAATTAGTAAGTTTATTTAATTTGATTACCCTCAACAGCCTAGGTTCGAGGGAAAAGAGAACTGTGATTGATTGGTAATGTCTGCCAGGGACACAGAATAGAATGTAAAGGCTTGTGAGCTACCTTACAAGATGCCCAAGAGATCTGCTGTGCTCTAGGTCACTGGAGGCCAAAATCTCTGACTGGGCACATGCACAGTTTGGGCATTTAGGGAAATCAAGTGCCTGCAAGGTTTAGAGCCACACACCCCTTTTCTTTCATCTTGGGTCTTTGCCTTAGGCAATGACAAGTCTCCTAACTGCTTCCCCCTCTTCTGGGTTCCCATTTCTAACCCATGCTCCACCCAAGAGCCAGAGAACCCCTTCCAAAATACCGATGCAACCATCTTCTTCCCTGCTCGAAAGCTTTCATCTCCTCTCCCCTCCAGGAACTTCAAGGCCTCACCCCACCATACTTGCTGGCATTATTAGCCCCTTCCTTCTTCTCCACCTCCACTGCAGCACCCACACTGTGAGAAAACACTTTCTCTGCTCCACTGCACAGAAGCTCCCAAGGCTAGGGCCGCCCCCTCACCCCATCTTGGCACCCCCCCCCACCCAAAACCCCAGACTTGATAGTCCCACTGGAAGCCTACATGAGTCCAGGAGCTCCCGTGTACTTGCTCTAATTGTCCTGTTTCACAGATGAAACTGAGTCCGAAGAGAGGAAGGGTTATATGCAAAGATGGAGAGAGGGAATGGCAGATCTGAGTCTCTAACCTGGCTGGAAATGACTCCCTAATGTTGCTTCTGCATGGGGCACTCCACTTCAGCACACGCTTTGTGAAAATGGACACCAAGTCCCAGGACTCGAAGGTTAGGTGAAGGAAAGGATGCAGGGAGAGGAGAAGGAAGCCATGCGTAGACAGGTAGGTGGGTGGATGGGTAGGTAGATGGATGAACAGATGTGTGGATGGACAGACGGACAGATGCATGCATTCATGAATTAAAGGGCAACAAAACTTGGCAAGAAGTGAGGTAAGAGTTCATGATTAGGAAAGGGGAAGGAGATAATGTTCTGCCTTTTTCTTCAACAGTTTTGAAGTTTATCACAAAATGAGGTCATGCAGAAAATTCTTTGAGGCTTTTGTTTTTAGAGAGATAAAGTAATTGATGAGCCGTGTGTGTCCAGGAAGCCCCAGGCTGTGCCAGAGCCTCTCCGCTCCCTCCCTCCTCCCCTGCCACACCTCCCTCCCTCTGCTCTCTGCTCTCCCAGCTCCTCCCTGTAGCCATTTTCCCATGGGAAGGCTGGGAAACAATAGCAATTTCTTCTGAATGGAATTCTCCTCTGAGCCAAAGAGTAAACACGCCGGGAAGGGCCCGTTGGCGTGTGACCGCCCAGGCGGTAATTACATAACTGGGTCCTACCTGGGGGAGGCGCTGATCCGGGCGGGGGTTTTAACAGGCAGGGGCGGGTGGGGGGAGGGCAGGGACATGCCCAGGGCAGAGATGGAGCAGGAACCAGGGCTGTCGGAGAGAGAGTGGGGAGGAGGGTGGGAGGCAGGAAGTTCAAGTGTCACTCCGAGGACGGCACATGTGATCGGCTCCTTGCGTGCTCGCTTTGTTGACTCTGCCTGCACTGGGGCACAGGTAGTTGTGACGCCTTTGTATGGGAACCCCTGAGGCTCAAAGGGGTGAACACATACCCAGCTAAGCTGCCCTGGGGTTTAACCCCAAGCCTGTGGGCTTAGCAGAGCTGTACTGCCTTACCCCCTGTCCTTTCGCTTTTTCATCTCTCCCTCCCCTCCCTCTTTCTTTTTTTCCTTCCTTCCTCCCTCTCCTTAATGTCTTATTTCTTTTATTATTTCTTCCCTCCCTCCCTCCCTCCTTATTTATCCATTTGTTCTTTCAAATACCCATCTGTCCACCCAGCCAGCCCCCCTAGTGGGCTTTTCCTTCTCTCAGTACCGGGCCTGCATCAAGCTGAGGCATCACAGAGAAATAGGACATAGCTGCTCCCTGAAGAAGAGTCAATTTCAGACAAGGAATTCCTCTCTCCATTTCTCCGCCCATCTGTCCATCCGTCCGTCCGTCCGTCCGTCCATCAGGCATCCTCCCATTCGTCATCCTCCCCGCATCACCCTTCCACCCCACCCATTTACCCACCCACCCATCTGTCTGCCCAACTGTCCCACTGTCTGTCCCCCTGCCCACTGAGCGGCCCAGCCACGAGACTGCCCCCAGCTCCCAGGTGGTCCGAGAAGCCCATGGTGGCCATGGAGCCGAGAGTGGTGCTGATTCCCGGATTGTGCAACTCTCCCTACTCGGTAGATGAAAACCCCGGGTGGTTTCAGGGGCAGCGTGTTCACCGGACACAACTGCTCGTGTTGGGCAGACCTGGGTTCAGATCCTGACTCCATCACCCCGGGAGCACGCATGTGGCCTTGGCCCGGGCACTTGTCTCCCACAGCCTGGTTTTCCTCCCGCATAAAGCAAAGAGGGGAGCCTCCCGATGTGTCTGGAGAATGAAAGGGAAATCATGCCGGGTTTTCTGCACACGGCAGGTTCGTAAGGAAAGTTCTGCAACAAGGAAGAGTCACCCTGAGCCCAGCGTCCCTGGCTCGCAGTGCTCCCCTCCCCCTGCCCATCCTGTGTGGTTGATCAGTGCCCACAGAAGGGTGGCATGGGGTGCTAACCTCAGGGTGTGCCCGGGGGGGCCCCCCTCCCACCGCCTGCCGGGGAAGCCCCGCCTCCCCCATCTCGAGACTGGCTGCTGCAACCCGAGCCTCAGCCCCAGGGCCCTGGCCGCCTGCTCCCAGGGTGTAGAGTTTCCCCACGGTGGGGACGCGCCCCCACCCAGCCCAGCTGCCAGGGCCCAGGATGTGTGCGCCCATGGGCGGAACAGAAATCAGAGCTGCGGGCCTCTGAGCTCATCTCTCCCCACCCGCCGTAGGTAAATATACAGCTCTATTTACATGGCAACGCGGCCCCATGGTGGCGGTGGGTGGCTGCGTTAAGGCAGCTTGGCAGCTCCTGGGTCCCGCCAAAGAGGGTGGCTTCCTTTGTGATGTGACTTGCACCCTGGTACCCATCCTGGGGGCAATGCCCGTTTGGACCCGGGAGCCCCAGAAAGCCCAGGCTGCCAAGATGTTGCGGGCTCTCGGGGCAGCCCTTCTGGAGGCACACGGGTTCTGAGATGCAGCAGCAGCCAGGGCCGACAGCTGTATGGACTGCCCGGGTGCCAAGCACCGTGTCAACCTGTCGTCTCACAGCCTCCTGCTGCCTTCTGTTTACAGACGGGCAACCGAGGCAGAGAGCTGAGGGCACTTGTCTGAGCGCACCCAGAGAAGGGTGGGTCTGAGCCCCAGGGGCTCTGGCATGGCGGCCTAGCTGCAGGGGACCTGCCTCTGCCACCACCTCCCATAGGATCATTCAGCTCTAAAAGCCAGAAAAGCCCAAGCCCTTTTCACCCTGGGCCGGGGATCTCCTGGGTGCCCGGCCCAGTGTAGTCCAAGGCTGCCTCTTTTGGGAAGCCCTCTCTGACCACTGGGTCCCAAAGCTGAGGCTCCTGTGAGGCTCCATGCCCAACGCTATGGACCTCTGTCTCTTCTTCCGCCACAGGGGACAATGACCCTGACTCAGAGTTGTCTTGCTGACTAAATGAGAAAACAATTGCAAAGCTCCTGTTATGTCCCCAGTATGCAGAAAGGGCTCAACACTCAACGTTTAATAATCATTCTGCAAATAAATACATTCTGCACTGGATGATTGAATGGGTGAATGGATGGATGGATGGATGGATGGATGGATGGATGGTTAGATGGATAGATGGATGGATGGATGGATAGATGGATGGATGGATGGATGGATGGATGGATGGATGGTTAGATGGATAGATGGATGGATGGATGGATAGATGGATGGATGGATGGATGGATGGATGGATGGATGGATGGATGGATGGATGGATGGGTGAGTGGACTGGTGAATGGGTGAGTGTTTGGATGGATGGTTGGGTGAGTGGATGGATGACTTATAAGCAGATAGACTGCTGGATGAATGAATAGGTAGATGGGTAGATGAATGGATGGCTCAATGGTTGGATGGGTGGATGAGTGGTGGGTGAGGAATAGATGAGGGATCAGTGGATGGATGGGTGAAAGATAGAAGGGTGACTGGATTGATGGATGGGCGGAAAGATGGACCTTTGAACAGATGGATAGGTAAACAAATGAATGGTTGATGCATCAATGGGCAGGGAATGGGTGCTTGGATGGCTGGAATGAAGGATAGAGGAAGGTTGAATGGAGAGATGGATTGGAGTTTGGGTGGGTGTGTGGGTGGGTGGCTCCCCTTCCACTCTTACTAAGCTGAAAGGCCAGCTCTGTGATGCTGGTGGTGTCTGGGTGCCTGGGTCACCTCTTGGAGCCAAGGTCCCCTGTGGCCAGGGGAAGACATACAGGGGCCTTGACAGGCCAAGGCACAATGGCTCCTCTTTTCTCTTCCCTGATTGTCATCAGCCATGTTACAGCTACTGACTGACAGGATAGTCTCGCCCTCTCCCCACCACACCCCTATCTCCCTTCTCCTCTCGCTGAGTTGGGGCACCTCCCAGGGAACCAACAGCCTTTTCCCACCCACTAAAGACACCAGGGGGAGAGCCCTGATCTGGGGGCAGGAGACCTAGGGACAGTCCCGCTCTGCCACTGAGCTGCCACGTGACTCCAGACATGGCACAGCCCATCTATGGGCATGAGCTTCCTCAGTGATGCTGGTGGACAATTGATTGGAGGGAAAGCAGGAGGCAGGTAAAGGCGGAGTTTGTCTGCCGCAGCTGGGGCCTTGGGGGATCCTGGGGCCCTCCCCACCACCCTGGCACAACCCTGGTGCTTGCCGGATACCACCGGCTGGGACCACATCCAGAGACTCATCAGCTTAAGCAGGCAGGCCGTAGAAGCCATGTCACCGCCGCCAGAAAATAAGAGGCAGCTGGACAAAGAGATGTTTGGCTTGTCCGGACTCCAAATCTCACCTGGCCAATGGCCTCCCCGAGCTCAGCCGAGCCCTACCGCGCCCGTTCTCCCTCTGCCATGTCTATCCTGCTGGTCTGGAAGCCGGCCTGGGGATTTGTACAGAGCAGGAGTCTGGGTGAGCCTGGGCCTGGCGGGGAGGGAAACTGAGGCAGGAGCAGAGCAGGTAACGGAAGCCGTGACATGCCAGCTGTGTCTCAGGGCAAGGGGAGGGCAGGGGCAGCCCGCGTTCAGCCTGGGGATGGGAGGAGAGGGGGCGGCAGGGGGGAGCAGGAGACCCCAAGGAGATCCCACGTCCCCTTCTCCACCCCCTGCGTCATCAGCGCGTGGCTGCCTGAATTTGACCTGCCCTCCCGGGAGGGAGGGCCTGAGGAGTGGGGGCTCGTTGTTCCCAGCACACCCCGCCTGGGCCGCCTGTCCCCCACCGACGAGCCGTCAATCCTCTCCCCTGGGAGCAGAGCACCCGCCCGGCCCTTGTCAATCTACGGGAACATCCGACGCCGGCACCGGAGCGTTCCCACGCCAGGACGGCCGCCAGGGAGGGGCTGGCAGCGGGGCCTGACGTCCAGGGTGCTGTCCCTCTCTGCCACTGAGCAAATCCAGCGGACCCAGGGACCCCCGATCCCTGAGTCACAGAGCTCCCAGGGGCTACATCCCAGCGGCCTCCTCACTGCTCCCCAACTTCCTGGGCAGTGTGGGGAGGGGGTACCCGGCCTCCCCGAGGCAGCGAGAGCCAGGACCCCTCCTCCAGCAGCTCTGGGGGGACGGGGGCAGGAGTCTAGCCAGGTGAGACCCCTATGTACCCTAACACCCCTGCACTCTGTGCCTTCTGTGGCCAGGGCATAGGGTCCCCCCAAACCAACAGCACCCCCTTGTCCTGACAGGCCCTGAAATCCATCACTTCCCCGGGGCTGTTTGAGAGGCCCCAGTTTTCAGAGTCAGTCTTGCCTGGCTGAGAAACGGAAAATACAGACATTTTAGAGCTGAGGAAGCTGGGGCTCAGAGAGGTCAAGTGACTTGCCCAAAGTCACAGAGCAGGGAAATGGATTCAAACCCATAACTGGGCCTTGCACATAGTCAGTGCCCAGTGAATGGATAGATGGAGACCAGGAATCCGTGCTCCTCGTGCCACCACCTTGATCGGGCTGGCAGAGGGTGGGGTCCCAGCTCCTGCTCAGCACCTCTGGGCACAGGGCACTCCCTGCCCCGCAGGCCTGGCCCTCCCCGGACACGTGGCCACCGGGGCTCCCCCCCACTGCGCTCTGCCCCACGTGCTCCCAGGTCCCGTCCCCCCACAGAAGAGCCCATCCCCTCCTCCCACACAGACTTTGGGGCTCCCAGACACGCTTCAAGCAAATTCCCCAAGGGCCTGCTCCTTTCCCAGTTCCCAGATTCTCCTTGGAAAGCGCCCTGGCCACACACTGGGCCCTCCAACCCCTCCCCGCAGCCGTCCCTAGGATACACAGCTCCTCACTGGCCCTGCCCCCACCCCAATGTCATTCCCGGCTGAGAAGCCGACCCCGAAAGCCCCCTCTGTGCCGAGGCCCCTGGATTCCACGGCCTCCTCGGGACCGTCCGGTGGGCCCTCCCCAGCCTCCCCAGGGAGACCCCTCAGTCCTGCAAGACCCGACTCATTCTAACCGTGGGGGATCTGAGCTTGTGACCGGGACAGAGATCCCCCAGGGCAGTAGCCTCCTTTCTCACGGTGCTCCAGGACCCCCTGCTCTCATGCATCCTAGGATGGGAGACCCTTCCCTCACAGGGCCCCAGGACGGAGCCCTGATTTTCGAGGCACTGAACCTAGGATGACTGTCCCCCAGTTTCACTGTGGCCCGTCTCTCACGGCACCCCAGGGTGGGGGCCCCCCGCTCTCACAGCCTAGTTCTTTCCTTTCCAGCCATCCAGGCAGGGACCTTTGCAGAAAGTGCTTCCACACCAGGAAGCAGGGGCCCCCTACCTGCCCCCCACAGGCCCTGTGCACCCAGCCTGGAGAATTCTGAGGCATCCTTGCCTTCGGAGAGCTCCCAGGCACTGGTGGGGCAGGAGCGCTGGCCCAGGTTGAGACAGGAGCTGGCTGCGCGGTGGCAGGGGGGGACCGGGCAAGCCCCAGGGCCCAGGCCAAGACCATCCTTTTTCAGAAGCCCGTTCTCATTCCACTCGATCAAAGACATCTGGGAAACTCAGGGCCAGGCAAAGCCTTCCCTGAGGACGTGTCCGCGCCTTCGCTCGGCCTCTCCAAGAGCTGCCGGGGAGCGGGTCTCTCAAACCATTGGACTTCAGGAATCCTTTTCCTTTTGCGGGACCACTGTTCCCTGGAACCCTCTTTGAGAACCATCACCTGAGGTGCTGCCAAAGCCCTGAAATCCCGGGTTCCCATGCTCTGGCCCAGCCAGGGTGTGGCTGCCGTGGAAGAAGGCTGCTGCCCCCCAAACTCAGTGACCCGTGGGAGGCGACAACTTTCTCTGCCTGGGGCTGCCCTTGCTCTGAAGCATTAGGAACTGTCTAAGGGGACAGGTGTCTGATGAGGCGCCACCATTGGGGGGGTAGGGGGGCAAGGGGCCGCCCCTCCTGGGGCCCTGGAAAAAGGCTGCTGTCCCCAGCAGGGCCTCCCATTTACAGTCTGGGACAAAAAGCTTCAGGAAGTACCCCGAAGGCCTGTCCAGGCAGGCGGCTTTGTCCTCCGGGGGAGGATAAAAGGGGCTGCGGCCGCCCCTGCCAGTCCATGCTACACCCTCCTCACCCCCTTGCCTCCCGTGATCCCCTCACCAGCTTTCCGCTGGCCGTACCCCAGCATCTGGGGGTCGAGCAGCCCTAGGGGTGGGCAAAGAGCCCCAGTTGAGGGGCCCCACGCAGCCATGGAAGGGGCCACCCCGGCCTGTGGGTGCAGCAGGCACCCCAGCTGGCACCGCCTGGTCCCTGCCCCAGCCGCCCTGGCCTGGCCCCACCGCCTCTGTCTTGGGGTCTCCTCCTCCTTCTGAGCTGCCTCCTGACCCTGAATAGCCCTTCCCAGCTCCCCAGCAGGCTGGGATCCTTTTCTATTGATTCAGCATCTAATCTGGTTTCCCATCTGATCTGGAAGGGCCCCCCACGCCTCTTTCCGGCCGGTGTTTTCCTAATCCTTGGGGCTCTGCTTACTTATCGCTCCCTCCTGAGCACCGGCCAGCTCCTTCTCTTCCCCTTGACATTCCTGCTGCGTCTTCCTTCCTCTCTCCCTCCCCTCCCGGCCATGGCCTGGCCTCCAGAGGCCCAGAACTTGGCAACCGTAAGTCTGAGGTGCGTTTTTTAGCATGCATCGTTCATTCTTGCTTTCATTCATTCATGCACTCAACCCATGTGCATTGAGTGCTTCCCTGGGCCAGGTCCAGGGCCCCCACCGCGCTGGCCACCCCCTCCAGGTAAACAGGTTAGCCCCCCAGCTTTGTGGGGGCGTCACAAAGCCTTTTGCCCACCACCCTGGAGATGGACGTGGTGACGGCCACTCTGTACCTGAGCACATCGAGGCTGTTCTAAGTCACCGGGTCACCCAGCTGCGAGTGCCCGAATGGGAATTTCTGTGGCTGACTGCCATCGGGGACCCTCGGGTTTGGTTGCCCAGCGCCCACGTTGATGGCCATGGGCAGCCTTGAGCTCTGGGGAAACCATGCTTTAGGGAATGGGGTCCAGACTCTGACTTTGTCTGACTTGAAAAGTTCTATGGCCCCGCCCTGCCCAGAACCACCACCTGTTCACCCACTGCAGGTCCCAGACCCCACACCAAACAGAGGCCAAAACCTGCTCTTACCTCGTCCATCCCTAATTGAGCTTCCCAGGCATTGGCTTTAATGTCTGCTCTTAATTGGCAGGTGCCTGCTGAGCTGGCATACCACCCGTACCTGCCCGGCAGAGAGGCCTGTGGCCCTCACAGGGAGCGAGGATGGAGGGGACACGTGGGCTCTCGGGTCAGCCCCTGGCACTGGGCAGCAGCTCTGCTGGGCATGACCAGCTGCCTAATCCATGAGGCCCCGTGCAAAGTGGAAATGTAGGGTCTCTTATTTGAAAACTGCTAGATTTCCTGAAGGCAGCTGTGAAGCCTGGAACCAAGCGTGGGCGTTAGCAGGCTCCAGGATAAAGTTTGTTGCTTGTTCAGGCTGTGTACCCCTCCTGGGCCCGCCCCAGCTGGGTGCTGGTCCCTGGCCCTCCTTCCCCGCCCCCGCTGGTTCCTGGCCCCTGTTTCCCCGCCCTTGGGCTCCTGCCCACCTTGGTGTTTCAGCTGGAAATGCCCTCCCTGACATACTGGCAAGGTTAGCCCGCTCTTCTGTCCCCAGCTTGAGCGTCACCCCCTGTCTTAGCTCCTCACTCTCCTCTGTCCTTCCCGCAGTGACAGGCGATGTGTGCGTGTGTGATCACATTCATTTGCCTGCTGAACCCACCAGCTTGGAGCATGGAGGGCACAAGAGCCATCTCCCCTAGGAATGCCCACCCGCCTGGCCCCCATGCCCTCCCACCCCCTGAGCTCCGGTTGCAAGCTCCAGGAGAGGGTCGCCAAGGTGCCAGGGCCAGGCCGGGTATGCAGGAGGAGCTCAGGCAGTGGGAGGTCCTGAGCCTGTGCTGGGCTCTTTCCCCAACCCCCATCTGGACGTGTGGGGGGCAGGCGATGCGGATGTGGACTTGCCGTGGCACTTGGGAGCCCCCAACGCTACTCCAGAAGCCAGCAAAAGTCAAGAGTCTGTCGGGACAGACCCCTCACCAAAGAAGACATGCAGATGGCAAACAAACACCTGAAAAGATGCTCAGGGACAAGTGTCATTCAGAGACTCCAAGTGAGAATGGCGAGCCACCACCGCACCCTTGCAGAAGGGCTGACAGGCAAAGGTCCGGCGGCACCCAGTGCCGGCCAGGGTGCAGAGACACAGGACTCTCATTCTTGGCCGGTGGAAATGCAAGATTGTCCAGCCACTTTGGAAGATCGTCCGACACTTTTGGACAGGACTAAACACAGGCAGTGGCATTCCTAGGTACTTATCCCAAGGAGTCGAACACTTAGATGCGCGTAAAAACCTGCACACGGATGTGGCCAGTAGCTTCGTTCATAATCACTCAGCATCGGAAGCTAACAGGGCGGCCTTCAATAGGCGAGGGACAAAAACAAACTGTGGTGCAGCCGCACAATGGAGTTTTACTCAGTGATTTGAAAGAAATGAGCTCGCGAGTCAAGGAAAGGGGTGGAGGAAACGTAAATGCACACTAAGTGAAAGAACTGGTTCAAAAGGCTCCATGCTGTATGATCCCAACTATATGACGTTCCAGGAAAGGCCAAACTATGAGGCAGTAAAAAGATCAGTGATTGCCAGGGTTTCAGGGCAGCTGGGGAAGCTGTTCTGTGGGATGCTTTACTGGTGAGTTTATGATTTTATGCCCTTGTCATAACCCCACAGGACCCCATGGCACTAAAAAGAGGTCTTGGTTCACGAGAATGTATCAGTGTGGGTTTGACAATTGTGACAAATGCACCCCTCAAATGGCAGCGTCTACAACGGGGGTACCTAAATGTGTGCGTAGGTAGGTGGGGTACAGGGCAATATAGGGGAACTCTGTCTTTTCTGCAAAATTTTCCCATAAGCTTAAAACTACGCTAGGAAAAAGTCTATTAAAATAAAAAGTTAAATAGGATGGATGAAGCTGTACGGATGTGTCCAGCCTAGAGGGCTGGTTGGGGCCTGAGACCAGCTGTGTGAGGGAAAGGATGCGGCAGGTGAGAGTGATGCCCATAGATGGGAAGGGGCAGGAAAGCCAAGCCTCTCACTGCCCCCTTCACTCTGTCTCCATGGGGACATCCAGAGGGCCCCGATGTGCCCAAACCATGCAGGTCAAATCTAGCACTGGGCCACCAGTCCTGGAAGAGTCCCAGTGGTGGCGGGGCACACTCGCCCCTGGACCGAGTGATGCTGCTTCCAGAACCTCCACCTGCGTGGTACCTTGTCCACCCTTGGCTCTGGGCCTTGGAAGTGTGTGGTCAGTGAGGGGGGAGCCAAGAGACAGCCTCGGATGCTGTGAGGTCAGGCCTGGGCAGCACAGACCTTCGGCCTTGTACTCCCCTCCTGTCCTCTGTGTAGGGGACCTTCCCATCTCCCTCCTTCTCTGCTGTGCTCTTCTGACCCATTCAACAGTCCTGGCGACTCAAGCCTCTTTGCCCTGTCTATGTACCATTCACTTCCAGAACCTTCGGGAGAGCTCACCTGGGGCTGGACTTAGAGGCCACGTGGAGTTGAGGTCTTGCCCCCCCACCCTCCGGCAGGGTCTCTCTGGTTGGTAGGTGTCTGCAGGGAAGTTTTGTCTGCTTGTGGCCAGGGTAAGGAGGACACTGCCTCTGCTCTGCCCACCTGTCACAGAAGCAGAGACACACCAGGACTTGCAGATGCTCGAGCTATCCTTAACAGAAGGAGGCTCTTTGTACGGAGTTCGAGGGCCTGTGATGGGGGCAGAATTTGGGTGTGGCATTTCAGTCCATCAGTAAGTACTTCCCACGTACCTCTGCTGTGCCAGGCATGGGGTGCTTGGGACTCAGTTGCCTTTGGAGGCTTCTGGATGCTTCTGCATGCTTCTGGTGTCTTAAAAACAGCACAGCTCCAGGGTTGGAGGGAATAGGCCTTTATGCTGGTTTGAAGCTATTGTGTACCTCCAAAAAAGCCATGTCCTTTAATCTCATTCAGCATTGCTGGGTGGGACCTTTTTGATTGTCTCTATGGAGATGGGACCCACCCAATTGCAGGTGGTAATTTTTGATGAGATGGTTTCCATGGAGATGCATTGCCGCCCATTCAAGGTGGATGACTTACTGGAGCCCTTTAAGAGGGAACCATTTAGGAAAAAGCTTTAGAGCCAACAGAACAGAAAGATCTCCAGGGAAGATGTTGAAGATTCTCCTGGAGAGAAAGCTAGCAGATGTCGCCATGTGTCTTTTCGTCTGAGAGAGAAATCCTGAACGTCATCTGCCTTCTTGAACCAAGGTATCTTTCCCTGGACGCCTTAATTTGGACATTTACACAGCCTTAGAACGGTAAACTTACAACTTAATAAATTCCCCTTTTTAAAAGCCGTTCCATTTTAGGTGAATTGCACTCCGGTGACTTTCAAACAGAACAGTTTTTGGTACCAGAAGTGGGGTGCTGCTGCAGCTGGCAGAGCTGTTGGAATAGCTTCTTAAATGGATAAGGGGAAGATTCTGGAAGAGTTGTGAGGAGCTTGAGAGAAAAGGCGTAGAATGCTTTTAAGAGACTGTTGGTAGAAATGTGGGCTATAAAGATACCTGTGATGAGGCTTTAGACAGAAATGATGAACGTCTTGTTCCAAACTGGAAGGAAGAATATTCTTTGTAGATGGAAAGCAGAATTTGAGAATGACGAATTTGGAGATTTAGCAGGAGAAATTTCCAGACTAAATGTGGAAAATGCTGCCAGGCTGATCTTCAAAGCTTATGGTAAAATGTGACAGGAAAGAGATAAGCTGAGAACTGAACTCTTGGGTACAAAGAAACCAGAAATTGATGTTCTGGAAAATTCTGGGCTTCCAAGAAAGGAGAGAATGCTGCCCCATGTTGATGATTTAACCAAATGTGGAACCAGTCAGTCATTTCTGAAAAAGACAGGATTGGAGATGGAGTTGTCCAGGAAAGATTTGTGGATACTCCTTCTGTCTGTGGGGCATGAACCTTGCCTACTACATAGAAAGCAAACAAGGGTGTTGTGGGTTCTGTGTAAACAGAACCACCACCAGTCTGAACTAACACGCTCAGAAAAGGGACAAAGTGAAGGTCAAATGTCTTCAGAGGCAGAGCCGTGGAACCTAAGTTCTGAAGTCAAGAAACCTCGGGCCAGGAGAACAGACCTATCCAAGTACTTGAAGAGGGTGAATTTGCTCCAAAGGCAGCGGGTGGGCCTTCCACCTCGTCGCAGTGGGAGAGTTGTGCTGCCTCAGGCCTTGGACAAGGTAGAGCACATTCCTTGCAGACTGGGGAGAGCCAAGCTGCCACCCCACTGTTCCGGGAGAGGGGGGTTGAGTGTGTCTCCCAGGTATGGCCCCAATGCTTGGAGAGGGGGAGCCTAGAAAAAGGTGGTCTCCCCAATGCCCCCCAAGGTTGCATTTGGAGGGAGGCAGGCCTCGTGTAGGCCCTTGGAAAGGGTGGGACTGCTGCTTTCTAAAGACCCAAAGATAAATGATCTCAGCCTTCGAAATCTAATGGCTTTTGCCCTACAGGGTTTTAAAACTGCTTGGGTCCCATGACCCCTGTGTTCCTTCCAGTATCCTATGGAAATGGGACTATATATCCTATGACTGTCCCTTCTTTGGCAGCAGATAACTTGTTCTGAGTTTTACAGGTCCAGAACCATAGGAGAATTTTGCCTTAGAAGAGACCATGCCTGTAGCTGACTTTGATGGGATTTTGTACTGTGTCTGACTTTGTATTATATTTGTATTGTTACTGAAATGGTTTAAGGCTTTGTGGTGATGGAAAGAAAATGTCTTTTCAGAGTCCAAAGGGTGAAATGTGCCGATTTGAAGCTATTATGTACCCCAGAAAGGCCAAGTCCTTTAATCCTCATTCAGTAATGCTGGGTGGGACCTTTATGACTGTTTCCATGGATATGTGACCCATCCAATTGTGGGTGGTAATTTTTGATGAGATGGTTTCCATGGAGATGTGTCTCCACCCATTCAAGGTGGGGCTGCTTACTGGAGCCCTTTAAGAGGAAACCATTTTGGGAAAAGATTTAGAGCCAGCAGAACCAACAGAGCCAATGGAATGAACAGAGTCCTGGGAAAGTCATTAAAAGCTCCTGGAGAGAAAGCTAGCAGATGTTGCCATGTGCCTTTCCAGCAGAGAGAAACACTCTGAACATCATCAGCCTTCTTGAACCGAGGTATCTTTACCTGGATGCCTTAATTTGGACATTTTCATAGCCTTGCCATAATTTGGACATTTTCACGGCCTTAGAACTGTAAACTTGCAACTTAATAAATTCCCCTTTTTAAAAACTGTTCCATTTCAGGTACATTGCATTCTAGCAACTTTAAAACTAGAACACCCCCCTCTCTACATCGTCGTTGTCCTGTCCAGGAGAGGAAGGGAGGCCTCCGTCCCAGGGTTGGTGTCTCCTCAAGGCATAGCCATGAACAGCCCCACTGAAGTTCTCGGGTCCCAGGATGTCACAGAAGTAGTGAACAGAGCTACCTCCCCAGCAAGTGTTTTAGTCCTGTGAGGTTGGGGACCTAGAGCAGCAGTGAGCACCCTCACAGGCATATCCTGGGGTCACACAAACTGTCAGTGTCAAGCAGCCTGCATGCAATGGGAGACCTAGCTTAGGGACATGGCAGGGAGCCCACAGGCAGCAGGACAGAGGGGACTTCTCCTGGGAAGTGATTTGAACTGAGACTCAGAGGATTAGCAGAGCAAGATGAGAGAGAAGGTACAAGGGTGATGGTCTGTGGCATTTAGGGGAAAGCCGAGTAGATGTTTGCAGATCCAGTGTCATAAGGGAGGGAGGGGTAGGAGAGCTGCAGAGGCCCAGGGAGGCCAGAGCTTAGAAAGTTGAGTTAGAAAGCAGCCTACCCAGGCCCTTCATGGTGGGATATTGGGGCACAAAATTCCAGAGGAGGGCAGCAACCTGCTGGAGGTCATACAACTGCAAGCAAGGGCTCAGTTGGGTCATGAGTGTGCAGGGCTGGGCCTCGCTGGCCCCTCCTGCCCTCAATTTCAGCCACATAGCAAGCTTCTCCTGTCACCTTGGAACCCAAATGGGCAATTTGGGTCTAGAGAGTGGTACAATTGGGGTCATATTGGCTACCTTGAGATGCAGCCCAGAGCAGGAAAAGGGTCATGTTTTTCAGAACACATAATGGGCACTGCTTCTCCATGTTGGCTCTGTGCATGGAACTGCTGCCACTTTCCCACCAGACTCTGAGCTAGACAAGCATGTGCTGTCTGAGTATTTGTGGAATGGATAGAGTAGTGGATGGGTGGATGGGTGGATGGGTGAGTGAGTGGATGGATGGATTGGTGGGTGTATAAGTAGGTAATTAGATGGATGGATGGGTGGGCGGATAGAAGGATGGGTGGGTAGATGGGTGGATGGATAATGGAAGAATGAATGGACAGAAAGAAGAAAAGATGGATGGATGGACAGACAGATGGGTGGATGGGTGGGTGATGGATAAATGGATGGGTGGGTGGACGGATGGATGAGTAGATGAATGATTGGGTGACTGGATATTGGAAGGATGAATGGATGGATAGAAGAACGGATGGATGGTTAGATGGGTGGATGGAGGGATGGACAGAGGGAGGAATAGGTGAGCAGATGGGGAGATGATGGTTAAATGTACAAGTGGATGCAAGAAAGTGGGAGCTCAATTATCAAACTGGACTTCCTCATCAGTACAAATGAACTGTGGAGGGAACATGGCCCTAGAACCCATTATTATTGAAGTCTTAATTGTTCCAAGGAGTTGGGGTAGATGGTTGGGGAAGGTGGGAGGGAGATAACTCTTAACCACACTTTTTGGGAGCAGGGATCTAAGGGGGCCTCAGCCAGGCAGGTGAGACCTGATAGATCATGGAAATTTAGTAAGGAACAGGTGATATGCCTGCAGGGTGGTGGCGGGGAGGTGGTGGGGGGGGCATGCAGATGCCGGTAGAGAAGGTGGTCTTGCCCGAAGATGCCCCACGCTGCCTTAGGTCACTATATTCTAGAAAGGCAGACTGTGGCTGGGCTGTTCTTTTTTTTAATAGCAGTTTTATTGAGATATAATTCACATACCATGCAACTCACTCATTTAATATGTACAATTCAATGTTTTTTAGTATATTCGCAGAGCTGTGCAACCATCTCCACAATCTTTTTAGAGCATTTTAATCATTCCAAAAAGAAACTCTATCCCCATTGGGCGTGATTCCTCATTTCCCCCAAAGCCCCCAGGCCTAGGCAACCACAAATCTAATTCCTGGCTCTGTAGATGTGCCTATTCTGGACATTTTATATAATGGAAGAATATGATATGTGCCCCTTTCACTGAGCCTTGTGTTTTCAAGTTTCATCCATGTTATAGCATGGGTCAGTGCTTCATTCTTTTTGACTGTCAAATAAAATTCCGTTGCACATATCATATTTAATTTCTCAATCCACCAAATGGTGAAATTGGGTTGTCTCCACTTTTTGGCTGTGATGACAATGCTGCTGTGAACATCCATGTACAAGTTTCCACATGGATGTATCTTTTCATCTTTCTTGGACAGAAGCCTAGGAGTGGGGTTGCTGAGTCACTTGATGACTCCAGGTTTAACTTTTTGAGAAACAGCTCACCTGTTTTCCAGACTGTCTGCCCCATCTCACATCCCCATCAGCAGTGTACGCATGTTCTGGTTCCTCCACAGCCTTGCCAACACTTGTTATTGTCTGTTGTTGATAGTGAAGGGAGGGAGATACCTTCCAGTCCTACCTCTGGCCAGGTGAGGAGGACTTCAAGAGCCCCTCTCAGGGGAATGCATGTGTCCTCTGGGTTTGGGAGGACCAGGGGCTGAGACGCAACTACAGATGCCTGCAGGGGTGGGGCTGCCTGGAGCTGCCTGAAAATAGAGCAAGGAGTTAAGCCTTTCTCAGGACTGGATGGGAAGCAGCAAGTGTTTCCTAGGAGCTGTGATGGACACCCATGGAAGGAAGCCAAGAGAGGGTCATCTGAAAGGACCCTGTCCGAGAGGGTGACTATCAGGTGAGCACATGGCCAGGAGCCCCGGGATGCCCTCCTTGGAGAGGAACAGAGGTGGTCAGCTGGAGGGGGCTTGGCAGACATTAGCAATCCATGTAGAGTGCTGTTCCCCAAGAGGAAAGGCCCCGAAATCTGATGTCCAAGTCACAAGCCACGTAAGTCCTTGCCCCTCTCCTATCAGCCAGCTTCCTGCCAAGCTCAGGGGAAGGAAAGCAGGAGAATTGACAGACCCAGGCAGGCTCCAGGAACCAGGGAGCAGGGAAGAGGCTGTAAATTGGATAAGAGAGAGAGGAAGGGCTGGACTTTTTTTATATCTGAGAGTGAGGTTGTTCATAAATGAAAGTGGCCCTAGGAAAGCTGCAGATCTTTCCCAGGGACCTCGTGGGGCAGGAAGAGGGAAAAGAAGAGAAAGGAAAAGCAATGGCAGTTTCCCGGCCAGAGGGATCCTTCCTCCAGCAGGAAGAAACGCTGCAGAGGCGGGAGGCTCTGAAGGAAGGTGACAGACACTGGCTGGACGTGGATCAGTGTGTCTCCAGCTGCAGGCGGCAGGAACAGCCCAAAGGCCTCGCGGTCCTCCCAGTTCCGGGTGCTTTCTCATCGAGTCCTGCCGCTGAGTCAGAGGAAGAGGGTTGGAGGGAGGGTGGGTGGGTGTGGTCCCTGTGTTTTCAAGCGGAGACCAGGGAGCTCCCTCCTCCTTGGCAGAGGGTGCAGGAGACACTGGCGCTGGGGAAGAGGAGGCAAGTCCACATGCATAAGTGGCAAAAGGCAGACAGATCCTCCATACCTTTCAAACTCCAGCATTTCACTCTTTTCAAAGCTGTTGGAGTCTGGCCCTTTAAGGCTTAAAGGGCCCCAGGAATTTTAAACCTACCAGTTGCTGCAAAAAAGGTGGTATGATGTGGGGCTCAGAGAAGGAACCGTTCCTTCTTGCTACCATCAAATTGCAAATTTCAGATGAATCTTGACATCCTTAGTCTGAAACAACAGCAAGTTTGAGCTAGGAGGGTCTAAGAGAACATCTCCCTAGAGCCAGGCTTGGCTTCCCTTGGGTGCTCCATGGACTGGGTGCGGGAATGATAAATAGCGATTGGAAATCTCCGTGCGCTGAACTTGGCAACCCAGTGCAGCCAATGACCCCACAGAGCACGCGTGCTGACCAGATGCTCCCATCTTGACGGGGTGCTACTGCTATCTGCTCGCGCCTGGTTCTGCCAGGTTCCAATTCCCCAAGCGTGGTGCACTAGCTGTAAAATACCTGGAAACAAATTTCGTAAGAAAAACATAAGATCTCTGTACTGTGTTGAATAGTGTCCCGTACAAAATATATAATATATATATCATGCCCACCTGGAACCTTATTCAGAGATAGGAACCTGTATATGTCGTCAAGTTAAGGTGAAGTTATAGTGGATTGGAGGAAGGGGCTAAGTCCAATATGACCGGTGTCCAAATAAGAAGAGGGAAATTTCATTTGGACATGGAGACACAGATGCGTGGAGAAGATGGAGTCGGAGATTGGACACTGCATCTACAAGCCGAGGAAGGGGTCTCCCCTAAGGGTTTTGGAGGATGTGAGGCCCTGCTGACAACTTCAGCTTGGACTTCTGGCCTCCAGAATGTGAAATAATATGCTCCTATTGTTCTAAGACCCCCAGTTGTGATGCTTTGTGACCGCAGCCTCCATGAAGAAAATGATGAGACGCCACTAAAGATCATAAATCATGTCCTGACTAAACAAATGTCCTCTGAGAAGATTTCAAGTCACAATTTGGCCAAATCTTCCATCAGAATTCCAACAAGGTTCTGGGTTTTGGTATGTATTGTTTCTTTAAATGTTGGACCAAATTTCCATTTTTTTAAGAAGCTGGGCCCAATAAATACAACAGTCATATGGAAAAACCCATCTGCCCAAATCACGAAGAACGGCTTTGAAAAGGGCAACTGGGGAGCAGAACTAGACTAACCAGATAGTAAAACTCCCTCTGGAGCTACAGCAATGAAACAGTATGCGCCTGGCACAGGAACAGACAAACAGAAGGGTGGAACAAACTAGAGAATCCAGAAACTGCTCCAAGAATGTATGGCAACTTAAAATAGACAAAGAGCAGATTCTCTGTTAAAAATAGAAGAGACCATTGGACACCCAAGTGGAAGGAGTTAAACTTAAATCCCTACCTCACACCATATGCAACATTGATCCCATATGAGTTAAAAGAATTTTTAAAAACTATGAACATATGGAAGATACTAATCAAAACATTCTTATAACCTTGCAGCAATGAAGACTTCCTGAGCAAGAGAAGAAAGCTGGGAGCCATTAAGAAAAAATACCAATAGAAGGGACCAGGTGAGACACACTAAACGTCTTACAGGATTGTGCTTTGGGAGAGTCCCTTTGGTGGCCACGGAGGTAACAGATTGGGGGACACTGCCAGCCCAAAGGTGAGGAGGGATCTGGGGGTAGAAAGTGGCCTTGGGTCCTGCTGAGAGGTGGTGAGGCGAGTGGGTTAGAAATGCAATTCAGCAGGGGTTGTTTGGGCTGAGTGGGCTGTGGATGGGAGAAAGGTGAAAGAAACAAGTTTTGTTCACAAGGGCATGTAACTTAGCCTTTTCCCCACCCAACCTTTGATCTCCACACCCCTCACTCCTTTCCCAGCAGCAATTCTCGGGGTGTTAGGTGGGGTTGGAGGGATCAGGTGATGGAGAGGTGGTCAAGACCAGAGTTGGGGGTGGGATGGAGGGAGGTGATTAGAGACACTCTCTCCTGCCCCCGTGAAATTCTAATTCCCAGGCTGAAGGGGGCGTGGGGGAGAACTGGAGGGCGAGGGGCTCGGGGAATGGGGGGGCCCTTCGGACAAGGGACTCCCTCCCCAACCCCACTCCCCCACCAGAGCCTCCTTCCTTCCCAGTAGTTCCCACACTATGGCAGCGCACCAGGCTCAATCAACACAGATCACGTGAGCCCACGCCCAGAGTGTCTTTTGCAGAATTGTGTTGGCTATTCTGTTCCCCTCTCTTTCCATATCAATTATAGAATCAGTTTCTCAGTCTCACAACAAAGCTTGCAGGGAATTTGATTGGGACTTTGTTGAATCTACAACAAAGATTCATACCACGATAATATCGATTCTTCAAATCCATCTTAGCTTCCCTAGAAGTCCGTCTGGAGTCTGGACGAGAGAATTTGTCCCGCGTCCCTCCTGGCTTCTGGCGGGAACCTGCCTCCAGGACCACTCGCATTGTCCCTCTGTCTGTCTGTGTCCACAGTTCCTTTTCTTATAAGGACACCTGTCAGATTGGATCAGGGTCCACCCTAATCCAGTAGGGCCTCATTTTAACTTGCCTAATGCCATCTGTAACGACCCTATTTCCAAATAAAGTCATATTGTAAGGTATTGGGGATAATGATGCAACTTAGCTTTTGGGGTGGCACAGTTAAACCCATAACACAATCCATGAGCACACATCTCTTTGTTTCTGACCTAGGAGGTCTGGTGGAGCCAAGGCTGCATTTCTTACCAGTTACCGGGCAGGTGAGACTGGCACTCCTTCCCTGGGACCTCACCCCATTGGGAGAATGACTGCGGCCTGCTCTGCCACGTTTGGAGCTACAGGAAACACGGGGAGCCTTCTGGGCTGAGCCCCAGATGTCAGAGGGAGTTTTTGTTTCCATGCAAATCACAGAGGGCCAGGTCTGCTGGGATTTGCATGTTAACAGCTGACTTTAAAGATTTTAATCTCCAACAGATAAACCCCCAGTGCTGGGAATTCACAGGTGTGGAGGGTTGGAGCTATTAACCCCTGCAGGGACAGGGCTTTTTCTCTGGCAGCAACAGATTCCTCTATTTACTCCCAATAAACAGCCTCGGGAAATCACCTCCAGGTCTGAAGATAAGGCTCTGCCCTCCCGCAGCCCATCAGTGGTGCCTCTGGCTGCCCTCAAGCGGAAACCTACGCCTTGAGTGAAGGACTGAGCTCCCTGGAGGATCTGCTCCCAACAAAAGGAGTCCACACAGCCTTCCCTTTCCTGCAGCCCCTCCGAGTCCCCAGGGAGGTTGGTCTGGGCTCTGGGCTGGGGACGCAGGGACCACCGCTCCCTGCATTTTAAGTGGGGCCTTTAGCAGTGCATGAGAGGCCCAGAGCTGGTGTGTGGACTCCAGCCACGGCAGACCCGGTTGCTCTCAGACCTCAGGAACACGCAGAGGAGATGGTCCTGGGGGCCTGCTCCCCAAGGTCACGCCTCTGCTGGCACAGGGGCTCCAAGGTCCCGAGCCCAGCAGGACATCTCTGCCCAGCTGCGGTCTGGGACCCTGACCTCAGCCCTGGAGGAATCTGGGGGTCAAGGCAATCCTGGAGTGGGTGGGCACAGGACCCCATCACCCGAGCTGCCAAGGGCCACACCTCAGCCCTGCACTCCTTGGAGAAGAACCGAACACCACCCCTTGATAGGCCTCCACACACCCACGCCAGGGAGAGAGAGGATGGCAGTGCCAGCCTGCGGTGCGGACTAGGGGAGATGGCGCTGTCGCCTGGCACCCAGCAGTGACTGGTGCAGAGGGAGCACTTGGGGAGTATCCCGGGGTGCTCGGCTTAGTGGGGAGGCTGCACCAGCCCCCTGCAGCTCCAGTATGGCCCTGAGTGTGCCCCCCTCACCTGGGCGGGCATGGGCTGCTCAGGTCGGGGGGAAGATTGGGCTCCGAGCCTCACGTCCCGAGCACGCCAGACCTTCTGCCCTGTATCCCCAGCCCTCACCCTCCCAGGCCTAGAGTCACCGACCTCTACCCCAGCAGACTCCCTGCTCTGCATGGACACCTCCAGACCTCCAGGCTTCCAGGCTCCAGGAGCCCCACCGGGGTGCTGCTGTGTGTCTACGGAGGGTTTGTGGGGATCACTGAGCACCCCAGACCTTTGCATCACCTTGGGAGAAGGGAGAGGGGTTTGGGATGGCAGGTGAAGCCTCGGGGAGCTGGGGGGCCCGGGATCTCTGCTCGCACAGCATTCCCTGTAGGGTCCCTAGGGCCCAGCTTAGCTCAGCATGCAGCTGCAAGGCCGGAATCCCACTGAAGGGACACCTGTGGGTGGGAACCCTTGGGGCACAGACCACAGTCCTGTTTCAGGATCCCCTCCCCACCCCCAAGCCTTTGGGTCCTCTCTCTGGGCAGGGTATGGCCACATGCTGTGGGCTCAGGGAGAGCAGCGTGGTGAGGAGGCCTGCAGAGCCGAGAGCCGGGAAGGATCCCGACCTTGTTCAGTGCCTGTTGCCCCCACTGGGGCGTCACGGTCAGGATGAGGTGCACCAGCCAGCCCCCCTCCATCCAGGCCCTCTGGCTGCCTTTTTCAGAAGCCACACTCAGCTTCACCACCAGGTCCTTAGGCCGGGTACCAGACATCCCCCAAAACCAAGCTCTCCGGCCCCAGGGGGCTCCCTGGAGGCAAGTACAGCCCTGACTCTGCCCTGGGGCTTTCTTCCCGAGGCTGGGGTGTGGGGGTGCGGTTGGCACCCCCAGAAAGTCCAAACCACCGAGAAGACCTGGCAGCCAAGCCCTGGCACTTGCAACCCTCCAGCCTGAGCCACACCGTGGGCTTGGGGCTGGGCTGTCCACTTACTGGGGTGGCTGTTGGCTGTTGCAAGGCCTAACTAAGCCAGTCCCTCCACCCATGTGGCCCCATCTTCATGAGTCAAGGAAGGAGCAAATAAATCCATGAGTGAGCAAAGGTGGGAACTGATGACACAAAGCTCCCATTTCAAGAAGGGGCACAGAAGCCCAAGGGTGAACAGAATCCCACCCAGGCCACACGGGGCTGGGCCACAGCCCAGGATCTGAACCACTGGGCCTGTCCACCAAGACCTGCCATATTGTCTCCTTAGGAACATGGCAGGCATCCTCATTATGATGCATGTATCAGTTTCCTGTTGCTGCTGAAAGAAATGACCCACATTTAGTGGCTTTGAACAACAGAAACTTACTATCTTAAAGTCCTGGAGGCTAGAAATCCTCTGGGGGGCCTTAGAAAGAAATTCATTCTTTGCCTTCTCCAGCTTCTCAAAGTCACTAGAATTCCTTGACTTGTGGCTCCAACCCTTGCTTCCATCATCACGTGTCCTCTGACTCCTCTTTGCTTTCCTGTTGCAAGGAAGGACCTTTGTGATGACATTGGGCCCACCCAGATAATCCAGAATAATCTCCCAACTCATGGTCCCTAACTTAATCACATCTTCAACGTCCCTTTCATCACGTAGGTACCATATTCACAGATTCTGGGGATTGGGGTGTGGACGTCTCTGGGAGACCATTAGTTGGTCAGCCACAGTGCAGGTTTGGCTGCTGGGTTACAGGCACAGGGCCATCCCCAAGAGAAAGAGCCATCCAGAGGCAGAACCAATGAAGGTACACGGTCCTAGACTGCAGCCTCGGGGGGTATTGGGATAGAGTTTGCAGGACAGATGAGACATGGATGGAAGAGAGGGGCTGGTGGGGTGGGGTGGGCCATCCAAAAAAATGCCAGGATGGGAGCCAGGCTTGTTCCAATCGTGACGATAGCCAATTTTCCTTGTGACCTGGTTTGGGCCGCTGTCTCCGTGCAAGAACCATTTCCCTCATCTCTGAAAATGAGGGTTGGACCTGAGCACGTGCCGTATGTCCACTCATTCTGTTCCACATTCCTCCCTCCTGGGCACATGCTGGGCTTCCAGGGGGGGGGGATGGGGGGAGGGCAGAGGGTGCAGGAGTTGCTCTGGACAATGAAAAGTGAGCAGAAGTGATACGTGTCACTTCCAGCCCCCATGCAATCCTCCCAGCAGAACCGTGAACTGAAAGCACCCTGAGTTGCTGAATCACCACCTGGAAGAAACCTTGGGAGTGTAAAATAAATCTCTTCGGTGTTAATCCATCGAGACTGGGAGGTTTACTTGTTACTGCAGCCAAACATAGTTGATCCTGACTGAAACACCAGGGATAGAGAATACCTGACAGACGCACCAGCTGTAAGAGGCTGCACGCAGGGCAGACATTACTAATTGATCTTAGAACCCTTTCCTCTTGAGCCTGAGCGCAGCCTTGGGACCTTCCAGCATGAGGCTGCAGGCCGTCCCCACCAATGGGTCTGACCCCAAGGTGTGGAAAGTTCCTTCTAGTTCACGACCTGCCACTCAGGTGCTGCAACCGCTTGCTTGCCCCTCGTTTTACCCACAGTGGTCGGCCTTGGGAGTGGATGAAAGGCTGCCCACTTTTGGAAGGATCTATCACTTTCCCACCACTCCCTGCCCAGGCTGCCAAAGCTTCTGATCTTCTCCTTCCCTGCCTTCCCTCTGAGCAGAGCCCCCCTCTGCCCCCCGGCCTCTTGCAGCTCCCCCTCCCTCCCTGCCAGTTCAGGAAGCTTCCGTGACTTCAGCGTGGGTGATGGCTTTTCATCCCCCGTTAGCTGTCGGAGAACCAAGTAGAAACTTGTCCTTCTGAAGACGTGGGAGAGGAGTTGGCCAGCCCCACGCGTCCTCATTCTTTCTCAAGGTGTGACCCAGCTTCAGACCATCAAAGACAATTGTGCTTTCGGTGGCTCCTTCCAGAAGGCAGGCTGGGCCTCACCCAGGAGCCCCCTCCCCGCAGCTGGGGGGAGGGAGGTGCCAACCCAGCACGTTGGTTCCAAGCAGCCGACCAGAGCCAGCACAGCCTTTTACGATGGGGTTTTGACGGCCCCCCAGCTGGGGACAGAAGCCCAGCCCCTGTGCCCCTCCCGGTTCCCACAGGAGGTGCCGGGCGCAGGTATTCACACGGGCAGAGCCCTGGCAGGCCCGGGTCCTGGGTGCGTGCCCGCCGAGGCTCCAGCTGCAGTAATTACCTTCTGGAAAACGGTGGGTGAGGTTTGTTTAGCTGAACGCTTCATCCTCCTGCCTGGAGGCCATGCCAGGGGGGCGCAGGGCCACCCCCAGGCGGAGTGGGCGCCCTCCTGGTGTGCTGAAGGAATTCCTGTGGCCAGGGGCAGCCGGCAGGACACAAAGGCCGGGCTGGTGGCCCGGACAAGGCTGCCTCTGTCCCCGGCTCGTGGCGCCCTCGGCCAACGTGCCTGGTGAATGGGTGTCACCGCTCCCGAGGTGGCCAAGCCGCTGGCGCTGGGAGGACATGAAGGGCACCAGGACGTGGCGGGGGGCGGGGGATGCTTCACGGGACGTTTGGGAGCGGGGTGCCCACAAGGGCTGCCCCAGGCCGGGGCCAGGCTGGCGAGGCTGCCAGCGCCGCCCTGGAGGCTGTCGAGACCCATTATCACCACCTGTGCCCAGGGACAAAGACCACACCTGTGCCCCCCATGCCCGGGCAGGTGAAACGGCCCAGGCCTCCCAGGCAGCTCCGGTGTCCCCGCCGCCCCCCTCAGCCGCCTCCCCAGGATGTACAAGCGGCTCAGAAAGACAGCTGGCTCTGCAGTCCTGCTGTTCGGGGGGACGAGAGCATCCCCAGGTGTCTCCTGCTGCGGCTTTCCAGACCACTTCCAAGAAGGCATCGAGGGGACCCCCAAACCCAGGCCTGCCAGGGACAGCCTCCCGTCACCCCATCTGGCCGCCTTCACAGCTTCCCATGCAGGAACTGTTGGGTCCCCGCCCACAGATGGCGATGTGTGTTTCAGGAACACTTGGGCAGCAGTGGCCAGGCGCCAGGCCATGTGTCTTACAGACAACTACTTGGTGAGTCCTCTTGGCAACCCCGGGGGCGGCTGCAATCAGCCTCGCCTCCGTTTTTCCTCTGGGGAAACCGAGGCACAGAGTGGTGAAGTCACGCAGACTGGATGTGAACCCGGCACCAGTGGCCGCATCTCCGCCCGGGCTCATCCGGCCAAGCCCAGGGCCCTCCGGGGATGCCTGGAAGGATTTCTCCAGATGACACCCCTGTCACCCACACATCCTTCCCGCCCCCCCCCAGGTGTGAGTGCACCCCCCCCACACCCAGGCCAGGGGCTGTTTGTTGGACTAATAAGAACACTGGGGAAACTGAGGCTTGGGGGGACGAGGCCTAGCCCAGGGCGGCCGCACTCATAGATGGACGAGTTTGGGCTGCCCGGCTCCTCTATCCTGAAGGAGGGAAGGGAGGTGGGGAGGGAACGGGGAGGGAGGGCAGGAAGGAAGGAGACTAGCAGGGGACGCCTCGTCCCACCTGTGCTCCGTGGAGGTCCAGATACCTGTGCTACCTGCTGATCACAGAGCCCGTGTCCCCCCAGGGAGCAGAGGCACCTCTGGGAGGCCAAGGTGTGCCCTTTGCCCTCTGTGCTCATTCCCTCCCCAGGAGAGGGTGCAGGGATAAAGAAGGGGCGACTAACCTTGCAAGAGCCAACAGACACCCATCCCTGCTGTTAACGGTTGAGTAATGTGACCCCCTCCGCCCCCCAAAAGCCATGTCCGAGTCCCAACCCCTAGAATGGGGCCTTACGTGGAAATAGGGCTTCTAAAGATGTGATGAGCTAAGATGAGACCAAAGTGGCTTCATGTGGGCACTGACCCAACCCAGCATTTCTTAGAGTTTAATAAAGGGACGTTTGGACACCAATGGGCACAAGGGAGCTGGCCGTGGGATGATGGAGACAGAGCCCGAAGGGATGGGATGCCAAAGATGGCTGCAGGCGTCGGAAGCCGGGAGAGGCAGGGAAGTCCCCCTACACCTTTCGGAGGGAACGCAGCCCTGCCCACACCTGGATTTTGTCCGTCCCGCCTGCAGGATGTGAGACACAGATCACCGCTGTGCTAAGCCCCCAGTGGATGGAACTTGGTTCCAGCAGCCCCAGAACACTGGCACTCCCACCCGAAACAGAGGCTGAGAGGAAACTTTATACCAAAGCACAAAACGTGGTCCCGTGGCTGGTGGGTCCCCAGAGACCAACCTCAGGCCAGTTTGGGATTTTTAACTACCCTACAAGGAAACCTTAACAGAAGGTGGCATTTCCATCTCTGCGGGCCTTTTTGTAAAGCGATGGCCATGTGAACACTGTACTGCAGAGGGAGAATGGTGAGTCCCCTCGCAGGACTCGCCTGGCACAGAGCTGCCGCGTGCAGACAGCCAGGGACCCGAGTGCCCTTGGCACTAAGATGTTTAGAAGGCAGAAAGCGGGCGTGTACAGCAGCAGCAGCTCCTCTGTCCTGACAAGGGGGCAAGGAAATGAGCTGGAATTAGTCTTTCTGTGTGCATCTACCTGAAACGCAGCATCAGCCGCGTCTGCAAGGGACACTGTGCGGGTCAGAGACTCTGTGTCAGGCATTTGGCCGACGTGAGAGACCCGGAAACGGAATAAAGGAGAATTAACTTACCTGGCAGCGCCCTTTCAATGTCCGGGAAGCTCTAGCACCTTCTCCGAGGGGCCCAGCGAGTTTTCTGGGGAGAAATGTAGTTCCGCAATCCGCCTGGCGAGAGGCTGTGATGGGAATCCGGGGAGGTGGCTGCAACCGCTGCGGCTGGCTACTTGGGTTTGCATGCGCCCCGCAGGCAGATCCTGACCCAGCAAAGGCACAGACCACCCATGAGGGACCTGCCCAGGAGCCCAGGGGTGAGGGGAGGAACTAGGGCTGCGGACGGACTCTGCAGATGCCTTCCAGGCAGAATCCTGTACACCCTCCTCGGGGCTCGTTAGGCAGCTCCTTGCACGCCCATTGCACAGACGGCCACACCAGGGTTCCAACAGGCAAAGTGAAGGACACCAACCCATGGCCAGCGAGAAGTGGAGCAGGGAGTTCGCCCCGGGACTGTCTGGTGACAAAGCCCACGGGACAGTGGAGGATACAGGTGGGAGGTGCAGCCGGGAGGCTGAGGCCATGATACATGGACTTGGAAGACCAAACAGCTGCGTGGATGGAAATGGGAAGGTGCTCACAAAGGGAAGGGAGGGGATCCAGTGGCGTGGTTTACGCATTCAAGCTGGACGCTTCCAACCCTTACCTGCCGGGGCGGTCTTGAAACCACAGGGCCCCACCCCAGCTCCCCATCAGAACCCTGTGGGATGGTCCATGGAAAGATCCCCAAGCCCACGCCAGACCTGAGTTCCACTGAGAACCCACCCTGGGCTGAGTATCAGTACTCAGAGGTCTCTCTGCACACACGTGGAGTGAGGAGGCTGGGGCACCAGGCTATCAGCACTTAGCAAGGATCTAAGATACAGTAGGTGCTCAATAAATACTTGTTAAATGAATGCATGTTGGGGGAGTGAGAGAGAGTAACCAGGTACAGCCTGGGGTGAGGGAGTAAGGTTCAGAGGTGTAGAGAGAAAGTGTAGGGAAGGCTTGGCAACCTTGAGGGGACCCAGTGGGAGAGGGAGATGGCATTGCTGCTTCCTCTACCACGGAAATGGAGAGGGACCCCTCCCAAGGTCAGCTGAAGGCCACTGGGTGCCAGGGAGAAAGGCTGAATCAGGAATCAGAGACCAGAGTGATAGGATTTTAGATTTTAATCATATCTATTTGTACAACTGGAGATGAAAGTTTCTAATTTCATATTTCTAAGTAAGGAGCTGGGCGTAGGAGAAGAGATTGGGGCTGAGAATCTAGTCTCAGGGTTGGGTCCCAACTCAGTTGCCTTCCACCTCAGCCCTCTGTCTCCTTGCCAGTAAAATGAATGGTTTGGGTGGGCTTCCTGCTGATATCTTTTCAGTCTGAGATTCAGATGGAAAGGGATTCTCCAACATTATGATACAGTTTACCGTAACTTTCAGATTTGAAATTTCTTCACTGGGTCTTACTTAGAGTAGAAGTAGATTTAAAAAAACATTTCTTAGCATTTTATGGAGGGAAACCTGGCTTCTTCCTCAGATGTTCTGTGTATTGGACGTGACTCTCTTTCCACACTCATCTGAAGTCCTTGCGTGCTTACGAAAAATGCGTAGACAGCAATTGTTGTGCTCACTTTCAGATGACAAAGAAATAGAAGAATATAGGGGATTACAAATAACCATCAGCACTACACAATGTGCTGGGAAAACTGTTGAATAAGACACAATCTCACCCTCAAGGAAGTTATGGTCTGATAACAGAGACAGACACACAGCCTTAACCCAGAAAACAACGGGAAAAGTGTTTCAGCAGAAACATTTATTAGAGGCATGGGCTGCAATCTCCTAATAATGCATGGAAGTCCAGTATCTCTGCTGAGACTTCACCTGCTGGCTTACATCGGGGTCTCCAGAAATCAAGCCTGTTGGAAGGTTAAGATGTTGGCACTTTGTTTGAGCAAGCCCAGCTCAGTAAGGATGGGGAAAAGGAGGAGCAAGGCAAGGAAAGGTGAAAAGGAGATACTGCGATTACCGCACTGGACACAGCTTTGCAATCAGCCATGAAGAGAAGTGGTGGAGCGTCTTTGGGATGATGTCCACACCTCCACACCTTAAAGGATCCCACAGAAAAGAAAGAAGTAGGAGGATTTATCAATCTGGCACCTTCTTTAGGTTGAGTTTCATGCAAAAGATTGTTTCATCTCAGGGAGCAAACATTCAGGAAACCAGACCCCATAACCTGTGGAGCGTTGTTTTATCCAAATCTGAACATAGAGGGGAAACCCAGAAGGCTCAAATGCCAACCAAGAGAGGGAAGGAAGCAGCGGATGGAATTTGAAATACTTAAATATCTCATGGATATACCCTTAGGAGGTGTGTAGCATCACCCCCATTTCTCAGGTGAAGAAACTTAAATGTGCAATTTCCACTGCCATCCATGAAGAAATAACTGATATGACACTTGCCCCACTGCTATTTTTTAAAAAAACTAGAAAAGTAAAAAACATGTATGAAACCACTTTTTTCAGATATTTGACGGCAGGCAGTTCAGAATTGTGACCAGTTGTGATCCTTAATGAGGGGAAATAAGCAAAGCTGATCCTACAATCTCCTTGGCTTTCTGCCTGGGGACAAATCCCCAACCACAGTGTAGGAAAGAAGCGTCCAGCAATCTCAGTAGATTGAGGAGACACAGGTAAGGGCTTGGGGATTTGAGGCAACTGGAATTTGTGAGTCAGAGCACTAAGGAAGAAGGAACTAAACAGAGAAAGATCCCAGGAAGTATTTTCAGGACTACTTTGAGTCTTTGGTTAAAGGCTAACCTGCACATATGTAAAAGGAAACTCTAAGGTTGAGTAAAGCATAACTACTGGGGAGCTATGAGCTGAACAATTCCCAGAGCCCAGGCAGGGCCGAGACACATGTGAGTTCCCACCAGCCAGAGGGGAGAGACACCTTGTTAAAGGTGTAGAGACCCAGAAGTCATAGAGATAAACTAATGCTACATATAGGCCACCCTAGAATTGTCCTAACAAAGCTTAAAAACAAGCTTCGAAAGGATTAAGCTGATCCATAAGTAACTTTACTGCCTGTCCAAACAAATCTCAATACTCTGTAAAGAAAGAAGACAAAATACAACCGTACAAAGTGTGACACGCGTACTGCCCAGCATGCAACTGAAAATTACTAGACATGCCAAGAGGCAGCAAAATGTGCGCTGTAACCAGGAGAAAAAAAAACAGTCAAAAGAAACAGACCCAGAAATGACAGAATTAGCAGACATTGGTTTTCAAACAACTATTCAAAATATTTTCATTTAGAATAAATAAATGAAATGAAAGAAAAGAATGAAAAGAAAACATGAACATAATGAAAAGAGAAATAGAAGATATTAAAACATAAAACTTAAAAAAATGAAATGTATGGTATCTGAAATGAAAAATTCACCACATAGACTTAATAGCAGCTTAGAATAAAATATCAGGGAGGTCAAAGATGTAGCCAAATCAAAACTATCCAAACTAAAACACGAGAGGGAAAAGACTGAAAAATGTGAGAGGTGACTTGTGACTACAGTACAACATCAGGTAGTCTAACATTCATGTTGATGAAGCCCTAGACAGAGAGGGAAATGGCAGTAAAAAATATTTGAAGAAATAATGGCCCCAAATTTTCAAAATTTGATGAAAATGATAAACACACATATCTATGAAATGCAAAAGGATTTATAGGCCTAAATGTAAAATCTAAATCTGTAAACTGACTAGAATAAAAACAGAGGGTGCAAATTTTTGTGACCTTGGGTTAGGCAAGATTCTTTGATGTGACATCAAAAGGACAATCCATAGAAGAAGAAATTCATAAATTTCATCAAAATTAAAACCTGCTCATTGAAAAACACTTTTAGGAAAATGAAAAAGTGACTCCCACACTGGGGAAATATATTTGCAAATGATATATCAGATAAAGAACTTGTATCCAAAAAATTTAAGGAAGATTCAAAACTCAATAATAAGTAATTAAGCCACCCAATTTGAAATATGCCAAATGTTTCACCAAACACTTCACCAGAGAATTTAAAGAGCTGATAGATAAGCACATGTAAAGACACACAAAATCATCAGTCATTGAAGAACTGCAAATAAAAATGCCACAATGCTACCAAATGCCTACCTATTAGACTGGCCAATAAGAAAATTATTAATTACTTGTTTGAAACTCACAATACCGGGTGCTATGAGCATGCACAGGAATTGGAAGTCTCATATACTGCCAGAGAAAATGCAAAATGGTTTGGGAAACAGTTTGACAATTTCTTGTAAAAGTAAACATAGACTTACCATAAGAAATACCACTTCTAAGCATTTACCCAGGAAAAAATGAAAACTTCATGTGAATGTTTTTTGCAGTTTTCTTCATAATCTCCCCAAACTGGAAACTGGAAAACTAAAAGCAGCCCACTTGGTCAATGGATAAACACATTGGGCAGATCCAGACAATGGTATACTATGCAGCAATAAAAAGAAATGAAACCTTTGCACACAAATCAACGTGGATGAATCTTAAATGCATTATGCTGAGAGATGTCGGACCAAAAGGTTATATACTGTACAATTCCATTTATATGACATTCTGGAAAATGGAAAATTATAAGAACAGAGAATAGACCAGTGGTTTCCATGAGTGGGCGTGGGGAGAGAGGTGTCCAGAAAGGGGAACAAGGAAATTGGGGGGGATGATGGAAATTTTCTCTATCTTGATTATGGTAGTCACACAACTGTATGAGTTTTTCAGGAATCACAGAATTATGCACTAAAAAGGATGAGTTTTGAAGTATTTAAATTATACCTTAATAAGGTAGCAAACAAATAATAAACATGGCTTACAGGAAGTCAAAAATCAGAATGACAGAGATGTCTCTTGAGAAACAATGCAAGCTAGAAGAAACTCCAGTGTGTTGTGGGGCAAGTTCAGGGACCATGGTGGCAGGTGGCTCAACCTGATGAGGGGAAATGGTCAAGGAAAGCTTCCCAGAGTAATTGACCCTCTATACAGCTGCTAGAGTGATCTTCATGATTCAAAAGCTGACCAAGTCAGGTCCTCCCCAGCCCCATCACACTCAAGGCATGTGTCCCAGGGCGGTGCTCACCAATTCAACATTCAAGACCCTGCCCAACATATCCCTTACCCCTCACCCCCATGGGAGTATGTGAGGGCCTCACACGTTTCTCTCCATGAGAGGTTATCTACTGCTGGGTGATAAATTACCCCCCAAGCAGTGCTGGCTCAGGGTGTCTCATGAAGTTGCAGACAGATGTTACCTGGTGCTGATGTCCTCTGACCACGTTAGCGAGGTGGCAGAATCTGCGTCAAAGGCGCTCGCCCACATGCCTGGCAAGTTGGTGCCTGCTCTGGGCAGGACGCACAGTTTCTATCTGTGTGGGCCTCTCCCCAGGACTTCTTGAGTGTCCTCATGTCATGGCAGCTGTCTTCCCTACGAGTGACTCATGAGACCAAAACAAAAGATGCAAGGCTCCATATGACCTGGTTAGACGTTGCCATCTTGGCCTCACTCAATTTGTCACAGACAAGACCTGACTTTACATGGGGAAGAAATGCACAGGATTGAAAATACCAGGAGGCAAGGAACACAGGGCACCACCTTGGAGGCTGACTACAGCACCCTGGACCTGTTCCTGTTAGTCACATGGAAAAGAGGCTGAAGGAGAGGTGGGTCCATTGGTCTGGAATGTTCTTTTCCCTCTCCCTCCAACTGGCCAAGTCCTCATACTCCTTCAGGACCCAACTCTGAATCCCCACCTCCATGTGAAGGCCTCTTTGGCTTATCCCAGGCCAAGATAAGGGCTCCACGGGGCTCCCACTTCACAAGCCTCAACCAGAGCATGGCTACCACTTGTGCTGCAGTAGTTTTTCTCCTGCCCTTTCTTCAGAATGAGGCTGAGAAGTTCTCAGGAAAGACTGTGTCTGACATGTGACTCCAGCACCAAGTGGCCAGAGCTTGTTCCAGAAATATCTGTTTTTCAATGAACACTAATTGGATGGATGGATGGATGGATGGATGGATGGATGGATGGATGGATGGATGGATGGGTAAATAGATGTATGGGTAGATGGGTGGATGGATAAGTGGATGCACAGATGGATGAATGGATAGATGGATAGATGGATGAATAAATGAATGGATAAGTGAGTGGAGGAGTGGATAGATGGATAAATGGATGGGAAAATGGGCTGATGAATGGATGGATGGATGGGTGGATGGATGGGTGGGTGGATAGATGGGTGAATGGATGGGTAGAGGGATGAATGAATGGATAAATGGACATACAGATGGATTTATGGATAAATAGTTTTCCTGAATCTTTCTTCAAGGTAATTGTTTGGGATTCTTAGAAATCCCAAGGCAAGATGGACCCTGAAATTCTGCACAGACACATTCCCCGAGCCCACAAGGACAAAGAGCCATCAGTTACTGAACAGGTCTGTATTCCAAGGGCTGCTGCGTTCAGCATCATCTACTTCCTGGCAACGGTGCCCCCCACTTCACCTTACAGTCCCCTTCTCCATAGCCACACATGCCGCGAGCTCACAGATGCTCACCCACCGGGGAGTAGGTACATGCCCCAGATGTCAGGACATTATGCCTCCTAAAGCAGTGTGTTCCCCATGCTTGGGGGCGGCTGGTCGGCTCTCACAAAGCCAGCTACCTCTGGGGTCTTGCTCTGGGTTGGGCCGGGGCAGAGTCTGGAGATCCCTGGGGAAGGGGGAGGGGGAGATTCTTGAGCCCTGCTCACCTGCTCACCTGTTCACCTGCTCCTGCCATCTGGCTCGACCCAGATTCCATAGAGCCCTCCCCCACACCCGCCTCCCCTTCCTCCCTCTTTCTCCAGAGGCCTCCGTGGGGACCTGAGCTCCCCACAGTCCCTGTGGTCAGGGAATTGAATACCTGGAACAGCTTTCATTCCTTTTAGGAGGAAAGGAAACCCTCTCCTTAACAGACCTCCGTATGGGAAGCGCAAAACTACAAAGCGCTGGGCCCCCACCCAGGGCCCAAGGGGAAGGAGGAAACGGCTCATGTGGGAGTAGAGGGATGGTCCAGACTTGGGGGCCTACAGCTTATGTGGCCTGCAGGCCTCGTTTAAGAAAAGAGCACCCAATTACAAATACAAACTAAGTTTAGCAGTAGTTCTTGAGAATGCCAAAGAAATCACAGCAACTGTCAAACTTTTTAAAAGCTGACCAAACCATACACATCACAAAATCCAAAGAAAAAAAACAGCATCCAATTACACTATTAATTAACTGCTTGGCTGCCTGCATAAGATCTTTTCCTCCTACATTTTCCAGCCCCCAAATTTTGGATCGCCCCTTGGTATGACGGCACTCTTATAAAATGACTTTCTATAGATGGGATGAAGGATAGGTGAGTTCATCGTCTGGAGCATTGGATTGAAATTTATTTATCGACAGCTTAGAAAAGTTTATTTCGGGTTCACGACTCATCTGAAAAGTCACAGTCTTCTGCGGTTTCCTGCTGGGAGGGATGTCTGTCTATCTGGAAAGCTCGAGTCCTTTGGCCTCACGTGTGACCCCTCAGTGGCCACACTCGGTGGCCCGGCCAGCTCAGCCACCCTGGTGCTGGAGGGGTGAGCTAGCCGTGCAGCCCAGCCATCGTGGCTGTAAGCAGGGAGTGCAGGGCTCCCCTTCCGATCTCTTCCTGAAGGCACCCCCAGCCTCCATCCCCACAGCCAGGCCCCAGGTAAGTCAGGGATGCTGGCCGATGCCTGACATGCAGGGAAGTGGCTGGTGTCTCCTGCTGGAAGAGAGGAGACAGGAGAAAAGGCAGCCAGGAGGAGGATGTGGCAGGCTCCATAGATGCTGGGATTTGGAGGACAGTCGCTCAAAGCTGTCATTCAGGCTTTTGAACCCCTGCCATTGCAGCATTCCCACCTGGAGGCCCCCCATGCTGGGGTTGGAGGCGCAGAAGCCTCCTGGCAGTGCAAGCGACTCTCCTGGGTCTCTAAGGGGTGGCGACGCAGACCCCAATCCACCGCCGTTGCCAAGCACCAAGAGGGGAGAGTCACCCAGTGTGGGAAACTGGAAACACCCAGGGTGCCTGGAATGGGAGAAACCACTCATCCCTGACTCTCCTAACCCATGCCCCGACCCCGCAAATCCTACCACTCCGGGGAAAATCCAGGCATCTGGGCCCAGCTTGGGTTCTATTTTGTTCCCAAGGGAAGGACAGTTGCTCAAGGAAGCATGAAAACCAGGGGCAAGGGGACCCCCATGAAAGGGGAACCTTGGGGGTCTCCTCCGGCTTGGCCCCTAGTTTGCCCCAACCCTCCAGAATATTCCCCACTCCCGGAATCTTGGTGTCTTCATTATGAGATGAAAACGTGGAAGACAACGTCCCCATGGGCCCTGTAAAACCCAGACGTCATGACCGTGGCCCCCTGGCGTCCCGAGCCCACCCCCGGCCCTGGTCCAGCCTCAGCCTCGCCCGGAGCCCACCTTCCCAAACGGGGTGGCTCGGCGGGGGTCTCGGTTGGTCGGTACTGCCCTGCTTCCAAACCCATGGTCTCTGTGTCCCACCCTCGGGAACCCCCTCCCCACCCAGTCTCCACCCAGCCTCTGGGTTGCAGGTCGCCTCCTCTGGGGAACTTTACTTTGCAACTGTACCCAAACTGACCCTGAGCCTGAGACGTGGGAGCCACGAGGCGCTCTCAGGGGGCCTGGAGTCGAGCGCATGAGCCCATATGCAAGAACATCAGGCTCGCGGCCCACATCACCCACAGAAGACACGGGAAGAGATACTGAAGGTATGTTCTTCTTTGTTAACGGTAAGTATGAGCCGCCATCTGATTCTCGGGCAATCTGCCTCCCGCGGTAGCACACAGTAGGAGCCTCGTGGACATTTGTTGAATCTATCCCCCAGCCCTGCTCTTTTTTTTTTAACTTTTAAAACTTTTTTTATTGTATAATATAACATATGTACAAAGCAAAGAAAGGAGAGAGCAATCGTTTTCAGAACACTCTTCAACAAGTAGAGGACAGATCCCAAAGTTTGTCATGGGCTACCATACCATCCTCTCAGAGTTTTCCTTCCAGCTACTCCAGAATATAAGAGGCCAGAAGGTATATTTTTTATTATCACAATCAACTCTTTTTGTGTGAAAAAAACCCATATATACAAAAAAGGCAATAAATTTCAAAGCATAGCACAACAATTAGTTGTAAAACAACTTTCAGGGTTTGATATGGGTTACAATTCCACCATTTTAGGTTTTTAATTCTAGCTGCTCTAAGATATTGGAGACTAAAATAAATATCAATGTAATGATTCAGCAATCATATTCATATGGTAATACGTATAACTCCACCATCACGTTTGGACTTTCCATCCTTCTCTTTAGGGGTGTTTGGGCTATGCCCTTTCTAACATTTTCATACTGGAAGGAGCTGTCACTAATATGGGGTAGGGAGATGGAACTAGCTGATGTTCTGGAGAGGCTGGGTCCTCTGGGTTTCAGGACTTACCTGGTCCAGGGACCCATCTGGAGCTTTTAGGTTTCTGGAAAGTTACTCTAGTGCATGGAACCCTTGTGGAATCTTAGAGATTGCCCTAGGTGTTCTTTAGGATTGGCTGGAATGGCCCTGGTGGGGGGTTGGCAGGTTATGATAGGTAGCAAGGTCTAACTGAAGCTTGCATAAAAGCAACCTTCTCTCAACTCTATTTGAACTCTCTCTGCCACTGATACATTGTTTGCTACACTTCCTTTCCCCTTTTTGGTCAGGGTGGAATCTGTAGTTTCATCTCTTAATCCCCAGGTCCTGGAGTCCAGCTGATGTGTGTCTCACTGCTGCTAAGAAGGTGTTTGTGTATTCACGCTGCATCCGTGCTGCTCCGGGGCAGAGCCCATGCCTTGATTGCCTCAGTCTCCCCAGGACGGGTCCTGCAGGGCGGAGGGGCTCTTGGCACTGGCCAGGAGGTACTTACGGACTGAATGGATTGGGACACCCGGTGGGGGCATCCATTCCCTCCTGATGCGTCTGGACAGCTGAAGGGGCTCGTTTGCAAATGTGCGGGTGGTTTCCAGGGCAAACCTGACCCGGCAGTGGCCAGGGGGAGGGCGGGCGGGGAGCAGATTGAGTGACCGCTGAAAGGGCCCCGTCCGCCCACCTCCCGACTAGCTGGGGGGCTGGTCCTGGGGGGAGGGGGCAGGAGTCCAGATGGGGCCAACGAACACCGCACACGGGGAGGGCACGCTGCCTTTGATATTTGATCTGCCTGCTCAGGCGAGCTCAGTTTCCCTTTCCGTCCCATTTCAGCCGTATGCCAGGCAGAAGGCTGCAAAGGGTGCCTTTAAAAAAGAGGGGGGAAAATCCCAAACCTCTGTCAATTGTGTTTATTCTGCTAGCACTGAAGACGCGGGAAGAAGTTTATCATTTTTTTTTTCTTTTTGAACAATAGGTACAAGCTGCCCACTACTTCTAGGGCAAGCCTACCTCCTGGAGTTTCTGGAAAAATCGTGTCACTGTCAGAAGGGAAAATGTACCCCGATGTGGGGGCAAAGGAGCCCCTGACCAGCCCAGTGTGAACAGCGGATGACCCAGGTTTGGGGTAGAGAGGCAGGACTTCCTCGTGGGGAGGGGAGTGCCCTGCTCAGCCCTCAGGTCCCCTCGCTTCCCACAACGGCGGCCATGATGGGCTCCAGGGTGCAGGACCCCCAAGGTCACACGGGACACAGGTCCCCAAGGACACAGGGCACACGGGCCTCCTGGACACAGGGCACACGGACCACAGGGACACAGGGCACACGGACCCCCAGGGACACAGGGCACTCGGACACCCAGGGACACAGGGCACACAGGTCTCCAGGGACACAGGACACACGGACACCCAGGGACACAGGGCACACGGACCCCCGGGACACAGGGCACACGGACCTCCAGGGACACAGGGCACACGGGCCTCCAGGGACACAGGGCACACGGACCCCAGGGACACAGGGCACACAGGCCTCCAGGGACACAGGGCACACAGATCCCCAGGGACACAAGGCACATGGGTCTCCTGGGCACAGGGCACATGGACCCCAGGGACACGGGGCACACGGGTCTCCAAGGACACAAGGCACACGGACCCCAGGGACACAGGGCACACAGCCCTCCAGGGACACAGGGCACACAGACCCCCAAGGACACAGGGCACAAGGACCCCCAGGGACACAGGGCACACGGACCCCCAGGGACACAGGGCACACGGGCCTCCAGGGACACAGGGCACACGGGCCTCCAGGGACACAGGGCACACGGACCCCAGGGACACAGGGCACACAGACCTCCAGGGACACAGAGCACACGGGCCTCCAGGGACACAGGGCACACAGGTCTCCAGGGACACGGGGCACACGGGCCTCCAGGGACACAGGGCACACAGACCTCCAGGGACACAGGGCACACAGACTTCCCCAGAAAGTCTCTGGCGGCCACGGTGTGGGCTTGAGCATTTCTCTCCCCCTGTGGCGCCTACGTACCCTGGCTGTGCAGTGGCAGCAGTGCTCTCTGCTGACTGCAGGAAGCTGATTGGAGATGTTCAATGAATGGACTCCAAAGAAAGCGTTAGGTCAGCCTGCATTGTGCCTGGATGTTGTCAGATGGGGTGAAAAGAAGCAAGGCCCAGCTATGTCCTATGTACAGAAAAACATTTAAATATAAATGCATCTGTTGGTTTAAAGTGAAAGGATAGAAAAAGATAAAAAGACAGATATTTTGTAAGGTCTAAACGTTCAGTTAACCAAAATGTGACAATCTCAAATATGCAGCAACAACAAGGGAATTTCAAAACACTAAGCAAACAACTGGCAGAACTGAAAAAAGAGACAAATCCACAAGTAGAGCCGAAGGTTTCAACACTCCTCTCTCACTAATTGAAAGAACAAGAGACAGAAAATCAAGAGAACTAAGATGGCAAAAACTGTGCATCAACCAATCTGAGCTCGTTAAACTTCCGGAGATGAAGATGAAACTTGCAGGAATTCTGGTAGCCAAAATAAAATATTCACGGACTAGGCAGCATAGCAGAAAATATTAAGAAACTTGCAGACATAGCAGTGAAGTTATCTGAAATGAAAGACCTATTTTTGCTTTTTGGGTCTTTTTTTTTTTTTTTGCATGGGCAGGCACCAGGAATCGAACCCGGGTCTCCAGCATTGCAGGCAAGAACTCTGCCACTGAGCCACTGCCTGCCCAGGACACATTTTAAAAATGTGTGCCACATGTGATAATGTCAAGTGGTCTAATGTACGTGTAATTGGAGTCCCCATCTCCTGGCAGTCCAGCTTTTGTGTAGTCCTTCTCACACTGATCTGTGTAGCAAATCAATATTGTGGGAATGGAGCATGGGGCTTCTGAGGCTAAATCAAAAAGGACACCGTTGTGACTTCTACCTTGCTCCTTCTCATATCACCCACTCTGCAGGGGCCAGCAGCCATGTCGTGAATGCTCTCCAGCAACCCTGCAAGAAGACACCAGTGAAAAGCTGAAATATTCAAATCACAGTGGCCTCAGCCGACAACTTATTTTCAGTCTTATGAGAAACCTTGAGCCAGAGGCTCCCAGCTAAGCTGCTGTCAGCTCCCTGATCCCCC
Source organism: Tamandua tetradactyla (assembly GCF_023851605.1). Classification (NCBI taxonomy): domain Eukaryota; kingdom Metazoa; phylum Chordata; class Mammalia; order Pilosa; family Myrmecophagidae; genus Tamandua; species Tamandua tetradactyla. The sequence continues at coordinate 5,277,575 of NC_135335.1, forward strand.
AAAACAGTGAGAAGACAAAAATATTTATGGCTTTAAGCCACTAAGGTTTGAGATCATTTGTATAGTAGCAAAAGGTGAGTATTACATTCAATTCCCAGCCAATGCACTTCCCAAAAATAAGCAAGCAAAAGAAAAAAAGGGAAAAACAAATAAACAACAAAAATGCAAAAAAAAAAAAATGGAGCTGCAATAATGGGATACTTACTTGGAAAAAGAATGAAATATGACCCCCATCATACAGCATACAAAAAAATGACTAATACAAAAGGAGAAAAAAATATTTGAAGAATTAACAACTGAGGGCAAATAACGGTATGCGTCCACTTATATGAGATACTTAGGCCATACAATGAATAGGGACAGAAAGAAGATGACAGCTTTCAGGGGTGGGGAAGATAGGAGTTTTTATTATTTAATGGAAAAAGACTTTCTGGTTTGAGGTGATGTAAAAAAAAAAAATTAACAGCCAAATAATTCTCAAATTTTATGTGCACTACAAACTACAACCAAGATAACTGGAAAGAAAACGACACCACCGCACGCTGTAATCGAATTATTTAAAATCTGCTGATAAAAAGAACATCTTAAAAACAGCCAGGAGGAAAAAAAGACGTAGTCTAAACTGAGGGACAAAGCTGATGGTTCTCATTTGATGCAGGCATCGTGCTCCTGACAGCAGAAGTGTAAATTCTGTCACTGTGGGGTGTAGACTTCTATAAATATCAATTTAGTTCGGGGTGGTTGGTTTTCCACGTCTCTACTCAGTTTTTGCCTAGTTGTTCTGGCAGCTGCTGAGACAGGCACTAATATTTACACGGATGTTTGTGGATTTGTCTTTTCCCCCTGCAATTTTGTCAGATTTTGCTTCGTGTGTGCTAAAGCTCTGTTAGTGTGTACACACACCCTTCTATTATATCTTCCTTACGAACGTGTTTATTAAATAGTTTGTTGAATGTATTTGTTATTTATAACCACGAAATGTTCCTTTATCTCAGCTTGTACACTTTGTCTTGAAGTCCATTTTATCTGACATATATACAGCCATTCCCACCTTTTTAAGCTTCCTGGGTACATGGTTTATCATTTTCCCTCCATTTGCTTTCAGTCTGTTTGTGCCTTTACTTTTAAGGTGTGTCTCATGCAGACAGCAGGTGGGGTCTTGCTTTATTTATTTTTCTGGTCCATTCTGACATACTCTCTATTTTAAATGGAGTGTTCAGTCCATTAGCATATAGTTTTTACATGGTTGGATTTAAGGCTCTTTATTTATACTGTGTGATTTTCCCCAACGTTCCTCCATCACTGCCTTTTTGTTTCTTTGTTTCATTCTGTTTTTACTTGAATATTTTTTAGAATTCTATTTTAATTTATCTGTTGACCTTTTAGCTAATCCATTTGCCATTACTCGCCCCTCAAATTTTTCTTCTAAGAAAAATAAGAGAGTCAATTACGTTCCAACTCATCAAGAACAATCAGAAAAAAAATCACTTTAAAAGATAACATTTAAAATAGAAACCAATGGTGAGCAGCATCTAGGAGCAAATCTATCAAAAGATGTCAAGACCTTTATAGAGAAAATTATATATCTTCATTGAAAAATGTGAAAGAAAGACTAAATGAATTGAGAAGTGTGCCCTGTTCGTGGATTTTGTAAAGATGACTACCTAAAGAGCTCTATAAATTCAAGGCGAAAATAATCAAAATTCCAATAGGCTATTTCATGAAACCTGACAACTTGATCCTAAGCTTTATGTGGAAGAGTAAGATGCTAAGAACAGTAAAACAGTCCAAAAAGAGGGCAAGAAAGAGGAAGAGAAGAAGACAGAGAAGTGTCTTAGTCTCCTGGCTGTTAAAACACATGTGTTGGCTTGGACATTTAGGAATGGTGCTGTTCTAGTTTGCTAGCTGCCGGAATGCAATATACCAGAAACAAAATGGCATTTAAAAAGGGGAATTTAATAAGTTGCTAGTTTACAATTCTAAGACCGAGAAAGTGTTCCAACTAAAACAAGTCTATAGAAATGTCCAATCTAAGGCATCCAGGGAAAGGTACCTTGGTTCAAGAAGGCTGATGATGTTTGGCATTTCTCTCTCAGCTGGAAGGGCACATGGCGAACATGGTGATGCCCACTAGCTTTCTCTCCAGGCCTCTTGCTTCACGAAGCTGCCTGGGAAGCATTTTCTTTGCTCATCTCCAAAAGTCACTGGCTGGTGGCCTCTGCTTCTCATGGCTATGTTGTTCTCTCCTCGTTCTCCAAAAATGTCTTCTCTTTTATAGGATCCCAGTAAGCCAATCAAGACCCACATAGAATGGGTGGAGACATGCCTCTACCTCATCTGACGTCATGCCCACAATTGGGCAAATCACATTTCCGTGGAGACGACCTAATCAAGTTCCCAACCTATAGTACTGAATAGGGATTAGAAGAAACCGTTGCTCCCACAAGACTGGATAAGATTAAAACATGGCTTTTCTAGGGTATATAAATTCTTTCAAGCCAGCACAGTTGGCTCATGGCTTTGAGGCAAAGAGAAGACTGAAATCGTAATGTCAACAAGGCACTGCCTTCACACGAGCACTGGTGGTCCCTTGTCCTTGGCCCTCCCATCTCATGTCAATGCACATGGTGGCGTGTTGTTTTTCCTCCAGGTTCTGTTGACTTCCAGCCTCTAGCTGCTCCCTGTGGCTTCTTTTCTCGTGTCCAATTTCCTTCGCTTAGCAGTGCTCAAGCCACATTGGGTGAAGGCACATCTTAACGGTGATAGCTTCAAAGGTCCGGTTTGCAAGGGGGTTCACATCCACAACGCCAGGGGTTGGGGCCTGAAAGAGGCTTTTGTGGGGGCATGGTCCAATCCCCAACCAGAAGGAAAGAACCGTATCAGAAATAAGGGTTTACTGCAAAGCCCCAGCAATTAAAATGGAGCGGTATTGGTATAGGAGCAGATAAATAGATGGATGGTACAGGATATGAACCAAAATCTTCTGGAAACCTAATATGCATAAATTTGTAGAAAGAGTAAACAATTAATAGGTGGGCCTGGGACAATTGGCTCTACAAAGGAAAACAAGATAAAATTGGAGCCATTCCTCATGCCTACAAAAACAAGTAAATTCCACTTAAATCCAGGATGTGACTAGGCAAATGTAAGCCATATAATGTTTGAATGAAGCCTTGGAAAATAACTTCATGACACCAAGATAAGAAAAGATTTAATAAACCAAAGCCCCCAAATGAAGACGAGATCCTTAATTTGACTACGTTGACAGTAAATACATTAGTACAACAAAAGACACCACGGTCAAAATGAAAAGACAAGCCACAGACAGAAAGAAGATATGTGCAATGCTTGTAATTGACAAAGGAATTGTACCCAGAAACTTACAAAGGATGACCATGAGTCAATAAGAAAAGTGAAACATGGGCAGAGGATACAAAGAGTGAAAATATAGAGAAAGAAACAGAAATAAGCAACAGGAGATGAAAGTTAAAGCATTAATGTGAAGCTATGTCACATTCATCAGGCTGGCAGAAAAAAATGAGTCTTATAGGGTTGAACGTCCACAAAGATGGATGATGGAAATTCTATGGATGGCCATCGCATCTGTGCCACAGGAAGGAAAAAGGATGAATGGGGAAAGGGCAAACGGGCCCATTCCTGCTTACTAAGGAATTTCCCACCAGTTCCTCCCAATATGTCATTGGCCTTAACTGTGTCCTACGGTCAACACACCTGCAAAGGAGGCTGGAAAAAATCATTTTTGAGCTAGATCAATGATTGCCCAAATTGTGTTCTTGTTAGTATGAGAGATGGGGGATTGGATTTCGGGTCTCTGCCACATTCCATGCCATCCTTTCTACCGGAGGATTCCATGGCCAGAGTCCCAAGATTCAAAGGGATCTGATGAGATCACCAAGCCTTTTGCCCGTGGTCACCCTCTCAACCGGATTCATCACCCTGGAGGATGGCCCCCGATTCTCAGTGGCTCCGCACCAGCAACCCCAGGCTTTGCAGAACACTAAGTCCCTTTCCCAACACCCACCTCTGCTACAGCTTCTTTCTGAGACTCTCTGAGCTGGAGCCAAAAGCCCATCAGTTTCAAATGAACAAGAGGCAGCAAGATGTCTACAGGGGACGAGAAAACTGTGGGCAGAAGCTGAGAAGTGCCTGGAAGTGGGAGAATACAGCGAGAATGAGCTCTGGGCCCCTCAGACCAGGGCTTGCGTCTCCAACCCACCCTCTACCACTGTCAGCCTTAGACCAATCCTTGCTTGGACACAGCAAGAGTCTTTTTTTACCACCCCGTATCCATTCACCCCTCTTCTGGGCACCACAGCCCAATATTCTTCTGGAGAAAGTCTCCCAATCCTTGGAGCATCCCCTTGGGGTGTGGCTGCATTTTCTTGACCAGAAGTCGCTTGCTGGGCCCAATTCTCCAGGCCTGGGTGATGGCCAGGGATGGGCATGTGACCCGGCCGCAGCAATGAGCGCTTTCTAGGGGTGCTGGGAAAGACTCTTGCTCTTCCCTGCTAGACCCGAACCCGAGAGGACGGGGGCTCCAGCACTGGCCATAGTCTTGTGAGCTGGAGGAGGGAGCCAGGAGGTGGGGTCAGCACAGCCAGGGGTGTGAGGAGATGGCTCCAGAGGAGCCCAGCCTTCCTGCTCAGTGGCCAGTAAGCGCCTTGGCCGAAGCCGGTTGGAACTGGGCTTTCTGTCTCTCGCAAACAAGACTTAAACCTTGGCAGGGCCAAAGTCCGGGGAGAACCCCCACGGGCAGGGCAGAGAGTCAGGCAGCAGTCAGGGGTAACGAGGGGCGTGGGCTCTGGAGGCGCAGGGCCTGCGTTCGAATGCTGACACCTCCACATCCAGCTGGTGGGTCTCGGGCAAGTCTTTACTCTCCAGGACTTCCTTCGTCCGGAAAGTGAGGTAACAGAAGAGCCCACTTGGTGGGGGCGTGGTGACGGTGATGTGCTGCACTGGGCTCCGGGGATGGACGGGGCAGCTGTGGCCAGGGCAGCAAAGATGCTTAAACCAGGAGGCCATGGACCAGCCTCCCGGGGCGCGACCGTGAGCCACGGGGGCTCAAAGCCAGGCCTGGGGCAAATCAGGCCTCAAAAGGGGAGTGGGTTTCAGCACATGGAGATCTGGGGGTATGAGGGAGGGCTCTCGGTGCACAGGGAGAGATCCTGCTGATTATTCCCCGAGCATTTTTTGGGTGTTAATAGGAGCCTAAGCCTAGGGATTCTGATGGGAGCCCTGCCTTCAGGGCGCTTCCACGCCAGCCGAGGAGGCCAGGAAGGCAAGTCCAGGGAACGCAGGACGGCATACCTAGGGACGGCTCCCAGCCTCTGCTTTGGAGCTGGGAAATGGAGGCTGAAAGGAGCCAGCTAGGCAAGGATGGGGGACGGGGTTTCCAGGCCAGTGCCCCCCACCTCCGTGCTCATAAGAATCATCCAGACAGCTGGAAACAGGCCCTTGGGGGCACTCCCAGAGAGCCCCACTCTGTTGGGGGGGCCGAAGGATGGGGGCTGTGTGTGTCTCTCCAGCTCCCGGGGCCGTGGGGGCCGCCCAGAGCCTCCACCTTGAAGGACCAGCCTGGGCAGAGGTTGGGGCATGAGAGGGGACGGAGCTAAGGTGCAACGTGGAAGATGCCCGCCACCCCGGGGCCCAGGGGCCGAGCTGCAAGGGCCTGAGTGTGGGGGCAGGTGGACCCTTGTGCCGGGGGTCATGTGAGCAGGGCGGAGGCGCATGGCTACGCGGGCCCAGTGCCAGCAGCTGCCTGTGGACCCAGGAGACCCACGAGCGGGCCAGCTCCATGCTGGAAAACCTGGGGCTCAGCCGCAAAGGGGGTGCAACAGGGTCCTGGGGAGAGGCTCTTGGACAGCAGGGGGTGTGGCTACTGCCTTGGGGTTCAGAGAGGGTGCCCCAGCGTCGGGGGTAGCTGGGAAGGGCAGTTCATGAAGGCCCATCCCAGCAGCAGTGTCACCAGCAGCCACACTGAGGTCCCCAAGTTTCTCCAAATGTCCAGCCTGCACCTGCGGGCGCACGAGCTCACCGACAGCCTCGACTGAAGGGACGGGGGTTCCAGTTGTTTTAAGGAGACAAAATTTCCGCTCCCCCATCCCGCACATCTGGAGGTCACTGGAGCCCAGGATCCAGTCGCGGTCCCCCGGCAGCCTCTGGCCAGCCCGCTCGGCCTGCGCCAGGCCCGTCCCTTCTCCTGCTCGCGGAAAGGGCCTAATTTATTGCAGGAAGCCCTTAAAAGCGCAGGGGCTGTTGGAGAGCCCGTGACAATGGACATAAAGCCTGTATTTAACCCGTCTGAATGGAAGCAAGATTTACTGTCTGGGCCAGACGGGATTTTTGTCCCCAAGTCATCCCGGAGTATATTGGCCCCCAAAGACCTTCACAGAAGACGAAAACGGAACAAAGGAAGTAAATTTTAAAAGAAACTTTGTCAAGACGGTTTAGACGTTGAGCAGATAGAAACCCCACGCCCTGGGCCCAGCGACCCCCCGATTTGCCCGGAGGTTACAGATCAGGGGGAGATGCTAATGAAGCCGTTTAAATGCACGTTTGATGGATCCCGGAGAATGGGGCTGATTTCATCCACGCGGGCAGCAAGGTTGAGCAATCAAAGAAGGTGGCCGTCCGGTCTGCCGCCCGGGACAAGGCGCCTTTGTCGGGGCCGCCTCTTTCAGGCGTGGAGCGTGCTTTTAAGTGCAGCGTTTGACCGGCGCCCGCTCCCCAGCCCGGCCAGCGCGGCCTGCAGAATTTATGGCCAGGAAAGAAAACTGACCCCGACCAGCTGGGCAGGGCCTGCGCGTGGGGTCCCGACCGTGTCTGCATAAAGAGGGGTTGGGCCTCCCCAGGCGCCGTGGGGGGTGGGTGTGCTTCCCCCCCCCCCAGCCCAAAGCCGGGGCCTGGCACTGCAGATGGAGCCCAGGCACCTTGTTTTTGGGAAATGAGCAAATGGGGGGAAGGGCTTGAGCTCCCCGAGAGGCCTCCTGACAGGTTTCAGAGCGGCTTGTCTCATTTTCGTCTCCCTGAAACAACCGGAACCCCCGTCCCTTCGGTCGAGCCTGTCGGTGAGCTCGCGCACCTGCAGGTGCAGGCTGGACATTTGGAGAAACTTGGGGACCTTGGCGTGGTTGCTGGTGACACTGCTGCTGGGATCGGCCTTTGTGCACCGCCCTTCCCGGCTCCCCCCGAAGCTGGGGTGCCCTCTCTGAACCCCAAGGTGCTGTCCGAAAGCCTCTTCCCAGGGCCGCGGTGCACCCCCTTTGCAGCCGAGCCCCAGGCTTTCCAGCACGGGCCCCGCCCGCTCTTGGGGTCCCGGGTCCACAGGCAGCTGCTGGCACTGGGCCCGCGTAGCCATGAGCCTCCACCCTGCTCACACGGCCCCCGGCACAAGGGTCCACCTGCCCCCACACTCAGGCCCTTGCAGCTCTGCCCCTGGGCCCCAGGCTGGAGTGCGTCCTCCGTGTTACACCTTAACTCCATCCCCTCGTGCCCCAACCTCTGCTCAGGCTGGTCCCTCAAAGCTCCCGGGCCTTGGCCCCCAGACGGGGTGGGGCTCTCTGGGGGTGCACCCAAGGGCCTGTTTCCAGCTCTCTGGATAATTTTTATGAGTACGGAGGTTGGAGGGGCCTCCACGCTGTGCTTCGATGTGCCCTCACCTGGGGCATTCAGTGTCACTGCCGTCACCGGCCCTAAAGCAAGAGAGCCCGAGCTCCTGAGCGATGGCCGAGGGCTTTTGGACACAGTGGCTTCAGTAAGTCTCATAGTGACTCGATGATAAGATGCTTGTCACCTCCATTTTGCAGATATGGAAACGGAGACATAGGGAGAGGTCACTGGCTAGTACATGTTCGAGATGGTTTCTAATCCAGGACAGACAGATCCTAGAGAAGGGAGCAGGACAGACAGACCCCAGAGAAGGGAGCAAGGACCCGTTCGCCCAAGTGCAGCCGTCCGGAGACAATCCGTAGAGGGTGAGAAAGGCACCATCAGCCACAGTCCTGCCATCACTTGCTGCCTGCTCCCTGGGGTGGCCAGCCTCCAAGAGGCCCCCAGTGGTCCCGAGCTCTTGCTTCTCAAGCCTAGTCTCCCCTCCTACGTTGAAACAGGGTTGGTCAGCGTGACCAACAGCACAGAGTAAAAATGATGGTCCGTCATTTCAGAGATTGGTCAATAAAAGACTACAGTTTCCACCTTTTTCTCTCTCTCTTCTTTTCACTCTCCCTGCCTGCCTCCCTCTGTCTCATCTCTCACTGTCCAGGAATCAAGCTGCAGCTATGGAGACATCCGCACACGAGGCACTGGCGTCATCTGCCCACAGCCACACGAGTGAAGCTGGAAGCGGATCCTCCATCCCAGCAGAGCCTTCGGATGCTGCCGCCCCAGCTGGTGGCTTAGACCACCTCGTGGGAGACACTGGACACAGCCCCCCAGCTCAGCCTCTGCCAGATTCCTGACACTGTGGGAGAAGATAAAGGTTTGTCATTGTTCGAAGCTGTTATGTTTGGGGGTGCTTGTTACACATCAAAAATAGCTAATACACTCCCCTTGGACCCACACACAGCAGTGTGGAAGGTAGGGCCATTTCAACAAGAGGGTGGAGTTAAGCACAGCTCCGTGCAATAATAGCTGGCACTTGAAGGTTGCAGATTAAGGAAGCTCAGGCTGGCTTAAGCAAGATGGTGACCTCTTTTTGAGAATGCAGGAGTGCTCTCAAAGCTGAAGAAGAGGGTCCTTCCAGACTTTGGAGTGGACCAGACATTCCATCCCTCCCCTCTACCTCTCTTCACTCCTCTGTTCTCTGCTTCTTGGGAAATGACTGCCCACCAGTATGGCCCATTTCGGTTGTGCTGGTCAAGGAAACAGCCCCGGGACGATCTGATTGACACCGGTAGGGTTTGCTGCTCATCCTGGTTCCATCTTCTTTGAAGAAGCAAGGATGGTGTGCAGAGGACACACAGGTCTGGAACCACGTTGAGGGCCCCGGTGAGGTTCCATAGAGTCCCCAGTTCTAAGAGAAGGGGTGCTGGGAAGTCACCCCAGTACGCATCTACCGCGAGCATCTCTTTTCTTTCAGAGAGCAAGTCTGTGGCCAAAACAAAAGCGCAGGGTCTGCATTTAGGAGGCAGAGACTGAACAAACCATCTTTCACGCCCCCAGCACCACAGACATCTCTGTTCACAAACCCACCTTCACGGACTACTCACCGTTCTGCATACCTGATCATCTTTGCAAGGTCCCACTCGACCTAAACCGGACTCTACTTGTTTGTGCTTTAGCCTTGGAGAGGCTGGGAGGTAGTAACCTTTCACCCAGGTAAGCTTTTGATGAATCCATTACTTCCCCATCAGGCAGCTCCTTTACCCAGTGTGTCTGAGCTGGAGGCACTGCAGAGATGCCGGAAGCTGGAATTCAGGCCTCCTGTGCTTCTCTCTCTCCTTAGACCTGAGCTGAGGCCCAGAGGTAGGGACTGGGCGGCCACGGGGGACAGGGTGCTGTTGCCTCTCCTGAGACTGCAGACCAGAGATGCATAGGGTGGGAACGCACAGAGCAGGGGAAGCGAGGTCCGGGCTGCACCTGGGCTCAAGCTGAAGTGTGGGTGGAGGACTGGGAGATGTTCCCAGGCCAGGGGGACTGCCCAGCATCAGCCCCAGCCTGGCTGCCCCGTCCCAGACTCTGCCGGCACAGGAGCAGTGCCCTGGCCGGAGAACAGAGCTGCTCACCAGCTGCCCTCCTGGAACCCGGCCGCCCCTGGGCCCCTCAGGCTCCCAGGAGACCCCCTTATGCTGAGTCCAGAGTTTCTTGAGGTGTCTGGTCAACCCCACTAGGCAGACGGTGGGGGTAAGAGAGAGCCTCAGGAGGAGAAATGAGGGACAGGGACCACATGGGACAGGGCAGGTCTGGGCTCCCTGCCCTCTCAGCTGGTCCTAGAAAGTGGAGGGGGGCAATTTCAAGGAAAACGCTCCTCAGCTGGGGGCCTCTGAGCATGGAACCCAGGTCTGAGGGTGTTTTGATGAAAAGCGTGCATTTTACTTGCTGGCCTCAGCACTTGCATTTCTATATTTTTCCAGCTATCTTATAAACAATAAAGGTAAAGACAATAATACAGCTGTTTTTAAACTTTTGTTTAGCAGCAGAAGACTTTCTACTAATAAAACGTCTTGAAAACCTGATAAGAAAAAAAACAAAAGAATTGCTGCTGGTGATTGAAGCCATTGGTGGATAAGAGCCCCACCCACTGAGCCTTGGTCCCACCCACTGAACCTTGGTCCCACCCACTGAGTGTAAGCTCCACCCACTGAACCTCAGTCTTATCCACTGAGCCTTGGTCCCACCCACTGAACCTCGATCCCACCCACTGAGTGTAAGCTCCACCCACTGAACCTCAGTCTTATCCACTGAGCCTTGGTTCCACCCACTGAGCCTCAATCCCACCTTCTCAGTGTAGGACCCTCCCACTGAGCCCTCCTCTCCCTTCCCTTCTTCAACCTCCCTCAGAGAAAGTGAACTGTAGACTGGCCTTCAGGGCCCCTGTGAGGGGACAATGTAGGCATTTGCCCAACAGTGGTACATGGCTGCAGTGAGCACTGAGCTCAGATAAAGTGGATGGCCGTGAGGGTCAGGCATCGAAGCTCTGGGCTCCTTGTCCTCTGCTGTCCTGGCACCTTTACACCTCACCAACCAAGGGGCATTTCTAGGAGCCAAAAGGATAACAGCAGTTTCAAAAGGGCCCTAAATACTAACAAGAAGACCTGTTCTCACTGTTCAGATTTTCAGCGTTCTTCTAGGAACACATTCTACGGAAAAATGAGAACAGTCTACACATGGAGAAGAGGCCCCTTGCCCTGGGGACAGCTCCAATGCTAAGAAAATTCTTCCCCATCTGCATCTGAAAGCTGCTTCTCCGGAATATTCCTGCAAATGGTCCCAGCTCCAGGCCTGGAAGGTGAATGGAAGGGTGGAAAGAAGAAGGATGGAAGGGTAGATGGAAAGAAAGAAGATGGAAGGATGGATGAAAGGATGGAAGGAAGGAAGGATGAAAAGGAGGACGGAGGAAGGAAGGGGGAAGAAAGGATGCAAGGATGGATGGAAGAAAAGACGGAAAGAAAGAAGGATGGAAGAATGGATGAAAGGAAGGATGGAAGGATGGAAGGAAAGAAGGATGGAAGGGTGGATGGAAGGATGGAAGGAAGGAAAGATGGATGGAAGGGTGGGTAGAAGGAAGGATGGAAGGAAGGAAGGATGGATGGAAGAATGGATGGAAGGAAAGAAGGATGGAAAGAGAGGTGGTATCAGGGCTGCTACACCAATGCCTGTGCCTGAAATGGGCCTCCCGAATCCATTCACCAGATCAGAAGCTTCACAAGGGCAGAGACCTTAACTGCCTTTATCACTCTTGAACCCCTGTTACCTAGAAAGAAGAGTATCAGGTACGAGAACAACATCTCCCTTGTGAGGTTGTTCTAGTTTGCTCGCTGCTGGAGTGCCATATACCAGAAACAGAATGGCTTTTAAAAGAGGGAACTTAATAAGTTGCTAGTTTATAGTTCTAAGGCAGAGAACAGGTTCCAATTAAAACAAGTCTATAGAAATGTCCAATCTAAGGCATCCAGGGAAAGATATCTTGGTTCAAGAAGGCCAATGAAGTTCAGGGTTTCTCTCTTAAATGAGACGGTACATGGCGAACACAGTCAGAGCTTCTCTCTCATCTGGAAGGGCACGTGGAGAAAACGGCATCATCTGCTCACTTTCTCTCCTGGCTTCCTGTTTCATGAAGCTCCCCAGGAGGCATTTTCCTTCTTCATCTACAAAAGTCACTGGCTGGTGGACTCTGCTTCTCATGGCTATGTCATTCTGCTCTCTCAGAATCTCTTCCTTTCTCTAAAATGTTTCCTCATTTATAGGATTCCAGTAAAGTAATCAAGACCCACCTGGAATGAGTGGAGACACATCTCCACCTAATCCAGTTTAACAGCCACTCTCGATTGAGTCACATCTCCAGGGAGATGATCTAATTACAGTTTCAAACACACAGTACTGAATAGGAATTAGAAGAAACAGCTGCCTTTACAAAATGGGATTAGGATTAAAACATGGATTTTCTAGGGTGCATACATCCTTTCAAACTGGCATAGTTGTTGAGAGAAGTCATGATTCAACCCAACCAGCTTGGTATATATATATATTTTTTTTCATCTTAGAAGCAGAAGCACGCTATGATAGTTAATTTTATTTGTTCAAGGGCTCCTATAGCAAGCATTATACCAAGCATTTGCTTTGATTCCGGGGGCCCAGATTCACATATTTAGGAAGATAAAAGCAAACTGTGATTCATGTACATGAATGATAACTAATGGCTCAAGGTTAATCACATTGCAGTTTTTAAATTTCTACAGCCTAGAACTCAAACGTCACAGATCCTTCAGGTCCTTCTGGAGGTCCCAGAGGGTATCTGCACTCTTCTTGAGTTGAGCAACTTCATCATCCTTCAGCTTCTGGTTGATAACACTGGTTAATCCCCGAGCATTCAGGATACACGGAAGGCTTAAGAAGACTTCGTTCTCAATGCCATACACCCCCTTCACCATTGTTGACACTGGATGAATCCTGGATAGATTTTTGAACATGGATTCATCAGATCAGCCACACTTAATCCAATAGCCCAGTTGGTATATCCTTTTAGCTTGATGACTTCATAGGCACTTTCAACAACCATCTTATGAACTTCCTTCCAATTTTCACTGTCATTGTCTGTTCCCATTTCTGGGTTCAGCTCCTGGAGAGAAACTCCTGCCACATTCACTCCACTCCATACAGCCACGCTTGAGTCTCCATGTTCTCCCAAAATCCATCCATGGCAACTGCTGGGATGAATGCCAAGCTTTTCAGCCATAAGATAACGAAATCTAGCAGAATCCAGATTGCACCCACTTCCAATCACACGGTGCTTGGGTAATCCACTTAGTTTCCAGGTAACATATGTTAGAATATCCACTGGGTTGGAAACCACAATTATAATGCAATCGGGGCTGTACTTGATGATCTGAGGAATAATGAATTTGAAGACATTTACATTTCTCTGAACCAAGTTGAGGCGACTCTCTCCCTCCTGCTGATGGACTCCTGCAGTTACCACCACAATCTTTGAATTAGCTGTCACAGAGTAATCTTTATCTGCCACAATTTTAGGTGTCTGAAGAAACAAGCTTCCATGCTGCAGATCCATCATTTCTCCTTTGAGTTTATCTTCCAAAACATTCACAAGGGCAAGTTCATCAGCCAGAGACTCTCCAAGAATGCTGATGGCACATGCCGTTCCAACTTGTCCAACAGCCACTACAGTGATCTTATTGTTTGGGACTGTTCCCTCTTCTTCTGCAACTGGTGCAATCAGTTTTTCCTTAAGAGTGGCCATTGTGCACGGGAGGTGGAGAGGGCTCTCAGGACAGCTACACAAGCCGGGTGGCGAAGACAAAGTCGGCTGCGTGCGTCTCAGCTTGGTATATTTTAAATGCACTAATATTATCATGATCGGTATTTATATCTATAACCACATAATTATCAATATCACCACATCATTATCCTAAATTGATGAGAATGATCCCCACCACCTCTCCCTTCTCCACTGAATCCACTCGCAGCCTCAGAGTCTTCTTAGTACAGTGGGTCTGGCGGAATTATTCATTCATGCACTGTGCAAATGTCTATTGGACACCTAGCGTGCGTCAGGCACAATCTCAAGTACTGAGGGTGCAGCAGTGTATGAAACAGGCAAAATCCATGTCCTTGGGGAAACCGGGATGCTGGTAGAGGGAAACAGAGGTCAAGCAAATGAGCAAATAGAGGACACAGGGTGGGGTGCACGGGTGGTTCAGTGGTAGAATGCTCGCCTTCCATGAGGGAGACCCAGGTTCGATTCCCAGACCATGCACCCCAAAAATAAATAAATAAATAATATAACATACTATAGGACACAGGGCTGAGGACAGGCCTGCTCCCCCTGGCTGGGACAAGGAAGGGGGACCTTCTCAGGAAGCATGAAGAACTTTCCTCATGTTGCCCCCTGGCCCCCAGGGTCAGTCTCTGTCTCTGTATGTTGAGAGGACCACAGTCAGGAGACTTGAATGGAAGTCCATTCTGTATGACCAGCGTCCAGGCTGTATAACCAGGAGAGCGTTCGACCAGCTGTCCCTTTCCTGACTCCAGCAACTAGTGGGAGCAGGAGTCACCCACGCCCCCTTCTCCCCAGCCCATGCCACAGTCACGTCTGCCCCCACCCCCCGTAGGTCATTGCGTTGGCCTCCTGTTGGCTCACTCAGCATCTGGCCTGACCCCTCCCTCATCCAATGCCTCCTCCCCCCTGCTCTGACCACAGCCGTTCACCACGCTCAGCCCTGCAGCAGCTCTCCATCTCCTCAGGGGAAAAGTCTAAACTGTGTGATAGGGCCAGCCGGGTCCCAGGGACCTTTTCCCACCAAGTTCTCCAGCCTCATCTCTGGCTGCTCCTTTCCTTGAACTTTAAGCTGCTGCAAATTCGAACAGCTAACAGCGCCCCATGAATGCCAGGGTATTTCTTGGGTCTGAGCCTTTGCAGCTGTGGCCCTCTCCCTCTGGCCTGGAGTGTCCTTCTCCTGCCATACCTTCCCCTTGGACAACTCCTGCCTACCCTTCCAATCTGCCCTGTGGTCATCGCCTCCAGGACACCTTCTCTGACCCCCTATCCTGTTGTAAGTTAGTTATGGGGTCTCTATAGTGCAACTATGAATTTCTTCACCATTGTCCCCCTTTTTTTTTTTTCAAAATCACCTTTTTATAATATAAGGCATTATTCCCATGAGGATTTTATCTCCTTGAACCCCCCCAGGGACTAGTCTGGCTCTTTAGAGATGAAATAATGAGTCTAAAAACAACCCACACCTACGCAGTTGCCTAATTCACAACACAGGGACCGCTGCAATCCAGGGGGAAAGGGCACTCTTCTCAATAAACGGTGCTGGGTCAACTGGGCTGTCAATGGAAGGAAATGAACTTTGGCCTCTAACTCACACCATGCATAAAAATTAACTTTAGATGGGTCATGGACTTAACTGTGAAAAGTAAAATATAGAAGAAAGGTATGTCCAAATTTTCTTTAACAGCAAACAAAAGATAAAAGACTGTTAAAAAGCACTTTGTTAGACTTTGTGTCTGATGCTCCTTTTTTTCAGGGTCCGGACAGATGAGTAAAAGATACAAATAAAAAATAAATAATAGAGGGGATAAGGGGTAAAATAAATTGGGTAGATGGAAATTCCAGTGGTCAATGAGTGGGATGGGTAAAGAGCATGAGTTTTTCTTTTTTCTTTTTATTTCTTTTTCTGGAGTGATAGAAATGTTCTTTAAAATGGTCATGGTGATAAATACACAACTGTGTGATGATATTGTGAGCCACTGATATTGAGTGCATGTATGGAATGCATGCGTGTGAAAATCTGTCAATAAAAACATTCTTTAGGGCGGGCCCCGGTGGTTCAGCAGGTAAGAATGCCTGCCATGCCCGAGGACCCGGGTTTGATTCCTGGTGCCTGCCCATGTAAAAAAAGAAAAAGAAAAAAAAAAAAAACATTCTTTAAAAAAAAAGACTTCATTAAAGTAAAAAACTTCCGCTCATCAAAAGAGGTTTAAGAGGGGAAGATGGAGTAGATGTGCTTTTCTCTATTACTTCTACTAAATACTTGAAACTCTGGGAATTATTTATAAAACAAATTTAGGAGACCCCGAAGGTAGGGAGAAAGGGGCAGAATGGACAGGGACCTCAGAAGCCAAGGAGTAGTATAGTAGTGAGCCCTTTCAGTGTTTTATTTTGCCTCATATATCCAGTCTTGGAGCTGAGGAAGCTGGAAAAGCCAACAGGTGAGGACAAAAGTCCCAGCAAAACCCTGCTGTTTCTAGCCAAAGGACCAGGAAAGGGAAGCCTCTTAGGCCACAACTTCTTTACCCCAGCCCAGCACCGCAGAGAAGGTTAAGTGTGGAGCTGGCAAGGCATAATGAGGCTTCCCAAAACCCCTGCCAGAGAGGTGTCCCGAAGCCCAAGTAGGAAGCTGGGACCTTCATCCCTGCCAGCCAGCACTGAAGCCTCTGTCCTTGACCCTGTGGGATCAGTGGAGACCACAGGGAAAGCCTGGCCTTCACCCCACTTAGCAGTCACAAGAGTCACCCCTCCCCCTTCCTCTCTGGGGTGGTGTCAAAGGAGACCCAGCAGAGTCAGGAGTTTCACCGTCACCCAGCGGTAAAAAGGCTACTTCCACTGCACTGCCAGTAGAGACAAGGTGGGGCACTAGATGTTCCACCTGCACCCCACAGCCACAAGGACCCCTTCCCCAGACCTCGAGTGTCAATGCACACCAGATGGAGAATCTGGAGCACTGCCTCCACCTGGCAATAATGAGGTAGCATCCTCATTACCTGCCCAGAGTGGTGCCCAAAAAGAAAAAGCCTGGTGAAGCCGAGTTTGAATAATATCCAGAGTCTTATTTCCAAACACAAACCTAGTATAAAAATGTCCAGGTTTCCTACAAAGGATAGGTCAAGCCTACTTAAAATTAGGCCTAAGAGTCAGCCCCAAGAGAGCCTCTTTTGTTGCTCAGATGTGGCCTCTCTCTCCAGCCAACACAACAAGCAAACTCACCACCCTCCCCCTGTCTACGTGGGACATGACTCCCAGGGGTGTGGACCTTCCTGGTAACTTGGGACGCAAATCCTAGAATGAGCTGGGACTCAGCATCAAGGGATTGAGAAAACCTTCTCGACCAAAAGGGGGAAGAGTGAAATGAGACAAAGTGTCAATGGCTGAGAGATTCCAAACAGAGTGGAGAGGTTATCCTAGAGGTTATTCTTATGCATTAAATAGATACAACCTTTTTAGTTAAGATGTAATAGAGAGGCTGGAGGGAACTGCCTGAAAATGTAGAGCTGTGTTCCAGTAGCCATGTTTCTTGATGATGATTTAGTAATGATACAGCTTTCACAATGTGACTGTGTGATTGTGAAAATCTTGTGTCTGATGCTCCTTTTATCTACCTTGTCAACAGATGAGTAGAACATATGGAATAAAAATAAATAACAGGGGGAACAAATATTAAGATAAATTTAGTTTGAAATGCTAGTGATCAATGAATAGTAAGGGATATGATAAGTATAAATTTTTTTCTGGTTTCATTTTATTTTTTTTTCTGAATAGATGCAAATGTTCCAAGAAATTATCATGATGATGAATATGCAACTATGTGATGATGTTGTGAATTACTGATTATATATGTAGAATGGAATGATCAAAATAGGAATGTTTGCATTTGTTATGTGTTTTTTGGTATTTAAAAAAAATTTCTTTTTAATTAAAAAAAATGTCGAATTTTCAGGTGGAAACAGTTCATTATATCAAAGATGAGGAAGATCTTAAATTGAATAAAAAGAGACAATAGATGTCAACACTGAACAGACAGAGATTCTAGAATTGCCTCCAAAGATTTTAAAGGAGACAGAAAAATGCTTCAGTGAGGAATTATAAATGAAAAAAAAATCACAAGCCTCAGCAATGAAATAGAAGATATAAAGAACCAAATGAAAATTGTAGAACTGAAAAAAGACAATGACTGAAACAAAGAGCTCAGTGATAGGCTCAGTAGCACCATGAAGGAACAAAGGAGAGAATCAATGAACTGGAAGACAGAACAATAGAAATTACAAAATCTGAGCAACAGAGAGAAAATAGACCAGAAAAAAATGTGCAGAGCCTCATGGACCCATGAAACTAAAACACGAGATCTGCCATGAATATGCCATCAGAGTCCAAGAAGGAAAGGAGAAAGAGGGAGGGGTTGAAAAAGCGTTCAAAGAAATACTGGCTGAAATCTTCCCAAATTTGTCAAGAGGCATAAACACAGATTCGAGAAGATGAGGAAACCCCAAACCAGATAAACTTAACAGAAATCCACATCATTGCATATTAATTACACCTCTGAAAACTAACCAGAGACAACATCATGAAAGTAACCAGAGAAAACCTGATAGAACGAAAGAAAAAATTGACCAATATAGAATTGGAGTTGGGGATTTCAACACCCCTCTCTCAGTAATTGTTAGAACAACTACAGAAAAACCAACAAAGAGAAAACTCAACATCACCGCCAACGAATAGGAAATCTGGACCACCCACTCAACAACTGAAATACGCGTTCTCCTCAAGGGCTCATGGAGCATATACCAAGACAAACCACATCTTTGGCCATAAAATAAACCTCAACCAAAGTATCAGTTTGAAATCATTCTGAGTGTGTTCTCTGACCGCTACGGACACAAACTGGAAATCAGTAACAGAAAGATAACAGGAAAATCTCCAAACGCTTGGAAACCAAACAACAAACTTCTAAATAATCTTTGAATCAAGACGAAATTGCAAGAGAAAAATGTTTTCAAATGCACTGAAATTAATTGATGAAAATACAGGTCTTAGAGTTTGTGAGGCACAGCTAAAGCAGTGCTGGAGGGAAATGCATCGTGTTAAATACATACATACAAAAGAAGGGAAAGCCTCAAATTGATGATTAAGTTCCCACGTCTCAGCCCTTGAAAAAGAAGAACGAAATAAACACAAAGAAAGCAGAATGAAAGAATAATAAATATCAGCAGAAATCAACAAAATTGAAAACAGTAAACAATGAAACAAAGAGTTGATTCTTTGAAAAGATCAATTGACAAAGCACCAATTAAACTGAAAAAAAAAAAACAGAACAAAAGAGAAAACACACAATTGGTAACATTAAGAATGAAAAAGGGGCAATCACTACAAACCAGCCATCAAAAAGATAAAAGAGAATACCATGAGCAGCTCTACACACATACATTTGGCAACTTGGACAAAATTTGTTAATTACTCAAAAAAAAAAAACACAACTCACCCAATATGAAATAAATAATTCAAATAGCTTTATAACTTTCAAGGAAATTAAGTCTGTAATTACAAAAAATAAAAGCTTCTCAAACAGAAATCTCCAAGCCCGCATGATTCTGCTGGAAAATTCTACCAAATGTTTAAAGAATTAAGTCAAAATCTATACACTGTCTTCCAGAAAATAGAAGGGGTGATAGCAATTTCCAATTCATTTTATGCTAGTATTTCCCTGATGCCAACAATTCAAAAAAGAGAAAAGAAGGAAGACGGAAGGAAGGAAGGAAGGAAGGAGGGAAGGAAGGAAGGAAGGAAGGAAGGAAGGAAGGAAGGAAGGAAGGAAGGAAGGAAGGAAGGAAGGAAGGAAGGAAGGAAGGAAGGAAGGAAGGAAGGAAGGAAGGAAGGAAAGAGAAAGAAAGAAGGGGGGTGGGGAGGAAGGAAGGAAACCACAGACCAAGCTTCTGAATTTAGACACAAAAATATTTGGGAAAATATTAGCAAATGGAATTCAGCAAAGCATAAAATGAATTATACACCATGATGATATGGGGTTTATTCCAGGAATATAAGACTGGCTCAATATTGAAAAATCAATCAGTTCAAAAAAATCAATCAGTATAATCCACCATATTAACAAGCTAAAGAAGAAAAAGCACACGATTATATCAATCAAAGCAGAAAAAGCATTTGACAAAAGTCACACATTCATGTATAAAACTTTCTGGTGAATAAGGTTAGAGGGACATTTTTTTCGACTTGATAAAGAATATTTACTGAAAAAAAAAAAAAACTATTTCTAGCCTGACATTTAATGGTGAAAGACCGAATGCTTTCCCCCTAAGACTGGGAACAAGACAAGTTTGTCTGCCTTCACCACTCTTACTCAATATAATGCTGGAAAAAAATAAAAAATAAATATTAAAAAAGAAAAAATATATATATAATGCTGGAAGCTCTAGGCAGTGAAATAAGTCAAGAAAAGATAATAGAAGGCATACAGGCCACACCAGAGAAACAAAACTATCCCTATTTGCAGAGGGCATGATGGTCTATGTAGAAAATCCAAGGAATCTACAAAAAATCAAACTTCTAGAACTTATGAGTAAGTTCAACAAAGTGGCAGGATACCAGGTAAACATAAAAAAAAAAATCTATTGAGTTTCCGTATTAGCTAGGGGACAGCCCTAGAATGGCCGGCCACCTTCCCCTGGGACCCACAGGCACATCCTGCGGTCAGGCCCAGATATGTGGACCTGGCCAGATAAAACCCAGTCCCCTCGAAGATAAACTGAAGGATGCATTCGTCCCCTATTGTCCAGAGCATGTGGGAGCATCCCCGGGAGACAGGCTGGTTAGGGGGGAAGTTTTAGGGCATCTGGCTCACCCCCAGTGGTTTGTCTGTCCCTGGCAGGGGGAAGTGGGGGTCCACAAGAAAGGGGTGCTACACATAGACAGCTCCCTGCCCCGGCCACAGGCTGAGACCCGCTGGCTATGGCTGACCAACATCTGCCAGTGAAGTCACCTTGCTCTGTCCCTTCTCTGGGTGAGCAAATGTCACCATCCAGGGCTGTGTGAGCTGTGCTTGGTGGTGACCCCAACACCTGCACACTGTAGAGTCTGCTCCCTCAACTCCCTCCTCCTCTGGAGGTGATGACAGGTGTCTCACCTTCTGAGCCACATGTATACCAGCAATAAACACAAGGACGCCGAAATTAACAATGCAATGCCATTTTTCATTGCTCAAAAAAAAAAATTAAAACCTTAGGAGCAAATCTAATAAAATACGTACAGGGCTTGTATGCTGAAAACTGCACAATCTCGAAAGAAACCGAAGCTCTAATCAACATAGCGAAGACATCAATTGTCCCTAAACTGATAAAAGGTATTAATTAATAGATGGCTATTCCTACCAAAACCTCAGGGAGATTTTTGTAGATATATACAAGATTATTCTACAATGTATATAGAAAGGGAAAGGAACTAGAATAGCTAAAATAATTTTGAAAATAAGAATAAAGTGGAAGGCGTCAGTCCATCTGATTTTAAGACGTTGTATAGGTAGGTACATTAACCAAAACTCTGTGGTATTGGTAGAAGAAGAGACTCATAGATCAATGGAACAGCACTGAGAACCCAGAAATAGATCTGCACAAATATGCCAAACTAATTTTTGACAAACTTGTGCAGAAGCAATTCAATGGAGGAAACACAACATTCATCACAAATATGCTAAAGCAATTAGACTTCTACAGGCAAGAAAATGACCCTGACCTAAGCTTCATACTTGTAAACAACAATTAATAGATCAGGGACTTAAATATAACAAGTAAAACTATAAACATTTTTTTTTAAGTATAGGAGAAAAATCTTTGGGCTCTAGGGCTAGGCAAAGAGTTCTTGGACTTGCAGCAAAAACATGATCCCTAAAAGAAAAGCTTGATAAATTGGGCTTCATCAAAATGAAAAACTTGCTCTGTGAAAGACTTCTAGGATGAAAAGACAAGCTGTAGACTGGGAGAAAATATTTCCAAGCCACGTATCCAACCGAAAACTAATATCTAGAACATATAAAGAGCTCTTAAGGCTCTAAAATAAAAGACAAACTATCCAATTAGAACATGGGCAGAAGACAAGAAGAGACTCACTGAGGAAGGCATACAGATTGCAAATAAGCCCACAAAAAGATGCTCACATCGTGAGCCACTGGGAAAGTGAGCATTAAATGACGATGAGATATCAATGCACACCTACCAGAAAGGCTAAAATAAAACAAAATAAAACAATGACATCCAATGTTGGTGAGGCTGCAGAGAAACTGGTCCCTCATGAATTGCTGGTGGGAATGTAAAATAGCACAGCTACTCTGGAAGACAGTTAGGCATTTTCTTAAAATATTAAACATGTAAAGACTACACACCCCAGCAATCATGCTTCCCGATTAGTGGTTGCCAGGGGCTAAGGAGGGGTGGGTGTGGCTGTAAAAGGCCACATGAGAAGGTGCACAGGTGGTTCAGCGGTGGACTGCTAGCCTTCTGTGTGGGAAACCCAGGTTCAATTCCCAGACCATGCACCCCCCCACCAAAAAAAAGGCCACGAGGGGTCCTTGTGCAGGCAGAACTGCTGTGTATTCTGATGCATCAGCCACCCTGTACTAGAGTTTTGCAAGATATCACCACTAGAGGAAATTGGGTAAAAGTACATGAGATCTCTCCATATTTTTTTTTTTCACAACTGCAGGTGACTCTAACAATTATCTCAGTAAAAAGTTTAATTTTTTAAAAAATAAAAAAGAGAGCTTTAAGAAATTGAAAAGGCAATTTAAGGAGTGGAAAGGAAATCCATGGAATGGGAGAAATAGTCACAATACAGAGACCCAATAGAAGACCTTAATTATAAATTATGAACAATTCTTAAAGCTCAGTAAAAAAAAAAAAAAAAAAAGAGAGATGGAACCCTGTTCTTTCTACAAGAGGAGAAAAGACTTGATTCTAAACAGCCGCAAAGACTAAGAAAGATGCTCGACATCCTCAGTCATCAGGCAAATGCAAATTGAAATGAGGTTTACTCTGGATCCAACGGAAAGCTAAAATGAAAAATACCGACAATGCCAAGTGTTGGCAGAGATGCGGTGCAACCAGGACAGTCATACCTTGTTGGGGGGAGTGTCAGAAGAAACAGAGTACTTTGGAAAACTGAGTGACCGTTAAACAAGTAGGAAGCTCTGGCCAGCATTCCCCCACCAAGACAAAATAACGCACCAAAGACAAATACGAAAGGTTAGCAGCAGCTTTTACTGATGACATTCCCAAACCGAAAGCAAGGCAAGTGTCCATTCACAGGTGAATGGATATGCTACGATATGACAAATCTCAAAAAGGCCATGTTGGTCAAAAGAAGCAGAGAGAAAAGATCGCATTCTATAGGGTTCCACTTTTACAAACTTCAAGGACACGCAGATTTCATCTACGCTGACAGAAAGCACCAGAGATTGCCTGGGCTGGGGAATTAACTGGGCAAGGGCACGGGGCAATTTCCAGCGGCGGGATATCCACTATCTTTACCCAGCGTGGGTGTACACATGGGTCAAATGTCACTGGGCCGTCCTCCGAGGATATAGCCACTTGACTTACACACATGCTAAAACTCAACTTAAAAAAATTCTTTTTAGGAATGAATGAATTAGATACAGGAGGAACAAAGAGATCTGTGACTAACGAAAAACAAACTCTGGCCAGAAACCAACTCGGCTGCTGAAACCAGTCCCTGAATCCAGGGACCCAGAAGCTCCCTACAGGTTCCTGGGCAAGAGTCCTACCTGGAGACACGGCCGGCAAGGCAGCGAGACTCTGTCTGGGGGTGCAGACCCAGCCATCACCACTTGCAGGAATGTTCAGGCTGCCGCGAGGCTCTCCCTGGGTTTGTGAGCTCCTGGGTGAGGCTAAGATGGGGTGGAGGACAGGGTGGGGAAGCTCAGCCCGCTAGACACCCAAGAGAGGGAAGGGTCTCCGTGGTAAGGTGGGGGAAAGCCGGTCCCTGGCAGGAACCCCAGGTCTGCCCCAGGCCACCCTTTGGCAGCTCTAAATGCCTGTTGAAGTGCCGTGAATTCCCAGAGCATGGGACCTTCAGGGAAGGCTCAACGCCAGTTCTGGGAGTGACTCCGTGAACTAACTCACTGGTTGGTTAAGGATCAGACTTTATGCAATTTACATTTCACGCTCTTAAACAAATAAAACTCGCATTCGGATCCCAGCCCCACCACGCAATAGCTGTGTGACCTTGGACAAATTGCTTAACCTCTCTGTGCCTCCATTTCTTCAAACTAAGACATAGGATGGTAACAGCACCTTACTGCCTAGAATTGTAGCGACTATTGGTGCGTTGATGCAGCTCTTATGGTAACCCCTGTGGTGCCATGGCCTCAACCTGCCCCCCTAGAACTGCGTTATGCCCCTACGTGACCGCTGAGCACTTGACATTCAGCTGGTCCAAAGTGAAATGGGCCAAATGTTGAAAACTTTTTACAAAAATCTAAAACATTAAGAATGTTTTACATTGACTGCGTGTTGAAATTATAGCATTTTGGATAGTGGGTTAAATGAAATGTATTATTAAAGTGAATTTCGCCTGTTCGTTTGCTCTCTTTTTTTTTTTAATGATTCTCCCAGACCATCTAAGGGGACGCGAGCACACACGTATGAGGCCCACGCTGGATTTCTGCTGACTAGTGCTGCCCGAGAGAACTTTGTCTATTCAACTTTTAACTTCCCTCACTCTTCCTTGTTCAGGCATCGTTACTTTCCTCTGCAAGGACCCCATCCCAGAACCATCCCTTCCTCATTGGATCCCCCCCTCTGGCCAGGGCATCCCCACAGGGCATCCTTATGGAGAAGAGGGCTCAGTTCAGCAGCATGATGCCTTCTGCCAAAGTAAGGGACAGAAGCAACGATGGAGGGAAATTGAGGTGCGTCCCCCTTCTGTCCCCTGAGTTGCAGGGCACAGTATCCACGGCTGGGTGAAGTTGGATCATCCCCCAGTCCCAAGCACTCATTTTCAAGATGAGAAAACCGAGATGCAAAGGGGAGAGGCTCGGTCAGGGCAGAGGGCTTGTCCAGCGGCAGAATCGGGGCTGGAGCCCACAGCCCTGGACCCCAGGACCCTTGCTTGCCTGTCTGGGGCTGGGGACAGGGATGCTACTTTCCCCTGCCCTCTCCTGCATGTCTGACCCCTGGGTGATGCTTCATCCTAGGAAGCCAGACAACCCCCCTAGTCCCTGCTCTTGGGGTCCAGATGATGGGAAGATGGGACATTTGCAGGGGAGAGAAGGAGGTGTGGTTCAGACCCTCAGTCCCCGGCTTCTCCCGGGGTAGGCGGGACCAGCTGCGGGCTGTAGAGAAGACTCCTGCTGGTGGAACCTCAATGTCCCTGGGGTTGCCATGCCAGGGTCCTAGCTGAGGTTGGCAGGGTGGGTGCTGTTAATGACTCTGTAGGCATGAGTAGCCTGGCACAGAGGTTGGCAATTCAGTTAGGTCCAGGGCAGGTGGGTGAAAGGGCTGGAGGCGTGTCCCCATCTCTGCACTCTGAGGTCTTTCCCCTCCAGCCAGATGCATTGGCAAGAGACGGGCCCTGGGCGAGCAAAAGCAGAACAAGGGTGCAGGGAGAGGGCAAGGCTCTGCTCCAGGCCCCAGCCAACACCCAGGCCAAGCTCAGCCCCCCTCGGCTGCCCCTTCCCACCTCCCATGTATCCCCAGGATGCCTCTCCTGCCACCTCCCGTCTCAAGGGTGCAGATGTCCAGGGTTAGAAACGCAGCTCCAGCCCTCACGAGCTCTGTGGCTTCGGGAGAGTTACTGACCTTGTTTCTTCAGCCACAAAATGGGGAAAATAATATTATAGTGCCTGCCTCTTCTGCAGCACCACCAGAGATGAGCTAAATCCACCCCTATGGATGGCCTGGCACAGGTGCTCAACAAATGTTGGTGATTAGCTGGTCTCAGTGTTAGCATCGTGGCTCATGGGACCACATCAGTCTCTAAAATTCCCGGCTTCCCACCCACACCAGTTATTTCTTGCTACAGAGCAAATGGCCACAAGCTCAGCAGCTTGGAATGATGCATGTTTATCGTCTCATGTTTTCTGAGGGTGAGAGCCCAGGCACGGCGCTGGCCGGCTGCATTCTCATCTGGAGGCTCGACTAGGGAAGCCTCCACTCCCAAGCTTCCAGTCGGGGCTGTTTGCAGAAGTTTTGGGGCTGTGGGGCTGGGGCTTGGCTCCCTGCTGGCTGGAGGCTGCCCTCAGGTCCTCGTGGCTGCCCGCAGTTTTTTCCAACAAGCTACTGCAGAGAGTCAAGGGGAGTCTCTCAAGCGAGTCTGCAACAAGAAGGAGTTGTCTATAAAGTGATGCAGTCACGGAAGTGGCACCCACCACCTTTGCCATTCTGCATTGGTTTAAAGCCACTCATGGGTCCTCCCTACACTTAATGGGAGGGGCCTGCAAAGGTGGGAGCGTCAGGAGGTGGGGACCACTGCCCACCCCAGAGTCAGCCACCCCTCCCTCCTGTCCTCTTACCCACCACTCCGTTCCCCTCCCTTCCAGCATCCTACCCAGCCCACCCTTGTCCAAGTAAAGCTTTCCATCCCCCCAGAACAGGAAGGTCCAGAACTCATTAGCCCACGTGCATGCTGTGTGACCTTAGGAAGCTCAGCACCCTCTCTGAGACTCTCCCTCCGTCCATGGAGTGGAATCTAGGGTAGGTTGCTGAACTCTTTCCCACCATCACCAGACATGTTTGTTGGGCTCCTTACTATGTGCCAGACTCGAGCTCGAGGGGAGGATGTGAAAGAAACCCCATATGCAAAATCAGCCAAAAAGCTAGGGCTCCAGGCCAGGTTGGGGGGATGGCCCTGAGCCCCCTCTTCTCGCCACTGCCTTGCTGCTTGCTCCCTTGCTCACTGGGCAGGCGGACCCCTCAACAGCACCCAAACTGGCCTACCTGCTGCCAAAGGCACCACCTTGCCCTGGTAACCTTGACTGCCCAGAAAAGGGTACCTCTGGGGCAGCGGGTTTAGCCAACTGGGCCTTAGAAGAGCACAGGGCTCAGCTGGGATCTGCTACCCACCTGCCCCTTTCCCTTTCCAGGCCTCAGTTTCCCCATCTGGGCAGGGTGGGAAGTCCGGACCTCTGTCTGATTCTCACTCACCCTGCACTTGCCCAATGGATAAACACATACAACAAAGAGCTACGGACAAACTGTGGCGCTTCCTGGGCTGCAGTTGGCCTGGGGCCAGGGGCACCCACCCCACTCTGTGGGCAAACAGATGGGACAGTCAAATGGGCTGCTTGGCACAGGCAGGGCACACAAGTCTGGGCTGGCTGGCACCAGACAGGATGGCCCCGTGGTCAGCTGGGCAGCAGGGAGCCGTCTGCTGGATGGGCCGTGTTCGGGAGTCCAGGCCTCCAACCCCGGGTTACCCATTCATCCTTACCCTCCTCGGGCTCTCCCTCCAGGCATGAGGGCCTAGGCATGGGTGGGCCCACGTCCCCAGGTGGCCCCACCCAGGCTCAGTCCAGGCCTGCAAGGCACTGGCAGCTCATGAAAGCATGCAGCGGGGCACAGGTCTGCAGAGGCGGCAGGCCACCCACGACCCACAGGCCTCAGGGGCTCCCCCGCCACCCTCAGCGTGCCTCTGCGGCTCACACCCCATGGGCCGGGGCAGAGTCAGAGGATTAGGGGGTGATTTGCACCCAGGTCGGGGCTCCCAGGGGCAGCCTCCTGGTTCCAGCCCCAGCCCCTCCTTGCCCAGCTGCACCACCTCGAGCAAGCCATTTCCCTTCTCCGAGCCTCACTCTTTCTGCCCATAAAATGGGAATGAAGACAACGTCTTGCTCTTAGCCGGGGAAGTGAAGATGAAATGAGGAAATGAACTGCAGGAAGTTTTCCCTATAACATGGCTGAAATGAATGAATGGTTTAAAAAGAAGCAGATTATACCCCCAGCACATCTTTTGAGAGTCCAGACCCCTCCTGGAAGCGGGAAGGACCACAGTCCCTGGACCCTTCGAAGGCATGACCCCCGTTAACCTGCCTCGTCAAGGCTCAGCTCGTCACCAGAATCCAGGCACGTTTACTTCTGGAAAGTTTTCATTATCTTCAAATCTGATTGCAGGGGGAGAAAGAGTCACAAACTTAGCATCTGTGACTCATGAGCCGTTGGGGGCAGGGGAGGTGGTGTTGGAGCTTGAATGCAGGCGGGCAGAGATTTCCAAAGATCAGGGTGGGTTTCTTAAGCCTCTGAAGGGTTCTCATTTCATAACCAGCTGACATGCACATAAAGGAGCGATATTTTTTCCCAAGGAAAAGTCTCACCCGTCCAGGGCGAGGCTAATCACCCCCAAACGCCTTTGATCACCGTGTCAGCCTGCTGTCGGCTGCCGGCCTGGGGGGCAGGGGGTGCCTGTCCCTCCTGGTGATCACGGTGTTTGTTTCCTTGGGTTCTTACCAACGAGCCGCGGGGCGACTGGTTTTCTCACCCATTTCCAAGGGAAAGTGCCAGGCAGCCTTGGGACCGAGGCTTGGGGACAGGATTGGGGCGCCAGGTGCCAGAAACCTGGGCCAGCTGCCGAAACTGCGGGCGCACCACTCAGCGTTGGAGAGAGCTGGTCAGGTGCCGCACCAGGAGTCTGTGTGGCAGCCCTCAAGAACCCTTCTAATAGATATCCTTATACCCATTCGGCAGATGGGGAAACTGAGGCTCAGCGAGCTGAAACAACATGCCCAGGCTCTCACTTCTAGAAAGTGGTAGAGTCAGGATTTGAATCCAGGTCTGCCTCACTCCAGCATCTGTCCCCATAATCCCTCTATTGCCTCCTCAACTCAAGCTCCAAGAGTTATTTAGCAGAGACTACATGGAGCAGAATGAGGGGACCACGGTTCCTGTCTGGAAGGAAGTTGGAGTCTGATTGAATGAATGAATGAGAAAATGAATGAATGAGTGAAAGAATGCGTGAATGAATGAATTTGGGGCCTCTAAATTGATGATTGCATTTTCCTTGTTCATGATCCTAGCTGCTCTAAATTAGCAGACTCCTGAAAATGTTTTAATGTGCTTTCAGATCTACCTGAGCTGGAGAAAAGGGCTCATGCAGGTAGGACATTTTGGGGATCAGGCCCAAGGACAGGAATTGGGGAGCAAACAGTGAGACAGGGAAGAAGGAGAGCCAACCTGAAAGTGTACCACTGAACTGGTCATGGCGCTGGCACGTGAAGCTGCCCTCACTGGGAACCCCTGATGAGCCATGTTGAGTGTACCCCAAAAGTGTCTGCCCAAGAGATGAAGAAGGGAGTTTTTACCCCTGGATCTTATGTCTTATTGACCAAGCGTGGCCTGGTGGTGGGGATGTGGGAAACAGCAACTAATGCCTTTGAATTTCTAGGTTTGTGCATGAGGCATAATGACTGGTCCATTCCCAAAGAAGCCCCAAAGTAGAAAGGATGGGCTGTTGGGGCAGCTGATGCGAGGTACTGGCAGCTTCTACCTGCGTGCAAGGTTGTCATAGAAAGGGCTTCAGTAAAAGAGCTGGGCCAAGACGATGCAAGGCAGAGCATGAGAGAGAGCTAATCCAGAGTCCATGAGGCATTTGTTCATTCAGTTGATATCGACACTGAGCCAGACTCTGAAAATACCGGTTAGGGGTTTACTGCATTTGTTTTTAGCTCTTTCCTGGGAAAACTCCCCTCTTGCATTAGGAGTGAGTAGACCCAACACATGTAAATGCCCAGCAAATTGACATTGGATAAATGGATGGTTGGGGTTGGTGGAGGAATGGACAGATAGGTGGATGAATGGACAAGTGGGTAGATGTATGGATAGAAAGATGAATGGATGGATGGATGAGTGGGTGGATGGATGGACAGATAGGTGGGTGGATGGCTGAGTGAATGGATGAATGGATGAGTGAATGAATGGATGGATGGATAGATGGGTGGGTTGGTGGATAGATGGACAGATAGGTGGGCTGATGGCTGAGTGAATGAATGAATGGATGAGTGAATGGATGGATAGATGGGTGGGTTGGTGGATAGATGGACAGATAGGTGGGCTGATGGCTGAGTGAATGAATGAATGGATGAGTGAATGGATGGATAGATGGATGGGTTGGTGGATGGATAAGTAGTTGGATTGATAATAGACAGGTGGGTGGTAGGGCCAGAATTCCTTCTGCCACCAATAGTCCAAGCACCTCTTCACTGGGCATGGGTCCAACAACTAAGATGGGATCCTGAGCCAGTTTGGAGCTGGAAAACCAGCCAGACACCCTGAAGCTAGCCTTTGTGTTAGATGGAGGTAGGAGGTGGCTCCTGGCCAGGAGCCGAAAGCTGTCTCCTGATGGCTACGAAAAAGCCTCCCAGCTCCAGAGCCTGTGGGCTGGGGCTGGAATCTTGGCTGCCTTCCTTTCAGGCTGGCTGAAGGGCCTTGAACAAGTCACTCAAGTTCTCTGAGTTTTGGTTTTCTCATAAATAAATGGCTACCATAGGTCCCCACCGTTGGCCATCTCTGCTGCCATAGTGCCCTCCTATAGGGAAACTGTCATCTTGTCATTTTGAAGCCCTTTCTCTGAGTGAAGAATCTTCAAAGTATCTAGGTCCCAGTCAAGGTTAAAATTTCTCATTATCATGGTAGAATTGATGGGCAGGACAATGGAATTTGGAGCTCCCAGCTATGATTCCTGATATTACATGGACTGCTCCAAGATGTGCATGGAGTCTCCAAAAGACCTTCCCCAAGACCTGGCTCATCTTATGTTCTGAGGACCCTCCAGAGGTTGCTCATCTTTGGGTGGAAGGTGGCTGCTGAAGGGCACAATCTAGGGACGTTCTCAGAAAGTGGGGTGAGCTGTCCGCTTCCCAAGTGGAAGATTCCAAAAGCACTTATGAACTGGGAGCATTGTCATGGGCACAAGATCCACCCTCCATTGAAAGAAAAGGATGGAGAGAGGAAGAGGGAGAAAGTAGGGATGGAAGGAAGGCTGCGATGGGGAGGCCAGACCTACCTACTCGGAGGGGAAATCACCACACACCGTGTCCTTTTAGAAGGGCTTTTAGTGCCGTTGGCGACAGAGGCCCAGGCGGGGATGGGGGGACGGCCAGCCCCAGGTGTCACAAAGCGATTAGGGGCACACGCTCAGCCCAGACCCCCAACCCAGCTGCCCCCTGCTGTGTGGGGAACGCACGCCGTGCACTCCCGCCTCCTCCGCAGACATATTTCTAGAAGGAATCAGACACGTGGACAACCGAGGGTGGCGCCATGTGGGGACAGCAGTCAGCGGCTCAGCATCAGGGAAGAGAAGCCAAGGCAGGCGCACAGAATTGGGGAACTTGGGGGTCAAGACTTCAGGAAGAGTGGGGGGGTCTTCTCTGTGGTCTGGGGGCCCAAGAACCGTTCCAGGCAGTGGGAACAGCATGTGCAAAGCCGTGGGGGGGTGCCCAAGACCCCGGCCCCCTGGGAAGCCGTCTTGAGGTGGGCGTGGAGGCCGTGCAGGGTCCGTCCAGGGAGGTGGCAGGGGGAGCTGCTGGGTGAAGGATTCTACGGCTTGCTCCTGGGAGCCTCGGGACCTGGGCGAAGGGGAAAGTCGGGCTCTCAGAGCCCCCTGCAATCTTCTCTCTGCCGGCCACGTTCTGGACAGTGGATGGGGACAGAGGCGGGAGAGCAGGCGGGAGGTGAGAGCAGAGGCCGGCGTGGCCTGCCCTGACCAGCGTCCACGGGGCAGGCAGGGGGGCAGAATACCCGAGACCCCAGGGTCCCGCCTGCAGCTGCAGGGTGGGGGGTGTCCTAGAGCCACGGGGCAGAAGGGCGCCACGTGCTTGTTCCCCGGGGCAAAGGCACAACAAATACTTCACCCGGACACTTCCTCCAGGAGGGGGAGAAGTGCCCAAAGGTCCCTTTGTCTTAAAACATTAATGTCCACTTTTAGATTGGGTTGGGGGATGGAGGAGGGGAAAAGAGGAAGGCAGGGGGCTGGAGGAGCCATCACTGGGCATCATTCATAAACCACACACTCGGTCCTTCATGGGGCCCAAAGCTCACCCTCGTGGTTACGCAAAGATTTATTGAAGCCCCAGCGTGGGCTCATTTATTTTCTTCCACACTGATTTGAAAAGACCGTTTGCATCTGCCCTGGAGAAAAAAAAAAAAAAAGAAAATGTGCTTATTTGGCGAACGTTGTTTGAAAAATCTGTTTGTCCCCAAAGAAGTGGCTGGGTGTTTGGGCAGGGGCGTGTGTGTTGAGGAGGGGTCACTTGTGGCTGTGTCCTCCCCCATCGTCTGCTGGCCAGAGTTGTGCTGGGAGAAAGTAAACTCAGACATCCGTTGCTTGCATCTCAGGATCTACAAGTGTTGCTTCAAGGCCCTGCACTGGAGGATCGAGGCCTCCTGCCGTTTTATCCAGTTCCTTGGTGTTGTTTGGTTCTAGGCAGATCAAAATGTAAAGAAATGTATGACACCGGATGAGGAAAAAGGCAGAACAAATTTCAAACATCAGCTAAATTTGGGTGAAAGTTCTATTTCTCCTCTCCAGAAAGGAAAAGCAACAACTGTGAGTAAACTCTGACCCTTCCTCCTATCCTTAATATATAAAGAGCTCTTGTAAACCAATAAGAAAGAAAAGACACAATTGGGTAATTCATGAAAGTATGGGTCAGTAAAACACAGGTAACAAACTGTTTAATTTTATCAAAACTCAAAGAAAGGCAACTTAAAGCAGACAACTCAAATATTATCTTGCACTTACCCAATTGACAATGATGCTTAAGAATAGTAAAAGCCAATTAAGGATGTCTCAAGAATGGAGGCAGAAACTGTTGGCATCCAACATAATACCACCTTTCTAGAGAGCACTTTGGCCACAAGTATGACAAGCCCAACCCTGGGCATACTCTCTGACCCATCAACTCCACTTTGAGGAGTTCAAAGAAGGGCAAGAGGTTTGGCCATGAGAGGCCCAAGGGCTCTGAGTCATATCAACCCTCCCCCACCCTCCAGGCCCAGCATGGCTCCTCCCCCTGGTCTCCTGGCACATAATGGCCCCTTGGCACCAGCCCTCATCCATGCATCCCGGAGTACACTGCTGCTCAAGGTAAGGAGGAAGTTCCAACCTGCCTTAAGAGGCTGTGAGCACCTCACAGGGGGCATGCAAGCAAGAGTGGCTTTACGTTTCCTTCCAAGGCTGAGACTCCTTGGCCCAGCCTCACCCGAGGTCAACTCAGCTCCACAGGGCAGACCCCAGGCTGCCCCCAGCCAGGGTCAATGAACTCAGACCACCAGTGCTGGGAGGCCCTGAAAACAATGTTTAGGCCCAGCCCCTATTGGATGGATGGGGAAACTGAGGACAGTGACCCACCTCCCCAGCTGTGTGTCAGTGCTGGGACCAGATGTGGGACCTGCGAGCCAGAGCCCCTTGCCATGTTCTTTCCAAACCGGTCACCATCAGAGGACACACTTTGCCTGGGCAAGACCAGGGCTTCAACTCAAGGGTCCTCGTCCAACGTATTTGGGGAGGTGGAGGTGAACAAAGTTGGACAGGTTCTTTGGGACAAGGTTCCTGAAAGGATGGCTGGGACTTTACTGCACTTGGGTCTCAGGGAAGCCGGGAGGGAGGGAGGGCAGCAGGGGGGCAGCTGGGGGGCCAGGCAAAGATGAGGCTCAGGCCAGTTCAGCCTTGTCCTAATCCATGGGTGATAAACCCCACCGCCGAGCTGAGATGGGGAAGCCTTTGATATCCAGCACCAAAGTCGGGGGGTGGGGGATGTGATAGCTGTCGGGGCTCACGTGGCTGGGAGAAGGTGCAGGGGCTGGTAAATGAGCAGTGGGTGGACACCAGGCATCCCTGCTGCAGAGCCCTGGGGTCTCCATGAGGGCCCCCAGCCCACAGGGATCCCCAAACTTACTTGCTCTCAGAGCTCTTTGGGGCTCAAGGATTAACACACGAGGGGTTCAACAAACAATTGAGGGGTGCTAGCTGACACTGGCCATCCTCTGAGACCTGGACCCTGGCTCAGCATCTCAGTCAGCATTCTCAAGGGCTATAGAACCAGTGGGTGATTTATCTTAGGGAACTGGCTTACACATTGAAGGGAGCTGCCACGTCCAAAGTGCCCAGGGCAGGCTGGCAGGCTGGGACACCTGGCACAGGAGCGGATGCTGCAGTCATTTCATCATGAGTAGTTTTTCATTGTGGTAACATATATCTAAGACGAAAATTTCCCCATCTCAGCCCTTCTTAAGTGAGCATTGCAGTGGAATCGATGACCTCTGGCATTGCAGTCTCAAGGAAGAAGTTCCTTTCTTTGGAGAAACTCCAGTTGTGGTTTTAAGGGCTTTGATTGGCTCTCCAATGCACACACATAATGGAGGGTCACGTGCTGTTTTGGTTTGCTAAAGCTGCCGAATGCAATGTACCAGGAATGGATCGGCTTTTGTAAAGGGGATTTATTTAGTTACAAACTTACTAATCTGCAAAGGCACACGGCAATGTCTGCTGGGTTTCTCTCCCAACTTCTGGGTTCAAGGGGCTCTTCCCAGTGCAGTTCCTCTCTGCATCTCTAAACGTCTGGGTCTGCGTTGGCTCTGAGCACGGAGCTGAGGTGTGCTGAGATTTGCTGAGCTCTTTTCCGACCTCCCCTTTTAAGCCTGCAGCTGATTAAGTGAAATGTCACTCCTGGAGGGAAGCACCCCCCTTAGCCAGCCACAGACAGTACATCAGCCATAGATGAAACCCACCTAACGATGACGTAAGCCCAACAGAGCAACTGGGCAGCAT
The DNA here is from genome assembly GCF_023851605.1 of Tamandua tetradactyla. Classification (NCBI taxonomy): domain Eukaryota; kingdom Metazoa; phylum Chordata; class Mammalia; order Pilosa; family Myrmecophagidae; genus Tamandua; species Tamandua tetradactyla. Next base: position 5,311,830 of record NC_135335.1, read on the forward strand.
CACGTGGCCAGGTTACCCCTGGCCTTCACCATCACAGCCCCTTTACTTAAGGTCAGCTGTCTGTGGCTGCAGGCTGCGACCACACAACACCCTGCAGCCTCATCTGGACGGGCATCTGCTTTATTGAGTAACTGGGTGCTGTAGCCAAGTGGACCGTAGACCTGACTTCCACTCCTCCTTGCCAGGGCATGGATGTACTGCCCGCCTTTCCTAGGTGGTTCCGTAGAATTTCCAAGAGGAGACGCCCCCTCCTACCCACCCCTGCAGGGCCCGCGCCCCTATCTCGGCAGCTCAGAGGCTCCTGGAATGGTCGGAAGCCACAGGAGACGCCCGTCCCTTCCCATGGGTGCGCCTGGCAAGTATTTTTCACGCCAATCCCTGCAGCCTGGCGATCAGCTCTTCCGCAGTGTGCCAAGCCCTCCCCGCACCCCAGTGCGGGATGTGTCACTCACGATCTCTCTCCTTAAAGCCTGACCAGGCCCCAGCCCTGAGGGGGCACGGGGGGACATGAAGCCGGGTGAACTTTGCCAGGTCCTACCCTGCAGAATGGACGGTGTCAGGGAGAAGATGGGATGAGAGCCTGCCCTGGGGAGGGCAGGGGGCTTCCATGCAAGGGTTGGGTTTGAAGGGGAAGGAGAAAGTCTGTGGGGGAGATGGGGGGGGGTGCTGGGGGGCTTCTTTGGCCGACACCTCGTCGGAGCCCAGCTCTGCTGCCTGAGCTGCTTGGTTACATGTGAGCCCATCCGGCGGACACTTCCGGAGCCCCTACTGAGTCCCTGTGCCCCCCACCTGCCCGAGGAGGCAGGTCCCTGGTCTGCATGACACCAAACAGTTGATGTTATCATGCTCTTGCACGAGCCAGGTGCAGGCAAATCCCCAGCACCTTTATTCTCGCAAAATTCTCCTGAAATGCTCATCAGACCCATTTTGCAGGCTGGGGGACCGAGGCACACAGCTGTAAGAGCAGAAGCACGGATTCGTCAGACCCCCAAAGAGCCCTCCCTCATGGTCCCTGCCCCCTTGCCCTGCTGGGTAGGCCCTGGCCCCTAGACTGTGGGTCCCGGGCTCAGCCTGGCCCCCGGCGGGGGCACCCTGGGCCCTCTCTCGCCTGTCACCTCACAGCACACTCCTTGTCCCAGGCCTGGAAAGGGCCCCTCTTCCAGAGAAGCCCACTTGGGTACCTGCCATCCAAGAGCTGGGCACTCTTTGGGGGCACACCCAGAGGATACCCCAAAGGCGGCGTGTGCCGGGGGTCACCCAGAGCTGTGGCATGGCTCAGGGCACATGGCGTTTCGGTGCTGCCAGGAAAGACAGAGCAGGGCAGGGGCCGGGAGAGGCCCCAGAGTGGGGTGGGGTGGAGAGAAGTTTCTGGAGGGGCTTAGGGAACACAGAACAGAAGCGATTACCCTGAGTCCTTGTGGAATCAGCAGGCTAAGCCTGGGAATGCAGTAGGCATTTATAATTGCTCAGTGATCGATTTAAGGTCATTTCCTGCATGCAAAAGGGGCACGTTGCAGGCAGCAATAGATATAAATGTCTGTCCCTTGCCCGGGCTCTCTGCAAGGGCCCACTAGGGAGGGGTCAGTGAGGAGGGGGTGGACTTCAGGACTAGAGGGCAGGCCAACGGCTCCAGCAATGCTGCTTCCCCACCAGGGCCCCAGAATCGCCTGCATACAGGTGGTGCCAATGCAGCTCACAGATGCCGAGTCCAGGTGAAGGAACGGCACCCAGCCACGACGCACCTGAGATGGGCAGGGCCCTGGGAGTCATGGCAGGCGCAGGAGGGGGTGAGGACCCAGGGGCTCCAGCCCGGCAGACCCCAGCCCCAGCCTCAGACGGGACCCTCCTGGGTATGGGCTTCGTGGCTGGGGGCAAGTGGCCGAGCCTCTGTTTCAGGTGACCAGTGGAACCCAGGACAGCACATGCCGTGTCCCAGGGGCTGGATGCGGCGAGGGTTCACTCCAGCCAGGAAGAGCCAGCCGGGCTACAGGACCTGGGGTCCCTTGCCCCTGGGTCCACCCTCCCACCCACACCCCCTTGGCTTGCCTCTCTGTGCCTCTGATCTGTCAAACTTGATGTGTGGCATCTGTCAACTGCACAGAGGTGGCGGGAGGTACCAGGCGTGGCTTTGTTGGCGCTGGCTGGGCGGCTGGACGGACTGCCCGGCAGTAGGGACCCACCATGCAGCCCCGGCCCAAGCAGCGGTCAACGGCCTGGCAGCCCCCTTTCCCAGGTCCCTCTCAAAGCTGGGCACGGAGAAGCAGTGACGGGAGCCCAGCCTGCACACGCCTGTGTGTCTGACCACCTCCCTCCAGCCTCGGCCCAGCAGCTACCAAAGCACAGACACCGCGTCTGCCTGCCTCACTTCCGCTTCCCCAGCCTCTGGCATGCAGTTGGTGCTTACTAAGTGCTTGATATATGAACAAACGCCCCTTGTAGCTAGCTCCCTGTGCTCTGGCCCCAGACTCAGGAACGCCATGAGATTCAGATGGAAGCCCGACATCCCAGAAAAACATGTTCTTTCTCTCCCCACTGGAGGCAGGCTCGAAGGGGCACGGACAGAAATGTTTTGCGTGGCTCTAACCCCAGGACAGGCCCAGAGAAAGCGGCACTTTCTCCTCGCCTGCCTTTCCAGATGCCAGAGTGGTCAGCCCTGCCGCGTCTCCTTCTCAGAACAGAGAAAGGATTCTTTCAAAGAGAACGTCCCCCGAAAAAGGGGGGAAAGGAAGAAAGAAAGAAGGGGAGTTAAAAGAAACCGGAATGAGCTAAGACCCTCCCCTCGACATGTGCTCCCCGTGCTATTAAAACATTTTGTCTTTACAGCTCAGAAAATTTTAAATTTTCAGGCTACCAGACCCAGCCTGTCCCCATCAATATTCATAGCATCTGTCTTTCCCTATAAAACTCCCTCAGTGCAGCTTCCCCCAGGAGAAAAATACTTTTCTCCTCCCCGCCCGCTCTTTCAACAGATTGCAGGACAGATGATTGCATTGTGTGCTCGCATTTCCATCTGAAAACTCCCCTCCGTGTTGGCCACTGGGTGCCCCTATTAAGTCTCGGGCACCGAGGGGCCACGTGGGGTGGCAATGCTTCTGTCGCCCGCTCCCCGGGCCTTTCCATCGGAAGAGGGAAAAGAGCGCGGCAGACAAAGATGCGGGACATAAATTAAGCCCTGGCTTTTTAAGTTCAAACCGAATTTTCTTTATTTTTCCACAGCTGTCAGAGGAACAGGGTAGAAATCCAGTAATGCATGTTTAATGTATTAAAAAGGGGAAGGAAGAAGAAAGAGAAAGAGAGAGAGAATGAAAACCGTCCGCTCCAAGTATTCCGTCCGCCGACTCGCATCATTATTTCGGGCCAGCGAACTCCAAGCAAGTCAAGTGTGGAAATGTGGACAGGGGCCAGGGACCCCCCGCCCGTGGCTGTCATATCTGCTGAAAGCGCACTCGTCGAGGTGGCGGGGGCCAGAGGGGGACAAACGTGTCACCGAGCAGTAGGACCGCCGCCAAGTCGGCCCAGCTTCACCGAGGCCGGCTGCTTGGCGCTGGCTGGGCGGCTGGACGGACTGCCAGGCTGTAGGGACCCGCCATGCAGCCCCGGCCCGAGCGGCGGTCTGTGGCCTGGCAGCCCCCTTTTCCAGGCCCCTCTCGAATCTGGGCCTGGAGAAGCAGCGATGCGAGCCCAAGCCTGCACGCGCCGAGGGCTGCTGTTTAGCGGTCAGCGAGCACAATGCGGGTGCGGTGCCGCCCATGCCCCTTGCTATAGAAACTTCTGGAAGCTGAAGGCGGCGGAGCAGAGCGCCTCCAGCCAGCCAGGGTTCTTTCCATTGCACGGTGCCACCAAGTTATGCGCTCTGGGTCGGCCAGGCCTGTGCTCAAATCCCCGGCTTGGTGACCAGGAGCAGACTGCCAGCCTCTCTGCAGGTGTTACAGTTGACACCGTTGTCATCAGGTGTTATGGGAGGCGCCCGGGGTGGGCCCCCCAGGCTAGGGGAGGTGTGGAGGAGAGGAGCGCGTCTTCATGCAGTCAGCCCTTCCCACAGTCGGAGAGGAAGCCGCTGTGTGCGTGTGGACCCCACGCCTTCCTGACACCTCCCCGAGGCAGCAACCAGTCCCATCCCCCAAAGGTCACGGGCCAGGACACGGCCTCTCCTGCCCAGTTCAAGGCAATGGACCCCATTGAGATAATTCACAGTAAGTGCCCAGGAGCTTTCCCGAGCATGAGCTCGCTCAAGGCAGGGCAGTCATCATCCCCTTGCACAGATGAGTAAACTGAGGCTGGGAGAAGTGAAATGCCAGGAGCCCCGAGCCAGGAGTTGAGCCCACTTCCCTCCAACCTCCAAGCCTGTGTCTTCAGCTTTTCCTCAGCACTGTGGTTCTCTCCCCAGTGATTAGATTGGGCATCTGTGTCCGATTTGAGTCCTTCTGTCCGCTGGTTGAAACCATCCCCCCTCTCCGGCACCCCCAGGATGGCGGGGGGGCTGACCTGTTAAAAACCCCATCCCCCGTGACAGATGAAACAGCGGCCTCCCCAGGGCCACCTCTGCCCCACGACACAGCAGGTCGGCCCCTCCACTCGGCCCGTCCGCTGGGGGCCAGGCCAGCCCCTCTGCTCTCCGTCCAGCAGCCAACACATTCCATGTGCCCCTGCCCGGCCCGGGAGTCATAGGCCCAGGGCTTCCCCTGGCTGGCTGGGGGTTCCTGTCCCCCGTCCCATCCTCCTGCCTGAGAGCCTGTGGGGTCCACGCAGTGGGGACCCAGCCAGCCCAGACTGAGGATGACAGTTCTAGAAGCCCCTGACCCCTAGCTCTGCCCTGACCAAGGTGCAGCCGCCAGGGAGGACCTTCTCCCGCGCCGGACAGCTTCCTCTGCAAGAGAGCTGAAGGCCCTCTGTGGTCCACCCCGCAGGGTCCCAAATGAGCAAAGCAGAAGTCACTAGAAAATCGTCACGGGGTCACTGAGATGCAAGGCAGCGCTGCCCGCCCCCCCACCCAGCCCCGAGAGGGTCAGCACGGAGGCCCGAGCCCGGTGCTGGGCAGGCGGCCACATCCGTGTCCCCGGGCGGCAGGACCGGGTTCCTGGTGACCCAGACGGGTTCTTTCACCCTGGGCCTCGTCGGCGGCGGTACCGTGAGGGGTCGTTTCCGAAGACCCCAAAGGCACAAGGACCCCAAAGTGGCCACTGGCTTGTGATTGGGGATTCGGGCCACCCTTGGTTCACCCCAAGTTCGTGTACAGGACAGCGGCTTGGGGCGATGCCACCTCCCCCCAAAGCCCCCTGAGCTTCGGCCAGCTGCCCCCATGGCCGGGGTGTGCGGTGGCAGGGGGTTACCTGCACAGGGCCCCGGGAGAGCCGTGCTGCACGGTAGATGGAAGATTCACGGGACCAGCCTGAGCTCCTCGTGGGAGGCAGGACTCCAGGCAAAGGAGTGGGCGCCGTGGGAAAGGGTGCCCCAGAGGTCAAGCACCAACCCTAATTCCTGTCCGAGCATTTGCCATGTGCCCAGCCCGGCAAGGGGCACGTCAGGTCAGGGAGAGGCTGCAAGGGACTGCGCTGTTGGGAAAATGCCAGCCTCCAGCTTAAACCTAACGGCTCACTCTCGTGCATCTTAACACGAAAAGAAGTAACAGAAATAATTATCTAAAATTGATCTGTGCTGATTCCATGCAAGGTGCCGTGGCAAACGCCAAATGCGGCTTTTCCTGACCATTCTCCAGTGGGAGGGGCACCGCTGGGGGCGGGGACATCAGGGGCAGCCAGCTGGTAATGGGGGCAGTCAGAGTCCGGGGTCAGCACTGCCCTCTCTGCCTCCCACGCCCCCCCCACACACACACACTGGTCACGGAGCAGCAGGACAGGTCACAGGGAGAAAGAAAGAAGCAGAGAGACCTTTGTCATTGTCTCAGTTTGCCAGCGCTGCTAAGACAAACATCCCACACTGGTCGGCGTGCACTACAGGCATTTACCGGCTCCCGGTTTTAGGGTTAGATGTCCACCATCGAGATGTGGACAGGCCAGGCCTCCACCCGGGGTCCAGGGTGCCCTCTGCCATCGGGCCTCTGCTCTCCATGCCGGCTCCTCTGGTTTCCTGACCTCTGGGCCCCCCCGATGACCTACATCCCTCCTTACAAGGCCTCTTGGGATGCAGGTTCCCCCGGCCTCAGGGAGCCAGGCTCCTTGGAGACCCTCTTCACAAATGAGCCCCTTCTTAACTCACCGCATCCCCAAAGGTCCTGTATGCGCACGGTTCACACCCACAGGGACACAGACAAACACGGGGACGTGATTCAGTCCCCAACAGCCAGAGGCGGGAGCAGCAGAGCCACCCCAGGCCAGACCAGTGGAGTCGAGGGGCAGCCCGGCCCCCAGCCCAGCTGCTCACGCCTGCCCGTGGCACGGACAGCGCCCGCCTGACCGCCTCTCCCCGGGAAAGCCTGACCCGGGCCTGGCACCCACCCTCCCTCCGGCACCGCTGCCCTGCCGGCCGAGTCCTCTGCCCTGTACCTCCTTGGCTCAGCCGCTGCTCCCAGGAAGCTTCCTCCGCCCCCCCGAACTGGACTGCGGGCTTCCTCTGGACTCCCATCCTGCACCTCCAGCCCCGCCTCTGCATCTCCTGCCCCATCCGTGCACCTCTCACCCGGTCCCTGTACCTCCCGCCCCACCCCTGCACCTCCTGCCCCGTCCCTGCACCTCCCACCCCGTCCCTGCACCTCCTGCCCGGTCCCTGCACCTCCCAACCCATCCCTGCACCTCCCGCCCCCTCCCTGCACCTCCCACCCCGTCCCTGCACCTCCCGCCCCTGCACCTCCTGCCCTGTCCCTGCACCTCCTGCCTGGTCCCACCTCGCCCCCTCCCCCTGCCTCTCTTCTGCAGGGGGCTCAGAAACCACATCTGTCTCTCACAGGGCCGAGGACCGCCTGGCACTCGGTATTCCTGGAGTGTGTTCTCACCTTACAGATGAGGAAGCCGCAGTCAAACAGGGGCGGGGAATCCACCCATGAGGCCGGGGGGGGGGGGGGGGCCCAGGTCCAAGCTGACCAATGAGAGGCCGGTGCTGTCAAAGAATGGATCCCTCTAGGAACCCAGGGATGAGCCTGGCCCTGGCATCAGGGGACCCACAATGCCTGCCTGGCCAAATGGAGTGGAGGGAGGGATGTAACGAAATAAGGTATCAGGGGCTGGGAGAGTTCAGAAAGAGTCAAGGGGCTGTTCTGAGCCTACTCTTATGTACGCTTCGGCCAGATACTGCTATTTACCGTGGTTTGCCAACCTCCATCCAAAACCATTCCTGCCAATTGTAAAGAACACCTCAGTGCTATCGGAGATCCTACTAAAGTTCCATGCACTTCGATTACTTTCCAGAAACCTATAACTTCCAGATGGGCTCCTAGGCCAACTAAGTCCAGAAACCCAGAGGGGCCAGTGTCTCCCAGAACATCAACTAGTTCCTTCCCCCATCCCATATTATCAACAGCCCCTTCCAACATGAATAAGTTAGAATGGGCATAGCCCAAACACCCCTAAAGATTGGGAGAAGGCTCAAAGGAGAAGGAGGAGTTATAACAGAGAAGAGAGGATTTAACAAACGAGTATGACTGCCGAGTCATCATATCAATATTTCTTTTAGTCTCCAGCGCCTTGGAGCAGCTAGAAGGAAAAACCTAAAATTGTGGAACCAAACTCTAAAATCTGTTCTATAACTGTTTGTCATATTCTAGGCTGAAATTTATGTATATATGTTATATTTCACAATAAAAATAGTAATAAATCCGTCAAAAATCACAGCAATCGTGGTGATGATGGAAGCCATGCCTGCCCAATAGTGACGCTTTCCTTGCAGTGTGTGGTCACACGGCCCAATCCCTTTCCCAGGTAACAGAGCCAGCCAGATTGAGGGAGGTAAGTGCATGCCCAGGCACACACGCACACACACACTTGTGCATATACACACCAGTTTTTGCCCTCACGTGGGCAACCTGTTGGTTTACTCATCAGCTGCTTTCAGCCGAAGCTGCAGTTTTTCCCCAGGGCAAGTCTTTTAGCAGAAAAAGGAAAGCTCCAGGCCGGCCCCTCACCCTCCTAAGCTGACATTCCTCCAGAAAACTCCCCTGCGACCCAAACTCAAGAAAGAATGTCAAGTTGGGGTTGGGTTTTTCCTACCGAAGGTCTGCCTATAAAATCTGACACTCAAAATCCCGGTGCTGTCCGAAGCCGGTCAACGCGAATCGCATTTCTGAATGACACTTTTCGCGGCCAAGTGTGGGCCTGTGGGTGGGGGCTGTCGGGACTGAGCGAAGCCAGCAAAATCAGCTCCTTAGCCCCCCCCCCCCCCCCCCCCCCCCCGCGACGAGAGGCCGCCAGCCCCAAGCCGCTCCTGCCGCGTGCTGACCGGCCCTGCCGGGAGACCCCCGGGGAAAGACCCCATGCCCCAAGACAAAGGAGCACCTGCCAGACCCCGTCCTCCCGGGCTGCGGGGTGGGGGGTGGGGGGGCTCCCTGGCCCGTGCCGGAGGCCGGGACCCCCCCCCCCGCCCCGTTCCCTCCCTCCCTCCCCAGGCCTCCTCCGCGGAGTGACAGGGCAGCTCCCAAGGTCACCTCCAGGGTCCCCACGCAGGCTCCTGGGCATCTGTCCCGGGCGCTGGGCAGTGGAGGAGGGTTGGCCCAGGCCCATTGTCTGGGGCCTCGCAGTCCCCACCCGACGGGAGGGGGGCCCTTTGTCCCCAGGCAATCTGCCGCACTCCCCCCCCCCCCCACCGTCCCTACTCGCGGCGGAAAGCGGGGACCACCCAGCGCTGTCAGGAGATCCGCGCGCAACGGCCACCCCCGGGCTGCCCGGCATATGGCTGTCCCCCGGCCCCCGCACGCCGCGTGCATTTTGAACACTCGAAAACCAAAATGCCAAAATGCAGCTTCCCGAGCCCTGTGTCATGCCGGCGGATGGCGTCCCGGCTTCTGAGCGGCATCTAATAACCGAAGTACGTGTGAACAGCGCGGTGGAGACGCGCCTCCTAGTTCCCACGTGACGTCACCTGGCAGCCACCTCACCCTCCTTCCGGCCCCCCGGAGAGCCCGAGGGGAAGCTGTCCTGCAGACCTCTCCCGCCAAGTTCAAAGGCCCGGTGGTGGGAACAGCAAAAGGTTTTTCCTTGTAAGTCTTGAAAATTCCGTTGCAGCCAAAGGAAAAAAAAAAACCCTTCTTTTTTTTAACAAATATTGCTAACAAGGACAGTAGCCAATCAAGAATATAATTTAGCCCCGGTAATCCCCAAATGGTGTCAACTGTAGAGGATCCTGGCCGAGGCTGGAGGCGTTTGGATGCAGACCTAGGCTGGTGTTTCAGAGCTGTCCAAAAAGTCTGGCAGCAGGAAAAACCAAGGTGAGTGATCTCCACCCAAAGCTCAGGTGGGCCTCCGACGGCTGCATTACCTCAGAGCAGAGACACAAAGCGCGAGCTGAAGCCCCCCCCGGCCCACACGTGTGCATGCCTCCCAACCTGGCTTGTGTGTATCTTAATGAAACATGGCAAGCAGACACAAAAATCAGCTGATTGAATGCAGAATTGTGTCGCGTTGTCTGAAAGCCTGGGAAAAGCTTTACCATGCGACTCTTAAGAGCTGAAAGGCAGCTGCTCACCTGCAGACATCACCTCCGATCGCAGGTCAAGTTCCTAAGAGAGACGACACCTCCACACCCCTCTGTGGGTGTCCTCAGTGATGTCTTCAACGACGGGGACACAACGCTCCCCTTCTCCCCAGGACCCAGCACAGGGTCTGCCCAGAGCAAGTCTCTGATGGAGGAAGGGCTGGAGAAGTGAAAAGATGGGAGGGTGGAGGGAGGAAGAGATGGAGGAATGGGGAGTTGGAGAGATAAAGGGATGAAAAAGTGGAAGGGTGGAGGGAAGGAAAGATGGAAAGATGCAGGGATGGACACATAAAGAGATGGAGGGGTATGCAGGTGGAAGGATGCAGGGATGCGGGGATGGAGGGACACAGGGACGGATGCAGGGACAGAGGGATGCAGGGATGGAAGGATATGGGGATGGAGAGATGCAGGGATGGGGAGGTGCAGGGATAGGGGGATGCAAGGACACGGGGATGGAGGGATGCAGGGATGTGGGATGGGGGGATACAAGGATGGGGGATGCAGGGATGGGGGATGCAGGGATTGAGGGATGCAGGGATGGGGGGATGCAGGGATGAGGATGCGGGGATGAAAGGATGCAGGGATGGAGGGATGCAAGGATGGAGGGATGTGGGGATGGAGGGATATGGGGATGGAGGGATATGGGGATGGAAGGATGCGGGGATGGGGGATGCAGGGATGGGGGATGCGGGGATGGAGGGATGCGGGGGTGGAGGGATGTGGGAATGGAGGGATGTGGGAATGGAGGGATGCGGGGATGGCACGCATGCAAAGACCACAAATAGTTCAGTGTTCCCCTCCTGGGAGAAACATCAGAAGATGAGCTGTGTGCGCCCTGCCCCAGCTGCAGGGAAGGCCCACCTCTGTCAGCTGGCCCTTGAGGGACCCCTTTTCCTGATGGCTTCATCCTGCCCAGGGTTTCCCCTGCAGTCGGACTACACCTAGCACCTTCACGCACGCCATCCGGGCAGACGCTGCTGGCCGCCCACCTGCCGGCACCCCTCCCACCTTTGCTGGGAGGTCCCCAATGTCCCCGGGGTGAAGGCTGCTCTGGCTGCAGGGCCCCACCCAGCCTGGCAGCAAAGCTGATGAGGCTTTCCTCTTCCCTGTCATTGATTTGGCCATTGATTGGTTCAGACATGGGCATGAGGCAGAGCCTTGATGGATGAGAAAGCTAAGACTGGGGGCCGGGGGTAGCACAGCTGCCGGCAGCTTTCCTCGCTTATAAAGGGAAACACCATAGGAGAGCGGCTCCTTCTCCCTTTGGTGATGGCCGTCTAAGGAGGTGATGCCAGAAGCTGCCACCATCCTGTATTAGGCCAGCAGGGAGCCTCCTGCCTCCAGGCTTCTGGTGGGGCTGCTCTGCTCCTCGCAGCCAGGAGCCCTCGGAGGGGCCGTCACCTCGCATCAGCCCCTTGCAGGTGGCACTGAGCATCACCCTGACCTTGAAGAGGAAACTGAGGCAGGCAGAAGCCACCAGACCCGCCTGCCTCGCTCCAGGCCTCCCACTGGCCAGCCGGCCAGCTCTGCGTTCCCTGGAGGTGTAGGCAATGTGCTCAGAAATGCGGCTGAACCCTGAAGGTGGGGAGCAGATTGCCCATTTATGGGGCATCCTGTTACAGGTGAAGCAATAGGGACAGAAAACAGACGTGTAGCGGGAAGGCTGCGCATTGGCATGCGGTGCACGAGGGAACTTGAGAAGTGATGGAAATATTTTGCATTTTGATTATGGGAATAGGTATAGGACTATGTCCACTTATCGAAATTCATCAAACTGAACATCCAAAAAGAGCGAATTTTACTGTAGACAAACTACACCTTCATAAACCTGGCTTTAAAAAATGAAGCTGGATGAGGGCCCCTTTGCTGGCTGGAGGTTCTGAGACCTGACTGCAGAGCTTTCGGGAAGGGCAGGTTGGCGGACTTCTTGATCGTGAATTTCTTTCTTAAAATGGAATACTGGAGGTGCGAGGGCAGTTCGGTCGTCGAATTCTCGCCTGGTACGCGGGAGACCCAGGTTCTGTTTCCAGGCCATGTGCTCCCCCCTCCACCCCCAAACCCAAAATTTCAACAAATGGAGCTGCAATAATGGGGCAGTCACATGGAAAAAGCATGGAATGGGCCCCCACCACACAGCATACAAAAAAATAAATAAAAAGGAAAGAAACGAATTGGAAAAGAGACCAAAGCAAAGACGCCGTCTGCAAACCAGTGGCACCGCTGAGAGCTGTCAGGCATGCTGGAGCTCGCTGGGCCTGCCCTGCACCAACCGAGGGCGACCGACCCACAAGGCTGGCCACCGAGGCGCCACGGCCGGGGGATCCCTGGGTCAGCACCCCATGTGTCCAGCGATCCATGACACAGTCAGGGACGCCGCCGTGGGACCTCAATTCCAACAATAGAAAGTCACACCCAAGGTGGGTGACCCGGGGTAGGTGACTCTGCTGCTCTGAGCCTTGGGGCCCCCCAGTATGAAATGGGGGTGGCAAGAGGACCCACCTCACCTGTCCCTTCAATGAGATGAGGCTCATCATGAGACTACCTTGCAGCCAGGCTCAGGGGGCACCTCGTCCGGCCCCCCCCATCCCTCCGGCCCCCGCAGCGCCATCTGTTTTATATCTGGGGCTCGGCGTGATCTAGGGGGAAAGGAAAGCGCCAATGCTCAGTGAGGTTTGAGAGCCTGGTCCCCGCGGCCTCTCCTGGACAGCTCAGAAGTGGGTTCCAACACTCCCCAGGCAGCCGGTCAAAGCCCCTCTGTCAGCTCCCATTTTCCAGGGGCCTGGGAGGTTCTGGGAGGGGTTGAGGAGGGGGGTCCTAATTGGCCCTCCCCTGGGCCCCCGTTGCCGCTCCACCGGGGTTCAGCTTCCCAGCCCAGGAGGGGTGTGTGTTTAATTAAAATCCATAAAAATGTAGCCCGCCCAATGCAAGGGCCGTTTCATCCTTCGCAGTCAGTGCAGACACACGTCTTACCTGGAAAAAGTGGTTTATGCAGAAGGAATTTCCCAAATGGGTTCCAGATGCCTCCTTTCCCGGCAAGCGGGGCCTTACGTGGGGCTGGGGGCTGGGGCGGGCCCCTCCTCCCGGGCCCGTGGCCTCAGTGCACACCCGCCGCCGGCTGCTGCTGCTTAGACAGAAGACGTCACGGCCGTGGACATGCAGTAGATTCCTGGGATTGTTCCATCCTGGGGAAGGGCTGTCGGGCTGCTCGGACGCAGGTAAGACATGGGGGCCTGCAGCGAAATGAACTGCTCACCCCTGCCCAGGGCCCATCCGACAGGACCCCACATTCCAGCGCTTTATGGCCTCCGCTGTGGTGGGTGGAGGCCGCGAGCATAGGGTCAGAGGCCTTGGGGATCCAGAGACGGAAGGGGTGAGGGGGGGTCTGGCTGCATCCCACATTCCACAGGTGAGACCACCGAGTCCCAGCGAGAGGACGAATTCACCCAAGATCGCAAGTCCAGTATCTCAAGGTAGAAACTCAGGCATGGGTTCCCAGTTGAGGGTCCAAATGCAGCCAGGAGGGGCACAGGGGAAAGAGGGGGACAGAGAGGGGCTGACTTCGGTCCTGTCCCTCGTGACGTGGTTCACTCCGTCTTCATCCAAATGTCACCTCCTCCAGGAGGCCTTCCGGGTTGCACCACCCGCCACCTGACCCTCGAACTTCTCCCTCTGATGCTGTTGCATATACCCGTTGGTTTCTTTATTTGCTGTGTGCTGCCTTTGCTGGGAGAGCCGAGCCAGGTTTCTCTGGCTCACTGCTGCATCCCCCGTGCCTAGGACGGAGCTAGGACAGATCTTAGCATGTAACACGCACTCAGCTCATCTTTACCACCATCATCATCATCGTCATCGTTACTGGAAATAGCTAAGCCACATTGAGTGCCAGCGCTCTACGTGGATTAACGCAGTGCACCCCCCCGGGAAGCAGGCTCTGGTCCCATTTCATAGGCAAGGACGCATCTCAAAGGGCAGAGCTGTGACAGGCACACACGGCCACATGGGCACACCTCCGAGGGCAGCCCTCGGCCCGCAGGACTCTGTGTGTCTCACGGCACCTGGCAAAGGAACCATGGTCCTTCCTGAGTGACCATGGGAGAAGCCGGGGCTGGTGGAGGTCTGGCTGCTTGTCCACCGCCCCCCAGTGCGCTTTCCACCGCCTGGGAGCTCAGCAGCCGTGGTCTCGGCGGAGAGCAGAGCCAGGCGACCAATGGAGGACACGGTCTGCTGACCAGCTGCCTTGGCCCCACCGCTCTGGCCCCCAGCCTGCTCTCCTGGCCTCTCTCCTGCGCTCTAGGGTCCAGCTCTGTCCCGACAGACCGGGTGTCACTCTGAAGGCACAGGCCTCACCTGCCTGGGGGAGAAGCTGGCAGGACCCCCGCACTCACCATCCCTGCACCCACCACCTGTTCGTTCCTTCTTTCACTCGGTCCTGTCCACCAACGTCCTTCCTGTAGACCAGGAGTCATCCAGCAGGGCCAACATGTGGGAGGAAATTCCGGCTGGAGTTCCCGAGGAAGTCGGGGGGGTGTGGGTGGCAGACGAGGATTCGTGCGACCTTTCACAGAGTGGCCCCCTCAGCCACCATCTAGACTGGCTTTTCTCCCCACCTCTGAGCTGCCTCAGTTTACCCATCTATGGACCACACAGCCCCCGTCCCCCTCCCCCAGGGATGGGGTCTGCCTTTGCCAGGACTTTTCCGTTTGGCCACCTCTCAAGCGGGCCCAAGGACCTCTTCGAGGGTTCAAACAGAAAGAAGTGGTGAAGGGATGCGGGGGGGGTTCAGAAATCGGGTCTCGCCAACTCTTTCCTCAGGATTTTCGGGCAGACCGCCAGCGTCTCTTTCCAATTAAACGCCCCATTTGGCTGTCTGGGGCTGGAGGAGAGGGGCCTGCGATCGCCTCTGTCTGGATGTAATTTGGGGGTCAGATTCCCCAACCTGGGAAGGGGTGCGTCTGAGGAGGGGCTGCAGCCTGGAGCCTCTCCTCCCCAGGACCCCCAAAGGAGGAGAATCCTTGAGTCCCAGCCCCCCGCCCCGAGCCAAAGGTACATCCGAGGATACCTTTGGGTTGGGGTGTGAGCGGGAGGCAGACCCACCTTGGAGGGGTCCAAGGAGAGTTCCTACTCGCAGGACGGGAGCCACGGCTGGCTTCGGGAGCAGCCGTGAGCTGCTGTGCAGAGGTGGTGCTGATACTGTGACAATCAAAACAAGTAAAGCTACGGAGAAATGACTTAGGTAGGACCCCTGACGAATGCTTCCCGCGGGGGGTGACAGCCTCAAGGACAGTCCAGCAGAGCTGTGGGAAACTGAGGCCCAGAGGTATGCCATTACCTGACAAGGTCACGCAGCTGAATAATCGAAAGCCAGAACAAGCGCCTCTCAACACTGATCCCTCTGGCCAATACTTGGCCAAGGCGCCAAGAAGCATCTAGAAGCAGCTGCCAGTTGGCAGAGCAGTGTCCTGGGAAGTCATTGAGGAAGACCACGGAGGCCTTGTGTGTGCACACACACGTGTGCAAGTGCTGGTGGACATGTGCACACGTGTACACGCCGAGAAGAGCCTTTAAAGGAAAAAAAAAAAAAAAAGCTAATGAAATGCCTCTGAGCAAAGCCAGGTGCCCAGAAAGGAAGCGGTGGGGAGGATGAAAGCTGGGGGCCCTCAGAGAAGCTTCCCTGGGGGGCGGGAGGCCTCCTGATGGCTTCCATTTGTGGGGGTCAGGCCCTGGAGCCACCGCGACACTGGGGCTGCGTGGCTGAGGAGACACGTCCCGCGAGCCGAGAGGGGCCGGTGACCTGGAGGCCACAATCTGATTGCCAGATGGGCCCTCGCCCACCTCCCCCCCAAAAAGCAGGAGCTTCATCTGAAAGGCAAGACAAACAGCCGTCTCTGCGTCCTGCCCATCTGCTGTGGCCGAGGGACACGCCTGCTGTCAGTGCGCCCACCCGCGATTGATTCTGGGTACTTAGAGTCTGGGATCCGTTATCAGCCGTGCTAATCAAAGGCTCGACCAGCCTGGGCTGACCCCACTGGCTATTTAAATACGTGGCTCCTTTGGGACGCATCTGAGTCTTTAATTCAAGGTGACAGCAACACTATTTCATGTCAGGCCCAAGGAGACTGCTTCCTGTTTTGCAATGGCCTTGTGCCTGATTTCAAGGCAAATTAAAAACAACTCGGAAACGTCACCCCCGTTCACGCTCAGGCCACAGCTCCACTCTGGGTTTGGGATTGCAACCCCGAGACTGCACCAGAAGCAGTTGGGTCGACCCATCGGGCCCAGGAAGGCGAGCATGAGGTTGGGAAACAGGATGCCCATGCCCACTGTCCCTATCTGCCAGGAAAGTGCTGTGTGGCATTGGCTGAGTACCTTGCTCTCTCTGTTTCTGTTGCTTGGCAAAATCACTTCCCTGCTATGAGCTGAAATCAAAGCTCCTTATCCTGGTTTTCCAAGCCGCAGGGCGATTTCCAGGCGGAGACAGCAGAGAGCACGCACCAAAGTCCACTGGGAGAGAGGTCAGCCCCCGTGTAGTTCGGGGACAGGCAGCCCTGTCTCCTGACTCTTGCACTCCATACTGCCCACAACCCAAGCTCAGGCACCTGCCTCCACTCCCACCCATGCCCCACTTGTGCAGCCATCAAGGGCGAGGGCTTCGGAGGCCCCAGGAGAAAGGGCCCGCAGAGTGGAGAAGTTGCCTAATGCTTTCTGAGCTTCACTTCACCAGTTACTGTTCAAAGTGCTCCCTGGGTTTAACTCACAACCCCATGATGATAATAACAAATTATCACAAACTCAGAGGCGTCCATTATTACATTACAGTTCTGTAGGTCGGAAATCCTACGCAGGTCCCACTGGGCTACAATCAAATGACAGCAGGACTGCGCTCCTTTCTAGGGGAGACTCCCTTTCCTTGTCCTTTCAGCTTCTAGGAGCGCCTGCACTCCTTGGCTTGCGGCCCTTCCCTCTTTCTTTGCAAACAGCAACACAGCATCTCTTGGGCTCTGCTTCTGTGGTCTCATCTCCCTCCAGCTCTTCTCATCTGTGTCATCTTATAAGGACTCTTTCAATTACATTGGGCCCAACCAGGCCATCTAGGACAATCTCCTCATTTAAGGTCCACTGCCTAGTACCTTAGTTCCCCTATGCCATAACCTAACACATTCACAGGTTTAGGGACAAGGGCCTGGACGTCTCTGAGGGGCCGTTAGTCTGTCCACTATAGACACACTCCCATCTTTACGACAGAAGCAAATCCCTTCACTCCTCGAGCTGTGAATGCATTTCTGCTTTCCTCTCTTCAGTGCCTTGTACGTGTGTGTTGCCTTCTCCTCCTTGCCCCCCATTCTCTCTCCATCCAGGGCTGGGCTCCTGCTCCTGCTGCTTCTCTTACAGCCTCTAAGCTAGCATTCCGGGTCTCGAGCCGGAATCCCTTCTCTCCCGTGCACCCCCTCCCTCTGCAGCCTTACCAGTCTCTGTGCCGGTGACCCCGACTCTTCCCCCAGCCCTCACTTCTCCCCAGAGAGCACACCTCTATGTCCAGCTGCCTCTTGGCTCTTGGGGCTTTGGGGGTGTGTGAGTTTCCTGGAGCTTCCATAGCATAGAATCACAAACTGGGTAGCTTAGAATAACATTGATTGATTGTCTCACAGTTTGGGAGGCCAGAAGTCCAAAGTAAGGGGTCGACAGGGCCCTGCCCTCTCTGAAGTCTCTGGAGAGAACCCCCCCTCACCTCTTCCAGCTTTTGGGGGCTCCTGGCAATTTTGGTACCCCTTGACTTTGGGCTGCATCACCCCAATCTCTGCCTCCACCCCACACGGCCTCCCCCTTCTGTGTGTGTGTCTTATAAGGACCCTGTCACCAGGGTTAGGGCCACCAGTTAATCCAAGATGCTTTCCTCATCTCAAGAGCCTTCGCTTAATTACATCTGTTCAAAGACCCTTTTTCTGAATAAGGTCACGTCTGCAGGGACCAGGGATTGGGATGTGGGCTTATCCGTCGGGGGAACCCCCTCCAGCCGTCCTCCACCTGAGCCTTCTCCAGGAAAGCTCTGAACCATTTAAGAAATAAAACAAATGAGCTCTGCAGGCCAAGAGCCAAGGTATGATGTTGATCACTGATGAAGCTGCTATTGGGTCAGGGAAAGTGGCTTTTTGTTACCCAGTCCCGGGGTGGCAGAGGCCTGTCCACTGGTCCACGCAGCCCTGGGGACCCCACGGGGGCTGGTCAGACCCTTGCCTCACCCCCAGGTAAGCTCATCCTCACACGGGACGGGGGTGAGTGAGAGGACCAGAGACGCAAGGGTCACGCCCTGGGGGGTGTCCCCTTTACACAGAACCACGAAGCTGGGGACGAGGAGAGTGTCCCCAGCACTGATGCGTCCTCTCGGTTGTTGGTCACGCCAGCTGCTGGACAAACTACCCCAACCAGGGGACTTAGAGCACCCATCATCATTTCTGTCTCTCGTGGTTTCTGGGCTCAGGGATTCAGGCGGGGCACAGTGGACAGTCCATTTCCGCTCCCGGACATCCAGGCTTTGGCTGGGGCAGCTCAGAAGCTGGGGTCAGAGCCAGTGGGAGGCCCGGCTCTTCCGGGTTCCAGGGTGAGGCCGGGGACCCTGCTGGGACTGCGGGTCCGAGCACCACCCAGGAGCCTGGGCATCCTCCCAACACAGAGGAGGCGGTGGCGCTCTGAGGGCGGGACAGCCGAGGGGACATCACATGGGACCACTGCTGATGCATTCTGTCTGGAGAGGGGGCCACGCTGCTGAGCCCAGTTTCGGGGGAAGGGAGCAAAGTTCCCCTGGCTTCACCACCACGTCCTGAGAAGAGCGTGGCGCTGGGATCCAGGGGTGCGGCCCGTCCCTGGAAAGGCAGTTTTCCCAGCATCTCACACCCAAACCGAGCCAGCCGGAGAGCTTGGATTTCCGCGCTCCCAAGCCTTGTGCTCCCCACCTCCCGGGGATGTGCTCCCCATGCCTCTGCTTCCCAGCGCATTTCCGGGCAGGAACCTGGGAGCCGTCCAGCGGACGCATGCTGGGGGCCACTGGGCACCGTAGCTCCCTCGGCGGCCGCGGGCTCCCAGCTAGCAGCAGGCCTTGCGGCCTGGGGCTGGGAGCCAAGGGTGCTGCAGTGCCCCGTTGCCGCGTGCCCCGGGGGGCTCTGATAAATGAAGAGATATGCCCGCTAATTCCAGGGCACTGCAGGGGCAGGCCAGCCTGTCGCGGCCAAAGTGGGCCCTACGTCCTTATCAGGCGGTCACTCTGCAAATCACCCAGGACAGGGTGACGTCACCCCTCGGACGGGCTAATGGATCCCCCCCGGCGCAGATAAAGAACCTTCTCGTTCCTCCCGCTATGCCGTAATTCACTTTACAAATGGGATTCAAGGAGAGTGGAGGTGGGGTGGGGAAGGGACACAAAGCACCCTGTTTTCCCAGGAGAATATTCTGGAATAATTCCTCACAGGGAGGCTGGCAGGGCCATTCCAGGGAGCATGGCCGAGCGGGCAGCTCAGAGGCTGGGATTGGAGCCAGCGGGAGGCATAGCTCTCCCGGGTCCCTCGGTGAGGCCTCCCTCAGGGGGCAGGGTCACGTCCAGCTGGTCGGCCCCTCCACCCTTGTCCAGATTGTCCCACCGGGAGAATCTTCGGGGCCGGATGAGAAATGAAAATGTGCCACCCCTTGTTCAAAAACTATGAAGATTGTCAACAGGGCAGCAGAGCCGAGCACGGCCTGGGCAACCAGCTGCTGCCCGTGCAGGTGGCCGGCTCCCAGGCTCGGGCGGGGTCACAGCAGGTAGGAGCCAGCAGTCAACCTGGCCAGCTCGGTTTGATGCAGGGGACACCACAGTCCGCTTCACCTGCCTGAGTCACACTGGGGCCGCTGGATGGGGGCCCAGGGTCAGAGTTCTGAGCCTGGAGGGGTGGTCGTGGGATGCTGCTGGACCACCTGAGCCTTGATTTCCCCATCTGTGAAACGGGAGCAGTAATTGTGAGCTCAGCCTTCCACCACAGCTGTGGGATGGAAAGCAGCCGGGCATGGCCAGGTGAGGAGGTAATGCACGGTGACTAGTGCACCCTACTGGGGGTGGGCCCAGCCCCTCGGCCAGAAGCAGGAAGGAATGCAAAGGCACAGGGCGGCTCGGACAGTTGGCTCCCAGCACCGCTCTGCCATGTCCTGCAGCGGGGGGAGTTTGGGTAGGTCACTCACTGTCCCTTGCCTCACTTCCCTCCCCATCCTGCCCAACAGGTACTGCATGGGGAGAGCTGGGACCTGGCACCTGAAGGGTGGGTGAGGCCAGGGCAGCTGGCCTGCTCTGGATGGGTGCAGAGGGCAGTGGATGGGTGGGGCCAAGTCGCCCAGAGGGAGCCTCAGGACTCACAGAAAGTTCTGGGTGGAATCAGCTCCAGAAACCTCAGAGGATGCTAAAAAGTGGAGGGTGACGGGCAGGGCGAAGGGGAGGTAAATCCAGGTGCCTGGCTGTCTTGGCCTTATACACGGCAGGGCAGGGTTGGTTCTGGTTAAGAGAAATAATACACTCTGGAGTGATGCGAAATGTTCTAAAAAATGATCATGGTGATGAATACACGACTTCTGTAATGACACTGTGAGCCACTGATTGTATACCATGTATGGACTTCATGTGTGTGAATATTTCCCAATAAAAATATTTTAAAAAAAGAAAATTAATACAAAATTATAAAGAAGAAACTGAATACAAACACGATATTTAGTTAGAGCGAGGAAAGAAATCACCATTCAAATGTTACAGAACCCACAAATGTCACAAGCACTGCAAAACATAGAAAAGTGCCAAACGTTTTTATTTCTCAACTGCCTGGCCCATTTTATATTGTTTTGGTTGCATATCTCCTCTTAATATGATAAGAATTTTGTAATTTTGTAGTCATATTTTCTGTGAGAAAACTAGAAAGCTCCTTCAGTCTTCCTCTCCCGTGAGTAAGGGAAATTTGTTTGCCTTGATGGTTTAGAATTGTTTCTTTCATGATCTTGACTATGAGAGTCTCACAGTCTTTTGTTTTAAGGAAAGATTTTGACATTTTGAAGCTTCTGCCAGCCTTCTTCCTTTTGGCTTATGTTTTTAACATCTCCTAAGACATCCCTTCCCATCACATTTAATTTTGGAAGCATTGACAATCCCAAAAAATATATACAGAAGTGGTGTGAAATTAGGGCATACCCAAAGCAATTCCAAGTGTGTTGAAACCACTGCTGCATTGTATAGGGTTACTTAGTTGGATAATCAAATTACTCTTCCAGCAATACATTGATTTATTGATGGATCTGTCTCCGCGGCTTCCGGCCTTTTCACTGCATCGATGCAATTTCACGTCCCCATTGTCTGGAAGTGACAGACTTTGTCAGGACAAGATGCATCCCACACTCTAAGATGGAATGCAATACGTTCAGATGCATAAAACATGTTGATTCATCCCAGGGTGTTCTCGCTGCTTGTGTACGGGGATTCTGCAAATCTGGAAATAATGAGAAGTTTTATTTTGCTGTGATTTCTCTCAATAAAGGAAACATATATGCATGTGTGCATGTGCTTGTACAGTGCATTATCAAACATATTCCTAAAAAGGGAAGTCTTTCGTTTTAACTAGACTTCTTTAAGAGTTGGATCCCCCATGTTTTCCAGAATAGCTTCTGGCTCCATATATTTCAGACCTTGTTTCTCCCACCCCCTCCCCCCATATCCAATGCCTGGTGCCGTAAGTTATGTCCGGTCACAGCCAGACCCATGGCCACTCTGGGCAGGACACCACTGTCACTGGGGGACAGTCCCCGGAGGCCCTCCCCATGTCGGGGAGCTAGCAACCACCCTCCTCTCCACGGAAGCATCTGGAAACTGCACAAACTGCCCACCAAACCTCACTGCCCCTTCCCTGGACCCCAGAAATGCCCACAGCCTCTCTAACACCTCCCGCACCCCCACCCGAGGGGGAGTCAGCGTGAAAAGTGGAAAGAGGTGACCATCTTCACCCACTGCCATTAAAATCTCTTGCTCCTGCAAATATGGGCATATACGCACAACTGCGGGCACATGTTGCTGGCTGCCTCGGGGTAGGGGGGCCTGGAGCTTGAGATGCACAGGCCTCCGAGTAACCCTCTGTGAGCAGAGGGGTTCCGCGCTGGGCATGGGTTCAGGCTGGAGGGGATCCAGGCCCCCCCGGTGGAGGAGGTCTGTGCTGCAGGGAGGCCAGGAGACCCTGAGGTGAGCTGAGCTGCCCGTCCCCGTCCCAGCCTCCTTGACAACCCTGGGCTGGGGCCAACCACTTGAGGGGTAAGCCCAGGTGTGAAGAAACACGGCCAGCTCACCCCCTCCACACCCAGCCAGGTGCCAAAAATCCAGGGCTACCTTTAGACACCTGATCTTACGTCCAGGTAAGGCCTCACCTGTCCAAGCCCCAAATCACTCTTCCCCTTGGCTCGCCCAGAGGCCTTTCCCCATCCTGCAAGGCTGCCTAAAGAGATGGTTCAAAACCTTTCCATGGCTTCCCACTGCCCACCCAGTGACGTCCAGGCCTGCTGTGACCTGGCCTGCCACCCCTCGCCCGTCACCACCTCCTTGTCCCTCGACATTCCTGAATCTTCAGACTCTAGACCCCACCGGGCGTGCGAGTGGGCAGCTCAGAGATGGGGGCAAGAGCGCAGCCACGGTCCACACCCCACCCCACCATTTCCGCCCCGGCCCACTGTTGGAGCCACGATAAAACTGTCAAAAGCACGTCACATCAGCCCCGTAAATTATGAAACTCAAGCCAAGATTCTCTTTGTTCTGCCGCAGCACAAAAATCGCAGCTTCTTCATCAAGAGAGGAAATTAAGCAAAACCAGGCTCACTGGGTAAATCTCAGCCACCGGGGAGCCTCCCAGCTCTGCTCGCGGTGCAGGCGCCCCCATTTGCTTTCCACACGCCCCTCCTTCACCCGCGCTGCTTTACTGCAATTATCCCAACACAAGGCCCAAGTCAAAGTTTGTGTCAACTTCACTCCCTTCTCTCCCCCTGCCAAAAAAACATGCCACAAGTTAGCCAGGAGCCGAGTGCAGTAGAGCTGTGGGCTTTTTTATCATCAATAATTAATCAGGCACATCTGGGGCCAACACAAATGTGGGGGCGGACACCGTCTTCGGTGACTCTAGCACATGGTTTGAAATTTGAGAAAATAAATGATGGGTCACGGCCACCAACATTTTTTACCCTGAGCGATACAAAGGGTTCCAGGTGGATTGTGGCATGGTGGAGAGTTTTGCTTCCGAATTTCCGACGGTTTGAGTATGGTTTTAGAAAGAAAAGCCTTGCCTTCCTGTCACTGCAGCCGCCATCCTGGGGACAAAAACTCAGTTATCAGGCAGCCCACGGAGTTTCTAACGACAGAAGAAGCTCTGGAAAGGATCAGGAAACACTAAAGACTCAAATGCACTTGGCCTTGGTGCCATTTTGTCATGAGACATCGCAGATAAAGCCTCTGTTTATTCAATTAGGTTGAGGAAAATGGAAAATAGCTGAAAATCATCGTTGAAAATATTACATTTCTTAGCAAATATGGTTGACTGTTAAAAGGGGGAGATGGCCTGTTTTAACCGTGAATAAAGGTAATTTGGGAGGTCTTGGATATGGGAGCGAAAGATAAAAGAGAAGACATATTTCGGCCGATGAGTTCACCCGCTGATTCCTGCAAAAATGTAGAGATTTAAAATGAAATCATTGAACTAACAAAGACTGAAATATCGCAGGACACGATGAGTGGTCTAAAGTGCCCTCTGCTTATGCGATGAGCCTACTGATAACGAAACCCAGCAGCTGTCAATCTGGGTGGGAAGACACCCACGGAAGTTGTCTGCTGAGCCCAGACAAAGCATCCTTCAGCAACTGGCTCAAGAAACTCCAGAGACCGTACTTGTCACATCAGTTCCAAGCTCTTTGTGGAGGCCTAAAATTCTCAAGATGTGGAAAAAGAAGAAAGATACTTCAGAGATTAAAACATAGTTGCTTAAAATTGAATAGAGTGGGTAGGCCACGGTGGCTCAGTAGGCAGAGTTCTCACCTGCCATGCCAGAGACCTGGGTTCGATTCCCGGTGCCTGCCCATGCAAAAGAAAAAAAAAAACTTGAGTAGAATGCAACACCAGTGGTCAATAAGATTTCTGGAGTAATGCAAATGTTCTGAAAATGATCTGATGAATGAACAACCACATGATGATACTGTGAACCACTGATTTTATACTTTGGATGGATTGTATGGTATGTGAATATATCTCAATAAAATTACATTAAAACAAAACAAAAAGCAAAAAAGAAATTCCAGAGACCAATGTGCCAAGGGTTAAAACAAATAATAATACCTGTAGCTAATTAGGAACCCCACCCGGTTCAATATTTGAGATTTCAGTTGGGTGGAAGCACATGCCAGATTCAGGACTGTATTTCCAAAAAGATGGCAAAGATTGGCAGATTTTGATAAGAAAGTAAACCACGCAAGATTAGAGCTTTGGGTGCCCCTCGTCGGCACCCGCTTCTTTGGGATGCATCCGCCCTGACATGCTGTCGTGAAGGAATGAAAAGGACCCCCAAAATGCTTGCAATTGGGGCAATTCTCTGCGTAACCTGACGTGTGGCTCTGTGCCAGGCTGAGCCATTTTTCCCAGCACCCATTAGCAGAGCTGTCGTTTTCAGAAACACTTTGGGCCAGTCAGCACAATGTGGGAGCATTCCAGCCATGGATTGGGGGGTCGTCGATGGGGCTTGGCAGGGGCAGCCAAGGTGGGAGATGGAGCAGAGCAGAGTCCCAGAAAGGGGCTCTGTGCATTTGGGGTGGGGGGGAGGTGCTCTGAGGGAACTGGCCAGACCGAGGGGGAATATGGCTCAGTCACACCCCACATTGTTGGGGATCCCAGGGCCTTCTCAGCTAATGGGGTGGTCAGCACGAGGAGAGGGGGGACAGGAAGGACCCCAATCGTTTCCCAGCCCCAGGATGCCTGAGTCACGGCTCAGCAAGGGTGCCGGGCGTCTGGCTTTTTGCAGACACACTCTCAGGTCACTGCAACATCTCGATAAAGCATTTTCCCTGCCTCCCTCCTGGAAGTAGCCCAGGAGCCTGTGCGGTGGCTGGTGCACAGGGGCAGGGATTGGAGGGGGACAGCCACCAGCCACAGAGCATCCAGGCCGCCCCTTGGACAGTCACCCTAGGAGCCAGGAGAGGGGCAGGGGGTGGGGTGCCAGAATCTCCCAAAGGACCCAGCCCTGCCCACCCCGTGATTCAGACCTCCAGAGTCACGAGAGACCCATTTCTGTCCTTTCGAGCCCACCAGCGTGAAGTACTTTGTTGCACGGCAGCCCCGGGAGACTGAGACTCCATCTGTGCTCTCGGGCTCTGGGCTGTGCTTGGAGAGAAGCAGAAACGGTGCCGGGAAGACTTACAGCTCCTGGTTACTTCTCTCGGAAGGAATTCTCAAGGAGAACTTCTGGCGAATAAATCCTCCACCTGGTGATTCAAAGTTACCCTGGGTTCCTGAGAACTCCTCAGAGGCTTTGAGTAAAGATGCTGTGCCAATGGACCGCAGAAACATCCAGAAGGAACATGCTACACCCAGCCCTTCTCAAATGTACCTGTCCTCGGAAACCTTCCGAGCAGAGACTCTCACAGGATGAGGGATCCAAAGGATGCACTTTAAGAAAAGTTCACCACTTGTCGTTGGCATGCAGGAGACCTCTGTTCCAAGGTCCCGATGAATCGGAGAATTCAACAAATACCTCCCCATCCATGAAGGTTTCTCTGCACATGCACAGGTGACCCTCCCTGTCCCTCCCTGTCTTGCACACTGAAGGCTTCAGCACATCACGCCCTGAGCCTGCATTTGCATCACGCGTTGACTTCAGCTTGTTTCTACTCAGAGCAGGAGTCCTTTTTCGTAAACAACAGCCATACACTCTTCACCTCCATTTGCCACCTGCCAGCATTCATTTTGCCATTTTGCTCTTTCTCTCTCGATCTTTCTTGATACATATACATTGTCTTTCCTGAACCACTTGAGAGTAAGTAGCAGACTACATGCCTCTTTACTCCTAAAAACCCCAGCGTGGAACAACGGCATTTTCTCACAGGACCACCGTAGAATTATTAAATTCAGAACATTTAGCACGGAAGCAATGCTGTTGTGTAATGGACAGTTTTACTCCCATTTTCCCAATTGTCCCAAGAACACGATTTATGGAATTGTTGGTTCAAAATAAGATCGATCACCGCACTCAGCATTAAATCCGTTTACTGCTGTTTGCACCGGACGAGTCACTGCTCCCTTTGTCTTCATCACAGGAATATTTTTGTAGATGATGGATTTGTTAATCTGCAGAGGGCTCCTCGATTCGGGTCTGCCTGAGATGCTCATGATTGGATTCAGGCTCTGCGTCTTTGGCAGGGATGACACAGAAGCCATGCTGGGTTCCTATCTGGACATGCCATCAGGAGACACGCGGCATCCTTTGGTCCCCAAGTTGGCGGGACTGGCTTTGGTCGCTTGCTCAAGGCTGTTTGCCAGAGTTTGCATGTGGAGCCTTCAAAGGGGGTAAAGAAAGTCACCATTTTTCCCTTTGAAAGTGACGATCGGTGGGCAGCCGCTCTAAGAGGATCTAAATGCCTTGTTCCCTCTCAAGCCATCACCCACAGAGCCTCTCATCCATTGACAGCTCTTGCCTGTATCACTTATTGGACTCTGATGGTTGCAATGTGGTTTTTCTAACGCTATTGCTCCTTCTACGTTTGCTGGTTGGCGTTCCATTGTAAAGAAGGGTTTCCTCTTCTCTGCTATTAATTTATCTCTCTTTTTATTTATTTATTTATTTATTTATTTATTTTACATAGGCAGACACCGGGAATCGAACCTGGGTCCTCGGGCTTGGCAGGCAAGCATTCTTACCTCCTGAGCCACCGTGGCCCGCCCTAATTTATCTCTCTTAATTCACTTTTAGTATAGGCTTGTGGGTTTGCACTGAGATCATTGGATTACAATTAACTACTGTCAATATTCACCAGATGCCCAAACTTTCCCCTTTGGCTGGTGGGCCCCTCCCCAGCTGAGCCCCATGCCCTCTCCTGTGTCTCTCTGCAGGAATTCTTTGTCTGCAGCCCCACGGTGGGCCTCAGGGGGTGCAGGATCTGCTTGAAATTATACCCAAAAGATAACATATCTGTGGTCTGTGCTTCCATCAGATTCTCAAAGGGGCTGTGGCCTCCCCCAAAAGAGAAAGCACTGAGATTTGTCTGTATTGATCCAGCCACTCCCAAATCATGACTGAGATGCATGCCTGGAATGCACGGAGATGCTGGCGTCACTTATGCCCCCCAGATAGCAGACCTTCCTCCCTGCCAAGAAGAGAAGTTGTGGGGATGTTGGAAGAGTGAGCGCCCCACATGGGACACCTTCTTTGAGGGGGACAAGGTGAGTGAGGTGGTTGACAATCTATCTCCTTTTGGATTCAGGCCATTTTCAAGGCCCCAGTGTGTCTAGGAAGCTGTGAAATTGGGGCACAAAGGAACCCGTGATTCTAGAACTTATTTCCAAGAGGTGGATGCTTCTTCAGAGCAAATGGGGTCCCTCAGTGAAGAAAAGGCACTGGCTGTGGGATTTCCGTTTGTCTGTATTGAACTGGGAGGGCTGGAGGCCCCCCCAGCCCCGGTCACTGATGGCCAAGACACTTCTGGTGCAGCGAGACCATCCAACCCTCACAGCTATGCCGCCTGCCGAGGGCCCTCTATAGCAGATGCTCTGCTTTGGCATGCTTAGCTCATCCAGTTTGCACCCCAAGTCTGCATGCGGACTAATATCACCCCCCACTTTACACATGGTAAGTGAACCCCTTTCCAGCTCCCATAGCCCCAGGTCCATGCTCACCAACAAGACCCTGCCAATCAGGCCAGAGTTCAAGTCCGAAGCCTTTTGATAAGGTCTGCTTATCTGTGGGTGTAAGTGATGCCAGCATCTCCATTGCATTCCAGGCATGCATCTCAGTTGTGATTTGGAGTGGCCGGGTCAACACAGACAGGCCCAAAAAATCTCAAAGCATGGTCCCCAACACTCCTCTCCTCCCTGAGCCCGTGCCCTTTGCCCTATGCCTTTGCAGATCCCCCTACCGAAGGCAGGGTACGTTTCTGACACCCTGCTGAGGCCGTGTCTCCTGCTTTGGGCAAGATGTTAGCTGATGGAACAAGCAAATCTTGAAATGCACTTTAGTCCCTGGGCTTGCCCTCTTGTCCTTATGCCAGTGACATGAGATGATTGTGGGCCAGGGATCTGCTCCCAGGAAGAGGAGAACATGGAATGTGTCTTGGCCTGGAGCCAACCCACTGAGCCACCCCACATCAGCCAAGTGATCCCTGCCAATATCAGACTTGCAGCTGGGAACAGAGCCAACCCAGCCAACCAGACACACGAACAAAGCATGAATTTCCCTGGTAGTGTGTCACCGAGCTTGAGAACTGTTTGTTACGCAGCAGTAATGGAGCCGGAGCTGACTGATAGGGAGCTGTTACTTGTGAGACCTAACGTTTGCATTTCACACTCACTTTTTAAAGTCAGTACAGTGATGACACAGAAAGTGCTTGTTGCTCCTCTTCCAACCTCGTGTGTGCTTGTGTGCTGATCTGGAAACCTGATGGTCTTCCATGTGGGGTGGGAGAATTATGGGAAACCAAGGCAGTGAAAATTACAGCAGAGCAGGGAAAGGATGTGCTTCTTTTCTGCGTAACATGTGAGCACATCCCAGAGCCTGGGGGAGAGGGGTGGGCTTTCACAGCTTCTGACAGGGGAGATAGAGAGAGCTCAGCTGGGGAGGGCCTGGCTCTGGGGCCTCATGAACATATCCTCCCTGGAAGAAGCAGCCTCCAAGCTGAGACCAAGAGTTTAGGCTCCGTTAGTAGCTGGCATGAGGGGCTGCGGTGGCGGGAAGCTGCCGGAGGTGGTAGTTCTTGGTTGTTGATGATTCCTTTGATCCAGGCGGGGAAGTGCCACCCCCAGTTATCTTTCTGCCTCTCCTGCTTTCCGAGGAAGGGAAAAGATCCGAGCACAGTGGGTAGAAGCCATCCTGAGCTTGGGAACACCTGTCACTTCTGAGCCTCGGTGTTCACGCTCTTAAAAGGGGGTGAAACCCTGACCCCACAGAGGCTGTGATGAGCAGGTGAGGGACTCCCTAGGGCACTCACAACGTCAGCACCCGATTTCTTGGTCTCCGGGACGGAGGGGGACTTCCTTACACAATGATTTTTACAGACTAAGTGTAAGTCGGGGTGCAGGTTTGGCTTGCAGTGGGGGGCCACGGGGACCCCGTTCTTGGGGATCCCCCCCTTGCCTCACACACACGCCCACGGCCCCAGCCTCCCTTCAAGGTATGTGCACTGATAAGAGATAGTCCAGGGCTCGGAATCGGGGGCCCACCCATACCCAAGAGCCACTTTGCCTACAAAAAGATGTGTGTGAGTTTCTGGCAATTTCTTTAGTCTCTCAGCCTCAGTTTCCATCTTTCAGTGGTGGGGGCCTGGGGGCGTCGAGCACAGGGGAGCCCTGCTCATTAGCCCATCGGGGCTGCGCGCTCCCCACTCCTCACAGCAGCAGCCCCGGCAGCAGCTCCACAGAACCAGATGATCGGGGCCCAGGCCCTTGGGGAAGAGCTTCCCTTCCAAGGAGCCCTTGAGAAGCAAGCACCTTAGGCATGGCCAAGGGGAACATGGGTGCCAGTGGGCACTCAAGGATCAGTCCGAGCCCCAGGCCTGCAGAGACGGCTCTGAGAAGTGGGGAGCCGGGGACTTCCCCCCCCCCCAGCCCCCCAGAGTCTCCTAGCTGCAGCCTTCCCATCTTCTCACCTATGTCGGTGAAGGCAGACAGCCCTTCTCACAGACATCTGCTGACCCCTGCCCCGGTCTGCATCTTGGGTTTCCACGGCGAGGCGAAGGCTGGGTGGGGAGACGGGGCCACAGCCGGGGAGGCAGCTCTGTTTACACACAGCAGGGCCGTCCCGTCTCCCACGGGCTCAGGTATCTGGGTGCACAGGTGGCCGCGACGGCTGAGTCTGGGCTGCCGTGGCAGAGGTTTCGCTCGCACTGTGCTCCCGCTGGGCAGGGGCTCCTCCTGCCTCCCTCTAACCATGCACCCCTCCCTCCCTCTACCCACCCACCCTGACCTTCCTTTCTCCTCCCTCCCCTCCTGCCTTCCTTCCTTCCCTCCTTACATCCTTTCCTCCCTCCCCCCTTCCTTTTTTTTTTCCCCA
Organism: Tamandua tetradactyla; assembly: GCF_023851605.1. Classification (NCBI taxonomy): domain Eukaryota; kingdom Metazoa; phylum Chordata; class Mammalia; order Pilosa; family Myrmecophagidae; genus Tamandua; species Tamandua tetradactyla. Next base: position 5,341,745 of record NC_135335.1, read on the forward strand.
ACAGATGCCTGAGTGCCTTTTTTGCCCCCATAAGCTCTGCTAAGCCCTAGGGTTTTAACAGCTGCCTTTCAGGTCTCAGGTGGCTCACTGAGCAGAAGACTCAAGCAGGCAGCCACATAGCAAGGTAACAGGGCAGGTGGCCCGGGCTGGCCCAGGGACTGGGGAGCCCTTGGGATGTCATCTCACATCCTGGGGCCGGGGCAGGCTTCCTGGAGGAAGCGACAGTTCCCGGGTCCCGCGGGGCTGCTGTCCGACTGTGCTCCATCAGCGTGAGGTGTCATGAGATGCCACCTCACACCCACCAGCAGGGCGATAACTTAGAGGGACTGACCAAGGCGCTTTGCAGAGAGTCCAGCAGTGTCTTACGAAGCTAAACGTGAGCCTGCCATTCAACCCAGCCACGGCCCTTCCAGAATTTACCCAAATGAGTGGAAAACTAAGGCCCACCCAAACACCTGCACGCAAATGTTGAAGGCAGCTTTACTCACGATCACCAAAACCGGGAAGCAGCCAGGATGTCCTTCAACACTCACTTCAAGCACTGGAACGCTACTCAGAGATGGAAAGAAATGAGCTGTGAGGTCACAAAAATGCACGGAGGAACTTTAGATGCCCATGGCTGAGTGAGAGAAGCCAGTCTGAGAAGGCTCCTTACCGTGTGATTCCTACCACACGCCGTTCTGGAAAAGGCGGTCAAGGGATCGGTGGTTCCGGGGCTCAGGTGGGGTGGAGGGACGGACGGGTGGGGCCCAGGGCGTTTTCAGATAGGGACTGTCCACATTTTCTGTGTAATTTTTCTGAAAACCTAAAACTGCTCTGAAAAATAAAGTCTGCCAAAACATGTTTTTAAATTTAAAAAGAAATCGATGAAAAGTACGACTGAGAATTTGACTGAAAAGAGAGAGACAGCCGGAGTCCTGGAGAAGGCATGGGGCAACTGCCGCCCCCGTGGCTGGTGGGTGCGAATTGGAGAAGCCGCTTGGGATGCTGGAAGGCAGCACCTGATACAGGTGACAGCAGTGCCTATGTCCACCCAAAGACACGTACAAATGTTCAGTGCAGCTTCATTCAAAATAACCCAAAACCGAAAACAGCCTCGTGTCCACCAACAACAGAATGGATTTTTAAAACAAACCTGTTACACCCGCCTGGTGGAATGCAACTCAGCAGGAAGAAGGAAGGAACAGAGAAGGCACTGAAAGCATGGATGAATCTGTCAGATATTATGCTAAGAGAAAGAAGCCAGTCATAAAGAAACGCACGCTGTATGTGTCTCTTATATGAATTCCAAAACAGGCAAAGCTGCTGAATGGAGATAGACGTGAGGATGGTGGCTATGGGGTGGGGAGTAGCTAGTGACTGGGAGAGCCCCCAGGAAGCCCTCTGGGGCTATAAAAATTCTATAATTTGTTTAATAATTTGAGGTTACATGGTTAAGTACATTGAGTACACTTAAAATGCATGAAATGAAAGAAAAATTTCACTACTGCGGGGAGAACACTGGATAATGAGTCCAGAGGCTTCACAGTGGGTTTGACACTAAGAGGCATCGGGCATGATGAGGGGGTCTGGGGAGGGATGAAGGCAGGGGGCTTGCAGAAATGGCTCCAGAGTTCACCCCTGGGGGTGAACAGTTCCGGAGATGGAGCCCAGGGCTCCTGGAACTTCCCCCTGCAGCATCCAAATAGGATCCTCGTCTCTGCTCTTCTGGAGAGGGACCCAGGGTCAGGCATGGCTTCGGGAGCAGCCCAGCCTGATGGGCTGCATTTCTTTGACTACGTCCAGGCCTTGGAATTGTATGTGTTAGAACCGATGACAGTTAACTTTGTAAAACCCACCACATTCTTAATTTATTTGACCCCAGAATGTTTGTTTCTTTCTTGGCACACCTACCAACACATGGTACACACTTTGGGAAATGAAGGTTTTCTTTATTAGGCAGCATTGAAAGTTGTCATAAAGAATATGTAATGAGGGTGGGCCATGATGGCTCAGCAGGCAAGAATGCTTGCCTGCCATGCCAGAGGACCCGGGTTCGATTCCCGGTGCCTGCCCATGTAAAAAAATAACTAACTAAATAAATAAAAGTATATGTAATGAAATGGAAGATAATACTCGTATAATGCTAAATGGGGAAAAAGCAAGAGAGATGGTTGAATTTTCACCTGATTTTGCCCCTTCGTGGAACTTGATCAAAGCTATGGTAAAGGGATTTTTAAGGATGAGAGAATAGAAAAGACAGTTTTAGAAGATGGACAGGGGATGACTGTGAAAACTGACTCAGCAGCGGGACTTGAGAAAGTTGAACCCCATGGCAACAGCAGGGAAAGTGGGGAGGGAAAAAAGCAGAATCCTAAAAAATAAGTCAGGAACTAGCAGTGCCAGGTGCCTCTGGCAGGGGTTAAGAGCTTTTCAGAGGCAGCTAGGACCCCAGATCCCACAGCCCGCCCCAAGGAGACATCCCTTCCCTCCTTGGAAGATCAATTGAAAGTTATTTTCTAGAAAAGGTAAGGCATTGTGTTAGGCACAATTGAGGGTCTGAGTACTTTATCCCAAAATGGGAGGGTTAAGAGGTCCCCATGATTCTTCCCCCACCCCCCGCAACTGGCCACCAGACCTTACCTTGCAGACAGGCTTCTGGAAATTTATCAAACCCAGGAAGAGAGACTTAAAAAACAACAATACCCTAGATCATTCTCTAACGAAGTGTGTCATGATCACGTTACACTCTTGAACTTCTCATTGGCTCTTTGCTCCTCTGTGAGCCCCCACCCTCAACCATGGAAGATTGACACTAAAATAACCAACAGAGAAATGCAACTTGGAAGAAACAGACTGTTCAGGTAAAAGAAAACTCTCACAACTGTATTAGCGGCAATAAGCTATCTTCAGAGAGACAAGACATCACATCTAAGAACAAGAGCAGGGCACTATCAAAAAGGAACATCCAGAGAAGAGAAATGAAGTCCTTGGTTTAAAAATAAAAATCAGAAAAACTCAATAGAAGAGTTAGAAAGCAAAGTTGAGAAAATATTCCTGAAAGTTAAAGAAAAAGAGAAGGAAGGAGAGGTGAAAGAAAAGAAGAGAGGGAGAGAATGCAGAAATCTAGAGAACTGGTACAGAAGGTCCAACATCCAAATAATAGGATTTATAGATGTATGAAAATAGGGGAAGAACTCACCAATGAGATAATTCAAGGTCATTTTTCAGTAATAAAAAGCTTAGGTTTCCAGATTGAAAAGGTCCATGAAAAACTCAGTAGAGTGGATAAATCTAGACCTACACCGTGGCACATCATTGTGAAATTTTAGTACACTTTGGACAAAGAGAAGGTACTACAAGCTTCCAGAGAGAAAAACCTGATCATATCACAAAGAATAAGTTGTTGGTCTGGCTTCAGAATTCTCAACAGCAATACTGCAAGCAAGAAGACAATAGAACAATATCATCAACCTTCTCGGGGAAACTTATGTCCTACCTAAAATTCTATGCCCAGACAAATCATCAATCAAGTATAACACGCAAGTTCCCCAAAACCGACCAGCCGCACTTTCTCGAGAAGCTACTGAAGGATGTGCTGCAACAAAACAAGGAAACAGACCAAGAGAGAAGATTGGAGATATAGGAAGTAGCTCATCCAGCACAGGTAAGGAGTGAAGCAAGACACCAGAAAGCCTGATAGGACATTTCTGGATGCCAAGCAAGTTACTCAACAACACACTGAAGCCCAGATGGCTGCAGAATGGGTCGAGGGACAGACGTAAGGACAGCTCTGATCACGGTAATTTTTGCTGCCACTGTACCTTCTCTTTAACCTGAGCTCAGAGCGCTGGAGAGTCTTATCTTTACTATTGTGGTGGGTTCAGTTATATCCACTAAAAGGGTATGTTCAAGTCCTAATCCCAGAACCTGTGAATTTTGAACTTATTTGGAAATTGGGTCTTCATAGTTGTGATTAAGTTAAGTTGCAGCCAAGCTGGATTAGGTTGGGTGTCCAATATGAGTGGTATCCTTACAGGACAGTCCCACCAGAAGAGGGAATTTGGACACAGAGACACAGCCATGCAGACACAGATTTGGATTGGCCTTGTGAAAACAGAAGCAGAGCACAGAGTGATATGGACACAAGCCAAGGAAAACCAAGGATGGCCGGTACCCACCAGGAGCTGGAAGAGACAAGGGGGCGTCCTTCCCAAGAGACTCAAGAGAGAAGACGGCCCTGCCCAGATTTCTGGCCTCAAGAACTGTGAGACAATACATTCTTCTTGCCTGAAGCTGCCCATTTGTGAGACCTTTATTTTATGGCAACCCAAGGAAAGTAAGACACTCAGCAATTTGCTTTGCTAGAGCTGACAAAATGCAATATACCAGAAATAGGTTGGCTTTTACAATGGGGATTTATTAACTTACAAGATTGCAGTTCTGAGGCCATGAAAATGTCCAACTCAAGGCATCAACAGGATGATACCTGGACTCTGAAGACAGGCTGCTGGCATCTGGGATACCTCTGTTCCAATGGAAGGCACAAGGCATGACTGCTGGTCTCTCCCTTCTCTCCCGGGTTTCATTGCTTCCAGCTGTCAGCTTCAGCATCTTCCTCTCTGAGCTTCTGTGTCTTTCTCTCTTTTGGCTTCTGTCTCTCTGAGCTTCTGTGTATGTGTCCTTCTCTCTAAACTTTTCTGAAGCTTTTTTCTGTCTTTTATCCTCTTATGAAGCATTCCAGTAAGAGGATTAAGACCCACTTTGAATGAGGCGGGTCACATCTCAACTGAAATCACTTAATCAAAAGGTCCCACCTCTGCTCCCCTCTCAACTGAAATAAAATAACCAAAGAGTTCTACGCCCCATCAGGTGGGACCTACACCCCCCTCCTAAGCCAGAAGCAGCTACAGAAGACAGACGCTCATCCCTCAGCTGCCTTTAAGGTGAAGGGGTGAGAACTCTGTGAGGGGAAATTTGAAGCAGGCAAGGACAGGGAGAGAAGTGGGAGAAGAGACCATGGAAGAACCCTTGAACAAGGATGGTTAATCAAGGTCAGCAGGGCCAGTGTCCAGCACAGACACCCTGCCTGGGGACTGCCCACTCAGAGGACACACGCAGCAGCAGCTGACCCATGTGGAAGCAAAGGACCCCCACCTGAATGAGCCATCCATGGAGAAGAGTAGACCCAACTGACACCCCCAAATGGACTGTCTACCACCAGGCCCCTCCCTGGAGAGAAGGAAGGGAGAGGGAAGTAAGTAAAGTTAATTTCTGAAAGCAAATGGCCCACATTGCCTATTGCCTTGCTCTCACCCTCCATCCTTCTTTACTCGCGAGCATGCCCATATGCTCCCTTGCTTTGCATGTGTACTTACAAAATGTTTTAACTACTTGATCTAGAAAAAAAAAAAAGGTCCCACCTACAAAAGCTCTACACCATGGGAATGGATTAAAAGGGCTTGACGTTTTCTGGGGCACATACCAACACACTTGGCTTTCCTTGACCAGGTGCTGGTGAAGTTTCCTTTCCTTCCTCAGCTGCCTTGACTGGTTGAGAATGCTCACTTCACCCCACGGGGTTTTCTGCTTAGACCTCGTCGTGAGAGTTGGAAGGGGCCATGGTGAGCTTAGAAGCAGGTGCCACTAAGCGACCTGCCCTCACTGGCCGTGGTTCTCCCACTCATCAAGTGCCTGGTGAACAGCCAGCCCCAGCCAGGAATCCCCGCAGAAGTGAGACCCGTGTTTCCAGCACTCACCCACCCACCCATGGCTTTACCCAATGGCCAGGTCAGAAAGGATTTGGGCAAACTCAGGACAGCTAAAGCCAGGCTCTGACCTAGAAATGATGCCAGCTCACATTTACGTTTTGCATTTTCTGGGAGCCTTCAATTAATGGTGGCAATCTTGCTCTTTCCTCACTCAACATGGTTTGGGCTACCTGCTCCAGTTTTCATCACTAAACAACATTTTGTTTAGGGGTTCTGGCAGAGGATGTCCAAATGGCCACCAAGAGGACACTGGTCCTCTTGCTTCCTCTTCCCCTCGAGCCCGGACTGGGCTGCATATCCCCTGCAGATAGGTACAGCCACGTGCCCGAGCTCCCCCGGTGGAATGTGGCGGACATGAGGCCACGCCACCACCGAGCCTTGCCAAGAGAGCCTCTTGTGCAACCCCCCAGCTCTTTCTGTTTGTGAACTCCCCTGCCAGCCCATGCAGCAGGTCAAATCAAGGACTCCAAGGATTTGGGGGATGGCAGATCCACGAGGAGGCAGACGCCTGGATCCTTGCATGGCTGTATGGAGCAGAGCTCCAAACCAGCCTGTAGTGAGTCATCGTGAAGGAGAAGCACACGTTTATTGGATTAAGCCACTACATCGGGGATTAGGGTCTTCTGATTGATAAAGGATGCTAACACGGGTGGTAAAACGCCGAGGGAAACATCTAAGAAATGATCTTTAGGTGCACAATTCCTCCTATAGAGTGGCTACGACTTCCCTGCACGAATAAATGAACGAGCAAGAGTGCTCTTTCACTGCGGTTTCAAGGTCAGGTCTGCTCAAGTATAAGGCCTGGAAGGAAAGCAAAAGATACAGACGGTCGATGTGTGAGGGTTTGGGAATGTGGGTGATATTCTTCCTGTTATTTGTAGGATCAGGTTATTCTGCAACATATACGTTGGGGATGTGATGTGTGCCTCTCTCGTATTTCTTATGGCATGCGTGACGGCAGCTGCAAACACGGCTTTCCAGCCACATGGCTCTTTGCAAGTGAGAGCTCATTTCCCCTCGGAAGAGGCAGGACCCAGCAATTAGACATCCCCCCTTCCAGCAGCCCACCTCTGCAAAGCCATCGTGAGGCTCAGCTGGTACATGCCTCTGGTCCTGTCCTGCCTCCCAGTGGAAAAGTTTCCCCCCTACCAGACAGCTCGATAGCCTGCAAGGCCGAGTTCAAATGTCAGCAGTCCAAGATTGCTCGTCCCTCTGTTGTGGCCGTGCAGGGCTCTGGGCCTCTGCAATGGCATCAGCTGGCTGGACCTCGAGGTCCTGGGAGCTGGTTGGCTTGGGACTCCACGGCTCAGGTCCCCGTGCGGTCTGAGGGGCGTGGGCCAGCAGCTTAACCCCTCTGAGGCCCTGGGAAGACATCAGCGTGGCTGCCCATGGGATGTTTGTGAAGACCCCGTGAGCAGACCCACGGGTCACTCTTAGAAAGTGATTCAATTCCTCCTTTACTCTCTGCTCCGAGTCCTGTCTTCGGAGGTGGCACCTGCATCTGGCACTTAGGATGGCCCATCACCCCCAGGGCCATGCCAACACCCCCGGCCCTACACCGAACTTGACCAGCTGCCCACTGGCGGGAGCTCTGGGGGCTGGGCCCGAGCCCCATGCACGCAGCTGATGGGTGAGAGGCGGGCTGCCCTCCCCGGGGGACTGTCCCAGCCACCAGCCAGGATGGCCTCACCCGTCCCCTCGCCCAGAGGGCTGGACATGTGCAGCGGCCACCCCAGACAGTACGCTCCCCAGAACGGCTGAAGGGACAGGGACATTTCTCCAGAGAAGAGAAGACACTCTGAAGCCCCAGCCGGCAGGGGCTTGGAGAAGCGGTGGCCGAGCATACGGCAGCCACCAAATACTGTCCTCGAGTGAGGGGGAGGCAGCCCATCTGATGGCTTTGTATCAAAGGTAACATCAGCTGGCACTAAGTTGTACGTGGAGAAAGGAAGGCAGTTAGATGAGGGGATAGAGAGTGGTGGGGCCGGCCGGGGGGGCATGTGGGAGGGAGGCTATCTTGGGGGTCAGAGAAGGCTGTTCCAAGCTGGGGACATTTGGGGAGACGCACCGATGAAATGAGCACAAACCCCACGGGACTCGGAGCAGTTTGTGCTCTGATGCATTTCTTACCCACACACCTTTCCCAGACCCCTTTGTCCCCAGCTTCTGGGGAGACGTGGGACATGGAGGGGGGACCTCACCCCTGTTGGGAGAGGGGCAGCAGGAGGAGGGAAAGCCGGGGAACTCCCTCCCCTCCCTCTCTCCTGTGGGACTCAGCTCCTCGGCTGACCCAGAAGGAAGTTGACTGATGGGTGCTGGCCAGAGGTTCCTAGAGCGTTGGGCGGCTTCATTTCCTTCTTTGCCAAGCCGGGCCTCTCCCGTGCAGACAGCAGAGTCTAGCTGGGGGACCCCGAGTCTCCCCAAGAAGCCCGTCCAACCCCAAAGAGGGGCAGTATCAGGACCCCACCCCCCACCACCTGTGCCCTCCTGAATTGGGGGACCCACAGATGCCCCCCTCCACAGTGGCTTCAGCTGTCGGGATGGGCTCCAGTGGCAGCCACCAGCTGTGTCTGCCAGGGCCCTCTCAGTAAGGTTGGGATAGCATTTCTTTTACAAATAACGGCTAAGGGAAGATCTACTGCCCCTGAGAAGCTGGCATATTTTCTCCTGCTGGCCAGTGAGAATTCCAAATTCTCAGCCTTTCCTTCTTCCTCTTCACTTAGGTCCCCAGAGATGTGCAGCTCAGTTAGAGCAGCCGAGGCAACACGTCTGCCCAATCCACCGCCCTTATTTACCTTCCATTGCCCCTGGACCCTGACTTACCAGTTGGAGGTGTCTGCAGTTAGACGTGTCGGCCATGCATCTATTGTAGGGTTTTTTCCCCCTAGAAAGTGCTGGTACCTGGCAGTGGCCAGTAAAGCCAGGCACCGCCAGTCGGAGGGTCCCTCCCCTTTCCCTGCTGGCCTCTGTCCAGCCGCCAGGGCTCCAGGAGACTGCTGTTCATGCTGCCAGGGTGGGAGCTGGCTGAATACATCAGGGGGCCCAGGGTGTGGGTGTGGGTGTGAAGACAGCCCGGAGCAGGGGGCTCCCATGCATGGACACAGGAAGGGGCCACTGCCGCTAAGGCTGCCCCCCTGTCTGCCCCTCACCCACATCTCCTGAGCAGCTGGAAGCAGTTCGCGGGGCTGAGACCTCAGGCACTGGGAAAATGTCATCGCCAGCCTCTGTCCACCCCAGCCCACCTCGGCCCGCTTCAAACTCCAGCCGGCAGGATGCTCTGCAGAAAGGGGGGCCTGGGACGCCTGGAAAACAACAACAAGGGGCACACACACACACACACATGCAGCTGCACCAGACTGCAGCCCCACCCCCGCCCATCTTCCTGTGTGGACACCCACCCCTTCCCCGCCCCTGCTGTGAGCAGAGGGAGAAGATGGAAAGGGTGGTGGGGCTGAGGACCGTTTTCCTCTGCCCAGTTCTCCTGCTAATAGCTGTCCCTCCAAAGACATGACAAAACAGCCACGGCCAGAGGGACTTGTTTTCCTGACAAGCAGCCAGTGTTTCTCAAGGGCCCCGTGCCAGGGCCTGGCCCCAGCAGGCTTTTGGAGAGGTGGGAAAGAGAAGACAGGTGTTTAGGGAAAAAAGTGGCCCTGCAGACATCACAGAAGGTGTTTTGCATCTGGTTGGCACTGTCCATGCTGTAGGCAGGATGGTTGGGGCTTATTTTACAGCTGGGGAGATTGCACATAATTTATTGAAGGGCTGTACCGGTTAATACGCAGATGAAGCTGCTGTAACAAAGAGCCCCACACAAGCCTCACTTTCCTCCACCGCTGCCTTCCCCTGTGCCCTCCAGCATCTCCCTTCACCATCCTTTGATGGGTACAACCCCCAGAGCTTCTGGGCCATCTTCTGATACATATAACAACAGATCTTATATAACAGAAATAATTAAGATATTTCAAGTATCAACACGTCCAGTTAGGTCCCAATCAAAACAACGTTCTCACCTCCAGTTCATTATGCTTCCCACATCCTCTTCCCACCAGCACAGCCCTGCCCCAGGGCTCAAGCGGCAGGAAGGGATCTTGGTTTACCCTCTCCCTCTCCTCTCCTTCTCTCCTTCTCCCTTTGCTGCTTCTGGATCTCCCTCCCCCTCCAGGGTGCTGGGACCCGGGCAGAGGGGCCGAGGGATAAGAGGGAACACTCACACCTGGCTGGGGCTGTGAAAGTCCACCTGTGTGGTCTAGGCAAGGGGCAGGCACTCCTGCCCCTGAGCCCCGCCCCCACCCCACCCCCGACAAACACACGCATAGACTCTAACCTCCGGGGTCCACTCACCCTGGCAGGCTGCCTGCTGGAGGGGTGTCCCCTCGAGATGGCTCAAGCCCTCCTACCTTCCTCAGCTGCCCATGATCCACAAGGACTCCCTCATCCCTGCTGTATCAGTCAGGCTACAACAGGTAAAGCTGCATAACAAAGAGCCTCAGTATTCAGCGGCAAAGTGGGTAGAAGTTCATCTCTCTCTTTCATCACAGCTGGGGCTGGGGGCCGGTCCAAGATGGGCCAGGGGTCCCTGCAATGGCATGTCCCCCCAGCCTGAGGCGGCTGCCCCCATCCACATGCCCATGCGTGCTCCAGCCTGGGAAGAGAAAGTGCAGGGACAGCCCCTGCCCCGGGATGCTGCCTGGAGGTTGTGCACACGCCCTCATCTCCCATCCCATCGGCCACATCTAATAGCAAAGGGGCCAGGAAAGTTGGCCTCCAGCTAAGCACCCAATTAACCTTGTGGGTTTCTATTACTAAAAAGAAGATGGGGGAAAGGACACAACAGGGAAACTAAGAGTCTCTGGCATGCCTAACCATACCCTCCAGAGAACGTCCAGGCAGCTGTATTCCCCATCCTGCCCAACCAGCGTCTAGCCAGCCAACTTCACAAGGAAAGAGGCAGGAACCGGAAACAGCCTCCCTGCACCACCCCCAGTTCAGGCAGCCCCGGCCCACAGCTCTGCAGCCCACTGCACTTTAGACTTCCCTTCTTGCAGGCACCCCCAGTTCTGTGAGCCGCTTTCTCGGACCCCTCTCCCCCTCCTGTACCCACTTCAACTCAGCTCGGCCAGGAAAGGGTGGTTCGCTCCCCAGCACCATGGTTGCCCACCAAGTCGAAACCCCTAAGCCACCCACCCCATCTCCTGGTCTTCACTTGTTCAGGCCGCAGGTGGGTGCAGGATGTGGGGTCCGTGGGACGGGAGCTGCCATGTGCCCAGGGCTGGCAGTAGATGCAGCATCGGCAGCACTCAGGAAGACAGGGGCTCTTATCGCCTCGCACTCACCTTTTTGGGACAACCAGAGAAGTCATCTCACATGTACGCCCTGGGAAAGCTTCTGGGACTCTGGAGAAAAACCTTCACACGGCCTGACCTGCAGGGAGGGCTCCACACTGGCTCTGTCTTAAGGCTTGGAGATGGGTAGGATTTCCACGGCCGTCTCACAGATGGGAGACCAGTGCCTACCAGGTCGCTCAGGTGGAAGGAAAGGGCACGGGACTCAACACGAGGCACCTGGGGCAGCTAGTCCTCCCCACAGGCAAATCTGTCTGCATAGCACAGTGGCAGGTCCTCATTTCTGTTCTCACTCTCAGTGGACAAGTAACCTCTAAGCCTGATGGCCAGTTAATGAGTGGGCCTGACTCAGGGACGTACAAATAGCAAATGTTTATAGAATCATGCTGCATAAACTGCTTCCCAGGAAAGCACGCGGTGGGTTGATGCATTGAATTTTCCTAACGGCCCGAAGAGATATGTCTCCATTTTACAGATGGGAAAAGTGAGGCCCGGAGGATGCCAGTCGCTTGCACAAGGACACCTGGCAGAGTGGCTCTTAGACACGGGCTGCCTTGCCACAGCTTTTGCTCTTTGTTCCCGTCTGATGTCAAAAGTGACCTCGGATGACATGGGGGGGCAGAGTGAGGATTCTGGGCCCTTTTGGGGGTGGCAGGCGGCCAGATGCTGCCTCCCTGCTGGGGAGTGCTTGGTAGATCCTTTGGTCGGCTTAAGGGAGACCCCTACCCTGCATGCCCCTGGAGAGCTTGGCAACCCCTGCTCAGCCCCCACCAGCATCTTCCCCCTGCACCCCCCACCCCCAGGATGTCTTACCGTGGGATTTCCTCTACTGCAGACAAGGCCCCATCAAGGAGGCTCACCCCCACCCCGGCGCCACCCCACCGGCAGGCTGGCATTGCTCACCCTACCACGTGTGCCTGCAAACCCCAGGACACTCACAGCAGGCTTTCCCGGGGACTCTCTCTGGAGCCCGATTCTGAGCAAACACCCAGCAGGGGACGCGACCAGAGGGAGCTCCATGCAGGCAGCTGGTCTCCAGCCCGGCTCCCTCCGGAGGGCCACCGCCTTGCCTGGATGGAGGGCAGCGGCCCCCTCCCCACCCTCAAGAATGCCCGGTCACACTCACACTGGAGGGCTGTGAATGCAGATTCCTGGGTCCCACCCCAAGTTCCCAGGCCCAGGTCTGGGCTAAACTGGGTCCACAATCCTAAATCAGAGGCTCCCACCAGCCCTCAATTTAACTTATCTTCCCCCGTGTGGGCATGGATGTAAGACGAGATGGTGGGGGAAACCTGCCCACCTTGGCTTTGGGGATTCAGGCTCATTTTTGAGCCAACATAAAATATTTCACTCAAGAGCCTATTGGAGAGGCTCAGAGGGCATATGTGATTTGCCCATTTTCAGAGACTGGAGCAGGGGCAGAGCTGGGAATGAGCCCACATGACTGTTCCCTGCTCTGTGAGGTGAGGCAGCGACTGCTACAGGTCAAGCTGGATCCAGGAGTCTATGGAGGCAGGGGGGGCATTTTACCCTGCTCCCATGCAATCCTAGTTCCTTTCAGTCCCTGGGAAAGCAGGAGTTCATCACTAGCAATGCAGAGAGGGGTGTTTGGAGGGGGTGACATTGTGAAATGTTTCCATTCTTCAGCACTCCCCAAAGTCCTTCAAGGGACTGTGGAGACAGCTACGCCTGTTTCGAATCCTGGTCCCATCTGAGCGAAGCCAGTATTGGGTTGAAAGGCGGGTCCAAAAAAAAAAAAAAAACAGATATGTCCATATCCCAATCCTGGAGCCCATGGCATGACCTTATTTGGGGAAAAGGTCTTTGCAGATGTGTAATATTAAGGCGCTCGCAGTGAGATCTTCTTGGATTTCAGGAGAACCTTAAATCCCAGGCTGGTGCCTTGGTAGGTGAGAGGAGAGGGTTTGGGGCGCTGTGTTTCAGCAGCAACAGGACACTAACACCTCCCCCTTCCCTCTGTGCCGACCCCTGGACTCGTGGGACATCAAGCAGGGTGCAAGGTTCCCGTGTCACCAGCCACCCCCTCCAATCCCGGGAAGCCAGGGGGGCTGAAGAGAGCCCCCAGGGCTTGGTGATGCAGAGCTCATAAATCAAGGGGTCCAAGCAGACGTCCAGCCAATGGGGCGCTGGCTCAGGCGGGAGGAGAGATGGCGGGGCCGTGTCCGCAGCCCGCTCGCATCCCGCTCCCGCTTGCCCTGGGAGACCCCCTGCTGCCCTGACCCCGCAGGCTGGCTTGGCACAGCAATTTGCAGGCTCACATTGGGGTCCTAGAGCACGCGGGCCCCGCGGGGAGGCGGCTGTGCCCGGTGGGCAGGGCCGCGGGAGCCGGAGCGGCCCCTCTGCGTTCCACCCAGCCTTCTCAGCCCTAGAGCCCCCTGCCTCCCCGCAGCTCCCCGCTCATCCGCCTTCTGCCCACTTCAGGCCTGTCCATCTGTCCTCTCTCTCCAGCCTCTGCCTCCCGCTGCCCCATTCCCTCTGGCTCCCCCAAGCGTCCTGGCTCTGTCTCCTCCCAGGACTTCCACAAATGCTCCTCAGGCCTCTGGGCCAATTCCCCCCACCCCAGCCACACAGTCTCTCTTAAACTCCTCTGTCCCCCTGGCCTCCGGGCCGGACGCTCAGGCCTGGCTCCCCCTCCTGTGATAACGTAGCCACACACACACACACACACACACACACACACACACACAATCACACGCTTTCCTCACACTCTGCATGGGCTTCCCCGGCGAGTGTCCACGGCTCTCCCCAGAACGTGGGGGAAAGTGGCCAGAGCCCCATCCCTGCAAAGCCTCCTGCCTGCCGCCACCCTCACCCGGCCCCCTGCTCCCCACTGTCCAGGACTCCAACCTCTGGGCATGTTTCTGGCCAGCTTCCCCATCCAGAAAACCTTCCCCACCCCACCCCAATCCAGAGATCAATCACCCAATCGAGAAGTAGCCACACACACACAGTCCATCCACAGTATATAATCACTGGCTCACAGTATCATCTCCTAGTTGCGTATTCATCACCATGATCATCTTTAAAGCATTTGCATCACTTCAGAAAAAGAAATATAAAGAAAAATGAAAGAACTCATATATTCAATACCCCTTACCCCTCCTTCTCATTGACCACTAGTATTTTAATTTACTCATTTTTTTTACCTTTTATCCTCTCCTAGTATTTACTTATTTTTTTATCCTTACTTTTTTACTCATCTGTCCGTACCCTGGATAAAAGGAGCATCAGACACAAGGTTTTCACAATCACACAGCCAGGGACTCTTAAACACACGTCCAGGAACATTGCTCCCTTGCTCAGTGTCCTTGGTACCTCTCTCCCGCCAGTACACTGAAGTCCAAACTCCTAGGCAAACCTCAAAACCCTTACAGTTTGGACTCAATCTTGTCATCGCACATCTTCACAGCTTCCTCTGCACACCCCACACCCCAGACCCATGCAAGCTTCGGGGGATGTAAGAATCACCTGGGGGAGCTGATTAAACATTTTCTTGGACCCCGCTCTCAGAGATTCAAATCCAGCCGTTCTGGCCGGGCCCAGGAATCTGCATGAGCACCAGCTCCGCAGGTGGTCTGGAAGCAGGGACCACTGAGAAGCCTTAGCCCAGGAGGTTTTCCTAAACTTGCGTCCAGGTCCCTGCTCGCATGTTCCTTCTGCCTGGAACTCTGCTGTTCCCCTACCTGCTCCTCCCACCTCTAAGGACACTTCCTCCAGGAAGTCCCCCAGGCCCCAGACAGAGAATCAATGTCACTTCCTCCAGTATATATTTCTGTGGTGCTCTGCCTCTCTCTAGGAGCCCAGGGAACAGTCTGCCCAAGGTGGGTGCTATTTGCAAACCACCTATTTTCCCCTGAATCATGTCCAGTCGTGCGCCCGGCCTCACAGGTGACAGTACACACAGGTGGCCTCTGAGCGTTCCATGCCATTACCCCTGGCACAGCCCCCCACCTGCTGCCCGCTGGACCCCGAGAGCGCCGAGCCGTGCGGAGCTGCCCCTCGCCACCCCTGGCGCCCACACCAGCCCGCTGCGGCTCCCTCAGCAGGCTCATCTGACTTAAAAAGGAAATGGCCCGCTTCATGACTTAACTTGGCTTATTTTTAGAACCAGTGACTCATCTCCACTCTGCGGGGGCTCTGGGGTCGCCTCCCAGGGGCCAAGCAGGGAGAGGAAAGGGGTGGCTGGAGGAGCCGGAGCTCGGCTGCAGGGCAGCCAGTTGTTCCCCTCTCCACCTGCCCTCCCCCCCCAAAATCATTTGTCTCGGGACGAAGCCCAGAGTAGCTATAGGCAGCACAGGTGGCCTCGGTGATGTCCCAGCTGGAGGGACGAACATGAGACCTGGAGCTGTGTTTTGAGGCCATCCCCCCAACACATACACATAGCCGGTCACAGGTGCTGTCCTTGTGCATGAACACAGGCTAGTGCCCTTCAGTGGGGAGTCACCAGGTGGACGTACCCAGGCAGGGGCCGGCCAGGGCTGGGCAAATCTTAGGATCCCAGAAGGCAGGTGTTTCCCAGGGCTGTGGGACCCCTTTGTGGGGGTGGGGGCTGGGGGGAGGAGCTTCTGTTAATCAGAGCAGCAACCGAAGGCCACAAGGGGCGCACCCCCTTTGCATCGGCCACCAGCCCTGACACCCCTTCCTTATGCACGGAGGGCTCTGTCACCTACAAAAAAAAGGAAAGAAAGCACAGCAGCTCCCGAGCTCCCCCCACCCGGAGGCACTCATCTCACGGTGTCTCACTTGCTGTATCTTTAGATGCATGCAACCCACTTGCTCCTTTATTTCATTTTTAGAAGCACATGTTTATTACAGAAAAAAAAATAGAAAATCCACAAAACTAATCTGGAACCGTAAGTGGTGTGCAAAACACGCTGACTGTTGTGGACAGCTAGGGACGGGGTGGGGGTGGGGGGAGAAGTATTTGTATTTGTTCCAAAGCACGTGGCCTCGCGCGGGGCGAGATGCAGGCAGCGGGTGACACGTCCGCTCGCAGGGCGGGGCAGGCGCTGGCTTCGCGGGGGGGGGGGGGGGGGGGGGGCGGCCAGGCCCGCGTCTCCCGGGGGGTCCTTCTAAGCTTATGGTGGGGGGAGAGGAAGAGAGGAGAAGGGGAAGGAGGAAGGAGAAGAAAAAGAGGAAGAGGATGGAGAAAAAGAAGAGGGAGAAAGAGAAGGGAGAGGAGGAGGAGGAGAAAGGGAAAGGAGAAGATGGAGGGGAGGAGGAGGGGAAGACAGGAGGAGGAGGAGGCAAGGAAGGCCACTTGAGCAGGGGGACCTCCGACCCCTGCCGCCCAGGACTCTCATTTTACAGTGGAAAACCCTGCATGCCGGGAACCCTCACTCCCAGGCAGACCCTTGGACCCCCCCCCACATCGGCGCACCTGCGCGCGCCCACAGGTGGTGGCTGAGCTCCGCCCACGCGTCCCGCGCCGGCCCACCCTCCGCTCTGGCCTGGGGTCCCGGCCGCAGCCCCCCTGAGTCCTGGGCCTCGCAGGCGGGCAGCCAGGTGGCAAAGGCACAAAGCGCAAGGGTCAAGCTTGGGCCCCGGTGCTCCAGGCTCCCCCCCCCACACCTCCTGGCAAAGAGAACAGAGCTGAGGGTCCAAACCCCACGGCTCACAGCAGCTCAGCCCCTGCTGCGCGGCTCTTCCCTGCAGCCCTTATAAAGGGGTCTCCCCTGCCACCCCATCTCCTAGTAGCTGACTGTGTGCCTGCTTCCTGAGCAGTGATTTGGAACACATGTCCCCCCCCCCGCCCACACACACGTACACACACGCGCGCACACACACATGTGCATTTTGCTGGGTTCTGTTATCAAGATCTGCAATTGTTTTCAGCTGATCTGCTGACGTTCTCCAAGAAAACTATTCATCTCACTATAAATAATAGTAAAGTGTCCTTTCCCCTTCCGGCATGGACACAGCTCCCCCGAGCTGCATTTCTTTCTCTTCGCTGGCTGTGCCCCCAGGGCAGTGCCAAGCAGCCACGGGGGACTTTTCCTTCCCTCCCAGCTGAAATGGGGGCATCTGCTGCTTCCCGGCTGATCAGGAGGCTAAGTTTCCCGTTAGACAGCCCTAGCTTTTCAGGCAAGGAGCATATGGTTATAGCATCTATTCCTATTTGATTAAGGGTTTTTTTTTTTTATTATTTGGGCAGAGAATAAAGGACTGGGGAGAAAGGAGTAAATATTCAACTTCCCCATCTGGGGAATTCCTGATATTCTCGCCAGCGCTGGGGCAACCAATTCAATAGGCTGAGCCCTCGATCTGGGGGTTCACCCCTATGAACTTATTCCTGCAAAGGACAGGCTAAGCCTACTTATAATTATGCCTGAGTCACCTCCGGAGAACCTCTTTTGTGGCTCACATGTGGCCTCTCTCTCTAAGCCAACACAGCAAGCAAAGTCACTGCCCTCCCCCCCCACCCCACGTGGGACATGACTCCCGGAGCTGTAAATCTCCCTGGCAACGTGGGACAGAAATCCTGGGATGAGCCGGAACCCAGTGAGATAGGATTGAGAAAGCCTTCTTGACCAAAAGGGGGAAGGGAGAAATGAGACAAAATAAAGTTTTAGTGGCTGAGAGATTGCAAACAAAGATGCGAGGTTATCCTGGAGGTTTTTCTTATGCGTTATATAGATATCCCTTTTTCAGTTGATGGTGTATTGGAGTGGCTGGAGGGAAGTACCTCAGAGTTGAACTGTGTTCCAGTAGCCTTGATTCTCGAAGATGATTGTATAACTATATAGCTTTTACGATGTGACCTTGTGGTTGTGAAAACCTTATGTCCGAGGCTCCTTTTATCCAGATATGGACAGATGAGTAAAAAAAAAATAAGGACAAAAAATAAATAAAATAATGAGGGAGGATAAGGGGTTTAAAAAATTGGGGTAGATTGAAATACTAGTAGTCTGGAGTGATGCAAATGTTCTAAAAATGATCATGGTGATGAATGCACAGCTGTGTGATGATGTTATGAGCCATTGATTGCATACTTTGGATGGACTATATGTGCATGAAGATATCTCAATTAAATTTTTTTTTAAAAAAAGAGTTTTATTGAGATTAGCTGTAAATTTTATCAATTACCTTGGGTAATATATCTCAGGGGACGGTCGAAAAAATTTTTTTTCCAAGGACCTATCAGCAGGGGAAATTATATTCGTTAGTTTCTTAATATTCAGCCGTCCTCACATTTCTAGAATAAACTGTATTTGGCCTGACATTTTATTTCTTTAATGTGCCGCTTGGTTCAGGTACTTAATGTTTCTGCATTGATATTCCAGAGTGAGACTAACAAGCGTATCGCCTTTTCATGCCATCTGATAGATTTTGGCATCAGTGGTAAGCTTGCTATGAAAAAAAGAATTTGAAAGCTTTCCTTCATGGATGCCACAGAGGAGTTTAAATAGTATTGGAATTTCCTGGTCCTTTCTAGCTTAGCAGGTCCCTCCTTGGAAGAATTCTGGCCTTTATGACTCTTTATTTTTTATGGAATATAGACTACACAACTTCCTATTTCTTCTGAGGTAATCAGTTCATTTAGATTTTATCTGTTCTGGGGCCGGTTTTTGGCAAATCACATTTACTACATTTTCGGATTCTTAAAATCATTTACGTAAAATGGAGCCACTTTCCTGTGGGTAATTGAATTCCCTCTGTCTCTGGAGTTATCTTCCCCAGAGACCTTTTAACTTTATGGTTTTTTCCTCCCATTTTCTTGATTAGAAAGCACAGGGCGGTGCCACGGTGGCTCCGCGGGCAGAATTCTCGTCTGCCATGCTGGAGACGCTGATTCCATTCCCGGTGCCTGCCCACGCGGAAAAAAAAAAATCAGAGAACAAGCACTTGGCTATTTTTCTTAATTCTGTCACTTTTAATTCATTAATTTACTCTCTTCTTTATTTCTTCCGTCCATTTTGTTCTTTTTTCTTTAAATCAGAATTTTAAATTTTAATGGTATCGTTATAAATAAATAATAAAACTTTATTATGTTTTATAAGTATATATAATATATTTAGTTCTGTCTAAAGATTTAATGCACTTTTAAATCATATTTTTAATTCATCTACTTCATTCTTCCTTTCTTGTGATGTAAGTTTTTGAGGATGCAACCTCTCCTCCGGGATGGCCTCAGCCAAGTCTTGTGGATTCTGGCAGCTGGCAGCCTCAGGGGAACAGGGGCCTGGGACCGTTAGCCTTCCAGGGGGACAGGGGCCCTGGGGCCGTTAGCCTCCCAGGGGGACAGGGGCCCTGGGGCTGTTAGCCTTCCAGAGGGATAGGGGCCCTGGGACCGTTAGCCTTCCAGGGGGATAGGGGCCCTGGGACCATTAGCCTCCCGGGGGGACAGGGGCCTGGGAACCTTAGCCTCCCTGGGGACAGGGACCCTGGGACCCACCCACAGATGTTGGAACAGTGTTAGTCTTGGGTTGTCGTCAACTCTCCCCCCGTGACCCAAATCTGCAGCCAGCTGGTGTGACCCCCTCCCCAACGTGCCACCATTGAATGGGGGCGCATGTTGTGCTCCGGTGGAGGGGAGGTGGTGACGGCGCTAGGTTCTCAGCTCCCCGCCCAGTGTCCCCGCCTCCTTGGCCACACACTTAGAGCCCTGAGGAGTCGCAGCCTGGGTCCACGTGTCCGGCAGTTTGCAGACTGGGGGGTGGGAGAGGACAATTTCCTGCCCGCCCCGCTCCGACCCCCGGGATGGCCTTCCAAAGGAAGGAAGCAGAGCTCGCTCTGCCCATTTTACAGGTAGGGACACTGAGGCCCAGACAGGGAGCAGATCTTCTCAAGGGCCTCCCAGGTCTCACAAGTCTGTTTCGGGACATTTCCGGGGGACTGCTCCAGGCTAAACCGAGGCCGCCGCTGACACGTCCTATCGGGCTCTGCGGGAGGCCCTGGCCAGGTGCAGGGTAGGCCTGGGGGGCAGCCGCACTTGTCCTGGTGGCACCTCTACCCAGCCCCAGGGGCTCGCCCCAGCCGCGTCCTGCAGATTCTGGCAAAAGCATCCACAAAGAATTGGGGGGCAGAGAAGGTCCTAGGGCAGGACGCACCCCCGCTGCCCCCACGGGGGACCCCAGAGCTCAGGAGCCTCGGTGGAGGGCCAGCGGCCGTGGGGCAGTCCGGGTGGGTCCCCCGCTGCGCGCCCAGTTCCTGCCGGGACGGGGTCCTGGGCACCTAGTCCTCCTTCGGCTTGCGGGGCGGCGGCCGGGCCAGCCTGCCCTCCACGTGGGTGCCCAGGCTGGCCCAGAGGATGAAGCGCACCAGCAGGATGATGACCAGCAGAGTCACCAGGGGGTCGGGGTCCGCGCCGCCCCCCCACCAGGGGGCCATGGCCGCGGGGGGCCGGGCGTGCGCGGGGGTCAGAGCGGGGGCGGCTAACGGTCCCCTCCGGCAAGGGGCCGCGGCCCCGCCCCGCGGGCAGCAACGTCTCCGGGCGCCCACAATGGCCGCATTGTCCCCGGGCCGCGGCGGGCCGGACGCTGCCCCCGGCCGACCCCCGTGCCCGCGGCGCCCCCGCCCGTCGAGGCTGACGTAATCCCCGGCGTCCCGGGCGGCAGCTGCTGGGCGGCGCGGCCACCTTCTCCCCGCGCTGTCGGCAGCCACCGCGCCCTTCCGCGCCGAGGACAATCGGGCCCTTTCTCTGCCCAATTAGCTGTCCCTCCTGGGGGCCGGCGCTGTCGGCGGGCCGGGGCTGGGGGCCCGCGGGAGGGACCGGAGGGGGGCTGTGCGGATGAGAGGAGGGAGGGGGGCAGTGAGACAAGATCGGCAAACTCACACCCCGGGAGGGACCCCGATCCCGGGACCCCCCGCCCGGCTCCGTGCACAACTCCCCTCCCCCGCGGGAAGCCCCCAGCCCCGCAAGTGGGGCGTGCAGGCCCACCACCCCTGCACCCCTGCAGGACCCACCCCAGCCCCCCGCGGGCCTCACCTGGAGTCCAGTCCCTGCCCGAACTGGCTGGTGACCTTGGGCCAGTCGCTCGACCTCTTGGGATTCAGATTCTTTACTGGGAGGTGAGGGCAACGCCCCACCTCCGAGGGTGCTGCGGGGGTGGGGAAGGCATCACGACAGGGGCTCACAAAGTGCCTGGGAGGGGGCACCGGCTGCCTTCCTCTCCCCCAGAGCTGATGCCCCAAGAGACACCCCCATGCCACCTTTTGTGCTGCACACACATACACTCACATGCACACTCACACACTTCTCTGCCACACTCACACACATGCATGCATGCGGGAATGCACGTGCACATGTGCACACTCTCATGTGCTTACTTCTGAGCACGTGCACATATACACACCTACCATACAGGTGTGTCCACACAGGTCCACATACTCATGTACACACACACACACACGCCTCTGCAGACTCACCCCCCACCTTTAAGGGTAGGTCACCCCTGGCGGGATAACAGCCTGCACTGACCACCTCTTCACTCGGATCTTGTTGTCACAGGAAGCAGAGACACCCACGTTAGAGCTGGGAGCTGCTGGGAGGGGCAGGGGTCTCTGGCCGCAGGCCTTGTGGGGGGGTCACGTCCTCACCAGGGGGCCGTCCCACCACAGGTCCCCGAGCCCACACATTCCTTCACTTCTTCCTTCTCTGCCGTGGGACACCACTCACCCTGCCCAGGCTCTCTGGGAGGGGCAGCGTCATGAGGAAACGCGAGGGCTTCGGCACGGAGCACCCCAGAGAGTGGGAGAGGGGGTGAGGGTGCTGGCATGTGGCGGGCATGCACCCAGCAGGGGCCAGGACCAGCCCTGCGCTCACCCTTCCACCCACATCTCGCCCTCGATAACTCGTTCCCGGGAGCGGCCATCGCCGGCAGGACTGGCACATGGCATCTCAGGACCACACTGTCCCCCTTTGCCCGCTGGGTGCCAAATGGCTTTCTGTGGCCTTGTTTCCTCACTAAGGGCCCCAGAAAGGGGCAGGAAGTCCTCAGCAGGGCTCCTGTGTCTCTTTCCAAGAGAAATGCACCTGCCCGTAGGGAAGGGTCCCAACGAAGCAGCCACAAGCCCTGCAGGGAGAGAGGGAGTCCGGACTCTGGACCCCAGACCCCCGGAGCCCAGGTCCCAGGGGAGCCCTCTCGCTTACCGCGGAGGTCCGCGGCTCGGGGCGGGCGTCCTGCTCTGGCCGAGGCTCTGGGCAGCTGTCCTGTCCCGGCCGCCCTAGCCCCACCCTCATGCCACTGCTCCCCAGCCAGGCAGGTGAGACAAGGTGGCCTTGGACAAAAACCCGTGTTTGTCGAGCACAAAATGAGTCATGCAGGGTCAACAAACGCCCAGCTCACGTGTCCACACTCCAGTGACCCCTGGGGACACTGAGGCCCGGCCTCTTCCCTCTGGGACGTCCCCGGGCCTCCGGGCATCAGCCAGGACGGAGGTCGGGGTGCCCTTCGGGACAGGAGGCGAGTGAGCCGCCCCCACACTGGGATGCGGCTGCAGCCAACCCCAGGGGCAGTGCGTGGGGACCCAGTGCAGGGAAAGTGACCGTCAGCTTCGAGGAAAACCTAACAAAGAGGTGATAGGGCAGGACCCACACGTCGCGTGCATCTGCTCACTTAGGGCCCATGGCAGCCACCCCAAGAAGCTGCTCCACGGTGCTCCCCTTTTCCTCCTGAGTCACCCTCTAAATTAGCAGCAATGGTGAGATATGACCTGCACCCGGTCCCTGGACCTCTCCCTCCGGTGTCACTGGGCTTCTGCTTCCAGTGACTGGTACCTGGGGCCCTTGTCCTTGACCCCGAGGGTCTGGGAGCTGCGTCCCCCAGGAGGACGGAAGTCCGGGCCCCTTTGCTGCAGTCAGGACAATCTATAAGGCAAGATCGTGCGACCCGGACACCACACCTGAAATCACGCCCTTAGCCCTGCCTCCCCCGCCCCGGCCCCCCTAGGCCCCCTGACCCACCTGCCCGAGGCTGCAGCCCCAGGCAAGCAGCAGGAGTGTCCGTCCATCAGCATGCACCCCGACACCACAATGGGGGTTGACGTGTGCTACGACCTCCGGAGCTGGGGGACAGAGCGCAGCGTGAGTCCGTCCCACGAGCAGCCTGGTCCCTGCCTACTGCTGGCAAAGGCCCCTGGGAGGAGCCCCAGGGACCCCCAGTTTGAGTCGCCGCTCCTGGCCCCCCTCCTCCAGGCAGGCGGGGGGTCTGTCACGGGACCACCGCAGTCTCTGGGCCTTAACTTCCCTGAGTGTAGAGGGGATAATAGTCCCTCCCCGGCTGCTGCCAGCGAGGCCAGGGCAGAGAGAGCTTAGCACCACTCGAATATCAGAAGCCGCCCGGCCAGCCCGCCTCGCGTCGCACCCATCTGTCCTTTTGCCCCGGGTTTGGGTGGTTGGGTTGGCTTTTGTCTCCCACTGTCATCACAGCCTCAACACCATCTGAAATCTTTTCTGTATCTCTAGAATGCAGGCTCTCGGCAAATCCCCCAGGGTTTAGCACAGCCTCTGGCATCGAGAAGACTCTCGGAGAGAATGTGTCACCTCAGCCGCGGCCACCAGGCCAAATTTTAAAGGAATCCTTGGGTTCTCATCCGCTCCAAGTCTGTAGGACCACCAGCTTCAGCTGGGTTTCTAGGGAGCCATTCTCAGAAGTTCTGGAGCCTTATGGGAAATCATTATGATTTTTCTATTTGCAAAAGTGACACATGCTTGTTATTAAAAAAAAAAAAAGACAATATTGCAGAAATGTGTGAGCTGGGAGAAAGGGAGTGTCAACTCTTGTCTCTGGGTGTGTGGCTGAGTCTGCCCCAACCCCACACCTCCAAACCGCGCCAGCTCAGGCCGCAGAAACCAGCCCAACAGCCGTTTCAGACGGCGTTTCGTTGCTCCCTGCTCACAGGCTGCTCCCTGCTCACAGGCTGCTCCCTACTCACAGGCTGCTCCCTGCTCACAGGCTGCTCCCTACTCACAGGCTGCTCCCTGCTCACAGGCTGCTCCCTGCTCACAGGCTGCTCCCTACTCACAGGCTGCTCCCTGCTCACAGGCTGCTCCCTGCTCACAGGCTGCTCCCTACTCACAGGCTGCTCCCTGCTCACAGGCTGCTCTCTGCTCACAGATGGGCGAAAATTAATTTTCTTTCTTCCTTCGCCACAAAAGATTACCGTCCCGAGCGGTGGGACAAGTGGGGGGAAGTGGAGAGCCTCCTCATTCAGGGAGAGAGCTCGCGGGGGACGGCCCCAGCTATTTGAAACATCCCGCCACGGACATAAAGCCAGGCTGGGGAGAATGCACTTGAGAAAAATTACACCGCCGCCTTTCCAACGGTTGAAAGCTGGTATGTAACTTTGCTTGGGGGAATCAAACAGCTAGTCAAGGACGCTGTCAGGGACAGAATGCAATTCCAAATAAATTAGCCATGTCCAAGAAGCCAATACAACAGCGGATTAAGGCTCACAAAGAAAACACAATTTATTCAGCCTACCTTGTCAGAATTCTTAATAACCTCCCTTCGTGCATCTCACCTCGGACTGAGCCTCCCCGGACCAGAGGGACAAAATGAAGCACTCTTTGAACGCTGGGCTTTAGAAATACTTGCATGCCTGATACACGCTTATGTTCTCTCTGAGCAAGTGCCAACAGAGTTGTGTTCTTAGAACGTCTCTGCAGTCACCGTACCTCCTCAGGAGGGGCCAGGCAAGCTGTCACCGAGTCGTGGAAGCTTCAGCAGCTCAACTCACCTCGGGGATGGGGGGGTTCAGGCGTTAGAACACAGGGTGGGGGTGGAGGGGCAAAGAGAGGAGAATTAACCAACGTAGCTGAAGTCTGCGGTGTTTTCAGGAGAGTGGCATCCCGCCTGCCATGCTGCATCGAATGCAATATATTCTGGCAGGGACCTGGAAGCTGCCACTTCACCTGCATGTTATTTTTTCAGGCAACAAGTAAATGAAAGGAAACAGTGTCCCTTTGCAAATACTAACTGTCCTCTGTTACAAGGCACTAATGCAGTTGACAACCCCAAAAGCAATACTTAAAAAAAAATTTATGAATGAACTCAGCCAGCAGTGACAGCTCCCACAGCCGACAAATGCTCTCCGAAAGAGTTAACAGGCCGAGGTTCTGGGTTGGCTCAGAGGAGGCACGTTTGAAAGCAGCCTCTGAGCGTCTCCTAAACAGCGATGATGTATTCTGGTTGCCGAAAGACACCAGTGAGAGTCTGGGACCTTTTCTTTTTCTGCAGAGAAGTTGGGGGGGGGCTGGGGGGAGAGGCGGGGGGGCTGGCTTTGCAGCACGAAGGCATTTGCAAGAGATAAAACCAACAGGAATTTTGAGAGGGACTGGAAGGAAGTGATGGGGCTGAGAGGCTCAGATGGAATGTCGAGATGCTTGAGAAATACACAAAATATAAAAATTTTCCCAGAATTTTTTTTAAAACAGATGACCTAATGCTATTAAAAAAAGAAAAAGATTAAAGAAATATACCGAGTGGGGAAAAAAACAATCTCAGCAGTTTCCCAAGCATGACCTGGCCTAGATTCTCTTTGTCTCGATTTCTAAGTGAAAAAGGACGGTAAATGATGCTACTGCCCGAGGACTCGGGAGATATGTTTTAGACCTGCCGTAACACACAAAATAAGAGGGCAGGATTCGAGCCCTGAGAAGTGTGTCCCATTGTCACTCAATGGGCACCACGGGGGAATTGTGTGTCATCTCAGCACACCGTCTCCTCACACCCACCCTGAGAGACCCAGGCTCAGCCATCTCCTGAGTGTCCCCTTTGTCACCGGGAGGTAACTGTCATGGTTAGGGGTCGTTCTGTTGTCAGGAACAGGAGGTTGCTCAGGCTAGCTGTGGCATGTCCCCTGGCCACAGGCCAACTCAAAAAGCGGGGCTGGAGCCCGTGGGGAAATGCAGTAGCCAGGTCACCTCTCCTCGGAGGCCCCTAAGCTGCAGCTTCTTCTACCTTCTCTTTTTCCCTGCTCACTGGAATCCCAGGCTCTGCTTGAAGCTTTTCTGTGAAAGCTGTCCCCAAATCAACATCCCCAATAGACACATCCCTGATAAACCCACAGCCACGGGCCTCAAGCCTCCTGGTCCTCCCCTTCCGAGAAAGAGTTCAGAGCAGCCTCTGTGGGGGCACTCGTGAGAGCTCCCACCCAGGAGACAAACAATCACCTATGGAAAGTTTCTGGCCACCAACAGAAACAACAGAAAAGCATAATCAGACCCAGCGGTTGTAACAGATAGTGTCAATATCAGAAAATGACATAAAATGCATGTGATTAAAGAACTGAGATATTTAAGGTGAAGTAAAGAGCAAGAGACTGTGAAATAACTAAGCAGAGTTGAAAAGAGTCAAATGTAACTTCTAGAAATGAAAAATATATTCCTCAGAATTGACAGCACAGCAAATGTGGCTGAAGAGAGAATCAGTGGACAGGAAAACAGATGGAAGCTAGTGTCCAGAAGGCGGCATAGAGAGGCCCAGAGAAACATGATGGAGAGGCTGGAGGCTTGGGAGGAGGAAGGGAAAAAGGGATACCGTACAAACCAGAGGGAAAAGACAGCACAGGGCAAAGCTTCCATCTGAAGGGAAAGTGGCCGAGAATCTTTTCAGAGTTGCTGAAAGACATTAACCCAGAGTCAGAGTCAAAGAATCCAACGGAGGATGATGAGATGCAGTCCATACCTGGAGACCTCATAGGGATACTCTGAAACCCCACAGGAGAAAAGAACACCTTGGAAGGCAGCCAGAGAGGAAAGACAGCAAGTTGGAGAGACCGGCAGCCCCACCACGGAACTTTCAACAGCAGTTGGGAACAGACATGGTGGAATCACATTTTCAGCATGCAGAGGATTGTATGCTCAACCCACAATGTTTGAATGAAGGCATATGCTGGGGTTTTCTCTTGGATGCATGTGCTCGGTTGACAGGAATGCATTCCAAAGCAGTGGCCCTGGCCCACACTTCCACGCATGGTGCCCACTCCCTCCTCCCCCATACTTGCCTTTTCATACTCGCTGATCTGCTGAGTGCATGGTGGCATCTCCTTGGGGGTTTGCTTTGCATTTTTATGTCCTGATTTATTGGTGGTGGTAGCTTGAATCACGCTCCCCACCAACGACCTGTTCAAATATTAATCCGCAGACCTGTGGGCGTGAACCATTTGTAAATGGTTTGAAGATGTCACCATTAGTTAAGGTGTGGCCCAGTTGAATTGGGATGGGTCTTAATCCGTGTGCCCGGAGGATTTAGAGAGGAAGTGCGGTCAGCTAGAGGTCAGATGAAGCTGGAGAGGAGAGAGAAAGAAAGAGAGGGCTGGGGGGTGGGGACTGGCTCACAGATCACTCCCGGGGCCAGGAGAAAGCACGCCCTGGCCTACACCCTGAGTTTGGACGTCTAGCCAGTCAATCAATGCATGTGGTTGCAGCTGACCCCTTGTATTTGTCCTACAGCACTGGCAGACTAAGATGTGGCATTCTTTACTAACCACTGCCTGGCAGGTCTAAGTGCTGCAATATCCTCTCCCAGTTTGCAGCATGCATTTTCATTCTGTTTAATGGTGTCTTTTTATGAATATGAGTCCTAAATTGCAATGTGGCCGAATTTGTCAATTATACTAAAGATCTTCGTCGGGACAGTAAGGTGGGAAAAGTAAATTAAGCACATATAGGATGAAAAAAGAAGATGCAATATCTTATCACAGATACGATGATTATCTACATGGAAATTCCCAAAATGACCTACAGATAAAGTATTCAAATTAGGAAGAGACTCAGTAAAGGTTGCTAGGTATAAAATCATTGGACAAAAATCAGCAAGAAACTGCTGTCACCATGGTCCCTTGGAACCCTTTAGGCTGGCAGGGGCTCCATCTCATCCCATACTTCCCAGATTGCAGAGGCTGAGAGAGGACCAAGCAGCAAGCTTCTCTCGGGAAGCGGCACACACCACTGCTGCTTGTAAATCTTTGGCCAGAGCAAGTCACACATTTATGCTGGGACAGTTGCTCTCAGAATGACATTACACAATGGGAGACCCCTCATCAGAGTCTCCCATGGGCTTGGTGGAGGCAGGCAGTGGTTTCATGAGAGGAAGGGGCCGTGTGGTTAGGTCCCAGGGTAACTGCTGCTAGCTGAGAATGGTCCCCAGCTGACAGACAGAAGGAAAACAGGTCCTCAGCCTTACAAGGAACTTAGCCCTGCCAACCACCACATGAACTCGCAAGGAGTTCCTCCCCAGAACCTCCAGATGAGGCCACTGCCCCAGCTGATTTTTAGTTTCCACCTGAGAACCCAGCCTGATCCACCTGGACTTCTGCCCTCCAGAGGAGCTAATGAATGGGTTTGCTTGAAATTACTAAGCCAGGGATCATTCGTTACGCAGCAGTACATACTAATACACATCTTGGTGGAGAACTGTGATCCTGCCACATGTCTGAGAATCAGAGGGCCCTAAATATTTTGTATTCCACCACAGACCTCCCTGCAGCATACCACACACAGAAATCATTTCCAGGTCATTTAATAATTAAACGTGAAAGACAATACTACGTAATGGTGAGAGGACAAAGAGAGAATAAGATTGTTTTATAACCCCAGGGCAGGGATTTCTCAACCAAGACACAAAAGGCACAAACCATAAAGGAAAAGATTGATAAATTTAACTTGTCATACAAATAAAAAGTAAGATGTTTGTCACTAATAGATCACCAGTAAAGACAATTCCAAAGAATATATTTCAGACTGAGAGGAAATAATTACAGTAAAAAGGCATAAGATGCACAAAGAAATCATGAGCAAAGAGCTTGTAGACTGTTGAGGTGAATCTAAACAAACACGGACTGTATAAAATAAGAAAAATAAAGCCTATTGAGGGACATAAAATATATGACACCATTGCATATAAGTCAAGAGAGCAGTGACAGGTACTAAAATATTCCGAGGCCTTATTTGGAAAGAGCATAAAGTATTGCTTAACTTATAAATTTTCTAGGGTCCCCGTTGAAAAGAATAGAAATTGAATATACAGCTTCCAAAATAGTAGAGGAGGAGAGAAGGAAAACAAATCTAATTATGAAAGGAGAGAAAAAGAAACATAGAAATGGTCACATACACACGGCAGGGCCAAAATAAAGGGGTAGAAATAAATCCCAAGTACCCTGGTCACACTGAGATGGTGGTGCCTGCTCAGACGCTGTCCATGCTCTGACCTTGACCTTGAGAGAAGACACTGTGTCAAGGAAGCCTTGGTGCTTTTTCCAGCTCGTGTGTGTGGTTTCTTCCTGGTCATTCAGGTTTCAGCTCTAATCCTACCCTCTTGGAAAAGCCTTTGCAGGCCTTCTTAGCTGAAGCTGGTCGCTGAGCTCCCCATTCTTTTCCTTTGTGGCTCAGGTCCCCTTTGCTGAGTGTTTTGTTTATTTACTGTCAATCAACTGGAAGCTGCATGAGGGCAGGGACAGCCTCTCTCTCCCTGAGCCCCAGGAGGCTGTCAGTAAAACCTGCTAAAGGAAGGAGGGAAAGAGACCCCCTACAGAGGCTTAACCCATGGGGGTTTAATGTTCTCTGCTAGAAAGAGTGGGGTCAACATCCCCATGAGGTCCCAATGTCCAAGCTTCTCTGACTCTCTATCCCAGCATCGTTAGCATGAGGTTCCGTCCTCATGGCCCAAGGTGGCTGCTTTACCTCCAGCCTTTTGCCTGCATTCCAGGAAGGGGAGAGTAACCCAGGAGGAGAGGTCAGTGCCTGAATCAAGAAAGCAAAAGCTTACCAGGAAATCCTTAGCAGACTTATGCTTCCATCTCCTTGGCTGAGACAATGCCAATGGCCCTAGATTCTAAAGCTGTTGGAAGGGCAGGTATTTTTAAGAAACTATGGCACAGAGAAGTTAAGTAACTTGTCTCAAGTCACTCAGAGCTGGGATCTGAACCCAGATTGGGGTCTCTAAGCCCTGTCTCCTTACTACTGGCTTGTTTTTCCAACTTCTCTAAATGGAGTTGAATGTTGCTTTAAAGATTTCTCCTAAATCCCTCTCAAAAATGCCCACCCTGCCCCTAAACGGTCTTGATGGAGTCTGATGCAACATCCCTGGTGACCATCTGGTGCATAAAAGCTTACAGCGTGAGCGCAGTTGGCTTTGACAGGGCTCAATCTCCACCCCTGGGAGAAGCTCCTTTCCTTGCCTTTAACCGGGGGGCTCGGCCACCAGCTGACCATCGTTCCCCCGTGCACACGAGCGGCCCCAATCTGATGGCCCAGCCTTGACGTCACACAGTTTTGCCCTTTCCCGGCACGCACCGTCTAAGTGTGATCACGGGGCAACGCCGCAGCTCGTGTGCGAGACAACAGCCACACATTGCAGTTGGGGACACGGGGCCCTGGCTGCTAGGGAAGCCCACCCGGGAGAATTCTCGTTCTCCCTCCTGCCTGGCCTCACTGGAGCGCACCCCCCCCCCCCCCGCCTCACCCCTCCCCATCATTTCCGACGTTTCTCACCCAGGTAATCTGCAATTGCACCCGGGTTAGGCTGGGGCTGGGGGGTGCATCTAAGGTTTCTGAGGAAATTGGCGCAGTCGCGTCCTTCTCTGGGGCTGCTAGCGGGGCACAATGAGGACGCCCCAGCCAAGTCGGGTTGCGTAAGTCTGCGGGAACCCTCCCTATCTCTCAGGAAACGGAAGATTCAGTCACAGCGAGGGTCCTGGGCCCCTGGGTGCTCTTTGGTGTTTTTGTTTCAGGAGTAGGGGGCAGCTAGGAGGAGCAGAAAAGGAAACCGGGGATTAAGATAACTCTTGGAAAGGCGGCCCGCATCGCGGGGCAGGCGATATTTCCTGTTGAGCAAACACCTGGCTCTGGCATTGCCAGGGGCGGCTCCTCCGGAAACTCATGTCCCCAGACCCACCTGGGCAGGGTGGGTGAGGAAGAAGGGTCAGAGGTCAAATGGCCTGCGGGTGTCAGGGCACCACTGTACCCCCAAAGCCAGTGGGGGGACCCAGAGGCGTCACCAGCAGGGAAGGGACGGGCAGGACAGAGCAGGAGGTCCCAGTCCCCAACCAGCCCTTCTGAGAACAGGACAGACGGACAAGGACGTAGATGGCAGGTCCCAGTAGAGCTTTCCAGCCCCGGCGCCTCCCACCCCGGTGAGATGGGTGCACCTGGACTCCTCCAGCCCACGCTGAGGGCCGCCTGCCTGGGCCCTGCGCCAGCCCCTCCATCCTCCCGGTGGGCTTACTGAGCCTTGCAGCCCTACCACGGCTGTCTACATGCTCGCGGGGCTGGTCCGGTCCTTCTCCCTTGCCTACGGCTCCTGTGGGCGCGCCCCTCCCTCTCTCACCCCACCCCCACCCCATGCACACCCAGCCAGGGCCATGTCCCCAGCCCCTGGAGCCCCAGCGCGCACGCCACCCCCCTCACATGCAATGCCCTGCAGGCACACCTCTCTGGAGCCACGTCACTTCCCCGCCCCCTGCACCGCTTTCCCCATTCCGTAGGGGAGGAAACCGAGGCTCGGAGAGATCCAGCAACCCTCCAGAGGCCCCTGGCTGCTGGGAGCCCCCACATCCCGAGGCCACGAAGCAGGGAGGAGGGTTCAGGCCTGCCCCACACTTCTCAGCTGCTCTGGCTCCCCGAGACCCCCAGGGTCAAAGGCAGACTCTGCTGTGTGACCCTCCTGGCCCCCAGCGCTGACCCCTGCTCCCCTGTCCCCTTTTGTCATTTCGCTAGGTCAAAGCAGGCTGCTCGCCCTCTGCCTCAGGCTCCTCCCCTCCTGGAAGGCCTCTCCACTCCCTTCTCGGGGTGGCCGACTGCCTGGCGCACTCCCCTCCGCCTGGTAGATCAGGTGCGGTCTCTGGGGGCAGCAGCTTCCGCCCCGGGCTCTGGGATTCCCAGCTCTTGGGGAAGCCACCGCCATGTCAGGAGGAGGCTCAAGCAGCCCCGTGGAGGGGCCCCCGCGGGGAGGGACCGAGGCTCCCACCAACAGCCGCTGGCCTGAGCTGCCCTGGAAGCAGCCTGTCCAGCCCCAGACAAGCCCCCACGGCCTGGTCGGCACCTGGTCCAACAACCCCTCAGTGACCCTGAGCCAGAAGTACTGGCTGCACCTGCCCCTGGTACTCCGAGACAGAGAGGGCCAACATTTTATTGTTTGGGTCATTAAATTTGGGAAGAATGGAAAGTGCCAGAAAGCTGATCAGAATAGTGGCCCACTGGCAGGAGGGCAAGCAGCTCCTTCACCCAAACCCCACGGGGGTCCCAGCCACCAGGTATTTGTGGAGTGCAGGCCAAGCACGTGGTCACATCATCATCTCCTCGCCTCCTCGTGGCAGCTCCTGGAGGAAGGGCTGGTCATTTCCCCCACCAAACAGATAGGGACTTCAACTCCTGCGGGTGACATGCAGCTTCAGACCTGGCTGTCTGGTGCCGGCGTCCACCCAGCTCTGTGTGCTGCTCCCTCCGGGGCTGCCTGCCCTGCTTGCTCCTGGACCCGCCGCTGCTCTCAACCCTTCCCTCCACGTGTCAAACTTTGCACAAGCTGGTCACTTGCATGCAGCCGGCTCAAACTGTGTGCGCCAGAGCTGGTCGCTTGCATGCAAGCAGGACAGAGTTGGGAAAGTTAGATCCTCCCCGAATTCATCCCTTGATCAACGTTTGCACTCATCATCTGCAGGCGAGTATGTCCCAGAGGGGCGCCGCGGGCCCCAGAAACTCATTCAGGAATGAGCAGCTCTCGCGGGGCTGTCTCCTGTCACCCAGGAGCGACTTTGCCCCCCACCCCCAGGGGACGCTTGGCAGTGCCTGGAGAGAACTGGGGTCCTGAGGACTTGGAGTGAGGGGGTGTGCCGGGCCCCGTACTTGGCATGCAGACAACCCGAGACAAGGGGGTCCTGCTCCCCTCTCCTTTGCTGGGGCTCCTGCTGAGACCAGGGCCCCCCGAGCCATCAGGGACCCCAGGGCTGACCCGGCGCACAGCTTCTCTCCCGGGGCTTGGGGAGGGATGGGTTGTGGGTGGTCCACGGCCAGGGCAGGGGCGGGAGGAAAGCGGTCCCTCGCGGCTGGACAGATGGAGGGTCCGAGAGGAGGCTGGGCCCCATCCAGCAAGGCCACCCTCCACCGGCATGCGTCTGCCCCTCCCTACCCCCGGGGCCCCCTCCGAGGCCCTCCTGTGCCGTCACCACCTGCCTACGCCTCCTGGCAAGTCTCCTGGCCTCTCTGGGTCGCCGTGGCTATGAAGGGGGAATTGCGTCCACCCCAGCCATGGCACAGGTCATTGCACGGGCTTGGGGTGGGGAGGGAAGCACTGAGGACGTATGTGAGGAATGTTCAGGTTCAGATCCAGAAATCTGCTCCGTTTTCTGCTCCAACTCTGGCACTTAGTGTGACCCTAACCCGGGACCAAGCGAAGCCGCCAGTAAAGGAGCTTCTCTGCGGAAAGTACGTGGGCTGCAGACTTGGCAGAGCCTCGGGAGGTCCCTGGCCCGCTGCTCTGCAGACAAGGTCCCCTGCCTGCTGCTGTGCAGCCAAGGGCTCACGGAAGTCTCCAGACGGAAGCAACGTGGTCAGGAGCCCCTCCGAGCTGTTGTCTCCCTCCCCCTGTCCCAGGATGGAAGTCTGCACCCAGGCCAGCTCCTTCTAGGGACCCCTTCACCCCCAGGAATCCGACGATTGGCAGGAAGTATTGGGCCCCCCAGGCTGTGTAGCAGCAGATTCGTTATTTTTCCCTGCAGCACTGCCCTGGGCTAAGATGGCTAAGCTGGCATGGGTGCATGATAATGTCCCTGTGAACTGGGGGTTCCCACATCCCCAGACAGGGACCTCAACTGCCTTTTGTCACCTCAACCTGTAGATTCTGACCCAAGAACCCAGGTGGCCCCCAAAATACACAACATTCAAATCTCAAATGATCGTGGCTCTTAGCATTCATCCTTATTTTCATGCCTCCTGGGCGTCTCATTTCCGCAGGGAGTAAAATTTATGCTCTCCCAGTGTCAGAGGGCCGCACTCCCTCCAAAGGGAGATGGGATCGTGGAGGGACTTCCTGACCTCTTCCAGCCTCCCATGGTCCCAGGCATCTCCTGGGGTTCCTTGGCTGGTGGCTGCGTCTCTCCTGCTTGGGTCGCTGTCATGACGCAGCCGTCTTCCCGCTGACGTGGGGTCCTCACGTCCAGATTTCCCTCTTCCTACAAGGGCACCAGTTGGATCGGGTTCAGCACCCACCCCGAGCCAGCCTAACGCCATCATAACTAATTACATGTGCAAAGACAATATTCAACTAAGCTTATGCTTTGAGGTTTCAGGGAGGATGAGGTTTTAGGGTCCACTATTC
The DNA here is from genome assembly GCF_023851605.1 of Tamandua tetradactyla. NCBI lineage: Eukaryota > Metazoa > Chordata > Mammalia > Pilosa > Myrmecophagidae > Tamandua > Tamandua tetradactyla. The sequence goes on from NC_135335.1 coordinate 5,376,113, forward strand.
AACCCAGTGGAATGGGGTTTGAGTATCATTTATGATCTCACCACATGGATTACCCACCTTCATTCATTCAAGGAGCAAACATTCATTGAGCACCGACTGTATATGGCACACCGCATGCAGGAAGCATGCAGCTCCCTGGGCACGCGCGTTGGCCCAGCGCCTTTGGGAGCGCCACGTGGAATTGGCGCCATAGTTAAGAGATTACGTGCTCCAGTGTGTGAGTCACGCTCTGGTTCTCACATGCAGTCCCTGTTGGGAGAAGCCTCCTGGGAACATGAGGCCACACCCAGGGGAAGGAGACACAGAGCGTGAGAAATCCTCAGTCTGGGAGAAGAGGCAGCACCTTACCCGGAGCCACGTGCCGCCATTGCTGGAAAAATCATCCCCAAGGCTCCTCTGTGGATAGAAATCTAATCTTAGTTCAATTCCCAGCTCTGTCATTCGTTAGCTGTTCGATCTTAGACAAATACAGAATCCCTATTAAAGTTAGCTTCCCCACCTGATAAATGGGGCCAATAACTATCGAGTGGAGGGGAGCTGGGAGAGTAGGACAAACTATGTTTGGGCCACGTGGTTCAGCACCCAGCATTGATGGAAAAGGTGACCCTGCATTGGGCAGAGGAAGGAAGAGGGAGATACTGCAGGGATCATGGAGGCCACAGCAGCTCAGAGCTGGGAGGGAAGGCAAAGGTGCCTCACCTGGTAATTGTGTCTTCCAAGCATTGGGCAGGAGTCCAACCCTGGGGTCCCCTTGGCAAGGTCACCCAGCAGTCAGGATGGCTTGGCGCCTGCCACGTGGCCAGTGTTGGCATGCAGAGCTCATAGCCAGCCAGGCCGAGCAAAGCCTGGCCCCAGCACCACAAGCCCTGGGTGGCCCAGGGAGGTTCACGTCTGCAGACCACAATGACAGGGCAGCTCCTGCCAACAGCTGTGCAGGTGGGCACAGATGGCCACGATGGCAAATGGCTGGCCAGCTGCAGGATGACCAGGTAACGTGGGCACTGGGGGCACTGTGTACCAAAGTCAATGAAAGTCAGCACAAAATGGATAATAGATCTAATGCAAAGCCTAGAACTTCTAGAAGGAAACAGAAGAGAAACTCTTTGTGACCTTAGGGTAGGCAGCGATTTCTTAGAAAGGACACAAAAAGTACACACCATAAAGAAAAAAGTGATCAATTGGACTTTGTGGAAATTAAAAGTGTCTGCTTCTCAAAATCTGCTAATAAAATGATAAGACCTGCCACAGACTGGGAGAAAACATTTTCAAAATACATATCTAATGAAGAACTTATATCCAAAACACACGGAGAAGTTTTACAACACAACAAGACGAATTCCTCTATTTGTCGAATGAGCAAAATTCAAAAAGACCTTTCCACAAAGAATAAAACTGGATGGCAAAAAAAACACATGAAAAGATGCTCAAAATCATTAGCCATTACTCAAAATTCAGATTTGAACCACTACATATTTATGAAATTGACAATATTAAGTGTTGACAAAGTTGTGGAGCAACTGGAGTGCTTGTATTTTGCTGTCAGGGAAGCAAAATATCACAGCAACTTTGGAAAAGAATTGGGCAGTTTCTTATAAGTTAAATGTATACTTAACATACGATCCAGCAATCTCACTTCTAATAATTATCCAGGAGATAGGAAAACATTGGTCCATAAAACACCTGGGTGCAAATATTGACAGCCACTGTATTCGCAATGACCACAAGTAGAAACTGGAATGTCCATTGCTTTAATTTCCTCATTGCTAAAACAAATGCCATCCAATGGGTTAGTCTGAACAATGAGAATTCATTGGCTAATGATTTTGAGTCTAGGAGAAGTCCAAAATCAAGGCTTTATCAAGGCGATGCTTTCTCCCAGAAGACTGTGGCACTCTGGGCTGACTGCCGGTGATCCTTTGTCCCTGGCTTTTTGGCCACAGGGCAATGCACGTGGTGGCCTCTCATGGTTTCTTGGTTCCACTGACATTCAGCCTCTAGATGGTCCCTCTGGCTTTCCCTCTCTGTGACCTTCCCTGTAAACCCCTCAGTACTAGGATTAAGACCCATCCTAATTCAATGAAGCCCCGCCTTAACTGAAGTAGCCCCATCAAAAAGTCCTAATCACCAGAGTTCACACCCACAGGAATGGATTAAGTTTAAAATCAGTTTTTTTCTGGGGTTTGTAGCTCCAAATGACCACATTCATCAACTGGTGAATGGGAAAGCAAATTCTAGGTATTCCTATAACATAATTCAGCATTCATATAATAACCATACAGCACTAAAAGGGAACTAATGACAGATACGCACAACCTAGGTGAATCTCAAACGCTTTAGGCTAATTGGTAGGAGCCAGGCACAAAAGGCTGCATACTGCGTGACTCTTTTTGTGACATCTTGGAAAAGACAAAGCCATGGGGGAGCCGAAAACAGAGCAGTGGTTACCAGGAGCTAGCGGGGAAAAGGGAGAGTTGGCTGCAAAGGATCAGCCCTCGGGACTTTGGGGTCAAAGGAAATGTCTTCATCTTGATTGTGTATTGCACAACTGTGTGCCTTTGTCCAACTCATCAAACCCGAGGGTTGGAGTTCTCTGCATGGGTTTTGTAGGATTTTTGCAGCTGTCCTGTATATTTAAAATCATTTTAAATAAAAAGCTTTAAAATAAACTCATCAAACTGTACACTTTAAAAAGATGAATTACCCTGTAGGCTAAACCCCTCCCCCCAAAAAAGCATCATCATCACTGAAAGTAATGAACTTGGAGAAGGAGGAGGACATGCAATGCGGCAGACGCTGAGCGATTTACCTGCAGGCCAGGTAACTCTGAGCCATCTACCTGTGCTCAGGTGCCATGGACCCTGTTCTCTCCCTTTTACAGGTAGGTGAGCTGAGGCCCGGAGGAGAACGTGACCGAGTCGGGTCTTCTCTCCAGGCCTGAGTTGGTGTCCATGTAGCCCAGCCACTAAGGGGTCACCAAGCCGGCCCCTCCCCTGCCGGCCCACCCTCCAGAGGTGGGGACGGGGCCTGGGGACGGGACCTGCCCACAGTCGCTCTGGGAGGAATGCATCCTGGAGGGAACGGGTCTCATCTGCCAACCCCCATTCAGCCCCCTGAGGGCAACTTCCAAAAGGGGAAAGGCCCAGGATCTGGGGGAGGGCAGGGGCCGGGGGTGGATGATCTGGGAGCACCCGGTCAGGCCCCTGCCCTCAGGAAGCTCAGGGCACTGAGGCATGTGGGCAAAGAACTCTGCACCCCTCCCATGAGGGGCCAGTGGGTCCCCTGCGGTGACAGGGACTGCGTCCCCCACCCAGGGACTGGGGGTTTTAAAGGACCCTGCCCTCCCCCCCAGGGAGGAGGCAATGGAGATGGATGCTGGAGAACCCCTGGCTCCCCCACATCCTGGGCTGCAGGGCCTGGGGGATGGGCCTGAAGCTGGACCGTAGGTCCCGGGCTCCGGTCCGTTCAGGACTTGCTGAAGGGGCCCAGCCCCCACCCACCCCGGTCCTCGCTGTCCTGTTCTGGGAGGGAGGAAATTCTGAGGACGAGACCTGGCCCCAGCATGTCCCACCAGGAGCAGGGGCGTGTCCCAGAGGGCAGGCAGGAGGCCCCTCGAGGGGCAGGAGCCACCCACGCCAGTCAGGCACTGCCCGGGGAGCTCAATGCCAGCGGCTCTGAGCCCTGGTGGGCAGGCGCTGCCCACAGACCCGCTCTCTCCTTGGACGCCCCTCCCGGGCTCGCTGGGAGACCTCTGCCCACCCCTGCCCCACCCTGGTCTGGCCATCCCACCCCCTGAAAACCTGGGCAAGTCTGCGAGCCTCTCTGTGCCTCGGTTCTCTGGTCTGTAAGTGAAAGAGGGAAGCCCCGTGTGCACCCCTCCCGGGAGCAGATGCAGGGTGCTGGACGCAGGCCTGGCTGGCGAGCTGCAGGGACAGGGACCCCGAGCGCGGCGGAGGCCTGGAAAGGGGGTGCATCAGGCTGTCCAAAGCAGAAAACTCTCGAGTGGAGCCCGGCCTCTCCACCCGACCTGGGGCTTGGGGCTCGGTGCCTTGGGGTCCCCGTAAAGTGCCACAACCCGATGGCTTGAAACGAAATGGATCGTCTTGTAGTTCTGGGAGCCGGAATGTGAAGTCCGGGTGGGCAGCACCGGGTCCCTCCCCAGCCCCCTAGACCCGTAGAGCATGGTCCAGCCTCCACCCCCGCCCCTGCCGCCACCTGGCCACCCACCTCACCTGGGCCCTTCCCCTGCTGACCAGGGCTGCGGTCTCATGGGGTCAGGGCCCACCCTAACCAAGCAGGGTGCAATCTTAACCCGTCACATCTTCAAAGACCCTATTGCCAAATAAGGTTCCATACACGGGACAGGGGTCCGGACCTCAACGTGTCTTAGGGGGATCACAGGTTACCCCACAACGGCTTTGCAGGAGGCCTGGCACAGAGTGGTTTCTCGGTAAGTGTCGGCAGGTGATGGGGGGTCTCGTATAAGCATGCAAGGTCCCATACCTGGAAGCTGCACCCTGGAGGGTGCTTCTGGCAGACGAAGAAAACACAGGGGTTCACAGAGGGAGGGGCTGCGTGGGGTCAGGCAGGGCCCCTCCAACGCAGGCAGCAGTCCTGCTTCGATGTAGCAGATGGAGGAGATGAGTCTCGGGGAGCTCTCCCCCATGCCCAGGGTCAGGGGGCCAGGACGGAGCAGGATTCCAGGGCTCCAGCCACCCCCAGCCTTCTCCACCTGCACTGGTGTGCAGTCCCACGGGCTCCCAAGAACCCCCAGCTGCCACCCGCTGTGGGCCCCGGGCCAGGGAAGCTCCTTCCAGAGTGAAGCCAGGTGCTCCCCTCCACCTGCCTGCCCTGGCCAGGTGGTGACGTCTGATTTTCATGAGCCCGAATCCATTTGCCTTCAAGGCTCCTTCTTCCATTAAAAAACTAAGATAAAATGTATATACTACAACTGCATTGGAATAAAGATGAATTAACATTATGTATTAGAACATTTTCTTCAATCTAAAAATTCCTTTTTTTCCCCTTAAACTTCTTGTTTTGAAATAAAATTTCAAACCTAGAGGAATAGTTGCAAAAACAGTACAAAATCATACAGAGAACTCCAAAGTTCACACATGTGTGGGCACATACACACACACACACACACACACACACACACACACACACACACACACAAATGTGGGCCAGATACCCAGGGCCATCCATTTTAACATTTTGCCCCATTTATCATATCATTTTATCTTTCGTATCCATCTGTCAAGCCATCGACACACCCATCAATCTATCTGGCTGGGTACCTATTTCCTAAACATCGGAGAGTAAGCCGTGTACGTCGCACCCCTGGAACATGGAACGTCCCCACATGCGTTTCCTAATTACAAGATTTTACCTATTCAACCACCTTTCGTGTAGCAATCACATTCTAGAACTTTCAGCTTGCTGGAGAGCTGATAGCCTAAATGCCAATGTTTTCCCACGTCCCAGTAACGTCCCTTTGGACCTCTTCTCCCCCACCATCAGGCCCTCTCCAGGATCCTGTATGGCATTTAATTGTCATTGTCTCTTCACGCAAGAGCATTCGTTTCCTTGTGACTTTAGAGGAATGTAACACGTTATCACGGATTCCTCAAAGTTTCCTGGGCGCCGGCACACAGCCTCCTGTGCCTGCTGGAGACGGCGGCGGGGCCTGCGCCCGCCCCAAGCACTTGCTCCTTCACCCTGTACATACTTGGCGCTCCGGGCGCCGCCCTGGCACGGGGGCGGCTGGGATGGCGAGGGGGGCTTTGCACCAGGCAGGGGCCAGGCTGAGCCCTGGGCTCCCCCCGCACGCTGGCGGGGAATATTCTCTGCTGCAATCTGCTCCGCCCCAGCATGCCTTCCCACCGGTCGCCCCGGACAAACAGCCGCACCCTGCTCGCCACCCACCGGCCCCCCAGTGGGTGATAGGAGCTCAGAGGTCAGCTTTTCTCGACGCCGCTTTAATTTTTCAAATAGCAATCCAGTTACCAAGCATGTTGGCACCTGGGCCTGGCCCTGCCGGGGCCTTGGCAGGCTGCACCAGCCATCGGCAATGATGGATGGGTGCCCCTCCGCACGCCCGCACCCACCCGCCAGCCGCCATGCCAGCCCGCTGACCGCGCACGGCCAGTCCCCGGCAGCTGCCAAAGCCCAAGGGCCAAGACGCAGAGCCGCTTTCCCCAGCCTCGGGGTTGGGCTGGGTGCCCTCCTGATCCCGGGCTTCTCCTCGGGCAGGGGTTGGGCTGCCAGCAAGGGTCAGGTGGGAAGTCAGATGTGCCCCCATCACCAAAAAATTCACTTGGGAAATAAAAAGGTGGGAAGTGACACGGAGCTGCTCAGAGCCAGGAGTGACTTGGCCATCAGAAGGTCCAGTACACTCGTGGAGCAGATGGGAAACGAGGCCAGGCTGGGAGGCAGCAGCGCCAGGCTGGTTCTGGGCTCTTAGCTGCATGCGCGCCCCTCAAACTGGGTTCAGCTCCCTCCTTTGCCCCTTCCTAACACTGCAACTCCAGGCAGGCTGCTTCCCCTTTCTCGTCCTCAGTCTTCCCATTGTTAAAGTGTGGCTCATGCGGCACCTTCTTCTTGGGGTATTGCAAGATGAATAGGAGTTCTTTGGTGCCCAGGGAGAAGCAAGCCTTACTCAGAGGCAGGGCAGAGCAGAGCTGTGCACAAGACCCGGCACCTACTGCTCAGACCTGGCAACTGACCAAAGGCACCCAAGTATGGGAACACAGAACCCCAAAATTGTAGGGGTCCCACAACTCCCCCAGGCCCAGTGACATCTTGGTGCAGGATTCCAAATGAACGTCCATGCCTTCTGCCCCTGTGGCAAGCAAAAGGCAAGTGCCCCAGAGAGAGCGGCACCTGTACTGCCCTTTGCCAAGCCACTATTGAGTGCCATCTGTATACCAGCCACTGTCTTGGCGCTGCTGGGCCTCTCTGGGGAAGACTTCGGCTCCCAATTCGTGGGCATCTGGTACAAGATACAGCAGCTAGAACTTCAGGGGGGCTCCACGGTCCTGTGGGCAGGTCGGAAGAGGCATCGTGACCAACCAAAGCCACCCAGCTCAGGGAGGCAGACCCTGACACAAGCCTGTGCCCTCACAACACACTGCAGCCAGTCAAGAGGGCTCCAAAGTGTCAAAAAAAAACATCCTCTGCCAGCTGCCCACAAAGCCTGGAAGCCCTGTCGCGTCACCCTGAGACCTCCTATAAACAGATGACCAGGGCTGGCCCCCCTAGAACGTGCATCAGCTGTCCAGCACCCGGGAGCGAGTGCTCGGCACGGCCGGGGTCCCCCGGGGGGGGAGGCACCCGGTGAGAAGCCCCCGGGTGCATTTGTTTAATTTTTGTTCATTTTAATTAATGTAAATGTAAGAACGGGAGCAAGGCAAACTGTGCCTTCATTCGACACAGCCCTCTTGCCCTGGCAGGACACTGTACATTTAGCAACCGCATCAAGATGCGCCATCGGTAAAGCAAAGGCACGACCGTTTGGGTGAATTCACGCCTAGGAAAGAATGGCAGTAGCTTCACTAACTATTTGCGTGCTGATTCCACGCTGAAATGGCATTTGGCCTACAGGGGGATAAATTACATGGTATTCCAACCCATTTCACCTGTTCCGCTTTATTTTTTTGATGTGATGCCAAAACACTCGAAATGGCCTGTGCGGTCCGTGTTCCATTTTGATATTTCTCCTGATCTAGAAAGAGGAGAGGGCAATGCTCAGGCTTCCTGGGGTGAAGGCGAAGCCTCCGACTCTGCCTGCTGCCCACCTCAGCTTGGTCTCTGAGCCTTGGTTGATTTGTTCCTTTAGAACCCATCAGGCTCAGGGCTGAGGGCTGCCTGGCTGCCCAAATGACCTCTGATAGACAGGTGGGTTCCCTCTATCTCCACTCAGGGACCAGAGAGGCACATCAACTGTCCTCGGGTCACACAGCAAGCTGCAGGGACCCCTAGTGAGGCAGCGGTTGATTAAGCTGAAGCGCTAGGGTTGCAGGGCCCCAGCCTCCCGCCTTACTACCCATTGACAAACCCAAGCCCCAGAGAGCCCCCTCGGATGGCCCCCTGCAGGAGGCTGAGGGAACAGAGGTGTGAGATAAGGGGGGCCCCCACAGCCTTTGAGAGGCACGGGGTGGGGGAAAGCAATGGGAGGTGTAGGCAGGGGAGCTGATGGGGTAGGGGCAGCCACAGCCAAGGGCTCAGGGGTGGGTGGGACGACGGGCTTCAGAGGGTAGAGGAGCTCAGCACCCACTGCAAAGGAGGGAGAGAGGACAGGAGGTATGAGTCCCCACTGCTCCCTCATCCATGCAGTTTACAAACACTTCTTAAGCACCCAGCCCCGGGCTCAGCTGCAAGTGGGACCCCCCCCCCCCAGCCCCTGACCTTCCAGAGCTACCAGCCAGCAGAGGCAGGTGCTAACCCCAGAACAGGGGACCGGTTTGCAGACTCTGGAGTCCCAAAAGCCGGGGTACGGGCTGTGGGCCCCCCTGAGCCTCGACCCATGATGGGGTATGTAAGGTCAGCAGGAGGAGTCGCTTTGCAGGTGGCAACAGCCTGGGGCTCTCAGCCTGGGTTCTGGAGAGTTCCAGCCGATGGGGGTGATTCTGGGGCCCCAGCAAACCCAGGCAGAGGGAACCCTCCTCTGCCTCTCTGGCTCGGGGGCCCCGTAGGGTTTCATTGGTGAGCTACTTCTGCGGCTGACATTCCGATAAGCCGTTGAGGTCGCCCAGCCCTGCCTCTTGCAGTTGCAGGCAGGGAGGCTGGAGCTGGCTCGGTTTTTCCCAAGGTCATCCAGCCAGCAGGAGCAGATCAGGGACGGGTGCCAGGAGCGCGGGCCCGCCCCGCCAGGGCTTGTCGCCAGGCTGCGGTTAAAGGAGAACTTCTCCGCGGCGGCCACGGGCTGCCCAGGCGCCCAGAGACGCACCCCTAGCAGCGTTTCTGGAGCCCCGGGAGAAGGGGTGCTCTGTCGCCCGGGCCAGGCATGGGGTGGGTGGGGGGCTGCAGGGAGCACCCTTTCTTGGGAGCCTGAGGGCGCGGCCTTGGCATTTGCAGAGGCGGGGACCCCAGTGCAGGGTGAGGGTTCCGGAATGTTCGCAGGACGCATAGCAGAGCGGTGAGTCAGCTGGAGCACAGAGAGGAGGCGGCTCCGCAGCGGGGCCGGCCTCTGGGGAGCCAAGGGGTAGGCCAAACCCTCCATGCGGGTCGGGGGTCAACAGCGGTGGGAGCCCCACAGGAGCCCAGCCTGGGAGCATCTGGGCGTTGCACAGACCAGGGGACCCGCACGCCCAGCAGGGAAAAGCACTCGCCCAAGGTCGCTCGGGGACGAGCTGGGCTCTGGGCTCTTGGCTGCAGAGAGTGGCCAGGCACGGACGTCTCCATGTGTCAACCGGACTTTGTATGTTAAATGAAATTTTAGCTGCTCAGGGGGCAACATCGTCCCACGATGATGCTGGCCAGTCAGGAGTCAGTAAATGACCTGCGGTAAGGTGCCAAAGAGGTTGGGCCTCAGTTTCCCCACCTGGAAAATGGGCAGCAATTCCTACCTGCACAGGTGCACGTGAGGATGAATGAGATGAAAATAAGCACTCATGGGCACCATGTGGGCGCTTTACCAAGTTACCTGATTTCAGAGGCACCGGCCACGTAACAGAGGGGGAAACTGAGGCGCAGGGAGGGCAGCTCGCCCACGGCCACACTCTAAGGAAGCGCAGAGCCTGCAGGCCGGGCCCCTCTGAGCAGTGCCGAGCCCCACGTGCACGGGCCAGCAGGGGCAGGGGGCGGACAGGTGTGCTTCCAGGACTCTGTGGAGTCAAGTGAGAGCAGCTGAACTGCGGAGCCACCTTCCACCCGGGAGGCACACCCCACAGAGGCTGAGTCCCGAAGACCGGGGTTCAGGCCCCAGCTGGGGGCCTTGCTGGGCAGGTGGCTTTGCCCTGCCAACCTCGGTCTCCTCATGGGGCAAGTGGGGGGGGGAGGGAGCGATGGGCGCTGCCCCAGAAGGGAGAAGCAGACGCACCTGGTGTGTCGCAGGCACCCCGGGAGTGCCGCAGTGGTGATGCAGCATAGATGTGGAAGCAACACATGTGCCCCCACACAAACCCACACGCCCTCCTACTGACATGCAAACACACACTTACAGACACATGGATGCATGCATGCACATGTGAACAGCACACATATACACACTCGCAGATACATTATATGTGCACACTGGGAGCACATGCATGCACACACCACACGCAAGCACACATGCTCGTACACCATGCATGCATGCATGTGTGTGCACAGCACACACCCTATGCACACATGCGCACACAAGCACACACATGTACATACACAGATGAGCACACAAGCACAGCACACATCTATACGCATGCCACATGCAAGCACTATGACTACACCCAGGCACCCATGTGCATGGCGCACACTTTGTACACACATGGGCACACGTGAATATGCACAACACACGCCTGTGCACACTCACACACACAAGCACACTCATGCACACACATTCATAAGACCCACCTGTGCACCTTTGATCTAAGTCTTGGGTTTCACTTTTCACATGGGCTCAAAGTGGGGTGACCTGCAGGGAGGGCCTGGAGGCCTCGGGAGGAGGAGGAAGAGGCCGAACTCTCCCAGGGCTGCTGAAGATGCTGAATCCGTTCACAATCAGGTGTCTGGACGCTGCTTGACGACGCCCAGGGACTGGTTGCCTCCCCTGACCTGCCAGTGAGATTATCAGCCCCTAAGAGGGGAGCCGGCGATGAGGCATTCGGCCAGCACCCACCACCCTCTGTGCCCAGGGTGCGCCCCTCCATCTGCCCCCATGGTCAGGAACACCCACCCCCAGTAGTCCTGGTGAACTCCTACCTACTCTTCAAAGCCTCAAAGCCACCTCCTCCAAGAAGCCTTCCCCGATCTCTTGCCCTGACTTCCAGGCCATGCAGAGGCAAGGCTGCAGCCTCTGGTATCTGGGGTGTGTCATTCTCAACTCCCAGTTCTCCTGCCTCCTGGAATTATCCTCTCCTTTGACTGTCCAAGGAATAGGTTCAGCTGCCCTCCCGTGCACAGCAGGCCATCCCGCGCCTCCTCTATGGCCTCTAGGGACTCCATTTAGGTGGAAGGGTGGGAGCTCACCTCCCTCTGAGCCGCTCCCCAAACTGCGGCGGGGTCACGCCCTCTCTAGAGCTCAGTCCCTCTGTGGGCCGGGGAGAAAGCCTCCCTTTGGGGTGTCAAGAGGTTGAGGGTGACGACCGTGTTCGCTGCCTCCTGTTCTGCGGGGCTGTCTGCAGGGAGGGCCGGCTGGACGTCCTGCAGCCACGCGTCCTCGGCCCTGTGCATGGCAGGACCTATGGGGTGGACACTGGGGGACAAGGACAAAGTCTGAGCCCGGGCCCGGGGCAGTGCGGGGCCGGCTGGGCTGGGAGACGGGGCTCCAGAAAATGCCGAGGAGCTCGGAAGAGCAGCCTGAAGGGAGCCAGGGGCTGAGAACGAGGGAGCCCAAGCCCAAGGGCAAAGGGCAAAGGGCACCGGAGTCAAGCACCAAGGGTGGCCAAGAGACTCTATGGGTGCGAGAGGCTGGAATGGAGCATCAGGGACTGAAAGCTTCCCGAGAGCTCGGAGACGAGGCCGTGTGGTCCAGGGGCCCACGGAGATGGCCGAGGCCGGAGAGAAGGGTGGCCGCTATGTCCGGCAGGGGCAGTGGGTCGGGGGACACCCCGGGTCCCCCCACCTGGGGGGCGGACGGAGGTGCCTGGGCCAGGAGGCCCTGGGGAGGGATGGGCTGTGGCTACAGACATGACAAGTCCCCTTTCCGCCTATGTCCACCAAGGAAGAGGGAGGGGACACGGCTGTCGGGCCCGGGGTGGGTGGGGAGCCAGGCCACCCAGCTGCCCAGGAGCTCCCAGGATGGGGAGCGGCTATGCCCTACAGCCGTGGACTCGTCGTGTCCCCCCCATTCCCTGGTTGCCCTGCCAAAACGGAACCCAGAGGGCTCCTGCGTGCCAGTGACGGTGAATGTGGAATGACTCCTAGATATACAATCCGCCTGGTCACCCAGGATTCTCTCTACTGTCCCTCTCCCTCTCCCGGGTCAGCTCCCTGAGGGCAGTGGCGTTCTGAGACCTTTCTACACCCACTCCTTCAAGCCTGGGTCCTAGGAAGCTCCCTGCTTCTTCTCATTTGACAAATGAGGAGACTGAAGCAGAAAAAGGCCGAGGAACTCGTCGTCTGCCCGGAGCCAGCAAGTGGCCGGCCCCGGGGCTCTTCTGTGCCTCCCGGCACGGGCAGGCGGGTCCCTGGGGTCTAGAGGCCTGATCTCCAGGGGGCTTCTCCGGGGGCTTCCGATGCCTGGGATAAGAAACACGCAGCGAATAAGCGAGAGGATGGAAGCAGTAAAGGGCCAATGTAGCTGCAGAAATCCTCCAGGGGTATCTTTGGTTTCTCTAACTCCCTAAGGTGGGCCTGCACCAGCAGGGAGGGTGCGAGCTCAGCCCCCTCATGCAACCCTGGGCATGGAGGAGGGGGTCACCCACAGCGCGCCCCAACACACCCCCATGCACCCCAATGCACTGGCGGGAAGCTCCCCCCTCTTTAGATGGCAAATGTCCCCCTTTCTGCACCCAGCACCTCCTCCCACACTGAGGCATGAAGGGTACACACCCCTTCCTGGGGCTGATGGAAGAGGATCCAGCCACAAGCAGCCCCCAAACCCCAGAGCCCAGGGAGCCAGGCCTCAGCAGCTGGAATCACCTTCAAACAGCCCGGCAGCTCCCCAGGGTCCCTGCCTGGCTCAGCGGGTGCCCGACCCGCCCCCAGCATGCCGGGGACCCAGTGGACAGGAGCGCACGGCCATCTGACCCGCTTCGAGGGACTCACAAACAGTTGCTGGACTCTGAGCTGCCCTCGAGGCCGGCCTCACAAACCTGACCTGTGCACCCAACCTGTGTGTGCCGCGGCCCCCAGACCTGGCTCAGCCCTGCCGGGTGGCCAGGACACAAAGTAAATGACAGGGATGCAGCCAGGCCACTGCCTGTCTCCTCCCCCAGCTGGAGGCAAGTCTGTCTTAGCTCACAGAGAAAGCCCGGCCAAGACTGGGGATCCCAATGAGGCGCTGGGGTGGCAGCCGAGCACCCCGAAGGAGCAGCCCCTTGGCACAGTGCTGTATTTTGGGTAACTGCATCCTCACCCCAAACACTGAACAGTGTCCAGGTGCCCAATCTACAGACAAGGAAACTGAGGCTCGAGCATGGAGGACCCAGCTTGGGGCTGCAGAGCTAGTAAGTTGCAGCTGGGAGACAAAGTCAGCCTTCTTTCCCTTGGGCCTTGCTGATCCCTGGAAGACCCCAAACCCTCTTGCAAGCAGCCCTGTCTCTGGGTCGGGTTCCATCCCCAGGGGCTGAGTCTCCTACAAGGGCTTCTCCAGCTGACACCTTCTCTGTCCATGAGAAGGTGACACCAGGAGGGGCCAAGCTCTTCTACTCACAGCTGGGGCCCCACCATGCGAGCCCCTGGGGCAGACTTCATGCCCAGGGTAGGTCCAACACCCCTCCCCGTACCTGCGAATGTGACCTTATTTGGAAATAGGGATTTGCATTTGTGATTGAGTTAAGATGAGCTCCCACTAGATGGGTATGCAGTTCTAAATCCAAGGAGTGGTGTCCTCATGGTAAGGGGAGGGGAGTGGTCAGCTGAAGGCAGAGGCAGAGATTGGAGTGGTGCATCCACAAGCCAAGGGGTGCCAAGCAGTGCCTGCACTCTCAGAACGCGGTGGGTGTGAAGATTAAATGAGTGAGAGCAGAGCTGGCACAAGCAGGGTTGGCTGCCATTCCTGCCCCCTGGTCTTTGCAGCTTTTCTTTGCCAGATCTCAGATTTTCCAAGCAAGCAGTACCACCAAATTGTCTGCCACAGGAGGCCCTTGACTAGTTCTTCCAGCCTCTTATAAGCACCTGGACTGCTCACTCTTTCTTTCCTTTAAATTCACCCCTGTAGCACCCAAGGGCATTGAGAGACAACCAAATCTCACATTCTGGGGAGCAAGAGCCCATGCCGAGCATTGATCAGGATCCAATCTGACCACACGTAACTTTCCTATCATGCAAAAGAAGCCCCTTGGGAAGGCAAGGGTGCTAACTCCCTTCCCACTTACTGGTTTACCATTCCTAGAATGTGGTTCTCATCCTCATGATCTGGCATGGCTGCTGGAGCTCCAGCCATCACACCCACATCCCAAGTATCAGGCTGGAGGAAGGGAGGTAGGTGGTTGTGCCCATTCCCTTCAAGGAGACTTTCTAGAAGACCACTCTGCTTAGATCTCACTGGCCAAACTGAGTTACATACTCAGCGGTGGATTGTGGCAATACCAGGCAAAATTTATCCAGACATTTATGCACACCCTATATGCATGACAATTTGTGTTTGTCACTCTTCTATCCCTTGACTCTGGGCTCAGCTCTGTGACTTTCTTATCCAATGCAATAATAGCAAAAGTGAAGCAGGCAGAGGCTTGGAAAGCGCACCTGCTTTGGAGCTTGCTCTCTCGCTGCTGAGAACCCTTCCGCCACTATGTGAACTAGTTCCATCTTCTGGAAGCTCTGTGCAGAGATGCTTCAGCCACCCCAGGCATTCCAGCCATGCCAGCTGTGGCCGCAGAGACATGAGGAAGACCATTCTAGACCATCCAGCCCAAGCCAGGCCAGCCCAGGTCTACAGAGACACCCAGCCCACCAACAGAATGTGAGAAATCCATTTTAAACCAGAAAGTTTTCAGTTGTTTGTTATGCAGCAAAAGCTAGCTGATACATCTAGTTAGCTGCAAGGGAGGCTGGGAAATAGAGTCATTTAACTGACCCACAAAGTCTGCCTTGGGGGTGACTTTGAGCACACATGGGGATGCCACCACCCGGAGTCCACAAGAGGGGCAGAGCGGGCCATCCCCACCAGGCTGGCTGAGACTCCATTCCTTGGCTGTTGGGAGGCAGGAGGCCCTAAGTTGGCCATGCCATGGCTTTGCAATGCCTCCCTTAGGCATTGAATCAGCAGGTGCCCCTGTGACCTCTCCACCAGGCATGCTCCATGCTCAGCTCCGAGCCCATCCTGCCCCGCACGCAGCTGTCCCCAACGGCCTGCACACCTACTGTCTCCTAGTGTCCCCTGAGCCCCACGGACAACTGAGGTGGGCACTCGGAGAGGAGCCCAGGAAACCAGGAAGCTCCGCAGGTCCGGTTCTTGATGGTTCTAACGGGGCTTCAGGTTCCATTTGGAAGGAGGCATTTTACCATTATTAACAATAGTAACATCTTCTGTCTTCTGTCTGCGGCTCTGCAGTTTCCAAAACGTTCTCACCTGCTTTCACGAGACCCTCAAAATAAAGTCATTCAGGGAAGTAGGACTCAGCTTTAAGGAAGAAAAACACAGCCCCAGAGAATGAATACTGCACGGCTGTTTGTCCCTGGTGTCCGACCCAATGGTGTGTGTGTCTGTTATTTTAAGGAACTGGCTCCCATGACGGTGGGGCTGGAAAGTCCCAGATCCATAGGGCAGGCTGCAGGCTGCAGGCTGGAAATTCCAGAGGGAGTTAAAATTGTAGACTTGGGGTAGAATTTCCTCTTCCTGGAACCCTCAGTTTTTTGGTCGAAGAGCTCCGGCTGCTGGGGCGAGGCCCCCACATTAGGGAGGGTGGTCCCTCATAGTTGAAGCTGACTGATTCGCGGGTGCTGGGCCCACCCACGGTTCCTCCATGCATCCTCAGGGCAGGTGAGGGACCAAACGCAGGACGCGAACACGCAGCTGAGGGGACACATGAGACGCGCCATCACACCCCAAAATATGAAGGCCCAAGTTTGACCATCCTGTTCTGTCACCAGCTTTGAGGCCAGCAACTTGGGGAGCAGAGAGGACACCTCGGGGCACCCCTGAAATGGGGAGAGGCGCACGGCAGCTTCCCGAGCCACCCCAGCTTCCCCTCATGCCCAGCAAGCCTCGTGGGCACTGGCAGGAGTCACCCCTGGGCCCGGCATTGCTGTCCCCTCCCCCACCACAGCTTTCCCAGCCAGGTCAGGGGTCATGGTCATGGGGTGGGGGACAGCGGACCCTCAGAAGGCCACGTGCTCCTGCTGATCACCCTCCATAGATCGTGGCCGGGGCAAGGCCAGAGCTTCTAATTTTTTCCTTTTTTTTTTTTTTTTTTTTTTAAGAAAATGGAAATCTAATAAATAATTATCAGAAATCTCATGTAGTGAGTTGAATGCTGGCTCCCCGCAAAAGACCCACCCACATCCTATTCCCCAGAACCTACAAATGTGATTTTATTTGGGAAAAGGATCTTTGCAGATGCAATGACAGGTGAAGAGCTTCTCCTAGGCTATCGCCGGGGCCCCAGGTCCGACGGCCGGCCTCCTTCTAAGAGAGAAGACCAGAAGCCGTGCGAAGACGGAAGCAGAGACAGGGGCGACTGCGGCCACAAGCCAAGGATTCCTGGGGTTACCAGAAGCAGGAATAGGCGAGGATGGGCCCTCCCCTAGAGCCTCCGAGGGGCACAGCCCTGCCCTCACCTGGATGTCCGACTTTTTTCCCCATGCTGCGAGGGAAGAAATGGGTGTGGTTGAAAGCCACCCCACGTATGTCCTTTGTTAAGCAGCCCCGAGACACAGATACACTTCCCAGCATCAGATATGTGCTGGGCGGCTTTTTTACTTCCACAACTAAAGGCACACGCGCGCACACATCAGCCCCAGCCCTCAGGCAGGAAAGCCCAGTGGTCAGCGAGGTCCAGACTCCGGCCATACAGCCCCAGGTGCCAGGGAAGCAGTCGGCGACTC
The DNA here is from genome assembly GCF_023851605.1 of Tamandua tetradactyla. Taxonomy (NCBI): domain Eukaryota; kingdom Metazoa; phylum Chordata; class Mammalia; order Pilosa; family Myrmecophagidae; genus Tamandua; species Tamandua tetradactyla. The sequence goes on from NC_135335.1 coordinate 5,392,958, forward strand.
CGTAAAGCCAAGAATGCAACATCGTGAGACAGCTAGACATTTCGGGGCTTTGTAAACTGTAAAGTGCTTTTCGCGGGTCAGGAGAGGGAGCGGTCATCGGCATTTGGGCTCTGCTTTCCCCAGTGTGACCGCATCAGGAATGGCAGGTGTGCGGGCACGGGGGCCCAGAAGTTTCTGCAGACACGGGCGCCCCCTCCGGCCGCTCCAGATAGGGCCCGGCCCCCTGGGGAGGCGGCCACCCCGCGGCCGCGGTGCCAAGCTGGTGAAAGGCCACCTCGCCCTGGCACCGCCGCCTGCTGCAAATGCCTGGCCGGAGTCGGTGCCAGCAGCTTTCGGGGGCTGTCATGTGCCTGGGCTGATGGCAGCTGGCCTTGGGTCAAGGAGCCTGCCCTCCTCTCCCCTTGCCACACCTTTGATTCGGAGGAATGTGTGTATGTGCTTTTTATTCCTTGAAGGGGAAAAATCTCACTCTCGGCAGAATTCTTCCCAGACCCCGGTGGCTGGGTGCTAGCGAGGGGTCCTGGGAAAGTCAGGCTTCCCCGGCCACCCCTTGGGGACCCCGTGCCCTCTGCCTTCCCACGGTGCTCCCAAAACCACAGGAACTCAGCCTGGCCAGAGGACAGGGGTCCAGCAGGTTGGGGCCTGTCTGTTCTTACCTGTGTCCCACCTGGCCTCAGTTTTCTCGGCCAGGGGATGGGGAAGCCAGGGCCTTCACTTCACCTTCTGAGGACTGGGGACAGAGGCCCCCTAAACGGGGACACGTCAGGGGGGTCCCGCTTTTCAGGGAGGCTGTTAGAAGGGCTCTGGGAAGGCAGGTGGGCAAACTGGAATGCGTGCCACAGAGATAACATCCTTAGTAAGATAATGCGGTGGCTCGGCTATTAAAGGACTTGGTGACCGCTGGCAACCCTCCCAGCTGCCCCGCGGCTGTGGCCGTGTGACCTCAGCCCCCCTGCCCCGGCTGCTCTGCACACAGCCAGGCCCGTCCCCAGCAAGTACTCGACCACGGGAGCCCCTCCCCACCCCCGTCTTACTCCACAAACCCCCCGTGCTGGGGCCGCCACGTGGCGTGGACTTGCAGCCTGGGCCCAAGCGTGGTGTGGACAGAGGCCCCAGCCCAGCCCCACAGCTCCCGGCAGGGGCCGTGTTTCCAGCAAGAAGGGTGTCTGCAAAGGGTGGGGGAAGAGTGACGGCCTGGAAGGTGCTTGGAGACCTCACTGCCGGAGGCCCACCCGACATGAGAGCAGAGAGGGAGCCCCGACCCCGTGTGAGAGGTGGGGACAGGGGTCCAGAGAAGCAGGGGCCTGTCCCCCAGAGCCAAGCGCGGACGCCAAGGGAAGGAATTTCCCTGCTGAAAGGCTGAGCCCTAAAGCTTCTTCCCACCACACCCTCCCCTCCCTGCAGCCCCCGCCACCACCCTGGGCCCCGGCTGGCCTCTGCCTCCGATCCGTCCCCACCAGCAAGGCCAGCCTGACGCAGACAATGTGGGACGATGCCCCCACTCCTCAGCCCCCCTCCATCACGTACCCCAGTTATCGAACACCCATGCGGTGCCGGGTGGGGTGGCGGTCCATTGACCCCCTAAGCGTGTCTGCCTTCCCATGTGCCCAGAGGTCGCGGGACTGGGGGGATTCAGGTCTGGCTGGCTCCAGACCCCCGCTCTGCCCTGCCGGTGCCCCCAGCCACAGCTCTGGCCCCCTTGTGATGGGCCCCGTGCAGGGGGCTGGTCAGCTCCAGGACAGGACTGAGGACAAGGCTGCACGCGTCCGCTTGCCCGAGCTGGGCTGGTCCCACATGCACTAGGTACCAGAACCCCAGAAGGGGAACGAGACCCAGGGGGCCCCCACATGGTGGGGAAGACGACACCCCAAAAGAGATAGAAGGGATGACACAAGGTGGAGGGGACAGCAAAGGCCTCGGGAGGACGGGTGTCCCCAAGCGGGGCTGTGGGGGACCAGCAGGCACGGCAGAGGGAGCACCTTGGAGTGGCGGCAGTGCTCCAGGGGGCTGCGGGACGTCCTGGGAGCCTCCCTGGGGGGCCAGGCAGGGAAGGGTGGGGCAGCGCCTTCCAGCCTCGTGTTGGGACACTTCCCCTGGGCCTTTACCCCAAGGAGCCGCAGGAAGTTGTAAGCCAAGGGGTGAGTGACACCATCTGTCACACAGAGCCGTGGGCCGTGTCGGGGTGTGGGCGGCCGCGGGGACAGAGACGAGCTGGCCAGAGGTCAAGGGCCCCAGAGTCCTCTTTCGGGGGTAAGGGGTGGCAGAGCTGGGCCGTACGTGAACACGCAGGGTGTAAGAGGGCAGCTCACACCCATCGTAGACAAATTTTATATTTATTTTATGCCCTGCAATTGCCTTTTGCCTCTATGAGAAAACGATGTTCCCAGAAGCTTGGTAGAAAATGTGGTGGATGCAAAAGAACAAGCATCTAAGGATGAAATGCAGCCCCTGACCTGGCTCTGGTGGCTAAGAGGCTGTCTGGGAGACTTTGAGCCCGTGTCCAAAGCTGCAGGTGGGAAGGAATCTTCTGCCAATGGAAAGTGCCGGATGCTTATGCTGTATCGGAGTGGCTGGGTACAGGTTTTACAGCGTGACCGTGTGACTGTGAAAACCTTGTGTCTGATGCTCCTTTTATCCAGGGTACGGACAGATGAGTTAAAAAAAAAAAAAGCATAAAATAAATAAATAATAGAAGCAGAAAAAGGTTAAAAGTTGGATAGATGAAAATACTGTGGGTCAATGAGAGGGAGGAGAAAGGGGTATGAGGTATATGAGTTTTTTTTTCTTCATTTTATTTCTTTTTCTGGAGTGATGCAAATGTTCTAAAAAATGATCATGGTGATGCATATACAAATATGTGATGATGTTGTGAGCCAGTGATTTATAAAAGGGTTGGACTGTACATGTGTGGCTATTTCTCAATAAAAATATTTTTAAAAAATAAAAAAGAGGGGGCAGTGCTGGGCATAGAATGCACAGGAGAAAGGGGGAAAAGAGAGAGAGGGAGGGATGGGTGTTTGGATGGATGGATGGATGGATGGATGGATGGATGGAGAGAGGGAGGGCTGAATGGATGAATGGTGGCTCAGCTGCAAAATTCTCGCGTGCCATGCCGGAGACCCGGGTTTGATTCCCAGAGCCTGCCCACGCAAAAAAAAAATTAAAATTAAAAAGAAAGTGCTGGATGCATGGGCCTACGATGAAGGCAGATGGGGGGGTTCCCAGGCCAGGGCCTCCCAGTGACGCCCGCAGGGAGACCTGCTCTTTCATTGCTCGGGGAAGCGGGCAGGGTCCGGGACCCCAGGGACGGAGCCGCCTGCGCCTTCTCGGAAGTGGGTGGCCGCCGCCTCGGGAAGGCACCCAGAGGAGGGCTATGGCGCTGTGGGCACGGGGCTGGGTGCCCAAAAGGGGCCCAAGGGAGCCCTGGCATCAGGGACCGTCCATTGCCTGCCACAGGCCGGCGGCCCCGCCCAGCCACGGCCCAATGGGCAGGCAGAGCCGGTGCGCTGGTCCGAGTTATCTGGGGCCAGAATTTGGAATGCCACACGGAGCAAACGGTTAATCATCAACCCATCAGTCTGTCACCTCCCGATCCCAGAGACCCAGAGCTAATAGGGCCATAAAACGTGTAAAATATCTGCCTCCCACCAGGTGGGATATGACAGCCAGGGGAGAGACGGTCTCTTCACGTCCCCTTTCGATAACCTCGCAGCAGAGGCAGCCCTGCGGGGAGCATTTTCCCGCAGCAAAACCTGTGTCTGGAGAGATTCCCACGCATGGGGCACTCGCCTTCACCCCTCCAATGGCCAAGACCCCTGGCTCCTTGAGACCGTGGCCGAAGGGACACGTGCTCATTTTCTTCCCCAACTTGCATAGGTTGGGAGGAAGCCTGGAGCTCCCTAAGCAGAGAGTGACTTTGCCCCACCCCACCCCCGCCTTGAAGGAGAAAAGGGAGGTGCGGGGGGGGGGGGGTGCGGGACGGTGGCGTCCATCCTCCAGGCCTTCCAGCTATCCCGCCCCGCCACCCGGGAAGGAGTTTTCTGCAAGAGCTGCTGACTTCTGCCAATTTATATGCTAATTCCAGAAATGATTCTTCCCACATTAAATAAAAGCTGAGGAATGTTCCAAAGGTCTGAACAGATTGTACCATTAACAGACAGGGGAGAGCCGCGCAAATCCTGCCCACGGGAGTTCTGGACGTGTGAGCTGGCTCCCAGCACACCCGCTTGCCTAATGGGAGGCCCACGTGTCCTTTCAGCTGACTTGCCAAAATAAAACTGCTTCGGCGTCAAAAGTCTGCAAGGACCCATCTTGACCTTCAGGTCCCCGTGCAGAGTCACCTGTTGAGAGAGCAAAGATTGCAAAACAATCGGAGGGGGCCCCGTCCAGCGAGTACCCCCAGAGGGCTGAACCGACGCCGAGGGGGTCAGGGTCACTGAGGAGGAGCACTCCTGGGCCGCCGGGAGCACTCTCATCACCTCGCACTGCCCCACGAGGCCGTGGCTGTATCCCCCCCCGCTCCCGGCTCTTCCTGTGCCCCCCACTCACCAGCCCCAGCCCCCGTGAGTTTTGTTCTAGTCTTCCCACCACACCAAGACCTTCCTTCCTCAAAGGATTTGCACATTCTGTTCTTCCTTCCAGGCTCACTCCTCCCCCTCCCTTGGCGAGCATCCTCCAACTTGCTGACTCACCTCAGCCTGGGGAAGTCCTCCCTGACCACCCCTCGGGGCAAGGCCCCAGCAATGCACGCTCCGTGAAGGCTGCTTTCCCTCTGGTGCTCCTCACAACTCCTTGTAATTGGTGGAATAGTGTGTTCTGTGACTGTCCCTCTCCTTCCGTATGACAAGAAGTTCCCTGAGGGCAGGGGTCAGGTCTACTCTGTATCCCCAGTGCCTAGAACAATGCTGGGCACAGAATGCATGGGAGAAAGGGGGGAAGAGAAAGAGGGAGGGATGGGTGTTTGGATGGATGGATGGATGGATGGATGGATGGATGGATGGATGGATGGATGGATGGATGGATGGATGGTTGGATGGATGGAGAGATGGGTGGATAAATGGATGGATGGATGGATGGATGGATGGATGGATGGATGGATGGATGGATGGATGGATGGATGGTTGGATGGATGGAGAGATGGGTGGATAATGGATGGATGGATGGATGGAGAGATGGGTGGATAAATGGATGGATGGATGGATGGATGAATGGTTGGATGGATGAATAGATGGGTGGATGGAGAGATGGGTGGATAGATGGATGGATGGATGGATGAATAGATGGGTGGATAGATGGATGGATGGATGGATAGATGGATGGATGGGTGGATGGATGGATGGATGGATGAATAGATGGGTGGATGGAGAGATGGGTAGATAGATGGATGGATGGATGGATGGATGGATGGATGGATGGATGGTTGGATGGATGGATGGATGGATGGATGGATGGATGGATGGATGGATGGATGGATGGATGGATGAATAGATGGGTGGATGGAGAGATGGGTGGATGGATGGATGGATGGACGGATGGTTGGATGGGAGGAAGGGAGGGAGAGAAAACACCAGTCAGCCCCCAGAAAGACAACTGTCCTGGTGGAATAGTGACATTCCCCGCCTTTCTCTCCCTACAGCCAAATGAGGACCTCCGTTCCAGGGACCCCAGCAGGTCCAACCTGGCCCTCGTCCTGGCCTCCGGCTCTTTGTCGCTGGGCGTTGCTCGCCCAGCTCTTTTGATCTTGAAAGCCTGCCTCCAAACCATCCCTCACGTCCTGGCCCCACCGCCAGCTCAAAGCCCTCTCCCATGGGCCCTGCCTCCCCTCCCATCTGGAGTCCAGGGTACTTCCTCCACCCAGCCTCCTCCTCCTTCCCCATGCTGGGTGCGTTGGTGTGTAGGAGGGGTGCAGACTCATGCAGAAGCACCATATTTAGACCCCCGTGGCACATGGTCTCCTCCTCCGTGTCCGTCTGTCTGTCTGTGTCTTTACAAGGACACCAGTCATGGGCCTGGGCCTGCCCAGGTGATCTGGGTTCATCTCATCTCAGAATCACTGAGCTAATCACATCAGCACAGAGACACAGGTTCCGAGGCTGAGACATGAGACACCTTTGGGGGCCACCAGGGGCCCGAGCTGAGCTGGGCTGGGGCGGGGACGAAAGGGCCAGAGGCGCTGGACGGCGGCGGCGGCCAGGCCGTGCAGGGCCCAGAGCTCTGAGGCCGAGTCCCACTCAGGGGAAGGATGCGACCTGACTGGCGTCGTGGAGAAATGGCCAAAGCGGGCAGGGGTGAGGGCAAAGCGGGAGGGCTGTGGGGGCAGCTGCTGCCCTACAGGTGCCCTGGTGCAGGGGCTCACAGGGGAAGATGGAGGGACCTGGATGGATCCAGGTCCACTAATGGATGCACTGGGGCAGGGGGGCCACCGTGACCCCAAGACACTGGCCCAGGCGGTAGGTAGAAGGACCTTCTTCCAGGGTGGGGAGGGTGGGCATGGCCTGCTGGGACCCCAGCACCCTGGGGAGTCAGTGCCACGGGCACCCCCTCTCACAGAGGCAGAGCAGAGGCGCAGAGGAGGTTCAGTTGCCCCAAGCAGTATTAGGGTGGGGTACGTGTTTGCTTCAGTGTCCCAGGCGGGCCCAGTGCTTTGCAAACGCGGGTGTTCAGCAAACACTTGCAGCATGAACACCTGGACCACGGCCTTCTTCGGTGTTCCCAGCACAGCTACCTCGCTGGCCCTGGGGTGCACACTGTGAAGGGCCTGTGGGACTCCCCAAAACAAGCTCTCAGTGCATGTTCCTTTCCAGGGCGTGTGGCCTGGGCCACTCCCACCCTCACAGGAGCTTCCTGCTTCAAAACTTTCTGATTCGAAGAAAACCAGGGATTTGCCAGTTTGGGCCTTTCCTGGACAGTCATTTGTCAGTCTCCAGAGCAGGCAGTTCCCCAGGCCAGGCCACCCTGCCATGGGCATCAGCACACAGCGGGCTGTCAGACGTGGAAATGACAGATCCCCCAGCACCCTGGCCCTGCCTGGCTTCAGACACACACAACACGCACACATGCACACGTGCACACACCACCTGCATGCTCACACAAACACAAAACGCACACACCACACACATGCATGCACATGTTCACACTTGCACACGCATGCACGCACACATATACGTGCTGACACACACACAAACGCAAAACCACACAGGTGCACACCACACATGTATACTCACACATATTCACACATGTACACGCTCGCACACACAAGCATAAAATGCACAGCCACACACCACACAATGCACACACACGTGTCCATGCACACACATAAAATGCACGTGTGCACACACTCCAACCACATGCATGTGTTCACAACACATACAAACTTGCAGGCTCACCACCCATACCCACACACACGTACACACGCACATGCACACACACACACACACCGCCTGCATGCACCTGTGTTCACAACATGTACACACCGGCAGACCCACCACGCACACACACACATGGGCCAGACCCTCCGAAGTCCTGTCCATTCCGGACCAGCCATTTCCTCGCCCCTTTCCCACCCCACCCTCTGAACCCCACCTGCCGCTGTGCCCTGAGCCAGCCCAGGCCCCAGAGCTTCACCCCAGGAAGTCCTCGTCTGGGTGCCGGCCGCACTCCCGCTGGAGCGTGCAGGGTGCGACGGTGGCCGGCAGTTGTGGCGTCCTGTGGCTTGTGACCTAACTCGATCCCTGCCTCTGTCCTGTGGCCATCCCTCTGTCTGTCTCACACTTCGGGTGCACGTCTTCTGCTCACAGCAGTCGTGCCGGATCTGGACCTCGGCTTAACTAATCGCATCTTCAAAGACGCTGTTTCCAAGCCACGTGGCACCCACAGGACCAGGGTCGGGACGTGCCTGTGCTTCACCCTGTGACACCGGACGCCGGGACCCCATTCTCCTGCCCAGAGGCTGCAGCCCCCGGGGCAGGCCGAATGTGGACACTCGTGTCCCCGCTGGCCGTGCGCGGCCGAGGCCGCTGCCGTGCCCTGCCCTGCCCGCTCGGTGCCAAGAGCTGCACCCCGAGAGTGTGCGGCCTCCGCGTGGCCCTGGGCAGGGACACAGCGGGCAGGTCACAGGGCCCAGGAGATTTCACACCCGCTCACTCCACCCCATGGCCCTGGGGCTCAGAGAATCACCCAGAGGCACCTTCCCACGGCCGCCTCGCACGGTGGCCAGCCGCTGGCACAGCCCGCGGCCCCCGGGGGGACTGGACGGTTCGGTTTTGCGTCGTGGATCTGGACAAACTGGAATTGCCGATGGGCTGCACTGGGTGTCCCGAGCCAGGCAAACTGGAAGCGCTTCAAAGACCGGGGACCCAGGCCGGGTGGCCAGTTCACACGGCCTCGGCCAAACGCGGGAACACCCCCCCCCCCCCGCCCCGAGGCCCTGGGCCCCAGCCTCGCTGCCGCCGCCACCCCTCCCCCGCCATGGAGACCCTGGGTGCGGGCTGGGCCGGGCAGGGACTGTCCCCAACAAGCAGCCCCTCGGCCTCGGGGCGCTCCTGGCCCCCGGGCGCCCACCTCGCTCCCCGTCAGATATTAAGCGCACCCTGTGCATGATGGATGAACAGGCCTTGGCAGCAGGGCCCTGGCCGGCCTCCAGGCTCACCTTCCAGCTACAGGAGAGACAAGGATGGCAAATGTGGTCTTTGGCAAGGGGCGGTGTATTGTCTCCCAGCTGTGGGAAAATGCTTAACGCGCAAACATTTCCTCCAAACGAGCTTACACGGAAACGTTCAATGTGAACTTATTAGAGATCATCGGCCTGGCCGAGCAGGACAAAAATAAATTAAGTCCTCGCCCGGACTCAGGCAGCCGAGCGATCGCCGCCGAGCGCAGCCGCGTGGCTGCCGGGGAAGGCTCCCCGGCCTCCGGGTTGGGGGTGACCCTTTGCAGAAGTTTCCAACCTGGCTGGTGCCAGGGCAGTGGGCCGTGCAGCGCTGTGGGGCATCCCGCGGGAATGCCGGGGCTGGGTGAGCGCCGAACCTGCCATATGGCCCCGGGTCCTGCACCCCCCAGGCTGGCAGCCAGCAAGGAGCCTTCAGACTCGAGATGGAGCCATTTTTCAAAGGTGTTTCCCAAAAGCCCCTCTGGGAGGGGCCGTGCTTCAAGGCACTTCTCTTGGGCTCGAGCCAGGCAGAAACGTCTGGGGGCTCCCGGCCAAAAGCGCCAGCCGTCCCCAGATCAAAAGTCCCTTTCTTGGTTGCCCCTGTGTCTCTGTGCCAGGTGAAGGGGCCACGGGGGCACCAGGGATTGGGTGAGTCTGGAGGGGTCTCACCCAGAGTAGAGGCTGGGGTGGGGTGGCTGGGGGGTGAGGGGCTTGGCCACAGGTGTCCCCTCTAATCTGTGGCAACCCCGACTCACAGGGCTAGCACTCCAGCGGGGGGGGGCCCTTTAAACAGATGCTCCCCCAGGATATGGCTGTTTTTGGAGGCCAGAGCCTGGAAATGACAAGCCAGAGGGTCCGGGGGCACTGCCAGCTGATGTGGGGTTGTCCCCAGGTGGACAGGGCGGCCAGGCGGACACGATTGAGTTCTCCAAGGCTGCAGGTTCAGTGTGCCCTGGCAGAATTTTCTGGAAGGAGGAAGCCGGGTGCCAATGGACAGAAGCTGTTTCCGTGCACCAGGACAGGCCTGGCATCTCGGGGGCCCGTGTTCAGCCTTCTCGGTGCAGACAAAGCTGGTGGTGACGCCGTGGCCCAGTGTCCCCTGCAAGGACAGTCCTAGCCCTAAGTCCCCGCACGATGGCTGTGAGCACGTTGGTCAGTAGGGCCTGCAAAGAGGGGCTGAGTCAAGCTGAGCCCACACTGAATCCTACGTCACTGGGGTCCCCGTGAGCAGAGGCACTTCGCAGCCTGTAGCAGGAGGGGGACAGCCAGGTGATGGACAGAGGCAGGGTCAGGACACGGCCACCATAGCATGCTACAGATGTCAGAGACAATAACCCCTGTCCACCTTGGTTTTGGGCCTCTGGCCTCCAGAGCTGTGAGATAATCAATTCATCTTATTTGTTATAGCAGCCATGGCCGACAAAGACACACAGAATTCATGGCAGCACCGACAGATTGTCAAGGAAGCTGCAGCGACAGCCCTGCCTCCACCTCTGTGGCCGTCCTGGAGTGCACCCGATGACCACGCCGTCCTGGAGTGCACCCGGTGACGCTCCTGGTCATCCAGGAGCGTCACCTCGATGCCAGCAGTCCACGTGGGGACTGCCGCCTCCCGGGAAAGGAGCAGGAGCTGTGGGAGCCCTTTCACCGTCCCCAGGTGGCTGAGACCCTGGCGGCTCACTCAAGGCTGGAAGCGGGGCTGGGGCTGGGCAGCAGGGAGCACTCGTCTCATCTCCCATCTGTGCACAGTGCCAGCCACGGCAGGGGCCAGCATCGGCCCCATTCTACAGACGAGGCCACCGAGGCACAGAGAGCCAGAATTGGGACTTGCTCCCCCTTCTGAGGACACTGCCCCAGTCTGCTCTAACTAGCTCTCCTCGGGTGGACATCTGGATCTCCAGTGGCGCCAGAGGCCTAGCTACTAGGGGAAGCAGCACACCCATTTCACAGACGAGGCGACAGAGGCCCAGCTGGGCTCAGTAACGTGCCCAAGGCCAAACCACTCCTACCCAGGTACCACAGTGTCTCCCCAAATTTCCCATCCACCCTGAACCTGTAAACAGGGCCTTGTCTGGAAATAGGATCCAGTTAAGATGAGACAGGGGACCTAATAAGAAGGGGCAACTTAGGGCACAGAGACACACAGGAGAGTGTGCCCTGCCCAGTCCTGGAGCTTGGGCCTCTGGCCTCTAAAACTAGGAGGTAATAAATGTCAGTTGTTTTCAGCCCCCAGTCTGGGACCATTTGTTACAGCTGCTGCAAGAAACTGAGACAGTAGCAGGTGGCAGGGCAGGATTTGCACCCACCATGGATGCCAAGCTCTGCCCCATGCTCCCCAGCCCTGCCCCCTTGAGGACCTTCCACTTTCCCAACAAAGCAGTGCTGGCTCCAGGTTCTCACTGCCCAGGGCAAGGAGAAATCTGCCGCTTGTGGATGCACGTCAGAGACACACAAGCCCCCCACAGTGGGGGCTGAGGGGCCATGAGAGTCATCTCCTACCTGCCATGTTCTGGAAAAAGTAAACCTTAGGGGCTGGGACAAAAACAGTCATCCCGAGAAGTGTTCCCTGAGGTCCCGTGCTGGGAGAGGCCCTCCCCCAGTCTGCCGGCCTCATTTTGCCCCCAGTTTCCGAAATTCATCCTGGAGTCCACTCAGCTGGCCGTGGGCCAAGGCCGACAGGCCACGACAGTGAGCGCCACCTGCCTCCGTCACACCGCGTGGTCAAGCATCCCAGTTTCGCAGCCAAATGATCCGACAGGCTCAAAGCAGGGCTGGAGGGCCCCAAGCGCTGCACCCCCCAAAATAAAAACACATTCTCTGCATTGCCGGAAAAAAAAAATGTCGCGTGCACCTGATGGGAGTGAGATTGTTTCGGGGGGCAGGGAGGGGTTCTCGGCTGGGACCTGGAAATCTCCTGTCATGCCTGAAAGAGCCAACCTTTTTCTATAGCAGACCCCGCGCGCTGCCAATCTCATCGCTGGTTTTTGTTTGTTTGTTTTTTGGCTTTTACAAAGGGGATTTATTAAGTTACGAGTTTTCAGTTCTAAAGCCACAGATATGTCCAAATTAAAGCATCGACAACAGGATACTTCATTCAAGAAAGGTCGATCCTGTCCGGGGTGTCTCTGCTGACCCATTGCTCCTGGGTCTCGTTGCTTTCAGCTTCTGGGTCCAGCGGCCTCCTCTCTGAGCTCCTGTGGCCCTTCGCTGAGCTTCTCCGGGGCAAACTCTGGATTTCAACTCTTAACCTGGCATCTCCAAACGTCTGCGTCTTGGTTTCATCTCTCCCAGCAGCTGAACTCGCTGCTCTCTGCGTTGGCTCTTACAAGGACTCCAGGAAACTAATGAGGACCCACCCTGAATGCACAGGGTTACATCTCCATCGCTGGTTTTTGCAAAGTGAAGGGAACTTCCTTCTGCAAGAGCTGCTGGCATGCATTCCCAGCCCCCATGGCTGCAGCCTCGCAGTCATTTCCCCTGCACCCCAAGAACGCTTCCGGATACAGAGGCCCTGTGAGCGTCTCCCTCCCCACCCGAGCTCAGCCTATTGCCCCCTCTCTAAAACCTCCAATATTGCAATATTCCTCCTTGTTCCAAGCTAAAAATCAATCTCCCTGTCCCCGCAGGTGTATCTTAACCCTGTACAGATGCCCCCAGAATAAGTCCAATTCCTTTTGCCCATATAAGTGGTCTACTCTTTCCTTCCTGGGTCCATGCTTGAATGCCAGCCCTGACCCGGTTCATACACACGTATACACGTGTGTGCTGTCACACGTGTGTGCTGTCAGGTGATAGAGAATGCCAAGGAGAAAGACAAGCACTGGGGGAAGTCAGGGTACAGGGTCAGGGTCCCCTAAGGGATAGTGCATGTGCCCAAGAACTACAGGAAAGAGGGGGTAAAAGCCCACAGAAAGCACTACAGGCAAGGGGACAGCGGGTGCAAAGGCCCTGGGGCACAAGGCTGCCAGCACACTTAAGGAGGGGGTGGGATGGGGTCCGTTCAGCGGGGGGCACCTGAGGAGGTGCAGACCCCTATGTCTGGGCCTCAGGTTTCCGACTTGCCAAAATGGAAGCCCATCCTGCCCACTTCCCAGGGAGGCTGTGGGTGCGAATGGGGAGGGCTGCCTGGGGCTGCAGCTCTGACACCCCACCATCCCCCTCCTCTGTTTTCGACCCTGTCCTCTGCAAAGCAGAGTCCCCCTCGCATACCCGGGCACTGCCCTTCTGCCTCCTGGGTGTACAGGCTCCCTTTGCCTTGGCTTGACAAAACCTGAACACGGATTTCCCTAAGCACGGCAGGGGTGCTTGGGGAAGCCCCCCGAGACCCAGCTTTCTGTGGAAACAAGGTCGTGTGAAGAAAACGGGGACCCTTCGACTGACGACAGGCTGCACGGGACAGATCCGCGGCCCCCACCCCCACTGGGCACCTCAGATGCTAACACATCTCATGCTCAGGGCCCCCAAGGGCTGGGGACAGACGGGACACAGGCCACCCACCGACAAGGGACGTCAGCAGGTGGGGCTGGGGGCGGGGTCCCTCCAGGCCCACCCAGAGGGTCCCCACAGGCCAAGGAGACCCCACCCCCACGTCACTGTCCCCTGGCACCCGACGGGCCGACTGCACAGAGGCGAGGGGAAGGTCGGAGGCAGCAAGGACAGTGCCAGCCCAGAGCCGGCTGTGAGGTCCAGGAGGGCTTCCTGGAGCAAGGACCCCTTCGCAGAGGGAGGAGGAGAGAACATTTTACATTGCGTGACTGCCGCAAGGAGCCAGTCCCTGGCTGGTGGAGGAGACATGAGAGGGTACCAGGCACCCCAGGTCCTCCCAGGCTCTCTTCTATCCTCCGAAGTCCTCCCGGCTCCTCACGGCTCCTCCCCTGCTGCTGGAGCTCTGCCGCCCCCCGCTGGCGTGGCCAGGTACTGCGGGTCTGCCCGGGCTGTCTCTCCAGCTGGGCCTCCTGCCGGGCCCTGCCCCCAGGTGCCCAGAGCCCCTGTCCCGGGCCCCCACCTGCATTTTAATCGCGTGTGGGCCTCCAGCCCACAGCCGGCAGGGGCCACTGGAGCAGCTGTATTCTAGGCCCCGGGGCGTCTGTGGATTCCAGGGCAGCTGCAATCCACAGACACCCAGGCCTGGCGTCTGGGCAAGGACCCAGGCCACACGCGGGTGTTGCTTCTGGGGCGCACTGCGTCTCGGGGGGGCTGCTCAGAAGGGACGACCTTGCCCAGGAGCCAGCATCCAGGGGCACCCCCAGAGAGGGGACGCCTGTGGGAGGACGGCAGCCCCCTAGCTCTGAGCGTCAGGGAGTGAGGGTCAGAGCTGCAGCCAGAGCCTCACTAGGGGGCCAGAAACGCCCACCCCGGCTCCCCCAGGCCCACCCCAGCTTCCCCAGGCCCGCCCAGGCACAGCCAGACTTGGTCCAGGTCGGCCACCTACTAGAACCCCGCAAAGTGCTGTCCTCCCACCCGCCACGTCGGGGCCACGCTGGGGGCAGTGGATGGGTGGCAGGGGGTGGGCAGCGTGGGGCGCTGGGGGCTGTGAGGAGGCACCAGGGCTCACCTAAGCAGCCAGAGGTGGGTGACATGGGGACAGGGGGACCTGGGGGTCAAGAGTCTCCCTTAGCAAGCCCAGACAAGGTGGACCTCCGGGAGAAGAGGCTGGGGAGACAGGAGGGGCCCCTCAGAGGGGCTGCCACCACCTCCACCCTCCGGGACCGGCCTCTGCTCCCCCATCCCCAGGCCGGCCGGCCGTGGGCGCGGGCCTCACCGCAGATCTGGAGGAGTGCCCAGATGAGACACAAGGCAAGAGGCCTCAGCCGCAGCAGGACGCTGCGGGCAGGTGGGGCCCCCCGCAGGCAGAGCCCTGCCCAGGCCCTTGGACCCCTGGACAAATAACTATCGTTTTAGCTATTGGGAATTCTCTGCTGCGACCAACCCAACCAGTCGCGCTACCTCCTCCCCTCCCCTCTGTCCCTCCCTCCCCTCTGTCCCTCCCTCCCTCTCTGTCCCTCCCCCATCCCCTCTGTCTCTCCCTCCCCTCTGTCCCTCCCTCCCCCTCTGTCCCTCCCCCATCCCCTCTGTCTCTCCCTCCCCCTCTGTCCCTCCCTCCCACTCTGTCCCTCCCCACCCCCTCTCTCCCTCTGCCCCCTCCTCTCTCCTCACTGCTTTGCAGTTTTCCCGGAGCTTCCTGGAGTCCCCGCTGGGAAGAGGAAAGGGTGACCATGGACCCATGCAGCCCCAGCCTCAGGCAGGCAGTCCGGGCCTGGTCCCTGCCACACAGCCCTGTCCCCCATTCAGTGAACCCTGGGGCACCCTATAAGAACTTCCTGACTGACTTATGTAGCAAGAAACTGGAGTTTCCCTTCTTTTTATCAGGTGCCAAGGGAGGCAGGAGAGCTTGGACGGGCCGGGAGCCCTCTGTGGAAGGTGGGCGCCTCTCGGCCTGTTCTGCGCAGAGCTGTACATTTTTTGCCTTTTTACTTAAAAAGCAAATGTTGCTTTTTAAGCCCAGCACCAAGCTCCTCACAGGCAAGGCTGGACTTCCCCAGGAGCCGCCAGTGTGTGTGTGTGTGGGGGGGGAGAAAGGTGGGAGAAGGGAGGAGAAGGGAGAGGAAGAAGAGGGGAGGGAAGGGGGAGGGAGAGGGAGTACGGGAGGGGGGCAGGGAAAGTGGACGGGGTGCAGAGGGAGGAACGGAGAGAAAGGAGAGAGGGCAAGGAGCAGGGAATGAGCCAGGGGCAGGGAGGGAGAGAAGAGGCCGGAGAAGCAGGCAGGGACCTTCTCCACAGGTGTCTCTCTGCCCACCGCGCCCCTGCCAGGACCCGCCACCCCGAGACCGCCACCCCGGGACCTGTCACCCCGGGACCCATCATCACCCCGGGACCCGCCGCCCCGGGACCCGCCACTCCAGGACCCGTCACCCCGGGACCGTCACCCCGGGACCCGCCACCCCGGGACCCGCCACCCCTGGACCCGTCACCCCGGGACCCGTCACCCCGGGACCCATCATCACCCCGGGACCATCACCCCGGGACCCGCCACCCCGGGACCCGCCACCCCGGGACCCGTCACCCCGGGACCCGCCACCCCGGGACCCGTCACCCCGGGACCCGCCACCCCGGGACCCGTCATCACCCGGGACCGTCACCCCGAGACCCGTCACCCCTGGACCCGTCACCCCGGGACCCGTCACCCCGGGACCCATCATCACCCCGGGACCGTCACCCCGGGACCCGCCACCCCGGGACCCGTCACCCCGGGACCCGTCACCCCGGGACCCGCCACCCCGGGACCCTTCATCACCCTGGGACCTGGCACCCCAGGACCGGACTTTGTCTTTGTCCTAGTGAGGGAAAGGAGCTCGCGACAGCCCCACAAGCAAAGCCACAGGGTCGGGCAGATGAGACCTCCACCCTCAGAGCGGCGGACCCTGAGATTCCCCCAGGGACAGGGTTGGGGGCTCGGCAGAGCTCAGGGACTCACGGGGTGGCCTCGTTTTATGGGAGGACGTGAGGACGGGAAGCCGACACAGGGGTCCCACGCACACCCCTGCGCTGGGACAGTGGCTCCTACGGGGGAGGTCCTCAGGCCCCTCCCACGATGCCTCACCTGGTTTGGAGTCAGCTGTGGGGGGGGCGGCTTGCAGGGGTGGCCGTTACTCCTCTAGGACTGGGGTCCACACGGAAGGGGAATGAGACAGACAGACAGGACAGCCATGCGCACACGGAAGCAGGGGCTGCAGTGTCGCAACTGCAAGCCACAGGACGCTGAGGTGGCCGGCCACCCCCGCAGGCAGGACAGGCGTGGAGAGAGCCTCCTTGCGGGCCAGTGCAACTGGCCTGTCTGGCCCTAGATCCCCACCTGTGGCCCGGGGAAACCAACAGAGGCTGACATAGCAGGAGTTCCAGGACCCCCTGTATGTGCCCCAGGCCTGGGGGGACGACGAGCTGCGCCCCTGCACCCCTGCACCCTTTCCTGGGCCCTCGGGGATCCTCCTGCAACCGGGTCAGTGCTAGTGGCCTGGGACCTAGGGCAGCATGCAAGGGTGGCCTCTCCCATGGCTGGCGGTAATGAAAATTAGAAGGAAATGCGGATTTAATCTGCAGGGAATTGTCCTACTCACCTGGACAGGAGCCTGTCCTGTGGCAGGACAGACAGAAGGACCTTCTGGACCCGAGGCCACCCCATCCCAGACCTCGGGGTCACCCGTATTCTCACTTCTCAAAGCCTCAACAGTTTTTTTTGGGGGGGGGGTGCATGGTCCTGGAATCGAACCCAGGTCTCCAGCATGGAAGGCGAGCATTCTACTACAGAACCACTCGTCCATCCAACGCTGCTTTTTCATCTCTCCTGGCCCACCTTGCAGGGGTGTGGATTCATTTGAATATAGAAATGGCAGCAGTGACTGCTTCTGCCACCCAGCATGGTGGGGGGGCATGAGTCAGCGGAGCCCCTCATCCCACTGTGGCTGGGAGGAGGACACTCACTTCTGCCTGAAGCCACAGCATGACACCCCCCCCACGGGCAGTGACAGCCCCACGGTGCGTGGGGACACCACGGCGAAGAATCAGCAGCAGCAGAGTGGCAACTGCGCACGGGAGGGCGGGGGGGTTCCTTCAACACGCCGTGCAGGGAGGTGTCACTGGGAAGGGGCAGATTCCAGGGCGCCCCCGAGAGGGTGGGTCAGCTCCTTGTAAGGGTCCCCGGAGCCCGCTCCGTGCCCCTCGAGGTTGGCTGTCCCCGCCTTGAGGCCCACTGCAGACCCCCAGTCCCCTGGGACTTGGCCACACTCAGGTCCTGCTGTCACTGCCTGCAGGAACCCTGAGCCAAGGGCTGGCCCCTCCTGGGGCTGCTTTCAGATGGTCCCAGGAGAACCCACCTTCTCGTGCTGGTAAAGCGAGGCCAGGGCTACCCCCGTGAGGCCAGTGTGTGTTGGAGAAGCCAGGCTTTGCCGGTGACACTGGGCCAGGGGCCTGTAACCTACAAGACCCCGTGGGCAGACCCTATGCTGAGCCTGACTGGAAGGGCTTACCCCAAAGATGCTGCCGTGTCAAGGCTGAAGTCAGGGGCAAGGGCCAGCCGCCTGTTTGAACCTCGGCTCCAGCGTTTACCAGCTGTGTGGTCGGTCATGAGCAAGTTGCCCCTTGAGCCTCAGTTTCCCCATCAGGCACAGGGATGAGGACTACCCCCGACTATGCCTTGTCTGAGGATTAACTCAGAGTACCTGTACATAAAGCGCTCCAAAGCCTCCAGCAGAGCAAGTCGATTGCAGGGCTTTTACCACCACTAGTGTGACAATTATCCCTCTCCCACGCCCCCCAGGAGCCCGACGGGAAGCACGTGCTCTCTGCCTTGCAGACAAGGTGCTTTCACCCTGCAGCGTTCCCTCCAGGAGCCTTCAAAACGTGCAGATGGCAACACCAAGGCCGGGGAGGCTGCAGCGGGCTCCAACTACTTCTGGAGGACCCATTTCCCAGTACGGGCTGAGAGTTGCCAAGGCTGGACAGCACCCTCCCTTCCCCCAGGCAGGACCCAGGCTAGACTACATCTCCGCTGGGAAGCCCTGGCCATGGCCATGGGCCTCAGGGAGACTGAGGGGCAGGGCTCCTCCAGCTGAAACCTTCAGCAGCCCTTTTCCCCAAGGCTGCCAGGAAGCTCAGAGCCGGCCCAGAGCAGAGGGGTGGGTGCAGTCTTCCTTCTCCCGGTCCAGCCTGTTCTCTCTTCGCCCCTTTCCTTGCATGTGAGAGTGTGAGCTCCATGGTTGGCATCTCAAAGCCCCGAGAGACACAGGTAAAGCAGGTGCTGTGGTGCCAGACATAAGCACGGCCTGTTCTCCCTAGTAGTAGGCGGGCACAAATACCCACCCCACTAGAGCACTGCGAGGCCCCAGGGGCAAAAGGGACGGATGGAACCACCTCCTACACCAGTCCCCAAGACAGGGGTGGGGCCCTGCTCTCACCCTCAGGGACAGCTCAGGCTGCCCACGTCCACTTGCGTGGTTTGCACACTGAGCCCCTGAGTCAAGGTGGTCCTGTCTGGGCGCTGCTAGTTGAGCCCCGAGTCCTGCGGGGTGAAAGGTGGGGTGCTGCTGCAGTGTTGAGAACCCAGTGCCTTTCTCCAATTCCTCTGCCCAGAGGGGACAGTTTGGGTCATTCTGACAGCCCCAAAAGAATGCCTGTCTGTAATTGCCCCAGCCACCTCCTCTGCCCCAAGAGCTGCCTTCTTAAAAATTCACCCACAAACATACATAGGTGCTCATTATATATTTGCTGAAAGGAAACAAGCAGGGGAAGGGAAGGAAGGTGGGAAAAAGCAGAGTTCAGGCTACGAGAGCTGAGCAAGTGGGGCTGGAAGTTTCTGCAGGATGGGTGCAGAGTTTCTCTTTGGGGTGATAGAAAAGGGTTTGGTAATGGATGGTGGTGATGGTGGCACCACGTTGTAAATGTAATGAATGCTGCTGGTTTGGAAAGATGGTTGTAATGGGAAATTACATCTTATATCCAGGTTACCACAACAAAATTAAAAAAAATAAAAACCCATATTAAAGGCAAAAACCAACCTGGCTGAGGTGGCAGGTAAGGCAGGGCTGGTCCACCTGGCGACAGGTGTTCCTGGGGCACGTGGATTAGCCAGCTGCTGTGGGACCCAGCGCTGCAGGCCACCCGCCCAGGCCCCCGCAGGTGTGCGCCCTCAGCCCACTGACGGCGCTCCGATTACTGCGCAGAACAGCCCGGGCTCCCTGCCCCCCCCTCGGAAATGTGATCAGAGGGCGGGGGCGGAGTGGAGGGGACACTGCACACAAGGCCCCCGTGCGGCTGCCCCCGCCGTCGCTGACCACTTTGATGTAGGACGTGGCCGAGCCCCGCGCCCGCATTTCACTTGCGCTTTTTTAAGCGAGGACTTGTTCTAACCTCTTAATAAGAACCACCAATTATCTCAGAGGCAGGAAACCAAATCCAGGCTGTTTTGGTGAAAGAGAAGATTCCTCCCTGCTGTGCGGAAACCACATGAAAGGGCCACCCTTGCTTCCTAGGGCTCCACAAGGCGGTCTCAGCGACAGACCTGGCCAGGGGTGGCACTGGGTTCGGGGGGGGGGGGCGGGCCGGGACCCCCACTGCCACCACCACCCCCAGCGAGGCTGGGCCTACGGGACCTGGGATGCCAGAACCACCCTGGCTCCACCCAGCTCTCCTGGCACCCGTATCCCACCTCCCGCGCCCTGCACCTGGCCGCACCTCCCTCGTGCCACAGCCATCGCTGGTCACATCAAAAACAAAGTAGAACTCTCGGTGCCCTGCTTCACCACTCCCTTTGCAACAAAACTTCCAGAGCTGTCCCTATCCTTAGTCTTCAAACCTCCCCTCCCATTCTCTCCCTGGGAGAGATTTTGGCACGGACACACATATCGAGGAAAGGACACACCCCACAGTGACGTTACCAGGTTTCCTAACAGAAGCACGGGGAGCCCCGGTAACCTGGCAGAGAAGCCCCAGAACCTGCCCACACCTGGAAGCTCCTTCCCACGGTGGCCCCTCTCCTGTTCTGGCTTCCCACCCCCTTGCGGGTTCAATTGTACCCACCCCTTGGAAACAGGGTCTCTGAGGCCACCAGTAAAGAGGAAGCCAAACCAGAGCAGGGTGGGCCTGAGCCCAGGAGCACAGGGTCCTCCCCGCAAATGGCAGCTTCTCGGGAGCCTCCCTGAGCTCCCTATTCAGATGCAGCTTCTCACCCCACCCCACTCTCTCTCACCCCCTTTCTAGAGGAAGCCCTTGCCCCATGCTTCCCTGCCCTCTGACAGCCTGCATACTTGTCGGTCAGGCTCCCCCCCAGCTCATGAGCTCCCCAAATCCTGGAACCCGCCTCTGGCAGAGCGTGAATGTCTGTGGCAAAGGGGAGACCCCAGAGGGCACTGCTGGGTCCGGTCAGTGCAGGCTGAGGGCCTGGGCTAGGTCTCCCAACCCCCACCCACTGCCGTGGTGCCCATCCTCACCAGCCTGCCTGGCCTGGATGGCCCGAGGACCATCCCTGGCTGCCCCCACCCAGCCCAGAAAGGCCTTCACCCCTCCTCACCTTTAGCAAAGTGTTTCCCCTTCCCCTCCTGCCCTATGGTCACTGGCCAACCCCTGCACTTGGCCGTCTCACTGGGTGGGGCCCTAAGGCACATGAGTGTCCCTTACTGGGGAGGAACCCCACGTGTGTGAGCAGCCAGCCCTCTCCCCTCTCCGCAGGCCCCGGGCTGTAGAGCCGCCACAACCCCCACCCCCAGGACAGGCCCACCCCTCCCTCTGCCACACCAGGCTAGGGCCCTGCTCAACCCAGGAGGGGGATCCTGCCACCACGTCTACCCCTGCTGGTGCCAAATGAGACTGGCCCGTCTTCCTCCTGCTTTGTCACTGTGCTGAGGACTCCAGGATCCAGAAGGGTCAAGTTCCCCACCTCAACCCCACTTTCTGCCCAGCCACAGCCTGAGCCAGCCTGAAAACGGAGGTGGGACCAGTGCCCCTTCCCTACCAACCCAGAAACCACAGCAGACCACACCAGCTCTGAGCATGAGACACGAGCCGACACTCCTTCTCAGGTGGGTTTTCTCCAGCGCAGCTGCAGTGTCAGAGCACCTGGCTGCCCCTCCCAAGGGCAGAGCCATCCCCAGAGCCCAGCACAGGGTCTGATGGTCAGCCGTGAAGAATGAGCGGCCACAAACAGTGAAACCAGAGGAACCCTCTCTGCACACAGCTGTGAAACCCGAGCTGGGAGGGCCCAAGTTAGAGCTCAGATGGCACATGGCATGACAGTGGGCAAGCGGTCCCTTTCCAAGAGCCACAAGACCCACCCCAGCTGCAGTGCAGATGGCAGAGCTGGGCTCCAGCCTCCATTCCTGGGTTTCGTTATGAGCGTGAAGGAGGAAGAAGCTTCAGCTGATGTGAGAGACGACGAGGTTATTTCTGGGTGCTACAGGGTCCAGCGTGCATTAAAAAGAAGGTACACAGACCCCCGATCCCACCGCTAGATGGCGCTGGAACCTTAGAAGGAGTGGAGAGGCCAGGGGCCACTGACAGAGGAGCCTTGCCCTTTGCCCCAGCAGCCCGAGAAGCACCTGAGGAAAGGCTTCTAGCCCACTACCCACGAGGCAAAAAAAAAAGGGGGGGGGCTTCCACGGCAGCCAGCAGCAGGGGCTACGACATGTGGCAGTGTTATCACAACTTCCAAAGCCCCCAAACCAGGGGATACCCAGGGTTTCCAACTCTAGCGCATGGATAGAGAACACATTCGCCACGAGTCACAGGGTTTTGTGACATTTTAGAAGTCACTTATTGCAGTGCCACCATCCTCGCACCCCATCTCACAGCCAAGCTGGGGGCCACGGGGAGGCCACATGGTAGAGGCAGCATCTGCCTGGTTTCCCCAAAGCAGGCAGCACTAGCCGTGCTCCATCCTCTCCCATGAGGAGCCCGTCTTCAGCAGAGACCTCAGCAGCCAAGCAATCAGGCTGGCAAGGACAAAGTTGCCAGGTGCCTGCCACGTGCTGCACCACTTTCACCTCCTCCCACCTCCAGCCCCTGCTCCACCTGCCCTGAGGACCCACAAAGCAGGGCCACTACTGGCTTACACATGTCTGCACAAATCAGAAAAACGCGCCCTTGCCCTTGGGAGGCAACCCCACGCCAGGCAATTCTCTTGCAGCCAGGAGCCCTCGTCCAGTACACAACCTAAACACCCTGACACAGCGACCCAGCTCCAGGAAAGGATTGGAGTCCTGTAGGAGCAAAAACAACGCCTTTCTTTGCAAGACTTACTGGCGGAGATCAACGGCATTCTCTCTTGTACAGAAACACCCAAACACACGCACACAAGCCATAAAACAACAAAATACAGTTAGGGTTCTCTTCCTGTAAAACTAGCAGAGTCGCAGGCATGACGCCCTGGGAACCTGCTGAGTGACCAGTGCAGGCCCCGGTGGGCCACGTCCCTGACGGCCGCCCGCAGCAAAGGCACCAGCGGGAATCTGCGAGGCCCGAGGGGAAAGCCACAGCTTCTTGCTTTCCAGACTGTCCAAACGTTTTTGTGGAGTTACCCACTTTCCTAATTTAAAAAATTACAGTATTACGGAAGCAGCTTGCATAAAAATGAGTGGTGCGGCCGTGGACGCTACCCTGAGCAGCAGCAGCCATTCCAGAGATGCTGCAGCCAGGAGCTGGTGGTGGAGGTTCTGTCCAGCAGCAGAAGAGGGACGCAGCTCTTTGTCCCCTGGCCTCCAGGGAGAGCCGCAGGATGTGTCCCTGGGAGAGGTCTTTTCCTTCTCGGTCACAGGCCCTCTGCCTCTTCCCACGACTGGCCTTTCCTGAGGCCAGCATCTCCATTCTGCCACCCAGCCGGGAAGCCGCACCTCAGCGTCACCTGCACAGCTTCAGGTGTGGGTGTTGGCTCAACTTCTCCACCAGCTCTTCCTCGGCTGGCTCCTCCAGGACATCCCTGCAGGACCAGGGAGGGAAGGTCTGAGCAGCAGCCTCAGAAGAGAGTGGGTGCCTTCCGAAGGGGGAACAGAACTTCTCAGAAAGACTGCTCAGTGCTGCGCACACAGGCGGCTCCCCAGAAATCATCAGGCACAGATACAAATGAATGTGACAAGGGTGAGGGAGCATGGCGGGCTCAGGCCAACCCTGGTGGACATGACCACCACACCCTGGGAGAACCCTCCTGCCAGCCTGGGGCCATACCAAGAACAGCAGACCCTAGAGGAAACAGATCCGCCCACCCACAGCGGGCCGTCCAGGGGCCACGACTTTCCTGCACTGGAGGGGCACTCTCAAGAGCACCAAGGAAAGAGAGGGCAGCAAGGCTTCCCTCCTGGCTGAGCCACTGGGCTCTCACCCCAACAGGGTCATGCAGAGGCAACATGGAACCTAACAAATGTTTCCTTAGATATGCTCAACCCAAGATTTTAAAAAAGATTTCCCCAAAGCAGCCTCTGATATCATCCATTGCTGGTGCAGGACGGAGTCCTAACTCCAGGTGGCAGGAATGAAGGAAGCCCCTCCCCACCCAGCTCTGACTTCCCAGCCTGCTCGGCAGCAGCCCGCGGGGCCAGGACACGAGGGCCGAAGGTGCTGTCCGCGCCGGCTGCCCCGCCCCAGGCACCTGAACATGAGCTCCACGGTCATCTGGTAGGGGCTCTCCAAGGTCCCGGGGAGGTCCTGCAGGTGGTCGCGGCGGTCCCACTTGTGGATGAAGTTCTGGCAAGCGCGAGGACGGAAGGGGCGGTGAGGGCGCTTCCCGTAGGACCGGACCTGGCCCTCCCGGCCCCTGGGTGCTGGGAGCCAAGGAGCCTCGCGCTGCAGCCAGGCCGACGGCTCCCACCAGAGCAAGATGCCCGAGTCACCCTCCCGACGGCCAGCTCCAGCAAGGAGCGGGGGCCTGAGCGTCCCCACAGGGCCCCAGCCCCCGCAGCCAGGGCTAGCAGCACATCCCATGGGAAGGCTGCAGCTGAACTCAAGGCCGAGTCCAACCCAGCTCAGATTCCACGGCCTCAGGCCCACCAGCAAGTGAGAGAGGACCACGGAGAACAGCCATGGGAAGAGGTCTTGGGTACCTCCAGAATCAGGGCCAGAAACAGGTTGAACCAGATGACAGATGACACCAGCCACCACAGGACGAAGTAGAGCTTGGACCACCTGCGGGGACAAAGCCCACTGTGAGCACAGTGTCCGCTCACACAGCACCACCAGGGGCTGCCTGTGTCGCCCGCTCTCCCGGCAGCTTCCCAGTAACTCCACGACAGAGTGTAATTCCCATTTCACAGATGACCAGAGTGAGGGTGAGAAGCATTCGAGGCAGCATGGCACAGGAGGTGAAGCTGGGACTGGTCCCAGGGCATGCGTGGGCTCTTCCACCTCCAGCGCACCCGTCCCATTCACGCCCCCACCCCGTGGTAGCTCTGCTGCCAGGGAATTCTCCAGAAGCCCCAGTCGAGTACACCACGTGCAAGGGCAGCCAGTGGAGTCACCCCTGGTGCACAGAGGGCGTGTGCCAGGAGAGAGGGTGAAGGGGGGGCAGGATGCTGCTCTCTGGGCAGCCCCCCCCACCTTCCGGCATGGGGGCACAGAATGGCCCTGGGGGGCATGACTCACGGGCCCGCGAAGCGCCGATACGCGTCCAGGAACACCTGCCAGTTGTTCACCACCATCACGTTCCAGAGAGTGGTCAGGGCAGCCTGCAGGGTCACAGAGAGAGGAGGGTCAAAGGTCACACTGAGAGGAGGGTCAGGCGCAAGGTCACACGGAGAGGAGGGTCAGGGGCAAGGTCACACCGAGAGGAGGGTCGGGCAGCTGCAAGGTCACACAGAGAGGAGGGTCGGGCAGCTGCAAGATCACACAGAGAGGAGGGTGGGGACAGCTGCAAGGTCACACAGAGAGGAGGGTCGGGCAGCTGCAAGGTCACACAGAGAGGAGGGTGGGGACAACTGCAAGGTCACACAGAGGGAATAGTCAAGGCAGCCTGCAAGGTCAGACAAAGGGAGGGTCCAGAAGGGGACAGGAGAAGTGGGGAAGGGGGAAGAGAGGAAGGGAGAGGAGGGGAGGGGGCTGGGGAGCCCCGACTCACAGCAAAGTCATCGAAGTTGTTGGGCCAATACTCGAGCTGCTCAAAGGAGCCACAGGGTGCAGAGCCGTTGGGCAAAGCCAGGCTGGAAGAGCACGACGCAGCCCGGGTCACTGAGGGGGCCGGGGACATGGGCCTGGGTGAGCCGCACCCCTAGCCCCACCCCTGCCTCCACCACACAGCGAGGGACCGCTCCGGGCCCCCCGAGAAGCAGGGTCAAGCGAGGCCAGCACGAGGAGCCCAGCCGCAAGCACACGCTGTGGGACCCTTAGGCAGGCGGGGAAATGGCCAGCATGGAGCCACCTGGGGACCTGCCGGTCTCGGTGCTGGCACCACCATTTTGTATCCCCTTCTGCCAGCCTGTGCAATCGGGCCCAAAGGTCCAGAAAGCAGGGTGGGAAAAGGGGGGCGCTGCTCTCAGCAGAGTCTGGGAAACACTCTCAGCACAGGCATGTAGGGGAGACACGAAGATAGGGGGAAGGACTGGGGGGGAAGTGGGAGGAGAATGGGGGCGGAAGGGGGCGCCCGGCTATCCATACCCTCCAGACACGCCCTCCATGCTGGACCCAGAGGTCCCCGCCTCAGACGCCCCTCACCTGCTGTTTTTAGACGGAGGCACGACGACTCCTCGAAACAAGCTGATGCCCACAATGGCAAAGATGTAGTACACCACCTGGGGGCAGCGGGCGCTCAGCACCAGCCTGCAGGGGGCCGGGCCTCTGCAGGGGGCTCTCAGCCCGGGCTGCCCCCACCCCCACCCCCGGCAATGCCTCGTCCAGACACTCCTGGCCCTGCCCACAGCCCTGAGGTCAGAGCGGAGCTCAGGCAAGTATGCTTCTCCCAAGCTCCGTGTGCTGGTCTGGAACTATTCCAGACCCCAGAAAACCCATGTTCTTTCAGTCCTAACCCAATCTTATGGGCAGACCCATTGTTCAAGGTGGTTTCCATGGAGAATTTTCATTAGGTTGTTTCCACGGAGATGTGACACACCCAAATGTGGGCGCAGCCTTCTGATTAAATTATTTCCACGGAGGTGTGGCCCTGCCCATTCAAAGTGGGTCTCAGTTTACCAGAGTCGTTAAAAGAATGGACACAAACACAGACATTTGGAGATGAAGACAGAAACAGCCCAGATGCTAAGTGAGGACTCACAGAAATAGCCAGAAAATGGAAAGAAGACATCTCAGGCCCCGGGAAAGGATGAGTTAAGAGGTGAAGCTAAGCCCCGGAGAAGTAGCTGAGGGCCCAGGGACACGTGAAGAGAAAGCCACTGGAATCGGAAGCTGGAAGCAATGGGACCAGGAACAAGCACCAGCAGGTGCCAGCCACGTGCCTTCCCATGTGACAGATACTGGCCTCTCCTCAGAGTCAAGGCATCTTTCTCTGGATGCCTTAGTTTGGACACTTGTCAGGTCTCAGAACTGTAAACTTGTAACTTCATAAATCCCCTTTAGAAAAGCCAGGCCATTTCGGGTATATTGTGCTCCAGCAGCGTTAGCAAACCAACACTCCCTAAGGCCGCCTGGGCCTCCGTCCTAAGCACTTCCCTTCTGGCTGCCAACATGCCTGGAGCAGAAGGTGGGCCAGGAGGGCACAGGGTTGGGTGGGGAAGGGGCCTGGGGAAGGAGCCTGGACAGGGGCCGAGGAGCCCCAGAGACCGAGGCTGAGGACAGGCTCCTGGCCCCTCCCCAGTTCGCCTCCACCCCTGCCCCCTGCATCAACCGTAAGGTTCCATGTGTCCCTGTGCTCCCCTGAGAACAGGATAAGAGGGCTGGGAAAAACAGTCCAGAGGACAGGAGGGGACAGAAAGCATGTCCCCAGAGGAGGCCCAGAGGCTGAGAGCAGGGAGAGCTCAGTGGGGTGAGGGCGCGCGCTGCCACCACGGGGCTGGCCAGGGAAAGTGACATCCAGCAGGCCGCAAGCTGCCGGCACCTGGGCAGTGAACCCTATACTTCCTGGGCCTGAAAACCCTGCTGCTGCCTTAAACCAGGGGTCTCCTTTCTAGAAAGTGGTGAGCCAGGCTGCCTCTGTACCCATCAGTCCCCCACGGACACAGAACCATTTGTAGAAAGTTCTGTGCCCCTTCTGTAGAAAGCGCTGTTCTCCATCAGCCCCAGACTTGGGACCCTTTCTAGAAAGCTCTGAACCCAGTAGCACCCACAGAACTCCAGCCCACGAACCACCCCCCGCTTCAACAACTCAAGCCTTCCCCCCGACTGGCAGCTGCCAGCCCATGGGCCAGGGCAGGGCAAGACACTCACCACCAGGATCCCGGCAAAGGCCTGCATGTTTCTGAACAGGTCCAAGAGCGTCCGAGTCACCAGTGCCATCAGCTGAGGATGGGAAGGAAGCACAGTCACACTACAAACACCAACCCTGCCCACACCCCTCATCAGGAAAGGCAGGAGGACACAGGGTCGGCACGCTGGTCAATTACCATCAGCCATACACAACTGCATCCATTCCCTACACCAACATACACACACATACCACCCACCTGTATACCCCACACCTGCGTATAACCCCCACCTGCATACACACCCCACACCTGTGTATAACCCCCACCTGCATACACACCCCACACCTGCGTATAACCCCCACCTGTATACACACCCCACACCTGTATATAACCCCCACCTGCATACATACCTCACACCTGCGTATAACCCCCACCTGCATACACACGCCACACCTGTATACACACCCCACACCTGCGTATAACCCTCACCTGCATACACACCCCACACCTGTATATAACCCCCACCTGCATACACACCCCACACCTGCGTATAACCCCCACCTGCATACACACGCCACACCTGTATACACACCCCACACCTGCGTATAACCCTCACCTGCATACACACCCCACACCTGTATATAACCCCACCTGCATACACACTCCACACCTGCGTATAACCCCCACCTGCATACACACCCCACACATGTATATAACCCCCACCTGCATACACACCCCACACCTGCATATAACCCCCACCTGCATACACACCCCACACCTGCGTATAACTCCACACCTGTATATAACCCCACACCTGCATATATACCTCACACCTGTATATAACCCCACAGCTGTGTATACACTCCCACCCACATAAATATGCCCCACCCACATATATACACCCCCATCTGCATACAACCCCCTTCACACACACACCCACCTGCATACACGCCCCCACCCACAGATATACATACCCCCACCTGCATACATACCCCCTCACCTGCATACAACCCCACCTACAGACACAACTCCCTACAGACACAGCCCCACCTACACACACAGCCCACACAAACCTGCATACACAGCCCCACACCCACCCCAACCCTCCCACACATACTGACATGCGCCACCCAGTATATGGGCCCCAGCGTGGAACTCCAAGTTCCATTTGGGCAGCACTGTGCCCATGACCTCAGACCACACACTGCCCCCCAACCCTCAAAGGCTGGTTTAGGTGACTTCAAAGAGATGCCAACCTGGAGATGGGTAGACAGGCCCCTGGCAAGTGAACCTGACCACAGGCACCTCAGACCAAGCCAGGGACCCTGAGGCCACCCTGACCTGCCCCTCCTGTTCCTCACCCTATGTGCAAACCTGAGCCCAGGAAGAGGCTTTAAAATCAGCCTATTGATCAATAAAGTATCAGTGGCAGAGAGAGTCCAAATACAGTCGAGAAGCTACCCTGGAGGTCACTCTTATTCAAGCTTACGTTAGACCTTGCTACCTATCATAACCTGTCAAACCCCAACCAGGACCATTCCAGCCAATCCTACAGAACACCTAGTCCAATCTATAAGATTCCACAAGGGTTCCATGCACTAGTGTAACTTTCCAGAAACCTACAACCTCCGGATGGGTCCGTGGTCCAGAGAAGTCCTGAAACCTAGCCCAGCCTCTCCAGGACATCAGATAGTTCCATCCCCCTACCCCATATTAGTGACAGCCCCTCCAATATGAGAAATTAAGAATGGCCACAGTCCAAACACCCCTAAAGAGAGGGATGGAAAGATCAAAGGTGATGGCGGAGTAATACAGAGAAGATGGGATTTAACAAATAAATCTGATGCTGAATCATCAAATTGATATCTCTTTTAGTCTCCAGTATTTGAGAGCAGCTAGAAGTAAAAACCTAAAATTGTGGAATTGTGGAATTGTAACCCATGTCAAACTCTGAAATGTTCTACAACTAATTGTGGTGCTATGCTTTGAAATTTATAGTTTTGTATATATTTTTTATATACATTGCATATATTATTATATATATAATATATATACAAATATATACAAATACATATAATATATAAATTATATATAATATATATAAATGTATATATTATTTTTCACAAAAAAAGTTGATTGTGATGATAAAAAAATATTTAAGCCCTCTAGCCTCCTATATTCTGGAACAGCTAGAAGGAAAAATCTGAGAGGATGGTATGGTAGCCCATGACAAGCTCTGAGGTCTGTCCTGTAACTATGTATGGAAAAGAGCTTTTAACACTATTACATTCTTATTTCTTTGCTTTGTATATATGTTGTACTATACAAGAAAAAAGTTAAAAAAAAAAAAAGCCTATTTTACGCCTCCCAATAAATGAGAATAAAATAGTAAAACTGAACGCCAGCAGGTGAAAACTCGTGTGTGTCTGCAGGTGTGTGACTATACGTGCAGGTGTGTGTCCGTGTGTGTGGATAGGCAGGTATACATGATTACACACACATCTATACACATATGTGTACATTGTGTATGCACATAGGGCTACACAAACTATGTGTATCGCACAAGTAGAGATGTGTGTACAGGATTATACTGGAGCACGTCTGGGTGTGTGTGCATGTATCTCTGTATACACATGCATGCATAACAGCACAACTGTGTGCAGTTGTGTGCATGCATGTTTGTGGATGACTGTGTGTGCTGTATGATTATGTGTGTGTATATGACATGTATGTGTATGGTTGTGTGCCTGTGTATGTATCTCTATCTTGGTACATAATTTGTTCATGAATGGGTCTGCGTGTGCAGTCATGTGTGTGGTTGTGTGCATATGTGATTGTGGACATGTGCACACGTGGTTATGGATGCCTGCATGTGGTTTATGTATAGATCTGCATGTGACTGTAATGGCATGGTTTGTGTGTGATTACATGTGTGCACATACAATTACAGTATAAAAGTATGTTACATGTGTCTACGTATGTATCCGTATGTATGAATGTTATGTGATTTTGTGTTTATAATTGCATGTGAGCACTGCATGTGTGTCTGGATGAATATGTACATGAGTGTGTGTGTGTGTGTGTGTGTGTGTGTGTGCGCGCATGCAGGCCCCTGTGCAGCAGCTCGCCTTCTCCCCCAGGACCTCCCCAGCCCCCTGCTGACGGGAGATGTGGCCAGGTTGGTGGGAGGTCGGTGGGTGGGAAAGGCACAGAGCCTGGTGAGAAGGCTGGGTGTGTGCTAGAAAGGACCTAGACACTCGGCAGGGGAAAGGTTTCCTTTCTCCTGAAAAAGTCTTAGGAAAACAGTGAAGAGATCAGAGCACCCCCATGCCAAGCTGAGTCTGGACCCAGAGTCCTCTCCTGGCTCCCCTCCTGTTCACAGTGGGTGCTACTCCCACTGATACATTAAAGATCGAGGTTCGGCCAGGGTCATGAGCCCTGTACCTAGGTTTGCAGGTCCTGGAAATGAGCACCTGGCCAATCACACCTTGGCTGCCATTAGGAACCATCAGGAGCCCAGGCAGGCCTTTCTGGAAACCTCAGAACTGGGAAGTGTGGTGGCTCCAGTTGTCGCCCCTGCCGGGTGCTGGGCGGCCCCAAGGACCAGCAGACCACCCGCGCGCCTGCCAAGCTACCCCCAGCACTCGCACTGCTCCCTGACCCTTGTTCTCCCCATCCCACAAGGGCTACTCAGCTCTCCCACCTGCAACCCGCCCAGTTCCACCCAGCCAGGAGAGGGGCCCACGGCAAGGATGGGGAGCACCCTCAGTCCCTCCCCACCCAGGCTCACCCACTCCCGGGTGAGCCGCGCTAGGAAGAAGCAGGGGGCGCGGGGCGTCTCTCACCCACGCACCTTCATGTTGAGGATAATGCGGAGAAACCGAAACACAATGAACATGTTCACTAGCCGCGCCATGTCCCACAGGGACAGCAGGCCCAGCATCTCCGGCTTCCTGGAGAGACACACAAAGACGGGTCAGGAGGCCCAGGCCTGCAGGGAGGAGACAAGGAGGCGTGCGAGTGAGTGACAGAGAGAGGCCGGGAGAGAAGTGGGGGCGACAGAGACTCAGCCTGCAGCTCACACCCACCAGAAAACTCCAACCTGGCAAGAGGGCAGACCCTGAGCCCACACGTACCACCATCTTCCACCCATCCCACCCCAAGGAGTCATGAAGTTTACATCCACCTCTGAGTCTCCACTTTACAAGGGAGAGTCCTGGGATTCAGGGCCGGAGGCTTGCCTGAGCTCTCACCACTGGGCCCCAGCAAAACTAGGAGAGGCCCTGACCTCACCTCTGCCCCTGTCTCCTGACCCAACCCCTACTGCATATCCTTCCCACAATCTCATGTCTACTTTAAACCCTTTCTCAGAAGTGCGACGCTGAGCAGCCTAAATGCTCATTAAGAACACCATTGGCTCTGCAGCCCAGGGGCACAGCACTGTGGGTCCCACAGCTGCTCAGGCTGGTCAGGGGATGCCAGGCATGGCCGACAAGGGCCTCCCACCCAGGCAGGCCGCTCCCAGCCCTGTGTCCTACTGACACAGACCCTATCCAAGAGGAGCTCCCAGGGAGGGGACCCTAAACAGCAAGTCTTTCTGCCCACATTCCCCTCGAGCAATTCCCAGCTGCCTCACAAGCTGAGATGGACACGGCACAGAGCGTGATGCCGGTAGAGAGCAGGCCCATCCCGGGCGCTGGGTCTGGGACTGTGCCCCCGGGGGCTCAGCAGCCTTTGCAGGTCTCCCATCCTGACGCAGACCCCAGCACAAGGCCAGGCCACATGACCCCTGAAGTTCCTGCCCAGGCAACCCCTGCAGGACCAGGCAGCAGGGTAGCTCAGAGCAGGAGGGGATGGCCCACAGCCAAGTGGCTTTCTGCCACAACCAACAGAGTCAGCCCAATTCCTGGAATAACAAATCATCTCCAACCTTAGCCAAAAACAGGCCCACTTTCGGCTCAGAGGACATCCAGGGGCCACGTTTCAAATGCATGGGCTGGGGGCGAGCGCTCCCTGGGGGTCAAAACGACAGCTTCCCCGCCACAGTCTTGGAGAACACTATCATTCCAAAGACACAAATGCTTAAGAATCCCCGGAGCGACGAGGGGCTCCGCTCCCACACGACGAGCCCTCTGCTCGGGGGGGTCTCTGCGGCGCATGTCCAGGTGAGCCCACCTGCTAAACTGGTGCGCGCTCCGCCCCTGAATCAGAGGCCTGAGCAAGTGGACCCAGGGACCCCGGGCAGCCCTTCCCCAGGTGGGGGTGCTAGATGGGGTGCTGTTTGCTGCAGCCTCCCTCAGTTTTCTCCTCAGGTCACATACCAGCCTGGGTGTGGGAAGTGGTACACAGCCAGTGTTGAGATCTCCAAAACCTTTAATTACAAAAGAGAAGAAGGCATCGCTACAGCAGCGCTAAGCCGGGCCGCTCTTAAACAAGCGACAGAGTTCGTGTCTAGTGTATTCTCCCCACAAGGGGTTTCGGGGAGAAATGAGAGTTCACTCCTCGGCCCCAAGGGTTGGTTCCAAAAGTCGGGACTTTCTTCAGCTTAGAGACACCCCGGTCTCACAAATCTGCGGGGACCTGCACATGTGAAGGGTGGGACAAGGGAAAAGCCCAGAGAATGCTGGGTGCCAGAGAAGCTACTTAATCAGACAGCCCTTCTAGAATCATCTTTGCTGAGGTCCCGAGGGGCCAACTGGCTAACCAGTCCCAGGTGAAAATCCACACCAGACACAGCCCTCGCCCCAGAGCCCTGGAGAACACGGAGCCCAGCATTTCCTGAGGACATCCCACGGGCCTGAGCCTGCCCTGGCCTGCACCCGCCCCCATGTCAAGGGGACAGTAGGTGCCTTCGAGGCACTCAAGCTGTGCTTGGTGCTGGCTCCGCCGGAGGGCTGGGGTGCCCTTCCACACCTCCCTGGGGTTCGGGAGAAACAAGAGCATCAGGCTGCAGCTTGCCCCACACTGTGCTCAGATGGTGGCGGAACCCCAGCACCCACCCTCGCAGCACCCCTTAACCCACCAATCCCTAGCCAAGCAGCTCGCACGTGGGGGAAAGTAGCCCCTCTCACTTGAGGCGGGCTGCATGTGAGCTGAGCAGGCCCACCTGGGAGAGGCCCGCCCCTCCAGCCCCCAACCCCAGCTTTACCAGGAGCACTAAGGTGAGGAAGCCATCGAACAGGTTGCTGGGGTAGGACAGGTACCCTTGAAAGCCCAGGGCAAACACCTTCAATGGAATCTCGAGCACGTAGTACAGGATGAAGACGCAGTTGAGAACCTGAAAGGGGCAGAAGGAAGTCGCAGCACTGAGCGCTGGTGCTGCCAGCCTCCCGGCAGCAGAGCCCACGTGGCCACCCACTCAGGCCAACGGGCGCCTCTGGCAAGGTGTCCCAGATCGCCGTGCAGGCAGATGTGGGACCGAGGCTCACGGTACTTCTTCTGCCAGGTCTGCCCTGCTTGCAGCCCCTCCCCAGCCCCAGCTGACACTGCCATCAGCGCCCCCCAACCCCGGACCCATTGCCCACACCTCCTCCTACCTCCCTGCTGCCTCTTCTCAGCCCCCGCTCTGCACACAGGATGTTCCCACCTGCCCTCCCTCCTCTGTACCCTCTTCTCCTCGACCACCACCCAGATGCCAATCCCCACAAGCCTGTACCCCTAACCCAGACCTCCCCATGTGGGCCCAGCACACCCTAGGCCAAGCTCTTCTCCTGACCCCCCTCGGGCCACGCATCCACCACCGAACCCTGAAACAAGTGGAGCCTGGCATCGCCGCCCCCACTTCCCCCCAGAACCCTGCACACAACCCCCCACTGCTCTCACATGGCGCAGTCCGCTCCTGTCCCACTACCAGCACCCGAGCCCCGCTCGCTCTCCCCTGTCAAAGCCGACAACCACCTCCCGGTCCTCCCGCCCCCCTGTCCCTCCGGTCCCATCCCCACAGTGACGCGAGAGTGGCCTTCCTGCCGGTACAGGTTCGGGGTCTGAGCACCTAAGCTGGCCAGGACATCCAGGTCAACGCCTTTTTTGAGGCCAGTAAGGGAAATCATTTCTGACTAGGTCCTCACTTGCAGGGAGCCCCGCAGGCCCCCCGGGCAACAGGCGTGTGGCAGGAGGGGCGAGGGGCTGGGCTGGGCTGGCAGCTGCCCGCTCACTGGCCACCCGCGACATGTCCACCGGCCATCCAGGCCAAGTCCTTTGTGTCTCAGTCAGCGCCATTCCACCCGCAACCTAACAGGCCACCCGCACATGCAGGAAAACCAGACTCTGCTGGCAGAGTGACGCGAGCAGGTTACTGAGGCAGGAACCCCATAGGAGGGTGGGATTCTGCACAGCCAGCCGGGAGGTGGCCTGCAGTCCCCTCGGCAGCTTCACCCGGCCAAAGTCCCCTAGAAAAAACCCAGCTGGAAATAACCCAGCGGACTGCACTACTTGAAAAACTGCCATTAAAAAACAGAATGAGGGCCAATCGTATCCAAGTTGACATTTCACTTAGGAATTAATAAAACAGCCACCGTGGAAACAAACCACTCACAAAAAGCAGCCTGAACTCCTCTTAACTCATGAAAAAAAAAAAAACCCAACAGATTTATACAAATAAAATTTGGTTTTTCTTAAGCATTAAATATAAAAATTTCAAACATCATGTCACGAGAAGGATTTTTCTATTTTTGATGCTATAAATAAAGCTGATGTGTCATTTTTAATTTGATAAACCAGCCTTTTTCTTATATAAATACAGAAAATTAAATGGCTCATTAGTTTAGTATCATTCATCATAAAGTATTTCACAGAGGTAAATTTCACAACACACCCATCAACATGCTGGCATGAAATGAAATAAACTTCACAACACACCCCCGAAGCACTGCTGGTCTTGACGCTTTGCCAACCATGCCCATCACTGTGCCAACCAACCGTGCCTCTCGCTCTGCCAACTATGCCCATCACTGTGCCAACCGTCCGTGCCCCTCACTGACCAACCATGCCCCTCGCTCTGCCAACCAACTGTGCCCATCACTGTGCCAACTGATCGTGCCCCTTGCTCTGCCAAC
This sequence comes from Tamandua tetradactyla, assembly GCF_023851605.1. Lineage (NCBI taxonomy): Eukaryota > Metazoa > Chordata > Mammalia > Pilosa > Myrmecophagidae > Tamandua > Tamandua tetradactyla. The sequence goes on from NC_135335.1 coordinate 5,428,483, forward strand.
TGATCGTGCCCCTTGCTTTGCCAATCGACTGTGCCCCTTGCTTTGCCAACTGACTGTGCCCCTCACTCACCAACCATGTCCCTAGCTCTGCCAAGTGACCATATTCCTCTCTGCAATCAGCCATGCCCCTCACTCTGCCAACAGACTGTGCCCCCTTGCTCTGCCAACCAACCATGCCCCTCGCTCTGCCGTCCATGGCCCCTCACTTGCCCGATGACTCTGCAGGGCTACGACCCTGCAGCAGCTTCCCTGTCACCCCCACCTCCCCTCCTCTCGGAGACGCCCCCCTGCCTCACCGGCACCCTGGGAGGCCTGCTGCCTCCTGACAGCACAGGTGCCCACCTCTGCCTGAGCACAGCTGGGCCCCCACCTCGCCCTGACGGCCATGAGCTGGCCCGTGGCACTCACCCCCAGGATGAAGTCGTCGCGGTCATCAGGCACCACGTCCGCGTCCAGCACCAGGAACACCTGGGGAACCAGAGCGGGGCAACTCACCAAGCCAGCATCAGCCACCAGGCCGCGCAGCCGCGGTGCCACACGACAAGGCCACACTGCCCCCGCTACCCTGTGTCGGGAGGTGTGGGAAGGGCAGGAGAAGGCGCCTCCCACTCAAGACGGGGCCAATCCAGCTCACACAAATGGACACAAGGTTTCCGAGGGCGATGATATTCCCCAGGTAGTCGAAGTAGTAGTGGCCGAAGAAGAACTGGGCGCTCTGCAGAAACGGAGACCGGTACTCGGGCCGCGGCGGGTGCTGGGAAGGGAACACACGCTCAGAAACAGTCCCGAAGCTGCCTGGGCCCTCAGGAGCCCCCGAAGACCTGCACCCCCACATTCTGGGATTTGGTTTTCTCCTCTTTGTTGACTATTGTAGTCTAGCCACGCTAAGGAGATCATTCCACATACAAGACATTCATCGCCATGGTCTTTATGACACCAAAAGAAAAGGAGAAATGACCTAACTGCCCACTGAGACCAGAGGAAAGGCAAGACGGAGTAGTACCACACGGTCATTTTAAGATTTATCCCAATATGAAAATTGCCACGTGAATAAAAAGGCATAAACCGAATGCTGATAGCACTGAAAACGTAGCATAGAACCAAAATGACTCGTGCTGCTAACAGGTGGGACAGGAACATGGTAGAGGCGACTCGGCAATGACAGGTGAGACCGGGAGCAGGCGGGGGCTGCACGTGTGCGCCAGGCCAGGGCGAAGACCCCACGGCAGCACAGACCACCACAGCAGACCGGCAGAGCCACCGAATACTCCTCGCCAGGGCCAGGCCACAGCGCAAAACCGCGAGGCAGGAGACACAGCCACACCTGAGCCAGCCCCGGCGTGTGGCCACTCACTCACATGTCAGTAAAATGAAAACTTGAGTCCCTCAGCCGCCCGGGCCATGTCAACCCCACAAGGCCAGCACATCAAACAGGCACATACACGCATTCCCCCTCACACGGAGCTCTAGACGGAAAAGGCGGGGTCTGCAAGACACCACCGAGCAAAAGGAGTAAATCGCGAAGTGAAGGCTATGGCACCTTGCACACATGCCAAAGGGAAACAAGGCATTTCTCGAGAAACACTTCTATGCCCAGAACTGTACAGCAGGAGGTCTTGAAGGAGCACACCGGAGCACGGGACCGGGCAGAGGGGCTCCTCGACTCACTCCCCTTCTGCCCTTCAATGTCAGCCGCCGTCCACGGGGAGCATTCTTGAGCTTTCTCGGCAAAGGGGCCGGGAGGGACACTGCGGGAGGGAAGGGCTCTCCCGGGGTTTCCAGCTGCCACAGGGGTCAGCTCTGTCACCACCACAAGCCCTGACAACTAGTCCCAGGACGGCCCTGCAGCCACAACCTGACTTGACACAAGCTTTCTAAACCTTACCACAGCCAACACAGAAACGGCCACCCCCCAGAGACACCTGGCCAGTGGCACCTCAACTCCCCCCATGCACATGCCCCCGCTGCCCACTGCACCCACCTACACCCCAGGGGTCTACCCTGAGGGCTGAACCACACCCCTTCCACAGAGACCTGAGGCCGGCCTTGGGGACAGGGCTCCTCGCTCAGCTCTGGGGCGCATGTGGAGTTTCTTACCTCTCAGGTATGTGTCCACCCCCGTGTTAAGCATCCCTTGCTAACCCCGCTGGGTGCTTTCTGTCTCCCGTCTCTCTGATCAAGGGAGACATCAGCATCATCCAGCATTTAAACTGTTACAAGAAGCACATATTCATCTATCTCCAACATAACTAAGAAACAACAAAACCTACAGCTGGGTAGGGGAACAATAGGGCGGATTATTGTATTTTTTGTCTATTGTCTATAACAAATGGCTATGAGACTTTTAAATCCCCCCCCAAAAAAAATCACTTAAAGAGGAAAAACCTCTTTCGGGCACGAGCGGGCGTGCGGCCTTCGTGGCTGGTTGACGCGCGCTGGCTGGCCTCCTGCCACAGCCGGGCCCGCAGAGGGGCTGCCAGCCCAGGGGGCACTTGTGGAAGCCCTGTACTCTCCTGACCCCAGCCTGCCTGGATGGCACCTCGCTGCCAAAACCATGCCTGCCAGGTACCTGTGCACACCCCTAACGGTAATAACTCTGGATGCATTTTTATTTAAAAAATGAAAAACATTTCTTCCTGAGCTATAGGTTTTTTTTGTTTGTCTGTTTGTTTGTTTGTGTCTTTTTTTTTTACCATTATTATTATATTTTTTTCTCTATATTAACATTCTATATCTTTTTCTGTTGTTTTGCTAGTTCTTTTCCTAAATCGATGCAAATGTACTAAGAAATGATGATCATGCATCTATGTGATGATGTTAAGAATTACTGATTGCATATGTAGAATGGAATGATTTCTAAATGTTGTGTTAATTTCTTTTTTTCTCTAATTAATAAAAAAAAAAAAAGAAAAACACTCCTTCCCCCACCTCCTACAATCACCATTTGGGGGGAAGCAGCTTGGAGTATCATGTCAGGACAAGGACATCTCAGCTCCCAAAACCTTAGAGCTGGGCTCCATCTAAAACCTCCGTTCTGGACTTTGGCCCCGAGGCTGTCATGGGAAGAGGGAAGGGGGAAGAGTCAGCAGAACAGAAAAGGCAGAGCCCGGCAGGGATGCAGCCCCTGGGCTGGAGCCCCCCGGGGGCAGGGCCTGACCTGCTTCGCGGGAAGACAAGACTGGTGTGCTCTGTCTGCAGCACTGGAGGTGGAGGCGGCCCTCCTTTTTATGTCCCCAAATCATCAAGCTGGGAGAGGGTGGGAGCAGTGGCTTTGGACAACCAGGACTTGGCAGCATCCTGCCGGCCTGAGGACCAAGCGCCAGGGAGAGGCACGGACGCCCCAGCAGACAACACCGAGCAAGGCCCTGAGAACAGGAGCTGCCTTTCCAGAACCTCTGAAATGACCAGTCTACCCTATCCAGGCCCGCCTGTACTACACTGGAAAAGGGCCACACCAGGGAAGGGGAGGCCAGGCCACTGCCCAGCAAACCTCCTGCCCTGGGAGGGGGCCGCTGTCCATAATGGAGCCTCCTGAAGTCCTGTATCGAAAACCATGTTCACAGCTTCTACAAAACCCACCTCCACCGCAAAGAGGGTTTCCCCAGTGTATTCATGTCAACCCTCATGCTCACTGCTCAGCCCTGTCCCAAACGGAGGTCTGGCTGCATTACAATGGCACTGGGTGGCATACAGTCATCTCCCATGTCCCACGTTGTGGGTGCTACACCCCAAGGCACCATCCAGAAGGGAAGCCCCAGATGACAAAGGAGGCAAGGGTGCAACACCAAATGCTACCAGCTGCAGCAGGCTGGCTTTGGGTGCTCTGGGAAGACCGGTAAAAAGTATTTCTAAGAAAACCTCCTGTATGAGGATTAAAAAGGCCTTGCAGCCACAGAGACCACCCAAAAACCTCAGAGCAGTGGGCAGGGGCTCAGAACCAAGGGGCCTGACTGGTAGGAAATGCCTGGCCCCACCTCTCTGCCCCCCATCCCTGGGCCTGGCTGGGGCTTCTCAAGGCTGAGCGGCTGGAACAGCCCCAGCCGACAGCCTGAGACACACATGTCTGCCACACCCACATCTCCACCCCAGCCACGGAAGCCCGCCACGTGAGATACAGGCAGTGCAGATCTCCAAAGCACAGCTCTGGCATGGATGCACAGGCCTGCCCTTAGTGACTTCATTAATCAACATCCAAGACAAAGGGCAAAGACCCCCAGACAGGACACACACCAAGAACTCTCCCGGAGAAGAGCGAAGCTGGAGAGGACACGCGTTTGCCCAGGGGATGGAGAAAATCCCTTGGAAGTTCCTCTGAGTCAGACCTGGAGCAGGCCAGCTGCTGTGGCCTGCTGAATTTCATAAAGTCAATAAAATCTCCCGTTTCCAAGAGCCAAACAAGTCTCTGTCCCCAGTGACAATCCCTGGAGCCAGAGTCCCTGGGAAGGGGCATCCTGGCACTAGCAATCATCAAGGTGTCCAGGCTGATCAGTGGCGGTGGAGAATGACATCAAGGAAATCCCCCACTAGCCTGAGTGACCCAACTCCGGCCCATTACCTCCTTGACCACTCTTTTGTCAAGCTCATTGAAGATTTTCTGGAACTCATCAGCTGAGAGCAGCCTGCCACTGTAGGCATGCACCCTCTGCAAAGGAGAGAAGCCCAGGTCAGCCAGCTCCACCTCTAGTCGACACCCCAGGGAGCCCCAGGGACACCGCAGAGTAAACAGCCGGCTGCCCAAGCCCACCCAAGCAAGTCAAGGCCAACCCGGACCCTCCCAGCCCTGCAGAGGCCCAAGGGACATGACCTCCCAGAAGGAGACAAGATCCACAAGCCCAGGATGGGGGCGGGGGGGGGGGGGGCCCACCTTCATCATGGCTTGCTTGAGGAAAGAAACCATCTGGACTTCCTGAAGTACCTTCAGGAAGGTCTCAGGCTTCACCCCAGCTCTGTGGGAATACAAACCACACCCCAGTGAGCAGGGCCAGCTCAGACCCCTCTCGGATGCCCTGGTCTGCGACCTCAGAGCCTGGCTTCTGGTGTGCGATTTGTCACCAATGGCTCTGCAACCCTGGGCAATGTCACTGTACGATGGCAAGGGGCTCCACCAAGGAGCACCCACCATGGACAGGACCACAGGGCCTTCACACACACTGTCTTGCTTCAAATCCCGAGACAGACTCTGCCCTTGTCGCCTGGCAGAGCAGCAGACTCACGGGGGGCATTTGACAGAGGCTCCAGCTAACGAGCTTCCAAAGTGCGCCACCAGGACGTACTTTCTCCTTTACCCTGTGTCTCAAGCTCTCTCACATACAAAGGAAACTGAGTGGAGAAACGTACAAACTACCTACGATGTGAGAGCCCAAGTAAGAGCACAGGGGTACGAAAAGGGCACAGACGTGGGGGGAGGCGGCCCTTCTCAGGCCGCCGAGGGGACAGGCCACTAACACAGAGCAAGGACGGCGTGAAACCGGGAGCAGCACAAGCATCACAGAGTTGGTGATTCCAGATGCAAAAGTCCAACAGCCAAAGTCCAACAGCCAAAGTCCAACGTCAGCCAGAGGGAGCGCAGCATAGCGTGGGCGCTCGGGAAACATCTGGAAGGATCCACCAAGAAAACCCTCCCTGCGAGCACCCAGTTCCTCTCCCTGAACACCAGATGCCTCCCCCCAGAGCTGCCCCAACCCCTTTCTCAGTGAGGAGACGGTGCCGGGGAGCCTCGGCACTCACGTGTGGGGGTGGCCTTCTCCCTCCGTGGCCTTGGAAGAGAGCACCTCGTAGGCAGCCCGGATCCCCAGCCGCCTCCGGAAGAGGGAAGTCTGGAGAGATTGCTGCACGGAGGGTGACATGGAGAGGCTCCTTCAGCCCCTGCCTGGGCCGCACACCCCCTCATCCCTGGCCAGAGCCAGGCCAGGTGAGGCATGTGGAAAGGGGATGGGAATAGGGGCAGGAGGGAGGGAGGGGGGGAGGGGGTAGACGTAAGGATGAGGACCCCCGTCTGGGCAACTCGAGAAGCCCTGCATGGCCCCAGCGGCCTCCTCCCGGTGGGCAGAGGGGGCAGCAGCCAGCTCACCATCAGATAGCCTCGGAACTGGTTGTAGATGATGGCCGTCAGCAAATTCATCAGAAACAAGCTTCCTTCAAGAGAAAAAAGCCACCCTCAGCACATCCCAACTTCCCCAGGCCTTGGCAGGGCAGACCGAGAGGGTCAGCAGCAGCTCAAACCTACTGGGCAGGGACCCAGAGCTGGGGGCAGTGCCCAAGCACCAAAGGTTGGCCCAGCCACACCAGAAAGCACTGAAGGAGAGCAACCAGCGAGCCAGAGGGGGCCCACCAGGCCTGCACCCAGGCCTCAGCTTCCTCACGCATCACCCAGAGGTGCCCAGTCCACCCAGTCAAGGGGCACTGAAGACAGACAGGATCACGCGTCATAACAGACCCTACAAACCACAGGGTGGAAGGCAAGGGGGAAGGACACAGACGACTCTGAGATGATCGGGGGGGGGGCCTGGCCTCAAGCATGAAGACCCCATCAGAGGCAGGCTCTCAACCAAGCAGCCCCAGCCCCACTGGGACTCACCGATTACGGTAAAGAAGATGAAAAAGATGGAATAGGCCCGGTTCTTGGAATATGCAGGAATCATCACTGATGGAGAGAAGTAGTCAGAGAACTGAAAACCTTAACTCACTCCAACTCCCACAACCCTCCACTGTTCACTGCTCAACAGGAAGGAGGGTTCTGAGTCAGGAGGCCTGGGAGGCCTACTTGTCCTAACGCCAGTTCCCACACTCTGCTTGTACACCCTCAGGGACGGGGGCCTCACTACCTGCTCAGAAAGCTCACCCCTTATGCTGAGCTGGCCACAGCCTTCCTGCAGCCACTCCCCAGACAGGTGGCTCTCCCTCCCCAGGGGCCATGGAAACAGTGCTCCCTGCATGGGGAGTGCCCCTGGCCATCCTCCTGGAAGGTCTCCGCCAGTCAAGGACCATACCAAGTCCAAGACAGAAGCATCCCTCAGGGTGGCCAGAGTGCTGTCACGCACAGGGCTGCACCCCGACCCTGGCTACCCACTCACCAGAGCAGCTGGAGCACCGGGGCCCACCTCACACCCGGGAACCCCCAGTGCAGTGAGGGTGGGGGCCCAGCTCACACCCCAAGCCCAGCTCACACCCGGGAACCCCCAGTGCAGTGAGGGTGGGGGCCCAGCTCACACCCCAAGAATCCCCAGTGAGCTCACACCCTGGGAACCCCCAGTGCAGTGAGCACTGGGCCCAGCTCACACCCGGGAACGCCCAGTGCAGTGAGCACCGGGGCCCAGCTCACACCCGGGAACCCCCAGTGCAGTGAGGGTGGGGGCCCAGCTCACACCCCAAGAATCCCCAGTGAGCTCACACCCTGGGAACCCACAGTGCAGTGAGCACTGGGCCCAGCTCATACCCTGGAAACTCCCAGTACAGTCAGAGCTGGGACCCAGCTCACACCCCAGGAACCCCCACGCAGGGAGCACTGGGCCCAGCTCCAACCCCGGGAAGCTCCCACAGGCCACGCAGAGTCACACCCACCCCACGCTCTCCGGTACCCACCCCCAGTCACCCTCTCGTCCCCCTTGCCTATGGCCCCATGGCTGCCCTCTCCCTCCCACCCTCCCCATCCCACATCTCAGCACACACCGTCAGGGTTGTTGGCTGTAGTCAGCAGCACCAGGAGGGACGTCAGGGCCTCTGGCAGGTTTCGAAAATAGATCAGTCTCTCCTTGTCCTGCCCGTCCTGCAAAAAGCAGACAGGGCGCCTCTGAGAGTGCTCAGGCCTCAACCTCAGCGGCTAAGGCCTCAGGCCACAGAGCCTCGAGCCCTGCATCCACAGGCTGGGACCACCCTCCCTGGGGTCAACGTCCCCAACCTGAATCTCCCAGAGAGCCAGACAGGACCAGACTTGTGGTCTCCAGACAGAAAGGAGGACCGCACACTCAGACACCAGCTTTGCAGCCACCTGCCTGGGGCCCTGGCCAGAGCTGCCAACTGGCTCATCGAGAGTGCCACAGCCTGACGACGGCGAGCCACTTCTGAGACCCAGCAACTGTGCCTGCTCTACAGTCAGCATCGGGGGTCCCAGGACCACCCACACACCAGCCATTCACTGGGAGGGCTGAGGACTCAGGCAATGACAAGTCCACACATGGACCTCCTCCATCTCCCTCCCAGGAAGGGCCACAATATCAGGCATGCCACCTTCACTCCGACCAGGAGCTGGGCCCATGGCACCCTCTGCCGACCACGCCCCAGCCCCAGGAGGAAAGCAGGCACTGCCCATAAACCACCTGCACTGACAGCCCAGGCTGGCACAGCGAGGCTCAGAGTCTCGGGCACAGAAACCACCTATCACTTAGGGACCGTTTCGAGACACTGGCCAAGGGCCAACCCTGCACACAGCAGGCCTGCCACGTCCACTCCTTCCTGTCCGGGCCACTGCTCCTGCCACAGGCCTATGGGCACGTCACCTGGTGCCTAGGCCACAGCGTCCTCTTTGATAGATGGGACTGCCACCTGGCCTGCTCATCACGGGACACTGAGGTCAGGTGAGCCGACTGGTGGCAACAGACTCTGCCAGGCCTGGGGGGTCTCTGTCAGGGGGGGTTGCTGCTGAGGGAGGACGAGGAGGCCCCACCAGGGCCAAGACTTCCAGAATCAAGTCACGTGGCTGCAGGGGCCTAGAAGGCCAGCCTCCAGACCACAGAGGCTTAAGCCCAGGTGGGCCACCCTCCAACCCAACCAAAACCATCACATTCAAATAAGCGAGGGTGACACCACCACTGCCTGGGGTACCTGCATGACCCAAGCTCAGGGCCGAGTGGCGTGCCAGACAGGAGAACCTGTTACCTACCACGTTGTGACAACCAAGGCACAGAGGCCCAGGGGACAGAGGACCCCACCCCACCACGGCAGCTGGCCTTCTCCCCTGGTGCCTCCCAGCCTCCTTGTGCTCCTCCTCTGTGAACTGAGTTCTCCTGAGCAGACCCGGATGGGACCTCCCCACAACAAGGCCCCAGCCTGAGCAGGCACTGCAGGTGGAGCAGGGGAAATCGGCAGTGGGACTCAGGGGACCCGAGCTTGCGCCAGCCCCATCACCGGTGAGTGATGAAGGCCTGAGCTTATTACCACAAGGTAATAAGGCCAAGTTGGCACTTCGACGTGAATGGCGCTTACAAAAGAAGCTGTTAAAGCAGTGGTGGCCGCTGAGTTCTCAGCCAGCCGGAGCCAGGGAGATGCTCAGCAAGGCCCCCCAAATGCAGCCAGTCTCCCAAGACTTCTCCTCCAGACGTGGCAAGGGGACTCCCGGAGGCACAGGCACAAAGAACTGGGACAATTCAATCTCCATCAAACTGTCCTCCCGAACTCCAGCAGAGAGCAAGAGCCAAAATCACACCGATTACAGGACACCCGCATTCCTCAGCCCAAGTTCCCCATTTGGGCAGCAGGAGGCAAGGCCCACCAAGGAGTCGACTCTTTCATGGCACCCTAGGGACACTCAGGGTTCCTAGGTCACTGTGCCCCCACCCCAGTTTTGAGGTCTCAGCTGGGCCTGCTCAAGGACCCAGCTTCAAGGGGCTTGGGAGGGAAGAGGACCCAGGAGGGGAGGGAGCAAAGGCCAGCGGTTGGAGGGGACACGCCCTCTCCCCCCACCCCTCGTACTGCCCCTCCCCCACCCCCCCCACGGTGCCCCCCCTTTACCTTCTCCCCAGTGAAGAGCAGCATCCCGAACATGGTGAAGACGCACAGGTGGAGCGAGAGCAGCAGCACCACGCTGTGGAGGGGGTGGGGTAAGCAGCAGCCCACCCACTTGCTGACGTGAAACCAACCGCCCCTCCAAGGTCACCAGGTACCCAGCAGCCCCTGCACCCGGTCCCCCTTTCCCAGGTGTATTGCATACTCAACCCTGTGGGTCTCAGAGAACAGGCCCAGCCCCACCCTGGTGACCTTTTTTATCTTTGGCAGGGACAAAACTGCACCCCCAGAGGCCAGAACCACAGGTGCTCAGACCGGAGGGGCTGGCAGTGAGGGGCTCAGCTCCAACAGCCACTAGGGGAGGAGGCTTGGGGTGAAAGGAGGGGTGCAAGCAGCAGCAGGAGCTGAGGCTGGAGGCAGGCAGGGCCTGGCCCCCCCTTGCTGTCCACTACCCCATCCCAGGGCTTCTGTGCCCAGCTGCCTGGGCAGGAGCCCCAGTGGGTCCTGCTCCCAACCATGGCACAAAGCAGAAGGTCCCGGCCACATCCCTGCCAGCCCTGGGCACCCAGTGCCCACCTGGCCATTTCCGGCAGAGTCCAGCGGACACACTTTAACGTCTTCTTCATCATGGAAGAGTTCTGCAGCAGGAAGAAGGGCCGAAGGAGCCGGCGTATCCGCACGGTCTGAAAGAGACGCAGGAAATGCCTAAAAGACGAAAAGGCATCTGGGTCCGCGAGTTCTCAGGGCCCAGTACCAGGGGATCCCCTTGGTTCTCCCCAAGGCCACGGAATTAAACGAGCTGAAGACTCTCCAGCTCCCCGTGACCCGGGAACTCAGACCCTCACCTACCACCAGCCAAAGGTCAGTATGCAGCTTCCCCCAACCCCAACAGCCCAGCCAGACAAGAGCGCTCCTGTCGGCTGGGGACACTTTAGGGCCCCGACCCATGGTTTTGTGAGGATGGGAAGGTGCGTCGATGTGGCTCGCCTCCAAGGAAAAGCAGCTGTGTGCCAGCTATTAAGCCTCTGGCTAGCCAGAAAATGAGCATCTCAGCTCAGGCCCCCAAGGTTTTGGACAAAAGCCACAGTCTCTTCTGCAGAGAACTGTCTCGCTTGGAGAACGCGTGCCTGGCAGAGACTGAGTGTCTGATGGTAGCCCGTCAGACCCGGCAGCCACTCCCAGGGGGGAGGACCACGTAGGGTGCGACAACCTGATCAGGAATGTCCCCGGGAGATGGGGCACAGGATGGGCAGCATGTGGCTGTCCACTCTGACGGGACCAGGAAAGATTCTGTCTCCCACAGGTGGCTGCTACCAATCAGGGTGGGTGGTCGGGGCCCAGGAAGAACAGGGCTGGGAAAGTGGGAACGAGGGGCACTGGGGGAGATCCAAGTGAATGGTCCTCTCGACAGACAGACCACCCAAGGGGAAGGGTGGACATCCGGCGGACAGCAGCCAGCCTCTTCTATCAGCCGTCCTGCCAAGTACAAAGTGGGCACGATGGCCAGAGACTACACAGGAGTCCGACAACACAGACCTCCCCTCCCCAGGTCTCTCCGTCCCGAGGAGCAGACCCACGGAAGTGACAGACCTGCCTGGCCCTGCCGTGGTGCTTCTTTCAGCTCCACTGCCCAGGCCCTGGAGGAGGCCCTGTCCCGCAGGCTGCCTGGCCAATGCCACTTCAAATCAAGAACTGTGGAGTTCACCATGGCCCCATGGCCCCAAAGTGGCTGGCCTCACTGGAAGTCTTCAATGGTGATGCTGAGCAGGGGCCAGCTTTGTGGGGCTCTGAACTCATGGCCACTCAGCAGGGCTGTTTCTCTTGCAGCCAGGAACCCACGGGTGGAAATGGGAGTGGCCTCACCACCCTCACCCCAACAGCAGCGTTTTGCTCCCCACCCGCACAGCTCTGTGCTCTGCAGGTCCAGAAGTACCTGATCCGGGCTGGACGCTTCCACCGGGGACACACGCTGGTCCCACTGGGTTGGACCATGGAAAGTGGACTGCTGCACCAGCTGGGACAATGACTTCATTGCCAAGGGCAGACTGGGATGCTGCTGCCCGGGGGGGCAGGGGGGTCTGTGTCAGGGACCCTCTGGGACACCTAGTGTTTCCATGTCTACTATGGGAAATTAGATAACTACAGCAATCAGAAGACGGGGCAGGACCCAGAGGACGTGGGACCCTCGGGAATGAAGGATCTGCGCCACCCACCAGGAGGGCTGGGGCAGAGGGAAGGGCGTGGGCAGCAGAAGAAGGAAATCAGAAATCCCAGTGAGGACCTCACGGCCGATTACAAACCAGGGCCTGCAGCCCCAACCAATGCTTTTTCCCTTGCTTGTTATGCAGATAAGCATCTGTCCACGTTAACTAATTTTCTTTCCTCCCTCCTGCCCAGTCCTGGTTTCATACAAGGACAGGCAATGGTCGGGATGTTTACAATTTAGCCTTCGAGCTATGGAATATTCTGGCGGTTATTAACCAACATTAAGATGGTTACAAATGTTCCTCAGCAATGGAGATGAAGGGTGCCAGGACTGTCCAGGGTGGGGGCGAAAGCGTCTTTGGTTGCACCAGGGAGGTGCCGGTGCAGCCGCATAACGAGAGGCAGGGGAGGAGCTCGAGTACTGCGGACACCGAGGAGCCCAAGCGGGACCGCCCCCGTCCAGCCCCAGCGCTCTGCTGGCGGTGCTGGCGCTGGGGCCCTGCCCAGCAGCACTCTCCCACCTCTGGCTCCACTACCCTGACAGTGGGGACAAGGGAGGGAGGGGGGAAGGAAGGAGGGAGAGAGAGAGTGAGGCTGGAGGAGGGAGAGGGACGGACTCCTTCCATCCACCACTCCTTCTTCGCGCAGCACTTGGTCTCCACCTTCCCTGGGCAACACCAGAACCAATCTCAGGGAGCCTCTCAGAGGTCGGCTCCATGGGCCCCGCCTTCAGCCTCCAGGTTCGAAGAGCCCCAACTTCTCCCCTCGGCTCCCCCAGACCCAATGTGGGGCTGCCTCCTGTAATTCCAATTTCTGGCTTTTTAAGATATTCAACATCTGTTTAATTAATTCCTCATGCTTAACTCTCTCTATTAAAGCCAGTTACAGGTTTCTGTTTCCCTGACGGGATGCTAAGACTGCCAGCATTTCCCAGCCACCTCCTACAAAATCGAGATGAGCTACTTCTGGGCATTCCAGGGGATTCAGGCTTTCCACAGCCGTGCTGGGGGCTGCTGGGCCTTGCAGCTTTCCTTGAGTCCCTGAGCTCTGGGCTGACACGGGGTGGCCCAGGCGGCACTCACATGGGGGCACCAGGAAGGGGAGGCCTGGAATGGGCTCTCGGCCCTCTGCTCACCCACAGGAGGACCTGAGGGAACCTCCTGCACCTACCCCGGCTCAGAGGCTTATCTGAAAGGTAGGAACGAGGCTCCCAGGCCCCGGGAGGCTGGCAGTGCCAGGTACGTGATGGAGATGAATACCCCCGCTCTCCTGGGTCCTGCCTGGGAACCGCATCATCACCTACCTCGGAACACTGGAGACTCAGGGACACGGTCCAGTCGATCAGAGACACGGCCAGCACCGCGACGTAGGCCTGCAGCCAGGGGCTCCTGAGGAACTGGGTCCACCCCACCAGGTAACCCTGACAAGGGAAGGATGGAAGTGGAGGCGGCCAGCAGCCGTGGGGCAACCGGTCCTGCAGCCACTCCCAGGGCGATGGCCACCAGCCCTGCAACCGCGCTGGGCCACGCAGCAAGGTGTGGGTTGGCAAAAGGCGGAGGGAGCTGCGTCAAGCAGGCTGGCCTCCCCGTGATGCTGAGGGAGGGCAGAAGCTGAGCAGCCCCCACTCCTGGCTCCCGCTATGGGCCCTTGGGCATGGCACAGCTCCTCTGCCTCAGTTTCCTCATCAGTACTGGGGACCCTGCCCATTCTGCCTCTCCAGCAGCATGGGCAGCTAAAACGAGAAGGCCTTCCCCTTCTGGTGTGTCCCTCTCTCTGCAGAGCCAGGCGTGTACACCATCCTGCCCTCTCATCTCTCTTGCTCAGCAGGGTCTCCCCTCACAGCGGCACTGCCAGACCTCCACCAGGCTGCCTGGCCTCAACGGCACCACCCAGGTCTAGTTTACATTCTGAAGAGGAAGAAGAGTGGACAGAGCCTCTGCCTCAGGGCCCAGGATTTGCTAGGAAACCCTGCTCTTTGCTCAGACGGTCAAGAGCAATGTTAGGAAAAGGGTCAGCTAGCTCCAGAGCATTTAAAAGAAAGAAGAAAAGCCAAAAGGAAACAGATAACGGCTGGGAAGGCCGGGGCAACTGACACTGTTGCAGAGAGTCCCCTGGCCCCAGCCCCAGCATCCCATGGCCACTCACCTTCACTGTGACGTCGGCCACAAACACCAGCAGGCAGAGTAGCTCAATGCTCTCGGTCAAGCCACAGGGTGGCTCCCAGGGGTCCTCCCGGTAGCGGACGTCTGAGGTGCTGGTGAGCGAGGAAGGGGTCTCCACGAAAGCCAGACACAGAATCAAGAAAATAGTGAAGCCTAAAATCCTGTGAAAGGAACAAAACCAGGTAAAAAACAAGAAGCAGCCACTCTCTGGGGCCACAAGCTGGCCAGCAGGCAGAACACCCGGGAGAGAAGCCAGGGCCCATGGGGCCTGGCTGTGGGCTCAGGTAGGGTTAAAAAACCACTCAACTGACCAAAATGCAATGGGACCATTTGGAAGCAGAGCCCTCGCCCCCAGAGAGCCCCTCTACCTGCAGGCTGAGGAGGGGCCAGCAGGGGAGACCCTGGCTTCCTTCTCCACCCATGGCAAAGGGACCCAGCCCCCCGCCACGCGAGCCCGCACTCTTACCGCTGGCAAATATTCGAGTAATACCATCGGTAAAACCACATCGAGCGGGCATCCATGCGGTGGTAAATGGAGCGGTACTGGAAGTGGAGGTCACACAGGGTACGTGAGCAGGGAGCCCCGCACCCACACGTGCACCCCCCACCCACACGTGCACCCCCCACCCACACGTGCAGGTGCCCTTCCCACACCACCAAGGCCCAAGCTGGGGCAGGCGGAGGCGCACAGGGGCCCTTCTGACCTGGCCCGTGAACAAGGCGCCCATGCCCTAACCCAGCAGGCCAGGTGGCCACACGCTGCAAGGTTTCTGCCGGTCTGAGCTCCCAGGGGCCTGGACCGGTCACCACCACACCCAAGACCGTAGGCGCTCCCTCCATACACCCACCTGCACCCTTGGCTGCTCCCTATGCAAGGCCGACCGACCGCCCCCCAGTTCATCTGTGTCAACCCCAAGATGTCCCCCCACTCCCAATCCTCCACCCAGGACACTACCCGCAACCCCCTACGTGGGACATGTGTGCTTCCACACGCTATTTCCCTAACTGAGCTGGCAAGTGCCGTCTGCAGGCAGGGAAGGGTATTCTCCTCCCTGGGCATCTTCTCCAGGACACGGCACAGGCCCTGGCCCCAAACCCGTGGCAATCACTGAACCACATGAGTCAGGACTCAGAAGAAAAGCACACGGCACCACCTCCTTCCAGGGGACTCAAGGAGATCTGTGCCCAGAGGCTCCGTCCCTATACTCTTGACCCCACAGTCCAGGAGGGCAAGGCGTGAAGGGGCTGGGGCGTCTCTCGGCCAGCATGGCTGCCGTCACCCAGTCACCTGAGAGCCCGGAGGCAGACCCAGGCCCAGCCGCAGGAGCAGCGCCACCCACCTGGATGGCGTCCTCAATGAAGACCACGGCCTGGTGGAGACAGAGGTTCCTGGTGGCCTCAGCACCTGTGGGCAGGGAGACACACCAGGTTACCGGTGGGATCCCACGGACTCGCCTCCACAGGCCAGGCCGGGATCCTGGAAGAGCCTGGCTGTGGTTTCTTTCTGAAGCTGTTGTAAGGAGATGCCTTTTACCCTCCAGCTCCATCTGCGCATGGCCAGAGAGCAGGACCGCGCTTGGACGAACCGGAAAAGATGCCCTGATGCGAGGCTGACCCAGAGAGGGAGCCGGCGTGCCCGAGACACCGGGCTTAGGGAAGGCAGCCCTGCTCCCCAAGAGGCAGAGTGCGGAAGGAAGAGGCCACGTGAGAAGTGTGCTCTGACAGCCGGGGAGTCAGAGCCCGGGATTCAAATCCCAGCCCTGCGGCCCGCAGCTCGGAGCCTGCGGGAATGTGCTCCGCCTCGGTGCCCCAAGACCTCCTCTGCAAGGTAGAGTGTTGTGGCTGCCACAGCTCAACCCCTGGCAGGGAGCCACGAAGTGTGACAAGGCAGTGTGTGGAGCCCTGGGGTCGGCCTGGCACTCCGCATGTGCTCAACAAATATGCCTGCCGTCACCACTCCCAGCCGCATCCCACCTGGCCTCTCCTGAACCCCAGGATCCTCGACTGTAAGACAGGGTAACCCCCACCCCCGTCTCCCTATATCAAATGGAACGCGGAATTAAAACCGACACGTGAAACTGGACTTGATAACATGAGGCACCCTCGCCATTCTCCATGAGGCACTGAGAGCCCTGCCTAGAGGGTCAGGAGGCTGCTCAAGTCACCCCAGGATCAGAGAGGAGGGAGAGCCCACCTTCCTGACGGGGACAGGGTGGCACAGGGCAGCCCTCAGCCTGCAGGGCGAGTGACCTGGGGACCTCGTGGCCTTGTGAGATGGAGCTCCTGGGACGAGGTCTGGGCAAGGGTGGTGGCAGCTCCAGACCAGGCTGGGCCATCAGGAAAACACCACCGAACCTGCTCACAAGGAGTCCGAACCTGCTCACAAGACCCTCAGCCCGTCCAGGCGCCACAGCTAGTAGATCTGGCTACCAAGGGCATGGGTCTGCCCTTCCACGTGGTCTGGGGGGCCACCGCAGAAGCTGCTTCTTGGCAGACGAAGGGAGAGGACAGGCATGAGGAACCACTCCCATCGGGAGGACTCCAGAGAGGCCCAAGGTCAGACACGTGCAGTCTGGAAAGAGGGGGGATCCAGCTGGTCCTGGGGTCCAGGCCTTGCAGGTTCAGGGCTGGGAGACAAGGACTTCTAGTCCTGTGGGGCCAACAGCTGCCAGAACGGACACAAACTGGCACCCAAGGAAACACAGTGGTGCACAGCGCTTCAGAGGCCAGAGCCACTGCCCGGTGTGCCCCTAGCCCTGCACAGGAAGCCGCTCCTATCCCTGGGCTCACCCCTCAGGGGACTGGAGGCAGCAGAGCCCAGGGACCAGTGTGGGACATGAAGGACCCAACCAGAGGCTCTGCCAAGGCCTTGCTGCACCACCAGCACCCTGCTCTCCCAGGTCTTAGTTTCCCGACACATAGAAGCACGAGGGTGACTCTGAGGACCCCTCAAAGTTTCCCATGGAGGCTCTGAGGGTGGTCCTGAGGGCAGTGATGTCACCTCCCCTGAAGGCTTTCTGGGAAGCGACCCTGCCCGTGCTGTACCCACAGAGCCCGGGGCAAAACGGGGCTCAGGCTTCTAGCAGCCCACCAGCACTGAGGGAATAAATAAGCAGCACCCACCTTACCCAGGTACAGGGCTGAATCCCCACCTAGAGAGATCTAGCAACAGAAGCTTCTCTGAGAGAGGCCCCCAGGGCAGGCTCCAGGAGGGGCTCCACTCCTGGCACCTCATCACAAGCCATCTGAGCACCCCCAAAACTGTCCAGCACTCACGGATTCTCTTTCACCTGGTTCCCTTCTCCCTTTTTTGATTTGTAAGATTCTGGGTCTGGCCACTTAAGTGCCCATGCCCTCAGGGCGCCCAACTTCAGAAAACAACCCCCCACATTACAGCCGCCCTCCCCACTCTGCAGCAGCCAGAGAGATCTTGCCACCAGCCCTTGTGGCCTCAGCCCAGCTGCACGGGAGCCACCTTGGTCTTGGCACCCCAGGCCCTCTCTGCCCAGCTGCCCTCCAGCCTCCTCTCCTGCTGCTCCACACCCTATCCCCGCAGCCTCCAAGCCTCCACCTCTGCTGAGGGCTTTACCAGGAACCCCATCACCCCATTGGAAATCAGGGACTCCAACTCCCACACCACCTTCCCTGAGGGTGGCCCCTCCTCTTCCGGGCTCAGGCTGCCCTGAACTCCTGACACGGGGGTGGGGGGGTGGGGGGGGGCAATGGCCTGTATGCACCCCTCCCCCAGCAGGGCCAAGGGCCTCTGCCAGGCTCACCAGGTCACAGCTCCCAAGGACAACATCCATTGTGAAGCACAGAGGGCAAGGGGGGGATCCAATGCTCATCCAACACCAGCCCTCGACTGTCTCCCTGGCCAGACCTCCACTCCCAAGCATCCAGGTCTGGACCCCTGCCTCCAACCTGCACCACCCCGCGGGGGCACAGTCAGCTCCCCGTGAGACCCTGGGCTCTAAACCTCTGTCTGTTTCCTTGCAGACAGACCTTGCCCCATAGGACTGATGTACAGACTGACGTACAGGCTACCACAGTGAAGTGCTCAGCACAGAAAGTTCTCCCTAAGTTACCTGCTGTTATTACTGTAAAGTTCCTGCTATAGCCTAGCAATCCTTTCCTGTGATTTTTTTTTTCATAACTGCTAAATAAAAACATTTTCTGACCCAGAAACAAGAAGAGAAAGCACACCCTAACAGAGGCCCCACCAGGTGTGACTGCATCAGAGGGAACGAGCCCTAGGGTCCATGGGTCCGTGGGTCCCCAGGAGCGGCCACCTCCCCAGTCCTTGCGGTCAGAGAGTCCAATTGTGAGGGGTGCATTCCCCGTGGACACGGTCCCACCATGCAGACACCAAATGGACGCCAGGGCTGCACGGGACGGCTACGCCCAGGAGCCCAGAACACATGGAGTCCTGCCCTGGTTCTTAGATGCCCTTGCAGGAGGCCGGGGTGACAGAACCAAGAGCTTCCTGTGTGAGCCCCCTCCTGCCGCCCCGCTGCCGCTGCCCGGCCCTGCTCCCACCTCTGGACAGTGTGGGTTTCATCTGCCCAGCCTGACCACTTGCCTTGCCGGGGCGGGGGCCGATGGTCACCATCACGCTCCCACCCAGGACAGCCTTAAGTGCCAACACAGCAGGCCCTCCCCGTCCCCAGGCACTAAGAGACTAAGAGCATTCCAGGACTGTGTGAATCCTCCCAACACTCCCCGGGCCAGCCACTGTCCCTACCCTCTTCTCTAGACTCAGAGAGGTTAAACCCCTCAAGGCCACGTGGCCAGGAAGTGGCAATACCAGAAGGGCACCCAGACCTCTGGCCATATCCCTTGTCCTTGCCCACTGCAAGGCCTGGGGCCAGTGGACTGTGTGCCTGGGCTCAGGAGGTGACCGGGGAACTTTCCTGGGAATAGCAGCTGTAGTGTTCTGGGGCCCCCATTAGTCCATGGATGGCCATGAGCCTCTGGGTCAGGGTTTGGGGCCGACTGTTGGGACCTAGTGCCCTCCTGACAGATGAGGGGAGAGAGGCCAGGAGGGAAAGTGACCCAGGCAGGACCACCATGTCTGGGGCTAGCAGAGGCCGTAGAGAACTCAGGGCTGTGACTCTGGGTCTCTCTGGGCCTCAATTTCCTCATCTGTAAAAGAAAACTGGGGCACGAGACCCACTGGGCTCCACCCATCCTGAGGATGGTAAACAGGAAGGGCAGGAAGGGGCTGGGAGAGGGCTGTCCAGGCCAGGCCTGGGGAGGAAGCCGCCCTGAACCCCAACTCCCAGTGGACAAGCAATGATAAGGAAGAAATGCCTCTCCAGTCACTGTCATGGGGCAAGAACCCCGCCTCAGCCACCTACGGCTGGGTGGCCTTCAGGAGGGGGCTCCCCTCGTGCTCCCCTGGTTCACTCCTAGGAAATGGGATCAGTGCCAGCGCTGACTCCTGGGGGGGCGGTCCCTAAGGCCATGCAAGGAGGACACGTGCCCCCCTACACACACACAGGAGGAGGCTGGTCGCCCCAGGCCCAGACTAGAGCAGGGACAGGGGCAGTGGGCAAGCGGGAAGCGCCCCACCCCGGAGCCGGCCACCCTGCCCCAGACCCCGGGCCGGGAGGCGCAGTCCGCCCGCAGGAAGTGGCCCGTCCTGTCCTCGCCACCAGCCCCGCTGGAACCCCGGGTCTCTCTCGGAGTCCGGCCCGGCTCGAACCCCCAGCTCCGCCTGAACCCCATCGGACCCGGGGCCCGCCTGCCCCCTCCTCCGGCCCCGCTCGCCGCGCGGACTCCCCGCCCCACTCAGACCCCGACCCCCGCGCGCAGCGACACGGCTGCGGGACGACGGAGCCCCTCCGCGCCGCCCGCGCCCGCCCCAGGTCCCGCGTCTCCCCCAAGCCCGGCCGCTCACCTCCGCCGACTCGAACGCTGTGGCAAGCGGGCGTCCCCGCGCTGTCGCGGCCGCGGGCCCGGCCCAGAAGGGGGTCCGTCTCGCTCTGGGGCTGCGCCATGGGGTCGCGGTCGCGCGCTCCGAGCCCCTCAGCAGCGCAGAAGGCGCGAGCGCCGAACTCTACTGCGCAGGCGCGGCTTGGGGCCCCCGCCCCTCGAGTTCGGGGGAAGAGGCGGGGCAGCATTGTGACGTAGGGACGCCCCTTCGCCCCGAGCCAATGGGAACGGAGGCCTCGCGGCGCGGAGGCGGGGCCTTGCCCGGGAGGAGGGGCTTGCCCGGGAGGGGCCGCCCCGGGGGCTCTCAGGACTTGACTCCCAGGACTGGCGCCGAATGTCCCTTGGAAGAGGGACGCGGTAGCAGCAGCACCAGCATTACTGAAGAACTTGTTCGAAATGCAAATGCCTGAGGCCTCCCGGAACTACTGAATCAGAGGCTCAGGAGGTATTTTAGGGTCTGTGTCTTAGGAAGGCAGAGCGATTCTCATGCATGCTCGAGTTTGAGAATCATTGCTTTAGAGTATTCATTCAGTCTTTGGGGGTGCAAAGAACCCCCCCCCAAAATGGAACTTGAGTTCACTCTCCGGCGATGAAATTCAGGAAGATTAAATATAATTGATGGTTAAGTTTCAAAAATGATAAATGACACATGGAAAAATGTTTTATCACAGATGCAGCTTTGGACATTAGTACATCAAGAGCTTGTATCCGTTTTCTATAGCTGCAGAAACAAGTTGCACAAACAGCGAGCTTCAACTTCCATGTTTTTTAATCTCACGGTCCTTGAGCCAGAAGGCTTGTGAACTCAGCCTGGGTTCTCCTCCAAGGGCCTCTCAAGGTTGACACCCAGACTCTTACCTGGGGGAGACTCCCCTTCGAGAACTCAGGTGGTGTGGCAGGCTGAGGTCCCCATTTCCTGGCTGGATGCCTCTCAGCTTCTAGAGGGCACCCACTTTCCTTGGCTCGTGGTCCCTTCGTCTTCAAAGCCAGCCAGGACATGCTGCATCCTCGTGCTCCAAGTCTGTCTACCTCCCTTTCCCTGCTGCATCTCTCCGCTTTTAAAGGCTCATAGGACTATTACTCAGGGCCGCCTTGGATAATCCAGGATATTCTCCCTATTTTAAAATCAACTGATTACGAACTTGAATTACATGTGCAAAATAAGGTCGTGGGTGCCAAGACTCTTCCTGCCACAGAGCTCTTAAAAATCAATAGGAGCGGCGGGCCGCGGTGGCTCAGCGGGCAAGAGTGCTTGCCTGCCATGCCGGAGGACCTCGGTTCGATTCCCGGCCCCAGCCCATGTAAAAAAACAAACAAACAAACAAAATATAATAAAACAAGAAAATGTTTCCCTTTCTTCCTCCCTTCCTTCCTTCCATCCTTCCTTCCTTCTCTCTGTCTTTCCTTCCCTTCCTTCCTCTCTCTTTAAAAAAAAAAAAAAAATCAATAGGAGGGCGGGCCGCGGTGGCTCAGCGGGCAAGAGTGCTTGCCTGCCATGCCGGAGGACCTCGGTTCGATTCCCGGCCCCAGCCCATGTAAAAAACAAACAAACAAACAAAATATAATAAAACAAGAAAATGTTTAAAAGATGTTTTCCTTCCTTCCATCCTTCCTTCCTTCTCTCTGTCTTTCCTTCCCTTCCTCCCTCTCTCTAAAAAAAAAAAAAAAAAAAATCAATAGGAAAGGCGGACCACGTGGCTCAGCAGGCAGAATTCTCACCTGCCATGCCAGAGACCCGGGTTCGATTCCCGGTGCCTGCCCATGCACCGCCCCCAAAAAAAAAAATCAATAAGGAAAAAATTAATTTCTCCACAGGTAGGAAAGAAACAAAGGATGCAAACCAGAAATTCACGAAAGAAGAAATATCCATGGCCAATGCTTGAAAAGCAATCCAGAAAGTGCAAATTAAAACAGTAGTGGAATCATCAAGGCCAGCTGTCAGCAAATATCCAAAAGATCATAAAACTCTCTAAGGCTAAGAGTGTGTTTTCCCAGGAGGTTAGAGGGAAATCCCAGGATGTGTTTACAGCCACTCTAAACATTTTTATTTTTAGCAAGGAGCGTGCATTTTATAATCTGAAGGAAAAAGTAAGCTGTTTTTAAGATGCGTGCAGCTCTCTGCAAAAAAGGACAAGTCCCAGGGACTTATCTTTATTGCACTTAAAATACACTCTTGATGTTTGGGTGAAATGAGCTCCCTTCAAGCAGTTATACCCACATTACGGTTTGGATGCAGGTCGGGTTATTAAAAGGGGCGACAGAGAGGTGGGGGCTCTGTGCAGTCTGGGAAGAGGGCACTGAACCTCCAATGCAAATGTCCAGTGCTTGGTGTGGCCAGACTGTCCCTGGGTGCAAAAAGATGGCATCTGGGCTGTGTCTGTCCTTAGCTTTCTGGCAGTTAGCCAGTGGAGCAGTTAAGTACCTACAGATGTCCTCAGGGAGAGAAAGGATGTCCCTCTGTGTAGCCCAGTCCTGTCAGCCTTGTGGTCCACATTCCTGGGTCTGCTCAACACCGGGCACTGCCTAAGGGGGACAGAAGCCAGGGCACAGTGCTGACCTGGGATGAGATTAGAGGGATGCCAACCTGACTTCTCTGTGACCTCAGACAAATCACACTCTGTGCCACAGTTTCCTTTTCTGTGAGATGGGATCATATCAAGCCCAAGACAACTGTGAGGGGTCAAAGGGGTGGCAACTGGGATTTAGGAAACGTTGGGCACAGATCACCCACTCCGTGCTGATGCCAAGCCAGCTTCTCCAGGTCCTGGGAGGTTGGCTGGAAATTACTACCCAGGCAGCCCTGCCCAGAAAGGATTTATTGAGCACCTACTGTATGCCAGGCACTATCTGGGTGTCCTTTGTGATGCAAGGACTTCCTGGCTGTGCTACTTCTGCTCCCAGATTGGTCCAGCTCTGAGATCTTGGGCATGTCATTTTCCTCGCCGAGGCTCAGTTTCTCTATCTGTAAAATGGGGAAAGAATCACACCTGCCCAACACAGCTGCTGGGAGGATGCAAACAAGGTGAAGTAGGTCAAGCCCGGGGCAGACGAGAGGAACTCGGTGAACAGGAGTGAGTGCCCACCTGCCCTTGAGAGCCCCTCGTCCAGTCTGGAGGAGGAGACTGCCAGAGCCCAGGCAGAGGACATTGTGACAGCATTTCCCAGGCGCAGGGAGCGGGGGGAACGGATTCAGCTTGCTATGGCCACACTCCGGGTAAGGCCAAGCAGGCCAGAAGGGTCTCCACCCTCTTTCAGGGATGGGGAAACTGAGCCCGGGATGTGAGAAGGGCTCTGCCAAGATCTCCCCTTGTCTGCAAGGCCCTCTTGCTTTCTCAGACCATGGGTCTTTCTGGTGGCCTAGACTGGGAGAGAGTTCTGCAAGGAATCGGGGGTGTGACAATGACAATACCATCCCCTTCCTCTTCCACCCCTGCCCCCACAGTCCCCTGGCCAGGTGGCGGTAAAAGCAGCCCTAGAACCAGGGATCCCGGGTCCCCAGGCTCATCCACCTCCTGGTTGCCAGGCTACAGCAAGGAGGTTGCAAAGTCAAATTTTTCCCTGATGGAGATGCTGCATGCATTTCGGCTGCGGGGGAGGGGAGGGGCAGGCGGGACTGGGAGACAGGAGGCAGTCACCAGTATGCTTTTCACCTGCAGCCCTTCCCAGCTCAGAATTCATTCCCGGGAGAGGAACCCCTTGTTGCACACGGGTTGGGCCCAGATACTACCCTCGATGCTTCGTAGCATGGAACACACCTCCTGAGGCTTCACAATTACTTTTGTTGTTGTTTGATTGGTTTGTTTGCATGGGCAGGCACCAGGAATCAAACCTGGCTCCTCTGGCATAACAGGCGAGAACTCTGCCACTGAGCCACCTCACCTACCCCTTCACAATTACTTTTACATCAGTTCTCTCAATGCTTGCCAAACCTCAGTCCTCACCCTTCCACCCTCTCTGTACTTTTACATGTAGTTCTCTTCAAATTAATTTAACTTGATTTCTTTTGCCCTACTGAGTCACTACAAGGAATAAGTTGCACAAACCCAATTTGATATGTTATCTTCTTCTAAGATATTTGTGTCGGTTTGAAACTATTATGAATCCCCATAACCTGCCAAACCCCAACCGGGACCACTCCAGCCAATCCTAAAGAACACCTAGGGCAATATATAAGATTCCACAAGGGTTCCATGCACTAGTGTAACTGTCCAGAAACCTACAACCTCCAGATGGGTCCCTGGTCCAGATAAGTCCCGAAACCTAAAGGGCTCAGCCTCTCCAGAACATCAGATAGTTCCATCTCCCTATCCCATATCAGTGACAGACCCTTCCAATATGAAAAAGAATGTCTATAGCCCAAACACCCCTGGAGAGAGGGGTAGAAAGATCAAAGGTGATGGTGGAGTTATACCAGGAAGATAGGATTTAACAAATGAATGTGATTGCTGAATCATTAAATTGATGTCTCTTTTAGTATCCAGTATCTTAGAGCTCCTGGAGGTGAAAACCTAAAATTGTGGAATTGTAACCCATGTCAAACACTGAAATATGTTCTGCAACTGGCTATGGTGCTGTGCTTTGAAATTTATTCCTTTTTTGTATATATGTTATTTTTCACAAAAAAGAAAACAAAGTCGATTGTGATGGTAAAAAAAAAAAAAAGATGTTTATCCCTCCTAGCCTCCTATGTTCTGGAGCAGCTAGAAGGAAAGATCTGAGAGGATCGTTTGGTAGCCCATGACAAACTCTTGAGATCTGTCCTGTCACTGCTTGTTGAGGGGTCCTTAGGGGACTATTGTTTTTGTTTTTCTTTCTTTGTATATATGATATATTATACAATAAAAAGTTATTTAATTAAAAAGCCTTTACTGTTCTTTAATCCTTATTTAATATTATTGGGTAGGATCTTTTTGATTAAGTTGTTTCCATGGGGATGTGACCCAGCCAATTGTGGGTGGGACCTTCTGGTTAGGTGGTTTCCGTGGAGATGAGTCTCCACCCATTCAAGGTAGGTCTTAAATCCACTTACTGGAGCCCTTTAAGAGGGAACCGTTTTGGGAAAAACTTCGGAGCTGACACAGACAGATGTTTGGAGATGCAGAAAGAAAACACCCCTAGGGAAACTGTTCGAAACCAGAAGCCAAAGGACCACAGAGGATAGACACGTGCTTTCCCAGATCGGCCTTTCTTGAGTCAAGTTCTCTTCCTCTGGATGCCTTTAGTTTGGACATTTTTATGGCCTTGGAACTGTAAACTTGTAATTTACTAGAATCATTTTATAAAAGCCAGTCCATTTCTGTTATATCGCATTTTTGGCAGCATAAAAAACTAAAACAACATTAAACTAAATATATGTGTATTAGTTAGCCATGGCTGCATAACAAGCAGCACCAGATCTTGGTGGTTTAAAACAATGTTTGCTTTTTGATGGGAGCCCTAACTGGCACAGCTGGGCCTTGTGGCTCTAGGTTTCCCACAGGCTGCAGTCAAGGTGTGGCCTGGGCTGTTTGTTGGGGGAAGCTTCCATTCCAAGCTCACTCAGGAGCTGTTGGCTGGATTCTGGCTCCTAGTGGGCTATTGGACTGCGGGCCTCAGTTTCTCGCTGGCTGTTGGCTGGAGGCTGCCCTCGGTTCCTTGCCATGTGAGTTTCCTTCTGGGGCAGCTCACGATGAGACAAGTGGTGTCATCAGAGTGAGCAACTAAGAAGAGCCAGAGAGAGCGAGCAGGCAAGGTGGAATCACAGTCCTTCACAGTCCAATCTCAGGAGTGACATCCATCATTTTTTCTGTTTTTTATATATTACAATGACACTCAAGGGGAGCGAAGACCAGGAGGCAGGCAGGCTACAAAGGGGAAGGAGGCATCTTAGAAAACCCCCCACAAGACATAACAAAGAAGGTCTTGTTTTATTGTTAATTCCTTGGCCACTAAAATCACTCCCCACCCCACGGTCATTCACTTCTCCCATCTGCCCTGTAAGCCTGGTGACAGATGGGGAAACTGAGGCTGGAAGATTTCACGAGGCTCCTTCCCAAGGTGCAGAGGCAAATGGGCTAGAAGGATGAGATGGGAAAGCAGCCCTGGCCGTCCTCAACTGGGTCCCCAACACAGGGTGGGACTGCAGACCAGGCAGTAGAGCCAAGCGGCAGGAGGGGAGGCCCAGCACGGTGGGTTCGAGAGCCAGCGCCGGCAGACCCCAGCCCTGGGGGAGGCAGCAGGCTGGACTCTGGCACCCAGCACCCACCCGGCTTGGATTCCAGACTCCAGGCCACAAATCAGCAGCTGTCTCCTGCGAATGAGATCAGTCCAGATGAAGGAGCAAAGTCTGAGCTGTGGTTTGCCCCATAGACGAGAAAAAGGGTCATTGGCACAGAAATTCTGCGCCCTGCCCTCCCCCCGGCCAAGTAAACAAAGCAGGAGATTCTTCAGGGGACAGTGTCCTCCTCCACCCCGCACAGGCCAGAAAAGGAACGAACAAACAAGTCACCGCCAGCTGCACTTTCCATGTTGCTTTTGTCGCACAAAACATCCTTTGGAGCCTGGCGTGGGGAAAGAAGTCTTCCTGGTGGAACCCTGCTCGGCCTGAGGGTCGCTTGATATCATCCCAGGAAGATCTCCAGGGGCGTGTGCTGTGAGCTGGGCCGGTTGCTCAAACTTGGTTTGAATGCCAGTAACGTTACCCTGGGTTTCTCCCCCTGCAGGAGACCCTCCCAAGGGACCCAAACATCCTCGCAGCCCAGAGGCAGCGACCAGCAAGACGCAGATGTCCGGGGTCTGTTCCAGATGCTTCTGTCTTTATTTGTACGTTTATTTATTTCCTCCCTGGGGGCCACTGGCCCACTGCCGACTGTGGAGCGAGCACGTGCCTGCCTGGTTTCTCTGAAAGCGGCTTTATGCTTTCTGTTCATTCATTCATTCATTCATTCACACAGCTATTGAGCACCTACTGCATGCAACGAATACTACTAGCATGCACAAATTTTGCTCCTTCTAATAGCTGCTGCGAGAGGAAGAAAGCACAAGTTCCTTGGCATCGGGGTGAGATGGGAAAAGCAGGGGCCCTCGCACGGGCCCCTTCCCCAATCTAGAGTCTCAGTTTCTGCCTCTGTGACATGGGGGTGACCATGGTGACGACTCAGAGGTTTGCAAAGAGAAGGGACACGGGAAGGTCCACAGTCCATCTCCCAAGTCTTCCCTTTTCTATTGGCCAAGGACAGAAAATTAGTCAGTGTTTGAAGATCGTGAAGGAGTTTCAAATCCTTGTCACCTCCAGTCTCGAAGCTCCTGCCGAGAGCATGCAGCGGTTATCCTGATGTTGCACTGGGGGGAACTGAGACGCAGAGTTATCCTGAAGTTGCACTGGGGGGAACTGAGACGCAGAGTTATCCTGAAGTTGCACTGTGGGGAACTGAGATGCAGAGAAGGCAAGAGCTTCATCTGAGGTCATGGAAAGAGGAGGAGTGGGGGTCGCAGCAGGCTCCAAGCCTAGCCCAAGAAGGGGCAAAGGGCTGGTGGGCTCACCCTCCCACCATGCCCGGGGGACAGCCCTGGAAAAACAAAATTCTTTCCAGGCCAGGCACAGGCTGCATGTGCTATTTTGAGCTCCTTGCACATGACACAAGCAACAAGAATTTGGGGGGACTCGGTTCCTTGGGAGCTGGGCTGCCTGCGGTGGCAGCTAAGGGAGGGCCTGTGGGTGACAAGAGTTGGAGCAGCCAGGGATGGGGACAAGAGAAGGGAGGCCTGAGGGCTGGAGAGAGGGCTCAGTGGGGGGCCGGGAACCCCCACCCCCACCCCAGCAAGCCAGCTGGCAGGCTGGGGTGGGATCTGAGGCCTTGCCAGGCCGGGCCCAGACACAACTGTGTGTCCTTGGCTTAGGAACCCCCAGAGGCAGACTCAGACTGGGATTTGAGAACAAGTAGGTTGGGTGGAGACCAAGAAGCAGAAGGAAGGGAGGGGAGGGGGCGGGAGGGGAGAGGAGGGGAGCCCTGGAGGCTGCATTAGGCCCGTGAGCAGGGGGGCTCCATCTACTTGGAGATCTCTGGTAGACGAAGTAGAGTAACCAAGATGTTAGGATTTAGGGGATAACACGATGAATGAATCATTGTATAGATATTCCTTTTTACTTTTTGGTATTTTCGGTTGGTTAGAGGGAAATACCTGAAATCTCTAAACCAGCTGCCTCAATCTCTGATCATGATTGTACAGCCCTTCTCTTCTGCCCCTGTGATTGTAAAAGCCTCAGGGTTTGACCCTCACTTGTACCCCTTTTAGCCAGTTTTTCAACTTTGGAGTCTTGTGATCACTAAATCAGCCCCTGATGCTTATTAATGAAGGGCCTGGGGTCAGCCCAGAACCCACCCCAATTCCAAAGCTATCTTGGTAAAGGGCAACTGGACCTAACCAAGCTGGGCCCGCCTGACACGTACAGTTGCTTAGACTTTAAGTCTGTCTGTGCGTGCTCAGTAATTAGATCACCTCTCACTTTGTCATCTGGAGCCACTGTGCTCATTATCCTAAAATCTGCCCATCATTTGATACCATAAAACTATCAGAGTTACTGCAGTTCGGGGAGACAGGCTTTTGAGCCAAAAGGACCACCCACTCTCCTGATTCGTGATTAGA
Organism: Tamandua tetradactyla; assembly: GCF_023851605.1. Classification (NCBI taxonomy): domain Eukaryota; kingdom Metazoa; phylum Chordata; class Mammalia; order Pilosa; family Myrmecophagidae; genus Tamandua; species Tamandua tetradactyla. The sequence goes on from NC_135335.1 coordinate 5,457,129, forward strand.
AATAAACTCTCTCTCTCTTTGCAATCCCAGTGTCTCAGGAATGGGTTGTTCGAGCCTATCAGGCAGAGAACCGAGCACTTCACATGGGTGTCAGCAGCCCAGCCCAGGAGTGAGAAAGCCGGGATATTTCCCGAGCTCCCATCCAGCATGGGCTGGGAGACGCCCTGCAGGGAGAGGCCTGGGTACTGCAGAAGGACAGCGCCGAGGATGTCAAAAAAATAAAACACTTCCCGCTCAATCTCAGGCTGAAGGTCAGAGTCCAGAAGAAGGAGAGAAGCTTCAAAGTTTGATGAACAAGCATTTCGTTCCAGTTCATGGGTGGGCTAATCATTGATGGAGTAAGGAACAGAGATGTGGAGGGGCTGGGTCTGTGAGTCTTGGGGAAAGGGGTTCTTTGCAGACCATTTTCCAGAACACAAAGGGTGGGGCATTTCTTCAAGTATCACTGTTTTGCAAGGTAAACTTCCACCTTGACACTGGCCAGAGGTGAATCCGCTGGGACCTGTCGCTGGGAGAGGCACACAACCTCACAACTAGACAGCTCCCTAAGGGCAGAAGCCAGGTCTGGGCCATCCACAGCCCCCGAGGGCTCACCTTAGAGAGGCTCAACAAGCACTTTGGAAGCAGTACAGTACATACTGAGCTTGGGGTGGGGACTGAGGCCGGGTGGCAGGCTTCCTGGAGGAGGTGGCATTTGAGCCAGGTCCTGAAGGATGCCTAAGAGTTTTCCAAAGAGACACAGGAGCGCAATCCAAGAGGTGGGGAAAGGTCTGTACCAATGAGGGAAAGGAGGAGTCCATGAGTGGGTCATGGGTTGGAAAGTCGGGGAGACCCCTCAATGCATGGGCTGGAGAGTTGGGGAGACCCCTCCTCTCGCAGGAGCCCCCTCAGGCAGGCCTGAGCTAGCATGGGTCAGCAACTCATTAAGTGGTTTGATTCCTCACTCTCTTTCCGCTTCTGGCTTGGCTGAGGCTCCACCTGCACATACTTCCTGGTGGGGACAGAAGCGAGGGAGCTCCATTTTTCTGCTAGGGGCCTCCTTGTGCCATTCAGACCCAGAAAAGGGTAAATTCAGACAGACCATTATTCTCGCTCGTCTCAGGGAGAGGCCTCCCTGCCAGAAACCTCACGGCCCAAAGAGGCTGCAATGGCATGCAATCATACCTTCCCCTACAGGGTCAGCCACCAGCACATGCAGTGCCTTCCCAGGGGGTGCAGGAGGGGTGGCACACAGCCTCGGGACCAGACCCAGTACTCAGCAACAGCATGAGCTGGAACTCAGCCACAATTCGGGTGCACTTGGCGAGTTTACAACCCAGCCACGGTGCATGACAACCCTGTTTGCAGCCCCTCTGTGCAGGCTCCCTGCGATCCCGCGACAGTGCCTTTCCCCAAACATGTGATGCTTTGCTCTTTGCAGTTTCTCGTTTCCATTGAAGAATGGCCCACTAGGGAGCTGTCATCAGCCCTTTGGCTTTTATTTATTATTATGTTTACTGCAGTTTTATTACTCTATACTATCTATTCACATGCCATATAATCACCCAAAGTGAACAATCACTGGTTCGCAGTATCATCATATAGTCGTGCTTCCAGCACCACAACCTACTTTTTTTTCTTTTTTTATGAAAAATGACGTATATATAAAAAAGTGTACATTTCAAAGCACACCGCAACCATTAGTTGCAGAACGGATTTCAGAATTTGCTGTGGATTACAATTCCACAATTTTAGGTTTTTATTACTAGCTGCTCCAGACACTGGAGACTTGAAAAAAATATCAATATATTTATATGGTCTTCACAGGTTTGGGGCTATGTCTACTACATTTAGAAATGCATAATTAGAGACATAGCATATACTTCTCAATATCCCATAGATACATCTTTCACTGATTTGGAATAAACTTAAAATTTTCCAGCTTGTTAAACTTATAAAATATTAGAATAAAGTTCTATAAAAGAACAAGTACACCTAAATATAAATATATTTTGTACCTCATTTCCATATGATATATTTAAAACATTTTTTGGATAAGTATAAATGAGATTAAATATTAATGAGGACGTCTTTTTCTGTTTCTCTTTTTTGCTGCCTATGTTGAATTCCCCTTGCTAAAGATAATGCAGATCTTTTTGATTAAAGATTTCGTCCAGGTTCTGATGTTGAAAACTATGTTCTGCCGGAATGACTATAATATGAAATTTAAGAGTACAAAAATCTTAAATAAAAGAGAAATGATTGCTTGATAAAAAAAAAAATATATCAATATAATGCTTCAACAATCATATGCGTTTGTTAAACCCTACCTTCTCTATATAACTCCACCATCTCCTTTGATCTTTCTCCTAGTCTTTAGGGGCATTTAGGCTATGACCATTGTAACTTGTGTTCCGGAGAGGTTGGCCGCTCTGCATTTTAGGACTTATCTGGTCCAGGGACCCATCTGGAGGTTGTAGGTTTCTGGAAAGTAATCCTAGTGCATGGAAACTTTGTAGAATCTCATATAAGACCCTAGGGGTTCTTCAGGGTTGGCTGGAATGGTTTTGGTTAGGGGTTGGCAAACTGTGATACGTAGCAGTGTCTAACTGAAGCCTGCATAAGAGTGACCTCCAGAGTAGCCCCTTGTCTCTATTTGAACTCTCTCAGCCACTGATATCTTATTTGTTACACTTCTTTTCCCCCTTTTGGTCAGGATGGAATTGTTGATCCCGCGGTGCCAGGACCAGACTCATCGCTGGGAGTCATCTCCCTTGCCGCCAGGGAGACTTTCACCCCTGGATGTCATGTCCCATGTGGCAGGCACGGCCATAATTTCACTTGCCCTCTTGGGCTTAGAGAGTGAGACCACATCTGAGCAACAAAAGAGGTCCTCTGGGAGTAACTCTCAGGCATACCTATAGGTAGGCTAAGCTTCTCCACTACCTACACAAGCTTCACCAGAGGAAGCCTCAAGATCAAGGGCTTGGCCTGTTTATTTGGGAGTCCCTAATGTTTGACACAGTATCAGGGGGTTCCCTGATGGTAAAGTGTAATAGTTCCTTAGTTTTTCTCCTATCCCTCAAGGAACTTTGCCAGTACTTTTTATTATCTGCTTATCATACTCCGGGCTGTATCCAGGCATTATCAAGCTATACAGGATTCAAAGCTCTCATTCCAATTCCAGGCTCCCTGTGTTTGCATTTTTTTAATGATCTATCCAAACTGGTTGAGTTAAATTATGCGCTACAGAAAATTTAGGTTCTGGATAAAATAAACCTTTCTTCTTTGGGTCTCATGGGGTAGGTGAAGTTTTAAAATGCAGACAATGTCTTCCTTCCCCCTTGTCATGGTCAGGCTCATGTGTCAACTTGGCCAAGAGGTGGTACCTGTTTGTCTGGTTGGGCAAGTGCTGGCCTGTCTGTTGCGATGAGGACATTTCATAGAATTAAATCATGATCACGTCAGCTGCATCCACAGCTGATTCCATTTGTAATCAGCCAAAGGGGTGTGTCTTCTGCAATGAGTGATACTCAATCTAATCACTGGAAGCCTTTTAAGGAGGATTCAGAAGAGACAGGCTCTCTTCCTGCTTCAGCCAGCAAGCTTCTCCTGTGGAGTTCGTGCAGATCCTCCATCGGAATCGTGAGCTTCACAGAGTGCCCTGCAGATTTTGGACTCTGCATTCCCACAGTCATGTGAGACACTTTTATAAATTTTATATTTGCCAGGGTTCCCTGTTGATTCTGTTTCTCTAGAGAACCGTAACTAATACAACTTGGTACCAGGGGTGGGGTGGAAGGAAGCAATCCTTGTTTTAAAATGGCAGATAATCTGGCAAAATTGACTAGTGGCTTTGGCTGGAAGGCGAATTTTAAAGCCATGAGCTTGGATATTTAGCAGAAGAGATCTCCAAATTAAATGTTGGAAGTGCAGCCTGGTTTCTCCTCACAGCTTATAGTGAAATAAAGGAGAGAGAGAAGCTTAAAACTGAACTCTTGAGTACAAAAGAAACCAGAAATTGATGTTCTGGAAAATTCTGGGCTTCCAGGAAGGGAGATCCTGGAGAATAGTGCCTCATGTGAGGATTTAACCAAATATGGAACCAGCCAGCCATTCCAGAGAAAGTTATCAAGGAAGGATTTGTGGAATCTCCTTATATCTGATGGGCATGATCCAAGGCTACTACATACAAAGCCAGCGAGAGTGTTACCAGATCTGTATAAAGAGAACCACTGCCAGTAGGGAATGAGAAGGACAGAGAAGGGACTTGGAGGAAAAATAACTTCAGAGGCAAAACCATGGAGGCTGAGGTCTGAAGTCAAGAAGCCTCAGACCAGGAGAGCGGACCCACCCAAGCCCGTGGAGAGGGTGAGTTTGCCCCAAAGGCAGAGGATGGGTCTTCCACCTCGTTGCAGTGGAAGAGTCCTGTTGCTTCAGGCCTTGGCGAGGGTGAAGCACATTCCTTGGGGTTTGGGGAGAGCCTGGCTGCCACCACATGGAGGGGTTCAGTGTGTGTCCTGAAGATGGCAGAGAGCCCGGGTGCAGCCCTGATGCTTGGAGAAGGTGGAGCCAAGACAAAGGTGGTCTCCTCAGTGTCCCCCAAGGTTACATTTGGAGAGAGGCAAGCCGCTGCATAGGCCCTTGGAAAGGGTGGGACTGCGCTTTCAGAAGCCCTGAAGATAAATGACTCTCAGACTTTGAAATCTAATGGACTCTGCCCTGTGGGTTTTCAAACTGTATGGGTCTCGTGACCCCTGTGTTCCTTCCTTTCCGTGGAAATGCGTATATGTTTCTCTTGACTGTTCCTCCTTTGTGTGTTGGCAGCAAATAACTTGTTACGAGTTTTCAAAGGTCCAAAGCCAGAGGATAATTTTGCCTTAGAACAGACCATGCCTGTAACTAGCTTTGATAGGAGTTTGTACGCTTCTAACTTTGTATTTCATGTATATTAGTACTGAAATGGCTTAAAGTTCTCTGATATTGTAACAGAATGAATGTATTTTGTATATGGGGAAAGCATGTCTTTTTTAGGGTCCAGAGGGTGGAATGTGCTGGTTTCAAAGGATGTATGTCCCCTAGAAAAGCCATGTTTTAATCTAAATCCCATTTCGTAAATGCAGAATAATCCCTATTCAATACTGTATGCTTGAAACTGTAATCAGATCATCTCTCTGGAAATGTGATTTAATTAAGAGTGGTTGTTAAACTGGATTAGGTGACGGCATGACTCCACCCATTTGGGTGGGTCTTGGTAAGTTTCTGGAGTCCTATAAAAGAGGAAATATTTTGAAGAAAGGAGGAGATTCAGAGACAGCAGAGAAGAATGACATTGCCACAAGAAGCAGAGAACCCACAAGCCAGTGACCTTTGGAGATGAAGAAGGAAAATGCCTCCCAGGGAGTTTCATGAAATATGAAGCCAGGAGAGAAAGTTAGCAGATGATGCCTGGCTCACCACGTGCCCTTCCAGCTGAAAGAAAAACTGACTGTGTTCGCCCATGTGCCTTCTCACTTGAGAGAGAAACCCTAAACTTCATCGGCCTTCTTGAACCAAGGTGTCTTTCTCTGGATGCCTTTGATTGGACATTATCTCGGCCTTAGAACTGTAAACTAGCAACTTTTTAATTCCCCTTTTTAAATTCCCCTTTTTAAAAGCCACTCTGTTTCTGGTATATTGCATTCTGGCGGCTAGCAAACTAGAACACCCCCGTATTCTGAATTACCTTAATCCCAATCTGATTGGGTTCGTTCTTATCCCTGAGTACCAGGTTATACATATATAACACAGCCTCTCAAAATCCAGAAATAGCAGTTACCTCTCCGGACTAAATGTGACAAACATAAGATTTTACAATCTTGGCCCCAATATTCTTTTTTTTTTATTTCTTTTATTTTTTTTTTTTTATTAACCGAAAGAAAGAAAAAAAAAAGAAATTAACACAACATTTAGAAATCATACCATTCTACATATGCACTCAGTAATTCTTAACATCATCGCATAGATGCATGATCATCGTTTCTTAGTACATTTGCATCGGTTTAGAGGAACTAGCAACACAACAGAAAAAGATATAAAATGTTAATATAGAGAAAAGAAATAAAAGTAGTAATAATAGTAAAAAACAAAAAAAACCCTATAGCTCAGATGCAGCTTCATTCAGTGTTTTAGCATGATTACTTTACAATTAGGTATTATTGTGCTGTCCATTTCTGAGTCTCTGTATCCAGTCCTGTTGCACAGTCTGTATCCCTTCCGCCCCAATTACCCATTATCTTACCCTGTTACTAACTCCTGCTGGACTCTGTTACCAATGACATATTTCAAGTTTATTCTCGAACGTCCGTTCACATCAGTGGGACCATACAGTATCTGTCCCTTAGTTTCCGGCTGGACTCACTCAGCATAATATTCTCTAGGTCCATCCATGTTATTACATGCTTCATAAGTTTATCTTGTCTTAAAGCTGCATAATATTCCATCGTATGTATATACCACAGTTTGTTTAGCCACTCGTCTGTTGATGGAGATTTCGGCTGTTTCCATCTCTTTGCAATTGTAAATAACGCTGCTATAAACATTGGTGTACAAATGTCTGTTTGTGTCTTTGCCTTTAAGTCCTTTCAGTAGATACCCAGCAATGGTATTGCTGGGTCATATGGCAATTCTATATTCAGTTTTTTGAGGAACCGCCAAACTGCCTTCCACAGTGGTTGCACCATTTGACATTCCCACCAACAGTGGATAAGTGTACCTCTTTCACCGCATCCTCTCCAGCACTTGTCATTTTCTGTTTTGTTGATAATGGCCATTCTGGTGGGGCAATATTCTTAAAAGCATTTTCTAAATGAGACCATACAATATTTGCTCTTTTGTTTCTGGCTCATTTTGCCTCACAAAACGTCCCACAGTTGCATGCCTCACAACTTTGTTCCTTTCTTAGCAGCACATATGTGTACACCCCCATTGACTGTTCTACTTCTCAGTCAGGGCATCCTTCAGCCCCCTCCATCCATCGGGCACCGTGTCTAATGCCCAAAGTCCACAGTCCATCAACACTCTCAATTTGAGACACTTGCATTGTTCCCAAGAGAAAAATCATCGATAAGCACACCCTCACTAAATAGAAAATCCAAACCTTCCCCTTAACTCTTGTCACTCTTGTCCCTTCCCCCATTATTTACCCCTGCTGTGGTACTGTTTATGTTTTCCTGTTAAACACAGCCCATAGCATGCAATAGCGGTTATCCCCCATGCCCCTATATTATATACCCTTTGTGCAAGATTCATATCTTTGAGGCAGTTCGTGCAAGAACTTATTTATATTTGTAATTTTAATCAGTGGGACACATGGGTCTATACAACCCCTTCCGATCATATTTACCTTCAGTCTGGTAGTATTACTTATAAACCCACTAATGAATTGCCTTCACTTCTATCTATTCCTGTACATGTAAGTTCAGTCTCGTTAGTTAACCGTTCACCCATCTCCAGCTTTTGTGTATCTCTAGGTCCCTTATATTCTGTATTATAAGCCTCTGTCTTTACCTTTACCGCGGTCATAGAAGCAAAATCATATAGTATCTATCCTTTTGTGTCTGGCTTATTTCTCTCAGCGTTATGTCCTCAAGGCTCATCCATCTTGTCTTGTGCTTCAGGACCTCGTTTTGTCTTACTGCTGCATCATAGTCCACCATATGTATACACCACAGTGTATACGTTTTGTTGACCCACTCATCTGTTGATGGGCCCTTGGATTGTTTCCATCTTTTGGTGATTGTGAACTATGCTGCTAGGAGCATTGGTGTGCAAATGTCTGTGTGTGTCACTGCTTTCAATTCTTCTGGGTATATATCAAGTAGCGGTATTGCTGGGTCACAGGGCATTTCGGTATTAAATTTTCTGAGGAACCGCCAAACTGTCTTCCATAGTGGCTGCACCATTATACGTTCCCACCAGCAGTGCATAAGTGTCCCAGTTTCTCCACATCCTCTCCAACATTTGTAGTTTCCTGTGTGTTTAATAGCAGCCATTCTTATAGGTGTGAGGTGGTATCTCACTGTAGTGTTGATCTGCATTTCCCTTATAGCTAATGAAACATCCCTTCATGTGCTTTTTAGCCATCTGCATTTGCTCTTCTACTCATATCTTTAGCCCATTTTATAATTGGATTGCTTGTTCTTTAGCTGTTGAGTTGTATGATTTCTTTATCTATACAGGATATCAATCTTTCATCCGATATGTGATTTGCAAATATTTTCTCCCACTGAGTTGGCATCTCTTCACCTTTTTGGCAAAGTCTTTTGAGGCACAAAAGCATTTGATTTTGAGAAGTTCCCGTTTATCTATTTCCCCTTTCATTGCTTGTGCTGTGGGTGTAAAATTTAGGAAGCTACCTCCTATTACTAGGTCTTGAAACTGTTTCCCTACATTTTCGTCTAGGAACTTTATGGTACTGATTCTTATATTTAGGTGTTTAATCCACTCTGAGTTACTTTTTGTATAGGGTGTAAGGTAAGGGTCCTCTTTCATTCTGTTGACTATTGATATCCAGTCCTCCCATGCTCATTTATTGAAGAGACTGCTCTGTCCCAGTTCATTAGATTTGGGGGCCTTATCAAAGATCAATTGTCCATAGATTTTGTGGTGTATCTCCACACTCTTGATTCAATTCCATTGGTCAACACATCTATTTTTGTGCCAGGAACAGGCTGTTTTGACCACAGTAGCTTTATAATAAGCTTTGAAATCAGAAGTGTTAATCATCCTACTTTGTTCTTCCTTTTGTAAGGATATTTTTGGCTATTCAAGGTCTCCTTCCCTTCCAAGTGAATTCAGTAACTAGCTTTTCCAAGTCTTCAAAGTAGGTTATTGGAATTTTAATTGGTACTGCATTGAATCCATAGGCCAACTTGGGTAGGATTGACATCTTACCTTCCTATCCATGAGCCCCTAGGGAGTCATTCCAACTTTTTAGTCCTCTTTGATTTCTTTTAGCAATGCTATATAGTTTTCCGTGTACAGATCTTTTACATCCCTAGTTAAGTTCATTCCTAGATACTTGAATCTTTTAGCTGCTGTTTTGAATGGAATTTTTTTCCTTAATTGACTACTCAGCTCATTGCTTGTGAGTAGAAATAAACATTGTTGATCATTGTACATTAATTTTATATCTTACCACCTTGCTGAATTTGTTTATTAGCTCAAGTAACTTTGTTGTAGATTTCTTAGGATTTTCCTAGTATTATGTCATCTGCAGATAACGAAAGTTTTACTTCTTCCTTTCCAGTTTGGATATCTTTAATTTATTTTCCTATCTGATTAGGATAGGACTAGCTAGAACTTCTAGTACATCGTTAAATAATGTGGTGACAGAGGTCATCCTTATCTCATTCCCAATCTTTAGGGGAAAAGCTTTCAGTCTCTCTCCATTGAGTACAATGCTGGCTATGGGTTTTTGTATGCCCTTTATCATATTGAAGAAGTTACTTTTGATTCCTACCTATTGAAGTGTTTTTATCAGAAAAGGATATTGAATTTTGTTGAGTGCCTTTTCAGCATCAATTGAGATGATCATGTGATTTTTCCCTTTCAATTTGTTAATGTGCTGTATTACATTAACTGATTTTCTTGTGTAGAACCCCCCTTGCATTCCTGGTATAAACCCTACTTGGTCAAATTGTATAATTCTTTTAACGTGTTGTTGGATTTGATTTGCTAGTACTGTGTTGAGAATTTTTGCATCTATGTTCACTAGGGAGATTGGCCTGTAGTTTTCCTTTCTTATAGCATTTTTACCTGGTTTTGGTATTAAAGTAATGTTAATTTCATAAAATGAGTTAGGTACATTCCTTTTGTGTTAGTTCTTTTTGGAATGTTTGCTAAAATTCCCCTGTGAAGCCATCTGGCCCTGGGCTTTTCTCTGTAGGAAGATTTCTGATGACTGATTGACTCTCTTTACTTGTGACTGGTTTGTTGAAAGCTTGTGTTTGTTCTCGAGTCATGTATTTCTAAAAATTTTCCAGTTCACCTAAGTCGTCTAGTTTGTTGGCATATCGTTTATTTGTATCCTTTTTTTTTTTTCAGTTTTGCTAGGGGTCCGTCAATTTTATTGATTTTCCCAAAGAACCAACTTTGGGTTTTATCGGTCTTTGTACTCTATTGTTCTCCCATTCATTTAACTCTGCTTTAATGTCTGCTGTTTCTCTCCTTCTATTTGTTTTAGGTTGGATTGCTGTTCTTTCTCTAATTCCTCCAGGTAAGCAGTTAAGTCCTCATTTTTTGCTCTTTCTTCTTTTTTAAAAATTTTGATCTCTCCCTCGCTTTTTTTTAACTTATTTTATTGTACAGTATAACACATATACAAAGCAAAGAAATAAAAAAGCAATAGTTTTCAAAGCACTCTTCAAAAAGTGGTTACAGGATAGAATCAAGAGTTTGTCATGGGCTATCATAGGATCCTCTCAGATTTTTCTTTCTAGCCCCTCCAGAATATAGGAGGCTAGAGGGCTTAAATACTTTTTCATCATCACAATTGACTTTTTTCCTTCTTTTTTTGTGAGCAATACCATATATACAAAAAAGCTATAAATTTCCAAGCACAGCACCACAATTAGTTGTAGAACATATTTCAGACTTTGACATGGGTTACAATTTCACAACTTTAGGCTTTTTACTTCTAACTGCTCAAAATACTGGAGACTAAAAGAGATATCAATTTAATGTTTCAGCATTGATCTTCATTTGTTAAGTCTCATCTTTTTTTTACAATATGAACATTCTTTTTTTTCTTTGTTTTTCCATCACACAGTTGTATATTCATCATCATGATCATTTCTTAGAATATTTGCATCAATTCAGAAAAAGAAATAAAAAGACAACAGAAAAAAAATTCATACATACCATACCCCTTACCCCTCCCTTTCATTGATCACTAGCATTTCAATCTACTAAATTTATTTTAACATTTGTTTCCCCTATTATTTATTTATTTTTAATCCATATGTTTTACTCATTTGTCCATAAGGTAGATAAAACAAGCATCAGACACAAGGTTTTCACAATCCCACAGTCACATTGTGAAAGCTGTATCATTATACAATCATCTTCAGGAAACATGGCTACTGGAACACAGGTCTACATTTTCAGGCAGTTCCCTCCAGCCTCTCTGTAATGCCTTAACTAAAAAGGTGATATCTATTTATTGCATAAAAATAACCTCTAGGATAACCTCTCAACTCCGAAATCTCTCAGCCATTGACACTTTATTTTGTCTAATTTCTCTCTTCCTCCTTTCGGTCAAGAAAGTTTTCTCAATCCCTTTGTGCTGAGTCCCAGCTCATTCTTGGATTTCTGTCCCACATTGCCAGGAAGGTCCACACCCCTGGAAGTCATGTCCCACATAGAGAGGGAAAGCGCATCTCCTTCACTTTTGAAGGACAATTTGGTGGGGTACAGAATTCTTGGCTGAAAGTCTTTCTCTTTCAAGGATCTTAAATATATCATACCACTGCCTCCTTGCCTCCATAGGGCCTGTTGAATAGTCCCAAGTCCGTCTTATGTGGTTTCCCTTCTATGTAGTAGAGCATTTTTATCTTGCCACTTTCAGGATTATCTGCTCGCTTCAATATTTGACAGACTGATTAGTATGTGTCTTAGGGTTGGTGTTTTTGGACTTATTCTATTTGTAGTTTGTTGGGCTTCTTTGATTTGCATATTTATGTAGTGGGAAGTTTCCTCCACTATAGCCTCATCTAATCTTCCAAGCCCTTTCTCTCCTTCTGGGACACCGGTGAGTCTTATATTTGTGTGCTTTGTTTTGTCCATCATTTCCCTGAGAGCCAATTCAAATTTTTCCATCTTTTTTGCTATTTGCTCTTCTTTGTGTTCAAAATCAGCTGTCTGGTCCTCCAGCTCACTTATTTTTTCTTCTGCCTCTTTAAATCTGTTGTTATGTGTCTCTAGTACATTTTTTATTTGGTTAACAGCATCTTTAATCTCGTTGATATCTCCTATTTTTCTATTTATTCTTTCAAATTATTCTTTATGCTTTTATAGTATCTTCTTGATCTCCTTTTTGTCATTAGCCAACCCATTAATTTTGTTTAATGGAGTTATATGAACATCTTTGATTAGTTGTTTCAAAGTCTGTGTCTCCTCTGGTGTTTTAAATTCATCATTAGACTGAGCTGTCTCTGCCTACATCTTCATATGCTTTGGGATTTTCTGTTGCCTCTGATGCATGTCAATATCTTCATAAGATTACTTTGGAAGTTGATTTCCCTCAGTAGTCTATAGCTTTGTATTTGAAGGATGGGTTGGGGCAGGAAGCTGGGCGTGGGGCAGAGCACAGCGGCACAGTTGTCAACTTGGCCAGGTGAAGGCACCTAGTTCTGTTGCTGTGGACATGAGCCAATGGTACATGAACCTCATCTGTTGCTGATTTACATCTGCAGTCAGCTAGGAGGCGTGCCTGCTGCAATGAATGACGTTCGACTTAATTGGCTGGTGCTTAAATGAGAGACGCAACATAGCACAGCCCAAGCAGCTCAGCATATCTCATCTCAGCACTTGCAGCTCAGCACAGGCTTTTGGAAATGCAGAAAGGAATCACCCCAGGGAAAGTTATTGGAACCCAGAGGCCTGGAGAGAAGGCCAGCAGAGATCGTCCTGTGCCTTCCCACCTAAGAAAGAACCTCAGGTGAAAGTTAGCTGCCTTTCTTCTGAAGAGCTAATGAAATAAATCCCCTTTTATTAAAAGCCAACCCATCTCTGGTGTGTTGCATTCTGGCAGCTAGCAAACTAGAACACAATCCAAAATCCCAAGGATAACATCTACAGCAAAATGAGGTGACAAGGTATCCACAATATATAAGCAGTTGGGGACAAATCACTAACAGTTACAAAATCCATGTGGTTTCAGCATCTGTAAGAGAAGAGGAGGGAAGGCAATGGGGCTCTATTGGCCCTGAGAATTCTAGACCTCCCCCCAAAATCACCAAAAAGTACTTACTGGAAAGCATGGTGGTATAATCAGAGAGCTGAAGTCAGAATCGGGAGGGAGCGCGAAGGCTTCCATTTGCAGGCGAGAGCAAAGAGTCAGCCGCGATGTCCAATGGTGCTGGAGCAATCTGGGCTCCATGGATCCATGGAATTAACCAGTTGAATGCCCTTCCAAAAGAAAGCCCTCAGTGAGGAAATGCTGGAGGCTAAATCCCAACTGACCAGGACAGAAGCAATCAGAAGAAAGGAAAACAGGTCCAAGTAAAAGAGGGAGTGCTGAGCAGAAGAGACATATTTCAGAAGGCATGAAGCCATGTGAATGGTCGCTGATCAAAAGTAACAAAAGAGGGAGCTCCTCGGAGAACTGTGAAATTAGGAAGGCTATTCTGGTGTACCTTTCCTTCCCAAATATTCATACAAACTCATTTCATTGAGGAAGAAAAATGGGCAACAGAAAAGAACTGTGGTCAAAACTTCTATGAAGCTACTGTCCACAAAAGAGAAAATAAGGGGCAGGATGACAACCCCACACAGCCAATAAAGACATATAAACTAGATATGCTCTCAAACAGATAAAAGTGATAACTTCAATATTTCCATAAGCTGTTTGAAATGTTAAGAAACTATGAAATCATAGCATAAATCATAATTAGAAAAACTCAGAAATGAGAAGCAGGTGGAAAAAAGGAAAGATCTGAAAAGAGATGAAACAACTCAGAAAATATTTACAATGAAAAAGAAAACTGAGGAATTATTAAAACTAGAAAGAAGATAAGGGCAAATAAGTGCTACAAATAATCCTATAAGAGAAATAGACCATGGCAATCAGGAAAACTTAAAAATCAAAAAGGAATGTTGAGACCCAGAGGTTTCGGGGGGAAATGATAGATATGAAAATAGATAAATAAGATAAACTAGAAGTCAACAGAACCTAGAAGAGAAAGTTGAGGACTTTGCCACATGATGGGAAAACCAAGGAACTCCAAGGATCAGCCAGCCTCAGCGGGCCAGGGTGTGCAGGGAGAAAGCATTGCCCTGCTGATACCTTGATTTGGGTCCTCTCTGAGCCTCAAAACAATGAGCCGATAAGTCCCCAGTGTTTAAACCAACCATTATATGGTATTGGTTTTAGCCTTCAGGAAACTAGGACACCACCCTACCAGGGGCCTTTCAACCTTCTGGTCCTTTGTCACAGCCTAACTCTCAGGGGTTTTGATCATCTTGCAATGCCACAGGACAGCAAGCCGTCCACTCTATTGACAACGTGGTGCAGATTGGACTTGATGAGTAAGAAGTAGTCAATACCCTAGAAATCTTGGTAAGAGGATTGGAAATGAACCCCACAAAATTCAGGGGTCTCTCATCTCAATGAGATTGCTAGAGGTTCCGTGATCTGGGCTTATGGGATTTCCACCCCTCACCCCCCAAAGTGAAGGACAAGGTGTTGTACCTGGCCTGTTCTACTTCCAAGAAAGAAGCACAATGTCTAGTGGGCCTGTTTCGATTTTGGATGCAACATGCACCTCATTTTTAGTGTGCTCTTCCAGCTGTGATTTCCTGAGTGACTGATAAGGCTGCCAGTTTTGAATAGAGCTTAGAAGAAGAGAAGACTCTGTGATACCTCCAGGCTGCAATGCAAGCTGCTCTATTACTTGGACCACGTGGCCCAACAGATCCAGTTATTCTGAAAGTGTCTGGGGCAAGTAGGGATTCTTTAGGAAGCATTTGACAAAGCCCTGTAGGCATTTCATAGCCTAGGCCAATAGGATTTTGGTGCAAAGTCATGTCCTTTTCTGAAGATAACTACCTTCTTTTGGAAAAACAACTGATTGGCTACTGGGTGCTAGTAGAGTTGAAATGCTTGACCATGAGTCATAAAGTTACCATATGATCTGAGCTGCCCACCCAAAACTAGGTGTTAACTAACCCTGCAAGTCATAAAGTTACAGGTGTACTAGAGCATTCCATTATCCGGTGGAAGTAGGAGATAGGCTTGAACAGGTCCTGAAGGTACAAAGTTGTACGAGCAAATAACTCAGATTCCCATGGCATTCCTTTTACTGCAGTAGCTCCTCTCCCCCGGTCCAAATAAATGACCTCATGAGGAGTTTTTTACAATCAGTTGTCTGAGGAAGAGAAACCTCAGGCCCGTTTTAGCCATATCTCTGCCTAATATACTGGCATCACCTTAGAGTAGAGAGCTGGAGTTCTACGGCTGCAAGAAGGGGAGATCCTAAAGGGTCTGGGGGCAGAATTTCAAAGAGTTAATACCTGGTTGTTCATTTTACTTGGGAGAAGAGATGGTCAGAGATGAGGTATGCAGGGAGACGCTAGTGTCCCATGTAAATGCTCACCCAAGGACAACCCCACAATAGAGGCTCTCGGTAATCAGATGAACCAGATGGCCCAGCCTGGGCTTCCCCAGCCACCCTGTCTGCTGCCAGCTGCAAAGGCCAACACTGACCTCCTGGGGGAGCAGCTGGCACCTGGTGGCACGTTGATTTCTTTGGATCACTTCCATTCTGGAAGAAGCAGCCGTTTGTTTTTCCTGGAATAGCTACTCTTTCTGCATATAGATACGCCTTCCCTGTCCACGATGCTTCTACCAAAACCACCATCCACAGATCTACCAAAACTTGTGTATCATCATCATCTTCCCATAATCTCGCTTCCAACCAAGAACTCTGTTGTCCACAAAGAAAAGGCAGCCATAGACTTATTCCCACGGAATTCTCTGTCTTACTGTATTCCCCATCATCGTGAGTAGACGTTTCAGGACAGAGAAGTGGCCTTTGGATGGCGGGGTGCTACAGCATGTACAGTCTGCTCCAGGTCAGTGACCACCAAACCAACAGGCAAAGAAGGAAGTTGTGCTGGCCAGATGATGGGTGCTGAATCTAAGAGGAAGCTGGGTTCTTCCCACGCCATGGGGACCCATCTACGTGCCTGGGATCCACCAGAGCCTCTGAGGCTCTCCTTAGGACGCTCATGTCCTGTGGTGAAAAGTTCCCCACGGGAAACAGCAGCCCCAGACATGCAGGTCCAGGGTGGCACAAGCCCTATGGGAATGAAGGTGTGAATCCACCCACCAGGCAGAGAGCAAGGACAGGCTGAGGTGGGTGCTGAGGGCAAAGGGAATACAGAACGGGTAGAGGGAATGGGTGGCTAGAACTGCAGAAACAAGGACTGTGGTAGTTGTGTGTGTGTTCTTCCTATACATTTGTGTATCTTAACCAACACTTTTTCTTTTTCCCTTCTCCCATGCCTATTCTAGCTAATATCAAGCGACATAATAATGTCAACCCTTCATCTAGTATTTGAGCTCTAAGATACTCATGGAGTGTGACCCAGAGGAGGAATGAATGAAACCCAGAGATGGATAACTTGACAAATGGGACTTTGTAGCTCCTTTTTTAGAGGGAGGATTAGTGAATCTTTGGTTGTACGAGGCGCAGTTAGGTTCAATGTTAGGTGGAAGATATGACTGTGTTCTTCATTCAAAAGTTAAGTATTATTAAAAGGGAGTGTGTGCATGCCAAAATCGTCAAGGGATGTGTGGTGTGGATTGAATTGTGTTCCCCGGTTTGGACGTGTCCTTGCTTTTGGCCCGCATTCTGATGGGAGGGGACCCATTGTAAACAGAATATCTTCAAGATGTTACTCCAGTTAAGGTGTGGTCCCAATGACTCTTCCAAGGTCTGACATATCTACAGTTCTCTCCCCAAGACCAACACCAGTTTGGTGTGCTCAGCAATTAGTTGACTGAAGATAAGAACGAACGGATAAATGAAGGAATGGTCCCTCCCCTACAGGCCAGAAGGAGAAGACAGGCTTCTATGGAGAAGGTGCATCTCCCATCATAGAATGGCCCCACTGGGCTGGAGGAAGGGAGCTGGGGAGGAGGATGGGGCCACCCCAACCCCTGTCAGGAAAGCCAGCTACAGAGAACTTTTTATCCCAAGGGTTGAAACCACAGGACCTTAGAAGTTAACCCTAGGTGAAACAGACCATGTACAGGTTTGCCTGGTCTCTAGAAGACTCTTAGCCATTTAAGATTTGAGTCTAGCAGAAGAGAGAGGGGCCTGGACCACAGAACCAACTTTTCACCATAAAAAAGAATGAAGCTCTGACACAGACTACGACATGGATGAATACTGAAGACATCGTGCTAAGTAAAAGAAGCCAGTCACAAAGGCCACATATTGTATGATTCCATTCGTATAAACTAACCAGAACAGGCAAATTCATGGAGACAGACAGTTGATTGGTGGTTGCCAGGGGCTGGGGGATGTCACGGGTGGAATAAGGACTGACTGTTATTGGGTTCAGGGTTTCTTTGGGGGATGACAAAAATGTTCTGTAATTAGATTTTGGTTCCACAACTGCAAATAAAGTAAAAGTCACTGCATTGTAAACTTTAAATGAGTGAATTGTATGATATGGGAGTTATAGCTCAACAGAGCTTTTAAAAAGAAAGAATGAAGAAAAAAAGAAACAACCTATCAGAGCTGGAGTGGAAGTTGGGGGGGGAGGGGAACATAACTATCATCAAATTCCATCATTCCCTTTCCTTGATAGAATTGCAAAACCAATGCTCAGTTTCCCTGATGGGGCTCTGGTGCTCTTCTCCTCCCGTCTTGAGGCCTCCACACACAGGCACTGGGGCTGGAGAGCTGAGGAGGTCCTAGTCTCTGAGCTAGTCCCCCTGGGTGGGTCCCCAGATACACAGAGACACCCCCTTGGCCCTCCATTTCCTCACTTCCAGACTCTAGGTGCCCTGCAGGCAGGGATCCTATCTGAGTCATTCACTGATGAATCCCCAGTGGGGAGCACCCCAGCAGGGGCTCAGTCAACATGTGTTGGGTGTATCTGTAGAGCTGGGACGCTGCCGGGATGAAATGATCCAGTCCACGCAGGCCCTGCTCACAGGAGTGGTGGGTGGCAGCTCTAGTTATTGTTGACAATGTCGTTGTCATCGTCACTGTACCTATTACCTGGGCAGATGGGGACAAATGGCAGCAGAGAGGTGAGAACAAGACAAGAGGGGTGGGGTGTTGGGCTTGGCGGCCTCGTGCACTTCCCAGGACTGCCTTATAGTGTGCTCCCACACCCACACCCACCCTTTTGTCCCAATGCTGCCTTCTGGGCCTCCCCCCTACAGCTGGGCAGTACCCTTCCCTGTGCCCAATTTTCTGCTTATCAGTTCCACTTTCACATCCTCAGGGAAGCCACCCTCACCTCCAGCCATGTGTGCATCTTTGGTCTGCACCTGTGTGGCTCACCGCTGGACTCCTGTCTTCCTTGTTTATTGGTGCTGGTGCCCAGGAGATGCTCTGTAGTACCTGCAGTGGGTGAGGCAGGCATCGGAGCTCTTTGCCTCCCTGCTGGCTACTGGGGTTGCTGGGGGCTGGCCCACACGCACCCCATCATCCAAGGAGCAGCAGAGCAGTCTATGGACCATGGCAGCCCTGCCAGGGACTAGCCTCCTGCCCCCAGGAGCCCCCCACAGAAGACACCTGGGGCTGCACCCTTGGGAGGAGCCACGGCAAGGTGTAGGACCACAGAGCTCATCCGTGAGGCCCGGGGCAGGGGACAATTAAAAATAAAAATTGAATTCATGTCTCCAAGGAGTGGAGGGCACCTGATGGCAGGTGTTCAAACAGCGAGGACAGAATAGGAGAGTCAAAGGGCAGGGGCCGTGTCTCAGTCCCCACTGCATCCAGGGCTGGGCTGATCTCCCAAGACTGAGTCCTAACCTTGTTGAGTGATTGAATGAACGAATGAATGAATGATGTCAGTCCCTCACCTTGAGCATTTTCGGGGTGAACAAAGAGATTTTCTACCCAGTATCTGGCCCCTTCCTCACTGCATCTCCAAGAGTCATTCCTCTCCCCGTGTGATGGATGAGGGAACCAAGGGCCAGACAGACCAGGAAGGGACTTGTGCTGGCCGGCCAGGTGGGGAGCCTGCGGGGAGGACCACGTGCCCGCCAGGGCTCTCTCCAGCCCACCCATCTCCCTGGGTGGGGAACACAGGGCGGCCCAGGAGGCTGCCTCAGCAAACTCAGGCTACTAATGATTTCCTCATTTACAAGCACCACTCACTTATTTTGAAAGAAATAAGTTTCCATACTAAATAAGGTGGCAGACATCAGAGGCACTGCCCATTTCACACAATTCCTTTTAAGTGTCCCAACACAATTACACTTAGGACAGGCCTGGACTCCGCCTCCCCCCAGCCCCCCACCTCTCCCGGGCCTCCACATGATATAAACAAGCAGCCCCAGCTGGGCCCCAGCTGTCCACCCAGCGAGGGGTGGGGGGGAGGCGTGGCCATCCCCCCTTGCCCGCTGCCCGCCCCCGCCTCTCTCCAGGCCACCAGATCCCGGAGCCCTCCCTCTCCCCCCTCCACCCCTCCCACCGCAGCTCGGAAGCCTGCAGGGGCGGGGAGGGAACAGCAGGCCTCCTCCGCGGCCAGGAGACCCGGAGCTCCCAGGCAGGTGCAGGGGAATCTTGTATTTCTGGGCTCCATTCAAGACTCCCACTGAGGCATCCCCCCCCACCCCACCTCCAGCTCGGGCCCCACTTGCCCCTGCAAGGAAAGCACTGTTGGGAATCCCCTCAGGCTCCCCCAACCCATGAGAAAGTTGGTCCAGGGTGGGAGGGGGCTCCTCTGGGCGGGACCGCACCCCCGTCCAGGCCTCAGCTCAGAGCTCTGGACACTGAGCCTTCCAGGACCCAGGCGGGCCGCGCTGTGGGGCTGGCTGGCTCCTCTCCCGCTCCGCCGCGCACGCACCAGACCCACAGCCCGCCACGCAGCCCGCCGCGCAGCCCGCCACCCCACGGCTCCCGGCCCCAGCCAGCGCTGGGATTTTCCACTGGCGCCATCTGATTGTGATTAGGGCTGGAGAAAAGGGGATGCCTGGTTCCATAAACCCCCCGGCAGATTCCAGGGTGAGAAGAGGATAGTGGGGTGACACCTGGAGGTCAGTTGCCCGTTTCTCTAGGGTGTCCCCACCCCACCCCAGCCTCAAAGCCCCCACCCTGCTATCTGCCCAGGTATCAGCCGCTCAGTAAACTGTTTAAAAGTTGGGGGAACAGGGCGGGCCGCGGTGGCTCAGCGGGCAAAGTGCTTGCCTGCTATGCCGGAGGACCTCGGTTCGATTCCCGGCCCCAGCCCATGTAACAAAAACGGAGAAACAGAATACAATAAAAAAAAACAAGAAAAAAAAAAAAAAAAAAAAAAAGTTGGGGGAACAGCCCCTCCTTGGCCTGCATGCCCCAGAGCCCACTGGGAGCAGTTCCAAGGCCCAGGGCAAGCGGGCAGCCCCACGCTCCCTCTCCTAGGCAGCCCAGCCGAGCCGCCGTGGGATGCGAGGGAGATTTAACAGCTGGACTCGGGCCACAGTGCTCAGGCCAACGTGACGTCACCAGGCAGAGGGATGAGTCCCCAGTGGGGCTCTGGGGGGGGCTCGTGAGCAGGACATTCCATCCTGAAGCCTCATCCCTGCTCGGCCCCTCCTCCTCCTCCCCCTTCCCCCCTCCCCCGCCGGGCCTGGAATTGGGTTTGGGGTGGGTTCTGCTTTGAAAGCCATCTCCTCCGGCAGGCGAGGGCTCGGCCTCCAGCTCTGAGCTCGTGTTTCCCGAGGCCCCGGGCAGTGCTCCCTCCAGCCCGCTGCTCACGGGTGGGGCTCACCCACAGGAGGCCTCCGGGGATCGGGGGACAGCCACAGGTAACTGCATGGGGTCCCCCGGAGGGGGTTCAGGGGACCCAGGCTGCAAGGCGAAGGCCAGACAGAGAAGGAACAGGAGGTGGGCACCTTTGGACGGGCAGCTCCCCAAGAGCCGGGGTCCCCAAGAGCCCAAGGGCTGTCCCCAGCTGGAGGGGCTCCTCCGCCGCTCCTGAGCTCCAGGTTTCCCGGGACGGTCGGGGAACTCTGAGAGACCCCCCACCCCCACCCCCCAGTGTTAGGCCCTGACACTCGGCCAGTCTCTGTCTCCCCTGCTGGCCTCTCCCCCAGCCCCCAGCTGTGTCCAACGTCCAGCTGTCCTCCTGAGTGTCCAGCTGTCCCCCTGAGATGGAGGTTCCCCCTCCATCCTTCCCCCACGCTCGTCAAGCGTCCAGCCATGCTTTCTCTGGAAGCGCTGGGAGGGAACACCCAGTGGGCAGTGAACCAGGCTCAGAGAGAGGGGCTCCCAAGCTCTCACCCACTTGGCTCCCCGACTTCCATCGGACCCCAGCTCCAGGCAGCTGTGGAACCCAGCCCCAGGGTGGGTGCAGAGGGGTGAGCCCCGGCAGCCCCAGGGAGCCGGGCGGCTGGGGTTCCACCTCCTCCCCAGCCTGATGTGGCTGTCGACGTTGGATGGAGGCCATTTGAGAGATGTTCTGGAACGTCTCACTTCACCCAACAAGAGTGCACACGGGATCTCAGGAGCCTAGAGCAAGAAGCTCAGCTACCTCCTACGTCAGGGGTGGGGAGGGGTGACAGGCGTCCCACGGATGGCCAGGCCAGGGGACAAGGAGAGGGGCTGGGAAGGTGGGTGGCAGCCCCCCTTGAAGGACCGGAGTCTGGAAGTTTCCAGCTGGCTCTCCTCGAGGGCAGTCTTACCTGGCCTGCAGAGAGGGGCCCTGGGGGTCTGGGTTACCTGGGGATGGGGGCGGGGGTGAAGGGGGGTGAGGAGGCAGACAGGTAATCTGGAGCCTGTCCTGGGGCTGACGCTTGGAGGGCGGGGCGGGAGTGAGCTGAGCTGGCAGCGTGTTTGCCCTGGGTTAGTGGAAGCCAGTTCCAGTCCCTGGCCCTCCCCATTCACACCCACTTACGTGTCACACTCTTGCACGCTCACACATGCATCACACACAGCACACACATGGCTTTTAACATGGCCCATCTGGGCCCCACTTGGCTCCAGATTCCACAGTCCTTGAGAGAAATCACTTTTCAGAGAGTCCTTGGCAGGACAAGGGGGAGAGGCACTGACACCCAGACACCCACGGTAGCATTCCCCGCCCCCATCCCCAGAGGGGAGCTCAGAGCCCCCTCTACATGCCCACCCACCCCACCCCCGCCCGTTCTCAGGAAGCTGCTGTGAAGTTGGGATCTGGAGTCCTAGCCAGGCGGAGGTGAAAGACCAGGCTCTCCTGAGTCCAGACATCTTGGGGACAGAGCCTGGGTTCCTGGGGGTGGCATGTGTCATGCGCCGAAAGGGCCACCAAGAAGAGCAGGGGCAAAGGGTGAGGCGCAGGCACGGGGTGGTGGGGTGGTGGGGGTGGCCCAGGAAGGATGGCGGTGAGGGGGGTAGAAAGGGATTCCCGGCAGCGGGGGGGGGGGGGGGGGGGGGAAGCTTGGGCGAGCCTCAGACACGCGTGGGGCCGGTCTGCCGCGATGTCAAGTTCGTGCGTGTGAGCGCGGCTGTGCATGGGGGCAAGGCCACGCGCCTCGTGCCGCCCGCAACCCGCAAGCACGCAACTGCACACCCGTCGCGGACCCACTGCTCACTCCCCGCGCTCGAGGGCACCCGTGCACCCGCCCGCCCGGCACACTCGCCCCGGTAGGCGGAGGCGCCGGGCGCGCGATCCAACTGCACCCCGCCCAGGGGGCGCACGGGGCGGGCCCGGAAAGGGGGCGCGGGGGAGCGAGGCCGTCGGAAGGGCCCCCCGCGTGTCCGCTGCCCCTCGGGCGGCACTGGGGCCTCCAGATCCCGGAGGCCAAGAGTTAAAGCGGGGGCGCGCAGCGAGCGGGACCGCCACCCTCTCCGCCAATGACGGGCGCCGCCGCGGGCCGCGGGGGAAGGCGGGCTGCGCGGGGCGGGCGGGGCGTGGGGCGGACCCACTGCGCGCCGAGGAAGGAATTTCGGGGGAGTTGCGCGGAGCGGGTGGCCCAGCGCTCCCCACAGTGGGAGGCGGGGCCCGGGCGGCGTGGGGCGCGGGCTGTGCCCCCGCCAGGCCCCCTCTTCGCACACAGCCGTGGTTTCCCCACCTGCGCGCTGGGGAGGCAGAGGTGCTTGTCTCCGGGGTGCGGGTTTAGGGGGTGGAAGTCAGTTTGAGACGCCCCTTCCCCCGGCCTGAGGGTGACCTCCTGTTGCCCTCCTGTGGCCCTCCTGTTGCCCTCCGGCCTCCAGCCTTGACCCCTCCTCTGCTGCCCCTCTGATCTTGGCCACGCACAAATCTGGTCCCCTGCAAAGCTGGTGGCCTCGCCTCCCTGGGCCTCTGTGCCAGCATCAAAGGAGAAGAATTTCACCTGTGCGGCAGGTGATGAAGGACAAATGGGGTGCCCAGCTGTCACTCCCTGGGGTTCTGCCCTGGGGCTGAAGGTGGGGAAAAGGATGCTGTGGAGATTACTGGTAACTGGCCTTGCAAGCACCTGTAAGGGGCAGGCCAGCCCTCTGCCTGTTACAAACACAAGACCCACCTCAAAGTGCTCCTCCTCCAGGAAGCCTCCCCTGCCAAAAGCAATCTCCCCTTACCCCCTCCCCCTTTGGGCACAGAGAACTGGGAACCCCTGTCGTACCCTGCACCAGGCACAAAGGAGGGGCTTGAGAGATGCGTGTGGGTACATAAAAATGTATCTCCAGGGTGCGCGGGTGGTTCGGTGGTAGAATGCTCACCTTCCATGCAAGAGACCGGGTTTGATTCTTGGACCATGCACCAAAAAAACGTCGAGCCCAGGTGTGACCAGTGTTTGGGGGAAGAAAAGGAGCTCCTTCCTCAGGGAACTGCCGTGGGGGTCACAGTAACAGCGAGGATCTAAATTAGGGCGCTCACAGGCAGGAGGGAACAATATAGGTGCCGAGGGATCGGCTCCCCCAGGGCAGTCCTCACACCTCCCCCAAAGTGCTCTGGTTGCTTATCAGGATGAAACCCAGGGGACCCGAGTCCCAGATGAGGAGTGGCTGCTTCTTTCCCAGAGTGCTTGGAGCCTAGGGCCAGGGGTCTGGAGGGTTGGCAGGGGCTTCAGGGGGAGGTGTGGGTGGCGGAGAACACTGCTGCCATGGTGTGACCCTCTCTCCCCGCTTTTCCCAGGTGGGTGTGCAAACCTGTGTGCTGTGCACGGAGGCGTGAGACAACTCGGGACCTACCAGGCCTGGAGATGGTGGAAAACTGCTCCTGGGAGGCCCATGCCACCAACAGAAACAAGGCAAGTTCACAGCGAGGGACTCCGGGGTCCCAGGTCTGCCAGGAGGAATGCAGGAGGGAGGAGCGGACCCAGGCCAGCGTCTCACGCCACCTGCCCCGCCTCCAGGCCACACCCTCTGGCTGTGGCCCGTCCGTGGGCCACAGGGTCCCTGCCGGGCTCTGTGTCCCTCTGATCCCCAGGGTCATCATCAGGAAGGCCAGCAGAGGGGACCGGATACCCTCAAAGTCCCTTCTGGTGCCCACCTTGAAAGGTCTGGTGTCATCTCTTCCCTGCAGAGATGGGCAATCAGCGATTTCCCATGGCCAGGCCCTGCCCGGCTCGGGGATGCTGGCTGCAAAGCGGCCCTGACGCCATGCATGCCCGCCCTGCCCAGTGCCAGGGTCCATCAGCCTCGGAGTTACTGCCCATCTGCAGGCACTGGCCCCGGCTGACCCACCGCCTTCTGTCCTCCTCACCCCTGGCTCTTACTGCTCTGAGCCCCTTCGAAACTCAGTCTCCTTCTAGATCCTGGCCAAGCACCCTCGAGTTGGAAGGGTCCTGTGAATTTACCTGGTCCATCCTCTTTTCCATGTGGGGAAACTGAGGCCCGCACCAGCAGAATAACTTACCTGGATAAGCCCATTGGTCTGGGGCAGAGCTGGACTTCTGCCTGGGGCTCTGGATTCCCAGTCCCGGGGCTTCCCCGCCATGCCCCGCGGCTCTGTCCCTCCTCCCCAGAGGGACCACTGTGAAATGGCAGCCATGGGAAGCGGAGAATCGGAGCTAGTAGGGGAGAGTCTCCAGAAATCCCCAGAGAAGAGGCCGGGCTCCAGAGCAGGCATTTCATAAGGCGGTATGTGGCTGGGGATGGCAGGTTCCCACCCAGTGAGTCACCCAGCCCTCTGCTCGGGCTCCAGGGAAGGGATTGCGGGCTTTTTCCAGGCTGCAGGAGGCACCAGGGGATCTGACCTCGTCCGGACCGGCCCAGTCCCCTCCTGCACCTGGACCAGTCCCCACCCTCCGGGCTTGGAGAACACGGGCGTGTCAGGCACGGGGCCTGGTTCCCCAGTGGAGAGGAGCGCCGGGCCTGGAGGAGTCAGAGTCACCCATGGGAAGGGAAAAGCACAGGGCGAGTTAAGAGGTGGAATCTGGGGATGAAGAAACAGAGGCGACAATTCAGTAGGTGGATTTAGGGGTGATGGGTGGTCAGTAGTCTCCCTCAAAGCTTGGCCAGCACCCTCTCGCCCCTGCTTGCACATTCCTTTGACCAGAGCCAGGCCAGAGGGTCCCCCCCCCCGCCACTTGGTTATCAGATGGCAAGTCCAGAGAGAGCAGCCTTCCCGGTGGCCCAGTGCACCCTGCCTCGGGGACCTTCCTGATTATTTTGCTGAAAAGTCACAGGTGGCGGGTGTGGGTGCCCAGCCTTAGGTGGCGGCAGGGGCCGGAGGACGGGTTGGGGCAGGAGGGAAGGAGTGCTGGGATGATCCGTGTGGCCTGCCGGGTATGGGAAGGGGGCCAGAGCTCGGGACAGCCTTTGCTGCTTGGAATGGGAGGTCAAAAATGACAGCCTGAGAACCGAATCCAGCCTGCTGATGTGTTGTGTTTGGCCCGCAGGGTGTTTTTTCAATGTTCACATTGTTTTTTAAAAAAAATGAGGGTATTTCACAATTCAATCCAGAGTTCTGGCTGCCAGGGGCAGTTATCCGCTGTTCCACTCCCCCCACCCCCAGTCTCCCCTGGCACCCCCTGCTAGTGCCCACTCTGCCTAGGACGAGGGTCCTCTGGCCAGCCTTGTCCCCACCCCCACCCCCTGCAATTTCTCCCTCCCCGTCTCATCTCCTAGTGTGGGTGCGTGAAGGGACACAAGTGGCATGTGGCTGGCTGCACCTTCCACCAGATCAGCAGTCAAGCTATGGAAGCGCTTCTGGACACTTGATAAGTGGCCATTGCCCCCAGCCTCGCCCCCATGCCAGGGACCCCTGGACTTTCCCACCATCCAGAAACTCCCAGCACCTGCTCCAGCTACAGCGGGGGGGTTGCTAGTGTGTTTGTCTGTCAATGCACCCGTGACTTTTAAGTTTTTAAAAATATTTTCATGTTTTAGTTTGAAAAACTGCAAATGTACAAGAAATTTGCAGAAATAGCTCATTCACACCCATATGCCCCCTCCCCTCCATTCAGGAAGTGTTAGCCTTTTGCCATGTGCTTTCTCTCTCTCTTTCTCTTTATATAGGTAGATGTTTTTTCCTGAGCTGAACAAAAGAAATGGCAGATGCCCGGTCCATTTACCCCAAATAGCTGATGTCTTGTAAGAACGGGGCATGCTTAGGCAAAGCACAGTGCAAATGACCTTATTCAGAAATGTTGACATTTGTGCAATCCCTTTATCTATATACAGTCCATACTCACATTTCCCCGGTATCGTCCTTTTTAGCCCTCATTTCAAGCCAGTACATAATCTAGGATTTCAGAGTGGTGTGTTTGGGTCATGTTGCTTTTAATCTCCTTCAACCTGGAAAGGCTGTCTAGTTTTTCTTTTTCTTTCATGACCTGGACGTTTAGACCAGTTTCTATTCAGGCTGGTGGGGCAGTCTATGCCCTAGCAGTTACTGAATATTTCTGCCGCCTGTTTTACTTTGTAAAAACTGCTGGAATGCAATATACCAGAAATGGAATGGCTTTTTACAAGGGGCATTTATTAAGTTGCATGTTTACCATTCTAAGGCCATAGAAATGTCCGAATTAAGGCATCCAGAGAAGGTTACCTTAACTCAAAAGAAAGGATCAATGAAGGGTGGGGTTTTTCTCTCAACTGGAAAGGTACATGGCCACGTCTGCTAGCTTTCTCTCCAGGTTTCTTGTTTCCTGAAGCTCCCCTAGGAGCGTTTCTTTCTTCGTCTCCAAAGGTCTCTGGCTGTGTGGGCACTAGTGGCTCTAAAGCTTTTTCCAAAATGATTCCCTCTTAAAGGGCTCCAGTAAGCAGCCCTACCTTGAGTGGGTGGAGACACATCTCCATGGAAACCATCTCATCAGAAGTTACCATCCACAGTTGGGTGGGTCACATTGCCATGGAAACAATCAAAAAACTCCCACCCAGAAATACTGAAATAGGATTTTCCAGGGTATGGGACAGTTTCAGACCCCTGCAGCCTTTCCCTTCTGTTCTGTGCTCTAGGCTCTGGGACACACTGATGGTCACAGTTGGGTGAAGTTGGGGGCGTGAGGTCAGCAGAGGCCAATTAGCTTCTCCAGAGCCAGGGGATCCTAGAGATACCCCTCCTTACGCCGCCACCAAGCCCCAGGGCCGTCCTCCCCACTCCCCGGAGCCCCGCCTCACCAGCCTGTGTCCCCTGCGCACCTGCACAGGTGTGCCCCGGCGCGGGCGAGGCCCTGGAGCTGTACAGCCGCGGCTTCCTGACCATGGAGCAGATCAGCACGCTGCCACCGCCGGCCATCGTCAACTACCTCTTCCTGCTCCTGTGCCTGTGCGGCCTGGTGGGCAACGGGCTGGTCCTCTGGCTTTTCGGCTTCTGCATCAAGCGGACCCCGTTCTCCGTCTACTTCCTGCACCTGGCGGGCGCCGACGTGGGCTACCTGTCCAGCAAGGCGGTGCTGTCCGCCCTGAGCACTGGGGCCTTCCTGGGCGCCCCGGCCGCCTACCTGCGCGCCGTGTGCAGGCTCGCGGGGCTGTGCACGTTTGTGGCCGGCGTGAGCCTCCTGCCCGCGGTCAGCACAGAGCGCTGCCTGGCCGTCCTGCTGCCCTCCTGGTACTGGCGCCGGCGGCCCAAGCGCCTGTCGGCCGTGGCGTGCACCCTGCTGTGGGCGCTGGCGCTGCTGGTCACGGGCACGCACCGCTACTTCTGCGGCGCCCCGGGGCGCGCGGGCTGCAGGCGGATGGACGCGGCGCTGGGCGCCCTCCTCTTCCTCGCGCTCTGCCCGCTCATGGTGCTGCCCTGCCTGGCGCTCGTGCTGCGGGTGGAGTGCCGGAGCCGGCGGCGCCAGCGCTCGGCCAAGCTCACCCACGTGGTGCTGGCCGTGGTGGCCGTGTTCCTCGTGTCCTCCATCTACCTGGGCATCGACTGGTTCCTCTTCTGGGGCTTCCACATCCCGGCGCCCTTCCCCGAATATGTCACCGACCTGTGCATCTGCATCAACAGCGGCGCCAAGCCGGTTGTCTACTTCCTGGCCGGGAGGGACAAGTCGCAGCGGCTGTGGGAGCCCCTCCGGGTGGTCTTCCAGCGAGCGCTGCGGGACGGGGCCGAGCTGGGGGAGGCGGGCGGCGGCACGGCCAACACGGTGGCCGTGGAGATGCAGTGTCCCCCCGGGAACGCGGCCTGAGAGGCTGGCGCTGCAGGGGACGCGGGGCCCCCGGGGCCGGGGCGGGGGTGGGGGATGGCGGGGGAGGGGTGGGCTGGCGGCCCCCGGGACTCTTGGCTGCCGGACCGGTGCCGGCGGGAGGAGAAAGGCGGACGGCACCTGCGAGCACACCCCCGGTCGCTGGCCTCCTTCGGGGACCATTGTCCAGAAGTTACCCCCACGTGGAGGGGCTCCTCTGTGCCCCAGGCCAGGCGATCAAAGGGAGGAGCTGGGGCCACGCAGCCCCGTCCACCTCTGCCCCCTTCACACGGCCCTCCTTGGAGGTGGCACAGCCGGCACCGGCCCCCCTCGTCGGACCTGGGGTTCGGTGCCCCCCATCCGGCAGTATGAGTGAGCAAAGCCAGCCAGATGGTGCCAAGTTGGGAGAAGGTTATGCCAACCTGCCTTGTTGCCTCATCTTGTTGCAAACAACCTCTCTGCCCCCGTCCCTAATCCTTGGGTGACTCTAATGGGGGCTTCTGGCCACGGCAAGCAGCTGGAAGCAGGAGGGACCTTCAGCTCCCTGGCTGGGTGACCCCTCTTCTGACTCCGTGCGGGCCAGAGGAGTCTGGCTGGGACAGTGACCGCCTGGTCCACGGCGCTCCATGGACCCTCCAGGCAGCTCCTCAGTGGCGCTTCTGGGCTCTGACCCCCCCCCCAAGTGTGGGCACCAGCTCCACCCTGGCCACCCTTGGGGATGGGCACTGAGGCGCCCACCACAAGCACAGCCAAAGGGCTTTTTATAAAAGACAGTAAGATGTATATCAATAAACATTTTATACCTTGTGACGAGGACGGCTTCATGCCTCCGTCTTCTCTGTGGTCTCTGTTTCCCACAGTTGGGGTGTCCCGATGGCCACTGCAGTGTCAGGACGGCCAGCATTTGCAGCCCAGCAGCCCCGGGGCATCTGCTGTTTGTCCCCAGCTGCTCTGCCACCTCCTCCGGCAGGGCCGCCCACCCCTGTGCCAGGGGAGCCGTGATCAGCATTCCTATGCTCTGTTGGTTCATGCCAGAGCCCTTTTGCACCCACCCAGGGCCCCTCTTCTCCTGAGTACCCCCTCCCGTGCCAGGCTGCACCTGGCAGCCCCTGCCTCCTGAAACAGCGTTGTTGCGTCTCCACCGTCAGCAATGCCCATCCCTGCCCTGAGCTCCCTGCGGCAGGGGGCTGGCCTCCCTGGGCCTGGCACCTCCCTCCCTGCCAGGACACTCCCAGGAGGCGCTCCTGGCTGCCCTCTGTCCCCAGTCAACCCCTAGAAGAGGCCCACCTTGTGGTCCTGGTGTCCAGCCCGAGGCCCCTGTCCCCTGGGGATGCTCTCGGGGGCAGCCTGCCCACCCCACAGACCAATGGAGACTGACTAGGGCAGAGGCATGGGGTCAGGAAATGCTGCTGACGGGACTTGGCTCCCCTTTTGTGCTGGGAGCCGGGGAGGCAGGGGAGGCAGCTCTCCCAGCTTCTAGGTGGCCAAAGGAATTGTCCAGGAACAAGGAGTCCCCAGGGGCTCCCCCTGCCCGGCCTGGCTGGCGTTCCACCCGCAGAGCTGCAGCCTCCCTGCCTCGGCCAGAGCCGGGGCTGCAGCTGACCCCCTCCGAGGGCATTTCCCTGATGAGCTGTCCCCCAGCCAACCCCACGTGCCCCTCCTGTCCTCTGCCACCGCTGCTGTCCCACCCCTCTTCTCCACGCCCCCTAGCAAGGCCACCCTCCTAGGACCTCAGAGTCCAGGAGCTCGCGGGATCAGGGGCTCCAGGGACTTCGGGTGACAGGGTCAGGGTGCCGACCTGCCCAGGGCCTGCGTGAGCCCCCACCCACCTCCAGTGTTGCTCAGGTTGATCTAGGGGGGAGGGCCGCTGAGTCCAGGGCCTTCCCCGCTGGCGATCAGAAGCCAGGGGGGCACCTGGGAGCCCACGGGGAGGGGGCAGCGCTGCTCCAGTGGCTGCCAGCCCCCACCCCAGCTGGGTCCACCTAGGGACGAAGTTTACCCCGCCCTCCCCGCCCAGGATCCAAGTGTGTCCTTTGCACCAGAGCACGTGTCCTTTGCACTGGGCCCCTCCTCACAAGAGCAGCTCCCCACAGGGGGCTCAGGGCTGGAGGCCTGGATGGGGGTCCCAAGGAGGGCCAACACCCAACCCCAGGTGGCCCCCCCTTGCTCCCCCCTCGGAACAGAGGCATTCCTGCCCACGTGGAGGCCGAAATAGCGCAGTCAGGAGTGGCTCTCCCAGCCTGTGGGTACATGATGAACAGAGGTTTGCACCACAGTCTTGGTGCGAGCAGGAGGTGGGGGACACCTGGCTCCCACTGTCCCCCTCCGCAGCGCTGCCCCCAGGAGGATTCCTGCAGCTCCCCCCACATCCTAGCCCACTCCAGTCTCTGTGCTAATGGAGGGAGAACACACGGAGGCCTAAAGGAGCAGAAATTCCCACCCTCCCAGGCCTCCTCCCTCCTGGAGTATTTAAAGGGTGGGGTTGATGGAGGCGTGGCTGGTCCCCCGCACCCCCCCCAGCCTCCTGCTTTCGGGGGGTCTGGTTAAGGCCAGGAGGCCCAGGGAGGGTCCAAGCATCCCAGATGGAGCCCTGAAAATGCCCCAAGCAGGGCTCCGGCTCCTCACCCCTGAAGACTCCCTGACAGCTCAGCAGCAGGATGAAGATTTGGGGAGCAGGTCTCCCATGGAGGAGCTTCGGGGAGCCTTGCACGGAGGCATTTGGCTCCTGGCCTCAGGCTGCGATGTTTATTAGAATTTTCCCACCACGTGTGGCACAGGGTGGGGGGAGGGGGCTGAAGGGATGGGCCGGCCCACGGGGCGAGGCTGAGCGCGAAGCCTTTTCACACTGCCGGCCACCCACTCTCCTTAGGAAAACAGGGCATCAGAGAAGCAAGTGCTTTGAAACCATGCAGGGACACACAAAACCCAGCAAGGCAGAGGTCTCATTCTAGCTGTGCCCCAGTTTCCCAGGATACTGCAGCAATGGCTTGGTAGCTGCTCGGGCACCCCAGGTGGGGTGGGGAGGGGTGCGTCGGGGACCTGGGGTGAGGTCGGGGGGGTGGGGAGATTCAGGCACCCCAGGTGGGAGAGCCAGGGGGGCACGGAGGAGAGGCCCTTGCGTGTGAACAGCCAACCCCAGTCACCGGACAGCTCTGGTGGACCGTGCAGGCCGCAGCTCCCTGCCCAGTGGCTGTGCAGTGCCCCCGTAAGCTCAGGCCCCGACACCCGTGTTCCCCATGAGCAAAGCCCCGGGGGTCGGGACTCCAGGGCAGGAGGAGGAGACAGCATGGGCCCAGCACCCCAGGACAGCTCAGACCAGCCTTACCGGCGACCACTGTCGTGGAAGCCCAATAAGGACACAGCTCAGTGTCAGGACGCGGGTGTCAGAAACCAAGCGGGCAACATCAGGGGAGGGTGCGTCTTCAACAAACAGCACCCCGAAACAGTCCGAAGCCCGGACGGCTTCCCGACTTGATCATGCATCTTAGTGAAAAGGATACGGAATGCCTCTCTGGAATCCGGCCACGTTTTCCCAAATCCCTTGCCAGCTGTGGTTTTGAGATCATTTGGTTTTATATTTTATGCCAGAATTTTTAAGCCCACGATCTTTTTTGCATTTGCACAAGGCTGGTTCAGAGCACTGCGAGAGACATTGACCAAGGCGTCTCTTCCTTCCCTGGAACCATCCGGAAGGCAGGGAGAAGAGAACCCTTCCATTCATGGACTTCACTCTCAGTACACGGGGTGAAGACGAGGCCCTGAGAAGTGTGACCTTAAATATTTTGGTAAAAAGGCCAACAAGTTATGTAAACGTATTGTTGAGTTCTTCCCGAATCCAAACAACTGAATATGCCCAGGCAAGGTTATATTTTAAGCCAGAAGGGACTTGAAAGTTTGAAAAACAACAGGGCACAGTTCACAGAATTAAAAGTCACAAGTACAAAATGGTACAAAGACATATTATCATGAAGGGAATTAAGTGAGAAGTATGCAGGAACTATATACTCCCTTTGTACTTTTCTACGAATCTAAAATTATTCTAAAATAAAAAGCTTATTTTATAAAACCAAAAAAAAAAAAATTAAAAGTCATGGAAAAACCTGCCTCCATGAGTCAGAGTGCCAGCGCGATGTTTCCTGGCATTCAAGAAAACAGCTACCTCCTCGGGCAGATTTCTAAAAAATTATTTGTAATTCACTTCATTGAGATCTAATTTACATACAACAAAATGCACCCATTTGATATGCGGTGCAATGATTTTTGAAAAATGAATATATGCCTGTGTCATCACCATAATCAGTACACAGAACGTCTCCACCCACCCATCCCCCCGAAAAAGAATATTTCCATCCCCAAAAGAGTTTCCTAGTGCCCTTGGCAGTCCGTCCAACGTCCGCCCCTGCTCTCCAGCCTGTGGGAACCACTGAGCTGCTCTCTGCATGCTCACTCAGTTCCACAGGCAATTTTTTTTGTTTATTTAATAATTTTTAAAAATTTAACAAACGAACTAAAACATTAATATGTGATCATTCCGTTCTGCATAGATAATCAGTAATTCACAATATCATCACTTAGTTGCATATTCATCGTTTCTTAGAACATTTTGCATCCATTCAGAAAAAGAAATAAAAAGACAACAGAAAAAGAAATAAAACAAAAACAGAAAAAAAAAAGATTATACATACCATACCCCTTACCCCTCGCTTTCATTGATCACTAGCATTTCAAACTACATTTATTTTAACATTTCACAGGCAATTTTTATAGCGAATTAGCCAGGGCTCCTGGTGGCAAGTGACAGAGACTCCAGTTTAATCTGATGAGTGTATGTGTGTGTGTGTGTGTGTGTGTGTGTGTATGTGTGATGCATGCGTGAGTGTGATGTGTGCAGGATGTGTGTACAACGGTGTGTGCAGGCATACTATGTGCATCAGTGTACAAAGGTGATGGGTGTGCACATGTGTGTGCAAGTATGAACGTGTGCGTGGTGTGTGTACGTGTGTGCATGTGGATTTACTAATTAACATATCTGGGAGTCCCGGGAGGGATTCTGGTCTTCAGATACAGCTGGAAGCGTTCTCTCTCTTTCTTCTGTTTTTCATCTTTCCTTTGGTCTATGTTGGGTTTATTTGCAAAGAATAAACTCGATGGCAAAGAAGGAAATTGGCAGCTCCAAGTTTACATTCTCCAAGTTTGGCAATCCCAACGCAATGAGACCATCCCTTTCTTGATCATTCCAACAAATGTCTGGACAATTAGGCTCCCTGGCCAGACCTAGGCCACATGCCCTCCCCTGGAGCTGGAGGGGACACTGAGGCCTAAACCCAAATAAACCAAAGGACGAGAGGGCGGGGGTGGTGGTGAGCACAAAGCAGTGGGTGCATTGGCAGGAAAAAGATGTTAGCAGGCACAGTGGCAAACTCCCAATGATCTGCCACCCACATGCCCTCTTCTTGCCTGCATACGATTTTTGGATGCCCCCACCCAAAATCCATACCTGGACTCTCTACAACAGAAAATGCACTGCCTCCACCCCTAGAAGAGAGGCAGCCCAAAGTCAATTCTGGGGACCTCCTGTACTGATCTGCATCCCTCTGTGTCAGTCCAGAGATACTTCCCCATCAATGGGAACCCTGTGGCCAAATGGTTCCCAGTCTCGAGACACAGGGTTTATAATGGGAAGGAAAGAGGGAATACCCAAGATATGGCTGTTGGTCCCTGGCATGTCTTACATCCTGCTGGACAAGAAGCAACAAGGGCTGGCAGTGTGGGGAGGCTCTTGGTCAGCCTGTCAGGTCACTCTTGAGTAAACATAGTAGCCAGACTCTAAGGCAGCTAAACCCCCTCCCATGAGTGTGGGCTGGACTCACTGACTCCTTCGCTGGCTCTAAGGAAACCAGATGCCGTGTTGGAGAGGTCCATGTGGCAGGGAACTAAGGGCAACCTCTGGCCAACAGCCAGCAAGAAACTAAGACTCTCAGCCCAAGAGTTCACGAGGTATGCGCCCTACCAGCAACCACGTGAGCTCGGAAGTAGACCCTTCCCCAGTTGTGCCTTCGGATGAGACACCTTCAGAGACCACTTCCTGAAGGTACATGGGGACAGCCTACAAGATGAGCCATTTGTTGCTAAGTGTGAAAAGTCTCGAGTGATGTGGCTCTCTTGACCCCTTAATAGTGTTGACTTCTTAGCTTTGTGTCAGCTCCGTGAACTAGTAACCAAAACCAGATCCCTTGTTGAGTCATGATCCTTGAATGCAAACCCAATTCTGGGGGATTCTAGGATATGGCCACAGGTCTCGAGTGTTCGCCTCTCCCTCTGGCTTCAGCTGAGTGGCCTCCATGGGACTTTGAAGAGTGATGAAAAATAAATAGTCATGGGGGTGGGAA
This sequence comes from Tamandua tetradactyla, assembly GCF_023851605.1. Lineage (NCBI taxonomy): Eukaryota > Metazoa > Chordata > Mammalia > Pilosa > Myrmecophagidae > Tamandua > Tamandua tetradactyla. The sequence goes on from NC_135335.1 coordinate 5,491,947, forward strand.
AGCAGAGCTGATCTGCCCCCTGAGACTTGGCCCAAACCAGAAAATGGGGCTTCCTAGTCCTCACTGCCTGTCTCACCAGTGAAGTGCTCGTTTGAGGGTCTGTATTTGCAACCCACCTCCTCCAGCTACTTCTGGACCAGATACTGGTTTTTCCATAGTGCCGGACACTCGGTGGCACGTGACAGGAGCCCATTGATACTGACAGCCTTCCTCCTGTCCCCTGCACACGAGGAATGGGTGGGCTCCAGGAACAGGGGCACCCTGTCAACCAATCAGTAATTCATCAAGAATTGTGAGCATCCATCTATGTGATGATGTTAAGAATTACTGATTGCATATGTAGAATGGTATGATCTCTAAATGTTGGGTTAATTTCTTTTTTTTCCGTTAATTAAAAAAAAAAAAAGAGAGAAGGGGTAATTGGAGCTGAAGGGATACAGACTGTACAACGGGACTGGATATAAAAACTCAGAAATGGACAGCACAATACTACCCAATTGTAATGCAATTATGTTAAAACACTGAATGAAGCTGCATGTGAGGTATAGGTTTTTTCTTTTTTTTTCTTTCTATTAATGTTTTAATTCTTATTCTGTTGTCTTTTTATTTCTTTTTCTAAATTGATGCAAATGTACTAAGAAATGATGAATATGCAACTATGTGATGTTATTAAGAATTACTGATTGTACATGTAGAATGGAATGATTTCTAATTGTTTTGTTAATTCTTTTTTTAATTAAAAAAAAAAAAAGAAAAAAAGAATTGTGAGCATCCATTCATGCCAGGCCAAGTTCTAAACCCAGAAGGTGTGAGAGAATTAGAGTCCCTGCCTTTAAGAAGCTTATGTTCTTGTGGGCAAACCACCTCTCTGTTCTCTCTCTCTCTCTGTCTCTCTCTCTCTCTCTAGCTCTAGCTCCAGCTCTAGTTCAGCTCTCTTGGGTCTGTAGCCTCACATCCCTCTCCAGCTCCATTCTCAGGCTGGCTGTCCCTTCCTGGAGCAGGATGCCCACCACAGCCCCAGCCCAGCAAACCCAGAATCAAGAGTGTGAACGGTGCTGGCTGTTTCTGTAGAATCAGAGCAGTCCATGTCCCCTGGGATCATTGATGGTGCACAGCAGAGACTCCCTGGACCCAAATCACCCATTATCAGTTACCTTCTCCATGGCCCCAGCTTTTCTCTCTTACCCTCCCCACCACCACTCTAATGCCCAGTAATTGTTGTTTCCTGGGCTCTCAAGCAAATATCATGAAATGGGCCAGGCTAGACAATGGAAATGTATTAGCTCACGGTTTTGAGGTTAAGAAGAAGTCCAAATCGAGGCGTCTTCAAGGCGATGCTTTCTCTCTGAAGACCAAAGAGCTCTGGGGCTGGCTGCTGGCTATCCTTGGTCCTTAGCTTGTCACATGGCAAGGAGCATGGTGGCATCTCCTGGTCTCTCCGTTTTCATCTGGATTCTGTTGATGCTCAGCTTTGGCTGCTCCCTCGTGACTTTCTCTCTCTGTCTGAATTTCATTCCACTTCTAAAGGACTCCAGTGACAGGGTGAAAACCCAGTGTTGATTGAGGTGACCACAGCTTGACCCAAATAGCCTCATCAAAAGGTCCTACTTACCATGGGGTCCACGCCCGCAGGAACGGATTACGTTGACGAACGTTTTTCCAGGGTACGCACAGCTCCCAACCACTGCGCCCAGCATCTCTCTAACCTGCTGCATCCACCTCTCCAGGGCAGGACAACGAGACTGACCACGACAACACCAGGTCCCTCCTAGTCACCCAACACAGGCAGCTCACCAGGGACAGCCGAAGGCCTCGCCTATGGGTGACTCAGGTGCAGCCTCGCCTCCGTCCTACCCAAGGGCGCTCAGTTTTATGCAGAGTCTTCATTTACCAGGGAGGAGAGGAGACAGGGCCATCGTGGAAGAAAGTTTTCCAACGGGGTTGAAATAACGCCTTCCCTCCTTTCTGCCCCGCGTAGCTGCTTCCTCTGATGCTCGTGGGAAGCTGACGGAGGCCAGGAAGGGTTATTTGCACGGCAGCGAGGAGAGGCTCAGAGGGCACCTAAACTGCACGGTTACCCAGCTTGCAAGTTGCAGACCTTGGACCTGACACGGGGTCCCAGGACTCGTGGTCCAGTGCTCCTTTCTCTTTGCGCTGGAGTCCGAGGCGAGTCCATTACCCAGGGTTTGTCAGGATGGCCTTTCCCAGGACAACCCTGCCCCCCATCCCTCTCTTCCCCCCTCCGCCCCTCGCTAATGCTCCGAGGTCTCCCTGGCCTTCCCAGGGCGCCTGCAGGAAGACAGGCATGGCAGGGCGGGTGGGGAGGGGAGGAGAGGTGTGGCCTTCCCAGAGCTTCTTGAGGGGGGTGTCCCAAGCCTCGCCCTCCATTCCTCCACAGCCCAGCCCTCCCCTGGGCAGGGAGCTGGAGGATGGGACGTGGGGGGGGAGCCTGTGCAGCTGGGCAGAGCCCATTAGCATCCCCCCAGCCAGCAGCTCCTGCCCCAAGGGGCTGCTCTCCCGTGGGTGGGGACGGTGCAGGCCCTGCACTCACACCTCCAGCTCCCCTTTCTCCTTCTCAGAGGGAGCCTGGAGGACAGTCTCCGAGGGAGCCTGGGACCAGGCCTCCTCGGCAGCCAGGGGTCCACAAGGGCAGCTCAGGGCGGCCCCGCCTGGTGGGAGAGCAGCCCAGGACTGGGGAGCAGCGGGTTCTCGGAGCCCCAGCGCGAGGAGGAGCCAGGCCCCTTCCCTGAAGGACTGGGTGTCCCGGCAAAAGCAGGTGAGAGGTCTCACATTTGTTACCCCCCCGGGGGGGGGGAGGGGGCAGGGAAGTGCGGCGACTTCAAACGGGAGCCCCTGAGGCCCGGGTCGGGGGGCTCCCTGCTCTGCCAGGGGAAGCTGGACCATCGGGGCAAGTGTCTCAACCTCCCTGAGCCCTCTTCGTCGCCTCAGTAAAACGGGGGAAATAACCCCCATCCCGCCCCCTGCAGCCACTCAAAAGGTGATGAGCCTGTGTCACCCACCTCGAGAGTCCCCCCCCACCGGTGAAGCCAGGACGAGGGTGCGGCAAGCAAGGCACCCGGGAGCGAATTTAAGGGGACAACCCCCCCACCCCCCACCCCCGCCTCTGGGATTGTGCAGTCGCAACGAGTCCTCGGCCTGGGGAGGGGGGGGGCAGCTGTTAAAATCCCTCCCTTCATCGGGGGGTGGGGGGGGCACTTTCTTTGGCCAGTCCAGGAGCCCCGTCCAGCAACACCCAGTGGGCACTAGTGCTCCCACCCGCCCAGCTCGTGGACCCCGAAGCTGAGGGCACCCAGGGGCCAGCAGCGGCCCTTTCATCACAAGCCACTGTCACTTCCCTCCACCCCTGAGCACTTGCTCAGCTCGTATTTATTGCTTACATCGGGGCTCTCGGACCCACCCAGTTCAGAGCCTTTCCTCGGGACCCCAGCACCAGTGCAGACGGGACCCCGGGGAGCCCGTCAGAAGGACTGAGGACACAAGTGGCGCCTGCCACGTGGGGCTTGAGGGTCACTGAGCTTGGACGGATGGTCAGCAAAAAGCAGTGTGAGATCAGGAGGGCCCGGGATGTGGGGGGCTCCCCTGGCAGGGCCCCTGGCTGCGGGACATGCCGCGAGCATCTGCTGAGCGGCTTGGCCCCGGGGGGTCCCCGCCTCTGCAGCCCCACTGCCCGGGAGGAAGCAGGCAGGGGCAGGCCACCGCAGGCAGGTCCTTGCACGGCTGATGGGGGTTTTGTTTTATTTGGAAATATTCACAGTTCACTGTTTGGTTTCAGTTGGGAAAGGGCCCCTCTCTCTGCAAGTGCCACCCCACCCCAGCCCCCTTTCCTCTCCTCGTTCCCTGTATGCGACCTCCTTTCTGTCTTCATGGAAAAAGTGGATGCCTAAGAAAGAGGTGGCCTCATGCGTAGTCTGCACTGGCCATCTCTTTCCTGCATCAGTTTCCCCCTTTCTACCGAATCACTCTCTTCGCCTGCAAATGTGCAGTCCTATCATTTTAAAAACAAAGAATGCCTCTTGCCTTCATAGTTCATTTCTCTGCCCCCGTTCCAACAAATTCCTTCCAGAAGTTCTCTGCTCTCCCTCCACAGCTGTCTCTCAGAGCCCCCTGGGAGGGGCCTTCTGGGACCACCCACCTCACAGACCCCAGCTCCCACCTCTCCCCTCTCGCTCCCTCTCTCCTGCTCTGCTCTCTGTAAGCGGCACCTGCAGAAGCTTCTCTGCAACAGTGACCCCAGCCCGGAGCTACACTGCCCATCTGTCTCCTGGCTTATTGCCCACGTCCCTTCGGAAGAGCCTCTCCAGGACAGCAGGGAGTCTGTCTGTCCTCTTCGCCAGCGTATTCCCAGTGCCTGGCGCACAGCCGGCCCTCGGCCATGGTTTGCGGGATGGGTGCCTAATGGCCGTTTGGAAGCTGTCCAGGTGGTCCGAGGGCCGCCGCCCAGCATAGGCCATCATGACCCTACCCGGGGTGCTGGTTCCTGAGCACACAGAGGGGCAGTGGCATGGCATGGGTGGACATTTGAATCAGGACCTCCAGGGTGGCCCCTGGGCTGTGGCCTTCCCTTCTCAGCACTGCGGCATTTGGATAGACATGAGTTCACTGAGGCCGGCTGCGAGCCCGGAGCAGGCCAGATGGGAGGGCAGGTGACCAAGAGGTAGGGGCCACGCACTGTGGGGCCCCAGCCCCACCGGGCTCAGCCAGGTCACGGCCCCGCCCCCTTGGGGCTCTGGCCACAGCACACACGCGCCCCTCCTGGAGCCACGCACCCCACCCCTTCACCTGGCTGACCACACTCCCCTCCAGAGACACACCCACCACCCTCCGAGTCCCCGGCCTTGTTGGTGACCCCACGGGGTGGTGGGGTCAGTTGCTCCCCTCCCCTGTTCCTTGTGGACATGGGGTCCAGCGCATGGCGTGAGTTTGATGGGCATTGCCTGATTTGTGTTTAAGCTGAAGGAGAGACTTTCAGTGGCAGCAACACTGCACCATGGCTGTAGCTACCTGGGTAAGCGGTGGCCCCTTCCCGCTGTGGACACAGTGATGCGTCAGAGAAAGCAGCTTCCCCCCACCGCCCCTCGCCTTGACCCATCCCAATAAAATACACAGCTGACAGATGAGAGACAGGAAGGGAAAGTCCAGGTGCCACATTACAGTTGACGCCTGATGGTCTGGGGTTCACGGCTCCAGGGGTGAGGTGAGGAAGGGGTTAGGGGTGAGGATGGGGTCTTGGGGTGACATCAGGGAGCAGGAGCGTGAACACAGGAGGCCGCAGAAGCCAGGATGCTGCTAAGAGGGCACTGCCACCTTTGGTCTTCATGGAGTGAGGGGTGTGGAGTGGCCTTCCCTCTGTAACCATAGAATACTGGAGAAAATGTGGGCAAGAGACAGCACAGACCTGTGACCCCTGAGAAAAGAGCAATGTAGGCAGAGAGTCCCATGTTTACTCAGATTTTCTGCCTGTAAGTACAGTCTAGATAGGGTGCAGGAAGTGGGGGAGCTAAGCTGAGCATGTGGGTCCACCTGAGTTGAGGACACAGGCATCACACTTTAGGAAGATTGAAGTGGCTGGAATTTGTGACACAGAGTGCTGGAGTGAATGGGAGTGAGGCAGAGAAGGAAAAAACTCTCCAAAAAATGTGTGCAGTGGTACCCTCGACTCTTGGGTGGAAAACTAAGCTGTGCTTTCCTAGAATGAAACTCTGTGGGGTTGAGCAAAGAACAACTAATGAGTAATTTCAGCTGAGCAATTTCAAGAGCTCACAAAGGACTGGGAGAGGCTTATGTCCTGATTAGACAGAGTGGTGTGACCTCATTTACATGTTGGACGTTTAGTAGGGAACCTAGAAAGGCCACTTGAACAAATATTCCAGACTTGTCATAATAAAGCGTAAAAACAATTCTTCAGAATATCAAGCTCATCTGCAGGTAGACTTCATGTCTGCCCAAAACAAAGCCCACCACTCTTTAAAGGAACACAACAAAATCCAGACATTCAACAATGTAAAGTACACAGCGCCCAGCATCCAATCACATATTACTAAATGCATGAAGACTCAGGAAAATGGGACCCACAACCAGGAATAAATTAGTAAATAGAAACGTATCCAGAAATGACAAAGATGATAAAATTAGCAAACAAGGAATTTTGAACAGCTACTATAAAAATGCTCAAGAAACATGAACATAATGAAGAGGAAATGGAAGATATAAATGAGACTCAAATGGAACCTCTCGGGTTGAAAATGTAGTTTGCATAGCAAATGCATGGGATTAACAGCAGATTAGGCACTTCAGAAGAAAAGTGAACTTGAGAACAGGGCAATAGAAGTACCCACAATGAGCAACACAGAGGGGAGAAAGACTGACTAAAATAAACAAAACTTCAGCAACGCATGGTACAGTAATAAGCAATCTGATATACATGAGATTAGAATCCAGGAAATGGAAAGAGGGGGAAGAAAAATTGGCCAAAATTTTTTGAAACTCAATGAAAATTATATACCCTATGATTCAAGAAGCTCCCTTAATGCAATAAACACAAAGAAAACTACATCAGGTCCTATCACACTTTTTAAACCAATGATAGGAAGAAAATCTCATTCTTCATGATCTTTCTGTAAACCTACTTCTCTAAAAAAAAGAAAGAAAAGCTTAAAAATAGGCAGAGACAAACGAGCAAGAAGCAAAAAGAGGATCCGATTCCTTGTTGTAAACTATACAAGCCAGAAGACCATGCAACGATGTCTTGAAAGAAAATTGTCAACCTAGAATTCCCTGTGCAGAGAAATAGTCTTCAAAAATTAAGTTGAAATAAACCATTTAAAAATAAATAAAGCTGAGAGAATTTACAACTAGCTGGTCTGGACTATAAGCAACATGGAAGGATGTTCTTTAGGGTGAACACAAATGATACCAGATGTAAATTCAGAGCCAAGCAAACGAGTGAAGAACACCAGAAATGGAAAATGCGTGGCTAAATAATAAATGCGTTTTTATTATTATTTTTTATTTCTTTAAAAGATAATTGACTGTTTAAACCAAAGTAGTATCAGTGCATTTGGGGTTTATATCATCACTCAAGCAATACATATGACAGCAACAGCACAAGGATGAGAGAAGAGCCCTGGATTTAACGATGCAAGCGTCTTACGTTATCCATGAAATGGAATGAAGTTATTTGAAGATAAATTGTAAAAAGCTAAAGATGCAAGTAGCAACCACGGAAAGAACTTCAATGAAGAGAGAAAGCTAATGAGCTGATAGAGGAGGTAAAACAGAATCCTAAACCTCCTGTGGCCGGAAAGGCTCCTCGTGAGTACACAGCCTGTCATGGAAACTTGCCTGCTGCCACCGCCATTTTCCAACAAACCCCATCGCTGCCACGGTGAGCCCCCAGGTAGGGCTTTCCACCCGGGGGTCCTCAGGGAGGCTGGGTTGACCCGGAACCTGGGACTTTTGTGTATATGTCAGTCCCAGGGCCTGGTCTGCTGTCTCTTCCCATCTCAGGTTCCACTCGGGGCCCTGGGGTGTGGGGGGGGTGGGAGTTCAAATAGAATGGGTTGGTCAGTCCCTCACGCAGACAACCCTCCCCACCCCACACACAGTGATAAGGATGAAACTAGGATTCTGTATAATGTTTTCAGTGAGATGTGATTTATATCACGAAATCCATCCATTCCAGGTGGGCGCAATTCCATGGTTTTTAGTAGATCACAACATTGTGAAATCATCACCACCCTCTAATTCCAAAACATTTTCATCACTCCAAAAAGAAACTCCGTACCCAGCAGCTGTCATTCATATACATCCCTCCCCCAGCCTTTGGCACCACTGACCTACTTCCTGTGTCTATGGATTTATCTATTCTGGTATTTCATATGAATGGAATTACGTGATTTCATATAAATGGAATATGTGACCATTTTGCATCTCATTTTTCATTAACATAATATTTGGGAGGTTAACGCTTGTCTAGCATGTATCAGAACTTCGTTCCTTTCTTTAAAAAAATTTATTTTGGTAACATATATACAGTATAGCATGCTTTTTTTTTTTTTCTTTTTTGCATGGGCAGGCACTGGGGATCGAACTTGGGTCTCCGGCATGGCAGGTGAGAACTCTGCCACTGAGCCACTGTGGCCTGCCCAGCATCAGCTATACAGTTTAGTGGGGCTAGTTACACTCACAACGCTGTGCTACCATCACCACCTTCCATTAACAAAACTTTTCTCACACTTCAAACTGAGACTCGGTGCCCATTAAATATTACCCCACTGCCCACCCACCCCCAGCCCCTGGCGACTTGTAACCTACTTTCCATCTCTATGAATTTGCATATTCCAGTCATTCCACAGACGTGAGATCATACAATATTTGTCCTATTGTGTCTGGCTTATTTCACTCCACATGATGTACTCAAAGCTCGTCCATGTTGTAGCATGGATCAAACTTCGTTTCTTTTTATGGCTAAGTAATATTCCATTGAATGAAGACAGCACAGTTTGTTCAACCCACTTGGCAGTTACTGAGTTGCTTCTACTTTTTGATTATTGTGAATAATGCTGCTGTGAACATACCCTGTACAAGTTTTTGTGTGGATATAGGTTTTTAATTCTTAGGGGTATATACCCAGGAGTGGGATTGTTGGATCATATGGTAACTCTATGTTACTTTTTTTATTTTTTATTTTTTTTGTACAGGTAAGCATGGGGAATCAAACCCGGGTCTCCGGCATGGCAGGCAAGAACTCTGCCTGCTGAGCCACTGTGGTCTGCCCTATGTTTATTTTTAAGGAATTGCCAAACAGTTTTTCAAAGTGGCTGTACTATTTTACATTCCTATCAGCAGTGGGGGGGGGGGGGGGCATGTTCCAATGTCTCTCCATCCTCACTGATGCTTGTTATTGTTTTCTTCATTATAGCCACCCTAGTGGGTGCAAAATGGTCTCTCACTGTGGTTTTGATTTGCTTTTTCCTGATGATATATGATGTTGAGCAATTTTCGTATGTGCTTATTGCCCTTTGTATATCTTCTTAAAAGAAATGCCCATTCAGATCCTTTGTCCGTTTTGAATTGGTCTGTCTTTTTGATGAGTTGAAAGTGCTCTTTATATATTCTAGATACTAGAACCTTAGCAGATAGAATTTGCAAATATTTTCTCCCATTCTTTGGGTTGTCTTTTCACTCTTGATCATTTCCTTTGAAGGACAAAGGTTTTAATTTTGGTGAAATCAAATAGATCTGTTTTTCTTTTTGCAGCTTGTACTTTAGGAGTCCCATTTAAGAATCCATTGCCTAACACTAGATCAGGAAGATTTGCTCCTAAGTTTTCTTCTAAGACTTTAATAGTTTTAGCTCTTATATTTGGGTCTTTGATCCACTTTGAGTTAACTTTTTGATGGGATATGAGAAAGGGCTCCATCTTCATTCTTTTGCATGTAGATCTCTATTTGTCCCCACACCATTTGTTAGAAGTCAGTCCTCACCCCCAATGAATGGTCTTCACAGCCTTACCTAAAATCAATTAAACATAGATATGATCAGCTTATTTCTGAACACCCAATTCTATTCCACTGATTTCTACGTCTTTCCTTACACTGGTTCCATATAGTCTTGATCACTATTGCTTTGTATTAATTGGTAAGTATGAGTCCTCGGACTGTTCTTCATTTTCAAGGTTGTTTTATAAGAAGGGACCTGCACTATGTGTCAAGCGTCCCCCACCACCAATGGAACAGAACGGAGAGTTCAACATGGAAAATGATAATATCCATGGGTGTAGAAAAAACATTTGATAAAAGCCAACATCTCTCCATGATTTAAAAAACAATCAAAAACTCAAAATAGAAGAGAGCTGCTCAGCTGGATGGATGGCAGCCACCACTTCTTCTTCTCCCTGGAGGTGGATCTGGTGGCAGGTACGGGTTGCGGGGGAGCCCACGGAGTGCAGAAAGTCAGAAGCTTCCTGGTCATAGGCTGCTGCAAAAAGAACCCAGGTGAGCCTCACAAAGAAGGAAACTCAGGGGCTCCCCGAAGCAGCCTGCGCTAAGCAGCATGGGTTGCACGTTGGTCCACTGTTTTAGTTTCCTAAGGCTCCCTTCACAGAGGACCACAAACCTGATAACTTCAAGCGACAGAAATGTATTTTCTCCCAGCTCTGGAGGCCAGAAGTCCCGAAGGAAGGTGCGGGCAAGGCCACGCTCCCTCTGAAACCTGCCGGGAAAGCTCCTCCCTCGCCTCTCCCAGCCTCTGGTCTCTGCTGGCCACCTCAGGCATCCCTTGGCTTGTGGGCACATCCCTTCTGTCTCTACCTCCATCTTCACTTGGTCTCTTCCCCTGGTGTCCATGCATGTCTGGGTCCAATTGGGTCCTATCTTAACTAATCCCACATTCATGGGGCCAATGTCTTTTTGGGGAACACCATTCTGAACATGGCACCTATGTTGTGTACCCAGAAAAGCCATGTTCTTTAACCCTGATTTAATATCGCTGGGTGGTATCTCTTTGATTAGGTTGTTTCCATGGAGATGTGAACCACCCAGTTGGGGGTGGGACCCTTTGATTAGGTGGTTTCCACAGAGATGTGTCCCCACCCATTCAAGATGGGTCTTAAACCACTCACTGGAGTCCTTTAGGAGGGAACCATTTTGGAAAAAGCTTCAGAGTTGACACTGAGATGTTTGGAGATGAGAAAGAATCCCCACTTCCGCCCCGGGGAAGCTACTTGAAACCAGAAGCCAAAGGACCAGCAGATGCCAGCCATGTGCCTTCCCAGATCAGCCTTTCTTGAATCGAGGTATCTTTTCCTGGATGCCTTAGTTTGGACATTTTATGGCCTTAGAACTGTACATTTGTAACTGTATAAATCCCCGTTATAAGAGCTGAGCCATCCCTGGTTGCATTTGCAGCATTGCGTTGCACTTACATCAGCATCGACAAACTAAAACAGCTCCCGTCTTCCTCCCGCAGGGATGAACCAGACATTGAACCACAGCTGGACCCCGGCGCCGACCACCAGCGGCTTCCAGATGGACGCGCTGGAGGTGGCCTGCCTTGCGATCCGCGTGCTGGCCCTGTGCATCTGCTTGTGCGGGCTGCTGGGCAACGGCCTGGTCATCTGGCTGCTCAGCTTCCACTTCCAGTGGACACCCACCTACATCTACATCCTCAACCTGGCCGTGGCCGACGCCCTCTTCCTGCTGTGCGTGACATCCCTGGTCAGCCTGGAGATCATCTCCCGGGACAGCATCCACAGCAAAGCGTACGATGTCCTCAGCAGGGCGAAGTATTTCACCTACACGGCGGGCCTGGGCCTCCTCACGGCCATCAGCACCCAACGCTGTCTGTCCGTCCTCTTCCCCATCTGGTACAAGTGCCGCCGGCCCCAGTGCCTGTCGACGGCGGTCAGCGTCCTGCTCTGGGCACTGTCCTTCCTGTTGAACCTGCTGGCCTCGTACTTCTGCAGCCACTTCTGGAGCATCAATGAGAGGCAGTGCTTCACCATGGACACCATGCTGGGCGTGCTCATCCTGGCCGTCTTCACGCCCGTGTTGACCGTGTCCAGTGTCACCCTCTTCATCCGGGTGCGGAGAAGCTCCCGGCAGTGGCAGTGGCAGCGGCGGCCTTCGAGGCTCTTCGTGGTCATCCTGGCGTCCGTGCTGGTGTTCCTGGTTTGCGCCCTGCCCCTCGGCGTCTACTGGTTCATCCTGTCCTGGCTGCCTCTGGACCCCAGCGGGCAGCTCCTGTGCCGTCTCATCTCGCGTCTCTGCTCCAGCGTGAGCAGCAGCGCCAACCCCCTCATCTACTTCCTCGTGGGCAGCCACGGCAGCCGCAGACGGAGGGAGCCCCTGAGGGCCATGCTTTACCGGGCGCTGCAGGAGAAGCCCGAGCTGGACGAGGGGGAGACGCCCTCCACGGGTACCACGAGCTGAGGGTCTAGAGCTTCTCACCTGCGCGGGCCCATCCCCCACCTCGGCCCAGCTGCACAGATCGGGGTAGGAGGGGAGCAGGGGGGCAAAGGCTTTGCATCTCGCCACGTATGGTCTCTTTCCTGGCATGCTCCCCTACAGCACGTGGTGTCCTGGATGTCACGATATAATGTAGAGATATAATGTAATTTATTTGTGTATAGTAGATTTCCTGGTTAGAGGCCACTATTGGCTTTTAGCCCTATTCTCTTTAAAGCTGATTGACTAAACCCTCTCCACAGGTAGCTAACACACACCTCCTCTGGATGTGAATGCTCTTTCTCTTCACCTCCTTGTACATGGAGGTGGGGTAGGGTGCAGCTTGTGTGACCCTATGGCCCCAGGCTTGTCTTCGGATGTAAGCTGGTGCAACAGTTGACGGCCAGTTGACCTTCATCCATGCCTGCAGCCTGCAGCCTGTACCGTGTGCATTGCATCACCTTTGCTGACTCCCTCCCACTTCCCACCAGTTCCCTAGGACCGGATAAAGCAGTAGACTTCCCGTTTGTTTTCCACATCCCAACCTTTTCCTACCACCTTGCGACTGGGGCAGGATTTCTCCCCGAACTAGGTCTTGCAGAGCCAGCCTGGACTTAACCAGGGGAGATGGCAAGGTGGGGGGATGAGACGTGAAAAAACTCTCTCTGGAGCACAACCTGAGCTGCAAGAGAGGCTCCTTGCTACATCCTCCTATTTTGCATATCAGCAGCCGACAAATACCTTGTTCTTTCTCACTCCCCCCTTCAGGAACACTCCCCCAGAAAGATGGCAGTTCCAGCCAACTAGGGCAAAGGGCACATGCTCAGAAAGGAGGAGGAAAGCTCATTAATCATTTATAAGATATTACCCTGTTGCATAAAGTCGCACAGCCTGAATGTAATTACGACTGTATACTTGAAAGTAGTTCAAATGGGAAAAAAATGTGTATAAATGTTAATGCAATAATTAAAAATAAAACACTATTTAGGTAGAAAAGCTGATGTTCTATCAAACCTGACATCTGTACAGCTGACTGACATGTCAATAAATAAAACTTGGAAAACTTCTATTACAAATCTCGTAACCTGTGGGATTTTGCAGCGGTGGGTGACGGGAGTCCTGGGTGCTGAGATTTGAGATGGTAATGCTGTCTGAGCTGCTCTTTCCTGGGCTTTCCGCTTTCTGTTTGTTGAGCTGAGCTGGGGAAGGGGCGCTGTGAGCTCCCTCGGTTTCCTGGGTCACCTATTTTCCCACCTAGAGCTCACACCAGTGCTGGCCTTGTATGCTGCAGGCATTTAATAAGTGCTCATTGGACTAATGACTACTGCCTGTCTAGTGCTTTCTAGAACCAGGACTCAGGGCGTTTTGTCCATGGTCACACAGCTAGCAAATGGAAGGGCTGGGGTTCGACCTGTATGTTCTGACTGCAAACCCCACTCTGGGCAGTTTCGAAGTGGCCAGTCCGAAGTTGCTGGCTGGGGCCAAGGAAACCTGTCTTCTCAGGGGTAGGCGGTCACCCCGGGACCTCCCCACTTGTACATGGAAGAGGAGAGGCTTTGGCAATTGCTCACGGAGTTATGTTCAAAATGTCACATCAGACAAGACCACTCTCTTCTGCTACTCCGAAGTTCCTGTACATCATTCCGTCAGTCAGGTGGCACAGGTGTGGCCACATGGATTTGGGGGGTCTGGCTAAGGGGAGATCGAGTTGGGGATACCTGTCGTTCAGGCCAAAGAGGGTGCATTTATGTGGTTGACGGTCCCTTCCATGCACAGTGGGATTTTTTTTTGGTATTCATCACTATGACCATTTTTAGAACATTTGCATCACTCCAGAAAAAGAAATAAAAAGAAAAAACTCATCCTTCCCATATTCTTTACCCTTCCCTCTCATTGAACACCAACATTTCAATCTACCTATTTTTTATGCCTTATCCCACCCCCCTCTTTATTTACTTATTTATTTTCCTTATTTTTATTTATTTATTTATTTTTTTTAGAGTTAGGCTCTTGCTGACCAACCTGGGAGAGGAATGTCTTCTGGAAATGTCCCCACCATCCACTGTGTCAGCTAACCTGGCATCATGGCCAAAAAGCACAGGACCACAGGGCATGTCGAGACGCAGTTGGGTCCCCTGGTGCTTTTCCCCTGAAGTTCATGGGTACTGGGGGGGGCAGAGAAGAAACAAGGTTTCTAATGTACAGAACCACAAACTAGCCGATGGAAAACTCTACCAATCTTCAGACATGCCAGCTTCTGTGTGGAGGGTTTAATTCTCATGGACACTCTCTCAGAACACAAGTTTTTTGCCTATTAGGAAATGCCTGCTACTGTAGCTTGTGTACTCATAAAACATAAGGCCCTTTTTTTAACGAGAATGTTGCAAAATACAATTTGTCAAACTGACTGGTTTTTGTGGGCACAATCTGCCACAAGGCTATAAACTGTGAAAAGGTCTGTGTGTGACATTGCAGGTTTAATGCTTTCTAACGATCAAAATATATACATATTTTTGTATTGTAAAATATAAAATATAAATGAAAAAGCAATAAATTTCCAAGTTCATTTCAGCAAGTAGTTGTGGAACAGATTCAGAATTTGGTATTGGTTACAGTTCCACATTTTCAGGTTTTTCCTTCTAGCTGCTTCAAGATACTAGAGACTAAAAGAAATACTAATATAATGATTCAGCAGTCATACTCATTAGTTAAATCCTAACTTCTCTGGAAGCTCCTCTTCCTATTAGAGCTTTCTCCCAATCTTTATGGATATTTGGGTTATGCCCATTATAACTTTTTTCATGGTGAAAAGGGGTTTTGACAATGTGAGATGGGGGCTGGAAGTGGTTGAGGAGAAACTGGTACCTCTGGGTTTCAGGACTTATCTGGCCTAAGAACCATCTGGAGATTGCAGGCTTCTGAAAAATAAACTTAAGTTCATGCAACGCTTGTAGGATCTCAGAGCCATGGGGTTCTTTAAGACTAATAGGAATGATGTTGGTTGGGGGTTGGCAAACTGTGGTAATCAGCAATATCTAGCAGAAGCTGGCATACGAGTTGCCTCTAGAATAGTCTCTCAACTCTATTTGAAGTCTCTCAGCCACTGATACCTTATTTGTTAAATTACTTTTCCCTTTTTTGGCCAGGAAGGCATTGTCATACCTACAGTCCCGAGGTCAGGCTCATCCCTAGCAGTCACGTCTCATGTGGTCCAGGGAGATTTTCGCCCCTAGACATCATGTCACATGCAGCAGGGAGGGCAACGATTTTCCTTGCACAGTTGGGTTTAGAGAGAGAGAGGCCAGATCTGAGAAATGAAACAGGTTTTCTGGAAGCCACTATAAACCTATATTTATAGGTAGGCTTAGCTTCTTCACTACAGAAATAAGTTTCATAATAGCAAGCTCATGATTAGGGGCTTGGCCTATTAACTTGGAAGTTTCTTGTGTGTGAGAGAGTTGTTTCCCTGATACTAAAGTTTAATATTTTTTCTCCAGTCTGTCAAGGGACTTTGCCTACACTTTTTAATTTTCTGCCCAACATACTCTGGAAAGTCCAACAATCTGTATTTTAAAGTAAATCCAACCTGTGAGGAAAGACCAAATTATCTTTCTATTTTCTCTATAGAAAATGTTACAAAATTGATTTCTATTAAGAGATGATCAGGCACTATGTAGCCGAAAATATAAGACAATTATTATTTTAAAAAATAACCTGTTAAGTGGTTAATTAATAAAACTACAATGGGTTTTTTATATTTTGTGACATTTATGGCATCTGTCTCCTTGCTAAAAAATAATTTGACTTTCTCATTCTACATAAACATTCACTTTCATACCAAAGATTTTTGTATTTATAGTTTTTTTTCCCCTCCCTTAAAAAGGGCACCAAATACTACATAAATTTCAGGTCCCACGAACCCTGGATCCAACCTGGAGTGGCCAGCCATTGACTCACTCTAGAGTGCTGGAAGTTTCCTTGTGAATAACCAGAGGGGTCCAGTATCTTAGTCCACACTGATAAATAAACCCTTTGCTGAAACAAGTTTGGCTGTTGAATTCTGATTTCCCAAGTTCACCCCAGGATTCTGCCATGTGGGATCCCAAGTAACAGCCAGAATTGGAGGCGGGGAATCCCACCCACTCATGCTGGGTGCAGGGCCTGGCTCTGGGAGTGAGGAGATGGGGGCTCCACTCTGCTTCCTGGGGACCCTGGGGCCAGCCTTCCTTTCCCAGCTTCAGCTGTGTGATGGGGCCACTGGGGGTTGCAACCAGGAAGCAGATCAAGAATACATAGTCTGAAACAACCAAAAAGGATTCCAGCGAGGAATTCCCAGCAAAAACAGCTTTTTCATTAACATCAACCAGTCAGGCCTGGTGTGGTTTGGAAACAGTTTGACTTTTAGAATGTTTATTGAAAACAGACACATGCAGCACATAGGCACGTGCTCTAGTTTGCTAGCTGCCGGGATGCAACATACCAGAAACAGAATGGCTTTTAACAAGGGGAATGTAATCAGATGCTAGTTTACAGTTCTAAGGCCGAGAAAATGTCCCAATTAAAGCAAGATTGTAGAAATGCCCAATCAAAGGCATCCAGGGAAAGATACCTTGGTTCAAGAAGGCCGATGAAGTTCAGGGTTCCTCTCTCATCTGGAAGGGCACATGGTGAACACAGCGTCATCTGCTAGCTTTCTCTCCTGGCTTCCTGTTTCATGAAGCTCCCTGGGAGGCATTTTCCTTCTTCATCTCCAAAGTGCTGGCTGGTGGACTCTCTGCTTCGTGGTGCCGCAGCATTCTCTACTCCCTCTGAATCTCCTTCATTCTCCAAAATGTTTCCTCCTTTACAGGACTCCAGAAACTTCTCAAGACCCACCAAATGGGTGGAGACATAGTCACCATCTAATCCAGTTTAACAACCACTCTTGATTAAATCACACCATCCAGGGAGATGATCTGATTATAGTTTCAAACATACAATATTGAATGGGGATTAGTCTACCTTTATGAAATGGGATTTTGATTAAAACATGGCTTTTCTAGGGGACATACATCCTTTCAAACCAGCACAGCATGCCACAGCCCACACACTCAGGAGACAAATACAAGGTGCTTTATTTTCCTATCAGTGAACTGTTCCTTCTCTGGATGTCCACAGTCAGTCTCCTGGTGGGGTTGTGGTCAGTTTGGGACCCCACCCATGGCTCAAGAGGGGCTTCTCGGTCCCGGCTATAGCCTGTCACCCAAGTGGACATTGGCCCAGTGGTCCCGGGGGCTGTCAGGTCACCTGCTCTTTGCACTCAGACTCCCAAGAGAAGCTGCAAAAAGGGGTGTCCTGCTGCCCCATATCCCCCCAAAATCTCAAGCTCCTCCCTCCCCCCAACAATCTCCGAGTGTCCTCTCCAGCCTCCTGGCTCTGGGGACGTATTTGGAAGACCAGCCTTCTCCTGCACAGACGCTGCCCTGCCTGGTGGTAGCGAATTGCTGTATTAAACGCCGTTTCATGGTGGGTCAGCGCAATGAACTTCTTCTCGCTTGCATCACAGTCCAACTGGGTGGGGGGTGGGAGGTCCGCCTGACTCGTGTACACGGGGACTCAGGCTCCTTCGATCTAGGCCTTTGCCCTCTGCTGGGCCCTCCCGGGCCTCTCACTCAGCCAGACAACCAAGAAAGAGGGGACCATCGCACACAGCAGGGTTCGCTTTGTTTTGCTTTTTGATATGTATTATATATTCACGTACCATGTACTCATCAAAAGTGTACAATCCATGGTTCACAGTATCATCATATAGCGGTACCTTTATCATCACAATCGACTCTTTTTCTTTTTTGTGAAAAATATATATATGTTATTTTTCACAAAAAAGAAAAAGAGTCGATTTATATATATATATATATAAAGCAATAAATTTCAAAGCATATCACAATAATTAGCTGTAGACAGATTTCAGAGTTTGGTAGGGGTTACAATTCCACCATTTTAGGTTTTTACTTCTAGCTGCTCTAAGACACTGGAGGCTAAAAGAGATATCTGTATGATTCAGCAATCATGCTCGTTTGTTAAACCCTACGTTCTCTGTATAACTCCACCATCTTTCTCCCCCTCTTTAGGGGTATTTGGGCTATGCCCATTCTGACTTTTTCATGTTGGACGGGGCTGTCGATAATATGGGGTAGGGAGATGGAACTAGCTGATGTTCTGGAGAGGCTGGGCCCTCTGCATTTCAGGATTTATCTGGCCCAGGAACCCAACTGGAGGTTGTGAGTTTCTGGAAAGTTACCCTGGTGCATGGAACCTTTGTAGAATCTTATATATTGCCTTAAGTGTTCTTTAGGATTGGCTGGAATGGTTTTGGTTGGGGTTTGGCAAGTTATAATAGGTAGCAATGTCTAACTGAAGCTTGCGTAAGAGTGACCTCCACAGTAGCCTCTCGACTCTCTCAGCCCCTGATACTTTACTTTTTCCACTTCTTCCCTCTCTTGGGCAGTATGGCATTGTTGATCCTGTGGTGTGGCAGGTTTATATGCACAAGCCATTGGCCAGACCCAGGGGTCCTGAATGGGTGGGGATGGCTCTGGGATGACTCCCAAGGGAGAAGATGGGGCTCAGCTGGGCAGACACCCCCAAAGGAGTCCCCCACCCCCCACATTCATGGCCATGAGGAAATGCAGCATGGCTCCCTCCCTGCAACACCGAGAAGCAAGAAGGCTGGGGAGTACAGGAGTAAGGACTCCAGATGGGAAGCAGGTTTGAATCTTGGCTCTCTGTCTGGCACGTTATGATGTCTCTCTAATTCTCCATTTTTGCATCTTTGAAAAGAAGGCAATACAGGATCTCATCAATCGCATTTAGCCATATCTGGCATGTAGTGTGGGAGGGAGGAATAAACGTGGTTTTTATGCACTGGACCTCTTGGGGCTCAGGGGAGGTGTTGCCCAGTTGCCAGTCCCCCACCCTAAGACCCCACCAATTTTCTAGTGAGGACTGTCCCTTCCTCATTGCAAGACACCTCGGTGGGGTGACTGACCAAGGAGTCCATGTCTCCGGGGCCTGGAGGGATTGCCGGGTCTCCTTCCAACAGACGCCTCCTCTCAACCCCCGCGTAGCTAAAGGACTGGCCAGGCCCACACACGCAGGTCAGACTTCCTGTCCCAGGACTTTGAACCTTGAGGAGGGAAACAGGACGGAAGAAGCATGGTGACACCCTGAGGTTTAGTTTAAATCTTGTTCTGATCCCTGCTCTGCTTTTACACCAGGTTCTCCAGCCTGTAAGTTCTCTTTGTTACTTCAATTGGCCTCGGTGGGTTTCTGTTGCCCGTGCAGAGAATGTACACAGGAGCTCAGACCAGAAAGGGCTTTGCAGGCAGCCAGCCCTCAGACACATAAACCCAGGGATTTAGAACTGAGGTCCAGCTGAAAGAAGAGGTGCAGAGGGAGGCTCCCACGAAATTGATAAAGCTCCAGATCGCCCCGTGTCACCCCACTGCCCATGGCATGAGCCCCCTCTAGGGCCCTGGGAGCCGTGTCACGTGGTCATATGCTGTGTGCAATTATAACCCCAATAGGCTATGACTTCTGTGCCTTGCCCCTCCATCTTCTTTCTGGCACAGGAGCCCACGTGTCAGTAGCATTGGAGTGCCGTGGTCACTTTTGGGGTCCAGGTAAGGGGAAGCCGAGTTAGGGACATTTGCGGTGTGAGTTTAGTAGCATAAGTTGATGTACTTCATGGTCAGTTCCACGTAACGATTGGTCCCCGTTCTGATCAATGGGTTTACCAGTTTCCAGGACGGGAAGGCACAGCCTCAGCGATGTCACGGAACTACAAAGGTGCGAGGTGGCACCCAGCAACGACAGGACGGTAGTACTGAGGGAGAAGCGGGACCAGAAGCCAGGCTAGGGAAGCTTCTCCCACTCATCAGAAATGTAGCATTTCAGGCCAGTTCTCAGGAATGCTACCATGCAGCAAATAATTACAGAAATGCCAAAGATCTCTTCAGAGAACATGCTGGCTCCTTAAGTTTGTCAACCCCTTAGGTGTTCTCAATGATTACGGGGTTTTCCTTTTGAGTTCAGACTGTAGATGGCTTTAATGCTCAAACCTCTCGGCTTTTCCTTGAGACAGTCAAAGCATAAGAGCTGGTCTGCCCGTCACAAAGCCCTTCGAACCCTGCCTCGTGGGGAAAATAACATTTAAAGTCTCTTAAACATATTTGTGAAGACTTGGGAGAAAAAGCCAAATCCCAATAGCCAAAAAAGATTATTAAATTTGGAAAGACATTTTAGAACAGTTCAATAAAAGCAGTGAGAAATTATAACCCCCTGGTTTATATGGGTATGAAAGAAAACTTCTTTTCTTACCCTTAAATTTATTTAAAGAACTAAGAGAAAATTCAGATTAGAAAATTGTGGAATATGAAGCAAAAGGATTCAGATGAATATTAAAATCAATAAAAATTATTTTGACACTGAAAACTGAATTGTAACTAAATCAAAGTCATTAAAAAAGAGAGAGTAAGTTGGAATAGGAGAAACCAATACGCTCTTATAATTTTCAATAATCCAATTAATGCAGAAATTGGAAATATTTAAATTTCTTACTGCTTGGCATCAATGAGAACCGATGAAAAGCATAAATCAGCACTACAGCAGGGACCTCAACAACAAATTAATTAAAAAATATCATCAATTCAAAAAATATTTCACATTAATCATTGCACAAAAAAAAAAAAAGAGAGAGAAGCCCTAAAATCCTTCACTTATGTAGGAAAAAAAAACTGATAGAGGTTTTCCCCAGTTTGACAACAATCCTAAAAATTTACAGGACACTATTAATAATTACTAGTGAAGCTAAGAGAAACTCTTCAAAACAATCAAAATACTAAAAAACTTCAACTAACCATGCTTTAAAAAAGGTTAAATTGTCTTTCAGTTGTCTCTACAGAAAATGTTCAAAAGCGTTGACATATGAAAAAAACATCGAAGAGCGTGTGGCCAAAAACAGTGGGAAAAAAAACCAGTATGAGGTTGTTTTCCTGTATTTTGTGATATTGGCAGTATTTGTTGATAGAAATCTTAATTTGCCATGATTTCTTTTTTCATTCTAGAGAAGTATTCATTTTTGTGCCTAGGTTTGTATTCATAATTTTGTAAACTTTTTACTAGCACGCCCCTCCCCCGTGATCAATATAGTCTGGATTTCACAAAGGGTGCCTCTGGATAGCAGGCAGAGAAACTCCATTCAAACTCCGGAGACCGGACGCACCCAGGGGTCAGCCAAGGACAGCTTGAAGGTGGCATTGCTGAGTGAAGCGTAGGGGACCCAGGTCCTCGGGCAGAGAAGCTGCTTCCAACAGCCCTGGAAGCCTTTCAATCCACAGAACGACCACTCAAATCCCTAATTTGTAGTTTTGAGACCTACACTGAAACTTAGAGAACTATGACAGTGCTGGGAGAAAGTGTTTTCTTTGTAATCTCTGGGCTGAGATTGACATGAGAAAAAAACTCACAATGTCGCATCTGCATGTTGCTGAATTAGAACATCCCTTGGATTCTAAACTGCTGAATGAATAAATGTCTGTTATTCATTCAACAAACATTTATGAGCAGTTTCTGTGAGCTGGGCATTGCTCATGAGAGGCTGCACATCTGTCTGTGGGAAAGAAGATATCAAGAAGGTTCCAGAACTTCCTGGCAACATGGGTCAAAAATTCTAGAATGAGCTGAGACTCAGCATCAAGGGATTGAGAAAACCTTCTTGACCGAAAGGGGGAAGAACAAAATGAGACAAAATGAAGTATCAGTGGCTGAGAGATTCCAAGCAGAGTTGAAAGGTTATCCTGGATGTTATTCTTACACATTAAGTAGATATCACCTTGTTAATTAAGGTATATTGGAGAGGCTGGAGGGAACTGCCTGAAAATGTAGAGTTGTGCTCCAGTAGCCATGTTTCTTGATGATTGATGATTGTATAATGATACAGCTTTCACAATGTGACTGTGTGATTGTGAAAACCTTGTGTCTGATGCTCCTTTTATCTACCTTGTCAACAGATGAGTAGAACATATGGTATAAAAACGAATAATAGGGGGAACAAATGTTAAAATAAATTTAGTAGATCAAAATGCTAGTGATCAATGAAATGGAGGGGTAAGGGGTATGGTATGTATGAATTTTTTTTCTGTTCTGTTTTCTTTTTATTTCTTTTTCTGAGTTGATGCAAATGTTCTAAGGAATGGTCATGATGATGAATATGCAACTATGTGATGATATTGTGAGTTATTAATTATGCATCAAGAATGGAATGATCATATGGTAAGAATGCTTGTGTTTGTACGTTGTTATGTGTAAGAAATGAATAAATAAGGAAAAAAAAGAAGAAGGTTCCAGAAGACACAGAGCAGCCCCTAACCCCGAACGGCCAAATTGGTGGAACCACTGAAGACCCTCCTGTCTGAAGGAGGTTTTCCTCCTTCCTCTTCGGAGGAGGCTCTCCCAGCCCTCCTAAGGGGGCCTCCCATGCAGGCCACTGACTTCTCCCCTCCTGCTGTCCCCTCCCGGCCATCAGGCCTTCACGCGCTTCCTACATGAATGGGTTTTTGAGAGCGTGGTGTAAGGGTGTGCAAGACGGCGAACGCCTGCGCCCCGAGCTCGCCCCGTCCGAAGCTGCCCGGACGACTGCAGGGCTGGGGGACACGAGCCTGAACTCTCCCCTAGGGGCGGGGACGACCAAGAGCCCGCGGCCCCGCACAGTTGCATGAACTTAGCCCAGGGAGAGCAGTGCTGCCAGCCTGGGTGCCCCACCCATAGGGGACCCCGGGATTCTGCCCAGCAGGGGCTTGAGACGCACGCAGAGAAGAAAGTGCCAGGAGGGTCTGGAATTGAGGCAGAAAGAGGGAGGGGAGGCGACCCCAAGACCTAGAACAAGGAGTTCCTTTCGGGGAGCACACTTGGTCCCCACACACTTTGCCCTCACTTAGGTCGGTGCCCAGAAAGAGCCAATGAAAAGTGCAGCTCATCAATCCCCTGTTAGCATAAGCAGAGGGGGAAGAGCCCCCCAGGTCCTTATAATGCAGGGATCCCAACCTCAGAGCACCCCTCCTTCTTTGGAGAAGAGCCCGGGGAGCCCTCTGCCGGGTGCTGGAGAGCCGAGACCTCGACCAGGGGCTGGTTCTTGACTTCGAGTCGCAGGAAAGAATTCAAGGTCATGTCAGCGTGCACAGCCCAACACTTTAACATGTAGAGAACTCCCGGGCTCTCCAGCCCCAATAGAGAACTCCCGAGGCACCCAGCACCCAGCAGAGAACTCCCAGGCTCTCCAGCACCCAGGGGAGAACTCCTGGGCATTCTGGCACCCAGCGGAGAACTCCCGGGTTCTCCGGCACCCAGCGGAGAACTCCTGGGCTCTCCAGCACCCAGGAGAGAACTCCCAAGCTCTCCGGCACCCAGGGGAGAACTCCTGGGCATTCTGGCACCCAGCAGAGAACTTCCGGGCATTCTGACACCCAGCAGAGAACTCCCGGGCTCTCCGGCACCCAGCAGAGAACTCCCAGGCTCTCCAGCACCCAGGAGAGAACTCCCGAGCTCTCCGGCAACCAGGGGAGAACTCCTGGGCATTCTGGCACCCAGCAGAGAACTCCAGGGCTCTCCAGCACCCAGGGGAGAACTCCTGGGCATTCTGGCACCCAGCAGAGAACTCCCGGGCTCTCCGACACCCAGTAGAGAACTCCTGGGCTCTCAGGCACCCAGGGGAGAACTCCCGGGCATTCTGGCACCCAGCAGAGAACTCCCAGGTTCTCAGGCACCCAGGAGAGAACTCCCGGGCTCTCAGGCACCCAGCAGAGAACTCCCGGGCTCTCAGGCACCCAGGAGAGAACTCCCGGGCTCTCCGGCACCCAGCAGAGAACTCTCAGACTCTCAGGCACCCAGCAGAGAACTCCCGGGCTCTCCGGCACCCAGTGGAGAACTCCCGGGCTCTCCGGCACCCAGGGGAGATCTCCCCTTGCTGTCCAGCAGCAGAAGGCCATGGAAGCAGGGTGTGTGCAGGCTGGCTTGCCGCCTGCCGTGGTTGGCACCCAGTCCCCTCTACTCTGGGGGTGACCTCCTCAGTCTTGATGGGGGTGGGGAGAGGGGTGCGGGGGGGGCTCAGTCAATCCAGCACCTTCAGCCATGGAAGCCAAAGGGCTCCCTTCTCGCAGCCCTCCTCATCACCCTGCAGACCAGGGCTGGTTCCGGGCCCTGCGGCTGCCCAGTGGGACTCCGGCTCCCAGGGGACTGAAGGAGGGTAGCCGATGCCTCTGACGGCTCTGACACCTGCGTGGCTCCCGCACTTTTCCAGCCTGGTTCTCTGAATCCGATCACTTCAGTGGCTCCCTAAAAATACATTTCTTTTTCTTTTTCTCCCTCCTTCTCAAACAGGGTTATTACTATTTCGGCCAAGGAACCCAAACAGGTGCACATAATTATCACTCAGGAAACTGCATACATTAAGATACTTTTGGCAGTAAGTGCAAGAGACTGAAGGCGAATTGGATAAAGAGAAAAGGGAATTTATTGACTCTTATAACTAAAAACTCCAAAAGCAATCATGGCTTCAGACGTGGGTGGATCCAGGGGCGTAAACCATGTCCCTGGGAGCTTGTTTCCCTCTCCCCATCAGCACTGTGAGCTTGCTTCTCGAGCAGGCTGCACCCCACTTCTCAGACTTTCTTTCTACCCCCTGGGGTTGGAATCTACAGGGATGGGGTGCAGTGAGAAAATGAACTTCCTCTAACCTTTCTGGGGAATGCCGAATGAATGGACTCACCAGATGTACTGTCAGGTAACTACATTGCCGGGGGGCAAGCCTACAGGTACCTGAAAAGGATTGTGAAGGACAGAAAGGAAACTGGAGTCAGTGCCCACAATTGGGATAACTGCTGACTGTTTACTAAGAGCAGGTTGGTGTGCAATAACCGCAGCTTCCTTTCCATATAAACAGAGCTGAAAACCGCCCCCACAGCGCTGAAGCGGCCATCTGCCTGTGCTATGATGGTGGGGCTTGGTTGCTCAAAAGTAAAATTAGCAAATTCTAGATTTATGACTCGGGGTGTTGGTCTGGGTATTGATTTCCTATTCCCCCACCAGGTCTCACCTGCTCTGCCCGCGTCCCTCAGTCTCACAGGAGAAGACAGGTGGCTCTTGCAGCTGGGAGAATGTCTGGCTTTGTCAGGCAGGAAGTTAGCAGCTGGAGGGACTTCTCCAGAATACTGGCCCAGCCCTGCCTTTGCTGGAACTTCGGCTTAAAGCCGGGGATTCATCTCTGCCCATCCTATGGGGCTCGGGTCACTGGCTTCTCAGCCCCTTTGAATCGCTAAGCCCTGGTAGAAAGCACCTCTCTCCACCCGGCTTTATTATTTCTACTTTCAGATACTTCTGCTTCCAGGGTTGCTGGTTCCCTTCTCTTAGGACCTTATTGAAGGGCCACAGAAGCCACTGAAATCTTGACTGTTTTCTTCCCGGGTTTCTTAGACTCTGTGCTAATTTGAAAGGATTATGTGCTGTAGAAAAGTCATGTTTTAATTCTGATCCATCTTGTGGCAGCAGCTGCTTCTTTTCATCCCTGTTCAGCAGTGTAGATTGGAGACTTGATTAGATTATCTCCACAGAGCTGTGACTCACCCAATTGTGGGTTCTAGCATTTGATTAGAGGCAGATGTGACTCCACCCATTCCCAGGTGGGTCTTGATTAGTTTACTGGAATCCTTTAAAAGAGGAAACATTTTGGAGAAAGCTTCAGAGCGATGAGAAACCACGAGAGCCCAAGTAGCCAGAGACCTTTGGAGATGAAGAAGGAAAACGCCCCTGGGGAAGCTTCATGAAACAGGAAGCCTGGAGAGGAAGCTGGCAGACATGTCCCATGTGCCTTTCCAGCTGAGAAAAACCCTGAACTGCGCTGGCCTTTCTCGAGTAAAGGTAACCTCTCCTTGGTGCCTTAATTTGGACATTTTTAGACTTACTTCAATTAGCTCATTTTCACTGACTTAGAACTGTAAACTTGCAATTTATTAAATTCCCCTTGTAAAAAACCATTTCGTTTCTGGTATATCGCATTCCGGCAGCTAGCAAACTAGCCCGGGCTCTGTCCTCAGAACAGAACGTGGGCTGAGCCTGATGCTCAAATAGTTTAGACAGCAACGTGCCGCCTTGGAGTGAGGGTGGCCGATGTCCTGTGTGGGCCCTGGGAAAAGCCCCCTGCCCAGCTCCACGCAGACCCCGCCAAGCCTGCCCGTCAGCTGCGCCACCTGCAGTGCCCCGCTCCCGGGTGCCATTTCCAGCACCAGCGACTAACCTCTTGGTGGCAAGTGATAGAGAGCTTGGGTGCCATGCCTCTGAGGTCCCCCGGCTGTCGCAAACAGAATGTCCAGGATAAGTTCTCGCCCCAGGCTCAGCTGGACCTTGGCATGGTCTGGAATCGATTTCTTCTCATTTCTCGATTCCTCCTTTAACTCCTTTTCAGGCTGACTCCAGGCTGGGAGGCCACGGGTGCCACGGGCAACTCAAGTCTTCTTGTCTCCGGCTGAGAGCCGAACCCTTCCCGAGCATCCTAGGAAGAGACTGACCTGGATTGACAACAATTCCGCTAAGCTAAAGGAAAACCCAGATGTGCAAAATAGTGAAACCGATTCAAGTAACAACCCCAGGAGCCAAGGGCTGTAGGTCATATTAAGCAATATCCATTTAAACTAAAATTTTTAAAAATTAGTCTATTAATAGAATATGTAGATAATATCTTCATTTTAAGTCATGCCAGAAAAAAATGCAATTCATATTAGTGTATTTTATATTTTTGTGTTTATCTGTTTGCTTCTGTTCAATTTATATTTTCCTACCTCCAGATAGTAATACCAAATTAACCAACAAATTCTTAAATGAGCTCTATTTAAATTGCTTAAAGACAAATAACTGCATAATTAATATATATTATATATTTATACTATACCAAATATATATTATTACTCCTGGAGTCCCACAAATTAAGAAAATCTGGGGAATGGTGAGAACGGGGAGAAATTCAACTTCCCCAAGTTGAATTCTTGATATTCTCACAAGCAGTGTGGACAACCAAAGGTATAGGCTGAGCCCCCAGTCTCAGGTTTGTTCATATGAAACTTAACCCCACAGGGGATAGGTCAAGCCTACTTAAAATTTAGGCCTGAGAGTCACCCCCAAGAAAGCCTCTTTTGTTGCTCAGATGTGGCCTCTCTCTCCAGCCAACACAACAAACAATCTCACCACCCTCCCCCTGTCTACGTGGGACATGACTCCCAGGGGTGTGGACCTTCCTGGCAATGTGGGACAGAAATCCTAGAATGAGCTGAGACTCAGCATCAAGGGATTGAGAAAACCTTCTCGACCAAAAGGGGGAAGAGCGAAATGGCTGAGAGATTCCAAACAGAGTTGAGAGGTTATCCTGGAGGTTATTCTTATGCATTTAGTAGATATCACCTCGTTAGTCAAGATGTAATGGAGAGGCTGGAGGGAACTCCCTGAAAATGTACAGCTGTGTCCCAGTAGCCATGTTTCTTGAAGATGATTGTATAATGATACAGCTTTCACAATGCGACTGTGTGATTGTGGAAACCTTGTGTCTCATGCTTGTTTTATCCACCTTGTCAAGAAACGAGTAGAACATATGAAATAAAAATAAATAATAGGGGGAACAAATGTTAAAATAAAAAAAAGAAATTAAGAAAATCAAGCTTCTAATACTTTTTTAAACTCCTCCTGCCCTCCCCCTAACTGCCGCACCCCCCCCCCAGTGTCCCTGCTTAACCAAATTCTACTGAAAACTCAGTAAATTTAACAAAAAATCCCATCTTGCCATTGAAACGTATAAGCCTGGATATTCAGACTCTTTCATTCAAAGCCACAAAGATTCGGGAAGAAGTATGGTGTAAAAAATGTGTAAGACCTTGAGCTGTAAAATCCAAAACCCAGCTCTGCAAACACTGCTGATGAAAGTCGTGCAGAAATCTAAATAGACAAAACTATCTGTAAGGAAAAAACTAAGATAAAAACATCCTCTACCTTTTTTCTCTCGCCTATCCCTGCCTTCTCCTGAAAAACTAAATGAGTCAGGGCAGCTATCGGAAAAGGGCTGGGTACAGAAGAAATGGGAGAAGCATAGGTTTAGCTTGAAAGTTCTTAGAGATTAGGAGTGACAGGGACAAAAAGAATGTTACAGAATAGACCATATTGTGTGTGCTTTGTCCTGTAACTCTGCAATTGAGAAATTTTTTTCCCCTAACAATACCTTTGCAACAGTAGCCACAGAAGACAAATCATTATTAAAACTCAGGATGAGGACAATAGAATAAAATCCAATTACCAAATATAAAAGCTCCAATAGGTAAAGAAATTGCCCTTAAAAGCTCTAGGAAAGTTCTACTCGGTTATGTGTGGGAGTAATTAAACAATTACAGTATATATTTTTTCAAAGCCTGATAGTATGCCCTTAAATGTGTTCATCATTTTTAAATAGTCTAAAAATAAAAGAAGTTTTTAATCTCCAATAGAGAAAAAATCCATTTCATGGACCGACTTCAAACTAATGGGAAATGTTTGCAAATGTATATTCAGGTATATCCTAACTTAGCGCATAAGAATTTATGCTGTGACTTTTAATGCCAAAAAAAAACGAATAATCAAAATTCACAGTTGCAGAAGACCTGGGTTCGATTCCCGGCCCATGCATTTCCCAAAACAAGCAAACAAGCAAGCAACAAACAAACAAAACTTCAACAAATGGTGCTGCAATAACAGGGTACTCACACGGAAAAAGAATGAAATGTGACCCTGCCATACAGCATACAAAAAAAAAAAAAAAATCTGCATAACCTAGCAGAACTTTCCTAGAGCTTTTAAGGGCATTTTCTTTACTTATTGGAACTTTTGTATTTGGTAATTGGATTTTATTCTATTGTCCTCATCCTAAGTTTTAATAATGATTTGTCTTCTGTGGCTACTGTTGCAAAGGTATTGTTAAGGGAAAAAAAATTTCTCAAAAATTTTAAATCTTTAGTCTTTTTGCCTTAAAAGCTGAGTATACTGCTTTAAAACAACATATTCAACATAAGACAAGGTGTAAATGATTCTCCTTTTCTTGAATGAGCCATCATCACCTTCTGGTAATGTCTCTTACTTATTGAAGCAAATCTACAATGCTGCTTTAGGCAGAGGACAAATCAGGATTCATAGCCTTACATATGAATAGGCTAGGCAGACACAATTGATATCTCCTGCCTCGGTGTTCCTGTTTAATTGGAAATGTTGATAAATTATGTTAGCACCCGTTTTGTGCTGCAAAGGACCTCACCCAGGGCGAGATGGCCGGGAGCTTGGGCGCAGGGACACAGGTCTCCTACCTTCCGGCTTCTGCTCTTGGCACCTGAGCCCCTGCCCAAAAGGAATATCAAAGGACCTGAAAAGTCCATGAACCAGGCGGAGCCCTGGATTTGTTGCTGGGCGGAGACGGCCTCCCCTGTGTCATTGGCTAGCCTCACCCACACTCTCCAGGCCAGAGGGCTCAGCGCTCAGCTTTTGGGGTGCACGGAGTCTCCACCGCCCCCTGGCTCCCCCATGTCCCAGTCCCCACCCCGGGCAGGTGAGCCAGGGATCGCTGGTCCTCGGGCAGCTAAGGAGGCCACTGCCTGGGGCAGCCCTCCTCCCTCGGACCCTCACGGGCCGCCTTGCAGGGGAGTGGGGTGGGGGGGTCGGGGGAGTGTAGGGGGTGTGGAGACCAGCACCTGACCCTGCCACCCCCCTTCCTGCTTCTCCGAGGGCCGTGGCTTTGTGTCCCAGCAGCAGGCCTTCCGGGAGCCCCAGAGCCGACCCTGGCCCCCCCGAGAGCAGCCCAGGGCTCCAGCCGCAGCCAGTGCCTGGGCCAGAGGCAGCGGCGAGACCCCGGTGCCAGCTCCCTCCGAGGACAGGACGCTGGCGCCCGTGACAGGCGAGGGGACCGCAGGACAGCGGCCGTGGAGTGGCTCAGTCCCAGGTTCGAGTCCGGGCTCTGCCACTTATCTCCTCGGTGGTCCTGGGCTGCCCCCCATGACCTTCCTTGGGCTCCCCCTTCTCTTCTGCCAAATGGGGACCACCCATCGCTCACCTGGCACCTCCCGAGGACTAACCAGCATGTCTAAATTGCCTGAACGAGGCAAGTGTCCAGGTTAAAAATCAAAACGCAATTACGAGCAATTCCTGATTCCTTTCGTCTTCATCTCTGAGGACCCCGCCACCCTGTGTTTATTTCAAGGAAACAAAGCAAAATTAAAAGAATGGAACATTCTTCTTCATCTCCTTCAATGGGGGAAAAAATAAAGGAGATGGGGGAACAAAAACAATAAATGGAAAATGAATATAAAAGCCACTTCCAGGCCATTTTCGTTCTCCTTTTTGGACACCGCTGTTTCATTAGCACAAGGAATGGACATAAAATTCCTTCCACGCCATGTGCTTTCCTGGGGTGGTTGTTTGTCTTGGAATGTAACTGACAGGCAGGAGGCCGGCTTGCAGGATCCAGGCGTGGGTGGGGGGCCGAGAACATTCCTTTAAAGCCAGCCAAGAGGCTCAGGGATGGGGCGGGGGTGCGGGGCGGACGCTCACTCCCCACAGGTAACCCATAACTGCATTCCTTTCGTGCATTCTGTAAACATCTGCCATGAGCCCCACGTGGGGGGCCATGGCATATGGATTAAACCAGACGTGGCCCCTGCAGCGACGGACATTCTTGCAAGTAAACAACTGGTGTGATTACTTATCCAATCGTCCCTGTGATGAGCGCCCCCAGGGAGAAGTGCAGCGGCGAGGGCAGCTGGTGACACGGGGCTGAGCTGGCAAGCTGGGTCCACTGGGGCCGATGGGCTCTGGTATCAGGAGGTCAAAGAAATCACCTCTTCTCCATCCTCCCCCACACGTTGATGTTCAGAGGTTCACGCCTCCTTGTTCGTCAGGGGACGTGCCTCTGCTTCTGGTTTTCGTCCTCTTGTTGTCTGGCAGTGGTTTCCAGGAGCAGGCTGCGGTGGGAAGACGTTTATGATTGCATCTTGAAACTGTTAAGTTTGATGTCCTGTCCAAGAGGAGAGGATGAGAAGGTGCCCGGCTCTGGGGATCTGGGCTGTGGGGGCTGGGAAGCAGTTTCCCAGGGCTTCGATGGTACATGCCACACCCTGGGGAGGTTTAAATAGGGGGAATTTATCATCTTGTGGCTTGGGGGCTACACGTCCTGTGCCAAGGTGTCACCCTTGCCTTCTAGAGGCGGGGCCTTCTCGAGTCTGTAGGGTTCTAGTGCCAGTTGGCCGCGGTCCCTGGGGCTCCTTGGCCCTCGTCTCTGTTTACGCCATGTGCTTCTCCTTCCGGCTTCCTTCCCTCCTGTTCAGGGCCTGTGTCTCTGCTGAGATTCCCTCTCCTTGTAAGGACTCCAGCCGTGTGCATGGAAGCCACCCTGATTCAACCTGGCCCCATCTAAAGGGAATCCTCAGAGTTTCCACTCGTAAATCCGTGCCCACCTTACCCAAGAATGGCATCTTCACGGGTCCTGTTTACAAAGGGGCTCACACCACAGGACTGGGGGGTCAGGGGTCAGGACTTGAGCGTGGCTTTTGTGGGAGGCATGGTTCAATCCCCCAATGGGCAGTCTGGACGCAAGATGGAAATCTGGATGTGACCAGCCCCGGGTGTTCCTTGAAGCTGAGGATGGGATGCAGGGATGTAGGGGGAGGGTGTCTGGAGAGAGACCCGCTCCTGCATTTAGGGATCAGGATGGAGGAGCAGCAAAGAAGGCAAAGAAGAATAAGAAGAGAATCAGGGGGACCTGGAGGGCCAGAGGTAAGGAAGTAAAGAGGGGGAGGGGAGGCTGCCGGGACAAGGGCTGCTGACAGACCAGGCAGAATCTGAGCGAGGATATTTGTGACCCCGACAAGAGATTTCACTAGCTTGATGGCAGGGGAAGGCTAGAACCATTAACAAGAGAATGAGTCCTTTTGGGCAGAAATGGGAAAGTTGACCCAAAAATTCATGTAGACTTGCCAGAGGCCTCAAACAGCCAAAACAACTTTGGAAACAAAGATCAAAGTTGGAGGCCTCTGGCTTCCCAATTTCAAATTTTAATACAAAGCTATAGTGATGCCTTGGTCCTGGCATTAGGGCAGACACACAGATCAATGGGACAGAATCAGGAGTCTAGAAATAATCACATACATCTGGGGTCAGTTGATTTTCCACAAGGGTGACAAATCTTCAGTAAGTCCTGGGAAAACAGGATATTCATGCCAAAAAATGAGGTCAGGCTCTGACCTCATCCATATAGAAAGTTGTATTTAAAAATATTGATTATTTTGCAAAGTCCCCTTAGGGGAATGGTGAGAAAGGGGGAAAATCCAACTTCCCCAAGTGGATAATTCTTGATATTCTCACAAGCAGTGGGGACAAACAAAGCAATAGATTGAGCCCCCAATCTTGGGGTTTGTTCATATGAAACTTAACCCTGCAAAGGATAGGTTAAGCCTACTTAAAATTAGGCGTAAGAGTCACCCCCAAGAGAACCTCTTTTGTTCTTAGATATGGCCTCTCTCTCCAGCCAACACAGCAAGCAAACTCACCTCCCTCCCCGTCTACATGGGACATGACTCCCAGGGGTGTGGACCTTCCTGGCAACGTGGGACAGAACTCCTAGAATGAGCTGAGACTCAGTATCGAGGGACTGAGAAAACCTTCTTGACCAAAAGGGGGAAGAGCGAAATGAGACAAAATAAAGTGTCAATGGCTAAGAGATTCCAAACAGAGTCAAGAAGTTATCCTGGAGGTTATTCTTACACATTAAATAGATATCACCTTTTTAGTTAAGGTGTAATGGAGAGCTGTAGTTTTCACCTTTAGTTAAAGTGAAAATGTAGAGCTGTGTTCCAATAGCTAGGTTTCTTGAAGATGATTGTATAATGATATAGCTTTCACAATGTGACTGTGTGATTGTGAAAACCTTGTATCTGATGCTCCTTTTATCTACCTTACAACAGATGAGTAAAACATATGGATTAAAAATAAATAAATTTAGTAGATTGAAATGCTAATGATCAATGAAAGGGAGGGGTAAGGGGTGTGGTATGTATGAATTTTTTCTGTTTTCCTTTTTATTTATTAATTTAAAAAATTAACAACAAACAAAACATTAAGATATCATTCCATTCTACATATATAATCAGTAATTCTTAATATCATCACATAGTTGCATATCATCATTTCTTAGAACATTTGCATCAATTCAGAAAAAGAAAAAGAAAACAGAGCTAGTGATAAATGAAAGCAAGGGGTAAGGGGTATGGTATGTATAATCTCTTTTTTTCTGTTATCATTTTATTTCGTTTTCTGTTGTCTTTTTATTTCTTTTTCTAAATCGATGCAAATGTTCTAAGAAATGATCATGATGATGAATATACAACTATGTGATGATATTGTGAATTACTGATTATATATGTAAAATGGAATGATCATATGGTAAGAATGTCTGTATGTTGGTATGTTTAATAAATATGTATATTATATACATATATATATATATATATGCAAAAAAAACAAAACTTAACTCAAAATGGATCAAAGACCTAAATATAAGAAGTAAGAGGTAAAGCCATAAAACTCTTAGGGAAAGACATGGGAGTAAGTCTTTATGAACTCAAATTTGGCAATGGATTTTTAGATATGACAGCAAAGCACTAACCACTGATCTTCATGACAACTGAAAACTTTGGTATACCAGAGGGCATTATCAAAAGTGAAAAGCCAAACCACATGATGAAAGAAAATATTTGCAAACCGTATATCAGAGGAAGGTCTAGTATACAGAGCATATAAAGAACTCTTACAACTCGACAACAAAAAGACAAGCACCATGCATCTATGTGATGATGTTAAGAATTACTGATTGCATATGTAGAATGGAATGATTTCTAAATGTTGTGTTAATTTCTTTTTTTTCTTTAATTAATAAAAAAAATAAAAATAAAAAATAACCATTCTAGAAAAAAAAATGTAAGGAGGAGTATGTCACCATTACTTCTTATTCCAATAAAACATTCATATTTCACAATTAAAAAAAAAAAAAGACAAGCACCCCAACTGAAAAATGGACAAAAAGACTGCAACAGACATTTCTCCACAGATGTATGGATGATCAGGAAGTACATGGAAAGATGCTCAACGTCATTAGCCACTAGGGAAAAGCAAATCAAAACCAGAATGAGTACCATCTCACACCCATTAGGATGGCTCTAATAAATAAAAATTTTAATGGAAAGATAAAGAGTCTTGGCGAGGATGTGCAGAAACCGGACGGGGAGAAGGTAAAATGGTGCAGCTGCTGTAGACAATAAAATTTTGCAATTCCTCAAAAACTGAAACATCGAATTAATTCCCATGTGGCTCGGTGATTCTGCTCTGAGGCCGTACCTCAAAATAATTGAAAACAGGTGTTGAGACAACCCAACTGTCAAAGCAATGAATGTATAAACAGAGTGTGCTATATACACACAATTCAGTACTATTCAGCCATAAAAAGAACTGACGTGGGGAACCTTGAAAACACTGTGGTGTGTGAAATAAGCCAGACACGACAGACCACATATTTGTCAGAATAGGTAAATCCGAAGGAGGCGGGAAGTAGGTGGGTGGTTGTTGGGGCCCAGGGGTGGAGGGGGGTGGGGGCATGGGCTTCGTTTTTGGGGTGGTGAAAACTTTCTGGAAGTAGACAGCTGTGCTGATTGCACAGCATGGCAAAGATACTGAGAGTCAGTGATGGTAAATTTTATGTGATATGTATTTTGCCGCAATAAAAAAAGAGCGTGTGAAAGTGGGTAAAGGGAAGGCGTTATTATAAGCAGGGACTCTGCAGGGCGCAGGGATCCGGGCAGGGCCCCCCAGGGTAGCTTGCTTAGCTCCACCATGTCTAGGGCCTGACCTGGGAGCAGCTGGGGGTGGTGACTCGATGGCTCCGCCTCGGAGGTGACGTGCAACACGTCCAGCCAGGGCCATCACAAAGGTCGGCCAGGCTCAGGGGAGGGGGCACGGGCTCCACCCCTCCGTGGGAGAAGGGTCAAGGTCACCCTGGAAGAAGAGCACCTGAGTGGGGAGTTGTCGCGGCATCCTTGGGAGATAAAAGCGGCAGCATCAGATGTCCCCACACCCGCTTGCAAATAGCAAAGTTCTCTCTCCTGCTCCTGCTTGAGCCTCCTGGCCTTGGAGAATGAGGTTTGGCTTCCTTGTAGACCCCGGCAGCTCCCCCATCCACCCCAGGCTCAGCAGAGCCCTCATCTGCTTTCCCACCAGGCAGCAACTGCCCTGGGGACACCTCCATGCTTCTCTCTGGGTCCCCAAGAAGTCTCTCCCGGGACTCACAGTCTGCTTTCTTCTGAAAGATGGGAAGGGCTGAAGTGGGTATAAATGGGGGAAGTACTTGGTGCAGCTAAGAGAAGCACAGCCCCCAGGAGAAAGGAGCCCCACCCCCCTTAGGAAGGACCAGGCTAGCAGGCTTTGTCTGTGTGCCCACTTGCCTGCCCAGCTCGCCTACCCCCAGGGGAGGCTGCATTTGTAGGGAAATGGAGCAGACAGCTGAGAGGGGGGTGGCAGGAATCCGTGGACCTTAATGCTTGGTCTCCCTCCTGGAAGTTCCTGCCGAGGGAGGCTTGCCAACACTGGGGCTGAGCACAGGGGTCTGGGCTCCCAGGAGCCCAGCAGAGGTCAGCCAGGGGTCCAGGCATGCCCAGGAAGCCGTGGCCAGCTCCTCGTTCTGCTTCCCAAACTGCTTCCAGCCTGGGAGTAGGAGGAGCACTGGACAGAAGCTTGAGCTGTCTCCAGTTCTGTGCAGTTCCTTGCTAGCAGGTGCCTTGACCTCTCTGAACCTCTGTCTCCTCCTCTATTAGATGAAAATAGCAAGTCCTCCCCGGACTCTCCCACACGCTTGAGCACCGATGGAAACTGCTTCACAAATACGTTTGGCAAGCATTCACCGCTCGAGTCCATGGGAGGTGCCCTGGGGAAAGGGTAACGAACCAAATTGACGCAGACATAAAATACACTGATAAACATATGCATATTCACTGGTATATGGAAAAGAATAAGCAAATTGGACTCAAAGCACAGCCTTTGGTTTGTTTTTGGTCTCCCACTGCCCCTTTAAACTGTATCCAGTGTGCCTTGGAACTTTCTGTTGATTTTTAGGGGACCAAGAGTCCTGGGGGCGTTTTAGGTTGCAAACACCTTCCCAATTCCCAAATTAAACCACCTAATCTCCGCAACAGTCGAAACACCCAACAGTGTAGCGTGCAGTCCTGCCCCTGCCGGCCAAGCCCTGCAGGGCCAGGAGGCTGTGGGAGGGGGCGAGGGGAGGGGACAGGACAGCCAGGTCAGCGGCTTCGAGCTTCCCAGGCCCTAAGGGTTACCCAGGCTTCAGTCTGCAGCCCAGCCCAGCAACCCTGGTGGTCTCCCCCCCACCAGCGGCTGGTGGTCCTGGAGCACGAACCCCCTTACAGAGGCTCTTCTGGGCAGAGGCATCTCGGCCAGGGCCCCCTGTTCACTGCCAGTCTCATCCAGCGACAGGCCTCAGCTGCCTCCCCCTCGCACACCCACATCTGGGTCCCAGGAGACCCTCCTGCAATCGTCACCCAGAGAGTGCCAACAGCTGGGAGGGGAGACGGTCACAGGGCAGCACTCCTGGGCTCTACCGCCAAAGTCCCTGTTCATCCTCCTCGCCCTCTGGAGTCCCCAGCTGAGTCGGCCCGAGCCCTCGGTGTGGGGAGCACGCTCCAGAGCTCTCAGGGTAAAGCTCCTCCTTCCCCATGCCTGCCCCAAAGGGACCAGTACTCCCCAGCAGCACGGCCTCCTCCAAGGTAATGCCTCCCCTGTCTTCTCACCAAATCCTCTCTTGCTCACCAAATCCTCTCTTGGCCCGTCAACTGCCTTGACCCGCCAAGGGGTTCCAGAGTGAGGGAGGTCCTTGGGGCCATTTCCTTTGAAAATCTGGTGTCCCCAAAGCTGTCATGCTGTCACGGGCTGGCTTGTACCCCTGGAAAGGTGTGCTCAAGTCCTGAGCCCTGAGGCATGAATGTGGAAATAGTGTCTGAATTCATGAGGAGTTAAAATGAGGCCAAGCCGGACAGGGTGGCCATATTCCAGTATGCCTGCAAGGTCAACAGTTGCCTGGGGTCCTTAGAAGAAGGGGAGAAATGGGCACAGACAGACAGATACAGAGGAAGAGGCCACACGAACACTAGAGAGATGCGGCCACAAGCCAAGGATGCCAAGGATGGCCAGAAACCATGAGAAGCTGGAAGAAGCAAGAACGGATCCTGATAAAGCATACTTCTCAGAAGGGGCCTGGGCTCAGAGGGCCGCGTGCTTTGGGCTCAGTGCTCTGTGGTCTTAATCATTTTGCCTTTGAATGTGTGTTTCGTAAGACTTCACTTGCAAATGACACAAATTGCTCATATATCTCCTTCCCTCCCCCTTTATATTGCTGTCATCTCAGGTCACATTTTTATACATCGTATGACCACTAACATTTTAAATGTTCTTTTACACATTTGCCTGTTAAGTCATATGGGGAGAGGGAAGCAATTACAAACCAAAAGTATATAATACAAGATTTTATATTTACCTATGTAATTACCTTTACCAGTATTCTTTATGTCTCTTTATGGCTGTGAATTACACCTACTATCCTTTTATTTCAGCCTGAAGGACTCCCTTTAGCATTTCTTGTAGGGTAGGTGTTCTAGTTTGCTAGCTGCCAGAATGCAACATAGCAGAAATGGAATGGCCTTTAAAAAGAGGAATTTAATAAGTTGCAAGTTTACAGTTCTAAGGCTGAGAAAATTTCCCAATTAAAACAAGTCTATAGAAATGTCCAATCAAAGGCATCCAGGAAAAGATACCTTGATTTAAGAAGGCCAATGAAGTTCAGGGTTTCTCTCTCAAGTGAGAAGGCACATGGCAAACACAGTCACGGTTTCTCTCTCAGCTGGAAGGGCACATGGCGAACATGGCGTCATCTGCTAACTTTCTCTCCTGGCTTCCTGTTTCATGAAGCTCCCCGGGAGGCGTTTTCCTTCTTCATCTCCAAACGTCGCTGGCTGGTGGACTCTCTGCTTCGTGGTGCTGCAGCATTCTCTGCTCTCTCTGAATCTCTTATTCTCCAAAATGTTTCCTCTTTTATAGGACTCCAGTAAACCAATCAAGACCCACCCGAATGGGTGGAGACATGTCGTCCCCTGATCCAGTTTAACAACCACTCTTGACTTAATCACATCATCCAGGGAGACGATCCAATCACAGTTTCAAACATACAGTATTGAACAGGGATTATTCTAATTTTATGAAATGGGATTTTGATTAAAACATGGCTTTTCTAGGGGACATACATCCTTTCAAATCAGCACAGTAGGTCCTCTGGTAATGAACTCTTTCAGCTTTAGTTTAATCTGTAAATGTCTTAATTTCTCCTTCATTGTTCAAAGAAATTTGCTGGATATAGAATTCTTGGTTGACAGTTTTGGTTTGTTTTTTCTTTAAGGGTTTTAGATATGTCTTTCCACTAGCTTCTGGCCTCCATAGTTTCTGATGAGAAATCAGCTTTTAACTTTATTGGAGAGCTTTGCATGTGAAAAGGACTTCTTTCTTGCTGCTTTCAAAATTCTCTTTCTCTTTGGATTTCAGCAGTTTCACTGTAACATGTCTTGGTGTGGAACTCTTTTGGTCCATCCTGTTTGGAGTTCATTGTGTTTCTTGAATGTGTATGTGCAAGTTTTTTATCAGATTTGGGAATTTTTAGACCAAAATTTTTCCTCAGATACTTTTCCTGCTCCTTTCTCTTTCTCTTGTCCTTCTGGAACTCCAGTCACACATGTATTGGTATTCTTGATGATGCCCCAGACTTAATTTATTGTGCATCATTATTTTTCGTGATGCTCCTCACATTGGAAATTTCAATTGCCTTGTCATCAATTTCTCTGGTCCTTTCTTCTCCCCATCCAAATCTGATGTTGACTCCATCTTAACGAGTTTTTCATTTCAATTATCATACTGTGGAGCTCCAAAATTTCTGTTTGGTTCTTTCTACTTTCCATTTATTTATTTTGTTCAGACAGCATTCTTCTAATTTCTTTTAGCTCTTTGTATACAAATTCCTTTAGATCTTTGAACATATGTAAGACAGTTTACTTAAAGCCTTTGACTCATAGTTCCAATGTATGAGAGTCCTCAGCAACGGTTTCTGCCAAAAAAAATTTTCCTGTGAATACATGAATCTTGTAACTTTTTGTTGAGAACTTGACATTCTGAGAAGTATGCTGTTATAACTCTGGAAATCTAATTTTCCTGCTCCTCTGAGATTGCTAGCTTTTACGGTAGTGGTGGTGAGGGTGCTGGTGATGGTGGAAGGCTAGAACCATCATTTTGTGACTTTTCCAACCTATTTTTGCTCCCAATTGCAGCTTAGGAACAAATGGGGAATACTGCCTTTTCAAGACCCTTCTGCCCTAAAGGAGTGGATGGGACAGGGGAGGGTTAGAAAAATAGTGCCCTCAGAGCCCACTCCCCAGTGATCTGAAGTAGCGGATCAAAAGTGATGACCAGCAATCAAATCACACATACCTGGATTTGGGAAAACTAGATCTTTATATCCCACCTTGGTGCTAGCAGTCTGCACCCAGAGCCTGGGTTGCAGTCCCCACTTCTGCCTGCCACATGGCTGGGGGATGGAGGATGGTGGCTGCATCATGAAGGGTGAAATTTACTGCAATTTTTCAGCCTCTTCCTTCTGCTCTTCCCTGGATGCTGCATCGTGTTCCACCAGGCTCCAGAATTTCAAAATATTTGATTCAGGTGGTTTCTGCAAGTTCAATAGTTGTTTGGGGGAGAAATTGATTCCTGCAGCTTCTGACTCTGCTGTCTTCCCGCATTCCACATCTTTCGACGTGTAGCATTTTCATTCCATTTGAATCCAAGTAATTTCCAATTTCCATTAAAATTACCTCTCAAGGAACCCTGACCATGTTCACCATGTGCCTTTCCAGATGAGAGAGTGTTCTAGTTTGCTAGCTGCCAGAATGCAATATACGTGAAACAGAATGGCTTTTAAAAAGGGGAATTTAATAAGTTGCTAGTTTACAGTTCTAAGGCAGAGAAAATGTCCAATTAAAGCAAGTCTATAGAAATGTCCAATCAGAGGCATCCAGGGAAAGATACCTTGGTTCAAGAAGGCCAATGACATTCAACGTTTCTCTCTCAGCTGGAAGGGCACATGGCGAACATGGTGGCATCTGCTGGCTTCCACGTGGCTCTACCAAAAGGGGACTCTCTCCAAAATGTTTCCTCTTTTAAAGGATTCCAGCAAGCAACTCCACCTTCAGTGGGTGGAGACACACCTCCATGGAAATCATCTAATCAAAAGTTACCACCCACAGTTCGGTGGGTCACATCTTCATGGAAACAATCAAAATGCTCCCACCCAGCAATATTGAATGAGGATCAAAGGGCATGGCTTTTCTGGGGTCCACCACAGATTCAGATAGGCACAGAGAGAAACTGTGACTGTGCTCGCCATGTGCCTTCTCACTTGAGAGAGAAACCCTGAACTTCATCGGCCTTCTTGAACCAAGGTATCTTTCCCTGGATGCCTTTGATGGGACATTTTTGACTGTAAACTAGACATTTCTCTAAACTTGCTTTAATTGGGACATTTTCTCAGCCTTAGAACTGTAAATTAGCAACTCATTAAATTTCCATTTTTAAAAACCAAGAAAAAAAATTACCTCTCAAAACCATATGTTATTGAAAACAAATGTTTCTTAATCGCCCAACCTAAGAATTTTCCAGATTTTAAAAATTGGTTTCTTACTAATCACATTTTGGCCAGAGAACATAAAGTGTGTGATATCAAGTTTTGAAATTCATTGAGGCTGGTTACTTTATACTGACATTATTGTATGTTTTGTCATTACTGATCTATTTGGATTAATTTCTACCATCCTATTTTGTGTTTTCTCCTTGTTTCACCTTTTCTTCATCTCTTTTTTGTTTTCTCTTCATTTCTCTGAATTTTTTTTTCATTCCTTTTCTGGAGTTCTCCTTGTCTGAAAGTTATTCTATTTCCATTCCTTTGGTGATTATCCTAGAAAACTTGAATATACTAACTGAACAAAATCTAAAATAGACCAAATATTTTTCCCTCCTCTCAGCAGCTTAAGGCTCTCTGAACACTTTTATTCTAATTACTTCCCTAAGTTATGTGTTACTGTTGCTAGGAGGTTTAACTGTTGATTGTTTTTTAACCCAACAAGACATGCATTACTGTTGTTCTTTAATCTCATCAATGTTGGTTTAGATTTACCAACATTTTTGCTGTTTTCTCTTCTCTTTTATTTTCCCCTCTTGCAAAAAGGATAATGTCCTTCTCCAAAAGGATAATTTTCCTTGGCCTAAAATTTGTTACCCAGAATTTCTTTTTAGGGGTGTTTCCTCTTGGCAAACTCTAGCTTTAAAATGTGTCTAAAAATATCATTATTTCACCCTTGTTCAATTTTTTTTTATGCACACAGAATTGTAGATGGACTGTTATTTTCTCTCAGATTATTGAATATATAATTTCACCATCTTCTGGCCTTCCCTTTTACTACTGAAAAATTAGCTATCAGGCTAACCATTAGTCCTTTGAAGGCCAGTACTTTATTCTCCTGGATGCGTTTAAGGCCATCTCTTTCATTTTGGTGTTCTTTTATTTCACCATGATATAAGTAGGTTTTTTAAATCTATAAATTGGTGATTTTCATATTTCTGGAAAGTATTCAATCATTATCCCTTCAAATATTGCCTCTGCTCCATCCCCCCCCACCCCACCTCCTCTGTCTCCTCACCTTTCTTTATGCAATTCTGACTGGTTATAACAAATCTTCTTCTCTATTTTCCATGTTTTCTAATTATCTTTAAGGTCTATTTATCTCTCTGAGCTGCATCCCCAATGTTTTCTTCCATTCTCTATTCCACATTACAATTCCCCCTTCAGCGGTGTCTAATTTGCTATTGAGCCCATCTATCAAGGTTTGCTTTTTAACTCCAATCACCATATTTTTAATTTCAGAAGTTCTACATGATTCCTTTACAAAATCCTTATTTGCTTGAATTTTTAAACCTTTCTTTGATTTCTTGAAACTTATTATTAAAAAAAAAATACCTTTGGGGCAATTTCATGGACTCAGTCAACATGATCATCAGTTTCCATGGCCCCAGGAGACTCAGAAGGCAGAACTCAAAGTCCAGGGACTCCCTCAAATCAAAGAATTTATAGATTTGATTTGTGGCTCACCTTTATAATTCCTTTCTTCCTTGAATGTTTTGTGACTTAGTTCTATAACCATATATTTTACTTGAATCCTTATCTCTGGAAATTTATTTGAGAATGGCTTGTTTGTTTCTGCTAAGTGCCAGGAAGCACTACAAGCTCCAACCCGCCTCACACTAAATGCGTGGCTTTCAGATGTCTCAGGAACTCAAGGAGTGTGAGTTGGGGCTGTGTCTGATGACAAGTAATGAATCTGGAGGATAGGCCTTTTCCAAACCACTCAAACCTGACATTCAAGGTAGTTTTCTTACTTGTTCTTTACCCTGTGCATAAGTATGAGTGTGTATGTAGGGTATTTCTAAAACACCCTCACACTGATGCTAAGCCCTTCGGTCTCTGGGTGCCCAGTCTTGTGCCTGTCCTTTGAGCCCCATCAAACCCCAGAGGCTCTGACTGACCTTTCCATGAAATGGCCTCAGGGTGAAGTTGGCTTCAGGCCTCCAACTGCCTGGTCAGAGGAAGCTTTACTTTCTTACCTGTTCACTGATGACTTAAAGAAATATCTTCTAAGTCACCCCTAGAGAACCTCTTTTATTGCTCAGATGTGGCCTCTCTCGGCCAACACAACAAGCAAACTCACCACCCTCCCCCTGTCTACGTGGGACATGACTTCCAGGGGTGTGGACCTCCCTGGCAACGTGGGACAGAAATCCTAGAATGAGCTGGGACTCAGCATCAAGGGATTAAGAAAAACCTTCTTGACTGAAAGGGGGAAGAGAGAAATGAGACAAAATAAAGTGTCAGTGACCGAGAGATTTCAGAGTTGAGAAGTTATCCTGAAAGTTATTCTTATACATTTTATAGATATCCCCTTTTTAGTTTAT
Source organism: Tamandua tetradactyla (assembly GCF_023851605.1). Taxonomy (NCBI): domain Eukaryota; kingdom Metazoa; phylum Chordata; class Mammalia; order Pilosa; family Myrmecophagidae; genus Tamandua; species Tamandua tetradactyla. The sequence continues at coordinate 5,535,155 of NC_135335.1, forward strand.
GGTGCATTAGAGAGGCTAGAGGGAACTGCCTGAAACTGTACAGCTGTGTTCCAGTAGTCATGTTGCTTGCAGATGATTGTATAATGATACAGCTTTCACAGTGTGATTATGTGATTATGAAAGCTTTGTGTCTGATGCTCCTTTTATCTATGATATTGACAGATGAGTAAAACATATGGATTAAAAATAAATAAATAATAAGGGGAAGGAAAAAATATATATCTTTTATATTTTAACTCCATTTTGGATGTTTTTTCAGGTGGAGTGTCAGTCCCTTGTTGCAAGAAATGGAAGTGCTTTATCAAATGTTGACACTTTCTCCTGATTGTCCAAATTATTTAAAATAATAAAACCTTGAAGATACTGTGGCAGCCCCAGCATATCCCAACGTGAACCTGCCCCCTGGGGTAATCAAGGTAACCACTACTCCAATCTGGTTTTTACCATTTCCCTGAATATTTTTCTATTACATTTTGTGTATTTATAAATCAAAAAATTGTTTTACATTTTTAAACTGCATATAAGTGATGTCATGCTGTACATACCCTTCAGCAATTTGTTTTTATTGTCCAATACTGCATTTCTGAGATTTATCCATGCTGACAGATGAGCTCTAGTTCATTCATTTCAATTGCTCTTGGCAAAACCAGTGTTTGAATAATCACAGGTTGTCCTTTCTTTCATTAATGAAGATACACACATTATCATATACTTGCCAGTTTTCAAAAATGTTGGAATGAATGTTTATGTAGGTATCTCCTCGTACATTTTACCATCAAAAAAAATTTTTTTTTTTTTTTTGCATGGGCAGGCATCAGGAATCGAACTCAGGTCTCTGGCATGACAGGTGAGAACTCTGCCACTGAGCCACCATTGCCCACCCCAGCAAGAGAGTTTAAAAGGTAGTGATAATACCAAAGGAAAAAAAGTTAATATAACAGATTGCGCTTAATTTTAAGAAGTAAGGCAGCGTTAATAGACTAGGGAGCTTGTTTCTTTATTGAGTTAATGTCTGTTTACAAATTATAACTGTTTGGCTTGCCTTGTGACTACAGAAAGGGGCAGCCAGCAAACAATTAAGTGAGCCAAAAAATCCAGAAATGTAGGAACTGTTCTAAGGCCAAAGAGGATGGGTCAGCTTTAGTGGACTGACTCAGGACTAAATAGAAAAGAGTCCTGTGGGACATTTAGCAATTTAAAAAATTAGCCAAGTCTCTCAATATGGAGAGTTGACTTTCTGGGCTCAGGCTTCCATTTCTTGGGAGGTGAAATGTCCAGAAGTTCATACTAAGTAGAATTTTAAATGTTAATGAGGCCTCCACTGCCTCCACTGTAGATTGATCCCAGTAGCTAAAAACCACAAACAATGCTTACATTTGTCTACACCTGTTTCCAGCTCCTCTTTGCTCAGTAGATCCTTCTCACTTTTAAGACCTGGGTGAAGCCCTCCTCCTCCAGGGAGCCTGCCCGTACTTCTCCAGCCCTCAGCCGTCGCCTTCCTCACACCTGCCCGGATTATCTCACCTGTGGCCTGACCAGCTAGACTAAGCTTATGGCCTTAGTTTGATGGGTACAAAGTCCAATAACAGTGATAATGGTGATTATTTTTTCCCAAACACTGTCTCCTTTATTACAGGGATGAAACCATCCAGGCTAGAATCCCAAAATTCCAGTAGAAGAGTTCACGGGTGAACAAGTTTGGGAAACACAGCCATCATGCTGTGCTTTTGAAGTCTGCGGTGCCCCTTGTACCTTACAGGCTCTGAGAAGTCCTGCAGTAAAGGGAACTGTGCCCCTCATTTAGCCTAACAGGTCCCAAACCTAGTAAAGATTGTTGGTTGTCCTTTTGCCGTGTCTCCCATGTGATCACCTAGCTTCCCCTCGGGAATGACCAGCATCTGGAGGGCACAGCCTTGTCACCGGCGCTTCTTTTGTTTCTGTAGCACAGCCTGCAGCAATGCTTGCTCAATACTCATGCACTTTACCCACCTGGGGCCGTGCAGTGTCCTGGAGAGAGCACTGGCTGGGAGCATGGAAATGGCCAGCGGCCTGGCTTGACCCTGAGTAGCTGTGGATTGGTCTCCTGGAGCCATGACCTGCTTACCTGTAAAATGGGGATAGCGCCACTCCTACTCCGAGCCCATCTCACAGGTGGCTACAGAGAGCAAATCACACTGGGTTGGGAGCTGTGTGCAAGGTGGCCTGTGCCATTTGCGGATGAGGGGCAGTGGGCCGGACATAAAAAGACTGTCATTTAATGCATCAACTCCGGGACCCGCCTCAGGATGCCACGGGGGCGCGGCAGGTGGGACAAGCCAGGACGTCAATCCCCCACGCTGAGACGGGAGGCTCACCATCCCGAAACATCTGGAAGCTGCGGGAAGCCAATAAAAACAGCTCGGGGTAATGAGGAACTTTGGAGACAATAATGGTGCTTGCATGATACTGTGAATGTAATTAATGCTACTGAGTCATGCACTTAACATCGGTTCAGTGGCGAATGGTGTATTGTATATATTTTGCCACAATGAAAACATACAGACGCAATTTCAGGTGCTAGCACCCCAAGACTGGTCCGGGCAAAGAAGTCTGTAGAGGACATACAGGCTCATCTGCAAACACCGCCCCTGGCTCGGCACCCCTCATCCCCACCCACCCGGGGGGGGGGGGGGGGCAGCAAAATCAAAGGCAGGAAAAGATGGGGTGAGGCTGGCCTGGAGGAGGGCTTGCTGGGTTGGGGAGGGGAGCTGACCTTGGCTGCCAGGGAAACCTGTTTACCCCGCCCCACCCCACCCTGGTCCAGCTCTCCCTGCCTCATCTGTAGATGGGGGGTGACCGTGTTCAGCTCGCTGGGTGATGGTAAAAAAAAAAAAACTTCAGGCAATTTAGGCTCGCACAGGCATATCGAGGGATCTGTGAATTGAGCAGTACCCCGTTCAGAAAGGAGAAGGGGGTTCTTACAAAGTGGGGGGGGGCACATAAACGTGGACCAGTGTGGTGTGCCTGTCCATTCCAGCAAGCTCTCCATCCTGCACCCCTTACCATCAGGTATGCTGACCTGCATTCCTGCAGGGTGCTGCCCACTCCTCAGAAAGCCCCTGCGGCTGGGTGTCTTCTGGGGAAGCCCTTTGGGAAGGGGTCCCACCCAGCACCCACGCGTAACCCACCCAGGAATCAGAGGTCGCTGGTGACAGCACACACACACACACCAAAGACAAGACGTGGGGTACTGGACGGCCCCTGGGGGCAGCCACTAGAAGCTGGCAAGAGGGCAGCCTCTTTCACAGCGCCCAGGGCCCCCCCTGGGCCAGGAGCTGCAGGTAGTCAGAGGCCCCCACTTCTCCCCCAGCCTGGGCCTGTGCCGCGGAGCCATCTGCACTCAGCTCCCCAACCCGGGTGCTGACCCCACTGGCTCCCACTCTGGGGGTTCGCCTACCCCCGCCTCTGATACTGGGACCCTCTTCTCACAGGCCGCCCTGCTGCGGGGTTCCCTCCAGGGCAGCTCACGCCAGCTGCTTTCTCAGCATCCCCCCAGTCACACCCCCCCCGCCTTTGCTCAGTCCTCCCCCCAGTGCCCCCTCTCCATGCACCCCCCAACTCCACAGGCACAGCCCGAAACCCCCAGCAAGACTTGGCACTCTCTCTCCAAAGACGGTGTCTCACCCAGGAGGGGAGGAAGGAGGGCCCCAGCCCCCGGGACCTCACAGATACCCCACTTCTCTCTAAAACCTCAGACACCCCTAGGCCCCCACCCCAGTAAGGGGGGTGGAAGAAAGGGTTGGGTGCCCTCTCTCAAAGCCTTGGAACATGATGGATTAAATGACAGTCTCTTTATGTCCAGCCCTCTGCCCCTCATCTGCAAATGGCACAGGCCACCTTACACACAGCTCCCAACCCAGTCTGATTTGCTCTCTGCAGCCACCTGTGAGATGGGCTGGAAACAGGAGTTGTGCTATCCCCATTTTACCAAGACTGCAGGGCAAGGAGTGCAAAGGGCCATCCCATGGCCTCGCCAGGACTTGTAGGGTTTCCCCGGCAAAAACCCACAATGGCGGGTGGGAGGGATGTGGGATCCCAGAGCACCGAGGCCCGGAGGTGTCACACAGCCCCCGGGCACTGGAGCCCACCCTGGGGAGGTGAGGAATGGGGGCTCATTCCTGCCTGGTGAGGGGCCCATCCCCCCTGGGGAAGAGGGCACAGGGCCTCACACACCATACATGCCCAGCCCCACCCTGCAGGGCCCTGGGTTCCAGGCAACTTCCTCGGCTTAACCTGCAGTTATTCTCCCACAGGGGTTGGGGGGCCAGGGTCTCCCATGCAGGGCTGCACCCAGGGTTGGGAGAGTACAGTGTCTAAGCAATAATCATGTCCACTGCTGCCCCTGCTCAGCAGGAAGTGTTATTGCCCCATTTCACAGATGAGGAAACTGAGGCAGGGACAGGTTTCCATGACTTCCCATGGGGCAGGGAGCAGAGCCGGGGTCCACACAGCAGTCACAGCCCAAACCCCGTGGGCCACACGCCTCCCGGCCTGGGCACACACTAGGTCCCCCTTTCCTTCTGCATCTTCTGCAGGGGTTGGCCCTCGTCCCTTACAGCCAGCCCCCAGGGCTCCCCCCACCACGAGAGCCCACTGCCCAGGAATTCACCCCCCAAATCGGAACGCTTAGCCCACCAAGGACAATTCCCTGGTCACAGGGCATCGCCGGGGCAAGGCGGCAGACAAACGATGGTGTCCTGTCACGACTTGCAACCTTTTCCCCTTGCACCCCAGCCTGGAGCTGGGCAATACCCCATCCCCCAGCCATCCCCCCACCCCATGCCTGAGCCCAAGAAGGCGACTCTGAGCTTCGCCAGTTTTGAAATCAGCCCTTGTAGCAAAGGCGATATTTTTGAAAACCAAGGCTCTTGATTTGCAAGGTCAAGGCTTTTTGAGTAAAACAAATGCAAGCCCCACCCCACCCCCACCAAAATCAGCACTCAGGTTTATGGCCCGTGAATGAGAGGCCACTGGGGATGGACGGGGAGGCTGCACTCGCCGAGTATCAAATTGAGTGGGGACTGCACGGGCTGAATGTGTGAGCCGGAAGGGGCAATCCCAGCCCATTACTCTGAAACCCGATAGGAGAGAGAAGGAATCCAGCACTTACGCTGCATTTCCCACACCCAAGGAACTTCAGGGAAAGTTTCTTACCAGCAAGCAGAGTTAAGAGTTGCAGAAGGAACGATGGAATGACGCCACTGCCCTTTTGCAAGCCGTGATGAAATAATGGATCTGCTGAAACCGGTGATGGGGGTGGGGGAACTGTGCTCAGAGTCCAAGTCATATCTCAGGGGAAACTGAGTCAGGCTGGGCGGTAGGGTATTGGACCACTGGAAGGGATTGGCGTTCGTTCTGCTGGGTATGGGTATGGGCTAGCGTTTTGCTTTTAAAAGTCTTTATATTTAGGCGTGAAATGATACAATGTGAAATGATACAATGTCTGGGTTTTGCTTTAGAATATTCCAGCCAAAAGAAAAGAAAAGACACTGGTGTGGGGACAGATTAAATGAGCAGGCACGGGTGACAGCTGTTGAACCTGCGAGATGGTTTCCTGAGGGTTTGTTATTTGAGTCTGTTTATTTTTGTGCATGGCTGTAAATTTCCATATTGAACAAAACAAAGGGAAAGGCGTCAGTATGGGTGCAGAAGCCTGGCCGGGCTGGGATGAGAGCAAGCAGCCTGGACAGGACGCAGGACGGACAGACGGGATGGACAGGTGAGCCTGTGTCCTAGGGCACACCGCCTGTCCCCAGGGGCCCGACCCGGCCATCTGCGTGGGGCTGCAGGCAGCGGTGGGCGGGCAGTACATGGGCACCGCGGCTCCTCGCCAGGTGGTCAGGCCTTCCCCATGCCCAGGACTCCTTGAGATCTCCCAGAGAATCAGAGCCGAGGGGTCCTTTCCCCCCACGGGCCTCAGGCCTTCTCGAGGAGCCCAGGAGTCCGGTGAGGGGCTTGGCCAGCTCAGGGTCATGTCCACGCCCATGCAGCCCACGGAGCAGAGCTGGACCTCACGCCAGGCCTCCCGGTCCCCAGGCCAGGCCTGGGAATGTCCTCTCTCAGCTCCTAACCTTTCGGCCACCTGTGCCCAGGCCCTCAGAAGGCTCCCAGATGTTGCAAACTCAGCTTTCCAGGGACAGCTTTTGGCGAAAGCCAGGCAGTGGGACGCCGCCCCCATCCCGCTTCACCCTGGCCTCTGGGCCTGCTCTCCCGTTTTTGCCCTCTCCAGGGAGGTGCAAGTTCGCCAAGCTCCTCGTGACCCCATCTGAACCACCCTCAAGAGGCTCGAGCTGGGAGACACATGTACCGCCAGCACGCAGCGGCCCCAGACCAGGAATGCAAGCTTCCTGGTCCACTCAGCATTTCATTCAAGTTCATTCAAGAGGCTATGGAGCTTCATGCCTGGAAAAAAATAAAAATTAGCACATCTCTCAATCCTTCTCTTTGGGCTCAGCTCTGTGTGGCTCAGTGGAGCCATATGGGAGAAGCCCCTGACTTCTAGAAGCCTGTGATTTCTCTTGGGGAAACAAGACAGGGACCCAAGAGGCAGGGGCAGGCAGAGTAAGAGCAGACACTTTTCTAAGTTCTACTGTATAAGCAGCACTGGGCTGAGCACAGAATGTGAGGCTGTAACAAACCCCGCACTCTGCGCACTGACAGCCAAGCGGGACAAATGAAACTCCTTGGCGTCCAGAAATTCCAGGAGATCTTGGGGGATGCAGAAGACTGGCCAGGCTGAGAGAAGCCAGGGAGCACTCTGGCCCAGAACCCCAACCACCCTATGATGCTACCTCCTTTATGAGTCATCTGGTCCTGAACAGGACCCCCCCAAAAAATAGGATCCTTCAATCCTCCCTCTCAAGGAAACATCCTCTGGACCTTGTGATGGCAATAGGATTTCTCTGATTTCCCCTATGAGATCACGAGTCTAGGGGTGTAGAAAAAGGAGAGCTCATAGTGAGGGGCAGGGGGTCAAAGAACTTCCTAGAGAAGCTGGAACCCCATGGCAGATCACTTGCTCTAAGAAGAGATTCAGGTACAGTTCGATCCAGGAGCTTGAATCAGCTAATCAGAGATCTATCTCTATGTGTCTCTGCCTTGCTTTCCTCTGCTTGGGCTCCATTCTCAGGAAATTACCCCCTAAATGATGCCAAAGGTGGCAACCAGGAACTCCAGGCTTATATGATGCCAGCTCAGCTGTCCCTGCAGAAAGAGTTACCGCTGCCCTCATTACACAGCAAATCTCTGTGTGAACTAAAAAAAAAAAAAAAAAAAAGTGTTGGCAAGAGGTGGAGAAATTGGAACCCTTGTGAATTGCTGGTGTAAATATAAAATGGTGCAGCCACTGTGGTAAACAGTTTGATGGTTTCTCAAAAAGTTAAACATGAAATTACTATATGACCCAACAATTTCCCTCCTAGGTCTATACCCCAAGGAATTGAAAACAGGGACTGATTCTTGTATGCCAAAGTTTGTATTTCACAACAGCTCAAAGGTGGATATGACCCAAGTGTTTATGAACAAATGAATGGATGAACACAGCGTGGTTTGCCCATGCTGTGAAATACTATTCAGCCATTAAAAAGAGGCATGAAGTTCTAATTCATACTACTGGATAGATGAATGTCAAAAACGTGATGCTGCATGAAACAAGCCAGACACAAAAGGCCAAACAGTGCATGCTTCCACTTATAAGAACTATAGAGAATGGCAAATTCATAAAAACAAAGTAGACTGGGGCAAGCGGCAGGAAAAGCAGTTACTGCTCCAGGGCTGCAGAGTTTCCGTTGGGGTGATGAAAATGTTCTGGAAACAAGCGGCGATGGTTATGCAACACTGAGAACGTATTCAGTGCCACTGAATTGTACCCTTTAAAATGGTGAAAACGGTACGTTCTAGTTTGTGCATATTTTACTACAATAAAACAACAAAATAAAATAAATGATGTCCCGGTCTGTGCTACAACCCGGGGAAGCCTCGAAACATGAGGCTCACTGAAGAAGCCAGACCCAGAAGAGCTTATGGTGCCTGATTCCATTTCAGGGAAATGCCCAGAGCAGGCAAAGCCGCAGAGACGGGAAAGTGGATCTGTGGTTGCAGGGGCTGGGGGGAGGGAGGGTGGGGGAGAGATGCTCAGTGGCTGATGGGCACGGGGTTCTTTTGGGGGTGATACAGATGTTGTGAAATCACATAGTCGGGACGGTTCCACAACCTTAATATGTTTGAAAACCACTGCACTACTGTCCACTTTAAAGGGAATGATTTTTGTGGTTCTGAATTATAGTCCATTTAAAAATGAAAACAAAAGCCCTACCTCTTTCTGAGCACATCACCCCACGCAGCTGCTCTGCTCGCGGGCACGGCCAGCCTGTTTCCTTGCAGCTCCAGCTCACCTTTAACATTGCAGCTGCCCCACCCCACCTCGGAGGGCTTTCCCTGCCCGGGCCCCCAAAACGGGGCACCCCCATCACACCTGTCAGTTTCCCAGTCCACGCAGTGCTGTCCTCTCCGAGGACCCCTCCACTGCTGCCTCCCAGCACCAAGCACCGTCCCTGGCTCACTGCAGCTGCTTCATAAATGGGTGCTGGGTGAAGGAAGGAACGAACGAATCTCAGCCTTGGTTATATTCGGGATTTTCTAGCTGCTGAAGTAGGAGAGACGACTTAGTCATTCCAGGAGGATTTTTCAACAACCAGAGTTAGCATCACCCCATCCCGTAAGATCTCTCGGAGAATCACAGCTCTTAAAGGGAAGGGGTGCACGGAGGGCCCCTGACCCCCCTTAACTCTTCACAAGCAGGATCTCTGGGGTGTGATCAGAAGACTCCCCCATTTTCTCGCATATTCTTTCACGTTTATTTAGAAGGTATGCTCTTCCTGGTGGTAGAGTGCTTGGGGTTCCTGGTTAAAAGAGGTGCAATGCCCCAATTCTGACGCAGGAACCGCAGTCCCACTTCACAGACTCGGTGGGGAGCCAGGGGCGGGGTGCAGCCCCCTTGCCCCCCCTTCGTCCCCTCCCTCGTTGCTGAGCTCACCAGGTCGAGGCAGCAGGAGCAGGGGTCCAGAAAGTTCCTACGAGTTCTCTCTGCTGGCCTGGCCTCAAGGCCGAGTCTCTCTACAAGGGAGGAAACTGAGGCACGGTGTGGCAGGGGCTCCCGCGTGGACTGCGCGTGGCTCCTGGGGGGGCCTCTCTCCACCCCCCGGCCCGGCAGCAGCTCCCCTCGCCTCCAGCCCCTCGGCGGCCAGACAGGCCCAGGCCTCGGGGCCCCCAGACACAGGGAGCCTGCACCCGGCTTTCCTGCCCCTGCCAGGCTGCAGCCAAGAGCAAGGGACCCCTGGAGGGGCTGCATCTCTGCACAAGGGCAATTCTCAGAGAAACTCTCCTATCCGAGGTGGCCTGGCTGGACGGTGCTGGCCTCTGCTTTTCACCTCTGTGGCCTCTTGTTTAGTTTTTTAATTTATATTGATATATACTCACATACCATGTAATCATCCAACGTGTACAATAAGTGGCTCAAATATCATCGTGTAGCTGTGCATTTATCATCACAATTTGACTTTTTTTCTTTTTGGTGAAAAATAACGTATAGTTGTAGACCATATTTCAGATTTTGGTATGGGTTACAGTTCCATGATTTTAGGTTTTTACTTCTAGCTGCTCTAAGATATTGGAGACTAAAAGAAATATCAATTTAATGACTCGACAATCAAATTCATTTGTCAAACCCGATGTTCTCTGTGTGAACTCTGCCATCACCTTTGATCTTTCCATCCCTCTCTTTAGGGGTATTGGGCTATGCCTATTCTAACTTTTTCATGTTGGAAGGGGCGTGGATAATATGGGACGGGGGATGGAAGGAGCTGATGTTCTGGAGAGGCTGGGCCCTCTAGGTTTCAGGACTTATCTGGTCCAGGGACACACATGGAGGTTCTTGTTAGTTTTGTGTTTCATTTAGTTGTGGTAACATAGATTTAACACAAGCTTCTCCATCTTAACCATTTTCAGGTGTACGCTTTGGTGGTTTAATCATATTCAAAATGTTGTACTTCTGTCACCACCCCGTCACCAGGGCTTTTCCACCACCCCAAACAGGAAGTCCGCGCCCCCAAAGCAACAGCTCCCCATTTCCCCGTTCTACTCTCTGTCTCCCTGAACTCGCCTGTTCTAGACACCTCACGTGAGTGGAATCTCACACTGTTGGTCCTTCTGTGTCTGGCATACTCCACTTGGCTCAGGTCGACCGCGGTGCCGCGTGGCTCGCTCTTTCCAGGCGCTGACATCCCACTGACGGCACCCCACTGCGCGGTGCACCGCAGGGCCTCCCTCAGCCTCCGCGGCTGGACACGGGCTGGACACGTGGGTGGACACGTGGGTGGACACGTGGGTGGACACGTGGTGGCTTCCACCTTTAGGCGACTGAATAACGACGTTGCAGTGGGCATCGGTGTGCAAGAACCTGTCCAAGCTCCTGTTCTCAGTTCCTTAGGGTCTGCACCGGGAGTGGGGGTACCAGGCATACATTCTGTTTTGGGGTCCACACCCAGGAGTAGGGGTGCCAGTCATAGGTTCTGTTTTGGGGTACACACCAGAAGTGGGAGTGCTGGTCATAGGTTCTGTTTTGGGGGACACACCTAGGTGTGGGATTCCAGTTATAGGTTGTTTTAGGGTACACACCAGGAGTGAGGGTGCTGGTCATAGGTTCTGTTTCGGGGTCTGTTCTAGTTTGCTAGCTGCTGGAATGCAATATACCAGAAACGGAATGGCTTTTAACAAGGGGAATTTAATGAGTTGCTAGTTTACAGTTCTAAGGCCGAGAATTAAAACAAGTCTATAGAAAAGTCCAATCAAAGGCATCCAGGGAAAGATACCTTGGTTCAAGAAGGCCGATGAAGTTCAGGGTTTCTCTCTCATCTGGAAAGGCACATGGCGAACGCAGTCAGGGCTTCTCTCTCGGCTGGAAGGGCACATGGCAGACACGGCGTCATCTGCTAGCTTACTCTCCTGGCTTCTGGTTTCATAAAGCTCCCCGGGAGGCATTTCCCTTCTTCATCTCCAAAGGTCGCTGGCTGGTGGACTCTCTGCTTCGTGGTGCTGCAGCATTCTCTGCTCTCTCCGAGTCTCTCTGAGTCTCCAAAATATTTCCTCTTTTATAGGACTCCAGTAAACCAATCAAGACCCACTCAAATGGGTGGAGACATGTCATCCCCTAATCCGGTTTAACAACCATTCTTAACTAAATCTCATCAACCAGGGAGATGATCCCATCACAGTCCCAAATACACAGCATTGAATAGAGACTATTTTACCTTCAAGAAATGGGATCCATATTAAAACATGGCTTTTCTTAGGGGGCATACTTCCCTTCAAACCAGCACAGGGTCCACACTAGGAATGGAGGTACTGGTCATAAGGTCTCGTTTTGGGGTACACACCAGGAATGGGGATGCCGGTCTTAAGGTTCTGTTTTGGGGTACACACCTAGGAGTGGGGTTCCAGTCATAGGTTCAGTTTGGGGTGCACACCAGGAGTGAGGGTACTGGCCATAGGTTCTGTTTCGGGGTCCACACTAGGAATGGAGGTACTGGTCATAAGGTCTTGTTTTGGGGTACACACCAGGAATGGGGATGCCGGTCATAGGTTCTGTTTTGGGGTACACACTGGGAGTGGGGGTGCAGGCCATGAGGCCCTGCTGTCTCCAGTGTCCCCATCGATGCTTCCTATTGCACCTACGGTAGATCTGGCTTAGAACTGGTTTAGGGTCCCCCCGCCCTGGGTTCGGACTATCCTGCCCGCACTGGAAGTAGCTCCAGCAGCCTGAATCTCCATGTTCAGACACCTTGCCACTGCAGGTCGCACCTCGAGGCCTCACCCAACCACTTGGGGGCCCCCCAGAGCACCCTCCCCACTGGGGACCTGGCAAAGCCGGGAGCCCCGAGCTCCAGTGAAGCAGTGGCACGTTTGCCGGGGGTGCCTCCTCCAGCATGTGGGCCCTGCCGGGGTGGGTGAGTACGAAGCCCTGGAGCCCAGGGCTGTGTTTCCCATAGACGGGCCGGGCCTTCTCCCACTTCCCAGCAAGCTTCTCGGAGCCTAGAAAGCCACAGGAAGGCAGCGAGAGCAAGGAGCTGCCACGGCCTCCAAGCGCAGCCCAGGGAGCTGGAACCTTCTCCAGCAGCAGAAGGCGCCCGCGCAGGCAGGAGAGGCTGACCACAGCCAGGTCCCTGGGCACAGGCACCGCTGCCCTCGGGCACCATTAAGCTCTGGGTCTCACCTTTGGAGCTGTGGAGGACACAAGGACACTTGCACCCTCCCCGTTCCCCACCATTACCTGATTCCTGGAATGTTCTGTGGGAAGGACAGGTGGGGAGTACAAGCAAGCAGATCCTGGGGAACAGGTCCCCACCATTGGGCCTGGCACGGCCCCCTCTACAGAGGGGCAGGGATGACAGGGTGGGGCTGGGGGCGAGGCCCCTCCGAGCAGGAGGCCCTGGGGAGGGTTGGGGTGGGTTTGCTGGAGGCTGAGGCAGGCAAGGGGCTCAGAGGAGGCAGGAGCAGCCCCGGGCTGCAAGGGCCCAGTGTGGGGAGACAGGCGGCCCCATGCCAATGCACCCCTCAGATGGAATTCTGCACATCTGAGCAGATGTCCCTGGGTTCAGAGCAATCCTAAAGGTTGCTTACTCACTCCGAAAGCTTTAGAGGTCAGCTTCCCCCATGTTATCTTCAAATGCGCATTTACACAAGGAAAGTTGCCCAGTGGGGATGGAGCTGATGTCTTTCTTATCAAGGGAAGATCAAAACACTACCCCTGGGACAGGGTTCCCCGAGTTTGTGCCTCCAAGCAGCCTCTCAGGCCAGCCCAGGGAAGGCCCAAGGGACAAGACCTACAAACGGTGACATACCCCATTGCCCAGGTAAACCACTGGTCTGCTTCCCACAAGCCAAAGCAAAAATTCAACTGACTTACCCCACACACGCCAAGTTTTCTACCAACTCTTAGTGCTGCATTCTTAAATAACAGTGAGGAGGAAAGCATCTCCGGATACACAGGGAAAGTTCAAACATGCAACACAAATGGCCAATACAAAGAGAAAGGAACTCAGGGAAACAGGCCGTGCGGGGTGCTGAATGAGCAAGAATAGCCACAGAAGAAGTTGACTTTTATCCGCTTAAATCCTGGGAAAAAGTTATTTTCATCCTAGGAGACACAACATTAATCCAAGACTGAAGGTAGAGAAAGGAAAGTTCTCAAAAAAAGTTATCTTCCAGTAACCATTTCTCAGAAAGCCACTAATGGCAAAAAAGAAAAAGAAACAAGGAAGAGGAATTTTTCAGTTGTGTGAGAGTGTTTGCAGATGAAATCATGAACATGAATGTAGATAGAAAATCAAGCAAATGAAAAAGCAAGGCAATTAACAACTCCTGGAAAAACAAAGAGTTGAACGAGAAAGTATATGGGATCAGAGTCAATGACACTTCTGCCCTGACTTGTCCCTCTGGAGGACCCTTCCAAGCCCATGGTCTTAACACCTTATAGGGCCAGTGACACCACCACCCCATGCCCAGTCTAACCCCACCCACCCACCTCCCCCTTGGGTTTTAAACTCTATCCACCTGTCTTCTCAATACCTCCCCTTGGTGTCTAATGGTTCCACAAACGTAACACAGCAGCAGCAGCATCCTCAGCTTACCCAGCTCCACAATCCCACTTCTCTCCATCCTGGGACTGGTGACCCCCTTCACTCAGTTGCCAAAACCAAGCACCCAGGAGGTGTCTGTAATCTCCCTCCACCTCCACAGCCTGTCAGTAATCCTGTAAGTTCCAACCCTAAACAAGTCCCACATTCAATCCTCAATTCTCTCCAGCGACCCCTCCCTGACTCCCTGCTTCTTTCAGGTGTCACCTCCCAGGCACCCATGGCCACCCCCGGCCATGCTCCGTGAAGAACGTATTTCACGGTCACTCTCTTACCTCCACCCCCTCCCAGCACACACCAGCCCCAAGAGCTCAGGAACCCCGTGGCGTCTATTCACCCCACCCCACAGTGTACCCCAGAGCCCAGCTTAGTGCCTGGCACTTAAGGAAATATTTTTGAAGAACTAAAGGCCCCACCTCCTAAGAAAAAAAAAGGAACAAGGGAGAAAATCTATCAGGACGAGACAGATGGTAAATAATTTCAACTGTGCAGGCCCTTTGGTCTCTGTCAAAGGCTTGCCTGTGCCTTGTAGTGGAAAAGCAGCTTCAGTCAAGGAATGGGCAGGGGTCAGGGGCCAATAAAACTTCATTCATTATGGGATGTGTAAGTTCTTTTTTCTTTTCTTTTTATTTCTTTTTCTGGAGTGATGCAAATGTTCTAGAAACAATCATGGCGGAGAATACCCAACTATGTGATGATATTGTGAGCCACTGATTATATAATATGGTTGGACAGTGTGTGTAATGCTATTTCTCAATAAAAATATTTTTTAAAAAAACTTTATTCAAGGATATTGAAATTTGCATGCCATATAATTGTCACAGGTCACAAAAGACTATTTTTCTTTTGATTTTTTTTCAACCATTTAAAACCATAAAACCCATCCTTAGCCTATGGGCCAAAAAAAAAGGAGGGAGGAGCAGACCCATCCCTGATCTTAATAACAAACAGGAGAATGTTTTCTAAATATGGAGAGCCCATGCTGCCATGCTCTGAAGCCACTGAAAATGACAGTTGCGACAAATATGAGAAAACATAGGGAAATGTTTATGACACATTAAGTGAAAAGTAACAGCCCACAGAGGCATAAAAAATTCGAGGCAACCACGTAAAATTATGCAAGCATCTGGAAGATAATCCGCAAAGCCTTAAAATAGCCTGGCTGGCTGGGTGTATTCTGACTTGGGTTTTATCATGATTTCTGCAAATTTCTCTGCAAAACGGACCCGTGTGAGCCTTGGCTCTTGTCGTCAAGTGAAGTTCTGGAGGCTGCGGGGAGGCAGCTTAACCAGGGATCAAAACCATCATGGCTTTTGGCCTTAGCCTAGGAAGTGAAACCAGCTCTGGTTCTGCCAATGGCCGGCAGGTCCTCTCACCTGCCCTGCACCTCTGTTTCCTGATCTGAAAAATGGAGATAACGAGTTCAGAGAGGCGAGAAGGGCCCCATGAGTGCAGAGGTACAAAGAGCCTGGCTCAGAGGACCCCCCAATCGAGGGAGGCCCTGTCCCTTACGATTTGTCACAACTGTCATTATTACCCCCTTCACAGCTGAGCTCTCCCAGCCCTGCCTGCAACAGGGGAGATGCCATAGTAAGCAAAACTTATCATTTAGGGTGGGCCATGGCGGCTCAGCAAGCAGAGTTCTCGCCTGCCATGCCGGAGACCCGGGTTCAATTCCCAGTGCCCGCTCATGCAAAAAAACAAACTTATTTAAACCAGGACTTTCCTCGGGGACAAGGGGTAAGCCAGGAAGTGTCCCAGGGGAACTAGGACACATGTCTCCAGATGGACAAGTAGACCGGTTAGGGACGCTTTCAGCTAAAAGTAAACTCTGGCCAATGATGCCTCCTGAAGCACTGTCTGCTCTTCAAGAAGTCCAGAGCACAGAGAATTACCGAAAGACCTAGCAAGTCAACTCCCAAGGATGAACCCAAAAGAAGTCAAAACATAGGCTCATAAAAACACTTGTACATGAGTATTTATAGGAGCCTATTCATAACGGCTAGAAAGTGAAATAAACCAAACGACCATCAGCTGATGAGTGGAGACGTGATGCGGTGGGCAGAGACGAATGGATATAAATGTGGTGTAGCCACACAAAGTTCCAATGTCGGCAGCAATGTGGACAGGCCTTGGAAACTTCAGGCTAAACGAAACACCGACCATATGATTCCATCTATATGAAATACCCAGAATAGGTAGATCTACAAAGACAGAAAGCAGAGTGTGGTTTCCAGGGGCTCAGGGGGGTGACTGCCAAAGGTACAGGGCTTCTTCTTGGGGTGATGAAAATGTTTTAGAACTAGATAGAGGTGATGGTTGTACAACACTGTGAAGGTACAGATGCCACTGAATTGTACAGTTTTATGGCATGGGACTTTTACCTTGTGCAATAAAAAGTCCAGAGTGGCTAGCCTCGGATGGACCTGGTAGCTGCCTGATGCCATTGGGGCTGGTGCTTCCCACTCCAGGCTGCCATCTTCAGGGCAGATGGCGGGGAGGGGGGGCTGGCTTTTGTCCTCGGACATATTCGTATCACAAAAGGGTTGCACGGTCTCATACATCATCTCCCCACTCAACAGCATTCAAAGGCTGGAGCCAGAGTAATGAGAGAGAGAGACCTGCAAATGACTCTTCTTTGAGTGGGAAGGCGAACTTCTCCCAGGGGCCCCCAGTTGGCCTCCCCTCCCCCATACATCAGCCAGAACCAGGTCTCCCCTGCACCCCCAGAGCAAGTGTGGGTCACGACCACACGTGCTTGGACCAATCAAAGCCCATGACTGCAACCAAGGTGGGTTCTGGGAGCAGAGCTGGTGCTGTCAGGCATCTCCCCAGCAATCCAGGTGCAAGATGTACTGAGCTGTGACAACTGGTCCATGAGCAAGTAAATACACAGATTCTCCCACCTTACCCTGGGCAGCAAGAGGAAGAGCCCGGGGCCTGAGTGGTCAACTTCAGACAGGCACACCCCAGGGCAGCTGCTACCTTTGCCCCCAGCTGCTGCACCCCCAGAGGGACTGTGGCCTTCCCTGCTCCTGCCCACGAGCAGAGGACCCGAGTGAGTGCTGTGGAACATACCGGCAGCAGATGCCAAGCGACCTGACAACCCTAGAAAAATCTGGAATTCTTCATGCACATGCATTTCCAGCAAGGCCAGAGCTTCTGGGCAGCATATGCAAATTTAAAAATGAAAGAAATTTAATTATTATTAAGAACATTTGGGTCCTGCTTCCTGAGCTATGAAGTCATCCAATCACTCACGCCAGAAACGTGCAAATGCTCCTGGCTGCTCACCGCCTGCCATGGGTCAGGCAACGAGCGCTGCTGATTTCACCCGTGAGTATTCGGCCACCGAGCTCCTGCCCCCGGCCCCCAGCCTCTCCTCCGATTTGCTCCATTTCCTTGGGGGGGGGGGGTTCTGTGAGCAGCTCATGCCCACCTCAGCTGCCTTCTCCTCCTGGATGGAACCACAGGGCTCTTCCGAAATCACAGATCAGACCCGTCACCTGCTGCTCGCTGCCCTCCTCCACCTCCCCATTGGGGGCTCCGCCACCTGAAGCCCCGTCACTGTGGAGCAGGCAGGGCCCAAGCCGGAGAAGGGAGGCAGCAGCCAATGCAGCTGGGGCCTCTCCTTGGTTCTCGCCATAATACACTGCAGCTGGAAAGCCAGCCAGCCAGCAGAACTTTTGTCTAGATAACAAAGCTAACACTCACCACTCTAGAAAAACTCACAGATGCAAAAATTTAAAAAGCACATTAAAGATAACAAGAATCACCCCAAGTCCCAAAGGCCAGAAAGTGTTTACAATTTGGCATTACACCTTTCCATCTTTTTTATGTATATATTATATAATACGTTAGAACATACCGAATATATAGTTTCATGTCCTACTTTTACCATTAAACATTAGCATTAAATTATTATATTATATAAAATGTTTACTAAGCATTTGCAAAAAGAAGACTTTCCCTTTGCAAAAAGAGGGTAAGGGGAAATGGGGAGTGTTTGTTTAATGGGTCTGAGTTTCTGTTTGGGAGGATGAAAATGTTCTAGAAATAGGCAACAGTGAAAGTTACACAACCCTGCCAGTGTACTTAATGTCACAGAATGGTACACGTACAGCGGTTAAAAAGATTTTTATGTTATGCATATTTTACCGCAATAATGACGAATGTAAAATATGAGATTATGTGCACGTGTATCGTAGAGCGACTTCTGGGAACAGGCGGCAGAGACGACGCGCACATCTGCCCATGTTCGCTGCACAGACAGTAGGGGTTTTGGAAGGCAAAAACCTACAAGCAAATGCCCAAGTAATAAAGGACTTCACCAATTTAGGAACATTGAATCCTGAGCTGGCAGGAGGAGAAACCGAGAACCCAAAACAGTAATAGAGCAGAATCAGCAAAAGGCCCAGGACTGGGGTTCTTGGTGCTCAGGAAGTGGGGTGAAGGGCTGCAAAAACAAGGAGGATGGATGGAAGTCTGTTTGCAAAGCAGATACGTGCTCAGATCCAATCTCTTCTGTGGCTTGCCCCTCCCCAGCTCTGGCAAAGCCTGGTGGCAGATCTGTTCTCTGGAGTGGGGAATGCAAAGCCGCTCGGCGAGGGGCATGCAAGGAAGACTTCTAAGGTTCCCAGCTCATGGGGGGGGGGGGGGATGAGCCCACTCAGTGAGCCCCATACCTCCATGTAGAGCTGCGCTCCTCGTGAAATGCGAGCAGGTGACTGCAACGGTCTGAACTGAGCCTCAATGAAAAAGGCCGACAAAAGCGGTTCGTAGGAAATAAAAACTCCACAGGAAGAAGAAAACATCAGCCACAACAAAAAATCCACCAATAACTGTACCCAAGCAGCGAGTCCTACAAAAAAGGAGCCCAAAGAAGGCGTCCTTGAGGATTAAAAGGTGATCGTGAGAGGGCAGGAAAAGAAGTTTGAGGAAAATCTCATAAAAAAGAAAAGCCCAAGAGGTAGAAAATGGGAGGGAAGAGAGACGAAAACTAGAAACTGGGTTCATGTTTGCCATACAAATGATAGAAAAATGATTCAAGAAAATGCTCCCAGGTAGAGTTCCTGGGTGACAGTGGATGGACCCAGTTGGGCCCATGAATAACGCAGCTTTTAATGGAAGACCCACACAAAGAAATGCATTGTACATAAGATTCAGTAGACACACACACACACACACACAACTGAATGAAAGTTTCATCAACAGCGCTTACTTCAACTCCATTTGCTGCTCTATTTTCTATGCTGTCTTATCCTATTCTATTTCATTTCACTTTTGTTAAAATCTTGCTGGCAACTCACTGTACCAATTTCACAACCCACCAAAGGGGTGTGAGCCGCAAGTTGGGATAAAACCACTGAGCCAGCGCAGTAGACAGATATGGTAACGGTGGTTGTCATTAAGATTTGTAGCATTTGTAATCAAATCATTCAGCTTCTCCAGTTTACACTGAACTCCAGAGCCCCCCTTTTTACTCCAAACTCCAGGCCATTCCTTTTGTCTCCGTGTGACAGGGGACCCTGGGAGGGCTGGGCCAGGAGTCTGGCTGCACCTCAAAAGATCTCTCTGGGTTTTGCTGAGAATAGCTCACAGAGGCAGGGGGTGGGGGGGTGGGCCAAGGTTGAGAGCAAGAAGTCTGAAGTATCAGTAAGGATGCAGTCGAGAAAGGGGGAACCATGCCAGGTACTTCGAACAGAGGGGATTTAATACAGGATATTGGCTGCCTAGAGAAAATCATCACAGGAAGCAGCTACCACAATTAGAACCAGGAAGCTAGAAGGAGACAGAGGTTTCCAGAATGGAGAAGCTCAAAGGACCTGCTCCAGAGTAGGCACTCAAAAGTCTGAGGATGGTTCTAGAAGCACTGTCAAAAGAGACCTGAGCCAGAAGCTGCCTCTGCCGCAGCGGCATCGAGAGGGACCGGAAAATACATCCTCTAGTCTCCCTCTGCTGCCTGCTCTTGGCAGAACGGGGGTCTGAGAATGTGGCTTGCAGAGTTGGGAACAGAGCAGTGGATTTGAGGCGGAATGATGTATGTGAAGAGCCAGCAGCCATCAACGGAGAGTAAGGTAGAGAGGATGCAGGTAATGAAATTCAGGGGACAGGCACTGGGAGCTGGACTGGGGCAGCAGCTGATGAGACGTGGTCAGAGGCGGAGCCTATTTTGAAGGCAGAGCAAACAGGATTTGCAGACAAATATAGTGAGGGCTCTAAGAGAAAGACAGTTGTCTTGGGTCATGCCAAGATTTCAGGGATGAGAACCCCGAAAGACGGAACTGCCAGTTTGGAGGGCGGTGAAGTTTCCTGAGGCTGCTGTAACAAAGTCCCACAGACTGGGTGGCTTGCAGCAACTCCCTCCAGTTCTGGAGGGAGAAGGAGCCTGGGGTCAAGGTGTTGGCAGGGGTTTTAGAGGAGACTCCTCCCTGCCTCTTCCAGCTCCCACGATCCAGGAGTTTCTCAGCTCATGGCCGCTTCCTTTCAATCTCTGCCTTTGTCTTCATACAGCCTCCCCTTCTCCCGCTCTCCTCTGTGTCTCCTAGAAGGACCCTCATTGTTGGATTTAGGGCCCACCCAGAGAAACCAGCATGACATCCTCATCTCAAAATCCTTTAATGAATTACATCTGCAAAGACTCTTTTCCCAAATAAGGTCCCAAGCACAGGTTCCAGGGATTAGAAGGTGGACCACTCTTTGGGGGGTCCTCCATCCAACCAGTGACAGAGGAGCAGGCCAGGAGCTCGGTTTTGAAAGTTGGAGATGCCTATTGAATATCCAAGTGGGGGCATGAGCAGACACTCAGAATTTGGGGAAGAAGATTAGGACGAAGGCGTTCACTCGGGATTCTGCAGTGTATAACCGGCTTTTAAAGCTACGAGGAAGGCTGGGGATTTGGGCACGGGGCCCACTGAGAGCGGAGTCTCTGGAGAAGATGAGTGAGGGAGTCAGGACGGCAGGGGGTGGAGCTAAGCTGGGGACGAGCTCTGGGAGACAAATTGAGGCAAGGGGCCCAGACTTGGGAGTCTCTGTGTCCTGCCATGCTCTGACCAAATTCCTGACCCACAGAATCTGTGAGCATAATAAATGGTTTTGTGCCACGGAGTTTTGGGTAAATTTGTTATGCAGCCATGGTAACTGGCACAGCCTTTTTTTTTTTCTCCTCTGACGAAACCGGGAAGCCCTGCCCAGCATCTAGTTTTATGGAACTTGGCTCTCATCCCCACGTCCGAATAGGTCCCTCTCTTTCTCGTTGCCCCCAGGGAGAAAATTCCAGGCCCTGTGTGCTGTTTGCCATCCAGCAGGCCCCCAGCTACCACCCCACCCCTCCTCGCCACCCTGACTGCACAATTTCTCTTTTTAGGAAAACAGATGTTTGTCATGTTGAGTGTGACTACGTGTTTTTCAAATTTTTTCCTTTTTTTTTTTTTGTATCACTGCTGAGAGCTGGGTCGGGGATTGGGGTGGGGGGGAGGCGTCCTCACCTGAAGTCTCACTGCAAACCAGCTGCCCCCATGACGGGGGCTGGGGACTGTCCCCCCGAGGCCTGATCTCCCACTGCCTCCCCACAAGGGTCAAGAAGAGTGAACGCAAGACCCGCGCTCCTTGGCGCCAGCAGGAGACGGGCTCTTTCCCTGCTCAGGGACCCCACTGGCCCCACCGGAGGGCTTGCCAGTGCGCATGCACGGCCAAGGCTGAAAAACTGTTTGCACTGGCTAAGGGCCTTGTCTGCCGGAGCTAAGCGCTGGGGGCTGGGAGGGGATAACGCAGCTGCTCACAAACCCCGCCCTCTTGACCATGAAAAGGGGACCAGAACACTACCCTTCTCTAAAGAAGAGGGACAGTCCCGCAGAGGCTCGGCCTTGGGCTGACTGCTGAGCAGCGCCCAGGGTGAATCTCAGGCCCCACGGGCCTCAAAGTCCAAGCCACAGGGCCTCACCTGGGGCCCCGCATCCGTCCGTCCCCCCATCAGTGGGAGCGAGCAGTGTCAGGTCACGGCCAAGGTCATCTATGGGCTGCTGGAGTCCGCCACTTCCGGGCCAAGAGCTAAAACAAGTGCACGCCAAGTCTGAGCCCGGGCTGGTGGTGTGGGAAGCAGAGAATTCAGGGATGTGGGAAACCCTTCGGAGGGGTTCTGTTTCTCTGGGTCCTGAAATTTCTCTCATTTTATGAGAAGAATCCAAGGATGGCTGCTCCGTATGGAGGTTCACTTTGGGTTTGGGGAAGCCCCCAAAACTGGCTTTCAGATGTTTTTGTTATAGGCCCCAGCAACAACATATTTTATCAACTACATACCCAAAAGAATTGAGAACAAGAACTCAAACAGATACTTGTACACCAATGTTCATAGCTGCAATAGCCAAAAGGTGGGAACAACCCAACTGTCCATCCACATGAAGGCTAAACAGAACGTGGTCCTCCCATACAATGGAATACTACTTGGCCGTATAGAAGGATGAAGGGCTGGTACACGCTACCACATGGATGAACCCTGAAGGCATCATGCTGTGTGAAATAAGAGAGACACAAGAAGACTCATATTGTATTATTCCACTTACATGAAATAAATGGAACATGCAAATTCATAGAAACAGAAAGTAGATTAGAGGTTACCAGGGGACAGAGAGAGGGGATTGGGGAGTTATTGCTAAATGGGTAAAGGATTCCTATTTGGGGCAATGGAAAGCTTTGGAAATAGACAGCGGTGGCGGCGACACAACATCGTGAATGTAATTAATGCCACTCAATTGTATATTTTTAAATAGTTAAAATGACACGTTAGTGATACATGTTTTAGAATATATTCGAAAAAACAGTGTAAGAGGCAGCCTGAAGGAATGGAAAGCGCCCTAGCTTCAGAGCCAGGTGACCTTGAATTCCAAGGTCAGGGTTCTTAGCCCCTAGTGACCTCAGGCCGGCAGGTCCTTGACCGAGTGTCCCTGGTCCTCAGGTTCTCACCAGTGAGATGGTTTAATAGTGGTATAAACCTCATAAAGTCATTGAGAAAAGTGAATGAGAAAATCACATGGAAAAACTATACCCATGACCAGGTGGGATTTATCTCAGGAATTCAGGGTTGGTTTAACGTTCACAAATCAACTAATATAATTGTGCTGGTTTGAAAGGATGGATGTCCCCTAGAAAAGCCATGTTTTAATCTAAATCCCATTTTGTAAAAGCAGAATAATCCCTACTCAATATGGTATGTTTGAATCTGTAATTAGATCATCTCCCTGGAGATGTAGCCCAATCAAGAGTGGCTGTTAAGCTGGATTGGGGGAAATGCGTCTCCACCTATTTGGATGGGTCTTGATTAGTTTCTGGAGTCCTATAAAAGAGGGAACATTTTGGAGAAAGCAAGAGATTCAGAGAGAGCAGAGAATGCTGTAGCACCATGAAGCAGAGTCCACCAGACAGCAACCTTTGGAGATGAAGAAGGAAAATGCCTCCCGGGGAGCTTCATGAAACAGGAAGCCAGGAGAGAAAGCTAGCACTTGATGCTGTGCTCACCATGTGCCCTTCCAGCCAAGACAGAAACCCTGACAGTGTCCACCATGTGCCTTCACATTTGAGAGAGAAACCCTGAACTTCATCGGGCCTTCTTGAACCAAGGTATCGTTCCCCGGATGCCTTAGATTGGACATTTCTATAGACTTGTTTTAATTGGGATATTTTCTTGGCCTTAGAACTGCAAACTAGCAACTTATTAAAGTCTCCTTTTTAAAGGCCATTCTGATTCTGGTATATTGCATTCCAGCAGCTAGCAAACTAGAACAATAACACTCCATATTAATAGGATAAAGAACAAAAACCTCGTATTATCTCAATAGATATAGAAAAAGCAAATAACAAGGTGCAAAACATATTCATGATAAAACAAATACAAACAAAAATATCCTAACAAACTAAGAATATAAGGGCACTTCCTCAACTTTACAAAGAAACCTACCGCTAATACTATACTTAATAATAAAAGATTGAAATATTTCCCCCTAAGATAGAGAACAAGGCAAGGACATTTGCCCTCACCTCTTCCATATGACTTTGTACTAGAGGTTCTAGCCAGTGCATTACAGAAAAAGGAAAACAATTAAAGAACCCACATTGAAATAAAAAAGAAGTAAAACTATCTTTCTTCACAGATTCATAATTGTATGCATAGAAAATCAAAAGGAATCCACAAAATACTACTAGAACTAACGAATGAGTTTAGTAGGGTTGCAGGATACAACATAAATATTCAAAAACAACTGTATTCTATATACTAACAATGAACAATCAGAAAATGAATTTAAGAAAAAAATCCATTCACAATAGCAGCAAAAAGTAAAATATTTAGGAATACAGAAGAGGTTAAAAATTTGCACATTAAACACAACAAAATATTGCTGCAAGAAATTAAAGTAGATCAAATAAATGGGGAGCTATTCCATAGTCATGGACTGGAAGAATCAATATTATAAAGACTGCAATTCTCCCCAAATTGATTGACAGAGTTAATGTGATTCGATTAAAGTCCCAACAAGATTTTATAGAGATTGATAATCTGATCCTAAAACTTATAAGGAAATACAAAAGACTTAGGATAGCTGATTTCATTATTTATTATAAAGCTACAGTAACAAGACATACAGATCAATGGAGGAGAACCAGGAATCCAGAAATAAGCCTTTACAATTATGTCCAATTGATTTTCCACAAAATGCCAAGATAATTCAATGAAGAAAGGACAGTCTCTTCAACTAATAGTGCTGAGAAAACTGGATATCCATATGAAACAAAAAATGAACTTAGACTCACAAAAATGAGCTAAAAATGGACATGGATCTAAACGTAAAAGCTAAACCTTTATAATGTCTAAAATCTTCATAATCTCATGCTAGGTAGAGTTCTTGAACAGAACTCTAAAACTATAGCCATAAAAATAAAAACAATGATAAAATGGACTTCATTGAAATTGAAAACCTTTGTACTTCAAAAGAAAGCATTAGGAAAATGAGAAGAGAAGTCACAGACCAGGGAAAAATATTTGCAAATCATATCTCTGGTAAAAGAATATATAAAGAACTCTCATATCCCAATAAGAAGACAAAAATTCAATTGAAAAAAAACGGGTACAAGATTTGAATGTACATTTTACCAAAGCAGATATCAAATGCCTAATAAGCACATGAAAAAGTGCTCAACACCATTATTAATTAGGAAAACACAAGCTAAAAGTACAGTGAGAGTCCACTAGAATGGCTAAAATCTGAAAGACAGACAATTACAAGTGTTGATGAGGACATGGAGAAACTGGAACGCTCATACACTACTGTTGAGAATGTAAAAGGATACTACCATTTTAAGAAAGCTTGCTAGTTCCTTAAAAATATAAATTCACCATATAACCCAGCAATTCCATATCTAGGAAACAACCCAAGAGAAATGAAAACACATGTCCACGTGCAAATATTCACAGCAACTTTGTTCACAATGGTCAAAAAAGTGGGAACATTAAGTAGATATCACCTTGTTAACCAAGACGTAATGGAGAGGCTGGAGGGAACTGCCTGAAAATGTAGAGCTGTGTTCCAGTAGCCATGTTTCTTGATGATGATTGTATAATGATATAGCTTTCACAATATGACTGTGTGATTGTGAAAACCTTGTGTCTGATGCTCCTTTTATCTACCTTATCAACAGACGAGTAGAACATATGGAATAAAAATAAATAACATGGGGAACAAATGTTAAAATAAATTTAGTTTGAAATGCTAGTGATAAATGAAAGCAAGGGGTAAGGGGTATGGTGTGTATAATCTTTTTTTTTCCTCTCTGTTATCATTTTATTTCTTTTTCTGTTGTCTTTTTATTTCTTTTTCTGAACTGATGCAAATGTTCTAAGAAATGATGAATATGTAACTGTGTGATGATATTGAGAATTACTGATTATATATGTAGAATAGAATGATAATGTTTTTGTTTGTTCTTAATTTTTTAATAATAAGTAAATTTTTAAAAAATTAAAAAAAACAACTTATGAAGGAGCAATAGGCAACTTTTTGGAGTAAGAAAAATGTTTCATATATGTCATTGTGGTGGTGGTTTCACAACTCTATACATCTGTTAAACTAACATAAAACTGAATTTTTCTAAGTGTAAATCACATTGCAATAAATCTGATTTTAAAATAATTTTTAAAAAGTGGAAACAATATAAACATCCATTGACTGACAAATGGATAAATAAATGCATATGTCCATATGATGGAATATTACTCAGTCATGAAAACAAATGTGGGCAAACCTCAAAAACACCATGCTAAGTTAAAGAAGCTGGAGGCAATATAACACATCATGCGATTCCGTTTATACAAACGCTTTCTCCAGAAAGCAGGGCGGTAATTGCCGGGAACAGGGATGGGACAGGGACTGACCACAAAGTGGTGAAGGGGATGGACTGCAAAACCCTGCAAATTTACTAAAACTCACTGACTTGTAGATTCCCAAGGGTGACTGTTATGATATGTAAATTATACCTCAACAAACCTATTGTTCTAGTTTGCTAGCTGCTGGAATGCAACATACCAGAAACAGAATGGCTTTTAAAAAGGGAGAATTTAATGAGTTGCTGGTTTATAGTTCTAAGGCCGAGAAAATGTCCCAATTAAAACAAGTCTATAGAAATGTCCAATCTAAGGCATCCAGGGAAAGATACCTTGGTTCAAGAAGGTCAATGAGGTTCAGGGTTTCTCTCTCAAGTGAGAAGGCACATGGCGAACGCAGTCAGGGCTTCTCTCTCAGCTGGAAGGGCACATGGCGAACACGGCGTCATCTGCTAGCTTTCTCTCCTGGCTTCCTGTTTCATGAAGCTCCCTGGGAGGCATTTTCCTTCATCATCTCCAAAGGTCATTGGCTCATGGACTCTGCTTCATGGTGCTGCAGCATTCTCTGCTCTCTCTGAATCTCTCATTCTCCAAAATACTTCCTCTTTTATAGGACTCCAATAAACCAATCAAGACCCACCCAAATGGGTAGAGACATGTCGTCCCCTAATCCAGTTTAACAATCATTCTTGACTAAATCACATCATCCAGGGAGATGATCTCATTACAGTTTCAAACATACAGTATTGAATAGAGATTATTCTACCTTTATGAAATGGGATTTATATTAAAACATGGCTTTTCTTGAGGGCATACTTCCTTTCAAACCAGCACACCTATAAAACAAAATAACTTGCTGGTGGTTGAGGGCAAGGAAGAGGTATGGTTCCAGAAAAAAAGGGAGAACTGCTATGGATAAAGAGCCGGGAGGCAAGTAGGAAAAAGAGACTGGAGAGAGCAAGGCAATTCAGCACCTGACAGTCATCCTGCGTAAGTACAAATGGGCCACATATCTCCTTGCCCAGATGAGAAGGCTGCTTACTCGCTCCCCTTTTCCTCCAAGCAAAGAAGTTTCCAGACCAAATAAGGCTGCAACTTTTGCAATGCTCCTGGCATGGGACACCATTCCTCTTTAGTGCCAGCTTATAAATTGGGCTTCAGAGGTCCCAAGGCAGCCCAGGGCCCCTGAGCCCACGCTTGTCCCGACCCCTCTGGGGAGCATGCCCTACAAACTGAAGCAAACACAGAGCCAGGCCCAACCCAGCTGTGGTCGTGGGTCACCGGCAGGGGCCAGGTGGGCTCTGCTGCCCGGCAGGAACGAGGCATGGGGAATGCAATGCAGAGGGGCAGGCTCTTGGGATCAGACCAGCAGCTCGGGCTGGCAGCTGACCTGCTCCTTGGTCCCTGGGCAGCCCCAGAGCGGGGAGAAAGCTTGCTGTTGTCCCCAGAAGGAGAACCTCCGCTCTGGGCTGTTCTTTCTAGAAGGGTGCAGGTACTGCTAGCAAGACCACACTTGCTAGCTGGGAATAACTTTGCTTGGATATTTTTATTTCCTTTTTTTGGACTATCCCATCCAGGCCAAACTGTAGGATGTTTCTCAAGCAACCAACTTTTCACATTTTCCTAACAAGGTCTCTCTGGGATGGGAAATGGAAACTTTTTGTATTGTGACCTTCAATGCTGACATCTTTCTGTGCCCCCCACCCCCGTGACCTGCGTGGGGGTCAGAGGGGAAGGAAGGGCTGCTCAGTGCAGGGCAGGGTCCTTGTGCCTGGCTCCCTGCCGTGGCTGCCTTGGAAATCACTGGCCCTGGTCCAGGGCTCGCCCAGCCGGTGTTGGTGGTGGCGATTGGATCAGGGCCTCCCCGTGCAGAGGCTTCCACTGCCCCACACTAGCGGCACTGCCCTCCTTCACTTCGGGCTCTTCCTGGAGGGCGGCCCACAGGTGGAGCACGTGGATGAAGGTACGGGGGCTGGGGTTCTAATCCTCCTCTTTGTGTTGGGAGGAGGCACACTGACTCAGCACCGCCTGTTGCTGGGACTGGGCAAGGCCAGAAAGACAAACGGGCGCAGACACGCGAGGAATCAGTGTGGACACAAGGGGATCAGCGAGCCGAATTCACTGGTTCAGGCCTTGGGAAGGATGGGTGGGGCCAGGTGTGCCTGGATCCGGTGCTCAGTGTCATCAGGTCACTCCCCAACCCTGCTTTTGGCCCTGTTTCTGTGCTGTCCTCCTTCCCTGCAGCCAGGGCTCCTCTAGGATGTGGGGGGTGGGGGGTGGCTGCTGGCCATGCCCGGGAAAGCCCAGGGCACCTGAGTGTCAAGCCCAGGGCAGAGCTCTGACTGCCCTGTGGGAAGCCTGTGCCATCCCTGCACCTGGCTCCACCGGAGCCAGGAGGGTAAGCTCCAGCTGTGGGCGCACGGCCCTCCTGTCTGCTAATCGATGCTTATCACGGAAGAGAGGGGGAGAGAGGGTGCGTCCTCGGCTGGCACCTCCATACCTCCAGCCAAGGCTCCAGCACACGCCTCGTCACCCTGCAGTCACCTGTCGTCATGTCTGCTTCCTCTGGCCACAGCTCCTGTCCCTCTGGTGCGCTCACTTAGAGATGAACTGTGGGGGTGACCACAGTGAGCCTCAGTAGGGCTGCCACCCCATCCACCCTTCACCTGCACAGCCTAAACCTGCTCAGAGAGGCCAGGCCAAAAATGTGTCCAGCCAGCGGGGAGGAAGGGGCCAGGTGGGTGGCAGGGGCTGGCAAGGCCTGAACGGGGTTGGCGCGTCCCCGAGTGTGGCAAAGGCAGAACTAGAACAGCGCGCTGTGTCTACATGTAGGACATGCTCCATAAATGCACTAAATAAATGGCACTTGGGGCGGTGGCACGACGATGGGACAGATGAGGGTCCTGAGGGGGACAGAGGCCAAAACCGTGGTCACCGGGACCACCCGTCGGGAAGGCTGGATGCAAAGAGGAAGTCGGAGGGGAAAGTTGCTCAGGCAAAAGACAGGGAGAGCGTGGCCTGGGCTGCCCGGGGGAAGGCAGGAGGCAGACTCGGGAGAGGCTGGGGAGACCCCCACCCACAGGGAGGCCGCATCTCCAGCCACCCACCCCACTGCCCCATGTGCAGGGGCCCTCTGCCGCCAGCCGCACCCTTCCACACAGCTCAGGCCACCCTTCCCTGCACTTTTCCTTTCTAAACGTCCTAATTTGAAACTTTCATTCCAGTTGGCAAAGTCAGAACAAACCACAATCCTTTTTCTCCTCCTTGTCATCTGTTCAGTGGCCCGCGGGCTGAGTCCCACTCACCGGGCACCACCCGAGACCCTGAGGACTCGGGGCAAACCTGAGCCCGGCCCATGTACCCGACTGCACCAAGAATGTGACAAACGGAGCAAAAGGGCAAAGGAATTAGCTCATTTTAGACACATGACAAGCATACATGGTCAGGAACTTAATATTTTATTTACTTTTATAATAACTTATATCCTTTTGAAATAAAAATCTGGGGCTAAAATAATACGTTCCTCTGAGGTTCTCTTAAATAATTATCAATGGCAAAGCACAGTGGAGACTGTCTCTGGAAGGTGCTGGGTCTGCACTCTCTGGGGCACTTTCCCAGCACAGCCATGGGCCCAGCAGTACCCACCCCTCTCCCCACGCAGCCCCAGGACAGGCTGGCACAGGCCCAGGGCCAGGAGGCCTCCGTGCACCAGAACGAGGGTCACGGACCACCCACGGGGACCCTCCAGATTTCAAGAGAGCAGGCAGTGCACCCTGGAGCTGTCTGCTGCACAGCAGGGGCTCCGTCAGGAGATGCAAACAGTTGCATGGCAAAGTTGTGGGTTCCACCAACAGCAAGGTGGCCACATGGAAACACGAGGGGAAAAGGCCTGGGTGTCCTCAGAACCCATCTAAGACCCTACTAACTGGGCCTGGGTTTCTGGCTGACTTTAAATGCCCGAATCCTAACAGGCTGGAAGCTGGCAGCCCAGGACAGGGGCCACGTGCCTTTTTCAGAGTTTTAGGTCAAACGCTCCAAGGAAATGGAACCTTCCTGAGCCTCCCTGGAGTACTCTGAGGAGTCAGACACAGGAATTTCTTCTGCCTGGGAGTGAAGACAGAGGCGAGAAAATGGTACGAGGTGAGAATGAGGAGGGAGACACACTTACCCTGGGCCCCATCAAGTCAGAACAGTGAAAGGGGCAACTGGTATCTGACTATCTTATTCCCAAAGTACCTCCCTCCACTGTCATGCTAGAAAAGCTCCACTGTCATGAGACCCCATCTCCCCCCCAGGACTCCCCTCCCCGCAGGGCTCCAGTGCAGGCAGGTGTGGATCTGCCGCACGGTGTCACCTGAGGCAGCCATGGGGGAGCAGAGAGCACCCCGGGCTTGTCCCAGGCTGGTAGGGGGACCCCTCCCCTCAGAGCAGCCCTGCTTGCCCCTCACCATGTTTTTAAAGACGTGCTCTGACGGCCCCGTGCGGAAACCCAGTCTGTCATTTTCCCTGCTCCTTTTTCTTGCTCTTCCTCTGGCTGGTCAGCTCGTCCAGCCTCCTGTCCAGCCTCCTCTGGAGCTGGGCCCTCTTGGCGGGGTCCAAGGACCTGTCCTTGGTCCCACTGCCGGCACAGAGGACCCCCTCCCTGCTGATCCTCTGCCGAGCCTGGGCGCGAGCCCTCTCCCCACAGCCGTGGACCTGGGAGGACACAACAGTCAGCGCGGGGAGAGCAGGGGAGGGAGAGAAGACCCTCCAAGTCTGCCATCAGAGCCAGGCGTCCGGGAGGCCCCTGCATGGACCCCACACCCTTCCGGGCTGGAGGCTGGTGACCTCAGCTCTG
This sequence comes from Tamandua tetradactyla, assembly GCF_023851605.1. Classification (NCBI taxonomy): domain Eukaryota; kingdom Metazoa; phylum Chordata; class Mammalia; order Pilosa; family Myrmecophagidae; genus Tamandua; species Tamandua tetradactyla. The sequence goes on from NC_135335.1 coordinate 5,566,092, forward strand.
TCCTCCCGGTGCGTAGACAGGAAAGGGCACCACCGAGGGGTCCTTCCAGGATTGGCTGGCCACGCAGACATGCACCCATAACCCCCATCTCCCTTTCACTCTCCCACCCTCTGTATGAGACCCACATGCACAGAGCAGGTCAGCGCATCTGAGCGTCCTTCCCAAAGGCCACACCTGCCCACCCTGACCACTAGGACACTAGGGTGTCCCCTGGGCAGAAGCAGCTTTCTTCCATATCACCAAGTGCTGGGCTCACAGAAGCTGCTCAAATACGTATGGGAAGAGGGAAAATATTTGAAAACCATATATCTGATAAGGGTTAATACCCAGAATAAATAAAAAACTCCTATAACTCACCAACAAAAGGATAACCCAAGTAAAAAATGGGCCATTAGGAGACGCAAAACCCGCAATGAGATACAATTTTATGCCTACTAGAATGGCTACTACTTTAAAAAAAGGAAAACAGGTGTTGGCAAGGATGCAGAGAAGTAAGAACCCTCATATACTGCTCGTGGGAATGTGGACTGGTGCAGCTGCTGGGGAAAACACTTCAGTGGTTCCTCAGAAAGTTAAACACGAAATCATCAATATGACCAGTAATTCTACTCCGAGGTATGTATCCAAAAGCATCAAGAGCAGTGACTCAGGCAAATATCTGCACACTAATGGACACAGCAACATTATGCACAATTACCAAAAGGAGGAAGCAACCCAAATGTCCATGCGCAGATGAATGGATAGAAAAAATTCGGTCTATATAATGATAACAATAAGGTAATATTATTCAGACATACAAAGGAATGAAGTTTTGATACAACATGGATGGACTTTGAAGACATCTTGTTGAGCTTGTAGAGTGAAATAAGGACACAAAGGACAAATGCTTTATGATCTCACATGAAATAACTGCAATATGCAAATCCATAGAATCAGAATTAGAATACAGGTTCCAAGAGCTGGGGGTAGGGAGAGGGGAGTTAATGTTTAACAAGTACACGTTGCTAGGTATATACTTGGAAGAACTGAAAGCAGGGACACAAATAGGCACTTGCGCCTGATGAATACGGTGGCATTATTCACAACTGCCAACAGATGGAAGCAGCCCAAGGGTCGAGAGACTGACAAATGGAAAGGTGAACTGTGGTGTATACATACAACAGAATATTATGCAGCTGCAAAAAGGGAATGAAGTCGTGAGGCATGCAATGATGTTAATGAACACTGAGGACATTATGTTCTGGCGAAATAAGCCAGAAATGAAAGGAAAGATAATGTATAGTCTCACTAATATGAACTAACAATAATAAGCACACTCTGAGAGCTAAAGTCAGAAATATACATTATCAGGAGACAGAAAGAGGGCAGAGATTGGGCAATGATTAAACCATACAAAATGTTCAGTAAGGTTGATTATAAAGGTTCAGAAATGGATTGCCTGATACCGTGTGATGGTGGTACAATACTGTAAGAATAACAAGCAAAGCTGGGTGTGAACATGGCTAAAAGAGGAAGGACAATTTCTGGTGACACACATGACTGGGACGGGGACTGCGTAACCTAGCGAAGCCCAGAGTGGACAATGATGGCCGTTAACTGTAACAATCTGAGAGTTCTTACAGGAACTAGAACAAACACATAGTCACTATTATAAGGTATTAGTAATAGGGTGATACATGGGAAAAACACAATTAATGTAAACTAAGGTCTATAGTTAACAGTAACATTGTAATATTCTTGCATTAATTATAACAGAGGTAGAATATCAAAGCTAAATGTCAATAATAGAGGGATGTAAGAGGTATGGGGCTTTTTCTTCAGAAGAAATGAAAATGTTCTCACGTTAACTGCAGTGGTGAATGCATAAGGATGTGATTATACCAGGAGACACTGTACACTTAGGACGGATTACAGCGTAGGTGAATAAAAGTGTTTTTAAAAAAGTAGGGGGAATAAAGTATATGGGACCTTTCAGGTTTTCTTTTTCATTTTTATTTTGTTTTTTTTTGAGTAATGAAAATGTTAAAAAATTGATTGTGGTGATGAATGCACAACTATGTGATGATACTGTGATATGGTGTGTGAATATACCTCAGTAAAATTGCACTTAAAAATGTAAGCCAAAACAAAAATATTTACAGAATTTGTTTGGGGCGATGGGAAGTTTTGCTGATGGCAGTGGTGAGAGCAGAACAACCTGTGCACGTGAACAGCACTGAACTGCGTACTTCAAAGTAGTTAGAATGGGAAATTTTAGTTTGCAGATCAGGTTATCAGAATAAAAATTTCAACAATCCCATAGAACTGTACAGCACAAAGAGGCAGCCCTAATGTAAAGTAAAGATTACAGCTAATAATAATTATAACATCATTCATCAGTTGTATCAGATTCCACACTAATGCAAAGTGTTAATGACAGAGAACACTGTGCAGGCGGGAAGAGTACATAGCAACTGCAGGCTCTGAACATTTCTGTAACCCTACAACTGCTCAAATAAAAAAAATAAGTGAATGGAAGAGGAAGAGGAGGAAAAGGAATCCAGCCTTCTGAAACATGAACGAAAATTAAAAGCTCACGAAAGGAAACTGATGCTGAAATCAAAATGTCCCAGGTCTCTTTCTGAAACTCTCCACATCCAAGAAATTAACTTTTCAAAGGACACTTGAAGCGGTTCAGCATCTCAATAAGCCTCACCTGATTAAACTGCCTACTCCACGGAAAAAAAATAAATAAGTGAAAAAAAAAAACTAGGTGTGATAGATGTCCACTGCAGGACAGCAGGGTCTGTGCTCCCTGCTGCCCGCCTTCCGTTTCCGGGAGGGGGAGCAAAGGGGAGGAGGCACAGGGAGAAGGGAGCCCCTGCTGAGGACCAGATGCTTGTCCGGGGCTCTGATATGTCACTTGCTCCCTCCAGAAGGCAGAGGAGCCACACTGAACTCCCGTTATCTCTCTGAAGCCCGTGTGCTCTCTCTACCCCACAGAGGACGGCTGTCCCCCTGCGTGCAGCCCAAGAGCCAGCCTTTCGCACTCTCACGACAGGCAGCATGTCAACCTGTGCACCCCACGCAGCTGCCCCACAACCCCCAGGCAGCCTCCGCCCAGGGCCTGCCCCGCATCCTCAGCTGTTCCAGCGGGAGCTGGGCATCCTCACCCGCCCCCACTTCCTCAGTGAGCTTCAACAAAGAAGGCCCAGTGTCCACCGCCGTCTTGGCTTCTGCTGGGCTCCCTGCCCCCCCCGATCCCACAAGGGGCACTGTGCAGCCTTTTCCATGTGCTCAAGAAGTCCCTGGCACCTCCCTGCTCCTTACAGCAGCTCAGTGATGGGGATAAGGCACAAGGGCCCCTGGACAAGTGAAGGAAAGAAGCTCAGAGGGAGGCGAAATTCATTTGCCCAAGCCACCAAGTTAATGAGTGAGAGCTGGCACTGGAGGCCGAGTCTCTGATGCCAAATCCTATGCAGTTTCTGCCAGCCTCTTCCTTCATGTGACTGTCACAGAGCCGGAAGACTCCCCTTGCACCAAAGTTTCTTGTCGCTCGTGATGCCTAGGTCTGCCATCCCTGCAGGGACCCTTCTGATTGATGGTATAAAATACCAAAAAAGGGACAGACTCTCTAGGGCCGACACTAAACAGCGTGGAGTGGAGCCAGCTGGCTTTGCTGGCTTCCAAGTCCAGGAGTTGCCCCTGCTGCAAGCACAACCCAGGGGGCTTGGCACCTTCGCAGGGGCCTCGTAACCAGGCACCAGTCAGCACGAGCTTTCACAGGAACAGAAACTGGCTTATCCAAATTTTGCATTTGACCATTTTTAAGTGTTCTTGCTAAAACTCGCACTAGAACACCACATGCTTTATTAAGAGGTGCTACTGTGGACCCACACTGTGAGGGCCAAGCCTCACGCTATGAGGACCCCCTGGGCCCCTACCTGCAAAGTCCCACTTGAGCACCTGACAACAGCTTTCCAGACCTTTCCTACTGCGCCTCGTGTTTCATCCTCACATCCCACCCCAGGACCCGAATGTGCCAGGTCATCACCCCAAAGCCTCTAAACATGTTCTAACAGCTTCTAACAGAAGCTAAGAACACAGCTTCAACATCGTCTCCTCCGAGAAGCCCACTCTGCCCGCTGCATCCACACAGGACCCCTCCCCACTGCTGCCCAGGCCCCCAGGTTCCCTCCCCGGAGCACTTAGTGTACAACATCCCATAGCGCTCTCTTACCCGGACCCCCATCTGGTTTAATGCCTCCCACTCTGGACTCCAGCTCCCCTCAGGTTCCCACAGCTGGCAGGGGGGGTTTTCACTAATACTGCTCAGGGAATGAAGGGAAAAACAGCCAGGCTGCTAGCCCACTCCAGGCTGTGGCGCAGAGGCCCGGCCTCCACACCCCACAGACCCCCTCCAAGCCAAGCAGACCAGATTAACCCACAAATGAAACCCAAGGACATGAGAACAAAATCTCTCTGCCCAGAATTTCCACAGTCCTACCAACTTGGTTTTAACCCAAACAGCCTCTTACTTACTTGGGTCAATTTATTCAAAACAAATGGTTGTTTCCGTGTTTTAAAGAAAGCATTCTTAAGAGACTTGGACTTTTGACCCGTTAACTTTTCCTCGAGGGCCTGTCTGCTGAGGATCTGCCCCGGCAGACGAAGCCACGGGGCGAGGGCCCTACCTCGGGCAGGTGGTGGCTGAGGCAGTACCGGCGGCCGCAGTGCAGGCACAGCTGGCCCAGAGTCACGACGCTGGCAGTGCACTTAGGGAAGCCACAGGTGTTATCAGCTTTAATGGCAGCAGAGACCAGGGCGTCGAAGTCCTCCTCGGCAGGCATGTCGATGGCCGCAGACCCTAGGGCAGAGCGGTCACTCGGGCAAACAGGGAAGGAACCGGACTCAAGGAAGAACCCTCTGCTGGGTACAAGGGTCCCCATCACGCAGCTGCCCAGCACACCCTGCTCCTGAACCTTACTGTGAGCGTGCAGACACACACGCTGTCAGGCTGCGAGGGGCTCCCTCTGGCTTACCCTCACACTCCACTGAGCTTGTAACCCCCAAACCAGATGGCTAAACACAATGCCACGTGGCCACTGCTGCAGGGTGTGAGTGGGAACAGATTTTCTAGAAAGTGGCTGGCAGGGCATATAGAGAGCGCTTAAAAAGTTCATCCTTTTTAATCTAGAACTCTTCAACGTGTGCATGTTCCTTATGACAGTAACTAAAAAACTAGTATCCAACCCCAGGGAAGCGGTTAGCCCCAATAGTGTGTTCACAGGCCAGGACATCAGGAAACCCTTAACACTCGTCAGAGACGCATGAAATGTTTTAATTAGAAGAAAAGGCTCGTGAATGGGAAAGAGAAAATGAAGTGACTGCTATTCTGTAACACATGACATAAGTCTCATACACGTAAGCAGGTGGATACACAGACATAAAGATGCAGGGAATGCAGGTGGGTGGGAAATGCTCAAGCAGCTGACACTACCCACCTCGGGGTGAACAGATGGCGGCACCAGGTCTCCCTGCACTATTCTCTGCAATAGGGACCCTATGGCCCAGGGACACACAGCAGTCGGCCTCAGGGGTGGGCCATGCAGAGAAGACCATCACACAACCCGAGTGGCTCCCAGGGCCCCTGGGTTGCCTGCAGCAGTGACTTCCAAGCTGCTGGTGAGCTGGTCCCTGTCCCACCTCCCCACGGACAGGCTGCAAAGCTAGACAGGGCTCTGGGAAGTAGGCGCTCCACTATACGAACATAAACAATAGCCTGCTCCTCCAGGCGGCCGTCACCCATGGGGAGGGGTGGGAGACTGCCAATACCCCCACCCCCACTGTATCCCTCCAAGCACCCGCAGCGTAGGGAAGGCCTGGGCGAGGTGTGCCGTTTTCTGCAATGCCTCAGTGGTGGCGAGCAACCCCAGGAGATGGACAAGACACAGGGGCCAGGCACAGAGAGGGCCCAGACCCCACACCGGGACTGAGGGGAGCGGGCACAAAGGGGTCATGATGAAAAGTGTGTGAACATATTGCTGCAAGCCTGGTGCACAAAACCATGTATCTCAGGGATGGGGCTATGGTCTGAGCTCACCCTCTACCCGCCCCTGGCTGGAGAACCACACAGGGTGCGCATGGGACCCAGGGCTGCACTCCTACATTATAAACAAGGCTACCCTGAACCCCAAAGAAAGGGCCTCAGGCAGATGGCCAGTGGGAGTGACGAAGGTTCCACTTCGCTGCACCCTCAAATGGGCAGCCCTTCACGCTGGGGGTCTGTGGGACCTCTTTGGCTGGCCTCTGCTCCCTAGTCACAGGGAATTGGCACAGAGCTTGAAGGTGAGACGGGTCCCTTCAGGGCCCCTGAGCAGCTACGCGGGTGGTGAGGAAAGCTGCTTGAAGCAGCACTTCAAAAACTGAGCAGCGCGAGTATCCCCAAAATAGGGTGGTGCCGCCCCCATGCCCTGTCTTCACGGGTCCTTGCAGCACAGGGTTGGCACTTGCTGCTGCTTTCTCCTGTCACACACACTCAGCTCTCGTCATTTCATGACATTTATCAGGCTCTCATTTGTTGATGAAAAGGGACTTGATGTCTCTTTCCTCTGCTAGGAGGTCAGCTCTTTGGGGGAAAGGGGCCATGCATGTCTTGGTCTCTAGCACAAAGCCTGCATGCAGTAGCTGCTCAATAAATACTTGCAGAATAGGTTCATCTGGAGCTTTGGGCCCTGGGAAGCTGGTTCCAAACCACAGATGATGCCTGTGCAGCTTTGCTCCCAGGGAGGAAGTTAATAAAATGACTACGACCTGGCTTCACCATCCACCTAAAGGGGAAGGGTTGCAGCAGGTACTTGCCCTGATGGCTCCAGAAAGTCTGGGCCGTGACCGGCCAGGCCTTCCAGCTCTGTGCCAACTCACAGGGGCCTGTGTGAACAGGCCCATGGGAACCCAGAGCGGGGCAGGCAGTAGAGGGTGCAGCCAGAGGGGTTCCATGGCCTGGCCCAGGATTAGAGTGGCTGTCATGGAGGACAGTGTGGACTTGGCCTCAGCAGTCCCCAAGCACCCTGCTCTGAGGCTTCCAGTCTTACAGGTGCTGTCATAGTGGAACGCCATCCCCCCCTGGCCACTTGCAGCCCAGGAGGCTTGTCCCTACTCTTCCCACACCCCAGATGGACCCATTTAAACCATCCACGCCTGCTCTTCCAGGGACGTCTTGTTTCAGTAAACCAGTTGAGTGTTTCCTGTACCAAGCCTGGCTCAAGGAGGAGCGTGACCCATCACTCCAGCCTTTGGGGAGCCCAAACAACTCAGGGAAAGGGACACCATGCCGACACCTCGTTAGAGGACATAACTCACCTTTTGTTTCTCTTTTCTTTTTCTTTTCTACTAATTTCTGCCTTCCTGCAGCCACAGCCTCCTGCCCCTTCTTGGCCCGCCGCTCCCTCTGCAGCCTTTCCAGGTGCAGAGCCTTCAGATCCAGCTGCACCCCGCTGCCTGGTTCACTGACGGGGTGCTCCGTCGGCACAGGGCTGGGGGGTGTGGGAGAGAGGTGGTCTCTGCTGTCAGCCCCTGCCAGGGGCTCCTGGGCCGGGGGGACCCTCTTGCTCACGGTGATGCGCCGCGTCCTCCCTTCGCCAGCGCTGTCATGCTTCAGCCCATGCTCCTCAGCGATCTGATGGACTCGCATCCTGTCGTGGGGACTCAGGGAAGCAGGAAACTCCAGCTGCATCTTCTCGCCTGCTACGAACTCTGTGATCATGGCTCTGAAGCGCTCCGTGTTGTCTCTTCCCTCCCCTCCCTCTGTGCAGCTGCCGTTGAGACTGGGTCTCCAACGAGCTTCAGGGCCCAGAGACTTCCCATCCTGCTTCTTCCTGTCTGGCCTGGCTACTGTCCTGGCCTCTCCGCCTCCCTCCGGGCACCTGCGTCCTGGAAGCCTCCTGCCCGACGAAGCAACACCTGGGGGCTTCGCACCTGCCGGGCCGCGGCCCTGGGAACTCTCGTGAGAATAGTTTTCGGGGACAATGTCGTCGAGATACTCAAAGGCCGTGCGCACCTCCCCGTGCTCAGTGAAATGATCCACCAAGGCCTTCAAAAAGGCATGGTTGTTGACGGTGCGTGAGTCGCAGATGACAGCCACGTGGCGCCGAGCGCGGGTGACGGCCACGTTGATCCGCCGGTCCTCAGCAAGGAAACCAACTTCACCTGGAGACAACGAGGGCACAGCAAAGTGGCCGTGAGACCAAGAACGAGAAGTCACTGGGCAGCGCGAGTGTCCCCAAAACAGGGTGGTGCCGCCAAGTCAGTAGCAACCACCTAAAGAATGACACATCCACACTGGTGCTCCCCTCACCAAACACGCCGTCCCCCCTGTCCCCACACCTCCTGTGCCATCACCTGCCTCGCCTCCCCCTACCACTGCCTGACTTGCAGCCAGAGACACAGTCAGGGTGGCAGCAGGCCCTAAAGAGACATTTTAGTGGCCGTCACCGCCTGGCAAGCATATCTGATTTTGGTTTTGGTTGCTGCCAGGCTGTTCCTCATTTCCAGCAAGCACGAACTCCTTCACCCTGAACCCAGGCCTAGGAGACAGCCCAAGAGATGCTGATACACAGGAGAAGGCATAAGGAACAGTCTCAAACCACATTTTCTTTTTCCCCACCATGGTTCATCTTCCCTCTCATTCGCTCTCAACTTTCAACTGGAAAATTCTTTACAAATGCCTGACAAATGTGTTTCTGGATATAATTTTATTGCTAAACAGAATATCTAAAAACCACAGGAGTACAAAAACTGTGCCTTGAGGTTGACAGACAACACTGGTCTTTAGAACAGATCCATCTCTGGAGGCATCCAGGCCCTTCCAAGCCGGCCCTGGGTCCCAGCCTCACCTCCTATCTCAGCCCACCACCCCAGCTGGCTACTGCTCAAGTGCCCACTCATGCCTCTGAGCCTCCACAGACTCTGTTCCTGCTGCCTGGGACAGCATCCCACACCCAGCCACCGCTAATGCCTGCCATCCTACAGCACCCACTTGTGTCCGCCCTCCACCCCACCCCCAGGACACACTGCCAGCCCACCCATGCGGGGCTGACACCCAGGGCAAGTGCTGTTAGAACCCTCATTGTACCCTCCTGCACCATTTCACTTGACAGAGAGCTTACTGAGGACAAAGACCATCAGTCCTCACCATCTTCCTGCAACGAGCATGACACCTAGCAGAGAGTCAACTAGCCCTCCAAATAAATAAACTTCTTTTGTGCTATCCTCAAAGGACTCTGACAAGGGTCACATACCTCTCCTGTTGGATCTGACGAAGGAAAGTATCACAGCCTCCTTCTCGCGCCCTTGAAAGCCATCGACTGACTTAATTTCAAGCTCAGGGTACCTGTGAGCCAGGCTCTGTCTGAGCAGGTCGACCTGAAACACCAGGAAGGGCACAGCTTCATCATGCCCCTCATGTCACACCTGCCACCGCAGAGGGGCACACACAGCAGAGCTGCCACAGTCCCGGGAGGCCTGGAGGTGGCCTCACGAGGAAACGCAGGTCTAGCAGCTGTCCCTTCACACGGCTGTGAGAATAAACATGGCAAAGTGCTTTGGACGTGCTAATACTTTCATAAATGTGTAAAATACGGCACCTGCCCTCCCTCTGGTAATTTATCATTCCTTTTCACTCCCGATGGCCAGAGACCTCAGACAGAAGGATGACAATGTTCCTGCAGATCCCATAATATTTTGAAGCAGTTGTCTTTTTCCTATCAAACTAGTTATGATGGGCTTCATAAGCATATAGGCACAAAGAGAGGAAATGTGAGAAAAATCAAAGAAGAAAGCAGGCATCTGTGCTTCTGCTTTTGCACCAGCTATACTTCTCTCCAATTAGAAGCTGGCAACCCCTGATATTCCTCCAGAAACCAGCCCACTTCCACCTTTCCAGTAACTCCCGGGGGAGATGAGTCAACCCAATTTGTCCTTGGCTACAGCGAACAGTACAGGGATGGGGACCCGACCAGAGCCAAACCAAAGCTGAGACTCTTGTGGGAATGCCATAAAACAGACAAGTCCCTTCCACTGGGACTGCCTGCTGGAAGCACAATGTAAGCCTGAAGTTGTCAGGCCACCCATGGAAGTTGGCTGGAAAATGCGAGTTAGGATGGAGTGTGCAGAGTGAGACAGGCAGGCAGGCAGCCGAGCTTCGCGGGTATCAGTGGCGCCCCAGATCCAGCCATGATGAGGTCAGTCCATCCCTGGACTTCCTGGTCACCAGAGCCAATAAATCATCCTGTCCCTTTCAGCCACACTGAGCTGGGGTGAGTCCTGACTGGCAGAGACAGACAGACAAGAAGGGCCCCTGTCGCACCTGTAGGTTGTACGGCGTGATGATGGCAATGTCACCCGCTTGGACACCAGCATCCACCAGAGCCTGGACGTGCAGAGCGACGAGGCGGACTTCACCTGGAGAGGACAGCAACTAGGTTCTCAGACCCAGAGAGCTCCCTGCCCTCTGTGATCCATCAGACCTCATGTGATTCCCCGGAGCTGTTTTTACATCATGTCTAAGGTGGCTTCCTGGGGGCTAAAGATCTGAGTCGGCGGGTGACAACACAAGACATCCGGCTGAATTGGTATTTCCCACAAACCGCAAATAACCTGGGGTATAACGCTGGCCCAGAACCCTCCATTTAACCCGGCACCCCTGCCCATGACGTCCAGGAGCTCATCACAAGGCTACAATGATGAGAGCACCCTGCCCAGGTGGGCTGAGCTCTGGTCAACCCGGCAGAGGAGCTGCTTCCAGGTTTCCACAGCTCATCAGCCTTGCTCTTGTTTCCGGTCTCCTCCCCTTCACTCAGCTCCTCTCTGGATAAGGCAATTTAAAACGACTTCTATTTTTAAAGAAAAGCTCAAAGTCTGGTTAAACGAAAACGCTGAGCCTCTCCAAGCAAACTCACCGGGGTTCCCCTTCGACTGATCGTCATTCTCCTCAAGCTCAAACAGCCCACAGCCGGCAGTGTCCACGAGCAGCAGGGGGGCACCGGTCTCCTCCGTGGCAGCCACTCCCGGGAGGTCCCTGACACACAGTGGAGGCTGAACCATGAGTTCACGGCAAGGAGGAGGCACTGAAATCTTACACAACAAAACCTGCATTTCCCCTCGCCTCCCCCAACAGGGATACAACGCCTCCAAGCAAACATCAGGAACTGGAGAAGGAGGTCCCCAGCCAGCTCACCTTCATTGAGAAAATTTATCTTCAAGACACACTTTTACCCTACAGTCTTTATAGAACACAGTTCACTTAAGCTTGAGGCTTAGAAACAGGCTGCACAGGTCGATGATTCGGGCCAGGTGCCCGGCAGGGAAGCTGGGATAGAGCCGAGCCAGCCCCTCACCTGAGCAGGTGCCTGGCGGGGAAGTGGGATAGGGCCGAGCCAGTGCCTCACCTGAGCAGGTGCCCAGCGGGGAAGCTGGGATAGGGCCGAGCCAGTGCCTCACCTGAGCAGGTGCCTGGCGGAGAAGTGGGATAGGGCCGAGCCAGTGCCTCACCTGAGCAGGTGCCCGGCCACAGAAGGGTGTGCGGTGAGCTGTCCACAGTAAGAGGCCTCGGAGGCCCACTGCATGATGGCCTGGTGCATGCGGTACTGCACAGTCAGCATGCGCACAGCGTGCCGGCCCAGCTGCTCCACCAGACGCTCCATCAGGCTGAGTGACAGCCCTGCCAGCGCAGCCCTGCAAGGAGACAGGTGTGGGGCAGCACTCCAGATCCCAGGGTCCAGGCAGGAAACCACAGGTCAGGGAGGAGAGTGGCCCTCAGACCACTAACTCAGCCCTTACCTCCCCACCCCTGGTTGAGGGTATGGTTGGCTGAACAGTGGCCCCCAAAGATATCCACAAGCTAACCCCTCGGGCCTGTGGTAACCTAAAGCTTAGCAGATGACTGTGTCAGGGATCCACTGATACAGAGGTTATCATGGATAATCCAGGTGGATTAGCACAGGGTCTTTATGGGAGGGAGGCAGCAGAAACCTCCCTGCAGTAGTATTTCTGACACCCTCTTTCCCTGAGATGCCCTGCCCTAAATACTCCTTACCCACACCCCTTTGGTGACAGTCTACCTAAGAGACTTTCTGCACATCTTTTTCTAGTCCTCCAAAAATAAACAGAGTTCCAAGTTCAAGCATGACTTCTACACACATACAGTGAAATAGAGAACTGTTTCAGAAAGCAACAGAAATAAGAAAAAAAGAATGAAGGAAAAATGAGAAAAGGCCATAATGTGGGAGGCCTGACTTCCCTCCTCAAGAGTGCCTTTCTAGGGCGGGCCACGGTGGCTCAGCAGGCAAGAACACTTGCCTGCCATGCCAGAGGACCCGGGTTCGATTCCCGGTGCCTGCCCATGTTAAAAAAAAAAAAAAAAAGTGCCTTTCTAAACATCGCCTGGGAGATGACTTTTAAAAGACCAGTTTGATCAACAATAACCCACAGCCTCTTACCTGAGAAAATAAGCAAACAGCTAGATAAATATTCAAAACCGCCAAGGAGTAATGAGTGCTAAGAAAAACTGAGGAAGCAGGAGCAAGGCACTAGAGGACAACAGGGAAGCCATTTAGATGGCTGGGCACACATCTGGGGAAGGAGTGGCCCAGTTAAGGGACAGCAAGGACAAGGGAGGCTGGTGAGGAGAAAGCAGAGTGAGCAGGGGGACATGGCGGAACATGAGGTAAGATGCAAAAGACAGACTGGCAACGCTCCTTCCTGCCAGACTTGGAATTCACCTAGTCTACTACTTCGTCCTTCAAATGTGCTAACTGGTTCAAAGGACAGTTAGTGCCACGCACAGGATAAGCTCTTATGTGGGATTCTCTGTGGCCAGGACACTCCCATCAGACTGGCTCATCAGGGCATGCTGGAGCCAAGGAGCACTGACAGGGCACCAGGAGCAAGCAAGGCACTGATCTGGGGCTACAGAGACGAATGCAACCTGACCTCTGACCTCGAGGGGCCTGTGGCTAACAGAACAGATGTCTCTCGGAATAAATCCAGTATAGTGGGATCAGAGCTGTAAAGGAGGTCGGAACCAAGGCCTCCTGGTGAGTTCAGGACTTCTGGGATGGACCCCAAAGGACTGCATAAAGGGGTGGAGAGTAAGGGGCAGACAAAGGCATGGTGGGCAGGGGCTCTTACTTGTGCGAGACGGTGGTGGGTGGCAGCTGCTTGTGGTCCCCGGCCAGGACACACTTGCGGGCCTTCAGCAGAGGAATCCAGCAGCTGGCCTCGAGGGCCTGGGCACACTCATCAATGACCACCACGTCAAAGTAGCTCTCAGGAAGCAACTTTAAGGGACCATCCGAAGAAGCACCTGGTGGGAACAGCAACCACATGTCTTTACACAGGCCCTGGCTACTTCCAGTAGCTACAGTAACACTGAGGGAGACACACCACATGCCAGCAATTTCACAATCTATTTCTGCATTAAAGTTGTACCAAAACATTGGAAAAGACATTAAAAACCCATGATTCACTGACTTTTCACCAATCTACCTATTTTAGCCTGCTTCAACCCTAATTCCAGATGCGCCTGGTACATCTGCCAATTTCTGACACTTAAAGGGTGGTTAACTTATCAGCTTTATCAGTCTTGTGAAATAAAATGCTACTTATCCTGCCAAAAAAAAACCAACATGGTACAAACTGCCAGTACTGAAGTGTAAAGCAGCATGTCCTCTGGCCGTGGGCCTCTCCAACGTTTCAATCACCAAACTCAATCACCCTTTAGGGCCAAGAAGGCAAGTCGATGCACAGACTGATGCCTTCGTTTAAGACGTTTTCCTCCAGGGTTTTTTTTTTAGGTTGCACAGCACAATTCACTGCTGCGCATGCATCCAGGAAAAACCTCCTGTGCATCTGATGACACAAGGTCACCACAGCAGACACAGGACACAGAGTGGTACAGTGGAGATTTGGGGGTGTGATGAAGACCTGGGCCCTACGCCACCAGCCGCTGACCTGACCCCTCACCTCTGAGGTGGATGACACCAGCATGGCCCAAGTCTGTATGAGGAGCAGGTAATGGTGATGGGAAGCACCTGTTATGAGGTCAACACTAAATCCACATCAAGAACTAGAGAACACAGTAAAGGCACCACACAGCTGAGTGTGAAAGAAGGGACGGTATATGCCGTGTTTATGATTCTTTTCCTCCTACCTGACGTGGAAGACAGCTGTGTAAGGCGATGAGTATGAAGCCCATCAGAGCCTGTGACAGCAGATGCTAAGGTGGCCCCAAGGCCCCACCATGCCCCAGCCTCCTGGTGTTCACAGCCTTGAGTGATCCCCTCTCCTCACCTTCAGGGAGGCTGTGACCTATGATGTGCTTCCAATCAACAGAACATGGTAAAGATGCTGGGATGTCATGTCTGTGATAAAATTCCCTGAGGCCATAACCTGCATTGCTCGGAGAACCTCTTGTTGTTGCCAACTTTGAAAAGGCACTGGCCATGTTAGGAAGGCCACAGGGCAAGCAGCTGAGGGTGGCCTCCAGCCGACAGCCAACAAGAGACTGAGTCCCACACCCACAAGGAACTGAATGCTGCCAACAACCACAGGAGCTTGGGAGCAGATCCTTCCCCAGACGAGCCGGGGGATGAGATTGGCGACACTTTCGTTTCAGCCAAGGCATATCTGGACTCCTGACCCACAGAATCAGTAAGTAAGCGTGTGTTAAGCTGCTATGTTTGTGATATTATTTTGGAGCAAAGTGATAATGAACACAGAAGTTTCACAGAGGCAATGAACATATGCTGGAACCATCAAACAGTAGGCCATCCATGAGACTCCCACAGCAATCAATCACAAAGCACGGTTACCACAGTGTAACAGCAACTCAAGACAGAGGGAGTCTTCCAACTCCACCCAACATGGAGTAAAGAAAACCACATTTACCCTCCAATCTGCAGCAATTACAAATACCAGAAAGACAGACATCTGGAATGACACTTGTCAAGACAGCAGGTACCAAAGGACAGTGATCCTTGAGATTGCGCTCTGATTGCCCCGGCTTCCTGCCTTGAGAGTTTCAGGCCACGGGTCAGGGAGAAGGGATCAGGTAGAGCCTGGAAGATTCCCTGCGTTGAAGAGATGGGACTGAGAGTCCACAGAGACCAGTGCAGCTGAGTTTGGAAAGCAGAGTAACAAAGAAGAGAGAGCTGCACAGAGAGGAAACCTCAAGATCTGCAGGGAGAATCCTTGGATATTCAGCTGAATACTGATCAGCACATGCTTGTGGAAAAATTACCTGAGGCCAGGGAGAAAAACACCATCCAAAAGGATTAGTCAATGTGCCTGGCGCACATAGGGCTGGAAGGAGCGACTGTACCCACCAGTCACACCAGAAGGCCCCATCGTCCATGGCATGCTGGGCAGAGAACCTAGAAGGGGCTTGCTCAGCAGTGGGGGATAATTAATCCTAGAATAAATTTCAGAGCCTAAAAATTCTTAAAAGCAAGACCTGAAGGGATAAAACTCTTTAGAAGACAAAACTAAGCCCAAGAATATTTATAGGGATACAGAAATATCCAGCATGTAGCAGGGTAAAATTCTCAGTGTCTGGTGTCCACACAGACAGCAGCAGGCATATCAAGAAGCAGGAGAATGTACCCATGAGGAAAATACTTCAATCAATCGAAACTGATCCCAAAATGGCACAAGATGAGAGAGTTAGTAGATAGAACATTAACTGTATCCTAAAGATTCAAAGAGTTAAGTAAATATACAGAAGACACAAAATAAGACCCAAATCTAACTGTTGGGTCTCAAATAAAAATACATTGGATGGGATTAATGTCATATTAGACATGGCATAAAAAAGATTAGTGAACTTGAGGACATAGCAAAAGAAACTATCCAAAATAAAAAAAAACAGTCCAAAAAATGAAAAGTACATCAGTGCTGTGGGACTTCAAGCAGTCAAATACACGGATAAACTGGAGTCCTTCAGGAAAGGTGGACAGAAAAAAATATTTGAAGAAATAACAGGCAATTATTTTTCTAAATTGATGAAAATTACATACCCACAGACACTAGGAGTGCAACAAACCCTAAGCACAAAAACCATAAAGAAGACAAGCTCAAAAAACATTATAATCAAATTGCTTAAAAACAATGATAAAAACAGAGGGGTAAGGGGTATGGTATGTAAAATTCTTTTTTTCGTTTTCTGTTTTTGTTTTATTTTTCTGTTGTCTTTCTATTTCTTTTTCTGAATTGATGCAAATGTTCTAAGAAAAGATCATGATGATGAATATGCAACTATGTGATGATATTGTGAATTACTGATTATATATGTAGAATGGAATGAGCACATATTAAGGATGTTTGCATTTTTTTCTTGCACTTTTTTTTTAATTAATAAAAAATTATTTAAAAAAAAAAACAATGATTAAAGAAAAACTTGAGCAGCCAGGGGCAGGGGGAGTACACTGCACACAGAGGATCAAAGGTAAGGATGACAGCAGATTTCTCTCTAGAAATAATTCATGCAGAGTACAGTGGAGCAACACTTTTAAAATGTTGAAAGGAAAAAACTGTCAACCTAGAATTTTACACCCAGCAAAAATATCTTTCAAAATTACAAACGATGAAATTGTTGAGCCATAAATTCAGCACCCTTGATCTTTGATAGTGATTGGATAACTGTACAGCTTCTGTTGTGTGCCCATGTGATTGCAAAGGTCTTGTGACTGACACTCCCTTTTCCCAGTATATAGGTAGAAGAGGAATAAAATAAAAACAAAAAGTATATGTAATAGTGGGGCACAAGGGCTTGGGATGTTTCAGGTCTTCTTTTTTATTTCTTTATCTGGAGTAATGAAAATACTCTAAAATTAAAAGAAAAAAAAACACAGGAGAAATAAAACCATTTTTAAATACACAAAAGCTAAAAAGAACTTATCACCAGGAGAACCACACCTCAAGAAATATTAACGGATGTCTTTCAGGCAGAGGGAAAACGATACCATATCAAATCTAGATCTAAACAAAGGAACGCGGAGAACCAGAAATGTTGCATTTACATGGGTAAATACATAGGCCATTTTTCTTTAATAATAATAAAACTCAAATAGATTATAAGCAAAAGGATGGAAAAATATATACCATGTGATAACACCAGTCACAATAAATCTGGACCGGTTATTTTAATATCAAAGATTTCAAAAAAAGAACATGAGTAGGGACCAAGAAGGTCATTTCATAATGATAAATTGGTCAATTAATCAAGAGAACATCACCTAAACATTTGTGCCCCTAAAAATAGAGGTTCCAACAATATGAAGCAAAAACTGATACAACTGCAGGGATAAACAGACAACTGCACAATTAGTCAGAAATCTCAGTACCTCTCTCTCAAGAAGTAATAGAACATGACAAGAGAAAATCAGCAAAGATATACCAGATGGAAACAACACTGTCAACTGTCATGCCCTGAGTGATGTTTATAGAAAACTCTACCCAACTAAATCAGAATACACATCCTTTTCAAGTGCACATGGCACACTTATCAAGAGGGACTACACTGGGCACCATAAAACAAGTCTAATTGAAACTGAAATGACTGAAGTCATACAGAGTATGTCATCTGACCACAGAGGAATTAAATGAGAAATCAGTAATAGAAAGACATCTGGAAAATCCCCAAATATTTGGACACTAACACACTTCTAAATAATCAAGGGTCAAAGAAGAAATAAAAAGGGAAATTCAAAAAGTATTTGGACATGAATGAAAATGAAAAGACAACATATCAGCTGCCATGAAAGCTGTACTTAGGGGGATGTTTATAGCACTAAAAGTCAATACTGGAAAAGAAAAAAAATGTCTCATACCAATGCCCTCAGGTTCCACCTCAAGAAACTAGAAAAAGACGGCCAAATTAAAGCCAAAAGAGTAAAATAAAGGAAATAATAAAGATCAATGACAAAACTAATGAAACAGAAAACAAAAAAAGCAATAGAGAAAATTGACAAAAGCAAAATTAGGTTCTTTGGGGACAGCAATAAAATTGATGTAAATCACTAGTCATAGGATCAAGGAAAAAAAGAGGGACGATACAAATCACCAATACCAGGAATGGGAGAGGTGAATCTGTTGCAGATTGATAGCTATTAAAACGATAATAAGGTACTATTATGAACAACTTCACGCCTATACATTCAACAACTGAGATAAAATGGGCAACTTCCGTGAAAGATACATGCTCATTCAAGAAGAGATCACTTCAATATCTCCGCATCTACTAAGGAAACTGAATTTGCAGTGTTCTCAGAAGAGCATTCCAAGCCCGGAAGCCTTTCCTGGTGAATTTAAACCAACATTTAAGGGAAAATATAAAACCAATTTTACAAAAACTCTTCCAGAAAACTTAAGAAGAAGAAATAGTTCCCAACTCATTCTTTGAGGCCAGACAGGAGGAAAGGAGACCGTGTGTCTCTCACCAGTGTTTGTTGCAAGGACAACGTCTGCTGAAGTGAGGCACTCAAGCATAGCTGCTTCTTCCCTCTCCTTCAGTTCCTTTCTCAACAGCTTAATTTCATTTTGAGCATTACTTTTCTCTCTCTTATCCTGGTTCTTTTTGTTTTTCACCTATAAAGGGAAGCAAAGAAAACAGAAACATTTTACCCGACTTCGAGCTTCTTCAGCTGTTATTCCTTTATGAACTGCTTTTATTTAAAATCAGTTGGTCTGGTTCAATGCGTTCCTTAAAAACCACTAAAAAAAATTAAAATTTTCCTTGAAGGAGTAACAAACGTACACAGTGACCAAGGACCTGACATCCTAACCTGACTCAACGTCACCATCACCCACACAGGGACACCCGGAAAGGGAATGCGTTAGTCCTCGAAGCACATGGTGCTTTTACTCTAAACTCCTCAGGGACCAGAAACCAGGTCTCAGCTATGCCCTGTAGAGGCAGTTAATATGCTCTTGGGAGAGAAAAAGCACCTGCCCATTTCAGGATTTGGATTTTAGTAGTTTATAAATAGAGAGACTGACTTCAATTATTATTCCGAATTTGTGAAGACAGTGAAAAAAAAATTGGTTTATAAAATGCTTACCTAAACCTCCACTTACTTTAACACCTCAAAAAGGCATTTAAGAGTTTAATCTATTGAATAGGAGGTGTTTGGGAAGTATTACAGAGGTTAAAAGGGATTTTCTATCCTGTTTGCTAGTTAAATTTGTATAGGTAAAATAGTATTCGTATATTTAGAAACTGTCTAAATTCCTAAAAATTTATATTCTGATACTAATCTGTATGATATTAAGCAATGGTACAGTGTTGTTAGGCATGGTTTTAATTATTCTTAAAACACTACAAATCGTAGAAATAGCCAAACTGTCAGTTGCACTGCTTTGCTTTAATATTTCTCTAAAAGTAGATACTCCATAACAAGGAAAAACTTTAAAAGAAAGGCAGGACAAATATATGCTATATTTTATCTGTTAAATAACATAACTCTGGTAAATGTGTAAAAGTAAAACAGAACAAAATTTCTGGTAGGTTTCTTAATATAAAACAACTGCTTAATGTTCTTATTTCTGAAAGAAGCTTCATTTAAAAATGCTTAAAGATTAAAGTTCATATTGTAAGCATTAACTGTTATCATCAATTCTGAGGTTCTCTGCTCTTTGTACAGCCCAGCAGCTCCCTGGAACTGTAAGTGTCCGAGCAGCACCTGAGACTCAGATTTGGTTCTCCAGCTCTAAAACTTAGCATGGATCCACACAGCAACAGTTAAAAAAAAAAGCAAGAATGAGGAAGAACAAAGGAATGTCTTTATTGCAGGGTACTGAAAATAGATGGTAATTAATATTTTAAAATGTCACCTTATGTGTGAGACTAAAGCAAAAAATATTTGTTACAAAATTTACATTTTGACTAGTGCATTTCCTAATATAACTTATGTATATAGTTTGATTGAACACCATAAGTACTTGGAATCTCAGGTAGGACATGAGATTTTGTTGGTTTGTCCAGAGTGATGCCCCAATGAATCCCAGGGTGATTCGATCAGTGAGTGGAAAAGTATGTACAAAGCCCCCTTTGGGGAGTGGTGAGAACAGGGAGAAATTCAACTTCCCCAAGTTGAATTCTTGATATTCTCACAAACAGTGTGGACAACCAAAGCTATAGGCTGAGCCCCCAGTCTTGGGGTTTGTTCAAATGAAACTTAACCCCGCAAAGGATAGGTCAAGTCTACTTAAAATTTAGGCCTAAGAGTCACCCCCAAGAGAGCCTCTTTTGTTGCTCAGATGTGGCCTCTCTCTCCAGCCAACACAACAAGCAGTCTCACCACCCTACCCCTCTCTACGTGGGACATGACTCCCAGGGGTGTGGACCTTCCCGGCAACATGGGACAGAGATCTTAGAATGAGCTGAGACTCAGCATCAAGGGACTGAGAAAAACCCTAGAATGAGCTGAGACTTAGCATCAAGGGAGTGAGAAAACCTTCTCAACCAAAAGGGGGAAGAGGGAAATGAGACAAAGTGTCAATGGCTGAGAGATTCCAAACAGAGTTAAGAGGTTATCCTGGAGGTTATTCTTATGCATCAAGTAGATATCACCTTGTTATTCAAAATATAATCGAGAGGCTGGAGGGAATTGCCTGAAAATGTAGAGCTGTGTTCCAGTAGCCATGCTTCTTGAGGATGATTGAATAATGATACAGCTGTCACAATGTGACTGTGTGATTGTGAAAACCTTGTGTCTGATGCTCCTTTTATCTACCTTGTCAACAAAGGAGTAGAACATATGGAATAAAAATAAATAACAGGGAGAACAAATGCTAAAATAAATTTAGTTTGAAATGCTAGTCATCAATGAAAGCGAGGGGTAAGGGGTATGGTAGGTATAATCTTTTTTTTTTTCCTGTGTTCGTTTTATTTCTTTTTCTATTGTCTTTTTATTTCTTTTTCTGAATTAATGCAAATGTTCTAAGAAATGATGAATATGCAACTAAGTGATGATATTGTGAATTACTGATTATGTATGTTGATGTTTTACTTTGTTTCTTAATTTAATTAATAAATTTTTTAAAAATACCCTTGAGCCTGGAACAAAAGGGGAAAAAAAAACTGCAAGAGACGAAACTCCAATTAAAGGTATGATGAACCTGATCTGCTTAAAGCTAAAGTAAATCAATATACAAAGCAAAGAACAATACTGTCTGTATTTCAAAGCTTTAACTTTTGTGTGAGAGAAAAGAAAAATGTTTACTTTGTCCAAAATTTGCACTATCTAATTTAATCTGTCTAGTCAGTTAAACAACCTAATTCAGTTTTATTTGACATAGAATCTGGAATAAGGAACAAAATCTTAATGTTCTATACAAGTTAATGCTATGCAATGATGCATTTCAGAGTATTTGGGGCAGAAAATGAAAAAGTGTTTGCAAAGTCCCTTGAGGGACTAGAAAAATAGAACTATTAAGCTTCCCCACCTGGGGAATTCCTGACAGTTTCTTAAGCAAAAGCGGCTCCCAATTTAATAAGCCAAGGCCTCAATTTTGAGGCGTGCCCTTATGAAACTTATTTCTGTAATAGTAAACTGAACCTACTTAGGATTATGCCTACGAGCCATCTCCAGAAAATCTCTGCTATTGCTCCAATGTGGTCTCTCTCTAAGCCAAGCTCTGAGCTTCTTCCCAACATGGAACATAATTTCCAGGGCTATAAGCCTGGCACTGGCAGTGTGAAACTTAACTGACCCTGGCACTGTAGGACATAGTATGGCCCTGGAATCACAGGACATAACTGGCCCTGGCACTGTGAGACATAAGTTCCAAGGATGGCCCCGGCCCTGACATCATGGATGAACTGACCTAAAGGGGGAAAGGAAAAGAAATAGAGTTTCAACAGCTAAGAGATTTCACATCGAGTTGAGAGGTCATTCTGGAGGTTATTGTTATGCAAATTTAAGCCAGGTACTGCAAACTGCCACAATATGGCAACCCCCAACCAACAAGTGTTCCTGGAAACCCCAAAAGATATTCTAGGCTCTACAAAATTTTACTTAAGTTTGTTTTTCAGAGACTTGAAACTTCCAGATTGTTCCAATGGCAGAGAAGCTCTGAAACCCAGAGATACTGGACTCTCCAAGAATAACTGGTTTCATCAGTTCATCCCTTTGCCCCTTAATAACAACGCCCCTTTTCAGCCTCGAAGCTGTCAGAGTCATTGCCCAGTTATCCCTCAAGATTGAGAAATAAGAATCAAATGAGAGGGACAAATTGTACCTGAGATATCAAGATTTAAGGGATGATTTTGATATAAATATTCCTTTTTGCTTTCTAGCATACTGGAGTAGACATGGAAATGCCTGAAATCTCTGAATTGTAATCCAGCTGCCTTGACCTCTGTTAATGGTTGTACAGCCTATATCTTCTACCCCGTGATTGTAAAAACCTTGTGATTAACCTTAAACTGTACCTAGCTTATCCAGTTTTTCAACTTTAGAGTCTTGTAATCACCAAAGATAGCCCCTAATGTTTGTCAGTGAAGGGTCCTGGGTCCGTCCAGAATTAACTCACCCCAGGTCCCAAATTATTCTGATGAGATATTGGGTAACTGGAGTTGAAGGGATACAGATTGTGCAATGGGACTGATTGTAAAAATTCAGAAACGGATAGCACAATACTACCTAACTGTAATACAATAATGTTAGAACACTGAACTAAGCTGAATGTGAGGATAATAGAGGGAGGAGGCCTGGGGGCACAAATGAAATCAGAAGGAAAGATACATGATAAAGACTGAGATGGTATAATCTAGGAATGCTTAGAGTGTATAATGATAGTGACTAAATGTACAAATTTTAAAATGTTTTGCATGAGGAAGAACAAAGGAATGTCAATAATGCAGGGTGCTGAAAATAGATGGTAATTAACATTTAAAAACTTTTAACTTACGTGTGAGACTAAAGCAAAAAATGTTTATTTGGTAGAAAATTTGTATTTCAACTAGTGCATTTCCTAATATAATTTATGTGGACAGCTTAATTGAACACCATAAGTACATGGAACCTTGACTAAGGCATGAGATTTTGTAGGTTTGTCCAGAGTGATGCCTCCATAAATCCCAGAGTGATCTGAACAGTGAATAAGAAAGCATTTGCAAAGTCCCCTTGGGGGAATGGTAAGAAAGGGGGAAAATTCAAGTTCCCGAAGTGGAGAATTCTTGACATTCTCATAAGCAGTGGAGACAACCAAAGCACTAGGCTGAGATCCCAATTTCGGGGTTTGTTCATATGAAACTTAACCCCACAAAGGATAGGCTAAGCCTACTTTAAATTAGGCCTAAGGGTCACCCCCAAGAGAACCTCTTTTGTTGCTCAGATGTGGCCTCTTTCACTCAACCAACACAATAAGCAAACTCACTGCCCTCACCCTCTCTACATGGGACAGGACTTCCAGGGGTGTGGACCTTCCTGGCAACGTGGACAGAAATCCTAGAATGAGTTGAGACTCAGCATCAAGGGATCGAGAAAACCTTCTCGATCAAAAGGGGAAGAGTAAAATGAGACAAAATAAAGTGTCAATGGCTGAGAGATTCCAAAGAGACGAGAGGTTATTCTGGAGGTTATTCTTACACAGTAAATAGATATCACTTTTTTAGTTAAGGCATAACAGAGAGGCTGGAGGGAACTGCCTGAAAATGTAGAGCTGTGTTCCAGTAGCCATGTTTCTTGAAGATGATTTTATAATGATATAGCTTTTGCAATATGACTGTATGATTGTGAAAACCTTGTGTCTGATGCTTCTTTTATCTACCTTATGGACAGATGAGTAAAACATATGGATTAAAAATAAATAAATAATAGGGGAAAAAATACATAGCACCGAAGATTGGATAATTTTTGCAAACTTCACCTAATAATATACAGAAATCCTAGACTCGTAGCTCTTGAAATGTTTATAAGGTCCACCTGAAAAGAATAGCTATTTTATTTAAGCTACATTAAATTAAATTCAATGACCCACCTGGCTATCCATTAAAAAAAAAAATTATCTTGATGACTGAGACTGCATCTAACTAAAGTGGGCCCCCCCACACACACACACATGCAGTAGCTCAGACTTTAACCTACAAGTCACCTGTACCTCGTTCTGCCATGTTTTTCATACGTTCTGTGACTAAGCATGCAATCAATGTGCGCATGCTCAATAAAATCAGAATACTTCTCATTACATCATCTGGAGCCATGGTGCTCATTATCCTAAACCCTGCCCACCTTTTCTCTAATAAAACTACCCAAATTACTACAATTCGGGGAGACGGATTTTGGGCTGATAGGCCATCTGCTCTCCTACTATGTGCCTAGTAATAAACTCCTTCTCTCTTCGAAAAAAAAGACATTTAACCCTTCTATTATTTGTGGTCTCTGCTTTGGACGATGGAGAAGACAGGGTTCTGTCAGGAGTGATAGGAGGTATTTTACTGTGCTGGATTTACAGAGAAGAAAATCTTTAAAAAGCAATGGTTTAAACAGGATCAAAAAGACGAAGTCATCCAAATCTGTGATGAAGCAAATCACACATTCCTAAACCACCTTCAGCCTCGGTCTGCATGCCTTCATCCTGGTTCCACACCTCCAAAGTGTGCCAACTACCCCCACACTGGCCGCCAGGCACTCTGTCAGCCAGAGCAGCTCCTGCCTACAGGGCCCAGGGAAAAGCATGTGACTCACAGCTCCCAGTACCTGCTACCCTCACTCTTCCAAGGCTAGGATACAGGGGAGTACAAACGTGCGGTAGTGAGTCAAGTGGACGGGGGTGGGGGGGGGCTGATGGGAACATATGCAAGATGGGAAGCACAATCTAAGAAATTAGGGCAAACGTAAATCAGAGGACCAAAGAGCTCGAAGGTACTGGACTGCAAAAAAAAATGAGTTTTCAAATTGAATCTTTCACCTACCTAGCTGTCGAGGTGACTGGTGCTTGCTTTCACAATGATAACGTAAAATGGACAAAAAGACTAGGCAGGGGGCATCGTTCTTGCATTTTTATTTTCTGGTTCGTTTTTATTCCTTGCAAGTAATACCTAAATAACATGACCAGTTGTAGGAAGACACGGAGAAATGTGTCCTTTAAGGCAATTCCTCACCTAAGAATCAAGCTACCTTGACAGGTGAGCCACTGTTACATGCTGAGTACAGTCCTCTATCAAAAACAGGCAGTCAGAGCAGTGCAACGGTGGCTCAGTGGCAGAATCCTCAAGACCCAAGTTCGATTCCCAGAGCTTGACCACACCAAAAAAAAAAAAAAAAAAACGGGCAATCCCAATTTTTGAAATCATAAATAAATCGATGGAGGTGAGAGGGAACAAAAAGGAATGAAGACTGGTACGATAAACTTTGCAAGAAGACTGCAGACAGGCAAACGACACACCAACTTGACACTGGTAGAGAAATACATACGAAGACCTGATCGATGTCCCTTCGGATATCTGTGACGATCTGAGCCGTGTCACCGCGTGCCAAAACCGCATCCAGGGAGTGCTGCTGGATGGATTCCAGAAGTCGGGCCGGGTGGCCGAGGCGCAGAATCCTCTGCTTACACCGAGCCAGGCGCTCTACCAGATTATCTACGGCGATGTTAGAGGGAGCACAGCACAGAACCTTGGAGAAGGCAGAGTACAAATTAGGGTTTAGCCACTTATTTATGAATTAAACCATTTAACTTTTCACTAAAACAAACAGGAAGTCTTAGAGGTAAGGAAGAAGGGCGGAGTGTGTGCTGCTGGTAATTTTGCAGTACAAACATATAGTTTTAAAGATGGGAGAAAAAGGTCTTAAGAACACATTATTACAAACCAAAACAATATCTGGGCAACTAAACCTATGTCTTAAAAATGTATAGTCCCGAGGAGTGCGGACCTTCCTGGCAACATGGGACAGAGATCTTGGAATGAGCTGAGACTCAGCATCAAGGGATTGAGAAAAACCCTAAAATGAGCTGAGACTTAGCATCAAGGGAGTGAGAAAACCTTCTCAACCAAAAGGGGGAAGAGGGAAATGAGACAAAATGTCAATGGCTGAGAGATTCCAAACAGAGTCGAGAGGTTATCCTGGAGGTTATTCTTATGCATCAAGTAGATATCATCTTGTTATTCAAGATGTAATGGAGAGGCTGGAGGGAACTGCCTGAAAATGTACAGCTGTGTTTCAGTAGCCATGTTTCTTGAGGATGAGTGAATAATGATACAGCTGTCACAATGTGACTGTGTGATTGTGAAAACCTTGTGTCTGATGCTCTTTTTATCTACCTTGTCAACAAAGGAGTAGAACATATGGAATAAAAATAAATAATAGGGGGAATAAATGCTAAAATAAATTTAGTTTGAAATGCTAGTGATCAATGAAAGCGAGGGGTAAAGGGTATGGTATGTATAATCTTTTTTTTTCTTTTTCTTTTCTGTATTCATTTTATTTCTTTTTCTACTGTCTTTTTATTTCTTTTTCTGAATCAATGCAAATATTCTAAGAAATGATGAATATGCAACTAAGTGATGAGATTGTGAATTACTACTGATTATGTATGTTAATGTCTTATTTTGTTTCTTAATTTTTTAATTAATAAATAAACTAAAAAAAAAATATATATATATATATATATATATATATATATATATATAGTCACCAAAGCACCAAAAATTTAAGTGATTGGCAAATGGGAGGAAAAGGACTCAGAAAGGTTAAAGCGAGCCCCAAAATCTTTGGAGGTGAGGCATTCACCAATCAAATCATATTCCCATCTGGCAAAGTCAAACAAGGGAAAATCTCTCTGAATCGGCTCTAACCTTGCTTCTGAAACTCTAGTTCTATTGTGAGCAGAAGGTGAAGCGGGGGGCTGGCCACGCGTCCAGGAGGCAGAGAACAGCCCTTCCATGTTCTCGACCTCAAGAACAAGGAGCCCAGAAAGGAGGCAGTAGCTACCATACCCCATGCACCCGGCATCACCTCCATCCCCGCTGACTCATCCAAAAGCACATTTACATACAAGCATGCACATGTCCCATTTGTCTGTTTATTCAAATAGAAGGCATCCAATAAAACCACCAAATCTGCTTTCTCTCAATAAGCCATCTTTTCTCACCAGTTTTTAAATATCTGTGCCAAGACCCTCACTTGTAGTTTTTTAACTGAGTGGGAGGTTTCCCCACAGCTCTGAGCAGGACGAGCTCTGCCTGCAAGGCAGTGAGATGCAGGGGCTATAACCAGAGCCTCTGGAGAGATGCCTGCCCAAGTGTAAATCCTGGCTCTGCCACTCTCTGCTGAAAGACCGGGGCACTGACCCTTGCCTCTCAGTTCCCTCACCAGGGCCACCAGTGGTCCCTAACTCACGGGGTCTCTGTGAGGGTTAAAATGAGTAAATACGTGGAAAGCGCTTACAGAGAATCCGGACTAGAAGATGTTCTCGGTGAGACTGACTGTGATTATTCCAATTCTCATCATTATCCAACATTTTATAACCAGACATGTTTTTTAAAAAGCTTTGCACCTGCTTTAGAATCAATAACAACTCACGTTGATGCCATTAGCAAATCCTTTCTCAACCATTAATAAGTGAACAATAAAGTACAGTATTATATGCCACACTCAAAAAATCCGCATTGTGTATACAGTACATGTCCGATCGATTTACCCAACTACTTGGTTAACTATAAGTCTGTCTGCCTCCCTCAACCACAATTAGAGCTCCCAAAAGGCCCAGACCAGGCCGATCCACTCCGTATGCACAGCACCCGGCAGGGCTGAGCAGCCAGCCCAAGCACAGCAGTCTGATGAGCAAGTGAATGCTGAGCGTGGCCTTCAGGGCTTACAGGAACCCTTCTCCATCACCCAGACAGATGCTCCTGGGCACAAAGCCAACAGCCAAGATTCTGGTTCTCCCACGGGGCTGCCAGAGAGCAGCGGGCCCAGCACAGTGTTCCATGAGTAAATGCCCAGCAGTGTTCCCGGTGGAGGCTGAAGGACCGAGGCCAAAACCCAGCTAAGCCCCCACTCAACGTGCAGACCAGGAGCTGATGACTACCTGACCAAGAAACCGCTCTCCCTACCCACCTTCAAGCCTTGTTTCACAGCCTGGAGAATTACTTCTACCACAGTCGTGGTTTTCCCCGTGCCAGGAGGCCCATGGATGATGGCAAGCTCTTTCTGGGACAGTGCGAATGAAACAGCTTCTTTCTGGGAGGCATCCAGGGAGGTGTTATAGAAGGTCACAGGGTCTGCAGAAGAAGCAACAGCGGTTAGGCTCCTACTTGCTTTTCCCTGACATTTCTTCCACTCAGAGTGTGCACTGATGGAAACAAGCGATACACACAAAGGGTCAGCATGAATCCCCGGGTGCAAAGTCCAACCACAGAAAAGAAATCTGCTTTATTTTCAAAAGATTTATTCTAGAACAGGGATCAACCAGGGACTAAATCCAGCTCAAAGCATTGCTTGTTTTGGCAAATCAAGTTTATACTGAACCACAGCCATGCCTATTTGCAGCTTTCTGATACAACGACAGAGCTGAGCTGCAAAAGAGACCATTTGGCCCACAAAATATTTACTATTCGACCCTTTACAGAAAAAGCATGCCAACTCATACTCTAGAGTAACAGATTCTTCTGATGTAAATCTTTCTTGGAACATACTAGTTTCTACATATTTCCCTTTTAAAGTGACCATAAAATGACAAAAGACAAACAGCAAAAAAGAACTAATAACAAATCCCAGCATCATATATCTATTTTAAATCTGCCACACCCAAGACTGTTTGCTGCTTGTACTCTGTGCTCCTTGAGAACAGACACTGTTCTGTTCCGCTCCAAATCCTCAGCATTCAATACACAGGGCTGAAGCCTAGAGATGCTCAGCCTATGTGACTGCTCAACTTGTGAGCGAAGGGTGCTCACAGAAACAACTATAAATAATTATAACTGAAACAGTTATAAAAGGAGAATGTGGGACCAGTGATGGACCATCTAATCCCAACTTCTCTGCTCACTCCACTACTCCAAACCACGTGCCTTTTTCTCCGCGAACAGCTCTACCCAACATATACCACGTTCTTTAAAACATAAATAAATTTCTAATTCAGTACCCAGCATAAAGTATCCCTTCAATAAATATTTGCTGGGGGAAAAAAAATCACTGAAATGTGAGCGCTTTTAGAACTCTCAAAGGTAAACACAAAAAGAAAATGAACATTCATGAAACACCTCAACACAAAGAACCATGAAGTGAAAAAGCACTACAAAATAGTCCTGTGTCTTTAAAGCTAATAGGACACTGGAGTGATACAGGCAAGAGATATAAACATGAAGCAGACATACTGTGCTATGTGGATGCAGAGACTAAAGGAATACACACCAAAACTTGAGAGGGTGACCCTACATGGAAGGCTCTTGAGTGATTTTCCCTCCTTGTTTACATGCTTCTTTATTTCCAAGCTTTTACTATAAACATGTGTTAACATCATAATCAGAAGTACAGTATCTGAAATCCAAGGGATGCTGAGAAAATAATCAAATACTAAAAGAATTGAGATTTTCAAACTAAAAATATGCTACCAAGCATGAAGTATGATCAGCTATCCTCTATTCTCAGAGCACCTAGCTAGAAGAAATAGTCTTACATTTCAAAGCAAGATATTTAGACATCTTGAAGACAGCAGTCTAAAAAAAACTGGAATGAGCTACTTTTTTTCAGTATTAAGCACAAGATAGAGTCTAATTCATACAAGTCACTCCAAGTAATTTATAAAAGGATGCTAAAGTAGATTGCATCTAACTGCACTCTCTCAAACTCTCACTAAACTAGCCATGGTCATTTTCTTCTCTATATGCCCTTTAGTCAAAAAAGAAAATCCAGGAGTTCTTACGTATTTCACTGGCGGGACTGGGGGTGGAGCCGCCGAAGAGAACCTCTATGAGAGAGGTCACTGGGCCCGAATGATACTTCTTTAGAGTGATCAGAGCTCTGCCAGGGGAGAAAACTAAGATTAGGAGCTTGAACAAAACCAGCAATTCAGTGCCCCTGCCTCTGCCTGACGCTGCCGCCTGCAGCCATCATCTCATGACACACAGAAATGCCCCAGGATGGTGGGCAGCTGCTCTTTCTTGCTCAAGGAAAGAAGCATAGGACTGAGTGAGATGTGTTTAAGGAAGAGGTTACGAATGATTTCAAGACACACTTACTTTTTCAGTCGCTTATAAGTGACGTCATTGGCAAGCTTTAAGAGTCTGTAGGAATTCCCTCGGTCCAGGCTCAACTGGAAATCATGAGTCTCATCAAAGGCGACTGTGATGGCTTTTGGGGTGATCCGGGTCAGGATCCCCGTGGCCAGCTGACTGCCCTGGTTGGCAGAGTCATATAGACCCACTATGTCACCTGCAAAAGCAACTCAAAGCTACATAAAAGACTAAAAAAGCTAAAAGTAAATTACATGACAAATTCCATCATATCTCAATTACTATATCTTTGTTACATTCTTTATTAAATGAAATCAGTAGCGTTGAAAAAAATTATCAACGTCTAAATCACACGAAAATTTACTTAGGATCAATGAGCTGTTGAAAAGAACCATGCCAGTCAGGAAATATTTGAAGTGCCTACTCTGTGCCAGGCGCTGTCCTGCACTGGAGCTGGATTATAAACAGACCTCCCGCCCCAACCCCTGCCAACAGGGCAGGAGGAGCGACAAATACAACGATGTACAGATGTTGTCTGGGCTAAGTACCATACAGAAATGCAGCAAAGGGAGGCGCTGTAGAGAGACCAGGATGTCATTTTAGTGAAAGTGCTGGGAGAGTCTCTGAGGAGGGACAGACAAGGAGGATGGGCCCAGAACAAAGGAGGACCAAAAGCACATCTGGGGAAGACAGGAGACAGTGGTTGTATACTTGCCTACTTGGCATGGACCACCCGCTTCCTGTGGTAACAGTTAGGGACCCACCCATCCACCAGGTGATTCTGAGGGGCCCAAGCCTGATGGAGCCCAGGGCCCCAGCCACATCACCCTCCACCCCACAATGCATTCCCAGGTTCCGGTTCAAGGACAAGCATGTGACCAAATCAGAGTACAAGAGATACAGTAAGACTTCTGCTTGGGATCTGGGAAAGGGACACTCACTCTTTTCTGCTATACCAGAAACCTGAGAGGATGGAGAGTTTGGAACTGTTACCGCAAGGTGTCTACAAAGGAAACCAACCCAGAAGGTGGAGCCTTTTCTTCATGGAGAGCCTCAGTCCTCACCCTGAAGCTAGCCTTCCACTTGTGATAACCAACGTGTTCCCTCTTGCCTAAGCCAATATGATTTGGGTTTATTGTCACCAGGAACACACAGTTCTCAGGGAAACAGATTCGATGCTGAGATAAAAGCCAGGGCTACCCACCTCTATTTGCACCCCACTGACTCTGCATCTGACAGTATATGAAAGTACCAACCAGGCATCAGGCATGTTTTTATCACTGGCCGTTTTTCCTCTAGGCAATGAATTCCATCTGTACCTTATATCTGATCTCTGCTTCCTTCCCCAACTCTATAAAGACAAACAGTTGGTAGTCACAATGGTCCTGGGAACAAAGGACCGGCCTGGTGTCCAGGGACTGCTGCGAGGGCTAAACACGCAGATCCATCCCTTCCAGGACCACCCCGTGTATAGGATCCAACACATCAGGATTTATATTTTTGAGCTGCTGAGCCTCGGAAGGTGGAGACTTCTACTCCTCGGAAGATAGAAAAACAACTCTACCTGAATTTAATCAATAGCTACACTGACACATCAACATTTCCCCACTCCCTACTTTTCCACCTAGATGGCACGTCCTCTGAATTCCTGTTTGGCATCGACTATTCATCAATCTCTTAAATCATTCATCCCACAACACTTAGTGAGTATGTATTTTTACCTCTGCATTTTTCATTTACAAACCACCTGCAAATACACGCAATCCTGTTCACTGGAGCCCAAAAGCAGCTCCACGAGGTCCTATTACTATCCCTCTAGTCCCACTCTTCAGAGGGCCAGTGACTAGCTTTAAGCCACATCTTAAACTCTATTCAGGTCTGACTCTATGCCATAGTTCTCTCACCTCCATTTTCTCCAAATCTAGCTAACATTCCAACAATTGCAAGGGTAAGAGTCTTATGAAATTTTTTTTTAAAATCTTTCATCACAAAAACAAGGCAGAGAGATTTTTACAGTAAAAAAAAAAAAGCAGTGTTGGGCAGGCAATGGTGTGGCACCGTGGCAGAGCTCTCGCCTGCCATGCCAGAGCCCTGGGTTCATGTTCCAGCGCCTGCCCACATAAAAAATAAGTAGTGTTGGCAACACTGTTTTCTCCAAGTTTCCAAGTAGGAGATTATCTAACACAACATTCTAGGCCTGTGCCAAGAAGCTGCACTTCTCAGAAAGGCCGTGAGCTGCTTCTAGCTGCCCTTCCTTACTAAAAGGGCTGGCACAAACTTAGCCAAAGTATGCCCAGCACAAACTACGTTTCCTGCTTGTTTAATGAGCTAGATCAGCGTTGTCTATAAAAATATAATGAGAATCACATGCAATCTGAAATTTTCTAGTAGCCACATTAAAAATTATTTTTTAAATGTTTATTTTGTACAAAATTCATATTTTGACTAGTGCATATAACTTATATGGACAGGTTAACTGAACACCATAAGTACATGGAACCTTGAATAGGGCATGAGATTTTGTAGGTTTGTCCAGTGTGAAGCCCTGATAAATCCCAGAGTGATCTGACAGCAAATAAACAAGTATTTGCAAAGTCCCCTTGGGGAATGGTGAGAAAGGGGGGAAATTCAACTTCCTCATATGGGGAATTCCTCACACTCTTGCAAGCAGTGGGGACAATCAAGTCTATAGGCTGAGCCCTCAATACTGGGGTTTATTCATATGAAACTTATCCCTGCAAAAGATAGATTAAGTCTACTTAAAATTAAGTCCAAGAGTCACCCCCACAGAACCTCTTTTGTTGCTCAGATGTGACCTATCTCTCTCAGCCAACACAGCAAGCAAACTCACAGCCCTTCCCGCCTCTACATGGGACATGACTCCCAGGGGCGTGAACATCCCTGGCAACATGGAACAGAAATCCCAGAATGACTCAGTATCAAGGGATTGAGAAAGCCTTCTCAACTGAAAGGGGGAAGAGAGAAATGAGACAAAATAAAGTGTCAGTAGCTGAGAGATTTCAGAGTCAAGAGGTTATCCCAGAGGTTACTCTTATGCATTTATAGATTTCCCCTTTTTAGTCTAAGGTGTATTAGAGTGGCTAGAGGGAAATGCCTGAAAATGTAGAGCTGTGTTCCAGTAGCCATGTTTCTTGAAGATGATTGTATAATGATACAGCTTTCACAATGTGACTGTGTGATTGTGAAAACCTTGTGTCTGATGCTCCTTTTATCTATGGTATGGACAGATGAGTAAAACATATGGATTAAAAATAAATAAACAATAGGGGGAACAAACGTTTTAAAAAATAATAATAGATGGATACATGGGGGAAAATGTACCTATTGCAAACTACGGACTATGGTTGACAATAAATTTTTAATATTCTTTAACAGTTAACAAATGTACCCACCAATACTATCGGTGAATGGGTGGGAGGGGGAGGGATAAGGGGTATGGGAGGATTTGGGTTTTATTGTTTTATTTTTATTTCCTTTCTGGAGTAATGGAAATATTCCAAAACTGACCATGAAGATGTATGCACAGCTACGTGACGATACTGAGCCAGTGATTGTATTCTTCAGACGGTCTGTATGGTGTGTGAGTGTATTTCGATAAAACAGTATAAAAAAATTATTTTTTTAAGAAACAGGTACAACTCATTTTAGGGATAATGTAATCTACTTAACCCAATACATCAAAAATATTTAGTCAACATGTAAGAGTTAGTTGAAGAAACTACTCATGAGATATTCTCAAAAAAAAAATTTTTTTTTTGAGTAAGTCTCCCAGAGCTGGTATGGATTTTGCATGGTCAGTGTATCACCAGCCACATTTCAAGTGCTCAATAACCTCTTACGGCCAGCAGCTACCATTTTGGATTGTGCTAATAATCTATACTATAAAAAAGGCAAAGGAGTTTCGAATTTCTAATGAAGGATTCTTTGTTGCAACACTTTATTCTCCCACTGGTTGGGTGTAATCAATTCTTTACAAGAATAAATGCCCCAATTTGAACGCCAGCAATATTCAACATATTTTTATATCAGAAATACACCAACCGGAAGTAAAGCTGTTACTGGGAAGTACTGGTGCAGACCCACACTTCCTGGGCTCAAAGGTGACCAGCAGCCGTCCATACAGCCCAGTTCGCTGGCTGGAAACCTGCAGCTTCAGCAAACAGACACCCCTGCTCTGGAGTTCTTTCACAGAGATGTTTTCCTGCCAGGACCTAGAAAATACCCAGTATTGATACTTCAGTGTTTGCACTTGACCAGCTTTTACTTCCACCCAAACAAGAAAGAGAAAATGAGAGAAATAACAGATAAAGCTCTGTGCAAAGGCACTAAATCTGCCCCCTAAAGAAACTCAAAATCCGCCCCACTCCCAAATCTGCCCGTCTTCCTATATTCTCCAGTGCAGTTAATTCCCCTCCCAGGAATCTAAGCCAGAACCTTCAATTAACTTGACCTCCCCACCCTCCCACACCCCGACCTCCTGGTTCCTGCTTTTCACTAGGTCTCATCGACCCCGACTCCCAATCATATCCTGAATCTCTCTCTCTCTCTCTCTCTCTCTCTCTCTCTCTCTCTCTCTCTCTCTCTCTCTCTCTCTCTCTCTCTCTCTCTCTCTCTCTCTCGGTCACTGCCCCAGCCCTGGTTCAAGCCCACACTGCTGCTCTCCTAGACTAAGCAGAGTCTGCTGGCTCCTTACCTCTAGGATTTCCCCACCCAATCGCCCAGCAAGACAGAATAAAACACAAGTTCCTCAGCAAATCAGGGACGGCCACCGACACGGTCTGTCCTCTACCATGCGGAACACCTGACTTATGACAGATCGTTTCCTTCTCGGAGCAAAGCTAGGAGATGGGAATTGTTCCCATTTAATGAAGGAGCTGGGGCTCCTACAAGGTGGATATGACTGCATACTGTGCTCCTGACCCTCGTCATCAAAAGCCTCTCAAATAAGTCCTGTCCCTGTGTGCAGTGCGACAGGTGAGTGAACACTCTGTAATCAGGCTGCCTGGCCTCATATGGGGTTCTCCCTGTGACATCTTGGGTTAAGTCGCTTAACTTTTCTCTGTCTCAATCTCCTTATATATAAAATGAAAATAAAAGCGATCCACTCCAAAGGGTTGACATGAGGTTTAAAGGAATTAATGTGTGTAAATTACTTTTACAGCATTCTGTAAGTATTAACTCATATTATTTCAGCCAAATGAATACTCCCACCCAGACACAGGCTGGGCTCTTTCCTGCTCCTGTCCTCAGGGGCAAGGCTGCTCTTCCCACATTTCCTCCCCATATCCACCCTCTTAACTCCTACTTTTCTTCAGGCTCTACGCAAGTAACACCTCCTCCATGAAGCCAACCTTGATTCTCACCAGGGGAGGCATCAGTCTCCCTTCACGCTCCCAAAAAACTTTCTATTCTCTCCCCCCGGGTTATCCTTTATCACGGTGGATGGGGAACTGTTGACGCTTCTGTGTGTACTTTCTGTTCCTACCCAGCCTCCAAATGACCGTATCAATAAACAGACACTACTCTTACTCCTTTTGCCAGGGCCTGGCAGAGTAGGTGCAAACAACGTTTATGAATGGATAAATAAGGAAATGGGTTGAAAGCACGTTGTTGGGGTGGGGGTGGGGGGTTCAGGTGGAGAAAAAGACTTTTCTGAGGGTCGAAAAATGGAACGGCTTGGCGGGAGCTGATAAGAGTCCCCTCTTTGGAGGGTGACCGAGCAGCGGGGTGTCGGGATCAGGAGAGGAGACGCCGTCCCGACTGAGGCCAGGCTCCGCCCCAGGTCTGAACGGGGCGGGCCTGGAGGAAAACGGCTGGACCCACCCCGAGGGAACGACGCCGGCGGCCGGCTTACCTGCGCTCCTCCACCTCCGCGTCTCTCTCGAGTTCCAGGAGGTCCAGCTGCTTGGCCACGAAGCTCTCCACAGCTGCCGAGGCCATCGCCGCCCCTCGACCCGGGCCCGGCGCCCGCCGAGGTCCCACACCGAAGTCCCACTTCCGCGTCGGGCCGGTGTTTCCCCGCCGGACCCGGTGCGTCGACGCACGGCGTTCGGCCGCTTCCGCTTCCGGCCGAGCCTGGCGGGAAGATGGCTGCGGCCGTGGCGGCGGCGGCGGCGGCTCGGGCGGTGAACTTCGGGCGGCCGGTGTTAGCGTGCGGCCGCAGCTGCCTGAGACCTTCGGGGACCGGAGCGGGTGAGACCCGGACCACGGGGTGAATGGAGTGGGGGAAAAAGAGCAAGCGGTGCTCCCCGCCACCCCGCAGCGTGTGTGTCTCTGTCGACCTGGCGCTTTCTGTGTTGCTCGCGGGTTTTTTTGTTTTTGGGTGGGGGAGAAATTTGTTTTTACTTTAACTTTTTACTGTAGTGACGAATACGCAATGCAAAATGTCCCAGCTTAACCACTTCCAGTTGTACAGTTCTGTGTTGTTAATTTCATTCGCGATATTCTGCTTCCATCAGTGGTTCTCATTCACATCAGTTTTTCACTCAGTGGGCCTGGTGATCCCTGCCTAGTTATCAACCAACTGTAGTTGATGTTCACAGTAGCGGTATTTATTCCTAATAACCCAAA
This sequence comes from Tamandua tetradactyla, assembly GCF_023851605.1. Taxonomy (NCBI): domain Eukaryota; kingdom Metazoa; phylum Chordata; class Mammalia; order Pilosa; family Myrmecophagidae; genus Tamandua; species Tamandua tetradactyla. Next base: position 5,602,900 of record NC_135335.1, read on the forward strand.
AGGAGAAGCAACCCCAATATTCACAGGCTGATGAATGGATAAGCAAAATGTCGTGAACCCGTACAATAGATATTATTCGGCAATAAAAAGGAATGAATCGCTGACCCATGCAGCAACATGGTTTAACCTTGCAAACATCATGCTCAGGGAAAGAAGCCTGTTGCAGAAGACTATTATGGTGGCTTGAAGCTATGTACCCCATTGAAACGTCCTTGATCTTGGTTTTTAATCTTGATCCATTCCTGTTGCAGTGAACCCTTTCTAAATAGGACCTTCTCATAAGGTTATTTCAGTTAAAGTGTGGCTCAGTTAGGTCAGAATGGATCTTAATCTTATTACTGGAGTCCCTTAAAAGAAAAATGAAATTTAGGCACAGAGAGAAAGCCATGGGAAGGAGCCAGAAGTCAATAGAACCCAGAGAAGCCAGGATAGGTTGCCGTGTGACAGAAAAGTCAAGGACCAAGGATCACCAGCAGCCAGCCCCAGAATGCCACAGTCTTATGGGAGAAAGCATCACTTTGATGACACCTTGATTTGGACTTCTAGCCTCAAAACTGTAAGCCAAAAAGTTCCCATGTTTAAGCCAACTCATTACATGTTACTGGTTTTAGCAGCCAGGAAACTAAAACAGCTCCATCTTATATGATTCCATTTATGTGCGAGAATGGGAAAAATCATAGAGACAGAAAGTAGATCAGGGTTTATCAAGTGTTGGGGAAGGAGGGGTGGAAAGATATTGCTTAATAGGTTCAGAGTTTCTGTTTGGGATGATAAAAAAAAGTTCTGAAATTAGATACTGGTGATAATTGCAGAACTTTGTGAATATACTAAAAGCTACTGAATTGTACACTTTAAAATGGTGAATTTTATAGTATATTAACTAATAATTAGTTCAATTTAAAACAAAGCAGCAGTTGTTGAGGAATCTCTCTCCTACTTTTTGCAATCTATACATTGTGCATTTTAATTTTATCCCTTCTCTCCTCTGTAGACCAGAAGTGTCTTTGTCTTTTGGTGTATTTGTTATTTACTGCTACATAACAGGTTACCCCAAAACTTAGAGGCTGAAGACAACAAACCTGCCTTACCTCGCACCGTTTCTGAGGGTTAGAAATAGGGAAGCACCTTCACTGGGTGATTTTGCCTCAGGGTCTTGCAGTCAAACAAGTCAGCTAAGAGTGCAGTTACTCAGGACTCCACCCAGCCTGGAGAATCTACTTCCATGCCCACTCCCATGGTGGAAGGCAGGCCTCAGTTCCTCACCACCTGAGTCTCTCCAAGCACAGCCCCCAGCCAGGAATTGGGGTGGGGGAGGGTTACACCCAAGACAGAAGTTGCAGCTTTTATAACCTAATCTCGAAGGTGATTCACCATCACTTCTGCCTTAAGCTGTCATGCAAACCAACCCCACAAGGGAGGGGCTTCCCAAGGGGAAAGAGACCAGGAGGCAGGGCTCACTGGGGCCATCTTGGGGGCTATTCCCACAATGGACAGAGAACAGGGTTGAGAAATGAGCGAGTGGAAGATGATTGTGACTCTTTGACGTGGAGCAACAAGCACCTCTTGACACACACAACCAGCCAGTAAACACAATGTTCTGTGGGTTCGGTTCACTAGATTTGCCCATAGTCAAGTTGCAATGTGATGTTTTAAACTGCGTGTCAGCCAGTGACAGCCGTTGTGCATTTAACTTCACCCAGGACTGTGCATATTTCATTTTAATAATTGCCCATGTTTCTCTTGTTCCCTCAGCTTCCCTTTGGTCAGCTTCGCAGAGGTTCCGTTCGCAGAGCACTTCATATCCACAAGGGTAATATCAAAATGTGGGTTTGGGTGGCTCTCTTCCTTTGATTTGTAAGACTGTCTTTCTGAAGTGAAAAGTTCTTGATTAAGTTTTCTAGAACACTTAAATTTTCTCGTAGCTTTTTTGCCAATATTTTACTCTGACCCTTAAGATAAATAAATAGCACTTAAGAAGAGCAGAGAGCATGGGATTCTAGGCCTTACATAGCCATCTTTCCTTATGGAAGAACTTTTAACTCCTGTCTAGAGATTTGTCTCTGGGATGGGAGAGCTGAAGTCATATCAGCATCTCGAGGAGGAAGTTGCAGGATTTGAAAAAGCATATTCAGCGTTAAAAATTTAATCTTAGAACATTTTAAAAATTGTAAATAGCAGAAACTAAATTTTGACAAAAACCATCCTCCCTGGTGGGATGCACAGGGCCATGCTAGGGCAGGGTCACGGGGAGAGAAGCACCCAGAGTCCCATCCAGCCCTGCCACTGCAGCCCACGGACATGGAGGGAGGTGCTTGGCCTCTCCCTGCAGCAGGGAAGCAACAGGTGCATCAATGGGATTCTTTAAGGATTAAGAAAACGTATACATTTAAAAGAGCTTAAAACAGTGCCTGGCGTATAGTGAGCACTCAGAAAATGTCATTTGCTACCAATGTTTTGTTGCTGCTGCCGTTCAGACCCCAGGGTCTCTGCAGTGGGAGAATGGGAGTCATTTTATTCTTAAAAGGAGAGGCTAAAAAACTGAATCGGAATATAGGAGGCAGTCCTAAGTGGGCATTTTAGCAGATCTGGCTTATTTTTCCTATTCCTGTTTTCTCTCTGAGAGGTGACTACCCACCTACCTGGGTCCAGGTGGAGGGTCTGTTCTTCTCCCAGTTTTCATCCGGGTATGGCAGACCAGCGAGGGCTAATCGCCACTCAAGGAAGCTCAAGAGCTGCCGCCCTAGCCCCAGCCCCACCCCCAGCCAGGCAGAACCTATGGCCCACTCAGGCCCAGGGGCTCTCAGTCCTAGTGCTCTGAGATGCAGCACAGCAGGGAAGCCAGATCTAATTTTTTTCCCAATTAACACCCACTTCACAGATTTGTATCAAGCACCTCCCTGTATCCTCAACCAGGTTCTCTGGAACTTGCTGAGTTTTCTCTTGAGTTGCTTGAGAGCAACTTTTTCCTATAGCCCTGGAGTAGGAAGATCGGCATTTCATTTTCTGGTGAAAGCAGCAACAAAGGCTTAAAAACAGTTCTGAAAATTCAATTTGGGCTCTACCTACTCCTCCCCTCTTTGTAGACTCCAGGAATTCGAGGTGAAAATAGGATAGAAGGTTGGGAAGAAAGAATCCCTTTCCTACTCTCCAGCCTTGACTCCCCCTTCTTCGCACACCCTCCCTTCCTGCCTCTCTCCTCCCTCCAGCAGTGGCTGAGCAGGGGCAGAGGGTTCCACAAATGGAGACTGCCATGCCGCATGTGGTGTCCCTTGAAGGCAGGTGCTTCTAGTCTCATTTTCTCAAGTGAAGAAACCAGGATGTAGAGTCGTTGGATGACTGGCCCAGAGTCATGTTGCATAGGAGTGGCAGAGCTGGGCTGGAATCCCGGGCCTCCCTGGCTCCTGTCTGGGTGCAAAGGAAGAGTCAGCATCTACCTGGTCGGAGTTAGGGCTGGGGGCTGAGCAGGTAGAGGGAGAGCAAGGAAAGTAGTCTTATTTAATAAAATATGGGGGAGGGTAACTGCAGCTTCAGAGGCTCCAAGCCCCAGAATGAGGCGCTGGAGCCAAGTGTGGCGACAAGAGGGCCCCGTGTCCTTGTGTCCAGTGTTGTGGGAAAGTAGAGAGAAAGGCTGAGTGTTCAGCCTCTCCCTCCAAAAGTGCAGGTACCCACAAGTAGCACCAGGAGAGTCCAGCCCTCTCGGGGGCCCCTGTCCCAGCATCAAGTCATTCCAAGGACAGGCTGCTCTGGGGTAGAAGGCTGAGAAGTCTTGTTTTTCTTTTTAAACATTAGTTATTGTTCTCTGAAATTGGCATTGTAAGAAGATATGTGGGTGTATTAGTCAGGGTTTTCCAGAGAAACAGAATTGACGAGATATATTTACCCATGTTTATAAATATTAGGGGATTTGTGGTAAGAATTGGCTTACACAGCAGTGGGGATTGGCAAGTCTGAATTCCAGTAGGGCAGGGTACAAGTTGGAAACTCTGATGAAGGTTTTGATGAGCTCCCCAAGAGGAGCCAGCTGACTGAAGTAGAAATGGAAATTCTCCCTTCTGGCTGCTGAAATCATCATTCGACCTTTAAGGCCTTCAGCTGATTGGACGAGACTTCTCTCATGCCTGAAGGAGGCCTCCTTTGTTGATTGTAGATGTAACCAGCCATTGATGCAATCAACTAATGATTTAAAACCATGAAATACCTTCCCTGAACAATCAGGCCAGTGCTTGTTTGACCAAACAGCTGGATGCCATCACCCAGCCACATTGACACATGAACTTCACCATCACAGTGGGAGACTGTTCTCAGGATTACAACAGAGATGGGGCTCCTGCAACCAACAGGAAGCTTACACACACACACACCCCCCCAGCCTTCTGACCTTTCCCGTGTGTGTTGGGGCCACCCCAGTGTAGCCGTAAAGGCAGCAGCTCCCCAGCGACATTAGGATCTGAGACCTGAGGCAGCAGCTCAGCAGGACCCCATCCTCCCTGACCCTTTGTACACAGTCATTTGTTAGGAAATTTTAACTGCCTTTTCACGTGTATAACATGTATATGTAAATTTTTAATTTTATAATTGTTATTATTATCTTACAGATATGTTCCTAAAACATCCCTGAGTTCACCCCCTTGGCCAGAGATTGTCCTGCCAGACCCCGTGGAAGAGGCCAGGCACCATGCAGGTAAAGACCACGCTGGGACAGCAGCTCCCTGCTTCCCCCAGACGGCCCCTGCCGGAAGGCAAGACTGTCACTTTGTGGGTGCTCTGAGACAGCGCAGCGTGAAGGCATGTGGTAATGTTTTGCTTGTTAACTTCAAAATTGTAAACATTCATTCACTTAACAACTCTTTCTTGGCCACCGACAGTATTCCAGGATCGGTCAGGCGGGTGTCCTGTTCTTATGGACGTATAGACGGCTTGATTGCTCAGACTTTATATCCATGATTATAATTTTGGAAAATGCCAAGAGGACATGTACAAGGGGTTGTTTGAGAATGTAGGTTAGGGAAGTGCAGCATTTTGGGGAGCATTGATGGGCTGTTTCAAACCCGGTGAGAGGGTACCGTGGGGCAGGAGCAGGTAGAGGAAGCATCAGTGAGGCATCTGATAGGGCCTGGGGCTACTGGCGACCATGTCCTCCCAAGGAAGGGTCTCCCATTTGGAAAGCATGAGTCTCCTAGCTCCTCTGCCCTTCTGTGTTCAGGCTTACGTTCCCATTCCTGAAAACATGCTGGCAGTCCGTGCATCCCAGGCAAGGGACGTTTCAGACGTTCTTTCTCCTGGTCCTTAAACCCAACTCAAAGCCAGGCCTTATCCTGCGTGTCCTCAAAAGGTAATTTAGGAAGGGCCCATGCCTTCCACCTCCCACCTTCTGGAAAGCCCCCTTCCCTGCAGAGTTGGACCTAACCCCTGGGTCTTTTTTAATAAAACAAGAAGCCAGTACTTTATATGTCTAATCCATTCTGGGTCCTTAATAAAACTGTGGTCACTGCTGGAACTTGGTAAAAAGAGAACACTTAAAACCCAGGTTTTGGTTAAATTTTTTTTAGTAGCTGCCATGAAGAATATGAGGTTTGTACTTCTTATCATTTTTTAAAAATAAGATCCAACAAAAATCCCAAGAATTCATCAAAGCTTGGCATAATCCACCCAGGTAGAGCACAGGTGGCCGCTCCCCTCGGGATGCTTCGTCCCTCCTCGCCCATCTTGCCCTGTGCTGTGGTCACTTGTGTATCCATCTCGCTGCCCAACAGGGTGTGAGCTCCTCAAGCCAGTACTACCTCTTGTCTGCATTTGGATGCAGAGTGTCCTATAGCACCTGGTTCTAGTTTGCTAGCTGCCAGAATGTGATGTACCAGAAACAGAACGGCTTTTAAACAGGGAAATTTATTAAGTTGCAAGTTGACAGTTGTAAGACCATGAAAATGTCCCAATTAAAGTAAGTCTATAAAAATGTCCAAATTAAGGTACCAACAGAGGTTACCTTCACTCAAGAAAGGCTGATGAGGTTCAGGGTTTCCCTCTCAACTGGAAAGGCACCTGGCAAGCATGGTGCTAGCTGCCTCTCCAGGCCTGGTTCATGAAGCTCCCCCAGGGCCGTTTTTCTTCTTCATCTCCAAAGGTGTCTGACTGTGGGCTCTCCTGGCTCTGAAGCTTTTTTCAAAGTGTTTCCTCTTTTAAAGGACTCCAAAAACTAATCAAGACCCACTTGGAACGGGTGGAGTCATATCTCCCTCTAATTAACGGTTAATACCTACAATTGGGCGTGTCATCTCTGGAGATCATCTAATCAGGTTTCCAGCCTGCAGTGCTGAATAGGGATTAAAAGAAAGGGCTGCTCCACAAGATGGGTCGGGATTAAAACATGGCCTTTCTAGGGTGCATAATCCTTTCAAACCTGCACACACCTTAAGATGGGTGTTGGGCAAATATTAAGTCAAGTTGGGTAATGGAATGTGAAGCTGGTGGCCTTCCTGAACTCCCATAGGTGTGTGCCGTGGTGCCTAGACTATGCCGAGGCCTCTTGCTCCAGGACCAGTGTCCTGTGTACCGTGGGCTGATGCCCGCACCGTGGACATCCCTTCCTTCCCCCGCCCCAGAGTAGAGCACTTTCTCAGCCCAGAGTTTAATGGCCGATTCTCCCTGTGCCCTTCCGTCTGAAAACCTAAGGCATTTCCTAGCCCAGGCTTCCAGTTTCAAAATGGATGAAGTTTCATAATTAGTAACGTGAGTCATCTATCATGGAAAACTTTAGAAAATTTGGAGGGCAGTTCTCTTTGTTTAAAAGTAGAGGCAGTTTGGTACCTTGGAACGTGCTTCAACCAGAGAGTGAACAGAGCTGAGGTTCTTGCTTCTGCCTCATTACTTTATGTGTGGACTCAGTCTTCCTTTCTGTACATCAAAGGGGTCACGTTCATTAGCACCTCCCTAGGTGCAGAGAGTGGGGGCAGTCCTGGCAGTAACAAACCACAGTATAAATCAGAATGAAATCCGTCTTCCAGCACTTAAGTCTGTCGACGTGCTGATACTGATAAGGTTTCACAGACATAGTGGCACTCGAGCTGAGCTGAGGGTTGGGTGGGAGTTCCTCTTGACAGAGAATATTCAGAACCGTGGGAACAGAGTAGGCCCAGGCATGGCAGCAAGAAGAAGGAAGCAGGGTGTCTGATGAGCACCTTTCCCGGGTGCGCCTGTGGTAGTGGGTCTCTGGAGGGCTGGGGAGGAGTATGTGGTGGGCCCGAGTGCTGAAGAGATGGTTGAAGCCAGGTGAGGGAGAGCCCTGAGTGCCGCAGCAGGAAGTCTGGACCTGGTTCTCCACCCGGGGGGAGTATCAGAAGTACTGTGAGCAGGAAAACGGGGCAAATCCTTCGCAAGCTCATCCTTAGCCTGTGGGGGTGAATCCGAGGTGAAGGATGGGGTGTGAAGAGCCCTCTGGGGCCCGGTGGTGCTCGGCCTCTCCAGGCACACGTGGAGCCGTTGGATTTCAGTGTCTGATGGAGAAAAGGACTAAAAGCTACAGTGAGGTCACTCGCACTTTCGATGGATTCACATCTTGCTTGTCCCAACAGCATCTGTATATAGATCTGGTGTCTGTGCAGTCGTGGGGTGGAGCCCACAGACCCGCCCCCGTGCAGCAGCTCCTCAGGCCCCGTAAGCCCAGTCTCCAGCGTGACTCAATTTCATTCCATCAGAGGCAGATTTCTTTTTTTTTAGTTTTTTATTAACAAATCTTCACAAACATACAGTCCATACATGGTATACAATCAGTGGCTCACAGTATCATGACATAGTTGTGTATTCTTCCCCATAATCATTTTTTTATTAATTTTTTAAAAAATATAACAAAAACATTCTTAACATACGATCATTCCATTCTACGTATATAATCAGTAATTTACAATATCATCACATAGTTGCATATTCATCATCATGATCATTTCTTAGAACATTTGCATCCATTCGGAAAAAGAAATAAAAAAACAGTAACAAAATTCCTACATACCATACGTCTTACCCTCCCTTTCATTCATCACTAGCATTTCAATCTACTAAATTTATTTTAATCTTTGTTCCCCTATTGTTTATTTAATTCCGTATGTTTTACTCGTCTGCTGATAAGGTAGATAAAAGGAACATCAGATACAAGGTTTTCACAATCACACAGTCACATTGTGAAAGCTGTATCATTGTACAATCATCTTCAAGAAACATGGCTACTGGAACACAGCTCTACATTTTCAGGCAGTTCCCTCCAGCCTCTCCATTACATCTTGAATAACAAGGTGATATCTATTTAATGCGTAAGAATAACCTCCGGGATAACCTCTCAACTCTGTTTGGAATCTCTCAGCCATTGAGAAACAGATTTCTGAGCCTCTCCTTTGAGGTTCGGCTCAGACATGCTTGGAAAGGCTTGGGTGCATTTAAAAGTAGCTACATGGAAAAGCCCTAGGCCTGGGCTGGTGGGTCGTGTTCAGAACATGTTGGTCCTGAGAGTGCACAGTCCAGGGCAGAGGGAAAAGGAGGTGGGATCAAGGCAGTGACAAGAAAACCAGAAAGTGGGAACCTGGATGGGTGTAGGCATGGCCGCTCGCCTCTTTCCAGTTCCATGGGGATGTAGTTCTGGGTTTTCCTGTTTGCAAAAAGGTCTTCCCTTTCATTTTTCAGGGTTTTTACACTTCTCAGTCCTCTGGTTTTTTATTAATAATGATTGGGAATCAAATAAGATGGAAGTCACCCTTAAGACCTTGCCCTACTCCCCCGAAAGAGTGGGCCAGATTTACAGAAATGAAACTAAGGCTCCCAAGTAATAGGGCCAGAGAAGTGAGTGAGATGATTTTGGCATCTCCTGAAGTTGGAAGGAACATCAGTCAAGAGCCCCACATGGCAGGGTACCAGACCCTTCTGAGGGTGACGGATTGGCAGCATGTGCTCAGATACTGGTCTAAGAGCATGGCCATCAGCCATGAGCTCACCCCCTGGAGAGCAGGCGAGCTGTCTCCTCACCCACAGGGCTCCCAGTCCCCCCAGCTCCCCGCCCTCAGCTAGGAAGCACTGTGGTTGTGGGGGGAGGGAAAGGGTTGGGGGGCTGTGATGAATGGAATCACGATGGCCAGGGGTGGGATGGTGCTGCCTTTGCAGGCATGAGTCACTGAATGTCCACCTTTTCTGCAGAGGTCGTAAGGAAGGTCAACGAGCTGATCGCCACAGGGCAGTATGGCCGGCTCTTTGCCGTGGTGCACTTTGCTAGCCACCAGTGGAAGGTGACCAATGAGGACCTGATCTTAATTGAAAACAAGTTAGACCTGGCGTGTGGAGAGAGGATTCGCTTAGAGAAGGTAACTGGGTTTCTGTCTGTGATCAGGGGCTCACACACCAAACAGGCCACCCCAGGTCCCCCGTTTATCATAGCGAGGTCTCCTCAAGTCGGTCAGGGATGACAGGCAGGGCAGACTGTGGGCAGCAGAGCCTCCCCAAGGCAGGGGCTGCGTGCCAAGCAGGCTGCTGCAGCTCAGAGGTCAACCACAGACCTCAGGGATTTAGCCCTTAGAGGGAAGCAGTTAGCCACACTTCTAGGAAAAAAAGTTGCAAACATACGTAAGTAGGTAGGTATAGGTAGAGAGCTGGATAAAGGAAATCACACAGAGAAAAACATAAATAGAGAGATGCATGGATGATAGGTGGGTAGAGTGATTTGCTGTACAATCTTAACATCTTCCCACAGGAAAATATTTGATCTCATATAATAACAATCACAGGTAAGGATGTAATGAGTTTTTAAGCCTGTATTGGTATAGGGAAGAGTCAAGTTTCGGCTAGAACGCTAATCTGATATTGGATTGACTGCTGCTGTCATCTGTAAACATCAGGGACTGGCCTAGAGGCCTTTTCCTGGCTGTCGGTTTCCCCTACTGGCAGTCAGCGTTCTGGTCTGCCAAGCGTTTCTACCCTTCTGGTGTATGCTGTTTGTTGTATTGGATTTTGCCTACTCTGTTTTTATTTCTAAAGCAAATATATTAAATTTATGCATGAAGCTATACTAATACCTGTATCAGATCATTGTTCTGTAATATATTTTATTTTTATTTTTATTTTTTTATTAACGGAGAAAAAAAGAAAAAAAAAGAAATTAACACAACATTTAGAAATCATACCATTCTACATATGCAATCAGTAATTCTTAACATCATCACATAGATGCATGATCATTGTTTCTTAATACATTTGCATCGGTTTAGAGAAACTAGCAACACAACAGAAAAAGATATACAGTGTTAATATAGAGAAAAGAAATAAAAGTAGTAATAATAGTAAAAAAAAAAAAAAAACCCTATAGCTCAGATGCAGCTTCATTCAGTGTTTTAACATGATTACTTTACAATTAGGTATTATTGTGCTGTCCATTTTTGAGTTTTTGTATCTAGTCCTGTTGCACAGTCTGTATCCCTTCAGCTTCAATTACCCATTATCTTACCCTGTTTCTAACTCCTGCTGGACTCTGTTACCAGTGAAATATTCCAAGTTTATTCTCGAATGTCCATTCACATCAGTGGGATCATACAGTATTTGTCCTTTAGTTTTTGGCTGGACTCATTCAGCATAATATTCTCTAGGTCCATCCATGTTATTACATACTTCATAAGTTTATCCTGTCTTAAAGCTGCATAATATTCCATCGTATGTATATACCACAGTTTGTTTAGCCATTCTTCTGTTGATGGAGATTTTGGCTGTTTCCATCTCTTTGCAATTGTAAATAACGCTGCTATAAACATTGGTGTGCAAATGTCCGTTTGTGTCTTTGCCCTTAAGTCCTTTGAGTAGATTCCCAGCAATGGTATTGCTGGGTCGTATGGCAATTCTATATTCAGCTTTTTGAGGAACCGCCAAACTGCCTTCCACAGTGGTTGCACCATTTGACATTCCCACCAACAGTGGATAAGTGTGCCTCTTTCTCCGCATCCTCTCCAGCACTTGTCATTTTCTGTTTTGTTGATAATGGCCATTCTGGTGGGTGTGAGATGATATCTCATTGTGGTTTTGATTTGCATTTCTCTAATGGCCAGGGACATTGAGCATCTCTTCATGTGCCTTTTGGCCATTTGTATTTCCTCTTCTGGTAGGTGTCTGTTCAAGTCTTTTTCCCATTTTGTAATTGGGTTGGCTGTCTTTTTGTTGTTGAGTTGAACAATCTCTTTATAAATTCTGGATACTAGACCTTTATCTGATATGTCATTTCCAAATATTATCTCCCATTGTGTAGGCTGTCTTTCTACTTTCTTGATGAAGTTCTTTGATGCACAAAAGTGTTTAATTTTGAGGAGCTCCCATTTATTTATTTCTTTCTTCAGTGCTCTTGCTTTAGGTTTAAGGTCCATAAAACCGCCTCCAGTTGTAAGATTCATAAGATATCTCCCTACATTTTCCTCTAACTGTTTTATGGTCTTAGACCTAATGTTTAGATCTTTGATCCATTTTGAGTTAACTTTTGTATAAGGTGTGAGATACGGGTCTTCTTTCATTCTTTTACATATGGATATCCAGTTCTCTAGGCACCATTTATTGAAGAGACTGTTCTGTCCCAGGTGAGTTGGCTTGACTGCCTTATCAAAGATCAAATGTCCGTAGATGAGAGGGTCTATATCTGAGCACTCTGTTCGATTCCATTGGTCGATATATCTATCTTTATGTCAATACCATGCTGTTTTGACCACTGTGGCTTCATAATATGCCTTAAAGTCCGGCATCGCTAGACCTCCAGCTTCGTTTTTTTTCCTCAAGATGTTTTTAGCAATTCAGGGCAACCTGCCCTTCCAGATAAATTTGCTTATTGTTTTTTCTAATTCTGAAAAATAAGTTGTTGGGATTTTGATTGGTATTGCATTGAATCTGTAGATCAGTTTAGGTAGGATTGACATCTTAATTATATTTAGTCTTCCAATCCATGAACACGGTATGCCCTTCCATCTATTTAGGTCTTCTGTGATTTCTTTTAGCAGTTTTTTGTAGTTTTCTTTATATAGGTTTTTTGTCTCTTTAGTTAAATTTATTCCTAGGTATTTTATTCTTTTAGTTGCAGTTGTAAATGGGATTCGTTTCTTGATTTCCCCCTCAGCTTGTTCATTACTAGTGTATAGAAAAGCTACAGATTTTTGAATGTTGATCTTGTAGCCTGCTACTTTGCTGTACTCATTTATTAGCTCTAGTAATTTTGTTGTGGATTTTTCCGATTTTCGACATATAGTATCATATCGTCTGCAAACAGTGATAGTTTTACTTCTTCCTTTCCAATTTTGATGCCTTGTATTTCTTTTTCTTGTCTAATTGCTCTGGCTAGAACCTCCAACACAATGTTGAATAATAGTGGTGATAGTGGACATCCTTGTCTTGTTCCTGATCTTAGGGGGAAAGTTTTCAATTTTTCCCCATTGAGGATGATATTAGCTGTGGGTTTTTCATATATTCCCTCTATCATTTTAAGGAAGTTCCCTTGTATTCCTATCTTTTGAAGTGTTTTCAACAGGAAAGGATGTTGAATCTTGTCAAATGCCTTCTCTGCATCAATTGAGATGATCATGTGATTTTTCTGCTTTGATTTGTTGATGTGGTGTATTACATTAATTGATTTTCTTATGTTGAACCATCCTTGCATACCTGGGATGAATCCTACTTGGTCATGATGTATACTTCTTTTAATGTGTTGTTGGATACGATTTGCTAGAATTTTATTGAGGATTTTTGCATCTATATTCATTAGAGAGATTGGTCTGTAGTTTTCTTTTTTTGTAATATCTTTGCCTGGTTTTGGTATGAGGGTGATGTTGGCTTCATAGAATGAATTAGGTAGTTTTCCCTCCACTTTGATTATTTTGAAGAGTTTGAGGAGAGTTGGTACTAATTCCTTCTGGAATGTTTGATAGAATTCACATGTGAAGCCGTCTGGTCCTGGACTTTTCTTTTTAGGGAGCTTTTGAATGACTAATTCAATCTCTTTACTTGTGATTGGTTTGTTGAGGTCATCTATTTCTTCTTGAGTCAAAGTTGGTTGTTCATGTCTTTCCAGGAACCCGTCCATTTCATCTAAATTGTTGTATTTATTAGCGTAAAGTTGTTCATAGTATCCTGTTATTACCTCCTTTATTTCTGTGAGGTCAGTAGTTATGTCTCCTCTTCCATTTCTGATCTTATTTATTTGCATCCTCTCTCTTCTTCTTTTTGTCAGTCTTGCTAAGGGCCCATCAATCTTATTGATTTTCTCATAGAACCAACTTCTGGCCTTATTGATTTTCTCTATTGTTTTCATGTTTTCAATTTCATTTATTTCTGCTCTAATCTTTGTTATTTCTTTCCTTTTGCTTGCTTTGGGATTAGTTTGCTGTTCTTTCTCCAGTTCTTCCAAGTAGACAGTTAATTCCTGAATTTTTGCCTTTTCTTCTTTTCTGATAAAGGCATTTAGGGCAATAAATTTCCCTCTTAGCACTGCCTTTGCTGCGTCCCATAAGTTTTGATATGTTGTGTTTTCATTTCATTCGCCTCTAGGTATTTACTAATTTCTCTTGCAATTTCTTCTTTGACCCACTTATTGTTTAAGAGTGTGCTGTTGAGCCTCCATGTATTTGTGAATTTTCTGGCACTCCGGCTATTACTGATTTCCAACTTCATTCCTTTATGATCTGAGCAAGTGTTGTGTATGATTTCAATCTTTTTAAATTTGTTAAGACTTGCTTTGTGACCAGCATATGGTCTATCTTTGAGAATGATCCATGAGCACTTGAGAAAAAGGTGTATCCTGCTGTTGTGGGATGTAATGTCCTATAAATGTCTGTTAAGTCTAGCTCATTTATAGTAATATTCAGATTCTCTATTTCTTTATTGATCCTCTGTCTAGATGTTCTGTCCATTGATGGGAGTGGTGAATTGAAGTCTCCAACTATTATGGTATATGTGTCTATTTCCCTTTTCAGTGTTTGCAGTGTATTCCTCACGTATTTTGGGGCATTCTGGTTCGGTGCATAAATATTTATGATTGTTATGTCTTCTTGTTCAATTGTTCCTTTTATTAGTATATAGTGTTCTTCTTTGTCTCTTTTAACTGTTTTACATTTGAAGTCTAATTTGTTGGATATTAGTGTAGCCACTCCTGCTCTTTTCTGGTTTTTATTTGCATGAAATATCTTTTCCCAACCTTTCACTTTCAACCTATATTTATCTTTGGGTCTAAGATGTGTTTCCTGTAGACAGCATATAGAAGGATCCTGTTTTTTAATCCATTCTGCCAGTCTATGTCTGATTGGGGAATTCAGTCCATTAACATTTAGAGTTATTACTGTTTGGATAATATTTTCCTCTACCATTTTGCCTTTTGTATTACATATATCATATCTGACTTTCCTTCTTTCTACACTCTTCTCCATGCCTCTCTCTTCTGTCTTTTTGTATCTGACTCTAGTGCTCCCTTTAGTATTTCTTGCAGAGCTGGTCTCTTGGTCACAAATTCTCTCAGTGACTTTTTGTCTGAGAATGTTTTAATTTCTTCCTCATTTTTGAAGGAGAATTTTGCTGGATATAGGAGTCTTGGTTGGCAGTTTTTCTCTTTTAGTAACTTAAATATATCATCCCACTGTCTTCTAGCTTCCATGGTTTCTGCTGAGAAATCTACACATAGTCTTATTGGGTTTCCCTTGTATGTGATGGATTGCTTCTCTCTCGCTGCTTTCAAGATCCTCTCTTTCTCTTTGACCTCTGACATTCTAACTAGTAAGTGTCTTGGGGAACGCCTATTTGGGTCTAATCTCTTTGGGGTGCGCTGCACTTCTTGGATCTGTAATTTTAGGTCTTTCATAAGAGTTGCGAAATTTTCAGTGATAATTTCTTCCGTTAGTTTTTCTCCTCCTTTTCCCCTCTCTTCTCCTTCTGGGACACCCACAACACGTATATTTGTGCGGTTCACATTGTCCTTGAGTTCCCTGATACCCTGTTCAAATTTTTCCATTCTTTTCCGGATAGTTTCTGTTTCTTTTTGGAATTCAGATGTTCCATCCTCCAAATCACTAATTCTATCTTCTGTCTCTTTAAATCTATCATTGTAGGTATCCATTGTTTTTTCCATCTTTTCTACTTTATCCTTCACTTCCATAAGCTCTGTGATTTGTTTTTCAGTTTTTCTATTTCTTCTTTTTGTTCAGCCCATGTCTTCTTCATGTCCTCCCTCAATTTATCGATTTCGTTTTTGAAGAGGTTTTCCATGTCTGTTCGTATTTCAGCATTAGTTGTTTCAGCTCCTGTATCTCATTTGAACTATTGGTTTGTTCCTTTGACTGGGCCATATTTTCAATTTTCTGAGTGTGATCCCGTTATCTTCTGCTGGCGTCTGGGCATTTAGTCAGATTTCCCTGGGTGTTGGACCCCACAGGTTGAAAGATTTTTCTGTGAAATCTCTGGGTTCTGTTTTTCTTATCCTGCCCAGTAGGTGGCGCTCGTGGCACACGTTTGTCTACGGGTTCCACCAGTGAAAGTTGCTGTGGGTCCTTTAACTTTGGAAAACTCTCGCCGTAGGGGAGGTTCGGCAGCCGAATCGTCTTGGAAGAGTGCCAGCCGGCCCGGGGTCCGAACGTGGGGAGGGTCGCCGGCCTCCGCAGCACGGGAGAGCGCCCGACTGAATTTCCTAGTTGGCCCGGGGCGCCAAGCGTGGCGGGAGGGTGCCAGCTGCCGCAGCCTGGGAGAGTGCACTGTTCCCAGCCGGCCCGGGGAGTCACGTGTTTGGAAGGGACCCCCTGGTCACCGTTCTCCGCAGTCTGGGGATTTCCGACCCAACTCTCTCAGTTGGTCCGGGGGGCCTTGCATGGTGGGGGCGCCAGCCGCCGTGGCCCAAGGGGACTGCCTGCTCAATTCTGCCAGCTGGCCTGGGAAGGAGGAAGGGAGGGACTCCGGCCGCTTGCCGTCCCACCTGGGAAAGCCCGCGCCCCTCGGCGATCTCACCGGAGCTGGTTCTCCCAGACAGTCAGCCGTTCCAGGATGGGGTACGCCGTCCCTTTGATCTCTGTTGTGGCTCCGGGAGCTGCTCTGTATTGTCTCCACTCCCCCAGTAGCTGTTCTGGAGGAGGAAAGGTGAGGGTGGCAAGGCTGTCGAGGCCAGTGGCGGAGGAACCGGTGAAGGCGGAAGAGGGCACGGTGGTGGTTGGAGAGCCGCCGGAGCAGGAGGAGAAAGGGAAGGATAAGATGACAGGTAGAGCGCCGCCGGAGCAGAAGGGAGAAGAGGGAGAGGAGGGCGGGCGGGCTGGCTGGCGGGGCGTGGGCGCCGTGTGCCGGGCCGGCAGACAAAGAGGGAGAGGAGGGCGGGCGGGCTGACTGGCGGGGCGTGGGCCTATAGTTTATTATTGACATGATATTTGCTTTTCCTTGTGAAAACTTCCTTTGTAATTGCCGAGTTTTTGCTTATTTACACCAAGGAGAGCCTTCAATTTTGTTTCTAAGATGGTCTCGCCACTCGTTACTGAGCGTTCCTGTGCAACTCAGAGCTGAGCTAACTTGATTTGCTGAAACAGCAACCCGCAGAGCTCTGTTCTTCTTAACAAAATCAGTATCATGACCTCATAAACAAGAGCATATGTTTTAGTGTCCAAAAATAAGTAGGAGACTTCAGTAGTATATTTGTAAAGATTTTTAAAGACATTGTTTTCAAGCATTTCACATTAACAAAGTTACAGAAAGCCCCATATAATGCAGATGGTTTTCATGCATTAGGAAATAGAATAGTAGAGGAGAGAACATGTGCTGAAATTAACTCTAAAAATATTTTTATTATTTACCATCTTAATATCCATTGTGCACTAATATTGTTAAAAATACATTGTCTTAGAAAGGAGAAAGACTGGTCAGAAAAGGAACAACTGCTGGACAATTGAATCACGGTGTCTCCGCCACAGCTTCCGTGCTGTAAAAGAGCGTATTAGGTCTCTTCCCTTAAACATTCGCAACACTCAGATGTGGCCTCTCTCTCCAGCCAACACAACGAGCAGTCTCACCACCCTCCCCCTCTCTGTGTGGGACATGACTCCCAGGGGTGTGGACCTTTCTGGAAACGTGGGACAGAAATCCTAGAATGAGCTGAGACTCAGCATCAAGGGATTGAGAAAAACCCTAGAATGAGCTGGGAATTAACATCAAGGGATTGAGAGAAACTTCCGGACCAAAAGTGGGAAGAGGGAAATGAGACAAAGTGTCAATGGCTGAGAGATTCCAAACAGAGTCGAGAGGTTATTCTTACGCATTAAGTAGATATCACCTTGTTGTTCAAGTTGTAGTGGAGAGGCTGGAGGGAACTGCATGAAAATGTAGAGCTGTGTTCCAGTAGCCATGTTTCTTGATGATGATTGTATAATGATGTAGCTTTCACAATGTGACTGTGTGATTGTGAAAACCTTGTGTCCGATGCTCCTTTTATCTACCATATCAACAGATGAGTAGAACATATGGAATAAAGATAAATAATACGGGGAACAAATGTTAAAATAAATTTAGTTTGAAATGGTAGTGATAAATGAAAGCAAGGGGTAAGGGGTATGGTATGTATAATCTTTTTTTCCTGTTATCGTTTTATTTCTTTTTTGTTGTCTTTTTATTTCTTTTTCTAAATCGATGCAAATGTTATAAGAAATGATGAATATGCAACTATGTGATGATATTAAGAATTGCTGACTATATATGTAGAATGGAATGATATCTTAATTTTTTATTTGTTGTTAATTTTTTTAATTAATAAATAAAAATTTAAAAAAAAACATTCGCAACATATATTACCTAAAGTTCTGAGAAGGCCTACAGTACTTTCCTTTAATGCAATCTGTCGTAAGCTAAATTGACTTAAACTCTAAGAAATGTTAGACTTAGTGTATTTCATCTAGTCTAAGATGCACGCTTTTCTTACATTTTGACATCTCTGAAAATTGAAATGTGGCTTAAAATTAAAAGTAGTTCCTTTTTGTTTGTTTGTTTACTCCAAGAGGCATTCTATCTTTTTTATTAATTTTTAATTTTTTTAAAATATAGCAATAAACAAATGCAAACATTCTTATCATTCCATTCTACATAATAGAATAATTATTAATAATAAATTATTAATAATTTATTAATAATCAGTAATTCACAGTATCATCACATAGTTGCATATTCATCATCATGATCATTTCTTAGAACCTTTGCATCAATTCAGAAAAAGAAATAAAAAGACAACAGGAAAAAATTCATGTATAACATACCCCTTACCCCTCCCTTTCATTGATCACTACCATTTCAATCTAAATTTATTTTAACATTTCTTCCTCCTATTATTTATTTTTATTCCATATGTTCTACTCATCTGTTGACAAGGTAGATAAAAGGAGCATCAGACACAAGGTTTTTACAATCACACAGTCACATTGTGACAACTGTATCATTATTCAATCATCCTCAAGAAACATGGCTACTGGAACACAGGTCTACATTTTCAGGCAGTTCCCTCCAGCCTCTCCATTACATCTTGAATAACAAGATATCTACTTGATGCATAAGAATAACTTCCAGGATGACCTCTCGACTCCGTTTGGAATCTCTCAGCCATTGACACTTTATTTTGTCTCATTTCACTCTTCCCCCTTTTGGTTGAGAGGGTTTTCTCAATCCCTTGATGCTGAGTCCCAGCTCATTCTAGGGTTTCTGTCCCACATTGCTAGGAAGGTCCACACCCCTGGGAGTCGTGTCCCACGTAGACAGGGGGAGGGTGTGAGTTTGCTTCTTGTGTTGGCTGAGAGAGAGGCCACATCTGAGCAACAAAAGAGGTTCTCTTGGGGGCCTAATTTTAAGTAGGCTTGATCTATCCTTGGTGGGGTTAAGTTTCATATGAACAAACCCCAAGATTGGGGGCTCAGCCTGTTGCTTTGGTTGTCCCCACTGCTTATGAGAATATCAAGAATTCAACTTGGGGAAGTTGAATTTTCCCCCTTTCTCACCATTCCCCAAAGGGGACTTTGCAAATACTTTTTTATTCACTGTTCAAATCACTTTGGGATTTGAACCAACAAAATCTCATGCCCTATTCATGGTTCCATGTACTTATGGTGTTCAATTACGCTATCTACATAAGTTATATTAGGAAATGCCCTAGTCAAAATATAAATTTTGTACTAAATTAACATTTTTTTGCTTTAGTCTCACATATAAGTTAAAATTTTAAAACAGTAATTACTATTAAAATTTTAAAACAGTAATTACTATCAATTTCAACACCATTCAGTAATGACATTCCTATGTTCTTCCTCATGCAAAAACATTTTTTAAACTTGTACATTTAGTCACTATCATACACTCTAGGCATTCCTAGATTATACCATCTCTATCTTTAACATCTAGCTTTCTTTCTGATTTCATTTGTGCCCCCAGCCCTCCTCCCTTTATCATTCTCACATTCAGCTTCAGTGTTTTAACATAATTGTATTACAGTTAGGTAGTATTGTGCTGTCCATTTCTGAGTTTCTATATTCGGTCCTGTTGCACAGTCTGTATCCCTTCAGCTCCAATTACCCAATATCTTACCCTATTTCTATCTCCTGATGGTCTCTGTTACCAATGAAGTTCTCCAAGTTTATTCACTAATGTCAGTTCATATCAGTGAGACCATACAATATTGTCCTTTTTTTGGCTAGTCTCACTCAGCATAAAGTCCTTAAGGTCCATCCATGTTGTTACATACTTCATAACTTTATTCTGTCTTACAGCTGCGTAATATTCCATCATATGTATATACCACAGTTTGTTTAGCCACTCGTCTGTTGATGGACATTTTGGCTGTTTCCATCTCCTTGCAATTGTAAATAATACTTCTATAAACATTGGTTTGCAAATGTCCACTTGTGTCCTTACCCTCATGTCCTCTGAGTAAATACCTAACAATGGTATTGCCGGATCGTATGGCAATTCTATATTTAAGCTTCCTGAGGAACCACCAAACTGCCTTCCACAGTAGTTGTACCATCTGACGTCTCCAGCATTTGTTGTTTTCTCTTTTATTGATAATGGCCATTCTGGTGAATGTAAGATGATATGTCATTGTGGTTTTGATTTGCATTTCCCTAATAGCCAGGGAAATTGAGTTATCTTTTCATGTGCCTTTTGGCCATTTGTATTTCCTCTTCTGAGAAGCCTCTGTTCAAGTCTTTTGCCTATTTTGTAATTGGGTTGTCTTTTTGTTGTTGAGTTGAACAGTCTCTTTATATATTCTGGATACTAGACCTTTATCTGATATATCATTTCCAAATATTGTCTCCCGTTGTGTAGGCTGTCTTTTTACTTTCTTGACAAAGTTCTTTGATACACAAAGTGTTTAATTTTGAAGAGGTCCCATTTATTTATTTCTTTCTTCAGTGCTCGTGCTTTGGGTATAAGGTCTAGGAAACCGCCTCCTATTATAAGATTTATAAGATATCTCCCTACATTTTCTTCTAACAGTTTATGGTCTTAGATCTAATGTTTAGGTCTTTGATCCATTTGTTTTATGGTCTTAGATCTAATGTTTAGGTCTTTGATCCATTTTGAGTTAATTTTTGTATAGGATGTGAGAGATGGATCCTCTTTCGTTCTTTTATATATATATATATGCCGAATACTTTGTTATATGTTTAATGTCTATATTAAGCGGAATAATACATATCGCTCAAGATTGGTATAAAGATTAAATTCTAGAATATATAAAAAAAATACATTGTCTTTAAACATTTGAGTTAAATATAATTGGATTTTTTTATCGGTAAAGCTTAAGACAATCTTCTAATAGCTGATAAAAAACTATTGCACTTGGAGTGCAAAGATATTTCCACCTGTGGAACTTTCCCAAATTTTGAAAATGGTTGCCTGGATGTACAGGATTTTGCAGCCCTTTCAAGAATACAGATGAGTCTAAATCTTTGCAATATTAACAATACTATTTCAAAAGACACTATAATACAGCTTGTGTGTTTATCTCTGGGTATGTTATGTGTCAATAAAGTTGTTGTTTTTTTAAGCCATAACTTCTGTAGGAGAATATTGTAGTTGTCTGGATACGTAACCACTGCAACAAATAATCAAATTTTTACTCCTCCCCCTCTCCCAGTCCAGGACACTTAGGTGACAATAACCTCACAGCTGTTGGGCATCGCCACATTGTTAGCTTGCATCCCCAATTTTTGAATGTTAAAAGAATAATTAGGTAGCAGGTCAATACATGTCAGTGTTTTTCAGTGTCACGTAATCAATCTTTCTTTCTTTGTGGCGTGTTCATATAAAACTCAGTTGTCACTTACTGTGCTTATAGACTTTTAATTTACTTCTTGGTAAGGAGCCCGTGATTAAATGCTTCCATTGAATTTCTTAAGGTGCTGCTGGTTGGAGCCGACAACTTCACGTTACTCGGAAAGCCACTGCTTGGGTAATGTCCTGTAAAACGGTAGGATGTGTCTCAGCACGTGGGGCGGGGTGTGGGCTCAGGGCCTGCGTGTGCAGAGCTGCCCAGTTCTCCACAATCATCGTGGGAGTGAGGAGTCCCATAAAGAGAACAGGGCATTACTAACTCAGTCCAGGATGGCCCTTTCAAGAGTTATTGCAAACTACATGAACTTTTTCTTCACAATTCTTACTGTTTTCAAAATGTTTACAGTGATGGCATATTTTATTATCAGCAGTAAAGAAAGTGACACTTAGAAATGCTCACATAAAGCATCCCCGAAGGTGTATCATTATTTATTTTCTTTCCTTCTAGAAAGGATCTCGTTCGAGTAGAAGCCACTGTCATTGAAAAGACAGAATCATGGCCAAAAGTCAATATGAAATTTAAGAAAAGGAAAAACTTCAGGAGAAAAAGAAGTGAGTTAGGGAAAGCATAGCTGGCCTCCTGTGCCACCCTCCGTTGTGCTTGGGTTGGTATCTCTGTGTCCTGTTGCTGGGGTCATGGATAGGTCCCGGTATCCTTCCCAGGCAGCAGTCCCAGTGTGAGAACCCCAGAGACGAGCAGACACACCCCCCACCATGGGTCTCCGAGGTGCGGGGAGAGGGCACAGGGAATCCATTCTGAACACACTAAAGGTTGTGGGGTCTGGGGGTCCCTGAGAAACCTCAGCCCTGAAGTTAAGTGATTTCTGGCTTAGCTCCAGAAATGAGCACAGGCGGCAGGGGAGAGCGGTGCTGGGGACAGGTGACCCCGCCCACATGTGACATTGATGTTGGGGTACGGGGGCGGGGGGCCGGTGCTGCCTGAGGTGCAGCTGGTGCATGTGGGGCTGGGCCACAGCAGGCCCTTAATGCGGAGGGCAGGACAGCCAGGGCGGGGCAGGGTCCCCGCTGCATCTCGCAATGCACAGCCTGTCACAGCGTCCTCTCTTTCTTTCAGTAATCGTGACGCCACAGACCATCCTCCGGATAAACACCATTGAGGTCGCCCCATGCCTGCTGTGATTTTGAGTGAGCATTTACAGGATAGAGAATAAACTTGTTTTCCAGGGAGACCAAGTGTTTGAGTTCTGATATAAAAATGTGTGAGATGTCATAGATGGTCATTTTAGCTTAGGGGCCATGTTTGAGCTGCTTCTTAAATAACAGCCTCCCTGAACTGGAGAGAACAGGAATTCAGGAAGAATGACAAGTATGGCCCTCCTAGGGTTGGACACTCAATTTTTATGTAAGAGACAAAATAGTATTCTTGGCAGCCCTTCACCCCATGGCGGCAGGGCAGGAGGAAGTGGGCGGGGGTCACAGCTGGGACCCGGCGCCTGTGACATCATGACAGGCAGGATCCAGATTCCATTTCTGCATGAAATGGAGAAAAACATAAGTGAATTCCCTCCAGCGACTTGCTTTATTCAAAGCCATCTGGCTCCAGGATCCAGGTTCTTGTCTCACTTTATTCCCAACTGGATCTGGCAGAGGCAGATGAGGGAGGGGAGGTGTCAGCATGGGGTGGTGGGCATGGGTGCTGGACATGATGTGATGGGAGGAGCAGAGCTCGCAGGGACAGAGCAGGGAGGGCAGGGGGATGGGTCCTGAGGAGGAGCCTTGGGACTCAATCCTGAGCGCAAGGTCCTCAGGGCCTGGGGAGGACCTGGAGCTAATGTCAAACTCCAGGAAATGTCAGGGTCCTGACCCCAGAGGGGCCATGGGAGCACAGCAAAGAAGAAGGAAGGAATACTTGGGGCTGGGTAGGGAAGGGGCTTCTGCCCCCAGGCCCGAGGTGGTGCTGTTTGCACTGTGAGTGCGCCACCCAGAGGGGCCCTCGGTGCATCTGGCGGCGGTGCTGGGGTGAGCAGGGGGCCGGGCCCAGACACAGAAGGAGGAGCCCTTTCCCTCTTTGAGGCTGCCGTGGCCCCAGAGGCTGTGGTTCCTAATGGCCTGTGGGAAAGTGACGCCCTCTCCAGCCCCTCCCTGGACTCTTGGTCGGCCTGGCCCCGTCCTGGGTGGTGATCGTTCCATCTGAGCTGTCTAGGCCTCGCCTCCGTTGGGAGGTGGTGAAAGGTCTGAGAATGGAGCCCTGCCTCCTAGCCTTTGACTCGCTACTCCGCTTGAAGCAGAGAGGATTGTGGAGATGCTGCCACAGTAGGCCATGTCCTGCAGGTTGTGTGGGGCCTGGGGCCAGATGGACCTGGTCCCCGGCAGGTCACGGAGCCTTGAGCCTCGGCATCTTCAGCTGTCCCAGGTGGGACTCCTCACCTGCCCCCGGGTCGCGGTGAGGACTCGGTGACGGTGACGGGCCGCAAGAAGTCAGTGCTCAGTTAGCAGGCACCACTTTTCCCACCTAGAGAGAAGCAGCGCTACTGTCGTCTGCAGAACAGTTTGGTGATGTGCCTCTAAAACCTTGATATCAGTGTGGAACTGTTGACATTTGACTCCTTTCAGAAACTGGTCTACAAAGGGAGAGATGCTTAGTTGTGCAAAATTTCTATCTTTGGTAGCACTTGATCTTAACTTGTGTGGTCAGTTTATTCAAACACCATAATTATGTGATACCTTGAGTAAGGTATGACTTCTTGTTGGTTTGTAAAGGTTAGTGTGATGCCCCAATATATCACAGAGTAAAATGAGCAGAGAATAAAAAAGTATTTACTAAGTTCCCCTTGGGGGACTGGGGAGAAAGGAAGAAATATTAAACTTCCCTATCTGGGAAATTGATATTCTCACAATTAGTGAGGATGATCAGTTCAATAGGTTGAGCCTTCGACCTTGGGGTTTGCCTCTATGAACTTACACCTGCAAAGGAGAAGCTAAGCCTACCTAAAAATATGCCCACAGGTGCATGGGTAGTTCAGTGTTAGAATGCTCACCTTTCATGCAGGAGACCCAGGTTCAATTCCTGGACCATGCACCCAAAAAAAAAAAAATATGTATATATATGCCTAATTATCACCCCCAGAAACCCTCTTTTGTTGCTCAGTTGTGGCCCTTCTAAGCCAACTCAGGCAGGTGAACTCATTGCCCTCCCTGCTGCGTGGGCCATGACTCCCAGGGGCGTCAGTCTCCCTGGCAGTGTTCGACAGGACCACCAGTGGGATTGAGAAAGCTTTCTTGATCAAAAGGAGGAAGAGAGAAATGAGACAGCGTTTCAGTGGCTGAGAGATTTCAGTGTCAAGAGGTTATCCTGGAGGTTATTCTTACGCATTATATAGATATCCCCTTTTTAGTTTATGGTGTATTGGAGTGGCTAGAGGGAAGTATCTGAAACTGTTGAATTGTGTTCCGGTAGCCTTGATTCTTGAAGATGATTGTACAACTACATAGCTTTTTCAGTGTGACCGTGTGATTGTGAAAACCTCGGATCTCATGCTCCCTTTATCCAAGGTACGGGCAGATGAGTTAAAAAATAAGGATAAAATAAATAAATAAAAGGGAGGGTTAAGGGGCAAAAAAAAAAAAGATGGGTAGAGTGCAATACTATCATAAGTGAGAGGGAGGGATTAAGGGGTATGGGATGTATGGGTGTTTTTCTGGAGTGATGCAAATGTTCTAAAAATGATATTGGTGATTGTTCTAGTTTACTATCTGCCGGAATACAATATACTAGAAACGGAATGGCTTTTAAAACGGGGAATTTAATAAACTTCTAATTTACAGTTCCAAGGCTAAGAAATTGTCCCAATTAAAACAACTCTGTAGAAATGTCCAATCAAAGGTATCCATTCAGGGAGAGATACCTTGGTTCAGGAAGAAGATGAAGTCCAGGGTTTCTCTCTCAAGTGAGAAGGCACACGGTGAACATGGTCAGGGTTTCTCTCTCAGCTGGAAGGGCACATGGTGAACACGGCGCCATCTGCTAGCTTTCTCTCCTGGCTTCCAGTTTCATGAAGCTCCCCGGGAGGCATTTTCCTTCTTCATCTCCAAAGGTTACTGGCTGGTGGACTCTCTGCTTTGTGGTGCTGCAGCATTCTCTGCTCTCTCTCAATCTCCTGTTCTCCCAAATGTTTCTTTTATAGGACTCCAGTAAACCAATCAAGACCCACCCAAATGGGTGGTGACATGTCATCACCTAATCCAGTTTAACAACCACTCTTGACTAAATCACATCACCCAGGAAGATGATCTGATTACAGTTTCAAACATACAGTATCAAATAGGGATTATTCTACCTTTATGAGATGGGATTTTGATTTAAACATGGCTTTTCTAGGGGCGATTCTTCCTTTCAAACCAGCACAGGATGAATACACAACTGTGATGACATTGTGAGCCACTGATTGTATATGTGAATGGACCATATGTATGTGAAGATTTTTCAATAAAAATATTTTTTAAAAAAACTGCTCTAGATATTAACTCTGGACACTTGACTGAAAAAGCAAAGTTGGAGCCATACCAATATCTTTACAAAATATAAAAGTTCCCTCTCAAGCAAGCCCTTGACTGCAGATACGTTATCCACAGGTCACGTCCTCTGTTGCCCACATGCGAGTACAATGTCCCCTGCCTGTCCCAGCACCAACACTCCATCTTGTCCTAGCCGGCTGGTGGCATTTCTCTGTCCCCTTCCACAGGAACACTTTGTTTGCTCAATTAGTGTGTGTGCTCTACGGGACTGACCTGCCGGCCTGCCCCAAGGCCTTCCACATACCTGCTGACCTTGCCCCTCCTTCACCCGTGCCCACCTTGTCCTTGCCCGCCTTTGGCACTCTGTGGGTGCCTTGCCCCGTGTGCTCCTCTGTGAAGCTCAGCTCCCACACTGGGCCACTGTCCTCCAAAACCTCCCAGCTGGGCCCACCCCTGGGCGTAGGGCATCTAAGGGGAGTGTAGAGACCAACTCCAGAGGCAGTGCAGCCAGTGGCTAAGCACAAAGCTTTCCAAGCTCAAGGCTTCCAGTCAGACCCTCTGAATTCTGTGGTTCGCTAAGCAGCTGGGTGCCCTCCAGCAAACTACAGAACCTCTCCACCCAGGCTCCCCATCCATGAAATGGAAGTAATGCTAGAACCTTCCATGAAGCATGCTGTGACGGTGGCATGAGCTAATGCACACAAAGGTCTTAGAGCAGTGCCTGCTGAGGGCCAAGCTCAATAAATGGCAGCGTATTTATCCCACTGTTATGAGTTAATTCTAAAGGGGAAGCGCCCACGGCTGCATGACTTTCCACCTCTCCATATTCCATGCCTGGTTCCTGCCCTACCTCCAAGCTCCAAGCCCTGCCCTCTTGCTCCATCTCTGCCTCTGATTGCTGCTGGAAAGCCAGGAAGCACCAGCTTGTTCCAACCCTAAGATTTTTGACCCTTGGAAGGTCACATGAAGACTCCTAGCCTCAGTTTCCCCTTCTGTGAAATGGAATTAGGGTTGTCATGGGAAGGGTACTTAGCAGCAGCTACCAACTCCAGATAGGTCAGCCTCCCAGGCTTCCCCGTCAGCCCAGCCCAGCTCCCTCCTCCCTGTGCTGTGCACAGCATCTACGGGGGTGTATCTGTATGTCCACAGGCTCCTCACCCGCCTCCCTCTGCCTCTAGACCACCAGCCTCAGGTCTACCCAGCACCCACCACACCTGCTCCCAGCAGCACTCAGTAAGCAGCCGCTGAATGAATGAACGTCTCTTTCAGAATCCCTCATTCATTGTGGCCGGGGATTGGTCCTGGGTGAGGGCTGG
This sequence comes from Tamandua tetradactyla, assembly GCF_023851605.1. Taxonomy (NCBI): domain Eukaryota; kingdom Metazoa; phylum Chordata; class Mammalia; order Pilosa; family Myrmecophagidae; genus Tamandua; species Tamandua tetradactyla. The sequence continues at coordinate 5,630,016 of NC_135335.1, forward strand.
AGTGGCTCTTTCAGTGACGAGCAGAGGTCCATGGTGTCCCAGGTCACCCTCGGGTGGGACAGCAGAGGCTGCACAGTGGGTATTGGGTGAGAAGATGGCCCAGGAGTCTTGCGGCAGTGACTGGGTCCCAGGGATCTGCAGGAACCCGGGTAAGACCCCAGAAGCACTAAGCACAGATGCAAGTTGTCATACTGCTCTGCAGGTGGGCACAGTGTTGGCTAAAGGGGTCACCGAAGGCAGCTGTGCTGGGTCCCACAGGTACCCCCACTAGCCCCCCACCCCTGCGTGCCTCTCCCTTTGCACGTTGCTCCTGGAACCCCCAAAGGTCAGGACAGCAGCTGCTAAAGGCATTTCCTGCAGCGTCTCCACCCATCAGGGCCCCACACTCCCGAGTCCACAGCCCACTTCCGTGGCCGTTGATGCGGGGCGCAGACCAGTGCTGCTCCCCGAGATAAGCCAGGCACACCTGGAAGGCTGGCGCCCTTTGATCACTTCCTGCTCAGAGCCCTGTCCCTGGGATGGCTCAGCCGGGCCAAGGCCGGGTCCCCAAGATAGGGGCCACAGGAGACAGAAAACCCCAGGCTGCCTGACGTTCCCGAGAGACACCTGGTTTCTTTTCCTTCCGCCCCATGGCTGTTGGCCTGGATGTGGGTACTTAGCTGGGAGGCCCTGCCCTACATCCGGGCTGATCAGGAGAGTCTAGCTTCCTTCTCTGCTGCTCTCTGGTGGCAATCTCTGGGGGACAAAGGTCACTTCACTGAGGGGTCTTCTTAACGTAAAATCCCTTTGCATGGGGTGGGGGGCGGGGGGTGCTCCTTGGAGCCAGCAGGCCCAACAGGGGACAGTGAAAGAGTAGAGGGTGGTGGTCCCTGACCTGACTCGATGGCCCAAGGAGCACTGCTGGGTCCTTGTGAACGGACGCCCAGAGCCTCGATGGGCCGGTGAGCTGGCGGGGCAGCTTGGGTTTGTTGTGCTCCAGCCCTGTGCAAGTGTGTCAACTCGGCGAACCCCGTGAGCCCACTGACATAGCTACTGTGGCTTTTTACACGTCCTATCTGTGAAGAGACTGAATCGCACAGAGCAAAAGTAACATGTCCCACCCAGGTCACGGTTAGGTGCAGACCTGAGCGTCTCGCCCAGACAGCCAGCAGAATGTCTCACGCTGGCTGCACTTGGGAGTCACCTGGTAGACCCGTCAGGACAGGCTACGCTGTAGCCCAAACTCACAGGGGCTTTACACAGGGTCATGGTTGGGTTCTGGTGGCAGCTTGGCCAGGTGACGATGCCCAGTTGTCTGGTCAGACAAGTACTAGCCTGGCCGTGGCTGCAAGGACATTTCGTGGCTGGTTGATAAACTGGAAGGCTGGTGTATTAAATCATCAGTCAGTTGGTTGCATCTGGGTCTGATTACATCTGCTATCAGCTACAGCATGTCCCCCCAATATCAAGATAATCCAATCAGTTGAAGGCTTTTAAGGAAGAAGAGAGACTCTTTCACTGCTTCTTCAGCCAGCGAGCCTCTCCTGTGGAGTTCGTCCAGACCCTTCATCAGAGCCACCAGCCTCACAGCTTGCCCTACAGATTGTGGACTCTTCCAGTCCCACAGTTGCATGAGACACCTTTATACGTCTCATATTTACAGATTTCTCCTTTTGTTTCTGTTTCTCTAGGGAACTCTAACACACATAGGAAGGCTGAATGTCTTGCTCATGGAAAACCTCATACAAATGATGCAACCCTCTTCTGTCTTGTCACTGTGGACACCTGGGACAAATGGGTTCCGGGTCACCCCAACAGGGGAAGATGCAGGGGATGTTTTTAAGGACCAGGTCTTGTGGGGCCAGAACTCCAGTCCTGTGACCTCAGCCTAGCTGCAAGGGATGCTGAGAAGTGTCGTTTTCCTGGGGGTCCAGGAAGAGCAGCCAGTAGCAAATGGGGAATGCTGCCTCACTGCCCATGGGAGCTTCTAAAAGCTACTAATGCAGGTCCAACCCCCCCCAAAAAAAGTTCTAATTCATTTGATCTGGGGTGGGATCCAGACCGGTGTTGGGATTTTTTTTTTTTAAGTTCCCCAGGTGATTCTAATATCTGCGGCCAGGGTTCAGATGGTCAGCTTACAATGGACACCCTCTTAATGCAGGAGTGGGCAAAGCCTTCTGGGGGCTGAAGGCTTTCAATCACTAAGGAACAGGGTCGATTTCTACAAAGCACCAGGCTATTAAAGGCAGAGTCTCTGTCAGCCCCAGGAAATTGAACCCACTTCTCCCACTTGTTCCCTGACGACGACAAGCAGGGTGGTATCCTTTCCCTCCATTTCCTTATCTGAAAACCAGGTGGATCGATGGTACCACTTTGCATTGCTGGAGGCCACGCAGAGAGCTTAGGATGTGCCTGGCACTGGGGGCCACTGGGGCTGGACACTGCTGTCACCAGCATCACTGTGGTGGTGAATCGCTGGCACGCTGACGGTTCCCTGCCATCCAGAACAGGCCTCCTTAGTCCAAGCGTATAAATGGAAACTCATGGAGAGATGCGATTCACTGCCCCTTTAAGGACAGACTCTCTCGATCTGTCAAGATAAACTAGGATTTCAACTGATAAGGAAAATTTTCCTAAAGAAAACCTTCTCAGCCCCTGAAAGAAGCAAAGAGGACACGGTATCCTGAAGGGCCAACCACGGGCTGCATTTGGACACCACGCTGATGTCTAACCATCCCTCCTGAACTCGCCCAGGACTTCCTGATGTCCCAGTGGGGAAGGGACGCAGGGACAGGCCTGAATGTTCTAACTGGACAGAGAACTCCCAGGACACTCGAAGAGAACAGTCTCCAAAGGGGGATTCCAGGCTCTGCTGGAGGCCAGATGTGAGGTCCGGGCCATGAACCCTGGAGAGAGCATGGAGTGACCCCAAAGTGACCCCGCATGACCTCCGGCATGACCCCTGGAGGGCTCCCCTGGGCCTCAGCCTCCCTATAGAGTCCGCCTGTAATTCCCCCCTCCCCAGTTATCATTATTTTTTTATCCGCCAGGTACTTCTTCTTGTAGACCATTTAGGGGTACTTTTTATTATGGAATATGTAACATACACGAAAGCACAGAGAACAAAATGCCAGGTGCCCACCAGTCAATCTGAAAAGTTTCCAACATTCTGCCATTTTTAGTCATAACCTCCCAAACCCACCTTTGTCGTATCTTTTTATTCTGGGAACATATACACAACCCCAAATTTCCCATTTTAAACACTTTCAAGTATGCTATTTGGCGGGGTTAATCACGTCCACGTCGTGCCACCACCCATCGCCAGAACGTTTCCATCCCCCCCCAACAGAAGCCCTGTGCCTGCTAAGCACTGACCCCATTCCCCAGCCCACCCCCGCCCCAGGCAACCCGTATTCTAATTTCTGACCCTTTGAATTTGCATATCCTAATTATTTCCGATCAGGGAAATCATTCACTATTTGTCCTTTTGAGTCTGGCTCATTCGGCTTTAAGGTTTCTTCAAGGTTCGTGTGGCCGTGTGGATCAGAACTGCAGTTTCTCTTGCAGCCAGGCAACATTCCATTGTGTGGGTTTCTTTTCTTTTGCTTTTCTGGTGCGTGGTCCGGGAATCGAACCTGGGTCCCCCGCATGGAAGGCGGGCATTCTGCCACCGAACCCCACCCCGTGCACCTGGGTGGGTCACGTTTTGTCTCTCCCTTGATCTGTCGATGGACTCTTGGGCCCCCTCCACTTTTGGGCGGTCATCTTTAATGTCATGCTCCCCAAGGCCCTGACATCTGCTCAGGGCGCCCCATGAGCTGCTCATCTGCAGAGGGCGTTGTGGGCTCACGGCCTGGATTCCCTGCCACGCCCCGAGACCTGCGGCCTGCTGTAGCCTCAGCTGCGCCCCGATGGCCATCGCACCTCGGCCTCCACGTCGGCCGAGTGCTCAGAGCTTGGCCCACCCAGGTGCCCCCCAGCAGCTGCCGCCTCCTCCCCCCTCCCCCTCCTCTCCCTCCCCATCCCCCTCCTCCTCTCCCCTCCCCCTTTCTCCCTCCTCCCCCCTCTCCCTCCCCTCCCCCTCCTCCCCCTCCTCCCCCTCCTCCCCCTCCCCCTCCTCCCCCATTCCCCTCCCCTTTCTCACCCCCTGCCTCAGCCAGGGCTGCCACATCCACTCACGACCCCTCCACGTCCCTCTCTCTTTTTTTTAAACAATCAGTAGAAACTGTCTGTGAATGCTATTGAAGTTAAGGTGGTATCAAAGCAAGCGAGATTGTTATAGATTTCGGATGTTAAATAGAAGCCCCATAACCACCCACACACAAAAAATCTCAGAGAAATATGCAAACTCAGAGAGAGAAGGTAGAGTACAGTTTACCAGGGCTGGGAGACAGGGACAATGTTAATCCAAAATGTGTAGGGTTTCTGTCTGGGGTGGAGAGAAAGTTCTAGAAATGGATGGCGGTGCTACAACATTGCGAATGTGGTTAATCCTGCTGCTTGGGAAGGGCTGGGGTGGCAGGATGCATGTTGTGTGTGTTTCCGCAATTTAAAAAAAGACAGAGAAAGAGAAACTAAAAGAAAAAAATGACAATCGTTTGCCCATACATGATCCTGGATGGAATCTAAGAGTGGAGGGGAAAGGTTTAAAAGGACATTATCTAGACCGAAGAAAAAAACTTGAATATATATTGAAATAGCTTAATAGCACTGTTAAATTTCTTGAACTTGATAATCACACTTAAAGTTATGTAAGTGAATGTCCTTCATCAGAAATGTACACAGAAGTATCATGTGTTTGGGGAGCGTGATATATGTAGCCTCCTCTCAAATGTTCGGAAGATAGAAAGGTAGACAGACAGATGGACACATAGATAGATAGACAGATAGATAGGTAGGTAGACAGATGAAAAAGAGCTAGAGATGGAAGGAAGGAGGGAAGGGAGAGGAGGGGAGGGGAGAAAAGATGGCAAAATGTTAAAGCTGGCTTATGTGGGTATCCGGAGGTGGGGGGATGGAATTTGTCAGAATTCTCTGTATGGGTTTGTATTATTCTTCCAACTGTCTTGTAAGTTTGAAGTTATTTCAAAATGAGAAGTTTTTAAAAATTAAAAACTGCCCATTCATGCCTCTCCCCAAATCACGTCCTATGCCACCTGCTACCCAGGCCACCCAGTGAGGCGGGGACCCATCGTGACCTTCGGGGTGCAGCAGAGATGGGTTTGGTCCCATACTCCATCGTTCACCTGCCGTGGGAGCTTGAGACAGTGCTTGACCTTCTCTGCGTCCCAGGTGCCACACCTGGGAAGCAGGGGACACCAGGCAGGTGAGGCCCTGGGAGGCTGAGATGGGCCCCGACAGGAGGGAATGCCTGGTGGCCCCCGCAGCTGCAGGGACGTCCCCTCCCTCTGGCTTCAGTGCTGCCCCCAGCGCCCCGGCAGCTGGGCACGCAGAGCCTGCTCCACCCACTCCATCCTTCCCTCTTTCCGAATCTCACTGAGAGCTTGCAAAACCCAGGCTCTGTGCTCAGGACCTTACCTGAGTCCTCGCATTTAATCTCCCAAGTAACCCCCTGCGCATGAGTCAGGGGTCGCCAGGGAAGCAGAAATGACAGCAGAGAGATATCTAATAACTCTCTTAATATAAACAGTGGCCCGCCCCACCCCCCGCTTGCACCTCCCCACCAGCCGTGGAGGTGCTCTCAGCCACTCCCAGCCCCTGTACGTGAAGGTCCCTGCCCTGCTGTGTTGAAGGGACCTGAAGCTACGTGCTCAGCCCACCATCCCTGACATGGAAGTCTCCAGAATTCTGTAGGGAGGGGGATGCCTGGGGAGGGCTCCTGGTTGCCCCCGCATCCTGCTCTGGACAGAATGCCACAGAAAAGCATTCCTTTCTGATCCCAGGGAAGAGGCCGTCCCTTTCAGTGTTAGTCTGCTTTCTTCCATAGCCAGAAAAGCGCCTTTCCGAGCACAGTTTGCGCTCACATCCAAGCAGAAAACTGAATCATGTTTGAAGAACTAGCTCCGTTTGTATGAAAAGGACTCGATTTGGGGGGAAGGTCCTACGTGGCAAGCCTTGCAGAGAGGATTTGCAAATAGCTTCAAGCATCTTGACATTCACAACCTTTGATCCTGTCGCTTCAGTTTTAGGAATTGTCCTAAGAAAATAATCAGATAGAGAAATATGCATGTGCAAGCATGCTTATCTTAGCCGGAGTAAGATAAAGAGAGAAAAAAAATGGGGCAATCATAAATGTCCAACAGTAAAGGAATGTCCAAATAATTGCAGGATGACCTCCGGTGAGAAACTCAGCTGCCATTATCAAAATGCAGAAGGGGGATGGATTTGGGAGGGATCTCCAAGGATCAGGAGTGGCTTTGGGAGGTGACAGGTCCATTCTGTTGCTTGTTTCACAGGTGTGCATGCACAGCAAAACTGATCAAATTCTAATCTGTAAATATGTGCAGTCTATTGCACGTCAATCATATCTCCATAAAGCGATTTAGAAAAAGCCTGGCGGTCATTAGAAGCCATGTTTGAAAAATATTTAATGGGAGGGCAAATGGTTATGAAGCAAAATGAAGTGAAGGGAGGGGGAGGTAATTTCGTACAGACTTTTCGGAGATCATCTGGCCGTGAGCAGCAAAATTAGAAGTGGCCCCCGCCCTGCCTCGGACCCAGCAGTTTCATTCCCAGGTGTTATCTCAGACAGACCGAGCAATCAGCAGACAAGCTCCTTAGGGCCATCACACCCAAAGACTCATCCGGCCTGGTGGCCATTGCCCTCCAGCCACACCGGTCTGGTTGGACCAGCCAAGCTTCTTCCTACCTTAAGAACTCTGACATGCAGCCTCTTCATCTGTGATCCCCCTTTGCTCGCTTCAACCAGGTCTCTGGGCAAATGTCACCTCCTCACAGCAGCACTCCTTGACTACCTTCTCTAAATGCCCCCCACCCCAGGGCCTGCCTTCTCCAAAAAAGAAGGTTGACACATATCCTATATCCCTCCCATACCCTAATAAAATCCAAATGGGTCAAAGTTCTAAATGTAGGCCCTGAAAGTCTAGACATTGGGAGAACTCCTTCAAAATCTTGGGGTGAGGACAATTTTATCTATGACTCTAAATACTGAAGCCCAAAAGAATAGTAACTTTGGCCACAGAAAAATGAGGTGCATGTAAAAAAATGAACTAGTTAGTTTGTCAGTCATCAGAGACTAAGGATGACTGGTTAGTCATCAGAGAAATGCAAATCGAAACCACAAGAAAAGCCCCACTGGAGTGTCTAGAATCGAAAACCCAGATAATAGCACGAGTCGGTGAGGGTGTGGAGAAGTTAGAAGCCTCATGCACTGCTGGCGGGAATGGAAAGTGATTCAGCTGCTATGGAAACAGACTGGTAACTCCTCCAAGGGAATAGTACCATATGATCCAGCAATCGCAGTCCTAGAGAATTGAAAATAGATGTTTGCACAGGTTATCAGGAGATAGGGGGTAGAGTTGGGCATTTGGTGCCGAAGGAGTAGAGAATGTGCAGCAGGACGAATTGGAAAGATTCAGAAACGGATAGCACAATCCATTTGTAGCACAATAATCTGACGGGAGCACAATAATCTAAGTACTGAACGAAGCTGAGTGTGCGTGTGGGTGAGGGAGGGGGCTTGGGGCAGGTAGGACACCAGAAGGAAGGATAGAGGAGAAAGACTGAGACGGTATAATTTAGGAATGCCTAGAGTGGACAAGGATGGTGATTAAATGTACAAATGTAAGAGTGTTTTCACATGAGGGAGAACAAATGACTGCCACATTGCAAGGTGTTGAAAATGGGACAGAATGCAGCAAAAAGTACAATCAATGCAAGCTAGGGTCTGTATACTCAACAGTAACATGCAATACGCTTCCGCTGAATATAACAAAGTCAATATGCCAAAACTAACCGGCAATAAGCCAGGGATATGGGGGAGGGGTATGGGATTTTATTTTTTTGCAGAAGAAAAGGAAATGTCCTCACATAGGTTGTGGTGGCGAAGACATGGCTATGTGATTATACCGGGAACCACTGATTTTTTTTACTTAGGCTGGATTGTAGGATGTGCAAATAAAATTGTTTAAAAACGAACAGAGAGATACAGGTGCTGGAGAAAATGTGGAGAATGAGAAGCACCTATTTGCTATTGGTAGGGAAGCTGGGAGGCGCAGTCCCTCTGCAGGGCAGTGTGGTGGTTCCACGGGAGGCGAAGGGTGGGATGCTGTGTGATCTTGTGGCCCTGTTGCTAGGTGCATACCTGGAGGAAATGAGAGCGGGGGCAGGAACGGACATTGGCACACTGGTGCTTATGGCAGCAGTGTTGGAGGTTTGCGTTAGATGGCAGTACCCTAAGGGTACAACGACTGCGGAATGGAAGGAGAAACTGTGGTGAATACAAAACAACGGACTACTGGGTGGCTGCAAGGAGGAATGAAGGTGTGAGGCATGCAACTAGGCGAATGGACCCTACGGACAGTGTGTTGAATGAAATCTCAGAAACAAAAAGATGAATATTATCATGCCTCACTTGTATGGGCTAACTATAATATACAAACTCAGAGAATAGAAGTTGAGAGCATGGGGTATCAGGTTGGAGCCTATTGTAAAGGGTCCTAGATTGTAAGCTTTTGCAGCAGTCACATATATTCAGGAGTCGTAACTAATTCTGAGATACTGAGCTGTTTGCATATAACCTGGTCATTCCTCACACTTTGGGTGTTTATATGACACTTGAAAATCAGATTTAGAGCTCTGAAGCTATGAAAGTCAGCATTACAATTCCCATACAAGAATTGTTTGAATTGTTTAAAAAGTTGAAAAAGCGATCAGGTCTTCGACTAGAGATAAGAATGAAGCTGAGCTGGATAGGACTAAGTAAATCAGAATACAGGGAAAAGGATGATATGGTCTGTGCTGGTTTGAAAGCATTACGCCCCCCAGAAAAGCCATGTTTTAAGCCTGATACAATCCTGTAGGAGCAGCTGTTTCTTTTAGTCCCGATTCAATGCTGCTTGATTAGATTATCTCCACGGAGATGTGGCACGCCCAATTGTGTGCCTCTTGATTAGGTGGAGATGTCACTCTACCCTTCCAAGTGGGTCTTGATTAGTTTACTGGAATCCTTTAAAAGAGGAAACATTTTGGAAAGAGTCAGAAATGGCCGAAACCTCAGAAACGACACAGCCAAGAGAAACTTCAGAGAAGAGCTGACACAGATGCTGACACATAGAGAACAGAGACACAGATATTGGGAGATGCTTGGAGCCCAGCAGATGTTCCGGGAGATGCTAAGCAAGCCAGAACCTGGAGAGAGCCAAGGGAAGCCAAGAGATGAAAGCCAGCCCTGGAGAAGCAAAGTGAGGAGCCCCCACAGGGACAGAGACTAACAGCAATGGAGTCCAGGAGCAAGGGACCAGCAGACACCAGCCACGTGACTTCCCAGCTGACAGAGGGGTTATAGAACCATTGGCCTTCTTGGAATTAAGGTATTGTTCCTACATGCCTTAGTTTGGCCAATTTTATAGGCTTAGAACTGTAAACTTATAACATTAAATTCTCGTTTTTAAAAGCTGTTCCACTTCTGGTGTATCGCATTCTGGCAGCTTACAAACTCACATATGGTCCATATTTTAAAACTTTCACTTCTGTGTGAGACCAAAGGAAGAGTTGTTTATTTGGTGCAAAATTTATTTTTGGTGGCACATTATCTAATTCAACCTAAATGGTCAGATTATTTGAATACCATAATTACATGGAATCTTGAATAGGTTTCAAGGTTTCATGAGATCTTTGTAGGTTTGTAAAGTTTAGTGTGATGCCCCAATATATCGCAGAGTAATTTGGACAGAAAATAAAAAAGTATTTGCAAAGTTCTCTTGGGGGACTGGGAGAAAGGAGGAAATATTAAACTTCCCCATCTGAGGAATTCCTGATATTCTCGCAAGCAGTGGGGACAACCAATTCAATCAATAGGTTGAGCCCTTGATCTTGGGGTTTGCCCCAAGAAATGTATTCCTGCACGGAGAGGCCACGTCTACTTAAAATATGCCTAAGTATCACCCCCAGAGAACCTCTTTCGTTGCTCAAATGTGACCTCTCTCTAAGCCAACTCAGCAGGTGAACTCATTGCCCCCCCCCCCATACATGGGACATGACTCCCAGGGGTATAAATCTCCCTGGCAATGTGGGGCAGGACTCCCGGGATGACCCAGCATCATGAGATTGAGAAATGCTTCTTAACCAAAAGGGGGAAGAGAGAAATGAGACAAAATAAAGTTTCAGTGGCTGAGAGATTTCAGAGTCAAGAGGTTATTCTTCCATATTACATAAATATCCCTTTTTAGTTGATGGTGTATTGGAGTGGCTGGAGGGAAGTACCTGAAACTGTTGAGCTGTGTTCCTGTAGCCTTGATTCTTGAAAACGATTGTATAACTCTATAACTTTTATAAAGTGACTGTGTGATTGTGAAAACCTTGTGTCTGACATTCCCTTTATCCAGGATATGGACAGATGAGTAAAAAAATCAGGACAAAAGAATAAATAATGGGGGGTAAGGGGTAAAAAAAAGAAAATTGGGTAGATGGAAATACTAGTCATCAATGTGAGGTGGGGGTATGAATTTTTTGTATTTTTCTTTCTTTTTTTTTTTTGCATGGGCAAGCACCGGAATTTGAACCCAGGTCTCTGGCCTGGCAGGCGAGAACTCTGCCTGCTGAGTCACTGTGACCCGCCCTGTTTTTTCTTTTTATTTCTTTTTCTGGAGTGATGCAAATGTTTTACAAATAATCATGGTGATGAATACACAAATATGTGATGATACTGTGAGCCACTGATTGTATACTTTAGATGGTGTGTGAAGATATCTCAATAAAAACATTTTTCAAATAAGAAAAAGAAAATATATGTTCACAGTAAAGTTTGTACACAAATGTTCATAGCAGCATTATTTGTAATAGTCAAGAAATGGAAACAACTCAAATATCCGTCAACTGATGAACAGATAAACAAAATGTGGCATATCCATATAATGGAACATTATGTGCCAATAAAAAGGATTGAAATCCTCATGCATGCTACAACGTAGATGAACTCTGAAAACATTACATTTGGTGAAAGAAGCCAATTGCAAAGGGCCATGGATTGTATGATTCCATTCATATGGAATGTCCAGACTGGGTTGAACTCTTAGAGGCAGAAAATAGATTAGTGATTGCCTAGAGCTGGGAGAGTTTAGGGGGTGGGGGAGAGGCAGTGAATGAGGAGTGACTGCTCTAGGGTAGGGGGTTCCTTTCAGGAGTGATGAAAATGTTCTTTGACTATGAACCGATTATGGTGCAACTCTGCGACCATACCAAAGGCATGTGAAGTATATACTTCCAGAGAGATGAATTTTATGATACATGAGTTATATCTCGATAAAGCTCTTTTTAAAAGAGATGCTAGTTTAAAAAAAAAAACAGCTCTGTAGAAATACTAACAAAGGATGTGATTAGTATACTGAAAAAGAAATACAAATAGCCCTTGATTTTATTTTAAAAAGATATTCAGAGGGCAGACAGGCTCATCGTTTCATGCAGTGCCAGCCGCATCTCTCAGGCAGGGTGGTGAAGGTCGGAGTAAACGGATTTGGCTGTATTGAGCACCTGGGCATCAGGGCTGCTATGAACTCTAGCAAAGCGCAGGTTGTTGCCATCCATGACCCCTTCATTGACTTCAACTACATGGTCTACATGCTCCAGTAGGATTCCACGCATGGCAAGTTCAAAGGCACCATCAAGGTTGAGCAAGGGAAGCTTGTCATCAATGGAACCTCACTGTCCTCCAGAAGCGAGATGCCACCAACATCAGATGGGCTGATGCTGATGCTGAACATGCCGTGGAGTCCACTGGTGTCTTCACAACCATGGGGAAGGCTGGGGTTCGCCAAGGGGTGGCACCAAAAGTGTCATCATCTCTGCCCCTTCGGCCGATGCCCCCATGTTTGTGATGGGCACTGACCATGAGAAGTATGACGACTCCCCTCAACATCATCAGCAGTGCTTCCTGCACCACCAACTGCCTGCCACCCCCAACCCTGGCCAAGGTCATCCATGACAACTTTGGCAGCTTGGACGGACTCATGACCACCATCCACGCCATCCCTGCCACCCAGAAGACTGTGGATGGCCCCTCTGAGAAAAAATGTGGCTTGAAGGCCATGGGGATACCCAGAACATAATTCCTGTATCTACTGGCACTGCCAAGGCAGTGGGCAAGGGTCATCCCTGAGCTGGATGGGAAACTCACTGGCATGGCTTTCTGCATCCCCACCCCAATGTGTCCCTCATAGATCTCACCTGCTGGCTGGAGAAAGCCGCCAAGTACGATGACATCAAGAAGGTGGTGAGGCAGGCATCAGAGGGCCCCCTAAAGAGCATCATGGGCTGTACTGAGGACCAGGTTGTCTCCTGCGACTTCAACAGTGACACCCACTCTTCCACTTTTCACCCCTATTATTTATTTTTATTCCATATGTTCTACTCATCTGTTGACAAGGTAGATAAAAGGAGCATCAGACACAAGGTTTTCACAATCACAGTCACACTGTGAAAGCTCTATCATTATTCAATCATCTTCAAGAAACGTGGCTCCTGGAACACAGCTCTGCATTTTCAGGCAGTTCCCTCCAGCCTCTCCATTACATCTTGAATAACAAGGTGATATCTATTTAATGCATAAGAATAACCTCCAGGACAACCTCTCGACTCTGTTTGGAATCTCTCAGCCATTGACACTTTGTCTCATTTCACTCTTCCCCCTTTTAGTCAAGACAGTTTTCTCAATCCCTTGATGCTGAATCTCAGCTCATTCTAGGGTTTTTCTCAAACCCTTGGTGCTGACTTCCAGCTCATTCTAGGATTTCTGTCCCACATTACCAGGAAGGTCCTCATCCCTGGGAGTTATGTCCCACGTAGACAGGGGGAGGGTGTTGAGTTTTCTTGCTGTGTTGGCTGGAGAGAGAGGCCACATCTGACCAACAAAAGAGGCTCTTTTGGGGGTGACTCTTGGGCCTAATTTTAAGTAGGCTTGACCTATCCTTTGTGGAGTTAAGTTTCATATGAACAAACCCCAGGACTGGGGGCTCAGCCTATAGCTTTGGTTGTCCACACTGCTTGTGTGAATATCAAGAATTCAACTTGGGGAAGTTGAATATTCCCCCGTTCTCATCATTCCCGACAGGGACTTACTTTGCAAATACTTTTTTATTCACTGATCAAATCACTCTGGGATCTTCCACTTGTGATGCTGGGGTTGACATTGCCTTCAATGTCCACTTCATGAAGCTCGTTTCCTGGTGTGACAATGAATTTGGCTACAGCAACAGGGTGGTGGGCCCATTGGTCTACATGGCTTCCAAGGAGTAAGAGCTCCTGGACCACCAGCCCCAGCAACAGCACGAGAGGAAAGGAGGCCCTCAGCTGCTGAGGAGTCCTGGCCCCAATTCGATCCCCCAGTACTGAAAATCGCCCACCCCGAGTTTCCATCCCAGGCCCCCTGAAAACGGGAAGGGGCTGAGAGCCCTACCTTGTCACGTACCATCAATAAACTACATCCAGCAGCAACAACAACAACAGAAGATGCTCAGACTTACTCATAATAAAATAAATGCAAATGAAAAGTACACGAATATAATTACATTTTTCACTTCCCAGACTGGAGAAAGTCCAACATGTTGGCACATCTTGTTGATGAGCACATGTGAAATGGCGTTGTCCTACCTGGCTGGTAGGTGTGCAAACTGGGACGGCCACCCTGAAGGGCAACTGGGTGACTCACATCAACTCTGTCAGTTGACCTTGACCAGGCAATCACAGTTCTGCGAATCCATCCTACGGACCTATAGACCTGAGGGTAGAGAACAGAGCAACTGCCAAGTGGCTGTAATTCTCTGCAACTTTATTTAGGGACCTAAAGGACGGTAAACACCCAGCGCCCCAGGGGCCTGGTAAAATAAATGATAGTACAATATAATGTGCTAGAACACTGTGCAACCATAAATAAAGCTAAATAAGGAAGCTTTCTATGTACTAACAGGAAAATAGTGCCAAGGTATACAAATACTCCCAAAGAATTGAAAGCAGGGACAAGAACAGATATTTGCACACCAGCGTTCACAGCAGCGTTATTGATACAAGCCAGAGAGCAGAAACAATCCAAGCATCCATCAACAGATGAATGGATGAACCAACTGTGGGCTATCCAAATGGCGGGATATTACTCAGCCATAAAAAGGAATGAAGTTCTGATCCATGCTACGATATGCATGAACCCTGAAGATGTCACGTTGAGTGAAATAAGCCGGAAGCAAAAGGATGAAGATTTGTCTGGCGTGATCAAAAGGTTTTGGTGTTGGGTGGTGGTGATGATAGCACAGCATTATTAATATAATTAAACCACTGAGCTATATACTTGAAAGTGATTAAAGTGGAAAATTTTATGTTACCAAAATAATTAAAAAAAAAACAACAACAAAGACATAATAACAAGTGTTGGTGAGGTTGTGGAGAAATTGGGACCCTCAGACATTGCTGGAGGGGATGTAAACGGGTGCAGCCACTTTGGAAGACAGCTGGCTGTTCTTCAAAAGAGTAAACATGGAGTTACCATATAACTCAGAAATTCCACTCCTAGGAATATACCCAAGAGAGCTGAAAAACTACGTCTATAAAACATTAGTGCATAAATGTCCATAGCAACATTATTCATAATAGCTCCAAAGGGTAAATAACCCAAATGTCTATCAACTGATGAATAAAATGTGGTACATCCATACAAGGGAATATTATTTGACAATAAAAATAAATGAAATACTGACACGACATATTACAACATGAAGAAACCTTGAAAACATCATGCTAAGGGGATGAAAAAAATGTCGTCTATCCACATGGTGGCATATTATTCAGCCATGAAAAGGAGCGAAGTTCTGATACATGCTACAAAATGCAGGAACCTGAAACACTATGGGGAGTAAAATAAGCCAGGCACAAAAGGAGAAATGGAAATATCATATCCTATGATTCCACTTACAGGAACTATCTAGAATAAGCAAATTCATGGAGACAGAAAGTAGATTAGAGGTTGCCAGGGCTGGGGGGTGGGGTGGGGGCTGGGGAGTGGAGGAATGAGAAGTCATCGCTTAATGGATTTCTGTTTGAGGAGAAGATTTGGATTATGTATGCTGGTAGCGATGGTAACACATCATGGTGAAGACAATTAATATATTGAACTATTCAGGGCACTTAAAAGGTTAAAATGAGGAAATGTGATATATGCATGCATATATATATATATATATATATATATATATATATATATATTATTACCATGATCAATTTTTTGAAAAAGACATACAAGTAAATAGGAAAAAAGCAGGTGTGGGGGGCATAGCTTGCATTCCTTTTACAAAAGAAAGGCATTACATATACAGACATACCCATAGTTGCTTGTACGTTCACAAGTAGATTCTGGAAGGATACACAAGAAACTCAGATGGGGCAGCGGCGGGAGTCACACTGTCCCCTGGATACTTTTTCTTTTTCTGTTTTTAATATTATTATTGTAAAAACATAACATGCAAACATACAACACGTTCTTGCCATACAAATATTCCATCTATAGTGTACAATCAGTGGCTCACACTGTCATCACATAGTTGTGTATTCATCACCGTGATCATTTTTTTGAACATTCGCATCACTCCAGCAAAAGAAAGAATAAAGAAAAACTCATACATCCCATACCCCTTACCCCTCCCTCTCCTTGGTCACTAGTGTTTCAATCTACTCAATTTATTTTAACCTTGTTCCCTGGATACTTTTAAATATTGGTTTGAATTTTGAACCATATTAATGGGTCAAACATATTCCCCATATGAAAAGCCCAACGCCCCCTCCCCCCACCTCCGTGCAGATTTTCCTTGCCCTGGTGGGGCTCAGCGAACACACCGTGAGGAATGGCCGAACAGGGGAAAACTGGATCCGGCAAAGAATATTTAAAATAAACGAGGGTGCATCCAAACAGTGGGCCAGCATAAAGCAGTTCGAAAGAGGACATCGGTATAACGGAGAGATTTCCGCAACATAATTTTAGCTAAGTGAGGGGGTGGAGGGGAGAAGGAGCAAGTTCCAGAACTGTATCTAAAACCCAACCTGATTTACGTAGAAGAGATTCCCTAAAATAAAACTACACATTTCTAGATGCATATATAAAGTATGTAAAATGTGGAAAAGTTTGGAAGAATACACACCAGATTACTAACTGGGGGTCCCTCCAGAGAGGGGGCAGAAGGTGGGAAGGGGATATTTCTGCTCTATCGATCCAACTGATTCCCAGGAGAAAGTCTTTGCCACTTGGGAAAAGGGAAAAATGCTAAGCAGGGCGCACAGACCAGAGAGGCCTGCAGGCCAGGGCGCTCCCATTTCCTAAATGCGCACGAAAAAAATATGTCCAAAGTAGCACTCAAATAAAAAAAGACTGCAGAGGGATACGCCAAAATCTTGTTCGGGCAAATGTTTCAAGTGTTATTATTTTTTATTATAATCATTAAATATAATTATTATTGTTTCGTTTCGCTGTTTCCTGCTTTGCCAATGAATAGGCATTAATTTGGTAATTTGAAAAGTTAATTAAGGGGGCTCTAAGCAGCTATCCCCGGCGCCGGGCAGGGCGTCCCCGCGCCCCCGCGCCCCCTGCAGCCGCCGACCCGACGGGGTGGGTCCCCCGACGCCTCGCGGCGTTGGCCAAGGGCTCCAGCGCATCAGCCCGGGTTTGCGGGGCAGTGTAGACCGCGCCCCTCCCCTCTCCCCCCTCCCCTCCCCCCACCCCTCCTGGGAGCAGGAAACCACGAGGCGCGGAGGGAGCCGGGGCGCCCCCTCCCCAGCCGCCGCCCACTCCCGGGCAGCCAGGGAAGGCCCCGCGGTCGCGCGGGGTGGCGGGGACCGTCACCTCCCCTGGGACCTGCGGCGAGGGCTGCAGCGCCCGCACGTCCCCCTGAGTTCCCGCAGGCAAAGCCCGGATTCCAGGGGGCCGGGCGGCTGGGGCGTTCTTAGCCCCCTGCAGCCCCCCGGGGACCTCCTGTCCGTCTATCCTCCCCCCACGGGCCGCGGGGGCCCGGCACCTTTTCCTCTCCGCACCCCCCAGCCCTGAAGTCTGCAGGCAGTAGGCTCCTTCCACAGAAGCAAGGAAACAATTAGTTTACCTAGAGGCCAATTAGCCAGTTGCCCGGCGATCCCATCCACGTTAAGTCTGAGCGGATCCCCCTATGCGCCCGGGGTGGCCTCAGAAATGGGTCTGTAAGGCAGCTCCGGGCCTGGAGTGGGGGCGGGGGACCGGCCTCAGACCTGGGCAAAGGCAGTGTTGGGGGGAGGGGGGCGCCGCGGGAGGTCTCGGGAGGAAGGGATTTTCAGTCGACCTTGGAGCAGGGGTCCTGGGACTGGATCGGGCAGGCAGAGTGGGGAGGGAGTGGTTCGCCGGGTGGGGAAGGAGGCGAACTACTCGGCTGCGGGGCTAAGGTGGGAGCTGAGGGCGAGGAGGTGGGCAGGTGCAAATAGGTGGTGGAAGCTTCGCACCCCATAACCCCGATCACCCCACCCCACCCCTGGCAGGCCCACTGGGGACCCTGAGGCTGCAGGGAAAGGTCTGATGACTGGATAAGCAAAACGGGGTCTACCTTACAATAAAATATCCTGCAATTCTGATATGTGCTCCAACGTGGATGGACCCTGAAAACATGCCGCCTGAGAGAAGCCATCAGGAAAGACCACGTATTGTGGATTCCCCTTAGATGAAATGTCCAGAACAGGCGACAAATAGGGACAGAAAGGGGCCTTGGTGGTTGCCAGGGCCTGAGAGGAATGGGTGATGGGGGTGGGGGCTGTAAGTGGGGGTTTGGGTGGGGCCCAAAGACAAGAGCAAGTGAGCACAGAGTCCTTCCAGGCGGAGAGCTAAGAGAGAACCTGCACCCGAGGCGGAGGTGGGCTGCGGTTTTGGGAGAGGGTGGGTGTGCCCAGACTTCAGGGAGGCCTGGAGGCCCAGGGCTGGCGTAGATGGGCCTTGGGTGCGGGTCTCAGACGGTCTCCTGGATGCTTGGTTCAGTCCTGGCCGTCTTGAAATTCTTAATAATTTTTTAATGAGGCCCCACATTTTCATTTTTTACTGGGGCATTTTTGTAGCTGGGCCCATCCGGTGGCCACAGGATGCTTCAGAAGCATGGGGTCAGGGAAGGTGATTTAGCCAGGACAGGGGTACAGTTAGAACTTCCTGCAGGAGAGGAGGGGAGAAGGGCAAAGTGCAGGGGGGCGGGGCCCGGGGAGGGGCTATGTCTCTTCCTTGCCTGCCTCCTTCACCAACATGGGGCTCCCCGGGACCAGGCTTTGCTTCAAATCCCCGGCTGGTTCCAGTGCCTGGAACACGGCTGCCGGTTGTAGATGCTCAATAAACATTTGTTGAATGAATGAATGAATGAATGAATGGATGCGTGTGGGTAACAGCAGGGCTGGACTCAGCTCCTTTGAAGCCCTGTACGCTAAAACGTTTATGGAGAGTTCCCTTATATGTCATTGAAAAAAAGAACTGGGCTGTAAAATTGTACCCTCAATGGCACTTTGATGCTTTCTTTGATGCAGAAAAGATCAACACTCGGGCCCCATTTTTCTTTTCTCTGTGGCGCTGCTGGGCTGGCACCTTAGGCTCCTCCTGGTGGGTAACTCACCCTGAGGAAGCGGTGAGTCAAGTCTTGGGAGGATCAGAAGGGAGATGCTCGCGTGGCAGGTCCCGAGCTCAATGGGGAGAGCAGCTGGAGACAGGGCCAAGGCGGGACGCTCAGGGACATGAATAGGCTGGGGGCAGGTGAAGAGGAACCAGGGAAGGCATCTGAGAACAGGTCTGGGATGGTGGGGGGAGCGGGGGAGGCACGGAACCAGAGAGGGGGTGACTCACAGGTTAGCCGGGGTGGGGTGGGGGATGGGAGGCAACAGTGAAATTCAGCAGAGGGTCCCAACAGGATGGGGCAGGGGGAAGGCAGCAGGTGCCAGTGGCCCCTGGTGAACTTCAGGAGGACAGCGTTGTGGATGACATCAGAAGATGGAGGAGGACGTTGGAAGCTCAGAGCTGAAGAGGATCCCAAGGTCCTGAGGGCCCCCAGGCAGGGCCTTTAAGGACCTCATTCATTGTTTGCTGGTTGCTTGGTACACAGCAGGAGTTCAGAAAATGCTTCAGGAATGGATGAGGAGTCTTGGGTGCAGACTTTCGAGTGTTCACAGGAAGAAGCAGCGATGTTGGGCCTGACACTTGAGGGGACGGGTAAGAAAAGACGTATAAACCTTTGGACATTTTTGTAGGCTGTTGTAAGGGCTCGGTGAGGCCAAGTGAAGAGAGGGTGAATTTTTGAATTAGAAAGAGAATGGAGAGTTTATTTCGGCTGGCACAGAACTTCCTAGTAAAATAGGAGAGGACACACATCACGCATAATGTGTCAGAGATCATTTCAACAAGTTAAAAACTTTGAAATCCAAATCCAAAGTGAGTGTGTGTCAAGGATTTAAACAGTAATAAGATCGAGGGTCTAGAGGTTAGGGGCTTAGAGATTAGAGAAGCTCTCTCACACGGAGAGAAAAACTCCACTGATGTGTGAGTTTACTTGTCCCCAGTAAATCCTTCTTTTATAAGCAAGGCTGACCTGCCAGGGTCAAGGTGGGTGGGTGGGAGTGGGGTGGGGGCCGGAGCCAAGCAGAAATCAGGATGCACTTGAACCCCAGTTGGAATCTGGGGGCACGAGAACATATATGCAAAACCAGATCCTGAGTCCAGCCTGCTGGAGGGTTCCCTGGGTACAGTGAGGCCAAAAGAAGTGTGCTGTCAAGCCAGGCAAAGCCACGGCTTTTCCCAGCCCTTGATATTTCTGGCTGCACAGGTCTTTTTTTTTTTTTTTTTTTTTTTTTTAGGAAAAGGAAAATAATTGAATGCGTTTGAAATCTGAGGGTAAGGGCATTTGTAAATGGAAAGGTGGCTGCAAAACGGGAGTCTGCTGGCTAACAGGAGGTCCCCCTGCAGGCTGCGGGGGCTCATGAGCGCCCCCACTTTTTGCCTTTAAGTCCCCTCCCAGGATCGCTACAGGAACAGGCGTGACTGTTGGAGCACACAGAGTGGAGTCCGAGCGTGCTGATGCCGGAGCATCTCCATGTCTCAGGGAGTGTCAGGGTTAATTTTCAGAAAGTGAAAGGATTCTCGGATGCAAAATGCGCAAGTGGCAGCAATCTACACGTAGTGATGAGAGGCCCAGGCCAGGGTGTGTGTGTGTGTGTGTGTGTGTGTGTGTGTGTGTGTGTACGCAGCGGATGCAGGAGGGTGAGGAGTGGAAGGGGGGTCTCTGGGGGCCACAGAGGACCAGAACCTGGAAGACCCCGGGCAGGTCTAGCAGATCACTGGTTAATGTCCTACAGGCCATAAAAACCATTACCTCGGGGCATTTTTTTTTTTCCCTACTCATGGAAATCCTTTGCATTTTGCAAGACCCCCAGAAACTGGGGCCTACTGGATAGTTAATAGCAACTCAGAGATGCGGTCCTTCCCCGACGGAGAATGAGTGGATCCTTGGAGGGGCCTGTTGGAAAAGAGCTAGCGCCCAACGAAAAGGGTGTTGAGGGTGCTGCCTTTATTTCCAAGAGTTGGGTAATTTTTCTGAGCTCCGGCGAGGCAGGAGTCTGCAAATGGGCTTTTGAAAATCCACAACGCCCTGAAATTATGTACTGTTATTTATGTGGCTGTGGGGTGTGTGCATTTTTCTGGGGAAAGGGGTCCTAGCTGTTATCAGGATCTCAAAGGGTCAGTGACCCCCAAAAGTTTAAAAATTACTATCCGGAGGTAGCACCTGCCCCTCTCCTCCCTCCTCCTTCACTCCCAAGGGGGAGAATTTGCATTTCAACAAGAAGCCTTCTGGCAACGCTGCTCTCTCTTTGGGTCAGTGGGCATCTGCTAACATACATCCAGAAGGTCAGATTGTCCCGTCCCCGAGGTCCCAGGGGCAAGGCTGGGCTGCCCTGGCAATGGGCGAGTGAAGATGTCAGCGTTAGGCAGCAGCTGCTCAGGCATCGCCTGCCCCGCGCCCTGTCCTGCCCTCAGGAAGGTCCAGGCTGAAATGTACCACTGCCGGGTCCAGGTAGGGGTGGGGCAGGGATTGGCCCTCAGAGGTGACTTGGGGTCTGAGTGGGTAATAGTGGTGACCCTGGAACTATTTCGATCATTTCACGAGGCCTTAAAGAGGTCCCACATTTCTCTGGGATTAACGTGTGCGGATCATGATGCCTCCTTGCTTTATTGCTTTTGGTTAGACAGACATCAGGCCTTGGCAGTCTGGATAAGCCGCCACTGAAGGAGAGGCTGGCAATTGTGCTTTTCTGATTAAAAACCAAGGACATGTCATCCGCCGCCCCCACCCCGCCCCCATCAAATGTACGTTTTTACGGACAAAGCTTTTGAAAACATGGGCCCTGTGGAGGGAAAATCGTCATCAGAGTTAACACTTAGATGGCACCTACTGCATACTAGGGACTGTTCCAAATACGCCCCATCAGTTACCCTGTAACCTTCATTAGGACTCCCCCCAGAAGCTCCTGTTACTTTCTCCCATTTTACAGATGAGGAAACTGAGGCACACAAGCAGCTCCTGAGTGGCATAGTCAAGCCATCTGGCTCTGGAATCCAAGCTTCTAAGCACTAGAATCACTGCTTTTCCAAATAAAGTGAAAAAGAGAGACACACACACACAGAGACAGAGAGACAGGGAGACAGAGAAACAGAGAGGCAGAGAAAGAAAGGAGGAAAGAAAGAAAGGCAGGAGAGAAGGAAAAGAAAGGGAGAAAGAAAGAAAAGGAAGGAAGAAACGAAGGAAGTAAGGAAGAGAAAGAAAGAATGAAAAAGAAGGAAAGCCAGAGGAAACAATGGAGAAACTTTAGTTCCATGTCCTCATGTTCTAAGTGAGGAAACTGAGGCCGAGGTACTGCAGGGAAGTAGCCCCTCTGAAGGCCAGAAACAAACCCAGTCCAGACCCTGCAGCCCCCTGCCCCCCCCTCCCAGACTCCAGGCATCACTGGAATGGCACCCCAGGAAGGCAAACCCTTCCCAAACCTCTTTGCACCTGAAATGCACCTTCAGGGTGCTGGGAACTCCAAGGAGCAGGAGAAACAGTGACATCCTTGACTGGGGGGCTGTTCAAGAACAGGAGTGGGGGAAGGAGGAGGGGGGAGGAGAGGGGGAGGGGACAGCGGCCGGCCACACTGCACAGGTCACTTCTGCTCAGGCCTGCAGGCCCCTGCTGCCCCCCACCTTCCGCCGGTCCCAGCCGCTCCCCTGCAGCCCCCTCAAGGGTTCTGGCCCCTGTTCTCCACTCTTCCTCTTCTCCCCAAGGCTGCAGCCCACCCTCACCCCCCACGCCCCCAGGCAACCCCAGCGCCTGGACTTCACCTCCTCTGCATTTCACAAGACCTCGCCCTGGGCCGGGCCACCGCAGTCAGTGCCACACCTCTAAGTCTTTTTTATTTTTAGTTTTATTAACATTGAACTATGACATACATATAGTAAAGAGCATAATATACATAATCTTAAACCTACAACTCATTGGATTTTCAGAGTCCCCCCACCCCAGCTCCCTTGCAGGCTTCCACGTGCATTTCTCAGACAGCATCCATCACTGCAGGTTACTTCTGCTTGTCCTTAAATTTATGTTATTGAAATTATACAATATATATGTGCATGTCCCCTTCTTTATGTGGGGCATGATTCACAGAGGTGTAAACCTCCCTGGCAACGTAGGGCAGAAATCCTAAAATAAGCTGGGACTCAGCATCAAGGGATTGAGAAAACCTTCTCTACCAAAAGGGGGAAGAGAGAAATGAGACCAAATAAAGTGTCAGTGGCTGAGAGATTCCAGAGTCGAGAGGTTATCCTGGAGGTTATTCTTACGCATTTTATAGATATCCCCTTTTTACTTTAAGGTGTATTAGAGAGGCTAGAGGGAAGTATCTGAAACCTAGAGCTGTGTTCCAGTAGCCGTGTTTCTTGAAGTTGATTGTATAATGATATAGCTTTCACAATGTGCCGGTGTGCTTGTGAAAACCTTGTGTCTGATGCTCCTTTTATCTGTGATATGGACAAATGAGTAAAACACATGCATTAAAAATATATAAATAATAGGGGGAACAAATGTTAAAATAAATTGAGTAGCTTGAAATACTAGTGAACAATGAAAGGGAGTGGTAGGGGTATAGAAAAAAAATAGGGGGGAACAAATGTTAAAGTAAGTTGGGTAGTGGGAAATACCGGTGGTCAATGAGAGAGAGGGGTGGGGGTATGGTATGTATGAGTTTCTTCTTTTTTCTTTTTGTTTCTTTTTGTGGAGTGATGCTAAAATTCTAAGAAATGATCATGGTGATGAGTAACAACTATGTGATGATATTGTGAGCCATGGATTGTACATCAAGAATGGAATGTTGATTTGTTAAGAAGGTTCCTGCTTGAATGTTGTTTTGTTTTGTCAATAAAAACTAAATATATGTATCTATGTATATGTGTATGTGTGTTCTTTCTTTTGCTAAACATAAGATGTGACACATCCATGTCATTGTGAGAATCAGTTCTTTTCTGTTGCTGTTAGTTAATACTTGGTGTGGAGAAACCACAATTTATTTATTCATTCTACCGTTGATGGATGTTTGGGTTGTTCCCTTTTTGTCTGTTTATTTGTTTTTTTGGCAGTTTGAATACCCTCCCCACCCGCCCCCAAGCTCTGCTGCAGAAGTTTGCGTATGGATGTATGCTCCCACTTTTCTTGGGTATAAACCCAGGGGTGACAGCCAGGTCACAGGTAGTGCGACGAATTCCTTCCATTGCCATTGTCCCCTGTGCTTTCACCGGCATGACCTCGTCTTGTTCTCACCAGACCCCAATGATGCTGGCTGAGCAAATATTAGCTGCTGTGACGTGGAACTGTGGTTATTTATTCAGGGCCTGCAGAGGCTCAAAGTTCAAGTTCAGAGGGGCTCCGGCTCTGGAGAGGAGAGGGAAGCACAGAACTCTGAGGTTACCACACTCTCCCCTGTGGGACCTGGGAGTTGAGCTCAAAGAAGCTCACAGGTTTGGGGACCAGAAGCTGCTGGGAGCTGCCGGCAAGAGGCGAGGCTTGCGAGATGGAGTGGGGCTGAGCTGTGCTCCCCCCAGGGGGCCTTTACAAGCTTTGTCTTTTCATTGTTCCTTTATTTTCATTGTGATGGTGGCACTGCAGTCACTTTTTTTTTTTAAAGCAGTTTTATCTTTAGAGATATATAATGAAGAACGTGTGGACAAAACAATAGGATTCTAGGTTAGCTTTAAGATAATCAAGGGCATAGGAAATAGTGAGTGGCCCTCTCCACTGCTCCCAAAACAGCCTTGGATTGATCACGTGAAATTTGAGTTTGGGCTGTATTGGGCTTTATTATACTATTCTCATTCAATTTTTATATGTTTGAAGTTTTCCATAAAAAGGTGTTTTTAGAGTAAAGAGAGGTCCCCTAGTGATAATAAAAACATTACATTAATTAAAACAAAGTTTCCCTTTAGCCACAGTAGACAGCTGGGGCAGTATTGTACTCAAACTGGGAAAGAATTTGTAAAAAGTGAGCTTAAAAACATTATTCTAGCTTCTGAGGCAGACACCGGGGTGTTTTTGGCCGGGAGGGACCTCAGGCTCAGGCCTGGCGCTCCCCAAGGGCTCAGCACCCACCCCCACCCCCATGCCTCCCTCGCTCTTTATTAACAGTCGCAGTCACGTGGAGCAGAGCCGCGGCTGGGAGTGGGAGGGAGAGCGGCCTTCCTCTCGCGGAGGGTCCCGGTCCCTGACCACGCCGGGTCTGCACGTGGGACCCAGGCGGCGCGCAGGGAGGGGCGCACAAGGCGGCACACCCCCGGGCCAGACTCGGCGCGGGCCGACCCCGGCAGGACAAGCCACAGGGGGCGGCCGGAGGAAAACGGCGTCCTGGGAGCGGGGATCTGCAGGCGTCAGGGTTCCAGGGGAGGAGCGAAGGGCATGTGGGATGAGGCTTGACGGCCCAGCTTCCGAGGCGCGAGCCGGGCAGGCCCACGTGCAGGGAGCAGCGCGCAGGGACGCAGGAGGACGGCGGCAGGTGCGGGGCAATCCCACGTGGAGCCGGCGAGCCCGGGCCCAGCCCACAAGCCTTCTTGGGGGTGTGAAATCGACGGGGCTGCGGAGGCCTGGGGTCACTCGGGGCCAGCAGGGAGGATGAAATCCCCTATTCCCAACTTCAAAGAAACGCAGATCACAACAAGGGGAGACTGCTTGCAAGCCCTTTTAGGATGGGCAGAAACGAAAAGAAGCGATAATAAGAGCCTGTGCTGCTGAGCTCGCGGAGACACGGCCGCGCGCCCCCGCGTGGGTGGGAGTGGTTGTTAGTAAGCTGTTCCGGAGCGCAGCTTGGCAAGTGACATCCAAATGTCGCACGTGCTTGCCCTTTCACTTGGATCCTGAGATTTATTCTGCAGAGAGCATCAGGCGCTCAAAGACATATGTCGATGGCCGGTGCAGCTCTACTTATACCTACCGTGGTGGAAAATGGGGGCGCCACGTCCCTCGGTGGCCGGTTTAAGTGAATCAGCACATTCGGCAAATGAAAAGCTGTGCAGCCCGTGAAAGCGGGTGGCCCCGGGCGCCTCCACCGAGAACTGAAAACAGTGTCACCTAAGTCACCGATCCCCTGAGGGCTCACAGAACAATGAACCTGGGGCATCTGCACCAACTGTTAGCAGTGGGGGAGGGGCAGGGATCAAGAGGGAACTTTCATTTTCTCTTTTAAACCCTCCTGCGTGCGACAACCAGCAAATACTATAAACAGAAAAGAAAGCGTAGGTTTTTCACATCCAAAACAAGTGACTGACTTTTTAGGAGGGCCGGGTCTTTGTTTATAAAACTAGTGCCTTTAGGGCGCGCAAGGAGAGCCCGGGTGCGGCTCCCGGCCCCTCTCCCCGGCTCAGGGGCGGCACAAAGGGCCCTCGGTCACTCTGCCCCTGTAGAGGCCAGAGCTGCCCTTTCCTGGCACCCACTGCGTTCCAGGCGCCGGAATACTTATTTTCCTAAATCTCCCCAAAATCCCTCAAGGGGGGATTTTTTTTTTACCCAAGTTAGGCGAGGAGGTGGCCCTTAGAGGTGACCCGAAATTCCAATCGCCGTTTGGCCCCGCGAGGGCCGCTGCCTCCGGATCGCGACAGACTGTCAGACCAGGGCCCCATGTCGGACCCAGCACTAATTGGCTGTGTGGGGACCTCGGGAGTTTGCGATCGTTCCTTGGGTCCTAGCTTGTCACCTGGAAAAAGGAGGGGGAGGGGCACGCAGCAGCCACCTGTTTGTGCGCAGCGTAAACGGGACGCGAGATGCCCATCCATGAGGAGCGCGCGCCAGGCCCAGGGCTAAGAGCCTTTCTGGGCACGGCTCTAATGAGCTGGCCCATTTTACAGAGGAGGAAACTGAGGCTCGCCAGGGCGTGCGCTGGATGGGGCCCAGCCAGGATCAGACTCCTCACCGTCCGAGCCTCAGTTTCCTCCCCGGACACGCTCCCTTCGGCGCCCCACCCCCGCCCGCGGCCCCGCCCCGCGCAGGCCCCGCCCCGCTCGCCCGCCCGCCGCAGAGGGGCCCGCTCGGCCAATCGCCACCGCCGGCGTCGGATGCGCTCGGCCTCGCCCGCCGCTCCGCCGCCCCCGGCTCCCGCTAGCTCGCTCAGTCCGCCGCCGCCGCCGCCGCTGCCGCCGCGCCTCGGGCCGCTAACTCGGTAAGGTCCCGGCCCAGGGCGCGCAGCGCGGGGAGCGCCAGGGCGGGCGCCGTCTTGCGGGCTGCGGCCTGGCGGGGGGCCCGGAGGTTGCGCGGCCAGCTGGGCGCAGCCCGGGGCGCTGCCGGAGCCGGGGGTGCGGAGGGGACCCCCTCATTGTTCCCCTAGGATGTCGGGGTTCGCAGAGAGCCCGAAAGTGGAGCAGGCCCCCCCCACCCCACGCAGAGAATTGGGTCTGGGGTCCCCCGCGAGAGTCGCTCAGCCCGTGGACAGGGCCCATGCGGGAGCGGGAGGGATGCTCGGCTCTCCGGACTTGGCAGGAGGCCTCCGGCCCCGGGCCGCTGGGGCAGCCGGCGCCGTCTCCTCCCCTAGCCCCAGCTTTGCGCCCAGCCCCCCGCAGTGAATTAAGTCTGGGGTCCGCCCGGGGGTGTGTCATTCCGCGGGCTGGTTCCATGCGGGAACCGAGGGATGCTTGGTCCTCTGAACTTGACAGGGCGCCTCCGGCCCGGGGTCAGTTGGGGGCCGTGGGCACCCTCCCTACCCTCGTCCCACCCGTGCCCCAATCCCGGGCTGGAGTGGATCTGGGGGTCCGTCTGCGGCCGGTCCCGTGCGGCACCGGGAGGGCTGCACTCGGGACTTGGCAGGGCGCCGCCGACCCCCTCCCTCCTCCCCTCCTCCCCCAGCTAGCGGATGGCGGGGGTCTACACGGGGTCGATGAGCTCGTGGACTGTCCAGTGCGGCAGCCGGAGGAATGCACTGGGAACTTGTCCGGGTGCCGCCGACCCCCTCCCCGCGCCCGCCCCCGCAGTGCAGCGGTCGGGACACGCCCTGGGCGCGGGGACTACCGGCGCGATCCCAGAGCCCGTCGCAAAAGTGATGGGGGCGCGGAGCAGGGGACCCTGCTCGCAAGCGCTCAACCCCCCCTCTCCCCATGCGGCTCTGGGTCAAGGGCAGGTGGGCGCGGAGAGTCCGCCCAAGGTCGTGCCGGGTCTCCGAGGCGGCCGGGCCGGCAGGACTCGGGGTGAGTCATGTGGTCAGGCCTCGGAGATCTTGGCCTTGTCCGAGTGCCGCCTCCGAGTCCCGACGGCGCGGTCAGGACCGCGTGTGGACGTCACACTCACTGCCCCGGAACCTCCTGTTCCCCGCACCCCCAAGTCGCTGATGCTTTAATCGCAACCATCTCAGCTGGCGAACGACCAGTTCTTTCCGTTTTGGTTGGAAAGGGCAGGCTCAGGGTCTTTTAACATAAAGCGGTGAAGGAAGCAAAGATGAAGGCTGGATCTTACCTTTTTTTTTTAACTCCTGAGTTTAAAATTCCAACCAATTACCAGGTTAACTACAGAACAAACAATATGCCCAACTCGGGACAACTTTCAGTTTCTCTCTGCTGCATATATTAAAATATTCAAGGTTAGATTTTAGTAGGAAACTGGTAGCTTTGTTAGTTACTGAGTAAAATGAAAATCAGTTTAACTTTTTGAAATGTGTATTTGGTTACACTATTCTCTTGCACAGGCGTCGGGTTTCTGGTCATTCCAGATATTCAGGCATGTTTATTTCCTTCTACACCACAAACCAGATGAATACAAAAAATGGCTGAAGGCCACTGGTCTTTTATGTATGCCAGCAACCATCATACTCCTCTCCAAATTACTTTATGTGATTTTGCGGAGTGAATTAGCCATATAAATATGACGTTAGTGATGATAATCCATATGGCGGAAGCCAGTGTTGTAAATTGATCACGAGAAAGATTGTGTCTCTGGAAGTGTGAGTTGCCAGTGTGAACTGAATTTAGCATTCAGGGTGAGTTCTTGAGGTTGGTTTTTGCCTCTGGACGCCTGTGGGTTCTTTTTCTTATGCAAATTACTGGTTTCCTTCGAATGAAGCAGGGCTGGACTTGACCTTGCCACCCTGAACTCCGTTTTAACAGTTGTTAAGGGAAAAGGACCAGCATTGGGAACGCACATGCTTTGTATCAAAATGGTAGAAACTGGCATCAAGCTCCGGCCCAAATAACCTTTCGAATCTATGCGGAAAACAGTCCGCTCCCCCCCCCCCACCCTCCCCCCGCCTCCACGCTGGGAGGAGGAGGGAATAAAGTCCGCAGCTCTTGCCGCTGGGGCCGCGGGGTCCCCGGGCTTGCCCAGCCCTGGCCCCGCTTCCCCATTCATAAAAACATCACAGCTTTTTTGCTGGAGGGGATGGTTTGAACTTGGCACTTGCAGACGTTCTTAGGCTCGTGCTGGGAGCGGCGCCAAGCGCCTCTAGTTGGCCGGCCGGCGGCGTGCTATGCGCGTTGAGAAACACTAAAACCTTAGCTGTCCCCAACGTTACGCGTTTGCACATCCCGGCCTTTGCCGCGGAGAGGTGAGTTTTTCATCTTGTCTGCGGTCTGGGTGGCACCGGCGATGCCAGCGAGCTCTGTCCGGATGCATCTCCCCGGCCACAGCCGGTGGAACAGGATCTGCGCGCCGGGGAGGGACCAGCGCGCCCGGGGGCGGGGCTCCCGCCGCTGACCTTTCCCCTACTTTTCTCAGCCGTCACGTGACGCCCGCTGGGCGGGGCGGGGCTGGCGGGGGTGCCCTGGCGAGGAAGCGCGCGCCAAGCCCGGCAATTAAAAATGCAGCTTTAACCCTAAATGCGGTGGCAGGGTGGGGGACTGGGAGAGGGTGGGGGGAGGGAGGCGGAAACGAGCGCACGCACAGGCCCGCGCACAGGCCCAGGGCTGCTGCCTCTGCCCTTCGCTCCTTGACATTTTTCCTTTGTTGGAAAAAATGGTTCGTCACTGCACGGTTATTATTCGGCAGGCCAGAGCTCCGGTGCTTGGTGGAAACTTCAGTTCCGGACGGGCTGTAGCTTTAAGAATAAAATTGCTGCTCGAGATCCTGTGTGTTTTTTTTTTTTCAAAGTGTGTTTAAGTGATTAATCTGATGCTTTAAAAAGGCCTCCACTTTCTTAGGCCTGTCTGCAACTTTTCCTGCGCTTTAAGAAGAAAAATTAAGCATCTTAAAAACAGGTAATGCAATGGAGACACAGTGCAGAGTCGCTGCCTCCTCCCTCGCCACCCCCCCCCCCCCCGCCCCGATGCCACCATTATTTTTCTATGCTCTTTCTAGAAACAGTCTAGACCCTAGAGGGTGTGTTTAAAAAAAAAAATCGGTCAGTAACGCCAAGTGAGGAATACTTTCTGCTTTTCATCTTCTAGTAGTTAAAATGTCAACTTTTATCCCATGCAATTGCAGGGTGGACATTGAGCCCAGAGCAGACAGGGGCCGTGGCTGGGTCCCGTGACTGAGCCCCAGTTCTGAGTAAATGACCTCTTTGGCCTCCCCTGTGCGTGGGTTGTTCGTTCGCCCAGGAATGTTTTGGGAAGTTAATGATTGAAAGAACCTGTGCTGCTGAGTGAGCTGAGACTTCCAGGGAAGTCAGGGTGACAATGGCCACCTTGGAAAATTGGGAAGTAGGAGGGTTACAGCTCTCCTCCCAGGGTCTGCAGACTAGCCGTCGGATACCGTGTTCTTTAAGTACAAAGGAAAGGAATCTTCCGGAAACCTTCCGGACTCTTAATGCTGGTGTGTGGCAATGCAGTGCACCTACCCAGCCCAGGAAGCTGGGGGGTTATCCTAGAGTTTCCCCAGCCCCCCAAGCGTCCCGGTGCAGTCAGAGCTGAGTCCTAAATTGCTCTCAAATTTGTCCTCCTCTCCATCTCCGTCACCCAGAGTAGACATTCAGATGCTTGGTGAACAAATGACAGCGCGTTTTAGTGGTCACTTCTCCCTTGGATAGCCACAGCCTCCCAGCACGGAGAGAGGGCCCCTTGGGGCAGAGCTAGTCTTATTTGCATCACAGGAAGTTCATAGCAGGTTGCCAAGGAAGCCCTGGGGTCCCTTCCCACACTCCGCCAGATGTTTACCTTGGCCAAGGACCTTCTCAAACCTTCGCAGGTGCCCACCCTCCAGCTCACAGTAGGTCTCCTCCAGGACCCCTTCTTCTCCTGTTGGTGACAGCTTCCTCTGAGGTTCCACACATGCTCATTATGCTGTGAGCCAGTGCATCTGTCTGTCCTGGTCACGGGTAAGCTTGAGGACAGGGATTTGGGCTCCTGAGAGTCAAATAGGGGTTCATTCCATCTCTTTAGAATGCCCCCCCCAACCACCTAATGAGAAAGTAATGCATGTTTGTGTTAAAAGCAAACACCAAATCATCTTCCTTTTAAGAAATTGTCTTATGCTATAATTGAAACAGCGCTGTTTATGAACTAACGTTTCATTTGCAAAAAGCATTTATTACTGATTTTCCAAGTACCCTGGACAAGACTCCGTCTACAGAGATTCGGGTCTCCTTTAAAAACACGTACTGTTGTGCCATGTGCGGTGACGTATGCTAAAGTTAAATCCACAAAATTGCTGGAAGTTAAGTGTCAAAGTTAGAAGCCTGGGCTCAGAGGCATCAAATGGGGGAGGGAGGACGTGCCAGTGCTGGGGGACTGTCTGGGCTGCCCATTAGAGAGGGAATGTGTGCACCTGAGGTGGACTGGGTGCTTCACCTGGACTCTCCTCCAGGTTAGTGAGCTGCAGGTGTGCAGTTCAGTGAAAACCTTGTTTCCACATCTTGGGAGATAACCTCTGCGTCTGTAACATTTCCAGTGATAGGAATCTCTTTTGTTGCTTGGGGTGGTCCCAGGACTTTGATATCGAGTTATAAAAACTTAAATTGGAATTTGCTGTATTTTAACAGAACCTCAGCAGGTGGTACTTGTGTTGTTTTCAAGATTTGTAATCCAAAGTATAACAGCTCAGAATTTCCTTTTCAACCTAACTTGATCCATCAGATTTACCCCCGTAAATGTGAATGGTTTATGATAAACATCCCCATGAGAAATTAACTACATGACCAATTTAAATATTGCAAGGTGGAATGGGCAATCATGAATTCAAAATAAAACCTTTAGTAAATGGAAGTTCCTGCACCTTTTTTTTTTTTTTCATGAAACCCTCCCCAGGCATCATATAAATTTTATGCCTTAGGTTCTTGCTTCTAAGATACTTCCAATCAGGTTTGGGAAATACTAATTATTTCTATTTGTGTGCACCCTTACTTAAAAATTGAATGAGCAGTCCCAGAGAAAGTCATCCCCCAGTAAATAGGAGTGCAGAGAGGCTCTGTACCCCACACATCAACTAGACAGGGACTCTTTCTTTTTTTCTTTCCATTAACACTGATTTTTGCCTGCACCTAACTTTTCACCCAATTATCTGTGTAACAGCAGGGGCACTTGCTACTTACTCAGAAGTGCAGGAAGGAACCCCACTGCAGGTGCTGGTTGTAGGGACCCCCCCACACCCCCACCCCCGGGCTGGGGATGCCCTTTCAGAACCGCCCTGTGGCACTGCTAGGTAGCATTGCAGAAGCCACCTGCCTGGGTGGACCCCCCCCCCCCCCCCCCCCGGGCCTTCGTTACCCTGGCAGCAGAGAACATGTGGTGGTCAGTAACTGCTCAGCTGTCCACCACGGGGAATGCTTGACTCTACCCTCAGTGTGTTCTCCCAAGAATTTTTCCTGGGTAGGGGGCAGGTGCGTCCACCCAGCCTTAAGCTTTCTCCCCACCACTCGGCCCGTGAGTGGAGAGGGCATCCCCAAAGAAGTATAGGGGTGCCTCTGGGTCCTGCATGGTGCGGATGCTGGACCCCCGTGTCTTCCTGAGAATTTTCAACACCGCTGCTGACCGCTGGACCACATGGCTGCTGGCAGCGGCATTCAAAATAAATAATAACTAACTTATTTTTAATTGTGGTCAAATGTACATGAAATCATTTTAACCACTTTAAGTGGATAGTTTTTTAAAAAGATATTTTTATTGGCAAAACAAAACAACATACAAGCACAGACATTCTTAACATATGAACATTCTGTGCTTGGTATGCAATCAGTGGCTCGCAATATCATCACATAGTTGTATATTCATCACCATGATCATTTCGTAGCACGTTTGCAAATGGATATTCTTTGATCTAAGCACATTGGCAATACAGGGGAACTTCCACTACTGTCTGTTTCCAGACTCTTTTTATCATTTTAAACCGAATCTCATAGTCATTTAGCACTCACTCCCCATTTCCCATTCGCACCTCCTCTGGTAACCATTATTCTGCTTTCTGGCTCTGAATTTGCTGGTTCTGGGTATTTCATGTACCAGGTCAGACAGTATTTGACCTCTTGTGCCTGGCTGTTTTCACTCGGCAGGACGTCTTTAAGTTCATCCGCAGTGTACCAGCAATTCACCGCTTATGCCTGAATAATATTCCGTTGTGTGGATAGCTCACGTTTTGTTTGTTCATTGATCTGTTGATGGACACTTGGGTTATTTCCGCCTTTTGGCTATTGTGAATAATGCCGTGATGAACATTGCTTTACGATGTCCCTGCTATCAGCTTTTCTGAGTATATCCCTAGGAATGGAATTATTGGATCAAATGGTGATTCTATGTTTAATTTCCTGAGGATGTTCCAAACTGTTTTCAGTAGCAGCCGCACCATTTTGCATTTCCACCAACAATGCATGAATTCCTATTTCTCCACATCTTCATCAATGCTTATTATTTTCCATTTTTTAAATGATAGCCGTCCTGGTGGATGTGAAGTGGTACTTCCTTGTGGTTTTATTGTGCATTTCTTCAACGTTAATGATGCTGAGCACCTCTTTATGTACTTTAACATTTGTTTCCCCCTCTTATTTATTTATTTTATTATTATTATTATTTTTACATGGGCAGGCACCAGAAATCGAACCCGGGTCCTCTGGCATCGCAGGCAAGCATTCCTGCCTGCTGAGCCACCATGGCCCACCCTCTTATTTATTTTTATGCCTTGGCCCACTTTTTTTTTTTTTTTATTAATTAACGGAAAAAAAGAAATTAACCCAACATTTAGAAATCACACCACTCTACACATGCAATCAGCAATTCTCAACTTCATCACATAGATGCATGATCATCGTTTCTTAGTACATTTGCATCGGTTTAGAAGAACTAGCAACACAACAGAAAAAGATAAAGAATGTTAATATAGAGAAAAGAAATAAAAGTAATAATAATAGTTAAAAAAAAAAACCTATAGCTCAGATGCAGCTTCATTCAGTGTTTTAACATGATTACTTTACAATTAGGTATTATTGTGCTGTCCATTTTTGAGTTTTTGTATCTAGTCCTGTTGCACAGTCTGTATCCCTTCAGCTCCAATTACCCATTATCTTACCCTGTTTCTAACTCCTGCTGAACTCTGTTACCAATGACATATTCCAAGTTTATTCTCGAATGTCCGTTCATATCAGTGGGACCATACAGTATTTGTCCTTTAGTTTTTGGCTGGACTCACTCAGCATAATGTTCTCTAGGTCCATCCATGTTATTACATGCTTCATAAGTTTATCCTGTCTTAAAGCTGCATAATATTCCATCGTATGTATATATCACAGTTTGTTTAGCCATTCTTCTGTTGATGGAGATTTTGGCTGTTTCCATCTCTTTGCAATTGTAAATAACGCTGCTATAAACATTGGTGTGCAAATGTCCGTTTGTGTCTTTGCCCTTAAGTCCTTTGAGTAGATACCCAGCAATGGTATTGCTGGGTCGTATGGCAATTCTATATTCAGCTTTTTGAGGAACCGCCAAACTGCCTTCCACAGTGGTTGCACCATTTGACATTCCCACCAACAGTGGATAAGTGTGCCTCTTTCTCCGCATCCTCTCCAGCACTTGTCATTTTCTGTTTTGTTGATAATGGCCATTCTGGTGGGTGTGAGATGATATCTCATTGTGGTTTTGATTTGCATTTCTCTAATGGCCAGGGACATTGAGCATCTCTTCATGTGCCTTTTGGCCATTTGTATTTCCTCTTCTGGTAGGTGTCTGTTCAAGTCTTTTTCCCATTTTGTAATTGGGTTGGCTGTCTTTTTGTTGTTGAGTTGGACAATCTCTTTATAAATTCTGGATACTAGACCTTTATCTGATATGTCATTTCCAAATATTGTCTCCCATTGTGTAGGCTGTCTTTCTACTTTCTTGATGAAGTTCTTTGATGCACAAAAGTGTTTAATTTTGAGGAGCTCCCATTTATTTATTTCCTTCTTCAGTGTTCTTGCTTTAGCTTTAAGGTCCATAAAACCGCCTCCAATTGTAAGTTTCATAAGATATCTCCCTACATTTTCCTCTAACTGTTTTATGGTCTTAGACCTAATGTTTAGATCTTTGATCCATTTTGACTTAACTTTTGTGTAGGGTGTGAGATATGGGTCTTCTTTCATTCTTTTGCATATGGATATCCAGTTCTCTAGGCACCATTTATTGAAGAGACTGTTCTGTCCCAGGTGAGTTGGCTTGACTGCCTTATCAAAGATCAAATGTCCATAGATGAGAGGGTCTATATCTGAGCACTCTATTCGATTCCATTGGTCGATATATCTATCTTTATGCCAATACCATGCTGTTTTGACCACTGTGGCTTCATAATATGCCTTAAAGTCCGGCAGCGCGAGACCTCCTTGGCCCACTTTTAAATTGAGTAGTAGGAGTTCTTTATATATTCTGGATATTAAATATCAGCTGGATTTCAGCAGAAGGCAGTGCTTGCTACTGCATGCACACGAATTGGGCAACTCTGCTGGAAGACTGGGGCGTGCGAATAGTTTTAGAGTTGGCACCAGCTGTGTTTGTTACTGTTACAAACAGTTACTGTAGTTTTATTGTTGGCTGCAGTTTCCTCGTTTTGGTTACAACAGTGACCTAATTTTCTATCCATGTTGTAACTTTAGGAATCTTTTAAGCGGAACCTTTTAGGCAGCTCTTCCACTTTCCCTTGGTATGTGAGAACATGGATTTCGGAGTCCCGGGTCTGAGTCCAGCTCTCCTCTTTGCTGGCTGTGACCTGGGGTGAGTTTCTCAAACATCCCAGCTCGGTTGTCTCATTAGTGATTTGGTAATAGCATTGGTAGCCATTTCATAGGGTTCTCACAGGAATTGAATGCGCTAATGCAGATAAAATATGTATCACATTGTCCGGCAAATGCCAAGGAATTTGGTCAAAGGAAGGTTCTCTGTGCTCTTTACTAAAAGCCCCCAAAGAAATCCATGGGCCATACCTGAGCGCTTTTCTACCCACTTACCTACCACCCTCCTGCATCTACGAATGGAGGGACAAAGACTTCTGGCTAAACAGAATTTATTTCCATATTTCTGTTGCCCTCAAGACTGTATTTTGGGAAACCTGCCATCCCATTGTCAGCTTTCTTGTTGGTCTTTGTGGCGGAGTTGATTTCCGCATCTTGATTCTTCCCAGCACGTTTTGAAGTTGGCAGCGCCCTTTGCAGGAGCCTGACCTTTTACCTCCTTTCCTTAGCCTGAACCTGTCTCAGCTCCCCTAGCCTGGGTGGGGCAGGAGGGAGGCAGTCCTGGCCTTTTTCTCCATGAGGAGACCTGCCCCTCTCCTTCTTCAGAGTCACGGGACCTGTTTTCTGGACAGTTTTCCGGATTGCGGTCAGTTTTATAACCTACAGATTACTCACCTGGTTCTTGGTTAAAGGGAATCAGTTGTGGGCAAAGAGGAGCGAGGAACACGTGACAGGCCAGTGCAGTTAACCGGCCAAGGATTTAGGGGGAGACCTCAGGAAAAGCAGTTAAAATTAAGGTAATCTTGCTAACACCGAATAAGGTGCTTAAGCATTTTTTTTCCCCCAGCGTGCTAATTTAACATTCCGTTAAACTATCTTGAGATTCTCGTGATTTCGCTCAGGGAATTAAGCGAGGATGCCTGACCTTGAGAAGCTCACAGTTTACTTTGGGAGGTGAAACAAACAATTTACGAATAATCTTGAATCGCCAGCAAGTACCAGTAAAATTGCCGAACGTGGCTTGTAGCTTCCTGGGCTTTGGGAGTTAGAGTGAGGGGCGGATTGTAGCAGGTCCCGGAAAGGGTGGAGAAAGGAGGGGACTGAGACTGGGGAGAAGCTGAGAGCTGGCAGGGCCCCCCTGGGTCTGGGCTGGGGGAGCTTGGCCGCAGTGGGGGAGTTATGCGAACTGAGGTTGGGAAGGGACAGGGGACAGTCCCGGAGTAGATGCCCGGAGGTGGGAATTTTAGAGACTGTCCTAAATAGGTCGTCGTTCTCCAGCGTCTTGCTGTGTGGGTCTTGGTTATTTTTCTGAGAGCGGATTAGTATAAGATGCTTAAGTGCTTGGGTGCAAACCCGCAGGCCTCTCTCCTTTAATAGCCCCTGTATTTTTGGAAGCAGCATAGGCGACGGTCCCCGGCTCTCAGGCTCGGCGGCTGGGTGGGTCCCAGGGGGTTGTGTGCCACCTGGCTCGGCCCCCCCACCCAGGGCCTGATCAGAAGGCTGAGACCGGCTTTGCAGAAGTGATGCCTCTGCTCCGAGTGAAATGAACAGGTCTGGAGCCCCCACCACAAGGCTCTTGGACACGGGAGGTTTTGTCTTGGGTGGGTGGTGGAGGGATCTGGCAGCTGGGGGTGCTGTTGGTATAGCGTCAAGCCCCGGTTTAGCCCTCAGTGTGCCCATTGAGAAGCGACCTGATGCTAGGAGCGAGCTCAGGGGTCCTGGTCCCGGACAGCAGCCCGGCCGGACACGCCACGGACAGTCCTGGCAGTCCACCTGCCCCCAGTGCTTCCCCGTCCCTTCTCGCTTGGCCCTGCCGAGTTGCTCAGTGATGATTCGAGAGAGCGTGTAGTGGCAGAGGAGAGAAGCTGGTCTCTTTTCATTCATACCTCGCTCCCTGTTTCTTCTTTCTAGCTTCATTTCCCCCTCTCTTTCCAGTGTGTGCGTCCTCTCCTCCAGCCGCTTTGGAGCTGGGACATAGGTGCGTGCTCTGCTAGAGCCGTTGGGATCCTGCAGTGACACGCGTAAGCTGTCCCCAGGGACGCCACCTCTTCCCGCCAAGGCTGGGATGTCTCAGGAGACTGAGGCACGGAAGAGAGTGCCTGAAAACGCAGAAATGCAGGCCCCTGGAGCCAGTCACAGGGGGATGGGCAGGTGTCTTCAGAGATCTGGGTGGGAGAAAGGAGAACTGGGAGAGGGGTGAAGCCAAAAGCCCCGCCCTCCCCCCCGGGCGGGCAGTGAGACTCCGCCTGGGTGTGCGCGGGGGCTGAGAGCAGCTCTAGGTGTTTCACCCCCACTGGCCTGGGAGGCAGGTACTTGGAGCTCTGGGGCGTGGGTGGGTGGGCTCCCAGCCCGTGGAGGGGTCAGCAGGGGGAAGTGTAAGACGTGTTGAGGAGCCCAGTGGCCAATGCACAGCCCGGAAGTGTGCCCAACTGGGGCAGGCTAACGGTTTAGTTGTCACCGCCTGTGGTTTGTGGCAGAGCTCCTGCCAGCCCCAGGAACCAGACAGAGAGGACACCTGCATTGTCTGGCCCTCGGGGTCTGCTGTGCCCTCTGCCACAGATCCCCACTGCAGCCTCTAGAAGGCTGATGGGTGAAGCAGAGAGGCTCTGGGTGGGGGTGGCCCAGCTCCAGACCCAGGCCTGCCTGCCAGCAGGGCAGTGTGGCCAGCTGCCCCCAGGGCTCCCCTCTCCCTGTGAATAGGATGTCCAGCTGTGCTGGTGGAAAGGACGTGACAGCGGCGTCCAGCTGGGCGGTATGTCCCTGAGACTCCAGGGAGAAGGCATCTGAAGAGAGAGTTGGCGACAGAGCTTGCAGAGGGCCACCCATCCCTTGGCCACCTGCCCTCCCACGGGGGGTTGGGAGCAGGGAGCCCCAGAGAGCCTGGGGGGCTCAGGTGGACTCAGAAGGCTCCCCCCTGCATCCCACCAGCCTTGTTCAAAGAGCAAAGGGCATGCTCTTGGCTCACAGAAGAGGGGTGACAGGGGCGGGCCGGGCCGGGCAGCACATCACAGCGGCCGCTCAGGGGGCTCCTGACTCATGCACAGACCTGGTACCGGCCTCCCCCCTGCCCACAGGCCAGGTGCTGGTGCTGGCCATTCTCAGAGAGGGCAGTGGCCAGGCCCAGGGGAGCGGCGCGGTCGGAGCCCCTCTGGGAAATCTGCATCGAGAACCCCAGGGAGGGGGGACCGGTGTGCAGTGGGCACCGCAGCCCAAAGCTGGCTCCCACGACGGCACAGAGGGCACCGTGAGCACGACACGGGTGAGCTGGACCTGGGGGAGGACGCGGGCCAGGAGAAGGGACCCTGCCTTCGAAGACGTCGGGGCTCTGGCCTAGATTGCACACGCTCTTTTCTAAGGCCCCCCCGCCCCCCCCCAGGTTAAGGGGACCACCCCACCGCATCCGTTTGCAGCAGAGGCGAAGTGAAAACAAGCCCCCTGAGCCTTGGTGTGGACTAGTGGGCAAAGTGTGGTCTCTGCCAGCAGTGGGGTCGGCCAGGACAGCAGTGGGTGCTGGCATGGGTGTGTCCCCAGAGGGTAGTATAGGCAGAATGCGATTTGCAGGAAGGCGTGTGTAGTATGATAGCGTTTGAATGAACTCAGCACACACAGTAGAAATGCTCTTTGCATATTGCGTCCTGTATGGGACAGATAAACTCTAATTCAGGGTAGTCGTTAGCTCTGGGGAGGGGGAGATACGAGAAGGGGGTCAGAAGGTGGGGGGTGCATCCCAAAATCAATACGGCAAGCTGTTATTATCTGTTCGTTCCAGGAGAGAGTAGGCGATATTCTATCCTCTCTTTTCCTGGGTTTGTAGTATCTCGTGATTTAAAATATTTTAAAAGGAACAATCTTGCAGTAGGATACAAGCCACGCCCACGGGGTTCTTCGGGGCTCCTGGTAAAGTGCCCTTGAATTCATCAGTAGCCTGCCATTCCTCTCCCCAGCTCGCCCGGAGCCCCCCTGGCCCTCAGTGCCGTCTGCCCACCTGCCTGGCCCAGCCAGGGAAGACCCCCCCACCCCGGCCCAGGTTGGCACTCCAGGCCTTTGCCAGCGCCGTGGGTGCTGAGCTGCTGGAGCTAAGGGAGGGTCCGGCCCCAGGCAGTGAAGGCAGTGGAGTCAGGGTGGGGTGGGGTAAGGGGTACGGCCACCTGCCCAGGGGGAAGCACCTGGGGGAAGGTTGGTTGGGGTGAAGTCGGGTGTTGGGCCCCAATGTACAGGCTCCGTCTCCTGTTTTCTAAAACCAGTTGTGTGTTGGCTGGTCAAGCAGATGGTGACTGCTGAGACGTTTCCATGCTGTGCATTAACGGTGTGAGGGGTGGGGCGTCTTGGAGGTGGTGGTCCATTGGCGGCTGATGGCCGGTTGGCAGGGGCGATGGCCGGTGGGTGGGGATGGTGATTGGTTGGCGGGGTTTTGGCGGCTGGTTGAGGATTTGATGGCCACTTTTGGGGGGTGGTGGCCAGTGGGTGGGGGTGATGACCAGGAGTAATGGCCAGTCTTCAAGGGTGGGGGCCAGTTGTGGAGGCGGTGGCCAGTGGTGGCATTGATGACTGGGGGGCGGGGGTGTTTGCCAGTGGGTGTGGGGTGAAAGGGTGGGATGGGTGTCTTTCATAGAGGGCAGATATCGAGGAGCTCTGGAAATGCCTGGGAAGCGTTGCAAAGTGCTCCCAGGTGTGAGGAATTTAGCGTCATTTCAGTGGGCAAATGTTTTATTACATCACACCTATTTTTAAAAATTGTTGGGGGAAGATTTCAAATATGTACAAAAGAAGAGGGGCCGGGCACAATGGACCCCACATGGCCATTGTCCGACCTTCACCAGTTCATGCACAGGGCCAAGGTCCACTTATGTCCATGTGTCCTTCCCATCCCAAATAACTTTGAAGCAAATCCAAAAGGCTATAAAATTACATTTGTAAGTATTTTTCAGTATATGACACTGAACGATAGGAATTCTGGGGAAAAAAAGTCTTAATACTATTACCGTAACTGTTTTAATTTCCAGGGTGCTGAAATGAATGCCACGCAGTGGTTTGGCTTAGCATCGGGACCATATTGGCTCACGGGTTCAGGGTTTAGAAGGCCGGTCTCCTCCAGGATCACTGTCTTCTGGGTGGCCGGCAGTCTTTGGGGTTCCTTGGCTTTTCCGTCCTGTGGCGTTATCCTCTCCTTTCCCCTCTGGTATCTCCCTGGGGCTGTCCTCCTAGGCCCCATTTCTTTTGATCGTAAGGACTTTAGCCTTATTGGATTCAATCCCAGTCTCCTTCAGCCTGGGCACGCCTTAGCTAACAGCATCTGCAAAGGTCCTGTTTGCACGTAGGAGTTAAGATCTGGACATGCCTTTGTGGGGGGCATGAGTCAGCCCCAGTCACACCTAATGATACTGCATGGCAATTCCTTAGTGTTGGCAGAGGCAACCAGACATGCCCTCTGTGTGAGCCGAGCACGGTGTAGACGTGTTGGGGGAGAAAGGAGAATTAACCCCTCAAACAGACTGTGTATTCCAGGAGCACATGTTTAGGTGCTAAATAAGTCCACACTTTCATTAGACAGTACTTTATTTTTTTTCTTACAACCTTACTGAGATACACATGCCTTACAGTTCATTCTTTTCAGTGTTTAGTTCAGTGGTTTTCAGTTTAGGTGCAGAGTTCTGAACAGCCATCACCACAGTCAATTTTAGGGTATTTTCATCACCCTGAAAATAAGTCTTGACGCTTTGAGCCATCAGCTCCCCAACTTCTGCACGTCACCCCTAACCCTAGGCAAGTGCAGACCTACTTTCCGGCCGGCCCCGTGGATTTGCCGATGCTGGGCTTTGCTGATACATAGGATGGTATAGTATGTGGCCCTTAGCATCTGCTTTCAAGGTTCATCCGTGTCTTAGCACTTGTCAGAACTCCAGTCCTTTTCATTTCTGGATAGTGGTCTGCTGCAGAGCAGACCTCGTTGTATTGTCCCCTCATCAGTTACGAAGATTTGGGTTGTGTTTTTTTGAGCTGCTATGAACATTCTCGGACAAGTTGTAGAGGGGACCTGGGTTTTCA
This sequence comes from Tamandua tetradactyla, assembly GCF_023851605.1. Taxonomy (NCBI): domain Eukaryota; kingdom Metazoa; phylum Chordata; class Mammalia; order Pilosa; family Myrmecophagidae; genus Tamandua; species Tamandua tetradactyla. The sequence continues at coordinate 5,671,803 of NC_135335.1, forward strand.
GTTCTCCTGGGAGCACGCCGAGGAGTGGGAGTGCCAGGTCCTGTGGTAGTTCTGTGTTAACCTTTTGAGGAGCTGCCAGACTGTTTTCCAAGGTGGTTGCATCGTTTTCTTCTCCCAGCAGTGTTGGCAGGCTCCGGTTTGTCCACCTCCTCACCAACACTTATTATTGTCCTTTTTGGCTTTAGCCATCCCAGGGGTGTGAAGGAGCATCTTGTGGTTTGGGGTGGCATTTCCTGATGGCTCCCTCAGGCAGTATTGAAATATCTTTAGGCACCCACCATGGAGGCCAGGGTTGAACGTTCATTAGATTTTCGTAGGGAGCTCTTTTATTTTTTTTTCAATATTTTTATTGTAAACAACAAACAAACATACAAACATTCTTGACATACAAATATTGTTGCGTGGTTACAGTCATTGGTTCACAATATCATCACATGGTTGTGTATTCATCACCATGATCATTTTTTTGAGCATTTGCATCTCTCCAGCCAAAGAATAAAAAAGAAACGAGAGAAAACTCATACATGCCATATGCCTTTACCCCTCCCTCTCATTGACCACTAGTATTTCCATCTACCCAATTTATTTTCACCTTTGTTACCCTGATTATTTATTTCTCATCCATATTTTATACTCACCTGTCCATACGCAGAGAGCTCTTGAAACCCCTGTTGTCCAGTTCACTACTTCCAGTTCATGCAGAAAGAGAGGCTGGTGGGAGCCAGCCTGTCTCGGCCACTGCCACCCATTGTCCATCTTAGGGGCACTTAGGACTCCTGCAGTAGCTCTGGGCCAATCATAATGAGCAAACCCTAGCTAAATTCCCTTAGTTCTGGCAGGGGGATTTTATTCCCGGGAAAGGACCTGTGTGTTTCTTGTCTCCGTCTTCCTAGAAGAGATTAGATCTCCAGCCAACATGGAATGCGTGCCTTTGGATAGAATTAGCCATAAATGTTGTGTTTAATCTACTGCCCTGGAAAGAGCTCCTATGTCACTTGAAAGGCAAACAGTACACAGTTTATTTATCTTGATGTAAACGGTGCTGAGTTCTTACCTGTGACACCTGTCTCCCCTGGCCTGTGGTGCGGGAACCCCTCCATGGGTGTGCAATCAGGAGGCTTTGGGTGGGTGAGCGTTAGCCTGGAGACACTGGGGGAATCTCAGGGCCCTTGGATATGTTTTTAATTTTTATTTATTTTTTAAACATAACAACATACAAACACAAGCATCTTACCATATGATCATTCCATTCTTCGTCAGCAATTTTTAGTCAGCAATTCTTAGATCATTCCATTCTTAGTCAGCAATTCACAATATCATCACGTAGTTGTATATTCATCACCATGATCATTTCTTAGAACATTTGCAATCAATTCAGAAAAAGAAATAAAAAGAAAACAGAAAAAACTCATACATACCATACCCCTTACCCCTCCCTCTCATTGACTGCTAGTATTTCCATCTACCCAATATATTTTAGCCTTTGTTTCCCCTATTTTTTTCTATACCCCTTATCACGCCCTTTCATTGATTACTAGCATTTCAATCTACTAAATTCATTTTAACATTTGTTCCCCCTATTATTTATTTATTTTTAATCCATATGTTTTACTCATCTGTCCATACCGTAGGTGAAAGGAGCGTCAGACACAAGGCTTTCACAATCACACAGTCACATTGTGACAGCTGTATCATTATACAATCATCTTCAAGAAGCATGGCTACTGGAACAGCTCTACATTTTCAGGCAGTTCCCTCCAGCCTCTCCAATATACCTTAGCTAAAAAGGTGATATCTATATAATGCATAAGTATAACCTCCAGGATAACCTCTCGACTCTGGAATCTCTCAGCCATTGACACTTTGTCTTATTTCTCTCTTCCCCCTTTTGATCTAGAAGGTTTTCTCATTCCTTGGATATGTTTTGAGAAATGGATTCAGGGCTGTTAGTGCTGATACCTTCCCAACATTTTACATTTGTCCGTAGGAGGTATTCGTTCAGAGATTCCTGTGGCTTCCACACACGGCATTCATTTCTTCCAAATCAACCAGGCAATGGAAGTGTGCTCAGCGCCTGCGGGGAGTCACATGGAAATATTGTAGGTTGTTTTGCCAAATGCTCTTAAGCTAAGGTCATAGAGAATGGCAGGTAGTTTGCATTCATACTGCCTACTCAAAACCAGCACAGCAGAGCTGTCAGCCTCTGGGCGCTGAGAGTTCCCAGCTGTCACCCCAGGCCCAGCCTCTCCCCCAGCCCCAGGGCCCCACCTGGCCAGGTGTTTCACCTGGATGCCGCTGCCCACAATCAGGTGGGATGTGTCCACCTGTAAATTCTCAGCTCTCACCCCTGACCTCCTCCCCAGTCTCCCTGCCCTTAGAGTTACCTGTGTTGGCAAATGGCCTCAGGCTCTCAAAACATGTTTGGGTTGAACGTGCTCCCTGCCCCACCTCCCTGCTCTGGGCCAGGCCCTGTCCACTGTCCCTGGAAGTCTGCCTCAGCTTCTCCTTGGTTTGGCTTCCCCATGCCTTGTTCCTCTCCATCCTGCAGCCAGAGTCGTTGTCACTAAAGCATAAATAGTGACAAGGATGCCTTCCTTAAAGCCCCTGGATGCTTTTCCTTCAACCTTAGCTTTAAGCCCAGCTCTCGCCCTCTCCAGCCACCTGCCCTTGCTCACCAGGCCCCGCCGAGCTCCTTTCCCACCTCCAGGTCCCTTCACGTATGCCCGGTGCCGGGCAAGCCTGCCCTCTGCTCTTCCATGGCTGCTCCCTGTCCCGGACTTCAGTGGTGCTTGGAGACCCTCCTCGGCACCCCTTCTTTTTTCTGTGACCCAGTTTGCATTCAAGCCTCCTTCATCTGCTCGCTATCCATTTCTGTCCCTGTCTAAGCCATAGGAGGGCAGAGGGAGCATCCAGCAGAGTCTGGGTCCCACCTCCTCCCCATGGGACATAATAGGTGGTCAGTAAATGTGTGTTGGATGAATGAATGGAAGTTGGGAGCCTTTCAAGGACCTGCTCACAGAGTCGTTAATCTGATTTGATTAGCTGAAGACGCCTTGGCTTTTGGAACTCGATGTCTGTGCAGGTGTTTCCCTCTGATTCTGATGGGTCGGGCAGCTGGTGTTCAGTGGTTTATATGGGTAAAAAACAGAAAGAGCACACAATGAGGGGATGCTGACACATGCACACATTTGGATTTTTATTGCTATTCTAGAGATGTTTTTCCTCCTCTTTTTTTTTGTATGCTGTATGGCAGGGTCACGTTTCATTGTTTTGCCATGTGATTATCGCGTTTTTGCAGCACTGTTTGTTGAATTTTTGTTTTTTGTTTGCTTTGCTTGTTGTTTGTTTTTTGGGAAGTGCATGGACCTGGAATCGAACCCGGGTCTCCAGCATGGCAGGCGAGATTCTATCAGTGAGCCACCCTGGCACCCCTTCCTTTCTTCTTTTTATCCATTTAGTGCTAGATTAGTTACATAGCTGTTAATGCAAATAACAATGGGTTATCTTAACAACAGGAAGTTACTGGCTTACAGTTTTGGAGGCTAGACAGCTTGCTTTCTTCTGGGGTCAGTATCTTGTGGCTAGCTGGAAATCTTTGGGGTTCTTCGGCTTTTCCACCCCATTGCAAAGCATATGGTGGCGTCTTCTTTCTCTTTCAGATTCTCTTCAGCTTCTGGCTGCTCCCTGTGGCTTCTCTCTCTGGGGCCTCCCCTAAAAGCTTCCAGTAATAGGATAGAGACCCATCCTGACTCAGGTGGGCCACACCTTCACTGCCGCGACCTCATCAGAAGTCCTGGGTACAGGCACACCTCGGAGACTCTGTGGGTTCAGCTCCAGACCACTGCAGTAAAGCAAATATCGCAGCAAAGCGAGTCACATAAATTTTTTTGTTTTCTGTTGCATTTAAAAGTTACGTTTCCACTCTATTGTAGTGTTTTAAGTCTGCAATGGCATTATGTCTAAAAAACCATAAAAACCATAGCTTACCTTAATTAAAATGTGCACAAAGTGTGCCCATGCTGCGGGGAAAGTGGTGCCGATTAGACTTGCTCCACGTAGCATTGCCCCCAAACCTTCAATTTGTAAAAAAAAATGCAAAATCTGTGAAGTGCAGTTAAATGAGGTATGCCTATATCATGTGTTCACACCCGCAGGAGTGGATTAAAATCAACAACATGTTTTTCTGGGGTACTGTTTTAGTTTCCTAGGTTGTTTAAAGCAAAATATCCTGGAATGGGTGGGCTTTAAACACTGGGAATTTATTAGCTTACAGTTTGAGACCAAGAATGTCCAAATCAAGGCATCGCCAGGCTCTGCCACATGACCGGGCGCGTGGCAGGGTCTGCTGGACTCTCCTTTTTCTTCCGGGTTTTGTTGATATCAGTTTCTGGCTTCCATGACGTTCTGTCTCCCTCGCTCTCTCTGTACTCTTTCCATTTATAAAGGATTCCAGTAAGAGGATTAAGATCCATCCTACAGGAGGTGGGTCACCCTTCACTGACAAAGCTAAATCAAAAGGCCCTATTACAATGGGTTGCACTCACAGAAATGGATTAGATTTAAGAACATGTGTTTTCTGGAGTGTAGACAGCTTCAAACCACCAGGTACTTTCATGTGGATACTTTTTGGCAAAACTGTCTCGGAAGTGGTGATGAGTGGGGAAGACTGGCTCCTGGGGGAGGAGAGGGAGGCAGCACCAGAAAGAAGGTAGGTGTGACTTCAGGGACACAGAAGTGGGTGGTATGTTGAAAAGTGCAGGTAAAGATGGCTGGAGGAAGGGCGGACAGGAGACAGAATATTCCATAGATGTCCAAAGCAGTTGTAACCAAGTGCATTTTATCGTGCCAGGTTGGGGAGGCTAGCCCGAAAGGGACTGTGCTTGGAGTTGAGATAAAATGCCTCAGTAGCTGTTCTACTCCATTAATTTTTTAAAATGTTTTTTTTGTGTGTGTGTGAAATATAACATATATACGAAAAATAATAAATTTCAAGTTACATTGTAACAAATAGTTGTAGAACAGATTTCAGAGTTTGGTAATGGTTACAGTTCTACAACTTCAGGTTTTTCCTTCTAGCTAAGCTATTGGAGACTAAAAAGAAATACCAATATAATGATTCAGCAGTCATACTCATTTGGTAAATCCTATCTTCTCTGTCACAGCTCCTCCTCCTTTAACTTTCCTCTCGATCCTTGGGAATATTTTAACATTTTCATGTTGAAAAGGGGTGTTGACAGTCAGTATGGGATGGGGGGCACGAACTGGTTGATGTTCTTAGAGTAACTGGTACCTCTGGGTTTTAGGATTTACCTGGCTTAGGAACTATCTCAGGGTTTTAGATTTCTGAAAAGTAAACTCAATGCTTGCAATTTTTGTAGGATTTCAGATACAGTCCTGGGTGTTCTTTGGGGTTAACTGGAATGATGCTGGTTGGGGTTTGGCAACCGTTGGCAATTAGCAATATCTAGCTGAAGTTTGCATAGGAGTAGCCTCCAGAATAGCCTCTCAACTCTATTTGAACTCTCTTAGCCACTGATACCTTATTTTGTTACATTTCTTTTCTTCCTTTTGGTCAGGAAGCCTTTGTTTTTCCCACGGTGCCAGAACCAGGCTCAATCCTGGGAGTCATATCCCAAGTTGCCAGGGAGGCTTTCACCCCTGGATGTCATGTCCCACATAGAGGGAAGGGTGATGAACTTAGAGAGAGACCACATCTGAGCAACAAAAGAGGTTTCCTGACAGCAACTCTTAGGCATAATTATAGGTAGGCTTAGCTTCTCTGGTATAGAAATAAGTTTCATAAGAGCAAATCTCAAGATCAATGGCTTCGCCTATTGACCTGGGAGTCCCTAATGTTTGAGAGAGTACCATGGGTTTCTCAGGTGGCAAAGCTTAATAGCTCCATAATTTTTTCTCCAGTCTTTCAAGGGACTTTGCCTATACTTTTTAATTATCTGCCCAATATTCTCTGGGCTGGATCTGGGTATCACATTAAGATATACAGAATTACAAGCCCTCATTCTCATCCTGGGCTCCGAATGTTTAGGTTGTTTAAAAGATCTATCCAGTTAGGTTGAGTTAGATTGTGTACTACAGATGCTTTAGATTTTGGACAAAATAAAGCTCTTTTCCTTTGGTCTCCTACAGTAGGTCAAGTTCTAAAATGCACTGTCATCCTGTACTCTGTGTTATGATTTACCTTAGTCCCAACCAGATCGGCCCCATGGTATTTTAATAAAAATATTTTTATTGAGAAGTCTTCACACCCAGTCTATACATGAATGTTCTATTTGGCAAAAGCTGCTGGAATACAGTATACCAGAAGTGGAATGGCTTTTAAAAGGGGGAATTTAATAAGTTGCAAGTTTACAGTTCTATGGCCACAAAAATGTCCAAATTAAGGCATCCAGAAAAAATACCTTGTTTTAAGAAGTCCAGTGAAGTTCAGGGTTTCTCTCTCAACAGGAAAGGCACATGGCAGACATGGTGACATATGTTAGGTTTTCCTTCAGGCTTCTCCAGTGGCTTCCCTGGGGGGTGTTTTCTTTCTTCATCTCCGAAGGTCTCTGACTGTGGACTCTGGTGGCTCTCAAGCTTTTTGCAAAATGGTTCCCTCTTAAAGGGCTCCAGTAAAGGACCCCACCTTGAATGGGTGGAGGCACATCTCCATGGAAACCACCTAATCAAAAGTAACCAGCTGCAGTTGGGTGGAAACAATAAAAAAGTTCCCACCCCGCAATATTGAATGAAGATGAAAGAACTTGGCTCTTCTGGGGCCTACCATAGATTCAAACCAGCACATTGATATATAGTCACTGGCTTGCAATAGTTGTATATTCATCACCATGATCATTTTTAGAATATTTGCATCACACCAGAAAAAGAACTAAAAAAAAAAGAAACAACTCATACATCCCATACCCATGACCCCACCCTCTCATTGACTACTAGTATTTCCATGTATCCATTTTTTTGCCCCACCCCATTATTTATTTATTTATTTTGTCACTTTTTTTACTCATCTGTCCATATCCTGGATAAAAGGAACATCAGACATAAGATTTTCCCAATCACACAGTCACATTGTAAAAGCTACATCGTTATACAATAATCTTCAAGAATCAAGGCTACTACTCCCAGGGGTGTGGACCTTGCTGGCAGTGTGGGACAGAAAACCTAGAATGAGCTGAGACCCAGCATGGAGGGATTGAGAAAATCTTCTCGACCAAAAGGGGGAAGAGTGAAATGAGACAAAGTGTCAATGGCTGAGAGATTCCAAACAGAGTCAAGAGGTTATCCTGGAGGTTATTCTTAGGCGTTAAGTAGATATCACCTTGTTATCCAAGATGTAATGGAGAGGCTGGAGGGAACTGCCTGAAAATGTAGAGCTGTGTTCCAGTAGCCATGATTCTTGAAGATGATTGAACAATGATATAGCTTTCACAGTGAGACTCTGTGAATGTGAAAACCTTGTGTCTGATGCTCTTTTTATCTACCTTGTCAACAGACAAGTAGAACATACGGGATAAAAATAAATAATAGGGGGAACAAATGTTAAAATGAATTCAGTTTGACATGCTAGTGATCAATGAAAGGGAGGGGTAAGGGGTATGATATGTAAAATTCTTTTTTTCTTTTTCTGTTTTTGTTTTATTTTTCTGTTGTCTTTTTATTTCTTTTTCTGAATAGATGCAAATGTTCTAAGAAATTATCATGATGATGAATATGCAACTGTGTGATGATATTGTGAGTTACTGATTATATATGTAGAGCAGAATGAGCATGTATTAAGGATGTTTGCTTTTCTTGTAATTTTTTTAATTAATAAAAAATTATAAAAAAAAAAAAGAATCAAGGCTACTGCAACACAGCTCCAGCCTTTCCAATACACCATCAGTTAAAGAGGGATACTGTATACTGCATGAGGATAACTGCCAGGTTAACCTCTTCACTCTGAAATCTCTCAGCCGCTGAAACTTTATTTTGTCTCATTACTCTCTTCCCCATTTTGGTCAAGAAGACTTTCTGAGTCCCACCCCATGAGTTTTTGAGGTGAGGTTGACTTCTGTTAGGGTCGGCGGGCTGTGGGGAAGGCTCAGCTGTCCCAGTCACCTGCTCTGCTGGGTCCAGCCTGGAATGGTTTCTCAGAACAGCAGAGGTGCAGGTGTGGGGTCCGGTGTCCCCACCTGAGGGCTGGGCATTCAGGACCCTTAGGGGCTCATTCGAGGACCCTCTGCGTGTCTTCCTGCCGGCGGGGGTTGTCCGCAGGCCTGTCCCCCCACCCCACCCCCATCACCCAGGCCCTCTGAGCACAAAGCAGTGGTAGCGTGTTTAGCCCCGGAATGCAAGGTGGGTGCCACGCCTGGGGACAGCACCGGAGGTGGTCATGAAAACTCTTGACACCTCTTAGATGGAAGGAGAGTTCCGAATGAGCTAACCTTGCGTAGAAGGAGTTTTCCAATGCCTGGTGAGATGTTCTGCCTTGTTATGTGTCCTCCTTTCCCTTCCAGGTAAGTCGCTAGAGATGGCGGAAGCTCATCAGGCCGTCGCCTTCCAGTTCACGGTCACCCCCGACGGAATCGACCTCCGGCTGAGCCACGAGGCGCTCCGGCAGATCTATCTCTCGGGACTTCATTCCTGGAAAAAGAAGTTCATCCGATTCAAGGTTTTCAGAGAGTTCTTTAACCCTACCTCATAGTCAACCTTCACTTCTAAGAAATGGTTCTCGAGACGCTGTGGAAGCGTCAGTACTTGGGGATTGTTGTTGTCCCGGGGTCTCTTAAAGCTGTCTCATCTGTCGGGTCACCGAATTGAAGAAATTCCGAGGGGTCAGTGTCCGAGCAAGTTGGCCCCCAAGGAAATCGAGGCTCAGGGAGGACAGAAGGTGAAGGCAGAGCAAGGACAAGAGTCCGCGTCTTCTGCCACGAGTCCGGTGTCCTTCCCCCCTTGTGGAAAAGGACCTTTTCGCAACTGCCTAAGTGTTTTCTGATAAAATGTTGAGGCACTGAAAAACGCCCTTGTCCCTTCACATCCAGCAACTCTGCTGTAGGTTCGCAGGGCTGCTTACCTGAAGGAGGGGCCGTTGATTTTGCTCCTTGAAGACAAGCCTCTTTTGCATTTTATTCTTGTTTTCAATTTGCTTTTTAAAAAAAATCACGGAAGGAATAAATAAATTCCATGTTTGATGAATTCAGACCAGGTGGAGGTGCAGCTGGAAACGCCCCCACACCCCAGGGTAGCTATGTGGAAGTCTTTGCAGCAGTTTTCCTTTGTAGAGGGGCGAGCAGGTGACGGTGCGAGGGAGGGTGAGCTCCGTGGGGTGCCTGGGCCTGGCCCCAGCCGGGGAGTGGGGGAGGGTGCTGCCTGCTGGCCGCGGGTCCTTCTTACCTGCAGACCTAGCAGGAGAAGGCGAGGTGCAGCCCCTTGGGGGGTGTGTCCAGGGGTTAAAGACCTCGCCTTCCAGCCGAGGAGGCAAGACGCACAGGTGTGCCATCAGTGGCACGTGACTGTGCATAATGGGTTATTCGAGGATGGATGGAGGGGGGCTCGGAGGGCAGCAGAGGGGCCTCCCCTGGTGTGGGTTCCAAAAGGGGAATCAGCCAAGCCCCCTGTCTCACTTTCTTCTTCTAGCCATTTGTTTCATTTTAAGTTCTTTCTCTATTTTTGCATCTGAGAGCACGAAAAGATCCCCTTTGTTTAAACGCTCTTTTGCCTACCTTCTCCTCCAATAGTATTAATACCTGGGACTCAGGTGTCTCCTAAAAGAGTGCAGAGAAAGGGACCTGGATGGAGTTTTACATCAATATTCTGTGAAGGGGGCTTAAGGGAACGAGAATGTTTTTTTTTTTTCTCCCAAATTAGAGGAGTTCTAGCATATGCCTAGATTAACGAGCTCCCCCCCTGCATTGAGGTTTCTTCCAGATTCCATAATCATCAGCCTTTGGCCAGTCTTGCTTCATCCCTCCCCTTCTATGCTTTTTGGCTGGAGCGTGTTAGAGCCAGCGGGTTCTCCTGCGAAAACCTCAGGGTTGAGCAGGCGAGGGGGGCACTGAGCTGCCTCCTGCGTGAGGACGGGCGTGGGGGCTGGCTTGGGAGTCTGGGTCCAGGGTCTTCCAGATGGCAGCAGCCTGGGGAGAGGTCTCCATGGGGGGCAGGCTGGAGCCCCGGGATCTGGATGCCAAACGAGTTTCTAGAGGATTCTGGATAGCAGTGTCTACTCTCTATCGGGGATGCTGTTGGGGGGCAGTTTTCTGGCCTGGAAATAGAGAAAGGGAAGAAACTGGGAAACTAAGCATGGGAGGGGGTGGAGATTGGCAGCCGGTGGCGGCAGGCTCACTTCTCCGCTGCTGTGACAGCCGCCCTGGCCCTGTCTCTGTGAGCTTGGCTGGGACTGCTGAGCTGTGGTGTTAGCGGGGCGGTCCCAGGGTGGGGGGTTCCCCTGCCTTCGTGGGGAGGTGGGGGTGCAGGCCGCCGCTCACGGGCATGTGCACGCGTATGTTTGCAGAATGGCATCCTCACTGGTGTGTACCCTGCCAGCCCATCCAGTTGGCTCATCGTGGTGGTGGGTGTGATGTCGACCATGTATGCCAAAATGGACCCCTCCTTAGGGATCATCGGAAAGATCAACCAGACCCTGGACAGAACGTAAGTAACCCAGCCCACTCTCCAAGCATCCCTGGAGGGAGTGGGTTCTTTTATGGCCGGTGCATTTGATACCTGGTCCCATAGAACGACGGGGGAGACCTCCTGCTCAGGAGTTGCTGGGAAGCCCTTGTGGGGGTTCTCGTCTTCCTCTCTTCCCGTCTCCTGGACTGGCCGATGCCTGGGCTCCCCAATGCCAGGGGTGAGCCGCGAGCCAGCGGCCCTGGGGCCCTGCGGGGCGGTGGAGGCACACGGTACAGTGCACCCAGCCTGGTCGGGGGAGAGCTCCACTCTTGGGGGGCAGGGGGGTTGGTTCCCCATTTGGGCACTCTAAGTCTATTCTAGAGCCCTGGGAAGTGATGGCCGTGAACACCCTAGGGGGGTCTCGGACCCTTGCATTCTACCAGAGGGGACCATAGCTTCCTCTTGGAATTTTAGATTTTTCCTGGAGCTTATAGGACTTGCCCTGGAGGTAGCTTTGGGTAGCTGTTTTCCTCCACGCAGGTTCCCGGGTCTGGGGTCTCGAGAGCATGCTTGGTGCTGACATCCTTCATTCCAGGGGTTCCATGGGAGCCCCTCACACAGATGTAGGGTCCCCTGTGGTCAGCCCCCAGCTGCGGCCTCTGTCGTAGCAGTGAGGAAACCTTCAGAGGGGGCCCGTTTCCTGCCCAGGACTGTGGAAGGAGGAGACGGGAAGCTGGGCTCCAAACCCAGCCTGACCAACCCCAGTTTTCAGTGTACTTCTAGGCTGCCCCCCAAGAATCTTCTACGAGACAAATGCAAAGTACACGCCGCTGTTTATTGGCATGTGAGCCAGACAGCAGAACATGGGGACGCCCTCTGGTTCGCACCTGTGACCTTGCACGTTTTTATTTTCTAGTCTGGAAGAACTTGTTTTTTTTTTGCCATTTATTTTTTTATTTTTATTTTTTTAATACAATTTTATTGAGATACACTCACACACCATACAGACCGTCTGAAGAATACAATCACCTGCTCACAGTATCACCACGTAGCTGTACATACATCCCCATGATCAATTTTGGAACATTTTCATTACGCCAGAAAGGAAATAGAAATTAAAAATCCCTGGAAGTACTTTGATCTTTTGAAATGCCATGGCTATACGTTCCCAAACGTTCGATTCTATCTTGGTGTTCGCTCAGATTTGCGGACGTTTTAGGTCCACGACGAGAGAAAAATAGTAATTCCCAAGCCCTTGATCCATAGCCCGGTTTTGTCTTTCTGGCCTGGAGGTGGGGGCAGGTGTGGGGGAGACGTAATAAAAGCGGGACATGCCCATGCCATCCCTTGGCCCGGGATCGTCACTGAACACCCATGGAACTTGTCTTCATAATCAGGTTCCCTCGTTGTTCAGATTTAAACATCATCAAGTCTGAAAGGAATAAACTAGCACAGGGTGACATGGGTTGAAACTCGCCGCTAGTGACTCAGTTTGACTCTGATGACCCTAAATAAGCAATTAGTCAGATTTCAGTTAATTATGTAAATGTGGTCACGAGAGGCCCTTCTCATCCAGGCAGGTTCAACACGTGTCCCTAACCCCACAACCTCATTTTGCATAGGGGTCTGCAGAGAAATCTCCAGCCCCTATTGCTTGTCCAATCAGCCCCCGGAGACATGGGGGTGACCTCGGGCTGGCCAAAGGCTTCTGGCCAGAGCCTTTGTTAACATCTGCTAGGGGTAGAATAGAACTTCCCTGTCATTTTGGTGGTGTCAGTCTGGCTGGGGACCATCAGGGAAGCTGAGGCAGACCCGGGGCTCCTCTCCCCTCTCTCCCTCCAGTTACTGCAGAGTTGCAACCGCATACCTGCACACAGGGCTCACCGCTGCATGCATGAGCCATGCTATCCCTGCACACCTTTCAGACTCTTATGGGCGCGACACAGATTTTTAATTTACTCCCTAATGTGCATTGAGTTTTAAAACTGGATTCAGTTTACAAGTGTTGGCTATTTAAAGCCCTTTTATAATCTGGGTCTTTGTAAGATTTGTTTCTCCCTCCCGTTAAACCTATTGTGTCAACAGGGGAACCTTGGCCCAGATTTGGAAAGACCAGCCTAGGGGCTGGCACCTGCTCCACGGGCCACCCTGATTTGCCCTCTGTAAAGGTTCGCTGACACCCCTGGCTGCTGCTTTCAAAAAGTGCAGTCCCTTGGGGTGGGTGGAGTGTCTTTCTCTCTCCTTCACCGCAGCTTATTAATGAATGTGATTTTTTTTAAAAAAACTTTTTAAATTGTATAATATAATATATATGCAAAGCAAGGAAAGAAAAAAAGCAATAAAATTCAGAGCACTGTTCAACAAGTAGCTACAGGACAGATCCCAGAGTTTGTCATGGGCTCCCGTTCCACCATCTCAGATTTTTCCTTCTAGCTGCCCCAGAACATAGGAGGCTAGAAAGCTTAAATATTTTTTATCATCACAATCGATTTTTTTTGTGAAAAATAGCTTATATGCAAAACAGCGATAAATTTCAAAAACACCTCACAAGTAGTTGTAGAATAGATTTCAGAGTTTGGTCTCGGTTACAATTTGCACAGTTTTAGGTTTTTACTTCCAGCTGCTCTAAGATACTGGAGACGAAAAGAAATATCAACATAATGATTCAACACTCATACTTGTTTGTTAAACCCTACCTTCTCTGTGGTCTTTCTCTTTCACTCTTTAGAGGTGTTTGGTGATAACTATTCCTCCTTAGATCAAAAGCAAGCTCTTTGGGTATAAATAGTCGAAATAATAATTGTGCCAAATTGAGCTTTTTTAAAAAATTTTATTTATTTATTAATTAAAAAAATTTAACAACAAAAACATTCTTAACATATGAACATTCCGTTCTACATATATAATCAGTAATTCACAATATCATCACATAGTTGCATATTCATCATCATGATCATTTCTTGGAACATTTGCATCAGTTCAGAAAAAGAAATAAAAAGACAACAGAAAAAGAAATAAAACGAAAACAGGAGAAAAAAAAAAAAGATTATACATACCATACCCCTTACCCCTCCCTTTCATTGCAAATCCAGCTTCTTATGAGGAGTTAAAATCCAAAAAACACGTTTGTGGGGCGGGGTGGGGGTGTCACCTGGAGAACCCAGAATGGCTGCCAGCCCCCCGTGGAGGAGGTGGGGGCGTTGATCTGGGGTGTCGATTCCTCGTGGGCCGATCACGGCATGGGTGCGTGGGCTGTGTCAGTGTCCCCGACCCTGCAGGGAGTGGGGACTCCCCTCCTTGCACAGAGTAGGCTCGGGGGCCCCCGCTCCCCGCGCAGACTGGGCGGAGGGAGCAGGCCGGGGCTCCCTGCGGAGGGGCTGGTGACCTCAGGTCCCGGGGTGGGCCCTCTGGGGGTCCCCGATGCGCGCGCGCCCCTTCCCCCGCCAGCCTGTGCCGCGTCGCCACGCTCACGCCCCCCGCCGCTTGTCTCGTTGCCCTCGGTAGGGGCTCCATGTCCAGCCAGACGAAGCACGTGGTGAGCGGGGTCCTCTTCGGCACGGGCCTCTGGGTGGGCCTCATCTTCCTGATGCGCTGCTCCCTGAAGCTGCTGCTCTCCTACCACGGCTGGATGTTCGCGCAGCACGGCAGGATGAGCCCCGCCACCAAGGTCTGGATGGTAAGGCGCCCCGCCCACTGCCGCCCCGCAGCCCCCCCTGATTGCCTCCCGGCCTTGCTTCCACCCGCACGCCTAGGTTTGGGCCAAAGCGTGTGCGTTTTCCTCCAGCGATGCTGCAACGGTCTGAACATTGTATACTGCGCTGGGCTGAGACCGTGATGTGGGTGGTCCGTAATGTAATAGGGCCAGCCCCGCTGCAGCATTTGGGGCTCCCTGGGAACCGGGCGTCATGCGATTCCCCTCGGCTGAGCCATCCAACTGGGGTGCCCAGGAGTCGCACTCGGCCTCCGGCGTGTCCCCCTGACCCTCCCTGACCCTTTGCCCGAGGGTCACCTGTTTAAAGGCCGTGCCTCTGTCGTGTGCACGGATGTTAGTGTGAGTTTCATTGTTTCGAGGAAGTGATGAGCGGGGGTTTTCTGAAGATGAGCCATCCAAGGTTGGGGTAGTCTCGGGACTTCTGAGGCCTCTGCCTTCGTGCTCGGGACCCCGGTCACCACGGCAGGCCATGAGTGGCCTGTCTGTACCTCTGTCCGTTTGCAGTCACTGCCCAGGTCTACGCTGGGTTCCTCCAGCCAAACTAGTTTTTTGGATCTGGCTGTTGTAACAAAACGTTTAATTTTAACCCGTGTTTCTTTATATGGTCTCAATGACTTTTTTTAAAACTTTATTATTGTAAAATAAAAATATACACAAAGCAAAGAAAGAAAAAAACAATAACTTCAAAGCACATTTCAATAAGCAGTTACAGAACAGATCCAAGAGTTTGTCCTGGGCCACCATTCCACCATCTCAGAGTTTTCCTTCCAGCTGCTCCAAAACACTGGGAGCTGGAAGGAATATTAATATAGTGATTCAGCAGCCGCACTCCTTTGTTAAATCCCATTTTCTCTGTTACACCTCCTCCTTCTCCTTTAATCCTTCTCCTAATCTATTGGGACTTTTAGGCAATGCCCGTTCTGACTCTTTTGATGTTGAGAAGGGGTGTCTACACTAAAGAATAGAGGGATGTAATTAATTGATAATCCTGCAGAGGCTGGTCCCTCTAGGTTTCAGGATGTATCTGATGTAGGAACCCTCTGGGAATTATAGGTTCCAGGAAGGCAAACCTTATGAAACCTTCCTAGAGGCTCAGTCGAGCCCCAGGTGTTCCTAAGAGCTAATAGGAGTCATGTTGGTTGGGGTTTAGTAAACCACGGCAATTAGCACTGTCTAACTGAAGCCCTCATAAGAACTGCCTCCAGAATGGCCTCTTGACTCTATTTCCTCTCTCGTGGCCACTGATGCCTTATTTTATTACACCTCTTTTCCCACTTCTGGTCCAGAAGGCATCGTTGATCGCATGGTGCCAGGGCCAGACTCATCCCAGGGAGTCCTGCCTCCCGCTGTCGGGCATGTTTTCACCCCTGAAAGGCTTGTCCCACGTAGCGGGGAGGATAATGATTCTCCTTGCAGAGTTGGGCTTAGAGAGAGAAAGGCCACATCTGAGCACAAAGAAGCTTCCTGAAAGCAACTCTTAGGCCTCGTTATGGGTAGTCCTAGCTTCTCCACTACAGGAATAAGTTTCCTAAGGGCAAGTCTCAAAATCCAGGGCGTGGCCTGTTTTCTTGGGAGTCCCTAAAGGTTGATAGGGTCCCTGGAGTTTCCCAGATGGGAGAGTTTAATAGTTCCATATATATACATATACCTATATATGCTTTTACCCCCCCTTCAGATCCTGAAGGAACTCTACCAAAACTTTTTAATTATCAATCCACCAAAGTCTGAGATGTATTATATTAAGGTATATTGAATTACAAGCCTTGTTCCTGTGCTGGGCTCCAGGAGTTTAGGTTGTTTAAATGAGCTATCCAGGGAGGTTGATTTAGATGATATGTTACAGAAAATTTAGGTTTGGACATAGTCTCTCTGCCTTTGATCTCATACAGTAGCTGAAGGTCTGTCGTCTTTTACCCTATATTCTAATTTACCTTAGACCCAGCCAGATGGGCTTCATTTTTAAACTCTAATTGGGGCCTGATCTCTTTTCTGGTTACTTTGTATTATTTATAGCTTTGCTCACTTTCAGGGTTGCAGCATCATTTCGAGGTCTTAGTGTGACAGAGCTACTGAAAGTTCCAGGGAAATTGCAGCTGGTACACAGCACAGTGTCTCAGCATTCGGAAATACACTTACAACTTCAGACCCAGTGTGGCTGCTCTAAGGGTTTACAATCCAGGCTTCCATTTTCTTATGAGTATTTTCTGAGAGAGGACTTAGCATACTTGTTCTTTTATTTCTGCTTATTTTGCACAACATAATATCCCCAAGGTTTATTGTGCCCCTCTACACCATTCCTTTTCGTAGCTGCACCATATTCCATCACATAAATGTATCCCGGTTCGCCATCGTGCTTCTCAGTCATTGTATCCTTTGGCTCCCTCTGTCCATTGAGCATCATGGATAATGTCCAAAATAAACAAGCTGTGTCATATAGTATCTTTGTTTGGTGGTGCAATCAGCAGCACTCTTGATTTTAGATCTCTTCATTGGTCCATCATGACAAAGAACTGGCGAACATGAGGCCACTATCAAATCAAAACTACCCCTTATCACTTGTCCCATCATTAGTTGCCCCTGGTAACGTGGTGGTACTGTTGGTGTCTTCCTGTTAACCGCTGGCCATAGCATGCAGTTTTAGTTTTCCACCTATGTCCCTGTACTGTTGACTCTTTGTCTACTATCGAACCATTGAAATAGTTCATGCGAGAACTTACTTATAATTATAGATTTAATCAGTAGGATACATGGCACTATACATCGCCTTTCAATCCTATTCACCTTCAATATGGCAATGTTACTTTTAGCCCCACTAATTGGTTCCCATCACTTCAATCCGTTCCCTTGCATTTAGATTCAGCCTCTTTGGGTAGCCTTTCACCCGTCTCTACCTTTTTTTTTTTAATTAATTAAAAAATTTTTTTTGAACATAACAATCAAACACTACCATTCTTACCATATGATCACTCCATTCTACATATATAATCAGTAATTCACAATATCATCACATGGTTGTATATTCATCATCATGATCATTTCTTAGAACATTTGCATCAATTCAGAAAAAGAAATAAAAAGAAAACAGAAAAAAATTCATACATCCCATACCCCTTACCCCTCCCTTTCATTGATCACTAGCATTTCAATCTAAATTTATTTTAACATTTGTTGCCCCTATTATTTATTTTTATCCCATATGTTCTACTTGTCTGTTGACAAGGTGGATAAAAGGAGCATCAGACACAAGGTTAAAAACATTACTGATTTTTGCACATCAAACCTGTGTACTGCCATTCTCCTGAATTTGTTTATTAGTCCAAGTAGCTTTGCCGTAGATTTCTCAGGGTTTTCAAAGTATAGTATCTCCTCTGCAAGTAATGAAAGTTTTACTTCTTCCTTTCCTAGTTAGATGCCTTTTATTTCTTTCTCCTGTCTGATTGCTCCAGCCAGGACTTCTGGTTCACTGTTGAGTAATAGTGGTGACAGTGGGCGTCCTTGTCTCGTTCCCGATCTTAGGGGGACAGCCTTCAGTCTCTCACTGTTAAGTATGCTGCTGGCTTTGGGTTTTTCATATATGCCCTTTATGATACTGAGGATGTTTCCTTCAATTCCTGTCTTCTGATGTGTTTTTTATCAGGAAAGGATGCTGGATTTTGTCAAATGCTTTTTCAGCATCAATCAAAATGATTATGTGATTTTTCCCTTTCAATTTGTTAACGTGCTTTATTACATTAATTGATTTTCTTATGTCGAACCACCCTTGTGTTCCTGGTATAAACCCCATTTGTTCGTGATGTGTAATTCTTTTGATGTGTCGTTGTGTTAGACTTACTAGTATTTTGTTGAGGATTTTTGCATCTGTGTTCATTACGGAGATTGGTCTGTAGTTTTCCTTTCTTGTATTGTTTTTATCTGATTTTGGTATTAGAGTGGTATTAACTTCATAAAATGAGTTAGGTAGCATTCCCTTTTCCTCAGTTTTTTGGAGGAGCTTGAACAGGTTTGCTGTTGGTTGTTTTTGGAATGTTTGATAAAATTCCCCTTGTGAAGCCATCTGGCCTGGGCTTTTCTTTGTGGGAAGAGTTTTGATGACTGATTGAATCTCTTTACTTGTGATTGGTTTGTTGAGATCTTCTATGTCTTCTTAGGTCAATGTAGCTTGTTTGAGTTTCTAGAAATTTGCCCATTCCATCTAAGTTGCCTAGTTTGTTGGCATGTAGTTGTTAAGACTATTTTCTTATGATTTTTAAAATTTCTTCATGATCTTTACTAATGATCCACCCCACTCTCATTTCTGATTTTGTTTATTTGCATCCTCTCTCTTTTTTTTCTTTGTTAGTCTAGCTAGGGGTCCATCAGTTTTAATGCTTTTCTCAAAGAACCAACTTTTGGATTTGTTGATTCTTGCTATTGTTTTATTATTCTCCAGTTTTTAAACTTCTGCCTTGTGATTTTTCTTCTTTTATTTGCTTTGGGGTTCGTTTGCTGTTCTTTCTCTAAATTCTCCAGGTGAGCAGTTAAATCGTCAACTTTTCCTTATTCTTGTTTCCTAACTAGGCATTTAGTGCAATAAATTTCCCTCTCAGCACTGCCTTTGCCACCTCCCATAAGTTTTGATATGTTGTATTCTCATTATCATTTGTCTCCAGATATTTACTAATTTCTCTAGCAATTTCTTCCTTGGTCCACTGATTATTTAAGAGTGTGTTGTTTAATCTCCATGTATTTGTGAACGTCCTGGTTCTTTGGTGAGTATTAATTTCCAGCTTCTTTCTGTTGTTATCACAGAAAGTGCTTTGAATAATTTCAATCTTATTAATTTACGAAGGTTCGTTTTGTGTCTCAGCACATGATCTCTCCTTGAGAGCGCTCCATGTGCACTAGAGAAGAATGGATATCCTGTTGTTTTGGGGTGTAACGATCTATATATGTTTGTAGATCTAATTCATTTATGTTATTGTTTAAGTTCTCTATTATCCTTGCTGATCCTCTGTCTGGTTGTTCTATCTATAGAGGGGAGTGGTGTATTGAAGTCTCCTACTGTTCTAGTTTGCTAGCTGCCAGAATGTGGTATATCAGAAACGGAATGGCTTTTAACAAGGGGAATTTAATAAGTTGCTAGTTTACAGTTCTAAGGCCGAGAAAATGTCCCAATCAAAACAAGTCTATAGAAATGTCCAATTTAAGGCATCCGGGGAAAGATACCTTGGTTCAAGAAGGCCGACGACGTTCAACATTTCTTTCTCAGCTGGAAGGGCACATGGCGAACATGGTGGCATCTGCTGGCTTTCACACGTGGCTCTATCAAAAGGGGACTCTCTCCAAAATGTTTCCTCTTTTAAAGGATTCCAGCAAGCAACTCCACCTTCAGTGGGTGGAGACACATCTCCATGGAAATCATCTAATCAAAAGTTACCACCCACAATTGGGTGAGTCACATCTTCATAGAAACAATCAAAATGCTCCCACCCAGCAATATGGAATGAGGATGAAAGGGCATGGATTTTCTGGGTCCACCAGATTCAGACTGGGACACCTACTATTACAGTTGGAACATCTGTACCTCCCTTCAGTTTTGCAAGTGTTTGTCTCATGTACTTGGAACTCCTTGATTGGGAACATAAACATTTATGATTGTTATCTCCTCTTGGTGAATTGTTCCTTTCATAAATACGTAGTGTTCTTCATTGTCCTTTATGACATCTTTACATTGAAAGTATATTTTATCTCATATTAATATAGCTACTTCTGCTTTGTTTTTGTTACAGTTTGCATAGATCTTTTTCCCTCCTCTCACTTTCAATCTAGTTGAGTCCTTGAGTCTAAGATGTGTCTCTTGTAAATAGCATATAGATGGATTGTATTTTTTAATCCATCATGCCGGTCTTTATTTTTTTAATTGGTGAGTTTAATGCATTAATGTTCAAAATAATTTCTATAAAAGCAGCTCTTAACTCTAGCATCTTATCCTTTAGTTTTTATTTGTCAGATCTATATATTCTTTTCCTCCCCTCCTTTTTTTAATTAACTTTTTTTATTGACTAGTATAACATATATACAAAGCAAACAAATAGAAAAGCAGTAGTTTTCAAAGCACTCTTCAACAGGTAGTTACAGGACAGATCCCAGAGTTTGTCATGGGCTACCATGCAATCTCATATTTTTCCTTCTAGCTACTCCAAAATATAGGAGGCTAGAGGGCTTAAATATTTTTTTATCATCACAGTCGACTTTTTTTCCTTTTTTTGTGAAAAATAATATATACAAAAAAGTTATAAATGTCAACGCACAGCACCACAATTAGTTGTAGAACATATTTCAGAGTTTGACATGGGTTACAATTTCACAATTTTAGGTTTTTACTTCTTCTAGCTGCTCTAAAATACTGGAGACTAAAAGTGATATCAATTTAATGATTCAGCATTCGTATTCATTTGTTAAATCCCATCTTCTCTGTATCACTTCACCATCACCTTTGATCTTTCCATACCTTTATGCTGGTCATAAAAGTGGAATCATACAGTATCTGTCCTTTTGTGTCTGGCTAACTCCACTCAGCATTATTAAATCCTCAAGGCTCATCCATCTTGTCATGTGCTTCAGGACGTCATTTTGTGTTACTGCTGCATAATATTCCATCATATGTATATACCACATTTTGTTGATCCACTCGTCTGCTGATGGGCATTTGGTTTGTTTCCATCTTTTGTCGATTGAGAGTAATGCTGCTGTGAACATCGGTGTGCAAATGTCTGTGTCATTGCTTTCAGCCCTTCTGGGTATATACCAAGTAGTGCTATTGCTGGGTCATAGGGCAACTTTTATGTAGTGTTCTAAGAAACCACCAAACAGTCTTCCATAGTGGCTGTACCATTATACATTCCCACCAGCAGTGCAGAAGTGTCCCACACTTATGCACATCCTCTCCAACATTTATAGTTTCCTATTTGTTTAATAGCAGCCATTCTTATAGGTGTGAGGTGGTATCTCACTGTAGTCTTTATCAGCATTTCCCTTATAGCCAATGAAAATTAGCATCTCTTCATGTGCTTTTGAGCCATCTGTATTTGCTCTTCAGTAAAATGCTTGTTCACATCTTTAGCCATTTTATAATTGAGTTGTTTGTTCTTTTGTTGTTGAGCTGTGTGATTTCTTTGTATATACAGGAAATCAAACCTCTGTCTGATGTGTGATTTCCAAATATTTTCTCCCATTGAGTTGGCTGCCTCTTCACCTTTTTGACAAAGTCTTTTTTTTTATTACGTGGGCAGGCACCAGGAAACGAACCTGGGTCTCCGACATGGCAGGCGAGAACTCTGCCATTGAGCCACCATTGCCCTTGACAAAGTCTTTTGAGGTGCAGAAGCATTTGATTTTGAGGAGTTCCCATTTATTTATTTTTTTCTTTTGTTGCTTGTGCTTTGGGTGTAAAGTTTAGGAAGCTACTTCCTATTACCAGGTCTTGAAGCTGTTTCCCTACATTTTCTTCTAGAAGCTTTATGGTGCTAGTTCTTATATTTAGGTGTTTGATCCACTTTGAGTTCATTTTTGTGGAGGGTGTGACATAGGGGTCCTCTTTCATTCTTTTGGCTCTTGATATCCAGTTCTCCCATGCCCAATTATTGAAAAGACTATTTTGTCCCAGTTCAGAGGATTTGGGGGCCTTGTCAAAATTCAGTCGACCATAGATTTGGTGGTTTATTTCTGCACTCTCAATTCAATTCCATTGGTCAATGCTTCTATCTTTGTGCCAGTACCATGCTGTTTTGACCGCTGTGGCTTTATAATAGGTTTTAAAGTCAGGGAGTGTTAATCCTCCCGCTTCGTTCTTCTTTTTTAGGATGCTTTTAGCTATTCGGGGTCTCTTTCCCTTCCAGATGAATTTGGTAGTTAGCGTTTCTAAATCTTCAAAGGAGGTTGTTGGAACTTTGATTGGTACAGTGTTGAATCTGCATATTAATTTGGGGAGAAGCCTTCCTATCCATGAGCAGGGAATGTCTTTCCACCTATTTAGGTCTCCTTTGATTTCTTTTAGCAATGTTATGTAGTTTTCTGTGTACAAGTCCTTTACCTCCCTAGTTAAATTCGTTCCTTAGTACTTGGTTCTTTTAGTTGCTATTTTGAATGGAATTTTTTCCTTAACTGATTCCTCAGCTAGGTCATTGCTTATGTATAGAAATGTTACTGATTTTTGCACATTAATTTTATATCCTACCACCTTGCTGAATTTGTTTATTAGCTCATGTAACTTTGCTGCAGATTTCTCAAGATCTTCCAAGAATAGTATTATAAATCTGTAAATAATGAGAGTTTTACTTCTTCCTTTCCAATTTGGATCTTTTATTTGTTTGTCCTGCCTGACTACTCTAGCTAGAACTTCTAGCACAGCATTGAATAATAGAGGTGACAGTGGGCATCCTTGTTTTGTACCTGATCTTAGGAGGAAAGCTTTCAGTCTCTCTCCATTGAGTATGATGCTGGCTGTCGGTTTTTCATATATTCTCTTTGTCATATTTAGTTAGTTACCTTTGATTCCTATCTTTTGGAGTGTTTTTATCTGAAAAGGATACTGAATTTTGTCAAATGCTTTTTCAGCATCAATCGAGATGATCATGTGATTTTTCCTTCAATTTGTTAATGTGCTTTATTACATTAATTGATTTTCTTGCATTGAACCATCCTTGCATTCCTGTTATAAACCCCACTTGGTCATGGTGTATAATTCTTTTAATGTGCTATTGGATTCACTTTGCTAATATTTTATTGAGAATGTTTGCCTATGTGCTCATTAGGGAGATTGGGCTGAAGTTTTCCTTTCTTGTAGCATCTTTACCTGGTTTTGGTATTAAAATGATATTAGTTTCATAAAATGAGTTAGGTAGAGTTCCTTCTTCCTCAGTTTTTTGGAAAAAGTTTAAGCAGGATTGGTGTTAGCTCTTTATGGAATGTTTGATAAAATTCCCCTGTGAAGCCATTTGACCCTGGGCTTTCTTTGCAGGAAGATTTTTTATGACTGATTGAATCTCTTTACTTGTGATTGGTTTGTTGAGATCTTCTATTTCTTTCTGAGTCAGTGTGGCTTGTTTGTGTGTCTCCAGGAATTTGTCCATTTCATCTAAGTTGTCTAGTTTGTTGGCATATAGTTGCTCATAGTATCATCTTATGATTTCCTGTATTTCTTCAGGGTCTGTGGTAACACCCCCCTTCTCATTTCTGATTTTGTTTATTTGCATCCTCTCTCTTTTTTACTTTGTCAGTTTTGCTAATGGCCCATCAATTTTATTGATTTTCTCAAAGAACCAACTTTTGGTTTTATTGATTCTTTCTGTTGTTCTTTCGTTCTCCCATTCATTTATCCTTGCTTTAATCTGTTATTTCTCTTCTTCTATTTGGTTTGGGGTTAGTTTGCTGTTCCTTCTCAAGTTCCTCCAGGTGTGCTGTTAAGTCCTCGATTTTTGCTCTTTCTTGTTTTTTTTTTTTTTTTTTACATGGGCAGGCACTGGGAATTGAACCCGGGTCCTCTGGCATGGCAGGCAAGCATTCTTGTCTGCTGAGCCACTGTGGCCCGCCCCTTGTTTTTTAATATAGGCACTTTGGGCAATAAGTTTCCCTCTCAGCACAGCCTTTGCTGCATCCCATAAGTTCTGATAACTTGTATTCTCATTTTCATTCATCTCCAGATAGCTACTGATTTCTCTAGCAATTTCTTCTTTGATCCATTGGTTGCTTAAGAGTGTTATTTAATCTTCATGTATTTGTGAATTTTCTTGTTCTTTGGTGGTTATTGAGATCCAGCTTCATACCATTGTGATTAGAGAAAGTGCTTTGAATAATTTCAGTGTCTTTAAATTTATAAAGACCTGTTTTGTGCCTCAGCATATGATCTATCCTGGAGAATGTTCCATGAGCACTAGATAAGAATGTATATCCCTGTACTTTGGGGTGCAATGACCTATATATATCTAAGTCTAATTCATTTATCAAGTTATTTAACTTCTCTGTTTCCTTGTTGATCTTCTTTCTGGTTGTTCTATCTGTAGAGGAGAATGGTATATTGAAGTCTTCTACTATTATTGTTGAAACATCTGTCACTCCCCTCAGTTTTGCCAGTGTCTCTCTCATGTACTTTGTAGCTCCTTGATTGGAAACGTAAACATTTACGATTGTTATATCTTCTTGGTGAATTGACCTTTTAGTATATAAGTGTCCTTCTTTGTCTTTTATGATGTTTATTTATTTTTATTATTATTTTTTTGTGTGGAGAGGCACTGGGAATTGAACCCAGGTCTTTGACATGGCAGGCAAGAACTCTTTCTTCTGAGCCACAATGGCCCACCTGATGTCTTTACATTTACAGTCTAATTTGTCCAATGTTAGTATAGCTACTCCTGCTTTCTTTTGGTTGCAACTTGCATGGAAAATCTTTTTTCATACTTTCACTTTCAATCTATTTGTATCCTTTTGTCTAAGATGAGTCTTTTGTAAGCAGCATATAGCTGGATTACCCCAGGATATATTGGGAGTGAACTCAGACTGATGCCCCCCAAAGGGAGAGAAAATTTTGGAAAAAAAATAAAATAGAAAAGAATAATAAAAAATAATATATAAAATAAGAAATAAAAAACAAATCAACAAAAATATAAAATATATACAAATTTAAAATAATAAAAGCAATTATACTTCTCATAAAAACCGTAGAAAAAATATATTTAAAAATAGAAGGAAAAATATTCAGAGGAAAATAAAAACCTGGGTAGAGGGCGGTGGGACTGTGGCTCAGTGGCAGAATTCTCGCCTGGCATGCCAGAGACCTGGGTTCATTTCCCAGTGCCTGCTCATGTAAAAATATTAATAATCATCATAAAGCATAAAAATAAATACATTAAAAAAAAAACTAGGCAGATACGGAGTTAGCCTTCCTGCACTTACCCATTCTCACCAGCAGGTGGTGATCCTGAGGCGCCGCCTCCTCCCTCAGGAGTCCCACTCCCCTACCTTACAGCCGGCCTGCACTTACACGTCTCGCCAGCAGGTGGCGCGCCTGAGGCTCCTCTTCCCCCAGGCCTGCCCCTCCCAGACTGCACCGGTCAGAAGACGGGGTGCCCGGTTTTGGGGGCTGCTCCTGGCCAGCGGTGGACTGCTGGTGGCCACCTGTGGGACTGATGAGCTAACCATTGCCCAGGGGATCAGCTGACCTGCAGTGCCTGGCAGGTCTGCCAGACACGGCGCTTCCAGGGCTGGCTACCCGCTGCACCCTCCTGGGTGACCGTTCCCAGCGCCTGGCGACCTGGCTCCCCGTGGTGGACAGTCAGGTCCACCTTCCAGCTCCCCGCGGGTGCTGTTGGTTTTGTTGCTGCTCCAGGGAGGTTCCCCTAGCCCACAGCCAGGACAGCCTGGAGCAGAGGGACAGTTAGTTCCCTCCAGCTGCACCTCCCCTCCTGTGTCACCCCGCCCCAATGGGGATCACGGTTGATTGACCCACCCTGCTCTCCCTCTCCAATCCCCTTGGCCTCTCTCCTCCCCCAAATACCCTAGAGACCCTGTTTGATGACTCACACCCCAGGACCAGAGTCCTGGTCATTTTCTCCCCATCCCCTATCTTGTTCCGTGGAACAGGAGTGAACTCATTCCACTCCACTCCACTGCCTTCCTAGAGGTCCTAAATGACTTTTAACGGACTGTTCTAGTTTGCTAGCTGCGGGAATGCAATATACCAGAAACGGAATGGCTTCTAAAAGTGGGAATTTAATGAGCTGCTAGTTTACAGTTCTAAGGCTGAGATAATGTCCCAATTTAAGTCTATAGAAATGTCCAATTTAAGGCATCCAGGGAAAGATACCTTGGTTCAAGAAGGCTGGTGAAGTTCAGGGTTTCTCTCTCAAGTGAGAAGGCATATGGCAAACAGGGCCAGGGTTTCTCTCTTATCTGGAAAGGCATGTGGTATACATGGTGTTATCTGCTAGCTTTCTCTCTTGGCTTCCCTTCACGAAGCTCCCCAGGAGGCATTTTCCTTCTTCAGACTTCCAAAGGTGACTGCCTGATGGACTCTGCTTCTCGTGGCTATGTCATTCTGTTCTCTCTGAATCTCCCACTTTCTCCAAAATGTTTCCTCTTTTATAGGATTCCGGTAGGCTAACCAAGACCCACCCAAATGGGTGGAGACATGCCTCCACTTAATCCCATCTAACAACCACTCTTGATTAAATCACATCTGCAGGGAGATGATCTAATTACACTTTCAAGCATTCAGTACTGAATAGAGATTAGAAGAAATGGCTGCCTTTACAAAATGGGATTAAGATTAAAACATGGCTTTTCTAGGGTACATACATCTTTTCAGACCAACACATGACCCAATCAGAATTCAGAGATTTTTCTTGAAAATATTTTTTCTGTGTGGGATAATTCATGGTTTCAGAAGTGGAAGCGAAGCAAGCTACTAGTAATTTATGGTGTGCCCTGTTCCACTGCCCAGCACTCCATGCTAGTCTATGCTGTCACCAAGTGGCGGTGTCCATGTGTGGGCAGGGGCTGGCTGCTGCTGTAGGGGAGCCAGGAGCTTCAGTGCCACGGTCACCCCTGGAACCTGGTCTACCGCACAACTCTGGAAGTTCACTTTTCCAAACCTGTTTGCTACTATTGCTAGGATAGAAAATTTATGATTTCCAGGGAAGCAGAATTTGCAGTTAGAAGAGATTTAAGGCTTGTTTTCCACACTTTCAGAAGTTTGCTGATGCTGCTGAAAGAGGAGCTCATGGCTGATTTAGAGCTGAGTCCCACTTCCCCCAGCATTCTCATTCCATCTGTACCTCTTCCCCCCTGCCCTGCTACAAACCTGAGTATTTCTCGTAGTCTGATCAGCCTGGACTGGTCATTATACAGGGCTAGATCATCCCAGCCTAAACAAAGGCCAGTGGTGGGCAAGTGGCAAGTGCGTGATCTCCACTGGGCTTGACCGCACAGAAGAGACCACGTGGCTTCCTGCAGGACGCCCTGAGATGCAGGAGCCTCAGCTCGGACCCTCTTCATTGTCCTAGAGCCTCGAGCCAATCATGGAAGCCAAGCACCTTGCAGAAGCAGGAGGGGTGCCCCTTCCCCTGGGTGCCCACGTGTGATCAGAATGCAGTGGCCGATGCCCAGGAGGGGCCTCGGCGGGGACAACACCGTGCCAGCTCCATCTCAGAGCACCTGCCCGACTTCGGCTGTTCTCGGAGTGGCCGTGTCCACTAGATCCTCTGGGTGCAGGGGTGGAAAACGGGTTCAGGGGGAAATGAATCATCACAGAAAATCAGTGAATAATCGGCAAGTCATGTGCAGCTGAGAACTGGCTCCTGACCTTTAACATAGTCTCATCTTTTAAAATAAAACTTGTCTGTTTTGAAGGGTCTGGTGAAGATCTTTTCAGGCCGGAAGCCCATGTTGTACAGTTTCCAGACCTCCCTGCCACGCCTGCCTGTCCCGGCAGTTGGAGAAACCGTCAACAGGGTAAGTTGTGGCTTCAGCCGGCCATGAAGTTGCCACTAGGCCTTTTGATTAAGAGAAGGTGTGATTATGGGTGCAACCTAATTTGTGACATTTGGCTGTATTAGCTCTCAGCTGTGTACTTTGTAAGGTGGTTATATGCAATCTTTTTTAATCCTCAAAACCACCCCAAGTGGGAGAGTGCTCCCCTCTTTTTCTTTGGTAAAATACAGATAGGAGTCCTCTTTTTTTAATATTTTTATTTTTTTAATCATTGTTTTAATTGTGAAATATAACAGATATACAAAAAAAACAATAAATTTCCAAGTACATTTTATCACACAGTTATAGAACAGATTTTAAAGTTTGGTACAGCTTACTGTTCCACGAGTTTTCATTTGTTTCTTCTAGCTGCTCCAAGACACTGGAGAGACCGACAGAAATATCAATATAATGATTCAGCAGTCATTCCCACTTGTTAAATCCTGTCTTCTCTCTTATACTGTATCACGGGCCTGCTTTTTTCTCATCACAGTCGACTTTTTTTTCCTTCTTTTTTTGTGAACAATAACGTGTATACAAGAAAAGCTATACACTTCCAAGCGCAGCACCACACTTGGTTGTAGAACGTATTTCAGACTTCGGCATGGCTTACGATATCACAATTTTAGGTTTTTACTTCTAGCTGCTCTCACCTCGGTAATGCCCTAGAGAGGCATTAAGGGCATTCAGGATGTCCTGTGCCACTGTCTAGCTCTAGAAGTATTCATCGCCCTGGGATGGAAACCCCAGGCCCACTGAGCCGTCCCTCCCCAGCCCCGGATGACCGTGTATCTGCTTTCTGCCTCCACGGATTTGCTTTATTCTTGGCCTTGCATATAAGTGGAATTGTACAGCGTGTGGTTGCTTGTGTTGGGCTTATTTCACCCAGCCTGGTCTTCACACTTCACCGTGTTGTGACAGCATCAGCGCTTCATCCTTCTTATGGCTGAATTTTTGTGAAGATGCAAGGTTTGGGGAGCTCTTTTCTTTTTTTTAATTAATTTTTAATTTTTAAAAAAAATGCCAAAAAACACCAAACAAACGCAAACACTCTTAACTTTTGATCATTCCGTTCTACATATATAATCAGTAATTCACAATATTCGCACATAGTTGCATATTCATCGTCATGGCCCTTTCTTAGAACACTTGCATCTAATCAGAAAAAGAAATAAAAAGAAAACAGAAAAAAATTCGTACGTACCCCTTACCCCTCCCTGTCATTGATGACTAGCATTTCAGTCTAAATTTATTTTAATATTTGTGGGGCGCTCTTTTCTTCAGCAATAAAGGATGAAAAAATTTAATTGTTTAATTATTAGTGACCACAGACATCATTTGCCACGGACGTTGGTTAACCTCAGGACCAACCTGGGGAAGACTGTAAAAATCTTTGCGTATGTCAGTTTTTTCTGGGACAGATATAAGAGGCTTTGATCCGCGTGTTTTAACTTCTCGTCCTACCCCCATGTAACCCCAGTATCTGGAGTCGGTGAGGCCTCTGATGAAGGAAGATGACTTTAAACGAATGACAAGTCTCGCACAAGATTTTGCTGCCAATCTCGGACCCAAGTTACAGTGGTATTTGAAGCTGAAATCCTGGTGGGCTACAAACTATGTAAGTACACAGGCATACTGCTTTTCTTGACAATGCATTGGTTGTATGAAAATTCCAGCTGTCTGGAACTGGGAAAGCAGAGCTGATCTTACAATTGGGATTTAGCCAGAATCACACGCAGAGCCGATGTACAGTGGCATGGAGCAGTTGTAACCATGTGTGGCGCGTACTCAGGGAGGAGAGTTTGCTTTCTCTCCTGGGCAGGTTGCTGCTTCTTCCGTACGGGAGTCCGCACATCTCTTCCTGGGAACCGTGTTTTGACTTACTTGCCCTGAGGAAGTCCTGGGTGACTTCTTGTCCCATCAGCCGGGTGCCATTGTCCTCTTGTTTGGTTCCTTTTGAGCCCGAGGACACCGTGCTTTGGTCTCACCAGTTCTGGGCTGCTCCAATGCCAGTGGCACAGGGCAGCCCCGCTTGCCTTTCTAGGATTGAGTAAGCCGAGTGGTCGCATGTGTTTTGCCCTCCCGTGGGGGTCTTAGCTGGCCACGGCGTGTTCCGTGAACCAGCTGAGCTGTGTGTGCATGGAGGGAAGAGATGTGGTGGATGGAACAGGGGAGGCTGGCTAGGTTTCGAGGAACCACTAACGAGAGAGAGAAGGTGCTAAGTGATGCTGTTAGAAGCAGGGATTTGGGGTGGGCAGGACCTGGGGGGAGCACAAGAGGCAGTGTTTTAGTTCGTTAAAGCTGTCAGAATACAATACACCTGAAATGGAATTCCTTTTAAAAAGGAGAATTTACTAAGTTGCAAGTATGCAGGTCTAAGGCCATGAAAATGTCCATACTAAGGCTTCCAGGGAGAGATACTTTGACTCAAGAAAGGCCGATGGGTCTGAAACACCACTGTGAGCTGGAGAGGTGCGTGGCGAGGTCTGCTGGCCACCTCTCCTGCATCTTCACTGGCTTCGCTTTCATTTGGGGCATTCCCCTTCACTGGGGCATTTTCTTTCATCTCCAAAAGTCTCTGGCTGTGTAACAGGTATCTCCTGGCTCTAGAGCTTTTTCCAAAATGATTCCCTCTTAAAGGGCTCCAATCAGCAACCCCACCTTGAATGGGTGGAGACACATCTCCATGGAAACCATGCCATCAAAAGTCACTACCCGCAATTGGGCGGGTCCCACCTCCGGGGAAATCATCAGAAAGCTCCCACCCGCAGTATTAAATGAGGATTAAAGAGCATGGCTTTTCTCGGGTACATGACAGATTCACACTGGCACAGGCGGGGTCGGGGTTCGGGGGTGGGGGGCTGGCCACGGTCTATTTTTATCAGGTGACGATCACCCGTGTGCATGAATGTGTGAGCATTCTCACGCGGCACACGCATCCCCTCCTTTGTGTACATGGAACTTCAACACAATGTTTCTTTAAAAAGTGGCCCCTCAAAAAAAAAAAAGGAAACAGTGGCCCCTCGGTCCAGTGGATCATGAACAATGAAACCTGGGGGTTTGGTCAGGAAAAGACGGCTGCTTGTCTGTGCGGTTTTGGGGCTGTGACGACAACAAGGGGCTCCGGTGTGGGTGCGGAGCTCTCAAAGGCAGCGGACCCAGCTGGCTTGGTAGCTTCTTCCAGGATCGCAGGGAGTCAGGAGGAACCCAAGCAGTTCACGGGGCACTTTGTGATTTAGTCTTTTAAAATAATGAGCAGTGAAACAGAAATTGCTCATTGTCCATTTCGCCTTTGTTTTTTTAAAAAACTTTATCCGCAAAATGAAAGTGATCTGTCTCCCGGCTGTGTCCCAACTGAAAAAAAATCAGTCTCCCCAGTTGCCGCGTCCTGTCTGGACATGGTGGTCTTTTCTGGGCAATCCTGAAACGGTGCCTGGCGTGTCCGATGGAACCTTCTCTGCCCCGCGGCTCCCGTCCTGAGCCGGGGACTCCTCTGTGCCTGTTAAGCCTGTGGTTTGTCCCTCTCCTGTCAGGTGAGCGACTGGTGGGAAGAGTACATCTACCTGCGAGGACGGGGGCCACTGATGGTCAACAGCAATTACTACGCGATGGTGAGTCCCCGTCCGGTGGGGGGTCTGGCGGAGATCTGGGAGTGACCAGTGTGTCCCCCCGAGGTGGCATCCTCACCACCCTGCCCATGTCCTGGGGAAGCTCAGGGTTCTTCTGGGTTCCGGTTCCAAGGTCCAGGCTTCGTGCTTCCCTGATGGAGTCTGGGACCTGCTGTCCACACCGCAGAACCATCTGGAACGTTCTCTGGGCTTTGGGCAGTCGCTCAAGGGCTCTGAGCTATTGCAGAGAGATTTGGGTCCCCAAAATTCACTTATGGCACACAGGAATTTTTCACTCCACATGTACCTCTACCTCTGTTGTTATAGCTTAGGACACAAGGCGGAGTCCCACAGGAGCTCTGGGGCTCAGAGCCCTGCGTTTCCAGGGCTTAGGGATAGTGGGTTGGCCAACGGTTTGCCCCCCAGCATGCCAAGCCTTGCCGCCTTTGTCCCAAGACTGCTCAGAGGCCCCTGCGTTGCATTTAGTTTTCACGTCTCTTTGATCTGTTGTCTTTGAAAACATTGACGTTTTGTAGCATTTAAGCCGTTATTTTGTGAGAGGGTCCCCTCAATTTGGGTTGTAGGGCACTGTTGAAAAACTCGAGACTCAGATTCTTTCTCTTTCGCCTTCTTTCTTTCCTCAGTTCCTTTTATTATCTTCTACTTCTTATTTTTTTCTTTGTCTATAGTTTGCTTGTGCCTTTTCTTTACTCCCTTTTACTTTCCTTTCTTCTTTTCCCTTTTGTCTTTTTTCCTCTGGAGACGATCTCAAACTTATAGAAAAGTTGCAGGGGTAGGACATTGCACTTTTTTTTCCCTGAACCGTTGAGAGGTCATGCTGCCGACACCCCTTTGCCCCCGAATGCTTTGATGTCCGTTTCCGAGAGACAGAGGCGCCCTCTGTGCATCCAGGAAGCCAGCGCTGGTGCTTTACTGTCCCCTGCCCTGCGGTCCTCGGACCCCATCCACATCAAACCTGTGGTCCCAGCGGAGTGCCCAGTTGTGACTCGTGCATGCCTGCAGCCGTCTTGTCTCTTGCACGCTTGCATCCTTCGCACTTTCTAGAATTGTGAGCCACGTATTTTTCTGAGTGTCAATTTGGGTTTATCTGATGCTTTCACCTGATGAGACCCACACCAGTGAGAACTCGTGGTTTCCTGTTTCATTCGAGTGGATAAATTCCAGTTCTGCCATTATTTATTTAGATGCTTGATATGGTCTCGATTTGGCCAGTGGAGCTCCTACATGTTGCCTTCTCTGCTCTTTTTATTCTTTTTCTTTTCCTTTCTTTTTGTTCTCTTCGCCTTGTGCTTTTGACACGTCCCCGTCATTCTTTCAGCACTTTCCTTCCTTTCTGGCACAAGATGTCCCAGGTTCATCTTGAACGCTCCCTGCTGGCCAATGCCACTCACGGGTTTTTTTTTGCCTTCAGTCCCAGCCTGCTGTCACCTTATTTATTAAAGTGATTGTGTTCTTCCTGTCCACCAGGTGTTCTACACAGTTGTAAATTAGCCTGTGTGGGCTCAGGCAGTTTTACAGGTTCCCATTTAGTTCAGGCGGAAGGGTGGATCCCCGTGCCTTCTGTTTCAGAGTTCCAGATAGGAGCCAGTTCCTATAGGATAGGAGCCCAAGGGGCCCGTTCCAATCATATGTTCAGAGAAAGGAGATGCAAACACTGACATAAAGTCCGTTCAAACATTCCTATTTCTACCCAAATCTTTTCCTTGCTCCCATCAGCCTTTGCACCCCATATCCCTCCAGTCAGCCCCCGATGGGGTGTCACCATCAGGCTTGGGAATCACAGTGTATGGGATTCCTGTGGCAGAGAGGCCCAGGAAAGTCTCTTCTCCACCCCCTGGCTGTTTTACCTGCGTATGTGCAAATGGCCTGGGGCCCAGCGGGGGCTTTGG
Source organism: Tamandua tetradactyla (assembly GCF_023851605.1). Lineage (NCBI taxonomy): Eukaryota > Metazoa > Chordata > Mammalia > Pilosa > Myrmecophagidae > Tamandua > Tamandua tetradactyla. The sequence continues at coordinate 5,705,141 of NC_135335.1, forward strand.
CCCCATCATCCTGGTTAACTTGTAGGACCGTTGCCTCTGCCACTTGAAGTCAAGTTCCCACTGTTATCCTGGTTTTCAGGCCTTAAAAATTCCTCTGAACGTGGGTAAATAAAGCAGATTTGATTAGGGCCTTGAATGTTGGACCAGCAGGAGCTCTCATGGGTCTGCCCATCCTGTTTTAGGACTGCATCACAGCCTTTGTTTCAATCCCATAAATGTCCATTTTTTACGTCCCATTTCTCTCTTTTTTTAATTAATTTTTTAATTTTTAAAAAAATATAACAAACGCAAACATTCTTAACTTATGATCATTCCGTTCTACATATATAATCAGTAATTCACAATATCATCACACAGTTGCCTATTCATCATCATGGTCATTTCTTAGAACATTTGCATCAATTCAGAAAAAGAAATAAAAAGACAACAGAAAAGAATTCATACATAGAATTCATTCATACCCCGCCCTTTCATTGATTGTACGTCCCATTTCTCAATAGCCATTTTAAGATTTCCACCTTACCAGGACTGGTCCCTTCACTCTCCCTTTTTGCCTTTCCCCGTCCTTTCATGAATCACTCTCATTTTCCTGGTTTTCCATTGTTTCAGTAGAGTTTTCCCTTTGGAAGAATCTTCCCTCTGCTGCAGCTCAGAGCAGGCTCGGAGCCTCGGAATGGGCTCCAGCAACCTCCTTTACCTTTTTTTTTTTGCTGTTGCAGGCAACAGGAACCAAAGGATTGTATATTGAGCTTGTTCCTTGTTTCGCATTTCCTTATGTATCCAAATAGCCAGCGTCTTGGGAACTGAATCTACCATTTCTCAGTACCAGTGGTGACTCTGACCTCCAGCAACCGATCATGCTGTTCGGTGCCATAGGTGACCCAGTGGCTTGTCCGGGAATCAAAGATCCATCAGCCCCTGCCCGCTCGACTTTTCCCAAATCATACTTAAGTCATGCTTCTGAAGTGTTTTGGTTTGCTCATGCTGCCGGAATGCAGTCTAGCAGAAATGGATTGATGGGGTTTTACAAGGGGATTTATTAGGTTACCAATGTATAGTTCTGAGGCCATAAAAAGTGTCCAGATGAAGGCATCGACAAGAGGATACCTCCACTGGGAAGGGACGTCACAGCACGCCTGCTGGCCCTTCTCTCCTGGGTTGGTTTCCAAAGGGCTCTCTCAGCTCCTTTGGTCCTTCTGCAGCTCTAGAAGTCTGTGTCCTGGTTTCATCTTTTTGCTCCCTGTGTCAGCTCTCCAAGCATCTGTGATTTCTCCAAAGAGTCCCCTTCTTATAGGACTCCAGTAAGTGGATTAAGGCACACTTAATAATGGAGGAAAACTTCCCAACCCTTATAAAGGACATAAATATGCAAATCAGAGAATTCAAGTGAACTCCAAATAGAATAAATCCAAATAGGCCTTCCCCAGGACGTACTGCCATCTCCATGGAAACGATCTACTGGGTGGGGTCCCGTCTCCATGGAAACGATCTAATCGAAAGGTCCCACCCAGCGGTAGATCTGCCCCCACAGGGCCGGATTAGGAGAACATGGCTTGTCTGGGGCATCTCACGGTTTCAAACCAGCACACACTTCATAGTGAGGGTGCTCTACAAACCCCAGTTCTGCTGTCCCCTGTGTTCGGGGGTCTCCAAGGCCACCTTTAGGTTCAGTGACTTCCTAGAAGGACTCACCGGCTCAGAAAAAAGCTGTTACCTGCACAAGTATGGTTTATTACAGCAGAAGGGGACAGATTCAAGTCAGCAACAGGCAGAGGCAGGCACAGCTGCTCTCATCCCTGGATTCTCCGGGAAATGCTGGGAGACCACAGGCTCGGAGTGTCCGGGGAAGCTCCCCCAAGCTCAGTGTCCAGGCTTGTCGGCCGCGTGGGCTGCTGGACGGCCAGTGTGGCTGACCTGAGACCCCCCCCACCCCCACCCCACAGAGACAGGAAATCCCAATAGCCCTGGACCTGCAAAGACAGCACTCATCCAGGGGCTTCGAAGCCCCCCAGGAGCCAGGGGAGGGCCAGACTGGCCTTCAGAAGGGGGTAGGCTTTGGACAGCCCAGACCTGGTCCCCTAACCTTACACCTCTGATTCCCAGTCTGACCATGGGGCTCACCCTGGTTTTCTCTCTCCGACAGGGAGGTGCCTCGCCCCATCATCCTTTACATGTTTGTTTGCTGACTCCCCTCTGTGCAGCCCATCTCCCATTGCTGCTGCCTCCCCACCCTTTCCCCGTTTGGAGGCCCTTCTCTCCACGCTCGAGCCTGGTCACCCTCCGTGGGCTGCCGTCCCACGCCAGCACCCTCCCACCCCGCTCGAACTCTGCCTTCTGGTCCCAGCCCTTCCCCAGCACGGGCCCTGCCCTGCCCGGTCTCTCATGCCCTCCTGGCCACACACGTTCCATCCTAGCCGCTCTCGGGCTCTGATGGCCCCATGCCAGCCCCCCTCTCCACGAGTTCACATGTGTTTTCTCGTAATGACAGAGCAGAGGCCCCACGTCCTCTGGTCTGAGCAGGAAGGGTGACTGGGGGTCCCGGCCCCTCCCGGACCCCTGGCCATGCATGGCAGAAGGCTGCAGGGGTGCGGGCTTGCTGCTCGGTAGGCCCAGTGCAGGAGAGGAGGCCCCCTGAAGTTGGGGCGCGGGCACCCCTAGCCCTTCCTGGGTGCTCAGGGGCTCACAAGGGCGTGCCCAGGGTCAGGCAGGATGGGGGTGGGGGACGTCCAAACAGGATGGCAGCACCAGCCCCGAGGGAGGGCAGCGGGGGGCGGAGGCGGGGGCTGTCCGCGCCCTGCTCCCTGCCGAGCACGGGCACTACTCACAATTCACTTTGAGAGTTTGTCCACCCCTTCCAGTCATGGGAAAATGCATTTAAAGGTGTGTCCCGAAGTTTAGAAACTTGCTAGCACTGCTGTAAATGAACAGTTAATTGAGTTATATAAAAAGTCTATTTTTCCATTATATATTTTAGCTCTTTGGGATGTTTTTTTTTAATATGCATTTTTTTTTTTTAAATTTGAGAAGTTATAGGTTTACAGAAAAATCATGTAGAAAATTCAGAGGTCCCATATCTCCCACCCCCATTATTAAAACATTGCATTAGTGTGGTACCTTTGTTACAACTGATGACCAACATTATTATAGTTGCATTATTAACTATAGTCCATGGTTTATTACAGGTTTCACCGTGATGTACGGTTGCATGGGTTTTTTGTTTGTTTGTTTGTTTTTAACATTTTTTATTGTTAAATATAACACATATACAAAGAAAAGAAAGAAAAAGCAATGATTTTCAAAGTACATTTCAACAAGTAGATACAGAACAGATTTCAGAATTTGTTAGAGGTTACCATTCCACGATTTCAGATTTTTCCTTCTAGCTGCTCCAAAACACTGGAGGCTAGAAGACATTTTTTTTTCACTTTTGTGAAAAATAACATATATACAAAAAAGCAATGAATTTCAAAGCACATCACAACAATTAGTTGTAGAACAGATTTCAGAGTTTGGTATGGGTTACAATTCCACCATTCTAGGTTTTTACTTCTAGCTGCTCAAAGATACTGGAGACTAAAAGAAATATCAATATAATAACTCAGCAATCATACTTGTTTGTTCAACCCTACCTTCTCTTTATAACTCCACCATCACCTTTGATCTTTTTCCCACTCTTTAGGGGTATTTGGGCTATTGCATGTTTTTTTTTTTTTAAACTTCTTTATTGTATAGTATAACATATATACAAAGTACTTTCTACTATTGCATTTTTTTAAAATAAAATTCATTCTAGTAGCATATATATATCTGAACTTTTCCCCTTTGACCACATTAAAATATTTAAGTGGTATTAATTACATTCGCAATATTGTGCTATCATCCCCACCATCCAAGACCAGCATTTTTCTAACTCCTCAAACAAATACGGTACCAAGTAAGCATTCACTCCTCATTGCCTCGCCCTTCCCCAGCCCCTGGAAACTTGCATCTGCTTCCTTGCTCTGTGAATGTGCTGCATCTTTAATACCCCAAGAATTATTTTAGAGTTGTGGCTCTAAAGTATTAACAGAGTAAACCTAACAGAAGTACGGAAAGTGACGTTGCCATTCATTTACTAGGAGAGCGGGAACGTGTTAGCAGAGGGAACGTGTTAGCAGCGTGCCACGCTCTGTGGGATGGTTAAGTGTGTGCTTCTCTCTGCCTCTTACCATTCTCTCCACCCTGGTGCTTTCCCTTTTTCCAGGACTTGCTGTATGTCATACCGACCCCCATCCAGGCAGCCAGAGCAGGCAACGCCATTCACGCCATCCTCCTGTACAGACGCAAGCTGGACCGGGAAGAGATCAAGCCTGTATGTGAACAAGCTGCTTATTTAAATAGTTCCTTTTAAAGCTGCTTTCTTGAATAGAATTGGCATGCAGTAAAGCATGCATTTGATACATTTTGACTTTATCGATAGATATATCAGCACTGCAATGAAGACATAGAAAACATCACCCCAAATGGTTTCATTGTGCCCCTTTGCAATCCCTCCCTCCCTCTCCACTCGCCCAGAGTACCTGCTCTGCTGTCATCCCAGATTAAATAATTAAATTTTCCAAGTTTTATAGAAGTTGAATCATATGTAGCATGCATTTTTCTTCTTCTTCTTTTTCTTTTTGCATAGCATTCTTTCATGCAGCAGCAGTATTATTTTGAGATTTATTTTTCCTTGGGTATCCTAAATGGATATGCAAGTGTTGTAGTTTAGTTCTAAAATTTTGCCCTTCAAAGAAACCCCTGTTTTCTTTTCTTAAAAAATGGATTACGTGCACAATATTACATTACTATCATCACCAAGCATTAGCAGAATTTTTTCATCACCCCAGAAAGAAATGCTGTACCCATTAAACAATAGCTCCCCATCCCACCCCCTGCTCCAGCCCCTCGTAACTTGTAATCTACTTTCTGACTTTATGAATTTGCTTATTCTAGGTATTTTGTATTAGGGAAATCATACAATACCTGTCCCGTTCTGTCTGGCTCGTTTCATGCAATGTGATGTCTTCAGGGTTCGTTCAAGTTGCAGCATAGATCAGAAATCCCTTACTTTTTATGGTTGAATAATATTCCATCACTTACTGTTTTTCCATTCATCTGTTGATGGACACTTAGGTTGCTTCTACCTTTGTCTATTGTTAGTAATGCTTCTGTGAACATTGGTGTAGAAGTACCTGTTTGAGCCCTTGTATTAAATTCTTTTGGACATCTACCTAGTACTGGAATTTCTGAGTCATATGGTAATTCTCCGCTTGACTCTCTGCGGAACTGCTGAACCGCTTTCCACAGCAGTTGTGCCATTTTACATTCCCACTGGTGATGCAGGGGTTTCTGTTTCTCTGCATCCTTGGCACACGGTTATTTTCTGTTTTTTTTAATTATCGCCATCCTTGTAGGTGGGAAGCAGTTTTCATTATGGTCTTGATTTGCATTTCCCTAATGGCTAATGATGTGCAGCATGTTTTTATGTGCTTGTTGGCCATGTGTATGTCTTCTCCGGAGAAATGCCTGTTCAAGTCCTTTGTCCATTTTAAAATTGGGTTGTTTTGTCTTTCTGCTATTGATATATGGTTCGCAACTATTCTCTCCCATTCTGTAGAGCAGTCTTTTCACTTTCTTGATAATGCCCTTCGATGCCCCAAAGTTTGTATTTTTGATGAAACCCAATCTAACTATTTTTGGTTACTGTTAACTTTGGTGTATTTTCCCTAACAGGAGGTCCCAAAGAGTCTCCCTTATGTTTTCTTTTAAGAGTTCTTTGAAATTAACTCTTCTATTTAGTTCTTTGATCCGTTTTGAGCTAATTTTTGTATATGGTGTGAGGAAGGTCAGATTTCATTTCTTGTGCATGGGTATCAACTTTTCCAGCCCCATGTGTTGGAGCAATCCTTTTTTATTTTAGAAGAAAAATAGTATTTGTTGGTGAGCTATTCATTAGGAATAAGAGCTTTCTTCCTTAAATATCCCTTTGATTTACGTGTCAGCTTATAAGTAAGTGATTCAAATGTGTTATTTAGAAAGCGTCTGTGAAGGAAGTTGGCCCTGGTGTGGTCAGACAAGTCCCATGGTGAAGCATAGCATCCTGGTGAAGCAATTTTTCTTTATTCCGTTTGGGAAAGATCCATTCAAACCATGCTGTGCACACAGAAAACGCATCCAGCATTTAAATGTGCAATCTTAATTTGCTTCTCTTTTCCCTGTGGAATGGTTTTGTTGGTTTGTTTGAAACCTATTTTCATTACAGGCTTTTCTTTTGGGATCCACAATTCCGCTGTGCTCTGCCCAGTGGGAGCGAATGTTCAATACTTCTCGAATCCCAGGAGAGGAGACAGGTGAGTACAGCTTTGTCGGGTTTCCCTTCAGGAAACAGCCATTTCCCATCCTTGCACAGAGTAAAGACATTTTATAAAGGAGAATGAAAATCACGTTGTTGTCTGTGGGTCAATCCTCAGATTATAGGTTGGTGAACATCCCTGCTGGGAATTTCCAGTCTCTTTTAGGCCTAAAGAGTGGACTTTCATTTCTCTTTGTTTAAATATTGTCTTATAGAGTGCTTTTTCCCCAGATCTGGTAGAAATAACGGTAGTTCTTCATTCAGATTCCTTTTTAAAATTGTGAAATACGACATATATATATAAAAGTGATAAATTTCCAGGCAAGTAGTTATAGAACAGATTTTGAAGTTTGGTATGGGGTTACAGTTCCACAATTTTGGATTTTTTCTTCTAGCTGCTCCAAGACAATGGAAGCCAAAAGAAATACCAATATATTTATTTAGAAGTCATAGTCCTTTGTTAAATCCTATCTTCTCTATTATAGTCTTCCTTCTCTCTTTTTTCTTCTTTTTTTGTGAAAATTAATATATATGCAAAATAAGCAATAGAGAGTACAAGGATAGTTGAGTGGTAGAATTTTCACTTGCCATGAGGGAGACCCAGGTTCGATTCTCGGTCCATGCACTTCCCCCCAAAGAAACAAGGAAACAGACAAAACAAACAAGCAAATGGTGCTGTAATAACGGAATACTCACATGGAAAAATAATTAAATGTGACCTCACCATACAGCTTGCAAAAAAAAAAACAAATTTCAAAGTGCATTTCAACAATTAGTTATAGAAGAGATTTCTGAGTTTGGTATGGGTTACAATTCCACAATTTTAGGTTTTTACTTCTAATTGCTCTAAGATACTAGAAATTAAAAGAAATACTGGTTTTATGACTCAGCAATCATACTCATTTGTTAAACCCAACCTTCTCTATATAACTCCACCATCACCTTTGATTTTTCTCCCACATTTTAGGGGTATTTGGGCTCTGCCCATTCGAACTTCTTCATGTTGGAAGGGGTTGTCAGTAATATGGGGTAGGGAGATGGAACTAGCTGATGTTCTGGAGAGGCTGGGACCTCTAGGTTTCAGGACTTCTCTGGTCCAGGGACCCATCTGGAGGTTGTAGGTTTCTGTAAAGTTACCCTAGTGCATGGAACCTTTGTTGAGTCTTATATACTGCCCTAGGTGTTCTTTAGTGTTGGCAGGGATGGTTTTGGTTGGGGTTTGACAAGTTATGATAGGTAGTAATGTCTAACTGAAGCTTGCATAAGAGTGACCTCCAGAGTAGCCTCTCCACTCTATTTGAACTCTCTCAGCCACTGATACTTTATTAGTTACACTTTTCCCCCCCTTTTGGTCTGGATGGAATTGTTGATCCCATGGTGACAGGGCCAGACTCATCCCTGGGAGTCTTCTCCCATGCTACCAGGGAGACTTTTACCCCTGGATGTCATGTCCCATGTAGGGGAGAGGGCTATGATTTCACTTACAGAGTTGGGCTTAGAGAAAGTGAGTCCACATCTGAGCAACAAAAGAGGTCCTCCAGAACTAACTCCTAGGCATACCTATGGGTAGGCTAAGCTTCATCGCTACCTACATAAGCTTCACAAGAGTAAGCTCAAGATCAAGGGCCTATTGATTTGGGTGTCCCTAATGTTTGACACAGTGTCAGGGGATTCTCTGATGATGAGGTTTAATAGTTCCATATTTTTTCTCCCATCCCGCAGAGGACTTTCCTAATACTTTTTGATTATCTGCTTACTATATTCTACGATGTAGCCAAGCCTTACATTAAGCTATACTGGATTAAAGGCCCTCATTCTTATACTGGGCTCTTCCTCAAAACCATCCTGGCCCGTCATGCTTCCACATGCAGTTTGGGATTAGCTAGTCATTTTATGAAATTCTCCCATTGTAGATTGTCAGATATTTAGACTGATGGAAGAATTGCCATCCTTGTGATATAAAGCCTACCTGTCCAGAAGCATGGTGTAATCATCTGTTTATCTGGGTCTTTCTTACCAAACGATTTTAATAATAGTTTGTAATTTACTCCATGAGGATCTTACACATCATTTGTTAGATTAATTCCTGTGTACCTTATTTTTTTTAATTTAAAAATTTTTTAGAAAAATATAACAACAAACATTCTTTTTTAATTTATTATTATTTAAAAAAAAAATAACAACAAACGAACACAAACCTTCTTATGATCATTCCATTCTACATATATAATCAGTAATTCACAATATCATCACATAGTTGCATATTCGTCATCATGATCATTTCTTAGAATATTTGCATCAATTCAGAAAAAGAAATAAAAAGACAACAGAAAAAATTCATACATACCATACCCCTTACCCTTCCCTTTCATTGATCACTACCATATTAATCTAAATTTATTTTAACATTTGTTGCCGCTATTATTTATTTTTATTCCATATGTTTTACTCATCTGTTGACAAGGTAGATAAAAGGAGCATCAGACACAAGGTTTTCACAATCACACAGTCACATTGTGAAAGCTATATCATTATACAATCATCATCTAGAAACATAGCTACTGGAACACAGCTCTACATTTTCAGGCAGTTCCCTCCAATCTCTCCATTACATCTTGACTAACAAGGTGATATCTACTTAATGTATAAGAATAATCTCCAGGATAACCTCTCGCTCTGTTTGAAATCTCTCAGCCATTGACACTTTGTTTCATTTCTCTCTTCCCCCTTTTGGTCGAGAAGGTTTTCTCAATCCCTTGATGCTGAGTCTCAGCTCATTCTAGGGTTTCTGTCCCATGTTGTCAGGAAGGTCCACACCCTTGGGAGTCATGTCCCACGTAGACAGGGGGAGGGCAGTGAGTTTGCTTGCTGTGTTGGCTGGAGAGAGAGGCCACATCTGAGCAACGAAAGAGGTTCTCTTGGGGGTGACTCTTAGGCCTAATTTTAAGTAGACTTAACCTATACTTTGTGGGTTTAAGTTTCATATGAACAAACCCCAAGATTGGGGGCTCAGCCTATTGCTTTGGTTATCTGCACTGCTTGTGAGAATATCAAGAATTCAACTTGGGAAAATTGACTTTTCCCCCTTTCTCACCATTCTGCAATGGGGATTTTGCAAATACTTTTTTATTTACTGTTCAAATCACTCTGGGACTTATTGGGGCATCACTCTGGACAAACCCACAAAATCTCATGCCCTACTCAAGGTTCCATGTTCTTATGGTGTTCAGTTAAGCTGTCTACATAAGTTATATTAGGAAATGCGCTAGTCAAAATATGAATTTCGTACCAAATAAACATTTTTTGCTTTAGTCTCACATGTAAGTTAAAATTTTCAAATATTACTTACCACCTATTTTCAACACCCTGCAGTAATGACATTCCTTTGTTCTTCCTCATGCAAAAACATTTTTTAAATTTGTCTGTGTACCTTATTTTTATTCCTCCTCTTCAGTGTATTTTTTGAGTTGGTGGTGGCTGGGGTATTCAATTGCAAATTAGTTTTATAATTTGAATTTGTATATAGCTAGCAATGTGACTGCATTCTTTTTAACTTAAACAGTTTATAGATTATCTTTAATTATCTATGTGGTTATCCATAGTTGCAGAGACTTTCCAATCTCATTTATTTTTTTCTTACCTTGTTGCATTGGCTCAGAGATCTAGCATAATGTAAAATATGTGTAGTCACAGTACACATTCTTGTCTTATTTCTCACTTCAAAGTGAAGGCTTCAAATGACCATTTACTATAGGTTTCTGGTAGAAACTCTTTATTTAAGGAAGTTACTTTATTCCTGGTTTGCTAAACATATTTTTAAAAAATCAGATCAAGAATGACTGTTGGTGTATCCCCTGCTTTACCGAGCCAGAACCTTTTTTTTTTTTAGTGTTTTAATGCAATTTTAATGCAATATATTTCCACAGCATAGAAACCAATCCAAAGTATACAATCACAGGTTCATAGTGTCATCACACGCTTGTGCCTTCAGCTCCATGATCAAATTTAGGACATTTTCATTACTCCAGAAAAGAAATAAAAATAAAAAAGAAAACCCTAATCTTCCCATCTCTTTTATCCCCCCCTCCATTATTGACCTGTAGTATTGATGTGGTACGTTTGTCTCTGTTGATAAAAACAATATTAAGATGTTGCTATTAACCATAGTCTACAGTGTGCAATAGGTACATTTTTTTTCTCAAAACCCCTCTAGTATTAACTCCTTATAATTGTGTCATACTTCTGCTCTGGTTCACAAAAAAACTTTTAAAATATTTGTGCAATTAATCAGGGACATCGTCCACCACAGGATCCGCTGTTACACTTTCCTGGGTTTTAACCTCCAACTTTCCTTCTGGTGACATCCGTGACTCTAAATTTCTTCTGTCTGCCACAGTCCCTCAGCATTCAGCAGTTAGTTATTCTCACAGTAACATGCTGCTGTCACATCTGTCCATTTCCAGATGTTTAAATTCACTCTAGTTAAACATTCTGCACATATTAAGCAACCACTCCACATTCTTTCATCTCCTTCTGTCTCCCAGTAACCTCTATTCTGTATTTTGTGGCTATGAGTTTACATATTATAATTTGTTCCTATCAGTGAGATCATAAAATATTTGTCTTTTCATGTCAGGCTTATTTGACTTAACATATTGTCCTCAAAGTTCGTCCATGTTGTCATGTGCTTTCGACTTCATTCCTTCTTACTGCTGGATAATATTCCGTCGTATGTATATACCTCCTCTTTGTTTATCCATTCATTGGTTGATGGATACCTGGGTTGCTTCCATCTTTTGGCAATTGTGAATAATGCTGCTGTGACCACCGGTATGCAGATATCTGTGCGTGTCCCTGTTTTCAACTTTTCCAGGGGTTTCCCAAGTAGGGGGATTGCTGCGTCATAAGGCATTGCCTTACTTAGCTTCCTGAGGAATCGCCAAACCATTCTTCACAGAGGATGTACCATTGAACGTTCCCACCAGCAGTGAATAAGTGTCCAGTTTCTTTACATCCTCACCAAGGCTTGTAGTTGCCTGTTTAATAGCAGCCATTCTCATAGGTGTGAGATGATACCTCACTGTGATTTTGATTTGCGTTTCCCTAATAGCTGGTGAAGCTGAGCATCTTTTCATGTGCCTCTGAGCCATTTGCATTTCCTGTTTGGAGAAATGTCTATTCATATCTTCTGCCCATTTTTAAATTGGGTTGTTTATCTTTTTATTGTTTACTTGTATGATTTCTTTATATATACTAGATATCAAGCCCTTTATCAGATACGTGGTTTTGAAATATTTTCTCTCATTGAGTTGGTGGCCTTTTTATCCCTTTGACGAAGTCCTTTGAAGCACTGAAGTATTCGGTTTTGAGGAGGTCCCATTTTGCTATGTTTTTCTTTTGTTGCTTATGCTTTGGGTGCAAAGTCTAAGAAACTACTGCCTATCCCTAGATTTTGAAGATGTTTCTCTACATTTTCTTCTAGGAGTTTTATGTACTAGTCAGTACCTTTTTAATTGCCATTTCCTTCGAATGTGGGGCAGGGCTTTCTCAGAATCTCCAGGCTGGGGTTGCACCTATATTGTCATTTACTTTCTTACTCTCATCATATTTGATTATTCCTTTATCATGTGCCAGCCTTGTTTGGCCATCCCTGTGTGCCCTGTACCAAATGGTACTTGGGGAGACTCGGTAGATAGATTGAATAGGTTGAATAGATTCACTTGACCATATTCCTGATATGTTCAAGCTTTTTAAGTTTCTCTCTGGGGTGCCTTTACATTTTTACAGATGGTCTCAGTTTCAGTGATTTTCCACTTCCCTTCTAAGAACATAGTCTGAGGTGCCTTGTCATCAGTTCATGAGAACTAACTACACCATTTTTTGGTGCTTACCTGATAAAATGAATGCTTTATGGACAGTGCCGTTTAGATCTTGCACAAACACATGAGGCAAGGGAAACGATTATCCATTTTATAGATGAGAAAATTGAGGTTTAGAGAGCTTAAGTCGTTTGCCCAATGAGTGGCAGGGCTGAACTCACGAGTTCAGCTCGTCTGTACTTAATCATTTAAAAAGCCTGGGGAGAGGGTCGCATTCAGACAAGGTGAGTAGTTACAGAGCAGGACATGGCCTGGCATTGTGAAAGTGGGGTGCGGTGGGGGTGGGGGTGACTGTCCTGGCCCCACTCTGACCTTGTCCCTCTGAACATGCCACAGACACCATCCAGCACGTCAGGGACAGCAGGCATATCGTCGTGTACCATAAGGGACGGTACTTCAAGGTCTGGCTCTACCATGACGGGAGGCTGCTGAAGCCGCGAGAAATTGAGCAGCAGATGCAGAGGATTCTGGATGACCCTTCCGAGCCCCAGGCTGGAGAGGCCAAGCTGGCGGCGCTCACAGCTGGGGACAGGTGGGCTGCTGCTCCGTCATTGCTGCCCCATTTCTGGGGTGGTCTTGTTGAAGCCCTGTGGGGCTCTTCCTGCTCACCCAGCCGCCCGCCCACAGGGGAGGTGTGGGCCCAGGTGGCATGCAGGACAGGCTCAGGCCCCTGCTGGCTCTGCCCCGAAGTCCCCCCGACCAGTGGACCACGGCGTTGGCCGCCAGAACAGTCAGAATTCGGGGGGTGACCTCTATCATCTCTCGGGGGGGGGGTGGAATACCAGGGCATCTAAGGAATTGGACTTTGTCACGGGGCTGTCAGCAAAATGTTTATTAATTTGGAAAACCGAAGGGATTTGAGCAGGGAATTCCTGTTAGGGCTAAATTTCCTTGCCTCGTCTGAAGATGATCAACAGAGGCGTTTGTTTACTCCAGGATGCCACCTGCACAAGTAATCACAGCAGGGTTTCTCGGCCTCCGCTGTGGGTTGGCATTTGTTTGGACCCAGTGATGCTGCGTGGTGGGGCCGGTCTTGTCGGTTGTAGAAGGTTTAGCAGCGTCCCTGGCCACCACCCACTGGGTGTCCCATCCCACCCCTGGCTCCGAGTTGTAACAACCAGTGTCACCAGACTGCCCAGCGCAGCCCCCCAGCTGAGAGCCACGGGGTTGTAGCAGCCCGCTGGCTGTGACAGCAGGGGTGGCATGTAGCGGGCAGGGCAGTGATGAGTGACTTCTGCAGAGATCAGGACGGGCTTTTCAGGAAGGGAGCGAGTCTTGGGTTGGTGCTGGGCGTCCCCAGCAAGAGGGGGATGGATCTGACCCCAAGAGGCTCCCCCACCAGGCAGCATCACGCGGTTGTCCCAGCTGGGGTTGAAGTATATCCCTGCCCCAGGTTAGCCAATCCCTGGGGCCAGGCATCCCTTTCCTCTGTGCCTCAGCTTCCACCTCTGAAGGTTGAGGAATGGCAGAGCCGTGACCGGTGAGGGGGAACGCGGGAAAGGCTTGGCACAGCGGGTGGCACATGGGACCCTACCCAGCCTGGTTCCCATGGTGGGGCTGGGGGGCCGGAAGGAGTGTCACGAGCGTTTTGCTCCTTTGCTGCTCCCAGGCAGCTGCACTGACGGGGGCCTTTTCTGCCCTCTTGTCATTCATTCATTCATCCATTCACTCACTCGCTCATGTATCATTAATTGAACAAAAATGACATGCCGTGGTTTTCCCTCTGCTCCGAAACAAATGGCAGGAAGCAGTCGGGCCCTTGCCCATGAGCATTGCGGTCTAGCCAGCTTGGAATCAGATGATTTCAGATAGCGAAGATCATCCCCATGGCGTTTTCCTTAAACAGATTCCAGAAAAAAAAAAAAATCAGGGTTTTATTTTGCCACTGCAGATACCACGTGTAAGAACAGGTCGCCAAATGGCTATGCGTTTAACTGTGTTTAACTGTCTTTGATCTTGACCACAGAGTGCCCTGGGCCAGGTGTCGCCAGGCTTATTTTGGATGTGGGAAAAATAAGCAGTCCCTGGATGCAATCGAAAAAGCAGCATTCTTCGTGACATTAGATGAAAGTGAGCAAGGATATAAAAAGGAAGATCCGGATACCTCCATGGACACCTATGCCAAGTCTCTCCTGCATGGCCAGTGTTTCGACAGGTATCCCAAGTTTCTTTTGACAGCCATTGGTTTGCCTGTAAGCTTGGAAGGAATTCCACATGGGCCAGCAGCCAGCCGCAAGTGTCCATACTGTAGGGAGTAAGGTTGGCATAAAAAGGCAAGTTATAGATGTCTCCTCTCCGACAAAACCAACTCACACATGCATACACAGATACACTGCATAAGCAAATTTGCGTCTTGCCGTCTCTGTGCATGATGCCCCTTGTTGGGAGACACCCGTGAGAACGGGGGCCGCCGTTACCTGGGAGCAGGTAAAGAAAGGCCGTGGCGAGGGTCTGTGGTTTCCAAATATTTTCTCCCATTGAGCTGGTGGCCTTTTCACCCCTTTGACAAAGTCCTTTGAAGCACTGAAGTATTCAGTTTTGAGGAGGTCCCATTTATCTATGTTTTTCTTTTGTTGTTTATGCTTTGGGTGCAAAGTCTAAGAAACTACTGCCTATCCCTAGATTCTGAAGATGTTTCCCTACATTTTCATCTAGGAGTTTTATGTACTAGTCAGTACCTTTTTAATTGCCATTTCCTTCGGATGTGGGGCAGAGCTTTCTCAGAATCTCCAGGCTGGGGTTGCACCTATATTGTCATTTGGTTTCTTACCTTCATTATATTTAATTATTCCGGTGGGTGTGGGGTCCGCTCCGGTTCCTGGGAGCTCCTTGGCCAGGTGTGTACGTGAGGCCGTACCTTCCACATGGGGGCTGGATCTGATGATGTGGGGCGTGTTATGCACGACCAGACATCCCTCTCCACCACTTTTCCTTCTCCATCACAGCGACCGCCTGTTCTCTGTCCAGTCTGCAGGGCACAGACGCTTCCCTGGGCGTCTGGAACAGGGAAGAAATGGATGACCTTGAGTCTTACTGATCCTTTTAGTCTCATGGTGCATGCGTGTTATTCCATCCGCTGCTAGCTGCTGGGTTGGGGGGTGCCAAGGAGAGACACTCATTCAGAATCAGGCAAGTACAGAGTGTCTGCCAGCTGGTGTCTTTTTATACCTGGGGGTTGCATTGACGTTCTGACCCTCTGCAGGTGGTTTGACAAGTCCTTCACGTTCGTCGTCTTCAAAAATGGCAAGATTGGCCTGAACGCCGAGCACTCGTGGGCGGATGCGCCCATCGTGGGCCACCTGTGGGAGGTGAGTTCGCACAGCTCCGGCGTGCAGATTTGGACGCCAGGCTGATTCGAATTGGTCGCATCTGTCTGGTTATTTAGCATGAATTAAAAAAATATATATAACAAACAAACACAAACCTTCTTAACTTATGATCATTCCGTTCTACATATATAATGAGGAATTCACAATATCATCACATAGTTGCATATTCATCATCATGATCATTTCTTTAAACTTTTGCATTAATTCAGAAAAAGAAATAAAAAGACAACAGAAAAAAATTCATACATACCATACCCCTTACCCCTCCCTTTCATTGATCACTACCATTTAATAGAAATTTATTTTAACATTTGTTCCCCTATTATTTATTTTTATTCCATATGTTTTATTCGTCTGTTGACAAGGTAGATAAAAGGAGCATCAGACACAAGGTTTTCACAATCACACAGTCACATTGTGAAAGCTATATCATTATACAATCATCATCAAGAAACATAGCTACTGGTACACGGATCTATATTTTCAGGCAGTTCCCTCCAGCCTCTCCATTACATCTTGACTAACAAGGTGATATCTACTTAATGTGTAAGAATAACCTCCAGGATAACCTCTCAACTCTGTTTGGAATCTCTCAGCCATTGACACTTTATTTTGTCTCATTTCTCTCTTCCCCCTTTTGGTCAAGAAGGTTTTCTCAGTCTCTAGATGCTGAGTCTCAGCTCATTCTAGAATTTCTGTCCCACATTGCCAGGAAGGTCCACACCCCTGGGAGTCATGTCCCATGTAGACAGGGGGAGGGTGGTGAGTTTGCTTGTTGTGTTGGCTGGAGAGAGAGGCCACATCTGAGAACAAAAGAGTCTCTTGGGGGTGACTCTTAGGCCTAATTTTAAGTAGGTTTAGCCTATCCTTTGTGGGGTTAAGTTTCATATGAACAAACCCCAAGATCAGGGGCTCAGCCTATTGCTTTGGGTATCTGCACTGCTTATGAGAATATCAAGAATTCAACTTGGGGAAGTTAAATTTTCTCCCTTTCTCGCCATTCTTTGCAAATACCTTTTTATTCACTGATCAAATCCTTGGGATTTATTGGGGCATCACTCTGGACAAACCCACAAAATCTCATGTCCTACTCAAGGTTCCATGTACCTTATGGTGTTCAATTAAGCTGTCTACATAAGTTATATTAGGAAATGCCCTAGTCAAAATAAAAATTTTGTACCAAATAAACAGTTTTTGCTTTAGTCTCACACATAAGTTGAAATTTTAAAATATTCATTACCATTTATTTTCAGCACCCTGCAGTAATGGCATTCCTTTGTTCTCCCTCATGCAAAAACATTTTTTTAATTTGTACATTTAGTCACTATCATTATACACTCTAGGCGTTCCTAGATTATACCATCTCAGTCTTTATCATCTATCTTTCTTTCTGATTTCATTTATGCCCCCAGCCCTCCTCCCTCTCTCATTCTCACATGCAGCTTCATTCAGTGTTTTAACATAATTGTATTACAGTTAGGTAGTATTGTGCTGTCCATTTCTGAGTTTTTACATTCAGTCCTGTTGCACAATCTGTATCCTAGAAGGGATTTTTTTTAATCATCACAATCA
Organism: Tamandua tetradactyla; assembly: GCF_023851605.1. Lineage (NCBI taxonomy): Eukaryota > Metazoa > Chordata > Mammalia > Pilosa > Myrmecophagidae > Tamandua > Tamandua tetradactyla. The sequence goes on from NC_135335.1 coordinate 5,722,294, forward strand.
ACTTTTTTCCCCTTATTTTGTGAAAAATAACATATATACAAAAAAGCAAAAAACTCCAAAGCATATCACAACAATTTGTTGTAGAACAGATTTCAGAGTTTGGTATAAGTTACAATTCTACAATTTTAGGGTGTTTTTTTATTTTCTAGCTGCTCTAAGATACTGGAGACTAAAAGAAATGTCAGTCTAATGATTCAGCAATCATACTCATTTGTTAAACCCTACCTTCTCTGTGTAACTCAACCATCACCTTTGATCTTTCTCCCACTCTTTAGCAGTATTTGGGCTATGGCCATTTGAACTTTTTCATGTTGGAAGGGGCTGTTGATAATATGGGGTAGGGAGATGGAACTAGCTGATGTTCTGGAGAGACTGGGCCCTCTAGGTTTCAGGACTTATCTGGTCCATGGACCCATCTGGACGTTGTAGATAAAACCCACCCTTTTAAAGCATGTAAGTGAGGGTCATTTGGTGCATTCAGTGTTACTAAACCATCATCGCCATCCAGTTCCAGAACATTCTCGTCACCCCAGCTGAAACACTCTATCTGATAGCACTCCTCGTTTCCCCTCTCCCAGCCTCTGCCCCTCACCTGCTTTCTTTCACTGAGGATTTGCCTGTTCTGGACTTTTCATATAAATGAGATCATGGAATATGTGGCCTTCTAAGAACAGTTTCTTTCACTCAGCATATTGTTTTTAAGGCTCTTGCATGTTATAGCATGCATCGGTGCTTCCTTCCTTTCTTTTTTTCCTTCATCCCTCTTTATGGATGGATAATCTTCTACTGTATGGACATAACCCATTTCATTTCTCTGTTCATTGGTTGATGGACCTTTGGGGCTACTCAGAATAATGCAGCTATGGACAACCGTGTACAGCTTTTTGGGAACTTCTCTTGTGTATATGCCTAGGAGTGGGGTTGCTGGGTCATGAAGCAGCTCTTTACCTGTTAGGGAAGGACAGAGCTTCTTGACTGTTTTGTTCACAGCATCCTGGGTGCTTGGTGGAGTTGCTGACTCACTGAAGAGTGTGTTCCATATATAAGTTGAACTTGCAATTTATTGATTTAGATTTTGGAATCCTTACCCTGCATGAAAAGAGAGCGGTCCCCTGGGCTTGGGTCCTGGCTCACTACAGAGCGTGGGCTTGGGCAAGTCCATTCACTTCCCTGGGGCCCAGTTTTCTCACCGATACAAATGGGTCTAGCACTCACACCTCCCGGGCTCACCGTAAATGCCCCATGAGCACATGCCCACGCTGGCAGGAGGCCCTGAGTGGCGTCACCACGGGGCTTAACCCCTGGCCCTGCTCCTTTCACTGGACGTGGGACCCTGAGCAGGTGGCTGAACCTGTCAGGGCCTCCCTTCTCTCTTCCCTAAAATGGAGAAAAACCACCTGCTCTGGTGTTCCCTTTGCACTGTTAAGTCCCTAAAATCTCTCTGTTAAAGAAGAAGGGTCTGTCTGCTTTTGGTGCAAATAAGTTTTCTGTAGCCCTTGTTAAGGGTAGCACCCGTGCTGCGTTGACACACCCCCCTTCCATCCCTGGCAGTACGTGATGGCCACCGACAGCCTGCAGCTCCGCTACGCCGACGACGGGCACTGCAAGGGAGACACCAACCCCAGCATCCCCTACCCCACCAGGCTACAGTGGCAAATCCCAGAAGAAGTAAGTCTCATTTACTATTTTCCCGGGAAGGAGGTGGATGTCAAAAGCTCCCATCCTTGTTTTCCAGCTGTGCTCCTGAAATGTATCCACCCAGGCAATTTTCACCCGGAACATGGAGCCACTGCAGCCCCTTTCATATCATCCCGTGGGAGCCAGAGTGGATATTTCTTCTTCTGCCTTCCGCTTTTGCTCTCATTATCGGTGGGATTTCCAGTGCAACCGTTGCTAATTGGAGAAACTAAAACGCCAAGCCAAGTATAATCATGTGGTCTGGAGTTGAAATACTGTAAATGGCTAATTTATAAATTTTAGAACACCACGTTCCTCTGAAGATTCTCCGATGTAGAGCGTTCAGTTGGGGCCCACTTGGAAAGGAATTTTAGGGTTGGAAAAGACCAAATCCTAGCTCACCATCTCCGAGCAGGAATTCCTGGGGCCCCAAGAGATCATTTCCGATGCGGTAAATTACTGTATCTAGTGCTGCGGTCTCGTCCGCTTGCGCCTGCTAGTCCTGTGGTTTCAGGGCTGGCAGGTATTCTGCAGAGAGTCTGACGTGGCTTAGGGTCCTTGCAGCTGACCAGTTTTGTCACGCTGCCTCCTTGGTTGCCATGGCACAGCATCAGTGGGCTCCAGCAAACAAAACCCACAAATGCTAGAAATGTCCTCTGGAGTCCTATTGGGAATCTGCCTGCGTTCTCAGTGCTTGGGGCAGCGCACCGCCCCCCCCCCCCCCGGGGCCATGTTGATACCACATTGGGGCTCCTGGATCATCTTTTGTGGAAAGGATGAGAAAGCCTGAGATGTATGTGGTTTTCTAGGTCACAACTCCATTGCCTCACTGAAAACTAGCTTCTGATTTTCTTCTGGGTGTGTGTCTTTACGTTTCTTTTCCTCCATTGAGTTAAACCTTTTTTTCCTTCTTTCTCTTAAGTGTCAAGAGGTTATAGAGACTTCCCTGAACAGTGCAAGCCTTCTGGCAGATGATGTGGATTTCCATTCCTTTCCATTTGACACTTTTGGTAAAGGCGTAATCAAGAAGTGTCGAACCAGCCCAGATGCCTTCATCCAGCTCTCCCTGCAGCTGGCTCATTATAGGGTAAGGGTCCCCCGCCCCCGGCTTTGGTGGCGAGTGCTTGCCTGGGGGGTTCCTAGATGCATACCCCACAGTTGGGAGAGACCCAAGACCTGCACCTGCTGGCGACAAAAGCACCACCAGGTCTTGATTGCCGGCTGAGCCTGTGGTCCAGGTGGGATGGGGTCAGCAGAACGCCCAGGGCTGGAGAAATTCCCTGAGTTTCACAGGACAGGGAGACTCGGGGGCAGGAAGCAAAGGGAGGGCTTGTCTGCTGGGAGAACTAAACCTTAGGTATGTCCCAAATCCTGGAGTCTAGTAAAGTGGAAGCACTCAGGGCAGATTACTTAATGCGTCTCAACTCTGTCTTCCTTTTCCACACTTGGGGACCTGCCGAGTGGCCTTGGGGTGCTCTGGGCCTGATGAGGTCCCTGTATACCGGTGGCCTACTTCCCTCTGCTTCTCGGGCCCTGCATCCCAGTTTGCCCTGCATGGGGCAGCCCTGTCCCAGGAAGCAGCCCGAGCATGCAGAATGTATCTGCGTGGGGCTCCGAGCCCACGAGAAGGAGCATTCCACCCAGGAGAGGGGCCGTGGCAATGACAGTGGCGTTGGCCCAAGAGATTCTTGGTGTCTCACCAAGAACTTCTAGTTCAACCCAGGGCTGCTTTGCAGTGTGTTGTGTCCACGTGGTAAGAGCTGCTGCTGTGGGAGTTTTGCCCTGTGTCCCACACTGGTCTAAGTGTGCTGCACACATCCTCCCCATATGCCCAGCCTGCCAGGGAGGCACTCGTTACCCTGTTTGCAGGTGAGGAAGCTGAGGGCTGGAGAGGGGAAACCACTTGCCAGGGTGATCCCCCAGATGTCACCTTCCAGGTGAAGCCAGGTAGGCAACCCTGGACTCCACACCTCTGGACTCCATACCTGTGGGCTCCATACCTGAGGGCTCCACACCTGTGGGCTCCACACCTGAGGGCTCCATACCTGAGGGCTCCACACCTGTGGGCTCCACACCTGAGGGCTCCACACCTGTGGACTCCATATCTGTGGGCTCCACACCTGTGGCCACCATACCTGTGGGCTCCATACCTGAGGGCTCCACACCTGTGGGTTCCACACCTGTGGGCTCCACACCTGTGGCCACCATACCTGTGGGCTCCATACCTGAGGGCTCCACACCTGTGGGCTCCACACCTGAGGGCTCCACACCTGTGGGCTCCACACCTGTGGGCTCCACACCTGTGGGCTCCATACCTGAGGGCTCCACACCTGTGGGCTCCACACCTGAGGGCTCCACACCTGTGGACTCCATATCTGTGGGCTCCACACCTGTGGCCACCATACCTGTGGGCTCCACACCTGAGGGCTCCACACCTGTGGGCTCCACACCTATGGGCTCCACATCCTCTATCACTGAACTTAAGAAAATAAGGAAATGCAGAAAAGCAAAAGTGACAGTACCGATACCAGATAAACTAGAACTCACGAGCCAAAACCACATTCAGAATTGTTGATGATACAGTTCTTATGCGTGATTGTGACACAAAAGGACAAATATCATATGGCTGCACTGCTTGGACATAAGTGGAATAAGCAAATTCATAGAGTCAGAAACTAGTATACTGGTTATGGGATGGAGAGGCATTTTAAGGAATGGGGATTTAATTTTAAAAAGTTAACACCACTGAATTGTATATTTGAAAAGGGAAAAGAAAGGCAATTTCAGGTTGCATATAAGTTACCCCCCCTCCAAACCCATAGAGCTGTATAACACAGCGTAAACAGTGTGCTAAAGTTAACAGTATAGTTGTAGTGATTTATTTCATGTATTTGTAAACAAAGGTACCACACTTATGCAAAGTGTTAATATTAGGAAAACTGAGTGTGTTGTGGGGAGCGGTATATGAGAACTCTGTACCTTTTGCATGATATTCCTATAAACCTATAGCTTCTCTAATAAAATTTTAAAAGTATTCCTGAAAAGAAAAAATGATTACAGCAAGCATGAAGCTTTATTTTCCCAAATAATATCCTCAGTGAAAGGCATAAACTAAAAGCAATTGGACCAAAGCACAGTGACTGTAGGAGACTTTAACTCAGTTTTGTGTCTTTGATGGATCAAGTGACTAGAGGATATAATAGAATCGAGAGACCAGGTCTTGGGAAGAATAAGCTTGCGTTTTAGAATCGCCAGGCAAACTTTGTGCATGTGACACAAAAAAGTGGGTTACGCCTGCATTGCAAAGAAGATTTTAAGAGAGCACCATGTTCTATGGTAATGAAGTTGGAAACCTCGATGAGATTTTTATTATTTTTTATGACAATACAAATTAGCGAAACGAACTCAAGAGAAGATGAGTATACGTGGATGAACACGAGACGTCATCAGGAGAAGCCCCCAGATGTGGTCTAGATAAGCTCGGGGCTTTGAAGAGCTCACAGCTTTAGAGATGTCGGAAGGGAAGGAAACTGCCTGATTCCCATCACAGAACTGGTGATAATGACCTTCATTGAGCCGCCACAGCTATGGTGCTGTATTAGTTAGGGTTCTCTAGAGAAACAGAATCAACAGGGAACACTCACAAATATAAAATTTATAAAAGTGTCTCACATGACCATGGGAACGCAATCCAAAATCCACAGGGCAGGCTGTGAAGCCGACAATTCCGATGGAGGGTCTGGACAAACTCCACAGGGGAGGCTTGCAGGCCAAAGCAGGAAGAGAGCCTATCTCTTCTGAATCTTCCTTAAAAGGCTTTCAGTGATTAGATTAAGCATCATGCATTACAGAAGACACGTCCCTTTGGCTGATTACAAATGGAATCAGCTGTGGATGCAGCTGACGTGATCATGATTTAATTCTATGAAATGTCCTCATTGCAACAGACAAGCCAGCACTTGCCCAACCAGACAAGCAGGTACCACCTCTTGGCCAAGTTGACACGTGAACCTGACCCTGACAGGTGCCAAGTACTTTGCAAGGATTAACCCTCACAACAGCCCCAACCAGGTACTGTTCCTTCTCCAGTCCACACGTGAGGTGGAGCATCTTGCCTGAGAAACTGTAGCTAGTAAGAGGCAAGGCTATTTCCCAGGCTGGTTCTAGAACCTTTGTCTTTAACCACTATGATGCCAGTAAACCTGATAGAAACTACCAAGAGAGGAAAAAAAGAGAAAAGAAAGCCATTGACCAGTTCTGCTCATGAATGTAAGCCTAAAAGCCCTAAATAAATTTTTAGCAAAAGGAATCTACCAGTATAGGAAAAGAATAACCCCAGGGATGGGAAGATGGTTTAGTATCTGTGAGTCTGATGATATATCATATTGCTAGGTCAGAGAAGAAGCAGATAATCATCCTAAGAGATACTGTGCTGGTTTGAAAGGATGTATGTACCCTAGAAAAGCCATGTTTTAATCCTACTCAATCTTGTGGGAGCAACGGTTTCTTCTAATCCTTATTCAGTACCGTAGATCGGAAGCTTGATTATCTCCATGGAGATGTGACTCAGTCAATTGTGGGTATTAAACTTGATTAGATGGAGATGTGTCTCCACCCCGTTCTATGTGGGTCTTGATTAGTTTACTGGAATCCTATAAAAGAGGAGACATTTTGTAGAGAGTGCCTTTTTGAGAATGAGGAGAGAGCCACAGAACCATGACAGAAGTATGAGAGAACCAAAGAGTGCACCAGCCAGCGACCTTTGGAGATGAAGAAGGAAAACACCTCCCAGGGAGTGTCATGAAGCAAGAAGCCTGGAGGGAAAGCTAGCAGACATCGTCATGTTTCACCATGTGCCTTCCCAGTTGAGAGAGAAATGCTGAACTTACTGGCCTTTCTTGAGTGAAGGTAACCCTTTGATGGTGCCTTGATTTGGACATTTTTTAAAACTTGCTTTAATTTGGAGATTTTCACGACCTTAGAACTATGTAACTTATTAAATCCTCCTTTTTAAAGAGCCATTCCATTTCTGGTATATTGCATTCTGGCAGCTAGCAAACTAGAACAGATACTGTGCTGGTTTGAAAGGATGTATGTCCCCTAGAAAAGCCATGTTTTTTTTTTTTTAAGCCATGTTTTAATCAAAATCCCATTTCATAAACGTAGAGTAATCCCTATTCAATACTGTTATGTTTGAAACTGCAATCAGATCATCTCCCTAGATGATATGATTTAGTCAAGAGTGGTTGTTAAGCTGGATTAGGTGACGACATGTCTCTACCCATTTGAGTGGGTCTTGATTGGTTTACTGGAGTCCTATAAAAGAAACATTTTGGAGAATAAGAGATTCAGAGAGAGCAGAGCAGAATGACACAGCCACGAGAAGCAGAGTCCACCAGCCAGCGACCTTTGGAGATGAAGAAGGAAAACGCCTCCCGGGGAGCTTCATGAAACAGGAAGCCAGGAGAAGAAGCTAGCAGATGATGCCGTGTTCACCATGTGCTATTCCAGCTGAAAGAGAAGCCCTGACTGTGTTCGCCATGAGCTTCTCATTTGAGAGAGAAACCCTGAACTTCATCAGCCTTCTTGAACCAAGGTATGTTTACCTGGATGCCTTAGATTGGACATTTCTATAGACTTGTTTTAACTGGGACATTTTCTCTAGCTTAGAACTGTAAACTAGCAACTTATTAAATTCCCCTTTTTAAAAGCCATTTTGTTTCTGGTATATTGCATTCCAGCAGCTAGCAAACTAGAACAGGTACTAAAAAGGCATTCAACATTTACTATCCATTCCTGACGACAACTCTTAGGAAAGGGCTGCTTGCTTAGCATAAGTCCCGTCACATCTCAAGTAGCTGGCATATAGCTTAAAGGTGAAAATGTGGGACAGTCCCATTAAAACCAGAAAGACAGGAGGCTTCTGACACCTCTACTGCTCTTGAGTGGTTTACTGCTACGTGCAGCCAGTGCAGGTGACAGGATAATTGAGCCAAAGGAACATCGCGTGTTAGCTCAGAGAGGAAGCAGGAGAAATGCTTTTACAACAAGTGCTGCACTGGAGGGGGAGGCCCAGTGCAGAATTTGCCAGAGACCAGTATCCTTCTCGGTTCCCAACAACAGCTAAGTTGAAAATAAAATGGACACTAGAAAGGAAACTCGAAGTTGCCCAGGCATTCATTTGTGAAGTGAATAGGACCTCTGAAGAAAAGCCTGGAAGCCATCCCAAGGAATGCAGAGGACTCCAGGAGAGCGAGAGATGGCTGGAGTTTGGATAAAAAGACTCAGCGTTGTAGACAGGTGAATGTTCACCGCTTATAAGTTTCATTCGAACATAGAGATCTAAATATGATTTTAGGAAAGGCGCTTGACCAATTGATTTTTTTTAAACAATTTTTACTGAGAAACCTTCACGCATGTACAGTCCATCCATAGTGTACAATCAGTGGCTCACAATATCACCACATGGTTGTGTATTTATCACCATGATCATTTTTAGAACATTTGATTCACTCCAGAAAAAGAAATAAAAGAAAGAATTCGTACATACCTGTTCTAGGTTGCTAGCTGCCAGAATGCAATATACCAGAAACAGAATGGCTTTTAAAAGGGGAATTTAGTAAGTTGGTAGTTTACAGTTCTAAGGCGGAGAAAACATCCCAATTACAACAAGTCTATAGAAATGTCCAATCAAAGGCATCCAGGGAAAGACACCTTGGTTCAAGAAGGCCGATAAAGTTCAGTGTTTCTCTCTTGAGTGAGAAGGCACATGGCGAACATAGTCACAGTTTCTCTCTCAGTGTAAAGGCACTTGGCAAGCAAGGCATCATCTGCTAACTTTCTTTCCAGGCTTCCTGTTTCATGAAGCTCCCTGGGAGGCATTTTCCTTCATTTTCGAATGTCGCTGGCTCGTGGACTCTCTGCTTCATGGTGCTGCAGCATTCTCTGCTCTCTCCGAGTCTCCCATTCTCCAAAATGTTTCCTCTTTTATAGGACTCCAGTAAGCCAATCAAGACCCACCCAAATGAGTGGAGACACATCTCCCCTAATCCAGTTTAACAACCATTCTTGATTGGGTTACATCTCCAGTGAGATGATCTGATTTCAAACATACAGCATTGAATATAGGAATTATTCTGCCTTTGGGATTTAGATTAAAACATGGCTTTTCTAGGGGACTTACATCCTTTCAAACCAGCACAATCCCATACCCCACATCCCTTCCTCTCATTGACTACTAGTGTTGCAATCTACCCAATTTTTTACCCATTATTCCCCCATTATTTATTTTTTTAATCCTTATTGTTATTATCGTTTTTTTTAAACTAATTGACCTATAAGTTCATCTGAGAGAGTTAACATTTGAGAACAACCAGGGACATTTTGAAAACGAAAAGTAGTAAAGTCGTGTTTGGAGCAGTGGAGATTGTTCTTTTGGAGCCTAAAGTAGGGAAACTAGAAAATTATGGTCATTAAAATGGGGTAATACTGATGCAAAAAATAGATCCATAAATATAGTACATGATAAGGGAGGTGTTTAATACTAGTGGAGGGAGAATGGACGAATCATCAGTGAATGGAACTGAGAAAACTAGCTAAATGATTCTATTTGTGAAAAAAAATAAAGACGTCTAATAGAAAAATGGAATCAGAACAGAAATTGGTGATTCACAAGGGAAGAAAACATTATTAACCTGGAATTCAATAGAAGCAAATTACGCAAGATTCAGTTTTTGCCTGTGCATTTGGAAGACATTTTTTAATTCTGCATTGGTGGGGATATCCTGAGGTGAGGATTTTCGGACACAGCTGTTGATTCTCAACCTGGCACTTAACCGAAAGAACCCATGAGCACCGTGGATCACATGGCCAGAAAATTCTACCGGAAAGGCATAAATATGTATTTTTAGAATTGTAGCCGTAAAGAAAGGACACATACACGAAGATATACATCAGCCTGTGCTCCGTAAACATTCGAAGCAATCTGAAAAGTCATCAGTAAGAACTGTGTTAAATTATGGTGTTTTCATACACTGGAATATTATATAACTATTAAACCATGTCTGTGGCATATTATGTGGAAAAGTTTAAGTCATAAAACCAGTTGTGCAACTCGATTCTTTATTACAGGGGTCTGTAGACTGTGACCCCCCCAGGCCAAATTTGGCCCTTGTCCTGTCCTTATATAGCCCTTGGGCCAAGAATAGTTTTTACAATTTTAAATAGGAGAAAAAAATCAAGGCGAGAAGGATATTTTGTGAAATGTGAAAATTATATGACATTCCAGTGTCCATAAATAAAGTTAGCCTTTATTTTTTATTAAAAATTTTTTTTTTGCATGGGCAGGCACTGGGAATCGAACCCAGGTCTTGGGCATGGCAGGCAAAAAACTGCCACTGCGCCACCATCACCTGCCCCTATATATATATATATATATTTTTTTTTTTTTGCATGGACAGGCACTGGGAATCGAACCTGGGTCTTTGGCAAGGCAGGAGAGAATTCTGCCTGCTGAGCCACTGTCGCATCACCCTAGCTAGCCTTTATTAAATAGCTAAAATACAAAATACATACTTTGCCCCTTGGATCCTCCTTTCCCTCCCCTCTTCTTAAAATGAACCCCATTGGAAACATCTCTCACAGGGAGACAGAAGGGATATTTTATAAATATGCGACCTCACTCTCAACTCTGTTTGCCGTAGAACCAGGCATTAGAGTTCCTCCTGGACACCAGCCAAAGGAGACTTAATTACTGATGTATCAAGGGAAGAAGATTATGAATTGCCAGGTCTCTGTGCTGGGCCCCGAGGGAACCATGGAAACCGTCATGCCAGGGACCCCGAGGCTGGAGACAGAACCATGCCATAGGTGGTTCTGCTCCTGGGCCACCATAGGTGGTTCTGCTCCTGGGCCACCATAGGTGCCCGCTCCTGGGTCTTCCTGCCCCGTCCCCTGCCCCCTGGAGCCACGCAAGCTGGCCCCGCCCCTAATGTGCTGTCACCCCTTAGGAAGCCCTGCTGCCCAGTGACTGCACGCCCTCCTGTCCCCACAGGCGATCTTGGTGTCCTTTCTCCGGGCATGATGCCTTTGGCTCCACGGGGTCCTTCTCTCTTGCAGGCTGTACCCTCTCCCCCTCCGGGAGGGTAGGGGGCCTGAGTTCGCAGGTCAACAGGGTGAAGCCGAGTCCTGCCCACACAGCCCCAGCGTCCCAGCACAGGCTGCCTGCCTCGCCCCGTCTCCTAGACTTATGGCCAGCCTCGACCTTTGCAGGCTGTCAGTCCTCGGAGGCTGGGATACAGGGTGCTTTCCTTCCACAGCAACAGGGTCAGACAACGCCTGCCCTCTGGGACGCCTCTCTGTCCTGCCACCTACTGCTTCCCCCCCACCTGCCCTGGTCATCTCAGCCCCTCCAGAGTCTCAGCTCCAGGGGCATGCTGCCTCCACAGCTCCACGGGGGCCTCCACTCGCTTCCCTTCCGTCTCCTTTCCCTGTCCCTGCTTTGCTCTTCACTGGACACAGATTCCAGGTCACCCTGCCCCTCACTCCCGGCCCCCCTCCCCCAGCAGGAGGGCTTATCACCTTGGTTCAGTCCAGCGGCCACTGTGAAACCCCCCATGCTGCTGGTGTCCAGCGGGACCCTGTGCACTCTCTCTTCCACTCCCCTAAAGCTCCATTCCACATTTCCTATACCAGACTCCAGTGCCTCCCCCATCCTTACTCTCAGCCAGTGACCCTTCTTCTTTCCTTGAGAAATGGAAGCTTTCAGAAGAGATCGTCCAGCTGCTCCCGCTGCCCCAGCACCTGCCAGCCCTCCTCCAGCTGCTCCCTTCTGCTGTGTCCTTCATCCTTTCTGATGGGGGGGGGGGCTGTCCATGCTTCAGGCTAGGGCTGACCCCCCTATCTGTGCCCGGGACCCCCTTCTACTGTCCCGCTCACGGACCTTCCTCCTGCACCCATCCTCTCTCTGTTGCAGCCCCTATCCTTCCTTCTCTACTGGAGTCTTCTGGGCATCATCCAGACGTGAGGCTGTGTCTTCAGTTATGCCAAGTATCTTTAAGCCATTCCAGCTGTTGACTGCACATCTGGGTGTACCCTGCGTTCCCTCCCCGCGGATAAGTTCCCATAAAGGGAACGGAAGCCGAGGTGTGTGGAACGCAGGAAAGTGTGTGATGGGCTCTGCCTGCATCTCCGAAGGGAAGCCCCCGCTCCCGCAGCCGCCCCCAGAGCCAGCGCCGCCCCCGCGTGCCACCTCCCCGCGCCCGCAGAGCGCCCGTCGGGGCTGAGACCCGAACTGACCCTAACGGCGGCTTTCCTTGCTGACCTTAACCGATCGCGTCCTGGGCATAAGGTGGCACCAGCTTGCCCGGACTTCTCTCACGCTGCCTCTCCTCTCCCAGGACATGGGCAGGTTCTGCCTGACCTACGAGGCTTCCATGACGCGGCTCTTCCGCGAGGGCAGGACAGAGACCGTGCGCTCCTGTACCAACGAGTCGTGCGCCTTCGTGCGCGCCATGGTGGACCCCACGCAGACGGTAAGGGCGCCCTGCACGCGGTCTGGAAAGGAAGCCTGAGATGGCCGTCCAGTCGTACTCTTGCCTCCAAAGCAGAGGCATATTCGGTGTTTTCCTTCCACGTCTCTCAAGGAATGGGAAAGTACTAAAAAATATCCTCCGAGCTGTGTGCAAAGAAAGGAGTATCACGGAGCATCCCGTTTCCATATAATGTCTATAGATCAGGTGGCACTTCTTAAAAGGCTCTAAGTCAGAAAAAAATGCAATAGAAGGATTAGTAAATGGGTGCTAAGGAAAAGTTCCAAATGGTGGGGCTCTGGTTTAGGAAATAGCACCCATCCTGGGACCCTCTGCTTGCCCCCAGCCCAGCACTGAGCCCCTTGGCTCTGAGCTGGGGGTTCCCTAGCACTGTCTTTAAATCCTGGCTGTGACCTGGGCAGCGTGGTCAGCTCACTGTCACAGATAGGGACACAGAGACTCAGGTGAGTTTAGCAAACTGCTGGACCACACAGCTAGGAAATGGCCCGGGTTGGACACACCTGATGCCAGCCAACAAGGACACTCACTGGCCCAGGAGATGCGGCCAAAGTCCCTTTCCTCTGCGGGGAACCTCCCTCCCAAGTGACTTTCAGCTCCATGGAGAGGGAAGCTGTTGGTGCTGTGATAGGCAGTGGCTCTGATGTATCGTTAGATGCCTTCAAAAAGCACATTTGAAGACTGGGTCTCGAGTAGGTAGACAGGTGGCCTCTCCCTACAAAGATCTGTATCCCCCCTGATTCTGTGATTCACTTCATGGAGCCGAAAAGAGCCAGAAGCAGCCTCTCTGGGGTCAGCTTTATAGCCCAGAAGGACTGCTTGAGCAGAGCTAGCCAGACCTCTCGGAGGTTCTCTGGCCACCCACGACAGCACTGCAGCGAGGTGATGGGGACGGAACCTCATTTTCAGACAGCGAGAATGCGAGGCTCATGAAACATGTTGAAATCGGGCTATCCCACCCGCTTCGTGACCTCGTTTGTGTAAGGGGGGAAATAACACCAGGCAGGCTGCAGGGTGGACCCAGCACCCAGCACGTGTCTCCAACAGTGACCCCTCTGTGGCCTCTGGACACTGCACGGCAGGGACACATTTCAACAGAAGGGGGCAGCCAGCCAGTGGGGCTTCTGGCGAGGTGTCCCCCATCAGGAGACGGAATCGCTCCCTTTTCCTGCTGCTGTAGCGAAAGAAGCCCATAACTTTTTATTAAGGCTGAGATCTGCCCTGCCTCGCCTAAAACGTCCAACGTGCTTCATCCCCGTTGTTTGTTCTTTAGGTTGAGCAGAGGCTGAAACTATTCAAGGTTGCATCTGAGAAGCATCAGCTTCTGTACCGCCTGGCGATGATTGGCTCTGGGATCGATCGTCACCTTTTCTGCCTCTACGTGGTGTCCAAATACCTGGCTGTGGATTCCCCTTTCCTTAAGGAAGTAAGTCGCTTATTCCCAGGACAGTTGACTCAAACATATGCACTGAACCCAAACTCAGCATCAGGCAGTGGGGTCTTGGGACGTGGTTGTAATACAAATGGGAATTTTGAGCTGTGGATTTGGTGTTGCATTTCTTCAGTGCCCCAGAATGCTTTGCTGTCAGATTTATCCTCCTGACTTAATAGATGGAAATAACCTCGAGAGCACATATAATTGTGAAAATATATAAAGGGCATCAAGAAGTGATAAGTTCTGAGTATTTGTTGCCTTTGTTTTAAATATAGTTTATTTAATTAAAAGTTTATCAAATTTAATTTTTTACTGATGGCTGTGTTGAATGACCGGCTTGAAAAATTCCTGAAAATTGGACAGGTGGCCTGCGCACGGGACTTGGTACAAATGGGCTCCAGCGTAGCATCTCCATCCCAAATCTTTATATATAGCCACCTCCAGTTTTGTCTGAGATGCTGTTAGCTGCTCTGGACCCCGACTGATGCCCTTACCTGCTCTGTACACATAGTTCCCTAGACCAGCGAGACCTTCGGGGACATGGGCCTCTTCAATCTAAAACAGTCAGGAGACGAAGCACACATTTTCTTCTCTCTGCAGCAGGGCTTCTCGGTCCCAGGAGAACGCGGGATTTAGGGAATGTGTCATTTGAGCATTTCCTGATTCCGCGGTCCTTCTTGTACTCGATAGGTTTTAGCTGAACCTTGGAGACTGTCCACCAGTCAGACCCCTCAGCAGCAGGTGGAGCTGTTTGACTTGGAGAGAAATCCAGATTATGTGTCCAGTGGAGGGGGCTTTGGACCGGTAAGTAAAGAGGGGCGTCATGGAACCCAAGCACCCAGCCCCAAGCCCAGGGCTGTGGCCGCCCATCCGCTGCTCGGCTGCAGCGATCTCAGTTCTGATAATATGGTTTGTGTACCAGTACAAAGGAATTCCTGCTGATGATTATTTTTAAAAAATTTATTTTAATTTTTTAAAAAATATAACAAACGCAAACATTCTTAACTTTTGATCATTCCGTTCTACATATATAATGAGGAATTCACAATACCATCACATAGTTGCATATTCATCATCATGATCATTTCTTCGAACATTTGCATCAATTCAGAAAAAGAAATAAAAAGACAACAGAAAAAAATTCATGCATACCATACCCCTTACCCCTCCCTTTCATTGATCACTAGCATTTCAAACTGAATTTATTTTAACATTTGTTCCCCCTATTATTTATTTTTATTCCATATGTTCTACTTGTCTGTTGACAAGGTAGATAAAAGGAGCATCAGACACAAGGTTTTCACAATCACACAGTCACATTGTGAAAGCTATCATTATACAGTCATCTTCAAGAAACATGGCTACTGGAACACAGCTCTATATTTTCAGGCAGTTCCCTCCAGCCTGTCCACTACATCTTGAACAAGGTGATATCTATTCAATGTGCAAGAGCAACCTCCAGGACAACCCTTCCACCCCATCTGCAATCTCCAAGACATTGACACTCCGCTTTGTCTCATTTCATTCCTGCTAATGATTAATATAGGTGCCGTTGACAGGCTTGGGTTTTTATGATAAAAAGTTCCCTTTCTGCTTGCCTTCTGTGCAGGAGACCCGGGTTCAATTCCCGGACCATGTACCTAAAAAACAAACAAAAAAATTCCCTTTCGCATCATGTCACTTCCCAATGTTAAATTTAAACTTATTTTGCACACAGGTTGCTGACGACGGCTATGGTGTATCATACATTCTCGTGGGAGAAAATCTCATCAATTTCCACATATCTTCCAAGTTCTCTTGCCCTGAGACAGTAAGTCCCCTTTTTTCTAAAGATGGAGTATTTTCACTTTTTATCTTTTTTAAGCATGTCTCATCCTGAATTGGGCATAAGTTATCAATTCAGTTATCTACTTCTACTTGGCTTGGGCCTTCTGAAATTAATGAATTTCAAAATTCGCTTAACCTGGTTTTAAAGAAATATGTCTTATTGGTTGAAAATGTTCATCTTTGCAGATAGCGGCGGTTTGTAATCTTAAGTAATGTCGGAGTGCTTCTAAAATGTTTTGACTTTCTAACACTTGGAGGGTGGACCAAGAGTAGTGAGCACAGGTTCAGAAATATGAATACATACATTGTAGCCGCGAGGGGGGCTGTAGTGTCCTTTCGTGAATGGGATGAGTGACCCTTTCATAGTAGGGTACACTCAATCCTTTTCCATATTGTATGTAACCTGACAGTCACTGTTAACAGGAAAAAAACTGAAATTCATTGACTAGTTGTGTCAGATGCAATGCTTTAACATTAGGGGAAGCCCTGATGAAAACACACCCACACAAACAAAACTGGTCACTGTTACCCGAAACATTTCTCCAAAATGTGTATGTTGGTGATTAAACCATTCGGTCAAGGATTAGAGAATTGGCCAAACGAATTTTAATTCTTTGAGTTGGATTAAGAATAGGCTTAATGAAAAGGCTTTGAAATGCGGGAATTTCCACCTTTTAATGTTGTTTATTTATTTTTTTATTTTTAAATGACAGGATTCGCATCGCTTCGGGAAGCACCTGAAGCAGGCAATGAGTGACATCATCACCCTGTTTGGGATCAGTTCTAATTCCAAAAAGTAATTCCATTGGCACTGCTCCGAAGGAACATGGACTCTTCCGATAAAACCAAATGAAAATTAAGTATCAACCCTGATGGTAGTGCAGGATGAAAAATGGCCCTTGAAAAACTCAGTTGTTTTCCTTCCATAATGGGTTCGGTGATTCGCTTTTTCTAGAACAGCAGCCTCCACCATACGAGGTGTAACCTACTACTTCTCCGTACGTCCTAACTTCATGAACATTTGATAACGTCCCTCTAAAGTCTTTGTATCGGCTTGTATTTATTAAGGGATTAAAGTATGGTTGAATTAAGGGATTAGCAGATCTGTGACTTCACGTATTGCAAAAGGAAATGGCATGCCTCCTCAACGGAGAGGAAGCATCTAGCTTGCGAGGACATATAACTTTATCAGCATTTGTTGCGCCAAAGAAGAAAGGGTTGTTTGAGTTGGCGATGGTAACCATCACAGCTCACCCTTGTGTAATGCAGTAACTGAGAAAGCTGTGCTTTTGGTCACAGTATCTTGTCTCTGTGGGTAGCTCTGTCCTTGAGTTTGTCACTCTGCCTTTGCCTCTCCATCTTTCAAGCAAGTCGAATCCCACATCCCTTGTTTTAGAAACCTTGCCCATATTCAAAACCCAGTGCCTTAAAAAACGAAAGGCCCTTGATGCGAGGAAGACTGCGGGAAAGAGTCCTTTATTTCTGTAAAGTCTTTGTTTCTGAATTGTGGATGTATTACTCCTTTCCCAACTGAATTGAGTTTGGATGACCCTAAATAAACTGTTTTCCTCTGGTTTTCCGTACCTAGAGAAAGACCCAGCCCCGTTAGGAAGTCAGCTGTGCTGGGTTTTCCTAATTGGAATGCTTTGCCATCATAATTAAATGACAAACTGGCACATATCAGAGATGGGGAGCGAGAGATGATGGCAAGTCTTTGCATCGGCTTGTATTGTATAACTAAAATATGATTGAATTATTTAAGGAAATTAGTGGCCCTGTGACTTCACATGTTGCCAAAGGAAATGGCATGCTCTCTCACTGAAGAATAAAATATAATATTATATAATATCACTGTTTACCTAGATGAGAGGGTGAAGCATGGAGCATGGTACTGGCCCCTGCAAAACAAATAAAACCCAAGGACAACTGCAGAGGCTCAGGGGAGTCTAGCTGCCTCCTGCCAGCAACCTCCTGTTGAGAATCCAAAGGAGATGGGGGTGGGAGGGTGGGGGGTGGAGAGTGGATGGAAGCAACGTGCTCAGTCATTCTTTGGAATCTTGCAGGTAATGGGTGCTAGATGTCAACACAGCCTGTCCTCGCCTTTAGAGTGCCTTTATCGAAAGGGTCTGCCAGGCTGAACAACGATTATGCACTGAATTGTCTTCAGTATTTAATGTAAAAATTAAGTATCACGGAAGGAAATTCCCACTGCCTCGAGAGCTGTAATGATAAGCTTAAATGTCCACTTTTTTAATTGTGTATTTATTTTTCTGACCACTTTGTTCTTGTTGGGCTCACCTCCTCAAGAGTTCTGCACTCCAGGAGTAAAAAAAAGAGGGCTGAACTTTAGGAGACCAAGGCGCTTGCTGGAAGGCACACGCACATTTTATTTATGTATATTTTGTAATGTAAAAATCCAAAAAATGGGCCAAAGGACTTTTTTTTGCCTTCTAAAAACCTTAAGAAATGTAAACAAAAGACAAACACACAAACCCACCAACCAACAGCAGCCACTCAACCCCCCAATCACCCATGGTGTACGGTCAAGGAGGTGTGGGGATTTGCCAAGGGCAAGCGTGGCCTCGGCCACGAACCCACAGCCGCTGTCACCGCTCTCAGCCACGCTGGTCGCACACTGCGGACCACGGCACCGATCTGTGCCATCATCATGTTCACAGGTGAATTTGAGTATAATCATGTTAGCACTCAGATTTGGGCTCGCCACTCAGGTTTTAAGTGTTTCAAACGCAATTGTTAAATAATTGGCGCAGCTACCAAAATGCGATTTTATACTCCTTAAAAGAAGGGAGAGAGTCTTGATTGTATGCTTGACAGGGGATGGTAAGAGTATTATGTATTTTAATTTGGAACAAATCACAGTCTTGATGGAGCTGTGGTTTGAATTTATCTTGGATTGTCCACTATGTAAATATCATATACGCTCTAGTGTGTAGGTCTTAGGAATGTAGAGTGTGGATGTAGGGTTTCATGAATAAAAAATTAACCCTGGTCTGCTACAGTGTCTGTCTCTGTTTGTTTTGTTATGGGTAATGAAATGGCTATAAGTCAGTGCCTCTTGGAGCATTCCCTTGCCCCAGGGCCCAGAATTTGAGCACTTAGTAGGTGATCAGTAAACAGCTGCTAAACGAAGGCAGGAATTCAACACCCTCAACGGTTTTTTTATTGAGGGCCTACTATGTGCTGAGCGCTTCTCTAGGCACAGGTCCCCACCCTCTCCCAATCTGAATTCCAGCAGGAGGCAGGAGGTCGAGTGGACAAGTCTGAGGATCTTGTCTTAATAAGAGGACCCTGGTGGGTGGGGTGGAGCGGTGGTGGTTATTTAGAAGGGGCTTCAGCTCATGTCCGAATGAGGAGGCAGAGCCAGCGGTGTGGACCCAGCAGTGTTCGTAAGAGCATCTGGGACAAGCACGGAGGTTGGGGCCTTTGAAGCTGGGCAGTGCATGGCTCACACAGCGGCTGTGCCCAGGGAATGGTGCCTGGCACATGGACGCTCCTCAGTGTGGACCCTCGTGGGTTGGTGCCCTTGTGGGACCCTTCACGTTATTCGCTATCTGTCACTTGGGCTCATCAGTGTCTATCGGCTGCCTGTTAGAGCTGTGCAATTCAGGCTTCATCCTGAGCCTGAACTCCAGTTTGTTCAACATGCTTGTGTTATTCCAGCCAGGAAGTTAAACCATCTGCACGTGAGGACGCAGGAAGGGGCTAAAAAGATGCAGAACAAACCTGACAGTGATTCCTTTTGTTGAAAGGTGGTGTGATAGGGGGCAGTGCTCAAGGCAACTTGTTTGATCTGTAATTAAACACTTTAGCAGGAGAATTCATATGTCATATAATTAAGGACAGAGGCTATCCCAGTTTTCATCTGAAAAGGCCACTAGAAGGTTCTTCGGAATCCTGCCCTGAGTGTGGGGAAACAGGCACACACCCCAGGACACACAGGAAGCAGTGGTGCTAGGGAAACGAATGTTTGCTCTACTGAATTCAGCTCCACGTTGCAGAGTTAAGCTCCCAAGAGGTGTGCTACATTTGAAGTCAAGTAGGTTGATGATTTTGATTAGTAGTTGCCTGGAATATATTTTAAGTCATTATCGTGTCAGGAAAATTCTAATAGAATTTAATGGATGTCGACTCTAATGTTTAAGAATGATTTTTCGAGTAAGAAAGTCCTAGCCACATTCTTTTTGAAAAATGCCTTAAATATGCCAGCCCAAATTTAGAAGTTGTCAACTGGACAAGACTTGTGAGATTTTTTGAATGATATAATACATGGTATGGCTGTGTCCTTGGTTATACTGTTTGACTTAGAAAAGTAATTTCAAAAACTAATTAGAAATTTTTTAATTACAATTATTTTATTAAAACATTTTTTGGGTTTGAGTAATAGGAATTTTTAAAAACATTTTTATTGGGATATATATATATACAAAAATCAATAAAATTCCAAGTACATTTTTAAAATGTTACAGAACAGATTTCAAAGTTTGGCAAGGGTTACTTTTCCACAATTTCAGGTTTTTCCTTCTAGTTGCTCTGAGACACTGAAGACTAAAAGAAATATCAGTATAATGATTTAGAAGTCATACTCATTTGTTAAATCCTATCTTCTCTGTTATAACTCCTCCTTCTCCTTTGATCTTTCTCCTACTCTTTAGGGATATTTGGGCTATGCCCATTCCAACATTTTTACGTTGAAAGGGGGTGTTGACAATAAAGGATGGGAGATGAAACTAGCTGATATTCTTGGAGAGGCTCTGGCCCCCTCTGGGTAAAACATTTTTTATTTTTAAATTTTTATTTTATTAAACATTACTTGTACACGGAAACAAAGTACCTAAGAGCTCATGGTGAATCTGTGAATCTCCGCTTACCCACAATATCCCACTCCCATTGCCCGAACTCCCCTTGAACCTCACCTGGTTAGATTTGCAGGTTGCAGCTTTAACTCGAAATGTTTTTGCCCCTCTTCTTGATTAAGCAGTGACAGTACCTCCTGACTCCTGCGTTTGTGAAAGATGGATTTAGCTTGCTCCCTGCTCGAAGTCTGAAAGTTTTATTAACACTAGTTGTATCTGTTAGCTTTTACTTACCAACATCTCCTTCCCAGCAAACACTGTTTATATTCAGTTAGGGTCGTCCAGTTTTCAGTTACAAATTTCGCGGTCTGGCACCTAAGATCTGCAGTATGGGCGAGGTTGGGAATTGGCAGGTGCAAACACCTCTGCACAGGTGTAAGTCCCTCTGCACAGGTGCTCCCGTTACCTGCTCGTCCGCCCGCGAGGCTTCCTGCCCGGTGGTTCCTGCTCAGGCTGCCCCGAGATGCGGTGTTGGTGGGGGTCGAGCCCGGGGTCGCGGGGGGCCCATTTCTGCCCTGGCCTGAGGGGCTCGAGGGTAGGAAGGTTAGTTTAAAGACTGAGGTCAGAAGTCGACATTGGAGTCCCACCCAGCGGGGCCACACACCAGCCCTGGAACCCTCAGTTTCTGCATCTGAACTGAGATCCAGAGTGCCCCGCCCTGGCCTCGCTCTGCCCCGCCCCCCGCGCCATCGCCCCCTCCCACCCACGGGGCCCCGCCCCGGTTCAGGCCCCGCCCACCCCCGACTCCGCCCCCGCACGCCCCGCCCCGCCCCCTCCCCAACGGCCAACCGCCCCAGGAGTGCGAGGAGCCGGGTTCGCTCTGAGGAGGCCGGTCGAGGCGCCCTTTCTGGTGCCTGAGCCCCCGTCCCCGCCGGGTCTCCCCGCGGCCCCGAGCCTGGCCTCGAGGTCTGTAGGCGGGGAGGGGAGGCGGCGAGACTCTAGGTCGGCCGGGTGGGCGGTGGGACCCCCTGGTCAGCCCGGCGGGCCGTAGGACTCGCTCCCCTGGGGGCGGGGACAACCTCTGGTCGGCCGCACTGTGCGGTGGGACCCCTTGGCCAGTCAGTCAGGACGCTGGGACCTCCTGGTCGGTCACTCAGGACGGTGGGACACCCTGGTCAGTCACTCAGGACGCTGGGACCTCCTGGTCAGTCAGTCAGGACAGAGGGACCTCCTGGTCAGTCACTCAGGACGGTGGGACACCCTGGTCAGTCACTCAGGACGGTGGGACCTCCTGGTCAGTCAGTCAGGACAGAGGGACCTCCTGGTCAGCCAGTCAGGACAGTAGGACCTCCTGGTCGCTCAATCCGGACTACGGCACCCCCCGGTCAGCCCCCTCTGGGCGGTGGGACCCCCTGGTCAGTCTCCTTGGATGGCGCGACCCCCTGGTTAGCCCCGCGGTTGGTGGTAGGGCCGCCCCCTCCGCCCGCCCCGCCCCTCCGCCCGCCCCGCCCCTCCGCCCGCCCCGCCCCTCCGCCCGCCCCGCCCCTCCGCCCGCCCCGCCCCTCCGCCCGCCCCGCCCCTCCGCCCGCCCCGCCCCTCCGCCCGCCCCGCCCCTCCGCCCGCTCCGCCCTTCCGCCCGCCCCGCCCCTCCGCCCCGCCCCCTCACCTGGCCGCCTCCTTGCAGGTGCGCGGCACCTGGCGTGATCCTGCGTCTAGCAGGGCTCCGGGGCGATGCCCGCGCGAGGTCCGCTGTGTGGACATGGACGAGGCCGCTCTGCTCGACGGGCTGTCCGGTCCCGAAGACGACGTCGTGACAGACCTCTTCAGTCCCGACAGTCAGTTGGTCCCTGAGAACAGAACCCTGAAAAGCCCTGCGGCGGTGAAGCACGAGGAAGACAAGTTCCCGGTCTACAAGGACGCGTTCCTGAGCTCCGCCGACCCCAAGGAGCCGCTCCTGCACGCCTTCAACCCCCCGCTGAACGTAGACTGTAAGAATAACGTCAAAGTTGAGCTCCTGGTGGATGACAACGACGAGGAGCAGATTCTCGGGGAGTACCCAGGCCTGCCCGAGCTCAATCCCTTGGAAGACGCCGCTCTTCTTTCAGCCCCGCCGCCGCCCGCCTACAACGTCCACTTCCTGTCCTCCCTGCTGACCCCGCACAGGAGTCCTGCTGTCGTGCCCCTTGGCGCCTGGGCCAGGGAAGGAGCCACCCACCCGGGTGTCCGGATGATTCCAGTAAGACCACCCGGGGAAATAGGCACAGCACCCGTTTCACCCCTTTACAAAAATGTGAGACGGGAGGAGTTTATACCAAGATTTCTCTTTAGAAGCATTTTCCTGGATCAGTAACCAATCCAGACAGGGCAGCCCCCTTGAATCCTGGTGGCGTGCAGGGGTGTCTACCCAGCTGAGCCATCTACCTGCTTTTGAACTGTGTCTTAGGTCAGCAGTTCCAAAGGCCTATTGATGCAGAGAGCAGAAGACAAAAGAGTAGGGACAAATTAGAAAGTTAAGCTAGGACCCTACTGTTAAAGCTGTCATTGGCTTTAAGAAAGAAGCCCTGTTTATGTTTGAGAACTAGTGTCGGTGAAAACAGGATGACACAATTGAATTTTCATGTGTTTGCATTTTATGTTTAAAAAAAACCGTGAGGGTTGTAATTCACAAAAACATAGAGTTAATACTTGTGTTTGCTGAGCTTTGAAATCAAGCTGTAGATCTTTCTTTTACTAATGAATGTTATTCAAGCTTAGATAATATCCATCAGAGGCCAAACAAATTTCTGCTAACTCTCTGCCAACTGTCCTCCTTGGCTTATTCGTTTTGTTCTTGCTGAAATGAAACGCACCACTTCTTCTTTTTTTTTTTATACCAAAAGACAAAGCAAATGCGAACATTCCTATTTTGATCATTCTGTTCTACATATATAATCAGTAATTCACAATATCATCACATAGTTGCATATTCATCATCATAATCATTTCTTGGACCATTTGCATCTATTCAGAAAAAGAAATAAAACGAAAACAGAAAAAAATTTACACATACCATACCCCTTACCCCCCTCCCTTTTGTTGATCACTAGCATTTCAAACTGAATTTATTTTAACATTTTTCCCCCTATTATTTGTTTTTATTCAATATGTTCCACTCGTCTGTTGACAAGGTAGATAAAAGGAGCATCAGACACAAGGTTTTCACAATCACACAGTCACATTGTGAAAGCTATATTATCAATCATCATCAAGAAACATGGCTACTGGAACACAGCTCTACATTTTCAGGCAGTTTCCTCCAGCCTCTCCATTACATCTTGAATAACAAGGTGATATCTACTTAATGCGTAAGAATACCTCCAGGATAACCTCTGGACTCTGTTTGGAATCTCTCAGTCATTGACACTTTGTCTCATTTCACTCTTCCCCCTTTTGGTCGAGAAGATTTTCTCAATCCCTTGATGCTGAGTCTCAGCTCATTCTCAATCCCTTGATGCTGAGTCTCAGCTCATTCTAGGATTTCTGTCCCACGTTGCCAGGAAGGTCCGCACCCCTGAGAGTCATGTCCCACATAGACAGGGAGAGGGTGGTGAGACTGCTTGTCGTGTTGGCTGGAGAGAGAGGCCACATCTGAACAACAAAAGAGGCTCTCTTGGGGGTGACTCTCAGGCCTAAATTTTAAGTAGACTTGACCTATCCTTTGTGGGGTTAAGTTTCATATGAACAAACCCCAAGACTGGGGGCTCAGCCTATAGCTTTGGTTGTCCACACTGCTTGTGAGAATATCAAGAATTCGACTTGGGGAAGTTGAATTTCTCCCTGTTCTCACCATTCCCCGAAGGGGGCTTGCAAATACTTTCCCACTCACTGATCAAGTCACTCTGGGATTTATCAGGGGATCACTCTGGACAAACCAACAAAATCTCATGTTCTACCCAAGGTTCCAAGTACTTACGGTGTTCAATCAAACTATCTACATAAGTTATATTAGGAAATGCACTAGTCAAAATATAAATTTTGTACCAAATAAACATTTTTTGCTTTAGTCTCACACATAAGGTGAAATTTTAAAATATTAGTTGCCATCTTATTTTCAGCACCCTGCAATAATGACATTCCTTTGTTCTTCCTCATGCAAAAATATTTTTAAAATTTGTACATTTAGTCACTATCATTATACACTCTAGGCATTCCTAGATTATATCATCCCAGTCTTTATCATCTATCTTTCTTTCTGATTTCATTTATGCCCCCAGCCCTCCTCCCTCTATCATTCTCACATTCAGCTTCATTCAGTGTTTTAGCATAATTGTATTACAGTTAGGTAATATTGTGCTGTCCCTTTCTGAGTTTTTATATTCAGTCCTGTTCCACAATCTGTATCCCTTCAGCTCCAATTACCCAATATGTTATCCTATTTCTATCTCCTGATGGTCTCTGTTACCAATGAAATATTCCAAGTTTATTCACTAATGTCAGTTCATATCAGTGAGACCAAACAGTATTTGTCCTTTTGTTTTTGGCTAATCTCACTCAGGATAATGTCCTCAAGGTCCATCCATGTTTTTACATACTTTATGACTTTATTCTCACAGCTGCATAATATTCCATCATATGTATATACCACAGCTTGTTTAGCCACTCATCTGTTGATGGACATTTTGGTTGTTTCCATCTCTTTGCAATTGTAAATAACGCTGCTATAAACATTGGTGTGCAAATGTCCGTTTGTGTCCTTGCCCTCATGTTCTCTGAGTAGATACCTGGCAATGGTATTGCCGGGTCATATGGCAATTCTATATTCAGTTTTTGAGGAACCGCCAAACTGCCTACAAAGCGGTGGCACCATTTGACATTCCCACCAACAGTGGATAAGTGTGCCTCTTTCTCCACATCCTCTCCAGCACTTGTCATTTTCTCTTTTATTGATAATGGCCATTCTGGTGGGTGTGAGATGATATCTCATTGTGGTTTTGATTTGCATTTCTCTAATGGCCAGGGAAGTTGAGCATCTCTTCATGAACCCACCACTTTTTAAATGAAACAAAGGATCACCCCCAAAATGTATGCCAGCTCCCTCAAAAGATTTAGTTTGGAAAATTAGTTTAATCATCTATTGAATCATTTTATTTGGTTAGAGATTAAACTTTTTTGGAACATTTTTCAGTCTGTGTTCAGGTGGCCAGAGCTGTCATAAGCTGTAGTAGCAATCTCCTGGGTCTCTGCTTTTCTGTTTTTTTTTCCAGCCTGACTCGTGGAGTGGGCGGGGGTGTAATCTCTGCTCCCTGGCAGAAAGGAAAAGGATGGAGCCCAGGCTGGTGCCCCCCCTGTCCTCACAGCGTGTGCTTAGAGGGATAGCAGCCTCCAGTGAGGGGGAAGGAAGAGCCCCAGAGAGCACCCTTACCCCACTTGGGGGGTCGTCCTGGGGGGTGTTAACTTGAGTCCTAGTGGGGCATCTTGTTCCCTTTACAGAAGGTTCCATTTTGTCACCTAACCCAAACCTGGTCCCAGTCCTTTCTGCCTGTTGGTCCAAGCGCGACTCTCTTCCTGCTCAGAGAGGAGTCAGTGGGAATTAACCAGAACAGGAAAGGGTGTTTGCTCATGTTGACAGTAGCAACGTAATCCAGTTTTAACAGAATGCTGGCTTGGCAAAACAAAGGAGAGACTGATATTTCTTTGATTTTTAAAATATTTTATTGACTGTTTCCTAATTCAGTAATGTAATGAAAAAGATTAATTCAGTGAAAAAATATTTATCAGTTACACAGAATAAAATTATTTAACTGTTAAAATTATGGATAAATTGCTAATTTCCTTTTTCTAGAACTTCATTCTCACATATTGACCTTTGTTTATATCCCTTCTGTAAAAAAGAGATTTTACTGAAAGATAAGTAGTTCAGATATTAGTTGCATGGGGCTGAGGGCATGATAAATTTATTGTATAAGTATTTGTTAATTACAGAGAGGTAGATCTAAACTTTGATGACCTGTGTATGGGAAGGTCTCCAAAGCAGAAAACAGAAAAAATTTTTGAATTTTTTTGATATTTCTATAAAATTTGAAATATCTCAATAAACTGTTATTAGAAATGTAGCCAAACTACCCCTCTTTCAAGATTTATACCTAGGTGCTACCCTGTTGTGCTATATAATTTGCCAGTATGTGATAATTGTTATTTGTTTTATTAGGTTGGAAAATCTCCAAGTTTTAGTCAGCATCTGCATTTTGAAAAATAGTGATTTTTATGTGAGGTTTTTTTGGACATTACCTTTAAATCACTACACTTGAGACACATCTTTCTTCAGGACATTACAACCTCCTTCCTGGTCTTTTGGGAAGCTCACCTGAAGTCTGTAATGGACAGCCCAGGCAGGTGGAGGTTAAGCAGGGAAGACTGATAATGGAAAGCCTGGGTTAGCTGCTGTTGCCCAATCCTCTTTATATTTTATAAAGAAAAAAGCAAATTTTATAAAGAAGCATCCCAATTTTGAAACACAAAATTCTGATAGTAAAATATATATATTACTTTTAGGATTTTTTAGGTTTTTAAAAAATTCCATTATTTTCAGTGGTCTCATTGGTATTTCTCCATATTTTGGGTAATTTTGCTTGTGTAGCATTGAGTTGGGCGTTGTGATGAAGGAGACCTTAAAAACAAAGTTGGCAGTTATCATCTCCCCTCACATATTATTTGTCCTACTATTCAGTCAGGAAAGTTCTATATGTAAATTTTTAAGGCTGTTGTAAGTATTACCAAAACATCAGGAAGGGTATGACGCTTCTTGAGGGAGGAAAAACTTGATAAAATATGAGTAGAACATTAGATAAAACTAATCAGCATCCTTGAAGGGTGAGCAGTTCAGGTGATTTTAAGAAAGAAGAGGTGAGACTTCCAGTGCCTCCAGCAGGATGTAGTGCAGTTGAGCAGTAGAAGAAGGAACCTCCATTTACTTATCCCGTTTTCTGAAAAAGTACAAGTGCCATGTCAGAGCCACATCTCCACACCTCGCGGGTAGTTGGTTTGGGTCCTCAGAGTCGTCCTATGGGCGTCACCCATGAGCCTTGTCGCCCTGTAGGAAGAATTAAGAATTTTAGATTCACCAGTGAGGAATGAGAGGCATTAAGAGAAAGGACACTCTGTACTTTTGAAATGTGGCTTTTACCTAGAGCTCAAATTTCAATTTTCTCCATGCTGTAACTGCAAAAGCCAATGTCTATACCATCTCTTCTAAAATAGTGATGCTTTTTTAGGTTGGAATAAAAGAAGCAGGTGGTACTCTGACGTGTAACAATCCAGAGCAAGCAACTTTTCAGAACCCTCATATTCAAGAAACTTGTTGCAAGTTTTCATCATCCCAAGAACCAGAGGACACCTCCACCTGTTCTCTTAAAAAAGACTCTAATCCAATGGTAATTATACCAAAGAAAATACATATGACTAACCTTATGGTAAATGACACATATCGTTACTAAACCAATAGGTATTTCAGTCATTATTTTTCATTTTGTTTCCTTGTTGAATCAGCATTTTTGTTTGTCTTATCTATAAAAAAAAGAGGGGCAATGACTAGAGTTTCATATTCTTTTCATTTCTTAGATTCTCCTTTTCACTCAATCTCAGCAAATTTAACAACAATTAAGATATTGCCAAATTCTTTAACTAGGGACCCCAATTCACATTGTCAAAATGTGGAGCCATGGTTAGGCTCGGGGGCGGGAGTGGCACAGGCTGAGCTGTGGCGTTTGAAGCATCGATGGGAGGGGAGGCTGCAGTTCTCGGGCTTTGGGACAGAAGCTGCTTCTTATGCTTTGCCATGTCTCCAAATATCTCTACAGACACTTTCATAGTAACATTTGTGGTTTATGTCATACTTTTCCACATTCATCATTTCAATCCCTATAAGAACTCTGTGGGATTGGCTTTATTTTTATCCTCATTTTATGGATAGGAAAACAGAGATGCAGTATAATTTGCTTATGTCTTCTTAGTTTATATGTGGTTCATCTGGGATTCTAGATCCCAGATGTGGTGGGGTAAGGAAGAAGGGAGCAGAGGAACCCTTTCCCAAGAATTCCTTTAGCAAACTGCTTAGAGTGCAAAGAACTAATGATTATCTTCCCCACAGCAATTCTTTACTACAAGAAAGGAGGCCCTAGCTGTAAAGCGTGAACTAACTATGAAAACACTTGCAAATGAGTTCACCATGAATCTTGGTTAGCTATGGTGTGCTCCATTCTCCCTATATTTGTCTGCAGTTCTACCCAGGGCCATGGGTTCTGAGGGCAGAGCTTTCCCCAGACACCTGGGGCAGTTCACCAGAACGAGAACTCTTCCAGCTGAACCAGACTGCACAGTAGTGTTAGCTCACTTAACCAGGAGGGGCAGGGCACATAGTTCAGCCCAGGAGAGCCTATCAGAGTCTTTCTCCCTGTTTAGTGTGAGTGAGTGAGTGGCTTTAACTGCACCCTCTAAATGCAAATACAATTCCAACTGTACAGAATGCCAGCTTCTGATCACATTCCAGGCAGGTCTTTCAGTCAAGGTTGTACACCTCCACCAGAGGCTTGACATGTTCTTTTTTTTTTTTTTAACATGGGCAGGCACCGGGAACTGAACCCGGGTCCTCAGGCATGGCAGGCAAGCACTCTTACCTGCTGAGCCACCGTGGCCCGCCCCGACATATGTTCTTTGTATAGGTGGTCTCATTGGGGTTTTATGCTTATTTGGGGTTTCCTGTCTAGATAATAAGCAACTGAAAGGCAGAAACCCTGGCTTCTCTGTATAGTTGTGGTTTTACCATCAGAATTAGAAGCTGCATTCAGAAACCCCAGCTTTTCTTGCTTTTAGATTCATGCCATGTTGCCTGGTCCAGGGGTGAGCACACAGTTAGGACTCCATTGATCCTTTCACTTGACTGATGGAATAAAGTGACCCACTTGCCTGGCTGGCTGAGGCTGAGGAGAACCATAGCTCAGGATTTATTTATGGTCATCATTCTAACCAGGTTATCTGAGAAAGCTGGTCAGGTCCAGGAAGACTGGCATGGCTTCTTAGGATTTCTCAAATCTTAGACTAACCTTTCAAAGCTGTGCTTATAGGAAATAAAATAAACATAAAAATCCACGTGTTAAGTAGTAACCTGTTTGTGTGGCAGTAAAAACCAACCGCAGTAAAACTAGAGATTATTCTAAGTATATGCCAGATGAAATCAGGGGATCATGGTTTTAATTAGACTTAGCCTGATCCAAATGGGGTCAGGGTTGCCAGATAAGCACCTTCTCCCCGTGATGCAGGCCATGGAGTACAAGAACTGGGAGGAAGCTCCAGTACACAGCCTCCCCACCCTCCTCCCTGCTTGGACACTTCACCTACTGTAGCGCACCTGTCAGACACCCGTGGGGACCGGCATGCCCAGGGCCTCTGTTACCATCCTTACTGTATCTTGGGAAACATTTCTGGGAGATCTTTTGCTTTGTGGTGCCTCCAGGTTATAATAGCATGTTATCTAGAGTCATCAATAGAGAACAAATCTATAGTTTCCCATTTCTAAAAAAAACTTAAATTCTGGATTAAAGCTGTTTTCTCAGATTTAAGTTTATTTAGGTTCATATTACTGGAGTAGTTATCTTTTAAAAATGAAACCTGATCATTATTTTTCATTTTAGGTGATATGTCAGTTGAAAGGGGGTACACAAATGCTGTGTATAGACAATTCTGGCACACGAGAACTAAAAGCCCTTCATTTGGTTCCTCAGTATCAAGACCAAAATAATTATCTACAGTCAGGTACAAAGTATATGAATAGAATAATTATGTCTCATGTATAAGCTGGTAAGTGACTATGCTTGGCTTTTTTTTTTTTTTTTGCATGGGCAGGCACCAAGAATAGAACCCAGGTCTCTGGCATGGCAGGCGAGAACTCTGCCTGCTGACCCACTGTGGCCTGCCCTGGCTTTTTATATAAAGTGAAAATGAAATAGGCAGTTAGGTTATGGAATAGGCAATTTTGGTAAATGTCATTGCTCATATTAGTGAATTATAGAAAAAAATATAGAGTATATTTTATATACCTTGTATTGACTGTCTCAAATTCTCAGATAACTGTCCTCCAATTGAGCTAGCTGCAGAGAGCTTTGCGGCTCTAATAGGTGATGTATGATTATCAGTGCCACAACGAGGTGTGCTCAGGTTGAAACATCAGCCTTTGAAACGGGTGGTGGCTATACATTTATTGTATGTGTATCGATATACCTTTGAATGTAATTAGTGAGAATTATCACGATGAATTCTGAAACAGCTATCAAATGCTGATTTATCTGGCATTCATTCACTCAGAAACTTTTTAAAACTAACACCAACCATAATAATAAACGACCTAAAAGTGCATGATCATCCTGAAATGCCTTAAGAATATGAATGACTAAGGAAAGATTAAATGACACAGCTTCCTGATTGTGCTTAACAAACATTAGGCACTGATTCTTGAAAATGAGGCATCTCTGTGTGGTCTATTCATGATCTCGTTACTGTACAGCCTGAGTCAGCCAGAATCTTTCATTATCAAAAATGATTCACTGACCTTGCACGTAACTGAAAATCCATGGTAAATGCAGTTGTAATTTCACATGGCCTTTAGAGTCCAGGGCAAGAAGAAAGTATATGACTCCTTGCCTTCCCATTCCATTCGGACATTCTTTTTATTTGGTAAATATGAAACCACCTTCAAGCCATTTACTTTTTCACCGAGCCTCAAGAAGCTCTTTGTTACCCACTGACTGTGGGGTTTTCTGGTTCCATTTCCTATAGGTTAGCACTGCCTCCATGATCCTCAGCACAGGCAGGAAGGGGTTCTTATTTCCCTTCTTCTTGGATACAACAAAATCCTAATGCTTTAAGATTCACAGAAGGGGAGGGTTTATATAATGTTCTGCAAGTCATTTGCCTTATCATATAATCATAAAACCCCACAGTCTCTTTTTGTTACACTTTCTGCACATATATTAAACATCACCGTAAAATAAATGCAACCTGTTCCTTAAAGTACAAGATGAGATCACTCAGGGGTACTGAAGCCTGTAGAAGGAAATGTATTCAGCCTGTGAGTGAACTGGAGGGTCCCACGCTTCTCCTTCTACATGGACTCACTAATCAAAGGTGTACAGCGCCCTTGGTGTCTCAGGAATATTTTTCACAGCACCTTGAAGCCAGAGTAATACCTATCAGATCCAGTTATTAAGTGGTTTGTTCCAAACAGCTTGGTAACCATTTGCAAAAAGAACCTTATAAATGAAAGTAGTTCACATAGTGTCCAACAGATGTCACTATGTTTCCCTCGAAAATGTGAACTATGCAGTGGCACCCAGTGAGTTTACTGTGGCACCCCAGGGCATCATGGCACCCAGTTTCAGCTGTGGACACTCACAGCATTTTCTTTTAGCATAGTGGACTACACCTGGAAGATTGAATTAAGTAGCATTATAGTGAAAAATATGGGTGGTAATAAGTAAAACAAACAAAAACTACAGAATAGAAAACATAAATAGTATCAAGATAAGTAGCTTTGTACCTGAAAAATCCATATCACATAATTTTTGTACTTTCTTCTGCGTACAATTGGAAGCGTGACAATATAAGCCATCAGTTAATTTTAATTGTCTTCCTTACAGATGTCCCTAGACCAATGACTACTTTAGTAGGAAGATTTTTGCCAGTACCAGGAAAATTAAATCTCATTGCACAAGTGAGTCATCGTTTTAATAAAAAATACAATTGGACATTAATGTCTTGAAACTTCAATTGTCGCAGTTGGAATTACTCAGAAAATATAATTTATACCCTCCACTTAAAATCTGTAGTGAAATGTACCAATTATTCAGCACCTTCAACGCTGCCAGACACCGTGGGGGTGGGGTGGGGGAGGAGTAGAGTAACTCTAAGACACAGCTCTCTGCTGGATCCAAAGCCTTTTTCCCCTTCCTATAGACTTCAGACCCTCCTTCTGTTCCATGTGCTGAACGTCAGCACATAGCAGCCACGTGGGTCGAAACATTCCTAACCTTACCTAGCATTGTGGAAGTACTTTTTAAAGTTTGTTTTTATGATTCCACCATAATAAGCATATATGAAATATAAAGCTCTTTTCCTTAGTTTGAGTATAGAATGGCACCCATTTTCTCCGTACAGCACTGTCGTGGTCTTGTTTTGGGTTGCTGAGTTTGTCTGTATCCACCCATGAGATAGGAGCACACACAGGAGCAGAGACCTTGTGTATTATGCCCACCCTGTGTAAAATGAGAAAGGGGACAAAACCCGGCACACACAAGGTATCCACTTGCCCCACAACTGGAGTGGCAGGGATGGGGGGAGGTGGGGTCCTGGGCTGAGCCCTAGGTAACATCAGTGAGCTAAGTGATACATTGTGGTGTGGGGAGACAGGCAAAAAGCAAGACAAGTAAACAAGTAAGTGATGTGTGTTAGGAGAGCAGAGGGACGGGGCATGGTGGGGATGAGGGAGTGAGCCGTG
This sequence comes from Tamandua tetradactyla, assembly GCF_023851605.1. NCBI lineage: Eukaryota > Metazoa > Chordata > Mammalia > Pilosa > Myrmecophagidae > Tamandua > Tamandua tetradactyla. Next base: position 5,755,117 of record NC_135335.1, read on the forward strand.
TGAACTTTATATACAAGGTCATTCCAGGCAGAGGGAGCAGGCCGCTTAGAGTAGGCTCTGGGCAGGGAGGAAGTCTAAGACAATGCAAGGACTGTGGCTTTCACCCTACTTGAAGAGGGGGGCCTTATGATTTTGAGCAGAGGAGTGACGTGGTTTGATTAAAAGGATCCCCCAGGCCATGTGTTGAGAAAAAATGAAAGGGTAGGGCAGCAGGGGGAGGGCAAGGTGAGAGCAGCTAACTTGTGCTACAGTCCTCTGGGTGAGGGTGTTGGTGGCTCAGACCAGGGTGATAGTAGAGGTAGGGAGAACTGGCCAGCTTCTACAGGCATTTTGAAGGTTGAGCCAATAGGCTGTTGATAGATTGTGTGTGGAACACAAGAGAAAGAGGAGTCCAGGATGACTCCCACGTTTTAGGGGCGAGCAACCTTGTGGATGTGTCTGCAGATGTGGAGCCAATCAGAAAGTTGGACTTGCTTCTCATTTGGGATTCTTCCACCTCTAGGACCTTGTGCTGTGAAATGCCCCTGTCTGACCAGTTTCCTGTAATTCCACCTCCTCTCCTCTCTTTCCTTGACTCTTATCCTCATTTTGGCTCCCCCTGGCTTCTTATCCAGCTTGGACCTCAGGGACAATGATTTAATGATGCACTTGCTGCCTTTCTAGAATCCCTTGCTTCCTTGTGGTCCATGGACCTGGGGCTTTGGCATCATGTGGGGGCTTGTTAGAAATGCGGACTCTTGGTTCCCAGCTTGGATCCATTGAATCAGTCTGCATTTTAACAAGATCCCAGATGATTTGTGTGCACATCATAGCCTGAGAATTTACTTTATTTGCTCCTAGGTGAGCAAGCTTTGCTGAAGAAGGTCGTAGAATCTAACATAAAGTTGCCTTAGATTTATTCCCTACGTGGTACTTAAAAACATCTTTTTCTCTGCTTTACTTTGGGGCTAGGAAAGCAAGGAGGCTGGAATGGGCAAGTATAGTTTTATATGATTTATGTAGAGAGTTGCCTCAACTCTGAGAAGTGTGGAATTCTTTTTGCGAAAGAACGCAACCCTCTTCTGCCTGTGTCATTTGGAAACGTCGCCCTAACAGTTAGTGACTGGAGGGCTGGAAAAGATATACCCATTTCAGTAGCTTCTGAACTCTTCCCTTCTGTAAACCGAGTGAGAGGATAGCAGGCCGGATGGGCTCAGGACCAAACTGAAAAAGGAAGAAGCCCTGAGCCAAGAAACCCCTTTGTGTTGCAGATTCTTACTTTTCAAGGAGGAAATTGGATCCAGGGTGATTTCTCAGTGTCTTCCAGCCCTTACTGTCAATGCTTACACTGACTTTTAAAAGAGAGTACAAGAGAAAAAACAAAGATGATGAATAAAGTGTATTTTTCTAGGACTACATTCTTAAATAAAACTTATTTTTAAATTTCAGTTTTAGGGAAGAGGAGACAAGGATAGAATGCTTAACTGAGACACATACAATAACCTCAAAACTTGATTTTACCTAGTTCTTTCAATTTCTTCCTTTTCTGACTTCAGTGTTGGTTTTGTCACCTCCCCCCACCCCCAATACTGAGGAGTAATAAAATGAAAAAAAAAAAAAAAAACAAGAGCTGGGAAGGCAAAGCATGCACAATGCAGACTGCAGCATCACTTCTGCATTTGTAAAACTGAACTGCAAAGTATTTGAATGGAAAAAGAATGCTTGCCTGTGACTTCAAATATCAAGATCTTTCATGTTATGCTAAGAATATACCATATTTTAAAAATGTTTTAAAAGGAATTTATTTCACAATTTGTAGTTCATCAAAATAAGAAATATTTCTATTATAGTATCCCTTGACAGCCAACTGACAGCTATGCAGTCCTGCTTGTCAGCTTGTCTATGGCCATACCCTATACCTGTAATGCATTCCCCTCCTTATCCAAAGTATCAGGACTCTGACCTGAGGGCATTCTGTGGCCATAATGTTTGTAAGATAGGAGGATCCCAGAAGCCCAGCCCCCCTCAACCCTGCTGTAGAGTCTTAGTGCTAGAGGCTGCTCACGGCTTAATAGAATCATCCTGGCAATAGGAACTGGACATTGTTGTAAGGGACTGTAATGTAAACCTCTAGAAGAAAAGAAATCTATTTTATATGTACTTGGGGGCTGACTAGATGGATAGTTCTTAAAAACATACTAATTCAACTATTCCTACCTTTGACTTGGTGCAGCTTGATAATGGATCCTTACCATCGATAGTGAACGGATCTACCTTCCCCTCGGCATCCACTCTTCCGGGACTACCCAAAATAACTTTGGCTGGGTAAGGATTAAAAACAATACATTTTCATTTACTTTAATGTAAGAGATTAAGAAACTTTGGGGATACATCTGTGATTTTCCTCTATGTTATAAAATTAGCAAACCATGACTTCTAAAAAAAATTTTTTTTATGTTAATCAATGCCGCCAACAATATTTCTGCTTCCCTTCTGGTTTTATTGTGGCTAGAAAGGTTGATCTGTAATCTCTGTTTATTTCCACTGTCCCGTGTCAGTGTTTCAAAAGTTTGTTTTTATTTATAGCTCTCCCTTGATTGCATAATGATTCAAATTGCGCTCATCCATCTCTTTTGTGTTGTCATCAATGTCAGGATGAAGTGGCAGTCACTTAACACCAACATTGGTGGCTGGTGGTGACCTTTCTCAGGCTGCCTCTGCCAGCTGCCTTGTGTGCTGAGTCTGCTTGTGCTCGGTGCTATTGCTGAGGCATATGGCTGTCCATATGGACATGGGCTGCATTCATTGGGGACCATCTTACCATATTAAAGTCGTCTTTATAACTGACTAATTAAACTAATCAAGCTGATCGAAACTTTGTCAACACCCATGCACTAACCATGTTTTGAGTAGCCCTTTTTGTTCCTTGAGCCTCTTAGTTGGTTATAGGTTTGATTATTTACCTTCCTGCCTTCGAGAAGTTTTGGCACACAATCTAATGTAATCGTACACTCTGTCTTGGGCCTGCGGGCCCAGGGCCTGGAAGAAATCAGAGCAGGCAATTTACAAAATGTAGATGGCTTCTAGGGCCTTCCAGGCTCCCGCAGTGTTCCACCATCGGACAGCTCTTCATCATGGCACTGGTAAGTGTAAGGAGAGCTGTTTGGGGGCATGTACAAAAGGCTAAGTGAACCACTTGGTAGGGTTCTAGAGATATGATGGAATTCAACCAGTGTTTTCTCCTCTGAGTCGTCACTGAAGAGGTTTGGTTTCTCACATGATTTGTAGACTCAGTTTTACCAGTTGCTTTTCTTCTGGTTGTAATGCTTTGCAAAATGAGATGACCCCTCACAATTACTTTGATGGAATGAGGCTGTATGGAGCCCCTCTCCTTGCTTCATTCTCTCGGTGTGATGGATAAGTGAGGATGCGGCTAGTGTTGCTGAACTGGTTACATCATCATGGGTGTTAACAATTCTGGACCAAGCAAACGATTTGTGCTGCTGGCATTACGTCTTGGGTTATATGACGTGGTCTCCGAGGCTAAGCTCCTAGAGCTATACTCAGGTTATCGTTCTTATGATCTAGGAGCACGTGCGCCACAGCCTGGCTTCACCGCATGCTTTACTGTGCCTAGAACATCCACGGGAATTTGATACTTCTAATACTTTCTTTCAAGGGTGTGCTCTCGATGGCAGTGCCATTTGAGGGTTCATGGTGTGCAGCTGGTGTATATTGCCACCTAGGAGCAGCAACGAGGACATTTCCATTGTGGTATAGTTCTTCTTCCCCTCCCCCTCCTCTCCCTCCCTCCTCCTCTTCTCCTTCCTCCCTCTTCAAGCCAAAATAAAGGAAATTATGGCCAAATTTTTTCTTTATTTTGAAGTAATTACGTAGGTTATAAAGGATTTTTCTGTTGTAACTGAAGTGCCAGGAACAACATGAGTTTTGTGTTTATGTTCTTGGCCGCAGATAATTACTCAATTTGGTGTCACTCCAGTGAATCAGCCTTGATGATCTTTATCTCACTATCCACAGAACCAATGGTATACTGGAAAATGCCAATTCACTATTTGTAGTGAGGGAACAGCCAAAAACGGTCTGCTGGTTGTTTCCTTCTGTATGAGTTCTTAGCCACAACTAATTTACAGTATTTCTTCACGTCTTTATATGCTTATTAGTTTTGTTTTGTTTTTTTTAATTCTGCAAGTAAATAAGACCAAATTAAATCCGAAGACATCAGAAAAGAAAGTCTGCCAGCCCAAGATGGTTCAGATAGCTCTGATGTAGTGGGCAGTAGGGAAGAAGATCCATGCGAGCCCCTCGGCATGAGTAGTCCATGCTCCCGAATTCCCCAGTCCTTATTCTTTAGAATTGTGTGATGAATTGGCTAACTTATTACCTAGCTTATAGTGTTAATAAAAATTCACATCCTGTCACTCTATAGCTTTAAGAATCTTATTATCAATTAAGGAATATGAATTCTTTGTCTCTGATGTTATATTGTTCTTGGTAACATAGTGAACATCATAATAAAGGATACCAAAGGGTCCGCTCTCTGGTTTTTTTTTTCTTATAGAAGAGGTCACCATCATTGTGGTATGGTTCATTTATCACATTTTTCTGAGGCAGAGTCCAGCTGTCTAGATTTTTCTAATTCTGTAATTTTCAGATTAGTACTAGGAGAGTGATCAAATATTAGCAGACCCATGTTAGTTTCTGTTGTAATCACCTGGCGCCCTTGCTGTCCCCTCCTGCAATTTGAGCTCGTTGCAAACAGGTTGTCTATGCTCATGCTGCCATTCCAAGTGAAACACCTTTTGACCGAAAGAAAAACCTCACACCTGAAAGATTGATCTCAAGTTCTACTCCTTCAAGAGTGGTCTGTTTTATTTTAACTTCTCCCGTCTATGTGAAACTTTCCTGTCTCTGAGTTTGTGAAGCTTTTATAATCAGTAGCAAATAATTTGACAGTTGATCATAAACTATCGTATGTTCTCTGAGTTTTCAGTTGTATGTATCTCATGTTCCTGATTATTTGGTGGACTTCTCCAGGGCAGACACCATAATTCTGAAAATAACCTCCTTTGATGTCCCCTACAGTACTTGTCAATCTTGGCTAGGTGCTGATTTCTTGCTCAGTACCTGGTGGCACCTTCCTGACACTGTCGATGCTCACAGAGTTATCCTCTCCACCTGTGGTTGTGGTCAGGTCACCACTGGAGTGTCTCTGTGTCTACCCCACCCCCACCTCAGGACAGGGAGTGCCAGGCCCCTCCATGCTCCAGCTCAGGGGCAGGGCTGAGAGGGCCAAGGCCGAGAGTAGTGCAGAGCATGTCAGGGCCCTCTCCTCTGATCTACAGAGGATGAGAAAATGGAGGGAGAGCCTGGCTAGCCCCTTCTGGGCACACCCAAGGGCATGAAACTACAGCTCTCCTAGCTTACAAGGGGGAAGCAAACTCTATGAACAATCAATTAATACAGCATTCAGTCATATAGTTTGGGTGTATTATATTGAAAATGGGAAACATCTCCAGAAAAAGTAACAATTAGCATCTTGTTTGTTTGTCAGGTACCTGTTTCCAGGTGGGGGTGGGGGAGGGAGCAGAGACAGGTCACTAAACAGAGGTTCAGATGGTGAAGTAAGTGCCGAGGACTGATAAGCCAGATGGAACCCATACCAGAGCAGAGAGGAGGTTAGGAGAGTCAAGATCATGGGTTGACATCAACCCAGACAGTTAAGATAGAAGAGGGCACAGAGGACAGGGCAAAAGGGTTTGCTCCAATACTCTCTTCAGGATATTGGTATTGGTTATAACCTTATAGCAAATGGTATGAAATAGTTCCCATGCTTTGAAGGGCAATAAAAGACTGCCAGCAAGCATTAATTGTGTGCCAAGTACTGTTTTAGCTGCTTTAGGAAACTCAAGACCCAGATGTGGTCCTTGCCTGGAGTAGCTAGTGCATTGCAGAAATGAAGCCGGCATAGCCACATCCCCAGGAACATATTTGGAGGATGTGACACATACAAATGTCACCCCAGTGCCCAGGGAGAGCCCTGACCCTCGTTTCACCATGATCTATTTAATGTCTCACATTACTAATATTCTGAATTCCCAGTGAGATGAGCATCGTTTCTAAGCAATGCCTGGAAACTTTCCCCATTTTGTAACCTGCAGCTGCCCCTCATATTTAGCAACATCCAGAGACATGTTTACCTGCCCTTCTCTCATGTCCCTAAAGGTGACTTATGGGCTAACCCCCGAAACAGCAGTTAGAAGGGAGTTGCAATAATCCTTTCCTAAAATGAGGGAGGTCCCCAATAACCATATGATAAACTTGAAATGTACTTTTGTATTGTTGAGACTATTGGAACTCTTATAGAATGGACAGCTTTAAAATGGTCTATCTTTCTTCAACTTATACTTTCCATTATTGTCCAGATTTCAGAAAATACATGGAAAAGGGGGTTTGGCAGAGGTGGACATACAAATAGAGGTCAGGAAAAGAAACTGGGAAGTCTTCTTTGGGAGGGTGAGCTTTGCAAGGGACCTGCTTCCTCCCCCAGCTGAATCTCTGGGCATGCACAGGCTGGATTGGGAAGGCTCCATCACCTTGTAAAATATGCACGCCATTCCCGTTTCATGATCAGGCACCATTAATTAATACCTGTAACTAACTGGTGTTGAGATTTTCACTATTTGTTCATAAACACCAGATACTTAGCTAATTTTCTTTTTAAAGAGTAACCATCTGAATACATTTTCTTTTTTAATCTTTATAGAGTAACTCTTAGTTCATGGGACACAAAGTCTAAAAAGCCATGTAACTGTACCAAATCCCAGTGTCTGAAATTGTAAGTAATCACAAATCCTTCATTATTAAATATGAAATAAGGTTGTTTAGAAATCAGTAAGTGGAGCACAGTCCAGACAGACCTAAATGGCTAGCCATGTGCATGCTACAGTTAACGCCCGGCAATCATGTCCTAACGTTTGGTGTAAACCAGAACAGTAACATGCCCCACTTGCAGTAGAAACCTGGTTTGTTTCTTTTGGTGTTATTTTGGCCAACTAACTGAGCGAATGACACTGCCTACAGTCCGAATAATATAGTTTCCTTGGTGTTGCTTTACCTTCTCACCCATTAGACAAGGACTAAGCCGGCACTGCTGCTGAGCATTAACTGTAACATTTCCACATCCTATTTTTAAAAAGTCTGATGAATTGATTTACTCTACTCTTGAATTTTTCTCAGAAAAATTCTCCCCCAGGCATGCAAGCCCCCAGAAGGCTCAGTCAAGAGGGTAGTAGGAAGATCGTCAAACAATTGTGGGCCAGAAGTAGAGAGTATGGCTGGAAGAGGGGGTGACCCTCATCCACCCAAGTGACAGCACTGCAGACCTCAGCTTCCTCCTTCTACCTGCTGTCCTCTCTATTCTTAGCTCTTGCCATGGGCTGCCTGTTTTCTGCTCTTTGTGCCCAGCTAGCTTTAAGTTGCATGTTGGAAGGGAAAGATGTCTACTACCCTAACCACATCTCCACGTGATTTTCCATTGCAGAGCTCCTTCTGAAGTCACTGAGGGCTCCATTGGTGGAACAGTGATGTGGGGGTGCACAAGTGGGTAAAAATCCAGAAGGCCGTGAAACTTGGTTCACAAAACAAAACTGGAAAAAAATATTGACTTTAAAAACAAAAGAGTAATGCTAAAGTCTAGGGTTGATTTATGGAAATATTTGAGCTCTCATTGGTATAGTCTGTGAATGCAAGTCATATACCTCTCTGAACAATGGAAGCACCAGGAAACAACTGATCAGGAAGTTTTTAAAATGCAGCTCTGGGTGAGGAGGAAGGAGAAGAGAGGGGGAAAAGCCTGGACCATGTGAAGTTGTCAAACCAAAGTGGCCTGCCCAGATGGAAACTTCTGATGCGGTGGAGGACAAGGTGGTAGTGTCTAGAATGGACAGAGGCCAAACAGAGCAGTGGGGCACCCATGGAAGAGAGCTGCTAAACTGCTGGCTGGGTTTAGGGGTTGGGGAGGTTAAAAAAAAACAAAAACTACAACATAAATCTTAGAGCAAAATAGTGACTAATCGGGGACCAAGTGAAATAACCCCTAAGAACTTGGAAATAATATGACTCTCTGAGAAGGGTTTAACTTATTGAATTATCTCATAATGGAAATCCAAAGAAATAGCTTCTTGCTTATCAACAGCATCCCAGATTAATTGCCAACTAACACTGAGGGGAGATTTTGCTTCCCAAGGGGGCTTGGTCAGCACTGGAACAAAGGAAAAGGAGAAGAAGTTCAGGGTGTATCCATTGCTATCCAGGGGAACGTGGGCATTGCCTTCACCCGATTCAGGAACCTGCCAGCCCCCACGGGGCACCTCGGATTCCACACTCAGCAAGTAGCTGTCTGACCAATGATTTAGCTTCCCCCATCTCTCCATTCTGAGGAACCTTGGAAGGAGGATGTGAACACTTTGGGGATAAGAAGGGGATGATATTTCCATCATAAGTTATCACATGACATTCCGATTACCCCATCAGTTTGGTTGAGATCAAGTCCATCAGTGAGAAACCAGTTATCTCTAGAAATACTGGTAAAGTTCATTTGCTGTTCTTAGAGAGACTAAGGAATGGAGAATTTTACCAAAACAGAGTTCTGCTGCAAGGCTTATTGGGAGCAGACACCTGGCCTTGTCCCGGCAGCAACACCACTGTGTCTATGCATGCCATGTGTACTTACATTGGGAGACTTTGCTGCAGGGGAGCAAATGTAAGGAGTGGGTTCACTATAGTGTGCTTCACTAGCCAGCATGGCTCGTCACTAGTCATAGCTTTGGTCTTCTTTACTTCTCTGCTCCCCACAACTAAGTCAGTCATAAATGTAAGGAAACAAAATATAATTTTCTTAAAGTGAGCTTGTACCACTTTAATGGGAGTCTTTATTTGGTAAAGGTCAAGAGGTTTGCTATTAACAACCATTAATAAAGGGGAAAACAAACTATTTCTAAATATCAAAGTAATACATGCATGTGGTAAAAATCAAATTACTGGAGTTATACTTAGGAAGGAAAGTAATAGTATTCCATTCTACCTGTCCCTATTCCTTGGTCTCTACCTAGAAGCTTCCACTGTCCCTGACTTCTGTTTTCAGACTTTCTGGGATTACCTTTATGCCTGTAAAGATAATCGGCTGATTCTCGCTGTGGCATGTGAGGATTTCCCTCTCTGACTTACCCCTTTACCTTCTTCCTTTCAAATAGAGTTAGGGTCATACTTTTTAGTTGCTCTTTCAGTTACCTTGAAACCTTAAATAAGATCCTTCAATCTTTTGTTCTTGTCCATTATTCCAATAATATTTTAATGCAGTATTTAAAAAAAAAATTAGTACAAAAAAACATGGCGAACAAAACATCAAAAATTGAGAATTATTTTTAAATGGTAAATTCAATTTATTTAATTAAAACACTGTTGATGTAAATTTAATAAATGTCATATTTTTGTGATTGTTTTATTGAAAACATATTGATTATTTAAAATGACCAAGATATTTAATGTCATTCACTTATACTTTTCTATCATTTGCATAGCACTATCTAAAATGTTATATATATTTAGACATCAGTTACTTGGTAATGAGTTTAATAAGGGATTGATTGTGAAATTATGGTATAACAGGATTTTAAAAATATGAAAGCAAAATAAGTGTTAAATTCTGAATTTTGGGGCAGTGCTTATGTCATAGAGTAAAAAGGAGCTTTCTCCAGTTAAATGGAGAGAGTTCTCATCCTCCTGCATGAGCTCTGAAAAGTAGGAATTGATTTTAGGTGTATAGATTTTTTCAGAACAGTTTTATTTAGTCCTGTCATATATTGACTTTAAACAAATCCAAACTCAGCTTTTTAAGCACCTTCTACTCCAGTTCATTTTTTTGCTGAGATGTGTGGGGTTTGTTGGGAGAGATTATATCTACATTTTTTACCCCAATCAAATCTAAATCAAGATTTCAATTGTAGATTGGGAAGTATCCAATAATGCTACTTCAAATGGTCATTTGTTTCTGATTAATCAGTTTAGTTATTACTACCAGAAGTCTGTGGAATAGAAGGTCAAATCTGGATAGCCATTTTTGATAGATTCCTTCCTTATTCATACTTTTGTTTTTTTATATTTATGGATATTAAATAATTTATATTCTATGGCTTATAGCTGTAATATTTAAATTCTCTGCTTGTCTGATTCCAGTGTTTGTTTCTTCTCTAGATTTTTCACTCTTATTGGCTTGTTACCTCACATATTTCACGTATTTTGTGATTTTTGTTGTTTTTGTGAGTTACCATCTTTGGAACTTTCTGTGCGGGAATTCTTTGGGGCTTGGCTGGAGAGGGCATCCCTTGAGAGACAGTTTGTCTGCTGTTCCCTGGAGTTTGGGGCATTTCCAACAAGTACAACTTAAAATTTGTAGCTAACTTTTTTTTTTCCTTAGGCCACATGTTTTGTATGAATTCAAATCTCAATCCCAAATGAAGACTTCTTGTAACTGTTTATCTCCCAACTCCATCTTGAGCCAATGCCAAGATATGCATTTCTTTTGGAGGGCATTTGTCCCTCGTTCAACCCTTTCGCTAGTTATAGACCTACTGATAATCTAGCTTTATGCATAGGTTTTAGAGCTGACTCTCAACCTTGAGAATGCCCTAGGCTTTGGATTAATACATGGAAAGCACTTGGAGCTTTGCTGACACATTGTATATGTTCTTATAAGTATTTGCTATTATTATTGTTGTTTTCTTCTCTTCTTCCTCTGTGTAGCAGTTAAAACCAAAGGCTTTGGTTGCTGGATCAGCATATGCCCTAATGCAGCTGCAAGATTCAGCTTTTGCTTTCCCACCCACAGTCATAAGTAAGACAGGGCAGAGTCTCTCTTGCCCGCGCTCTCTCTCTCTCTCTTTTTTTTAATTTAGAACATTATATATATATATATTTTTTTTGGTGGAGGGATGGTGCATGGTACGGAAATCAAACCCAGGTCTCCCACATGGAAGGTGAACATTCTACCACTGAACCACCCATGCTCCCAGAATATTATATTTTAAATTCCATATATCAGCCTAGATTTTTTTTTCTCTTTAAGCTTGAAAAGAAAACTAATAGCTAAAAGCCTGAGAACAGTGATCCCCTGTGTTCTAGAGGTTTGTGTTGCTATAAGGTTGGAGAGAATTGGGAACCTGGGTACCATGCCCACCGGGTGTCCAGTGCTGGCCAGCCCTACCTGCCAGAGGCTGACAGGCCTTCCAGAGAATGAGGCCCACGAGCCTCATGATGTGAGCGCTGGCAGGGGCTTCTCAGATGCTCTTCCTTCCTTCTGTTTTTTCTTTTAATTTGTTTTATATATATATATATATATATATTTTTTTTTTTTTTTGGCCTGGGAATAGGCACTGGGAATTGAACCTGGGTCTCGGGCATTAACTTTGTATTTTGAAATAATTTCAAACTAACAGAACAATTACAAAAATAATACAAACCTCATACCGAGAACTCCAACATACCTCTCCCATGCCCAGATGCACCAGTTTTAACATTTTGCCCCTTTGCTAAATTATTCTGTCATCTATCAATCTCAATTTATCAATCTATCATCTCTCTCTCTTTCTCTCTCTCTCTCTCTCTCTACACACACATGCAAATATATACTCCTTGAACATTTAGTACTTCCATGTCCATTTCTTACGAACAAGGATATTCACTTATGTAATCACTTTATGTGCAATTATTAAGTTCAAGAAACTTAACATTGATAGAAAACTTATAGTCTACATTGCATTTTTTCCTTATATGCCAACACATACTTTTCTTAGCTCCAATCCAGTATTCATTTAATTGTCATTGTCTCTTTAGTTTCTCCTTTTTTTTTTTTTTTTGATTGTGGAAGCATACATAGCATAAATCTTCCCATCCCAGCCCTCCTCCCAAGCACAGCAGTCAGTGGGCTCAGTCACATTCACGTTTGTAGCACCCTCACAACCATCCAGTACTAGAACTTTCCCTTCACCCCAAACGGAAACTCTACGCCCATTCTGCATTAATTCCCCATTGCCCTGGCCCCACACCCTGGTAACCTGCACCCTACTTTGTCCCTATGAGTTTATATTCTCTGATATTTTCTTTGTGGTTGATATGGGACTTAACTCGGATGTGTATATTCATGTCTTTCACTAAATTTGGAAACTTTCCAGCCATTATTTCTTTGAATTCTCTCTGCCCCTTCTCTCTCTCTTCTTCTGGGACTCCCACAATATGTACGTTGGTACACATGACGGTGTCCCACAGGCTCTGTGCACTTTTTTTTTCATTCATTCTTCCTTCTGCTCTGCAGACAGGATATTTTCAATGTCTTATCTTCATGTTTTCTGATTCTTTCTTCTGCCAGCTCCACTCTGTTGAACCTCTCTAAGGAATTTTTAATTTCTGTTACTATCATCTTCAGCTCTATTTGGTTCTGTTTTATAATTTCCATCACTCTATTGAGATTCTTTTGATGTTCATCTGTCAGTTTCCTGATTTCCTTTAGTTCTTTGTTGATGTTTTCCTTTAGCTATTTGAACATATTTAAGACTATTCTTTTTTTTTTAATTTATTTATTAATTAAATTTAACAAACCAAATAAAACATCAACATATATAATCAGTAATTCACAATGTCATCACTTAGTTGCATATTCATCATTTCTTAGAACATTTGCATCAATTCAGAAAAATAAATAAAAAGACAATAGAAAAAGAAATAAAACAAAAACAGAAAAGAAAAAAAAATTATACCTACCATTTCCCTTACCCCTTGCTTTCATTGATCACTAGCATTTCAAACTAAATTTATTTTAGCATTTGTTCCCCCTATTATTTATTTTTATTCCATATGTTCTACTCATTTGTTGACAAGGTAGATAAAAGGAGCATCAGACACAAGGTTTTCACAATCACACACTCACATTGTAAAAGCTCTATCATTATTGAATCATCCTCAAGAAACGTGGCTACTGGAACACAGCTCTACATTTTCAGGCAGTTCCCTCCAGCCTCTCCATTACATCTTGGATAACAAGGTGATATCTACTTAATGCATAAGAATAACCTCCAGGACAACCTCTGGACTCTGTTTGGAATCTCTTAGCCATTGCCACTTTGTCTCATTTCACTTTTCCCCCTTTTGGTCAAGAAAGTTTTCCCAATCCTTGATGCTGAGTCTCAGCTCATTCTAGGATTTCTGTCCCACATTGCCAGGGAGGTTTACAACACTGGAAGTCATGTCCCATGTAGAGAGGGGAAGGGCAGTGAATTCGCTTGCCATGTTGGTTGAAAGATAGTCCACATCTGAGCAACAAAAGAGGTTCTCTGGGGGTGACTCTTAGGCCTTTTTTTTTTTCAATCTAATTTATTTTAACATTTGTTCCCCCTATTATTTATTTGTATTCCATATATTTTACTCATCTGTTGATAAGGTAGATAAAAGGAACATCAGGCACAAGGTTTTCACAATCACACAGTCATATTGCAAAAGCTATATCATTATACAATCATCTTCAAGAAACCTGGCTACTGAAACACAGCTCTACATTTTCAGGCAGTTCCCTCCAGCCTCTCTCTTATGCCTTAACTAAAAAGGTGATATCTATTTAATGTGTGAGAATAACCTCCAGGATAACCTCTTGATTCTGTTTGGAATCTCTCAGCCATTGAAGCTTTATTTTGTCTCATTTTGATCTTCCCCCTTTTGGTTGAGAAAGTTTTCTCAATCACTTGATGCTGTAATCCTAGCTCATTCTAGGATTTCTGTCCCATGTTGCCAGGAAGGTCCACAGCCCTGGGAGTCATGTTCCACATAGCCAGGGGGGAGGGCAGTGAGTTTGCTTGTTGTGTTGGCTGGAGAGCGAGGCCACATCTGAACAACAAAAGAGGTTCTCTTGGGGGTGACTCTTAGGCCTAATTTTAAGTAGGCTTAGCCTATCCTTTGTGGGGTTGTTTCATATGAACAAACCCCAAGATTGAGGGCTTGGCCTATTGATTTGGTGGTCTTCACTCCTTGTGAGAATATTAAGCCTTCTCCAAATGGGGAAGTTGAATTTTTTCCCTTTCTCACCATCCCCCCAAGGGGATTTCGCAAATACTTTTTTTTTTTTTTGCATGGGCAGACACCAGGAATTTAACCTGGGTCTCGGGCATGACAGGTGAAAACTCTGCTTGCTGAGCCATCGGGGCCTGCCCACAAATACTTTTTTATTCACTATTCAAATCACTATGGGATTTATCTCTACTTATGAAGAGTAATTTTGCTGGATACAGAATTCTATGCTGTTGGTTTTTCTTTCAAGATTTTAAATATTTCATTCTACTCTCTACCTGTTTGCATGGTTTCTGATGAGAAGGCCAAAGTCATTTATCCCTCTTCCTTTATAGGTAAATTGCTTTCTTCCTCTGGCTACTTTGAAGATTTTCTTTGTCTTGGGTATTCTACGGTATGAATATGATATGTCTTGGTGTCATTATTTCTCATGCTTAGTGTTCTGTGAGCTTCTAGGATCTGTGGTTTTGTTTCTGTCGTTTTGGAAAATTCTCAGCCTTGATCACTTCAGTATTTCTTCTGCTCTTTTCTTTTTTCTCTTTCTAGTTTTGCCACCATATGCATGATATGCTTTTCGGTATTGTTCCACAGTTCATGTATATTCTGTTCCCTCATTTTTCCATTCTTTTTTTCTCTTTGCATTTTTGTTTACATATCTTCAGGCTCACTAATTCTATTGATGAGGCCATCAAAGGTATTTGTTGCTGAGTTGAACAATCTCTTTATATATTCTGGATACTAGAACTTTATCCGATATATCTTTTCCAAATATTGTCTCCCATTGTGTAGGCTGTCTTTTTACTTTCTTGAAAAAGTTCTTTGATGCACAAAAGTGTTTAATTTTGAGGAGTTCCCATTTCTTTCTTTCTTCAGTGCTCATGCTTTGGGTGTAACGTCTATAGGAAACCGCCTCCTATTATAAGATTTATAAGATATTTCCCTACATTTTCTTCTAACAGTTTTATGGTCTTAGAGCTAATGTTTAGGTCTTTGATCCATTTTGAGTTAATTTTTGTATAGGGTGTGAGATATGGATCCTCTTTCATTCTTTTCTATGTGGATATCCAGTTCTCTAGGCACCATTTATTGAAGAGACTATTCTGTCCCAGGTGAGTTCGCTTAACTGCCTTATCAAAGATCAGTTGTCCATAGATGAGAGGGTCTATATCTGAACACACTATTTGGTACCATTGGTCAGTATATCTATCTTTATGCCAGTGCCATACTGTTTGACCACTGTAGCTTTGTAATGCACCTTAAAATCAGGTAGCGTGAGACCTCCGACTTTGTTTTCCTTTCTCACTGTATTTTTAGCTATTCCAGGCACCCTGCCCTTCCAGATAAATTTAGTTATTGTTTTTCTATTTCTGAAAAGTAAGTTTTTGGGATTTTACTTGGTATTGCATTGAACCTGTAAATCAATTTAGGTAGAATTGACATCTTAACTATATTTAGTCTTCCAATCCATGAACACAGTATGCCCTTCCATGTATTTAGGTCTTCTGTGATTTCTTTTAACAATTTCTTGTAATTTTCTTTGTATTGGTCTTTTGTATCTTTAGTTAAATTTATTCCTAAATATTTTATTCTTTTGGTTGCAATTATAAATGGATTTTTTTTCTTGATTTCCCTCTCAGATTGTTCATTATTAGTGTATGAAAACACTGCAGATTTTTGAATGTTGATCTTGTAACCTGCCATTTTTCTGTACTCATTTATTAGCTCTAATAGTTTTGCTGTGGATTTTTCAGAGTTTTTGACATACAGTATCATATCATCTGCAAACAGTGAGTTTTACTTCTTCCTTTTCAATTTTGATGCCTTATATTTCTTTTTCTTGTCTAATTGCTCTGGCTAAAACTTCCAACACAATGTTGAATAACAGTGGTGATAATAGACATCCTTGTCTTGTTCCTGATCTTAGGGAGAAAGTTTTCAGTTTTTCCTCACTGAGGATGATGTTAGCTGTGGGTTTTTCATATATTCCCTTTATCATGTTGAGGAAGTTCCCTTCTATTCCTATCCTTTGAAGTGTTTTCAACAAGGAAGAATGTTGAATTTTGTCAAATGCCTTTTCTGCATCAATCGAGATGATCATGTGGTTTTTCTGCTTTGATTGTTGATATGGTGTATTACATTGATTTTCTTATGTTGAACTACCCTTGCATACCTGGGATGAATCCTACTTGGTCATGTTGTATAATTCTTTTACTGTGCCACTGGAGTCGATTTGCAAGAATTTTGTTGAGAATTTTTGCATCTATATTCATTAGAGGAATTGGTCTGTAATTTTCTTTTCTTGTAATATATTTGTCTGGCTTTGGTATGAGGGTGATGTTGGCTTCATAGAATTGAGATAGGTAGCCTTCCCTCCTCTTCAAATTTTTTGAATTGTTTGAGCAGGATTGATACTAATTCTTTCTGGAATGTTTGGTAGAATTCACATATAAAGCCATCTGGTCCTGGACATTTCTTTTTGGGGAGCTTCTTAATGACTGATTCAGTTTCTTTAATTGTGATTGGTTTGTTGAGGTCAGCTATTTCTTTTCGAGTCAATGTTGGTAGTTCATGCCTTTCTAGGAAGTTGTCCATTTCATCTACAATGTCTAGTTTATTAGCATAAAGTTGTTCATAGTATCGTCTCATTACCTCCGTTATTTCTGTGGGGTCAGTGGTTATGTTTCCTCTTCCATTTCTGATTTTATTTATTTGCATCCTCTCTCTTCTTTTTTCAACCTTGCTAAGGGGCCATCATTTTCTCATAGAACCAGCTTCTGGTTTTGTTGATTTTCTCGATTGTTTTCACATTCTCACTTTCATTTGTTTCTGCTCTAATCTTGGTTATTTCTTTCCTTTTGCTTACTTTGGGGTTAGTTTGCTGTTCTTTTTCTTATTCTTCCAAGTGGACAGTTAATTCCTCAATTTTTGCTCTTTCTTCTTTTTTAATAAAGGCATTTAGGGCAATAAATGTCCCTCTGAGCACTGCCTTTGCTGCATCCTATAAATTTTGATATGTTGTGTTTTCATTTTCATTTGCCTCAAGATATTTACTGATTTTTCTTGTAGTTTCTTCCTTGACCCACTGGTTGTTTAAGAGTGTGTTGTTGAGCCTCCATATATTTGTGAATTTTCTGGCACTCTGCCTATTATTGATTTCCAACTTCATTCCTTTATGATCTGAGAAAGTGTTTTTTTGTTTGTTTGTTTTTTATTTATTTATTTTTAATTAAAAAAAATAAATGCAAACATTCTTTTTTTTCTGTTTACCATACCCCTTTCCCCACCCTTTCATTGATCTCTAGCATTTCAAACTGAAGTTATTTTAACATTTGTTCCCCCTATTATTTATTTTTATTCCATATGTTCTACTCATCTGTTGACAAGGTAGATAAAAGGAGCATCAGACACAAGGTTTTCATAATCACACAGTTACATTGTGAAAGCTATGTCATTATACAATTATCATCTAGAAACATGGCTACTGGAACACAGCTCTACATTTTCAGGCAGTTCCCTCCAGCCTCTTCATTACAACTTGACTAACAAGGTGATATCTAATGGGCAAGAATAACCTCCAGGATAACCTCTCAACTCTGTTTGGAATCTCGCAGCCATTGACACTTTGTCTCATTTCACTCTTCCCCCTTTTGGTTGAGAAGGTTTACTTAATCCCTTGATGCCGAGTCTCAGTTCATTCTTGAGTTTTTCTCCGTCCCTTGATGCTGAGTGTCAGCTCATTCTAGGATTTGCGTCCCAAGTTACCAGGAAGGTCCACACCCCTGGGAGTCATGTCCCACGTAGACAGGGGGAGGGTGGTGAGATTGCTTGTTGTGGTGACTGGAGAGAGGCCACATCTGAACAACAAAAGATGTTCTCTTGGGGGTGACTCTTAGGCCTAATTTTAAGTAGGCTTGACCTATCCTTTGTGGGGTTGTTTCATATGAAGAAACCCCAAGATTGGAGGCTCAGCCTATAGCTTTGATTGACATACTGGTTTTGATTGGTAACATTTCCTTTTGATTGTTTTTAGAATTTCCATTATCTGTGCTTACGTTACCTATCTGTTCTTGCATGTTGTCCACTTTTTCTGTTAGGGCTTTTAGCATATTAATCATAGTTATTTTAAATCTATGTCTGATAATTCCAAAATCTTTGTCATATATATTTCTGGTTCCGATGCTTGCTTTGTCTCTTGCGATTGTGTTTTATCTTGCCTTTTAGCATGGCTTATAATTTTTGTTCAGAGCTGAATGTGACATATTGAATAATAGGAACTGAGGTATATAAGTTTTTGGTGCAAGGTTTTATGCTTATCTGATTAGGAGTTAGGCTGTGTTTACTGTTTGCTGTAGCTATAGGTTTCGGAGACTTTTGTTTCCTCTGGTGTCCTTGTATTGTTTTTCCTGTTGTCTTTGGATTTCCCTAGACACTCCTTCTTAGAGTGTGAGCTTTGTGGTTTTTTCAGCTGTAATCCTCTGTTATCATGCCTCTGTCTTATTTTCTAGGCCTCTGCAAAGGTTTGTAATATTGAGTCTTTCTATCCATAAACATGTTAAGTTGTCCCACTTATTCATACGTTTTGTATACTTTAACAATATTTTATAATTTTCTCCATAAAGCCTTGCACATTTTTTATTAGACTTATTCCTGGATACCTAAAGATTTTATTTTCGTTAATAATGAAATTTTTAATTTCTATTATATTTTCTCTTTTTTGATCAGCCTCACTAGAGGTTTGTCAATTTTGTCAGTCTTTGCTTTAATAAACGCATTAGGTAACACACACACACACACACACACACACACACACACACATCCCACCTTTCTCTTTTTCTTTAGTCTCTGAAAAAGTTTGGATAAGGTGGGTTTATTTGTTCATTGAAGATTTGATAAAACTTGTCTATAAATCAGTTTGGCCTGGTAAATTTGGTTAGGGCAGGTTATTTATTCACTTTTTTTTTTCTTAGCAGTTACTATTTTCTCTTTTAAGTTTTGTGTTTCTTGAGTATATTTTGATTTTTATATTTTTCTAGAAAATTGTTGATTTTTCTGAATTTTCAGATATATTGCTCATATATTCTTATCCCTGTTCCTTTATAGATAAATTGTTTTCTTCCTCTGGCTGCTTTTAAGATTTTCTTTTTCTTGGGTTTTCTGTACCTTTTTTAAAATCACTCTGTGTCTGTAGTTATATCCTTTTTACTTTCTAATATTTATTTCTAACTTTTCTCTTTTTTGGTCACTCTAACAAGAGGTTTGTCAGTCTTTGCAGGGAACCAGCTTTTGCTATATTGATTTTTCTCAGCTGTACTTCTGTTTCCTATTTCATGAAGTACATTAATTTTTACTTTTTATTACTTTCTTCCCCTATTTTTATTATTTCACTCGTCTTCCTAGATTTTTTTTGTTAAATGCATAATTTATTTTCAATCTTTTTTTATTTTTTTGGAAATGCATTTAGAGCTATAAATTAACCTTAGGTACTGTTTTGCTACATTCCACAAGAGTTGATAGGAGGTACTTCTATTGTGTCACTTAAAATACTTTGTAATTTTCACTGTAATGTTCTCTTTACTTCAGTAGTTGTTTAGAAGTGCATTTCACAGTATCTGAATATGTATACATGTATGTATATATGTTTTAAGCTATATTTTTAATTTTAAAATTTAATTACACTATGGTCAGATAATGTGGTATGTATTATATCAATTATTTGAAATTAATGAAAACTACTTCAGGACCTACACTTGGTCAATTTTTAAAATGTATGATAGCTTTCAAAGAATGTATATTCTCTATTTTTTGGGTGTAGCTATTTACCTACTCGCTCAAGTTTGTTAATTTTGTTATTAAAATCTGTTGAATGTTTATTTAATGTTGTGTGATTTATCTGTTTTTGGCAAAAATATGTTAAGACTTCTCATTTGATTGCAAATTTGTCTATTACCTTATAATTCCATTATGATTTATATGTTTTGAGACAATAGTGTGAAGGTTATGCAAATTCACAATTGTTATTCTTTTCTATGGATTCTTCCATTAACTGTTAAATATTATACCTCTGTATCCTTATGCTTTTTGCCTTAAATTCTTGTCTAATATTAATAGTGCTGCATCATGTTTTCTTTGGTTATTTTCAAATTATGCTTTATAATATCCCATTATTTTCACACTTTCTGCGTGGTAGTTTTGATTTAGGCATGTCTTTGTAAACTATATTTTTAGGTGGATATTTTTAAAGCAAACCTAATAATTTATGTTTTAAAATACATTTCTTTAATCCATTTGTATTTTTTGTCTGATTATTGATATATTTGGACTTATACGTGCCACCTTATTTTGTGCTTTCTTATTACTCTTTATTCTTTGCTTCTTTTTGCCTAACATATGTTTTTAGAAAATTAGCCGTTTTGGCAAGGGGAGAATCAATCATTTGAAAGTGAGATGAGTTAGGAGGCTGTCGCTACAGTCCAGATGCGAGCTGAGGACCTGAGCAGAGACCAGGGTATTAGCAGGGGAGTAAAAAATCACTGGAGATAAGCAGTGGAGAAAAAAATCACTAGAGAAAAAATTTTAAAGACATTTCAAACATATTCATTGTTGTACTTTTCCTCATTTTTTAATTTATGCATTTCACAGATATTTTTGAATGCCCATGATTTTAGGAACAAGGAAAACAACAGTAAGCAAGGTAGTCATAGTCCCTGCTCGCCCCAGCATTCAGTCTAGTTGGGGAGAGAAACATGAATCAAATTATCACATCAGTAAAGATCAGAGTGGAGCTGTGAAAATCTGGCCAAGGAGCAGTGATAGGTAGGGGATTACCAAATGTGGCAGCCAGGATAGGCTTCCCCGAGGAGGTGTGGGCTGAAGAGGAGTTAATCAGGTGGTAGTGGATTTAAAGTGGGGGAAATAACAGGTGCAAAGGCCCTGTGGCAAGAAAGAGAGTATACAGTGTTCTAGGGACAGAAAGGAGCCCAGTACAACTGGTATGGTATTGTTTTTTAATTCCAAAATATTTAAAAACAATCTAAAGTTTCAATATCAGGGAAATTATTAAATGATGATCTACTATAGAGTGGGGTACTATACAGCTATTAAAATGACATGTAAATCTACCTATTCACATTCATAATGATCAGTAATAAAAGCAAGCTATGAAACTCTAGTGTACGATCTTATTTTTATTTATATGTAACATTTTAACAAATAGATATTTATTTCAGTGTATATATTTTGCAGAAAGAGTAAGAAATGTATTCACCAAATAATCATCTCTAGGGAGTGGAATTCTGAGTGATTATAATTGTTTTTTTTTTGCTTATTTGTACTTAAATTTCTACAATAAATATGATTTATTTGTGTCAAAAAAATAAAATGAAAATAAAAGACATTTCTGAGCCAGAGCCAGTAGACTCAGTAACTTCTTGGATATGGGGAAAGAGAGAAGGGTAATTGTTAGAACGGATTTGGGGTCATGTGACTAGGAGCTTAGTGAAAGCATGAACCGGGAGAGGTGCCATAGGAGGAAGGAGCAGCTTCCCCAGGATGAGGGGTAGAGAAGGTCATGACATGTTGAGAGATAGCCAGAGATGTCTGGTACGAAGTTGGAAATATGGTTCTGAAACATAAGAGTCAGGAACTGCCAAGAAATAAAGCACAGTGTAGTGGTCCTCAGGTTTTTCAATAAGTAGGTTAAGATTGACTTTGAGTGTCAGTCGAGGGGAAAGGAAATCAGGATGCAGCAGGTTAAAGAACGAATGGAAAGGATAAGGATGAGCTCTAAATGTATACAACCATTTCATGGAGTTTGGGGAAAAAGAAAATGAGGATTTAGGGTCTGGAGCCTGGGAGAGACCACAGGTTTTATAATATATACAGCTTTAAAAATCTTCACCATAAAATTAAAAGCTGAGAGGTGAAAGTTAGTGAAACACAGCAAAAATGTATAGAAATAGGCTCAGACTGGACCTAGGTGATAGGTATTAAATTCTATATTGTCAGTTTTTCTGTCCGTGTTTGGAGATGTTATTCTGCCGGTTTCCAATATTTCTAACAAGTCAGTCATCAAATAATGTCTTTTCCTTCTGGCTGCATATAAGATTTTATTTTTATCTTTTTTTTTCCTTTTTATTTATCTCTCTTGGGATTAAATAGTTTTCTTAATGAATACACACCTGCATTAATTCTGGGAAATATAGATACCCTCACTTCAGATATGACTGTCTGCATTCTCTCTCTTCTCCAGATCTCTAATGCCACTCTGGCATATATTAGGTCCTCTTAACTCGTGACCATTTCTCTTAACCTGTCTTTCATATCTTTAATCTATATTCTGTGCCTAATTTCTTTATATTTCAGCTCATTCTGTTTTGCTCTTTTAGTAACATTTTCACCCAAGTTATACACATACATGGTTTAAAGAGGCAACTAACTCTATAGGGCTTGTGACCCCAAAATAGTTGTTCCCTGACAATTGTTCATTATTTTCTGCTCTCCAGAAACTTTCAACTCTTTTGACTGAAATCTTTCCTTCTTTGCCTCAATAATTTAAGTTCCTTGCCTTAATTGATATGTCTTGACTTTTTAGATTTTTTATTAGGAAAGTTGTAGGTTTACAGAAAAGTCTTGCAAAAAGACATTTCAGTTTTGAAATAACCTGTTGTTTGAGTGCCGTGGAAGATGTGGATTTAGTTCTTATTACTTCCTGTCCCAATACACACATTGCCCAAACCAGACTTCAGATGTGCTTGATCAGGTCGACATGAAATGTTCCTATTTTTTGACTATGCAGACCCTAGTTGCAGATGAGGCATGATTGCTTTTTGTTTCTTTCAATTACATACCTTTTCCGTAGAGTTGGTTTTTTATGTACAAAATACTAATTTAACCCTAAACTCTCCTCTGGTTGTAGAAATCTCTTCTCAACATGCTCCACATGTTAGTGATGCAGTCAATTTTGTGCTGAAGAAGTCCTTCCCAGAGCCACTCAACGTTTTGCACTCTGGAGTGGTTGATCTCCAGTGGCTGATGTTCAAGCCTTGGACACTCCCTCTGCCATCATTCATGGCTTTCTTTTGATTTTTTTCCATTGTGTTTGATCCTCTGGCTCCTGGATCCCGTATATTCCTCATTTGATTTAATGCCTCATTTTGGTAGAGCTCATCCTCCAATTGTTTCCTGAGAAAAACAATACATGGGAAAAAACAATACATGGGGAAAGAATCTAGGAACTAATTACTTCTTAAATAGAATTTCAGCCAACTTTCCTGTTTTTATCTCACTTGTACCCAGTGCCACCATTTCCTGTCTTTGGAAGCTGCTCCTCCACTCTCCTTCTGCTGGTTTGAGTTCCACATTCTTGAGTCTACTAAGTTGATTAACTCTCACTCCTTTGCTTTACAACCTTCAAACCTTCTGTGATTGCTTCCTTTCCCTTCTCTCCATTGTTGAGGTTAGAAAGTCTCCAAACTATGGCCTAGAAAGGGTTGTATCCCCACACTCTCCTTCTATGAAGTAGATTTGTTTCTAATTCACTCATTGGAGAAGTCACCTTTTGTGAATCCATGTTTTATGTAGGTGTATTTTGTAGTTCTTGATTTTGTCTCCTGTATCCTTAAATGAGCAGCCCATTTGAACCCAAGCTCCAGAGATGCCCCAGGATAATACTTACCAACTACAGAAGTAATCCACCTCTCTGGATTCACAATTTGTCTTTCTGGTCTCTGATGATCTCCTTTACTTTCCTGTTGGCTTGGAATTTATTTTAAGATCTTTTTAAAAAATACTTAATCATGTTTAGGTATTCAATAGCAAGACGTTTTCTCCAGATTCTAGTCCACAATATTTCTGAACAGAGAAAACTTCCCTGCACTTATGCAACACTTTATAGAAAGCACATCCACATTTATGATTTTTAGTGCTTCCTTCAGCAACCCTTTGGCTGGTAGGTTAGGCGCCATGATTTCTATTTTACGTCTCAAGACACTGACCAATAACCTATCAGATAGCATGGGAAGTTGATGGCAGAGCTGATATTTAAACTCTGGGTTTAAAGCTCTTTTCAGTGACTCATGCTTTCAGAAGAGAAACTGATTCCCATAAAAATGGCTTTACCTTAAGGGTTAGACAATTCCAGGTTTTCCCTGTTCACAAGCAAGACGTGAAGTGGCTGAAAAGCTTCCCAAGGCTTTCTGGGGGTGCAGATTATAGGTAGGATATCAGGAGTCCTTGCCTTGACATTAAATTTTCATGAGTTAAGGACTTGAGTTAAGTTAATGAGTTAAGAGATAAGAGTTAAGTCTTATCCCTCTGCTCTTAGGGAAAAAATTAAACCATTGGCCTCCAAATGCTTCTGTGCCAGCACAAGGGCATGTGTTTTAAAAGAGGATATAAAATAATTAGTGGCCATAAATACTGATAATTCTCTAGGAAAAGGAAGTCCCCTGCCCTGCATTCTCCTCCCAGTAATACCTTTATACTTAAGGAATCACAGGGGCCCAGTTGGTGCGTTCTTAAAGGGATTCTATTAGCATAGCTATTCTTTAGAACCTGAATTCATGATTGACCCTCACATTATAACAAGGTATAATAGTAGTCATTTCATCTGTGTATTTCTTTCACCATTCACATGCCTTACCTTCAGGCATTGACATGGAATGAAAGTTAATAGGATAAAACCTGAGCCTGGCTTGACCTCCAGGTCCCAACTCATGGCCAAGGTAGTGAACTCATCTTCAGCTATGTTGGACAAATTGGGATGGTTGATGGGGAAATGCTGCTTGTTATTTGATGTCCCTCCCCATTAAACTGGAGTGCTCCTGGGAAAACTACAGTGGGCATCTTGGGACAGGAGATGACTGGGATCGATGAACATTTTCCAGGAAGTTGTT
The DNA here is from genome assembly GCF_023851605.1 of Tamandua tetradactyla. Classification (NCBI taxonomy): domain Eukaryota; kingdom Metazoa; phylum Chordata; class Mammalia; order Pilosa; family Myrmecophagidae; genus Tamandua; species Tamandua tetradactyla. The sequence continues at coordinate 5,780,118 of NC_135335.1, forward strand.
TTACTTTGCAAGTTCCTATGTTATGGAAGCAATGGTTTTGACTGTTTCCTTTCTTCTGTCTTACTCACTGGACAACATTACAGTCAATCTCATTTTCAAATAAAAAGGAGTCAGAATAACCTAAATAACAGTTTTATTGACTATAGCATGTGGAGTGGCTCTTAGCCTGCACACATATGCTCTTTTCATTGACTCAATTTACCATCTGTGTCTTTGACACACCATATTTTTATCTTCACAGGTACTGTGATTGCTTTGCCAGTGGTGACTTTTGCAACAACTGCAATTGTAACAATTGTTGCAACAATTTACAGCATGAAATTGAACGGTTTAAGGCCATTAAGGTAATAAAATTCCATTAAACACATGGGTTTAAAGAACACTTAAAAGTGCTTGACATGTTCATAATACTATGTCTAGAGAGTCCTAATTTCAATATTGGGAAATTTCTAAGTGCTGAAAAATAGACATTAAATACAACTCTGTTCCTGAATGTTCAGGTTTGCCCTATGATGGTGGGCTATGATGAGAGCAGAAGCCAGAGAAAGAGCTTCTTTTTCCCACCAGTGTGTGGGGGGTAGTCGGGGCGTGGGGTAGATAGGGGCTTCAGAGATAGGGCAGAGTTAGGAAAGTTCTGATTTAAGAATGTGCAAATGGATTATTTGTCTTGATTGGGGTTTAGAAATTTTGGATGTAGCAGATAAGTTTGAGTTCAAGCAGTATAGTCTTAAAAAGAACAGATAATCCACTGTAAGAAGAGCACTGGGCAAAAGACTAGGCCATTACATATTTATTAGTTGCATAGCCCTTGGCTTCCAGGTGAGAGTCTAATCTCTCGCTTTCCTAAAGAGGCAAGACATCACCTCGGATTGCCCTGGAGGCCACTTGCTGAAGGCTAAATTGCAGGGCCTAGCAGTTTTTATACCTTTCTGTAGGTACAAAAGATAATCAGGGAAAAGAGTGGGACAGTTAGGTTTGGGGACATGCACCTGCCCCAGGTAGGCACTTCCTAGTGTCCTCGAGAATACACTGGGAACATGGATAACCATTGATTATACAAATAGAACAAAATGTGTTTTATCATAAAATAACTTAATTCCCCTCTTAAATTATGGATAAATCAACGAATCATTTGAAAATATCTGATTAACTTCAATACAGCCTGATATTATAGGGCAGAAGAAAATTATGGTGTGTCTGAACTTCGTAACAGTAGCAGTTTCTTTAGGGATAAAGAATTCTATCAACAAAGTGTAAAGTTATTTATTTAAAAGGTGGAGTAAGTTTTTTTGGCAAAATCTGTTAAAGTTAAACCTTTGTGTGTGCTCTGACCTGGCAATTCCAGTCCTTAAGCATATAGTCAACGTGTAAATCCACGCAAAGATGTGTGGAGGAATAGTCACAGAAACTTTATCCATCATGGCCCAAAACTGGAAAGAGCCTGGATGTCCATCAGTAATAGAAGGACAAATTCAATGTGATATATCACATGGAACAGAAGGAACACCACTTGTCCATGACCAGGAAGGAAATGCAGCCACGTCCAACACAGTGGAAGAATCTAACAAACATTCTGCTGAAGGAAAGAAGTGAAACATAAAAGGGCACATGCTGAATGATTTCCCCTAGATGAAGTTCCAAAACAGGCAAAATGAAAGAACTAGAAGTCAGAACTGTGGTGCCTATGGGCGTGTATTGACAGGGAACCACGAGGGACCTCCCCAGGGTCCAGAAGCAGCTCTGCCTGGCCTAGGGCTGGCTGGTGGCGCACACACGTGCACTGCGTGTCTGTCCCACTCCACTAAAAGCAGAAATGCACAAGCAGAAGTAGCTGCATCCTGACTAGCGCTGTGTGACAGGACATTCTGCGATGCGGCCCTGCTGGTGGACAGCACAACCCCAAGGAAGGCATAGTGCAGGGACCTCCAAGTGTTCAGAGAGAGCGGGTTCACTTTGAAATTAAAAAATATGTACATATATGTGTGTGCACATAGGTCGAAACGCAAAAACAAAGCAGGATTTAGAGCCTTGTGTGCAGGATGAGGTGGTGTGGCCCAGGCAGGGGTTTGGTTCAGGGGTAGCCTGTGGATTTGGGGGCTGGGTTGGCTTTTACCATCCATGAGTCTCAGCTTTTAACCTCTCCATGCTTCAATCTCTGCATCTGTACAGCAGGGATAGATTTATTTCACAAGTTGGCTGCAAGAATTAAATGAGAGAACACGTACAAATGACACAAAATGCCTGGCGCCAGGTGGATGTTTCATAAAAGTAAGCTCTTAAAATGCCAGGACTTCAAAGTTATATAAAAAACTGTGCAAGACAAGCAGCGTGGACAACCAAAACTATAGGCTGAGCCCCCAGTCTTGGGGTTTGTTCATATGAAACTTAACCCCGCAAAGGATAGGTCAAGCCTACTTAAAATTAGGCCTAAGAGTCACCAAGAGAACCTCTTTGGTTGTTCAGATGTGGCCTCGCTCTCCAGCCAACGCAACAAGCAAACTCACTACCCTCTCCCTGTCTACGTGGGACATGACTCCCAGGGGTGTGGACCTTCCTGGCAACATGGGACAGAAATCCTAGAATGAGCTGAGACTCAGCATCAAGGGATTGAGAAAAACCCTAGAATGAGCTGAGATTCAGCATCAAGGAATTGAGAAAACCTCCTCAACCAAAAGGGGGAAAAATGAAATGAGACAAAATAAAGTGTCAATGGCTGAAAGATTCCAAACAGAGTTGAGAGGTTAGCCTGGAGGTTATTCTTACACATTAAATAGATATCACCTTGTTAGTGTCAGGGAACTGCCTGAAAATGTAGAGCTGTGTTCCAGTAGCCATGTTTCTAGATGATGATTATATAATGATATAGCTTTCACAATGTGACTGTGTGATTGTGAAAACCTTGTGTCTTATGCTCCTTTTATCTACCTTGTCAACAGACGAGTAGGACATATGGAATAAAAATAAATAATATGGGGAACAAATGTTAAAATAAATTTAATGTGAAATACTAGAGATCAATGAAAGGGAGGGGTAGGGTATGGTATGTATGAATTTTTTTCTGTTTTCTTTTTATTTCTTTTTATGAATAGATGCAAATGTTCCAAGAAATGATCATGATGATGAATATGCAACTATGTGATGACATTGTGAATTATATATGTATATTGTGATTTTATATGTAGAACGGAATGATCAAAAGTTAAGAATGTTTGCATTTGTTTGGTGTTTTTTTGGTATTTAAAAAAAAAATTGAAACTGTGCAAGAAGTACCAGAAAGAAATATGCCCACATGGAAACAATGATTTTCTTTGCATCTTTACCTTCTATTAGTTTTCTACAATTAATATAAGGACTTTGAGACTCAGGAAAAGCCAAAGCCTGAAGAAACTATGTCTATAGTTTATCTTTAAGTATGGAAATGATCTGAAATAAAACAAGGGGTGCCAGGGAAGATGTAGCTGCCTCTTCTCCAAACCACCCCTTTGCCTCTGGACTTCTCTGGGGCCAGCAGCTGCCTGACCTGGGGTCTGGGGCTCCAGGTTCAGGTAGCAACCGTGGGCTCCGTGTCCATCCAGCAGCTTGCAGATGTCGGCGCAAGGTGGCAGAGAAGGCGCCAGAGATCAAGGCCAGGGAGGCCGAGGAGCCACAGTTGCTGCATAGTGCCAGCATCAGTAAGTGGTTCAACGTGTGGATAAGGTTCGGGTTCCCGTTATGACTGCCCACCCTGGGGTCGCGCTCAACCCCCCATTGGATGTCTTTGTACATCACAGTAAACTGCACATGGAGGGTTTCTGGAGTCTGAAGGAGGGTGAGACAGTGGAGTTCACCTTTCAGAAGTCTGCCAAGGGCCTGGAATCTATCTGTGTCACTGGACTTGATGGGGTGTTCTGTATTGGGAGTGAGAGGCAGCCAAAGGGTGCCTTACATACAGAACATACAGAAGCACAGATCAAAAGGAGACAGGTGGGCGGGCCATCGTGGCTCAGCAGACAGAATTCTTGCCTGCCATGCTGGAGACCTAGGTTTGATTCCTGGTACATGTCCATGTAAAAAAAAACAGAAGAAAGAAAGAAAAAGGAGACAGGTGCTACAGCTGTGGAGATCTAGACCCATCGTGCCAAGGAAAGCAAGCTGCCACCCCAGCGCAAGAATTGCCACTTCTGCCAGAGCATCAGCCACAGGGTGGCCTAATGTCCACTAAAAGCTCAACAGACCCCCAGCTCACAGGGAAAGCCATCCTACTTTAAGGAGGAAGAAGAGATCCACAGTTCTACCCTGCTCCCAGAGGCCCAGAATTGAGTCACAGTGTGTGTGTGGGGGGAAGTTCCAAGGAGCAGGTATCAATCCACAGAGAGGAGAAAGTGGGATAGGTTGGGTAGGGGGCAGCTGGCACTGCCGTGTTTCTTAGTCTGGGGTCCATAGCATCATCCCCTCTTCCATCTTGGTGGGGGGACTTGATATCCCCAGGACATGATATCCTACTGGAAAATTGGAAATTAGTTTAAATGGGAAGATGGTACAGAGAGATAAGGAGAGCTGGGTCAATTTAAAGATCAAGAGAAGAAGCCAAGGTTAGATAAGAGTTATCTATATGTGTAATAAGGGATTCCTGTTCCCAGCCTCTTAATCCTAGGGCTTAGAACTTGCTTGGTACATCAAATCCATCCTTCACTGATTTAGGCTAGGTCTGCCATGTACAATGTGTGTGTGTCCAAGAATGGATGTAGGAAGCAAAGACTAAAATCCTTAACCTTTCAAAATTCTGGACTTTTCCTGCTTGGCTTCCAGGGAGACCATAAATAAAGGTGTCTTTGTGGCATCCAATGCCAATCTCTATCCTGCTGCAGTAGTGACTGTAGTGTCATAGTAGCTGAAGGAGAAAGAGGTTTTGTTGACATGCTGCCGTGGGATCATTGCAGACCTACCTCCTCACTGTATTGTAACAGGGCAAATGCAATAGAACACATTGGGTGATGTGTGTTGGATCCTAGGTTTTGTTTGTTTATTTTTTTAAATATTTTTATTGACAAAACAACATACAAACACAAACATTCTTAACATATGAACATTCCATACTTGGCGTACAATCCATGGCTCACAATATTATCACATAGTTGTATATTCATCACCATGAACATTTCTTAGAACATTTGCATCACTCCAGAAAAATAAATTTAAAAAAAGAAGAAACTCATATATACCATACCCCTTACCCCTCTCTCTCATTAACCACTAGTATTTCCATCTACTCAATATATTTTAACCTTTGTTCCCCCTGTATTTTTTCTATACCCTTACCACTTCCTTTCATTGATCACTAGTTTTTCAATCTACTTTAAGATTTGTTCCCTGTATTATTTTTTATTTTTTTATCCATATTTTTTACTCATGTGTCCATAACATAGATACAAGGAACATCAGACACAAGGTTTGACAATCACACAGTCACATTGCAAAAGCTATATCATTATTATCATTATACAATCATCTGCAAGAAATATGGCTACTGGAACACAGCTCTGTAGTTTCAGGCACTTCCCTCTAGCCTCTCTAATACACCTTGAACTAAAAAGGGGATATCTATATAATGTATAAGAATAACCTCCAGGATAACCTCTCGACTCTGTTTGAAATCTCTCAGCCACTGACACTTTATTTTGTCTCATTTCTCTCTTCCCTCTTTCAGTCAAGAAGATTTTCTCAATCCCTTGATATGGAGTCCCAGCTCATTCTAGGATTTCTGTCCCACTCTACCAGGGAGGTTTACACCCCTGGGAGTCATGTCACACGTAGAGACATGGAGGGCAGTGAATTTGCTTACCGGGTTGACTGAGAAAGAGAGAGAGGCCACATCTGAGCAACAAAAGAGGTTCTCTGGGGATGACACTTGGGCCAAATTTTAAGTAGGCTTAACCTATTCTTTGGCAGGGGTAAGTTTCATATGAATAAACCCCAAGATTGAGGGCTTGGCCTATTGATTTGGTTGTCCTCACTGCTTGCGAGAATATCATGATCCTAGTTTCTTGTCTCCCCCAAATGCTGCCTCCCTCTAGTTTATATATTTGTCTGGGCCTTGTAGAATTTCATGAGTCACTGATTTGGTGATTGCTAGGTGGCCTAATTTGTACAAATATAATGTGTTGGTCTTTCTCCATGTTCTTTTGGGGTTTTTATTGTTTATAAACTTCTTTTTTGTGTGTTGGAAGAAAAATAACCAAAGCATCTTTGATAGAAGATTCTGCAGCAGGCAGAAGGATCTGAAACATGCTTGGGGGCCTCTCTTTGAAGTGGGAATCTTGAACCATCCTTTATTTCATGTTCCCCTATTTCCTATTTTGGACTAGATCATCTGTCCTAAAAACTTATCCCTTCGCCTCTCTCTAGCTCTGCCTCCCCAAACCCTCATACACATTTAATTTGGAGGTTATTGCCACAACTCCTCAATGACTTTTGCAAAAAAGAAACCTGAAGAACCTAAGAACACTCCATCCCTCATACCCAACCTTTTGAGTTAAGACCATTCCTCTATGTGATCTGTGTCAAAAGATTAACACTGTTGTACTTGGATTGACCAAACCTACTTAATCAGCAACCCTAGGGTAGAGAAAAAGTGAGGTAGGGGTGTTTCCATGTAGAAAGTGGAGCTAAGAGATCAAGGAAGGGAAGATGAATGTATCTCCAAATCATTCAGGAACGTTTATGCAGGTGCAAGAAACTTATGTCAAAGTGGCCTCAGGATTGTTTAATAGGAGACAGAAGAATGTAACACCATGTTTACTGCTAGGAAACCAAAGCTATGTATGGAATCTTGAATTTACGGGGAGGAAGGGAGGTTAGGAAAGTGTGAACCTGTCCTTTCTCTAATCCATTCCCCTCATTCGTGAACTGCAGGCAACTGAGCCCGCTTGGGCTTTGGTGACCTTATCACTGGGGTATGTTTTTTGATGGTTGATTTTGTACTGGGTAGTTTTCTTTCTATCATTTTCTAACATATTAATCCTTTCCCCTTCCCCACTTTCCCTGGGATAATACAATGAATAAGTAAAGACTTATTGGTAGTGAAAAAACAAAACAAGAAGGGGTACACCTTCTTAATTATGTTAGGAGACTCACTGCTTACTGTAGCTTTTTAAACATAAGAACCACATTGCATTGGCAAGTAAATGAGACACCTTTCAGTCAACACCACTTCTGAATAATAAGATACATCTTGATGGAGTTTTGCATTTTCTATCTTAGGCATGTCTTGATAGAAATCCAGAAGCTTTCCAACCAAAAATTGGGAAAGGAAAATTGGGAGACATTAAGCCCCGACATAACAAAGGATGTAACTGTAAGAGGTCAGGCTGTCTTAAGAACTACTGCGAATGCTATGAGGTGGGTCATCAATTTCCTAGCATTAGTAATTGAAAAACAAGTTTTTTGGCCTAAGTAAGTTTTGTGGTTAAAACTTAGAAAATACACACACACACTTTTACTGTATTTCAAAAAGAGAAATATAATCTGGTTCTTTCTACAGTACTAAAAGAACACCCAAATTAATCTTTATTAATACCTCACATATAAATTGGACTTCATAAATCCAAGTAAATTCACCATGGGCATCGTTTGGAAGCCTGTAGCTTTGCCCAAGGTCCTGCTGTGTGTCCAGTGGCTTTGCTGGTCCTGTGGCTACTGATCTTGTAGGGCTAAACCACACCTACTGGTCAGCAGTTTAAGGGCATCTGGGGGTGGGCCAGGCCTCTCCCTCCCCAGGCATGTGCAGATAATCTCAGTGGGGCAGTGGTGTGCAGTGAGTCTCCAAGGCTTGTTTTATTCCAGGTCTCCATGGCACCCTGTCCAGCAGGCGTCCATTTGCCAGGGGTCTTTGACCAGGACTAGCTATCGAGACAAAAGACTGGACAGTGGCCAGGAAACCAAGGCACAGACCAATTATTGGACACGGCTTTTTCTTCTTCTCAAAATCTTAATGGCCGTAAACTCTGTCTCTTCTTTAATCTCTTCCCTCTTCCTCCTCCCTTTTTGATCTCTATTTTCCTTGCATAGAAGGAAAGGAGGGAAGAGAAGGAGAAATTCGGTCATTTAACAAAGCAGCTGAGAAACCCTTCATTAAAAGTTTCTCCTTTTCTTTGCTTGAGGTCTTTGGGACACCTGTGAATTTAATATTAAAAGGCTGTCATAGAATGTCAGGCATAAGGAAAAGCCCCTAATTCTGGAGACATATTAAAAGATCTGTGTACGCAGGCTTAGCAGTCCCCCAGCCTAGGATTCTGAAAATAGAGTCAAAGTGCTGCAGAGAGAGATAAGTTCAGGACGGTCACTGCAGCCTGGGGCCATTCACACTGTGCTTGCCACATCGCCTCTGCTCCTCAGGGTGCCCTTCCTGACTGCCAGGGGACAGTCCCTGGCTCCATTTCTAAAGGCCGACCATAGGCCAGGCCATGGCCCAGGCCAGGAGGGGGCAAAGAGGAAGGACACATCACTGTCTTTCAGTTTCTGGCAATAGAGCAGACTAGAAATCCAGAAAAACCTTCTGTTTAATAATGCCCAGAGGTGTGTAATGAAAAAACAGATGCCCCTTTATATGCATCTCTGAGCTGGAAGGAAAATGAGGGACACCCTCCAGGGCCTGAAATAAAGAGGAAGCCGAAAACTGTAGTGGTCTGCAGTGCCAGCTTTTGGACTTTCCCGGGGCCTTTGTAAACCCAATAGCCAGGGGACGTGACTCTGATTGCTCTTGAGGACAAGGGACAGGACTCGGGCCTGCATGAAGGGAGCTGGACCCAGCGTGCCAAGGGAAGGCAAAGACAGAAAGTCCTCCCATAAGCCAGTGTGTTTCAGAGTCCGCTTGCCCATAAATGCCCTGCAACCAGAGACGCTAGCATAAAATACCCTTAATGTCCGGAGGAGTACTGAAAAGTTAAAGCAGTTTTTATTCAAAACAAGGGTGAAATGAAGCTGTTAGCTGGTATTCCCAGTAGAGAATGGAGAACAATTCCCTTCCTGCTCTGCGCAGGGCTCACACCCACAGTCATCCCCTAAGTCCCCCAGCCCCCACGAGGGCGATGCAGGAGGAGATGCGCTGTTACTGCACAGCACAGGCCTCTGCTCTGGCCTTTTTTTTTTTTTTAACATGAAAATTTGCAGACCACACATAAAAACAAAGAATTATTTAAGGTCCAAAATGGTATTTGTCATTTTTTTTGTTGGACTGTAAGATAACCTAATTTTTTTTTCACTTAAACAAACATTTATTCATTTGAATGATTTTAGAGGTATATAACTGATTTAAAAGGTATATAAATAAAGTCTGAACAGGTAAGGAAGCATTGTCAAAGAAAAAGTGCTTCCAAATTATGTCTTTTTTTTTCCTTTTCTATTTTTTTAAATTAGAGAAGTTGTAGGTTTACAGAAAAATCATGCATAAAATAGAGTTTCCATATATGACCCTATCATTAAAATTTTGCATTTGTGTGATACATTTGTTACAATTGATGAAAGAACATTTTTATAGTTGTGATATTAACTACAGCCCATGGTTTACAAGAGGTTTCACTGTCTGAATTATACAATCCTATGTTTTGTTGTTCTTTTTTTATTAATTAAAAAAAAAATTAACAAAACATTTAGAAATCATTCCATTCTTCATATATAATCAGTAATTCTTAATATCATCACATAGTTGCAAATTCATCACTTCTTAGTACATTTGCATCGATTTAGAAAAAGAAATAAGACAACAGAAAAAGAAATAAAACGATAATAGGAAAAAAAAAACTACACGTACCATACCCCTCACCCCTTGCCTTCACCTACCACTATTTCAAACTGAATTTATTTTAACATCTGTTCCCCCTGTTATTTATTTTTATTCCATATGTTCTACTCTTCTGTTGATATAGTAGCTAAAAGGAGCATCAGACATAAGGTTTTCACATTCACAGAGTCTCATTGTGAAAGCTTTATCATTGTTCAATCATCCTCAAGAAACATGGCTACTGGAACACGGCTCTACATTTTCAGGCAGTTCCCTCCAGCCTCTCCACTACATCTTGAACACCAAGGTGATATCTACTTAATGCCTAAGAATAACCTCCAGGACAACCTCTCGACTCTGTTTGGAATCTCTCAGCCATTGACACTTTGTCTCATTTTACTCTTCCCCCTTTTGGTCGAGATGGTTCTCTCAGTCTCTTGATGTTAATTCTCAGCTCATTCTAGGGTTTTTCTCAGTCCTTTGATGCCGAGTCTCAGCTCATTCCAGGATCTTTGTCCCACATTGCCAGGAAGGTCCACACCCCTGGGAGTCATGTCCCATGCAGAGAGGGGGAGGGTGGTGAGACTGCTCGTTGTGTTGGCTGGAGAGAGAGGCCACATCTGAGCTACAAAAGAGGCTCTCTTGGGGGTGACTCTTAGGCCTAAATTTTAAGTAGACTTGACCTATCTTTTGTAGGTTTAAGTTTCATGTGAACAAACCCCAAGACTGGGGGCTCAGCCTATAGCTTTAAGACAACCTAATTTTATTGAAGCATTTTATATTACCAGGCCAAAATTATGTGCTCTTCTATTTGCAAATGTATTGGTTGCAAAAATTATGAAGAAAGCCCAGAACGAAAAACATTAATGAATCTGTCAAACTATGTGGAAACTGGAGATTTTGAAGGCAGCCATCATTTGTCACCAACAAAATTCTCGGGACCACCACAATTCAGAAAAGATAGGTAGGTACTGTGAAATGATCCCTCCTAATAAGGGAAATAGAGATCGATTTGAGAGGAGAGTAAAAACGATTTATCAGTTGGGAAGAATGGGTATGTGCCTGTAGGGGGAGAGCAAGGGGTGGGGAATAAATGGGGAAGCCACCCTGCCCCTACTTGGATGAATCCTAGTCTGCCCGAGACCACCCCACTTCCCCAACCCCCTGTGGAAACCTGTGCTGTCCTGTCTGTCCTCTGAGCCCCGCCTTTTTTACTTCACTTTGAGTTAGCTACGTTTTGTACAGAGCAAAAGGGTCATATAGGAATCACCCCAAGGGGCGGCAGTGTTCGGACTCTGATTGGAATTAATCAAGAGTAATACTGATCTTCCGTCAAAGGGAGTGGTCTACAGATGATTAACGCCTAAGCCATTTTTATCATTTGAAGTGTTTTAGTTTGTAAGCTGTTGGAATGTAATATACCCGAATTGGAACAACTTTTAAAAAGGAAATTTAGTAAGTTGCAAGTTTACACTTCTAAGGCAATGAAAATGTCTAAATTAAGGCACTAACAAGAGGTTACCTTTACTCAAGACAGGCTTATGCTGTCCAGAATCCCTCTGGGAAGGCACCTGCCTGGCATCTGCTGGGGCCTCTAGTTTCTGGATACTTCTCTCAGCTGGGAGGGCACGTGGTGATGTCTGCTAGCTTTCTCTCCTCATTTCATAAGGCTTCCCGGGGGTGTTTCCTTTCTGCATCTTCAGAGATCTCTGGCTGTGAGGGTTTTGCTGGCTCTGAGTTTTTTCTAAAATGGTTCCCTCTTAAAGGGCTCCAGTAAGCAGCCCCACCTTGAATGAGTAGAGATGCACCTCCATGGAAACCATCTAATCAAAAGTTACGACCCACAATTTGGGTGGGTCATATCTCCATGGGAACAATAAAAAAGATCCTACCCAGCAATATTGAATAAGGATTAAAGAACATGACTTCTCTGGGTTACACAATACCTTCAAACCAGCACGTGAGGTAATGACCAAGAGATGGTCTCGAAGCATACTATATTCTTTACTGTTGTGCAAATGGTTTCCACAGTAATTATTTTGAGGCCATATAATTCCCTGGGGTCTTAAATGTTTAATAATGATTTTACTATAGATTAGACTAGATCAATCTATTTGAAATTTCTTTGAGTTCAGTGCAATGGGTCAAATCATCATAATTAATACACATTATTGTACAAAGCCAAACTTATGTTTATTTGTTTAGAGACATCAGAAATAATTGTCATCATGACCTGCATTTGTTCTTATCAGTAAAAAGTACCAAAGGTGGCTGCATAGTCTGTCAAATTATGTGTGAAGATGAAATTTCACACTGTAATTCATTCCCTGAAATTTGGAAAGTCACCTGTTCCCTAGATGGCTGTGCTGGCCCCAGCCTCTTATCTAGAAGAGTCAAAACTCTATCTGTTCATCTTCACCAAAAACAGTTTTGCCATCTGTGGGCTGTCCTTATAGAGAAAACTTAACCCATCCCAACCTTGATCTCTGTTTTCACAATCTCATACTTCTGAATAGTTTGTAAAGTTTTCCTAAAATGTTTCTGCTCGAGCACTATTTGGGTAGCTGTAAGCCTAATCCAGTTTTCCCTGCAGCTCACTGGAGAAAATGGCTGGTCCTCTATGACAGCATGTCTTTTGTCTTCCAGAACCTTAGGCAGTCAAGGCTCGCAGGGAAATTCAGAGTAGGCCATCCAGAAAGTGCCCCCCAGGAGACTTGGCGAGTCCTCAGAGCCACCCACTGTCCTTGTAGCCCCAAATGCCCCTGGAGGAGCATCAAGGATGGCTGGGGTGACTGATGTCTCTTAGTACAGGCCACGGGCCCACAACTCAGGTCACAGCCTGCATGTGACTGCAGTGGTAGTCGTGGGATCTGAGAGCCCTATCCAGGCCGCTGCCCGACCTCCCAGGCCTGATCCTCTGGGTTTGTCAGCAGATCTCCTTTTCAAAGAATTTCATATCTGTTTGTGCAGAAGGTCAAGGAGCTGGTGGAGTCACCTGTCTTCTGCATTATTCTTCTAAAAGTTGTCCTCCATCCTGTCACAATTAAAGTTTCCTATATTAAGGAGACAACATTAGATTTTACCTGGTGACACTTGATAATGTTGTGAACAAGAATAGTTCCATTTAATATATTGCATGTGACCTTTTACCTGGTATTTCCAACAGACAGGCTCCCTCGTGCATCTCCTGGGAAGTGGTGGAGGCCACGTGTGCCTGCCTGCTGGCCCAAGGGGAGGAGGCCGAGAAGGAGAGCTGTTCGCAGTGCTTGGCGGAGCAGAGGGTCCTCGAGGAATTTGGAAGATGTTTATCGCAGATTCTGCACATTGAATTTAAATCCAAAGGGTTGGAAGTTGAGTAGTGCAGTGAAGTGGGCTAGGAATGAATTTAGGTTTGGTCTCAATACTCTGAATGAAACCTATAGTTTGGGAAGGTGGTGCCCAGGACCTTGGAAGCTTGGTCTGCAACAACCACCTGGGCATGCAGGTGGGACTTTCCCTCTGCCCTGGAGACCTAGAGAGTCGATGCAGAGCTTGCTAAAGGGTTGGTGATCACATTTCTCTTGTTTGAGAAGTGTGTGGTATTACAGTTGTTTGTCTGTTCAGGAAGAGTAGAGCTGGGATTCCTGTAACACTGGTAATCCTGGGAGAATTGTCTGTGCTAACATGGAGGGAGGGAGGGGGAAAGTCAGGCAGAGGAAGAAAACAAGTTCGTTCCTGTTGACTTCAAGCTCCCCAGGGAATTTTCCTCTAGAGGCTGCTCTGCATTACAACTCTAATGGTTTTTTGTTGTTTTTTCCCCCCCAATTTATTTAGAAATAAATTCTCCAGATGGGCCATTACGATACAACTTAAAATCTCCAGAGAATTACTGAATGCCCCCAAATAATTTCTGTAGTGTAGACATTTCCCCAGAGACACGTAAATTATCTGTCTCTTCCTCCAACCTCCTTGAGATGAGAACAATGGCGCCTCAGCCAAGTTTTCCTCAGTAGTGTCTTGAGTTGTGGGACATAAAACTCTAGTTTCTTAAGTGTTTCTATTTGAATTGTGGAAAAGCTCTATTATCCAATTAACTTCTCCATAATTATTGTTATTATCATTATTGTTTGTAAAATATGTTTAAAATAGCGAGTTTGCAGCAACTGTGAGGTAAGATTAGTTATTAAATTGACGCTCTTTTGGTTCTATTGCAAAAGCAAAGATGAATAAAAATTTCAAATGTCGTCATTTGTTGTAATTAACTTAGTAACTGAAAATGTTTTCATTGCACAAATACCCATATTGAAATTGTGTCTTTTCATGTTTCTGTGGTCACTAATGGTCTTGGCACATACAGAATGTTTATAAAACTCGCAAGCACTTGGTGAAAAGGAGTCTGGCTGCTGGCCTGCCGCTGGGCACATTGGGATGGAGGAGCCGAGGAGTAACCTGGCATTTTGTAGAGCTGCGTTTGGAAGGGCCTAGTTCTGACAGACAGCCAAAGGGGGGAAATGCTTAATTCTTCTCCGTTTCAATCCACATTGGACACCCGGGGATCCTTATACTCTTGCAGAGAGCTGAAGGCAGAGAAACTGGAGATCTCACAAGCTGCACCATCCCCTTGTACTAGTTATTGTTTGTTTTTTTATTGCATGGGGTGTTTCAATCCTTCATTCACCCACCCACTCACCCCTCCATCTATCCAACCATCCATTCATTAATTTCTTTCTCTTTTTTGTAAGTCCACAGTTTGCAACATGGAATGCTCTTTATTCAAAACAGCAATAATAAATGAAATTCTTCACTCTGCCCAGAAGATCTGTTTAGCTTATTCAGTATATATATGAGCCGAAATGGTGATCGAAATAAATTACTTGGCCATTTTAAGTAAAAATTGGAATTTCAAGAACAGCTGGATGATCTCTAGATGTCAAATAGAAAGAGTTTGCCACCCGTATCAGGCATTAACTGCCCATGGAGAGAGTTCCCTGTTACAACTGTTCTGTTCTAAGGGAGAAGGGTAAGAGCTGAGCAGGAAGTAGTTTCATGGTCTGGAACAACTCCCAATTCAACCTAGCACAGTCCTAAAGCAGTTACTCTCTTTGGGGAGAATGTTTGTCATCATGCCTTCTCACACACTTCCCACAGTCACGAAATAGCTCTTAAACTGGCCCCCTCCTTCCTGTCCTCCTTCGTGTCCCTACTGCCACCACCTTAGTTCCAACCATCCTCACTTCTCATGTGAGTTGCTACAGATGCTTCCTTTCTAGACTTTTCTGCCCCTAGTCTCACCTTATTTGATGCATTATTCAACCTGTCACTGTTCTACTTTAAACTCCCTATTAGCTTTCCATGACCTTCGGACTACTTTTTCTCTCTCTTTTTTTAATGTTAACAAATTTCCCCCTTTTCCCTTTTCCCCATACTCCCCAACCCTAGTAACCTCTAATCTGCTTTCTAGCAAATTTGCTATTTCTAATCATCTCTTGTAAGCGATATCATGCAATTTTTGTCCTTATGTGTCTTGCTTTTTTCGTTGAGTATGTGTATTAGTTGGTGAAACTGCCAAAATACAATATACCAGAAATGGAATGACTTTTATGAAAGGAATTTAATAAGTTACACATTTACAGTTTCAAGCCTATGAAAATATCCAAACTAAGGCATCCAGGAAAAGGTACCTTAATTCAAGAAAGGCCAATGGGCTGGAACACCTCTGTCAGCTGGGAAGGCATGTGGCTGGCATCTGCTGGTCCCTTGCTTCCAGGCTCCATTGCTTTCAGCCTCTGTCTCCTATGGGGTCCCTCACTTGACGTCTGTAGGCCTTCACACAGCTCCTCTGGGACACCGCTCTGGATTCTGGCCTGCTCAGTATCTCATGGGAGGCACACAGTGATGTCCACTGGGCCCTGCATCTCCAAACGTCTAGGTCTTGCGTCAGCTCTGAAGCAACTGCCCTCCAAGCATCCACATCTGCCCCGCTCTGCGCTCTCCCCAAAATGTTTCCTCTTTTAAAGGATTCTAGTAAACTAATCAAGACCCCACCTGGAATGGTTGGAGTCAAATCTCCATCTAATCAAAAGGGTACGCCTACAATTTGACATGCCACATCTCTGTGGATTTAATCTAATTTAAAGTTTCCACCCTACAATATTGAATCAGGATTAAAAGAAACGGCTATCCCTGTAAGATCGGATCCAGATTAAAACATGACTTCTCTGGAGTGCAAAATACTTCAAACTGGCACCGCATGTTTTCAAGATTCTTCAATGTTGTAGCACATATTTCATTCTTATGGCCAAATATTCCATTGTGTGTCTGTACCACCTTGTGTTTATCCACTCTTTGTTGATGGACATGTGAACTGTTTCTACCTTTTGGCAATTGTGAATAATGCTGTGATGAACACTGCTGTACAAAGTGTCTGTCTGAACCCCTGTTTTCACTTTCTCGGGATATATATCCAGAAGTAAGATTGCCAGGTCATGTGGTAATTCTGTATTTAACTTTTTGAGTAACTACTGTATTGCTTTCCATAGTGGCTGTACCATTTTATATTCCTACCAAAAATGAAAACAGAATTCCAGTTTCTCCACATCTTGCCAACACTTGTTATTTTCTGGGCTTTTTTTTTAAGCAATAGCCATCCTTGTGGATGTGAAGTGGTATATCATGGCTGTTTTGATTTGCATTTCCCTAATGGCCAAAGATGCTGGGAATGTTTTCATGTGTGTAGTGGCCATTTGTGTATCTTCTCTGAAGAAATGTCTAGTCTAAGTCCTTGGCTCATTTTTAACTTGGGTTGTTTGTCTTTTTGTTGTTGAGTTGTAGGTTTTCTTTATTATAATCCAAATATGAAACTTGTATTTGAAATGTGGCTTAAAACTATTTTCTCCCAATCTGTAGGTTTTTGAATTTTCTTGATAATTTCCTTCAATGCACGTTTTTAATTTTGACAAAGTCAAATTTATTATTTTTTTTGGTTTCTTGTACTTTTGATGTGTTATCTAAGAATCCATTGTTGAATTCCAGGTGATGGAGATTTGCTCCCTGAGTTTTCTTTTTTTTTTTTTATTTTAACATGAGCAGGTTCTGGGAACCAAACCTGGGTCTCCAGCACAGGAAGTAAGGATTCTAACACTGAGCTACCATTGCACTGCCCCCCTGTGTTATCTTTTAAGTTTTGTAGTTTTAGCTCTAATATTCAGGTTCTTGGTCCATTTTTTAAATGATTTTAAAAATTTTTAAAAGAAATTGTGGGTTTACAGAACAATCATTCATAAAATATAGGATTCCCAGATGTCACCCTATTATTAACACCTTGCATTGGTGTGAAAATTGATGAAAGCACATTTTTATAATTTTGCTATTAACTATAGTCCATGGTTCACTTAGGGGTCATTGTTTGGGTAGAATAGATCCATGAATTTTTTAATTTTAATTTTTATTCTGTTACCATATATACAACCTGACATTTACCCTTTTAACCACATTCATATATATATATGATTCATATATATATATATATTCAAGTGCCATTAATTACATTCTCAATGTTGTGCTACCATCACAATCATCCATTACTAAAACATTTCCACTATTCCAAATAGGAGCCCAGTACATTTTAAAAAATACTGTTATTGATAAAATCACATACAAACACAAACATTCTTAACATGTAAACATCCCATACTTGGTGTACAATCAATGGCTCACAATATCATCACATAGTTATGTATTCATCACCATGATCATTTCTTAGAACATTTGCATCACTCCACAAAAAGAAATAAAAAGAAAAAAGAAGAAACTTATACATACCATACCCCTTACCCCTCTCTCTCATTGACCACTAGTATTTCCATCACCCAATTTATTTTAACATTTGTTCCCCCTATTATTTATTTTTAATCCATATGTTTTTACTCATCTGTCCATACCCTAGATAAAGGGAACATCAGTCACAAGGTTTTCACAACCACAAAGTCACATTGTAAACATATCTTCATAGAATCGTCTTCAAACACAAGGCTACTGGAGCACAGCTCTACAGTTTCAGGTACTGCCTTTTAGCCACTCTAATACACCATAAACTGAAAAGGGCTATCTTTATAATGCATAAGAATGACCTCCAGGATAACCTCTTGAGTCTGCTTGAAATCTCTCAGCCACTGACACTTTATTTTTTTTTCTCATTTTTTCTCTTCCTACTTTTGGTCAAGAAGGTTTTCTCAATCCTTTGATGCTGGGTCCCATCTCATCCTGGGATTTCTGTCCCATGTTGCCAAGGAGATTCATATCCCTGGGAGTCATGTCCCACATAGGAGGGGAGGGCAGTGGATTCCCTTGTTGTGTTGGCCTAGAGAGAGCCTACATCTTGATCCATTTTGAGTCAATTTTTGTATATAGTGAGGGGTAGGAATCTAACTTCATTCTTCTACATGAGAATGTCAGTTTTCCCAACATCATTCGTTGAAGAGACTCTTCTTTTCCCACTGCATACATTTAGCACCCTTGTCAATATGAATTGTTTGTAGATGTGTGGGTCTGTTTCTGGACTTTGAATTCTGTTTCATTGATCTACTTGTCTATCTTTATGCCACTACCACACTGTTGTGATTATGGTGACTTCAGGGTACAATTTGAAATTGGGAAGTGTGTCTTCCAACCCTATCTTTCCTTTCTAAGATGATTTTGTTTATTCAGAGCCCCTTGCAGCTCCGTCTGAATTTGAGAATCAGTTTTTCAATTTCTGCAGAAAAGCTGCTGAAATTTTCATATGGACTGCGTTGAGTTTGTATATTGCTTTGGGTAACATTGACATGAACAATATTAACTCTTTCAATTCACGGAACACTGAGCACCACTTGCTGTATACTCTCTGCCCCATCAATATCTGGGACAACGTGGAGAGGGGTTGCTGCTGGAGGTGCGTACCCAGCTCTATTCACCCCTTGGGGGCTTGGAAGATAACTTAGAAATAGGGGACTGTTTTTTATTAATTTTTAATTTTTTAAAAATATAACAACAAACAAACATTCTTAACATGTAATCATTCCTTTCTACATATATAATCAGTAATTCACAATATCATCACAGTTGTATATTCATCATCATGATCTTAGAACATTTGCATCAATTCTTAGAACATTTGCATCAATTCAGAAAAAGAAAGAAAAAGAAAACAAAAAATTTATATATACCATACACCTTACCCCTCTCTTTCATTGATCACTAGCATTTCAATCTACTAAATTTATTTTAACATTTGTTTCCCCTATTATTTATTTTTAATCCTTATGTTTTCCTCATCTGTCCATAAGGTAGATAAAAGAAGCATCAGACACAAGGTTTTCACAATCTCACGGTTGCATTGCAAAATCTATATCATTATACAGTCATCTAAGAAACATGGCTACTGGAACATAGCTCTACATTTTCAGGCAGTTCCCTCCAGCTTCTCTGTTACACCTTAACTAAAAAGGTGATATCTATTTAATGCATAAGAATTACCTCCACGATAACTTCTAGACTCTGTTTGGAATCTCTCAGCCATTGACACTTTATTTTGTCTCATTTCTCTTTTCCCCCTTTCGGTCGAGAAATTTTTCTCAATCTCTTGATGCTGAGTCCCAGCTCATTCTAGGATTTCTGTCTCATTGCCAGGAAGGTCCACACCCCTGGGAGTCATGTCCCATGTAGAAAGGGGGAGGGCAGTGAGTTTGCTTGTCGTGTTGGCTGAGAGAGAAAGACCACATCTTAGCAACAGAAGAGGTTCTCTGGGGGTGACTCTTAGGCCTAATTTTAAGTAGGCCTAGCCTATCCTTTGTGGGGTTAAGTTTCATGTGAGCAAACCCGCAGACTGAGGGCTCCAACTATTGCTTTGGTTGTCCCCACTGCTTGTGAGAATATTAAGAATTCTCTACTTGGGGAAGTTGTGTTTCCCCCCTTTCTTGCCATTCCCCCAAAGGAGCTTTGCAAATACTTTTTTATTCGCTGTTCAGATCACTCTGGGATTTATCAGGGCATCACTCTGGACAAACCTACAAAATCTCATGCCCTACTCAAGGTTCCAAGTATTATGGTGTTCAATTAAGCTGTCCACATAAGTTATATTAGGAAATGCACTAGTCAAAATATAAATTTTGCAGCAAATATTTTTTTGCTTTAGTCTCACACATAAGTTAAAGTTTTAAAATATTAATTACCATCTATTTTCAACACCCTGCAGTATTGACATTCCTTTGTTCTTCCTCATGCAAAAACATTTTAAAATTTGTACATTCATTCACTATCATTATATGCTCTAGGCATTCCTAGATTATACCATCTCAGTCTTTATTGTCTATCTTTCCTTCTGATTTCATTTGTGCCCCCAGGCCTCCTCCCTCTATCATTCTCCCATTCAGCTTCATTCAGTGTTCTAACATTATTGTGCTTCAGTCAGGTAGTATCATACTATCCATTTCTGAATTTTTACAATCCGTCCTGTTGCACAATCTGTATCCCTTCACTTCCAATTACCCAATATCTACCCTACTTCTATCTCCTGATGACCTCTGTCCTTAACTGAAATTCTCCAAGTTCATTTCTTAATTTTAGTTCATATCAGGGAGACCATACAGTATTTGTCCTTTTGTTTCTGGCTAATTTCACTCAGCATAATACCCTTAAGGTTCATCCATGTTGTTACATACTTCATACCTTTATTCTGTCTTACAGCTGCATAATATTCCATTGTATGTATATACCACAGTTTATTTAGCCACTCGTCTGTTGATGGACATTTGGACTGTTTCCATCTCTTCGCAATTGCAAATAATGCTGCTATAAACATTGGTGTGCAAATGTCCATTTGTGTCCTTGCCCTCATGTTCTCTGAGTAGATACCTAGCAATGGTATTGGCAGGTCATATGGCAGTTCTATACTGAGCTTCCTGAGGAATTGCCACACTGCCTTCCATAGTGGTTGTACCATTTGACATTCCCATCAACAGTGGTTAAGTATACCTCTTTCTCCACATCCTCTCCAGCACTTGTCATTTTCTGTTTTATTGATAATGGCCATTCTGGTGGGTGTGAGATGGCACCTCATTGTGGTTTTGATTTGCATTTCCCTAGTAGCCAGGGAAGTTGAGCATCTTGTCATGTGCCTTTTGGCCATTCGTATTTCCTCTTCTAAGAAGTGTCTGTTCAAGTACTTTGCCCATTTTGTAATTGGGTTGTCTGTCTTTTTGTTGTTGAGTTGAACAATCTCTTTATATATTCTAGATACTAGACCTTTATCTGATATATCATTTCCAAATATTGTCTCCCATTTTGTAGGCTGTCTTTTTACTTTCTTGACGAAGTTCTTTGATGCACAAAAGTGTTTAATTTTGAGGAGTTCCGATTTCTTTCTTTCTTCAATGTTCGTGCTTTGGGTGTAAGGTCTATAGGAAACCGCATCCTATTATAAGATTTATAAGATATTTCCCTATGTTTTCTTCTAACGTAGTTTTATGGTCTTAGAGATAGTGTTTAGGTCTTTGATCCAATTTAAGTTAATTTTTTTGTATAGGGTGTGAAATATGAATCCTCTTTCATTGTTTTGCATGTGAATATCCAGTTCTCTAGGCACCATTTATTGAAGAGACTGTTCTGTCCCAGTGAGTTGGCTTGACTGCCTTATCAAAGATCAGTTGTCCATAGATGAGAGGGTCTATATCTGAACATTCTATTAGATTCCATTGGCAAGTATATCTATCTTTGCAGCATAATGTTTTCAATATTTAGCCATGGTGTAACATTTTTCAGAATTTCATTCCTTTTTGTGACTGAGCAGTATTCCACTGTGTGGAGATGCCACATTTTGTCTGTCTATGCACATTTGAGTTGTTTCTACCTTTTGTGAATAATGTTATTACGAATACTGGTATACAAGTATCTGTTTGAGACCCTGCTTTCAATTCTTTTGGGTTTATACCTAGGAGTGGAATTTCTTGATCATATGATAACTTTCTGAGGAACTGCCAAACTGTTTTCCACAACAGTTGTGCCATTTTACATTCCCAGCAACAATGCATGAAGCTTCCAATTTCTCCATATCCTTGACAACACCAGTTCTTTCCCATTTTTTTAATAATAGCCATCCTAGTGGCAGGGGAAAATGGTATCTTATTGTGGTTTTGATTAGCAGTTTCCTAATTGCTGATGACGTTTAGCCATCTTTTCATATGCTTCCTTGGAGAAATGTCTATTTGCGAGTCCTTTGCCCATTATTACATTAGGTTGTTTGTTTGTTTTTTGTTATAGAGTTGTAGGAGTTCTTAATATATTCAGGATATTAAACCCTTATCAAATGTATGATTTGCAACTATTTTCTCCCATTTTGTAGGTTGTCATTTTACTCTCTGAATGTCCTTTGCACAAAAATTTTTTCGTTTTGATGGTGTCCATTCTATCTATTTCCTCTTTTATTGCTTATGCTTTGGGTGACATATCAAAGAATCCATTGCCATATACAAGGTCATGAAGATTTTTAACCATGATCTATCCTAGGAGTTTTATGGTTTTACCTCTTATATTTAGGTCTTAGATCCATTTTGAGTTAACTTGTATATGATGTTAAGTAGGGTCCAATTTCATTCTTTTGCCTGTGGGTATCCAGTTTTCTAGCACTATTATTTCCCCATTGAGTATATTGGGCATCATTGTCAGAAATCTGTTGGTTATGGATATGTAGTTTGTTTCTGGATTCTCAATTCTTTTTCATTGGTCTCTATGTCTGTCCTTGTGTAAGTACTACACTGTTTTGACTGCTGTCCTAGTTTGAAAGGAAGTATGGATCCTAGAAAAACCATGTTTTAATCAAAATCCCATTTCGTAAAGGCAGAATAATCCCTATTCGATACTGTATGTAATTAGATCATCTCCCTGGAGATGTAACCCAATCAAGAGGGTTTTTTAAGCTGATTAGGGTAGATGTGTCTCCACCCATTTGGGTGGGTCTTGGTTGGTTTACTGGAGTCCTATGAAGAGGAAATATTTTGGAGAATGAGAGATTCAGAGAGAGCTGAGCAGAACAACGTAGCCATGAGAAACAGAGTCCACAAGCCAGCGACCTTTGGAGATGAAGAAGGAAAATGCCTCCCAGGGAGCTTCGTGAAACAGGAAGCCAGGAGAAGAAGCTAGCAGATGACGCTGTGCTCACCATTTGCCCTTCCAGATGAGAGAGGAACCCTGACTGTGTTCGCCACGTGCCCTTCCACTTGAGAAAGAAACCCTGAACTTCATCTGCCTTCTTGAACCAAGGTGTCTTTACCTGGATGCCTTAGATTGAACATTTCTATAGACTTGTTTTAATTGAGACATTTTCTCAGCCTTGGAACTGTAAACTAGCAGATGATTAAATTCCCCTTTTTAAAAGCCATTCCGTTTCTGGTATATTGCATTCCAGCAGCTAGCAAACCAGAACAACTGCTATAGCTTTGTAGTAAATTTTGATATTGGAAAGTGTGAGACCTTCAGTTTTGTTCTCCTTTTTTCAGAATTGTTTTTGTTTGGGTCCCCTTGCAAATCCAAATGACTTTAAGGATTAGCTTTTCTAAATGGGCAGAAATGGCTGCTGGAATTTTGCATTGAATCAATAGACTCTTTGAGTATTATTAACATCTTAACAATATTAAGTCTTCCAATCCATGAATATGTAATATTTTTCCATTTCTTTAGCCCTTCTTTAGTTTCTTTCAGCAATGTTTTGTAGTTTTCAATTTACAAGTGAAACAATTTATTCCTACATATTTTATTCTTTTAGATGCTGTTGTAGGTGGAACTGTTTTATTTTTTAACATTAATAACTACTTTATTATAAGCAAATATAATTAATGAAAGCAATTATAATTATAAAATCATACCCACTTGATTAGAAATACTAGATATACCTATGTATGTATAAATGGGAAAATAGAATCAGAAAGAAAAGAACGTGAGAAAAAGAAAAGCTCACCAAATCGGGGAAAAACCACAACATCTGAGCTCATAGGCTGGGAAGTCCCTAGTTAACAGCTGGTCAGAGTCCCAATTGGTCCTATGGTCACAGGCAGAGCATCCTCTCCTGGGTGAGACTTCAAATCAACTGGCAACCAAGTTCCTCTTTTACAGGCACAGTAAATAGGCTATCTGCACACATATGATTTTAAAATACCAGATGTTTGGGCAGTGGTGGCTCAGTGGCAGAGTTCTTGCCTGCAATGCTGGAGACCCAGGTTTGAGTCCCGGTACCTGCCCATGCAAAAAAAAAAAAAAAAAAAATACAGGTGTTTTACTCAGTTCTTAGGAAAGGGCCTTCTAAGAAGTGAATAAACAGTGCATTCTAAGGGCACCATGCAGATCCTTGGGTGAGGGGCCTGCTCCCCAGAGGAGTTACATGGAGACCCCATGAACTTGCTGTTCCTGGTTAATATCTTACTTTATTTTCCTTTCCAAGGCCTTCCGGTGTCAGGTGGTCTTTTCCCAGTGATTTACTGTGTTTGAAGTTGTTCTATTGATTAGTTCTGCAGATTACATTTCTCAGATGGCCCATGTATATGTGCACGGCGTCTGAGTCAAATTTAAATCAGAACATGGGGAATCTGATGCTAACAAAGGTTGTTTCTTTATGCTTATAAAGGGAAACAGGATAGAGTGTCTTAGCAATACACAAAGCAGACAATTCTCACTAAAATTATCCCACATCATTGGGTCCCAGAATTATCTGATTACCAAAGAGATCTTTTATAACATTCTCATCATTTGTGCTTTTTCATCATCAAAGACAACCAAAAACCTACATTCCAGGATCTAACAGAACATTCTCATCATTAAGGCTTTTTCATCAGCAAAGACAAGCAACAACATACATTTTAGGTATAGCAGACAAAAAAACCCAAAAAAAAACCCCACAAAGAACGTGTTTCCAACATGGAATTGTTTTCTAGATTTTCTCTTCAGACTCTTCATTGCTGTTGTATAGAAAAACAACTTATTATTATGTGTTGATCTTATATCCAGAAATGGTGCTGAATTCATTTATTCGCTCTCATAGTTTTCTTGTGAATTCTTTGAGATTTTCTGTACATAGGATTGTATCATCTGCAAATAGAGAGAGTTTTACTTCTTCCTTTCCAATTTGGATGCCTTTTATTTCTTTCTAATTGTTCTGGCTGGTACTAGAAGTACTAGCAATTCACTCTAATATTTTTTCCTTTCTTTTTCTAACTTTGGAGTTGGTTGCTCTTCTTTTTCTAGTTCCTTAAGGTATGAAGTTAGATTATTGATTTGAGATCTTTCTTCTTTTTAAATGTCATTTATAACCATAAAATTTCCCTCTGATTGCTGCCTTTGCAGCAAGGCATAAGTTTGGTATGTTGTGTTATAATTGTCATTCATCTGTATGTAATTTCTAATTTTCCTTGACTTCTCCTTTGGCCCATTGGTTAAGTGTATGTTTAATTTCCATTTTAGTGAATGTCCCAGCTTTCTTTGTGTTATTCATTTCTAGCTTCCTCCCATTCTGGTTGGAGAATATACCTTGTATGATTTCAGTCTTTTAAAATTTATTGAGACTCATTTTGTGACCAAATGTATGGTCTCTCCTGGACCAGGATCTAGGCGCACTTGAGAAGAATGTGTATTCTGCTGTTGCTGGGTGGAATATTCCATATATTACTGTTAGGTATAGTTAATCTATAGTATTGTCCAAGTTCTCTATTTCCTTATAATCTTCTGTCTTGGTGTTTTATCTATTATTTTAACTGTTGAAGTCTCCTACTGTTATTGTAGAACCATCTGTTTTTCCCTTCAACTTGGTAAATGTTTGCTTCATGTATTTTGAGACTCTCTTGTTAGGTGTATGTTTAGTTATAAATGTTACATATTCCTAATGAATTGACCCTTTTATCGATATGTAATGTCCTACATTGTGTCATGTAACAACTTTTAACTTAAAGTCTATTTTGTCTGATGTTAGGATAGCTACCCCAGCTCTTGTTTGGTTACTGTTTGCATGGAATTTTTATCCTTTCACTTTCAACCTATTATTGTCTTTGAATTTAAGGTTGAGTCTCTTGTAAATACATATAGTTGGACCATGATTTTTAATCTATTCTGTGAATCTCTGCCTTTTGATTGGACAGTTTAACCCACTTATCTTTAAAGTAATTACTGACCAGGCAGGACTTCTGTCATTTTGCAGTTGTTTTTGTATGTTTTACCCATTTTTTGCTCTCATTTTTTCAACTGCTGCCTACTTTTGTGTTTAGTTGATCTTTTGTAGTGAAACGTCTTGAATCCCTTCCCATTTCCTTTTGTATACATTTTTAAGATATTTTCTTTGTGGTTACCTTGGGGCATAACTTTAACATGCTGAATTTATAACAACCTTACTTGACCTAATACCAACTTAACTTCAGTAGCATACACAAACTATGGTTCTATTTATCTTTGCCCCTCTTCACCCCCATTTCTTTATGTTGTACATCTTTATATATGTGTGTCCCCAAGAATACATTTATTATTTTTATGCATTTATATTGGAAATCATTTAAAAATAAAAAGTAGGATTAAAAACCAAAATACTATAATGTTGGCATTTATGTTTACCCATGTAGTTTCCTTTACCAGAGATCTTTTTTTGATCATTCTGTTCTACGTATATAATCAGTAATTCACAATATCATCACATAGTTGTATGTTCATCATCATGATCATTTCTTAGAACATTTGCATCTATTCAGAAAAAGAAGTAAAAAGAAAACAGAAAAAAATTCATACATACCATACTCCTTACCCCTCTCTTTCATTGATCACTAGCATTTCAAACTAAATTTATTTTAACATTTGTTCCCCCTATTATTTATTTATTTATTTATTTATTTATTTATTTATTTATTTATTTTTACATGGGCAGGCACCGGGAATCGAACCTGGGTCCTCGGGCTTGGCAGGCAAGCATTCTTACCTGCTGAGCCACCGTGGCCCGCCCCCCCTATTATTTATTTTAATTTCATATGTTCTACTCTTCTGTTGACAAGGTAGATAAAAGGAGCATCAGACACAAGGTTTTCACAATCACACAGTCACATTGTGAAAACTCTATCATTATACAGTCATCTTCAAGAAACATGGCTACTGGAACACAGCTCTACATTTTCAGGCAGTTCCCTCCAGCCTCTCCATTACATCTTGAATAACAAAGTGATATCTACTTAATGCGTAAAAATAACCTCCAGGATCACCACTGGATTCTGTTTGGAATCTCTCAGCCACTGACACTTTGTCTCATTTTGCTCTTCCCCCTTTTGGTCGAGAGGATTTTCTCAATCCCCTGATGCTGGGTCTCAGCTCATTCTAGGGTTTTTCTCAATCCCTTGATGCTAAGTCCGAATTCATTCTCAGGTTTCTGTCCCATGTTGCCAGGAAGGTCCACATCCCTGGGAGTCATGTCCCACGTAGACAGGGGGAGGGTGGTGAGTTTGCTTGTTGTGTTGGCTGGAGAGAGAGGCCACATCTGACCAACAAAAGAGGCTCTCTTGGGGGTGACTCTAAGGCCTAATTTTAAGTAGGCTTAGCCTATCCTTTTTGGGGTTAAGTTTCATATGAACAAACCCCAAGACTGGAGGCTCAACCTATAGCTTTGGTTGTCCACACTGCTTGTGAGAATATCAAGAATTCAACTTGGGGAAGTTGAATTTCCCCCTTTCTCACCATTCCCTGAAGGGGACTTTGCAAATACTTTTTTATTCACTGTTCAAATCACTCTTATCAGAGATCTTTATTTCTTCATATAGCTTGAGTTATTGTCTAGGTTCCCTTCCTTCCAACATGAAGGACTCCTGCTAACGTTTCTTGCAGAGCAGGTCTAGTGGTTATTAATTCCCTCAGGTTTTGCTTATATGGGAATGTCTTAATTTCTCCCTCATTTTGAAGGATGGTTTTGTTAGATGTAGAATTCTTCATCAGTGCTGTTTTTCTTTCAGCACTTTAAATATATCTTCCTACTACCTTCTTGCCTCCTTGGTTTCTGATGAGAAATTGGCTATTAGTCTTATCGAAGATCCTTTTTGCATAATGGGTCATTTTTCTGTTGCTACTTTGAGGATTCTCTGTCTTTGGCATTCAACAGTTTGATTATAATTTACATCAGTGTAGATCTCTTTACATTAATCCTATTTGGAGCTTTTTATTTTCTTGAATATGTATGTTAATGTCTTTTGCCAAATTTGGGAAGTTTTCAGCCTTTACTTTTCTTTGTTTA
This sequence comes from Tamandua tetradactyla, assembly GCF_023851605.1. Classification (NCBI taxonomy): domain Eukaryota; kingdom Metazoa; phylum Chordata; class Mammalia; order Pilosa; family Myrmecophagidae; genus Tamandua; species Tamandua tetradactyla. Next base: position 5,808,128 of record NC_135335.1, read on the forward strand.
AAATGATTAACACATACTTATTCAGAGTTTCCAATGTTCCAAAACCAGAATTTCCTTCTGGGATTTAAGTGGTATGGGTTGTATAAAGGGCAGGGGCCAAATCTAACAGACTCAGGGAATGATGTCACAAGAAGGCAGAGTGAAATGATCCAGAGGTCTGTGCTCCCACAAAATCTTGAAACAACTAGCAAAAAGTTCAGCCATTACTTTTCAAATATTCTTTCAGCCCCCTTTGCTCTCTTTTCTCCTTATAGGACTCCCATAATGTGCATATTGTTATGTTTTGTGGTATCGCACAGGTCCCTTAGACTTTTCTTCATTCCTTTTTGTTTCTACTCCTCAGATAGGATAATTTCAGTTGTCCTATTTCAGGTCAGCAGCTCAAGTCTTCTGTTGAACGCTTTTAGTGAATTTTTACTTCTGTTATTATATTTTTTAGCCACTGTATTCCTGTTTCATTTATTTTTATGTTCATATCTGTTTGCTGAAATTTTAATCTTGTTCACATAGCATTTTCCTGATCTTTTAGATTTTATCCATGTCTTTTTTTTTAGCTCTTTGAGCATATATGACAGTTGTTTTTTTAAAACATTTTTATGTTGTGAAATATAACAAATATACAAAAAAAACAATAAATTTCAAAGTGTGTTGTAGCAAATAGTTATAGAACAGATTTCAGAGTGTGGTATGGGTTATAGTCCACAATTTTAGGGTTTGCCTTCTAGCTGCTCCAAGACACTGGAGACTAAAAAAATTAGCAATACAGTGTTTCATTAGTCATACTCATTTGTTAAATCCTGTCTTCTCTATTATAATTCCTCCCTCTCCTTTGATCCTTCTCCCAATCTTTAAGTGATTTGGGCTATGCCCATTCTAACATTTTCATGTTGGAAAAGGCTGTCAGTAATATGGGATAGGGGGATGGAACTACTGATGTGTTGAAGAAGCTGACCCCTCTGGGTTTCAGGACTTATCTGACCTATGAACCTGTATGGAGGTTCTAGGTTTCTAGAAAGTAATCATAGTGCATGAAATTCTTGTAGAATCTCAGATAGAGGCCTAGGTGTTCTTTAGGGTGGACAGGAATGATTTTTGTCGAGGTCTGGCAAACCATTGTAATTAGCAATAACTGGCTGAAGCTTTTGTAAGATTAGCTTGCAGGATAGCTTCCCAACTCTATTTGAACTCTTTTATCCACTGATACCTTATTTTGTGACATTTCTTTTCCCCCTCTTGGTAAGAAAGGCATTGTCGATCTCATGGTGCCAGGGTCAGGCTCATCCCTGGGAGTCGTGACACTGTTGTTTTGAAGTCTTCATCTTCAAAGTCTGATGTTAGTGATTCCTCAGGGGTGGCTTCTGTGATTTTATTTTGTTCCTTGGAATGAGTGTCTTTTCCTATTTCTTTGTATGCCTTGTGTTTTAATTGTTTTTGCTGCTTGTTCTAGTTTGCTAGCTGCCAGAATGCAATATACCAGAAATGAAATGGCTTTTAAAAAGAGGAATTTAATAAATTTCAAATTTACAGTTCTAAGGCTGAGAATATGTCCCAGTTAAAACAAGTCTATAGGAATGTCCAATCCAAGGCATCCAGGGAAAGATACCTTGGTTCAAGAAGGTTGATGAAGTTCAGGGTTTCTTTCGCAAGTGGAAAGGCACATAACAAACACAGTGAGGGTTCCTCTCTCATCTGGAAGAGCATATGGCAAACACGGCATCATCTGCTAGATTTCTCTCCTGGCTTCCTGTTTCATGAAGCTCCCCGGGAGGTGTTTTCCCTTCTTCATCTCCAAAAGTTGCTGGCTGGTGGACTCTCTGCTTCTCATGACTATGTCATTCTCTGCCCTCTCAGAATCTCTTGGCTTTCTCTCTTGTTGTACTCTTTTAAAGGATTCCAGTAAACTAATCAAGACCCAGCTAGAATAGGGGAAGACGTCTCCACCTAATCCGGTTTAACAACCACTCTTGATTGAATCATATCTCCAGGGAGATAATCTAATTACAGTTTCAAACATACAGTACTGAATAGGGATTAGAAGAAATGGCTGCCTTTACAAAATGGGATTAGGATTAAAACATGGCTTTTCTAGGATACATGCATCCTTTCAAACTGGCGCACTGCTGTTGAAAACTGGACATTTTAATACTTTAATGTGTTAACTCTAGAAATCAAATTCTCTTCCTTCCTCTGGATTTTCTGGTTTTTCTTCATCTGTTTAGTGAATTTTCCAACCATTTGTGCAAAGACTATATTCCTTGACATGTGTGATCCCTGAAGTCTCGGTTTGTTTAGCTTGCCTTCAGCTAGTGTTATGAAAAAGATTTCCTTGAATGCCAAGAGCTAACAGAAAAGAAAAAAAACACCTCCTCCTCTCTTTGACGACATACTCTCTGCTGGAGCTCTCCTTCACTGCTCAGCCATCCTTGCACTAAGACTAAAAAGAAGTATAATGTGAATGCTTAAGGTCCTCCCAGGTATTTTATGAGCATGCATCTTGCCTTGGGCATTGTGTATGGTCTTATAAATTCCCCCATAAACAGCACTCGGAATGCTCCACTTTTCCCGAGAAATTCTCTGCAGCCTTTCCTCCTGGGTTCCAGATGCCTTATTGCATATCTTAACTATAATCTTTTGCCCCAGATGGCTGCAGCTTGATTGTTCTTTTACAGTGTTTTAACTGCTATGATTGCCACTTCTCTGACTACAGTTGTGGGGTAGGCAAAATGGGGATGAGCACCTGGGATCAGTTCTCCAGGTAGCCACCAGATGGGTTGGAACACAAATCCATATACCCCCCCAACTGAATAGCATGTGCTCTTTTCCCTCTGGAACTCGGGACCAGGAACACACACTGGGAATGGGAGCTGCTGCTGCACTAAGCTGAGAAGAGGTTGGGAATAGGACTACAAAAGCACCAGGAGACTTTCCTGTCATTGTTAGTTGTCTTTTTCTCAAGTCAGCTTTCACTTGGTAGCTGTAAACCTTTGTTTCACAGAGATCTGATAAAGTTGGTTCTGACATTTCTGCTAGTTTTTTTCTGATGTTCCTTTGGCTGTGTATGTGTTCAATTTTGGAATGTCTTTACTATTTTGCTGATGTCCTATGGGCTGCCAGTGTTTTGACTAAACAAATAACTAAAATAATAACTCTAACTGTTACGTATAATATTTTATTGTTCGAATGTGGATTATAATTTATAGGTCAAATTGGACTATCAAGTTATCTAGCTGCTGTTTTAATCATGTTTAACAGTTTGGGTATGGTATACAAAATAATCACTTCTTGCCCTCTCTTTACATTGTAACAGTAAAGTAATTGCCAGGAAAGAAGGTCAAAGTTGTATAAAGTTTCCTTTCCATATCATTAGTCTGACTACTGGGGCTATGGAGGCATCCACACTTTCCTTTCCCAGGACTGAGTCCAGGTCCTTTCTCTTAATGACTCAGTAAACAGTATTTATTACTGAATTTCTTTATTTGAAACAAATTTATAACCTTCCATCCACTTATTTATGAAATTGCATGAAGTTTCTGATTTTTGTATTTTAACTCAATTTCCCTTAAATACCACAAAGGCAGTAAATAGACTGAATCTTATATCACATACCTGTTTTTTAAGTTAGACGATTTCTATAGCACCAAATGCTCCCCATAATTATGATTATAAAATTTAGGGCTTGATTAAAATGAAGGTATAAAGTAGACTATAATATAGGTTCCTTAATTTTATAGAAATTAGCTTTATCAGAATTCCAAACCTAAAGAATTTAGGAAATCACCAATTTTACCTATGATCCTCTAAAACTTTTAGAATAACCTTGTCTGTAGCTTCAAAAAATCTTGCTAGGATTTGATAGGGATTGCATTAAACCTGTATATCAGGAGAGAATTGACACCTATACCAAGTTGAGTCTTCCAATCCGTGCATATGGTACATCTCCCCATTTATTTAGATCTTCTTTGTTGTTTTGTTTTCAGTGTTGTATAGCTTTCAGTTTGCAAGTCCTGTACATGTTTTGTTCTTTTATACCTAAGTATTTTGGGGGTGACTGTAAGTGATATTGTGTTTTTCATTTTAGTGTCCATATGTTCTTTGCTAGTGTATAAGAGAAAATACAAATGATTTTTATATGTTTACCCTATATCCTGTGACCTTCTGAATTCAGATATAAATTCTAGGAGGTTTTTTAGTAGATTCCTTGGGACCTTTTATACAGATAATCATGTCATCTGCAAATAAGGACAGTTTTATTTATTCATTTTAAATTTCCATGCCTTTTATTTCCTTTCCTTGTCTAGAATTTTCAGCACTATGGGGAATAAGAGTAGTGAGAGTGGACACTAGTTGCCTTGTTCTTGATTTTAGGAGGAAAGTGTTCAGTCTTTTACCATTAAGTATGATGCTAGCTCTATATTTTTTTGTAAATGTTTTGTATCCAGTTGAGGAACTGTCTGTCTATTCCTACTAGTTTTTTTTGTTTTTTGTTTTTTTGTTTTTTTTTGTATGCTGTATGCTGAAGTCACATTTAATTCTTTTTTCCATGTGACTATTCCGTTATTGCAGCACCATTTTTTGAATTTTTTTTTGCAGGGGGAGGGAGTAGTGCACAGGTTGGGAATCGAACCAGGGTCTCCTACATGGCAGGTGAGAATTCTACCACTGAACTCCCTGTGCACCACCTCCTTCCTAGTTTTCTGAGAGTTTCTTTTTTTTTTTATCACGAATGGGTGTTGAATTTTGTCTTAAATATTTCCTCTGTATGCGTGTGGAATCATATCAGACAGTGTTAAAATATTTACTTCAACTGTCAAGTGTAATCTAGAAAACTCAAGGCAAAGAAAAACCTATTGTATTTACCCATATTTTTGCTTAGTATTCTTTCTTCCTTCATGGTGTTCCAAGGCTCCTTCTTTTATCATTTACAATCTGTTCAGAGAACTTTCTTTAGCCATTATTTTAGGGTAAGTCTTACTGATGACCAATTCTTAGTTTCCCCTTAATCTTAGAATGCCTTTATTTTTATTCCTGAAGGATATTTCTAGCATCCATAGTTTCCTATGAGAAATACACTGTCATTTGAATTGTTTTCTCCTATAAGTAAGGTGGTGTTTCTCTCTTGCTGTTTTCAAGATTTTTATCTTTTAATAAGATGGGTCTTGGTGTGGATTTCTTTGGGTCTAATCTGTCTGGGGTTTACTCAACTTCTTTAAGTGTATATCTTTGTCTTTTGGGAAGTTTTCAGCCATTATTTCTTCAAGTACTTTTTCAGCCCTACCCTCTTCCTCCTCCCCTGCCAGGACTATTATTCCATGAATATTAGGTCTTTTGTTAGAGTCCCACAGGTCTCTGAGTTTCCTCTCCACTCCCTCTGTTTTCTTTTTTTCTGTCAATCTGTTTTCTTTATGGTTTTAGTTTGGATAATTTCTATTGCTCTGTCTTCAAGTTCACTGATCTTTCCTCTGACCTTTCCCTTCTGCTCTTGACCCCATCCAATGGGTTTTTAAAATTTCATCTATTTTTCAATTTTAAAATTTCTGTTCTGTTCTCCTTTATATCTTCTTTACTTTTTGCTGAGACTTTCTACTTTTCACTTGCTTAAAGTGTTTAGTTAAAGTAATTGTTCACTGAAGCATTATTATCCTTTAACAGTTTTTCCAGGGAATTCGAATATCTGCCATCTCAGTGATGCCAGCTACTGATTGCCTCTTTTTTATTCAGTTTGGGATCTTCCTGATTCTTGGAGTGAGAAGTGATTTTCGGAGAAAACTGGACATTTTGGGTATTATTTTAGGAGACTCTGGATCTTACTTAAACCTTTCTGTTTTAGTCGGTTTCTCTGATACTATTCTGGCAGGGGAAAAAAGTAGAAGTTTAGGTTCTTTAGGTTCCCCACTTCACCTATCAGGTTGGAGTCAAAGTTCAGGTTTCCCACTTACCCCATTGACACCGGTATGCTGGGTGGGGATGAGTGTTCCAGCTCCCCACTAGGCTGACACTGATACCTCCCTGGCTGGGAGGGGTAGGAGTGCCTTGTTATTGCGGGTGGTGTTGCAAGTCCTGACTCTCCATTAGGCCTCCTCTTCTGCCACCCAGCATTGACGCCATGAAGAGGATTGTGTTTCTGCCCAATGAAGATGAAAGTCCCTACTCCTCCTTCTCTAGCACCACCCTGGTAGGGAGGGGGCGTTGGGTGCCGTGTTACATCCTGGCAAGGGTGGAAGTCCAGACCCCCACTTTGCTGGCCTGGGTGAGGCCACGATTTTCTCTGCAGGGTTTGTCTGGAGTCAAGCGGTTATTGTCCAGTTGTTTTCTATCTTTGTAGGCTGCCCCTTTCCTGGTTCTTTGACCAGAAATAGCAGGCTTTTGTTGGGGCTCCTTCATCTGTGCCTGCTAGAATTTCTCAGTCCCTTCTTTATCACCCAGGTCTGAGATAGATGAGACAAAAAGAAAATATTTGTCTCTTGAGGGGTGAAATTCAACCTGTGGCACCTCCCCAGGCCCTCTCTTCCCTTCTCAAGTGGCATCTGAGAGCAAGACTCTTCCTCAAGCTGGTCAGCCACTCACTTGCTTGAATGTCATGGACAGCAGCCAAGCAGCACAACCGTGACAGCTGCTCTGGGTGGGCTGAAGGGAGGGCCTGGTGGGTTACAGATGGAGCCAATGAGAAGGAGAAACTGTTGGCTATTGATTAGATTTTCTTACTGCTTATTTGTAGAATGGAAGCAGCACCTTCTCCATGTGAAATAACCTCAACCTCCCCTTTCTCCATCTTTCAACTAGTCACCTCAGTGTTCTCAGGACTGCCCACAAACTCTTCAATTCCCTCTCTGGCTGTCAAACACTCTGACTTGAAAATATTGCATTGGTGACAACTGATTGACCTGGTATGGCCACAGTGAGTGCTAACCAAGTTGTCTCTGAGATATAGGGCATCCCCTTCTGTAGTTCCCTCAAACCTGGACTCCTCATCTATCATTGGGTTGGCATTTCTCTCTCCTCTTGCTTCCCTCCTTCTAGCTACCACTGCCTCCTTGGCTCCACCTTTTTCATGAGAAGGAAGGAGAGGTTCAGGAAACCTCACTCAATTGAGTGAGGGCCACGGCCCATATGGGACACCTACACATATGCTCTGAAGTGGCTGCCTGGCCCGTCATTCCCCCAACACCTGAAACCTCATTCAGCCTCTACTATATGCAGGCATCGTGCTACAAGTCCAGAGAGAAAGCACAGATTGTTCCTTTAAGGAGTTTCCGGCTAGTAAGGAGAGAGACGTGTGTCCTGATACATACACCAAGACAGGGTGGGCATGAAGGGTGTCCTTAAGAAGGGGGCCTCAAGTGGAACCCTGTGGGATGTGTAGGTGTTCACTGGGCATGAGGAGCGAGGCATGCAAAGGCCTTGGGGAGGGGAGGCCATGCCAGCTGCTGCAGTTGTTAGGGTTACAGGAGGACAGAGAAGAGGTGGCCGGTGAGGTGGATAGGATAGGGTGCTGGAGTGACCATGGCCACTGGGTGGGAGGGACAAGACTAGCAGTAGACCAGACAGGAGAGGATGTGGGCTATGGGGTGGGAAGGGCGGATGAGGTGTGATGTCGTACTAGGAAATGTGTTAGAAATGCAGATTCTGGCCCCACCCCAGCCTGCTAAATCAGAAGCTCTGGGGCAAGGCCTGGGGACCAGGGTTCTGACAAGGCCTTCCGCATCTTGATGCAACCTCAAGTCTGGGTGCCCCTGAGTTACAGAGTTGTAAATGAGGAAAAGGGAGGACAGCCAGGGAAAAGGGAGTGGAGGATGAGGCAATGGTGTCCCTGAGTGAGGAATTAACACCATGTTCCTGGATCAGGGGAGAAGGACCAGCCTAGAGTCCTGGGGCCCATGATAAAGGAAAAGAGATATGAAGCTGGACAGTATGTGAAGGGGAGAGAAGGGTGGTGGAGCCCCCAAGAGGACAGATACAACAGTTGTGAGTCACTTGGTTTGCTTTGAACCAACAAGGCTGGGATGATTAAGCACAGTTTCTACTTCTCCTCAAAGGCAGTGATTGTCAGGCTTAACTGCCCACTGCAATCACCCGAGAGCCTTAAAAATCCCACCTCCTGCCCCCTCAAACTCAGTGGTCTGTAGGGCAGTCTGCAACTTGAGCTTTCTAGAAGGCTCCCTGCCAAGGACGATGCTAAGATGCAGCCAGGATTGAGAACCACTGCTGTGGGGTGAAGTCTTCTGCCGACAAGCTGATGGGGAGAAATGACAGGAAGATACATCATATCTCCTCCTCCAAATCTGCTTTGGTAAAATATTTAAAAGTCTGCATATCACTGTTTAATGTGACAGAAGGATGTCTGGCTTTTCGTCTTCTCTGTTTTCTTTTTGGATCTCATGTGATCTTTTAATTTCTGCTCATAAGATCTACCTCAACTCTGTCATTTTAACAGTGCATTCCTACTTACTGGCTTCCACACAGCATTAAGTCAGTAAACAGCCTGATTGCTACAGTAGTTAACATCTTTATTATATTTACCTTTTAAATGTCTCGAATATTCAACCATCAATTCTCCCCATTAAAATAGTGCAGAATTTAAATAACCACAGCCCAAAGAGTGCCTTTGCATGTCTTAGTTACAGACTTAACCTCATAATTATGTTCGATTTAGCTTAATGTTAAGATGCCTGTATGTCCCCCTGTATGTGCAATGACAAGGCATCTCTGGGATTTGGGTTTAAAAAATTTATATCTGATACCCATGATATAATCAAGCTTTATCTTTGAAAATATATTGGTGGCGATGTTGAGAACAGTGGAAGAATAAGACAATCAAAAGCCGTTGCTATTTTTTTTTAATTCTGCCACTCAAAAGAAAATAAGTATCTAAGAAAAAAACTTAAATTACAACAACAGAGCATCAAAACAGACCGGACAGAAATGGTTTACTCTGCGTAAGTTGGTATAAGATGATCCATCCTCCGGAAGGTTGACTAAATGACAGCACAAGGCTGCACACCCAGCATGGAGCTTCCTCTCAGGGCTGCTGTGCTTCTTCTGAGGAAACCTCCCAGGGCAGGCTGTCCTGGGCCCCAGCCTCTGAAAGGGAGAAAGCAGCCTGGAGTTACGGGGCACACAAAAGAGGACAGCATCTCCTCACACACATCATGGGGAGCTGTGTGCAGTGGTTCTTGATAATGGGTCCTACAGGAGCAGATCCAAAGTAGGTCCTTCTCACCTTTATACTCATGCTTCAAAGAAATATAATTCCTATTTTAGCAATAAAAATTGGTATCGCCTGATGTAGGAGTTTCCATGTTACAAATTTCAAAACAAACATAAAACCAGAAACAAAGGAACCAACACAGAGTGGCCCTGCTCCTTGTGGAGAAGGCACCTGTGGCTCTTGTCTGGTAGAGATTTCTCCAGAGGCTCCACTGGGCTCAAGCAGAAGGAGCTGGCTCACTCCACTCTGAGATTCCTAACAAGTCCTGTTGTTTCTGAATCCTTTGGCCAAGGCTCTAAGGACTAGGCAACAGGCCCTAAATCTCTGCCGTACTCCTCTTCCCCCTCTTCTCTATGCCTTCCCCCCACCTCAGCCCCCACCCACTGAAGTCTTTCTATCCAGGGAGTATATCCATGGGGCTGGGCACTATAAATGAAAGGAGCCAGACTGGGAAAGAACCCAACAGTTAGCCTTGGCTTCTCCAACTCCACAACAAAACTGTGATGTACAAATTTTGATAACAGGATGTCTCTACCAGAAAGAAAGGGCTGCTGTCACCCCCACCTCCAATGCCCTGCATTCCTGGCCAGCTCTCCCTGTGTCCCTGGTGGCTCTCCCTGCATCCCTGGTGGCTATTCCAGCTGCTAACTTGCAGAACGCTGGGACCTGCCTCCTGGATCCCTCCACAGCTGCAGTCTTGACTTGCATGATTACTGGATGAATGCATGTGCCCATGCCACCTGTCACTGGTAGACAAAGGACAAGCTTATTGCATGGAAGTCCTAAGGTGAAAATGGGCCCACTGGGAGGCCATACTGCCTACAGAACAGCGTAAGATGCTACCAGGATTGACAGTTTTTCCAGTTAGTTATAAAGGCAGCCTGTTCTGCAAGAAGGCTGCATAAAGAAAAGCTGTACTCTGACATATGAGCGCCTATCAGTTTACTGCACTTACAAAATATGGTTTAGCATGGTTTATAAAGCACCTGTAGTATACTCTGACCAGACTGGTATAGCAGATGTTACCATGTCAATAAAATGAGGGTCCAGTGGAGTAAATTCTTCTTCTTCTGATAATGATATTATTCTGACCACCGTTCCCAGCCCCTCTAAGTTCATTCAACCCTAACCAGTAGCTGTGCAGGACTTCAGGGACTGAAGTAACTGGATGACCCAGTTATTTGCCAGCAGAATTTTCTAGAATTCTTTTGATAGGCCTTTATGTGTCAGTGTTCCAAGAGATGCAGCTTGGAATGAGCAATATTCACATACCTTTGAGATGCAGGAAAGTCAGAAACTCAATTATTGTGCGCACAACGTTGCTCTCAGGCAGTGGCCTGTCAAAGCTCCCTAGAAAACAGAGAAGGGGCCGTGAGCATTCCAAGTGAAGTCACCTGTTATAGGCTCTAGAGGGCAATGCCCTGACCCCCAAGAACTGAGGGGGCCATGGTGGCTTCCAAGAGCCTTCTGTAATGCAATGGGGGGTGGCAGAGGACTTGCCCCGAGGCCCAACTCTTCTTAGGCATAGGGGTGGCAGCCAGCCCAGGAGTCTAGAAGGGCCCTGGCTGTCTCTGTGGTTGCCCCATGGCCTTGCACTTGGATTCTGAGGGACCTACTTCCAGTGCATCATCTCTGCCAAGTCGTGGCTGAGTCTGGTAGGCAGAGTCTGGTGGGCAGTGGACAGGTGGCCCTGATCCCCACCAGCCTGAGTGAAGCAGCCTGGTAGTACCCAGGACAAGCCCTCTCACCTGCATTCACCTCCTCTTCAGGCTGGAGTTCGCGCTTGCCTGCAAGGCCGTGCTTGTCGTGAAATGACCTGTGGTTATCAATGGCCTCTATTTGCAAATCAGAGAGGGAAGCATTATAATGTCATCACTATAATTTATTCCCTCCCACTCCCCAAAAAGGCCTCAAGGCTGCTTATAATTAAAATGCGCACACAACTGGACTGCTAACAGTAAAGGCGAAGTGTGGAAGACAGAGAGAAAAGAGGGAAGGTAATTCTACCCATAGGGGCTGAAACGCCACAGGAAAAGGAAGGACCCAGTCCAACTGGGAAGATGAGAGCGAAAGGAAACAAGACTCTTCAGAGGAGCGGTTCAGGGCCTGGGACTGTGTATGATGAGCAGGGAGGGAACACCCCAGGCAGCAAGAGGGCGGCAGATGTGCCAGCCATCCTAGCTAGCATCCGAGCTAAAGAATGAGCAAGTTCCCGAGGCATGCCCGAAAACAAGGGCCACTGAAGAATTTTGAATTCTAATGTCAGCAGACTTTTATTTCTCAAAGACCTCTTGGTCAGCTGTGTGGAAGGTGGATGGAGCCAGAGAGTGGGAGGGGATGCATGTATGCATGCTGGATGGTGTTGGAGTGGCGTCCATGAGACTGCAAGCAGACAGAACCTTTAAGGAATGTCTGCAGGGGTCCAGAAAAGAGATGATGGGCACACTGAACCAGGGCTGGGCCCGAGGGTCACTCAGGAGATAAAAGAGGCACAGGGATGAGGGCGAGATGGCTCGGGGTACCTGGCCACTTAGCCCAGTAGATTGTGGTGTCATCTACAAGCTTAGACTTCATTTCTCTGAGACTGAGTTCTTAGCACTAAACTTAAAGAAGAATTGTAAGGAACCGTGAGCTTTAGAGATGCAATATTGGGTGTGTTGGTGCTCAGACCGTCTCCAGCGGCAGCTGCAGTGACCCCTCCCTACTGCCATGTTCCGAGCAGACTGCACAAGCCAAGGCTGCCACGTTAGGCTGTGAAGTATTTCAACAAAGAGCTCGTCATGGTGCGCCGCTTCTGGTGACCCCAGCCCCTCCTCGTATGCCCCCAGATAGTTTCTGTCACCTCTGTGCCTGTGTTTCTCAAAGCCTGGCCCTCCAGGATCCTCCAAGGGATCCAGGTAAACATCTGTTATACATTCAAATTCTGGGATTAAGGACTAAGACGCTTCCCTGGGTCTCTTAGGAAAGCCCAACTCTTCCCACGTGCTCTAGTGAGTATGGCATTAGAGGAGCTGCTGTGGTGGCGGTGAAGGCAGCAATTAAAGGAGATTGCTTAGGGTCCTCAGCTGTCTCAAAGCTTACAATGTCTCCAAATTTGAAAGCCCCTACAGGTGGGACTGGAGGGGACAGTGACATAAATGATGGGGCCGAGATCCCCATTGTTTCACTTGCCCTGGCACCTTTGAATAATTAAAATATGAAAATGTTCCTGCACAAACAGGGGGCCTGGGAGCAGTCGAGCCTGAGGGTGGGATCGGGGTGGGTGGGGGTGGGATGGAGGGCCCACACATCCGGAGTGGTCCGTTTTAGCTTTGGGCTCCCCAGGGCCACCACCTGTCTCTGCATACCCTCTTCCATTTTTCTGTCACCACCCTCCTCCTCATCATGAATTTCACAGCAGTGAGCAAATCATTCGGCCTCCGTGGGACTCAGTGTGCTTGGCTGAAATGCAGGAGTCAGACTCGGGGATCCCTAGCTAAAGTCTGCAGCAACATTAGATTCATTGATGTCTGTGCATTATGAAGGTAATAAAAATTACGTACGCTGTGTCCAAACAATATCAGATACAATGCCAGTCACGAGGTACCAGTCTGCCCAGTCTGGATCGATGGATACAAATCACTACCCACGTGGCTTGTACACTCCTGCCCACCTCTGGAAGTTTTCTCCGGTGCATTCATGGAGCCCACCTTCTTAGCCTGTCACATCAATAGGTCTATTCCATAAGGACCTCCAAAGGAGATACAGGATGGCCTGAAACCTTGCGGACTGTTGCAAACTGGCAAAAGTGAGAATCTAAATCCTAGACAAGAGCTTTCAAAGCAGAGAAAGTGCTAATGACCCATCTTATTGTTAAGGGAGCTACAAACTGAGGCTTCCTTGGAAAGCCTCAGTTAGGATCCCGGTCAGCAGATCCATTTCTATTGCGGGCAGCAGGAGAGGCAAGGTGAGGGGCATGGGCACCCTGCTTTCTCCTCGAGGGGACCCTGGAAGCTGCCTGCCCACCAGGCCTGCGGGAGGCTTGGTCCCAGCCAGGGGCCCTCATGGGTGTGAACCTTCACCTGCCCCCAGCAACCAAAGTTATGGGCAGCCACTAAGTACTTTGCTTTCTTCCCCTGAGGCATCCCAGTCCTTCAGTAGCATTTGTATCTGGTGCTGAGTCATAAAGGTGCCTAAGACAGCCTGTCCTCAAACAGCTGGGGGGCGAGGGGGGAGGGCAAGGCCACGCAGGGCCCCCACAGGAGGAGGTGGGCCAAGGATTGCCAGGAACCACCTTTCAGGGAATGGGCCATGGTGTCACCTAGGGAGGTGGCAGTTATCGTAACAGATTAAACTGAGACCCAGCTGCCTCCAAGTCTCTTGGAAACACCCCCACCCCCATCTCCCTTTCTCTGCCTCAGTGTGGAATACTGACGCATCCCAATGGCAGCGGCTGCATGTACCCAGACAGAGCAGGCTCAGCAAACCCTGTGACAAGCCCAGCCTGGGAGAAGCACACCCGAGAAGCCCTGCTTTGACTTTGCATCACTTACGTGGGCCGAGAAGGTAGCCAGCGCTGTTCAGAGTCCAGCCTCTCTTTTCCTTGGCCTTAGACGGGGAAAAAAAGTGGGTCAGACGGAAGGATGGTGCCCGGTGTATAGCACAAAGAAGCCCCAGAGGCAGCTTCTATCTGTTACCCACCATGCTAGGTCTCTGCAAAGTTAGGTGCACCAGCCAGCCACAGAAGGCAAATGCAAGTCCACTACTCCTTCACGTGCGTCAATTAAGGCATGCAAACTGTCAAGACCAGCAAGGAGGAGGGCAGGGAATGAGAGCTAGCTAGGCTTTCCAGGCACAGTACAGGGATTAAGAATAATGCCTGTACTTTTGGAAGTTGCAAGAAATTCCAGATTTACTGCCCCCAAGTAAACTATATTTGACATGAAAACCGGACTACTTAATTCACTGAAGACCACAATCTCCAAGCTTGCTTTGGAGATGCTGCCCAGAATCCCTTTTGGTAATTTGGCTCCTACCCAGTGTGACTGATACCCTCAAGAACTGAAATAGTAAAAATTGCTTCCAACTTATTTAAGGAGCTAACTTAAATTATAGCCGTTTCCATATTTTGCTGGTTTATAGCAAGGGGCTGTTAATGACCTGGATGCAGGTAGAACCCCAGGGAGCCTCTTGGAAATGCTCACCCTTAGCCCAGCCTTTGCGATCCCTCCCCCCATTCACTCCCCTCGCCCGGCCTGGGATCCTTCCTGCTCTGCACCCTCCCCTCCCCGTTCTCCCCGCCCCCCACCCCCCACCCCCGTCGCAGCAGGGACTCCCCCCACTCTCCCCCTCCAGGCAGGCAGAAGGAATTTTTTTCGGTTTTAAAACATAAACCTCCCCTCTCCACTCCACTCCCGTCCGGTTCTCAGCCGAGAGGCGGCAGGCCTGCGTGCTGTACTCACCCGAGCCGCGAGCCCCCGGGGGTCGGCCAGGGCGGTGCTGAGGAGGAGGGAGGCGAGCCAGAGCGCGCTGCCTCCGGGCATCTGGAAGGGAAGGTGGCGGGATGGCGAGGACGGGGCGGGGCGAGGACGGTCTCGGGCTGTCCCCGGGGCGGCGGAGCGCGAGGGGCCCGTCGGGGGCAGGAGTCCCGGAAGCCCGTCTGCAGCTGCGGGGGCCGGGAGGGTGCGGAGCAGTGGGGGGGGGGGGAGCCCGGCCGCCCTGGGAGAGGCGCAGTGAGGACAGAGCGGGCGCTGGGGCCGGGGCTGGGAAAAGGGCGGACGGGCCGGGCGGGGGCCACGCGGGGAGCAGATGCGGGAGGAGCGGGAAGGAACCGCCCGCCCACCCCCGCCGGTTCCCGCATCCGAGGGGCGTGCGGAGCCCGGGTCCCCGCAGGTACCTTGATCGGCGGCTGCGCCCGGGCCGGGCTGGGACGTCGGGGCCGGGCTGGGGTGTTGTGGGGCCGAAGTGTTGGGGCCGGGCTCGGGCGGTGGTGAGTCGCCGGCGTCAGGTGTGTGCGGGCGGCGCTCACCGCATGGCACAGCGTCGGGGATGCGGGGCAGGACGGGGCGCGGCGGCCGGGTTCCCTCGACGTGGCGGCAGCCCCGAGCTGCCGCGAGCGGCGCTATTTATGGGCACATCCCGGGAGCCGCGCGGCCGCCGCGTCACGGCCGGGTGCCCGCCTCCCGCGTCCTCCCCGAGCCCTGCGTGGGGGCAGGAGGGACCGTGGCTTGGTCCATTAGCGGCGCCCGCCGGAAGGTCCTGCGATCTGGGCATGGGGGTGGGGGCGGTGAAGGGCCCCATCACCCTGCAGAGGAGACCCCCAACTCTGCTGAGGAGTGCACCCATTATCACCCCCACCCTACCATCTCCCCCTTCTAGGTCATCGCTGATGGAGAGTAAGCCCACTCTAGATCCTAGTGAGGGCCCCCTAATTTCAGGTGGCCTGGGGTCCTTGCCTGGGGACTTCCCTACAGAGGCAAAACTGAGACCCCTAGGAAGGGTGCCAGGGAACAGCTGTCCTCTGCCTGATCCTACTGTGCCCCTGGCTAGAATGAGAGTCCAGGTCCAGGCCCTGGGCCCCTTTGGAGCAATGAGGAGCAGGGGGCCAAACCCCACATCCCTGGCCCAGCCCCACTCCTCCCATACCCATACCCTGGGCCCTGTGTTGTTAAAGGGCACAAACCAGGGCGGTAGGGGAGGGGTGTCTGGTTGACAGCCTCAGGCATGTGAGAGCTGTGCCCTCTCCAGCCCTACAGGCAGGTCAGGGGACCCCTCTTGGCCCAGAAGTGGGGTGCAATGTGCAGAACATCTTTTGAGCAAGTTCACATGGAGGTTCAGCCCTTGGAGAGGTCTGTGGGGGTCCGATCTGAGACCAACACCAACTCCCATAAGGCCGCCAAGGGATGGGCAGGTGACACAGCAGCCGGGAGAGGCTGGGCTGAGCCAGGTGGGGAAGGGATCACCAAGGTACAAGGACCGCATCGGCTCATCCACCCAGATCTCCTGAGCAGTCCACGTGCCAGGTCCAGGAACACTCCAGTGAGGGCACAGGGCCAGGAGACCTTCGCAGAAGGTCTCGGCACCCCTGGGCTTCTGAAGAGGCCTGAGGCCATCAAGCTGACCTGTTCCTGGCTCTACCCCCCCCACCCCGGCCCCGCTCCCGCCCCCTGGCTGTTGACCACGAGCCCTGAGTTGCTGGGAGGCCTGCAGTCCTCTCCCCAGCTCCTGAGCTGACTGTTAGGAGTCATCTGGGACCCTGGAGAGAACAGGCTACGGGGGAATGATGGTGAGGATGATTCCACTTTGCATGTGTCCTGCATTTTAGTGTTAGGGACCGTCCCACGGACAGCCCTGGGCCAGCCTCAGGAAGAGGCCATTTGCCTTCCCCAGGCAGAGGACCGAGACCGGGATGGTAGGCTCTGTCAAGACCATCTGGCTGGTTGGGAAGCACAAGGTTGGAGCTGGGGATGTCTGCTTTACAGGAGGGAGAGGAGTTGCTGGGTGTGGAAGCTGGCTTGATGAGGGGATCTCAGTTCAGACTCCTGGCCCAATGGGGATTAGGAGTGGGGTATACTCAAGGGCCCATTCTGGCTTCTAGTCACTTCTTTTTCTGACTTTTGGCAGTCTGGAGGGGTGGGGAGAAGGGGAGGAGGGGAAGGTCCTGCCCAGGACACAGCTGATTTCTGAAGCCCATAGTAGACCCTGAGGGGCATTCCTACAGTGGGGGAGAGGCCGTGGGGGGAGGCTACTATCACAGCCTTGGCCAGGGGTGGGCTGAGATGTGGGGGAGCACTGAGAAGTGAGAGTGACATCCACTCATGTCCTTGTACGTGATGGTGTCAGGCAGGGGATTGGACCCCGGTGTCCCGAGGGCTATCAGAGAAATGCCACCACCTTCTGTAAACTGAGCGGTTAATGTGTGAGTCCTGCTCTCCGTCTGAAACATTCTTTTCCCTTGGGAATAAAGCCGTCTCTGTGCTCAGCCAATTTCAGTCTCCTCCTTTCTACTTTGTTGGGTCCCACTTGCCAATCTTAGGAGCGCTTGAGTACCTTTATTTTCTCAATTTACTTTGTCAAGGAGGCTCTTAGACTGCTAGAAGAAGGAGAAATTCTAAACCCAAGTCCTTGGGATAAGTTTGAAAATAGACTCAAAACTCGTCTCTTAGTTGAGGGCTGGAGAATGAGGTGAGTTTGGTTGTGAGCATTGTTTTCATGTGGGTCTGATGCATTCTTTTGCCTTTTTTGCTTTAAAAATGACTTCAGGATTGAGACTGTTTATTAAAAAGACATTTTGCCTTTAAGTCATCTTCATTCTTGTGAATATGCCAGAGTAGAAGCTCCTGGCAGTGCTTTACTGAAGCGCCTGAATCCCTCACATGTTCCCTCAAAGCCTAAACAGCATGAGGCCACTGGTGGGCCAGGAGGTTGCTGGTGGCTGGCCATCGAGCCATCATCCAGGCCACAAGGTGGGGAGAAGGTGGCCCCTACAGACCAACCACATGTGCTTCCCACCTTGTCAGATGATGACTTAGGTGGGGCAGACAAACTATTTATTATAATCAAGGTGCCTGAACCTTTCTGGGAAGCAATATCCCAACAGGGGCCCAGGGTCAGCCAGGGAAGATGGCAGCAGTAAACTGGGCAGCATCAGCCCCTAGCTGATAGGAAAGCAAGGACATAAAGCAAGTAGACAGCAAAAACCACTGTTCTTTGGCCCCTTTTCCACATGTCTCATTGAAAAGGTGAAAGCAAATTTCAGCAGATCTTCATGTGGATGATGAATCCATTTAACAAAGTTTCAGTGAATAATTGGACACCTAAACTCAGGTGTCGGGGGAGTGGGGAAGGCTTAGGGAAAGAGCGAGGCAGCAGCCCAGAGGTGTGTGGCTATTTCCTGGCAGGTCGGCAGCTGTGCTCGGAGGAGGGCAGCATAACTGGGGTGACGGGGGCCTGTTTCCTGGCACAAGCTGTGCCAGAACCCACAGTCATTTTTTAATGGATCCACACTCTCAGCAACGACCCAGTTGGGGTCATTGCCAACTTCTCATCTTGAAGATGGCTCAGTGTGTAGCAGACAAAATGGGTCACCATTAGAGTAATGGAAATCGGGCAGGAAGCATCACTGCACCCTGCTTTGTGAGCTGGCCCATCTTCCCTTAGAAGCCCTGTTCCTCATCACCCAGAAAAACCAACCTGAGCCTAACAGCCGAGAAGAGTCAGGCCCCAAAGAGGCCACCGAAAGGAAACCTCTGCCCCGGTCCCCTGCACTGGAGCTGGTCATGTGTTCCCAGGGGTTCATTAGCACGCGTCCTGCCTCGGGAGAGATGCAGCTTCCCTGACCTGGGGTGGCAGCTGGGGAGTCAGCGGCCAAGGTCCCTGCCCTCCTGGAGGTTACAGTCCAGTGGAGAGCCAAGTACGAAGCACCCCATTATACGATAACTGCCTCGTTGTCATGAGGAGGTCCTTGGGGCATGGCGCAGTGGTTTAGGGGAGCCTGACGTGAAAGGCGAACAGGACTGGCCGGGTGAAGAGCGGGGCTGGGCCCGTGCCTGCGGGGAGGTGCCACACAGATAAAGGCCCAGTGACGGAGCGACCCGGATGGATTTGTGAAACCACCTGAGAAGTCCAGTGAACTCATCACTCGCCACGGGGGCCTTTGAGCCTTCCAGCTGTGGCCAGTCCAAATTGGGAGGGGTTTCACTCTCAGTATGAAAAAGGGAAGTAAAATGTCTCATTCATGCATTTTATATTGATTATATTTTGAAGCCATTTTTGGATCTATCAGGTCATATAAAATGTTTTCTCAAAATTAATTTCATGGTACTACAATGACTTTTTTTTTAAACTAAAAACTTAATTTCACCTGTTTAGTTTTACCTTTTTTTAAAATGTGGCCACTAGAATACTTCAAAGTTACCTGTGTGGCTGGCATTCCATCTCCCTTGGAGCCTGTTCGACTCTGGGGTCCTGCTGGGGCATTTTCATAGTGGGAGGAGTGATCCGCTGCAGGGTCTAAGGCATTGCCTGGCTGCTAAGTGAGAGCAGGTTGCAGGGGGCGAGGATGGATGGGGTGGTGGGGTCCTCTTACAGAAGTCCCCAAATCTCTATCTCACTCTTCCCCATCTCCCTCCCTTCGCCTCAGCCTGCACCCCAGACTCCAATTTCTACTATGTTAACTCCTCAGTTAATAAAACCACCAATTCATAAGCAAATCGTCATGTGTCATGAATCTGTTTGACAAAGTTACATGGCATGTACTCAAAAATCCATTCATAGAATTATATTGCTTTCCCTTTGGCCAGACCCTTTCCAAGCTACAGTTCTTTTAGGGGAGCCACTGGTGATTTTTCATGCTCTCTGTGTTACTGGAGTAGGCTGGGCAGATGGTGCCAACTAGAAATCCTGGAAGGGGAGGATGAAGGACACAAGACATTTGCAGGGTCAAAGAAAAGTTTACATCATCAAGCCATTCTCATTTGTCCAATAGTGATGAGACCATGATGTGGCCAGTAGGTCACACCCATTCGTCATCTTCCTTCCAAGCTTTGCCTTTTAGGAGCCCATCCTTGCTGACACTCATGTCCCCACAGTGGAGACATATACCTCTTCATTTGCTATTCATTAATTCATACATTAAAATTTTATGCGAGATGCTATAACAGTTAAGAGTGATTTAAACTGACAACAAAGAGTGATTTAAATATGACAACAAAGAAATACATTCTTAACATATGATCATTCCATTCTAAATATATAATCCGTAATTCACAATATCATTACATAGTTGCATGTTCATCATCATGATCATTTCTTAGAACATTTGCATCTATTCAGAAAAAGAAATAAAAAGAAAACAGAAAAAAATTCATTCATACCATACTCCTTACCCCTCCCTCTCATTGATCACTAGCATTTCAAACTAAATTTATTTTAACATTTGTTCCCCCTATTATTTATTTTTATCCCATATGTTCTACTCTTCTGTTGACAAGGTAGATAAAAGGAGCATCAGACACAAGTTTTTCACAATCACACAGTCACATCGTGAAAGCTATATCATTATACAATCATCACCTAGAAACATGGCTACTGGAACACAGCTCTACATTTTCAGGCGGTCCCCTCCAGCCTCTCCATTACATCTTGAATAACAAAGTGATATCTACTTAATGCGTAAAAATAACCTCCAGGATCATCACTGGATTCTGTTTGGAATCTCTCAGCCACTGACACTTTGTCTCATTTTGCTCTTCCCTCTTTTGGTCAAGAAGGTTTTCTCAGTCCCTTGATGCTAAGTCTCAGCTCATTCTAGGGTTTTTCTCAATCCCTTGATGCTGAGTCTCAGCTCATTCCAGGATTTCTGTCCCACATTGCCAGGAAAGTCCACACTCCTGGGAGTCATGTCCCACGTAGACAGGGGAAGGGTGGTGAGTTTGCTTGTTGTGTTGGCTGGAGAGAGAGGCCACATCTGAGCAACAAAAGAGGTTCTCTTGGGGGTGAGTCTTAGGCCTAATTTTAAGTAGGCTCAGTCTATCCTTTGCAACATTAAATTTCATATGAACAAATCCCAAGACTGGAGGCTCAACCTATAGCTTTGGTTGTCCGCACTGCTTGTGAGAATATCAAGAATTCAACTTGGGGAAGTTAAATTTTCCCCCTTTCTCACCATTCCCCGAAGGAGACTCTGCAAATACTTTTTTATTCACTGTTCAAATCACTCTGGGATTTATTGGGGCATCACTCTGGACAAAGCAACAAAATCTCATGCCCTACTCAAGGTTCCATGTACTTATGGTGTTAAATTACGCTGTCTACATAAGTTATATTAGGAAATGCCCTAGTCAAAATATAAATTTTGTACCAAATAAACATTTTTGTTTTAGTCTCATACATAAGTTAAAATTTAAAATATTAATTACTATCAATTTTCAACACCCTGCAGTAATGACATTCCTATGTTCTTCCTCATGCAAAAACAATTTTTAAAATTTGTACATTTAGTCACTACCATATACACTCTAGGCATTCCTAGATTATACCATCTCAGTCTTTATTGTCTTTCTTTCTGATTTCATTTGTGCCCCCAGCCCTCCTCCCTCTATCATTCTCACATTCAGCTTCATTCAGTGTTTTAGCATAATTGTATTACAGTTAGGTAGTATTGTGCTATCCATTTCTGAGTTTTTACAATCAGTCCTGTTGCACAATCTGTATCCCTTCAGCTTCAATTACCCAATATCTTACCCTATTTCTATCTCTTGATGATCTCTGTTACCAATGAAATTCTCCAAGTTTATTCACTAATGTCAGTTCATATCACTGAGTTAAGAGGGATTTTTAACTGCCTATAATAAAGAAACCCCAAATAAGATTGGCTTATTTCTCTGCTGAGAAGAAGCCTGGAGCTCAGCAGCCCAGGGGTGGGATGAGAGGTCCACAGCTATCAGCGAACAAGGCTCCCTCCATCTTGGTATTTGCTATCTGGAGCCATCACCTTGTGGCCCAAAATGGTTACTCAGCTCCAGCCCTCATACCCACATTCCAGGCAGCAGGAAAGAGGAAGAGTAAAGAACCAAAAAGGGGCCCTACACAATTGCATCAACCTTAAACAGACTTTTGGAAGCTCCATCATCATGCTTCTGTCTAAATCTTGTGGCCAGAGTCACATCCAACTAGGACGGAGGCTGGGAAATGGGGTCTTTTGTTATGGACTGTGAGGCGCTCAACTGAAATCGGGATATTCTGGGGCTAAGTAGGAGGGGAAGAGGGGTGTTGGTGTGGACATTTAGCCGGTGCTGCCTCAGCCAGGGCTCTCAACCAACGGGCTTTCCTGGTTGCAAATTTGCAAAAATAAACTAACCATAATCAGTCAAGACCTGTCTCTTTCCACTTCAACCTCTCCCCCCAGCCGCTGCCAGGTTTCACCTCCTGTAAGGTGGTGTGGGAAAGGCTCTGGCATTTTGGGGATCCGCTGAGGGGGGTTGGGGTCGGGACACATTTCATTGGGGTTCAATGCAGTACTTTCATCTGGTTCAGGCCACTTGTGCTGCTCGTGGTAGTGGGCTGGGGCGGTGGCAGGCTTCCTGGAAGGGACCCGCATGCCGTGCCCACTCGCCTGGCCTGGGACAGATGATATGAATATGCCCTACAGAATTCCTGGGACACGGCACCCTCTCAGAAAAGCTGTGAGATGGGACTGGAAGTGGGGGCACAGGAAGAAGGTGGAGAGCTGCATATTTTAGAAGAACTTAGCATCACCTTTTGATCAGCTGACGGTCTCTGCAGGCACCGTGGGGGGCCACTGGGATCCTCATTGCACACTCAACTCTGCAAGAACTTCATCCATCTGGATGCACCGGCTGTATAAGCTCACCCCTCCCAGAACATTCTAGAGTAAGGAGGGGACAAGGGCGTTACTCTCCACGGTCCTGCTTGATGACCTTACCAGTCCTGGGGTCCCTGGCTTGAGCTCACCTTAACACGCCTGGGCGTCCTTCTGCCCCCTAAACCTCCACCTCACCCCCAGATGCTCTTTTGCCCTGCCTACCCCACTCCCAACCTGCCCCTCCCCTGCCCCAGGCAGTGTGCCAGGAAGTCATCCCTTGTCCCCACAGTCCTCCCTCCCCAGCCCTCACACCCAGTGCCTTTACCCCCTCTCTGCCCCCTCCTGCTGTCCTCCATCCCAGCCCCTCACACCAGGTGCCTTCCCCTTCTCTGCTCCCTCCTGCTGTCCTCCACCCCAGCCCCCTGCTGGGAGCACCCTGGGGTGACTCACTCAGTTGGGTGATTTCTGGGTGGCTCAGATGGGAGGAGGGAGAGGCAGCTAATGGCCTGGGCCCAGGACTGGTTCCTGCACGGAATGGGGACAGAGCTGGTGACTCAGCTGTAGGTCCCAGCAGCTGCCCCTCCACACCTGCTTCCTGACCAGCTGGCCCCCCACCCATGAACTCCTCCCCTGGGATGTGGGGACCCAGCTGGCAGATGGGATGTGGGTCAGAAGTACGAGCTTTCCACCTAGGGTGTGAGTGCTGCTTGCTTCCCATGGCCCCAAAGTACCCCAAGGGACTTGGAGAACCATGAGCATTCTTAAAAACGTTTTATCGGAGTCTAATCCACATTCAGAAGGGTGCAAAAATAAGGGTTCAGCTGGCGGGATTTTCATGAATGTACCTGTGTCACCAGGCCCCCTCAAGGTGTGACGTGCCCAGTTCTCTAGACATCCCCTCAAGCCCCTTCTGGTCACTACCTGCCCCCTGCACCCAAGGGGAACCCCCATGTGACTTCCAGTAGAAGTGATTCATTTTGCCTGTTCTCCATTTTGTACAAATGGGATCACCCGTGTTCCTCTTTTGTGCCTGCTTTCTCCTCTCACTGCTTGTGGGGCGCCCCCTGCAATCTGCTGCGTGTCACTGCGAATCCAGACGAGACATACTGACCCCGCCGCCATAGAGCCCGAGCGCCAGCCCCCTGCCTGCCAGGTGACCGTAGCGTCGGCCTGGCTGTCCCCAGCTTACGGGGCAGCTGTGCACAGGACCCATTCTGGGTGGTGCTGATGGCGGCACAACAGTGTGGATGTAATTGATGGCACTGAATTATGCACTTGAAGGTGCTTAGCGGGAAAGTTTTAGGTTGTGTGTATGTCCCAAGAATAAAAATTTTACAAAACATTGGACTGTAGAGCACAAACTATGGACTATAGTTAATAGTACAATTATAATGCTATTCTTTCATCAGCTATAACAAAGGTACTGCACTAATGCAGGTTCTTACTAATGAAGTGGGGATAGAGGAACTCTATTTTCTGCAGGATTTTTCTGTAAACCTACAAATTCTCTAATAAAAATATGTATGTATATATATATATGTACACACACACACATACACATACATATGTAAGAAATGCAAGTTCTGCCACCCATGCTTCTAGAAGTAATCTCTGCAAACAGGTGTGTTTTCTTCCAGATATTTCTTTTTTTACTGTATTTATGCAATTCTTTTTAAAGCAAAATGGAATTTTGCTGTGCTTGTTTTCTTGCCTCTTTCATTGAACAGCATAGCTCACACATCTTTCCAGGTGGGGACTGTCTCTACATGCCAGGCAGTGCCGCCAGTATGGGGTGCACATAACCCAGCTTCGTGACATTCTCCAGTTCACGACCGTCTTCAGACATACTTCAGGAATATGTGGTTCTGTTCTAGACCGTGACAACGAAGTAAATAAGTGCAATTAAGTGGCTCACACAATTGTGTGATTCCCAGTGCATATAAAAGCTATGTTTACACTATGCTGTAGTCTAGTATGTGTGCTATAGCATTATGCCTGAACAAACAAACAATATATATCCCTTAATTTAAAAATGCTCTATTGCTAAAAACTGCAAACCATCATCGGAACCTTCAGCCAGTCATCATCTTTTTTTTGCTGGTGGAGGGTCCTGCCTCGATGCGGATGGCTGCTGATGAGGTAGCTGTGGCAATTTCTTAAAATAAGACAACGGTGAAGCTTGCAATATCAGTTGACTTTTCCTTTCACAGAAGATTTCTCTCTGACTTGTGATGATTTTTTTTTCCTTTGGCATGGGTGGGCACTGGGAACCAAACCCGGGTCTCTGGCATCACAGGCGAGATTTCTGCCACTGAGCCACCATTGCACCACCCCATGTGATGCTTTTTGATAGCATTTTATCCATAGTAGAACGTCTTTCAACAAAAAAGAACTTACTGTAATATTCTAAATCCTTTGCATTTATTTCAATGACGGTTACAGCATCTTCACCAGGAGTAGATTCCATCTCAAGAAACCACTTTCTTTGCTCATCCATAAGAAGTCACTCCTTATCCCAAGTTTTTTTTGTTAATATTTTTATTGTAAACGTTAGCAAGCAAAAATGCAAACAATCTTGACATACAAACGTTCTATACATTCTACGCATGGCTCACAATATCATCACATAGCGGAATCTTTTTTCCTGAGCTTAAAATATTCAATAAACCATGTGGTGAAATGATGGGCTGTCATACAGGCTTTGTATTTCTATTTGTAGAGCATAAGCAGGGTAGATGTAGCATAATTCTTAAGGGCCCTAGGATTTCTGGAATGGTAAATGAGCATTGGCTGCAACTTAAAGTTACCAGCTGCATTAGCCACTAACAAAAGAGTCATTCTTTCCCTTCGAAGCTTTGAAGTCAGGCACTGACTTCTTCTCTCGAGCTATGAACATCCAAGATGGCATCTTCTTCCAATCTAAGGCTGTTTCATCAACACTGACAATCTGTTATTTAGTTTAGCCACTTTCATCAATTATCTTATGGATAACTTGCTGCAGCTTCTGTATCAGCTCTTGCTGCTTCACCTTGCACTTTTGTGTTATGACGATGACTTCTTTCTTTAATCCTCATGAGCCAACCTCTGCTAGCTTCGAACTTTTCTTCTGCAACTTCCTCACCTCTCTCAGCCTTCATAAAATTGAAGAGAGTATGGACCTTGTACTGAATTAGGCTTTGGCTTAAGGGAATGTTGTGGATGTTTGATCTTCTATCCAGACAACTCAAACTTTCCCCATTCCACCAATGTGGCTGTTTCCTCCTTCTTACATTTGTGTGTTCAGTGAAGTAGTTTTAATTTCCTTTCAGAACTTTTCCTTTGCATTCACAATTTGGCTAACTGTTTGGCACAAGAGACCTTGCTTTTGGCCTGTCTCAGCTTTCAACATACCTTCCTCACCAAGCTTAATAAGTTCTAGCTTTTGATCTAATGTGAGAGATGTGCAACTCTTGTTTTCAGTTGAATACTTAGAGGTCATTGTAGGGTTATTAATTGGCCTAACTTCAAAATTGTATCTCAGTGAGGCCTGAAAAGAGGAGGAACAGTTGGTAGGTAGAGCAGTCAGAACACACACATTTATCAATTAAGTACACTGTCATATATAGGTGTGTTTTGTGGCACTGCCAAAACTATTACAATAGAAACACCAAAATCATAGATCACCATATCAGATATTATGATAATGCATAGCTTGAAATATTGCTAGAAATACCTAAATGTGACAGAGACATGAAGTGAGCACCTGCCATTGGAAAAATGGTGCGAAAAGACTTGCTCAATGCAGGGTTGCAGCAAACCTTCCATTTTTAAAAAGTGCAATATCTGTGAAGCTCAAAAAAGGGATGTGCAATAAAATGATGTATACCTGTCCCAGTGTTCTGGAATGCTGTAACAAACATCCTCAGGCAGTGTCTTTCCACAGGCAGGGGCTGGCCCAGGGATATGCACACTTTAACTTTTGCTTGAAACTACCAAAAACCTTTCAGAAAGGCTGGGCCAATTTGCAGCCCCCTTGCAGAATTCCAGTGCCCTTTTCTCCAAATCCAGGCTGGGTGCCTGTGGAACTGGAAACATTTTTGCTAATCTGACAAGGAGCACAATGGATGGTGTCACTGTTGCCTTGAAATGCATTTATGCAACCATGAGTACCACAGAGTTGGCTGTTGCCTCTTGTGATGCTGGGCCTCTTCCCCATTTTTCATTGCACCCTTTGTGTTTTCCTTATTGATTTGCAGCAGATCCTTACATGTTAGGCATATTGACTTCTAGTGGGTGAAATGGGATATGAATATTTTCTCCAACTTCGAGCATCTTATCACTGAACTTCATTTGGGCGATCTTTTGCCGTGCAAATCTTTTTGTGTAGTGAAATCTGCAAATCTTTTCCTTTGTGGTCTCTGCTCCAGTGTCTTTACTCAAACTAGGTACTGCTCTTCACTTGGCAATAGGATGCCTCCCCCTGCGTGAATGCCGGGCACATACTGAGCTTCAGGCCCAGCAGGTCAGGAGTCTCCACCCTCCCCAAGAAGGGTCTGGAGGTCAGGCAGGTCTCAGAGTGCATACAGGTGCACACAGATGTGTGCAGGTGCACACAGGTATGTACAGGTGCATATAGTGTGTACAGGTGCTTATAGTGTGTACAGGTGCAAACAGGTGCACACAGGTATGTACAGGTGCACATAGGTATGTACAGGTGCATATAGTGTGTACAGGTGCATACAGTTGCACACAGGTGTGTACAGGTGCACACAGGTGTGTACAGGTGCATATAGTGTGTACAGGTGCGTACAGGTGTGCACTGGCAGCGCGTCCAGGCACATGCAGAGGTTAGGAGCACAGTCCCTAGAATCAGTAGACTTGGGTCTGAATCTCAGCTGCATTTCTCGCCTGCTGGTGACCTGGGGCAGGCCACTTCGCTGTAAAATACGAATGATAACAGTACCTGTCTCAGCGGGTTGCTATGAAGATTAAATAATAATAACCATCCCATGAGTTCACATGGTGCCTAGCGACAGAGTTGGTTTGCCTGACTTTTCCTTTAGCCTCAGGCTCCAGTAGAGCTGGTAGGGTAGGGTACTGTTACTGATCCTTGCTTGATTTGGACATTTTGTTCGTTGTGGACCTTTTCCACTGTCTTTGATTTTTGAATCTGGCATTGAGCTATTATTTGTCTCGGCCACTGAGTGTTTGGGCGCCCCATGCAAGCACCCCACTCCCTTCTGCTAGCCCTGGTCCTGTGGGGTTGGGATAAAGGGCTGAGGAGTTCAGGCCATCCCCAGAGCCATTTCCTGGCCTGAAATCTCCTTCCCACCTAGGGAAACATCCCCATCTGCCTAGGACTGAAGGGTTTCCCAGAGGCTTGGGATTCCAGCGCTAAAATGGGATGGCTGAATGCCCTCCCGTGCCATGTCTTCAGCAGCTGCTTCCGTCACCTCTTTGAGAAACCGGATCCGCTGGCCTGGACTCCACCTAAACTCATGCTTCCTGCAGGGACCCCCCGGGCCTCTCCTGCCCGCACAGCCCCCTTCTCTGAGTCCCTCCTGCTGGATAGTAGGGCGTTCACCCAAATACCCCCCTTACTGAGCCAGGCATACCTTAGCAAACAAAAGTACAGGCCACACTGTTAAACTGGAATTTCAGAAAAACAATGAATGATATTTTTAATATAAGTATAACCCCCGCAACATTTGGGACATATTATACCGAGAAATGTTTATTATTTATCTGAAACTCAAATTTGACCGGGTGTCCTGTGCTGTCGCTCTTGTGAGGTTACGTGGAAGGTGCTGGAACCCCTGCTTCTCCATCGTGGAGAGGAACTGCTCCCTCGCTTCCTCAGCACAGTTCCTGGGGATCAAGCTCTGCTCTGAGGATAAAGGGAAAGACTGCGCACTCTCAATTTTTGTTTTAAAAAAAGAAGACAAAGATCTGATAGAGAAGTGGCCAAGGACGCTAATTAAGAGAAAATCGGGCCGACACATCCTCAGTGCTGAGTTGTTTTCCCCCCGTGATGCATTGACAATGGAATAGATGGTGACGCTGGGGAAAAAATTAAATTCTCAAACTCTGTTATTCTATTTGAAGAGTCAGGCTGACTTTCCAAAGGAAGGACATTGCCAATTACTGTCGCCAGGGCCATCTTTTTCCCGTGAGCACATCTGTTATGCAAGCTGCCCAGCCAGCGGTCCCCGGCCCAACAGCTGGGCCCCTGAGCCTGGCCGCATGGCCTGGGGAAACTGCAGAGTGTCTGCTGCAGGGGTGGAGGCAGGGAGGGGGTGCTGTCATTTTAGCAGGAAACAGCATGTGGGAACAGCTGTCAAACCTCCCTGAGACATCCCCTGGCCCCAGCTCCACTTTGTCCAGCTGAAGTTCTTCTTTCCAGCCGTCCCACACCCAGCATTTTGGGTATTGATTGCCAGATAATCAAGTGCCCTAAAACTTACTGGTTTAAAACAACAACAGTCCTTTGTGTGCTCACAATTTTGCAATATGGGCAGGATTGGCAGGGATAGCATGTCTCTGCTCCATGTGGCATCAGCTGGGGTGGGTTCAACCGGAGCTGGAGGACCGTGGGGGGTGGGACTCTGCACCCTGGAAGAAAACATGTTTGCACTCTTAATCCGCTCCTGTGCTATGCCCCGCAGGAAATGGGACTATTTGAAGATGTCCTTTTGGTTAAGATGAGACCCAATCGAATGAGATTGGGCCCGACTGCTTGCTGGAGGCTTTATGAGAGAAGCCCTGGGGAGGAGCAAAAGCTGGACGTCGGTGGAACCCAGAAGAGAAAGGAGGGGCCATCGCCACATGTTGGGGAAGCCAAGGAACCCCAAGGCTGGCCAGAAGGAAGCAAGCCTCCTCCCCTCCAAGACGGTGAGCCAATAAATTCCTCTTGTTATGCCATCCCATCACGTGCGGTTTGTCTTAGCAGCTGGGAAAGTAAGGCCAGGCTCTCCTTTCCAGAACGCAGACTAATGGGGAGGGTGAGTGGGTGCTGGCTGCAGCCTTACCACGTGGCCGCTTGGGCTTGTCAAGCAGCAGGGCACACGGGCTGGGTCTGCACCTGGACCCGGTGCCACCTCTCTTCTGCTATGGGCCATCAGGGCAGTTCTGGCTCAGGCCAGGTCCAAGGCATTGGAGGAGCAGATCTCAGCTCTCAGTGGACGAAATGTCAGAGAACGTGTGCTGAGTTTTATTTACTTATTTTTTATTAATTTTTAAATTTTTTAAAAAAATATAACAAATGCAAACATTCTTAACTTTTGATCATCCCGTTCTACATATATAATCAGTAATTCACAATATCATCACATAGTTGCATATTCATCATCATGATCATTTCTTAGAACATTTGCATCAATTCAGGAAAAGAAATAAAAGACAACAGAAAAAAATTCATACATACCATACCCCTTACCCCTCCCTTTCATTTATCACTAGCATTTCAATCGAAATTTATTTTAATATTTGTTCTCCCTGTTATTTATATTCATTCCATATGTTTTACTCGTCTGTTGTAAGGTAGACAAAAGGAGCATCAGACACAAGGTTTCCACAATCACACAGTCACATTGTGAAAGCTATATCATTATTCAACCATCTTCAAGAAATATGGCTACTGGAACACAGCTCCACATTTTCAGGCAGTTCCCTCCAGCCTCTCCATTACATCTTGAATAACAAGGTGATATCTACTTAATGCGTAAGAATAACCTCCAGGATAACCTCTCGACTCTGTTTGGAATCTCTCAGCCATTGACACTTAGTCTCATTTCACTCTTCCCCCTTTGGTCGAGAAGGTTCTCTCAATCCCTTGATGTTAATTCTCAGCTCATTCTAGGGTTTTTCTCAGTCCTTTGATGCTGAGTCTCAGCTCATTCTAGGATCTCTGTCCCACGTTGCCAGGAAGGTCCACACCCCTGGGAGTCATGTCCCACATAGACAGGGGGAGGGTGGTGAGTTTGCTTGTTGTGTCATTGTGCCAAGTTTTAATGCACCAACCTTAGTCTTGTCTGCCCCTCTTTGTCCAGGCCCGGCTCTGTGACAGACACCTAGAGCTTCCAAGACACAGATCCAACCATAGCTCTGTCCCGCTAGGAACTCGGCAAGTCCATTATCCTCCAAAGAATCAAATTCAAAGATTTCATGGCATCATTCGAGGCTCTCCATTGTCCGGCCCTCCCCATCTTTCCATCCCTCTGGTCAGCCCGAAATTTGTCCACACACTGGAGCCAAACTTTTTCCAGAGCTCAGTTTTCCCTTGTTCTGTAAACATGCTATTTTATGCTCATAGCGCACTTTCTTGCCAAGTTCAGCTCAGAGGGTGGTGGTGTCAGGTCATGAGAATAGCTTGTTTTCAGGTCAATTGAAAGTATCCTTCCTGCCCCCACCCCCAGCCACATTTTATCATTCTGTGTACATTTAGAAAATAAAATCACATTTTGGTCTTTGAGGGGTTTTTTCCCTCCTTTAATTTTTAAATTCTTTTCAGTGACAAAAAGGGACAAAATAGGAAATTTTCAGGTATTGATGGGTTAAATCTCTCTCTCTTTTTTTTTTTTGCATGGGCAGGCAGCAGGAATCGAACCCAGGTCTCCAGCCTGGCGAGCAAGAACTCTGCCTGCTGAGCCGCCGTGGCTGGTGTTTTTTAATGAAAGAAAATGACTTTTTGGATGGATACGACATTTAAAAATCAAAACTGATCTAAAAAGTATTTACTGAGAAGCCTCCCTCCCATCCCTGCCCATAGTCCTGCTTTGGCCCCAGCCTTATGGTTGCTGCAATTATTGAGACTTGATTTTTCTTTTTTGTAATGCACAATGCACAAAGAGGATTATAGATTCTTGTTCTCTCCTTTTCCTTAAACAAAGGGGGCATATTATCAGCAGTCCCTTGCGTGCCCTTGTTCGCTCATCCACCCGACCTGGCGATTTTCTGTGTTGACACATCGACGTCAGCAAGTCCATTTCTCAGCTGCAAAGTATTCCGTTCCACCAGGAGCCTTGGCTCACCTGCCCGGATCGTGGTCTTGGCATTTCTCTTGTTCCTGAAAGTTTCCTACAAAGATGATGCTGCCCAGATAACCTTGTACTTGAGCACACATTTTAGGGAAATTCCCGGATGTGGAATGTTTCAAAGGGAAATTGCACTAGGCATTTTTAGAGATTTGACCAAATTGTCCGCTGTCAGGTTGGACCATTTTCTTGCTCCCTGGCCATATGTTGGGGTGCTGGTCTCCTGCAATGGGATGTCATGAAACTGCTTTCTGATAGAGGAGATATGGCAGCCCAGGATGGTTTTGATGTGCATTTCTTTATTGTGAGTGACCACGGGCATCTTTTCTTGGGTGCAAAGCCCATCTGCTTTTCTGTCATTGTGAAGCTTCCATTCCTGTCCTTTGCCGGGTTTTTGTTTCTCTCTATTGCAATGTTGGTGTATTACCCCCTCAATTTTCAAGAATTTCCTTAGATATTAGGAAGATTACCCTGGGCTGTATGTTATGAGTTGTAAGTGTTTATTCTCAGTATATCATTTGTGTCTCAGCTTGGCCCTTGGAGTCTTGCCTGTTTGTTTTGGTAGGCAGAGGTTTGACTCTTTTTTTCAGTGTGATAGGAAATTCTCAGTCTTTTGTTTTATGGCTTCTAGATTGTGGATCTGTTAGAAAGATCTTTCCCACCCCAATCTTTGAAGGGATATTTTCACATTTTCTTCTAAACAACTTTTGTGGCTTTGCTTTTACAACCTAACACATTATATCTGCCATTTCTCAGAGTCAGTTTTACCCCACTGAACTGTGACCACCTATGCCATGCTCGCTTCTAGAGGGCATTTGGGTTTATTTCTGCACTTTTCTATTCCATTGCTTTATCTGATTATTTGTATGCCAGTAAACACACTGTGTTAGTTATTGAGGCTTTGTAATATGTTCTTTAATCTTTGTTATTATGGACAGTTTCAAACAGGATAAAAAGTAGCATATTTGTTTCCTTCTGCTGCTGCATCAAAATATCACAAATGTAGCGGCTTCAAACAACACAGATTTTTTTCTCTCAGTTGTGGAGCTCCCTGCTCTAAAATCCAGCGGTCAGCAGCTGAGCTCCTGGAGGCTCCAGGGGAGGACCCGACTTCTGGTCTCTTTATGCTCCTAGGGTATCCCCACCTCCCTCAGCTCGTGGCCCCCTCCTCGTTTTGCTCAAGCCTCTTGCTTCCATCATTGCATCTCCTGCTACAGATCCTGGCCCTCCTGTCACCTTCTCTCGAGGACTCTAGTGATAACGTTTAAGGCCCACACACAGAACCCAGGAGCTGTCTCCCTCTCAAGACCCTTCCCTTTACCCCGCCAGCAGTGCCCCTTTTGCCTCATCAGGTCCCATGCTCAGAGTTTCCACGGTTCAGGGCATGGACAGCTGGGGGGCCAGTTCTGCTGTCCACAAAAAGAGAATACTGTTTAATGGACCCCTATGTCCCCCCACACAATTTCTATAATTGACAACTCCTGGCCATCTTGTTTCACTTCTTCCCCCTGCTTCTCCTTCTCTTTCAACCCTCATTGGATTAACTTGGAGAAAACTCCAGACATCATGCCATTTTATTAATAAACACTGCACTGTATAGTTCTAAAAGGCAAGGACTTTCCCCCCAACATCTAAGGCCGTCGTATCCAAATCCACCGGTTGTGTTACAGTGTGCAGTCGGAGATCTTTAACAATTACATAACCGTTGGTTGGGTGGAGCCCAAACTCCACTCAGCCTCAGTGCTGGTCTTTTTGGAGCTTTCCTGGCTACCCTGGACTGTGGTTGTTTATTTTTCCAGGTGAAATTATAGGTAAACTTATCTTGTTCCAGAAAAAGCTTTCTTTGGTGTTTTTAGTTATGAATTTATTTATGTTATGTGAAGAAATTCACCTGGGGACAGCTGACATCATGAGGTGCCCCTGCCCCAATCAGGCATGACTTTCCACGTTGCCACACAAGGTGCCTCAGGTTTTCTTGGTGCAGTTTCTACACATTTCTTGCTGTATTTATTCCAATTATATTACCTTTTTTGTTGTTATAAATGGGGTTTTCTCATTAACTTTTCCATTCCGGTTGCTGCTTAGAGGGTGTGGGTTTTGATTCTCCATACTCACAGATGCCTCATGACCTTCGTGAGTCCTCTTATTGTTCAGGTTTTGTCTGTTCTGGTTTTGGTGGCGTTTTCCTTTTGTTTTGTCGGTTGGTTCTTGGATAACAAAAAATTGAAACAGAGTAAGCAATCTTCGTGTCTCAGCAGGTTCCCTCTCTGTTCATTGTACAGGTTCCCTGTCCCCGTTGCCCGAAGTCCACCCCCCACCCAAGATCAGGGCCTGCAGAGTTGGAAAAGGATGGGGAAGACACTGCTGCCCAGGGGCCCACATGGCCACATGGCCACATGCCACTCCCCAGAAGCATCCTGAGTCCTTCCTGTGGCTCGGACTCGCCCACAAAACTGTCTGTGTGTCCACCCATCTATGTACCAGCTCCCAAGCTGCAGATATCCACGTGTGAGCAAGGGACTTGGTGGTCAGGCTGTCATGAAACATGCATTCAGTGACACCTCCTCCCTCCTTGGGCTCTGAGGTCCCGGGCAGTGCTGAGAGACCACATGGACAAGGCGGGGGGGACGTGTCCCTTGGTCCCGAGCAGGTAGGACAGCCAGTGTGAGGGCAGGGGGAGGTGGCCCAGGCTTGTTATTAACTCCATGCCCCTCGGGCTGGTGCCCCTGGGCTCTCTGCTGCAGGCCTGGCTGAGCCCCTGGCAGGGTAAGAGTGGCCCTGCCACCGGAAATGACCTCTTTGTTTCAGTAACTCCAGCTCCTGGCTGAAACGAGCCATTTTCACCCAGCCACAGAACTGCTGATGACCTGTTCAGCTTCAAAAGCCTTCAGCTTGGGGCTCACTCTACCTCCCCATTCCAGAGCTTAGGTCAGTGCCACCAAACCAGAGATGGAGGAGGCCCTATGTGTCCACTGACCATGACAGACTCCACTAATGTCTGAGTGGCTCCTCTGGTCACCTCCCCTGTGCCACACTCACCAACGTGTCCTCAGGCCACCGTGGCCTCCTTGTCCCAACCACAAGCCCCTAAGGGGCCCCCAGCCCTCCCTGGGCAGACGTACACATGGGACAGTGAATGGTTCCACATGAGTATATGCTTACCAGAAGGTGATGGAAGCCCCTGGGGACACTCACCACGGTTCAGGCTTGTATTGGGGCACTTGGAGTGGGCAAAAGGGGCTGGGGGCCATTGGGGAAATGACCAGGGTGCACTTCGGCAGCATGTGGAGTTTTCCTGCCAATCAATTAAAAGAGCCACCTATGCCTGAGGACCCTTCAGTTAGAGACCTACCTGTGCTCCTGAGGCTGGAGCTGACCACATGTGATCAGTAGACTTGTCCTGATCAGCTTCAAGTCAGGTGCTGCCCTCAGGGTACTTGCCAGCCAGGTGGGGAGGGGATACCAACTCACATGGAAAGCTACTTGATACGGTGGCTTGTCTGCTAAAGGACAACTGAGCACAGGCTTGAGATTCGAATGGGCTGTAGGTCACCCAGGCATAGCAACAAGGGGTGAAACTGGGCCATGAACAAGGACATGACTTGGGGAGACACTTAAATGCAGCCTCTCCTGATTGTAACAGAAACACAAACAGTGTGAGCACCATCAGAAATGCATTGGCTCCAGGAACTGAACAGCCCAGGCTTGATGGGAGTTCAGGCAAGGCTGGATCCAGGGGCTCAAACAATGTCAGCAAGATCTAGACCCTCTCTCTCCCTCTCCCAACTCTGCTTACTCCTACAGGGGCTTCACCAGCAGGTGGAACCCCCTTATGGTGGGAGAGGCATACCCTGAGCTCCAGGCCTGCAGCTCCAGGCCCAGCCAAGGCAGAGCTGCTCTCTCCCAACAGTGCAGATGTGACGTCATATCCCCATCACTAAACCAATCACTATGGCCAGAGAAACAGAAAACGCTGATTGGGCACACCTGTGTCCAGAGCCCAACCCTGGATCTGAGGATGGGGGTGGGGTCAATCATCTGCAGATGCTGTTTCTGGAAGAAAGGGCAGGCAGAAATGTCAGATGACCACTGGGCAGCCAGAGGCGCTTTATGATGGGGGTAGTGAAGATGGGTAGAGAAATTAGGTGGAGAGAACCAGGGAATCCCTCCCTCCAGCTGCCCTTGGGGGTGTCAGTTTTCCCTGCCTTCCACCCATCAATCTATTGGCCCTCAAAGGAACGAGAGCAGCATCTGGATTCTAGAACATTCTGCAGCCTTGTGGGCAGGGGTATATGAAGAGTGGTCCCCAGATGCTGGGTCCTCTTGCCCCAAGGGGAAGTCCAGCAAGGGGGTCCCTGAGAGGGGCAGAGTATGCAGACCAGGGGGTCTCCCCAGCACCCTGCACCACCGAGAGGCAGGGTGGCATGACTCATTGCTGCCCCATGAGCTGGTGAGCCGAGACGAAAGGAGCCCCTCGGCCTGGCCGGCCCTGGCCTGACTCAAGGGAGAGCAGCGCTCATGTCCTCCTGGAGCCATGAGGTCTAACTGGGGCCACCTCTCCTTTCGTCCAGGGCAGAGCCAGGAGCCACGAAGGAGGCAGCTGCCACGTGTCCAATCCCAGAGTCCGGCCTTGTTTCGCCAAACGTGATGGGGTCTGACAAATGCCGTCCTTCCTGACCCCACCCCCTCCTGTACTCACTCCCAGGAGGGGCCCTGGGCATCTCTTACCCACACTCCCCCCCCCCCCGCTAAATTGCAGTGCAGGGTACACTCTTCCCCTTCCCGGTTCCCAGGCATCTCAGAGGGGGATCCCCGGGGGTGCTGAGGGGGCCCCTTTGCTCCCACTTGCAGAGGGAGAGATTGAGCTTTGTCTCTAGGATGCACCATGAGGCTCACCCAGCTAGCCACCCTAATTGCCCTGGGTTCCGCTGGGGAGAACAAGGCCCAGGGAGGTGGGAGCCCGTCCTGAGGATGCAGCCAGGCAGGCCAGGCAAGGCAGCTCTGCTTGGGAAGGGACATCAGCTCGGGATGCAGGGGGTGGGTGGGCAAGGGTCCCAGGCCGGCCCTCCCTCCTGGCTGGTCCCTGCCCCATGTGGCCTTTTTGTGCAGAGCGAGGTGAAGCCAAGGGAAATGTAAAGTTGGTTCTGAAGGGAACTTTCACAAGGGAAGAAGTGGGTGCCTCAGGGAGCAGACTAGCTCAGGAGGAAAATGTGGGTGAAGCATGGACACCGGGGGCGGGGGCTGTGGCTGTCTCCCCAGAGCTCAGAGGCCCGGTATCCCCGGACGAGGGCCAAGGGACAAGAATTCCCCGCCCAAACAGACCTTCTGCCTACAGGTACCTCGAAGGGGGTGTTTTCTCTTCTCCAACACAAAAGCATTTATTTCGCGTCTCTGCAACACAGCCCAGAACCGAATGCGCGTGAGGGATAATTAACAGCAGCAGTGACCCCGAATTTCAGCCAGGGCCATGGGAGCGCTCGGGGAGGGTCCTCGAAGTCGCCGGGCAGAGCCCATGAGGCCCAGCAGCCCTTGTCTGCCCCGTAGCTCCCTCAGGCAGGCACAATCAGAGCAGCCAACTTTGTGCCTTGCCGCTTATTGTCATCAAATGTCGTTAGATTAATGTAATTTGGGATATTTATGCCCATTTTGCTATTTCAATTTTGTGAAATGAAAGGACGCTGTGTAAGAATGGTGTGATGAGTTTCCGTCACTAAGGCAGTCTCAAAGTAACCCCAACATAATTTGGTCTTACTGAAAACTCCATAACTGTGGCAAAGGAAGAAAGAAAATAGCATTTATTTTTCCCTTTGAAAATACTTCAGCCACGAAAATGAGTTTGCACGATGGCGTGCTGAGAAGATATTTAAAATTCTTTTTAAAATTTCCCTGTCCCTAAAAGTAGTATACTGTCATAAAGATACGTTCTCCCCGAAAAGAAGAAGACATCCAGAAAGGAAAGTTCAGTACCGACTGCATCGCCTCTAGGCAGGCACAGTGGGGCCAGGAGGGGCCAGGGGGCAACGGCTTTGGGAAGCAGAGCCTTCGGGAACCGACCCGGGCCAGCAGTTCCAAACACGAACGGTTGAGCTTGGAGAAAGATGAAAGCTACAGACGGATCTTGGAAGTCTGAAAGTCTGGCCGGCTCTGTCTGTTCATTTGCCAGGCCTGCTAGAGGGCGGCCCCCTTTGCTGTGTGTTTGCAGTAAAATAATTCGGCTCCTTTGGGTGGCTCTCTTGGCCTGCTTGCCCTTTTCCCAGCTCCCCACGGGCACAAGAGGGTCCACCATGGGAGCTTTCTCCCGATGCCTCCTTTCTGAACCCAAGCCTTCCGTGGCCCACCGAGGCGAGGCCCTGCGGGAGGAGCCACGGGAGGAAACACGGGTGGGAAGTGTGGGGCCCGGGGCAGGGCACACGGGTGAGTCAGGAGCTCGCTGGATTGGGGGGGCCTTTCACAGGGTGGGGGACTGCTTTCTTAGTCCCAGAGGAAGCGTGTATGTGTGTTGATTCATTCTTCTAATGCGGAAAATGCCTCGTCCTGTTGTGCAGACATGCTGCCAATTTGTAGTTTTTTGCCGAAACTTTACATTTGACCAAGTGAGTGCAAGTGGTGGGGAGAGGCAGGGCTGCCAGCCTCTTGCTAAGCCTGCCTAGCCAGGTCTTGGATGACCTTTCGGGGGGCAGCCTGGTCTAAGGCGGCTTGGGGCTTGGGGCTCCTGGCTGGGGAATGGAGCATTGGGGTGCAGTCCGTGGAGAGGGGCCTCTAGGGGAACTAACTTTCCTTGATCTGCATGGAGTCATCTTTTGTCAGGTGTCCAGACCAGACCCCTGAGCTCCATGCAGTGGGGAGCACGCCCCTGGGAAGGGGGTCTTCAGCTCAGCTGCCTGGGGACTCCCTGTGTCTCCCCTGGCCCCTTGGCAGAAGGCTTTTGCCTATGAATATAGATTTCACCTGCTCCTCCCCAGCTTATCATTTGTATCTAATGCCTTTCTCTTAAGCAATGGAGAGAAGCATATTCTGGCTATATGCTCATCGTCGTATGCATATATGCAATAAATACTAAGTACAACGGGTAGAAAAATGAATTCCCATAGCTTGCTTGTTCGGAGAAAATGATTTTTTCATTCTTTCATCATTTTTCAGTATTCCCAGCATCACCCCGCCTGTGATAACCTCCCACTCCCACCCCCCCCACCCCCGATTCCTTCTGTAAAAGTTCCTAATGCTGGAGTGACTGGTAGGAGCCCATGAACATTTTTAAGACCCCTGAACTGGGTAGCTGAGTTCCCGAAGCAGTCTGCTTCTTGACTCTCCTGATGCTCCTTGAAGGCATCCCCATCTTCCCATTTGCAGGGGATCCCACCTGGAGGCTCAGCCCCTCACCCCCAGTAGGAAATCAGACCAGTGGAGGGTGGGATTCAGGACCCTCCTCAACTTTTCATTCCAGCATTTCATGCTGCCCAAAATGACCGGTGGCAGGGAGAAAAAGGCCGCAAAGTAATGTGATCGCTCACAAGTGCCAGCAACAGTCATTTGGAAAAATCATTTTTTACAAAATTCAAGACCCAGCCTCCAATTCTATTGCGTTACCGATAAAATTGGAAACACAGGCGAAAAGCCACAGACCGTGGAGTGGCATAAATCACGGCTTAATGTTGAAAATGCTTTCTGATTATTTAATAAATTCGTGCCTGTCGAGAGACTCATCAGGGCGTCGTGACCTTTCCAAGGCATTATCCCAACTCCTTCAGCCTCATTTCTGGGTCGTTGTGATGGAAGGTTCTAAGTGAATATTGTCGTTTCGATTTGCATGTCTCAGCTTCGTACCCCTTGCTTGGCTCCGTGACAGAGATGGGCCCGAATCGGGAATTGTGGGGTGGTTCACAGGTGTCTACATCCTGGTTTTTGGGGGGTGGTGAGTCACCAGGTTGGTAAGGTCCATTTTCCCAGAATCTCTCTCTTTCCAAATTTGAGGAGCAGAGCGAGTTGGGGGAGCTCAAGAAAGCGTGAGGTGGGCAGACCCGAACATGGGCAGGCATGCACCCCAAGCCCAGGCCCTCTCCTGCATCCCTTCCCTTTGCAGTCAGAGTGCACCCATCGGGCTGGCCAGGAGCTTGTCTGCAGCCCCCAGGCCAGGAGCGCAGGCCACAAGAGGCCCCTTCCGTGCCGGGGCGCCCACCCCCAGCTGCACCAAATGCCAACAGCCCACAGCTGCACCCATTACTGAAGCGCCCCCAGGACCGGCCCAACCCCAAGATGGCCGTGAGCTTGCAGCTCTCCTCACACGGCCCCAAGCCCCAGCCCTGCTGCCACTCTCCACGTTCCCCGAGGGGTCAGGCCGAGGCTCCCCCTGCCCCCCGCCCCCCCCCCTCATCCTGCTCCCCTCCCCTCCCTGATGGCTTCTGCTTGAGGAGGCCTGACCTAAATGGGCAGGAGTCAGGAGCCCAGGCCTTGGGGTTCCTCAGGCCTGGCCTCAAGCCCCGACTCGGACCAGCCACGTGGCTTCTGTGCTGCTGCCCGACCTCCCGCACACCCACTGCCGGACCCTGAGCCGGGCAGCGATGCCCACGTCCCTGGAGACACACGGCCAGGGAGGGAGGGGTGGCCACAGACAGGAGGCCTTCCGGAATCACCCACCTCGATGCCCACCGGCTTTCCTGAGCACCCGCCAGCACACAGACCTGGAGCAGCGCCCAGGCTGCGGGAGCCTCGGCGCATGGATGTCTGTGCAGGTCCCCCCGCCCCCCCAGTCAGGAGACTGGGGACCCCCAAACCGGAGAAGGGGTCTCCAAAGCCCTACCCTATGCACCTGTCACCCAGCACGCACTTAGGATCTCCCAGGGGTCCAGCCTGTGCCTTCTGCTCCCGAATCCCCCCCAGTTGCCATCTCCTGAGCCTGTCACCCCTTCTCCCCTGCTCCCCAGAGGCACCCAGTCCCCCACTTCTCCTCACCAACCCTGCTGTCTGCTGTGCAGGGTATGCATGTGAGTGTGTGTACATGTGTGTGAATGAGTGTGCAAGCAGCCCTGTGTGTGTGGGTGTGTGAGCATGCGGCCCTGGGTGTATGTGTGAGTGTGCACCCCTCTATGTGAGTGTGTGATGGTGTAAGTGTGCATATCTGTGTGAATGTACACATGTATGAGCATGCAAGTGTGTAAGTGAGTGCGCCTGTGCTGGGAAAGTGTGTGCTGGTGTGCATGCATGTGTGAGAATGTGCTTATGCATGAGACCATGTGCACTATATCTGCCTGGGGGACTCCAGATGTGACTCTCCCTGGGTCACGGCCACCTCCCCCCACCTGGGGGTGTGACAGACCCCTCCTAAGCCAAGGATGTCAGCCTCTTCAGCAGGGGTGCCTGACCAAGGCCCCACCTGAGGGTGGGGACACAGGACTGGGGGGGGAGTCTCCCCCAGGCCCCCCTCCGCCCCATGTCCCGTACCCCCCACACCCAAACCTCACCCGCCTGCTTGCTGCCCCCAGCCCCAGCCCATGTCCTGGGCCCTGTGTGCCCGGCCCCTGCACACGCTCACTTCACAGGCCCTTCCATTCCCTCTCCCCTGATCTGAGTCCCGTCAGCACTTCAATTACTCTTGAGAAACGTACAGACTCCAGTTTGCCAAATTCAATTTGACTTATTACGTTATTTCTGTCCTTTAAGAAAGCGTGACCATGCCTGGTAGGTCTCCTAATTGAATAACATGGAGCAAGTGAACTTTTCTTAAAAACCAATGCCCTGCATTACGAAAAGGAAGGTGCTTCTGGCTGCTGTGTGTTTCCTCCCGGTGAGTCCTTTCCTCCGCAGAGAAAATGACTCCCAGCCGGTGGAAAGCCAGGCGGGATTTGGGTCACTTAGACAAGAAACACTGCTACGGTGTAGGGAGCCTTGGAACAGCTGATTTCCTGCCAGGAAGCACCCCTACCCACCCCCAATCCTCCCAGCTCCCTGCCCAGTACAAGGGGCAGGGGTGCCGTGCACTCCTGAACCCCAACTTTTCAAAGCTGGGCCCCGCTGTCCCCTGAGCTGCCCACCACTGGTTCCCGCTGGGCCTGACCTGGCCACCCGGGGGGCATCACGTGCCAGGTGAGACCCTCCGGGAGCGCTATCCCCATCAGTGGGTGTTTCGGTCCTCAGGGCTCTGTCTCCTGCTGGCCGGGAGGGGCCTCAGTTGGTCCCATCCACCAGGGAATGCGCCTCCGACATCACCAGTTCGTACAGCTAAGGCAGGTCATGCTTCCAGTGCCCAAAGAGATACCTGCCAACTGAGAAATCACAAACTAAGCTGTGAAGTAATAAAGGGATTTGTTTTGGGGTCTCAGAATTGCAATTCGGTGAATACAGGTTCAGGCAGGAGCCCAAATCTTGTCCCATCTTGGCATTTCCAGGCAGGGGCGTTTAAAGGAAAAGATTAGACAGGTTGTGGTTGGTGGGTGTTTGGGGAGCTCCAAGTGTCCTTCATGTGGAATGACTTAGGGGTCTTTATCTTGAGGTTTGTTTGCATGTCCAGGTGTCCTCAGGGTTTCAAGGGACACTGTGGCTTGTGGCTTTGCAGCCTGTGGCAGTTGGCGATCTCTCACTGAGACCCGTGTCCGTCACCTCCAGAAGGGCCTCCTGGTTCTGTTTTAAATCCCTTAGCCATAGTAATTCTATTCTGTTTTATTTCTTCTAACACACCAAACCGTAGACCAGGAGGCAAATTGGATGGCAAGCTGGCCCCGAGGCCATTTGTACCCTGTGACAGGGTTAAAAAGTAAGTGCGCCTAGTGTGCCTGGCAGAGGGGGGCAGCCATCTGTGCCCCCCCTTCTAAACTCCTGCCAGCCCCCACTCCAGGAGATTCTGGTGACATTCTTGGTTGTCACTGGAGAAGGGCTACTATTGGGGATTGAGGCCAGGAATGCTGCGAACCACCTACAATGCACTGAACAGCCCCCCCCACAAATAATGAGTCCAAAATGTCAACGGTGCCGTGGCCAAGAAGCCCTGTTCCCAAGAGCCCTGTAGAGTTCCAAGACACGCTCGTGACAGGTTTAGCAGGTAAGGAAACGGCCTTCCAGAGAGGTGGGGTGACGAGAACAAATCAATGCTCTGTTAGCTTCCAGGGCTCAAAGCCCAGGGTCAGCCTTTGCATTTCTCTTCTCAAGCAAACGTGGGCATGAGTAGTGCCCCACTGCCCACTGAACAAAAGAAAAGCCCCTTATCCTGGCATTCAAGGCCTTCCATAACCCCGCTTAGGCACTCTGTCCAATCTTGCCTTCCTCTGTCCTGCCCCAGGCCTTCGCACCCTCTGTTCCCTGTCTGCAATGCCCTTCCAGTTGTTAGCGGTTGTCCTGCATGCCCCAGGCCCTCCGTCCCCCCTGGGGACAAGCCAGTCCTCTTTCCCTGCCCCTGTACTTGTGCCTCTTTCTCCAGAGACCCTGGAAGCTGCTCCAAGCTGCCATTTGGTCCCCTGAAATCTTCCTCAAGCCGAGCCTGGGGCCTGTAAGGAGCTGCATGGGTGGGCGGGGAGCTATGCCTGTCACAGGCCCCTCCCGTGGGCCTCCCCATGTGGCGGACGCGGGACAGAGTCCACAGCCCCTGCCCAGGGTCACTGCCGGCAGCCGGGCCCCTCCAAAACCCTGACAAGAGCCGTGGCCAGCCCCACGGCCTG
Organism: Tamandua tetradactyla; assembly: GCF_023851605.1. Classification (NCBI taxonomy): domain Eukaryota; kingdom Metazoa; phylum Chordata; class Mammalia; order Pilosa; family Myrmecophagidae; genus Tamandua; species Tamandua tetradactyla. The sequence goes on from NC_135335.1 coordinate 5,851,292, forward strand.
GAAGGAACAATAAGCCCAGGCGCTGGCTTTTCAGCAACAGGGGAAAAAAACCCTAGCGGCCAGCGCATAATGGCCTAATTTATGCTGAAATTATTGGTAATTTGGGCCATTGAAGCTCCTGGGCTAATGACTGCTTTTTCTGCACATAGAATAAAAACGAACTCTTTGGAGTAGCTGTTTCTGTGGTTATACTTTGGTGCTTTTTTCCCCACTAATAAGTGTATAGCTGAGCTAGGAGCCCCTGTGTTCCACTGAGACCCCCAGCTCTTCTACCCAGACTTGCAGTGGGGGCTGGGCCTGGGTGGGAGCAGGCAGCGCCCGGGCTCTATGGGGGCTGTGACCCTGAGCTTCACAGTTGGCTCCCATCTCATTTGCATGATTATCTCTTTCCTGGCCCCTCCATTGATAATGTATGTGATATTTAGGGAAACTTTAATCTTCAAAACTTTAATATTTGCAACCGTTAATGCACTAAATGGAGAGATCTATTTGAATTTGCTTTGGCGTCACCTAACCAGATTTGAGTTTCATTTGCAGCTATTCAGAACACATTTCATGACTGTTTGCCAGAATTAAGAACTTGACCTGAGAACATTCGGGAGAAATGACCTTCCTGATGAGGACGGGCTCACGGGAGAAGAGCTCAGCTCTGATCAGGTGGCGTCATTTCATACATGTCAGGTGCCCACGGCGCGGAGGGGCTTGGGGACAGCACAGCACCCCCACCCCCCCGAGGGCCAACCCCACCCTCATCCCTCACCTAAATCCAGTTAAGGGCAAAATCTGCTGATTCGACCTAAAGGGTAAGCACTCCTACCTCTAAATCTTCTAAATCTACCATTAACACGTCTGCCTCTAAATCAAAAGTTGGCAAATGTTTCCCATAAAGAACCAGATAGTAAATATTTTAGGCTTTGCCTGCCTCTGTCCCAACCACTCCACTCTGCCTTCGTAGTGCAGACAGACACACAAACGAATGTGAATGGCTACATTCCGATAAAACTTTGTTCAGAAAAACAGGAGAAAAACAACAACACGCGGAGGGCTGGATTTGGCCCCAGGCTACAGTTTGCCAGCCCCCTTCTAATTCCTCCCTCCGCTGTACAGGACCATCTCACCTTCTTTCCCCCACCCAGCATTTCCCTCCACCTCTCCTCCTCGCTCTCTCTCTCTCTCTCCTCCTCCCCTCTTGCACAGGTCTTCTTGGCTCCCTCTTTTCAGCCTTCCTGGGATCCGGTCTTGGGGTGACAGCCAGGTGAGAACTCCCAGGTCCTGCTGGGAGCCAGCACTGGGAGGACTGAGACCTGGCCACACCCAGGGGCTCCAGAGCCCATCTCAGGGAAGGTCACAGGGGCGGTGCTCCCCTGGGAACCCAGTAGACCCCCCTCCCTGCAGCTGATCCTCCAGCAATCAGAATCCATGGAGGCGGCTCACAACCAGACAGAAGCAGAGTCTTGGTGCTGGCCCAGCTTTGCCCAGGCGCAGGGGGTTTCTGTAGCCACGTTCTCTGCCCCCTCCCTGCCCTGACCTAGTAGGGCCAGGTCTGGCTTTTTCCTGAGAGACACTGATGACGAGCCCTGTTTGAAAGACCCCTTTCCTGGAGACATGGGGGAAAGAATGGCTTCTGTCCCCAAGGGCTGTGAGTGTCCAGACAGCAGCCACCCCCTGCAGCCTTATTCATCACTATGATAGTTTCTTAGAACATTTCATCGCCCCAGGAAAAGAAATAAAAAGAAGGAAGAAACTCATACATCTCATACCCCAACCCCTCCCTTTCATTGACCACCAGTATTTCCATCTACCCAATTTTTTTTTTTACCTCTTATCCTCCCTCATATTATTTATTTTTGTCTTAATTTTTTTTTATCAATCTGCCCCATACCTTTGATAAAGGGTGCATCAGCGATGAGGTTTTCACAATCACACAGTCACACTAAAAGTTATATAGTTATACAATCATTTTCAAGAATCAAGTCTGCTGGAATACGTGGTTTTTGTTTTTTTTTTTTGATGTGGATAAATATTTATTGATATGGAAAGATGTTCACAACATATTGTTGAGTGAAAAAAGCAAATTACAAAACTATTTGTACAGCATGCGCCCACTTTTTAAAAACTTTTTTTATTGTGAAATATAACATATTTACCAAAAAAAGCAATAAATTTCAAAGCACATCACAGCAATTGGTTGTAGAACAGATTTCAGAGTTTGGTATGGGTTACAATTCCACAATTTTAGATTTTTCCTTCTAGCTGCTCTAAGACACTAATGACTGAGCATTCATACTCGTTTGCAAAACCCAACCTTCTCTGTATAACTCCACCATCACTTTTGATCTTTCTCCCACTCTTCAGGGGTATTTGGGCTATGGCCATTCTAACATCTGCATGTTGGGAGGGGCTGTCGATACACGTGTTTTGTTTTTTTTTAATCTGCAAAAGTAGAATATCTGCATTGCAATGGGTTCAGACCGCCACCTCGCTCCCCAGAGGCCCTGTCTCCCTGGGGTGGGTGGCCGCAGGCAGTTTGGGGACCTGGCTATGGAGAAATCGCCTGGGGCATGTTCAGCTTGCCTTCCGTGGGGATACTCGCGAGGTCCACGGTCCTGCGTGTGGGAAGCGGACACAGCCTTCCCCACGCGGGAAGGGTTTCCGGGGTGCCCTGGGGGAGGGATGGGGGCAGCGGAGGGAGGGGAGGGGGCAAGGGGACAGGACAGGAGTGGCCTCATCCACGCCCAGCCGGACAGAAGCGCCTTCCTGTGGGGGACCCGCCGTCGGCGCAGCGGGCGCCACCCTAAACCCACGGGGCCTTCTTTTCTTTTCTGACGGGGGACCGGGTGAAGCGACATTTGTCAGAATCCCTGTGTTTGTGGAACACAAATCCACGGCAGTGCTAGGAACCTGAACGCGTCCGTGGGCTCTGTGCCAGAAACTTGAGTATTTTCCCAAATAATATTGGTCCTCAAAATGTTCACGGGTCACCCGTAACAAGTGGTGAGGGCTAAAGAAATGTCTACACTAGGAAAAGGGGAAAATTCATCTTTATTAGTCACGCTGGAGGAACACCCGCCTCATTCTATCCTCTCTATAGAAACAATAATACAAAATCCTTGTTATATTCAAAATGGAGAGGAAGGTATTACGGAGGCGTCAGGCAGTTAGTTGATAAAGATTGTCACTTGTTTTTCTAGATATTGTAAGATTGGTAGTATTTATCAATTTAAAAAAATTTTTGTAATTTCATGTGCTTTCTCTTCTCCTACTAAATAGTCTTTCCTTCTATACCCTTTTTTGTCTTCACATAAATGATAGGCCCTAAAAAGCTGGGTTTACCCTGCCTGAACGAGAAGCTGAGCTTTCAGCAGGGACAAGCTCGGGAAACAAAGACAGGGATGGGTGGGGGGAGGGGGGCATCAGGCCCGCTGGGGGTGGGGGGAGGACAGCAAGGGGGCTGGGGGTTCCCTGCCGCTGTTAGTAGAGAGCCATTGAGTGTTTCCAAGGAGAGGCATGGCTTGATGGGACCTGTGTCTTAGACTTATTGGGCCCCCCATGTCTGGATGCCACCCCCTCCTTCAGCCACGCCACCAGAGATGGTGAGTCTGGGCCTCAGGGTCTGCTCAGGGATGGCGGGTGCCAGGTGGCATTTGGATGCCCCCCTCCCTCCTCCGCCATTTCTGGCACACACAGCGAGCCTGCCGTGCAGCCTGGGGCCCTGACCCCCTGAGGCTGGATGCTCCCTGCCAACCTGGGCCCTGCTCCTGCCTCCAGATGTTCCCTGGCCAGGTTTGGGAGGCCTTGGGAGGCAGAGTGCCAGGCCTGTGTCAGCAGCTGCCGGCTCCAGCCTTCTCAGGCCTTTATGCCTTTGACCTCACTATTTTTTCTCCCTTGTTCATTCAACAAGCTTTTACTGGGAACCAACTCAGTGTGCCACACCTGATGACAGGCTTCCCAGGTGACACTCTTAGGCCCACACAGCAGTGAGAGGAAAACTTTTCCTTCTGCTGCTTCCTCCCTGCTTGGGATGTTGGTGTGATGCCTAGAGCTGGGGCAGCCATTGTAACACCACAAGGCCACATGCCTGGGGATGGAAAACCAAATTCCCAAAGATGACAGCAGAAAGAAAGACCCCAGGTCACGGAGGAGCCTCTGAGTCAGCCCAAGACCACCTTCTGCATCTTCTTGCCAAGTCACTGTTGGTCAGATGTTTTATTACTTGCTGCCGAATACATTTATGACTGAGCCATTGGCAATGCTTCTAAGGCACTAGGATGGCTAATGCTAGAATGTTCTTATAGGCTGATGGGAAAGATTAGTGATGCATGCGAGAAGGGATGGGAGACCTGGTGGGGGGAGAGTGTCTTTGATGGGGAGGCTCACAGACTAGCTTAGAGGCACCAAGCAACCAAGTAAGAACTTGTTGCCTAGTGGCAAGCACTTTGATGGGGGCCCCAGGGTAAGGTGGGTGCAGTCAGCAGGGGTATTTAACCAGGCCTGGTGACATGTGGGGCCAGGGCGTGAGTGGGACCAAGCAGAGAAGATTTCCTAGGCCCCTGAGCTGGGATCCCAAGAATGAGTGGGAGTCAGTTAGGCAAAGAGGTGTGGAAGGACTGTGAATGTCCCAGACAGAGGGAACAGCATGTGTGAGGCTCAGAGGTGAGTGAGGACCACAGGAGGGAAATCAGAGCCACCTTCTACGGCTGGATCCTGGGTGGGGAGGACAGGGCAGCAGGGGAAGGGCCGGGAGGGCGGGCAGCGGCCACCTCTCAGGGACCTGGTAAAGCATGCACGGGTTTTGTGCAGGGGCCTGGCACGTTTGGAACCGCACACTGGGAAGGTCCCCTTAGGAGCGGTCAGGGACAAGCAGGGGCCTCCTCCCGAGGCAGACAATGGGGGCAGTGTGCCGAAGGAGGGGACCACAGCCCAAAGTGCAGCCCAGAGAGTTCTGGAAGAGGAGGGAGCACGGGTCAGACCCCTGGTGGCCGCCTGTCTGGGAGGTCCTGGGAGGAAAGGCCCTCACTGCCTGCCTTCTGCACAGCTGCACGGAACCCCACCCCACCCTCAGCACCCCCAGGTCAGGCCACACACACCTACCCACACACACAGTGCTGTTTTCGTTTGGGTTAGTACATGGGTTCACGGTCCTTTATATCAATTAAACTAAACATATTTAGACTTTGTGCATGCATGATAAAGACTGAGGGCAAGAAGAAAATGCATTAACAAATTCTCAGTTAAAGATGAGCCCTGGGGCGGGCCACAGTGGCTCAGCAGGCAGAGTTCTCGCCTGCCATGCCGGAGACCCGGGTTCGATTTCTGGTACCTGCCATGTAAATAAAAAAAAAAAAAAAAAAAAGATGGGCCCAGAAACCTAAGCCCTGGAGGAAGAGGATGTCTTTTAAAGGCACAACCCCATAAGGACAAAGGAATTAAGTGACTTAGTGGTGGGAAAGTGACCTGGCAGATCCCAGCGAGCAGGAAAGCCAAGGGGCAGTGTGCTGGCTGGAAGCTGTTGTGTACCCCAGAAAAGGCCATGCTCTTTTAATCTGATTAGTTCTTGTCAGGACAGACCTGCTGTGGCTGATTAGGTTGTTTCCATGGAAACATGGAGATTTGACCCCGCCCATTCAAGGTGGGTCTTAACCCTTTACTGGAGTCCTTTAGGAGGAGAAAAGCTCAGAGAGAGAAAAACACCCAGAGAACTTGGAGAGAGAAGCCCCGGGAGAAGCAAGCGAGGACCCAGAGAAACTGAAAGAGCCAGAAACTGAAAGCAACAAAATGCGGCAGGGAGGGTCCAGCCGATGCCGGCCATGTGCCTTCCCCTGTGATGGAGGAAACCCGGATGGCAGCAGCCTTTCCCCAGAAGAGGTATCGTGCTCTCAGTGCCTTAGTTGGGTCAGTTTCATGGCCTTAGAACTGTATATTTGTCAACTAATTCATCCCCATTGTAAAAGCCAACCCATTTCTGGTATATTGCATTCTGGCAGATTTAGCAAACCAAAACAGACAGCCTGACAATCGTGGCCTGGGAGCTGAAAGGGTTAGAGGCCTCTGGGGGCAGGTGCAGCAGGGCATCCACTCTCCCAGTTCCCCTCCTACTCCCCAGCAGGGGCCAAGGGTGGGGGTTCCGTGGCTGCCTTGGCCTGGGATCCCCAGAAGGCAGGCAGGGCAGCAGTTGATCAAGGAGGAGGGGAGTCAAGTCAAGGGGGCAGTGGTGGTGCCGTGGCAGCCCCAGGCCCCCACCCAAAGAACAAAGGGAGGCACTTGTCTGCTCCATGTGCCCTGGTGCCCCCCAACCCCTGCACACCTGGGTTTTGTACCTGAGCTTCCAAGTGGGTCCCCAGATGGTGGCCTGGCTGCTGGCATTGCCAGACAGGAACTTGCTGGGAGACAAGTACCCAGGAACCTGCCCCACCAAGAGCCAGGCCTGTAGATGTGACATCGGTGTCCCCAGCCCAGCCCTGGACGCTGGCCCGGACATGCCCTGTGAGGTGCCGCCGGGGACCCCGGGAGGCCTCTACCTGGCTGGCCAGCTGCAGGGCCCCCACGGGCCAAGCACCCTGACCTGCTCTGATGGGGTTCATAAGACCTGGCCTCGGGCCCTCTAGCAAAGTCACTCTGTCGCCTTCAGGAAACCCCCACCTCCTGACGCCCTCATCCCCCTCAGCCTCACCTCTGCCAGCCAGGGATCTGGGCTCAGTCCTCCAGTGGAGCTCGGAGTCTCATGTCCCCCTCATCTGTCCCCCAGTCTGTGTCTCTGGGGGGGCTCACACAGATCCCTTCCACTGGTCTTTCCTTGGCTCCAGGCCCCCCATCTCGAGCCTCCCCCCATACACCTCCCTCCCCACCAGGCTCACCCAGAGTTTCTACTTCTACCCCACACCCCCAGCCCGATGGGCCCTGGGGCTGAATAAGGGGACCCCCTGCCTACTAGGGGGGCTGGCCTCTGCCTCTGCAGCCCCCATCCTCCTGTGGCCTTTTGGAGCAACCCCCAAGGCTTCAAACGGGGTGCTTTCTCTCTCCTCTGCTCTCGCCCCCTTTTCCTTTCTCTTTGCCTCGAGGCCCAGCAGTGTATCTTCTCAGCCTCGGGTGAGCTGGACGGTTCCTTGGTGGGGGGGCCCTGTGGGGCCTTGAGAAGCATCCCTGCCTCTACCATCCAGATCCAGTGCCCCCCCTGCAGTCGTACAATCCAGAGCGACTCCCAGCTGCTGCCCTGCCCCCGGGATGGGAGCCCCTGCACAAGTCACTCGGCGAGGGGCAGCTCTTAAGAGATCTGAGCACCGGCACCCCACAAGGATTAGGGTCTGATGGAGAGGAAGTCTGGGGCTCCCATGTCCATGGAGACAGGAGGGGTGCAAAGGCATCTCCCCAGCCTTCCCCACCTCAAAAGTGACCAGGAGCCTCGGCCACCACTCGCTGTCCTGCCCTGGGGAGACCAGGGGACAGCTGCCCCAGGCCTGGGGACCTTCTCCTCGGGAGGGTCAGCTCCTCCTGCCCCTGCTTTGGAGAGACATGCCATAGGCCAGCCCGAGGGTACAGTGGGTTGCAAGCAGAGGCCACTCAGTGACCTGGGCCCAGGATGGGGAGCTGGGCTGCTCTAGGGGTCACCCCCAGACCCCAGGCAAGTGGGAACACGAGTGCCACTAGAAGCCCTTCGCAGTAACCACGGTGATGCCACACCAGTGTGCAAACTCTGCTTTCAGGGAAAACTTCCCCCAGAAAGTGCCATGATGTGGGAGGCAGGAAGGACAAAGCAAGCTGTTCTGGGACTCACTGTCCCTGGGAAGGGACGGAGACAGGAGGCTGTAAGCGCCTGTCAAGCACACAGGCACTCACTCTGTAGAAGTCCTGTCTGGGTTTTCAGCTGTCATCCTGCAGGATAAACATGTGTGAGGAGGGAAGAGTCAGGCTGTCCCCTGAGGACAGGCCCCTGGGGATCAGGAGGTGGGGACCCGGATCCTGCCCGGATGCTACCGCCCAGCAAGTGGAGACCCCAAGGCCCGCGTCCTCGCCGACTCCGGGACCCGGGGCAGAGCCAAACCTGGTTTAGCTGTGGGCCCTGCCAGGTGAGGCGGTCATGCTGACAGGAACATTCTGATAGGACCCTGCCAAGGCAGGTATGAGCACAGGCAGGCGGTGGGCACAGGTAGGTGCTGGGCACAGGCAGGCGGTGGGCACAGGGTAGTGGGCCCTCCTCTATGTATCTCTGTTCTCATTTCGGAAGAGCATGGGACACTGTTGTCCCTTCTCCCCTACATCTGCAGAACTTCCTGCAGCAGCCATACCCCAAGCTGGGGTCGGCTGGGCAGAGGTGGGGAGAAATGCTGGCCACAGTGGGAGGGACCGCGGCTGGAGGAGGCGGGGCTTGGAAGGCCCTGGAGGGCAGCTGTAGCCCATCTCTTCTCCCCTCCCTCAGGTGCCCTGGAAGCCAGAGGCGATGGCCCTCGCCGCCCCACTCCATCTTCCACACGCAGCGGGGTGCGCGGAGAGACTCGGTGTGTCAGGCCAGCATGAGAAACCTCCACAGCTGTGGTTCTGCTCCAGCATGGGGGGAGCAGGGCAGGGGAGGCCGAGAGCAGAGGACCACAGGGCTTGGGGGTGGGGGCCAGGGGGAACTGAGGACTGTGGCATGCTGGGGGGCTCTCCAATTGGAGTGAGCCTCGTCAAGCGGTCAGCATGCCACCTTCCCCGTTGTCCTCCCACACCTAGGCTGGAGCACCCAGTAGGTGCCTCGATGTGTTCATTATTTAAATGGAAATGCAGCTACCTGTGGCTTGGCAATGCCAAGTGTCCATCCACACCCAAATGGAAGAAGAAACGGCAGCCGTTTGCTCCTCAGAATTCTAGAGAAGGGAAACAGACGTGAGGGCTCTACACCCGAAGGTGAGGGCAGAATTCTGGGACTCTGAGTGTAGGTCCAAAGAACTCGTGCAGGAGGTTTGCTTCTGAGAAGCCCAGGGACAAGCCTGGCACATGCGTATCTATTGTGGACTGGAGGGGGACCGGGACAGAGAGTGCCAGTGGCTGCACTGTGTCCCCTGTGTTAGTTTGCAAGCTGCTGGAATGTGATATACCAGAACTGGAACAGCTTTTAAAAAGAGGAATTTAAAAAGTCACAAGTGCTGAGTTAGTCTAGCCAAAAACTAAAGGACAAATACTGTATGGTCCCACTGATGTGAACCGACATTCGAGAATAAACTTGGAATATGTCATTGGTAACAGAGTCCAGCAGGAGGTAGAAACAGGGTAAGATAATGGGTAATTGGAGCTGAAGGGATACAGACTGTGCAACAGGACTAGACACAAAAACTCAAAAATGGACAGCACAATAATACCTAAGTGTAAAGTAATCATGTTAAAACACTGAATGAAGCTGCATCTGAGCTATAGGTTTTTTTTGTTTTGTTTTGTTTTTTACTATTATTATTACTTTTATTTTTTTTCTCTATATTAACATTCTATATCTTTTTCGGTTGTGTTGCTAGTTCTTCTAAACCAATGCAGATGTACTAAGAAACGATGATCATGCATCTATGTGATGATGTTAAGATTTACTGATTGCATATGTAGAATGGTATGATTTCTAAATGTTGGGTTAATTTCTTTTTTTCCGTTAATTAATAAAAAAAAAAAGAAAGAAAGATCAAAGGTGATGGTGAAGTTAGAGAAGGTAGGGTTTAACAAATGAGTATGATTGCTGAATAATTAAATTGATATTTGTTTTAGTCTCCAGTATCTTATAGCAGCTAGAAGTAAAAACCTAAAATTGTGGAATTGTAACTGATACCAGACTCTGAAATCTGTTCTACAACTAATTGTTGTGCTGTGCTTTGAAATTTATTGCTTTTTTGTATATTTAGTATTTTTCACAAAAAAATAAAAAGAAGTTGATTTGAAAAAAAAAAAAGTCACAAGTGTACAGTTTTAAGCCTATAAAAATGTCCAAACTAAGGCATCCAGGGAAAGATACCTTAATTCAAGGAAGGCCAATGGGTCAAGAACACCTCTGTCAGCTGGGTAGTCACGTGGCTGGCATCTACTGGTCCCTTGCTCCTGGGCTCCATTGCTTTCAGCCTCTGTTCCTGTGGGGGTTCCTCACTTTGCTTCTCCAGGGCAGGCTCTCATTTCTTGGCTTCCCTTAGCTCTCTCCAGGTTATGGCTTGCTTAACATCTCATGGCAATGCTGGGTTCCAAGCATCTACAAACATCTGTGTCTCTGTTCTTTGAAGCAAATGTTCTCCAAGCATCTACATCTGCTCTCTCTGTCAACTCTAAGGCTTATTTTTTTTTTTGTCAGCTCTGACTCTCTTCAAAGTGTTCCCTCTTTTAAAGGACTCCAGTAAACTAGTCAAGACCTACCTGGAATGGGTGGAATCACATCTCCATCTAATCAAAAGGTCACACCCACAACTGGGCATGTCACATCTCCATGAAGATAAGCTAATCAAAAGATTCCAACATACATTGTTGAATCAGGATATAAAAGAAATGGCTGCCTCCACAAGATTGGATCAGGATTAAAAGATGGCTTTTCTTGGGTATACTTAAGATTTTCAAACCGGCACATCCCCCAAGAAGATATGTTCAAGCCCTACCCCACATCAGGCCTGGTGAGTGTGGATCCACCGGGAAGTGGGGGTCTTTGCAGTGTCATCAGCATGTTAGGGGCTGGGCCTCCAGCCACATGGACCTGTGCTGATGTGGGGTAGACCAGATGCTCGGGGCTCAGGGGCAGGATTCACCCAGGAAATAGCAGAGTGGGGTCCCCAGGCCAATAGGACTGGGGGCATTTATGAAGAAGGACATTTGGACACAGACATAGGGAGAAGAGGGCTGTGTGACAATGGAGGGGATGGAGACTGGAGTGAAGTATCCACAAGCCAAGGAATGCCGAGGAGGGCAGCAAACACCAGGAGCTGGGAGAGGCAGGGAGGCACCACCCCTGCAGGTTGCTGAGGGAGCGTGCCTGGATTTCAGACTTCTGGCTTCCAGAACCGTGAGAGAAAATATTTCAGTGGTTTTACGCCCCCAGCTTGGGGTACTTTGTTATGGCGGCTGCGGGGCCATCAGGCTCTGGGTGGCGCCACCTGGCGGCCAGGTGCATATAAGTTCTTTGCATGCTCCTTAGGAAATATGACTTATGGCACGAAAAGCCGCGATCGTTTTTTAAAATTCTGGGCTGATGAAGTACCCAGCAGGAGCCGACCAGGCCTAGATGATGGTCATGTTTTTACTTTGGCTCTTATGTGGTCAGGGGCCATCACCCACTCCAGAGCGCCAGCTCCCTGGAGGCAGGGACCACCGTGTCCCTGGGGCTGCGTGCACAAGTACCAAATGGAACCATGAATGGAGTGAGTTAAAGGTGGGCCGGGGACGCCCGTGGTTATGGGCCAGGACGCCCCCAAGAGAAGAGGGACCAGCAGAAAGTAAAGAGTTCAGATGCCCGGAGAGGACATGGGTGGCGAACATGATGCCAGCAAGCAGCACTGCAGCAGTGGCCCCGGACCCTGAAATGGCTGATAATAGACCCTGGAGTGAAAAGGGAAAATGGAGCATAATTGAGCACCTAAAGGACTCTGAACTTAAATTGAGAAGCAGCAGCCCAGCGTCCAGCTGAGATGAAAGGGGAAAGTGGAGCTGTGGAGAGATGCTCCTTTCTCAGCTCCCTGCTTGGAGCCTGGGCTGCTGGCTAGTCCAGCGTCAGGCATCAGGCACGTGCCCTGAACCCTGTGTTGGAGGATGACCAGCTGTGTGGCCTGGGTCAGGGCCCCTCTGGCCAGAGCTGAGGGCATGGTGGGAGAGGATCTGTCTCTCTTCTCTTTTGCCTATAGGATGTGGGTCCTGGGGCCAGAGTGGACCCCAAGTCAACAGCATGAGTGGGGTGGGAGCCCGTGGACAAGCTCTAAGAGCTACACCGTGGTCCAGGTAGGGAGGCTGGACACCTCGGGAAGGCCCAAGATGGCACAAGGCTTGGAGAAGGACTCAGCTGAGGACCCTCTGCTTCTGAAGAGCATTAGAGGAGCTGCAATCCTCCACCACCCACTCTTCTCCCACCTCCCCCTTCCCCTCCTCCCATGAGACCCAGAGGTGAGCTGAATAAAAGCACAGCTTTTGGAAGCTCTTTTGCATCGCCTCCCCTAATGGGCTTAATGTCTTTGTTGAACTCTAATGCGAGTAATTTTGCCTCCCACTCAGATTTCAGAAAAAAAAAAAAAACTTACAATGGCCTCAGTCCACTTTAGCAGGGAAAATAAAATAGTAGGAAAATAATAGTAAAAATGGCTGGGCAGCTTTCATCACCGTTATTTATTTTTTTTTATCTGTTCACTTACGGTCTTTGTCCCCTGTTTTCCTGAATTTCTGACAATGCAGGAGGTTATGATTAATTTCCGGATAGTGTAACCTTTTTGGAAATGCACCCCTCTCAACAAATGAACAAGCTGCTTGTGGTAATTAAAGTAATGTCATCCTGTGCTCAAATTGCTCATGCCAATAAGGCTAATTGTCAACAGCAAGCATTAACCATGATTAGTCATGCGCGCCTAATAGCATCACTGGTGCCTCTAATTTTCTACATGAAGGGAACTTCACATCTGTTCTCAGTTGCTGTCTGCTTTCAGGATTTGGACCCTTACGTTTCTCACAAAAGGATCCACTTTTTGCCTGGACGTTCAAAAGCCAGGTTCTCTCTTCAAAGGTGGAGAAGAGAGAGCTGTTATAGAACATTCCACACTGGCTAGTTTTTAAAACAAAGGGCTTAGGCTTCAGTGTCTTTGGCATGTTGGAGGGCGGGGCCTCCGTCTACAAGACCCAGCTCTGATGTGGGGTAGACCAGATGCTTGGGACTCAGACACAGTCTTCACCCCAGGGATATCATGAAAGGGAAGGCAAGGCCCCAACATCCAGTGTGCTTTAAAGAAAACAATAAAAGGAATACAGCCGAACATAGTTTTAAAAACCACTAGTAATTCTATAAAAATAAAATATTTAGAAATCTCCAGCAAGGAGAGCTCCCATAGCACGTGTAGCTTCGGCGTTTTCTCTCCGCACATCTTGACTCTGCTCCAGAATACAGGAAGGCCTTGGGGGCAGGGCCAAGGGTCTGGCTGGATTCGGGGAAACCAAAGCTTGGCACTTGGTTGTACCCCTGAGAAAGGATATCAGTACAAGTTCATGGGACTGAGGAGGGTGACAATTAGCATTCCCTGAAATAAAGCTTTCTGTGGTGGCCCCTGAAGATCTGGGAACCCAGGTCTATAGGTGATAGTTCTCAGGAGGAAAAGCATGAACTTTCCTCTGGGTTTAATAAGTATATGTCAGGTGTTTTGGTTTGCTAAAGCTGTCGGAATGCAATATACCGGAAATGGATTGGCTTTTAAAATGGGGGGTTATTAGGTTACAAATTTATAGTTTTAAGGCCATGAAAATGTCCAAATTAAGGCATCAACAAGAGGATACCATAACTCAAGAAAGACTGATCACTCCTGGGGCTCCTCTGTCACCTGGGAAGGCACATGGTGACATCTGCTCATCCTTCTCACCAAAATGTCTCTGGGTTTCTGTGGGTCCTTGCTTGTTTCTCCCAGGGTGTTTCTGTCTGTGAGCACCCTCCAAAATGTCTCTGCCTCTTATCCTCTCATAAAGGGCCCCAGTAAATACGATTATGACCCACCTTGAATTGGGTGGGTCACATATCCTAAGCAAAAGGTCCGACCCACAATCAGCTGCATCCATAAGAATGGATTAAAAGAACATAGTCTTTTTATAACATAACAGTTTCAAACAAGCACATCAGGGGATAAGCAGAAAGGAGGACGATGAGGGGTGCGTGGCAGGGGTCCTTTGGAGGAAACTAATTCCCAGGTCAACTGGCCCCAATCTATGTCCAAGCCTGAGCTGGAGTGGACCCTTTCTCACCACCATGGTGGACTCTGTTGGTGTCCCACCCAGGCCTCCTTTGCCAGGTGGGTGCCCTCCAGTCCCCAGCTACTGGGATGCTCGGTTGAGCTCCCACCTCTAGAGAAGTTCTCCAGGTGAGGGGGCATCAGCTCCCCGGGAAGTTACACTTCTCCACACACCGCCCAGGGGTGGTCCCCCCCACCGCACCCCATGGTTATGCAGAGAAAGTCATAGCTTTCCAAGCTCTAGGTGTAAGGGGCCAGAGTTCAGTGGCCAAAAATTTAGGAGAGAAACCTGAAGCAAGAGAGCTGCAGAAGGGGTGAGATCTGAAATCCAAGAAATCAGAGTTTCTTCTAAAACTCCCCTTAGACTTCATGGGTGTCCCTCAATCCATCCTTTAACCTCTATCAGAACTTTTTCTCCTTATGCAAGGCTCTGGGTGAATTTCTCAGCACTATCTTCTAATTCTTCAATTTTCTACCCAAATCCAGTCTAGGGTTTATCCTGTCTACTGAGTTCATTACATTTTTGAAATTTTCAATGACTGATTTCTCACTGCCAAGATTTCAAATAGCTTCGTTTTTAGGCTCCTGTTTGAGATCTGCCTGTTGTGTCTACAGTCTTGTGTTTCTTTGGACAAGGAGAAGGGTTGCACCTTCATTTCTTTTTCTGGGCATCTCAATCTACTTCTTTAGTTTTTATCAGACTATTCTATAAAAATTAATTTCATCGGAAGTGGATTCTAAATATCGAGCTTGGTAACTTTTTGTTAATGTTAGAATTCTAAATATATTTTGGAATTTTGATTTGCGGGCTCTTTGAAGTGACATGGATTTCCTTTTGCTTTCTCCCTCTGTTCACCTATTCTGCCCGATTATTTTGCGCTCGCCCCTCCAGGCTCAGTGGTTCCCTGTCCAAACCAACCTCTATCATGCTGCTTAGAGACTACCCTGTGGACATACAAGGAATATTCTGGATTTGGTCGCCAGGCCTGGTCTACTTTCTGGTCATCACAGGGTGTGCATCTTCCTGCCTGCAGAGCCCCGAACTGAGGCTGGCATTCCTTTTCCTGCTGGTTTCAGAAGCGAAAGAGCCCAGCACATTCATTCTCCCGGCTGCACGGAATTCTGCTAATCGCTGTTACCCCTGCACCTCCTGAATTCCTGTCACCATCCCTGGCTTCTGGACTCGGAGCTTCCCCACTCTGGTTCTGGTTCTTGGGTGTGGCACCTTCTCTTTGAGCCTAGCAGTGTCTTCTCAGTTTCTCCCTTTTGCCTCATGCCTCATGTTCCAGGATTGAGTCTAATGTACTGAGTTGATCTTGTCTTTGAGAGGATGGGTTAAAGTGTGATCATTCTGATTTGCCATGATTATGTGCGCAAATGACTCTTTTTAAAAGCTACACGCAGTTCCACGCGTCAAGTACTCTGCAGTTGATGGTCACCTTCCTTTCAGCACTTTCACCCCTGCAAACGCTGCCACAGCTCACACTGCCTGGTGCCACCTCCTGGTGCCACCTCCTGGTGCCATTATGTCTCTACGACCTTTATAATCCTTTTGTACAGTTTCTTCGATCATCTTTCATCGTCCTCAGCTTTTTTCTTTTCCTCCTTCGGAGTTTCTTTTGATGTGTTTTGATGTTGTCTTTCTAATTTCTTAAAATGAAGACCTGGTACTTTAAAAAAAAAAAAAAAAGCAATATCTTGAATCAGGCAGTGTAAGGCCAGACTGATGTTTCCTGTGGGTCGCGCCTCTGGGGGTGCCACCCACCTGATGGAACATGCTTCTTTTTAATGCTTCCAAGGCACTTGCTGCTTCCTTTTGGTTGCAACAATTTCCAAGGGATGGTTCTTAACTTCCAAGATGTTTTTGGCCACTAAAAAAAAAAAAAACCTTTGGGGCACACGGGTGGTTCAGTGGTAGAATGCTCCACTTCCATGCAGGAGACCTGAGATCAATTTCCTGGACCATGCACCACCCCCTCCCCTCAATCCCTCAGAAAAGAACCCCATTTTATTGTGGTGTGATTTACATGGACTAGAGTAAACCCATAGGTGGTTGGCAGAACAGCTCCTCTCCCAAGATGCCCATGTCCTCACCCCCAGCACCCCAGGGGTGCACATGGCTAAAGGGAGGGTGCGGGTGGGACCAAATTAGGCTTGAGGTGGGAGAAGATCGGGAAGACCTGGGGGGGCTGAGGAAATCACAGGGGTCCTCAGAAGCAAAAGAGCCAGAGTCAGAGAATATGTGGCAACGGGTTGGACTGCTACCTGAGCAACTGTAAGGTAACGAATTTGCATTGTTATAAGTCATTTACAGTGATTTGTTACGGCAGAAGTAGGAAACTAACACAGTTCAGTGTGCAGTTTGACAGTTTCAATGAATTCTTCAGACCTTGGTGAAGGCAAAAATTTCTTAGGAGATGAGAAGCATAGACAAATAAAAGAAAGAAACTAATACACTGGATTTCATCAAAATTAAAAACTCCTCCTTATAAAAGACACCACTGAGAAAATAAAAGGTCAAGCCACATACTGACAAAGGTCTTGTATGCAGAATATAAAAAGAGCTTGTACAACTCAATAAGAAGACACTGTAACAACCCAATGTAAAAAGTGGATAATTTGGACAGTTGCTTTATTAAAAAAAAAAAAAAAGATTTTTCATGGCAACTAAGCACAAGAAAAGATGTTCAAAAAATTTAGTATTTCAGGGAAATTAAAACTATGATGAGATAGCTAAGGTTTAACAGACCATATCCATGTCTTGGTGAGGATGTGAAGCAACTAAAACTCTCACACACTGCACGTGGGATTGTAAAATGGCTCCATCACTTTGGAATATAGTGAAAGTTTCTTCAAAAGTTAAATACATACCTCCCTAAGATCTAGCAACTCCACATCTGGGTAAAAATCCAAGAGAAATGAAACCAAATGGCGAAACAAAATCCTATATATTAATGTTCACAGCAGCCTCGTCCATGCTAGTCAAAAAACCCTAAATATACATTAATAGGTGAATGCATAAACAGATTGCGGTATATTTGTACCACAGAATATTTCTCAGCCATTAAAAGGAATAAATTTTTGATACATGCAACAACATGGATGAACTTCAAAAACATTATGCTGAGTGAAGGAAGTCAGGCATGGAAAAGTACCTACTGTTTGACCCCATTTATATGAAATATAAAATGCTTTCATATTTCTGGATTAATTTAACAAATTATGTGCAAGACTTGAACACTGGAAACAATAGAGCCCTGCTCAGAGAAATTAAAGATGACTTAGGGAGAAAGATCATATGTCTACAGATAGGAAGACTTTTCTTCTGTGTTTTTGCCTAGAATTTGATAGTTTTAGATTTTATGTTGAGCTCTATGGTACCTTTTAAGTTCATTTTTGCATATGCTATGAGGTAGGGGTTGAGGTTCCTTCTCCCCCCTTATATAGCCTTGTTAATTGAGAACTTCTTTTCCCACTAAATTTCCTTGGCTACATGAGGCAGACTGAATCACGTGCTGCGGTGAGGACATAATTCTAATCTGTGGTTCTGGGTGTGCGCACCCACTGGGAACCCATTGGAAATGGTGTCTTTGAATTTGTCCAGGTGCCTCATTTGTGAACAGGGTCTTTTAAGACCTGGTGAGGTGTGGTGGACTGAATCGGGGAGGGGGGCCTTAATCTGCGTTCCCGGAACCTTTGGAGAGAACACTACGGGGACAAGCCGGACACCGGTAGTCACGGAACTGGAAGCGCAGCATCGAGGAAGTGAGATCTCCGTGGGGCCGGGGCTTTGGTAGGGGACCAGGGGTGAGGAGCAGAGGGGCGAGCCGAGGGTCGCCCAGGACAGCGCCAGAAAGCTCCAGGCTCCTGGGGAGAGCAAGCCTTGCCCATGTTTTGACTTTAGACTAACTCCCAAACTAGTAACTCCCATTGTTTAAGCCAAACCATTGTCTGGTTTTTGTCACAGCGGCCGGGAAAGCTAGGACAGTTACTTTACTGAAAACCACGTGCCCGTGTATGGTGTGTCTGTTTCTGGGTCCTGTTGATCTGGTTTCCTAACAGTACTTGATACCGCAGAGGCTTGCTTAGTTTTATGGTTAGTCTTAAAACCAGATGGTGTAGTCTTCCAGTTTTATGCTCTTTCGAGAGTGTTTGGCCATTCAGAACTTGTTCATTTCCATACAAATTTGAAATCAGTTTGTCAACTTTACCAAAAAAGACCTGCTAGGATTTTGATTGGGATTCCACTGAATCTATAGATTAATTTAGGGGAAATTGTGGTTTTAATTTACATTTCCCTAATGATTACTTAGGCTGAGCACTTTTTCATATACTTA
Organism: Tamandua tetradactyla; assembly: GCF_023851605.1. NCBI lineage: Eukaryota > Metazoa > Chordata > Mammalia > Pilosa > Myrmecophagidae > Tamandua > Tamandua tetradactyla. Next base: position 5,869,530 of record NC_135335.1, read on the forward strand.
CTGGCTATTTAGATGAATTGAGCTTTCGTTCTTTTTGGGCTGAAGTTCTTTGTATATTCTGGGCGTGAGTCCTTGGATAGATTGTGAAAAACACTCAGTCATTTCCTCTTGGTGTTATTTGGTGAACTGATGTCTGTCACTTTAATAAAGTCTGATGAATCAATCTTTTCCTTTATGGTTAATGCCCAAAGTCACAAAGATATTCTCTTGTTATCTTCTAGAAGCTTTATTGTTTTACCTTTTACATTTAGGTCTACAATCCACCTGGAATCAAGTTTGTTTGTTTTTTTGCATTGGGCAGTGGGGCATGTCAATTTTATTGAGCCATATCACACACGCGTATAAAAGTGCACAAATACACGCGCGCAGCTCAGTGACTTTTCAGAGTGGACATACCCATATCAATAGCACCCAGATTAAAAAACAGGTCATCAGGTGTACTTCCCCTCCCCCACCCTGCCCCAGTCCTCTTCCAGGTACCATCCACACTCCCAGGCATAACCACGATCCTGGGTTCTGTATTAGTTCTGCCTACTGTGCATGTTGTATAAATGGAATCACACCTTATATGCCCCTCTGTATCTGGCTCCTTTCACTCAATGTTTTATTAGTGAAATTCATCAGTGTTGTGTCTTCATTAAATCTCATAGCTGTAAGGCATTCCCTTGTGGGGCTCCATCATGGTTTATCAATTCTACTATAGGTTGGCATTTTGATGGTTTCCACTTTGGGGCTATTACAAAGCGGGTGGCTATGAAGGTTTGTACATGTGCCTTTGGTGAATGTATAAACACAGTTCTATCGGGTACATTCCTGAGAGTGAAATTGTTGGGTTACAGCCGAGTGGACATTCAATTTTAGTAGATTTTGCCAAAGTCTTCCAAAGTTGTTCTGATGATTTACACTCCACTGTCAGTTTATGAATTGCTTCACATTCTTGTCAACCCTTAGTATTGCCTATCTTTCTCATTTTAGCAGTTTTAGTAAAAATTTTCCTAAGTCTTTTTATATACCTAGAGGCTGCGTGGAACTCCTCTTTTGTCTAGTGTCTAAGTCTTTTGCTCATTAAAAAAAATATTAGTATGTCACTTTCTTATTCGTAGTTGTTCTTAGGTACAAGTTCTTATTGGATATATGTATTGGAAATATTTTCTCCAAATCTGTAGCTTGCTGTTTCCCTCTCTTAATGCAGTCTTTTGGATAAACAGAAGTTTTAAATGTTAATATAGTCTGGTTTATTTTTTCTTCATGGTTAGCATTTTTTGAGTCACCGTTTAAAATCTTTGCCTACCCCAAGGTCTTGAAACTATTTTCTTCTAAAATCTTCATTTTTCAACTTCACACTTAGATCAATGGCCTATCTGGAATTGATTTTTATTAATATCTATAAGTTATGAGCTCAAATTACATTTTTCAATAAATGTGGTGGGCCAATAGGATAGCCATATGGAAAAAAAAGATCATCCTTTCCCCACTGCATCAAAATACCACTTTCATCAAAAATCATATGATTGTAATGCATTGGACTGTTTCTGAAACTCTATTTTCTCTCTTTATTCTCTTTCTACCCTTAAGTAATATTGTTTATGAAATCTGGTAGTTAAGTCCTTCTGCTTTGTTCCTCTTCAGGATTGCCTTGACAATTATTCTTGGGTTTTGCATATCACAGAAATTTCAAAATCAACTTGTCAGTTCCCAGGAAAAAAATTGTTGGATTTTGATAGGGATTGTGTTGACTCTACAGAGCAATAGATGGATGGAAAAAATTGACATCTTAACAATATTGAGTCTTCCAAGCCATGACCCTCCAGCTCATGTTTATTTAGGTCTTTCATTTCTCCCAACAATTTGGTAGATTGTAGTGTAAAAGTCTTTCATTTTTTTAATACAATTTCTTTCCAATTTGATGCTTTTGAAGCTATTGTAAATTGCATTTTTAAGTTACATTTTCTAGATCCATGCAATTAAATTATAAAAATACAGTGGATTTTTTTATATTGACCTTGTATCCAGACCTTGCTAAATTCACTTAATTCTAATTGGTTATCTTAGGTCTCTTCTGATTTTAAATGTAGAGTCGTGTCTTATGCAGGCAATAGTTTAATCACTCCCTTTGCAGTTCTTACACCTTTTTTTGGCCCTTGCTTTCCTGCACCTGCCAATCTCCATAGGAGGTGGCTCCTCCCAGAATCCCAGGTGCGAAGTGTTTTCCATTCACATTCACTTGATGTGATGCTTTTGCTGGGAGTAGGGGGTGGGGACCCAGTTCATCCAATTAGTAAAGCCACTTCAATTTCTAAGAGTTTTATTATGAACAGCTGTTGAACATAACCAAAGTATATTTCTGCATCTATGCAATCATCATTTGATTTTTCTCCTTTCTTCTCCTAGCATGCTTTTTCTTTTTCTACTCTCTAGAAGAGAGATTCCTTTTAGAGCTGAAAAAAATTCCCCAGGGAAGCTGTGGTGGGCAAAATAACGGCCTCCAGCGATGCTCTAAGCCCTGGCACCTGTGAGTGGGTCCCACGGCGGTGGGCGAGGAGGCAGCAGATGGACTCGTGCTGCTCATCAGTGCTTGCAGGTGGGCATGCGGCCAGGGTTAGCAGGTGGGTCCAATGGAGATGTGGATGAGGGAGTAGAAGAGGCGGTCAGAAGTCAGGAGGATGAAACGGGAGCAGGACACGACCTACCATGGCTGGATGTGGACATGGAGAAAGGAACCGTGGCCCCAGATGCTTCTAGAAGGTCGAGAGGACCAGGAAATGGCTTCTCCCCCAGTGCCTCCAGAGAACTCAGCCCGGACTCTTGGCCTCCTGCACGGTGAGATGTAAATGTGCGTTGTTTTAAGCCACTAAATTTGCGGTTATTTGGCTCAGCAGCCATAGAAAACTAAAAGTGAAGCCATCTGTGCCTGGAATGGTCTTTGTGGGATTGTTTTTAATCGCAGATTTAATTTCCTTAGTACACACTCCCCCAACCAGGTTTTCTATTTCTTGCGTCAGGGAGTTGTGTTTCTCACCAGTTAGTCCTTTCTTGTTTGTTTGTTTGTTTGTTTTGTTTTATTGCTTCAGTTTAATATAATCAAAAAGAATGTTTCCTCAAAGAACCTCATTCTGCAAGAACAAAGATTTTCAAGAAGGACTAAGAATGGGCTTTTCCTAAATGCTGAAGCTGAGATTATGGTGTTAAAATAGTTGTACAAGGTTGAAGAGGGTTGAATGCTTACGAATTTTGTCAAAACAGTACCCTCTACGGAGGACAGCAAGACGCTTGGGTGTACATGTGCACACACCTATAAAATAAAATATTAAGAATTTCCTCTAATTGTTGAAAATAGAACTATTCAAGACATCTGTGACATAGTTTATGGTTGGTTGACTACACGTCCTCATTTGAAATATCAGATGTCTAGATTGCACCTCTACAAAGAATATATTAATAATGTGGAGTGGACGAGCTGTGCTGATGCATGCAACATCCATTTAAATGTCCCAAAAACCTAATTTCTCACTTGGCAGAACTTCTCTGTAGCTTGACTTGTGAGTAATATAAAAAAAACACCAGCCTCCCCATATCTTTCTGAAATGCTTATCGCACTACAAATACTTTAAATATGATACAGTAATATTTTCCACTTATCATAAAATACACTCGAACTTTCCTGATCATGGCCAAACAAAATTATAAGACGCTCTGAGACATTGTTACTCTTTCTTTGATAGTACTGGAAATTTGTGGTATCAAGTATTTCTTGAAAAATTTCTCAGTTGATTGAGCTTTAGAAATCTACCAGAAGTGTACTCACAAAGCTATGGTTGTAACAAATGGGACACAACCCATACTTTGAAGAAGTTTTATATCAAAGTTCAATTTTAAAAAGTGTTCTCTTTTCTTGAATAGAACTTAAAATACAATTTTTTAAATTTGTGCACCTGTGAAAGCATGCTAACGCCTTTGATACGTTGAATATGTCATTTAGTCTAAGTCCATTTTATGTAAATCCTCCAATGTCTTAGTATAAATGTGTTGTAGTATCATGTTAGAATTGTTCAAGTTGGTGGTATTTGTGATGACGTCCCCTTTCATTCCTAATATTGGGAATTTGGGTTTTCTCTTTTTTTCTTGATCAATCTCATGAGGGATTATTTATGAATTGTGTTAATCTCTCCAGGGAACCAATTTTACCTTTGCTGACCAGTACTTTTGTTTTCCACGCCTCTAATTTCTTTTCTTATCTCTAGTTCCTTCCTTCGTGTTCTCTCTGTTTCCTTCTTGTTTAATTGGCTGTATCCAACTGTCTTGAGGGGAATACTTAGATCACTGATTTTTAGAATCTCTGCTTTTATAAAATGTACTTGAGACCATAAATTTCTCTACTTTTGTGAAGTTCGATGTCTTATTTTCATTATGGTTCAGTTCAAAATATTTTCGAATTTCTATTTTGATGTTTTCCCTCTACTCATGGATGATTTGTAAGTGGTGTATTGTTTAATTTCCAGACATTGGGTGGGGATGGGGAAGTGGATTTCCTAGTTATTTTTCTTTCTCTGGGCTTAATCCCAGTTTGGTCAGAGAACATTCTCTGCATAATGTCATTCCTTTGGAATTTACTCAGACTTGTCTTTTCATCCAGCACATGGTCAAGTAAAATGTTTAATGTGTACAGAATAAAAAGTTTATCTTAGAGCTGCTGCATACAGTATGTCAACTGGCCAATTTCACTAATTCAGTTGTTGGTTTTTCTATGTATCAACCTTTATTTTTTAGTTCTACAGGTTATTGAGAGACTTGTTTTTAAGTTTTCCACTTTGATTGTGGATCTGTTTCTCCCTTTAGAGCTGTCAGATTTTGCTTTGTTTTGTTACCAGGTTATTTGGTGCATACACATTTAGAATTGTGGTATCTTCATGGTAGATTGGCCCTTTCATTATTATAAAATGCTTCTTTTTTTTGTCCTTCCGGTACTTCTTCTTGCCTAAACTTTACTTTGGTATTAACATGGCTGCACCAGCTGTCTGTGGCTCAGTATTTGACCGGCATGTAGTTTTCAATCCTTTTACTTTCAACCTCTCTGTAACCTTAGGTTTGCATTTCTCCTGTAAGCATCATGTGATGTAAATTTAGTGCTTCTATTACACGTTATCATTGTTGTCTCTTAGTTTGAGCAGTCTATTTTCATTTAATTTAATTACTACCATATTTGGATTGTAAGTGTGCCACTCATTATTTATCTCCTTTCTTTATTTGTTCTTGTTCTCATTTTCTCCCCTCGTCTTCAAGGTGTCAGTTGAATTGGCTGAAAAGCAGATGATGAGATGGAGTTAGGAATCCAGAAGGTTTACTGGGAAGTAATACTGTGAAATGAAAGGGGAGGAAATAGAATTGGACGAGGGGGTCTGTCAAGGCATCATTCCAATCCCATAATGCCTCCCACAGCCCAGCATGGGGTTCCAGAACAAAGCTTGCCTGTAGAAGAGCTCTATCTCGGGCAGAAACAGTGAGACCATGTAGTGCTGCCTTGTTCATCACTGGGGGAGGGAGGTGCCCTGATAAAGGCCTGACCTTGGGTCCCACTGCCTTGCTCAGTCGTTGGCTCCACTGAGAAGAGCAGGACTTCCACCCAGAATCTGGGGTGCACCCTGAAGGGGCTGGGGGCTGGCCCTAACCATAGTTTACACAGCTGGTTGGCAAATCCTTTCCTGAAGGGGAATCTGACTCACTTCTGCATCTGCCACTGTCTACCTCTTGGACCACATGGATTCGCATTTCCACGTGTGTGGGAAACAGCTCTCCCAGGGCCTTTCTCCTTGAGGGGGGGGACTCCAAAAAGGGATGTTGAGCAGCATGAATTACAGCCTCCATCGCTGCAGAAGTCCTAGGGCCACAAACAGTTTTTGTCTTTTCCCCACCCTTGCACTCAGCTGTCATCTGTTGGTCTCAGGCGTAACCTAGACCTCTCATCCCTGAGGTGTAGGAGCCCTGGTGACCATACCCTCCTCAGGCCAGGGTTGCTGCTCTCACCCCCTCACAGCCACACCTGGGGATGTGAGTACCAAGAAGTACCCAGGTGGCCACCTACGTTCCTTACACACTCCTCTGTGTACTAGTGGCCCCGTGCCTCCTGCTGTCTGGGGTAACTCACCCTGTCAAAACGATAACTCTTCCTACAGCTACTGGCCCCAGGTCAAAAGGAGCCAGAAGTGCCCAGATGGACTCTTGGTACATCGTCTGGTAAAGGAACATCTCCTTTGGGAACCAGTACTCTAGAGCCAAGAGTTGTGGTGGATGAAAAGCACCATGTCCCCTGTGGGTCACTGGGCCTTTAGCTAAAAGGGGGTTCTTATGCTTCAATCCCTTTGTACTAGACCCGTGTATTATTCTTACTGAGGACATGGTGCCATATGAAGATCCCTGATTCGATTGTGTGCCACCTCCTGGCTGGCGGTGCCCATCCTCACTGGGTACTGCCTCTAAGCTCATGCTCATTTGTACCTTCAGGAGGCCATTCGAATGGTCCATCAGTCAGGCAGCCTCCAGACATTGAGGTGTGTGGTACGCCCAGTGGATCCCGTGGTCATGGGCCCACTCCCCCATCTTCATCACTGTGAGATGGGTTCCAGGTGAGCAGCTGTGTTGGAAGGGATTCCGTGCTTATGGATCAGACATTCTGTATGCCCTTGAAGAGTGGTTCTGGGTGAGGTCCTAGAGTCATAACCAGAAAAAGCATCTGTTTTTGTACAAACTGTTGGCCCTTCAAGACCAAAGGGGCCCAGGGTTGTCTGCTTGCACCTAGGGGCTGGTTGGCTTCCTTGAGGAAGAGTGTCGTCCTCATGGCGTGATGGTGGTCTCCTGCTGCTGGCAGTGTGGACTTCAGAGGGGGAAGTAGCTAGATGGGCCTTGGAAAGTGGGAGTCCACGCTGCTGGGCCCACGCATGTTCCCATTTCCTCTGCCCTGGCCGCTTTGTTCACATGCCGGTGACTTGGGCATTGGTGTGGCCATTGAAGCTGACCAGCGCCAACTGCTGGAGTTATTTTATCTGTTTGATTGTTCAGTGCCTTTTCCATGGAAGATGCTTGGTCATTACCACGGGGAACACACTTTGTGTCTACTCCCACATGCCCATGTATGTTTCTACTTCCAAACTTTCCTATCTGTGACCATTCAGTCTTCATCCTTTTAGATCCTGCACCAGTCAACCAGGCCATTTGTCACTGACCATGAGTTTATATATTTTACCTCGGGCCACCTCTTCCACCCAAAGCAGATAACAAGGTACCACGTGAAGCTCCACCTGTTGGGGAGATGTTTCCTTGCTCTTGTCTCTCAGTGTAGCCACTATCTTAACTTTAGTTTGCACCAATATACCAAGGTGACCCCTCTGTAAACCTAGCTTCAGCTGAGTGTTGGGACCCCCTGTTAGGCCAGGTGTGAGCTGAGGCAGGGCAGCTGGTGCCACAATGGTAGGGGTCATGAGAGTTTTAGCTACCTGCTTCTGCATTCGTGTCTCATATCCTCCCTGTGCTTGGTCCTGGATGTGCCATTTCCATCTTCTCGTGGATCGATGCTGTTCCTATGCTGCTTGGGATTTGGCAGAACTGAGCTCATAGTGGGCAGTTCTGACACACTGTCACTTGTTTTGCCATGCATCCCAGCTCTACCAGGGCCCTGTAGCACTCCAAGAGCTGTTTTCCAAAGGTTGTGTAATTCTCCAGTGCAGATGCCATGGCTTTGCTCCAGAAGCTCAGGGGTTCATTGTGATTCTTCTCCTGGGGTTTATCATACACTCCGTGCTGCAACTTTTCCCACCACTGACACCTCCAGTACCGTACAGATTGCTGAACTATATGACCCAAGAAGCAGGGCTGTTAGCATTGAGGGCCAGATCTGTTGTGGAGTCCTTTCCTGCCCTGGGCTCTGCTCAAAGCTGGCAGCCTTCTGAGTCATCCAGTCCGTGGGCTGGAGTAGTTTTTCTGGACAGGGACTACATTGCCTCCTGTGATAGTTTATTTCATGTGTCAACTTGACTGGGTGATGATGCCCAGTAGTTTGGTCAAGCACCTACAGCTGATGACATCTATAGTAGGTGACATCTACCTTGAGCAGTGAGAAGAACCTCCTCCTCCAATCAGTGGGAGGTCTAAAAGCAAGGACTGAGGGCTTCAGCGGTCAGAAAGGAGAACCTCTCTCTCCTTCAGCCAAAATTCAATGCCACCCTCATCAGTTTCCAACTTGAGGCCTGCTCTCCGGAATTTGGACTTGCCGATCCCCAAGTTCATGTGAGATAATTCCTATAATGAACTCCTGCCAATTCTGCTTCTCTGGAGAATCATGTTACACTAGGTTTTACCCCTAAAGCCCTACAAAGGCCTACCAGCTGTTGTGCTTCCTTCTTTATGGTAGGGGATGCAAGATGCAGCTATCATCTTTTACTTTGTGGTGGATACATTTGAAGGGGAGCCCCAGGATTCCTGCTCCCAGGAACTCTTACCCTTACATAGTCTTCTCTTAATTGTGGGAGGGACTTGTGATTGCTCCTGTCCCGTAGAATATGGCAAAGGTGATGGGATGTGAGTCCCATGCCTACATTAAATTATAGAAGATTCTGTCTTGCGAGTAGACTTGCTCTAGAAATGGTCTCCCTTGCTGGTTTGGCAGGCTGCCACACTGGGAGGGTGCCAGTGGAGAGGGCCGCATGGCAAGGATCTGTGGTGGCCTCTGGGTATTGAGCAAACACCTGAAGCTCTCAGTTCTATGGCCACAAAAAACTGCAGCCACCAACCACATTGGCCAAACCCTGGACTGTAGCCAAGCCAGGTGCTACGTGCCCAGCCCAGACCTCTGGCCCACCAAAGCCACAAGACAGTAAATGTGTGTTGTTTTTAAGTAATGCAGCAAAGAAAACTAATGCCGAGGGGATGTTCTGACATGCCCTACTAATGGGCCCCTAAAAACTTGACTGAAAGGGCAGGCAGGCTCTTGACTCCGTGTGGGACCCAGTCCTCCATCCCTGGGAACACGTGCATCTTACCAAGGCTACTTCCTGCTCATGGTGCCCGAGCAACAGGCTGGCGCTGACTCGGAGAGTTCAGATCTCTGGACATCGCTGGCACTGCCCTCAAGTGTCCCCAGCCTCCTGCTCGTCCGTTCTTGATGTTCATGTGGGACAGACCCTTGCAGGACCCTTGTTGGTTGCTCATCTATTTTAACTCGAGGGATGCCACCACCCCTACCCACCTGCACGTGGGCGCTGGCTCCCCGGCGGTGACGCAGCTCCCGGCAGTTACTCTGGGCCCTGCCATCCCCATTCTATCCTCAAGCCAACCTGCGGCAGCCCCCCTTGCCGTCACCCCGTCCTACAAAAGAGGACAAGCTGGCCTTAGCGAGGCGGGGGTCCCTCTCCCCGCTGACTGCTTGCAGCCATGGTGACGGCATGCCCACCAGGCCTTCTGGCCTCAGGTGACTTGTGTGACACATTCATTGCAGCCTGTCCACTGCACGTGTCTCACATTCGCTGGAGCAATCCAGGCCTGGGCCACTGCTTTATTTATTTATTTATTTACTTACTTATTTAACATAACAACATACTAAACACAAATATTCTTACTAGATCATTCTATTCTTGATATATAATCAGTTACTCACAATATCGTCACATAGTTGCATATTCATCATCATGATCATTTCTTAGAACATTTGCATCAATTCAGACAAAGAAATAAAAAGAAAACAGAAAACAACTCATACATACCACATCCCTTACCCCTCCCTTTCATTGATCACTAGCATTTCAATCTACTAAATTTATTTTAACATTTGTTCCCCCATTATCCATTTTTATTCCATATGTTCTACTCGTCTGTCGACAAAGTAGATAAAAGGAGCATCAGACACAAGGTTTTCACAATCACACAGTCACACTGTGAAAGCTATATCATTATACAATCATCTTCAAGAAACAAGGCTACTGGAACACAGCTCTGCATTTGCAGGCACTTCCCTCTATGGGCCACTGTTTTTTATAGGCTTCAAGGAGTGAGTTTGAACTAGCCTCTGGGGTTCTTGATGGGATGTTAAATTCTGGATCCCAAGAGAGTGCCCCAAATCAATAAAGTCTCCCCTCAGTTTTGACTAAGAACACTCATAACCCGCCCCCTGGGTAATTCCCCACCCCTACCCCGTCAGCTTCCCACATGGGGCCCAGCAAGTTTCTGGACAGGTTATGCTGCATCTTACCCCAGGTTTCAGGCTTGGCAGCCCGGGGAGAATGGCCTGTGCAAGGCTTCCTACCTGGGGAGCGGCGGGCAACTGCGACCGACTCAGAACCACCAGAGACGTCCGGGAGTCCCTGGGCATTCATCGAGGTGACCCCACCAGTGCCCGGGGACCCCAGGCTTCCCCAGACAGGCCCTGGCATTGATGTAGCAAACCTGCCCGTGGAGCACTCAGCCACCTTTGGAGCTCGGTCCCTCTGCACTTCAGGTTTTGCTGCTCACCCACTTTCTTTGTAAACTGTAAAGACCGCCTGGCTCTCACGCTTAGGTATAATGAGCAAACTGGCAATTCCGCATTACCTCTCTGTAGGGCCTGACTTGAGTCGCCCATTGTCATTGCCTCCTGTCCATGTCAAATGCCTCAGTCCCCACACTGGCCGGCAAGGGACCTGCCCTGCCCTGGCATGCCCTCCGGTCACCACTGGAGGACGCTTTAGCAATTGGCCATCACCTCATTCCGGCACCTCTGCTCCACCCCAGCCAGGCAACGAGTGACTGGTCCCTAAATTCCACCTTACCTCCTGCTCTCGTGGACCTCTGTGCCAGCTGGGTCCTTCAGGAAGCAGACACTGAGCAGAAGAGGCATGCAAAGTTTCCTGGGGGAGTAGGACCTGTGAAAGGTAAGCAGGAGGCAGACTGGACAGGGCAGCGTGCAGACTGTGACCCGACCCGACAAGTCCTCTCCAGGCCCAGTGGGGGGCTGGAGTTCCAGAGCTCGGGTGGCCAAGGGGGAGGACTCCCGGCTGGCAGAAGACATGAAGCCCTTGTATCGTCACCCCGGGAGAAGGACAGGAGTTGGGCTAGAAAGCTAGGACAAACCCTGAAGGATGCGTTAGCTGGAGCCTGTCAATGATGCTGGCCATCAAGTGCTTTCCTGAGAGGGGCTGAGCACGGGCCTCCATGTGTGCCGCCATCAGCCACAGTTCTCTTACTCTCCTATTAGCTGGTTGGTAGCAGTTAATACTATTAACCTTAGATTGTTAGTTGCGCCATTTTTTATTTTAGTGTATTCCTTAAGGATTACAGCATGCATTGTTAGGGGATTATCAGTGCTTACAAACTAGATGATATAAGAGCCTTGTTTACTCTGCCTGTCTTTTGTGTTGTTGTTAAGGATCTTAATTCAAGTATATTTTTCACCCCCACCAGTCGTCACTTCACAATCCACATTCATTTAGTTTTTTTGGACTCTTTCTTTTTTTTTTTTATTAATCAAAAAAAAGAAAATAAATTAACGCAACATTTAGAAATCATTCCATTCTACACATGCACTCAGTAATTCTTAGTATCATCACATAGATGTATGATCATCATTTCTTAGTACATTTGCATCGATTTAGGAAAAGAACTAGCAAAACAGCAGAAAAAGATATAGAATGTTAATATAGAGAAGAGAATTAAAATAATAATACTAATAAAATATATATATATAAAAAAGGAAAAAGAAAAAAACAAAAACAAAAGATACAAACAAACAAACAAAAAACCATATTTCAGGTGCAGCTTCATTCAGTGTTTTAACATAGTTACATTACACTTAGGTATTATTGCGCTGTCCATTTTTGAGTTTTTGTATCTAGTCCTGTTGCATAGTCTGTATCCCTTCAGCTCCAATTACCCATTATCTTACCCTGTTTCTAACTCCTGCTGGTCTCTGTTACCAATGATATATTCCAAGCTGATTCTCGAATGTCAGTTCACATCAGTGGGACCATACAGTATTTGTCCTTTAGTTTTTGGCTAGACTCACTCAGCATAATGTTCTCTAGGTCCATCCATGTTATTACATGCTTCATAAGTTTAGTCTGTCTTAAAGCTGCATAATATTCCATCGTAGGTATACGCCACAGTTTGTTTAGCCACTCGTCTGTTGATGGACATTTTGGCTGTTTCCATCTCTTTGCAATTGTAGATAATGCTGCTATAAACACTGGTGTGCAAAGGTCCGTTTGTGTCTTTGCCCTTAAGTCCTTTGAGTAGATACCTAGCAATGGTATTGCTGGGTCGTAATCCATTCTGCCAGTCTATGTCTTTTGATTGGGAAATTCAGTCCATTAACTTCTAGTGTTATTACTGTTTGGATAATATTTTCCTCTACCATTTTGGCTTTTGTATTATATATATCATATCTGATTTTCCTTCTTTCTACACTTTACTCCATACCTCTCTCTTCTGTCTTTTCGTATCTGACTCTAGTGCTCCCTTTAGTATTTCTTGCAGAGCTGGTCTCTTGGTCACAAATTCTCTCAGTGACTTTTTGTCTATAAATGTTTTAATTTCTCCTTCATTTTTGAAGGACAATTTTGCTGGATATAGGAGTCTTGGTTGGCAGTTTTTCTCTTTTAGTAATTTAAATATATCATCCCACTGTCTTCTAGCTTCCATGGTTTCTGCTGAGAAATCTACACATAGTCTTATTGGGTTTCCCTTGTATGTGACAGATTGTTTTTCTCTTGCTGCTTTCAAGATCCTCTCTTTCTCTTTGACCTCTGACATTCTAACTAGTAAGTGTCTTGGAGAACGCCTATTTGGGTCTATTCTCTTTGGGGTGCGCTGCACTTCTTGGATCTATAAATTTAGGTCTTTCATAAGAGTTGGGAAATTTTCAGTGATAATTTCTTCCATTAGTTTTTCTCCTCCTTTTCCCTTCTCTTCTCCTTCTGGGACACCCACAACACGTATATTTGTGTGCTTCATATTGTCATTCACTTCCCTGATCCCCTGCTCAAGTTTTTCCATTCTTTTCCCTATAGTTTCTGTTTCTTTTTGGAATTCAGATGTTCCATCCTCCAGTTCACTAATTGTAGCTTCTGTCTCTTTAGATCTACCATTGTAGGTATCCATTGTTTTTTCCATTTTTTCTTCTTTGTCCTTCACTCCCATAAGTTCTGTGATTTGTTTTTTTCAGATTTTCTATTTCTTCTTTTTGTTCAGCCCATGTCTTCTTCATGTCCTCCCTCAATTTATTGATTTGGTTTTTGAAGAAGTTTTCCATTTCTGTTTGTATATTCACCATTAGTTGTCTCAGCTCCTGTATCTCATTTGAACTATTGGTTTGTTCCTTTGACTGGGCCATATCTTCAATTTTCCGAGCGCCATCCATTATTTTCTGCTGTTGTCTAGGCATTTGATCAGATTTCCCTGGGTGTGGGACCCGGCTGGTTGAAAGGTTTTTCTGTGAAATCTCTGGGCTGTTTTTCTTTTCCTGCCCAGTAGGTGGCGCTCGTGGCGCTCGTCTGTCTGCGGGGCCCACTAGTAAAAGATGCTGTGGCTCCTTTAACTTGCCAATCCGAATCTCGCAGTCGGCCCGGGAAACCGCGCGTGGAGGGGAGGGGGTCGCCAGCCGCCGTGGCTTGGGGGAGTGCCGGTCCAAATTGCCCAGCTGGCCCAAGACGCCAAGCGTGGTGGGAGGGCCCCGCTATCCAACGTTCCCAGTCAGACCGGGGAGCCACGTGCGTGGAGGGGACCCTAGTCGCCAGCCGCCCCGGCTGGGAAAATGCGTGCTCCTCGGGTATCTCACCGCAGCAGATTCTCCCTGCCCGTTCAGCCATTCCAGAATGGGGTACGCTGTCTTTTTGGTCTATGTCGTGGCTCCGGGAGCTGTTTCGTATTGTTTCTGTTTCTTTAGTTGCTTTTCTGGAGGAGGAACTAAGACCTGCACATCTTACTAAGCCGCCATCTTCTCCGGAAGTCCACATTCATTTAGTTTTACCAACACAATTTCCTGTCTGGTGCTCTCAATTCCTGGCCGCGTTACCGCGTTCCCTGCTGAGATAATTTTCTTCTGCCCGGAAAATCCCTTTTGGTGCAGGTCTGCTGGTGCTGAAATCTGTCTTGGGTTTTCTGGGAATATTTGAATTCTGCCTTCATTGTGAAGAATAATTTGCTGAGTATAGAATTCTAGGTTGGCACTTTCTTGCTTTCAGCATTTACAATCCATCCCATTCCTTTCCAGCTGTTGTCATATCTACGGAGAAGTCAGGTGAGTTTTTGCTCCTTTGAAGGTAACGTGGCTTTTAGAGATTTCTCTTTGGGTTCTGGTAGCTCTGCTATGATGGTCCTAGTTGTGGTTTTCTTCGTATTTGTTTTCTGACATTCATAGCCTTTCTCAAGTCTGTGGTTTAATATTTTTTAGTTAGTTTCGGAAAATTCTTGGCATCTCTTATGGCCCATTCTTTCCTTTTCCTCTGGGACTCCGGTTACCTTACTTTTTTTTTTTTAAGTTTAAAATTTTTATTATCTTTTTAGTAGTAGCGTATATAAGGCATTCAATTTGCTATTTTAACCATTTTAAGTATGTAATCCAGCAGCATTAATAAATAATATTTATGAATTGTGCTGCCAAACTTACCAAACCTTTTCATTACCAAAACTTTTTCATTGTGCCAAACTGAAAACTGTACCCATTATGCAAGGTATTTATTTATTAGTATTATGATTATTTTTTCCCATTAAAAATATTTTATTGATAAATTTCCACACTTGTACAGTCCAACCATATTATGCAATCACTGACTTGCAGTATTATCACATAATTGTGCATTCTTCACCATGATCATTTGTAGAACATTTGCATCACTCCAGAAAAGAAATAAAAAGAAAAAAATAAAAACTCATACATCCTATACCCCTTACCTTCTCAGTGACTCATAATATTTCAATCCACCCATTTTTTTACTCTTTATCTCCCCCTATTATTTATTCCTTATCCTTATTTTCTTTCTACTCATCTGTCCATACCCTGGATGAAAGGGGCATCAAACACAAGGTTTTCACAATCACATAGTCACAGTGTGAAAGCTATATCATTATACAATCTTCTTCAAGAAACAGGCTACTGGAACACACCTCTGCAGTTTCAGGTACTTCCCTACAGCCATTCTAATACACCATAAACTAAAAAGGAGATAACTATATAATGCCTAAGAATAACCTCCAGGATAACCTCTTGACTCTGAAATCTCTCAGCCACTGACATTTTCTTTTGTCTCATTTTTCTCTTCCCTCTTTCGGTCCAGAAGTTTTTTTCAATCCCTTAATGCTGAGTCCCAGCTCATTCTAGGGTTTCTGTCCCACATTGCCAGGGAGGTTTATACCCCTGGGAGTCAGGCCCCACATAGAGGGGGGAGGGCATACACATTACATTTTTACTGTCCTCTATTTCTCTTATGCTTTTCTGTCATCCTTTTCTTCTCCGTACTTCAGACTGAATGTTTTCTATTTACCTACCTTAAACTCACAAATCTCATCTTCCACTGTGTCCAATCTGCTGTGAAACCCATTTATTGGGTTCTTAGTTGCAATTATTGTATATTTCAGTTCTAGAATCTCCATTTGATTTTTTTCTCTTATAGTAGATTCCAGTTTTTTGGAATTTTCCAATTGGTCATCCACTGTCTTAAATACATTAATCACATTTTGAGCTCAAGGTCTGATCAACTGTGTTTTCTTTGAGTTTTCAATCACTTGGTCTTGTCTTCTGGCATGTCCGAAAATTTTTTATTGAGTGCCAGACATTGTGTAAGGGGCTGTAGAGGCTTTGGATGCTATTGCTTTCCTTGAGAGGGGATTTGGTTCTGCTTTTAGGTCTGATCCATTTTGGGTTGCTCTTAATCCTAGCGCTTTTCCTTCTGCAGTCTCAATGGAAAGTCTAGGATATTTTCCAAGAGCTCCTGGTTCTGTCTCCCTAACACTGAGGCATCTGGGAAGGTCTTAACTTTTTAGCTCAGAACTTGTGACCTCTTCCCTGCATAGCTTAGGAATTATGAAAGCTTTCAGGGGTCTGATACCAGGCTCCCTTCTCGACAGCTCTTTATTCCAAGATGCTGGCCCTCCAGTCTTGGCTTCCCTGGTGGCCCTAAACTGCAGCTATTGTCTTTGCAGCAAAAGCTACAGGGGGGTAAATGGTATAGAATACACTTGCAGCCCAAAATGGAAGTCTCTTTTCTTGTATTTCTAAAAGTTATAGCAGCTAAACGTATCATATTGACAGTGTCTTCCAACCATTCACGATGATTTTAAACTTTAAATTCTGTGTTGCTTCAATCTGATATTTATATTCCTGTTTTTTTATTTTCCCTATTTTCTATCATTTAAGATACTTTTATCACTAAAATTATCATATTACTGGATTTTACACTCAACCCTAGTGTGCCCACTTTTTTTTCTAAAGAGACATTTCAGATTTAGTGTAATAACTTATATCTGTTAATTTCTTTTTGTTGTTGTTGTGGGGGGGCATTAAGGGAACCTGTCTTCTCCTACTCCAATTTGAGAAAAAGAATTGAGAATTGGGACAGGAGAGAAAAATGGAGAAAACCTTATTAGTAAATCTAGCTTTTGATGTGCAGCCAAGTGGGTGTGCAGGACCTCAGTGCTGATTTAGAAAGAATACGGACCTACTCACTGATGCAGCTGGGAAAGCTCAAGTCTTATCCTCGGGGACAGACAATTTACACAGAGACCACAGAGCAGGAAGACCCAAGGGGAAGAAAGCATGGGAGAGCACAGGTGTAAAATGGCAGAGTAGGGAGTTTTATAAGTCATTCCCTCCACCAGAAAAAAGAAAGAGCTGGAAAAAGAATGGAATTAACCAAGTTGTAACCCTGGAATGAAAATAGAAATTTAGAACAGCCATGGAATGCCAGAGGAAGGAAAGGTTGCAGAGGACCTGGAAACTATAAACCAACTAGATTTAACCAATATATATAGAACAGTTCACCCACAGTGGCAGAATGCACATTGTTTTCAAATGCCCGTGGACTGGTCTCTAGGGTGGACCATATGTTAAATGTACAAAAGAAGTCTAAATGTTTCTTTCAGTATTGAAATGATAAAAAATAACCTCTCTGCCCACAATGGAAAGAAGCTAGGACTCAATAACAGAAGAAAAACTGGAAGATTTACAAGTATGTGGAAACTAAGCAGACTCTTAAACAACCAATGGGTTAAAGAAGAAATTACAAGGGAAATTAGAAAATGCTTAGAGACAAATGAAAACAAAGACACAACATACCAAAACTTATGGGATGCAGTGAAGGGAGGTTCAGAGGGAAATTTATAGCTATGAAGCCCTACATTAAAAATGAAAGGTCTGAAGTTAATAGCCTAACTTTACATTAGGCTACAAAACAAAAGGAACAAAAAAAGTAGATCCGACTTCCGGGTCAAGATGGCGGCTTAACAACGTGCGCATTTTAGTTCGTCCTCCAGAACAACTACTAAATAACAAGAAACAGTACAGGACAGCTCCTGGGGCCAGGTCAGTGACAGGACATACAGCGTACCCCAGTCTGGACCAGCTGGATCAGCTGCGAACATCCCCAGAACCGTGAGTTCCCAAAGCTACGGTGGCCAGCACCCCTCCCCCACTGGCTGCTTCCCAGAGGGGAAAGGAAAGAGACTTTACCAGCAGCAGGGACTGGGCACATTCAAACGCCAATTGTGGAACTAATTAACAGATTCTGACTACTAAAAATAGGCCCCCAGCTTAGGTGAACCTGATCAAAGCAGAGGTTGCTCATTTTTGCCCCGGTGCCAAGGGGGCAGGACTGACAGAAAAAGGGGGGAAAAAAAAAAAAAAGAAGGAAACAGGTTTTTGTGGCTGTGTATCTAGAAAGGCTTGACTGCCTCTGGATACAACGGCAGGACTTTTCAGGTTGCAACTGCCCCAGGCATAGGCAGAAGTGAGCTTTTGGGGGCTTATCTGGAGCTTGTGCCTTCCCCAGGGCAGGTGTGAAGCCCCACCCAGGTGGAATCGCTCCATCAAGGAATTCAGACACCAGGGCTTGGTAATTTGAAGCCATTAAAACCAGCCTACAACCTCTCCTCTGTCTCCACCATGCCCCCAGCAGGGAGAGTCGGCCAAAGTTAAAGGTACCGCATCATCTTATGCTGGTGGGACCTGCAGTCAGACAAGCGCCATATACTGGGCAGGATAAGAAAAACAGAGTCCAGAGACTTCACAGGAAAGTCTTTCAACCTGCTGGGTCTTACCCTCAGGGAAAACCGAGACAGGTGACTCTTTCCTCCTGATAGAAGGCCAGTTTGGTCTGGGAAAATCTGGCTGGGGTCTATAATATCTAAGTAGAACCTCCTAAGTGTGTGTTGGGGGGAAGGCACCACACAAGCAGGGCAAGAAACAAGAAAACAAGAACTGAAAATTCTCCTTCATCAAACAAAACTTATGCTAAAGGTTCAGATAAAGCTGAACAGAATGTCAAAGAACAGATAGACAACAAATTCATCCAGCAAGAAAACCCTACATAAAAGAAGTGAAAGCAATCTCCACAATAAACGAATTAAGGTAATTAAATGCCTAGATACCAGCAAAAAATAACAAATCACACTAGGAAAATTGAAGATATGGCCCAGTCAAAGGAACAAATCAACAATTCAAATGACATACAGGAGCTGAAACAATTAATTCAGAATATACAAACAGGCATGGAAAACCTCATCAAAAACCAAATCAATGAATTGAGGGAGGATATGAAGAAGGCAAGGAAAGAACAAAAAGAAGAAACTGAAAGTCTGAAAAAAACAAACCATAGAACTTATGAGAATGAAAGACACAGTAGAAGAGATGAAAAAAACAATGGAAACCTACAATGGTAGATTTCGAGAGACAGAACATAGGATTTCTGAACTGGAGGATGGAACATCTGAAATCCAACAAGAAACAGAAACTATAGGAAAAAAATGGAAAAATATGAGCAGGGACTCAGGGAATTGAAAGACAATATGAAGTGCGTGAATATACGTGCTGTGGGTGTCCCGGAAGGAGAAGAGAAGGGAAAAGGAGGAGAAAAACTAATGGAGGAAATTATCACTGAAAATTTCCCAACTCTTATGAAAGACTTAAAATTACAGATCCAAGAAGTGCAGCGTACCCCAAAGAAAATAGATCCAAATAGACATACTCCAAGACATTTAATAATCAGAATGTCAGAGGTCAAAGAGAAAGAGAGGATCTTGAAAGCAGCAAGAGAAAAGCAATCCATCACATACAAGGGAAGCCCAATAAGACTATGCACAGATCTCTCAGCAGAAACCATGGAGGCGAGAAAACCGTGGAATGATACATTAAATTATTAAAAGAGAAAAACTGCCAACCAAGAATTCTATATCCAGCAAAACTGTCCTTCAAAAATAAGGGAGAAATTAAAACATTTTCAGACAAAAAATCACTGAGAGAATTTGTGACCAAGAGACCAGCTCTGCAAGAAATACTAAAGGGAACACTAGAGACAGATACGAAGACAGAAGAGAGAGGTGTGGAGAAGAGTGTAGAAAGGAAGACTATGAGTAAAGGTAAAAGAAGGAAAATTAGATATGACATATAAAATCCAGAAGGCAAAATAGTAGAAGAAAGTACTACCCATGCAGTAATAACACTGAATGTTAATGGATTAAACTCTCCAATCAAAAAGCAAAGTCTGTCAGAATGGATTAAAAAGCAGGACCCATCTATATGCTGTCTCTACTCAAAGGACACGAGGCCAAGGACACAAATGGACATTTACACACCAATGTTTATAGCAGCATTATTAACAATTACCAAGAGATGGAAACAGCCAAAATGTCCATCAACAGACAGTTGGCTAACCAAACTGTGACATTTACATAAGATGGAATATTATGCAGCTGTTAAGACAGAATAAAGTTATGAAGTATGTTACAACATGGATGGACCTTAAGGACATTATGCTGAGTGTGATTAGCCAAAAACAAAAGGACAAATACTGTATGGTCTCATTGATATGAACTGACATTAGTGAATAAACTTGGAATAGTTCGTTGGTAACAGAGACCATCAGGACATAGAAATAGGGTAAGATATTGGGTAATTGGAGCTGACGGGATACAGATTGCGCAACAGGACTGAATATAAAAACTCAGAAATGGACAGCACAATACTACCTAACTGTAATACAATTATGTTAAAACATTAAATGAAGCTGAATGTGAGAATGATGGAGTGAGGAGGGCTGGGGCATAAATGAAATCACAAAGAAAGATAGACAATAAAGATTGCGATGGTATAATCTAGGAATACCCAGAGTGTATAATGATAGTGACTAAACGTACAAATTTAAAAATGTTTTTGCATGAGGAAGAACAAAGGAATGTCATTACAGCAGGGTGCTGAAAATAGATGGTAATTAATATTTTAAAATTTCAACTTATGTGTGAGACTATAGAAAAAATGTTTGGTACAAAATTTATATTTTGACTAGTGCATTTCCTAATATATTATGCAGATAGTTTGACTGAACACCATAAGTACTTGGAATCTCAGGTAGGACATGAGATTTTGTTGGTTTGTCCATAGTGATGCCCCGATGAATCCCAGAGTGATTTGATCAGTGAATGGAAAAGTGTTTGCAAAGCCCCCTTTGGGGAATGGTGAGAACAGAGGAAAATTCAACCTCCCCAAGTTGAATTCTTGATATTCTCACAGGCAGTGTGGACAACCAAAGCTATAGGCTGAGTCCCCAGTCTTGGGGTTTGTTCATATGAAACGTAACCCCACAAAGGATAGGTCAAGTCTACTTAAAATTAAGCCTAAGAGTCACCCCCAAGAGAGCCTCCTTTGTTGCTCAGATGTGGCCTCTCTCTCCAGCCAACACAGCAAGCAGACTCGCCACCCTTCCCCTGTCTACGTGGGACATGACTACCAGGGGTGTAGATCTTCCTGGCAACGTGGGACAGAAATCCCAGAATGAGCTGAGACTCAGCATCAAGGGATTGAGAAAACCTTCTCGACCAAAAGGGGGAAGAGTGAAATGAGACAAAATGTCAATGGCTGAGAGATTCCAGAGTTGAGAGGTTATCCTGGAGGTTATTCTTATGCATTAAGTAGATATCACCTTTTTATCCAAGATGTAATGGAGAGGCTGGAGGGAACTGCCTGAAAATGTAGTGCTGTGTTCCAGTAGATATGTTTCTAGATGATGATTGTATAATGATATAGCTGTCACAGTGTGACTGTGTGATTGTGAAAACCTTGTGTCTGATGCTCCTTTTATCTACCTTGTCAACAGATGAGAGGAACATATGGAATAAAAATAAATAATAGGGGGAACAAATGTTAAAATAGATTTAGTTTGAAATGCTAGTGATCAATGAAAGGGATCAGTAAGGGGTATGGCCTGTAAAATTTTTTTTTTCTGTTTGTTATATTTTTCTGCTGTCTTTTTATTTCTTTTTCTGAATTGATGCAAATGTTCTGGGAAATGATCATGATGATGAATATGCAACTATGTGATGATATTGTGAATTACTGAGTTTATCATGGTGAATTTCATCACCATGATAATTTTTAGAGCTTTTGCATTGCTCCAGAAAAAGAAATAAAAAGAAAAAAGAAAACCTCATACATACCATACCCCTTACCCCTCCCTCTCATTGACTGCTAATATTTCAATCTACCCAATTTTTTTTACCCCTTAGCCTATTATTTATTTATCATCCTTATTTTTTTACTCATCTGTCCATACCCTGGATAAAAGGAGCATCAGACACGAGGTTTTCACAATCACACGGTCACATTCTAAAAGCTACATAGTTATACATTCATTTTTAAGAATCAAGGCTACTGGAACACAGTTCAACAGTTTCAGGTACTTCACTGTAGCCACTCTAATACACCATAAACTAAAAAGGAATATCTATGTAATGTGTAAGAATAACCTCCAGGATAACCTCTCTACTCTGTTTAAAATCTCTCGGCCACTGAAACTTTGTCTCATTTCTCTCTTCCTCCTTTTGGCTAAGAAGTCTTTCTCAATCCCATGATGCTGGGTTCTGTCTCATCCCGAGACTTCTGTCCCATGTTGCCCGGGACATTTACACCCCTGGGAGTATGTCCCATGTAGGGGAGCAGTGAGTTTACCTGCAGAGTTGGCTTAGAGAGGCCACATCTGAGCATCTCTAGAGTGACTCTTAGGCATAATTATCAGTAGGCTTAGCTTCTCCTTTTCAGGAAGAAGTTTCATAGAGGTGAACCCCTAGATCAAGGGCTCGATCTATTGAATTGGCTGTCCCTGCTGCTTGCGAGAAATCAGGAATTCCCCAGATGGGGAAGTTGAATATCATTTCCTTTCTCCCCAGTCCCCCAGTGGGGCTTTGCCATTACTTTTTATTCTCTGTCCAAATTACTCTGGGATATATCAGGGCATCACACTAACCTGGACAAACCAACAAGAGCTCACGTTCTATTAAAAATTCCATGTACTCATGGTGTTCAAATAAACCAACCATACAAGTTAAATTAGATAATGTGCTACCCAAAATAAAAATTTTGCACCAAGTAAACACCTCTCCCTTTGGTCTCAGAAACTGAAGCTTTAAAATATGGACCATTTCACCCTTTACTGTGTATTCTGCTTTACTTTAATCCTATCTAGATCAGCTTCATTCATATCTCTAATTGAAGTCTGATCACTTTTTTCAACTTTTTTTTTCTTTTTATTTTATTTTATTTTATTTTTTTATTAATTAAAAAAATTAACAAAACAATTAGAAATCATTCCAATCTACATGTACAATCAGTAATTCTTAATAATATCACATAGTTGCATATTCATCATTTCTTAGTACATTTGCATCGATTTAGAAAAAGAAATAAAAAGACAACAGAATAAGAATTAAAACAATAATAGAAAGAAAAAAAACAAAAAAAACAAAAACAAAAAACCTATACCTCACATGCAGCTTCATTCAGTGTTTTAACATAATTGCATTACAATTGGGTAGTATTGTGCTGTCCATTTCTGAGTTTTTATATCCAGTCCCGTTGTACAGTCTGTATCCCTTCAGCTCCAATTATCCCTTCTTTTTTTTTTTATTTTTTTTTATTTTAATGCCTTTTTAATTGAATTATATTCAGACACCATACACCATAAAAAAATATATAATCCATGGCTCACAGTGTCCTCTTATATTTGTGCATTCACCACTATGTTTAAACATTTTCATTGCTCCAGGAAACAAAAAAAAGAGAAAACCCATAACTTCCCATCCACCTAATCACCTCTATCATAGGTTCCAGCATTGGTGCGGTACCTTTGTTACTGTTGATGAAAGAATATTAAGATCTCACTGTTAATTATAGTCCCTTGTGTGGAATAGTTGCATTTGTTTCCCCAAAATCACTCTATATTAACTCCTTGTCATAGTTTTGTGCCTTTGCTCTACTTATTGGAGGAACATTTTATATTTGTAGCGTGAACCACACTCATTGTACAACTCAAGATTTACTGAGTTACAGTCCCAATGGATTTAACTTCTGGCTTTCCTTTCATTGACATACATGACTCTAAACTTAACCTAATAACCACATACACGCACAATTCAGCGCTGTTATTTATACTCATATCAATGTGCTAATGTCACCTTTATCCATTTCCACCAACTGAAATTCAATCTAGTTAAAAGGTCTGCACATCTCAAACAACCGCTTTCCAATCTCTAGCCTCGTTCCACCTCCTGGTAACTTAAAATCTATATTACTCTATATCCATGAGTTGACAGAAGATAATTAGTTCATCTTAGGGAAGTCATACAACGTGTGTCCTTCTGTGTCTGACTAATTTCACTCAATATAACATCCTCAAGGTTCGTCCATATTATTGCATGCTGGAGGACTTCATTCCTTCTTACTGTTGAATAATATTCAAGTCCACGCATATACTACATTTGCTAATCCATTCATGAGTTAATGGACACTTGGATTGTTTCCACCATTTGTTGTTAATTGTGAATAATGCCAGTATGAACATCAGTGTTCAAATGGCTGGTCATGTCCCTAACTTCATTTCTTGTGCGTGTATACAGAGTACCAGGATTGATGGATGATAGATAACTCTATACTTAGCTTTCTGAGGAAATGCCAAACTGTCTTCCACAGGGGTTGCACCAGTTTAAATTCCCACCAGCTGAGAACAGTGTTCCTATTTCTCCATGTCCTCTCTGACACTTGTAGTTTCCTGTTTGTTAATAGCAGTTACTTTTTTTTTTTTTATTAAATAAAAAAAGCATTAACAAAACAATTAGAAATCATTCCAATCTACATGTACAATCAGTAATTCTTAATAACATCACATAGTTGCATATTCATCATTTCTTAGTACATTTGCATCAATTTAGAAAAAGAAATAAAAAGACAACAGAATAAGAATTAAAACAATAATAGAAAGAAAAAAAAACAAAAAAAACAAAAACAAAAAACCTATACCTCACATGCAGCTTCATTCAGTGTTTTAACATAATTGCATTACAATTGGGTAGTATTGTGCTGTCCATTTCTGAGTTTTTATATCCAGTCCCGTTGTACAGTCTGTATCCCTTCATCTCCAATTATCCCTTCTCTTTTTTTTTTTTTTTAATTAACGGAAAAAAAGAAATTAACCCAACATTTAGAGATCATACCATTCTACATATGCAATCATTAATTCTTAACATCATCACATAGATGCATGATCATCATTTCTTAGTACATATGCATTGGTTTAGAAGAACTAGCAACATAACCGAAAAAGATATAGAATGTTAATATAGAGAAAAAAAATAAAAGTAATAATAGTAAAATCAAAACAAAACAAAACAAAACAAAACAAAAACCTATAGCTCAGATGCAGCTTCATTCAGTGTTTTAACATGATTACTTTACAATTAGGTATTATTGTGCTGTCCATTTTTGAGTTTTTGTATCTAGTCCTGTTACACCGTCTGTATCCCTTCAACTCCAATTGGCCATTATCTTACCCTGTTTCTACCTCCTGCTGGACTCTGTTATCAAGGACATATTCCAAATTTATTCTCGAATGTCTGTTCACATCAGTGGGACCATACAGTATTTGTCCTTTAGTTTTTGGCTAGACTCACTCAGCATAATGTTCTCTAGGTCCATCCATGTTATTACATGCTTCATAAGTTTATCCTGTCTTAAAGCTGCATAGTATTCCATCGTATGTATATACCACAGTTTGTTTAGCCACTCTTCTGTTGATGGAGATTTCGGCTGTTTCCATCTCTTTGCAATTGTAAATAACGCTGCTATAAACATTGGTGTGCAAATGCCCGTTTGTGTCTTTGCCCTTAAGTCCTTTGAGTATATTCCCAGCAATGGTATTGCTGGGTCGTATGGCAATTCTATATTCAGCTTTTTGAGGAACCGCCAAACTGCCTTCCACAGTGGTTGCACCTTTTGACATTCCCACCAACAGTGGATAAGTGTGCCTCTTTCTCCGCATCCTCTCCAGCACTTGTCATTTTCTGTTTTGTTGATAATGGCCATTCTGGTGGGTGTGAGATGATATCTCATTGTGGTTTTGATTTGCATTTCTCTAATGGCCAGGGACATTGAGCATCTCTTCATGTGCCTTTTGGCCATTTGTATTTCCTCTTCTGATAGGTGTCTGTTCAAATCTTTTTCCCATTTTGTAATTGGGTTGGCTGTCTTTTTGTTGTTGAGATGAACAATCTCTTTATAAATTCTGGATACTAGACCTTTATCTGATATATCATTTCCAAATATTGTCTCCCATTGTGAAGGCTGTCTTTCTACTTTCTTGATGAAGTTCTTTGATGCACAAAAGTGTTTAATTTTGAGGAGTTCCCATTTATTTATTTCCTTCTTCAGTGCTCTTGCTTTAGGTTTAAGGTCCATAAAACCGCCTCCAGTTGTAAGATCCATAAGATATCTCCCAACATTTTCCTCTAACTGTTTTATGGTCTTAGACCTAATGTTTAGATCTTTGATCCATTTTGAGTTAACTTTTGTATAGGGTGTGAGAGATGGGTCTTCTTTCATTCTTTTACATATGGATATCCAGTTCTCTAGGCACCATTTATTGAAGAGACTGCTCTGTCCCAGGTGAGTTGGCTTGACTGCCTTATCAAAGATCAAATGTCCATAGATGAGAGGGTCTATATCTGAGCACTCTATTCGATTCCATTGGTCGATATATCTATCTTTATGCCAATACCATGCTGTTTTGACCACTGTGGCTTCATAATATGCCTTAAAGTCAGGCAGCGCGAGACCTCCAGCTTCGTTTTTTTTCCTCAAGATGTTTTTAGCAATTCGGGGCACCCTGCCCTTCCAGATAAATTTGCTTATTGGTTTTTCTATTTCTGAAAAATAAGTTGTTGGGATTTTGATTGGTATTGCATTGAATCTGTAGATCAATTTAGGTAGGATTGACATCTTAACTATATTTAGTCTTCCAATCCATGAACACGGTATGCCCTTCCATCTATTTAGGTCTTCTGTGATTTCTTTTAGCAGTTTTTTGTAGTTTTCTTTATATAGGTTTTTTGTCTCTTTAGTTAAATTTATTCCTAGGTATTTTATTCTTTTAGTTGCAATTGTAAATGGGATTCGTTTCTTGATTTCCCCCTCAGCTTGTTCATTACTAGTGTATAGAAATGCTACAGATTTTTGAATGTTGATCTTGTAACCTGCTACTTTGCTGTACTCATTTATTAGCTCTAGTAGTTTTGTTGTGGATTTTTCCGGGTTTTCGACATATAGTATCATATCATCTGCAAACAGTGATAGTTTTACTTCTTCCTTTCCAATTTTGATGCCTTGTATTTCTTTTTCTTGTCTAATTGCTCTGGCTAGAACCTCCAACACAATGTTGAATAATAGTGGTGATAGTGGACATCCTTGTCTTGTTCCTGATCTTAGGGGGAAAGTTTTCAATTTTTCCCCATTGAGGATGATATTAGCTGTGGGTTTTTCATATATTCCCTCTATCATTTTAAGGAAGTTCCCTTGTATTCCTATCTTTTGAAGTGTTTTCAACAGGAAAGGATGTTGAATCTTGTCAAATGCCTTCTCTGCATCAATTGAGATGATCATGTGATTTTTCTGCTTTGATTTGTTGATATGGTGTATTACATTAATTGATTTTCTTATGTTGAACCATCCTTGCATACCTGGGATGAATCCTACTTGGTCATGATGTATAATTCTTTTAATGTGTTGTTGGATACGATTTGCTAGAATTTTATTGAGGATTTTTGCATCTGTATTCATTAGAGAGATTGGTCTGTAGTTTTCTTTTTTTGTAATATCTTTGCCTGGTTTTGGTATGAGGGTGATGTTGGCTTCATAGAATGAATTAGGCAGTTTTCCCTCCACTTCGATTTTTTTGAAGAGTTTGAGGAGAATTGGTACTAATTCTTTCTGGAACGTTTGGTAGAATTCACATGTGAAGCCATCTGGTCCTGGACTTTTCTTTTTAGGAAGCTTTTGAATGACTAATTCAATTTTTTTACTTGTGATTGGTTTGTTGAGGTCATCTATGTCTTCTTGAGTCAAAGTTGGTTGTTCATGTCTTTCCAGGAACCCGTCCATTTCATCTAAATTGTTGTATTTATTAGCGTAAAGTTGTTCATAGTATTCTGTTATTACCTCCTTTATTTCTGTGAGGTCAGTAGTTATGTCTCCTCTTCCATTTCTGATCTTATTTATTTGCATCCTCTCTCTTCTTCTTTTTGTCAATCTTGATAGGGGCCCATCAATCTTATTGATTTTCTCATAGAACCAACTTCTGGTCTTATTGATTTTCTCTACTGTTTTCATATTTTCAATTTCATTTATTTCTGCTCTGATCTTTGTTATTTCTTTCCTTTTGCTTGCTTTGGGATTAGTTTGCTGTTCTTTCTCCAGTTCTTCCAAGTGAACAGTTAATTCCTGCATTTTTGCCTTTTCTTCTTTTCTGATATAGGCATTTAGGGCAATAAATTTCCCTCTTAGCACTGCCTTTGCTGCATCCCATAAGTTTTGATATGTTGTGTTTTCATTTTCATTTGCCTCGAGGTATTTACTAATTTCTCTTGCAATTTCTTCCTTGACCCACTCGTTGTTTAAGAGTGTGTTGTTGAGCCTCCACGTATTTGTGAATTTTCTGGTATTCTGCCTATTATTGATTTCCAACTTCATTCCTTTATGATCCGAGAAAGTGTTGTGTATGATTTCAATCTTTTTAAATTTGTTAAGACTTGCTTTGTGACCCAGCATATGGTCTATCTTTGAGAATGATCCATGAGCACTTGAATAAAAGGTGTATCCTGCTGTTGTGGGATGCAATGTCCCATAAATGTCTGTTAAGTCTAGCTCCTTTATAGTAATATTCAGATTCTCTATTTCTTTATTGATCCTCTGTCTAGATGTTCTGTCCATTGATGAGAGTGGGGAATTGAAGTCTCCAACTATTATGGTATTTGTGTCTATTTCCCTTTTCAGTGTTTGCAGTGTATTCCTCACGTATTTTGGGGCATTCTGGTTCGGTGCATAAATATTTATGATTGTTATGTCTTCTTGTTTAATTGTTCCTTTTATTAGTATATAGTGTCCTTCTTTGTCTCTTTTAACTGTTTTACATTTGAAGTCTAACTTGTTGGATATTAGTATAGCCACTCCTGCTATTTTCTGGTTGTTATTTGCATGAAATATCTTTTCCCAACCTTTCACTTTCAACCTATGTTTATCTTTGGGTCTAAGATGTGTTTCCTGTAGACAGCATATAGAAGGATCCTGTTTTTTAATCCATTCTGCCAATCTATGTCTTTTGATTGGGGAATTCAGTCCATTAACATTTAGTGTTATTACTGTTTGGATAATATTTTCCTCTGCCATTTTGCCTTTTGTATTATATATATCATATCTGACTTTCCTTCTTTCTACACTCTTCTCCATACCTCTCTCTTCTGTCTTTTCGGTTCTGACTCTAGTGCTCCCTTTAGTATTTCTTGCAGAGCTGGTCTCTTCGTCACAAATTCTCTCAGTGACTTTTTGTCTGAGAATGTTTTAATTTCTCCCTCATTTTTGAAGGACAATTTTGCTGGATATAGGAGTCTTGGTTGGCAGTTTTTCTCTTTTAGTAATTTAAATATATCATCCCACTGTCTTCTAGCCTCCATGGTTTCTGCTGAGAAATCTACACATAGTCTTATTGGGTTTCCCTTGTATGTGATGGATTGTTTTTCTCTTGCTGCTTTCAAGATCCTCTCTTTCTCTTTGACCTCTGACATTCTAACTAGTAAGTGTCTTGGGGAACGCCTATTTGGGTCTAATCTCTTTGGGGTGCGCTGCACTTCTTGGATCTGTAATTTTAGGTCTTTCATAAGAGTTGGGAAATTTTCAGTGAAAATTTCTTCCATTAGTTTTTCTCCTCCTTTTCCCTTCTCTTCTCCTTCTGGGACACCCACAACACGTATATTTGTGCGGTTCATATTGTCCTTGAGTTCCCTGATACCCTGTTCAAATTTTTCCATTCTTTTCCCGATAGTTTCTGTTTGTTTTTGGAATTCAGATGTTCCATCCTCCAAATCACTAATTCTATCTTCTGTCTCTTTGAATCTATCATTGTAGGTATCCATTGTTTTTTCTATCTTTTCTACTTTGTCCTTCACTTCCATAAGTTCTGTGATTTGTTTTTTCAGTTTTTCTATTTCTTCTTTATGTTCAGCCCATGTCTTCTTCATGTCTTCCCTCAATTTATCGATTTCGTTTTTGAAGAGGTTTTCCATTTCTGTTCGTATATTTAGCATTAGTTGTCTCAGCTCCTGTATCTCATTTGAACTATTGGTTTGTTCCTTTGACTGGGCCATATTTTCAATTATTTGAGCGTGATCCGTTATCTTCTGTTGGCGTCTGCGCATTTAGACAGATTTCCCTGGGTGTTGGATCCAAAAGTTTGGAAGATTTTTCTGTGAAATATCTGGGTTCTGTTTTTCTTATCCTGCCCAGTAGGTGGCGCTCATGGCACACGTTTGTCTGTGGGTCCCACCAGTAAAAGGTGCTGTGGGACCTTAAACTTTGGAAAACTCTCGCCGTCCGGGGGGTTCGCTAGCCGAAGCGGCTTGAGCTGGCCTGGGGTCCGAACGCAGGGAGGGTTGCTGGTCCCTGCAGCCTGGGAAAGAGCCCGTCCGAATTTCCTAGTCGGCCTTGGGCGACAAGCGTGGCGGGAGGGCGCCAGCGGCAGGGGCCCGCCCAAGAGAGTGCACGTTCCCCGGAAGTCACGGGTTTGGAAGGGGCCTCCCCCACCCGTCACTGTTCTCCGTGGCCTGGGGATTTCCGATCCAATTCTCTCAGTTGGTCCAGGGGACCGCGCGTGGTGTGGGCGCCAGCCGCCTTGGTTTCAGGGGACCGCCTCTCCAATTCTCCCAGCCGGCCCGGGAAGGGGGAAGGGAGTGACTCCGGCCGCTTCCCACCCCACCCGGTGAGGCCCGCGCGCCTCGGCGATCTCACCCGAGCTGCTTCTCTCAGCCAGCCAGCCGTTCCAGGATGGGGTACGTTGTCTTTTTTATCTCTGTTGTGGCTTTGGGCGCTTTCTGTATGGTTTCTACTCCCCTAGTAGCTGTCCTGGAGAAGAAACTAAGATCCGCGCGTCTTACTAAGCCGCCATCTTCCAGGAAGTCTCTCAACTTTTTTTTAACAGTATAGCAAGAACAGAGATTGAATCAATAATCAAAAATCTTCCACCAAAGAAAAGTCCAGGACCAGATGTCTTCACTGGCAAATTCTGGCAAACATTTAAAGAATACCCATCCTTCTCAAACTCTTCCAAAGAACTCTAGGGGAGGGAACATGTCCCAATTCATTCTATGAGGCCAGCATTATTCTGATACCCAAACCTGGTAAACACAACACAAGAGTACAAAATTGCAGACCAATTTCCCTTATGAATATAGACACAAAAATCCTTAACAAAATACCAGCAAGCCAAATACAATGGCATATTAAAAGATTAGATGCCATGACCAAATAGGATTCATCCAGGAATAGCTCAACATATGGAAAAAAGTTAGTGAAATAACTACATAAATAGAATGAAGGAAAAAAGCCACATGGGTGTCTCAATATATGTGGAAAAGGCACAATCTAGCACCCTTTCTTGGTTAAAACAAACAAACAAACCACACTCAGAAAAGTAGAATAGAAGGGAACATTCTCAATATGAGAAAGGCTATTGGTGAAAAACCCATAGCTAACATTATACTAAGTGGTGAAAGACTGAAAGCTTTCCCTCTAAGATCAGGGATGAGACAAGACGCCCACTTTCACTAATGCTATTAAATATTGGAAGTTCTTTCCAGAGCAATTAGGCAAGAAAAAGAAAGAAAAGTTATCCAAATTGGAAAGGAGAAAGTAAAACACTCTATTTGCAAATGGCATGGTCTTACATGTAGAAAATCCAAAGGAATTCACAAGAAAACTATTAGAGCTAATAAATGAATTCAGAAAGTGGCAAGGTACAAGATCAACACACACAAAATAACCGTGTTCCTACAGACTAACAATAAACAATCCGAAGAGGGAATTAATAAAATAATTCAACTTACAATAAAAGAATTTTATTGACTCTAAAATAAAGTATCTAGGAATAACTGGAAATTACTAAGAATACAAAGACTTGCATACTGAAAACAATGAAATACTGCTGAAACAAAGGAAAGTCCTAAATAAATGGCAAGGTGTCTCATGGTCATGGGTTGGAAGAGTTAACACTGTTAATATGTCAATATCCCCCCAAAACAATATACAAATTCAGTGTAATCCCCATTAAAATACCAGCTACCTTTTTTTTGTTGAAATGGAAAAACAATAAATTTATATGGAAATGCAAGGACCCCCAAATAGTCAAAACAATCTTGAAAAAGAAAAACATGGCTGGAGGACTCACACTTGCCAATTTCAAATTGTATTACAAAGTGAC
The DNA here is from genome assembly GCF_023851605.1 of Tamandua tetradactyla. Classification (NCBI taxonomy): domain Eukaryota; kingdom Metazoa; phylum Chordata; class Mammalia; order Pilosa; family Myrmecophagidae; genus Tamandua; species Tamandua tetradactyla. The sequence continues at coordinate 5,901,539 of NC_135335.1, forward strand.
AGTAATCAAAACAGTTTGGCACTGGCATAAAGACAGACAAATACATCAATGATACGGAATTGAAAGTCCAGAAATAGATCCACACATTTCCAGGATGGTAAGTGCTTGCAGTGGAGAAAAGAATGGTCTCTTCAACGAAGGGAGTTGGGAAAAGACATCCACATGCCGAAGTGCCGAGTGTAGACCTCTACCTCACACCATATATAAAAAATCAACTAAAAATGGATCAAGGACCTAAATATAAGAGGTAAAGCTATAACATAGGGACAAATAGTCATGACCTGGGATTTGGTGATAGATTTTTAGATATGACACCAAAAGCATAAATGACAAAAGGAATAATATATTTGATTTCATCAAAATTTAAAAAATTTGAACATCAAGGAAATTACCAAGAAAGTGCAAAGACACAGATAGAAAGAAAATAGATTTAAAAACGTTTATCAGATAAGGGTTTAATATCCAGAATATAATAAAGAACTCCTACAACTCAACAATGAAAAGACAAACAACCCAATTAAAACATGGGCAAAGGATTTGGATAACCTGTCTGGACATGAAGTCATCCCTTCAGTATAAACTGTTGCTCCTTTTTTTTTCTTTCTGTGATAAGAGGTTTGAGTTTTAGTAGAGACAATAACTCCCCCTTCTTCCGCTCTACAGTTTATAGTCAACTCACAAATAAGACACAGCAAACAAATTGGATTCAAACTTAGTTTCATTTAGGGAACTTGTCTTGAACGACATGATTTGGATTAGTTTCCTAATACCTGACCCTGCATTAGAGAAACTTAACCTGCCCAGTCACAGCAGCACTGGACAGATGCACACCTCTCCCTCCAGCAGGAGAGAAAGCCTTCTGTAAGGAAGAGAGCGATCCACAGTGCAATCTCTCCATGGGCCGGCAAATCCGGGCTGGGCTCCAGAAGACACCACCCCAAGCATGCTCAGCCTGGGGAGGAGTGGCAGTTTCTTTCTCTTTTAACTTTTTTTTTTTTTGTATAGTATAACATATATACAAATCAAAGAAAGAAAATGATAGTTTTTAAAGTACTCTTCAACAAGTAGTTACAGGACAGATCCCAGAGTTTGTCATGGGCTACCATATACCATCCTCAGATTTTTTTCCTTCTAGCTGCTCCAGAATATAGGAGGATAGAAGGCTTAAATATTTTTTTATCATCACAATTGACTTTTTTCTTTTTTGTGTGTGTGTGAAAAATAACATATATACAAAACGATAAATTTCAAAGCACAGCACCACAATTGTAGAACAGATTACACAGTTCTGTGGGTTACAATTCCACAATTTCAGGTCTTTACTTCTAGCTGCTCTAAGATACTGGAGACTAAAAGAAATTTCAATTTAATGATTCAGCAATCATATTTGTTTGTTAAACCTTATCTTCTCTGCATAACTCCACCATCACCTTTGATCTTTCTATCCCACTCCTTATGGGTATTTGGGCTATGCCCATTCTAACTTTCTCATGGTAGAAGGGTCTGTCACTAATATGGAGTAGGGAGATGGAACTAGTTGATGTTCTGGAGAGGCTGGGTCCTCTAGGTTTCAGGACTTATCTGGTCCACGGACCCATCTGGAGGTTATAAGTTTCTGGAAAGTTACCCTAGTGCATGAAACCGTTGTAGAATCTTACATATTGCCCTAGGTGTTCTTTAGGATTGGCTGGAATGGTTTTGGTTGGGGTGTGGCAAACTGATAGGTAGCGATGTCTAACTGAAGCTTGGGTAAGAGTGAACTCCAGAGTAGCCTCTCGACTCGATATGAACTCTCTCAGCCACTGATACTTTATTAGTTACACTTTTTTTCCCTCTTTTGGCCGGGATGGAATTGTTGATCCCATGGTGCCAGGGCCAGACTTATCCCTGGGGGTCATCTCCCTTGCCACCAGGGAGACTCTCACCCCTGGAGGTCATGTCCCACATAGGGGGGAGGGCAATGGTTTCACTTGCAGAGCTGGGCTTAGAGAGAGTGAGGCCACATCTGAGCAACAACAGAGGTCCTCCAGAAGTAACTCTCAGTCTCACCTATAGGCGGGCTAAGCTTCTCAGCTGTCTACATAAGCTTCACAAGAGTAAGCCTCAAGATCAGGAGTGGCAGTTACTTGACCACTACATGTGGCATGGGGAAGGTGTTCTCCTAACTGTATTTTTTATTTGTTTTAAACTGCTTCTTCTCCTTATATAAGCCATCTTTAAAAAAATTAAGGTATAAATCACGTACAATAAAATGCACATAAAAGTATATGGATCATTGGGTTTTGACAAATTTAATACAGTTATGTAACCAGCACCACAAAGAAGGCCTGCAAGATTCCCATCAGCTCCGTAGCTTCCTTGGACCCCTTTCTGGTCAGTCCATCTCTCTCCTCAGCAGCAATATTCGAATTTCTCCCACCAGAAATCAGTCTGGCCAGCCCTAGGGCTCCATATAAACAGACATACACCACATACTCTTATGAATCTTGCTTCTTTCATGCTCTTGAGATTCATAGATATTGTTGGATTTATGCACTGTGTGACATAGTCTGCTTATTCCTGTTGGACTCCTGTTCTTTATTTATGAGTAAAGCAATAGATAACCTTACACAAATCTTTTGTCGCTATGTATTTTCACTTCTCTTAGAAAAATACCTAGGAGTGAAATTGCTGCGTCCTATGGTAGGTGTATCCCCAACTTAAAAATACATATATATATAATTTTAGATAGGAATTTGAATTTCATTTGTTCCACATTCTCATCAGTATTTGGTATGGTCTTTTTAATTTTAGCCACCTGAATAGATGTGAAATGGCATCTTTTTGTGGTTTTAATTTGCATTCCCTAATGACTCATGAAGTTGTCAAATAGCTTTTCAGGTGCTTAGCAGCCACTCTTCTGTCTTCTGCAGCTCTGTGTCCTGGTGCCCATTTGTTAAATTGGCTTGTTTACCTTATTTTTATTTGAAGTTTTTTCTATATTCAGGATGAGTCATTTGTCTGGACACAGAGAGATTACCTTTTTTCCTCATAGTCCATGGCCCCTCTGTTCTTTTTAGTAGTGTCCCTTGAAAAACAGAATTTGTTTTGATGGAAGCCCAATTTCTTTCTTTCACAGTTTGTGCTTTGTATGCTCAGAAGCCTCTGCCCATCTCAAAGCTGTAAAGATACTTTTGTTTTCTTCTAGAAGCTTCATCGTTTCAAATGCTTATGTTCAGCGCTATGGTCCATTTCAGATTTTTATATATGCTGGAAGACAGGAGACAGGGTTCACTTCCTCCATACAAATATCCCATCCTATGGCATCATAGGCTGGAAAGACTTTTCTTTCCCATGTGATCACCTTGGTAATTTTTGTTGGAATTAAACTGACCATGTATTTATGGAATTGCTTCTGGGTTCTATTTTGCTCCACTGATCTGTCTCAGGGGTCAGCAAACTTCTGTGAAGAGGCCGATGTACGTGACTTGGCAGGCCGGATGGGCTGTGGGTCGCCTCAGCAAGAGAAACATCGGGCCCCGGAGCAAGTGGGGTGCAGCCCCTCACGCCGGGGAGGGCGCAGCTGATAAAGCTTAAATCTCATATACACGTCGGTCTGTTTCCAAAGAGCTTTTTTTTTTTTTTTTTACATTACTCACTGGTTTTTGCCTAATGCCATACCTGTGACGTTTTTCTTGCTGTACTGGCTATCAAAGACACGACTAGGCTCTAACTGCTCTTTGTTGGAACCCGATCAAGTGGGAGAGAAACGGCACCGGAAGGATTTCACCGGGAGTATGCTGTGAGAGCCACAGCTGACGCTGGACGTTTACACAGCAGGGCACTCCTCTAAATGCTTTATGCTTAATCTCTCCAAATCTGGTTTGCTAACAGTGTGGTGTTGGCCCAAGCTACGGAACCTCTCTGTATCCTCTGTATCCCTGCTTAACATCTATAAGGGAGCTCGACAGACTCACCTCATGTAACTGCCGGGAGGAAGTTAGTGCAAGTACAGCACTTAGGAGAACGCCTGACATATGGTAAGAGGTTAGTTTTGTGTTCCTAAGTAGAGAATCAGAGTTAAAAAAAATTAGGAAATGCCTTACAGAGCAAGCCACACACGGTGGGTCCTGACTTTGAAGTATCGATCACCCACTGGGCTAAAAGCCCGGAGGCAGCACCGTGTAACCCGCCCATCGGTGAGTCCTGAACGAGCGCCCTACCGATGGTAAAGGCTGCTGCATAGGAAGACCCAGAGTGAGGGAAACTGAACCAAAGTAAAGAATGATGAGAGGCTCTGGAATGAGGCCAAGTACAAAGGGATCAGCTCGCTCTCTGCAGAGGACAGAGGAAGTACTTTAGGCTTTCTGTTGCAGCCCCTCCCAGCAGTGCAGAAGGCGGGCATGGCTATGTGCCAATAAAACATCATTCACGACTACGAGAGGGCTGGACCTGGCACGGGGGATGTAGTGTGCTGACCCCTGAAGCGGAACAGTTAAGTCCATCTACTGCAATTAAAGGGCTTGACTTTTCTGGAGGTGAATGTTTTAAAAGGAGCAGCAGGATCAAAGAAAGGTTACAGAAGGGTTAGCTGGTGATATATGGGGTTGAGAAGCGAGGAAGGAGTAAACAGCTAACATGAAGCATTTATTTTAAGCTAAAAGCTATTCTGTCTACTTGACACGTGTCCGCTCTGTGGACTTGGCACTACTTTCCCCACCTGACAAAGCAGCTGAGACAGAGAAGTCAACTGTTCGAGGTTACGCCCCTTGGGTAGCTGAGGTAGGATCTGAACCGGAGCCCCCAGTGCAGCCCGGAAGGGCCTGGGGGTCAACCTGCCCCAGGGAAAAGGACCACCAGGGGGACAGTTCCTAATTCAGACAGGGGGCGGGAGAATGAAAATGACCAGTTGTGATGGAGCACTAAACTTCTTATTGTTAAAGAACTCCTGGGAAATGTTATCAGGCAAGTGTTCTTTGTGGGGTTGGAAGCCAGAAAACACAGGTTGGGGAGGACCTCCACATGGCGAAGAAAAGCTACAGGACCAGACAGACTCCCCAGGGCAACGCCTCCGCATCAGGCATTGCTTATTCTGGAAGTCTGAGTTACAGCAGTGGATAAGATGCGGATGCCGCAGTCCAAATTCAGCATCGCTCCAAGTCTCCCTTGCACAGGACTAACTACAATTCCTTCTTACGCCAGGAAGCTCTGACCTATTAAAAATCATCATAACCCCCCACCCTGTTCGATTACTGAAGCCCAAGCAAGGTACAAGAGAAGAGAGTACTAGAAACAAAGAATCAGGCTTTATTTTGTTATTTGTAATACAGGTACTGTAGACATCTGTGAGTCTCACAATGTATTATGGCCAATACACAGAAATTAAAATAGAAATTAAGTGAGAAGAGATCTGCCCCTGGTCCTTGGGCTGTCGCTCTCCAACGGACCGACCACTCTCTCCTTCCTCATGTACTCTTCCTGCCATTTATGGAAAGAAAAGCAAAACAAAATATAACCCAGAGAACAACTTCAAATGCCCTGTCACCAGCAGCAGGTTGGATGAAATAAGACACTGTTACCTTGGGTGGAATGGAGTGGCCAACCCAGTCCAAACTGCAAAGGCAGCCTGTGCCACCACTGGAGCCAAACCTTGGCACTGGCTTGAAAAGCTCTCTGCCAGGGGAGACACGACTGCATGATCCCTCAGCCGTCCCCAGAGTCCTGTGCCACACGAGCTGGGGGTCTCAAGACAACTGCAAAGAGACCTGTTCTCTGCTTACATAAGGAGCTGGGTGAGAACACACGAGGACAGTCTCTTCTGAGAGGAGCACACAATAAAAGAGGGTCCTGAGGCTGCGTGCAAATGTCAAGTAAGCCACCCTTGCCATGTGTCCCAGGGATAGCTGCTGGTTCCATTGTCCTGGGAGTGCTAGGTTTGCCTTGGGAAGTCTCAAAGAAGAGTTTACCATTTAAAATGGAAGAAGTAAATAAGAAATAAGGCAGACATTTGACTTTTTTTTTTATTTCCATATGCAATGAATGTAATGTTTAGGCACGCTGCTTGGGATGCTATTTCTAAAAAAATTGTTGGCCATATTTTAGAATATCCTTTTGGTTTTAAATACTGGTCAGGAAAAACAAATGATGTAAAAATACGTGGATTATTTTCTATTACAGAAATGAAAAACTGATTTGCATCTAAAAGTGCAAAGGTGAAGTAATTTAACCCTTTCACCAGACGATATGGCAATATACAATATATTGCTTCAGCTGTTTGAGAAGGCTGTGATGTATTTTTATATTGACATAGAAAATTATAAATTACATTGAATTAGTATCCATAATCACTATATATATACACAAACCAGTTCTAAAAAAAAATACACTGGTTTAGAATTTACGAGTGAAAACCTCACACGGTACAGTAAAACAATTAACATGCTCAGGTGCCAGATTGTGATTTCTACTTTAAAAATACGAGCCTGGAAAATGAACGCACTCCAATCCCATTAGCAGCACGAGCATTTTTCAACTGACTTGCCTAATGTGATTTAGGTATGTTAAAATATACAGATTGCTCTGAAATGTTCATTGGTGATGCTTGTTAACAAGGTAAATTTTGGTGACTGGGTTAAAAGGCGGATCAACTACCAAAACAAAACAAAAAACAAAAAACCCAAACCACAAGCCATATACACTCCAAATACTCTAGTGTTTCACCTGTAGGAATAATCATTTCAAGCAAACAAGACTTGAACAGAACATATGGCTTTACAATAACATCAGTTTATCAACTAAGTTGTAGCAATAAATACTTAATCTCTACCAATAGACTTACATTTTTGATCCGTTTTAAACAATACAGAAAACAGTTACCAATCGAAAACTGGTTATAAAAAGAACACCAAATATTTCTTATTCAAAATCACTTTTGTATGTTAGAACAACCAAAATTACACTTAGAGGGCATTTCAATCCTATGACTCCTTGCCAGTCTGGAAGAAAAATGAATTCAGAATTTTGTACAAGGTGAAAAATGTATGAAAACTGCCTAATACTTTGGTCACACTAATAATTGTCAAATAGTTATGTTTCAAATACAATAGATCTGTGTATTCACTTTTATAAAACTATTCTTACAGCCGTTTTAACTATAGCATTACTACTCTTATTACATGGACGGCAAGATCTTATTTCACAGGCCACCCATTATTTAGAACAATACAATATAAACATACACAAAAATTCTTGGTATTTGTCAATGTGCAATCTCTTTACACTTCTGGCTTTCTCTGTACAATGTCTTAGACTCTAAAATAGAAAGGTTGCTGGTCCTGATCCCTTGCAGAGTGAGTGCAGCAGTGACTGGCTGGGGGGGAGGGGGGGGGGCTCTGGACGAACCCTCCAGAAGCCCCGATGGTGGCAGTCTGCAGTCCTCAGTCAGCACAGCAGAGGTCACTCATCATACAGGGCCATTGACCGAGGTGTCGCTGGGAACGCGTGGCTGGTCAGTCCTGAGGAGTAAGAGACAGATCTGAGATGACAGAAATGTGGGGCAGAAAATGATACTCACTCAGCCTCCCGAGGCCAGGGACCATCTATTGTAATATTGTGTAACCATCCCTAGCATGAGGCCTGGCACTGAGTAGTAGGTACTGAACGAAATGCTTCATAAATGCATCATAAATGCATTGTCTAAGAGTCCAGAAAACCCACAGAGCAGCATCGATGCTTCACTAGCGTTAACTCGGCGCTTAGCCAGGCCCTGCCAGGATACCACCCACTGCAGCTCCGTGGAAGCAGAGGGGAGAGCAGGGCAGGGGCTCTGAAACTGCTGCTCCAGGGGCTGCAGGAACTGTGCTCAGCCCTGCCTCAATAAGGCTTTTCTCTGGTTTCATAGCTCAGGACCCATGAAAAATTTCACTTGGAAAAATGGCATTCTGCTACTGGAAAAGAAAGTGAAAGAAAAGGTTTATAAATAAGACAAACCTTAGAAATTCAAACAAATAACTGAGAAAATAAATTTATTCCCACTAAACAAATGTTAAGTTTAAGGGGGGGAGTGGGGAGAAATGGGATGCCATAGTCAAAGGAGTGATGGGATATATAAAGTTTTACCTTCCTCCATGTGTATGACATACTTTAAGGCTTTACCAAAATTTTATAAAGCAGACTAAACAGAGAGCTTAGAGCCCTAACTGGGAAGCATGTTGTAAGTACTTTTGAATTAGCATTCAAAATTTATAAATAGAATGTGTGAGAGAGAAAAACAATTTTTAACCTTATACCTGCTACTATGATAGAGAACCAAGAAGTCAGATCTAACACACCTAACACAACACACTCTATACTTGATGTCTCAGTATTTCACAGGCCTTCACTGGAGCCAGTGGTGCTCAAATGTTTCTTATAATTAATTGAATTTATGTGAAGATTAAAAAGTCATAAAACAAACATTCATTCTCCTATAATGCCCATGAGGGAAACATAAGCAGGGCTTGCCACATTCAGAGCAGAGCCATGCTGACCAGTGACCACAGAGCACCCCCTGCTGGTGTCTGCTGGTTATGTTGTTGGCATAAAATGCTTAGGACAGAGAAAAGTACTCTGTGACAGCTTTAAAGGTTACTTTATTTCTTATGGAAGGAATATATAAACAGCTTTTTTTGGTTGAATATACCTAACTCTTGGAAAAGCAGAACAGAGTTCCTTCTGCCCTAAAGGCAAATCATGTGGCGGGAGCCTGGTGCAAAGAGAGGAGACACCAGGCCAGGAGCCTGCTCCCCCTGGGAGGCGGCATGGCCCCTGGGTGCCAGCCTTCAGGGGCTGCCACTACAGCCTGGCCTGGTCCTTGAGACCACTGGCTAAGACTAAACAAAAGTGACTAGAAAGAAAACATCAATTTTCTTGTGGGATCATCAACTTGTGGATTCCAAATCCACAGCTCTGCTAGTGGGAATTTAAACACTTAAGACAAGATCAACATTGTTTTGGGGAAAACAAACATTGAACCAGGGAATCAACAGTTGGAACTTTGAGCCCCACATACAGAAGGGCTCCAAGGACATTCTCCATGTGTCACAGAGGCATGGCCGAGGGACCGTGGAGGCTCAGCAGCACGTTCCTGGGATGTGCTGAGGTGCCTGTATCTAGACAACTGACATTGCAGGGGTCAGTGAGGATTTGGCTGCCCCAGCCTACAGAACTCAAATGCTCAGTGCCTCACACAAAAAAAAGGGAGCTGTGCCAGCACAAAAGATGCCTTTCCACGGTGGGTAGTTTCTTACAGAGCCAGTGATACTACTGAATCTCTACTCTTAAATCACCTAAAACCAGTTTTCAGTTCCTGGGGTAAGCAGATAAACTACTACCTCTAAGTTCTTAGCTCTCTCACCTTGATTACTCTGAGAACTGGAAACTGTTATTGTGCTAAGCGAGTCAAGTCACCGAATGCATGAGGACCACTAAATGACCCCACCCCACCTGCTCAGATGTCAACTCCCCTCCCACCCACCAGAAAACGACAGGCAAAGGCAGATCTGAGGAGGCGAGTGGCGAGTTACCTCTGCTCAGGACTACTGCTGGGGAGCTGGGGGGCCGTGGACTTCGACTCTGCCATTTGCGGGGTCTCTTCCACCACATATTTACAAGCAGCATCTTGAGAGGTAGTCAGTTTTCCTTCCTCGCTGCAGTAAAGAGGATGACATACATTACATGCCCCAGGAAGCTGCCCTGAACGTTGAACGAGATCACATGCAAATGGCTTTGGAAGTCATGACTGCCATGGGGTCAGAGTCCTCAGGCGGGGCATGCTCAGGGGAGCAACCACAGGGACAGGGAAACCACAAAAGGAAAGGACCACACACAAGTGGGGGTCAAAAGAGGGACAATGTTAATGTAGCTGGAATCTGATAAAGAACCATCTGTATTTCCATACATACCGATAGGATTTCAACACTCTGAAGCCAAGTGTGCAAAACAGAAAAAGAAATGTACAAAAGTTTCAGAATACTCCTATAAATGAAGAATTTGGGGGAATAATATCTCCATCACTGCACCTAAGCAAAACGGCAGATTCGGTGAAGGTGTCAAAAGAACCTGTTTGAAGGAATGAGTTTTTAGTTAAAGTGTTTTGCTTTAGGGCCAAGCCCACAAATGAAAACAGTTGGCAGTTGGACAGACCCCGACAGCTGCTTGCCAGCTGGAAACCAGAGCCCTGAGGAGGGTGGTGCCAAGTTATCTGAACCAGCGTTTACAACCTTTTAAAGTTGCCTCAAATACCGTCTAAGAAGCACAAACACTATGAAGAAAAAGAGAACCAAGAACAGTTGCCAGAACAGGTAAAAACAGATCATGAAGGACCAGATGATTTGGGAAGACAAACAAAAAAGGACTACTTTTCCCCTTAGAACATTCTTGCTGCAGAAAGAAAAAGTACAAAGCGTTCCTCAACTCTGCTTGTGGGCTGGAATTTTAGAACTTGCCTATTCCGTCTGAGATTCACATCTTCAGATCATCAAAATGGCCCCAGGGTGAGTTAAGGTGCAGTGAGAAGGCCTCTCTGGGGAGCCCAACCCTTCTCAGAGCGAGTCCCTGTCCAGGACGTGCTGATTATTTCAAGCCTAGGACCTGCCGACCACTGGAATGGCCTGGCCTAGGATGTCCCTCACTCTCCCTCCCCACACCTGGCCGTGCCAGGGCTCTGGGCCGTGCACTGCCCCACCCCCCAGAGATGAGCACACAGCGCCTTCCCCTCCGTGAGCAAAGCTGACCCATAAGGGACCTGTCGGACACTTGGCAGGGCTCCATACCCAGCTGTGCCAGGCAACAGCATGCCCATCTCCACAGGGCCCCACCTACCCAGCATTACCCACCTTCCTAATTCCTACTAACAGAAGAGGTATAAAATGATATGTATCAGTCATCACTTACATTTCTCTGCTAGCAAAAATGTTTTAAGGATTCCTTTATATGCTTTTCAGGCTTTCTATAAACGGCCTATTAATATTGTTGCCATTTTCTGATTTGGGTTTTCTCTTTTCCTTATTGGTTTATAGGAATTCCTTGAATATTAGCCATTAGCCACTTGACTTAGGTACTATAAAGATTTTTCCATCAATCTGCCAACTGAATTTTGTCTACAGTACTTTGTGAATCAGAAATGCTTAATTTTAATGTAATCCTATTCAATTCTTTGCATTCCAGTTCATGCTTTAGAAGGTTTTCTTTTAAAGAAGTCCTTTCTGTCCATAAGTCAGAAAGATATTCTCCTACATTTTCTTCTATTAAGTACCATGAGACATTGGCCATGCCACTTAACTCAAGTGTCTTGGTTTCTTCATCTACAAAGTGGGAGTGATGATTATAGAACCCAATTGATAAGCCCTGTGTTAGTTTGCAAGCTGCCGGGAAGCGATATACCAGAACTGGAACAACTTTCATAAAGGGGAATTTAGTAAGTTACAAGTTAACAGTTCTAAGCCTGTGGAAACTAAGGCATCCAGGGAAAGATACCTTAATTCAAGGAAGGCCGATGTGTCTGCCACACCTCTGTCAGCTGGGAAGGTACACTGGTCCCTTGCTCCTGGCCTCCGTTGCTTTCAGTCTCTGTTCCTGTGGGGGCTCCTCACTTTGCTTCTCCAGGGCTGACTTTCATCTCTTGGCTTCCCTTGGCTCTCTCCAGGTTCTGGCTTGCTTAACATCTCATGGAACATCTGCTAGGCTCCGCTTCTCCAAACACCCGTGTCTCTGTTCTCCACATGCCCACATCTGTGTCAACAATGCTGTGAAGCTTCTCCCAGCTCTGAGGCTTCTGTCATTCCTCTTGTTTCTGAATCTCTCCAAAATGTTCCCTTTTAAAGGATTCAGTAAACTAATGACCCACCTGGAATGGGTGGAGTTACATCTCCATGGAAATAATCTAAGATCTCAACCTACATTATTGAATCAAGATTAAAAGAAACACTTGCTCCTACAAAATTGGTCTGTAGATTGGGTCAAATTAAAACACGGCTTTTCTTAGGGTACATAATAGACATGTTTTTTCCATATACAAAATGCATTCACTCCATTACAATATTACAAAAGCCTTAAACCATTCCAGTAACAACACAAATTTAAAATCAGAACCAAATTTCATCCAAGTCAGCCAGTCATCGTCTTCTGGCTCTAGACCTGTGACACTCAGAACAAGTTATCTGCTGCCCACATACAAAGGAGGGTAGTTACAGGACTCATGTTTCCATTTCCACAGGGAGAAACTGGAAAGTAAACGGGTCACTGGACCCATACAGCTCTGAAAACTCGCAGGGCAAAACTGCATTGGATTTCAAAGTCTGAGAGTCATCTATCCTCAAGGCTTTAGAAAATGGCAGTCCTATGGCAGTTTCCTAATATAACTTTTTAGACAGGTTAATTGAACACCATAAGTACACGGAACCTTGAAGAAGGCATGAGATTTTGTAGGTTTGTCCAGTGTGATACCCCGATAAATTCCAGAGTGATTTGACAATGAATAAAAAAGTATTTGCAAAGTCCCCTTGGGGGAATGGCGAGAAAGACGGAAATTCAACTTCCTCATTTGGAGAATTCCTGATATTCTCACAAGCAGTGGGGACAACCAAATCAACAGACTGGGCCCTCAATCTTGGGGTCTGCCCCTATGAAACTTATCCCCACAAAGGATAGACTAAACCTACTTATAATTAGCCCTAAGTATAGGTTTTTTTTTTATTTCTATTATTGTTTTAATTCTTATTCTGTTGTCTTTTTATTTCTTTTTCTAAATCGATGCAAATGTACTAAGAAATGATGAATATGCAACTATGTGATGTTATTAAGAATTACTGATTGTACATGTAGATTGGAATGATTTCTAATTGTTTTGTTAATTCTTTTTTAATTAATAAAAAAAAAAATTAGCCCTAAGAATCAACCCCAGAGAACTTCTTTTGTTGCTCAGATGTGGCCTATTTCTCTCTCAGTCTACATGGCAAGCAAACTCACTGCCCTCCCCCTCTCTACGTGGGACACGACTCCCAGAGGGGTAAAGCTCCCTGGCAACGTGGGACAGAAATCCTAAAATGAGCTAGAAATCAGCACCAGGAAATTGAAAAAACCTTCTCAACCAAAAACAGGAAGAGATAAATGAGACAAAGTAAAGTTTCAGTGGCTGAGAGATTTCAGAGTCAAGAGGTTATCCTGGAGGTTATTCTATATATATTCTTATATATATATTCTTCTATATATATATATATATATATATATATCCCCTTTTTAGTTTAAGGTGTGTTAGAGAGGCTAGAGGAAGTGCCTGAAACTGCAGTGCTGTGTTCCAGTAGTCACGTTTCTTGAAGATGATTGTATAACAATATAGCTTTTGCAATGTGACTGTGTGATTATAGCAGAAAACCTTGTGTCTGATGCTCCTTTTATCCAGGATATGGACAGATAAGTAAAAATATGGATTAAAAATAAATAAATAATAGGGGAACAAATGTTAAAATAAATTGAGTAGACTGAAATAGTAGTGATCAAAGGGATAGTAAGGGGTATAAAAAAATAGGGGGAAGAAAGGTTAGAATAAATCAGGCAGATGGAAATACTAGTGGTCAATGAGAGGGGTAAGGGGTATATTACGTATGAATATTTTCTTTTTCTTTCTTTTTCTGGAGTGATGCAAATGTTCCAAAGAATGATCACAGTGATGAATATACTACAACGTGATGATATTGTGAGCTTGACTGTATACCATGTATGAAATGTTTGTATGTTAAGAATGTTCGTGTTTGTATGTTATTTTGCTTTATCAATTAAAATAAAAAAGAAAATGGCAGCCCCACCCTTTCCAACGGCCTAGGCAGTGGCCTTGCTCTCTCTCCAAAAACTAAGGTGAGTTGCAACACTGGGGCTCACTGGGGGGACCGTCCACCTTTTTCTCAGCTGCACCCTCTCCATACATCAGGGCTGCATTGGGGCTCTCTGCCATGACCTGGGCTCAACCCCTTCAATAAGTTGGCAGCCAGGCTCCCCCCAATTTCCTGTGTATGTGCGCCACCCTCTCTGAGCCTGAGGTGGCACAACTCTTCCTGAACAATGAAGCTGAAGGCCCACCCTCTGCTCCCAGGGCAAACTCACGCTCTCCGTGTGTATGGGTCGGTCTGCTCTCCTGGCCCAAGGTTTCCTGGCTCCAGACCTTAGCCTCCATGGTTCTGTCTCTGAAGACATTTTATCTTCACTTTGTCCCTTTTCTGGGCCTTTTAGTCCAGACTGGCAACAGTTCCATTTATACAGATCCCACAACACTTTTGTTGGTTTTCTATGCAATGTGCTCAGATTATGCCTATCAGAAAAAAGGAGTTTCCCTAAATCCTTCCTGAATAACTCCAATCCTGGCTTTTTCTGAAATGGCTGGCTGATTCCATGTTTGCTTAAATCCTCATGTGGGGCCCTAATAACTGGGAGTCTCCCTTTCTGGAAGCCCAGAATTTTTCTGACCATTAGTTTCTGTTTTCTTTGTACCTAAGAGTTCAATATTCAACTTATCTTTTTCCTCTTGCATTTTACTAAAAGCTTCAAAGAGCAGCCACACTGCACTTTCCACATTTAGCCTGGAAATTTCTTCTGCTAAATATCCAAGTTCATCTCTCAAATTCTGCCTTCCATCTAAAAAAGAATGTCTTTCTTCCAGTTTTCAATGACATTTTCATCATTTCTGCCTAAAGTCCTATCAGAAGTACCCTTTGAGTCCACATTTTTACCAACAGTCTCTTCAAACCAATTCAAGCCTGTCCTACTAAATTCCTCATAATTCTTCCAGTCTTCCCCTTATCCATTAAAAAAGCTGTTCCAACATGTTTGTTATTTGCAAACCGCAGCAGCACCCCATTTTTCTGGTACCAAATCTGTGTTAGTTTGCAAGCTGCCAGAATGTGATATACCAGAACTGGAACGGCTTTTGAAAAGGGGAATTCAATAAGTTACAAGTTTATAGTTCTAAGGAAGTAAAAATGTCCAAATTAAGATACCTACAAGAGGTCACCTTCACTCAAGAAAGGCTGATGGTCATATGAGGCCTGTCAGCTGGGTAGTCCAATGGCTGGCATCTGTTGGTCCCTTGCCCCTGGGCTCCCTCGCTTTCCCCCTAGGGGGGGTCCTTACTTTGCTTCTCCAGGGCTGGCTTTCATCTCTTGGCTTCCCTTGGCTCTCTCCAGGTCCTGGCTTGCTTAGCATCTCATGGGGACGTCTGCTGGGCTCTCAGCATCTCCAAACATCCGTGTTTCGTTTTCCACATGTCCATATCTGTCAGGTCTACTGTGAAGTTTCTCTCGGCTCTGAGGTGTCTGTCATTTCACTCGTTTCTGACGCTTTTCAAAATGTTCCCTCTTTTAAAGGATTCTAATAAACTAATCAAGACCCCATCGGAATGGGTGGAGTCACATCTCCATCAAATCAAAAGTTAATATCCAGGGGTGCAAAGGTAGTTCAGCGGTAAAATTTTTGCCTGCCATGCAGAAGACCTGGGTTCAATTCCTGGCCTGTGTACTTCCCTGGTTCCTCCACCCTATAGTTCAACAAATGGTGCTGCAGTAACGGACTAGTCACATGGAGAAAGAATGAAATGTGACCCCCACCATACAGCGTACAAAAAAAAGTCAATACCCACATGGATGCACCACACCACCATGAAGATACTCTAATCAAAAGATTCCAGCATATATTATTGAATCAGGATTAAAAGAAATGGCTGTTCCTACAAGATTGGATCAAAGTTAAAACATGGAGCACAGGCCCTCAAGGGGAAAAAAATGAATCAACCCACCTGAAGTGTTCAGAGAATAGTGACTGGCACATACCATATATGCTTGTTCTTCTCACCTGGGGATTAGGGAGGATCTAGTTTTAATTTTCCCTTGTAGTGAACCAGCCTCTTCCCAGCATGACAACTAACTCAGCTCTCCTTTCCTGCTGTCCCTGAGCTCCATACTCCATCACAATCGCCCCTCCTCTGGGTACATGCTAATTTCACAGCTTTAATTAACTGTTGGGACTTTGCAGCAAGACTGAATACCTAACAGGGTTAAGTCTCTTATTTAATCTTCTTTATGGTTTCCTAAGCCATTTGAGACCCTTTATTAATTTACATAAATCCTGGAGTATGTTTATTAAGTTCCTTCTAAAACGCCAACTGGAATTTTGATTGGGATTGCATTAAATTTAAAGATTAATTTGGGGAAAGGGGTTATCTGTGCAGTATTACATCACCTCATCAAAAAGCATGGATTGTCTCCATTTATGCAGACAATGTGTGTTCTTTTAGGAGCTCTTTATAAAGTTTTCTCTATAGAGATCATATATATTCTTGGTTAGACCAAGGGTTATAAATTTAGGTTATAAATTCCTAAATAATTTATAGTGTGATGTATCCTGTAAATGTTAACTGTGCTTTTTATTATATCATCTAGTTGCTTATTATGTATGCAGAGAAAAGTTACTGATTTTTTAGATTTATCTCTTATCAAGCAGCTTCACTCAACTCTTAAGTTACACAAACCTGCTCCAAATCTAGTTGCAGCACATCATTCTCACCTGCACACAGCTGTATTGCTTCCTTGCAACATGGACCAACACTTCTCTGCTCCCAGCACTCCAGGACTCCTATATCGTCTATACAGTGGCAATGACAATGGATGTCCTTTCTTGTCCCTTATCTTAGAGTGTATCTATCTAAAGTGTCTTCATGAAGAATCACTTCTGCTGTAGCATTTTGGTACATAACTTTTACCAAGTTAAGGAAGTTCACTTATATCCCTGGCTTATTCAGTATGGAACTTTATGAAAAGCTTCATAAAAAAAAAAAGATTTTTCTGTCAACTTAATAATACATGGGTGAATGGGTGAGTTACACTGACAGATTTTTCTGACATGGAACTATCTCCCATCCTTGTATTCCATATAAGCCCTAACTAATCATTATGACATTATTTAATACACTCTGGATTCAGCTAGCAAATGTTTTATATAGGAATCTGCAGCTAAATTTGTTAGCCAGTGACATGAACTGATCATTTTCTGTATTATCCTTATCCAGTTTGGGAATTATGATTTCACTGACCTCAAAAAATGACCCAGGCAGTATTTTTTACTTTCTCTATTTCACGTGACAACTTGTTTAAAATAGAAATTAGCAGATGAATGTGCATGAAACAAACAGTTTCCATGTCTTTGAGGCTGAACCTCTCTGGATTTCCACAGGTAACTATGGAAATTCCATAGGTAACTGCTTATTGTACCACTTGTCCATTTTTCTCTATTAGGTTTTTTCTATTTTTCTTATTGATATTGGGTTCTTTCAATATCCTGGCTTATTCCAACATTTTATTCTTTGTTGCTTGTGGATTATTTTTTCATTATGTCATGTCTTTTGGTATATTAAGTTAAATATAGTCACATTTATCAATCTTTTCCTTTATGGATTGTCTTCTATTTTTTATAAAATCTCTCTACACTCAAATTTTAAGATTTTCTCTTAGGTTGTTTTCTAAAAGTTGTATACTTGTGCCTTTCTTATTTATTTTGAGACAGAGACAGAATTTTATTTCTTCCCCCAAAATGGACAATCCCTATTTATTAATCCAATCTTTCCTCATCAAATTACAATGTCATTACAACACATATCATGCAAATGTATTGAGTTCATGTAAGTGTACTGAGGTGGCTGGGGGAGGGGGACAGGCCTATTTATATAACTGTGTCAAGGCCACAATATCTCAACAATCATAGCTTTAATAATAAAGATTTGATATCCAATATGTGAACCCCCTCCCTTTGTTCTTCAAAATAATCTTGGTTATTTTCAGCTCTCTTTTCTCTTTATTCCTTATCAGTATCATAATTGGCTTCTCAATTTCCATGAAAAACTATATTGGGATTTGGGTGGTAACTGCATTAATTTTATAGATTAATTTGCTGAGAAATGCCAAAGATATCTTCCTATTAATGGACCAGGTTAATGCTGGTAAAAGGAATACCTCTAATGGGTCACTATTAAGAATAAAGTCTGCGGTAGCTTTTGAGTACCTATGTTGAAGTTTTAAGCAGCTACTTTCTATTGCTAGACTGCTAAAACACAACAAAACAAAACACAAGCCACTTAAAATTTTTAGAAATGCTCTTCTCCATCTACTGAAGGTCCAAATTGTTTTAATCCTTTTATCTATGAATTACCTTCAATAATTTTTACACTGATGGACTTGGATTGCTAACTTTCAATTTAAAAAGTGTGTGTATATGAATTTAACCTACAACTAATTTTTCTCTTTCATGATTTCTGTTTTGTATCAATGCAAACTTGGAAAACAAGCATTCCTTTTCCTGTGAAATCTTGAGAAAGAGTTTGTGTAAGTTAGGGACTAACACAAGCACTGGTTTCATTGTATTTTATAAGCTTTGAAGAAGGTTTTTTTTGTTACTCTTTCAATTTTAAGATTTTTAATGTCCATTATGATTCCTTTTTAGGGCCATGAGTTTATAAGTGAGGTTGTTAATTTCCAAATTAAGCTTATATTGTAGTTTATTTTTAAGGCTATCATTTTGCTACTGATTTCTAATGGTTATATTACATTCACAGAAAATGTGCTGTATGATAATGAAACTTTGTTTTGAGGCCTGTACTTTATAGCATGTATACAAAAATTAATGTCTACTATGATTATTGATTTGTTGGTTTTCATAATTCTGTCAATTTTTTACTTTCCTGAATTTCAAATTCAAGAGACATTTTGTTCTATTTATGTGTAAGTTACAAATCTTCTGAAGACTAAAAAAAAACTTAGAGAGATCTTTAAAGTTTAGCAGAAATGTTAGAAAGATACCAGGTTTTTGTCTGAACCTACATTTGGGTCAAATTTCAAACGTTACTATTTGAAGTGCTCCCTTACCCCCATCCTCCCAACAGTCTGCAGCTGCCAGGATGATCAAGCCCCAGTTACCTTTTGAAGACTGCAGTTTCTGTCTTGGCATCTACCGTGAGGCTGAGCGTTTCCTTCATGCCGCCATTCATCACTGTCTCAGTTACCTTGTCCGCTTCTGCATCGTCCTCTCCATCAGAGCTGGCCTCCATAGCCACACTGCCCGGCACTGAAACGGACAAAGGGCTGATGGACATGCCAGCCAAGAGGAACAGGTGCCCTCTTTCTGGGTAGACCCACCACCCAGCAATGCACCTACTCTTCAAAGAAAAGGAACAAGGTGAGACGTTCTGTCTGCTGAAATCAGCTTTAATGGGCATCCTCAGCAAAGACCTAACTAGATTCCCCCTGCCTTTCCAGCCCAGGGTCCTCTCTCCTACCCAGCTTTCTCCCTGCACATTTCCTGTCCTGAGCTTTTTTTCATATCACAGTAGAGGATACAGGATGCAATTCATACATACTCTAGCCTCTATCTACTTCAGACCACAAGTACCTACATTTATGGTTTGTTCATTGTACTATCAGAATTCATTCATTCTTTTCCTGTGTTTTCCCCATTTGGGTTCTGTTCTGTTTTTTCTTTCTTAATTTTTTTTTCCTTGTGTTTCCTTGTGGATTATTACTTTGTTCTATAGTAGGAGGTCAGAGCGCCTTAGTTTCCTTTTCCATAAAATGGGGATAACTGATCCATCTTATAGAACCGGTGAGGGATAAAATGAGATAATGTACATCAAGTGTTTAGAAGAATAACAAAACAAACAAAATATTAATTATTGGTTTCATTCCTTCCCCTGCCCAGCCGGTCTCCACATTTTTTCTAAGGACCTACTTTTTTATTCTGTCCTTGTTACTCTTGCTGTGCACATAGCTTCCCATCATAGTCCCCGCACTAACTGCCCCTCCTGCCCCTCAGCCCTATTCATGGGGATGAAAGCAGTTCAGGGACACGCAGGGAGCACACGTGAGCACTCTGAATAAAGGCAACTCCCTGCCATACTATTCTGACACCCTTCATCATTTCTTTGGTTCAGAAAAGGTAAAAGGAGAGAAGAGACAGCTGCACGGCCTGAACCACGCCTGGGTACACACAACCCGTCCTCAAGCAAAGCAAACTCCAAGGGCCAGAAGCAGTGGTGCAGGCTGAACTGGGAATGCCCAGGTCTAGCCCTGGCTTTATTCGCCCGAGTGGCACGGGCTAAGGTATTCCTCTTTCCTGGGACTGCTTCCTCACCTGGACACTGACAGACCAAATAACTGATAACTTGGACCCCTTACTTCTTCCACAATCAACATGCTATGTTTTGGAATGACTCACAGTTTATTTGACTCACTGCCCTGAGGACTTAGCTCCTGAGCCTGAGACCACTGGCTCTATAAACCTGCTATGGGAACAAAGACAACTTCTCAGATCTAGAAAACTAGCGTGAGAAGTCAAGCCTGAAAGACTCCAGGCCGCCAGAAGAGAGCGGTCCAGCGTGGACCTGTGGGCTCTTGGCACTCACCTTCTGGCTGTGCTGCAAGGGCAGTGATGCTGGCGGTCAGAGGGCCCACAGGCTCAGTGCTGGTTTCCATTTCCACTGGGGAATTACTCCTTAAAGACTCTTTCGTACTTTTAGAAAAGAGAAAATTCAGGTGTTAGAGATGGGAAAAAGCCCTCGTTATCATTATTCACATAAAACCTTCAAAAATGATTTCAGGCTCCATCAGGGAGACATTAACATCTGTTTAAGAGCAGCTGGGCTAGACTCCAGTGGTAAATTAAGCTACTTCATGTAAATGGCTACTTTATGTATTAAATGAGCATGTGTGGGTGAACCACTCCACTTAACTGGCAGTGATACATGGAGTCCTTAGAGGTTTTGGGTCAGATACAGAAAGCCTGGGCTTCCAGGACTTGGGATACAATATAAACTCCAACTATCATGCTGTTTTCACAAAAATCTTTACCAACCTTTAGCCAAACTTTCCAGAGGGCTGGACCTCTTTACTGATGCTTGCTGTTGGTAGCTGACATGGTGAGGAGTACCAGGTTGCTCAGTGGGGGTGGGTGGACAGCCATACCCTACCCCCATGGCTGCAACACCCCTTAACCAACTCAGAGACTATGATATGAGGGGTAAAGGGAAGCCTGCTGCTTCAACGACATTCTCAGGAAACCAAGGACTCTTACCCTCTCATTATAAAGAGAGTAAGTAAAAAGCAAGAAGTAGAAACTTTATTTTCTTGTATTTAGACACAGTTGATAAAATAACAATATTCAGGAGATGTTCTCCATAAGCTTCCCTTTTATCTCTGAAAAACAGCTTAATGCTACAGTTACTAGAAAGCACTGTGGGTTTTGGCCTCCCCTCTGGTTAATTTGAGGTGGCAATTTTTAGCTCACAATAGTTTGTCTTCCTACCTTCTCCATTACTAGTGATTGTTTAAAAACATTACTTATCAGAACAGGGAAAACAATAGCCTTTCAAATGGCAAGGTGGAGACTAAATTCTTGGCAGACAAAATAAAATTTAGCAAATCCAAAATGAGCAAATGAGATATGGAATCCATAGTTAATACTCAAATGCTGACAATACTATTTATGATAATTAAAAAATGATAGATTTCTGCATGACTGAAAGCTGTACCTGAAAACACTCCTGCACTAGAATATTTATTTACCGCAACAGAATAGCTACAAGTAAAATGCAAGTTCATATAATCTATGAATTTCAAAATACACTTGGCATTTTCCCCTATCAAGCCATGCAAGGGGGCTTACTGGGAGCCTCTGAAATGGCCCCACTCCTTTCTCCTCACTCTCATCCCACAGTGGCTGCCAATAGAGCCCAGTCAAGCCAGAAAAGCCAACAGAGACGCCCACTTCCTCTGCGTCCTGCAAACAGCCTGGGACCGCATCTTCCCAGGCTACTTGGTTCAAGAATCACTTCCTTTCCCACCTCATCCCTGATGAAAGGAAGGAGGATGGGGGATTCTTTAAGACCTTCACTGCAAGCGAAGTGCAGTGAAGGACAGTGTGACCCGCAAGTATACCTGCCCCCAGTCTCCTAGGGGAGGCCCAGCGGGAGCGTGCAGCTCTGCTCACCTCAGGGAAGAAGGGAACTCTGCAAACGAAGCCCAGCCCGTCTCTTTAGTTGGCATTGGCTCCTCTGTGCTCCAGACATCAGACCCCACAGAGTCTAACGGAGCACCGTGGGTTGTCTCCATTGGGACATCGAAGTTGGCTGACCAGGTGGGTGCTAAACAGAGGGAAGAAATTTCAACTGGAGATTGTTTCAGTAATTTAATAAAAATACAAGATGTTCACTGAAAACAGATTAGTAAAGATAAGACTGAAATACCCTGTCCTGATAGTGTTGTGGGGAAAAGGATTATTCTAATATATTATCAGGAGAAAAAATGGCACAGTCACTTAGATGGCAATTTGACATCTAGCCTATTATAAAAATCATGTTACCTCCTTTGATCCAGCAATTCCATTTCTAAGAATCTATCCAACAGAAATAATAGACAGGGAGGGACACAAAGCTACATGCGAATGTTTGAATTTCTTAGTTTTAACAAATGTACCAGGTTATGTTAACACTGGAGCAATGCGAGTGAAGGGCATGTGGAAATTCTGTGTAATATCTTTAGAACTTTTCTATAACTCTAAAATTATTCCATAAAAAATCTATTAAAAAGAATGTTGGCTATTCAACTGCAGTAAGTTGAAAACAACCTTAATGCTCTCAATATATATCTGGATCCATTTATACTACCAGCCTCCCTGCAGTCCACTGCAGTCAATACAAACAACAAGAAAACTTCCAGGACCTGCAGAAACAGGATTAACTTCAGAAGCAGGAGTAACAGGTTTTGGGGGCATGCTACTATTTGCCGCAGTACCCCTCTAACCACACGGCCTGCTGGCCAACTTTGGATCCAACCTACAGGAACAGAGATGTGTTCTTTCAGATTAAATTATATCTGTCTATTCTCTTCTCACTGCACACCATATTTCCTCCTCACCTCAGCCCCCCAATCCTAACGCTGATTCCCCTAATTCTTGGTGGGGACAAGCTGGCAACAGGAATCAGTGTTCTCTGCTATCAACGGTTATTTTCTATCACAATTAGAAACCTCCAGGCTATAAGAAAGAAGTTCTATGACACCTGCTAGATACTTGGGGGCTTATCCTAAAGACAAATGACTGAGAAGTACCTGAGTGGAAAGAAATATTCCATTTTAAAGACAAACTTTACTGTGTGACATTGGGTAAGTTTTTTTTACCTTTACCAAGCCTCAGTCTCCCTATCTGATCAAGTTAGATGACACTACCAACTTAGCTAGGTTCTACTGAGGATTAAATCAGGGCTTGTACACAGCAGGTATTTAAGTAGGGTTGTTGTCTGGGTTTCTCGCACTTCAATCTGTGTAGCAGGGACCCAGTGATTTCTAGAAAGGATGATAACCTGGACATTTGAAAATCTCACCGGAAACCTCCCCAAATCGACACTTGCCTGCCCATCATATGCAGAGCTCTGGACTCATTCCATCTGTATCACAGTTCCACTTCACTACTAAATAGGCCACACAAAAGCTACTTTTCCCATTGTTATCACACTGGGATAGTTTTTCCCAGACTAGCTCCCAGAATCCTTATACCATGAGACACTCTTCACAGTCCACAAAACCTCCAAAAGAAGCCACAGGAAAAAGTGAGGATGGCAGAGGCCCTCAAAGCCAGGGGGAGGGGACTCACACACCCCACCCCGTCCTCAAGCAATGTGAACACCTCCAGAGATCTGCCTTGCTGCAACCACAGGACTGAGAGTGACAGAATGCGCCCCTCTGCCTCTCCTTGTCCCCATACACCCACCTCTGGAGTTACTATGGCAGTGCATACAGTAAATTGTACCAAGTCTACCACCTTCCTCTGGGCCATTTACCGCTTATCCAGCTCCTCTCAGGGCACTGTCTGCAATTCCTCCTCACTACCTGCTGCCTGATTCCCGATCCCGAGCATGCTTCCTTATTCCTCATGTGTAACAGTTAGGACTTTAATGGTTTTCCTGTCTCCAGCTTATTTTCTAACCCAGCTTTTACACTGCTGCCATCAGTGATCTTCTTGGAACAGATTCAATAATGTTAGTCTTAGTAAAATCCCCAGGGATGCCGGTGGTAGTTAGTTAGATTCAGGTGTCAACTTGGTCAGGTGAAGGTGCCTAGTTCTATTGCTGTGGACATGAGCCAATGGTAGTGAACCTCATCTGTTGTTGATTACATCTGCAGTTGGCTAGGAGGCGTGCCTGCTGCAATGAATGCTGTTTGATTTAATTGGCTGGTGCTTAAATGAGAGACTCAACGTAGCACAGCCCAAGCAGCTCAGCATACCTCATCTCAGCACTCGCAGCTCAGCCCAGGCCTTTGGAGATGAAGAAAGGAATCGCCCCAGGGAAAGTTGTTGGAACCCAGAGACCTAGAGAGAAGGCCAGCAGAGATCGCCCTGTGCCTTCCCACGTAAGGAAGAACCTCAGTTGAAAGTTAGCTGCCTTTCCTCTGAAGAACCAACTAAATAAATCCCCTTTTATTGAAAGCCAGTCTGTCTCTGGTGTGTTGCATTCCAGCAGCTAGCAAACTAGAATAATGCCCTGTACTACCTAAGAATAAAATTCTTGATCTGGCCCTTGGCTTTATCTCCAAGCACCTGTAGGCCTCGGTGCCCTCCTCTCAACTAAATCCTACTTGTCCTTAAAGCACCCCATCCTTTGGGTAGGCTTTGCAGATGCCTAGGATGAGTGGGTCCCCCCCTTTATCGTTAACTACAATATGAGTTTCAGCTGAACCATCCCTTCAGTCGTCACTGGAGATGAGCAAACTAGTCTGCCTGTTTTCCAAAGTACCTACTTCCAACACATAGCACCAAATGTGGAAGAATAAGGCAACTTACGTTCGTTCAAGTCTACCTCCATTTTATCCTCTGTATTGGCACTACTGGATTCAAATAAGTCTTGTTTGGCTCCATCTTCTTCTTCTGAATCTGTACTTTCCTCACTGTCTGTACTTCCCGAGCTAAAAAAAAAAGGAGTTCATAATGCAGTTTATACTTAATGCTGCTTATCAGTCTTCAGCTAAATCTAGAAAACTCAACAACAAAAATATATTGCACTTCAAGTGAATATATGCCCAAGTGCCATTTTGTTAAAACACAGAGGAAACTGTTGCTGCGCCACATGAGGGGGAAAGAAAAAGAGATAGGCAGCCTGACCCTGTAATAGGCACTGACTGTCTTTACCCCGGGAGGGTCTGTCCAGGTGACTGTGACGTGGAACATTAACACGCCCCAGTGTGCTCCTGTCACCTCCGTGTCCTCCAAGACAGAAGAACTGGAGATTTCTCCAAGTTGGTCTCCCAAAAGCTCAGACTGCAGCTGAGGGCCTAAGTGAAGGGAATGCTGGCTCTACAGCAGGGACTGATAAACTTCCTCTGCAAAGAGCCAGAGAATATAGATATTTTAGGCTTTGTGGGCCACATGGTCTCTACTGCTACTACCCAAGACTGTGTTTTAGCATAAAGGCAGACACAGCTGAACTGCAGAGGAGTGAGAATGCCTATGCTACAAAAAATTTTATTTACAAAAGCAGAGCAACAGGATTTGGCCCAGAGACCACAGTTTGCCTAACAACTGTCTAAGCCATTAAATGCTCTATCATTTGGGCTTGGCATAGCAATCTAAAACACCGCCTTCTAATAGATGTGTGGTCATATCTCATTTCCATGCTAATTTGCATTTTCCAAAGGACCAAGAATGTTGAGTGTCTTTTCACATGCGCATTTGTAATCCATATTTCTTTTCTGAAGTGTCTTTTCACATCTTTTCCACATTTTAAAAACTGGGTTGTCTTATGATTGTGCTTTGTTTCTACATATTTTTATTTAAGAAAACAATACATTTAGAATCACCAAAAATGGGTATCTTCTTAGCTTAACCACAGGCATCTTTAAATAAAGTATGCATACAATCACTGTAAATCCTGTGTCTGTGCAGTAAGTTTTATAAACCAATTTCAAATTAAGGCAATAAGGAAAAACATCTACAAATTTTGATAGTATTTAATATAAGAATTTAGGAACTTTGCTAACTTAAATACCATTTGATCAGCTGTCAAAACTGTGAATGTTCTCACAATATCAAGTAGAAAGTTATTACAAATATCTACATTGCTATAGTAATGACCTATGTTACTAAACATTTCCCTAATTTCAGGAAAATATTAAGATACAAATATAGTTAAAATTAACATAAGAAAATCAATCAACAGCCTAAAAAGGGTATCTTGGTTAGCTTATGCATAGGTATATTTAAATAAAATATCTAAGTAATCATTCTAAAACCTGTTTATATTTCATAAACCATTTTAAAATTAAAGGAAGGAAAAAGATCTACAGATACAGATATCAGAGTTTCTTAGATTCTAAATATTAAACAGTATCTTAAATACCCTTTAACTATCAAAAGTATGTGCATTCTCAAAATATCAAGTAAAAAGTTATCACAAACATCAACTTTACTATAGCAATGACCTATATGCTACTAAACATTTTCAAATTTTTGATTTCTAATTTATCAAATATTACTATAGTTGCCTAGTTTTTTTTAACCTCTTCTTTTTCTGTTGTAAAATAATATATATACACACACACACACACACACACACAAAGAAAAGAAAGAAAAAAACAATAATTTTCAAAGCATACTTCAACAAGTAGTTACAGAACAGGTCCCAGAGTTTGTCATGGGTTACTATTCCCACATTTCAGATTTTTTCTTCTAGCTGCTTCAAAACATTGGCGGCTTTATCAGAGTCATAATAATGGAATCATACACTATCTGTCCTTTCGTGTCTGACTTATTTCATTCAGTATAATATCCTTAAGGTTCATTCAGGTTTGTATATGTTTCAGGATATCATTTTGTCTAAATGCTGCATAATATTCCATTACATGTACATACCACATTTTGTTGATCCACTCATCTGTTAATGGGAACCTGGATTGTTTCCCTCTCTTGGCAATTGTGAATTGTGGGAATTGTGAATACAGAGCAACTCAATATTTAGTTTTCTGAGGAATCACCAAACTGACTTCCACAGCAGCTGAACCATTTTACATTCCCACCAACGGTGAACAAGTATTCCAATTTCTCTGCATCCTCACCAACATTTACAGTTTCGTGTTTGTTTAATAGCAGCCATTCTTACAGGTGTGAGGTGATATCTCATCTTAATTTGCATTTCCCTTATAGCCAATGAAGATGAGCAGCAATTCATGTGCTTTTTAGCCATCTGTATTTGCTTTTCAGAAAAGTGCCTATTCATTTCCTCTGCCCGTTTAATAACTGGGTTGGTTGTTCTTTTGTTGTTGAGCTGTATAATTTGTTTATGTACACAGGATGTCAACCTTTTATACAGTATGTGGTCCCCAAATATTTTCTCCCATTGAGGTGGCTGTTTCTTCACCTTTTTAAGAAAGTCCTTTGAGGCACAGAAGCTCTTGATCTTAAGGAGTTCCCATTTGTCCATTTTCTCTTCCACAGATTGTGCTTTAGGTGTAAAAATCTAAGAAGCTACCTCCTATTACTAGATCTTGAAGATGCTTCCCCTCAATTTTTTCTAGAATTTTTATGGTACTGGATCCTACATTTAGGTCTTTGATCCATTTTGAATTAATTTTTGTATAGGATATAAAGGAGAGGTCCTCTTTCATTCTTTTGGCAACTGAAATCCAGTTCTCCCATGCCCATTTATTGAAAAGCCTATTCTGTCCCAGTTCAGTAGATTTGGGGGCCTTATTGACGATCAAATGTCCATAAATTAGGTCGTCAATCTCTACACTCTCGATTCTATCCCACTGGCTGGTCCTTCTGTATTTGTGCCAGTGCTATGCTGTTTTGACCACTGGGGCTTTATAATAGTAAGCCTTAAAGTCAGGGAGTGATAGTCCTCCCAGTTCACTCTTCTTTTTTAGGATATCATTAGCTATCTGGGGTCTCTTTCTCTTCCAATTAAATCTGATAACCAGCTTTTCCAAGTCTTCAAAGTAGGTTGTTGGTATTTTTATTGGTATTGCATTGAATCTGTGGATCAGTTTCAGTAGAATTAACATCCTGATAATATTCAACCTTCCAATGCATGAGCATGGAATATCTTTCTACCTGATCAGGTCATTTTAAAATTTCTTTTTGCAATCTTTTGTAATTTTCCGTGTATAAATCCTTGACATCACTAGTTAGGCTTATTGCTGGATACCTGATTCTTCTGGTCGCTACTCTGAATGGGATTTTTCCGTAGTTGTCACGTCAGATTGGTCATTGCTTGTGTACGGAAACATTACTGATTTTTGTACATTAATCTTGTATCCTGTCACTTAGTCGAATTTATTAGCTCAAGTAGTTTTGCTGTAGACTTCTCAGGGTTTTCTAAGTATAGGATTATGTCATCTGCAAATAATGAAAGTTTTACTTCTCCCCTTCCTGTTTGGATACCTTTTACTTCTTTCTCATGTCTAACTGCTCCAGCTAGTATTTCTAAAACAATGTTGAATAATAGTGGTGACAGTGGGCATTCTTGTCTTGTTCCCAATGTTAAGGGAAATACTTTTAATTTCTCACCATTAAATATGATGCTGGCTATGGGTTTTTCATATATGCCCTTTAAGATACTGAGAAAGTTTCCTTCAATTCCTACCTTTTTAAGTGTTTTTTATCAGGAAACAATGTTAGATTTTGTAGAATGCTTTTTCATCATCAACTGAAATGATGAAGTGTTTTTCCCTTTTGATTTGTAAATATACAGTATTATGCTGATTGATTTTCTTATGTTGAACTACCCTTGCATTCCTGGTATGAATCCCACTTGGTCATGATATTTAATTCTTTTAACGTGGCATTGGATATGATTTGCTAATTTTTCGTTAAGAATTTTCACATCTATGTTCCTTAGGGAGATTGATCTACAGTTTTTTCTTTCTTGTATTGAATCACGTTAGCGTCATAAAATGGGTTGGGTAACTTTCCTTTTTCCTCAAATTTCTGGAAGGGTTTGAGCAGGATTGGCATTAGTTCTTTTTGAAATGTTTGATAAAATTCTCCTGGAAGTCATCCAGTCCTGGAATTTTTTTGTGTGGGAAGATTTTTGATGAGTGACTGGATCTCTTCACTTGTAACCGGTTTGCTGAAATGATCTCTTTCTTCTTTAACAGTATAGGTGATTTGGGTGTTTCAAGGAACTTGTCCATTTCATCTAAGTTGTCTAGTTTGTTGGCATGTTTGTTCATAACATTCTCCTATGATTTTTTAAATTTCTTCATGATCTGTGGCTATGAACCCCGTCTCATTTCTGATTTTATTTGTGTCTTCTCTCTTCTTTTCTTCATTAGTCTAGTTAGGGGACCATGAATTTTATTGATTTTCTCAAAGAATCAACTTTCAGTTTTGTTGATTCTTTCTATTGTTTTATTGTTCTCCAGTTTATTTCTGCTATAGTATTTACTATTTCTCTTCTTTTATTTGCCTTGGGGTTAGTTTGCTGTTCTTTCTCTAAATTGTCCAGGTGAGCAGTTAAATCCGCAAGTTTTGCTCATTCTTGTTTTTTTTAACACAGGCACCTAGGGCAATAAATTTCCCTCTCAGCACTGCCTTTGCCACATAAGTTTTGAAATATTATATTCTCAGTATATCATTAGTCTCCAGATATTTACCAATTTCTCTAAGTAATTTCTTCCTTGACCCCACTGATTTTATTTAAGGGTGTACTGTTTAATCTCCATATATTTGTGAAAGCTCTGGTTCTTTGATGATTTATTCCACTGTGATCAGAAAAAAACTCCTTTGGATAATTTCAACTTTATTAAATTTATAAAGACTCAGTTTGCGCCCAGCATATGATCTATCCTGGAAAACATTCCATATGTGTTAGAAAAGAACGGATATCCTGGTGTTCTGGAGGGTAATGATCAATATATGTCTATTAGTTCTAATTCATTTATCCCACTGTTTAGGTTCTGTATTTCCTTGTTCATCCTCTGTGTGGTTGTTCTATCTATAGTGGAGAGTGGAGTATTAAAGTCTCTCACTATTACTGTTGATGTGCCTCATGTACTTTGGAGTTCCTTGGGTGGAAGCATGCACATTTACTATTGTTATTTCTTCCTGGTGAATTGTCCCTTCTTTAATATGTAGTGTCCTTCTTTGTCTCTGATGATGTCTTTACATTTAAAGTCTGTTTCATCAGATATTAGTATGGCTACTCCTGCTTTATTTTGGTTACAGCTTGCATAGATCTTTTTCCATCCTTTCGCTTTCAATTTAACCATGTCCTTGAGTCTAAGATGTGTCTCTTATAAACAGCATATAGATGGATTGTGTTTTTTGCGTTTCTTCCCATGGGCAGGCACTGGGAATCGAACCCACGTCTCTGGTATGGCAGGTGAGAACTCTGTCTGCTCAGCCACTGTGGCCCGCCCAAGATGGATTATGTTTTTTGATCCATTCTGCTAGTCTGTCTTTTAATTAGTGAGTTTAGTCCGATTAACAGTCAAAGTAATTACTGTAAAAGTGGATCTTGGTTCTACCATCTTGTCCTTTAAGTTTTTATCCGTCAGATCTATATGTTAATTTCCTCTTCTCTTTTTTTTTCCTTTAAATTACTGTTATTTATATTCTTCAGTTGTGTGCTCTTCTCCAAACTTTCCTCTCCTGTCTCTTTTTTTTTTTTTTTCAGCCAACAGGGCTCCCTTTAGTATTTCTTGTAATGCAGGTCTCTTGTTGATTAGTTCTCTCAATTTTTCTTTGTTTAAGATTTTAATCTCTCGCTCAATTTTCAAGGATAACTTGGCTGGACAAAGAATTTTCGGTTGAAAGGCTTTCTTGCTCTGGATCTTAAATATATCATACCACTGCCTTCTTGCTTCCATGGTGTCCTCTGAGCAGTCTGAAGTCAGTCTTACGTGTTTTCCTTGTATGTAGCAGACCGCTTTTTTCATGTTGCTTTTCTGTTTCTCTTCCACACCTGACAGTCTAGTATGTGTCTTGGAGTAGCTTGTTCATATTTATTCTATTTGAACTTCACTGTGCCTCTTAGACTTGCATATTCATGTCTTTTATAATGGTTGGGAAGTTCAGCTAACTTTCCCAACACCTTATCCTTCCTTCTCCTTCTGGGACAACAATGATTCTGACCCTCTTTTTGTCCGTCATTTCCCTAAGATCCAGCTGCATTTTTTCCATCTTTCTTGCCAACTGTTCATTTGTTTGCTCTAGCTCTATTCTATCTTCTAGCTCACTTACTCTTTCTTCTGCTTCTTCAAATCTGCTAGGATGTTTCTCCAGAATATTTTTAATTCAGTCTACTGTATCTTTCATTTCTGTGAGATCTGCCATTTGTCTATTTAACCTCCCAAATTCTTCTTTATGCTCTTCTAGTGTCTTCTTGATATCTTTTATTTCTTTAAAAATATCCTTGAGTAGTTGTTCCATATTCTATGTCCCCTCTGGAATTTTGATTTGGTCATTTAGCTGGGTCATTTTGCTTGGATCTTCATGTGCTTTGTGATTTTCTGTTGTGTTTGAGGCATTTGGTTATCTTGGTATGGATATTTTGCAACTTGGTTTCTTTTACTCTTCTATTTTTTAAAATATTTTTTCGCAAACAACAAACCTACAGACATTGTTGACATACATTCTTGACATTAAAATCAATGGCTCACAATATCTTCACATAGTTGTGTATTCATCACCATGATCATTTTAAAACATATTTGCATCTCTCCAGCAAAAGAAAAAACTCATACATGCTATACCTGTTATCCATCCCTCTCATTGACCACTAGTATTTCTATCTACTCAATTTATTTTAAGCTTTGTTCCCCCTATTATTTATTTCTTATCCATATTTTTTACTCATCTGTCCACCGTAGGTAAAAGGAGCATCTGGCACAAGGTGTTCACAAAATCACACAGCCACACTGCAAAAGCTGTATCACTATACAATCATTTTCAAGAAACATGGCTACCGGAAGACAGTTCTACAGTTTCAGGTACTCTCCTCTAGCCACTCTAATATACCATTTACTAAAAAGAGGATATCTATATGATGCATAATAATAATAATAACCTCCAGGATAACTTTTTGATTCTGTTTGAAATCATCTCTTCCCCATTGGGTCAAGAAGGCTTTCACGATTTTCTGATGCCAAATCCCATCTCATTCTAGGATTTCTGTCCCACACTGCCAGAGAGGTTTACAGGCCTGGGAGTCATGTCCCACACAGAGGGGGGTAGGGCAGTGAGTTCACTTGCCATGTCAGCTGAAAGAAAAGCCACATCTGAGCAAAAAGAGAGGTTCTCTGGGGGTGACTCTTAGTCCTAATTTTAAGTAGGCTTAGCCTATCCTTTGTGGGGATAGTTTCATAGGGGTAAACCCCAAGATGGAAAGCTCAGCCTATTGATTTGGTTGTTTCCACTGCTTGCAAGAATATAGGAATTCTCCAAATATGAACGTTGAATTTTTCCCCCTTTTCTCCCCATTCCCCCAAGGGGACTTTGCAAATAATTCTTTATTCACTGTTCAAATCACTGTGGGATTTATCAGGGTATCACACTAACCAGGATAAACCAGGCTCGACTCCCAGCGTATACACACACACACAAAAGCAAAAAAAAAAAAAAAAAGAGAGAGAGATAATATTAAAATACGAAACACAAAAACAACAACAACAAACTATATCTCAACAGTATTATACCGCAGAATCAAAAAGAGACACTCCAGGATTTACTGGGAATGAATCAGGCTGGTGCCCATCAAAGGCTGAGAAAATTTAAGAAAAAAAATTAGTAATAATAAAAATAAATGAATAATAAAAAAATATATAAAAATAAAATTTCTATAAAATAAAAAATAATGAAAACAAGTATACTATAATAAAAATGTACAGAAAGAATATATTTTATAAAAGGGGAAAAGAAAAAAGAACACTAGGAAAATAAATAAAATAAAAAGTAAAAATAAAGACCTAGGCAAACTGGGAGTTAGCGTGCCTGCACTTACTCTTGCTCCCCAAGAGGTGGTGACTGCGAGGCTCCTCCTCCCTCAGACTACCCCCTCCCCATCTGGTGCGGCCCACCTGCACTTTATGCATCTGGCCAGCAGATAGGACTCCCAAGTCTCCTCCTCCCTCAGCCCCGCTCATCCTGGTATTGAGGTTGGTGTGCTCAGCAAGGGGGGATCTTATCAGCCTGGGCAGCCGGTTGGCTAGTCTCTGCCAGGGTAACTGGGGGGCTGACCAGCCCCTAGGGGATCTGCTGATTTGCAGCACTGGTGGGTCTGCCAGACAGTGTGCCGGTGGACTGGCTATTCCAGCACCGGGGCTGGGTGATCACTCCCCCTCGCCCCCACCCTTGCTCCTTGGACCGGCTCTGCCATAGATGAACGGCCCACCATTCTTCCTGCAGATGCCATCCATTATGACCACGTGGGGAGGTTTCCCCAACCAGCACCTGTGCAAG
Source organism: Tamandua tetradactyla (assembly GCF_023851605.1). Lineage (NCBI taxonomy): Eukaryota > Metazoa > Chordata > Mammalia > Pilosa > Myrmecophagidae > Tamandua > Tamandua tetradactyla. The sequence continues at coordinate 5,935,031 of NC_135335.1, forward strand.
TCAGAGCTGAGGACTGTTAGCTCCCACCTACTGCACCTCCCTTGTGCACCACAGCCTGCCAGTGGGGATCCCACTCACCCAACCCACTCCCTCTTTCAGTCCGATCCCACCAATACTCTCCTTCCAAAACTGCCTAGACCCTGCTTGTTTACTTACACTCCAGGACTGCAGTCCTGGCCATTTCCCCCTTGAGCCCTATCTTGTTTCATGGAGCAGGAGTCCACCATCTTCCCAGAAGCCTCTTGTTTGTTTTGAGAGTTCTTTGCATATTCTACATAGGAGTCCTTTATCAGATATTTGATTTGCAAATATTTTCTCCCAGTATATGGTTTGTCTTTCCAGTCTTAAAATGTATCCTGAAGAGCAAATTTCTTTATTTTGAGGAGATTCAACTTATGAAATTTTCCTTTAATAAATATACTGCTTTTAGCATTAAATCTAAGCAATCTTTTGTCTAGTTCAACGTAACAAAGATTTTCTCCCATGTTTTCTTTCAGAAATTTTATGTTTTACATTCAGGAAAGGCATCGAATCTATAGATCCATCTAGGAAAAATGGGAATATTGAGTCTCCTAATTTAGGCATCTATCAAGCCTTTAATTTTTCTCAACAGTTATGTTTTGTAGCTCTTAGTGTACAGGTCTCACGTACCTTTTGTCAGATTCATCCCCACATATTTCATGCATTTTTATGCCAACATTAGTATTTTTTTTTGTAATTTCAATTCCAACTGTCTGATACAGTATGTGGAAATGGTTATGTTGATTTTGTCTCATGCCACCTTGTTAAATTCAATTTTTCTAGGAGTGTCTCTGTAGATTCCAGTGAGTTTACTGCATTGACAATCAATGTTAATCAAATAAATACAGTTCTTCCTTCTAGATGATGCCTTTGATTTTTCTTGATTTACTGCACTGGCTTGAACGTCCAGCATAATACTGAAAAGAACGATATCTTTGCCTTGTTCCTTGATCTTAGGGAGAAAGCATTCAGTCTCTCACTGTAGAATTTTTTTGTAGATGCCTCTTACTAGGTTGAAGAAATTTCCTTCCTTCTAATTTGCTAAGTTTTTATCAGTAATGGGTGTATGTTGCATTTATTCTCACATGTAATGACTGTCTAATGTTAAACCAACAACAGATTCCTGTTGAATTTAACAAGGTGGCATGAGACAAAATCAACATAACCATTTCCACATACTGTATCAGACAGTTGGAATTGAAATTACAAAAAAAATACTAATGTTGGCATAAAAATACATGAAATATGTGGGGATGAATCTGACAAAAGGTACGTGAGACCTGTACACTAAGAGCTACAAAACATAACTGTTGAGAGAAATTAAAGGCTTGATAGATGCCTAAATTAGGAGACTCAATATTCCCATTTTGAGTGGATATCCCAGACATCCACTCTGTCATGATGTATTAATGTTGCATTTGATTTGCTAAATTTTAAAAAAGATTTTTTATCTATGTTTATGAGAAATTATTGGCCAGTTTTCTTTTATTGAAATGTTTTGTCAAACTTGGTTATGAGGATACAATGATGTGTCTTCAGAGAATAAGATGGGAAATAGTTCCTCCTTTTCCATTTTCTGGAAGCTTCTGTATAAAATCTGTGTAATTTCTTGCTGAAATGTTTGGTAAAATTCACCATGAAGCCACCCGGTCCTGTGGTTTTCTAGACAGGGGGCTATCCTGGTTATGCGTTTCTTTCTGCTTGAGGTCTGATAGTTGGTGTCTTTCGGGGACCATCTACATTGTCAAATTTATTGAGAGAGTTGTTCATAATATCCTCATATCTGTAGACTCTGTAGTGATGTTATCCCACTCATTCTCGATGCTGGTAATCTGTATGTTTTTTGTTGTTGTTATGATCATTCTGGCTAGAGGTTTATAAATTTTATTGATCTTCTTAGAGAATGACTTTGGTTTCACTGACTTTTTCTTAAATTTTTTAATTTTCCATTTGTTACCACTCTGATCTTTATTACTTACCTAATGCTAAGGTCACAGGTTTGAGATTTTTCTTTTCTAATATAGACAGTGCAATTAAAACTGACCCTTTGAGTACTGCTTTAGCTGCATCACCAAAGGTGTATACTGTGCTTTCAATTTCTTTCCATTAAAAATACCATCTAATTCCCTTTGCTTCTTTGACCTCTATATTATTTAATTTTCAAATATTCAGGGATTTTCCAGGGAGCCTTCTGTTATTGTCAGTTTAACATCACTGTGGTCAGAGAACATATTTTGTATGACTTTAAATCTTTGGAATTACTACTGACTTGCTTTATGGCCCAGAGTTTGGTCTATCCTGGTAAATATTTCATGTACACTTGGAAAAGAATGTGCATTCCGCTGCTGTTGGATGGAATGTTTTATAAATGTTCAACAGGTCAAGCTGTTTGAAAGGGTTGTTCAAGGGTTCTATCTTAAGATCTTTGTCTATGCTTTACCAATTACTAAGGATGCTAAAATACCCAACAATAACTGTGGATTTGTCTATTTCTCTTTGTAATTCTATCAGTCTTTGTTCTGTAAGTTGTTATTACACGTACAGATATTTAAAATTATGTCCCCTTGATGAGTTGACCTTTTATCATCAGAAAATGAACTGCTTTATTCTTTTGCTCTGAAATCTACTTGGATGTTAATACAGATGTTCCAGCTTTTCTTCTGATTAGTATTGGCACAGTGTGTCTTTCCATGGAACCTGGCAATCTCTGCCTTTTAATTGGGGTGTGTAGATCATTTACCTTCAATGTGAATACTGATATGGTTGGTTAGGTTTAATCCTATCATCATGCTATTAGGTTTCTATATGTCCCAGCTGTCCTTTGTTCAATTTCCACCTTCATTTGCATTTTTTAATGATTTCATTTTGTCTTCTTCATTGGTTTATTAACTATAACTCTTTGTTTACTTTAGGGTTTATAGTATACAAATTTAACTTATTACAATCTACCTTCAAGTAAGATAGTCCAAAACCGAAACAACTCAAACAGCCATCAACAGCTGAATGAATAAACAAATTATAATATATCTATTCAATGGAATACTACTCAGGCATAAAAAGGAATGAACCATTGATAAAATCACATTACACAGATGAGTCTCAAGATAATTATGCTGTGTGACAGAGTGAGACAACAAAGTAAATACTGAGTTCATTTACATGAAACTACAAATTAAAGGAACAGAAAGCAGATGGGGGGCAGAAGATAGGTGGAAAGTATAATAAAAGGGCATGAGAAATTTGGGGTGTTAGATATGTTCATGATCTTAACTGGAATAATAGCTTCATGGGTGTATATATATGTTGAAACTTATCACATTATACAATTTAAATGAACAGTTTATTATATGTCAATTATACCGCAATAGAGCTTATAAAAGATAAAATCTTGCTTTCTCTCATCTTTCTGTGCTCCTTCTGGGTATCAACTACCACTCAACATGAGGCCCAACATGTCAGACTGCACGGTGAACAGTAAGTTTGACTGGGGCATTAGCCTGAAAACATAGTAAAGTAGGAAGGTGTTGTCTCTGTCACGCTCTGGCCCTGGAGCTACAGCATCTGTCCTGTGATCATAATGTGATAAACCAACAGGCTGAAGAAGGCAGAGTGGGGTTAAAAGAGGCTAAACTCCTTTATCAGAACTAGATTATGAGACAAACTTTTGCTTGTTTAAGTCATTAGTTGTGACCATTGCTAGGTCTTCTGTAACCTGCAGCAATAAGCATTCTTAAGAGAAACAATATAACTGACAGCATATGCAGAAACAGGCAATGCTGACAGACTCTATCCAGCCGAGGCACTGGATGGCTGGGAGACAGGAGTAGAGGTATCTTACTTTTAACTGAATAATCATTTTGTTTCCTTGGAATTTATACTACGTGAAAACATCATATATTAAAAATATATGAATAAAAGTTCAGCTGCTATTCAAATATCCCTCTCCTCTTAAATACGAAGATTCTGATAAGAAATATTCAGATCACGAGAACTTTCAGTTTACAGAAGCATAATTTATTAACATTCCTGTTATAAAGTGACTAAAACAAAAGAAGTCTTTCTACCCAGAGGGTATCAACTGACATGAACATGTCTCTCCTAGTTAGATTAATGTTTAGAAACAATTCTCCCCCTCTTTTTGGAAACTTTTAGTCAAAAATAATTCATAACTCAGCTGTTGCTGCTATTACTGTTAAAGGAACAGTTATTTATTCAAAGGCACTCTATGACTACATCTCCCGTTCGAAGATTTCAGGAACTGTGTCTAAATACTTAACAGCATTTCAAGCAAATACCCTTGACTCATTCACCCTTCTGCCACATTGCAGACATGAGTACTTGTACCAACTCACATCAATAAATGAGAGCATTTCTGATCATGACGAAAATACTATTCTCTGGATCAAATATTTATATTTTGAGATGATACATGTATGTCTCATAAGGACTTGGCTTTATGTGTTGGGTATAATTATTACTATAACGGTCTTTCACCTGGATCGTCTTTGGGATTCTGGTGTAAATGCAATGTGCTTTTCCTCCCAGATATCTTCCTCATCAGAGCCACCATCATCAAACTGCTGTATTCTTTCTTTACAACACGCTTCAAACAAGGCAATATTTCCCTAAAGAAAAAGGGACATAAAAAGAACAAAACATTTAAAACCAAGTTATTTTCTCCCAAAAGAAACCAATGTAAATTGCATTTTGATTACATTAGAAGCTTGCAAACTTTTAGCTTGTTTAGTATTCACTAATATTATCACTTATGCCCATTTTTCCATTCCTTAAAAAAAATGAAGCCTATCACACACACCAAAAAAAAAAAGTAAACTTCTAATGTTAGCTTCTGCATAAGTACAGGAAAGCTTCTCTAAAATGACTGTACTTAAAATAGCATACAAGAAGCACAGACCTACTCACTCTCATCTAGTAAAGTGCTTCCTTGTCCCACCCACTCCTCAGTCACAGATGTGTCTTAACAAGGAACTGCAACCTGCATTTCCTCTGCTTTTACCAGTCCACCTTAGCAGTGATCAGCTCCAATGACTCAAATCAGCAGTTTCTACCATATATCATTAGCAAATCAAAAGTGGTCTCTCATGCTGATCGACCAAAAGTTGAAAGATTATATGTATTCAAATGATATCAATCTTCTATCACCTGTAGGGGAAGATGATGCAACTATTTGGCATTTCAGAACTGCCTGATGGTGAGAGGCTTACCCTGCTCTAGCCAAGCACCTCTCCTGGTGACACACAGCAGACATAAAAGGCAACTAGCTGGAGCTACACAGCAGTCTCTTGTATAGCTAAATGTGTACAGTGCAATCGTAAGTGACCCTGGCTTTATTAGCCCTGTCATATCTTCAACAGGAGTGCAAAGTGACAGGCCCCTTGGAGCCAGGCAGGTCATGTGGGAGGGCAAAGCAAATAACAGCAATTGCAAATGCAGGCTCCTGCACACATGTCACCCACATACAGGCTGGGACAAAATCCAGTCCCCAGAACAAAGGTTAAAATAAACTGGGTAGAAGAAAACACTAGTGGTTAGTGAGAGGGAGGGTAAGGGGTATGGTTTTTTCTTTTTCTTTTTATTTCTTTTTCTGGAGTAATGTAAATGTTTCAAAAAATGATCATGGTGATGAATATGTTATGATATTGTGAGCCACTGACTGCATACCAAGTATGGAATGTTCATATGTTAAGAATGTTCATGTTTGTATGTTGATTGGCTTTATTAATAAAAATTTAAAAATAATAATTAAAAAAAAAAATCTAGTCCCCAAGCTGCCACCCTCTTGAACCCCCAAGTTGCTCAGGACAGAAAATGTTTATACTCACACTTTCATTTGTATTGAGAGTAAAGTTGATGTCTGATACCCGATCAAAAGAAACACTGTAAAAAATATGTAAGTGTAGTAAGAGTTATCTACAAACTCATTTTAGGAACAGTGCATGAAATCTTCCAAATTTAAAATATTTATACGATCATTAAAATGCACATTGTTAAAAAATAAAACAAAACCCAAAAAACTACTTACATTAAGTTATGCCTCCTCTGTTGGTATTAAGGAGTTTATGTGGTATGAGAAGGCTGGGACAGAAGGCTTTTGGACACATGTGTAAGCACACCCTATAGCACTCCTATAAAAGGTTTTTAACATTCACTATTTTATGGGATATACTAATATCACCAAGAAAAAGCTGCATTTGCAAAAAGATACAAGTCAAAACATGAAAAGTACACCAAAAATGTCAGACACTAAGCTTTCTTCACATAGACGCTTTCTCCAAATTCATACACAAAATACAGGTGCCATCCCGGAAGAAAGGCAGTAAAAGAATTCAGAGCCTAATTATTAAATGCAGCCTTCCGAGTAGATGTAGTTACTGTTCAATTTTTAAAAGACTTTTTCTAATCAATCATTATTCCAAGTACCATTACAAATTTTAAGGAACTTATGGATTCCTAACTAGTAACAGTAAGAGTCCAGGAAGGCAAATGTCAAGTTGCCACAGGTTCTGGTGTGAGGCAGTGGCTCCAACCCCACAGAGACACTCCTGGGATATAGACAGACCCCTTGCAGAGGGATTCTTGCTCTTTTGTATTTAAATGAGCCAATTCTTCAAACCCCTCCTGTTTGCAGTGGCCCCTCTGCTCCACTGTACTGACATATTGTATGGCGTGATCAGAATGTGCTAGAACAGAATTTTGGCCTTCTCACATACCATAAACTAGACTTTGTGACAAATAGCCCCACTGGCGGTACTTTAACAACTACTCTGCATATACTGCTTTCAAGGCACCAGAGCAGACACCAAGAACTCATAAGCACAATTAGGATGTCTTCTTCAAACACCAGGCTGCCTGAAATTGTTCTCAATGAGTTGTAACATGCCATTTGTAAGTATTTTGTTTATAAATATCTTTCATTTCCCAAGGCCAAATACTAGGTCACTTGTTTTCATTTCTGTGGCTCACCTGCACATCTTCATTAATCTTGTATAGCACCAATAATTTCCATTTCTGGGCTCCTCTTACCATGACTACAGAATGAGTGGTTTCACTGCCTGTCTTAGGAGTCAGTCACCTAGAAGAGGGCCTGCACCTATTGGAGAGCTATCCTGCAATGTGGTCAGAAGAAATTATGCAGCCAGGTCTGAGTACTGTAAATTAATATGCCACAATAATTTAACTAACATAGGGAAAAATTACTTTAAATGTTACTTAACTTTAAGACCTAGAAGAAGAGACCAGTGACTTGAGTTCCAAAAAGGAGTTTAATCCAATAAAAATAAACACCTTTGAAAGAGGTCAAGCCTAAAGACAAATGTTATTTTGTCGGAGTGACATTCCTGTCCCTTGGGCACTTCAGGGCTAGATATCCTGGAACTAAAGGAACACCATGATGGGAAAGTTCCTCTCAACTCATGAATGTTAAAGATTTCCAGGAACCCAGTGGACTCATAGAAATGTCTCACAAAGAATAGGAATATACAAGAGGATTATGAAAATAGGAAAATATACTCACTTGCCAATGTCATCTTGATCTGCAAACTTCTCATCGTTGAAGCCAAACTGGTCAATAAAATTGGACGTCATTTGTTGCATCTGATAATCAGAAAAGGCCTGGCAACCCCAGGACCAGTGACAGTGATATAATGATTCTAATGACACTCTATACACTATTTGCCCATTTCTGTTCCAGAAGTTATTTTATTTATATAGCCATAGGGCTTAAAGAGTTGGTGTGCTTCTCTAAAAAAAAAAATCAAATAATTTCAGACATAATTTGCCAAAAAAGGAAACATACGGCATTTGGTCCTCAAGTCACTTTAATGCACATGTCATTGTAAGAAATGTTACGTGACCATTCTGTCTCTTATAAAAATCTCTTTAGAGAGAGGCTCGGGTTAAGCATAATTCAAAAAGTTGATCAAGTGACATTATCAAGTCTGAAATTATAAGTTATACTAGTCACCTGTGGACAGAACCAATCTTATCTAAGACAAACGGTAGCACACACCCTCCCTCTAAGCCATCTCCCCGACACCCCCAACCCACTAGAGCAAAATAGCACCAGAGGAAAAATGACTACTGAACACAATTACAGTCCTACAAAGAAAAATGTAAGGGACACTTTATTTTCTTTAAAGAAGATTCAGCTCTCACAGGATGGGAAGAATACAGAAGTGGAGGGGCTTCTATCTACCTACCTTAGAAAGAGGATAGACCGTTTTAACACTCATCTGAAATCCTTCTTAAAAAGCTATGGCTCTATACAATCCATGGAGGAGGAGTTCTGTTCCTTTACACTGTTTCTAGAGAGGACTATGTTCACTTAGGTTTTCTTAGTTGGGAAAAGGGGGAGGGCTGTAATGTACTTCACGAAATGTTGATATTCTAATTTAAAACAACGACAACTAGTACCAGCACAGCATATAAAATCAGCGAGCATGTTCTCACACATTAATCAGGAGTAAAGAATACACAACGATAAGCAAGGGCCAGCTACTAGTTCTAACCAACAGAGTAAACAGAGATACCAAACAGCACTGTGTGTGCTGCTCTGTGGACAGACATGTGTGCTGAGACAGCTATGTTCCATAGGTGGACCTGCATCTGAGCGGGCAGCAGACGTGTGCTGAAAAGCATCACCCTAAGGCTACCTGCAGGGCGGCAATGATAACTGAGTTACACTGACTTCTCTTTGTATTCTACAAATGCGCAAAGTCCACAGATTTCATCCTGCAGATGTCTGCATCAGAAAGGCTCACACTATTAATTCCCGATTACTCATTCTGGTGGCAGGGAATTATGGCATGGATAATCCAAACTGTAGATAAATTAAAAATAAACCTTATATTTGGCTTTGGAAGGCTTCTTTCCCTTAGATTCAAAAAAAGCACAGCTAATTATTTGAGAATCTAAAACCTCACTTTTCTCTAATTCAAGATGAAATATCCCCCTCCCCGACCCTGATTCATTTTCTCACATCTTATACACCATGTCCTCTCTTGCTCACCAAGAGAGCACTGTACAAGCACATGGGACCTGGGGCCAGTGTGCAGCTGGCCGATGAAGGACGCAGTCATTCATGGTATGCAGAACCACATCTGGTAAGGCATGGAATGGAAACCAAGGCTGATCTGGGGGAGTGTGGTAAAACCGAAGAGTAGGGACAGGTTCTCAGGGGCTAGGACAAATTTTAGATATATGAATGGAAAATCTGATAGGTAGCATTCATGTTAATAAATCAGAAAGAAACAGATCAACTGCTCTGAATTATAACTTTATCTTTTATAAGGTAAAACAGATGCTTGGTACCTCAAAAGGTAGGGAAAGAATGATGAAGCAACTCTTCTAAATAGGTAGTAAAAACCTGGCTCTGAGTTTATTTAAAGATTAGAAATTTAGTTTTCCTCATAAGGGAGAAAATCCCTCCCAACTGTTTTGATTCTTTATGTCAATTATTTTTTTAACCTCTAGAGATCATATCATAAAACTTCTGGGTGTAGAAAGGGAGAAATGTGTCCCAAAGTGCCCCTATGTTTCAAATGGTTCATAACAGGACGCTAAGACTATATATGGCATTCAGTGAGTGTGTGTGTACATACAAAATTTGTATATATACATGCATACACATGCACACACATATTTGCATTCTCTCTCATGTAAAACTGTGGTACTCATTAGTTCTAAGTCTATCATACCTTCTAGGAAGATATAAATTAGCAAAGAACCTCAGTTTTAAAATCTGAGCCAAGTTACCATGGCTTACTTATTAATAAGCCCATGTTAAGTGAAGGCTGTGCATGAATTTTATTTAAAGGTACATAAAAAGTGTTTTGAATGCTGCAAATTCAAATTGGAAAGCACTGCATGGCTATGCAACTTCAAGTACTTTCCAGTATTTTCACCCAGGACAAAACCAGGGATGGTTCAGTTCACTAAGAAGAGATCCAGGATCTTTATTAAGGAAGTACCTCTGGGGTAGTGCCACCTGGGCAACAGAAACTGCTACTCACCTTATTCTGATCTGACTCTGCCTATCAACAAGCCTGCAATGTAGGGTAGCTGCTTTAATTCTCCAGATACAATCTGAAGGCAGACCACCTCACCCTCCACACCTCTATTAAGGCAGAACTAGGAAGGGGAGTCAAACACTAGATACTAAGAAACCAGATGGTACTAGGGGCAAAATAGAATAGGCACTGTCCCAAAAGCCATGAGGCCCTCCCCAGGCCACAAACGGCCCCATTGGTGACATTAACCGTGTTAAAATTACCTCCCCTAAGCTCTCTTTATTCAGGGACTTTACCAATATGAGGCTTAAAATCAAATGTGAATGAGAACCTGAAATAATGTCTATAAACTAATAGATATTATGATTCTAATGGAAAGCAGCAAGAAAGTCTTAAACTACATTTATATTTTCAAATCTTTAAATAATGCTTTGCAGCATATTTCTAATAAAATAGACTTGGCTTATTTACAAATTGAGCCATGATTGGTTTATACAGTTTAAACTTGCAAAAAAAGGTTTACTGGAAGCTTGTCAGTCAGAAAAAAAGTAATTATTCATCCTACTTTTAGAGATTTACATGAAATGGGTAAAATTCACAGGGTTAGAAAAGCCTGGTAAAGGATGTATTAATTAATTTTATGACCAGGAGTCATATGCAAATCAGCAATTAGTCAAGTTGAAAATAACTGAAAAAATTCTCTCCAGAACAGATATGAGCCTAGCAGCAGATATTATGAAAAGGGAATCCACTTTCTAGACGACTAAATTTAAACACTTCTACATTAAATCAGGAAACTGAAATTCCAAGTTTACTAGCATATTTATAAGTAGAAGTCTGAGGCCTTCTTTTTTTTTCTTCTTTTTCTTAAAGCTACATTTCAACAGGTCCAAATCACCTGGACAATTTATATTTTATGCCACCAAGCTTCATCAAAAGGGTGGAACAATGTGTAACATTCAGGGACATGACAGGTTGAGGGGACTGTTTTAATAGCTATAGGTGCTTCAGTGTAGAAAGAGGCAGTTGCCAAGGTGCTTCCAGGGGCAAAACCAAAAAGCACTGGGACCAAGAAAGGACTGCCTGTAGACAAGAGGGATTGCAGCAAACTAAGGCAGGAGAAAGTGAGGGGCTGCTACACTCTGCGATAAGGCAATCCAGCTCTCAAGATGTGTTCTTTAAGCTTGCTGTTCTATGAGCCCTAACCTGAGGGTGCTGGCTTCAAAAGAAAAGTGACTTCAAATACAAAACTCAACAGAGAAGCTAGCAAAGTGCTGAAAAGCTACTTCAGATCTTGAAAATGTGAATGGTAAATAGCTTTAGTATCAAATCCAACCAATTGCATGCATAGCTTAACCTGCACTGGACTGACGACAGCTACACTACTTGGCAACCAAGAGCTGGGCGGATGTAACCATCGGGAGCTGCACTGCAGCCCTGGTAAAAGATGAGCCTTAGAGACTGAACAAAAAGAAGCCAAGCCACACTCAGTAGGGGAAATGGACGTCTACATTAATGCAACTGCCACGCCAAGGCAATTAACATGCCAAGACCATCTGGTCCTGCCTAAGCTAGGACTTCTTGATATTAACAACTGATAACTTTCTAAAGGGCTTCTATTTTTAGCTCCAAATATCTGTACAGGTAGCTTTGATACCTCATAAAAGACGGTGAAATCATGTCATCTCTCCAAGAACTACCAATGGATGATAAATCAGTACATTAATAATTTATATCCTGTCTACCACCACTACCACCAAACGATTACAAGCAACTGATAAATGGAGGTAATTTCAGGGCAAGAGGCTAAGAGTGGCAACGAATCACTTCAAGTAAAATTCAATTTAGATGTCACCATATTAGACTGTCAAGATAATTGGAAACTATTAATAGGGAAAGGACATTTTTAATAAGTCGTTTGGTTAAAGGTCACTTGTGCAAGTTTAAAGTCTTACTCCTCTTATTCTTACCCACAAATCTCTACAGTGTGCATCTTTAAGCAACAGCCCAATTATTTTAAAGGTCTGCATAGTTAACATGTCCCTGAGGTGCCTTATTAAACTATTTATTTCATTCAAAGTTCCTAAAACTTTAACCTACTCATCATTTTTACCAGGAGTGAAACATTCCCTGAAAACATAATTAGTATAAACCTACCTCTGATGTACTCAATACTTTCGCCTAACTAATAAGGTAACCCCTAAATCACATTCCAATGCAAATTATGGCTCTGAAGCTGATTTCATAAAGGGCAACTAGACTAAGCATTTAAAACAAAAACAAAAAGCAAAGCTTTAGGCATGACTCACTTGCTGCAAAGAAGAATCCTGTGAGAAACCCGTTTCTTTAAAGTCAATTTCATCATCACTGGATGAATGAATATGGCAGGTTGTAACCTATATGCATAAAAATGTAAAAAACTATTTAACATAGAAAAGTTTTGGACATTTGTATAAGCATTTTTATGGAAAAATTACATTTAGTTTTGCTCTCAATGTGTATAACCAAAAAGAAATGAAAATAAAAAACAAGAAACAGTTAAGCTGCAAAACCCACCCAGTAATTCAAGGGTACATACACATCATTTGACCACCTGGTTTGGCTCCCTGTCTTCCTGCTGCCCATTTGTGGTTACTGCTCTCCTCATTAATGATACCACCAGACCAAAGAACAGGTTAGAAAGAGGAGTTCCTTCATTTAAGTGATTTTGTTAACTATCTGAAATTAGATGCTTAAAATAGCTCAGCTGCAACACAAAAGTAATTTATATATAGACTATGCATTGGTGCATTCCGTCCTACATCAGCAAGAGGTCTGAACTGCTAATTGGAAAGAAACACGTGCCACTATGTAGGGGAAGACTGGCCATATCCCCGGGATTACTCATGAGCCACTAGAAATTTTAGTCAAGTTGAACTAAAACCACTTCCACCATCATTCACTTTCAATTTTGCACTTCCTGCCCGCACTAAGAAAAGTATTGTTGACAAGGCCAATCTGACCTGAGCTATCAGCCTCTTGCTCATAAAACGACTTAAAACTGTCTACTCCTCACAATGCCTTACCCACCCCAAACCTGAAGCCAACACTCAGTAATTAAGCAACTGCTCACCAATTCATGGTAAATGGTCTTTACAAATTCATAAATGTCACACAATTCTTTGTGTCTGTGTGTGTAAATGTATTAGCAATTAGAAATCAAGACATACAAATGATTAAGTACCATACTTACAGTAACTGCTATAGGGCAAGGGACAAAAAGACAGTCTGTGAAATTTTAGAAAAAAGCCCTCTACTTCTATGGACAACTTACACTGTATTTTCTGAGTTATTTATTCTGTACTTTTTGTAGAAATGTTTTGGACAGAGGACATTGTATCAGAGGAAGTCACAAGCAGCTGGTACCTGCCAATTCTAGTAGCTGTGCCTCAGAGTCCAGAATTAAACAAATTGTCTTGCTCTGTATGGTGAAGTTGTTCTAACTTTGGTTCAGGAATCCCAAATTCAAATTCATATAGGTCTGTATGGGATATGGCTTATAAAATTCTGAATAAGTCATTGTCTCAGGCAGATTAAAGTAAATCTCATTCTTTCCCTGTCAAACTTTATTTAACGTAACAAACAAACCCAAGCAAAATCAAGCTATAATTACCCAATTATTTCCAATTAATTCCTTCTACATCTTAAGGTGAAGAACACTCCATCTGACTTTTTAAATGCATTTTTTAATATAAAAAATAACAAATACAAAGCAAAGAAAGAAAAAAGCAATAATTTTCAAAGTACACTTCAACAAGTAGTTACAGAACTGATTGTAGTTTGTCAAGAGCTACCATTCCACCATCTGAGATTTTTCTTTCTAGCTGCTCGAAAACACTGGAGACTAGAAGGAATATTAATAGTGATATTTTAACAACACTATATTAAATATAGTTTGTTAAATCCCATTTTCTCTCATACTCCTCCTTCTCCTTTAATCCTTCTCCCAATCTATAGGGATCTCTGGACTATTCTGACTTTTTTATGTTGAGAAGGAGTGTCCACACTAAAGGACAGAGGGATGTAATTAATTGATAATCCTGAGAGGCTGGTCCCTTTGACATTCAGGATTTATCTGACCTAGAAACCCTCTGAGAATTACGGTTCCACGAAGGCAAACCTAGTGCATGAAACCTTTAGAGTCTCAGTTCTAGCCCTAGGTGTTCTTAAGAGTTAACAGGATTGACGCTGATTGGGATTTAGCAAACCATGGCAATTAGCACTATCTGACTGAAGCTTGTATAAGGCAGGCTCCAAAACAGCTTCTTGACTCTATCTGATCCCTCTTGGCCACTGATCCCTTATTTTATTACACTTCTTACTACCTTTTGGTTGGGAAGATACTGTCTATCTCATGATGCCAGAGCCAGACTCATCCCCAAGAGTCATACTCCATGGTGTCAGGCATATTTTCACCCCTAAACGGCTTGTACCACGTAGGGGGGAGGGTAATGATTTTTCTTGCAGAGTTGGGCTTAGAGAAAAAGGCCACAACTGAGCAACAAAGAGGTTTCCTAGAAGCAACTCTTAGGCTTTGTTATGGGTAGTCTTAGTGTCTTCCCCTCAGAAATAAGTTTCCTAAGGGCAAGCCTCAAATCCAGGGCTTGGCCTATTTTCTTGGGAGTCCTCAATGGTTGAGAGGGTACCCAGGGTTTCCCAAGTGGGAGAGCTTATAAGCTCAATATATATGCATTTTTCCTCTTCAGACACTCATGGGACTCTACTAATACTTTTAAATTATCAGCCCACCATAGTATGGGATGTGCCCCATTAAGCTGTACAGAGTTACAAGGCCTCATTCCTGTGCTGGACTCCAGGAGTTTGGGTTATTTAAAAGTGCTATCGAGAGAGACTGATTTAGATTATGTGTTACAGAAAACTTAGGTTCTAGACATAATAAACCTGTCTGCCATTGGTTTCAAACAGTAGCTGAAGGTCTAGAGTAAATACCCTATCATCTTTTACCCTGCAGTCTAATTTAGCTCAGACCCAACAATATTGGCTTCATTTAAACTCCAATTGAGGCTTGATCTCTTTTTTGAGTACTTTAACTGTTATTATATATAGCTATGCTAACTTTCTGGGCTGCAGCGCTCCATTTCTGGGTCCTAGGTGTCACAGAACTAGTCAAAGTTCTAGGGAAATACCAGCTGATACAAACAGAGCTCAGTGTCTCAGAATCCAGAAATACATCTATAACTTCAGACCAAACATGACTGCCATGAGGGCCCATGATCTAGGCTCCCATTTTCTTATAAGTATTCTCTGAGAGAGACCTTAGCATATTTGCTCTTTTGTTTCTGGCTTATTTTGCACAACACACTATCCCCAAAGTCTATTCAATTCATTGTGTGCCCCTCAACATCGCTCCTATTTTTAGCTGCACCATATTCCATCACATAAATTTATTACCATTCACCACTGCACTTCTATTGGGCATCAGGGATAATGTCCAAAATAAACAAACCAATTAACATTTACTTTTGAATCTGGCCCAACGAAATCAAATGTAGAATTCATGATCAGTGAAAGGAACCTACTTGATTGAGTCAACAGCAGCATTAGTGAATTATTGGGGAAAGCTGTGTAGTGGTGGGGGGTGGGGGGGTATGTTCCAGGCAAGCCCAAGTAGAGCACAGAGGAAGCCAGAGAACAGGGCCAGGCCACAGCAGGAGAAATGCTAGGGGGTCACTGCCCTCAGGTCAAGTGGTTCCACTGCACTGGGATCTAGAGATGGTTCAGGCTACTCTTCACTTCACACTTGGCCAGCAGGCATTTTAGAGGGGCAATCCCAAGATGGGGAACAGAAAGGGAGAATTCAAAGAGCAAGTTACGTGAATTAAACTTCTGAGAACAATAAAAGAGTGGGCTAGTTCTCACTGTGTCTTGATATCAAAGTTCAGGCAGGATACAACATCTCCTTGTTTGTACTTTTATGGTTTCCTAAAAAATAAGATTTTTCCAGCTCACATAATTGAAGATGAGATGGAAACTAACTTTTGCTGAGCAGCTTCCATGTGCCAGACACTGTGACACCTCTAAGTGCTCTATTTAAACTGTATCTTCAAAGCAATCCTGGGAGATATTTAAAATAAGTCTTTTCCCTCCAAAGAGAAACTGTTTTAGCAAGTTATCACTGATAACAACACCATGCACATACGCCTTCACAATTACATTCACGAAAGATGTGGTAATTCCAACTCTATTCATATCACCCTGGTCTGAAATTATTATTAATAAAAAGAGTTAAAGACCATTTAATTTACCTGTGGGGAAAAACTTGCTACTCGGAATCCTACCATTTCAGAATTCAAAACTGAGTTCCTGATTTACAATTCCATATACATTCCTTTTGAGGCACTGCCATTTCAGTAAATGCCACCTTCATTCTACTTCCTTGGCTAAAAATAGTGTTTCTTGTTTCTTCTCTCCCACTCACCCATACCTGCTCTAATTTCAAAATATAATTCCGAATCCCATCATTCCTATAAACCAAGCCTGTCACCACCTTCTGGCTCAATGCTAAATATCACAGCTAACCCATTTTCCTGCTCATAACACTTTCTTCCCTTATAGTCTGTTCTCAACCCAGCAGCTATAGTATTTCCTTTTGTTTTGTTTTTAAATAAGTCAGTGGATACCTTGTAAAAATGTCTGCAAATGTTGGGTGGGTATAGTTTAGTAAACCCCTCCCCTACCAGTGATACTGAATCAGATATAGATTTTGGAAGAACTGACCTTAACATTGTCAAGTGAGTGAAACCTGTCAGAACATCACCCATCCATCCCCCTATGAGATCTGTGAAGGTCTGACTATTTAATAGTGGAATTTCAGTCATCTAGGACAGACTAGAGGGGAAGACTAACAGTGTTTTTTAAAAGTACCTATCAAATTATGTCACTCATTATACAACCTAATGGCTTCCCATCTCACTAAGAGTAAAAACCAAAATGCCCGCCATGGACTAAAAAACTGTGTAAGATCCAACCCCTCAATGACTCTCTGATCCCATGTCCTACTGTTCTTTCTCTTACTTGCTTTGTGACAGTCACACTGGACACCTTGCTCATCCCTGACACAGACAGGAATGACCTAATCTCAGGGCTTCTTACTGCCCTCACTTCCTTTAAGCCTCTACATAAATGCTATCTCTTCAATAAAGTTCACTTAGGCAACCTTATTATTATTATATTTTCCCCTAGGTACCTGACTCTTTTACTTGCTACTTTGAATGGAATTTTTCCCTTAATGACTCCTCAGTTAGGTCATTGCTTGTGTACAGAAACATGATTTTTGCACGTTAAATCCCACCACCTTGCTGAATCTGTTAATTAGTTCAAGTAATTCTGTTGCAGATTTCTCAGGATAATATCATGTCATCTGCAAATAATGAAAGTTTTACTTTTTCCTTTCCAATTTGGATGCTTTTTATTTCTTCGTTCTGCCTGACTGCTCCAACTAGAACTTCTCGTACAATGTTGAATAATGGTGACAGAGGGCATCCTTATCTCATTTCTGATCTTAGGGGGAAAGTTTTCAGTCTTTCTCCACTGAGTATGATGCTGGCTATCGGGTTTTCATGTATGCCCTTTATTATACTGAAGAAGTTACCTTTTGATTCCTATCTTTTGAAGTGACTTTATCAGAAAAGGATGCTGAATTTTGTCAAAAGCGTTTTCATCATCAATTGAGATGATCATGTGATTTTTCCTTTCAATTTGTTAATGTGCTGTAGTACATTAATGGATTTTGTGTTGAACCATCTTTGCATTCCTGGTATACACTCCACTTGGTCATGTTGTTTAATCTTTTAATGTGTTGTTGGATTCGATTTGCTAGTATTTTGCTGACCAAAGAAATCTAGGCAGTATATCTAATCTAACCTATCTTGGATTAATGTTAAAGCATCCTTAAAAATGTGCAATATCTTTGTCCCTAAAAATACTACAAAGCAAAATTTCTACTGGAAAGACTTACAACAAATTGAGATGGTATTTAATAAAGACTTTAGGAACAAAGAATTGAAAGTATCTTGGAAAAAATTAACCTGAAAAGTCTCAATAACAAAGTTAACAAATGGGGCTCACTCATTATGGGTTATCTGCAATGTTAGCAGGATTCTAACAATCTCATCATTTCTGCTTGATAGATCAATGAGAATTCTCCTTATTTCACTTTAGTGTTGATTTATGTAACAAAAGTATGATGGTATAAAGTGCAATAGGCAAAAGGTATCTGAATGTCAATTAAAGTGAAAGAGAGAGTCCAGAAAAATCTTTTTCTTTCTACACAGATGTAAAAGTCTAGAATTATCTGACTCAAAGGGGACAGAAAACTTGTTCTGCACTGTGTGCACATACACCTGTACATAATTATACATAAATACTGACATTATGATCATATCTTGATGCTGACAGAATCATGTAAAGTAACTAAGGATTATCTAAACTGAAAGGAAATCCTTCTTTGCTTAGAACTGTTTGCAAGAAAAGTTTCCTAAGATAAGGAAATTTTAAAAAAATCCTGATAAGTTTAACTGCATTTTTTACTTTCACCCTTGAAGTCAATCAAAGGTTAATTTTTAAAGCAGTTTCTCAAACAAAAATAGGAATTAATATTCCTTTTAAAATATGAAACCTGACAAATATCCCCTTATAAGGAGCTTGTGTTGCCAGCATTCTTAACAAGGAATCGATATGGGGCCTTTTCTAAAATTAAACTGCTTAATTTAAAACAATTTGAAAGGATAATTTCACTCTACAATGAAATCCTCACCATCCAGAACTCTTAGGTTAGTGATATTCTAGATATCTAACCCAGATTACATTATTTTAACCAACTTGATTAGGAAATGAACAACTACTATCTAAAATGAGTAATATATTCATCAAAAAATTACTTAAGCCTTCCTTGATGAGTAAGGAATGTCATTATGAGCATCAGTTCTATGCTGGGTTGTAACACATTGAGAAACCAAGGGCCATTAAATCTATTTTAATTAAGTGGCCCTACATAGCTTCCTTTTTAGTTCCCTCTTGAGTCTTCCAATTCCTAACACTTACTAATTCTATCATTATACACATCTGAAAAAAATATTACCTCACCAATTTGGCAAGACTCTGGAAAAAACATCAGGTTTGTTAGAGAATCTACAAAATGAAAGAAACATGCCTCTCAGGCAGTATGACACAGGATAATCAGGTGACTGCTCTGGGGTTCCCAAGAC
This sequence comes from Tamandua tetradactyla, assembly GCF_023851605.1. Taxonomy (NCBI): domain Eukaryota; kingdom Metazoa; phylum Chordata; class Mammalia; order Pilosa; family Myrmecophagidae; genus Tamandua; species Tamandua tetradactyla. The sequence goes on from NC_135335.1 coordinate 5,954,346, forward strand.
CTTTCTGTTTTCCTTTTGCTTGCAAATTATGTTCTGAACAGATAAGGTTGCCAGATATTTGAACTTCTAATGGTCAAGGTTTACTTTATACTAAAAATTCAAGATTGCAGCCACTGAATTTCCAATATAGAATGAAATGCGTGACCCACACACTACAACAAAGAGTCAAGTACTGCTTCTACCTAAGTCAAGGTTACCAACTTGATTATATTCTAGCGAGTGCTTAAGAAAGGAAAGGCTTTGGCCCATTTTCAAAAGCAAAAGCAAAAACAATACTTACCTTAAAATGTAATGTGTTCATAAAAAAAAAAAAAAAATCAAAAAACACATTCCAAAGTCTAATATAATTCTTTTTTTTAATTATCAATGCCATTATTCCCTGGCTAAAAGTACCATTTTTGTTCAAGATTTTAAAACTGGAGTTTCAAAGCCACTTACAAAAATGAGGATAAATTCAACTCAATAACATAAAAAATATCCAAATATTTAGCTTTTCTAACCATCCGGGGTATGTGAGGCACAAGGCAACAAACCCAATAGAACCAATGGATGGTTTGGCTGTTTTGCTGAAATGCTTAGGAGGCAAGACACTGAGGAAAATGAAACTAAACATGCTGCAAAGTAGAAATCGGTGGCTTCTTTGTAAGCCTTTTTGTCATCTCAGGCAGGTAATCAGATGTTGACCAGTCAAAGCAGAAAGAATATTGTGTGAATACTGACCTCCCTTTCCTGGTAAAGAGACATGAACTTATCCTTAGGCCCACAATTACTGGGCCAAATGGAGTATCTTTTACATCTTTCTGAATAAAATGGACAAAGGCTAAGGCAGCACTGAAAACATATAAATATAACCTTGTAAAACCTACTAGATCTACCGTGTTCCTCTTGTTAGTTTCTCCTAAGGAGCTTGTGCAGAACGTCTCCCATCGCTCCCTGACTTCATCTGGAAGATCTTTAGAGCAAGAAAAGAAAAAAAAGCATCATCATTACAGTGACCTGCACAGAGACCAACAGAGCAAACGTGTAAAGTGCAGGACAGCCCTAGGCTCATCAGGGGTGAAAGCGCCATCTTGGGTGAGTAAGTGAGTGATAGCCCAGTGCTTGGAGAGGAACAGATTTAGAAAATCTTTTGCAACCTGAATCCCAAGGACTTTCAGGAACCAGACATCCCCCAAATTGTCTAGATTTGAAACCAAGAGCCCCAAATAACCCCAAGGATCTAACAAGTTTCTGGAAATCTTTTGGTAAATTTGTTTCCAACAAGCTCTTCTGAGAAAGCTTTTGAGACTGGGGGGGTGGAGGGGTGGGAGTGGGGGCAGGACTAGTTGCCATTGCAAATTAAATTTAGGAAATGTTGCAAATGTCAGCTCCCACACACTTTTCTGAGACACACTGATTACATCCGGTCAACAAATATTTTATGGAACTCAGCCTGGTTTCCAAAAATGCTCTAAGACAATGTCTCCTAAACGTTTCTGCCACAGGCAGGCCTATGGACACACAAGCAACAGTGAAATCCCACCTTCTAGAAAACTTTCATGAAAAGGGTACACATGTTTTCCTGAGAGAGTGGAAGTACAGCTGTAATTTTGGAAGCCTTACTACAACAAAGTGGTCACTTGGCAACTCTGGTTTAAGCACACGTATGCACTCACATAAGCACACCCGGCAAGCAATTTCCATAAAAAGAATGATTAAAAAAACATACCACATCACATGGCTGCTCTTTGGTGAGGACAAAAACTGTGATGTCATAGCTTATATATACCTCCAGAAGCAAAACTGCAGGTAGGCTAGCTCCATTTTCCATCACTGAGAGACAACCATGCTTGTAACAACCATACTTATAACTCAAGAGCTAACAGCCTCTTGCACACACAAACATTCTTAAGAGATAAATAGAAGGGCACACTGGGAATTAATTTTCAGCAAGTTAACTCTGAATGTATTCTGTATCATAGGTATTAAAGAGTTTTCACATTCAGAGTAAGTCACAGGACTAAAAATTTCTTTGGTCGGAACCCAGGGTACAAAGACCTCTTCATGGTGTCATTTTAGGAAGAGATATGGTTGGGTGTCAGTATAAAAGGCACCCAGCACAGTTTCTGAGGTAAACTTAAGGCTGACTAAATTTAAATCCTAGTATACAAACAGTTCTCAAGAGCTTAATGCCCCTCACTTAATGATGGAGATATGGCAAATGTGCTGATGCATGGTTTAATATCCAAGTTCAAGGGTATATATATATATCTAGGCCTTCAAAAGAAAATAAAAAGCAAGTGTATGAAGACGATTGTATAATGATATACCTTTTACAATGTGATGGGAAAACCCTGTGTCTGATGCTCCTTTCATCTGCCCAGAGTATGGGCAGATGAGTAAAAAAATATGGATTAAAAACAAATAAATAATGGGGGGGATAAGGGGTAAAATAAATTGGGTAGATTGAAATACTAGGGTCAATGAGAGGGAGGAGGGGCAAGGGGTATGGGATGTATGAGTGTTTTTCTTTGTTGGAGAGATACAAATGTTCTAAAAATGATCACGATGATGAATCACAACTATGTGATGATAGCATGAGCCACTGATTGTATACCATGCGTGGACTGTACGTGTGTGAAGATCTGTGAATAAAAATATTTTTAAAAAAAGCAAGCATAATTATAGTTCAAGTGGTTCAAATACCAGAATACCTGTACTTCAGACTCAAAATGTTAGAGAATGATTTACTGAGCAATGCTTTTTGAGACTGACACTGCATAACTCTAGTATGCTGAACTTGGCCAAACCTGCTAATATTTACTAAAAGAACAGCAGAAATAAGAACAAAGATACATAGCAAAGAACTACATGGCTCAAATAAATTCCTAAGAACCTCATCCAAATTCTCCAGACAATTAACAAAATATAAAATTCCACAAATAGCTATTACATATGCTGTATATCCAGTTTACCCTTAATTCTTTTTTCCACTACAACAAAAATTTAGTTAAAACTCCATAAACTTACCTTTGATAAGTTGCTGTACTAATGTACTATTGGGGCCCTTATCGGTGCTATGCACGATACAGTTGGCTATTCTTGTGAGATGTCCCATGTAACCATGCCGTCTTCCTCCCTCAGCCCTATAAGAAATAAGAGATATTCAGATCCCTTACTGGATGGAGTGATGAAATAGTTTGGTTAACACTGTCTATTTAAGCAATCATTCTAAAATCTAAGGGGACAGAAGATGATGACCATGGACTGGAAATGAAGAAGTAAAGAAGTGGAGAGGAAGGAAAAGGCACAGAGTCCAAAATCTGTCTACTTAGAAGATTATACTGTAGTTTAAGCAACAGTATATACTGTATTTAAATATGCAAATCAAGCCATTAACCCTCAGCAATGCATTATCTTAAAAAACAACACAATACCTCACCCCACAGGAAACACTTGCTGATTGACTAACATGTCTTTTTTTTGTTACCTTTATGTAAAACTACTTTTCCAAATTTTAATTAGATTGTAGGGAACTCGGGTGAGTAATTCTGCTGGTTCTTTTCTTAAAAAAACAAAACAAAACAAAACAAAAAACCACAAATCTTAACCCTATCAATTAATAGATAATTAAATGCCAATGGCATGTCTCATTGTAAGCTATCACTTGTTCACAAACTGCCTGGAATACAGGAGAATATATTTATTCCTCTCCCCTTTTCTCCTATCTGGTATCTAATCTTTCCACTTCTGAATCATTCTTTACATTTAGGCAAACATTTCATATCAACATGATTTCTCTATTTACAAAATCCAAGACTTTTAATTCCATGAAACAGAAGACATTTGGTTGTAGACAGGGAAGAAACTGGAGACATTTTTGCTTAGAACTTTGAAGAGCCACCAAAAAAACTATTCTATACTTCAAGACTTGTCGGAAATACAGCATCTGGGAACACCGAGCGGTCAGAAGGCATAGGACTGGTCTCAACTAGTTGCTAAGAATATTAGTTTCACAAAAAGATTCAAAGACCCAAGTATTCCTTAAATGCCACTTCTTACTCATATGCTCATTTGCACAAGCCCACAGCTGAAAACAGAGACCCATCTTCAGGTTTTGGCCCAGGGCTTCCAATGTTCTCAGGACTATGGTGCAAGAAAACATTAGAAAAGCTCCTTCAAGACCCCTCAAGGTGGGAGGAATGTTACTAGTTACACCTCCAGACTGTGGAGCTAAAGGAGAGTGGGGAGATGGTACAATGGCTGGGTTCAGGTGTCAACTAGGCCAGGTGATGGTGCCAGCTGTCTGGTCAGGCAAATACTGGCCTGTTACTATAAGGATATTTTGTGGGTGGTTTATTAAATTATCAGTCAGCTACTGCATCTGTGGCCAATCATAGCTACAATTAACCAAAGGTGTGTCTTTTGAAGGGAGGGAATCTAATCAATTGGATTTAATTCAATCAATTAATTGAAGACTTTTAAGGGAAAAGAGAGAACTTTCCATTTTTCTTCAGCCAGCAGGTCAGGCTTTCCTGTGGAGTTTCTCGAGGAACTTCATCAGAGTTGCCAGCTTTGCGGCCCCAGAATTTTGGACTCTTACATTTCCACGGTTGCATGAGACATTTTTAGAAATCTCATATTCACAGATATCTCCTGATGGTTCTGTCTCTCTAAGAACTCAGACTAATACAGGTGGGGTCAGACATGGACAGAGATGTCAATCTGGCTCCACACAGCTACCCCAGAGGAGCACCATCTGGGAGAACACAGCTGAGGTGTGCTAAGACATGCTCCTTGCAACACCAAATTTCCCACACGAAGAGTGGAATCAAGGTGCTATCAGAGTTTATTAAGCAATTAAAAAAAAATCAAACTTCACAAAGTAAAGCTGACACCTCACATGCATTTCCTTACTCTCTGGGGGTAGGGTGGGGGTGGTGCACAAGATGCATCTGAATACACTCATGAGAAGACTTCTGGGAGAAACCAAAGGGACATGAGACAACTTTCTGGGGTGATGGAAATGGTCTTGCTCTTGACTGTGGGGATAGTTTCACACCAGGATATGTTTATCAGAATTCAAGAACTGTACAGGAGAAAAGGATGAATTTCATGTAGGAGAATATCCCAATAAACTTGACGCAGAGAAAAATGCGCACAAGAATTATGCCTTGAGAGCATTTTCAAAGCACACCCTATGCCACCCCCTTCAGAATCTCAGAGGTGACATGAAAGGTCATTAGGCACAGAAATGAATGCCTGTTACAGACAATAACACTATGAAAAAAAGTGCTGAATAACAAAGCTACTTACCTGTTAAAGACATCAAATAACCTTGCCCATCAAGTAATGAAAACGTTCTAAACCAAAAATACCAAGCTATTTCCCCCTCTAATCCATGTAGGAAGTGATCCTTCTATAGAATGAGCACAGTGTTCTGTTCTAATTCTGAAAAGCAATTTATTTCACAGCTTTATCTATCGATACCACATTATCCTCTCAAAAGAAAATCAGGTACCCAATAAGAACCCAGAAGTTTGTAAGGCAGTTCAGAGTTGGGGGTACTCCCAATTCCCTGGTTTCCCCTCAGGAGAGGTAGAATGACATGGAGATCTCAATGTAAATATTAGAAAAATATCTGTTATAATAATAAAATAATCTGGAGGTAACAAGAGAATTGTTTAACCTGGAAAGTTGTTAGTTATTTTAATTATTATTTAATAATCATGTAATTATTTTCACTTCTTTCTTTCTAGGGCAAGGGGTACATATACCTCAACTTATAAAGCAAACTGAATTCCTTTTAGAAAACAAGTTACTTACTGTTTCTTCTCATTCATTTCCCAGGCTTCCAGTATTCGTTCTATTAACTGACATTTTTGAAAAAGCTGAGTAAAAAAAGAATTTCAACATTTGTGTAAAAGTCAAAGTGTGAAACCTTTTAAATGAAACAACTCTAGTTAAACAGATGAGGTATGCACAGCATGGTAAGTATACTGGCTAAACTAAATGCAGTGTGGTGATAAGTTTACTCAAAGTCTTCCAAAAGATAACAGGGATTCAAAAGTCTCACTCAACCCTTCAACAGCGCATGTGCAGTCTAACTACAATATTACAGATACTTCCACATGCAAAGACTTAAGACAAAGCAAAGCCTGCTTTCATCAGCCATGAAAACTGGTCTCTGAAATACAGAGAATAACCAAAACTAAAATAGAATAATGATAATTATGTCCTCACAGAAAATAAAAATTTAACTTGGAATCACAGAACCTACAAGAAAGCAGCAGCCTAACTTCCTAAAGCACCTTTTAGCTGAAAGGGGTTTGCTCAACATAACTCAGAACTCATTTCTCCCATCTTTCAGCCATGAATTCAGCTCCAGAAATTAAACCCTAGAATTATCCTAATTGTTCAAGGTTTTTCTGAGGTATTTAGAATTCTGCAGTTCTTCTCACTTTCAAAGCACCTCTAAATCTTCAAATCTGATAGTTTCATAAAATAGGCAGACCATTTGAAATACCTTTTACTTAAAAAAGATTGTTCATTTATAATGGGTATTTGCCCAAGATTGCATTTATATTATCATTGATAAAAAATACAATGAAAACATGACAGTTAAATATTTACATCCTAAAAGCTAACCTCATGTTCTTTAACCTCAATTTTGTTCTTGGTGAGATGGAAAATGCTATAATAAGGACTGGAAGAAAAAAATAAGACCAAGTGAGCTTACATGTTTCAATAATAAATTGTCACCAGTGGAGTCTTGCTCAGCAATTGTGCCATTTTCTGTATTTTCAAAAGGACTTGCAAGAATCAGTGCAATACAAATTTCCACTTGTGTATGTAAAAAGTTATTCCAAGTGTATTTGAAGAACATGTCCTACAAAAAAGAAAAGCAATATTTTAATTTAGTTATTTCAAAGTATAAGCCATTACTTTAATACATTTACCAAATGGTGATTTAATGGTTTAAAGTAAAATGATCTTTATCAGCACAATAAAACTAATTTAAATGAACACAAGTTTATGTTACAGGTCTGAAACATCAAGCATGAACAGCCTAAATAATATCTATTTGTCTGACATGCTGAAATTTTCATGGAATCAAATAGAAATCAACAACAAACATATAAAGAAGACAAGAAGAGTAAGTCTCGCAAATAAAAAATTCTTTTTCTTTCTTTCTTCTTTTTTTTTTTTTGCATGGGCAGGCACAGGGAATCAAACCTGGGTCTCTGGTATGGCAGGCAAGACTTTTCAACTTTTTTTTTTTAAAATATTAATTACCATCATGTAATTATCAGTACCCTGATAATTTTCAGTACCCTGCAATAATGACATTCCTTTGTTCTTCCTCATGCAAAAATATTTTTAAAATTGTACCTTGTACATTTCATTATTATTATACACTCTAGGCATTCCTAGATTATACCATCTCAATCTTTAATATCTATCTTTCTTTCTGATTTCATTTATGTCCCCAGTCCTCCTCCCTCTATCATTCTCACATGCAGCTTCATTCAGTGTACTTTTCAACTTCTGAAGCAACTATTTCAAATATTAAATTCAGTGAATTTTCAACAGTGTTTAATGAAATTAATGAGAATTTCCATTTGATTCAACAAATATATACTGACAGCTTTTGTGCAGGGCACTGTGCTAGGTTTGATAAGGAGACACAGTAGACAATCTTGAGGTGCTCACAACTTAACAATAACCATTCAGACATTCGAACACTCAGAGAACTTTCAACCGAATGGAGCAAAACAGAAAGGAGGCCTGAAAGGTGGGGATGTGTGAATCTCCTCAGAGTACAAAGGTTTCCTAAATTCCCTTAAAAAGTTGTATCATCGCAAAAAGGAAGAAATACAATACATAAAGGCACAAAATGCATAGTTAGAGTGGGTATTCAGGATATTGTTGAGTCTGGTTATCTAATTTCAAAAGAAAAAGTAATGATTAATTTTAGGAGATTTATCAAATTCATTATCACTAAAAAGTAGTTGTCAAGTTTAAAGCATTCCAGATGCCATTAAGAACACTCCTGATTCATGGGAGGAGGTCAAATATCACTGTTAATAGGAGTCTGGAAGAAGCTGATTCCAGCAGTCATAGAAAACTGAGGGATTCCAGACTTCAGTGGGGGAAGAAACCGCACATATGATAGAAACAGCAAAAGAACTAGTATTAGAAGTAAAGCCTGAAGATGGGATTGAACTGCTATAATTGTGTGATAAATTTTTTTTAATACTTTTATTGAGAAATCATCTCACTCATTTTTTGCTTCTTATGGATAAGTAAAGAAAATGGTTTTTAAAAAATATTTTTATTGAGAAATCTTTATACATTCTTTGCTTCTTATGAATGAGTAAAGAAAGTTGTTTCTTTTTTTTAAAAAAAAACCTTTACTTAGAAATCTTCATATACAATCTATACATCCACGGTATACTGTAAATGGCTCATAAATATCATCAACATGATCATTTTTAGAACATATACATCACTCCAGAAAAATAAATAAAAAGAAAAAACTCATACATTCCATACCCCTTACCCCTCCCTCTCACTGACCACAGTATACCAATGTATTCCATTTTTTATCCTTTATCCCCCATTATTTATTTTTTTATGCTTATTTTTTACTCATCTGCCCCTAACCTGGATAAAACAGGCATCAAACACAGGTTTTCACAATCACAAGGTCAAATTGTGAAAGCTATATAGTTATACAACCATCTTCAAGAATCAAGGCTACTGGAACACAGCTCAACAGTTTCTAGTACTTCCCTCCAGCCACTTCCATACACCACAAACTAAAAAGGTATCTCTAATGCATAAGAATAACTTTCAGGATAATCTCTGGACTGTCTGAAATCTCTCAGCCACTGAAGCTTTATGATACCAGGTCCCACCTCATCCTGGGAGTACTGTTCCATGTTGCCAGGGAGAGTTACATCCCTGGGAGTCATGTCTCAGGTAGGGGGGAGGGCAGTGAGTTCACCTACTGACTTTCATACCTTCAGTGCTTTAGCTCAGAGTCTCAGGTTTCCTGAGATGCAATCTACTCCTTGTGAAGATGCTGTGACCATTATTGAAATGACAGTAAAGGATTTAAAATATTTATCAGTGTATTGATAAAGCAGTGGTAAGGATTTGAGAGGACTGACTCCAATTTTGAAAGACGGTCTACCCTGAGTAAAATGCTATCAAACAGCATCGCATGCTAGAGAGAAATCTTCTGTGAAGGGATGAGTCAGCTTATGTGGCAAACTTCACTGCTGTCTTATTTTAAGAAAGTGCCATAGCCACTCCAACCTTTAGCAGCCACCACTCTGTTCAATCAGCAGTCATCTACATCAAGGCAAGAGCCTCCACCAGCAAAAAGATGATGAGCATCTGAAGGATCAGATGAGGATTCACGTTTTTTAGTAATAAGGTATTTTTAAATTAAGATATGTACATTGTTGTTTTTTTTTTTAGACATAATGCTATTGCACACAACAGACTACAGTATAGTATAACCATAACTTCTACATGCACTGGAAAACAAAAAACTTCTGTGATTCACTTTACTGTGATATTCCATATATTGCGGTGGTCTGGAATTGAACCTGGAATATCTCTGAGTATGCCTGTATATATAAAAAAGTTCTCACTTCACTAATAATCAAAGAAACATAAACCAATTTTTATCTGTCAAACCAGCAAAGAGGAAAAAGGGTGCCCTCATCACCGACATGGAGGCCTGGAGGCATTTGTAAACACCGATGATCAGAGTGCAGAGGCTATGGGACAGCAGTCAGTTGCATGTACGATGTTCAGGAGTGAAGAAGGCTTGTTATAAAACAGGAATGGAGAGGAAGAGTCCATTTGTATTAAAAGTACAACAAATATATGCAGTTAGTGGATACCTGTAGGGTACTAACTACCCTCTTCTCAGAAGTGACCCCTTTCCACAGTGCCTGGCCTTTGGCAGCACTTTTTGTACCTCACTTCAATGGCTGAAGCCACTTGGACAGGGGTAGATGCCTGCCTGCACAGAGCCTCTCTTCTAGGGCCATGGAACGGAGACAGAGATGCTGAGCCAGTGGATCATGGACACACAGCTGTACGTATATACAGAGAAGCAGACAGAGTGTCTTAGCAAGGAACAGAGGTAAAAGGCCATGGGGTCCCCAGTTTCCTGGTGGCTCTCATGCTTCTTGGTTATATAAAAGGGTCCCTTTGGCAGTATGGAAGGACTTCATGTCCTTGGGTATCATAAACTATTATATGCTTAAGAAAACTGCCCTTGTTTGTATAAGTCAGTTAAGGGGATTTCTGCTACAATCAAAAGAACCTTAATGAAATTATTATGATGATGAATAAACAACTATGCAATAATATTGTGAGTTATTGATTATATATCAAGAATGGAATGATTATATGGTAAGAATGATTGTGTTTGTATGTTGTTATGTCTAATAAGTAAATAAATAAAAAAGAACCTTAATGTTGGGGCATTAGACAAACATTAATGGAATTAGTAGAACACAGAATGCACAGAAGAAAAAACCTAGAAGGTTTTAAAAAAAACATTTTTGTTTACCAATGTTTTCTAAAAATTCATATACCACTTTAGTCACGGCAACTAAGCTGTTTTAGTCCCATGTTTGCCTCTGACAGGCCTGAGTAAGGAGAAAGACAACTCACCAATGGTGGGAGCACAAATATCTTAGGTGCACTTAAGGTAGCAACATCTACTTATTTTCAAACACGCAAACCATCTAATTCAGTAATCCCACTTCAGGAACTTCAGTTCAGAAATATTCACACAAGTATGCAAGGATGTATGAAAAGGGATGTTTAGTGCAGCCTATTGTGAAATTAGAAACAACACAAATGCCCATAATTTTTGCTAACTGCTAAAAGCTGTACAGATGCTTCTAAAAAGCAGGGTTTGAGAAAAAGAAGTATCACTAAAAATTAATGGAAAACCGCTGTTCCCAAATGATGCAAACAGTAGAATCCCATTTTTTAAAATAGTAATATAACACCTACATACACATGAATGAGTACAGGAAAAAAGTCAAGGGTATTAGGAGAATGTTTCATTTTATAGGTTTGGTTTTTTTTTAGTTGTTTTTATATTTTTATATTCGGGGATGGTAGGGAGGTGGTGCATAAGTAAATTAACAAAATGTGAATTAGTTTTACAATTTAGGGGAAAAAATAGTCAAATGCAAAGGACACCCTGAAGGGGGCAACTGTATTCTGTCTCTTGCCTGTTAAAACTGAGCTTCCCTCAGGGAGAAACCTGTATTCTAGTCACCCATGAAATCCTTTATTATATTCTTCACATTCAGCAACATTAAACAACTAGTAAAAAATTGCAAGCATTCAAAACGTACAATAAACTCAAGGCAAAAATATTTACAAAATTGCTTATGCTCAGACCAAGAACAAGTCATTGAAACATATTGAAAATGTGTAAATTTGTAAGTTAAGTTATAGATTTATAGCAGATCAAGGACAAATTAAGACGTGTAAGCGAGAGATCTTACCAATATGACTCCAATGCTATTCAGTTCAATAAGGTCCCCGTTCACACTGCTGGTGTGTGTCTGAAGGAGACTGGCGATCAACCGGATCACATTCAGGCGGGTGTTTCCCACAGGAGGATCCAGTACACCCCATGTGGTCTTCATCACACTTTTCTGAGGGAGAAAAAGCTTTCCAATTAAGACGATTAAACAAACAAACCAACAAACATAAAGGGTTTGTGCTAAGATATAACACCAGGTAAACTGACCATGCAAATAATGTGAGCTGACTTTTACACTGGAAGGAAAATTTGAAACTGCTTCTAATAAGTTTAAGATATGGTGAAATAACAAGGGAGAGAGAAAACTACAGAAATTCATGAAAAATGAGTACAATGTTCCAAAACCTGACCAGAAATTTAAGAAGCTAAACGAAGTCACAAGTGGTTTGGAACACAGTCCTCCTCTTTGCCAAATCTGTGATAAAAATACAAACTCAAAAGTTGCCTCTGGGTCACAATCCTGAAATGTGATCCACCTAAAACCTGTTCTTGTCCATAAAAGGATATTGCCATAGTTTGAAAGCACAAAAGACAGAAGCAGAACATTTCAAATTTCAAAGGTTTGACAGTTAAGAGTGACAAATTGTAGTCAACCAGTTAGGTTGCCCTTTCTGAACTTCCCCAGCCACACTAGCACCCACTCCCGCTTGCTCCATCTGTGCTCCTGGCCTTCACCTCTTAGGGCCTAATGGAATGATAGGCTTAGTTTTACTCCATGTAAGACAACACTAATCGACAGACTTCTTAAAAATCTTAATGGATCTACTTACACACCACATTATAGAGTAAAATCAGATACCAACTGACCTCACTCACTCCTAGGAGTAAAAGAGAGGAAGTCCAAACGAGACACTGCCTTATTTTTGAATCAGGGCCAAGAAGAATAAAAATGTGAGAATCCACATTAGATGTTGCCTTGTTTTTCCACCTAGAAAGAAGATGGGTAGGCCATCTAAGACACAGGTCAGTGGCACTTTATCACATACCCCTCTTCTTTCTCAGACCCTTTTTCCCATCTCCACCTTCCATTTGTGATTTTCTCTCTCCTGAATCCTTTTTTTTTTCCTTCCTTATTCTATTCTTTCCCTCTTAGGTCTGGCATGAAGAATGCCACTGACAGTAGTTGTCAAACACCAAAAGAGGCACCTTCCCTGAGGATGACAGCCAAACACTGCAGTCTGCATCCAACACAGGCTGGATTCAGGCACGATGTGGCAGAAACCAGCCCAGAGGATGAGGGAACACCAGAGCAGAGGGGGAGCCAACACTCCCTCACTGGTACTATCACCCATCTTAAAAGACAATGTGGAAGCTAGGTTTGACTCCCTAAGTTGTAGATATTTTCAAATCGTTTTGTGCTCTCTCCTTCCCAAAATGGCTAAAGAAACAGAAAACTTCTAAGAGTCAGAAGACAGAAACTAACATAACTTCCCCATAACTCAGAGTAGACAGCCACAGACACACACTTTATGATGGTGAGGACATGGGTGCCACTGATAAAGGGCAGAGGGAAGAGGAAGGTGTAAGAACTGGTGCTGGGAACAGAAATCCACCCTATGGATTTCAGAAGGAGCATGGCCCTTCCGACTTAAATCTCCACACCAACCTCAGGGGCATGGGGTGTGAAAAGAACACCAGGTATGGACTACTGATAACACTTCCATAGGCCTTCATTTTCTGTTGTTTGTGCTTTCTGGGGCCTGCTTGAGTGAACTGTCAGTTTTAGGCTAGCACACTATGCTCTCTACTGAAAAACTAACACTCCAAGTCATACCTCTTTCCATGCTGCACACTCAGCTTTCTACTTCTTAAATAAGGTATCTATCTATCCGACAGACTGTGGTGCTGCTTCAACTCTGTATAAGAAAACTTTCTTATACAAAGACCAGTCCTTGAAAAATTAACTTTACATTGAAAACATAAAAAAAATGTTAGAAGTCATTCCTTTTATAAAAATTTGTAGACGGAACAAAAAAAACTAGTTTCTGAAGCAAATATCTTGCTTAATTTTAATGCTACCCCACTCATCAAATGTAGAAAATATACAGAAATATATAATGAAATATTTATTTATATAGAAATAAAATCCAATTAAAAACTAGTTTGCTAAAATAGGATCAAAAACAAAAACAGCTGGCAGTGTGGCTTTGAGTGAGTTTTGTACATGCTGATTATAGATAGCTGCATCACTCTCAAGATTCATATACTTTTCAACAACTATTTAAACAGAATTATTAGGCTGGCCAGCCATGCTTAAGATGACAGACCTACCTTGGGTGGTTCAAGCAGGAGTTCATGAAAAGATCCAAGTCTTCCTCTGATGGCTTCGAGAACACTTTTGTTGACTGAACAAGCTGAATGACTCATGCCTGGTGGGCAGATCTCTATATGGCCTTCAAATCTTGAAACAAAAGTTAATTTTACTTATAATTTCAGAATAAATTATTCAGGCTGCACAGTACCAGCCACGGAGGAATACAAATAATCATTGCATATAAACATTCCTGGCTGTAATAAACTGGAAGAGGATGTAATAAACCAGAAGAGGGGATAATAAAACCTCGATGGGGACCAGCTGATAAGACCTGAAATGCAAAGGGATATACTGTCAGGTGAGAAATGATATGCAATCTCTTCACAATCTCCAATATCTCCTAATTCCTTAAAACTATTATACTAGTAGCAGTTCTATCTAACTGTTCAGAAAATTTGGAAAGCAAAATGAGATGTGACCCTTGAATTACAGGGCACACCCTTTCACCTGCCAGTTTCAGAGGTTTATAATAGACCTGTGCTTACAGTTTTTCTTGGGTAATCAATATTGTTTCCTATTGAAAAAGTTAAATTTACTCCTTTAGGCTTAAAATATTCCTCTACATAAAGCTCAAACTATATTCATTATAAACCACCCCTTATAGGAAAACAATTACATGTAAAATGAGACTTCCAAATCCCAACTGGTATTAGTACTTCCAGGTACAGTGTTTCTCAAAATGGGAGCCGGATAGAGTCCAGGGAGTGAGGAGAGGTATCAGATAATAGGAATTCTAAACACCTGATATGAAGTGTGAACTAAAGGATATATCTGAAAGTGGTATGTCAGCTCGAAAGTAGCATAAAATAGTGTTCATAATCTACTTATTGGAGCCAGACTACCTCAGATCAAAACCCAGTTCTTCACCTGCAACCCAAAAAGGAAATCAGGGTTCATACCAGATCTTCTTCCCAGGACTGCAGTCAGGATTGCCCTAATGTATACAAATGGCACCTAGAGAATGCTTGCTGTTATTACTATTACTGAAAAACACTACAAATTCTCGCCTGCCATGCTGGAGACCTGGGTTCCATTTCTGGTGCCTGTCCACGTGAAAAACAACAACAACAACAAAACAGCACTCTACACATATAAGTGATCTGCTAACTCTAAGAACTACATTTAACAGTATTCAGAAATTCAATTATTGGGAAAAGGAAAAAAACTTTTTGCTTCAATTATGGTATATTTTAATGTGTAGAGGTTTTAACAATTTATATGGCTTAATACAGCTTCTTCATTATAGTTTCTATATAGGATATCTTATTCAAAAGTTCTATGCACTCCTGTAATTCTTTGAGTGTTTGCATATTTTTTTTCTTCTATTATTTTTAATTCATCTAGAATTTATTTTTGTCTAAAATAACAGGTATAGGCATAATTCTCTTTCTCCAACTGATAGGTCATTTCCTCAGTCATGTTTATAGAAAAATTTGCCTTTCCCCATTTACTTGAAAAACTAGATTAAACCATATAATAAAATTCTTCAATCATCAACATCAAGTTTATTTCTTCATCTAATAAATTCTTGGTGAACATTTAATTTATGAACCAACGTAGGTCCCAATGGTAGATACCCATGGTGCTTTAACACTTATAGTGTTATGACACAGGCATATTTATTATAACAATGCATTTTAATATTCAGGAGGCAAGTGATCCCACCCAACAGTCTTGCTCAAAAATTCCTGGCTACCTCATCTTTTAATCCTTCCAAATATACTCAGCAATTTGGCAAAATCAAAACAAAAACTGTTACTATTCAGATGAGAGCTATATTATATCTGGAACTTAAATCTGGAAAGGTATAAGAAATGTATGTTTTATGTGTCAGGAGTTGATTCCATTTCATTGCTGAGAAGAAATCCATTGTACTGATACAGTTCAGTATTCGCCCGTTTAAGGGCAGTTTGACACGTTCACAGTTTTTGAAGATCACGAATAAAGCTGATGTAAACATTCACATACAGATTTTTGCATAACGTTAAGTTTTTCTTTTACTTAAGTAAATACCTAGCAGTCAAATAAATGCTTGTTTAACTTTGTAAGAAACTGCCAAGTGGTGTTAGAAAGTGGCTGCCTCATTTCGCATTCCCAGCAGTACAGCAAGCTTCCAGTTGGTCTTTATTTATGTATCTGCTCAAATCTTTTGACTTTAAAAAAATTGGGCTGTTTGCTTTTTTTGGTCAAGTGCTCACTGTATAGTCCTGGTATAAATCCTCTCTCAGACAGATGTGATTTGTAAATATTTTTCTGGTAGTCTATGGCTTGTCTTTGTATTTTCTTAACAGAATCTTCTGAAAAGATCTTAAAATTTTAATGTAGTCTTAAATTACCAATTTTTCTTTTTGGATTGGGCTTTTGGTGACATATCTAAGAAATCTCCACCTAACTCTAGGGCCAAGGTTTTGTTTTCTTCTAGAACTTTTTTCACATTAGTTCTATGATCCTTAACTTTAGCATAATGTGCAAGGTACACATCAAAGTTCAACTTATTACATATGGATGCCCAACAGTTCCAGCACCACTTGTTGAAAAGGATATCTTTTGCCACTGAATTGTCTCTGTACCTTTGTCACACACAAACTTTATGGGTCTGTTTCTGGATTCTCTGTTCTGCTCCAGTGACCTATACATTCATCCTTTGACCAGTACCATATGGGCTGAGGTACTGACTACTGTGGCTTTATAGTAGGTCCTGAAATCAGAGAGTGTGAGTCCCTCTTTTTGTTTTTCTCTTTTAAAATGGTTTTGGCTGTTTTATCTCCTTTGAATTTCCATGTAAGTTTTAGAATTACCCTGTTGATTTCTATAATAAAACAAATCTGGATTTTGTTTGAGAATGTACTCACTCTACAAATTAATTTGGGGGGAGTAACATTTCAATAATATTGATTCTTTTAATCCATGAATATAGTATCTTTTTCTATCTATTTAGGTTATCTTTTATTTCATTAGTATTTATGGTTTTCAGCATTAGAACTTGAGCATATTTTTTAGGTTTGTATCTAAGTATTTCCTGCTCCTTATTCTACTATAAATGATACTTTAAAAAAGTTCAAAAGTTCTAATGGTTCATGGCTTGTATGTAGAAGTACAACTGACTTTGAATATTGACCTCGCATCCTCCATTCTTGCTAAATTTACTCGTCAGTACTAGGAGATTTTTGTAGATTCTTAATGATTTTCTATGAAGGTAATCTTGACATCTGTGAACAGATAAAGTTTCATATCTTCCTTCACAATCTGTATCAATTTCTTTCTTGCCTTACTGCACTGGCTCTAGCTTTAGAACATGGTTGAAAGTAGAAAGATACGAATTACAAATAAAGTGAATAAAAGGAAAACTTTTCTTTTGTTTCCTACAGACACTGAAAGAATAAGACAATCTTAAAAAACAACTTACTTAACAAATTCAGTGGTTTAGGCGAAATGGATAACTTCCTTAAATAGGTAATGTGGATAGTCCTATATCTATACAAAAAGTTGAATTCACATGTGAAACCTTCCAACAAAGAAAACTCCTAGCCCAAGACTGGCTTAAAAGTTTGGCTACCAAAGATTTAAAGACTCTACCAGAATATAGAAGAGGGACACTTCCCAAATCATTTTGTGAGGCCAGCACTATTTTGATAACAAAACTAGACAAAATATTACAGGAAAAAAAAATCTGCATACCAAGATCCCACAAGAGCTTAGATGCTAAATTCCTAAGAAAATATTAGTAAATCAAATCCTCCAAAATATTAAACCATACCATGCCATGGTTTACCTCGGAAAAGTGCAAGGGTGATTTATCATTCAAAAATCGCTGTAATTCATATCACCAGACTAAAGGTGAAAAAAACAAATGATCACCTTATTCATTTATGATAAAATCCTCTTAGCAGATTAATAGAAAAGTACTTGAGAACTGATAAAAGGCCTCTTAAAAAAGTAAAAAATAAAACACAAATCCCTATAGCTAACATCATTTTTAGTAGTAAAACACTGAAATGATTTTCCCCTAAAATGGGGGAGCATGGGAAGGACAGTTGCAATTACCACTCCTCCTTTTCAACCTTGTTGAAATTTTGTAATTCTGGTAGAGTCTTTAAATCTTTGGTAGCCAAACTTTTAAGCCAGTCTTGGGCTAGGAGTTTTCTTTGTTGGAAGGTTTCACGTGTGAATTCAACTTTTTGTATAGATATAGGACTATCCACATTACCTATTTGAGGAAGTTATCCATTTCACCTAAACCACTGAATTTGTTAAGTAAGTTGTTTTTTAAGATTGTCTTATTCTTTCAGTGTCTGCAGGGAACAAAAGAAAAGTTTTCCTTTTATTCACTTTATTTGTAATTCGTATCTTTCTACTTTTTTCTTAGTTGCTGTGGCAAGAGATTTTTCAATTTTATTGATCTTTTCAAAGAACCAG
Organism: Tamandua tetradactyla; assembly: GCF_023851605.1. Classification (NCBI taxonomy): domain Eukaryota; kingdom Metazoa; phylum Chordata; class Mammalia; order Pilosa; family Myrmecophagidae; genus Tamandua; species Tamandua tetradactyla. Next base: position 5,972,648 of record NC_135335.1, read on the forward strand.
ATTTTGGTTTCACCGAATTTTTTTTATTTATTTATTTATTTTAACATGGGCAGGCACCAGGAATCAAACGTGGGTCTCTGGCGTGGCAGGTGAGAATTCTGCCACTGAATCACTATCACACCACCCAAAGCTGGGTTTTTCTTGTCTTTTTTTTTGGGGGGAGGGTGCAAGGTTTCACTGATTTTCGATACTGTTTTTCTCTTCTCCATTTCATTATTATTTCTTTCTCTCCCTTCTACCTGCTTTGCATTTAACTTGATCTTCCTTTACTAGTTTCTTAAGGTAGAAGCTTAGGTCATTGTTATGAGCGCTTCCATTTTCTCTAATAAAGGCATTTGATGCTATAAATTTCCCTCTTACATACTACTTTTGCTGCATCCCACAAATTTTGAAATATTCTGTTTTCATTTCAAAATATTTTCTCATTGTCCCTGTTAAAATATTTGGGGATACTAAAGAAGTCTTTCTTATTGATTTCTAACTTAAATCCATTTCCATTTGAGTACACACTTTATATGATTTTTATTACTTTAAATTTGTTAAGATTTGCTTTATGGTAAATTTCCATGTGTTCTTAAAGATAATGTATATTCTGCTACTGCTAGGGGGAGTGTTGGACAAATGGCCATTAGGTCAAGTTGATTCCTAGTGTTGTTTAGGCCTTAAATACTCTTAGAGATTTTCTGTCTCAATGTGTTCTTGACTGCTATTTTAAAACAATTTTCAATTGAAAAAAAAATTGTGAAGATAATACACAGAGTTCCCATTAATTCATACCCAGTTTCCCCTATTATTAACACCTTACATAATTATGGTACATTTGTTAAAATTAATGAATTGATATCGACACATTACTGTTACCTAAAAATTCATACTTTCTTCAGATTTCCCTAATCTTTACCTAATCTGTTCCAGACCCCACAATACCACATTACATTTAGTAGTTGTGTCTCCTTAGGTTCCTCTTGCTATGACAGTTTCTCAGAATTTCCTTGCTTTGATTACCTTGACAGTTTTGAGGAGTATTAGTCAGGTATTCTGTAGTATATCCCCCTACTGAGATGTGTCTGATGTCCTTCTTATGATGAAACTGGGGCTATGGGTCTTGAGATGAAGACCACACAGGCAAACTGCCATTTTTATTACATTGTATTTGGGATATATACCATCAACTGACATTATTGTTAATGCTGACTTTGAATATCTGGCTGAGGTCGTGTTTGTCAGGTTTCTTTCTTTTTTTTTTTCCTTCTGTTTTTTTATACATTTATTATTTCCCCAAGGGGGGTACACTGTTCCTAGAAGTACTGCAATACCAAGTCGATGCGTGGCATGGACAGAGCAAGCTCCTATTTCATCTCTTAACTCCAAAAATCCATTTAATATATTGTCCTCGGATAGAGGACATATCAGATATTAAACTGATAAGAACAGTTACTACACTTGATCTTAGCCAAAAGGCTGAGAAGCAATTTTTTGTCAGGTTTCTTGACTGTAAAGTTATTCTTTTTACTCCCCCCTTTTGTACTGGATTCTCTGTATTTCCTAGAAAGAAATCATTATGCCAAGCACACAACAAAGGAATAAGGAATTGTGCTTCATAAGAGCAGAGTATTTACATAAATTATTTGGAATTCTGTTTGTGAAATGTACTTGTTGTTTCCCATTTGATCATCTGTCTATCAGTATGGGCTCAGGGGTACTTATTTTATACTTTGGGTTATAATCCTATACTTTATTTCATTGCTTAAATTATTTCCAGTTTTGGCCACTGGGAGATCTTTCATTTGGCTGTGTCCCTTTGACATACTCCAATCATTATTTTTTGGTTGTTTTGCTTTGTTTTTAATTTTCCTTACTTCTCGGCATCACAACATGCTCCAGTCCTAAAATCACTCATTTCTCCAAAAAGTCCTAGTTCCTTTTACTAGACAACGGTATTTGAAACCAGGATCTGGGCACTAGTTGTGCTTGTTCTTACTCAAACGTGGTTGCCTCTCAGCTGACAGAGCAACTGTCCTTTTTATGTAAATCTTCATATTTCAGCTTCAATAATCTCTAATGTCCAATACCCATCTAAATTTAATAAGCCTAGAAGCATTCTTCATTTCTGCTACTGTATTATTTCTAATAATTTCATTTTATTTTCTATCGCTAAAATTCCCCACCTGGTCATGCAAATATTGTGACTTCCATGAGCTTCTGACATAGTAATAAGTTACTTCAAATCCCTCACTGTTCTAACGTCTCTGAGCCTAGTTCTATTGATTACCTTTTTCTTGACCGATTGTTGGGGTTTCATTTTCTCTTGCTTTTGTCTTGTAATTTTTGTTTGAAAGCTGAATATCTTGTGTAGGATGGTAGAAATTGATATAAATAGTATTTATGTCTAAAAATGGATGCATTTCTTTATCCCAGGTCTTCAGGGTTGAGGTGAGAATCAATCTAGTCTGAGGATGAACTAGGTTTGGATTTTGTTGCGGCTATGATTACCCTCAAAGACCTCTCAAGTGGGCCACGGTGGCTCAGCAGGCAAGAATGCTTGCCTGCCATGCCAGAGGACCCGGGTTCGATTCCTGGTGCCTGCCCAAGTAAAATAAAATAAAATAAAAAATTAAAAAAAAAAGACCTCTCAAGTCACCTTACATTTATGGTTGGGGCTGGTTTCCCAGATTTTTCTCAATGTCTGCTCTGCTCTTTGCAGAGCATCTTCCCTTTGAGCTTTCTTCTGCACTCCAGAGTCTCTCCCTATAGTCTAGCCTTCCCTCAATCAGCAAACTGCTGTTACTTGTTGCTCAAGGCTTAGAGGCTTAGTGGAGAGGAGTTGGAGTGGGAAGAAATCCTCTGTTTTGGTTCAGCCTCAGTTTTAGGCAGTCTAAAGTATTCTGGGTACCTTCATCTTAAGATCATAAGGGTTCGCTCCCCTTTCCTCAGTGGTTTTTGGTTTAAGAGTTTTGTTTAGCAGGGAGAGAGCAGAAAAAGACCCTGGAGAAGGATCCTAGCAGGGCATTGTGTACTTCCCCCAAAAGCAGCTGTTCCATTTCCTCAGGCTTACAGTACAAAGGAAGCTTTCTCTGGTCTCTCCTGCTCTCAGTATTTCTGTTAAGCCTCAAGGAGGTCCATGGAGAAGAGCTTGCAGATATGTGCAAATTATTCTTTATCCAGCGTTCTAAGAGTTTCTCTATTCTTCTTGCCCCCTAAGGTAAAGTTTGGGAGTTAAATATCCTATTAGTATTCTAGCACATTAATAAAACCCTACTTGATAATGGGAGGGGATAAAGGGTAAAAATTGGGCAGAATGAAATACTGTGGGTCAATGAGAGGGAGGGGTAAGGAATATGGGATGTATGAGTCCTTTTTTTCCTTTTTATTTCTTTTTCTGGAGTGATGCAAATGTTCTAAAAATGATCATGGTAAAGATACACAACTATGTGTTGATACTGTGAGGCACTGATTGTATAATATGGTTGGACTGTACATGTGTGGATATTTTTCAAAAATAATATTAAAAGAAAACAAACCCTATTTGAGCCATATTTTATCAAGATGGAGAAAGAAACTGTAAACAAATATACTACATCTGCAGTACAAGAACTACAATGTGTTCTATTTCCCTCTTCTTTTAATTTCTTGAATTTTGCTAAAACAATCTGGAATCCATTCAGTTTTTCAATATTTTATTTATTTCAGTTATATGTCCTTATCATGAGTTCTTTATTCTAATTAAATTTCTTGTTTCACTTTTGTAAAGTCCATCTTTAAGTAATTCCCCCATCCTGCCCCTAGAAATAGATTTGCCTTTTGTTTTTCAGTTTTTATTTAGCTTTACAAATGAGATATCTGGCAACCTGATTTGTTTTATAACAAACCCGTTCCTTCTAAACCAGATTTTAAGAGTTATCCTTTTATCCTTGGGATTCAGACATTTCATCAGGATAAGGCTAACAGCTGACTTTTTAAAATTAATCCTGATTAGTACTTGGTAACCCTTTCTGGTCTGAGGATAAGTTTCTTCTGGTCACAGAAATTTCCTTCTACTATTTCTTTTATTACTGTGTCTTTTCCATCTGCCCTATTTAAGTGGTATAATTATGCTTTTTGTTTCCTCTTCCACATGCAAAAATGTATGCTTTCTGAAGTCAAAGTAGTCTGTGAACCTCACAGCACAATCTTATTGCTTCTTAAAAACTATTCTGGGGGGTGCAAAGGTAGTCATTGGTAGAATTCTTGCCGGCCATGCAGGAAACCCGGGTTTGATTCCCAGCCCGTGCACTTCCAAAAAACAAGCAAAAAAACGTTCTGTGAGATAGTGTAATTGCCTTCCACCATGGAGTGAATAATTAGAGGTTCACTCTGATAGGAGTAGCAAGTAATAGTTCTAATACCTTCAAAAGCTATCAAGATATTGCTTACATTATTTAAAACATGACCACAAAACTGCAGATACAATCTGACAATTGCTATACAGATGAAGCAGTATTACCATACTGCCATTCCATTACTGATCAAAGAGATAAAGCAAACTAGAGATAGAGATCAGGAATGTGGGAAGTAGGGATTAGTAAGGTTGTATTCACTATTTCACTAGCAAGCAAAGTTACATCATTAAAAGTAAATCCAGAAACTATGTTGGTTAAAAGTTTTCATATGCTATGAGCAGACTCTCGCTGTCCTCCTCTTCTTGTCCCCTGGTTTCCTGGGTGGATCAAACAGTAAGAAAGATACAAATTCTAATCTCTAAAATCAAACATTCCTAATTGTTTCCTGATAGATATACATCTTCAAATTCTCATGCCCAAGGAACTAAAACAGAAAACCCTAACAATTAATAAGTAAATTATCACTGAGCACAAACTAAAAAATAACATAACAAGAATTAAAGGGTTGGTCCAGGGCCACAAGGCCACACATGGGGAAAATCAGATTGTATTTCTGATTCTGAACACTTAGCCTGAATGTTTTAAGGCCTCAAGTCATCAGCCAATCCATTTGTAAAAACCCTTGTGAACTGCAGTGCCCTCACATGTGAAACCCATGTATAAACAAGCTCAACACCTAAGTTAGCATCTTTAGGGAGGCACCACAGATTGGAAAGAGTCTCGGTCCCCAAATCATCACTTGGAAGAGCTGCCCACTAACGAGGAACAGCTATTTCCAACTTTCACAATTAAGAAATAAGCTTCTCTTGAACCATTTACATTTTAAAATTATATAGCATTTATGAGAGTAGCGTTTTCCTTAAAAGTATGAGAACACAGAACACTCGCCTGCCATGGGGGAGACTTGGGTTCAATTCCCAGACTCCCACTCGCCAAAAAAAGAAAAAAAACCCTCTAGAAACTAAATTACTACACTCCAAATACTGCCAAAACAAGAAACAGTGTTTCTCAAATCACATTTTCAACCCCTATCTACATCATTCATATAGAATTAAGTTTGAGTTTATAAACAGTACGAAAAAGATATAACACCTGAAATTCAAGGGCATAATATTGTAGCTTATCTTCCAACAACTTAACTCATAGGTTTTAAAAAATCTAAGAGCAAAACAAAATTGCTCATTTAATAAGGTAAAAAGAAAACTTACGTTGGTCGGCGTGTCTCAAGTAGAGTCAGCAGTATCTGGATTGCACTGACTATGGCTGATTCGTTTTTCTCTTTATGGAAAATATTTGAAAGAAGCTGCTCTATAATTTCTTGCCTAGGGAAACAAATCAATTGTTGAATGACAACTGCTACACCATTTAACCCTACTAACTTCAGACAAAAAGAGCACGTTATGGGAAAGAGCTCAACCTACTTGGGCTTGTTTTACTGAAAAATATTTTATTTTTAATGTTTGTTAAAATACTAATATATGTAACTCTTCCATATATATATTACTTCCCCTTCCCCTCAGCAGAATAACCTGGGCCTTGCTTGCCTTTACTAATCTTATTGAGAGCCAACAAATGTTTCAAGACTTGAAGTCACTTTCCAGTCAAACCAAGTAATGGTAGCAGGGGTTAGGGGTGGCAAGAAGACTGAAAACCCCTTGCCCCTCAAAAGGAGGAACACTTTTCAAAATATTTTCTCACACAGGCATCAATGTGTAATTAACAAAGATCTGACAAAGGTAAAAGAGAATGTCAATTGTTGCATTTTTTTATTCTACTATTAAAATTTGGTAAATCAAAACAACGTGGCATTTTCTTGTTTTCAAAGATTTTACATGTAGAGTTAAATAAATATTCTTGTAATTAAATAAAAGCTATTCTACTACATCAATTTTAAAAAGCTATAATATATTTTATTTTTTAAGAAGTTTATAACTGTTTTATGAACCAACATGTAAAACTAGGATATTTGTAAAACTAATAAGTATTAATATAAATACAATGTGTATTTATTTTGAAATTTCTGTGAAAAAGAACAGAATAAAAATTTCCTATATACTTAAAAAACAAACAATGTGGTAACAATAAAATGGCTCTTCGACTGAGTTACTGTCTCAAAGAAAAAAAGTATTCTCTACAGGCTCTGCCCATCCTATCTCACCCACAGACACATATTCAAGAGCACACATGGAACAGGAGGTCTGTTCAATTTATATGGATGATCTCAAGAAAAATGTCAGTTTGTTAGGATCTCAGTGCTGTTCAGAATCCAGAGGAATAAAGAAACTGGATCTCCCTAACAACGAAATGCACTACTAATCTGTCTCAAATTGCTCATCTGGCAAAGATGCTAGTTATGTCCAAAATATCATCGCACTTTATTGTATCCAAACGTCAGCTCCCTTGACCACCTCTTACCAGGTAAGGGCAACAGGTGGGAGAGAATCTCTATTTTAGGAAGCAAATAACACTGGCATCCAGTCTAACTTCAGAGGGCTCCTCCTGCATGGAATGGCTTTCAAGAACTCCCAGAATATGATGAATACACAACTACGTGATGACACTGTGAGCCACTGTACTGTATACTACGGATGAACTGTATGTGTGTGAAGATTTCTTAATAAAAATATTCAAAAACAAAAGAGAGAGAGAATTAAAAGGAGTATTATTGATTGAGGTTTAGCAGACCATGAAAATCAGCACTATCTAACTGAAGGTTGCTTAAAAGTAGCCTCAAAAAAAAGAACTCCCAAAACAGCACTAAAATTGCTTGTGAGACCTTGATCAAAAACAGTACTATAACTGTCACACTCAATATACAGCAGTCTACAGAGCATTAGTTTGGAATTACGCGGGCCTTTTATAACACAAAGGATACTGTAGTTACACGTACTATTTCAAAGAGCAGCCTCAACCCAGGTGGAGTGGTTCTAACACTGCCAGAAAGTGCAGATGTCTGCATCCTCCTCATTCAATCCCCGTGTTCTTATTTATCAAAGTGTTATCATCCTTTCCCAAATACTGAGGCCTGAAGGCAGGACTAAGAAAGAAGCCTTTGCCATTTTGTGGCTGCATAAAATCAGAAGCAGTGTTCTGACTGACAAGAACAACCAGCAAAAAACTGATGGATGAGATGCAACACGGCAGCTCTGCTATATTCTCAGTCTTACCTAAACATACAGGTAACACGAAACAGAAGTAATAATAAACCAAAGTACTGCATTTATCAAACTGGATAAAAGAAATGCCTTCAAATTCTTTAAATAATAGGTATTTACCTGAGAAAATATATTCACATTTACTTAAAAAAAAAAAAAAAAAAAGAATTCTTGGATGAGCACCCAAGTTCTTTATCCATGCCTTAGGAACAATGGTTCACTTTTGTTTTTCATATGGGCAGCTCATGCCTTTAATCTTAGCTCACTTCAAACTTTTCCTTAAGTGCTAACATACATTATTTATATTTACAATTGTGGTGTTTTTATATATAGCATTGCCCAACCTGTTTGGCTTTATAACCTTAAGAATTAGATAACTTACATTTATACTAAGTATTGCCGGTAGACTGGTTGAATATTATTTTTTATATAATCTATTATATAAGTTATATAATTATAACTGTACAGTAATTTATTTATCAAATAAATACAGATGCTATCATGATTAATAAGTTTACTAAATTTACAGAAGTCTTTCGTCACTGTGCATTTTTTCAATCATCAGGCATGAAACAGACTACTCTAAGTTAAGGGCATGTCTGGTAACAACTTGAAGGGGGTCTGCTTTCATTCTCAAACAGTCTGTGAAACACTATTAAAGGTTAAGCCTCCCCCAGCTAAGTACAGTAAAGGTTTTATTTGGTGACATCACAGGGCCACTGACTCATAAGGGCCATATATTTGAAGAAATCTACTTCAGTTGATAGTTAACAATGTAAATTTTGAGCATGTACTGTCTGCATTCCAGGAATTATGGTCACCTGACCCAGGACCAAAGACATAGTTTGAAATATAAAAGCTAGCAGACAGGAAGGCACTGATGGCTAGATTACACATTTGGTTAAAATAAAGTTGCATGAACAGAGGGTTATAGTGACACTGAAGAACTCAGGGATGACTTCTAATCACCCAACTTTCAGGCTGAACCTATGCTGTCCAATACGGGTTGCCATTCACCACATATGGAGGCAACGAGCAGCCACATGTGGTTACAATGAGTCAGTGTGTTCTAAATGTAATACACACAAAAAGGTGACTACAGATATGAAATTACGACTAAATCTTGTGATGGTTCCAGAGAATGTTTACAAATATTTGGAAAGGTCAAAGTCTACATATAAAGGTCAACTGTTTACATTCTTACCCTGTAACTCTCCATTGTGCATAACAAAGTACCAGTATAAGATAAGCAGATTTTCGCAACTTCTCATCCACCCAAGATTATTTTCCAGGGATCTGATTCCAACACAAGGAACACTGAGTAATGGCAACACATTAAACAGAACATGAAGAAAGGAGAAGTACATAGTTTTAAACATACTTTTCTAGAGTGGCAAGCAGGGGATCTGGTTCTGTACTGTTCTGAATTTGTAACATCTGGTCTCTGCTCAGGCGTATAATTTCACAAAGTGACTGTGACGCATTTGAATGTCGCTAAAAGAAAAAAGCACAGTTTTAACTACAAACATGTTAGAAGTTAAATTTATCATAAAAACTTAGGGAATTATTTAACACATAACACAAACTAACACTGGCTATGAACTTCAGTGAGTAAAAAACAACGCCAAAAAAAAATAACGTTATGTCAAGTATGAGTGTTTATTTTGTCAGGCTAAGTGTCCTTACGTAACAATACCACACACTACATATTCATATGTACAGGGAGATATGATCAAAGTTCTGATAAGGAAAAATTTCTGTAAGTGAATGCTCGAAAAAATATATACCCCCAAATTAAATACTTTTATCAGCATAGAAAGATGCACATACTACTTTGGTTTAAAAAAAAAACAACAGCTTTCTGGAATAAAGACAAATGGGTAAGAAATATTCAATTGTCTCCCAGTACACAGTGTGTTTACCTTACAGGAAAGACCTCAGCACCCAAATATGTTACATTCTGTGGCATATAAGACCGAGCATAGCTTTTAGTCTGAGCAATGTGTACCCAATACAGGTAGAACAACAATATTCCAGCAGAGATGACAGCATACACCAGGATACCATGATTGTAACCAAGAGCCCTTTCCTTAATAAATATAAATTGGTCAGTATAATTTTAAAGTAGAATTTATCATTTAATGCAGAAGAGCAGAAGCATCAACAAGACTGTGCAAAAGGCAAAATTAACTTGCTCCCAAGCCAAGTAGGGAAACTGGTGGTGAATAAGAGCTGATGTCCATAATACTTTGTCCTTCTCAAAGCACTTGCTGCAGGGTTGGACTTCTTTATCAATTTCTCCTGGACCCTGCAGACAGGTATAAAACCCTGTTGAGCAATCACATTCTTCTGCACAAGAGCATGAACCTAGTGATAAGCAGGCCTCATTTCTAGCTACTTACTTCCTGGGGCAGGGCAGGGTCCTCTCTTCACTTTCCAAGGCTGGTGCAGGCCATGCATGGAACTGAGGTCCTGGAGGCATCAAGCTCCCATGGCTGATCATAACTGGCCTCTCCCCACAGGAGGAGGTCTTATCACCAGGACCAGACCTAAGGCTCCTTCTAAGCAGAGAGTAATTGCTTTGACCCAAGTACTCCTCTAGCACCCAATACAGATCATACAACCAAATGCTTCCTGAAAGTAAACTCAGTGGGCAACAATGACTATTCCAAGGCAGCACAAAATGCACTGTTCTAATAACTAATTTAATAGTTAGCTTTAAAACAAACAAACCTGTTCTCCATGAACTCCAAGTACCAACTTTAACAAATCAGAGCAGGAGTTAGCTTCACTTCCACAGTTGATCTTTGTGAAAGAGAATATTCCTTGACTATTCAGAAACTATTCACAAAAATATCTGTCCCTGCACTGCTCCTCCATGCTGCTCACTCTCCAATCCAAGTTACAGCTTGGAGGTGTACAAGGAGGAACCCAGGTCCCACAGCATACCTACACCTCCCTCAATCCAACTCCACAGTAGGTAATAGCTGAACCATATGAAACTGTTTGTCTGTAGGTATAAATGCTTGAATATTGGCAATTTCATCTAGCTCAGCCTGATACTTTAGGTGGAAACCACAGGACAGAAGCAACTGTGATAGCCTGGTCTACAGAGCCAATGTCCACTGGTCCTGGAGACCAGTCTGGATCCCAACAGGATTCCGACAGGATCCCCTCAGCACAAAGCTCAACCTGCAAACCTTCAAATGCTATTGCCAAGTCAATCTTTAGCACCCAGGGCAAAGGTCAAACGTATCAGAACATAAAATCCAGGGCCAGGAAGTAAAACCCCAAGGACTACCCAGTGATGAGGTCCCACTATGCTGCCTGGAAAGCTTTAAGCAGAACAAGCAAAATGAATGCCAGATGTGCCTACATCATTCAGGCTAAAGATGGGTACAAAAGAAAAAAGAAGCCTGAGTGGTAGGGTTTGTAACAAAGGTAAGGAGATTCAACAGGAAATCCCAGCTCTAGAAAGGAGGCAATACTTGACCCAGAGCCTATTTCTTCACATTTCAAGAAATTTTCTGGGTGTCAGCAAAACACAGTATTTTTTAAAGTCTGAAGTGTGTAGAAAATTGCCAACTTCAAGAATGCCAGCTTATCGATGTTCTACCTGTTCCCACGCTGCTCTTCACATCGAGTACAAGTACGCAATATGTCCAAGCAAGCACCATCAGTCTTTTTTATGAAGTTTATAGTCATATAAGAGTGGAACTTACATCTTCTTCTTGCGATGGATGAACTATTTCCACAAGCCTCTGGATGATTTTCTCCTCATTTAACCACTGTAAAACACATTGTAGAAGTAATCATAGCAAGGAGTGGCTCTTGTTCAAGCCCCAATGAAGATTAACATACTTGGAAATATCCATCACATTTTAAGTAGAATGTTACAGGTTTCTCTGGACTTTGAACACTACAGAAAATTAAAAATCCCCCAAGGAAAACGCCAGTGAATATATTATTTTAACAGCGGCTAACACAGTACCAACAACTCCCAAAATTACAATACCCACTCAGATTCTACACATTAGCTTCTTAACCATGGGTAATTCTCAAACAGCACTACGAGTCTCTATTTGGGTTATTAAGAAGGGGCAGGGTGTGAGAAAGGATGGAATTTATGTTATTTGCTAAAGAGAACATATACACTTTGAGCTTCCGAAAGAATGAGAAAAGCATTATGCAGTACCAAGCCTCTGGGTTTAAAAAGCCACATGAACAAAAGGTGACTTTTAGATTCCAAGCCCAAAACAGAACCAAAAGAAAACTTGGAGGAAGGGAGGGATGGCTAGGAGGAGAACAAGAGCGGAGAGAGCCATAGGAGAAGTAGAACCTACTTGACACAATATACGCTAACAAACAGGTAGTACAATGACTTAATTGATATACAAAATACTACTGTGTGAATAATTCTGGCTTTGAAGAAAAATAAAACTAAAATTTTCAGATGGCAATTTCAGGAAAAGTGTAGAATTTTGAAGGAAAGGGAGAAAAATGAAGGAAAGAGTTTTAAGAAAGTATTTTATTAGACTTAGAAATAAAAGGACCCAAACAGACAGAGGTAAGCAGAGGAACACAAGTAAGTGATAAGATCCCTGAAAGAAAACAGGAAGGGGTGAGAGTAAGAAGTAAGTGGGAAAACAGCTGGCAGCTTAATATTAATTAGCCGTGGGAGGACACCAAAAAATCCAAAGATACAGTCCCAAAGAGATAGAGACTGGGGGCAGGGCAGGACATCAAACACAAACAACAGCTACTAGGAGGGCACCACTAAGGGAGAGCCGCAACTTAATAAGTTAAGATATATCCTAAAACGTGCATGTGGATCATCTTGTTAAAATGTAGATTCTCATTCAGCAGGCCAGGGGTGAGGCCTGAAATTATGGATTTCTAACAAGTTCCCAAGCAATGTCTGGAACCAATGTCCTAAAATAAAGGACAGCAAATACCTTTCTGGGAGGCTGGGGGGTAGATCTACTCACCATAGGAGAGAACAGGAGTGAAGTCATCAGTGACCTACTCCAACTGCCTCCACAGCCATGAATGGGCACTTATGTTTCAAGCCCATTCTGGGGCCCATTATGGGCCCCCAAATCAAAGTAAGACATTTAAGAGTTTCTACTACCTTCACTCCCAACCCACATTTATTATTAACTGCCCATCACTATACCCTCTAGAAGTTCATCTACTGTTTTAGATATAGGCCCCAAAACTCAACAGGAAGTGATCAAAAGAATAAATCCATTCTAGCAAACCATACTGAAGAAATCTATTTTTCAAAAGGATGTAAGATTTTTCTCCTATAATAACTCGAATATAAAGGTGACTTCACGCCCTCCCCCTTGTTCTCAACAGTCCTCCCTAGAATCCTCAAACTCGTGTGAGAAAAGACTCAAATCCACAGGGACACATCTAAAGGGGGCCAGGTGTGCTGTTTAAGTTCCTCCTCAAGGCAATTCCCAGCCACGCACAGGAACACTGAGCTGGTTTACTCACAGTGGCACACCGTTCACGGGAGACTCTCTTTGCCTGGGTCACTCACAGAAATATGCCTGGCACACCTCCCGCCTCAGCAGAACACACCCTTTCTAGGGGACATCACCTAACAGTCCTTTCTCGCAGAGGCCCTGCCATCAGGCCCTTCAGGTAATTAATTAAAATCAGCATTTTAAACAGAACTCATTTTCCAAAAACTGAGTAAGTTCTAAGGCCCCAAGTTAAGTATTAAAGGTAGAATGAATTGGGGAATGGTTCTGGAAGAAGACAAGGAAGGAAAGGCAAGGAGAGAATGCACAGACAAGAAAGAGCCCATGAGAAACCTTATCTTCAGGTCACTTACACTCCCCACCCCATTCCACCTAAGACATCTCTTCCAAGAGGAGCATATATCCTAAAATCTCTCCATATTTTAAAATATGCTCCCTTTTAGAAGTCCATTTTCCTCATTACTCCTTGTTCCTAGATAGCCACAAGTTACCTCTGAAGCCAAATTCCCTGGAGATATCTACATCACTCCTACTTTAACTTTCAGGGAGAGAAAGCCTTCAGGGTGAGGCCATCCTCTCAGAAATGAAGCCTCAGAGCATGCTCAGATGAGATTTACAAGTTCCCAATCTTCTTATTTCTTATTTTTCTCACCACCAGTCCTGGCTTTAAGATAAATCCTCAACCTATTCCACCTCCCCACCCCCACCAAAAAACAAATTAAACTGGAAAGAACCACCCACAACTAAGTATCCCACACACCCAAGAGGTGTGCCAATGCAGAATCCTAGCTCTGCCTGGGAACAATCTTTCTTCCTTACCCTCCTCCCTGACCCCCAACCCCTCAGACAAACCCAATCCTGTGGAATTCCTTCCAGTACACTGCAGCCTGCTCTGCTCACCTCTACCCACCACCCTCACCTCCAATGACAGGTCATAATTCTACTCACATTCAACACATCTTGCCTGGGTTGTGGGGGCTCAATACATGTCAGGAGTCTGAGCAACAAATCCATGATCGCAGAAGTTCCTATGTGTTTTATAATAAGGTCTACAAAATCACGTTTCTTTTTTAAGAAATCCACAATCTAGGGAAGAGTAAACCAAAAAAAAAAAAAGGAAGATACATAAACTTGGGACCCATGTATTTGAGAATTCTTTCAATAAACTCTGACTCTTCCAACTCTCCCCCTCCCAAAATCCCACTACTACTTTATCCTAAAGAATAACAAATTCTGAATTAATAATAAAATGTCAAATTGGAAAGCCTGGCTAATAATCACAAGATTCAAAAATCCCTTAGGAAAAAATCTTCCAAATTATCAGATATCCCCTAATTAAATACACCATAATGTATCTTCTATTCCCCTTCATTATTAAAGAATAGGGATCAAAAACTGAATACACCTCTAACGAGCAAGAGAATATACCATTTAACAGTTTATGGGCATAAGATAAGTCTATTAGACATCACAGTAAAATGCAGAATATTCAAAATCTTAATTATACCTTAGAGCAAGTCAAGGGGAGAAAAAAAAAATTCAAAACCTTAAAATTTTTACTTCAAAGCAGCTAACTCACCTGCTACACAAATATTCCATTTGGAGTTTATTTTAGCATTTGGCCTCATTAGATTAACAAAGAGGGTGGGGGTTGGAAGAGACTGACAGCTTCCCTGAGGGAATGTGGAAATAGTAAGAATTATGACTGTTCCCTGGTCTCCTGTGCACTAAAGAGGGATGCTGTCCTGTGCCCCCTGGTGGACTTCTGAGACGTGTGAGTGCACACGCCATCTACAGAAAAGCAGTGTGGCAGCTACTCTGGTAGAACCTCACTGAAATTGTTCAACAGCCCCATGAGGTGGAGACTGATTAATTCAATGTGACAGCTAAGAAAACCAAGGTTCAGACAGGCTAAGTATCTTACTAGAGCTAAAAAGTCCCTGCTCAGAGAGTTAAATGGAAATTTATATGACTCTACAAGCCATGATCCTTTCATTATTCTACATGAAGAAATCTAACAGGCAAGAGAAGACAGCACTGTTTAACACAATTCAGCATAAATATAGGATTGCCCATCATAGACTGTTTCTCTAGACAATGAAATTAAACATTGTAATATAAACCCTGGACAATTCACATATAATTAATCCAATCACAACCAAGTCATGGAGTGGTTTTAAAAAGCAAAACTGAAAATACAGGAGGAAAAAGTAAACAAAATACTCCATGATTCAGGGATAAAATCATGAAACTGGAGCCTAAGGACTGAGCACAACCAGGACAGAGTGAGTCTGGATCATGGACGACTTCACTGAGGTGCTAAATCATCTAACACTGAAGAAGTCCGACAGCTCGGCTTCCTGCTACTGAACTTTATTATAATAAATGTCCTTACTGGTTTAGCAAGATTGAGCCTGAAAGTTTTCATTACTTGCAACTAAATATGTCCTAACGAACATATCATGTAACAGGAAATCTTTATTTATATTTGTAATTCTGAAAGGATAGAGAGGTGCCAGGTTTGACCTTTCCCTGTACTAAAAGAGCAAATGGTATGGAGTCCTGTTTTTATCATTCAAGGTATCCTGGATCAAGAAGTACAACGAGCAACAGGTGGCTGGGTCCTTTTCTCAGCTTGAACTGGTAAACACCATCATCATTACACAGAAAGTCTGACCTTGAAGCCCAATACAAGTATTGAGACCACTGAAAGTTCTACATGTATCCTCATTCTAAATGTACACTAGAAACCATGACCCACAAATCTGGATTCACATAGCACAGAGTGAGGAGAAAATGCATGATGAAGTTGTTAAGACCTGTTGAAAACCATCTCTGGGGACTGACTAGTGATATAAGCTGACATAGATGACTCACAGTTCTCAAAAACAGCCAGCAATACTATAATTTCTAATCAGAAAGCAGAAGAGGGAAATATGATCTGTTTTAGAGTATTCATGATTTTTGGATTATTATCTAAGAAAAAAAGAATCTTATTTCCCATACACTTTTAGGAAGGTTATCCTGCTCAAAGAGCATGAAAGAATGACACAGTCTTTCTAAAATAAAACCTGAATCCACTTCACCTTGGCACAGAACAGAAAATACTGGGCCTAAAATAGTTTCAATCCTTCCACGCCTGCAGATAGCAAGGACAGATCACCCAAAGCCTATCTGCCATCATGAAGGACAACAGGTCTGACTGGGTTGACTACCTTCACCCATACTCATCCTTGGCTTGCTGCAATTCTGACAAATCAATCATAGTTCATACATGAGCATTTGAGGCTCTAATTGTTTCCTGGGTACACCCTTTCATAAATGGATTAATATCTCCAGGTAAGCAGATTCTTTTTCACACCAAAATTCATTAGAGCAGTGGTTCTCAAACTTCAGTGAGCATCAATCAGAATTACTTGGAAAGCCTGTTAAAAACCCAGGTTGCTGGACCCCACTGTCAGAGGTTCTGACTTAGTAGGTCTTGGGTGGGCCTCAAGAACTTGCATTTCTAACAAATTCTCAGGTGATACCAGTCCAGGGACCACTTTGAGAACCACTGCACATATAATAAATACTAGATAAATAAATTTCCCCAGACCATCGAATTAAGAACAAAACAAAACAAAGGGTTATTATTGTAACAGTAAGATATTATGAAGCAATTTGTGTAACTCTGGTAGTTAGGAACAGAACCACATATGCATATTATAGTCAATACCCAAATGGCCCAAGCTAAACATTTAAAGGTATTTTAGTTGAACTAAAATAGAAATAATCATCATTTACACAAACCAACGGGTCAACTACATTTATGACATGCTTTTTTTTTTAATTTGTATGCTGTATGGCAGGGGTCACATTTCATTCTTTTTCCATGTGAGTATCTCCTTATTGTAGCACCATTTCGTTGAATTTTTGTTTGGTTTTTCGTTTGTTCATGGGCCAGGGGACAAACCCAGGTCTTCTGCATGGCAGGCGAGAATTCTACCACTAAACTACCCTCGCACCCGCAACATGATTTTTAATTTAAGCTTCATCCATGGTCATCATTAAAAGAAAAAAACAAAACTGTTACTTTAACAAAGACTCGCTAAGATTGCACTCACACATTTAAGCACTTAGTAAGCACCATAATGCCATCTTCACAAAACGGGACCACAAATTCTCTTGTTTATAACTACTTGTCAAAAGAGGGAGCCTGTATGCTATCAAATTAAGTGAATATGAGAGACTCAGAAACAGATACACCAAGAACACATTTAATTCACTAATGTGTAAATCAGAGAGTGTTTAAAATGTTCAAGGTCTAAAATAATTCTCATATAGAATCAGGACTTAAGGTAAACTCAGGAGACTAAATCACCAAAATTAGTGGGGATCACCTCAGGGGGATGATCAGTCCTAATACTTACCTTTTGGAAAACAATATTTACCTGTTCTGGTTTTCTGCTGATAAGAATACTTAGCACCTTGCTGAAGAAACTGGCAAGTAGTGGGTTCAAGGGGGAATCATTTAGAAGAAAGCTATACAATTTCATTAGCAAGGATTCATCTTCTCCCAGTCTATCATTCATCTGGGAGACATCAGAAGTGAGCAACTCACAAGATATATTTGGATACCTAGAAGAACAGGATACTTATATCATCATCTATATTAACAGTTTAATTACAGAAGTTAAAGCACAAATCAAAAAGACTTCCTGAAATTTTGTGACAATAACAAAATCATCTGGGAATGAGAAAATCCTTTCAGTCTATTTTCTCCAACTTCTAGATTAAAGTCAACTTTCTAGTATGTCTGAAAAACTTTTTCTAAACCAAGTCTTTAGAACCATTTGGCTGCAGGAGTCACCGGCCCACTCTGAAATGGGGAAGGTGGAGGAAAACACAGCACTTGGAAATTTCTCAAGATGCACATGGCCAGTACCTGGCTGGGCCTACCACCCCTATCTTTAGATGGGTGCAAACAGTAGTAAGAACTTGTCTTGGGGAGCTTAGCAAGTGGTCAATCTGTATTAAATCTTTAAACAATAAATATCTTTATACACTGAAGTGGAGAACAGGATATCAGCCTGAGTTACCTAGGTAAGAAGATGCATATGAAAATGAGGTCCTCCTGCAGCTTTCCAGTATCTTTTGGAGATTAGTACAGATGCAAAAAATAAGCCCACCCAGTCAGCCTTTACTACAAACTACTCCAGGAGGACTGAGACCCACAGAAAGCAAAGCAACATGACACCTGCTCTAGCTACAATCACAGCCTTGGAAATACTTGTAGCCCCTAATGGCACACTTGCCCCTGAGATCACACTACTCTCTCTCTAGAAACAGTCTATTTTCTCTACTTGCTTCTTTTATCACAAACCATTTCCTGTCTGTTTACAACAGTAACAACACAGATTTCAAGACCTGTCCAGACACCATGACCCACAGTTCACGTCACTGTTCTTCTCTTCCTCCCTGCACAGCAGCCACAAACCAGTCATCAGAAGAGGCAAGCACATATGCTTACCAGACAAGGAAGTGACAAGACTGCTAAGCAGCTGTGTGACAACAGAGGTGAGGCCTATGGGCTAGGACACCCCTCAACATGTTCTGAGACCCCTGGCTCAGACATAACTAGCCACAGATCAGAAAGTCCCAGCACCTATGAGGGTCTGGTATGAGGTCGGAAGGCTTAACTGTAATCAAATGTCCCAAAATGAACCATTACAGGGAAAAAGATTGAAAAAGGACAAGAACTGGCAGGTGTGTGGACATGAAGACCATGTTGTCAAATAGCTGTCTTCCGGAGGTTGGGGCTCAATGAAATTAAAGTCTCCTTCATTTCATGGAACACATCAAAGATGTCAAGACATAAACTCCTATAAAGTGGCCATCATCATCACAAGAACAGGACAGTGCAGTAGATAGAGGGACAACTTCTGGAATCACACCATCAAGGTTCAAAACCTGCCTCCACCACTTACAATGTGTACAACCTTGAGAAAGGTACTTGACCTCTCTTGGCCTCAGTTCCTTCATTCCCAATATTAAAACTATAGTTCTTATCTCCTGGAGGACACTAATATATACAAAACACTGGGAAAAGGGCCTGACAGGCAATAAATGAGTGTCTAATGAACACTAGCTGCTTTCCATTCCCTTTCTTTTCTGCAATAAAACTGCAGAAGTGCTGCTGGGGGTGAAGTGGGAGAGGGGATGTCATTTCTCAACTGGCGCAAATGGCAAATAAAAGATTAGTAAAAGGTGGCAGTTTTCAACCCCAGCTGTGAATCAAATACTTGGACGCATTCTCCGAGTCTGATGCAGAAGGTCTAGAGTATCACATGGGTATCTTTTTAATCTTTTATCTTTCCCAGTTCCCGAGGTGATTCTGCAGTACAATCTAAATAGAAAAGCACACATATGGCCCTAGGCATTACATAAAAGGCTTCGGGTTCTAAGGCTGGTTACCCCCTTAATTCCCGCTCTTTAACATTAAATACCCGAGAATCCCCTTCCTTAGCTCAGCCTCTCCTCTAGCTCTATTACCTGATGACCAGTGCTCTCCTCCCCCACCTCAACTCCTTTATCCAGAGAACACAGAGGCAATCAATAGAATTGAGCCCTACTGCCCCCACCCCACCCCAAAACTGCAGCTGAGCCCACTCCTCCTCCCCCAGCCCCAACTGGAAGCCATTCCTGCTCCTAAGGCCCTGCTATTCATTCCCTCCCTCCCACCTATTCCAGCACAGTGCACCAATGGATCACTTCTCCCTCTCCATCATCATTATTTCCCTCTGTCCTCCATCATTCTCACCAATGTATAAACGTACTGTTATTTCTTCCATCTGGGGTGGGAGGTGGGGGTGGGGAACCCAGCTACCATTCCTCTCTCTGCTCCCTTGACAGGAAATTACTATAAAGAGTTGTCTCTTCTTGGTCTCCAATTCTTCCCAAAGGCATGTCAACCACATTTTCACCTCTACTAAGCTAAAGAAACTGCATGTTGTGGCCAATGATCTCCTAGTTGTAAACTTCAATGGTCAATTCTCAGTCTCATCTCAATGGACCAATGAGCAGCAGCCTCCTTAGCCTTCCTGAAGGATGTCTTCCTTTGGCTTTCAGGACACCAGCCCCTCCTGGGTCTCCTCTTACTCCAACCACTCCTTCTCAGTCCTTCTGTGGGAACCTCAACCCAGCCTACAATCTCTGAACCTTTCCTCCACCTACAGCAGCTCCCATGTTATCTGGCCCAGTCATCCACATGCAGGTTGCCTAGCTGTCTCTCCACCTCCACTGGATGTCTGAGAGGCACTTCAGACCTGATGGGACCAAAATCAAACTCTGGGCTTCCCCTCTAAAATTGAGCCCTGCTCCAATCTTCCCAAGGGCCTTAAAATGTACTCCATCCCCTCAGCAAGGATGCCCCCAAACCCTGACATTCTTAATTCTCTTTCTCTTCCACTCCACACCTATCAGGAAATCCCTTCAGCTCTAGCTTTATCATATACATCCTAGAGATCTGATCAGTGTTTACCAGTCAGATCCACTCAGATCCTCCCTCCTTTCTCCGCTTAGTACTGTGACCTCCTGGCTAATTCTCCCTCTCTGTTCCTGCCCTCCTGCTCAACCAGCCTACCCACCACGCAGAGGCAGAGATATCCTGGTTAAGAGGTAAGTTAGGTCAAGTCATGTGCTGTTTAGAACCCTCTACTAGCTCCCTATCTCATCTACAGCATAGCCAAATTCTAACTAGTCTACCAAGTCCTGCAGGCCCCATCCCCTATGCCCTCTCTGACCTCACCCTCCATTCTCCCTTTTCCCCTCATACTCAAGGCTGCCCTGCTAATCGTTAAGTATACACAGCATACTGGCACCTTAGAGCTTCTGCTCTTGCTGTCCCCTCTGCCTGGTGTGCTCCTTCCCCAGACACCCACACATACCCTCCCTCATTTTCAGTAGGTCTCAGACCAAATGGCATCTCCTCAGAAGACCTTCCCTCACCCCCTGCTTTCATCCCAACCACCATCAGCATTCCCTGTCTTATCTGGCTTTACTTTTATCCAGAGGATTTATCTGACAAACTATGGGTTAACTTTCTTTAAGCCAGGTCAGAACAGTACACTCCACAAATGTTCATTAAATCAATGAACCCCACTCCCACTTAATAACTGCATGTCTGTTTATTACCTACCCACAAACATCAGGTTAAAAGTATTTTTATAAATTTAGTTTGAAATGCTAGTGATCAATGAAAGCGAGGGGTAAGGTGTATGGTAGGTATAATCTTTTTTTTTCTTTTCTGTGTTTGTTTTATTTCTTTCTATTGTCTTTTTATTTCTTTTTCTGAATTAATACAAATGTTCTAAGAAATGATGAATATGCAACTAAGTGATGATATTGTGAATTACTGATTATATATCTTGATGTTTTATTTGGTTTATTTTTTTAATTAATAAATAAATTAAAACAAAACAAAAAAGTATTTTTAAGTCTGCTTTTGTATTTACACTAATGACCTATTTTTAAAGTTCTGTTAGTGAAAATTTCTGCTAAATTATTTAAGATGCGCTATCTGTCATTAGGATTAAAAAAGATTAATATAAAATGACAAACCTCTAATATCTTACCTATGATCACTGAACTAAGTTAAAATGGTGGTGGGTTCAATCCCTTCATGTAACTACCATAATAGCTCACAAACCCCAGCAATCATTCCACCACCCAAAAACTATTAAAAAAAAAAACCCTAGCCTAAACTTCTTTAGCAGGCTACAGCAAACTTAGCCTTAAAAACTTAAGAGCCCATCTGAAAAAAAAAAAAAAAACCTGTGCTAATCTAGCTGTCTGAGTCATGCAAGTGCACGCGGTACAGAGTTGGTCCTGTTCAGCCCAGAGGCACAGCTGAGAACCACTCTGCCCAACTCAGGTCAGACTCTGTCACAATGGGACCCTGCTCAGAGGCTTTGGGCTCATGGAGGCATCTCTGCCCTTGTAAACTCAAAAGGTAGCCTCAAAAACCACTGGCATGGCAATTCAACTGCCAAGCTGTGCTATAACAGAAAGAAAAGCCACCACTTCTTTTTGTTAAAGTAAGTATGAAGCTAAAGTGTGCCTACCTGTCACTAGTTAAAGAAATATTAGCTTCATTCTACATATGAGGAAACAGACCTGTAAAGTTAAATAACTGGCCCAAATTCTCAGAACCTACAAGAGGGGAGGCCTACATTCCTCCTAGGTCTGCCTGATGCAAAGCCATGCTCTTTGCCCTGTACCATGCTGCCTCCTACAAGGATAAGCCCCTCATCAAGCAGCATTCATCCATGTGCTGGTCCATTGTGAAGAGAAATCCAAAGTAGGAAATTTTCTTTTGGAGATGGGAGACACTAGTATTTTTGCTGCCAAATTTGTTTTTCTTCTCTTTCTTTAAAGTATCGACCTCTGAGTCAGCTTTTCACCAAATGCTAGTTGTCAACTTTTAACGGCTGGCAGGGAAAATGAAACTCTTAAAGATACAACACACCTGCAACCTGAAAGCATTAATAAGAACTATTTCTCCAAAGACAAAAGTCCTCCTCAAGAAGAAATGAAAGAGGGATAGACTGGGGAAAACAGGACAAAAGAGATTCTACTAAAGGCCAGAATTCTTCCCATTCCACTAAGTTTATTTAATGTACCATCAATGACATTTTCTTCCTGAATTTGCTGTGATTGGGGGTAGGGGGGGTGGGGGGTGGGGAGGTGGTGGTGAATATTTCAGCAGAGTTGGATATGAAGAAATAATCAAATGAATCAGGAAAGAAACCCTAATACCTACAGAGTAAAAGGTTTCCAAGGGTTTGTATAGTGTTAGAAAAGACAGGATTTGCACAGTACTGCTGTCCTGCATATAAGACTAAACTAGTGATGGGTAGATAAATCCACTGTAATTGTCATCCACGGAGTTGCCTCCTGAAACTCAGCTATGTAAGGCTCACCAAGAGCCATGCTCCGATTATTTTCAGTTAACAAAAGGTCAGGATATACATCAGCAACGCTCTTGATAACCTAAGCTGTGACTTTATTTGCCGTGTGATTTGGGTAGCCTCATAATCTCCAGCAACATAGAGAAGATACTTACTTGAATCATCTTACTATTTTAAGAAACTTACCACTTAAAAAGCACTTTGCCTTTCCACGAAACCTTCTAACAGAAATTCTGAATACTCATTTTTTAAATTCAGTGATTTCACTGGACTTAGTTCCAGAATAGATTTCAAACTCCACTCTAATCCTGTCATTCTTGACCCTCTTAATATTTGGTAAACACTTTCTAGCAGCTCAAGTGAATTGTTTGACAAGGAGAACTCTAATACTCTACCCCATTTCACTTTACTCCCACCCTAAAGAGAATATTGAATTTTCTTACTTGTATCTGATCTTTTCATCCATGTCTTGAGGTGGTTCTTCTATAATGAATGAGACTAAATCTTCGAGACATTCTGCTTTTAACAGAAACTCTATAAGTTTGCGGTTCTGAGCTTTACATTCCTGTAAAACATCTTCCTCATCCATTAACTCCTTCAGTGTTACATCTTCTCTTTCTAGAAGTGTGTCTATGTGGGATGATGAATGAAGATCAAATTTCCAAAACATGCTGGTCTAAACAAAATGCAGAGAGTATTTTATAAAATTTCAACTTCACACATTAATTTTCCATAATTCAAGTTTCATTTCAGTTTTACAGTCTAAAATGCCAACTTGGCCTTTTAAGTAAAATAAGTTTCATACTGAATCTATAAAACACCTTTTTAATAAGCAAAATTGGCAGGAATTTTTTCCTTCCCAGAGAAAAATATTTTTATTGTTAACAAAAAGTTTTGATTTGAAAATGTTCAAAGCTAAAAGATGAGATGGTTTTGACTACAAAAGTTATTTTACCATACTATAACTAGAACTTTAATGTCAGGAGGTAACTCTTTCTTAAGGATAAAGACATCTTCTTGAAATGCAACCTTAGCAATAAATGATGAATAACGAGATATAAGTATCTAGAACTCTTTGGAATAAAATAACCACTACAAATCAGCACTTTCAGACGAAAGTATCAAAGTCATAAAATGGTAACCTGGGATGGAAACCTCTGTAATTCTTAATAAAGAAACTGAAATTCAGGACCCTAATTCTTTGAGGAATCAGAGAAACTGATTCTCCAGTAACTATGAAAAACATGTGACAATCACTTAAAATAATCACGTTTCTTCTCACTCCCTTGACAACTAAAACACAAAGTTTGTTTTCTCCAAGGCACGTGTTATCACTAGAACATGAACCACGGGCTCACTCTATATTCTGAAGGCTGCCATAATGAAACACTCTCAAAAGCCACTTTTTTTCTTTTTAAACTCTTTTTATTGTATAATATAACATATGTACAAAGCAAATAAATAAAAAAGCAATAGTTTTCAAAGCACTCTTCAAAAAGTGAAGAGTGCTACAGGATAGATGCCAGAGTTTGTCACGGGCTATCATACAATCCTCTTATATTTTTTCTTCTAGCTGCTCCAGAATATAGGAGGCTAGAGGGCTTACATACTTTTTTATCATCACAATCGACTTCTTTTTCCTTCTTTTTTTTTTGTGAACAATAATATATATACAAAAAAGCTATAAATTTCCAAGCACAGCACCGTAATTAGTTGTAGAACATATTTCAGACTTTGACATGGGTTACAATTTCACAACTTTAGGTTTTTTACTTCTAGCTGCTCTAAAATACTGGAGACTAAAAGAGATATCAATTTAATGATTCAGCATTCATATTCATTTGTTAAGTCCTATATTATAATTTTCTATATATAATTCTACCATGACCTTTGATCTTTCCATATCTCTCACTGGGGTAGTTTGGACTATGGCAAATCTAAATTTTTGATATTGGAAGGGTCTGTCACTAATATGGGGTAGGGACATGGAACTAGCTGATGTTCTGGAAGGGCTGGGCCCCTTAGGTTTCAGGACTTACATGGACCAGGGACCCATCTGGAGGTTGTAGGTTTCTGGCAAGTTAACTCTAGTGCATGGAACTCTTGTGGAATCTTATAAATTGCCCTAGGTATTCTTTAGGATTGGCTGAAATGGTCTTGGTTGGGGTTGGCAGGTTATGATAGGCAACTGAGGTCAAAGGCCACTTTTGATCAGTAAAATTTCAGGACTCGGGCATCCAACAGAGGTTCAAATGAGGAATAGCACCACAAAGAGGCTACAGTGATTCCCGAACTTAAGTATTAAGTGTCTGATAAGCAGAGTTTTAAGGACACAAAACAAATCAAAACAAAACAACAAACAAAAAACAAGCTCCTTAGAGAAAAAGTTTTAGATAAGAATAATATAAAATACGAAGGGTGGTAACCTGGGAAACCCCTGATACTATATCAAATATTAGGGGCACCCAAATCAATAGGCCATGCCCTTGATCTTCAAACTTGCTCTTGTGAAGTTTATGCATATAGCAGAGAAGCTTAGCCTTCCTATAGGTATGCCTCTTGTTGCTGAGATATGGCCTCACTCTCTCTAAGCCCAACTCTGCAAGTGAAATCACTGCCCTTCCCCCTAGGTGGGGCATGACATCCATGGGTGAAAGTTTCCCTGGCGGCAAGGGAGATGACTCCCAGGGATGAGTCTGGCCCTGGTACCATGGTTTATACAATACCATCCTGACCAAAAGGGGGAAAAGAAGGGTAACAAAGTATCAGTCGCAGAAGAGTTCAAATAGAGTCCAGAGGTTGCTCTTATGCAACCAGGACCATTCCAGTCAATCTTAAAGAACACCTAGAGCAATATATGAGATTCCACAAGGATTCCATGCACTAGCGCAACTTTTGAGAAACCTACAACCTCCAGACGGGTCCCCGGATCAGATAAGTCCTGAAACCTAGAGGGCCCAGTGCCTCTCTAGAACACCAAATAGTTCCATCTTCCTACCCCATATTAGAGACAGACCCTTCCTTCCACCATGAAAAAGTTAGAATGGCCATAGCCCAAACACCCCTAAAGAGAGGAATAGAAAGATCATAGGTGATGGTAGAGTTATACAGAGAAGATAGGGTTTAACAAATAAGTATGACTGCTGAATGCTGTATTGATATTTCTTTCACACTCCAGTATCCTAGAGCAGCTAGAAGTAAAAACTTAAAATTGTGGAACTGTAATCCATACCAAACTCTGAAATCTGTTCTACAACTAGTTGTTGTGATATACTTTGAAATTTATTGCTTTTATGTATATATGTTATTTAAAGAGGAGGAATATAACAGAAAAGACAGGATTTAACAAATGAGCATTATATTGATATTTCTTTTGGTTTCCAGTGTCCTGGAGCAACTAGAAGAAAAAACAAAAAATTGTGGAACTGTAACCCATACCAAACTTTAAAATCTGTTCTATAACTACTTGTTAAAATGTACTTGGAAATTTATTGCTTTTTTGTATATGTGTTATATTTCACAATAAAATAAAAACATTATTAAAAAAAGACATGATGTATACACCTCAAGTAAAAAACAATTTCCACAACTGCAATCTTAAAAAGTTAACTCATTAAACCCTCGACTTGTGCAAAAGCCTAATATTTAGGCATGATTAAATGAACCAGTGCACGCACAGAGCATGGAAGAGCTGCTAACCTAGAAAGCAAGGGTGGGGGTGTGGGGTCTAGAAACTGCCTCCAGACCAGATTCAGCCCACAGACTGAAAGCCAAGAATGTTTTCTACATCTTTAAAGGGTTGTTAATGGAGAAAGTAGGTGTCCCACAAAGGGACAACTGAACTATTTACTACCTGGCCCTTTACAGAAAATATTGTCCTCTGTTCAAGAAGAAATTCAATTCCCATTAAAACTTTCCTTTCTGCAGTCTCCAGAATGTGCGCAAATCTCTCCCCCGCAGGCATCACCACCTGGCAGGGCTGAGCAATCAGTGGGTGCTGTGCTATCTTCTCAATCCATCCTCCCTTTCTTGGGGAATTCAGATAGACCACACTTTCCAACTTCTCTGGCTGACAGGTATGGCCAAGTGATGAGGTTTTCTTCCATGGAATAAGAACCATAAAACCTCCATGCTCTTTCCCCTGTGCCTGGGTAGATGCTGATGACTTTAAAAAAAAAGGCCCTATCAGATGGTGAAGCCAAGAAATGGAAAGTGCCTGGTCCCCAAATCACCACATGGAAAAAAAGCGCAGGCCTGGACTGTGTCCAGAAGAGCGCCCTGCCCCAGACAAGGTGGCCTACCCTGATGGACACAAGTCTTCTGCTCCCCAGGGCCTGCTGAGTTTACTTAGAATACTTATTTTAAACATAAGATAAAAACAGGAAAAGGAGTTCTCTAGCAACTATCCATTAACATGCTTAACTCCTTTCACTTGCCTCTATTCTGAGTTAGATCAGCATTTTTCAATTTAGAACACTTTAAAATACAGATTTCCATAATAAATTTTCTTTATATTAGACTCCTTAAACAAACATTACATATTTTATCATTTGGCCAAACCACAAACTGACTGGAAGCCAATGGCACTGGTAAATGAGTTACGGCTGGCCCGGCCCTAGCGTGTACCCTGGGTCTATTTGTGCCTTTTGAAGTAGGAAGAAGCTGGGTAGGAAATAACAGTGCCAAAGTTTAACTAACTACTCAGGGTCCTGAGGCAAAATGGAGTCCTATTTTAAAAGATACTTTAGAAAATGAAAGGAGTTAAAGCTTCAACAAATCATTTTTAGTAAAAATAAATTCATATCCTATACTATTCTTGAACAGGATTTAGGGATAAGAGAAAATAAAATCTCCTCATAGTAAAACAGCAAATCAAATCAATAGCTTTTAAATCAATAAGACAAAGAGGGAGATGGCAAAAACGAAACTACACTCCATTTTTTTCAAATTTCTAGAGTTGTTTATGGATTGGATGAGGTAGTTTAAAAATAGGGTTTCCTCCATTTCAAATGGACAGAAATAACCATAGGAAGTTACTGTGAGAATAATTAAGAGTGCTGAACAGTAAGTGAATGCAATGGAAAGGGGAAGTTTAGAGCCGTATGCCATCAGAAGGAAAACTGGAGGTTAAAACTTGGAAATACATAACAGTGAATCTTGTGGTGGACAACATCAGTGATTAACTGTACAAATACAAAAAAGTTCTTTTATGAACTTGAACAAATGTATGACACTATTAGAGTTAATAATAAACAGAGGGATATACAGAGGAAAATGTACCTTTTGTAAACTATGGGCTATAATGATATATTTTAATCTTTCATCAAGAGTAACAAATGTTTTACACAAATACTATGGGTCAATAATAGGAGGGGATAAGGGATATGGGAGGATTTGGGGTTTTTAAATTTTATTTCTTTTCTGGAATAATGAAAATGTTCTAAAATTGTTCACTGGATTGTATGCACAATTATGTGAAGATACTGTGAGCTGGTGATTGTATACTTCAGATGGTTTGTATGGTGTGCGAATTTATCTCAATAAAACTGCATTAAAAAAAAAATGGAGTTTTCTCCAGAAGAGTTGACAATTGGATAAAGAGGTCACTGGGGAGCTAAGTGTTACTTAATGCCACAAGGAGATGATCTCTGCTATTTTCTTCTTTCACTATAATTTAAGATGAGTAAAATTTTTGCCTTATATGGACAGAAGAGGATCAAAGGATTCTTTTTTTTAAAAATAAATCCATTCACCTCCAACTAATTGCTTTAATTAAAGGCCTTCTGAAACTACTGAAATGCCTTTTTGAAGCAAAATATGGGGCATGGTATCTTTATTTCAAAGCATTTAAATAGTGACAATGTGTCTCTGGAAGAAAAGGTACCAACCTGTTGTTATGACACAGGAACAGGTTTGGTGATGTGGTTAAATCACTTTCCAGAGGTAGCACAAAGGAGTCAGTTCATCTGGAGAATGTGCCCAACCGTGGCTTATGTAAACCACCTATGACCTCCTGCTTGCATCAAATAAACAGCATTCTCTCCCAAACCTTTTAAAATTGCTAAAGATCTAAACAGATCTGGATTTCAGTTGCAGCTCCACTACTAGCTAGCCCTGAGGCCCAGTGAAGTGCTGGGGGGAAGCCAGAAAGAAAGCAGAGTTAAGGGCCCAGTACAAGAGATGGAGCTTGCAGGCCCTCGGGAAATGGGAGCTAGCACCCAACCACCACATTCACCAAGGAACCAGAGAACTTCAAACCAGCACTTTCAGAACTTTAACAAGAATAAAAATTGCCCAGGTGTCTTGTTTAAAGAAGATATTTCAGATTCTGGCTCAGGAGATCAGGAATCAGAGATTCTGCATTTTTAACAAATTTCTAGATGCTGTTGCTGCTCTGGGTTTAGACCAGTGCTGAGCGTGTGCAATTCACAAAGGAACAAGTGAGTGCCATTTTAGTCTATGTCTTCACAAAATGCAGTAAGTATACTCAAAATAATTATGTAACCATGAAAAAAAGAGTTTGAAAAGCATATTAATGCAAACATGGGGCTGTGTTATTTCAGAAACTCCTCTGGACAAGCTGATATTACAAGGTTTTCTTTCAACATAAGAGAAGAACTTATCCTATCATTTTCCAACAGGAGCCCAGAAAAAAACATGATAAACATCCAAAAAGATAAGTCATTAGAACTCTGAAGACAGAAACTGCTGGCTGTCCTACCCACATGCACTGTCAACTAGGGAAAGGCAAGGCAGAACACTTTGATGAATTTAAAATTCAAAACCTCCAATTATATGAACTCCCTCTGCTTAAACTTAGAATATTTGGCCATGCAGGATAAACTGTACTCTTCACAACCCCACGGCAATACACTGCTATCTACCGTGAAATATCTGTACCCAGTATCGGCTGGGCCATGGACAAACTGAATGCGAGTCTCTTTTCCCAAAACTGTGATGGATTTCAAGACAGTGACAGCACTAAACCAGGCACATCTGAGCTTGGGGCCTAGGTGACTGCTCATGCCCCAGGCCAGTGAAGCCGGCTCTACCTGTACTGTTTCTTAATTGACCCCACAGTAATTCTCAAGATTCCATATTTGAAGATGAGCAAACCCATCAGTGAAAATCCATACCAATACTCCAGACCTGTAATAAACATGCATAAGATATTTCTAATTTAAATAGCTGCAATCACCTAAACATGCAGCATGCAAATGGTACAAAAATGGGAAAGGCAGCTGATTCTAAGATAATACACATGGGAAAGACATTAGAATGATGATGAAATTTGTCTTAAAAACTTTTAATAATTAAAAAAAAATCTTTCAATACTATTTCTTCAGAATGTGCTACGAAGTGAATAAGCATAAGAAATAAAAATATACTTACACAAAAACATGCAAGCACACCCTGTCTAAAGGCCTCTCTTCTCGCCAGAAGCCACTGATAACACAATATTACCTACCATCTAGAGCCACACTAGTGCCACCTATCACCCATTACCACACTAGCTCCACTTATCACCCTAGTCAGTGCTGTCAAAAGGAATATTAGGCGAGCCATTTGAGATTTTAAATTTTCCATTAGCCACATCAAAAAGTAAAAAAAAAAGAGCTAATTTTAATTATTTTACTTAATCTGATATAGCAAAATATTATTTCAGCATGTAAGTATGTAAAAATTTACTGCCAGAATGCAATATACCAGAAACAGAATGGCTTTTAAAAAGGGGAATTTATTGAGTTGCAAGTTTACAGTTCTAAAGCTGTGAGAATGTCCCAATTAAAGCAAGTCTACAAAAATGTCCAAATTAAGGCACCAACAACCTTAACTCAAGAAAGGCTGATGAAGTTCAGGGTTTCTCTCTCACACTGGAAAGGCACATGGTAAACACAGCGAGTCAGCTAGCTTTCTCTTCAGGCTTCTCGTTTCACAAAGCTCCCCCAGGGATATTTTCCAAAGGTCTCTGGCTGCATGGACTCTAGTGGTTCTCATGGTTCTCTTGAGACTCTGTCTCTCACTCCAAAATGCTTTCTCTTTTAAAGGGTTCCAGCTAACTAGTCAAGACCCACCTGGATGGGTGGAGTTATATCTCCATCTAATCAAAAGTTAATAATACTCACAATTTGGGTAAGTCACATCTCCATGAGAACAAACAAGAAACTCCCAGCCCAGCAATACTGAATGAGGATTAAAGGACATGGCTTTTCTGGGGTCCATCACAGGAGGTACTAAGTCAGGGGGTCCATCACAGGAGGTACTAAGTCTCCAAAATCAGTTATGTAATTTACACTTATGACACAACTGAATTTGGACTGGCTACATTTCATGTGCTCCTAAAGTCACATATGACTCGTGGCTTCAGTCCTGGACATCACAGGTCTAATGATATTTCCTTTTTTTTTTTTTTTCTCGCATGGGCAGGCACTGGGAATTGAACTTGGGTAGAATTCTGTCACTGAGACA
The DNA here is from genome assembly GCF_023851605.1 of Tamandua tetradactyla. Classification (NCBI taxonomy): domain Eukaryota; kingdom Metazoa; phylum Chordata; class Mammalia; order Pilosa; family Myrmecophagidae; genus Tamandua; species Tamandua tetradactyla. The sequence goes on from NC_135335.1 coordinate 6,004,093, forward strand.
CTGTTACACTGCCCACGTCTAATGATATTATTTCATCAATTATGGTTCAAATTTCCTCTTGGTTTTAAGAGAGCCTTTCCATCTCCACTCAAAAGTTAACAATGCTTTTCACATGACAGCCAATTCAGGGCTGGTAGGGAGAGGTTATAGGTCATGTTTTCCTTTTCTTTCAAAATATAAATATGGCTTTTTCTCCGCCGGCCCGCCGCGCGGCGCCCACGCCCCGCGGCAGCCGAGCCGCCCGCCATCCTTCTCCCCGCTCTTTCTCCGCCGGCCCGCCGCGCAGCGCCCACGCCCCGCGGCAGCCGAGCCGCCCGCCATCCTTCTCCCCCTCTTTCTCCGCCGGCCCGCCGCGCGGCGCCCACGCCCCGCGGCAGCCGAGCCGCCCGCCATCCTTCTCCCCTCTCTTTCTCCGCCGGCCCGCCGCGCGGCGCCCACGCCCCGCGGCAGCCGAGCCGCCCGCCATCCTTCTCCCCTCTCTTTCTCCACCGGCTCGCCGCGCGGCGCCCACGCCCCGCAGCAGACGAGCCGCCCGCCATCCTTCTCCCCCTCCTCCCCCTCCTGCTCCGGCTGCTCTCCAACCACCACGGTGCCCTCTTCCCCCGCCTTCACCGTGCTCCTCCGCCACCAGCCTCGACAGCCTTGCCGCCCTCACCTTTCCTCCTCCAGAACAGCTACTGGGGGAGTGGAGATAATACAGAGCAGCTCCCGGAGCCACGAGGGCGATCAAAGGGACAGTGTACCCCATCCTGGAACGGCTGACTATCTGGGAGAACCAGCTCCGGTGAGATCACCAAGGGGCACGGGCTTTCCTGGGTGGGACGGCAAGCGACTGGAGTCCCTTCCTTCCACCTTCCCGGGCCAGCTGGTAGAATTGGACAGGCGGTCTCCTTAGGCCGCGGCGGCTGGTGCCCCCACCACACGAGGCCCCCCGGAACAACTGAGATAGTTGGGTCAGAAATCCCCAGACTGCGGAGAACAGTGACCGGGGGATCCCTTCCAAACACGTGACTCCCCCGTCGGCTAGGAACAGTGCACTCTCCCGGGCTGCGACAGCTGGCGCCCTCCCACCACGCTTGGTGCCCCGGGCCGACTGGCTAATTTGGCCGGACGCTCTCCTGTGCTGCGACGGCCGGCGACCCTCCCCGTTTGGAACCCCGGGCCGGCTGGCATTCTTCCAAGACGCTTCGGCTGCCGAACCTCCCCTACGGCGAGAGTTTTCCAGAGTTGAGGGACCCACAGCAACTTTCGCTGGTGGAACCCACAGACAGGCGTGTGCCACGGGCGCCACCTACTGGGCAGGATAGGAAGAACAGAACCCAGAGATTGCACAGAAAAATCTTTCAACCTGTGGGGTCGAACACCCGGGGAAATCTGACTAAATGCCCAGACGCCAGCAGAAGATAACGGATCACGCTCAGAAAACTGAACATATGGCCCAGTCAAACGAAGAAACCAATAGTTCAAATGAGATACAGGAGCTGAAACAACTAATGCTGAATATACGAACAGAAATGGAAAACCTCTTCAAAAACGAAATCGATAAATTGAGGGAGGACATGAAGAAGACATGGGCTGAACATAAAGAAGAAATAGAATAACTGAAAAAACAAATCACAGAACTTATGGAAGTGAAAGATAAAGTAGAAAAGATGGAAAAAACAATGGATACCTACAATGACAGATTTAAAGAAACAGAAGATAGAATTAGTGATTTGGAGGATGAAACATCTGAATTCCAAAAAGAAACAGAAACTATCCGGAAAAGAATGGAAAAATTTGAACAAGGTATCAGGGAACTCAAGGACAATGTGAACCGTACAAATATACGTGTAGTGGGTATCCCAGAAGGAGAAGAGAAGGGAAAAGGAGGAGAAAAACTAATGGAAGAAATTATCACTGAAAATTTCCCAACTCTTATGAAAGACCTAAAATTACAGATCCAAGAAGTGCAGCGCACCCCAAAGAGATTAGACACAAATAGGCGTTCCCCAAGACACTTACTAGTTAGAATGTCAGAGGTCAAAGAGAAAGAGAGGATCTTGAAGGCAGCGAGAGAAAAACAATCCGTCACATACAAGGGAAACCCAATAAGACTATGTGTAGATTTCTCAGCAGAAACCATGGAAGCTAGAAGACAGTGGGATGATATATTTAAGTTACTAAAAGAGAAAAACTGCCAGCCAAGACTCCTATATCCAGCAAAATTGTCCTTCGAAAATGAGGGAGAAATTAAAACATTCTCAGACAAAAAGTCACTAAGAGAATTTGTGACCAAGAGACCAGCTCTGCAAGAAATACTAAAGGAAGCACTAGAGTCAGATACAAAAAGTCAGAAGAGAGAGACATGGAGAAAAGTGTAGAAAGAAGGAAAGTCAGATATGATATATATAATACAAAAGGCAAAATGGTAGAGGAAAATATTATCCAAACAGTAATAACTCTAAATGTCAATGGACTGAATTCCCCAATTAAAAGACATAGACTGGCAGAATGGATTAAAAAACAGGATCCTTCTATATGCTGTCTACAGGAAACACATCTTAGACCCAAAGATAAATATAGGTTGAAAGTGAAAGGTTGGGAAAAGATATTTCATGCAAACAACAACCAGAAAAGAGCAGGAGTGGCTATACTAATATCCAACAAATTAGACTTCAAATGTAAAACAGTTAAGAGACAAAGAAGGACACTATATACTATTAAAAGGAACAATTAAGCAAGAAGACATAACAATCATAAATATTTACGCACCGAACCAGAATGCCCCAAAATACGTGAGGAATACACTGCAAACACTGAAAAGGGAAATAGACACATATACCATAATAGTTGGAGACTTCAATTCACCACTCTCATCAATGGACAGAACATCTACACAGAGGATCAATAAAGAAATAGAGAACCTGAATATTACTATAAATGAACTTGACTTAACAGACATTTATAGGACATTACATCCCACAACAGCAGGATACACCTTTTTTTCAAGTGCTCATGGATCATTCTCAAAGATAGACCATATGCTGGGTCACAAAGCAAGTCTTAACAAATTTAAAAAGATTGAAATCATACACAACACTTTCTTGGATCATAAAGGAATGAAGTTGGAAATCAATAATAGGCGGAGTGCCAGAAAATTCATAAATACATGGAGGCTCAACAACACACTCTTAAACAACAAGTGGGTCAAAGAAGAAATTGCAAGAGAAATTAGTAAATACCTAGAGGCAAATGAAAATGAAGACACAACATATCAAAACTTATGGGACGCAGCAAAGGCAGTGTTAAGAGGGAAATTTATTGCCCTAAATGCCTCTATCAGAAAAGAAGAAAAGGCAAAAATGCAGGAATTAACTGTCCACTTGGAAGAACTGGAGAAAGAACAGCAAACTAATCCCAAAGCAAGCAAAAGGAAAGAAATAACAAAGATTAGAGCAGAAATAAATGAAATTGAAAACAATAGAGAAAATCAATAAGACCAGAAGTTGGTTCTATGAGAAAATCAACAAGATTGATGGGCCCTTAGCAAGATTGACAAAAAGAAGAAGAGAGAGGATGCAAATAAATAAGATTAGAAATGAAAGAGGAGACATAACTACTGACCTCACAGAAATAAAGGAGGTAATAACAGGATACTATGAACAACTTTATGCTAATAAATACAACAATTTAGAAGAAATGGACGGGTTCCTGGAAAGACATGAACAACCAACTTTGACTCAAGAAGAAATAGACAACCTCAACAAACCAATCACAAGTAAAGAGATTGAATTAGTTATTCAAAAGCTCCCTAAAAAGAAAACTCCAGGACCAGACGGCTTCACATGTGAATTCTATCAAACATTCCAGAAAGAATTAGTACCTACTCTCCTCAAACTCTTCAACATAATCGAAGTGGAGGGAAAACTACCTAATTCATTCTATGAAGCCAACATCACCCTCATACCAAAACCAGGCAAAGATATTACAAAAAAAGAAAACTACAGACCAATCTCTCTAATGAATACAGATGCAAAAATCCTCAATAAAATTCTAGCAAATAGTATCCAACAACACATTAAAAGAATTATACATCATGACCAAGTAGGATTCATCCCAGGTATGCAAGGATGGTTCAACATAAGAAAATCAATTAATGTAATACACCATATCAACAAATCAAAGCAGAAAAATCACATGATCATCTCAATTGATGCAGAGAAGGCATTCGACAAGATTCAACATCCTTTCCTGTTGAAAACACTTCAAAAGATAGGAATACAAGGGAACTTCCTTAAAATGATACAGGGAATATATGAAAAACCCACAGCTAATATCATCCTCAATGGGGAAAAATGGAAAACTTTCCCCCTAAGATCAGGAACAAGACAAGGATGTCCACTATCACCACTATTATTCAACATTGTGTTGGAAGTTCTAGCCAGAGCAATTAGGCAAGAAAAAGAAATACAAGGCATCAAAATTGAAAAGGAAGAAGTAAAACTATCACTGTTTGCAGACGATATGATACTATATGTAGAAAACCCAGAAAAATCCACAACAAAATTACTAGAGCTAATAAATGAGTACAGCAAAGTAGCAGGCTACAAGAGCAACATTCAAAAATCTGTAGCTTTTCTATACACTAGTAATGAACAAGTTGAGGCGGAAATCAAGAAACGAATCCCATTTACAATCGCAACTAAAAGAATAAAATACCTAGGAATAAATTTAACCAAAGAGACAAAAAACCTATATAAAGAAAACTACAAAAAACTGCTAAAAGAAATCACAGAAGACCTAAATAGATGGAAGGGCATACCGTGTTCATGGATTGGAAGACTAAATATAGTTAAGATGTCAATCCTACCTAAATTGATTTACAGATTCAATGCAATACCAATCAAAATCCCAACAACTTATTTTTCAGAAATAGAAAAACCAATAAGCAAATTTATCTGGAAGGGCAGGGTACCCCGAATTGCTAAAAACATCTTGAGGAAAAAAAACGAAGCTGGAGGTCTCGCACTGCCTGACTTTAAGGCATATTATGAAGCCACAGTGGTCAAAACAGCATGGTATTGGCATAAAGATAGATATATCGACCAATGGAATCGAATAGAGTGCTCAGATATAGACCCTCTCATCTATGGACATTTGATCTTTGATAAGGCAGTCAAGCCAACTCACCTGGGACAGAACAATCTCTTCAATAAATGGTGCCTAGAGAACTGGATATCCATATGCAAAAGAATGAAAGAAGACCCATCTCTCACACCCTATACAAAAGTTAACTCAAAATGGATCAAAGATCTAAACATTAGGTATAAGACCATAAAACAGTTAGAGGAAAATGTTGGGAGATATCTTATGGATCTTACAACTGGAGGTGGTTTTATGGACCTTAAACCTAAAGCAAGAGCACTGAAGAAGGAAATAAATAAATGGGAGCTCCTCAAAATTAAACACTTTTGTGCATCAGAGAACTTCATCAAGAAAGTAGAAAGACAGCCTACACAATGGGAGACAATATTTGGAAACGACATATCAGATAAAGGTCTAGTATCCAGAATTTATAAAGAGATTATTCAACTCAACAACAAAAAGACAGCCAACCCAATTACAAAATGGGAAAAAGACTTAAACAGACACCTACCAGAAGAAGAAATACGGATGGCCAAGAGGCACATGAAGAGATGCTCAATGTCCCTGGCCATTAGAGAAATGCAAATCAAAACCACAATGAGATATCATCTCACACCCACCAGAATGGCCATTATCAACAAAACAGAAAATGACAAGTGCTGGAGAGGATGCGGAGAAAGAGGCACACTTATCCACTGTTGGTGGGAATGTCAAAGGGTGCAACCACTGTGGAAGGCAGTTTGGCGGTTCCTCAAAAAGCTGAATATAGAATTGCCATACGACCCAGCAATACCATTGCTAGGTATCTACTCAAAGGACTTAAGGGCAAAGACACAAACGGACATTTGCACACCAATGTTTATAGCAGCGTTATTTACAATTTCAAAGAGATGGAAACAGCCAAAATCTCCATCAACAGAAGAGTGGCTAAACAAACTGTGGTATATACATACGATGGAATATTATGCAGCTTTAAGACAAGATAAACTTATGAACCATGTAATAACATGGATGGACCTAGAGAATATTATGCTGAGTGAATCCAGCCAAAAACTAAAGGACAAATACTGTATGGTCCCACTTGTGGAGAGCCGCCTCCCGGGTCTGGCCTAGTGGACACGCTGCGGCCTGCTCTAGAGTTCCCCCCGCCCATCGAGTGAGTCAAGATGGCGCCCGCATCCTGTTTCCGCGTATGACGCACGCGCCCACCAACCCTGTCTTCCAATCACCTCTGTATACGTGGCACTAACCTATTGGGTTTGGGCACAGTATATAAGAGGTTACCCGGACAGGGTGGGTGGAGACGACCCACAGGGAGCCGTACCTGACGGCCGCATAGAGGTTGTCCCCCCGCGGGATATTTCGCCCGCGCGGAATCTGCCTGAGAGTATGCAAGCTTGACTCCAGTAAAAGCCTGTGCTTACGACCGCCGTGTGTCTCGAACCCGTTTTTACCGCCCGAGTCGTTTTGTTTGTGCCCGTCTCTCTCCCCCTGTTCCCTCCGCCGGCCGGGGATCAGAAGCTGAGCGAGACGGCGCCGGACACCCACTGATGTGAACGGACATCCGAGAATAAACTTGAAATATGTCATTGGTAACAGAGTTCAGCAGGAGTTAGAAACAGGGTAAGACAATGGGTAATTGAAGCTGAAGGGATACAGACTGTCCAACAGGACTAGATACAAAAACTCAAAAATGGACAGCACAATAATACCTAATTGTAAAGTAATCATGTTAAAATACTGAATGAAGCTGCATCTGAGCTATAGGGTTTTTTTTGTTTTTGTTTGCTTGTTGGTTTGTTTGTTGTTGTTGTTTTTTACTATTACTACTACTTTTATTTCTTTTCTTTATATTAACATTTTATATCTTTTTCTGTTGTGTTGCTAGTTCCTCTAAACCGATGCAAATGTACTAAGAAACAATGATCATGCATCTATGTGATGATGTTAAGAATTACTGAGTGCATATGTAGAATGGTATGATTTCTAAATGTTGTGTTAATTTCTTTTTTTTTTTCTTTCCGTTAATAAAAAAAAATAAAAAAATTAAAAAAAACAGAAAAAAATATATAAATATGCACGATAAAACATGCATATTCTTATCTTACAACTGAAGCTCACATTACTCAACTGAAAATGGTAGATCACAAAAAACTAGAAAGCTTTTAGTCTCTAAAATCAAGGAATATTTGTAGCAATAAGGGGAAGTTTTCAAATTCCTCATACTGAAATAAGGCAGAGGCTAGATCTTGAATCAATAGGGCCACAGGTGGCTCACTGCTGATTTAGCTATAACTACCCAATTTAAAAACAGGTGTGTAAGTCCCTTCAGGGACAGGAGAAAAAATATGAAGCTAATAAGCTTTATCACCAGGGAAACCCCTGATACTATCTCAAATATTAGAGACTCCCCAGTCAATAGACCAAAACAAACCCTTGATCTTGAGGCTTGCCCTTGTTAAGCTTAGTCTAGAGTGGAGAACCTAAGCCTACCTATAATTATGCCTAAGAGTTACTTCCAGAAAACCTCTTTTGTTGCTCAGATGTGGCCTCTCTTTCTCTAAGTCCAACTCTGCAAGAAAATCATTTCCCTCCCTACTATTTGGGACGTGACATCCAGGGGTGAAAAGTCTCCTAGGCAAAGAGGGACAATGACTCCCAGGGATGATCCTTACCTTGTCACCAAGGGATCGACAATGCCTTCTTGACCAAAAGACGGAAAGGAAATGTAACAAATTAAGTATCACTGGCTAAGAAAGTCCAAATAGAGTTGAAAGACTATTCTGGAGGCTACTCTTATGCAAGCTTCAACTACAACAGTGCTAATTACTATGGTTTGCCAGCCCCCAACCAAAAACATTCCTGTTAACCCTAAAGACACCTACAGTGCTATATGAAATTCTATAACAGTTTCACATACTAAGATTACTTTCCAGAAACTTACAACCTCCAGATGGGTTCCTAGCCCAGATAAGTCCTGAAACCCAGAGGGGCCAGTCTCTCCTAGAACATCAACTAGTTCTATCCTCCATCCCCTATTATCGACATTGCTTTCCAATTTGAAAAAGTTAGAAAAGGCAGAGCCCAAATACCCATAAAGACTGAGAGAAGGATCAAAGGAGGAGGAGTTCCAACAGGGAAGACAGGATTTAACAAATGAATATGACTACAAAATCATCATACTGATATTTCTTTTAGTCTCCAGTGTCTTGGAGCAGAAGGAAAAACGAAAACTGTGGAACAGTAACCTATAACAAACTCTGAAATCTGCTCTATAACCACTTGTTACAAAGTAAATTGAAATTTATTACTTTTGTCTACATGTTATATTTCATGATAAAAAGTTTTTTAAAAACAACAACAAAAGGAAACAAGTACATGTCCCTGGGAATTTATTTCATGTCAGAAGATGATTCAAAAAGTCTATACTGGCATAAGGACAAATAGACCAATGGAATCGAACTGAGGGCTCAGAAATCAACCTTCACATTTATAGTCAACTGATTTTTGACAAGGGGCAAAGACTATTCAAGCCAGCAGGAACACAGCCATAGCTGGTTTTACTGTGCTTCGCAGATATTACATTTATTACAATGAAGGTTTATGGTACTCCTGCATACACCAAGTCTGTTGGCACCATTTGTCTAACACCAGATGCTCAACTTTGTGTCTCTGTATCACATTTTAATTATGTACTTTTTCTTTAGACATAATGTTGACACACACTTAACAGACTAAACTACAGTGTAAGCATAACTTTTATATGCACCGAGAGGCCAAAATATTTCTGTGTATTGCTTTATTGCAATATTTGCTTTACTGTGGTAGCCTGGAACCAAACCCACAGTATCTCCAAGGCATATCTGTAGTTTCTTCAAAAAATGGTGCTGGGAAAACTAGATTTCCATTTACAAAAGAATGAAGGTGGACCCCTACCTCATATCATATACAAGAATCAACTGAAAAACGGATCAAAGGCCCATATAAAAGAGCCAGAACTATTTAAAAATGTAGGGAAGCATCTTCAGGACCTTGTGTTAGGCAATGGTTTATTGGACTTTACACCCAAGGCACAAGCAACAAAAGAAAAAAAAATAAGTGGGACATAATCAAAATTATAAACTTTTGTGCCTTAAAGTTAGACTTTATCATGGAAATAAAATGAGAACCTATACAATGGGAGAAAATATTTAATATCCAGAATATATAAAGAAATCCTTCAACTCAACAACAAAAAATGGGCAAAAGACTTGAACAGACATTTCTCTAAAGAAGAGATTCAAATGGCCAAAAAGCAAATGAAACATCAACATCATTTGCCATCAGGGAAAAGCAAATCAAAACCACAATAATATAACATCTCACACCCACTAAAATACCTACTATTTATTAAAAAAAAAAAAAGATTACAAGTATTGGAAGGATAATTGCTAGTGGCAATGTAAAATGGTGTAGCGGCTGTGAAAGACAATTGGCGGTTCCTGAGAAAGCTAAGCGTAGAATTACCATATCACCTGGCAATCTCATTAAAAAGTATATACCCAAAAGAACTGAAAGCAGGGACTCAAAAAGATATTTTCACACTGATGCTTATAGGACCATTAGTCACAACTGCCAAAACATGGAAGCAAACCAAGTGTCTCTCAAGAGATTAATGGATAAACAAAAATGTGGTATATATACACACAATGGAATACTATTCAGCTATAAAAAAGAATGAAGTTCTGAGACATATGACAACATGGATGAATTCTGAAGACATCATATTGAGTGAAACAAGCTAGAAACAAAAGGACAAATAATGTCTGACCTTGCTGGTATGAAACAGCTGGAATAAGCAAACTCATAAAGAGACAGATTCTAGAATATAAATTACCAGGGGACAGGATGGGGATAGGGAATGTGAAATTAAGGCCTAAAATGTACAGAGTTCCTATTTAGGACAATGGAAGATTTGGTAATGGATGGTGGTGATCATAGTACAACACTAAGAATGTAATTTACAGAAGTAAATTATACATTTGAATGTGGTTAAAAGGTGAAATTTTAGCTAGTATATATAAGTACTAGAATAAAATAAAATTTTTTTTAAAAAATTAAAAATCCATGCAACTTCACAACACATTCAGTGAACCCTAAGTTAGACCATGGACTATAGTTAATAGTACAATTATAAAAATGCGCTTTCATCAATTGCAACAAATCTTCAACACCAATGTAAAATGCTAACAGTAGGGTCTGGTTTATGAAAGAATCTGGCATTTTATACACAATTGTTCTGTAACCCGCAACTTCTCTAATTAAAAATAAATTTTAAAATAATAATAATAAATAAATTTATATGTTTATAAAAAGAAGAAAAAATGCCTGTGTTACTCAAATATGTTGGGGAAACAACGATGCTGATAAATGTGGGGAGAAAACTATTAATGTGAAATCAAGTAGAATTCCCACTTACTGGGGAGAAAACTGAGCCCCCGTGGCCTCTGTTTAGATCTAAAACAACTGATGAGCAGCAAACACATTTCCACCAAACCTCAGGCCAAGTTTGTGAGAAGGTTGGGAACAGGACGTAGTCAACAAACCAAGCTGCTGAGAGGCTGTTCCTACTAGCTCATCTATTTAAACCATGGCCCAGAATCTGGAGTCTCAGGACTTGTCCTCAGGCTTGGATTCAAAGATGCGGGACCTTGACTGGGCAGTGTTGAGCTCAAAGGTTTGGATGGCTGCTTATTCGGTACACTCAAAGCCACATGCCACTAAGAAGTGCATGGGGAGGAAAGTATCTATAAATAGGAGAATGGAGAGTCACTTCCAAGTGTGAGAAGTTAATACATGCTTCGTCCTAACAGCAAAGGCCAATGCCTAAGGAAATGTTATTATTTTCATAAGAGGCAGAAACATGGGACACAAAGGAGAATCTTAAAAACTGGGATTTAAAGGCAGTTCTCACCAAATACATAGGAAAAAAACTGCAAAAAGTCTTCTCCATTCTTTGCAAATGTGTACCTTTTACAAAGCGGCACCCTACTCCTGTCCCCAAAAGGCTGGACTACTTAAATCCATTCCAGATCAAATACCAGAGTGCCTATTACACAGAGATAATTTATTTCTGGAGAACACAGGGTAAAAGAAACCCAAAACCAGTCTCACTGTATTTGTACTGAAAATTAAAACTTTCTACCACCCAGGTATTCCTGAATCTTGTCTAGTTTTAATTTGTTACTTCTTTGCTTTTCTTTGAGAGCAGTAAATAGTCAAGTCCATTTAACACAAGCTATATTTAAAAATCAATAGGTACTTTTAAGCATTAATATGCACTGCTCTGAGGAACATAGGAGTAAAACAATAATGGTCCCCATTCTCTTGAAGAATACAGTAAGACTGATAAATAAACAAAAACAAATACAAAGAAAGTGAAGGTGTAAAGTCCAAGTAGGTTCCCTAAAGAACTCAATGGGGGGGGGGACTGGATAGAAAAGACTTGATTATCTGTGAGCTGGGTCTCAAAAGACAAAGAGGATTTGGCAGAGTGATAAAGAAGTACTTCAGGCCAAGAGAAGCATGCCTGAGAGTATAGAAAAAGGAAGACCCAGGAGTTTTAGGAAATTCACGGCAGGGAAGTCTTGACAACAAGGAGAAAAAGCCTTTGGGAAGGCAGCAGGAATAACCTTAGACAATACAGGGCTAGGCAGGAATGCACAGCCAAATCTTTCCCAAGTCATGGCTTGTTACAAGAGCAAGAAGGGAAGTGAGACAGTGAGTTCTAATTAGGAGAAATGTACACTAAGATACCTATGGTACAGATAAAACAAAGTGTTTTAACAACATAAAGAAAGAAGTAATTAATTTGAACAGAAGTCAACAGGGATCAGTAACAGAAAAGAGATGACATTAAGTCTGGGAACTTCACCAGAGTTTGTACTTCCTACAACGGAGAGAAGAGGGAAGAGGTCTAGTTTGTTTGTGACTGGAAGAGGGGGAAGGGAGTGGCCGAAGACAAGACCACTAAGGCGGCCACTGCAGGTACGAGACACCACGCTAAGCAAAGCAACAAGGGCAGTGAGGCCAAGCATCGAAGCACCAACAAGGAAGCCATAGTTTAAATAGCTAACTGCCAACCAGGTGAAAGGTAGACTGGAGACAGAGGAACCTAAAGAAAGAACAACCAACTCAGAGACCTTTTTAAAAACTCACAAAAGATTGAGGAGCCCTGCAAGGGCTTCTACTGGAAAACCAAGACTCAGCCTAAAAGATTTCATATTACATTACTGTTATTTCTCCTATTCCAACCATTATTCTGTCTCCTCAAAGCCGAAAATTCAGGTTTCCTTCATTCCTGAACTGTATTTTCATATCAGATTATGCAAATTTGAGGCTTGCCTTTGGAATTCTAAGCTGCCTGGGAAATACACAGCAAGGGAAAGAAACGCCTACACACAAACGGGGTTAGCCCCTACTACATGGCTAAGATGCTAAGAGCAGAGCAAGAAGAGCAACCTGATCACCCACTCGACTTTTATATTAAAAAAGCCAATCAAGAAGCCATCAAGAAGAGTCCAGCCTTACTTTTGCCAACTAATCTAAATTAAGGCAAGTACAGTTAATATGTTCCTTTACAAATTCCATTATGTAAATCTGAAGATACATGAATTTCTGTGCAGATTTTCCACAATTTCAAAACTTCAGTTCAAGTATATACAAAGCATGTATTATTTATATTAAGAACTTTTCTTTTTTAATGAGACTAAAGTTGGGAAAAAAAAGGGAAGTGATAAGGATGACATAAAAGTAGTCCAGTTTTTGCCATCAACCTTAAGAGAAAGCAAAGGAACAAAGGCAAGGAAAATCCAGGAATTTCAGCTAGATCGAGATGTCTATTTTCTATGTATGTGTGTGTGTGTGTTAAAGGAGAGGGTGTGTAAATATGGGTAAGAGAGTATGATAAAAGCCAAAGTCAAGGCCAAAAATTCTTGGGCCAGAGGAAAAAAAGGTTTTCCATCATGAAGCATCCATGATCCTCTCAATCTCTGAAACCCAGGTAGGACCCCAAGAGTCGAGCAACTTGGATCAAACATCGGAAAGGAAGTGACCTGTAACTGGAGGCAAGAGAAAAGCATGGTTATTAGCAGAGCTATCATCTGCAACAACACATACAAAAAGTTTTTTTTTGTCTCTGAAACAGTGAGGGGGTGGGTCCTGAATAAATAAGGGAAGGTATGAAAACTGCATAACCAGAAAGGTAATTACATAACAGGGAGGGGAAAGACATGGAAAATCCAATTCTCCCAAGTTCTCACTGAGTGAATGTAGCTACGAGCTGTCTGAGCCACTCAATGTGAAGCAAATGACAATGATCACATTATTATTCATATATCTGTAAAGACAAGACATGTCAAGAGAACAGCCTTTCAAAATCAGGTAGACACTCTGGAGGATATAAAGATGCTTTTGAAAAAGGTTAAAAGGAATCAGGGTTCAAATTAATTATGAGTGAGCTAAGAGTGCAAAAAAGTTTATTTTGCAGCCATAACCAATTCTATAACAGAAGACAGAATTAGCAAACTGGCCTCCAAAATGTTTAAGTCATTTTTTATCTTCAATCCTCCTTACTCACCAAATTTGAATCAGACTGTGTGTAATCAAAGAGAATTCAGGGCTATCTTAGCAGTCCCTAAATGCGCAATAAAATGTTAACGTCCAGGAACAGGTGCCCTTTGTGAATAATGTTTCACCAGCACACAGTACAAGAACGTTCTGAAAAGCAAGTTCATTGAATGCTGAGACTGATCAGGACTAAAAGTTTAGTACAGAATCTGAGAGCTGTAGAGTGCTTATGGTCTTTATAGTTGCTTATGAAAAACAACCTTTAATCTTTTCCAGCTCTTTCACAAGAGCAGTACCTGTCCTGACAGTGAAATCTAGCAGCAGCTACCAATTAAGAGCCTACCAAAGTCAAATCCTGGGCTTGATGCTTTTAGATACATTATCCCTACCCATAACGACAACCTTTTAGGTCACTTTTTAGTTCCCACTTTAAAGATGGAAAAATCGAAGGTTCTAAGAGGTCAAATGACCTATGAAAAGCCAGGTCTAATAAATATACTACCCAGAACTGGGTCTCGAACCCAGATCCGTCTAGCTTCAAAGTCTGCACTTTTCCCAGTCCGTGACCTTGTCTCCAGAAGACCAGTGCAGGAATAGGTGCTGAGCAATAGGGTCGATGAGCAGAAACCAAGGCACACCCAGGCCAGGGACCAGCCAGCACATGCTCCTGCCCTGCTGAGAAAGCAGCAGATCCACCTGGAATCCAATGGCTCTCAGGACACACCCACGAATAGGAACTTTGAGTCTTTGTGCACAGGGTAAAGAATTACTTTACACATAATCTGGTGGGATAGCTCAGCCTGAAAGGCCCAGGTGGTGACTGGAGGAACTCAACCCTTGTAGCCAGGAGGCCCATGGATGTTAATAAACCAGGTCAAAATGTCCAAATGTACAGAAAACACAAAGCTAGGAGGGAGAGCTAACGTGAAATGACAATGTCAGAAGTAAAAACTATCTTGACATGATGAAACTAAAAGAGAGTTATTTAACACAGCTAAACCTAAAGTCCTTTTAAGATTAAAAACTGAATAACAGGATAGAAGAAAATCAGGCATAAGAAAACTGTTAAAGTGAGGAAGAAAAACAAAAACGTCTAAAGATTTTTTTTTAGCTGATCATACTCTGACCATTAACTTATATGATGTGAAGAATAATAATTATATTATTATAATAAGTAAAGTAATCTCAGAATGTAGTAAGAGATGAATGGTTCCTAGGACCACAGGAGATACTAATCCTAAAGTAGGCTATTCTAGTCAGATCACATCATAGCAGGCAATAACATATCCTGTTCTGGGGGAAAATGAATAGACTGCCAAGCTCATAGCACCCAAAAAGACAACCAAAGTGGCAGTAGGACCTGCACTCAAGAGATAAAATAATTAGCTTTCAATATTTTAAAGCTCTTTTTTGGGAGAGTGGGGGACTTAACATGTATAAGAGAACTATACAGATATCACACATAGTTCCTAGAGATAAAACTAGAGCCAATCAATGAAAAGTACAGTCTATTTGAAACCAGTAGAACAGGAACTAGTTAAAGATGAGCGCTCCCACACACACATGCAAGGCCCTCTTGGTGAGAGGTGCTCCGGCCAAGTCTGGGTGATGATCTATCTGGGTCAGAGCAGAAGGGGTTTCTGTACGGGGAGGACAGCTGAACTAAATGATCACCACACTGATTTCTTAAATCTCAAAGTCTATTTGATATAAAAGGTACAATATAGGGCTACGTTTGGGTTGACGTGGAGCCTCAACAAGAAAAGAGAAAGGATCGTGCAACTTCCCAGATGCTTGGTGGACTGAGTAACAAACAACTCTCCATTCCTCTGGAAATCCTAGCAAAATAACAAGGACAAAAAAAAACAAAAAGAAAAACAGCCAAAGGGAATAACCAACAAATTTATGAAAAGACAAAGGGAATAAAGAAACAAGTCAGTAAGTCCAACGTTCAAATAGTAAAAGCTTTAGAAGAATATAATCACCAGCCAGGATTGAGAGCAACCATGTGGCATTAAGGCAGAACATTCTGGAAAAGATGTGTCCAAGAAGATGGAGTGGTCAGATTGTCCAATGTATCTTAATATCATGAGAAGAATTATGCAAATTAAGTCAGAGATATGGGGAATAATTAAGATAAAACACAAAAAGTTCTTAACTCTAAGGAATTAAAATGTTAAATTAAGTGTCAGTAAAAAGGGGGTAAAACGGGTTTTCTTTATGAAGCAATAAAAGTTCTAAAATTGAAAAAAAAATGTTGCATGAGGTTGCATTACTGATTCACAGCAATAACCAAAACATACACACAAATATTTAAAAATAGCTAAGAGAGTGATTCAGTGGTAGAATGCTCACCTTCCACGTGGGAGCATTCAAGTCCCGGACCATGCACACCCCCAAAAAAAGCTAAGTGAGAAGGGTAGCAGTCCCTCAAAAGTGATATTGAGAAGAAGGTAGAATGGGCAAGACTGGAACAGATGATGAACATTTTTTATTACTAACTTTGCAATACCATTTGACTTTCAAAACTATGTACCTATAACAATATGATAAAATAAACTTATAAAAGTGAAGAAAATATAATAGTATGTAGTACAACAGCTGGGTCTTAGCAATTGAGTTCTATCACTGTTAACTCAATCTTAAGTCAGGATATTGTGAAAGATTAGCTAACCTGCTAAGTCAGAGACAGGTAAGACTAGGAGGTAACTTTGTATACTTAAGATTACTGTGTACAAAATATAAGCAATGAAACAAAAATCTCACAAACCACTCAATAACAAAACCACAACAGTATCTTTTCATATTTAAACAAAAGAATCACCCAAGTTTTTCCTGCCATCAGAGAGAGACCTGGGACAGACAGGGCTATGGTGCTGAGAACACAAGGTAATATCACGGGCAGAAAATTTCCTAATTCATTTTTTTTTCATGGGCAGGCACTGGGATTCAAACCTGGGTCTCGGGCATGGCAGGCAAAAACTCTGTCTGCTGAGCCACTATGGCCTACCCTCTAATGCATTTTTGAGACCAAACTTGATTGTCCTGTAGCCAGGAATGACAATTTCAAAAGAAACAATAACTATTTTTTCTAATAAATATCTTTCAAATATAAGTAAATTGGCCACATCAGCTTGATTATCTAGCTCGGGGGTCAGGAAACTATAGCCCACAAAGCCAAATCTGTTTCATCACCTATTTTTATAAAGCCCACAAGCAAAGAATAGTTTTTACAGTTTTAGATGGCCAGGGAAGAAAATCATAAGAATAATGTTCTATGACGTGACAAATTCCAAGAAATTCAAGTTTCAGTGTCCATAAATCAAGTTTTATTGGAACACAGCCACACTCATTAATTTCCACATTATCTATGGCCACATGTGCACTCTAATGGCAGAGCCAAATAGGTACAAGAGAAACCACATACAGTCTGCTCATCTCATCACCTGTCACTGCAATTCAGCTGGGTGTTCTACAAATCACAATGACAGTCATAACAACAAAAGTATTTTGAGTATCATATGCCATACTGTGAATTTTATGTTATTATTAACAGTCTATACTCATCTACAAAACAAGGAAAGAAAAAGACCTCAAACATTGGGCTTTTAAGGCACAGCAGGAGGTGGATTATTTTGTTATCAAATTAGATAGCAAGACATTTGGTGAGGCAAAATAAGCCAGAAACAAAAGAGCAATTATTGTACTGTCTAATTAAGAAAATACTTATAAGAAAACAGGGACTGTAAGTTCTTAGAGCAGTCACATTTAGTCTGGGGCAGTAACTGTTATTTCTGGATTTTGAGAGGCTGTTTTATATATATATAACCTGGTATTCAGAGATAAGAATGAAGCCGATCAGGTCAGGATTAAGGTAATTCGGAATATAGAGGTAAGGAAGAGACAGTCTATACTTAGAATCTCATCTACTCTTTGAGACCAAAGGAAGAAAAGTTTATTTTCTCCAGAACCTAAATTTTCTGTAGCATATAATTTAACTCAAACCTGTATGGATAGATCATTTAAACAATCCAAACACAGGGAACCCAGAATAAGAATGAGGGCCTTTAATCCTATATACTTAATGTAATGCCTGGATACACCCAAGCGTATATTAAGCAGATAATCAAAAAGTATTGGCAAAGCCCCTTGAGGGATGAGAAAAAGTATGGGACTATTAAGCTTTACCACGAGGAAAACCCCTGACACTGTGTCAAACATGAGGGACACCCAAATTAATAGGCCATGCCCTTGATTTGAGGCTTGCTCTTCTGCAGCTTATGTATGTAGCTGAGAAGCTTACTGTACCTATAAGTACACCTAAGAGTTACCTCCAGAGAACCTCTTTTGTTGCTCAGGTGTGGCTTCTTTCTCTCTAGGTCCAATCTGACAAGAAATATCATTGTCCTCCCCTCTACATGGGACATGACATCCAGGGGTCAAAGTCTCCCTGGAAGCATGGGAGACGACTCCCAGGAATGAATCTGGCCCTGGCACCATGGGATAGGATCAACAATGCCATCCTGACCAAAAGGGGGGAAATAAATGTAACAAATAAGGTATCAGTGGCTAAGAGAGTTCAAAGAGTCAAGAGGCTACTGTGGAGGTCACTCTTATGCAAGCTTCAGTTAGGCACTGCTATCTATCACAGTTTGCCAAACCCCAACCAAAACCATTCCAACCAACCCTGAAGAACACCTAGGGCTTTATATGAGATTCTACAAAGGTCCCTTGCACTAGGATTACTTTCCAGAAACCTACAACCTCCAGATGGGTCCCTGGATCAGGTAAGTCCTAAAATGCAGAGGGGCCAGCCTTTCCAGAACATCAACTAGTTTCATTTCCCTATCCCATATTACTGATAGTCCCTTCTAACATGAAATGGTTAGAATGGGCATAGCCCAAATATCCTTAAAGAGCCCATGGGAGAAAGGTCAAAGGTGATGGTAGAATTATACAGAGAAAGTAGGGTTTAACAAACGAGTATGTTTGCTGAATGATTATGGTGATATTTCTTTTAGTCTCCAGTATCTTAGAGCAGTTAGAAATAAAAAACTAAAACTGTGGAATTATAATCCATACCAAACTCTTAAATCTGTTCTACAACTAATTGTTGCAATGTGCTTTAAAATGTATTGCTTTTATGTGTATATGTATTTTTCGCAAAAAAAGAAAAAAAATTTCTTCTAGCCTCCACTGTTTCAGAGCAGCTAGAAGGGAAAATCTGAAATGGTGGAATGGTATACCCATAACAAACTCTGACATCTGTTCTGTAACTACTTGTTGACACGTATTTCGAAAATCATTGCTTTTTCTTTTCTTTTCTTTGTATATGTTATAGTTGACAATAAAAAGTTTTAAAAAAATTTTAGATGGCTAAGCACTGTGTTGAGTGAACAGTGATCCTATACCTGTGCTAACAGAATACAACACACATCAACATTACCAGACTAAGTACTCATCACAATATTTCCAACTCAAAGGAAAGCAAGTCAGAAAACTTAGAAAACATCAAAGAAAATATCACTATTATAGCAGAATTTTTTCACAAAAAATAAAAATTGAAAATGAAGCAGCAATCAAAATAAGTGGCCTGTTAGTCAGGCAAGGAAAATCATTTACCAATAGTGAATTAATTAATCATGTTTAATTACAGCAAAGAAATGTGTCCCAAAAAAATAAAACTTGTTTAGGACTATTAGCATTTTGGCATAACAGCTGTCAGAGTCTAGTACATTAGTGGCAATATTAAAAGTCAATTTGAAAAAAAGGCAAACACTGGTTTTCCTTGACTCCTAATGAGTTCATAGGTGTTACCAATACAGTTCAGTTGATGCTTCTTTAAGGAGTTTGAGGTGACTGAAGAATCAACCTTTATGAATAGTTTGTGTGGAACAATTAGGGGGAAATGTTTTCAGAGATGTAGAAAAAACTAAATCAGTATACCCTGAAATGGAATTTGCTATGATGTTTCAATTGTTTGCAATAAAATTATGTGTGGGGCAGAAAAAAAGACTTAGTTGGACAAATTTACAAAACTTGAGAAAATATAAGGTGCTTAAAATTTATGGTCATTCTTTTCATCAGAGGGTACTTTGTAGGATTTTTAAAATCCATCACATCTTACTGAACCAACAGTGTCAACAATAAACCTCATTTGCTCTCAAGTACTACTTAGCCATCATGGTCCCAGGAATTTCCATCAAAAATAGAAACAATGTCCTAACCTGCCCTAACACACAATACCTCAATGGCTTAGCAGTGGTAAAGTTTTATCACAATTCTTTGAGCTCAGGGACAAGATTGAATTTTCTGAATGAGAAGAACCATCTTCAATCACTATTAACCAACACTGAATGGCTCTAGAAATTAGCCTTTGCTGAAATCTTGATGATATATTTTAACAAATTCAACCTGGCAAAACAGCACTGATATGTGAACTTTATACTATGGTAAAGCCATTTCAACAAGCTGACTAGATTCAAATGATAAGTAATATCAAGTTGCTTTATATACATACTTCCCATGCTACTGTAAGAAGTGAGATCTCTATTCCCATACAAATTTGTAGCAGATGTATTTTCTGAACACAGACTGCAGTTAAACAGCATTTTTCATACCTTGATAAAAGTACAAAAGAAATTTCTAAATGTCAAAATCCATTCATCTCTGCGTAGTTGGGAAGCTTCTCACCTAACCTTCAATTGCAAGTGATTAATCTACAATGTAATGATATGGTAAGGGGCAAATATCAAGAGAAGAATCTAATAGAAGCCAAGAGATGCCCTGAAAGTGATGAATAACTAAAATCTTATACTTTTGTGAACTGATAACAGTATATGGCGGCATCTATCTGTGTGAAAAAACATTTTCAAAGACAAAACACATAAATCTCATTACAGATCAGTGCTAACAGATTGAATGAACATTTATAATAAATTGTGATGAGAGGAACTCTAACTTTACATGCCAGTTAGGTGAAATTTTATTCTCCCCAGAAAAAGAATTTCATTCTTCTCATTAGTAGATCTGTATTACAAAACACTGAATTCAATTACCAGTAAAATATTTTGAATTTCATCAATAAAAAAAGCTGTGAAAATTTGTTTTCTCTCTCAAATACAAATATCTTCATAATATCCTCTGTTTTGCCTCTAGGTGTATAAAGCCTAAAATATTTACTATCTATCTGATAGTAGATAGGCAAAGTTTAATTTGATGACCACTGGCCTACAGTACCCTGCACCTACAGTGCTGTTCCTCCTAAACAACCTGATTCTGGGACTCCTGGAGACTTCTGGTTATTTCTTCAGAGAAGGTACACCCATTCTAATGTGGGACAGGATGTTAATGAGTAGATATGAATACAGAAAGAAAATGAATAGCTGAAGATAAAGACTTGTTCTCTTCAAACTGCCCAAGTAAGGGTCTCTGTCAGAACAGAAAAACAAAACAAGACAAACAAAAAAGAAAGAGGGAGCCAGGAAGAAAGAAAGCCCTAAAAATATTAACCTGAGAAATGCTTCTGAAATTTTAGCTTCTACCACTAAGCAATTACTGATGCCTATTACATAAAAAGCACTAAAGATATAAAGTAGAATTTAAAATTTCTTGCTCACAAAATGTTCATTATCTAGTTAAAGGGAAATAAATCTAAAATAAATTTAACGACATACTCTTAAGAGTTCAAAAGGCAATAATCACAAAAGAACTGAACAATTCACAAAGGTCTGACAAAGAAGAGAGAGTTGAGCCCTGGAAGACATGAATTATGGTTAATTTCATGCATCAACCTGACTGGATGAAGGTACCCAGTTACTACTCCAGAGGTCTTCTGTAGACGTGATGAGCATCGATAATCAGCTGACCTTAAGGAATGGAGATTCCCCTCCATATGGATGGGTTTCATCCAATGATTTGGCAATCTTAACAGCTGAAGAATTTCTGTCTCAAGATGTCAACACTGACTCTTGCTAGAATGTCTGGCCTGTCAGCTTATCCGGAAGAATTTGGTCTCAGGACTTCAATGTTATCTTCACCAAAATTCCCAGCTTATGGCCTGCCCACCATAGCAGGGACTTATTAGCCCATAGCTGCATGACCAACTTCTATAATAAATCTCTTAATATATACATCTGTTGGTTCTGTTTCTCTGAAGAACACTAATGATACAATATGAAATTAAATACAGAAAATGATGAAGCAGTATGAGACAAGGAGCAGAGGTAAAGGAATACTTAGAGAAACTTTCCACATCAGGAATTCATGCAGGAGAATAATATAGAGAAAGTTGGAGAAATCAAAAAGTTTATAAAAGAAATAATGTCAGAGTTGGAGCTGTCAATGTCCAACAATGTCAAACAATGTTGGAGCTTTTTAACTGAAGGCTGAGTATGCTCATCTGTGAGGGATTTGGGGGCTGAATATGCAAAGTGGTATTCTGAACGCCTAGGAATACTCCATCTGGGAATTAAAAACAGAGGTCCACTGAAACTGCACAACCAGAGTATCTCCTAAGGTAATGAGACCTGACATAGATTCCTGGCAGTGGAAATGGTAAGAAAATAGAGAGGTGCAAAAGTCACTAAGAGTGTAGAACCAGTAAGCTTTGGTAAATTACTAAACAGGGTGAGAAGGACACATAATAAAATGTGACTAAAATTTCCAGGCTTGGTACGGGCATTCAGAAAGGCAGATGATTAAATGGTTTGTGTCCCATCTACCCCACAATTTGATATAATGAAGCAACCGAAATAGAATTAAAGGTGTGTGCATATTTCCTATTAGGTGACTTCCTACTAAATGCCAACAGAGCTAGTCAAAAGTCAGATACACAAAGTGAACCTCTCATCTATAATAAAAAGTTCTGGTGAAGCGTTTCAAAGTGATAGCAACAGGCCAGGTGGTTGGCTGGGAGCCAAACGGCCTTTGGCTGATTTACAACAAAAACAAAACAACTTTTGTCCATCTTGCATGCATGTACATACACATGCACACACACATGAAAACACAAAGTCAGGTGACCTAGAAGCAGGTGTCTGGATCTCCACTAGCACACTACTACTTCAGTTTGCTAGGCCTGGCTGGTCCTTGGTGCCCAGCTCAATCCCACCTCCTGACTCACCCACCCTAGAAGCTGGGCATCCCATGGGTGCTACAGATTTCAAGTCATACCAAGGCAAACTACAGAAGATGCTATTTAATTTCCTAAAATCATATCGTACCTGGCTCAAAGAGACTGACCAGACTGGAGTCACTTAGACTCTAGGGTCTGACAACAGAACACTGTTTTCCTTGATGCATGTAATTTGTGGAACGAAACGCCGGATAATCTTAATGAGTCTTACCGTTTAAACCACAGTTTAAAAATTAAAAAAAAAGTTTTCTTCTCTGTGGCTCCTTGCCCATTACAGGTTATCCTGGCAACAGTTGTCTTCCAATTTATTGCATTAGCAGATTAGCAGGAATAAAGTAGGATGTATAACAGAAGCTCTCCTATAAAGAAAAAAGAATACAAAATCACAAAATGTTTTCTGTTGGTCTTTTGATACATGCCATTAAAAGATACTAGCTCAGGTTCCTGTGTCACACAAAACTATGCCTCAGCAAAGAACTGAAATTTTCTTATATGAAAACAGGAAAAATGTCAGTCATCTCTCTACCTCAACTTTCATCCTACACTGAACAATAACCAAGAAGTAACTACAGACACCATAACAATAACGTCAATGAGTGAAGAAGGAAAAACAGATATTCTTATCTTTATCTTAGGAAAACAGCAAGATATTCTTATCCAACATAGAGTTGATCGCAAACACATCTGTGCTGGTTTGAAAGGATGTACAGACCCTAGAAAAGCCATGTTTTAATCAAAATCCCATTTCGTAAAGGCAGAATAATCCCTATTCAATACTGTATGCTTGAATCTGTAATTAGATCAGCTCTGTGGAGATGTAACCCAATCAAGAGTGGTTTGTAGTTCTTCGGGGGTGTGGTCAAGACGGCTTAGCAATGTGCGTGTTTTAGTTCGTCCTCCTGAACAACTACTAAATAACCAGAACAGCACAGAACAGCTCCCAGAGCCACGTCAGTGACCAAACACACAGAGTACCCCAGTTTGGACCAGCTGCGAACCTCCCCAGAACTATGAGTTTCCCAAGCCATGGCGGCCGGCGCCCCTCTCCCCACAGGCTACTTCCCAGTGGGGAAAGGAAAGGAAATTTACCAGCAGCAGAGACTGAGCACAATTAAACGCCTATTGTGGAATTAATTAACAAATTCTGACTACTAAAAATAGGCCCCCAGCTCCAGTAAACCTGGTCAAGCAGGGGTCGCTCATTGAGCTAACAGAAAAACAGGAAAAAGAGGAAAGAGGAGGAAACAGAGGTTTTTGTGACTGTCTCTACGGAGGCTTGGCTGCCTCTGGATTCAGAGACGGGACTTCTCCGGCTGCAACTGCCCCAGGCATAGGCAGAAACAGACTGCTTTCAGGGCTGTCTCTCACCTGTGCCTTCCCCAGGGGAGGGGTGAAGCCCAACTCAGGTGGAATCCCTCCCTCAAGGAATTCAGACCCCAAGGCCTGGCAATTTGAAGCCATTAAAACCAGGCTAGAACCTCTCCTCTGTCTCCACCATGCCCCAGCAGGGAGAGTCTGCCAAAGTTAAAGGTGCCGCAAGATCTTTTGTTGGTGGGACCCGCAGGCAGACAAGCGCCACATACTGGGCAGGATAAGAAAAACAGAGCCCACATATTTCACAGGAAAGTCTTTTAACCTGCTGGATCTCACCTTCAGGGAAAACTGATGCAGGTGACTCCTTCCCTCTGATAGGAGGCCAGTTTAGTCCACGAAACCTTGGCTGGAGTCTATAATACCTACATAGACCCTCGAGGGGTGGGGGGGGGGGGTAGTAGGGAGGGGAGGGGAAAGGCACCATACAAGCAGGGCAAGAAACAAGAAAACAAGAACTGAAAAATTATCCTCTGTTAAACAAAACCTAAGCTAGAGGTCCAGAAAAAGCTGAACTGAAGGTCAAAGAACAGATAGACAACAAATTCATCTAGTTAAAAAACCCTAGGTAAGAGAAGTGAAATCAATCTCCGGAATAAACTAATTAAGGTAATTAAATGTCTAGACGCCAGCAAAAAATAAAAAATCACACCAGGAAAACTGAAGATATGGCCCAGTCAAAGGAATAAACCAATAGTTCAAATGAGATACAGGAGCTGAAACAACTAATTCAGGATATACGAACAGGCATGGAAAACCTCATTAAAAACCAAATCAATGAATTGAGGGAGGATACGAAGAAGGAAAGGAATGAACAATAAGAAGAAATGGAAAGTCTGAAAAAACAAATCACAGAACTTACGGGAATGAGAGGTACAGTAGAAGAGATGAAAAAAAAAAGGGAAACCTACAATGGTAGATTTCGAGAGACAGAGGATAGGATTAGTGAATTGGAAGACAGAACATCTGAAATCCGACAAGAAACAGAAACTATAGGGAAAAAAATGGAAAAATATGAGCAGGGACTCAGGGAATTGAATGATAATATGAAGTGCACAAATATACATGTTGTAGGTGTCCCAGGAGAAGAGAAGGGCAAAGGAGGAGAAAAACTAATGGAAGAAATTATCACTGAGAATTTCCCAACTCTTATGAAAGACCTAAAATTACAGATCCAAGAAGTGCAGCGTACCCCAGAGAGAATATATCCAAATAGACGTTCTCCAGACACTTACTAGTCAGAATGTCAGAGGTCAATGAGAAAGAGAGGATCTTGAAAGCAGCAAGAGGAAAGCAATCCATCACATAAAAGGGAAACCCAATAAGACTATGTGTAGATTTTTCAGCAGAAACCATAGAAGCAAGTAGACAGTGGGATGATATTTTTAAATTACTAAAAGAGAAAAACTGCCAACCAAGAATTCTATATCCAGCAAAATTGTCCTTCAAAAATGAGGGAGAAATTAAAACATTTTCAGACAAAAAGTCACTGAGAGAATTTGTGACCAAGAGACCCGCTCTGCAAGAAATACTAAAGGGAGCACAAGACACAGGTACAAAAACACAAAAGAAAAAGGTGTGGAGGAGAGTGTAGAAAGAAGGAAAATTAGATATTACATATAAAATCCAAAAGGCAAAACGGAAAAAGAAAGTACTACCCATACAGTAATAACACTAAATGTTAATGGATTGACCTCCCCAATCAAAAGACATAGACTGGCAGAATGGATTAAAAAACAGGATCCTTCTATATGCCGTCTACAGGAAACACATCTTAGACCCAAAGATAAACATAGGTTGAAAGTGAAAGGTTGGGAAAAGATATTTCATGCAAATAACAACCAGAAAAGAGCAGGATTAGCTATACTAATATCCAACAAATTAGACTTCAAATGTAAAACAGTTAAAAGAGACAAAGAAGGATACTATGTACTAATAAAAGGAACAATTCAAATGAAGACATAACAATCATAAATATTTATGCACCGAATCAGAATGCCTCAAAATATATGAGGCAAACACTGAAAAGGGAAATAGACACATCTACCAAATAACTGGAGACTTCAATTTCCCACTCTCACCAATGGACAGAACATCTAGACAGAGGATCAATAAAGAAACAGAGAATTTGAATATTACAATAAATGAACTAGACTTAACAGACATTTATAGGACATTACACCCCACAACAGCAGGATACACCTTTTTCTCAAGTGCTCATGGATCATTCTCAAAGATAGACCACATGCTGGGTCACAAAGCAAGTCTCAACAAATTTAAAAAGATTGAAATCATACAAAACACTTTCTCAGATCATAAAGGAATGAAGTTGGAAATCAATAATAGGCAGAGAGCCAGAAAATTCACAAATACGTGGAGGCTCAACAACACACTCTTAAACAACCAGTGGGCCAAGGAAGAAATTACAAGAGATATCAGTAAATATCTTGAGGCAAATGAAAATGAAAACACAACATATCAAAACATATGGGATGCAGCAAAGGCAGTGCTAAGAGGGAAATTAATTGCCCTAAATGCCTGTATCAAAAAAGAAGAAAGGGCAAAAATTCAGGAATTAACTGTCCACTTGGAAGAACTGGAGAAAGAACAGCAAACTAACCCCAAAGCAAGCAAAAGGAAAGAAATAAGAAAGATTAGAGCAGAAATAAATGAAATTGAGAATACTGAAAACAATTGAGAAAATCAATAAAACCAGAAGCTGTTTCTATGATAAAATCAATTAAGATTGATGGGCCCTTAGCAAGATTGACAAAAAGAAGAGAGAGGATGCAAATAAATAAGATTAGAAATGGAAGAGGAGACATAACCACTGACCCCTCAGAAATTAAGGAGGTAATAACAGGTTACTATGAACAACTTTATGCTAATAAATACAACAATGTAGATGAAATGGACAACTTCCTAGAAAGGCATGAAGAACCAACTTTGACTCAAGAAGAAATAGATGGCCTCAACAAACCAATCACAAGTAAAGAAATTGAATCAGTCATTAAAAAGCTTCCCAAAAAGAAAAGTGTAGGCTTTTCACCCATTGTGTAGGCTGTCTTTTTACTTTCTTGATGAAGTTCTTTGATACACAAAAGTGTTTAATGTTGAGGAGTTTGCATTTCTTTCTTCAGTGCTCTTGCTTTGGGTGTAAGGTCTATAAAACTGCCTTCAATTATAAGATTGATAAGATATTTCCCTGCATTTTCCTCTAACTGTTTTATGGTCTTAGACCTAATGTTTAGATCTTTGATCCATTTTGAGTTAACTTTTGAATAGGGTGTGAGATACGGGTCCTCTTTCATTCTTTTGCATATGGATATTCAGTTCTCTAGGCAACATTTATTGAAGAGACTGTTCTGTCCCAGGTGAGTTGGCCTGACTGCCTTATCAAAGATCAAATGTCCACAGATGTGAGGGTCTATATCTGAACACTCTATTCGATTTCAAGCGTCAACAGATACTTCTCAGAAGAGGAAATACAAATGGCCAAAAGGCACATGAAGAGATGCTCAACGCCCCTGGCCATTAGAGAAATGCAAATCAAAACCACAATGAGATGTCGTATCACACCCACCAGAATGGCCATTATCAACAAAACAGAAAATGACAAGTGCTGGAGAGGATGTGGAGAAAGAGGCATATTTATTCACTGTTGGTGGGAATGTCAAATGGTGCAACCGCTGTGGAAGGCAGTTTGGCGGTTCCTCAAAAAGCTGAATATAGAATTGCCATATGACCCAGCAATACCACTGCTACATATCTACTCAGAGGACTTAAGGGCAAAGACACAAATGGACACTTGCACACCAATGTTTATAGCAGCATTATTTACAATAGCAAAGAGATGGAAACAGCCAAAATGTCCATCAACAGACGAGTGGCTAAACAAACCGTGGTATATACATATGATGGAATATCATGCAGCTTTAAGACAGAATAAACTTACAAAGTATGTAACAACACGGATGGACCTTGAGAACATTATGCTAATAGTGAGACTAGCCAAAAACTAAAGGACAAATGATTTATGGGCTCACTGACATGAACTGACATTACTGAATAAACTTGGAATATTTCATTGATAACAGAGACCATCAGGAGATAGAAATAGGGAAAGATATTGGGTAACTGGAGCTGAAGGGATACAGACTGTGCAACAGGACTGGATACAGAAACTCAGAAATGGACAGCACAATACTACCTAACTGTAATATAATTATGTTAAAACACTGAATGAAGCTGAATGTGAAAATGATAGAGGGGGGAGGGTTGGGGACATAAATGAAATGAAAAAGAAAGACAGATGTTAAAGATTGAGATGGTATAATCCAGGAATGTCTAGAATGTATAGTAATAGTGAAATGTACAATGTACAAATTTTTTTTTCTTTCCTATTTTTTTATAGTTTTTTTATTAATTAAAAAAAGAATTAACAAAACAATTAGAAATCATTCCATTCTACATGTACAATCAGTAATTCTTAATATCATCACATAGTGGCATATTCATCATTTCTTAGTACATTTGCATCGATTTAGAAAAAGAAATAAAAAGACAACAGAATAAGAATTAAAACATTAATAGAAAGAAAAAAAAAAACCCTATACCTCACATGCAGCTTCATTCAGTGTTTTAACATAATTACATTACAATTGGGTAGTATTGTGCTGTCCATTTCTGAGTTTTTATATCCAGTCCCGTTGTACAGTCTGTATCCCTTCAGCTCCAATTACCCCTTCTCTCTCTTTTTTTTTTTTTAATTAAAGGAAAAAAAATTAACCCAACATTTAGAAATCATACCATTCTACATATGCAATCAGTAATTCTTAACATCATCACATAGATGCATGATCATCAATTCTTAGTACATTTGCATCGGTTTAGAAGAACTAGCAACATAACCGAAAAAGATATAGAATGTTAATATAGAGAAAAAAAATAAAAGTAATAATGATAGTAAAAAAAAAAAACCTATAGCTCAGATGCAGCTTCATTCAGTGTTTTAACATGATTACTTTACAATTAGGTATTATTGTGCTGTCCATTTTTGAGTTTTTGTATCTAGTCCTGTTGCACAGTCTGTATCCCTTCAACTCCAACTGCCCATTATCTTACCCTGTTTCTACCTCCTGCTGGACTCTGTTACCAATGACATATTCCAAATTTATTCTCAAATGTCTGTTCACATCAGTGGGACCATACAGTATTTGTCCTTTAGTTTTTGGCTAGACTCACTCAGCATAATGTTCTCTAGGTCCATCCATGTTATTACATGCTTCATAAGTTTATCCTGTCTTAAAGCTGCATAGTATTCCATCGTATGTACATACCACAGTTTGTTTAGCCACTCTTCTGTTGATGGAGATTTCGGCTGTTTCCATCTCTTTGCAATTGTAAATAACGCTGCTATAAACATTGGTGTGCAAATGTCCGTTTGTGTCTTTGCCCTTAAGTCCTTTGAGTAGATTCCCAGCAATACCATTGCTGGGACGTATGGCAATTCTATATTCAGCTTTTTGAGGAACCGCCAAACTGCCTTCCACAGTGGTTGCACCTTTTGACATTCCCACCAACAGTGGATAAGTGTGTCTCTTTCTCCTCATCCTCTCCAGCACTTGTCATTTTCTGTTTTGTTGATAATGGCCATTCTGGTGGGTGTGAGATGATATCTCATTGTGGTTTTGATTTGCATTTCTCTAATGGCCAGGGACATTGAGCATCTCTTCATGTGCCTTTTGGCCATTTGTATTTCCTCTTCTGATAGGTGTCTGTTCAAGTCTTTTTCCCATTTTGTAATTGGGTTGGCTGTCTTTTTGTTGTTGAGATGAACAATCACTTTATAAATTCTGGATACTAGAACTTTATCTGATATATCATTTCCAAATATTGTCTCCCATTGTGTAGGCTGTCTTTCTACTTTCTTGATGAAGTTCTTTGATGCACAAAAGTGTTTAATTTTGAGGAGCTCCCATTTATTTATTTCCTTCTTCAGTGTTCTTGCTTTAGGTTTAAGGTCCATAAAACCTCCTCCAGTTGTAAGATCCATAAGATATCTCCCAACATTTTCCTCTAACTGTTTTATGGTCTTAGACCTAATGTTTAGATCTTTGATCCATTTTGAGTTAACTTTTGTATAGGGTGTGAGAGATGGGTCTTCTTTCATTCTTTTGCATATGGATATCCAGTTCTCTAGGCACCATTTATTGAAGAGACTGTTCTGTCCCAGGTGAGTTGGCTTGACTGCCTTATCAAAGATCAAATGTCCATAGATGAGGGTCTATATCTGAGCACTCTATTCGATTCCATTGGTCGATATATCTATCTTTATGCCAATACCATGCTGTTTTGACCACTGTGGCTTCATAATATGCCTTAAAGTCCGGCATCGCTAGACCTCCAGCTTCGTTTTTTTTCCTCAAGATGTTTTTAGCAATTCGGGGCATCCTGCCCTTCCAGATAAATTTGCTTATTGGTTTTTCTATTTCTGAAAAATAAGTTGTTGGGATTTTGATTGGTATTGCATTGAATCTGTAAATCAATTTAGGTAGGATTGACATCTTAACTATATTTAGTCTTCCAATCCATGAACACGGTATGCCCTTCCATCTATTTAGGTCTTCTGTGATTTCTTTTAGCAGTTTTTTGTAGTTTTCTTTATATAGGTTTTTTGTCTCTTTAGTTAAATTTATTCCTAGGTATTTTATTCTTTTAGTTGCAATTGTAAATGGGATTCGTTTCTTGATTTCCCCCTCAGCTTGTTCATTACTAGTGTATAGAAATGCTACAGATTTTTTGAATGTTGATCTTGTAACCTGCTACTTTGCTGTACTCCTTTATTAGCTCTAGTAGTTTCGTTGTGGATTTTTCCGGGTTTTCGATGTATAGTATCATATCGTCTGCAAACAGTGATAGTTTTACTTCTTCCTTTCCAATTTTGATGCCTTGTATTTCTTTTTCTTGTCTAATTGCTCTGGTTAGAACCTCCAACACAATGTTGAATAATAGTGGTGATAGTGGACATCCTTGTCTTGTTCCTGATCTTAGGGGGAAAGTTTTCAATTTTTCCCCATTGAGGATGATATTAGCTGTGGGTTTTTCATATATTCCCTGTATCATTTTAAGGAAGTTCCCTTGTATTCCTATCTTTTGAAGTGTTTTCAACAGGAAAGGATGTTGAATCTTGTCAAATGCCTTCTCTGCATCAATTGAGATGATCATGTGATTTTTCTGCTTTGATTTGCTGATATGGTGGATTACATTAACTGATTTTCTTATGTTGAACCATCCTTGCATACCTGGGATGAATCCTACTTGGTCATGGTGTATAATTCTTTTAATGTGTTGTTGGATACGATTTGCTAGAATTTTATTGAGGATTTTTGCATCTATATTCATTAGAGAGATTGGTCTGTAGTTTTCTTTTTTTGTAATATCTTTGCCTGGTTTTGGTATGAGGGTGATGTTGGCTTCATAGAATGAATTAGGCAGTTTTCCCTCCACTTCGATTTTTTTGAAGAGTTTGAGGAGAATTGGTACTAATTCTTTCTGGAACATTTGGTAGAATTCACATGTGAAGCCATCTGGTCCTGGACTTTTCTTTTTAGGAAGCTTTTGAATGACTAATTCAATTTCTTTACTTGTGATTGGTTTGTTGAGGTCATCTATGTCTTCTTGAGTCAAAGTTGGTTGTTCATGTCTTTCCAGGAACCCGTCCATTTCATCTAAATTGTTGTATTTATTAGCGTAAAGTTGTTCATAGTATCCTGTTATTACCTCCTTTATTTCTGTGAGGTCAGTAGTTATGTCTCCTCTTCCATTTCTGATCTTATTTATTTGCATCCTCTCTCTTCTTCTTTTTGTCAATCTTGATAAGGGCCCATCAATCTTATTGATTTTCTCATAGAACCAACTTCTAGTCTTATTGATTTTCTCTATTGTTTTCATGTTTTCAATTTCATTTATTTCTGCTCTGATCTTTGTTATTTCTCTCCTTTTGCTTGCTTTGGGATTAATTTGCTGTTCTTTCTCCAGTTCTTCCAAGTGAACAGTTAATTCCTGCATTTTTGCCTTTTCTTCTTTTCTGATATAGGCATTTAGGGCAATAAATTTCCCTCTTAGCACTGCCTTTGCTGCATCCCATAAGTTTTGATATGTTGTGTTTTCACTTTCATTTGCCTCGAGGTATTTACTAATTTCTCTTGCAATTTCTTCTTTGACCCACTCGTTGTTTAAGAGTGTGTTGTTGAGCCTCCACGTATTTGTGAATTTTCTGGCATTCCGCCTATTATTGATTTCCAACTTCATTCCTTTATGATCCGAGAAAGTGTTGTGTATGATTTCAATCTTTTTAAATTTGTTAAGACTTGCTTTGTGACCCAGCATGTGGTCTATCTTTGACAATGATCCATGCGCACTTGAGAAAAAGGTGTATCCTGCTGTTGTGGGATGTAATGTCCTATAAATGTCTGTTAAGTCTAGCTCATTTATAGTAATATTCAGATTCTCTATTTCTTTATTGATCCTCTGTCTAGATGTTCTGTCCATTGATGGGAGTGGGGAATTGAAGTCTCCAACTATTATGGTATTTGTGTCTATTTCCTTTTTCAGTGTTTGCAGTGT
Organism: Tamandua tetradactyla; assembly: GCF_023851605.1. NCBI lineage: Eukaryota > Metazoa > Chordata > Mammalia > Pilosa > Myrmecophagidae > Tamandua > Tamandua tetradactyla. Next base: position 6,036,962 of record NC_135335.1, read on the forward strand.
ATTCCTCACGTACTTTGGGACATTCTGGTTCGGTGCATAAATATTTATGATTGTTATGTCTTCCTGTTTAATTGTTCCTTTTATTAGTATATAGTGTCCTTCTTTGTCTCTTTTAACTGTTTTACATTTGAAGTCTAACTTGTTGGATATTAGTATAGCCACTCCTGCTATTTTCTGGTTGTTATTTGCATGAAATATCTTTTCCCAACCTTTCACTTTCAACCTATGTTTATCTTTGGGTCTAAGATGTGTTTCCTGTAGACAGCATATAGAAGGATCCTGTTTTTTAATCCATTCTGCCATTCTATGTCTTTTGATTGGGGAATTCAGTCCATTAACATTTAGTGTTATTATTGTTTGGATAATATTTTCCTCTACCATTTTGCCTTTTGTATTATATATATCATATCTGACTTTCCTTCTTTCTACACTCTTCTCCATACCTCTCTCTTCTGTCTTTTCGGTTCTGACTCTAGTGCTCCCTTTAGTATTTCTTGCAGAGCTGGTCTCTTCGTCACAAATTCTCTCAGTGACTTTTTGTCTTAGAATGTTTTAATTTCTCCCTCATTTTTGAAGGACGATTTTGCTGGATATAGGAGTCTTGGTTGGCAGTTTTTCTCTTTTAGTAATTTAAATATATCATCCCACTGTCTTCTAGCTTCCATGGTTTCTGCTGAGAAATCTACACATAGTCTTATTGGGTTTCCCTTGTATGTGATGGATTGTTTTTCTCTTGCTGCTTTCAAGATCCTCTCTTTCTCTTTGACCTCTGACATTCTAACTAGTAAGTGTCTTGGAGAACGCCTATTTGGGTCTAATCTCTTTGGGGTGCGCTGCACTTCTTGGATCTGTAATTTTAGGTCTTTCATAAGAGTTGGGAAATTTTCAGTGAAAATTTCTTCCATTAGTTTTTCTCCTCCTTTTCCCTTCTCTTCTCCTTCTGGGACACCCACAACACGTATATTTGTGCGGTTCATATTGTCCTTGAGTTCCCTGATACCCTGTTCAAATTTTTCCATTCTTTTCCCGATAGTTTCTGTTTCTTTTTGGGATTCAGATGTTCCATCCTCCAAATCACTAATTCTATCTTCTGTCTCTTTAAATCTATCATTGTAGGTATCCATTGTTTTTTCCGTCTTTTCTACTTTATCCTTCACTTCCATAAGTTCTGTGATTTGTTTTTTCAGTTTTTCTATTTCTTCTTTTTGTTCAGCCCATGTCTTCTTCATGTCCTCCCTCAATTTATCGATTTCGTTTTTGAAGAGGTTTTCCATTTCTGTCGTATATTCAGCATTAGTTGTCTCAGCTCCTGTATCTCATTTGAACTATTGGTTTGTTCCTTTGACTGGGCTATATTCTGAATTTTCTGAGCGTGATCCATTACCTTCTGCTGGCGTCTGGGCATTTAGTCAGATTTCCCTGGGTGTTGGACCCAACAGGTTGAGAGATTTTTCTGTGAAATCTCTGGGTCTGTTTTTCTTATCCTGCCCAGTAGGTGGCGCTCGTGGCACACGTTTGTCTGCGGGTCCCACCAGTAAAAGGTGCTGTGGGACCTTTAACTTTGGAAAACTCTCGCTGTCCGGGAGGTTCGCTAGCCGAAGCGGCTTGGAAGAGTTCTAGCCGGCCCGGGGACCGAACACAGGGAGGGTTGCTGGCCGCCGCAGCCCGGGAAAGCGCCCGTCCGAATTTCCTAGTCAGCCCGGGCGACAAGCGTGGCGGGAGGGCGCCAGCGGCAGCGGCCCGCCCGGGAGAGTGCACGTTCCCGGGGAGTCACGGGTTTGGAAGGGGCCTACCCCGCCCGTCACCGTTCTCCCCGGCCTGGGGATTTCCGATCCAATTCTCTCAGTTGGTCCGGGGGGCCGCGCATGGTGTGGCCACCAGCCGCCGCGGTTTCACAGGACCACCTCTCCAATTCTCCCAGCCGGCCCGGGAAGGGGGAAGGGAGTTACTCCGGCCCGGGAAGGGGGAAGGGAGCGCCACCCGCGCGCCTCGGCGATCTCACCCAAGCGGCTTCTCTCAGCCAGCCAGCTGTTCCAGGATGGGGTACGCTGTCTTTTTTATCTCTGTTGTGGCTTTGGGCTCTGTTCTGTATCATTTCTACTCCCCTAGTAGCTGTCCTGGAGAAGAAACTAAGATCCGCGCGTCTTACTAAGCTGCCATCTTCTCCGGAAATCCAATGTACAAATTTTAAAAAGGTTTTTGCATGAGGAAGAACAAAGGAATATCATTATTTCAGAGTGCTGAAAATAGATGGTAATTAATATTTTAAAATGTCACCTTGTGTGAGACTAAAGCAAAAAATGTTTGTTACAAAATTTATATTTTGATTAGTGCATTTCCTAATATAACTTATGCAGACAGTTTGACTGAACACCATAAGTACTTGGAATCTCAGGTAGGACGTGAGATTTTATTGGTTTGTCCAGAGTGATGCCCCGATGAACTCCAGAGTGATTCGATCAGTGAGTGGAAAAGTATTTGCAATGCCCCCTTCGGGGAATGGTGAGAACGGGGAGAAATTCAACTTCCCCAAGTTGAATTCTTGATATTCTCACAAGCAGTGTAGACAACCAAAGCTATAGGCTGAGCCCCAGTCTTGGGGTTTGTTCATATGAAACTTAACCCCACAAAGGATAGGTCAAGTCTACTTAAAATCTAGGCCTAAGAGTCACCCCGAAGAGAGCCTCTTTTGTTGCTCGGATGTGGCCTCTCTCTCCAGCCAACACGATGAGCAGTCTCACCACCCTCTACTCTCTGCGTGGGACATAGATCCTGGAATGAGCTGAGACTCAGCATCAAGGGATTGAGAAAAGCCCTAGAACGAGCTGAGAATTAACAGCAAGGGATTGAGAGAACCTTCTCGATCAAAAGGGAGAAGAGTGAAATGAGACTGTGTCAATGGCTGAGAGATTCCAAACAAAGTCGAGAGGTTATCCTGGAGGTTATTCTTACTCATTAAGTAGATATCACCTTGTTGTTCAAGATGTAGTGGAGAGGCTGAAGGGAATTGCCTGAAAATGTAGAGCTGTGTTCCAGTAGCCATGTTTCTTGATGATGATTGAACAATGATATAGCTTTCACAATGTGACTCTGTGACTGTGAAAACCTTGTGTCGGATGCTCCTTTTATCTACCTTGTCAACAGAGGAGTAGAATATACGGAATAAAAATAAATAATAGGGGGAACAAAGGCTAAAATAAATTTAGTTTGAAATGCTAGTGATAAATGAAAGCGAGGGGTAAGGGGTATGGTATCTATAATCTTTTTTTTTCTGTTATCGTTTTATTTTTCTGTTGTCTTTTTATTTCTTTTTCTAAAGCGGCTCAAATGTTCTAAGAAATGATGAATAGGCAACTATGTGATGATATTAAGAATTACTGATTATATATGTAGAATGGAATGATATGTTAATATTTTTGTTTGTTAATTTTTTTAATAAATAAAAAATAAAATAAAAGAGTGGTTTATAAACTGGATTAGGGGAGATGTGTCTCCACCCATTTGGGTGAGTCTTGATTGGTTTACTGGAGTCCTAGAAAGGAGGAAACATTTTAGAAAACGGGAAATCTCTGAGAGAGCAGAGAATGACATAGCCATGAAAAGCAGTCTACCAGTCAACAAACTTTGGATGAAGAAGGAAAACGCATCCCAGGGAGGTTCATGAAACAGCAAGCCAGGAGGGAAAGCTAGCAGATGATGCCGTGTTCTCCATGTGCCCTTCTGGCTGACTACGTTCGCCACAAGCCTTCTTACTTGAGAGAGAAATCCTGAACGTCATCAGCCTTCCTGAACCAAGGTATCTTCCTCTGGATGCCTTTGATTGGACATTTCTATACACTTGCTTTAATTGGAAAATTTTCTTCTCCTTAGAACTGTAAACTAGCAACTTATTAAATTCCTCTTTTAAAAAGCCATTCCTTTTCTGGTATATTGCATTCATAGCAGCTAGTAAACTAGAACAGCACCATACTTTAAAGTACTAAAAACAAAATAAAAAATATTTTCCTCTAAATGCCCCTCATGTAGCCCAAGTAATAAATACCTCTAAACAATCATAACTATTACTAGAATCTGTGAGACAAACATTAAGGTCATTGAAGTACTAGCTATAACCAAATTCAGTCTCCAACATTAATTAAACAAACAATTCACATGAAAGGATTAAAGATTGTCCTACAAAGTCCTTCATTTAAACTTAACACTAGGGAAAAAAAAGATTCAAATTGTGGACATCATGCCAATTAAAAATACTGTAAGAACACAGACCACAAGGCATCTCAAAACAACTGTTGTTCATCTATGCCATTTTTCCAAAAAATTCATGCTACTTTGTGACTTCAACTCAACATTTTCCCTCCAATAAAATAACTATAAATAGAAACAATGCTAACAGCTTGTTAAAATAAACAAAATGAATCAACAGCAAAGCTAGGTGAAAATGAAAGGACACTATTTAATTCTCAAAAAAAACATTTTACCAGCTAAGTGCTTTTCAACATATACTTGAAAAAGTATAGTTGATCTTCTAAATGCATGCTTAAAATCACAAGATGAAATCACATCCATGAACTGCAACTACCAGTTCTTCACATGAAAAGCTTAACATGCTGGTTCAAAAACTGTATTGCCAAAACAAACAGACAAACAAAAAACTGTATTACCAGATGTCACAGGAAAGTTTAGCCTCAAGACTGTCATTCTTTATGGGCTGGAGTCCCAGACAAAATCAACTTGCCATGATATCCATACATTCAAAATCTGGCATTTACATTAAAATAATTGCAACATGGATGAACCTTGAAGACACCAACTTCAGCAGTAAGCCAGACACAAAAGGACAAATATTCTATGATTTCACATACATGAAATATTTAGGACATGCAAATTCATAAAGACAGAAAGTAGATTACAGGTTATAAGAGAGTGGTCAGGGAAGGAATTAACAGATAGGGAGTTAATTCTTAATGGGTACACAGTTTGTTTGGGGTAATGGAAAAGTTTAAAAAGATGGTGGTGATGAGAATGGAAATAAGGGTTTGTAATTCTTTCTAGCTGAAGATAATACCTAGATACATCCCAGAATATGTTGGGCAGATAATTTAAAAGCAATGGCAAAATCCCTTGAGGGACAGGAGAAAAAAACATGGAAACTTTACCACTGGGGAAACCCTGATACTACCTCAAATATTAGGGACTCCTAAGAGAGGAGGCCAAACCCTTGACCTTGAGGCTTGCTCTTGTGAAGCTTATCTCTGTAGCAAAGAACCTAAGCCTATCTATAGTTATGCTTAAGAGTTACTTTCAGAAAACCTCTTTTGTTGCTCAGGTATGGCTTCTCTCTCTCTCTCTCTCTCTCTAAGCCCAACTCTGCAAGTAAAATCATTACCTTCCCCACCAATGTGGGACATAATATCTAGGGGTAAAATTCTCCCTGGCAATGGGACTATTACTCCCAGGGATGAGCCTGGCCCTGGCACCGTGGGATGGACAATGTCTTTCTGATCAAATGGAGAGGAAAAAAATTAACAAAATAAGGTATCAGTGGCTAAGACAGTTCAAATGGAACTGAAAGGCTATTCTTACGCAAGCTTCACCTACATATTGCTAACTACTGTGGTTTGCCAACCCCCACCTAAAACCATTCCTGTTAACCCTAAAGAATACCTAGGGTGCCATCTGAGATCCTGCATGTTTCACACACTAAGATTACTTTCCAGAAACCCAAAACCTCCAAATGGGTTCCTAGGCCAGGTAAGTCCTGAAACCCACAGGGGCCAGCCTCTGCAAGAACATCAACTAGTCCCACTCCCCATTCCATATTATTGGCACCCTTTTCCAATATGAAAAAAGAGTTAGAATGGGCAGAGCCCAAATACCCCTAAAGATTGGGAGAAGGATCAGGGTTGAGGAAGAGTTACAATAGAGAAGATAGATTTTAACAAATGAGCATGACTGCTGAATTATTACATTGATATTTCTTTTACTCTCCAGTGTCTTAGAGCAGTTAAAAAGAAAAAAACCTAAAATTGTGGAACAGTAACTCAAAACAAACTCTGAAATCTGTTCTATATCTACATGTTACAATGTACTTTGAATACTTTTTTTCTATATATGGTGTATTTCACAATAAAAGGTATTTTTTAAAAAGATGGTGGTGATGGCAGCACACATTGTGAACATAATTAATATCAATTCACTGTATATTAGAAAGTGGTTAAAATGGTAAACTTCTGTTGTACATATATTAACACACACACACATACACACAAACTGAATGGTTCCAGGACTCTCAAAGCCAACCTACAATCATTTACAACACCAGCCACAACCACCTACTTCTTCCACTTCCGGGTTGGTCAATAACAGGCTCCTGCCTGGCAGCTTTAACTACCTTCCTCAGTGTTACTCATTCACATCCAGTAAAGCCAAAGGAAAGAGAACTATCAAGCCTGCTCACAGTATTATAAATACAGGTGCTTATCTATGTTTTAATAAATATGCTACAAAATAATCCACTTTTCAGATAAAGGGGCTCTTTTATATATTTTTTTAATTTTTTAAAAAATATATTTTCATTGAAAAACCTTCACACACATACATTCCATAGTACAATCAGTGGCTCCAATACCATCACATAGTTGTATATTCATCACCATGATCATTTTTTAGAACATTTGCACCACTCCAGAAAGAGAAATAAAAAAGAATTTAAAAACTCATACATGCCATACCCCTTACACCACCCTCTCATTGACCACTAGTATTTCCGTCTACCCAATTTATTTTACCCCTTATCCCTCCTATTATTGATTTTTTGTCCATATTCTTTTACTCATCTGTTCATACCCTGGATAAAAGGAACATCACACACAAGGTTTTCACAATCACAGTCACATTGTAAAAATGTATCTTTAGACAATCATCTTCAAGAATCAAGCGTGGAACACAGCTCAGCGGTTTCAGGTACTCTCCTCTGGCCACTCCTAAAGACTGGGAGAAGGACCAAGGGAGGAGGAAGAGCTACAATAGAGAAGACACATTTTAACAAATGAGCATGACTGCTGAATCATTATGTTGATATTTCTAAATTACTAAAAAGGTATATCTACATAATGCTAAGAACAATCTCCAGGATAACCTCCAGACTGTTTGAAATCTTTCAGCCACTGAGTCGTTATTTTGCTCATTTTGTTCTTCCCCCTTTTGGTCAAGGCTTTTTCAATCCCAGGATAAAGGCACTCTTTTTAATTGTTCATATACTGTTTTTTTTTCCCCACTAAGACTAGTTAGGGAAAAGATTTGGTCTATATCACTGACTAGAAATTTGATGCCTTTATAGCATATATGAGAAACAAGATCAAAGGATAGAAAACAGAATGGAATGCTATGCAAGTACACTACTGGAATTCCTGGGTAAAGAGTGTATATTGAATAAAATGGCTTTAAAACTAGAGTAAATGGACGGTTTCGATTTTTTTAAAGGCACAACTCACAAGCCAAGAAGACAAAATTAGAGAGGTACTGGAGAGAAGCAGAAGAAATACTGGTTGAAAGCTAATTTAGTAACCACTTCAATCCCTAAGACTCCTCTTAGGAAGAGACTCTTCTCTTGCCCCTTCCCCAGCAGACGACAAGAGGCTAACAAGGAAGATCTCAGCCCTGGGATAGTGCACAGTTGTGGACAGGAATGCTACAATGAAAACAGAGGGGCGTATGAACTGCATAAAGAATGCTGCCACCCACACACACCCAGCTGCCCACCCCAGTCATCCCCAGCTGATTCCCAAATTTCCAGCTGGCAAGTAAGATGTTTACTCCCCAGGCTGAAGACTCAAAGTGTCTTCTGAGTTATCTGACCGAAAAAAGGCCTGGGTTTTGGATGCCAAGTGGGAACTGGTAGCAGCTGTGGTGGCACAGAGGCCAGGAAGGAAAAGGCAGGTTGGGCAAGCAGACTGACTAGCCCACCAAACAGCCAACAACAACAACGAGCTAACAACTTATGCTTACATATCTAATCAACCGCCTACCAAGTTAATCCAAGCTCCCCCACCTTCATCTCGGCTAGTCCCCAGCCTGCTGCTTGCCCAGCCATGATGGAAGCTCCAGAAGGAGTACTGGCATCGTTTCCTTCAATTCTTGGTATTTGAAGGTGGCTGCACAATCAGCACTGAAAGTTATGCTAAAGCACCACGAAGATGTCTCTAAATGGGCCTTTACTAATATGCTGAAGAACAAACAGCCGATGCCAGCGTATATTAGGGCTTTGATGCAGCAACAACAGCAGCTGGCCAGTGCCAGGAACAGAAGACTGGCCCAGCAGATGGAGAATAGACAGACTCTGTCCAGGTAGCTTTAAAATTTAAGCAGAAGAGCTTAAAGCAGCATCTGGTTAAGAGTAACAACCAGACACGGTTAGGCTGACCCACAGGGACCCTGGCCATGAGAGCAAACAAAGGACACGGCTTGCCCAGAGGAGGACTACGTGGGGGACACGCCACAAGAACTCTATCTAGGGGCAAGACGTTGCTCCGATGTCAAAACCTGCTCTGAGGTGTCAAGCCGTAGCTCCCCGAATGTACTTAAGAAGTGGTGGTGCCCTCCCCCTCTCTGCGTGGGACATGACTCCCAGGGGTGTGGACCTTCCTGGTAACGTGGGACAGAGATCCTGGAATGAGCTGAGACTCAGCATCAAAGGACTGAGAAAAACCCTAGAATGAGCTGAGAATTAACATCAAGGGATTGAGAGAACCTTCTCGACCAAAGGGGGAAGAGCGAAATGAGACTAAGTGTCAATGGCTAAGAGATTTCAAACAGAGTCAAGAGGTTATCCTGGAGGTTATTCTTACGCATTAAGTAGATATCACCTTGTTGTTCAAGATGTAGTGGAGAGGCTGGAGGGAACTGCCTGAAAATGTAGAGCTGTGTTCCAGTAGCCATGTTTCTTGATGATGATTGAACAATGATATAACTTTCACAATGAGACTCTGTGAATGTGAAAACCTTGTGTCTGATGCTCCTATTAGCTACTATATCAACAGACGAGTAGAACATATGGAATAAAAATAAATAATAGGGGGAACGAATGTTAAAATAAATTTAGTTTGAAATGCTAGCGGTAAATTAAAGCGAGGGGTAAGGGGTATGGTACGTATAATCTTTTCTTTCCTCTGTTATCGGTTTATTTCTTTTTCTGTTGTCTTTTTATTTCTTTTTCTAAATCGATGCAAATGTTCTAAGAAATGATGATATGCAACTATGTGATGATATTAAGAATTACTGATTGTATATGTAGAATGGAATGATATCTTAATGTTTTGTTAATTTTTTAATTAATAAAAAAGTTAAAAAAAAAAAAAAAGAAGAAGTGGTGGTGTACGAAGTTTGAATACATTCAATACATTCTGTCAGTTGTCCCAGATTCAGTGGAATCTTGTATTTCTGGTTCATTATAACAAGAAATCATTCTCTTAAATCCAAAAACAAAAAAAGTCCTGAAAATACTGACATTGAGAACTTCCCAAGCAAAGAGTTCAATTAGTCATTCTACTGTAAAGTACACACCCAGTGGGCTCCAACCTTGAAGAGAACTTCCAATCAACTGCATCTTAATCCAATTTTAACAACAAAAAAAAGTTCTTTATTTAAAAATATCTCAAACTTGCAGAACAAATGGAAGAGCAGTAAAACAAACTCCTCTGTCCAGTCTTCACCTAGATTCACCAATTGAATCTGTGCCACTTTTGCTTCACCACTCCCTCCCTATATATCCTCCCTTCCCAAACATTTTAGAGTTACTATACACATTGCGTCCCTTAACCCTTAATTAGTTCACTGTCTAGTCCCTAAGAACAAGGACATCCTCTTACACAAGCACAGTGCACAAAACAAAATTAGGAATTTAATATTTAATATAACAACTGTCAAATATGACTATACAGTTCATATTCCAATTCCGCCAACTGCCTTATAAAGTCTTTTGCGGTAATTCTCCTTCCCTTTAATCCAGAATCATATATTCTGTCCTAACTCTTTAATTTCCTTGAATCTTTAGTGTTTCTTCATTATTCATTACAGTGGCATCTCTGAAGAATAAAGGCCAGCTAGTCTGTATACTATCCCTGAATTGGTATTTGTCAGTTATTTACTTGTGATCAAAATTCAGGTAATCCACTTCTGGCAGGAATACTACATACCAAGTCTGTTTTTCCCAGTGCATCATATAAGGAGACAGATTCATGTCATTTTTGTCTCGATTATTGGTGGTGATTTTGATCACCTGATTATACCCACCAATTTTCTCTAATGTAATGACCATTTTTCCCTTAGCAATTAATTAGTAAGTAATATGTGGGAAAGAGAACATGTTCTTCTTAAATCATTCTCCGAATAGTTTTAGCATCCCTTGATGATCCTTGTTTAAATCAATTGTTACTGATGATTATAAAATGATGGGTTTTCGGTAGCTCTACTATTTCTCCTGCATTTATTATTTTACATTCTAATTTTAGTGAGATATTTCCCCTCTTCCCCACTCATTCTTTCTTTCTTAATTCATTAGAAGTATGGACTCACACATTCTTATTTTTATTCATTAATGTCATTATCCATTCTGATATTCACATCGTCAAACTGTCCCAAATTTATCCACTAGACGCCTTTTCAAGCAGGCTCTGGTGTTCTTCTGATATTATTTGAGCACTTCCTTATTTTCTGGCACAAAACACATTTCAGATTCATCTAGTACATGCTCAGATTCAGCTTTCAAATCAGCCATTTCTTCAAGGAGCCTGGGGTTCCCTTCACTGGAGAATATTATTTAGAAATTAAGATTCTGAGCACCAAGTATGTTCATAGCTCTTAAGTGTCACTTCTTCTAAGCCCTATAAAGTGAACAAAGTTGGGAACGAATGGCAATTTCATTCTACTCTATCTATGCCTCTCTGTATGTGTATCTGCATCCCTGACTTTCAAATATTAGCAAGACCAAGCATTTCTAGACAACAGGGTATTACCTACAACAAAAAATAAACATGTAATAATACAAGTATGCTCTTCAGACCTATGGAGGTAAAAGTACTTTTAAAAAACTGACTAAAAGAATTTAAAATTTTATAGCTGCCTTCAGGAAAGGGGAAAAACAGGGTAGGGTGGCTAGAGTCTGTTTTATCTTACCCAACTTCCTAGAACTAACTAGTTGACTCTAAACTATGGATGTGTAAAACTTTGATTTAAAAAATTAAAATTTAAAAATAAATCATATTTTTTAACAGAACGCTGGACTGGAAAGGGAGCATTAAATGCTGAGGACAGAGAGTTGTAATACCAGCTACTCACCAGCTATGTGATCTAAAACAAGTCATTTAACCTGAGTTTTCATTTCTTATCTATATAAAGATTTGGGCTAACCTGACTCTGATTTTATTACTACTTCAATAATTTATGAGTCTATTCTAATAATATGGTAATCAAAGCTTTATATATGGTGTCAGTGGCTACAGACACTGGCAAAATTAAATTACAGAAAGAATCAAGCAAAACGTGGTAAAAGAACAGAATAGGAGAGATGACAAAATAAAAATCTGTTTTAAGCCTGTGTGGACCTAGAAGGATGTCGATGATGAAATAAGTTAGAAAAGCATTGTTTAGGGAATGAACACACGGGGTTCCTAATCCTGGCCTGGAAAGAATTAATTGAAAATATGCAAACTATGACATGAGAAAAGAGGCTCATTAAGCCTGAAAGAGATACTTATTTTGAAAGTTAAACACATACAGATAATGGTGGAATCCATGAAGATGAGAAGAGGCAATTCCTAAATGATACACAATTTGAAAAGGGTAATACTTCCCCAAAATATTTAATTTTCTAGGAAGCCATAGTTTTAAAACTATAATTTAAAGAAGACACTGAAAAAAGGACGTGGCTAGAATAAGGACTATTCAAAGGCAATGGGAGCCACAGCACTGTCATGAAAGCCAAAGCAGGACAAAACCCAGGATCAAAGGTGGCTGGATGGGTGGTATCTGATTATTCTCTCAGAAGAACTGGATCCAGAAGTGCGTGTGTGTACACACGCACCTGCAAAGGATTCAGGACTGTTTTAAAAATGCTTTTATTTTATATTTATTTTTTGTAATCATTCCTTGAGGAGACACATCGTCATCAATAGCCATACAACCTAACCCTATCAAAAATTTCTCCTCTTTTCATTATTGCTGAGGACAATGAAGAGAAAGTACAACATAATTTTAAAGTATCATTCAAGAACGAGGAATGGTCTAGTTTAAAAAACAAAAGAAAGGATTCTCAACTAAACAGCATTTATAGTTCACCTGCTTAGTCACAAAATTTGAGAACAGGGAGGAACCTTATAGAAAAAGGAATGAACAAATCCACCCTTAAAACCCTATGGCTGACACTATACAAGTATTTTTCAATCCTACTAGGTAGGTACTTTCCCTATTTTACAGTTGAAGGTAACAAAAAAGGTCCTACACTTTTAATGTCAGAGTCAATTTACTGAAGGGGTGAGAGGTGGGGCTCACCTGAGGGGAAAAAAGGTAGTAATAATCTTTTCCCTACACTAGCATATGATTTTTTTTTAACTTTTTTATTGTATAGTATAATATATATAGAAAGCAAAAAAATAAAAAAGCAATAGTTTTCAAATCACTGATCAACAAGAAGTTACAGGACAGATCCCAGAGTTTGTCATGGGCTACCCATATGATCCTCTCATATTTTTCCTTCTAGCTGCTCCAGAATATAGGCAGATAGAAGGAATAAATATTTTTTTTATCACCACAACAGACTTTTTTCTTTCTTTTTTTGTGAAAAATAACATATATTCAAAAAAAGCAACAAATTTCAAAGCACAGCACCCCACAATTAGTTGTAGAACATATTTCAGAGTTTGACATAGGCTACAATTCTATAATTTTAGGTTTTTACTTCTAGCTACTCTAAGATACTGGAGACTAAAAGATTTATCGATTTGATGATTCAACAATCACAGTCATTTGTTAAATCCTATCTTCTCTGTATAACTCCACCATCACCTTTGATCTTTCCATCCCTCTCTTTAGGGGTGTTGTAGGCTACAGCCATGCTAACTTTTTTATGGTGGAAGTGTCTGTCACTAATATGGGGTAGAAAGATGAAACCATCTGATGTTCTAGAGAGACTGGGCCCTCTAGGTTACAGGACTTATCTGATCCAGGGACCCATCTGGAGGTTACAGGTTCCTCGAAAGTTACACTAGTGCATGGAATCCTTGTGGAATCTTATTTATTGGCCTAGGTGTTCTTTAGGATTGGCTGGAATGGTCCTGGTTGGGGTTTGGCAGGTTATGACACGTAGCAAGGTCTAACTGAAGCTTGCATAAGAGCAACCTCCAGAGTAGCCTCTCGACTCTATTTGAATTCTCTCTGCCACTGATACTTAATTAGTTACACTTCTTTTCCCCATTTTGGTCAGGATGGCATTATATAAACCATGGTACCAGGGCCAGACTCATCCCTGGGAGTCATCTCCCATGCTGCCAGGGAGACTCTCACCCCCATATGTCGTGTCCTACATGGGCAGGGGGGGAGGGGGCGCAATGATTTCATTTGCAGAGTTGAACTTAGAGAGAGTGAGGCCACATCTGAGCAACAAAAGAGGTCCTCCAGAAGTAACTCTCAGGCATACCTATGGGTAGACTAAACTTCTCCACTACCTACATAAGCTTCACAAGAGTAAGCCTCAAGATCAAGGGCATGGCCTATTGATTTGGGTGTCCCTAAAGTTTGACACGGTATTAGAGGACTCCCTGACGGTAAGGTTTAATAGTTCCATATTTTCCCCCATTCTTCAGGGGACTTTGCCAATAATTTTTGCTTATCTGTTAGTATATTCTAGGATGTATGCAGGCGTTAAACATTAGGCGAGACAGGATTAAAGGACCTCTTTCTTATTTCTGGGCTGTGTTTCAGTTGTTCAAGCGAACTATACAGATAGGTTGAATTAGATTTTGTGCTACAGAAAATTTTGGTTCCAGACCAAATAAATCTTTCTTCCTTTGGTCTCAAAGAGTATGCGTGGTTCTAAAATATAGACATTGTCTTTCTTACCCTTGTGCTCTGAATTATTTTAACCCCAACCTGACCAGCTTCGTTCTTATCTCTAAATATATACATTTAAATATTTATACTTATTTATTTATTTATAAAACAGCCTCTAGAAATCCAGAAATAATAATTACCACTCCAGACTAAATGTGTCTGCTATAAAAGCTTACAATCTAGGCCCCTGTTTTCTTGTAAGCATTTTCTAAAGGAGAATATATTGTTCTTTTGTTTATGGTTTATTTTGCATCATCAAATGTCCCACACATTCATTTACATTGTTGCTTTCCTCATGACTTCAGCCCTTTTTTGTAGCAGTATAACATTTGTTCATAACTATGTGCTATCATTTACCATTCTACTTCTCAGTCAGTGAGAAGTTTACACAAGTTTATTTACATTAAACAAATCATGCAGAAAACAGAGTTCTCATATACCCTCTTCACAGTTTTCCCTACTAACACTTTGTCATGAATTTTTAATATAAATACCATAATATTCTGCACCAACGTAAATTCTTAAGAGGAATCCATAGCTATCACATAACATACAATAAAGTATTTTCTCCTTAAATCACACAAAAACAAACTAAAAAGTACTCTTAATTGGAGACAGATGATACCCAAAACCACACAAAAGCAAGTAGCCTCTCATTCTTACAAATATCAGGAATTTCTAAAATAAGGCATCTTTAACACGGATCGCAAAGGCGGCATTGGTGCAAGGACCCACATACATGTCCTACAGAACATTCCATCTAAAGAGTGGGAAGATACCTCATCTTTATTCAGTCAGGGACCACTTTTTACCATTTCCCTCAAAACCTAGCATACTGTGAATCAAAAAATCATGCACATAGTGCTCTTTTACACACGCCCTACGTGAATCAACAAAAACCAGTACACAGACACTGATACATGGGAGAAGCAACCTAGAGAAATAGCATAAACCTGGATGTTGTAAGAGGCATCTTCCAACAACAACAAAAATTGTTAAGTCTATCAGCAAATTTCAAAACATCAATCATTTCAATACAAGCCAAGGCAAGAACACCAAGATTTATTAACCAAACATCACCATTCCAGTGAGAAAGGGGGAAAATTCAACTTTCCCAAGTGGAGAATTCTTGCTATTCTCACAAGCAGTGGGAAAAACCAAAGCAATAGGCTAAGCCCCCAGTCTTGGGGTTTGTTCATATGAAACCTAACCCCACAAAGGATAGGGTGAGCCTACCTAAAATTAGGCCTTAGAGTCACCCTCCAAGAGAACCTCTTTCATTGCTCAGATGTGGTCTCTCTCTCCCCCAGCCAACACAACAAGCAAACTCACCGCCTTCCCCCTTCCTACATGGGACATGACTCCCGAGGGGGGAGGAGGTGGACTTTCTTGGCAACGTGGGACAGAAATCCTAGAATGAGCTGGGACTCAGCATCAAGGGATTGAGAAAATCTTCTTGGAAGAGAGAAATGAGACAAAATAAAGTGTCAATGGCTGAGAGATTCCAGAGTCAAGAGGTTATCCTGGAGGTTATTCTTATGCATTAAACAGATATCACCTTGTTAGTTAAGATGTAATGGAGAGACTGAAAGGAACTGCCTAAAAACGTAGGGCTGTGTTCCAGTAGCCATGTTTCTTGAAGATGATTGTATAATGATATAGGTTTTGCAATGTGACGGTGTGACTGTGAAAACTTTGTGTCTGATGCTCCTTTTATCTACCTTATCAACACATAAGTAAAACATATGGAATAAAAATAAATAATAGGTGGAACAAATGTTAAAATAAATTTAGTAGACTGAAATGCTAGTGATCAATGAAAGGGAGGGGTAAGGGGTATGGTATGTTACGAATTTTTTTCTGTTTTCTTTTTATTTCTTTTTCTGAATTGATACAAATGTTCTAAGAAATGATCATGATGATGAATATACAACTATCTGATGATATTGTGAATCAATGATTATATACGTGGAATGGAATGACTGTATGTTAAGAACGCTTGTGTTTGTTTGTTGCTATATTTTTTAAAAATTAGTAAGATAAAAATGACCAGAAAAAAAAATGTACCATCCCTCATGTCTCCTGAACTGATGAGAAGCCCTTGGCTTCTGGAGCCATGAACTGGGTTCAGAGTCCCTCTGTGCCACTAGCTGGTTGAAGGATTCTAGACCTACATACAGCTGGATACTAGGCAGCCAATAAAAAGAATGAGAAGGATCTATACAAACTCACATGGAAAAATGTCCAAAATACATTCTTTAAGAGTAAATGGCATATTCCTTTGTAGTTTTTAGTGTATTAGAATAGCCAGAAGGAAACTGAAACATTGGAACTGTGTTCCAGTAGCCTTGATTCTTAAAGACGATTGTATAACTGTATAGCTTTTACAGTGTAACCATGTGATTGTAAAAACCTTGTGGATGATACTCCTTTTATTCTGTGTATGCACAGATAAGCAAAAAATATAAGAACAAAAAATAAATAATGGGGAGGGTGAGAGGGGAATGGTATGTTTTGAGTATTCATTTTCATTTTATTCTTATATGTATTCTTTTGGAGTAATCAAAATGTTCAAAAATTGATTTTGGTGATGAATGCACAACTATGTGATAATACTGTGAACCACTGATTATACAGTTTGGCTATTCATATGATATGTGACTATATTTCAATAAAATTACATTTAAAAAAGAAGAAAAAATCACCATTCCAAGAATCTCAAACAGCTAATATTAAAAATATAAAACATCCCAGATGAATTCATACTACTACATTTGTAAAGCAATTATCATGTATATAAAGCACTCTGAGTAAAAACTTTGGCACATGATTGGATTACATCACCGTCTGACCACGCACCCCAATGCATGCTCAAATCACTGCAGTCATGCATGAAGTCAACCCAATCTAAGTCGTCGTTAAAATGGAGCCAAGTCATGAACTAGTAAATTGGCACCCAAGTAAAGCCCAGAGAACCAACTCTGCCTCTCTGTTTAATAACAATATGTACAGAGACAGAGCAGTGGATTGAAGGGCTATTCAGTCCCAATCGACTCAGTCAAGGTACAGCCAAGCTTAATTTCATACAAAAGCTAAAACTTCTACCACCCAGGGAGCAACAGCAAGACACCAACACTTCTTGTATAGAATCTTGGTAACCTAAGTGATTAAAACTTCAGATAAAAATAGAGTTTGAAAAACAATCATGCTGAGCATACACCAAGAAGCTGAATAAGTGTGTTCACTAAAAGAAAACTCAACCCCAACCACAGAAATAAAAGACAACAAAAAAACTTCATGTAGGTTCTTGACGACTACAATATCCTAAGAAATGGATGAACATGAACTGAGAAAAGGCCTGAGGCACAAACAGTTAGAGCAATGTCAAAAATCCCCAAAAGTACTTTTTACCCTCCTAGTTCTGAACATAAACCGTCTAATTTCTGGTAGGCAATTCCAATAATATTTACTTGCCTAAGTCTCCATCGCTACTGCTTTTAAAGTTCTCAAAGACAAAGAACGTGGCTTTTAGATAAGATTAAAGAACTAAATTTTAAACTTCGTTTTATTTTGACTAAATTTAAATAGCCACACAGTTAGATCATCGTCACACAAAATTCTATTGGACAGTGCTGCTCTGATTCACTTTAGGACTAAGCACAGAATAACCGTGTAAGGTCTAGAATTTTAGCTGAATCACTTCACATCTCTAGGCCTCAGGCTTCACAATCAAAGGATGTAAAACAAGTTAAATAAAGTAAGGTTGTCTCCATGATTCCAAACATACAGCATACAGATTAACAGTTTTCATTAAAAAAGTTGCAGCATAATTAAAGCCACACTTCTCTCAAAATGATGGCAGGCACCTTGACATGATGACACAAGGCTTTCACATGACATCTCCATATCACCAAACTTAATAAAGAAGACTAAGAGAGGGCTGGTTCAGTTCCCAGCCAAGAGAAAAACCCTGACCGTGTTTGCCATGTGCTTTCACACTAGAGAGAGGAACCCTGAACTTTATCCATGTGCCTTCTCGAATTATCATTCCCTGGATGCCTTAGATTGGAGATTTCTGTAGACTTGCTTTTTAATTGGGACATTTCCATGACCTAAAAACTGTTAAATTGCAACTTATCAAATTCCCCTTTTAAAAGCCATTCCATTTCTGGTGTTTTGCATTTCCGGCGGCTAGGAAACGAGAAAACGTCCTATCAATGCCCTCCGCAGGGAAAGTGCTATGTCTATGCAGGTATGCTTAGTTTTTCATCCATAGGTAAACAAAATGCTAGCTCTAAAGACACCAAACTGTAGAGTCAATTTAACCTAGGTGGCAGCAGAACATAGATTAAACTCGGTACTTTCCCTTTCATATACAAAGAATGACCAGAAAAAGTCTTCCTCCCATATCAGAAAGTTACAGTATAACCCCACTGTGACCTTCTCTATGCTTGTCTTCCTGATGACTCAGACCACATAGAACTCAATGCTCCCTTGAGAGGAGCCATGGCTATCCTGAAGCACAATAAGGAACTGGATTTATAATGCATCCAAGCATCATGTAACAGATGCCATACCCACCGTCTTCCAAGGTATACAACCCAATACATACATAAATCAGAACAAAACCACTGAAAAGAATCCTGACAGGATCTGAAAAAGAGAATATATGTTAAAAACATATGTAAAACATGTTAAAAGGCAGATGATCAAGGAAGTTTAACATAGCTCTTCAAAGACACATTTCCACATAGTACTACTTCCCATGGCCTATACCAGATACACTGAAATACTTCTCAATCTTCAAAAGCAAAAACAAAACAAAAAAGAAATTACTCTCAAAAGTTTGACTTATAGAAGAAAAGATGGCGGCTTAGCAATGTGTGCGTTTTAGTTCGTCCTCCAGAACAACTACTAAATAATCAGAAACAGTACAGAACAGCTCCCGGAGCCAAGATAGTGACCAGACACATAGAGTACCCCAGTCTGGACCAGCTAGACCGGCTGTGAGTCTCCGGAACGGTGGGTTCCCCAAGCTGCAGTGGTTGGCGCCTGGCGCCCCTCCCCCACAGACAGCTTCCCGGAGGGAAAGGAAAGACACTCTAACAGTAGTGGGGACTGAGTCCAACCAAACACCAATTGTGGCACTAATAAATTCTGACTACTAAAAACAGGACCCCAGCTCAGGCAAAACGGGTCAAGGCAGAGGTCGCTTATTGGGCTAACCAAAAAAGAGGAAAGGGGACGAAACGTAGGCGAAGTCCAACTCAGGTGGAATCCCTCCATCAAGAAATTCAGACCCCAGGGCTTGGATATTTGAAGCCATTAAAATATCAAGCACCACATACTGGGCAGGATAAGAAAAACAGAACCCTGAAAGAAAAGTCTTTCAACCTGCTAGGTCTCACCCTCAAGGAAAACTGACGCAGGGGACTCCTTCCCCCTGATAGGAGGCCAGTTTAGTCCGGAAAAACCCAGCTGGAGTCTGTAAAACCTATGTAGACCATCCTAAGGGTGGGAAGGGAAAAGGCACCTTACAAGCAGGACAAGAAACAAGAAAACAAGAACTGAAAAATTACCCTCTGTTAAAGAAAACTTAAGTTAGAGGCCGAAAAAAGCTGAACTGAAGGTCAAAGAACAGATAGACAAAAAATTCATCTACTTAAAAAACCTTAGGTAAGATACGTGAAAACAATCTCCAGAATAAACTAATTAAGGTAATTAAATGTCTAGACGACAGCAAAAAAATAACAAATCACACCAGGAAAACTGAAGATATGGCCCAGTCAAAGGAACAAACCAATAGTTCAAATGAGATACAGGTGCTGAAACAATTAATTCAGAATATACGAACAGAAATGGAAAACTTCATCAAAAACCAAATCAATGAATTGAGGGAGGATATGAAGAAGGAAAGGAATGAACAAAAACAAGAAATGGAAAGTCTGAAAAAACAAATCACAGAACTTACAGGAATAAAAGACACAGTAGAAGACATGAAAAAAAATGGAAACCTACAATGGTAGATTTCAAGAGACAGAGGTTAGGATTAGTGAACTGGAGGATGGAACATCTGAAATCCAAAAAGAAACAGAAACTATAGGGAAAAGAATGGAAAAATATGAGCAGGGACTCAGGGAACTGAAGGACAATATGAAGTGCACAAATATACGTGTTGTGGGTGTCCTGGAAGGGGAAAAGAAGGGAAAAGGAGGAGAAAAACTAATGGAAGAAATTATCACTGAAAATTTTCCAACTCTTACGAAAGACCTAAAATTACAGATTCAAGAAGTGCAGGGCATCCCAAAGAGAATAGATCCAAATAGACGTTCTCCAAGACACTTATTAGTTAGAATGTCAGAGGTCAAAGAGAAAGAGAGGATTCTGAAAGCAGCGAGAGAGAAGCAATCCATCACATACAAGGGAAACCCAATAAGACTATGTGTAGATTTCTGAAAAATAAGTTGTTGGGATTTTGATTGGTATTGCATTGAATCTGTAAATCAATTTAGGTAGGATTGACATCTTAACTATATTTAGTCTTCCAATCCATGAACACGGTATGCCCTTCCATCTATTTAGGTCTTCTGTGATTTCTTTTAGCAGTTTTTTGTAGTTTTCTTTATATAGGTTTTTTACCTCTTTAGTTAAATTTATTCCTAGGTATTTTATTCTTTTAGTTGCGATTGTAAATGGGATTCGTTTCTTGATTTCCCCCTCAGCTTGTTCATTACTAGTGTATAGAAATGCTACAGATTTTTGAATGTTGATCTTGTAACCTGCTACTTTGCTGTACTCATTTATTAGCTCTAGTAGTTTTGTTGTGGATTTTTCCGGGTTTTCGACATATACTATCGTATCGTCTGCAAACAGTGATAGTTTTACTTCTTCCTTTCCAATTTTGATGCCTTGTATTTCTTTTTCTTGTCTAATTGCTCTGGCTAGAACCTCCAACACAATGTTGAATAATAGTGGTGATAGTGGACATCCTTGTCTTGTTCCTTATCTTAGGGGGAAAGTTTTCCATTTTTCCCCATTGAGGATGATATTAGCTGTGGGTTTTTCATATATTCCCTGTATCATTTTAAGGAAGTTCCCTTGTATTCCTATCTTTTGAAGTGTTTTCAACAGGAAAGGATGTTGAATCTTGTCAAATGCCTTCTCTGCATCAATTGAGATGATCATGTGATTTTTCTGCTTTGATTTGCTGATATGGTGGATTACATTAATTGATTTTCTTATGTTGAACCATCCTTGCATACCTGGGATGAATCCTACTTGGTCATGGTGTATAATTCTTTTAATGTGTTGTTGGATACGATTTGCTAGAATTTTATTGAGGATTTTTGCATCTATATTCATTAGAGAGATTGGTCTGTAGTTTTCTTTTTTTGTAATATCTTTGCCTGGTTTTGGTATGAGGGTGATGTTGGCTTCATACAATGAATTAGGTAGTTTTCCCTCCACTTCGATTTTTTTGAAGAGTTTGAGGAGAGTTGGTACTAATTCTTTCTGGAATGTTTGATAGAATTCACATGTGAAGCCGTCTGGTCCTGGACTTTTCTTTTTAGGAAGCTTTTGAATGACTACTTCAATGTCTTTACTTGTGATTGGTTTGTTGAGGTCATCTATGTCTTCTTGAGTCAAAGTTGGTTGTTCATGTCTTTCCAGGAACCCGTCCATTTCATCTAAATTGTTGTATTTATTAGCGTAAAGTTGTTCATAGTATCCTGTTATTACCTCCTTTATTTCTGTGAGGTCAGTAGTTATGTCTCCTCTTCCATTTCTGATCTTATTTATTTGCATCCTCTCTCTTCTTCTTTTTGTCAATCTTGCTAAGGGCCCATCAATCTTCTTGGTTTTCTCATAGAACCAACTTCTGGTCTTATTGATTTTCTCTACTGTTTTCATGTTTTCAATTTCATTTATTTCTGCTCTAATCTTTGTTATTTCTTTCCTTTTGCTTGCTTTGGGATTAGTTTGCTGTTCTTTCTCCAGTTCTTCCAAGTGGACAGTTAATTCCTGCATTTTTGCCTTTTCTTCTTTTCTGATATAGGCATTTAGGGCAATAAATTTCCCTCTTAGCACTGCCTTTGCTGCATCCCTTAAGTTTTGATATGTTGTGTTTTCATTTTCATTCGCCTCTAGGTATTTACTAATTTCTCTTGCAATTTCTTCTTTGACCCACTTGTTGTTTAAGAGTGTGTTGTTGAGCCTCCATGTATTTGTTAATTTTCTGGCACTTCCCCTATTATTGATTTCCAACTTCATTCCTTTATGATCCGAGAAAGTGTTGTGTATGATTTCAATCTTTTTAAATTTGTTAAGACTTGCTTTGTGACCCAGCATATGGTCTATCTTTGAGAATGATCCATGAGCACTTGAGAAAAAGGTGTATCCTGCTGTTGTGGGATGTAATGTCCTATAAATGTCTGTTAAGTCTAGCTCATTTATAGTAATATTCAGATTCTCTATTTCTTTATTGATCCTCTGTCTAGATGTTCTGTCCATTGATGAGAATGGTGAATTGAAGTCTCCAATTATTATGGTATATGTGTCTATTTCCCTTTTCAGTGTTTGCAATGTATTCCTCACGTATTTTGGGACATTCTGGTTCGGTGCGTAAATATTTATGATTGTTATGTCTTCCTGTTTAATTGTTCCTTTTATTAGTATATAGTGCCCTTCTTTGTCTCTTTTAACTGTTTTACATTTGAAGTCTAACTTGTTGGATATTAGTATAGCCACTCCTGCTATTTTCTGGTTGTTATTTGCATGAAATATCTTTTCCCAACCTTTCACTTTCAACCTATGTTTATCTTTGGGTCTAAGATGTGTTTCCTGTAGACAGCATATAGAAGGATCCTGTTTTTTAATCCATTCTGCCATTCTATGTCTTTTGATTGGGGAATTCAGTCCATTAACATTTAGTGTTATTATTGTTTGGATAATATTTTCCTCTACCATTTTGCCTTTTGTATTATATATATCATATCTGACTTTCCTTCTTTCTACACTCTTCTCCATACCTCTCTCTTCTGTCTTTTCGGTTCTGACTCTAGTGCTCCCTTTAGTATTTCTTGCAGAGCTGGTCTCTTCGTCACAAATTCTCTCAGTGACTTTTTGTCTTAGAATGTTTTAATTTCTCCCTCATTTTTGAAGGACGATTTTGCTGGATATAGGAGTCTTGGTTGGCAGTTTTTCTCTTTTAGTAATTTAAATATATCATCCCACTGTCTTCTAGCTTCCATGGTTTCTGCTGAGAAATCTACACATAGTCTTATTGGGTTTCCCTTGTATGTGATGGATTGTTTTTCTCTTGCTGCTTTCAAGATCCTCTCTTTCTCTTTGACCTCTGACATTCTAACTAGTAAGTGTCTTGGAGAACGCCTATTTGGGTCTAATCTCTTTGGGGTGCGCTGCACTTCTTGGATCTGTAATTTTAGGTCTTTCATAAGAGTTGGGAAATTTTCAGTGAAAATTTCTTCCATTAGTTTTTCTCCTCCTTTTCCCTTCTCTTCTCCTTCTGGGACACCCACAACACGTATATTTGTGCGGTTCATATTGTCCTTGAGTTCCCTGATACCCTGTTCAAATTTTTCCATTCTTTTCCCGATAGTTTCTGTTTCTTTTTGGGATTCAGATGTTCCATCCTCCAAATCACTAATTCTATCTTCTGTCTCTTTAAATCTATCATTGTAGGTATCCATTGTTTTTTCCGTCTTTTCGGAAAAGGATAAAGTGAAGGATAAAGATCCTTCACTTCCATAAGTTCTGTGATTTGTTTTTTCAGTTTTTCTATTTCTTCTTTTTGTTCAGCCCATGTCTTCTTCATGTCCTCCCTCAATTTATCGATTTCGTTTTTGAAGAGGTTTTCCATTTCTGTCGTATATTCAGCATTAGTTGTCTCAGCTCCTGTATCTCATTTGAACTATTGGTTTGTTCCTTTGACTGGGCTATATTTTGAATTTTCTGAGCGTGATCCATTATCTTCTGCTGGCGTCTGGGCATTTAGTCAGATTTCCCTGGGTGTTGGACCCAACAGGTTGAGAGATTTTTCTGTGAAATCTCTGGGTCTGTTTTTCTTATCCTGCCCAGTAGGTGGCGCTCGTGGCACACATTTGTCTGCGGGTCCCACCAGTAAAAGGTGCTGTGGGTCCTTTAACTTTGGAAAACTCTCACCGTGGGGGAGGTTCGCCAGCCGAAGCAGCTTGGAAGAGTGCCAGCCGGCCCAGGGGTCCGAACGCGGGGAGGGTCGCTGGCCGCCGCAGCCCAGGAGAGCGCCCGTCCGAATTTCCTAGTCGGCCTGGAGCTCCAAGCGTGGCAAGAGGGCACCAGCCTCCGCGGCCTGGCAGAGTGCACCGTTCCCAGCCTGACTGGGGAGTCACGTGTTTGGAAGGGACCCACCCCCCGGTCACCGTTCTCCGCGGCCTGGGGATTTCCGATCCAATTCTCTCAGTTGGTCCGGGGGGCCGTGCGTGGTGGGGGCGTCAGCCGCCACGGCTTGAGGGGACCGCCTGCCCAATCCTGCCAGCTGGCCTGGTAAGGAGGAGGGGAGGGACTCCAGCCACTTGCCGCCCCGCCCGGGGAAGCCCACGCCCCTCGGCGATCTCATCGGAGCGGGTTCTCCCAGCCAGTCAGCCATTCCAGGATGGGGTACACTGTCTTTTTGATCTCTATCGTGGCTCCCGGAGCTGTTCTGGAGGAAGAAAGGTGAGGATGGCAAGGCTGTTGAGGACGGTGGCGGAGGAGCCGGTGAAGGCGGAAGAGGGCACGGTGGTGGTTGGAGAGCCGCTGGAGTAGGATGAGAAAGGGAAGGATAAGATGGCGGATGGAGAGCCGCCGGAGCAGAAGGGGAAAGAGAAGGGCAAGATGGCGGCGGGAGCGCCGGAAGATAAAGGGGAAGAGGAGGGCTAGATGGCGGTGGGAGCGCCGGCAGAGAAGGGGGAAGAGGAGGGCTAGATTGCGGCGGGAGTGCTGGCGGAGAAGGGGGAAGAGGGGGGCTAGATGGCGGCGGGAGCGCCACCGGCAGAGAAAGAGGAAGATGAGGGCCAGTTGGCGGCGGGAGCGCCGCCGGCGGAGAAGGGGGAAGAAGAGGGCCAGATGGCTGCGGGAGCGCCGGCGGAGAAAGAGGAAGAGGAGGACTAGATGGCGGCGGGAGTGCCGGCGGAGAAAGAGGAAGAGGAGGGCCAGATGGCGGCGGGAGCGCCAGCGGAGAAGGGGGAAGAGGGGGGCTAGACGGCGGCGGGAGCGCCGGCGGAGAAGGGGCCCAAGTTGAATTCTTGATATTCTCACAACCTGTGTGGACAATTAAAGTTATAGGCTGAGCCCCCAGTCTTAGGGTTTGTTCATATGACACTTAACCCCACAAAGGATAGGTCAAGTCTATTTAAAATTTAGGCGTGAAAGTCACCCCCAAGAGAGCCTCTTTTGTTGCTCAGATGTGGCCTCTCTCTCCAGTCAACATGACAAGTGGTCTCATCACCCTCCCCCTCTCTGTGTGGGACATGACTCCCAGGGGTGTGGACCTTCCTGGCAACGTGGGACAAAGATCCTGGAAGGAGCTGAGACTCAGCATCAAGGGACAGAGAAAAACCCTAGAATGAGCTGAGAATTAACATCAAGGGATTGAGAGAACCTTCTCGACCAAAGGGGGAAGAGTGAAATGAGACTAAGTGTCAATGGCTGAGAGATTTCAAAGAGTCGAGAGGTTATCCTGGAGGTTATTCTTATGCATTAAGTAGATATCTCCCTGTTGTTCAAGATGTAGTGGAGAGGCTGGAGGGAACTGCCTGAAAACGTAGAGCTATGTTCCAGTAGCCATGTTTCTTGATGATGATTGATCAATGATATAGCTTTCACAATGAGACTCTGTGAATGTGAAAACCTTGTGTCTGATGCTCCTTTTAGCTACTATATCAACAGAAGTGTAGAACATATGGAATAAAAATAAATAATAGGGGAACAAATGTTAAATTTAGTTTGAAATGCTAGTGGTAAATTAAAGCGAGGGGTAAGGGGTATGGTATGTATAATCTTTTCTTTCCTCTGTTATTGGTTTATTTCTTTTTCTGTTGTCTTTTTATTTTTTTCTAAATTGATGCAAATGTTCTAAGAAATGATGAATATGCAACTATGTGATGATATTAAGAATTACTCATTGTATATGTAGAATGGAATGATATCTTAATGTTTTGTTTGTTAATTTTTTTAATTAATAAAAAAAGTTTTAAAAAAAGTTTGACTTATAACATAAGAGAAATAAATAAGAATGAACCTACTTTTTTTTTTAAAAAATACAAACTTTTACCTTGTACAGAATTTTCCTTTGCATTACAGTTGATTTAATCACCTCTGTTGGATTATTTGAAAATGCCAGAGTTTCTAAGAGAGGGACTGTTGGATCAAAGCATATGCACTTTTATGCATATGGCCAAAAGCATCCCACGGAGGCTGCACCTCATTGCATTTGTAGCAGCAATGTATGAAAACCTGTTGCCCCCACCCTCGCCAATATCATCTTTGCTTTCTATTTTGAGTGAGGCCGAGCATTGCTTGTACATTTAAGAATCATTTATACTTTGCTCTTCTGCAAACTGTCTGTTAAGGTCGTTTGTCCATTTTCCCACTGGGTTGGTCTTCTCAAGTGGTTCTTAAAAAGTCAGAAAGTGAGCCCTCTGTCTGGCAGCTTGTCTCTTTAACCCACTCCAATCTGATGTCTATCAGTACCACTCCAACGAAGCTGCATGCCCAAATCACTAATGACTTCCAGATGGGCCTAAATCCAACTACCCCTGCCTCTCAGCAGCACTCAACACACCTGAGCAGTAAGCCCTCCTTACAACATCCTCCTCACTTGGGTTTTCTGATATCACACACTGCTCATTTATCTCACTGGTCACCGAGTATCCTGTGCTGGTCCCTCTTTTATACAAGGGCTAGTGTAGGGGCTCCTATAGGGTTCAGGTTGTGGACACTCTCCCTAGGACTTGTTCACTAGCTGACCACATCCACTGAGATGGAAATTCAGGTTTGTTTTATTCACTCTGTCTGCTAAGCAACTGAAACAATGCCAAGGAGAGCTTTGTTTTGTTGAATAAATGAAGCCATTTCTATGGAATTTTTAAAATACCTGAGACTCAAATAACACAAGTAAGACTGTCTCTACACTTCAAATACAGGTACTCAACTATTTTATCCAACAATTCACCCTTGGATGTCTCTCAAACACATCAATTTTACTATCTCCAAAAGGAATTTTTGCTCTCCATCTCACATGAGTCAAATGAACACACCTCTTCCTCACAAAGGTTTCCCTATAACTCTAAAAGGCACTAACTATTCCAGCTGTAAAAAAAAAACAGAAGCCTGGATAACTGGCCCTGGTCCTCTTCCCCACAATCCAATTCCTTACAGTTCTCTCAACTCTACTTTCTTAGTATCCCCCAAAGACAACACTTCTTCCATCTTCTGCCACCACCTGGAGAACCTGAAACAGCTTCCTCACTTACGTCCGTGGCCACCTCTAGCCCTCTGCCAGCCACTGGTTACTTGGATTCTCGGTCAGTGTCTCCTGCTAAGGCAACGATAACAACGGTAACAATGATAAAAATGATAACAGTTCGGACAGCTATTATTCTGTGTGCTGGCTCTATGCTATCCACTGCAAAAGCCACATACGGCAAGGCTTTTTTAAGGTACTTTAAATGTTCAAACTGAGACATGTTGTGAGTGTAAAATACAAGTGAAAATGTCTCACTAATAATTTTTTATATTGATTAGATGTTGAAATGATACTATTTTGGACATTTTGTGTTAAATAAATATATTACAATTAATTTCAACTCTTTCTTTTTCCTTTTTTCATGTGACTACTAGAAAATATAAATATCTGGCTTGCACTGTGTCTCTATTGCACAGCACTATGCAAAACACTGTCCTTGACACTTCACTGAGGATACCAGCACATGTCCATCTTCCTCAACCAAGTTATTACCAACGCATGGAAAGGACCAGACCTGGCACAGGCACCCAGACATCTGTTGAACGGTTACTGGCCAAAACCATGTATCATTTATGTACATTCACTTCAAAACATCAAAAATCTAATTCTTAATACAGAACGGCACTTTAAAAATACAACTGGTATTAAGTGAACAACTTTTTAAGTTTAAACTTTAGACATCCATACATTTAAAAAAATAATTTGTCTGCTTCTCTAATATTCATGCTAGTCACTTCATACATTTTTCTAATTTTTCATCACTGAAGTTTCTCTTAGAAAGAAAAAACTAGAAATTCAAGGTGGTCTGAAAAGAATGAGTTATGAGTCCTCAACCCTTAAAACATGAAGAAAAGGAAAGCTAATGGACAGCAAAAGGAGAAAAAACAAGGAGACAATATACATGGAAAACCTAACTAAGATGAGTTGGATCACCTGCTAACATGCTCTGTGACACTGTGAAGTAGCACAGAGGGTGTGATAAACTAAAGACACAATACTTCCAGTCATTGGCTTGCCACTCCACAGAAACTACAGAAGATGCAGTCTCAAAAGACCTCGCAAACACAGAACGGTAGGTGGTGGAGTGTGGGCATTCCACAGTGAGCCACATTACAATTTCAGTCTGAACAAATGTCCATGGGATTGAGGTTGGAAGTCCTTAAAACAAAAAAATGATGTGGGTCCACATTTGATCTCCAGAGACAGACCAGGAACCAAAGAAGCAATACCAGTTTAAGATGAAAGTAAGAATGCAACAAAGTTTATTTTTTAAAAAAGTCCTCAAGAACCAACAGTCACGTACAGCCTGACATTGTGAAGAACTCCACAGGACAAACCACCCAGATCTCTCAAGTACATACATGGTGCAGGAGGGAGGAAAAGATGAATAGGAACCCACAGATTTAAAAATGGAAGACCTTATTTGGATCCTGATTTACTAAAATTAGAAAACTCTAAAAAAAAAAAAAAAAAAAAAGCTATATTTGAGACAATTGGAAATTTCAACTCTGACAAGGTGTCAGATACTATTAAGCAATTATTTTATTGTTTTTCTTTCAGATTTGATAGTTTTTTGGTTAAGTGATGGTTAAAAAAACTTCTTCATCAATTAAAGATAATGCCAAATTTCTAGAAGAAATAATATGTTTGGGATTTTCTTCAAAATATGAAAAGGGCTAACCATAAAGGAACAAAACTGAAACCAGCTCCAGCAAAGGCCCAAGTGAAAAGGAAATGAGGTCTCCCACTAATCCCCAGAACTATTTGCTAAGCATATGAATAAGCCACCTTAGAAAGGGTCTTCAAACCCTAGGCTAACCTTCAGAAGATGGCAAAGCTTTGGCTCACATCCAAACCAGAACCACCCAACAAGCCACCCTGAATTCCTGACCCACAGAAATTGAGTGATAATGAGTATTGTTGCTTAAAGTTTGGGGGTAATTTGTTATGCAACAATAAATAATACAATAAGAAAAACAGATAATCCAATAGAAACATTAACAAAAGACTTGAATATATCCTCAAAAATAAAAAAAGGTATTGAGGTTTCCCATAGTGAAAACGGCCTCTTCTCAGGAAACAAAATGGCTCAGATCTGCTTGCCTAAACTCCCACATCCTGGTTCATTATTTAAGTCCCAAGAAGCAACTAAATTTCGCATTCCTCTAGGCCAGTCCATTTCCTCCAATCTAGGTCCACAAGGGGGCTGTAACTGTGACCTCGGACATTCCTAAGGAAGGGTCGTGTCCCTTCCTAACTGGATTAGCTTTCATGCTCAAGACTGTAAGCCCACAACTCCCAGCCAATGGGGGACAGGTGAGCAGGGGGAGGGGGCAATTGTGTCAGGGGCCCTATATAACCTTTGTTACTGTGCAGAGCCGGCGCACTCATCTGCTTCCACTTATCTGGTGGGTGCCCTTTCTCATGAGAAAGAAATAAAACAGTGGCTGTCTTTTGATTTAGCCTCTTGTCTTTAGAAATAATCTATTGGGTAGGCAACTGTCGCCCCACTCAGTTGGGGGCTCGTCTGAAATCCGGGAGCCCAGGAGAGATCTTCAAACTCTCTCTTCAATCGGCAGGACACCCCACCAGAGTTTTACGGTGGCCCTCAGCACGGAAATGCTTGGAAGCCTCTCCTCACCGTCGAACCCAAAGGAAGCAGAGGTTGAAACAGATGCAGAAAAGGTCCAGACCATAAAATTAGAGGACTGAGATGAGAGGCGTCACGTAAGTCTGGACACAGACCCAGGTAAGGGACTTTGTGTCTGGGGTCTGGGTGACTTGGATGAAGGGGGGGGGGCTTGATTACAAAAGATCCCTTTGAGTCTGCAAGGCTGAGTACTACAAGACACCTCAGACAAGATACAGGGTGAGAAGTAGGAGTCAAGGGCTGGTAACCCCTCGTAAGTCTCAGGAGTAAAAATGGAAAAAGCCTATTCTGAAAATAGCCAGCAGGAAACTTCATCAGAGCTACCAGACAGTAGTCCATTAGAGACAAAACTGAAAAATTGGGATGATCTTTCAAAATATAGGGGCATGGGGCGGGCCGCGGTGGCTCAGCGGGCAAGAGTGCTTGCCTGCCGTGCCGGAGGACCCCGGTTCGATTCCCGGCCCCAGCCCATGTAAAAAAACAAACAAACAAACAAAATATAATAAAACAAGAAAATGTTTAAAAATGTTTCCCTTCCTTCCTTCCATCCTTCCTTCCTTCTCTGTCTTTCTTTCCTTTAAAAAAAAAAAAATATATAGGGGCAAAAGTAAAAGGACCATGATAAAATATTGCTGTTTCATTTGGGCTGGAATTCCCCTTTAAGGGTGGAGCAGTTCATTGGCCAAAGTTCAGCTCTGCAGAGGACTGGGTTTGCCAAACTCTAAATTTATATGTGAATGAAAAGCAACCCAAATGCGAGGAAAAATGGTCCTACTCTGCTCTCTGGCTTCCTGAGTCAGGACAATATGTCCTGTCAGCCAAAGAAGAAAGCGAAGGAGACAAAAAAGAGTGTCCCCTCCTGTACCATCACCTGCCCCAGTCTCTCCTCAACCCTCACCTCCATCCCAAAATTCAATTGTTGGAATGGAAGGTCCAACTCCCCTTCTGGCCCCTCATCGTCCCCTTAGGAGAGAATGAAGGCAGCTAGTTAAACATCAAGAAAATTTCCATGTCTTAGGAAGGTTCCTCTAGGACACGGAGAAATCAGATTTATAAATGCTCCTCTGAGCAGCAACTGAAATAAGAAGTTTTTAAAAAGAAATGAAAAACTTGTTAGAGGATCTTCCAGGCTTAGCTGATCAGTTTAATCAATTCCTTGGTCCAAATACCTATACCTGGGCTGAATTAATGTCTATCTTGGACCATCTTTTCTTCAGGGAAGAACAAGGACAAATCAGGAGGGTGGCTATGAAAGCCTGGAATGATAATCATCCAGTGGCCCGGGGGGACCTAGAGGGGAGCAGAAGTTCCCCCTCCAGGACCCTAATTGGGACCACAATAATGCTGCCAACAGAGACAACATGAAAGATTTAAGGAGCATGATGGATCAAGGGACCCGACACGCTGTTCCTAAAAGCCAGAACTTAAATAAACCTTCAGAAGCAAAACAAGAGAAGGAAGAGACTCCTATGGCCTTCCTAAATAGGCTAAAAAGAGCTCTTGAGAAAATATTCAGGTCTAGATATAAATGATTCAGTGGCTCCAACTTTACTCAAAGTATATTTTGTAACTAATTCATGGCCTGATATTAGCCCAACAGTTGTATGTTAGAAGGAGTGAGGAAGAAAAAAGAAAACAAACAAAGGTCATAATGCAAGTACTAAAACAACAGCAGGAGGAACAAAATAATGTTACAAACGATAACAGGCAATGACCAACACCATTCAGAGACTGGTACTGAGAGGGAGAGGTATAGGGGAATTTCCTCCCAGAGACATGGCAACCAAGCAGGGTTTTCTGACCAAAAGTGGGGTGCGCCACGCCTCCCACTAACTTGTTATAGTTGTGGGAAAAAGGGTCATATGAAGAGAGACTAACCAGAAAAACAGAAAGAGCAAAAGATCTTTTCTCTCATGGAGTTAGAAGACTGAGGGAGTCAGGGGTCCGAGACAGATCCTCTCCCAGGACCCTTGATAAATCTTAAGGTTGGGAATAAGAAAATTAATATGACCTTTTTAATTGATAAGGGAGCAGCGAGATCCTCCCTTACCACCTTGCTTCAAGGGGCCAGACTAGGTGAAGAAAAGCTCATAGTCTCTGGGTAAAAGAGGAAAATGTTGTTGTTCCCTTTACAAACTGAATATAATCAAAACTCCTCCTCATCCCAGAAGCAGGGATCAATCTGTTAGGTGGAGATACAATTACGAAACTGGGGTCCTAGCCTAACTGTAAAAGGAACGAAAATTATCCCAACCTTGCCCCCACCACATGTGTCATGAGGAAAGAAGGTGGTCAAATTAACCCACAGGTTTAGGTCAGACCCTGAAATAGGGGCAGAGTACACATATCCCCTCTAAGGACTAAACTGAAGGAACAAGAAGAGATAGTGAGTGAGACAATACCCAATATCTCTCGAGGGTGAAGAGGCCTGCAGCCGGTGGGGATGGCGCTCCTAAAAGGATGGTTTTTTAGAACCTTGTCAATCTCCATATGATACTCCCACCCTTCCTGTACGAAAGACTGACGGGACAGGACTGGTTCAGGGCTTGAGAGAAATCAGTAAGGTTGTTCTGCCCTCACCCCCGTAGTACATGACCCTTACATCTTAATGGGTAAAATACCCCCACAGAAGTGCATGGTCTAGTGTAACTGATTTAAAAGATGCTTTTTGGGCCTGTCCCCTTCACGAAGAAAGCAGGGACTTGTTCGCCTTCGAGTGGGAAGATCCAGAAACAGGAAGAAAGCAGCAATTTAAGTGGTGTGTCCTCCCACAGGAAATACGGAAGCCCCCAACTTTTTGGCCAAGTATTAGAGAAGATAATAGAATCTTCTCAGTCCTATCCAAAAGTCACTCTACTACAGTGTATAGATGGCCTATTGGTGGCAGAAGACAAAGCCCAGTAGTGGCTACAGATTCTGTAAGACTTAAATTTCTTGGGAGAACAGGGGTTACAAGTATCAAAAAGTAAACTAACAATTTGTGCCAAGAGAGGTAAAATACCTCAGACACCTAGTTAGCAAGGGAAAAAGACATCTCAGTCCTGACTGAATCTCAGCTGTTTTGCAACCTGAATTACCTAAAGCAAAAAAAGAACTAAGAAAATTTCTGGGACTAATGGGGTATTTATTGTAGATTACGGATTGACTCTTAGGCTAGTCTCACTAAACCCCTATATACCCATCTCCTAGAAGAAGCTCCAAACCAAGTTGATTGGGACCAGGAAGGGGAGAAAAAATTTTACTTGCTTAAAAAGGTATTCCAGTAGGCTCAGGTGCTAGCACTTCCTTCCTTAACTAAACCTTTTCATTTATTTGCCAATGTAGATCGGGAATAACCCTAGGGATGCTGTCTCAGACCTGGGGAGGATTAAAAAGAACCATAGCCTTCTTGACCAATATGTTGGACCCCATGGCCAGGGGCTGGTCAACTTGCATTCAGGCAGTGGTACTGGTTGAGGAGAGTAAAAAATTAATCTTCAGAGGGGGACTTGTAGCATGCAGCCCACATCAGGTCCACACCATCCTCAGCCAGAAAGCCAGGAGGTGGCTAATTGACTCCCAGATTTTAAAATATGAGGCAATTTTATTAGAAAAAGATGATTTGGTAATAACTACGGATCAAAATTTAAATACTGCCATGTTCCTATGGGGAACATGAAAAAAAAAGCCTGGGAGGGGAAGAGTATAATTGCATGGAACTAATAGAATACCAAATAAAGGTGAAAGAGGACTTGCAAGAAAGGCCTCTACCTTTGGGAATTAACCTATTCATCCACAGCTCCCCGGATGGTAGAGGGGAAAAGAAAGGGAACGCAGTCATAGATGGGGACAGGTCGGCCATGGTAGAAAAGGGGCAGCTACCCAGCTCCTGGTCAGCCCAAACTTGTGAATTGTATGCCTTAAACCAGGCCCTAAAGCTGTTAGAAAACCAGGAAGGAAGCATTTACACCAACTTCCAGTATGCTTGGGGGGTTGCACGTGTTTTGGAAAAAATTGGGGAAGAAAGGGGAATGCTAATGAGCAAAGGAAAAGAATTGGGGCACACCAACATGATGTTACATGGAAATGGCCATCAAAGCAGAAGTACGTTTGAGGCAAGGGGATATAGGTTGGCAGATGAAGAAGCAAAAAGAGCAGGAATAGAGGAACAAATTGAAACTCCAATAATGGTTTTAACACGCAGTCTGCCCAGAGAAACTGGCAAGCCCAGATTTAATAACAAGGAACTAGAGGGAGTAAAAGCAATGGGGAAAATCAAAACTAAGGGCAGGAAATGGGTTTTAAAAGATGGTAGAGAAATCATAAATCAGGCCCTCACCAGGGAAATCCTAAACCACCTTCACCAAGGCAGCCACGGGGATGTTCAAACCTTATGTGAAACTGTCCTAACTCATTTTGCGTGCATGGGGTTGTACTCTGTGGCCCAGCAAGTGGTGGATGGATGTATAATCTGTAAAAAAAAAAATAATAGATAAATAGATTCTATTTAAAAAACAAAATTGGACAAAACTAATCTGTGCCGTTAGATGGAGACACATAAAAGCATAAACTAGGGTAATTTTTCCGGCCAGATCAAAAAAGCCTTAAAATCTACATACCCTTTGACCCCATTGTTCTACTTGTGTGAGTTTATCTGAGGATGTTTACCCATAGTACAAAGTTTTATATATAACAATGTCCAGAGTTTATAATAGAAAACAGTGAGATATCTAAATACAGCAGACACAGTACACTAAGAGCACATCACAGTATAATCTAAGTATTCCACACATCAATGGCCCCTGAACATCCAACACTGAATAAGAAAGAATTCATCTGAATTAAGGTTCTTTTATCTACTCAATGAGATAGGGTCATTAAAAATGATGTGGTCAAGGGCGGGCCATGGTGGCTCAACAGGCGGAGTTCTCGCCTGTCATGCCAGAGACTCAGGTTCAATTCCCAGTGTTTGCCCAAGCCAAAAAAATCAAAAATAAAAAAATGATGTGGTCAAGCCCTGGCACCGTGCAATGCCACCCTGACCAAAAGGGGGAAAACGGTAACAAATCAGGTATCAGTGGCTAAGAAAGTTCAAACAGAGTAGAGAAGCTACTCTGGAGGTCACTCTTACGCAAGCTTCAGTTAGACATTGCTACCTATCATAACTTGCCAAACTCCAACCAAAACCATTCCTGTCAATCCTAAAGAATACCTAGGGCATTATATAAGATTCTACATAGGTTCCATAAACTAGAGTAACCTTCCAGAAACCTACACCCTCCAGATGGGTCCCTGGACCTGATAAGTCCTGAAATGCAGAGGGGTCAGGCTCTCCAGGACATCAAATAGTTCCATCCCCCTATTCCATATTATCGGCAGCCCCTTCCAACATGAAATATTTCAAATGGCAATAGCCCAAATACCCCTAAAGAGTAGGAGAAAGATCAAAGGTGATGGTAGAGTTAAACAGAAAAAGGTAGGGTTTAACAAATGAGTATGAATGTGGAATCATTGTATTGATATTTATTTTAGTCTCCAGTACCTTAGTGCAGCTAGAAGTAAAAACCTAAAATTGTGGAACTGTAACCTATACCCAAACTCTGAAATCTGTTCTACAACTGTTGTGATGTACTTCGAAATGTATTGCTTTTTTGTGCATGTTACTTTCCACAAAAAAGAAAAAGAGAGAAGGAGGAGTATAACAAAGAAGACAGGACTTAAATGAGTGGTCTCCAGTGTCTTGGAGTAGCTAGAAGAAAAAAATAAAAAATCATGTAACTGTAACCCATACCAAATTTTAAAATCTGTTCTATAAGTATTTGTTAAAATGTACTTGGAAATGTATTGCTTTTTTGTTTATATGTTGTATTTCACAATAAAAAATTTTTTTAATAAATTTGTTTTAAAACGATGTGGTCAAATCCTGCAGCCCCTCTCTGAGTAAGGGGTCTTCCCTTGAACTCCAGAGGATCAGACCCATGTTTACATTCTGTTCTCCTGTACCTGTCCCTGGCCTGTGTGGCTCTTTAAGGAAACAGAAAAGGACCTGCTGTTGTACCTGGAGAAAAAAAAATGATGTGATCAAACTTCTTAAGAAAAAAAGGAGTGAATCTTCATGACCTTGGGCTAGACAAAGCCTTCTTAAATATGACAGCAAAAGCACAAGCACAAAAGAAAATACAGATAAACCGGACTTTCTCAAATTAAAACTTTTTCCACCTCTGTGAACAAATTCAGAAAGTAAAGACAACCCATAGAATGGGAAAAAAATATCTGCAAATCATAAATATGATAGAAATTTACATTCATAATATATAGAGAATTCTTATAATTCAGTTACAACAATAGAAATAATAATTAAAAATAGGTAAAGAAGATATACAAATGGACAATAAGCACATGAAGAAATCCTCAATGTCATTAGCCAATAGAGAAATGCAAATCAAAACCACAATGAGCTAGTCCTTCATACCAACTAGAGTAGCTATAATCAAAAAGACACACAATAACAAGTGTTGGCATGATTATGGAGAAACTGGAAACCTCATACTGATGGTGGGAACGTAAAATGGTGTAGCTGCTTCAGAAACCAGTCTGACATTTCCTCAAAAGGTTAAACAATAAGTTACCACATGACCCAGTAATTACACTCTTAGAGAAACGAAACAAGAGAAATGAGAACATATGCCCACGTAAAATCTTGTACATGGATGTTCAGCATTATTCTCAATAACCAAAAAGTGAAACCACTCAAAAGTCCATCAACTGATAAATGAATAATAAAATGTGATATATCCATACAATGGAACAGCATTTGGCAAAAAAGAAATAAAGTAGTTTGAAATGCTAATGAAAGCGAGGGGTAAGGGGTATGGTATATATAATCTTTTTTTTTTCTGTTTTCATTTTATTTCTCTTCCTATTGTCTTTTTATTTCTTTTTCTGAATTGATGCAAATGTTCTAAGAAATGATGAA
Organism: Tamandua tetradactyla; assembly: GCF_023851605.1. NCBI lineage: Eukaryota > Metazoa > Chordata > Mammalia > Pilosa > Myrmecophagidae > Tamandua > Tamandua tetradactyla. The sequence goes on from NC_135335.1 coordinate 6,074,174, forward strand.
TATGCAATTAAGTGATGATATTGTGAATTACTGATTATAAATGTTAATGTTTTAGTTCGTTTGTTAAATTTTTTTAATTAATAAATTTAAAAAAAAAGAAATAAAGCACTGATACATGCCACAACAGATGAATTTTTAAAACATCATGCTGTGATAAAGTCAGTCACAAAAGACCGTATACTGTATGATTTCACTTATATGAAATATTCAGATTAGGCAAATCCTATAGAAAAAGAATGCAGATTTGTGGTTTCCAGGGCTGGAGGTGCTGGAAGGAAAAAAGGAATGATCATTAAAGAGTACTGAATTTCTTTTTGGAGTGAGGAAAAGTGAATGTGATGATACTTGTACAACTCTGTGAATATACTATAAAACCATTAAACCGTATACTTTAGATGACTGAATCATATATGTGAATTAAATCTCAATAAGACTATTCTAAAAAATGATGTGGTCTACATGTGCAAAGGAAAGTGCTAAGAAAAAGGCGTTTTTTAAAGTTTTTAGCATCTATACTTTGCTGTACCAAGTGTATTCACATACATTTTCGTTTGAACCTAACAACAATTGTATTAAGTTATATCATTTTGTTTTACAAATAAAAAAATCTGAGGTGAAGAAACATAAGTAACCGCTCCAGGACACCAAGTCCAGAAGTGGCTAGGCCAAGACACAAAAATGCCATGCTCCTTCCACACTGCTGAGGACTCCCAGATTGTTACAAGTAAATCTTATGTTGCTTGAAGAATTAAAACAACAGCTGCTACTATTTATGGAGGACACTCATGTGCCAAGAAGATCGTTAAATATTTTTGTACCCAGGACTTAGCAGACACTCAAATATTTGCTGAATAAATCTCATTTATTTCTCACAACTCCAACTATAGTTGAAAACACTGACAAAGAAATTTAACTTGCCCACCATTATATTGTAATAAGCTTATCTGATATAAAATTTTATTTTCAGGGTTTGTTATGAGCATACTTTTTTCAATATGATAGGGGAGAGGATAAAACAGATAAGATGGGGTGCAAGGGTAGTTTAGTGGTAGAATTCTCACCTGCCATACAGAGACTGGGGTTTGATTCCTGACCCATGCACTCTGCACCCCATCCCACACCCCCAAAATTAAACAAATGGTGCTGCAATAACAGGATACTCATATGGAAAAAGAACAAAACATGACCTCCCATCATACAGCATTTAAAAAAACCAAAAGCAGTTAAGAGAACAACAGTGAAAATTTTTTAAAAGTACAGAAATTATAATATGAGAAAGTCCCTTCAAAATATGGAGGGGGATAAATGCCAAAGACCAGAGGGCAATTTTTTAGATTATACAATGCCCCATAGAGAGCGAAAGAGATAGAAATCTAATGGTCAAAAGATCTCATAAGAAGAAACTCATTCAAGAAACTAAAACATAAACCAACATAGGAAAACTGTTCAGCGTGACTAATTTTTTAAATGAAAAATCCAAAAAGAATTCATTTATACTCAGTGAATTAGCAAACAAAAAATAATTAAGTCTAGTTAACATTAGAGGATTATGGAAAAACTAAGCACATTCATCCACTATGGATAAACGGGTGCCAGCTTTTTAATGAGCAGTATGATAACATACAAAATTAATTAAAAGGACAATATTTTTATTAGATAACCTTATGTTAAATACACTGAGAAGAAATTTATCAAAAAGTGGAGAAATTATTTGTACAAACGGTAACAGTAAGAGTGATTAGTTAACCACAATCCATAGCCATAAATGCTATTAACTTTACAAGAACTATCATCCAATGCTCATAACTACATCATTCCTACTCCTACCGTACAAGAGAGGAAACAGAACGCAGGAGAGCAAACAAGTGCTGAGATTCAAGCTCATTAGCATTTAAGCCCTACATTAGTAGGGCTGTGACTGAATGTGAGTGGAAATGCCCGGCAGGTATCTGGAATTCAACAGAAAATCTGGGCTAGAGAGACTTGAGCATCATTAGCACACACATGAAAGTTTAGCCATGAAACAGATTACCCAAGAGAGCATGTGGAAAATCAGAAGTGTTAAAACACAGAATCTGATAGAGGTCTCGAAGAAAAATTTTAAATGAGGGGCCAAGGAAGGTAGGAAGAAAACCAAGGAAATGCAGTACTACAGAACCTGTAAATACTACAAAAAAAAAATACTGGATTTCACTACCAGAAAGATCTAAGCATAAAATTGTATGCTTTGAACATCTTTGTATAGCTCATGCATAAGCAGTCAAAAATAGTTGCTGGATAACTGTTCGTTTATAGTAGAGCTTAAAAGCAATGCCATATATGTCAAATCTCATTTGAAAGATAGAGAAAACAGAAAAGGTTACTTCCTGTTACTCAATCAGCTGTTCTTTACATGCAAGGAGAAAAATGCAAAAACGAAAAAAGGTTATATCTAAATAGGTATTCTATCTATTTCTGCACTAAACTCTATACTTCTATACAGCCTTCTAAGAACAGAGCCCTTTATTATATTAAACCAAAGGCCAGATGAATTGTTTTTTATAACAAAAAAAACTAAAAGCCCACTGTGCTGGTTTGAACTTTATGTACCCCAGAAAAGCCAAATTCTTTAATCTTCATTCAATATTGCTGGGTGGTAGCTTTCTGTGTTTGTCCAAGGGGATGTGATCCACCCAACTGTGGTTAGTAACTTTTGATTAGATGGTTTCCATAGAGATGTGTCTCCACCCAATCTAGGTGTGGTTGCTTACTTGAGCACTTAAAGAGGGAACCACTTTGGAAAAAGCTTCAGAGACAGAAGAACCCATGTAACCACAGACCTTCGAAGAGGAAAGAAGATGTCCCCAGGGGAGCTTCATGAAACAAGAAACCTGGAGAGAAAACTAGCAGACTTCACCATGTTCACCATGTGTCCTTCCAGTTCAGAGAGAAACCCTGAACATCATCAGCCTTCTTGAACGAAGGTATCTTTCCCTGGATGTCTTAGATTGGACAGTCTTATAGCGTTGCTTTAATTTGGACATCTTCATGGCCTTAGAACATGTAACTTGCAACTTAATAAATTCCCCTTTTTAAAAGCCATTCCATTTCTGGTATATCACATTCCAGCAGCTTGCAAACTAGAACACCCAATGATATGGAAAATGACTAAATAAAATTAAGTACATTTTTGCTATTCAGGAATTAAAAAGAATGAGGTAGAACTTTATGTACTACATGGCAGTATAAGTGAAAAGTGTTGAATGAACAAAATGTAGAACTGTATGGTGCTTTTTATGTAAAAATACGCATATCCCACACTATATATTTCCTATACACACATATATAAGTATTTAAATAATTGGGAAAAAAATCAAGAAGGTATAAAACTTTTTCTTCCCCACCCTCAATAACGTGGAAGCTGGACACCAAAAGAGTACTTCAGAATAAGAGAAAATACTAGCAACATAAAAATAAAACAGACTAAATACTTCTGCCAACATGAGGAGTACTTTAGGTACAAAACACCTTGAAATTTTGGATCCAATATTAAAACATATCGTAAAGTGCAAAGAAGGAGCAACAACAACAAGGAGAAAATTGTCAGTCACCTCCATCCCCACCCCAAAAGGTTTAACCAAAAGCTAAACTCCACAATGGACTATTATCTGTTTTGTTCCCTGATAATACCAAGTGCCAAGAACAGTGCCTAGAACACAGTAGTAGGAGGGCAATAAATATCTGTTGAACACTGACTCTGAAAATCCTGAGGGTATCTGAGCATCCTCTTAAAAGCTAGTAAATGGTGGAGAAAGACTGTGACTATATAGTCAAAAATAACTAACGCAAGAGGAAACAGGCTTTCAGAACAAACAAAAATCAGAGCTTTCAGAACAAACACACAAACACTGGTATTAACTACACACTATATGGCCAGTATATGTGGAGAAATTACACAGTATAGAAAGTATACTTAATGAAGAGACAACCAGTAAAGAACAAGCAGACTTGATGAAGAACCAGATAGACAAAACACATCAAAGTGAAAAAAAAAAACATGACAGAGTTCCAGTAAGATGGCAGAATAGGATAGGCTGAGTTCACCCCTGTTCCATGGAACTAGAAAAGTGACAAAAAAAAAAAAAAACCCAGGACCGCGACAGCAGTTTCCAAGGTGCAAGTGACCTGAGAGGGTCTTCTACATTGTTCAGGGAGATCCTGGATGAAAAAGCAGAGATACTGGGATAGAGAGAATGTGGTGAGTGTGTGACTCCACCAGGGACAAGAGATAGCACCCAAGAAAAGTGCCTGCCCCCACAGGTAGCTTGGGAGATTAGCCCCCTCAGCTCTGCAGCTGGGAGCTCCCTTGAGGAACTCAGAACCCAGCAGACTTCCTTTCCCTATGCAAAGAGACCATCCACTAGTACACAGACCCTACTGCTCGCCTTTCCATACTGAGGCCAAGAGCCCTCAGGAGTGCATGGACGGAGAGGCGGGAGCAAGAAAGCAAGCCGTGCCACACATCTCTGTGCTGCTCTGCTGCGCCCCAACACGGGCAGTTGTAACATCCAGTCCCACAGCCCAAGGTCAATCCAAAGACCCATCAGGCCCACAGGTGAAATCACAACTGAGGTACACACTGCCCTGCCCCAACCCCAGGTTGGCAGCTTTCAGCATGCACGAGGACCAGTGGACTTAGCTGGGATTGCACCCAGTCTTCATCCAGCTGAGCCAGCTGCTACAGTCAGGGAGAAGCTGGACTGAGGAGAAGGGGGCCAAGAGTGCCATCTACTGGGAAGAAATAAGAAGGGCAGTCTGGCAAACTGCCTCTGCCTAGATCCTCAAATAGAGTTGCATCCCCTGCATAAGGTCCCGGCCTTGGTTTGACAGGGATTACTGAAAAACCAAGTGCAAAAGGAGACCTTCAATGCAAACTCAAGCAAATGCAAAACCTTAGACAACTAAGGCAAATCGATTCCCAAACTAACCCTATCAAGATAATCAAATGCCTAGAAGCCAAGAGAAAATCACAAAGCTTATGAAGATGCAGGCAGACAGGGTCCAGCCAAATGACCAAATCAAGACACAGGAGGAGACACAGAATTTAGAATTAATCAAGGATGTTCATACAAATCTCATATATAAATTCAATTGGTTGGCTCATGACGTAAAAGATGTCAAGAAGACATCAGATGATCATAAAGAAAAATTTGAAAGAATAAGCAGAAAAATGCAGCTCTCAGAGACGAAAGATACTGTAAACCAAATAAAAATATACTAGAGACAAACAACAGCAGATGTGAAGGGGCAGAAGAAAGAGTAAGTGAACAAGAGGACAGGACAACTGAATTTGAAGAATAGCAAAAAAGATGGAAAAACTGGAATTGGATCATAATATGCAAAGACATAAATATGCAAATCAAAGAAGCCAAAAGAACTCCAAACAGAATAAATCCAAATAGGATTACTTGAAAACATATTAATCAGTCTGTCAAATGCTGAAGAGAAGCAAAAAGTCCTAAAAGTAGCAAAAGAAAAGTGACTCACCATACACAACAGAAATCACCTAAGACTGAGTTTGAACTACTCAACAGGCACCATGGAAGTGAGACAACGGGGTATAATATATTTAAGATTCTGAAAGAGAAAGACTTTCAGGCTAGAATTATTTAACCAGCTAAACTGTCCTTCAAAGCAAGAGAGAAGTCTCACTCTGTGCCTCTCTTTGCACTTGAGAAAATGGCAGTGCAGCCACCCAAGTCTGTGCCGTCTGTATGTCTGCGTAACATTTGTTGGTCACCCATTGTAGAAGCAGTTTTCAGAAAACTTTTAACTCACCAAAATATTTCAGATAACTGGAGGATAAAGAGTGCCACAATATCCAATTATGAGATGGGAAACCCTCCAGACTGAGAGCAAAACTGCATAAAGAAGCATGATAATCCTATAAATCACACCACCCAGCACAATACCAAAGAAGACTTTGCCACATTTGATTATATTCTGTGTACGGATGAAAGCAATCTGAGAGATGTGAAAAGAAAAGGTAATGAAGTTAAAAACTGCAAAGCAAAAAATGAACTACTTTTGCCCCACAAAAACAACTTATTCTTGAAGATCCCTATTATGGGAATGACTCCGATTTTAAAACTGTGTGCTAGCAGTATGCTAGGTGCTGCAAAGCATTTCTGGAGTAGTCATACTACAGCTGCATCCATTCACTACTGAAGGCCAACAACAATTTACATCTACACAGTGATGTTCTAGGTTTTGTAGTCAATCAGTGTGTTAAAACTTTCATGTTTCATAGCTCAAGGCACAACTGTTTTTCGATAGACTTACTGTTTCTTAAAAAATAATTGTAGATGGAAATCAATATTGTGTTTTGCAGGAGAATTAATAAAAGTCTTTGATTCAGACAGCTTATGGGGTACATTAAATGTTGGGCCTCTTCTCATGTCCCAATTAGAAAAACAGTGGATCAAACAAAATAGAAAAACCACAAAATATGTTTCGTGGGTTTTGTAACAATCATTTCTTCTCAGTGTTTAACTTTAAGATACTATCCAGCGACTGCTAGCCTTCTAATATGCTTAATTATGATCTTAATAAATAATTAAAACATCACTTTCAGGCCCAAGTCAATATCTGAGCCCCCTGAGGCTTTTAAATAATCTACCTCCTTTTTAACCCGACATGTATAAATGTATGGACAAATGTCCTCTATTCGCCCATACTACCTCATTTTCTTACCCCAGGGCCTTTTACTGAATTATATACCCCCACAGTCATAGGAGTTCACAATCTTGATTTCAAGTATTTGATTCACACATACCCAGAGTGCACACTTGTATGTTAAAAGGACAGGAAAGATAATTTGTGGTGTAAATCTTTAGCATTAATCTTAACTTTTTCTTTAGTTTATTTCATGAGGAAATCAACTTTTGCCCCCATTTGGACCACTTTGCCTCTGAAAATTTCATTATATCCAGAAAGGACACTGTATGCTATTTTATCTTATGCTCACAAATGCGTCTGCTTTATATGCACATATAACCCAAATGTCAAATATCATAACTGACTAATATGGAGGAAAAAAGTTTAAAAAGCTGTAAAAAGAGAATTTCATTTTGCTGAAGTCCTTACATAATGTTGCATTCTTTTATCAGCATTTCATTTACACGTAGCTGCTGTGTACTTTAAGATAACTGTAATTTCAAGTTCACTAGGACATATATCAGAAAAGGTTGTTTTCAAAATAAATTAAGGAATATGAAAACACAGCTGAGTTTTTTTAAAGAAGTGAAGGAGAGGTTACAATTTTCACAGACAAACAAAGGCTGGGAAAATTTCTCAACAAGAGAACTTTCCTACAAGAAATGCTAAAGGGAGTTCTATCAGAAAAAAAAAAAAAAAAACACGAGGGAGGTCTGGAGGAGGGCATAGAACTGAAGATTATCAGTTTCTCTAGTGCCCACAGAACATTCTGCCAGAAAGATCACATGCTGGAGCGCATAACATGTCTTAATAAATTTAAAATAACTAAAATTATTCAAAGCACCTTCTCTGTTTACAACGGATTGAAGCTGGAAACCAATAACCACCAAAGAACCAGAACCCTCACAAATACATGGAAATCAAACAGCATACTCTTAAACAATCAGTGGGCAAAGAAAAAATTGCAAGGAAATTCATAAACACCTGGAGATGAATGAAAATGAAAATACAACATGTTAGAACTTACAGGATGTGGCAAAGACAATGCTGAGAGGGAAACGTATTTGCCCTAAATGCCTATGTTTAAAAGAAGTATGAGCAAAAATCAAGGACTTAACCGGTCACCTGGAAGAGCTAAAGAAAGAACAGCAAAGTAATCCTAAAAGACAAAGATTAAAGCAGAAATAAATGAACTGGAGAACAAAAAAACCACTAAGAATCAATCAAACCAAAAGTTGGTTCTTAGAGAAAACTGATGGATCCCTAGCTAGACTGACAAAGAAAAAACGAGAGAGGACGCAAATAAAACTAGAAATGAGTGGAGGGATGTTACCATGGAAGAAATAAAAAGAAAAAAAAAATCTTAAGAATTCAAGCTGGTTGGGAATGAGGTAAATCAAAATACAGGGTAAAAGACAACAGTTTATATACTCTAGACCTTCATCTATTATATCAGACCAAAGACAGGTTTGCCTACTATACCAGAACAAAAACAGGTTTATCACTTCTAGAACCTAGACTTTCTATAATACATAATCTAAATTAATCTCTCTGAATAGATCATTTAAACAATCCAAACTACTGGAGTCCAGAACAGGAACAAAGCCTTTTAATTCTGTATACCTTAATGTAATACCAGAAAACATCTCAGACAATGGTGGGCTCATAATTAAAAAGTACTGGTGGAGTCCCCTGAGGGTCCGAAGAGGGGAGGTGTGGAATGGAACTATTAAACTTTCCCATTTGGGACACACCAGGTATCCAATCAACTATTGGGGATTCCCAAGAAAATGGGCCAGGCCCTTGATTTTGAGGCTTGCCCTTATGAAACTTTTTTCTGTAGTGAAGAAGCTAAGACTACCCATAATGAGACCTAAGAGGTGCTGTCAGGAAACCTCTTTTGTTGCTCAAATGTGGTCTCTCTCTCTCTCTCTAAGCCCAACTCTGCAAGGAAAATGATTTCCCTGTCTCCTACCTGGGAAATGACATTCAGGGGTGAAAACTTCCATGACAACGTGAGGCATGACTCCAGACATAAGTCTGGCCCTGGGACCATGGGATTGACAAAGCCCTCCTGAATAAAAGGGGGAAAAGAAGTACAATAAAATAAGGCTTCAGTGGCTAAAAAAGATCAAAAAGAGTCAAGAGGCTATTATGGAGCCTACTCTGGAGGCTACTCGCATGCAATAACAATTAGATAGTGCTAAGTTCCAAGGTTTGCTAACCCCAAATCAACATCACTCCTTTAGAGTCTTGAGAACACCTAGGGCTTGAACTAAGACTCTACAAAAGTTTCATGTACCAAGTTTGCTTTCCTGGAACTTATAATTTGCAGTGGGCTCCTAAAACAGATAAACCCTGAAACCTAGAGGGACTAGACTCTCCAAGATTATCAATTAATTACAGCCCCCTATCCTTTAAGTGCAGACATCCCTTCTCAATATAAAAAGTCAGAACACGCACTGCCTAAAGATCCTTGTAGATCAGGAGAAAGATTAAAGGAAAAGGAGGAGTTACAATAGAAAACATAGGATTTAACAACCAAGTATGACTGCTGACTCATTATATTAAAATTCCTTCCAGCCTCCAATGTTTTGGAGCAGCTAGAAGGAAAAATCTGAAATAGTAGAATGGTAACCCATAACAAACTCTGAAATCTGTTCTGTAACTACCTGTTGAGGTGTACTTGAAAATTATGGCTTTTTCTTTTTTGTTTTATATGCTTGCTATATTTCACAATTAAAAAACATTTTAAAAATCATAAAAGGATCTATAAACAGCTATATGCCAACAAACCAGACAAATTAGATGAAATGGACAAACTCTTAGAACACACAAACAACCTACACTGACTTGAGAAGAAACATGAAATCTCAACAAATAAGTAAAGAGATTCAATCAGCCATCACAGATGTTCCTACAAAGAAAAGCTCAGGGCCAGATGGTTTCATAGGGGAATTTTATCAAACATTCTAGAAAGAACTAACACCAATCCTGCTCAGTCTTCCAAAAAATTAAGGGAAAAAGAACACTACCTAACTCATTTTATACAGCTAACATCATTCTAATACCAAAACTGAATAAAGACGCTACAACAAAGAAAACTACAGGCCAATTTCCCTAATGTAATGAATTCTCTAATCTGTAATGAATACAAATGCAAAAATTCTCAAAAAGAATACTACCAAATTGAATCCAATGACAGATTAAAAGATAACCCCCCAAGTAGGGTTTATACCAGGAATGCAAGGGTGTGGTTCAATTCAAGAAAATCAATCAATGTAATACAGCACATTAACAAACTGAAAGGGAAAAAGTCACTGATATCTCGATTGATGCTGAAAGAGCATTCAAAAAAATTCAGCATTCTTTTCTGATTTAAAAAAAAAACACTTCAAAAGACAGGAATAGAAGGAAAGTTCCTTAACATGATAAAAGGGTATATATGAAAACCCCATAGCCAGCACTGTACTTAACAGGGGGAGACTGAAAGCCGTCCCCCCAAGATCAGGAACGAGACAAGGATGCCTTCTGTCACCACTGTTACTCAATATTGTACCAGAAGATCTAGCTAGAGCAATCAGCAAGGAAAAAGAAATAAAAGGCATTCAATTCAGAAAGAAGGAAGTAAAACTTTCATTATTTGCAGGTGACATGATACTATACCTAGAAAATCCTAAGAAAACTACGACAAAGCTCCCTGAGCTAGTAAGTTCAGCAAAGGGGCAGGATACAAGATTAATTTGCAAAAATCAGTAATGTTTCTATACACAAGCAATGACCTGAGGAGACAACTAAAGAAAATTCCATTCAAAACAGCAGCTAAAAGAATCAAGTATCTAGAAATAAACTTAACCAGGGATGTAAAGGACCTGTACACAGAAAACTACAAACATTGCTAAAGAAATCAAAGAAGATCTAAATAGATGGAAAGACGTGTCCTGCTCATGGACAGGAAGGTTAAATGTAGTTAAAATGTCAATTCTACCCACACTGATAGACAGATTCAACAAAATACCAATCAAAATTCCAACAACCTATTTTGAAGACTTGGAAAAGCTACTTATCAAATTCAATTGGAAAGGAAAGAGACCTTGAATAGCTAAAAATATTCTAAAAACATTAGTATAAACAATCTTTATACTAGTAAAAACAATACTAGTATAAACAATAAAAACAGCATGGTACTGGCACAAAGATATAAGTATTGAACAATGGAATCGAATCAACAGTGCAGAAATAAGACCATCAAATCTATGGTCAACTGAACTTTAACAAGGCCCCCAAGTCTACCGAACAGGGACAAAATAGTCTTCTCAATAAATGGGCATGGGAGAACTGACTACCATTAGCCAAAAGAGTGGAAGAGGACTCTTACCTTACACCCCACACAAAAGTTAACTCAAAGTGGATCAAAGACCTAGATATAAGAGGCTGTAACATAAAACTCCTAAAAGAAAATACAGGGAAACATGTTCAAGACCTAGTATTAGGAGGTAACTTCTTAAACTTTTACACCCAAAGCACAACAAATGAAAAAAACAGATAAATAGGAACTCTTCAAAATCATACTTCTGTGCCTCAAAGGACTTGGCAAAGAGGCAGCCAACTCAATGGGAGAAAATACTTGGAAATCACATATCAGATAGGGGTTTGATATCCTGTATACATAAAGAAAGCATACAAGTCAACAACAAACAACCCAATTATAAAATGGGTTAAAGATACAAAAAGGCATTTTTCTGAAGAGAAAATACAGATGGCTAAAAAGCACATGAAGAAATGCTCATTTTGATTAGCAATAAGAATAACGCAAATCAAGACTAAAATGAGAAATTACCTCACACCTATAAGAATGGCTACTATTACAACTGGCCAAACCGCAAGCAAAACCATTCCTCTTAACCCTAAAGAACACCTAAGGCTCTAAGAGTCTATAAAAGTTTCACACACTAAGATTACTTTCCCGAAAACTACAACCTGCAGATGGGTTCACAGGCCAGATAAACCTTAAAACCCAGAGGGGCCAGCCTCTCCAAGAACATCAACTAGTTCTACCCCCTCATCCCATACTGTTGACACCCCTTTCCAATATGAAAAAGTCAAAATGGGTAGAGCCTAAACATCCCTGAAGACTGGGAGAAGGATCAAAGGAGGAGGAGGAGGAGTTATAACAGAGAGGACAGAATTTTACAAACAAGTATGAATGCTAAATCATTAAACTGATATTTCTTTTAGTCTCCAATGTCTTGGAGCAGCTAGAAGGAAAAACCGAATACTGTCAAACCGTAATCCATACCAAACTCCGAATCTATTTTATAACTACTTGTTACAATGTATAATAAATACTGTTTAAAAAAAAAAAGAATGGCTGCTATTAAACAAAAAACTACAAGTTGGAGAGGATATGGAGAAATTAGAACATTTATTCACTGCTAGTAGGAATGTGCATTGGTAAAGCCACTATGGAAGATAGTTTGGTGGTTCCTTAAAAAATTAAGTATCAAGTTGCCCTACAACATAGCAATACCACTACTAAGTATATACTCAGAAGAGCTGAAAGCAGTGACATGAACAGATATCTGCACATTGTTCATAGCAGCATTATTCACAATTGCCAAGAGATGGAAACAATCCAAGTGTCAAAAGATGAGTGGATAAATGAAATATGGTATTTATGTAAAATGGAATATTATACAGCAGTAAGACAAAATGAGGTCCTGAAGCATATGACAACATGTGTGAACCCTGAGGACATAATGCTGAGTGAAATAAGCCAGACACAAAAGGACAGATACTGTATGATTTTGCTATTAGGACCCGAGAGGCTTATAATGTAGAATATAGGGGACTTAGAGATACTCAGAAGCTAGAGACAGGTGAGCAGTTAGCTAATGAGGTCAACCTTAAATATAAGGAAATGGATAGAAAGGAAGGCAGTTCATTAGTGGGTTTGTAATATTGCCAAACTGAAGGTGAACATGTTGGAAAGGGGTTGTATAGAGCCATGTATCCCAATGATTAACACTACTAATATAAATAAGCTCTTGCCTGAACTACTTCAAAGGTATGAATCTTGTACAAAGTCAGTAATAGTGGGGTACAGAGAGTGTACTGGTTTGAGGCTGTAATATACCCCAGAAAAGCCATGTCTTTTATCCTAATCCAATCTTGTGGGGACAGATCTATTTGTTTGGGTGGGATCTTTTCGATTAAGTTGTTTCTATGCAGATGTAACCCACCCAACTGTGGGTGGGACCTTTTGATTCCATGGAGATGTACCTCTGCCCATTCAAGGTGGCTCTTAATCCATTTACTGGATTAAGTGGAAGGGGGAACCATTTTGGGAAAAGCTTGGGAGCTGACACAGACAGAGATGTTTGGAGATGCAGAAAGATAACACCCCCAAAGAAGCTGTTTGAAACTAGAAGCCAAAGAATCAGCAGATGCCGGCCATGTGCCTTCCCAGCTGCCAGAGGTATTCTGGACCTTATTTTATGCCTTTCTTGGGCTGAGGTATCTTTATTCGGATGCCTTAGTTTGGACATTTTTATGGCTTGAGAACTGTAAACTTGTAACTTAATAAATTCCCTTTATTAAAGCCAAGCCATTTCTGGTATACTGCATTTCCGGCAGCATTAACAAATTAAACATGGAGAAAACTACTATTACATGCTATGGCCTTTATTTAACAGGAAAACATCAACGATAACACAGCAATACCAGGGGTAAAAAAAAAAAAAGGGGGGAAAAGGACAAGAGTTAAGAAAAGGTTTGGATTTTCTATTTGGTGAAGGTGTGTTAATCTGCTATTTTTCTCTCTGGAGCAATGAAAATTGTCTAAAATTGAGTTTTAATAATTGTACAACTGAGGATAATGAGACCTGGATTGTTTACTTTGGACATTACCCATGATGCCCAATGGATGGAGGTGGCTGAAGGATACATTGATAGAAAAGTAGAATGGCAAACTGTGGTGTATGCATATGACAGAATATTGTGCGGCTACAGAAAGGAACAAAGTCATGAGGCCTGAAACAAGGTGAATAAACTTTGGAGTGGTGCAAAATACACCAGAAAGAAAAGAACAAGTATCTATGGTATTTCATGGTCTCTTTTAGAATATACTTGTAAGAAAATTGGGGCCTAGATTGTGAGCTCTTATAGCAGTCACATTTAGTCCAGAGATGTGAATGTTATTTCAAGGTTCTGAGGTGCTGTGCTATATATGTACAACCTGGTTATTTGCCTGGAACTTTGAGTACCTGTATGACACTAAGACTCAGAGTTGGAGTTCTGCAGCTCTGCAAGTTAGCATCGCTACATACAGCAACTATTAAACAGACTGAAAAAGAGATCAGGTTTCAATTAGAGATAAGAACAAAGCCAATCTGATCAAGACTAAGATAAATCAGAATACAGGGATAAGAAAAACATTGTCCGTGTTTTGGAACTTCATCTACTGTATGAGACCAAAAGAAGAGAGGCTTACTTTGTCCAAAGCCCAAATTTTCTGCAGCACATAATCTATCTCAACCTGTCTGGCTAGCTCATTTAAATAATCCAAACACATGGAGCCCAGAATGGGAATGAGGGCTTCTAATTCTGCGTGGCTTAAGGTAAATCCTGAAACCCAGAGGGACCAGACTCTCCAAGATTACCAAATTATTACATTCCCCTATCTATCCTTTAATGTTGTCACCCATTCTCAACATGAAACAGACAAAACAGGTATTGCTTAAAGGTCCCTTTACACTGGGAGAGGGATCAGAGCAGGAGGAGGTAAAACAGAATTTAGCAAACAAGTATGACTGCTGAATCACTACATTAATATTCCTTCTAGCCTCCAGTGTTTTGGGGCTGCTAGAAGGAAAAATCAGAGATGGTGGAACAGTAACTCAAAACAAACTCTAGGATCTGTTCTGTAACTACTTGTTGAAAAATGTACTTTGAAAATTATTGCTTTTTCTTTCTATGCTTTGTATATATTTTACCATTAAAATAAACAAACAAAAAAGTATTAGCAAAGCCCCTTGAGGGGTAGGAGAAAAAAACATGGGACTATTAAACTTTACCACCAGCGAAATTCCTCATACTGTCTCAAATATTAGGGACTCCCAAGTCAGTAGTCCAAGCCCTTGATCCTGAGGCTTGGTCTTAGGCAGCTTATTTCTGCAGCAGAGAAGTTCAGTCTATCTATGGTTATGCCAAAGAATTACTTCCAGAAAATCTCTCTTGTTGCTCAGATGTAACAACAAGAGCCCATCTCTACAAGTAATATTAACCTCCCCCACACATGGGACATGACATGCAGGGGTGAAAATCTCCCTGGCAACATGGGACATGACTTCCAGGGATGAACCTAGCCCCAGGACCCTGGGATCAACAATGCCTTCCTGACCAGAAAGGGGACAAGAAATGTAACAAAATAAGATATCAGTGGCTAAGAAAGTTCAAATAGAGTTGAGAAGCTATTAGGGAAGGTACTCTAATGCAAGCTTCAGCTAGACACTCCTAATTCCAATCTACTGCTAAATAGCTAGATAACTGACAAACCTCAACCAACAACATTCCTGTTAACCCCAAAAAACATCTAGGGCTCTGAGATTTTACAAAAGTTTCACATGCTAAGATTACTTTCCAGAAACCTACCACTTCCAGATTGGGGCCAGCCTCTCCAGAAAACCAACAAGTTCCATCCCCCTACCCCATATTGTCAACACCCTTCCCAACATGAAAAAGCTAGAATGGGCAGAGCCCAAATACCCCTAAAGATCAGGAGAAGGATCAAAGGAGAAGTTGTAACAGAGAAAATAGGATTTAATAAATATGACTGTGGAATCATTATATTTATATTCCTTTTAGCCTCCAGTGTCTTAGAGCAGCTAGAAGGAAAAACCTGAAATTGTAGAACTGTAACTCATACCAAACTCTAAAATCTGTTCTATATGTTACAATTTACTTTGAAATTTATTGCTTTTAGGTATATATGTTGTATTTTGCAATAAAAAACATTTAAAAAAAGAAATGACAAATAGAGGTTTACTACCTGGACCCTGCACTTGCCCCCATCCCTAACCCCCCTAAAAAACAGGACAAATGGAGTTAAACTCAATGGCTGTGTAAAACCACAGATAAAGACTAGACATAGCTGAAAAAACTGTTAAACTCAAAGATGAAGTTCAAGAAAAATACCTAAATGGCAGCAATGAAAGATGAAATAATGAAAAATGTAAAAAGAGCACAGAGAAAGTCTAAACACAGTACAAGAAAGATAACTGAAGAAGCAGGTGGGAGAATTTCAAAGCAATACTGGCTGAATTTTTTTTTTCAAAGACATACGAACAACTCCCCCCTATATAAGATAAGACATTCAAGGTTGAAAGTCTCCCTGGTGAAGTGGGAGATGACTCCCAGGGATGAGTCCAGCCCTGGCACTGTGGGATGAACAATTCCATCCTGACCAAAAGGGGGAAAAGAAGTATAACTAATAAAGTACAGTGGCTAGGAGAGTTCAAATAGAGTCGAGAGGCTACTCCGGAAGTAACTCTTAGGCAAGCTTCAGTTAAACGTTGCTACCTATCATAGCTTGCCAAATCCCAACCAAAACCATTCCTGCCAATCCTAACAAACACCTAGGGCAATATATAAGATTTTACAAAGGTCCCATGCACTAACTTCCCAGAAACCTACAACCTCAAGATGGGTCCCTGGACCAAATAAGTCCTGAAACCTAGAGGGCCCAGCCTCTCCAGAACATCAGCTAGTTCCATCTCCCTACCCCATATTACTGACAGCCCCTTTCAACTTGAAAAAGTTATAATGGCCATAGCCCAACATGCCTAAAGAGTGGGATAGAAAGGTGTAATGGAGTTATACAAAGAAGGTAGGGTTTAACAAATGAATCTGACTGCTGAATCACTGTACTGGTATCTCCTTTAATCTCCAGTATCTTAGAACAGCTAGGAGTAAAAACCTAAAATTGTGGAATTGTAACCCATCCAAACTCTGAAATCTGTTCTACAACTAACTGTTGTGCTGTGCTTTGAAATACATTGTTTTTTCAGTACATATTTTTCACAAAAAAAGAAAAAAGTGATGATAAAAAAATACATATATTCCTTCTAGCCTCCAATGTTCTCGAGCAGCTAGAAGGAAAAATCTATAATGATGGTATACTGGCCCATGACAAACTCTGGGATTTGTCCTGTAATTACTTGCAGAAAAGCTCTTTGAAAACTATTGCTTTTTCCTTTCTTTGCTTTGTATGTATGTTATATTGTACAATTAAAAAAAACGATACATGGGCAAGGAATCAAACCGATGTCTCCTGCATGAGAGGCAAGAATTCTTCCACTGAACTACTTGTGCACCCTGAAAAATTTTTTAAGATATGAAGAAACATATCTGTTTGAAACATACAAACAGAAGAAGCCTGAGAGACAAGAATTCTTAGTAAAACTGAAGAATAAGGAAAAAAGATCAACTGACTTCCAAGTAATTTCAACAGCAACAATGGAAAAGACAGGAAATACTGTGCAAGTACTAAGGGAATATAATCTTCAAGCTAAAATTGGATATTATGCTAAAATCCCTTTTGAGAATGACAGTATAAAACAACACTGCCTAATTCTGTGGAATTTTAAAGCAGCAAAATGAAAATTAATTAATAATGGAAAAAAAATCAGAAACAAATGAGTAAAGCTTAAAATCCTTATGGGAAAATTTAACTTTAGACTAAGTTAAACATGAAATGTCTGAGACAACACCCCTCTCTGTAATTAGAACAAGGAGACATAAGCAGTTAAGAATACTAGTCTCAGTGTGAATTCAAATAACAAATGTTATCTAACGGACACATGGAGAAACTTTATCTTAAAATTTGAGAACACAAAAAACACACATGGGAAATTGATGAAAATATGCCAAACCAGATACCAATAAAAACAAGCCTCAACAAATTACAAAGTAACAAAATGAGATGACTACATTTTATTAACACAATATAACTATGTTAGTGATCAATAAGAAAGATAAAGAATACTTACACTGAAGACTTTTCAATATACCTTCTAAACTTTAAGTCAAAAATCTGAAAATATTCACAATGAAAGACAAAAATTCTACATAGCAAAACTTAGAAGATACACCTAAAGTGATACTTAAAGGGAAATAAATACTTTAAACATATAGATATATTTAGATATTTATATATAAAAATCAAGCTGAAAATTAATAAAATAAACATCCAGTTTAAGAAGGCATATATTAGTAGTTAATTACAAATATGACAGTTTCAAAAGCTAAGAAATTGGAATTTTCCACCAATATATTTTAGAAAAAAGTTAATTCCCAAATGTGATTCAAAGGAAAAAAAAAAAAGACTACTGATCCTATAAACATTAAAGCTACCAAATCACTAATTTAAAACTCTCAGAAAGAAAACATCAGGCCCTGATGGTTTTATAAGAAAGTCTACCTAACTTCCAAGGAACAGATAATTTCCACTTTGCATAAATTCTCTAAGGGTATAGAAAATGAGGGAATACTAAAGTCCATTCTGTTGGACTAGAGTAATCTTGATAACAAAACTCATCAAGGTTGATTGAAAAAAAAAGGGGGGGAAATTACAGACCAATCTCACCAATGAACACAGATAAATGTTAAGATACTATCAAGTCAAAAACTGAAAAAATAAATAAATAAATAAAAACCAGTATTAAAAAAACCTGATCAAGCTGGATTTACTCCAGAAGGGCAAGGTTGATTTCAACACAACTTTCTTTTTTTCGGTAGACATTTTGCTAAAGCTCAAAATCATTTCCACATTTCAAAGTACAACAACAGAATTTTTTTTTATTAGAGAAATTGTACATTTACAGAACAATTATACACAATATACAGGATTCCCATATACCACCCTATTACTATTGCCTTGCATTGGTTTGGTATACTTGTAACAACTGATGAAAGCATATTTTTATAATTGTATTATTAACTATAGTCCTTACTAACTTATTAACTTAAGGTTCACTGTGTTTGCACTTTCATGGATTTTTTTTTTAATTTTTTATTAATTAAAAAAAATTATAAGAAAGAAACACAAACATTCCCAACACATACACTCAGCAATTCACAATATCACATAGTTGCATATTCATCATGATCATTTCCCAGAACATTTGTATCAATTCAGAAAAAGAAATGAAAAGACAACAGAAAAATAAAACAAAAACAGAAAAAAAAATTTTACATGCCATACCCCTTACCTCTCCCTTTCATTGATCACTAGCATTTCAAACTAAATTTATTATAACATTTATTCCCCCTATTATTTACTTTTATTCCATATGTTCTACTCATCTGCCAACAAGGTAGCTAAAAGGAGCATCAGACACAAGGTTTTCACAATCACGCAATCACATTGTGAAAGCTATATCATTATACAATCATCCTCAAGAAATACGGCTACTGGAACACAGCTCTACATTTTCAGGCAGTTCCCTCTAGCCTCTCCATTACATCTTGGATAACAAGGTGATATCTACTTAATGCGTAAGAATAACCTCCAGGATAACCTCAACTCTGTTTGGAATTTCTCAGCCATTCACACTTTGTCTCATTTCACTCTTCCCCCTTTTGGTCGAGAAGGTTTTCTCAATCCCTTGATGCTGGGTCTTAGCTCATTCTAGAGTTTTTCTCAATCCCTTGATGCTGAATCTCAGCTCATTCTGGGATTTCTGTCCCACGCTGCCAGGAAGATCCACACCCCTGGGAGTCATGTCCCACATAGACAGGGGGAGGGCAGTGAGTTTGCATGCTGTGTTGGCTGGAGGGAGAGACCACATCTGAGCAACAAAAGAGGCTCTCTTATTTCCTGTACGTTACTACCATTTGCCTTCTCTGTCTTTACAGTAGCTGTACTTACGTTATGAGGTATACTAACATATTTCTGAAGCACTGTAATCTGAAATCCCAATTATGATGAGTCTTTAAAATCAGATAAAATTCCTTGAAAATAAGACGCACCAAGACTGGCTTTGGAGGCAGAGTCCTGCACACTGCCGTTTTCAAACACACAATTACAGTGGTCCTCCTTGGCCCGAAATGAAGGTGTCGTTTTTGTCTTTCTAGTTAAAAAGTAAATTTGAACTCTGTTGCTCCTTTCTTAGTAACTAGACCATATTTCCTAATATTGTACAAACCCAGCAGAAGTCACCTGAGGTTTTACTTTTGTTAACTATTAGTTTGTTGGTTCTATCACAGAATTGCTAACAATGAATTCTTGGTATTTATCCTAGATTGTAACTTTGGAAGTAATTTCCTAAAAAACAACTGATGTTTTCCCAACCAGAAAGGAGCATTCATGAATTTTAGTGTTTTGAAGATTATGACACCGTTGTCACTAAGTAAATTATAACATCAAATTTTAGAAATGTTTAGACTTAAACAAAGTAAACCCTTTCTTTTTCCTTTTAGCTTTAAGTCTTTGATCAGATTGTGTTATGAAATATTATATAAATATCCTTATTGGCATATCTAGGAAAAAATCTTTCTTTCATTTGCCCCAATCATCTGTTTAGATTTACGTGTATGTCTTTGATTACCAAGTGACCGCATGTGCATTTATGATGTCTAAAGCACTGAAAATGCTAGAGATCCCTTCCTAGTACTGTAAGGAAACTCTACATGGAGAAAGGAAATACCATTTGAAACAAAATGTTTAACAGTGTTCTGTTACTGTGAGACAAAGAAAAATATTTATCATAGTTTTATTTCTAACAGAAAAGCTTAGTATTCTCATTTTTAGACTGAGGTGATACTTTTTCTTTTAAACTACCTAGGACTAAGCTTTTACCCTATGTTTTAAACTAAAATTTTAACCTTTTATATACCCATATTTTTGTAATCTTTTGGTATTTTGGTGTGATTTAGCTCATTCTTAATTTCCTTAAGTTTTCCGAGATCCCTCTGAATTTGGACTTAAGGCAGAAAAAGCAGGAGGAAAATATGCTTCTCCATACATTTTAACTGTTCCTATATTTTCAAGTTGTTTTAAGCCTGGGTATCACAACAAAAGGCTTATAATTGCATTGTTTCATTGGCTAGGAAATGTCAATCTTACATAATTTATGCTTCCTACCTTTTGATTTTGCAAACCTGTTTAAATTGAAATTACTAAATTTGTATGTTCAGGCAAACTAGGATGCTTTTTTCCTCTCAGACTTTTAATATTTTGCTTCTAAGTGTTTCTCAAATTCTCTGAAAAAGAAGATCCCTGAAATAAAATTTACTCTTTCGTAAGAAAGCACTTTACATAGTCTTCTTCTTATTAAATCTAAAGTTTATATGTTGTTTAGGCTATGTGTTTTCATATTTTTCCATTGATTTAGTATTAAGAATGAAAAATTCAGTGTAAGTAATAAAGAAATGTTAAATAGAGAGGATGGAATCCTCCTACATTGATTTCTTTAAATGTGAAATTAAGTAAAAATGTGAATAATTATTAAAAAAAAAAAAAAAAAAAAGAGGCTCTCTCGGGGGTGGACTCTTAGGCCTAAATTTTAAGTAGACTTGACCTATCCTTTGTGGGGTTAAGTTTCATATGAACAAACCCCAAGACTGAGGGCTCAGCCTATAGCTTTGGTTGTCCACAATGCTAGTGAGAATATCAAGAATGCAACTTGGGGAAGTTGAGTTTTCCCCTGTTCTCACCATTCCCCGAAGGGGACCTTGCAAATACTTTTCCACTCGCTGATCATATCACTCTGGGATTCATCAGGGCATCACCTGGACAAACCAACAAAATCTCATGTCCTATCCAAAGTTCCACGTACTTGAGGTGTTAAACCAACTATCTGCATAAATTATATTAGGAGATGTACTAGTCAAAATACAAATTTGTACCAAATAAACATTTCTTGCTTTAGTCTCACACATAAGTTAAAATTTTAAAATATTAATTACCATCTATTTTAAGCACACTACAGTAATGACATTCTTTTGTTCTTCCTCATGCAAAAACATTTTTAAAATTTGTACATTTAGTCACTATCATTATACACTCTAGGCATTCCTAGATTATACCAGCCCTCCTCCCTCTATCATTCTCACATGCAGCTTCATTCAGTGTTTTAACATAATTTTATTACAGTTAGGTAGTATTGTGATTTCCATGGATTGTTAAATTTTTATTCTAGTAACATATATACAACCAAACATATAACCACACATTCAGATATATATATATATATATATATATATATATATATATATATTCAGATATATATATATATATATATTCAGATATATATATATATATATATTTCAGTGCTGTTAATTACATTGACAATGTTGTGTTATCATCACCACCATCCTTTACCAAAACATTTCTACCATTCCAAACAGGAAATGTGTACATTTTAAACCTTAACTCCTTAACAACATGTTAGCTGTTGAAGCAATTTTTCACATTAGCAAATTAAAGGAGAAAAATCACATCATCATCTCAATAGATGCAGAAAGTGCATTCAATTAAATTTAATACCTACTTGTGGTTTTTTAAATTCCCCATTAACTAAGATGGAAGGAATCTTTCTGAACTCATCTAAGAGTAGTCAAGAAAAAAAACAGCTATGTACAAATTAACCAATAAAACTTAAAAACATCATTTCCTTTAAAACCAGGAAGAGATGATGACACCTACCACTACCATCTATATTCTCAATGTGATGTATATCCTCAATAAAGCAACAAGACATGAATAAGATATTAAAGGTAAAAGGACTGGAGAGAAGCAAATTCAAAGATGATCATGATTACATAAAAAAAAAGCCAATAGTCCATAGGCAAAGTATTCAGTTAAGGAGGTTACTGCAAATAAGAGCTGCATATAAAGGCCAAATACATTTCTATTTACCAGCAAACAAAATTTAAAAAAAAACACAACCACCATTTATAATAGCAACAAAAACTAAAAAGCACCCAAGGAATAAAACTAACAAAAAGATGTGTAAGATTCGTAGAAAAAAAAAATCATAAAACTTGATTGAAGAAAACTATTTATAAACCAAGAATCCAGATCTTTATACTTGAGTACAAAAGTAAAATACCTTTCCCAGACTCCTTTGCAGATGTGGCCATGTGACTGAGTACTGGCCAACGGAATGTGTGCAGAACTGAGTGCTATTTTAGTAGAAGGTATGTCTCCTCTACAGCCCTTCCACTGGCTTGAAGCACACATAAGCCCAAGGAGACAATGAACCACAACATGGGAGGAGCCTGAATCACTGTAGAGAAAAAAAATCAACTGTAGACCAGAAATAGCACTTGCAACTAACTGTTATGAAAGAAAGAAACAAATATCTAAGATATGTGGGCCAGTATGTACACTGCAGTGTCTTTTTGCTATGACAGCCACTATCATCCTAACCAATAAAAAGAAATCAAAGGAAAATTACAATTTTCTTGGATGTGAAGGCATAACATGGTTTATTTTTCAACGGTCACTCCAAATTGATATACAGATTAGAGGCAAGTCAAATCAAAATCCCAACAGAATTTTGTAAGGAATGTGACAAGGTGATCACAAAATAACATGAAAGAGCACTAAGCCAAGACACTGAGCCTGGGAAGGTTAGCCTTACCAGATAGCAGAACTTATTACAAGCTATGGCAATTAATGCAGCACAGTACTGGCACAGGGCCAGACAAACATAATAATGGAACCAAATACAAAGCCCAAAAACAAACCTCTCACATGGAAATTTTATTACGACAGAGCTGGCATGTCAATAGGAAAAGAATAAGACTAACCAACAAGGCCACTAGGACAACCGGCTGGGTCTCTACTTCACATCATATCCAAAATCACCTCCAGGTAGGGTAAAAAAGGAAATGTGCAACTCAAACTTTGCAACTCTTAAAACATGCGGGGAAAACTTTCTCATCTCAGAATAAAAAATCATTTCTATTTAAAACACAAAATACATATTCTCAAAAGAGAGAATGTACGAAAACGTAGCAAAATGCCAGCAAGGCTGAATCTAAGTGAAAGATGTATGTGTTCACTGTGCAGCTACTCTTTCAAATTTTTGGTAGACGGAATTTTTTTTAAATAAAAAATGTGAAGAAAGAAAAATAATAATAAAGAAAAATATTATTTTTTTGGTGCAAGCAAATTACCTACAGCCCAGAACACACAACAGCATGGTATAGAATCAGGCACTGAGCAGACCAACAGCAAACCTGGGCTCTAAACCCACACACATCTGTTGCCAACAGGTGGTGCTGTCTTTGGCTTCACCCCTCTGGGACGCTGTCTGCCCATCCATCAAACAAGGGCTTGAGGAGATGAGCCTTGAGAGCCTTTTTTGCCCTTTTATTTTACGCTTTCAATAAATACCCACTTAAAACAAAAAACCCATAAACAAAGTAAAGTAACAAGCCACGAATCGGGAAATAAATATTTGCCATGCAGATAATTATCCGGCCAGATATAAGAAATTCCTACAAATAGGAAAAATCAAACTGAAAAAAAAAGGGGGGGGACAAATTTCACAAGAGTGGAAATCTAAATGGCCAAGAAATATAAAACAATGTCCACCTTCATTAGTAATCAGAGCAAAGAGCATTTAAAATTGGACAGAAATACATAAATTAATAAAAATGGGCAAAGACTTGAAGACTTTTCTCCGAATTTGATATAAAAATGGCCAATAAGCACATGAAAATGCTCAGCATCATTAGGCATCAGAGAAAGGCAAATCAAAACCCACAGTGAGATACCACTGCTTTACACCCACTTGGTTGGCTAGAATAAAAAAAAAGTCACACAATAACAAGTATTGGCAAAGATGTTGAGAAACAGGAACCCTCAGACACACAAAGGAAAAGTAAAATGGTGGCACAGCTTTGAAATAAGCCTGACAATTCCTCAAAATGTTTAGTTACCACACTACCCAACAAGAAATGAGGTGTGTACCCAAGAGAAATAAAAACATATACCCACACAGACAGTGATACACAAATGCCCATGGCAGTGTTATTCATAAAGGACCAAAAGTGGAAACAACTTGAATGCCCCCCTTTTACCATATGAACACTGTATCTTTTACTAATCTGTTAACTGTTGTCCTGCACCCTACTAAAATGCAAGCTCATTGGGGTTAGAGACTCTTGTCTTTTGTCTGTTCTGCACAAAAGTCCTAACATGCCCAGCACTAGATGAGTGCCTAAGACTTAGTAAGTACACAGATATTCGAGTAAAATAATTGAATCTCAAAAACAACGTTGGTTAGAAAAAAAATTACAGAACAAAGTGATTCAATTTACATTTTAAAGATGTGTGAAAATCAAGTTACATTATATGAGGACACAGTCATAGACTGTAATACCATAAAGCAAAGCAAAAAAATGATAACTTCAGGCTACCCACGCCTGCCTTGGGGAGAAGGGGGTGGGGTGGTCAAAGGAGGATACACAAGGAACCCCAATAATAGGGGCACTCTCTCATTACTTAAGCTGTTCAGTAAGCACATACGTGTAGATTTTAACTTCTAATAGTATCTGTACACATGCCAATACATATGTTTTGAACATATGATCTGTGTCATGAAAAATTTAAAAATAGACAAGAGCAGGGGTTGGCAAACTACAGTCCATAGGCCAAATCCAGCACATTACCTATTTTTGTAAATAGACTTGCACTGGAAGACAGCCACATTCATTTGTTTACATATTGGCTACGGTTGCTTTCACACTACCACAGCAAAGTTAAGTAGCTGCAGAGACCATATGGCCCACAAAGCCAAAAATATTTACTAACTGGACCTTTACAGAACAAGTTTACAGACCCTCAACAGAATTATCTGGCTATAACGCAGAATTTGTTAAGAAATTGAGTGCAAAACCAAAAACATCCAATCACCTATTAAAATAAATTTATAATACATTGCCCCTTCAAGGCATGGATCTTCAAGAGCACAGCATGTTGAAAAAATAAAATTCTATATAACATGGGAGACCCCACAGCAAATGCAGTTACCTTTATAATGTCGAGTACCCGAAAGCAATGGTGATTTTCTAAAAAAGGTGAATGTTTTAGGACAAAAACTGCAAAGCCTCATGTTTATTATTTCTATTCCAGCCAAAGAAAGAGAATATTAACAAATTTAGGTAAATAAAACATGGATAACATAATCCAAATTTGAAAGAAGCAAACACATGCGTATAAAGTTACTCCAGAGTTTTCTTAACATGTCTTCTCCCCACCCCAAAGCTGCCAGTTAGACCTCAAAGCTCCTCCATGATGCCGTAATATTGCACTTCTTTCCTTCAGAGCCTCCACTGCACCTCATATTAGAGTAGTTTCCTGTCTTGTTTCTACGATTATTAGGGAGGATATAATAGAAATCTTATTCTGCTGGGCACTGTGCTAAGCAGTATACATTTAATATTAATTTTACATATAAAGAAATTAAGGAACAGAGATGTCAGTTGGGCCGGTTTAAAATCATTATGTACCCCAGAAAGCCAAGTCCTCTTTCCTAATGCAAACTTGTGGGGGCAGCCATGTTTCTTTTAATCTTGATTCAAAACTGTGGGGTGGAAACTTTGGATCGTCTCCATGGAAATGTGACACACCGAATTGTAGGTGTGGCCTTTAGATTAGACTATGTAACCCCACCCATTTAAGGTAGGACTTGATTAGTTTACTAGAGTCCTTTAAAAGGGGAAACATTTTGGAGAAACCTCAGACGCAGACACATGGAGAGCAAAAGAGACAGAACCAACAGAGCCCACACGAGACTCAGACATTTGGAGATGCATGGCCCAGCAGATGTCACTATGTGCCTTCCCATGAGATGATAAGCAAGCCAAAACCTAGAGAAACCCAAGGGAAAACAAGAGATGAAACCCAGCCCTGGAGAAGCCGTGAGGAAACCCCACAGGAAACAGGCTGAAAGTAACAAAGCATAGGCGCAAGAAACCAGCAGATGTCAGCCGGATGCCTTCCCAGCTGACAGAGGTGTTTCAGATGGCATCAGTCTTTCTTGAGTGAAGGTAACCTCTTGTTGGTGCCTTACTTTGGACATTTTCACAGCTCTAGAACTGTAAACTTGTAATGTGATAAATTCCCTTCTTTAAAAGCCCTTCCATTTCTGGTAAACTGCATTCCAGCTGCTTTAGAAAACCAACACAGCAGTTAATTTCAGGATTACACAGCGAGAAAACTGTGCAAGCCAGAACCTAGCTATGCAGATTCTAGGCACTCTTCACCACTACAATATATTCTGAATTAAGGACAGGACAGTAACCAGGTACTAAGATGTGAAACATCCTCCTCAGCAACAAAACACTATACCTATGGTAGGTGCCAAATGCACGACTGTTGAATCCAACTGAGGGTGTGGTAAGGTGGGAAAGAGAAGCCCACAAGAGAAAGCAGTAACATCTGAAGAGTGCTGTTTAACTCAGAAGGGGCAAGTCTCACTTTGCAGGCACCAGAGTCAGATGAGACCTGCCCACGTCCAGAGACAACAGAAACCCCATGTACTGACATGGAGAAGTCAATAAGAAGAAAACCAGGAGACACTGTCCCCTTGCCTACTACATAATGACAATGGACTGGCTCATGTATTATCACCAAAAGGAAATATACTTTCAGGATTATTCTTATCAATTCTCAGTAGTTAACCATTTATTCTAAACTCCAGGGAGATCAACCTGTGAGGTCCCTCTTGAAACTAATGGCAGTCTGGTGGAACAAAGATTTCTCCACTGTTCCAAATCCAGTCACCCAAAATTTTCTCTAAGAATCAGTGATCCCTAAGTTTTGCTCCAGCTCTCACAAAAGGACTCTCAGGTGTGCCTCTCATGAAAGGAAGCCCCAAAGAGCCATCAAGTTAATATTTGTCACTAATGATCCTGCCATCACTGTCCCCATCTCGGGACTGAAAGCCCAGCAGATTTTATCAAGTTCCAGCAAATATCTACTCATTATCAACTACTGGGAAGCATCTCTTCATGTGTAATTTAACAGGGCTGCCTTTGCTTGCTGCAATTAGAGTCTCTGAATATCACGTGTTCTTCATCAAGTCTTTCCTTGCTCTTCTTCTCAAAAGGTATCTATCTGACACCAGTCAGTATTCTAGTTCGGAGCTACATGCAGGTACAAGGGACCCAGGCTCTCACAGCAACCCACAAAGCTTTCTCCAAATCTGACTCAACATTCAGTCATACTCTTATTTCCTCAGCCTTTTTAGTTCTATTCTATAATGTTCCTAAAACAATGTTTCATTCATCTTTTCATTGGGTCACCAGATTTTACAGCAGGCATATAAACCATTCCAAGTCAAAAGAATAATCTCATGTAAGAAATTTGGGAACTAATATAACCCTAGTTTTCTCAAAAGTTACTGAGAGGTCCAAACCCAGAGCCTCCTCATACCAATAAAAAGATGTACAGAATCTATCGAACTATATTCATATAAATTCACAGACAACCAAGTAGACTTCAATAATATCCTAAAACAGATCAACAACAGCCAGCTGTAGTAAAGTATCGACTCAGGGAAAAGCCAGATCTCTGCCAAGTCTGTAAGCATGAAAATGTCCTACTTAGGTGTTGAGGTGAGAAGCCTTTTTTTTTTTTTACATGGGCAGGCACCAGGAAACGAACATGGTAGGCAAGAATTCTGCTTACTGAGCCACCATAGCACCGCCCAAGAAGCCTTTTTTAAAGAACTGCCAGATTCCCTTTCACGTGTTCCTTCACCAATCTACTCGTTATCCAGTTGCCAATCCATATCTTTTAACCCTGAAATAAATTGTTATTGGTCAGACAAGTAATCATCTCCCTCCCAATGAGAAAAAAGAATGAGGAGAAAAGGAGATTTTCATGGCAAGGCTAAACCAAAGTCAAAAGGCAGGAAAAACAGATCTCTAGTCAACCTGGATCCAGAAAATAAACTATTCCCATTCTGAGCCCCATCAATTTCAAGAATGCTCAAGATGTTTAACTTGAAACTACATCAAACCTCAGAGATGTCTACGGGGCAAAAGATGGTATAGGTCACTTCTACTTGTCATTACCAAACAGCCTCACCTGCATTGGAAGAATGGCATTGCTTTTTAAGACACAGCAAACCAAAGAAGCAGGTCAAGGTAACAATTCAGTACATGAGAAACAAAGGTGCAACAATTTTATTCTTTTGCAACAGACTTCTGGCAACTTCAGCCATCCAAAGCTTAAACAAATCAACCAACCAACCAGCAAACATAACCTCTTTCCTCTGAGATCTCTAAGGTCTCTCACTAAGAACCTATTTACTTATACCATGTACAATTCTAAGGAGCTTTGTTATCTGGTCTCCCAGCCAAAACTTGATTTATATTGTAACTGTTTCCCTCTCCTCCCAGAATAGGGCTGCTCATGACTGAATCTCTAATACTGTTCCAGGCAAGGTAGGACTCTATTAATACATTTGCTGATCAGAGAAATGAAAATGACGTAAACATGGGCAGGGACAGGAAGAGCCCGTAGCTGCTCATATGGACTCAAGAGGGCCAGACATCAAATTTCAGAATGAAGGATTATAAAGTGCCTCCCTTATCTGCCTTTCACACATCCATCCAGACATTCACATCCAGATGCTGAGAATTTGTATAGTTTGAATACTGAGTCTTCTATTCAAGAACTTAAATAATCTAAAGTATGCAAATTACAACTGTACCTCAATCTCCCCAAAAAGAAAGAGCACGGACCTACTGGGTCAAAGTTCAGGACACAGTTGGTCCCTTCACCAGGGGGCAGGTTCACCAAGTTAAAAGGGTAAGCAAACCAGACACCTCTCTCTTGCCTCTTTTAAAGGGAGGATAAGGTAAACTGATTCAGGACTAACTCTGAAAAAAATAATGAAGATGGCATTTAAAACAGAACTGACAGCTGACTGACAGGATGAGGGCAAAAGATACAAACCCAAAAATCACCACAGTCTAAAGTTATTTAGCACAGGAACAGAAACACTAAACACATGAGTGTGTCACTCAGTGTCAGCACAATATGATAATGTATATTCATGAGGGAAAGGGAAAAGTTTCTAAATTACTTTATAAAATCAATTGAGTTAATGTTTCTTTTAAAGTTCAGTCTTCAGCCACCTGGAAAATTACACATGGGCACCATCTCTCTCCACTATTAAATAATCTCCACGATTCCCTCCAGGTACTACAAACACAGATCTGGTTCCAGATCACCAAAGGATCCTTAATCCCCAAGTGATCTCCAAATCTCTGGTCCAGAACAGTGGTTCCAAAACGCAGTTGTGCTTCAGTATTGCCTAATTTCCTGAGGTGAGGTCTAGCAGTCATGGTCTTAAAAAGTGTCCCAAAGGATTGACAACGCCTTCCTGACCAAAAAGAGGAAAAGTGTAATAAAATAAGGCATCAGTGGCTGAGAGAGATCAAATAGAGTCAAGAGGTTATTCTGAAGGTTACTTTTATGCAAGAGCCAGTTAGTGCTAATTAGAGTGGTTTGCTAAATCCCAACCAACATCACTCCTGTTAACTCTTAAGGGCACCTAAGGCTCAAATTGAGATTCCATAAAAGTTTCATGCAATAAATTTGCTTTCCTAGAATCTACAATTCCTAGAAGGTTCCAAGGTCAGATAAATCCTGAAACCCACAGGGAAAAGTTTCTCCAAGATTATCAATTAATTACATCTCCCTATTCTTTAGTGTCAAAAACCCTTCTCAACCTAAAAAAGTCAGAATGGCCATTGCCTAGAGATCCCTATAGATTGGGAGAAGGATGAAAAGTGGAGTTATAACAAAGAAAATGGGATTTAACAAACGAATATGACTGCTAGATCACTATATTAATATTCCTTCTAGTCTCCCTCATTTTGGAGCAGCTAGCAGGAAAATCTGAAATAGTGGCATGGTAACCCATAACAAACTCTGAAATCTGTTCTGTAACTACTTGTGGAAATGGACTTTGAAAGTTACTGCTTTTTCTCACTGTTTCATATACGCTACATTTCACAATAAAAAATGTTAAAAGAAAAGAAAAAAAGTGTCCCAAAGGATTCTAACGCAGGCCAGTCTAACCAACAGCAGGGTTTCTCAATCTTGCTTGGGACTAGATCCTCTTTTGTTGCGGGGGAGCTGTCCTGCGCATTGTCGGATGTTTAGCAGCATCCCTGGCCTCTACCTTCTAGATACCAGTAGTACCCCCTTCCCCAGTCAACCCGAAATGTCTCCAGACATTGCCAAATGTTCCCTGAGGGACAAAATACCCCCAGCTGAGAAATGCTGATCTAAAGTAAACTTAAAAATCAACCATCTGAGGTTCTCTTTAGGAAAAAAATGTGAAAGCTACTTTAAGCCAAGAATCTATGTGTATATTTTTCAGTAAATCCTCACTCAAGAAACAGCAGCTAACATTACCAGCCCACCCTGGACACTCTCAGACCTTGAGGACCAAACCACAGATTCTTGTGTTTTATATGACATAAAATCAATGCTGAGTTTTAGATGAGAGGAACTTCATTATCAATATCATTAAGTCTTAAGTGTAGAAAAATATTGTCAAATTTTAGACCAATATATACACAGGCTGCCTCTCAAATATCCAAAATACAAAGCTAGAAGATTCAAGCTTATCACAGAAACAAACTCAATGCTGATACTGACACATACTCTGCTTTATCAATAATAAGCACATTATCCTTGTACCTACCAAACAGAAGCAAAAAATCATCTTAAAGAAGCAAAGAAAACCTCACAGTGCCAAATCTTAATTCTATTACTATCCATTTCCTATCCAGCTATAGCAATTCTCAATGAGTGAAAGGAAACTACCAAGTTTTTGGTGTTTTGCTAAACTTTACACAAAAGAAGCTAAAGCTTTCTAAACCTAAAACAACCTTCTTCCTATTCTTAAGTTACACGACAAAGATTCTCATCTCTACTTAAAAATAAGTCTATCTACATATACTTCCCCAGTGCAATAAAGCAAGTCAGGTCCCAAACAAGTAATACCAAGAAAGGAAAGCATGGTTTGAGTACCACAGCTGGAGAAGAGCAAAGAAATAAAAGATGGTGAGTGTGACCTGGCGGATGACATTTTGTTAAATATTCTAGACTCCCTGATCAGACATACTGAAACGCAAAAGAGCTTTCAAAGCATCCACTACCAAGGACAACAGTTATTTTCCCAAACTTCTTCAGTGAAGTATATCTCAATATACAGTACCTTTTCAACATCTTAGCTGTTTTAATTCAAACCTCAATAACAAAGTACATGAGTACACTGAGAAACTCCGGAGTTATTTATTTGGGGCCAAATGCTGACTTACTAATCACACCCAAATAGTACCCACAAGCACATGAAGAACAGGGTCCTACTCAAGTTTTTGATGGGCTTTTCTGTATTTAACCACCTCTTAGACAAAACATTCTGAGACACCACCACAAATTACTCCAACAAAAGTATGTTATTTGATGACTCTTCAACCACCCTCAACCCTGAAAATAAAAACAACTTCTAGTTCCTCTTCTCAGACCCAACTGTCTCTTAATTACACAAAGCTTTCTAACGAGAGTCACCAGTCATCAAGAGCAAGGGCTTAACCATTCATCTCACTTCCTAACAGTATCTCAGTATTTAAAAATCAAATTGAAATTATTAACAATAGCCATTAATTACCGGGTTGCTCTCTGTGTGTCAAGCACCGTTCTACCTGCTTTACCTAAAATACATTAGCTCACTCCTGACAACCCTGAGGTGGACACCATTATTCCCATATTACAGAAGCAGAGGTTGAGTAACTTGCCCAAGGTCACAGAGCTAGAAAGTGGTCAAGCCAAGCTCTGAATCCAGACAATCTAACTCCACAGCGAAAGAAGCTCAGACACCACCACTAACTAATCAAACACTCGCCAGCGGTTGGACATCTGGGCTCCCTTTCCCAGTGGTTACCTGCCTGCCTCATGACCTTGAGGGCAAAATCAAAGTTAACGTCCCATTAATAAAATGGGACAGTACGAACAATAACAAGTGCTGTGACGATGCGAAGAAACTACAGCGTCCCTCCCATAAAAGCAACGCATAAACAACTCTATCCGACCCCCAGAGAAGATGTGCAGTAACCGGGGAAATGACGTTAAGTTACGAGGCTGGGGCGTCAGGTCCCAGAGCTCTATACCCAAAGACTCGTGGGTCCACCTGCAAACTACAAGTCCAAGTGGCAACCGAGGCAAGCAGGATCTCGAGCGAAGAAAGTTCCCCGCGAATGGGCTTCTTTAAGAGGGAGGTACTTCAGGCCACATGAAGGACCACCCCCCTCGCTCATATTCGCCAGGGAAGCTTTGGCGACCAGGTCGCCGTTCGAGTCACAACACCGGAGTTAAAAATCACTTGGAAGGGGACGTTAAACACTCCGAACTGGTTTTTGTGTCTTTCGATGACTCTGCGGCGAATTAACAGAAGCCCACAAAACTTGTTTCCCGGAGCACAGAGTCCAACAATGGCCGTCGCGAATCTTCACAGCGAGCTGCTGCCTCAACTTGACACGCTCCCGGGGGCCCGCACCGCGAAAAGTTCTCCGGGAGCCCGCGGCCGGGGAGACCCGGGGGGAGGGAAAGACGGCCGGTGCCTCCCGACCCTGCGCCGGGCTCTGGGCGGCGGGGCGGACAAGCGGAGCTCGGAGCCCGGTGAGGGGCGCGCCGCCGCCGGCCGCCGCTCAAGGCCGCGAACGTCAAGGCGGGCGCAAAGTTCGCCTCCCCGGCCCGCGTCCCGCCCCCGGCGCCCGGCCCGCAGGGGCCCCGGGGCGCGCGGCGGGCCAGCCGGGCGGCTGACAGCGACGGACGGGCGGGCGCGGGCCCGGACAGGAGGACTGGCCGCCGCGCCTCCCGGGCCCGCGGAGCGAGCGGATTCCGGGGGGGAGGGGAAGAGGGGC
Source organism: Tamandua tetradactyla (assembly GCF_023851605.1). Taxonomy (NCBI): domain Eukaryota; kingdom Metazoa; phylum Chordata; class Mammalia; order Pilosa; family Myrmecophagidae; genus Tamandua; species Tamandua tetradactyla. The sequence goes on from NC_135335.1 coordinate 6,107,834, forward strand.
CGGGACGCTCCCTCCCCGCGCAGCCCAGGCCCCGGCGGAAGGCCCCGCGCGCCCGCCTGCGCGCCCGGCGCGCCCGGCGCCGCGGCCCGCCCCGTCGTCTCCCCCCCGGTTACCTGGAGGTGCCCACGACCCGCCGCTAGTTGCGCTCAGGCGGGAAACGCGCTCACCGACACCATCAGCGAAGCGCCCAAAATGGCGGACGTATCAAGCAGGCCTTGAGCTCCCCCCGCCCTCCCTCCGGACGCCTCACGGCCAATCGCAGCCCTGCCCCCGCCCCCGGCTCTACGCGCATTGGTCTCGCACTCCTGCCCCCTGCAGCCTATTGGGTCACCCAGCGGCTCCGCGGCGTCCACTCCGATTGGCTCGCGGTCGCCGTCAGTCAGGCTCGGGGAGCGCATTCTTTTCCCATGGACTTGACGCATCCGGAACCTTTAGGACCCCGGGGTCTGGCTGGAGAAACAAATCAGAAACCAGGAGAAACCCGGCGGGGTCCCCCTGTGCCGTAGCAACAGCGGGCCTCCACTTGACGGACGCTTCTGACCACCAATCCTGTAGGCAGTGCTCTTTAAGACGAAATTGAGCCAAACCAATCATGACCGTGGAACTGGAGCTTCAGGGGAACCAATGGGAGAACGGGCCGGCAGGCGGGGCTTCGTGAGGACGCCGCTGATGACGTTTCCCGCAATGTGTTGCCCGGCGACAAAAGCACCCCCGAGCGGGGGAATTAGCTCAAATGGTAGAGCGCTCGCTTAGCATGCGAGAGGTAGCGGGATCGATGCCCGCATTCTCCACATCCAAACGCTTTTTTTTTTTTTTTTTCCAGGGAGCTTCCCCGAAATCCTGAAGTACCCCGTCCAATCTTCATCTCCTCAGTAACGGAGTAGAGCAGCTCTTCCAGAAACGAGGGCGAAGCGACGAAAAGGGTTCTTGGCATGTCCCTTTTGTCTCCCAAAACGCTCGTCCGGGTGACCCCTGACCCCGCATGTCACCGCCAGTTCCCTCGCTGCGAGACCTCCTCGACTTCGGGACCCCGCCCCGTGCCCACCGCGAGAACGGGGTCGGCGCACCGGCAGGAGGGCCGGAGCTCGAGGTGGGCGATGAAAGGCGGGACAAGGTGCAGGAAGCCCTGGGGCTCCGTCCGGCGCCGAATTGCACCCCAGGTGGTGTCCCGGAGGAGGCTGGTGCGGGGGCGCCTTCCCGAGCACCGTGCTCAGAGCCAGGCGGCCTGGGGCGCTGGGGGGCTGGGGGGCGCGTGGCGGGGCCCTGCCGAGGAAGGAGGGAGGAGCCTGTGCACAGAGACCCCAAGGGGGGCTTTGGCGCCCTCGTGGAGGTGGGCCTGGGGGGAAGGACATGGCAAGACGAAGAGGTGGCAGGGGTGGGCGACAAGGCCGGGTCCCGGGGAGGGGGTGTGCTACAGAACTTGCCATTACGTTCAGAAGACCCCAATAGTCTCCAGTGCCCAGACCTCAGGGGCCTGGGAGCCCCGTAGTGCTGGCTGGGTCAGGGGTGGCCGGTGCCTGCTGTGAGCTCCTCCAAGCTGCCCCCAGGAATTCAGGCCTGGGAAACGGGGCAGAGCTCGGCCAGGGGGCGGGGACAGGACCTGTCCAGCAGGGCACCTGGCTGCACCCTGGATCTCCTATCCCTGCAGCTCGACGCCTCTCTGCGCCTCTCCCCACCCTTTGCAGGGGGGGCCTCAGCTGGCCTGAGTTCTCTCCTCCTCCTTAGTCAGACCTTCAGGGACCCGCTGCCAACCTGCAGGGAGAAACGGGCCGATTTGGGTTGGGTCAGCCCCCCCACACACACACACACACACACACACAAACACACACACACACACACACACACACCTGGGGTGGGGAAGCTGGGGTTCTGGTGCAAACGTGACCTCCTCCCCAGCCCAGCTCGCCCCTTCAGCAGAGCCTGCGGCTAGAGGCAGGGTTCACTGCTGGCAGCCTCAGAACAGTTTTCTCATCCCCGCTTTACAGATGATTAACTAAGGCCCAGAAGCATTTGAACACCCTAACCCTTACTGGCTGGACGACTTGCCGGGTAACCTGACTGCCCTGACTCACCTGGGAAGTACAGTGGCGACACCTTCCAGCCTGAGTCTGCCCTGAAGGGTGCTAGACCTCGAGGAGGGTGGAGGGTGGGGCGGGTGGGCAGTCTCCCAGGCTGAATGCTAGAGTCCTGATCCTACTGCTCAGAGAGGTCCCAGGGCCAGAGGGGGCAGCCCAGACTGAAACCCATTTCTGGGCACGAGGAAGGGAGGGCCACAGAGGGAAAACAAGAGCACAGCACCCGGGGAGGGGGTGTCACAAGATTGAGGGGAAAGGATGTGAAGCAGGTCAGGAGCAAATCATGGAGGTCTTGGATGACAGGTTAAGGAACTCGGGTTTTATGCCGGGACAGTGGGAGCCAGGGAAAGTTTCAGAGCAGGAGAGGTGTATTCAGGACCACCTGAATACTTTAGAAAGGAGGGATTGGAGCAAGAGGGGCGTGCTGCAGGAATCCAGGCAAGAGGGGCTGGGGCTGGGAGCCCTGGGACAGGGTTGGTGCCTGAGAAGGAGGCTGAGCCAGGTCTACCCCGCCCTCTTGGGGAGCCTGTGGAGACTTCTGCCACCCTCTGATCCTTTTATTCATTCATCATCAAAGGCTTTGCCAGCACCTGCTGTGAGCCTCCCCATCCCAGATTCTGAGGTGAGTCACGGGGCCACGTGCACTATAATTAAACCGCAGTACTTCACCCAAGGAAACGTCTCCAGTCACGGTGGGCTTCCAACCTAACCAGAGGGGTTGAGGTGAGGGAGGGCTTCCTGGAGGGAGAGGCATGTGAGGGTAGCTTGTCCCTTGAGCACCGTGGCGAACCGCAGGAAGTGATTTTGCAGCTCTGCATTGTATCCAGACTGGCCTCCCCATCCTAGAATCCACCTTCCCAGACTTCTAGATTTCAAAGGTCACCAGTTTTGCCCTTTTCCCCCAATGGTCTTATGGGTTAACTTTTAATACTTAAGTTTTCAATCCTGGACTTTTTAAAAAAGTATATAAAAATTGGCCAATACATTCAGAAGTAGGGAGAAGAGTATAATGAATGCCTTGTATCCAACAATTACATTTGGGGACAAATATAGAACAACCAAATTTCAATTCTATCAAGTAATGATAAAAAGACCATATCAGTTTCGCAGGGCTGCTGCCACAAATCACCAAAAACTTGGTAGCTTAAAATAACAGAAATGTATTCTGTAACAGTTCTGAAGCCAGAAATCCAGGAGTGGGTAGGGCTGAAGAGCCTGCTTCTGTCTCTCTCCAGGCTTCTGGTGGCTGCCAGCACTCCTTCGCTTTCCTTGGCTTGTAGACACATCACTTCAGTCTCTGTCTCCATCTGTCTCTGTGTCTTCTCTTTTGTCTCTTAAAATGACACGCCATTGGACCGGGGGCCCACCCAGTTAATCCAGAATGAACTTCTCGTGACATCTTTAGCTTAATTTTATCTGCACAGACCATTTTTCCAAATAAGGTCACACTCACAGAATCTGGGAGGGCATATCTTTTGCGGGGGGGGGGGGGGGGGGGGGAGGATACGAATTCCACTTATTATTGCCATGATTTCATAAAAGACATCTTAACACACACTCAGGAGTGACTAGCTCACTAACTTCTTTTCTGCTTTCACCAGGGCAGCATCCACCCCAGGCTAGCACTGGTCCGCCGGCTGGCGTGGGGGACCTCGTGGCAGAAGACGTGTCCTAAAAAGGGCCAAGGCTGGTGTCCAGCAGCCCAGCTCCTGGCTGGTGCTGGGTTGGGTCGAGAGGCGATGCGGTGGAGAGAAGGGGACAGCTGGGGGCTCTAGTGAGCTATGAAGCTTTGACACATTTGAACATGGACATGGAACCCTTCTGTTTCTTTTCCTTTTCTTCCCTGCATTGAGATTCAGCCTGGGGTGGGAAGGAGGTGAGTATTTTCCTCTACCAAGGGATGGGGGGTAGATGGAAAGGCTGGGGGTGCTGAGGACCAGGGTTACCAGTGAGCTTACGGGGTAAGAAAAGGAAAGAGGGCCCATGGGTGAAGAGAAGTAAAGGCGTGAGACTCTGGAGGAGGAGCGAGAGAAGAGGAGCCAGCTAGGGCTTCCTTGGCGGGCTCTCTGCCCCTCCATCTGAGGCTGTGTTCAGCAGAGACCCCATGCTGTGAAGAGCCAGCTGGAGAGTCTGCAAGGAGCCCTACAGGGGCTGGATGGGATCCAAGCCCCCACCCACCTTCCCTTCCACCCAGGTTTCCCAGGGGTAGGATGCTCCCCCACCCCCACCCCATCACCCATGTCCTGGCTCCCCCAACAGCCACGTGGGTTTTGTCCCACAGTCCGGGGGTCCTACCTCAGTGTCCCAGGGGAGCTGTAGGCCCAGTGGGGGCTGCTGGACCCAGGGCAGGGAGGGAGCCCCCATAGCCATCCTGGAACAAGGATTAGAGGAGGGTACAGCTGAGCCACTGGCGGGGAGGGGGTCCATTACACAAGGGACACCCCACAGGGCTTGAGTGGTGGCCAGTTAATTTAACCTCATTTAAGGCACAGCTCAGGCATCGCCTCCTCCAGGAAGCCCTCCTGCCTTCCCGGCTGCACTCAACGCCCACTCTGGGAAGTTGCAAGTGCTATTCTTTCCCCACCAGTTTGGAAACCGAGTCGGCCTCAATCCCTGGATTTAGAGCAGCATTGAGGGAGGGCTGTGTCTGACTAATCTTACAAGTGACGTAAGCAAGGGCTCTGTACACCACAGATGCCTATGTAAACTGGCCGATTTATTTGGCACCTGGTAGGAGGCCAGGTCCCCACTCCTCCTGGCTGGCTGTCGGAGAGGAGAAAGGAGAATGCAAGAGAGGCCCCTGGCTGGGGACAACGCTGGGTGCTGGGGCAGAGGGCAGGTGCCTGCCTGGGTTCCGGGCAGGCCCTCTCAGTCCAGAAGGCTGGCAGGACTGGAAGACGGGGTTCCTGGGGCTCCCCAGGGATAAAGCTGCTGCCTCTGAGTCAGCAGATCCTCCTCCAGGTTGCTCAGTTTGCACTTTGTCACCTCAGGGCATGTGCCCCAACCTGAAGGAACTGGAATCCAGAGTTCTGGGGGGACTGGAGCCCAGCCTCTGCAGCCTGCGAGTTCTGCGGCGTGACCCCGGGCGAGCCACGTCACCTAAGGGCCAACAGTGACCCAGCCGCTGGGGTCAGCGCGGGGCGGCATGACAAGAGGGGCCCGCTGGCACTCAGTGCCGTCTGGAAGGACAGCAGACCTGGGTAGGCACACGCAGCGCTCAGACCACGGCCGGGATTGGCCCAAGTGGGACATGACGTGCGGGTCCCAGGTGCCAAATTGGAAAAGCTGCGTCTCCTGTTCCTAAGTCGGTAACAATTTCAGGACGGCGACAGCAGAGCAGTGTACCAAGCCCAGGGCCCTCCGTATGCCCACGAGGCCGGCCTGGCGTGTGGATGGAAAGGATGGCTTCTAGCGGGGACATCAGCCTCTGCCCAGGAGACCTCGCAGCCCTCACCTCCGGGAACGTGGCAAAGAGACAGCCTCGCCCGGAGGGTGGCAGGCCGCGCCCACGGCAGGGACGCCCGACTTTGGCACTTCAACTCAAACGCACACATGGCACGAGAGGATGGCGGGTATGTTTTAAAAAAATTAAATTTATAAATATTTTCTCCACTGTACAAAGTTCTCCCGGCCCCACCCTCCCCGCCACTGTTCACATTTCTCGTGTTTGTAAAATCCCAACTATATTTATTCATTTATTTTTTTAATCATAAAATATATTTTTTTCTTTGTTCATATTTAAAAATATTTACAGGGGCAGAGAGAGGCCAGGCTGCCCCGGCCGAGGTCAGGACGAGTCTGTGCAGGGGGACGGCGGCGGCGGGAAGAGGTGGAAGTAGCTCCTCTCGGTGGCGGGCGAGGGCGGGCAGCTGTCCTCGGCCGACAGGTACTGGCTGTGCGGCGTGGGCGGGGGCGGGTAGGGGTCTGAGTCCGAGTTCAAGTCCAGGTAGTACCTGCTGGCCTTCCAGCGGCTGGCGCTGTAGTCGCTGTCACACACGTCTGTGCTGCAGGGCGTGGTCGGGGGCGCCGCACCGCGGAGGATGTAGGGCCTGCGGGGCACGGGGAGAGAGGAAGGGGACCTCGATTCGGGGCTGCCCGGCCACCCCGGGGGACACGGGGCCCCGGAGCTGGGGAGGAAACGGGCGTCCGTTAGCAAGCACGGGCTTCGGAGCCAGACAGGTGGGCTCCGAACCCACCCCCCGTGGCCTGTGAAAACCCACGTCCGTGCCTCTAAACCACTTACCTGGCAAGTTATCACGGGGAACAAACACATCGACTCCAAGCCCAGGCCTGGCCGGGATGAGCCCCAGGCCAAGGTCACCTCTGTGGAGGAAGTGGCCTCCAGAGCCTGGCAGCATGACCTCAGCAACCGCCCTAACCACCCCTCACTGCTGAAGGGGGGTGAAGAAACTGTACCCATTTCAGAAGGTGGTAGTAAGGATTAAACGAGATTCTGCGTGGAAAGTGCTAGAAACAGTGTCTGACTCAAGGAAAGACTTGGCAGGTGGGTGCCTCTGTATCGCTGCTACAAATCTTGGAGCCTGGACGCTGCAATGGGCCCCTCTTGAAGTTAAAGCAGTCTGACTCGGGGAGGCATCGCCCACCTTGCCGTTGTGCCTCCAAGAGCCTCCTGCACGCAGAGGGCAGCCCAGAAACGCAGGGTCAGCCCCATGGCCCGAGTCCAGGGTGTGGGCTGTGTGGGAGCCTGGGTTATGGCCACAGCAGGGGGTATGATAGGCTGGAAGGCAGACCAACCCCCAGAGCCAGCAAGGGGTGCCTGGTTCCAAGGAACAGCCTGATAGTGTGCCCTGCGAGTGTTCAGAGGAAGGAAGGGACCCTAAGGGGCTGTGAGGTCAGACAGTGTCAGGGGTGGGGCCAAGGCTGGGGACAGATGAGCAGGGATAAGGGTGGGACCGGACATTAACAAGCCACAACCTGCGGTGGCAGACGAGGCTGCTGGTAAAATGGCCCGAGACAGCCAAGTGGGTGGAAGGGACAGATGGCGTGTCAAGGTACTAGGGAGCCATCACAAGTCCTAGTGGAGAGGAGGCTGCAAATGAAGGCTGACCTCTGCCAGGGGCTACACAGTCCCCTCGCAGGCAGGAGGGAGAAGGCGGAGGCCACTTCCCCCCAGAATTCCTGGGAACTGCCACTAGAGGGCAGGCGGCGCTGTGCTCCGGGACCTCAGTGGGTTTAGGGGCTCAAGCAGCAAGGGGGATGACTCCCAGCTTCTACCTCCACCTAGGGCGATGAAGGGACACACCTGAGACCCGGGGTCTGTGCAGATCTGGCCGGGCCCCCCAACCCTCACTGCCCATCCAGTTCAGGCCAGCCTGTGGGTGCTCCTGGAGGGTGAGCCCTGGTGGTTGAGACCACTGGGTTAATAGGCTGCAGGGGTGCCCACCTTACCCACCCAGGTTGTGTCCAGGCCCTGGACACACACCCGCCCACCCAGACCCCACTCCTCCCCAACATTCTCAAATGCCCCTCCCCACACATGGGAATGGGGTCTGCAACCCCAGTGGGCCATGTGGGAAGTGCAGGGTCGGCTTGAGAAGACCCGTGGGTTTCCAGGCTTACACAGGCTGTGGTAGCAAGGCAGGAGGGCCAGTCGTCATCACAGCTCACACATAACCAGGGCCCGGGCCATGCTGGGCGCCATGGCCAGCACTTCACACCCGTGGTTGGTCCTTGCGAAGACAAGGCACCAGGAGGTCGAGCCCCACATGCTGGCATTCAGGCCATGCAGTCTGACCCGGGGCCCCAGACCTTTGGCCCTGTGCCGCAGCCTCCCTCAGGCAGCAGGTGACAAGTAGTTGGCCACACCCAAAGGCTCCCTGGGTAAGACCATCTCTGGTGGCATTCGAGGCCCATAGCCAAATGGCCATAAGCCCATCGGGAATGCCGGGATTCCACTTGGTTTCTGAACTCGGCCTGCAGGCCACCTGGGGAGACAGCCCAGGGCCGCTGGGAAAGGGCCGGCAGAGCCCGGGGGTGCAGGGCTGGGCCTGAAGCACAGCAGCTCTGCTCTGTCCCTCCATCGCCTCACCGAGGGGATGGGGACACCTCTGAGCTCACCTGGACCACGGGTGCCCCGGGGACGCCTTACCTGTACGGCCTCGCGGTGGGAGGAATGTTTGGAGGGTAGAACATCTCCATGTTGTACAAGGAGGGGTCAGTGGCGGGGGACGGCGGTGGGTTCAGGATCTGGGGAGAGCAAAGCCAGAGGTGACGCGAGCCTTGTCACGGGCTCTCCAGTGCCTCCCACCCCCCTCTCTGGCTTCTGCCCCCCACATGGTTGCACTGCACTCAGCTGAGCTGGTGCCTCGCTTCTGGGGACCCCCTTCTCTGTGGTTCCATTGAGCCATGGAAGGTAGAGATGACAGAGCAGCCACTGCACCCTGAAGGTCGTCCTGGAGAGAGGGGGTGCACCCTCGCTGGGCCTCCCGCAGGCTGGCCCCGCTGGCCAGCAGGCCCAGGCCCAGATGCCCAGTGCAGAGGCAGAGGCAGGGCTGCCGAGGGGCCGCGGCCCTCCCTGGCCCCTGCACTCACACCAGTCCCCCTCTGTGGGCCCCACCCCACCCTGCAGCAGGCAGCCCGGCCAGCTCCAGGGTGCCCACCCGAACCAGCACCCCGGGAGGCTCCTCAGGGGCTTTGCCGCCAACTCCCTGCTGACCTTTGACCTGCCCACCCTCTCCCACCTATCCTCCGTTCCTTATTCCAGGGCTCTGCTTCCCTGCTCGAACCCTGACCAGGGCACAAGCACCGCCAAGGTGAGGAGGGGCTCAGCCGGGCACCAAGGCTCCTGGGCAAGGCAGGGAAAGGCTCCCCTTTCTCCAAGGACTGTTCTGCCACGTGCCCCAAACTGTGGCCATAAGGCACCCAGCGACCACGCAGTCGACACCCACCAAGTCGAGCAGCACAGACCTGTAGGGGGGTTGGGGGGACCTGGGACCCAGAACCCCATCCAGGTCCGTGTCTTCCCCGGCAACCAACAGCAGTGCACCCCCTGCCGCCACCCGCCAGGTAGTCTCCCCACAGCGCATCTGAGCCTCCCAGACTCCATGTCCTGACTCCAGGGCACCTGGCTGCGTGGCCCGGGCATGGCCAGCCCTGCTCCCTGCGTCCCCACAGCCATCGCCGTGGGCCCCGGAGTACTGAATTCGCTGGGGTCTCCGCAAAGGGCCTGCCTGGTGGACCTGAGTCCAGCTCGTCCGCTGGCAGTCACATGGCCCCTGGGGCAGAGCTCTGCCCCTCTGAGCCTCAGTTTCCTCAGCTCCGGCCTGGACTAAGCGGCTGACGATGGGCAAGCACCACCCGAGATATGCCCGGGGGGCTCCCCTGCCCTCTTGGGGAGCAGCAGACCTCTGCGCCGGATCTGGGGAGGGACCCTGGCCAGCCTGGGGCAGCACCCTCAGGATTCTACCCCGAGGTGGGAGGACGCACACCAGGGGGCTTCAGAGAAGAGAGCACAACCCAGAGCGGGAAGGACCCCCACAGCTGCCCCAGGCCCGCAGCGCCCCGTTCCCACATCTGCCTGCAGACCCAACTGCATCCACCTCTCTTCCATCCCCCTTTCCACCGGCTCACCCCAAATCCCTGCACAGCTTCCTCCCTTGGGGACACTAAGGCAAGGAGGGGTTGTTGAGATGGCTTCCCCAGTACTCCAGTGGCCGGATTTCCAGAACCTTCTGGAACTCCCAGAGCCCGGTAAGCTGGACCCGCTCTAATGCATCTGGCTCTCAGCCCTGAGGAGCTCATTCTTAGCTCTGCATGAATTCCTGAGCTCTTTAGGGTTCTCCTTTGCCATCCCAACCCCCTGTTGGTAATTCTATACATCTACTGTCCCTGTTCTGATACAGATCAACTGACAGCCATCAGCAGAGAAGTGAAGTTGGCTGCCTACACCTCTAGTACACCTAATTACGTTCCAGAAGTCTCAAAGATTTAAACGTAAAACATGAAAGCACAAGAACGCTGAGAAAAAGAACATGGGGAGAATTGTTTTTTGTGATCAGAGTAGGAAAGGCCTTTCTGAACACAAAGGAAAAATTAAAGTTTAAAAAAAAAAAAGACGCCGTAAAAGATAAGCTTAATAATGTCACTCCAAAAATGGTAAAACACAACATTATGCAAATCGAAACACAAAAACACTAGGGAACCATATTTTCCTTACACATCCCAGGCAAGGGGCTCATTTCCTTAATTATATCTAGAACCATCTCTACATCTACATCTAGGGAAATCTCACAAATCGGCAAAAAGAATGCCAGTAACCACACAGAAAAAGGACATAAACAGATCCTCTGGAGAAAACAAAATTTCAAAGGTTCCTAAACACGTAATAAGGTGCTTGGCGTTGCAGGTAATGAAGTAAGATTCCGTGACTCCTTTTCTATGCTAAATCAGACTGGTGGGGAGAAAGTGGCAGGAAGCGCTGGCTGGGGCGGCAGGAAGGAGTGGTCCTCCAAGGAGGCCACTGTGCAAGAGCCATCAAATGCCAGCCCCTCAGCGCCTGCAGGCAGCACTGCTCCTGCTGCCTCCCCCCAGGCAGGAGAGCACAAGGCAACGTGCAAAGGTCTCTGGGCAGCGCTGTCTCATCAGAACGGCGGCCTCAACGCCTGCCCTGGTGGACCTGGCCACATGACCTAAGCAGGAGCGCTAGGGAGCCGTGAGGGAGGATGGCGCAGCTGCACCGGGGACATGGAACACACTTCAGGATGCAGGGGGGTGGCCAAGAGCCAGATGGCCGGCGCCACTACCCGCTGACGACCAACTCGGAACCCCATGGCTCCTCATCTGCACCCCGGGGATCAGGACAGCACGTCCGCGTGGTATTGGGTGAGGACCAAGGCGGCAAGCGGAGATGCTCAGGACTGAGTTGGGGGGCCAAGGGGTCCCCAGGGAATGGCGGCTTCTATGTAGCATTAGTAAAAGGCAAGGCTCGGAGCAAGTGCCTGGGTGCTTTAAAGGGACACGTGTAAAACTGGTGACATCCAAGTGCCAGTTTCCCGGTTGTGATACTATACTACAGGCTGGAGGGAGTCGGGGAAGGGTAAATGGGAGCCCTCTGGATTATTCTGTGCAACTGCACGTTAATCTACAATGATCTCAAAGTAAAAGGTAAATAAAAAAAAAAAAATTCTCCTTGCTGGGGAAATAAAAGGCAGCCCCTTGAATACTTCCACAGGACAGATCACGGGACTCCCACCGCAGGGTGCTCGTAAGAAGGGCTCCTGCTTCCCGAGAAGCGCAAGGAGGCCCTGCTTTTCCAAGCCCTTTTGTAGCTTTTGAATTTTGTACCATGCACACATATGGGTGCTGTAAAACAATTTGTTAGTTGGAAAACACCTGGCTGATGTCTGTCATCTCTTGTTGCCTAATGAGATCTGCCCCCGGCTCCCAGCAGAGCCCAGGGAAGGAAAATTCTCTGCAGCTGCTGGGGAAAAGAAAAACCAATTTCCTGAACATCCTGGAGTTTGCACTGCAGAAAAACGGGGTGCTTCCTGAGTAAGTGTGGCCTCGCATGGATTTTGGTATTTCTAACTGGTCACATGGGGGCAGCTGAGAGCCAGGAGAAGGCAGCAGCAGAGAGGAAGAGAAGGGTGGTGGCAAGTATTCTAAACTCCAGGCCCTGGTTCCTTGGCTCCTCTGTCCCCAGCACAGTCAGGCGCTGGCCTTTGGAGTCACCCGCCCTGTCCTGTGAACCAGAGATAACAGCTTCTGCCTGTCCCCTCCCTCCCAAGGGCCTGTCAGGGTTGGGCACAATAAGGAGGGCATGGCACCCGGATATGAGACGTGCCCAGGAGGGCAGGAAGCGTGCCTGCTGTGTTGAGCCCACAGTTTGCAGCTCCTGACAAAGGGAGGGTGCTCCCTGGAGAGACCCCAAAGAAAGCTCAAGAAGCTGTCCTCATCGTGGAAAAGCATTCAGCCATTGGAAACCGGGCTGCAACTGTGGGCCCAACTGTTGAAGAATCAAAAAGCAAGCAAACTAAGGAAATCAGATCCCAACTTCTACATTTACAGGCTCATGGAGCCCCTTGCGGGAGCTGGGGGCCTTGAACACTGTGGTTAAGTGTCCCCACCCTCTTTACTGTGGAGTCTGTTGGGTGGGGCTCAGCTGAAGCCAGCCCCTCACACCCCTGGGGCTGTGCAATGCTACAGGGGTGCTGTAGCCACAGAAAGCATGCAGGGTCTGTCAGTCCTTTGGGAAACAATCCAAGTGTTTCCACGGAACCAGCAAGGCCTTGGGATGTGGGATGGGGGTGGAAACCAGGCTGGGGACCCACCAGGGAAGCAAAGGCGTGATCTGAGCAGCCCTGCCCACACTGAGACCCGGGGAGGGCGATGACTCCGCCCAGACGACCCCCGGGAGCTGGGAGTGGAGTGAAAGTTCAGCCCTTTGCATTTTCACGTGGTCTCTAGACTGTCCACAATGAAAAAGCACTGCCCTTTTCTAAACAGAAAACAAGGTCACAAAAAGTCATGGAGAAGGAAAGAGAACACACACACGTCATTCTCCAAAGCGGGTAAATGGTTAATAATTGTAGAAATTGTGAGATCACGAGAAATCACAAGAAACCACCTGCTTGGGCCAGGCAAGTCGGTGGAAGGGACCCCTGGGAGGCGGAGCCTGCCGTGCCCACAGCCCCGCCCACAGCCTTCACCCTGCCCACAGACCGCCCCAAGTCCTCACCGCACGCCTTTGCCACGCGCCAAGTCTCGCCCCACCCAAGCCCTCGGCGGGCCCCGCCCAGCCCCACTCACTGGCGGGTAGAGCGTGGCCTTGGTGCTGGAGGAGCTGCTGGACGAGGCCCCGGTTACGTGGTTCCGGTCGTAGAGGGGTACCCCACCCCGGCCCCCCATCAGGCTCACGGAGCTCATCATGGACTTGCCGCAGGAGATGCCTGTGGGGGAGGGGGTGGGCAAAGCAGATTTGGGGGGGCTGGGCCACTTGGCCCGGGCACCCCCCAGTAGCCTCTGTTGCCCACAAGGAGGCAGGGGCCGTGAGCAGGCCCCAGCTGAGATGCGCTCCTGCCTCCCCCAGGCCTGGACGCGACCTCTCTGGCCATGTCCGCATGAGCTCTCAGGGTCTGCCCCTCCCAGAGGGGCCGCTGCTGGCATTGCAGGGGGGATAGGAAGCCCCAGGCCACCCAGCACAGGCAGGGCCATGCTCTCTGGAGCTGTCACTCTGGGCGAAGCCCCTGAGGACCCCATTCCCAAGGAGAATCAGGCCAGGACTGCAAGCAAATGTCAGGCTCCCAGGCTGGGGGGGACTAGGTGGTCCCCAAGGGGCCCTGGGGCTCTGGGGGCACCTTTGGGCTCTCCAGCCACCCTCCATCCAGAGCCGGCAGGATTCCACCCTGTGGAGTGGCACCCCCGTGCACCCACATTTGTAACCTCTAAGGTCAGTGTTCTTTGTGAACCCGAATGGGCAGGTAACACAACCCGCTCGGCCACAGGATCCCAGCTGCCCCCAGGTCTGTATCCAGAGGACCCGCCCATGGAATATCAAAGGCCAGGGAGTTTTCCCCACACCCCTGATGCCAAAGGACAGGCTGCAGCTGAGCCCTTTGGATTGTTGTGTTGAAAAGGATTCTGATGCCAGATGCTGGCTCAGCCGGAACCCACATGCTGTGACGGATGGGTGCAGGAGGCAGGGCAATTGCCCTGGTGACCCCAGACCCCACCCCCAAACGCCCACCACCCCACCCCCAGCTCCCCCCAAGGCCCTTACCTGTGAAGGGACCATGCTGCGAGCCGCCCGGGGCGATGAAGTTGAGGGGCACATGGGGGGTGCCGCTGACATAGTCGTGGGGGAAGGGCCCACTGGCCCCTGCGTAGCGCTGGCACACCACGCGCTGGCACACAAAATAGACCCCGCCCATGACGAACAGTGACAGGATGATGCCGATGACAGGGCCAATGGCACTGCTGTGAGCCGGGCTGTCGTCAGAGGGCGGCCTGGTGATTTCTGCCAGGGGACAGGCAGGAAGCAGCGGGCAGCATTACCGCGAGGGTTGGCGCCACTTCGGCCCAGGGCCCAGAACCCTCAGATAGAGGGGAACGAGGAGGGACAGCAGGAGTGACACCAGCCTCGCCCCATCAGCCTGCCAGGGCCGCCACCCCCAACCGTGCCCAGCTGACCCCTCCTTGCTCCCCACTGGCCCCCAACAGCGTGTCCTCCAAAGCAGCCTCAGGTCTACCCCCAAGCACACCCCAGGATGCTGCCATCCACACCTGCCGAAGCCCCTTAACCCACACCTAGGGGAGCCAGGCCAGGCGGCACCCTTGGGCCACTGAGGAATCGCTGACCCCCAAGCCACAGGTGTGGGGCAGATGCGCAGGGCACAGGGTGGATTTCATCCCTGTGCAGGGGCTGGGCTGGGACGAGGGACACCAAGCACCCTTAACCGGCAGAGTGAGCCCCTGCCTGCCTGGCGCCAAAGACCAAGAATCCTGAAAGGCCCAGAGTGGGGGGACCGCAAGGGGCAGAGCATGCGTGGGCCAACCCACAGGGCCCCGGGCTGGTTCCTGCACAGGGAGGCGCCCTCAGCATGTGCAACTACAGGGTAGGGGCTCCCTGGGCTGCTGCCCCTCTCCCCAGGGCCTGGAGGGCCTGTCTGGGCTCTGGGTTCAGCTGTGACAGCAGCTCATGCACCTGCTGTTCAGGGTGGCCCAGCAAGCCCAAGGACTATCACCAAGGATCCCCTCCTACTAGCTGAAAACCCAAAAGAAGGGAGGAAAGCTGCTGACTCAAGGGACCATAAACCACAAGGGAGGCAAAGGATAGACACCATCAGATGGAACCTGCCCAGCAAAAGGCAGGGGTCAAACCACCCACACAGCCCATGGGACCCTGCACCCTCCCGAGGTGGTCCCCAAAGTGCCTGACCCAGGTGGACGTGACTGTGCAACAGTGCTCAGTGGGCCCTTTGGGGATGCTCCCTGCTCCCCTCCCTTCACAAAAACTCTCTCCCTGGGGGCTGGAGCTCCCAGCCTAGTCCGGCGCACCCATATCCCAGACACATAGACACGCTTCGGTTTCCTGTCTGGGCCCCGGTTCCCTTCGGTGTGAATCTGAGATGACCTTTCAAGAGCCACTTCCTCCAGGAAGCCTTCCCTGACTGCCCTGACCTTCCATCCTCTGGCCCCTGCATCCCTGACTGTGCAGACTGTGTTGCTGCAGGAACAGGCAGTGCACACAGCTGTACCTTGGGTGTGTCTAGATGTGTGTGCATGTCATACCTCCCCAGCTGGACTGTAGGGTGCCAGGGAGCAGGACCACCCCTGTCCCTCCAATAAGGGGCAATCCTGCGGCCGGACAGAATCTGCCAAGTGAGGTCCCCGGGGCCAGAGCATGACACTGAGGCCTGAGGTCCGTGGGGATAAGCATGACACTCAGGCCCAGTACAGGGTTGGCCCTGCATGCCTAGGCGGACTCTGCAGCGCACCCTGCTTCTTTGCTTCTGTTCCTGGGAGACCCCATTCCCAGCCAGGATACCCACTGCTTACACAGGCCTCCACCTCCCTTCTGAGCTCCCCTTCTCCCCAAAGCTCAGCCTCACTGCCACCACCTCCAGGAAGGCTTCCCTACCTGCCTTGTTCCTGAGGAAGAGGGCTCCTTGGTCCCTGCACCTGCACCCCACCCCCACCCCCACCCTCAGGCCCTCCTAAAATGCATGCTTCCTCCATCTGTCTCAAAACCTACACTCCAGGAGGCAGGCCCAGCAACTCACCACACATGAGCTCATCGGAGCCGTCGATGCAGTCAGGGAAGGAGTCGCACTGCTGCTTAATGAGGACGCACTGGCCGCTGGCACAGCGGAACTGGTTGGGCAGGCAGATGGCTGCAGGCAGAGGGTGCATGCTCAGGGCCTGGGACCCACCACACCGGCCGAGGGCACCCCACACGGGCTGAGAGCACCCCATGCTGGCTGAGGGCACCCCACACCAGCCAAGGCTACCCATACCAGTCGAGAGCACCCCATACCAGCCGAGGGCACCCCATGCTGGCTGAGGGCACCCCACACCAGCCGAGGCTACCCATACCAGTTGAGGGCACCTCATGCTGGCTTAGGGCACCCCACAGCAGCCAAAGGCAGCTCATACCAGCAAAGGGCAGCCCACGTGGGCCAGCAGTCCAACTGGTGCCCCTAGGCCCCTGTGAGACCGAGAAAAAAAGGTATGGTTCAAACACAGAGCAAGCAAACAAGACCCTCTCTAGGCCAATGCAGCTTAACCTCCCGCGATGGAGACCATCCTGACGTCTGCTTTCCATGCCTTGTACATCGCTGGTCTAGGGGCCAGCAGGGAAGAGACCTGACATCCCGACCATGGCATCCCTGCCGTCTGAGCTCCCCACTGCCCAGCCCAGGGGCCCTGCCACAGGAGCAGGAGACCAGGGGACCAGTCACTGGGCAGGGACCGCAGCAGGGGAGGGGGCTTCTGAAGTGGCCCAGAGCCCCACGCCTGCACTGCGTCTCGTGTCAGGAAGAAACATCTGGAGCCGCGGGAGGGAGGGAAGGGATGGCTCCTGAGCCCAGATACAGTAATCCTCGGAAATCCTGGGCAGAACCCTGGATTCAGCCTGTGGCATCTCTGCATTTCTCCCAGGCCAAGGATGGAGCTTTTTGTATAGAGGGCCAGACAGTATATATGTCTTGGGCTGTGAAGGTCGTATGGTCTCTACCTAACAACTCAGCTCTGCTGTTTCAGCACAAAAGCAGCCACAAATAACATACAAATGAGTTAGCATGGCTGTGCCAGTAAAAAACTTGTTTACAATAATGACTGGCGGGCTGGATTTGGCCTGTGGGCCAGTTTGCTGACCCCAGGTCTACAGCCTCCAAAGAAGATGAGCTGAAAAAAGCTTAACTTCTGGGTGGTGCAACGGTGGCTTTGTGGCAGAATTCTCACCTGCCATGCCAGAGACCCAAGTTCATTTCCCGGTGCCTGCCCATGTTAAAAAAAAAAAAAAAAAAAGCTTAACTGCCGCTTTACGGGAACATTTGGGGGAAATTACTCCCAAATCCTCCTCTTATCCTAAATGGCAACTCATCATGAGTGAGGACAGCCAGTGGCCAGATGGCATCCGAGAAGATGCTGGGCCCGTAGACATTCAAGAATAGGAGCCGGTGGCTTTGAGGTAGGGAGCGAGAGGGAGCACAACAGCTCAGCGTCACTCATGGGCCACGGTACTGACAATCTGAGGCAGGCAACCAGGCAAGCAGATCATTTACAAAACTCAGAGGAAGTCCAGAAGATCTATTTTTTACTATCAAGGTCTAAAGGAAAATCCTGCTGGTCAGAGTGGGCCCAGGATGCTTAAGCAAATACCCCTGTGACACACTCCTGGTTCAGTGAGTCGTTAGAAACTGCTGGTTTGAAACTGTTATGTACCCATTAAAGCCACATTCGTTTAATCCAATCTTGTAAGTGCAGACTTATTGTAGGGGGCCTTCTAATTAGATTATTTCCATGGAGATGTGACCCTGCCCATTCCAGGAGGGGCTTAATTAGTTTATTGGAGTCCTTAAAAGAGCTCACAGGGAGAAAGAGAGCTAAGAGCTGACACAGAAAGCCAAGAGTTCAGATGCTTGGAGACAGAAGCTCAGAGAGGAGGCCACTGGAACCAGGAGCTGAAAGCAGCAAAACCCAGGAGCAAAGGACCAGCAGATGCCACTGTGTGCCTTCTCAGAGGTTTTCTGGATGGCATCAGCCTTTCTTGAGAAAAGGTTACCTCTTGATGGTGCTTTAATTTGGGCATTTTCATGGCCTTACAACTGTAAATGTATAACCTAATAAATCCCGTCATGAAAGCCAATCCATTTCTGGTATATTGCATTCCAGCAGCATTAGCTGCCCTCCCCAGGCAGCAGCGCCCCTGCGGCTCTCACCGTCGCAGTCAGCCTCATCCGAGCGGTCCTGGCAATCGGCCTCGCCGTCGCAGCGCAGGCGCAGGTCCACGCACTGGCCGTGGCCGCAGGGGAACTGGGCAGCCGAGCACACAGGGCAGCCCTCCTCGTCGCTGCGGTCGTCACACTCGGGGAAGCCATCGCAGCGCCAGGCGCCTGGGATGCAGTCGATCTCCCCGGTGGCACACGCAAACTGGTCGGGCGAGCAGGTGGGTGGTTCTGGGGGGTGGCAGGATGCAAAGTCACGGGCTGTGGGAGGGCCAAACTCCAGCCGCGGCGCATGGGGGGTTAAAGAAAGAAAGGCCAGTGGACAGGGAAGGAGGCGACAGAAGTAAATGGCTCCTGAAAGAAGACAGGCGTCCTTTTTTGGTTTTAAACTCTGGAGGGAAAAGGGTGGCTAGCTGGGAACCAAAGCTTTAAGCAGCAGACAGGAGACACCGGGGGCTGGAAACTCAGCCCCAGCAGCTAAGCAGGACAGGGGTCTCCCCTCTGGGCCTCAGTCTCCCCATATGCACCCCTGGGTCACTGGACGAGGCGTCTGGGGACGCAGCACTATCCCTCCTGGCCAAGCCCCAGGCCAGTGGTGCAGTTCCCCATGTGTGCCCATGAGCATGGCCATGACTGAGCACCCCCGTTCCCCCGTCAAGAGCTGGGGCTCTGACTGTGAGGCTTGTACCTGCAGAGGAGAGGCTAAGCTTACCGATAATCAGGCCTAAGAGTCACCCCCAGAGAGCCTCTTTTGTTGCTCAGATGTGGCCTCTCTCTCTGGGCCGGCTCAGCAGTGAACTCACTGTTCTCCCCTCTGAGTGGACATGACAACTAGGGATTTGAATCCCCCTGGCAACATGGGACAGGACTCCCAGATGAGGCGGGACCCAGCATCAAGGGACTGAGAAAGCCTTCTTGACCAGGGGGGAAAGGAGGGAAATGAGACAAAATGGAGTGCCAGTGGCTGAGAGATTTCAGAGTCGAGAGGTTACCCTGGAGGTTATTCTTATGCATTATATAAATATCCCCTTTTAGTTTATGGTGTATTGGAGTGGCGGGAGGGAAGGTACCTGAAACTGGTGAACTGTGTTCCAGGAGCCTTGATTCTTGAAGATGATTGTATAATGATATAGCTTTCACAATGTGACTGTGTGATTGTGAAAACCTTGTGTCTGATGCTCCTTTTATCCAGGGTATGGACAGATGAGTAAAAAGATATGGATAAAATAAATAAATAAATAATGGGGGGGGGACAAAGGGTGAGATAAATTGGGTAGATGGAAACACTAGTGGTCAATGAGAGGGAGGGGTAAGGGGTATGAGATGTATGAGTTTTTTCTTTTTTCTTTTTGTTTGTTTTTCTGGAATGATGCAAATGTTCTAGCAAATGACTACACGATGATGCTGTGAGCCACTGATTGTACACCATGTATGGAATGTATGAGTGTGAAAATGTATCAATAAAAATATTAAAAAAAAAAAAAGTGGGGAATCTGAGATATCCAGGTCCCAATTTGGAGAAACCAAGGGTGACATTAGGGAAAGGCTAGTTAGAGAGGCTGGGGTTAATCAGGGGTTGAGCCACCCCATCAAATGGTCCTCCAATGTGTTTCCCCATCTACTTCACTATTATAATCCTGAATATCAGCTGTATAATTAAGACTGCATTTCCCAGAGTCCTTTGCAATTCGATAAGGTCATGTGACTACATTCTGACCTATAAGAATGCAAGCAGAAGTGGTACGTGGAATTTCCAGGAAGAGTGCATCTTCTCCTCCCTTCCCATCATTTCTGCTGACGGCAATGTGGCTGGAGCTTCAGCAGCCACTCTGAACAATGAGGCAGCTTTGGAAATGGAGTCCATGTAATGAACTAACTTCCTGGACTTTTGCCAAAGAGAAATAAGCAGCCACTACGTTGGGAGTTTTCTATCACTTGTAATTGGACCCAATCTTAACCAATACATGAACACTTTTTATAATGGTAAAGAAATGGAAGCAACTTAAGTGGCCCAATTCATTGGCTTATTTACTTACTCATTCATCAACATTTTAATGAGTGCCTCCACATGCCTGGCTCTGGTCTAGGTTTTGGGGATATAGTGGAAAAAAAGATACCATCCCTACCCTCAAGAATTTTGTTAGAAGAGGAGGCAGGAGGCACAAATAAGTGAACAGCTACAATATAGTATAACTAGTGGAATCACAGAAGCTAGGTAGTTAGAAAAATGTTTTAATTTTCTAACTTCATGGGGGAAATGTTTATGACATACTGCTGAATAAAAATAGTTTGTTTCAGATTATGCACAGTGAGTCCATCTTGTAAAATCATATATGTATTTGCATGGAGGAAAAACGAAACTGCCATATATCTGTCTGCACACCCAGAACAGACACCGGCATTTAGTATGTCCACAATAAATGGTTAATGAGTGAAAGGGGAAAAAAGAGTGGGGAGGTCTAAATGCAGGTGGGCAGCCCCCGTGCCTGTGAGGTATCTGAAGCAGAGCAGCAGAGATGGATGGGCGCTCATGAGCCCTGAGGGCTGGTAGGGGAACCGGTGACAGTGTCCAGGTCCCTTGCTGCTAAATGGACACCACCAGCTTCTGGAGAACTGTCCAGGGCTAAGGACGGTGGGAGGGCACCAAGGGGACACCCACGGAGAGAGCAGGGTGTGGGGGGACGAGGGAGGGGAAAGGTGCCCTGATGTGAGGGTCGTGAGCTGGGAGGAAAGGACAAGGGACCTGGGGCCACCTCCTGCCAGGTGACCACAGCAAGTCTGCAGCCACCCAGGGGCTCAGAGTCCTCGGTGCAGGTCATATGTGACCCAAAGACCCATGAAGGGTGTTGATCAGGGCTGGGGGGGGGAGAGAAGGTTGGGCATGCAGAGCACGGGCAGAAAATCCAGGGGTGCCCATCCAGGACAGCCTTTGGGGGCTGTCCCCCCTTTTCCCAGGGTTCCCAACACCATTTTCCTCCCCTTTCTCAGAGCAGAAACTAGTGCAGAAAACGACCAAAAACTGACCCAGCCCAGCCTCGAGGAGGGAACTGTTGGAGAATAGGCAAAATAGTCCAACTCTGCTATCGCATCCCCAACAAGCCTGAGAAGTGACGGAGGAGACAGCATCTGTGACAAGCTGCCCCAGTGCATGAGGCACTTTCATGCTCCAAGCCCTCGACAACCCGCTCCCACTTGCCTCCTCCATAATCTGGTTCCTGAACAGAGAAACCGCTCTGCCCCTGCCAGGCTCAGCCATGGGACACCAAGGCCAGGGGGAGTTGGGACCCTGGTGGCTTCATGCACGGAGCTGGCCACGATAAGATGGTGGAGAATGGTGCCCCCCTGCCCCACCCCTGAGCTGCCAGAACCCACGGCTCTTGTTTTTATTGACCCCCAGCAGAAAGAGGAGGGTCCCAGGTCTCCTGCTGGGGCCATGCCGTGAGATCCCCTGCCCGAGAGAGGTCAGTGTGCAGCATGGGGGTGAGGAAGGGTCAGATAGACCCAGGCTCCAACCCCAGCCCCCAACACAGCCACCATGCATTCTGGGGGGGGCCCTGGCCTCATCGCTAAGCCAGATGCATCTGCCCCTTGTCACGGGCTCCTTGTGGGGCATGGCCGAGAAAATGGGATACAGGCTGGGCAGCTTGGAGAGGGGCTGAAGTGGGGGTATGGCTGCAATGCAGGTCCCATTCTGGCTGCCGGCCTCCTGCCCTTTCATGAGGGTCCCCCTTCAGCTCCCAAGAGCCTCGACAGCCCCTCATCCTTCTCCTGGGCTTTCCCCATAGAAGAAAGAAGCAAATGCACATCTCGAGGGTGTCAGGAAGGAGATGTGTGTCCTCAAGCCTGGAGGACAGGGGTCCAGGGGGAGGTGATCAGAGGGGCACATGCTCCTGTGTCTTCCTCCCAAGAAGGAAGCCTGGGGGTGGGGCCATGGGGAGAAGGGCATGCCCCACTCAGCTCCCTCCACAGCAGCACACTCATTGCTGGGCAGGGGTAGTTCCTACCAGTAGGGAGCCACAAAACGTCCCCTCAGCTCTTGGCCAAACCGACTGGGCTAGGCAGTGTGAGGTGGGGTGGGAGAAAGCTCCAGTGGGCTCCCCGAGCTCCTGGCGAATGTCTAGACACCCCAGGGGCAAGACGAGGGTCTGGAACACAGAGACTACCATCCACTCGCTACAGTGCATGGGGGACACGGTACAGCGTCACGGGGACAGGGGTAAAAAGATAAGGGATGAGGATGACTGGACATCCCCAGCAAGAGCTCACAAAGGAGGAGGGGAGATGAGACAAACAGAGGAATAACTGGGCGATGATGGACACAGCCACTCTTACCACTGCCACCCCCCAGGGCTGACAGCAGCTGGTATACCTAGGCACCACACTCGGCAATTTAATTCCCGTGAGGACCACCAAGGCAGGAGCTCTCAATACCCCTGTTTCACAGATGAGGAAACAGAGGGTCAGAGAGGTCAGGTGACCAGCCTGTATTGCTCAGTCGGTAAGTTGCAGTATTGGGATTTGAACCCAGGTCTCTCTGACCCTCCATTCCAAGTCCCTGGCCAACCCCTGAAGCTGCCTCAGGGGAGGAAGAGATCAAGTATGGTAAGGTCAGCAAACGATATGAGAAGAAACCAACAAATACTGAATCATGCTGGAGCCTTCCACACACCTGGGTCCACCACCCAACGACCCAACAGCCAGGACCTCAGAAAGGGCGTGGAGGTCCCCAGGGATCTATTCAACAGTTAGAGACCCTACCCAGCAGCTGCAAGTTTCCACACCCCTCTCAAGCTCATGTGGACTGTTCCGGGACATAGCATACCCCTCAGCACACTTAACAGACCTTGTCCGAAGTCTGCTCTCAGGCTGCCATGGAATTAAACTAGAAATCAGTAAAAGAAAGACAGCTGGAGAATCCCCAACTGTTTGGCGATTAAACAAGATATTTCTCAGGAACACCTGTGTCAAAGAAGTCTCCGGAGAAGTTAAAAGCTATTTTGAACTAAATGAAAGCAAAAGTACAGCTCATCAAACTTTGCGGGATGAAAGCGAATATGGGAAGATGGCAGAGTAGGAAGCTCCAGGGACCACAGTCCTTCCACCAGAATGAGGATTAAACAGGCAGGAAGTGTCTGAAACAACCGTTTTGAAACTCCGGAGGCCAGGTGAGCACTGTACAAGCAGTAAGGAGCGGAGGCAGAGGCTGCTAAACTACAGGAAAGACCAGGAAATTGCTCTCTCTGCACTCTGTGGCAGTCGCCGGCGTCTGTCTCCCACTCTCGTGGCAGACTGCATGGGTGCTCCCTGGTGACAAAAAGGGACCTAAGAGTTCTAGTCCCCAAGACCAAGGGCGGCAGGGCCCATCACTGATCGCAGCTTTGGATCACGGGGGGCCCTGCTCTGAGTGCGGCTGCTATTCTAATGCACCTCAGATGAAGGCAGCATGCAAGAGACTTAATTAAAAGCACTGCCCTTCCTCAGGCCTGCAGTAGGGGGTTGAAAGGCTGCGTTTGCTGGACAGGTCAAGCGAGCTCACTTTGGAGAACCGTGGGAGAAGCTCCCAGGACCCTTCCCGACCCCCCGTCTCCTGCACAGCTTGAAGCTGGCCTGCTCCCCCTTTATGGGTCTCTGGCGCTGGTTCAGCTGGGAAAGACTGACTGTGGAAAGGCCTCTCCAGCTGCCCCACTCCTAGGAGGTGGCCTCCAGCTGAGAGAGCAAAAAGAGAAAAGGGAAATAGAGGGGTGGGCAACCTGGAGCAAAGGCTGCCTGCTTTAAACGCCTGGGAGAAGGAGGTCTGCCTTCTGGACGGTAGAGGGGGCAGGCGCTGAAACTTCCGAAACAGGGGAACTCCAAAACAACTGGCAAGGGCCAGCCCAGGAGAGGGCACAGGGCCAGGAGAGGCAGGGAGGACCTTGTACTTTGCATTTGCCTCGAGCAGACCTTCCTGATAGGAGGGTCAAAGTTCAAGAAACTCTTGTCTTATCACCAGGTGTTAAAATCCCAGGAAACAGACAGGTCAGGGAATAAACCCCAGAGTTAACATTTTAAAATATTGAAGTGTACAGTGTGAAACAAAAGAGTACAAGATAAACCAACAGGAAGTAAGACATCCAGAGGAAGACGATAAAAACCCAGAAAACACTGACAAAGAAGACCTCAATGTGGACATACCAGACCAAGACTTTTCAAAAATGATCAATGAGGAAATTCAGGACTTGAATGACATTTTCAACTAACCAGACCTAGCAGATGTACATAGAACAGTCCACCCAAAAACCACAGAGTGGTTGTTCTAGAGAGAACATGGTTCATTCTCTGGGAGAGGCCATAACTTAGGTCACAAAACAAGCCTCAATAAATTTTAAAAATTATTGAAATCATCATTTAAGGTTTCTTCTCTGACTACAGTGGAATGAAGGTAGACATCAGCAATGGGGGAAATGGAAAATTCACAAATATGGGGAAATTAAACAACATGCCTTTGCCAAAGAGGAAATCAAAAGAGAAATTAGGAACTATCTTTATGTAAATGCAAATGAAAAATACAACGTACAGGTTGCAGCAAAGGCAGGTGCTGAGGGACAAACATAGCTCTAAATGCTTACATCGAAAAAGAAGAAAGACTTCAAATCAGAGACAAAATATCCAAACTGGAAGAACCAGAAAAAGAAGAGCAAACTAAACCCAAAGCAAGTAGAAGGAAGGGAATGATAAAGATCAGAGTAGAGATAAATGAAATAAAGAATAAAAAAAAAAAAAGAGAGAGAAAATTTAAAAAAAAAACAAAAAAAGAGAGACAATCAACAAAACCTTAAGTTGGTTCTTTGAAAATATCAATAAAATTGGCAAATCTTTAGCAAAATTGACAAAGTAAAAAAAAGAGAAGATACAAATAACAAAAATCAGACATGAAAAGAGGGACATTACAACCAACCCTGTCGAAATAAAAAGGACTGTAAGAGGATTCTATGAACAACTGTACACTAAATGAAATGGATAAATTCCTAGAAACACTCAAACTTCCTAGACCAACTCAAGATGAAATAGAAGATATCAACAAACTAATTACTAGTAAAGAGATGGAATCAGTAATCAAAATCCCCCCAACAGTGCAGGCAGTGGTGGCGCAGCGGCAGAGTTTTTGCCTGACATGCCGGAGACCCGGGCTCGATTCCAGGTGCCTGCTCATGCAAAAAAATCTGCCCCCCCATCCCCAACAAGGACTAGCCCAGGACTAGCTGGATTTACAGAGAAATTTTACCAAATATTCCAAGAATATTTAACTCCAATCCCATTCAAACTATTCCAAAAAACCAAAGAGGGGGGAACGCTCCCTAATTCACTTTACAAGGCCAACTACTTCCTCATCCCAAAGCCAGACAAAGAGACCACAAGGAAAGAAAATTACAGACCAATACAGATGCAAAAATCTTCAACAAATTACAAGCAAACCAAATCCAACAACACATTAAAAGAATTATAAACCATGACCTAGTGGGACTTATCCCAAGTATGCAAGGTGGTTCAACATTAGAAAATCAACAAACGTAATACACCACATTAACTGAATGAAGGGGAAAATAAACCATGATCATCTCAATTGATGTGGAAAAGGCATCTGACAAAATCTAGCACCACTTCTTGAAAAAAAAAAAACACTTAGAACACTAGGATAGAAGGCAACTTCCTCAACATGATAAAGGGCATATATGAAAAACCCACCACTAACATCCTACTCCATGGTGAAAGTCTGAAAACTGTCCTTCTAAGATCTGACACAAGACAAAGATGCCCAGTGTCACTACTCTATTCAATCCCCTAGAAGTTCTAGCCAGAGCAAGTAGGAAGAAAAAGAAATAAAAGGCACCCAAACTGGAAAGGAAGAAGTAAAACTTTCCCTTCTGCAGATGCCATGATCCTGTATTAAAAAAAATCCTGAAAAATCCATAACAAAGCTTCTGGAGCTAATAAATGAATTCAGCAAAGCAGCAGGATACAAGCTCAATAATCAAAAATCAGCAGTGTTTCCATACACAAGCAAAGAACAGCTGAAAGAAGGAATCAAGAAAAAAATTCCATTTACAATAGCAACTAAAAGAATCAAATCTTTAGGAATAGATCTAACCAAGGACTTGTACACAGAAAACTACAAAACACTGCTCAAAAAGAATGAAAGAAAACCTCAGTAAATGGAAAGACATTCCATGTTCATGGACTGGAAGACTAAACATTGTTAAGATGTCAATCCTAGCCAGAGCAATTTATAGATTCAATGCAATTCCAATGAAAATTCCAACAGTCTTCTTTGCAGAAATGGAAACACACATCATCAAATTTATATGGAAGGAGAAGGGGTCCCAAATAGCCAAAGCCATCTTGAAAAATGAAGTTGGAGAACTCACATTTCCTGATCTTAAATCTTACTACAAAGCCACAGTAACGGTGGTGATTTAAAGTTTTTATGTACCCCAGAAAAGCCATGTTCTTTTAGCCCATTGCTATGGGTACAGACCTATCATAGGTGGGACCTTTAGGTTAGGTTATGTCAACTGAGACGTGGCCTGCCTCATTCAGAAGGGTCTTGATTCTCTTGCTGCCGACCTTTATAAGAGGATAAAGGACGCAGAGACGAAACCTAGGAAGCTCAGAGAAGCTGAGAGACAAAGGCATACCCACAGAAGCTAAGAGAGCAGCCACTGAAGTCAGAAGCTGAAAGCAATGAAAACCAGTGAAGAAAGAGCAGTAGATGCCAGCCATGTGCCTTCCCAAGTGACACAGGTGTCCCAGATGCCAGCAGCCTTTCTTCAGAGAACATATCATCCTGTTAAGGCCTTACTTTGGACATTTTCGTGGTCTTAGAACTGTAAATCTATCAGCTCATAAATCCCCATTGTAAAAGCCAATCCATTTCTGGTATATTGCATTCGGCAGCTTTAGCAAATCAAAACAATAATCAAAGCAGCATGGCACTAGCACAAGGATGGACATATAGATCAATGGAACTGAACTGAGAGCACAGAAATCAACCCTCACGTTTATGGCCAACTGGTTTTTTGACAAGGGGCAAAGACCACTCAATTAGTCTCTCCAACATATGGGGCTGAGGAAACCAGTTCTCCATTTGTAAAAGAAAGAGGACCCCTATCTAACTCAAAATGGATCAAAGACCTAAATGTAAGAGCCAGAACTATCAAACTCTTGGAAGAAAACGTAAGGCAGAAGCTTCAGGATCTCACGTCAGGCAATGGTTTCTTAAACATCAACCCTAAAGCACAAGCTCCAAAAGAAAAAATAGATAAATGGGACGTCATCAAAATTAAAAATGTTTGTGCATCAAAGGGCTTTAACATGAAAGTAAAGTGACAACTTAGAGAATGAGAGGAAATATCTGGAAACGACATATCTGATAAAGGCTTAATATCCAGAATATATAAATAAATCCTTCAACCTAACAATAAAAAAGTTAAGCCACCCAATCAAAAAACGGGCAAAGGGTGGGCCATGGTGGCTCAGCAGGTAGAATTCTCACCTGCCATGCCAGAGATCCAGGTTCGCTTCCTGGTGCCTGCCCAGGCAAAAAAAAAGGGCAAAACACTTGAGGAGACATCTCTCCAAAGAATATACATAAATGACCAAATAGCACATGAAAAAATGCTTAACATCATTAGTCATCAGGGAAACGTAAATTAAAACCACAATTAGACACCATTTTACACTGATTAGCATGGCTACTATTTAAGAAAAGAATAATAAGTGTTGGAGAAGATGTGAGAAATAGGAACCTGCTGGCAATTCATCCCTGCTGGCAATGTCAAATGGTATAGCCACTGTAGAAAACAGTTTGGTGACTCCTTATGAAGTTAAATACAAAATTACCAAATGACCTGGCAAACCTTCTATTAGGTATAGACCAAAAAGAAGTGAAGCAGGGGCATAAACAGATATTTGCACACCTTCATAGCAATGTTATTCAAAATTGTCAAAAGATAGAAGCAACTCAAGTGTCCACCAACCAATGAATGGATAAGTAAAATGTGGTATGTAAATAAAATGGAATCTTATTCAGTCTTAAAAAGGAGTGAAGTTCTGAGGCATGTTATAACATGGATGAACCCTGAAGACATCATATTAGGTGAAATAAGTCAGACACAAAAGGACAAACATTTTATGATCTCACTGATATGAAACAATTAGAATAAGCAAACTCATAGAGTCAGATTCTAGAATATAGGTTACCAGGGGATAGGAAGTTAAGGCTAAAAATATAAAGAGCTTCTATTTCAAATGATGGAAATGTTTTAGTAATGAGTGGTGATGACGGCAGCACTGTGAACGTAATTAACTTTTGTTAATTACCTGAATGTGGTTAAAAGGGGAAACGTTAAGTTGTGTATAGGGTAACGGAATAAAATTTTTTTTAAGTCCTTGGAACTGTACTACACCAACAGTGAACCCTAAGTTAAATCATGGACTACAGTTGATACTGCAATTATAAAAATACGCTTTCATCGGTGGTAACAAATGTACCACCCCAAGGCAGGGTGTTACTAATAGGGTGGTATACGGAAATCTGTATTTCATGTGTGATTATTCTGTAAATGAACAACTTAAAAAAAAGAAAATTTGCCGGATGCAGCCAAAGCAGTGCTTAGAGGGAAATTCATAGCATTGAATGCATATATTAGAGAAGAAAGAAAAGAAAAGACATGATCTGCTCTGAAGAGCCAATGTCATGGATACTGTAATTTTAAAAGGATGCTAGGCAGTGAAAACCCCATGCATCATCCAAACAGAAAGAGCCAGGGTCACACCTACCACCACAGGTCAGGAGGTTCTGCAGAAGCACGAGGTGGACGGGGCACGAGCAGCGTGGCGTTCCGTCGCCCTTGGCAATGCAGATGTGGGAGCAGCCACCATTGTCCCGGGCACATGGGTGGGCCACTGCAGAGACAAAATGGGGTGGGGGGGAGGAGGTTCAACCCTGCTGGTCACCTCAGGACTGTAGACTGGAGGGTGGAGGGGGTGAGGGCCAGGCAAGAACTCGTGAGAACTGGCACTCCCTGCATGCCAGGCCCCTGCAGGAGATTCTCCTGCAGCCTACAGAGTATGTTTCTGATAACATCTCCATGTTACAGGTGAGAAAATGGAGCCACCATCTGCACCAGCCTCGCTGCCCCCAACCATCACCCTTTCCTGGTCCACTATTCTCTCTCATGGTGCAGTGGGTTGGTGTCCCCCAAAAGATGGGTCCATATCCCATTCAAAAGAACCTGAAAGGTGACCTTATCTCAGAGTAGAGTCTTTGCAGATACGATTAAGTTAAGGATTTTGACATGAGATCATTCTGGAGGTAGGACAGGCCCTAAATCCAACGACAAATCGTCAAAATGGACACACAGGACAGATACAGGGAGAAAAATTCATGCAAAGACAGGAGCAGATAACGGAATGATGTGAGCAGAATTCAAGGAACCCCAGGAGCCACCAGAGGCTACAAGAGGCTAGGACGGGTACCCCTATAGCCAACAGGGGGAATGCAGCCTGGCCAACACCCTCATTTTGAATTTCCGGCCTCTAGAATTGTGAAACAATAAATTTCTGTTGTGTTAAGCCATCCAGTCTGTGGTTACTTGTTCCAATAGCCCCAAGACACTAACACATGTGAAAATTAGACTAGCAACAGCATCAAGTCCCTGGGGAACTGAGATTTTTCAACTCAATTAACCAAGTACAACGTCGAGACCTGAATCCAGGAAGGCGAGGCCAGCAGTTGGGAAGGCGGGCTCGCACCCCTCGGGTGACAAGAAATGACATAAACCATGCTACTGCACCCATCTCTACCCCCAAAGAAACATCACACAGCTGTCCCTCCTCACCCTTAAGGCAATGGTACTTTTTTTAATGGCAAAAGTCAGGGTTTAGAGCAGGGGATCAGCAAAATCCCTCTGTAAAAAGGAAGAAAATCAATAGTTTGGGTTTTGTGGGCCAGATCACCTCTTGCATCTACTCACCGTGCCAGCTGCAGCACAAAAGCAGCTGCAGACTATACAGTAACATGTGGACATGGCTGTGTCCCAGTAAGACTTTACTTACAAAAACCAGCAATGGTTTGCATTTGGCCCGTGGGCTATATAGCGTGCCCCCTGGTTTAGAGTTTTCTGTGGGACTTTATGGGAAAGCAGGCCAGGTGAGCCACGTCCCAAGTAAACAGGACAAAGCCCAAAGCATCTCCTGCCTGCACTAAAAACAGGGAGACTGCGTGTCACCCTCAATATCTCACATTGGCACCCATGGGGCCATCCTCCGGTTTCCAACCTGATCACTGCTCAGGAAACATCTTCCTGGTGCCCCGTCCCCTCGGGTCCGAGGAGTTGCTGGTCAGGGTGTCTGGGGTTCTGGGGACACCAGCAGGCAGCAGACCTGGGCCTCTGCGGGATTCAACGTTCACAGTTTTGGTCTTTACCAGCAACACTGAAGGAGCAGGATACCAGGAAACTAACTTTGCAGAGGACAGGATCAGGGACTGGGAAAATGTGGCCATTCTCACCCATATCATGGGGTGCTTGATTATCTGGAAGCTATTTTCCCAGCACTTTCATTTATCCAGGACCCAGCCAAGAACCCACCAGTACAGAAAACAGATCTCCCAGCAGGAAACACAGATACAGTCAATTTACTACGTGAGAGTTCAACCCTGACTCAGAGCCAAGAGCCAAAAAGACCTCACTGAGATTATTTGTTCAGAATTCACATATGATTCTATTGAGCACAAAAAAGCCAAGCGGTTAAGACATGGGCTCTGACTGCAATCTAAGTTTCACCATCTTTCTTAGCACAGAACTAAGTAATACCCTTTGTGACGGTTCGATTCTGGGGTCAACGTGGCCAAGCGATGATGCCCCGTTGTCTGGCCAGGCAAGCGTTGGCTTGGCTGTTGCTACAAGGACATTTCGTGGCTGGTGGGTCAACCGGAAGGCTGGTGTATTAAATCATCAGTCAGCTGACAGCACCTGTGGCTGATTACATCTGCTATCAGCTAAGGTGTGGTGCCCACAACAAGACAATCCAATCAGTTGAAGGTTAAGGAAGAAGAGAGACTCTTTCACTGCTTCTTCAGCCAGCGAGCCTCTCCTGTGGAGTTCGTCCAGACCCTTCATCAGAGCCGCCAGCCTCACAGCCTGCCCTACGAATTGTGGACTCTTCCATTCCCACGATTACATGAGACGCCTTTATACATTTCATATTTACAGATCTCTCTTGTTGGTTCTGTTTCTCTAGAGAACCCAAACTAACACACCCTTTCTTTGCCTTTCATTCCTCAGTTGTGAAGGAGGATCATTGTGAAATAATATTATAATATCCTGAGCACAGAGCCTGGGTGGGCAGCTGGCCAAAGGCGGAGGGGACAAGAGTAAAACCTGGTCCACGCATTATTCACAACAGCTAAAAGGCGGAAATGAACCAGGGGCCACCACCAGAGGAACGGAAAACCAAAATGTGGCCAATCCATAGGACAGAACATCACTCAGCCATGACGGGGAATGCAGTTCTGATACAGGCTATGCCACGGAGGACCCCGAAGACATTGTGCTGAGGGAAAGAAGCCAGACACAAAAGGGCAGGTTTGTATGATCTCACTTACAAAGTTACAGAGATGGGCAGCACGATATTGTGTTTGTGCCACCACTGAACTGTACGCACACACGTGGTGAGAACGGGAAATTCTGTGCAGTGTGTGTTACCACAATCAAATGTTTCTATAAAAAATGCTCATCCATCACCGAGGGCAGCAGCTGAGCCAAGAACAAGCCAAGAACCAGGAGAAACTCAGACAAAGAAACAAGGAGAATACAGGATGAGGGGGCTGGGGGAAGCAGGCAAGGTGGGCAGGGAGCCTCTCAGGGCCCAGAAGGGGTACCAGGACCTCACCTGGATTCTGAGGAAAGCTGTGAGTTCTAAGCAAGGCAGGGCAGAGGAGCAGCAGCTGCACCCTGAGAACAGGTGTGTGTTTTGACAAGCCACCCAGCCACCAGCATGGGGTCTGGAGCAGAGGGGACAAGACAGGAAACAGTGAGGCCAGGGGAGGACCCCTGCAGCTGGGTAGAGGGGCTGAGACGAGGAGGCTGAGACCAGGGTTGGTGCAGGGGAAGACAGGGAGGCAGGGGTGACAGGGCCAGCCGCCTTCCCTGGCGAGGTGGGCAGGAAGAGACTGCCCTGCTTCCTGCTCTGTCCTCAGCTCCAAGTACCCAGGGGGCAGCCAATGTGTATTTACCAGGTGAAGTGAGAGAAAAAGTGAGAAGACAGAGAAACAGGTGGATGCTTTATACACAGACCAACTTATCTGTGCACACACATCTACAAACAGGGAGAGAGAAGAACAGAGAGGGAAACAAGAGGACCCCACTTGAGATCTCTTCTCCCATGCCCTTTCCTGCAAGGTCCTAGCAAGGCTGTGGTGGACAGAATTCTACAATGCCCCCCAAGCTTCTCCAGCACTGTGAACATGATGAGGCATCATGCACACATGGCGTGACTGTCACCACAAGTGGCAAATGGGATCGTGCTAATGCAACTAAGGTCACTGACCAGCCGGCTTTGTGTCAATCAAAGGGGAGGCCATCTAAGGGTGGGCCTGATCTAATCAGGGAGCCCTTTAAGAGCAGAGCAGGTTCTGGCTGGTAGCAGAGGAGGTCAGTGAGACGAGAAGCCTGAGAGGGCTGTGACATGAGGGAGGAGCCACGGGGCAAGGAGCTGAGTGACTTCGGCTGGGGGTCAGGAAGAAACAGAGTCCTCAGTCTTACAGCCAACAACCTGAGTGAGCCTGGAGACAGACTCTTCCCCAGAGCCTCCAGCTAAGAACACAGCCCAGCTGACACCCTGATTTAGGATGGGAGACCCTAAGCAGAGAACCAGCTGAGCCACCCTTGTGTCCAAAATCCTGCTCTATACAGCCATGGGGACATAAATCTGTATTGTTTCAAGCCACAAAACCTGTATTCCCCAGGGGTCTCTTGGAATGCCTGAACATCTCACCCAACTTCAGCGCTGAGCCCCTGGCAATGGGAACGAGCTCACCCTCCCGGCTGAGGTCAGGGGTGGGGGTGAGGGCAGGGGGGCACTACCCACTATCCCAACCCGCCTGCTGTCCTCCAGGGGGGCCAGGATAGGGCCTTGGTGGGGTCACTGAGCTCTGAGCGGATGCCCCCTCCCCACCCCCAGCCTTTCCAGCCCCCACATACAGAACTCCTCTGGGCTGAGCCCCTCCACAGCGTGGAGGCCTGTGAGGTGGGCGATCCTCCCCTGGACACGCGTCCGCTGGGAGCCGCTGGTCTTCTCCACGCGCTCCACCATCTGCTGCTGCCGGTCAATCCAGTAGAGGTGGCTGCCGAGCACGGTCAGGCTCACGGGCTGCACGATGTTGTCGTCCTCCAGGGTCAGGCGGTTGGCCCCTGCAGGCAGGCCGAGGGCCGAGCTGAGCGGCTCGCCGCCAGGGCTCAGGGGAGCGGAGACAGGGCGCAGGGAGGCTGGGGCCGGGCAAGGGCCCAGGAGGCCCTGCAGGCTGGCTGGGGCCGGGCACTGGGGGCTGGGTCCCTGGGATCAGGAAGTCTGAGGCAAGCATTGAGGGCGGAGCCTGGTCACACGTCCTGCATGCAGGGCGTCTCCCCTCCTACCCCGTGGGACAAGCTGGGGGAATCTGGGAACCTTCTCCTGGCACCTGGGGCTCCCGTCTAAGGAGGCTGCACATGTGGGCACTGGAAGCAGTTCCCAGGCCTGGGACCCAGCTCCTCTGCCCATGCTGTGGGGCCGTGGGCAGCTTGCACACCCTCTCTGGGCCTAGTCTTCTAGTTCCACCATGTGGGACTCACAGGGACCCACGGCCTGGGAACTCGCCAGGTCAATGGGATGTAGGGCAAGCAGTTGGCGTGCAGTAGGTCCTTTATGGACCCAGCAGCCGCTGCCATTACCGATAAAAAGGAAGGCCAGGGGTGTTTCTGCAAAGGCCGGACCTGGGGGGCATTGGGGGACCCCAGGGCAGAGCCAGAGTGGGTACCTGACAGGTCACAGCTCTCAATGCGCTTGAGGTCGGCATCCACCCAGAAGAGCCTGCCCAGCGCGTTGTCTACCACGAGGGCCACCGGGCGGATCAGACCCGTGCTGAAGAGAACTTCACGCTCGGTGCCGTCCAGCGCAGCGCGCTCGATCTTGGCCGCTCGGTCCTGCATGTTGGTGAAGTACAGGTACCTGCGGAAGGGGGTTTTGCACAGGGACCGGGTCGGACAGAGCTTGTGCAAGACCCAGAAGTCACAACGAACGTCTTTCAGACATGGTCTTCCCAACTGGAAGTTGTCCACGCCGCCCGACAAAGCC
The DNA here is from genome assembly GCF_023851605.1 of Tamandua tetradactyla. Lineage (NCBI taxonomy): Eukaryota > Metazoa > Chordata > Mammalia > Pilosa > Myrmecophagidae > Tamandua > Tamandua tetradactyla. The sequence goes on from NC_135335.1 coordinate 6,142,182, forward strand.
CTGCTTCCCTCCTGCCCCTCGCTCTCTGATAAGGTGGCGTCTTGCCTCCCTGCTTCCCCACGGAGGCCGTGGAAGGGGCTGCGCTGGCAGCAGGGACCCCGGAGGCTCCTGATTGGGATGGCGGGTCTAGAGTCCCTCCCGGCCTCCGTCCCCACGCCCCATCCCATGCCCCGTCCCCTACCCCCGCTCGGCGTTGACAACGATGGCTCTCGGCCTGTCGCGGTCTCCGCCCAGCACCACGCCCATGGCCTGGCCGCTCAGCCGGTGGACGCTGATGGTGTTGGTGGCCTCGCACGTCCAGAAGAGCGTGCGGCTGTAGACATCGATGCTGAGGTCGTGGGGCTGCCGGTCCGGGTTCTGGCCTTGGCTGGGGGAGGTCAAGAGGAAGGGCTGTAAAAGAGGAAGGAGACAAAGCTGGCCCGGTCCGAGAGCCTGAGGGCACGGGCCCGCTGAGGACCTGGAAGCGGGAGCCGAGCTGCCACGGGGGTGGGGGGGGGGAGCTGGTTTGGAATCATTCCCATGGGGTCAGCTGTTAAGCACCTGCCTGGGTTCCGAGCGGGAAGAGGGCGGCCTGCAGCTTGTGACAGTTCCGGACACTGAGCCCGAGGCCAGGCTCCCACGTGCCCGAGGGTCTGCCCAGCCCAGAGCTTCTCCCATCTCCACGTCGCATCCTGTGCACCCACAGAACGACTGACGGACGCTGAAGGGTCAGCCCGTGGCCACCAGCCCTTCTCAAACCATCTTCTCCCTTCTGGATTTCTCGACTCACACTTTTGGATGAAGTCGCCAATCTAATGTGGTTTGTTTTGTGTGTGTGTGTGTGTGTGTGTGTTAATTTGGAATGCCAGGACCCCAGGCATGGAGACAAGAGTGCCACCTCTTCCCTGCGGGGTCAGGTGCCACGCTGGGGAAGAGGTTGGGGTGGGGAGGGGTGCAGGGAGGTGACTCCCAACTCCTCTTGGGAACAGCTGGGTCTGAAAAAGTGGCTCTCAGCACCCAGTCTCACCCTCTCCACTTTCTATGGAATCTCCCAAGAGCTCTGCCCGACCCCAAGATCCCTGCTGCATCTCAAGGTAGGGCCCTAGATTTCAAAGCCCACCCTCTGGCTGCACCAGGCTGGGGGTCCCAGCCAGAGTATTCAGCGGCTTCGGGGAAAGGGCTGCCCGATCTCCAGGCCTGCGGCCCCCAGTGCTCTGGGTGCAGATGCTGTCATCTGCAAAGGGGCCAGGGCCAAAGAGTCGGGGGACGTTTCAGGGAAGCAAAGTGGCCTGCTGTCGTGAACAGATCCCGGCACCCTCCCACAGAGCAGGGGCCCGATGACATGGTGGGTCTGCTCATTTGTGCCGCCTCAAGGCACCCCACTCAGTGTCTCAGAGACCTGACCTCGTGCAAAGTGGCCTTGGAGCTCTGGGGCTGCTACCACCTACAGTTTCGGTGAAAAGCTCCGGGCTCTGAGAAGGTAATGGGGCCAATGTCTCTGCTCCCTCTTCCCATCGAGACTCTGTGGGAATCAGCTTAAGATGATGCTCTCATCATAGGACTTTCATCTACCTCTTTACAGCAGTTAGAAAAAAAACAATCTCTAGGAGGGGTCTTGCTTCCCAAAAGAAGCCCCCTCCCCTAGGCCCAGCTGCTTTGGTCCCACTGAAAAGGGCCCCATCCACTCCCCAACCAGCGACTGGAAGCGCACTCGGGTGTGTGCAAACCCAGCACCACGGTAACGGACTGCGCATGTGCCTTTCCTCCGCTCTGCAGACGCTGGTATTCACACCCCCACAGAGAAGGATTGCACATGCGCCTATCCTCCAATCTGCAGGCGGCGATATTCACACCCCCACAGTAACGGACTGCGCATGCGCCTTTCCACTGCTCGGCAGACAGTGGTATTCACACCCCCACGGTAAAGGATTGCGCATGCGCCTTTCCTCAGCTCTGCAGACGGCAGTGTTCACACCCCACTGTGGTGGGAGCCTCAGAGTCGGAGGCCGTGAGTCTGCTCTCCCTGGCGCGGCTCCTCCCCCAAAAGCCACGGCACTCCTGACTGGGGATCCCACCAGCCGGGAGCAGGCTGAGGGGCCAGGGAGTAAAGGCAGACTCCAGCCAACCCTGGTCAGAGAATAGGGCCTGAGACCAGTTTTGGGGGTGCAGTCATGAAAACAGAACCATCTCAGCAACCTGGGCCCGTGCAGCCCCAAGTCCTGGCAGCCCTGCCCCAGGCACATAGAAATGAGAAGGCCAAGTGGAAACAGTTGGCCGGCTGCATAAAACCCAAGCACTTTTTACAAATACTTACACGCTAATGTGAAATTTCTCACCAGAATCCCACTGCACACCACCATCAGTACCCTCCACTCACCAGGTCAAAATCTTGGCCAAATGGAGAAGGATAAACAACATCAGCCTCCGGCTGGAAGGGTTGGGGTTCGGGGGGTGCAGGCAATGCCCCTGATACAAGATAAAGCAGGAACCAGCTGAGGGTGGGGGTGCACACAGGGCTCTCTGCTAGACTCAGGGAGGGGCTGTTTTTTGAACTAAGTAGAAACCCAGATGCTATTTCTGAAGTTTTTTTGCTTCAAAGTCTGTCTGCCCACTCAGGCTGGACACCATAAAAGAAGGCCTCTTTTAAAGCAATTTGCACCCACTAGGTTTCTCAGCACGGAAGCCACTATCCATCAATTAACACTTCCCAGTGTCCAAAGGACTGAAGTGCCTGTCAGCTGTTCAGGGAGAGATGAAAGAAGTCCATTCCCACCATTTCCACCCCAATTTGCTCACTGGGAGAGGATTATGGGGGTGCCCTGGTGAGAGAATTCAGAGCGGAGGAACAGGTGTGAATTTCAGCTCAGTTGACTTCTATCATCAAACAAGGGCAGAGACCTCATGTCATGACTTAGTAACTATGAATGTTCCTGGTGACACATCCTGCTGAAAGGCCTGTCCCGCCCGTGCCCAGCTCAGTGAGCTCAGCAGCAGAATCGACTCAACGGACACAGAAAATCATCTGAAAGTCTCAACCAACGAAACGAGTGTGTCTCTATATCTCTGCAATTTAAGACACCAAATCCCACTACAACCCTGCACTCATCTTTTTCAATGAAGAGACCCTCTGCTTCTGCAGCTTTGTAACACGTGTCTTTGGGAGCCAGCCACGCAGTCAGGTCTGCCTGAAAGTCCCACGCTAACCAGCACTGCCATTTTCCACCTTGCCAGGGCACAGATGGTCTGAAGATGCAGACCCCAGGCTGCCTTCAACATTCTCTCTGGAAAGTCACACGAACCTAACATTGAAAAGTACAGTCATACCATTATAATGCTCGTTATGAAATTTGTTCCAACAGGTTGAGAGATCAGAGAACAACCCGAGCGTGATGCAAGTTCTGTGTTTGCTTATGTGCAATTTCACCCGACAACAGGTGAGAGCAGAAACCACACTCGGCTGCACCCAGCCACAGAAGGAAACAAATGCACACTCCAGTGCCTTCCAGCTCCCTCAGCTCAGCCACACACCTTGAGCTCACCCATTGCACAGGAGGCTAGGCTTTCCGTCCAATTTCAGACCACCCTCCTTCCGGTGCTTGTCAGTAATTCGCAAGCTGCAGCCTTCCCAATACCCACGTCCACAAGCAAACGTCAGACCTTTTCCAGCTGAAGCAGTCTATAGCAGGGTTTATATTGTATGTACGTTGTTGCATACATACATTACGTATTTACATACATAATCACTGTGCGAGTGTAAAACTGTGCTCCTCCATTACTCATGTTCCACCTTTTGTGTTACATCTCACTGACAAGTTGAGTGTGACGCTCCTAAGCTCATTTCCTCCATAAGCCCTATTGTTTTCATGATTTTTACATGGTGTGGTAATTTTTAAGAACACACATACTGCATTTATAGCAAAACTGACTGCCCGATTCCTATGAAGTGAAGAATAAATTCAGAGCAATCAATACTAATTATTTCCCACAAACCATAAAAACACTGCAGAGGGACCAAAAAAAAAAAAAATTGAGGTTATCGCCACCCCCTTCCTCAGCTCCAGGCTTAAACCACTGTGAACTCCAGGTCCAGTTCCCATACAGTCACAGTCTGGGAGCTTTGCACTGCTCGGCCTCACCCCTCACAATGACATCAGCAGGAGTCCAAACCGTTATTTACCCAAGGCTGGGTGCCACGGGCATCGTGCCAGGAAGCTGCCCAGGTGAGCAGCAGGGGGAGGCCTCAGCCACGCCCACTGTCAGGTACACTTGCCTGGGTCCCGTCGTCCTTGGCGCGCTTGATGTTCTGGCGCCCATCCACCCAGTAGATGAACTTGTCCAGCGGGTCATAGCTGATGGCCTTGACGTTCCTTAGCCCGTGCAGTGGCAGGACGAGGTCTGGGCTGTGCTGGTCATCGGGGATCATGCGGCTGATGGCACATTTCTGACTGAACAGCAAGAAGGTGGTGGGGGCTGGAGGGAGGCAAAGACAAGGGGCTGAGCAGGAGCCCTCAGGGCTGGGCAGGGGCAGGCGGCTCTCCTCTCTGTTGGGAGAAGCATAGGCCGCCACTAGAGGCATGTAAAGAAAAGATCAGAAGGACTCGAGCTGCTCCCCAGGGGTGGACTGTGGTGCATTTTACCCTCTGTGTTGTATGTCTCTCGTATGAATAGTTTATAGGTGCATGTGCTACCTCTACAATCGATTAAATTTATTTTTAAGTTATCAAGGTCTAAAACAGCTGACATGGAACTCACACTCCCAAATGTGTGTGATGCTCGGGAGCCCTGTACTTTGCTGGAGGCCTGGAGGTGCCTGAGTGGACTGCTGCGACCAGCACAGCACATGATGAATGGTGACACCAGCAGAGGCGCCCCTGGGGCATTAGCGAGCAGCGTGTATAACACGGCAGGAGAGAGTGGGAATCTCCCACTCCCACTCCCAGCTGGGCATGGGAGCAGACCCCAGGGAGGCTGGTGGGGTGCTGCCTGGGGCTCCCTAAGAAGCACGGTCTCCCTGCCCCCCTGCTGCTCTGATTTTAACAGGAGCCTGGGACTGGAAGGGACTGGGAGTGTTCCTGGGCCCATGGACAAGAGGACCTTTTAAAGTCCCTGCTTTGCAGAGACATCAGAATACAGGATGGCCTCTCTCCTACAGCAGAAGGCAATGATCTAGAGACGTGAACAAATCTACCTGGGTTCAAAAACAGCAGACTCAGAAAGGACAGATGCCACAGTCTGAGGCCCGAGTCGTCATCCAGGTCTGCCGGCCAGAGGCAGGGACTCTGAGGAGCAGGTATCCCCTCTGGGGGTGGCTTACCTGCACCTTTGCTTGACCCTTCAAGGTCACAGTCCCCAGGGGAAAGCAATGGGACCAAAGGGAGCCCAAGAGTGGGTAGCCTCAGACTCTGCTCCTGGGCCTGTCCCATCCTCACTGTGGGAATTTGAGAAAGTGTCTCGACCTCTCTGAGCCTGTTTCCTCTTCTATCCAGCTGGAATGTACAGCCCACTAACATCCAGGGCTTCAGGAAGGCTCAAGCAAGGGAAAAATAGACAAGCTTTATAAACCATAAAGTGCTGCACAGAGGTTGAATTATGATCAGCTCTCTGCTGATGTCACAGGAAAAAATCCTGCCAACAGGATGCACCCGTGCTCTGTGGGGGGCCACTCCCCAAACTTCACTTTTCTTATCATTGAAACAGGAACAAAGAGGCACACCTAATTCAGATGCTCATAGGACCTGACACATGTCATGAGAGGCCACACAGCAAGGTGAGCCTGCCTGCCTAGGTTCAAACCTAGCCCTACCTCTTTTTAGCTGTGTGGCCTCAGCAGGTTATTTAGCATCTCTGTGCTTTGGGCTCCTCATCTGTGAAACGAGGATAGTGATATTCCCTACCCCATGGGCCTGAGGTGAAGATCAAATGAGTGCCCGTGGAAATCACATAGAATGGCACCTGGCTCTGTAAGTGAATGTTCTCCTCCAGTAATGGCTTTTCCCACCCAAAGAGCCTCCTGTGGAATCCACCAACTGAAGGTCTGGCCCATCTACTTGGGCCTTGATGAAGCGACAGGCTCAATCCCCATCCTGGGCCCATCAATAGCGTTAGGCAGTTTGTGCAGTACGCAACCTGCCCAACTGTCCATGTACACCTAGAAACCCCCGGCAGGGAAGTGCCTCGCGACCTCAGCTCCCAGATGCGGAAGCAGGCACTTACGGCTACAGTTGCGGCCACTGGGGTCCAGGGTATAGTGTGAGGCGCAGCCGCAGCGGTGGCCGCCGGGGATGGCGAGGCACAGCTGCCCGCACTGCCCGTTGTTGTGCACGCAGTCGTTGAGGCCGTCCTGGCGGGAGGAGTGGAACACCAGGATGTCCATCACGAAGTCCAGGTGGGCCTGGATGAGGGTGCGGTTGCAGCCACTGGCCTTGTCGGCCCGCTCGATGCTGTGCAGATTCCAGTCTGTCCAGTAGATGTAGTCGCTGTATTGCGTCAGGCCGAAGGGGTGTGGGAGGTCATCAGCAATCACAACCCGCTCCTGACCTGGGTGGGGACATGGGGCATGGGTCAGGGATGGGGAGCCAGGCCCCAGCCTCTGGGTGCCCAAAGCCTTTGGAAAACTGGCAGTGGCTACCGAAGCAGAGCAGCTGACCCCAAGGAGGCTGGGGGGCTGGATGGGGAGGGGGCATGACAGAGCCTCCTGCAAGGGGGCAGTTGCTGGAAGACCTGCCCCCACTCCACGTGGGTCGCGGCTGCATAGATTTGGTTTATGCCTTCATATACATGCCTATATAAGTCTGTGCATGCAAAACTTCTTGTATTTGTCCACTTATGACCTTTGTATGTTGTACCTCAACACAAATTCTTAAATACAGCTGTTAAAAAAACAATGCTGTGGCAATACCGTGGCTGCCAAATGGGTGAGCCTTTTTTTTTTAAGCTGGTCTCCTCCCCCCCCCTTTTTATTTTTTTTTGGCCTAGAGAAATTGTCGGTGTACAGAAAAATCATGCATACGATACACAGTTCAAAGTGGGTATTTGTAAGTGTGCCTTCATGGGCTTGTGATAAATAGTCAGTGCGAGCGTGCAGGGAAAGGACTCAGAATCCTGGCGCAAAGGAAGCGCTCGGTAAAGGCCACGTGGTGGGCAGAATTCAGCCCCCCAGAGATGTGCACGGCATAATCCTGGAACCTGTGAGTAAGTCACTTAACACAGCCAAAGGGTCTTTGCAGAAATGACTAGTGATTAAGTTTAGGATTTTGGGATGGGGAGATTAATTTTGGATTACCCAGGTGGCTATAACCACAAGGGTCCTTAGAAGAAGAGGGTCAGAGTCAAAGAAAGAGTGGGAGAGGCAACGGCTGGCTTGTAAGATAAAGCAGGAGGCCAGGCGGGAGCCGAGGACTGCAGGTGGCTTCTAAAGCTGGAAAAGGCAAAGGCATGGGCTTCCCCCTGGAGCCTCAGAATGAATGCAGCCTGCTGCCACTTGATTTGAATCCCAGGAGTCCCATTTCAGGTCTCCGGCCTCTAGAATGACAAGATGAAGCATGAGTGGAGCTTTAAGTCATTGAGTTTGTGGCAATTTGTTACAGCAGTGATAGGAAGCTCACATGGGCTGACTCTGACGTGTTGCGCTGCTGGGGTGCAATCCCAAGGAAATAACCCTGAATACGACAAAGCTGAATATCCCACCCAGCGCTGTCACTGTGGAATGCTGGCACCGCCGTCCGCGCCAGCCACTGATGATGTCAACCGTGGGGCAACTGCAGGAGCTGAGTACATGTCTGTGCATCTTCTGTGCACGAGGCTGCATGTTTGGGATGCTCTGGAGAGCAGGACCTGGCTCCGAGCCACGTGGGCCAGTGTGCCATAAAAACAGTGCCGATGCGAGAGTGGGAAAGGGGGAGGGAACACAGAGGGGCTGGGGGCCCTGACAGGATCTGCCCCTTGACCCAGGCGTGGTTCCAGGGTCTTTGGTTATCAGTGTGTGTGCACTGAACTTTTCTCCACCTTTATTCTATTTCATCGCAAAAATGGTCCCATGAAAACATATTAATGACATATTAACGTATGTGGGAATAAAAGAAAGCAGAGTAAAAATTTATGGGTGGTATGATTTAAAATCATTTTCTAAGTTTTCTTCATTGAAAAAGTAGAGCATTTTAAAGATTTTATTAAATATCAGAAAAGTTTACTGATTGCATATGTAGAATGGAATGATTTCTAAATGTTGTGTTAATTTTTTTAATTAATAAAAAAATAAAAAATATATATCAGAAAAGTTTAAAAATGAAAGATACGCATTAAAAAAATTATTTCTATATTAGTTGGAGACCGGAAAGAAATATGGCTAAGTGTGAACACTGGTTATCACTGAGTGGTGAAATTGTGGATAAATTAGTACTTTTCTTCCTATTTTTCTATATTTTCAGAAACGTTCTAAGTGGATTACTTTATTGTGAGAACAAAAAGTTGATAACTGGAGATGTTTCCCGACTGCCTCCATCTAACGCAAGTTGGGACCTGTGTGGTTTTCCAGCAACAGCTGTCACTACAGCTACACACTCAGAGGCACTTCCTGCATGCCAGGCACTGGTGAGGAACCTTTATGTGCATGGTCTCATTTAGTTCTCACAACCACCCTATGAAGGAGGTCCTGTTATTTGGAAGAAACTGAGGCACAGAAAGTTTAAGTAACTTGGCTGAAGTCAAACGATTAGCAGCAGCGGGGCCAGGCTCATGACGGGGCTCTGAAATCATGCTCCAGTCCAGCTCTAACCATGTCAGGCACCCTGACTCACCCACCGTCCCCATGGCAACGAGGCCAGCCCACACATTCAAGGGGTCAGTCAACAGCTGCGGAATGAAATGTAAAGCATGCCACAGCCGAGAGACCGCCAGGCCCAAACACACAAGGCCACCTGAATTCGGAGGGGCTGGACAAGTTTTCAGGGTTTTCATCTCAGGTCATCTTCATTCTGAGGTAAACAGGTTGCTCAGTCATTTCGGGCGACCAGAGCTACACTATGGTCTGTCTCTCATCGGGTACTAAGACGATGTCACGCAGATCACCAGGGAGTGGGATGGTTGTCTTGAAGACACATACAAACTCTGCCGTGGGCCTTGTAACCAGGACAGGCTGGCCCTCAGACAGGGCCCATGGTGGGGCAGCCCACCCCCACGGTCCTGGAAATCAGGACTCTGGGGTTCTAGCTCCAGCTCTCCCCACTGAACACTTGAGACAAGCCATTCGGCCCAGCTACACCTCAGTTTTCTCAACTGTCAAATGGGCATAATCCTGCCACGCCCTCCCCAGATGGCCACAGCACAATTTGAAAAGGAGCAACTTCTCTCTGGCTTACATAGCCCACATGCTAGCATACACTCCAGAGTCAGCGTGTCCTGGGTTCAAATCCAGCCCCCACTGCTGGGGGGACATGGGGCAAGAATTGCTTTTTAACTTCCCTGAGCCTCACTTACCTCGTTTATAACAGAAGTGAGGTCGCCTAACTGCAGGACACGGTCTGAGTGACCCAGCACAGAGCAGGGGCTGCAGGCAGGCTGGTGGCTGAGCCGAGTGCAGGCCTTGCCATCTGAGCTGTGCACCACAACTCAGCAGCTCTGTGACCTTGGGTAAGTCACATGACCTCTGTGGGCCTCAGTTTCCCCATAACACATACCACTACTTATGCCACACGGCCGTGGGAGGATCTAACGGGAGCATTCCCTTGCAGGGCCTGGCGGGGACCTGGCGCACAGGAAACGACGGCAGGAAGCGGTGACCCCCAGGAGAGCAGGGGGCTGAGCGTGCACCCGTGGGGGGCCCCCGCACCTCCGGCGGGGCACACTGAGCACTTGTCATTAAGTCCACCTAGGCCTCAGCTTCCTCATCTGTAAAATGGGCACAATGCCACGCCTTCTCCAGATGGCCACAGCATGACTTGAGAAGAAGCACATTCTCTCCGGACTACGCTCCAGCCCGCAGGCCCCGCCCGGCGCCTCACCCAGCATGTTGGACGACTCGATCATGTTGGTGTCCAGGTCGGTCCAGTAGAGGCGCTGGTCGGCGTAGTCGATGGTGAGGTCGTTGGCCCGGCCCACCTTCTCCACCAGCGTCCTGCAGCTGGTCCCGTCCATGAAGGCACGCACGATCCGCGGCTTGCCGCCCCACTCGGTCCAGTAGAGGTAGCTGGGGCAGAACCGGGGCAGGGCAGGGCGCGTGCTGGTGAGGCCACACTTGCCAGGGCCGGGGCGCAGCAGCGGGCAGGGCCCGGCGCCTCGGCCTCAGGCAGCCCTCCTGGTCCCTGCCAACACCCCTCCGGGCAGGGGGAGGGGCGAGACCCTGCTGAGCGCCACCCCCATCCCACCCCCATCCAACAACATACCAGGCGCCCCCCCCCCCGGGGGGGCTCTAACTGTGGGACTGGAACTCAGCTGCCTCCCCCCAAGCCTCCTCCTTCCCTTTTCCTCAGCAGATGTAGGGAAGGAAACTCACAACATCATTCCAGAAATGTGCAAGCCTAACGTGCCCTCTCGCTGCCCCCAGAGGCCCCCGGGAACCATCCTGGTAGGACGGGATCGTCCTCACTGCCCTCGTGGGGCCCAGGGTAGGCGGGGTCTGGGGCGCCCCCCACACATCGCAGGTGTTTTACAGGGTAGGTACTAACACCCGAGGGACAGAAAAGGAAATGGGTCCAGAGAGAGACGCCACCCCAGTGCCCCCGGTCCCAGGATGCAGGCAGGCCCCTCACGTCTGGCAAGGGGTCTGTAAGCCGTGGCTAGCGGCCTGCGAGAAGTACCCCAAAGTCCCAAGACTCCAAAGCTGGCCCTGAGACCAAGTCAGTGCAGGGAAAGGGGGCTAGGTGAGGGGCCCAAGGCAGGGCTGCTGGCCCCACAGTGCCCTAACTGGCCATGTGACCCTGGATAAGTCACTTGGTTTCTCAGAGCCTCAGTTTCCACGTCTGTAAAATCAGGGACAAAAATGCCCTCCCCTTGCAGCTGTCTGGACTGTGGATGAGGTCACACCCGTGAGCCCCTACTCAGTGTCTCATGCGCATTCCTTCCTCTGGGAGACGGGCCGGACGACTACCAAGGGGGGACCTGCTAAAGCCAGTGGTGGTCAGGAGGACCCCATCCCAGAGCTGGACCCCCCCAGGCAGAGCGGGCAACCCACCCCCCTCGGTCTCATCGCTGTGGTCAGGCTGGCGGAATCTGGCTGGGCCAGGCACAGAGAGCAGGAAGTGGGGGGGCTAGGGAGGTGGAGAAGGCAGAGAGGTGCAGGTATAGGGGGTTGGGAGGCTGGAGGGTGGAGGGGCCAGAGAGGTGGGGGCCCAGGGATGTTAGGGGATAGGGAGGTGGAGGAGGAAGGGAGATGGGGGGGCCAGAGGGGTGGGGGAGCCGGGGGCCCCAAGGAGGTGGGGGCTGAGGGAGGTGGGAGACCTAGGGAGGTGGGGGGCCAGGGAAGACACTCGTGTAGGACAGAAACCTACGTACCCCCTGGTGGGATCCAGGGCCAGCGACCTAGGGTTGTCCAGGTCCCTCCACACGAGGACCTGTCGGAACTGCCCGTCCAGCCGGGCCACCTCGATCCTGTTGGTGCCAGTGTCGGCCCAGTAGAGGTTCTTGCCCATCCAGTCGACGGCCATGCCTTCCGGGTAGTCGAGGCCGAACTCGATCACGTGCTCCACCGAGCTCCCGTTCATGAAGGCCCGGCTGATGGTCTGGAGCGGGGAGAGGGAAGGGCCACTTTAGGAACCAGAGCCTTGCCAGGGTCTGGCTGGACATGCTCAGTCCCTGGAGCAACCACTGGGCGCTCCAGGGACCAGGTCGTCAGCACCAGAGAGCTTTCAGTGGACATGGGAAATGCAGCAAAATACAAGGCTTTTAGAGAAACAGTTTGGCTTTAAAATCCCTTGTTCTCTTTCACTCAGTAATCTTCCTCCTGAAACTTTATCGCACAGGGCTGATGAAAATACGAAAAATAAGGAACTACTGAAAATATCAAAAGAACTTTATGCACAGGGATATTTAATACTGTGGGACTGTTTGCAACTGGGAAAAACTGGACACAACCAGATATTTATAATAAGGGAACAGTGAAATCAAACAGAATCTACATGCAGTGCAATACTTCACACATTTAAAAATTACAAGTTTGCCTTAACCCTACAAAGGACAGGTCAAGCCTGCTTAAAATTAGGCCTAAGAGTCACCCCCAAGAGAATCTCTTTTGTTGCTCAGATGTGGCCTCTCTTTCTCAGCCAACACGACAAGCAAACTCATCCCCCTCCCCCTCTCTACGTGGGACATGACTCCCAGGGGTGTGGACCTTCCTGGCAATGTGGGACAGAAATCCTAGAATGAGCTGAGACCCAGCATCAAGGGATTGAGAAAACCTTCTCGACCAAAAGGGGGAAGAGTGAAATGAGACAAAGTGTCAATGGCTGAGAGATTCCAAACAGAGTCGAGAGGTTATCCTAGAGGTTATTCTTATGCATTAAGTAGATATCACCTTGTTAGTCAAGATATAGTGGAGAGGCTGGAGGGAACAGCCTGAAAATGTAGAGCTGTGTTCCAGTAGCCATGTTTCTTGAAGATGACTGTATAATGATAGCTTTCACAATGTGACTGTGTGATTGTGAAAACCTTGTGTCTGATGCTCCTTTTATCTACCTTGTCAACAGATGAGTAGAACATATGGAATAAAAATAAATAATAGGGGGAACAAATGTTAAAATAAATTTAGTTTGAAATGCTAGTGATCGATGAAAGGGAAGGGTAAGGGGTGTGGTATATATGAATTTTTTTCTGTTGTCTTTTTATTCCTTTTTCTGAATTGATGCAAATGTTCTAAGAAACGATCATGATGATGAATATGCAACTATGTGATGATATTGTGAATTACTGATTATGTAGAACAGAATGATCATAAGTTAAGACTATTTGTGTTTGTTATATTTTTTAATTAAAAAATTAATTTAAAAAATTGCAAGTTTTCAATAATTTAGGAGAATACCCGTTATAACAATAAGTGAAAAAAAACAGGACATGGAATTCTATGTAACATCTGATTATGGCAAAGGGAAATACTAACATCACAAAAAAGTCATGGAGGAAATCACTGAAATGACGGCAGTGGTTGACCCTGGTTGGAGGGGATAAGGGTGATGTGCATCTCTTCTTTCTAACTTTCCATGTATTTCCCTTTTTCTACCATGAACCCTTGTGATTCAAATTCACAAAAAATTCCTTAAAAGACACGTAACATGGGTGGGCCACGGTGGCTCAGCAGGCAGAGTTCTCCCCTGCAATGCCAGAAACCCAGGTTCGATTCCCAGTGCCTGCCCATGCGGAAAAAAAAAAATTGAAAAAAAAAAAGATATGTAACATGAACGGTAGAATAAAAGGCATATGAATAAGCTGTTTCAGTTGTCCAATACTTTAGAACAGGGTCAGCAGACTTTCTCTGTAAAAGAACAGACAGTAACCATCTTAGGCTTGGCAAATTATACCATCGCTGCTGTCATGACTCAGTGCAGCAGTACAAAAGCAGCTGCAGACGATACATAAAAAATGGGCGTGGCTATTCCAATAGAACTTTATATATAAAAGTCAGAAAAGTTGGCCCCAGACTAGCTCGCCAAACACTGCTTTAGAAGATGCAAAAGTCTCTGCCTGCCTTTCTCCGGATGTTTCTCTCTGCACCATGACTGAAGAGAGAGTCTGCCAAGCAGACGGCTACTAGGGCAGACGCAGGAGGGAAGAGCCCAAAGATGATGATAATTTGTAACAAACACACAGAGACTCTCAAAGAGCCCATTTGTGCATCTTCTGGATTCCTATCACTTTATTAAAATAGGCTCACAATACTTCATGAGCCCAAACAGAACTACGATAAATAGGACAGTTCTTATAAAAACGCAGCTCTGGAGCGGTCATGCCTCACAGCTACGGCCACGAGGCCCGGCCGTCCAGCCCGCAGGGGCCCTACCTTCAGGCTGACGTCGGTCCAGTAGATGTGGTTGTTGGCGGCGTCGAAATCGAGCGCAGAAGCCTCCTTGACGCCGGTCAGCGGGATGGCCACATCATTGTTGCTGGTCTCCAGGGAGATGCGGTGGATGGCGGCTCTGCTGGTGAACACCAGGAAGGCCTCAGGGACGATGCAGGTCTTCGCGTCGCCCAGCAGCTCCAGGCCGATGGGGCAGCCACACTTGGTCGCGTGAGGCGTGAAGAAACATAAATGGCTGCAGCCGCCATTCCTCTCCGCACACGGGTTGGTCCCTGCGAGGGGGACATACCAGCACTGAAGAGCAGTGGGCCAGCCAAGATAGGGGCCCCTGATTTTAGTTCGTCCTCCAGAAAAACTACTAAATAACCAGAAACAGTACAGAACAGCTCCCGGGGCCACGTCAGTGACCGGACACAGCGTACCCCAGTCTGGACCAGTTGGACTGGCTGAGAGCTCCCTCAGAACCGTGAGTTCCCCAAGCCGTGGTGGCTAGCGCCCCTCCCCCACAGGCCGCTTCCCAGAGGGGAAAGGAAAGGACTTTATCAGCAGCAGGGGCTGAGCCCAACTAAATGCCAATTTTAACAAAATCTGACTACTAAAAATAGGTCCCCAGCTCAGGTGAACCTGGTCAAAGCGGAGGTTGCTCATTTTTGCCCCAGTACCAAGGGGGCAGGGGTGATGGAAAAAGGAAAAAAAAAAAGGAAACAGAGGTTTTTGTGGCTGTGTTTCTACAAAGGCTTGACTGCCTTTGGATACAGTGGCAGGGGTTCTCAGGCTGCAACTGCCCCAGGCATAGGCAGAAAGAAGTTCATTTGAGGGCTTGTCTGGAGCCAGTGCCTTCCCCAGGGGAGGGGTGAAGGCCAATTCAGGTGGAATCCCTCCCTCAAGGAATTCAGACCCCAGGGCTTGGTAATTTGAAGCCACTAAAATCAGCCGACAACCTCTCCTCTGTCTCCACCATGCCCCCAGCAGGGTGAGTCTGCCAAAGTTAAAGGTACCATATCATCTTATGCTGGTGGGACCTGCAGTCAGACAAGCACCACATACTGGGCAGGATAAGAAAAACAGAGCCCAGAGACGTCACAGGAAAGTCTTTCCATCTGCTGGGTCTCACCCTCAGGGAAAACCAACACAGGTGACTCTTTCCCCCTGACAGGAGGCCAGTTTGGTCTGGGAAAATCTGGCTGGGGTCTATAATATCTAAGTAGAGCCTGCTAAGTGTGGGGGGAAAAAGGCACCATTCAAGTAGGGCAAGAAACAAGAACTGAAAAATTCTCCTCTGCTAAACAAAACTTAAGCTAGAGGTCCAGATAAAGCTGAACCGAATGTCAAAGAACAGATAGACAACAAATCCATCCAGCAAGAAAACCCTAGGTAAAAGAAGTGAAAGCAATCTCCAGAATAAACTAATTAAGGTAATTAAATATCTAGACACCAGCAAAAAATAACAAATCACACTAGGAAAATTGAAGATATGGCCAGTCAAAGGAACAAACCAACAATTCAAATGACAAACAGGAGCTGAAACAATTAATTCAGAATATACAAACAGGTTTTGATGAAAACCTCATCAAAAATGAAATCAGTGAATTGAGGAAGGATATAAAGAAGGCAAGGAATGAACAAAAAGAAGAAATCGAAAGTCTGAAAAAACAAATCACAGAACTTAAGGGAATGAAAGGCACGGTAGAAGAGATGAAAAAGACAATGGAAACCTACAATGGTAGATTTCGAGAGACAAAACATAGGATTAGTGAACTGGAGGACGGAACATCTGAAATCTGGCAAGAAAAAGAAAATATAGGGAAAAAAATAGAAAAATATGAGCAGGGACTCAGGGAATTGAATGATAATATGAAGTGCATGAATATACGTGTTGTGGGTGTCCCAGAAGGAGAAGAGAAGGGAAAAAGGAGGAGAAAAACTAATGGAGGAAATTATCACTGAAAATTTCCCAACTCTTATGATCGACTTAAAATTACAGATCCAAGAAGTGCAACGTACCCCAAAGAGAATAGATCCAAATAGATGTACTCCAAGACATTTACTAATCAGAATGTCAGAGGTCAAAGAGAAAGAGAATCTTGAAAGCAGCAAGAGAAAAGCAATCCATTACGTACAAGGGAAGCCCAATAAGACTATGCGCAGATCTCTCAGCAGAAACCATGGAGGCGAGAAAACCATGGGATGATACATTAAATTATTAAAAGAGAAAAACTGCCAACCAAGAATTCTATATCCAGCAAAACTGTCCTTCAAAAATGAGGGAGAAATTAAAACATTTTCAGACAAAAAATCATTCAGAGAATTTGTGACCAAGAGACCAGCTCAACAAGAAATACTAAAGGGAGCACTAGAAACAGAAATGAAAAGACAGAAGAGAGAGGTGTGGAGAAGAGTATAGAAAGGAGAACTATGAGTAAAGATAAAAAAGAAGGAAAATTAGATATGAAATATAAAATCCAGAAGGCAGAATAGTAAAAGAAAGTACTACCCATGCAGTAATAACACTAAACGTTAATGGATTAAACTCCCCAATCAAAAGACATAGAATGGCAGAATGGATTAAAAAACAGGACCCATCTATATGCTGTCTCTACTCAAAGGACATGAGGGCAAGGACACAAACGGACATTTGCACACCAATGTTTATAGCAGCATTTATTACAATTACCAAGAGACGGAAACAGCCAAAATGTCCATCAACAGACAGATGGCTAAACAAACGGTGGCATATACATGCGATGGAATATTATGCAGCTGTAAGACAGAATAAAGTTATGAAGTATGTAACAACATGGATGGACCTTAAGGACATTATGCTGAGTGTGATTAGCCAAAAACAAAAGGACAAATACTGTATGGTCTCACTGATATGAACCGACATTAGTGAATAAACTTGGAATATAAGAGACCATCAGGACATAGAAATAGGGTAAGATATTGGGTAATTGGAGCTGAAGGGATACAGATTGTGCAACAGGACTGAATATAAAAACTCAGAAATGGACAGCACAATACCACCTAACTGTAATACAATTATGTTAAAACACTGACTGAAGCTGAATGTGAGAATGATAGAGGGAGGAGGGCTGGGGATATAAATGAAATCACAAAGAAAGATAGACAATAAAGATTGCGATGGTATAATCTAGGAATACCTAGAGTGTATAATGATAGTGACTAAACGTACAAATTTTAAAATGTTTGTGCATGAGGAAGAACAAAGGAATGTCATTACTGCAGGGTGCTGAAAATAGATGGTAATTAATATTTTAAAATTTCACCTTATGTGTGAGACTAAAGCAAAAAATATTTATTTGGTACAAAATTTATATTTTGACTAGTGCATCTCCTAATGTAACTTATGTTGATATAGCTTGATTGAACACCATAAGTACTTGGAATCTCAGGTGGGACATGAGATTTTGTTGGATTGTCCAGAGTGATGCCCCGATGAATCCCAGAGTGATTTGATCAGTGAATGGAAAAGTATTTGCACAGCCCCCTTCAGGGAATGGTGAGAACGGGGGAAAATTCAA
Organism: Tamandua tetradactyla; assembly: GCF_023851605.1. Lineage (NCBI taxonomy): Eukaryota > Metazoa > Chordata > Mammalia > Pilosa > Myrmecophagidae > Tamandua > Tamandua tetradactyla. The sequence continues at coordinate 6,159,705 of NC_135335.1, forward strand.
CTTCCTCAAGTTGAATTCTTGATATTCTCACAAGCAGTGTGGACAACCAAAGCTATAGGCTGAGCCCCCAGTCTTGGGGTTTGTTCATATGAAACTTAACCCCACAAAGGATAGGTCAAGTCTACTTAAAATTTAGGCCTAAGAGTCACCCCCAAGAGAGCCTCTTTTGTGGCTCAGATGTGGCCTCTCTCTCCAGCCAACACGACGAGCAGTCTCACCACCCTCTCCCTCTCTGCATGGGACATGACTCCCAGGGGTGTGGACCTTCCTGGCAACGTGGGACAGAGATTCTAGAAAGAGCTGAAACCCAGCATCAAGGGATTGAGAAAACCTTCTTGACCAAAAGGGGGAAGAATGAAATGAGACAAAGTGTCAATGGCCGAGAGATTCCAAAGAGTTGAGAGGTTATCCTGGAGGTTATTCTTACGCATTAAGTAGATATCACCTTGTTATCCAAGATGTAATGTAGAGGCTGGAGGGAACTGCCTGAAAATGTAGAGCTGTGTTCCAGTAGCCGTATTTCTTGAAGATGATTGTATAATGATATAGCTTTCACAATGTGACTGTGTGTTTGTGAAAACCTTGTGCCTGATGCTCCTTTTATCTACCTTGTCAACTGACAAGTAGAACATATGGAATAAAAATAAATAATAGGGGGAACAAACGTTAAATAAAAAAAAAGACAGGCCTGGCTGTACTTGGGCTGGGTGTCAGATGGGGAGGGTGGGTGCCAAAAGCCCCATCATGGGTCGGAGAATCAAGGCTCTCACCCTGCTAGTCTCACAGCTGGCTCTGACCAGACCACGCCATGCTGGGCACAAGTCCACGTGTCACAGGTTTTTACGTACTCCACCCCTACGGGACCTTGGAGGCAGGGGCTAGGGCTCATCCCCCTTTTCAGCAGAGGGAACTATAGCACAGAGAGCCTGTTCATGGTCACACAGAGAGGAAACAGCTCAGCAGGCAGATGGTTCCTAGAGGTCCAGCCTCCTGGTCTCCAGTTCCAGTCGCCAAAGGATGCAATGACGCCTCGAGGCAGTGGCAGGATGAGCCGCCTCTTTCCAGGGCGTCAATCCCTCCCAGCTAACTGGACTGGCCCTGCAGATTCCCACCCAGTTGCTCCCCTCAATTTGCCCACACTGGAAACACACATCTTCCCAGGACAATCAGAGGTGCCCCTTTCACTAAAGCAAGCTGTACTTAGCACATTCATTTATTTTTGGCCAGCCTGTTAATCTCGCTCATCTCCTGAAGCACTGTTAAAATTGGCTTTAATTTAGTCTTATGTATTTAAGTTAAAAAAAGAATCCTTTTCCCCATCTCCCTCTGTAAATCCTGGGATCCAAGAGAAAAAAGGGAGCAAGGAATGAACTCAATTTCTCAACATGAAATCACAACCCCCAAGGATACATCCTTTTATCTCTGGGGCTGTTATTTCTTTTTTTTTTTTTTTAAAGGTATCAATCATAGATGAACCCCACTTAGCAGAATGGATAGCAAATTTGTTTTTAAAAGCGGGTGGTGAAAGCAAATTTGTTTATTCCATCATCTTTGCTTCGAGACTAAAAGCCTGTCCCCATTATATAGATATCACTTTTTCAGTTAAGGTGTAACAGAGAGGCTGGAGGGAACTGCCTGAAAATGCAGAGCTGTGTTCCAGTAGCCATGTTTCTTGAAGATGATTGTATAATGATATAACTTTTACAGTGTGACTGTGTGATTGTGAAAACTTTGTGTCTGATGCTCTTTTTATCTACCTTATCAACAGATGAGTAAAACATATGGAATAAAAATAAATAATAGGGGGAACAAATGTTAAAATAAATTTAGATTCAAATGCTAGTGATCAATGAAAGGGAGAGGTAAGGGATATGGTATGGATGAGTTTTTTTCTGTTTTCTTTTTATTCCTTTTTCTGAATGGATGCAAATGTTCTAAGAAACAGATTTGAGAGCCATCCTGCCTGGGTTTCAATCTTAGTTCTGCCACTTTCCGTTTGATGTTGAGCAAGTTACCTGACCTCTGGGTTCTTCAATTTCCTCAACTATGAAACGGGGATAAATAACTGCCACTGACCTCAGGGCTATGGGTCTTTGAGGATGTGATTAAATTAAGAAGAGGCCAAACTGGACCAGGATGAGTGCTGATCCCATGTGACTGCTGTCCTTACAAGAAAAGAAAATGTGGACACAAAACACCGGGAAGAAGGTCATGTGAAGATGGAGGAGGCAGGGACGGGAGTAACGCATCTATAAGCCACGGAATGCTAAGGATTGCCAGCAAACACCGGAAGCAAGAAGAGGCAAGAAAAGACTCTCCTCTATGGGTTCTAGATGGAGCATGACCTGCTGACACTTTGATTTCAGACTTCTACCATCTAGACCTGTAAGAAATTTCTGTTGTTTTATGCAAAAGAATAAAAAAAAGCCTGTCCCCAGTGACCCTGAAACATGAGCTGCTCTCCCAGGTCACCCCATCCTGCCCCACCTTTAGGACTACACTCAGGCTGTCTCCTCTGCCGAGCAATCCTCTTCCTGGAGAAACCCACCCTCCACTGTGCCCCAAGTTCAAGCTTAAGTTACTCCCTTATATTGTAAAGGCAAACATTCCTCTAACAGGGGGGTTGGGGCTATCCAATGCGTATCAGAGCCAAGGAAGGAGTGTCTCACCCACTAGACTGTGAGCACCCTGGGTCTTCTGCATTAATTCATTTTTTATTCATTCATTCCTCCAACAAAGAATTACTGAGTTCCCACAATGTGGGAGCTTCAGATCCTTCTGGAACACAGTCCCTGCCTTTCTGGAGTTCAGTTCCATCTCCCCACCCCACGGGACCCAGCTCTCAACCAGTGTAGCCAAATGATCTGAATTTTGAATCCTTTTCATAAAGAGACATGTGATTCTGTTAAGTAACTCCTACGAGAGTTTTGGGGCACGTCCTGGCTTTCAGATGAAAGGCGTGGCTCTGGGGGTCCAAGCCTGGCCATAGTGGACAGCAATCAGAGGGCAGCCCAGTGGTGAAGCAGGGACAGAGGTCAGGACAGACCTGCGTGGGGGCCTGAGCTCAGCCGCCAGCTGTGTGGCCAGGCCTGTCTCCAAGGGCTTATTAAATGGGGTAACCACTGCACTTAGCATAAAGGCCTGCTCTGAGGAAGTTAGAGCACGGCACTAGGCCGGAGGTGTGGGACACAGTAGGCAATCACCAGTGTTAGCCTTGTATCAATTACATCACTCTTATTTCAATTCTAAGCAACAGCCCCAGTCAATAGCCACAACCCCATCAATACCCCTGGCCAAGAGACCACCCCCACCCACTGCTGTCTTAAACCAGATATTGTTACTATTTCCTCTCCCAGCTATCCCTTCTCTTCCCAGTCCCTGAAACAGGACAACCCCCAGGCTGGCCTCTTGGGCCCCAGGTCTGGCCCTACCTGGGCCACCCATAAACCCGTCACTTCTTCCTTCCCCAGCAGCTGCCCCGGACGCACCCATGACTTTGGCCACGTTCACCGCTTTGAGTCCCATCAGATCGGGCAGCTGGTCTACGATGACGTCTCGGCTCGCCTTGATCTTGTGCACGCGCTCGATGCTTCTCCTCTGCCAGTCGGTCCAGTAGATGAAGTCGCCCAGCAGGGTGAACCCGAATATGTGCGGGAGCTTGTCCTCCAGCAGCGTCCGCCTCTTTGTCCCGTCGACGTTGATCACCTGTGAGATGGGGAGACACAGCTCTGGCCCGGCTGAGGTCGCTCCAAAGAGAGCCTCCCTGGAAGCGGCCTGGGGCCTGAGCAGCCTGCAGCAGGAGGGGTTCAGTTCCCAGGGCCTCATTTTCAGCTGTACTTTGCCAGGCTACTGACATTTTTGTTATGATGCCTGTCATCTCGGCTGAGGGAGCAGCAATGGCAACTAGTCTAGGGTCCTTTTCCCAGCCACCCCTATCTGGGTCTAGATGCCGAGTGTGATGGAGAGGCAGCTTAGTTTGCAACAGGTAAAGCAAACAGGCACCCCCTCCCTTTCTGTTATGGAGCATCTGGTAGTGAGTGGCTACCTGGAATACCGATGGGAATCTCAGACCAGAGCTGGAGACTACAGGAAAGAGTTCTGCAATTGACTGACAATGCCTGCCCTGGGTACAAGAAGGAGTTCTGGGATTGACTGGCAATGCCTGCCCCAGGTGCAGGAAGGAGTTCTGGGATTGACTGGCAATGCCTGCCCCGGGTGCAGGATGGCGTTCTGGGATTGACTGGCAATGCCTGCACCAGGTGCAGGAAGGAGTTCTGGGATTGACTGGCAATGCCTGCCCCGGGTGCAGCAATGGCAGTATCCATATTATATCCTCAACAGGAAAGAAAGGCTAGGCTACTAATTCATCAGTGGACACAGGAGGAGCTTTCTTCCCTTCTCTGCAGATTAATTTCTTGCACATATAAGGACAAGATGAACTGTGAGAGCTCTTCTTGTTCTCCATCTGAGCCCATAGTTCTAAGACACTTTCCTCCACCAGACACATTATTTATTGGCTGTTTACTTCAATCGACAGGAGCTAAATCTTTTCCTCGAAGAGTCAATGCTGATTAAAAGCAACACCCACAAAAGCCACAGAGGTAGGAAAATACTGACAAACATAAAAATGTCTTCACAGACTAAGACAGACAGACAAACAGGGCAAGATGGGATTCTGATGAGACAGTCCATTATAAGCTCATGTTAAAAGAAAGTCTTAATAAAAAACAACTGAAACACAACATCCAATCCCACAGCTCTCAGAGCAGGAGGAAAGAGACAGTTTAAGGCAAGCCTCAGCAGGCCTCTTGCAGCCAGATTACATTTCCCTCATCAGAAAGGCTACAACTCCTCAGCGTAAAATGTGAGAGAGGAAGTGGCAAAAATACGAACTAGGCCAAAGGCATGGATGGTTAACAGAGCCAAGGTTGGTTCCCTGTTGTCGAGGGCAGAACTGCCAAGTGAACAGGAAAGGGTGGCAGCCAGCTCTGCCCCATGGGTGGCCCCTGCACCTTCACGGATCTGAGTGTCTCCACCTGTAACTAGCCTGGGATAAAGTCACAAAGGGAACTTAGCAAAACAAAGATGCCTGGACTCTACCCTGGAGCAATAAAATCAGACTCTGTTAAAGCCAAGAGCCCAGGGATGGGAGGGGGCGGGGGTGGGTCTTAAACTCCCCACAGGTGTTCTAATGAGCAGTCCAGGTGAGAAGCCTGCATTAGAGGATCCTGTCACCCACGGACGGCAGTGACCAAATGATTCCAGTTTCTGTGCTCTCAGCACGCACCAGATGACAGGATTAACTCCCCAAAGACCCTCTCGCCAGGATGGTCTGGGATGCCAGCTCCCTCTGCACCCTGCCTCCCCAAGCTCCTACACAGAGGTGGGGCCCCAGCAGGCGAGCACAAAACCCACCAGGAGAAGGATCTGGGCTCCAGCTGAGGACCCAAGGACTGGAGAAGGTGAGGAGTTTCCACCAGAACCCACAGCCCCTTCGAGGTAGCCTTGGACCCCTGCTAACTCCTCAGCTCGGAACGTGGTGGGGGAGGGGACCCCAGATGCAGTGTGTTGTTAATGCAGAAAAAACACCCACCCGGAGAAAAGAGAACCCAGTCAGGACACCAAAGTGTCAGTAATGGGTGGGAGGTTTCTCTCTCCTTTCTCTATTTCTGCATTTTCTTGAATAATGAAATGACCAGTCATGAGTAGGGAAAGTGAGTGACAGGAAAGACACTTGGCCGAGGGTTGGATGTCACTTTTCCCTCCCGGCTCAGCCCCGGGGCAGGGCAGGTCATGACCTTGGGGTATCCCGGCTGGCGGCACACCCTCAGATCGGCAAAGGATTCACCCGAAACCTCCATGGCACCCCGGAAGCCCGCATTCGGGGCCTCCAATGTAGCAACCAGCTGGCTCTCCAACCTGGCCAAGCACCGGGGCTGCCAGGAGCCCCTCTCCGCAGCTCCCACCCTCGAGAAAACATCTGATCCTGAAACGGGTCATTCTGTGACCGCGTGCAGCACCCCCTGGTCCGATGCTGCACGTCTGCAAGAAATAACTCGGCTGTAGCCGCCCCTCCGAGTCCCGGAGCCTGGCAAGCAGGTCTGTCTGTCTGTCTGCAGGGAGCACCCACGTGTAAAAATTTCAGGTTCTGCAGCATCCAACTCAGTAAACTGCCACCTTTCCTGGAGCAAGGCTGCTCCAAGGATCCCTGAACAGGAATGAGGGGTAAGCAGGCAGCACATAGAGCCTGGGTCCCTTCCAATACCAGGAGGGTACTGAGTAGGAAGAGAAAATAGGATAAAAAAAAAAAAAAACAGGATCAAACTTGGGGGCACCCAAGAATGTTGGGACCAGGACAGGATTGGAGATGGCTCTTGTAGACTGGGGCTCGGCAAACCCTCCCCATAAAGGGCTGGGTAGGAAATATTTTAGGCTTTGCAGCCATCCGGTCTCTGTAGCACAATACAATTACAGAGAAGGCATAAGCGAATGAGCATGGCTGGTGTTCCAATAAAATTTTATTTATGGATATGGAAATTTGAAAGTCAAAATTTTGCAGGTGTCATGAACTATATTCTTCTGATTTTTTTTCAACCATTTAAGAAGGTAAGACCCACTTTCAGCTCGTCAGTGCTACAAAAGCAGGCGGCAGGCTGAATGTGGCCCGTGGGCCGCAGTTTTCGACCCCTGTTCTAGGACCTCCCATAAACTCGTTTTTCAGGAAACGACATTAGGCCCAAGGAGTTAAATCTGAAGATGAAATGGTCAAGTCAGGTGGCAAAGAAACCCCGAGTGGCAGCCTTGCTCTCGCCTGGCCTTTGGCTTCTTTGTCCCAAGGGTCAGCCTCTGGCCCAGGGTGGGACAGGAGGGGGTTGAGAGGGGGAAGGTACAGCAGACACCTGCTCCTGCCCATATGTCACAGGAGGTGCAGCTTAATGGCTGTGCAGTGGGCAGGAAGGGAGGGGCACCCAGGTGTGGCATATGGGGGTAGGACCCCCAGCTGTGGAGACTTGCAGGTGGGCTACAAAACAGGTAGGAACCCCCAAAAAACACTGACTACACTGAATCCTCTATTTCCACAACTTGGGCTTATAAAGAGATACACAAAATGAGTGTAAACGGTGCAACTAGCTCTTTGAGACCACACGTTTAAAGGAAAAACGTTCTGTCTTTTTTCTGATGCAATAATTGTCACAGTCAGAGGCACAGCTCCCCAGTTAAAACTGCTGGGCTTCGTTTCTTACATGCATTAAGAAGCTGCTTGGACTCGCTCACAGTATCCAGAGACACACCTCCCAAAAGGCTCCCAGGGCTCGGGGACGGGAACAGGGCCCTCCAGCCCTGCCTCCCACTGCTCGGGCAACAGGAAGTTTGTCCTTGGTGGTCCACGGTGTCACCTGCAACTGCTCAGTAAGTGTCGGAAGCAGGGCACCAACGCACTTGCTTTTAACTATGGCTTGGGCCCTGGAGGGGGGTAGGGCCCCCCTGGGCCCCCTGTCCCCTGACAGCACTGGCAGACAACACTGATGGCCACCAGCCACGGGAGGGGCAGGTCCCGGCAGGGGGACCGCAGAGAGTCATGGGGCTCTGGATGTCCAAGATGAACACTAGGCCACACACAGGTGACATGCCCCACCAGCACGTCCTGGAACTGTGGGTGCATCCACACGGGCTCTTGCTGGCTCCTCCCTGGGGTGGAAACAACCCCAAGGGGCACGGCTGAGGAGCAGGGAAGGAGAGGCAGCTCCTTGAACCAGCACCAGTGCTCTCTCTTAGTAACAGCTAAGCCGTCACCACGGACACGCCTGCTTACTGTAGAAATGGAAATGACGCCACTGTTTGCAGTGCGTCCTACCTCTTTGTCTAGCCCAGTCTGAACTCGCCCTACCATCCATGCCCAGGACATGCTGATGGACCGAGGGCAGGGCAGGCCAGAGAGCTGCACCAAGAGGGGGAAACTGCCGGTAGGTGCACACGGGGAAGGTCCCCACCCGGGGGCTATGTGAACCTGGAGCATTTCCCCGCTGAACAAAAGGCCGGAAAGGGACGCGCAAGCTGCAGGTGAGACGCCAAGCAGCCTGGACTCCTGACACCTGCACGCGGCCCACACACGCACACGGCGCACACGTGTGCATTTTGTAAAGAAGCTGCAGCTTCCACCTGGCTCGTTTGCACTTTTTTTTAATATTTAGGTTGAGTAATCTTCACACACATACAGTCCATTCACAATGTACTATCAGTGGCTCACAATATCACCACAGAGTTGTGTATTCATCACCATGATCATTTTTAGAACATTATACATCACTCCAGAAAAAGTAATAAAAACTCAGGTCCCACACCCCTTACCCCTCCCACTCACTGACCACTAGTGTGTCCATCTACCCATTTATTTTACCCTTAGTCCTCCCTCTTATTTGTTTACTTTTTACCCATATTTTTACTCATCTGTCCATACCCTGGATAAAAGGAGCATCAGACCCAAGGTTTTCACAATCACACAGTCACACTGTAAAAGCTGTATCATTATACAGTCATCTTTAAGCATCGAGGCTACTGGAACACAGCTCTATAGTTTCAGGTACTTCCCTCCAGCCTCTCCATTTCCTCTTGGATAACAAGGTGATATCTACTTAATGCATAAGAATAACCTCCAGGGTTACCCGCCCGGCTCTCTCCAGAACCCCTTGGGGACCCCAGCCGCCACACTGTGTGGAGCTCATGCTGCAAAGAGCCCTAGATGGCAGGACACGACACCTCCAGCCACGGCCACGTGGGCTGTCTCACCACTGGGCCCGCCAGCCCTGGGCCAACCACGACCCCAGTGGGCATCCTGACAGCAGCCTCGCCGAGACCCCGAGGCCCGGCACAGCAGCGGGCTAGGCCACCCCAGCTTCCCAGCCCCCCAGAACCGCTTGAGATGACATTTATTGGTTAAGCCGCTAATTTGACATAATTTGTTCTATAGCAAAAGGTAAGGAATTACAAAGGCACAGCGGGGACCACACAGGACAGATATGGGAAAGCAGAGGGGAGAGCAGGAGGGTGGAAGCAAGCTGCCATTTTGGCCGGGCCCGCGACACAGCAGGCTGAATTCCTGCAGCACCAGCCCTCGAGACCCCCCGCTAAGGGCCATGCTTCCGGGCAGCCTCCCCGCTCAGCAGGGAACGTGAGAGCAAAGGGGGCCTTAGGTGATGGGAATAGCGACTTCGAACTTCTCCATCACTTCCCGTCAACCCGTGTGACGGGTGAATAAACCGAGTTCAGGAGCCACATGCCCGGGTCCCCTGACTGGTGTGGCAGCCACCGAACCAGAACCCAGCCCCCACGCTCCCTCCCTGGAGGCTGCTGCTTTGGGCCAGGCAGCTGGAGCCAGGAGCTGCTGGAGTCTTACGGCGCCCGCCGCACACCAGGCACTGCACCAAGGAAGGCATGACCCCATCCGCTCAGAGCAGTCAGGAACTAGCCAGGAGGGACAAAGCCGGGGTCTGTGTGCAGATCTGCCCGACATCTGCCCTAGCCCCCACTGTGGAGCCGGGCACCCCCATCTGCCATGCACTCCCCTCTCTGGGGCCACAGCTGCCCCCACTTTTTGAAACAGCAGCATCTCGGTGGCCCATCCTCACCCTTGGGCGCTGCCCGGTGCCCTCAGAGCCTGGACCGGGCAGGGGTCACAGCTGCCCGGGGATGCGGGCAGGTGCACGAGTGTTCTGAGCCACAAAATGCAGACACAACATCAGCCTTGCCCACGGCTTCAGAGAACGGGTAGGGTGTGGTGGGCTCCAGAATCCGACTGCCTGGAGACCTCCTACTCACTGCGTAGACCTGGGTAGGTTATTCCCCTGAACATGAGTGTCTTCTTCACAAATGGGGACAAATACCACCGTGAGATAAGCACATAAAAAGGTGCTCAACGTCATCAGTCACGAGGTAAATGCAAATCAATACGGTGAGGTGCCATGCCACACCCAACAGGAGAGCTAAAACCAGAAAGACAGACAATAACAAGTGTTGGCGAGGAGGTGGGAAGTATGAACCACTACGCCACCATGCTGCTGATGGGAATATAAAATGGTGTGGCCGCTGTGAAAAAACAGCTTGGAGGTTGCATAAAGTTAGATGGAGTTACCCTATAAGCCAGGAATTCTGCACCTAAGGTTTGTACCCAGGAAAAATGAAAAAGTTTTCAAACAAAAACCTGCCCACCCATGTTCATAGGGGAATTATTCACAATTGCCCAAAGGTGGAAACAACCCAAGTGTCCACCGACAGAAGAGTGGATAAACAAAATGTGGCACATCCAGAAAATGGATATTGTTTGGCCTTAAAAAGAGGTTCTGATCATGCTATGAAATCTAGGAACCCCGAAAACAGTACGCTAGGAGAAAGAAGCCAGACACAAAAGGGTACATGCCGTATGAGTGCATTCACGTGAGATGTCCAAAGTAGGGAAATTCAGAGGGACGTACAATAGATCAGAGGAGGTGACGGCTGTCAGGGGCTGGGGCAGAGGAGAACAATGGGTGGCTGCTTAGTGACGATAGGGCTCTGCGGGGGTGAGAATGTTCTAGAACTATATAGTAATGATGGGTGTACAATATTCAGTACTAAACACCCCTGAACTATACACTTTAAAATGGTTAAAAAAAAAGTCAATTTTATGTGCATCAACCGCAATTAAAAAAAATAAATACTGTTGTGTGTAAAGCGAAGCAATTCCTGTGACATGTCCGGCCCAGCACGAGGTGGACACATGCCCATCACCCCCAGAGTCCAGTTAACTTGTCCCTTCCCTGCCCCCAGGCGCCCTTTCCCTGGACCCCATGAATCCGCCTCAGCTCAGGAGATGTCTACAAAGTCCCTTTGGCAACAAGACCCTTTTTCAAAACAAACACAAGAAACAGCTACAACCTGCAGCGCCTCGGGTTCCGTGGGTGAACTGCCTGAGCCGTGGCCCACCCAGCCGCCCCCAGCCCCATGTACACCTCCACAGCCCGAGGCTCCCCCCACTCAGAAGCACATGTGAACCTGTGATGCAGACATGACATGGGCACGTGTTCATCTTCTCACCCCACCTCCACCCAGGTGCCTGGCTCAGGTGTGCATCCGGAGCAAGGACACTCCCATGCCCCAATGCTAATGTCCACAAGGAGCAGAGGGTCATCCACGTGTCACCTGGGAGGGAGGGGCACCTGCGCAGAGGAGAGGTCCGGCGTGCCGGCCCACCTGCAGGCCTCCGGGATGGGGGCGGAGGGGCTGCACAGACCACTGTCGGCCAGGGCCCCTCCAAACCAACGCCCGGTCGGGGCTCCAGGGCGAGCAGGGGGCAAGCCAAAGAACACATCCATGGGATGCCACTTGAGCCGTGGAAGTAAAAACCTGCAGCGCCAGGTGTGGCTCTAGCTCAGGAACATGCCCATGGGGTGAAAAAAATGGTTTTTGATACTTGGGGATAAATCAGCAAACTCATGACCGGCCTTGGCCACAGTGATTGTTTTATGTCTCAAGCTGTGGGCACACAAGCTTATTTCTATTATAACTTTGTGCTTTTCATTCAAGACTCCTGACAAATTGCAAAGATGGTTGAGTACAGAGGGTCCTTTGTTCCCTCGCCCAGCTTCCCCCAACAACGTTGGACAATGCTAGCAACTCGGGACAGGCCTTCTGGGTGCCTTCTCACATGCCAGACGTATATCGTAGTGAAATACTTTTTCAGGGACTCCATTTGGCCAAGGGCAGGTGGTGGGAGAGCACAGGTAGCACCTGGGGCCCCCCTGATGCCCAACAGGCCACGCAGAAGGGCAGGTCTGGCCTCTGCGTAGATCTTGGGCCTTGCAGATGGAAACCACTGTCTCCATCCACAGCCAGTGTCGGGGTACGGGGTGGGGGTGCAGGGGGACTCACCTCGATTTTGTCCGTCTTGGCGTCTCCCCAGTAGAGCTTTCCCTCCTGCACATCCAGAGCCAAGCCATTGGGCCACCCGAGGGACGTGTTCACCAGGACGTGCCGCTCCTGCCCGTCCAGATTGGCGCACTCGATTTTGGGGTTTTCACCCCAGTCTGTCCAGTACATGAGGCTAGGGGCGGAAGGGGAGGGAAGGGGAGGCAGCTGTCACTGGCAGGACTCCATGCACCTTGCACTCTGCTGCACCCCTTGAGCCGAGTACCAGGCCTGTCCCGCCTTGCCTCACCTGGGAGGAGCTCCAAGCCCACCTGCAAACTTGGCCTCCCAGGCCCTGGATTCCAGGGCACAGGACAAGGAAGCTCTCTAGGGACCCCTCCTGCAGGTGAGCTGCAGGAGGCACCTTCCAGGGCTAGGGGCAGCCTCATGTCTGCGGAGGGCTCCCGTGTGGACATGACAAGGTACGTGGCCTCTGTGGCCCCAGCAGCAAAACCTGGAAGCCCTTTCAGTACAAGGGAAATTGAGTCACAGAGGCCACATCTGCTGCGTGTCCCTCCTCCCTTCCATCTCCAGGCGCTCTGGCCCTGGACCCTGCGATATTACCCACCTGCCCCACTCCCCCTGATGGCCAAACCCATTTCCCTGGGGATCTTCGGAGTCACGAAATGCCAAGCTGGGAGGGGCATTGGAACCCACCCTCCCACCTTATTTCACAGATGAGGACACTGAGGCTGCGGGGCCGAGATCTGATCCAGGGTTGGGAAAAGGTCCCAGGTCTCCAGGTCTCCAGGCCCCCAGGCCCCCAGGCCCCATGCCCTTCCAACCTCTCTGCCTACCAAGCCCCAAATCCCCGGACAACCCCGCTTCTCACCCTCCTTGTGGGGGAACTCTGCTGGCTGGGGGCAGCTGGGGTACAGCCCCCACCCCCACCTCCAGCCTTCTACTTCAGACCCCCCACGCCAGTGGCAGCCCCCTGTGCTCCTGCTTCCGCTGTCTGGCTTCACGGCCAAAAGCCAGGCCGAGAGCACAGGCAGATGCCCGGGGCAAATCGTGCACCGACTCCCACCCCTACCCCCACCCCCGCAAGCCTCAGCCCCCAGCAGAGAAACAGGGAACGCCCCTGGCACACACAGGTGCGCCGTGAATGGCAGCCGTCACCGTTGCTGCCTCAGTTACTATTTCCCATGGGGGACAACTGGTCCACCTCCCCAGGGCTGCCCTGCCAGCTGCCTCCAGGATGTCTCCAGGACTCCAGATCCCACCTGCACGCACAGGTCTCCCCACCATGCAGCCCGCCCCTGGCCGTATCCCCCAGAGCTCTAGCATTCCCCCCACTCTCGGGTCAGAACTTTCTCCCAGCTTCTGCCAGCTCAGTGCTCTCAGTCACGAGCCCCTGGGTTGCCCCCCAGCCACCCCTTTCTGAGCTGCAGGGGGTTTCAGAAAAGCTCCTAAACCACCTGACAAACTTGATTCTCCCAGAATCCCAAAATGGAAAGCTGGAACCAGATGGCCAGGTCCAATCCCAGCTCTGACACCTCCTGGCTGGGAGACCCTGGGCAAGTCGCCTGACCTCTCTGGGCTTCAGTTTCTCCAGCTGCATGAGAGCAGTGGGGGGTGATGTGAGGATGAAGAGACTCCCTGCGAGAAAACTGCTCAGGGCAGGCCCATGCAAGGTGTCCAGCGGTCATTGCTACCGTAGCTAATACTTTCCCAGAATCACCCCAGGGAACTGCTCCATTTCACAGACGAGGAAACTGAGACCCAGGGGACAGAAATGACTGATCCCAGGTCTCTAGGGTTCCTACCTGTGTACACCACAGACTGACAGTGCTGCTCAATGTCGGCCCGAGTCTAGCAGCAGCAACTCCGCCCAAGAGCTTGTCAGAAATGCAAGTTCTCAGGCCCTACCCCAGACAGGCCTCCTGAATCAGAGCTCTGGTGGGGAGGGGGGGACCTGGCCACCTGCATTTTAGCAAGCCCTCCTCCAGGGGAGTCTGATGCCCCAAAACATTTGAGAAGCCCTGGTCTGTGCAAAGTTCTTTCACATCTGTTTAGCTTCACCTGCAGCCCCCCATTTTGGCCCCCCCCAGCTCCCCACCTGCAGGAACCCCTGTCCGTCAGACCCCCACCCATGGGTCCCCCACCCATGGGTCCCCCCCCCACCAGACCCCACACCTGCTGCAGCCCCAACCCACCGGTCACCTGCTAAGCCCTACCTGCTGCTGCCCCCAGCCCCCCAGTCCCCCAGCCCCCGGCTCACCCCCTGCCGGCCGACCCCCCACCTTACCCCACCATGGGGTGCACCACGATGGCGCGGGGCTCGTCCAGGTCCTCGGACACCAGGATCTTGCGGGAAGTGCCGTTGAGGCGTGTGACCTCGATGCGGTCGGTGCCCGTGTCAGTCCAGTAGAGGTTGCGGGCCACCCAGTCCACCGCCAGGCCGTCGGGGTCGGTGACCTCCGTGTTGACCAGCGTCTGCGCCCCCGACCCGTCCAGGCGTGCCCGGCGGATGGCCCGTGCCTCGTCGTCCGTCCAGTACACGTGGCCTTCCAGCGGGTCGTAGTCAATGGCGATGGCGTGCCGGACGTCGTCCACAGGCAGCACGATGTCGGTGAAGTCCGGCGTGTCCAGCGAGATCCTCCGCAGGTCCGTACGCCGGGCCAGCAGCAGCACCTCCTCGGCCCCTGGGGGACACGCACGGGGGGGTCAGAGGGCGCAGCAGGCACAGGGCAGATGTGGCGACCAGCAGGGTTGGGCCACACTCCACCACTCTTTCCCCAGGTACCCCGGAGCCGCAGGAGGCTGGCGCCACGTGGATCCCTATTTTACGGATGAGAATACCAACGCCCAGAGAGGTTAGGCAGCCAGATGGAAGTCACACAGCCAGGCCTTCAGCCCCTGCGCATGGACTGCCTCAGAACCAGCCCCCTTCTCATCTGCAGCCCCTTCTCACCTGCCTCCCCCTTCTCACCTGCAGCCCCTTCTCACCTGCCTCCCCCTTCTCATCTGCAGCTCCCTTCTCACCTGCTTCCCCCTTCTCATCTGCAGCCTCTTCTCATCTACCTCCCCCTTCTCATCTGCAGCTCCCTTCTCATCTGCAGCTCCCTTTTCACCTGCAGCCCCCTTCTCTTCTGCAGCCCCGTTCTCATCTGCCTCCCCCTTCTCATCTACAGCCCCTTCTTATCTACAGCTCCCTTCTCACCTGCAGCCCCTTCTCATCTGCAGCTCCCTTCTCACCTGCAGCCCCTTCTCATCTGCAGCTCCTTCTCATCTGCAGTTCCCTTCTCACCTGCCTCCCCCTTCTCATCTGCAGCCCCTTATCTGCAGCCCCTTCTCATCTGCATCTCCTTCTCATCTGCAGTTCCCTTCTCACCTGCCTCCCCCTTCTCATCTGCAGCCCCTTCTTATCTGCAGTTCCCTTCTCACCTGCCTCCCCCTTCTCATCTGCAGCCCCTTCTTATCTGCAGCCCCTTCTCATCTGCAGCTCCTTCTCATCTGCAGTTCCCTTCTCACCTGCCTCCCCCTTCTCATCTGCAGCCCCTTCTTATCTGCAGCCCCTTCTCATCTGCAGCCCCTTCTCACCTGCCTCCCCCTTCTCATCTGCAGCTCCCTTCTCACCTGTCTCCCCCTTCTCACCTGCAGCCCCCTTCTCATCTGCAGCCCCTTACCCAGCCACAAACCAGCTGCATCCCAAGACCCACCTGGACCCCGGGCTCCACGCCCCACTTGCCAGCCGCAACCCCTCAGACGGCCCACAGGGCCCCGCCTCACACATGTTCGGCCCACGTGGCCCCACCCCTCTGCCTGCCCCCACAGTGCCATACCACGACCCATTACCGTGCCGCCCTGACTCCTTCTCCCCTGGAGCCTTCCTGGCAAGGTCGGTGCATGGAGGACAGGCGCCCCAGTCTTCCTCTGTCCCCCTGGCTCCCAGCGCAGGGCCGGAAACACCCGTCAATTAACCTGTCTGTTGTCTCCACAAACACTCATGGGGCACGAGACAGGGCAGAGTCCCAGTGGATTCTCAGCAGCGCGGAGCCATCACAGCAGGCCGAGGTCTAGCCCAAGGTCGAGGCCATTTGACACAGGCCTGTCCAGGCCATGCCTGGTCCAGCCCGAGCCAGGACTAGACACAGGTACCCCAACTCCTTGGACGGCACCCCACCACGGCCCACCGTAGCCTCCACAGATCTGGGCTGTGACAACAGGGCACATGAGCAGACTGGATGACCTCAACCGACTTAGCTCCAAATGGGGACCCACAGGACCGTCCCACGGGGAGCAGGCAACGCACTGTCCACACCCAGACAGCCACGTTTCAGAACCACCCCCCAAGGCCCACCCCACAGCAACCCGATGTCTGCCCTAGCCCGGCGGTGCCTGGTGGTGGGAAGCTCTGCACCTGTGGCCTTGAAATGCAGGTGGATGGCGGGGTAGTTGATCAGACCAACTTAGAGGGAAGCAGAGGCAGAGGCCAGCCCCAGGACACTGGCCACAGCAGGGGCACGGCAGGCCACCTGGCGGTTCTGCTCCGAAGTAAGAGCCCTTGCTCTAAGGGCCGAAGGTGCACATTTGCCAGGCACGTGCTGGTCCACAGTTAAAGCCCCTGCCCCGGACACCTGTGTGGATTAATTCTCTAGAGTCCCTGGCAGCCCACGGGCAGCAGAGAATCAAAACTCAGGTTCTGCCCTGTACAGCATATTCAGGGCACAAGAAAGCCCGGGGCGGAGGGAATGCTGTCCCTCGAGCTCCAGTCCTGGGGTTCACGAATTCCAGGAGCCCCCCTGCCCATTCACTCCACCCACAAAGAAGCCCCAAGCTCTGGGCCTGGGGTGTTAATGTTTTGCTGCTTCTCTTTTGTGCAGAGTCAGGGACCTCAGAGGACTGGTTCCCTGACCCTGGCTTGGGGATTCCCAAGGCTGTCTGGGGACAGGATGTGGCTTCCCCTCTCAAGCCGGGTGCAGGCTCTTACTGGTCTCTACGACCCACAGAATTGAGAAGGTCAGAGGAGCCAAGACCACTTCTGGTGCTATGGGTCACACGCTTGGTTAGAATCGAGAAGCCCAGCGAGGGCAGGGGCCCACCTGGCATCACACAGCATCTGGGAGTAGGAAGTAGCTGGGGACTTCCCTCATATGCCCCCAGTTCTGGCCTCTGCAGTCCATGGCCCAGTCTCCCCTGGGTCAGGCCGAGCCTGCACCCCTGTGCCTGCTTCTTGCCTCAGGAACCAGGGGACTGAAGGATGGTTTTGGGGTCCTGGGCCCTCCCTTCCAAGTAAGGGCGGGAAGCCCATCAGGCTCTCCTACTCAACCCGGGAGGCTGTAACGCGATTCCGCCACTAGAGGGCAGACACGTGCCAGCAATAGATTCACAAGCCCAGGGCTGAGGACACTGAGGCAGGTAGGTCGGAAGGGCAAGGTGCGCCAGCTCTTGGAGATGCCCCGAGTGCCCGACTATACAGAAGCCTCTCAAACTCAAGTTCAGGTCTACTTAGAGATGTGCGTGCTAAGTGCTGAGGTGGTGGGAAGAGGGATGCAGAAATTAAAAAGATTTTCTTCCTCTGGGCTCCACTCCCAAAATGTCCGGTTGACAAACGACCTGTCGTTAAAGCCCTGGCCTCATGCCGCCTCCTCCAGGAAGCCTGCCTCCCACACCCAGTGGCTGGGCTGACGCCCCCTGCAACCCCACACCCACACGCACACATGCACATGCACATATACACCCCTCCCACACTTCCTGCCCCTCTGCTGGGCACCACCCTTACTGACCTCAGCTCATGGGGATTCTGGCACACACCCCCTTCCCTCCCCGCCAAGGCCACACCCAGGGCAGGGGCTGAGCACACGTGTGGAGAGGCAGTGCCACGTCCTCAGAAAGTGGGGAGGATTCAGGGCAGAAGTCCCACTCTGTGACCTGGGGCACCTCCAGAGCCTCAGTTTCCTCATCTGTATGAAGAATCTGCTGGACCTGATGGTGACTGCATCCCCGTCTCCTTCTAACATCAAGGGAACCATAAACCAGATGTCAGGGAGCCGCCAGCTCAGTGCAGCTCCACGGGCAGGGGCCTGCAGGCAGCACCCCACTGAGATGGCCGGTGGAATGGGGGGTATGCACAAAACTGTCAAAAGAGGCTGTGGGGTTCCCAGGCAAGGTGAGGGGCAGAATCACGGGGGTGTGTCAAATCCCATTTGGATGCTCCTTCTATCCAAGGCATGGACAGATGAGTTTAAAAAAAGGATAAAAATAAATAAATAATAGGGAGAGATAAAGGATAAAAACTGGGTAGATTGAAATACAGTGGGTCAATGAGAAGGAGGGGTAAGGGGCATGGGATGTATGAGTTCTCTTTCTTTCTTTTTATTTCTTTTTCTGGAATGATGCAAATGTTCTAAAAATGATCATGGTGAAGAATACACAAGTATGTGATGATACTGTGAGTCACTGATTGTATAATATTGTTGGACTGCATGTGTGCGGATATTTCTCAATAAAAATATTTTTTTAAACCCATCTGGCTTCAAGCAGCACTGCTGCAATTCTACAGCGAACTCTGGTCCCGGAGGGAAACTGATGCACAAAAGGACATTTTGAGTCTATTTGGCCTGGCCCCATTCCCATAACCCTCCTAACACAATCAACTAAACAAACACAGTCCTCACCCCAATCCCACAAGGTACAATCATGCCCCCCCTTTATTGATGAAGAAACTAACACACAGAGAGGTTAAGCACCCAGCCCAAAGGCACACAGCAAAGAAGTAGAGGAACAAAGTCCCGCGAACACGCTGATCCTGCTGATCCTTGGAGCTGGCACACACAGCAGTGTGAGCTCCAAGCACCACATGGCTCAGCTTCCATCAGTAGCTCTGTGAGCACCAACGCTAGGCCACGACGTAGAGTGTAGAGGTGGGCACAGTGCCTGGAGGTCATGGGGCAGAGACCTAGGATAAGCAGAACCCTCAGTGACACACAACCACAAGCTGTCACGGGAGTGACAAAGGAATAGGGTTGGCGGGTTGGGGCATGCAAGGGGCTTGCCTGAGCAGGCTTCACCACATGGAAGTTTCCAGCAAAGTGCCCCAAACAGGCCCCAGGCCATCAGGAACTGGGCATATGGGTCCCAGCCCTGGGATCCCCGGGTGATTGCAAAGCCTCAGGCAGAACTTAGCGGCTGGGATAAACCTGTAGTGTCCAGTCACTCCAAAGTTGGGAGGTCCTCTGATACCCCTTGAGTGACACTGCCTTTGTGGATCCACTTGAGCTCTGCACAGAAAACTGCACAGACCAGGAGAGGCATTTGCCAGAAGGCCCGAGAGGGCTGTGCCCAGTCAGCCTCCTAGCTTATGTTTGCAACAGGGTCTGAGCAGCAGCCGTACCCCTGGGCTAGGGGCCTGGAGGGGGGGGGGTGCAGAATGTGGGGACTGCAGGTGACATTGAATAAAGGAGGTCACCCCCTCCCTGGCACTAGCCCCCAAGCCTGGTTAGAGATTGTTTAAACACCAGCGAACGAAACTGCTTAGAAACTGCTTGGCCAAAGTCTTTCCTGTTTGTTGCCCACTCAACAGTATTGCCAATGAAGGTGAAAGGTCCCCCTCGAGGGGCACCATCCCCAAGCCTCCCAGGGCGGGTTCGGGACCCTCCCCCTCTGCCCTGCACACACACAGCTCAGCGCCAGGGAAGAAGGCGGCGACAGGCCCCAAGGCCAAGCACAGGGCACGGCCTGCCTGGGGTGGGGCCTCCCTAGCGAAGGGCATCTGCTCGAAAGGAGAGAAGCAACGTCAAGGGACGGCCCCACGCCACGGAGGCCAGGTCACCACAGCCCCTGGGTACTGTCCCCGTGCCAGGCCTGGATCCACAGAAGAGGCAGGGCCCAGGGGCGGGGCAGGGAGCCAGGGGTGACAACAGGTCACGGAGAGGCAGGAGGGTGGACTCCTGGCTTCCACGCACAGAGGGGATGCGGTGGGCATGGAGCCTGGACGCCAGGAGCCCACCACATCACAGCACACCATCCTCCTGGGTGTCTTTTCAATCATTTATAAATGGAGACACGTCCGCTGCTCGCAGGCTGGGCGCAGGCAGGAGGCAAGCCCCGGAGCCCAGGGGTGCAGGTTCTAACCCACGTACAAGAGGCACGTGTGACTGGTAAGATGTTAAAAAGTAATTTAATGTATACAAATAAAAGGGGGGACAAAGGGGAAAATAAATTGCGTAGATAGAAATTCTAGTGGTAAGAGGTGTGGTATGTACGAGGTTTTTCTTTTTTCTTTTTATTCCTCTTTCTGGAGTGACGCAGATGTCCCAAAATGATCACGGTGATGAATATACAACCACGTGATGATATCGTGAGCCACTGACTGCACACCAGGGATGCAATGAAGGTATGTGGAGATTCTGCAATCAAAATAGTTTTAAAAAATGATAATTTAATGGGAAAAAGCAGAATCAGTGCAAGCTAGGGTCTATAATCACCAGTAACATTGTAATGTGCTGCCACCAAACAGAACGAAGGCATTATGCCAAAACGAAATGTCAACAGGCCAGGGGAAGAGAAAGATCAAAGGTGATGAAGGAGTTACACAGAGAAGTTAGGGTTTAACAAACGAATAGGATTGCTGAATCATTAAACTGATATTTCTTTTCATCTCCAGTATCTTAGAGCAGCCAGACGTAAAAACTTAAAATGGTGGAATTATAACCCAGACCAAATTCTGAAATCTGTTCTACAACTAATTGTTGTCCTGTGCTTCAAAATTTATTGCTTATTTTGTATATATGTTATTTTTCACAAAAAAAAGAAAAAAAAAAGTCAATTGTGATAATAAAAAAAATATTCGTTCCTTCTAAGCCTCCAATGTTCTGGAGCAGCTAGAAGGAAAAATCTGAGAGGATGGCATGGTAGCCCATGACAAACTCTGGGATCTGTCCTGTAACTACTTGTGGAAGAGAGCTTTGAAAATGACTGCCTTTTTTTCTTTGCTTTGTATATATGTTATACAATAAAAAAGCTAGAAAAAAAAAAGGCAGGGAGCATGGGGGAGGGGTATGGATTCACTGTGGAAGAAAAGGAAATGTCTTCAGAGAGTGTATGGCGGCGAGGCATGACTATACACTCAGATGGACTGTATGATATGTGAATAAAACTGTTGAAAAATGAAAAAAAATAAAAGCAATTTAAAAATATTCTTAAAACATCTTAAAAAGCCCATAGAATAACAAACAGTGAACCCTGATGTAAACCGTGGGCTACAGGCAATGATACAACTTTGCCTGCACTCTTCCATCAACCGTGCAAACGCAGCACACCTACCCGAGGGGCTAATAATGGGGGGTGGGGGATAAGGGGGCTCTCTATTTTCTGCCTGATTTTTCTGTAAACCTACAACTTCTCTAATAAAAAGAAGGTCAGGAGACCTGGGTATATGGGTGTGTGGTATACTGGCGTTCTCTGAATGGGTTTAGTATCATTTCTGCAACTGTCCTGCAAGTTAAAAATTATTTCAAAACAGAAAGTTAAGAAAAACAAACAAACCCTAAGTCAGTAAGAGAACCACCGCAACGCCAGCCACGAACGGGCACAGGCTATGAGCACAAATTCAAAGAAGAAAAAAACACAGCCCGCCAACCCACCTGGGAAACGGGTAACTTCTCAGTAACACTCGCACAGGCACATGGACTCGGCGGGCCAGGAACGGGGTCCCAGGCCTGTGAGCCTGCCGAGACTCCGCGGGGGTCTGACACCCAGCCTGGCCCTGGCCCCGGGGTGGGGGTGGGGGGCTGCTAGTCCCTGGGACAGGGACTCTCTGAGCTAGTCATATCTCTTCTGGAAATATATTCCAAAGAAGAAACCAGAAATGCAGGTAGACTGGTATCCGGGGAGAGTCTTCACAGCAGCAAAAAGCCAAACCCGAAGCAAAGAACCTGGAAATCACCTAAAGGTCCCACAATACAGAAGCATCTCAGTAACAGGGTGTGTCCTGGATGACACGGGTCACCACCCCTCTGGAGAGACGTTAAAGATGCAGGACGGGCTCGTGACAATCCCCTGCAAAAGGACCTGTTCATCCCAATGGACAGAAAGGATGCCGCGACCCCCAGCCACTGGGCCAAAGGTGACTCCGAGGTCACCGGCCAGCCTGGGAAGGTGACCTCAGAGCCAGCCCAGGGCTCCTGCCGCAGCCTAGGGCCGAGCGCCCAGTGCTTTCACCTGCCTCGCTCTGCCTGTCCACGCCCACACCAAGTTCCGTTCCAGGTTCTGGGGTCTCCTGCGGCCACCCCAAGCAGAGCTGGTCACCGTGCAGCCACCGTCCACTCTGGGTCCCAGGGCTGTGCACAGCCTGACTGCAGCGACTGCACAGCAGGAAGGCAGCCGGGTTATTTTGCTTTTAGGGATTGATTCCGTTCTTCCGCCGCCCCCTGGGGTGAGTGGTTGGATGACCCCAAGACCCACAGTCCGTCACCCCGGCCCAGGAAACCATGCCGAGTGACCGAAGGGTCACCAGGCAGAGGAAGTGGCCGGAGCAGCGCCGGCTCTGCTCAGAAGCCAAGGCCCCGGTAGCTTGTCCACCCGGCCAGCATGAACGCCGAGGCCCTCGGGAGTGGCTGGCCATGGGCCCCAACCTGCAATCTGGGCTTCCGACTGCTCAGCCCCACAGTGGGGTGTCACTGCTCCGTCCAGAGGCCTGGGGCGGCCAGAGAGCAGGTGGCTCAGTCCCGGCCGCTGGCCTCACCCTTCCCACCCCCAGGTGTCAAGCTCCCCACCGTGGCCCTCCCATCTACCTCTGCTGCCCCCCACGACCTCCCTTCCATCCACACGACTTCCCTTCCCCTGTCTGCATCCCACACAACTCCCCTCCCCCATCTGCACCCCCCACGGCCCTCCCCTGCCTGCCTCACCGCCCCTCCCAGACCCTCGGAACAACTGCGGAGCAGCTGCTCCCAGAAGAGGCAGAGCTGCCCCGGGTAAGGGAGCTCCTGCCCCAGCCCCGTCTCCCCACAGAGTAATCCTGAACAGTAACCCGCCCCCCACGTCCCGTGCCTGCTTCCTCACACATAATACTCGATGTGTATGTGCCCCTCCTGGGGTCTGGAAGGTTCTGGAAGGCACACACCCATCCTCGCGGCCCCCAACACTCTCGCGCTCCCAGGCACCCCCACCCTGGACCACGTTTCCTCTGGACCAGGAGCGGAGACACACCCCAAGGTCTCAGACTCACCCTGTGTCAGGCCAAGGGGACTTCAGAGACAAAAACGTACGAGCGAGTGTGGTTTGCTGGTCAGATTCAAGGGGGTAATACAGGAGCGCGGAGGGAGGTGTGTGTGGGGGGGGTGGCTGCAAAACAGCCCAAGACTCAGCTGAGGCAGCCGGCTGCTTCCCCACCTCAGTTCTTTAAAAGGCCAACGCAGAGCACACCTGGGCCCAGGTATGGGGTGGGTGCTCAAAACCCAGGAGCAACCGCTGCCACAACAGAAGCTCCGCTCCCAGGCCCATAGAGCACTGCGGTCATTTTCCCTCCATGTCACCTGCTGATGCTCTGGGGGAGCCCCTGGGGGGGGGGTGGGGGAGGTCAAACCGGGCTGCCCAGGGTCCCTTCTCCTGGGTCCCAGACTAAGATTTGGGCCCACAGGCCCCCGTGCACTCGCTCACGGAGCTGAATTTGTCCCGGCCCCTCCCTCCACAGCTCCCGTGAGGCTCCCCCTGCACCTACCAGGGACCCCCCAACAAGTATTAGCACAGCTGCCATCCCCGTCCTGCCCGGCAGCTGGTGGTCACGGAAATGAGGTATCAGCCTGCACCCTGCAAAAGCACCCTTTTTAGGTTAAAAATGGTTGAATTGCAGTGGTTTGTGTAGTTCAATCTCACTCGTGTGTACAGCACTCTACAGTTTAGAAGGCACTCTCATACACGGGGTCCTTTCTTATTTTTGTAACATGCATTTCTTTAAGTTCTTATTTTGAAATACATTCAAATGTCCAGGAGAGTCACAAAAACAACACAAACCTCATACAGAGAACTCCAATACCCTACCCCCCATACCCAATGACACCAATGTCAACGTTTGGCCACATCTGCTGCCACATTCTGCACATCTGTCAATTTATCAACCCATCCGTCTACCTGCCCACCTATCTGTCTATTCATCAATCCACGTTCTGCACACTTACTGTGTGGAGCCTGTAACATCATGCTCCTTGAACATTTCAGGCTGCCACGCTTTTCTACGAACAGGATATTAACTTGTGTAACAGCCTCATGCGCAGTTATGAAGGTGGAGAAATTTAACACTGAGACACACTGACAGTTTATATTCCGATGTTCCGTATGTCCCGGTGATGCCCCCTTGAGCCTTTCCTCCCGCGGTCCTGTCCCGACTAAGAGCCGAGTCACGGCGCACAGTGTCCAGGGCACTGGGGGGGGGGGGGGCCCTAGACGCAGCCACCGCAGCCGCCCCCAACCACACCCTGACCAAGGAACCTCAGCTCTCGCTGGGGTACCATCTCGACGGCAGCACGTCTTTGGGCACCGACCAGGTCCCGTGGCAAGCAGGGAGAGGAGGAAGCCAGGACCCTCCCTTCCACTGGAGGCAAAGCCGAGGGTGACCCACCTGCACAGCTCTCGGGGATGCCAGGAAGGAGCTGGGGGCGGGGGGCTCCATGCCAGGACGGGGCTCTGTATCAAGGCCTGAAGGGAGCTGGCCCGGGGAGGGGCAGGGAGGTGTGCTCTGGGAGGCCGGCAAGGCATGAGTCAAGCCAGGGAGGCCGCAGCGCAGAGGGCAGAGATAGCAGCAAAGGACAGGAAAAGGAGAGGCTAGAGAAGGGACCGGAGCCATCTCGTCTCTCTGAAGCCGGCACACGTGGGGTCCTGAGTGTACCTCTGATCACTCCAAGTCACGCGGGATGAGGGTGCAGGGGCAGTGCCACAAGGGTGCAGACCAGGGCGTCAGGAAACCCAGAGAGGGCAGCTGGGCAGGGCTATCATGGGCCAGGCATCCCCACGCCAGAACTCAAGGCCCGGCGAGGACTTTCTCTATGGGTCTCTGACCTTGAGAACCAGAACCTAACTCTCCAGTTAGCCAGGCTGGAGCTGCTGGACGCATAGCAAGGGGGACACTGGACAGGCTGGGATGGGGGGCTGAGACCAGCAGAGGAGGTGACTGGACCCTAACTCTGCAGCCGGTGGAAATGGGGTACCCAAGAGATCACCAGCCCCGGGGGGCAGCATGTGGTTTCAGCCCCCAAGCGCAGGAGGGTGGTTTTCTCTCTCTAAGGATATGGCATGTTCCCTGACTCTCTCTTATTAGGCCATTAGATCTAAAACTTGGGGTTCAGGCTAAGACACAAACCAGCCCACGCCACGTGGGGCCATGTTTTTGACATCCTGTAACAGACAAAACACATCCACAGGGACAAGTGGGGCAGCGGTGCCTGTGCAGCGTGAGGAGGGGGAGGGGAAGGGTCTCTGTGGGTTTGGGGGGTTGGGGGGGAGGTGGCTATCCAGATGCATGCAAGTATGAAAACAAATCGAAACGTGCATGAAAATCTGTGCATTTTATTGTCTGATGTTTTTGTTTCTTTCCCTTAGCGCTGGGGCGTGTGACCCCATTTCCTAGGACACTGCGGTCTGACTCTCCTGCTGTTAAAACGACATGGCAGGGACTGAGGACAGCAGCTGCCGTCTGTGTGGCAGTGGGCGGGCTCGCCCCCAGGGACTGCTTCTCTTCCCTTTGACCTACTTCCCCAGCAAGGGACAAGACAGGCGGGAGCTGGGAACAAACGCGCCCCTTATTCCCGGGCCCCGCCGACACAGGCGACCCTGCGGCCTCGGCTAATCCGCCCGGACAGACGCACGGACGCGAGGGGGGTTTGAGACGGCGGCCCCAGTTGTCAGTCTGCCCGTCAGTCCCAACAGTGTCGCCTCTGTTTCCCGGGCCTCCCCTCACCCCCCACCCCACCCGGCGCCTCGGTGCTTCCTGGCACCCGTGAACATCTGGTAAGGCTGCTTCTTGGAGGGGTGCAGCAGGGAGACCCCGGCATCACCCACCGCCTCATCTGGGGAGGACCAGGCAGAGGAGACAGGAGTGACAAGGGGTGCAGCTGGGTCATCCCCTGAAGGATGGGGGCTGCTTTGCTAGGAAGGCCCCCCTCACGATGAGAAATGCGGTCTGCTTAACACGGGGGACTGGCCGCAAGCCGGAGGGCACAGCCAGAAAGAGGGGACACGCAGAGGGCTGGAGAATGGGGTGCAGCTGCTGCCTCAACCCTGCAGCCACAGCTCTGGAGGAGGCCCCGCGGCTGCTGCTGCTTTCACACATTCCTTGTAATTGTAAAAACGTGGGGGGGGGGGACCGAAGGAGCTGAGCACAGCAGGGGGGAGAGAAGTGGGGGCTGGCAGGGGCGAGCAGGGACAGGGGTGATGGGGCAGGAGGCCCAGGGCTGGATGGCGAGGGCGTGGCCTGGCCCGGGAAGGGCCTCCTCTGCGTTCTGGCTTCTCGGGGCCAAAGAGTAGCCATGAAGCCGCCCCGGGGTCTCCCAAATCCCAGCCCGGTGCTGGGGCGGTAGGGGCCACTGGCTGCCACCAACTTAATAGTGTCCTCGCAGGGGTCGCTGCAGCGGGGGAGAGGCCCCGGATGGCACAGGTGCCCGCAGGCCCAGGACGAGGGAGGAAACAAACGCTCCCGAGCCCAAAATGGGGCAAGGGGAGGGGGTCCTGGGCAGGGAGGGTGAGACTCACGTTGGCTGCCAGTTTCCCCCACAGAGACCTCACCATTGCCACCCCCAACCATGCAAAAGGGGGAGGTCACTCGTTCTCCCCATTTTATGAATGGCCAGGGACCATAATGCACCCCTTCTCGGGGGGACCCCTGCACCCCTGGGAATGCCGCCCCACCCTTCTCAGGGAAGGCATCTAAGCTCTGCACAGAGCTAGCTTTCACTTGCTCAGAATTGGGGCGCAAGACGATTCACGTCCCCAAAGCGTCTTCACAGCCAGCTCCCGGGAGAATAAAGCATTCGGCACCGAGGGTGGGGGCCCAGGAACTGGCGGCCGAGCCTGAGTTCTGGCTTCAAATTCAGGATTTCCCCCAGCCTGGCTGCACGCAGGCCCCCCAGTGGGTCAGGGCGTGGCCGGGAAAGTGGAGGGACTCTGACATGGCAGGGCTGCTGTCCCCACCCCAGGCCCCATGGCGCCCTTCGCAGGCTGCATCCCATGGGAAGGGTGCTGCCTGCCCACACCCTCTCACCCTCGGCCGCCTCCTCAAGCCCCTCGCTGGCCTGGCCACGTGAGGAGGACATCCCGTCACCTCCACCCAACACACCCCCCCGACGCTACCCCAACCTTGGCATCTACTTCGGAGTCCATAAGTTTTGGGAAACAGTGCTCCAGGCGTCAAATCAGATTGCCTGCCTGGCTCACATCTCAAGTTCAAAGTGAGTCCTACTAGCTCCGCCATTTTACAGAACAGGATCCTGAAGCACAGAGAGGGCAAGGCAGCTCCCAAAGTTCACACAGCAAGGGCGGGACTCCAGGTCTCATGAAAGGACTGAGGAAACAGCCCTTGCCTTACAAAAAGGTGATCCAAAGTTGGGATTTGCCTGGCTGTGCAACTCTTCACTGCCACAAGGATTGTGGATCCTCTGGAGCTTCCTACACTGCCTCGAGTGCCCCATGAGGCACCATTTCCAGTGCCGCCCGTTTCCTGCACGTCCTTCTTCCCCATGGGCCCTTCCCCTAGCGGGGGCCACCTCGCAAGCCCTGAAGGTGAGGCCACCATTCCTTCCTCTCCAGGCACACAGGGCCTCACCCATTCCTCCGAGGTCCACAAGGGGACAAATGACCCCCGTGCCTCCTGGGCCCTCCCTCCTGACACCCAACCCTGGACAGCCTTCCCAGGGTGCTGCCAGCCCTTCCAGGCACCCTCTGACAGCCCCCTGGATAGGTGCCCATGCAAACTCCCTGCCGACCAGGACCCCACAGGCCAGCCGCACTGGCAACGTCCCACAGGATTTCACGTTTCATTTTTGTCACTTCACTCTCGTGTTAACAGCCGCCATCTCTGGTTTTCATAAGCCATAACCCCGCAGCCAGGAAGCCATGTTCTCCAGATAATTTACATCACCAGGGTACAAAACCACACATGCAAACAGACCCCTGCAGCCTGGAAAGCAAGGCAGGTCGGCAGTGGGGACACCCGGGTGGTGGCGTCTCAGTAAAAACCCACCCTTGGGTGGGCCACGGTAGCTTAGCAGGCAGAGCTCTCGCCTGCCATGCCAGAGAGCAGGGTTCGATTCCCGGTGCCTACCCACACAGAAAGAAAAAAAAAAAGCCACCCTTAAACAGGAAAGGAGAGGGACAAAAATTGGAGGGTGGGGAGCCCGTTTCTTATATACCCTTTGTTTTGTGGGGGTGCTCTTCTCTTTTTGTGAAATCTGAAACCCCACCTGGGCCCGCTCATTGCCCCACCACTGCCTCCCACAGGCGTTATATGGTACTGCATTTGCCCCCCACCCCCACCCCGTACCAGTCTGAATCTGTCGTGGATCCCAGAAAAGCTCATTCAATACTGCCAGGTGGGAACTTTTTGATTGTCTCCACGGAGATGTGACACACCTAATTGTGGGTGGTAACTTTTGATGAGATGGTTTCCATAGCGATGTGTCTCCACCCATTCAAAGTGGGGTTGTTTACTGGAGCACTTTAAGAGGAAACGATTTTTGAAAAAGCTTTAGAGCCCATGCAGCCTGGGACCTTTGGAGATGAAGAAGGAAAATGCCCCCAGTGGAGCTTCATGAAACAGGAAGCCCCGAGAGAAAGCTAGCTGACGTCGCCATGTTCGCCATGTACCTTTCCAGCTGAGAGAGAACCCTGACCATCATCGGCCTTCTTGAACCAAGGTATCTTTGCCTGGATGCCTTAGACTGGACATTTCTATAGACTCGTTTTAACTAGGACATTTTCACAGCGTTAGAACATACAAACTTGTAACTTATTAAATCCCCCTCTTTAAAAGCCATTCTATTTCCAGTATATTGCATTCTGGCAACTAGTAAACTAGAACATCCCCCAAACAGCAAAAGTTGCTCAAGCACAAAATATCTTTCACACTCCACCCAATATTATCCCTTAGAACCAACTCCATTTTCCAGAAATCCACCTTGGTGGCAAAACCTTGATTTGCTTCTCAGAAGTTTCTGGGTTTCTTCTCAACTCAAACTAAAACTTCAAGGTAATGCTCATCTATCCTTTCCCACACCACCTGCCCCTGGAACACTTCACCCTCACCGAAGTTGCAGGTAGGGGGAGAGAGAAGCCGCCAGTAGCCCGCAGCACCCACGCGATGATGGCACAGTCAGTGAAGCCTGTGGGCGAGTGTCCGGGCCACACCAACGGCCAAGCAGGGAACCATTTCTGTAAAAAATGTCTGTGACTCAAACAGTCATGTTCTCATGAAAAGTGGGGCCTCCTTGTCCCATCCCTTTAGCATCTTCTGTGAGCTTTTTCCGGCTCATTTCCCCAATGGGGCATCTGGAAGAAAGGCAGAAAGACGCAAGCTCAGCGCCAACACGCCCACCCCAGGCTCTGCCCACGTACCCGCCAGAGCCAGCCTCCCGTGGGGCAACAAAAACGGTTTTCATCTGCCACTTGGCTTCTCCAATGCGAGCGATCTGGAATGCTGACGAGAGCTCTTAGGAGGGCAGAGGCGGGCGGCGCCATGCGTCTGGATCACCAGGAGACCCGGACACCACCCTCCTTGGCTGGCGAGGCTGGGAGGCGTGGGGTTGGCACCTCCTGCCCAGCAGCTCCGGCTAGAACAGTTCCCCGCAGGAGCAGCAGAGTCTGCCGTCCACCACCCCTCGGGTGCACTGGGTTTGAGACCCAGAGATGCCTGCTCAGACCTTAGGCCACCTCCATGGGGGCCTCCCCACTCAGTCCCTGACCCCGTGCCCAACAAGCTCTGAGAGGGTTCTGGAACCCACAGCTGCCAAGCCCCAGGACTGGAGACGCACTGTGAACGTCTGCAGAAAGGACGCAGTGTCCCAAAGGGTTGGACCAGCGTGGGTCTGTCCCCAGGTCTCAGTGGCCCCAGCCACAGGAGCATGGGGGACCCAGAAAGGGGTCCGAGCTCCAGGTCAGCAATGGTCCCTGCTCCTGTCCCCATGGCAGCCTTGCTCCTCCCAGGGTGTGGGGGGATCCTCGGCACAGCGGGGGCCAGTCCATTTGCCCTGCATGTGGGCTGTGTACACCTCCCACGTGGCAAGCATGCACACGGCACTTTCCACTCCTGCTCCTGGGGTGGGGTGGCCCTGTGCCCCCAGCTCACCGACAAGGAAAGGAGGTGCAGGGCAGCCCAGCCCCAGGACCTCGGGGACACCTGGGCAAGCTCTTTCTGGAACCCTAGTCTGCTCCAGCTATGACTCTGGGAGGCTGCCCCTGCCCACACCCCACTTTTGGCCATACCCCAATTCTAGAACTGACCCATGAGGAGGCTTCGTAGGGCCCCTGCCCTAGGTCCTCTATGGAAAAGGGACCACACAGGCCCTACTGCACCATTCACAACTCAGGGAGCCACAGGTATCCCCTGCTCCTTCCCCACATGTCCCCTGGGTGAGGCCCCTGTGCAAGGATGGAGACCACACCTGCACCCAGCCTGTACCCTCCCTCTCCAGAGCAGATGGAACCACCAGCTTCACCAATGGATGGTGGCAACACAAGCCAGACCCAGGCCCACCCCCACCCCCATGCTTGCCCCTTTGGGGCAGCACGGCTCAGAAGTAGCTCAACCACAAAAAAGAACAGAAACATCCCACAGAGGGAGGGAGTGGCAAAAAAATCCATGTGACAAGCTGCAGGCACTAAAACTTATGTTTCTGAAGCATAATGACCACAGAAAAATAAATGTGTCTGTGCTGGTTTGAAACTACTAAATACCCCAGAAAAGCCATGTTTTAATCCTGATTCAATCTTGCGTGTGCTGCTACATTTCCTCTAACCCTGATTCCACACTGTAGGGTGAAAGCCTTTGATTAGATGGTTTCCCTAGAGATTGACCCACCCACATTAGGTGTGACCTTTGATTAGATTATCTCCATGGATACGTGGCACACCCAATTGTGGGTATGGATTTTTGATTAGCTGGAGATGTGACTCCACCCATTCAAGGTGAGTCTTGATTAATTTACTAGAGTCCCTTAAAAGCGGAAACCTCAGATGTAGATGTTCAAAACAGTTGCTTCAGAGCCAAAAGAGAGAGCAGACGCCTAGACACAGATGTTTGGAGACAGAGAGCCCAGCAGACACCACCATGTGCCTTCCCAGGAGATGCTAAGCAACCAGAACCCAGAGTTGTGTCATAGAGGAGCTCAGCAAAGGCCCACAGACGTTTAGAGAGCAAACCACTGGCATCAGAAGCTGGAAACAATGGAACAGGGAACATGGACCAGCAAATGCCAGCCACGTGCCTTCCTATGTGACAGACATCGGCCTTTCTTGAATCAAGGTATCTTTCTCTGGATGCCTTCATTTGGATACTTTTATAAAAGCTATTCTATTTCTGGTGTATTGCATTCCAGCAGCTTTAACAAACCAAAACAGCAACTATGGTACAATTTGTAAGTTTAGCCACACAGATAGCTACACACAACAGCAGCGAGAGGCAGGCACAGAAATATTGAGCAAGCACCTCCAGGTTTTCTCTTAGTCTCTCAACACACCAAGCAAGACTGGCTACTTTATTTGAAGTCCCAGTGCAAAGTAAAAACGCAGAGCATGAGGCCAAGGGGGCCTTCCTGAGTGTGGGGTCTGCATGACTGCACAGTTTTCATGACCGTGAAGCAGCTCTGAGGCCAAGCCCGCACCTGCCTCTGGGCCGCCATGTATGCTGTTCCTTCTTGGATGTGGGTACTTCCCCGCAGAGGCTGACCCGAACCTGATACCTGGAAATAAAGGTCCCCAGACATGCTTCAGAGGAGACGGGACACTCATTAAACAATAACAGTAACAGTCCATAAAGAAGCAAGTGCTGGAAAGTAAAGGAAAGAGAATAAAAAGCCGGAAAATATCCGAAGCTCTCTCCCCTCCTGCCCAAAGAGTGTGTGGCAGGCGGGGGGGTGGGAGAACCCGGCTTAACTTCTGCATCCACGCATGGCTGGAATGGGAGGCAATGATCAAAGTGGACCTTCAATTCTGTATCAAAATCGAAAGTGTTTACGAGAAAGCAGAAAAGGAGGCAACGAAGCCAACGCACATGGCTCGCCGTGCCGTGGACCGGACAGGCCAGAGGCAGGAAAGGAAGGCGTGTCCACCAGGGGCAGAGGGCCGTGGAGTCGCGTCCTGTTTCACCACATCCTCCAATGCTTTTTATCTCTTTTAGGATAAAAACAGCTTTTGCGCCACAGCTGATGGCGGCGAGCGTTTATGCACAGCACTGTGGTGGCAGGTCCATGCATTGGACGTCATCGGGCTCCCTGGGGCTGAGGAGCATGTCCAGGACCATTTGCCTACCGGGCAGCAGAGCCCATGTTTGAACATGAATCCCAACCCGTCTGCTGCCCAAGGACCACGGAGCCCGTGATTCTCGAAGCCTTCACCGACCAAGCAGGTGCTTCCAAACGGACCTGCGGGGTGTCCCAGTTGGCGCCCCACCCGCCCCCACCTGCGTCCCATCTCACCTGCCTTACACGTCTTGCCATTGTCCTGCAGCTGCACGCCAGTGGGGCAGGCGCAAGCGTAGAAAGGTTCCCGCGGGGACAGCAGGCACAGGTGGGAGCAGCCGCCATTGTCTTCCTCACACTGCGTGTGGACTGTGGAAGCCAGGGTGGCGTGAGAGAACATTCCGGAACAGGGCCTGCTGCCGCCACCACCAGCTACCACCCACCACTCACCTGATTCCAAATGAGCCAGCATCCCACCTGCTGGTCCCAGGACACAAAAGCCCCCAGCGTGTCCCCTTGCCCAAAGCCCTCCTCACTTGGCACCACGAGCCGCCCCCCCACCCATCCTGCCTCATGGCTGACCACCCTCCATGCTGGGCCTTCAGCCTCATCAGCTGGTCCGCAATTTCTCCAAAACCCACTGGGAACTTCCTGGTCACAGCTCAGAGAGGGCTGACCTGGGTTCCCGCGTTTTCTGGAATGGGCATTTGCCCTGCACCAGGACCCACCCTCCCAAGAACAAGAAAACCCACTTTTCCTTCAAGGCTCCTCTAAGGACACCTCCTCCAGGAAGTCCTCCCATGAGCACCTCCACTCCAGCAGGGTCTCAGAAATGCCCTGTGCAGTGAGAATAGGTAGGTGCCTGGAGCATAGGCCAGTCTTGTCTCTGTGACACAGCTGAACCCTGTGGGTTCAGGACGGGGGCCAATGAACGCACCCAGGCACTGGGCCGAGCCTCTTGGGGTACCAAGTGTGCTATTCATCTCCCCACACCATTCCACAACGAGTACATGACTGCATGGCACAGACGCTCCACCCAGAGCCAGGTGGGTTACTACCCCTGAAAGGGGAAGGGCCCTGGGTGTCCACTAGGCAGTGCCCTCCCCTCCCAAAGCCCCCACCCCTAAACTCACTCAGGCCCGTGGGCTGCCCAAATGCAGTGGGGGAATAACCACGATGCCCCTCTCCAGGAAACAATGCCAGGGAGCCTGCCTACCCCTCTGCCCTATGCTGAGCACGGCTGTCACCCCCAAACCCCCACTCCTAAATTCACAGTTCAAACCTTCTGTAACAGCTTGGCCAGAACCTCCCATGCCTTGTCCCTGTGGGAATGGGCATGCCCAGGGCTCTGGCCCCCAGCCCACTGTGGCGGGAGCTCTGAATGGCTGAGTTCCAAGCCTTTTACCAACAGGGACCCCGCCACTACCTTAGAGGGCCCCCAGCCTGAGGACCACGACTTAGAGCAGCTTTCTCATCAGTGAGCACGTAACCTCCATGAGGCCTCTAACTGGGCACCGTTCCCCGGCATCCCCTCACCACCTCGGAGGGGCCCAGGGGCACAACAGCCCCCTGCCCACCCCCAGGCCCTGGGCACCCCTCCACTCACACAAGCACTGCCTTGGCTCCTCCACTGTGCAGGCTGCCCCCCCAGACCCAGGCCCAGAGTCTGGGGCAGGGCTCTCCTGCATTAGGGGGGCTCGGAAATCACCTGCTGGAGCACAGGTGGGAGGCAAGCGCGGCCCATCAGGGCTCCGGGCGGCGGCAGGTGGGCACTCACCGTAGGGCTGCCGCTCCTGGCTGAGCACCTGGATGTCCATGGGTGAGTAGAGTGCACTCAGCACCTCCCTCCTCTTCTCCCCGCTGCGTTTGTTGCAGGCGTGGATGGAGCGGGTCTGCCAGTCTGTCCAGTAGAGAGTGTCCCCGGACAGCGTCAGGGCGAACGGGTGGGTCAGACTGCCCTCCACCACTTTCTGCCTGTGGCGGGGGGTGGGGGGGGCGGCAACACCGAGGGGCCGTCAGCAGCTGCCAGTGCCCCTGGCCCCAGAGGCCCCCTACGTGGCAAGCTCTCAAAGTGTCCAGCCACCCCATGGATCAGTCTGCACTAAACGGGACAAAAGCAGCTGCGAAAGAGGAAAGCAAGACTGGGGAGAGGATCCTGGGAGCCCCGGACCCCCACATGGACCCCGAGGCCTCTCCCAGTACACGAGGAATGGGGGGGGGGGGCGTCCCCTGCAAACACAGCTGCCCTCATTCCCCGATCGCAGTAGGAATGCACACCCATCTCCTCCCCAGGCAGCCTGTCCTGGGAGCTGGGGCTTGTGGCCAAGTTATCGGAGCAGGGAGGGGCAGGCAGAGCTGCAGGGACGACATGGAGCTGACAGTGGGCACGCCTGCCCCGGCCTGAGCTTTTCACAACTTAACATGAGCTGGACTGAATGGACCTGCTTATCCTTGTGCTGCCCGGAACACACTATTTGCCGTGTAAATTAGACGCGAGAAAAAGCTTTTCTTTCCTTACAAGGCCCAGCAGTGAGAACGCATTCTTTAAGGAGGCACTGGGAACTGGTAATGGGATCATAATTTTACACCACTGGTGGTGCGTGTGGCTATTTGTTTCATCTCCATCCCCTGTGAGCCCCCCGGGGTGGGGGCTGTAGGTGGGTGCTCACCTCTGTGCTCCCACCCCCTGGTAAAGCTCCTAGCAGAGAGTACATGCTTGAGACAGTGCATTAAATAAATGGGACTTCGGCACACGCTCTCTCAAGCCCCATGGCGCCTCCTTTGTTTGCCGGTTTTTTATTTTGTTCTGTTCGGTTCTGGTGACATCGCTGCGTTTGGATGAGAGCGGCTGGCGGATGGCTCGTTCTCCGGCTGCCCCTCCCCAGGCCCACCTTGACTGGCGGCACCATGGGCAGCTTCACGCCAGCTCCCGGCCTGCCACCCACCCTTGCCCCACAGCTGGCAGGATACCCCCCTCCCCACGTACAGCTGGCAGTCGACCCCAGCCATGCCCCCTACCTACCTCCCTCTGGGCCCAGGGGCTTCCCGGCACTCACTTCTGTGAGTGCTTCCAGGGTTCCCAGCACCGAGCCCTCACCGGACCCTAGAAACAGTCCTGAAGCTCAGGACACAGCAAAAGGGGGAGAGGGCAAGTCTGCCTGGCTCCAGAGCTCATCTGCTTCCTGACCTGGGCATGTTCACAAGGCATGTGGCCCCCGTTGGGCCGAAGCAGCCAGTGATTCCAAAGCCAGCGCGTGGTCTGACCAGCTGTGTGGCCTCGGGCAAATGCATACCCTCTCTGTGCTCCCTTAACACATAGGCTCAAAAAAAGAAACCCTTCCCAGGGCTGGTGTGAGGATCAAATGTCCTAGGAGAGGGCTGGCCTTTGTCACCATCATCAGCATTATCTTCACTGCCACTGCCACCACTGAGTTATAACCACAACCACACCTGCTGCCATCCCCTTCCCTGTCCTGTCACCATCCCGTCAGGACAGCCTGGGCCTGCAGTTTTCCAGCCTCTCGTCCATCCTTCATAATCACCAAGACCACTCAGCTCTCCCCAAGGGTCCAGGCCCCTGAGCCAGCCAGCCTGGGCTCACAGGGACAATGGAACAGAATATGCAGACAGCCAGTGATGCCAAGCTCAGCCTCAGCAGGAGTCGGCTGGCGAGGAACAGGGGCCTCCTGTCGACAGCCACAGAAGAGCATCCTCCAGACCACAAAAGCCCCAGCTGACAGCTGGATGCCAATCCCAGGACAGCCCCTCAGCCAGAAACACCAGGAGAAGTGGCATCCCACCCATTCCTCAAAAAACTTGTTTTCTGATCTAGGCTAGGTTAGGGGGATGTTTTGTTATGCAGCAGTAGCTGACTAATACACAAGGCCAGACAGAAAGGACCATGTCTGCACTTTGGTTCTGCTAGAGCAGCATCACCACCTTGGCATTGGGATGGAAAACGGCTGGGTCATGTCCTCTGTCCTGCAGTCAAGGACAGGGTCTGCCCTCCCAAGAGGATCCCCAAGACCCAGCCCTGAGCCAGCAGGCAGCACTTCATCAACGAGTAAACAAATGCCCTGTCCATGGAGGGCACATTTCTATATCCAAAGGGCAACAAGGTCGGGGGAGCCTCTGCCTCCCAAATGAACAGTAAGCTACACTGAACTGAAAGCCCTGAAAGCAATTACTCAATGAGGGAAAAATCCTTTATATTCCTTCATTTATTCAACTCATCTATGGAGTCCCCTAGAAGACTGGGGAACCCAGTGCTAAAGGGCTGACCCAGCTCCCACCCACACGATGCTTGTGTGCTGGGGGGCAAGGGCGGGGGAGAGGGGGCCGTGCTGAAGCTAATGGTTCATAATGCTGTCAGGCTCCTGGGCTTCAGGCCCACGATCCCTTCCCTGCAACTCTGAAACACAAACAGCTCCAAAAACTGAAAAGGGTTTTGTCACTCATTTGATGGCGAAACCTGATCTGTGTGGGCGTGAGGCCATTCGGTCTTTTCTACCCCACTTAGAATGTTCTGCATTTTGCCAGAAAAATACTGAGGGGCTCGACTGCAGCACCTGCCCCAGGCCCTGCACGGGGTGTGACAATAGATGTGTCACCAAACTGTCCACAGGTCTGAAAAACTCTGAACTTCAGAACCCATCACGCCCTGAGGGTTTCAGATAAGGGAGGGTGGACCTGCTCTAAGAAGGAATGCCAACCTGGGACTCAGAGTTACAGCACTGAAGCTATGAAAGTCAGCAGTAGCCCATACGGCAACTGCTTGAAAAGCTGAAAAAGTGATGAGACTTCGACTAGAGACACAAATGAAGCTGATCTGGACAGGACAAAGGTAAATCAGAACACAGGGTGGAGGATGATACGGCTGATATTTTCAAACTTCAACTTCTGTGTGAAAATGAAGGGAGAGATGTTTATTTGGTACAAAATTAATATTTTGGTAGTATATTATCTAATTTAACTTGTACGGTCAGTTTATTTGAATGCCATAATTACATGGAATCTAGAATAGAGAAAAGAAAAAGTATTTGCAAAGTCCACTTGGAGAACGGAGGAGAAAGGAGAAAATATTCAATTTCCAACCTGGGAGTTTCTGATATTCTCACAAGCAATGGGGATAACCAATTCAATAGGCTGAGCCTTTTACCTTGGGGTTCACCCCTATGAAACTTATTCCTGCACAGGAGAGGCTAAGCCTACTTAAAATTATGCCTAAGCATCACCCCCAGAGAACCTCTTTTGTTGCTCAGATGTGGTCTCTCTCTCTAAGCCAACTCAGCAGATGAATTCACTGCCCTTCCCCCTACGTGGGACATGACTCCCAGGGGTGTAGATCTCCCTGGTAACATGGGACAGATATCCCAGGATGAGTCGGGACATGGCATCAAGGGATTCAGAAAACCTTATTGACCAAACGGGAGAAGAGAGAAATGAGACAAAATAAAGTTTCAGTGGCTAAGAGATTTCAAACAAAGTTGAGAGGTTATCCTGGAGGTTATTCTTATGCATTATATAGATATCCCTTTTTAGCTGATGGTGTATTGGAGTGGCTGGAGAGAAGTACCTGAAACTCTTGAGCTGTGTTCCAGTAGCTTTGTTTCTTGAAGACAACTGTATAACTATTAAAGTTATAACTTTTACAATGTGAGTGCGTCATTGTGAAAACCTTGTGTCTGATACTTCTTTTATACAGGGTATGGACAGAGGAGTAAAAAAAATGATAATAAATAAATTAAGGGGGGGGCTAAGGGGTAAAAAAAAAAAATGAGTAGACTGAAATACTAATGGTCGATGAGAGGAAGGGATAAGAGATATGGGATGTATGAGCTTTTCCTGTTTTCTTTTTATTTCTTTTTCTGGAGTGATGCAGATGTTCAAAAATGATCACAGTGATGACTACACAACTATGTGATGATATATTGTGAGCCACTGATTGTACACCATGTATGGACTGTGTATGTGTGTGAAGATTTCTCAAAAAAAATATTCAAAAAAAAAAGTAGTTATGCCAGCAAATGCCCATGGCAGACTAACTGAAGGAGGCCCTGGTGTGGCAGGGGTGCAGAGAAGGGGAGGGGAGCCCCTGGCTCTCACCGGAACGAGCCGTCCAGGTTGGCGCGGTGGATGAAGCTGAGCTTGGCATCGGCCCAATACAGTTTCTGCTCCTCCAGGTCAATGGTCAGCCCGTTGGGCCAGTAAATGTCCGAGTCCACAATGATTTTCCGGGTGCTACCGTCCATCCCCGCCCGCTCGATCCGGGGCGTCTCACCCCAGTCTGTCCAGTACATGTACCTGACGAGGAAGGTGGACAAAAAAGCAAGAGGAAATCAGCACAGACCTGCTTTTGGTTCTGTTTTCTCTTTACCCAAATCTGGATATGTGAGAGACTATGAATCTAGTCTCCCACTTCACCCATCAGAGCTGTCTGAATTTCTTTTTTCCTAAGAATTTAGTAAACTATACTAACTTTTAACTTGGACAATCAAAATATACCATTTGCAACGTGTCCTCACTTTATTCTCTGGACACCTCTCCTTTGTACTAATACAAACCTCCCTCATTCCTTTAATGGCAGTAGGGTGCAATGTCCCATAAATAATTTAAATGATTCTCTGTGGGGCATTGGGGTCATTTCTAATTTTTGGCTACTACAAAAAATGCTGCAAACAAACAAAGGCAACTGAAACCACGCAGGAAGGACGCACACTGAAATGACAGCAGGCCTCCCGGGGGGTGGGCTGTGTGTGTGTGGAGAGGGGGTTGCTTTATCCATGCACTCAAGTTTTTAACAATGAGCGTGGACCTCCCAGCCATGGAAAAGGGGTGCAACCCAAAGGCTCCCTGATTGTGATCTCCCATCAACAAACTAAGAGGAACCGAGAGGCAGCAGGTTGCAACACCATGCCCGGTGCCCAGAGATTCCATCCCCCTCTCCAGCTTCCACAGGGCGACAATCCCCCCAGCGTGTGGGCCCGAAGGCCGGGCACAGCCCGGGACACAGAAGAGAAGTCACCCAACGTAGAGGACAGGAGTGTCCCTGGCTCGCCCACCTCTGCCCCACTGAGCCACGTGACATGGAGGGCGGCAGACCCACCTTCTTTCATTACCCAACTTCCCTTTTCCGCACAGAAGGATGACACAGCCCTGAATTTTTTTTTAATTGTGGCAAAAAATATTTAACATAAAATAAATTCAGATTGAAATGCTAATGATCAATGAAAGGTAGGGGTAAGGGGGATGATATGTATGAATTTTTTTCGGTTGTCTTTTTATTTCTTTTTCTGAATTGATGCAAATATTCTAAGAAATGATCATGATGATGAATATGCAACTATGTGACAATATTGTGAATTACCGATTATATATGTAGAACGGAATGATCATAAGTTAAGAATGTTTGCTTTTGTTGTTACACTTTTAAAAAAAAATTTTAATTTAATTAAAAAAAATATTTAACATGAAATCTGCCATTTTAACCATTTCTAAGCTTACGATTCATGAACGTCACTCACCATATTACACAACCATTACCACCATCTATTTCCAAACTTTTCATCGCCCCAATCAGAAACTCTGCACCCATTCAGCAATAACTCCCCATCCCCTCTTCCCCCTGCCCCTCGCAACCTCTCATCTACTTGCTGTTCGTACACTCTAGGTTTTTCATGGGAGTGGAATCATACGGTATCTGTCCTTTTGTTTCTGGACTATTGCACTGAACCTGACGCCCTCGAGCTTTCTGATGAGGGATGTGTCAAAACGTCATTTATGGCCAGAAAGCATTTCACTGCATGGAGAGACCACATTTTGTTTCTCCAGTCACCTGCTGACGGATGCTTGGGTGGCTTCCACCTTCTGGCAATTGTGAATAATGCTGCTGTGAACACTGGTGTGCAAATACCTGTCTCTGCTTTGGTGCTTTTGGAGATACACCGAGGAGTGGGAGAGCTGGTTCATTTGGTGGTTGCATGTTTAACCCCTGGGGGAAGACAGAACCTGGGGCTCCTCTGAGCAGCACCCTCTCCCGCTCCCTTCCACCAGGCAAGAGCCTGGCCTGGCCAATCAGCAAACACCCTAGGCCACGGCCACTGGTTTAGAGACAGGCAGCCTGGAGCCATCACATGGGGAGGGCCTGCCCTGGGGACACTATGTGAGACCCCAGATGGGTGTGCCTGGGGACAGCGCCCCTCTCAGACAGCGTCTCTTCCAGCCGGCCCTCCCCAGTACCACGGCCAGTTCCTTGGCGGCTCCGGCCTCGGGTGTAAGACTTCTCCCCATTTCAGCAATTATGGGCGGACATTAG
This sequence comes from Tamandua tetradactyla, assembly GCF_023851605.1. Lineage (NCBI taxonomy): Eukaryota > Metazoa > Chordata > Mammalia > Pilosa > Myrmecophagidae > Tamandua > Tamandua tetradactyla. The sequence goes on from NC_135335.1 coordinate 6,200,343, forward strand.
CCCCATCTGCCTGGGGTGGGGGTGGGGGTGTCTTCTTCCAGCAGGGCAGGGAAAATGATGCACAAGGTACCCTCCCAGGGGAGCTCTGTGGCCACAGGAGCTGCGGGGTCCCAGGGACCACCCCCTCCAGTGACACCCTGCAGGCTTCCCTGGGGTTGCCATTTGAGAGCTGAGCCCGTTGCCTGCCTTCCTAAGGCAGGAGTGTCTGGGCTTCGTACAAAACACAGCCCCCCTCCTCCCTAAGTAGGACATGACTCCCAGGGGTGTGAATCTCCCTGGCAATGTGGGACAGAAATCCCGGGATGAGCCAGGACTCGGCATCAAGGGATTGAGAAAGCCTTCTCGACCAAAAACGGGAAGAGAAATGAGACAAAATAAAGTGTCAGTGGCTGAGAGATTTCAAATAGAGTCGAGAGGTTATCCTGGAGGTTATTCTTATGCATTATATAGAGATCCCCTTTTTAGTTTATGGTGTATTAGAGTGGCAGGAGGGAAGTACCTGAAACTGTTGAGTTGTGTTCTGGTAGCCCTGATTCTTAAAGACTATTGTATAAAAATATAACTGTTACAATGTGACTATGCGACTGTGAAAACCTTGTGTCTGATGCTCCTTTTACCTAGGGTACGGAGAGATGAGTAAAAAGTATGGATAAAAATAAATATATAATAGGAAAGGACAAAGGGTAAAAACTGGGTAGACTGCAATACTAGCGGTCAATGAGGAGGGGTTCCAGCTAGCGGTCAATGAGAAGGAGGGGTAAGAGGATAGAATGTATGAGTTTTTTCTTTTTTCTTTTTATTTCTTTTTCTAGAGTAATACAGATGTTCAAAAATGATCATGGTGATGAACACACAGCTATGTGATGGTATTGTGAGCCACTGATTGTATACCATGTACGGACTGCGAGTCAAGATTTCTCAATAAAAAATTAAAAAAAAAAAAAGCACAGCCCTTCCCCACCTGGGGGTCATCACCAAATCCCCCTCTTCCCAGCCCCGGTGGGACCAGGAGCAGGGAGCTCAGGTCACAGAGGCCGCTGTGCCGAGGGCTCCCTCCCAGCCCCCTACACCTCCTGCGAGGACTCATGGGGTGGGAGGGAATTAGAGACACTGACCTTTCCCGGGCCACACAGGCCAAGCGGCTGCTCCCGGAGCAGAGCCTGGGTTTCCGGTTACAGCCGCAGCCCGGCCACCCCGTGACTCACCCCTTGGCCGGGAGGGCCAGGAGAGGGGTGGGGGGTCTGGGTGACCCCTCCGGGCAGCCCGCTGTGCAGATAGGTGGCTCAGCCCAGGCTCCCACTGCCTCGCCGGGGCCGCCTTGCGTCCTCTGCACGTCTCCCACCCACCCTGCGGCCTGGAAAGAGCCCGGCTCCCCCCACCCCCACCCCCATCCCCCACCCACGCAGCCGAGAGGTATCAGGAAAATAAAACTGCCAGGCGGCCCACGCCAGCCTCCCCCAAACGTGCTGCTGCGGCCGAGGGAAAAAGGTCGGAAAATGTGAAGGATCAGGGCCCTTCGCCTGGAGCATAATTCAAATTCCTTCCCACCCGCCCCCCCACCCCGAGTTTCATAACAGGGCCTGCTGCTTTCCTTAAATGGGGCGCTGGCGGCCGGTCAGTCGGCAGAGGCCCCTGGGCTGGGCCACGTGCTGGCACGGCCTTCAGCACTAGCGTGGGCCCAGCCAAGTCCCACGGAGGAGAGTCCACTTCCGAGGAAAAGCGCTGCGGCGGCGGCTTCGTGCACAGGCCCAGCTGCGGTTGCGGCTGTGTGTTATTTTAGGGAAGGGACATTTTGCATTTTAAAGAGGGGGTTGGGTTTCACCCTGGCTTTAGGGCTCTGTGTCGGGCTGGGCCAGGCCGGGCACTCCCCGGAGCCCCCTCTGCCAACCACGCGGGCACCCTGGCCGGGGAGTGTGACGCGTCCTGCCCGCCCCCTACCTGGTCCCCTGCACCTGGCCACCTGCGCTGCTGAAACAGCCTCGAGGGGGGTCCCTGGAGCCTGGGAGCCTCCTTCTCCGAAAGTTCTCAGCCACTCGCACACCTCAGGGACACTCAGACTGAGTTACTTAATTCCTGATAATGGCTGGGGCAGGGACTATCTTGTCCGAAGGGGACAGAGTCACAGAAGGGACACGGGACACAGATGGATTCATGTGGGGCTGGGGGGGGTGTGGAAGGCAAAGTCGCTTCTGCAGCCTTGTGCCTCTGGCCAGGATGGAAGTCAAAACCCTGCTGCTCTGCAGACCTGCTCCCAGGACTGGGCTCCCGCCTGCGCCCCCCCGTGCCACCCGGCAAGTCAATGGTCAGCGCAAGGGTGGGTGCTACCCTCCAGTTTCGAGGGACCAGCCTGGGGTTCTCCCCTCCTGGGCAAGGTGGGGCCTAAGGCAGGCAGGAGGAATGGCAAGCCTCGACCTCATCCGCAGTGGCATTTGGAGACCAGGGCCGAGCGCTATCCCTTTCATTCATGTGATGACGGGTCACTGGCTCAGCCCCTCATCCATCACACACATGCTCAGGGTGGGGGGACAGAGGGGGCTGCAGAGGCAGAAGCCCTGCTCAGGACACCAATACCAAAGGCAGGGCACTGGCCTGGGGGGACGCGGTGAGGATGAGCTGAGGCAGGGGTCCTGGTGACAGAGCCTGGGGCAAAAGTTAGAGGCGAGAGTTTAAAGGAACTATTTTGAACATTTAATAAGAACAGCTGGGAAGAACGGGAGGCTGTGGCCACTCCCAGCTTTGGTGCAAGCAGAGCCAGCCTGGTGAGAGGTGACGGGAAGACATGGCAACAGCACGCCAAGCCCATCCCGATCAGGGCGGAAAAGGTCACGGGGAAACCGTGCCCAGGTGCAGCTAACGGACTGTGGAGGGGGTGTTTAATAAAAGAATACCAGGTGGGTCACAGTGGCTCAGCAGGCAGAGTTCTCACCTGCCATGCAGGAGACCCGGGTTCCATTTCCAGTACGTGCCCATGCAAAAAAAAAAAAAAAAAAAAACACCTAACACACTGCAGGGAACATTCCAGTGCTTTCTGCATGGCATGTGCTATTATCACATCCCTCTACCGTCAGGGAAACTGAGGCACAGGGCAGCACTGCACCTTCCTCACCTCCTCTTTCTCTTCCAATCCACACACCAAGTGGCAGCACATCCAGTTGGTACTTACTACCTTCTAAACAGATCCCAAATCTGATCCCTCCTCAGTCTCCACGCCGCCAGCTCCCTGGTCCGTGCTGCCAGGATCACAGGGATTGCCACCTAACAAGCCTTCCCACCCTACCCCAAGAGCGCACCTTGATACGGCAGCCAGAGGGATGCCCTTAAAGCATGAGCCAGACCATCCAACCTCAGGGCCTTTGCACTGGCTGTCTCCTGTTCTGGAATACCTTCTTCCCATCTGCCTGGGCTGGGCCTGCAACCAGGAACCTCATCTCGCCTGCCTGCCCTCCAGCCTGGCTTGGCTTTATTCCCCCCCCCCGATGGCACTCTTCTCTCTCAGACAAACTCTCTGCCCACCCCCTCTTCAGTGTTCCAGCTTCTCCCAGGACACTTGTCCCTGAGGGCAGAGACCCGGCCATACCTCCTATATCTAAAGTGGAAACAGCACACAGTAGTTGCTCATAAATACTTGTCAAATGTCCAGCAGAGGTGATGTAGCGTGCAGTGACCAGTCCCAGGGATTGGGGAGGGAGGGCCATAAGGACAAGCGGGACGGACCGTATGCTCCACCCAGGCTATGGGCCTCCAGCTGCAGACCTGCCAGCCTGCGGCTCTTCTTGACCTCTGCCACCAATGGGTAGACGCACCTCTCCACAAGGGGGCTGCTGACCCCAGCCATCCTCTCCAGGGGAGTGGGGCAGCACATTCAGAGGCTCCCAAGACACTGAGATGAGGGGAGGAGCCTGACAAGGGAATGCCCAGCAGTGCATCCTGGCCACAGCAGCTCAGCTGCTCCAAGGGGGTGACAGGGCCCTCCAGAGAAGACGGCTGCCTGGCAAGGTACCCCAGAGGTGGGGGCAGGGTAGAAGTCAGGCGGTAGGGCCCTGGGCTGGGCTGGCCTGACCCAAACAGGCCTTTGGGCCACACATATCACCCAACCCCACCCCTCATGTGGGTGCATGGACAGACATACTCACATGCACACAACCCGTCCCCAGTGTGTGTGCAGAAACACTCACACAATCCCACGCAAACACACACATGCACACAATCCCACCTCCCATGTGTACACACATACACACACACACACTCAAATGCACATAACCCCAACCCCGGTGTGAATGCACAGATACACACACACAATCCCACAGGTACGCAGATGCACACACACACAACCCACCCCACCCCACCCCCAACACGCACCTACACACACACACACACACAATCTCACCCCACAGACTCACACTCACGTGCACGCACAATCCCATGTCCAGTGTGTGTGCAGACACACACAACCCCATTCAAACACACACACTCACATGCACACAATTCCACCTCCAGCATGTGTGCAGACACACCCACACAATCCCACCCCATAGATTCACACACTCACATGCACACACAATCCCATGCCCAGTGTGTATACACAAATTCACATACACACAGCCCACCTGCCCCCAATGAATGCCTGCACACACACACACAATCCTGCACACTCACATGCATACAACCACGCACCCTTCCATTTCCACACTCAGTCACTCTGCCACACTCGGATGCTGCATGGGGTGAAGCAGTGAGCACCCTGGTCAACCTGCAGCCCCGGTGCCCTCCTCACCTTGCCAGTTCCTCGAGCTACGCGAGCACTTGCCTTGGCTCCCAGACCAGGCCTCACCTCCCTGCCTCAGACCTAGTCCCCCGAAGGCCACCGCAGCCTGAGCCACTGTCCCACCAGCACTGCCACCCCCCAGGCATGCATCCTGGGGCACCTGCACGCGGTCAGGGCACACAGCCCTACGGCTTGGCTTCTGCTGCACCCGACTGACAGACACCATTGGGTCGCCAGGGCACTGCCAGGGTCCACAGAGACTGCAGGTAGCAGGGACTGGACCTCGGGGGGCCCCACTCCTACTTTCCGAGCTCGCTGCTGAGACAGGCAATGGAATGGCTTCCTGGGGCCCCCAGACCTCAGGCAAGAAGTTTGGACACAGCAAAGCTGCAAGCACAGGCTCCCAACTGAGTTCAAACCCCATCTCGGGAATTTTCTAGCTTAGAAGATTCCGGCAGGTTGCATAAATGCCCTGCCCTCACTCTCATCTGAAAGGGGAGATGCTGGTACCTCCCATGGAGTTGTCAGGGCCACTAAATGAACGAGCATGTGAACTGCTTTCAACAAAGCCAGAGGCAAAAAGAAAAGAGGGGGAAGGCTAAGTATTGTGTTTCTGTTCAAGACGTCTGACAGCTGTTTCCGACAACCAAACCATAGAACTGGCCAAGGTGCAGCACAGATAAGAGGGCACCATCTTCCACCATCACACACAGGCAGCAAGAGCAGGGACAGGAGTGGGGGGACGGCAGGGCAGCTGAGCAAACAGTTCCCCTGCTCAGAAAAGCCTGGAAGGAGCTCCCCGGCTCACCGGTGGAGCTCAGCTACTTCCCTACCTGGAAATCCCGGTCACCAATTCCATGCACACAATCTTAGGTCTACCGCCGCTCTTACACCTGCCTGTAACTCATAGCCAGGCCTGGAACCTTCCAGGGCCAAGGAGCTCAGCTAGACCAGGAAGCAGAGGGGAGCCAGGAGCTGCACACCGAGCAAACTAAAACCCAATCCCCTTATTTTGAACTCCACCAGCAAACTCAGCCTCCAGACCAGAAATGTTGCTTTTTCAACACGTTTTCTGCCGATGCAGTCATAAAGTGGGTGTCAGGTACACATTTCCACCTGTTAGAGAATCAGCTAGGGCACCCCTCACATACCATAATGGCATTTAATGACTCAACTCCACAGATGACCATGTCAAATGCCCAGGACATGGCAAGTTTGAAAAGAAGCTGAACAGCAGTTCCCAAAAAAAGTCAAATATGAATGATCATATGTGCCAGTTTGAATCTGTGTGTACTCCAGAAAAGCCATGTCCTTGAATTCTCATTCCATAGCACTGGGTGGGAATTTGATGAGATTATCTCCCACAGAGATGTGACTTGCCTGGTTGTGGGTGTTAACCTTTGATTAGAGGGAGAGGTGACTCCACCCATTCCGGACGGGTCAATTAGTTTACTGGAATCCTTTAAAGGAGGAAGCATTTTGTAGAGTCCCTTTTCGAGCCACAAGAGAACCACGAGAGCCCACACAGCCAGGGACCTTGGAGATGAAAAAGGAAAACACCCCTGGGGAAGCTTCATGAAGTAAAAGGCCTGGAGAGAAAGCTAGGAGATGTCAACATGTTCACCGTGTGCCTGTCCAGTTAAGAGAGAAACCCTGAACTTCATCGGCCTTTCTTGAGTGAAGGTAACCTCTTACTGGTACCTTAATTTGGATGTTCTTATAAACTTGCTTTAACTGGGACATTCTCATGGCCTTAGAACTATAAATTTGCAACTTATTAAATTCCCCTTTTTAAAAGCCGTTACATTTCTGGTATATTGCATTCCAACAGCTAGCAACTAGAACATCCTATGACCCAGAAATTCCACACCGAGATATTTCCCAAAGAGACTGAAAACGGGCACTCAAGCAGACACGTGAACACACATGCTCACGGTAGCATTATGTACAACAGCGGAAAGATCAAAACGGCTGGTTGACAGAAGAATGGATAATCAAAACGTGGTGTATCCACGCCATGGAATATTACTCAGCGGTAAAAAGGAAAGTAGTTCTGACGCATGTCACAATATGGATAGAGCCTGAAGATATCCTGCAGAGTGAAAGCGGCCAGACACAAAGGGACAGACGCTGTGTGATGCCACTTATATGAAATACCTATAATAGGCAAACTCAGAAACAGAAAGTAAATTAACGGCTGTCAGGGGCTGGGACGATACCCTATGGGTACAGAGCATCTGTCAGCGGTGACGGAAAGTTTTGGTGGTGGACGGAGGTGATGGTCACACAACACTGGACGTACCCGTGAAGGTGGTTAAAATGACAAATTTTCACGTTACATGTATATTCCCACCATTTCTAAAAAAATAAAAATCCCACCTCTCAAGGAAAAATAACACACAGCCACAAATTCTGAAAGGTGGATTCATTTTTAAGATTGCCGTGTTTTCTCTGAAGAAGGACCCGGAGTTCAACTGAATTCCAGAGGGATGCGTGGCCCCAGCCCCGACCCCAGGGAGCAGAGGGGACGCGGCCGGCTTTACCCGTGAGCTGGGTCCAGGGCGATGGCCCTGGGCTGGTCAAGGTCCTGCCAGAAAAGGACCTTGCGGGACGTGCCGTTGAGGTTGGCCACCTCGACGCGGTTGGTCTCCGAGTCCGTCCAGTAGAGCTTCTTGGCCACCCAGTCGCAGGCCAGGCCGTCGGGCGACACCAGGCCGGACACGAGCACGCTCTGCGCTGCGGCATCCGTCTGGTTCAGGAAGGTCCGCTTGATGGCCTCCTCGCTCACGTCCGTCCAGTACACGGCGCCCCCGGAGAACTGGAAATCCACCGCGGCCGCGTCCTCCAGCCCGCTCGCCACGACGGTGGACTCCAGCTTGACCCCGCCGGCATCCACCAGCCGCACGTCCCGGCGGTTGGCGAAGAGCAGGAGCGGCGAGGCTGCGGGGGCAGAAGGGACAGCGTGAGCAGCCTGGTGGACGCTCCCAGCCACCCCCGGCCTGGCAGGCCCCAGGTGCGCCCCACGCAGCAGACAGTGTCATTCATTGCTTCCGAAACCACTGACGCTCTCCAGGTGAGCGGAGGCAGGCAGCTCTTCCCGCCATGCCTACACCTGCACCCCGGCCCCACGGGACCCTGACGGCAGCCGTGGTTCCATTCACCGTACCAGGGAGAAGGGAGAGCACAGCCCTGGCTATGCTGCCCAGCTGAGGCCTGGCAAAGGGGCCAGCCCAGGCTGGACACAGCTTTGAAATTCCCTGACAACCCCCTGACCAGGGTCTGTGCTCAGGCCCCTTCCTGGGACTGTGGCCTCGGTGTCCCACCCACTTCTGCATCCCGTCTCTCCTCTGCCCTGATCCCAGCTGGCCCGGTGAGTAACGGTCGTAAAGGGGCTCCCTGGAATGCTACTCCCCAGCTCAAACACCTTCCATAGCTCCCTAGGCCACCTGGAACAAGGTCAGGTGCCCTGGCCCCAGGCCTCTCGCCTCGCCCACTCTCCCATCCCAGCCCCAACTGCTCCACCCTGAACACATGTCCCTCCCTGTCCCCTTCTCCCCTCAGACTCTTAATCTCTACAGGTGCCCCCACCCCACAGACAAGCAGAGGTCTCGTCCCCGCAATGCACAGAATGAAAGCCCGGAGGGGCCTGGAGACCTGGTCCAATGAGATGTGCCCCATACACATGCACACACCCTGGAGAAATCCGGAAGCCCTGGGAGGTGTGAAGGGCGGGGTTGGGGGTCTGTCAAGGCCCAGGCAGACCCTCTGGAGTTGGAAGTCCCAGACCCAGACCCAGGGGCCACCAGTGTGCCGTCCAGCAGAGCGTCCTGCCTCGGCTCGGACACGCTCTGCCTGCGCTTCGGCCACAGTCCACACCCACGCTGGCCGCACTGGCCACAAACACCCGCAAAACCACCTAGCAGCGGCTGCTGTTGGCTCACGGGACCCCACTGGGGTCTCCTGCAAACACAGGGGTCTGGCCAACCCTGCTGCCCATCGAGATGTTTCACTGGAAACAGAAATCAAAACAATTTTGCTCCAGCACCGAAAACCACCCAACAGAATCTAAAGTCGGGCGGGTGACTTCCCTCCAGCAGGGGAGGGGCTCGTAGGCTTCATGTGGCCACCGTGGGTCCCCCAAAATGAATGTTCAAGTCCTTTCCCCCGGTCCTGTGAATGGGGCCTTATGTGGAAATGGGGTCTCTGACGATGCAACGAGTTAACCTGAGGGCAAACAAGATCCAACATGACTGGCGTCCTTAGAAGAAGGGGAGAATTAAACACAGACAGACAGACACAGAGAGGAAAAGGCTACGTGGACACAAAAGCCGATACAGGAGTGATGTGGCCATAAGCCAAGGACACCAAGCACGGCAAGCAAATGCCAGAGGCTGCAAGTGGCAAGGAGGGACCCTCCCTCCCCTACACGTGCCAGAGGCGTGGGACTTCAGACTTCTGGCCCCCTGGGAAGTGAGGATACACTTCTGTTTTTAAGCACCCCCCAGCCTGTGGAACTTCGTTACGGCAGCCTCGGGAGATTGTAACCGAGAAATTAAGATTTAACAAATAACTATGACCACTGAACCGTTATACAGACGCCGTTTCCTTGCTTTTCTAGAATACTGCGGAACAGCCAAAAGGAAATACCTGAAATGACTGAAACTCGCTGAACTGCAAATTGTAAAAAGCTCTCGCCCCATGTGTACCCCTTTATTCTGTTTTAAAACGTTAGAGACTTATGATCACAAAGACAACCCCCTAATGTTAACAAAGGAACCTGAGCCAGCCCAGATCTGTCCACTGATACAGTGAAGTTACTTACTATAAAGGTTGTTCCAGCTTAGTTGCAGCTCGGCTCTGCTCCTTGATATTCATAGATTGTAGTTGCTGAGACCTGTTATTGCAAGGTAACTACTCCAGCTCCCCTTGTTTGGATCCCTAAAAACCCTAGACTCTAGGAGACAGATTTTGGGCCCCTAGACCCTATCTGTTCTGCCTGCTTCCAGCTGTGACAACTCTCTCCCCTCGACGCCCGGATGTCACAGATTGCTGCCACGTGCATCAGGCAGAGAGCCCAGTTCAGTCGCTATCAAGACCACGGCAATGGCTATGGGGCTGGGGCGCAGCTGCCCGAGCAGCCCCCACCTCAATCCTGACCCTCTCCTCCCCCCCGTGATCTCCTCGGGGGTCCGCCCCCACTGCCACTGACCAGGTCCTCCAGGCCCTACAGTGGGAAAGGGCCCTGGAAAAGTCAGACCCAGCCGGGTTGGGCATCCTAACTCTCCCAGGAGAGGGCCCTGCACAGAGCCACTTGTCCCCTAGCCTCATGCCTTCCAAGCCCCAAGCAGGTCTGTGAGATGACCAGCATCGAGAGGTAGACAGCTCTTTGCAGCTCCAAGGGGTACACCCCGCCCAGGTCCTACACCTTGGGGTCCTGGGCCTCGTCATCCCCAAGGGAAGGGGGGAGGCCTAGAAGGAGCCCACAAGGTCAAGTCCATTTCCTGGGGGGGGGGGGGGGGGGGGCCAGGCCTCAGTGCCTGAGCACAACCCTCGTGTGCTGTGTACATGCGTGTATCGGTTTGTAAAAAGGCACTGCCTTGCTGAGCAGTTAACACCAATAAAAAGGCGTTAACATTAAAAATGGCAGAAAAAAGGTCCCCTCCCAGTGGCTTGCAGGCGTTCCCCGCCCCCCTCGACAGGCCAAGAGTCCCAGGGGACCATGCCCACCAGCCTCTGCCCACACCCCACCCCAGCCCAGAAGGGGTCACAGCTTCAAGGCAGCAAGAGGCCCTGCCCCGGGAGGCTGAGAAGTTGGGGGGGGGGTTCCCAAAAGGGCCTAGGTCCCCCCACAGGCCACAGATTCTGCTCCATGGAAGGGGCGCAGATTCTAATGCCCAGTGGGGAGCGGTGCCCAGGTCTAGAAGGTGCCAGCATCAGGGAGGGTGCGACCTGTCAGAACAGAGGAGAACGAGAGAACTGGTAAGATGGGGGGAGGGGAAGAGTGGGCTGTGGGCTCCAGAGGGTCCTCCGTGCCACGGGCAGGGCTAAGCAGACAACGGTACCCATGGCCGCCTGGCACGGAGCCTCCACTAATCCCGTCTCACTCACGAGGTCCAGGTGTCTGGCTGCCTACGGCAAGGTACCCAGCCTGTCCCTGCCCATGCAGCAAAACTGCACTCTCCTGGGCACATGGGTTCCAAATTCTTAACCTTTTGAGGGTCACAACGGCCCCAGGGAAGCAGACCCTCTGCCCAGAAACACACGCACGCACACTCAGGCACACACACGTAGACACATACACCCGTGCACACACGCAATGCTGTCGGGAAGGTCCCCACGTCCCGCCTGCCAGCTCCAGCCCAAGGACGCAGAGCTTTCTCCCCTCCATGGGCTCCCGGGGCTGGCGAGATGGGACTGTCTCAGGGACAGCAGGCTCCACAGGTGTGGCCCAGGTGACTGGGACTGGGGGGCAGGGAGGGGAGCACAGGTACAGCTCCTGGAAGCTGCTCCAGGCACAAAAATCCCTCCCTCCCTCTGTTCTTTCTCCCCAAACTGGAAAGACGGCATTTTCCACCACTTTTCACTCTCGGCAGTTCAGGTGCACCCTTCAAAGGCCGGAGACGGAGGTGATTTTTAATTTCCTGTGCTTTTCCTGAACTGAGCCTCTGGGACAGCTGTCCTGGAGAGCCAGGGGCGGAGAGCGGGCAGCCTTCCGAGGAGGCCTGGCAGGCGGTTCTTTCCAGGAGGAGCCGCTCCCACTTCTAAAGCATCTAGAAACAGCTACACACTCAACCCCTTTTTATTAAGAGGAACCCGCATCACTCTCCCGGTGGGCCCCGGTGGCAAGTCGGGTGAGAACTGGGCCTGGGTGGCTTCCCCACCCTTGCCCATGGGCATAGGAGACACCTAAGCCTGACCCTACCCCACAGAGGCCCTGGGGACCCTGGCTCAGGCCAACAGCCCCCTCCTCTCCCGAAGACGGGAGAACCTAGGACTGGGTGGAGTTAGGGAAACAGGACCAAATGGGAAGAAAAGAAGCGAACAGAGGAGAAATATGCAGAAAAGAAGCCTGGAGAAGCCCAGGCAAGAGCTGGCCAGGCAGGAGACACAGCCAAGAGTCCACTGGCTCAGCAGAGACTCATCTAGAACATACTAGCACTGTCTCAGTGCCAGGACCGCCCTTGTAGGCCCATACTCCAGAGGGGGAACAGACAACAGGCAAGTCACATGCAAATGAAGACATCTCAGTGCGTGAGAACACAAACCAGAGAGGAAACAGGATGGACACAGGTGCTGCCACTTAAAATTAGATGGTCAGGGCAGGTCTCCTTGAGAAGACGCCATCTGGGCAGAGTTGAATGGAATGAGAGAGGGAACTGTGTGCATCTCCAAGGGAAGGGCATCCCCAGCAGAGGGAACAGCATGTGCTAAGGTCCTGTGGCATGTGCAAGGGGGCAAGTAGTAGAAGCTGGGCCAAATGCTCCTTACCCCTGACTCCCACTCAGGGCCCCTGGACTGTCTCACTGAAGCTCAGAAGCTCCCTGCAGGTCAGGAGATACGGCTGCACATTTCCCAGGTGAGGAGACTCAGCTTCCAGAAAAGGAAACTGACCTGCCTGAGGTCACTCCATCCAGGAGATGGCCTGTGCAACTCTGGCCTGAGCTTTAGGGCAGAGAGAAGAAAGAATGTCAGAAGGAGAGGGCAGCAGGGGATGGCAGGTGACAGGAGATGGCCCAGTAGGGGCAGAGCTGGGAAGGAGCACGGGAGACCCTTCCACAAGCTGCAGCAAGCAGCTGAGGTGGCACACTGGAGCCTCCCGGGGATGGCAGAGGGGCTGAGAGCTGGAGCTGCGGCCCTACCACCAGCATGCCCCAGGAGCCACGTGAGGCCACGGGGCCAAATAAACAGTCATTGGGTGGTCACAGACATGGGAACAAGCCCTTTTGGAAACACGGAAGCAAGTGGTGTCAAGGAGCATAAAAAATGTTAGAGGCTTCTCATCCAGCGTTCGTGTTCTCAGGAATTTACCCCAAGAAACCCCAAAGAGAGGGAAAGGTCTAGTCACCATACTTGCCACGGCTTTACTTGTAATGGCAAAGCATAAAAAAAATACCATGTGTTCAACACTGCGGGTAACAAGAGTGAAGTTCATTCTCCCAGGGGAACAGGTGTACCCAGCAATGTAATACGTGAGACACTGATTGTGGGACCCCAGAAAGTGTCAGGCACAAACACAACCCTGGCACAAACACAACCCTGGTTTGTTCTAGAACTGCAGCTTTGAGAGTGCTAGGTGAAGACAAAGGTTGACAGAGGGGCTGGGCAAAGGAAAGGTGGCCTGTTGGGTTGACAGGCTGCTGACAAATCTTTTAAAAATGTTTCATCCATGGGTATCCCACGGGTGGTACTGTGAAATTCTTTGTGCAATTATTTTCTCCAGGTCGAGGTCACAAGCACAAACAAGGGGACCGGCCCTCAGAGCGAGAAGTTGGGAAAAGGGTCAGGGAGGCCCTGCTCAGAGTCCAGAGGGGTGGGGTCGGTGGCGGGGGTGGGGTCGGTGGCGGGGGTGGGGGCAAGTCCCTCCCCATCTCTGACCTCCATGCTCTGCTGGGAGACAGGGGTGATCACAGCCCCATCCGTCGGCAATGTGGGGGCCACCTCCCTCGCAAAACAGGCCCTTTGTGCACAGGGGCAGCTCAGGAGCCGGCACATTAAAACATGCAATAAATGCCAGTCTGGGTGGTAAGGGCACTTTTCTTTAAGGGGACGCGTCCCCCAGCTCTGCAGAGGACAGCAGCACGCTGGGACCTCACCCGGGCTGGTCCTCAGCTGTAGGACTCGGGCTGAGATTTTCTCTCCTCTCTTAGCCTTGGTTTCCTGCCCTATAAAGCCAAGAGTGACACCTCGGGGACAGCCCACAACCTCCTGTGGGTTCTCCTACCCTCCCTGCCGAAGGGGTGGCGATGGACAATTCCGTTCCATTTCTAGTTTGGGTTCACGTCAGATGCCCCCCGAGACACATGGCCAATCGGTATGAGAGAAAGGGCCAGCTCTCTGACGTCCGGCCAGCAGTACCGGGATTTATTATTAATTTACAGTTTCTACTGCAGCAGAATCAGGAGTTTGGAAACCCAAGAGCCAACAATCCCATTTTAACCCATGTAAGCAAATCCGATATTTATATATAGAATTCATAACAGATGTCTGGGCTCCCTTTCGGAGAGCCTCTATTTTACACTGTTTACATGGTTACACTAAACAAACCCAATTCGAGGTAACCCAATCCTTTGCTACTACACCAAAATAAGCAGCACTTTTAGTGCATGCCTTATTTACATTCACCAAGCATTACACTGGGCGCCCAGCCGCCAGGTCCCAGCCTGAGCGCAGGACAGGGATGTTATTAATTGGCCACGATCCTCTGTCCAGCACCAGCCCTAAGGGAAAGCCAAGAAATGCAGGAAAATGCAGTGTCTGCCTCCAAGGAGCTTATAATTTAGTTGAGCAAGACCTACACCCATACAAACATGCACAAACACACAATTAAACAACTACCTAAACAAGAGGAAAAGGAAAAGCCTGAGGCAGACTGAGAGCTAGGGACAGGAGTGCCTGGAGGAGGAGGCTGAGCGGTGGGTGAGCCGGGAAGGCTTCCTGGAGGAGGGGAGACCAAAGCCTTGAAGGACAAACACAATGTGGCAAGTGCTGTGCGTGCTTAGCACGCAGCTCAGGTTGAGTCATTCCGCTGGTGACAGGTCACAAGCAACTTCCTGACCCCCGACGGGGCTCTGGCTGCCTTCCAACTTAAGCTTCTCAAACAGGGTCTTCACACTATGAGCCTCCTCGTTGTACTCCCCTTACTCCCCACCTCTGCCAGGTGCCTCACTTCCAGGTAAGCCTGGGTCTCCTTCTGGTGGCCTCTTCCGTCCTCTCAGCCAATCTCCCAGCCTCGTGCCAGCACCAGCACCACAGTGCCGAAAGGAGCACGGCTTCCAAACTGGCCCTAAGGGCCCCCACCCCTCGTTCACCTGCTCCTGAGACTGCCTGACTCTTCAGGATGCATCGCCCCCCCTTTGTGCATTTTCAAATCAGCTTCCCAAATTCCACAAAATCCTCTGTGGTGGTGGTGGGCGGGGGAGGGTTTATGGCTTCTATTTTAAGGTTGCTACAACAGGGAAACAGCAAAATTGTCATCGCTAAGGCAGGTGGGACAGACACACACACCGCGACGCTTATCGAAGCGGACTGCCACTCGGCTTGTAGAGGCAGAAGCTCGGTCTTCACGGTCCGTTAGGCTGTGACGCAGCCGTAGCACAGAAGCCACGAGCAGCTCGAAAGAACACCCTGGAAGGACAGTGATGACCTCATCCAGGACTCTGTTGTGAGTGAATGTGTCATCACGGCATGCCCAGATACATTTCTTATATTAAATAAGTAAGGACGCGCAGAGGCACCAGTGTCTGTTCTACTGCGCGGGCTGAGATCCAACACTTGCATGAACTATCACGTTCAGATGCTCCCAGGTGCACGCGAAGTGGGGGGAGCCCCTTGGCTCCAGCGTCCGTTTGATATGCCCCCTCGTGCTTTGAGCACGTCTTTACTTTCTGGCCCAAGGTATCCCAGCCCTGGGCTCGGCCTTTTCTCTGAGGAGCTAAGGGCCCTCCAAGTGGAGAGTGATATTTAGAAAGCACTATTGGGCTCTGGGAGTCTTCACTGCTCCTGGGGTGCTGCTGCCTCTTAGGCTCTCTCAGCAGAAGAGCCAGGAAATACAGGCCTGACTATATGGACCCTTTTACGCATACACACATCTAAACTTCTATATCGAGTTCTGCCTGGGTGTGTGCACGTGTGCACGGTGAAAATCCAGGAATGTGGCAGTATCGCAATGCCCACCTGACACCGCTGGGCCTTTCTAGTCTTTTCCCCTCACAGGTCCGTAAGGACCATCTCCAAAGTATGAAACCTGGCTTTCGTTATCCTCAACACTCAGACATTTTTGCTCCATGTAACCCACCCACCCACCCACCCATGATAGTCATCCTCTTCCTGGTCTTTCGGTAAAGTTTTCCCATTTTTTGCATACCATGTCTTGCGTGCCACTTCTTAGACTCTAATAATTTTATATAAAACTTGAACCATGATATCCTCTGCAATAAAACTAGCATGACTGTAACAAATAGAGGCTGCAAAATCCCCACAGATTTTTAAGATAGAAGATGAAACTTCAAGGACACTTGGGTGGGGGGTGGAGGGTGGGGGCTGTTAAAGGCCAAGTGGCAGTCTCTCCGTCCATAGAAAGTTCTATTTTCCCTTTTAAAGGAAGTGTTTGAAAAGCACCGATTTGGCTGCAACGATGAAGGAGAAATCTGGGCAGGCCCCAAAAGTGCAGGTGAGAGGGTCTCCCCAGTTCAGCAAAGTTCTGTCCCTCCTTTCAGAGTCCAAGTGCAAAGACTAAGAACCAAACACTCCTCGGCCAAGAACTGAATTCAGCAATCACTAAAAAGCCAAAAATATTAATTTTTGTATCATCAACAGCATTGTCAGCCAAATCATGCCTCAGCTTCTCACAGAATATTCCTTAATATATAAAAAATATGAAACACCTCAACTCGTTTGCATCTCAGCAGTGCGTTACCTGAAGCCAACAACCAGCCCCCATCCTGTGTCCTTGTCCCAGGCGCCCAGCTCAGCAGCTGTGCCTCTCTCGGGCACCTTTAAGCAAAAGTGACAGCCATAATTCTAGCAACAGAATTGCATGTCGTAACAGACTTTTACCCAACTGAGACACGCTCAACTTAGCGACACAATTCTGCAGTTGTCTAGAGATGGCAAATGGAAGACTTGACATTTGCAACGACAATATCATCTTAGGTTTCCTTTAACTGGACAGATGTCCTGCCTTTTATGGAAAGCTCATCAAGCTCAAGGTTGTGGACTCACAAAGACTGATAACATCTCCCAATGCCTCAGGAATGAGGCTCCTCTTACCTCTCTGGCACCTGAACCATCTATAACCCCCCAAAGATTAGCATCCATCCCTCCATCTATCCCTCCATCCGCCGCGGGA
This sequence comes from Tamandua tetradactyla, assembly GCF_023851605.1. Taxonomy (NCBI): domain Eukaryota; kingdom Metazoa; phylum Chordata; class Mammalia; order Pilosa; family Myrmecophagidae; genus Tamandua; species Tamandua tetradactyla. The sequence goes on from NC_135335.1 coordinate 6,217,175, forward strand.
ACCACTGAACCAGAGCACACCCCCAAATGCCTCTCATGGCCCCCAAAGCTCCTCTACGTGGAACCCCACTCCCAGCAGAGGAGACCCCACTCTTCTCCACCCCCAGGGAAACCTGCCCTCATCTCTACACCTGGCCTAGTGCCACCTGACCTTCAAGACCCAGGTGAAAGGTGACATCCTGCAGGGGCCTGCCCAGCCAGCCCCAGCCTGCACCTGCCTCCTCAGGACCAGGGGGTCCCATGCAGAGTGGGCCCCATCCTCCAAGTCTGGCCCACACTGCAGGCTTTCTGGCAGAGGGGACCCTCTTCCGCCCTTCTGATTCACAGTGAGAGCCACCCATATTTGCCTAACAATAATGAATAAATTATCCCATGTCTTGCATATGCAGCCAGGCCTGGCATGCAACCACAGCCTGCTCTGAAGGACCACGGGTCATCTTCTCCGTGATGAAGAGCTCACTACCACAAGAATGGGGAACAGACAAAACTACTCCTGGGTGCAGATCGCAACTGAGGTGACTTCTGGGGCAGGGGAGGCTGGGATGACTGGGAAGCAGCACCAGGAAACTTCCGAAACTACAAGTTCTCCTCTCGACCTGGGCTCACACAGTAAGCTGCACCCCCAAGGCCTGTGCATGTTGCTGGCTGCAGAAAAAGGCTGCACTCTGCTCTGCACAGCTGAGTAGGATGGCTCCTCCTCACTTCCTTGAGCCTGGGCACACCAGGCTACGCTCACACTTGCATACACACTCTCACACACACTTGCATTCTCATGCACTCACATACTCACTTGCATACTTAGTTGCACACCCATGCTCTCATGCACACTTGTGCACATGCACACCTGCATACTCACATACACTCATGTTTACACACTTGTGTGCACACATTCATACATGTATTCACACAGATATTCACACACACTCCTACACTCACAATCATGCACTTTAACATTAACATTCACCCACTCACTGGCACACATACACACACCTACACACATTCACCCAAGTTCACACACTCACACAAACACCCTCACACATACAAACTCTTTCACCCTTGTGCTTTCACACCTGCACACATTCACATTCACACACCCACAATCTAACAATACATAAACACTGACGCACACACTCTCGATCACACTCACCCACAGCTCTGTAGGAAGGCAGTAATTAACTCAGTCCAGGCAAACTTCCGGAGCAGGGGCCACATTTCAAAGGTCAGGGAAGCAGGCGGACAGGAAATCACAGGGACAGGTTGGGAGGTGGAGCTGGAAATGAGAAATCACTTGCAAAAGATAAAAAGACAATGGCGGCACTTGCTCCAGACATCTCTCAGCACAGAGGAACGGCCCAGGATCCCTGGTCTTTCTTAAACGGGGAGGTGGGCTAGAGGGTCCCCCATTCCCATGGCCTTGGCCCCTAGGGGCCAGCACGGTCTTGGAGCGGGCAGGAAGAGGCGACCCCCGCCCCCCAGGCAAGGACGGGGCGCTCCGAGGAACCATTCAACAGCACTGAGGGGGACCAGCAGAGACCCTGGCCTGGGGTCAGTCGAGGCAGCCCCCGCCCTCCCCTGGAGTGGCCGGGTCCACTTCCCCTCACAGGGGGGCTTCTGTGCCTCTAATTCCCACCCAGCAGAGGTCACCCCAGCCCAGACCCCCCCAGCGAGGACCACCAGATGGTCACCAGGCCCCCAATGGAAGCCACTTTACCCCAGCACCAGACCCCATGGGGGGCAGGCCCCAGAGGGACAGGGGAGAGGAAGACACGAGCACCCATTGCCCACTCAGCAACCTCTCCCTTAACCCAATTTACCCTCCGAATCATCCCAGGGTAGAGGGACGGGGTCATCTTTTATTTTATTTTATTTTTTTTATTTTAGTGATAAGAAATCCAAAATTCAGGCAGGTTGAGCAACTCACTGAAGCCATGCAGCAAAGAACTGGCAGGAGCCAGACTACCTCCCTCGGCTGTCCCTTTTCCACCGCCACCTCTCACTCTGCAGACATCGCCCAAAAGACTCCGGACTCACAAAACCAATGCTCTCTCCAAAAAAGTGACAAGAGATTCCTGGAAGAATGCAGAAGTCGGCAAGTCTCACCAAATCTCTTCACAAAGAGAGCGCCCGGGAGCTTACTTGGACTTGAGCTGGGCCATTCCACACACCTTGCAGAGAAAGAGGATACCACAGCCCTGGGGTGACAACTCTGGCGGAGCCACCCTGAAGCCAGGGAGTCACTCAAGAAGTGTCGGTTTAGACTTGATCCAGCTCAGCACCCCTCATCAACAACACACCCTCTCCTCCCAACAGGTAAAGGATGCTCAGTTAGAGGAAAACGTAGCCCGGAACATAATTACCATTTTAAAGGCTCTGAGAAGTCCCGCAGTGAGCAAACCTCATTAAATTCCTACACCCCAGTATTTCCTGATGTTATTTGCTCACAGGACACTTTTTAATTTTGACCCAGGGAACATATCTGGAAAAATACTGTCCAAGAATTTGAATAAGTGGAAAACACAAAAAAGCTAAAACGAATCAGAGGGGCCGGCAGAGACTAGGCCACGGAACCTGGGAATCCTGGAAGCTGGAGCCCTCGCACTCGGTACCTGCCCTTCCTGCCCTCCCACCCTTTTTCGGACAAGAAGACATGCGTCCACTGAGGGTCAGGGCCCACCTGGGGCCACTCAGAAGTGAGATGCCTCCTGTTCCCTAACCACGGGGACTGCCTCGTGTAAGAAACTCTGAGAAGAACACTTTCTCCACCTGGTTTACTGAGAAATCACTGGCAACAAAGCGCCCCAGACACAAAGGACACAAGCTCTCCAATACTGGTTCCTACTGCAGAGCCAGCATCACCCCATCTGGTGGGGCCAGCCCCCAGGCCAAGCCCCTGCCTCCCAGACCCCCTCTGCTCAGCCCAGCAGGCAGCAGCCCAGAGAGCTGACCAGGGCACTTTCCGGCATCCAGTCCAAGCTCCAGCTAGGAGAGGGAAAATAAAAACACAGGAGGCACTTATCAAAGACAAAATGCCTTTTCCGAGTGCAAGTGTAAAAGGCACAAGCCTTTTACAGAACACTGCACAGTAGAGCTGTTCCTAGGAGAGAATGTGCTTCTCCTTGAAATCCATGCCCCTTGCTAACTGGGTGTTTCCATTTCCCTGCAGTGGCTATTCTGGAGCTGACAGCGGGTATGGGGGAAAGAGCGGGAAGCAGATGCAGAGGGCCCAGGAGGTAAGGCCAAGGCCAGGGAGGGTTCACCAGGGCCTGGGACAGGATCTGCACGGAAAACTCTGCAATCAAGCACATGGGCAAGGTTAGAAAAACGGCCGGTGGAGCCCACACCCACCAGCCCCTTGCTCTCTTACTTACACACACACACACACACACACACACCCTGCAACCGTGCAATGTGACCAACTCAAGGGATATCTTGGTTGAGTTTTTAGGGAATAGGACATTTGATTTATGTCTGCAAAATGTGCATTTTCACTAATTAGAAGGTTTGTGGCGGAGCACAGAAAAATATGTATTTCAGAGTCCCAGCTGGACTCAGCAGGAACCAAGGCTGTCATCAACATTCTTATTTTCGACAAAATATAGCATTCTGATTGCATGCCACTTGGGTTCAAGAAGTGGCTCCGGAAGTGGCCCGAAGAGGGAGAGAAGCAGCTGAGATGAAGGCTGGCTTGGCGGCCCGCGGTGGCGGGGCAGAGTCCGGCAGCCTGCGGGGAGGATGGGGGCTCCAGGTCAGGAGGCAGGTTAGGAACTTTTGCCAGAGGTCACACGGCCTGAACCTTGGGGACACTTTCTCTGCCTGGTTTGCTGAAAAATCATGTGCAACAAAGCACCCCAGAGACAAGGGGCCACAGGACTGCTCTGGGTTTGCAAGAAGACAGGAGGTGGGGGGGCGGGCGGCTCAGACCCGCCTCTGACTCCTCACTGGGGGTGCCCTGTCCACCACGGCCCCTCCCAGGGGTTCTGGGTCCCCATCCCTGCAACGAGGAAGCTGAGTGTGGCTTAGCACCGAGCATTTTTTTTTTTCATGGGCAGGCACTAGGAATCGAACCCACGTCTCCGGCATGGCAGGCAAGAACTCTGCCTGCTGAGCCATCATGGTCTGCCCACCACTGAGCATATTTAAATGCACCGGAGACGCAAAGAAAAACCATTCTATGATAAAAGAGCATTCGCGATGGCTGCTAAGGCCACAGTTCCTCCGTGACCCCAAGTTACTCAATCTCTCCCAGCCTCAGTCTCACCTGTGAAATGGGTGCAGCAAGATCACCCACCCAAGGGGCTGCAGGGAGGATGAAATGAACCCATCAGTAACCATCGCTGAGAACCTGCCAGGTACATTCTAAATGCACGAGAAATCTCAGCTGTCTCTATCGATTAAGGCTAGATTTTTTGTATCAGGTGTTTTAATACAGGGGGTATTTATTTTTAAAATGAGGATTTCCATCAAAAAAGCAAGCCCCAGGGTGCACAGGTAGTTCAGTGGTAGAATTCTTGACTGCCATGCAGGAGCCCTGGGTTTGATTTCCAGCCCATGCACTTCCCCTCCACCCCGCAAGAAGAAAAGAAAAAATTCAACAAATGGTGCTGCAATAATGGGCCAGTTACATGGAAAAAGAATGAAATGCGACCCCATCATACAGCATACAAACACAAGAAAGTAAGATTTTGAGGGTTTGTCCAGGTTAGTGTGATGCCCAGATACATCCCAGAGTAATTCAGGCAGTGAATAAAGAAGCATTTGTAAAGTCCCCTTGGGGGAATGGGGAGAAGGGAGAAATATGCAACTTTCCCATATGGAGAATTTCTGATATTCTCACAAGCAGTGGGGACAACCTCTTCAATAGATTGAGTCCTCGATTTTGGGGTTCACCCCTATGAAACTTATTCCTGCAAAGGAGAAGCTAAGCCTACTTAAAATTATGCCTAAGAGTCACTCCCAAGAGAACCTCTCTTATTGCTCAGATATGGCCTCTCTCTCTCTAAGCCAACACGATGGGTGAATTTATTGCCCTCTCTTCTATGTGGGACATGACTCCCAGGTGTGTAAATCTCCCTGGCAACTTGGAACAGAAATCCTGGGATGAGTCAGGACCTGGCATCAAGGGATTGAGAAAACCTTAACCAAAAGGGGGAAGAGAGAAATGAGACAAGATAAAGTTTCATTAGATGAGAGATTTCAAACAGAGTCAAGAGGTTATCCTGGAGGTTATTCTTATGCATTATATAGATATCCCTTTTTATAGTGTATTGGAGTGGCTGGCGGGAAGTACCTGAAACTGTAGAGCTGTGTTCCAGTAGCCTTGTTTCTTGAAGAGGACTGTATAAAGATACAACTTTTGCAATGTGACTGTATGATTGTGAAAACTTTGTGTCTGGTGCTCCTTTTATCCAGGGTATGGACAAAAAGAAAGTAAAAAAAAAAAAAATTGGAAAATAAGCAAATAATAGGGGGGATAAAGGGTAAAATAAATTGGGTAGATGGAAATACTAATGATCAATGAGAAGGAGGGGTAAGAGGGATAGTTTGTATGAATTTTTTCTTTTTCTTCCTTTTTCTGGAATGATACAAATGATCTAAAAAATTATCATGGTGATAGATACACAACTATGTGACGATACTGTGAGCCACTGAGAGTACACCATGTATGGAATATATGTGTGTGAAGATTTCTCAATAAAAATATATATATATATATATATATATATATATATATATATATATATAAAGGAAGCCCCAAGTAGAGCTAACTCAGAGAAACTGTTCTCAACTGAGAGCCACCCTCAGTGCGTTCATTTACAGATCTCTCAGCTGTAAAATCAAAAATCAGCCAACGGGATACTTCTGCGGGTAGCGTGTGTGTGTGTGTGTGTGTGTGTGTATGTGTACGTCTATGAATGTGTGCATGCGCATGTGTGTGTTTCACAGCTCCCCTGAGGGCCGCCACCACCCCTTGACCATTTCGGGTCACTCAGGCCAGGAAGGTCTGGGGGTCAGGACTACCCGGCTGGACAGCACAGGGCACCTGTGCTATGTCTTGAAGAGCCAACAGCCCTTGGAGAGCAGGGACCAGGATTTGCAGTAAGAAAGAAAGAAAAGAGAAAGAGCCAGTTCTACTCCAGGTGACAAAATCAGGACAAGGTCCCAGTGTGCACGTGAGGGCATGTGGGACCGAAGGCAGACCATGGAGATGCCCAACCTGGAGCAGGAGGCTGCCACCCCACAAGAGCCGGCCGGGGTCTCCCAACGACTGGCACACACCGCTGGTCTCCCCCAAAGCAGGAGAGGGTGGGCCATGCCAGCCCCTTCCACCATGCCCACTGGAGAGGGAAACGGACTCTCGGCCGTGCGGTTACAGGGATCGCATTGTTCTGCCCAGAAGAGAGGAAACCAGAGAGCTTGAGCTCAGAATGCATTTTGGAACTGGCAGAAAAAGAATATCTGGGAAAGGAAACACGTTTCAGAAACAAACATACCTTTGTACCACTTTTATTTTCTTTAAGCGTTGCAGAAAAAATAAAGCTAATAAAGACATGCCAAATTTATCATCGCCCTGCAAAATCTCATTTTTATTGAGCAAAATTGGAAGGCTCTGCTTTCAAGCGATCTAATGTTCCTGGAAAAAGGCAGCAACCTGCTGCCAGGACCCACGGGCAGCCGCCAGGAGCCAAACAAAAGGCGGGACCTCGGGCTGCACAAAGCCCCTGTTCCATCCAGGCTGAACCGAGCAGAGGAAAACAATCAGTTTGGGGAGAGAAAAAAAAAAAACTCTCCAGAACTATCCTTGGGAAGGCCATGGATCCTTCTTGGTCTCTGCTGAAGCTTCTTGAGGCACCAGGGTTCTCTGAGGAAGCATGTTTTAGCTCTAAGGCCCTACGCGTTTTGGGGGGCTGCCTGGGAAGTTTCAAGTTTGGCACCAAGGGCCACCTCCAACTATCCTGGGCAGCCAAGGAAATGGGAAGTCTTGAGGCTAGTAAGAATGCAGAAAAAGCTCATACCGTAGCCCAGTGCAGCCCTTGGTGAGCTCTTCCTGTCTCATGCCACTTTGCAAACTGGTACATAAAGACGGAACAGATTTCACTCTGGAGAACACCTGCCGAGAGGCAAGCCTCTCTCTCCCACGGCACTTGGTCTTGCAAGATGCAGTCAGCTGACCCCACAGCTTTCCCTCAGGCCTGAGTTCGAATCACTCTCCCTGGATGCTGCTCAGCCCTCACCCACAGGAGGTGGGGCTGCTGACACCCCCATTTTACAAATGGGGAAACTGAGGTACAGAACAGCCAAGGAATCTGAGAAAAGCCTCGCTCAGCTAATCAGGGACACAAGGAGATCAAACAGCCCAGACTCTTTTCACAACACTGGACATTTACATCTTTTGCCAAAAGGAGGTAGTTCAGTGACCCCCAGAAACCTCTGTAGAAGAGGATGGTCAGTGGAACGTCACCCAAACTGCAACGTAACCACTGCCCCCCAAGATGCCAGGAGGATGCCCGGTCCCTCTCGGCCGCTCCCTCCTGCTCACCACCCACAGCAGCCCCGCACTCCGGGACAGCGCCTCTGTCCTCAGGAAGGGAAGAACCAAGCAGAAGGCATCACCAGAGGCTGGGGACCCGCACCACCCCATCTCAGCACAAAAAGCAGGGCCCAGGAAGGACGTGTGGGGTGGAGGGAATCAACATGTCCTTCCTGCCCCCACCACACTCCCATTCTGAGCCCCAGGGCCCCCGCCTCACAGCTTGGCTTGGCCAGTGGCAGGAAGGGGTCCCAGGCTCAGCCCACCATCTCTGCACCCCCAGCAAGATTCGTGCATCCGCCTGTGGGGCAGGGGGATGGACACCCAGCTGCTGAAGCCACAGAGCTAACCAGGGACACGATTCCACACTCACCCCACCCCACACACACCCGGGCTGACTGCGCCCGCCACGTGTCAGCACATTCCCCCACCCCACGCACCCCCGGGCTGACTGCCCCTCCCCCCATGTGTCACTACACTCACCCCACCCCACCCATCTTTGGGCTGGCTACCCCCCAACATGACTCCACACTCCTCCCATCCCACGCATCCCTGGGCTGACTGCCCCCCTCTTGTGTCACCACATTCCCCCCACCCCACGCATCCCTGGGCTTACTGCCCCCCCGACATGACTCCACATTCCCCCCACCCCACGCATCCTAGGGCTGACTGCCTCCCCCGACATGACTCCACATTCCCCCCCACCCCACGCATCCCTGGGCTTACTGCCTCCCCCGACATGACTCCACGTTCCCCCCCACCCCACGCATCCCTGGGCTTACTGCCCCCCCTGACATGACTCCACATTCCCCCCACCCCACACATCCTAGGGCTGACTGCCCCCCAACATGACTCCACATTGCCCCCCACCCCACACACACCCGGGCTGACTGCCCCCGCCACGTGTCAGCACATTTCCCCCACCCCACGCATCCCTGGGCTTACTGCCTCCCCCGACATGACTCCACATTCCCCCCCACCCCACGCATCCCTGGGCTTACTGCCCCCCCCGACATGACTCCACATTCCCCCCACCCCACACATCCTAGGGCTGACTGCCCCCCAACATGACTCCACATTGCCCCCCACCCCATGCATCCCCGGGCTAACTCCACGCTCCCCACGTGACTCTGTCTCCTCACCCCACCCCGGACCACTCCACACTCCACTAGTCACCCCCTCCCAGAGACCCCAGGGGCTTCATGGGTGTCTCGGGGGTCTCAGTGTAGGACGACCTGTCTCCCAAACGTCCAGACCCAACCCTCCTCCTCAACCCCGACCCGGGGCCGACCACGCAGGGAGAGGGGCACAGTCCACTCTGCCGCCAAGTCCATGCCCCGAGCCGCCTGAGTGGTGAGATGAGGTCAGCGCCCCCACCTCCAAGGCAAGGCTGGGGTGAAGGTCAAAATGGTGCTTCCCACCAGGAAGCAGAACGCAGGGCTGCAGGAGAGGGAGCGACAGGTCCAGAGGAAGCTGCGGGGGGTGGGGTGAGCGGCCAGGGGGAGGAGCAGAGGAGCCTCTCCCCACTCGCTTGGGGCCGGCCCCCTTTCTGCCCAGCCCTGACCCCTGGTAGAGGCCATGCTGGCCGAGGTGCAGAGCGAGCTCTCCCCAGGTCCCCGGCCCGGCCTGGGCCATTCGTGAGGACCGAGCCCCTGCCCAGGATGCACTTACCGTGTCCCCAGGGGCCAGCTCTGGGCCAGGCACACAGCAGGGAACAAGCATACACCTACTGGAGGCTGGGATAACTCCCAGGTAAGAGACAAAAGCAGGAAGCCAGGAAAACCCACAGCCGGCCCACGGCCCACAGCCCACAGCCCACCTGCAGCCCACCCGCAGCTTGCTTGCAGCCCACCCAATCATACAGGAGACAGGCTGGCTCCCGCTGGGCTGGAGCCTGGAGCTCGGGCCTGCAGGGTCTGATCTCGTCTCTCGGGCAATGGGGAACCACAACAGCGGCAGAGGCGAGGGTGGAGGGCTCCACTCTACTTGAGAGACGCAGTCTGCCACACAGCCTAGAAAGCGGTGTTTCTGGTGAACTCTGCAGCACCTATGGGGTGTCAGGCCTGCTCAGTGGTCCCGGGGGAGGCACTCATCGTTCACATCCCTGAGTAAGGGAAGCCAGGCCAAGCGGGAACCCCAAGTGACCAGACCCCCCCTGTACAGGCAGCGGGGAGGTAGGTGGGGTGGGGAAGGGAAGAGCAGACCGCTGGTCACCCAGGGACGGGGGTCCCCACCAGAGAGGAAACGCACCAGCCTCAGCCCCCCACGTGTCGGGGCGCTCCTCTCGGGGTGGCAGCCAGGCTGGCTCGTGAGCAGGCTGTCAGAAGAAAGGCTGCAGAGAAAGAAGAAAGCGGGGTCCCCCTAACAACGTCCTCCACGGGGAGAGGGGCAGTGATTGTGCTGGCAGCACCTACCAATAGATGGGAGATCTCCAGGAGAAGCAGCGGGTCAGAAGCACCCACCCTGGCTGCACCTCTGAGGAGGCAGAGGCCCAGGGAGCTCGCAGCCATCGGGGGGCTGCACTGCCCCCGGGCCCGCCCGCAGCCCACCCCGCCAGGGGCTCTGCGCACATGGCAAACGCCGGCTCGACCCTGTGGGCTCTGACACCCACCTCCAAGGTGGACGGACCTGCTCCCTACAGAAAGATCACAATGAAAGTGACCACTGTGATGGCAGGCGATTACTGGGTGCCCCCAGCCTCACCGGGCTGGCTCCTTGGGACGGGCCTGTGCAGGGGGAAGCGGGGGTGATGTCCCCCCCTTTCAGGGTGAGGAAACTGAGGCTCTGAGGCCCCGGGGAGTGGACTTGCTCGCCCAAGCCGGGGAGCTAGGGAGGGCAGGGCTGACCGGGAACAGGTGGATGGGTCGGGGGGCCGGGAAGGGCGGCTCTGTCGGGGACTACTCGGCAGCACCACAGCTGTTCACGGCAAATCCGGGAGTGGGAGGGTCTGCAGGGAGGGCGTCGGGAATGGGGTGCAGCAGTATCTTCAGTCCAGGGAGCCCGAGGCAGAGGTCAGGGCCCAGCAGCCACAGGGCCACCACCGTGGGCACCCTCCCAGAGCGGCCGCCAGCACCAAGACCGCTGAGGCGGGCGAGGAGTGAATGAGACCCACCTGCACCCCGAGAGGGGCCGCCCTGGTTGGAAGGTCCGTCGTCCCCGCCCCCCACCCCCTCAAGGCTGGCCTCACACAAAACGCCTGCCCAGCCCAGCTTTCCCACCCTCGCTGTGCTGAGACCGGCTGCGGAAGCCTGGAAAAGCACTCAGCCCCGCCGCCACCACCACCTACCATGCAAACCCCCCCAAGCTCCCAGCCACCTAGAAGAGATTTCAGGCCCATGCCAAGATGGCGCTGCTCATGGTGCTGGCACCCCAAAGACCCCTGAGCTGGGCTAACTGCCCTAACGAGACCCTCCAGGTACCTGGGGTTGGGACTGAGGGGCCCCACCTGTCCCCAGCATACGGGCCCTGGCCCAGGCCTGCGGGAACACAGGGGGTCCAGCGGGCAAGGCGCGTGCCCAGGCAGCACTGCAGAGAGGCCCTCTAGACCTGCAGAGACGGAGCAGGGCAAGGGGACCACCCGGAGCCCAGGGCCCACCTCGGTGCCCAGAGCTGGCTGCATACCCCAGACCCCACGTCCACTCCACAGCAACTATCCTCACCTTGGGGGCGACCACCCAGGGGCCGCGCAACTGTAACAGGGCCGAGAGGGCTGTCTACTGGAGACACCCCGGAACAAGCTAATGGAAACCCCGTGGGTCTCGGCTTCAGGCCTGGCCGGCAACAGCCCGCGGGTCCCACAGTTCCCCTCTGCTTAGCGGTCACGGGCACCTGTGGTCACCCAGCAGAAAAGACCACTACTTAATAAGCCATTTTCTTGAAAGGTTAAAATCTTCTGGACCACAGCGAAAACTGTTTCAAGATTAAAACTGGTAGCAAAAAGGATGGGAACTTGCTCTCTGTTCTGCACGAACTCATACATCTCAAACTGTCCCCTGCTCAAGTGACTTCAGAGGGAGGGTGGGGGGTGAGCTAAAAGTACATAAATCCTCAAACAGCTGCTGTACTAGCTCCACATCTGCTTGGGGGCCACAGGCCTGGGCAACCTTGGGGAGGCACTGGGTCAGGAGAGGGGTCTGTCTCAGGGCCTTCCCCTCACACGCAGCCCGTGCACCCCAGCCCACCACTCCTGGGGACCAGGCTGAGAGTGGCATGTTCCGTGGCCCCCTCGTACACAGGCCATCGCAGAGGCTCCAGCTTCCACCGGTGGCCATCCCCCCCCTCCCAGCACCAAGACTGGGGCACGTCTGCACAGCCTCAAAACATTAAACAAAGATTTCCCCTAGGACCCGGCCATCTCTTGGTACCTCCCCCAGAGACTCCAGAGCAGGGACTCGAATAGCCCACGGCATCCTTACCTATGACAGCCCACGGATGGAAGCAACCCAACCGTCGCCAACAGGGGACCATGCAGACAAGTGACCATCCATGCAATGGAGTAATAAACAGTTAAGAAGAGGAACGAAATTCGGATGCGTGCCACGACAAGCCCACGTGACCCTTATGCTGAGTGAAAGAAGCCAAACACTGTGTGATCCCTCTTACGAGAAATATCTAGAAGAGACAAATTCAGACAGGCAGAAAGTAAACTAGAGGTTACCAGGGGCTGGGGGGAGGGAGGGATGGGGAGTTACTGCCTAATGGGTACCGATTTAAGTATACAGAGAAGCACAGTTTATAAAAAATAAATGTGAAAACCAAAAATAAAAGGTGCAAACCCAAGCTGACACACGTGGCCCAGAGTTATTAGCACTTTGCGGGGTCTGCACAGCTGGGGCTGGGGGTCCTGTGGGTGACCGCAGGCCGGGGTCGGGGCAGGAGCCACCCCTGCACCCCCCGTGGGGTAGGCACAGGGCTCGGGGAGGCAGCTAGGTGCTAGAGAACTCACCCAGAACAAGTCCACAGACCGTCCAAGGGACACACCTTAAAGAGGCAGCGCTCTATAGACTTAAACTCTTGAAAGCTCATTAAAACTAACTCTGTAATTCTGTAGTTACAATTCAGAAGCACTGAGACTTAAAAAATCATAGCACTTTCCTCCACGGCTGTTCATACCGCTGCCCCTTTAGCTCTACTTTTTGCAGAACTGAAAGCATCTGCGCAAATTTTTTTTTTTTTTGGTAAAATCACCCAAAAAATGACCAGTGAAGGGAGTTAGGGAGCAATCCCTCCTCTGTGAGGTCTCACAGATCCAGGCTCGGAAGGCTGGCAGGTTTTCTCTGGGATCAGGATTTCAGAGCAGATAACGGATGGGATACTCTGTGTTACTGGAAGTCCAGCAGCTTTATCCATAGCAGACCTTCTAGGAGGCTGAACTCGGAAAGGGACTCTGGCTGTGGCAGAACAGGGGTTTCCCAGAGTCACAGGCACCCTTGGTCACAGAGCAGGGCAGGGGTTTGACAAACTGGGACGCACAAGTGGGATGGATTGCAGGAAAGGGGAGGGAGCTTGCAAGGGCTAAAACAGGAGGCAGAGGAGGGAAAGGCGGACGAGATGGCTCCCTGGAGAGACAGATACTGAGCAGACACCCCATGGGAGCCTGAGGGTCAAGGGGGAAAAGAGTCCCATCTTCAGGGCCCTCCCCCCAGGTAGTAGGGGAACCAGCTAAATTCAGCTCAGGGACAAAACAGGATCCCAGGCCAAATAGTTGTAGAAAAATTAATCTGGCCAAAGTATATGGATAAATGGGTAAAGAGAAGATTCTAGAAAGCCAGGAGATTCTAGAGGCCAATGGGTATTTGCAAGGGGCCTAAATGTGAAGCCTCAAAATCCACATGGGTGGTGGAGGGTGGGGAAGGGGAGAAGAGGAAAGAAACAAGCCCAAGAAGCTTTCTAATCTGCAGGAAGGAGCAGAAGCTTGGAGCCCAGAGTCTGGAGAACAGAGAAAGTGTCAAAGTCCGCTCCAAGACCTAAGCTGGAGGAAGAGGAGCACAACAGAGCTCTAGGCTGTGCCTGTCGCAGCCCGGGGCCTCCCAAATTCAGTTCATGCTGGGCACAGGTCGGAGAAGTCTTCTTCCACAGATGCAAGCTCAAAAATAAATCTTGCTCCAAAACCACCTTGCAGGGAGGGCACCGAGTGTTGGCTCCCATCACAGGACCACCCACTCCCTCCCAGGGAGGAATGCAAGGCGGCGGCTGCCTGCCGGGAGTGGATAGAGCCTGGAAATCACCCAGACTGACACACTCTGCCAGGGCACACAGGGCCACGGGCTGGGGTGGCTATTAACACCCCATTGTGCAATTTCCTGAGAGTTTTGCTAGGCAGGTACTGCCTCCCCATCTGGGCTAATAGAGGGGTGCAGCTCATGGAAGAAATTAAAGCCGCTCACATTTTGTTCTGGAATGAACTAGGGGAGGAGGGCGGTAATTTACTCAGTAATTATATTTGCCTCCTGGCTAGTGCTGAAAATGAGTTTGCATTAGGGCTTGTTTCCCAAGTAGACACCAGCCAGCCAGGCGGTAAGCAGCATCAGCATGGCCTCTAAAGCATTCCATATGCTCAATAAGACCAAAAATGTAGAGTCCAATGGATGAATTTATTTCCACAGCCAGATGCCAGCTTGCTTATCGGAGACCACTTTAAAAATCCAGCTCTCGGACACTTGTTGAATTTCAGTGTTTACTGTTCCCTGACCAAGAGCTCAAAGGACAGAGGCTATCTCGGCTAACTCTATAAAGTTTATCACAAAAGGGTAAATTTGTGAGAACAGTCAATATGCTTTTTTTTAAAAAAAAAAAAAAAGAACAGTACGGGGGAGTTTGCACAATTTACCTTAAAATGTCCTTTAATGCTATTGAGACTAAAGCACTACACACAGGACAGACAACAGTGGCAGAGTTCTCGCCTGCCACGCCAGAGACCCGGGTTCGAGTCCCAGTGCCTGCCCATGTCAAAAAATAAAAAAACTAAAACACTGTACACAAGGACACCCACAGGTCAGCAAAGCAGGACGGAAAGTCCAGAATCAGAGGTTGTAGGTGGAGGCTGCATATGAAAAAGCTGGCACTTTAAATGAAAGGAGATGGATGGAACATTTCATAAAAGAATTCCCAATTCATTATCCGGAGGCAAGGGGGAATGATTCAAATCCCTACCTTGCACCACATAAAATAATTTTTTTTCCAGGTAAAAATAACATCTGAATGTTAACAAACAAAATAGGAACAGTCCTGGAAGAAAATAAAGGAGAAGGTATTTATAATCCGGGGGTCGAGGGACCAGAAAGAAAACCTGGAACATACATAACAAAGAATGAATACCCGCACCAAAAAAAGATCCTACAAGTAATTAAAAGATAACTCGGCAGAAAAATGGGCCAAAAAAAAGAAGAAGCAATCTTCCATAAACCAAACACAAATGACCAAGAAACCAGTAAAGAAGGAAGTAGACATCAAACTGTGTTATAATTTTTAACTCAAATTAGCAAAACAATAATTTCAAATCTGATAATTTTCAGCAATGGATAAAATACAGGAAAACACATATGTTCGTAAGTGCTTGATGGGGGTATAAAGTGGCGCAATCTTTCTGGAGACATCTGTCAACTTTAAAAACTTATAAATGCACAAGCTATGACACAGATGGGCCTCAAAACCTTCTGCCCGGTGAAAACCACCCAGACACAAAACACAAGTATGATTCCATTTATACCAACTATCCAGAAAAGGTAAAATCTACAAAGGCAGAAGCAAATTGGTGGTTGCCAGGGGCTGGAGAAGGGGGAACTGGAGAGCAGGTGCTGAATGGACATGGAGTTTCCTTTTGGGGTGACGAAAATATCTGGGAACGGGGGCGAGGTGGTGGTTGCCCAACAATGAGAACGTATTAAGTGCAATGAACCGTTCACATTAATATGGCTAATTCTATGCCAAGTGAATATCACCTCTCATAAAACAACTTATAAATGGACATATGCTCTAACCAGGAATGTGGCTTACAAAAATGCTTGTGCCAAGTGCACAGACACCGCAGAGAGACTCGTAATTGCCATAAAACCTTAAATAATCACTCAAAGGCTCCTCTTGGTTTATTGTCACAAAGTACGGTTTGCCCGTACTACAAAACGCTACCCAGCTTTCCAAGAGAATGAAGACCTCAAAGTCAAGAGAGAAAATATCTACACCACGTCGGCATGTGAAAAAGACAGGTAGAGTGTGAATGGGTTTAGATTAAAAAATATGAGCACGTGTTCAAAAAATAATAAAATGTGAAAACATGTGTTAAAGGTCAGGTCATCTCTGGGGCGGTAAAGAAGGACACTGGAGTCTCAGATATGAGTGCAGTAAATGTGTATGTCATGTATAGTATTCGTGCAATTCTTGCATTGAAAAATATATATATTTGTAAAAAAAAAAAAAGTTGTGCCAAACTTTAAACGCCCGGATAATAGATCCCAGGGAAGCAACTTCAGGGTCAGCCCACTTTCCTAGGAAGCCTGAAATCCCAGGAACTCCCAACCCTGTAGAATTCCATCCACCTGGCACCTCCTGGGGTCTGAGACCTGCTCCCAGTGGGTGACCCTGCAGGTGGGGCACTGCAGGGCCAGGGGACCAGGTCCAGGCTCTAGGGACGATCCCCACATGACGGCAACAGCCAGACGCCAGGTGGCCCTGCACTGGGAGAGTAAGTGTCGGCCTCGCTGCAGACAGGTGAGCAACAGAGGCCAGTCCGTGGGCCTCGACACAGCGCCACTCGGTGTGCCACGGCTGCCCGGCCACGTAAGGGGTGGCCACAGAGAAGGCTCACGTGCGAACGTCTGACCTCCCTGGTCTACAGACAAAGAGACTAAGGCAGGGGGAGCTTGCGTGGCCTGTCCAGGTCACAAGAGTGGACTACTTATGCCAAGCAGTCTGGCCATATGTTCTCTAAGAGGATAAGTGATACGGACAGATATTTTCTGATGACTACCAAAGGTCTCAGGCACAAATGTACAGGTGTGCAGGTGCACAGGTGTGCAAGTACAAGAGTTTGCTGGGCCTTTGGCAGCACAGCACAGCTTGGAGTTGAGAGACAGGGGATGAAGTCTCGGCTCAGCCATGTGTTGCAGGAGGCTCTAGGGGGTGGGGTGGGGAGATGCCCAGGTCCGGGACAGCAGGAGGGAAACCAGGCCAGTCACACCGGCCACCACCCCGCCCTGCCCACCCCAGAGCCCCAGCCCCCTCGTGGGAGCCTCCCGGAGCCCCGGCTTCCACCCGAGATAGCCCTGCTGTAAGCTACACGTCTTGGTCCCCAAGGCCTCCAGGCTCTGGCTGTAGAGGATTCGGAGGGGGCCACAGGTGCAGCCAGGCAGACCTTGGAGGACCCCACACAGCCCACGGGAAGGGACACCCCCTCCTAAAGCAGCCCGTGCTGCCTGGCAGTCCAAGCGGCTCAGGCTCCTGAAGAAAGAAAAAGGTAACGCCTCATGCTGGGAAGTGTCTCAGCAATCGGGCCAAGCGGTTTCGTTTTTCAAATGAGGAAAGCGAGGTGCACAGATGGGAAATGCTTCCCAAGGCCCCACCAGGAGGCAGTGGCCAGGCGGAGGCCGGCGCCAAGCCCACGGGGTCCCCACAGCCCGCAGACCCCTGCGATGGCCTGCAAGATGGCGGGTGCTCCTTCAGATTCTCAAAGGAGTTAGTGCAAGACCCCAAAAAGGCTAAAACCACAGTCCTCGCCGAGAGAACCCTTCCTTTTGGTTTTATTGCCCCAAAATCACTCTCAGAAAATGAATACTGCATTAAATATCAACCAATAAAGCAAATAAGAAAACACGTTAAGTATGGGAAGCCTCCAGCCCCTCAAAAGGGCTAACAGCGACTTTACCATGACGATCTCCCAGGGGGTCCGCGGCAAGGGAGACCCCAAACATACAGGAGGCAGATAAGCGGCAGAAACCAGACGTACAGCCATGTCACACTCATGCCAATGCCGTGCCAGCCTGAGACCCTTGCCCAACCCCAGGCTGGCAAAGCACTAATTGTCCCCTACAAGGCAGTGGGTAAACCAGGACCGATCAGAAGGCAAAATTCAGGCCCGGGAGCTACTCAGATGCCACGGTCTGCACGGGGCAGGAGAAAAGCAGGTGTGCTCATGCAAATCTGACGTGGTCAATGACGCAGTCCCATCCACATGTGTCTCTGCACAGCCTAATGGGCGCAGGGACCCCTGACTCCTGCTCCAGGAAGGAGGGCCCCCCCGTACCCCTCAAAGAGGGCCCAGCAAGAGCAGAAGGCAGTCAGACACCAGGGGAGCCCCCCAACACAGACCCCAATGCAGACCTCCAACATCTCAACCCTTTCCCGGCCCCCTCAGGAGGGACCTTCTTAAAAGGAAACTGGATGCCTTGGTTTCTTTCCCACTGCGGCCTGTCACAGGCACTGGCTCACTCTCAGAACCCAGCCAGCTCCCTGCAAGGCGGACACCATCACCCCAGCTTAGAGGATGAAGAAACTGAGGCTGAGGCCCAGCAAACCACTCTCAAGAGCCGAGGAGGGAGTCGAGACCCACCTCCAGGCACCCAGCAGCTCCCCACGGCAGGATGGCACTGCCCACGGCTGCTGCACATGTCAGCTGGGCATCTGCCCGCACTGCGCCCGGGATGGAGCACAGCCCCACTGCCTTCCAATGTGAACCATAAGATGAAGGAGCCAGACGCACCCCAAGCCTGCCACAGCCCGCCCCCCAACCCCCACCCCTTGCTTTGACTGTGTGTTACCTGAGGGTCGTGAGGCCTCATAAACTTCATAAACCTCAAATGCCAGGTCTGTTCGGTTTTCTATATTATTGAAATGGCACGTTCTCCACCCTCACAGCCTGCCCCCTGCCTCCTCCTCCTCTCCGTCAGCTGTGCATCTCCGTACTGCAGCAAGAAGACATAAGGATAGATCTGACCGAGTCACAGCCCAGACTACAGCAGCTTCTGTGTCCAACTGCAGGAGGCCATCACCAACCCCAGCTCAAGTGTGACGAAAGAAGGAACCAGGCAAGGTCCGTTCAACACACTTTGCCTAGACAGGCCTGACCCCAGCCTACATCTCCAATCTCCTCCAACTCAGGCCTTCCAGGAGTGTCCCTCGCCTCCTGGATCGCATCTGGATGCTGCAGTGTGAGCTGGCCTATTCTCGCAGAGGAGACCACCCCGTCCTGGAGGTCAGGGCTCTGGGACCCCTGGCAGGACACCCCAGGTGAGGGAATGGCCGAGCCCAGTTCTTGGCTAGCTGCACAGTCAGCTTGTTTCCTGCCTGCCCCTCTGCACAGAAAGCTGTATGTACCATTATAGCTTCACTTAGGACCAGGTACCAAAGAGTATCAGCAACATGAATAAGACCTGATACCATGCCAGGCATGTGCCAACACTCTGAGTTAGTGGTAGGAAGTAGTATTATCCCCATTTTGCAGAAAAGAATACTGAGGCACAAAAAGGCAGAGCCGGCTGTCTGAGCTCCCCCACCCGGCAAATGGCAGAGCTGGGAGCATAGCCTGGTGCTTGGCCCGTTCAGATAACTACCCGGTGACATGTGGCCCAGTGCCACGGTGGGCCGCGACGGCCTGGTAACGGTTATGGAACAAACGAATCAGTCAGCAGTCAGGATAACCAAGGTCATGAAGAAAACTCCAGATTATGCAATAACAGCCTCCCAGTCTTTCAAGCCAGAAAGATCAAGGACCCCTGCTACACCCCCAGTTCTTCACCCAGGCTTGGGGTGGTGCTAAGGGAGCCCAACATTTAATGCTTCCTGAGAGAGAAGAGGGTCCAAGAAAGCACCAAGACACGAAGATGCTAAGGAGTGCACCCAAGCCAAAGGGTCACACGGCAGCACACCTGGCAGGTAAACCCAGGTTGGTCTGACCCCAAAATCCTCACAGCCCTGGTTAGAGCCCACCCAGCCAGCCCTCCACCTCTGGCTCCAGTGTGTGCACCCTGCTGGGTGCCCGGGCAGTGAGCCAGTGCGGCTGAAATTAAATCAGTTCCCCAAATGATGGGGGACCTCAGAAGGAAGCACTCACGAATGCTGAGTAGGCTGGGTCATCCCTTGGATTTGGGAATGGGAGGGTTAGGGCCTATGGGTCCTGCTTGAAAAATTCAGAGAGGACCCACTCAGCATCTAACTGAAGTCTGCTGGGGCCTTACAGTGGGCCAGGCAATGTGCTTGACACACACACACACACACACACACACACACACACACACACACATGCACACACACATACCACCTCTGCAGACCCTCAGGGAGCATCAGACCCTTGGGGAGTATCAGACCATCAGGGAGCATCTGCACCTGCAGGAACCAGCCTGCAGGAACCTGCAGATTCTAGAAGGCCTGCTGCAAGGCTGGCCAGAGGCCTGGGGCAACTCAGCTGGGGACCCTAGCACAAAGGTATTTCCGTGGCCTCAAGCTTCAAATTGCAACAGGAAGCAATCAGGAAAAATAATTAACTACTGATCTACTGGCTTCACCCCAGATGGAGCCATATAGCTAATGTGGAAAATCAGGGACATGACATATCAAGGACAGACAAGAAAGTTCTACATAAGGATTTCACCTCTTTCTTCTTTTTTTTTCCCCCTTTCACTTTAGGACGGGACCATCACATTCTGGGACTCTAAATGCCTCTTACGAACATGCTTCCTAGTACTAAAATAACCCACCCTCTTTGTGCAGCAGACACAACTAAACACCACAGGTGGAGCTCCTTTTCTTTAGGGGTTCGAGTCATACGGAGCAACAGGCATTCGTGTCCAGTAAGGTCACCCCGAAAGGAACAGGAAATCCAAAACTGCAATGAAGTGAAGAGCACCCGAGGCAGCTTTAAAAAAAAAAAAAAACCCTTTAAAACAAACGTCTTCCCCCCAAACCCCTTTTGCCTTCACAATCCAGGCATTTCCGGGAAAAAAGGCTCAGCTTCGGCCTGCATTATCCAGATTCTGTCATTGTTTTGTCTTCACCTTGTTTTGCAAGGAGTAGAAGACATGGCTGAAAAATGTAAACTGGCTCCGTTCCAGAGAGAGATAAACTTGGGGTGAAAGCGCTGATAAGCCAGGAGAACCTGCAGCGGGGATCCCTGAGCTTTCTCCCTTACTACTGGGTGCTTTTCAAACCTCAACGGAGGGGCTGCAGCGTCAGGAATCCAACCCACAAAGCCAGCCAGGAAACCTCCCTGCAAATGTCCACTCTGGAAATATTCAGGAGACAGCTGTTTGCTTTAAGGAAGCCCAGACAAAAGGGACCTGGGCCCCATCCCCCCCCCACCCCGAAACTGCCACCAAAAGAGGGGCCCTGGATGCTCGCAGTGCTGGCTGGCCCATGCCCAGTCTGGCAAGCCTCAATCAAGAAAACCAAAACACGTACCTCTGAAGAGAAGGACAGAGGTAGCAGGGGACCTGCTAGGAGCACCACATGGCAATCTCCAAACTCAAAAAACATGTGCGGCACCTCACAGGGTGCCTTGGTTCCCTGAGTCCTCCTCACCTCAACTCCACCCCTCCGGCCGCACCAAAAAGTTGGAGAGAAAGTTCGACAGCCCTCGACTGCCCAAAGGCTGTGGAAACTGAGTCACAGGCACACTTCCTCCCCCCCCAACACGCCCCAACAAAGCCATGCGCTGGGACCACGACACCGGTCACGACGGGTCCCCCGCTGCGGCCCAGGCCCCTGTCTGCAGCCCCAGCGGCCGGATGGGTGGCTCGGGTGGCCGGGACACCTGGCAGGTGTCAGTCTTTGGGGAACGACAGCCAGGCAGATACAAAGGGGACAGAGCAACAGGACAGGACGCGCCGCGCCCGGTCTCCCAACTTTCTCGCGGCTCCCGGAGCTCGCAGGGCGGCCGCGCGGCCAGGGGAGGCAGGCTCGCAGGGAGAGTCCCGACCCAGGGCGGCCAGGCCTGTCCCTGGGCCGAAAGGCTCCGCTCTGCCCTGCGGGCCCCGGCTCCGCCACCGGCCAAGGGCGGCCGCGGCCACTGCCCGGCCCCGTCCCCGGGAGCCCTGCCGAGCGCGCCCCGGGGCCCGCGCCCCGCGTCGGGGCAGGTGAGGACCCGCCCGCGCGCACCTGGCGGGGTCGGCGCCGCCCGCGCGCCCGGCTCGTGGGCCCCGGGTCGGCCCCGGGAAGGGCCCGGGCGGGGAGACAAAGGGCCCGCGCGCGGCCCCCGGGCGGCGGGGAGCGGCGGGGAGCGACGGGGAGCCCCCGCGCCGCGCGCCCCAACTCGTCCCCAACTTGCAAAGTCGCTTCCGCGGCGGCGCCGCGCACTTGGCCGCGAGGCCGCCCGGAACCCCCGGGGGGGGGTGGCACGGACCCGGGTCCCGCGCCGCCCGCCCCCGCCCCCGCCGGCGCCCACCTACCCGCGGCGGGAGCCAGGCTGCAGCAGAGCGCGAGCAGCAGCAGCAGCAGCCGGGGCGCCGCCGCCTCCATGTTGTCCGGCGGCCGGACGGGCCCGCGCCGCGCTCACTCGGGCTCCATGGCGCGGCGGCGGCGGCGGCGGCGGCTCCTCGCGCGGCTCCCGGCGCCTCCCGCCTCCCCCCCTCGGGCGCCGCCGACCAGGACGAGGAGGAGGGGGGAGAGGAGGGGGGAGGGCGCGCGGGAGCGGAAGCCGCGCCGCGTCTCCGCCCCCCGCCGCCCGCCCCCCCCCTCCGCGCGCCCCCCGCGCCGGCCGCGCCCTCCCGCGGGCGCCCCCCGGAGCCGGCAGGCTGGCGGCGAGACGGGCGCTGCGGCCCCCGCCCTGTGGCCCCGATTCTCGTGGTGGGGGGGAGGGGAGGTGTAGCGGGGAGGGGGGAGCGGAGGCCCTAACTGCCAAATGCAGCCCCTGCCCGGGGCTGGGGTCCCGTGCTGGTTTTCACTCCACGGGGGCGGGCAGGCTGATCAAGTTCTGGAAACAGGTGTGCCACCTGTGGAGCTACAAGGACTCCCCCGCCTTTTACAGATGGGGAAACTGAGGCACGGGGGCTGGGAGATTGCCCAAGGGCACACAGCAAGGCAGTGACAGGACTGGATGCCAGGGAGCCGCAGCCGCCCCCTGCAGGGGCCCATCGCAGCCCAGGCCTCCCTTGACACCTGTTCTCACTTCTGAGGGCGCCTGGGAGGGCAGAGAATGGCGACCAGGAGTTGTGAGGGCAGGGACAGATGTGCAGTATAGAGAAGCATGAGCTGTAAGGGTGGGACTGAGGGTGGGCTTGAGGTTTTAGTTTTACGCTAATTTTGTGCTCGCTGCATTCATTCTGGCATACGAACTGACAATAAAGCTGCTCTCCAGGGGATACTACGCTGGCCAAGCCTGCAAGTCCTGATATCTCAGACCTCAGGAGTTCCCTCACCTCTGACTCACCCAAAAGCGGTCACTGAGGTCCCACAGTGCACCCCATGGAATTAAGCTGCGCCCGGGAGGAGGAGCTGGGAAGGGAGAACCTTGCTGGGGAGAGAGGGGAAGGGGGACAGAGAGGCTCTGGAACCCATTGGTCCCAGTTCAAACTCCGGGTCTGCTGTTGAGCTCCTGGGCAAGTGCAAACTCTCCAGGCCTCTTTCCCCTTCATAAAATGGTGATAACACCCCCTTGCACAGCCCGGAGGAGGTTAGGGATAATACAGTATCATGGCCTCATGTGTTTGTGACAACTTTGTAAGGTTAGTGGTCAGGCAGAATACCTTGGCCCTCCTTGGGTTTATATCCTAGTGAGAGAGCTAAGCAAACCAAACAAATAAATAAAAATTTTAAAAAACCACCATTACAGACCAATGTGAAAGTGGGGAGTGTTGGACATGTCTGGGGGGAATACTGAGGGAAGTGGGGAAGGTTCTATTCTCCAAGGAGGCTATATTTGAGCCAACTGTAGGAGCAGCTGCTCTGCAGGGAGAGTAGTTCAGGCAGAGAAAAGGAAACAAGGGCCTGGGAGCAGGGGCCAGCTTGGCTGCTGGATTTTTGGGTGGAACTGCAAAAGGCCAGCATGATAGAGGCTAGAGGTGGGTGTGGGAGGAGGGCAGACAGAAGGAGGTGTGAGATGGAAGGAGATTTGGGGTGACAGGAGGCAAATGGGATAGTAGGAGAGGCCAACTACAGCCAACACATATCAGACTGGGAAAAGGAGTCAAGAACTTATCTGAAGAGTGATGGGAAACCATTATGGGGATTTAAGGAGCAAAAATCCTTGCTGATTCCTCTACTCTCTCTTACTCGATGCCCAGGCCTAGCAGCACACCCTGTCTACTCGTCTCCCACCTCTGTGGCCACCAGCCTGGGCCCTCACCTCTCATCCTCTGCCAGGTCTCCTGTATCTGGCCTTAACTCCCTTCTGCCTAATCTCACAGCAGCCAGAGTGAACCTATTAAAACATTAAATCAGATCACATCTTCCTCTGCTGAAGATCCTGCTGTGCTTTTCATCCTAGGCCAGTGTTTTTAAACCTTCAATCGTTAATGTATTACTATCATGATTTGGGTAGTTATTTCTTTTTAAAAATCAGTTCACTTTTAAACACATCAGTGCCTACTTCAGCATGATTTTAAGCAAGAACCCCCTTGGGGGTGTACCTCTACCTGGCATCATGGGACATGACTCCCAGGATTAAGCCTGGCCCTGGTATCGTGGGACTGACAAAACTGCCATGACCAAAAGGGGGAAAAGAGATGGGACAAATAAAATCTTCAGTGACTAAGAGATTTCAAAGGACATTGAGAGGTCAGTCTGGAGGTTATTCTTATGCATTATATAGAAATTCCTTTTTAGTTTCTGGTGTGTTAGAATGACTAAAAGGAAATAACAAACTGTTGAACTGTAATCCAGTAGCCTTGATTCTTGATGATGATTGTATAACTATATAACATTTGTAGTGTGACCATATGATTGTAAAAAACCTTGTGACTAACGTTCTCTTTATCCAGTGTATGGGCAAGAGAGTAACAAAATAAACACAAAAAATAAACAAGTAATAGGGAATGTCCTAGTTTGCTTGCTGCTGGAATGCAATATACCAGAAATGAAATGCTTTCTAAAAGGGAAATTTAATAAGTTGCTAGTTTATAGTTCTAAGGCTGTGAAATTGTCCAAGTTAAAACAAGTCTATAGAAATGTCCAATCTAAGGCATCCTGGGAAAGATAACCTTGGTTCCAGAAGGCTGGTGAAGTTCAGGGTTTCTCTCTCTCTCAGCTGGAAGGACAAGTGGCAAACATGGTGGCGTCTGCTAGCTTTCCCTCCAGGCCTCTTGCTTCATGAAGCTCCCCGGGAGGTGTTTTCCTTCTTCATCTCCAAAGGTCACTGGCTGGTGGACTCTGGGGTTCTCTCGTCCCGTCGTGGTTCTACAGCTCTCTCCTTGTTCTCAAAGGGAACGCTCTCCAAAATGTCTCCTCTTTTATAGGATTCCAGTAAACTAATCAAGACCCATGTAGAACTGTCAGTGGTGCAAGACCCTTTGCACCACTGACGGTCTGACACACTAAACATTTTCTTATCAGGATCTCCTGTGCCTGGACCAGGAGCCAGCACATGGCCAATGCTCGATACGTGTGTGTTGAATAAATGAATGAAGTTCATTCTAGTGCTAATCAAGTTTACTACACACAATTGATTGAGTCACGTCTCCATGGAGATAACCTAATCAAGTTTCCAACCTATAGTTTTGAATCATGATTAGAAGAAACCGTTGCTCCCACAAGATGGATTGGAACTAAAACATGGCTTTTCTAGGGTACATAAATCCTTTCAAACTGGCACAGGGAGGATTGGGAATGTGGGATGTTTTGGGTGTTCTTAATTTATTTTTATTTTTAACTTTTGGAGTAGTGCGAATGTCCCAACATTGATTGTGGTGATGTATGCACAACTAAATGATGATACTGTGAGCCACTGACTGTATACTTTGGATGATTATATGGTATGTGAATATATCTCAATAAAACGGCATTTGAAAAAGAAGGGGAAAAGAAAAGATCCTGCTATGTCTCTCATCTCAGTCAAGATAGACGCTAAGGTCGCAGGGCACTTACAGAGCCTGATCTGGCAGCACCCACCCTTCTACCTCTCCAGCCTCGTTACTGAGCACCCCTTCCTTCCCTCACCCTGTCCCAGCCACAGTGGCCCACTCGCCGGCCCTCAGACACTGGCCCTTCACGGCCACCACAGGACCTTGGCTTGCTGTCCTTGCTGCCTGGAACTCTTATCCCAGATATCCACGTGACTCACTCTTCCCTGACCCCTGCTCCAATTTTCAGCTTTCCTTTCCTCCTTTGCACCACTGACAGTCTGACACACTAAATGTTTGCTTATCGGGATTTCCTGTGCCTGGACCAGGACCCAGCACATGGCCAATGCTCAATACATGTGTGTTGAATAAATGAATGAAGTGAAAAGATCTGATTTACATTTATGGAAGGACCACTCTGGCTGCTGGATGGGGGGCAGGACTGTGGGAGAGACAGGAAGGGGTAGCCAGGAGGTTGGTCAGCAGGCAGGTATAATGTTAGCAGCCAGGAAAGGCAGAGGCTTGGATGTGGGGTGGAGGTGGGGGTGTGAGGATGGCTCAAAGATGGTGAGGAGGAACTGGATGCCGGATGCCCTTAGGATAAGCTGAAGGTGTCAGCTGTGGGCATGAAGGAGAGGGGAGCTCAGGATGGCTCAGCTAGTTGTAGCATTTTACACTAGCTGGTCCAAAGAAGAGATCAAGGTTTTAAATCTGAAGGACTCCAAAGAAGCTGAAAAACCTAAACTCAGTTGCAGAAATGATTAAGAAAAAAATGAACTGTTCTAGTTTTTTAGCTGCCAGAATGCAATATACCAGAAATGGAATGGCTTTTTAAAAAAGGGAATTTAATAAGTTGCTAGTTTACATACAGTTCTAAGGCTGAGTAAATGTCCCAATTAAAACAAGTCTATAGAAATGTCCAATCAAAGGCATCCAGGGAAAGATACTTTGGTTCAAGAAGGCCAATGAAGTTCAGGGTTTCTCTTTCAAGTGAGAAGGCACATGGCGAACACAGGGTTTCTAGCCCTTCAGCTGGAAGGGTACATGGCGAGCATGATGTCATCTGCTAGCTTTCTCTCCTGGCTTCCTGTTTCACGAAGCTCCCTGGGAGGAGTTTTCCTTCTTCATCTCCAAAGGTCACTGGTTGGTGGACTCTCTGCTTCTCATGGCTATATCATTTTTCTCTGTTCTCTCTGAATCTCTTGGTCAGTAAAACCAATCAAGACCCACCTGGAATGGGTGGAGACACGTCTCCACCTAATCAGGTTTAAGACCCACTCTTGATTAAGTCACATCCTCATGGAGATAAGCTAATTAAAGTTTCCAACATACAGTATTGAATAGGGATTAGAATTTGTGCTGCCTTTACAAAATGGGATTAGGATTAAAACATGGCATTTCTAGGATACATGCATCCTTTTAAACCGCTCATGAGCCAAGAATGTAAACAAACAAAAAAAGGCTTTAGAATAAATGCGTTCTAAACTCGATCATGGGGTTGTATGCACAACTAAGTGACGATACTATAATTGGGTACAGTTATCCACGGCCAGTGATTTTGTACTTCAGATGGTTTGTTTGGTGTGTGAATACATCTCAATAAAATGGCACTCAAAAACAAACAAAAAGACATTGGTATTCAAGATGCAAACCTTGACTCTGGCTCAGAAAGGGAGATTTCAGTAAATGCAGTAAAGTCAGAGCATGATGGGTGTTTTAGTTTGTTAATGCTGCCAGAAATGCAATATACCAGCAATGAGTTAGCTTTTATAAAGGAAATTTAGGTTACAAGTTTACAGTTCTAGGGCCATAAAAATGTCCAAACTAAGGCATCCAGAAGAAGATACCTTGACTCAAGAAAGGATGGTGGCGTCTGAAACACCTCTGTCATCTGGGAAGTCACGTGGTTGGTGTCTGCCGGCCTTGTAGCTTCTGGTTTCAGAGAGCTTCCCTTGGGGTGGTTTCTTTGTGCAATTCTAGACGTCTCTGTCTGTGTTGGCTCTGAGCTTTTTCCAAAACGGTTCCCTCTTAAAGGACATCAGGAAGTGACCCACCTTGAATGGGCAGATCTACGTCTCCATCAAAACCACCTAATCACAAGGTCCCACCCACACTTGTGTGGGTCACATATCCATAGAAACAATTTAATGAAAAAGATCCCACCCTACAATTAGTCAGTCCCCACCAGATTGGATTAGGATAAAGAACATGGATTTTCTGGGGCACATAACAGTTTCAAACCAGCACAATGGGTATGGAGGATACAGGGAGAGGCTCCGGGGGCTGCCCTGGGGGTTCCAGTTCCAACTCCTGGGACGTCTACTAGGAAGGGGCACCCCAGAGAGGGGAGAAACTCAGGTCTCAAAGTGCATCCAGACAAGATCCCAGGGGACCCAGCTCCGATCTGAACTCTGAAAAAAAAGAAGTTTGGAAGGGAAGAAAGTGGATCATTATTTTATTCTGCAGAATTATGACATTACCAGGACTGTAATTTTTAGACCCATCAGTAACGTAATAAGCAACCGGAGAATGTGCTAAGCCCCCACTTCCCCGGTAACCTGCCTGTCACAGCTCATAATGCCACCGGATTTTTCTTAGCCCTCTCATGTGGAAAGCTTCACTCCCAATTCAGGCCTCACATGTTATTTCCATCCAAGCGCAGTCCCAGGGGCTAGATACCTGTCCCACCTAATCATTTCCAGGGACACTGAAGAGGGTCCACCCATCAGAGGGTGACATCCCAGCCCCATGACAGCTAATGAAAAGGGCCTTTTCCGTTTCCCTCCCCAGGTGAGACATACTGACTCTGAAAAGTTATTCTGGGCCTAAGGTCCTCTCCCCAAGGCCTGGCCACTGGGGACAGAGGTGTGTGGCAGGGTCCCGAGCACTCTGGGCCCTTCCGAACCACGGGCATCTTCTTGAGTGCGGCTCCAGTGGGGGTGCACAATGGGGGCCCATCCCTCAGACCCCCGCTGGCCTCTCGCTGCTATAGGCCCACGTCACAGAAACCTGCGCCAGGTGTGAGCCTTGGTGGTGGGCACTGGGAAGCTTTGTTGGGGGCGGGTCATGGTTTCTATGGAGACAGCTGGAGGGCCACCCAGGCTTGATGTCACCCCCCTGAGCCACGGTGTCCTCCCCTGTAAACTGAGAGTGATGACCCCTGCTTAACTCTCAGTGCTGACACCGAGCGCAAGCGAGATGTGCGAACATGCTCTTAGGCTTGCAAGCAGCGCCCAGGGGTGAATTAGGATGATCAGGAACCCAGGTCAGGCAGCTGAGTGTGGCCGTGTCTCAGCACCCCTCGCGGTCATCCCTTTTTCCTCGTCTCCTCCTCAGAGTGATGGTCCTTGACTCCTGTCTCAATTGCCTGTGCTTCAGCCCATGACACGGCCTCCTCCATACCCTGCCTCCCCAGGGGAGAGTGCCCTGTGCAGGTCTCGTCCATGCAGTCGCTTTATTTTCCACGGCAGATGAACGATTCTGGTTTCATTTTCCCTTTTTTTTTTTTTTTTTAAGGTGCATGGTGCAGGAATCACACCTGGGTCTCCCGCATGGAAGACGAGCATTCTACACGGAACCACCCGTGCACCCCCTCGTTTTCCTTTTGAATTGCTTTGAAGATATCTGCAGTGGGCCGGACAGCAGTCCCCCCAGGATCTGTCCACGTCAAATATCCAGAACCTTCTTTGGGAAAAAAGGTCTTTGTGGATGTGATTAAGTATGGGAACTCAAGACGAGGCAGCCACCCTGGCTTATCCCCAAGGGCTCTTAATCCCAAGACAAGGATCCTTCCAAGAGGGAGGGAGATTTCAGTCAGAGAGAAGAGGAAGAAAACCAAGAGGGGATGGTGGTGTGAAGGTGGAGGCAGAGATTGGAGGGCTGCAGCCACAAGCCAAGGAAATCTGAGGGTTGCCAATGACCACCAGAAGCTGCCTCTCCCAGTGTTCCCAGAGGGAGCATGGTCCCACCAACACCTCCATCTGCTGTTTTAAGCCACCCACTCTGTGGTTCTTTGCTACAGCAGCCCTAGTCTTCACAACCCCACTGCACAGGGAAGGAAGCTGTGATCAGAGAGGTGAGGGCTTGCCCAGCCCACCAGAGAGGGGCACAGCTGCACCCCCTGACTTAGGGTTTCCAGCAGGGCGACCCTGCCCATCCCGATCGCTCCCTCTCTCCTGGCCTCCAGCCCTAGCTCAGCCCTGCTTCTGCTGTCCCAGAAAACAACCTTGTCTGCGACCTTGACCTTGCATGGGAAGGTCGTGTGGCCACCCCAGCCAAGGAATTTCTCCACCTGTTCATCCGTCATCTCCTCAGTTCTTCAGCTTGTAAAGGATGGCAGTAATGGTGCTGACTCCTTTGGTGGGTGTTTACTGGGCACCCACTTCGTGGCTATCACTCTCGTGGGAGCAAGGGACAGGAAACAGCACCAAGCCACTGCCCTCCAGTGGGGGGAGCAGGCACAGACAATGCAATGCCTACCTCTGAGCTGTCCAGTACCTTAGCCACTGGCCACATGTGGTCAGAGAGCAATTGAAGTGTGGCTGGGGCAACTGAAGGACTGAATTTTTCATTTCCATTTTAATTAAAAAAATTGAAGCAGGGTACAATATTTTTTCCATTAAACACAACTTTAACATTCGATGTTTCAGCATCTGAATTGAAATGCATTCTAGGTACATAATATAAACCCAGTTTCAAAGACTTAGAACAGAGAGAAGAACAGAAACTATCCCACTGATAATGTTTTGCATTGATTACATGTTGACATGATAATATTTGGCACAGATTCTTAAAGTTATTTTCACCTGTTTGTTTTTGATTTTTGCATGTGGCTACTAGAAAAAATGAATATTCTGTTTCTGCCGAACAGCAGCGGCTTCCCAGACTCAGACCTGGGGGCCAAAGCCGACCAGCCACCTGTTTCTGGAAATAAAGCTTCTTTGGAACGCAGCCATGTTCTTCTGTCTCTGGCTGCTTTCACAATGCAAGGGCAGAGTGAAGTCATTGAGACGGAGACAGTATGGCCTGGGAAAGCTGAAATATTTTCTATATCTGGCCCTTGACAAGGAAAGTTTGCTGGTCCCTGCTATAGAGATGCAGATGGTGACTCCTGTTCTAGAAAAATAAAGCAGGGCAAAAGGGGTCAAAGGATGAAGGGAGGAGGTAGTACTATTTTAGAAGTCAGGTGGGCTTCTAAGAAGGTGATATTTGTGCAGAGACCTGGAGGAAGGGAGGAGGGAGATTTGCCGCCAGCTGGGAAGGCCAGTGCAAAGGCCCTGAGGCAGGAAAGGCCTTGGACGCCCCCTGTGAATGAGACAGGACTTTTCTGCAGAATCTCTGCTATTGTGCGGACAGAGACCAAAGCAGGGTGGGGGTGGGTGGGAGGGGAGAGAAGCAGGGAAGCCCATCGAGGAGGTTGTAGATGATCGTGACTCCCAGTTGTGGCGGAGACACTGAGAAACACTGGATTTCGGGAACTCTGAGGGTAAAGGGGACAAGGAGATGCTGACGAGTGAGTGAGGACGGCTCTGAGGATGGTACCAAAGCACAAGCTCTGAACCCCAGGGGCTGCCACCCCTGAGGGGAGATGTGCTGGGTGCGTGGAAGGGGAGGGGCCCAGGGAGGAAAAGTCCTTGGGTGTCATGGGGGGGTGGGAGTGGGAGGGAGTCATGTGGAGCCCCCCCTGGAACTTGTCTGTTGAGGGGAAGCATGGGCAGGGTCTGGAGTTTTCGGGGCTGGGGGGCTAGGAGTGGAAACGTGGGACTCTGGGGTAACCGTTTCGAAGGCCATGAGCCCCGAGGAGTGACTGCGAAGTAACAGGTTCCAGGGCTGAGCCTCGGGGCCTTCCAAGTTCAGAGGTCAGAGGGCAGGAAGGAGGATGGGGGGAGTGGGGAGGCAGGGCCAGGTGTGCTGGCTGCAGCAGGCAGGGGCTGAAAATGGAGACTCGGTCACCATCCCTAGCGACGGGCCGGTCGCCGGTCACCTTGACGCCAGCTGCTTTGACATCTGCGGCGGCGCCAGCGTGCCAGGCTTTTACCGAGGGCCAGGCGCCTTAGCTGGACACACGAGACTCTACCAGTTTGAGACAGAAAACCGGCCAGCCTTTCGCTCCACCATCTCTTTAACCCCAGGCCAAGCCTTTCCCTGCGCCAGGATGAAAACCCGGCAGATGCCATGGCCCCTTCGTGAATGCAGGGAGGGTGACATCCTTGGGTCACTTCCAGTCCTCAGAACCCTCTCTATTCAGGGACTTGAAATGTCCAGCTTCGGTTTAATGATCAAAACCCTAAAGTTTATTCACAGTCACAGCTCCTCTCTCCTCCATTGCCAGGGAGAGCCAGGCTGGTCCCCATCTGTTTGTGCACCCCGCTACCCCCAGCTTGGCTGCCTCTGCCTCTGCAAGGCTGTGGCTGGGTAAGGGGCGGGGGGGGGGGGGGGACAGGAAAGGGCCGGCCGGGCTGGCACCCTGGGACCCAGCCCTGGGACCCTATAGGTTGGCAGATCCCAAACGTCGATTCTTTCCCATGTGAGTTCTCTGGGGCCACCTTGGATGTTTCTCGGGGTGGCACCTGCTCCCCAGGAACATGGACGTTTGCCTGGTCATCCAGGAGGCTCAGTCGCCCTAGCCCAGCCCCGTGTCCTCCTCCCCGCCGGCCAGGCAGCCCCAACCAGGGCCTCAGCTTAAATTCATCAGGCGTGGAGCAAACACCAGACTAACATTGTCCCCTCCCACCCCCGCTGCCTGCCACTCTTGCCCCCGGCTTCAGGGGACAGATGTCCATGTGGTTCCTTGAAGCCAGTCTCAGGGTGGAGCTGCACCTCCAGGCTCGGTCTCTGCTTCTCGCTAGACGGGCTCCTCTTCTATACTCTCAGGGTAAGTGGCGGGCGAATTAGCGAATGGACCAACCCATATGGGTCCCCCCAAAAGGCATGTTCAAGTCCTACACCCAGGGCCTGTGAACATGACCTTCTGTGAAAATAGGGTTCTTGCAGATGTGATGAAGTTAAGAGGTCATTTTGGATTAGGGGTCCTTATGAGAAGGGGAGAATTGGACACAGACAGAGACACGGGGAAGGCTACGTGAATCCGAGGCAGGACCTGGCATGCTGCATCTACAGGCCAGCGACCTCCCGACGCCAGAAGAGTCCAGGCAGGATTCTCCCCTACAGGTTTCGAAGGCAGTGCAGCCCTGTACCACCTTGATTTTGGGCTTTTGGCCTCCAGAACTGGGAGCTAATCCATCCCAGGTATTTTTACGGCAATCTTCGCAAAGTAAAACTCTATCTCAGTTGATGCAGAACTGAGGGGATACCAGGGACATGGGACTCGCAATGCTAAACTGGGAAATTCCTGGGCAAACCATGGTGAGTTGCGTCAGCCTAAGGCTGGCAGAACCAATTTCACCTCTACAAGCCCAGGACAAGGGGACGGGGGTGGGGGAGGCGGGGGGGGGGGGGGGCGTGTCCTAAACCTACCATTTAAAGGGTACAAATCAATCCAATGAGCTTTTGAGTGAGGGGTGGTTTAGCCTCTGGTGCCAACAAATACGTCTTCTTAACACCTGGAAGGCAGATTCCATTTAGAACTCAGCGCCTCAGACCCCTGTGCTGGAGCATGGGGCCAGGGGAAGACTCAGCCCCTGGGTCTGTATGTCCGTGCAGTCTCGGGAAGGCGCTGCACAGCTGGGGTGCAGGCTTTGTGTTGTCAGGGCAGGGAATGTGGGGTCCGAGTAGGGGGCAAGTTTTAGAAAGGGTGCTTGAGCTCGAAGGGATACATCCCCGTAGCTCCATGGTGATGGGGAGGTTGGGGGGTGGCAGTGCCAGGGTCCTCTGAAGCTCAGCACCCCAGGCAGGATGACACATACTGTTTTGCACTAGGCCTTCAATATTTCAGGCAAGACCAAACCCTGATTCTTCCAGCCCATCCCTGAGGAGCGTTGCTGATTCAGAACAGGGCTGTCACCTGTCCCAGACCATCTGGCTAGAAAGTGGCCAAGCAGGAATTCGAACCCAGGACTTTGCTCTGCCATGACTGCTGCCTTCCAGGCCGATTCTCTCCCTTGCACGGGCTGGCAACCCCTTTGCCGAGGTCCTCACCCCTGCAGGGACCTCTCAGTGGAAGCTCAGCTCACCCCCACTTCCAGCTCCAGCCCCTCAGTTTGTAAACATGAGCCCATCGCCCTCTTCTTAAAAGCAACATGAATAGACTTGTAGTAAGTAAAGCGATGGAGTCAGTCATCAAAAACCTCCGAACTAAGAAAATCTCAGGACCAGATGGCTTCACTGGTGAAATTTACCAAGCATTCCAGGAATGCTGAAACTCATGCAAAAAATTGAAGAGGAAGGAACACTTCTTAACTGTTTTTATGAGACCAGCGTCACCCCTAATACCAAAGTCAGCTAGAGATACTACAAGAAAAGAAAATATCAGACCAGTATCCCTGATGAATATATACGCAAAAGTCCTTAGCAAAATACTAGCAAATTCTATCCAGTAACACATTATATACCCTAGGATCGAGTGGGATTTATCCCAGGTATGCAAGGGGGGTTAACATCAGAAAATCAATCAGTGTCATGCACCATATGAATAGAAGGGGAAAAAATACACGATCATCTCTGTTGGTGCAGAAAAGGCATTTGACAAAATCCAGCGCCCCTTCATGATAAAAATACTCAGAACACTAGGAATAGAAGAAAACATCCTCAGCTTGATAAAAGGCATGCATGAAAAATCCACAGCTAATGCCATACTCAGCGGAAGAAGATTGAAGCTTTCCATCAGGAACATAACAGGGATACCCACTGTTACCACTGTCATTTAGTATTATAATGGAAGTTCTAGCCAAAGCAATAAGACAAGAAAAAGAACTAAAAGGTATCTTAATTGGAAAAGAAGTAAAACTTACCCTATTTTCAGATGATCCTATATAGAGAAAATCCTGAAAAACCCACAACAAATCTCCTAGAGCTAGCACATGAATTCAGCAAAGTGATAAGGTACATGATCAGCTCCCAAAAATCAGTAGTGTTCTTATATGCTAGTAATGAACCGTGTGATGAGGAAATAAAAAAAATGTTATTAATGAAGGCAACTAAAAAAATCAAACATATAGTATAAATTTAACCAAAGATGTGAAGAACTTGTACATGGAAAACTGCAAAACTACAAAAATTGCTAAAGGAAATCAAAGAAGAACCAAACAAATGGAAGAGTATTTCATGTTCAGGGATTGGAGCCTAAATATTGTTAAGATGCCAATTCTACCTAGAGCTATATACAGATTAAATGCAACCCCAATCAAAACTCCAACAAACTGCTTTGCAGAAATGGAAAAGCCTATCACCAAATGCCTGTGGAAGGGAAAGGGGACCTGAATCGCCAAAACCTTCTTATAAGAGAAAAACAAAGTTGGAGGACTCACATTGTCCAATGTTAAAACGTATTACAAAGTCACAGTAACTAAAACAGCATGATGCTGCCACAAAGACAGACACACACACCAGTGGAATCAAATTGAGAGTTCAGAAATTCACCCTCACATCTACCGGCCAATTGATTTTTGACAAGGTTGCCAAATCCACTCAAAGGGGAAAGAATGGTCTGCTACAAATGTTGCCGGGAGAACTGGATGTCCATATGCAAAAGAATGAAGGTGTACTCCTCCCTCACACCATATAGAAAAAATGAACTCAAAATAGATCAAAGACATAAATAAAAGAGCCAAAACAATAAAATTCTAGAAGAAAACAGGGAAACAACATTGCTAGGCAATGGCTTCTTATACTTTATGCCAAAAGCACAAGCAACAAAGGAAAAATTAGATAAATGGGACTTTGTCAAAATTAAAAATGCTTGTCAAAAGATCTCATTATGAAAGCAAAAAAACGGCCTACAGAATGGGAGAATATGTTTGGGAACCACATATCCCATAAGAGTTTAATACCCAGAGTATATAACGAACTCCTACAACTCGACACCAAAAAGACAAACAACCCAACTTAAAAATGGGCAAAAAAGACTTGAATAGACATTTCTCCAAAGCAGATACACAAATGGCCAATAAACACATGAAAAGACGCTCACCATCATTAGGCATTAGGGAAATGCAAATCAAAACCAAAAGGAAGGTGGGCCACGGTGGCTCTGCCTGCCATGCCAGAGGACCCAGGTTCGATTCCCGGTCCCTGCCCATGTTAAAAAAAAAAAAAAGAAAAACCAAAAGGAGATACCATCTCACACCTACTAGAATGGCTACTATTCAAAGAAAGAAAATAAGTATGAGAGAGGATGTGGAGAAATAGGAATATTCATTCATTGTTGGTGGGAATGTAAAATGGTGGAGTCACTGCGGAAAACAGCTTGGCAGAGTCTTAGAAACTTAAGTATAGAATTACCATATGACCCAGAAATCCCTCTTCTAGGTATATACCCTGAAGAACTGAAAGCAGGGCATTAGACAGATGTTTACACACCAGTGTTTATGGAGGTATTATTCACAATAGCCAGAAAATGGAAACAACTCAAGTGTCCGTTAAGAATTGAACGGATAGGGTGGGCCACGGTGGCTTAGCAGGTAAGAGTGCTTGCCTGCCATGCCTGAGGACCCAGGTTCAATTCCCGGTGCCTGCCCATGTTAAAAAAGTAAATTAATTAAATTAAAAAAGAATTGAATGGATAAATAAAATGTGGTTAATACATATAATGGAATATCATTCAGCTGTAAATTGAGCACATCATGTTGAGTGAAATAAGCCAGACATCAAAGGACAAATATTGTTTGAGCTCACTTACATGAAATAATTAGAATGTGCCAATTCAGAGTCAGAAACTAGAAAACAAGTTACCGGGGGCTGGGGTTGGGGGAGAGAATGGGAGAGAATGGGGGAGCTAATGTTTGATTTGTGCGGAGCCTCTGTTAGGGGTGATGGGAAAATGTTGGTAAAGGATGGTGGCGATGATATCACCACATCGAGAATATCATTAAAACCATGGAAAAAAAACAAAAAAACAAAAAAACCACGGAATCGTGTATATTTAGAAATGGCCAAAATGGGAAATGTGAGGTTGTAAATATATGATTAGAACAACAATTTTTTAAAACCATAGAACACGGGTGGGTAGAAAGCTTGCCTTCCCTGCAGGAGACTTGGGTTCGATTCCCTGCCCACGCACCTAAAACAAAACAAAAGCAAAAAACTGTAGGACAGTTCAACACATCAGTAAATCCTAATGCAAACAATGGATTATAGCTTACAGTGTAATTATAGGAATATTGGTTTGTTAATTGTAACAACAGCAGCACACTAATGCGAAGTGTTGACAATTAGGGAAAACTGGGGGGTTGGGGGTGAAACCCTTTACTTTCTACATGATTTTTCTGTGAACCTACACCATCTCTATTAAACAGTGACAACCACAAAACCCTCTCTTCCTCTTCATTCTTTTACCTCTACTCCAATAGCTTCTGAGCACCCCACATCTACACCCAAGTGCCGCCTCTGACCTCACCTCCAGCTCACTGCTCAGCCCTGCCCTAAGCCGGGGTCACCCAGTGCTGCCCCCGCAGTGACCTCCCACGGCCATCTCCAAAGACCACTCCTGCTGTATCTTGCTCACACATCCTGTGGCTTCTGCCACGCCAGACCTCCCTCCCTGCTCCCCTGGGCTGCCTTGGGCCTCCCCTTCTAGAGCCTCCTGCTCAGGCCCTGCCCTCCCGTGCACCCCCTTTTCTCCATCTCCACAGTGGGGTTCAGCCTCCCCCCACTAGGCTCTCCCCACTGCAGCGTGTCCTTCAGCCCAGACAGCATGAAAGCCCTAAGAACCCCATCTGACCGTGGCATGCCCTCCCTACAGACCCTCTACAGCTCCCCATTGCCTGCCCACCCCCACCCCAGGCGGGGCAACACTTAATCTGGGACCCCGGGTCTCTGGGTCCCTTGGCAGCCCCTCTGCTGGCATTAGGGTTGCCCCTCCCTGGGGATGTGTGGGAATACAAGCTCAGGCGCAAGAGAAACTGTCAGCAAATGACAGCTTTATTGCTAACACAGCTCCAAGGGGCCAAAAGAGCAGGGGACGAGACGCCATGTTGGTTTTTCTCCCCGGGAAGGCCCAAGCTGCTCGTGTTGGGTTGGTAGATGGCAGTTCCTAATCTGGGCTGCCAACTGTGCGGGATTTACACGGCCCGGGAGAGGGCCCCCTGCCACTGAGCCTTCCTGCCCTGGTAAGCGTCGGGCTCTTCTTGTTCCCATTTCCAGGTTCAAGGTACGGCCGGGACTTTTCATGAGACCTGACATCTCCCCAGGGTGCGGGATGGAAACAGGCCAAAACATCTGTGCAGGACAGCAAAGGAGGTCGGGTTCCCGGAGGCTGGGAGAGGGCGGCTGAGCGAGTGTCTGTGACTTGCTCTGGAGATGGGGCAGGGGGGTGAGGAGTCAAGCAAGAATGCATGCTGCAGAAACTCACGGGGACAGTTCCCTTCAGGCCAGGAGGTAGACAAGGTCACATGGAGGTGTGTGTGGGTTTGGACGGGCAGCGGGGGATGGCGCGGGGGCTCCCTGCAGGAGCCAGGACATGTGCAGGACATCCAGCTGCCCAGGTTCAGGGAGCAAGGAGCTGGTTGGGGGAAGGGAGGGGAGAGGACCTGAAGGCCCCAGGGGGCAGGGACCTGGACTGGGAGTATCTCCCAAAAGAGGCCTCTCCCCTAAAGAAATATTTAGAGCATTCCTGGAGCCCGGGTCCGAGCGGGTCCCACCCCCCCACCCCTCCTGCAGGGAACCTCTCCATCCCAGTGGGCTCCTAACAAAGCGGGCATCCCAGACAGTGGTGGCAAGGGAGAGAGAAGTCATCAGCAGATGCCGGAACAGGGAGGCTTTGCTCTGGGGTCTGGGGTCTGTTCTAGCCCCGTCAGACCCCCTCCCTCCATACCCCACTGGCAGCAGCCCCCTGGTTTGAGGTTGGAGAGAGTAGGGGCATTTCCAAGGGCAGGCCTTCAGGGACCCGCGGGACAAGCAGGGCCTGGTATCGAGCCTAAAGATGCAAACGGGGCAGCAAGGATGGGGAACACTGAGCAAAGCTGCCCACCAAGCCCCTGGGCTCGCATGCAGTGCTGGGGAGCCTAACTGATTGGGGGTGCCTGATAATGGGGGCGCATCTCCTGCCAGGGGAGGGAGCTTGGCTCTGGGTGCAGGGCCTCAGACAACCAACTTCGCAGCAGACTTTGCAACAGGACCTGGTTTGCTCCACACCAAGAAGAGACACACCCCAGGTCTCCCAGCTGTGCCAGAGGGTGCAAGGCAAGTTCTCTAGAGCCCCTTTTCTAGGCTCTCCAGGAGCAGCGTTGAGACCTGCTTTCTCATTAACCCCCCCTAACCACCCTTCAAGGAAGATCTCCTTTGGCTGAGGGAGACTCTGAGGCCGAGGGTGGGGGTGAGGGTGGGGAGTGGCTGGACCGAGGCCGCCCAGCGAGCACGCGGTGGAGCGCCACACCCGGTCCTTTCTCCTCCGCACGAGGCCGCGTGTCCTTCCTGGCAGGAAGAGGCTGGGACGTCGGGGTCTGGGGGGCTCCAGCATCTCCCAGCTCAGGGCGGCCCCAGTCCTCGCCCGCAGTAAGCCGCGCGGCCACCAGGGTGCAGCAGCGTCGGGCCCGGCGCTGCTGGGCGCCCCGGGGATCCCGCGCGCGTTCGGGAAGCATCTCCCACGTCCGCAAAACCCCAATCGGAGGCGACTAGGAAGATGCGCCTCCAGGGAGAGAGCAACCGCACACACCCGGGACTAGCAAGATAAGGATAAAAGGAAAGAACGTGGCGCCGGGATCAGTGGGCACGTTCGAATCCTTCCTGCACCTGCCCGCTGCGTGACCTTGGGCGCGCCCTTGAACACGTGCGGACCTGTTTTTTGATCGGCGCCAATGGGGAGAACAGGAGCTGCGGGGCTTGGCTGTGCCGGGGATTAAGGAAGATGACAAGGTAGCAGATACCTATTGTTCCGACCAGAGCGCGCAGAATTGTGCTCAAGCTGGGACAGCCGTGAGGAGGGGGCGCTGCTTTCTCCTGGCTGCCTGGAGGAGGGGGCCTGGCCGCGGGAGCTGGAATTTCATGGACATCTGGGTAAGTCCCTGCCTGGCACTGTGGTGTGGAAACGAGCGTGTCCCACCGGTGTGGACTGACCTTCGGTGCAAAGGCAAATGCAGACTTCTGACAGTGGACTTCAAGGCCTTTTCCTCCGACAGAGCTGCTGCTTTCCTGGAGCTGAGCTCTGCCTGGACCTGCCCTCGCCCTCATCCTCTGAGCTTCGCACTGCTGTTCCCTCTGTCTTCAACGCTTTGTCCTACTCCCCAAACCCAGCACAGCTCCCTCCTGAGATCACCTACCCGGTGAGGCTCACCCCCACCTCCCGCACACACACTCCCCTCTCTAGAGTCATCTTCTCTGCGCTGGCCGGTCTCCTCGCCCTGACACTTGCGTGTTTCCACGCATCCCCACTAGCCAGGCAGTCTCCCAGGGTGGGGACTCTCAGGGCGGGGACACTCTGGTTCTGCTCGGTCTGCCGCAGCCTCCCCAGGCAGAGCACGTCATTAGCCCTCAGCACACGCTCGGGGCATAACTCAGCTACCCGGCGGTGCCAGCCGTTGAGTGCTCCACACTGAGACTCATTTACGAGGCACATTTTGTTGTAAGGAAACTGAGACCCAGAGGAAGTACGGCCCTGGGCCCACGGCCACATCCTGAGTCAGCCGCGGAGCTGGGAGCTGGGGTTTGCAACATGCGCACTTCTCACCGCGGGCGTCCTCCCGCAGAACTCCCCAAGGAGCAAAGCTCCCGGCTGGTATCACACGTCCTGCCCGCCTCCCCTTAGATCCAGGTAAGGTGACTGAGGTCCTTGGGATGGGGAGGGGACGGTGCAGAAAGGATTCTCACCCACTCACCCCTTACCAGCCCCAATTAGCAGCTCCCACCCATGGGCTGGGGGAGGGTGGAGGAAGAATCCAGAGAATGTGCCAGTGGCCAGTGGCTTGGGACAGTTCTGTTAGTGAGGGGTGACAAAGAGGCTGAAGGTCGAAGAAGAAAGAACAGGGGGAGGAGCTGGGCTTAGGAAACAGTGCTTAAAGTATTCATTAGGTACCTGGAATTTATTTTATATTTTGCATATTAAGATTAAGAGATGCTCGTTGCAGAAAATTTGAAGCTCTAGGAAAGGATTCAGAAGAGAATGAAAGGACTCTAGAACCTCCCAGCTGAGATCTAACTGCTGTTAATACTTTTATGTACATCTTTCCAGTCTTTTTTTCTAGAAGCATACACAGATGATATTTTTAAAGTAAAATTGTCAGGGACTTCCGTTTCTGGCAAAATAACTAAATATCCAGAGAATCCCTCTTTGGTACAGAGCACATGAAAATACTGGAAAGAATATTAATTTTAAAAATATTTTTAATACATGAGTTTGGTGGGGAAGTGTGTGTACTAGTTTGAAACTGTCATGTACCCCAGAAAAGCCATGTCCTTTAATCTTCATTCAGTATTGCTGGGGAGGGGGGGGATCTTTTTTATTGTTTCCATGGAGATGTGGGTTTTTTGGTGGTAACTTTTCATTAGATGGTGTTCTAGTTTGCTAGCTGCCAGAATGCAATATACCAGAAACAGAATGGCTTTTAAAAGGGGGAATTTAATAAGTTACTAGTTTATAGTTCCAAGGCTGAGAAAATCTCAATTAAAACAAGTCTATAGAACTGTCCAATTTAAGGCATCCAGGGAAAGATACATTGGTTCAAGAAGGCCGATGAAGTTCAGGGTTTCTCTCTCTCGGCTGGAAGGGCACATGGTGAACACGGCATCATCTGCTAGCTTTCTCTCCTGGCTTCCTGTTTCATGAAGCTCCCCGGGAGGCGTTTTCCTTCTTCATCTCCAAAGGTCGCTGACTGGTGGACTCTGCTTCTCGTGGCTATCTCGTTCTGCTCTGCTCTCTCTGAATCTCTCATTCTCCAAATGTTTCCTCTTTTATAGGACTTCAGAAACTAATCAAGACCCACCCAAATGGGTGGAGGCATGTCACCTAATCCAGGTTAACAACCATTCTTGACTAAATCACATCATCCAGGGAGATGATCTAATTAGTTTCAAGCATATAATACTGAATAGGGATTAGAAGAAACGGCTGCCTTTACAAAATGGGATTAAGATTAAAACATGGCTTTTCTAGGGTACAGACATCATTTCAAACCAGCACAGATGGTTTCTATGGAGATGTGTCTCCACCCATTCAAGGTGGGGTTGCTTACTGGAGCCCTTGAAGAGGGATTCATTTTGGAAAAAGTTCAGAACCACCAGAGCCCAAACAGCCAGAGACCTTTGGAGATGCCTAAAGCAAACATCCCCAGGAAAGCCTGGAGAGAAAGCTAGCAACATGCCTTTCCAGCTGAGAGAGAAACCCCAACCTCATTGGCCTTCTTAAGCCAAAGTATCTTTCCCTGGATGCCTTAGTTTGGACGTTTTTATGGCCTTGCCTTAATTTGGACATTTTCATGGCCTTAGAACTGTAAACCTGCAACTTAATTTTAAAAACCTCTGTTTTTTTAAAACCAGTCCATTTCTAGTATATTGCATTCTGACAGCATTAACAAACTAAAACAGTGGGGAATGTCTTTAAAAGTCAAAAATAATAAAAAAGTCAAATGCCCTAGGATAACGCAGACACCAATGAGACAGTTGGGGATTTGAGCACCAATTATACCGGGGAACTGAACTCTGATGATATTAGGAGATTATAAAAAGTTTAGGTGTGAGTATGGATATCATGGCTATGTTTTTAAAAGAATCCTTAACTTTTATAGATATAATTGTGTATTCGTTTCTTAAATGCTGCCAGAATGCAATATACCAGAAATGGATCAGCTTTTGTAAAGGGAATTTAATAAGTTACAAGTTTACCAATGTGTCTGGAGCACCTCTGACAGCTGGGAAGTTACGCTTATCCCTTGCTGGTCCCTTGCTCCTGGGCTCCGTTGCCTTCAGCCTCTGTCCTATGGGGCTCCTCACTTTGCTTCTCCAGGGCTGGCTTTTATCTCTTGGCTTCCCTTGGCTCTCTCCAGGTCCTGGCTTGCTTAACATCTCATGGTGATGTCTACTGGGCGTTAAGCATCTCCAAACATCTGTGTCTCTGTTCTGTGAAGCAGCTGTTCTCCAAGTATCTCTGTTGTTTCTCCAAAATGTTCCCTCTTTTAAAGGATTCCAGTAAACTAATCAAGACCCACCTGGAATGGGTGGAGTCACATCTCCATCTAATCAAAAGGTCACACCCAAAATTGGGCATGTCCCATCTTTATGGAGATAATCTAAAGTTTCTGTCCTGCAATATTGAATCAGGATTTAAAAAAATGTTTTCACCCACAAGATTGGATCAAGATTAAAACATGGCTTTTCTGGGGTGCATGATAATTTCAAACTGGCATAATATGGAAGTATTTTCAGATGAAATAGTATAATTTCTGGAACTTGCCTCAAAACCATACTGGGGATTGGACGGGGTTAGAAATGAAACAAGATTTGGCTGGGAGAAGTTCCTTGGAGGAGGGAAGTGCCATTATACCATTCTTCGTATTTTGCATGCGTAGTGAATACTCCGTAAAAACAAAAGCAAGCCCCAGGCAGGGAGGTCTGCAGCTGGCCTTGCCCCTGGGGGCTTCCTCGCTCCCAGCAGCCTCAGGGCAGAGTTTTCCCTGCACAAATCCTGGGACGTGGGCAGGGTGGGCTGTCAGATCAGAAAATCCCCAAAAGATGAGAAGTCTCCCCCCCACCACCACCACGAGAAATATAAAACCTGAAGTGGGTAAACTAGGAAAATTTGGCCCCTGAGCAGGCGAGGGTGGAGTGGGCACTTCCCCTGTTGACTCTGGCTTTGGATAGAGCAGAAAAATTA
This sequence comes from Tamandua tetradactyla, assembly GCF_023851605.1. Lineage (NCBI taxonomy): Eukaryota > Metazoa > Chordata > Mammalia > Pilosa > Myrmecophagidae > Tamandua > Tamandua tetradactyla. The sequence goes on from NC_135335.1 coordinate 6,260,597, forward strand.
AAAGTAAGAAAAAGTTCCCCCATGAGAAACCCTCAACACAAGTTGGCACTCACATGAACGTGGAGCCAGGAACCCAGTCAAGGGTGTAATATAAAGGGGTCCCCAGTTGGCAGAGCCCCATGGAGCCCAGCACAAGTGAAGACAACTGCAAACAAAGGCACTTTATTATATTTTTATTTATTTTATTTGTTGTTGTTGTTGTTTTTTTGCATGGGGAGGTACCAAGAATCGAACCCAGGTCTCCAGCATGGCAGGCAAGAACTCTAGCTGCTGAGCCACCGAGGCCCGCCCAGGAAGGTACTTTAAACAGAGCTCACAAAGAGATCCCCTTAATAAAGTTAAAAGAAATCAGAATTCATAGCAAAAACTCACAGAGCGCCTTAGGAAGTGAGCCACCATGTGCAAACACCAGCAGAAAAATAAAACTGCAGCTCAAACCCAGAAAAAGAATTGTAGCTACTGGAATTGTCAGTTGCAAAATATAAAATGAGTTTTTAAAAAATGTTTTAAGAAATAAAGGAGGGAATTGAAGGTATGACAAAGAAGCAAGAAACTCTCAACCTTAACATGCAGATGGAAAAAAGGACCAAATTTACAATTCCAGAAATAAAAATTCTAATTGAACTTGGAAACTGAATGGATAGGTTAAATTTGACTAAACCTCAGAAGTGCATTGGAGATGGATCTGGAGAAGTTACTCAGAGGGCAGCAGAGAGGGCCACAAGATGGAGTAGAAAAAGAGGAAATTAACTCATAAGTTGTTGGCAGGGATATCAAGTGGCTCAGCTATTGCGGGAAACAGTTTGGCTATTCCTTAAAAGGTTAAACATAGTGTTTCCATATGACCCAGTGATTTCACTCCCAACTTTATAATCAAGAGAATGAAAATATATTTCCTTGTAAAAATGTGTCCACGAATATTCACAGCAGAATTATTCATAATGATCCCCAGGTAGAAACAGCCCAAATGCCCGTGAAGAATGGATAAATGAAATGTGGTCTGTCCCCACGGTGGAGTATCATTCAGCGTAAAAGGAAGGAAAATCTGATACATGCCAGAACATGAATGAACCTTGAAAACATTATGCTAAGGGAAAGAAACCAGTCCCCAAAGGCCACATACATGAAATGTCTGGAGTAGACAAATCTAGAGGCAAAAGGTAGATTGGTAGATGCCTGGGACTGGGGAGGTGGGGGAAAGTGGACTGAATTTCTTTCAGAGGTGATGAGAATGTTCCAACCTTGACAGTATGTTGGCTGCACAAATCTATAAATATACCAGGACCCACTGGGTTGTACAAATCTATAAATATACCAGGACCCACTGGGTTGTACACTTCTAGTGGGTGGATTGCGTGGGATATGAGCTATACCTCCATAAAGCTGGTTTTCTTTTTACAGGATTTAAGAGATGTGGAAGATGAAGCAAGAAGATCTAACAGACGGACAGAATCAAACAAAATCAGTTTTACAGGAGGAAAGACTAGAGAAAAATGGAGGGCAGAGGCGATATTCAACATATTAGTGGTTGAACATTTTCTAGGAGTGGTGAAAGATACCAACCATCAGATGTGGAAAGCCCAATGAATCTAAAGCAGGATAAATAAAAAGAAACCCGCATCTGGCCCCATCCAACACACGTGTATCATTCAAGAAGAAAGGGATCTTAAACCAGTCGGAGGAAATGGCAAAATACCAATAAAGTAATGCCAGTAGGATGGACAATGGATGGTGGAAAAAGATCTTCAAAGTTCAAAAAAATACTCTTGACCTAGAATCTAAGTAAAATACTCTTGACCTAGCATCTAAATCCAGAAAATCTCTTTCAAGAATGAGGACCTACTGCCCTCCCCCGTCCCATGTGGGACATGACTCCCAGGGGTGTAAATTTCCCTGGCAATGTGAGTCAGAAATCCCAGGATGAACCAGGATCCAGAATCAAGGGATTGAGGCAGCCTTCTTGACCAAAAGGGGAAAGAGAGAAATGAGACAAAATAAAATTTCAGTGGCTGAGAGATTTCAAACAGAGTCAGGAGGTTATCCTGGAGGTTATTCTTATGCGTTATATAGATATCACCTTTTTAGTTTATGATGTATTGGAGTGGCTGGAGGGAAGTACCTGAAACTGTTGAGCTCTGTTCCAGTAGCCTAGATTCTTGAAGGCAATAGTGTAAATATATAACGTTTACAATGTGACCGTGTGATTGTGAAAACCTTGTGTCTGATGCTTCTTCTATCCAGGGTATGGACAGATGAGTAAAAAATATGGATAAAAATAAATAAATAATAGGAGAGACGAAAGGTCAAATAAATTGGGTAGATGGAAATACTAGTGGTCAATGAGGAGGAGGGATAAAGAATATGGGAGGTATGAATTTTTTCTTTTTTCTTTTTATTTCTTTTTCTGGAGTGATACAAATGCTCTAACAAATGATCGTGGTGATTGTTCTAGTTTGCTAGCTGATGGAATGCAACACACCAGAGACAGACTGGCTTTCAATAAAAGGGGATTTATTTAGTTGATGTATATTCTTCAGAGGAAAGGCAGCTAACTTTCAACTGAGGTTCTTTCTTACACGGGAAGGCACAGGGTCATCTCTGCTGGCCTTCTCTCCAGGCCTCTGGGTTCCAACAGCTTTCCCCGGAGTGATTCCTTTCTGCATTTCCAAAGGCCTGGGCTGAGCTGCAAGTGCTGAAATGAGGTATGCTGAGCTGCTCGGCCTCAGAGACTCAATAGTCTCTCATTTAAGCACCAATCAATTAAATTAAACTTCATTCATTGTAGCAGGCACGCCTCCTAGCTGACTGCAGATGTCATCAACAACAGATGAGGCTCATATGCCATTGGCTCATGTCCACAGCAATAGAACTAGGTGCCTTCACCTGGCCAAGTTGACACCTGAATCTAACTACCACAGTGATGAATACACAAGTATGTGATGATACTGGGAGCCGCTGATTATATACCACATATGGAATATATGGATGTGAAGATTTATCAATACAAATATTTAAAAAAAAAGAATGAGTGCCAAATAAAAGAAAAGACTATCTCTGTATGAATAAACACTTTATATGTTGTTTAATTAATCCTTCTGTAAATAAAAACCAGGTTTCTGAAGACCTGAGTGGATAAACCATGCTGCCAACTTGCTCCACATTTTCCCTGCACAGGAGCTGCTAAAAGCTAAGACACCTGGCTCCTGACTGCCTGGCTAATGGGAAAACAGATTTGGGGGCCACAATCCCCTCTGAGGTCTGTTCTCAGCCCTTCTCGTAGATTCAGTATATTGCCCTCTTCCCTATTGTTATAGTTCGGGTTTATTGACGAGAAGAGAAAGAAAAATCCACAACCAAATATCTCCTATAGGGGGGTATCAATCAAATGAAATAATCTTATTACCACAAGGTGGTTTTAAGTTCACTCTTTTTCAGTTCCAAGTAAAGCATTTAGGAAAAACAAGTGTATTAGCAATCGAAAAATGTACACTGAGAAAGTTCGTTGTAAAGAAAAGTTGACATTCTAAAGGAAGTAAAAATCATCCATAAAGAATTTGTGTATATATTTGGGAGAAAAAATAGAGAGTTGGGGCCAAGAATTTTCTTAACAGCATTATTTGTAAGAAACCAAAGGTAGAAACAACCCAATTGTCCATATCGGCAGAAGGACGGGTTCACAAAATGTGGCCCATCCACACAGTGGAATAGTATTCAGCCATGAAAAGGAACGAGGCACTGATACATGTTACAACTTGGAAAGCCTCAGGAACCTGCTAAGTGATAAGTGAGGCACAAAAGTTCCTATATTGTGCGGTTCCATGTATGTAATATATACACATTAGGCAAATCCTCAGAGACAGAAAGTAGGTTAGAGGTTACCAGGGGCTGGGGGAGGGAAGAATGGAAAGTGACTACGTAATGCATATGGGGTGTTTTGGGGGTGATGAAAAAGTTTTGTAAACCAGCGAGAACTGTTGGTTGCATAATGTCACGAATACATTATGAATTGAACACTTGGAGATGGATAATTGTGTTATGAATTTTTCCTCAATTAAAAAAAATAACGAGCAAATAAATAATTTTCAGACAAATAAAAACAAAGAGTTTACCAATAGACCCGCAGTAGAGAAACTTGATGAAAATATCCTCCATCTGGAAGGTAGGTCTGAGTTGCAATGATAAACAAAGAAATTAGTAACTATTCAGTTAAACTGAAATAAATAACAGTACAAATTAACATCCAACTTGCTTGTAAGAGGGGACAAGACAGACCTAAAATTCCAGGTGATGGCATATAAATCAGGCAGGAGTCAAAGCATCCTCAGGTGCTTGTAATGTCTGAGAGGGAGGTAAGGATGTTAGATTTAATGTGCATATTAATATTTCTAGCTGAACCCAAAAAAATAATAGAAGTGGAAATAAGATAGAAATAAGAACTATAGAGAGAGGTAAAAATGGAAATCAACATCCAAATTAGTGTTTTTTTCCCTGACTCTGGCCAATATTATTTCTGATCTTTTTAATCTTTGCAAAACTGGTGGGTGAAAAAAATCTCATTTCTATTGTATTTTTTAAATTTCTGAACGGTTCATGTCATCGAGCATTCTTCTTATGTTTATTATCTGCTTATATTTATTTTTTTCTGTGAATTGCTCATTCATATCCTTTGCCTGTTTTTCTATTGAGATGTTATTTCAAAGATGTGAATGAGCTCTTTGTATCTTAGGGAAATTGAGTATTTGCTCATCACATATGTTGCAAAAATTCCCCCAGTATATCTTTTAACTTCATGATGCTTTTAATATTTGCACAGTTCATTTGTCTACCTTCCTTGGATTTGGGGTTTTATTCCATGCTTAGAAAGGCCTTCCATACCCAGAAGATTATAAAAATAGTTACTCAAGTTTTTACTTCTCGATTTTCATTGTTTCATTTTTAGCATTTACATCTTGCTCCAGCTGGAGGTATTCTGGAGTGAAGAGAAGGAATATAACTTGATTTTTCCAAGTGGCTAATTGTCCTCACCATATATTGAATGATCTGTTTTTCACCTACTTTTTTGAAAAGCCCATTTTTATCATTTACCAAAATCCCCTAGGCCCTTTGGCAGATTGCTATTTCATTCCATTGAGTGATGTTTTTACACCTATATCAATATCACATGGTTTTAACTGTTGAGATTGCATATCATAATTCATTTTAATAGTAAAATTGTGCTTCTTTTCAGAACTTTCCTGGCTTGTCTCTTATTTGTATCCTTAAAGATGAACTTTAGAATAACTTTGTCAAGTTGACCCTCCCCACCCAAAAAAAAGCCCAGTTGGATTTTTTAAAACATTTTTTATTGTGAAATACAACATAAATACCAAAACAACAACAATATTTTCAAAATACATTTCAGCAAGTAACTATAGAACAGATTTCAAAGTTTGGTATAGGTTACCATTCCATGTTTTTGACTTTTTCCTTCTAGCTGCTTCAAAACACTGAAAGCTAAAAGAAATATCATTATTGTGATTCAGACATCAAACTCGTTTGTTAATCCTCTCTTCTCTGTTGTATCTCCTCCTTTTCCTTTCATCCTGCTCCCAGTCTATAGAGGGTTTTGGGCTATGTCCATTCTAACTTTTACATGTTGAAAAGGGTGTCAACAACATAGGATAGGGGGAAGGAACTAGCTGAAGTTCTTGAAGATGCTGGCCTGTCAGGGTTTCAGGACTTATCTGGCCTAGGAACCCTCTGGAAGTTAAAGGTTTCAGGAGAGTAAACTTAGTACATGAAGTGTTTGTAGAGTCTCAGTTAGAGCCCTATTCTTTAGGTTGATTGGGATACGGAAAATCATGGCAATTAGCAATATCTAGCTGAAGCTTGCATGAGAATAGCCTCCAGCAAGCTAACTAAGATCTCCATTTTAGGTGGTTAAGATTTCCCTATGTTGATTGTAAAAATATTTGTCAATTCATATTTTCCTGAAATCAGGAAAATATTTAGTAACATAGGTCATTACTATAGCAATGCAGATATTTGTAAGAACTTTCTGCTTGATATTTCAAGAACATTCACAGTTTTGACAGCTGATCAAATGGTCTCTAAATCAGTGTTTAGAACTTAGAATTTAAGAACTTTGCTATCTGAATAGACTTTTGCCTTGTCGCCTTAATTTTAAGTTGGTTTATGAAACTTACTGCACAAACACAGGCTTTACAATGATTATATGGATACTTTATTTAAATATGCCTATGGTTAAGCTGAGATATCCATTGTTGGTGGTTCTAAGTGTATTGTTTGTTTCCTTAAATTGAAAAAAAAAAAAAAAAAGAAGAAAGCTTTGAGACTCCACCCAAACTCTCCCAGCCACTGACACCCCATTCTGTTACATTTCTTTTCCCACCTCAGGTGGGGAAGGCTTTGTTGATCCCACGTTGCCAGGGCCAGGCTCATCCCCGGGAGTCATGTTCCATGTGGGGTGGGGGTGGGGTAGTGAGTTTGTTTGCACAGCCCAGTTGGATATTGATTTAAAATTTTTGAATTTTTAGGTTAATTTAGCAAATATTGAGAACTTTACAATGTTGGATCTTTCTATTTATTTGGCTTTTCATTTCTTCAAGTGAATCTACACATCAATAGAATTTTATAGTTCTTTTCATAGATTTCCTACAATTTCTTATAAAACTTATTCCTAGGTATCCTGCATGTTTGCTAGATATTTGTTAAAGTGTTATTTTCCATCTATCATATTTCTAACTGATTATTGTTTGTATATAGGCTATCTATTTTTTATTCATTTGAAAATGGCTGTCCTCTAGTTTTTTAATGCTTTGAGATAATTTTGACTCCCAGGAAGTTTATAAAACTAGAACGCAATTCCTGTATACCCTTTCTCCAATTTCCCCTTATGATAACATCTTACCTAACCATAAAACAGTGATCAAAACTGAAATATTAACCGTAGCACAAAGCTCTTAACTAAACTAATGCATTTATTTGGGTTCCACCAGTTTTTCCACAAATGCCCTTTTTCTCTTCCATTCCTGGATCCCACATTGCATTTAGTTGTCACATCTCTTGGGTCTCCTCCAATCTGTGATAGTTGGTCAGTCTTTCCTTGTCTTTCATATCTTGATACTTTTGAAACTTACTTGTCAGTGATTTTGTAGACTGTCCCTCAACTTTAGTTTATCTGAGGTGTTCTCATGATTCAGTTGAAATTATGCACTATGGAAAAGGCTACTGAGGAGTGCGGTACCTTTCTCAATGCGTCATATCAGAGGAAACTGAGGGTTGTGTTTCAGGTGATGTTAAACTTGAACAATTGGTTAAGGATGTTGTGCTGGTTTGAAACTGTCATGATTCCCAGAAAAGCCATGCTCTTTAATCCTAATTCCGTATTGCTAAATAGGATCCTTTTTATTGTTTCCATGGAGATGAGACCCACCCAATTACGGGGGGTAACGTTTGATTAGATGGTGTCCATGGAGATGTGTCTCCACCCATTCAAGGTGGGCTTGCTTAGTGGAGCCCTTTAAGAGGGAACCACTTTGGAAAAAGCTTCAGAACCAAGAAAAGCAACAGAGCATGCACAATCAGCGACCTTTGGAGATGCAGAAGGAAAATGCCCCGGCGGGACCCTTCTGCAACGAGGAGAGAAAGATAGCAGACAAAGAAAAACCCCGAACATCATTGGCCCTTTCCTTGGAGTTAAGGTATCTTTTTCTGGATCCTTAGTTTGGACATTTCTATGGCCTTAGAACTGTAAACTTACACCCTTACCATTTTTGTAACTTCACAATTTTAACAATTCTCTTATTAAACGCAGTTCCATTTCTGGTATATTGCATTCCAGCAGCTTTAACAAACTAAAACAGTTGTGTTAGCCGGGGTTCTCCGCTATAAAGTTACTATACGTTCCTTTTTAATTACTAAGTATTTGAAGAGTGATACTTTGAGACAACAGATATCTTGCTTCTGCTTAACCTTTCACCCTCTAATTGTAACTTTATCAGTGAATCTTGCCCTTGGCAATGATCAGTGCAGTATTTGGACTGTGATTTCCTTTTCCCTTCATTCATTCTATACTTACTAATTGGAATTCTTCTGGAGGGAAGAGCTGCCACTTCAGCCCCGTGTATATCCACTTATTCAATTATTGTGTTAGTTTGCCAGGCTGCAATGACGAATACCACGCAGTAGGTTGGCTTAAACGACATGAGTTTACTGGCTCACAGCTTCAGATGCCCAAAGCCTTCCTTCCTCTCAGGCTTGGCAGTGTCCTGGCTGAACAGCTTTGGTTCCTTGGCTTCCCATCACACGGCAATGTCCTCCACTTTCTCTTCTGGGTTCCCTTGACTTCTGGCTTCCAGTTACTCCTTGTGGCTTTCTCACTGTCTGAATTTCTTCTGCTCATCAAAGATTTCAGTAATCCGGATTAAAACCCAACCTCATTCAGTTGAGTCATGCCTTAACTAAAAATAACCTCTTCAAAAGGTCCTGTTTACAAGGGGTGCAAACCTGCTGTAATGTGGATTAAGACTAAGAACCTGTCTAAATTGAGGTAATAATTCAATCTACAGTTATTTGTATCAATGTGACTCATGGCCATTCATTTTATTCTTTGAGTTACAATAGAATATTATCATTATTTATTTTGTTATTTATTGGGAGCCCTTTCAATCTGATTCTGATTCCTTTTTAACACCCTGCAGTTTGTTTTTTTAAAGCACTCTATTCATTTCTGGCACCGGAGCAAGCTCAAGGATCACCTTGTATTTTCCCAGAATTACAATCAATCAATTCTCCTAGGAGCCCTGGCTCCTCTTACTGGAGAGTGATTTTTCAAAATCAAGATCTGGATACTACGTATGCCACTTAAAACATATATATTTTAAAGATTTGTCTTGGATTTTGTAACTATTTAATCATACTAGCTTCACAAAAAAGAGATGATATTGCTACCTCCTTTCCAATGTTTACATATATTATTTCATTATTTTATCTAATTGCTCTTTCTTGCTCTTTCAGCCCTTTTTTTTTATTTTTTATGAAAGTGGTGGGTGTTGTCCTTTATTCTTGTAGTGTGGTACATGTGTTGGCTTGAATCTTTATGTACGCCTGAAAAGCCTGTGCTTTTTTTTCCTTTTTTTTTCTCATGGGCGGGCGTCGGAAATCAAACCCAGGTCACCAGCACGGCAGGTGAGAATTCTGCTACTGAGCCACCCAAGCCCATGTTTTTTCAATCCAAACCTGTAGGGGTGGGCCTACTGTGGGTGGAACCTTTTGATTAAGTTGTCTCCATGGAGATGTGACTCCACCCACTCAAGGTGCATCTTAATATGCTTTCTGGAGTCCTTTCAGGGAGAGGCAGTTTTGGAGTGAGCACAGAACCTAGAGAAGCTAAGAGAAAAAGAAAACACCCCAGGAGAAGCCAGAAGGACCCATAGGAGCTGAGAGCCATTTTGAAACCAACCCAAGAGAGAGGGGCCGGCAGACATCACCATGCCCCTTTCCATGTCATGGAAGAACCCCAGGCACCATCAGCCTTTCTTCAGTAAAGGTATCCTCTTGTTGATGCCTTGGTTTGGACATTTTTATGACTTTAGAACTGTAAATTTTTAAACTAATAAATACCCTTGGAAAAAGCCAACCCATTTCTGGTATATTGCATTCCTGTAGCTTTAGCAAACAGAAACAGTGTATTACATTATTCAATTTCTGTATATTGAAACAATTTTGCATTTCTAAGATAAATCCTGCTTGGTCATGGTATAAAATCCTTTTTGTATGTTGCTGGATTTGGTTTGCTAGCACTTTGTTGAGAATTTTTTGTCTATATGTGTTCTAGCTTACAAACTGCCAGAATGTAATATACCCCTTTTGGAAAGAGGAATTTATTAAGTTGCAAGTTTACAGTTTTAAGCCTGTGAAAAGGTCCAGATTTAAGCAAGGCTATGGAAATGTCCAATCTAAGGCATCCAGGGAAAGATAACTTAGTTTAAGAAGGCCGATGAAGTTCAGGGTTTCTCTCTCAACTGGAAAGGCACATGGCAAACATGGCAGTGTCTGCTAGCTTTCTCTCCAGACTCCTTATTTCATGAAGCTCCCCCAGGGGAGTTTTCCTTCTTCATCTCCAAAGGTCTCTGACTGTGTGGGCTCTAAAGCCTTTTCCAAAATGGTTCCCTCTTAAAGGATTCTAGTAAGCAGCCCCACCTTGAATGGGTGGAAACACATCTCCATGGAAACCATCTCATCAAAAGTTACCACCCAAATTGGGCATGTCACTTCTCCATGGAAACAATCAAAAACTCCCACCCAGCAATACTGAATAAGGATTGAAGGACATGGCTTTTCTGGGGTACATGACATATTCAAACCAGCACAATATGTATAAAGCATATTGGTCTGTAGTTTTCTGTTCTTGTGATATCTTAGTCTGGTTTTCATATCAGAGTAATATAGTCTCATAGCATGTATTGTGAAGAATTCCCCCATTCTAGTTTTAGAACAGTTTGGAAAGGGTGGTGCTAATTCTTCTTTATTCATTCAGTAGAATTCACCAGGGAAGCCATCTGGGCCTATTCTTTCTTTGTGGGAAGTTTTTAAGTTACTACTTCAAAGTCTGTACTTGTGCTGTTTCTAACTCAGATTTTCTGTTTCTTTTTGAATCAGTTTTAGTAGTTTGCGTATTCCTGGGAATTCGTCCATTCATCAGTGGTTCACAAAATTTCCTTATCATCCTTTTTATTTCTGGAAAGTAATAGTAATGCTCCCCGCTTCATTCCTGATTTTAGTAAAATGAGTCAGTTTAGTTAAAGGTTTGTCGATTTCACTGACCTTTTCAAAGTAACAACGTTTGATTTTGATGATTTTCTCCATTGTTTTCTAATCTTTAGTTCATTATTTCCACTATCGTCTCTATTATTTTCTTCCTTCTGCTTGCTTTGGGTTTAGTTTGTTCTTCTTTTCTAAGGTGGAGGGTTAGGTTATTAATATGAGACTTTTCTTATTTTTTAAATGTAAGTGTTTATAGCCATTTCTTTTTATTTGTGGTTTGCGTTCAATGCAAATCAATTCCATAACATGAGAAGTTACTATGAATCAAAGCATAAATACACAAAACAAGATAGAATACAAAACATATGTCTGTCATTCAGATATGGAGCAAAAGGGAGCATTCAAAGTGTTAGTGAGGATATGGAGAAATAGGAAAATTTGTGCTTTGCTGGTGGGAGTGTAAAATGGTGCAGCTCTGAGGAAGAACAAAGGAATGTCAATATTGCAAGGTGTTGAAAATAGATGATAATTTATATTTTAAAACTTTATGTGTGAGACTAATTTAAAAATGTTTTACATGAGGAAGAACAAAGGAATGTCAATAATGCAGGGTGTTGAAAATAGATGGTAATTAATATTTTAAAACTTTAACTTACATGTGAGTCTAAAGCAAAAAACGTTTATTTGGTATAAAATTTATATTTTGACTAGTGCATCTCCTAATACAAGTTATATGGGCAGTTTAATTGAACAACATAAGTACATGGAACCTTGAGTAGGGCATGAGATTTTGTAGGTTTGTCCAGAGTGATGCCCCAATAAATCCCAGAGTGATTTGAACAGTGAATAAAAAACATTCGCAAAGTCCTTTTGGGGGAATGGTGAGAAAAAGGGAAAATTCAACTTCCCCAGTGGAGAAGGCTTGATATTCTCACCAGCAGCGAGGACAACAAAATCAATAGGCCGAACCTCAATCTTGGGATTTGTCCATATGAAACTTATCCCCTCAAAGGATAGGTTACGCCTACTTAAAATTAGGCCTAAGAGAACCAGAGAACCTCTTTTGTTGCCCAGATATGGCCTCTCTCTCAGCCAACATGGCAAGCAAGCTCACTACCCTCCCTCTCTCTACGTGGGACATGACTCCCAGGGGTGTAAACCTCCCTGGCAACATGGGACAGAAATCCTAGAATGAGCTGGGACTCAGCACCGAGGGATTGAGAAAACCTTCATGATCAAAAGGGGAAAGAGAGAAATGAGACAAAATAAAGTGTCAGTGGCTGAGAGATTTCAAACAGAGTTGAGAGGTTGTCCTGGAGGTTATTCTTACAAATATATAGATAACCCCTTTTTAGTTTAAGTTGTATTAGAGAGGCTAGAGGGAAGTGCCTGAAACTGTAGAGCTGTGTTCCAGTAGCCATGTTTCTATAAGATGATTGTATAATGATATAGCTTTTGCAAAGTGATGGTGTAATTGTGAAAATCTTGTTCTGATGCTCCTTTCATTTATGGTATGGACAGATGAATAAAAACTATGGAATAAAAATAAATAAATAATAGGGGGAACAAATGTTAAAATAAATTGGACAATGAGAGGGAGGGGTAAGGGGTGTGGTACGTATGAGTTTTTTCTTTTTATCTTTTTATTTCTTTTTCTGGAGTGATGTAAATGTTCTGAGAAATGATCATGGTGATGAATATACAACTATGTGATGATATTGTGAACCATTGAATGCAGAACAAGTATGGAATGTTCATATGTTAAGAATGTTCGTGTTATGTGTTGATTGGTTTTATTTTATTAATAAAAATAAAAATGAAAAGCTGTTAAAAAAATGGTGCAGCCACTGTGGAAAACAGTTTGGTGGTTCCTCAAAAAGTTAAACATAGAATTACCAAAAGACCTAGAAATTCCTCTCCTAGATATATTCCTGAAATAATTAAAAACAGCGGCTCAAACAGATAGCTGTACGCCAGTGTTCATAGCAACATTATTTAGAATAGCCAAAAGGTGGAACAAACCTACATTAGCTTCCCGGCCTGCTATCACAAATATCACACAATGGGTTGACTTAAACAACAGGAATGGATTGGCTCACAGTTTCAGAGGCCAGAAGTCCAGCTCAAGCCATTGTCAAGGCTATGCCTTCTCCCTGAAGATTGCAGTGTTCTGGTACTGGCTTCTGACAGTCCTTGGGTCTTTGTTGGTTTTCCCACCACCTGGAGCTGTCCTCTCCTTTTTTACACTTGTGAATTTCAGGTCATCCTTTTAAGACCTTCAGTAATTTGGTTTAGGAGCCACCCTGTCCAGTTCACCACACATTAGCTGAAAATAACATCTTCAGAGAGTCGTATTTGCAATGTGTTCATGTACACAAGGATGTGGATTAAGACTGGGAACATGTGTTTGTTGAACACATAATTGACACAATCCTAGTGTCCATCAAGAGAATGACGGATAAACAAAATATGGTACATACATTCAAGGGAATATTATTAAGAACGAAAAAGGAATGAAGTTCTGATACACGCTACAACATGAACGAATCTTGAAGACTTCAAGTTGAGTGAAATAAGCCAGACAGAAAAGGATAAGTACCATATGATCTTTTTCTTTTTTTTTACATGGGCAGGTACCGGGAATCGAACCCAGGTCCTCGGGCATGGCAGGCAAGCATTCTTGCCTGCTGAGCCACCGTGGCCCGCCCACATGATCTTGGTTATATGAAATAAATAGAATATGCAAATTCATAGAGTCAGAAATTAGAATATAGATTACCATTGGTTGGGGTGGGGTTAGGAAATGGCGCGCTAATACTTAATTGGTAGGAGAATTTCTGTTTGAGGTGACGGAAAAGTTTTGGCAATGGACGATGGTGGTGGAGGCACACCTTCATGAATATAATTAACACCACTGAATTGTATATTTGAAAGGGTTTAAAAAAGGGAAATTTTAGGTTGTATGCAAGCCACCACATGCACCCAGAAAAACGGGACATAGAGGAGTAAACCCATACGTAAACAGTGGGCTAAAGTTAGTAGCATAGTTATAATATTGTTTCATCAATTGTAACAAAAGTGCTACACTAATGCAAACTGTTAAAAAAAAAAAGGGAAAACTGTATGTCTGAGAGAGGTGTGTATGGGAGCTCTATTTTTGCATGATTTTCCTGTAAACCTGTAATTGTCCTAATAAAAAAATATCCAATTGTGTTAAGTTACTGTTATACCAGATACTATTTTCCTAATACAGAAATTGGCACCAGAAGCTAGGTGCTTCTGTTAAAAAGTAATAATAATAAAAAGTAGGAACAAAAACCTAAAATTTGAGGCATTGGCTTAGGAGTCAGAAAGTCAGCAATGTGGAAACTGATACCAGAGAGGCTCATGTAATGCAGTGGCAAAAGGTTTGGCTCAACTGTCTCCAATGATGACTGGGAAGGTCAGCCAGATCCCTCCTGAACCTATAGACCAGGGAAGATGTCAAGGAGCATGCTAACAGTGTATCTTGGTTGTAACTAATACCATTTATCTAAGTATTAGAAGAAAAGTACACTCAGGCAAAAACTGTCCCATTTTCAAGCAAAAGTGAAAGGGAATGAATATAAACAATCCAGAAATGTGAGTCTTGGTGAATTAATAAAATCACATTTTCAGACATCATATAGTATGAAACAAGACTGAAAAATGATTTGAGTGGCAAGGCCCATTTATACTCAGCTCTGTAGCAAAGATCAGAGAGGCGGACACAAAGTGAGATGAGAGGCCTGTGCAGGTGAGAAGGCAAAGAATTCAAATTGAGTTTGAGAGTTCTTTCTAGGAATGAAACTTGGGTATGGTTATTTGCACATGCAAACTAACAGGAAAGAAATAGATCAGAAGCCCACTCAAGCTTTAAGGGAATTGTATTGTCAAAGGAACCATAAGACAGACCAGACTTAAAAACCTATATTATCCAGGCATTAAAACAGCTTTCAGATAAGGGGGGGATAATGAAAACAAAAGCCTCAAGTGTGTAGCAGCCTGCATGATCAGAGCACAGGGCAGGAGGAAAACAACCTCTCCAGAGGGTGAAAAATGGTCACACCATGTTCTAGTTTGCTCGCTGCCAGAATGCAATATACCAGAAACGGAATGGCTTTTAAAAGGGGGAATTTAATGAGTTGCTAGTTTACAGTTCTAAGGCTGAGAAAATGTCCCAATTAAAACAAGTCTATAGAAATGTCCAATCAAAGGCATCCGGGGAAAGATACCTTTGTTCAAGAAGGCCAAGGAAGTTCAGGGTTTCTCTCTCATCTGGAAGGGCACATGGTGAACACAGTCAGGGCTTCTCTCTCAGCTGGAAGGGCACATGGCGAACACACGTCATCTGCTAGCTTTCTCTCCTGGCTTCCGGTTTCATGAAGCTCCCCAGGAGGCGTTTTCCTTCTTCATCTCCAAAGGTCACTGACTGGTGGACTCTCTGCTTCGTAGTATTGCTCTCTCTGAGTCTCTCATTCTCCAAACGTTTCCCCTTTTATAGGACTCCAATAAACCAATCAAGACCCACCCAAATGGGTGGAGACATGTCGTCCCCTAATCCAGTTTAACAACCATTCTTGACTAAATCACATCATCCAGGGAGATGATCTGATTACAGTTTCAAACATATAGTATTGAATAGGGATTATTCTACCTTTATGAAATGGGATTTATATTAAAGTATGGCTTTTCTTAGGGGGCATACTTCCTTTCAAACCGGCACACACCACTTATCTAGTTATGTATTAAACAGAAAAATGCACCCTAAAGATTCTTCCGGCACATGTTAATTAGAGTCACAAAGCCCCTAAAATTGCAGGACCCCTCTTGCATCTATACCCTGTCCGTTCCAGGAAAGCCTTTAGATTGTTCTGTTATCTACAAAGCAACCCAATTCTTGTTCCCCCCTCCGTTCACGTCATGAGACACACATGCACACACCTTGGGGCACCTATGGTCTTTGTCTCAGGCCGCTATAAATGAAACTGTTAACTTCCATCTAATCATAGAGCACTGCTTACACACCCTGGAGCTGCTTGATTTTCCTATACTTACATCGCCTAATAAAATTCATATCTCAGTCAACAAAAACAGCAAAAAAAACAGCCTTCAGACTCCCAATCTGGCATGGGTACTAAATCTCCACAAACAGGTTGTTATTTTTCTCTGCTTGTCCAAATGTGCAGCATTCTGGTTCAGTTGGGCCTAAGGGTTCTGTGTGGATGCTGCCCAGTCCTACACACATGAGCTCCAGGACCAAAGCATTCATTTTCCCAGCTGAATGTGGGCAGTCAGCACCTCTCAGCCAAGACCATGTCTTGGACTTGCTCTTGGTCAAAGAAAGGTGCCTCTTTCAAGGTTACAGCCCTTTTCCCAGGCAGCCCACATTCACTGATTGGTCACTGTGGGTTATAAAGTCCTTGCACCTTTGTCTCAACTTGGAGAACTTCAGGGCCAACCCATCTTCAGAGATTCCTGTTGGATTACTTGAGGTCTTTCTGGAATTCCGTCTCAGTTCAACTTCTTTCTTTGCCCAGTTTTGCGTCTTTCCTTCCCCAAAGGTGTTGATTCTGAGACCCTTTCCCAATAAACCATATGGACACAAATCTCAGAGTCTCACAATCTGATTTCCAGGAGACCTGACCTACAAAGGTATCACTTGAGCAGTGGGAAACCCACCAGCCATGGAAAGCAAAGGAATCTTGGTTCTAGGGACCTGGCGGGAAAGCACCCAGAAAACAGGGGTCCACAATGGGTGACATGGGGGGGTGCACGCAGAGATGTGTGTGTTGTGGGTGCAAAAGCTATGCAGCCTCCTAGAGGGTTGCTTTCATTGTAGTCAAAATGTACCTGGAAAAAGCTTAGGAAACCAATGGCAGTGGAGAAGGGCTCCTCCTACAGAGCAAAATCCGGTTCTCATCAAGGAAATACCCTCATTACAAGCAGCAAAGGCCCTCACATTGCCTGCCCAGCAGGGTTCCAAAATTACGGTGGACCCTGGACTCCTGAGTATCTTTCTCTATGACCTTTTCTGAACAGAAATTTTCATTGCAATTTTCCTATCCCTGCCTTGTCATTGGAAATTGGGAGCAGCAGGCCAGGGGTAGGGAGAAGAGAAATAAAAAGAAAGTCACTCTGAGATACATCATGGTAAAACTGAAGAAAATCAAAGACAAGGAAAAAATATGATTTTTAAAAAATATTTTATTAATTGTATTAACAATTTATTATTTTTTATAAATATTATTAAAATACTTTCTCCCAGGAGGACAATAAAAGATAGATGGTCTTCAGAGGAGCGGCAGGAAGACTGAAAGCTGACATCTCAAGAGCATGAATGGAAGTGAGACAGTAAAATGATATCTTCTTCTATGTTATTAGAGAAAATAATTGCCAACTTTGGGTTGTACACCTAAGGGACAGATATCTCAAGAATGGGGACAAACAACCCACTTTCAAAAATGCAAAGGACTTCAATAAACATTTCTCCAGTGAAGATATGCAAATGGAAAATCAGCATAGGAAAGATGTTCAACATCATTAATCATCAGACGAAAGTAAATCAAAACTACGATCAGACACCACTTCATGCCTGCTTAAAGGGCTACTATTAAAAACACAGATAACAACAGTGTTGGCAAGTATGTGGGAAAATAACAACACTTGTATGTTCTTGGGAATGTAAAATGGTGCACCTACTGTGGAAAACAATTGGGTGTTTTCCCAATTGTTAAGGAATTAACAATTCCTTAACAATTGGGAAAGTTAAGCATAGAATTATCATATGACCTGGCAATTACAGTCCTTTATATACTCTAAAGAATTGAAAGCAGGGTCTCAAACAGATTTTTGTACATCGATGTTCTTAGCAGCACTCTTTACAATAGCCGAAAGATGGAAGCAAGCCAAGTGCCCCGGGACAGACAAATGGATAAACAAAGTGTTGTCTATTCAGACAATGGAATACTATTCAGCTATAAAAAAGGAATGGAGTTCTGATACATACCACAACGTGAATGAACCTTGAAGATATCATGTTGACTAGTGGAATTAGCCAGATATAATAGGACAGATGTTGTATGGCTTTCACTCATGTGAAATATCTAGAATATGCAAATTCATAAAAACCACCTCTGGAGGACTTCCCACACAGAGAGTGCCAAGAGCATCACAAGGCCTGCCAGCTGGAACTGCCACCCCAGGGTCCAGAGCGCAGGTGTCAGGGCCGCCAACCAAAGTTCGACCGGATGGAACTTTACTCATTGTATTAGCCATATAGCATATGCATTATGTAAATATTGTGAGATTTATTATAGAAATTAGCCCCCGTGACTGAGAGGATAGGCAAATCTGGGTTTCAAAGGGCAGGGCTCAGGCTGGGTAGGCAAACAAAGCTTTCTTTGATGAATTCCCCTGAAGCCAGCTGGCTTCTGAGTGCTGAAATCCTCAGTTCTCCCTTTAAGACCTTCCACTGGCAGGACACCTCTCTCCTGGTTGAAGGTGAGCTCCTTTGTGGCTTGGAGATGGAACTGATCTGATCAGCCATAGATACAATCATCCACCTCCAGGCCACGGCTTGCTTGTCCAAACAAGGGAACACTATAACCTAATCGGGTTGACATATGACCTTAACCGTCACACTCACACAGAGAAGAGACAGAGCAAGGTCAGCTTTGCCAGTGGGCATCGGTCCTCCAGCACCGTGGGTTCCCATCCATGACCTGCAGCTGACATGGAGAGATGGGCTCTGCACACTTCTTGTGTCATAGCTGAAGGACCCCACTCCCTACCTGCCAGGAACAGGGACCGGGTGGGGAGGGGGCTGGGCAGGCCCTCCAGTGCATGCTTACATATGCTTGGGGCCAAAGGGAAAAGAATGTGCTAGCAGACCACTATGCCCTCTGGCATGTGTTTTACCTCCAGTCTACCTTTATCATCCAGTCCTAGGAGCCAGGTTTCAGAGCCCGGGACACAGGATTTATTTATGTTCACAGGGAAAGGCAGCTAGCTGCACTCGAATCACCCTTGTCATGGTCAGGTTCATCTGTCAGCTTGGCCAAGCGGCGGTACCTGTTTGGTTGGGCAAGTGCCCCTGTCTGTTGCGATGAGGACATTTCATAGAATTAAATCACGACCATGTCAGCTGCATCCACAGCTGATTCCATTTGTAATAAGCCAAGGGGAGCATCTTCTGGAATGAGTGATTTTTAATCTAATCACTGGAAGCCTTTTAAGGAGGATTCAGAAGAAACATCCTCTCGTCTTCCTGCTTCGGCCAACAGGTCTGTCCTGTGGAATTCATCCAGACTCCCCCATCGGAATTGTTGGCTTCACAGCCTGTACAGCAGATTTTGGATTCTGCATTCCCATGGTTACGTGAGACACTTTTATAAATTTTATATTTGCAAGTGTTCCCTGTTGATTCTGTTTCTCTAGAGAACCCTAACTAATACACCTTGGTACCAGGAGTAGTTCTTAAGAAACAGAATCTTAAAAATAGGTTTTTATGAATGGCTTTCTACTCTGACTGGACTCAAAGGCACTAAAGACTCTGATTCCCATAATCAGAATGACACTCCCAATCCATGGAGTGAGGTGGCAAAAGAGATAGTCAAAATATCACCATTCGATTCTCCTAATGCTTCGCTTGTACGAAACCTGGCTCTGGGGGATAATGTTTTTGACACCTTTACAGAGTTTTGTGGAAATAAGAGGTATAGAGATGTTTGCTGGTTGTTGTTAGTTATACTGGACACATTAAGGAGTGAAAGGGATGGGCTTAAGGCTTCAAACGAGAAGCTTAAGTGCTGTCTGACAAGTGTAGAAGTTTCTATGAGTATCCTGAAGGATAATCTTATTTCCTGTGGCCATAGACTTGAGATCCCTGAAAATCAGTCTCAGAATCATATTGTTAGAGTAGCAACTTTACAAATAAACAAATCTCAATGTTGCATGGTGTCTGCTGTTAAAGTTAAGGCATTAATTGGAAAGGAGTGGAACCCTGAAAAATGGGATGGTGACTTATGGATGGATAATGATGTCGGGGTGAGGCTGAAACCCTAGGTCATGCTGAGTCTTCTCTAGATAATCCTATAATAGTCTTCCCTGAGGACATAGCTGCCCAGCCTCCACCTGAAGGGATTAGCCTTAGAGTGATTAATCCTGTTTCATCAGATGAAACTACAAATGAATGCCCTGAAGCAAAAGGCTTGGAAGATATCTCTAATTCTTTTCATGACCCACCCCCACCACCCCTCATTTCTTCCTGACCTATAACGAGACTAAAGTCCCAACAGGCTCCTAAAGGTGAGGTGCAAAGTATCACACATGAGGAAGTATGTTATACTCCAAAAGAACTGTGTGAGTTTTCCAATTTATATAGGCAGAAATCAGGGGAATATGTGTGGCAATGGATTTTAAGGGTGTGGGCTAATGGTGGGAGGAATATAAGGCTGGATCAGGCTGAATTTATTGATATGGGCCCACTAAGCAGAGATTCTGCATTCAATGTTATAGCTCGAGGGGTTAGAAAAGGTGTTAACAGTTTGTTTGGATGGTTGGTTGAAACATGGATCAAAAGGTGGCTGACATTACCTGAGGTTGAAATGCCAGAACTGCCCTGGTATAATGTAGATGAGGGGATCCAGAGGCTTAGAGAGATTGGGATGTTAGAGTGGATTTATCATGCAAAGTCTGCTCTTACACCCCAGGAATGTCTGGAGGATGCACCTTTTACCAGAACAGTTAGAAGTAAAGTTGTGAGACTGGTGCCACCATCCCTGAAGAGCTCTGTGGTTGCACTTCTCTGTAGGTCAGATATTACTGTAGGAACTGCTGTCACTGAGCTGGAATCCTTAGACACAATGGGGATGACCAGATCCCGAGTTGGCAGAAGCCAGGTGGCAGCACTTAATCACCAAAGACAGGGTAGACGTGGCTATTATAATAGACAGCAAACTCAAAAGAGGCATCAAATTTATATGACACACAGAGATTTGTGGCATTGGCTAGTAAATCATGGGGTACCTAGAAATACAATAGAAGGGCAGTCTACTAAATTCTTGTTGGAGCTGTATAAACAAAAGAGTTCTAGGTCAACTGAACAGAAGTCTAACCTGAATTACAAAAACACAGAGTCAAAGGCCCCTTAATCAATTTCCAGACGTAAGACAGTTTATAAACCCAGAGCCCCTTGAATTAAGGGGAGGTCAGGTCCCTTTGGGGGAGAACCCTGTTACGCTGCCACAAATTTATACTGTTAATCTTCCTCCAACCCTTCCCCAAGGAGACTGACAGACAGCTTTTTACCAGGGTAACTGTGCATTGGGGAAAAGGAAATGATCAGATATTTTTGGGATTATTAGACACTGGTTCAGAAGTGACATTAATTCCAGGGGACCCGAAACGTCACTCTTGTCCACCAGTCAGAGTGGGGGCTTATGGAGGCCAGGAGCAGTCAGAGTGGGGGCTTATGGAGGCCAGGTGATCAATGGAGTTTTAGCTCAGGTCAGTCTCACAGTGGGTCCATTGGGCTCCCAGACCCATTCTGTAGTTATTTCCCCAGTTCCAGAATGTATAATTGGAATAGACATACTGAGCAACTGGCAGAATTCCCACATTGGCTCTCTATTTCGTGCAGTGAGGGTTATTATGATGGGAAAGGTCAAGTGGAAGCCACTAGAACTGCCTCTACCTAGCAAAATAGTAAATCAGAAGCAATACTGGATTCCTGGAGGGATTGCAGAGACTACTGCCACTCTTAAGGATTTGAATTATGCAGGGGTGGTGATTCCCACCACATTCCCATTCAACTCTCCTATTTGGCCTGTGCAGAAAACAGATGGGTCTTGGAGGATGACAGTGGATTATCATAAGCTCAACCAGGTGGTAACTCCAATTGCAGCTCCTGTTCCAGATGTGGTATCATTGCTTGAGCAAATCAATACATCCCCTGGTACCTGGTATGCAGCTATTGATCTGGCAAATGCTTTTTTCTCAATATCTACTAGTAAGGACCACCAGAAGCAGTTTGCTTTCAGCTGGCAAGGTCAGCACTTTCACTGTCCTACCTCAGGGGTATATCAACTCTCCAGCCCAATATCATAATCTTGTCTGCAGGGACCTTGATCATTTCTCCCTCCCACAGGACATCACACTGGTCCATTGTATTGATGATATCATGTTGATTGGACCTAGTGAGCAAGAAGTAGCAACTACTCTAGACTTACTGGTAAGGCATTTGCGTGTCAGAGGATAGGAGATCAATCCAACAAAAATACAGGGGCCTTCCACCTCAGTGAAGTTTCTAGGTGTCCAGTGGTGTGGGGAATGTCAAGATATCTCTTCTAAGGTGAAGGATAAGTTGCTGCATTTGGCCCCTCCTGTGACCAAAAAGAGAGGTACAACGTCTAGTTGGTCTCTTTGGATTTTGGCAACAACATATTCCTCATTTGGGTGTGCTACTCTGGCCCATTTATCGAGTGACCAGAAAAGCTGCTAATTTTGAGTGGGGACCTGAACAAGAGGAGGCTCTGCGACAGGTCCAGGCTGCTGTACAAGCTGCTCTGCCACTTGGTGATGGAGATGTCATAATTTCTTGCCAACATGGCTGCTGTGGTTGACGCAAGGCAACACAAAATGGTCTAGCCCACGACCAGCTTTCTTCCCGGAACTAGCGGTGGCTCACGCCAAAGAGCTAAACCTTGTGCCAAAAGCACTAACCTGAAACCTACCATCTGCCCTAGCAACAACGGTGACCAATCCCAGCCTGACACGTGTCCCTACATGCTCCCAGCCTATATAAGCTTGTGCACTTCCTCAATAAAGCAGACGCCTTCCACTCCACCTCCGAGGGTTCTCTCCTGAGTTGTTTCTTCCTGACTGTGTGCTGTGTGCCTGACTCAGTACGGCCGCTTACCCCCGGCCATCAGCTACCCAACAAGTGGTGCCCAGCATGGGGCCCCTTGGTGGTTCTCTGTGATAGCCGCCCCCCTCGGTGGTTCGCCATGACAGCCGCCCCCTTTGGTGGTTCTCTGTGATAGCCGCTCCCCTCGGGGGTTCTCCGTGATAGCCGCCCCCCTCGGTGGTTCTCTGTGACAGCCGCCCCCCTTGGTGGTTCTCTGTGATAGCCGCCCCCCTCAGTGGTTCTCCATGACAGCCGCCCCCCTCGGGGGTTCTCCGTGATAGCCGCCCCCCTTGGTGGTTCTCCGTGACAGCCGCCCCCCTCTGCGGTTCTCCGTGACAGCCGCCCCCCTCGGTGGTTCTCCGTGACAGCCATCCCCCTCGGGGTTCTCCGTGACAGCTGCCCCCCTTGGTGGTTCTCTGTGATAGCCGCCCCCCTCGGTGGTTCTCCGTGACAGCCGCCCCCCTTGGTGGTTCTCTGTGATAGCCGCTCCCCTCGGGGGTTCTCCGTGATAGCTGCCCCCCTCGGTGGTTCTCCATGACAGCCGCCCCCCTTGGTGGTTCTCCGTGATAGCCGACCCCCTTGGTGGTTCTCCATGACAGCCGCCCCCCTTGGTGGTTCTCCGTGATAGCCGCCCCCCTCGGTGGTTCTCCATGACAGCCGCCCCCCTCGGGGGTTCTCCGTGACAGCCATCCCCCTTGGGGTTCTCCGTGACAGCCGCCCCCCTCGGTGGTTCTCCGTGACAGCCGCCCCCCTCGGTGGTTCTCCGTGACAGCCGCCCCCCTCGGTGGTTCTCCGTGACAGCCGCCCCCCTCGGTGGTTCTCCGTGACAGCCACCCCCCTCAGGTTTCTCCGTGATAGCCGCCCCCCCTCGGTGGTTCTCCGTGACAGCCACCCCCTTCTCCGTAAGTGGCCCCCTCGGCGGTTTCTCTGCGCATACCGCCCCCTCTAAATTCTCCCTATCATGGGCAACGCTCCCTCCTCTGATTTCGCGCCTCAGGCTAGAGCCATCCACGCCTTATTGGCTATGAGGCGAGTTAAAATCCCCGAAAAAGAATTACATGGTTACTGGGACCTCCTTAAGCAATCCAACCCCCAGCTCGAAACCGCCTCGATATGGGACCCCACTACTGGGTCCAAACTCCTTCAGCGCGTTGGCGCCGCTGAGGAACAGGAGGGAAAACCCTTTCCCCTCGGTCTCGTTCCCACCCTCCTTGCGGTACATGCATGTCTCACGGGAGCCCCTTCCGAAGCGCCTTCACTTCCGCCCGCCACGCCGGCTTCATCCTCTCCACCCCCCACCTCCGCGCCCCATCCTCCGCCTGCTTCCGAACCCGAGCCTTCCCTTTCCGAACCCAAGCTTTCCCCGCCTCCGTACAAACCGGTCTCCTCCTCCACGGCGGCATCGCTCTACCCTTCCTTACCCTCACCCCCTGCGGCCGCCGCCGCCATGGCTGCCCCACCCCCAGCTCCTCCTAAGCCCTCTAGGCCGCCGCGACCTGCTCCCTCTCCTTCATCTCCCTCCCCCCTCCTTCCCCTCTACCTCCTCTTTCCCCTACTACCACTCCATCGCCCGACGCAGCCTCAGGCGTCGACAACCCCTGCCCCCTTCCCCCTCTCACCCTCCACACCCCTGAGCCGATCGGCCCCGCCCCCACAGCCCGTCGACCCCGCCTCCAACCCCCTGCTGCGCTCCCTCCCCCCCCTCCCCTCCCCTTCCCGCCAGCAGCCTGCTCCTCCTCCCTGTCTCCGCCCGCGCTTCCGGGTCCTGCGGCCCCTCCCCCTTCCCACTGCGCATGCCCTTCCCTCCCCTCCTCGGCCGCACGGCACCGCTGCACCCTCACCTGTTTCCCCTTAATCTTCTCCCCACACCCTCCCTTCCTTTCTCCTGGTACCCCTACGATCACAAAACCGTCTCTCACCTTCGCAAATCCGTCCAGTCTTTGCAGAAAACGCAGACCAGCCCCTGTGGATCCCTAGTCGGCTGATCAAGCCCGCCGTGTCTGATGGACGATCTCCCACAAACCCTGCGTCAACATGAACCGCAAGTATCTTTTTCACCCTTCTGGACATTCTCTCTCCTCTCGTTCTTGCTTCTGCTTCTCCCCGATGCCTCCCTCCAGTATACATCCTTCTCTTCCGACCCCCACCAGCCTTGGAAATGGACCTTAGCACGATGGGAAGATTCCAAAATCGTGCAGACGCAGGTTACAGCAGGCCGCCCCTCCTTCGTTGTTTATGCCTGTGATCTAGTTCTGTTCCCAGAGGGCACACCATGCCTTAACAAAGCCCAGTACTACATGTGCCCGTCATCGAACCCCGGAAAACAATATTGCGACGCTCCCAACCAATACTACTGTGCATACTGGGGGTGTGAAACACTAGCCACTACTTGGACACCTCCCTCCGCTGATCCTTACCTAACTCTAACATGGGCCCCTTTTGGATGCAAACCCCGCGACCACTCCATCAATCATCTATACGATAACTCAAACTGTGAAAAACTGAACCTTACCGTACAGCTCCCTACTGATCCCTCTTGGCTGATCGGCCGAACATGGGGCTTCAGATATTATTTGGATGGGGTCGACCCAGGGGGTCTTATCGTAATAAAAAAGGAAGCAATGCAGCAGACATCTGCCACTGGACCCAACAGAGTACTCATACCCCCGCTTCAGGCTGTTCCTTCTCCCAATCCCACTCCCATCTCAACACTATCACCCTAAAACTAAACAAGCTCTTCCTCTGCGCCCCCCCCCCACCCCATCCCTCTACCCCACTCTGGCCAATGCTCCTTCCTTTCCTTAAACTCCTCCTTTCCTAACCTTACTCGCAGTTGTTGGCTGTTTGTCGCCACCCAGCCCCCTTATTATGATGCCATAGCTATGAATGCCTCGTTTACTACTTCTGTCGAGGACAAGCCCTCCCAATGTCCTTGGACTAGCAAAAAAATCAGTCTCACCATGCAATCCATTCTTCACTCTGGACATTGCATTGGCAGCATCACTGCCTCCCTACATAAGGTCTGTGCTCAATCGTCCTCTCCGTTGCACGGTGAATGCTATATTCCCCCAGTAGGGGCGAAGTGGCTGTGCTCTTCCAGGGCTTACCCCGTGTATAGCGAAAAAGTCCCTCACGGAGACGGGAGAACTGTGTGTCTTAGTGACTGTGCTGCCCCATGTCCTCTTCCATAAAGAAGAGGACTTTTATCAATACTGGGATGTGCAGCTTCCAGCCATGCTAAGAATAAAAAGAGAACTCGTCACGGCTGTTCCTCTCGCCTCTCTTTTTGGTGTAGCTGGCCTAGGCACCGGCATCGCCTCTATCACCCTCCAACAGCAGGTCCTCTTCAGCTTAAGAGCTGCTGTGGACGAGGACCTAACCTGCATAGAAAGCTCCATCACCCACCTCGAAAAATCCCTTACGTCCCCATGAGAAGTCGTTCTCCAAAACAGGAGAGGCTTAGACCTGCTTTTCCTCAAGCAAGGAGGGCTCTGTGCCGCCTTAGGTGAGGAATGTTGTTTCTACACTCATTATTCAGGTGTAATTAAGGAATCCATGACCAAACTCAGGGAAGGACTTGCGATCTGCAAGCGTGAGCGGGACGCCCAAGAGACCTGGTACCAACAATTATTCTACAAATCCCCATGGCTAGCCACCCTATTCTCTTCTATTCTGGGACCCCTTTTCATCATCCTTCTCCTAATATCTATAGGCCCATGTATTAAGCACCTCCTAGCTTTCGTTAAAGCACGAGTTAATGCTCTCCACCTCATGGTGCTTATGCAGCTACACCAACCTATTCCGTCCCCTAGCTCTATGTACGATGATGCTGTAACCAAAGTATGACAAACCCCCTAGCTTAAAGTCCTGTTACCTCAATTCCCTCTAAATCGTTTGTTTGAGATCCCTTACAGATGCAGCTGAAAGAAGATTAACCTCGGGAGCAGAAGATTGAAGATTTTTAGCGCAGGCTGAAACACACGCCGCCACATACCCTTTGGCCTACCCCGCCCCATACACTCCCACCTCATACCCTTGTCTAAACTTTGACCTTGTTTCAAAGCCGCATCAACCACATATCCACGGTCTCCATTATAGCCAGCCTACGCTGCACGTCACATTCCTCCTGGGTGATGATCAGCAGGCAGCCAATGACGGGTAAGACCTCTTGGGGAGGCAACCTAAGACAGGCGCTGCTGCCCCTCGCTTCCGGTGGTTTAGCTGGTAGCCAAAGACGGGTACGACCTCCGGAGGAGGCAACCTAAGACAGGCACAGCTACCCGGAAAGCTAAAAAACAAAAAAGGAGGAATTATGGAGATGTCATAATTTCTTGCCAACATGGCTTCCGTGGTTGATGCAAGGCAACACAAAATGGCCTAGCCTGAGACCGGCTTTCTTCCCAGACCTGGTGGTGGTAGCGCTAACCTTAAATCTGCCCTCCACCCTAGCAACAACGGTGACCAATCCCAGCCCGACACTGTGGGAAACTGGGCAGTGTGCCGGCCATCTTGGTGTCTGATGCCATCTGCTGACCACCCTGTGGTCTAACACCATCTTGGGTACTAACACAAGTTAAGTTTTTATATCAAGTTAAGTTTCTATTTTCTCATGTCCGCTCTGCTCTGCCCAGAAATCTGCTGACTAGCCTCGGCTGATCGCCTTTGCTACCTTAGTCTCTGCGGATTGGCTTAGCCGCAGTGCAATGCCCATCACCTGCTGAAAGATACTTCCCCTGTCCCGCTGGATAAATACCCTGGATTTGCCCTCAATTGTGGCATAATTTTATTCTTGACCTGATGGCTTAGTCTAAAGGGGAGCTCGTTTAAGCCCCCCGTGATTGCATAAAATAAGTTCTCCTTTTAAGCCTTATTTTAGGAATCCAGTAACAACTTGCCCAGCGCGACATGTAGCCCCATCGCCGCCGCTATCGTCGCCGCTATAGCAGCCGGTACTGTTGCCGCCGTGGCCCTCGCTCAAACCTCTGTCACTGCGGAGACCCTCCTCAACGTGACCCAAACGACCTCTCAAGCTCTGGACAGCGCTGTGTTCAACTTACAACAGCAAATAGACTTAATTGTTCTGAATGTATAAGCCCTTTTAAACTTGCCTCCTCTGTTTGCGATGGGCGGTACCCCTTCACTAACATCTGTGTTACTCCTGTCCCGGTTAACCATTCCATGCCCCGTCTCAACTTACGAGACTGGATCTTCACCGCATAACTAAAAACTTATTGCTCTAGTAACTATACCTTTCCAATGGAATTCTTATTATTGCTCCTCAACATTTCTCATTTCTAGGCTGCTCATTCTCTGTCGCCAGTCTCGAGCTGAGGCCCAAGTTTTGGCTGCTGTTATGTTCAGCCTACTCGCCCGGACTGTTCTATGGAGGGATGCAGACAAGCCCAGGTTTGGCTCGCAGGCTTAGCCTCGCCTGAGGACTGATCACCCTCGGGCCGGGGACAGTGGAGGACTAGTCTCTCCTGCTTCCCCTAGGCTATAACAGTCATCGCCTGCCCACATTCCTCACACTCCCCCACGGGGGCTGCATGTTACCAGAGTACGTGCATCTGGGTCCACCAGATGGGCACCGCTGGGTGCGACGCAAGAATCGCAGAAGAGGGTCACTCTAACAGACCTCCTCTGGCTCTTCTGGGGCACATGAGATTTGCATAAGGGTCGGCTCAGCACATACCCTTCCCCTGAAATTCTGAGCCTCATGTACAAGGGGAATCTCATCCCTACCCCTCCCAGCAAAGGTTCATGCCCACCACTTGTCACACAAGTGTGTTCTTTAAAAAAAGAAAAAGAGAGGAATTGTGGCATAATTTTATTCTTGGCCTGATGGCTTAGTCTCTTTCATTCCCTCCCTTGTCATTTTGGCACGTCCGGTTCTTCTAGACCTCTGAATTACAAGCCTCACCGGCGACTAGTGATGATGCAGCCTTGTCTCTCTAACCCTATTGGCCTTCTCCTTAGCCCTCCACCTGCCCAACATCCGCTGCTACAAGCACACTCAAAAACAACATCTCTATGGTGCCTACAGACGTCACAGTCACCCTTCCGTCCTCCCTGTGTGATTGGCTACCCTCCCCTGGAGTCCACGCCCTAACTCCACCTCTCCTCAAACTGTATATAGTCCGGGGCTCACCGAGCCTCGAGGGCTTTAGCTACTGGCGGCCCTGGCATAAGCGTCTACCAACAATAAAACTACCTTGCTTCATGCCTTAATTGACTCGGCCTCCCGTCCTTCAGACCTGCAGTGGTCCTGTGCGCGCGCGCCTCCGACCCAGACCCTCGGCTCGAGCCCCCTCTGCGCCTGGCGGTTCTACTCCCTGAACCCCCTCGGCAGGAAGAGTGCACCCTCGCTAGCCTAGCGGGACCGGACTCGGCGGAGTCCCACCTCTCCCCGCACTCAATAAATTGAGACTTGATCAGAATCCTGTCTTGTCTCCATTCTCTGTGTCTTTTGTCCCCTGTTCTCGCTCCCTCCCTCAGGTCCAGGTTCGTCTGTCCCGCAGGTCAGGTCAAGTGGCGCCCGAACGGGGACCTGAGTACGAGGGGTCCAGTGAAGAACGCTGACAGTGAAACCCCGGCCGGGTGGAAAAAACAGGCTCAAAGGAGTAGCCTAGAGGACACGGCGAGGGAAACTGCCCTGCCGTCAGGACCTCTGTAAGTAGTGAGGACGCTGCGGGGGAACCTGCCCTGCAGAAAGGACCTCTGTAAATGGTCAGCAATTATGGGGCAAGCAATTAGTCAGCATGAAACTTTTGTAGAAGGTTCAAAAGATGCTTTAAAGACACAGGGAGTAAAGGTTAAAGTTAAAGATTTGTTACAATTTTTTGAATTTTTAAAAGAAGTTTGTCCCTGGTTCCTACAAGAGATAAGGCGCCTCCTGGAATTTGGGAGGGCTTTTAGATTTATGTTTTATAATGGGCAACTCACCATCGATACAACGGGAATATTTATATTTACTTAAGAAATTGTTACACTCCACGGATCTGGAGGCTTCTGATGCTCTACTTAAGAAACTTTTTAAACATGTCACACAAAAATGTTATTGGCTTCAGCATAATGGCTGTAATGTTTCCTATTATTGTGATAGATTTAAAAGATTACTTCTTTACCATACCTTAAATTCCTTTAAGCCAAAATATTTTAATGCTTTATCCAGTGTTTGTATAAACTACATAGGTATAAACTAAATTTATCCCAAAATAACCATGACTTAAGTTGAGAACAAATCAAATTTAAAAGCTAAATGCAAGAAAAAATATACTTGTGGCATCTGTTCTGTTCACTTGATGTTGCCATTACATGCAGCTCATGTTGCTATCACATGACCTTGAAAAGAAACAATTACAATGTGCACTCTAGCTGGGAGGACTGGCTATCCTCCCGGAAGGAGATGTACTTTCATAAAGATATCTAGGTCCCAGAAAGCTCCTCTTAGTCCCTAGCCAGTTCCCAGAGGACCAAACTGGGCCCGGTCATGTAAGCAAATTGGAATTGAGCCACTATTGTAGAAAAATATCATAAAAACTGTATGCAATAAATTTAAAATTAGCAACACACAACCAATTATAAAATATCCTCATCCCTACATTCCTTTTCAATCAATCCAATAAATTCATTTTACAAAATCTGATCATTTACTATGAATGCATATCGCTATTAACACTCTATTTTCAATTTTGCTACTTGTTGCTTTAAAAATTCCTACTTATATGTTGCAAAACTGAGCCAGCCTGGAGCTGGATTCCTGGATGGAAAAGTACCTCAGCCCTCTAAAAACACCCCCCATTTCTGGGCAAAAAAAGGGTAAAGTCCTTTAACAAATGTATTTTTCCTATGGGGAACAGTCTGGTCCTGCCAGTCTGCTCATAAAAGTCTATGCTCATAAAACAAAAAGAGGAAAATCAGCAAAATAATATTATAAAAATAAATACACCAAAATATCAATTAGCAAAAGCTATTAGAAAAATATTAAAAATAATCTATGGAAACCAGGCATGATAAAGGTGTGGGTAGGGGATTTGCTCTTATCATTACAGGTGATGGAACCTCAATTTGAATTCCCTCGAAGAGAATAAACCCAGACATGTCAACCCGGATGAAAATAATAACTAAATGGGTAATGTATATTATAAAACATATAACTTTAATTACTGAAGGACAGGGACATAATTGTACTTATTGAATTTATATTCCTAACCCACCTTTGCTACTAGCCCTAATATGGGCCAATCCTACTTTACCAAAATATCTAAATACTAGTTTGGGATTCCCAGGCCCAATAAATTCAAAACTTCCAAACCTACTTAAAAAAGAAGAAATGGTATCAAATTTAACTCTTCCATTTTTAAACAGACCCATACACATACCTAAGGTTTCACTTAAATGGGAATAAAATCACCAGCCAGAAAATGGAATTAAGACCAGATAAATTGTCAACTTTAATTGACTTTCAAAAACTTTTAGGGGACATTAACTGGCTCCGGCCTCACCTAAAGTTAACTACTGGAGATCTCAGGCCATTATTTGACCTCCTTCAGGCAGATTCTAACCCTAATTCCCCTGGAACCATTACCCCCGAAGGACGTGAAACAATTAACAAAGTAGAACAAGCTATCCAATTGCAATTTATTACTTTCATAGATTACACTCAGCCATTAGCTCTAATAATTTGTCGGACAGCTTTCACACCTATGGCTGTGTTCTAGCAAAAGGCACCTATTATATGAGTTCATTTACATGCTTCTCCCGCAAAAACTGTTTACCCCTACTACCAGGCAGTTGCTAATATCATTCTCTTATCACCAGAGAACAAGCACGCCAAATAGTTAAACAATGCCCAAGCTGCGTCACACATTTACCTACACCACATCTGGGTATTAATCCCCGAGGTCTAGTGCCCAATGCATTATGGCAAATGGATGTAACACACAGCCCAGAATTTGGTAATCTTAAATATGTGCATCTTAATGTAGACACCTTCAGTAGATTTATATTTGCTACACCCCAAATGGGTGAAGCAGGAAAACAAATTGTCGCACACATGTTGGCAGCCATGGCTGCGCTAGGAATCCCTCAGCATATAAAAACTGATAATGGTCCCGGGTACACAGGTCAAATGTTTCAAAAATTCTGTCAACAACTACAAATTAAACACACCACAGGCATACCATATAATCCACAAGGACAGGGAATAGTAGAACGAGCAAATTTATCTTTAAAAAACACCATTGAAAAAATTAAAAAGGGGGAGTGGTACCCCACTAAAAGGTCACCCAGAAATTTACTTTCACATTCACTTTTAATTTTTTTAACCTTGGATCAGGGTGGACATTCTGCTGCAGAATGATTCTGGCACACAGAATCGAAAACACAGTTTGCCACGGTCCTCTGGAAAGACCCATTAGATAATACGTGGCATGGACCAGACCCTGTTCTAATAATATCATATGAATTGCTGGCTCTTACTGCCGATTAGTTTCCTAGCCCTGCTGTTTGCAGCCAGACTAGTGACAGTTGCCCCTAAGGATTGGAATCCATTAGAAAGAATTTTGATCACTGTAGCATATTTGTGCACAGTACGGTGCTTTGCTACGTTAGCTTGTCTCCCTTTCTAAGAGCGGGCCAGTAGCACTGTAATCAAAGATGGCTTCATCACGAATAATACCCTGCATACTTATCATCTTGGGTTTACTTCTGTAAGGTTCTTATGGTGGCTGGGATGACCCACAGGCTATCAGAAAGCTGGTACATAAAATCCATGCCGGTGCTTGCAACTGCTATGAGGAAGTTGAAACCACACCCTTGATGGAAACGTACACGTTACAACGAAATTATGGTGAGAGGGTAGCCTACCTATTAGCTGGTCACCCCTCTGAGGTAGGGAATTATCAAAGATGGGTTTGTTTAAAGCCTCCTGACCTAGAATTCCCCATTAATGGGGTATTACCAAAATGTAATTGTACCACAATATATTCCTCTATTAATGCTCAATGCTATACGGCATATTCGCAGTGCACAGACAAAAGTAATAACAAAACTTACTATTTTACAAAATTGGCTCGCACGGATTTAATGTTTAAGCCGCCTGAAGGCTTAGGTACCTCTAAGCTTCAACTAAGTAACTGCGGCGGCAGCAGTGCCAGAATAGGGAAGGAGGTGTGCTGGCCACTTACACCTCCAATACACATGTCAGACGGAGGAGGTCCACAAGATCAGGCCAAAAAGTTCGTAATCAAGAAGAAATTACAAACAATGATTGATCACTTGTATCCTCAGATTCATTATCACCCGTTAGCTAAAATAAAAACCCAAGATATAAATTTAGATCCTCAAACTTTGGATATTTTAACTGCTACTTGGAAGTTACTTAATATCTCCAAGCCAGATTTAGCTTCTGATTGCTGGCTTTGCCTACGAATGGGAGGCCCCCTGCCCCTTGCCTTGCCACCACGCAATAATACCTATGGCAACCTCTCTAGCTCTTGCAGTATTTCCATATCTTTTCGAGTGCTGCCTACGTTTGAAAACAGCACTCTTTGTTTCTCCTGGCCGTCTTCGAATAATAGTAATGAGATGGGTCTCAGCGTACTCTCTATCGGTTGTCAGGAGACAATCCTTATCTCTGATCCCTCTGTCCCACTGACGGCACTGTATTCATAATGCGGCAGCAGCCTTGCTTATTCTACACTCCCACAAAACTGGACTGGATTATGTGTCTTAGGTATACTCCTCCCTAACATTGATGTCATTGACGGGGAGGAGCCAGTGCCTATCCCCAGACTAGACCTTATTGCTGGCTGCCACAAAAGGGCCGTGCAGATGATTCTCCTCCTAGCTACGATAGGTATTCTTGGAGCTTTAGGTACTGGGTCTGCTGGTTTAGGGGTCTCTATCACTCAGTATACTGAATTATCTAAACAGTTAACTGAAGACGTGCAAGTTTTCTCAGGCACTATTCAGGATATTCAAGATCAATTAGACTCCCTTGCCAAGGTAGTCCTTCAAAACTGAAGGGAATTAGATTTATTAACCACAGAGCATGGGGGAATATGCTTGGCTTTACAGGAATGCTGCTGCTTCTACGCCAACAAATCTGGCATTATCAGAGACAACATTAAAAAATTGCAAGAAAATCTGAGGAAAAGAACTGGCTGAAAGCCCTCTGTGAAGCGGGCTTAATGGGCTATTGCCTTATTTTCTCCCACTTCTAGGACCCTTGCTTGGCTTACTAATACTAGTTTCGCTAGGACCTGTCCTCTTCAATAAAGTGATGGCCTTCTTAAAACAACAAATTGAAGCCATAAAAATGCAGCCCCTTCAGGTCCACTATCAGAGACTAGACGCAGCAGATCGCGATGGTAATTTTGATGAATACCTATAAAAGACACTCCATCCGCACATTCCAGAGTGCTGGACTGGGTAGCCAATGACGGGCAACTGGACACCTTAGTCTGAGCAATCTACCACCTAAGCCAGAGGCCTGGCCCTATGCTGCCATAAGCCTCCATGACGGGTAAGGTTTCAGGTTGCCTACTTTGTGGTGTCCCGACCTAAGACAGGCACAGTCCCCCTGGGATAAGCTGTTGTCGCAGTCTCCATCTTTTTGAAAATAATAAAAAAGGGGGACCTGTGGGAAACTGCATATGGCGCCGACAGTGTGCTGGCCATCTTGGTGTCTGACGCCATCTGCTGACCACCCTGTGGTCTAACACCATCTTGGGTACTAACACAAGTTTTTATCTCAAGTTAAGTTTCTATTTTCTCATGTCCGCTCTGCTCTGCCCAGAAATCTGCTGACTAGCCTCGACTGATCGCCTTTGCTACCTTAGTCTCTGCGGATTGGCTTAGCCGCAGTGCAATGCCCATCACCTGCTGAAAGATACTTCCCCTGTCCCGCTGGATAAATACCCTGGATTTGCCCTCAATAAATTGAGACTTGATCAGAATCCTGTCTTGTCTCCATTCTCTGTGTCTTTTGTCCCCTGTTCTCGCTCCCTCCCTCAGGTCCAGGTTCGTCTGTCCCGTGGGTCGGGTCACGACACCACGACACGTGTCCCTGCATGCTCTCAGCCTATATAAGCCTGTGCACTTCCTCAATAAAGCAGACGCCTTCCATTCACTTCTGAGGGTTGTCTCCTGAGTCGTTTCTTCGTGACTGTGCTGTGTGCCTGACTCAGTACGGCCGCTTACCCCCAGCCATCAGCTAACCAACAACTTGGGCCGTATGATCCAGCAGATCCAATGGTGCTGGAAGTGTCAGTGGCCAATAGAGATGCTGTCTGGAGCCTTTGGCAGGCCCCTATAGGAGAATCACAACACAGACCCTTAGGATGTTGGAGCAAAGCCTTACCATCTGCTGCAGATAACTACTCTCCTTTTGAGAAACAGCTTTTGGCCTGCTACTGGGCCTTAGTAGAGACTGAACCCTTAACCATGGGCCACCAAGCTACTAGGAGACCTGAGTTGCCTATCATGAGTTGGGTGTTGTCTGACCCACCAAGCCATAAAGTTGGGCGTGCACAGCAGCACTCTAT
Source organism: Tamandua tetradactyla (assembly GCF_023851605.1). Lineage (NCBI taxonomy): Eukaryota > Metazoa > Chordata > Mammalia > Pilosa > Myrmecophagidae > Tamandua > Tamandua tetradactyla. The sequence goes on from NC_135335.1 coordinate 6,295,838, forward strand.
TGTAAAATGGAAATGGTATATACGAGATAGAGCCAGAGCAGGTCCTGAAGGCACAAGTAAGTTACATGAAGAAGTGGCACAAATGCCCATGGTTTCCACTCCTGCTGCCACATTACCTTCTCTTTCCCAGACCAGAGCTATGGCCTCTTGGGGAGTTCCTTACAGTGAATTGACTGAGGAAGAGAAAACTTGGGCCTGGTTTACAAATGGTTCAGCACGATATGCAGGTACCACCCGAAAGTGGACAGCTGCAGCACTGCAACCCCGTTCTGGGACAGTGGTGAAGGGAAATCCTCCCAGTGGGCAGAACTTCAAGCAGTGCACCTGGTTGTCCGTTTTGCCTGGAAGGAGAACTGGCCAGAGGTGTGTTTGTACTGACTCATGGGCTGTTGCTAATGGTTTGGATGGAAGGTCAGGGACTTAGACCATAATTGGGAAATTGGTGACAAAGAGGTCTGAGGAAGAAGTATGTGGATAGACCTTTCTGAGTGGGCTAAAAACATGAAGATATTTGTGTCCCATGTGAATGCACACCAGAGGGTGACTTCAGCAGAGGAAGGTTTTAATATCAAGTGGATAAAATGACCCGTTCTGTGGATACCAGTCAGCCTCTTTCCCCAACAACTCCTGTCATTGCCCAATGGGCTCATGAGCAAAGTGGTCATGGTGGTAGGGATGGAGGTTATGCATGGGCTCAGCAACATGGACTTCCACTCACCAAGGCTGACCTGGCTACAGCCACTGCTGAGTGCCCAATCTGCCAGCAGCAGAGATCCACACTCAGTCCCCGATATGGCACCATTCCCCCAGGTGACCAGCCAGTTACATGGGGGCGGGTTGATTACATTGGACCACTCCCTTCATGGAAGGGCAGCAATTTCTTCTAACTGGAATAGACACATACTCTGAATATGGGTTTGCTTTCCCTGCACGCAATGCTTCTGCCAAAACTACTATCCGTGGGCTTACAGAATGCCTTATCCATCGTCATGGTATTCCACTTAGCATTGCTTCTGATCAAGGAACACACTACACAGCAAATGAAATGTGGGAATGGGCACATGCTCTTGGAATTCTCTGGTCTTACCATGTTCCCCATCATCCAGAAGCAGGTGGATTGGTAGAACTGTGGAATGGCCTTTTGAAAACTCAATTATGGTGCCAACTAGGTGGCAATACCTTGAAGGGCTGGGGTAATGTTCTCCAGGAAGCTGTGTAGGCTCTGAATCAGCGTCCGCTGTACGGTGCTGTTTCTCCCATAGCCAGGAGCCATGGGTCCAGGAACCACGGGGTGGAAACGGGAGTGGCACCACTCACTATTAGCCCTAGTGAGCCGCTAGGAAAATTTTTGCTTCTGGTTCCTGCGACCCTGAGCTCTGCTGGTCTACAGGTTTTGATTCCAAAAGGGGGAGTGCTTCCACCAGGAGAAACAACAATGATTCCATTGAACTGGAATCTAAGACTGCCACCTGGTCACTTTGGGCTACTCATGCCCCTGGACCAACAAGCCAAGAAGGGGATTACATTATTGTCTGGGGTGGTTGACCCTGACTATCAGGGGGAAGTAGGACTGCAACTACTCAATGGAGGTAAAGAAGAGTTTTCTTGGAATATAGGAGATCCCCTAGGGCGTTTTTTAGTACTACCATGCCTTGTGATTAAAATCAATGGAAAACTGCAACCAACCCAATCCAGGCAGGACTACCAATGGCTCTGAAACTTCAGGAATGAAGGTTTGGGTCACCCCACCATGCAAAGACCCACGGCCAGCTGAAGTGCTTGCTGAGGGTAAAGGAACATGAAATGGGTAGTGGAAGAAGGTAGTGGTAAATATGAACTACGAACATATGATCAGTTATAGAAACAAGGACTGTAATGCTGTTTTGTTCCTGTTATACTATTTAAGTTGTAAGATATTAAGTTTAAGAATGAATATTACTGAAGGACTTGTACCCTATTCTGGAGAGATTTACTGTGTTTCCAGTTACATGCAGGACAGTTGAGTATTGTTAGGTGAAAGAAAAAATGTGTGTTTCATTGTTTTTTATTTAGAAATGGTTTAAGGTGATATGTATAGCTGCCAAGGTGACAAGGGATGGACTGTCATGGTCAGGTTCATGTGTCAACTTGGGCAAGTGGTGGTACCTGTTTATCTGGTTGGGCAAGTGCTGCCCTGTCTGTTGCAATTATGACATTTCATAGAATTAAATCGCGATCACATCAGCTGCATCAACAGCTGATTCCATTTGTAATCAGCCAAGGGGAGTGTCTTCTGCAATGAGTGATGCTTAATCTAATCACTGGAAGCCTTTTAAGGAGGATTCAGAAGAGACAGGCTCTTCCTGCTTTGGTTGGCAAGCCTCTCCTGTGGAGTTCGTTCAGACGCTCCATCGGAATTGCCGGTGTCATAGCCTGCCCTGTGGATTTTGGACTCTGCATTCTCGCGGTCACATAAGACACTCTTATAAATTTTATATCTGCGAGTGTTCTCTGTTGATTCTGTTTCTCTAAAGAACCCTAACTAATATAACCCCCTGCTATGTATATGTTACTGCAACTTAAAAAAAAAACACTTTTATTGAAGTTTAATATACATACAGAAAAGTGCACATAGGTTTACAGGTTGATGAATTTTCACAAACAGAGCACACTTGTGCAATCAGCAGTCAGATCAGGCACAAGAACCAGCTCTTGTGCTCCCTTCCAGGCCCAGGATGAAAGCTCCCAGTAGAGGAATGCAGAATAGTACAGTCACAAAGGAAAACACTTTGGTGATCTCTTATAAAATGAAATATGTATTTATCATACAACCCAGCAATCCCATTCCTATTTATTTAGCCAAGGGAAATGAAAACATGTCCACAAAAAGATCTGTACAAAAATGTTCATACCAGTTTTATTATTCATAATTGCAGAAAAATTGGAAATACCCAAATGCCAATCAATGGGTGAATAAATGACCATTCAGCTGTAAAAAGGCATGGATTACTGATCCATGCAGCAACACTGATGAATCTCAAAAGCAATATGCTAAGAGAAAGAAGACAGACATACAAGACTATATACTGTATAGTTAACAATATATCTACACAGTGAGAGGAATGGGTCAGCTTGTTGTATAGGAAAGTTTTGCCTGTGGCAAGTTTACATAATAACTTTTGAATATTACGTGTCTTCTTTGTTCTAGGAGGAGATAGCTAGCAAAATTCATGGTTTGTTGTCACATACCTAAAATTTGCCTTTGGGCAAATGGTTAAGACATATCTTTATGACCCTAGGTTGCTTAGGGCCCAGAATTTTACAAGTTTTTATACTTTGGGGAAGTTGCCATGGTTTGGGGGAAGTTTGGGGCTTTAAGGAAATTTTTCTACCAGGAAGTCTGCAGTTCTGTTAAGAGTTCCTTTGGAGCTAGAAAAGAAACAAGGGACTTGCAGTTGTCTGTTTGCAGAGCTGAATGGGAAAACTGGGACTTACAGTTGTCATATTTTATTCTGCCTCAATGGTAGTTTTGATTTACATTCCCCTAATGACTAATGATGTTGAGCATCTTTTCATGTACTTATTCATCATTTGTATATCCTCTTTGGAGAAATGTCTATTGAGGTCTTTTGATCATTTTTAAATTAAGTTTTTCGTTTATGAGCTTAGGAGTTCTTTATATATTCTGGAAATTATACCCTTATAAGATATTCTCCCATTTTGAAGGGAGCTCTTCACTTTCTTGATAGTGCCCTTTGAGTCACAAAAGTTTTAAATTTTGATAAAACCCAATTTAAATAAAAAGATTTTTAATAATATAAAATAACTTTAAATAGTTCCAGTAAATTAAACCAGAATTCATTGAAATCAAGACATGCTTTTTAGAATTTTTGAAAAAAAAAACAAAAACTCCTAAATCCATAACATCCTGGTTTCCATGAATCTTCTACAAAATTGTTTGTCAACTGTCCCTAGTAAATACCTGTCGTGAGTTGAATAACGGCTTCTCAAAGGATCTGTCCATATCCTGGAATCTCTGGATGTGACCTCATTCGGAAAAGGTTTTTTACCTTTTTCTTAATAGAATTTAGGATTTTAAGATGAAATGATCTGGATTATCTGGGTGGGCTTTAAATCCAATGACAAGTGTCCTTGGAAGAGACACACAGAGGTGAGATAGAGAAGAGGAAGGGGTGTGAAGACAGAGCCACCCGAAGCTGGAAGAGGCAAGAAGTATTCTCCCCTTGAGCCTTTGAAGAGAGTGTGGCCCTACCGGCATCTGATTTTGAACTGTGAAAGTAGAAATTTTTGTCGTTTGAGGTCATCCAGTGTATAATAATTTATTGTGGTAGCCACAGGAAATAAGACAACACCTGGAAACCAAATTAATATTCTGAACATACTAAGTGACTGGTCAGGAGGATTTATCCAATAATGCATAATAGAATTATCTTCATATTTTCATTAATTATCCTATTTTTTTACAGTTTTTATTTACCTATTATTATTATTTCTTAAAAATACGTTTCTTGAGACAAGTAGAACATATGGAATAAAAATAAATAATAGGGGAAACAAATGTTAAAATAAATTTAGTGTGAAATGCTAGTGATCAATGAAAGGGAGGGATAAGGGTATGATATATATAAATTTTTTTTCTGTTTTCGTTTTCTTTTTCTGAATAGATGCAAATGTTCCAAGAAATGATCATGATGATGAATATGCAACTATGTGATGATATTGTGAATTACTGATTATTTATGTAGAACGGAATGATAAAAATAGGAATGTTTGCATTTGGTGTTTTTTGGTATTTAAAAAAATATATATGTTTGTTGAGAAATCTTCATGCACATTCATTCCATACATGGAGTACAATCAATGGCTCACAGTATCATCATATAGTTGTGTGTTCATCACCATGACCATTTTTTAGAACATTTGCATCACTCCAGAAAAAGAAATAAAAAGAAAAACTCATACATACCATGCCCTTTATCCTTCCCTCTCATTGACCATAGTGTTTCCATCTACTCAATTTATTATATGCTTCATCCCCCTATTATTTATTTATTATCCATATGTTTTACTTATCTGTCCACACCCTGGCAATTATTCAAATTTTTTTCTCAAAATTTTCATAATGTAATGCCCTTCGTCTTGATAGCATAAAAGTGGACCTTCTATGTTTTTGCATGAGGAAGAACAAAGGAATGTCATTATTGCAAGGTGCTGAAAATAGATGGTAATTAATATTTTAAAATGTCACCTTATGTGTGAGACTAAAGCAAAAAATGTTTATTTAGTACAAAATTTATATTTTGACTAGTGCATTTCCTGATATAACTTACGTAGATAGTTTGATTGAACACCATAAGAACTTGGAATCTCAGGTAGGACATGAGATTTTGTTGGTTTGTCCAGAGTGATGTCCTGATGAATCCCAGAGTGATTCGATCAGTGAGTGGAAAAGTATTTGCAAAGCCCCATTCAGGGAATGGTGAGAATGGGGAGAAATTCAACTTCCTCAAGTTGAATTCTTGATATTCTCACAAGCAGTGTGGCCAACCAAAGCTATAGGCTGAGCCCCCAGTCTTGGGGTTTGTTCATATGAAACTTAACCCCACAAAGGTTAGGTCAAGTCTACTTAAAGTTTAGGTCTAAGAGTCACCCCCAAGAGAGCCTCTTTTGTTGCTCGGATGTGGCCTCTCTCTCCAGCCAACACAGCAAGCAGACTCGCCACCCTTCCCCTGTCTACGTGGGACATGACTCCCAGGGGTGTGGACCTTCCTGGTAGCGTGGGACAGAAATCCTAGAATGAGCTGAGACTCAGCATCAAGGGATTGAGAAAAACCCTAGAATGAGCTGAGACTCAGCATCAAGGGACTGAGAAAACCTTCTCCACCAAAAGGGGGAAGAGTGAAATGAGACAAAGTGTCAATTGCTGAGAGATTCCAAACAGAGTCAAGAGGTTATCCTGGAGGTTATTCTTATGCATTAAGTAGATATCACCTTGTTATCTAAGATGTAATGGAGAGGCTGGAGGGAACTGCCTGAAAATGTAGAGCTGTGTTCCAGTAGCCATGTTTCTTGAAGATGATTGTATAATGATACAGCTTTCACAATGTAATCATGTGATTGTGAAAACCTTGTGTCTGATGCTCCTTTTATCTACCTCGTCAACAAACGACTAGAACATATGAAATAAAAATAAATAATAGGGGGAACAAATGCTAAAATAAAAAATAAAGTGAACCTTCTATTAATAAATATGACAATACAGGGTTGAGTGAAAAGGGAAGTATAGGCTTCCTCCCGAGAGGGGTCCCTGCTGAAGAGCACAGGAAGGGGTCTGCGTGGCTCTATAGCAGGGGGTCAGGATGTTTTGGTCATCAGGGACTTCGAGTTGTCCATAACCTTCAGAGATCTCTGCTCTAAAGTTTGGGGCCCTCCTCTTTCCTGACTGGTAATAATAACAACAGCTAATACCTGCTCAGCACTTTCTATATGCGGTGCCCTGTGCATTATATGTACATATGCATCATTGAATTCTCACGTCCATCTTATGAGGCAGGTACTGTTCTTTCCCTATTTTAACAGATGGCAAAACTGAGGCACTAAGTCTGAGCCTCTTGCCACTGTCACTTGGCTAAAAAGTGAAGGAGTGATGTGAATCCTGGCAGCGTAACTCCAGAACCTCAATTTTCACATCTGAGATCTAGCCAGGCTTTAAGTACAAACCTTGTAATTCAGCAACGAATAGGACCAAGCTCTGAGTCTTCTGTTCCGTTTTGTTTGCTTTTTGGCTGTTTCTGCACAGAAGGACCTTGAAGGATCAGTGCTTTGAAATGTATCTTTTTTTCCCCCCCAATCCACCACTACTGAAGCGTCTTCCCTACCCTGCTTTATCCTTCATGGCAGTCCGTAGAAGCAGCTGTGCAGTTCCCGGAGCTGTGCCCTCAATGGACACAAGTTGCTAAGCGACCCCAGGCCACCAAAAAGTGCTAGATTCCTATGGTGAGAGAATGTTTTTCTGTATCTTTGACGATCTCAGCCACCTATTTCTGTGATCTAAAACCCATTTTGTAGTAATACCCCTGTCCAAAGGGAGTCAGCAAATGTTTTCAGTAAAAGCCCCGATAGTCAATATTTGAGGCTTTTCCATCACGTCTCAGCTCCGCATAAAAAGCGGCCATCGGAAACACAGAATGAAGGGGCATGACTTGTTTCAGTGAAACTTTATTTATGAAAGCCTACAGGGCCCAGATTTGGGACGCCTGCCTTAGACAATGAGCTCCTTGACTTCTGGAGAACTGTCTTGTCTTTACAATTTCAGTGCTAGTAGTAAAAACATTGCCCAACAGGAAACATAGGATATTGACTTTTTTTTTCTTTGTTTCTTTGCATGCTGTATGGCGGGGTCACATTTCATTCTATTTTCCATGTGAGTATCCCCTTATTGCAGCACCATTTGTTGAATTTTTGTTTTTGTTTGGTTTTTCGTTAGTTCATTTGCTTGTTTGTTTGTCCCTGGGAAATGCATGGGCTGTGACTCGAAACCGGGTCTCTCGCATGGCAGGTGAGACTTCTATCACTGACCTACTTTGCTGGTTGGAAAGGCAGTATGCCGCCTAGAAAAGCCATGTTTTAACCAAAATTCCACTTCATAAAGGTAGAATAATCCCTATTCAATACTGTATGTTTGAAACTGTGATCAGATCATCTCCCTGGATGATATGATTTTGTCAAGAGTGGTTGTCAAACTGGATTAGGTGACGACATGTCTCCACCCATTTGGGTGGGCCTTGATTGGTTTACTGGAGTCCTATAAAAGAGGAAATGTTTTAGAGAATGGGAGATTCAGAGAGAGCAGAGCAGAATGACATAGCCACGAGAAACAGAGTCCACCTGTCAGTGACCTTTGGAGATGAAGGAAAATGCCTCCCCGGGAGCTTCATGAAACAGGAAGCCAGGAGAAGAAGCTAGCAAACTAGAACACCTACTCTCGCATCCCCGATGTGGACTTTTTAAACATTTTTTAATTGTGAAATAAAACTTATATACAGAGGAGTAATACATTTCAAACTACATTTGAACCAGCAATTATAGAGCAAATTTCAAAGTATAGTATGGTTACAGTTCCACAAGTTTAGGTATTTCCTTCTGACTGTTCTAATACATTAGACAATAAAGATAAATATTTATATAATGATCTAGTAGTTGTAATCCTTTGTTAAATTCTGACTTCCTGTTAGAACTCCTCTCTCTCATTTGATCATTCTCTCAATCTTCAGGGATATTTGGGCAATGATCACTCTAACTTTTTCAGATTGAAAGAGGTGTCGACATTACGGGGTAGAGGAATGCAACTAGTTGATATTCTGGGAGAGACTGGAACTGCAACCGAAGAATCAGGATTTGTTTTTTATTTTTAAAATATTTTTATTGATTAGTCTTAACATTCAAACATTCCATGCATCATTTACAATCAGTGACCTACTAGCCATTTTATTTTACTTAACTGTTTGAAGTTCATAATATCATATTATCTTACACTCAATAAAATTCAGTGTTTAAGAAATCAAGTACAGTTTCCTTATTAGAGATGTTGGGATACCTATTTTTCCCTCCATACCTCTTAGTCAGATGCAATTCTTTTTTATGAGGTTTTTTTTTTCCTATTGTAAAATATAACATATACACAAGAAATCAATAAATTTCCAAGTACATCTTAACAAGCAGTTATAGAACAGATTTTAAAGTTTGGTGTGGGTTACAGTTTCACGATTTTGTTTTTTCTTCTAGCTGCTCCAAGTCACTAGAGACCAACAGAAATATCAATATAATGGAGAAATCAGGATTTAAGGGATGATATTGATTACTGAATCATTATATAGATATCCCTTTTTGAGGGAAATATCTGAAATCTCTAAATATAATCCAGGTGCTTTGATCTCTGGCACTGATTGTATAGTCCTTATTTTCTGCCCCTGCAATTGTAAAAACCTTGAGACTAATCTTCATTTGTACCCAGTTATCCAGTTTTTCAACTTCAAAGTCTCGTAATCACTAAAGACAGCCCCTAATGTTTATTAATGAAGGGCCTTGGGTCAGCCCAGAACTAACCCACCCCAAATTCAGTTATCTTGATAAACCGAGACTGCATCTAGTCAAAGCGAGGCTGCCTGACATGCAAAGTAGCTTTAGACTTTAACCTACAAGTCACCTTTACCTCACCATAATACTAAAAACCATGCCTATCATCATATTAAGGCTGACATTATCTTACCTACATTCTGTGACTAAGCATGTAATCAAACTGCACATGCTCAGTAATTAGATCACCTCTAATTACATCATCTGGGGTTCATTACCCTAAACTCATCTTTTTTCTTTTCTTTTTTTTCCCTAATGAAACGATCAGAATTACTGCAGTAGGGTGAGATAGATTTTGGCCACTAGGCCATCTGCTCTCCTGCTATGCACCTCATAATAAACTCTTTCTCTCTTTGAAACTCTGATATCTCAGGAATTGGTTAGTGAGCACATCGAGCAAAATAATCCATGGCCATTGTCCGGTAACTGGGAACCCAGCTGGAGATGGTAGGTTTTTGGAAAGTAATCACAATGCACAGACATTGACTTTGTGTGTGTGTAAATCAAAGTTTACTGATGAAGATACAAAGTCAAGCTTCCTCGAGACACTGATGTTTGAGGAGGACCAACACAGAACCACAACTGGCTGTTCTGGTGTATTTTCACTTGTGAAGTGATCATTTTCAGTGCACATAAATACTTCTGGCTTGTGGCACCTCGGATGATAGGTCTAAGCTAGTTGGGAAAAGAAAGCAAATGCAAAACAAAAGAATCCCCTCAACTGGCCTGTCTCAACCAGCCCATGTCTTGTGGATTAAGTTAGATGGAACATGAAACTGAGTTTGCACTGTGAGGTGACAGCTCTAAATTATGTCTCAGGAGCTTTCAGTTGATTGTACCTTTGCATCCCCTCAGTTTTCTGCATCTGGTTTAGCTTCATAACCCAAGATTCCAAGGCAGGTTATAAAACTGTAAGGAAATAAAGTCATTTGGGCTTACTCTGGGAGAACTAGGGATCTTCCCTCACAGACAAGCTTTGGTTTGGATTGGGGGCAGGGTGTAGGGGGACCCTGAAAGGGTCTTAACAGAACTGAGATTCACAGCCAGAGACTAGTAACTTTCAAATCCTATTTCTAATTAAGGACAAGTTCCGTATACTTTCCTCAATACTCCATTTGGCCCCACTATCATTCCACAACGTCTCACAACTATATAGAATGTTTTGAGTCTTCTCCGTCTGAGCTTCTCTGTCTCTAAAGCACCTCCTAGTGCACTGCAAGAATTAAACCACTGAATTTAGCAAGAGGCGATGAGGTCATCACAATTTCAAATACCAAGTTCTAAGCAGAAAAGGAGACAGCGTTATTATCACTCCAAGCAGAAAAGAAGGGAGACAGGTTATCTTTTTAATAGCAGAGTCTAGCCTCTATGACTTACAAATGTAAGGGGCTGAACCCGATTAATGGCTGACTTGCTTAAGAACATGACCTGATAAAGGGAGTAACAGCTCTTACAATCACAAAGGCACACGATAAGGGCTTTTACAATCATTTCAGATATCAAGGCAGCTGAATAATAAATAGTTTAGAGATTTCAGGCCTGTCTACTCCAATATACCAGAAAGCAAAAAAGGAGTATCTATATCATGATTCAGTAACCAAAATCATCCCTTAAATGCTAATTCATCCCTTACTGCCCATTTTAAGGGTTCTAAGAGGTCGGCTGCCGGCACTCCTATACTATCAAGACACCCCAGTGCCTGCCCCAGAGCCGGGATGCGTGGCTGTGAGAGGAAGAGAATATATGGGCCAGACAGAGTTTCGGGGTCACCCGCTCTGGCTCGCACTGTTGGGGTTCCTCTGAGCCCACACGGCACAGCCCGGGAACCCCAGACCCTCCTCCCACCCTCCCCAGACAGTCGGTAAGTCGCAGCGGGATCACCAAACCCCAAGAACGCCCATTTCCAACAGAAACCTGCCCAAAATAGCTCCTTCCGGTAACGCGCGCGCAATGAAACCTGGGTCGGCCCCTGGAGGCGGGGCCTAGGTGCAGCCCCGCCCCTCGCTTCCGGCTCGGATCCGGCGCCGCGGGGCACCGCTGCGGCCCCGCCCTCCTCCAGCGAGGCAGCCCCGCCCCTCCGGGCCAGCCCGTCTCGTGACGTCACTTCCGGGGCGGTCCGGCGGGACCCGAGCAGGGGCGGCTTCCCTGAGCAGCGTTGGCTCCCCGCCGGCCGAGCTGTCCGCTGCCGGCCACGTCCTCGCGCCGGGCCTCGGGCGCTTCCCCGCCGTTCCAGGGCCGCCGCAGGCCTGCAGCGCTCGGGTAAGGGGCCCGCGCTGCTCGGGGAGCTGTTGTCAGGGCTCCCTGACCGGCTTGAGGGTGCAAGAGAGAGGTGCGGGCAAGAGAAAAGATAAATGGGGCAGAGAGTGCGAGACGCTGAGGAATGGGCTCGAGCAGAGTGGACGGGCTTGGAGGAGTTAGTCGGGGCCGAGACTGCTGGGGGAGCCTGGAGGGGCGCCCAGGAGGCAGGGGGAGGGAGGAGGCTGAGGTGATCCCCACGAGGGAGGCCCAGGTTGCTCAGTTTGGGAGTAGAGGATGGGAAAGTTGGGAGACTCTTGTCATCAAGAGATACCCCACCCCACCCCACTCCACCCCAAAGCCAGCACCAGACAGGGCCCCAGGAAGTGAAGTGCTGGGAGAAAGAGGAGCTGGGCCTTTGGGTGGCCCGGGCCTCCCCCCAGGCCCTCTTTACCTGACACAGGGTTGCACATTTCAGATTTTCTGCCCATCTGTCTCCCCTGCTTAGTTCTACCATGCGAGAGTTCCCGCTACTTACTGTGTATATTTAACCGTTAGGTGGATAAGGGGAAGTAAAATCCACATGGTCTGCCACAGACAGAAATGTGGTGCTTAGAAATCTGCCTTTGACAATGTGCCGTTATTTTCCCCCATCTGCTGGAAGCATCTCTTAAAAGTTCAATGAACTCGGTGAGGAAGGTATTTAAAATACAGAATTTCAGTTTATAGACTTTTCCTGCCTGATGGACAAGGAATGTCAGATCTCTGCAAATTGCCAGCAAAAACTAGACCTTGATCAGCCTTCAGCTGTGATAACAAAACTTCCGGAAACCTGGAAATTAGTTATCACGCTTTAAGTAGGGACTGTAATTAAGACAGCATCCAGGCTTCCAGCTTCTCACTTGCTGCAGAGACACACATCCTTTGGACCTCAGGGCGATGTCTAGATTCTTAGCTTGGTGACGTGTCACGATCAGACACCTGCAGTCTGCTTTGCATTTACTTCCGCAATACCTACTCCTGGTGTATCAGAGTAGGGACAGGGGCAATGTGACAGCTGGTAAGTATCAACTGCATGATGAGATGTGGGGACAACACTCGCCATCCCTCACCAAATCTGAGGATGTGTTGGATCGCTGGGACCTGGTTATGCCAGGAAAAAAGAATTCATCAATTTAGAGTCTGATTTCATGCAGCTTGTTTGAGGCATCCCACATGTTACAAAAGGGGTAAATTCAAGCCAAGGTTTGGAAAATCAGAGACAGAAGATGTTAGGACGCACCTTAAAGTCACTGGCCAGGATAGGATCAGGAACTCGACCAGCCCAGGGGCACAGACCCTGCGGGGGTGGGGTGGGGTTGGACAGAGCTTTCATCGAGTACCACTTAGCTCAGAAGGGTGCTACTGCACCTTCCTTGCAGATCTTGTAGGGACCTGACCCCTGGAAAGGGGGAGTTCCAGTACCAGCTTAACCTCCCATCCGTCCTTCCGTCTGCTCTGATCTCCCACTCATACTTGCTTAGTTCTTTCTTGCTTATTCCCCTCCTCTCCTGGGGCTCTTTTTTTTTTTTTTCCACCTATAGGGACTGATGCTTTAGTCAACCCAGTCCCTCTGTACCAGATAATGAGAATAACTGGCTAGGTCCTGAGAGTCAGACTGCTGTGAGGGCTAGATACATTCCCTCTTGGAAGGCTTCTGGCAGCCCTTGCAGGAGAAACTATTATTTTCAATCTTATTAATGGGTTTGTTCATTAGCAGTCCACTAATATTTTCAATCTTATTAATGAGTTTGTTCATTAGCAGCCCACTAATAGAGATGAGCACAAGCCCCCACATGTGAATCTCGACATTTGGAATCAACTGTTGGAAACTGGAGGCAGGACCATACCAGAGAGATGAGGTCACATCCCGAGGGCCTGTTCTTGACTTGCCATAGCAGTCAATTCCTGTTTCTCTCCGGGGTGGGGGTGGGTGGGGGTGGGGAGCACCAGTCCCACTGGCTGGGCGTGAATCCCGTTTTGGCTCCACCTGTGTGCACTTGCTTTTGGGTCTGTCACCGTGTGGGTGGTTATTTACAAACATGCATGGATGTGATTGCACAGGTGTGTGTGACTTACACAGATACACCTGTGTGGCTCTGGGCATGCAAGCGAGTGTGTGCCTGTGTGCACGCACACGTGTGCTTTAGGTAACAGGCCCACGGTGGTTAACAGGCCTCAACACCTACTAATATCTACCCGCTGATGAGCTGTTTCTTTAATCTCCAGGATTTAAAGTAAATGTTCATTGATGACAGAATCATTTGCACTGGTTAGTATATTTGTGTTCCAGCTGTAGTCAAAGTTTTGGCTGGGCTCTGGAAAAATGGATCTCCTCATATGCAAATCACGTGGCTTCTCTAAATTATTAAGATCTATTTGTGAAACTGTATGTGGGATTACTCGGTGCCTTTCCTGCCTTGCAGCTCAAAGTATTTGAAGAAAATCAGACGTTTTCTTTCATTTGAGCCTTTCAGAAGTGTTTTTAAAGGTGACAGATGCTTATATATATATATATATATATATATATATAAATAGAAAATGAAAACTGGGAGATCTATTTCCCAGGGTCAACCATTATTTACATTCTGATGCAAATCTTTGGGACCCATTATTATAAGCCTGTTTAAACAAAAATGGGTACATGTTGTGGTGTAACCTGCTTTTTTCACTTACTGATGCATGTTGCATTTCTTCCCATGTCGAAAATATGTATACTTTTAAATAGCTGCTGTAGTATATTTCTTATGGTACCATGTTGTGGATGGGGCCATACTTTGCAAAATCATTCCAGTCTTCTGTTATTATAAATAATGCTGTGATGAACATCTTTGTAGATCTCTGTCTTTGAACACCTGTCCAGTTGCTTCCTTAGAAGAAATTCCAGCTGTAGAAATTGCTAGGTCAGATGTTTTGACAGTGTAACGTTTTGGTACATCTTGTGACTTTCCTAGTACCACTATTTCAGTGCCTCCTTCCTCACTGAATTTCTCCCCCATGCGGTTCCTAAGGAGCATTTACTCTTTTTCAACTCCTAGATGTGCCTGAAACCAGGGTGGAGCATCTGCCTGTGTCCCACATGTGCCCCCAGACATGCCACGGCCTGGGAGTGCTCCACGAAGCTGCTCCACCGCCTGCAAAGCCAGACCTCACCCGGCAAGCAAACCACGCCAAGCTCGCAGCTCTCCAAGGAGGAGGGAAGCCCAGCCTGGGAGCACGTCCTGACCAGCTGCCTCTGGTGAGTGTCTGAGGCCCTGCAGATCAGGCATACCTGCTTGGTGACCACACAAGGAGCCGGGAAGGCAAAGCCAAAGGGCTGAACCTCACAGTAACTAAGAGGAGTCCAGTCTGTGGCCCTCCAGTGTCAGAGGTCCTGCCCTCTAGGGTGGTCCACAGCTAGGGACGGGTGGGAGAGGATGGGAACGTGAGGGCCACAGTGGTCCTCTTCTGCTACTGTGACACCAATACCAGTTACAGCAGGCTTCCTCTCGGCCTTGTGTCCTGATACCAACGGGAGCCCCCGTGTGCCACAGCCTACCCCCTTTCTCACTGCACGGAGGGTGAAGGAGGCACCTGTCAGCAGAAGAGGCCTCCCTGGACCCAGGACCCAGACAGTGTGTGTCTGTTCTAGAGTGAGAAACTAGACAGGAAGGAAGAGATTCACTGGGTACAATGTATCTAACTTGAGTGCCTACTTCCCTGTCTCAGCTGAAACAACAGCTCTGATATTCTCTGAAGTGCTGGAGCAAGGGACAGCAAAGGACAGCGCAGACCAGGGCCAAATGCCACCCACTGTCTGTTTTTGTAAATAAAGTGTTATTGGCACACAGCCACACCCATTCGTTTATCTCTCATCCATGGCTGCTTGGCAGAATTGAGAAGCTGTGGCAGGGACCACGGTGGCCCACAAAGCTCAAAATCTCTGCCACACCCTGCTCTAGAGATTTGTAGAGAAGGGACAGCAACAGGATGAAGACTGGGCTGTATTCAGAGAGCCAGGACCCCCTGTGCATGCAGGGAACTCCCTGACCCCATCTCACCCCCAGACTCAGCTAGAAGACTCCAAGCCCAGGGCTGAGAAACAGAAGCTTCTCAGGCCCAGTGGTACTGGCATTTTAAATGCATTCAGGAGATGTGACCAGCCAAAGCTGGAGCCAGCTAAATATGTTGATTTACCCAGAGCCCAGCTGCACAGCCTCAGCTAACGAGAAGATTGTGGGTTCTTTGTGCCTGAGACCTTCCAGTTTCAGTCCTTCCCTGTCCTGATGTTGGGTTATTTCTTTTCTCCCTACCCTTCCCCCACTTTTTGCCCTGCCAGAACAAAGAATGCTTTTTGCACTCTCGAAACCAAATGCAAATTTGCAATTTGTAGGGCTGCGTAGCTTTTCTAAGCATGTAAGACACCAGCAGTCCCCACTGATGATTTTGGAGGAAAAACCCAAACTGGAAGCTAGAATAAAGTCAGAGACTTGGACGGGAATTAGAAGCATCAGGGAATGCACAGCCTTCCAGAAGCGCTTGTGTTCAGAGTGTTCTGGGCATGGGACACTTTACAGCGGTCTCCCACTGATCACAGGAGACAGAAGGCCACCTGGCCCCCACCCTGATACCCCTTTCCACTGCATGGGGCTGCTTTTGTGTATCTCCCCACGAGACTGTGGTATATCAGTGAGCCCAGGATGAAGCAGCCTGGGCCCATGAGCCCCGAAAGCCCGCTGGTGCCAAACTCAAATTCTTATGCATCTAATTGCTTTAAAAATAGCCCAGATGAGCAATTTTTAGCCATTTATAGTTGTCTGGCTTTGTTCACCCTGGGAAACTGAGCCCAGCATCTGCTAGCCATAGATAAGAAAAGCCCTGTAGTTTTAAGACCCAAGCCTCCCTGCCATGCTGACCTGGCAGCATGGCCTAGACTCCTCAGCTCCCCACCCCACCCCGGCCAAGAGTTCCCTTTCTCTCTTCTGCTTCTGGTGGCCTCTGCAGTCTCCTGCTCAGAGGGGTTGCCCCATTTCTTGCAGCCCATCTACAGCTTGCATGTGACCGCCACCTAGTGGCCAGCCTTCTTCCTGAGCAACTCTGAAATCCTCCAGCCTGAAGGCCCAGGGCCCTGAAGTGTGTCCTGGGGTGGGTGATGGTTCAGCCTGGAGGCAGCTGCTTCCCCCAAACCATCCGACCGGCCCCGCATCAGTGCCAGGTATTCTGCCGGGTGCTCATGGGTGTTACATGAGCTCGTGTCACGGTCACGTGGCTCCAGGGGGCTCTGGGGCACGCAGGACTGGCCCAGTGGCTCAGTTTTACAAGGTTGTCATGAAAATACCACTGACAAGGTGTTTTGCACTTCCAGACAGAAGTGTATTGTGTCACAGCTCTGGGGGCTGGAAATCGGAAATCCAGGCATCGGCAGAGCCGTACCTCATCTCCCTCCACATTCCTTGGCTTGGCGCAGCATCAGACAGTCTCTGCCTTTGTCACATGGCCGTAGCTCACTCTCTGTCCCTCTGTGTCCAGAGTTCCTCTCTTTATGAAGATCCACCCTGATCCATCTTCAGAGATCTGGTTTACAAATAAGCACACATTCACGGGACTGGGGCTCAGGACTTGATCCTGCCTTATTGGGGAAGCAGCTCAACCCATAACAGCCGGGGTCACTCAGTCGGCCCAGGCAGGAGCTGGGATTTGATCCCCAGCAGATCTTCCCCCACAACCCCCATATCCCTCCATGGGTACTCGCCCCCAATCCTGTTGTGTTTCCAAGAGAATGATAACGAACGCTGGAAAAGCTAACAAGCCGCTCGAGAGAGGTGGTGGTGACTTGCCTCTCGTCCCTAAGTAATGGATGAGCACCTGCCCCTGCCCCCCAGCTCCAGTCCCCTGAAGCCACAGGGTCTGGGGTCTCTCTGTTAGGGGCTAAGTGCTGATTTCCTTATGCCCATGACCTTTCTTTTCACTATTAAAATTTTTACTTAAAAAAAAAAATCTGTTTTTCCTAAAGATGTATTAACACCTCTGCATCACTTCTATAGAGCATTAGAAGGAAGGCAAGTGAGACAGGCAGCTGTGGGACCTGTGCTGCCCTTGAAGTGGAGGAGTCATTAATTCACTCATTCATTCATTCAGCCGCCACTGAGCCCCTGTGGGGGCCCCAGAATTCTGGAAGTGAGAAAGAGAGACACAGCCCTGCCCTCAGGGAGCTTATGGCAGATGGAAGAAGACAGGCATGGAAGCAAGCGAGGGCACCAGGAGATGCCAGGGCTGGAGGACAGCACTGTGAGAAGCGTTTCGGGGCTGAGGGCAGGTTGGGCAGGAGCGGCTTCTCCCTGGGGGCCCCCTGGGTGGGGACTTTGAGATGAGCAGGTGCTCCCAGGCAGAGGGCCTGGTGAGGGGCTCAGCCTGCTGCTGTGTGGGAGCTGCAGGTTTCACACGGGGGCTTTGAGATGAGCAGGTGCTCCCTGGTAGAGGTTTCACATACGTGGGGCGGGGCCGGGAGCAGAGAAGAGAGAGCCTGGTCTTGAAGGGCCCCAAGGCTGTGGTAAGGAGCTGTGGGTTTTCCCAGGACAGTGAAGGGCCTAACCAAGGGCAGGCAGGCTCGGCCTGTAGGGTGCCGGGATCTTCTCGCAGTTGTGGGGTGGCAGCAGCTCAGGGCCGGGGTGGGAATTGTTGAAGGAGATTGAGTTGCAGCTTTGAAGATCCGTGGAAGGAGCGAGCCCATCTGGTCACCAGGCCCAACAGGTGTGGCAGGACTGCCGAGGAAGCAGTTAGCATCCATGCCCGGGCGAGGAAGTGACCTGACATTTCCCTTCCACAGCAGGGTGCTGGCTCAGCGGGAGCACAGCTTGGAAGCTCTGTGGCGCCCAGGAGGGCTCAGTGGAGAAAGCAAAGGCCTAGGTTGTCCTCCCGCAGGACCAATTGTGAAGGAGGCCTCGGGAGTCCCAGTCTGGTCACCTGCAGACTCCCGGCGTGCCTTTGTCATCAGCTGCTTTCTGCCTTGCACCCCGTGCCCTTCCCTCCAGGTGCCTCTCCATCATCTGTCAGAGTGTGGCCCAGAAGCCACTTTCCCAGGAAACCGGCTGTCCTCCCGCCCCGAGCTGAATCCAGCACTTCCTCTGGGCCCCTACAACACCCTCCCTCTCCGCCCTCTGCCCAGGTTCCCTCCCAGCCTCTGCCCACTCCTCAAAGCCTCTCAGTCTCCTGCTTCCTCTTGACTCACCTCTGCCCTGCACTTGTGCCCGCTTACAGTGATATCTTCTCTTTCTCTCTCCCAGACAATAGGCCCTCTGGGGATAGGGTCCTGTGTTTTCCAGCTTTGTGTCCTAAGTGCAATGCCTCACACGTGTGTAGGTACTTGGCTAATATTGTATGGGTGGGTGGGTGGATGGAGGGATGGATGGATGGGTGGGTGGGTGGATGGAGGAATGGATGGATGGGTGGGTGGGTGGATGGAGGGATGGATGGATGGGTGGGTGGGTGGATGGAGGGATGGATGGATGGGTAGATGGAGGGATGATGGGTGGATGGAGGGATGGATGGATAGATGGGTGTGTGAATGGAGAGATGGATGAGTAGGTGTGTGGATGGTGGGTGGATAGAGGGATGGATGGATGGGTGAGTTTGGATGGTTAGAAGGATAGATGGGTGGATAGGTGGGTAGGTGGATGGATGGAAGGGTGGATGTGTGTGTGATCTCAGGATTGGGATGATGGAAACTTGCTGAGGAAGGGACTCTTAGTGAAATCAGGATCAAGTGCTTTAAGCCCATCCGATGCCAGGCCCTGGACAGATCGTTACTACAACCACGGCTGAGACGTGCTGCGCTCTTACTGGGTCCTAGCCCTGAGCTAAGCATTGACTCACTTTGCAGCCCAGGCCTCCCAGTAGCCCTCCACACGAGGTGCTGGGCCGAGCCCCAGGCCTCTGGGGCCGCTGCATGGAACTGACCAGATGCCTTCTGACCCACATATTTTCTTGACCACAGAGCCCTCTGCGAGCAGAAGGAAATCATTCACTGCCTGAGGAGCTGACCAGCCTAGCTCAGCCGCAAGATGTGGACAGTCCTTGTGCTCATTTGGATTTCCTCCCTGTCCTTATCTGAAAACCAAGAGACGTCATCACTTGACTCATGTAAGTGAGAAAACTGTGGTGGCCGGGCAGGCCAGCAGTGGCCCAAAGCATTAGGCCAACAGTGGCCCAAACCATCACCCAGGCCAGTGCCAGTGAGTTGGGCAGCCCAGATGCTGGGCTGAGCAGGATTACCAGGCAGAGCCTCTCCAGGGCCAGCATGGGGAAGGAGCCCCCGACAGGACCCAGGAGCTGAGCCCTGGAAGGTTCACTTGCTCAACCCAGCAAAATTAGATTTCTTCTATAAATTTAATCTTCAGTGGGAAGTTCATTCTTTCATGCATCAAACATTTAATTGCATGCCTCCTCTGCCAGGCACTGTTGATCCCCAAGAAATCCTGCAGCAAATCCTTTCATCAAGCCAAGAATTGTTTAACAGTGTGAATATCTGTACAGTGATGTGTCAGGGTGTGGGTTTAGTGGGTTTTCTCACGGGGATCGACGCCTGCATGTTCCCTCTGTCTGATGTTTTGGGAATGTGCAGTTCTTAAGCCTTCCATGGGCTTGGGGTTCAGAGAAGTGATACCAAGGGCTTGGCAGTGAGAAGACAAGAGGGTGTCCTGCTCACCCATCGCTCCCTTCCCTCCTCCTGGGCTGGGGAAGGAAGGGTTGGCAAAGCCAGCCTGAGCCAGCCCAGAAGAGCTGGAAATGGAGACGATATCTGAGTTCCCCCTGTGCATAACTGAAAGTGACCATATCTTTTCTCTTCCTTTTTTGACCTTAATGCTACTCAGTCCATAACCTGACGGGGATTAGTTTAGTCCAGAAAAATGCATCTGTGGAGATATCGGGAACAGTTGGTACCAGAACGTCTGGAAACATAACTTCGGTGACGCCTTCCCCTGTCACATTAACCAAAGCGACTTCGATGGTCAACAGCAACTATACTGAGGTCACAGCAGAGACAACAAGCAGGACAGGGGTAGGGGCTTTAACTGTTGCAGGGGGCACAGCTGACCATGTGGCTTCCGGTACACCCATGCTGGCCACATCATCAGTCTCCACGTTGGCTGCCCGGGCTGTGTCCCCAACCTCCCCTGGGCTCTCGTCTCTCAGCACACCCCGTGTCCAAGTGCCAAGCAGTAGCATGCTGCCAAGGACGGCAGTGTTGGTGAGCTTGGCCCCAAGTACTGTAACCACAGCTGCAGCCACACCCAATGCAGGCAGTCCAGGAAACATGCACAATTCCTCTGAGCACTTGGCCAGTAGCCCCCCGGCAGACCCTGCCCTCACCACGAGCCCCCAGGTACTGAACGTGTCTGCACAAGCTTCCGCCACCCAGGTGTCAACGGGCCGGCCCAAGGTCACCACTGTGAGCAGGGCCACACCCACCCTCTCACCCACCACCCAAGAGCCCACCACCCTCCCCTCGGTGACCTCTGTGGCCACAACAGCAGGTACCACGAGCAACGCACAAGCAGGGGAGCTGAATACCAGCACAGTGCCAGCACACCATGCCAGCCCGACCCCTACACGGGCGGCCACATCCCCTACGACACATACACAGCCGAACCCTGCCCTGCCCACCCAGGCCACCGAGGGACCAGGTATACCCCAGACACCGGAGCAGCTTGGGACCGAAGCCACACCGGGGGCTGCCTCCACCAGACTGACACCCGGGAGCTCAGGGGGCCCCACGATGCAGGCCACAACCTCGTGCCAGCCCAGCACCCAGGGCCACCACCTGGTGGCCACCTCTGAGCTGCTGCCCCAGTTTTGGGTGAACAGATCTGTTCTGCTGGTGGTGCTCTTACTCGGGGTGACCCTTTTCATCACGGTCTTGGTTTTATTTGCCCTGCAAGCCTACGAAAGCTACAAGAGGAAGGACTATACCCAGGTGGACTATTTGATTAATGGGATGTACGCAGACTCGGAAATGTGAAGGCCGTGGGAAGGCTGGCCGTGGCCGCTGGCCGACTGGAGCGGTTGCAAGGCCGGCCCCTCTCCCCGTCCTCTCCTTTGGCCTCTGATGCCGAACCAAGTGCTTCCAAATTCTTTTGGTGCAATTTAGGAAATATGCCAGATGCTTAAACACATTTAATTGCCACCCGATTAATTCCATGATCACTAAAGAATTGCTGCTTTTTTTCATAATTTATTTTTGTAAACGATCATGTTGGCAGGTGCAGGCAATAATTCTGCTGCTGGGCGTGGGGGGGCGAATCCCGAGGAGGATTAAAGCCATGGCTGCTTTCCCATCAGATCATCCCTCTGCCTTTGTGCAAGCTCTGTCTGCCCACCACTGCTCAAGGGGAAGGCTTTTTGAGATGTGTATGGCAGGGTTTATTTTCGTAAATGTTGAACATTACTTAACTATGACATTCTGAAGTCCTGGAGGTTTGCCATCTTGGTGCTGCTTCCTTGGACTTCACTCTTATGCCCAGATCTGCTCCGGGGGGTCTCTGGCCCCACCTGGAGACAGGGCCCCGCCCTTTCATCCTCCTTTTTCTGGACTCTTAGGTGGAAATTGTCTAGAGCCTGAGTTTGGGCATGAAAGAGCTGAGTCCAGCACTCCATACCTGGACACTCATCTTTTTACAGCCCCACAGTGTAACAGCAGTCAGCCTGGACCTGGTGAGACAAAATCCCTAGTCACGCTAACATCGCTGAGTGTTTGCTGCAAGCCCATCTCATGTAAATCTCGTGACCTCCTTGTGATGTGGGGGCGAGCACTACTCTGACCAGCGAGGCTGAGAACCTTGCCCGAGGTTACCCTGGAAGCTGGGGGCAGGCTGGGATTCCACCCAGGCCTGGGGACCCAGAGCCCACTCCTCAGCAGGACACAGGACAAGCCATCAGATCCCCCTGGGGTCCAGGCTCCAGAGAAACCTCAGAGGAGCAGTAAACAGCTGGTTCAGAGCTCCTGGTCTGAACACCCAAGCACATAACTCCTTTAGCCCTTACTGCATCGTTGTAGTTTCCTGGGCTGCTGAAAACGGATGCTGTGAAATGGGTCGGCTTTAAACAGTGGGAGTTTATTAGCTTAGAGTTTGAGGCTGTGAGAATGTCCTGATAAGGCATCATCAAGGTTATGCCCTCTTACCAAAGCCCAGCTGCTGGCGAGTCCTGGCTCCTCTGTCACAGGGTGGCATCTGCTGGTCTCCCCCTTTTCCTCTGGTTTCGTTTCTGTATCTCCCTCTCTCTCCGTTCTGTTTATAAAGGACTGCAGTAATGGGATTACTCACCCTGGATGCAGCGGGTCACACCTTAACTGAAGTGGCCTCATCACAAGGCCCTACTCACAATAGGTTTACCTCCAAATCTAATGCATTAGATTGAAGAACGTGCTTTTCTGGGGTACATACAGTTTTACACCACCACACTCCACCCTCTAGATCCCAAAAAGACATGCTCTTTCCCCATACCAAGCACATTCATTCCATTACAACGTCACAGAGCCCTGTTATTTCATTAACTGCCAAGTACAAAGTCTCATCAACATCGGTTCTGGGTGTGGTCTGTCCTGGGGCACAGTTCCCCTCTGCGGACCTGTGAGACCCAGAGGACAAGTTGCCTGCTGCCAATAAACGAAGGACAGGCACAGACAAATATTCACAGTCCCATTCCCATAGGGAGAAATTGGAAGGAAAACAAAAATGCTGAAACCCAGTAGGGCACACTCGGTTAGATTTCAAAGTCTGAGAGGCATCTGTGGAACAATGTTTTGTCTTCCAGGCCTGATGGAGCCGTAGCCCCATTCCTTCGTTGTTAAGGAGCCATGCTGTCCTGAAAACACTGGGGTGAAAGTTCTACCTCTTCAGGCACTGGGGTGGCGGCCAGACTCTCTGCAGTCCCCCAGGCATCTGAGAAAACCAGGGCGGTAATATTCTCCCGGATCAATGGGGCAGAGGCCCACCCTCTCCAAGCACCTTTTCCACACACATGGGTGGGTCCACTGTCTTGGCCTGAGAATCTGTCTTTGGTTCAGACCTCAGCTTCCATGGTTCTGCTGTTGAAGTGCTTTTTCCTTCAATCTGTCCATTTCAGTCCAGGCTGGCAGTGGTTCTGTTCATACAGATACTGCAAAAAGTCTTATTGGTTTCACATTTAGTACACATGGGTCCAATTCATCAGACAGTAGGACTTTCCACAGACCCTTCCTGGATTGCTGCACCTTCAGTCCCGACTGTCACTGAAATGACTGACGGGTTCCATGGTCAGTAAAACCCTCACATGGAGCAATATTTTCTGGGAACTCACTTACTGGGGGCTCAGAATTTTCCGCACCATCAGTTTCTGGTTTCTTTGTGTCCAGGAGTTTAGTTCTTAGCTTAGCCCTTTCCTCTTGCATTTTATTATAAGCTGAAAGGAGAAACCAAACTGTACTTTCCGTATTTAGTTCGGAATTCTCTTCAGCTAAAAATCCACGCTCATCACTCTAAAATTCTGCCTTCCATCCAACATCCGAAGTCAATTTTGTCATGCTCTCTGCCCCTTTAAAATGCCCCTTTCTTCCAGTTTCTACTGATACACATTCGTCATTTTTGTCTAAGGCCTCATTGAAAGTATCATTGAGGTCTATATTTCTACAGTCTCTTCAGAGTAATGTAGGCCTTTTTCATCAAGCCCCTTACAGTTCTACCAGCCTCTATCCATTATCCAATTCCAAAACCATATCTACATTTTTCGGTATTTGCAATAGTAGCACCCCACTCTCCTGGTGCCAAAATCTGTTTTAGTTTCCTAGGTACCTCAAAGCAGTTACCATGAAATGGGTTGGCCTTAAACAAATGGGAATTTATTATTTTGCACTTTGAGGCCATTAGAATGTCCAAATTAAGGATCATCAAGGTGTTGCTTTCTTCCCAAAGACCAGTCCCTGCGATCCGAGGCTCCTCTGTCACATGGCAATGTCTGCTCATCTCTCCCTTCTCTTTTGGGTTTCATTACCTTCAGCCTCTTCCTCTCTCAATCTCTCTCATTTTCTCTCTCTCCCTCTCTCTCTGCCTTTCTCTCTCTCCCTCTCTCTCTTTCTTTCTCTCCCTCTCTCTCTCTCTCTGTCTCTCTTTCTCTTTCTCTGTCTCTCTCTGTATTCATTCTATTTATAAAAGACTCCAGTAATAGGATTAAGTCCCATCCTAGATGAAGTGGTTGCACCTTAACTGAAGTAACCTCAACAAAAGATCCTACTTACAATGGGTTTACTCCCGCAGGAATGTATTAGATTTAAGAACAGGCTTTTCTAGGAGTACATTCAGTTTCAAACAACCACAATAACCCTAGGAGATAGGGGTGTGATCCCCATTTTAAAGATGGGCCAATGGAGGCACAGAGAAGTAAATCATTCATACAGAGGGGATACTAGTTTGCTAAAGCTGCCAGAATGCAATATACTAGAAATGGAACAGCTTTTAAAAAGGGAATTTACTAAGTTGCGAGTTACAATTCTAAGGCCATGAAAATGTCCAAATTAAGGTACCAGGAAGAGGTTACCTTCACTCAAGAAAGGCTGATGGGGTGGGCCACAGTGGCTCAGCAGGCAAGAATGCTTGTCTGCCATGCCAGAGGACCTGGGTTCAATTCCCGGTGCCTGCCCATGCTATCCAGAACTCCTCTGTAAAAAAAAAAAAAAAAGGCTGATGCTATCCAGAACTCCTCTGTCAGCTAGAAAGGCACGTGGCTAGCATCTGCTGGACCCTTGCCCCTAGGCTCTGTTGCTTTCAGCCTGTTTCCTCTCTAAGCATCTGTGGGTCTTCATTTAGCTCCTCCAGAACACAACTCTGGGCTCTGGCTTGTTTAGCGTCTCACGGGAAGGCACATGGTGATGTCTGCTGGGCTCTGCCTGTGTCTAGGCATCTGCTGTCTTTGTTGGCCTCAAAGTGTTTCCAAACATCCATGTCGCTGTCAGCTCTGAAGCAACTGTTCTCCAAGTGTCTCATCTGCATTTCCAAATGTCTGTGCCTGCATCTGTATGTTGGGTTTCTCCACAATATTTCCCCTTTTAAAGGACTGTAGTAAACTAGTCAAGACCCACCTCTAATGGGTGGAGTCACATCTCCATCTAATCAAAAGGTCACACCCACAATTGGGTGTGTCACATCTCCATGGGTGTGATCTAATCAAAAGTTTCCACCCTACGGTATTGAATCAGGATTCAAAGAAACGGCTGGATTGAATCAGGATTAAAGCATGGCTTTTCTGGGGTACGTAATAGTTTCAAATCACACAGAGGGCCAGAGTTGGAACTCAAACTTGGATCTGAAGTCCTGGCTGTTCCTTGAGCTGCTTTATTTTCCATCTGCCCTGGACTCAGAGGCTCCAGCCTTTTTCTGTCACTGTCCAAGGCATCAAGAGCTGATGGGCAACAGACTGGTGGACCCCGTAAAGCTGTGTAACAGCCCAGTTCAGCATCTGCTCCTTGTGTACCAGGAGTAAGCTATGGAATGCTCTGGAAGCTTGCTTGCTTCATCTGCAAAATGGGGAGGGAAAGAGTAATGTCTGTCTTAGATGTCAAGGAATGGTGCCTGGCCCAAAAGCTGAAGGAGCTGTCCTCTTGATTTTCAACAACTCTAAACACTGAGGAGATGGAAGCATTTTTGTCCAGACTTTACAGTTTCCTCATCACAGAAATCTCTCTGAACTAGGCCTGGGGGCTGGCTTCTCATTTAAATTCTGCCTCCTCCAAAAAGGATGTCAAATGCTCCATAATAAGAGACGAAGATTTAGTAAACTCCCAAACCGCTGGAATAATTGGGGGCCAAGGGTGAAGAAATACACGGAATGGGGAGCCTGGGCCCTCAATTCCCCACAGCCCTCCCTTGAATTCTCACTCCCTCCTGGCTTTCCCCGGACCTCTGTTTTCCAGCTACGTAGGCCTGCTGCCCCCACCCAGTTTCCCTTCTCTCCAGCCCCCACCTGTCATGCTCTGTCCACTGAGTGCCGGGCCCCACTTTGTGCCTTCTCCGTGCCTTCCTTACCAGACCCCATCCCACACCCAGGCCACCCCTGCCTGTGCAGTGCCGGGAGCTGGCACTGAGGATGGCTGGGAAGCACGGCACTTCCAGCCCCTGCTTGTCGCCCTCCTGTCCCGTGCTCCAGGCCAGTCCTCAGCCTTGTCTTCCAGTCTGCTGCCTGGACCCAGCGGTGGGCCCAGCAGCTCTGCGCATCAGGGTGGAGGTCATGGGGCTGTAGAGGGCGCCCCTTGGCTTGGCCAGGCACCACCCTGGGGGCCCAGGGCCTGGCCTGGCTGGCAGGGTCTCACTGCAGGGAGCCGGAGTGCTCACACAGATCTGGGTGCCTTGTCCCTTTCCAGGCATCTGAAGGCGAGGGAATGTCAGACCCAGAGTGGCCCGTGGAGCTCCCCTAGGTGTACAGTTGTGCCCAGGGGCCTCTGCCCAGCGCCCCTACAGCCGAGGAGTGGGGTCACAGGGCCTGCCTGTCCCCTGCCCCAGCCAGGGGCTCCAAATTCCCTGGTACCCTAAGAGGTTTGGTCACACCTGCTACCCCTCCCTCTGTGAGGACCCCATTCCTGACCTTTGCTCTCACCTATGTGGCTCCCCAGGTGGGCCATGGGTGCCTCAAGCTCATCACACCCAGGACTGGGCCCAGCACCTGCACAGGGCGGGAGAAGGGGGGGGCGTGCTCGGCCCCTAGGTCCCCCTTTTCCTAATGGCCTCACTGACGTGAGCTGGAAACCCAAGCTTGGCCCTTGAGTCCAGTTGAGCAGCCTGAGTATCCCCGCAATCGGCCGCTCCAGCCCCTGCACTGCTGCCCTACCTCGGGTGTCACATCCTGCCTGGCCCCTCCTCCCTGTCCCCAGGCTGACCCTGGCCCCTCCAGCCTGGCACCCCTTCAACCACAAATCCATGCAAAGCCCTTCCCTGCATGAAAGCTCCTCTGCCTGCTTTCAGCACCAGGGCAGAGCCTTCTGGGGGTCCTGGCCAAGTGGAGTAGAGAAGAACCGGTTTCTAGAAAGCCCCCAGGGGCTGAGGGTCATGGGAGGATCCCTTCATCACAGCCCTGTCCAAACCTAGGGGACCGAGGCCTGAGCCCCAGGCTGTGCCCGCCTTGGAGGCTACCTGACTGCAGGTGAGTAAGCACTCCGGAGACTCCTGGTGTGATGGGTGAGACCCCACACCAGCGTGAGAAGCACAGTGAAGAAGGCGTGGGGGTGGGGGTGCAGGTGTGACCTGTCTTGGGAAGGTCAGGGAAGGCTGCCTGGCAGAGTGGTCCTCAGAGGCTCCCTGGGCTGGACTTCCTGCTTCTGCAGCCGCAGCTCTGGCTCATTCGGTGCCCAAGCCACACTGACACATGGGATGGATGAGAGGTGGAATGGAAGGCGCCAGAAGGCCAGGTGGAACCAAGAATCAGGTAAGGGACTTGCTTCCAAAAGGAGCCCCCTTCAGAGCAAGGCCAAGTCCTGCTCAAGGTCCCCCAGAGGCAAGACAGGCCTCACATGGGGTCCGTCTGGCTGCTCTGTCCCGGCCTCCCCCTGGGTGCCGGCCCCCGCCAGACACCCCCAACACCCCCACTTTGTGCTGCGTCCACCCCCAGCTTTGCCCACTGAAGTCCCCCCGGGCCAGCCCCCATGGTTACCACGGTTACCAGGACGCCTTCCAGGTAACCATGGTAAGAACTCACCCTCCTTGGAGGTCCAGGACTGGGGGTGGGGGATGGAGATGGGGGGAGGGCTCTGCTTTCCTAGGGCCACCGCGCTCCAGGCGGGGGTTATGTCATCTGTTCGTGTGACCGGCACCCCCCTGAGCGTGGCCAGCTCAGATGCATCCCCTAGCCTCCCTCTCTGCACTGGCTGGGCACAGCCGCGATTTTTGCATCTATAACTCTGCTTAAAAATGAGGGGAAGTGTGCACGGGTGGTTAAGTGGTAGAATGCTCACCTTTCATGCGGGAGACCCGGGTTCGATTCCTGGACCATGGACCAAAAAAATTAAATAAGGGGACCGAGGTTTCTCAAACACAGCGACTGATGAGAGCTCATATTTGCCCCGGCCCTGAGTGCATAAGCGTTGTTGTCTGGGGTGACCGTCTCCCTGCGCAGGTGCCTCCCCCTCTGTCCCCATGAATTCCCCGCTCCACCTGCAGCATTTGTTTAAAAGGCCCCAGTGGCTTCCGGCTGCAATCAGGAAAACTCCTAACGTTTGAACTGAGAGGCAGAGGGCGGTAGCCCTGGGGGGTCAGGGAAATGAGGGACACAGATCAGGCTGCTGTGAGTGTGAGTGTGAGTGATTGTGAGCAAAGGGTGGGCACGCGGGAGAGTGGAAGACTCCAGGTCAGAGGCTGCCGGCCTGCGCCTTGAGGCCCCTGCAGGGTTTTCAGTAGAAGAACAGATCTGACTTAGGTCGTTTGGTTGTACTGAAGAGTTTGCAAATGAATTGACAGGATGCCTGGGATTTGCTTTAAAATACTTCAGCAGGAAGGGGGCGGTGTGGGGGGTGTACAGCAAGACTGGGTTTGGGTGAAGAGCTCACCAGGATGCCCTTATCTCACTCTCTGGGTATGTTGGGAAATTTCCCTGATAAAAAGTTAAAAGAAAAAGAGAAAGGGAGGGAGGGAAGGAAGGGGTAGAGCTGTCATCTAAATCTGGTTGTAACGTGGAGGGCATGTTGGGGACACAGCCGAGGGCCAAAGGACCCTGGGAGAGACCTGGCTCCATGGCTGGGAACGAGGATGCTGGCTGACCGGTGAGGCCATGCAGATGGAGACAAGCGGGTAAACTGAGGGCTCTGCTTTGGAGGCTGATCAAAAGGACTTGTCAGTGGATCAAATTGGGGGTGAGAGGTGCTCAAATAGTTCATTTGATATAAATTGCATGGGAAGTGTTGTCAAATTAAAAAGGAATTTTCTAGCCTTCTGTTGGTTAAACTAGTATGGGCAAGATGTTCTCAACATAAACATTTCAGAAACCGTATAAAGTTCCTAGAGATTTGTCAGTGTCCTCTCTGTCCATGAGACGCTGTGGTACTGATCTGCCTGATATTAGGAAACAGTAATATTATTGGTCATCATTTCTGTTATTCTTTAAAAATACTCTTCTTTAAAACTGTTAAATGAACTCACCTGATTTTCACTTTTGTAAAACAGCAGTAAGTTAACTGCGGCCGTTTTAAGTCCCAGGTAGTTTTTGTTCTGATGCAGTTAGAATACTTGCAATCTGCTGCGGGCCTGAGGACTTTGTCTTGAACAAAAAACGACCATCTCAGAGACTCCTGGAAAGGACTAAACCAGCAACTCGGAAGCACAGGCTTCTAATGACGTTGCTTTAGTAACTTTGAAACCATGCCACCGGACTGAGCGAAGATTCCAGGATTCAAGCGAAGAAACCTAAGAGTTCGTGAGATTGTTAGCACAAGATTGAGCAGAATTAGGAAGGACTAATTACCTAGGACTGAGTGAACTGGTAAAGAGGGATTATAGTTTTGTTTGGATTGTTTTCCACCCCTTTTCCTTAAGCTGTCTCTAATTCATAAAACATTTATCATTTCCTCTCCGTCTGACAGCTCCAGAATTCAGACTCCTATTGAATATTCTTATTGTTATGGCAATATGATTATTTACATAGGTTCAGTCAGAATCTGTCCTTCTTGTTAACAGGACTTGGGCAGGGACATTGGTTGCATAACCAAGGCTTTGACCATAAGGTCACCTTGGAGAATGATACCCTGAATCAGATACCAGCTGAGGCTTTTAAGGAGCTAAGGTTGACTTCATGGAAATAATGCTTAGGAAATCCTCTTGGAAAAAATGATCTGGGGCCTGCCTCTAGATTTCTCAGCTTTACAGGTAAAATAAGGAAGGTCGCTTTCTGGCAGGCATAAGAATCATAGGATACTTTGAGGACCTTGACAAAGAGGAATTCACCCAAATCTATAGGTACTGCAGGTGAAATCTGGTTTCAAATTCTTGACTTGGCTTCCTGACCTCAAAAGGCTTCTAAAAATCCAATCTGAGGTTCCTTACAAAAACTCCCAGCAAAGGAAAAGCTTAGCCTACCTATACTTGTGCCTAAGAGTTACTTCTGGAGGACCTCTTTTGTTGCTCAGATGTGGTCTCACTCTTTCTAAGTCTAACTCTGCGAGTGAAATCTTGCCCTCCCCACCACGTGGGACATGACAGCCAGGGGTGAATATCTCCCTGGTGGTATGGGAGATGACTCCCTGGGATGAGTCTGGCCCAGGCACCATGGGATCAACAATGCCATCCTGACCAAAAGGGGAAAAAGAAGTGTAACCAATAAGGTATCAGCGGCTAAAGGAGTTCAAATAGAGTCAAGAGGCTACTCTGGAGGTTGCTGTTATGCAAACTTCAGTTAAACATCACTACCTATCATAACTTGCCAAAACCATTCCAGTCAATCCTAAAGAACACCTAGGGCAATATATAAGATTCTACAAAGGTTCCACGCACTAGGGTAACTTTCCAGAAACCTACAATCTCCAGATGGGTCCCTGGACCAGATAAGTCCTGAAATGCAGAGGGCCCAGCCTCTCCAGAACATCAGCTAGTTCATCCCCCTACCTCTTATTATTGGCAGCCCTTCCAACATGAAAAAGTTAGAATGGCCATAGCCCAAATACCCCTGAAGAGTGGGAGAAAGATCAAAGGTGATGGTGGAGTTATGCAGAGAAGGTAGGGTTTCACAAATGACTATGGTTGCTGGGTCTTTATATTGATAATTTCTTTTGCTCTCTTGGAGCAGCTGGAAATAAAGACCTAGAATTATGGAATTGTAACCCCTACCAAATTCTGGAGTCTGTTCTACAACTAATTGTTGTACTGTTCTTTGAAATTTATTGCTTTTTTGTATATTTGTTATTCTTCACAAAAAAGAAAAAAGTGATGATAAAAATATATCTATTCCTTCTAGCCTCCAATGTTCTGGAGCAGCTAGAAAGAAAAACCTGAGATGATGGTATGGTAGCCCATGACAAGCTCTGGGATCTGTCCTGTAACTCCTTGTTGAAGAGTGATTTGAAAACTTGCTTTTTTTCTTTCTTTGCTTTGTATATATGTTAAACAATTAAAAAAAAGTTAAAAAAAAAAAAAAAAAGGAAAAGAAAAGAAAAGCTCCTGTAAAGCAGACTTAAAAAGGCCTATTTAGTGGGCGGGCCACTGTGGCTCAGCAGGCAGAGTTCTCACCTGCCATGCCGGAGACCCGGGTTCGATTTCTGGTGCCTGCCCATGCAGGGGAAAAAATATATAAAAATAATAAAAAAGGCCCATATAATAAATCACCATTCTCGCTGCACCTATATAAGCAATTAGGCCAAATCTAATAAAAACAGCCTTATTTTATGATCAAGAATAATCTCCCTTGAGGTCATCTTTGAGCAAAGGAAGGTTGACTGTAGAGAGAAATTTCCTTTTTTCAATAGAAGAATATAGTATACTCCTGACGGGTATCGGATTCCGCTCCTGGTCACTGTCTGAGCTATTTTGCATCCTTTTTGTGAACTGCAGCAAACTGCATGGTTCTCTTAGCACCTGTGCATTGGACTGGGTCCTATGCACTTGCATATATTGTCCACCCTGACTCCCCGTCAGCAAGCAAGCTTGGGATCAGTCCTACATCAGACCTCAGTCTGACAAAAGGGGAGTCAATACCCAATGCTTTGATCTACAATCCCACTCCTTCAGTGGGC
This sequence comes from Tamandua tetradactyla, assembly GCF_023851605.1. Classification (NCBI taxonomy): domain Eukaryota; kingdom Metazoa; phylum Chordata; class Mammalia; order Pilosa; family Myrmecophagidae; genus Tamandua; species Tamandua tetradactyla. The sequence continues at coordinate 6,327,960 of NC_135335.1, forward strand.
AGCATCCCCAAGAACACGGGACCCGGAGGTAAATTTAGCTAAGGTCACAAAACAGCCTTAAAACCACCCTCACTGCTCTTCAGGCTCTCCAGGCTGCAGTTGCCAGCTGAGCATCAGTAGTTTTGCAAAACAGACCATCCCTGGGTACCCTGACTGTCCATTTATAATGCAACAATGATGCGGTTATGTTAATAAGTCTGGCACAGTGATAACCTAAATATTTTAAAAGACCAAGTTAAGGCGTTTCATGATATCAGTTGGCGCAAATATTTCAATGGACAGACCTATTTCCTGAGCTAGTTTCTTTTTTTTTTTTTAGTATTTTTATTGAGATATCTTCACATACATACAGTCCATCCAAAGCATATGATCAATGACCTCATAATATCATCACATAGTTGTATATTCATTACCATGATCTTTTTTTTTTTTTTTTTTTTAACTATGGGCAGGCACCGGGAATTGAACCCAGGTCTCCCAGGTGGCAGGCGAGAACTCTGCCACTGAGCCACCGTTACCCGCCCCACCATGATCATTTTTAGAACATTTGCATCACTCCAGAAAAAGAAATAAAAAGTTCATACATCCCATATCTCTTACCCCTCCCTCTCATTGACCCACAGTATTTCAATTTACCCAATTTTTTTTTTACCCCTTATCCTTCCTTGTATTATTTATTTATTTTTGTCTTTATTTTTTAATTGATCTGTCCATACCTTGGATAAAGGGTGCATCAGCGATGAGGTTTTCACAATCACACGGTCACACTGTAAAAACTAGATAGTTATACAATCGTCTTCGAGAATCAAGTCTACTGGAACACAGCTCAGCAGTTTCAGGTCCTTCCCTCCACCCTCTTCAGGACACAGAATCTGTGGCATGAGTTTAAGAGGGAGGTAGGCCACAATTTCTGACCTAGATTCTTGGTTAAGAGGCATGTGGGACAACTAGTACATGTTGGATTTATGATTTTAATTGTGGTTTTCAGTCTACAGGCTTTTATTTCTTGTACAAATCAGGTTTCAAGATTTTCTCCAAGTTCCTTATCACTCTCTAGACAGATGGTTGCTTTTAAGATAGTTAATCCAATGGAAACTGAGGTAGAAATGGAACTTTCTTTAGTAAACTGAGACTAAAAATAAAAATATTAAACACCCAAACTCAGAGAGAGGTCCATTCCCGTCATGCACTCCACTGAGTAACTCACCCCATGCATGTGAAATGTAATTGAACAGCTGCCCAGTGAAACTCACTGCAATCAAGAAAGGAGACACACATGAAAAAGGAAAAGGAAAAAAGGAACGAAACAACTGACTGAGGCTACTTGACCACCTGATAAGAAAAGAAATCATTGGCAGCCAATGGAGTGTTTTGGACAAGGTTCCAATTGAGATCATTGGAAAACTGATCACAAGGGATGACGGTTAATAAAATAAAATAGCTGCCTGCATTGGGTGTTGCTCAGAGGGACGGACACTTTTCTGAGAAAGGGTGTTCTAGTTTGCTAGCTGCTGGAATGCAATATAGCAGAATCAGAATGGCTTTCAGAAAAGGGGAATTTAATAAGTTGCTAGTTTACAGTTCTAAGGCCGAGAAAATGTCCAATTAAAAGAAGTCTATAGAAATGTCCAATCAAAGGCGTCCAGGGAAAGATACCTTGGTTCAAGAAGGCCGATGATATTCAGGGTTTCTCTCTCATCTGGAAAGGCACATGGTGAACACAGTCAGGGTTTCTCTCTCAGCTGGAAGGGCAGATGGCGAGCAAGGCATCATCTGCTACTTTCTCTCCTGGCTTCCTGTTTCATGAAGCTCCCCGGGAGACGTTTTCTCTTCTTCATCTCCAAAGGTCACTGGCTTGTGGGCTCTCTGCTCTCATGGCTATGTCATTCTTCTCTGCTCTCTCTGAATCTCCATTCTCCAAAATGTTTCCTTTTTTATAGGACTCCAGTAAACCAATCAAGACCCACCCAAATGGGTGGAGACATGTCCTCACCTAATTCAACTTAACAAGCACTCTTGATTAAATCACATCATCCAAGGAGATGATCGGATTACAGTTTCAAACATACAGTATTGAATAGGGATTCTTCTATCTTTATGAAATGGGATTTTGGTTAAAACATGGCTTTTCCTAGGGGGCATACATCCTTTCAAACCAGCACAAAGGGTTTTCCAGAAGACAAAAGCAGTTGACCTACAGGAGCGTTCTGAAGACGAAACACATTCCACAAACTTGCTGATAAGCGATACCTGCTGATAAACTGGTTTGGGTCCAGTAGAGCGAGCTTGTCAGAGCTGACAAGTATCCCATAGGAATCAGCCCCTATCTGCCCCCCACTTTGCAAGGAGCCCCCCCCCCCGGATGTAAAATGGAAACTTAACATCAGCCACTCAGAACATTTCCTAGCTTGCTTCTGGGTTTTGCCAAGGTAAGCTCCCCCTTTCCACTCCCTCAGTAGAGCTCCTTTTTATGAATTGGATACTTCCCGATTCATGAAACACCACTGCCCAAAGTCCCATACTTAATATCTTGTTCAATATTTTATTTTGACAATGTAAAGGAGAAAACCAGAATGAACGCCATGGTGCTGGATTTAAATCGAAGTTATAGGTATGACTTCATGGTTTTCAATAAGCTAACTTCCCCCCTCATTCTATTTTTTTCTTCCTTTCATTCTTTATGCTATACTTTTGTCATACCATTTCCTTTTGTATATGCTGTAAACTACATGTTGTTACTATTTTTGCTTTAGACAATTATATTTTAGAGAGATTAAAAATAAGAAAAAAAAGTATTTGATGTTTACCTCCTATTGAACTATTTTCCAGGTTCTTCATTTTTGTGTGTTGACCCACATTTTTGTCCGGTATCACGCTCCTTCTTCTTGAAGGTTTTCCTTTGACATTTCATGTAGAACAGGTCTGCTGGCTGTGAATTTTCTCTGTCTGGGGGTTTTCTTTAAAAGCCTTTATTTCGTCTTCATTTTTAAAAGAAGGGATTTTGGATTGCCAGTTTTCTTCTTTCAAAAATTTCAAGGTGCCATTCTATTGTACTCTGGCTTGCATATTTTATGATGAGAAAGTCTGTTATAAGTCTTAACTGTGTTTCTTTGTAGGTAATTTTTTTTTCTATGATAGTCTACAGGATTTTCTCTTATTTTTGGTTTTCAGCAATTTGAATATGATGCGTGGGTTTGTGTTTTCTATTTGTCCTGCTTGGGGTTCTCCAAGGTTCTTAGATCTTATGATTTATTATCATTTATTATTTTTGTAAGTTTATTGGACAAAGAGTCAAGAAGCTCTTCTGGAGGCTACTCTTATGCAAGCTTCAGTTAGATAGTGCTAATTGCCAGGGTTTGCTAAACCCCAACCAACATCACTCCTGCTAATGCTTAAGAGCACCTAGGCTCGAATTGAGACTGTATGAAAGTTTCATGCACTTAAGTTTACTCTACCAGAACCAATAATTCCCTAGGCCAGATAGATCCTAAAACCCAGAGGGACCAGCCTCTCTAAGATTATCAACTAGTTACAGCCCCCTATCCTTTAGGGTCAGCACCCCTTCTCGACATGAAAAAGTCAGAATGGGCATTGCCTAAAGATCCCTAGAGATTGGGAGGAGGATCAAAGGAGAAAGAGCAGTTATAACAGAGAAAACAATGGAATGGTAACTCATAACAAATCCTGAAATCTGTTCTGTAACTACTTCTTGAAGTGTACTTTGAAAATTATTGCTTTTTTCTTCTTTGCTTTATATAGATGTTATGTTTCAGAATAAAAAATGTTTAAAATTTTTTGGACATTATTTCTTTAAATATTTGTTCTGCCCATCTTTTTCTGAGACTTCAACTGTACATATATAAGAACTTTTGATGTTATATCACAGGTCTTAGATGTTCTCCTTTTTTTTTTTCACTATTTTTTTCTCTTTGTATTTCAGTTTGGGTTATTCGTATTGACATATCTTCAGGTTCACTGATTCTTTCCTTGTCTGTATCGGATCTACTAATGAGCCCAACAAAGGAACTCTTCACTTCTGATACTGTTTCTCTTTTCCTGACATAGCTGACACTCTTTTATAGTTTCCATCTCTCTGCTAGAATTCCCCATCTTCTCTTGCATGTTGTCCACCTTTTCCACTGGATCTGCTCTCCGTAATTATTGATTTGTTTCCATTTTTTAGAGTTTTAGACAAATGAAATAACACAGTACATATTCTTTTTGGTCTGGTTTCTTTCACTCAGCATAAATTATTCATCAGTAATTCATTCTTTTTCGTTGTGTGTATCAGTATTTCTGTGTATCAATAATTCATTCTTTTTTGTTGTCAAATATAATACAATATGAATATACCACAATTTCCTTGTCCATTCCCTTGTTGATGAACACTTGGGTTATTTTCAAAAAGTTTTGGCTGTTGCAAATAAGGCTGCAGTGAACATATGTGTACAAGTATTCAGATGGACCCAGGCTCTCATTCCACCTGGGAGTGGAACGGATGGATCATATGGTAGGGGCATGTTTAACTTTTAAAGAAACTCCCAAACTATTTTCCAAAGTGCTTGTACCGTTTTCAGTTCCCACCAACGAATATCATATTGTGAATATAATAGCCACGCCAGAATTATACATCTGAATAGAGATTAAAAGGGGAGATGGTAGGTGGTATATACATTGCTAGAATAGAAATTAACAAGAAAATACAACCATAGCACCGTACAGCAGAAACAGTGAACCCTGATGTAAAGTATGTATTACAGTTAATAGGACTATTCTAATTGCTCATCAATTGTAACAAAGGTACCACACTAATGCAAAATGCTAAAAATGGGCGTGGCTATATGGGAACTCTGTATTTTCTGCATGATCTTTCTGTAAACCTATAGGTTCTTTAAAAAAAAAGGAAAAACGTTCCCACCAGCAGTGCATGAGAGTTCCAGTCACTGCACATACACACCATTGGTTGGTGCAGCGCTTTTTATTTTAACCATTCCAATAGGTGTGTGGTGATGTCTCATTGTGGTATCAATTTGCATTTATCCAATATCTAATGATGTTCAGCATTTTTTTTATCCTGTGCTTGTTTGCCATGTATCTTCTTTGGTGAAATTTCTAGTCAAATATTCTGGTTATTTTTAATGTGTTTGTCTTCTTATTGAGTTTTGAGAGCTCTTTATATAGTCTGGATATAAATCCTTCATCAGAAATGCATCACAAACCAGTGGAATTGAATAGAGTGTTCAGATATAGACCCTCTCATCTATGGACATTTGATCTTTGATAAGGCAGTCAAGCCAACTCACCTGGGACAGAACAGTCTCTTCAATAAATGGTGCCTAGAGAACTGGATATCCATATGCAAAAGAATGAAAGAAGACCCGTATCTCACACCCTATACAAAAGTTAATTCAAAATGGATCAAAGACCTAAACATTAGAGCTAAGACCATAAAACTTTTAGAAGAAAATGTAGGGAAATATCTTATAAAACTTGTAATAGGAGGTGGTTTCCCAGATCTTACACCCAAAGCATGAGCACTGAGGAAAGAAATAGATAAATGACAACTCCTCAAATTTAAACACTTTTGTGCATAAAAGAAGTTTGTTAAGAAAGTTAAAAGGCAGCCTACACAATGGGAGACAATATTTGGAAGTGACATATCAGATAAGGGTCTAATATCCAGAATATATAAAGAGATTGTTCAATTCAACAACAAAACACAAAACCCAATTACAAAGTGGGCAAAAGACATGAACAGACATTTCTCAGAAGAGGAAATACAAATGGCAAAAAAGCACATGAAAAGACGCTCAACTTCCCTGGCTATTAGGAAAATGCAAATCAAAACCACAATGAGATATCATCTCACTCCCACCAGAATGGCCATTATCCATAAAACAGAAAACAACAAGTGCTGGAGAGGATGTGGAGAAAGAGGCACACTTATTCACTGTTGGTGGAAATGTCAAATGGTACCACCACTGTGGAAGGCATTTTGGCGGTTCCTCAGAAAGCTAAGTATAGAATTGCCATATGACCCGGCAATGCCATTGCTAGGTATCTACTCAGAGGACATGAGGGCAAAGACACAAACGGACATTTGCACACCAACGTTTATAGCAGCATTATTTACAATTGCAAAGAGATGGAATGAGCCCAAATGTCCATTAACAGATGAGTGGCTAAACAAGCTGTGGTATATACATACGATGGAATATTATGCAGCTGTAAGACAGAATAAAGTCATGAAGTATGTAATAACATGGATGGACCTTGAGGACGTTATGCTGAGTGAGATTAGCCGGAAACGAAAGGACAAATACTGCATGGTCTCACTGATGTGAACTAACATTAATGGATGAACTTGAAGAATTTATTCTTACACATTATATAGATATCCCCTCTTTAGTTTATGGTGTATTAGAGTGGCTAGAGGGAAGTACCTGAAAATGTAGAGCTGTGTTCAGTAGCCTTGTTTCTTGAAGATGATTGTGTAATGATACAGCTTTCGCAATGTGACTGTGTGATTGTGAAAACCTTGTGTCTGATGCTTCTTTTATCTACGGTATGGACAGATGAGTAAAAAATATGGGTAAGTAAGAAACAAATAATAGGGGGAACAAAGGTTAAAATAAATTGAATAGATTGAAAAAAAAGTGAAGACATTTGCCTTATTCTATTTAAAAAGCAGTTTCCATTAGGATTTTTAGAACGCTGCAATTAGTATCCAGTTCCCCCATTCTGGCTTTCAATTCCTCATTGCTTTATCATATATTGGTAAACTAAAACAGACTCCCATCATTTATTGTGAGGACACAAGGCTACATGGGCAAGATGTTGGGTTGAGGGCTGGGCCTCCTTTAAGTGAAAATTTTTTATGCAAAAATCTTCCAACCAGAAGTCAAACTGCTTAAAAATAAAGTAGTCTCCACATGCTAAAAGAACAAGATCTGGGCAGGCCACCGTGGCTCAGCAGGCAGAACTCTTGCCTGCCATGCCGGAGGCCTGGGGTTCGATTCCTGGTACCTCCTGCCCATATGCAAATAAATAAAATCAAATATGTATATTAAAAAAAAAGACCAAGATCTCCCCAATGAAGTCACTTCCTGAATTCTGTGTGCTTCTACTCATCTGTCCCCTCTTCACTCAGCTGCAGCCCCAGTCTCTAGCTCTGGGTTGCTTTGATCTGAGTCTTAAAAAAACAAACAAACAAAAAGAAATGCATTGCAAAGATTTTCTCTGTCTGGTTTGTCTTTTCATTCTCCTGAAAGTATCTTTGGAGAGTGGAAGTTTTCAATTTTGAAGAGTCACGTTTGTAAACTTGCTCTTTTATGGTGCACATTTGCTGTCCTTCTAAGTGATTTTTGTCTAACTCGAGTTTGCAAAGATTTTCTCCAAATTTTCTTCTAGCAGTTTTATAGTTTGAGATTTTACATTCAGTTTAGGTCCATGATCAAATTGGACTTAATTTTTATATATATAATAAGAAGCATGGATTGAAGTTTCCTTTTTTGCATATAGATGTCCATTTGTTCCAGTACCATTTATTGAGAAGACTATCCTTTTTCCACAGCATAATCTTTGCACCTTTGTCAAAAATCAGTTGTACATAGAGTTTTCCGCCTGCTTTGGGTGGTGGCTGCCGCTGGGCTTCGGAAGCCGGTGTGCTGAGGGCCAGGCTGAGTGGACAACTCCCCGGCACCCCGCGCCCTGCCGCACCCCAAGCCGGCCCTGTGCCCCCAACTCCTGGCCCCTGCGCCGGTCGCTGCCACCTCTGTGCCTCAGCGGGTGGCCCAGATGCAGGCCATCGAGTGTGTGGTGGTGGAAGACGGAGCTGGGGGTAAAGCCTGCCTACTGATCAGCTACACAGCCAATGCACTTCCTGGAGAATACATTCCTGCTGTCATTGACAAGTATTCCGCCAGCATCATGGTAGATGGACAACCGGCAATATGGCATACAGCCGAAGGAGAAGATCATGACCGATTCTGTCCCCTCTCCTATCTGCAAACAGTTGTAGTCTTAATTTGCTTTTCCCTTGGGAGTCCTGCATCGTTTGAAAATGTTCGTGCCAAGTGGTATATTGAGGTGTGACACCATTGTCCCAGCACTCCATCATCCTAATGACAACTATACCTGATCTCAGAAGAAGAAGAAGCCGACTGCCATCTCTCACCCCCAGGTTTGGCTCTGGCGAAGGAGGTTTGGCTCTGGCGAAAGAGGTGGGTGCTGTAAAATACCGGGAAGGCTCTGCTCTCACACAGGGCGGTCTCAAGACAGTGTTGGAAGAAGCCATCAGAGCAGTCCTCTGCCCAGCCCCTGTGCAGAAGAGAAAGAGAAAATGCCTGCTGCTGTAAATGTCAGAGCCCCTTGTTCCTTTCCCGGTCCCACTTGGAACTTTTGTTTCCTTTACTCAGAAACGGTGCAGCCTTGGCACTCAGTGCAAGGTTTTTGTAACAGATTAGCTTTTCCGTAAGACCATTTGGAACTGATCCGTCATTTCAAGGCTTTGTTTGTTTAAAGTGTAAGAGTTGAGACTTTCACATTCTCTTAAAGTTTAGCCCTAAATGACAAGTCTTCTTAAAGCCTTATTTTTGAAAAGCCCCTATTCTTGCTCAGATTAAGAGTTGCCAAAATACCCTTTGAACTAATTTGCATTCAGTTTACAATTTAGTTACAAACACTAAGCACTAAACTGTTTCAAAGATCTTTGTCTTCAGGAAGAGCGCAGCTTCTGATGTTGGGAAATGCAGACACTTTCTAACTGGTTTTCAGGTATGTGAAGCCTGAGAGAGCAGCCGCCTCCATGAAATGTTGCCGTTTAATGCATTCAGTAATCCATGTTATTACGTAGCATTGTACTGTACGTTATAATGGAGTGAGTGAAACAACTTAACCGTTTGGATCAAGTTTTTAAATTTCATAATAATTTTTTTTCAGTTAGTTTATTAGCTTTTCCTGAGATTTTGAATAGAAATCTGATTCCCATTTCCTCTAGTGAAGTAGTCTGCGCTGAGTTCTGGCTGTATTGGGCTAGAGTGTGGGCGGCACTTGATGTGATCAAAGGATGAAGAGAGTATTTTGACAAAATATGAAATAGAGATTAATTCACACTACATTGTACACAGAATAAATAAATGGAATACAAGTGTCACAGGTACAATTTTTAAAAGATTAATTTCTGTCAAATGTAGATGATGAAGAAAGGTTGGTGATGATGAAGTAAGTGTTTTTCTTAAGCTTTTCCTTTCTCCTGCACCTGCCATCCCTCCCCAAACTGGGCATTTAATTCCTCTGGACTGTTCATTCCCACAGTTGTAACGTGAACTTAGTAAATGCTTTTCTTATAGAATTTTTTTTCTGAAAGAGCAATAAGTTTCCTTGTATTATAAAATCTTTCTGATAATGCATTCATATTTTGTTTTGTAGCTAGTGAAAGTGCATTCCCGTTTTCATGTTACTTTATTTAAAGCTAATACATGCTTTCCTTTGTCATAGCCATAAAAATCATGAGTTGCAACTCTACAGGTTTTTTAATATTTTACATTTTCTTAAACTCTGACCCTTCTTAACATCACCATCTTGTGAGCTGACCAACACTGTAACTTACTGACCCTGCCCATGGCCTCACCTTCATGGACAAGTGCTTCCTCTATTGCTTTTCTTAAGAAACTTCCTTGGGGTGTGTGAGGTTCTGTCAGCTGAGCGCCAGGGCTGACCGGGTCCTGACATCCTATACAGTGGCAAAAACACAATGTTGGACCTTTGAATCATCAGAACAAATTTTTTTAATTGACTGTTGCAGAATTGTGGCGTGTTTTGACATTGATCTCTTGCTGATGCAATTAGCAGTATGCTTTGCATGTATGACTTAATAAAAATCCTTGAATCATAAAAAAGCAATTATACGTGGTATTTCCATCTACCCAATTTATTGATCCCTTACTCCCCCCATTATTTATTTTTTTTATCCACAAACTGACATTTGCACATCGATGTTTATAGCAGCATTATTCACAGTTGCCAAAAGATGGAAAGACTCCAAGTTCCCATCAATAGATGAGTGGATTAACAAAATGTGGTTATATACATACGATGGAATATTATACAGCAGAAAGATGAAGTGACATCCTGAAGCACATGACAAGATGGGCGAGCCTTGAGGACATAATGCTGAGTGAAGGTCAAGGGTGATGGTGGAGTTATACAGAGAAGGTCGGGTTTAACAAATGAGTGTGATTGCTGAATCGTTACGTTGATATTTCTTGTAATCTCCAATGTTTAGGAGCAGCTAGGAGGAGAAACCTAAAAATGTGGAATTGTAACCCATACCAAACTCTGAAATCTGTTCTACAGCTAATTGTTGTGTTGTGCTTTGAAATATATTGTTTTTTTGCATATATATTATTTTTTATAAAAAAGAAAAAATCGATTGTGATAATAAATGCACAACTATATGATGAAAAATAAATAAAAATTTAATCAATTGTATATATTTGTGTGTGTTTATTTATGCAGTCTTTTTTCTTTTCCATTGATCTATTTATCTGACTTTGTATCAATACCAAACTATTTTGATGACTAAGGATTTATATAATAAGTCTTGAAATCATATAGTATTCATTCAATGCTAGTCCTCAAACTTTTGTTCTTCTCTATAAAAGTTGTTTTACCTATACGAAGTCTTTTGCATTTCCATATGAATTTTAGTATCAGCCTGTCAATTTCCACAAATAACCTGCTAGGATTTTGACTGCGATTGCTTTGAATCTATAGACAAATTTGAGGACAATTAAGTTCCTAACAATATTAAAATTTGTGATGCGTGAATGTGGTATATCTCCCCATTTTTTAAGGTCTCCTTTAATTCTTTGGAACAGTATTCTGTAGTTTCCAGTGTAGGTCTTTCACATTTATTCCTAAGTATTCATGTTTTTGTGTTACTATACATAGTATTTCTTTGTTTCAATTCCCAATTGTTTGTTGCTAGTATGTAGAAATAGATTTTTTTTTTTTTTATATTTCAGGTGCAGCTTCATTCAGTGTTCCAACATAGTTACATTACACTTAGGTATTATTGCGGTGTCCATTTTTGAGTTTTTGTATCTAGTCCTGTTGCACAGTCTGTATCCCTTCAGCTCCAATTACCCATTATCTTACCCTGTTTCTAACTCCTGTTGGTCTCTGTTACCAATGATATATTCCAAGCTGATTCTCGAATGTCGGTTCACATCAGTGGGACAATACAGTATTTGTCCTTTAGTTTTTGGCTAGATTCACTCAGCATAATGTTCTCTAGGTCCATCCATGTTATTACATGCTTCATAAGTTTAGTCTGTCTTAAAGCTGCATAATATTCCATCGTAGGTATACGCCACAGTTTGTTTAGCCACTCGTCTGTTGATGGACACTTTGGCTGTTTCCATCTCTTTGCAATTGTAGATAATGCTGCTATAAACACTGGTGTGCAAATGTCGGTCTGTGTCTTTGCCCTTAAGTCCTTTGAGTAGATACCTAGCAGTGGTATTGCTGGGTCGTAATCCATTCTGCCAGTCTATGTCTTTTGATTGGGAAATTCAGTCCATTAACTTCTGGTGTTATTACTGTTTGGATAATATTTTCCTCTACCATTTTGGCTTTTGTATTATATATATCATATCTGATTTTCCTTCTTTCTACACTTTACTCCATACCGCTCTCTTCTGTCTTTTCGTATCTGACTCTAGTGCTCCCTTTAGTATTTCTTGCAGAGCTGGTCTCTTGGTCACAAATTCTCTCAGTGACTTTTTGTCTATAAATGTTTTAATTTCTCCTTCATTTTTGAAGGACAATTTTTCTGGATATAGAAGTCTTGGTTGGCAGTTTTTCTCTTTTAGGAATTTAAATATATCATCCCACTGTCTTCTAGCTTCCATGGTTTCTGCTGAGAAATCTACACATAGTCTTATTGGGTTTCCCTTGTATGTGACAGATTGTTTTTCTCTTGCTGCTTTCAAGATCCTCTCTTTCTCTTTGACCTCTGACATTCTAACTAGTAAGTGTCTTGGAGAACGCCTATTTGGGTCTATTCTCTTTGGGGTGTGCTGCACTTCTTGGATCTGTAATTTTCGGTCTTTCATTAGAGTTGGGAAATTTTCAGTGATAATTTCTTCCATTAGTTTTTCTCCTCCTTTTCCCTTCTCTTCTCCTTCTGGGACACCCACAACACGTATATTTGTGCGCTTCATATTGTCATTCAGTTCCCTGATCCCCTGCTCAAGTTTTTCCATTCTTTTCCCTATAGTTTCTGTTTCTTTTTGGAATTCAGATGTTCCATCCTCCAGTTCACTAATTGTAGCTTCTGTCTCTTTAGATCTACCATTGTAGGTATCCATTGTTTTTTCCATTTTTTCTTCTTTGTCCTTCACTCCCATAAGTTCTGTGATTTGTTTTTTCAGATTTTCTACTTCTTCTTTTTGTTCAGCCCATGTCTTCTTCATGTCCTCCCTCAATTTATTGATTTGGTTTTTGAAGAGTTTTTCCATTTCTGTTCGTATATTCAGCATTAGTTGTCTCAGCTCCTGTATCTCATTTGAATTATTGGTTTGTTCCTTTGACTGGGCCATATCTTCAATTTTCCGAGCATGATCCATTATTTTCTGCTGGTGTCTGGGCATTTGATCAGATTTCCCTGGGTGTGGGACCTGGCTGGTTGAAAGGTTTTTCTGTGAAATCTCTGGGCTGTTTTTCTTTTCCTGCCCAGTAGGTGGCGCTCGTGGCGCTCGTCTGTCTGCGGGTCCCACCAGTAAAAGATGCTGTGGCTCCTTTAACTTGCCAATCCGAATCTCGCAGTCGGCCCCGGAAACCGCGCGTGGAGGGGGTGTCACCGGCCGCCGGGGCTTGGGGGAGTGCCGGTCCAAATTGCCCAGCTGGCCCGAGACGCCAAGCGTGGCGGGAGGGCCCCGCTATCCAACGTTCCCAGTCAGACCGGGGAGCCACGTGCGTGGAGGGGACCCCAGTCGCCAGCCGCCCGGCCGGGAAAACGCGCGCCCCTCGGGTATCTCACCGCAGCGGATTCTCCCTGCCCGTTCAGCCGTTCCAGAATGGGGTACGTTGTCTTTTTGGTCTCTGTCGAGGCTCCGGGAGCTGTTTTGTATTGTTTCTGTTTCTTTAGTTGCTTTTCTGGAGGAGGAACTAAGACCCGCGCGTCTTACTAAGCCACCATCTTCTCGGGAAGTCAGAAATAGATTTTTTTATATTGATCTTGTATCTTTCAAACTTGTCCATTCACTTATAAATAGCGTTTTTGTAGATTCCATTGACTTTTCAACATGGTCAAACATGTCCTCTGTAAACAGGTACAGTTTTACATACTCTTTTCCAATCTGAATGCCTCTTATTTCTTTTTCTTGCCTGAATGCCCTGGCCACAACCTCCAGGACAGGGTTGAATGGAAATTTTGAAAGTTGACATCCCTATCTTGTTCCTGATCTTAGAAGGCAAGCATTCAATCTGTCAACGTTAAGTATGATGTTAGCTGTAGGGTTTTCAGTTGCCCTTTTCCAAGTTGTGAAAGCTCCCTTTTGTTCTTAGTGTGCTGACTGTTTTTCAAATCAGGAATGGGTATAGGATTTCATTAAATGCTTTTGCTGCATCTATGGAGTGTTCATATAGTTTTTGTTTTTTAGTTTGCTAATTTGGTAAATTACATTGGTTTTCTAACATCGAACTTACTCTGCATCCCTGCAGTAAATCCAGTTGGTCATGATGTATTGTTCTTTAAAAATCGTTGGATTTCATTTGCTAAAAATGTGTTCAAAATGTTTGCATCTACAAATGTTCTAAGAAATGATCATGATGATGAATATACAACTATGTGATGACAAAAAAGAATATTCATGTTGTATGTTGATGGGTTTTATTAATAAAAATTAAAAAAATAAAATGTTTGCATCTATATTCATAAGGGATATTTGCATGCATTTTTATTTTCTGTAACATTTTTGTTTTGTTTTGGTACGGGAGTTAATTCTGGCCTCATACAATGAACTGGAAAATAGTCTCTCCTCTTTAATGTTCTGGAAGATTTTGTGTAGAATGAGTATTAGTTTTTCCATGAATGTTTGGTAGAATTCACTAGCAAAATCATCTGGCCTAGAATTTGGAAGGGCTTTAACTACAAATTCAATTTCATCAATAAACATATAGTTGTTTAGGTTATTTATTTCTTCTTGAATGAGCTTTGGTAGTTTGTGTCTTTTAAAGGATTTATCCATTACGTCTAAGTTGTTGAATTCATTGGCATAAAGTTCATAATTTCCCCTTATTGTCCTTTTAACATCTGTAGAATCTGTACTGATGTCACCTCTCTCATACTTGACCTTGATAATTTGTGTCTTCTCTCTTTTATTCCTGATCTCTATGGCTAGGTTTTTCATTAATTTTGTTGCTTTTGGATTCATTGATTTTTTTTCCTGTTTCTATGTTTTCTAATTCATTGATTTCCAATGCAATATTTATTATTTATGTTCTTCTACTTACCTGGAGTTAAACTTAGTTTTCTTTTTTTTAACTTTTTTTATTTTATAGTATAACATATATATACAAAGCAAAGAAATAAAAAAGCAATAGTTTTTAAAGCACTCTTCAAAAAGTAGTTACAGGATAGACCCCAGAGTTTGTCATGGGCTACCATACCATTCTCTCATATTTTTCCTTCTAGCTGCTCCAGAATATAGGAGGCTAGAGGGTTTAAACACTTTTTTACATCACAGTCGAACTTAGTTTTCTTTTACCAGATTCTTAATGTGGAAGCTAAGACCTTTCTTGTTTTCTAATATAAGCTTTTAGTGCTATAAATTTCCACTAAATACTACTTTTGCTTCATCCCACACATTGTATGTTGTGTTTTGTTTTTATTTAGTCAAATTATTTTCTAATTTCCTTTCTGATTTTTTTCTTTGCCAATGAATTTAAAATGTAGTTTCCACGTATTTGGAGTCTTTCCAGAGAACTTTCAGTTATTCATTTCTAATTTAATTTTACTGTAGTCAGAGAACATACTTTTATGACCTAAGTCCTTTTACATTTATTGAGGCTTATTTTAAGGCTCAGAATATAACTTTGTTCTATGTGAACTTGAAACAAATATGTATTCTACTTTTATTGGGTGATGTATTTGATAAATATCATTTAAAGCATTTAAAGCTGGTTGATAGTATTGTTCAAATTTCTTTTATCCTTACTGATTTTCCATCTACTTGTGCTATCAATTATTGAGAGAGGAGTGTTGAAATCTCCAGCTAAAACTGTAGGTTTCTCCATTTCTCCTAGACATTTCACTTTTTCCTTCATGCCCTCTGAAGCGTTGTTATTATATGCATATAAATTCAGGATTTTTATGTCTCTTTAATTAATCTATCATTATGAAATGACTTTCTTGATACTCAATAATATTCTTTGCTCTAAAACCTACTTTGTCTGATACTAATATAGCTAATCCTGCTTTCTTTTGACTAGTGTTAGCATATATTTTTCATCTTTTTATTTTTAATCTGTTTGTCTTTATATTTGAAATCGATTTCTTGTAGGTAGCATATGGTTGAGTCATTTTTTTATACAACATGAAAATCTCTGTTGTTCAATTGGAGGTTTGGACCACTAACTTTTTTTTTTACATGTCTCCCTGCGCACACACAGAGGCAGACATGTGAAATGTATATCATAGGGAATTTTGTTTAGACCATTAACTTTTTAAAAATTATTATTATTATTATTTTTTAGACCCTAAATTTTAACATTAGTATTGATATGACTAAGTGTAAGTCTGTCATCTTGCTGTTTGTTTTCTCTTTGTCTCTGTTCTTTGTTCCCCTTTTCCATTTTTTCTTCTTTATTTGTATTGAGTATTTTTAAGTATTCAAATTTTCTTTTCTCTGTTTGCTTATTACCTTACGTACTTTGGTTTGGTATTTTAGTGATTGTTTTAGGATTTATAATATACATAGTTAATCTTCAAGTGACCTTATACCACTTCAAACATTGTATAAAAACTTTACAATAATATACTCCCATTTCTCTCCTACAGCCTTTATGTTCTTATTGTCATATATTTTATTTTTCGCTGTGCTATAAACTCCACAACAAGTTCTTATTATTTTTGTTCAGATAGTCAATTATCATTGTCATGGTTAGGGACAGGTGTCAACTTGGCCAAGTTGTGGTACCTGTTCATCTGATTGGGCAAGCGCTGGCCTGTCTGTTGCAATGAGGACATTTCATAGGATTAGGTCATGATCACGTTAGCTACATCCACAGCTGATTCCATTTGTAATCAGCCAAAGGGGAGTGTCTTCTGCAATTAGTGATGCTAAATCCAATCATGGGAAGCCTTTTAAGGAGGACTCAGAGGAGACAGGTTCCATTCCTGCTTTGGCTGGTGAGCCTCTCCTGTGGAGTTCGTCTAGGCCATCCATTGGAGTCATCGGCTTCGCAGCCTGCCCTGTGGATTTTGGACTCTGCGTTCCTACGGTCACGTGAGACACTTTCATAAATTTTATATTTGCAAGTGTTCCCTGTTGGTTCTGTTTCTCTAGAGAACCCTAACTAATACAATCATATAAAGTGATTTAAATAATTAGGAAAAAATCGTATGTATTTACTGGGGTGGTTACCATTTCTGGAGTCCTTATTCGTCTGCGTGGATCCAGATTTCCCTCTGGTGTTGTTCTCCTTTGGCCTGAAGGACTTCCTTTGACATGTTAGTTCCCTAATCTTTTCTTCTACCATGTCTAATTTGCTGGTAGTCCCACTGAGTGCATGTCTCATCTCAACATTGTAGTTTTCATGTCTTGAAGCTCGACTCAAGTCTTTATTTAATTTCCATGTCTCTGCTTACATGCTCAATCTTTCCTTGAGCTTCTTGAGCATATGGAATAGTTACAATAGCTGTTTTAATGTCCTTATCTGCTAATTCTATCATCTGTTCATTTCTGGTTCAATTTCAATTGATTGAATATTTTCATCATGTGAGTCACAGTTTCCTGCTTCCTTGCATTCAGGAAAATTTTTAATGATGCTAAACATTGTTTGTGCTAGTTTTCTTTTTATAATAGCTTTTTAAAAATATATTACTTTATTGAAATATAATTCATATACCATACAATTCATTCATTTAATCTATACAAACAGTGTTGCTGGATTTGTTTTTTTTTTTTTTGTATATTCACAGAATTGTGCAACCATCACCATAATCCATTTTATAAGATTTTCATCACCTCCTAATGAAATCTTGTACCCATTAGCAGTTACCCCTCATTTATTCCAAGCCATACTAGCCTTGAGAAATCAGTGATCTTCTTTTTAGACACCTCTATGATTTGCCTATTCTTGAAATTTCAATTAAATGGAATAATACAATATGTGAATGTGACTGTGTGATTGTGAAAACCTTGTGTCTGATGCTCCTTTTATCCAGGGTATGGACAGATGAGTAAAAAAAATAAGGATAAAAAATAAATAAATAATAGGAGAAGTAAAGGGTAAAAAATTGGGTAGTTTGAAATACTGGTGGTCGATAAGAGGAAGGGGTAAGGGGTATGGGATGTAAGAGTTTTTTCTTTTTCCTTTTGGCTTCTTTTTCTGAAGTGATGCAAATGTTCTACAAATTATCATGGTCATGAATACACAACTATGTGATGATATTGTGAGCTACTGATTGTATAATATGGTTGGACTGTACGTGTGTGAAGATTTCTCAATAAAAATATATTTTTTAATATAATATGTGGTTCTTTGTGACTGGCTTATTTCTCTTAGCATAATATTTCCAAGGTTCATCCATGTTGTGTCATGTATCAGTACTTCATTTATTTTTATTGCTGATTAATATTTCATTGCATGGCTATACCACATTTTATTTATACATTCATCAGTTGATGGACGTTTCGGTTGTTTCCACCTTTTGGCTACTATGAATATTCATGTACAAAAGTTTGTGGGTGGACATATGTTTTCATTTATTTTCATATATACTTAGGAATTGAATTGTTAGTCACATGATAACTTTGACTCTTGAGGAACTGTCAAACTTTTACAAAGCAGTTGCACCATTTTACGTTCCACCAGCAGTGCTAGAGGGTTCCAGTTTCTCTATATCCTTGTCAACACACGATTGTCTGTATTTATGATTTTAGCCTTCTTAGCGGGTAGGAAGTGGTATCTCATTTTGGTTTGATTTGCATTTCCCTGGTATTGAGTATCTTTTTTGTGTTTATTGGCCATTTATGTATGTTTTTTGGGGAAATGTCTTTTCAGATCCTTTGCCCATTTTTAATGATGTTGTCTTTTTGTTATTATGTTATAGGAGTTATTTGCACATTCTAGACACAAGTCCCTTATTGGATGTATGATTTGGAAAATTTTTCTCCCATCCTGTAGGTTGTCTTTCACTTCCTTAATGGCATCCATTGACGTGAAGACAAAAGTGTGTCGTTTTGATAAATTCCAATTTATCTATTTTTTTCTTTTGTTGGCTTGTACTTTTGGTGTCATATCTAAGGAACAATTGCCTAATACAAGGTCATGGAGATTTATGACTATGTTTTCTTTTAAGAGCTTTCTGGTTTTAGTTTTACCTTTAGCTCTTTGATCTATTCTGAGTTAATTTTTGTTTGTGACATTAGGTCGGGGACCAACTTCATTCTTTGGCATGTGTATATTCAATTTCCTGTGCCAGTTTTTAAAAGAATTTTACTTTGTTTTGTGCTTGTCATATTTGTATTCCTATAAATATTCTTGAGCTTTGTTCTAGGACACAGTTAAGTTCCTTGGAAACAGTTTGATCCTTTCTGGTCTTGCTTTTAAGCTTTGTTAGACAGGACCAGAGCAGTGTTCAGTGTAGGCTAAACCAAACTCCCTCAACTGAGGCAGAACCCTTCTGAGACCGCTACATAAGGGTCTACAACTTTTAAGGTTTTCCGCTCAGACTGGTGGGAACTGGAAATATTCCTAGGCCCATTTGAGCTATGGGGATTGTTCCCTCTAAAATATTTGGTAGTTCTTGCCCTGATCTTAGTAGTTTCTTCACGCACATGTGCTGATCAGTACTCAGCTTAAGCATCATGGGACTCCCCTCTGCAGATCTCCAGAATGCTCTGTCTTTCCCCCACCTGCACGGCTCCCTCCTTTGAATGCTTGCTTGGGCTTTCCCAGATGCCAAGCATGGTCTCCTTGACTCAGAGGGCTGCAGGACTCCACACCAGTCCCCCTCTTTTTTTTAATACAATTTTATTGCGATACACTCACACACGTACAAACCATCTGAAGTGTACAATCACTGGCTCCCGGTATCATCACGTAGCTGTGCATGCATCCCCATGGTCAATTTTTGAACATTTTCATGACTCCAGAAAGGGAATAAAAATAAAAAATAAAACTCAAATCCTCCCATACCCCTCATCCCTCCCCTCCCCCACATCCATTGAATGATGGTATTGGTGTGGTACATTTGTTAACTGTTAATGAAAGAATGTTAAAATATTACTGTTAACCATAGTCCATCGTTTGCAATAGGTACATTTCCCTCCATGTATCCGTCTATTTTTTTTTTAACATTTGTTCCCCCTATTATTTATTTATTTTTAATCTGTATGTTTTATTCATCTGTCCATACCTTAGATAAAAGGAGCATCGGACGCAAGGTTTTCACAATCACTCAGACCAGATCCCTTCTTGCACCAGACTGGAAACATCCTTGGGTCAGTATGACAGCACACTCCTTAAGGCACCTCAGTTGCCCTTCCCTCAGGGAGATCTAATAGTGAACAACAATATAAAAAAGATTACCATTTACTCTTAGCTCAAAAAAATGAAATACTTTGGTATAAATCTAACAATGTATGTACAGGATCTGCAAACTGTAAGCTTCAAAATGCTCTTGAAATCAATCAAGACTCAAATAATGCAGAGACGCATCGTGTTCACTGTTTGGTTCATGCTTTTGGAAGATTTAATGTAGTTAAGTTGACAGTTCTCTCCAAACTGTTGTATATATTTAATGCGATCCCAATAGAAATTCCAACAAGTGCATTTTGAAATATATACGGAAGGAAAAGGAATTTCAGCAATTGAAACAAATTTTTTGAAATGGCAACAATGTTGGAGGACTTACACACTTTCTGGATTTTTTAAAAGATGAAAGGGCAATTAAATGGAGAAAGGAAATTATTTTTTTAAATGGTGCTGAGACAATTGTAACAAAAAAGAAAAAAGTACTCAACCTACACTTCACATCTTATCTAAAAGTTAACCAAATATAGAGTGTAGACTTCAGCATAAAACATAAAACTCTTAGCAGAAACATAGGAAAAATTTTTCGTGATCATAGGTTGAACAGAAAGTTCTTAGATATGATACCAAAAGCATGAACCATGAAATAAATATTGATAAATTGAACTTCATCAACTTAAAATTAAAAACTTTTTTTCTGCAAAACACACTGTTAAAGAGAATGAGAAGACAAGACATAGATAGGGAGAAACTATGTACAAATCTACCCAACCAAAGACTTGTACCCAGAATATAAAAAGATCTCTCAAAACTCAACAATAAGAAAACCAACAATCCAAGTTAAAAAAAAGATGGGCAAAATATTTGAACAGACATTTCAATAAAGAAGATATAAGCACTTCAATAGATGCCCAACATCATTAGTAATTAGGGAAATGCAAATTAAAAACAGTGAGATACCACTTCACACCCACAAGGACAGTGTTCTAATTTGCTAGCTGCCAGAATGTAATATATCAGAAGCAGAATGGCTTTTAAAAAGCGGGATTTAATAAGTTGCCAGTTTACAGTTCTAAGGCCAAGAAAATGTCCTAATCGAAACAAGTCTATAAAAATGTCCAATCTAAGGCATCCAGGGAGAGATACCTTGGTTCAAGAAGGCTGATGAAGTTCAGGATTTTTCTCTCAACTGAGAAGGCACATGGCGAACATGGTCAGGGTTTTTCTCTTGGCTGGAAGGGCACATGGCGAATCCGGCATCATCTGCTAGCTTTCTCTCCTGGCTTCCTGTTTCATGAAGCTCCCCGGGAGGCATTTTCCTTCTTCATCTCCAAAGGTAATTGGCTGATAGACTGTCTGCTTACTGTGGCTATGTCGTTATCTGCTGTCTTGGAATCTCCAGCTTTCTCCAAAATGTCTCCTCTTTTATAGGCTTCCCATTAACTAATCAAGACCCATCTGAATGGGTGGAGACACGTCTCCACCTAATCCAACTTAACAACCGCTCTTGACTGAATCACATCTCCAGGGAGATGATCTAATTATAGTCTCAAACACATAGTGCTGAATGGGGATTAGAAGAAATGGCTGCCTTTGCAAAATGGGATTAGGATTAAAACATGGCTTTTCTAGGGTACATACATCCTTTCAAACCATCACAGATGGCTAAGATGAAAAAGATGGACCGTATATAACAAATGCCGACAAAGATGTGGAGGAACTGGATTTATCATATATTGCTGGTGAGAATGCAAAATGGTACAGTTTGACAATTTCTTATAAAATTAAACATTACACTTACCATTTGACTCAGCAATCGAAGCAACCAAACTTGTACCTGAATGCTTATAGCAGTATTATTCGTAGTCATGACAAATTGGAAGCACCAACATCTCCCTCTAGGAGAATGAATAGACAAATTGAAGTACATCCATCCAATGGACAACGACTCATCAATATACAGGGGTGAGCTACTGGTACACGCAACACCACGAATGAGTTTCCAAGGCAATAGCTAAGTGAAAAAGGCCAGTCTCTAAAGGCTGTATACTGAATAATTCTAATTATGTGACATTCTAGAAAGGACACAAGGATGGAGAGGAAATCAGTGGTTCCCAGGATTTGGAGCCTGGGTGATGGTTTGACTACAAAAAGGCAGCATGAGGGACTTTTGGGGGTGATGGAACTATTATGAGTCCTTATTGTGGTGGTGGTTTCCCAAGTCTCTGCCTGCAATAAAACTCCCAGAACTATACCCCCATTTTAAAAGTCTCTGCATTTAATTAAAAATAAAATCTCAGTATACATTAGAAATTACTTTTGTTATTAGCTTGTTTTACTCAGCATTTCCAGGTGTTTGTAGCAGAGGGTTTTTCAGGTTATCTTACTCTGCCTTCGTATCAGAGCTGAATAGCCACCTGAGACTTTGAACTCTTTATCTCCAAGTTCAGCCAAGCACTCCCAAGTCCACGCCCTGGACCTACCCACCACCGGGAACTGCTCAACCTCTGAAAGATGCCCCAACTCAGACAAACCACTCCTAAGCCAGTGGTTCTCAAGGCAGCCCAGGTCCCCAGGAAACATTTGGCAATGCCTGAAAAGGCTGTTTGTCATAACTGGAAGAGTGCCACTGGCGTTAGGTGGGTGGAGGTCTGGGGTGCTGCTAAACACCCTACAGTGCACAGGACAGCCTCCCCGAATCAAGCACTCTTGGGTCCAAATGTCAGTCGTGCCAAGACTGAGAAACCCTACTGTAAGGCAGTCTTTCCCCCTTCCAGCTCCTTCACCCCAAAGACCCCCTGAAGCCTTTCCAACTAATCCAGACCATCCCCTCTGGTATTCAGCTCTCTTTCTGTAAGGTTTGCAGTTCCTTCCTGATGGATGTTCTTATCTTAGTCTTAACTACAAGAAACATAAGAGCAAAATCGTTAGGGCAAAGGGGGACTTTATTGGAATAATCCAGGGGTAAAACAATGATAGCTAAAGAGCTGGCATTTATTGAGCATTTATGGTGTGCAGCCACATGCTAAGTGCTTGACGTGGATTATCCCTGGACTTCACAATCGCCCTTTGAGGTGGGTGCCATATTATCCCCATTTACAGACATCATACGGAACCCACAAGTGGGAAGGGCTTACAGGTTGTCCTAGAGTTTGGAACAGGAAACTAGGAAGATGTAGCAACAAATGTGAGCTTTTGTTGTTCCCCCAAGCTCTAGCTGGAGGCCTGGCAGTGACCTTCTGCCTTTCTCTACAAAGCTGCCCTCCTCTCTCTATAGACCAGCTTGTTTAGGTTGAGCTGGAACATCACAGCAGGCAGCCGGCCACTTAAAAGCTTTTGAGGCCAGGCAATGGTGGTGCAGTGGCAGAAATCCCACCTGCCATGCTGGAGACCCAGGTTCAGTTCCTGGTGCCTGCCCATCCCAAAAAAGAAAAAAAAAAAGCTCTTGAGTTTACATGACCTTAATTCAGGAGACCAACAGGGCAACATTGGCATTTCTGATTGGCAAGTTCAAATCCACTGTTCACTTAGGACTAACAGATTTTATTTTTTATAAAAGTTTTAAATATATTTTTTAAATGGAGCAGAAAGTGCAGATGGTTCCAATATATACCACATGCACACACACACGGTTCCACTAGTAGCGTCTTGGATTAATGGGGTACATTAATGAGCCAATTTTGATGCATTATTTTTAGCCGAAGTCCATAGTTTACAATAGGGTTCACTCTTTCTATTGCACAGGTCTATGGGTTTTGATCAATGAATTATGTCACATAGCCACCTTTACAGTATCATACAGAATAGCTTCACTTCCCTAAAAATGTCCTGTTCTCCACTTGCTCATCTTATTCATCTCAGTCTTCCCCAGAGACTGTGGCTGGAACTGATCTTTTTACAGCATCTATGATTTGCCTTTTCCAGAATGTCATAAACTTGGAATCATATCGTATGTAGCCTTTACAGGCTGGCTCTTGCACGTAGTAATATGCATTTACGTTTCTCCCATGTCTTTTTGTGGCTTCACAACTATTTTTTTTTAATTTTGAATAATGCTCCATTGTGTGGATGGACCACAGTTCGTTTCTCCACTCACCTGTAGAAGGATGTCCTGTTTGCTTCCAGGTTTTAGAGATTACGAATAAAGTTGCTCCAAGTATTCATGTGCAGGTTTTTGCAGGGATATGTTTTCAACTCAGTTGGGTAAGTACCTAGGAGCCCAGTTGCTGGATCATATGGCAAGACTATGTTTAGTTTTGTGAAAAAATGCCTAACTGCCTTCCAAAATAGCTGTACTATTTTGCATTCCCACCAACCGTGAGTGAGAGTTCCTGTTCCTCCACAACTGCCCCAGCATTTGATGAGTTCAGGTTTTTGGACTCGACACATTCAAATATGGGTGTCTCATTATTGTTTTAATTTGCAATTCTTTAATGGCATAGGATGTCAAACAACTTTTTGTGTTTATTTGCCATCTGTTCTGTATTCTTTGGTGAGGTGTCTGTTCAGATCTTTTGTTCATTTTAAAATTGGATTGTTTGTTTCTTCTGACCCATAAATGTGGTCTATGGCTCCATTTATTACTTGTTTTACTGTTTAATTATTATTAAGCTTTATTGAAAACACTTCAGCATGTCTGCACAAAAAAAATGCTATGAAAGAGTGAATGCTTAGCTATAGGCTGAGCCCCCAGTCTTGGGGTTTGTTCATATGAAACTTAACCCCACAAAGGATAGGTCAAGTCTACTTAAAATTTAGGCCTAAGAGTCACCCCCAAGAGAGCCTCTTTTGTTGCTCAGATGTGGCCTCTCTCTCCAGCCAACACAACAAGCAGTCTCACCACCCTCCCCCTCTCTACGTGGGACATGACTCCCAGGGGTGTGGACCTTCCTGGCAACGTGGGACAGAGATCTTGGAATGAGCTGAGACTCAGCATCGAGGGATTGAGAAAAACCCTAGAATGAGCTGAGACTTAACATCAAGGGATTAAGAAAACCTTCTTGACCAAAAGGGGGAAGAGTGAAATGAGACAAAATGTCAATGGCTGAGAGATTCCAAACAGAGTCGAGAGGTTATCCTGGAGGTTATTCTTATGCATCAAGTAGATATCATCTTGTTGTTCAAGATGTAATGGAGAGGCTGGAGGGAACTGCCTGAAAATGTAGAGTAGATATCATCTCGTTATTCAAGATGTAATGGAGAGGCTGGAGGGAACTGCCTGAAAATGTAGAGCTGTGTTACAGTAGCCATGTTTCTTGAGGACGATTGAATAATGATATAGCTGTCACAATGTTACTGTGTGATTGTGAAAACCTTGTGTCTGATGCTCCTTTTATCTACCTTGTCAACAAAGGAGTAGAACATACGGGATAAAAATAAATAATAGGGGGAGCAAATGCTAAAATAAATTTAGTTTGAAATGCTAGTGATCAATGAAAGTGAGGGGTAAGGGGTATGGTAGGTATAATCTTTTTTTTTTCTTTTCTGTGTTTGTTTTATTTCTTTTTCTACTGTCTTTTTATTACTTTTTCTGAATTAATGCAAATGTTCAAAGAAATGATGAATATGCAACTAAGTGATGATATTGTGAATTACTGATTATATATGTTGATGTTTAAAAAAAAGAGTGAATGCTTATACTGTTATTTAAATGTAAGCTTAAAATGTCTAAAATTTAAGAAACAGTAAAATCGATTAAATTCATATTAATATTGTGAAAAATATCCAATTGAGATTCTGTTACAGGAAGAGAATCAGTACTATCCTAACTTTTATTCAAGATGCACTAGTTAAGCACTCAAATTACTTTTATGTAATAAAATAAAAAAAGAATTTTGCATGTTAGCTAGTTTCACTTTTTAAATTATTTTTTAGGCCTTCATTTGTAGGGTACAAAACTGAGAAAGTAGAACATTCTAGTTAGATTTAAATGAATCAACTACAAATAATACTAAATGAAGCACGGTTGTTACTTTTAAAATCTAAGTTTCTAAAAATTTTATTTTTCAGTATAAAAATGACAAGGTTCACATTAACTGCCAACCAAACTTTATGTTTATAAAACTAAATATTCTTCGTTAATGATATCACAAGAAGTGCTTCCCATGCTCTTATTTTTTAAAATCTAATATTCATAATAAATCTAAATAAAAATTCACAAATGGCGGCTGAAATTCTGTGAACTTTCAGATCAAATACAACTCAAATCCAAAGTCATTATGCATAAACAATTCAAATTAAAGTTTATCATTGAAATGTGACTAAATCATAATTACTACATCACTACTAATGGGTTCCACTAGACTTTCAACCAAACTCAGTAAATGTGCACATTTGATGGACTGCTTGGAAAATTAAAGCTATCAGAGCTATAAATAAGGAATACATAAATATGAACACAACAATGCCAGAGCACTAGGGCCCTTTAAAAAATGAATAGGATGTGAAGTAAACACATCTGATTGTTGTCTCAAGCTACTTTCCACTGATTTATAAAGCTATGGTTTATAATTCTTTTAAAAAGGAAAATGTTTGTACACTGCTGCATGCGCTAATTTCATTCTACATTCTTGACTATAATGCCATCTTCAAATCCTCTTGCAGAGCTTGACATGTCGCATCAGATCTTCTCCAGAAAGTCAACTTGTCATATTTTCAGCAGCCTTTAGTGCTTCAGTGGCCTTGAGAAGTTCCTTAATAACTGATGATAAAGCTTCTGGGTTAATTTCTTGTTCACAAAGCTGTGCACAAATAGGCAGAGTTTCCATACCTAAGCCAATATTCAAAATTCTTGAAATCTCAGGCAGAAAGTTCATGGTCTCCCTCACTGCATTCAGATTTGCTGCTGCAGCTGTACCTGCAGCTGCCACCCCAGGGCTGCTACTACTCTCCACAGCTGAGGCCATTTATCATTAATGGCTCTCAGATACGGTTTTTAGTTTTCAGTGTAAAGGTCATGTATATCTTATGCCTAAGGGAACTCTTGGTTGGCCAAGATAGCAGTTTAAGACACTACAGGGTGGGGTTCTTCCACAGGATCTTTGAACAATTAGCCAAACTTGGCAAAGCCATCTTCCTCAAAACTCAGAAAAAAATTAAAGGATCGTAATAGCTGGACAAGGGCCAAATCAAGAAAACACAACTTTAAAAAATAGAAGTTCACGGTGCCCATGCTGCCAATGCCCCCCCTCCCCATCCTATCCCTGGCACCATGCAGAGCCAGCCTGCACTTCCATTGTGGGTCAGTTACTGGTCCTGTTCTGGAGAGAGCCGAGTAACCCCCTTGTGCATACTGGGGTGCCTATATGTTCATGTTAGTCTATTAGTGGCAGCCCGGAAGACTGAACCAGGAAACTCATCTTTGGGTTGCCCGCCCAGAACTTGCCCTACAGACTGAAGCAGCTTGCAGACAACTAATGCAATGTAAGAAACAATTAAGTCAAAGTAGCTGGGGCAAAGGATTACCTGCGTTAAATCATACAATAGCACACTTAAGAGGTAGAGAAAGACTGTTTCACAGGCAGTAGAAAGGGAATCTTTATGGTCATGAATAGGCCAAAACAAGCCAGAACAAGACTCAGGTTCAGAAAAGATGCAGAAAACCCTGCATTTCACACTTGCCATGGGCTGATCTTCTTGATAGGAGGGCTAAACTCTGAAGGAGAGCACCAACCAATGCAGAGCTAATTTACTAAGACTGTGAAAGGTGTTTTTTGCATTAGCTTGCTTGTTCTTGGTAATTCCAAAGCACTTAAGGGAAATAGCTAGCTGGGTGCAAACTAAGGAACAGACAGCATCGGGACTAAATCCCAAAATTAACATTTTAAAATATTAAAATGTGCATTGTACAACCAAAAATTGCAAGACAAGGAAATAGGAAATGATGGCCCATGCAAATGAATAAGAGAAAAATCCAGAAATCATCAATAAAGGAGACAAGACTTTACATACCAAACAAAGGCTTAAAAAATGTTTCTTCCATATGCTCAAGGAGATAAAGGGAACATGGAGAAAGAACTAAAGGATAGCAGAAAAATAATGAATGAATAATATGAGTATCAATAGATAGAAATTGTAAAAAGGAACCCTTCACCTAAAAAAATTACTGGAGTTTAAGGTGACAATAACTGAAATGAAAAATGTCATAGAGGCTTTCAACAGCAGATTGGAGCTGACAGAAGAATCAGTGAACTCAAAGACAAGACAACTGAAATGATTCGGGTGAGAAACAGAAAAAGAAGGAGTTAAAAATGAATGGAGTCCAAGAGACCTGTGGGCAAAATCAATATACTCATTATGGGAATCCCAGAAGGAGAAGAAAGAGAAAGGGGCAGAAGGAATGCTCAAAGAAACAATGGCAGAAAAGTACCCAAATTTAATGAAAGACAAGTATATGCACATTTAAGAAGCCCAACAAACTGCAAATGGGATAAACTTGAAGAGAACCACGACCAAACACAAAGTAATCAAGCCGTCAAGAAGCAAGAACAAGGAAAGAGTTCTGAAAGTTGCAAGAGAAAAGTAATGTATTAGGTGTGAAGGAGTTCCAATAAGTCCCAATTTATCATCAGAAAGCCTGGAAGCAAGAAGGTAGTGGGACAAAGCATTTAAAATGCTTAAAGAAAACAACAGCCAACCAAGAATTTTGTATCCAGCAAGACTGTCTTTCCGAAATATGGAGAGATTAGGACATTCCCAAATAAACAAAAGTTGAGGGAGTTCGTCACCACTGCACCTGCCCTACAGCCAATGCTATAGGGAATTCTTCAGGTGAAAGGACAGACAACAGACAGTGGATTGAAGAGGCATAAAGAAATAAAGACCTCTGGTAAAGAGTATCATATTGGTAATTATAAGTGACAGTGCTATTGTATTGTATTTTGTGGTATGTATGCTGGTTTGAATCTGTTACATATACCAGAAAAAAATGATGTTCTTTTAATCCATTCTTGTGGGAGCAGACCTGTTGTGGATGGGACCTTTGGTTTAGGTGGTTTCTGTAGAGATGTGACCCAGTCCATTCAAGGTGGGTCTTAATTTCCTTTCTGGAGTTGTTGAGGAGAGGATAAAAGGCAGAGATATTTTGTAGAGAGTTCAGAGACAGAAACACCCTGGGAGAAACAATCAAGGACCCACAGAAGCCCAGAGACATTTTGGAGAGAAGGACCAACATATGTCACCATGTGATTTCCTATGTGACTGAGGAACACGGGGTGCCAGCAGCCCTTCCCCAGAGAAGGTATCTTCCTCTGATGCCTTAATTTGGACATTTTCATGGTCTTAGAATTGTAAATTTGTTACCTAATAAAACCCCACTGAAAAAGCCAACCCATTTCTGGTATATTGCATTTCGGTAGCTTTAGCAAACCAAAACAGTATGTGACATCACTTTTTACATCTTAGGTTTCTATGCACAGAAAGCAATGATAACTCTATGGTTTGGAATATCCAATTTGTATGTGTAATAAGTAAACCCAAACAATGTGTAACAAGTTTAACCAAAAGGTAGATGGATGGAGGGGTGTGGTAATTAGAGTCAGCTGTCAACTTGGCCAGGTGAACGTGCCTAGTTTTGTTGCTGCGGACATGAGCCAATGGTACGTGAACCTCATCTGTTGCTGATTACATCTACAGTCGGCTAGGAGGCGCGCCTGCTGCAATGAATGACATTTGACTTAATTGGCTATGCTTAAATGAGAGAGCGCAACGTAGCACAGCCCAAGTAGCTCAGTATACCTCATCTCAGCACTTGCAGCTCAGCCCAGGCCTTTGGAGATGCACAAAGAAATCACCCCTGGTAAAGTTGTTGGACCCAGAGGCCTGGAGAGAAGGCCAGCAGAGACCATCCTGTGCCTTCCCAAGTAAGAAAGAACCTCAGATGAAAGTTAGCTGCCTTTCCTCTGAAGAACTAACAAAATAAATCCCCTTTTATTAAAAGCCAATCCGTCTCTGGTGTGTTGCATTCTGGCAGCTAGCAAACTAGGACAAGGGGTATAGGAACAGTGTATGTGTATGCTGTTGAGGTGAAGGTGGTAGCAAATCAAACATGATCATGTCAAATCAAGCATTGTTATAGTATTAGGATGTTAAATTTAAGCCTCATAATAACTACAAAGAAAATATATGAAAATATATATAAAAGAAATGAAAAGGAACTCAAGATGGTACCCTACAAAATATCAAATAAGTATGAAAAATAGTCATAAATGCACCTATAGAATTGATGTGAAAAAAAGATACAAGTTTTACAAAGACCAAACAGCAAAATGTCATTTAAAAATAAATGGGTGAAACTTTTCAGTTGAAAGGCGGAAATTGGCAGAATGGATAAAAATCGTCACCCAACTATATGCTGAATACAAGAAAGTCTCCTTAAATTCAAAGATACAAGTAGATTGAAAGTGAAAGGATAGAAAAATATATACCACGTGAATAATAACCAAAAGAAAGTTGGGGTAACTATACGAATATCAAATAAAACAGACTTTCAAAGGAGAAAAGTATTGTACCAAAAAGGTATCTGTTCAAATAGAGTCAAGAGACTACTCTGGAGGCTAATCTTAAACAAGCTTCAGCTAGATATTGCTACTATTATGGTTTGCCAAACCCCAACTGTCCTGGTTTGCTAGCTGCCAGAATGCAATATAACAGAAACTGAATGACTTTTTAAAAAGGGAATTTATTAAGTTGCTACTTTACAGTTCAAAGACTGTGAAAATGTCCAAATTAAAGCAAGTCTATAGAAATGTCCAATCTAAGGCACCCATGGAAAGATACCTTGGTTCCAAAAGGCCAATGACATTCAGGATTTCTCTCTCAGGATTTCTCATATATATGCACCTCAACTGGAAAGGCACATGGCGAACATGGCAGCATCTATAGTTTTCTCTCCTGGCTTCTTGCTTCATGAAGCTCCCCAGGGGGCATTTTCCTTCTTCATTTCCAAAGGTCTCTGGCTGCACGTACTGTGTAGCTCTTTCCAAAATGGTTCCCTCTTAAAGGGCTCCAGTAAGTAACTCCACCTTGAAAAGGTAGAGACACATCTCCATGGAAACCATCTAATCAAAAGTTACCACCTCCCTCTCTGCGTGGGACATGATTCCCAGGCATGTGGACCTTCTGGCAACGTGGGACAGAGATTCTGGAATGAGCTGAGACTCAGCATCAAGGGACTGAGAAAACCCTAGAATGAGCTGAGAATTAACATCAAGGGACTGAGAGAACCTTCTCGACCAAAGGAAGAAGAGTGAAATGAGACTAAGTGTCAATGGCTGAGAGATTCCAGAGTTGAGAGGTTATCCTGGAGGTTATTCTTACGCATTAAGTAGATATCACCTTGTTAGTCAAGATGTAGTGGAGAGGCTGGAGGGAACTGCCTGAAAATGTAGAGCTGTGTTCCAGTAGCCATGTTTCTTGAAGATGATTGAACAATGATATAGCTTTCACAATGAGACTCTGTGAATGTGAAAACCTTATGTCTGATGCTCCTTTTATCTACTTTATCAACAGAAGAGTAGAACATATGGAATAAAAATAAATAATGGGAGAACAAACGTTAAAATAAATTTAGTTTGAAATGCTAATGGTAAATGAAAGCGAGGGGTAAGGGGTATGGTATATATAATCTTTTTTTTCTCTGTTATCGTTTTATTTTTTTCTGTTGTCTTTTTATTTTTCTAAATCGATGCAAATGTTCTAAGAAATGATGAATATGCAACTATGTGATGATATTAAGAATTACTGATTGTATATGTTTGTTGTTAATTTTTTTTAATTAATAAAAAAATATAAGTTACCACCCACAATTGGGTAGGTCACATCTCCATGGATAATTCAAAAACTTCCACCCACCAATACTGAACAAGGATTAGAGGACATGGCTTTTCTGGGGTCCACAAATTCAAACTAGCATCAACCAAAACCAACCCTAAAGAACACCTAGGACTTTGTCTGAGATTCTGCAAAGTTTCCATGCACTATTTACTTTCCAGAAATCTACAACCTCCAGATGGGTTCCTAGGCCAGATAAGTCCTGAAACCCAAAGGGGCCAGGCACTCTGGACATCACCTAGTTCCATCCCCCTATTCTATATTATCAGCACCCTTTTCCAACATGAAAAAGTCATAAAGGGCATAGCCCAAATACCCCTAAGGATTGGGGAAAAGGCCAAAAGAGAAGGTGCAGATAACCTTCTCTTTTGGAAGGTGGAGAGAAAATAAGGTTTTAACTAATGGGTATGACTATTGAATAATTATGCTGATATTTCTTTAGTCACCAGAGTCTTGGAGCAGCTAGAAGAAAAACCCTAAAATTGTGGAATTGTAACATATCAAACACTGAAATCTGTTCTACAACAAATTGTTGCGGTGTGCTTTGAAATTTATTGCTTTCTTTTTGTATATATATTATTCGCAGGAAAAAAAAACAGACTTTAAGTCAGAAACTGTTACAAGGGACAAAGATTGTCACTATATACTGATAAGGGGTCAATTCAACAAGGAAACATAACAATTACATATATATATGCACCTAATAGCATCACCTCAAAGTATCTGAAGCAAACATTGGCAGACTTGATGGAAAACTTATAATGAACAATTCACCCAACATCTGTAAATATATACTCTTCTATAGTGTACATGGACCATTTTCCAGGATAGATCATATGTTGGGTCACAAAACAAGTCTCAATAAATAAATGAAAAATTGATATTATACCATGCATAGTCTCCAAACATAACTGAATGAACGTAGAAATCAATAGTAAAGGGAGAAATGGAAAATTCACAAATATGTCAAAATTCAACAACACACTCTTAAACAACAAATGGGTCAAAGAAGAAATCACATGGAAAATTAGGAAATATCTTGAGGCCAATCAAAATGAAAACACAACCTACCAAAATTTATAAGATGCAGCAAAGACAGGTGCTAAGGGAAATTAATAGTTTTAAATGCTTACATTTAAAAAGATGAAAGATCTCAAATCAGAGACCTAAGCTCACAACTGAAGAAGCTAGAAAAAGAAAAGCAAACCAAGCCCAAAGCAAGTAGAATAAAAGAACAAATATTAAAGGGAATATAAGTGAAATAGAAAAAAAAGGAGAGAATCAATGAAATCAAAGTTGGTTCTTTGACAAAACCAATGAAATCTATAAGCCTTTAGCTAGAATGACAAAGAAAAAAAGAGGATGCAAGTAAATAAAATCAGAAATGAAAAGAGGGACATTTCTACTGACCACAGAGATAAAAATGATTATGAGGATATTACTAACAACTGCACACCAACAAATTAGATTTGATTCCTAGAAACACACAAACTACCTATATTGAGTTAAGAAGTAAAGGATCTGAACAGACCACTAACGAATAAAAAGATTGAATCAGTAATCAAAAGCCTCCCAACAAAAGTCCAGGAAAAGATGGCCACGCTGGTGAATTTTACAAAACATTCCAAGAAGAATGAACGCCTCCCAGAGGTGTAAATCTCCTGGCAATGCAGGACAGAAATCCCGGGATGAGCTGGAATCCAGCATAAAGGGATTGAGAAAGCTCTCTTGACCAAAAGGGGGAAAAGAGAAATGAGACAATATAAAGTCTCAGTGGCTGAGAGATTTCAAAGTTGAGAGGTTATCCTGGAGATTATTCTTATGCATTATATAAATATCCTTTTTTACTTAATGGTGTATCCAGGGTATGGACAGATGAGTAAAAAACTGTGGGTAAACAAATAAATAAATAATAAGGAGGGACAAGAGGTAAAATTAATTGGGTAGATGGAAATACTAGTGGTCAATGAGAGGGAGGGGCAAGGGGTATGGCATGTATGAGTTTTTTTCTTCTTTTTATTTCTTTTTCTGGAGTGATGCAAATGTTCGAAAAAATGATCATGGTGATGAATACACAACTATGTGTTGGTATTGTGAGCCATTGATTGTATACCATGTATGGGCTGTATGTGTGTGAAGATTTCTCAATAAAAATATTTAAAAAGAAAAAAAATGAACATTAATCCTGCTGAAACTCTTCCAAAAAATTGCAGAGGAAGGAACACTTCCTAGCTCATTCTCAGAGGCCAACAGCACCCTAATATCAAAACCAGATAAAGATAACACAAGAAAGGAAAATTACTTCTGAATATAGATGTGAAATTTCTCAGTAAAATGCTAGTAAACTGATTCCAACAGCATATTAAAACAATTATATGCCATGATCAATTGGGATTTATCCCAGGTATGCAAGGCTGATTCAATATAATAAAGTCAATTAATGTAATACATCACATTAATAGATTGAAGGAAAATAAAACCAAGCATGATCATCTCAGTTGACGCAGAAAAAGCATTTGACAAAATCCAGGGAATGAGAAGCTAATGCTTAATTGGTACAGAATTTATTTGCTGTCATGGAAAAGTTTTGGTAAACAGTGGTGATGGTAGCACAATTATGAATATGATTGACACCAGTGAATTATATATTCAAATATGATTAAAAAGGGAAATTTTAGGGTGTATATACGTTAGTAGAATTAAAAAAAACAACAACACAGGACTGTATAACAGTGAACCCTAATGTAAACTGTGAACTATAGATAATAGTACAATTATAATATCCTTTCATCAATTGTAACAAAAATATCACACTAATGAAAAGTATTTATAATGGAGGGGGGATATGGGAACTCTATTTTCTGCATGATTTTTCTGTAAACTTACAACTTCTCTAATAAAAAATTATGTAAAAATTATTCTTAAGTATTTTATGTTATCTAATGCTATTGTTAAGTGGAATTGTTTTTAAAATTCCATTCCCAATTGCTTGTGTTTGGTATAGAAAAATATGTTTTACTTTGTAAGTGAACCTTTTATCCCGAGACCTTCCTTAATTCATTTATTCATTCTATTAATATGTTGTTTTTGTTGTGGATACATGATATTCTACATAAACAATCATATCTACGTATAGGGATGGTGCGCTAGTTTGCTAGCTGCCGGAATGCAATATACCAAAAACAGAATGGCTTTTTAAAAGGGGAATTTAATAAGTTACCAGTTTACAGTTCTAAGGCTGAGAAAATGTCCCAATTAAAACAAGTCTATAAAAATGTCCAATCAAAGGCATCTAGGGAAAGATACCTTGGTTCAAGAAGGCCAATGAAGTTCAGGGTTTCTCTCTCAAGTGGAAGGGCACATGGTGAACACGGCGTCATCTGCTAGCTTCCTCTCCTGGCTTCCTGTTTTCATGAAGCTCCCCGGGAGGCATTTTCCTTCTTCATCTCCAAAGGTCTCTGGCTGGTGAACTCTCTGCTTCATGGTGCTGCAGCATTCTCTGCTCTCTCTGAATCTCCACATTCTCCAAAATGTTTCCTCTTTTATAGGATTCTAGTAAACTAATCAAGACCCACCCAAATGGGTGGAGACACATCTCCCCTAATCCAGTTTAACAACCACTCTTAACTAAATCACATCTCCAGGGAGATGATCTAATTACAGTTTCAGACATACAGTGCTGAATAAGGAGTAGAAGAAATGGCTGCCTTTACAAAATGGGATTGCAATTAAGACATGGCTTTTCTAGGGTACACACATCCTTTCAAACCAGCACAGGTGGTTATTCTTCATTTCTAGTCTTCATGCTTTTAAAAACTGTTCTTACCTTATTGTACCGGTTAGGTCCTTCTATGAAACACTGAGACAAGATGCATGTTCAGAAAGGATCAGAGAGACACCTACACTTTGGCCTGAAGCTATTCTCTAAACTTATATGGATAAGCCCTAAAGGAGAGTGCTTGCACAGTTCAATCTACCAAAAAGGTCAATCTTCTTTATTTTCAGTTGATTTTAGATCCTGGCATTCAAGGAAGGCTCTATCATGACATTAGCAGGATATAATCTTAAGGAATAGATGCCTCAGAGTCTAATTTCAGTGACAATATATTAAAATATCAAAACCTCCAGGTTTCAAAAAAAGGTTACAAAACATACAAAGAAATAGGAAACAATGATCCACACAAAGGAGAAGACTAAAGCATTGGAAACCATTAATGAAGAAGAACAACCCTGAAACATACCAGGCGAAGACTTTTTTTTTTTAGGTTCTTGTTTTTTTGGTTTTGGTTTTGGTTTTTTTGTAGAGAAGTTGTAGGCTTACAGAAAAATTGTGCAGAAAATACAGAGTCCTCATATAACACCCACCCCCATTATTAACACCTTGCATTAGTGTGGTACATCTGTTACAACTGATAAAAGACTATTATAATTGTGCTGTTAACTATAGTCCATGGTTTACATTAGGAGTCCCTGTTTTTTTTTTTTTTTTTGAGTCTTATGGATTTTTTAAAATTTTTATTCTAGTGATATATACAATCTAAAATTTCCCCTTTAACCACACTCAAATAGTTCAGTGCAATTCACTACATTCACAGTGTGGTACCATCACCACCATCTATGACCAGAACTTTTTCATCACCCTAAATATAAACTTTGTACAATTTAAGCATTAATTCCCCATTCCCTACCCCACTCTGGTCCCTGATAACTTTTATTCTAGTTTCTGACTATGAACTTGCTTATTCTAATTATTTCATGTAAGTAAAATCATAGTTTGTCCTTTTGTGTATGGTTTATTTCACTCAACATAATGTCTTCAAGTTTCCTTCATGTTGTAGCATGTATCAAAACTTCATTCCTCTTTATGACTGAATAATATTCCACTGTATGTGTGTACTGCATTTTATTCATCCATTTATCTGTTGATGGACACTTGGGCTGGTTCCATCTGAAAAATTGTGAATAATGCCACCATGGACATCAGTGTAAAAATATCCATTCAAGCCCCTGCTTTCAATTCTTTGGGGTGTATAACCTAAAAGTGGCATTGCAAGGTCATATGGTAATTCTGTACTTAGTATTCTGAGGAGTCACCAAAACTGTCTTCCACAGTTTTAAATTCCCACTGACAATGAATGATTATACCTATTTCGCCCCATCCTATCCAGCATTTATTATTTTCCATTTTTAATTGTATCCGTTCTAGTGGGTATGAAATGGTATTCCATTGTGGTTTGTCTTTTTTTTTTCCCATTGTGGTTTTAATATGCATTTTCCTAATGGTTAATGATTTTGAGCATCTTTTTCATGTGTTTTTGTTTTGTTTTTGCCATTTGTATATCTTCTTTGGAGAAATCAGAGACTTAAAAATAGTCAAAGAGCTAAAAGAAAACATGGACAAGGAAGTAAAGGAAATCAGGAAAACAATGGATGAATACAAAGAGACTATCAATAGAGAGATGAAAATTATGATACAGAAGAAAATAGAGCTGAAGACTACAGTAACGGAATTAAAAATTCCCAAGAGAGATTCAACAAAAGATTGGAGCTGGTAGACGAAAGAATCAGAGAACTTGAAGAGAAGATAATTATAATCATTCAATCTAACAAGCATAAAGAAGAAAGAATGAACCTGTGGGACACTATCAGGTATCCCAATAACTGCATTTTGGTAGTCCCAGAAGGAGAAGAAAGAGAGAAAGGGGCAAAGAGACTATTTGAAGAAATGATGGCTGAAAACTTAAAGAAGGACATGAATATACGGAACCAAGACGCTCAATGAACTCCAAACAGGATAAACCCAAATAAGTCCACACTATGGTATATTATAATCAAACTGCCAAATGCCAAAAATAAAGAGAGGATTCTGAAAGCCACAAAAGAGGCAAAATGTGTCACATACAAGGGAGCATTTATAAGATTAAGTACCAATTTCTCTTCAGAAACCAGGAAGGCAAGAAGGTAGGGGATGCCATATTTAAAGTACTGAAAACCAAAATTGCTGACCAAGAATTCTATATCCAGAAAGACTGTCATTAAAATATGAGGGAAAAATTGAAGTCTTTGTGGGCTTAGTAGAATCGTGGTTTCTTGGCACTTCGTGTTTCTTTTCATCACTTATCCACCTACTACCCGTGGACTCATTGCTTCAGGCTTCCTGTTCCCCACCACACCGTCAAGATCCAATGCAGTAATGACTTAATTCACAGGGCTAACGTAAAGACAGTGAACTTGGAGAAGTCCTACGTTTCAGTGGCAAAGACAGAAGGAGGAGCTACAAAGGGCAAAGAAATTGATTTTGATGATGTGGCTGCAATAAATCCAGAACTCTTCCAGCTGCTTCCCTTACACCCAAGGACAATCAATCTTCCACTGAAGGAGAATGTAACAATCTAGAAGCAAAAGCGCAGATTGGTCAACTCAAAAATTCCTGCTCCCAAAGAAAGTCTTCCTGGCCACTCTTCGCATGCCCACTATCTCAGAGGTTTGTGTTGCCACTCATTGTGATATGGAGGTGGAGCTGCCTGTGTCCGCAAACTCCCACAAGCAATTTTCAGTTCCCACCGGCCCCCCTAGACTCTCCTGCCCTGTAGTAGCTGAAATGCCTTCTGGCCTTCCCGCAAAGCGGAATGCCTAGACCTGCCTGGGAAAGGCCAGAATGCATTTCACGATGGTCAGCAAGGAGGTGGAAGAGAAAGTCCATTTCATCTGAGGCAGCTCTTCTGCAAACCCTGTGAATTCTGTTTGGAAGACATCATATACTGTGAAAGAAATGGAAAAAATGAAGAACAAGTGAGAAGAGAAGAGGGTCCAGAACTCTGAAACTAGAACAAAGTGAGCTCAGGAGTATGACAACAGCTTTCCAAATTGGAAACCTGCCTAGATGATTAAAGAATTTTGGACACTTTGGAATGTCATCCACTTACCATGTCTGATTTTATCAAACAGCACAGGGTATGTGTCTGTGGACTGAATAAGCAAGAATTGACCAAGAAAGAAATTGATGTGGTTTCCATTCCTAGCAAGTATCTCCTCTTACTACAAAAACCCAAATTAGAAGTGGATTTAACAAAGTATCTGGAGAACTAGGCATTCTGCTTTGACTTTGCATTTGATGAATCTGCTTCGAATGAAGTAGCCTACAGGGTCACAGCAAGGTCACTGGTACAGACAGTCTTTGAAAGGCGAAGGCAACCTATTTTGCATATGGCCAGACAGGAAGTGGCAAGACACATACTATGGGTGGAGACCTGTCTGGGAAAGGCCAGAATGCATCCAAAGGGACCTATGCCATGGCCTCCTGGGACGTCTTCTCCTGAAGAACTAGCCCCACTACCAGCCTGGGCCTGGAAGTCTATGTGACATCCTTCAAGATCTACAGTGAGAAGCTGTTCAACCTGCTCGACAAGAAGGTGAAGCTGTACCTGTTGGAGGATGGCAAGCAGCAGGTGCAGGTGGTGGGACTGCAGGAGCACCTGGTTAAAAGTGCTGATGATGTCATCAAGGTGATTGACACAGGCAGTGCCTACATAACCTCTGGGTTGACATTTGCCAACTCACTCCCATGCCTGCTTCCAGATTCTTCTTCAGGCTAAAGGGAGAGTGCACGGCAGGTTCTCTTTGGTGGATCTGGCAGGGAATGAGTGAGGGGCAGTCACTTCCAGTGCTGACCGGCAGACCCAGCATGGAGGGTGCATAAATCAACAGCAGGCTCCTGGCCTTGAAGTGGTGCATAGGGCCCTGGGACAAAACAATGCTCCCACCCCATTCCACGAGAGCAAGCTGACACAGATGTTGAGGGGATCCTTTATCGGGGAGAACTCAAGGACCTGCCTGATTGCTGTGATCTCACCAGGCATGAGCGCCTGTGAATATACTTTAAACACACTAAGATATGCAGATGAGGTCAAGGAGCTGATCACCCACAGTGGACCCAGTGGGAAGCAGCCAACTCAAATGGGAACAGAAGAGACCGAGGCCAACTCTAATGGGGCTCCGATCACAGGCAATTGCTCCAAGGAAGAGGAGGAAATGTTTTCCCAGATGTCCAGCTTTACTGAAACCATGACTCAGATTAGAGAGCTGGAAGAGGGAACCATGGAAGAGTCACACTGGCTTGAGCTATCTGAGATGACCGAGCCAGCCAGACTACGACCGGGAGACCTTTGTGAACAAAGAAGAATCTGCCCTGGCTGAACAGGCCAAGCATTTCTCAGCCCTGTGAGGTGCCATCAAAGCCTTGCGCCTGGCCATGCATCTGGAAGAACAGGCCAGCAAGCAAATAAGCAGCAAGAAATGGTCCCAGTGACACCTGTGAATAAATATTTTGGTTTTGCACCCAGCCTCCTTCCCTTGTGCATCTCTTCCCAGCAGACTTTGGGCTCCTGGTGGGTCTAGACCGGGTCTGAGCTGGGGACAAGCTCTGATGTCCCAGTGGTTTTTAGCATTTGGGCCCAGGGCAGTTGGGGGTCAAAGCTATGACAAGGGACAGTATTTTCCTTTCCTCAATTGTCGTCCTCAGGGGAGTAAGGATGGGAGGAAGGGGCTTTTAGTTATCATTATGTGGTGCCCTTCCTCTCCATCAAAAGGCGAAGGCTTTCTGGCGTAGAGGATCCCCCTGGGCAGCATTCTGGCTGGTGGAGAAGGACATCTAGGGGTTGTTCTGGTTCTGGAGAGAGAGGCTGAGCCTTTACTCCAGCCCAGCTGACCCTGACCCGCCTTCCACACCTTTGGTCCAGGCACAGTATGTCTTGTTTTTTAAGGTTCCCAGGACCTTTCTCTTCTTTGCTGTTTTTTAAGACCCAAGAGGAGCCCTGCTGTTTTCTGTTTTATACATTATGTCTAACAAAGAAAGAGAAAAGAAAAAAAATGAGGCAAAAATGAACACTTCCCAAATGAACAAAAGCTGATGGAATTCAGCCCCACTAGACCTGCCCTACAAGAGATGCTAAAGAAGGTGGGCCACGGTGGCTCAGCAGGCAGGAATGCTTGCCTGTGATGCCAGAGGACCCGGGTTCGATTCCCGGTGCCTGCCCACATGAGAAAAAAAAAAGAGATGCTAAAGAGAGCTCTGTGGGTTGAAAGGAAAGGACAATAGATAACAGATCAGTGCATGAACAAATAAAGGTCTCTGATGAGGGTATGACATTGGTAAAATATAAATGCCAGTACTGTTATATTTTGGGTTTGTAACTCCACTTTTCACTTCCTATAGGATATAAAAGGCAAATGCATAAAATGTAAAAAACTTAGCATGTAATGATAAATCAATGGCTTTGGACTCATAACGAGTCAACTTGTAACTTGTGACTAGACCTATGAAAAGGAGGGGCGATGGTAGAGTATAGGAACACTGTGTTTATACTCTTGACGTTAAGTTGGCATCACAACAAACAAGATTGTTAGGGATTTGGGAGACTACATTTAAGCCTCACGGTAACTACAAAGAAAATATCAGAGAATACACAAGCTCATAGAGACAGAAAATAGAGTACACATTGCCGGGAGTGGGGGAATGGGAGTTATGCATAATGGGTGTAGTGTTTCAGTTTGGGAGAGGGGAAAGTTTGGGTAATGGAAGGTAGTGAGGTTGCCACAGTCTTGTGATTGTGGTTCATCCCATTGAACGGTATGTTTTGATAGATATTTTTTTTCCCACGATTTAAAAAAGAAAGAAACTAAAGAGGCAATGATAATTAAATTAAATACATGATCCTCAAGGGAATCTAATAAGGGAGGAGAAAATTCTCAGAGACATTAGTGGGCCACGTGAAAAAATTGGAATAGAGACTGTTTGCTTTCTATCCATCAATGTTAAATTTCTTAAACTTGATAACTGCATGCAAGGCGGTTACATAAGTGAATATCTTTGTTCTTAAGAAATATGCATGTTCCAAACACAGTCGAGAGGTTATCCTGGAGGTTATTCTTTTTTTTTTTTTTTAACTTTTTTTATTAATTAAAAAAAATTACAAACAAAACATTAAGACATCACCCCACTCTACACATGCAATCAGCAACCCTTAACATCATCACATAGCTGCATATTCACCACCCCCCAGAATATCTGCATCGACCCAGAAAAAAGAAACAAAAAGACAACAAAGAAAAAAAAGATTATACATACCATACCCCTTACCGCTGGCCTTCATCTACCACTAGCATTTCAAACTAAATTTATTTTAACATTTGTTCCCCCTATTATTTATTTTTATTCCATATGTTCTACTCTTCTGTTGACAAAGTAGATAAAAGGAGCATCAGACACAAGGTTTTCACATTCACAGAGTCTCATTGTGAAAGCTATATCATTGTTCAATCATCATCAAGAAACATGGCTACTGGAACACAGCTCTACATTTTCAGGCAGTTCCCTCCAGCCTCTCCACTACATCTTGAATAACAAGATGATATCTACTTGATGCATAAGAATAACCTCCAGAATAACCTCTCAACTCTGTTTGGAATCTCTCAGCCATTGACACTTAGTCTCATTTCACTCTTCCCCCTTTGGTCGAGAAGGTTCTCTCAATCCCTTGATGTTAATTCTCAGCTCAT
Source organism: Tamandua tetradactyla (assembly GCF_023851605.1). Taxonomy (NCBI): domain Eukaryota; kingdom Metazoa; phylum Chordata; class Mammalia; order Pilosa; family Myrmecophagidae; genus Tamandua; species Tamandua tetradactyla. The sequence goes on from NC_135335.1 coordinate 6,370,113, forward strand.
TCTAGGGTTTTTCTCAGTCCTTTGATGCTGAGTCTCAGCTCATTCCAGGATCTCTGTCCTACGTTGCCAGGAAGGTCCACATCCCTGGGCGTCATGTCCCACACAGAGAGGGGGAGGGTGGTGAGACTGCTCGTCATGTTGGCTGGAGAGAGAGGCCACATCTGAGCAACAAAAGAGGCTCTCTTGGGGGTGACTCTTAGGCCTAAATTTTAAGTAGACTTGACCTATCCTTTGTGGGGTTAAGTTTCATATGAACAAACCCCATGATTGGGGGCTCAGCCTATAGCTTTGGTTGTCCACACTGCTTGTGAGAATATCAAGAATTCGACTTGGGGAAGTTGAATTTCTCCCCACTCTCACCATTCCCCGAAGGGGGCTTGCAAATACTTTTCCAGTCACTGATCAAATCACTCTGGGATTCATCGGGGCATCACTCTGGACAAACCAACAAAATCTCATTTCCTACCTGAGATTCCAAGTACTTATGACATTCAATCAAACTATCTACATGAGTTATATTAGGAAATGCTCTAGTCAAAATATAAATTTTGTAACAAATACACAATTTTTTGCTTTAGTCTCACACATAAAGTGACATTTTAAAGTATTAATTATCATCTATTTTCAGCACCCTGCAATAATGACATTCCTTTGTTCTTCCTCATGCAAAAACATTTTTAAAATTTGTACATTGTACATTTCACTATTATTGTACACTCCAGGCATTCCTAGATTATACCATCTCGATCTTTAACATCTATCTTTCTTTCTGATTTCATTTATGTCCCCAGCCCTCCTCCCTCTATCATTCTCACATGCAGCTTCATTCAGTGTTTTAACATAATTACATTACAGTTAGGTAGTGTTGTGCTGTCCATTTCTGAGTTTTTATATTCAGTCCTGTTGCACAATCTGTATCCCTTCAGCTCCAATTACCCAATATCTCACCCTATTTCTATCTCCTGATGGTCTCTGTTACCAAGGAAATATTCCAAGTTTATTCACTAATGTCAGTTCATATCAGTGAGACCATACAGTATTTGTCCTTTTGTTTCTGGCTAATCACACTGAGCATAATGTCCTTAAGGTCCATTCATGTTGTTACATCATAACTTTATTCTGTCTTACAGCTGCATAATATTCTATCTTATGTAAATGTCACAGTTTGTTTAGTCAACTGTCTGTTGCTGGACATTTGGCTGTTTCCATCTCTTGGTAATTGTTGATAATGCTGCTATAAACATTGGTGTGTAAATGTCCATTTGTGTCCTTGCCCTCATGTCCTTTGAGTAGAGACAGCATATAGATGGGTCCTGTTTTTTAATCCATTCTGCCAGACTATGTCTTTTGATTGGAGAGTTTAATCCATTTACATTCAGTGTTATTACTGCATGGGTAGTACTTTCTTCTACTATTTTGCCTTCTGGATTTTATATGTCATATCTAATTTTCCTTCTTTTTACCTTTACTCATAGTCTTCCTTTCTACACTTTTCTCTACACTTCTCTCTTCTGTCTTCGTATCTGTCTCTAGTGTTCCCTTTAGTATTTCTTGCAGAGCTGGTCTCTTGGTCACAAATTCTCTCAGTGATTTTTTTTGTCTGAAAATGTTTTAATTTCTCCTTCATTTTTGAAGGACAGTTTTGCTGGATATAGAATTCTTGGTTGACAGTTTTTCTCTTTTAATAATTTAAATATATTATCCCACTGTCTTCTCGCCTCCATGGTTTCTGCTGAGAGATCTGCGCATAGTCTTATTGGGCTTCCGTTGTATGTGATGGATTGCTTTTCTCTTGCTGCTTTCAAGATCCTCTCTTTCTCTTTGACCTCTGACATTCTGATTATTAAATGTCTTGGAGTATGTCTATTTGGATCTATTCTCTTTGGGGTACACTACACTTCTTGGATCTGTAATTTTAACTCTTTCATAAGAGTTGGGAAATTTTCAGTGATAATTTCCTCCATTAGTTTTTCTTCTCCTTTTCCCTTCTCTTCTCCTTCTGGGACACCCACTACACGTATATTCATGCGCGCCATATTGTCTTTCAATTCCCTAAGTCCCTGCTCATATTTTTCCATTTTTTTCCCTATAGTTTCTGTTTCTTGTCAGATTTCAGACGTTCCATCCTCCAGTTTTGAAATCCTATGTTCTGTCTCTCGAAATCTACCATCGTAGGTTTCCATTGCTTTTTTCATCTCTTCTACTGTGTCTTTCATTCCCATAAGTTCTGTGATTTGTTTTTTCAGACTTTCAGTTTCTTCTTTTTGTTCTTTCCTTGCCTTCTTTATATCCTCCCTCAATCCATTGATTTGGTTTTTGATGAGGTTTTCCATGTCTGTTCGTACATTCTGAATTAATTGTTTCAGCTCCTGTATGTCATTTGAATTGTTGGTTTGTTCCTTTGACTGGGCCATATCTTCAATTTTCCTAGTGTGATTTGTTATTTTTTGCTGGTGTCTAGGCATTTAATTACCTTAGTTAGTTTATTCTGGAGATTGCTTTCACTTCTTTTATCTAGGGTTTTCTTGCTGGATGAATTTGTTGTCTATCTGTTCTTTGACATTCTGTTCAGCTTTATCTGGACCTTCAGCTTAAGTTTTGCTTAACAGAGGAGAATTTTTTAGTTCTTGTTTTCTTGTTTCTTGCCCTGCTTGTGTGGTGCCTTCCCCCTCCCCCCACACTTAGGAGGGTCTGCTTAGATATTATAGACCCCAGCCAGATTTTCCCAGACCAAACTGGCCTCCTATCAGGAGGAAAGAGTCACCTGCGTCGGTTTTCCCTGAGGGTGAGACCCAGCAGGTTGAAAGACTTTCCTGTGAAGTCTCTGGGCTCTGTTTTTCTTATCCTGCCCTGTGTGTGGCGCTTGTCTGACTGCAGGTCCCACCAGCATAGATGATGCAGTATCTTTAACTTTGGCAGACTCTCCCTGCTGGGGGCATGGTGGAGATAGAGGAGAGGTTGTAGGCTGGTTTTAATGGCTTCAAATTACCAAGTCCTGGTGTCTGAATTCCTTAATGGAGGGGTTCCACCTGAGTTGGGCTTCACCCCTCCCCTGGGGAAGGCACAGGCTCCAGACAAGCGCCCAAAAGAGCTCACTTATGCCTATGCCTGGGGCAGTTGCAGCCTGAAAGGCCTACCGCTGTATCCAGAAGCAGTCAAGACTTTGTAGATACACAGCCACAAAAGCCTCTGTTTCCTTCCCCCCCCCCCTTTTCTGTCAGTCCTGCCCCCTTGGTGCCGGGGCAAAAACGAGCAACCTCCGCTTTGATCAGGTTCACCTAAGCTGGGGGCCTATTTTTAGTAGTCAGAATTTGTTATTAGTTCCACAATTGGCATTTGATTGTGCCCAGTCCCTGCTGCTGGTAAAGTCCTTTCCTTTCCCCTCTGGGAAGTGGCCTGTGGGGGAGGGGTGCTGGCCGCCGCAGCTTTGGGAACTCACAGTTTGGGGGGTGCTCGCAGCCAGTCCAGCTGGTCCAGACTGGGGTACGCTGTGTGTCTGGTCACTGATGTGGCCCCAGGAGCTGTTCTGTACTGTTTCTGGTTATTTAGTAGTTGTTCTGGAGGACGAACTAAAATGCGCACGTTGTTAAGCCGCCATCTTGACCCTGAACCTGGAAGTTATTCTTATGCATTAAGTAGATATCATCTTGTTATTCAAGATGTAGTGGAGACTTCCTGGAAGATGGCGGCTTAGTAAGACGCGCGGATCTTAGTTTCTTCTCCAGGACACCTACTAGGGGAGTAGAAACGATACAGAAAGCGCCCAAAGCCACAACAGAGATAAAAAAGACAGCGTACCCCATCCTGGAATGGCTGGCTGGCTGAGAGAAGCAGCTCGGGTGAGATCGCCGAGGCGCGCGGGCCTTACCGGGCGGGGTGGCAAGCGGCCGGAGTTACTCCCTTCCCCCTTCCCGGGCCGGCTGGGAGAATTGGAGAGGTGGTCCCCTGAAACCAAGGCGACTGGCGCCCACACCACGCGCAGCCCCCGGACCAACTGAGAGAATTGGATTGTAAACCCCCAGGCCGCGGAGAACGGTGACCCCGTGACTCCCGGGGAACGTGCACTCTCTCGGGCGGGCCGCTGCCGCTGGCGCCCTCCCGCCACGCTTGTTGCCCAGGGCCGACTAGGAAATTCGGACGGGCTCTTTCCCTGGCTGCGGCGACCAGCAACCCTCCCTGCATTCGGACCCTGGGCCGGCTCAAGCCGCTTCGGCTAGCGAACCCCCAGGACGGCGAGAGTTTTCCAAAGTTTAAGGTCCCACAGCACCTTTTACTGGTGGGACCCGCAGACAAACGTGTGCCACGAGCGCCACCTACTGGGCAGGATAAGAAAAACAGAACCCAGAGATTTCACAGAAAAATATTACAACCTTGCTGGGTCCAACACCAAGAGAAATCTGAATAAATGCCCAGACGCCAGCAGCAGAAGATAACTGTCCACGCTCAAAAGATTGAGAATATGGCTCAGTCAAAGGAACAAACCAATAGCTCAAATGAGACACAAGAGCTGAGACAACTAATGCTGAATATACGAACAGAAATGGAAAACCTCTTCAAAAATGAAATCGATAAATTGAGGGAGGACATGAAGAGGACATGGGCTGAACATAAAGAAGAAATAGAAAAACTGAAAAAACAAATCGCAGAACTTATGGAAGTGAAGGATAAAGTAGCAAACATAGAAAAAATAATGGATAGCTACAATGATAGATTTAAAGAGACAGAAGATAGAATTAGTGATTTGGAGGATGGAACATCTGAATTCCAAAAAGAAACAGAAACTATAGGGAAAAGAATGAAAAAATTTGAACAGGGTATCAGGGAACTCAAGGACAATATGAACCGCACAAATATACGTGTTGTGGGTGTCCCAGAAGGAGAAGAGAAGGGAAAAGGAGGAGAAAAACTAATGGAAGAAATTATCACTGAAAATTTCCCAACTCTTATGAAAGACCTAAAATTACAGATCCAAGAAGTGCAGCGCACCCCAAAGAGATTAGACCCAAATAGGCGTTCTCCAAGACACTTACTAGTTAGAATGTCAGAGGTCAATGAGAAAGAGAGGATCTTGAAAGCAGCAAGAGAAAAACAATCCATCACATACAAGGGAAACCCAATAAGACTATGTATAGATTTCTCAGCAGAAACCATGGAAGCTAGAAGACAGTGGGATGATATATTTAAAATACTAAAAGAGAAAAACTGCCAACCAAGACTCCTATATCCAGCAAAATTATCCTTCAAAAATGAGGGAGAAATTAAAACATTCTCAGACAAAAAGTCACTGAAAGAATTTGTGACCAAGAGACCAGCTCTGCAAGAAATACTAAAGGGAGCACTAGAGTCAGATACAAAAAGACAGAAGAGAGAGGTATGGAAAAGAGTGTAGAAAGAAGGAAAATCAGATATGATATATATAATACAAAAGGCAAAATGTTAGAGGAAAATATTATCCAAACAGTAATAACACTAAATGTCAATGGACTGAATTCCCCAATCAAAAGACATAGATTGGCAGAATGGATTAAAAAACAGGATCCTTCTATATGCTGTCTACAGGAAACACATCTTAGACCCAAAGATAAACATAGGTTGAAAGTGAAAGGTTGGGAAAAGATATTTCATGCAAATAACAACCAGAAAAGAGCAGGAGTGGCTATACTAATATCCAACAAATTAGACTTCAAATGTAAAACAGTTAAAAGAGACAAAGAAGGACACTATATACTAATAAAAGGAACAATTAAACAAGAAGACATAACAATCATAAATATTTACGCACCGAATCAGAATGCCCCAAAATACGTGAGGAATATACTGCAAACACTGAAAAGGGAAATAGACTCATATACCATAATAGTTGGAGACTTCAACTCACCACTCTCATCAAGGGACAGAACATCTAGACAGAGGATCAACAAAGAAATAGAGAATCTGAATATTACTATAAATGAACTAGACTTAATAGACATTTATAGGACATTACATCCCACAACAGCAGGATACACCTTTTTCTCAAGTGCTCATGGATCATTCTCAAAGATAGACCATATGCTGGGTCACAAAGCAAGTCTTAACAAATTTAAAAAGATTGAAATCTTACACAACACTTTCTCGGACCATAAAGGAATGATGTTGGAAATCAATAATAGGCAGAGTGCCAGAAAATTCACAAATACGTGGAGGCTCAACAACACACTCCTAAACAACGACTGGGTCAAAGAAGAAATTGCAAGAGAAATTAGCAAATACCTCGAGGCAAATGAAAATGAAAACACAACATATCAAAACTTATGGGACGCAGCAAAGGCAGTGCTAAGAGGGAAATTTATTGCTCTAAATGCCTATATCAGAAAAGAAGAAAAGGCAAAAATTCAGGAATTAACTATCCATTTGGAAGAACTGGAGAAAGAACAGCAAGCTAACCCCAAAGCAAGCAAAAGGAAAGAAATAACAAAGATTAGAGCACAAATAAATGAAATTGAAAACATGAAAACAATAGAGAAAATCAATAAGGCCAGAAGTTGGTTCTATGAGAAAATCAATAAGATTGATGGGCCCTTAGCAAGATTGACAAAAAGAAGAAGAGAGAGGATGCAAATAAATAAGATCAGAAATGGAAGAGGAGACATAACTACTGACTTCACAGAAATAAAGGAGGTAATAACAGGATACTATGAACAACTTTACGCTAATAAATACAACAATTTAGAGGAAATGGACGGGTTCCTGGAAAGACATGAACAACCAACTTTGACTCAAGAAGACATAGATGACCTCAACAAACCAATCACAAGTAAAGAAATTGAATTAGTCATCCAAAAGCTTCCTAAAAAGAAAAGTCCAGGACCAGATGGCTTCACATGTGAATTCTACCAAACGTTCCAGAAAGAATTAGTACCAATTCTCTTCAAACTCTTCAAAAAAATCGAAGTGGAGGGAAAACTACCTAATTCATTCTATGAAGCCAACATCACCCTCATACCAAAACCAGGCAAAGATATTACAAAAAAAGAAAACTACAGACCAATCTCTCTAATGAATACAGATGCAAAAATCCTCAATAAAATTCTAGCAAATCGTATCCAACAACACATTAAAAGAATTATACATCATGACCAAGTAGGATTCATCCCAGGTATGCAAGGATGGTTCAACATAAGAAAATCAATTAATGTAATACACCATATCAACAAATCAAAGCAGAAAAATCACATGATCATCTCAATTGATGCAGAGAAGGCATTCGACAAGATTCAACATCCTTTCCTGTTGAAAACACTTCAAAAGATAGGAATACAAGGGAACTTCCTTAAAATGATAGAGGGAATATATGAAAAACCCACAGCTAATATCATCCTCAATGGGGAAAAATTGAAAACTTTCCCCCTAAGATCAGGAACAAGACAAGGATGTCCACTATCACCACTATTATTCAACATTGTGTTGGAGGTTCTAGCCAGAGCAATTAGACAAGAAAAAGAAATACAAGGCATCAAAATTGGAAAGGAAGAAGTAAAACTATCACTGTTTGCAGACGATATGATACTATACGTCGAAAACCCGGAAAAATCCACAACAAAACTACTAGAGCTAATAAATGAGTACAGCAAAGTAGCAGGTTACAAGATCAACATTCAAAAATCTGTAGCATTTCTATACACTAGTAATGAACAAGCTGAGGGGGAAATCAAGAAACGAATCCCATTTACAATTGCAACTAAAAGAATAAAATACCTAGGAATAAATTTAACTAAAGAGACAAAAAACCTATATAAAGAAAACTACAAAAAACTGCTAAAAGAAATCACAGAAGACCTAAATAGATGGAAGGGCATACCGTGTTCATGGATTGGAAGACTAAATATAGTTAAGATGTCAATCCTACCTAAATTGATTTACAGATTCAATGCAATACCAATCAAAATCCCAACAACTTATTTTTCAGAAATAGAAAAACCAATAAGCAAATTTATCTGGAAGGGCAGGGTGCCCCGAATTGCTAAAAACATCTTGAGGAAAAAAAACGAAGCTGGAGGTCTCGCGCTGCCTGACTTTAAGGCATATTATGAAGCCACAGTGGTCAAAACAGCATGGTATTGGCATAAAGATAGATATATCGACCAATGGAATCAAATAGAGTGCTCAGATATAGACCCTCTCATCTATGGACATCTGATCTTTGATAAGGCAGTCAAGCCAACTCACCTGGGACAGAGCAGTCTCTTCAATAAATGGTGCCTAGAGAACTGGATATCCATATGCAAAAGAATGAAAGAAGACCCATCTCTCACACCCTATACAAAAGTTAACTCAAAATGGATCAAAGATCTAAACATTAGGTCTAAGACCATAAAACAGTTAGAGGAAAATGTTGGGAGATATCTTATGGATCTTACAACTGGAGGCGGTTTTATGGACCTTAAACCTAAAGCAAGAGCACTGAAGAAGGAAATAAATAAATGGGAACTCCTCAAAATTAAACACTTTTGTGCATCAAAGAACTTCATCAAGAAAGTAGAAAGACAGCCTTCACAATGGGAGACAATATTTGGAAATGATATATCAGATAAAGGTCTAGTATCCAGAATTTATAAAGAGATTGTTCATCTCAACAACAAAAAGACAGCCAACCCAATTACAAAATGGGAAAAAGACTTGAACAGACACCTCTCAGAAGAGGAAATACGGATGGCCAAGAGGCACATGAAGAGATGCTCAATGTCCCTGGCCATTAGAGAAATGCAAATCAAAACCACAATGAGATATCATCTCACACCCACCAGAATGGCCATTATCAACAAAACAGAAAATGACAAGTGCTGGAGAGGATGCGGAGAAAGAGGCACACTTATCCACTGTTGGTGGGAATGTCAAAGGGTGCAACCACTGTGGAAGACAGTTTGGCGGTTCCTCAAAAAGCTGAATATAGAATTGCCATACGACCCAGCAATACCATTGCTAGGTATCTACTCAAAGGACTTAAGGGCAAAGACACAAACGGACATTTGCACACCAATGTTTATAGCAGCGTTATTTACAATTGCAAAGAGATGGAAACAGCCAAAATCTCCATCAACAGAAGAGTGGCTAAACAAACTGTGGTATATACATACGATGGAATATTATGCAGCTTTAAGACAAGATAAACTTATGAACCATGTAATAACATGGATGGACCTAGAGAATATTATGCTGAGTGAATCCAGCCAAAAACTAAAGGACAAATACTGTATGGTCCCACTGATGTGAACGGACATTCGAGAATAAACTTGAAATATGTCATTGGTAACAGAGTTCAGCAGGAGTTAGAAACAGGGTAAGACAATGGGTAATTGAAGCTGAAGGGATACAGACTGTGCAACAGGACTAGATACAAAAACTCAAAAATGGACAGCACAATAATACCTAATTGTAAAGTAATCATGTTAAAACACTGAATGAAGCTGCATCTGAGCTATAGGTTTTTGTTTTGTTTTGTTTTGTTTTGTTTTGATTTTACTATTATTACTTTTATCTTTTTTTCTATATTAACATTCTATATCTTTTTCGGTTATGTTGCTAGTTCTTCTAAACCAATGCAAATGTACTAAGAAATGATGATCATGCATCTATGTGATGATGTTAAGAATTAATGATTGCATGTGTAGAATGGTATGATCTCTAAATGTTGGGTTAATTTCTTTTTTTCCGTTAATTAAAAAAAAAAAAGAGAAGGGATAATTGGAGATGAAGGGATACAGACTGTACAACGGGACTGGATATAAAAACTCAGAAATGGACAGCACAATACTACCCAATTGTAATGCAATTATGTTAAAACACTGAATGAAGCTGCATGTGAGGTATAGGTTTTTTGTTTTTGTTTTTTTTGTTTTTTTTTCTTTCTATTATTGTTTTAATTCTTATTCTGTTGTCTTTTTATTTCTTTTTCTAAATTGATGCAAATGTACTAAGAAATGATGAATATGCAACTATGTGATGTTATTAAGAATTACTGATTGTACATGTAGATTGGAATGATTTCTAATTGTTTTGTTAATTCTTTTTTTAATTAATAAAAAAAAATTAAAAAAAAAAAAGATGTAGTGGAGAGGCTGGAGGGAACTGCCTGAAAATGTAGAGCTGTATTCCAGCAGCCATGTTTCTTGATGATGACTGAATAATGATACAGCTGTCACAATGTGACTGTGTGATTGTGAAAACCTTGTGTCTGATGCTCCTTTTATCTACCTTGTCAACAAAGGAATAGAACATATGGAAAAAAATAAATAATAGGGGGAACAAATGCTAAAATAAATTTAGTTTGAATCCTAGTGATCAATGAAAGCAAGAGGTAAGGGGTATGGTAGGTATAATCTTTTTTTTTTCTTTCCTGTGTTCATTTTATTTCTTTTTCTATTGTCTTTTTATTTCTTCTTCTGAATTAATGCAGATGTTCTAAGAAATGATGAATATGCAACCAAGTGATGATATTGTGAATTACTGATTATGTATGTTGTTTTATTTTGTTTATTTTTTAAATTAATAAATAAATTTTAAAAAAAAGAAATATACACGGCAGTATTGAGCGGTCAAGGAGCACGGTGCATACAACCTACACTCAAGTGTTCAGAAAATGGATTGATAAATAGATAGACAGAGTGTTGGTTATTTAGATGGATAGATAAATAGAATGATGCAGCAAATGTTGTAAAATGTTAAAATTGGTGGATCTGGGCATCTGGGAGTATAGGGGTACGTTGGAGTTCTCTGTATGGGGTTTGTGTTATTTCTGTAACTGTCTTTGATGTTTAAAAGTATTTCAGATTAAAAAGTTTTTTTAAAAATGGGCAAGGGACTTAATAGTCATTTCTCCAAGGAAGATACACAAATGGCCAATAGCGTATGAAAAAATGCTCAACATAATTAGACATTAGAGAAACGTAAGTCAATATCACAATAAGATGTCACCTCACATTCACAAGGATGGCTATTATTAAAAAAAGAAAAAAAACGGAAGGGGGAAAAGAAGTGTAATTAATAAAGTATCTGTGGCAGGGAGTTCAAATAGAGTCAAGAGGCTACTCTGGAGGTTGCTCTTATGCAAACTTCAGTTAGACCTTGCTACCTATCACAACCCGCCAAACCCCAACCAGGATCTTTTCAGCCAATCCTAAAGAATACCTAGGGCAATTTATAAGATTACAAGGGTTCCATGCACTAGCGTAACTTTCCAGAAACCTAAAACCTCCAGATGAGTCCCTGGTCCAGATAAGTCCTGAAACCTAGAGGGCCCAGCCTCTCCAGAACATCAGCTAGTTCCATCTCCCTACCCCATTCTAACATGAGAAAGTTAGAATGGCCATAACCCAAACACCCCTAAAGAGAAGAATAGAAAGATCAAAGGTGATGGTGTAGTTATACAGAGAAGGTAGGATTTAACAAATGAATGTGATTGCCGAATCATTAAATTGATATCTCTTTTAGCCTCCAGTATCTTAGAGAAGCTAGGAGTAAAACCCTGAAATTGTGGAATTATAACCCACGTCAAACTCTGAAATATGTTCTACAACTAATTGTGGTACTGTGCTTTGAAATGTATTGCTTTTTTATATACGTATTATTTTTCACAAAAAAAAGAAAGAAAAAAAAGTCTATTGCAGTGATAAAAATATATTTAAGCCTCCTAGTCTCCTATATTCTGGAGCAGCTAGAAGGAAAAATCTGAGAGGATCATATGGTAGCCCGCGACAAACTCTGGGATCTGTCTTGTACCGTCTTGTTGAGGCGTGCTTTGAAAACTATTGCTTTTTTATTTCTTTGCTTTGTTTATATGTTATACTATATAATAAAAAAGTTAAAAAGAAAATAACAAATGTTTGGAGAATATGCAGAGAAACTGGAATCTTCTTCCATTGCTGGTGGGAATATAAAATGGTGCAGCCACTATGAAAAAAGCAATATTGTGGTTTCTCAAAAAGTGTAATACAGAGGAGGTGCTAGGGTAGTTCAGTGGTAGAATTCTCGCCTGCTCTGTGGGAGACCCGGGTTCAATTCCCGGCCCATGCACTTCCCAAACAAAGAAACAAATGGTGCTGCAATAACGGGATATTCGCATGGAAAAAGAATGAAATGTGACCCCGCCATACTGCATACAAAAAAAAAGAAAGACAGAATTCCCGTATGACCTGGCAAGAGTACTTCCAGGTACATACCCAACAAAAGTGCAAGAAGGACCTCAAATAAATGCTTGTACACCAATGTTTATGACAACGTTATTCATATTAGCCAAAAGGTAACAACAGTCCATGAATGGATAAACAAAAGGTGGTACATACACAAAGTAGAATATCATTTGAACATAAGAAAGAACGAAGTGATGAGATATGCTACAACATGGAAGAATCTTGAAAGCATTACACTCAATGAAATAAGCAAGACACACAAGGACAAATATTATATGGTGTTCACAGAGACAGAAGGTAGATTGGAGGTTACCAAGCAATGGGGGGAGAGGTGATGGGGGAGTGTAAAAAGAAAAAGAAAAATTTTTTAATTTTAATTTTAAAATTAAAATCATAAGGTGCACACCCAGAGCCATTACACACCTGGAGGAATGGTTAAAAATACTGACAACACCAAATATTGGTAAGGATTTAAAGCCAATGAAACGCTCTTATATTTGCTGGTGGGAATGTAAAATGGAGTAGCTACTTTAGAAGAGCTTTGGCAGTTTCTTATAGTTAAACACACCCTCCCTCCCTTTGACCCAGCCATTCTACTCCTAGGTATTTACCCAAGAGAAAGGAAAACATTTGTCCACAAACAGACTTGTAAACAAATATTCATGGTGGCTTTATTTGTAATAGCCCAAAACTGGAAACAGCCCAAATGTACATCTACGGTGGTTTGAAGGTGTATATACTCCATGTTCTTAAAATTAATCTATTCCTTGGGGATAAATCCATTTTAAATAGGACCTCTTGATGAGGCTGAATCAATTAAGGTGTGACCCATCTCATTCAGGATACTGGAGTCTTTTACAAACAAAATGAGTACAGAAAGAGAGAGAGAGTGAAGCAAGCCTGAGAAGCAAGAAGCTGAAAGCAATGAAATCCGAAAGAGAAGGGAGAGACTGGTAGACACCACCACGTGCCCTGCCATGTGGCAGAGAAGCCAAGGAGGTTGGCTTCTGGTCTTCAAGAAGAAAGCATCACCTTGATGATGCCTTGATTTGGGCATTTTCCCGGCCTCAACCCTGAGCAGATCAATTTCCATTGTTTAGACCAGCCCATTTCATGGTACTGTTTTGAGCAGCCTAGCTAACTGAAATAAAATCATAGAAGAATGGGGAAACAAACAGTGGTATTTATCCGTTGTATGAATACAATGGAATACTTCTCAACAGTAATAACGAGTGAACTCCTGATATGTTCAACAACATGAATGAATCTCAAAAACGTTTTGCTTCATTAAATGAAGTTCTTGGATGGACAAAAATAAACTAAAGTGAAAACTTCAAAACAGTGGTTGCCTCTGGGAGAAGACATTGGGAAGAGATATGAGGGAAATTTCTAGAGGTGGTGGAAATGTTCCATATCTTGATGTGTTTTAGTTTGCTAAAGCTGATGGAATGCAACATGCCAGAAACAGGTTGGCTTTTACAAGGAGGATTTAACTTACACGTTTACAGTTCTGAGGCTGTGAAAAATGTCCAAATCAAGGCATCAGCAGGACGATACCTGGACTCTGAAGAAGGGCTACTGGTGAGCTTGGGCTCCTCTGTCACACAGCAGGGCACATGGTGGTGTCTGCTGGTCCTTCTCGCCTGGCTTTCCTTGCTTCCAGCTTCTGGCTTCAGTGGCTTCCTCTCTGAGCTTCTGTGTTTTTCTCTTTCAGCTTCTGTGTTGCATTTCTCTAAAATTCTCTGGGGATTTTTTGTCTTTTATGCTCTTTTAAAGGACTCCAATAAGAGGATTAAGACCCACGTTGACTGAGGTGGGTCATATCTCAATTGAAATCACCTAATAAAAAGGTCCCACTTGGGGGTGCAAGGGCAGTTCAGTGGTAGCATTCTTGCCTGCCATGCGGAGATCTGGGTTCGATTCCGGGTCCATGCACTTCCCTAAAAAACAAATAAACAAGCAAAACAAAACAAACAAAAAACAAAATTAAAAAAATGGTGCTGTAATAATGGGATACTCACGTGGAAAAAGAATGAAATGTGACCCTGCCATACAGCATATAAAAAAAAACAAAAATAGGTCCCACCTACAACAGGAATGGATTCAAAGAACATGATCTTTTCCAGGGTACATTCAACTTCAAATCCCTACACTAAGGCTGTGAGTTACATGGGTATGTCCATTTGTGAAAACTAATTGACTTTACACATTTAAGCTTTGTGTAAAATGTAAATTTTACCTAAAAAAAAAAGAAGAAGAAGAAAAACTGTAACCCAAATACTGAACTCCAGTTAGAAGGTTTGCTTTTCACAGTGGACTGGGTTAGTAACTTTGAAGCTGCCACGTGTATATTCTAGAATTGAGCAAATGAGTAAATATATTGTGATCAGTGACAGCCAGGTCTCTCACTGTTGGGGAAAGGGGTTACCTATACGGAAAAGGGAAGGCTAGAATGTACCTTGTAGTGTTGGATTGGAATTGGAGACTGTTCTAGTTTGCTAGCTGCCGGAATGCAACACACCAGAGATGGATTGGCTTTTTATAAAAGGGGATTTATTTTGTTAGTTTTTCAGAGGAAAGGGAGCTAACTTTCCACTGAGGTTCTTTCTTACGTGGGAAGGCACAGGATGGTCTCTGCTGGCCTTCTCTCCAGGCCCCTGGTCTCCAACAACTTTTCCCAGGGTGACTTCTTTCTGCAACTCCAAAGGCCTGGGCTGAGCTGCGAGTGCTGAGATGAGGAATGCCGAGCTGCTTAGGCTGTGCTATGTTGCAGTCTCTCATTTAAGCACCAGCCGATTAAGTCAAATGTCCTTCATTGCAGCAGGCACGCCTCCTAGCCAACTGCAGATGTAAGTCAGCAACAGATGAGGTTCACTTACCATTGGCTCATGTCCAAAGCAACAAAACTAGGTGCCTTCACCTGGCCAAGTTGACAACTGAATCTAACTACCACAGAGACATTGTGAGAAACTCATGATTTGTGACTGATAGGTACATATGGAGAAATACATACATGTATCTATGTGTACATATGATGCATACTGCACACATTTTTAGCATGTCTGCTGAGATAGCCCAGAAGCACTAATTCTCCAGTGGAAATGCTCATACCTATTACCAAGATCTAGCTTTCTAAACAAACCCACTCTCCACTAAAAAGAAACAAGGGTTCTTAGAGAAATTACTGATTTCAGGACTAGAGCAGGGAAAGCACTAGTTGATCCTAGGAGTTCTTGTAAGTTGAGAAGGTAAAGGAGTATCCACAGAATCGTAGGAATATGTCCAAAGGGACAAAAGCCAGCTTGAAGGGGCTCCCATTGGTCAAACCTGGGGCAATACGAGCATAAACAAGTAATAGTAGTAATGGATTAGAACCCATTGAATAAATTAAGACTCCATGAATCCATATTAATATAAACAATAACAAAAGAAATAGACAAATAAATGAATGGAAAAGAGAGGACCGCTTTTCCTGACAGTAAAATGCACACTAAGCTCTTTGCCATCCTCCCGTTGTCCTGGCATCAGTGTCCATGACGGTAGAGCTCTGCAGTTTTAGTGGGTACAAGATCTACCCAGGACATGGGAGGCCCTACTTATGCCGGGACTGACGGGGAGTTTTTCCAATTTCTTAAGGCAAAAGGAGAGTCGGCATTCTTTTCCAGGTGGAACCCTTGGCAGATAAACTGGACTGTCCTCTACAGAGGAAAGCATAAAAAGGGACAGTTGTTCCAGAAACCTACAACCTCCAGATGGGTCCCTGGACCAGATAAGTCCTGAAATGCAAAACATTGACTAGTTCCATCCCCCATCCCATATTATCGACAGCCCCTTCCCACATGAAAGTGTTAGAATGGGCATAGCCCAAATACCCCTAAAGAATGGGAGAAAGATCAAAGGTGATGGTGGAGTTATACAGAGAAGATCGGGTTTAACAAACGAGTATGATTTCTCAATCATTATATTCGTATTTCTTTTAGTCTCCAATATCTTGGACCATCTAGAAGTAAGAACCAGCAATTGTGGAATTGTAACCCATACCAAAGTCTGAAATCTGTTCTATAACTAATTGTTGCGATGTACTTTGAAATGTATTGCTTTTTTGTATATATCTTATTTCTCACAAAAAAAAGGAAAACAGAAAGAAGGGGAGTATAAAAGAGAAGACAGAATTTAACAAATGAATATGACTGCTGAATCATTATATTGATATTTCTTTTGGTCTACAGTCTTGGGGCAGCTAGAAGAAAAAATGAAAAATCAGGGAACTATAACCCATACCAAACTTTAAAATCTCTTCTATAACTCTTGTCGAGATGTACTTAGACATTTATTGCTTTTTTGTGTGTATATATTATATTTCACAATTTAAAAAAGGGACAGTTGGAAGAAATTTGAAAGAAAAGAACTCCACCATGCAGTTAAATCCCAGAGGGTTATCATTGGTGTGTTTCTTGGCCAAGAGGAGTCAGAAACCAGAAGTTTCAAAGGCTCAATGAGAACAAGCTTTCAGGACTGCCAAAGAAGCAAAAAAAAAAAAAAAAAAAAAGCTAAGCAAACACCTAAAAAGACAGCAATGGCTGCTGCCAAGTTTCCCACAAAGGCAGCACTTAAAAAAAAAAAACATGAATCCTCTGAAAGTTTCTGCTCTCCAAGTTGGTGGAAAATGCTAAGTTGGCAGATCATGTTTTCAAATAAAGATCTGGCTAACCCAGACTTGTGCTTGGCATTTTAATATTCTCACAACCAGGGTTGTCGGATCTGCATGGGGTAAAATGTAAATAGTTGGCGGATTTGAGTAATGGGTATATGGTGAGTTCTTGATACTAGTTGAATTACGTAGTAAAGAACTTTTTTTAAAGAGTTAAGCATTTACTTAGGTTAGTGTGAAAACTTTTAAATAAATTATGTTCTTGTTAGATAGAATAGCACTTTTTCATGAAGTGGGAATACTTGCTAAATCCAAGTAATAGATGAAAAGTAGGATTAAGTTATTGTTTACTTTGATAATAAACATTTATTCTGTAAAACACACACACACACACACACACACACACTAATGGATACAAATAGAACGATGAAGTTAGAAAATCACCAGTGAATGCTAAAACTGGTGGGTAAAAGTTCGATGAGAAATACAATCTTTATTCGATCTCAAAGTATCTCCCTCCAAACTGCTTATTAAATACAAAGGTGGGGGAAAGTCCACTGCAGAGGTCAAACCTGGTGGATCCCACTTTAAGAAGTCGTCAAAGCTCACAGGACCGATGAAGGGACAAGCTGCACGGTGGGCCTCTCGATATAATGCACTGGGAAGGACACAGCATCACCTCCGGGCATTTTTGCTAAAAATGCATACCTTGGATGTAATCAGGAGGAAATATCAGAAGACTCAAACTGAAGGACATACCACAAAACAAGACCATGGAAGACAGAAAAATTGAGAAACTAAAAAACATGATAACATTGCAACATGTGGTCTTAGCTGGCTGCTGGACCGGGGAATAAACGGCTATTAAATAATAGCATTGTATCACTATTAAGTTTCCTGCTTTGATAGCTATGTTGTACTGATGTAAGAGAATGTCCTCTTTGGAAATACACATCGGAGTACTCAAGGTTTCCAACATACTCTTAAATGATTAAAATATATTTAGGTGAAAAAAAATAAAAATTATATATTTATATGTATATATGTTGACATGTGTGTGTGTGTGTGTGTGTGTGTGTGTGTGTGCATCGATTGGTGGGTGGGTTGGTGTATAGAAAGAGAGGGAAAGAATGATAAAGCAAATGGGGTAGAATGTAAATAGTTGGTGGATTTGAGTAATGGGTATCTGGTGATATCTTGTTACTAGCGCTTGCAATTTTTCTTTAAGCTTGAAATTATATAAAAATAAGATAAAGCAAATGCCCCCTCCAACAGAATCCTGTCACTGTTGGCTTTTTATTGTCGTTTGAATAAAATCCAGGGTCTTGATCAAAACTTAGAGTCCTGTGTGATAGAGCTCATCCTCCATCTCTTGGTGTCTCCCCTCAAGGACCAAGCTCCAGTACCTGTGATCACTCCCAGAAATCACCATAAGTTCTCTCTCACCTCTGGGCCTTCGCATGTACTTGTCCTTTTGCTTGGGACACTTTTATCCAAATTCTCTGCGTGGCCAGGTCCATCTCGCCCTTCTTAGCTTAAGTGCCATCTGCTCAGAGAGGTCAAACGTCCCCTTTCTCCAAGGTAGGCACCTCTGCATCCTTCACCATCACAGCTGCCATTTATTTTTGCTATCCCCCTTACTGCAATCTAATTATTTTGTTTCATTATTTGCTTAGTTGTTGAATGTCCATCTCCCACCTTGGGCTGTGAGTTCCATGAGAATGGAGTCTTGTCCCTCCCACTCACTGCATCTGCCTGGGGCCAGCTCATTGCCTGCCTCACAGCAGAGGTGCAGCAATATTCGTTGAAATTGAGATTTCTGGCTGAGAGAGTCTGGCTTTCTACGTTTGGGCCAGATAAACGCTCCTAACCACAAGGGTAGAATCATGCCAGAAATACCCCCGATGGGGCTGAGGGCACGGTTCCTGGAAATGAGAAGGTGGTGAGATGGGCTGACCCACAAAAGGCATCCAGCTCAACCCCTACTGCTCTTTTTTTTTTTAAAAAATATTTTTATTGATAAATCTTAATACACACATGTCATGGTTAGGGACAGGTGTCAACTTGGCCAAGTTGTGGTACCTGTTCATCTGATTGGGCAAGCGCTGGCCTGTCTGTTGCAATGAGGACATTTCATAGGATTAGGTCATGATCACATCAGCTACATCCACAGCTGATTCCATTTGTAATCAGCCAAAGGGGAGTGTCTTCTGCAATTAGTGATGCTAAATCCAATCATGGGAAGCCTTTTAAGGAGGACTCAGAGGAGACAGGTTCCATTCCTGCTTTGGCTGGTGGGCCTCTCCTGTGGAGTTCGTCCAGGCCATCCATTGGAGTCATCGGCTTCGCAGCCTGCCCTGTGGATTTTGGACTCTGCGTTCCTACGGTCACGTGAGACACTTTCATAAATTTTATATTTGCGAGTGTTCCCTGTTGATTCTGAGAACCCTAACTAATACAACACATTTCATACATGGTGTACAATGAATGGCTCACACTATCATCATATAGCTGTGTATTCATCACCATGATCATTTTTTAGAATATTTGCATCACTTCATAAAAAGAAATAAAAAGAAAATAAAAAACTCATACATCCCATACCCCTTACCCCTCCCTCTCATTGACCACTGGTGTTTCCATCTACCCAATTTATTTTACCCTTTGTCCCTCCTGTTATTTGTTTACTTTTTATCCATACGTTTTACTCATCTGTCCATCCTCTGGATAAAAGGAGCATCAGACACAAGGTTTTCACAACCACACAGTCACATTGTAAAAGTTATATAGTTATACAGTATTTTTCATGAATCAAGGCTACTGGAACACAGCTCTACAGTTTCAGGTACTTCCCTCCAGCCACTCCAATACACCATCAACTAA
The DNA here is from genome assembly GCF_023851605.1 of Tamandua tetradactyla. Taxonomy (NCBI): domain Eukaryota; kingdom Metazoa; phylum Chordata; class Mammalia; order Pilosa; family Myrmecophagidae; genus Tamandua; species Tamandua tetradactyla. The sequence goes on from NC_135335.1 coordinate 6,389,814, forward strand.
AAACCGATCTCTACAGAATGCGTGAGAATAACCTTCAGGATGATCAGCCCCACTGCCCTTGCCCACGGTGAGCTCACTCACCCGCGGGGCAAACCAGGACATCCCGCCATCTGCATCTTGCAGACCTTCATGGGGTGCTGGGAATTTCACAGTGGCAACAAAGGATCCATCACAAATTCAGTTCCCTGAGCTCCCAGCACTTTGGATCTGCCTTCTCACTTTCCCTTAGCCATTCTTTCCTTCTCCACTCTGAAAATTACTCCTCTCATCTTCCACGCCCCACCCCCATTCATAGCAGAGAAACTCATGCATCGATTGTATACCCCCAAAAGATACGCTGAAGTCCTGATCCTCAGAACCTGTGTACTTGACCTTACTTGAAAATAGTCTTTGTAGATGTGAGTAAGTTAAAATGGAGGTGGGGTGGGGTGGGGGATGGGGCGGAGGGGGTGACCTGTTCTAGTTTGCGAGCTGCCAGAATGCAATATACCAGAAGTGGAATGGCTTTTAAAAAGGGGAATTTATTAAGTTGCACATTTACAGTTCTAAGGCCATGAAAATGTCCACAAAAAAGCAAGGCTATAGAAATGTCCAATCTAAGGCATCCAGGGAAAGATACCTTGATTTAAGAAGGCAGGAAAGGTATATGGTGACATGTCTGCTAGCTTTCTCTCCAGGATTCTTGTTTCATGAAGCTCTTGTTTCCTTCTTCATCTCCAAAGGTCTCTGGCTGTGTGGACTCTGTTGGTTCTGGTGGCTCTAAAGCTTTTTCCAAAATGGTTCCCTCTTAAAGGGCTCCAGTAAACAACCCCACCTTGAGTGGGTGGAGACACATCTCCATGGAAACCACCTAATCAAAAGTTACCACCCAACATTGAGTGGGTCACATCTCCATGGAAACAATCAAAAAGCTCCCACCCAGCAATATTGAATGAGGATTAAAGGACATGGCTTTTCTGGGGTACACAACTGATTCAAACCAGCACAGAGGAGGCCTTGGGGCACAAATGAAATCAGAAGGAAAGATAGACGATAAAGACTGAGATGGTATAATCTAGAAATGCCTAGAGTGTATAATGATAGTGACTAAATGTACAAATTTAAAAATGTTTTGCATGAGGAAGAGCAAAGGAATATCAATAATGCAGGTGTTGAAAATAGATGGCAATTAACATTTTAAAACTTTATCTTATGTGTGAGACCAAAGCAAAAAATGTTTATTTGGTAGAAAATTTATATTTTGACTAGTGCATTTCCCAATATAACTTATGTGGACGCTTAATTGAACACTATATTACTTGGAACCTTGAGTAGGGCATGAGATTCTGTAGGTTTGTCCAGAGTGATGCCCCAACAAATCCCAGAGTGATTTAAACAGTGAACAAAAAAGTATTTGCAAAGCCCCCTTGGGGGAATGGTGAGAAAGGGGGAAAATTCAGCTTCCCCAAGTGGAGAATTCTTGATATTCTCACAAGCACTGGGGACAAACAGAGCAATAGACTGAGCCCCCAATCTTGGGATTTGTTCATAAGAAGCTTAACCCCACAAAGGATAGGCTAAGCCTATTTAAAATTAGGCCTAAGAGTCCCAAGAGAACCTCTTCTGTTGCTCAGATGTGGCCTCTCTCTCTCTCAGCTAACACGACAAGCAAACTCACTGCCCTCCCCCTCTCTATGTGGGACACGATTCCCAGAGATATGGACCTTCCTGGCAACGTGGGACAGAAATCCTAGAATGAGCTGGGACTCAACATCAGGGGATTGAGAAAACCTTCTTGACCAAAAGGGGGAAGAGCGAAATGAGACAAAATAAAGTGTCAATGGCTGAGAGATTCCAAACAGAGTTGAGAGTTTAGCCTGGAGGTTATTCTTACGCATTAAATAGATATCACCTGTTTAGTTAAGGTGTAATGAAGAGGCTGGAGGGAATTGCCTGAAAATGTAGAGCTGTGTTCCAGTAGCCATATTTCTTGAAGATGATTGTATAATGATATAGCTTTCACAGTGTGACTGTGTGATTGTGAAAACCTTATGTCTGATGCTCCTTTTATCTACCTTATCGACAGATGAGTAGAACATATGGATTAAAAATAAACAAATAATAGGGGGAACAAATGTTAAAATAAATTTAGTAGATTGAAATGCTAGTGATCAATGAAAGGGAGAGGTAAGGGGTATGGTATGTATGAGTTTTTTTCTGTTTTTTTTTTTATTTCTTCTTCTGAATTGATACAACTGTTCTGAGAAATGATCATGATGATGAATATACAATTATGTGATGATTTTGTGAGTTCTTGATCATACAACAAGAATGGATGATCATATGGTAAGAATGTTTGTGTTTGTATGTGGTTATGTTTCATAAAAAAAATGATTGTGGTGAAGAATACACAACTATGTCATGATATTGTGTGCCATTGATTGTATACCATGTATGGAGTGCATGTTTGTGAAGATTTGTCAATAAAGATATTAAAAAAACACATACACACCAAAAACCCCAGCACAGACCCTAAGCCAATAAGACTCGTGTCCTAAAAAAAGAGGAGAAACACAGAGACACAAAGTGACCACCTTGTGACAAGGATTGGAGCTGCAGCTGTGGGCCAAAGACTGCCCAGGCTTCCCGACCACCAGGACTAGGAAAGGGCCAGAAAGCATTCTCCCTGACAGGTTTCAAATGAAGCGTGCCCCCGCCACCACCCTGATTTTGACTTCCAGTCTCCAGAAGGGTGAGACAATAAATTCTGGTTGTTTTAAGCCACCAGGTTTATGGTACTTTGTTCCAGCAGTCACAGAAAACTAAGACACCTCCCCGTCTTCTTCATGGAGAAACTAGGTAACTTTCAGAAAGAACCTTCCTCAGCCACCTGCCTCCAGACATCACACGTGTCTCTGTCTGCCCTGCCCCCATGTGACGGGTATTGCTGCACTGCCCAAGGTCAACTCTCCCTCCAAACGCTGATCCCTCACCCTCAGGTTTTCTAAGCACCTTGCTCCTACAATTATATCCTCTCTCTCTCCTTTATTTTCAACCTCTCCCTCTCCCTCTCCCTCTCCAATGGGCCTGTCTTGGTTTGAGTTCCTGCAAAAGCAGACCCTGAAACAAGGATCTGGGGTCAAGTGCTTATGCCAGGAAGCATATGTCTGGGAGCAGGCAGGGAAAGAGGAAAGTTCTTGGAAAGCTGGGAATGGCTGGGCCCACTGAGGCTCTCCTGAGGAACTGGGCAGGACCATGTGTAAGGCCAAATGGTCCACTGGTTCCTTCCTTCAGGGATTCGGGATGCCCCAGGGCATTAACTCCAGGGCACTTCTAGGTTGTGCCTGTTCTCGGGTGGTGCCACACAAAGTCCTCAGGTCGAGAAGAAAAGCGCAGCAGGCGCTGGGGGCACGAGTGGCGCAGCATGCAGGTATCGGTGGCACAGTCAGTGAACCAGGAGCAGGGCGCCCACGGCTTCTTCCACAGACATGTGCCCATTACATAGGCAAATCTGCCTTAGCTTCTTCCTCAGCCAAAAAAATATACGTTTTTTCCCCCTGAGTGCCATGACATCATGACCCCAGCAACTATTGCTCTCTGGCTCCTACTCTTCCGAGCCAAACTGCTTCCAAAAATTGCCTTCACTTTCTGACTCCATCCTTCCCCTCTTGCTCTCCCTTTGACCCACTGCAGTTGCACATCCACCTCCACCACCCCACTGAAACTGTACTGGACAAGGTCAGGCCCTTTCTTGTTATGAAAATCAGTCCTATTTTTACTGGTAAGTTCTCCCTTACTTTATTTGCTCTCATACCTCTCCCAGCACTTGGCCACATCCTCCTTCTTCTAGTACTGTCTTCTCTTTGCTTCCGTGAGATCAGATCTCCTGGGTGTGCTCCTACTTCTCTGCAGCTTGTTCTCAGTCTCCTATGTGCACTTGTCTTCCTCTACCCACCCATTAAAGACAGATTTCCCTTAGGATTTGGACGTAGGCCCTCTTCTCTGCCTACACTCTCCTGTTGAGTCATCGCATCCCTTGCCAAGGCCATTCTTCGGTCATCTGCTTTGTATAACTGGCTCTGAGTTAAGATATGCATATACCCATGGACCATGGTGAATGGATTGGTTGAACAGTAGCCAGGGAATGGAAAGGTTGGAAGATTGGGGATGAAGGGTTAGAGGCAGGTGGATGGCCATATGGGGTTGGTCAAAAATGCAGAGCTCTTTGCATTGCATGTTAACATCCATGAGAGAATATCTGCACAGAAAGACACTGGACAACCACGTAGGCAGTGTGATGCAGTCAGCTGACATCAGCCAGCCTTTATCATCAGCCACGCTAATACTGGCACCCTGGGCACACGAATGGAGTAGCCATGGGGGTGGGGATGAAGGCTAATCACGGGCTCAACAGCATGGATTCAAACCTACCAAAGCTGATTTAGCTACTACCTCTGCTGAATGTCCAACTGCAAGCAACTAAGACCAAAACTGAGTACCCAAGAGATCATCATACCTCAAGGGGACCAGATAGACACTTGGTGTCGAGTTGATTACTTTGGACCCCTTCCACCTGAAGGGCCAGGTTTCATTTTGACTAGAATTGACGTCTATTCTGGGCATGGCTTGCCTTTTCTGCCTGCAGCGCCTCATCTAGATGCAAGTTCCCAGAATGACCCGTTAGCATGGGAGCCGACATGTGCCAATTCAAAACTATTATGGGCCCCAGAAAAACCATGTTTTAATTCTTATCCAATCTTGTGGGACCAGACCTATTATTTAGGGTGGAAACTTTTCATTAGATTGTTTCCGAGGAGATTGACCCACTCAGTTGTGGGTGTGAACTTTTGGTTAGATTACTTCTATGGAGATGTGACACACCCAATTGTGGGTGCAGCCTTTTGATTAGAGGGAATGTGCCTCCCGCCATTCAAGGTGGGTCTTGATTAGCTTATTAGAGTCCTTTAAAAGGGGAAACATTTCAGAGATCCTCAGAACAGTTGGAGAATAATTGCTTCAGAGCCAACATGAGACCCCAACGTTTGGAGATGCAGAAGGAAAATACCCCAGGGAAGTTATTTGAAACCAGAAGCCAAAGGACCAGCAGATGCCAGCCACATGACTTCCCAGCTGACAGAGGTATTCTGGACACCATCTGCCTTTCTTGGGTTGAGGTATCTTTATTTGGATGCCTTAGCTGGGACATTTTTATGGCCTTAGAACTGTAAACTCATAATACATTTCCTTTTAAAAAGCCATTCCATTTCTGCTATATTGCATCTTGGCAGCTTTAGCAAACCAAAATACCACATAACATTACATCAGACCAAGGGACCCACTTTATAACAAAGGAGGTGTAGGAGTGGCCGCGGGCCCATGAGATCTACGGGACATATTGCAAACCACTCCACCCTGAACTGGCTGGCCTGTAGGACCATAGAACAGCTTGTAGAAGACATAGTTGAAGAGTCAGCTTGGATGTGATAACTTTGCAGTGATGGGATGTCATCCTCCAGAATACAGTACATATCTTTAAATCAACGACCTTTATATGGTGCTGAGTCCCCATTGGGAGCCATACCTGACTTTTGAATCCAGGAATTGGAAGCAGGAATGGCCCTGCTTATCATTACACCCAGTGACCATTTAGGAACTTTGTCTTTCTCACCTCTGGGTTCTGTAGATTTAGATATTACGGTTCCCAAAGGGGGAAAGCTTCTACCAGGTGATACACGAAGAGGCCCACTGAACCACAGAATTGCTGCCACCTGGACACATGGACTCCTTGTGTCAAGGAACCAGAAGATAAAAAGAAGAATCACCTTCTTGGCAGAGGTAATTGGCCCTAATAATCAGGAGAGGGAACTGCAGTGGGGAGCAAGGAAGAATAAGTTTGGTATCCAGGTAATCTACCTAGATACCTCTTGGTACTCTTGCCCATTTTTATGGTAAATGGACAAGCGCAGAACCTAAATCCGAGAAGGGGATGGGGTCCAGGTATGAGAATCTTGATCATACCACTAGGTAAACCACTGAGACCAGTACAGCAGAACGTGTTGCTGATTGAGGGGGCCAGGGGAAATTAGATTAGCCACTAAAGGAAGGCAACAGTCAATATTGATGTGTCCAGAGACCAACCATGGTGGCAAGAGCTGTGGTCCAGAGGAAGTTCACTCACCTTCCTCTACCAAGTTTCCCCTGAGATGACAGGTCCACCAGAACCCTGGAGGAACTTCTTCCAGAATCATAGGAAGAAGGGGACACAGGCAGAAATGGGGGTGGACTGTGCTGTATGCTGTGCTGTGCTGTGTGGCTGCCCCTCCCAGAAGAGAAGACTTATCATTCCAGCTGCTGGGAATGGTATTGGCAGACAGCCCTGAGCTGGCAGCTCCCTGCAGAGATTGCCTCAGCCAAGGTGGGCCGCCCCACCCCACGTCCCACTCTTTTCCCAGGGCAGCCTGGGTCCAACAACAGAGCAGTACAGGGGTGGGAAGGTCCAGCCCTCTCACCCTATCTTCAGAGCTCCCATGGGGATTGGCATCACAGATCAACTTCTCCCTCTGCCTGATCTACTTCCTTCCCTTCCCTTCCCTTCTCCAGATGTTGACTCCAAGAGCAGTCTCCAATAAACCACCTGTATGCCAATTTCTGTGTCAGAGTCTGCTTCCCAAGGATCTTAACCCGAAACAAACACCCTTTCGAGAAAAGCTGTTCCGTCAACATTCATGATGGCAGAAAGGATAACATTGTGTAAAGAAAAATATGGGTGTGAATGACTTTGAGTTGATTCAGAAGTGATTCAGAAGAAGAGACCTGGACATGAAGAAGTTGAGAAATACTTTTTTTTTCACTTTATAGCAGATGTTGACCGTGCTCCATCCCTATTTCCTCAGCACATTCTATTCCTGGGTCTACCAAGCTTTCCCACCACAAGAGCCCAGGACCTTGCCTGAGGGCTTTCCCTGTTGGCCAGAGCCTGCAAGTCAGAAGTGCCGGCGAGTTATTGAATGGTGTCTGTGGTAGTTAGATTCAGTTGTCAACTTGGCCAGGTGAAGGCACCTAGTTCTGTTGCTGTGGACATCAGCCAATGGCATGTGAACCTCATCTGCTGCTGATTTACATCCGCAGTTGGCTAGGAGGCGTGCCTGCTGCAATGAATGATGTTTGACTCAATTGGCTGGTGCTTAAATGAGAGAGCGCAACGTAACAGAGCCCAAGGAGCTCGGCATTCCTCATCTCAGTACTCGCAGCTCAGCCCAGGCCTTTGGATATGAAGAAAGGAATCACCCCGGGGAAAGTTGTTGGAACCCGAAGGCCTGGAGAGAAGACCAGCAGAGACCATTCTGTGCCTTCCCACGTAAGAAAGAACCTCAGTGGAAAGTTAGCTGCCTTTCCTCTGAAGAGCTAACAAAACAAATCCCCTTTTATTAAAAGCCAATCTGTCTCTGGTGTGTTGCGTTCCAGCAGCTAGCAAACTAGAACAGTATCCTTCATAAGACATATTCAACAACTGACCCCAGTCCTATGCATGAGAGCTCATTTGAAAATGGGATCTTTGAAGATCTTAGTTGGATGAGGCCAAATTGAAGCAGGGTGGGCCTTAATTCAGGAGTCCTGGAGTTCTTATAAGCAAGGGAAATTTGGATACACACGCAGAGACCACAGGAGACAGAAAGACACAGATGGCCAAAAAAGCAGAGACATAGCTTCATCGCCAGCAGCAAGCCACCACCAGAAAACTACAGATTTCAGAGAAGGCATGGCCTGCCGATACCTTGATTTTGGACTTCTAGCCTCCAAATTGTGAGCCCACAATGTCCCGTTGTTTAAGCCCACCCATTTGTGATGTCTATTATAGCAGCCCTGGAAGACTAAGAGAGCTCCCCGTGCTCTTGTGTCTTGGGTGGGATAGCTCTGGGTCACAGTAGGATTGGGCCACAGTTGCCCACGCAGTTATCTGGACATTACCTGGTCCATCAGCTTCCTTCCCTTCTCTACATCACCACACTCCCCACTGTTATTTCCAGGGATCCCCTCCCAAATAGACCTGTGTTCTCAAACCTTGTTCACAGGGTCTGCTTCTGGGGGACCTAAACTGAGATGGCTGGTGCCAAACCTGGTCCTAGGAAACAGACCCACAGGTTGGGATCATTTGCTGGCCCCCTGCAGCTTTACAGCTGCGAAGACTCTCTTGTATATGGGGACCAGGGGGCACAGGTGATTTAAGCAACCGCCCTAGCAGTCAGGGCAGCGAGGGTGGCTGGAGGTTGCCAACTGACCTCAGAGCCCTGGAGAAGGCAAACCACAGGCTCAGCCGCCAGCAGTTAACCCAGGACAGGATGTGGGAGCCAGAAGGCCTGCAGACAGCCTATAAAGGGACCCCATCTTCTACAGCCAGATGGTAAAACATGCTAAAAGTTTAGGCTCAGGGCCTTGACCGTAACAGTGCTGGTGCCACAGAGGAGGTTGCATCTGTAGCCCCAGCATTTGTGTCATCATAATGCAGGGCATGCACCCCATGTTTTCCGCCCAATAGAAGGGTCGGTGCACTGACTCCAGCTTGAGATAGTACCTGGGGTTGGATTCCAGCTCTGCCACTGACGACCATGTGACCTTGGCTGAGTCACTCTGAGCCTCGGTTTCCCCACCTGTAAAATGCAGATCATAATGTTCCCTGTTGGAGTCTTGCACAGCACGTGGCCCATAAAATCCAAGCAATTGGTTGGTGTTATTATTTTAATCAAATAAACAAGTGTACGAGGAATGTAGAGCTGCACCAAATATTGGTAGGACTGCCTTTTCCCTCAAGTAATATTTCATCACTGGAAACTTTGTCCCTAAAGGAAATGGAGAGGAAAGAGTCAGAAGGGCATGTCATAAGCCAGGGATTCCTGCCTCACCCAACATTAGCAGCCACTGGTCTCCATGGAAAGAGTCTGGGTTTCATAAGTCAGACAATTCCAGACAGGATGGAGGTACTAACTGCTGCTTCTCAAGCCCATTGCTAAATCCTTGCCTGTGTTACTTCTGGGGTGGCCTGTCTTAATTTGGAAACTTAACTCTGTCTTTCTTTTCCTTTCTGCAATTAATTTTCCTCACTTCCAGAAGAGGTTTAGAGATTAAACTCTGCTTCTTTCTCAACCCTTCCCTTCTACTCCCAAAATGTTCAATCTAGAAGCCATTAGGTATGTTACCTGGTATGGTGGTTTGAAGCTGTATGTACCCCAAAAAACATGTTCTTCAATATAATCCTTTCCTGTGGGAGTAAATATGGGGCTTTTGATGAGAATACTTCAGTTAAGGTGTGACTACCTCATCAGGATGAGTCTTAGCCTCTTACTGGAGTCCTTTATAAATGGAATGAAATTCAGACACAGAGAGAGACACCCATGGAAGCAAGAAGCTGAAAGCAAGAAATCCCAGGAGAGAAGGGAGAGACCAGCAGACACTGTCAAGGGCCTTGCTGTGTGGCAAAGGAGTCAAGGAGCACCAGTGGCTGGTCTTATGAAAGAAAGTATTGCCTTGATGATGCCTTGATTTGGACATCTTCACAGCATCAAAACTGTAAAGCTTATAAGCCAATAAATTCCCATTGGTTAAGCCAACCCATTTCATGGTATCTGCTGCAAACAGCCTACGAAGCTAAAACAGATGGATGGGCCCTCCCCAGGTAAGAAAACCACATCGGAGGCTGTCTGTATAGGAGGGCAGCCTGGCCCAGGCATTGGGGCTCAAAAGAGGGATGAAGGCACCTGCACCAGGAGACAGTCTGTGTTGGGGCCCAAGCAAGGGAGGCAGGTGCCCATGCAAGGAGGCAGGTAGCAGTGGTAGTGCTAGGTTGAAGCTATTATGTACCACAGAAAAGCTATGTCCTTTAATCCTCATTCAATACTGCTGGGCAGCAGGGGTGTAGACCTTCCTTGCAACATGGGACAGAAATCCTAGAATGAGCTGAGACTCAGCATCAAGGGATTGAGAAAACCTTCTCAACCAAAAGGGGGAAGAGTGAAATGAGAAAAAATAAAGTGTCAATGGCTGAGAGATTCCAAACAGAGTTGAGAGGTTATCCTGGAGGTTATTCTTATGCATTAAATAGATATCACCTTGTTAGTCAAGATATAATGGAGAGGCTGGAGGGAACTGCCTGAAAATGCAGAGCTGTGTTCCAGTAGCCATGTTTCTTGAAGATGATTGTATAATGATACAGCTTTCACAATGTGACTGTGTGATTTTGAAAACTTGTGTCTGATGCTCCTTTTATCTACCTTGTCAATAGACAAGTAAAACACAAGGAATAAAAATAAATAATAGGGGGAAGAAATATTAAAATAAATTTAGATTGAAATGCTAGTGATAAATGAAAGGGAGGGGTAAGGGGTATGGTATGCATGAAATTTTTTCTTTCTTATTTCTTTTTCTGAATAGATGCAAATGTTCCAAGAAATGATCATGATGATGAATATGCAACTATGTGATGATATTGTGAATTACTGATTATATATATAGAACAGAATGATCAAAAGTTAAGAATGTTTGCATTTGTTTGGTATTTAAAAAAATTAAAAATTAATAAAAATATATTGCTGGGTGGATCTTTTTAATTGTTTCCATGGAGATTACCAATTGTGGGTGGTAACTTTTGATTAGATGGTTTTCATGGAGATATGTCTCCACCCATTCAAGGTGGGGTAGTTTACTGGAGCTGTTTAAGAGGGAACCATTTTAGAAAAAGCTTTAAAGCCACCACAACCAACAGAACAGACAGAGCCCCGGGAAAGCCACCGAAGAAGTCTGGAGAAGAAGCCAGCAGATGTTGTCATGTGCCTTTTCAGTTGAGAGAGAAACCCTGAACATCATTGGCCTTCTTGAATCAAGGTATCTTTTCCTGGATGCCTTTATTTGGACGTTTCCATGGTCTTAGAACTGTAAACTTGCAACTTAACAATTCCCCTTTTTAAAAAGCCATTTTGTTTCAGTTATATTGCATTCCAGCAGCTTGCAAACTAGAACAAGTGGCAACAGCAGGTAGCAATGGCAATAGGCAACAGATTACATACAGGGGATAAAATAAATAAGTAAAATTGTTAACTACAATGGGAGTCAAGTTTTTAACTGTTTGCAAACATGGAAAGGGAGAAAACTAAAGTAAATCTGTAATGTTGGACTGGAATAAAAGGTATCTGCACTGCAAAACACATGCTATGGATGCAAATGTGCCTATAATCCTATATATATATGTACAAACGTGTGTGTATACAATAGATGTATATTTATATGCATGTCTCTGCATACATCAGTCCACAGTCACTGGCTCAGTCACCGAGGACTGGAAGCAGCGATGGTCACACCCAGCACCCAGCTTTTGGTTCTTTCCAAAAGGAACCAGAGCTCCTTGGAGAAATGGTCAATCTCAAGACCAGGGCTCAACAAATGTTGAGAAATTTATAAAAAGAAGCCAGAACTCAGTCTGAAGGGCTCCCGCTGGCCAAGTCTGGGACAATTTAGGAATCAGAAGAAATCATGAGAGGACATGGTAGATTAGTTTCCTGGGACTGCCATAACAATGTACCTCAAACTGAGTGATTTCAAACAACAGAAATTTGTTCTCTCCTAGTTCTGGGGGCCAGAAGTCCAAACCAAGATGGTGGCAGGGTCATATCGCCTCCGAAGCTTCTAGCGGTGGACCCGTCCTTGCCTATTCTGGCTTCTGGTGGTTCCTGACAATTCTGGGTCCTCCTTGGCTTGTAGAAGCATCACTCCAGTCTCTTGCCTCTATCTTCATGAGGTCTTCTCCCCTGCATGTCATCTCAGTGACCAAATTTCCTCTTCTTATAGCGAAACCAGTTAGATCGGATTTAATGCCCACCCAGATCTAGAGCGCCCTCATTTCAACTTGGTTACCTTTGCAAAGACCCTCTTTCCAAATAAGGTCACGTTCAGAGATTCTCGGTGGACATGAACTTGGGGACACCATCCAACCCAGTACACACAGGATCTCCCTCTAGGTCGATCCCTCACCCGGCTGAGAAGCTCTTCCTTGCGCTTCAAAAAGAGACCTACTCTATGAAGATTCAGTATATGTGATCAGTCTGCAATGAGATCTTGGATTGTCACTTCTTTGCCCCCAGAACTTCAGCTGTAGCATGCTAGGAGCTTGGACCAATGCACGACTGCAGCCGCCTCTGGCCCTGGAAGTCTGTGTGGCACTTAAGCCTGTGGAGCTACAGCAGCGTCCCACCCTGTTTAAAACCCACAAACCAACCAATGCTCCTGACACCTACTTGCCCCTTTCCAACCTCTGGATGTGTCTGTGCGCCCACCCCAGCTTCTCCTGGGAGACTGCCATCTCCCCAGCAAGTTGTCTGCTATTTCCTATCAGCTCAGTGCAATCTCCTGCTCCAAAGTGAGCTCCCGTCTGGGCCACAGCTATCTACAGGAGCATCGCATCTTCTGAGGATCCCCCTCTGAGGTCAGGGCACTGCAGTGGTGTTCTAGTTTGCTAGCTGCTGGAACGCAATATACCAGAGACAGAATGACTTTTAAAAAAGGGAAATTTAATTGTTAAAATAAATTTAGTTTGAAATGCTAGTGATAAATGAAAATGAGGGGTGAGGGGTATGGTATGTATAATCTTTTTTTTTTCTGTTATCGTTTTATTTCTTTTTCAGTTGTCTTTTTATTTCTTTTTCTGAATTGATGCAAATGGTCTAAGAAATGATGAATATGCAACTATGTGATGATACTGAGAATTACTGATTATATATGTAGAACGGAATGATATGTTAATGTTTTTGTTTATTCTTATTTTTTTAATTAATAAATAAATTTTAAAAAGGGGGAATTTAATAAGTTGCTAGTTTACAGTTCTAAGGTTGAGAAAATGTCCCAATTAAAGCAAGTCTAAAGAAACGTCCAATCTAAGCATCCATGGAAAGATACCTTGGTTCAACAAGGCCAAAGAAGTTCAGGGTTTCTCTCTCAAGTGAGAAGGCACATGGCGAACACAGTCAAGGCTTCTTTCTCAGCTGGAAGGGCACATGGTGAGCAAGACGTCATCTACTAGCTTTCTTTCCTGGCTTCTTGTTCCATGAAGCTTCCTGGGAGGCGTTTTCCTTTTTCATCTCCAAAGGTCTCTGGCTTGTGGGCTCTCTACTTCTTGTGGCTATGTCATTCTTCTCTGCTCTCTCTGAATCTCTCCGAATCTCCAGAATGTTTCCTTTTTTATAGGACTTTGGAAACTAATCAAGACCCACCCAAATGGATGGAGACACGCCTCCATCTAATCCAGTTTATCAACCACTCTTGAATAAATCACATCTCCAGGGAGATGATCTAATTACAGTTTCAAACGTACAATACTGAATAGGGATTAGAAGAAACAGCTGCCTTTATGAAATGGGATTAGGATTAAAACACGGCTTTTCTAGGGTACATACATCCTTTCAAACCAGCACAAGTGGGTAAGGCCCTGTGGCAGAGAGCACATTCCATGGATGTAGATTTTGGAGACAAAGAAAATTAAGTGTCTGGCTCTTCACTGCTTGTCCCCTCGGTGAGCTCACTAGGGAATTATCACATTTTCTACTTTCTGGTTAAAGAGCAAGAACTATCACAAGGAGAGATAATCGAAGCCCTTCTCTTCCCCTTTGGTGATCTAGATCCCATTCCACACCTATCTCAAAACCTCCTTGAACCTCTAGCTGAGGCCCACCTCTGAAGCCATCTCTATTCTGAACACCGGGGCTGAGGGGACATGAGAGACATCATGGTCTAGAGGAAAATCATGTACAGTTTTGACCCAAGAAGCACCACCCCTTGGGATTTACCAGGGGAACGAGCCAATAGTCCAAAGTTTATCTATGAGATATGAATTAGAGGAGGAAAAATTGAGATAGAGAACCCAGGGAAAAATGATTTTGCAAGATTTACTTGGTTGCCAGCCAAGTCATAAAAAAAAATAGGAGAAGTTTATATTGAACAGCCTTCTTTAGCCTGGTCAATTCAGTTCTTTCCAAATTTTCCCCCTCTTTTTGAGGTATAATTTCCATGCAGTGATTTGCATAGAAATTAAGTTTACAGTTTGAGGGTTTTCAGAACATAGACACTCAGGTCTCCAGAGACCAGATAGAGGATGTTTCCATCACACCAGGAAGTTTCTCCTGCCCAACCCTGGCCAGTCCCACCTACCCAGAAGCAAATGACTTTTCAGATTTCTGTCCCAAAAGAGTTGGTTTTTTAGATTTATTTTCTGTTCAAGTATATCATATCACTGGAGTCAAACGATTTGTACTCCATGGTTTCTGGCTTCTTTTTCTCAACAACGTTTTTGAAATTCATTCATATTGTTGCTTGTGACAGTTGCTCATTTCTTTTTATGTCTGAATAGCATTATTTCTGAGTAGACCACAATTTGCTCATCCATTCTTTTGTTGATTAACATTTGGATTGTTTTCAGGCTAACATAAATAAAGCTGTCACAAATGAAAGAAAGAAGGAAGGAAGGAAAGAGAAGAGTAAGGAAGGGGCAGGCAGGGAAGGAAAAAAGAAAGAGATACTAATCCATTGAATAAAATAGGAATCCAAGAGTCCATACTGATAAAAGTACATTAACCAATTGAAGTTTGAAGAGGAATGGGATACTTGCATTACTTCAAAGTACCTCTCCATAAAACACCTATTCATTACAAAGGGGAACAGAAGTGACTCTCTAGGGGAGAAGACCAGGTGACAGCCCTTAATCAGTGTTGAGGGCTCACAAAGGGTTATGGTGAGATCCTTTAACATTTCGTAAGATGCACTGAGAAGGATACAGCATCACCTCTGTGACATTCCTGCCCAAGACTCAGGACCTCAATCTATTCATGAGGCACATCAGAAAACCTAAATCGAGGGGCACACTACAAAGCAAATGTAGCCTTGGGAGTGCCAAGGTCATGCACATCCAGGAGAGAAGGAGGAGCTGCTCCAATGTGAAGAGAACTGAAGCAGCCTAGCCACTCAAGGTGGCAGGTGACTTTGGACCAGCTCCTAGAAAGGATATTACTGGGGCAAAGCAACAAGACTTGGTGTTTGAGGATTAAACGGTGGCAATGTGTCCATGTTAATTTCCTGATTTTGATGACCGTCCTCTGGCTTTGTAGGTGTCCCATTTGGAGGAAACACATTCTAAAGTATTTGAAGGTAAAGGACCATCAAGTGGTGATAAAAGCTCAAAAATGGTTCAAGAAAAAGGAAAGGTCTTTGTTCTGTACTTGGAACTTTTCTGCAAGTTGGAAATCATTAAAATAATAAGATTAAGATTAATCTCTCTCTGCCCTCAAGGAAGACACTTTTTCAGCTGCTGTTGGCCCTGGCTCTGGTTTACTTCTGGGTGTGTGTCAAAGTATAGGAGGAGACTTGAGCTGGGCTGCTTTTGGGGAGGAAGGGGTGGGAGAAGATAAAAGAGGATTGGGGTGGGAACCTGAAAAAATGATGAGCCTCAGTGACACAGGAGTTTACCTGGCACCATCTGATCACCCCAGGTGGATATCCTCCCACCCCCAAATCCCATGGTGGCTCTGGTTCGAAGGCAGAGGAGAGCCAGGACAACCTGTGGGGTGGGTGGTGGAGGAGCATCCTCAGCTGATCAAGCTTGATTCCCCAGAGTTGAGAGAATGATTAGAGACCCCCTTACATCTCCTTCTATCCCTACAGCAATCCTGGATTAGCTTTACCCCTCATTCATTCACTCACTCACTCATTCATTCATGTCCACATTTGTATCGACCCTTTATAGCAATCCTGAATTAACAATACCCTTCATTCATTCACTCATTCATTCATGTCCACATTTGTATCGATCCTTTATAGCAATCCTGAGTTAACGATACCCTTCATTCATTCACTCATTCATTCATGTCCACATTTGTATCGACCCTTTATAGCAATCCTGGGTTAGCGATACCCTTCATTCATTCACTCATTCATTCATGTCCACAATTTACATTCAGCCCGAGGCTTTGTTCTGGAGGCCAGAGGTACATCAGTGAACAACACGGATAAAAGCCTCTGCCTGTGAGAAGCTTCAGCCTTGAAGGAAGAGGCGACCAATGGCCAACAGGGTGAAAAGATATTGGATATTAGCTGGTGATTCATGCTAAGAAGAAAAAAGAAAGCTGCTAGAGGGGAATGAAAAGTAGGTTTTAGCCTTGAGCAACGGGAAGAAATTAGCTCTGAGATGAGAAGGGCTGAGGGAGGAGTGTGTGTGTGTGTGTGTGTGTGTGTGTGCAATTTCAGCTGTGTTATATTTGAAATGCCTATGAAACACCAAAGTGGTGGTGTCAGAAGTTCAGAGAGGCCCAGGCTGAAGATAAACAGTGTGTGTCTCAGTATAGAAATCGCTTGAAAGCCATGAACGAGATCACTTAGGCAGTGGGTGTGGAGGGGGGTTAGGGTGCCAGGTCTGGCCTGGCATCTCTTCCCATTGCTGGCATGGTGTGCAGTCTGCATCATTTGCCTCGAATCACAGAGCCGGTAAGTCATGGAGCTGGGATTCCGAGCGGGTCAGAATTGTGCTGAAGCCTGTCCTAGCTGCCGTCAAGTCTTGCGGCTGACGACGGTGTGGTGTGGAATTGTCACTTGAGCCCTCAGATTCCGTTTCTTCATCCCTCATAGAAAGAGTGGGCAGGGGGAGCAGGTGGAAAGCCAGGACGGTGGAAGCACCAGAGGTGCAGGAGCAAGGAGCACGCAGTGGGAACGCCACCCAGCCACCCAGGTGGCCACCGGGATGTCCTGGGCACGTCCCTCCCCCGTGCCACTTTCCCCCAGGTCCCGGACACCTGCTTTCATCTGAGCAGTGCCGTCTCCTGGACCAGGGTGGGGGCTGGGAGGGACGAGTGCGCAGAGTCTGAACACCAGCCTACCGCTTCGCGAGAAGCGGCCTGCCTCCCGACCTGGAGCTCAGGGTCGGCACGACCTGCGAGCCCTCCCTGTGGGCACAGCGTCCCAGCCAGCAAATCTCTGCCAGCCGGTTGCTGGGTGAACCTGGTACTTGAACCCCACGGGAGGGAGGGGGCATTGCAGGGTTGGTGGGAGCAAACTGGGTCTGTGGAGTGCCACCGGGCACACCAGAGCTGGCCCTGCTGGGGAGACAGGGTCAGATTCCGTAGTCTGCATTAGGTGACCTGGCAAGGGAGGTGCTCCCAGGTCAGCCCCAGGGGGTGGCACCCCACTGGCCTGGCCTTCCAGTGCTTCCGGGGCTGGCTGGGCCCCTTCTGCTGACTTGGCCTTTCTTTAGAGTTGTAAATACCTTTTGCTCAGTCCTGGCGTGGTGGGGCGGCTGCCTCTGCGGCTTAGCGCTTCCACTTTGGGGCCTCCAGGGACTCACAGTGTAAACATCGACTCCTGCTTTGGTGGGGGGTGCTGGGTCAGTGCCTGGCCACCTTGCTTCCTGTCCACTACCCCTGTCCCCTGCCAGCAGGCGGCCTCCAGCTGGCCCCACTCTCTGGAAGTAAGTAGAATTTCCTGTCTCCCCCAGGAGGGCTCCTCCCAGGCTGTGCCCTCTGCCCAGCTCAACCTCCCTGGGCGGGGAAGCCACCCCTAAAGCACTCAAGCCAGCAGTACGGCTTCATCAAGGCCATGAGCCCCAACTCCTGACTCTGCCAGGAGCCCCTGATCACCCCAGCCTTCTCAGCTGAAGCTGGAATTGCAGGGGGCTGGGGTGGACCCAGGACTGGGGGGGCCTTCCAGGAGGCTGTGCTTGAGTCTGCTCATCTGCCTGTCTCCCCACCAGGCTGTGCAATTCGATGCCCAGAGCAGCTGGTCTGGCCCCGAGCAGTGAATAAGTGGAAGTGTGGATATCTAGGGAGTCAGGGGGCTTTACAGGGCTGGGGAGTTGGGTGTCAGCCTGAGGGGTCCATGGAAATCACCACTGCCGAGCAATGAGCTCTAGAAAGCTTGAAGTGGGGAAGACCCTGCCTGGGCACCAAGACCTCAGGAGGTCACGTGAGGCTGTGGCTGCCCCTTGGTGGCAGATGGCATTTCCCTGCACGCTCATCCCCCGTGAGCATGCAGAGGTGGGGGTGGCAAAGGCCGTCTCGGTGTTTCTGGGATTCAATTTGAGTGTTTGGAACCAAGCACTCCGAAAATCTTGGAAAGAAATTTTAGTGATAAATCGGAAATTAATAAAACCAAAGCAATCATTTGTCAATTGTGTCTGCAAAGAGGAGCCGGACAAGGCAAATTCTAATGCCACAGATGACCCCGCGGCTTTTAGAGTGACTGAGCTGGGAAGCCTAGAGCTATGTGCCTGGGTGTCTGGGTCCGCTTTCCTTGAGGACCCCACCCCACCAACCCCAGGCACTCCTCCATGCCCAGGCGGCCCCTGGAAGGGGGAAACTGAGTGCAGAGGGAAAGTGAGGGCGCCAAGGAGTCCTGGTTTTGAAGATCTAGATCTGCCATTACTGCAGCTAGCCACTGTCCTCAGTGCCTCAGTTTCTATTGGATGGAAGGGGATAACAAGCAGCATTAGTTGCAAGGACAGTGAGGAGAGAAGATGAGATAAGCCCTGGGTGGCGGCGTTAGGTGGAGTTTAAGACAAACCTTGCCATCTGCACCTTCCACTGACAAGTCCTTTATTAAGGGCCTACTATGTGTTGGGCCCTGGAGATGCGAGAGGCGGGGCTGGACAACAGATGGAACTTCCCGGAACCTGCCTAAGCTGCCTCCGCTGGTGCCACAGCCACACCGGCTCCCTTCCCGCTGGTCTGGAAGCCACAGCCCTTTTCCCCTCCCAGGGCCTTTGCACACATCGGTCCCACCGCCCCCAGGGATCTCACCCCACCCCCTTTTCCCTGGCACATTCTGATTGACCTTTCAGGTCTCAGCTGCCTCTGGCATGCCTAAGAGCTCGTCTCCTCGAGTTAAATTTGGGGTAAGTTTGGGGCATCTGCACCCCATGGCAAGCTGAAATTTTCCCTGGAGGTACCGACACCTGCTTTGTTATTTGCATTCCTCACCAGAGTCCTGACCGGAGGTCTTTAAGGTCATCTAACCTTTCTGTGTCTCAGTTTCCCCATGTGTAAACTGGTGATAACAATGAGCCCTGCCTCACAGGGTAGGCGCAAGGAGTAAACGCGAGCCAATTCCAGGGCCGGGGCGAAGGATAAGGGTTGTATACATGTTACCCTCATTGTTGTTACTTTGTAGTCATTACCACCACACTGCAAGACCGCAAAGGGCTGGGCTCCACCACATTCAAGATCCCAATATCTGTATTTCCTACACTTGTGGAGGAGGGGGCTGCTGCCTTCCCAACCAGGGAGACAAGGTGAAATCGCCCCGAATCACGGAAAGCGCCACCACAGTACCGGCCACACACAGTAGGTGCCCAATAAATGGCCGGAGACGCGAGTGACCCGATCCCTGCGCGCTCACTACCCTCCTCCCTCCCGCACGCTACGCGCTGTAATGCTCAGGCTGCCCACATGGTTTTTAAGGGTGGATCTGCTGCCAACGACACCCATTCCCACAACAAAGAAGCTCGCCTTTATAGGGCCACCTCCCCTCGGCGCAACCAGGAGGCGCAGCGGGCGAGGCTTCCCCGCCGGCCCACGGGCTGTCCCCCAAGCGTCCCCGGCTCGGGAGCTGTCCCTGGTAGGTGCAGGTGTACGAGGAGCCCAGAGCCTGGGGGCGGCTGCGCCGGGGGCCCCCCGCAGAGACGCGCGGGGCGCGGCCTCGGGAACTAGGTGGCGCCCGCGGGGCGCGCGGCGACGCCGCCTCCAGCCGCGATTTAAAGGGCAGTGAGGAGCGGAGGGATCCCTCTTCTCCGACTGGGCCGGCTCGCGGATCCCTCCGCCGCGAAGGTGAAGCGACGGCAACAACTCGGCTCCTTTTCTCGAAAGTCCCTTTTTGTCCCTCCGCCCTCGGGAGCACCCGGTGGGGGACCTATTTCTTTCCTGGGTTTCTCGACCTCTCCCCGAATAAGGGCCCTAGGCAGCCTGGCAGCTTGGCCTCGCGCGGCCGTGGGTGTCCCTCCGCCGTCGGACGGCCAGCGCGGACTCCTTTTCGTATCCTTCCACCGTTCCCGGGCGGCGTCCGGTGGCTCACCGGGGCGGCGACGCGTCTGCGGGTACGGCCGGCGAGGCTCGGGGCTATGAGGTGAGGACGCTCGGGGACCAGAGACGGTACCGCGCGACGCGAGGACCCAGGACGCGGAGCCCCGCAGCCGGCAGATGCCTTTCGGGCCCCGCGCTCGCCCGCGAGGGGGAGGTGAGGCCCGGGGACGACGGGACGGCGGATGCTCGGGGCTCGGCGGGCCTAGGTGGGGGGCATCGCACGAAGCTGGGGGTCGCGGAGGAGGCGGCTGGGTGGGGGCGGGGTGGTCTCGGGCCGCGGCTGGGACTTATTTTTTTCCGCCAGCGGATGGAGCGGGCGGTGCTGCGGTGCCGCCATCTTGGATTTTACTCTCCATTTTTCTCTGGAATTAATTTTTGGTGATTAATTTTCTGAGGGGACGGGAAAGTGTCGCTCGGCTGCGCGGGCCTCCCCCATCCCAGCGGCCCGGCAGCGGGGCCGCGGACTCGCCCCGAGGAGGAGCCGGGCGGTGAGCCGGGGGGAGGGGCGGGAGCCGGTGCGGGGTGTGCGGGGGGCAGCCGCGGGGCGCGGCGGGCGGAGACCTGAGGGGCCGCGGCCCGGTCCGGCCCGGCTCGCGGGGCATCCGGCGCCGAGGCCCGCGGGGGTCGAGGCCTCAGGGCCAGCGGGGCGCGAGCGGCCGGGCGGCTGGGGGAGGGGGCGGCGGCGCCCCGGGCCGGTCGGGGGGCGGCCGTGAGGGGGCCGGGGGCGGTGTCAGGGCGCCCCCCTGGCCGGCGACCGAGGTGGGCCGGCGGGCGACCGGGGCGGGGACGGCGCCGGGCGCTGCAGTGGTGGCCTCCGCCGGAAGGGAGCGGTAGCGGCCGGCCGGGCAGTGACGGGGGCCGACCCGCGGCCGCACGAGGGGAGCAGCCTCGCCGCTCGCGATTGGGGGACTCTGTTTTCCCTCTTCTCCAATGGGCGGCCGTGAACGGGCTCGCCCAATCTGCTCCCACTGCCGCGCTGAACTTTTCGTGGTTTTTGTTTTGGCCAGAGCCTCATTTCGCGTTTCCTCCCGAGCTCGTCGTTCTCCAGCCCACCCGCCCGCAGCTGGACGGTCTCTCTGGCTCCTGGCCGGGGGGTGCCGTCCCCTGCCCCCGAGCCGAGCGCCTCCTGCCTCCCTTCGGGACACTCCCCTGGCCCCCCCCTTAGTCAGTCGGCATCTTTGGGTCGCGAGCAGACGCGTTGGTCTTCCCAGAATGGTCTTGATTGTCCTTCCACGTATCCAGAAATGAGGTGTGTCGTGGTCACTCCCCTCTCTGAAAGAGAAAAGAGAACAGCCCGATCCAACCAAGGGTAGAACCAAGTTGGATCCTGAGAAATTTATTTTCTCTGTGTGTGGGTTCCTTTGACCCGATTCTGGATCTACTACTTCAGATCCATCGAATGGTGAAATGGGGTAATAGTGGAGGGGGCAGGGTGTATTTAAAAGTGTGTTATTTGAATTTAATTTTTAAAAGCTTCCAAAATGTGATTCTCTCTGGGGGAAGTTTTTTCTCAAGAGTAGTAGTCGGATTGATTAATTACGTTTGGTTGCTATTGTTTTCATCCGGACTTTTTTAGATTTTAACTGTTTCAGTGTAAAGGGTAGTTAAACATGTCCTTAAAGGTCTGGAAACTGATGCGTAGGATCACCAGAGAAAGTTGCCATCTGTAACTTTTTCCTTTAATCTTTAATACGGAGAACACGCTTTGAATTTTTGTTCACTAGTTGTTAAATGTTTTGAAAAAGGAGGGGCTCATCATCTTGCAGGAAGTAATCTCAGATGATTTGGGCATGTTGAAATACATACTTAAAGAGTTGCTTGCAGTAGGTAGAAGTTTATTTTGTAGCCAAGGTTTAGCAACATGAACCACAGGCATGACCCCTGTCATTGTTTTACTTTAAACTACCCTAGGGTTCCCTAGGGTATATACAAAGTTTAAGGTCCACAAATAGTTTGCTCAGAGTGTGTGGGAATTCCAGCCCATTTTTCAGTTTTTACTCTCCCAACATTCTACTGTCTCCCTCGTCTAGCCCCACTAGTCTCCTAAGCCGATGCCTTTTTGTCTGGCTTCCCCACACAATACATACACATCCCTCAACCTCTTGAGTAAAACCTTTCCTTAAATGCATGTTATGTATGTACATACTTATATACATACATATTCAGGGGCTGGCCCATTCAGGAGAGTGCACATTTCCTCTGTGCTCCCTAAACCATTACTGCAGTTTATTATATTTGGCCCTGTACTTGCCATCCCTTCTACTGTCTAGAGAATTTGTTGGGTCTTAGTTATTTATCTTGTACGTCCAGTGGCAGGTACATAGTAGGCACTCAGTACACACTAGATGAATGTGCTGTTAATTTATTAGTTTCCAAGTTATTAAATTTACTAGTTTATATTTTCAAATTATAACCATTCTAATGCAACTTTTAAAAACATTGCTATTAACACAACAACTGAATTTGAGAGTGAAATTGATTGTAACAGAGGAGAACTGTGGATACTTATTTTTCAAGAGGAGAGTAAGGCTGAATTTTTACCCGTGATCTCTGAGACCATACTCTTTTTCCAAGGGCTCTCTTACCTATATTTTCATCTGCCTTCTCTGTATTCCTCATATTGATTATGATTTGAACTCCCATTCTTGTATGAAATACTGGGGGGAAGGTGGAGGTGGGCGAGGGGTGGGTGACAGAGTCTTCATGTAGGAGAGTAGGTGGTTTATGTATCTTTGAGCATGGATGAGTTTTGTGGATGGGGGATGTTAGTTTGTAAATTTTCCCTTGGGTCATATAAATCTGATTTTCTTTATGTGAATACCTGTATGTGGGTTTGTAAAGTATGTGTCTGTGACTGGGTTGTGTTGCAAAGAGATTTGTGTGTGTGTGGCATCTGTGAACAGCTCCCTGTCCCCAGGAATGTCCTACCCACTGCTTATGAGAATGAATCCTTTTAAATAGTCCACTTTGATTCTGTTATCTCATACTTCTGCATACCACATATGAACTTTCTTTTCTTCACTCACTAAAATCCTTTTCATCCATGGGGGAGAGTTGCAGGACTACATCAACCCTAAAACATTAATTTTTAAGGGTTTTCCACCCAGTTATTATGTGCAGCTTTGGGGTGAAGACGGGACCCCACTAGGATGCTTTTGGCCTGGTGCCTAGGTTAAGTAAATGCAAAGAGAGACCCTTGGTGTTGGTGTACCAGGTGATTGTATCTCCTACATAAAGCCCCATGCAGTAGAAATTAGTTTTACGTATAAGAGGATCTTTAACTTTTCAGCTTCAATTTTGGTTACTTCTTATTTTGAGGGGAAGAAAATTGTTTTATGGTGGTCTTTGTGTAGAAAATGGTTTTAATTGCCATAAGAAGTATGAACCAAAATAAAGATAGAACTCTTTTAACTAACCAGTGAACAAGATGGCAAACATTAGAGAGTTCTGAACATTAGAATATAGTGATTAGGAAAGTAATTTCTTTCTTGGATATATTCAACTTTGAAATCTTAAAACATATTTTCTGTTACAAGCTCTTAGGTTTGAAGTGTGAATTCAGATACTGCAGTTTTAATAACTGAGTTCCTTTGAACTATACAAAAAACTGTTCTAATAAGCAAGTAGGGAATATCCTAGGATTTTTCATGAGGGAACTTTTAACAACTTCCTCTGAATTTTTTCTAACAGCTCTATGTCCACCCTCCCCCCCAAAAAAGCCTTACAAACCTGTTTTTATTTTAGTTCTTACTAGGAGTCCTTTTCTTCTGCATAATTTGGTGTTTCCTAGAAAATTGAAAAAGTTGGCTGAGAGGAAAGATCATGCCTGATCTGCTAATTTGATCTGAATTTCTTCTTGTCCAACTCAAATTAAAGAAGGTACTTTTCATTTACAAATATATCTTGCTTTATTCAACAGTATGTTCCCAAATTTTGGTTATGTACATCTTAAGTGAATTACAAGATTTTACTATTTTAAGGCATGCCATAGAAGAATCCATCTGTACAGACTTACCGCTTAATTTATTTTTGTAAATTCACGTTAACTTTTGGGGGGTGGGGGTGGGGCAGGGTGCATTGCCTGGGATTGAACTTGGGTCTCCCACATGGCAGGCTGAGAAGTCTATATAAATCCACATTAACTTTTAATATTACTCACTTTTTTAAACAGAATTTTAACTTTTTAATTTTTATTCTCCTATTTCTCTGAAGCAGTAAATTAGGGTAGAGGGTTGTATTTGTGTGCATTGGTGAAGGAACCAACAATTTTGAACTGTTCTTCAAAATATCATAGATTTCCATGGTCATTGATGTTTCCCCACATTTCTTCCATGGGGGTCAGAGTGTTCCTAGGACTACCAGGCCAGTTTGGTAGCTCACTCACCCTGCCTTAGCTCAGGATTTCCTAAGTCTGTATATTGGGCCTGTTGGGGATCTCTGAGACTCAGACACCAAGCAATCTTAGAGGACTAAATGTATGATCCCTGTATTTAAATAGAACTCTGGGGATTGAGGAAGGTCCATAGAGTAAGAATCAGTACCTGTGTTCCAGTCTGCTCTGTTACTGTTGCTGTGAGATGAGGCAGCGTCCAAGCTAAGCCTTAGTGTCTTCACCTGAGGTTACATCAACTGTAAATTATCCTTCACTTTTTACACTTAAATAGTACCCTACTTTGTCTTATCTAAGAGCTGTTTTAATCTTATTTCACATCTCTTAATTGGTTTACATATTCATCTGTATATTCATGTTAGTTGTCCATATGTTTTTGAAAAGTTCATGAGTTGAAGCTATAAACCCAACAATTAGTTGTGTTTTAAAACTGGAAAACTAGGGAATGTCCGTGGTCCCAAAGGCTTGGTTGTCAAGGCCTGTGTGGCATTCGCATGCCAGTTGCATCTCTCCCTTATGTCTTACTTTCTGTGGTATATTTGAACTGTAAAAATAAAAACAGCCCTCAGGAGCATTCCCTTGTGCTGGGCCTCTGCACTTGTGGCTGATGCCCCTGGTTGGAGCAGTGGAGGAAGCCCCAGGCAGCAGATGGAACACTAAGGTTTTAGACTCAGCCTTACCCTTAGTAGCAGTTTGACCTCAGAAGAGCAACTTCATTTCTCAACTTCAGTCTTCTCATTTATAGTGATAATACCTGTTCCACCTTCTCCCTTATGGGGTTGCTGTGCTGTTGACAGCCTCCGTTAGGTTTATCAGGTGAAACAAACACACCTTGTTCTCATTTATGCCACGCATATGGACACCACTGTTCAGCAGATCTCTGATGGCAGTGGGGCTGCAAAGGTCCTTTCACTGAAGAGTCATTCTGCTTCCTTTCCTGCACCCTTCTGCTTGTTCTTCAAATACCTGTTTTTCTCATGGTTCCCTTTGGTTTTGCCCGCGTGTCCTAAAAGTGGGAGCTCTCATGTGCCCTCTAGTGTTCGCTGTACACAACCAGTATTCCAGCACCATGAACAGTGCCTAGTGGGGCCCAGCAGGTTCTTGAGAAATATTTGCTGAGTTGAATGGATTTTAGGTCTGCAGAATGAGTCCTTTTGCCTGTTTGATTTGTTTATCATACATTTTCGTCATCTCTGAGTGGTATTTTTATTTTCAAAGAATTGCATATGTTGCATGGTGTGAAAGGATATTTATTTCTAGCAAGAAAAGCAGCCTACCCTTGACAGGGTGGAGCTCCCCTTGCTGAAGGGTAAAAGGGAGCCTCATTCTTCAGCCAGTGAAGTCTGGGACTAGAGAGGCCATGGGGAAACCTCTTTATCTCTCCCCCTTAAAAAAGAGAAACCACAAAAGACCTCATTCCATGTCCTGGATGATTTAGACAGAACAGGTTGCCTCATCTGTTTGGGGCATGTAAATTGATGCCAGGAATGTTTTTGCCAAAAAAGTTGACCTTTTTTAATATTTGTTTTTATTTTTCTGTTCATCTAATCTAAAGACTGTCTCCACATTCTTCTCTTCTCTACTCACATATTTATTTGATTGTCCCTCTTTTCACACTATACTATGAGATCTGTGAAAGCAGGAGCCAACTCTTGTTTTGTTCCAGGGCCTTACTCATCAAACACAGGGCACACAGTGTGTTTAAAAATTTGTGTGAGGATTATATTGCTTTCTTATATTTATATGATGCTCAGAGTGTACAGTATGTCCACTGGGACTTGATTTAATTTATTCTGATGCTGTAAGGCCTAATTTCCTCCTTTGTAAAATGGGAGTGATAGTAGTTGTTTTGCATATGTGTTCAAGGGTTGTGGTGTGTGTTAGGTGATACGATGCTTGTGAAGCATTGAGCACAGTTCTTGGATCCTAGTAAGAACAACAGTGTAGAAGGGTACCCAGAAAGCTATTCTACCCAGGATTGCTGCACTGTCCCTGGGGTGCTCAGTTCTTCACTCACAGCTTGAGCAAACATCTGGCTGTCCGTGGTAGACACTGTGCTAGGCTCTGAACAGCACTAAATGCAAGACTTGTCTGTCTCACATGGTGTCAGTTTGTGTCTCTTTTTCATCTTTTCATTGTCTTTTCTGTCCCCTCATCTTCTTCCTTTCACTTAATTTTCCATGATAAAGTGAGGTTTTTGTTTTGTTTTGTTTCAATTATTGGTAGCATAGTACCAACCTGTTTCTTTTAACCTGAGACAACTTTTTGCTCTGAAATTCTATGGTTCTTTGAACTAAGATACTGTTAAAGTGTTTGGTAAACAGTAAAGCCCTTTTGTATTGATCTCTTCTTCACAGCCGGGTTCTCTCCTGAGTTCTAACAGTGTTTTTAAGAAACAGTAAGGAAGCCCACCTGGCTGGAGCAGAGTGAGTGAGGAGAAGGTGGTAGGCCGTGAGATCAGGGATGTAGCTCCCATTTAGGGAGCATTTTCCGTGTATGGCAGACCCTGCGGTGAGAACTTTAAAATAGTTAATCCTCATAAACACCCTGAGTTTTATGTCATTTAATCCTTATGCCAAACCTGAGGGGTAAGTCCTGTTGTTTCATTTGCACAGTGAGGGCTTGGAGGATTTGAGTGACTTCTCCATGTTCACACAGCTAGGGTAATCAGTGGTGCTAGATGGACCAGGTGCTTTGCCTCCAGACTTTCACCCTTAACCATTGTGGCCAAGTCCACCACGTAGAAAATTCAGGCCTGTAATACCCAGCACAAGATTGCTTTTGGGAAGTTTTTCCTGGTGCTTGTCTTTGGGAAGTTTTTCCTCGACCTTCCTTGTAATTGAGGAACTGTGAGCTGGAGAGGCTGTGCTTACAGTCTTTTGACACTAGGTGGCATCTGTTTATAGATAAATGAAATGTTGAATTCGGTCCCAGAAAAGAGCAACAAAGGGTTAAGCATTATTTCTTAGAGATTTTATTTATAGTCACTGCTAGGTAAGTAGATGAATCAGTGAGAGGCTGGGAAGCATTGTTTGTTGTTTGTTTCTAGAATTTCCCTCAGGAACCAGATCAGCTAAAATCTTTATTTTGGAAATAATGAGAGAGTTGAAAACATGAAATGGCTTTTTTATAAAACTCTTCATTGTAATACATATTGATAACTTTTCTTAAGAAATGTTTTCCATTGTAATGCAATTAGAGAGGTGTTATCACACATCCATCTGCAGACCAGAGGTCAGATAAGTACATGCAAGTTTTTCAGATATCTGATTGCAGACTTACCTGTAATTGGTGTCTTGCTGCTTTAAGTTTTTCACTAAAGTGCAGAGGTGAAAAATTCTGACAATTTCAGTTTTCATTTTTATTGTAAGTTAATTTTTATGTACATTAAAAAATATTCAGTCATATGCTCCTAGAGAAGATCTTGTTATCTGGCTTCGTACAGTGCATGAGTGTTTGGTTGTGTAATTGAGAAGCTAGATTTACCTTCAGAATACTCATGAACACAACCCAAATGTCCATCAACAGATCAAAGTATAAACAAAATGTGGTATATTCATGCAACAGAATATTATTAAGCCATAAAAAGGAATGAAGTGGGGCGGGCCGCGGTGGCTCAGCGGGCAAAGTGCTTGCCTGCTATGCCGGAGGACCTCGGTTCGATTCCCGGCCCCAGCCCATGTAACAAAAACGGAGAAACAAAATACAATAAAACAAGAAAATGTTTAAAAGATGTTTCCCTTTCTTCCTCCCTTCCTTCCTTCTATCCTTCCTTCCTTCTCTCTGTCTTTCCTTTAAAAAAAAAAAAAAAAGGAATGAAGTTCTGATATATGATACAACATGGATGAACCTTGAAAACATTTTATGCTAAAATAATGTAAGCCAGCCACAAAAGGACAAATATTTCTTTGACTCCTCTTATACTAAATATCTAGAATAGGCACATTCATAGCGACGAAAGTAGAATAGAGATTGCCAGGGCCTGGAGGGAGGGGTTGGGAAATTATTGCATAATGGTTACAGAGTGATTCTGTTTGGAGTAATGAAAGTTTTGTAAATAGTGGTTGTGGTTGCACAGTGTTGTGAATGTAATTAATGCCACTGAATTATACATTAAAAATGGTCAAAATGTGAAATTTTGTATATATTTTGCCACAGTAAAGTTTTTTAAATGATGGGAGTATGTCAAAAGGATACAGAAACTGGGTGGGCCACGGTGGCTCAGCAGGCAGAGTTCTTGCCTGCCATACCAGAGACCCGGGATTGACTCTCGGTGCTTGCCCGTGCCAAAAAAAAAGGATACAGGAACCAACTTGGAAGAGTTCCCAGTGACCAAGTCTGGAGTGCAGTAAAGTCAATATTTATAGTAATAGATTGTATCCCATTTTTTAAAAAAGCATTTTAAAACAACATTTTGAGTAGGTTTTAAAATCTTTTTTCCTGGATATTTTCTGTGATACATTGGAATTTTATGTATTTCTGGAGTTTGATAACTACAAAGTATTTCTACTCTGGTTTACTTTTCATGATGTCTGTTTTAGGTCCTATGGCTGCTATACAAGTAACTACAAACTTAGTGGCTTGAAACAAATTTAGGTTCTTACAGTTCTGGAGGCCAGAAGCTTGACATCAGTTTCACTGGGCCAAAATCAAGATATTGGCAGGGTGAGGCGCCCTCCATTGGCTCTAGGGGAAAATTTTTTCCTTGCCTTGAAACTCTTGGTGGCTTCTGGCATTCCTTGGTTTGTGGCCACATCATCACCCCAATTGCTGCTTCTGTTTTCACATGCCCCTTTTCTGTGTGTGTGTGTGTGTGTCAAATCTACCTCTGCCCTCTCTTATGAGAACACTTGTAATGGTATTTAGAGCCCACCTGGATAATCCAGGGTAATCTCATTTCTCAAAAATCCTTAATCACATCGTCAGAGACCTTTTTCCTTATAAGCTAACATCCACAGATTCCAAGTATTAGAACTTAATACCATTGAGGAACCATTTTTCAACCTACTCTGGTTTAGCCTGATTAGTATTCAAAACTTAGTGATGGTATCTCTTGCATTATTTTATCCTGAAAAGGGGATGGAATGGAAGCATAATTATACATTAGTATGAAACTCAGCTTCAGGCTCCACTCCCTTGGTGGTTCAAATGGGACATTGCCACTTGAGACTGCTCAGGGAAAGCCATTGAATCAGTGTTTTAATGTGCATGATTCTATAACAGCTGGAGAAGGAAAGCAGTAAAGATACTTTAAATAATGATGGATTTTAGTAAATTACTTTACAAGGACAAGAACCTATTCTTTGCTATGGAGGTAATGATGCTAGATATCTGATTAGCATTTGAATTAGTGCGACAGTTCCAGTTTATAGCAACAGGTTTGCTTTAGGTAAAGGCATAATTGTGAATTCAGAGAAACAAAAATCTCCACGGCTTTCCTTTCACAGCACTAGCATGAGATGAACTACTCTGACAAGTCATCTAGCTTTTCAAGTGAGATTTATTTCTGACAACAGCATTTATGGGAGCAAGTTTTTAAGGTTACAGGTTTGATCCTGAATTCATGGTAGTTTTCTAACAAACTGACAACTGTGCAATTGCTCCATCAAACACTGTTGTGTCTTTTGATGATGGCATATTGATCACAGATGCTTATGACAGCTTTGCAGGGCCTCTTAGATTGGCCTGATATCAAGGCTTATTGCTGTAGAAGTCTATGGAGCCTTGGATATTATTGATTGCAGATGGATTTGAAATAGCCACTGATAAAGGCTAGTTTGGAATTCTTTGATGTGTTATAGGCATCGTTTATAATCTTAGATTTTGGGAGAAACGCTAATGACTAATTGGGTTTATAGGCAGTATAACTTGAAAATACTTTTATTTTTTGCTTTGGGTGTGATTTTCACATGTGAGATAGGCCGAGCATATGAAGACTTGGAGGGAAAATTGAATTTTCCCTTAACTACGGGCTATCGTTGGAACAGATACTGAAACTAAGTTTTTTCCTTGTCCATGTGTTTTTTTTCCCTTGTTTAGTTTCTTCTTTAGACAGTGATTGCTTTCATATTTTTATTTGCTCTTCTCATGCTTTTTAAGAGTTTATTTTTTAAAGTATAGAAATATCCACACTGTTCTAAAGTCCCACCATATTATACAATCAGTGACTCACATATCATCACATAGTTTTTCATTCTTCACCGTGATCATTTTTAGAACATTTGTATCACTCCAAAGAAATAAAAAGAAAAAAGAAAAAACTCATACATTCTGTACCCCTTATCCCTCCCTCTTATTAACCACTACTATTTCCATCTACCCAGTTTTTACCTTTACCTCCCCTATTATTTGTTTATTATCCTTTTTTTTTTTTACTCATCTGTCCATACCCTAGATAAAAGGAGCATCAAACACAAGGTTTTCACAATCACATAGTCACATTGTAAAAACTACATAGTTGTACAGTCTTCAAGAATCAAGGCTACTGGAACATAGTTCAACAGTTTCAGATATTGTCCTCTAACCACTCCAATACACCATAGACTAAAAAGAGATACCTATATATTGAATAAGAATAACTTCCAGGATAACCTCCAGACTCTGTTTGAAATCTCTCAGCCACTGAGACTTTATTTTGTCTCATTTCTCTCTTTTGATCAAGAAGGCTTTCTCATTCCAATGATGTCCTGGCTCATCGCTGAGAGTCCTGTCCCACATTGCCAGGGAGACTTACACCCCCGGGAATCATGTCCTACTTAGGGAGGAGGGCAGTAAGTTCACCTGCCGAGTTGGCTTAGAGAGAGAGGCCACATTGAGCAACAAAAGAGGTTCTCCCTCACCCTAGATTTTTTTCAGTGTTGAAGAACATATAAGGTTTTAGAAATTGGTGACTTTAACTTACATATTAACGTAGAAAGACTCTTGTGTAGTTTTAAGTTGTTTTCCTTTTTATAACTGATTTTTTCTGATTACAGAAGTAATATTTGCCTATTTTGAAAAGTTGAATTGTTGAAGAATGTATCATAACAGATAAAGTTGCTTGTAATCTCATTTCCCAGATATAACACTGTTAACCTTTTGATGTATTGAATTGTTTTCTCACCAGATTTTTGCTACAGCACTTGAGAAATGTTGGCTTTACTTTTTTGAATGACTATCTACAGCAAGTTTAGTATGTGAACTGGTTCAGGAGTTTTTGGTAATCTTACAGGAGTTATGTTAAAATTCTTGATAGTCATTCAGAGTCTGTTTTTCTTTTTCTGACAGATTTTTTTTTTTAATCCAGGCATGTGTTTAGGACATTTAAAAAGAAAAAAACCTCAGTCTAAAAGCTTTGAGAATGGATTAGAATCAGAGTTCTAAAATTGGGCAGAAACAGTTAACTCAGAAGGCACGCAGCAGTTTCTAAATCTTTAGTGTGCCTCTGAAGGGACTGTGAAAGGATAGAAGTGTTGGCAGTTGTGCTGCTTTGAAAGGATTATGTACTTTAGGAAAGCCATGTTTTAATCCTGATCCGTCTTGTGGAGGCAGCCTTTTCTTTTAATCCCCATTCAACACTGTAGGTTGGAAACTTGATTAGACTGTCTCCACAGAGATGTATGACACCCAGTTGTGGAAGGGAGATGTGACTCCACCCACTCCAGGTGGGTCTTGACTAGTTTACTGCAGTCCTTTAAGAGAAGACATTTTGGAAAATGTATCAGAGCCACAAGAACCACAAGAACCCATGCAGGCAGCGACCTTTGGAGATGAGGAAGGAAAATGCCCCTGGGGGAGCTTCATGAAATAAGAAGTCTGGAGAGAAAGCTAGCAGACGTGTTGCCATGTGCCTTTCCGGTTGAGAGAGAAACCCTGAACGTCATTAGCTTTCTTGAGCCAAGGTATCTTTGCCTGGATGCTTTAGATTGGACATTTTTATAGACTTGCTTTAATTTGGACGTTTTCACAGCCTTAGAACTGTAAACTAGCTACTTAATAAATTCCTGTTTTTAAAAGCCATTCTGATTCTGGTATATTGCATCCAGCAGCTTTCAAACTAGAACAGTGGTTACTGAGGGTCTTTGCCTGTTGGTCAGAGAGTAGTGCTCTTTCTGGGAAGCAAGCATATTTTCTATGAAAAAACTCTGTACTTTCTTTTTGAAACTTTTTAAAGTAACAAGGTTTTCTTCCCTGATCATAAATAAATAAGTTTGCTGTAGACATCTTGGTGGGGAAAATGTTAGTCCTGTTTCCCTACAAATAACTGTTGTTAACAATTTGGAATATATGTATCTTTTGGGGTGTATGTGTGTGGGGAAGTTTTTTTTTAACCTTAGTGGTACTACAATAAGATTAGAAGTTTGCTCTTTCAATGCTTTTCAGACAACCCTTATTTTAAACGTTATCTATTATGTTTTGTATTGAAATGGGCATAGGGTGAACCTTCTTGTCCTGTTGACATTAATGTCTGCCTCAGTTGGGTAAGATGAACTTCTTAGGAAAACAGTAGGGCAGGAGGGACAGAAGCAGGGTGCTGACCCTCTCGCAGTAAGTCCTTAGAACCTGGCTGCAGCTTTTTTGTGAACACCCACACAAAGAGAAGGAGCAGAGCTTTCCACAGTGCCCCTTAGGAATTCCATCCATTATTTGAATGAGTTTTATTACTCCATTCCACAAAATCACCTGATCTATTAATTTGAAAAAATTTTAACAAAGATCTAATAAACCCTTTCGAGACATATTGTTCTCACATTAACTGACATAATCCCATCATCTCCACACCACCATTTAATTTATACATTTATTTATTCTTTTTCTGTTTGAAACACATGACCTCAGAACTTGGACTCTTACTCATTATTCCTTCTGTTTACCTTACTGTCTGTTTCTTATGCAGTACCCTCACTTGCCTCCTCTGTCTTTCTGTGGTCTTCCTCTCACACACCAACCATTTCTCCCTCTAGGTGCTGAACTTGCCCTTCCCTTTCCCTCATGCACTTTCCCCCAGGCTTTCCCAACGCTTCCCTTAGTTCTCTTAGAAAGAGCCACCATCACCTACCCATCTCCTTGCTCTGTCTCCTTTAAATTGCTTTATTTTCTCCAGGAAGCTGGCATTTATTTTTGTGATTTCCTCCCCTGGAAAATAAGCACAAATGAAAGTTCTTTTAACCTTAGTGGTACTACAATAAGATTAGAAGTTTACTCTTTCAATGCTTTTCAGACAACCCTTATTTTAAACGTTATCTATTATGTTTTGTATTGAAATGTTTTCCACCATATCCTCAGTGCCTGGAATGTAGGAGATATCTAATAATTTTCCTGACTTTTTAATATTGGGAAATCAGAACAGAGAGTTGTAGCTATTATGCCACTTAGGGAGTGATCAGTATTCCTTTCTTGAAATGTTTTTTTTGGGGGGGCGGGGGAGTATAAATTTGAAGCAATTTTTACTTCTAGATATAGTCAGCAGCCTCTTAGCTCAAATACTATCAAGCAAGCCAAAACTGGGGTGGCATTTCTGTGTTAACCAGCCTCGTTCTTTGCCCAGAGAGACCACACTCTTGCTTCTCTTGGATGGTAGGCATTTCCTTAACACCTATAGAGTTTGCTACCACCTGATGTTTTCTACCCTGTTTTTCCATAGTCTTCTACAATATTGACTTGTGTTCACTTTGTGAAATTCCATCACCATCTTTATTATATGTGTCCCTGGCTATGTAGTCCTGTAGGAGAGATAGCACCAACAAGAACAGACTCCATACTCATGAGGTCAGAATGAACAATGAACTGATAATCAGAGTATATATTCATTTTGAATTAAAAATTTATAAATAGCCCCAAAGTTACTGATGGCTTTATTAGAACTGCTTTATAAAACATTCACTTGTAAACTTAAGATTTTTGCCTTAGTGACAGCTGCCCTCATGTGGACATGTGCTATGAGTCCATGCTGGTGAAATTCACCCACCTGCTATGGTAGGTGGCAGTGCTTTTTTGTAGCAAGGTATCTCCAGTTCAAACAAAATAATGTTGATTGGTTCTGATTAAATGAGACCTGAGATCACAGATTGTTCTAGTTGGGATCATTGACCCACATTTAGTTGAAGTTGTGTATGTAAGATAGAGTGGATCTCAGTACATATTCCATGAGCTGGGCTGAAGTGTGCTACTGCTAAAATGATTTCTTGGTGAATGTTTCTTAACTCTCAGAAAAAAAAGTAGATTGATACATACAATTTCCTCAATTTAAAATTTTTATTTTATAGTTTTTCTTAAAATTTTTGTATCTGTTCTTTGCCCTAACAGATAAAAATAAGTGAATTTTAAGGAACTTAAAGCAGCATTTCCTCACACTGGAGCTTGCTTAAGAATCACCTGGAGGACTTACTAATACAGAGATTGTTGAGCCTCACCCCAGATTTTCTGTTTTTCTTGTTTGTTTGTTTTTTTTATCCATTTAGAGTGTTTGTTTCCTTCCGGTGTATTTTCTTCACATAATCTTTACAGTTACACTTTGTCTTACCAATGAAGGATATCAGGAGTCTTAGAAACTAGTTCTTCAATTTATAAGGGGAAGTTTATTAAGTTGCAAGTTTACAGTTCTAACACCATGAAAATGTTCAAATTAAAGCAAGTCTATAAAAATGTCCAAATTAAGGCACCCACAAGAGGTTACCTTCACTCAAGAAAGGCTGATGAAGTTCAGCGTTTCTCTCTCAACTGGAAAGGCACATGGCAAACGTGGTAAAATCTGCTAGCTTTCTCTCCAGGCTTGTTTCATGAAGCTCCCCCGGGGGCGTATTCCTTCTTCCTCTCCAAAGGTCCCTGGCTTTGTGGGCTCTCGTGCTTTCATGGCCTTCTAGCTTTTTCCAAAGTGTTTCCCCTTTTAAAGGATTCCAGTAAACTGGAATCAAGACCCCACCTAGAATGGATGGAGTCACATCTCTAGAAACATAATTTAATCATGTGTCCAATTTACAGAGCTGAATAGGGATTAAAAGAAACGGCAGCCTCCACAAGGTGGATCAGAATTAAAACAATGACTCTCCTAGGGTACGTAATCTTTTCAAACCAGGACAAATTGTAGTGTCTATGGACATTTTTGGGATGGGTTTCTCCAGGGACCAAAGCACTTTACTGGCTCCTTGTCCTTTTTCTTTGGTGATGCAATACTAGGGGTAAACCAGAGAAAATATCAATACTAGGTGGTGGGGAGGTTACTGGTGGTGGTAGTTAACGATTCTTGGCATATGTGTGCCAGTGTAGTTTGCAAAAGGTTTCTCTTTATCCATGTGGTATCATAAGAGTGTCTCTCTCTGCCATTGACACCATGAACATCTTGAGAAAGAAGAGGATTTGAAGAGATAGAGGTAACAACTTTGATTTACACAAAATATAATAATTATGATACAGAAATACAGTTTTTTTTAAGTGGTTTAGAAACAACTTCCTATATTTATTCTCTTATCATTTGGGTCCCTCTCTTCTTCTGTGTGCTAGATACTGGGGTTAGAGGTAAGAAAAGTAGATTCTTGACTTCAGGAACTCTCAAATCAGTTGAGGAGGTAGACAGGTGGACAAACAGTGCCAGAAAGGCTTTCACAGTTTTGTAGCAGGGTTATCTAACTAGATTTGGTGATGAGAGTCAAGGAAGGCTCCCTGGAGAAAGGGTCCACTAAACTTGGACTTTAAAGAAATTAGCCAGACAGAAAACAGGGGAGGTTGTGTCCCAGACAGTGGTTAGAGTCAAACTTTCTTAACCTTTATGCTTTAAAAGTATACTGCTTTTGAGTTCTATAACTTTTCTCTTAAGCATATATAAATTTAGGGTATCTGATAATCAATAGGAGAGCTTGTATTAAATTTGATAAAATGTAGTAATTAGAAATATCTAGCTTATAACTGTGATGTAGTAACAGTTTTACTTGCCCTTTCCTATTATTTAAGCAGCAGCATTTCTCTGAGAGTAAAGAAGAATCAAAAGTGCAGCACAGTAAAAGTTGAATATAATAAAAATGAAGGAATCAGAAAAAGAAATCTTTAGAGAGCAAATGTAAAAGTATCTTTAATATCAGTTTGATATTTACCTGTTTATGTGAACATGTTACTCATGCGCATTTTACCCAACTGTGAATTCACACAATTATTTCTATGACATGAAAGAAACCTGAGGTCAAGTAAAAACTAGCGTTTTGTGTTTGTGTTGGATATCATTAAGGACATGTCCAAATATGCATTTCGGTGGAAGAGGGGTACTTCAAAATAATGTGTCATTGATAGTTTCCTGTGTATTTGTGAAAATTAAGGGAAATTGAGCCTCGTCTTGTGTGATGAGAGGTCTAGCCTGGCTTGTGATGCAGGCTGATTGGGCGGCAATGGGCATATTTCCACTGTCTCTCTGGTCTTGGCTACATCGGCAAATTGGAGTTGTAAAAACTTGGAGTTGTACGAGTGTTCTCAAAGTCCCTTTGTCTCTGAAGGTCTATATTTTTTCCCCTTCTTATCTTAGGACATTATTAGTCTTATGTTAAAGTATAATTCCATAATGAGGTCATATCATGGGGATCCTATTTCTGATTCCAAAAATACTAATCTCTATTATTCCCTCACTTCAAAGGTCCTTATAAATTCCAAGCATCCCTCACTAGCCAAATCATTCAGTTCCCAGATTCAGCTAATTA
Organism: Tamandua tetradactyla; assembly: GCF_023851605.1. Classification (NCBI taxonomy): domain Eukaryota; kingdom Metazoa; phylum Chordata; class Mammalia; order Pilosa; family Myrmecophagidae; genus Tamandua; species Tamandua tetradactyla. The sequence continues at coordinate 6,426,935 of NC_135335.1, forward strand.
AAGTTCAGGTAGTGAGATATACCTCTGTATTATCAAATATAATGAGCTCTCAATTTTCGTGCTATTATAAATGAAAAATAAGGTGGGCATTTCCAGATAGGCATTATTTTGATAATCCCCTAAGTACCTTGAACGTAGACTTCAGGCTCACAACAACAAAAAGATGTAAATGAAGTCCTTTACTTTCCTTATTCTCGCCCCTCTACTTAACTTTTTCCTTTTTTTTTTTTGCACTGGGAATCGAACCCGGGTCTCCAGCATGGCAGGCAAGAATTCTGCCACTGAGTCACTGTTGCACTGCCCCCTCTACTTAACTTTTATTTGTAGGTTTCTTTAAGCTATGACTGGTGAATACTAGTATAACAGTTAGGCATCTGTTACTGTTAGGTACAAAGTTTGATCTAGCTGCTTTCTCTTAAACTTTTCTTGGAAGAGAAGAGATAAATAATGTCTTTGTACTCAGAGAGTTGTTAGAGCATTACCAAATTGTGTAATTTGAGCAGGTTATAGAGCTATATATATATCTAGCTGTCAGCATAATGAACAAGCAAAGTTGATTGTTATTAGTAATAGAAATGTAAGTATTTATTGAGCACCCACTGTTTGATGGTCATTATTCTAAGCACAAGCAATCAACAGGACAGAATGAGTCCTCATCAGAGTCAGGAGGCACTATAGTCCTGAGTAGGATGTGGTATGGTTGGTAGGGCCAAGACAGTCTTTAAAGAGTGGAGGTATTAGTTGCTAAATTACTTTTAATACTTTGTATCTTTCTCAGGTATCTGTTTAGCATGGTATTGCATGTATTTACCTACTTGGGTTTTGTTTTTGTTTGTTTGTTTTTTGTGTTTTTTTTTTCATATTTTGTTTTTGTTAGGAGAGAACATTGAAATTATTCCCTAAGCTATTTGAAGAGAGTGACTAAATGCACCTGGGTCAGGCTGTCTGTGGGTATGAAGTGGTTGGGAGACTCCAAGAACATGGTGGTGAATGGCAGGAGAAATGGAAACAAGTTGTCTAATGACCATCAGCAGAATCAGTCAAAATTACAGCACGCGGGAAAGGACACCCTGAAGACTGGCAAAAGTGCACTTGAGCGGAGGTCAAGCAGATGTATGTACACACTTAAACTGTTGATGTTTTGATTGTAATATGGGATAATAATTCTTTTCAGTTTGTAATGTGTGTTCTGTCACCTTCAAACTAAATAGTTAACAATGTATAGTTTTTTACTCTTTCAAAGTTATGTCAGTTTTATTCTCATCAAACATTATGTAAAACATAAGTTTAATATTCAACATAATCTTAATTATGCTTTTCTATGCATAACTTTATATTTTGTGGAATTTATACCTCAATAATTATTAAAGTACTACTGCTGAATTTCTTGGAAGTTTAAGCTATGCTTTTTATAATTGCTGAAAGTATAAGTATATATTACTTTGGTTATGATGTTTCATGGAATAAAGTTGACTTCATGGAGTAAGAGTTGACTCAGCTCATTCCATTTCATCATGTAACTTATAAGAGTTGACTTCAACTCTAAGTTATATGATGAAGTAGAATGGGGAGTAGATAGAACTGACTACATTAGGGCAACATGACAATAGTAGCTATTTATTGTTTATAGTATAAATAGTTATCACTGTGGTGAAGTAGTGCTAATAAGTTACTTTATTACTTCTGTATTTCTTGGTAAGAATGGGGCCACTTTTTGAGATTTCTTGATTCTTAAGATTGTAGATTTGGTACGTATTTCCTAGTTCTTCTAAGAGTCGTAAAATGCCGAAGATAAGATTAAACCTAAGTAGGCAACTGTATGAAGATTGTCCAAAACTGTATGACCATGTTAATGAGGACAACTTTTTAAAATTTCTTGCCTTTCCTAAGTAAGATTAAACTAGCCATTATTGAATATCCTTAGTTTGTGCTGGAATATTTCTGTTAGTCGATTTGGATAACCTTGAAGTTTTCTACAATTTCAGATAGAGTGTACCATTTCTGATTCATTTCCTTTTACCTTTCAGGGGGTTATGCTATTCACTGGGACCAGGTGTCCCTTAACTGTTCCATGTCAGATAAAGTCATTGCTTCTATAGGAAACCAGGCAAAAATCGCTGCTTAGAATAGGAGTAGAGAGAGACCTAAGACAGAATGGGTTTTCCTCTACATGGACACCTCTTCACCCCTGAAGTTGCTGCCAGTGTACACCCTTAATCTCTCACCCCTCAATATTTGATGGGAGCCTGAAGTGACCATGTGGTAGGTTGAATCATATACCCCCAAAACACATGCTCTTAATCTTAATCGTCGTCCCTGTGGTGTGAACCCATTGTAAACAGTACCTTTTGAAGATGTTATTTTTAGTTAAAGTTTGGTGATCTAAACGAGGATAAGCCTTAATCCAGAATTCTGGAGGCTTTATAAAGAAAACCTGGAAGTCAAGGAAGCAGGAAGAGCAGAAAGGAGAGCACATCGCCAGATGACAAGAGGCAGAGATAGAAGCCAAGAAACCCAAGGATTGCTGGCAGCTAGCACCAGAAGGCTACAGACTCTGGAAGAAAGTCGTGTATTGATTTGGACTTTTTAACCCCAATATTACGAGCTAATAATTCTTGTGGTGAAGCCAGCCCTTTTATGATATCTGTTATAGCAGATTGACAAACTGAGATAAATAAGTATCAGTAGTATGGCTCTGGTCTGTAAATTAGGTATCTCCATCTTCTAAGCAAATTCCTGTTGTCCTCCTTTTGTGCATTACAGTTCAAAAGCTTTTCAAAAAGCAGACTACAGTCTGCTTAGTCACAAAATAATTTGATTATTGACAGTGCATAAGAATTTAGAAAATGATCACTGTGTGGATTACTCTTGGCCAAGCATAGATAGATTTAGTGGGAGAGATTAGGAAAACCTAGAGAATATGGAAGATGAACAGCATCACACTGTTACTGGGCGAGAATGGTGCAGAACAGGAGCCAAAGATTAAGCGAAATGGGAGAGTACAGCACAGTGCTACGATGTAGATAAAATGTAACAACTTCACCTAGTAAGAGACTGTGAAGTTGGGCGAGCCTCCGTGGCTCAGCAGGTAAGAGTGCTTGCCTGCCATGCCCGAGGACCCAGGTTTGATTCCCGGTACCTGCCCATGTAAAAATAAATAAATAAATAATTAATTAAAAAAGGAAAGAGACTGTGAAGTACATGATGCAAACTGGCAGAAATGAATGATGAAAGCACACACTTAAACAATAACAATTGAAGACTTCACTCCCACTTTCACTAATGGATAGGCAGAAGATCAGCGAGGAAATAGAAGACCTGCAAACCAGCCAGACCTAACAGACATCTGTAGAACACTTTGTGCAGCAACAGCAGAATACACATTCTTCTCAATCCACATTACCCAGGATAGACCATATACTACAACATCCGTAGATTTAAAAGGATTGAAGTAATACAAGTATATACTCCAACCACAGTGGAATGAAATTAGAAATCAGCAGCAGAAAGAAATTTGGGGAATGCCCAAATAGGTGAAAATTCAACTACACACTTCTAGATAAACAGTGAATCAAAGAAGAAATCAAAAGGGAAATTAGAAAGCACTTTGAAATTTGTAAAATGAAGACTTGGCGTACCAAAATTTGAGATTCACCGTAAGTATTGCTTAAAGGGAAATCTATAGATGTAAATGCCTGTATTAAAAAATGAAGATAAATGTCAAATCAATAATCTAACCTCTACCCTAACACATCAGAGAAAGAATAAACTAAACCCCAAGCAAACGGAAAGTAGGAAATGATAAAAGTTAGAGTGGAAATTAATGAAATAGAAAATAGAAGGAGAAAATGCACAAAACTAAAAGTTGGTTCTTGAAAAAAAGATCAACAGAATTGACAAATCTTATGCAAGATGAAGAGAAAAGGAGAGAAGACTTGAGTTCCAAAAATCAGGAATGAAAGGGAAGGCATTACTGCTGACTTTATAGAAACAAAAATGATTATAAGGAAATGAACAGCTGTATACCAACAAATTAGATAACTTAGATTAAATGGACAAATACCTAGAAAGAAACAAATGACTAAAACTGACTCAAGAAGAAATAGAAAATCTGAATAAACCTATAGCACATGAAAGATTCATTCCGTGTTCAAAAAAGTACCCACAAAGCAGATCCCGGGTCCAGAAAATTTCACCAGATGCTTAAAGAAGAATTAATACTTAAAGAAGAAGAGTCTTCACAAAGTCTTCCAAAAAATAGAAAAGGAGGAATCACTTCTTAACTCATTACATGAGGTCAGTATCATCCTGATGCCAAAACCAAACAAAGACATCACCTTAAAAGAAAACTACAGACCTTACGAATATCGAAACAAAAATCTACAAAATACTAGCAAACCAAATCCAGCAACATGTAAAAGGATTCTGTGCTCTAACTAAGTGGAATTTATCCCTAGAATGCAAGGTTGGTTTAACATCTGAAAATCAATTAATATAATACATCCTGTCAATCAAATGAAGGACAAAAGCCACCTGATCATCTCAGTAGACATAGAAAAAGCATTTGACAAAATCCAACACCCTTCCATGACTACAGCACTACTAAACTAGGAAGAGAAGGAAACTTCCTCAACCTGATAAAGGGCTCAAACAAAAAAACCATAGCTAATTGCTTTCCCCATAAGATTAGAAACAATACAAGGATATCAACTTCTTGCATCTGTTCAACATTGTACAAGAAGTTCTAGCCCAGGCAGTTATGCAAGAAAAAAGAAGACATCCAAATTGGAAAGAAAAAAAAAAAAGTAAAACCACTTCTGTTCTGAGATGATTTTTTATACAGAAAATTCCCAAGAGTCCACAAAAAACTATTGAATAAACAAATTCAGCATAGTTACGGGGTACAAGATCAACACACAAAAACCGATTGTGTTTCTGTATACCAGCAATGAACAATCTGAAAATAAAATTCCATTTACAAATAGCATCCAAAAGAATAAAATACCTTGGAATAAATTTAACCAAGGAAATGAAAGACTAATACACTGAAAACTATAAAACATTACTGAAAGAAGTTAAAGAAAACTCAAATAAATGAAAAGGCATCTTGTGTTCATGGTTTGGAAGATTTAATATTCTTAAGATGGCGTTATTACCCAAAGCAATCTATAGATCTAGTGCAATCCATATCAAAATTCCAGTGCCCTTTTTTTTTTCTACAAATATAGCTGAGTTTAATACATGAACTTGGTAAAACACACTCACAAAACTGAGGTGACAGAACAGCAGCAGTGATAAAAAGGGCAGCTGCAAATGGAGAACCAAAATGCCCTCCTATAACTGGAGCTGCTGCATATTGCTGAAAGTCAGAGGGCCAGTATTCCTGATCCCATTTCCTACCCAACCTTCCTCCTTCAGTTTCAGCCCCACTGAACTCCTTCCTGCATACACAGCTTACCAACCCCCCACCACCACCCTGCATACACACAGCCTATTCTTACAGCTCTTGCTGCCCAGGGTGTGCTTTCCAGGAGAACCCCAAGGCCCCTACCCTTATCTTCTAGATCCTCCTCCAGCTCCTCATTAAAGGGCTACTGGACCACCCTGCCTGAAGTTTTTGTTCCCTTCATCCTGCTTACTTTATTTATTTATTTATGGGCAAGTACCGGAAATCAAACCCGCATTTCCAGCATGGCAGGTGAGAACTCTGCCTGCTAAGCCACTATGGCTCGCCCCATCTTGCTTACTTTTGTTGTAATCATCAGCTACATTTTAGGTATTTATTTTTGCATTATTTTTTATCACCGCTGTGATGTCTCCTTTCAGGTAAAGGCCAGACAGCTTACTACTGTTTGTAAAAGATTCAGAGTCCCCAAGCGTGGGGCTCCTCTGCTTTAACTTAGCTCCCCCCTCTCCCACATGTGCAGATAACTCCTGGCCCTCTTCATGTCATCCTGTGAGTATTGAGACCTGGGAATGGGCACAAACACTGATCCTTAGGTACTGCTCTGCTGAGAGTGATAAGTTCTTTGTGTGACATGTGAGGAAGCATCCGTCTTGGGTCTGCAGCATAGCCTTCAGTTCTAGGGTAGCCCTTTTGGCTCTCCCTTCCCTCTTTGGAATTTTAGACTCAGTGTATAGCCCTGTCCCTGGTCCAGGAATAGGACTTGTCCCTGTACTCTTCCCTGAATAATGGTGAGTTTTCACCAGGGACCTTAGGACAGCAGAGCCCTTTGCCTTCCCCCTCATATTAGAGCCTTCCTTGTTCAGTCCTGGAGATGGGAGAAGAAGTCACAGCCTTTCTTGTCCTCCTCAAATGCTGCTGCCCCTCCCTGCCCCCAGATCTCCAGCACAATTACACTTACTAGGCTCTCTCCATTCTTTTCCGTGGGTACCCCAGGGGTTCCTGGAGCAAGTGCAGCAGTGCAGCAGGAGGGTGACACCACCCCCAGTTTCTGAGGCCCCGTCATCTGGCACTGCCTGCCAGCCTGCCCTCAACCTCAACCCAAACTGTTCCAACCGGTCTCCTCTCACCCGTGTCTGATCACACTACCCTAAGTTTGTGCACATATGTCCCCTCTCCTTATAGGTGATTTTTCTTTTTAGATTTTTGGGATAGTTGTTTGTGCACTCACCTCAACTGTGCATGGGCTCGACAGCAAAACCCTCACTTTGAAGCTGATCCCGCTCTTCCTCACTGTTAGAGTAGGGATGCTGCTTCTTGCAGCCCTACCTGAAGAGTCCCTGAATCATTATACTTTAGGGTAGGAATTGAGTATGTTTTCTAAATGCACTGTACAAAGGAGAGTACCCTGGTGAGTCACCACAGAAATCCCTGAGAGGCAGGAAAGCCGACTCCAGCAGGAGTGTGGCCTGCACCCTTCTCTCCTCCTTCCCCAAGGAAAGGGCAGACAATCTAGCTGGGGGCAGATCTTCGAGGAGTGACAAATGAATCTCCATTTCACACAATACTTTCAAGGACTTTGGAACACCTTCCCCAAAGCTAAAGGGGGAGCTGTGTGAGCCAGCTCTAGCAGGCAGAGCCCCCTGCACCCCACATGGTCCTCATTACTGAAGAGCCTCAGCCTCACAGGAAGAATCTCAACTAGCACAGGGAGAGGGTGGAGGTGCCAACTGCAGTGGCATTTTTTTGTAAAAACAGAAAAGCTGATCTTCAAGTTCATAAGGAATTGCAAGGTACCCTGGATAACCAAAACAATTACGGAAAAAAATAAAAAGCAAAGGTGAAGGACTCACACTTCCCAAATTCAAAACTTACTAGCAATGCTACAGTAATCAAAACAGTGCAGTCTGCCATAAGGGCAGACAGATGAATGGGATAGAATTGAGTCCAGAAATAAACCCATGTAATCTATGGCTAATTGGTTTTCCACAGGGTGTCAAGACCATCCCATGGGGGAAAGAGTCGTCTCTTCAACAAATGGTAGTGGAACAGCTGGATAACCACATGCAGAAGAATGAAGCTAGGGCCCTGTGCTGGTTTGAAAGGATGTATGTCCCCTAGAAAAGCCATGTTTTAATCAAAATCTCATTTTGTAAAGGCAGAGTAATCCCTATTCAATACTGTATGTTCGCATCTGTAATTAGATCATCTCCCTTGAGGTGTGATTCAATCAAGAGTGGTTGTTAGGCTGGATTAGGTGACAACATGTCTCCACCCATTCGGGTTGGTCTTGATTAGTTTCTGAAGTCCTTTAAAAGAGGAAACATTTTGGAGAATGCGAGCGATTCAGAGAGAGCAGAGCAGAATGACACAGCCACGAGAAGCAGAGTCCACAAGCCAGCAGCCTTTGGAGAGGAAGAAGAAAAATGCCTACGAGGGTGCTTCATGAAACAGGAAGCCAGGAGAATAAGCTAGCAGGTGATGCTGTGTTTGCCATATGCCCTTCCAGATGAGAGAGGAGCACTGACCATGTTCACCATGTGCCTTTCCAGATGAGAGAGAAACTCTGACTGTGTTCGCCATGTGCCTTCTCACTTGAGAGAGAAACCCTGAACTTCATTGGCCTTCTTGGACCAAGGTATCTTTCCTTGGATGCCTTTGATTGGAGATTTCTATAGACTTGTTTTAATTGGGACATTTTCTCGGCCTTAGAACTGTAAACTAGCAACTGATTAAATTCCCCTTTTTAAAAGCCATTCTGTTTCTGGTATGTTACATTCCGGCAGCTAGCAAACTAGAACAGGCCCCTACCTCATACCTTGTACAAACATTAACTCAAAATGGATCGATGACTTAAATATAAGAGCTGAAACCTTAAGGCTCTTAAAGGAGTAAGCCTTCATGACCTTGGAATTAGCAATAAATTGTTAGATGTGACACAAACAGCATGTGCAACAAAAGAAAAAATTAGTTAATTGGACTTCACAGAAATTTAAAACTTTAGTGTATCAAAGGACGTTATCAAGAAAGTGCACAGACCATACAGAATGGGAGAAAATACTTGGAAATCATCTATCTGTAAGGGTTTAATAGCCAGAATATAAAAAGAACACCACTACAAAAAGACAACTCAATTTAAAAATGATCAAAAGACTTGAATAGACATTTCTGCAAAGAATATATACAAATGGCCAACAAGCACATGGAGAGATGCCAAACATCATTAGTCTTAGGAAAATGCAAATTAAAACCACAGCAAGGTACCACTTGACATCCTCTAAGACGGCTATATTTTAAAAATGGACAATGTATTGGTGAGGATGCAAAACATCGAAACTCTTGTACATTGCTGGTGGGAATGTAAAATGTTTTAGCTGCTGTGGAAAACGATTTGGAGGTTTATCAAATGGTTAAACATAGAGATACCATATGATTCAGCAGTTCCATTCCTAGGTGTACACCCAAGAGAATTCAAAACGTCCACACAAAAACTTTTACAAAAATGTTCATTGCAGCCTTATTCATGAAAACAACCCAGATATCCATGAACAGATGCATGGATGAATAAAATGTGGGGTATCTATGCACTGGAATATCATTCACCCATGAAAAGGAATGAAGTACTGATCCTTGCTCTAATGTGAATGAACCTTGAAACATGCTAGATGAAAGAAGCCAGTCACAGAAGGCCACATGTTATGATTCAGCGTATATGAAATTTTCAGTATGGTAAATCTCTTACACACAAAAGGTAGATTAGTGCTTTTATTCTGGTAGTGTGATATGAGAAGGAATGCGCCTCCAGTGTCGTCTTCTCACTCTCACCAGTGAGGCCTGGAGAAGCATAACCAATCCCTTCCTGGGCTGAAGGAGCCTAATGAGTCACAGAAATTCATCACCCTAAATGATCACAATGAGAAAAGGGATGAAAGAAATGCTATATTCTTCAAATTTAAAGTTATCCAGAGATTTTTAGTTATTTGGAGTTGTATTCAAATATTTGACTTCTAAAGTCTTTGACATAGGGGATGATGTATCTCCAAGACCCTTACGTAATTACTGCATCTATAATAAGAGAGATGGAGAAGATGATACAGGAAAGGCTCCAGTGATATTTATTATATTCTAAATCATGCCTTGTCCTGATTTAGGAATTTACTTTAACTCTGTGGTATATGCAGCCAAAAGTGGCTGACAAGACAGGATGAGCTTGAATAACTTTTCGCCAACCACTCAACTTCTGATCTTGTGTCACTATTCAGTCTTTCAGACTTTATTTCCTGAGCCCCCATCTCATCTATCCTTCTGTGATGGATTTACTCATGTTAACTAAAAAGCCTACCACCCAGGACTTAAGGCTACAATCAAATTTAAAAATCAGGAAATCTTTAAAATATGGCCATAAACTGGACAAAATTGACCAAAGCAACCAATTCAGCACTTCAAGAAGAGATCAGAGGCATATAATAGTCTTTGTAGCATTTATTCTTCTTAGAAGAGTGAAAGCCTGTGGCGACTGATCTGAGGTTACTCCCCACCCCAAACTTGGACAATGCAGGGATTTTACTGGGTCAGGGCAGGCCATGACGACCAGGAGCACCTCTCCCACAGTGGAAGAGGGCTCATTAAATAGGGTGGTTTGCGCATAGAATCCTAGCAGCATAATGAATGGAAGTGACAGTCTTAGAGATAGGAAGTTGGGGAGGGCTCATGATATTAATAGCATGGGAATGTGTTCTAGGGTAAGCACAACTGAAGCTGTAGGAGCAGTAGAGGCCAGAGAGGGCCCCAGTCATCCAAATGGCCAAAATGGTCATTGCTCTCATATCCGTGAAGAGTGAAAGAAAGATCAATTGAGAAAGGAGGAGATGCAAATGTTAAATAAATGACTATGACCATTGATCAACAGACAGATTCCTCTCCCTAGTTCCTAGTGTTTTGGAATAGCCAGAAGGGAACACCCGAAATGGCTAAACTGCAGTCCATCAGCCCTGTCCCTCAGCAATGACTGTACAACCACACAGCTTTCATTGTGTGATTGTAGTAACCTTGTGTATGATACGCCCTTCAGCCAGTGTATGAGTAGATGAATAATAAAGACAACAGTAATAATAAATGGGATGTATAAGGGGTATGTGTTGCTCTGGGTCTTTATTTTTATTTATTTTTTATTTTATTGTTTTTGAAGTAATGAAAATGTTCAAAAATTGATTGTGGTGATGAGTGCACAACCATATGATGATACCATGAGCCATTGACTGTATGCTTTGAGGGGATTATATGATATGTGAATATATTGCAACAAAATTGCAGTAAAGAAAAAACCCAGTAATTTAGTTGAAAGCCATTCATTGATTGTGCATGTTGGATGGATTGTATGGTGTGTGAATAAACTACTTTTAAAAAAAAAGGTTAAGAAAGAAGATGAGTGGTTGCCAGGGATTAGGGAGTGACTGCTTAATGGGTACAGGGTTTCTTTTGAGGATGATGCAAATATTCCAACATTGATTTTGAAGATAGTCGCACAACTTAAAACCATTGTATTGTACACTTTAAGTGGGTGAATTATATAGTTATTATTTAAAATGTAATAACTTTTAAACTTTTTACATACCTACATGCAAATAATTTACAAAATTATATCTGTACCTTTTTGGCAGGAGCTTATATGTAAGTTATATTTTTCTCTTGAAGGAGTAGATGTAAAGGTTAAACCTTTCACTGTTTCTCATTCTTTTACATCTTTAATTTTGAGAGCCTTAAAGATGTAGTGCTCGTGTCCTCTTACTCTGTGAATACATGTGGTAATTCAACAGAAAGACTGTCAAAGACATACGTATCCAGACTTAATTGGCACTTGATACCACTTCACCCCCAAAATTTGGCCTTCTTTTCCTTTAGATTGTTTTTCTCCAAAAACTCAGTATATTCATCTACTTCCCTGTTTTTATCCATTCATTCATAATCTATTTCAAGCAAGTCATTTAGAATTAGGCCTAAATGGAATAATAATCATCTGCCCAAAGCAGGAAACTGAATTCACTTCTGGAAGCTCCTATTTGTATTTGAAACTAGAATTCTAGCGTGAAGTTGCAAAGATTATTTTGTCTTCTTGCTTCCTCCACATTCCAGCCCTATCTATAATGGTCAGTTATGTTCTCTTGCTAAAATAATGAACTCTCTCCCATCCTCTGTTTATCAACCCTTTTTTGGAAGGTTGAACCAAAGACTTCTCTTTTAGGAAACTGTAATATTACCTATTAACCAAAATATTCTGAATAATTAGGTTAGTTTACTGTGTCTGGTTTTCTGTTTATGTTAAAAGTTCTTAATTACTTAATTACCAAAACTGATGAGTAATTTCTATTATTGATTACTAACTTGAATGGGCAATGAAGCTAAAGGTTTTTAAGGTAAATTCAAGTCATTTTCAGTTTCTTTTTTTTCTTTTCTTTTCTTTTTGCTTTTCACAGGTAATGGTAATTCGGGATTCGAGGGACAGAGTCGATATGTACCATCTTCTGGAATGTCTGCCAAGGAACTTTGTGAAAATGATGACCTTGCAACCAGTTTGGTTCTTGATCCCTATTTAGGTTTTCAGACACACAAAATGAATACAAGGTAATTTATCCTGAAGAGAATAGATGATATATTGTTAAATTTAAGAAAATAGTTAATTTACTTTTATTTTAATTTTAAAATATCTTAAAGTTCTTTGCTCAATAAAAGAACAAAGGTTTTCTGTATTTGCTCCAGGAGAAGTAGCAAAAGCTTCTAAGAGACTTACTCATTTTAATTCTGTATTTTATTTTATCTTGGGATGTTTCTAGCTGGGATATTTAAAAGCTGAAGGAACATCTTCATTTTGTGTATTATATTAAATGCTGATGGTAATTATTATTTTACTGAAAGAAAATCCACAGGTACCTTGTAAAACTTGAAAATGTACATGATAGTCTTTTCCTGTTTAAAGTAGATTATGTGAGTTTTTTTCATGCTTTTATTATAGACTTTTTCTACTTTTAAGTAATTGTTTCTGAATATAGGAAAATTTGCCTTCAGATGTAATCTTTGAGATCCAACTAATCATTAAAAGTGACAGTGGATATTTTTAAATGTTTATGTTTAGTATGCACATAAGAAAATAGATGTGTGAGTGCTTTATTGAGTATCAATGCCATATTGATCTTGAAATTTCATCCTTTAACATCTGGGTCTCTACTTCCATATTCTGATTCTCTTTAATATCATCTCCTGCCCACCTCACCCCCACATACACCTTCTCCCTGGCACAAGACCCTTAGATAGTTTCATAATTGTCTCTGCCAGCAAACAGGAGATTGGAGCCTTGTACCTTTTCTTTATCTTTTGACTTCCATGGCAGAGCTTTTCAGTTTGGTAGAAAATAATAACAGCAGGGATTTAAAATGTAGAGGAAGTTCTAGGTCTTACTCTCCTCTCCATCAGTCACTCATTGGATTTTGTAGCTCCAGTCTCACTGACTACCCAAGAAGAACTGAATAGCCAGATGGATAGCCACTGATAATTAGTTGAGAGAGGTAGAAATTGGTGAGTAAAAGTGATAGGACAATAGTCTGTGTCCTTTTTTCCCCCCTTTTTCAGTTCCATCCCTTGCTCGAATTAAAACAAGAAACTGTATGGTTCACTTAACAACTGTGTTCTAAATTCAGGAGGTAACTCAGTTAAAAATGTGTCTTTGATATTTTCATATAACTTTCTGTCGCCATATGTATCCTTACTGAAATGAAGTTACAAGTTGGAATGGCCTTGAACTTTTTAAAATAGTTCTCTGCTATCAGAAATGCACATGCCTAAATTTTCTAAATTTGCAGATAGCTGACTGGTCTCTGGAAAATCAGTAGTTTATATGTCCCAATGTCCAGCTAAGATCTAGTTTGCATTATTTTAAGTCCCTTTCCATTTTTTTCCCCAGTGAACATAGAGACCAAGTGCTAATTCATGTGAAAAATCTTGATAGTATTTGGGTCACCTGTTAGCCTTTCTCTTTGCTAAGTTGAGAATTGTGAATGTGAGCATCATTGTTTCATATAGCTGTCTCGTGATCTTCAGGATATCACTCTAAAAACTGAATAATCAAGGGCTGGCCACGGTAGCTCAGCAGGCAGAGTTCTCTCTTGCCATGCCAGAGACCCAGGTTCGATTCCCGGTGCCTGCCCATGCAAAAAAAAAAACCTGAAGCTTCAAGAAAGAGTTCAATTCTGTTGTTTTGCCTTGTTTACTGAGCTATGGAAACATATTAAACAATTTAGAAAGAATTCTGTAAAATTTACAATGCAAGTTTTAGTGCTTCTGAAAGACTTTCATGTCCTTAGAAGCTCCCATTGTTTATTCCATTTGGTGAAAGATTACCTTTTATTGGCTTCTGCAATATAAAATATTGCAGAATATTTTCAGTTTCCAGTAAATTTTTCTGCAGAAACTGCAGAAAATTCCAGTTTCCTGTAAAAATGTCTTCCTAGACCACTGCTTCTCAACATTAGTTTACGTATGAGTCACCTGGGAATCTTGTTAAAATTCATGTTTGATTCAGTAGATTTGAGGTGGGGCCTGAGTTTCAGCATGTCTAACAAGCTCCCAGGCTACACTTACAATAGCAGAGTCCTAAACCATTTGGCCTACTGAGTTTTGTTGTGACTAAAATGTTCTTCACCAGTAGTTCCCTCGGGCTCCCTTAAAACCATGTTGTCGTGAAATGTGAAGTTCAGGATTACCACTCATATGCTATTAAAACTCAAGACCTTACTATATCTTGAGGAAGACCACCCACCTCCACAAGTTAAAATGCATCCAGTACATATCATTTTTAGACATGGAAGCATCTAAAATTGAAAATTCTCTGAACAAGTTAAACATGTTGAAGAAAACATTTCATATTTTTTAGTGCATTGTTGAATTCTACCATGCAGCCCCTACTTTGGTGGAGCTAATCTCCTTGTTCCCCTGTTAGCCCTGATGGGTTTGAAGTAGTGTTGCCACTTTAGGTCAGTACGGGCATGCAGTTGATACCATTTTTTCATAGAATCTTCTCTGCATTTCACCAGAGACCTTAATTTCGAAAGTATTTTAACAGGTTCTTCTAAACTGACAATTGGGGAATACACAGAAATTTTATTAATAAAACTTTATTAATCTTAGTGTAGGGTATACATTTCATTTATCTTAGTAACCTTAATTGAATATGAAAGTATTCCTTCTAGACCCTCATCATTTGAGCAAGAATTTACCAGAAAGCTTTCATCACTTTTAAAGATACTATTTAAAGAAAATAAGGAAAATCTACAGTGCTTTGTTGAACTAGATAACCATAAATATTTCTTAAATTATTAGCCTATGGACTTCTCTCTCTTTGGGGTGCAAAAGAAGCACCCCAAAGATTTTAATTCTCCATACTAGCTGCATGTCACTTTGTGTGTGTTCATGCAGCTATAATTTGTTACTTTTGTTTCTCTTTTTTATCCTCTTGCCTCCCTTCTGCTTCATTCATTGCACCATAAGTGAAAGAGATCCGAAACAGTAGATGTTTAATGATTTGACTCATATCTTTTTTCTTTTTTCATTTTTATTAATAAAACCAATCAAAATACAATATGAACATTCTTTTTTCATCACATAGTTGTATACTCATCATCATGATCATTTCTTAGAACATTTGCATCAATTCAGAAAAAGAAATAAAAAGAAAACTCATACATATACTCCTTACCCCTCCCTTTCGTTGATCACTAGCATTTCAATCTACTAAATTTACTTTAACATTTGTTCCCCCTATTATTTATTTTTTAATCCATGTGTTTTACTCATCTGTCCATAAGGTAGATAAAAGAAGCATCAGACACAAGGTTTTCACAATCCCACAGTCACGTTGCGAAAGCTATATCATTATACAATCATCTTTAAGAAACATGGCTATTGGAGCACAGCTCTACGTTTTCAAGCAGTTCCCTCCAGCCTCTCTGTTATGCGTTAACTAAAAAGGTGATATCTATTTAACGCATAAGAATAACCTCCAGGATAACCTCTCAGCTCTGTTTGCAATCTCTCAGCTATTGACACTTTATTTTGTCTCATTTTACTCTTCCCCCTTTTGGTCGAGAAGGTTTTCTCAATCCCTTGGTTCTGAGTCCCAGCTCATTCTAGTATTTCTGTCCCATGTTGCCAGGAAAGTCCCCACACCTGGGAGTCATGTCCCACGTAGAGAAGGGGAGAGCAGTGAGTTTGTTTATCGTGTTGGCTGAGTGAGAGAGACCACATCTGAGCAACAGAAGAGGTTCTCTTGGGGGTGACTCTTAGGCCTAATTTTAAGTAGACTTAGCCTATCCTTTGCAGGGTTAAGTTTCTTATGACTAAACCCCAAGATTGGGGGCTCAGCCTATAGCTTTAGTTGTCCCCACTGCTTGTGAGAATATCAAGAATCCTCCACTTGGGGAAGCTGAATTTTCCCCCTTTCTTACCATTCCCCCAAGGGAACTTTGCAAATACTTTTTTATTCACAGTTCAAATCCTTCTGGGATTTATCGAGGCCTCACTCTGGACAAACCTTCAAAATCTCATGCTGTACTCAAGTTTCCATGTACTTATGATGTTCAGTTAAGCTGGCCACATAAGTTGTATTAGGAAATGCACAAATTGAAATACAAATTTTGTACTAAATAAACATTTTTTGCTTTGGTCTCACGTAAGTTAAAGTTTTAAAATATTAATTACCATCTATTTTCAACACACCTGCATTCCTTTATTCTTCCTATGCAAAACATTTTTAGATTTGTATATTTTGATTCATATCTTAATGGATTGTTATATTTACTAAGACAGTTTTAGCATGAAAAGCTAGAGACAGTATAAACAAAAGGATAATTCCAGTTTATTGGGAAGAATTTGGATTTAATTGGCCTTTGTGAATTATGAAACCTATATTCCTTTTAATCAGAGAATAGAATTATTGGTAATACCTCTCATTTTAAAGGGTAGAGGAGTCAGAAGGATATTGTAAAGCTGGAGGGTGCTTTCAGTTATGCCCCTGATTTAGGGTGCTTGACCCCAAGATTTTTCAGAATATCTTGAGCAATTGGGGAAAACTCAGCAAGCTGTGAACTAAGCAGGAAATAGCCTTATAAAGAAATGGGAAGTGTTATCTCAAGGCAAGCTTTCTTCAGTGCTGTTCTTGGATTTTCTATTCCAGACTTCAGCTTTTACAGTCCTTACTCATCCCCACCATTCCTATTGCCATTTAATGTTTGTCTTACTATAACTAAGGTATTTTACATATTTGTGTCCATTATTGACACTTAGTTACTTGACTGTAGTGCAGAGAGAAACTTCTTAGACCTTCAAATGCAGTCAAGGGTCAAGGGTAAAATTAACATTATTTGTGTAGGAAAGAATTTTAGCAGATTGACTGACCTTAGCCATGGCTTAATAAGGTTCTTGATTATCACAATGTTTTAAGGATTTCTGTTACAACTAATATTTATTGTAAGTCTGTGTAGAAATTACTAGTACAAGTTACACAAATAGTTTTTTATTGTTGTTGTTTGTTTTTGCATTTATATAGCACCTTTCCTTCGAGGAGCTCAAGGCATTTTTCAAAGTCTGACAGTTTTCCTCACAACAACCCTGTGAGGTAGGTAGCGTGCATTAGAAACAATAATAAAATCACAACTAACCTGTTGTAGCCATTGTAATGTTCTTTTATGTTGAGTAATTTGAGGTATCAACATAAACCAAGTTTGAAAACATTTTGCAAACCTTTTTAAAGTTTGGTTTTAATAATAGCCGTATTAAGAAAAAAAAAACCCCACTTGTACCCCATAACAGGATAATTTTAAGAGAAACAAATCATTCATCAAAAGATCAGGAGTCACTCCATGGAATTAGTGAGCATTGATTACAGGACTCAGCCAGGTATGTTTTTGGTTCTTGTTTATTTTCAGGTCACGAAGGAGGAAGAACTGTGGTTCTAGCCTGACTCCTCTTGTCTATAGACTATCGGTTTGCACTTAAAACTCTTCAGAGGGGGAAGTGGGCTCACTGGGTTGCCTCATGGTTTTCTTATTTTATATCTGAAATATTTGAGCATTTTTCTCTCTTTTCCTCTCTCCTTCCCTTTCTCCCCTTTTTTCTGTTCCCCTTCCTCTTTTCCCTCCCTTCCTCCCTCCAGTCAACTCTTGATTGTACATGCTAATGGAAGGGCACATAGTACAGCTAATACAAATCTGCACCTTTTCTTCATTGCCACAGTGGTCTCTTGGCTTTTGGAGACAGAAAAACCAAATAGCAAGAAAACCTGGGAAGTCAGTCTCTGGAAAGAGTGGGGAACAGGTGTGTCGGAGTGTGAATTCATGTTTTTTCTCCCCTGCTCCTTTTAATAATATCCAATTGTAAATGATATCTTTTTAATTTCTTATACCAGTCATTGATGGAAAGTATGAGAAGAGGAAAAATTAATATGCTTGATTATTTAAAGTAGCAAATTTTGTATCAAGGAGAAGGCGAGGGGAATATATTGATTTGGAAATGCCAAATATCTGTTTATCTTGCCTCCACTGCCATCCCTTCTCCTCTGCACTTGCTAAGTCTGAAAATACCTGTGTGCATCCTTCCTTTTCACTGAACCACTGTCAGGTTACAGGCCACAGTTATCTCTTACTCAGTGCCAGTCCTGGTTGGCAAGCACTAAGTCAAATCCCGTTACAGTCATGGAACACCAGAGTGCACGTTAAGGCCACTGACCCATAATAATGTACTTTTTATTGTTCTATTTATAACAGGCATTTAACATAATGGGCAAGAAAAGGACCCCATCTGATTGTGTAGCATAATGCAAGGAGGAAATAGAACAGAAATCACATCTTTTAGTGGAGTCTAACAAGAAATAAGAAACATGAGTCTCTTGGCTAAGTAACTTCCTTTTAAAAAGCTGTGGTTGCTAAAACCAGGAATTATTGTCAAGTGAGTACAGGCATACCTCAGAGATAACTACAGTTTTGATTCTGGAGTGCTGCCATAAAGCAGGTTGCACAAATTTTTTGTTTCCCAGTGCATCTAAAAGTTATGTTTACACTGTTCCATAATCTGTTAAGTGTACAATAACATTATGTCTTTAAATGAAAAAACAGTTTACTTACCTTAATCAAAATGTGACACAGACACTAAATGAACACCTGCTATCAGAAAAATGGCCCCAATAGACTTACTCGATACAAAGTTGCTACAAATCTTAAATTTGTAAAAAATGGGTGTGCTGGTTTGAAAGGAAGTATGCCCCCTAGAAAATCCATGTTTTAACCAAAATCCCATTTCATAAAGGTAGAATAATCCCTGTTCAATACAGTATGTTTGAAACTGTGATTGGATCGTCTCCCTGGATGATGTGATTTAGTCAAGAGTGGTTGTTAAACTGGATTAGGTGACGACATGTCTCCACCCATTTGGGTGGGTCTTGTTTGGTTTACTGGAGTCCTATAAAAGAGGAAACATTTTGGAGAAAGAGATTCAGAGAGAGCAGAATGACACAGCCACGAGAAGCAGAGTCCACCAGCCAGCGACCTTTGGAGATGAAGAAGGAAAATGCCTCCCGGGGAGCTTCATGAAATAGGAAGCCATGAGAAGAAGCTAGCTGATGACGCCGTGTTTGCCATGTGCCCTTCCACATGAGAGAAGAACCCTGACCATGTTTGCCATGTGCTTTTCAGATGAAAGAGAAACTCTGACTGTGCTCGCCATGTGCCCTTCCGCTTAAGAGAGAAACCCTGAACTTCATCGAACCAAGGTATCTTTCCCTGGATGCCTTAGATTGGACATTTCTATAGACTTGTTTTAGTTGGGACATTTTCTTGGCCTTAAAACTGTAAACCAGCAACTTATTAAAATCCCCCCCTTTAAAAGCCATTCTGATTTTGGTATATTGCATTCTAGCAGCTACCAAACTAGAACAATGGGTTATCTGTGAGGCATATTAAAACAAAGTGCAATACCTTTTGGCTTCCAATCTTGGCTCATGTGAGAAGTTGGCTGCTAAGATGAGTGCTACATGGACTGCAGAGAGCCTTCTGGCTTTGAGCTAACAATTAGAATTAGTGAATTTGCCAAAAGACTACCCTTTGAGCACCAGTGAAGATAAGGGGAAAAGTGATAGAGAAAGAAAGCATCAAAAGTTTCTGGAAGCAATCAGTTTGCTTGATGGAACGAATAGCAGAAATTGACTAGAAAGATCGGAGGCTAGTCTGAAGGTGTTAGAGTTCAAAGTCAGTTCTGAAGGAACAGAAGAAAAGCTGGCCGTTTCAGATCTGCTTGAGTCTGTTTAATTTTAGTCACCGTGGACTTTTTCACAGGGATGTGAAAAAGCAGCTGAATAGACTCAAATCAGAGAAGATTGGAGTTACCCTTCTTTATCAAGGAAGAGGTTTTAGCAGATCCACAGACAAGTGTCATTCAGTAAAACCTCACAAGCCATGTCCAAATGGGATCCTATTGTTCTGAAGAACCAGAAAGCAGAACAGCTGGTTTTTCTCCTGAAGAAAGAGTAGTCAACCTTTGCTCCCACTGAACATGTGCTCAGTGCCTGGGAGGTAAGAACTCCCATGGAGCAGAAAATTTTTAACATCCTCCATAAGAACAAGCAGCTAGTAACAGACCCATTACTAACTCCAGTGGAAAAGGCCTCTCTCAATGCCATGAGCCTGAAAGAGGCTAAGATGCTCTGAGCAGAACTCAAGAGGGCCCGGGCCCTGCAGCCCTACCATGAGGCTGAGGCTCTAAGAGAGAAGAAAATCAAAACTAAGAAGTATTACAAAGTTCCTGCTACAGCATTAGAAGAACTAGAGAAAATCGAAAAGGCCAGAGAAATGGAGTGAATGAGCCTTAAGCACCAGAACAATGGGAGATGGGCCAAATCAAAGGTAATTACAGCCAAATATGATCTGGAGGGCCCCCTAGCTATGTAGGAATAATTGGCCAAGAACCGAGAACTGACACAAGAACTCCAGGTAACATCTGAGAGTGAGAAAGAGGAGGAGGTGGTGAAGAAGAGGATGTGTTCTTTATCTCTGATGTAATGAGTGAAGTACAAAGACTACAGATGGACCAAACCCCTGGATGCTGAGAAGTTGGACCAGTGATGCAAAAGAAGCTGAAATCCAGAAAACCCTGAACACTGCCAGAGCCTGTGGCCCATGAGAATTCTGAAAGTGAAGGAGAAGAAAGACCAGTGGCAGAAGAAATTTTGTTGAAAAAATTTGCAGAAAGTCGAACCTTTAGATAAAGGACTAAGCTCAGCCAGGAGATGCTGTCCAAATTGAGGGCACTAACTCAGAAACACAAAAAGGAAAACCAGTAGTCCAAGAATCCAAAAGTGAGTTCAGCAGTGACTGTTTGCCTAGTTTCAGAGAGAGGAGCCTGTCCAGGAAGAGGAGGAACTCCTGTTGCTGCAGAGGCTGGAGAGAGTACAAACTCTGGAGGAGCAGAAGAGCTGGATAAAGAAGGATGTTTTCAGAATAAGGAGGTTCGCAGACCTGTGTTAGAACAGCAGCCATTGAAGAGGATCACAAGTAATCAGCCAGATGCCCCGAAGGAGAAGAAAAAGGAGCAAATGATTGTTTTACAGAACCTTCTGACCACAAAGTGTCCTTCCATGAAGTCTTTGGTGGTTCCCACAGTGACAGAGAAGGCAGACCAAAAGCCGATGATAAAGGAAGCTTTTACTGGGGATGATGCCATCAGGGACTTCTTGAAAGATAAGAGGTAAGTTCTGGAGGCAAGTAAGCCAAAGGACATGGACTAAACGCTGCCTAGCTGGAGTGAATGGGGTGGTGCAGGCCTAAAACCCAGTGCCAAGAAAAGACATCGGTTTCTCATTAGTACCCCTGAGAGTCCTCCAAGAAAAGACAAGAATTTGCCAAATGTGCTTATCAGTGAGAAGCACAGCATCCATGCAGCAGCTCATCAGGTGCATATGTTTCCATGCCCGTTCACCCACTATCAGCAGTGTTAAAGAACCATCCCGACTCATATATAGGATCTATGTGGAATACACAGAGGGCCTTCCAAAAGGTGACCACTTGGTTGTCACCAAGCCAGGCCATATCGTTAAGCCCATAAAAGCAGAGGATGTGGGCTACCAGTCTTCCTCAAGGTCAGACCTCTCTGTCATACAGGAACCCAAAATGACTCTCCATCTGTCACAGAAAACAGCTGAAGAAAAATTTAGTCAGTTGAGTTGCTGGAGAAGTACCACCTTGCTGTCCAGAACTGGAAGCCCTTACTCCTTCTCATTTGGCCCAGTTTTACTCTGAACTGCAGCAACAATTTAAAAACTGGCTTAGCATACTGTGGTTAATCCTCATTTTAAAAAGTTTTATTTTTATGTAAAAAAAAAACGCAATGAAAGGAGGTATGCCTGTAATTTCTTGCTGATTTATGACCTTTGTTTAGACTCTCATAGTCCAGTTATTGAAATAGGGAAAAGACTGAGATAATAGCCCTGATTCTTCCATTTAATTAGCCTTAAGTCCTTGGGCAAACCGCTTAACCTCCTTGATCCTCATTTCCTTCATGTGGGGAAAAAAGACCGTTATATTAGATAATCTATAAATTTTCCTTTAGCTTTAAGTACCATGGTGTAAGGATGGCTTTATGCCATTTTGTATGGGAAGTTTGTAGGGATTGTGATTTAGGAGAGGAGAGAGGTTATTTTTCTATTCAATAATAAATTATTTTATTTTTTATTAAGGTCTTAATGGCTATAGCTCTGGCCGTAATAGTTATAGCAGTTACTCAACGTTTTTTATTTCCAATAATATTTATTATTATGGGATTTGACTTGAACTATCAGCCAGGTGATTTTGATATACTTCTATAGGACTGTTGAAAACAACTGTCTCTTCTGCCTGTCTACATCCATCACCATTTTCTTCCTTCTTTTCCTCAGTATCATTTTATGCCTATAGCTGCCACCTGTGATAGTAAGTTTTAACAGTTTGGAGCTTATATTTTATGTGAAATGGAGGTTCTTGCCAGCAGTAGCAAAGGACAGTAAAGATTCAGTTTTGTTTGTGTTTGAGGCATTAGAAGTCAAGAGAACAGAAACAAGTCAGCTCAGGAAAGGTAGAAGACAGAGGAATATTACTAATCAATAGTTGGTTACTTGTGTTGATTTTAGCATATAATTGTTTGGCATCATAAACAGATAGTAAACAAAACTAAGGATACTTGACGGGTATTTCTAGATAGGAAAGAACATGTTTTAAAAAGGGTTTGAATACACATACGACCTAACAAAAAATAGCTAATGTCCACAGCTCTCATAATGAATGTCTATAACTTCTTTTTCTGTAATGTTCTTAGAGCTTTAGGTGAATAGCCTTAACTCTGACTTGTTTGATAATATTTTGAGCCATGCAATTATTTTAAAATAGAGTGTCATTGTTGATCAATTCTACATTGACCATGTAGAGATTGTTTAGCTCTTCCTGCCATTTGTAGTTCTGCCACTTAAGGTTGTGGATTATTCACTGCATTTGCTCAGAGTGAACTGTTACTTTCCTAGTTACTGCACAAAACATAGTTTCTTTCTTTCCCACCATTTCATATTTCATATTGCTGTCATATGCATTCACTAACAATTGCTTTGTGTTGTCTTAGCTATCCTTCACATGCAGATAACCCAATAGTGCAAGGTTTCAGCAAGAATGATTTGGATTGGGTTTCTTAGAGATCCAGTCTTGATAAAATTGATTGTGATGGCTAAAAGTAGTTTAATATGACAACTGTATTAACATTTGGCTGCTTCCACAAGTCTATGTGCGATCCTTAGATTTTAGTGGTTGTTCTCTGACACCATATCTTGACAGTCTAGTTAAAGAGATTCTCAGTTGTTTATAGGACTAATCATCTGTCTGAGATATTATATACTGTTGATTGGAATTGAAAAATAAAATAGGGCATTATCCTTTTCTTCATTTATCTGTAGGATATGTTTTATTTAGTAGTTATGAGAATTCAGACCTACCGAAACTAGTCTTTAGTTAGTAAATTCCTTGTGATGTCAGTATGCATTGATATAGTGAAAATCCTCTCGAAGTCCTTTCTAGTACACAGTGTTTTACCTGTTCTGAACCTCTTTTCCTTCTTCCTTGTTCTAGTACTTTACTTTCCTCTTTCCTATTGCTGTTCCTGTCCCTATTCCTGTTCTTACCCCTTACTTGCTCAGCACCTATTCAGCTGTAGGAATCCAGCCTGAAGATCTTCTGTTCCAGCCTTTTTTATTCTTATTCTGCCTTCATCCGATTCTTTCCTGCCTATACTACCATTCTGCTTCCCTAGAAAGCTGAATTGACCACTTTCCTTATTGTCCATATCAGTGTCAACTTCAAAACCCTTCCCACTGGGTTCGATTCCCAGCCCATGCACCAAAACAAACAACAACAAAAACTTTCCAGTTAAATTTTACACCCTAGTTTTAATTTCCATGCTTTTTTAAAAGCTGTAGGAATATCATTTTTTTCTGTCATATTAACATGCATTTGCATATTGATGCCTTGTTTGACTGTTTGATGTTTGTGTATATCTGGTATTCCCAATTAAGTTTTCTATTCAAGAACCACGGTGATGTTTTTGGTCTCTTATATTTTTCACTGTAGCACCTCCTGTGCTGCTATGTATGTACCCAACACCTAATAAATAGTCTTTGATGAAGTATTGTAGCTTAAAATCTTACTGAAATTTTGTGAATAAATTGTGAAACTCATTTAAAAAAAAAATTCCTGCTAGAATTCTTCCTTTGCTGGAGTTTGTTCTAGCTCCCAACCCAACTTCAGTGTTTTCAGGTTTATGAAATGCATGGTTTTAAATGTTAGAGTAAGATACATGATTTAATGTTTTTTCCTTCAGAGCCACTAGTAATAGCTTTTCTTAATGTATATTATTTGAGCGGTAATCTGTAATTCTTTTTCCTATTGAGTGTTTTGGTTTGTTTTAGAAAATAAAAACTTCATTTGGGAAAACTAACCTTTGAAATTGACCTGAAAAGAAATATTGAATTTAAGAGCCGATTAAAGTAAGGGTGCACAGGTAGTTCAGTGGTATTAGGTTCAATTCCCAGGCCATGCTCTCCAAAGAAAAGGAGTTAAAGTACTATGAGCTCTTTAATCATAGTACACATGTTTTTACTGAGAAAACAGCATTAAAACGAGAGACAACAAGTTTGTCTTACTTGAACTATGATTACATTATGTGTTAATATATGCCTAGTGGTGTAGTATTCTGAAATAATTGATTTTACAATAGAAGCTTTTTACAATGCTATGCAGCATTTCCCCCTTATATCAGTGAAGCAGTTTCACTATAAAGTTGTACTTCTTGCATTCTTTTTGTTCTCTGAGTGCAGTTATCACGGAATAATTAGACACAGGTGACATGTTTTGAGACCCATTGGAATACTTAGTTTGAGGTTTTTCTAGCTATGTACATAAATAACGTTTTTGTTTATGACATGATTCTGTTCACTTCATCATTTTTCTGGAACTTATTTTCTTGCACTCTTTCCGCATGATTCTGCATGTTTTAAAAATTATTGTCATTCTGTCTATCTCTCACACTCTATTCTAGATCTTTCATTGTGTACCTTCCAAAGTAGATAACTAGTTCAAGCCTGAATATCACATCCTTTGTCTGAATCGTCTGGTCACCTCACAGTTAATGAGATAACAATGAAATAAAAATACTGAATACATTTTGAAGAAAAAAGGTTGTATTTCCTGATGATCATCATTATTTGAATAAAAATTATCAGCGTTGTTGATTGTTCTCTTTTGTTAGATATGTGCTCTGAAAACCATGGCAGTTTTTAGGGTATTACCTGTTGTTCAAGGTCTCTGAAGGCCTAAGGATGGTGGCAAACAACTAAACTTACGGTTTTGATTTCTTTCAGATTTCGGCCTATTAAAGGAAGGCAAGAAGAACTAAAAGAAGTAATTGAACGTTTTAAGAAAGATGAACACTTGGAGAAAGCCTTCAAATGTTTGACTTCAGGCGAATGGGCACGGCACTATTTTCTTAACAAGAACAAAATGCAAGAGAAATTATTCAAGGAACATGTAGGTTTATTAAGCAGATACTGTTAATCTGGATAAGAGTAAAGGAAGCTAAAGCCTAAATTTTAGTGAGCACTGAAACATGAAAGCAGTTTTTATAACATTAAACAACATGTAGATCTTGTAACACATAAGATCATTTGGATGGCTGTCATCTAGAAGTGAAGCTCATTGTGAACTTTTAGCCAAGCCATTAGATTCTCGAAAATTTATTAGATTTTAAAATAGCGATAAAGTTTGTTACTTAATGATCTTCCATGTTTTTTTTGTTCTGTTTTGGTTTTTTTGAGTGGGCAAGCACTGGGAATCAAACCTAGGTGTCTCCAGCATGGCAGGCATTGGTCTCCCATTTTTGACACTGTTATTGGTGGTTCTCATTTTTAATTTTGAGAAAGTGACAGGATTTACATTTAATATAATGTGAATTATAACAATTTAGTATAATGTGTTAATATCACATTCTTTTTCCTGTTTTAGGTATTTATTTACTTGCGAATGTTTGCAACTGACAGTGGATTTGAAATACTGCCTTGTAATAGATACTCATCAGAACAAAATGGAGCCAAAATAGTTGCAACAAAAGAGTGGTAACTATTATACTAGTACAGTCTCTTAAAGTAATTTTCTTTCAAGTTCTCTCTTAAATTTCAGTTAAAGAGCCAAGAAGTTCATGGTGGGGTATGAAGCCAGAGAACTTTCCATAGCTAAAGGAGCTAGTGCTGTGCCCATGCCTTGGCCTATTGATTGGTATCACAGTGATGAAATTAGAAGTCTGTGAGTTGAACAGATGCCATCTCTAGCCAAAGTGCATGCCATTTTCCTTTTATTGATCCTGAATGCCGGCTTCATGATGAGGTTAAGGATGCCAGTGTTGGATAAACTGGCTTTCAGAGTCAGTCTTTCACTTTCCTAGTAGAAACGTTGGGGTGAACTTTTAATAGTCCTAGCAAACTTTACTGGTGGAAACTTAGTAGAGCATTGTCTGTGTAAAAAACATGTATACGTACCAATTTAAATAAAATAATAAAGTTGCACCCAGCTAGGAGGGATGAAAGCCATGGGTGAAAAGAGAATATGCGAGAGAATGTATCTTCTTTCCTTTAATGCTGTTCCTTACCTTATCTGCCAGGAGAAACATACAGCCTTCCTCACAGAGCACCCATCCCATATTTCTCATTGCATATATTGTAGGGGTCAAGGACCCGAAAATGGAATAGGCAAAAGCGTATTACTCCCAGTCCTCTTGGAAAGGTTTGTGTACTTAGATGTACATTTTTTTTTGCCTCGGGCTGGTATCAAGCCTGCTAACTAGATGTTTTGGCTGTCTGTTTGTAGATAAGTGTGTAGGTTTGAAATCTGGGCTTCTAAAGCTGTACCAGGCTACTGTTTGAGTACAGTAGCCACCAGCTGTATGTAGCTACTGAGCCCTGGAAATGTGGCTCTTTTGAATTGAGAAGTGTTCTATGTCTGTTACATACATCAGGTCTATTAAATTTTATTTCTCATTAATATTTTGTGTGTTGGTTGCATGCTGAAATATTATTTTGAATATATTGGGTTCAAATATAGTATTAAAAGTAATTTCACCTGTTGGGGTGTTTTAGCCTTTCTAGTGTGGCTGCTAGGAAATTTTAGACTGCATATGTGGCTCACCCTACATTTCTATTGGACAGTACTACTCTAGAGGATGGCATCACATGTATAGGTCCTCATGACCTGTTATTGCCATTTTTCTCTGTCTCCTTCATTCCAGAGTCAGCAAGTTTAATTCAGTGCGGCAATTATTTCTTACTTTCTGCTTGAAAAACACTATGTTGGCTGCTGCAGGGGATTCAGAGATGTAGGTAGCAGAGCTCCTGTCCTGGAGAGGCTTCCAGTCTCTTGTAGGGACAAGGCTGATGGATATATAAGTAAATATAGAGTACAAGGCTGTGGTACTTCTTCCTAGAGGGGAGAGAAGATACCCAGGTGGAGATCCAAGCGAATAGGTTAAAATATACAAAGTTAGGTTTCCCTAATTCTAGATATTTATTGGAAGGCTTATTTTATTAAAAGATGTTTTTTTTATTTATAATTACTAGTAATTTTTAACATAACATATTTTAAATAGGAAACGAAATGACAAAATAGAATTACTTGTGGGTTGTATCGCCGAACTTTCAGAAATTGAGGAGAACATGCTACTTAGACATGGAGAAAATGACTTCAGTGTCATGTATTCCACAAGGAAAAACTGTGCTCAACTCTGGCTTGGTCCTGCTGCATTTATAAATCATGGTAAGCTCTGTTTCTAAGGTATTAGCTCTAGTGTTGGGTGTTCTTGCTAAAAATTAGAATAACCTCATCAAACTCAGTAAGTTTTTATCTTACATAGTTTTAAAGGAGTTGGAAATATTTCTCTTAAAAGTGTCTAAAATATGAATTCTTTTATCACAAATTTACTAAGATAAATACTCCTGTAGTTTAACTTGACACTTAAACTTCTATCAAAAATGGTAATGTTATATGGAAAGCTTATTTCAGATTTCTGTAATTGTTCGTGTTTCAGATCTTATCAACAGTTAATTGACTTTATCTTTTGGACATTTTTCAGATTGCAGACCTAACTGTAAGGTAAGCATAAAAAATTATCTCAAATATTTTGTTTCTGCTTCAGGTAATGAGTTTCTTAATGAGTGACTTTTGTTTCAGTTTGTGTCAACTGGTCGAGACACAGCATGTGTGAAGGCTTTGAGAGATATTGAACCTGGAGAAGAAATTTCTTGCTATTATGGAGATGGATTCTTCGGAGAAAATAATGAGTTCTGCGAGTGTTACACTTGTGAAAGGTAAAGTATTAAGTAAAATTTTTAGCTTTTACATTCTTTCCAACACCCTGATAGTTATGGAAATTTACTCACATTCCCTCTTCCATAAATGGAGGGACAGTCTTCTGTGATCTCTAGCATAGCACCCAATACAGTTTGCACAAACAAAATCAAATAATATGTAATGATTTAGGGACACTGGCACCTGACCCTATAAAATTTTAATACTACCAGCTGTTCTTAGTGGGTCAGAATACAAATGTACGTAAAGAAAGAATGGGAAGTACCCTACATATGCAGACCTCTACAATATCTGAGAGGAGTTGCTCAAAAAATGGCAAATGAAGTTCACCACTGGTAATCATGTAAAAAACCTTGTAATTGTCTTGCATATTATCAAGCTGTGTCTTCTGGAATTTTTGTTTTGGTGCACATGCTCTTCACAGGTCCTAAGTTCTGTCCTGTGCTATCACTCAGAGGAACCCTTTTTTGTAACCGATCAGGATTCTGGAGTCCTCGTAAAAATCCCCATAGTACTGCTCGTTTCTACTCTTCATTATAGTGACTTCTATGTATACTAGCTCTATAAAGGGAGCTCTTAAGCCTGCTCAGGTGAGCGCTGCAGGCAAGCTCCCAGGACAAGGCAGTGCTCATGTGCTTAGGCCCCCCAGGGAAGGAATCCTGTACCTAGTGAGCCCATTTTGCATGCTTTGCACTGTACTGGCAGTTTACCAACACTTACTTGGGCAGTCCTCACTGCCATCCTATGCGCAGGAACTAGTAATGATAGACCCACATTGCAAAGTGCAGGAACTTAAATATCTGAAACCAGATTAGATCAGAGCCCTGATTGTTTTTGCTTCATGTTGCTTCTGCAGATATGAATGACAGTGCCATCTAGTCCCACTTCGCCTTAGAATACCCAACCTGAAAGCAACAAGCATAGGGAAGAGATGGGTGGGTTCCCCAGAGCCACCATGTCCCTTTTTTCTGGGCAGCCAGTGGGCTCTCCGTGTGCAGTGCAAGAGGGCAGATTTGTGGTTCTGCTATAGCCTCAGGGGTCCTTGCTGTGAAGGATGACAGAAACCTATTCCTCATGTTGTAGAGTTTTTGTATCACTTTATTGGTCATAAAATTTATTTCCTACATAAAAAATGGTTCAAATGTTGGTCAAATCTTAGACGTCCTCAAAAAAACCCTTTAGTGCTGGAGGTAGTTTAATTATAATTCAATAATAATGCTTTAAAATTATTTTATGGAGAAAAACAGTTAAATGCCTGAGATCTAGAGTTGGACTGCCTGGGTTTGATTCCTATAACTTTGTGATTCACTAGCTGTATAATTACTTAGCTATTTTGTGCCTTAATTTCCTCATCTGTAAAAATGATAATATTAGAAGGTGTTTCATACGATTGTTGTGAGGATTCAGTTTATTTCATGGAAAGCATGTAGAACAGCTCATAGTTGCTACTCAAATATTAGCTATAAAATTATTTTGTGATTTCTTGTCTTTTTCTCCATTAGAAAATAAACACCATGAAAGCAGGAACTTCATTGTTCTTGATTTGTTGCTCTGTCCCCAGCACCCAGAATCAGTCCTGGTGCATATTAAATGCTTTGTAAATAGTTGGTAAATGATTAAATGGAGCAAATGATACAATGAATAAATTTCTGGAGACTATCAAAAAAAAATCTAACCCACATAATCAGGATTCCAAACCAGCACTTACTGAAACACCATTAACTGGCTTAGAATGACATGTATCATCCTGTTCCTTGGGCACATTAGTTGTTCTCCATTACTGTTCCTCCAGACAATCCCTCAGTTTCCTCACTGGGTCAGTGGCTTTAATCCCATGTACCCCCAGAGTTAGGTTAAACATTCCTGAAATTCTCGGGAATACCATATTGTTTCTGCTTTTACTGAAATTACCTGGGTGATGAGACTAGTCAAAGAAACTCATTCAATTATCAGATATTAATTGAACAGTTACTTTATATTAGGCCCAGTACATACAGGTAAGCAAGTTCAGTACAATGAAGGACACACACACTGTGCTGAAAACTAACGGGAGAGTAAGAAGTGGCCTGATGAAGAAATGAGAATGGACAGAACTTTTGTTTACAGAGGCACTGAGATCATGGATGAAGTCTAGCAGGATACATTTGACACGTTTCTGGGCTATAACTATCTTGACACAATAACATTTTAATTGTGATACATTCATAAGTGAATACCGCATTGTAATTCATTCGTAATTAAGTACTGCTGTATTGTAAGTAAGTACTTTTTACTCTAGAAAAGCTATGGGATAAAATCTAATAAGAGGTTGCTACGACAGTGGCTCAGTGGCAGAATTCTCTCCTGCCATGCCGGAGACCCAGGTTTGATTCCCGGTGCCTGCCCATTCAAATTAAAAAATACATGTATATATATATATATTATGTATAAAATGAAGACTATCCAAAGACAATACAAATGGCCAGTAAGCACATGAGAAGAAGTTCAACATCATTAGCCACTAGAAAAATGCAAATTAAGACCACAATGAGGTATCACTTCACACCACTACGATGGTTATTACTAAAAAAAAAAAAACAGAAAATAATAAAGAGTTAAGATGTATAGAAATAGGAATTCTCATGTGTCATTGGTGGTAATGTAAAATGGTGCAGCCACTGTGGAAAACAGTTTACTGGTTCCTCAGAAAGTTAAACATAGAACTGCCATATGATCCAGCAATCCCATTTCTAGGTATATACCTAGAATTGAAAGCAGGGACTCACACAGCTGCGTACACACTAATGTTAGTAACAGCATTATTTGCAGTAGCCAAAAGGTAGAATCAGCCCAAGTGTCCATCAATGGATGAATGGATAAATAAAATGTGGCATATTTATACAATGCAATATTATTCAGATTGTTAGAAGGAATGAAGTTCTGATACATGCCATGACATGGAAGAACTTTGAAAACATTACACTAAATGAAATAAGCCACATATAAAAGGACAAATACTGTATGATTTCACTTTTATGAAATAGCTAGACTGCAAATTTGTAGTCAGAAATAAGAATACAGGTTACCAGGGGCCAAGGGTTGGGGGTGAGGAGGAATAGGAAGTGGGGAGTTAATGCTTAATTAGTACAGAGTTTCTGTTTGGGGTGATGAAAATGTTTTGGTAATGGATGGCAGTAATGAAGGTACAACATTGTGAATATAATTAACACTAATGAATTGTATACTTGAAAATTGTTAAAAATGGAAAATTTTATGCTGTATATATATATAGTACCATAATAAAAAATAAAAATCTAATGAGACCTAAATAAAATGTTCCTAGCTATAAAGACCTTAAAATCATAAAAATATTACTCCTTTCCCAATTAATATATAGAATGTTTAGGATTTAAATTGTTTTAGTTTTGGAATTAGTAAAAAAAAAGTTTTTTTTTCATATGCAGAAGTATGTCTGATGATAGCCAAGAAAAAAATTTCTAAAAAATAGTGTGAAGAGGCTTGCTTTAACAGATAGTAAAAATTACTGTGAAATAATTGGATCAAAAAGATGATCTTGATCCAGGAATGATAAGTAGATAAAAGGACACGAGTAGAGTCCTGAAATAGAGCCAAGTATGATGCAAGATCTTAATACCACATATTGGGAAATAATGTTTTTTTTGTTGTTGTTGTTTTTTAATAAATGAAGCTAGTGTAATTCATTGTACATCTGGAGGAAAACCAAGCTGGATCCTTCTCCCCCATATACTAAATATATTCCAGGTGGATTAAAGATCTTACTTTTAAAATTACTGAGGTGAAATTCTCACGTAACATCCAATTAACCATTTAGAGTGTACGCATCAGTGGCATTTAGTGCAACAACCTTCTCTCTCAAATTTCAGATTTTTTTTTATCACCCCAGAAGGATAAAATTATCCGATACCCAATATGTAATCATTCCTCATTCCTCTTGTTATTCCCTGGCAACCACTAATCTGCTTTCTATCTCTGCATATTTACTTAGTCTGGATATTTCATGTAAAAGAAATCATACAATGTATGACCTTCTAAAGATCTAACATTTTAAATACAATGTGAAGCTGTTAGAAAAAATTTAGGATACCATATATTTAACCCAGGTTTAGTGGAGATCTCAACTAAGAAAAATGCTAAATCTGTACGTTAGTGAATGGATGAAAATTTGCCTTTTGAAACAGAATGTATCTTTTTCCACACATATAATCTTTTTATTGTTTTTTAGTCTTACTTATTTTTATTTTTTTCCATGCATATAATTTTGTAGGAAAATAAAGATACATGTTTTATCTCAAAAATATTTGTCTTTTGAAAGTCAAAAGACAAATGAAGTACTGAAAGGGAAAAAAAATTACATATATAGCATAAACCAATGTAATAGAATTGAGAGTCCAGAAGTAAACCCACACATCTATAGCCAGTTATTTTTTTGACCAGGATGCCAAGTTCATGCATTAGGAAAAGAATAATCTCTACAACAAATGGTGCTGGGAAAACTGGATATGCACATGCAAAGACTGAAGTTGGACCTCCTACCACACACTGTATACAAAAATTCACTCCAAGTGGGTCAGTAACCTCAGTATGAGTAAAAAACATAATATATATATATAGCGGAACTTCTTCAAGACTTAATGGTAGGAGGCAGCTTCTTAGACCTTACACCTAAAGCACAAGCAACGAAAGAAAATATAGGCAAATGGGAGCTCTTCAAGATTGAACAGTTCTGTACCTGAAAGGACTTTGTCAAACAGGTGAAGAGGTAGCCAACTCAATGGGAGAGAATATTTGGTAACTATATATTTGATAAAAGTTTGATATCCAGTATATATAAGGAAATCTTACAACTCTACAATAAAAGGATAAACAATCCAGTTATACAATGGGCAAAAGATATGAACAGACATTTTTTTCCAAAGAGGAAATACAAATGGCTAAAATGAACATAAAAAGATGTTCATATTCATTAGCTATTGGGGAAATGCAAATCAAAACCACAATGAGAAATCATCCCACACATGTAAGAGTGGCTGCTATTAAACAAAACTACAAATGTTGGAGAAGATGTGGAGAAATTGGAATATTTATTCACTCCTGGTGGGAATTTAAAATGGTATAGCCACTGTTTAAGATAATTCGGCGGTTCCTCAGAAATATTAAATATTGGGTTGCTATATGACCCAGCAATTCCTCACTCAGTATATACCCAGAAAATCTGAAAGTAGGAACACAGACAGTTACACACTGATTGCCAAAAGATGGAAACAATTTACAGGTCTATCAACAGATGAGTGGATAAACAAAATGTGGTTTAAATATATACAGTGGACTATTATGCAGCAGTAAGAAGGAATGAAGTCCTGAAGCAACAGGAATGAAGGACTGAAGCAGTCCATGTGACAACATGGATGAACCTTGAGGACATAATGCTTAGTGAAATAAGGCAGTCACAAAAGAATAGATTTTTTTTTCACTAATATGAATTAGAGTATGTAACTAGAATATGTAAACTTCTTACAATGTAGAATATAGGGTAGCTAGAGATAGACAGAAGCTAGGGAAGGGGGAGTAGTTACCTAATATTTCAGAATTGTCAACGAGGTTGAACTTAAATGTTTGGAAATGAATAAAGGTGATGGTAACTCGTTATTGGGATTATAAGTTTGAGTACCTTATGTGTATATCCAGAATATATGGAGAACTCCTACAACTCAACAAAAATATAAACCAGTTGAACAATGAGCAAAGGACTTAACAAGTAACCAGTAAGCACAGAAAAGATGCTCAGCATCATGAGCCACTAGAGAAATGCAAATCAAAATCACAGTGAGATATCACTTTACATCCACTAAAATGTCCATTATTAAACTACAAAATACGAAGTGTTGGGGAAGATTTGGAGAAATTGAAACTCTTATACATTGCTGGTAGAAAAAAGAAGAATGATTCATTTACTGTGAAAAACAATTTAGTAGTTCCTCAGAAATTAAACATAAAATTACCATATGACCCAGAAATTCTACTGCTGGGTGCATACCCAATGGATCGAAAGCAGGAACTCAAAAGAGATATTTGTAATACACTATTAACAGATGAATAGATAAACAAAATGTGTTACGCACATGTATCCAATGGAATATAAGGTGTTTTTTTAGCCATAAAAAGGAATTAAGGGTGGGCCACAGTGGCTCAGCAGGCAGAGTTCTTGCTTGCTGTGCTGGAGATCCAGGTTTGATTCCCAGTGCCTGCTCATGCAGAAGGGAAAAAAGGGGAATGAAGTTCAGGTGGTGTGACCATGGCTCAGTGGCAGAATTCTTGCCTGCCAGGCTGGAGACCCTGGTTCGTTTCCCAGTGCGTACCCATGCCAAAAAAAAAGGAATGAAGTTCGAATACCTCCTACAACATGGATGAACCTTGAAAACATGATGCTAGGCAAAGTAAGCCAGCATGAACAGATACTGTTTTATTTCACCTAGATAAAATATTTAGAAGCAGCAAATTCATTGAAACAAAGAGTAGAGATTACTAAGAGCTGGGAGAAGGAAGAATGGGAAGTTATTGTACAGAGGGGACAGAGTTTACTTTGTTAAAGAGTTCTGGTAATAGTAAATGTAAATTAATGCAAATGTAATTCTGTAATTAATTATAATTGTAAATGTAATTAATGCCATTGAATCGTACACCAATAAAATTAAAAAAAATAAAAATAAAAATTATTCATGGCAAAGAGTTTTATTTTTAAAAATAAAAATTACTCATGGCAAAGAGTTAATCCTAATAACAAAAATCTCTAAAAGCTGATAAGGAAAACCCAGAGTTCAATAGATAAAAGAGTAAAGGAGGGAGACTTTACAGAAAAAGATGCCCATATACAAGGAAATTCAAGCATTGAGTAAGTACTCACTTCACTCATAAAACTGGCCAAAATTAAAAGGTATGTGATATATACAGCTGGTATGGATGAGCACAGAAACGTGCTCATACAGTATTAATGGGACCATGGATTGTTAAAACCTTTTCAGAAAATAATCTGGCAATAGTTGTTAAAAATAAACACATCCTGATTGTTTACATGGTATGCAAATATATAATATATATCAATAAAAAATTAAAAAAAAAAAACACATCCTTTGACCTATCAGTCCCATGTGGGGAATCCAACCTGTAGAAATATGAGCACCAGTTAATAAGGATGTAGTTTCAAGGGTAATATAGCAGCAGTGTTCGTAATGGGCGGGGTTGGGTAGACAGGCTTCAGTAGTCACCAGTAGGGACTGGATCAATGAGTTATGCAACATTTATTCTATGGAAAGTATAGCTGTAAAATGTACTTTTGATTCAGATTTACTTGTCCAAGATGTAGCATTAAGAAAACTGGCTGCATTTCTCATGTGGCACTGGCAGAGAAAGGTCATCATTGGTGACACTGCAGCCCCCACCGCCAATATGAAGCAACCAAAAGGAAGGCTGGGTCCCAAGAATGGGAAAGGCCGTGTCAGAGTCTCATGAGGAGCATCTGTGTGAGGTCTTCAAGCCTCTGTTTCCTTAGCTCAGCTTCTTGAAGAAGAGCTTCCTTGAAGGTAGCACTATTTGGAACACCTGGGTCTTTCCTAGGCTTCTTATGACCCTTTTTTTTGGCTTCCTTTATCGATTTTCTATAATGCTCCCGTACCTTTATTTGGATTTTATACCTCTAAGGCAGGTCATGTGTTTACTTGGTTTCTTTAACTTCAGGCGGGCCGGTCTGCAAGTGGCTGCAGAAGGGAAGATTGGGCCTAAGCCCTCACTCAGATGCTCCTCATGAGAGAGTCTGGAGACTTCACAGGAAAGTCTTTCAACCTGCTGGCTCTCACCCTCAGGGAAAACTGATGCAGGTGACTCCTTCCTCCTGATAGGAGGCCAGTTTGACCTGGGAAAATCCGGCTGGGGTCTATAATACCTATGTAGACCCTCCTAAGGGTGGAGTGAAAAAAAGGCACCATACAAGCAGGGCAAGAAACAAGAAAACAAGAACTGAAAAATTCTCCTCTGTTAAACAAAACCTAAGCTAGAGGTCCAGAAAAAGCTGAATTGAATGTCAGAGAACAGATAACAAATTCATCCAGCAAGAAAACCCTAGTTAAAAGAAGTGAAAGCAATCTCCAGAATAAACTGGTTAAGGTAATTAAATGTCTAGACACCAGCAAAAAATAATAAATCACACCAGGAAAATTGAAGATATGGCCCAATCAAAGGAACAAAGCAACAATTCAAATGAGATACAGCAGCTGAAACAATTAATTCAGAATATATGAACAGACTTGGAAAACCTCATCAAAAACCAAATCAGTGAATTGAGGGAGGATATAAAGAAGGCAAGGAATGAACAAAAAGAAGAAATGGAAAGTTTGAAAAAACAAATCA
The DNA here is from genome assembly GCF_023851605.1 of Tamandua tetradactyla. Lineage (NCBI taxonomy): Eukaryota > Metazoa > Chordata > Mammalia > Pilosa > Myrmecophagidae > Tamandua > Tamandua tetradactyla. The sequence goes on from NC_135335.1 coordinate 6,463,718, forward strand.
CAGAACTTATGGAAATGAAACGCACAGTAGAAGAGATGAAAAAACAATGAAAACCTACAATGGTAGATTTTGAGAGGCAGAAGATAGGATTAGTGAACTGGAGGACGGAACGTCTGAAATCCGACAAGAAAAAGAAACTATAGGGGAAAAAATGGAAAAATATGAGCAGGAACTCAGGGAATTGAATGACAATATGAAGTGCACGAATATACGTGTTGTAGGTATCTCAGAAGGAGAAGAGAAGGGAAAAGGAGGCGAAAACCTAATGGAGGAAATTATCACTGAAAATTTCCCAACTCTTATGAAAGACTTAAAATTACAGATCCAAGAAGTGTAGTGTACCCCAAAGAGAATAGATCCAAATAGACTGTATTAGTTAGGGTTCTCTAGAGAAACAGAATCAACAGGGAACACTTGCAGATATAAAATTTATAAAAGTGTCTCACGTGACCGTAGGAACGCAGATTCCAAAATCCACAGGGCAGGCTGCGAAGCTGATGACTCCAATGGATGGCCTGGATGAACTCCACAGGAGAGGCTCGCCAGCCAAAGCAGGAATGCAACTTATCTCCTCTGAGTCCTCCTTAAAAGGCTTCCCATGATTGCATTTAGCATCACTAATTGCAGAAGACACTCCCCTTTGGCTGATCACAAATGGAATCAGCTGTGGATGTAGCTAACGTGATCATAACCTAATCCTATGAAATGTCCTCATTGCAACAGACAGGCCAGTGCTTACCCAATCAGACGAACAGGTACCACAACATGGCCAAGTTGACACCTGTCCCTAACCATGACATAGACATACTCCAAGACATTTAATAATCAGAATGTCAGAGGTCAAAGAGAAAGAGAGGATCTTGAAAGCTGCAAGAGAAAAACAATCCATCACATACAAGGGAAACCCAATAAGACTATGTGTAGATTTCTCAGCAGAAACCATGGAGGTGAGAAGACAGTGGGATGATATATTTAAATTACTAAAAGAGAAAAATTGCCAACCAAGAATTCTATGTCCAGCAGAATTGTCCTTCAAAAATGAGGGAGAAATTAAAAGATTTTCAGACAAAAAAATCACTGAGAGAATTTGTGACCAAGAGACCAGCTCTGCAAGAAATACTAAAGGGAGCACTAGAGACAGATAGGAAAAGACCGAAGAGAGAGGTGTGGAGAAGAGTGTAGAAAGGAAGACCATAAGTAAAGGTAAAAAGAAGGAAAATTAGATATGAAATATAAAATCTAAAAGACAAAATGGTAGACGAAAGTACTACCCGTACAGTAATAACACTAAATGTAAATAGATTAAACTCCCCAATCAAAAGATGTAGACTGGCAGAATAGATTAAAAAACAGGACCCATCTATATGCTGTCTACAGGAAACACATCTTAGACCCAAAGATAAACATAGGTTGAAAGTGAAAGGTTGGGAAAAGATATTTCATGCAAATAACAATCAGAAAAGAGCAGGAGTCGCTATACTAATATCCAATAATTTAGACTTCAAATGTAAAACAGTTAAAAGAGACAAAGAAGGATACTATGGACTAATAAAAGGAACAGTCCAGCACGAAAACATAACAGTCATAAATATTTATGCACCGAACCAGAATGCTCCAAAATACATGTGGCAGACACGGAAAAGAGAAATAGACACATCTACTGTAATAGTTGGAGACTTCAATTCCCCACTCTCATCAATGGACAGACTATCTAGACAGAGGATCAATAAAGAAACAGAATTTGAATATTACAGTAAATGAGCTAGAACATTACACCCCACAACAGCAGGATACACCTTTTTCTCAAGTCTCATGGATCATTCTCGAGGGTAGACCATATGCTGGATCACAAAGCAAGTCTCAATAAATTTAAAAAGATTGAAATCATACAAAACACTTTCTCAGATCATAAAGGAATGAAGTTGGAAATCAATAATAGGCAGAGTGCCAGAAAATTCACAAATATATGGAGGCTCAACAATACACTGTTAAACAACCAGTGGGTCAAGGAATAAATTACAAGAGAAATCAGTAAATATCTTGAGGCAAATGAAAATGAAAACACAACATATCAAAACTTATGGAATGCAGCAAAGGCAGTGCTAAGAGGGAAACTTATTGCCCTAACTGCCTATATCAAAAAAGAAGAAAGGGCAAAAGTCGAGGAATTAACTGTCCACTTGGAAGAACTAGAGAAAGAACAACAAACTAACCCCAAAGCAAGCAAAAGGAAAGAAATAACAAGGATTAGAGCAGAAGTAAATGAAATTGAGAACATGGAAACAATTGAGAAAATCAATAAAACCAGAAGCTGGTTCTATGAGAAAATCAATAAGATTGATGGACCCTTAGCAAGATTGACAAAAAGAAGAAGAGAGAGGATGCAAATAAATAAGATCAGAAATGGAAGAGGAGACATAACCACTGACCCCACAGAAATAAAGGAAGTAATGACAGGATACTATGAACAACTTTATGCTAATAAATACAACAGTGTAGATGAACAACTTCCTAGAAAGGCATGAACAACCAACTTTGACTTGAGAAGAAATAGACGACCTCAACAAACCAATCACAAGTAAAGAAATTGAATTAGTCATTAAGAAGCTCCCAAAAGAGAAAAATCCAGGACCAGATGGCTTCACCTGTAAGTTCTACCAAACATTCCAGAAAGAATTAGTACCAATCCTGCTCAAACGCTTCAAAAAAAATTGAAGAGGAGGGAAAGCTACCTAATTCATTTACGAAGCCAACATCACCTTCATACCACAGCCAGACAAAGATATTACAAAAAAAGAAAACTACAGACCAATCTCTCTAATGAATATAGATGCAAAAATCCTCAATAAAATTCTAGCAAATCGTATCCAACAACACATTAAAAGAATTATACATCATGACCAAGTAGGATTCATCCCAGGTATGCAAGGATGGTTCAACATAAGAAAATCAATTAATGTAATACACCATATCAACAAATCAAAGCAGAAAAACCACATGATCATCCGATTGATGCAGAAAAGGCATTTGACAAAATTCAACATCCTTTCCTGTTGAAAACACTTCAAAGGATAGGAATAGAAGGGAACTTCCTTAAAATGATAAAGGGAATATACGAAAAACCCACAGCTAATACCATCCTCAATGGGGAAAAACTAAAAACTTTCCCCCCAAGATCAGGAACAAGACAAGGATGTCCACTATCACCACTTTTATTCAACATTATGTTGAAAGTTCTAGCCAGAGCAATTAGACAAGAAAAAGAAATACAAGGCATCAAAATTGGAAAGGAAGAAGTAAAACTCTCACTGTTTGCAGATGATATGATACTGTATGTCAAAAACCCTGAAAAATTCACAGCAAAACTACTAGAGCTAATAAATGAGTATAGCAAAGTGGCAGGTTACAAGATCAGCGCTCAAAAATCTGTAGTGTTTCTGTACACTAGTAATGAACAATCTGAGGGGGAAATCAAGAAATGAATTCCATTTACAATTGCAAGCAAAAGAATAAAGTATTTAGAAATGAATTTAACTAAAGAGACGAAAGACCTATAGAAAGAAAACTACAAGAAACTGTTAAAAGAAATCACAGAAGACCTAAATAGATAGAAGGGCATACCATGTTCATGGATTGGAAGACTAAATATAGTTAAGATGGCAATTCTACCTAAAATGATTTACAGATTCAATGTAATATCAATCAAAATCCCAACAACTTACTTTTCAGAAATAGAAAAACCAATAACCAAGTTTATCTGGAAGGGCAGGGTGCCCCGAATAGCTAAAAATGTCCTGAGGAAAAACAATGAAGTTGGAGGTCTCATCCTGCCTGACTCTAAGGCATATTATGAAGCTACAGTAGTCAAAACTGCATGGTACTGGCATAAAGATAGATATATTGACCAATGGAATTGAATGGAGTGTTCAGATATAGACCCTCTCGTCTATGGACAATTGATCTTTGATAAGGCAGGCAAGCCAACTCACCTGGGACAGAACAGTCTCTTCAATAAATGGTGCCTAGAGAACTGGATGTCCATATGCAAAAGAATGAAAGAGGACCCATATCTCACACCATATACGAAGGTTAACTCAGAATGGATCAAAGACCATAAAACAGTTAGAAGAAAATGTAGAGAAATATCTTATAAATCTAATTCTTGGAGGCAGTTTTATAGATCTAACACCCAAAGCAAGAGCACTGAAGAAAGAAAGAAAGAAATGGGAACTCCTCAGAATTAAACACTTTTGTGCATCAAAGAACTTCATCAAGAAAGTGAAAAGACAGCCTACTCTAATCTCAACTTTGCTAAGACCTTATTAATGATAATTCATCCTGGCTAACAACATCAACTGACCTCTCAGTGAATTTATTCACTTAAATAATAAAGGATGACAAGTTTCATTAAAAAAAAAAAAAGCCTACACAATGGAAGACAATATTTGGAAACAATATATCAGATAAAGGTCTGATATCCAGAATTTATAGAGAGATTGTTCAACTCAACAACAAAAAGACAACCAATCCAATTACAAAATGGAAAAAAGACTTGAACAGACACTTCTCAGAAGAGGAAATACAAATGGCCAAAAGACACAATGAGAGATGCTCAACTTCCCTGGCCATTAGAGAAATGCAAATCAAAACCACAATGAGATATCTCACACCCACCAGAATGGCCATTTTCAACAAAACAGAAAATGACAAGTGCTGGAGAGGATGTGGAGAAAGAGGCACACTGATTCACTGTTGGTGGGAATGTCAAATGGTGCAACAGATGTGGAAGGCAGTTTGGCGGTTCCTCAAAAAGCTGAATACAGAATTGCCATATGACCTGGCAATACCATTGCTAGGTATCTACTCAAAAGGGCATACGGGCAAAGACACAAACGGACATTTGCACACCAGTGTTTATAGCAGCATTATTTACAATTGCAAAGAGATGGAAACAGCCAAAATGTCCATCAACAGACGAGTGGCTAAACAAACTGTGGTATATACATATGATGGAATATTATGCAAGTTTAAGACAGAATAAAGTTGTGAAGTATGTAACAACATGGATGGACCTTGAGGACATACTGAGTGAGATTAGCCAAAAACAAAAGGACAAATACTGTATGGTCTCACTGATATGAACTGACATTAGTGAATAAACTTGGAATATTTCGTTGGTAACAGAGACCATCAGGAGATAGAAATAGGGTAAGATATTATTGGGTAATTGGAGCTGAAGGGAAACAGACTGTGCAACAGGACTGAATACAAAAACTCAAATGGTCAGCACAATACTACCTAATTGGAATACAATTATGTGAAAACACTGAATGAAGCTGCATGTGAGAATGATATAGGAAGAAGGGCTGGGGGCATAAATGAAATCAGAAAGAAAGGTAGATGTTAAAGATAGAGATGGTATAATCTAGGAATGCCTAGAGTGTATAATAATAGTGACTAAATGTACAAATTTTAAAAATGTTTTTGCATGAAGATGAACAAAGGAATGTCATTACTGCAGGGTGCTGAAAATAGATGGTAATTAATATTTTAAAATCTCACTTTATGTGTGAGACTAAAGCAAAAAATGTTTATTTGTTACAAAATTTATATTTTGACTAATGCATTTCCTAATATAAGATGTGGATAGCTTGATTGAACACCATAAGTACTTGGAATCTCATGAGATTTTGTTGGTGTGTCCAGAGTGATGTCCTGATGAATCCCAAAGTGATTCAGTCAGTGAGTGGAAAAGTATTTGCAAAGTCTTCTTCGGGGAATGGTGAGAACGGGGAGAAATTCATCTTCCCCAAGTTGAATTCTTGATATTCTCACAAGCAGTGTGGACAACCAAAGCTATAGGCTGAGCCCCCAGTCTTGGGGTTTGTTCATATGCAACTTAAACCCACAAAGGATAGGTAAAGTATACTTAAAATTAAGGCCTAATGTGGCCTGCCTCTCCTGCCAACATGACGAGCAGTCTCACCACCCTCCCCCTCTCTGCATGGGACATGACTCCCAGGGATGTGGACCTTCCTGGCAATGTGGAACAGAGATCCTGGAATGAGCTGAGACTCAGCATCAAGGGATTGAGTAAACCTTCTGGACCAAAAGGGGGAAGAGTGAAATGAGACTAAGTGTCAATGGCTGAGAGATTCCAGAGTCGGGATGTTATCCTGGAGGTTATTCTTACACATTAAGTAGATATCACCTTGTTATCCAAGATGTAATGGAGAGGCTGGAGGGAACTGCCTGAAAATGTAGAGCTGTGTTCCAGTAGCCATGTTTCTTGATGATGATTGTATAATGATATAGCTTTCACAATGTGACTGTAATTGTGAAAACCTTGTGTCTGATGTTCCTTTTATCTACCTTGTCAACAGATGAGTAGAACATATGGAATAAACATAAATAATAGGGGGAACAAATGTTAAAATAAATTTAGTTTGAAATGCTAGAGATCAGTGAAAGCGAGGGGTAAGGGGTATGGTATGTATAATCTTTTTTTTTTCTCTTATCGTTTCATTTTTTTCTGTTGTCTTTTATTTCTTTTTCTAAATCGATGCAAATGTTCTAAGAAATGATGCATATGCAACTATGTGATGATATTAAGAATTACTGATTGTATATGTAGAACAGAATTATCACGTATTAATGTTTTAGTTTGTTAAATTTTTTTAAATTAATAAATAAATTTTTTAAAAAAAGAACAAGAGATATGGGAGGTGCCACCTGAGGAATCTAGAGCAGGTAAACACTTTTATAATAAAGAACCAAGGCCTTTTGACTTGAGTAAAATGACTGAAGAGGGGGCCCCGGTGGCTCAGCAGGTAAGAATGCTTGCCTGCCATGCCTGAGGACCCGGGTTCGATTCCCAGTGCCTGCCTATGTAAAAAAAAAAAAAAAAAAAATGACTGAAGAGGAAGATGATGCTTATGGCTTCAGTACAGACTACGTATAGTAGAACCTAGTCCTTCATAGGAAGTTTTCTTAACATTTTGAACAGTCTACTAAATGGTCCTTTTAAAATGTACCAGTGTTATACTATGATATAAGCTGTGTAAATTTTGTAAATATGTATATGTATATATGAGATACTTGTCTCAGAAAGCAAAAAATCAGAAGTAAGTTGAAAAGTTTAGATTTCAGGCCACAGGTTACAAAATTAAAACCAAGCAGTCATTTTTGAACTATCTGTATCAGGTAGCTGTATCAATCCATTCACTCCATACTTTAAAAAGTGCTTGGTAACACAGATGGAAACACATTTATCGTTGATCTGGGAGGCTGATTGACTGCCAGACTGGGCTAGGGCTTATTGTCTTTCCCCGGCTAAAGCATCCTTTCTTCCATGGGTTGCTGCAGATAATAAGCATGGGAGCCTAGCACCTTTGTAACTTCCCACACTTACTGTCTACTAGGATTTCCTGAGAAATGCTTGAGATTTTCATGTCTTCGAAAGCTGAATTTGCCTGTTGAGTCTGGAATATACCATTTCCCCCCCCCCCCCAAAAAAAGAAAAGTGGTTACTGAGTAAATAGTATCCTCTTGCTTAACAAGAAATAATACCCTAAAGAGGAGGCCTTACCATGGGAGGAGGAGTGAGGACGTACTCCACGGAGAGACAGCTAACACTGGTACAGCAGGGCGCTGCAGCTGGAGGGTGGCTGGGAGCTGCTTCCCACTTCTGCTTTGTGTATCTGTAGCCCTTTAGCAGGCATGAATTTGTTAGTTTCACAAGTTAAAAATAAATTAGGAAAGTAGAGAAGCAGAAGAAAGAATGGGTTTTATTGAAGTAATTCTAATTTCCAAATAAAATACTTCCACCATGTTATTTTGTGTTTAAACATATTTTAAGTATATCCATCTTTCTAGAAATGAACCAGAAATATTACATGCTGTGGTAAAAAGGCATGAATTATCTAAAATAATTTATTGCTTTCTTAATTCTTTGAAATGAAGTTACCTTTTGCGAATTTATACATTTACTTTCTAAATATATTTTAGCATGGAATTAGAATGTTGTGTAACTGGTTACCTGCCTTGGTGATGATTAGAGATTTTTTAATAGTGATTTTTACCCCATATTTCAGAAAAAGTTTTAAAGTAGTGCCACAACTTAATTTTGGTTTTTATGTTTGGTTTTTACAGTTAATATTAATAAAAAAAGAATCCCAAAATCAATCTAGGACGGTGAAGAAAGCAAAAATGCTAACTTACAAAAATATTTCCTGTGATTGCATGTTAAATTTGGGTCTATGCTCTTTTAGATTAAGGGAGTAGGCGAAGATAAAAATTATGTTGTCCCTTAGCAAAATGTAGGACACACTAATTATGTGGGGAAGACATCTTTCTCCCTTCATCTAAATCTTGAAAGAAATAAATCACCTGGGATCTTACGGAGGGTGTTTCTAACTGATTATGCAGAGGTTCAGTTTTGTAACATGCTCAGAAGCTGCTCCTATAGGACTTTAACGAACTTATAATAAAAGGCAAGTCAGTGAAAGCAATTTTGGGTGAAGAGATTTCTCGTTTTTTAAAAGGCAATATGTAGGGTTTTAACCTAATTAATTCAAAATTTACTTATCCTTTTGAATAGAGCTGAATAGAAATTCAGCTTTCTGCTAAATAAAGGAAAGATTTGCGCAGGTAGATTCATTGGTGAAGTTTAAGAGAACCTTTTATTAAATGCCCCTCATTTTAACAGGTTGCAGGATGCACGGGTGGTTCAGTGGTGGAATGTTCTCCTTCCATACGGAAGACCTGGGTTCAATTCCCAGACCATGCACCCGAAAAAAAAAAAGTATTAAACAGGTTACAAATCATTCTTATCCAGTGGTGAAAGCAAGTCTTTTTTCCATTTTGGGGGGTGGTGGTGCATGGGCCGTGAAAGGAACCTGGGTCTCCCGCATGGCAGGCAAGAATTCTTCTGCTGAAAGCAAATCTATTGCTTTTTATTTGATAGCACTTTAATTTAATTATCATTATTTGTGTTCATTTCAGAAGCATTTAAAGGAATTAACATTTTAATGTTCCAAGAAGTCAAATTTGTGCAAATATACTCTAGCTGCCTTCTAAGGTTTTTTTTTTTTGTATTCCTTAATTCTCAATATTTAGTAATGTAGTAGTAAATTGGGCAGAACAAAACTGGAATGTAAATAACAGTTTTTAGAACCGCAGTTCAGACCTAACTACTCATCGTGCCACCAGTTTTGAAATTGAAGAATATTTTATCCACGTATGAAATTTTGTAAGGTCAAGTACTTTCCCATTAACAATGAACAGTTGATTGATAATAACCATTACAAATTTTTTTTTATTTAAAAAAAAATAAAAATTATTTTAAATCTAGAATTTGTATGTTAATTCTTCTGAATACATGTTTAATTTCTTTTGAGAGTCCTATAATTAGCAGGTTTCTAATGATTGAACCCTCCTCAGTTCATCACAGCTGTTGACTTGATGTGGCCAAGTACCTGCAATAAGCAGCCAAGCTTATTTTAAGTAGATGTGCTCTGTTTGCTTAATCTCTGCTGTTTTCTCTTTCAGACGGGGAACTGGTGCTTTTAAATCCAGAGTGGGACTGCCTGCCCCTGCTCCTGTTATCAATAGCAAATATGGACTCAGAGAAACTGATAAACGTTTAAATAGGCTTAAAAAGTTAGGTGACAACAGCAAAAATTCAGACAGTCAATCTGTCAGCTCTAACACTGATGCAGATACAACTCAGGAAAAAAACAATGCAAGTAAGTAAGGGAAGGGAAAAGATTTTATAAGCATACCTTTTTAAAAGTATTTTAACAAAACTTGCTTTCTAAAGCGTGCTTCAATAGTTTTGAACATTTAAATATTGAAAGAAACTGGCACTCATGAGCTTCAGCAACACTGAAAGTTTCTAGAAATGTCTGTGTCCCACCTCCAATTTCAGTACCATACTCTATATGGAATTGTATGGGTTTTTAAAATACTTGAAACTGGATATTGAATTCTTCACCATGTGTTCCAGGGTCATCATATGTTTGAGAGAAACCTTTCAAAATTTAATGACTCTTTAATGATGTCATCAGTCTCTCCGAGAAGACAAAGGATGAGGTAGACTCATAGAAGCACTAAACATGGTCTAGCACCTACCTAGCCAGTGTGTTATGAAAAAGGTGATGGACTTGGGGGAGTTAATATCTTCTGTCCTTGAGGCTTTCCCCTTTTTTACTGCTTACTTGCCTTTCTCAAAATGAACTGATTCAATTCACCAGACCAGACTCAGAATTGTAGTAGAGGAGCATTTTGAATATCACCATATTATGGTGCATGGTATTGGCCACTACAGAAAGTAGCAAGAAAAGAGAAGTGAAAAAGAGAAAGAAGTCAGCTTTGAGTTACCAGTTTGTATGTGGGCAAAATCTAATGGAAACTGGAAAAAGAGAGAATGAAGAATAAACAAAGAGAAAAGAGAAGAAAGCCTAAATAGACAGAAGAAAACACATCTTGTTTATGGAGCTTTGAAGTGCTGGACCAATTCTGATTGCTACTGCTTTTCATTTGGGTAATGCCAGTTTTCTCTAGTTGCCACCAAAGTGATATGCTCTTTAGTCTCACTTGTCTATTACAGACATGAATAAAATTACAAAGTTTTAGGTTGTTGATCCTCAAAGTATGCCTGTTTTTGTGCTGAAAGTGTCCAGATGAGACTTTTTATGACTCTTAGCACTTAGGAACCCTCTGAGATGATTATTTTAGGCTCTTCTCCCTATCTTCAGATGTTCTCAGCCCAACACTGGGTGCTCTCATGCCCTACAAAAAATCTGAAACAAAAGGAAAGCATCTCCCCTTAACGGTAAATGTTACTGCCATGAATTCCTGAGAATCTACCTGCTGCTGGAAGTCACAGGCCAGGCATAACCTCTGTGGCATAAAAACAGTACTGTATTCCTATTCTAGTCTCTATGTTAATGTCTAACGTAAACAAAAGAGAACAGTCGGTCAATCCATTCACTGTTGAGTGGCATAAAAACAATACTGTATTCCTGTTCCGATCTCTGCTAATGTCTAAAGTAAACAAAAGAGCAAGTTAGTCAATCCATTCACTGTTGACTGTTGGTTCTGATAATAAATGCAGTGTAATGAACATTTGTTTTCTGAGTCTGGCTCCTTGGTGAAACTGAAGGTTTGTGAAGCCCATTCTATCAGTGCATACCTAAAACGCTTAGGGCTGCCCATATGTGAGTGCCCACATTGAACAACTCTGTGGCGTACGTGGGGGCGTTTTTATGTCTTTATGCATCAACTATATAACTAGTGTGTAGATACTGAACTCAGTATATCACTTAGTCGAAAAGATCAAAATACGCATTTTTTGGAAGGTGCTGAGTTTCCAAGTTAATATGTAACCATCTATGAAATAATTTACAAATAAATCAGGTGTTTATTTAAGGGCCTGATACTTGCTGAAAAGATAAAAAGATGTTTGATACTCAGGCCTCTCCCTCAAGGGACTTATGCTGTATTTCCAAAGTAAGACAAGTGAATAAATACTCTACAGAGCAGACTATTAAAGCCATTTTGAAGTTTAAAGTAATCCCTTTGAGTTGTATTCTCAGCATTACAGAATAGAAATAGAGCACTCTGTAGTGACTACTTACATTGGACTGCTTGCTTTCTTCAAAGTGCCTTTCTGAAGAATGATTGTTTTGAGTAATACAAGGGTTGGTGTAACTATCTTTGCAAGTCATGTGACAGAGGTGATGGGCATGGCTCAGTGCTCTGAAAGAGATGACCTCGCTTCGGTCATCTCCTTGACTATTGTGCATTCAGTCATGTTCACAAAAAGTTTTTCTCAAGTTCTTACATATATTTGTTTTGGCTGTATTTCTTTGATATGTGTATCTCCAACCATATCTTTCTGTCTCTTTGAAAGAAAGGCTTTTTTAAACAGCAGATGATAAAAATGCCAGAATCACGATTTCTTTTCTCCTAAAGGAAATGGGCATGCATTGGTGTGGAGATTTGAAATGCCTTCTCTTTCCAGGCTGCCCATCTTTATCATTCAGTTTATCACGTAGAATTTAGCAGCTGATCAAGAAACTGTTTTTTAGAACAGCAAGTATGTCAAGTGTGTCATTTTTAAAGAAAAGTTTTTACCTAGTTGAGAGAAAAATTACTTCTTCCTTCTATGTAGGTCCTTTTTTGAAAGGTGTCCAGAAAGTCACAACTTGACTGTTTTCCTCTAGTGTCCAGGGAGAGATGACGCAATGCTCGTTCTCACATATTCTGTTGCAGCACTGAATTATAAACGCCATTATTTAAACACATTCTAGTTTTTCAAGCCTGTCATGCTGTGTTAGTTGGGATGCCTGCTGTAGTCAGTGCTGCGATGGGGTGAGAGCCCAGTAATCTTCAGAAGCAGTACATTGATGTGGGGGCACAGTCACTGCCTGTGCCACCAGTCAGTGCAAGACCCAACAGACTTGGCTGTGGAATCCATCATCTTAACTAGGGAGCACCTGTTCCAGAGATAGCTACTGTGTTTCCGCTTCTCACTTGCTCTTACCCATCATAGATGTCATTAATTAATCTTAACACTCCTTTCTGCCAAGTGTGTAGGCTGCTTCAAAATCCTGTCCAACACACTGCTCCTGGTAACTCTTAGTCTGTGTTGGTCACATGAGATGAAAGCTGCTACTGTGTTTGGTAAAGCCATAGGTACAGCTGGCCTGGTCAGGAAGGCTGTTTTGTTGCTGCCGTATTTCTCACCGTCACTGTGGGCTATAAGTCTTGACGCCCATCTAGGACTGCTTTCTCATTTTGAGGATACCCTGAAATGATTGTGCTAGCTGTGCAGGGTCCTTTACCCACGAGGCAGTTCTGACACATCCTAACTCTGTGGGTCCCTCCCAGGCAGTGTAATGGAGTGGCTCAGAAATGGGGATCTTGAGCCATAGACTTGATTCAAAACTTTTTTGCCACTTACCAGATGGGTATTGTTAGACAAGCTGGCCCTTGTGTGGCTTGCTCTTCACATGCGTACAGGTAGCACTTCACAGACTGCTCATGAGGACTGCGTCAGTACTAACTGGGCCATTCTGCCCAGCTCCTAACATAGAATGATTGCTTTTAAGAATGTGTATCTCCACCTAAAATTGTTGCCTAGGTTTATGCAGTTGGGATTCATTTCAGCCACTAGGGAAAGATAAACACAGTATATATTAGTACTGAAGTGTGAGCATGGCCACAGGTGTATTTTAGCTCCACTTTTATGAAAATCCTAATTTTCTCTTGATATGCTTTTAAGATTAGCTTTTAGTTTATCATTATAGCCAGTCTTCCTCCCTTATTGTTTTTGAAATTCTTAAAACCACAAAGCCAAAGACAGTATAGTATCTTCTTGGTATAGTGAAGAGCTCTTGACACAGTATCAGACTCTCATCTTAGTCTCATTTCTCTTGCCTGGTGACTTAGCTGTGTCTTTTTCACCCTTCTACTTGATGAGCACACCTTTTATCAGGGCTTTTGATGAAACAATGCTTGTCAAATAACAGAGTACATTAATGAATATGTAAAGATGTCAGTGAAATCTTTTGAAATAATACATGGCATCTGTCCTGTGGTCTGTTTAGAATACAAGAACACAAAAACATGGAAGTACATTGTCAGTGATTTGCTGCTGTCAGCTAATAAGGAGTCTATTAGAAGTAGGGTGGAATAGGGGAGGGCCCAGATTCAGAATCACCATAAAATGAGATTCATCTAATAGATTCCAATAAGAAGTATCAAAGTAGGGGGAGTCTTGGGTATGAGACTCCCAAGAGTACGTATGAGAGTACATACAAAGGGTGGCCTGTTTTACACAGGAACTCACGAAAGACTCTTGGAGAGAGGTGTTTCCAAAGCTGAGACTTAAGGGAATGAGGATTTGGTAAAGTGAAGTACACTCAAAAAGCAGAGGAAGTTTCATAAATGCAGATATGGAGATAAGTTTAGGACCTGAACAATTAAATTTGTCATGACTGGAGTAGAAAGTGGGAAGAAGGCATGTGACCATAGTTTAAAATTGTGTACTTTGTTCTTAGAGCAGTAAGTCACTGAGAGGTTTAAAACCCAGAGACATGCTATGCTAGGAAAATCATTCTGGCTACATGGTGGAGAATGAACTGTTGGGAAAGCAATACGAGAAACCAGGGAAAGGTGGTAGGTTATTGCGTAGTTCAGGCAGGAGGTTATGGCAGTAGTGAGGGAGAGAAGTAAACAGCTTCCAGTGACATTGCCAGGTTAGACTCCACAGGAGGCAGTGGTTGAAATGAGACCACTGGGGGTAGGGGGCAGGGAGTAAGAGTCTGGGATGACCTCCAGGTCTCTGGCTTGGGTAGCTGTAAAACCACCACGGGGGGGTTGTTGATCACCCTGAGAATGAAAATAAGAGGCTTGGGGGTGGGCCTGCTGAAGGCAGGGAGGTGATGCATGCCCTGGAGAGGATCATTTCATGGGCAGTCAAGGGAAGAAAATTTTTCAAGAAAAACAAAACAGTTGTAAATGTCATGTTCCACAGAAAAATGAAGGAAGAATGAAAAGTGTTCAGTGTACTTCAGGGCAAGGAGGTTGTCAGATTGGCAAAGGCTAACCTACTGGAGGTACAGTCTGGCCTCAGATAGGGCATGGAGGATTGCTGTTGAGAGTAGGGGTAACTGCAAGTGTGTGTTGAGAACGGTGTGAAAGAAGCCAAGATAAAAGGTAGAGAGAGAACCACTAAGTGCTGTCATAGTACCCTTCTTCAAGAGCCTTAGGGTGAGCAAAGGAACATCAGTCACATCTGAGAAAGCCAAATAAATGGTAGCCAAACAGATGCTGTCCTGTCTTAAGTTTTTCTGGAAACCACAAGTAACTAGTGTTTATGTTAATAAGCACATCTGTTTAGTCTCCCTTGTAGGGAGTCCCTGTAAACAAAAAGAATCCTTTAGCAAAACAATTCCTTAAATATTCTTATATTTTCTAAATACTTTCTAGCAAGTAGTTCTACATAAAATTGAGTAGTACCTGAATTTCAGTACTCCTGTTCTAAAATAACTTGCCACCTTAGTAGCAGCCCCCACGTATAAGTATGTTCTTGGTTCAGTCAGTGGGTCTCATTCCTCTGAATTCTGCTGATGCCATTTATAAGCCATTCTTGAGGATAGAGAATTCTTGGTGGTGTAATATTTTTGGAATGTTATTTCTTGATCCTTTCATAATAAAAACTAAGAAATTTACTTGTTTAGTAATGTAAAAGGCATAGAAGTTGCCCTAGCCACTCTAGGCCTATAATAAGCAGCAGAGACTTTACAGAGTTTCTGGTGCTCACTTTGGCAGACAGTGTGCTGACCTACCCACGTGCATCGTTTTTATTCTTCCTGTGTTCTGGCAAGAGGTGATTATGATCAGTTTGGTCATCTCATCTCAGCTGCCCTAGTGAATGATGTAAAGGAGTAAATGGATCAGGAGGTGTTTTTCAGTTGGGATATGGAGGAACTAAGTAATTGGAAAATTAACTCTTGTATAAAACTGCATAAATAATAAGTCCAGAATGTAAATGCAGAGAAAAAAATACAAACACCAAAGCTGATGGCAATATCAGAGGCTCACTATGGGAGCAGATGGTTTAAACTTGAGTTCATACAAACCTTTTGAGATGTCATTGAACTGTCACCTTAGTTTCCCCAGGGGTCATTACCATTAGGATTGTCATAACCATTTTGTGTCCTTACCTTGGAGGAAAGAATTTTTAATCCCTTCTTGTTCTGAGAGCATATAATTTTAGCACCATGCTTCTTTCCTCTTTCAGTTTGATTGTTGGCATGAGGCAGTCACTGAAGGGACGAGGCCAAGTAAGTTCTGCAGCTTTTCTAAGTTGACAGCCCCCCAGTTGTACTGTTTTGGCCCTTGCAGACTTGGAGGGAACAACTCACAAGTAGTGTAGTTTATTCTGTTTGATTCTGATAAATATCTATTGACAATAATAATATTTGGTTCTTAGGATCTATTTTTCTTGTGTTATACCATTGTGATAGAATTTGTATCTTAGAGCCCATTAGTAGCAGGTTTCTGTTCTGTTTATCTGGCCTAGATAAGTAATATACTTACTTCAAGTTAATGAATAATGGATTATAGAAATATTTAAAATGATGGTAAAAAGAATGGGGGGGGCACAATTTTAATTTTTACTACTTCGTTTTCCTCCAAATCTTTTAAGTGGTAAAATACTAAATCAGGAAAAATATTTAGTTTGAACAAGTATCATCATAGATTAAGGACAAATGCAGGTTCCTGGGATGGTAAGCGCTCTTTAACTAAAAATTATTTACCTCAAAAATGAATAGATTTGAAAAGGGGGGGGAGGGGGGGCCAGGCTGCAGATCAGTGGTAGAATTCTCACCTGCCGTGCGGGAGACCTGGGTTCAATTCCTGGCCTATTGCACTCCCCACAAGAAAGAATAGCTTAATTAGAAAGAGAACTTAAAGAAAAGCCGGGTAGGGATCCTTATGTGCTGACAAAAACTGAACTGGATGATCTGTTTCCTACATGCTTGTATAATCTAAACATCTCATAGGTAATAGTCTGGTTTTTGACTTTGTTTTGTTAAACACTGTTTTCTACCAAAGCTGTTTTCATCCTTTTTTTTTTTTTAACCTTACAGCTTCTAACCGAAAATCTTCAATTATTGTAAAAAAGAACAGCAAGAGCAGAACATTAACGAGGCAGTCTATGTCAAGAATTCCAGCTTCTTCCAACTCTACCTCATCTAAACTAACTCATATAAATAATTCCAGGGTACCAAAGAAACTGAAAAAGCCTGCAAAGCCTTTACTTTCAAAGATAAAATTAAGAAATCATTGCAAACGGCTGGAGCAAAAGAATACTTCAAGAAAACTTGAAATGGGAAACTTAGTTCTCAAAGAGCCTAAAGTAGTTCTGTATAAAAATTTGCCCATTAAAAAAGATAAGGAGCCAGAGGGACCAGTACAAGTTGCAGTTGCTAGTGGGTGCTTAACTAGACACGCAGCAAGAGAACACAGACAGAATTCTGTGAAAGGTGCTCATTTGCCTGGTGAGGGCTCACCCTGCACATACACAACCAGGCGATCAGTGAGGGCAAGAGTGAATTTGAAGGAAGCCTCTGACATCACACTTGAACCAAATACATTAGAAGGCTATAAAAACTTGATGGAACCTTGTTCAGACAGTGGTCAGCACCCAATTCCTGTGGTGCCAGAAGAACTGGCTCATGAAACTGCACAAAAGGGGGAAGCAAAGTATCTCAAGAGTGACATTGGCATATCAAAAAAGAAGTCACGACAGGGAAGACTTGTGAAACAGTTTGCAAAAATCGAGGAGTGCACTGTGGTGCATGGCTCCCCTGGGAGAGACGGTGTGGTCCCAGAGCTGGCAGGCTCACATTCTGAGCAGGGCGAGCACAGTGGAATGGGGGAGGTGCCTGTGGGCTACACAGACTGTGTCCCTTCACCTGTTGACTGTTCAGTTGTTACATCCGATAGCTTCAAAACAAAAGACAACTTCAGAACTGCAAGGAGTAAAAAGAAAAGGAGGATCACAAGATATGATGCACAGTTAATCCTAGAAAATAACTCTGGGATTCCCAAATTGACTCTCCGTAGGCGTCATGATAGCAGCAGCAAGACAAATGACCAAGAGAATGATGGAATGAATTCTTCAAAAATAAGCATCAAGTTAAGTAAAGACCATGAAAATGATAATAATCTCTATGTAGCAAAGCTTAATAATGGATTTAACTCAGGACCAGGCAGTAGTTCTACAAAATTAAAAATCCAGCTAAAGCGGGACGAGGAAAGTAGGGGGTCATATGCCGAGGGTCTTCATGAAAATGGAGTGTGCTGTGGTGACACTCTCTCTCTCCTGGAGTCTCGAATGGAAGTCGATGACTATGGTCGCTATGAGGAGGAAAGCACCGATGACTCCTCCTCCTCGGGGGCTGAGGACGAGGAAGATGACTATGATGACGACTTCGAAGATGATTTCATTCCTCTTCCTCCAGCGAAACGACTGAGGCTAATAGTTGGGAAAGACTCCATAGATATTGACATTTCCTCCAGGAGAAGAGAAGATCAGTCTTTGAGGCTTAATGCATGAACTCTTGGTCTGAATTTGACCCAGGATAACTTCTTTAAAGAAATAAAAAATTCCAGTCGATTATTCCTCAACTGAAATATTTTAGTGGCAGCACCTCTCTTGTCTCTTCACTTATCAGCATAATAGTGTAGAAATTGTACAGCGTACTGACTCTTCTTAAGTCTGATTTGTGCAAATTTTTATTGTACTTTTTAAATAGCCTTCTTACGTGCAATTCTGAATTAGAGGTAAAAAGCCCTGTTGTAAAATAAAGGCTCAAGCAAAATTGTACAGTGCTAGCAACTTTCCACACCGGACAATGAGGACAATAATGTGGCTACACAATTCTTTTTAACTGAAAGAGCATCACCTCGCTCTTTAATATATGACTAAACAATAATTTAAAACAAATCATAGTAGCAGCATATTAAGATTTTCTAGTATATGCTAATATCACCAGCAATTATCTATGGCTTTTTGATTTCTTTGCTAGATGTTTCCTCCTCGAAGTTTTGTCAGTTTCACACTGTTTGCTGGCCCAGGTGTACTGTTTGTGGCCTTTGTTAAAGTAGCAAGCCATTGGTGGGAGTCAGATTGGTTTCTTAAAAAAAAAAAGTACAATTACATACGTGGCGGCTCACTGTTCGGTACATTATATGTACAAGGGTAACAGTGTGCAGGATGCTTCCATACAGTGTATTTATTGCTTGTCATGTAAATTAAAGGCCTTGTATTTAACATTTTTCAATCCTTTTAGATAAAATTGTTCTTTGCAAGAATGATTGGTGCTTATTTTTTCAAAAAATTGCTGTGAACAATGTGATGACAACAAGCAACATTTATCTAATGAACTATAGCTATCTTAATTTGGTTCTTCAAGTTTTCTGTTGCACTTGTAAAATGCTACAAGGAATATTAAAAAATCTATTCACTTTAACTTATAATAGTTTATGAAATAAAAACATGAGTCACAGCTTTTGTTCTGTGGTAACCTATAAAAATGTTTGTCTTTGAACTTCAATGTAAAGAACTGAAAACAATGTACATGTTGTAAATATTTGTGTGTTGTGAGAAATTTTTGTCATAAGAAATTAAAAGAACTTACCAGGAAGGTTTTTAAGTTTAGAAATATTCATGCCAATAAAATAGGAAATTATAAATATATAGTTTTAAGCACTGCATCAGTGGAAGTTCTTGGCTTATGTTAGTTTACGTATGAAATATCAAAGATACTTTGACTATATTAGCAGTTAAACAAAAAAGAGGAGTCAGATTTAATTTGTTTTTTTAAGCACTTTGAGAAGAGAAATTAATTTTAAATAACTTAATGAGCAAATTTTTGATTACTACTTTATGTTCAAAACCAGACTCTTTCAAGATTTCCCAAAGATTTCTTTGGGTTAATTTGCAAATCATCAAGCAAAGAATTGAAGTATAAATCTGTGACAGGTGTTTGTCACCAGCCGGTCTTTTTAGTTCTGGGAAATGTGGACATGTACTTTCAGATATGCAGTGTTCCTAAGGAAAATCAATTTAGGGGATACGTGTAGTGTCGACAGAAAAGTAGCCCATGTCTTCAGATATTAAGTGTATCTGAGACAATGAAAAGACCTATGGAGAAAACTAATTTCCAGAGTCTGGGGACATTTAAATTAATCTGTTGCCAGTATCTTCCAAATAGAAATGTTCATAAAAGTTTTAAAAATTTAGATTTTTTTTTCCCTTGTGTTCCCAAGGAATTGCTTCTATAGTATGATGGACGTAGTCTTAAGCTCATTTGTATGGCGCAGTTTCATCCCTCAGGAAGTAATTCGGAAGCATATAGTAGACTTCCTTCTACACGCACATCCCCTCCGGTGACATTTAGAATTCTCCTCTCACCTGCTTAGGGCAGCGGCATGGAGGCTCTCGGGAGTGTTTGTCACGAGGTGCTCAGAGCACTTTACAAGCCATGTCCTCTTCTCTGAGCCCCTGGGTAGGAAGAGTTTGAAACACATGCCACTAAGGGAAAATAAAGGTTAGGCCCTTTGTCAAGTACCAGGAGAGCAGTGGGTCACCTCTCTTCTATTCCCCACTTAGCTTGGGGGAGGCGGGTGAAGAGATTCAGAGACTAAATATTAAACTATTTTTTTGAATACCAACAATAGCGATTTCAGGAATTTCAGTCGTAAAGAAAAAGTAACAAAATGTTGCATTTCCCTCTTTTGTCCATTTTTAAGCTTAGTTTTAGTAACTTATTTATGTTTGTTTTAATTTTATTGGGGCCTCGTCTTTTGAGGCTGACCTTCCCATGGGTCTTGGAGCAGTGACATTTGGTGATGAGTCACTGCCTCTCAGGAGTTGGTATGCACAAGCACTCAGCAGCCACTGTTGATGCCTTCTAGGGAAACCTAAACTACATTTGTTTTAAAGGTAGGGGCCTCGTAACTGTTCTAGATCTGCTGTAGAACTTACGTGTGGAATGGCGAAATCCACACGTTGTAGACAGTTTGGAAGAGATTGCATTAAATAAAACTTTTAGCTTGAGCTTATGCAATGATTGGTAAAGATTTTGGCATTGTAAGAATTAGGAAATGATCATAGAAATCTATGTAAAGTATTCAATTTTCAATCATTTTTCAAATTACCGTGTTTTAAATTGTTTTGGTGAGTTGTAATACTTTTGAGATACAATGTATTCCTTGTACTGAAAGAATGAAAAAGGACTTTTTCAGCATTTGAGGTAAGTTCTTTAACGTTTCATTAAAAACATTTTTTACAAATATTTTGTACATGCACTTGCAGTATTGAGGTTAATCATTTTAATAAATTCGGAAATTAAAACAGTTTGGCCGGTGTTCACTGTATCTGAGAGAAAAAGAACGAAGTGGCGACTTTCTCAAGATTTTTGTATAAAGCAGAATTTGTAAGATCAGAAAGTTCCTAAAGCTTCTCCACATCTGAGAGTGCTGAGTTGCCCTCTAGGCTGTGGTCCCCTCTTGCTTCTGGTGCCATTCAGAATGTAAAATAAGAACCGAGGGTCAGCACTGACTCATCTCTCAGTAGGAAAACTGCTTTTAAACTACATAACCTCCTAGCCCTGGAACTCAAGAAGTCCTGTCCTCAAAATGGAACAAAATAACATTTGACAGCTCTTGCAAACCAGTTGTTAATTGTTTCTGATGACTTGGTTTTTTTCTATCAGCAAACTCGCATATCCAGAACTGGCATGAGTGCTTTTACCTCCCTGTCACAGCTGCATAACCTAGTTGGAAGAGGAAATAGAATGGTGTACCAGTCAGGGCACCTGAGTTGGCCTGGCTCTGCAGCAACCATCTGACTGAGCAAGTACTGAAACTCCAGATGTCATTTTCCTAGCAGCTACCACTTCAGGAGGCCTGGTGTGGCCGCCAGCTAAGTTTCAGGATGTACTGCATACACTCTTGAAGACGGCAGTCAGGGTGGGTGGTATAGACTAGAAAAGCATTTGCTTTTCCTAATCAATACCCAAACTCGAATTCCTGGGGTGAAGAGGATAAAAGGTGATGTGATTATTAAAATAATTGGCCTCTAGCTCAGAGTCAGGTTTTCTTTCTACTCTGAAGTGAATTATTCCTTTCCAGTAACCAGTGGCAGCTAGCTTTCAGCATGCTGCTCAGGGTCCTTGTGTGCTGTTCTTTAACACCAGCTTTCTTTTGCTGACATGACCCCCATTGTGTACTGCTGCAGAGCCTAGAGGCACTCAGCAAGATGCAAACAAACTGCCAACCTTGGGATTACTTTGGTAGCCTTGGGTTATGTTAAGGATGGCCTAACATGTAAGGGAAAGGCGAGAACATCGTGAGCCTTCTACTCCCTCCCCTGTGCCTGAAAGTATGGGCATGGCCTGTGTCTGCTACTATGGGGCCTGGAGGAAAAGTGGATTTTTATTCTGACTGATGGGAGAGAGGACACGAGTCATAAGAAGGTGTACCAGGTGTGAAAGGCCATGATTGGGGAGTCTCTCACACACACATCCTCCAACCCTTTTTCTTCTTGGGCCTCTGCCACTCCTGTTCTCCCAGGAAAGTAAGCTCACAAGTATTCATGGAAATAGGCAGAAAGCTTCTGACCTGGAGAAGGCAGGAGGCAATCTCAGAAATGGGTGGTTATATTTCTAAGAGAAGTCAATCTGTTATCAGATCCTATTTTCTCCATCAGGTTTGTGAGTCTTCTGATAAGTTGCAGTAGACAGTGACTTAGGTCTTTTGGGGGCAGTCCACCCTGTGCAGTGATTATGTTCTGCTGAGAAACAAAGCATCTTTGAGTCTGTCTATTGAGATCAGAAGTCTGGTGGCAGTTTCCCCAGTCTGAGACCCAGACCAGGCAGGGTCTCTTATGGCATGAGTTAAGTTTCATTTCTTTAATATTTGTTAACACCTGTTATATATTAGATGCTTGGCAGTAGGGAGGCAAGGTTTGAGACTCTTCAGTGTGGGATGTAATTAAAATAATGGGAAAGGGGGACTTCTGACACCAAGGGACAGATGCAGGAGGAAGAACCGCCACAGTTGCTGTAGGGGGAATGGACAGTAGCAGGGAATAGCAAAATAACAAAAATGTTCTCTTGTTATAGGTGAATAGTGGACGTGGAGAGCATAATTTGAGGGCAAGCCATACTGGTTAAGGAGGGGGCAGGAGAGAAGTTTGGCTATGAAACGGGATAGAGTGTGGCAGCTGAAAGAGGAGTGGAGTTAGGATGGTGGTACATTTTGTTTTATCAAAAGATATAAACAAGTTTGCTGAAATGGGAAGCTCCCATAGACAAACCCTGCAGCAGAGTTCCTGAGAAAGGAAGTAAAGGAACTATTCAGACCCTGGTGAGGGTGGGGTGGGTATACAGGCCCATGTGACAAAAAGGGAAGGTTGTGGATGTAGGAAGTTTGTGGATGCAGTGAGGAGAGCCAGTTGCTGTATCCAGAGTTCCTACTTTGCCTGTAAGTAGGAGGTCAGGCCATTGCCTGGACGTGTCCCAAAGTTTGAGATGAATGAAGGGGATTTGAAATAGAGAATAAGAAAGCACACTAACTACAGAAACCATGATCCTTCACCATGACCTAGGTGTCCCAGGGAGTGACTGAAGGCTGGTGGCTGAATTCAGAGTAGCAAGGATCTGTGCAGGTTCAATGCTCTGGCCGGTAGCCCACAACAGTCAGGATGCAGCTGCATGCTGGCTCAAGCTGGTGGGCGCAACAGAAGATTGAGGGCTGGGCAATGTAGTATTCAGATTGGCAGGGGAGGGGTTGAAATGAAGATTAGGGAAGAGAAGGTGAGCCTACAATCTAGAGCCGCTGTTGGCCAGTGCCAAAGTCAAGGACACAGAAGCCTGGAGGCCCTCCAGTGGTCAGTCACCAGGTAGAGCAGTAACAGAACAGGACACGGGACCAGAGACTGGGATCAGAGAGTAGGCACTCGTACTGTGGATGGAATGCATTTTCTGGTGATGATAAGGTCCAGAATGGGGCTGTAGAAGCCAGCAACTAAAATGCTTAGAGGAGAATGTCCATGGAGGTGAGAAAATCATGGTTCTGAAAGACCAGGACATTGGACATAACTAAAAGTCATGAAAACCAAAATGGCAGAGCTAGACGCTCCTTAGAATTTTAAACAAGCAAAACCTGGCAAAGCTATCTTATCCAGAGCTGGAAAACAAAGGGTTCCAGTAACTGGGTGAGCACCAAATTAAGGAAAACAACAACTTGAAAATAGTAGGAAAACCTCATGGTGACTTTGCTGGAGTTTCCCATACCCTGTGGGTCACAGGTCCTGGTTCTGTAGGAAGCAGAATAACTTTATGTACATATTGAGGTACATATATGTCTGTATCAATCTGTGGACAAAGACAGTAGATTCTTCTGCCCAAAGTACTCAAATGACTAATTCCTGAGATGCCGACTTTCCAAAGAGAAAAAGTTTATTACTAGGCACATAGGAGAGCAGATGACCTATCCGCCCAAAATCTGTCTCCCCGAGTTGCATTAATTCTGATATTTTATAGAATTAAAAAATAGGCAGTTTTTTTTTAAACAGACAAAAATGACTTTATTCAAGGGCTACTATCACAGAAGAGGGAGAATTTTTTCTATATTGTAGAAAAAGCAGAAGCTACTACCTGCAATTATTGAAACTCAGTCAGTCTCAACCTTGTGTAAACTCACTATTACGACGGTTGTTATAGCCTAGTCTCAGCCCTGCTTACAGAAACTACTGCAGTGGTAACAACTACATCCCCACCCCTTGATTGAATCCACAAAAGCCCTGAACTCCTTAGACTCAAGGAGACTGTTTTTTTAAAATAGGCAGGTTTTAGGATGATGAGCACATTGGCCCCAAATGATATCATTAGAGGTGATCTAATTGTTGAAGATGCATAGTCATGAAATGTGTATAAGAAAATGGTGGCCTTAATATGATGATAAGCATGATAATTAGCATTATAATGAGGTACAGGTGACTTGTAGGTTAAAGTCTAAGCTGCTGTACGTGTCAGGCAGGCCCACTTTGGTCAGATCCAGTTTAGGTTATTTATTGGACTTGGGGTAGGTTGGTTCTAAGCTGACTGAAGATCCTACGTTAATAAACATTAGGGGCTGTCTTTAGTGATTACAAGATTCTAAAGTGCAAAAATTGGATAAATGGGTAAAGTGAACGTTAGTCACAAGTTTCTTACAATCACAGGGACAGAAGATAAAGATATACAATCATTATTAGAGATCAAGGCAGCTGGATTACAATTTCAAGATTTCAGGTAATTTTCTCTGTCTACTCCAGTATAGCAGAAAGCAAAAAGGAATACCATATAATGAGTCAATAATCAAAATTGTCCCTTAAATCCTGATTTCTCAGTTACAGAAATCTGCCTGATGACAAACAGAAGGACTGTGCCAGTTCTAGCTCACCTCTCAGAACTTGTTCCGTAGACAGAAGCACCTGTAGGGCAGCTAAAATAGTGTGATAAACAATCAAATCACAGCCTCCTGGGGCAATGAATTACAAGCTGCCGTGGTTTGAAACTATATGTATCAGAGAAAAGCACGTTCTTAAAGTTAAATTCATTCATGTGGGTGTGGATCCATTGTAAGTAGGACCTTTTGATGAGGTTATTTCATTTAAGGTGTAACCCACATTATTCAGGATGGATCTTAATGCTCTTACTGGAGTCCTTTATAAACAGGATAAATACAGAGAGAGAAAGCCTCAGAAGCAAGAAACTGAAAGCAACAGAACCTAGGAGGGAAGAGAGACCAGCAGATGTCACCATGTGCTTTGCCGTGTGACAGAGTCAAGGATCATGGGTGGCTGGTCTTCAGGAACAAAGTATCACCTTGATGCCTCCATTTGGACATTTTTCTCAGCCTCAAAACTTGTAAGCTTGTAAATTAATAAATCCCTATTGTTAAAGTGAACACATTTCACGGTGTCTGATTTCAGCAGCCTAGAAAACTAAAACACCTGCTTTCAAGATATACAATAGAGTACATGGACGCAGAGGAAAGACTCTTTCCTGGAAGAAGAGGGGCATTTGGATTTGTGTAAATAGGGGAATTTCTAAGACCACCCATGAATACCCAAGACAAGACACATCCTCAGAAAAGACAGGAGAAGACCTGGCCCTTTTGCCTTGGACTATTCTTCAGGCTCATTGTTAGCCTGCCTAAGCTCTGAAGAACACCAGCTAGCACAGAGCCAATCTGCAAAGACTGAAAAGTGTTTTTCTTTTTTTTTTCTCTCTCTCTCTGTCCCCCCCCCCCCACTCCCTCCCTCTTTCCCTCTCTCACCCCCTATCCTTCCCTGTTAACTCCTGGCAGTGAAGAAAATCTTGCCATAACACTAGCTGGGTACAAGCTTGAATAACTAATACCACAAGTGACTATATTCTAGAATTAACATACTAAAATATTGCAATGTCTCTCGTGTAACAAAAGATCACAAGGCATAAAAAGAAACAGAAAATGATGGTACATCCAAAGGAGCAAGACAAAACATCAGAATCCATTAACAAAAAAGCCCAGACTCTGACACAACAAAGACTTTTTTTTTTAAGAATTAATACTTTGTTTATTGTCTGTCTCCTCAAACTAGACTGTCAACTATAAAAAGGAGGGATGTTTATTTTCTTCACTAAGTATCCTGAGTGCTTAGGACAGTGCCTGGCACAGAGAGATTTGCAATAAACATTTGTGCAATTAATGATTAAGAGGCTTAGAACAATGCCAGACACACAGCCTGCTTTAGGTGTTAGCTATTGTTACAGGATATCCCCCATTTTCGGGATGCAGAAATGGGAGGTATAGAGCCTTTAAGTGAATTGCCTGAAGTCCCAGTCTGAGAAGTTGGCAGAATTGGAGCTTAACCTTGAAGCTGCAACCTTGAAATAGGGACTCTTTCCTCTCTGAAAGGTTTAGGAGGCGAAAGGGTGAGAAAGAAGAAAGGTAGACCAGGAAATTTAAAGTGTGTGTGTGTGGGGGGGGGGCGTATTTCTGCGCTCCTGGGCAGAACTCACCAAACCCAAGCTGGAGGGAGGTGAGTGCGTGTGTGGGCTTTGGCACAGGCAGCTTTTTTTTTTTTTTTGGGATTTCTTTTTTTTTTTTTTTTTTATTAATTAAAAAAATAAAGAAACAAAATAAAACAACATACATAATCAGTAATTCACTATATCATCACTTAGTTGCATATTCATCATTTCTTAGAACATTTGCATTAATTCAGAAAAAGAAATTAAAAGACAATAGAAAAAGAAATAAAACGAACACAGGAAAGAAAAAAGAGATTATACCTACCATACCCCTTAACCCTTGCTTTCATTGATCACTAGCATTTAAACTAAATTTATTTTAGCATTTGTTCCCCTTATTATTATTTTTTTTTTATTATTTTTTATTAATTAAAAAAATTAACTAACACAACATTAGAAATCAATCCATTCTACATATGCAATCAGTAATTCTTAATATCATCACATAGGTGTATGGTCATCATTTCTCAGTACATATGCATCGATTTAGAGAAAGAAATAGCACGACAACAGAAAAAGAAATAAAGTGATAACACAGAGAGAAAACACAAATAAAAATAAAAAGTACAAAAATATATAAGAGAAAACAAAACAAACAAACAAAAAAACTATAGATCAGATGCAGCTTCATTCAGCGTTCCAACATAATTACATTACAATTAGGCAGTATTGTGCTGACCATTTTTTTTTTTAGACATCATACCATTCTACATATGCAATCAGTAATTCTTAACATCATCACATAGATGCATGATCATCGTTTCTTAGTACATTTGCATCGGTTTAGAAGAACTAGCAGTATAACAGAAAAAGATATAGAATGTTAATATAGAGAAAAAAATAAAAGTAATAATAATAAGAACAAAACAAACAAAACAAAACAAAACAAAAACCTATAGCTCGGATGCAGCTTCATTCAGTATTTTAACATGATTACTTTACAATTAGGTATTATTGTGCTGTCCATTTTTGAGTTTTTGTATCTAGTCCTATTGCACCGTCTGTATTCCATCAGCTCCAATTACCCATTATCTTACCCTGTTTCTAACTCCTGCTGAACTCTGTTACCAATGACATATTCCAAGTTTATTCTCGAGTGTCAATTCACATCATTGGGACCATACAGTATTTGTCTTTTAGCTTTTGGCTAGACTCACTCAGCATAATGTTTTCTAGGTCCATCCATGTTATTACATGCTTCATAAGTTTATCCTGTCTTAACGCTGCATAATATTCCATCGTATGTATATACCACAGTTTGTTTAGCCACTCTTCTGTTGATGGAGATTTCGGCTGTTTCCATCTCTTTGCAATTGTAAATAACGCTGCTATAAACATTGGTGTGCAAATGTCTGTTTGAGTTTTTGCCCTTAATTCCTTTGAGTAGATTCCCAGCAATGGTATTGCTGGGTCGTATGGCAATTCTATATTCAGCTTTTTGAGGAACCGCCAAACTGCTTTCCACAGTGGTTGCACCATTTGACATTCCCACCAACAGTGGATAAGTGTGCCTCTTTCTCCGCATCCTCTCCAGCACTTGTCATTTTCTGTTTTGTTGATAATGGCCATTCTGGTGGGTGTGAGATGATATCTCATTGTGGTTTTGATTTGCATTTCTCTAATGGCCAGGGACATTGAGCATCTCTTCATGTGTCTTTTGGCCATTTGTATTTCCTCCTCTGAGAGGTGTCTATTCAAGTCTTTTTCCCATTTTGTAATTGGGTTGGCTATCTTTTTGTTGTTGAGTTGAACAATCTCATTATAAATTCTGGATACTAGACCTTTATCTGATATGTCGTTTCCAAATATTGATTCCCATTGTGTAGGCTGTCTTTCTACTTTCTTGATGAAGTTCTTTGATGCACAAAAGTGTTTAATTTTGAGGAGTTCCCATTTATTTATTTCCTTCTTCAGTGCTCTTGCTTTAGGTGTAAGGTCCATAAAACCGCCTCCAATTGTAAGATTCATAAGATATCTCCCTACATTTTCCTCTAACTGTTCTATGGTCTTAGACCTAATGTTTAGATCTTTGATCCATTTTGAGTTAACTTTTGTATAGGGTGTGAGGTACGGGTCCTCTTTCATTCTTTTGCATATGGATATCCAGTTCTCTAGGCACCATTTATTGAAGAGACTGTTCTGTCCCAGGTGAGTTGGCTTGACTCCCTTATCAAAGATCAAATGTCCATAGATGAGAGGGTCTATATCTGAGCACTCTATTCGATTCCATACAGGCAGCTTTTAAGGATGGAGGTCAGGTGACGTCCGGAAGAGGCAGTTCATTAGTTCCTGAAGGCAGGTTGGGAGGGGTGACACAACCTCCACAGCTCCAGTTGCAGTGCCCTTCCCCGTTCCCCCGACCTAACATTCCAGCCTTTTTGTAATAATAGGGCACCGAGATCTTTCTGGCTACTTCCTGCTGTAATGGGGCAGCATGGGGTTATGGGCTGGAACCGTCATGGCCAGGGGAGTGGGGAGGCTGGCTGTAGGAATCTGGCGAGGAAGGCAGGTGATGATAATGATGCAGGAGCATTTGATTGACTGCTACCCAGGATAGTTCCTTCATGTGTCCCGAAGGAAGTTGAGGAGGCAGGGAGCTAGGAGGAAAAAGAGACAGATTAGGATAACTGGTCCTAGTAGTGGGAGGAGCCAAGTCGCCAGAGGAGAAGAAAACCAGCTTAAGGCAGAGTTGGTTCCTTGTTTCCTGTGGTAGAGATCGTCTCTTAGTTTGTTTAGGGTTTGACTATTTTGTTCCACCAGACCCGACTCGTTGACGTAATAGCAGCAGTTCCTCTTGGAGGAATATACATGTTCCTCCTTTTTCAGCTGTCTGCAGGTCTAAGGCCCGTCGATTTTGAAGAGTTACCTGGGCTAGTGAGGTGAGTTGGTGTTGTAGAGAGGAGAGGGATTCTGATATTGATTCCAGGGCTACCTGTGGTCGAGTTTCGAAGTTTTGAGAGGTTAAAACATTGTGTCCCAGCGCCCCTCCCGCTGTGGCTGAGGCTGCGACTGAGGCAGTCAGGCTGATGCCTACTAGGATAGGAAGAAAGGCAGCCCTTTTGGAGCGAGGAGAGGGCAGTAGCCAGGTTAGTTCGGACTCCCCATAGAGGGTTAATTGAGGAACAATAGTTACCAGGAAGCATGATCCCGGGGCAGTGGAGTTAAGGCGCTTGGTAAGAGTTCCATTGCACCAGAAATATTGTCCTTTGGGGACATGGGTGGTGTTGTGGGTAGTGACGTTAGTCTGGCACTTGCTATGAAGTTTTGTTTGAGGGTTTTTTAACCAGTGTAGTGAGGCTCTTAATTTGGCAAGAAGATCTTGCCCCATTAGTGGGCTGGGGCAAGAAGGCATCACTAAGAAAGAATGTGTAATGGGGTACCCTTCTATTAAACACGTAAGCGGTCCAGTAGTTAAGAGGCGTGAAGGACGGCTGTCTATGCCCATAACCGTGACCTGGGAAGGAAGGAGTTGACCTGAGTAAGAGTGGAGGACAGAAAAGGTAGCCCCTGTGTCCACTAAAAAGGAGGTGGACTTACCCGCTACCTTGATGGTTACCCTAGGCTCGATGAGGGTGATTGGGGTCGCTGAGGCCGGGAGTCATCAGTCGTCGGTGGCCAGGCACAGGACTGCCAGCGGTGGGTTAGGGGTTGGAAGGACGGGCCCTCCACGGCCAGGCGCCGAGGGGCAGTCACTTTTCCCATGTCCCTTTGTACCACAGAGGGGTCATGGTCCCTTGGGTGGTCAAGGATTGGGGCACTGACGGGACCAGTGTCCGTTGAGGCCACATTTGAAGCACTCTCCTGGCGGTGGATTAGTCGTAGCCGGCTTCTTCTCCATTGAAGTGAGCCGCAGAGCTGCAATCAGGGACCGGGCCTGTGAATTCGCCTTTCGGCGGTCCCGGGATTCCTTTTCTGTCCTCTCTAGTTCATCACGAGTATGAAACATTTTAAAGGCCGTGTTTACCAGGTCACAGTTAGGGGCCTGAGGACCGTCCTCAATTTTTCTAACTTTACGCCTTATATCCGGAGCTGACTGGGACATCAAGTGTGTGGCTACAGCAGTTTTACCAGCCTCCGAGTCGGGGTCTAGGCGGGGATATTGGGAGAGGGCTTCTGTGAGCTGGTGTAGAAAAGCGGCCAGGTTTTCATCAGGACCCTGGGTAACTTCCCTCAGCTTATGGAAGTTTACTACTTTATGTGAAACTTTCTGCATGCCTACTATGAGGCATGTAAGCATTTTGTCCCGTCTAGTCTGCCCGTTTCTTCCCGCTGGAGTGTCAACCTGACATTTCCACCCT
This sequence comes from Tamandua tetradactyla, assembly GCF_023851605.1. NCBI lineage: Eukaryota > Metazoa > Chordata > Mammalia > Pilosa > Myrmecophagidae > Tamandua > Tamandua tetradactyla. Next base: position 6,494,664 of record NC_135335.1, read on the forward strand.
GGCTCTTGGTCTGGCACTGCCTTGGCCCCCACCGGCATGGTGTGGTCGGTTAGATGCACCTGGTTAGCATGAGCCCTGCATTGAAAATGCGGTCCATTTCATCTGTAGTTAGGGAAGAAGAGCAGATTACATGAATGTGATGCCAGGTTAAATCCTAGGCATTAGCTAGATATTGAAATTCCTTAGTATAGGCAGTTGGGTCGCTGGAGAATGAACCTAGCGGTTTCTCAATATTAGAGAGGTCAGCTAGGGAGAAAGGGGTGTGTACTCAAACTAACCCCTCAGGTCTCACAACTTCCCGTAGTGGACAGTAAAGAGTTCTTTGAGCGGATATGAGAGCTTATAGGTGAGGAGAGCAAGGCTGTTGAGGACAGTGGGGGACTGGGTGGAGATGGAAGGGGAGGGGAAGATGGCGGCTGGAATGCCATCAGCGGAGAAGGAGGAAGAGGAAGGCAAGATGGCAGCGGGAGTGCTGCCAGCATGGAAGGGGAGAGAGGAGGGCAAGATGGCGGCTGGGACGTCACCGGAACAGAAGGAGGAAGAGAAGGAGAAGATGGCGACTGAGATGTTGCCAAAGCAGAAGCAGGGAGGGAAAGGCAAGATGGCGACTGGAGCGCCGCTGGAGGGAGGGGAGGGTAGAGCGAGGGAGAGGAGGATAGTTTCGCAAGATGCGGTGGAGGCCCTGGTCTTTTAAAGGAAGATGAATCGAGGGGGTCAGAAAAGGAGGAAGTTTCTTCAGAGAGAAGTGGGGATTTGGGAGTTTCCTTGGCTAGGAGAACCTGAGCCGTAGAGCAGGAGGTACAAAGGGCAGGGCGGGAGCGCAGAAGGAAAAACGCCTGGACATAAGGAATTTCTGCCCATTTTTCGTTCCTCTGGCAAAAGTTGTGGAGGTTCGTAAGGATATTAAAATTGAAAGTCCCATCCTCAGGCCAGTGAGGACCTACTGCCCATACTGACGGGTCTCAAAGGAGAAAGGACTGGCCCAGGGGGTGTCAGCATCCCAACACCCTGAGAGAGTCCTCAGAGCTCTTACAAGCGGGGGCTCGTCTCCCCAGGGGACGTCTCACCTTGGTTTGAGTCCCTTTCAAGTCCTGGACCCGAATTTGGGAGGGAAACAAGAAATGGGGCATCCCCACAGCTTTCGAGTCCTGGTAAAAGGATATGAGGCTTGCAGGCATCCCTGTTCACCTCAGCCCTCAGAAGAGAACCTGATGTGAATTCACGATTTTTGGAGAGTAATTAATGGACAGGCTCTCAGAACCGTGAGACCCAGCAGCAGGGCTAGGAGGGAAGGGACTTACCCAATTTGTGGTGGATGCAGCGGCGGGCCGAAGGATCCCTTGTCACTGGCTATGTGGAGGAAGGGGGAGAGAGGAAGCCGGGGCGCCTCTGGCCAGGCAGGCGGCACCCGTACTCCTCTCCCAGGTTTCGGCACCAGATGAAAGGTTTAGGAGGTGAAAGGTTGAGAAAGAAGAAAGGTAGACCAGGAAATTTAAAGTGTGTGTGTGGGGGGTTATTTCTGCGCTCCTGGGCAGAACTCACCAAACCCAAGATGAAGGGAGGTAAGTGAGCCAAACAAAGACTTTTTAAAAACTGTCTTTAAGTATGCTCAAAGTGATATAGAAAACCACAAAGAACTAAAGCTATCAGGAAAAAAGTAAATTAAAAAAAATTTGAGAATCTCGATAATGAAATAGAAATCTTACAAAAAGAAACAGGCTATTTAGATGATGGACTATAGTTAATAGTACCAGGAGCTGAAAGCAATGAAACCCAGGAGCAAAGGACCAGCAGACATCAGCCATGTGTCTTGCTATTTGACAGAGGAACCCCAAATGGCAGCATCCTTTCTTCAGAGAAGGTATCATGCTGTTGATGCCTTACTGGGGACATTTTCACGGTCTTAAAACAGTACATTTGTAAACTAATAAATTCCCATTGAAAAACCCAGCCCATTTCTAGTGTATTGAATTTAGCAAACAAACCAATAGCAACTGAAAGAATCAAATATCCTAGGAATAAACTTAACCAAAGATGTATAGGAACTGTATTCTGAAAAGTACAAAGCGTTACTGAATAAAATCAAAGAAGACAAATAAATGGAAGGACATTCCATGTTCATGGATGAGAAGATGAAATATTGTGAAGATATCAATTCTACCCAAACTGATTTACAGATTCAATGCAATCCCAATCAAATCCCAATAGCCTACATTGTAGAATTGGAAAACCCAATCATCAAATTTATCTGGAAGGGTTAGGGGCACCTAATAGCCAAAAATGTATGGAAAAAGAAAAATGAAGTTGTAGGTCTCTCTCTTCCTGGCTTTAAAACATATTACAAAGCTACAGTGGTTAAAACAGTATGGTATGTAGGAGACCCAGGTTTGATTCCCAGACTATGCACCTAAAAAACAAACAAACAAACAAAAAAAACCAGCATGATATCTTAACCCTGCAAAGGATAGGCTAAGCCTACTTAAAATTAGGCCTAAGAGTCACCCCCAAAGAACCTCTTTTGTAGCTCAGATGTGGCCTCTCTCAGCCAATATGACAAGCAAACTCACTGCCATCCCCCTCTCTACGTGGGACATGACTCCCAGGAGCATGGACCTTCCTGACAACATGGGACAGAAATCCTAGAATGAGCTGGACTCCACACCAAGAGATCGAGAAAACCTTCTTGACCGAAAGGGGGAAGAGAGAAATGAGACAAAATAAAGTGTCAATGGCTGAAAGATTCCAAGCAGAGTCAAGAGGTTATCCTGGAGGTTATTCTTACGCATTAAGTAGATATCACCTTGTTATTCAAGACATAACGGAGAGGCTGGAGGGAACTGCCTGAAAATGTAGAGCTGTGTTCCAGTAGCCATGTTTCTTGAAGATGATTGTATAATGATACAGCTGTCACAATGTGACTGTGTGATTGTGAAAACCTTGTGTCTGATGCTTCTGTTATTATGGATTAAAAATAAATAAATAATAGGGGAACAAATGTTAAAATAAATTTAGTAGATTGAAATGCTAGTGGTCAATGAAAGGGAGGGGTAAGGGGTATGGTATGTATGCATTTTTTTTCTATTTTCCTTTATTTCTTTTTCTGAATTGATGCAAATGTTCTAAGAATTATCATGATGATGAATATACAACTATGTGATAAAAGAGAATGTTCATATTGTATGTTGATTGGTTTTATTAATAAAAATTAAAATTAAAAAAAGAATCCATGCAACTATACTACACAAACAGTGAAGCCTAAATTGAACCATGGACTATAGTTAATAATTGTTAAAATATGCTTTCATCAATTGTAATAAATGCTCTACACCAATACAAGGTGTTCACAATAGGGAAATGTATGGGAAGCCTGTATTTTAGGCATAATTATTCTGTAAACCCATAACTTCTACAATAAAGAAAAAAGAAAGAAAGAGAAAAACCCAGCATGGCATTGGCATAAAGATAGACATATTGACCAATGAAATTGAATTGAGAGTTTGGAAATAGACCCTCACATCTATGATCAATTGATTTTTTTTTAACATTTTTATTAAGAAATCTTCCCACACATACAGTCCAACCACAGTATACAATTAAGGGCTCACAATATCATCACCTAATTGTGTGTTCATCACCAGGATCATTTTTAGAGCACTGGCATCACTCCAGAAAAAGCAATTAAAAAAAGAAGAAACTCATCCATCTCATACTCCTTACCCCTCCCTCTCATTGACCCTTGGTATTTAAATCTACCCAATTTTTACCTTTTATTCCCCCCATTATTTATTTATTTATTAGCCTTATTTTTTTACTCATCTGTCCATACCCTGGATAAAGGGACCATCAGACACAAGGTTTTCATTATCACAAGTCAACACTGTAAAAGCTGTATGGTTATACAATTGTCTCCAAGAATCAAGGCTACCGGAGCTCACTACTATAGCCAAGTTGAAATCCGTAGAACTTTTTGCTTGATATTTTGAGAATGTACATGGTTTTGATAGTTAATCAAATAGTATTAAAGGTAGTGTTTAATATTTAGAATTATAGAAACTCTGGTATCTGTAGCTATAGAGTTTTTACTTTCCTTGCTTTAATTTTAAATTGATTTATGAAACATATTGTACAAATAGGCTTTATAATGATTACTTAGATTTTTTTTTCAAGTATGCCTATGGATAAGCTAAGATACCCATTTTTAGTTGGTTAATCTGTTAATTGTAAAAATATTTTTTGTATCATTGTATTTTCCTGAAATCAGAAAAATATTTAGCAATGTAGGTCATTAGTATAGCAATTGCAGATATTTGTAAGAACTTTCTACTTGATATTTTGAAAACATTCACATCTGTGACAGCTAATCAAATGGAATCTATATTAGTGTTTAATACTTACAATTTAAGAACTTTGCTATCTAAATTTATAGACTGTTTCCCTTGTTGTCATAATTTTAAATTGGTTTATGAAACTTACGCACAGGCTTTACAAAGATTATTTGGGTACTTTATTAAAATATGCCTATGGTTAAGCTATCTAAGATATCCATTTTTGGTGGTTCTAAGTGAATTGTTTGTTTTCTTAAATAAAAATATAAAAGTTACAAAAAAAAAAAAAGAATCAAGGCAGGCTACTGGAACACAGTTCAACAGTTTCAGATACTTCCTTCCAGCCCCTCCAATATACCATAAACTAAAAAGGGATATCTATATAGTGCATAAGAATAACTTGCAGGATAACCTCTCGACTGTTTAAAATCTCTCAGCCACTGACGCTTTATTTTGCCAGTCACCACTTCGCAGCCATTGCAGGGGGATGCACCTGCTGATGTTCACCTGCAGAAGCCATCTAGACCTCCCCCGAGGAGACGTCAGTGTGAGCGTTTCGTGTCTTTCAGCAATGGCCTTTGGGAACTGGGGAAGAGGCAGAGGGCCCAGGGGCTGGGATGGCCCCACAGAGCTTTGACTGGGGCTCTAAAGAATGTGGTGGCTTCTGCTCCTCAGCATCCCCTCCTGGAAACCACGGCTGGGACCACAGTCATGAGTGGAATCGAGACAGAGACGGAGATGGGAGGTGAGATCAAGACTGAGACCAGGACTGAATCCAAGTCAGGGACCAGGAATGGGACAGAGGCTGGAGTCGAGATTGGGGGAGGGATTGAATTCAGGGATGGGACTGAGACCAAGAGGGCCCTTTCCAAACGTTAGATGCATCCCCCTCGGAAGGGGAATACTCTCTAAGTGTTCAGAGAAGATACAGCACCCACCCTCCCCTGGGAAGACTTCTGTCCCTTTGGAAACACCATCATCTCTCCATGGACTCATCCCAGAAACTATGTCTTTGTCACCTGTGAAGTGACGGAGTCAGCAGATCTGGCCACTGTTGAGCTCAACTGGACCCAGCTGGAGTCTGCACAGCTCAAAGTCAGTATTGTCTGCAAACATCCTGAGTGGACCACTGCCACTGCCAAGTCTGGCTGGGCTCCCTTGCTGCCCAGGACAGCCCTAAGGGTTGCCCTTGGACAAGACTCTACAGTAATGGTATTTTCTATAATAAGCAGCTTGTGGGTGGCTTAGGGAGTGAGATTGGATTCCTTGTGCTTCATGTGACCCTGATGCTGGGCTCAGTAAAACACTGAGGTGGAAGCTCAAAAAAAAAAAAAAAAAAAGGATTATATACAACAACCAATGGGGATTTATACCAGAAATGCAAACGTGCGTCAACAAAAGAAACTCAGCTGAATATGCCACATGAATAATGATGGAAAAAACACACTTGATCAGCTCATTGGACACACAGAAGCCATTTGACAAAATAAAGCAGCCTTTCAGCAAACTAGGAATAGAATGGAACTTCCTTGATATGATAAAAAGCATATATAAAAAACCCACAGCTAATATCATACTGAATGATGAAAGTCTTAAACCTTCCCCCAAGAGAAGGATGCCTGCTTTCATCACTGCTATTCAACATTGTACTGGAAGTTCTGGCCAGATCAATTAGGCAAGAAGAATGAATAAAATCACCCAAATTGGAAAGGAAAAAGTAAGCCTACCCATATGTGACGATGACATGATCTTATATGTAGAAAATCCCAAAGGATATACCAAAAAAAACCCAATAGAGCTAATAAATGAATTCAGCAAAGTGGAGGGGTACAAGATCAATACACAAAATTTAGAGGTGTTCCTATACATCTACAATGAACATATCCGAAAAGAAAATCAAGAGTGGAGAGTTAATGCTTAATGGGTACAGATCTTCTGGTTGGGGTGACACAAAAGTTTTTGTAATGGACAGTGGTGATGGTAGCATAACATCATGAATGTAATTAACAGCACTGAATTTTATGCTTGAAAGTGGTTAAAACAGGGAATGTTATGTTGTTTATATGTTACCGCAATATAATTCTTTTGAAAAAGAAATTTTAAAAATTCTAATTACAATAACAATGAAAAGAATGGAATATTGAGGAAGAAATTTAACCAAGGATGTAAAGAACTGGAAAGCTACAAACCATTACTGAAAAAAATTAAGGCTCTAAATAAATGGAAAGATACCCTACGTTCATGGATTGGAAGACTTAATATGGTTAAGGTGTCAATACTACCCAAAGTGATGTACAGATTCAATGCAATCCCATTCAACATTCCAAGAGCCTTCTTTGCAGAAATGGAAAACCCAATCAACACATTCATATGGAAGGGCAAGATGCCCTGAATGCCAAAATCATCTTGAAAAAGAACAAAGTTGGAAGACTCACACTTCCAATTTCAAAACCTACTACAAAGCTACAGTAATCAAAAGAGTATGGTATTTGGCATAAGAATAGACGTGTAGATCACTAGAACAGAATTGAGAATTCAAAAATAAATCCTCCCATCTATGGCCAATTGATTTTTTACAAGGGTGTTAAATCCAATTGATGGGGAAAGAATAATTTTTCCAACAAATTGTTCTGGGAAAACTTTTGTTTTATTTGCAAATATGCAAAAAAAAAAAACAACCCAAAAGTGGGGGTGCAAGGGTAGTTCAGTGGTAGAATTCTTGCCTGCCATGTGGGAGACCCAGGCTTGATTCCAGGTCCATGCACTCCCCTACCTCCTACCCCCCAAAAATTCAGCAAATGGTGCTGCATTAATGAGGTATCACATGGAAAAAGAATGAAATGTGACCCTGCCACATAGCATATAAAAAAAATAAAATTACTTTAAGCTCCATATTTCTATTGGATTCATTTTTATAATTTATGTCTCTTTACTGAAATTGTCATCATTTTCCTTTAGTTCTTTGTATTTTCCTGTAGCTTTTTGAACATGTTTAAGATAGTTTTTTTTAAGTCTTTGGTATGTCCAATGGTTTATCTTTCTCATTGTTGGTTTCTGTCACTTCATTTCCTTCCTTTAAATGGTTTATCTTTTTTTTTTTTTTTTTTTTGAGCTGGGAGAAAGATCATTTATTTTAACCTTTCTTTCTGTGCTACATGCTAAATAAGTTCTTCTTATTAATCTTTCAACTCCCTAATTCTGTCTTCAACTATGTTTCTTCTGCTGTTAAACCAAATCAAGTTATTATTTATTTTATTTTTCTTTTCAAGAAATTTTGTTTTGTTCTTTTAAAAACTTGCTAATAACTTTTTTTTTATTATTAACGGAAAGAAAAAAAAAAGAAATTAACACAACATTTAGAAATCATACCATTCTACATATGCACTCAGTAATTCTTAACATCATCACATAGATGCATGATCATTGTTTCTTAGTACATTTGCATCGGTTTAGAGGAACTAGCAACACAACAGAAAAAGATATAAAATGTTAATATAAAGAAAAGAAATTAAAGTAGTAATAATAGTAAACAACAACAACAAACAAACCAACAAGCAAACAAAAACAAAAACAAAAAAAAACCCTATAGCTCAGATGCAGCTTCATTCAGTATTTTAACATGATTATTTTACAATTAGGTATTATTGTGCTGTCCATTTTTGAGTTTTTGTATCTAGTCCTATTGCACAGTCTGTATCCCTTCAGCTTCAATTACCCATTGTCTTACCCTGTTTCTAACTCCTGCTGGACTCTGTTACCAATGACATATTTCAAGTTTATTCTCGAATGTCCGTTCACATCAGTGGGACCATACAGTATTTGTCCTTTAGTTTTTGGCTGGATTCACTCAGCATAATATTCTCTAGGTCCATCCATGTTATTACATGGTTCATAAGTTTATCTTGTCTTAAAGCTGCATAATATTCCATCGTATGTATATGCCACAGTTTGTTTAGCCACTCTTCTGTTGATGGAGATTTTGGCTGTTTCCATCTCTTTGCAATTGTAAATAACGCTGCTATAAACATTGGTGTGCAAATGTCCATTTGTGTCTTTGCCCTTAAGTCCTTTGAGTAGATACCTAGCAATGGTATTGCTGGGTCGTATGGCAATTCTATATTCAGCTTTTTGAGGAACCGCCAAACTGCCTTCCACAGTGGTTGCACCATTTGACATTCCCACCAACAGTGGATAAGTGTGCCTCTTTCTCCGCATCCTCTCCAGCACTTGTCATTTTCTGTTTTGTTGATAATGGCCATTCTGGTGGGTGTGAGATGATATCTCATTGTGGTTTTGATTTGCATTTCTCTAATGGCCAGGGACATTGAGCATCTCTTCATGTGCCTCTTGGCCATCCGTATTTCTTCTTCTGGTAGGTGTCTGTTTAAGTCTTTTTCCCATTTTGTAATTGGGTTGGCTGTCTTTTTGTTGTTGAGTTGAACAATCTCTTTATAAATTCTGGATACTAGACCTTTATCTGATATGTCGTTTCCAAATATTGTCTCCCATTGTGTAGGCTGTCTTTCTACTTTCTTGATGAAGCTCTTTGATGCACAAAAGTGTTTAATTTTGAGGAGCTCCCATTTATTTATTTCCTTCTTCAGTGTTCTTGCTTTAGGTTTAAGGTCCATAAAACCGCCTCCAGTTGTAAGATCCATAAGATATCTCCCAACATTTTCCTCTAACTGTTTTATGGTCTTAGACCTAATGTTTAGATCTTTGATCCATTTTGAGTTAACTTTTGTATAGGGTGTGAGAGATGGGTCTTCTTTCATTCTTTTGCATATGGATATCCAGTTCTCTAGGCACCATTTATTGAAGAGACTGTTCTGTCCCAGGTGAGTTGGCTTGACTGCCTTATCAAAGATCAAATGTCCATAGATGAGAGGGTCTATATCTGAGCACTCTATTCGATTCCATTGGTCGATATATCTATCTTTATGCCAATACCATGCTGTTTTGACCACTGTGGCTTCATAATATGCCTTAAAGTCAGGCAGCACGAGACCTCCAGCTTCGTTTTTTTCCCTCAAGATGTTTTTAGCAATTCGGGGCACCCTGCCCTTCCAGATAAATTTGCTTATTGGTTTTTCTATTTCTGAAAAATAAGTTGTTGGGATTTTGATTGGTATTGCATTGAATCTGTAAATCAATTTAGGTAGGATTGACATCTTGACTATATTTAGTCTTCCAATCCATGAACACGGTATGCCCTTCTATCTATTTAGGTCTTCTGTGATTTCTTTTAACAGTTTTTTGTAGTTTTCTTTATATAGGTTTTTTGTCTCTTTGGTTAAATTTATTCCTAGGTATTTCATTCTTTTAGTTGCGATTGTAAATGGGATTCGTTTCTTGATTTCCGCCTCAGCTTGTTCATTACTAGTGTATAGAAAAGCTACAGATTTTTGAATGTTGATCTTGTAGCCTGCTACTTTGCTGTACTCATTTATTAGCTCTAGTAATTTTGTTGTGGATTTTTCTGGGTTTTCTACATATAGTATCATATCGTCTGCAAACAGTGATAGTTTTACTTCTTCCTTTCCAATTTTGATGCCTTGTATTTCTTTTTCTTGCCTAATTGCTCTGGCTAGAACTTCCAACACAATGTTGAATAATAGTGGTGATAGTGGACATCCTTGTCTTGTTCCTGATCTTAGGGGGAAAGTTTTCAATTTTTCCCCATTGAGGATGATATTAGCTGTGGGTTTCTCATATATTCCCTCTATCATTTTAAGGAAGTTCCCTTGTATTCCTATCTTTTGAAGTGTTTTCAGCAGGAAAGGATGTTGAATCTTGTCAAATGCCTTCTCTGCATCAATTGAGATGATCATGTGATTTTTCTGCTTTGATTTGTTGATATGGTGTATTACATTAATTGATTTTCTTATGTTGAACCATCCTTGCATACCTGGGATGAATCCTACTTGGTCATGATGTATAATTCTTTTAATGTGTTGTTGGATACGATTTGCTAGAATTTTATTGAGATTTTTGCATCTGTATTCATTAGAGAGATTGGTCTGTAGTTTTCTTTTTTTGTAATATCTTTGCCTGGTTTTGGTATGAGGGTGATGTTGGCTTCATAGAATGAATTAGGTAGTTTTCCCTCCACTTCGATTATGTTGAACAGTTTGAGGAGAGTAGGTACTAATTCTTTCTGGAATGTTTGATAGAATTCACATGTGAAGCCGTCTGGTCCTGGACTTTTCTTTTTAGGGAGCTTTTGAATAACTAATTCAATCTCTTTACTTGTGATTGGTTTGTTGAGGTCGTCTATTTCTTCTTGAGTCAAAGTTGGTTGTTCATGTCTTTCCAGGAACCTGTCCATTTCTTCTAAATTGTTGTATTTATTAGCGTAAAGTTGTTCATAGTATCCTGTTATTACCTCCTTTATTTCTGTGAGGTCAGTAGTTATGTCTCCTCTTTCATTTCTAATCTTATTTATTTGCATCCTCTCTCTTCTTCTTTTTGTCAATCTTGCTAAGGGCCCATCAATCTTGTTGATTTTCTCATAGAACCAACTTCTGGTCTTATTGATTTTCTCTATTGTTTTCATGTTTTCAATTTCATTTATTTCTGCTCTAATCTTTGTTATTTCTTTCCTTTTGCTTGCTTTGGGATTAGTTTGCTGTTCTTTCTCCAGTTCTTCCAAGTGGACAGTTAATTCCTGCATTTTTGCCTTTTCTTCTTTTCTGATAAAGGCATTTAGGGCAATAAATTTCCCTCTTAGCACTGCCTTTGCTGCATCCTATAAGTTTTGATATGTTGTGTCTTCATTTTCATTTGCCTCTAGGTATTTACTAATTTCTCTTGCAATTTCTTCTTTGACCCACTTGTTGTTTAAGAGTGTGTTGTTGAGCCTCCATGTATTTATGAATTTTCTGGCACTCCGCCTATTATTGATTTCCAACTTCATTCCTTTATGATCCGAGAAAGTGTTGGGTATGATTTCAATATTTTTAAATTTGTTAAGACTTGCTTTGTGACCCAGCATATGGTCTATCTTTGAGAATGATCCATGAGCACTTGAAAAAAAGGTGTATCCTGCTGTTGTGGGATGTAATGTCCTATAAATGTCTGTTAAGTCTAGCTCATTTATAGTAATATTCAGGTTCTCTATTTCTTTATTGATCCTCTGTGTAGATGTTCTGTCCATTGATGAGAGTGGTGAATTGAAGTCTCCAACTATTATGGTATATGTGTCTATTTCCCTTTTCAGTGTTTGCAGTGTATTCCTCACGTATTTTGGGGCATTCTGGTTCGGTGCGTAAATATTTATGATTGTTATGTCTTCTTGTTTAATTGTTCCTTTTATTAGTATATAGTGTCCTTCTTTGTCTCTTTTAACTGTTTTACATTTGAAGTCTAACTTGTTGGATATTAGTATAGCCACTCCTGCTCTTTTCTGGTTGTTATTTGCATGAAATATCTTTTCCCAACCTTTCACTTTCAACCTATATTTATCTTTGGGTCTAAGATGTGTTTCCTGTAGACAGCATATAGAAGGATCCTGTTTTTTAATCCATTCTGCCAGTCTATGTCTTTTAATTGGGGAATTCAGTCCATTGACAGTTAGAGTTATTACTGTTTGGATAATATTTTCCTCTACCATTTTGCCTTTTGTATTATATATATCATATCTGACTTTCCTTCTTTCTACACTTTTCTCCATGTCTCTCTCTTCTGTCTTTTCGGTTCTGACTCTAGTGCTTCCTTTAGTATTTCTTGCAGAGCTGGTCTCTTGGTCACAAATTCTCTTAGTGACTTTTTGTCTGAGAATGTTTTAATTTCTCCCTCATTTTTGAAGGACAATTTTGCTGGATATAGGAGTCTTGGCTGGCAGTTTTTCTCTTTTAGTAACTTAAATATATCATCCCACTGTGTTCTAGCTTCCATGGTTTCTGCTGAGAAATCTACACATAGTCTTATTGGGTTTCCCTTGTATGTGACGGATTGTTTTTCTCTCGCTGCTTTCAAGATCCTCTCTTTCTCTTTGACCTCTGACATTCTAACTAGTAAGTGTCTTGGGGAACGCCTATTTGTGTCTAATCTCTTTGGGGTGCGCTGCACTTCTTGGATCTGTAATTTTAGGTCTTTCATAAGAGTTGGGAAATTTTCAGTGATAATTTCTTCCATTAGTTTTTCTCCTCCTTTTCCCTTCTCTTCTCCTTCTGGGATACCCACTACACATATATTTGTACGGTTCACATTGTCCTTGAGTTCCCTGATACCTTGTTCAAATTTTTCCATTCTTTTCCGGATAGTTTCTGTTTCTTTTTGGAATTCAGATGTTTCATCCTCCAAATCACTAATTCTATCTTCTGTTTCTTTAAATCTGTCGTTGTAGGTATCCATTGTTTTTTCCATCTTTTCTACTTTATCTTTCACTTCCATAAGTTCTGTGATTTGTTTTTTCAGTTTTTCTATTTCTTCTTTATGTTCAGCCCATGTCTTCTTCATGTCCTCCCTCAATTTATCGATTTCGTTTTTGAAGAGGTTTTCCATTTCTGTTCGTATATTCAGCATTAGTTGTTTCAGCTCCTGTATCTCATTTGAACTATTGGTTTCTTCGTTTGACTGGGCCATATGTTCAATTTTCTGAGTGTGATCCGTTATCTTCTGCTGGCGTCTGGGCATTTAGTCAGATTTCCCTGGGTGTTCGACCCCACAGGTTGAAAGAGTTTTCTGTGCAATCTCTGGGTTCTGTTTTTCTTATCCTGCCCAGTAGGTGGCGCTCGTGGCACACGTTTGTCTACGGGTTCCACCAGTGAAAGTTGCTGTGGGTCCTTTAACTCTGGAAAATTCTCGCCGTAGGGGAGGTTCGGCAGCCGAAGCGTCTTGGAAGAATGCCAGCCGGCCTGGGGTTCCGAATGCAGGGAGGGTCGCCGGCCGCCACAGCACGGGAGAGCGTCCGGCCGAATTAGCTAGTCGGCCCGGGGCACCAAGCGTGGCGGGAGGGCGCCAGCTGTCGCAGCCCGGGAGAGTGCACTATTCCCAGCCGACAGGGGAGTCACGTGTTTGGAAGGGATCCCCCGGTCACTGTTCTCCGCAGTCTGGGAATTTCCGACCCAACTATCTCAGTTGTTCCAGGGGGCCTCGTGTGGTGGGGGCACCAGCCGCCGCGGCCTAAGGGGACCGCCTGTCCAATTCTACCAGCTGGCCTGGGAAGGTGGAAGGGAGGGACTCCGGTCGCTTGCCCAGGAAAGCCCGTGCCCCTTGGTGATCTCACCGGAGCTGGTTCTCCCAGATAGTCAGCCGTTCCAGGATGGGGTACGCCGTCCCTTTACTCTCCCTCGTGGCTCCGGGAGCTGCTCTGTATTATCTCCACTCCCCCAGTAGCTGTTCTGGAGGAGGAAAGGTGAGGGCGGCAAGGCTGTAGAGGCTGGTGGTGGAGGAGCCGGTGAAGGCGGGGGAAGAGGGCACCGTGGTGGTTGGAGAGCAGCTGGAGCAGGAGGGGGAAGAAGGGGGAGAAGGAGGGCGGGCGGGTCGGCTGCTGCGGGGCGTGGGCGCCACGCGGCGGGCCGGCGGAGAAAGAGAGGGGAGAAGGAGGGCGGGCGGGTCGGCTAAATGGTTTATCTTTTTCCTATTTTTTTTTTTGTATACTATGCTGGTTTGAAAGGATTATGTACCCTGTAAAAGCCATGTTTTAATCCTGACCCAATCTTGTGGGAGCAGGTGGTTCTTCTAATCCCTGTTCAGTACTATAGTTTGGAGACTTGATTAGATTATCTCTACTGAGATGTGACTCACCTAATTGTGGGTATTAACCTTTGATTAGCTGGAGATGTGACTCCACCCATTATAGGTGGGTCTTGGTTCGTTTCCTGGAATCCTTTAAAAGAGGAAATATTTAGGAGACACGAGCACAGCCACAAGAAACAGAGCTCACGCAGCCAGAGACATTTGGAGATGGTGAAGGAAAATGTCACTGGGGGAACTTCATGAAATAAGAAGCCTGGAGAGAAAGCTAGCAGACGCCGCCATGTTTGCCTCGTGCCTTTCCAGTTGAGAGAGAAACCCTGAACCTCACTGGCCTTCTTGAACCAAGGTATCTTTCATTAATGCCTTAAGCTGGACATCTTTATAGCCTTGCTTTAATTTGGATTTTCCATGGCTTTAAAACTGTAAACTAGCAACTTAGTAAGTTCCCCTTCTTAAAAGCCACTCCATTTCTGGTGTATCGCAGCTAGCAAACTAAAACATATGTCTTGTGATTTTTTTTATGTCTGGACCTTTGAATATTTTTTGTGTGTTTTAATATTTTTCTTGGGAAATATTCACACATATACAGTCCATACATGGTGTACAACCAATGGCTCACAAAATCATCACATAGTTGTGTATTCATTACCATGATCATTTTTAGAGCATTTGCATCACTCCAGAAAAGAAATAAAAAGAAAAAAGAAAAAAACTCATACATCCCATACTCCTTACCCCTCCCTCTCACTGACCACTAGCATTTCAATCTACCCAATGTTTTATCCTTTATCATCCTCCCATTATTTATTTATTTATTATCCTTATGTTATTTCTCATCTGTCCATACCCTAGATAAAAGGAGCATCAGTCACAGGGTTTTCACAATCACAAGTCACATTGTGAAAGCTATGTAGTTGTACAATCATCTTCAAGAATCAAGGCTACTGGAACACAGCTCAACAGTTTCAGGTACTTCCCTCAAGCCACTCCAATACACCATAAAACTAAAAAGGGATATCTATATAATGTGCTAGAATAACCTCCAGGATAACCTCTCGACTCTGTTTGAAATCTCTCAGCCACCAAAGCTTTATTTTGTCTCATTTCTCTCTTCTCCCTTTTGGTCAAGAAGGCTTTCTCAATTCCCTGATGCTGGGTCCCGGCTCATCCCAGGATTCCTGTCCCATGTTACCAGGGAGATTTACACCCCTGGGAGCCATGTCCCATGCAGGGGGGAGGGCAGTGAGTTCACCTGCCAAGTTGACTTAGAGAGAGAGGCCACATCTGAGCAACAAACAAGGTTCTCTGGGGGTGACTCTTAGGCATAATTATCAGTAGGCTTACCTTCTCCTTTGCAGGAATAAGTTTCACAGGGGCAAACCCCACGATTGAAGGCTCAGCCTATTTATTTGGTTGTCCTCACTGCTTGTGAGAATATCAGGAATTCCCCAAATGGGGAAGTTGAATATTTCCTCTTTTCTACCAAGTTCCCCAAAGGGACTTTGCAAATACTTCTTTATTCTCTACCCAAATTACTCTGGAATATATCGGGGTATCACACTAACCTGTACAAGCCAACAAGTCATAATCTATCCAAGATTCCATGTACTTATGGGTTCAACTAAACTGAAGCTAAATAAGGAAATGCACTACCCAAAATATAAATTTTGCACCAAATAAACATCTTTCCCTTTGGTCTCACACAGAAGTTGAAGTTTTAAAATATGGATCATATCATCCTTTACCCTGTTTTCTGATTTACCTATGCCTTTTCCAAATCAGTTTCATTCATATCTCTAGTTGAAGTCTGTGCTGGTTCGAAAGGAAGTATGCCCCCTAAGAAAAGCCATGTTTTAATATAAATCCCATTTTCATAAAGGTAGAATAATCTCTATTCAATACTGTATATTTGAAACTGTAATAAGATCATCTCCCTGGATGAGGGGGGTTAGTCAAGAGTGGTTGTTAAACTGGATCAGGGGACGACATGTCTCCACCCATTTGGTGGAGTCCTATAAAAGAGGTTGGTTTATTGGAGTCCTATAAAAGAGGAAATGTTTTGGAGAATGAGACATGCAGAGAGAGCAGAGAATGCTGCAGCACCACGAAGCAGAGCGTCCACCAGCCAGCAACCTTTGGAGATAAAGAAGGAAAACGTCTCCTGGGGAGCTTCATGAAACAGGAAGCCAGGAGAGAAAGCTAGCAGATGACACCATGTTCGCCATGTGTCCTTCCAGCTGAGAGAGAAGCCCTGACTGTGTTCGCCATGTACCTTCTCACTTGAGAGAGGAACCCTGAACTTCATCGGCCTTCTTGAACCAAGGTATCTTTCCCTGGATGCCTTTGATTGGACATTTCTATAGACTTGTTTTAATTGGGACATTTTGTTGGCCTCAGAACTGTAAACTAGTAACTTATTAAATTCCCCTTTTAAAAAGCCATTCCGGGTCCGGAGAAGATGGCAGCTTAGTAAGACGCGCGGGTCTTAGTTCCTCCTCCAGAACAGCAACTAAAGAAACAGAAACAATATGAAACAGCTCCCGGAACCACGACAGAGACCAAAAAGACAGCGTACCCCATTCTGGAACGGCTGAACGGGCAGGGAGAATCCGCTGCGGTGAGATACCCAAGGGGCGCGCTTTCCCGGGCCAGGGCGGCTGGCGACCGGGGTTCCTTCCACACACGTGGCTTCCCGGTCCGACTGGGAATGTTGGATAGCGGGGCCCTCCCACCACGCTTGGCGTCTCGGGCCAGCTGGGCAATTTGGACCGGCATTCCCCCAAGCTGCGGTGGCCGGCGACCCCCTCTCCACGCGCGGTTTCCCGGGCCGACTGCGAGATTCGGATTGGCAAGTTAAAGGAGCCACAGCATCTTTTACTGGTGGGACCCGCAGACAGACGAGCACCACGAGCGCCATCTTCTGGTCAGGAAAAGAAAAACAGAGCCCAGAGATTTCACAGAAAAACCTTTCAACCAGCCAGGTCCCACACCCAGGGAAATCTGATCAAATGCCCAGACACCAGCAGAAAATAATGGATCACACTCAGAAAATTGAAGATATGGCCCAGTCAAAGGAACAAACCAATAGTTCAAATGAGATACAGGAGCTGAGACAACTAATGCTGAATATACGAACAGAAATGGAAAACTTCTTCAAAAACCAAATCAATAAATTGAGGGAGGACATGAAGAAGACATGGGCTGAACAAAAAGAAGAAATAGAAAATCTGAAAAAACAAATCACAGAACTTATGGGAGTGAAGGACAAAGTAGAAAAGATGGAAAAAACAATGGATACCTACAATGGTAGATTTAAAGAGACAGAAGCTACAATTAGTGAACTGGAGGATGGAACATCTGAATCCCAAAAAGAAACAGAAACTATAGGGAAAAGAATGGAAAAACTTGAGCAGGGGATCAGGGAACTGAATGACAATATGAACCGCACAAATATACGTGTTGTGGGTATCCCAGAAGGAGAAGAGAAGGGAAAAGGAGGAGAAAAACTAATGGAAGAAATTATCACTGAAAATTTCCCAACTCTTATGAAAGACCTAAAATTACAGAACCAAGAAGTGCAGCGCACCCCAAAGAGAATAGACCCAAATAGGCATTCTCCAAGACACTTACTAGTTAGAATGTCAGAGGTCAAAGAGAAAGAGAGGATCTTGAAAGCAGCAAGAGAAAAACAATCCATCACATACAAGGGAAACCCAATAAGACTATGTGTAGATTTCTCAGCAGAAACCATGGAAGCTAGAAGACAGTGGGATGATATATTTAAATTACTAAAAGAGAAAAACTGCCAACCAAGACTTCTATATCCAGCAAAATTGTCCTTCAAAAATGAAGGAGAAATTAAAACATTTATAGACAAAAAGTCACTGAGAGAATTTGTGACCAAGAGACCAGCTCTGCAAGAAATACTACAGGGAGCACTAGAGTCAGATACGAAAAGACAGAAGAGAGAGGTATGGAGTAAAGTGTAGAAAGGAGGAAAATTAGATATGATATATATAAGACAAAAGGCAAAATGGTAAAGGAAAATATTATCCAAACAGTAATAACACTAAACGTTAATGGACTGAATTCCCCAATCAAAAGATATAGACTGGCAGAATGGATTACGCCCCAGCAATACCACTGCTAGGTATCTACTCAAAGGACTTAAGGGCAAAGACACAGACGGACATTTGCACACCAGTGTTTGTAGCAGCATTATTTACAATTGCAAAGAGATGGAAACAGCCAAAATGTCCATCAACAGACGAGTGGCTAAACAAACTGTGGTGTATACCTACGATGGAATATTATGCAGCTTTAAGACAGAATAAACTTATGAAGCATGTAATAACATGGATGGACCTAGAGAACATTATGCTGAGTGAGTCTAGCCAAAAACTAAAGGACAAATACTGTATGGTCCCACGGATGTGAACCGACATTCGAGAATCAACTTGGAATATATCATTGGTAACAGAGACCAGCAGGAGTTAGAAACAGGGTAAGATAATGGGTAATTGGAGCTGAAGGGATACAGACCGTGCAACAGGACTAGATACAAAAACTCAAAAATGGACAGCACAATAATACCTAATTGTAATGTAACTATGTTAAAACACTGAATGAAGCTGCACCTGAACTATAGTTTTTTTTGTTTGTTTGTATCTTTTGTTTTTGTTTTTTCTTTTTCCTTTTATATATATATATATTTATTATTATTATTATTTTAATTTCCTTCTCTATATTAACATTCTATATCTTTTTCTGTTGTTTTGCTAGTTCTTAAATGATGATCATACATCTATGTGATGATACTAAGAATTACTGAGTGCATATGTAGAATGGAATGATTTCTAAATGTTGCGTTAATTTCTTTTCTTTTTTTTAATTAATAAAAAAAAAATTAAAAAAAAAAAGCCATTCCGTTTCTGGTATATTGCATTCCAGCAGCTAGGAAATCAGAACAAATTCTGATCACTTTTTCAACTTTTTTAACAGTTCCTGTACGGGGTACTGCTGACTTTCATAGCTTCAGCGCTTTAACTGAGAGTCTTACGTGTTATGTACATACCTGAAGTTTCAGGGAACAACCAAGACAAACACAAATAACTCAATATCTCAGAATTTAGAAATAACAGACAACTCCTGAATAGATGCGACTGCTGTAAAAGCTTACAAAAGCCCTTTACAATAGGCACCAGCCTGATAACCTACTGTCAACTTTAATTCTCCAAAGTTTGTATCTTATAGTTAGTCCATATGAACGAGGCTTGATAATATTTGTCTTTTTGTTTCTGCCATTTCATTCAACACACTGTCCTCAAGGTCCATTCACCCAGTTGCATGCCTCACACCTTCATTCCTTCTTGCAGCCACCCAGTAGTCTGTTGTATGTGTACACCACAGTTCCCCTTCCATTCCGCAGTCGCTGTGCCCTTAGGACACCTCCATCCATTGCGAATGTCAAACACTGCTGCCATAAGCACCAGTGTGCCAATGGCATTCGTGTCCCCACTCTCACTTCCTCCAGGTATAGACCTAGCAACGAGGCTGCAGGATCATAACAGCTACCTTTCATGATCTTTCAGCTAGTTTAGCAGTTAACTGCTTCTCTCATTCAATTTTCATTTCTCGTTGCTGCTCCCTTTCCAACTCTTAGTTCTGCCTGTTCTGCCGCAATTTAAGCTCTCTTTTATTTTCTTGGTTTTTTTTACTTTGGTGTCTTTTCATGAAGCATCAGTATCTCTTTTCTTATATTCACCAACCTGGTATCATAGTGTTTAGCTTCAGCATTAATAGCCAACATAGAATGACATTCTTTAAATTTTGAAATCTCTTCTTGTTTCAGTGTGTCTAATAATACAACTTGGTTTTGGGTGAGTTCCTGGAGGGCTTGTTTTTATCTCTGCAGATCTGGCAAATAGTGAGAAAGCAATCCTGCCAATTGCCCCACAACTTTGTCTTCTACACTCAAGTCCTCTATTAACCCTTCGCTAGAGAGGTGTGTGCAGGTTTGAATTTGTGGACCCCAGAAAAGCCATGCCCTTTAATCCTCATTCAGTATTGCTGGGTGGGAGCTTTTTTAATGTTGCCAGGGAGATGTGACCCACCCAACTGTGGGTAGTAACTTTTGATTAGATGGTTTCCATGGAGATGTGTCTCCACCCATGCAAGGTGGGGTTGCTTACTGGGGCCCTTTAAGAGGGAAGCATTTTGGAAAAAGCTTGAGAGCCCACTCAGCCAGAGACCTTTGGAGATAAAGAAGAAAACCACCCCCGGTGGAGCTTCATGAAAGCCTGGAGAGAAAGCTGGCAGATGTCGCCATGTTCACTATGTGCCTTTCCAGTTGAGAGAGAAACCCTGAACTTCATTGGCCTTTCTTGAGTTAAGGTAACCCCTTGTTGGTGCCTTAAAAATTTGGACGTTTTTAAGAAACGAATCCCATTTACAATTGCAACTAAAAGAATAAAATACCTAGGAATAAATTTAACTAAAGAGACAAAAAATATATATAAAGAAAACTACAAAAAACTGTTAAAAGAAATCACAGAAGACCTAAATAGATGGAAGGGCATACCGTGTTCATGGATTGGAAGACTAAATATAGTTAAGATGTCAATCCTTTATCAACAAAACAGAAAATGACAAGTGCTGGAGAGGATGCGGAGAAAGAGGCACACTTATCCACTGTTGGTGGGAATGTCAAATGGTGCAACCACTGTGGAAGGCAGTTTGGCAGTTCCTCAAAAAGCTGAATATAGAATTGCCATATGACCCATTGCTAGGTATCTACTCAAAGGACTTAAGGGCAAAGACACAAACGGACATTTGCACACCAATGTTTATAGCAGCGTTATTTACAATTGCAAAGAGATGGAAACAGCCAAAATGTCCATCAACAGAAGAATGGCTAAACAAACTGTGGTATATACATACGATGGAATATTATGCAGCTTTAAGACAAGATAAACTTATGAAGCATGTAATAACATGGATGGACCTAGAGAATATTATGCTGAGTGAGTCCAGCCCAAAACTAAAGGACAAATACTGTATGGTCCCACTGATGTGAACGGACATTCGAGAATAAACTTGAAATATGTCACTGGTAACAGAGTCCAGCAGGAGTTAGAAACAGGGTAAGACAATGGGTAATTGAAGCTGAAGGGATACAGACTGTGCAACAGGACTAGATACAAAAACTCAAAAATGGACAGCACAATAATACCTAATTGTAAAGTAATCATGTTAAAACACTGAATGAAGCTGCATCTGAGCCATAGGGTTTTTTGTTTTTTTTTTACTATTATTACCACTTTTATTTCTTTTCTCTATATTAACATTTTATATCTTTTTCTGTTGTGTTGCTAGTTCCTCTAAACCGATGCAAATGTACTAAGAAACGATGATCATGCATCTATGTGATGATGTTAAGAATTACTGAGTGCATATGTAGAATGGTATGATTTCTAAATGTTGTGTTAATTTCTTTTTTTCTTTCTTTCCGTTAATAAAAAAAAAAGATGTCAATCCTACCTAAATTGATTTACAGATTCAATGCAATACCAATCAAAATCCCAACAACTTATTTTTCAGAAATAGAAAAACCAATAAGCAAATTTATCTGGAAGGGCAGGGTGCCCCGAATTGCTAAAAACATCTTGAGGAAAAAAAACAAAGCTGGAGGTCTCACGCTGCCTGACTTTAAGGCATATTATGAAGCCACAGTGGTCAAAACAGCATGGTATTGGCATAAAGATAGATATATCGACCAATGGAATCGAATAGAGTGCTCAGATATAGACCCTCTCATCTATGGACATTTGATCTTTGATAAGGCAGTCAAGCCAACTCACCTGGGACAGAACAGTCTCTTCAATAAATGGTGCCTAGAGAACTGGATATCCATATGCAAAAGAATGAAAGAAGACCCATCTCTCACACCCTATACAAAAGTTAACTCAAAATGGATCAAAGATCTAAACATTAGGTCTAAGACCATAAAACAGTTAGAGGAAAATGTAGGGAGATATCTTATGAAACTTACAATTGGAGGCGGTTTTATGGACCTTAAACCTAAAGCAAGAGCACTGAAGAAGGAAATAAATAAATGGCAGCTCCTCAAAATTAAACACTTTTGTGCATCAAAGAGCTTCATCAAGAAAGTAGAAAGACAGCCTACACAATGGGAATCAATATTTGGAAACGACATATCAGATAAAGGTCTAGTGTCCAGAATTTATAAAGAGATTGTTCAACTCAACAACAAAAAGACAGCCAACCCAATTACAAAATGGGAAAAAGACTTGAACAGACACCCACCAGAAGAGGAAATATGGATGGCCAAGAGGCACATGAAGAGATGCTCAATATCCCTGGCCATTAGAGAAATGCAAATCAAAACCACAATGAGATATCATCTCACACCCACCAGAATGGCCATTAGCAACAAAACAGAAAATGACAAGTGCTGGAGAGGATGCGGAGAAAGAGGCACACTTATCCACTGTTGGTGGGAATGTCAAAGGGTGCAACCACTGTGGAAGGCAGTTTGGCGGTTCCTCAAAAAGCTGAATATAGAATTGCCATACGACCCAGCAACACCATTGCTGGGTATCTACTCAAAGAACTTAAGGGCAAAGACACAAATGGACATTTGCCCACCAATGTTTATAGCAGCGTTATTTACAATTGCAAAGAGATGGAAACAGCCAAAATGTCCATCAACAGACGAGTGGCTAAACAAACTGTGGTATATACATACGATGGAATATTATGCAGCTTTAAGACAGAATAAACTTATGAAGCATGTAATAACATGGATGGACCTAGAGAACATTATACTGAGTGAGTCTAGTCAAAAACTAAAGGACAAATACTGTATGGTCCCACTGATGTGAACGGACATTCGAGAATAAACTTGGAATAGGTCATTGGTAACAGAGTCCAGCAGGAGTTAGAAACAGGGTAAGATAATGGGTAATTGGAGCTGAAGGGATACAGAGTGTGCAACAGGACTAGATACAAAAACTCAAACACTGAATGAAGCTGCATCTGAGCTATAGGTTTGTTTTTTTTTTACTATTATTATTACTTTTATTTCTTTTCTCTATATTAACATTCTATATCTTTTTCTGTTGTGTTGCTAGTTCTTCTAAACCGATGCAAATGTACTAAGAAACGATGATCATACATCTATGTGATGATGTTGAGAATTGCTGATTGCATGTGTAGAGTGGTGTGATTTCTAAATGTTGGGTTAATTTCTTTTTTTCCGTTAATTAATAAAAAAAAATTTGGATGTTTTTATAGACTTGTTTTAATTTGGACATCTTCACAGCCTTGGAATTGTAAACTAGCAACTTAATAAATTCCCCTTTTTAAAGGCCTTTCCGTTTTTGGTATATCCCATCTGGCAGCTTGCAAACTAGAACAAGGTATCACTTAAACCGGCTTCATCTCCCAGACCCTCAGGCTGTCAGGAGGCCCTGTCAGGACCCCGTCAGGGGGCAGCAGCCCAGTGACATTTCATGTCTGTCCCACTGGGGACAAGGAAGGGACAGTCCACTAGGCTGTCCAAAGCAAAAAGTTGGCACCCAATGCCCCCAGGGCCCTACCAGACAAATGCAGAGGTCGCATTTTGAATATTTTGACATGTGAACTCTGGAAATCAGAGCCTACCTCTTCTCCAGGGTTTGCTATTTGTTGTTCTTTCTTTTTTTTTTTCCATCTTATTGTTGAAAGTTACAAGTGTCTATTTGTTTAGTGATTTTTTTTTCCAAATTATGCAGTGACTGCATCCCTTGACATATGTAGGTACTGAAATCTCTGTTCCTTAAGCTTATATTCTGCTAGTGTTATGACAGAGCTTGCTTAAATGCCAGGAGCTAAACACAACAACAAAAACAATGAAAGAAAAGTCCTTTCCCAATCTTCGCAGATTGGCCCCGTGCTGGTTTTTTCTCCACTAAGCCAGCCTTACAGTGTGCCTTAGATTGGACATCTCCATAGATCTGTTGTAATTTGGCAAATTTCACAGCCTTAGAATTGTAAACTTGCAACTTATTAAATTCCCCTTTTTAAAAGCTGTTCCATTCCTGGTATATTGCATTCTGGCAGCTAGCCAACTAGAACAGTTGTCTTTTCCTTGATTCAGTACTTGCCCAGTTAAAGTGTTTTCTAGAGCTCTGACAATGTTGCTTGCCAGTTCCTGCTACTTATTCAATGGCACGTCACTGTGAGAGGACAGAACTCTGGAGCCTCTCACTCTACTATCTTGCTAACGTGCTTGGTAAATATTTGTGAACAAATGAATGAATCAGCCTGCCTACGGATACGGTGCTAGCAGCGGAAGGCAGAGACAGAGGTAACCCCAGACCTGACATCAAGGTCTGGGCTCTGTTTGGAGCCACCTCTGGCGATCACCAGGCAGGGATGCAGAACTGCCTGCCACTCACTCCTGGAATACCCACCTGGGTCACGTGGTCCAGCCCTCACCAGGGTTATTCCAGAAGATTCTCACTAGTGACGATTTCCTCGGGTGACAAATAGGCTTCACTGTTTTTTTTTTTCTTTTATGTGTTTTCCTTTCTGACTCATTGCTTTTGACATTCATTTCCATCCAGTAATCTGGAGAGCCAGGAGATCTCTGAGTAAAGGTTATCATGCGTAGAAGCAAGTAACACACGCCATCAGTCAAATGACCCAGGGAGCTGTGACAAGTGGGAGGGGCCACTTGCATCAGAATGTTGTGTGTTTTCCCAGGGTGGGTGGGGATTTTTCTTTATCTGAAAAAAAAAAAAAATCAAACACAGGATGATAGGGGACACAAAAAGGAAAAAATCCCAGGTTTCCTCCAGCCTGGCGAGCGGGGGACTCGGCTATTTTAATAGTCACTTTCCACAAATGGAATCCAAGGGCAAAAGAATAAGCATATTTACTCAGGTGGAGGTTTATTGCGTTACTCTCTAAACTAGTACTGTGCTTCTCCCTTGCGGCAATCCTTTGCTCTCTTGGGACCGACCTCGGAAGCTCTGATTACATGCACGGGAGGCCGGGGCGCTATTTACCGGAAGTTGGTTTACCTCTTAGCAGCACACCTGTTAAGGCGGTTTCACTTTCCCCGCGGTCGAGCCACTGCTGCACCTGGACAGCAGGTGGGG
Organism: Tamandua tetradactyla; assembly: GCF_023851605.1. Taxonomy (NCBI): domain Eukaryota; kingdom Metazoa; phylum Chordata; class Mammalia; order Pilosa; family Myrmecophagidae; genus Tamandua; species Tamandua tetradactyla. Next base: position 6,519,856 of record NC_135335.1, read on the forward strand.
CCCTTTGGCTTCATTCCCGCACGCTTCCTGGGGTTGGGGTGGGGGGTGCCTGCGTGCGGGGCCCAGGTGACTAGGAAGGATCAGGCTGGGTGTTGAGGAGTGTCTGGCTTCCCTTTTCTCCCCCACCCCCCGGCAGGTTGGAGGGGGCCCCTTTCCAGGGCGACTCTCCGACAAACCAGAGCTACTTTTATTTCCTGCGCCTGCCGGTCAAACCGCATTTTTGTTCTAGGGGTAAGAGGGTGAGGTGAGGGACTGAGCCTCTCCAGCCCTCCTGAAATAAAGGGCCACGTGGAGCAAGGCTGGCCCCCCAAAAGTCACCCCACCCCACCCCACCGGCTGCCTGGGAGTGCGCCACGCCAAGTACATACCCGCTGGACAGCTTCTGTGCTTTCCTAGCTACGTGAGTGGGAGCACATACTTCCCCTTGCTGAGCCTCAGTTTACTAATCTGGAAAAGGGGGATAAGAATAGCGCTTTGTTTTTTTTTTTACCCTGATGATGAAAAAGAGATGGTATTGGGTAAGCCCAAGTCATGGGGCTACGCCCCCAGTTGTCCCCCACCCCAGCCCAGGTCTGTGCCTGGCCCCCTGGACTCCTCGCCCTTGCCCTCAGGGGCCTCTCCTTTCTGCCTCTGACGCGCACCCTCTCCAGCTGCCACCTGTTTAAACTGCCTTCCTCAAAGCCTTCCCCTTTCCATCCCAAATGCCCCTCACCAGGCCAGTTGGAGCTGCTCTAGATCCCAGGCTTTCCCTCCTCTGGCTGGTGCCACTCTGCCAGCCCCGGTGACCTCCCTTCTGTCCCCAAGGATGCTGCGCCATCCCTGTGCCCACCCCCCCTCTTTCCGCAGGGGTCTCTCAGATGCTTTGCTGCCCGGACAACCTCCCCTACAGAGCCCCGAACAGGCACGAGCTCCTGAAAGGCACAGGGGCTCTGAGGGGGTTGGAACTCAGCCTTCCCCAAGGGGATGATGCCCAGCAGGGGACGCTGACACACAGATACCAGGGAAGTAGGAGAAAGGCCCATGTCCATGTACATGAGAAGCACTGAGGGAATACACAGGAAGGCCCTGATTTCTGCTGGAGAGTCAAAGCGGGCTTCATGGAGGAGGTGAGCTTCAGAAGGTCTTCAGGTATGAATAGGAGTCAATAAACCCAACAGGCAGGAAGACAGGGGCCATCTGGCCAGCCTAGGAGGTGTTTTGTGGAAAGGAGGACAGGGAGTTCAGTGTGACGGATCCAGAAGGTATGAAGGGGAATGGGTGGGGCCCAGCCTGACACCCTAAGAACAAGGGAGGGGTGGACAGGGGGTTAAGGGCGAGGAGCCTTGGGCAGATCCTGTCTCCCCACTTCTAACGTGGCAGATTGACCTGCTTGAACTTCGGTTTCCTCTTCTATAAAACGGGGGTGATAGCAGCTGGCTCATTGAGGGCTAAATGCCAAAGAGAGCAAAGGTGCAAAAATACGTGGTCAGTATTCCGTAACTGTCCTCTGCTTTTTCTGTTTCCTGGAATTTCATTCCAAAGGCAGCGCTTCTTTCCGGCTTCCCCCCACAGGCCCCGCCCCCGCCCCTACCCCCCACCTCCTCCTGGGCCTAGCAGTGGTCATCCCAGCAGGTCCAGGCTGCTCGTTGTTCAGGGGACAGAGGAAGCGCAGGCCAGCAAGGTGACTTACCCGGGGCCACACACGAGTAGGAGCCAGAGGTGGGCAGCCTGAGTCTCCTGTGCCGGCCGTGCCCGGCCACGCCCAGGAGGCAGCTGGGGGCTCCGACTCAGCCTGGCCAGCGTGGCAGCTGCTGTCCACATGTGACGGGCGTTTGTTTCGCTGCAGCCACTCACCAGAGGGGTTAATGTGCAATTACCCCCAGGCCTGGCAGCTGCAGCTGGGGGGTTTGGGTGGGGGGGCAGCTCCTGTGCCCACAGCCTGCTTGTCCTTCCACCCCCACAGAGTGACATGGATCAGCTCCTGCCTTAAAGGGCCCCTGGCCAAAAGCTCAAGGTGTCTCTCTTGGCTCTTGGGAATGCCCAACGCTGGCAAGCCTGGGAGGAGGAGCCGGAGGCTCCGAGTGGGGCAATAACGCAGCCAGTGCCATCTGGCTTCGAGGTCCCACCACACTGGGCTGGGCTCAGGCCTGGGGACCCCTGGGAAGTCTGGGTGGGATGTGGCTGGCAGTATGTTGGGTGGGGGGTGGCACTGTTTGGTGGGCCTGGGGACCCCCAGGTTATGAAGGTCTCCACACTTGTTTTTCCTTCTGCCTGGGACCTCTGAGCTCATCCCCCTACCTGAGCTCATCCCCCCACTTTGGGGGAGCCCCCTGGCCAGTCTGCTGTCCTCCACCTGACGATCTGGCAGCCGAGGTGGCCGCAGGGGTGGGGCAGCAGCCTCTCTCACCACTGCCTGCTGCGGCCCCGTGCAGGGGAGCATAGGGGGCTGCAGGGGCGGCAGGGAACCCCCCATCCTACACACAATCCGCACCCCCAGAGCACCAAGCTTGCACAGTTAGCTTCACCCAGTTTCATGGCACCCTCTGGAACGGCCCCTGTACAGCCATGAAATGCAGAGAGGGAAACTGAGGCCCCAGGTGGGCAGCAGCAGAGGCAGAGCTGGCACAAGGCCCTAAGTCTCTCCCCTCTGCTGACTTCTTTCCCTGCAGGTGACAAGAAGGGAAAGTGGAACCCGGGTGAGGGAGTGCCCGGGCTGTGGGTGCAGGGACAGGGCTTCTCTCTGCCACCCCAGAAGGAGGAAGCGGGGTGGGGGCATGCCAGGCTGCCCAGTGGGGCGGGGTCTCTGGGGAGAGCATCTGCCCCTACACAGCCCTGCCAGCCTCCTGCTGGGCAGGGCTCGAACCCGCGCTGTCCACCCCTATCCGGTGCCCGGGACAGTGAGGACACGTGAGGGGCAGCCAGGTGACCTCTGGGTCCCTGGAGAGGCAGAGCCAGCCGCGGTTTGGACCACTGGGTCAGACACACACTCGGGCAGCGTGGCTGGCTGCTTGCTGTTGGCCGCATCGCTAGGAAAGGTCTCGGTGCCAGCGGGGCTGAGAGGGGCCTGCCAAGACCGGCTGACCTTGGACCCCGGCCACTGCCAGGAATGCACAGGCCTGAGCTCTTCCCCTCCCCCACCTTTGGCCGAGGCTCCCACGAGGCTGCCTGCCCAGCCCCTCACTGCGTCATTCCATGCATTCATTCACTCACTCGCTCATTCATCCCGGGTGTTCGCTGAGCTCCCTCTCCGGCCACGACCTACACCAGCCATCCAGTGGGTGCTGGGAATCCCCCCACCCGGCCTTCAGGTCACCCACAGTCTGATGGGGCAGGGTTGGGGTGGGGGCAGACAGACAGATACACTCACAGCTTGATTTGGGCTCTGATGAGGGCAGCCCGGAGGTCAGAGAGCACGGAGAAAGCATCGGGTGCCCGGGGCGGAGGCATGGCAGGGAGGGTTTCTCAGAGGAAGCGTCCTTCAGGCTGGGCTTCGAAGAGGTTGGACAAGGCGCTGGCCTCATCCCCTGGCACGCCAAGGTCCCCCACCCCCCAAGCTGCTCTCACTCATTTATTCACCACAGCCTTTTCCCTGGGCTGACAGCAGGGCCTCACTGGCTTTAGAATACAGTGATGGCATTTAGAAAAGCAAATTAAGAGGGGGCACCATGCAGCTGGGATAATTCAGGCTCCAGGAACAGATCAGCCTGGGTTTAAGCCCAGATTCAGCTGCTTCCTGACGGCATCCTTAGTCTTTCTGAGCCTCAGTTTTCGCCTCTGTAAAATGGGTGCTCACGGGGTGCTGGTGAGGACTAAATGAGATGACTTAGTTCAATGTGCTTGGCACAGCTCCTGGCACTGGATAAGCTCCCAATCACGGCCCAGCTGTTGGAAGAGGTGCCTGAGACAGAGGCTGGTGCTACTGCCCACTCCCCTCCTCCAATGAACACCCCTTCCCCCACTGTTCTATAGCCAGTGTCCTCAACTACTCTAAAACCTTCCTTTCCAGGTTCTGCATCAGTCAGGGTTCAGCAGGAAAACAGGATCTTGAGCAGAAAGGGACTGAATACAGGGAATTGGCATTAGAGACTGACAAGAAAAAAAAGGAAGACTTGGGGAGATGAAGGTCAGGGAAGCAGCCCTCGTCAATGAGAAACCAGGAAGCTCAGGCTCCTGCAAAAATGAACGGGTGTTTTTCTAATTAATTAACCCAGAGTTATAACAAAGCATATATCGCTAATTGAGTAAAATATAACATATTTGGCATGGCAAATATATCATACATGGTTTTTAAAGACAAGTATCAGATTAGAAATCTTTGCACTTTTTATGATGGAGGAAACATTATTATTTGCTATTGTTCTAGTTTGCTAGCTGCCAGAATGCAAAATACCAGGTATGGAGTGGTTTTTTAAAAGGGGAATTTAAAAAAGTTACTAGTTTACAGTTCTAAGGCCGAGAAAATGTCCCAATTAAAACAAGTCTATAGAAATGCCCAATCAAAGGCATCCAGAGAAAGATACCTTGGTTCAAGAAGGCCGATGAAGTTCAGGGTTTCTCTCTCAAGGGAGAAGGCACATGGCGAGCAGGGCGGAGAAGGCACATGGCGAACAGGGCGTCATCTGCTAGCTTTCTCTCCAGGCTTCCGGTTTCATGAAGCTCCCCGGGAGGCTTTTTCCTTCTTCATCTCCAAAGGTCACTGACTGGTGGACTCTCTGCTTCTTGTGCCTATGTTCTCTGTTCTCTCCGAATCTCCTGGCTTTCCCTCTTGTCATTCTCTTTTATAGGATTCCAGTAAACTAATCAAGACCCACCCGAATGGGTGGAGACATCTCCACCTAATCCAGTTTAACCACCAGTCTTGATTGAATCACATCCAGAGAGATGATCTAATTATAGCATCAAACAAAAAGTACTGAATAGGGATTAGAAGAAATGGCTGCTTTACAAAATGCGATTAGGATTAAAACGTGGCTTTTCTAGGGTGCATACGTCCTTTCAAACTGGCACAGCTATAATTCCTCAAATTTATAGCAGTCATCCCTATAGTTGCAGAAGGAAAGAATTCGAATAAGCAAATCATGGAAGAGGATATTCAAATGGTCAATAATCTCAGGAAATTTTATCTGTTATCAAGGCAGAACTATTGATCTATCAAATCAGTAGAACAGATATTGCTCTTAATGTCTCAGTCTGGCCAATATTAAGATTGAGATCACCTTTACTGCTAACACAGGTGCTTGAAAAAAAATGTGAGCTCTTACTTTTCTGTCACAAATATTAATTATCATAGAACTTTGGCAAAGCAATTTGCTTATAACTGTAAAATGGAAATTATACATGTTATTTGACTTTAAAAACTTTGGCACTGTATCATGCAGATATAAAATCTTAAGTAATTATGGGTGCAAAAAAAGTCTATCACTTGTTGCATGGTTTGTTATATGCAGAAACTGAAAATGATCTGAATTCACCAAACCAGTGAAAGGTCCAATACCCTATGATATATCTAAACCCATAGCATATAATACAGCTATTGAAAAGAATGAAATAGGTTCATAGCACTGAGCTAAACCAGATTTATAAAATACTTACTGAATGTCCAAATAAGAAATTTATAGCATAATAATATAAATATAAAGTTTGAATAATATACGTTATTATACACATATATGGATATATGTGTTTGCAAATGATACTAGAAACTTGGGCAAATTTATAGAAGCATGTAAATCAGACTCAACAGTGGGTATTTTAGTGCTGGCAGTGATTGTATGAAATATTAGGCTGGAAGGAATAGGGATAAAATACCCAGGCTTCAACTCTCCAAAAAAAAAAGTATAAAAATGTCATATGAATTAGATCTTAATTAGATAAAAAGTATTAAATGCACAGTTACCTACACGCATAAAGTTTTTCTAAGAATATATAGTGGTTGTGTTTTTGTCGTGGAAGTTCTCATGACTTCTATTTTCTTCACATTCTCCTTTATACTTATTTTGTTTTGCAATGAAAAACTAAAAGGGAGTAGAGGAAGTTTTAGAAATGCATTCTGTATTTAACTGCACTCTCTATGAACGGACCAACTTATTTTTCTACCTCTTAGTAAGAATAACTATTTTGGGGCACATATAAACTATAAATATACTGTATTTATTCAGTTTGGCTCTATAGGGATTTATTATACTTAGTACTATATAAAATGTAATATATAAAAATTTGAATTTTCTGATGTAAAAAAGGAATGTATCTAGTTTTATATCAATATCCAAAATGTATGATGTTGCTCACTTATTGGAAAAATTGTGCTTTATATTATTTTGAATTTTTCTACCACTTTGAAATCTGTAGTGCTTACACGAATATTGAAAGCACTTCTGTGTTATAAAATTACAATATCTTTGGAAAATAAAGCCTGCAATAAATTACAGTATCTATGGAAGAAAAAAAATATGAAGGAATGAGTATCAGAAAGACCCCAGAAGTCATTGGCAGGGTCTTATCTGGTAAAGCACACTCCTTCCAGGCACCATGGCCTCCCTTCAGCCTTCCAAGTCTCATGCCAAGGCCCACCGTTGACAGGCTGTAACCAGGTGCCCTGCTGCAGGGCATCCTCAGGCTTCCAGCCCCCAAAACACAGGCCAGCCATAGAGTGGGGACACGTTCTGCAAGGCGCCTGGGCACATCGGTGCCCCTACTGCAGAGGGGTGTGATGTCCACCGCCCACGTAGTCCTGGGCAAATCTCCGAACTTCTCCACGCCTACCTCCTTGCTGCAAAATGGGGACACTGCCAACAGCCGCCCTAAAGGGCAAAGGAGAAGGTTCTGTAGGATGATCCACATGGAAAGCTTGGCACTAGGGCCTGGTACCCGGTGAGCACTGGGCAAACCCTGGCTGCTGAGATCATTGGGTGACACCATTTGTTGGGGGAAGAGACCTTGGTTTCTTGGTTTAGCTGCCCCCACAGCTGATGCCCCTTCTGCAGCGTGGCGTTCCCAGCCATGGGAGTCTTGTTGAGACTGGGAGCAGGAGATTTGCTCCCCATTCCCCAGCCTCTGGGGCTCAGGCCCGTGGGGTCCTGGACAAAGACTCAGGGACCTCTGTGAGCTCTTGCAGCGGCCGTGGCTCTGGCACCTCATGGTGGCATTTCCCTGGAAGTGTCGGTGGGCCCTTGACCAGTCTGTTCCTGGAGAGATTCATGCTGTGGAGCCAACCACCTGCCTCCTTTCCATGAAGGTCTGGGAAGAGCCTTCCAGAAAGCTCCATGTCCACAGATGGAAAAAGGTGCAGCCATTGAAGGTGGTATTTTCAAAGAGCATCTACAACGAAGTGGGGAAATGCTCATGGTAAATTTTTAAGATGAAGTAGAATTTACATACCACACAGCCCTCAAATCTTAAAATACAGCTCGGTGTTTTGCACCGATAGCTACGCAACCAGTACCCAACTCAGCATTTGGAGCGTGTTCCCAGAAGGCTCTCGAGTGCCTCCTTCCAAAACAACTCTCTGCAGAAGGAAACCATTATCCTGACTTCTAACCCCATAGATTGGTTTTGCCTGTCCTAGAACTCCGTATAAGTAGAATCATACAGAGTGGACTCTTCCTGTCTGGCTTCTCTCGCTGCACCTGTGAGGTCCCTACCGGTGCACCCAGGGGTGTTTGAACTTCACGGGTTTTGAACATTCAGTTGTGCGGCTGTGTCGCAATTGTTAGCCCATGCAACTGATAACGGACACCGGGGTTATTTCTGATATGGGGCTGTTATGATAGTGATATTTGGCACAATCACGCCCGCCTTTTGGTGGACATTGGCACTCAGCTCTATTAGGCGTGCACCTGCCAGGTACATGTGTGTTCACATACGATGGTTTTGCAACACTTGCTTATGAAAATGCTCAGAATTACAGAAAATCTGAAAGAATTTTACAGTGAACTCCATGTATGCTCCACTTGGAGGCTGCAATGAGCATTCTCCTTACTTTTGTTGGTGCAATAACAGAATTTTAAGGGAGAAAAGAAAAAACAACAGAAAGAGAGGTGGGATACAAAATTATCCAAAAATATATATATAGCCCCAGAGGGACTGGAAGGAAATACAGCAAACCCCCAGTGTAGTAGATGACGGGGTTATACATTTTTAAAATGTTTTTTTTTTTTTTTGAGTAATTCCCAACTTTTCTGTAGTGAGCTTCTACTAATTCTTCAATGAAGGAAAAAACATTTTAAAGGGAAAAGCAGCTTTGTCATTTATAGGATTAGGATTTCTTTCCTTGGGAAAAGGAGACACTGGAGAGGTAAGAGGAGATGAGAGCGGGAGGAGGGGCAGACAGCACCCCTTCAAAGAAGGAGCCCTGGTAAGAGCTGAGTCCCAGGTCGGGGAGGAAAGCAGGAGGAGGCTGGGGGAAGACGATAGGCTCCAGTCATGCCTACCCACCTCTCCATGAGGCAGTGCTGGGCTTAGCAGAGCCCCCCAGGGGCAAGAAAAACTGTGCCCAAGCTGCCTAGCATCCCCTGGAGGGACCAGGTCATTTGCTGCTTTTGGGTCCTGCTGGGGCATTTCAGAATGTGGGCATCAAAGCTTGGGCTGGGAAAGGTAGCTTTGGGGGGAGGAATTAAAAATAAGAGTTGACTGAAGCAAGTAGAACAGAGGTAAAAGGTCCCTGAAGCCCTGGAACTCAGGTGTGTGTGCACTGGGCTGGGGCGGCCCTACCTCAGGCTGGAATGAGGTGATAAAAGTCATAGGGAAATATCTGATTCCAAGAAGGAATTTGGGTTAAAGTTATGGAGGAAGAGTTAAAGGCAAGAGGCCAGGACACTGTGTTATGCTGAGGTGTTTATTTCCATAAAAAACTTTAACAAAATTTGTGGAGTTTGCTGGCACTTACTGAGCTTGGCTTTTTAAATTAGCAATTATGTTTTTAAAAAGTCAAAGAGGTAAAAAAAATTAAATTTAAAAAAAGGTGAATGACACATTAAACTATCCAGGACAAAAGGCAGAGACACAGCACAAGGAAAGATAATGGAACAGGCCTTGTTTCAAACCCTGGATTTCTAACGCCACCCCAGGGTGCTGCAGAGACAGTCTCTGCCCAGGATGGAAATAGTTGGCACTCTTACCCCGCCAGCCATCCCCAACAAGTGCAGGCATTGCTAATCAATCACCACACTTTTTTCTCACTGAGCTTAGAATGTGCCTCAACCTCATTGGTGGGCAGACATTACCAGCCGCTCAGCGTTGGCTCCCAACACGTTTGCAAACTTCCCAGCCTAGCTGAGGTCCTTCCTGGGCCTTCTGGGCTCGGCCCGAGGAGGTGCAGGCCACACAGCCTCTCGTCCTCAGGAACCCACGACTTCTACTCCCCGGCAGCTTCCCCTGAGTCTCCTCCCTCCCTCCCGGTCTGAGAAAACTTATTTTGTCTGAAAGGTACAGATGCTTGACCCTGGCTTGGATGTCCTTCAGCCTCGAAGTCCCCTCAAGTCCTGAGCTTTTAAGCCTCCAAAGCCTGTTCTCGTTGCTCCTGAGGCAAAAGGTGCTGTGGGGTCTGCGTGTCAGAATGGGGAGCGTCCCAGTTTCTCATGAACCCCCAAAGCAGCTCCCCACACAAAATAGTTCCAGCGTGTGATGAGTTTTATGAAGGAGCTGAAGCAGTGCTGCAGAAAAAACTAAAAGAAGCGTCTCCTCCTGGTGGGCTAATCAGGGAAGACCTCTTGGAGGAGGTGACACTGAACTTCCCCTGAGGAAGAAGCCAGCTGTGTGAAGTCAGCGCAAGGAAGGAAAAACAGCAAGTGCCAAGGACTGTGACATGACTGTGTGATAGGAAGGGAGCCGGAAAAGGCAGGAGCAGATGTAAGTGGGTCTACTTATTTGAGGATGGACAAACAAGGCAGTTCTCTGCTGCTCTCTGTTTCCTCGATGGAGTCTGAAGCAAGGATAGGGCAGCAGGCAGTGGGAGATTTAACAACAAATAAGAAGGTATGAACTGGTCACCTCACAGGAGAAAGACAAACCTCCTGGGGCAAGACAGTAGTTCAAAGGATAGGACCTGGTGGACCCAAATTTCAGGGCTGGTGGCACATGGCATGACCGTGGGCCCAGGGGACAGAGGTGAGTGGCAGAAAAGAGGCGAGGGGGCCAAGAACAAAGGAAGCCAGGTGTTGCATGCATCACTCAGGTGGACACCGAGGTCACAGAATGCAATGGCAGAAGCCAGGTGAGGAATGGTTTTTTTCACTTTTAAGACACTTAGGAAGGGCCTGCTGTGTGCCAGGCACCGTTCTTAGCGCCTCACAACTGTGAATTCATTTCATCCTTCTGACAACCACGTGACGTGGGAAAAAACACTGTCCCCATTTTACAGGAGAGGAACAGAGGCACAGAGAGAATAACACCCGCCCAAGGTCAAATAGCCAAGAGGTGGAAGTGGGATTAGAACTCAGGCAGCGTACCTTCATCCTAAACGTTCAGTTCCTTCATTCATCGAGTCATTTGCTCGTGGAAATTGTCACTGAGCTCTTGCAGTGGGCCAGGCACCTGAAGAGGGAAAAAGGACAGGGTGTGTGGGGTCTCAGGGCCCAAATCCCAGGGGCGCGGACGGGAGAATTGGCGGGTGCAGCCCCCGGGGTAACGGTGCCCTCGAAGGCGCCTCGGGAACCTTTGCCCCGCCCCCGCGGCTCCAGGCCCCGCCCCCGCGGCTCCAGGCCCCGCCTCCCAGACCTCCTGGCGCCGCCTCTAATTGAGAAATCAACTCCATCTGCTTCGGGTCGGCTTGGAAACCTGCGGGAAGGAAAAAGGCAAAGCTTAGCATTAGCCCCGAACATCTTGGGGGGCAACTTTACCCCCCCCTCCCCAAAGCGGGGGGCCTTGGAGAGCAGGGAGGCCACGCGATGGGGGTGGTCGAACTGGGACGCTCCTAAGAGGCCCTGCTGCGGAAGGCCGTCTGGGGTTGGGGGGGACTCCCCCCCGCCCCCCCCCCAGACCTAGGGACTGTCCCCCGGCCCTAGTGGGCCGGCCTCGCCCCCGCAGGATGAGGCCCCCTCCCCCAGCCTGTGTGCACCCGCTCGTCCTTCCCCCTCCCCGCAGCCGCTGGAATCTTGTCGGACCAGATTCTTTGCCCTGGGGACAGTCCCCGACCTTGGAATTCGGCCCAGGCCGTGGGGCTGGGGAGAATGTCTGGCCGCAGCGTCCCGGGACCCAGCGGCTCTCCCAAGGTCGCCTTCCCCCGTCTCCCTCACTCCTCTCTGCCCTCCAGCCGCCCTTGGCCCTCTTTGATGACCCTCTGAGAAGCTGGGGGAACAGCTCGGGGCACAAAGAGGGTCCCCAGTGGGGCCCCTCTGGCCCCTGGGTGGCTTTGATGTCACTCATTAACAAGGGGGTGGGAACAAAGCTGGAGGCCCTTAGAGGTCATGTGTGGCAAGGGACACTGGGAGGGGGGCACCGACAGCGAGACCCTGGGCCAGGACAACAGGGAGGGGGGATATAGGCCCAGTGGCTAAGCAGAGCCCCAGACCCATCTGTGCCAGGGGTCCTTGGGTCCTGGTGGCTGGCCTCTGAAGCAGGGAGGGCCAGCCAAGGCTGGCAGCTGAAGTCCAGCTAGCAGGGCCGCAGGAGGGGGGAGGAGGGTGCAGGGTCTCTGTTCTCCTAACTCCCAGCCCAGAAATCTCTTCCCCACACCACCATGTCTTTCATAACTGGGATCTTTTTAAAAACTGCATTTTAGTTTGTGTTATGAAAATAACATATGTTATGCTTAGGGTATAAAACTACAGGGCAGGTTTATAGAAATTTGGAAAATGAGTTTGGGATAGTCCGACTTAAGACAGAGAAAGGCATGGGGTCACAGGAAATGCACTCTGGGGGGCTCAAGGGATCGCCTCACTGCCTGGAGCTCCCAAGTGGATCCCAGGCTGGGCCTGTGAGCTGACCTCTGCACCCCAGGGCCTCAGTTTTAGGTTGTCGGTATCATCTTTAAAGCCAGATAATCACAGAGATCATTTGTGATTGTCACAGAGATGCGTGGCTGGGTTTGAAAGATGTCCTTCACATCACACGGCTTACAGTGCTCTAGTAATTACAGTTTAATAATCCTGCTGGGAGCTTGTCAGTGGCAAATTTATCTTCAATGGAACTTCTGCACATGTGTCAAAGCATCGATTTGTTCACTGTGTTTCGAAAATGTCCCAGTTCTGATAACCCTCTTGAGGCATTTCTTCCTTTTTGAAAATGCCAGAGCCTCAAAGAATGGAAAAGGCTCCAGGCCCCGCTGGACCTCCAGGCTGTTCTTGTTGATCGGCCAGAGCTCCTGCGGACTTTGGGATAATTCTCTGCAGGGGCCACCGTTACTAGCCATGGGTGGAGGCTATGCCCCACGAGCCTCTGGAAATCAGCTAAGAGTATGTAGAAGGCCCTGTTTCCCTTAGTGGTGCCCCAACTGGGTGCACAGTCCTCTCCTGCTGGTTTCAGTTGATCCCCTTATCACCCCTGGGGGTAAGAATTATATCTGTTTGGTGATGAAGAGAATATGGCTTAGAGATGTGGGTGCCCTCTCAAGGTCACCCTCATCCCTACTGTGGGTGCTAAGGTTGGACATATGGGAGGTTTTGCACCTGGATGGTTGCTGAAGCCCACATTTGGGTTCAGCCGCCAGGCCAAGCCAATTTTTGCTGAGGTGCCTGGGTGGGGGCCAAACCCAGGCACCCAGTGAAGGGGCCCGGCTCTGTTCCACTCTGCTGGCTGGGCTGCAACCTAACCTCAGCAGGTAGGATTTCAGCTGCTGGCTTCTCTGCAGTCACATCAATTTTTTAGGGCTCAGAACTGGAGAGGGAGCACTTGGTCTTGGGTGCAGCCCAGGATACTTGCAAAGGCTCTGCTTCTCCACTTCTCCAAGGACCATCTCATCCCTCCCCCACACCGTGCCACATAAATCCAAGGTACTTCCTGGGCCAAAGGTGCTTTTGATGTGGAAGGATGAGGCCCCTGGATGCAGAGGCAGGAGCCCCGAGTCCCAGTCCCCAGGGGCTGGTGCGGCTGGGGGAGACCCGGGTCTGCCCTTAGTCCTGGGAAGCCCCCGGGCCAGCGGGGAGGAAGTGGAAGTGGCCCCGGGAAGGCTCAGGAAGGAGGGGGCCCTCCCAGCCTCCCTGCCGTCCCTCCCCAGGCCCATCACCGGCACCCTCCACGGACCCTCTCAGAATTCAGCCTCAGTTCCAGAGTTCTGGGAATTAAAAAAAAGGTCCCCAAAGCAAATATCCACAACATTAAAGAAAACGTAATTGGAACAACCTCTTTCCAGGCTGAGTCCGCTTGTGTACAAATAGTAACGTTTTGGTGACATACCACTTTGCATCCTCTTACCCGACCCTGTCTTCCTAGGTCCTTGCCTTGCTTCCAGCGTGCGCCCCGTTCATCACTGAATGCCGGGCCCGTGGAGAAGCTGCACCTCGCAGCCCACCTCCCCCCACAATCCGGGGTGCTCCTGCCCTGCCTGCCTCCTCACCCTCAGTCCTCACGACAACCCCGGTGAAGCCGAGGAAACTGAGGGCATGTCGTTAGCAAGGGCTGGAGCCAGGACTTGACAGTTTCATTCAGTAAATACTTCTGAGTGTCTTACCAACATCAGCCCCTGCCCCCGGGGATCCTGGAGAGAGTAGAGAACCAAACAGGCAAGGTTCCTGCAGCCTGGAGGCTAATCTGGTGAGAGGACAGACAATAAAGAAGGGTGAGAGGGGAGGGGGAGGGTGGCGTGGAGGGTGGGTGGGTGGGCGTTGCTCTTAAAAACCCCAGCGGGAGCCTCAGCTGCTCCGTTCTCCCCGCCCGCTCGGCGCTGCCCTGCACCACGCCGGGCACATCGAGTGCGCTCGAGAAATGGCTGGGAGGCAAGCACTTGCCGTGTCTCTACCACCTTCAGCCCTGGTCATGTTTAATTCTTGTCTGATGTCCCAACCCGTGGACCCACTTCCTTTATTGGCCCAACGCGGGAGCTGACCAAACATTTAGGTTATTTCCAGCTTTCTCCAGTTAACAGTTGACATAGCATGGGGCTTTTCGCCTCGGGTGATTTCTCGAGAGAGCGTTCCGGGTCGGGGATCATGAACATATTTATTCTGCTGACAGTGAGGTGCCTGGCACTCTTCCTGGCCACCTGCAGTGGGCCAGGCCCTGCCTTCATTACATCCTCAGAGATGATTCTGGGCTGCCCAGTGAATGCCTTCCCAACCTCTCAAAGCCCTGCTCCCACGCCATGTGGGGTCACTCCCCCCACAACCATGGAACCAGTTTGTCTTCTTGCGTTCCAATCTGATTACTTTAGTACCTACTATAAGCCAAGATCCCCTAGTCTCTGCCTAGGGTGGTTTTGGGTGGAACTGACCACCCAGGGCCAAGGGTGGGTCCTGACAGGCTAAGCCAAGGATGGGCCACCGGGGGCCAAGCCCAGGGCTTGAACCTGGTGATGGGGGAGGGAAGCTTAGTATCCAGCCACTAAGGGGCTGCCCAGGGGTAGAGGGGCTAGGAGACCTTGGCAGGATCTGTCTCCATAGCTACACAGAGACAACAGGTGTAACCTGCTTGGTGAGTGTGTGCAGGTAGCCCATCCCCTGTGCATGCTAGGGACTCAGTGAAACGCTTTCTTCGGCTCCAGTTCACTAATCCTCACAGCTTCTCTATGCGGTGGGCCCGTGACCCCATTTTTGCAGACGAGGCAAAGCAGCCTCAAAGAAGGTAAGTGACCTACCAGGAGGCAAACACCGAGCCGGGGGGGGGGGGTGGGGTGGGGGCGCAGGAAGCAAACCCTGGCTGCTGGACTCCAGGGCCACTCAGCCTCAGGGGAAGGGAGGGTCGGTGTCCCCAGAGCGTGCTTGTGGCATAAATAAAGGATTTGCATGCAGCGCCTTCTCGGAGGTAGGGGGTGGGGGTCTTGTGTGTGGCAGTGCTGGGGGTTGCACAGTTCTCTGGCTGTGCCTTGGGGCACACTGTGGTGGCAGAGGGGGCCTGGGTGACCAGTGGGCAGCCTGCATGGGAGTGTGTGTTGTGGGGCAGGTGGGGGGGAGATGGCAATGAGAGGACACTGGACAAACCAGTTCAAGCACCTTGGAACTCCCTGCCTGAGTTGGATCATGGGTTAGAAGTCCTTGGCTGTGGTCACTGAAGTCTCATGTGTTTTGATTAATATATTAATATTAGAGGGTGCACAGGTAGTTGAGGTAGAATTCTCCCCTGCCATATGGGAGATCCAGGTTCAATTCCTGGCCCATGCACCCTATCCCCCAAATATACATTTATTAAGATTGGCTTATGCTTATGGTCACATGCACATATATATGGGGTATACGTGTATCACAGAAGCTGGACCTCACTTTAGAATTTCTGCCACAGTTACACTTTCAAAGTCCCCTGTCCCAGCCCCTGCTCTGGGAGCCACATCTGATACCAGCCGCCTGGACGTGGCTGATTGGCGCAGGCCTGAGCATCTGACTCAGGACTCCAATTCCTGGGCTGGCCACAGCCTCAGGCCTCAGGATGGGGCCCTTGAAGCCAAGCTGGGCCAATGAGATTCTTTTCCCCAGCCAGAAGGTGGAGGGCAGGGCCATGAAGAGGTAGGAAGTGGCATGGGACAAACTCTGAGGCCAATCTGCCTGTGTTCAGCCTGGCTCATTCAGCAGCTGTGTGGTCTCAGGCATGTTACCTAACCTCTCTGAGCCTGTTTCCTTCGTTGTTACATGGCAATAACAGAACTCAGCTTCCCAATTGTTGTGATGATTACAGGGAGGTTGGTGACATTTATTCAAGAAGGAGTTTTGGGAATGTTCTGCTTCATGTCACCTCCCTGGTGGGCTGAGGGAGGGCAGCCTGGGGGTGCTAAGGGTGGGAGATGCCAGCATGTGAGAACACATCCATGAGAGCCAGCTCCTTCCAGACACAACTGATGGGCCCAAAGTCACATCCTTAAAATTCACCCTGTATCCTGCGACATCAGCTTTCTCTGAACACGCTGACCATCGGTTGAAACAAACACTCCATTCTGCAAACCAAGAATTCCCCCCAAATGCTTAAGAACCATCCTCTGTTGAAGGGGTGAGCAGAACTAAGACTGCTGAAGGAAAAGATACAGCAGAGGCAGGAAACAGCCTCCATGGCCAAGTTTTCATGTCCCCAAAGGTCAGGGGTACAGTTACACTTGAACTGAATTACACTGATTTACCCACTTAAAACGGCAGGACCCAAGATCCCTAAAAGCGAAAGAAATCTTGAAACAGTGTCACATTGTGCTGAAGTCTCCCCTCCTGCCTTCAGACTCTCCAACCCCACAAGGAAGCCACCCCTCATCCCACATTTCTTTCAAAGTTTAGGCCCAGGGGCTCTTTTTTAACATCTTTAATGAGGCAACCTCTTACTCCCACAGGGGACTTCAATCCCATAAAAGTACCTGTGGGTTTTAATTGCCCAAACCAGCAGAACCAGAAAGAAAGAGTTTTGGCAAATAACAGAGGCCCATCCCTTATGGCCAGTACCCCTTTCTCCTGGCCAGATTTCTGGCATTCCTCTGAGATTACCAGACAGGCACTAGAGGACAGTGGGACAAAGGGCTTGCTACCCGCTGGTGTGGACCATGGACCCAGGCTCCACCTCCCCATGGGCTGGTATTTTTAGACAAGTCCTTGGCTCCCTTATCTAAATGGCCGCCTAAATGGAGACCTTGAGTTCTCAGCCTTTTAAATATTCCGTGGGACTCCTACCATTGCTGGGACTCCCTCCTAAATGCCAAGGCCCAAATCCAGCCAGCTCAGCTTTGGGGCCTACCTCCATAGTAGGTTGTCAAACCCTCTTTCATTTTTATTCTTTTTCAAGAAGTCAGTTGTTCTTGGCTCAAGTTCAGCCAAGTACACACTGTCTAAATAGAGATTTTGTTTGTTTGTTTCCGGCAGACTTGTGTGAAATCCCCCTGCAGAAGCCATTTCCTGTGCACCAGGCATTGGATTTCCTAAGCACCTGGCAAGCCAGGTAAACCTCTTGTCCCAGCTCATGCCTCATAAAATAGGATCTGAATTTTTGATGTTTAACTGTATCCTCACTTAACTGTATCCACACTTACTTCCAGAAACGATGGGGGCGGAGATGCCAAACAGGAGTGAGGGACACGGGGCAGTGCGTGGCAAACCTGGGCAAAGGTGCATTAGTCACAGTCACGTGGAGTCTCCTGCGGGGGCGGGGACGGAGGCGGCCGGCCGCAGTGCCCACGAATGCCAGCAGCCCCGTGGCACCAAGCTTCTGGTCCATGTTCCAGACGCTGCGGAAATGATGCCTCGCCCGTGCACGCGCCCCCCATTCCCCTCCACCCCGCCTCTCGGGCCGGGCATCCTCAGCACCACGGACAGGGAAACTGAGGCTACGGGAGGTGTGCAGTCGGTGGGTGGTGCAGCCCGGCCTGGCCTTGTCCGGCTGCGTGGCCTCGAACCCACTACTTCTCCTAGATTATTCCCCCCGGTGGGGATGGGACCGGGAGTGGACGCGCGTCGTTGACTGCTGAGCCGGCGCTGGGAAATGTTATAAAGCGCCTCCCACTCGCCCCTACCGGAGCCCCAGGAGGTGCCCGGCCTCAAGGTCAGGCGGAAAGAGCAGCAGCCTCCAGCCACCAATTTCCTGCCTGCCCCTGCCAGGCCCCCAGCCTCGTAGATCATGGGGTTCCCAAGGGCCCCAAGGAAAGTTTCAGCCTCTAAGGTCAAGCCCGGGGTCCTCTGGGGGATGCCCCGCCCGCTCCCCGCATCGCTCGGCCCTTCCCTGCCGGACGCCCGCGCTGCCCCTTCCCCGCCTTCCCACAACCCCGGGCACCAGCCCCATGCCCCGCCCCCTTGCGCCCGGGCCCGCCCCGCCAGGCGGCCGCAAGGCTCGGGGCGGGAAGGGGGCGTCGCCGTAGCCAATGGGAAGCGGCGAAGCGAGGGCGGCGGCGGTTGTGACGCGCGCAGCGGCCCGGGCGCGGCCAATCAGCGACGGGCGCGAGGGCGGGCTGTGACGCGCGGCAGGCCCTCCTCGTGCGGCTGCTGTATAGGGGCGAGCGCCGCGGCGAGCAGAACCAGCCCAGCGCTGCCGCCGTCCGCGCCGCCGCTCGCCGCCTCGCGCTGCCAACCGCCGCCCGGCGCCCCGCGCCCGCCACCGCCGTCGCTGCCCGACCGCGCCAGTCCCGCGGCCGGCTCGACAGCGAAACCAGCGGTTGAGGCCTTCCCGCCTGGCCCCCGTGAGGCGGGTGCCCTGCCGGCCGCCGAGCCCCTTCCCCTCGCGCCGCGGCCGCTGCGTCTCTTCAGCCGTCCGGCATGAAGACCAAGTTCTGCAGCGGGAGCGAGGCCGAGTCCTCGCCACTCGGGCTGCTCCTGAACTGCGGCGGTGGCAGCGCGGCCCCGTCGCCCGGCGTGGGGCAGCAGCGCGGCGCCGCCAGCGACCTCGAGCCCAAGCCGCTGGGCGGCCGGCAGTCCCCGCTGGCGCTGCCGCCGCCGCCGCCGCCGCTGCCGCTCCCCCCGGCGGACGAGCAGCCCGAGGCGCGGACGAGGCGCAAGGCCTATCTGTGGTGCAAGGAGTTCCTGCCCGGCGCCTGGAGGGGCCTTCGCGAAGACCAGTTCCACATCAGTGTCATCAGGTCGGTGGCGGCGGCGGGCGAGGGCGGGCGGGGTGGGGGTGGGGTCCCGGGGGCCGGTCAGGTGACATCGCGGGGGGCGGGGCCCGGGCGAGGCAGGGGGCCTTCCGCCTTGTCGCTCCCCCGGCCCCTGTGAAACGGAAGCTGAATCCCCGGAACCTGGCCCCGCGGCCTCCAAGCCCCGTCGCCCACCCAGATGGCAGGCATTTGTGAAAACGTCTGTATCCTGGGGGAGCGGGTCTCCTAAAACAATACCGTTCGGTGGCAAAGTGCGTTTTGCAGTGCAGCTAAAAATATGCCTTGGAAAGTGCAAAGGCGGCCTTTGGCCTTGAATGAATGAATGAGGCAGCCGGTGGCTGGTTTTTTAAAAATCCACTCGGTGACCCTGACTTATAGTTTTTCGAGTCCGCAGTTCGATTTTTATCCTTCTGGAGGTGTCGTTTGTAAGTGGAGTAGGGGTAACATTTGCTAATTCCCCACTAAAACTGTTCAGACATCGTGGTGGGGTCTTACCAGTCAAAGTTAAGAGATGTGGCTCCAAAGGTGACTGAGAGTGAGGTAAAAAGGGTTTCTCCCCCCTTCTTTAAGCTTAGAATTTTTAATCTGAAATTACAGAAATATGCATACATATTCAGACATAAAAATTTGAAGATCCACCTCCCTCCCCCATAACCAATTAACATTTGGTATGCATCTTTCTATTTACCCGCATGAAAGGCGAGCATTCTACCACTGAACCACCCCTGCACCCCCTGTTCATTTACTTTTAAATGGTTATCTGGGAATTAGCTGACTAGATGCCACAGATAATCCTCAGTTTGTCATCTGATGCCTTTTCTGTGCCTACAGTCTTTTACTAGAGCCGCCAATGCAGCAGAATGAAGTGCCCTTCCTTTCCCCTTTGTGCCCCAAGCCTCTCTTACAGATGCGCTCACAAGCTGGGAAGGTCGAAAGGCAGTGAGAGGAAACAGAAAACCAAAAGATCCTTTCAAAACCTTAATCTGCATTGAGTTAGGCTTGAAGAGCCATTAATCTGCAATGGATGAAAACCTCCTAGAGGGGAAATGACTTGCCTGAGGCCTTGGCTAGGAAAAACAGTTGGACACCTGGATTCAGGCTGAAGACAACCTTGTGGCACTCATCCTTTGGACCTTTGCATTTTGCTCAAAACAGTCATAAAAGTATCGACAATGTCGTGTCTCTTCTAAGAATTACTAGTGTAGGAAGACACAGCTTTCTTTTGGGGTTGGAGGACCGTCTTAAAATATTGCATGGTTTACGTTGCCTCTCTGTCCAGTTTTTGGGATAGAAATGTAGTTATGGAATGAGTTTCATAAGGAGAAAGGAGAGGTGATTTAGAAATGAGGTGGGGGGAGCTGAAACCTGACTTTAAAGGCGAAAGAAGCAGTTCGGGGGTGGAAAAGGAATTCCCTGGGTTGAAACTCAGTAGTCTTCCATAAGGGTTGCGTAAGTAACCCTTCCATAAGGGTTACTACGGCTTTGGCTGTCATGTATGGCTGACACTTCCAGATTCATTTCTCAAGGCCCAGCTTTTTGCTGTGTGCGGGGATTTATTAGACCTCAGCAGTCTCACTGCAACCCATCCCAAACCCTTCGGCCCCTCCTTTCCCTGAATGTGCTTCTCCTGCTTTCTCTCTGAGTAACAGCAGCCAGGCTGAAGTCTCCCAGGATCACTTCGGACTCTTCCCCCAAAGGCCCTCCTTCACACGCAGGCATGAGCTGCTCGTGCACCCTTATCTTCTGCCTGCCGCCATTGCCGTTCCCAGTGGGCACCTGCTGGCCTTGCATAGACTCTAATAGGAGGCACCTGTGGATGTTCTTCTGCCTGCCCCTTCTCCCTTTGGATCCATCTTTACCCATGACCTGGTATTTCTCAATTACCGTTACTCTTTTGGGTAAAAGTTTACTGTGGCTTCCTGTGGCTAGAGAATAAAATCCAAGTTTGTTTGCATGATCTAAACTTGCGTCCAGCCTTCCCTACTAAAGTGGTGGTGTTGATGTTTTAAAATCGATCCTTCCACCTAACCTGCAGCAACTAACATCCAGCTTGTTGTGCTGGACTCTGCATGTTTCTGACAAGGCCCGTGCTTGCCATTACCAGGCCTTCCTTAGCTCTTGCCCTTTGCTTAGCACCCTGTCTGCTCTTGTCTGCTTTCTTCTGCAAAGCCCCAATTCGTAGAGAATCTTCTTGATTCCATCAGGCAGAATTAATCCCTTCCTCGTTTATGTTTCTTCCATAACACTCAATTTACACCTTTGTTTTTTTTAGGCCTCTCACCACACTGTTGATGCATTTGACCCTCATGTTAGATTGAATTCTTCAAGGGCATTTCATGGTCATCCCTGAAAATGGTGGAGGGCCTGGCACACAATTAGCAGTGTTTGTGTTTGTAAATGGCTCACCTCTGCATGCGATGAGCAGAGGGTCACATTATCAGACTCATGGTTATATGAGTCTCTCTGGTTGTGAGTGCTAGAGGGAAAAATAAAAATTGCCAGAACATAATTGTTAGTAATGAACTGACTGCTTAAAAAATTTGTTGGTTGGGCGGGCCGCGGTGGCTCAGCGGGCAAGAATGCTTGCCTGCCGTGCCGGAGGACCCCGGTTCGATTCCCGGCCCCAGCCCATGTAAAAAACAAACAAACAAACAAAATATAATAAAACAAAGAAAATGTTTAAAAATGTTTCCCTTTCTTCCTCCCTTCCTTCCTTCCATCCTTCCTTCCTTCTCTGTCTTTCCTTCCTTTCCTCCCTCTCTTTTAAAAAAAAAAAAAAAAAAAAAATTTGTTGGTGCTCAGACACCATAGCATAACACTAACTTCATTCCCTGCTCATCAACTGTTGGTTAGTATATTTCATAGCTGATAGATAAAAGTCACAAGCAGTTACAAAATGAAATTGCTGATTTTGGAAAGGATGCAAGATTCCATGAAGTTTGAAGAAGGGAAATATTTGAGAAATGTTAAGTTTCACTCAAATCTATTGGCCACTTGCACCCACAGATAGAACCATTTACAGTTGAAAAGAAAATTGATGAGGATGATACCACAGATTGGGAGAAGTAGAATGACTTCAGTCCAAGGTGGAGAAAGCCTTGGAAACACTGCAAAGCTCTCAGTTTCCCAGGATTATACAGTAAAAGCCAAATAGGGAGTGAATGTTCCCTGCAAAAATTGTATAAGAGATCTTACCTTGATTTGCTTTTCAAGCATTAGTAAGAACTTATTTGCCTCTTGTATCATTAAATATAAGAAAAATAGTTTTTAGTTTCATTTTCAAGATAAAGTTTAATTTAAATTTTGTTTTTACTATTTACTGTGAAAATTTGGTCCCTTGGGTGTCCTATTTCCGTACCATTTATCCTTGGGTAATGTGCTTCCTTCATTCTGTGCCATCTCGGTGCTGTTGCTTTTAGCCTTGTCTCTCGGCTTATCCCCCTCTGACAGTTACCCAAGGTTCTTCTAGGTTTTCCCTTGTCAGTAAACCTAGCCTGGCTCTATGATCTCTAACAGCTGGCAAGGAATCTTGTCCTGTCTTGCGACAGTTCTTGCCTCTGTTTTTTTTTTTTTTTTTCCTCCACGGGCAGGCAGTGGGAATTGAACCCAGGTCTCTTACATGGCAGACGAGAACTCTGCCTGCTGAGCCACCGTGGCCTGCCCTCTAGCTTTTTAAAGTCTTAATTTGCAACCACAGTGAGATTGAAATCTCCATGTCTTTCATGACACATTTATACATCTCAGTGTGCCTCCTACTCCTTTTGTTGAGTAAAGCAGTAGCCCAGGGGCTGATGATTAAACAGTAAATAAGTAAGCCCAGAAGATCGGTGTGGGTTGGAAGGGATGAAGTACTTTGCAGAGAAAATGGGAGTACTCCTGAACTCTGAAAGGTGAGAGGGGAAATAGTAGGTATAAAGGCATGCTGTATTCCCAGGATGCTAAAGAGAATGGCTTATAATTTGTATTTCACCCTATTTCCTGGGTGGCCTGGGAGATAGCAGAAAAGAGGAGGTTGTAGCAGCACAGGGGGAGAGAAGGACTTATATTTGAAAGGAGCTGGGGAGAATGGAAAGGAATAATTTGGAAGATGAGAATTCCATGTTGTTGATTACGATTTTGAGCCTAGGTCAGCGGGAAAGGGGCATTGCCGTTAACTGAAGAAGGCAGATCAAATGGAAGAAACTGTTTTGGATAGAGGAAGGAGAAGATCACGAGTTGGAAGTCAGGCTGGAGAATAAATTGGTATTTTTTGAGGGGAATCGAGGTAAAAACTGCAGGGTCTTATTAAAAAAATGAGTGGTTCGCATCTAGGGGGAGTCTGGTGATGCCTGGAGGGGACATTTGTTGTCGCAGAAACTCGAAGTTTACTACGCAGGTACTGGGTGGAGCCAGGTGTGCTGCTCAAGTTCCTGCGTTGCACGGGCAACTCCCCCTTCCAAACCCAGAGAATTATCTGGCTCCTAGGTTTAAAGATTGAGCTTTACTCATTTTGTTTTCCAATGGGCCTAGTCTTATAGACTAACCTTTGCTTTGTACTGTTGGTGATGATGAGCACCTGACATAAGCTCGTGTGATCCTCACAAAAGCCTGTTAGTTAGATAGATACTACTATGGTATTTGTGGTACAAAATAAACTTGGGGGAATTGACTATCTCGTCCAAGATCATGTAGTTGGTCTGGTAGAGCCAGCACCCTAAACCTGCTCTGACTTCAAGCCCCTTCTCTTAAATGCCTCCTCCCAGGTCCGGGTTCCCTGTTCCTGATGACTTAATACTGACATGGTCATATTACTGTGGCAGGGATTTCACTCACCATAGTTGTCCTGGTTGAATTTTAGATGGGTAGAATAAATTTCTTAAAAACTCACTTTGATTTCACTTGTGTTTTAAAATCAGTAGCTATGTTGGTATTATGCTGTGGTTCTGTTTTCCATGTACCCAGACCTATGGGCTTGGGATGATTTCCTGTTGACACATTGGTTATATTATGAATTTTTTTCTTTCCAGTCATTGTTAAAGACTTGTAGATGATACTCTTAGACTGCCTATTTCTTTTCTCCGGGGTCCAGGTCCTGAAGCTGTAGGGAGGCTAAGACCCCTGGATCCTGGGCATAACCTTTGGTTTGCAACTTGCTGGCATGTTACTTTTGGACAGGTTTTCAGAGGTTAATGGCTTTTTTGCTTGCAACAAAATATAACCTGTGGTTATGTGTAGACCTGATAACTTTCCATCCTTGTTTAGCAGTTGAATATCTTTGTGGTAAAGGTTTCTCTGGAGCATTCCGGTTCTCAGGTTTAGCATCTATCTGCTTGAGCACTGAACTGTCTCACCTGTTAGTGAATTCAGATGATTAAAACTATTGTTGATGCTTGACATCATGTCTCAAGACCTTCAGGAATGCACAAAGCAGCTTTTATCACTGTAGCATGGTTTTTTCTCCCTTAGAATGTGTAGAACATAACAAATTAGCCTCTTTAGACCCTTTGAGACTTTAAGTACAGGATGTGAGCCACTTGTGGAACTATTTAAATAAACGTTGCTAAAATAAACTATGTGATATGGTAAATCACTATCTAATAAAGTGATTTTACTCCAAAGCTTAAAAAAAATATTTTCTGTGCGGTAACCTTGACACCATTTGTAAATCCAGACAGAGAGACTAGCTCAGGAGGCTCCCTCCTGCATGGGAGCCTTAGAGCTTGTAGTTAAAATTGGGGCTTCAGCTAAATTCCAAGTGACTTCCTGTCACAGACTAAAGCCTTGGATTTGCCGTTCATGTGTCCAGGGGTAGCACTCTGTACCCATACCAGCTTCAAGATGCCATATTGTATTTTTTAAAGTAGGCTACCTGGTACAGACTGAATAAATTACATCTGCTGGACTATTTTGCTTTTATTCTTGGGACTGAGGTTTCAATGATACCATTGACTGGGATTTAACTTCCTTTTTTTTCAATTTGAAAAATGACTTGTATGTAAAATATACAAGAAACTCTTAAAACTCAACGATAAGACATTAGCCCTTTGTGATTTAGGAATGTTTTTCTCAGAGTTATAAGTCATTTGATCAGTAGCCCAGAACAGCAACAAACTAAGGGCATGAATTGGTGACCACAGAAGTCATAGCTTTTAAGTATATAAAAGACATGCATAATATTTTTTCCGATTAGGTTGTCAAAGATGTAAAGGTTGGTGAGGGTTTGAAGAAGCAGCCACTCAGTTGAAGAGTTTTAAGGGAGTGGTGATGGCTTCAGCAGTGAGAAAAGATAGCTTTCATCTCTACCTCAGCCAGTGAGCCTTACCTGGAGAATTCATCAAAAACCTTTATTGGAGATGATGGCTATACCAGTAGGCAGCGATTTCCTGCTCTTTCAGTTTCCTACCTACTTTGGGTTGCTTGCATATGTTGAATATGATATAAATGTATTGTTTTCTTTTATTTGATTTTCATTGGAGTTTCCAATTTGCAGCCTCCTCTATGGAATTTGGAATCATGTATACCCACAGGAGGGATCACATCTTAAGTCCATGTCTTATGCCTGCTGTATTAGATTATCACATATATATGTTAGTTGTACAGTTATTACACTGATAAAAAGTTTGCATTTTCAGAGATCTACTTGGGAGGATATTCTTTATAAATTATATGGCAAATTGGACTGTTGTATTTTTACTACCATATCTGTAGTATTTTCTTCACTACTCTATTTTCCTGTTCTTAGCTGTATTGTTTGACTCATTGATAACTGGCTTTTTTCTAGGTGCTTTTTCATTTTGTGGCCATCAGTGTCAATGAACTTGTTTCATTTATTTTGCCTGTCATTAAAAACTAGTTGACAGTTTACTTCCTGTCACCAAAGCCTATTGTGCAACATAGGCTACAGAACAGACAAAGGGCGAAGGGTTTCCAGGTCGTGAGCTGGTTTCTGGCCAAGCTAGCCTTCCTTCCTTCTTTAGGAGTACGGGGATAAACTTTGAATCAGGTTACACAATTTAGAACAGTAGTCCATCTGTTTGCTCATGGCTTTGAGCTTTCAAGAGTATGTGACAGGAAGGAAAACTAGGCCTTTTAATTCGGATGTAGTGACTGATCTGTTGCTTAGTAGCAGAAGCCCTGTTGGCTCTAACTGGATATGGCAGGGTAATTTTGCTAAGCTGTGCAGAAGAGATTCCTAGACCAGATAACTCCTGAAACCCAGAGGGGTCAGCCTCTCCAAGAATATCAATGCATTCTATCCCTCTATCCCATATTATCAATGTCCCTTTCCAACATGAAAAAGAATGGAGATAGCCCAAATACCCCTAAAGATTGGGAGAAGGATCAAAGGAGAAGGAGGAGTTATAACAGATAAGATAGTATTTAACAAATGAATATGACTGCTGAATCATTTTATTGATATTTCTTTTAATCTCCAGTGTTTTGGAGTACCTAGAAGGAAAAACCTGAAATTGTGGAATTGTAACCTATACAAGATTCTGAAATCTGTTCTAGAACTACTTGTTACTTGTTGAAATTTGTTTATTGCATTTTTGTATATATTACATTTCACAATAAAAAGATTTTTTTTAAATAAACCATCAGTGAGGATCAGACCTGAGACATTACAGCAGACAGAGATTTTTTTTCCTAAATGTCCTAAATATCTTCAAAGAGCTAAAGAGAAACATAGATAAAGAACTTAAGAAAATGATAGATAACCCCAAGGAGGCTATTGATAGAGAAATGGAGATTATGGAAAGGAACCAAACAGAGCTGAAGAGACCATAGTAAAAGAAATAAAAAATTCCCTAGAGGGGTTTAGCAGATTGTAGTGGCAGAAGAAAGAATTAGAGAGCTTTAAGATAAGACAATAGAAATCAGTCTGAGGAGCAGAGAGAAGGAAGAATGAAGAAAAATGAACAGGTCCGAGGAACCTGTGGGTAGCCATCAGAGTGCCAGTATACACATTGTGGGAGTCCCAGAAGAAGTAAAGGAGAAAGGGCAAAAGAACATTCAAAGAACTAATGGTAGAAAACCTCCCAGATTTTAATGAAAGACATGAATATACTGTGCAATGAACACCAAACAGGATAAACCCAAATAGATCCACACTGAGCCATGTTGTAATTAAATTGTCAGATGCCAAACATAGAATTCTAAAAGCCACAAAAGAGAAGCAATGCGTCACACACAAGGGAGCCCCAATAAGATTGTGTTGATTTCTCATTGGAATCCATGGAGGCAAGAACGTAGTGGAAGTACATACTTAAAGTACTTAAAGTAAAAATTGCCACCCAAAAATTTGATACCTGGCAAAACTGCCTTTTAAAAATGGAGGGAAAAACAAAGCACAATAACAAACAAAGAAAAAAACAAAGGAGGTTCAAAATAAAGGCAATTATTGTAATCCAGTTTTACAGAACAAAGGGAAAAATAAAAATCCACATGATCATCTGAATTGATTCAGAGAAGACATTTGACATACTTCAGCACCCCTTGATAAAAACACATAGGAAACTAGGAATAGAAGGAAACTTCCTCAACATAGTAAAAAGCATATTTGAAAAACCCATTGTTTGCATCATACTCAATGGTAAAAGACTGAAAACCCTCCCTTTACAATCAGGAACGAGACAAGAATGCCCACTGTCACCACTGTTATTCAGTATTGTACTGGAAATTCTATCTAGAGCTATTAGGCAAGAAAAATAAATAAAAATCATCTAGATAGGAAAGAAAGAAGTAAAACTTTTCCCTATTTGCAAATGACTTGCTCCTATATACAGATAATCCTGAAAAAAATATGTAACATAGTTACTGGAACTAATAAATGAATTCAGGAAAGTGATGGGGTAAAGATCAACACATAAGAATCAGTAGTGTTTCTATTCACTAGTATTGAAAAATCTGAAGAAGAAATAAAAAAATCCATTTACAATTAAAAGAATCAGATATCCAGGAATAAATCTAACCAAAGATGTAAAGGACTTGTACAGAGAAAACTACAAAATGTTACTAGAAGAAACCAAAGAAGACTTAAATAAATTGAGGGTCAATCCATGTTCACTGCTAAAATGTCAATTCTACCCAAAGCAATTTACAGATTGAACACAATCCCAATAAAAATTTCAGCAGCCTTATTGCAGAAATGCCAATCATAAAATTTATTTGGAAGGGTAAGGGTCCAGAATAGCCAAAGCCATATTATAAAAAAATGAAGTTGGAGGAGTGACACTTCCCCATTTAAAAACTTAGGACAGAGCCACAGTAATCAAAACAGCATGGTACTGGCACAAGGATAGACATATAGACCATGGAATAGAATTGAAAGTTCAGGAATCAACCCTCACATTTATGGCCATCTGATTTTTGCCAAGGTGCCAAGTTCATTCAATTGGGAAAGAATAGTCTCTACAACAAATGGTACTGAGAAAATTGAATGTCCTTGTGCTAGAGAATGAAGGTGGACCTTTACCTCACACCTTACATAAAAATAAACTAAAAATGTATTAAAGTCTTAACTATAAGAACCAGCGTAACTTCTCTATGCTTTTCTAGAAGAAAGCATAGGGAAATATTTTAGAACCTTATGTTAGGCAGTGGTTTTTTTTATATGTCACACTCAAAGCATAAGTAACAGCAGCAACAAAAATTACAAAAATGTATCCTCATCAAAATTAAAAACTTTTTGACATTAAAAAAATTTATTAATTAAAAAAATTAAGAACAAATAAACAAAAACATTAACATATAATTCCGTTCTACATATATATTCAGTAATTCTCAATATCATCACATAGTTGCATATTCATCATTTCTTAGAACATAGGCATCAATCCAGAAAAGGAAGTAAAAAGACAACAGAAAAAGAAATAAAGCAATAATAGAAAAAAAAGATTATACATACCATACCCCTCATCCCTCACCCCATCTATCACTAGCATTTCAAACTAAATTTGTTTTAACATTTGTTATTTATTTTTATTCCATATGTTCTACTCATTTCTTGACAGGGTAGATAAAAGGAGCATCAGACACAAGGTTTTCACAATCACACAGTCACACTGTGAAAGCTATATCATTATACAGTCATCTTTAAGAATCATGGCTACTGGAACATAGCTCTACGTTTTCAGGCAGTTCCCTCCAGCCTCTCCATTACATCTTGAATAACAAGGTGATATCTACTTAATGCATAAGAATAACCTCTAGGACAACCTCTTCCCTCTGTTTGGACTCTCTCAGCCCTTGTCTCATTTCCCTCTTCCACCTTTTGGTTGAGAAGGTTTTCTCAGTCCCTTGATGCTAAGTCTCAGCTTGTTCTAGGTTTTTTTTCAATCCCTTGATGCTGAGTCTCAGCTCATTCTAGGATTTCTGTCCCACGTTGCCAGGAAGGTCCACACCCCTGGGAGTCATGTCCCACATAGACAGGGGGAGGGTGGTGAGATTGCTTGTTGTGTTGGCTGGAGAGAGAGGCCACATCTGAGCAACAAAGGAGGCTCTCTTGGGGGTGACTCTTAGGCCTAAATTTTAAGTAGACTTGACCTATCCTTTGTGGGGTTAAGTTTCATATGAACAAACCCCAAGACTGCGGGCTCGGTCTATAGCTTTGGTTGTCCAAACTGCTTGTGAAAATATCAAGAATTCAACTTGGGGAAGTTGCGTTTCTCCCCGTTCTCACCATTCCCCGAAGGAGACTTTGCAAATACTTTTCCACTCGCTGATCAAATCACCCTGGTATTCATCGGGGCATCACTCTGACCAAACCAACAAAATCTCATATCCTATCTGAGGTTCGAAGTACTTATGCTGTTCAGTCACACTGTCTACATAAGTTATATTAGGAAATGCACTAGTCAAAATATAAATTTTTTTTTATTAATTAAAAAAAATTAACTAACACAACATTTAGAAATCATTCCATTCTACATATGCAATCAGTAATTCTTAATATCATCACATAGATGTATGATCATCATTTCTTAGTACATATGCATCGATTTAGAAAAAGAAATAGCAAGACAACAGAAAAAGAAATAAAATGATAATATAGAGAAAAAATAAAAATAAAAATAAAAAATACAAAAATATATAAGAAAAAAACAACTATAGCTCAGATGCAGCTTCATTCAGTGTTTTAACATAATTACATTACAATTAGGTAGTATTATGCTGTCCATTTTTTTTTTTTTTTTAGAAATCATACCATTTTACATACGCAATCAGTAATTCTTAACATCATCACATAGATGCATGATCATCGTTTCTTAGTACATTTGCATCGGTTTAGAAGAACTAGCAACAAAACAGAAAAAGATAGAGAATGTTAATATAGAGAAAAAAAATAAAAGTAATAATAATAGTAAAAAAACAAACAAACAAAACAAAACAAAAAAAACCTATAGCTCAGATGCAGCTTCATTCAGTGTTTTAACATGATTACTTTACACTTAGGTATTATTGTGCTGTCCATTTTTGAATTTTTGTATCTAGTCCTGTTGCACACTCTGTATCCCTTCAGCTCCAATTACCCATTATCTTACCCTGTTTCGAACTCCTGCTGGACTCTGTTACCAATGACATATTCCAAGTTTATTCGCGAATGTCCGTTCACATCAGTGGGACCATACAGTATTTGTCCTTTAGTTTTTGGCTGGACTCAATCAGCATAATGTTCTCTAGGTCCATCCATGTTATTACATGCTTCATAAGTTTATCTTGTCTTAAAGGTGCATAATATTCCATCGTATGTATATACCACAGTTTGTTTAGCCATTCTTCTGTTGATGGACATTTTGGCTGTTTCCATCTCTTTGCAATTGTAAATAACGCTGCTATAAACATTGGTGTGCAAATGTCCGTTTGTGTCTTTGCCCTTAAGTCCTTTGAGTAGATACCTAGCAATGGTATTGCTGGGTCGTATAGCAATTCTATATTCAGCTTTTTTTTTTTTAAATTAAAAAAAATTAACAAAACATTTAGAAATCATTCCATTCTACATGTACAATCAGTAATTCTTAATATCATCACATAGTTGCATATTCATCATTTCTTAGTACATTTGCATCGATTTAGAAAAAGAAATAAAAAGACAACAGAATAAGAATTAAAACGATAATAGAGAGAAAAAAAAAAACCCTATACCTCACATGCAGCTTCATTAAATGTTTTAACATAATTACATTACAATTAGGTAGTATTGTGCTGTCCATTTCTGAGTTTTTATATCCAGTCCTGTTGCACAGTCTGTATCCGTTCAGCTCCAATTACCCCTTCTCTCTTTTTTTTTTTAATTAACGGAAAAAAAGAAATTAACCCAACATTTAGAAATCATACTATTCTACATATGCAATCAGTAATTCTTAACATCATCACATAGATGCATGATCATCGTTTCTTAGTACATTTGCATCGGTTTAGAAGAACTAGCAATACAACCGAAAAAGATATAGAGTGTTAATATAGAGAAAAAAATAAAAGTAGTAATAGTAAGAACAAAACAAAACAAAACAAAACAAAAACCTATAGCTCGGATGCAGCTTCATTCAGTGTTTTAACATGATTACTTTACAATTAGGTATTATTGTGCTGTCCATTTTTGAGTTTTTGTATCTAGTCCTGTTGCACAGTGTGTATCCCATCAGCTCCAATTACCCATTATCTTACCCTGTTTCTAACTCCTGCTGAACTCTGTTACCAATGACATATTCCAAGTTTATTCTCGAGTGTCGATTCACATCATTGGGACCATACAGTATTTGTCTTTTAGTTTTTGGCTAGACTCACTCAGCATAATGTTCTCTAGGTCCATCCATGTTATTACATGCTTCATAAGTTTATCCTGCCTTAAAGCTGCATAATATTCCATCGTATGTATATACCACAGTTTGTTTAGCCACTCGTCTGTTGATTGACATTTTGGCTGTTTCCATCTCTTTGCAATTGTAAATAACGCTGCTATAAACATTGGTGTGCAAATGTCCGTTTGAGTTTTTGCCCTTGATTCCTTTGAGTAGATACCCAGCAATGGTATTGCTGGGTCGTATGGCAATTCTATATTCAGCTTTTTGAGGAACCGCCAAACTGCCTTCCACAGTGGTTGCACCATTTGACATTCCCACCAGCAGTGGATAAGTGTGCCTCTTTCTCCGCATCCTCTCCAGCACTTGTCATTTTCTGTTTTGTTGCTAATGGCCATTCTGGTGGGGGTGAGATATCTCATTGTGGTTTTGATTTGCATTTCTCTAATGGCCAGGAATGTTGAGCATCTCTTTATGTGCCTTTTGGCCATTTGTATTTCCTCTTCTGGTAGGTGTCTGTTCAAGTCTTTTTCCCATTTTGTAATTGGGTTGGCTGTCTTTTTGTTGTTGAGTTGAACAATCTCTTTATAAAGTCTGGATACTAGACCTTTATCTGATATGTCATTTCCAAATATTATCTCCCATTGTGTAGGCTGTCTTACTACTCTCTTGATGAAGTTCTTTGATGCACAAAAGTGTTTAATTTTGAGGAGCTCCCATTTATTTATTTCCTTCTTCAGTGCTCTTGCTTTAGGTTTAAGGTTCATAAAACCGCCTCCAATTGTAAGTTTCATAAGATATCTCCCTACATTTTCCTCTAACTGTTTTATGGTCTTAGACCTAATGTTTAGATCTTTGATCCATTTTGAGTTAACTTTTGTATAGGGTGTGAGATATGGGTCTTCTTTCATTCTTTTCCATATGGATATCCATTTCTCTAGGCACCATTTATTAAAGAGACTGTTCTGTCCCAGGTGAGTTGGCTTGACTGCCTTATCAAAGATCAAATGTCCATAGATGAGAGGGTCTATATCTGAGCACTCTATTTGATTCCATTGGTCGATATATCTATCTTTATGCCAATACCATGCTGTTTTGACCACTGTGGCTTCATAATATGCCTTAAAGTCCGGCAGCGCGAGACCTCCAGCTTCGTTTTTTTCCCTCAAGATGCTTTTAGCAATTCGGGGCACCCTGCCCTTCCAGATAAATTTGGTTATTGGTTTTTCTATTTCTGAAAAATAAGTTGTTGGGATTTTGATTGGTATTGCATTGAATCTGTAGATCAATTTAGGTAGGATTGACATCTTAATTATATTTAGTCTTCCAATCCATGAACACGGTATGCCCTTCCATCTATTTAGGTCTTCTGTGATTTCTTTTAGCAGTTTTTTGTAGTTTTCTTTATATAGGTTTTTTGTCACTTTAGTTAAATTTATTCCTAGGTATTTTATTCTTTTAGTTGCAATTGTAAATGGGATTTGTTTCTTGATTTCCCCCTCAGCTTGTTCATTACTAGTGTATAGAAATGCTACAGATTTTTGAATGTTGATCTTGTAACCTGCTACTTTGCTGTACTCATTTATTAGCTCTAGAAGTTTTGTTGTGGATTTTTCCGGGTTTTCGACGTATAGCATCATATCGTCTGCAAACAGTGATAGTTTTACTTCTTCCTTTCCAATTTTGATGCCTTGTATTTCTTTTTCTTGTCTAATTGCTCTGGCTAGAACCTCCAACACAATGTTGAATAATAGTGGTGATAATGGACATCCTTGTCTTGTTCCTGATCTTAGGGGGAAAGTTTTCAGTTTTTCCCCATTGAGGATGATATTAGCTGTGGGTTTTTCATATATTCCCTCTATCATTTTAAGGAAGTTCCCTTGTATTCCTATCTTTTGAAGTGTTTTCAACAGGAAAGAATGTTGAATCTTGTCAAATGCCTTCTCTGCATCAATTGAGATGATCATGTGATTTTTCTGCTTTGATTTGTTGATATGGTGTATTACATTAATTGATTTTCTTATATTGAACCATCCTTGCATACCTGGGATGAATCCTACTTGGTCATGATGTATAATTCTTTTAATGTGTTGTTGGATACGATTTGCTAGAATTTTATTGAGGATTTTTGCATCTATATTCATTAGAGAGATTGGTCTGTAGTTTTCTTTTTTTGTAATTTCTTTGCCTGGTTATGGTATGAGAGTGATGTTGGCTTCATAGAATGAATTAGGTAGTTTTCCCTCCACTTCGATTTTTTTGAAGAGTTTGAGGAGAGTTGGTACTAATTCTTTCTGGAATGTTTGATAGAATTCACATGTGAAGCCGTCTGGTCCTGGACTTTTCTTTTTAGGAAGCTTTTGAATGACTAATTCAATTTCTTTACTTGTGATTGGTTTGTTGAGGTCATCTGTTTCTTCTTGAGTGAACGTTGGTTGTTCATGTCTTTCCAGGAACCCGTCCATTTCATCTAAATTGTTGTATTTATTAGCATAAAGTTGTTCATAGTATCCTGTTATTACCTCCTTTATTTCTGTGAGATCAGTGGTTATGTCTCCTCTTCCATTTCTGATCTTATTTATTTGCATCCTCTCTCTTCTTCTTTTTGTCAGTCTTGCTAAGGGCCCATCAATCTTATTGATTTTCTCATAGAACCAACTTCTGGTCTTATTGATTTTCTCTATTGTTTTCATGTTTTCAATTTCATTTATTTCTGCTCTAATCTTTGTTATTTCTTTCCTTTTGCTTGCTTTGGGATTAGTTTGCTGTTCTTTCTCCAGTTCTTCCAAGTGGACAGTTAATTCCTGCATTTTTGCCTTTTCTTCTTTTCTGATATAGGCATTTAGGGCAATAAATTTCCCTCTTAACACTGCGTTTGCTGCGTCCCATAGGTTTTGTTATGCTGTGTTTCGTTTTCATTCGCCTTGAGGTATTTACTAATTTCTCTTGCAGTTTCTTCTTTGACCCACTCGTTGTTTAAGAGTGTGTTGTTGAGCCTCCACGTATTTGTGAATTTTCTGGCACTCCACCTATTATTGATTTCCAGCTTCATTCCTTTATGATCTGAGAAAGTGTTGTGTACGATTTCAATCTTTTTAAATTTGTTAAGACTTGCTTTGTGACCCAGCATATGGTCTATCTTTGAGAATGATCCATGCGCACTTGAGAAAAAGGTGTATCCTGCTGTTGTGGGATGTAATGTCCTATAAATGTCTGTTAAGTCTAGCTCATTTATTGTAATATTCAAATTCTCTATTTCTTTATTGATCCTCTGTCTAGATGTTCTGTCCATTGATGAGAGTGGTGAATTGAAGTCTCCAACTATTATGGTATATGTGTCTATTTCCCTCTTCAGTGTTTGCAGTGTATTCCTCACGTATTTTGGGGCATTCTGGTTCGGTGTGTAAATATTTATGATTGTTATGTCTTCTTGTTTAATTGTTCCTTTTATTAGTATATAGTGTCCTTCTTTGTCTCTTTTAACTGTTTTACCTTTGAAGTCTAATTTGTTGGATATTAGTATAGCCACTCCTGCTCTTTTCTGGTTGTTATTTGCATGAAATATCTTTTCCCAACCTTTCACTTTCAACCTATGTTTATCTTTGGGTCTAAGATGTGTTTCCTGTAGACAGCATATAGAAGGATCCTGTTTTTTTAATCCATTCTGCCAGTCTATGTCTTTTGATTGGGGAATTCAGTCCATTAACATTTAGTGTTATTACTGTTTGGATAATATTTTCCTCTACCATTTTGCCTTTTGTATTATATATATCATATCTGATTTTCCTTCTTTCTACACTCTTCTCCATACCTCTCTCTCCTGTCTTTTTGTATCTGACTCTAGTGCTCCCTTTAGTATTTCTTGCAGAGCTGGTCTCTTGGTCACAAATTCTCTCAGTGACTTTTTGTCTGAAAATGTTTTAATTTCCCCCTCATTTTTGAAGGACAATTTTGCTGGATATAGAAGTCTTGGTTGGCATTTTTTCTCTTTTAGTAATTTAAGTATATCATCCCACTGTCTTCTAGCTTCCATGGTTTCTGCTGAGAAATCTACACATAGTCTTATTGGGTTTCCCTTGTATGTGATGGATTGTTTTTCTCTTGCTACTTTCAAGATCCTCTCTTTCTCTTTGACCTCTGAAATTCTAACTAGTAAGTGTCTTGGAGAACGCCTATTTGGGTCTAATCTCTTTGGGGTGCGCTGCACTTCTTGGATCTGTAATTTTAGGTCTTTCATAAGAGTTGGGAAATTTTCAGTGAAAATTTCTTCCATTAGTTTTTCTCCTCCTTTTCCCTTCTCTTCTCCTTCTGGGACACCCACTACACGTATATTTGTGCGCTTCATATTGTCATTCAGTTCCCTGATCCCCGTTCAAAATTTTCCATTCTTTTCCCTATAGTTTCTGTTTCTTTTTGGAATTCAGATGTTCCATCCTCCAATTCACTATTCTAGCTTCTGTCTCTTTAAATCTACCATTGTAGGTATCCATTGTTTTTTCCATCTTTTCTACTTTGTCCTTCACTCCCATAAGTTCTGTGATTTGTTTTTTCAGTTTTTCTATTTCTTGTTGTTGTTCAGCCCATGTCTTCTTCATGTCCTCCCTCAATTTATCGATTTGGTTTTTGAAGAGGTTTTCCATTTCTGTTCGTATATTCAGCATTAGTTGTCTCAGCTCCTGTATCTCATTTGAACTGTTGGTTTGTTCCTTTGACTGGGCCATATCTTCAATTTTCTGAGCGTGATCCGTTATCTTCTGTTGGCGTCTGGGCATTTAATCAGATTTCCCTGGGTGTGAGACCCAGCAGGTTAAAAGATTTTTCTGTGAAATCTCTGGGCTCTGTTTTTCTTATCCTGCCCAGTAGGTGGCGCTCGTGGCGCTCATCTGTTTGCGGGTCTCACCAGTAAAAGATGCTGTGGCTCCTTTAACTTTGGAAAACTCTCGCTGTAGGGGGGGTCGCCAGCCGAAGCGGCTTGGGGGAGTGCCAATCTGAATCTCCCAGCCGGCCCGGGGATCCGCACGCAGGGAGGGCTGCCAGCCTCCGCGGCTTGGGGGAGCGCCCGTTCAAATTTCCCAGATGGCCCTGGGCGCCAAGCGTGGTGGGGGGGCGCTGGCCTCCGCGGCTTGGAGGAGCGCCTGTCCAAATTTCCCAACCGGCCCGGGAAGCCACGTGTTTGGAAGGGACCCCGGTCGCTGTTCTCCTCGGCTTGGGGATCTCCAATCCAATTCTCCCAGCTGGTCCGGGGGCCACGCGTGGGGGGGGGGGGTAGTGCCAGCCGCTGCGGCCTGAGAGGACTGCCTGTCCAGTTCTCCCAGCCGGCCCGGGAAGGAGGGAGGGAGGGACTCCGGCCGCCTACCGCCCCGGCCCAGGGAAGCCCGCGCCCTTCGGCAATCTCACCGTTACAGGATCTCCCAGCCAGTCAGCCGTTCCAGAATGGGGCACTCTGTCCTCTTGGTCTCTGTCATGGCTCAGGGAGCTGTCCTGTATCGTTTCCACCTCCCTAGTAGCCGTTCTAGAGGAGGAACCAAGACCCGCGCGTCTTACTAAGCCACCATCTTCCAGTCACTCTCTGATCCATTTTGAGTTAACTTTTGTATAGGTTGTGAGAAATGGGTCCTCTTTCATTCTTTTGCATATGGATATCCAGTTCTCTAGACACCATTTATTGAAGAGACTGTTCTGTCCCAGGTCAGTTGGCTTGACTGCCTTATCAAAGATCAAATGTCCATAGATGAGAGGGTCTCTATCTGAGCACTCTATTCGATTCCATTGGTCGATATATCTATCTTTATGCCAATACCATGCAGTTTTGACCACTATAGCTTCATAATATGCCTTAAAGTCAGGCAGTGTGAGACCTCCATCTTCGTTTTTTTTCCCTCAAGATGCTTTTAGCAATTCGGGGCACCCTGCCCTTCCAGATAAATTTGCTTATTGTTTTTTCTATTTCTGAAAAGTCGTTGGGATTTTGATTGGTATTGCATTGAATCTGTAAATCAATTTAGGTAGAATTGACACCTTAACTATATTTAGTCTTCCAATCCATGAACACGGTATGCTCTTCCATCTATTTAGGTTTTCTGTGATTTCTTTTAACAATTTCTTGTAGTTTTCTTTCTATACGTCTTTTGTCTCTTTAGTTAAATTTATTCCTAAGTATTTTATTCTTTTAGTTGCAATTGTAAATGGAATTCATTTTTTCATTTCCCTCTCAAATGGTTCATTACTAGTGTATAGAAACACTACAGATTTTTGAATGTTGATCTTGTAACCTGCCACTTTGCTGTACTCATTTATTAGTTCTAGTAGTTTTGCTGTGGATATTTCAGGGTTTTTGACATATAGTATCATATCATCTTCAGTACAAACACTTTTGATGACAGACTGGCAGTTTGTTTTAAGATAAACATAGGCTCACCATGTGTGGTCATTTGTTAGCTGTCAGAAAGCAATATAGCAGAAATGGGGTGGCAAAGAGAATTTAGTAAGTTGTAAATTTACAGCCCTAAAGCAATGAAAATACCCAGATTAAGGCACCAACCGGAGATTACCTTCACTCAAGAAAGGCTGATGCATCTGGAATACTTCTGTCAGCTGGGAAGGCATATGGCAGGCAGTATCTCCTAGTTTTCTCTCCTGGCTTCTTGTTTCATAAGGCTTCCTTGAGGACATTTTCCTTCTGAATCTCTAAAGGTCTCTGACTGTATGGGTTCTCTCACCTCTGAAGCAACTGTTCTCCAAGCATCTGCATCATGTGTCTTGTGTTTCTTCAAAATGTTTCCCCCTTTAAAGGACTCCAGTAAACTAATCAAGACCCAGTTGGAATGGGTGGGGTCACATCACCATCTAATCAGAGGTTGTGCCCACAATTGGGTGTGTCACATCTCCACGGAGATAATCTAATAAAAAGTTTCTACCCCACAATATTGAATCCAGATTAAAAGAAACGGCTGCTTCCACAAGATTGGGACAGGATTAAAACATGGCATTTCTGCGGTACGTAATAGATTCAGACTGGCACACCGTGCAATCCACTGATCACACTCCTAGGTATTTACTCAAAGGAGTTGAAAACTTATGTCCACACAAAAATCTGAATGTGAATGTTTATAGCGGTTTTATTCTTAATTTCCAATAGTTGGAAACAACCAAGATGTTCTTCAGTAGAACCATAGAGTGGATAAACAAACGTATCCATACAATGGAGTATTATTTGGTGATGAAAATAAATGAATTATCAAGTCATGAAAAGACATGAAAGAACCTTGAACACATACTGCCAAGTGAAAGAAGAGTCTGACAAAACTCCTTATTGTATAATTCCAAGCAGTGGAGACAGTAAAAGATCAATGGTTGCCAGGGGTTCAGAGGGAAGCAAGGGATAATAAATAGATGGAGCTCAGGGAAGTTTTAGGGCAGTAGAACTACTCTATATGAAACTGTTATGGTGGATAATGTGATATTTTGCATTTGTCAAAAGCCATAGAACTGGTTAAGGTTAGGTAAGAATTAGGGGTTAGGGTTAGACAAGAGGGGAAAAAAAAAAGAGGGAAAAAGCTATAGAACTGTATAACGCAATAAGCCCTGATGTAACTATAATAGTTAATAATAATGTATCCATATCGGTTCATCAGTTTTAACAAATGTACTATACTAATGCAAGATGCTAATAATAGAGGATACTATGAGGAGGGCTGGTGTATGGAAACTCTGTACTTTGTGAACAACTTTTCTTCATACCTAAACTGCCTCTAAAAAATATTTTTAAAAAATTCTGAGGGTGGTACAAGGATAGTTCAGTGGTAGAATTCTCCCCTGCCATGCAGGAGAACCAGGTTCGATTCCCAGTCCATGCGCTTCCCAAACAAACAAACAAGCAAAACAGGAAACAAAGAACCAAACAAACAAAAATTCAACAAATGGTACTGCAATAAGGGAATAATCGCATGGAAAAAGAAGGAAATATGACCCTCGTCATACAGCACACACACAAAGAATTCTGAGGGGAAAATTTGCCCAGCTTAAACTAGAATCCAGCCAAATAACCAATGAAGGAATCATATTGTAATCTATTTTTAACTTCCTCGTTTATCATGCTGTTGATATAAGAATATCTGAGTTTAATAGAAGAAAAATAAATCAAGATAAAAATGAAGGAATTGTTGATCTTCAAATGTTAACTTACCATCAGAATGGTTTCTAAAAAAATTTTATGATTAAAAATGGATAATGAAAAACATTTTTTTCTATTTAAATCTTGACAGTGTTATGTGTTGTAATACTTATTCCTACTTTTCTCCCATTCTAGTTTTTTTTAACTTTTTTTATTAATTAAAAAAATTAACAAACAAAACATTAAGAGACCATTCCATTCTACATATACAATCGGTAATTCTTAATATCATCATATAGTTGCATGTTCATCATTTCTTAGAGCATTTGCATCAATTTAGAAAAAGAAATAAAAAGACAACAGAAAAAGAAATAAAACGATAACAGAAAAAAAAAGATTATACATACCATACTCCTTACCCCTCACTTTCATTTACCACTTGCATTTCAAACTAAATGTATTTTAACATTTGTTCCCCATTTTATTTACTTTTATTCCATATGTTCTACTCTTCTGCTGATATAGTTGCTAAAAGGAGCATCAGACACAAGGTTTCCACATTTGCAGAGTCTCATTGTGAAAGCTATATCATTGTTCAATCATCATCAAGAAACATGGCTACTGGAACACAGCTCTACATTTTCAGGCAGTTCCCTCCGGCCTCTCCACTACATCTTGAACAACAAGGTGATATCTACTTAATGCATAAGAATAACCTCCAGGATAACCTCTCAACTCTGTTTGGAATCTCTCAACCATTGACACTTAGTCTCATTTCATTCTTCCCCCTTTGGTCGAGAAGGTTCTTTCAATCCCCTGATGTTAATTCTCAGGTCATTCTAGGGTTTTTCTCAGTCCCTTGATGCTGAGTCTCATCTCATTCCAGGATCCCCGTCCCACGTTGCCAGGAAGGTCCACACCCCTGGGAGTCATGTCCCATGCAGAGAGGGGGAGGGTGGTGAGACTGCTCGTCGTGTTGGCTGGAGAGAGAGGCCACATCTGAGCAACAAAAGAGGCTCTCCTGGGGGTGACTCTTAGGCCTAAATTTTAAGTAGACTTGACCTATCCTTTGTGGGGTTAAGTTTCATGTGAACAAACCCCAAGCCTGGGGGCTCAGCCTATAGCTTTGGTTGTCCACACTGCTTGTGAGAATATCAAGAATTCAACTTGGGAAAGTTGAATTTCTCCCCATTCTCACCATTCCCTGAAGGGGGCTTGCAAATACTTTTCCACTCACTGATCAAATCACTCTGGGATTCATCGGGGCATCACTCTGGACAAACCAACAAAATCTCATGTGCTACCTGAGATTCCAAGTACTTATGACATTCAATCAAACTATCTACATGAGTTATATTAGGAAATGCTCTAGTCAAAATATAAATTTTGTGACAAATAAACATTTTTTGCTTTAGTCTCACACATAAGGTGACATTTTAAAGTATTAATTATCATCTATTTTCAACACCCTGCAATAATGACATTCGTTTGTTCTTCATCAGGCAAAAACATTTCTTAAATTTGTACATTGTACATTTCACTATTATTATACACTCTAGGCATTCCTAGATTATGCCATCTCCATCTTTAACATCTATCTTTCTTTCTGATTTCATTTATGTCCCCAGTCCTCCTCCCTCCATCATTCTCACATGCAGCTTCATTCAGTGTTTTAACATAATTACATTACAGTTAGGTAGTGTTGTGCTGTCCATATCTGAGATTTTATATTCAGTCCTATTGCACAATCTGTATCCCTTCAGCTCCAATCACCCAATATCTCACCCTATTTCTATCTCCTGATGGTCTCTGTTACCGAGGAAATATTCTAAGTTTATTCACTAACGTCAGTTCATGTCAGTGAGACCATACAGTATTTGTCCTTTTGTTTCTGGCTAATCACACTCAGCATAATGTCCTTAAGGTCCATTCATGTTGTTACGTACTTCATAACTTTAGTCTGTCTTACAGCTGCATAATATTCCATCTTATGTAAATGTCACAGTTTGTTTAGTCAACTGTCTGTTGATGGACATTTTGGCTGTTTCCATCACTTGGTAATTGTTAATAATGCTGCTATAAACATGTAAATGTCCATTTGTGTCCTTGGCCTCATGACCTTTGAGTAGAGACAGCATATACATGGGTCCTGTTTTTTAAACCATTCTGCCAGACTATGTCTTTTGATTGGAGAGTTTAATCCATTAACACTCAGTGTTATTACTGTATGAGTAGTACTTTCTTCTACTATTTTGCCTTCTGGATTTTATATGTCATATCTAATTTTCCTTCCTTTTACCTTTACTCATAGTCTTCCTTTCTACACTCTTCTCCACACCTCTCTCTTCTGTCTTCGTATCTGTCTCTAGTGTTCCCTTTAGTATTTCTTGCAGAGCTGGTCTCTTGGTCACAAATTCTCTCAGTGATTTTTTGTCTGAAAATGTTTTCATTTCTCCCTCATTTTTGAAGGACAATTTTGCTGGATATAGAATTCTTGGTTGGCAGTTTTTCTCTTTTAATAATTTAAATATATTATCCCACTGTCTTCTTGCCTCCATGGTTTCTGCTGAGAGATCTGCGCATAGTCTTATTGGGCTTCCCTTGTATGTGATGGATTGCTTTTCTCTTGCTGCTTTCAAGATCCTCTCTTTCTCTTTGACCTTGGACATTCTGATTATTAAATGTCTTGGAGTATGTCTGTTTGGATCTGTTCTCTTTGGGGTACGCTGCACTTCTTGGATCTGTAATTTTAACTCTTTCATAAGAGTTGGGAAATTTTCAGTGATAATTTCCTCCATTAGTTTTTCTCCTCCTTTTCCCTTCTCTTCTCCTTCTGGGACACCCACAACACGTATATTCATGCGCTTCATATTGTCTTTCAATTCCCTGAGTCCCTGCTCATATTTTTCCTTTTTTTTTCCCTATAGTTTCTGTTTCTTGTTGGATTTCAGATGTTCTGTCCTCCGGTTCATTAATCGTATGTTCTGCCTCTCGAAATCTACCATTGTAGGGTTCCATTGTTTTTTTCATCTCTTCTACTGTGTCTTTCATTCCCATAAGTTCTGTGATTTGTTTTTTCAGACTTTCAGTTTCTTCTTTTTGTTCCTTTCTTGCCTTTTTTATATCCTCCCTCAATTCATTGATTTGGTTTTTGATGAGGTTTTCCATGTCTGTTCGTATATTCTGAATTAGTTGTTTCAGCTCCTGTATGTCATTTGAATTGTTGGTTTGTTCCTTTCACTGGGCCATATCTTCAATTTCCTTAGTGTGAGTTGTTATTTTTTGCTGGCGTCTAGGCATTTAATTACCTTAATTAATTTATTCTGGAGATTGCTTTCACTTCTTTTATCTAGGGTTTTCTTGCTGGATGAATTTGTTGTCTACCTGTTCTTTGACATTCTGTTCAGCTTTATCTGAACCTTTAGCTTAAGTTTTGTTTAACAGAGGAGAATTTTTCAGTTCTTGTTTTCTTGTTTCTTGCCCTGCTTGTGTGGTACCTTTCCCCCACACACACTTAGGAGGGTCTGCTTAGATATTATAGACCCAAGCCAGATTTTCCCAGACCAAACTGGCCTCCTATCAGGAGGAAAGAGTCACCTGCATCGGTTTTCCCTGAGCATGAGACCCAGCAGGTTGAAAGACTTTCCTGTGAAGTCTCTGGACTCTGTTTTTCTTGTCCTGCCCCATATGTGGCGCTTGTCTGACTGCAGGTCCCACCAGCATAAGATGATGCGGTACCTTTAACTTTGGCTGGGGATTTGTTGGAGACAGAGGAGAGGTTGTAGGCTGGTTTTAATGGCTTCAAATTACCAAGCCCTAGTGTCTGAATTCCTTGATGGAGGGATTCCACCTGGGTGGGCCTTCACCCCTCCCCTGGGGAAGGCACAGGCTCCAGATAAGCCCCCAAAAGAGCTCACTTCTGCCTATGTCCGGGGCAGTTGCAGCCTGAAAATTCCTGCCGCTGTATCCAGAGGCAGTCAAGCCTTTGTAGATACACAGCCACAAAAACCTGTTTCCTTCTTTTTTTTCCCCCTTTTTCTGTCAGTCCTGCCCCCTTGGTGCCGGGGCAAAAATGAGCAAACTCCGCTTTGATCGGGTTCACCTAAGCTGGGGGCCTATTTTTAGTAGTCAGAATTTGTTAATTAGTTCCACAATTGGCGTTTGATTGTGCCCAGTCATTGCTGCTGGTAAAGTCCTTTCCTTTCCCCTCTGGGAAGCGGCCTGTGGGGGAGGGGCGCTGGCCGCCGCAGCTTTGGGAACTCACGGTTTTGGGGGGGTGCTCGCAGCCGGTCCAGCTGGTCCAGACTGGGGTACGCTGTGTGTCTGGTCACTGACGTGGCCCCAGGAGCTGTTCTGTACTGTTTCTGGTTATTTAGCAGTTGTTCTGGAGGACGAACTAAAACACGCACGTTGTTAAACCGCCATCTTGACCCGGAACCCCCCATTCTAGTTTTTTTATGATTTTTTCTTTTAGTTATGTAACTTTAATTATGAAGTGTTTTGGCTTTAGGTTTAGAATTAAGTGGATTTCATTCTTAGCACTAATACTTTTGATTGTTCTCCTTATTGGGAGTCATAAATTTTGATTTGTTTGATTTTGATTTGATCAGATTTTACCACATAGATTTTTTTTTTTTTGGTAAAATATAGCATATATGCAAAAAAGGAATAAATTTCAAAGTACATAGTAACAAAATGTTATAAAACAGATTTTTGAGTTTGGTATGGGTCACAGTTCCACAATTTCAGGTTTTTCCTTCTAGTTGCTCCAGGACTCTGAAGACTTAAAGAAATATCAATACAATAATTCATCAGTCATATTCGTTTGTTAAATCCTATCTTTTCCGTTATAACTTGCCTGTTTTGATCCTTCTCCCAATCTTTAGGAGTA
Source organism: Tamandua tetradactyla (assembly GCF_023851605.1). Classification (NCBI taxonomy): domain Eukaryota; kingdom Metazoa; phylum Chordata; class Mammalia; order Pilosa; family Myrmecophagidae; genus Tamandua; species Tamandua tetradactyla. The sequence continues at coordinate 6,564,252 of NC_135335.1, forward strand.
TTTGAGCTATGCTCATTCTCACTTTTTCATGTTGAAAGGGCTGTTGGCAGTGTCGAATAGAAGGATGGAACTAGTTGATGTTCTTGAAGAGACTGGCCCCACTGGGTTTCAGGACTTACCTGGCCTAGGAACCCATCTGAAGGTTGTAGGATTCTGAAAAGTTATCCTAGCACATTAGACTTTTGTAGAATCTCAGATAGAGCCCTAGGTGTTCTTTAGGGTTGACGGGAATGGTTTTGGTTGGGTTTTGGCAAACCAGGGCGATTAGCAGTATCTGGCTTAAACTTGCATAAGAGTAGCTTCCAGAAAATGAGAGAAGGAAGGTCCGAGACAGAGCCCCGCAGAACACCAGCCTTTAAGGGACAGGCGGAGGAAGTGGCCCTGAGTGGAGTCCGCCATGGAGCAGCACTGGGGTCAGGAGAGAACCAGAAAAGGGTGTTGCCTTGGAAGAATCACCAAGGAGGAAGAAGTGGTCAAGAGGATCAGGCACCATGAGTGCTTCCCTAATATTAGGATTTAAAAATGTCCTTGAAGAGGGTATCTGGGAGCCTGTGCTTTCTGCATATTTTTGTAAACCTATAATTTCTCTAATAAAAAGAATAGTGTCCAATAAACAAAACAAAACAAAAAAAGAGTAGCTTTCTGAATAGCGTCTGGACTCTATCTGAACTTTCTTAGCCACTGAGACTTTATTCTGTTTCGTTTCTCTCTTCCCCTTTTTGATCAGGAAGGCATTGTCCATCCCAGGGTGTCAGGGCCAGGCTGACAATGTAGGAGTCATGTCCCACATTGCCAGGGAGACTTTCACCCATGGATGTCATGTTCCTTGTTAGGTGGGCAAGGGATAATGACTTTACTTGCATAGTTGGGATTAGAGAGAGAGAGGCCTTATATGAGCAACAAAACAGGTTTTGTGGGAGTAACTCAGACATAACTATAGGTAGGCCTAGATTCTTTCTTACAGAAATAAGTTTCATAAGAGCAAGGCTCAAGATCAAGGGCTTGGCTACTGACTTAGAAGTCTCTTGCTTGGTTACTGACTTAGAAGTCTCTAATGTTTGAATAGTTTCAGGGGTTTCTCTGTTGGGAAAGTTTAATAGTTCTATATTTTTTCTCCAATTCCTCAAGAGACTTATTATCTGCCCAACACACTCTGGGATATATCCAGGTATTACATTAAGCTATGCAGAATTACAAGCCCTTATTCCCATTCTGAGCATCATGTGTTTGGGTTGTATAAATGAACTATCCAGACAGATTGAGTTAGATTATGTGCTACAGGAAATTTAGGTTTTGGATGAAATAAACCTCTGTTCCTTTGGTCTCATACAGTAGGTGAAGTTCCAAAATACAGACAGTATCATCCTTTGTCCTGTATTCTGATTTACCTTAGTCTTGACCAGATTGGCTTCATTCTCATCTCTAATAGAAGCCTGATCTCTTTTTTTATTTCTTTAACAGTTGTTGTATGTAGCAATGCTGATTGCTACAGTATGTAGCTGCAGAACTCCAGCTCTGAGTCTTAGGTGTCACACAGGTACCCAAAGTTCCAGGGGAAAATACCAGGTTTCACATATATAGCACATCTCAGAATCTAGAAAAAACATTTACATCTCCAGACTAAATGTAACTGCTATAAGAGCTTACAATCTAGGCCCCAATTCTAAGAGAAAGCATACAATATTTGTTTTTTTGTTTCTGACTTATTTTGTGCCACATAATGTCTCTGAGGTTCATTCACCTTGTTGCATGCCCCATGACGTTATTCCTTTCTTTAGCCACACACTATTCCATCATGCCTTACAGAGGTTTTTTGGTTCCCACCCACCCCCCACCGCCCGCGTGGACGGGCACTGGGAATTGAACCCGGTCTCTGCCATGACAGGTGAAAACTCTGCCTGCTGAGCCACTGTGGCCCACCCATCACAGAGTTGTTTGGGTTTTTTTTCCCATTAATTTTTTTATTTCTTTTAAAATACCAAAAAACACCATACTCAAACATTCTTAACTTTTGATCATTCCGTTCTACATATATAATCAGTAATTCACAATATCATTACATAGTTGCGTATTCATCACCATGATCATTTCTTGGAACATTTGCATCTTTTCAGGAAAAGAACTAAAAAGAAAACAGAAAAAAATTCATACATACCATACCCCTTTCATTGATCACAAGTATTTCAATCTAAATTTATTTTAACATTTGTTCCCCCTATTATTTATTTTTATTCCGTATGTTTTACTCATTTGTTGATAACGTAGATAAAAGGAGCATCAGACACAAGGTTTTCACAATCACACAGTCACATTGTGAAAGCTATCATTATTCAATCATCAAGAAACATGGCTACTGGAACACAGCTCTACATTTTCAGGCAGTTCCCTCCAGCTTCTCCATTACATCTTGACTAACAAGCATCACAGAAGTTTTTTAAAAATTATTTTTATTGAGATGTTTTCACACACATACATACAGTCCATGCAAAGTATACAATTAATGGCTCAGAGTAGCATCATATAATTGTATAGTTGTCACCATGATCATTTTTAGAACATTTGCATCATTCCAGAAAAATAAATAAAATGAAAAAACTTGTACATCCCATACTTCTTACCCCTCCCTCTCATTGACCACTAGTATTGCAATCTTACCATTTTTTATCCCTTATCCACCCCCTCCATTATTTATATATTTTTTTGTACTTTTTTTTTTACTTATCTGTCCATACCCTGGATAAAAGGAGCATCAGACACAAGGTTTTCACAATAACATGGTCACATAAAATCTATGTAGTTATATAGTCATCTTAAAAAATCAAGACTACTAAAATATAGATCAACAGCTTTAGTTACTTCCCCTTTGCCAATTCAACATGGATTTTAAATGAAGGGTTTATACAGGCTGTATTTCCTGAGTTCTTACATGCTTGACAGTGTTAACTGAGTATAACAGTTTTGAATTACACTCCCGCAGCTCTCCCCCCCCCAAACTTTAGAACTTCTGTGTCACTAGAGGCATTGTGTCATAGCCTTTAGGGATTGAGGGTTGTACTAGTGCTCTTTCTATAAGAATCAAGGCTGCTGGAATACAGTGCAACAGTTTCAGGTACTTCTTTCCAGTCATTCCAATACACCACAAACTAAGAAAGAAATATGTATATAATGCATAAGAATAACTTCCAGGATAACCTCTTGACTGTTTGAAATCTCTCAACCACTGAAATTTTATTTTGCCTCATTTCTTTCTTCCCCCTTTTGGTCAAGAAAACCTTCTCAATCATGATCTTGGGTTCTGGCTAATCCCTAGGAGTCATGTCCCAGAGGACAGTGAGTTCACCTGTTAAGTTGTCTTAGAGTGAGACCTCACCTGAGTAACAAGAGGTTCTCTGGGTGTGACTCTTAGGCACAGTTATGGGTAGGCTTAGGGTTCATGGGGTGAACTCCAACATCAAGGGCTCAGCTTATTGAATTGGTTGTCCCCGCTGCTTGTGAGAATGTCAGGAATTCCCTAGACGGCGATACTGAATATTTCCTCTTTTTTCCCCCAGTCTCCCAAGGGAACTTTGCAAATACCTTTTTATTCTCTGCCCAAATTACTCTGGGATGTATTGGGACACACACTAACCTGTACAAACCAACAAGATCTCACTCCCTATTCAATATTCCATATAATTATGGTATTAGAATAAACTAACCATACAAGTTAAAATAGATAATACGCTACCAAAAATATGAATTTTGCTTCAAATAAACATCCCTTCCTTTGGTATCTCTCACAGAATTTGGAAGTTTTAAAGTAGTCAGTAGCATCCTTTAACCCTGTATTCTATTAACCTCAGTCCTATCCAGATCAGCTTCAGTCATAATCTCTAGTTGAAGGCTGATCACTTTTCAACTTCTTAAACATTTGCTGTATGAGATAATGCTGACTTTCTTAGCTTCGAAGTTCTAACCTTGAGTCTCAGCTGTCACACAAATACCTAGAGTTCCAGGGAATGACCAGATTATACACAAATAGCTAAACATCTCAGAATTTTGAAATAACAGTTACAACTCCTGAATAGATGTGACTACTGTAAAACTTATAATGTAGGACCCTTTACAGTAGGCCCCAACCTGATAACCCAACTTCAGTTCACTGAATTTTATATTATAGTTAGTCCATATGAGTGAGGCATGATGATATTTGTCTTTATATGTTTCTGTCATTTCATTTAACATAATGTCCTCAAGGTTCATTCACCTAGTTGCATACCTCAGAGCTTCATTCCTTTTTGCAGCTGCTACTGTCTGTTGTATGTATACACTACAGTTCCCCCTTCCATTCCTCAGATGGTGTACTATTAGGCCACCTCCAGCCATTGCAAATTGCAGACATTGCCACCATAAGCACCAATGTGCCAATGTCCATTTAGGTCCCCGCTCTCACTTCCTCCAAAAATATGCCTAGCAATGGGGTTGCAGGATCATATGTCATCCCCATCCCTAGCCTCCTGTGGAAACACCACACTGCCCTCCAGAGGTGCTGTACCTCTTAGTTTCCCGACTGACAGTGAATAAGTACATCTCTTTCTCCACATTTTCTCCAGCACTTGTATCTCTGTTCATTTTTAAACAGTTTATTTGCGCATCATACCATCCAACCTAAGTAAAAAATCAGTTGTTGCCAGTAAAGTCACATAGCTATGCCTTGGCTACCACAATCTATATGAGGACATTTATTTTCTTCCACAAAGAATCCCATATCCCCGTCTTACTGACATTTAATTTTGGCATATTGCCTTTGTCACATTCAGTGGAAGCCTATTGTATAGTTAACAATTTTACTGTTAACTATAGACCCTAGCTTGCCTTGGTAGTATTTTTTCTTGTATACTATCCTATTTTCAACACCTTTCAGTGTTGACATCCATTTGTTGTCCCTCATGCATAAACAGTCATATTTGTACATTTAATCACCATCATTGCCTGCTCTAGGTATTCCTAAGCATTTCATTCTTTATCCTCTACCTTTCTTTCTGGTATCATTCATATATGCCCTCAGCTCTTCTCTCTCAATCAAACTCACATTGTGCTTCATTAAGTGTACTTACTGTATTATTGTGCTGTCATCAGATGGTTTTGTGCTATCCGTTTCTGAATCTTTACTGTCAGTTCTGTTGCATATTCTGTACTTCTGTACTCCTTCAGTACCAGGCAGACTAGCCTTTTTTTTCACATGAGTAGGCACCAGGAATCAAACCCAGGTCTCCAGCATGGCAGGCGAGAACTCTGCCACTGCGTCAACATCACCTGCCCCAGAATAGCCTTTTGACTCTATTTGATGTTCCTTAGCCACTGACACCTTATTTTATTATACTTCTTTTCCCCCTTTTGGCCAGAAACGTGTGTTGATCCCAAACCAGGGCCAGACTCATCCCCAGGAGTCACGCCCCACATTGTCAGTGAGATTTTCCCCGTTTAATGTCATGTCCCACCTAAGGAAGAGAGTAATGATTTTCCTTGCAGAGTTGGCCTTAGAGAGAGGCCACATCTGAGCAGCGAAAGAGATTTCCTGGAAACAACTCTTAGGCCTTGTTATGGGTAGTCTTAGCTTCTGCACTTCAGAAATGTTTCGTAAGGGAAAGCCTCAAAAATCAAGGGCTTGGTAAGACCACCATTTTCTCAACATGCCTTCTGTAACTAAGCATGTAGTCAATCTGTGCATACCAATAATTAGATCACCTCTGATTTTGTCATTTCGAGCCATTGTGCTCATTGTCCTAAAATGTGCCCATCTTTTGATGCAATAAAATTATCAGAGTTACTAGAGTTTGGGAAAACAGATTTTTAGACCAGTAGGTTGTGTCTGATCTCCTGCTTCACATCTAGCAGTAAACTCTCTTTGAAACCCCGGTCTCAGGAATTGGTGATTTGAGCGCTTCAGGTATAGAACCCACTGTTTTAACTGGTATTAAGATCCTCACAGATAGATGATTTGCAAATTTTTTCTTCCCTTCTGCAAATGGTCTTACTTTCCTTATAATGTCCTTTGTACAAAGTTTTGAAGTCCAACTTACCTACTTGTTCTTTTGTTGCCTGTACTTTGGTTTTCATATTTAAAAAACCATTACAGGCTGTGTGATGGTGACTCAGTGGCAGAATGCTCACCTGCCATGCCAGAGACCTGGGTTCGATTCCCAGTACCTGCCCATGCAAAAAACAAACAAACAAAAACCATTGCAAAATCCAAGGTCATTAGATTTCCCTCTGTATTTTCTTCAAAGCATTTTATAGTTTTAGCTCCTTAAGTCTTCAGAATGGGGATTTGAATCCATGGCTTGCTGTCTCTAAAGCCTGTGTTCTTTCTATTAGCGTGACGCCCCTCTCATTGAAATTGAAAAGACGGTGGAAGCTTCACTTAGGAGCCTGAACTTTGTTCTTAGCCTTAAAGGGTAGGTAGTTTTTAGAGAACATAGGAGAGCTAGGAGTTTTAGACAGCATAGGAGAGCTAGAGTTCATTTAGGGTAAATGAACATGCTGTTAAACTGTATCAGTTAGGATTAGGCCTAGCTGCATAGGTATTTCTTTTTTTCTCCTGCAAAGGAAGTCTGGAAGTTCCAGGGGCTAGAATGGCAACTCCATTGGTCTTAAGGGGTTCCAGGATCTGCCATTCCTTGGATACAGCTCATACCCTCAGGTCTAAGATGTTCCTCGAGTTCTGGCCATTAGTACCCATCAGAACCCTGGTCAGAAATAGCATTTTAACGCAGAATTTAATGTAGAGAATTGGTTAAATAGGTTGAGAACTTAAAAGCACAAAAGGAACACAGTTGATTAAACTAAGAAGCAGCACCACCCCTGGGGTGAAGAACAAAGGGAAGAGTTTGGGGTTGACAGAACCTGGAAGCTCAGAAAGGGGGAGCTGAGAGCTGGCTCAGCCCTCAGAACTGGCACTGGGGCCTCGGAGGGCGAGGCGAGGCTGGTTCTGGGATAGCGGAAAGAAGGGGGAGGCTGGAGCTACTGCTGGGCGTGTTGGTATTCCTGTGGTATGCTGGCAGGAGCGGCAGGCCAACGGGAAGGAGCCCGCCCTTCTCTCTCCTCCCTCTTCCAACCTCCCTCCAGTGCTCGGGCTGGCAGAACGTAGCAGAGCCAGTCGATGAAGGAGGCATGTGAAGGGAGCACGGGAGGGTGTATTCGGAGTTGACAGGCATAGCTTAGTCATTGGCACACATCACATCCTTGTTCTGTTAGCAGGATGGGGAAGGGGAAGAAAGGGACAGAGTACAGGAGCCAACAGTTCTTAAGAAATTTCCCCAAAGCCACACAAACACTGCCTTTTCCATTTGACTGCCTAGCCCTGGGTTGCATAGGTGAAAGTCCACTACCTGTAAAGGCAGTTGGCAGCGGTTATCTCCAGGCACAATGCTGCTTCCATAAAATCTTGATTCTCACCAAGGGAAAAGCGGAGAATGCTTGTCGTAGGAGCAGAACTTTAAAAATTATTGTGCAGCATTAATATAGCAACAGTAACAAGCCTCCAGTGAAAAAATTTCTCTATTATCTTTCCCACATCAACAAGTTAGAGTATTTTATTGGTCTGTATTTCTTGGCAGTGCTTGTCAGTGTCTGTCCATAAGCCCTATATGGTTGAGAGCATGATTTGTGTTAGCTGTGTATTTCAGCCTCATTTTTGGAAGCATAGATTGGGTGGAACCAGGCAGAGGCTGGTGCTTCTCGTGACTGAGGTGTGTCAGTCTGGAAAGCAGCAGTCTGATTTGCTGACAACTTTCTCTCCAAAAGTTGTACGTATACTGTCATACAATATCAATGCATTTGGCAGGCAGGTGTATATGAAAGATTTTCTGAAGTGTATAATATCTTCAAACACTGTCCCCTGATTTTGAATTTCTGTTTTACAGTTTGACGTCAACTTTCCTGTTAGAGAACATTTCTTGAGGGCAAGGACCAGAATAAGTTTCATTTTTGTATTTTACTCTAGGTTTTAGTAAAGTGCTTTGCTCCTATAAGAGCTTCTAAATATTTATTGACTAGATACAGAATTTAAGGACTCTGACATGAGTTAGGTGCCTCATGTTTGTAATTCCTAACCACGCCGTGTTTTTTTATCCCTTCATTTACCACCAATCCCCAAATTTACTCACCAGATCTGATCATTTTCTCACCCTTGCAGGTCATTTGCTTCCAGAGCTATTCCTTTCCTGTTAAATGGCCCCTGTAATGTATTCTTATCCTTGTAGTTACAGTTGAAAATTTAGGGTATAGAAGTCTCTTTCTTTCATCCCACAGTCCCAAAATCCACTTAATGTTGGTAGTGTTTTGAAAAGACTGTGAGTGAAAAATAATTTGGGACCTACACTTAGCAGGGAAAGCCCTGGAGAAGAAGGTGTACGTGTGGGCCCAAGATTTTAGCCTGCTAATTAAGGAAATACGATGGAAATTTTGGAGTCTGGAATAAAACAGGCTTATAGGACTGCATGTAGGGTTTCCCCCACACTCATTCCCCCATCCCTGTGCATTCTGTAGGTACACGTGTACAGATTTTTTTTTTAACTCTCGCAACTTCAGTTTAGAAAAACAAATTGAGAATTTGTTTTTAATGTGACTTGTGGAATTTGTAATTTATGTTCCAAGTTTTCTGAGAGAAATCCAAGGATAGTTTCTGAGCAGACAATCCTTGTGTGACCCTGACGAGTGACTGAGTTGGCCTTCAAAGTACAGATAAATACTTCCCTTCCTCTCATTTCTGACAGAGGTGGCCTCAGTAACATGCTGTTCCAGTGCTCCTTACCTGACACTGTAGCATCCATTGCCGACGAGCCCCGGAAAGTGCTTCTCCGGCTCTATGGAGCCATTTTAAAAATGGTGAGTGCATTTGTTGTTTGGGAAGTGGGAGGGGACCTTTTTCTTAGAATGCCTGGAAAGAGATTTAAGTAATTTAGTGGTATTAGTAAAAATATTTAAATACATTGCTTTTAATTGAATTGTGTTCCACATGATAGTTTTTTATATTCTGAGTTCATTCATGTTTTATCTATTTATTAGTAAATGCATACAAGTGTTCCAGTTTCATATCCAGAGAAGGTATAATGTTTGTCAAATCTTCAGTTGCTCTTGATGTTGACTTAATTTTTTTTTAAAGAGTAGTCTATTTGACCTTAACCAAAAAAAACCAAAACAAAACCACAGGTCACGCCCATATCTACGTATTTGATTATATGATGTGAATGAACCCTTTCATTGCATAATTTTTCCTTGATTCTTTCAAAGTGGTTAAGATCTGAAGATGATGGAAAAAATTTGATGTTTGAAGTTTCCTAGCTATTTCACAGATTTTGCTGAGGAAGCCTGCATTCACTTAGTTATTAGCACTTACAGCCAGCACACAGCTAGGTTTTAGGGAAAGAACACTCTGACCCCTTCATGATAACAGTCAACCAGAAAAGATGCTTGGGTTTACCATGCAATTCAATTTTTATTTAACCAAGTTGCAGTTTCAAAGCATAGTATTTAAAATACTCCAAGTTATTTTGGCATTTTTAATGCTCTTAGTCTTTTTTTACGCATTTTCCCTTTGAGTACCAGTTATATTCTATAATAATAAGTTCCATTTTTTTTCACTTTTGTTTCATGTGTTTTGTATTTGAACAGTACTTTTAAAATACTTCTAATAACCAGCTGTTAAAATTGCATGTGATATAAGAATATCATTTAAGTCTAATATGTGAGGCTTTATAACTTAAATAGAAACTTCTGACATGTGTACAGTTCGTTCCTCCATATACTAGACTAAACCTGGAGCCAATCCTACTGTGTGGTCAGCGCTGCCCAGTGTAACTGCTGTGATGGAAGTGTTCTCTATCTGTGTGGTCCAGTTCTTTGTCACATAGCTGTTGAATAGTTGAAGTGTTGCAAGTGCAACTGATGATCTGAATTTTAAATTTTACTTAATTTCAGCTAATTTAAATTTCAGTAGTAGCCATGTAGCTGGTGGCTCCTGTGGTGGACACCACTGCTCTAGCCTGGGCTGGGTCACTATATAAGTAACTTGGTCAAAGCTACAGCACAGCCTGAATCTTGGCAGTTGTCTTTTCCCCTAATCCATCAGTTGTTAAACATTTTTCCTTTTTGAAATTTTAGCAATCTGAAAGTATTACCTTACAGTAATTATGTACAATAGAAATGTCTGGAAATAGAATTTAACATGTTTCTATATTATTTATGAAAAAAAGAAAAAACTTGGGTAACTCAAATAGAATAATTGAAGCCACTTAAAATGGAGTAAATTATTTACAGGAACATTTAGTTTCTCTGTTGTATTTTTATTAGGCAAGTGTTCATTTGTTTCCATTCCCAATGCAATCTTCAGATGAAGAATGGAAACTTGGCTTGAAAGCATCCTGGATAGAAGGGGAAATGAGTAGTTTGCTAAATGGATAATATGAAAATGTCTCGCATTCTCACAATTAGACAGTAGACTCATTTTTGTTGGGGAAGAAAGCTATTCCTTAGCTTCGTAGGTGAGAATCTGTATTTTCAGTATGAATCACTCAGTTGGTTGAGTCCTTGGTTCAAGTTACTCTTTTATGTTGAATTTCGAACTTGACATACTGTAAATATTTTTGGTTCCCGAGTTCTGCAGGATATAGTAGGGCACTTGTTGCCAATTAGAATTTTAGGTTAGTGGCCACTAGAGACTGTTAGTCACTATGAGTGCTTTGACAAGGTGAGAAGGGGAGCCAGATTCAGGACTTCTGAGAAAGAGCTATGGTGCGAGAGAAGGAAAAGAGAGGACGGCTAAGGAGTGCATAAGATGTAAGCCAGGCACCTCTCCCCATGGACTTTAAAAGTTTTTTCACGGTATGCCAGGGATGAGGTTAAAATTTCTTTACAAATATTTTCAATTTGTAAAAAAATTCTGTATTTTTTTGCTGAGGTGTGGATGCAATCATATTGCTAGGTCAGAATGAATCTGGCCTATAATAGTAAAGTGGGTATTTATAGTTTTCAAGGAGGCTTTTGTTTCCATAACAACAACAAAAAATTGCCAGAATTGATATTAAGTTGACAGGATTAATATTAATTAAAAGATGTGGCTGGGTAGATACAGAGCTCTGAGTAAAAAATTGCATTACTTTCATAAATGAATGGGTTTAAGGCAGAATTAAATATAGCATGACTCAAATTTCATGCTTTCCTTCTTGTTTTCACTCAATAGGAAAGTGTGCATTCATTCATGTGCTTTGTGTATGCATATTTATATATATATATATAACTGGTGCCCCCCTAAATCAGCCATAAAAATACTGTTATAGCATCTTTTAAGGTGCATTGGAATTGCTTCTTTTTTAAAATATTAATTAAAGACTACACATGATAGGCCTATGTATCTTGTCAGAATACTTGGCTGTTTCGCTTATATGACAGACTAGTCAGTTTAGTATACCCCTTTCCCTTTCCACCATTGTTTTAAACTTTTGCATTTTTTACCTCTGTGAGAATCATTTATTAATTAGACAAATCTCTCATGTTCTTTGATTAGCAGATGGCCTATACAAGTGATTTGGTTTAAAAATGTTTAGATGCTTCTCAGCTTTCTCATTTTTCTACATTGTGGTGGAGTGGCAATGAAATGACTGCTCTTTGATGTAGTTCACTAAGGGTTAAGTAGCAGGAAAACAAGGTAAAAGCTTTCTTATTGGCTTAAGATTTACGGTTTCTGTCCCACAAACATCTGTCTCTCCAGCCCCTGTCTAGTTGTAAGACGAGACATGAGCAGGCTTCCTCACTATGCTGGGGGCTTTCTTTAGGAATGGTGACACTTTGGGGCTTATGAAAAGTCCTGCATTTGACAAGGGGGAAATGGATCCTTTTTGAAAACATGAATACAATAAGACACATACAGCTTTGAAAAATAGCTGTGTAGTGTTATGCTGTTATTTGAAGGAAATTATGAATCATGCAAATTTTGCTCTGATCTTAAAATAACATGTCGGTATAATTCATTGTGTCACATAAACTAGGTTTAACGTTTCATGGGGAGGAGGCTATTTTCATTAGCTGCATAAGTGATGAAAAATGAAAAACAAACTCAGCTGTAAAATGACCCGTTACAAAGTTAGGTTAGTTTTATAGAAGTTTTGAGAAAAAGTAATAACTGAGACTTAACCATTATAGAAAGAGTAGGATTGCTAGGAGAGAGCTTGAAACTATAAATTAGCTATAAATGTAACTTGATTTTTTTCCTTTCTGATATTGGGAAGGAACATGAGCCCTGCAACGTCCAGTAGCAGCCTTTTCACAGGAGCAAGTTTGGCTGATTACAAATAACCAGTTTGCTTATTTATCATGAATTGTGGAAGACACAAATGTCAGTACGTATTGTTCATTCATTGTAACCTGTGCCAGTTGACTGAAGTCTTAGAGGATTGCTTTGTGCCTTCCTCTGTCAGGGCAGTGACTGTGTTACGCCAAGTCCTTCTGTGCATGAATGGAGAGATTGGGCCTCACCGGTACGAACGGTCTCTTGGGCATGGATGTTCATAACACATCTCAAAGATCTCTCTTGAGTGTTGTCTGGGAAAACGTTTTTGTTTTTTTTAAAATAATAGAAAGCTAATATTAGTGCTTGTTTGAGTACTAACCATAATAAAATTAAAGGCATCAAGGCACAACGCAGATATGCATTAGAAAATCAAGAGTAAAATTTGGGACACTGTCCTTTTTGAATCCAGAAAACAAAATATTGTCTTCCCTATTCTCTCTCTTAACCCTGGTTTAATTAAAAATTAAACCACACTGAAATATGGAAGAGCCCATAGATAGTTAATATTAAACTCTTGGCTACTGACAAATTAAGTGACTTCTTAAAACCATTTCCCTAAGGAGCTTACTTTGCAGTCAGTCTGGCTGATAGAAGAGCCCGCTTATAGAAGGCTTCAGAAGATCCCACTCGGTCTAAGAGACTAAGCACACGTTCATTGTAGCTGAAAACTTTTAGTAATTGTTTTTACTAATTCATAGTAGGGTCGTTAAGAGTTTGACTTGTTTGTTTACTCCACTTTTAAAAAAGTTCTTAATATCCCCTTTTACAGTGTGTATGGTGTAACAATATCTGCTACTAAGGCATTCATAATATCCCTCTCAGAAGTGAGCAAAACATTTTTCCTTGTATTGTTTGTTCCCATTTGATCTAATCTAGCGTTTCTTTAGCTACTACTCTTCAAAGGTAGTTGCCAAATTATTGCCTATAGTTCTTCCATACGTGCTTTGATGCCTTCTTTTGACAACTAAATAAACCACAGACTCTTGTGTCTAATTTTGACATATTCAAAGTGTCTTTGCCTTGCTGGTCTTAAATGTTTGGGATTTATAGCATGAAGCCAATCCAGATCTCTGGTTCCTGGAACGATGGTTTTGAATGCAGCCAAGCCCTCTTTGGGAAGGAATGTATTTGTGCTGGGTGGCGTGAAGGGTTTGGGGTAATGTACCACTTTAGCTGTATGTGCATGTGTTCTCTGCTGCAGGCTTGTCCATGCGATCGTGCCTAGCGCACTCTGGTTTCCAGGTGACAGACACGATTCACGGTATAGTATGAGACCTCTGAAGTTGGAGAATTCTCTACGGCTTTAATTTCTTTCTTTTAGTTCTTGGTTACAAGAAATGCTTTTTAAAAAGAAAGTTGTAATGCTTGTTAAGTAGCACCAGCTACAGTTTGTACTGTGCTTAAAGAAGGTACAGTGATGAAGATTCCAGAATGTTACGTATTGATTATAAATGTGCATATATATATATGTATATATATTGTCCAAGGCAAATCAGATCCCTTTCTTCTGTTTCCTCAGTAGAAAATGACAAACATTTAGTAATTTTAGAAATTTATGGGCCTCAACTTGAGAATTCAATTGAAATATTTAAATTCTGCTTTCATACCCCTTTCATCATTAAAGAAACCCCATATTCATATGTGTACATATTGATGTTTTGGTCAGATTTAGAGACAAACTTTCCTCTTCATCCTTGTCAAATAGGATTCTTTTATCTGTCTCAATTGGGTGCTAGATACCTTGGTGAAGTTCTGGTATGGTGGTCTGACATGGCAGCATATACAGGCTGAAGAAGGGAGGCATACTTCCCAGAAAAGTATGCTTTCAAGTCAGCTTTGGGGTACTTTTGCCTAAAGTGTTTCAGCCCCAGAACTCTCAGGAGTCTTGGGTTAGTAGGTTGCCAAGGATCAGATATAAATCTTGAGAAGGTCCAGAAATGAGTCTTAGTTTTGGACTTTCACCCATCTGTGTTCATGTTTTTACTGACTTATGTCTGCCTGGAACCTGTTAGAAGCTGTAATTTCCTGTTTACAGTCCATCAGGTAATTCAGTTTTCTAAAGTTCAGATGGAGCAAATTAATTTAGAAATTGCTGATTAAATTATTATAATTGATATGTCCTTATTTAATCACATAAACTATACTTTCATCACATTATGATCTCACTTTTAATGTGTTCTGTAAAATATTTCCAGAAAATACATTAGGAAACTTGAAAGCTGTAAATACAGGATGTTTTCATTATTTTCATAGAAATCATGGAGAAGAACGGTTAGGGTCCATGATAGCAACAAGAAGGAAACATACTGTAAATGTTAATCAAGAGTCACATGACTACTGTGCATTCTGTGGAATTGTGATTTTTACATTTTTTCCTGCCCCAGCTCACTTGAGAGATGGAACATAATCCCATATTAGCAGAGACTCGACAGGCAGGGGATTAGAACAGCTACTACCCCTGTGTTGAGAGATATCTGACTCGCAATGGGCAGCTGTTAAAAGTCTTCTGTTCTTGGGGCACCCCATTCTGTGTTCCTCAGGGTAGATACCCCTGGTGTGGGACTTGCTAGTGTCTCCACTCACAGGAATTGTTCTGGGTTAATGGAGAAAGATTGTTTATTTCCCCAGACCACAGCTAAATCTGAGAGCTGGGTCTGGCTAGCATTTGAATTATTTTTTGTCTTCATTTTGTTTAAAAGAGACAGCAACTGAATGATCCATTTAGTTCTTTTTTGGTGGGGAAGGTGTGGTGGGAAGATGAGAATGTTGCCCATCTTTCTACAGGCACTTTTTCTTTTTTTTGGTTGGAGGAGAGTGCATGGGCCAGGAATTGAATCTGGTACTCCTGCATAGCAGGTGGGCATTCTACCACTAAACCACTGGAGCACCCCTCCACGTGCATTTTTATTTGTAGTGGTTTAGTTTTGTAGCCATCATTATATTTTACAAAGCCTCTACTTAGTTATAATGTAATCTGTAATCGATGTTGATTTGGTTCCATTTCCAATTTATTATATGATTGATGGCATGTCATTTTTTGTAGCCAGCCCATCACTTTTCCCAACCTGTACCACAGGCAGATCAGTCAGTAGTGGATCTTTAAAGATACCTTGAAGGTATTACAAGTGTTATAGATAACATTTAAATAGAAAAACAGTCTTTATGCCACTTTCACTAATTTATTCATATACATACACACAAAGACTAGGGCAAACTGAGGTTCTGCTTTGTTCATCTCACAAATGTTATGGCTTTTAAAAACTGGCCAGATGATAAGAGTTTAGTCTGCCTGATAGGTTAAACAGATTTGAACACAAACATGTTATATTGTGGAATGTCAGGTAATATTAAGTAGAATATTTTAGAATCCTAAGATTGTATAAGACAGAATTTAATCAGATGATATTTTCTCGATCTGTCCTCTAAAGATATCTTATTACCTTGATTTTGATTTTCTTTTTAAAGCATAAAATCAAATATTTTGAGTGCTAACAGCCTGTAATATTAAAAGTTTAAAAATATGGAAAGTAAAAGAGAAAGTCCTTTTTTCTTCTTCCTTCCTAGCTAATAGAGTTTAGGTTTTTAGGAATTTACGTTTATAATTTAAAAAAAAGTCTTGGCCAGCAAAAATCTGTTTGACCTTTTTAAATATTCCCTATAACTGAAAAAAAAAAGTTTAAATCATACTCTTTTTATTATTGCTATAATTTTAGCCTGTTTCATTTCCTACATCACATGATAATGAAAATATAACTTTTACTTAGAGCTTCTCTTGAAAACCAAACCCGAAAGAGGAAGGAAGAAAAGAAGGAAGGTGGGAAGAAGACAGTGGCAATATATTTTTAATTATCATTGTTTTTTTTTCTGTTTGTTTGTTGGGAATTGCATCAGCCATACAATTTATCCATTTAAAGTGTACGGTTCAGGTTTTTAGTATATTCACAGAGTTGGGTGTCATCTTAAACATAATTTGATGCATTCATATTCTTTAGATATTGAAATTCCAATGTCTGTTTTTAAAAAAATACTATTTTGGGAGATTTCAGATATATGCAAAGTCTTAAGGGTATAATGAGGCCCCCCCCCGGACCTATTATCCATATAATTTATTCCATAAATATTTGTTTCATTTCTTCCATAAGTATTTCAGTTTGTATCTATAAAATGATTTTTTAAAAACCACAATAATCTTCATGTAAAAAATTTAGTAATCATTAAATATTAAATAGCCAGTCTGTTCAAATTTCAAACAATTGTCAACAATTTTAGTTTTACCACTTATGAAAGATCACTTTTGTTAATTTGCAAGTTGGAGAAAAGTCTGAAGCCATGCTAAATATTTGTACAGTATATTTGAATATCTGTTTTATATAAATTTGGCTCTCTTAAGAAAAATCCCAGTGATTCCAAAATGTATTTTACTTCCAATGTTTCTGGACACACAAGTTGGCCCAGTGAGTCACTTCCCGGCTCACCTCAGGAAGAGACTTCTCTTATTTCTCATGGACCTCTCCTTGGTTCAAGATTTCCTGGTTCTTACCCTGTATTTACAGTATTGGAACCGGAACATTCTGTACTGAGGAAACAGAACAGAGGGTTGGGTATTGCAGAAGTCCACGTGGCCCTCACGATGGTGCTCTTGTGGGACTGAGGAGGGGAGGGGTCAGATGGGGGGCAGTGGGGGTGGGGACGGGGCGGGGATTGGAATAAGGAGTGGCCTTGGGAACTAAGCCAATTGTAGCTTTGGATGAAATAACTCCCTTTTGAGAGCACCATTAGGTAAGGGAAAAGGACTTCTGTTGGCTAAATAACCAATTAACTGTATCTCCCAAAGAAGATACAGTTCGAGTAATAACAGCATAGGAATAACCATAGTTACTTAGAATTTTGCACAGGTCAAATCCCGTTACAACAGATTTCAAGAAGATTCCAAATTCTATATTTGTCTCTTAAAGCTTTTCCTACAAAGTATAATAAGTATTTAATCTATCAGATTGTAGAGCCCTTTTTTAAAAAATCTTCCTTGGGGTGAAAACATAAGGACTTAATGTTTTGGGGGCAGTTCAGTCCCAATTCAATGTTTTAATTATAAACCAATGTTTTAATTAAAACCCTAGCTAGTTTTCCCAGTACCGGGACCAGGGATATGACCGTTCTGTAGCTGGTCTGCTCCATTGCCCATGCTTTTCCACAAGCAAGCCTGCCTGGGCTTGCTTCACTCGTGCGGTCCACAGTGTATTAGCACCTGGATTCACTTGGTACTTGGGAAGGAGATTAACAATAAACAAAAGATTGAGTCCCCGTAACTGAGCGGCCACTTGGGCAAGGAGTCGATTAGAATATAAATAAGTTCAAGTTTACACTAAAACCACCAGAGTATTTTGGAGATATAGAGGAATACAGTTTTCATGGTACCAGCTACTTCTCCATCATAGGTTTTATCACTAAAGGTCTAAAAGTGTTTTTGTAATAGTTGATATTTGTAGCTTTCTCTGTAACGGGATTTAACCTGTAGTATTGTTCATTAGAGAAACTCAGTTTAGTTTACACGAGTGAAACTATATATCCCCATTTTGTACTTTCTGTACTTTGTACAAAATATACTTACCTGTATGTTGAAGATATTATTAAATATGTATAAATGTAAGCATTACGAGCCCTTTTCAGATAGATTGATGAACATGGATATTTATTTTGTCTACTTTTATATTGAGTAAGACAGATTATGTATTCTTTATATGAAATATGCATTGAAATGTCTGTGGAATGTTATTTCAGTGTCTGATGAATGAGGGTGGTTGCTTTAAAATCACTAGGTTTTTTGAATGGTGCTAGAGTAGCTGGTGTTGCTTAACGTGGCATTTTTTTTCCTGTCCACACTTTTCACCCTTGGTACAGGTATTTTTGATAAAGCTGTGGAATGGAAAGGTATGTTTTTCATGGGATGTTCAAGAATCTATTACCTTAAATTTTATAAAGAGGCTTCTTTATGGGTTTCCTTTTGTGTCTGCTTAAGCAGACCTACTTTAATTGTAACAAACGATACATATTTTTAGAAACAATATTTGAGTAAAAGTTTGACATGAAAGTTTCCGGCTTTAGTTTTCTCCATTCCCTTATTAAAGATAGTCTGAAGGTGGGGGGTTGCTTTTTAAAATATTTGATCTGTCCAAGAGTTGCTTATGGTGGTTAATGATCCAGTATGTTGTTATTCTAGAATCCTGGTTATCAGTAATTTGCAATTTCATTGAGGAAAGTGATATTAAAGTATCCCACAACATATTGACAGATAAAATAAACTTAGGAATTGTATTAAACTCACCTGCTCCTATTTTTGGTGGAGGAAATTTCAGATTTAGCTAGCAACTGGCTGAATTTAGAAGGGTTATTGTCTGTGTTAGTGGCAAGTTTGGTCAAGGGTGTGTCAAGGTTTCCTGCCTGCACAGTGCTTTCATCTCTGGCCGAGTTCTGTGCTGACCCTGGCTTTCCACAGGCATGTTTACACTGCCTGTTCTTGCAGGAAGAAGGCCTTCCTGGGCATAGTGTTGATTTGAAAGAAGCTTAGGAGCTAAATTGATGAGAGCCACAACTTGACCACTTTTCTTTAGCAAGGCTAATTGAAAGAATGTGCTCTATTTACTTTCCTCTAACAATGAAATTGTTAAAAGGTATTTGGGAATGGTTTTTGACACTTGAAGCTACTTGGTCTCAATGGCACACCCCTTTTCTTGTAAAGCTTACTCTAAAGTGTCGGCACTAGTGTTGAGACTGGTGATATACTTTAGACTGCTCCTGATCATGTCAGTGGGCTGATAAACCTCCTTTAAAGATCTGTCTGATGGTGTGGTAAACCCTGACTGGTCTGGTGGTTGCAAAGTTAGTGTCTGCCTTTAGTGTTCCCCATCTCACCGGAAGTGTTTGCTTTTTCTCATTCATAGAGGTCCTGTAATAAAGAGGGATCCGAACAAGCTCAGAAAGAAAATGAATTTCAAGTAAGTAATGAAGTCCATTCTGCATCTGTTGAAGATGGAAACTGGTATCAGCAAAACTTGGCTGGTCCGTGGTTTGACAGGGCCTCTTATCTGCCCTTGGAAAAGTCCTCTCTGTCTTTCCTAGAGAAAGGGCTCTTGTTATTTCAGAGCCACATCAGTGAGATGGGATGAGAACAATGAGTACCCTAATTCCTTCTAAGCATGTAGAGAGTGGTACAGCTCTTGGGGAAGGAGCTAAGAGATGGAAGCATCGGGCGATGTTTGTGCTTGATACTCTGATGTGGAGGCACCTCAGCCATGGCTGCTGCCCTGGTGCTCTTACTCATCTTTGGTCATTCACATGCCCCCCATCAGGCAGTGGTGCCCTGTCGAGTCATGTGACTAGCCACCCTCTTCCACTGGAGAGGCAGTAGTGTTTTCTCTGATGCATGCTTCCCAGGTGGAAACTTCTTCCTAGACTAAGATTGTGAGCTAAAATTGGCCAATCTTTGAAATGCACGTGTTGAGTGGAGCTTGAGAACACTGACTTGTCACCCCATCCCTAATTTTGAGGCTCAGAAGTGGAGGGTCTGGACTGATGACTCCAGTCACCTCCTTGGAGGTCTCACAGGCCCCTCAGAGTCACCTTGTCCAAGTCTGAACACATGATCTCTCCCCACAAGATCAACTCCCTCTCGTATTCTCTTTCTCAGTGAGAGGGTCTCGGCCACTAAGCAGACCAGAAAGCAGGGAATCATCTCTGCCACCCTCCTCTCCCTCACTCCCATATATAAACCATGAGTTCTGTTGCTGTTTTCCCTTTGAACTATACCTTGGATCTGTTATCTTCTCTCTGTAGTCCATCATCTTCTCCCATCTGGTTTTCCATTTCCACCCTTGTTTCCCACAAAACATTTCCTTTGTCACTGTCAGAGTGATCTTTCTGAGTTTCAGATCTGATTGTGTTACCCTCTTGCTTAAAACACTTCAGTGGCTTAGTCTTTGCCTCGGGCCAAACATTTGATCTGACCTCTGCTGACTTTTCCAGCCTCATCTCTTGACACACTCCCCCGTGTTCCCTGTTCCCCAACCATGTTGTCCTAAACTGTATGGTTTTTCTTCTCGTCACAGGACTGTTGCAGATGCTGTTCCTTCTGGCTTAAATGCCCATTTCTTCCCTCACCCCCCACTTCTGTTCGTCCTTAGCATCTTAGCCCCTTTCATTGGGAGTCATTCCAGGGCATTCTAGACTAGGTTTACACTCCCGTTTTATGCTCTCTCAGCACCATATGCCTCTCCTTTGCACTTTCTTGGCTATAACTCTTCAGTATTATATGATTGATGTCTGTCTGCCTTCATTAGATTCTAAACTCAATTAGGGCAGGATCTTGCTGTCTCTTGCCGTCTCACTGTAACTTCCACATCTGGTAATCCAAGAATTGTTGATTGAAAATGAAAACGGTAAATGTAGTGTAGGGCTTCCTCAGCCTAGAGGAGTGAGGCTGTCCCTAGGCCTCAGTGAGCCCTTGTTTCACACTTAGAGTGAAAGCCCAGAGCATTCCTGCTTGGTCCGTCCCCACCCGCCAAGGGCAGGTGATTGGAGCGCCGATTTCAGAACACTCAGTCAGCCAGTGGCAGATGAAGACTGGAATTCCACGCTTCTGCCATTGGGCTTTATGGTCATGAGGCTTGTTGGTGGGGGGACGTGCAGGAAAGGTATCACAGCACTGCAGTGCTGCCCCTCCCTCTTCTGCTGCTTCCTTTGGGTTCAGGGCACAAGCTAGGCAGTGTTCCTGCAGTCAGAAGGGTCCAGCCTCGTTTCTCCAGGAGGCTGACCTCCACCAGATGTGTTCCATGTGGAATGCTCTCTCTTGAAATCCTGCAACACTTGGCATTTGTCTTAATTTGTAAAATGTAATCATTGTTGTTTGGTTTTCTCATATGTCTTCCGTTTTGGTAGAGTTCAGTATTGTCCCCTATTCTTTTCCACCACAAATGTTAGTTTTCATAATGGACCGCCTTTCAGCAGTGGGCTGAGGC
The DNA here is from genome assembly GCF_023851605.1 of Tamandua tetradactyla. Classification (NCBI taxonomy): domain Eukaryota; kingdom Metazoa; phylum Chordata; class Mammalia; order Pilosa; family Myrmecophagidae; genus Tamandua; species Tamandua tetradactyla. Next base: position 6,585,591 of record NC_135335.1, read on the forward strand.
TTTGTAGAGAGTAAAGGCCGCCAGCTGCCAGGAGTGTTGAGAGGACCATTGACGTTGTCCGCCTCAGGGCCTAGGGCCAACCTGGGCACCTTCTCTCACTGGGGGCAGTAATTTGTTGAAAGAAATGGTTGCTGTCTGATCAGCTGAGCTTAGAATTACTTTTTTACCAAAACTGAATTTTACTCTCATGCCTAGAGGAGAGGGGCCTTGTTGCTAGCGTAAAGAATGCTTATTTTCTTCAGCAGAGGCTCTAAAAGATGTGCCTTTAGCCTGCGTGGAGCAGAGGCTCCCAGGCCAGGACTGACGGTGGACTGAAGCTAGACCAGGAGTCTCCATGGCGGCTTCGGTGGCTCCTTGCCTCCCCCTCCCCCGCTGAGCAGTGCGGGCGTGCTCCCACCGGGCCACTTCAGGCTGTGTTTTTCTGTCTTGATTTTTCTTCTCCCCTGTTGTTTCAGCTTGAACATGAACTGATGTGGCTTCCCTTTGGTTTCTGCTAGCTGCTTCAGTCTCAGGGTATCTGAGAGCTTGTTCCCTAGAGAGCTGCTGGGTGGTCTAGCTTGTCTTTTCACAGAGGCTCTGCCAAAAGGGGTGACTGGCCTTGTGGTGATTGGCTACTTGGCCAGGCATCTGCAGCCAGTGGGGGGCAGAGGACAGGCCCTGCAGGGCAGGCAGCCTGGGGGTGAGGCTGCCTCCCTGAGAAACAGGTACAGTGGACATCTCTAGTCCGTTCTGTCCCTTGCGTTTTGGCACACATACTCTCGCTGTCCTTTCCTCTCGTCATCCCAGGATGCTCTCACCTCGCCTGAGCCTTTGATCCCTGCTATGCCTCTTCTTTCACCTGTGCCTGCTGGATTTCAGGTCAGCGCCTAAAGGAAAGTAGGGAGTAATCTGGTTTCGCGTATCTCCCTTTTGGATCAAAAGGCTGGCAGTTGATTGTCAGAATGAGAAGATGGTCTTGGCTCCTTATTTGAGCTCCTTTGAATCTCCAGCCTTTGGTCTGCAGATTCCTGTTCTGAATGTGTCTTCCTCCTACTAACCTCTGAAGCCTTAGTGCCCCAGAGGACCCCTGCAGCCTCTCCAGAGGAGGATGTTTTCCCATCCCTTCCATCTACCGGGGTCACTGATGGAGTTGGTGTCTCCCTTGCCCCTTCCTTGCTCCTGCTTCCAAACCATTTCTCCTCTCCTGACAGCTTCTGTTCCTTTGCGGTTCTGCCACCCTCTGCCCACCTGATTGCTGCCATCTCCTGGCCACCTACTGCCTACCCTCGTGTGTCAAGGATTTCAGCATTCGGCTCAGTCTTTGAGTCCATTCCTGTTCCTGCTGACATTCTCTGGTCTCCATATCTTGACCTCCTGGTCCCCTAACCACCTTTTTTGTCCATCTTTCCCTGGCATCCATTCCCATGGACGCACCAGAAACTACAACCTCTGACATCCCTTTTCAGCAATTCTACCACCTCCCAAATTTCCCACTCACTTTGGTACCCCCATAGCCACAGCTCTGTGCCTCCCATTGAGGCCTCTAATCCCGACTGACCTCCCACATCCCTATGCTAAGCACCTGCTATACCCACATTCTTTGATGGTTGCCTGAGACATGCCCCGTCTTTGTACTTCCAAATACGTGCATCCTCATACACCGTCGTAGCGACTCTCTCCCTGTGAAGGACTACCTTTCCCTGTGCTTCACACTCCAGCTGCTCCCTCTTGTTGTCTTCAGGATCTGTCTTCCTGGCTTGTCCCTTCTGTCCCCTGCATTCCCCTCCTCTTCCTCTTCCTCCTCAGCACAGGAAGATAAGCTTCCTGTCTTCTCTCTTCCCCAGGCCTCAGTTTACTGGACTCCATGGCCTCTATGTTTCCCGGTCTTTTCTCTCTTCCCTATCATAGCAGATTCCTAGAGAGATTGTTTACACACGCTGTCTCTACTCTTCCCAATCCCTCTTTTTTGGAAAAAAATTTTTAGGAGTATGGGATAGCATAAGGAATATGTAATGAACACCCTTTTCCCACAACCTAGAATTGGTAACTAATTTTGTTACTTGATTTTAGTCTTATTTGTGTGCACCTAGTCTCTTCTATCTGTAACAATTACTTTTTTTGTTATTCATGAAAAGTTGGGTTCTGATCAGACACTTTGTAGAATGCCCCCTCAATTTAGGTTTGTCTGCTGTTTTCCCACATACTTCTCACAATTTTTATATTTTACACATTTTTGCCAAGAGTACCATAGAAATGATATTATGTCTTCTCGAGGCTCATGATCAGTGCTATTATTGGATGATAATTTTTTTTTTAAGAAGATAAAATAAAACCTTGCAGATAAAGTGAGAGGTCAGCCTAAACACCCTGACCCTCCTCCTTGTCCAGCCTCATTGCCCATCTTTTATCCTCAGCTCACTCATCAGCCCCAGTCTGGCACCCGTTGCTGTCATGCCTCTGAAACTTCCCATTTGTGTTGCCAGTAGCGTCCCTGTGGTCAGATGCAGTCGATGCTTTCCTTTTTTCCTTGTCCTTGACCTTGACCTCTCAGCAGCATCTGACACAGACCACCCCCTTTCCTTCTTGATATTAGACTGTGGACTTCACCTTGCTTCTCCTTCCAGTCTCCTTTCCTACTGCCTCTGCCTGCTGCCCAGATTTAAATGTTTTCCAAATGGTAGGTAGTAAACCTCTAACAGGGCATGATATGCAGCATTTTTTTGTTTTTGGTGAACTAGAACGGAAAATGTTAGAAAGTGTGAGGGGAAACATTGCTGAATGGAGGTTTGTTTTCAGAAAGAGGTGGGTGTCTGTGAGGTCGTGGTAACTGCATCTCTTCCTCTGGGTGGCGGCCACGCAGTTTGGAAGTTGTTGCTGTAAATGACGACAATTCTTAGACCTCGTCCTGAACCCTTCCTCTTCATCAGTACTAGATCCTTAGGTGAGCGCATTCATTTTATCTGCTTGAAACACTATCACTATGTGTTTATTTCCATAAGCTCGGGCCTCTACTCACACTGTGACTCGGCAGCACCCTCTGCATCCTTGGTAGCTTTTCCAGCCTGGTCTCTTACCCTTCTCTTTTCTTGACTCCTGTGCTCCAGCTGTACTGGCCCCCTCCCAGTTCCCTGACCATGCCAGCCTTGTTCCTCTTTAGGGTCTTTTTGTGGCTCCTTCTCATTGCTCGGGTCTCAGGTCAGTGTTGCTTCCTTGGGAGTGGCCTCCCAGTTGCGGTGCCATGCCCCCTTCTGTGTCTTCCATTGGAGCTGTCCCCCGTCTGTTTCCCAGTAGACTGGCAGCTCTGTGAGGGTAGGGCCTCGAATGTCTTGCTTTTGGAGCATGGGAACAGGTACACAGTAGAAATTCATTCAGTGTCTTTTTGAGTGAATAGATAAATCAATCTTTATTTTTGAAGCCAAACTAAATGTGCTAGTTTCTAAAACAAAATGTCTTCTGTTTGCAATGTGCAGAACAACATTAAAGAGAATTAGAAAGTTCTGCATCTCTTTCCATCTTCCCTGTCACTTCTGGGAAGGAGTTGTCTGAGCTCTTGAGAGGGGACTGTGACAATGTGTTCACACCAAGAACCAGTGACAATGCCACAATGTAGTCAAATCCAGGTGTCCTTGATTCTGAATGCACATGATGTGCAAAATGGTAAATGGATTGAAATGGTTAAAATCTGTCTGTAAAATGTGAAATGTCAAACGATGAGGGATATTTAGGCTTAGATACATTATAAATGTTTTATACATTGCCTTCAGTGTAGTCGTTCTACCCAGAGGGAAGTTGAAAAACAAATTTTAGTTCCTCCAAACTTTTGGATACCCAGGCAGAAGAAATCTTATTTTTGGAGACAGTGCAGGAGTGCGTTGGAATTTTGAGGTGGTGGGGGGGAGATTGTACAGCTGGCGAGGGCCTGCGAAGACCCACACTGAGGCAGATTCCCTAGTCTAGGGGCCAAGCTCTGCTCCCTGAGGAGATAGCTCCAGCCACTTCTGCCCCTGCTGCCGGCCCCATCGGCATTGGCATTTTGGGCAGTGTAAAGTGATGCTTCCACCTTGGTGGACCCAAGGCGAGTCATGGTGTTCAGGTTAGAGAAGAATTTGAAAGACGCTTTGCAGGCCTCTGAGAAAGCCTACTTCGAGTTTCTGTGATGTGGGGTTTGAGGTGAAACGGGGTCACCAGTGACTGCAATCTCCTTGACAGAATTGAGGTAGGGATCAAATGAGCAATTCCCAACTAAATAGAGATACTAGCATTTGTTGTCATTTTCTTTTAAGGGTTTAAGAAATATCTGTCTGCTAAGGACTCCTGCTCTAAGTGTTATCCTGATAGATCAATGCTATATCCTTATTGTTATATTCACAAAATTGCAAATTAGTAAAGATTTGGGCTTATATGAATATGATTAGACCATAATTGTGGGGGGATCACCATAAAATCTATTTTTTCCCACAAAAGGTAAAAATTACTGAATTCTTACTTTAATGTGGTCTGATATCATTTGGAAATAGCTTTTTCTTTTTTGTTTGTTCCAGTATTATGCCATTGTCTAATGAGTTTTGTCAGTTTCCCAGTTCATTTTTTTATAATGTGAATGTGTTTTAAAGAGCTGTTTGGTTTTGAAAAATGTTTCCTTGGGCTCATGTTCCTTTACAGTGCATTTCTTAACTGAAGAGTGAAGTAAAATCTGGAAAGCTTTTTCAGAACATGACTGTTGCCGTTCTTCCTTCAGCATATAGAGTTAGAAGCACTCAGGTTAAGACCTGGGAGTCTTGATTTGTAAAATCTCTTCAAGGGATTCAGGGCCACCTTCTGGTTGAGAACGACTCCTTTATACTCCCTCCCAACCGATGGAAATTCTTAAACTACGATTTGTTATTTAAGGGAAAAGAGACTAAGGAAATGAATTTGAACTGAGACTGAAGAATGAATTTTTGAAGGCAAAGTGGTTATAGGATCCTCATTAGTTATTAGAATTTGAAGACAAAACATATGAGTATCATAGAGATTTTCTCAAGAAGACAAATATTCAACTGCAGAGTAGAAGGTTGGGTGTAAAAGTGGAAAATAAAAACCTCAAATGCTCCATGTAAGAGTGCTTTTGGACCAAAAAACCATAGACCCTTGATTCAAACCAGTAATTCTCAAACTTATTTGTCTTACCAACCTTTTTAGCTAGGCAGGAGGTCCTGTGGCTCATTGGCTTGCACTGGGCACTGTCACCTGCAATGCAAATCCGTTCTCTACAGAATGAATGGTACTGTGGCCTTTGATAAGATGCCAATGGTGAGATTCATGTATAAGCTTTAAAATAAGTAAAGCAATAAAAGCACTAGTTAAGTTGTCTACTTTTAGAACATGGCCTAAATTAAACTTGAATCTTAAATCTCATTAATGTAGTGTAATACTTGCAAGTCTGGATCCTGCACATTATAAGATCTGTGACTTTGGAACCTCTATTTAAAATGGGGATGATGATGATGATAGTTCCCACATCAAAGAGTTGTCCAGAGGATGAATGAAACTGCTCACGTGAAAGCATTGTGATGCCTGCACATCGGTCAATCTTTGGTTTGTGGCTCTTTGTTTCAGGGTGCCGAAGCCATGGTTCTGGAGAGCGTCATGTTTGCCATTCTTGCAGAGAGGTCGCTCGGTCCAAAACTGTATGGAATCTTCCCCCAAGGCCGACTGGAGCAGTTCATTCCGGTAAGATTGGTTCATAACTGGTCTGTTGACATGTTTCTCAGACAAAAGATAGATTTCTTTGTCTTATTGCTGCAAGAGCTTGAAATGCTGTGCTTTGAAATTTTAGAAATGACCTCTATTCTTCCACTGTATCAGAAATAAAAGCAAAATTTATTTTGCATTTACATTAGTGCCACTGTTATTTCCTGCAAAGGCATATTCATTCCAAACTAAAAATATATATGAAATTTAACATCTCCTAAGGAATGTCCCCAAGACTGCATATCCTGAAACTTTCCCTTCTTGACTTTTCTAAGAGTTTTTAAGACATTTTCCCTTCTTTAGCCAGCACCGTGGGTTGGCTCTGATCGCACCTGCCCTGTCTCTGACCATAGCCCTCCTGGGGTCATCATTGTACTTTTTGCTTGTCTTCTATTGTCCTCCTTCTGTTTCGCCTTCAGACATTTAAAAGACTCTTCCTCTGCCTCTCCCTTTTCCCTATCCCCATATGCCTGTCCTCTCATGTTTCCAGATCTCTAGCTCACATCCTCTGTTTCCAAGAAGGCAGAATAATTTTCCTGTCCTTGTCACCCTGGGGTATTTTTGTGTGACTTTTGCATCTTACAGTGTTCCTTGTTTGACAGACCCGTGTGTCTGAAACTTAGTGCACACACACACACCCCCATGCCCCGCACAGTGTGCCACACCACCCACATCTTGGGGGAACATGAGTGCTGTAGGGTGCCTGTGAGCCCAGCTTGTTTGATTGGTGATACTTATCCTTGTTGGCCAGCGTGTGTGTCCCCCCCCCCCACCCCCCAAGGGTGGAAACTTACTTAGGTACTTACTCTTAACTGAATTGAGAGCTCCTTGGAGACTATGGTCATGAACGACTGCCTTTTTGTCTCCTACCTCACCTCTCATTTATGTGAGAGGCCTTGGTATTGCAGTTATGCAGCTGGGGCACAGCACAAGGACTCCTGGCTCAGGGGTTGCTCTGCTTGCCAGGACTCGAAGTGCGTCTAGCTGGGGCTGAAGGAAGAGGTCTAACCCCAAGGCCTGGAAACGGGGAGCCGTCTTGTGAACTCTTTGGCCAGAAGTAGGACCTTCTGGTTTACACAGTAGTGCCCTTTGTGCTAGCTGCCAACCCTGGGTGTGGGTTTCAGTGAATGGATGTTGCCTTCACTATGTCATATTTAACTTGCAGTCTATTCCTTGGTACATATCTTTGTGCTTTTATTTATAATTTTCCCCACAAAGATAGTTACTTCTGTTTGGCATGAGAATCATAAGAGTTTATAAAGTATTTGAAATAATTTTGTAAATATAAACCACTTAATGGGATTACAAGAGACAATATGGATTGTATATGTAGAATGGAATGATTTCTAAATGTTTTGTTAGTTAATTTTTTTATTAATAATAATAAAAAAAAAAAGAAAATGAAAAGGTCACCCAAAAAAAAAGAGACTATATGGATAAATCTTAAAAACATGATGTTGAGTGATAAAAACAAATTGCAGAAGACTATAAATAGTATCAAAAATGTTTTCCATTCTTCTTTTTTGGGGAGGTGCATGGACTGGGAAGATCATACATTTTTATAAAGCCCAGTAACAGCAAATAAAAAATTATGAAGAACCTTTGGTAACACTTCTCTTTTTAGGAGAGATAAAGGAATAATTAACACAATTCAAAATAATGAAAATGTCTTTGGCTGGAATCAGAACACACAAGTTGTGGCACCTATGGAATGATATTGTTCATATTCTTAAGTTGTATGCTCTTTTGTGTGTATTGTTTATTACATTGTGAAGTTTTTAAAAAACTTTTACTAAACTGTAAATCGGAACTTGTGAAACCACTAATTTCAACTATAATTTAACCCACAGAAATGACAGCTTCACTTGGTTCACTCTGAAGCTGTATGTTATTTCTAGGTTTACTCTTAATTTTTATTAATAAAACCAATCAACATATCACATGAACATTCTTTACTTATGAACATTCCATACTTGGTGTGCAATCAGTGGCTCACAATATCACCACATAGTTGTATATTCATCACCATGAACATTTCTCCGAACATTTACATCATCACTCCAGAAAAAGAAATGAAAAGAAAAAAGAAAAAACTCATACATATCATATCCTTTACCCCTCCCTCTCATTGACCACTAGTATTTCCCTCTACTCAATTTATTTTAACATTTGTTCCCCCTATTATTTACTTAACTTTTAATCCATATTTTTTTACTCATATGTCCATACCATAGATAAAAGGAGCATCAGAGCAAGGTTTTCACAATCACACGGTCACTTTGTGAAAGCTATATCATTATACAATCATCTTAAAGAAACATGGCTACTGAAACACAGCTCTGCATTTTCAGGTGCTTCCGTCTAGCCTCTAATACACCTTAAACTAAAAACGGGATATCTATATAATGCGTAAGAATAACCTCCAGGATAACCTCTTGACTGTATTTGAAATCTCTCAGCCACTGACACTTTATTTTGTCTCATTTCATTCTTTCGCCTTTTGGTCGAGGAGGTTTTCTCAATCCCTTGATGCTGAGTCTCAGTTAATTCTAGGATTTCTGTCCCATGTTGCCAGGGTGGTTTACACCCCCGGGAGTCATGTCCCACGTAGAGAGGGGGAGGGCAGTGAATTTGCTTGCCGTGTTGGCTGAGAGATAGGCCACATCTGTGTTTCTAGGTTTACTCTTGACTCCTCCAGTGGGTGAGGGGAACTCTGTTTAGGTTTGCATTCTGCTGGCCGTCTTGGAGAGGGGTTTGAGGACAGTGATGTCCAATGGAGGAGAGTAAGAGCCCCACTGCATTCTGTCCCTTGTTCAGCTCTGCCCTCTGAGAGCCTGCTTGGTAAAGGCCACGATGTGCCAGCTGCTCTGCTATCAGCACATGGGACACAGCTCTCCTTAACTCATCATGGCACTTCTACTATGGGACTATCCTATTCTGATGCACATCTTATCTGTAGTATGCCGAAGTAGCGTATCCGAGCTAATGAAGGGTCTTCTTAGAAGCTAGGTCATATAATAAAACCTGAATACTAGGAATTTTTAGCCTAGAGAAGAGAGCATAATTTCTGTGTAGTTTTCGTGAGCAAAGTCAAACTAAAGGACATTAATTTTTTTGATGCAATTTAAGGAAGAACTTTCTCACAGTTAGAAAGGGCTCAACTAGAATAGGCTGCCTGCTCCTTGTTGTAGGGTCTGCAGTATCCCTTCATGAGAAATTTTGTGCGTTGGGTGGATTTAGATGCCCTGCTGACATTGGCTTCCAGTTCTTCAGATTGTGTTAAGTTGCCTGGGTCATAGCAACTTTCTAACTCTCTTTTTTATTCTAGAGCCAGCGTCATAGCAATTTTCTAACTCCTTTTTTTATTCTAGAGCCGGCGATTAGACACTGAAGAATTAAGTTTGCCAGATATTTCTTCAGAAATAGCTGAGAAAATGGCCACATTTCATGGTATGAAAATGCCATTCAATAAGGAACCAAAATGGCTTTTTGGGACAATGGAAAAGTAAGTGGTCAAATCACTTGGTTCTACTTTGCATTTCCATTATATTATGGTGCACACAAGTACCAGAAGTGAGCTCTTACTTGCCATGGTAGGCAAAGGTCTTTCTTTGATTCATTGATATGCAGGCTGTTAGTTTTGTTTGTGTCACGAATAAGTCTTTCTTGCATGTAAAAATAAATTTCTGAATCAATAAAGAAGACTGTTGAGAAATGCTATCAGGTGGGTAGAAAGAGCAGTCAGTTAACTTCCTCTAGTGCTGGGAATCCCCATGCACCCCCTCCTTCCCCTCTGTCCTAGAGGTGAAAGGGTTGACTGCTCTGACTGTGGCTGTGGTAGGGAATGTTTAACTAACGCCCTGAGAACAAGCTGAGTGAATCAAACAGTGAATCTTTGTTCCTTTTTCTTTTTCCTGGAAGATACCTAAATCAAGTGCTGAGAATTAAGTTTACTGGGGAATCCAAAGTTAAACAACTACATAAACTCCTTAGTTACAATCTGCCTTTGGAAATGGAAAACCTGAGGTGAGTATTTGCTTCCAATTTCTGATGTAGGATGTACATTTGTTCAGAAATTTAGATGTTCTTACTAACAGTGTCATCAGGAAACAGTTGCTGAGCGTTGCCTCAATGTCTGCAGTTCTGCATTGATCTTGCAGGATAAATTTTTTCTTTTAATTTTTTTTTAGCATTTTTAAATTGTGAAATATAACACATATACAAAAAAGCTATAAATTTCAAAGTACATTAGAACAAATAGTTACAGAACAGATTTCAGAGTTCCACAACTTCAGTTTTTTCTTTCTGGCTGCTCCAAGACAAGGAGATTAAAAGAAATATTATGATTTAGCAGTCATACCCATTTGTTAAATTTTTTCTTCTCTGTTATAACTTTTCCTCCTTTCATCCTTCTTCCACTCTTTAGGGGTATTTGGCTATGCCCATTTTAATTTTTTCATGTTGGAAAGGGCTGTTGGTAACATGGAATAGGAGGATGAAACTAGTTGATGTTCTTGGAGAGGCTGGCCCCTCTGGTTTTAGGACTTATATGGCCTAGGAATCTACCTGGAGGTTGTAGGTTTCTGGAAAGTAATCTTAGAGCATGAAACTTTTATAGAATTTCACATGGAGTCTTAGGTGTTTCTTAGGGTTGACAGGAATGGTTTTGCTTGGGGTCTGGCAAACCATGGTAAATAACATTATCTAGCTGAAGCTTCCTTAAGAGTAGCCTCCAGAATAGCCTCACAACTTTATTTGTATTCTCTTAACCACTGATACCTTATTTTGTTAAATTTCTTTCCCCCCTTTGGTCAGGAATGCATTGTCAATCCCATGGTGCCAGGGCCAGGTTCATCCCCAGGATTCATATTCCACATTGCCAGGGAGACTTTCACCCATGGATGTCATGTCCCACATAGAGGAGAGAGTAATATGTGTGGTTTTTTTTTAACCTTTTTTTTTTAATTGTGAAATATAACACAAAGATAAAAGCAGTATGTTTCAAAGTACATTGTAACAAGTAGTTGTAGTACAGATTTCAAAGTTTGGTATGGGTTACAGTTCCACAATTTTAGGTTCTTCCTTCTAGCTGTTCCAAGACACTGGACACTAAAAGAAATCATATAATGATTCAGCAGTCATGCTTATTTGTTAAATCCTATCTTCTCTGTTATAACTCCTCCTTCTTTCTCTATCTTTTTTTTTTTAATTTTTATTAATAAAACCAATCAGCATACAAGCATGAACATTCCCAGTGTATCAACATTCCATGCTTGGTGTGTAATCAGTGGCTCACAGTATCACATAATTGTATATTCATCACCATGATCATTTCTCAGAACATTTACATCACTCTGGAAAAAGTTATAAAAAGAAAAAACTCATATATACCATACCCTTTCCCCCTCCCTCTCATTGACCACTAGTCTTTCCCTCTACTCAATTTATTTTAACATTTTTCCCCCTATCATTTTATTTCTTTTTAATCCATATTTTTTACTCATTTGTCTACTCAGTAGATAAAAGGAGCATTAAAGCAAGGTTTTCACCATCACACAGTTACTTTGTGAAAGCTATATCATTATACAGTCATCTTAAAGAAACATGGCTACTAGACCACAGCTCCACATTTATAGGCACTTCCTCTAGCCTCTCCAATATACCTTAAAGTAAAAACGAGATATCTATATAATGCCTAAGAATAACCTCCAGGATAACCTGTTGACTCTATTTGAAATCTCTCAGCTGCTGACACTTTATTTTGTCTCATTTCTCTCTTCCCCCTTTTAGTCAAGAAGGTTTTCTCAATCCCTTGATGCTGAGTCCCAGTTAATTCTAGGATTTCTGTCCCATGTTGCCAGGGAGGTTTACACCCCTGGGAGTCATGTCCCACGTAGAGAAAGGGAAGGCAGTGAGTTTGCTTGCCGTGTTGGCTGAGAGATAGGCCACATCTGAGCAACAAAAGAGGTTCTCTGGAGGTGATTTCTAGGCCTAATTTTAAGTAGGCTTAACCTGTCCTTTGTGGGGACAAGTTTATATTAACAGAACCCCAAGATTGAGGGTTCAGCCTATTGATTTTGTTGTCCTGACTGCTTGTGAGAATATCAGACCTTCTCCAAATGGGGAAGTTGAATTTTCCCCTTCTCACCATTTCCCCAAGGGGACTTTGCAAATGCTTTTTTATTCACTGTTCAAATCACTCCGGGATTTATCAGGGTTCCTCCTTCTCTTTTGCTCTCTCTCCCAGTCATTAGGGGTGTTTAGGCTATTCCTATTCTAACTTTTTCATCTTGGAAAGAGCTGTTGATAATATGGATGGGGAATGGAATTAGTTGATGTACTTGGAGAGGCTGACCCCTCTGGGTTTCAGGGCTTATCTGGCCTAGGAACCCATCTGGAAGTTGTAGGTTTCTGGAAAATAATCACAATGCATGGAACTTTTGTAGAATCTGAGCTTGAGCCCTAGGTATTCTTTAGGGTTGGCTGGAATAGTTTTGGTTCGGGTTTGGCAATCTATCTAGTTGAAGCTTACGTAAGAGTAGCTTCCAAAATAGCCTCTCCCATGTCCATTTATTGAAAACACTATTTTGTTCCAGTTCCATGGATTTGGGGGCCTTGTCAAAGATCAGCTTACAATAGATTTGGTAGTCTATTTCCACACTCTGAATTCGATTTCGTTGCCAGTACTTCTACCTTTGTGCCAGTACCATGCTGTTTCGACCACTGTCGCTTTGTAATAAGCTTTAAAATCAGGAAGTATTAATCCTCCCACTTCGTTCTTCTCTTTTAGGATGTTTTTAGCTATTTGAGGTCTCTTTCCCTTCCAAATGTAACTAGCTTTTCTGAGTTTTCAAAGTAGGTTGTTGGAATTTTTTATTGGTGTTGCATTGAATCTGTAGATCAATTTGGGTAGACTTGACATTGGGAAAATAACCAGTATAAAATCAACCATCAAAAAACATACCCCAGGGCGGTATAACTCAGTGCAGGTTCAGTGGCAAAATTCTCGCCTGCCATGCTGGAGACCTGAATTCGATTCCGGGTGCCTGCCCATGCAAAAAAAGGAAAAAACAAAACATACTCCAGGAATAAGATCACCAAAGCCCAGCGGGGCTCAGTCTCTGTAGTTCACGAATGAGGGGAATGGATTAGGAGAAGGACAGTTTTGCTTTCCTACCCTCCCTTCTTCCACATAAATTCAAGATTCCACAAGAAGCTTTGGGTTCTAGCACTAAATACAGAGTTATATCCTTCCATCTTCTATTAAACAATCTTGTGACCACTTTGACGTAAGTTTCTTGCAGCTGCATAAAAATTCCTGAGGGATTGGGATATACATTAATCTTCTTATTCTTGGTCTCTCACCTCCACTTTCTACAGAGAAACACCCCTATCCCATTGTTTCTCTTTTTCCTAGAATTGATGATTAAGTAGGTTCGGTCAGTCCAAATATGGCAGTGTTAATCTTTTGGCAGATTACATACAGGAATGGTCTTAACCCAAAAGATTAGCAATGAGGGATGAAGTGTTCTATAGGCTCTCAGGTTTTTTGCAAAAGTCATTGAAGAGTTGTGGAGAGAACCTCCAAATTAAATGTATATGGGGGGTTGGGGAGGGTGAGCGGAGAGGGGCAATGGGGTAAGTTTTAAGGACAGATGATGTAATCCAAAATAGGAAATAGGGGGACATGAAGGAAAGCATGGCTCAGGATCCCCACTTCAAAGAGAGGCCCCAAGCATGTTTCAGATCCTTCTGTCTGCTGCAGAATCTTTCAAAGATGCTTTGGGTATTTTTCTTGCAAAATACAAAAAAGAAATTTGTAAACAGTAAAATCCCCAAAAGAACATGGAGAAAGACCAACACATTATATTTACATAAATTAGGGCACCTAGCAATCACCAAATCAGTGACCTGTGACGTTCTACAAGGCCCAGGCAAATACATTAACTAGAGGTGGGGGCAGCATTTGGAGGAGAAAAGAACCCAGGATCAGACACCCATCACCCAATGCATTCTATTGCATTTGCCCCAGTTCAACACAGTGAGGTAGGTTTGCAGTGATCTCACAGTATGAAAACAAAACCCCCTTTCTCCTTCAGCTACTATGATACTATAGTCACTACTGCAGCAGGGTGGACATTGGCTCCGGGTGCCACAACGAAGCCTTCAATTATGGTCTCTCTGGAAGCCAAGCAGGAAAAGTCCAGAATTGTGAAAGGTTCAGGATTTTAGTCTTTGCTTCCTATATCCATACTTGGACATGCAGATGCACGTGTGTCCACACATGCACGCACGCACTTACACATACACACTGTGCCTGGCAGGCCTGGCCTAATCCCATAAAGGATGGATTTGATGGACCAGGCAAGTCCTGTGCCCTAAAATTAAGAAGCTGGGAATAGGAACCCTTTATTAAATATATAGATAACTGTTGCCTACCCTAACCTCTTTTCTTTTTTTTTTCCTTGAAGATTTTAAAAAATATTTATTATTATTTTTTTGATTTTACATTAATTGTGCAATATAGAAAACTGAAAAGCACTAGAAGCAAAGAACACAAAAGTCATTCAGAATTGCAAGCAGTTTACAGTTTGACATATCCTTCTAGGTCTTTTATGTATATACTTTAAAAAAAATTATTAAAAAAAGTTAAGCGAACTAAAACATTAACATATATAATCAGTAATTCACAATATCATCATTTAGTTGCATATTCATCATTTCTTAGAACATTTGCATCAATTCAGAAAAAGAAGTATAAAGACAACAGAAAAAAAAAAAGATTATACATACCATACCCCTTACCCCTCGCTTTCACTGATCTCTAGCATTTCAAACTAAATTTATTTTAACATTTGTTCCTCCTATTATTTATTTTTATTCCGTATGTTCTACTCGTCTGTTGACAAGGTAGATAAAAGGAGCATCAGACACAAGGTTTTCACAATTACAGTCACATTGTGAAAGCTATATCATTATACAATCATCATCAAGAAACATGGCTACTGGAACACAGCTCTACATTTTCAGGCAGTTCCCTCCAGCCTCTCCATTACATCTTGGATAACAAGGTGATATCTACTTAATGCATAAGAATAACCTCCAGGATAACCTCTCAACTCTGGAATCTCTCAGCCATTGACATTTTGTCTCATTTCACTCTTCCCCCTTTTGGTCGACAAAGTTTTCTCAATCCCTTGATGCTGAGTCTCAGTTAATTCTAGGATTTCTGTCCCATGTTGCCAGGGTGGTTTACACCGCTGGGAGTCATGTCCCACATAAACTGGCCCAGCTCTCCTTACCTCTCTGCACCATCTTCCCCTTTAAACTAATTTCTAATTTTCCAGTAAGAGATCAAGTCATGGGCCAACCCAGTTAAAACCTATGTCTTCCATGAAAGGAAGGTATTTCAAGAGGACACTATGGCAGAAAAGTCAGCTTTAATTGGTAAAAATGAGGTAGTTCAAATAGTTGTTCTTTGTAATGATAAGGCAACAATTTTGTTTCTGTAAAAAAAACAGAATACAGCTAAGAGAAAAAAAAATGAAAACAAAAAGAGGTATTCGTGCTATGCAGACCTGGAGCTGCTGCTCTGAGATTATTCATGTACCTGAGAACACAGTGAAGGAATGAGGGCTTAGATTAAAATATGCAAAAATATAAAACCAGAATATTTATATTAAGGAAAAAAAGGTTAAAATGCACTAGGTAACGTTATTCACACACAGCTAGTGCAGTTGGCATCCTGGAGAAAGTGAAACCTAAGGTACAATTATACAAGGGAGCAAATAAATAAAATTGGATTGGCCCAGAATGGGGTACGAGTGATCTTAGAAACTGTGATCTTAGTCTGCCTGCAGCTATTCCACCAACCATCCTTTTTGTCTATCATCACAGTCTGCTGTTTGGAACAGTTCCCAGCACCCTGTCTCAAGCATGGGTTATGAGGAGACAAGACATGAAAACCCTCTGCCCTACTCCTGAGAGATTCCCTCCCACAAAATGTAGTGGTTCATGGATTGAGTCCATCAGACTGTTCTCATACTTAATCTTTCCACTCTGACATGAGAGATTTTTTATTAATCCTCTTTCACAGGAAAACAAGTTTTCTGTCCAGGCTAGTGTCAAAAAAATTAGAAATCCTAGGGGTTATTTTTTGCAGGCTTTGGGGTACTTCTCTTGAAAGCTCTCACTTGTATTTGGATAGAACATGATTAGAATTCCTTTGCCTCACCCATTTCCCCCACCAAGATGGAAGAAGGGGTGATGCTATGGACCCCAGTATAAGATACACTTGGCAGGGCCAGCTGCCCCCCTACCCAACCTATCCCACTTTCTCCATTCTGCGGATTGATGCCTGTTCCTTGGAAGTTCGTGATGGCAAAAGGATTACCCCCATGCACTGTAGCTCAGTCCTGGGCCTCTGGGAGCAGGATCTCTTCTTCTTCCTCCTAAAAGTAGGAGAGTTTTCCCTGTCAGCTGGAGGCCTCCTGGGCTTTCAGTAGACATTAGGCCACCATATGGCTGATCCTCTGGCAGAGTGGCATTTTTTGGGCTGGGGTGATAGCTTGAATTCCTTGGTGTGATGGTCTAGACTTCCACAGTTGTAGCACCTGTCTCCCTTTGATCTGTGCTTCTGCATGTTCTTCCCCTTTGGCCACCTCTCACTCCCAAAACAGAACACCCCACCAGGTCCAGTGACATGGATAGATTCCAGGGTTTTGGTGAAAGGTGAACCCCACTGTCTCAACCTTCTTCAGACTCCAGAAGCCCTCCATGTGCAGTGTACTCTGGTGCACAGAGACATCCACTGGAGGTCGAGCCTGACCCATGCATGGGTGGCCATGGACAGGAAACCAAACTCCAGCCGCACTTTGAACCACTTACAGACACCAGCACTGTGCAGCAGCTGCGTCTCCTTGGCCTCCCTGGCCTCCCCAGCGCCTCCTCTGCCACCTTGGCGCCAACACCTGCAAACTGCCGGTTATACACGGAGCCCGTGGTTGTCACCTGAGCCCTTGGCCCTCGGCCCCTGGTCGGGTGGCTGCTGGCCCTAGAGAAGTCCAGAGTCCCTAGCCCCTTTACTCTTATCTTCTCTTTCTGGGACACCAGTGATTCTTTTTTTTTTTTTTTGTTAATTTTTAATTTTTTTTTAAATGTAACAGCAAACACAAACATTTTTACCATATGATCGTTCCTTTCTTGGTATATAATCAGTAATTCACAATATCATGACATAGTTGCATATTCATCACCATGATCATTTCTTAGAACATTTGCATCAATTCAGAAAAAGAAATAAAAAGAAAAAAACTCATACATACCATACCCCTTTCCCCTCCCTCTCATTGATTGCTAGTATTTCCAGCTACCCAATATATTTTAGCCTTTGTTTCCCATTTTTTTCTATATCCCTTATCACTCCCTTTCATTGATCATTAGCATTTCAATCTACTAAATTTATTTTAACATTTGTTCCCCCATTATTTATCTATTTTTAATCCTTGTGTTTTACTCATCTGTCTATACCATAAATAAAAGGAGCCTCAGATACAAGGTTTTCACAACCACACAGTCACATTATGAAAGCTATATCATTATACAATCATCTTCAAGAAACATGGCTACTGGAACACAGCTCTATGTTTTCAGGCACTTCCCTCCAACCTCCAATATACCTTAAGTAAAAAGGTGATATCTGTATAATGCATGAGAATAACCTCCAGGATAATCTCTTGATTCTGTTTGAAATCTCTCAGCCATTGACACTTTATTTTGCTCATTTCACTCTTTCCCCTGTTGGTTGAGAAGGTTTTCTCAATCCCTTGATGCTGAGTCTCAGCTCATTCTAGGATTTCTGACCCACGTTGCCAGGAAGGTCCACACCCCTGGGAGTCATGTCCCACGTGGGGGGAGGGTGGGGGGGGTGAGTTTGCTTGTTGTGTTGGCTGAGAGAGAGAGGCCACATCTGAGCAACAAAAGAGGTTCTCTTGGGGGTGACTCTTAGGCCTAATTTTAAGTAGGCTTAGCCTGTCCTTTGCAGGGATAAGTTTCATATGAATGTTTAAGCCCCAAGATTGAGGGCTCGGCCTATTGCTTTGATTGTCCCCACTGCTTATGAGAATACCAGGAATTCTCCACATGGGGAAGTTGAATTTTCCCCCTTTCTTGTCACTTCACCAAGGAGACTTTGCAAATACTTGTTTTTGCAAAGTTTTTGCAAATACTGTTGCTAGGTATCAGAGTACATGAGGGCAAGGACGCAAACGGTCATTTGCACACCAGTGATTCTTATATTTGTGCACTCTGTGTTGTCCATAATTTCCCTGAGATCCAATTCAAATTTTTCTATCTTTTACCATTTGTTCTTTGCGCATTCAGGTTCAATAGTCCTGTCCGCTAGTTCGCTTATTCTTTCTTTTGCCCGGTTCATATCTGCTGTTGTGTATCTCTAGTTTATTTTCTACCTGGCCTACAGTATCTTTCATCTCCTATATCTGCTGTTTTTCTACTTATTCTTTCAAATTCTTCTTTATGCTCTGCTAGTGTCTTCTTAATAGCCTTTATGTCATTAGTCATTTCCATTGAATTTTTTTAGTGGAGTTTTATGATCATCTTTGATTAGTTGTTCTTAAGTCTGTGTGTCCTCCAGTGTTTTAATTTGGTCATTTGGCTGGGCCATATCTCCCTGCATCTTTATGTGCTTTGTGATTTTCTTTTGACTTCAAGGCATTCGGTTATTTTCATAGGGTTACTTTGGAAGTTGATGTCCCTCAGTCACCTAAGGTTTTGTATTTACTTGGATTTGCAATGAAGGTCTCCTTTTGCACTTGGTTCATCAGCAGTTCCCCTCCAAGCCAAGGCCCAGACCTCATGTAAGGGATACAGTTCTACTTGAGGATCTGTTTGAACCTGGACAGTTAGTTTGCCAGACTGTGATTTCTCTTTCTCCCTAACAAATGGTGCTCTCGGGCCTCCTCTTCCCCTCAGGCCAGCCTCTCCCCACCACCTTCAGCTGGGCAAGCTGGATGGAGACCTGGTGCAATTCTGGCCAGGTCTACTGGTCCTGGTGTGTGGGAGGTGTGCAGTGTGCACCTCAGTGGAGATTCTGCTTGTGGGCTTGATAGGGCTGGTGGCCCCCAGGTTCCCACTTGGAATGACTTTGGGTTGTAGGACTGAGTATGTCAGCTGCCCCTGTCCACAGCCATCCTGGAAGTACCTGCCAGATGCATGTGGCACAAGATGCAGCGAGTGGTGGTGCATGGGTGGAGCGCTGCGTGGTGGTGTGGGGTGGGTGTGGGGCTGGGCATGGTGGCAGGGCGGTACGGGCAGTACTCGGGGGAATGCAGAGGCAGGGTGCAGCGGGGGTAGTAAGGGTTCACGTGGGGGCATGGTGGACAGGGTGCAGGGGTGCGTATGGCATGGGCATGGGGCAGCTTGCCTCCTTGTGCCCACCTCTCCGTCTGTACATTCCTGAGGCTCTGGGCCTCCGTTTGGAGGGGGACATGTTAGACTCTTTGCACTAGTTGAACGGTCTCTAACCAGGAAAAGCTAGTTTACTGGCTTCTGGGTTCTCCAAGGGAGCTCCAGGCTCTGCAGCTGAGGGGACTAATATCCCAAGCTAGTTTTGGTGGCAGGCACTTTCCTGGGCATGACCTCTTATTCCCAGTGGAGTCCTGATGGAGCGCACTCACCCAGTTCCCTGTCTCAATTCCTCAGCTTTTTCATCCATGACCTCCCTATGTGGTGTAGAAGACACTCTCAGGTCCCTCACATCCTGGAACTGCTGTTCTGGTCATTTTCGTGTCACTTCTCTAGGTGTTCCATAGAGCATGGGTGAACTCAGCCTGTCCTATTCTGCTGTCTTCCCAGGATGAATTTAAACAGATGAATTTTGTCACCTGCAATTAAAGTGTTAAATGCCATCACTCCTCTCATCAGTCTGTGAGGCTTCATGGTGGAAGTAAGGTTTTCAGGGTGGTTTTCAGCCAGAGGAAGGGCTTGATGATGGGGGCAATCATGTATCTAGAGCAGTAGATTTTTTTCTGAAGAAAACATGGTGGCCAACTGGTGTGGGAAGCAGATGTGGGAAGCAGTTAAGTGTGGGGGACGGGGGGGTTTTAGCGTCAGGACTTGGCCCCTGACCTGTGCTTATACCTTTAGTTTCTCAGGTGTGTATCTGTCGTGCTGTGTTGTGCGTCACGCTTGGTTCTGAGTTGGTGGCAACCACAGCATGCCCCAAGGACCTCACATTATATTAGGAGAGACAGAAAACGCAGTGTTTCTTAAAAAAATAATGTCGTGTTGTGATAAGTGCTTAGTGAAGGAAACCAGAGACTGAAGTAGAGGCCAGCAGAGAGGGGTCTGTTTTTGGTTGAGTGGTTCAGAGAAGGCTCTCTGAAGATGAAGCAAGAGCTGCAGGATAAAGAGCGGGGGTGAAGGTCCAGCCCGGAGGCTTTGGTGCTCCAGGCAGAGGAACAGCATGTTCAGAGGTCCGGCAGGTGGAAGCCTGGTGTGGGCAGGGGTCTGTATGGATTTATTCTGCTTTCAGCTATGTGTAACTGTTGCTACATGGCCAAATTGTTCAGAATTCACATGGTAAAAGCCATACGAGGCTGTGTGTTTTGCTTTGGAGCACTTCCATGATGCGCTGCATGCTGTGAGAGTGTGACGATTTGCATGTCCATTAAAATTTTGATATGTAACACCACAACCTTCCTTTCCAGAGCACTGCTGGAATCCACGCCATCTCCAGTTGTATTTTGTCATAATGACTGTCAAGAAGGTAAGAACTGCCCCATTTAAAAGTTTCCCTCCAGTGTTTATGATGATGTTAGATGTCCGTCAAGAGATAATTAGATTAATTAAATTATGATATAGCCATACAATGTGATGTCCCTTATAAGTTAACAAAAAGGGTGAGCGTTTTCTACATACCAACAGAGAAGAATCTTTAGGCTATATTAAAGGAAAAACAAGTTTCAGAAAAACATGAAAACAAGGTTTCTTCCCATTTCTATAAGAAATATAATCATAGAAAAAATCTAAAGGAATGTTCACAGAGTTGAGATAAGGCACTTCAGTTTTCTAAGTCACATATTTTTCAGTGTTTACATCTTTATGGCAAACACAAAACTAAAATCTGAAAAGACAAAAAAGGGTCAGATCACCTTTCACGTCCTGTGGACCCTGGGAGCCGGTCAGGTTGGCCACCTCTCATTTGCTGCCCTTGCTCTCCGAGGGCAGAGTGGAGGCCCTCTCTCAGGTCCTTCTTTGCCAGGCTCAACATTTTGTTTTTAGTTTTGAGACCCGTCCCTGCTGGAAGTAATCCTGAGAAAGTCACTAGTTAATAATAGGGGAGGGCATATGGGAACTCTGTTTTCTGTAAATCTAAAAAATACAACTTCTGTAAAAGAAAAAACAAAATTCCAGTTTAAAAAAAGTCACTAGTTTGAGCTAGAATACCTTTTGCTAATTATCTGACCATTGCTGGCTGATTTGAAGGCTTCCGGTTGAGCATGGTTTAGAAATTTTAGCCAAAGCTATGTGTGTTATTTGTGCTGGTAGGGGGTAAAAAACACTGCATTGGTATCACCTGAGAGAGGTTTGGAAAGAGATCAGTTGGCCAGAGTTACAGAGAACTGTATAGAAAGAACAGAGGAGGTGTGAGTTGTGCATTTATTTGTTCCGCTGCTTTGGGCACCTGCCTCTAGTTCTCCTTTTAATTGTTACTGGAAAATGGAAGATGTATGCTGAAAAGCCTCTGGAAAGTATACCTCCTACCAGTAAAACCCAAGAGGAGCGTGGCAGAAAACTAGCAAGGGTTGGCTGTCTAGTGTTAGCAGCCAACCAACCGCACTCCCTTGCTTGCTCTGGGTTGTCTCTGTTAGCCGGCTCACTTGGGCATGCCGACCCCAAGTATTGTTGCCTGGGGGTTGCTGGAGCTGGTGCCTAAAGAGCCTGTCTGGTGCACAACTCACTTGAGACTCAGAATTCAGCACCAAGTGAAATCCATTGAAGGAATGTTGCTCGATGTCTCCTCCCTGGGAAGGAAAAACAGACAAGGATAAATCTCAGTGAGGCAGTATGTGGTTTAGGTAGCCCTGTGATGAGCTTTGCTGGCCCCTGGACCCTCATGGAAGAGGAGTCCCGAGCAGAGCAGCCCTGCACTGGTGTGCTGCAGCCACGTTGCCTATCAGACAGGCAAACTGACTCCAGACAAACAGCCTGTGCGTGCCAAACATGCCACCATGTAATAATTAGAGGAGACACTGCCCCCAAAATGAACTGAGAGGCCACGGTGAGCCACGGATCTTGGGAGGACCAGGTCCATGCCACCCCGGAGCTCAGTGTTCCAGGATTGATCTAGCACCTTCCTGCCAAGGACCGGCCTTCTGCGCCAGTGCTCCCCTGGCACTCTGTTCTGGTGACAGAGAAGTTCAGTGGCTGCTTGACAGACCCCCTGAAAGGCTCATACTGCTCTCTCAGCTTTGCTGTTTAAGGACTTGAGCCTTTTATTTAAAACACATGCAAAGTAAAAGTTGTATAATACATACCTTTTTTCAGGTAATATCTTACTGCTGGAAGGCAGAGAGAATTCTGAAAAACAGAAACTGATGCTCATTGACTTTGAATACAGCAGTTATAATTACAGGTAATACGCTGAAGTAAAATGCTAGTTCAGTATTGTTTTATTATGTTGATACTCTTGATGCACACCTGAAGGACGGCAAACCCTCCTTGTGTTTCGCTAATGGTGGGGTTTTTTTTTTGCATTTTTTCAACTTTTTTTAAAATTTATTAATTTAAAAAAATTAAGAACAAACAAAAACATTAACATATAATTCTGTTCTACTTATATATTCAGTAATTCTCAATATCATCACATAGTGGCATATTCATCATTTCTAGAACATTTGCATCAATTCAGAAAAAGAAATAAAAAGATAACAGAAAAAGAAATCAAACGATAACAGAAACAAAAAAGATTATACATACCATACCCCTTACCCCTCGCTTTCATTTATCACTAGCATTTCAAACTTAATTTATTTTAACATTTGTTCCCCCTATTACTTATTTTTATTCCATATGCTCTACTCGTCTGTTGACAAGGTAGATAAAAGGAGCATCAGACAGAAGGTTTTCACAATCACACAGTCACATTGTGAAAGCTTTATCATTATTCAACCATCATCAAGAAACATGGCTACTGGAACACAGCTCTACATTTTCAGGCAGTTCCCTCCAGCCTCTCCATTACATCTTGAACAACAAGGTGATATCTACTTAATGCGTAAGAGTAACCTCCAGGATAACCTCTGTACTCTGTTTGGAATCTCTCAGCCATTGACACTTTGTCTCATTTCACTCTTCCCCTGTTGGCCAAGAAGGTTTTCTCATTCCCTTGATGCTGAGTCTCAGCTCATTATGGAATTTCTGTCCCACGTTGCCAGGAAAGTCCACACTCCTGGGAGTCATGTCCCACGTAGACGGGGAGGGTGGTGAGTTTGCTTGTTGTGTTGGCTGGAAAGAGAGGCCACATCTGAGCAACAAAAGAGGTTCTCTTGGAGGTGACTCTTAGGCTTAAATTTTAAGTAGACTTGACCTATCCTTTGTGGGGTTAAGTTTCATATGAAAAACCCCAAGACTGGGGGCTCAGCCTATAGCTTTGGTTGTCCACACTGCTTGTGAGAATATCAAGAATTCAACTTGAGGAAGTTGAATTTTCCCCCGTTCTCACCATTCCCTGAAGGGGACTTTGCAACTACTTTTCCATTCACTGATCAAATCACTCTGGGATTCAACGGGGCATCACTCTGGACAATCCAACAAAATCTCATGTCCCACCTGAGATTCCAAGTACTTATGGTGTTCAATCAAGCTATATCAGCATAAGTTACATTAGGAGATGCACTAGTCAAAATATAAATTTTGTACCAAATAAATATTTTTTGCTTTAGTCTCACACATAAGTTGAAATTTTAAAATATTAATTACCATCTTATTTTCAGCACCCTGCCATAATGACATTCCTTTGTTCTTCCTCATGCACAAACATTTTTTAAATTTGTACATTTAGTCACTATCATTATACACTCTAGGCATTCCCAGATTATACCATCTCAGTCTTTAGCTGATGGTGCTTTTAAGGCCCCTGATGCAAGTAACTAAAACCCACAATGGGGTTTTTCCTTTGGGCTCAGAGATGATTTCCTGCTCATGAAAATACTTCTTGCAGGAATTGGCTCTTGAATATTTTGTGTCTTGAATGGTGGACTCAGACGGGGCTCTCCTAGCTCCCGGCAGGTGTGGTTAAAGCAGTCAGATTCCTACAAACTCAGGAAATCCAGCTCGTTACGTGGATGCTCATGGCTCCATGACTTAGCCTTCTTTTTCCCCTCTCTGTATACAAGTTGCCTCCTGGTATTGTAGATCATCTCATTCTCTGCCATCTCTTATTTTAGGGGTTTCGACATTGGGAATCATTTCTGTGAATGGATGTATGATTACAACTATGAAAAGTACCCTTTTTTCAGAGCCAACATCCTGAAATATCCCACCAGGAAGCAACAAGTAAGTTTTTAGTTTTTATATGTTTGATAGGTAGAGTACATAAGTTGGTTTTATGCAGTTAGAATTACCATCTTAATTTTTAAAGATGGCCTTTTAAAATATGTAGAATGATTAAAGCAAATCGTTTCATTGTAAATGTTTTTATTGTTATATCCTGAGGCAAATTTGATCATTCAAGCTGAGCTTCTTATCGTTTTGCCAGAGATGCTTGTATTCAGAGAAGAGCAAAGATTCCTTTCTGGTTCCTCTGGTTTCCTTTTTTCCAAAAAGCTCAGCCTCCCTCTGCTTCCTGGCCTCCTTTTTGGGGATCACTGAACTTCCTCTCTTCGTTTCATGCTGTTCAAAGAGAAGTAAGATGTACTTCTAAGTAACTAGAGGAGAAGTCATGGTGGTAATGATTCCTTTCTTGTTCGTGGGTCATGGGGAGAACCATCCCTGGTAGGAATTCTCACTTGAGACCCCTCTATTACATTACTTCACCCACGGCTGCAGCCAGGGGAGGTGAGGCTAACTGGGTAGTGATGCTGCCTCCATGCACCAAGCCCGCCTCTCTGCGTTTGCTCCGCTCCACCTGTCCAGGGGAATCCCCCCTGCTGCACAAGTGCTTGTTATTTTGGAGCCCTGTCTCAGTGACCAGGAGCCTTTTTTTACACAGAGGTCTAGGATGACAAGGGCAGGGTACGTTTAGTTGGTCCTATGATTAACTTGGCAGATGGCCCTTCTCTTCCCGACCACTCTAGGCCAGGCACCGCCAGAAGGAATCTTTAGTCAGTCACCTACCTGCCCTCTAGGAGTTGCTGCTCAAATGTAGCGTAGCCATGGAAAGGTCAGAAACTGTATTTGCCTTCTTCTGGCCACATTTGTAGGCTGACTTTCCTGAACTTGAGTATATCCAAAGCGAAGTGGCCAGGATGGTACTGGGTCCCAAGGTCATAGATGAGAAGAAAGGGTGGGAGAACGTGGGACTGTGTAGCCTGGGGAAGAGATTGCTCAGAAGCACTCATCCAGTATTTGAATTAGCATTGTACTGAAGAGAAATTAGACTTTTATAGAAACTGGGTAGCTATAGGGGTGAGAACTCTTCAACCAGTAAGGGGAGATTTTCAGTAAGAAGGAAGACTTTATTTTAATAAGAGGAAGAACTGTGGTTTTCTATTGTGTTAATGCCTGTTGATATACTATGTAATATTCAAGAACAAGGAATCTCCTAAATATGAACTCGTATGTAGACTAAATGTGGGAACTGGTAGAACCTTAGCCGATCTTTGCTCCAAACCAAAATTAAACTTTGCAAATAAATGTATTAGCTTAACATAAGTGTGTAAGTGACCGTTAGTAACTCAGATCTAGAAGGAGCATTAACGTTTGCTAGTCCAGCTCTCACTCTGAGGGAACAGCTGCCAGCAGACATCAGAAAACTAGGGCCTTGGAGCTTACAGGTTGTGGCAGCCAGGAATGGAGCTGAGCTAGTCTGGGGAAGAGGCTGGATACTTGCTTTGAGCTCAGACAGTGAAAAACATGACTGGATTAGATTAGAAAAATTATTCTATCTAAATAATATAATTAGTGCCTAGCTTCCTGTAACTCTCTTGTCAGCAATACTGTATCAGTCCATTAGAATTTCTGACTGTAAGCTGACTCTAATGGAGAGCAGAGGTGGTAATTACTGCTGGATAAAGTGAGCTTCCAGAATTCCTATCCCAGGGGATAACAGCTGTGGTCACCTTTGCCAGTCTTTCTCCAAGCTTTCATTGAGGTGATGTGAAGTTCCGTAGCTTCATGACAGCTGTTGATACTGTCTACTCTTAACCATCACTGAACCTAATACCAGTATTCTTTTTTCTTAAGCTCCATTTTATTTCCAGTTACTTGGCTGCATTCCAAAATGAATTTGAAAACCTCAGTAGTGAAGAAAAGTCTGTTATAGAAGAAGAAATGTTGCTTGAAATCAACAGGTAATTCTTTTCCATTTTTGGTATGTAAAGACTGATTTCTCCATAGAATGTATTTGGGATGCCTACTTGCCATCATGAGTATTTTAGGAGCTTGTATTTGTCAAAAGTAGGAAACTTGGTTCTTCATTGAGGCTGAGGTTGTTCAGATCTCTCAGATTCAGCACAGAACAGTTTAAACAGATTTTGTGTACAAGAAAATCCTGCTGCTTGGATGGAGTTCCCAGCTGTAACCTATGTGGAAAGATTCACATAAATAAGGTGGCTGCCCCCCAGGCCTGCAGAGCCCTGTCACTGAGTTCTTAGCCCATCGCATAGAGGGCTGGGTACCATCCAATGTGTTGTGACTCATAAGGTTCTCCTAGGAAATAATTAAAAATCATGTGCTTTGGTTTTAAGTCTTGCTTTCAACTGCTTGTAGACCTCTAGTGCAATTCAGTTTTTCTCAACAGTTTCTCAGTGCAGGGCCTCAGAAACTTCCAGGTGCTACAGAGGTCTAGATCATTAAATCACTGTTTAGCCACATTCATCTCTTCAGTCAACAGGGTCATTGGTTAGCATAACATTCCTGATTTTTGGGCTTTCTTGTGAGATTATTCAGTAAAAGGGCTAATGAAGTAGCTTCGGCCTGCCTAGTGCTGTGTCCACCACACTTGGCACGGATTCTTTCTTCACAGTCTCCAGAGGGGCTGGCCCCTCTCAATGAACTACTCCCTGGGCTCCACCCCTCTGCACAGACCTCCCCTTTCCATTTCTGGAATGGGAGGAAATAGAAAAATATGGGAGAGCCCGGATGGAAAGGGTAGTAGCACCCCAGGAAACCCTGCAACAGCAAGAGAAGAGTGAGGGTAGGACGGGTGAAGACACTGAAGCAGTCATTCCTGCATTAGAGTGAACCCTGAAGGCATGGCTCTGAAGGGCACTTGTGATCCTGGTGCCGGAGGGGTCAGGCAGCCTAGAGGGAGGAGGTCTTGCTAATGTTTGCATCTGCCCTGTTTCACTTGTGTGCGAGAGGAAGTGGGGAAGGCATGAGGCTGGCTTCCCCACCTCTTTGGAGAGATAGCAGGTTGTTCAGAGACCTGCTTCCCCTCCTGCTGCTACTTAGCATGTGGTCAGGGTTGCTGATGCCATGTCCTCTGAGCAGCAGAGGCGGTCTCTTGGCATGACCTCAGAGGCCTTTGGCCAAGCCCCATGGGTGTCATTGTGTGTGCCAGGGAAAGACATTTGGGTATTTTCACACCTGCACTGCCACCTGTTATTGGCCAACAGTAGGAGGGGAGTGGAAAGGTGTGACATTCCCATATTCTCAGTTGTCAGAGAATATAGTCCCATTTGCATTTATCATGGAAGATGATTATGCCACCAGATGAGTTAAAATGTCCATCTAGCATGAAATTACTTAATCCCTCCTTGAGCTGATGCCTTATGTCTTATGTACATTTCTTGCTTCTGTAATTACAGGTTTGCCCTTGCATCCCATTTCTTCTGGGGACTTTGGTCCATTGTACAGGCCAAGATTTCCTCTATTGAATTTGGATACATGGTATGTTTGGGGACTGGTTTTCTCCTTACTTCCAGGAGAAAATGCTACAGTGTAGGCGAGTGCTGGCAGTGACTGACTCCCTTACAGAGGCCTCCCATTTGCTCCACAGGCCTAGTCCCCAGGGCCAGGACCTTGTGGCTCATTCTTGGGCACTGTGGGAGAGCTGCATAATTTTAAGCAACTGTCCTTGCTACTGTGTCCTCTTTTAAAGGTAGTCCTCACCCCCAAAGCCAGCAGGACCTTCCTTCCCTGCCTGCTTCAGAGGACACTGTGGTCTCTTGTGGGGGTGTAGGAATCCTGGCCCTAGAGGCCCAGCCCCTGACCATGGTCCCGTCTGGCAGAAGGGACACCATGTAAAGGAGTGCAGGTGGCCCTTACTTTGCTTAGAAGGACCTCCTCACCCAATCCTGCTCTCCTCCCCAGCCTCTAGTGCCCTCTTTACTCAGTTAGGCCTCGTTTTCATTGCAGGCAAGTTTGTAACCAAGCTAGGCTGTAATCCTTATTTTAAGAATTGCCCTTGACATCAAAACACTATCAAAGCTTTCTGTTCTTCCATAATGTGTGTTGGTGGGGTGTCTTCAGGGGAGGGGGAGGGGGTGCATGAAATTCTATAGTCTCCCTTTCAGGTGGTGGAAAATGACTAGTTAGTTCATTCTTCAATCCTATACAGTGGGATGATTTCTACTTCTAGGCAGAAAGTTTGATAATGCAGGCAAATCAAAAAGGGGAAAATATGGGTTTTAAAGCAGATATGGAATCAAATGATAACTATAAGACAAAGTTGACTTCAGAGCAAAGACTACTACCAGAGATAAAAAACGACATTTCATAATAATAAGGGGCTTATTTCATCAAGAAGACATAAAAAATCCTAAATGTAAAACACACAAAATTTAAACAAAATTTAAAATAGAGATAGGCAAATTCACCATTTTGGTTTTCTATACCCCTCTCTCTGTAATGGCTGGGACAAATGCAAAAGCAGTGTAACAGTAGAAGACTTGAACAGCACTGCCCACCAGCTTAACTAAGGAACATTCATAAACTCCACCCAACAACTGCAGAAACACTGTTATCAAGATGGACTTGGACCACACGTGAGGCCACAGGACAGGCCTCAGTGGGTGTGGAGAGAAGAACAGCACAGATCATGTCCTCCCACTGTGACGGAATTAACTGGAAGTCAGTAACAAAGATGACCAAAAATCCCCAGTTACTTGGGCATTAAACAGTACACTTCTAAATAAACTCTGGGTCAAGGACGAAATTAAAAGGAAAATAAGAAAACATTTTAAACTGAACTAAAATGAAAACACAACATATCAGAACCCGTGGGATAAAACAGCTAAAGTGTGTTTAGAAAGAAGTTTATAGCTTTTAAGTGTTTATAAGTTTGTGTTTACATAAGATCAGAAAATTCTCAAGCCAGTGGTCTTTAAGCCCAAAATAAAGGATTGAAATCATAAAAGTAAGAGTGAAAATCGTTGAAATAGAAGATGGACACATAATAGAGAAAATCAGTGAAAGCAAAAGCTAGTTCTTTGAAAAAATCAATAAAAATTGTATATTTCTGGCTTTCCTAAGCAAGAAAAAGAGAAGACACAAATTACTGCTTTCAGGAATCAAAGGAAATCACCACAGATCCTATTTACCTGAAAAGAATAAGAGGTTTCGCTGAACTAATAGAAGCCAGATACAAGAGAGAGGACGTCGTGGTGCTGGGTAAAGCTCTAAGGAAATTTTGTCCAGTCTGTGGAGATAAAAGCAGTTTAATTTTCTTATATGCAGAATTGCAAGCCTAAAGAATTAAATTGTACCTCAAAGTTATTTTTTTTTCAAGTGATGAAATTTTCTTATGTTCAGAATTGCAGACCTAAAAGTTTTGAGATTTGGAATGGGTCCTTAAGAGCTTGTGTTGCGCACACTGATGGATGGGTTGAGGAAGCAGACCTAGAAGATGGCAGTGGCTTGATGGCCACGGCAGAAACAGAACTGTTCATTTTAAATATGACACAGGTGATCCCCCAGATAGGCAGCATTGGCTTTCTTTCCCCCTTTGTTCTGTGCTTGCTCACATCCCAGACAGGAACCTTTGTTGTGTCATCCATCAGTGCCACCAGCATTTAGGGCCAGTGGATTCCTCGCTGAGAGGCCCGGTGTGAGCTGGCAGGCTGCTGCTGGCTGGGGGCTGTGAGCCGGGCTCAGGACGCATGAAGAAAGGTGTGACATAGTGCTTGTCGCCTAAGCAGCCCTTCTGCCCGCCAGCCACTCTCCGGCGCTGTCAGTCCTCCTGGCCTGGGAAGGGGACACGGGGGCAGGGCTCTGACCAGTAGGAGCCCTTTTAGTGAGCCTCCCTTTTGTCTGCTGTCTCCTAGGAGTATGCCCAAGCCAGGTTTGAGGCGTATTTTGACCAGAAGAGGAAGCTTGGGGTGTGACGGGGAAGGCCTTCGCATACTTCGTCACTGGACCGCGTGGGAAGGCAGCTGAGCGGGGGTCCCCTCTGCGCTTTGACTACTGTACCTGCGGCAGGAAGGCTGGGGACGTCTCGCTACAGAACACAGATGTGTATGATACTACAGACTGGATTAAAATTGAGTAACATTTCTTTCATATCTTGTTTACGATTTCACTAGGACTCTTTGAAATGAGATTGGGAAGCAGAAATATAGTACAATAGTGCAATATCTCAAAATCCTTTTAATCTAGAGAAGGCATTTTATATGGGGCTCAAAGTCAGTTGGCGAACAGGGGTAAACAGTGTTACGGCGGGTACTTTTTTGGGGGTTAATGTTGGTTTTTTAAAGACTTAGTTAATGTGCTGGGGAACATTGTGACCAGGCTCTTTGTAGGTGACAATGTATTGCAGACACTACTCACTCCTCGAGGGACAGAGGGTGAGCAAAGAAATACTGTGAAGTTGCTCGAAGGCCTTAACCCGAGACGTGGCGGTACTGCTGGGGGCCTGCTCAGTGGCGGCCCCGGGAAGCTGCTCTCCAGGGACCTGTGGCTGGCGCAGAAGGCAGGCTGCTCCTGCACCGTGGGAGCCGCTGGCCGCGTGCAGGTGAATGTAGCTCCTCTGGCCTGTTGTACTTTTTTGATTCTACAGAGGAACTTTCATTTAACTGGATATGACCTTTGCCATGCTCTCCTCCAAACAGAATGTGCTTTATTAGCTCCACCTTTGGGGCAGACCATGATGCCGTGGCCCATAGCAGCCAGGGCTGTCCAAGGGGCATGTGGGCACACAGCCCTACCCCAGTCTTCCTTCCCCACCCCCTCCTGGCATGAGCAGGCTGCTTTGTCTAGCTCGCTGCAGCCTTTTCCACCTCCGCTCAGCGCATGGATTTGCCCCAGAGCCCCTTGGAAGCCTCCTCCACCCTCCTGCCCCTGGCGCTGAGCTGGGTTGGGGTGGGGATCCCTGGACCTGGGCTCCCTGTCTTACTGACAGCCCTGACTTCTCCCTGACCCACCATAGGTGTGGTTGTTCTCAAGGGACACGGCAGCTTGTATGTGAAATGTGGAGACGTGGATAGGACACAGCTGTGAAATCCATATATATTAAATGCTCTTTGGGGATAAATTCTTAGGTTTTTTTTTTTACTCTGAAATATTTGAATTTTTTTTGTGCATACATTTCTGCTACCACAGAGATTGTACTATATAAAAAATAAAAAAAATTAAAAATTAACCTCAAGTTGTCACTTTGAATGTGTTCTAAATCCCAGGGGTCTCCCACCACCTGGCACCTGTGGGGTCTCTGGGTCTTCCTCAGCTCAGGGACCGCCCGCGGGGCTCTGGGCCTGCAGCAGGCCTGCCTGGGGCTCTCAGTGGCCCTCCTCTTTGACGGATCTGATTCTCTGTCCTCCCTGCACCCCCCGCCACAGGGCCCCTTTGCTAACTGTTCCCACAGCCTGACCCCTGAATGCTGGGGTTACTCAGCTCAGCCCTCCTCACTCTGGGCCCCAAAGGGCTCCCAGCCAGCATGCTGTCCCGGGGACAGCATGTGGGCGCTCCACACTTAACCCAGCTCTTCCTCCTCCCTGCCTCTCCCAGATGTGAAGCTTCCCAGAAGGATATAAAAGGGACTGGGAACTATGGTCATGTTGGGGTGAGGGCAGGAGGGAGGCTCTTCACCGTTCCCTTGCAGACATTCACAGCTGAACCTGGCAAAGATGTTTTACTTCCAAACAAAAGGAAATGACATCTCACTCCTTCAGGTCTCCAGGAGCTTCGCACTTGGGGCACAGATTCTGACTCCTACCCGTGCCCACTTGGGCCGCGGAGCCCAGGGACCCCCACCCTGCCCTGGCTGGCCTGCCTCTGCCGGGCTGGCAGCCTTTTCCTGGAGCCGCCAAGCTTGTGCACTGTTCTCGGCTAAAATGCTTTTGTAGTAGTGCCATAGGTGATTGGCGGCTTCACATGGTTCCCACGTCAGCTCAGAAAGGCACCTTTCTGACCCATCCAACCACCGCCCTCCCCAGCCATCATCAGCTCCTATGGATTTACTTGTCCCAGGCCCTTTGCCTGTTTGCCTCCTATGCTAGGCCACAAGCTCAGTTAGCCCAGGCCTGTCCTCAGTGCCTGGATGGGGCAGCCCCTCCGATCCTGGGGGTGCTGGAAGCTGCCGTTCTCCCCACTGGTCCTCAGTGGCTCTGCGACCGTTACCTGCAGGGATGTGACTGGATGGCCTCTGTGTCCTAGGGCTGACCCTGATCCGGTCAGCAGAGCAGGTGACTCCTCTTGGCTTCTGCCCAACACCCTCTCCACTGGGGCCTCTCTGCGTTCTATTCCAGGGCACCCAGCCTTCAGCCAGCATCACCAGACCTCAGGCCTTGGCCTGGGCAGGGCCACCCTCTTGTCTCCCTGGATCCCATGCCTGCCCCTCCCCTCCCCACTCGGCTCTGAGTATCTTGAGAGCAGAGCCGGCTTGTCTTTTGCTCACCCCACTCCGAGGGTGCACATATCCCACCTCATAGACTGATCCTTAGGAGGGGGGCTTCCATTTCTGATCAGAGCCCACCACCCCTCTTTTGGCAGTAGCCCGCCCAGGCTCCTGAGGAGGACTGAGCCTGCTGGGCCCTACCCTTTGTTCATAGCTAGGCATGATTTGTGATGTTTCTGCAGGAGTCTCCTAGCCAAGTCTGCCAGACACGCGGAACTGCTGCCCGAGCCACCTGTGTCCCCACCACCTGCACCAGGGTCTCTGGGCAGGCAGGCCAGGCCCCAAGGGACTGCTCCTCCCACAGCTGGCCCAGAAGAGCCACGGCAAGGGGGCCAAGGTGTCCGGCCCCAAGGCAGCCCTTGTCCCAGGGCCTCCAGCCAGAAGGACCCCTCTAGCTCCTTGGCTGGAGAAAGCCAGATCTCTTGAGAGACCCTAGCTTTACCTCTTGACTGGTGAGGGGGCCCAGACCAGAGGGCACTGCAGAATGCCAGTCCTACCCCAGGCCAAAGGATGGCCTTGGGGGGCTGAGCCACCTGGGGAGGGGCAGGAGGAACAGTGTCTTTGGGTGGCCTGGAAGTGGGGCCTGGTGGCCGGTTCTGACCCACAGGGGTCCTGCACAGCTTCTGCCCCTCTGTGCAGGTGTATGGCCATTGGTGTGTGACAGCCCGGGCCTGGGTAGAGCAGACGGCTTGACAGGCTTGGTGCTTGAACTGCTCTGCTTCTTGAGCACTGTGGGCCCTGCGGCCAGCACGAGCACGTGGGCATGGGAACCATGTCTGGATGGGTGAGGGCACCCTCCTCAGAACAGAACACCCCTAAAATTCTCCTACAGCCTGTCTGCACACCCGAAGGGGAGCTCACTCCCCTTGGCCCAGCATTCTGAGCGAGAATATGCTAGAAACGTCCTGGCTCTGCCTGCCACGGCCCCAAGTCTGGCCCTACTGCAGCTGTGCTCTCGGGTCCTCTCCCTGGCTTCTGAGGCCCCAGATCCTGACCAGTGGCTCTCCCCCTCCCCATAGCCTCACACTAGCCCTGGGTAAAAGGAGGGTATGTGCAAGAGGGGCTCAGAGGTGGGCGCCGGCTCCAGGCAAGAAATCCAGAGGTTCCGAGCAGGGCAGGGAGCTGTCTTGGGCACCTGGCTTCTCCCCAGCTCTGCTCCCCACCCACCCCCTCCCACGTTCCTGACAAGGCCAAAACACAGGCCTGGGCCTCCACTCTTTATTTCTTTCCTAGAGCCTCGGGAGGTAAGGGCAGAGGCCGCGGGTGCTTAGTCCTCCTCCTCAGCGAAGGTGAAGGGGCGCAGCTTGTACCCCGTGCCCGAGTAGAACTTGTTCTGGAACTCCACCCTGCGGAGGAGGCAGCAGGTGATGAGGGCGCAAGGCCCCCGCCCAGTTCCCTCCCCCCGGCGCCGCCCGGCCCACGGGGCCGCCGCTCACCAGTGCAGCCGCAGGGCGTGCAGGAAGGCCGAGAGCCCCTCCATCACCAGCAGAATGGCCACGGTCATCACAGCGAAGGCGGCAAAGACAGGCACCAGCGCCAGCGCTGTCACGCCCACCTTGCCAGCCAGGTGCAGGCCGAGGCGCATCACCATGACCCAGAGGACCTCGGACAGCTCTGCGGGCCAGGGGCACAGGGGGACCCTGAGGCCTCTGCCCGTGGGGGCCGAGGGCAGGGGGGTGGCAGCCGGCCCTCAGGGTGGCCCGGGACCCTCCTCAGGCTCAGAGAGCCACGCCCCGCCGGCCCCCGTGGGTGCGAGAGAGGGAGCCAGGTACTCACGGGCATGGGCCAGGCTCAGGGCCCAGAGACGCAGGTAGGAGGCCGTGTTGGAGATGCAGCCCAGGCAGAACTCAATGGTGTGGATGGCCTGGTGCATGAACACCTCGGAGAAGACAAACTGGGGGGCGGGGGCGGGTGAGGGGGGGCGCGGGCAGCCAGGCGGCCCACGGCACCCCCCCCCACCCTAAAGGCCAGCACGTACCTCGGCCTCCTCGCCCGGCCTCGGGGACGCCTTCTCTTCGTCGGAGCCCCAGCTGTTCACCAAGGCGCTACCCTCCTGCGAGTCCAGGAGCCCAGCCTTCTCCTCCCCCTGGGGTGGGGGGCGGCATGCATCAGCACCCCAGCACCCCGGAGGGGGCGGGGGGGCCTACCGCTGGCCCGGAACAACGGGAGGTCGGCAAGGAAGCTGAGGCTGGGGTGGCAGCTGGACCCGGCCCACCTCTGCTCCCTGGCCTCCGCCCACCCTCAGGGTCACGCTCCCCCCACCCAGGATGGCCCTCCCCGCACCCCCAGGCCTCTACCGATGCTGGGCCAGCGGGCGGCCTCGGCCAGAGGCGGCGGCGGTGCTGCCGGTGCAGGTACAGGGGCGTGCCGAGCAGGAGCACGGGCACCATGGCCAGGGCCAGGACCACCAGCACGGACTGCACCACTTCCTGCGGGCGAGAGGGCGCCCCGAGCTGGTGGGGAGTCTGCAGCCCATCCCCACGGCCCGGGCCCACCCCCGGTGTCCCCCTCCCTGGCCGGCCCCCGCTTCTGGCACCTTCCGGGCGCATGCCCACCGACCTGCCCGGCGTAGAGCGGCTGGTTGGTGGGGCTGCGGGCGAAGAGGAACATGTTGATGAAGTGGATGAGGATGCTGGGGGCCGAGGCGGCGGTCCAGCCGCGCAGCCACTTGTAGGCGATCATGAAGACGAGGTAGCCGAAGAGGCCCAGCAGGAAGGTCAGCTCGGGCAGCAGCTCCAGCGGTAGCCGGTGCCACTGGCCAAAGTGCCTGGGCCGGGCGGGACGGGGCCGGGTCACCGGGGCCACCCTGCCCCTGCCACCCGCCCCCCCCCCAGCCCCACCGCCCGGGGCCTCACACGTGGTTGAAGGCTCCAAGGACCACCCCGAAGGCCATGTGGGTGACCCCCAGGACCACGGACATCTTCATCTTGAAGGAGTTGAGGAAGCTCAGGTGGTTGACGGCCAGGCTCCAGATCTGGGGACAGGGCCGGGGGTCACGGGGGTCGGGCCACAGCAGGACAGAGGCGGGGAAGGCCCAGGGGGCTGGGGCAGGGGACCTGAGCCGCGCAGCAAACAGAGGTCACAGGAGGGAGCCCCTGCCCCGCCCCACCCACCCACACGCGGTGGCCCGGACTCACGGGGTCGATGCCAAAGGGATAGGGCCCCAGGAAGACGCCGGTGACGTTGGGGTCCAGGGCGAGCAGCGGGTGCTGGGCCAGGAAGGCGTCGCTGCGGCGACATGGGGGTGGGGGTGGGAGTCAGGGCCGGCGGGGCTCTGCGGGGGCCCGCGGGGGGTCGGGGGGGCCTCACCTCCAGCCGGAGCGGTTGGCCATGGCAGCGGCGCTCCAGCCCGAGGGGAAGATGGCGGTGGCGCGGCCGAAGCACTCGTTGTAGATGAAGCCCGTGTAGACGGAGAACAGGCCCATGAGCAGCAGCAGGTAGCGGCCGGCGAAGAAGGTCTGCCAGATCTGGGCAGGGTGGGGGAGGCCGGGCAGGCGCTCGGAGGGGTGCCCGAGTCCCCAACCCCGCCCGGCCCGGCCCCCCGCCGCCCCCCAGGTCCCCTCACCTCGCTCTGCGCGGCCCTCACGGCCGGCTGGTTCTCAGCCAGCACCATGGCCAGAGCGAACAGCGCCATGAGCAGCCCGTGGCCCACATCCCCGAACATGATGGCGAAGAGGAAGGGGAAGGTTATGATGGTATACGGCGCTGCGGGAGAAGGTGGGGGGAGGGCGCGGCTGCTCAGCCAGGGCCCCCCCGGACCCCCCCTATAGATGACACGGGGGCCCCCACACCCCAGGCAACGCGGAGGTGGCATATGCCAGGCAGGGGCCTGCAGTCAAGAACTCGCCATTTACTAGCTGTGTGACCTCGGGGTAGTGACCTAACCTCTCTGAGCCTCCTTTACCCCCGACTGTTAAATGGAGGTAACAGTGGCACTGCTTCTCAGGGCTTTGAAAAATGAGCCCTGGGTGCACCACAGCACACAGCAACGAGGTCAGCAATTCTGTCATTTGCAGGAAAAGCTGTGTGCGGCAGTGCATAATGGCGCACTGACCATGCAAATATTCACAATAAAGAAAACTGCGTGAGGGGAGGCACAGGGAACTCGGTACATCTGGCATGATTTTTCTGTAAACCTACAAGTACTCTGATTAAAAAAAAAAAAAAGGAATGGCACCCGGGGAGCCCAGAGGCCATGGCAAGCTCTGGAAAGCCAAATTGCTCGTGAACACCAGCTGTGGAGATTTGGGGCATCAAGCTGGTTCAAACCGGACAGGCAGTGTGACTGCAGAGCTGGGGGGCTGGAGAAAGCGTGGGGCTCGGCACCCAGACTCCAGCCCACTGACAGTGAGGTCCCACATGGCCACACACCCAGACCGGGCCTTCCACCCTCCTGCTGGTATCGACCACACTGCAGCCAGCCCCCCGGGGGTCCGGAGCAGGAGGGACTGGACGGATGACAGAAGCAGCTGTCAAAGGGCCGCAGGACCCCAGCATGATGGACGGGGAGGAGCCTAACTCAGCACGGGGCCCAGAGCCCAGCAGGGCCGCCCCCCTGACCCCAGGGAGGGAAGGATGGAGTGGGGGCCTCGGGCCGACAGGTACTGGGTACCTCCCAGGGGCTGCCAGCTGGGCATCATGCTGCCAAGTCTTGCTCTATTTGTACGAGACTTGGGTAACAGCACTTTGGCACAGACTCAGCTTTTAAGCATTTGGCACTTGGGGGGTGTCCCCGACCCCGGGTCCTGCCACCTGCTTTGGGTGCCCTCCCCAGCTTCTGCACACTGTGCCGATGACAATCGGGATGGGCAGTTTTCGGGGGGCTGTCCGGGCCGGCAACCACCTCTCCAGCCAGCCTGTGCCCGGGCACATGGGTGTGGGGTCTGATATCCTCAATCCACTCCCACCCTCCAGGGCGACCTGGAGGGGATAAACCCTGAGGAGCTACTTACAGCCCAGGGCTCAGGCGGGAGCAGGCTGAGGCTGGGACCTCACTGTAGGAGGCTCATTCCATTCCCCCACCCCAGTCTTCTCCTGGGAAATACCTGCACCAGAATCCTCCCCCGACCACTTCCCACCCCAGGATCAGCTTCTGGGAAAGCCTGACCTTGGCCTGCACTCAGCTCAAACTTTTCTTCAAATCCAGGCCGACTCCTGCCTCCAGGAGGCGGCCGCCCTCCCCTGAGGTTTGCAGTTACTCTCATTTTACACCGGGGGAAACTGAGGCTCATAGCAGCTAAGGAATTTATCAAGGCACACGGGTTGGACTCCAAATACCACAAAGCTGCTCACAAAATGATGATGGTGGGACTTGCCGGATGGGGGTGGGGGCTCCCCAAAGCTGGAAGTGGGCAGGTTCTCACCAGGGTTGACCTCCCGGTAGCGGCCCACGCCGTAGGCGTCCACGATGCTCTGGAAGCTGGCCGTGAAGCGGTTGGTTCGGATGAGGGTGGGGGGCATGTCCCGGCAGGGCACACAGTGGGCCACGGCGCTCACGCCTGCCTCGCTCTGGGCACCGGGCAGAGAGACACGTGGGCACCCATGGGTGGGGCCTTCCAGAACGCAGCCCCCAGGCAACCTGGCTGCAGAGGCAGAGCACCACCTGGGGGGCTCCTGGGACCAGCACGGGGAGGCTGGGGAAGGCCTTCCTACTCTGGGCAAATGGATAAAAAGCCCCTCCCCACCCGAATCGAGGTGGAGGGGAACTCTGGGGAGGCTCAAGTGATTGGCTGGACAGGAAGGTGCTTGGGAAATGAAGGCAGGGTGCCCAGGGGAGGGAGGACCCCCCACATGGACAACCAGCTCCTGGGCACTGGCTTCTCAGCACAGCCTGCTCCAACTGTTCATCACAGCCACCCCCTGCACCTTATCTCAGCCCCTTCATGGCTGAGGAGCCTGAGGTCCCAGTGGACCCAAGTTTGCAAGGGAGAGCCTGGATTCAGGCCAGTTTCTGACTTTTTAACTGCCCCATGCAATCTCCTGAGTACCAGGGGCTGGGCCGTCAGAGTGCTCTCTGAGCAAGGGGCAATCAGGGTGGACTTCCCAGAGGCCGTGGCACAGAGGCAGCCATGCAGGGCCTGAGCCCTGGTGCAAAAGCGTGGTGGAGCAAACAAGAGATGTGCTACCAAGGGGCATTGAGCCCTGCCAGGCAGGAGCAGAGGGTGGGCCAAGGAGTGGGGCCTGTGTGTGTGTGGGGGGGGGTGGCCCTCAGCCATGCTCACCGAGCTGCCCTGCAGTGCCTGCTGCAGGGTGGGCAGGTCGCTCGTGGGGCACCAGACCTCGGCGACCAGGCACTTGTGGGTGGCGCTCACGCTGCACTGGTTGAGGGCCAGGTACACGGCCTTCATCTTGCGGACCTGCACCTGCCAGGGTGGCAGCAGCCGCTGCACCCGGCCCAGCACCTGGCCCAGGAACCGTTCTGTCTCCCCCAGCACCTGGGGGCCAGAGTGGGCAGTCAGCGGGGGGCCGGGCGTGGGCCAAGGACGGGGAGGGGGGTACTCCAGCTGGGCCACGGGGGCCCACCTCCTGCAGCTCCTGTCCCTGCTGCTGCAGCTGCTGCAGGACTCCGCGGCGGGCCTCCTCCGACTCCGGGAACGGGACGACATGGCAGTGGAAGCTGGGGTGGGAGGGAAGGCCGGCATGAGGCCCCAGGGCAGCCTGGGGTGGGGGTGGGGGCAGGGTCAGTCCTGGGTTGGGCGGGGCTGCATGGGGGCGGGGGCAGGTGGCTCACCAGTCGGTGATCTTGCGAGCCTTCTGCCCGATCTGCTCGCCCCAGTAGGAAATGAGGAAGGTCATCCACGTGGCAGGCTCACCCTGCGGGGACCAGGATCCGTTTACCCTGCCCTAGGACAGCCCCATACCCCAGCCTAAGCACCCCCACCCCCGCACCCCCTCATCTAGCCCGGGCCTCCGCCCTCTCCCCCAGCCCAGGCCCCCCAGTCGCACCCCCAGCCCCCCGCCCACTGACCGTCACAGGGTCCTCCAGCTGCTGCTCCGTCTCTAGGAAGCTGGAGATGAGGAAGCCACGGCAGGCTCTCCAGAGCAGGCGCTCCATGGCGGCGGCCTTAGGGGGCTCCACGGCACCTGCCAGGAAGCTGCAGGCGGCGGGGGGGGGGGGGGGGGGCCGGAGGGAAGGGGGTGTTGCTGCAGCCTTCCCTGCCCCGCTCCCCCTGTCCAGGCCCTGCCCAGGACGGTCCCACCAGCATATGCACCCTGCCCCGAGTCTAAGGCAGGGGCCCACCCGGCAGGACCTGCAGAGGTGAAACCCCCTGGGTGAGAGCTGGGGACCCCGAAGAAATCGGGGCCTGAGCAGGGAAGCAGAAGTGAGGGAAGAAGCACTGGACAAGGAGTCCGGAGAACCGGCTAGTCCACCCACACCAGCCATCCGGCCCGGGGGAGAGCACGAAGCCACCCCTAACTCACTTGACCCTCAGGTCCTGGTGTGGCCCCCCGGGGGCCTGGAGCAGGGGTGTCCTCTCCGAGGGCCCATCCGTGGGCGTGGCCGCAAGCTGGGGGCCCAAGAGGCACCATGAGCCTCGGCCCAGGCGGGGCCTGGCACCCCCCCCCCCACCTGGCCCGGAGCTGACCCGGAGGCCGTGGCCCTGGCCCAGCACGGCCGAGTGGAGCTGCAGCTGATGCAGCTGAGCGCGCAGGGTCTGCTGGTTGCCCCTCACGTCCCGCAGCTCCTGCGCCAGGCGCTCCGTCTCCTCCTGGATGCGCAGCAGGTCGCGGGGCGGGGGCGCCAGCAGCCTCCCCTCGGGCTGGGGCAGAGCCAGCCCAGCCCGCCGCACCTCCTCCTGCAGGAAGGCTGGGGGCAGAGGGGCAGGGGAGGCCATCGGGACAACCACCCGCTAACGTCCGGCCTTAGCCGAGGGTTGGCCAGCGCCAGGGGGGCCAAAGGCTACCCCCAAACTGCCAGCGGCCACCTTGTCAGAGACCCGGAGGGAAAACCTCAGGTGGCATCTCCATCCCTCTGTGCTCCAGTCTGGGCTGCTCTCCCTCCCCAGTTCCTTGGGGACCACCCCACCCTAGACTCTGAGGCCCAAAGGAGTCTCCTTGGCTGGCTGGGGGCCCACAAACCACAGGCCTGACTATTTGAGTTATAAATCAAGCCAAAAAAAGCACTAAATGAAATGTGTTCTACCAGACGAAGTGCCGGGCCCTCACGCGGTACTCAAGCCTCTTCCAAGCCATCCCTGGCCTCTGCTCACAGACCCGAGGCTGCTCTGTTCCCAGCGCTCTCCGTAGATCCCATCTGCCCAGTCCCGGCTCTGAGGGTCCAGGCCTGCACCTGCCTGCCCCGCCTTCCACCTGCTAAGCTGGACTCTTCCTTTCATACAACCTCAATGGCACCACCTCCAGGAAGCCTGCCTGGGATGTGAGCCTAAAATCAACTCACTAAAGGTCTTCTCCAGCTCCTCGCAGCGCCGGACATCCACCACAAAGCGTCTCTGGAAGGCGCTCACCGAGGCGTTGAGCTGTGGTGACCGCAGGGAGGGGTCGGTGTGGGGGGAGGGGGCCACGGAAGTCTCACCCCTAGGGCTCAGGTCTGGCTCTTCTCAGGCCTTAGCCAGCGCCTCCAAAAAGATGCAGGGCTCACCGTGAGCCTCCAGATGCCCAAAGGGGAGGAGAGAACCGGGGAGGGTGTGGGCAGGAGCCCGGGAGGTCGGGCCGGACTTCCTGAGGGCAGAGTATCTACGGCAGGGGGCTGGCTAGATTGAAGCAGGGCTGGTGCTATGGAGGGCCTCGGGGCTGTAACCTCGGGACCAGCAGGTTACAGGCCAGCCCCAGCAGTATGGCCTAAGGACCAGGCCTCCCCCTCCCCCAGGGCCCCAGCTGCCACTCACGTCCCTGAACTCCACGAGGCCCAGCTCGCCGAGCTGGCTCACGCAGGAGTAGGCCGCGGCCGTGGGCAGGAAGAGCTGGGTCAGCACCACCTCCTCACTCCGGAACATGGCACCCATGTCCTGCGGTGGGGCGGGAGCGGGGGGCTCAGGCGGGGACGGCAGGGGTTCTTCCGGGCGGGCCTGGCATTCTGCACCCTGCCCCCTCTAGCTCACATCATCCCAGGAGGCACTTGACCGATGGGGAAACTGAGGCCCGGGAAGGTGCGATGGGTGCCGAGGTCATACAG
The DNA here is from genome assembly GCF_023851605.1 of Tamandua tetradactyla. Lineage (NCBI taxonomy): Eukaryota > Metazoa > Chordata > Mammalia > Pilosa > Myrmecophagidae > Tamandua > Tamandua tetradactyla. The sequence continues at coordinate 6,627,449 of NC_135335.1, forward strand.
CCCCAAAGACCCCACAAGCAGACCCCCAGCCCCACCCCAAGCTCATCTGCAGCTCAGTCTGCCCTGTGGAGACCCCCACCCCCCAGACACTCCCGGCGGCCCTGGCTCTTGCCTTCCTTCTGTGGCAGACCGGGCCACAGCTGCTCATCTCCAGGGGCCTTCCTCCACCCCCCACAGCGGCCTCCTCCACCCCCCACAGCGGCCTCCCCCACCCCCCACAGGGGCCTCCCCCCATGAACACCCCAGCACTGACAGCCTCCCCCCACATATGGCCTCCTTGCACACTCTATGGACTGGCCCCCCCACAGACAGCCTCCCCCACGGACGGTCTCCCCACAGACAGCCTCTTCCAGGCCAAGGACCTCCTGCCCAGCCTCCCCCAACAGGCGCCCCCCAGACCAAGGGCCTCCCCTCTCCAAGCCAAGGGAGGGCTTCCCCCATGGTCTCCGCCCCCCACAGACGGCCTGCCCCTGGATGGCCTAACCACCTGGGGGCCGGTCCCCACAGACCGAGGCCCCCACGGAGGGCCTCCCCTCAGCCTCTCCCCAAGGGCTTTCCTTCACGGACCGCCTCCCACCCCCAGATGGCCTTGCCCCCCAGACGCATCCCCCTGAAGACGGCTGCCCCCCCCAGACTCCTCCCTCCACAGACGGCCTCCCCACTGGGGGACACGGCCCAGCCTGCCCGCCTCAGTGAGCCGCGGGGACACCTGGGGACGCTGGGCTGGGGTCTGCCCCAGTGGCTCTGGGCGCCTACCTCCCTGTCCCATCTGAGTGCCGAGCGGGCGGGGTCTCCACCAGCCCCCCAGGGCCCTGGGCCAGGCAGGGGGAGTGGGGGGGCACGGACGGCAGGGCCGGGCGGCGGGGCGGGAGCGGCCTTCCTGCTGCAGGTGTGGAAACCCGGGAAAGTGAAAGTGGGGCGCGGGCGGGCCGGGCCGGGCGGGGGGGGGTGCCTCTTCCTGGGGCCCCGCAGATGCCTCAGCCGCAAGCCCGGCTCCCAGCTCCCCCTCTCCGGGGCCTCTGCTCCTGGGTAGCACCCACACAGCTACTTCCCTCTCTGGGACTCAGCTGGCTTTGCGCTCGCATGGCCGGGAGGGGCCCGGCTGGCGGGGGGTGGGGGAGGTTTGGTGGCGGCCACCCCGCCCGCGATCTGGGCTGGGCCGAGGCTTGCCCAGCTGGTCACTTCCTCCCCCAGGCGGGGTTTATTCGAGTCTAAACAGGGAGCCGCAGCGCCCGCCCTCCCGGGAGAGGTGAGGTGGGAGGGGCCTGGGCTCCGCCAGCTGGGCCTGCAGGTGACCCTGGGCAAGTCTCCTGTCCTCTCTGGGCCTCCACTTCCTAGCATGGTGATGGGTACTGGCCACCCCCGGCGGGAGAGGGACAGGACCTGGGTGAGAGGTGACATCACCAGAACCCCTTCACCCACATGTCTCATTCAACCCCCAACCCCCATCCTGCTGGTGGAGAGCATCGTGCTTTCCATGGAGGGGAGTGTCCAAGGCCACGTGGCCTGGTGGCCAAGCCAGGCAGGGGAGGGCCACCTGTCTGGAAGCCCCCGCACATGGTAAATGCTCAGTAGAGGGCTGTGCCCTGACTTGGATGCCCAGGGGAGCTGGGCTGGCCAAAGATGAGGAGCCAGGTTTTGGGGGTGCTGGGGAGTAGCAGCCATGGGAACTCTGGCTTGGTACCTAAATGGGGGCTGCCTCAGGGCTGGTGACCCTCCAGCCTGGGCACTCCCAGGGGGTGCGACCACCCTGGCCCCCTGGCATTTGAGCCTCTGCAGCTTGCCCCTACTCCTTGTGTCCCCTGCCCATGCCAGGGGCCACCCAACCATTTTTACTAAGAAAGGGAAGGGGTCTCTGTCCTGGGGTCCGCTGGGTGCCGCCCCCTCTCCTCCAGGGCCCCCACCAGGGCCCCCAACATGGTTCCTCCACAGCAGAGTGGTGGGCTCTGGGGTCCGAACGATCCGGCTTCTCTCCGGCCCTGCCACTTCCTGGTTGGGTGGACGTCAGTTTCCGCATCTGTAGAATGGGTCCCTCCCAAGAGCGCAGCCACGCCGTCCTCCTCCTAGCCCCGGTGGTGCCCCGCAAGGCCCCGTGCCCGGTTGGGTGGGGGCAGCGGGGTGGGCAGGCAGCGCTGGGGGGCTCAGCGAGCCCGACGCGGGCACTCACCCCGGGGGGCTTGGGCGGCGCTGCCCCGCTCGGCGCTGCTCCGCTCCACGCCGCCCCGCTCCACGCCGCCCGCTCCGCGCGTCCCGGGCCACCGAACGTCCCGGGCCAGACGCGGCTCTGCGCTCCCGCCGCGGCGCCCGCGCCACCAACGCCTGCCCCGGAGGGCGGGGCCCCGGGACGCCCCGCCCCCGATCCCGAGCGACCCGGGACTCAGCCAATTTAGCCAGCGTCAACCCTGGGCGCCTCCCCGCGGCGGGGATCGGGGTGGGGGTGGGAGGACTGGGGGCGCGTCGAGCTCAGGCCCAGCCCCGGGGCTAGGGGATGGGACCCCGTCCTCCCCACCCAGGAGAGGGCTCGCTGGGCCTGTGGCTGATAGGACCCCAACACACCCAAGACCCGCGGCTCCCCAGGAACCCCTCCCCCGCCTTGGGTGATGCGACTGTTAGCTAAGCCGCCCCGGTCCTTACAGCTTCTTGCTTCTGACCACCGAGCCTATGGGCCTGGCGACAGGTGGCTGCCCCTTGCTGGGCCTCTTTCCTCGATGGCCACAGGACCCGAGGACTCCCAGATGGCCCGCAGTGACAGTTCTGCTCAGGGGCTGGTGAAAGGCCCCTGGGACAGCCCCGAGGGGGATGACCCACGCGGTTTCCAGGGTGGCTCACGTCTCATCAGCTGCCTGCATTCTGGACAGGCCTGCAATGTGCCCGCCAGAGGGGTAAGGGGACCCTCCACTTCTCTTGATCCCGGCATCCCACATGCTGGGCCGCGGCCTCTGATGGGTGGACAATGGAGCTCAGGAGCCAGGGCTGGAAACGGAGTCACAGCCCAAGATCAGTGTTTTCAGGGGACGGTGGGGTGCACGTTCTCAGCCATCACAGGGCTGCTCTCAGGGGTCCTGCGCAACCCAACCAACCAGGCACCAGTGGGGACCTCAGCTCAATACCTTGTTCAGGTGGAGACCCGAATTCTAGTGTGGTTACAAAAAAGTGTTATAGGTTGCACTCACTGGCATGAAAAAATGCTTCAGACACAATAAGGCAAGGAATCGAACTATAAGCTGGAGAGAGTTTGTCCCCGCCCTCCTCCTTTTGAAAACATTTTTTTAAAAATGATGTTTATGTTCACAGAACATGAAATTATTTTAAAGTGAACGTTTCATCAGGGAGTTTAGTGCCCCCACAATGTTAAGCAACCACTGCTGCCTAGCTCCAGAACATTTTCATCACCGCAAATGGAAACACCATACTTGTGTAGCAATAAGCAGTTGGTTTGCTCTGTTCCCTCCTTCCCCCCAGCCCCTGGCAACTGCTAATCTACTTTCACCCCTATGGATTTGCCTGCTCTGGACATTTCACAGAAGTGGAATCAACCCCAGTCTTGGCTGGTGCTCCCAGGGGTGTCTCACCAGCACCTGTTGGGGGCCTGGCCCTCAGAACAGTCACTGCCGGCCACCTGGGAGCCCTCATGACCGGCAGCCATTGAGAAAAGAGGCCCAGAGAGGAGCAGCCACCCACTCTCCAGACCCCCACCCTGGGGGGTCAGACGCAGGAAGATGCAATCTTTCAGTATCTGGCTTCCTTCCCTGAGAACAGGTTTCAAAGTGCATCCACGTTGAAGCACATATCAGAACTTAACTCCTTTTTGTGGCTGAGTGGAAATCACACATTTGTCCATCGCTGGGCACTTGGGCTGCTGCCACCTCAGGCCGAACAGTGCTGCTGCGAGCATGCCCGTGCCGTGCTTGAGAACCCAATTTCATTCGGTGGAGACCCAGGAGTGGAACTGCAGGGCCAAGAGAACTCTGTTTTAAACTCACCTCTGCCGGCTGCCTCCAGCTTTTGGAAAAGGCCTATTATTTCCCACGCCCCTCAAGCAGCACCCCTGGTTCCAGCACCCCAAGACAAGCAGTGGGTTGGATGCCTGGACATTCCCTTTAGGTCCCAGTTAGTTCCATCCCTATGCCCTGTTCCAGGAACTGGAGGTCCCCAAACCCTTGATCCCTGGGGGGCCCAAGGAGGGCCTAGTCACTTCCGTGTCAGGGAGATGGCAAATCCTGGCCAGGTGTCAGCAAATCTGAGAAAAGGGGGGAACAGGGTTCCCTAGGAGCAGCTGACTTTGCTTGATCCTTCTCAGAACCTTGGATGTACCAGGGCAGTGATGTCCCACACGGGACACGGCACTTGGGCTATTTCCCACTTACTGGTCCACAGAACACCCTTTCCCCTCTTCTTGCCAAGAAGAATCTTGGGAGATGAGTGTTTTGTAAAAAACAGTTTGGCTGATGGAATATAGACGGTGCAATAGGACTAGATACAAAAACTCAAAAATGGACAGCACAATAATACCTAATTGTAAAGTAATCATGTTAAAACACTGAATGAAGCTGCATCCGAGCTATAGGTTTTTGTTTTGTTTTGTTTTGTTCTTACTATTATTACTTTTATTTTTTTTCTCTATATCAACATTCTATATCTTTTTCGGTTATATTGCTAGTTCTTCTAAACCGATGCAAATGTACTAAGAAACGATGATCATGCATCTATGTGATGATGTTAAGAATTACTGATTGCATATGTAGAATGGTATGATTTCTAAAAAAAAAAAAGTCAGCACAATACTGCCTAATTGTAATGTAATTATGTTGGAACACTGAATGAAGCTGCATCTGAGCTATAGTTTTTTTTTTCTCATATATTTTTGTACTTTTTATTTTTATTTGTGTTTTCTCTCTGTGTTATCACTATATTTCTTTTTCTGTTGTCGTGCTATTTCTTTCTCTAAATCGATGCATATGTACTGAGAAATGATGACCATACACCTATGTGATGATATTAAGAATTACTGATTGCATATGTAGAATGGATTGATTTCTAATGTTGTGTTAGTTAATTTTTTTTAATTAATAAAAAAAATAAAATAAAATAAATTAAAAAAAAAAAACAGTTTGGAAGTGACAGAGCAGGAGACTCTGGAATCTCTTAGTTAGCTGATTCATGGGTATGTGCTGTGTGATCTTGGGCAAGTTACTTCCTCTCTTTGAGGAAGCTGGTTTCCTCATGGCTAAGAAGCAACAAAGTGTTTTCACAGGGGCAGGCAACAGTGGCACAGTGGCAGAATTCTCACAGGATCCTTGCTGTGCTGGAGACCCGGGTTCAATGCCCAGAGCCTGCCCATGCAAAAAAAAAAAAATCTTTTCAAAGAACCAAGTTGGAGGAGGCTGCTGTTCTCGGCTCTCACCTCCTGTCTTTCAGCTTGTGTGCGGCCCCAGAGAGAGCCGAGAGTTTCTTGCTGGGATTTCAAAGTGGGAAATCTGAGCAGCAGCAGCTGTGCTACCAGCCTGGTCTGGGGCTCTCAGGGAGGAAAGAAAAGGGATGTGGCTGGAGGTGAAGCCAGCTCAGTAGCAGCAGAGCCTGTGTCACCCCCTCGTGACTGTCACCCCCGGAGCAGGCTTCCCCCTGCCCCCCAAGGAGGACAGCCTGGCTTCCCTGACATTCTGCCACTTATGCAATTCAGCTCGAGGCCTTGGCTAGCTCAAAGCCCTCGGCTATGGGGGGCCCTCAGAAGAGGGCAGGACCAGGTCCCTCCGGGTAGATGCCCAAGAAGACATATGGGTGGCAGGGATTCTGTGGGGGAGAGCGCATGGGGCTCACCGAGTCACACAGGAATGCCAAGCTAGCTCCACTGCACTGGCTGGGGGCCTGTGGCCCGGGAGGATCAATGAAGGCAAGGGGAGGTGGAGTGGGGCCCCCACGACAGGAGGCGGGTGTGAAGGGTCACAGCTGTTTTATTTGGGCAGCTGGGGCTGCAGGTAGGGTGGGGGGGCGCGCATCACCGGTACAGATAGTCGGCCTGGATATTGGCAGCAATCTCAGCCTCCCACTTGTCCCCGTTGTTGAGCAGCTTCTCCTTGTTGTACAGCAGTTCCTCGTGAGACTCGGTGGAGAACTCAAAGTTGGGGCCCTGTGGGGAGGGGTCGGGTGCAGCTGCATGAGGCCCATTCGGGGGGCCTGTGGGCCCCCACCCCCTGCCCAGGAGGCCCACCCACCTCTACGATGGCGTCCACAGGGCAGGCCTCCTGGCAGAAGCCACAGTAGATGCACTTGGTCATGTCAATGTCGTAGCGGGTAGTCCGGCGGCTGCCGTCTGCCCGTGGCTCTGCCTCGATGGTGATGGCCTGGGGGAGGTGGCACTGGGTGCTACCACACTGCCCGGCTGCTGCCCGGCCCCATGGCACAGGGTTCCAGCCCTCACTGCTTAACCTCAACTTCTCTGGGTTCCTCAGCTCGAGCCACATGGCCGCCTTGCTCTACCCCACCCCCAGGCCTTTGCGTGGGATTCCCCCTGCCTGGGGGCTCGTCCCACCAACCCTGCAGTCCTGGCCCCTCGGTGGCCCTTCCTGCCTCCTCTCCCACTGTCCCCTCCATCTGTGTCTATCACATGACTGTGGTCAAGCCGTCCCTGCACTAACAGCCCTTGACTTCAGTCTGTGCAGGAACCCTCACCAGCACCAAATGCTGGGGGCTCAAAAGAGTGATCTTCTGGGACAGGGAGGACCCTGGGGAAAAAGTGACCACATTCAGGTGCCATGCTGCGGCTCCCAGACCTGGTCTCACATGCCTGACCAGACCCCCGAGGGTGGCCCACACCCATCACTGGGTCTACTCAGGGCTGGAGGATTTATTCTATGACACCCTTTTGGAACTCCCCCACCCCCCACACCACCCCGTGGCTCCATTGTTTCCAATTCTGTAGGGGGAAACAGCTCACTGCAGAGAAAGATTTTCCTGGGGACACAAGCAGGGGGGCTGGGGTTTGGGCCCGGAGGCTCACCTGGGCAGGGCACACGGCCTCACAGAGCTTGCAGGCGATGCAGCGCTCCTCCCCGGATGGGTACCTGCGCAGGGCGTGCTCCCCACGGAAGCGTGGGCTCAGGGGGCCCTTCTCAAACGGGTAGTTGATGGTGGCCGGCTCCCGAAACAGGTAGCTCAGCGTCATGCCCAGGCCTGGGGGCAGCACAGGCATGTGGGTGGGGCCCTCTCCTCCCTGACACTGTGGTGCCCACCCCACCCCCAGGGCCCACCTCGGATGAGCTCCGTCCACATCAGGGTCTGAGCGGCCTGGTCGGTTGCTGACTTCATGTCCATCTTGGGCTCCCTCATGTTCACATACTCTGTGGAAGGGGTGCGCAGAGCGGCCGTGGCAGGAGGCCTCCTGCCCCCTCCCATGCCCCCTCCCTAGGGAATCCCACTCAGATAGATAAAGCCCGGCTCTTGCCTCTGAGCACACTGGCTGGACTTGCCAGGGGTTTACTCCTCCACATTGGAGCCCAGGGCTCCCCTGCCAGGGCTTTGAAGGAAGAATCAAGGGGAGTGGGTAAGGGGCTTAGAGTTGGGGTCCTGGTGAGGAGCCATGGACACCCACACCTGGCACCCTGGAAACTCCCCCCACACACATCTGGGGGAAATGAGCTCAGACTCTGCAGCTACAGGAATGCCACGCGCCCTCCTCTGGCTTGACCAGCCATAATTAGGAAAGCCTGAGGCCATCCTGGTACTCACTGTAGGTGGCCACCACGGTGCTGCCATGGAGGCTCCGGCCACTGGGATGTCCTGCAGGGAGAGGGGGTGATACGTGGTAGCTGTGACCTGGTCAGCAGGCAGGGCTCCCCACCCCAGGAAAGGCCCTGCAGTCTTACCTGTGCACACAGCCTGGGCGAGGGCTCGCAGCAGCACCGGTGTGCTCAGGCAGCGCATCTGCAGTGGTAGGGAGGGAGGGAGGTGGGGGATGGGTCCAACAGCCGCCTCCAGGAACTCTGGCCTGACCCCACTGCCACTGTGTCACCTACCCCCAACTCATCCCCTGTTCCTGTCAGAGGCACAAACTGCCTCTCCGTGCCCAGGCCAGCCACCTCCTATCCCTCCCACCTGGCCAGGCTCAGCTGGGCTAAGGTGTGGGGAGTGCCTGTGGACCCCAAGTGCTATCTATCTCACCTGCTAAGAAGTCTTTCCAATCCATCCTTTCCCTGGACTGGTGCTCCCGCCTCTCACCTGTCCCCTCTGCTCCTCAGTCTCCCCAGACCAGACCACAGGGCCAGCAGCCTCCTTTTGTGAGCTAATCTGGGGCCAGATGCTACACTTTGCCAGGCACCAAAATCTAGTCCCTACAAGGACCCTTAGAAAGTGATGATAGTGTCATCCGCATTTATCAGGTGAGAAGCCACAGCTCCGTCACGGGAAGTGACTTTGGGCAGGTTGAACACTGGAGGTGGGGGTGGGGACTGAAACCAGCAAGCTCTTGAAAGCACCGAGTTCCCTTCCTTGGCATCCAAGACCCTTCTGGACCAGGGTGCCAGGTGGCCTTGGGCAGGTGAGGTCGCCCGGACCTCAGTTTTATCACCTGGGTAATGGGGAGAGGGGGACTTGAGATTGAAGGGAGTCCATATACGCCACGGGCTTAGCCAGGGTTCCACAGCGCCCCTCCCGTGACCTGTGACCTCTAGCGGGCCCACTTCTGACCTCTGACTTCAGTCCCAAACACCCGACCCAGCACCTTCTCCGACCTTCCCTCGTGACCTCTGACCCCAAGGACGCAGTGGGTGGCGCATGCGCTCGGAGAGTACCGGCCGCCCCGCGCGTCCGCTACACGCTGAAGGGCACAGAGGCCGCGAGCCGTGAACGGGCCGAAGTGTAGCCCGGGAGCGGAGCCGGCGGGGCCGACGGAGGCACCACACTCGCCCCCGACACCACAGTGCCCAAGCCTGGCCTATCCGCCGAGCCCTCAACACCCACCTTGAATCGCTGCCGCTCCTTCCCGTGCCGGGCGGGCCTGGCAGTCGTGAGGCGGAGCCACACAACGGGACGCTGTCATTGGGCCCGTTGGCTTCTCCTTTTCCGCGGTGACCCAACATAGTGTGGTCTGATTGGCCAGTGGCCCTGCCGAAAGGGCGGGATCCCGAAATATCTTTTCTCTGGTTGGCTAAGGGAGAGAAGGCCCTTGAAGTCCTGTAGGGCGCCGCCATGTTGCTTCGGAGAAGCCAATGAGCGAGTAGTCTCGGGCCTCTGGAGGCGGGACATCCTGGGCGTGGCTTTGAAAGCGCTTGGGAACCTGGCTGGGTTCGGAGACCTTGGCCGGGCGGGCGGGAGGCGGGGAGGGAGGACACCCGGGACGGTGCAGCCTTCGACCTGTCCGGGCCGGAGGACAGGGGCCGGGCGGGGCCGACTCTGCGGGAGTGCATGCTAAAGGGGCTGGTAACCTTAGTGCGAAGCGCGGCGGCGGTGATTCCGCGCGCAGTCCGAGCAGCCCTGCGCGGCATGCTTCATTCATCCTCTCAGCAGCCCCGCGTAGACGAACCATTATTTCCACTTTACACACGAGGAAACCGAGTCACCAGGACGTTCAGTGACTTCGGTCAAGCTGCAGGGCTGCGACGCGCGGCGGCCTGCCTGCACCTGATCCCTAGGACTCGCGAGCCCGTCTCTCCACCAGCCCCCAGATCTGTATTTTCTCCCAGTGACTTCTGTGGTGGACGGACGCTTGGAGCTGCGGGCCCTGAGGAGGCCCCGAGGCAGTCTGCCCGCGTGCCGGGAGAGGCGGGGGGGGGGGGGGGGGGGGGGGGGGGGGCGTCTCAGGGGAGGCTTCCTGGAGGAGGTGAGCAGAGTCTCTGAGCGACTAAGGATCCGGCGCTGAAATCTGTGGGCCCCTGGAAGTGGTGTGGACCCAGGGATCTCCGGGGCTGCAAAGGGCTGGCTGCGGGGACATGGGGGTGCGAGGCCCTTGCTGGAGGTAGATGGCGGCCTGCAGACATTACTGTGTGGATCGGGGAAATTTTGCAGAGTCAGAATTATCAAGACTTGCTCAAAGATGATAGGGATTTTGGCCTTGGTTGCTGAGGGTGGGGACATTCCATTGTATAGGGGCCCCGGAATGGAGAAGAGGATGAGTCCAATGTGGGACGGGGTGAGGGGAAGGTGCCGGGGACCAACTGCGTGTTGGTGGGTGGAGGAGGGTCAGAGGGAAAGGTATTCAGAGTTTCCCAGAGTCCGGGGTGCAGGACGGTGTCAGCGTGGCCTGGCCGGAGATGGGGAGAGAGAGAGGCAGCTTCCTCCCAATCAAAGTGGAGAAAAGGCAGGACACCTGGGGTTCAGGAGCCACAACTGGTATTTATTAAGCCTGATGCTGGTCCCCAAACGTCCTCATAACAGTCTCAGGAAGTAGCAGTTATCACTTTACTGATGGAGCAACAGGCTCAGACAGCACCGGGACAGCCAGGGTCCCAGTGGTTCCCTGGAGTGCCCTGGGATCTTGTCTAGATCATTCCCAGGAGCCACTGGGACCCTGGCTGTCCCAGTTCCACAGGAAAGTGGGCGGCTCCGAGGTGCCCACCTCTCTCTGCTTCTCCCAGGACACGTGGTTGGGGTAGGGGCAGGGAGGGCGGGTCACCAGCTATTCCCAGAGCTCCCTGACATTGGCCTGTCCTGGTAGGACGGCAGCAAAAGAAAAGACCCAGAGGGAGGAGGGGAGGGCTTGGTCTTGGCCACGCAAGTTGCTTTGCTTTGTAGCCTTGACAAATCTCTTCCTCCTGTGCGCTGGCCTCCAGGCCTGCAGTCCCGTGCTGCAGGGGGCAGCGGCCTCGGGGGGTGGTGAGCCTGGGTGGCGGGCTCAGAGCAGGGTGCAGCTGCAGTTGCGGACCTTCATGGCGGCCAGCAGCAGCCTCAGGTTGCGCTGCGCGTAGGGCGGATAGCGGAGGGCGCAGATCTTCTCCAGCCCGGGGCTGCGCAGCAGGCAGGCGCGGTGGTGGGAGAAGGTGTCGAAGGAGAACTTGCCGTGGTACTGCCCCATCCCACTCGTACCTGTTTGGTAGCACCAGACACGGGCAGTCAGACACGTCTGGGTTCTGCCAGCCACAGTGCCCCAGCTGAGCACAGTCCACCTCACCCCTCTGGGCCTCAGTTTCCCCACCTGGGCTTGATCGTGGCACCTGGCTCATGAGACAGTGTAGGTAAAGGGCTCAAGTCTAGGTGGGGTCCCACAGGGCCTGGCGGGTGGGGCAGGGAGAAGCAGGGAGGGCTTTCTAGAGCGGGTGAAGCCTGAGGGTGGAGTGGGGGCTGGAGGGGCGCAGGGGGCACCAACTCCTAGAGAACTTGGAGATGGGTGAGGAGGGAGCATGTTAAGGGACCTGGGAGGGGTTCCAGGTGGCTGGGACCAGGGACCAGTGCCAGGTGGGAAAGGGCGGCCTTGAGAAGCTGTGAGCAAGGGTTGTCCTTGGCCCTGGAAGCCGTGGGAGGGTTTCTTTGGGGAGTGGCTCTGAGGAGGAGGGGCTGGGGTAGTGACCCCACGAGGTGGCAGCAGGGGGGACAGCAGTGCCCAGCCCTGATGCAGCCATGTCGTCTGCTCCCAGCCTGCTGGGGGACTCTGGTGCCACTGGCCACTCTCCATGGAGGGTCCAGGCCCTGGGAGACAGCCTGCAAGCCCTGCTGAGCATTTACTCTGGTGCTGAGTGGATGGGCGGGGGGTGGGCGCAGGTATCCCAAGTCACCTGCTTTGGCCACACCGTGATGCCGGCGCAGATAGCCCTCAGCCTGACCGGGGAGCTGCTGGATAAGGTCGGAGGCTGGGACTTGGCCCAGGTGTTGGGGCTGCTCTGGGGAGGGGGTCTCCACTCTCCCGGCCCCTCACAGGGGCAGGGGCAGGGGCAGTGGGCAGCAGGCCCAGTTCCAGCCGGCATGAGCTACACTGGGCTGGACTGGGGTCCATGGGGAGGGCATTAAAGGCGCCCCACGGGATACAGGGAACTCGTTCTTCGGGGGGCTGCCGGGCAGGGGCGGTGCCATCGCTCTGGGATTAAAGGGCACACCCCAGATTGTGTGTCTCAGGCTCCACATAGATATGCAGATGCCCAGACACTGGTCTGGAAGGTTCCGTCCCAGGCGAGGTGGGAGCTGGCCGGGGGTGCTGGGTGGGACGAGGCGCATGACCGGGGTCCGCCTTGCCCCCTACTCCACACTGAGGTTGGCCCTGAACATTTTACGGCCAGAACGAATTGAAGCGACAACCTGGCGCTGAGACGAGCTAGCGGTAGGGGCAGGGCAGGGCTGTGCCCACACCTACCCACGCCGCCGAAGGGCAGGGAGGTGAGGGTCAGGTGCATGAAGCCGTCGTTCCCGCAGAAGCCCCCGCTGCTGGTGCGGGCCAGCAGCCGGTTCACCACCTGTCGGAGAAGCAGCCGTGAGGCCGGCCCCCCCACGCCACCCCCCAGGGGCCCCCAGACCCTGTCCAACCCCTCGGGACCTCGGACCTGCTCCAGGGTCAGCTCAGCTCATCCCACCCATCTTGTCTCAGTGTGCTGGCCGGTGGCAGGGGGTGGCGGCTGGGGACACAGACTCAGGCCCAGGTGGGGGCAAGACACCCAGCGTTGCCTGGGGACACGGTGAGTGCCAGGTTGTCAGGGCAGCATCCCAGGGGCGGGGTGTGTCTGCTGAGGCTCCAGGGAAGGACAAGAGTCGTCAGGCGAAGATAGGAAGAAAGAGCGTCCTTGGCAGAGTGCGTGTCGTGGGCAGAGAGCGGGAGTGGCCGGGGGCCTGTGTGGGTGCCATCGGCAGCAGGGGCTCCAGGGACGACATTTAGAAGCAGGATGGCCAGATTTGTAATTTGCATATGTGAACTTGGCCTTAAAGAAGGACTTCGCTTGTGTAAGATGAATAGACAACACTCACTGAGCAAAAATGTCACTATCTCGTAGGAGTCCATGTGACCCTCTGACAAGGGCTTTTCACATGGCGGGCAGGGGCCACCACGCGCGGGTTCTGACGTCACTGTCACACTGAGACCAGCGTTGACAGTAAAGGCAGTGTAGGGTGGATCAGAGAGCGTGCGGAACTCGTGTCTAGGCGTGTTAGCGAGTGTGTGTGCACCCGGTCAGGGCTGGCGTCAGAGAGGTTTGAAAGCCACCGTGCCAGGTGACCCTGCTTCCGGAAAACCTACATAGCATTTTCTAAAGTTACAGTTACCCGGGACTCCTGAGAAATGGCCAATTCTAGGGCCAGGGGAGGGGCCATACAAGCTGAGCCTGGAGCCTCCGGCAGAGCCAGAAGATAAGGCAGTGGTGGGAAAAAACAACGATGCGGGGGCCAGCGCGTCTGTCACCGGGCACAGGGGCCCCTAGCCCTCCAGCCTGTCAAGGGGGCAACAAAGAAGGAAAGACAGAGAAACTGTCACAGACCAGAGGAGACCAGGGGACCTTGGGCCCAGGCTGAATCACGGAGCAGACGGCACGTGGGTGGGACACGGGCACCATCCAGATAGAGTGTGAGAGTGACAGAGCCGTGTCGGTGTCTTTGTGCCAGGGTGACATAAGACCCACCAGTGGGGATGCCGGGGTGGGGTCTGTGGGATTCTCCCTGTCTTCGTAACATTTCCATAAATTTAAAATCACTCCAAAAAAAAAAAATTTCTTAAATGGCATGGTCCAGGCAGGGAGAAATTGCATGAGAGCCAGGGGAGAGAGGGGCTGGGGGTCACAAGAGTCTCTAGGTGTGTCCTGAGCTGGGGGTGCACACCTGTGTGTCCTTGAGGCTCCCTGGCTGCCCCCACAGGCTGGAGCAGGGTGTGCTCGGGTGCCCCCGCCTTGCACCCTGGGCCCTGCTAGCTGGGTGGCATGCTGAGAGTCCCTCCTCCAGCCGGGCAGAGAGGCAGGAGCCCTGCAGCCTTGAGGGCCCGGTGGGTGACAAGGGCTGGGGGGGGCCGGACCCTGGAGGAGACGGCAGCCCGCAGGCCACCAGCCCTGAACTCTGGAGGGACCACACCCCATCCGCCCCCTCCAGGCACCCTCCACCTCTGCAGCTGCTGCTCCCGGCCACCCCCACCCCCCACCCCGGGCCCCACCTGGCTGCTGTTGGAGAAGACATAGAGGGCCAGGGGCTTCTCTCGCCGGTTGATGAAGTCGATGGCCTCGTCCGGGCCCCTCACGTTAACGATGGGCAGGATGGGCCCGAAGATCTCCTCCTGCATCACTGGCTCCGTCTCCTGCACGTCCACCAGCACCGTGGGGGCTGCCGGGACCATGCACGGCTCAGCTCCGGGGTCATGGCCACGAGACACCCCCCAGGTGGGGGGCCTGGGAGGGTCCAGGGAGCCAGGGCTCCAAGCCGCAGGGATGGTCTGGGGAGACCGTCTCCCCGCAGCCCCAGCAGTGCCAGGAGGGGCTTCCCAGCCAGGCCGGGACCTGCGGGGTCTCACACTCGGGGGCCGAGGGTATCATGGAATGTGGCGTCCCAGTGACCACGTCCCAGGACGTGAGAGCAGCTGCATCAAGGCAAGCCACAGGGCCCTGTGGAGATGAGGGGTCTGCTCCATGCCACAGAAGAGCAGACGCTCAGGGTGGCCCCCTCCACCAGGCCAGAGCCAGGGGCATCATGGGTCCCTGGAGGCTGAGGGTCCCCGCCTTGGGGCTCAGCAGACGAGGGTTGGAAGCCCGGACGCTCAGCTCAACAGGGCCGTAGAACCCCCGGCCCGCACTTAGGGCACGCAGAGCTGGGGGCCCAGACTGTGGATGAGCCGAAGCACCTAATGGACCCCTGCCCACCCAGGCCGCCAGCGGGACTCACCAATGTAGCGCTCCCTCTCATCGCTCTGGCCACCGATGGCCACCCGGCCGCAGCCCAGCAGGCCCTGCAGCCGCTGGAACTGCTTCTCGTTGATGATGCGGCCCAGGTCCGGGGACCCGCGGGGATCATTGCCAAAGAAGCGGGCGATGGCGCCCTGCAGAGCAGGCAGCAGCCGCTCCTGCATCTCGGGGCTACACAGCACGTAGTCGGGGGCCACGCAGGTCTGGCCGGCGTTGAAGTAGCGGAACCAGGCCACCCGGTTGGCCACGGTCTGGGGGTCGCAGTCGTCGTCCACGTAGCAGGGGTTCTTGCCCCCCAGCTCCAGCGTGACGGGCGTCAGGTGCTTGGCCGCGGCGGCCATGACGATCTTGCCTACATGGGAGCTCCCTGGGCATGGAGAGAAACTGGGGTGGCCCCTCTGTGGCTTAGACTGCTGAAGGCCTTGGCCTGGGGCCCGGGACCCTCAAGGGGCTTTGCTCTCTGCCCTGGGCCTCCCGTGTGAGGTGGGGGAGTCGGGTTGGAGCCAGACCTCTCCTGGCCTCGCCTGCCATTCGCTCCCCCCCGGGTAGCTCTGACCTTGTCTCCTAGACCAGTCCCCAGCGAACACAGCAACAAGTCAGAACCCAGGTCCTTTCCTTCCAGAAGCCACCTCGGAGGCCCCTCAGCTCCTCACCTGCCTCTATTTCTGATCCTGGACCCACCTTTGCAGGGGACGCCTCATAAATGCTGCATTGCACCCTCCCCACCTCCCCATAGAATCTTCTATGGCTCCCTATGGCCCAAGAGCAGAATCCAGCTCTTAGCCTGGCCAAACTTGAACCTGATGGCCCTGCCCTGCCCCCCGCCCCACTCCTCCCCTCCCCTCAGACCCTCTGCTCCCAGCAGCCCAGCCCGAGCCAACTGACCCAGACTCGGCCCTACAGAGGCCACACGTCTCCATGTCTTGTGTGGCTGTGACTTGCGTGCATCGCTCCCCCAGGGGTGATCTTGACTTCTCCCCTCCTCCACGCAGTCTTCCCTACCGCTGCCCATTCTGTTGGAATGGCCCTTGTCTTCTCCCTGCCACCCCTGCCTGAGGGAGCCAAGGCTTTAAAAAGCCCAGCGCTCCAGCCCTTCACTGCCCTGCCCTGCCTCTCCCTATTCGCTCCTCCCCCATTTCTGTGCCTGGAGGATTCTCCCTGGAGGCCTGTGGCTCCCCCGCCCCAGCTCCTCCATCTTTGCTCAACATCTTTCCAATGAGGCCTTCCTGGCCCCTGCCTATCCTTCCCCCACCTCCCCAGCTCTGCCCCTGAGCCACAGGGTGAGAGCATTTCTGACATGCCGCGTAACTTCTGGTGCCTTCCTTGTCTGCCATCTGTCTCCCTCACTGTAATGTGGACTCCATAAGGGCACGGATTTTGTCTTGCTGGTCCTTTCTTTAGCTCAGCGTCTTGGTAGAGCACATGCTCTCAGTAAATGGTCATTGAGCAAATGAATGAGTGAGTGAGTAAATAGATGAGCAAGTGAATGAGTGATTGAATGAATAAGTGAGTGAATGTGTGAGTGAGTGAATGGATGGATAGATGGGTGTTTGCTTCCCAAGGGCCAGGAGCTGTGACAAAAGGGTCTTGTACATTTTTTCATTTATCCATGTTTAGGGATTGCCCCATTTTACAGATAAGGAAACTGAGGCCTGGAGAAGTTGAGGGTCTGTGGCCTCCCCCACAAGATGTCCCTTGGCAATGGCCTGGGAGCCTCTTGGGATCTGGCCTGATCCATGGAGGGCGCATGTGCCTGCACTTCTGGTCTTGGGGGCTGGGACACAGTGCCCGCCGCAGGCTGTGGGGAGCAGAGGCAGGCAGAGCTTTCCCTGGGCTCGAGCAGGGTCTGGGATGAGAAAGGACAGGTCGGCACCGGGCCCCGCTCTGAGGCGGACAGTGTGTGCCACGTGGAAGGTGCGTTTGTGATGCAGGCCCAGCGCTGTCCCCTCTCTGCCTTCTCTCTCCTCTCGAATGCTACTGGGGCCGCAGCTGCCAAGCAGGGCCCTGGATGTCAACGTTCAGGGCTCAGGGCCCGTGTACCTGGCCTTTTCATCTCTTCTAGAAACTCTGTCCTGGTCCCTCAAAGCCCATGGTGTCAGGGCCAGCAGGCAATGGCAGGGTGAGGACAAGCGACCACTGGGATCAGCTCCAGGCCACTCGCCAAGGACATGGGTGCAAATCCTGGCCCATCCACCTCGGCCAGTGGCAGCCTTGATGGGGCTGGGACAGCAGCAGGGTTTCACAGATAAGCGGCTGGCCTGGAGCTCCCTGGAGCTGTTCCATCAGGGAGCCCCGAGGACACAACCCAGTGCCTGCCCTGGTCGGGGCCTCCCAGCTGTCCGTCCACTGGGCCTCCTCCAACCTCTCTCAGGTTTGGGGACAAGACCCCTGAGTGGGGGGCCTAGGTCCCCGAGGGTCCCTTTCTCCCTCCCCACCCCAGGCCCCTCTCTGGCCTCACCAGTGAAGAAGATGTAGTCGAACTTGTTCTCCAGCAGCTGTCCCGTCTCCTGGGGCCCGCCCAGCACCACGGCAAAGCAGCTCTACAGGGTGGGATGGCAGTGAAGGCCTCGCTCTGGCCCCAAAGCCTGGAGAGCCCTGCAGATGCCTGCCCTGCCCTGGCTCGAGCCGGGGACCGGCTGAGGGCTGTGTGCCGGGGTTTGGGGGTGGGGGGCCGAGCAGGTCCCCAGAAGGCACAGACCAGGCCAGGAGAGGCTGTGGGACCTGCCAGGGAACAGGCTGCCCTTGCCCACTCCTCACAGTATCACTGTGATCACTCTCTTTCACTCAGAGGGAAACCGAGGCAGAGAGGGGAGGGGACTTGGCCAACGCTACACAACTTGGGAGAGGCAGAATTGAGGGTAGATCCCGGGTCTGAGCGACAGGCTCCTGCCATACCCTTCCACGCCAGGGGCTGCCCAGGCCCCGGGACCTCGGTCTGCCCCACGGCCCTGCTCACCTTGTCCAGGTATCGGGGCAGCACCTCGGCCAGGACCTTTTCCATGTGCTTGCTGATCTCCGACGGCTTCAGCACCACGCAGTTCCCTGCAGGGCAGTGTGGGGAGAAATGAAGACTTTGGCTCAGAGAGGTAAAGCCACGGGCCCAAGGCCACACAGCGGGGGATGGGACCATGCCTCCCTCCCATCTGGTCCAGGCCCCCCTCTTCCAGCAGCCACGAGGAGGGGTGGGCAGGGCGGTGGGGAGGCGGAGGGCAGCTGCTCACCCGCGGCCAGGGCGCCCACCAGGGGCACGAGTGTCAGGTACAGGGGGTAGTTCCAGGGGGCAACGATGAGGACCAGCCCAAAGGGCTCCTTCCGAATGAACGCCGAGTCTAGCTGCGTGGCCTGGACCGAGGGCCGGAGGGGGCAGGGGGCAGCAGGAAGTCGTCTGAGACCCCAGCCCCTCAGCAGCCCCCCCATCCCGAGGCTGCCCGGTGGGGAGCCTGTGGTCCCCGCGGCCGCTGCCCACCCCGGCGCCCCCAGGCCACTCACCAGGTTCTTGGGCACTTTCTCGTCCTTCATCCAGACCCGCAGATTCCGCAGGGCCAAGTTCACCTCGCCCTGGCTGATGCTGATCTCGGAGATCTCCGACTCGAACGCTGACTGCGGGGCAGGGCAGCCGGGGTCAGCAGGTGGCCGGAGCCTGGGGATGGCACGGCCCACCCGCAGGGTGCCGCCTCCTGTGCCAAGGCCGGCTGGGATGAGCGCAGCGACTCACCGCGGCTCGGTGAGTGCTGGCTGGGTGCAGGCGTGGCGCTTGTGACAACAAATACGGAGGCAGCTGCCCTGTGGAGCTGACCTTGCAGGCAGGCAACCGTCAACAGGAAAGCGAGAAAATGCGGTACTTTATTAGGACGTGATGAGTGCCGTGGAAGAAAAATAAAACGGGGTAAGGGGAATAGAGACTGCTGGATTGTGTGTGTGTGTGTGTGTGTGTGTGTGTGTGAGAGCACGTGTGTGAGTGCGCCTGAGTGTGGGTACACACGTGTGAGTGCATGAGCGTGTGCATGCATGTGAGTGTGCAGGAGTGCATGGCATGCGTGTGGGGTGTGAAAGTGCGTGAGTGCACGCGAGTTACAGTATGTGGCAGTGAGTGTGAGTGCACAAGTGTGTGTGAGTGTGAATGGGAGTGTTCCTAAGTGAGCAGGTGAACAGATATGAGTGAGTGTGTGGGCATGTGTGTGTGCACGTGTGCGTGAGTGTGCATGCGTGTGTGCATGTGGGTGTGCTCGTGGATATGTGCGTGTGCTCTGTTTCACACACGATGGTCAGTGCAGGCCTCCGGGAGGAGATGGCATTTGAGCAGAGAGCTGAAGAGAGGAAGGGAGGGGGGGAGGAGCAGGAGGGAGGAGGAGGAGGGAGGAGGAGGAGGAGGAGGGAGAGGGCACAGCTCATGTAACAGCCATGGGGAGGGCGTGGGATTAGCAAGAAGCAGAGGGAGCGGGGCGGGGGGGGGGGGGGGCAGCCACCGGGTGGGGGCTCGGTGGGACTTAGGCTTTAACAGGGCTGTCCGGCCACTCTGCAGAGTGCTTTTTAGGAGACTCAGCAGTGGGCCAGGTACAGCTGCCCCCAGGTAAATGCCATTAGCAACCACGGCCAGGGTTTAGGGGTCACGGCCAGGTCCCCAGGGCGGGAGTGAGAAGCAGGAGGAAATAAAGAAGTGCGTGGTCCCACCCTCTGCCCTCCCCATCTCCCACCCCAAGCCCTCCCCTAGGGACGCTGCAGGGACCCGAGACCCAGCCAGGGACACTGAACTGGGCTGGCTTGCTGCCTGAGACCCTGTCATGACAGCACAGACTGTCCCTGCTAGAGGGGAGGTGACCAGCCCGAGTGGTGGGGATGGTACAGTGGGTGACCGAGGCCAGAGAAGCGGATGCCCTGCCCAGGGCACTTGGTGAGCCAGGAACAAGGCCAGCTGAGCCCAGGGCCGCAACCGTGGAGGAAGCAGCCACACCAGCTCCTACCTCCTGGGAGCCAGTGCTCTCTGCCCAGGGAGCCATGCCACCTTGCTGGCTGCCTGTGACCTGAGTGAGGTTTGGGCAGAGTTACAGAAAGGTCTGGACCCAGCTGAAGGGCGTGACTTCGGCTGTTTTGAGCCATGTTCAAATCCCACCTGGACCCTTCCTTGCTGTGTGCCTTGGGGAAGCAAGGTGCCCTCTCTGAGCCCCTTCTGGGGGGATATTCTTGGGGGGGGAGGTGACCACAAGGCTGTTGGGGTTAAATGAGATGGTGCTTGAAAGGTGCTGGGCAGATGCTGCCCATCGGGAGGAGGCAGGGGACAGCTGCTGGCCAGACCAGTGGGAGGGCTGGGCTGGATTTTCTGGGCTGCTGCTCTCTTTGTGGGCGCAGCTCTGGGTGCCTCCTTGGCAGGAGGCTGGGAACCGAGTTGGGAGGGGGAGAAGGTGAAATCTGAGCAGAAGGGAGGAAAGGGACCAGATAAACAGTCAAGTCGGGTCCCCTGGGAGGATGGGCCGCCAGCGGGGAGATGGCAGAGCCTCAGCGTGGGGGAAGCAGGCTCCGGGAGGCCCCCTGCCCTGTGAATGGGGCACTCCCCACAGGGAGAGGCAAGGGGTGCAGTGGGGCCCCTGGTTTTCCTAAGTTAAAAACCAGTGTGGTCCAGAAATGGCAGACCGGTGGGGTGGGGGGGGCAGCTGTCCTGGGGTGGGGGCAGCTGAACGGGTGGGCCCTGTCTCCTAGGACCTCACTTTTTGTATCTCTTTGTTCCCCAATCCCAGTCTGGGCTGCCTCACCAGCACCTCCTGCCTCAGGGCCTTTGCATGTGCAGCATCTGTTGCTGTTTCCATGTCCACGCGGCTCCCTCCCCCTCCTCCTTCATATCTCTTTGCTCACACACCTCAGACCCCCCTATAAAACAGCACCCCATCCCCCCTCCCACTGGGCGTGCCTGTCCATGGCACCCGTTGTCATCAACATACCACGCAATTGTTTATTTACCATCGTTTCGTGTCTCCCCCAGGAAGGTCATCTCCATGGGCAACGGGACCTGGTGTTACTCACTGCCACCCCACCCAGGGACTTGACAGGGCCTGACACACGGCGGGTGCCCAGCAGAGAGCTGGTGAATGAGGGAGTGTGCAAATGTACGCATTTAGGCCGACGCGCCAGGCTGGCCTGGGCAGGCTGCTGTTCGCTGGGTCTTTAGTTTCCTTCCTAGAGGTGCGGCCACCCTGAACTCTTCATTCCTGCCCTCCTAGCCCTGCTGGCCTGCCACCCACAACCCACGCACCACACCCCCATCCTGCGCCCCCACCGGGTACTTCCACCCCATAGCCCCCAGCCTGCGCCCCCTACCCATGCCCATGCCCTGCGCCCTCATCCTGTGCACCCCTGCTGCACCCCCACCCTGTGCCCCCCCCGGACCCCCCCGGCCCACCTTGTGCAGGTCCTGTGCCAGCGCGTCCTGCAGAAGCTGCCTGTTGTCCTGTAGGAAGCGACTCAGGCCCTCCAGCTGCGCCGCCCGGAACCCGGCAGGTCGCGTCCGGCCCGCGCTGAAGGCCTCCCGTAGCCGCCGCAGGGTGTCCGCCACGGGCTCCATCCTGTGGGCAGGGGGCGTGTGGGTATGCTCCGGGGCTGCCCCCACCTGCCCGGCACCCTGCACCTGTCCCGGCCCGCAGCCCCTCGCCCCGCAGCCCCTCGCCCCGCAGCCCCTCGCCCCGCCTGCTCACAGCCCCGTCGCCCCTCACGGGGACTCATGGGTGACCTGCTTGTGGGGCCCCCACATGCACGTGCACACACACACCCAGGGACTCGTCTCCCTACCATGCACACACACATACACATACTTACACACCCAGGAACTCAGCCCCCCACCATGCACAAGCACATGCACAAATCCACACACACACCTCATCTCCCTACCATGCACGCACACACACACTTACACACCCAGGAGCTCATTCCCCCACCATGCACAAGCACATGCAAAAATGCACGCACACACCTTGTCTCCCTACTATGCACACACACACACACTCTTACACACCCAGGAACTCAGTCCCCCACCATGCACAAGCACATGCACAAATGCATGCACACACACACGGATTCGTTTCCCTGCCACACATGTGCACATGCATGCATGCATGCACTTACGCACCCGGGAACTCATTCCTCCACCATGCACAAGCATATGCACAAATGCACACACACACACACATGCCAGGGATTTATTCCATCACCTTGCATGAGCATGCACATGCATGTGTGCACACACCTGGGGATTCGCTCCCCAGCACACACATGCACACACACACTACCACCATGCAGGCACATGCGCGCACACACACACACAAATGGAGATTCATTCCCCACCACACACTCATGCACACAGAGACACACACAGACTCACACCACCACCACACACAGACTCACGCACCTGCCCACACTCCCAGCTAGTGCACACTCACTGCAGGGCAAAATTGGCAGATCTGCAGACTGAGGGCTAAAAGACCCAAAGGTGGGGGGAGTTGGCAGCCAGGCAGGGGGCTTCTGGGAGATGGGCCCCTCAACCACCTGCTCACCCACCCAGTGGGAGCAGCTCCGGCTCTCGCTTCCCCAGGTGCTCCGTGAACTCCCCAAGGGGACGAGGTGCCCTCTCTGGGCAGGACCTTTGTCCCCGAGTGGACACTGCAGTGTGGCCCTTGTACTGAGCTCACATCCATCCATGGAGGGCAGAGTTGTCCTCTGGGTTGTGGGGCCAGAAGGGACCTGAATGTCGGGTCCATCCAGGGGGAGCTGGGGGTGCTCCCAGGGACACCCCCTCACACATGCAGGACATACCCCCCCTCCGACAAACCCACAGACGGGGGGCAGGAGGGCCCTGGGCCTCAGGGTGACTTGAGGACTGACTGTGGCTCATGGACAGCTACTCCAAGCCCCCAAAGGCGGGCAGGCAGGGAGGCCACGCTTCTTCCTAGCACCTGGGCATTCGCCCCCAGCCCCCCGCGGCTCCCAGACCCTACCCTGACCCCACTCTACTGTCCCTCCTCAATACAGGGCAGCCCTCCCCACTGCCAGGCCTGAGTCCAGGGCAAACAGCGAAGCCTTTGATAAGTAGAGGGAGGGGAAGAGGCTGCTTCCCGACTGCCACCCCAGCCACCACTTGGGGACATTCCAGACACAGAATGTTCTGTCCTCCCTGCCCCCACTGGCCTCCTATCCCTGGGCTTCCGCTTCCCCTCAGGAGCATGAAAGGATAACTGCAGCTTCCTGGAGGCTCTGCGGCCTATCCCGGCTGTGGGGGGCTGGGTAGGTAATCATGGGGAAGTGGGGAGGAGGCGGGGGCAGGGGACTGTCAGGCCTCCATGCTGTCATCAGCCAGGGCTGGCAGATGGGGCAGATACCCCTCACTTACTCTTGGGCCCCTGTGCATTTACGTGAGGCCCATCAGAGGAGTGCAGGGGTGCATTCACTCCTGGGCCTGCCTGTCCTTCCCTCACTGATTCCCTTCCCTTCAAGTCTCAGCTCAACCACTGCTTCCTCCAGGCAGCCAACCCAGATTACTTCCTCACTTGCTCGCACGCATTCTCTCTCTCTGTCACACACACACAGACACACAGTGCCTCCTGCCCTGTGGCTTCATCCCTCACTGTACTGAGTCACACCATGGGCTAATGCCTGGTTACAATCTGCTGCCCCAAACCGCTGTCCCCACCCCCTTTGCCCATGTAGCTCATCCTTTAGAGTGCCCAATTTCTTCCTCTGATAGCGATAATGACAGAACCATAGCTCCCACCAGCTGACGGGGTGTTTATCAAAGAGGAGACCTCACCTTCTAGTTCTGAGCCCTGCAGGGCCCAGGGTCAGCACCCACAAGGCAGTGAGCTGTTGTCACTTCTGCCACGAGCCACGGTTTTCTGGAGGGCTCCATGGCCCTGAGAGCGAGCCTGGGCTGCAGCCCCAGGCAGCCCGGAGCTGGCGGGACAGGGCCCACTCTGACCCCCAGGCCTCCTGCTCTGGTTGGGAAAACTGGGCCATTGCCTTGGGGCACAGGATGGCCACCGTAGTTCCCAGAGAGGAGGGTTAGCGTGGGGGTCAAAGGGGGCCATTCTCAGAGCCTTCTCGGTCTCAGCCTCTCCCCCCCAGCCCTCCTTCCTGGAGCCTCCTTGTCTCCTGGTCTTGCCTCTACCAGCTGGGTGGCCTTGGGGGAGCCATTTGCCACCTCTGCCTCAGTTTCCTCATCTGTAAAATGGCGACAACGCTGGCAATATCCCCTAAAAGGCAGCTGTGGTTCTCTTTACTCAGTGCTCAGCAAAAACTTCTTCCCCCTCCCGCTGGTCCAGCCCCTTCTCCTTCTCCAACCTGCTCTCGCCTCAAGGCTCCTGTGGATGAATGTAAAAGCAAACCGCACCCACCCCCTCCCCGTCCCCACCAGACTCCTGACCCTCTCCCGGGGAGAACCCACAGGAATGTAAGGCACGCGGCTTCAATGGCCGGCCTTTGGGCGAGGTGAGGGGCACAGGACCTTGGCGGGCATGGGCGACTGGACGGAACATTCCAGCAGGCCTTCCTGGCAACACTGAGGCCAACCCCCCTCCAGCTGGGCCACCCCTGGTCTGGCATTGCCACCCACGGGCTGGACCCGCTGGACTGAGACCCGTGGGAGTGCCCTGGGGTGGGGGTGGGTGGGGAACTGAGCCTGCCCCTCGCCCCAGGATCTGGGGTCACCCTGGACCTGTGTCCTCACAAGGGAGCCAAGCCCAAGCTCACGTCCCCGGGTACAGCAAACACCACCTAAGTTCACCCAGGATGTCGCCGTCACTGACCACGTGCCCCCTAGAAGCCATCTGGGGCCCCCCCACCCCGTTCCTGCCAGTGTGCACGCACCAGGCAGCCCGCACCACCCCTCCTGGTCCCTTGGGTGGAGCCGCTGGGGTCCCAATGGGTGGGTGGACCCAGGGTCCCCATGGCTGGCTGAGCGGCCCCAGCTTTACCCGCCTGCTCGGCCACATCTGTCCCAGAGCTGCCGCCTCTGCTGAGGGTGGGACGGTGGCTGCGGCACCATTTGAGGGTGAAAGGGAAACGGGCGTCTTTCCTCAGGCCTGGGGGTCAGGTAGGGCTGCCATTTCCCCTCAATTTCCTCTAGAAGTCATGCCAGGCGCTGTGCCAGTTGGGGTTCACCCCAGTGCCCCTTTCCTAGGAAAGGGAGCCGACGCCTGGAGCGGCTGCATGGAATCAGGCTGCAGGCCTCTGAGACCACAGGGGATTGACTCCAGTGAGGTCCCAGCCCCCCGCTGCGGCCCCTGCCCCCCTACCCCCAATCGCTCTTCCCGCCTAGGCCTCCCCGTCTACACCACCAGCCTCCCAGTGCCGTGTGGCCTGGAGCCTGACGCAGGGGGTTCGAATCCCAGCTCCCCGGGTCACCACCTGGGAGGCCTTGGGCAGGTGGCTTGGCCCCTCGGTGGCTCGCTTTTCCCCTCTGTGATGATGTGGGGGCACCCGCAGCCTCCCCCTCGCACTGACGGGAGAATTCAGGCAGAAAGCACAGACAGGGGACCCTGGGAGGTGGGGGTGGGGTGGGGACAGCCCTGGGGAGGGGGCCCACAGACACCTTGGCCCAGTGTGGGTGCCAGGCAGGAGAGGCAAGGACAGCAACCCAGGACTGGGTGGGTGGTGGTCTGGGAGCCTGGGGTGGGGGGTGCCCATCAGGGCTGCCGGAAGGTGGGGGACTCCAGGCCGGCCTTGTGGGCCCCACAGGACCCCCTCTCCAGGGTCTCGAGTTCTGAGCTCCCACGTTCCACGCAAGCTCCCGAAGCTCCCGCAGCAGCGCCATCCCTCCCCTCCCCGGGGGTTCTGCGGGCAGCTGGGGCAAAGGCAGCCCCACCCCACGGGGACGGCTGCGGCTGCCAGGGCCGCCCGAGGCAGGGCAGGGCTGGCCACTCCCGCCTTCCCTGGACCCTGGCAAAGTCCGTCACCAAGAACAGTCATGTCCCAGGGCCACACAGCGCCACGCAGGGCCGCGGCCCGGCCCGGGAAGTGTCCCGGGGAGGATGTTTTGGTGTCTCCAGGCGTGGGAAGCGCATCCCCTCCTGAGGCGGCTGGGTCCAGAGGGGGGACCCCCAGTTCCCCAACAGGATGCCCAGTAAGAGGGGGCCATGTAGCCCAGCCAATAGGGCAGGCGAGAGGTGCCCTTGGCCGCCTCGGGGAGCACCTGCCTCCCCACCCCCGGCGCCTCCCCCTGCAGCTCCCTATAGTGGGGCCCTGCAGAAGTGACTTCCCTCCTTTCCCTTCCCCCCTGGGCCGTCAGATAAAGACAATGGGAGTCTCTGTGTGTGGCCCTAGGGGCTGAGCCCGGGGGGCCCTGACTGCTCCCTGCCACGGTCCCCCACCCCCTCCGGGACGCGGTACCTGAGGCCCGGGCAGGCTGCCCTTTCTCCTGGCCGTGCGCGCTCTGCCCGGCCGCCGGGTGGTTATGAAATGGCCAAGGCTAGGCCGGCCCCTGGGGTGGGGCCGCCCTGGCCCCGTGCCTGGCCTTGGCTCTGGGCCGGCTGGAGGCTATGGGCTGAGATTGCTCCACCACCGAGGATCCAGGGCCCAGAGAAGGCCAGCCACCAGGCCAGGGCCACACAGCAACTCCAGGGGAACTCTATCTAAGCTAGGGGACGACTGAGGAGAAGGACAGCCCGGGAAAGTGGGGTGGGGCCCAGTGGCCTGGAGTAGCAGAGCAGATCTTGCCCCCCCACCCCACCCCTGCAACCTTCCCTTGAGGCTCAGTTTCCCCAACTGCAAACAAAGATGGCTGCAGTCAAGAAATACCGTCCCAGGGTCCAGTGCCACGGCCTGGCCCATTTCCCAACCCTCCAGCTGTACCCATCAACACCATCCCACCTGCTTGCCCTTCCCTCCAGCATCCTGACAGTTTACAAATGAGGAAGCCCAGAGACGGGGGTGCGGCTTGGCCACACAGGGCCTGGGTGCCAGGGCTAGGACCTACCCTGGGGGCTTCTTTCTCTAAAGCTGGGGCCAGTTGTCCCCTCTGCCTCCCAGGAAGAGCACTGCCCTCCGCCCTCCGCCCTCTGGGGTGACAGCCCTGGGGTGCTACGGTGGTACTGCAGGCCTGACCTGTCCCCTGCCCCTCCTGGCCTCCACAGGGGCCCACCTGTCAGAGCCAGCACAAAGGAGGATGATCCCCGAGCAGCCGAGGTGACAGACAGGCAGGAGATTAGGTTACGGGCGGCGGGAGGAGGAACGTGCTTTGTGCCATCACCTGGGGCCAGCCACCTTGTGCCCTGGGTCTGCCTGGGATCCCGACACCTGGGAGATACTCGGTGCGCCCCAACCCCCACCCCGCAGCGCCCTCAGCCTACCTGGGAGGGCAGGAGGGGTCTCTCCGTCCACGCCTGCTTTGGTGGGCCCCGGAGACTTTAGCCACCTGGGGTGCAGGTCGGGGGCTGTGGGGACCCCGTCCTTTGCGTGGGATGGAGCCCCCAGCTGCCACCTGTCACGTGGCTCAGCATGTGACAGCCCTGCCCTGCGTCTGGAGCTGAGCCAGGGAGAAACGCAGACAGAGCCGGTGCAAGGCGGGGCTCGGCTGGGGCTGAGACTAGCAGCCCTGGACCAAGAGAAAGGCCCAGAGAGGGGCAGCCACTGGTCTAAAGCCACACAGCAAATCGGGGACTCACCTGGGAACTATGGGTGGTGGGTGGGAGGGGTGATACAGGATCCCGCGGGACCACCTCCCCCCCCCCCCGGCCAGGGGGGCTTTCAGGGGATTCCCCTGCAGGACCTACCCCTGAACTTGTCATGAGTTCTCAGGGAGGAACAGGCCCAGCTTTGAGGACAATGTGCTTCAAAGCTCTGGGGGCTCCATGAGTCTCTGTCTAAGTGAGCCCAAGAGAAACAGGAGGACCTCCAGGGTGGGGGTGGGGTGGGGCAGAAACTGAGGACTCAGGTGTTGGGGGGTGGGGTACACAGAGGCTGGAGTCGGGCACAGAGGTTCTGAGATTCTTGAAATGGCCAAGTTCACGGCCTGTAGGTCAGACCTGGCTCTTCCTGGCCCTGCCTCTTTGTGGCTCAGTGGCCCTGGACAGATCCTTTCCCCTCTTTGGGCGTGAGTGCCCTTGTGTGGACAGTGGGGCTAGTCATGACATCAGGAGTGGCCGTGAAGAGTAGATGAGACGATTCAGGGAGGCCTGGAGCTCAGCGCCAGTTTCCAGTCCAGTGTGACCTTGGGTTGATGGCTTGACCTCTCTGCGCCTCTGTTTCCAGATCTATAAAATGGGACCTTAGTAACACACACCCAGATAATCATAAGGATGAAGGAGTCGATCCCTGTAATGCAGTATTCGTGGGCCCAGAGGCCTTTCCTTTCCAAGAGCTTCCTGTCCCCTCCAAAGGAGACCCGGATGCCGGGCCCCAGCTGCACCCATTGCCAGCCCTCCAGACCCTCTCGGCACCCCCTCCTCTGCCAGGTTCCCAGACTCAGGCTCCCCTCTTCTTCTTGGGTTGCAGGCTGAAGCCCAGAGAGGGCAGGGATGTTCCCCTGAGCTGGGAGCTCCTCCACCCAGGTGCCTTCGTGCCCCCTGCTTTTGTCTCGGGCTAGACCCTAGCCTTCAGCAATGCCTCTGATTCTTACTTTGGAAGATTTGGTAAAAAGACTCTTGTCGTTTCCTTCTCCAGCCTCCCTTTCCAGAGCAGAGGGGCTGGGGAGGGTGGGCCGGGCAGAGACTGTTGCATCCAGTGGATTCATTCATTCACTCACTCACTCATTCATTCATTCATTTTTTCCCTCCCTCCCACCCTCCCTTCCCTGCTCACTCAGACACCTGCCAAGCCCCAGTTCCCACCAGGCTCCGAGACACTTGGTAAGTGACCTTGAGCAAGTCCTGTCCCCTCTCTGGCCCTCAGTTTCCTCTCCTGTAAAATGGGGTTGGTTCTACCAGCCTCACAGTGCAGCTGTGAGGGTGAAACGAGCACATGTAGAAAGCACCTGAGGGGACGCCTGGTACACAGTAGGTGCTCAGTACATGTGAACCCTCTTCTGCCCCTTTCCCCTGCCCTCCTAAGGAAGTGGCTGCACCACTCGCACTTCCTGCTGAGCTTGAACCCCTTCCCCCCTCCAGAGGCCAGCCCTGCCCGGGCCACGGGCTGCTGTGCCCAGACATAGTCAGCGTTCGATAAAGAACAGTGATCGCGAGTCACTCATTCACTCTCTTGGTCAGCAAGCCTTTACTAAGCACCTACTGTGTACTGGGCCCCATGCCAAGGACTTTACATGCACCCTCCTATAATGACCAGACACGACAGATGAGAGAGCAGGCTCAGAGAGGTGCAGAGACCCGGCCGGGTCACACAGTGGAAGGGACAGGTGTGGGGACAAACCCAGGCAGGCCTGACTCCGAGCCCAGGGTGTCTCCAGGGTGCCCCGGGGCCTTGTTAAGGAATCGGGTGGGGGTCCCTGGCCCCGGGTGAGCCCCTCACACCCTGCTCCCAGGAGCCTTGCTTCTGCAGCTCATAGCAGCAGCCTCTGTCTCCCAGACATTTATCGTGCCAGGACCTGGGCAGAGTTCTTGGCATATCGGAGCTCGAGAACCTCCCAATAGATGGGTTCCATGATCACCCTCCGATTATTTTTAATTAAAAAAAATGTTGGGCGGGCCGTGGTGGCTCAGCAGGCAGAGTTCTCGCCTGCCATGCCGGAGACCCGGGTGCGATTCCCGGTGCCCACCCATGCCAAAAAAAAAAAAATGTTCACACATGGCATTGCATGCCAAGGAATTGGGCTGTTAAATGAATAAGGCCAGGTGCCCAGCACGCTACTCTTTTGGATACCAGACAGAGAATATAGGCTTTAGGGTGGTCTCAGGAGTTGGCTCAGGGTGTTTGAATGGGCACCAATATTTATTCACTCTTATCTGCTTTTCGCATTTGCTGTAAGTAATGTCCATTATTTTCATAAGGAGAACAAAACTTAAAACTTATAATCTTATTGGATGCCTTCCATGAGGAAGACGCAGGTTTGATTCCTGGATCATGCACCCTCCCCCACCCCCACCCCCCAAAAAAACTTATTGGAGGGAAAATCATTTGAGCACAGAGAAGGGGGAAACTGGCTGCTCGTTACTGAAGGTCCCCCACGAGTGGCTGTGCCTGGAGAGGGAGTGGGACGTGGCGTGTGGTCCCACGGCGCATGTTTATCAGGCCCAACCCCATGGTGGACTTGAGACTCCTTCGTAACAGCTTCATAAGCTACCTAAAAAATCCTCT
Source organism: Tamandua tetradactyla (assembly GCF_023851605.1). Taxonomy (NCBI): domain Eukaryota; kingdom Metazoa; phylum Chordata; class Mammalia; order Pilosa; family Myrmecophagidae; genus Tamandua; species Tamandua tetradactyla. The sequence goes on from NC_135335.1 coordinate 6,657,460, forward strand.
CTGCAAATGAAGAAGGCAGGACTTGGTCCGAAAACAGAGACCGTTCTAGGTCTTTCAAATGGTGGATATTTATACAGGGAATTGGTTACTGGGGCTGGGTGTGGGGGGGGAGGGAAGCACAGAGAAGCCCATCAGCAGCTCAGCGATTAGCAATGTTACCAGGCTGCCCCCACCCCTAGCACTGAGTGGAAAGAGGAAGGAAGTAGTGTCACCAGACCCCAGGGGTCAGGGCTGCCCGGGAAAGTGAGAGCCACAGTGGGCCTGCTTTGTGGGTGCTGGGGCCATGGGAGAATGTTCCCTGGCACCGATACTTTCCAAAGCAGGGGTGGGGTGGCATGGGAGACGGGCTTCTCCCCTCCTCCCCTACTACGCTTGTACCCGTGCCTCCCACTGGCAAGGACGAGACGCCTATTGCTTCAGTGTTTGAAAGCTGTTGTCCCCAGTAGCAGTTTGCCAGGAACATGCAAACTCAACATCTTGATTGACTTAGAAATGTTTTTCCTTGTTAATTGACATCTACTGAGCCTGAGCAGATTTTGGGAGCTCTGGGGCTGAAAGTTCCTGCCTCTAAGAACAACGCGACCCACTACTAAACATGACCGTTTGCATTTGTGTCTTTGGTGGCATGCTTCTAAAAAAAAAGTGAAATGAATCGGCGTCAATAAACCAAGTTAAAATTCAACGTCACAGACCACAGAAGTGAGGATCTGAAGTTGAGGAGTTCTGGGGCTCGCTTGAGAGTTGCCTCATTTAGATTCATGAAATATGACCCTGGAGTAATCGTGCAATATTAATAAAAGTCAGTATCTGTTCTAGTTTGTAAGCTGCAGGAATGTGATATACCAGAATTGGAACAGCTTTTAAAAAGGGGAATTTAAAAAGTTACAAGTTTACAACTCTAAGCCTATGAAAATGTCCAAACTAAGGCATCCAGGAAAAGATGGCTTAATTCAAGGAAGGTTGATGGCCAGGAACCCCTCTGTCAGCTAGGAAGTCACATGGCTGGCATCTGCTGGTCCCTTGCTCCTGGGCTCTGTTGCCTTCAGCCTCCGTTCCTATGGGGGCTCCTCACTTTGCTTCTCCAGGGCTGACTTTCATCTCTTGGCTTCCCTTAGTTCTCTCCAGGTTCTGGCTTGTTTAACATCTCATGGTGACATCTGCTGGGCTCCAAGCATCTCCAAACATACAGGCATCTGTGTCAGCTCTGAGGTTTTTGTCACTTTTGGCTCTCTCTCCAATATGTTTCCTCTTTTAAAGGATTCCAGTAAATTAATCAAGATTCACCTGGAATGGGTGCAGTCACATCTCCATCTAATCAAAGGCCATACCCACAACGCCATGGAGATAATCCAACCAAAAGATCCCAGCCTACATTATTGAATCAGGATGAAAAGAAATGGCTGCTCCCACAAGATTGGGTCAGGATTAAAACATGACTTTTCTAGGGTACATAATGCTTTCAAACCAGCACAGTGTCTAAGAATCACCTGGAAGCTGCTGAGTAACAAGCATCACCCCTGTGGGGGTCAGCATGGGGCCTTTTAAGGGGCCAGCCCCCCACCTCTGGGACCAGCATTCCTGTCTCCTCCTCTCTTCTCTGCTTTCTAGCTAGTTCTCAGAACACCCTAGTCTAGATTTTGTCCCTTGTAGGGGGAGATACAAAATCAGTGCATCCTGGAACTTCCTAAAGCTTCTGTTGTTCAACAAGCCTTGGTCTCTGCTTCCCCAGCAGACACCCCTCCCCCCACCATCTTGGAGATGTTTGTCCTTTGGGCACGTCTGACCCCTGACACCGGCCTGGCCCCCGTTCTGTGGGGGCTCTCCATTCTCAGCCCACCCCGTCAGCCCTATCCCACGATTTCATGGTCAGCACACTTAGGCCCAGGGCTTGGGGACACCCTCTAAACACACACAGATGCAGCATGTGGCTGATGCCCTCGCATGTCCAGCGCTCAGGCTGCAGCTCCAAGAGGACATATCTTGAAGCTTCCTGCGGAGGCCAGTCCCACCTTCCTTCTCCTTTTCTGTGGGCCTGCAGTGGGCTTGCTCCATTTCTGATTCGGTGACAGCTACTTCCTGCGGTAGGCGCGGTCAGGCCCCAGGGGACCCCATTTCTCTTTCCAGGGACGTCACCCCCCACCCCTCCTGCTCCTCTAGGTCGGCTCTCACCCCCTCTGAGATCCCAAGATGCCTCCGTGCCTCCTGGCTGCCAGCCAGTCCTCGTCGGTCCTGGTTTCATTTTGCAGAAGTGCTTTCCTGCTTATCTGCATCTCATAGTGAGGAAATACTGGAGTGCGTACCTGGAGACACAAGCAGGCTTTACCTGGTGTGGTATTTTGGAGCTTATGGACCCCCCGTAGCTTTTAACCCATTCCTGTGGGTGCAGCCCTATTGGGGGTGGTACCTTTCAATTAGGTTATTTCAGAGAGTCTTAGTCCCTGTGCTGGTTTGAAGGGATTTATGTACCCTAGAAAAGCCATGTTTTAATTCTAATCAATCTTACGGGAGCAATGGTTTCTTCTAATCCCTATTCAGTACTATACGTGACAAACTTGATTAGGTTATCTCCATGGAGACATGTGTCAATCAATTGTGGGTATTAAACTTGATTAAATGGAGATGTCCATTCTACATGGGTCCTGATCAGTTTACTCCAATCCTTTAACAGAAGAAGCATTTTGGAGAAAGCTTCAGAATGCCACAGAACCACAAAGCAGAGTCCACCAGCCAGAGACTTTTGGAGATGAAGAAGGAAAACACCTCCTGGGGAGCTTCATGAAGCAGGAAGCCTGGAGAGAAATCTAGCAAACTAGATTTGCCAAGCTCGCCATGTGCCCTTCCAGCTGAGAGAGAAACCCTGAACCTCATCGGCCTTCTTGAACCAAGGTATCTTTCCCTGGATGCCTTAGATTGGACATTTCTATAGACTTGCCTTAACTGGGACATTTCATGGCCTAGAAACTGTAAACTTGCAACTTATTAAATTCTCCCTTTAAAAAGCCATTCTGTTTCTGGTATATTGCATTCCGGCAGCTAGCAAACTAGAACAATCCCCTTACTGGAGTCCTTTAAAAGAGGGTAGGGAACTCACAGCCCACGGAACTCAGAGAAGCCCCAGAAAAGCTGAGGAAGCTACCAAAGCCAGAAGTAAAGAACCCTGGGAATGAAGTCCAGCAGAGGCCAGCTCCATGCCTTCCCATGTGACAGAGGTGTCCCGGATGCCCGAAGCCTGTCTTCAGGGTTCAGGTATCATCTCGTTGATGCCTTGAGTTGGACATTTTCATAGCCTAAGAGCTGTAAATTGTACGTTGATAAATCCCCATTGTAAAAGCCAACCCGTTGTTGGTATATTGCATTCCAGCAGCTTTAGCAAACCAAAACACCTAGTGATGGCCAGAGAAGTCCAGGCACCCAGCTGGCAGAATGTCCTGGGAACCCAGCTCCATGGGGAGGCTCTGTCCCCAACCCTGCCTTCCTGGCCTGTCCCAGGTTCTCAGCGCAGAGGACACAGCTGCCAGCTGGGGCACTGCCTGGGCTGCTTCCTTCTTTGACATCCTCACGCCGTGTTGTGGGAGTGGATGGGCTTTGTGGACAGTAGAGGCTGGTCTCTACGGAGGCTCAACGGTCCATTTCCAATATGGTTTAGGCATTTCCGGCAGGCCAAAGGCCTCATTTGGGGCATCTCCCTCACTCTCCTGCCTGGCTCCAGTCCCGCCCCCCTCTTTCTATTCCTTCCCCACTGGGACCACATGCCTGCCTCCCCACAGCCCCTCCTTGCCTCCTGGCCACAGCCTCTGCCCTCTGAATTCCACAGGGCTAAATGCCCCTGGCTACTCACCTTCACAACCTCCTCACCTCTTCCCACAGCCACATCCTGGACTCTGACATCACCCAAAGCAATGAATGCTGGTGTCCACTCTGACCACAGGCTCGCCCCTGCCTGGGGCTCCTGGCTGACTCACCCAAGGCCAGGCTGGGGAGGACACAGGTAGCACTGATGGGGCTAATTGTGCTCCCAGGACTTTCTCCTACTTTGCATTAACCCGGTAATGCCGCAATCGCCTGGGAGGTGGGGCTGTGGGTGAGCCTGTTGCACAGATGAGGAAACTGAGGCACAGAGAAGCGAAGCTGACCAACAAAGTCACACGGCCAGGAGGTGGCTGGGCGCAGACTGCGGTTGGCCGGGCACACCCCTGGGGCACAGGGCTCCCTCCCGCACGCGCGCTCACACAGCCGCTCGGACACTCCGACCGGGCCACGCCCACGGCCGCGCGGGGTCGACCCTCCCGGAGGAGGCGGAGCAGGGGCAGGGCCCGGCCGCGGGGAGGAAGTGCCCGGCCCAGCCGCAGGGACCCCGGGGCCGCCGCGAGCCCGCCAGCCGCTCAGCGGGGGACATGGAGGCGGAGCCGCCGCTCTACCCGGTAGCGGGGGCCGCGGGCCCGCAGGGGGACCAGGAGCGGCTCGGGGTGCCCGACGGGCCCGAGGCCCCGGTGAGCGGGAGCGGGGACCCGGGCGTCCAGGGGCTCCCCAGGTCGGGCGGGGGCTCGGGGCGTCGGGGGGCGTGGGGGGGGGGGGGGCAGGGGCCAGCGCAGGGCCCCGCGGCCGCCGGACCCGAGCGCGAGCGCTGTGCCCCGCAGCTGGACGAGCTGGTGGGCGCGTTCCCCAACTACGACGAGGAGGAGGAGGAGCGCCGCTACTACCGCCGCAAGCGCCTCTGCGTGCTCAAGAACGTGGTGGCGGCCAGCGCGGGCGGCATGCTCACCTACGGCGTCTACCTGGGTACGGCCGCGCGCGCGCTCGGGGCGGCGCCGGGGCCCCGGGACCCGCCGTCGGGGTCGGGCGCAAGCAGGCCCGGGCTGCACCCCGGGGCCCCCTTCCACCCGGCTCCGCCCCGTCCCCAACCCCCGCCCCCGGTCTGGGAAAGGGAAACTTGAGGGGCCTTTCGACCTTCCTTCCTCTTTCACTTCCCGGTCCGCACACGTCGTGGCTGCAGCTGCGGCGGCCCCAGGCCGGGGGGGGGGGGGGGGGGGGGGCGGGGGCAGATGGGGTTAGTGTCCCCCAGGTCCCAGCCAGAGCCTTCCTGTGGTGGGTGGGCGGCCAGGACCCCGTGGGGCGGCGTCCCCAGTCTGCAGGGGCGCTCTGGGCGAGCTCTGCGCTGGGCTCCCAGACGCCGAGGGAGCAATGGTGTAGGGGGCCAGGGGCCAGGTTCGAGTCCCTGATGCTACCACCGGTTGGCGGGACGCTGGGCCCAGCCTGGGCTCCTCTCTCCATCCTCACGGGCTTGGGATCCGGGAACCCTTGGGTGTGACGCTTGCCTCCCGGCCTCTGCTTGATCATCCCCCTAGTCAGTCTGCTCCCTCCACTCCCCCCCCCTCCCCGTTGCCTGCCCCCAGGCCTCCTGCAAATGCAGCTGATCCTGCACTACGACGAGACCTACAGGGAGGTGAAGTATGGCAGTATGGGGCTGCCCGACATCGACAGCAAAATGCTGCTGGGCATCAACGTGGCGCCCACCGCTGCCCTGCTGTACACGCCCACGCTCATCAGGTGCCCGCCCCGTCCCCCGAGCCCCGCCCTCTCCAGCTGTCCTGTTGTCCTTGCATGGAGGGGGGGCTGGGGCGAGTGAGAGGGGTGGGATCAGGGTTTGGGGAAGTAAACGGGACCTTTGTCCCCAGGGCACATGTATTTGGTTTCAAGGAACAGAAATTCACTCTGGCTTCTTCCCCCAGCTCACCTGTGTCCACAGCATCCTCACGTGGCCTTCTGGGGTCGGGGCTGTGGGGTCTGGGGGTGCGATGGGGCTCTGTGCAGTCCCCCGTCAACGTGAGCATCCCCTCCACAGCACCCTCCTGCTAGCCAGGGGGTCTCTGCTTGGAGGTGGCCCAGAGACCAGTGGTTGAATTTCGATGGGTTTCAGCTCCCCATCTTAAACAAAACAAAACAAAACAAACTTCCTTTAGCACAATTGCATAAACGGCACTAGAATCATAATAACTGTCATCTGAAGAGGGAAAACCCCTCCCAAATGCTCCAGGGGTTCTGCTAACTTCTTGTCCTTGCAGGACCACGTGGGTGCGAGGGCCAGTTGTGCTTTCTTTCTCCATTTCACCTAACACACCTTAACCTACTCGCCAGTCTTCCCAGGTAGACTTTTGCAGTGGCAACAGCTTCTGCAGAGACAGGACACTTACCTGTGGCTTAGCACGCCACACTGCAGCTCTCTCTCCTTTTAAACATTTTAATTAGCATTTTCCCATGATAAATTCCCAGCAGTGCTCTGACTAGGTTAAAGGCATAGGGAAAACTCTATGGTTTTTGAGACCTATTGCTATCAATCATTATAGCCAGCGTTTTTTTTTTTGTTTGTCACATGGGGGGCAATTTTTAAGCATTATTTCTGAAGTGGGTATTCTAATCTTATACACGAAGAAACCAAAAGATGAAATAACTCATCTGAGTTTCATGGGCAGTAACTGGCAGAGAGACTTCGAAACCCAGTGCTTGACACCTGCTGAAACTACCAGATCCAATGTTTCCAAAGGGTAATGCTGCTTTGCATGGCTGCCGAATGCATTATTTTAAAAACCACATCCTCAGCAGCCTTGAGTCCTAGTGTTTTTACTTTTTGCATCAAAAAGGACAGTGCATTGGTTTGTGACCTACCTCACCCCCAAAGCCAGGTGGGGGCTGCCGATCTATTTTAGGGCAAAAGGAGGACGAGAAAAGGACAGGGCCCTGTTACAGAAGAGGAGGGGGTTGTGTTCGAAAACTAGGGTCATTTAGGTTTTGCTTCCTGGAAACCAAGATAAGAGATAGAAGCTAGTGAGCAGAAATGCTGCAGCCAACCCCAAAGTGCCCGGGACCTGTTGTTTTTCTAGTTGGCCCGCCTCCATGTATTGATCTGACCCATTCACTCATCATCCCCTTTGAACCCTGAGCCAGCCAGAGTGCTGCCCTGGGAGCCACTGAGGAGGAAGCTTCCCTACTGGCCACGATGGGTCTCGGGAGCGGTGGACAGGCAGAAGGGGTGCCTGGGTCTCAGCCCTGCCACTCACCAGCTGCGAGGCCCCTGGACCTAGATTTTCTGACCCAGCTCAGGTCGTGTGCCTGGAGATGAGTCCCTGAGTCCTGCAGTCACAGCACATGAGCTGCGGGGTGGGAGAGTCAAAGAGCCCAGAACAGGAAGCAGGGCTGGTGTGCCCATGGGCCACTGATTGGAGACCCCCCCTCCGCACTCCTTCTTTAACTCCTCCACGAGAACTCTCTGGTTTGGACTCTGTGTCCATCCTGCAGCTGGAAAAACTGAGGCGTGGCTGCACCGTGGCTCTCTTGAGGCCATGCAGCAAGTCTGCTAAAGATTCCACTGTAGGTGCCTGGACTCCACGTGGCCTCAGGAGCTGGGACCTGGAATTGGGGCCACGTCCGGTTCAGGCTACAGGCAGTCCTGCTAGGCCCTTGGTATCAGCCTCCCTCCCGCTGCCCGCAGGTTTTTTGGCACCAAGTGGATGATGTTCCTGGCTGTGGGCATCTACGCCCTCTTTGTCTCCACCAACTTCTGGGAGCGCTACTACACGCTCGTGCCCTCGGCTGTCGCCCTGGGCATGGCCATCGTGCCTCTCTGGGCCTCCATGGGCAACTACATCACCAGGTGAGTGGCGGGGCGGGAGGCCGGAGACCTGGTCCAGCCACTGCTGCATTGCCAGCCTCCACTGGGGGTCCTGGGGCAACCCCCTTCTGCCCTCTGGGCCTCAGCTGCCCCATCCAGAAGGCACAGGGGCCGGCCAGCCTACAGCACTGAGCGCAGAAGCAGGGACCTCTGGCAGAGATCGGGTTGGGGAGTGCCTTCTTTCCTTTGTGGTCCAGAATGGCCCAGAAGTACTACGAGTACTCCCACTACAAGGAGCAGGATGAACGGGGGCCAAAGCAGCGCCCACCACGGGGCTCCCATGCGCCCTACCTCCTGGTCTTCCAGGCCATCTTCTATAGCTTCTTCCATGTGAGTGCCACACGGGGCCTTTTCTCAGGCCAGGGGGTGGAGTGGAAGGGGAGGTGATCCACGCCCAAGAACCCCCATGTTGGGGCCCCTTCCACAGTCTTCTCAGCCCTCTGGTCCCACCTTCCTTTTCTGAGCCAGCCCCTACTTGCTTACCTCTAGCGACTGGGACCTCATCCCCTCCCTGGCTGCAGTGCTGACCAGGAGGAAGTTCTGCATTAGGCACCCACCACTACCCCACCCTGGGCTACCCTCAGAGATGGGAGGGCTCCTTTTCCCCCAAGGCTCTGTCCAGTCTCCTCCCCCGGCTAGCCCTGTGCCCCTGCCTGGCTTTGGCCCTGAGCCTGGCCCCAGCTGCCCTCTTGCCCACAGCTGAGCTTCGCCTGTGCCCAGCTGCCCATGGCCTACTTCCTGAACCACTACCTGTATGATATGAACCACACGCTGTACAACGTGCAAAACTGTGGTTAGTCCTGGGGTCGGGGTCCCCCAAGACTCCTTCACTACCTTCTCTTTCAGCTGGCACGAAGCGGACCCCCTCAGTTATGAGGTTCAGGGTTGGCACTCTAGCGGGCAAGGCTCAAGACCCTGCTAGAGTATGTAGCTGGAACATCAGATCCAGTCTAGGTGGTCAGGGAAGGCTTCCTGGAGGCGGAGCCATCTGGGCTGTGGCAGCCAGTGGGATCTCACTCCGGGCCAGGCACACAGTGGGAGCACAGTCAGTGCAGGGTGGAGGAACGGGGGTCGTAGGTGGACTTGGCGCCTCCCTGAGCCTGGGGTAAGGGGTCCAGAGGGAGGGGGGTGTGGGGAGAGGATGCAACATCGCCCCTCTCCTTGGGGCACCTCTAGTCCCAGCCGCCCTAGCCGTCCACCTGCTCCCTAAAGGAACCCTGCGTTTGCACGCGAACCCACCTCCCTTCCCCGACTGCTGTTTTCTCTTGTTTATCCATGGCCGGGGGTGCCTGGGCCCTACTCCCCGCCTCACGATTGCCCCCAACCTCTTCCCCAGGCACCAACAGCCACGGCATCCTCAGCGGCATCAGCAACACGGTTCTGCAGTCGCTCCCGAGGAGCCGAAACCTCATCGTGGTGGAGAGCGTGCTCATGGCCGTGGCCTTCCTGGCCATGCTGCTGGTGCGGCCCGGACCGGGGGCGGGGCCTGGGCAACGGGGGGGGGGGGTGGCCTTGGCGCCTCAGGGAAGGCAACTGAGCCCGGGGGCGGGGCCTGAGGCTCGGGGGCGTGGCTGATGCCTGGGGCCCGAGACCGGAGTTGGGATCCCAGAGGCCAGGGAGAGCCGGGCTGGTTCGAGGCTGCGGCGTGCGAGGGGCCTGGCTGCGCCCGGGTGGGCGGGGCGGGGCCGGTGAGCGGGGTCAGTGGGCGGGGCCTGGGGCTGGGAGCCCGCCCCGACACGGCGCGGCTTCGCAGGTGCTGGGCCTGTGCGGCGCCGCGTACCGGCCCACGGAGGAGATCGACCTGCGCAGCGTGGGCTGGGGCAACATCTTCCAGCTGCCCTTCAAGCACGTGCGCGACTTCCGCCTGCGCCACCTCGTGCCCTTCTTCATCTACAGCGGCTTCGAGGTGCTCTTTGTCTGCACCGGCTTTGCCCTGGTGAGTCCAGCCTGCGTGGGGGTCCCCAGTTAAACGGGATCAAGAACAAATCGTTTTAGTAGAAGTGTAAGACGAATATGTCCCGAATAGTCTTCTTCCTCTTCTCCCTTCCTTCTCTTCCCCCTACTCCCCCGTGTACCTTGGACAAGCTACGTTAGCATTTCTGAGCCTCAGTTTCCTCGTTTGTGAAGTAAGCCTTCTGACGCTGCCCACGCCCAGATGTGCTGTGGAGTTGAAGCGGAATGAGGCTCATAAAGCATTGGTTCCAAGCGGATACAGCCCTTGGAGTCTGGGGACAGTGCCCAGGCATTTGCATATTGGCTGCCCCCCTCTCTGACCACTAGACCGTTCCCACTAGGCTCCTAGGGGTTTGGCACCAAGGGGGTCCAGAGAAGTGGGACGGGGGCCTAAGGTCACACCTGGCATGTTGCCCCTGTCTCCCCAGGGTTACGGCGTGTGCTCGTTGGGGCTGGAACGCCTGGCGCCCCTCCTTGTGGCCTACAGCCTGGGCGCCTCAGCTGCCTCCCTCCTGGGCCTGCTGGGGCTGTGGCTGCCACGCTGGATGCCCCTGGTGGCCGGAGCTGGGCTGCACCTGCTGCTCACCGTCAGCCTCTTCTTTTGGGCCCCCAAGCCTCAGGTCCTGCAGCACGCCTGGATCCTCTACACGGCAGCTGCCCTCTGGGGTGTAGGCAGCGGTCTCAACAAAACTGGGCTCAGCAGTGAGTGCAGCATTGGGTTCCGGGCCCCACGGCGACCTCGGGGTGGTTGCGGAGCACTGACCACCGAGGGGTGGACATGGGGTCCCATGCACACACGGGGGTCTGCAGTGGGGTCCTGCTGACATGGTGAACTTAGGTAGGGATTCCTATGGACACTGTAGGGACAGAGAGGGGACCTGTGGACACCCTGGGGGGGGTGGGAGCCCAGGGCCTGGAGGATACTGAGGTCCCCGTGAGGTCTTGTGGATACATGGGGGGTGGGGGTGGGGCTCTGTGGCCACCCCACAAGGACACTGGGGATACTTTCCTAGCAGGGCACAGGGGCTACCTTGGCACAGTTTTCTGGAAGCACATGTCAGGGTCTTGGGTAGCAGTAGGCACTGTCTCCGTCCCAGGGGGAAGGTGAAGATGGGGGTCTTTTTATTTTTTTTCTCCCATAGCCTGATGGTGTACTTTTTCTTTTTTCTTTTAAAGCAGTTTTAATGAGATCAGTCTGTCCAAAGTGTACAGTCAGTGGCTTTTAGTATAATCCCAGAGTTATGCAGCCATCCCCAGTCAATTTTAAAACATTTTCTTTACTCCTACAAGAAAAACCCCCAAGCCCCTTAGTAGTCACCTCTTAATCAGATAGAGGTCTGAAGCCCCAACACCAGGCTGCGGAGTTGCAGAGTCCCGGCCCCAAGTCTGGGCTGTTGCTGTGGGGGGTGCTGGGGAATGCCTGGCCCGAGGAGTGCCGTGGCCGTCTCCTCCCCTAGGGGCTCTCATCCCTTCTTAGCAGCCCCAAGGTGTCTGTCTGGTCCCATGGCAGGGTCTCAGGATAGGGCTGTTTGTGTCCTGAGTGTCTGGTGCTGTGCACAGTGTCTCACGTCAAAGCCGCACAGCACAATCTGTGATAGGCGTGAGCGCGTTTCACAGACGTGAACTCCAGCTCTAGGGGTTCAGTGACGCCCCCATCACCCACAGAGACCACATTTGAACCCAGATCTCGGTACCTCTAAACCCCCCAACTCTCTTCACCTCACAGTCCTGAGAAGGAGAATCTGAGTCTCCTGGCCCCAGGTCCGATCCTCTCTCTGTCCACCTTGGAGAAATTCTTTGGAAAAAAGGTCCCCACCCTTGCAAATGTAACCTCACACTGCCTTGCAGAAAGCCTGTTGCTGCAAGCAGCCTGCCCTCTCTGTGCTCCTGGAGAGAAGGAGAAACGGCCCCCACGTGCCTGGCCTTGTGCATGTGGGGTTGGGGGCCAGAGGAGACTGTGCACAGAGCTTTCCACTTTGGAGGTCACCCCTGGGTGGCATGGCAGGGCCTCCCTGCGGTCCCACCCCTGGCTCTCCAGCTCCTGCCTCTGCTCTGCTCCTGCCCAGCAGCGATACCCAGTCTCTCCTCTAGGGGGTGGCCAGGAGCAGCTTATGGGGGCCTCCTGGGGGCTGGGAGACCAGGTGACACCTGTCCCCTGTCTGCTCTGTCCCCTGCCCTCCCCTAGCGCTCCTGGGAATCCTGTACGAGGACAAGGAGAGGCAGGACTTCATTTTCACCATCTACCACTGGTGGCAGGCCATGGCCATCTTCCTTGTGTACCTCGGCTCCGGGCTTCCCATGAAGGTGAAGCTCAGCTGGGGCTGGGGGGCTGGGGGTGGGGGGATCCAGGAAGTGAGCCCTGGGCAGCAGGCGCCCCCCCACACCCCTGGCACCCATCCTGGCTGCTCCCAGCTCCCCCAAGGGCACCACTACCTGAGGGCCGTGCCCGGGCCGAGCACCCATCCCCAAACCCAGCACCTCACCTCCCACGGCCTCTGGGCTCCCCGCTGCCTTGCCAGGTATTTGGTGACCTGTCCACCAGGTGTCGGTTCTGAGCTGCGTGCCAGGGCTCTCCCTCTCTCTCCCCACCGGCGGCTGTTAGGTCAGTTTTGCAGGTCCTGACCAACCTTTATTTTTAGAAAGTAGCAAAGAGTTGGCAGGATATATCTGGGCACCTACCAAGTCACCATGTCAGGCATTCCAGCCCGTGGGTACTGAAAAGCCTCATTTAGGGTCCCCGTCCCTTTAAGAAGCCCAGGAAGTGTCTAAGCCCGCAGGTAAGGAGGGCCAGGCCTGGCGCCCGTGCTTTAGGATCTTCACATCGATCCTATGAGGCCAAGGGTACTACCATTTTCCCCTTAAATAGGGAAACTGAGGCACCAGGGGTATGGCCACTGTGAGGGGAAGTGCTGGGACTTAGGGCTCCCCGCAGGAGGGTGACCTTCACCCCACCGGGGGAGGCCGGTGGGGAGTGGGCCCGAGGAGCTATGGGCGGCTCAGTGGGGGATAGGGGGGTAGGCTCCCGGGAGCAGGGGAAGGACCCACGAAGGCGTGTGGGGTGGGAACGGGGACTGTCTCTGCGAGGGGGCGGGGCGAGGCGGGTGCTCAGCCCCCCTCCCCCACCGCCCAGGTGAAGCTGGCGGTGCTGCTGGTGACCCAGGTGGGGGCGGTGACCTCGTACCTGTGGATGGAGCGCAAGCTGCGGCAGGGGGTGGGCCCGCGCCTGCCCCGCATCCCGCGGCCCCAGCACAAGGTTCGCGGTTACCGCTACCTGGAGGACGACAACTCGGATGAGAGCGGCGCGGAGGGCGAGCCCGGCGGCGGCGGCGGCCCGGGGGACGGCGTGGAGGAGGAGGCGCCCCCGGCGGGGCCCGGGCTCGGTCCCGAGCCAGCCGGCCAGCCCCGGCGGCCCTGCCCCTTCGAACTCGCGCAGGGCGACGACGGGCCCGAGGAGAAGTGAGGGACCCCCGGGGGCGCCTTGGCCCCCGTTTACCATGTCTCAAGTCACGTGGGGCCCTCTCGGATTCCTGCTCTTGCTTCAGGAAGGACCTGCTACCCGCCCCCGTCCCCCCAAATTCAGGAAGGGCCCTTCCAGAGCCCGGGGTCGCCCGGAACTTGGGATCGGGCCGGAAGCCCCTGCAAGGCGAGGGGTGGGGGGTGCCTTGGGACGCGTCGGCCAGCCGGGACCCCCTCGCTGGGCCCAGCCCCCTGCGGCGGCGCCTCCCCCCACCCACGCGGCCAGTCCCCGCCCCCGTGCAGCCCCACGGGGAGGGGGTATCGTCGACCTCCTGCAACTCCGACCCCCAACCCCGCCCCCACAGGCCGGGGGCGCACCTGCCGCGCAGCGCCCTCCCTCTCCCGTCGGGCCGCGGCTTTTTACCGAAAAGGAGCAATAAACAGACGTGTGTTGTCCTCACCCGGGAGTGTCGCACCGGGCGGGGAGGGGGCGCAGAGAGTGCCGTGTGTATGCGCGCGCGGCCTGGAAGGCTTGGGTGCGGGGAGGGGGCATCCACGCGACTGGGGGTGGGGGTGGGGGAGGGGGGGGTGGGGCCCGCGCCGCCGGCCGGGGCCACCCACGCTCCTGGAGGCCCTTACTCCCCATTCCCCAACCCCGCACCCCCGCTCCTATCCGCGCGCTTCCGGCTTTGCCAGTCGCTCCCCGCGCCCTGGAGAATCCGCAGCTGGGGGTGGGCTGCGGGGGAGAGGGCGGCTGCCGGCCCCTCGTGGGCCTGGAGGAGGCGGAGACAGCTCCAAGGCCCAGGCCCTGCCCCTCTTCCGGGCCCCCGGGGCTTCCTCCCGAGCAAGATCAGCTTCTGAGACTCGTGGGGGTCGTCCGGGTCCGGCACGGGCTTGGGGGGCTCTCTGCGCCCGGCCGTCCTTGGCCACCGCCCTCTCGGTGCAGCCTCAGCCCACAAGGGTTGCGGGTGGGGGCGGACCCCATAGAGCCCCCATGCCCCCCCACCCCCCCGCAACCCTGGCTGCAGAGGCCATTGTCTGACCCTCGAGGCTCCACGCCCACCTGCACGCCTTTCTCTCCTCCCCCCGTCCCCCTCCCCCCTGCTCCCCTCCAGTCCGCTCCTAGGGTGTCGGCAAGGCCTGGCCCGCCCGAGCTGCAGCACCTGACGGGAAGGCGGGTTCCGAGGCCCGCCGGGGTGCAGCGGGACATTTAGAACTTGCTCAGTTTCAAGGAAGCACAGTGATACCTTCCCTCGTCCTCCCGGAGCAGCGGGTGTGTGCACCGCTAGGTCCTGCTCCCCCCCCCTCCCTCCGTGTCTTCCAGAAGCTGGGTTTCCGGTGCGATAACAAGCAAAAATCAGTATTGGGACAGGAAGCGAGGGTGGTGGCCTCCGGTCTGCGTCTGAAGTTTGAGAAGCTGGGCAGTGCCCGCAGCTGATTAGATAGGACCGCATGCCTGGTGTTTTTGTTTTTGTTTGTCCCAAATGGCTGCTAGGTGGTTAGGTCATAAGTTCTTACTAAGTTGTTTGGACATAAAATAGTTAATAAATAGAACCATCAGGGATTTCTCTTGACCCAGGGACACTGTGAAAACGTTACTGAAGCACTCACGGTACTGTAGATGGAGAAATTTGGGGCGCCTGTGTTAGCACAGAGTAAAGCTCACGAAGCATGGTCAGCTATTAATGGGACGCTGCCCAGGGGACCAGCTGTGGCCCTTCTGTGCTCACTTCTATGGAGGGTGGTTAAACCCCGGGCTGTGCCAATTGCCAGGTTGTCTTGGGAAGATTTAGGGGTCTGGCGTTCATTGCAGGCTGTGAGGGGCTGCCTCTGCCCCCCCCCCCCAGTCCCCAACAGGCTGTCCCAGCCTTGCCCAGGCGAGAGCTGCCCCACCCGCAGCTGTCAGCTGCAAGCAGACCCAGAGACGGCCACGTGGTGTGACCAGGAGCCCCGATTCTGTCTGCCCACTTCCCCATCAGCCTCTGGCAGGGCAGGGAGAGGTCACCAGAGGCAGATGTGGTAATCGCCTTGTGGTGTGGGGTGCCAGCTCAACTTCCTCTTGGAGCTGAGCCAGTAGGGACTCAGCTAAGCATCTCAGGTGAGCAGAGGGGCAGGATGCTGTTTGGAAGGCTGTGCCCCTTCCTGAAGTGTTTGGAAATGGGTAGAAGTGCTGGGAGCACGGTATGGTGAGTGATTAACAGCACCGAAGTATGTGTGTGATTGTGGTTGAAAGGGAAAGTGCAGTCAGGATGTCACTAGGAGAAAAGCTAGAGGACAAGACGTGGGACTGCAGAGCACGGTAAGCCTGTGGTGGACAGTGGCTATGATTAACAGTGTGATTAACATTTCAATAAAAATGTTATTTATTGCACTAAAACAAATGTGCATCACTATTTCAGGGAATTAATAATAGAGTGGTAAATGGGAAAAATGCACCTGTTGAAAAACTATGGACTAGAGTTAACAGTAATATTTTAATATTCTCTGATCAACAGTAAGAAATGTACCACGCTAATGCTAGGAGTCAATAATGGGGGTGAAGGGGAGGAGAGAAAGGGTATGGGATGTTTTAGGACTTTTTTTGGGGTAATGAGAACGTTCTAAACTTGTTTGTGGTGATAAATGCACAACTGTGGTCATACTGTGAACCACTGATTGTATACTGTGGGTGGCTCATGTGAAGTGTGACTAGATCTTAATCAAACTGCTTATTAAAAAAACGAACAAACAGCACACCCAGGGCAGGCAACACGTGCAAAATGATAGCCAGCACGTGCGTACGTGGCATGCAAACACAAGTGAAGGCAACACACGCACACGTGATAGGAATCCCTTGTGCACACAGCAAGCAATAACATGCAGACAACACATGTAAATGCACGTGTTTTAAAATACCATGTATTAAACATGTATGGCAGGCGACACGTATGGCAGGCAACAGCTGTGTGCACAAACACACACACGCACACAGGACAGGCGTGTGACCAGGCATGGAACACGCCTTAGCAGGCTGGCGACTCCTTTATCATAATGTCACATGGTCGTGTATTCATCACCTTGAGCATTTTTTAGAACATTTGCATCACTCCAGAAAAAGAATAAGAAAAAAGAAAAAACTCATACATCCCATACCCCTTACCCTTCCCTCTCATTGACCACTGGTATTTCAATCTACCCATTTATTTTTACCTCTTGTCCTTACCCCCTGTTATTTATCTATTTATTTTACCTTATTTTTTTTTTTACTCATCTGCCCATAACCTGGATAAAAGGAGCGCCAGGCACGAAGTTTTCAGAATCACAATGTCACGTAACATTATATCATTATACAGTCATCTTTAAGAATCAAGGCTGCTGGAACACACCTCAACAGTTTCAGGTACTTCCCTCCAGCCACTCCAATAAGCCATAAACTAAAAAAGTATATCTATATAATGCATAGGAATAACCTTCAGGCTAACCTCTTGACTCTGAAATCTCTCAGCCACTGAAAGCTTGTTTTGTCTCATTTCCCTCTCCCTCCTTTTGGTTAAGAAGGTTTTCTCAAGGCTTGGGTTTTAATGGCCATACAGGAGAAAGCGGAGGGTCAGGAGACCTTATAACCCAGGGAGTTGGTATTAAAATGCTCGGACTATAGAAAAGCGACACCATCAGGGAAAGGTAAATTCGAAAAAATTCCACCCAGAAGTACTGAAAACTGAAGGGAAGTTGAGCTCTGGTTGGAGAAAAAATTGCCATCAGATTTTTGCCTTTTCATGCTGTTTCTATATGACTTCGGATTTCCTGCAAAGGAATGACACCATCTGTATGGCCCAGGAACCACAAGGGTGGAGGAATTCACAGAGGGGCTCCTGACAAAAACAAACAGAAAGCCTCTCTGCATGGATCCCATAATCCTGAACACCCAAGACTCCCTCCCCCTGCATAAGTTTTCTCTGAAGCTGACCTCACAATGCAAAAGTACAGAACACACAAGGAAACAAATCACCTTGAGTGAAGGACAACAGACCCAAAATGGTGCAGAAGGAGAGATCCCCTCCAGGGGCCTCCCAGCAGCATAGAGAGAGAAGTCTCTGTTTCATGCAGCTTCTAAACTGGCTCCCAAGTTATCTCCAGCTCTTGGTATTCACACTCTTGAAGGGTCATTCCCCTGGATTGTGGAACAGACCCCCTGATTTTCTTCTTGCAAAAGGAATACATTCATGGTAGGCAGAATTCTAGGACGGGCTCCAGGAATCTTGGAACTTCACTCTGCTTATAAAGGCCTCCAGTAATCCAAATTAAAGCCCAATCTGGTTCAGTTGGGCCACCCCTGAATTACAACATCATCTTCAAGAGATTCTCTTTATAATGAGTCCACACCCACCAGAATGCGGATTGAGAACGCCAACCTGGGGTACATGATTCAGTCCATCACTTTCAACTTTGAAATATCTTCAAACGTGCAGTACAGTGACAAAAAGAATACAAAGCTCATACAGAGAACTCCAACACTCCCACATACCCAGATCCATCATGTGCTGGCTCGAAAGGATATATGTCCCCTAGAAAAGCCATGTTTTGATCAAAATCCCATTTCGTAAAGGCAAAGTAATCCCTACTTAATACTGTATGTTTGAAACTGTGATCAGATCATCTCCCTGGAGATGTGATTTAATCAAGGGTGGTTGTTAAGCTGGATTAGGCGACGACATGTCTTCACCCATTTGGGCGGATCTTGATAAGTTTCTGGAGTCCTATAGAAGAGGAAACATTTTGGAGAATGAAGGAGATTCGGAAAGAGCAGAGAATGCCGCAGCACCTCGAAGCAGAGAGTCCTTCAGGGAGCTTCATGAAACAGGAAGCCAGGAGAGAAAGCTAGCAGATGACACTGTGTTCACCACGTGCCCTTCCAGCTGAGAGAGAAGCTCTGACTGTGTTCACCATGTACCTTCTCCCTGAGAGAGAAACCCTGAACTTCATTGGCCTTCTTGAACCAAAATATCTTTCCCTGGATGCCTTTGATTGGACACTTCTATAGACTTGTTTTAACTGGGACATTTTCTTGGCCTTAGAACTGTAAACTAGCAACTTATTATATTTTTAAAAGCCGTTCTGTTTCAGGTATATTGCATTCTGGCAGCTAGCAAACTAGAACACACCAATTTTAACATTATGCCACATTTGCAGTATCATTCCATCCATCTATCTAATCAATTTTTCTTTGCTCATCTCAGAGTAGATTGTATATATCATGCTCCTTGATAACGTAATAGTCTCATGTACATGTCATAAGAACAAGGATATTCACTTATGTATCCACTTTGAGTAAAATTATCAAGTTCAAGGCATTTAACATTGATAGAAAACTTACAGACTATGTTCTGATTTTTTCATATTTACCCCAAATGTCCCTTTGTCCTCCATTATTAGATCATATCCAGGATTCCACATAGCACTTAATTACCATTATCTCTTTAGTAGCCTTTTCTTTTTGTTTTTTTAAACATATGTACACAGATTTTCCCATTTCAACCGCACCTAAACATACCATTCTGTGGGATCCATCACATTCGCAAGGTTGTGATACCTTTACACCATCCATTACTAAAACTTTCCATCACCCCAAATTGAAACCCATTACCCATCACATATTAACTTCCCATCACCTCTACCCCTGCCCCTATTAATCTATATGCTACTTTTGGTCTCTGTGAATTTGCATATTCTAGCTATTTGATATAAATGGACTCAAACAATACCTGTTCCTTCGTGTCTTATTTATTCACTAACATGATGTATTCAAGGTTTATCCACGTAGTGGCATGTATCAGAACTTCATTCTGTTTTTTAATGCAATTTAATTGAGATATATTCACATATATATAATCATCCAAAGTATACGATTTATGGCTCACAGTATCATCATATAGTTGTGCATTTATTACCATGATCAATTTTAGAGCATTTTTGTTACTTAAAAAAAATACAAATAAGAACACCCAAAACATCACATGCCCCTTATCTTCCCATATTATTTATTTATTTGTCTTTATTTTCCTACTCATCTGTCGATATATTGGATAAAGGAAGTATCAGTCACAAGGTTTTCTCAAACACATGGTCACACCATAAACACCATGTAGTTATACACTCACCATCAAGTCAAGACTAGTGGGTTGCAGTTCAACAGTTTCAGGTATTTCCTTCTAGATATTCCAATACACTAGAAACTAAAAAGGAATATCTATATAATATATGAGAACAACCTCCAGAATGACCTTTCGACTCTATTTGACATGTCTTAGGCACTGAAATTTCATTTTGTTTTATTTCTTTTGCCCTTTTTGGTCTGGAAGTCTTTTTCAGTCCCACGATGCCAGGGCCAGGCTCATCCCTGGGAGTCATGTCCCACGTTGCCATGGAGAATTACACCCCTGGAGTCATGTTCCATGTAGAGGGGTGGGCAGTGAGTTTATTTGCAGAGTTGTCTCAGAGAGAGAGGCAACAAAAGAGGTTCTCTGGGGCATAATTATGAGGCATAATTATAAGGAGGTTTAGCTTATCCTATGCAGGAATAAATTTTATAAGGACAAGCTTAAGACTGAGGTCTTGGACTATCCAAATGATAGTCCCTAATGCTTGCGATAATATCAGCAATTCTCCAGGTGGGGGAAGTTTAATATTTCTACATTTCCTCCCAGTCCCTCAAGGGGACTTTGCTCATACCTTTTAATTTTATACCCAAATTACTCTGAGATGTATTGGGGTATTACATTAACCTGTCAAAATAACAATATCTCATTACCATTCAAGGGTCCGTGTAATTACGTGGTTTGGATAAACTGACCATCAGGTTAAATTAGATAGTGTATTACAGAAAATATAAATTTTGTACTAGATAAACATCTCTTCCTTTGGTCTCACACAGAGGCTAAAGTTTTTAAACACAGTCAATATCATCCTTTATCCTATATTCTGATTGACCTTAGTCCTAACTAGATCAGATTCATTCATATCTCTAACTGAAGTCTGATCTCTTTTTCAGCCTCTTTAAAAGTTAATGTATGGGGTGTTCTAGTTTGCTAGCTGCCAGAATGCAATATACCAGAAATGGAATGGCTTTTAAAAGGGGTGGTTTAATGAGTTGCTAGTTTACAGTTCTAAGGCCGAGAAAATGTCCCCATTACAACAAGTCTATAGTAATATCCAATCAAAGGCATCCAGGGAAAGATACCTTGGTTCAAGAAGGCCGATGAAGTTCAGGGTTTCTCTCTCATCTGGAAAGGCACGTGGTGAACACGGTCAGGGTTCCTCTCTCAGCTGGAAGGGGACATGGCAAATACGGTGTCATCTGCTAGCTTTCTCTCCTGGCTTCCTATTTCATGAAGCTCCCCGGGAGGCATTTTCCTTCTTCATCTCCAAAGGTCACTGGCTGGTGGACTCTCTGCTTCGTGGTGCTGCAGCATTCTCCTTTCTTCATCTTTTAAAGCCCGGTTTTCAATAACCTTCATACCTCTCTTGCTCTCATCAGCAGCTTTCTCTGCTTCCTCCAGCTTTTGCAGGGCAGTGGTCAGGCGCTCCTGAGCACAGTCCAGCTCCTCATCCCACTGCTGCCAGAGAATGCTGCAGCACCACGAAGCAGAGAGTCCACCAGCCAGTGACCTTTGGAGATGAAGAAGGAAAATGCCTCCCGGGGAGCTTCATGAAATAGGAAGCCAGGAGAGAAAGCTAGCAGATGACACCGTATTTGCCATGTCCCCTTCCAGCTGAGAGAGGAGCCCTGACCGTGTTCACCATGTGCCTTTCCAGATGAGAGAGAAACCCTGAACTTCATCGGCCTTCTTGAACCAAGGTATCTTTCCCTGGATGCCTTTGATTGGACATTACTATAGACTTGTTATAATGGGGACATTTTCTCAGCCTTAGAACTGTAAACTAGCAACTCATTAAATCACCCCTTTAAAAGCCATTCCATTTCTGGTATATTGCATTCTGGCAGCTAGCGAATTAGAACATGGGGTAATGCTGACTTTCAGAGCTGCAGAACTCTAACTCAATCTCACATGTCACCCAAATACCTGAAGTTCCAAAGAGCTCAGCTTCTCCAAATTTTAGAAATTACAGTTAAAACTCAGGAACAGATGTGATTGCCGTTAAGAACTTACAATTTGGAATCTTTACAATATGCTTTATTGAACGTTTTGTACTCCTTAATTGCCATTTGCCCAATCTTTGTCCACGTTACTATCCCCTGATAACCTTTGCTCTAGAATTCAATTCTCAGAGTTTGCATTTTGTAGTTGATCCATATTAGTGAATACCTGCAACATTTGCCTTGTTTCTGGCTTATATCACTCGGCGTAATGTCCTCAAAGTACATTCACCTAGCTTCATTCCCCTCACAGCTTCATACCTTCTTGCAGCCACTCAATGTTGCATTGTATGTGCACTCCACAGTCTGTTTACCATTCGTTTGTGCTGCTGTGAGTAATGCTGCTGGGAATTTCAGTGTACAATATCCGTACAAATCCCTTCTTTCAGTTCTTGTGGGTATATACCTAGAAGTTGGATTGCTGGGTCATATACTTCTTTTTTTTTATTCTTATTATTTATAACACTCACATTGGAATACATAATAAAATAATTCTATAAAATAATGTATTTTATAGCAATTTTCTATTGAAGGAATATCCCTTCCTAACCTTTTCCCCCAAATGTTTACACCTGTTAACAAGTGTTAATCATTGTTAAAATGCAACAGTGGTTTCACTGTCCTGTGGGTTAGGAGAAGTTCCTCAGGAAGAAGTTTCGATCAACTCATTGTTATCTTCTGCAGTTTTCCTTCTCATATAGCTGATAATCCCACATGCTTGGGAAAGCCTCTGTTTCTTCTGTCTATTCATCTAGACATCCGTGCACTTTTCCTGGTTGAGGAAGCTCTTCTACTATATTCTTTTTTTTTTGCAATATGAACATTCTTAACTATATTTAGTTTTCCAATCCATGAACACGGTATGCCCTTCCATTTATTTAGATCTTCTGTGATTTCTTTTAACAATTTCTTATAGTTTTCTCTGTATAGGTCTTTTGTCTCTTTAGTTTAATTTATTCCTAAATATTTTATTCTTTCGGTTGCAATTGTAAATGGATTTTTTTTCATGATTTCCCCCTCAGATTGTTCATTACTAGTGTATAGAAACACTACCGATTTTGGAGTGTTGATCTTGTAATTTGCCACTTTGCTGGACTCATTTATTAGCTCTAGTAGTTTTGTTCCTGATCCCTGGGGGAAAGTTTTCAGTTTTTCCCCATTGAGGATGATGTTAACTGTGGGTTTTTTTCATATATTCCTTTTATCATGTTGAGGAAGTTCCCTTCTATTCCTATCCTTTGAAGTGTTTTCAACAGGAAAGGATGTTGAATTTTGTCAAATGCCTTTTCTGCATCAGTTGAGATGATCATGTGGTTTCTCTGCTTTTATCTGTTGATATAGTTTATTACATTAATTGATTTTCTTATGTTGAACCATCTTTGCATATCTGGGATGAATCCTACCTGATCATGGTGTATAATTCTTTTAATATGCTGCTGGATTCGATTTGCAAGAATTTTGTTGAGGATTTTTGCATCTATATTCATAAGAGATATTGGTCTGTAGTTTTCTCTTTTTGTAATATCTTTGTCTGGCTTTGGTATGAGGGTGATGTTGGCTTCGTAGAATAAGTTAGGTAGCTTTCCCTCCTCTCCAATTTTTTTGAAGGGTTTGAGCAGGATTGGTACTAATTCTTTCTTGAATGTTTGCTAGAATTCACATGTGAAGCCATCTGGTCCTGGACTTTTCTTTTGGGGGAACTTCTTCATGACTGATTCAATTTTCTTTACTTGTGATTGGTTTGTTGAGGTCATCTATTTCTTCTCAAGTCAATGTTGGTTGTTCATACCTTTCTAGAAAGTTGTCCATTTCATCTACATTGTCGAGTATATTAGCATAAAGTTGTTCATAGTACCCTCTCATTACTTCTTTTATTTCTGTGGGCTCAGTGGTTATATCTCCTCTTCCATTTCTGATTTTATTTATTTGCATTCTCTCTCTTCTTTTTGTCACCCTCACTAAGGGTCCATCAATCTTACTGTTTTTCTCATAGAACCAACTTCTGGTTTTGTTGATTTTCTCAATTGTTTTCATGTTCTCAATTTCATTTATTTCTGCTCTAATTTTCATTATTTCTTTCCTTTTGCTTGCTTTGGGATTCGTTTAATGTTCTTTTTCTACTTCTTCCAAGTGGACAGTTAATTCCTCAATTTTTGTTCTATCTTCTTTTATGATATAGGCATTTAGGGCAATAAATTTCCCTCTGAGCACTGCCTTTGCTGCATCCCATACGTTTTGATATGTCATGTTTTCATTTTAATTTTCCTCGAGATATTTACTGATTTCTCTTGTAATTTCTTCCTTGACCCACTGGTTGTTTAAGAGTGTGTTGTTGAGCCTCCATATATTTGTGAATTTTCTGGTACTCTGCCTATTATTGATTTCCAACTTTGTTCCTTTATGATCTGTGTTAGTTAGATTCAGTTGTCAACTTTGCCAGGTGAGCACACCTAGTCTTGTTGCTGCGGACATAAGCTAACCGTACGTGAACCTCATCTGTTGCCAATTACCTCTACAGTCAGCTAGGAGGCGTGTCTGCTGCAATGAGTGACGTTTGACTTAATTGGCTGGTGCTTAAATGAGAGAGCGCAACGTAGCACAGCCTAAGCAGCTCAGCATTCCTCATCTCAGCACTCGCAGCTCAGCCCAGGCCTTTGGAGATGCAGAAAGAAGTCACCCCGGGGAAAGTTGTTGGAACCCAGGGGCCTGGAGAGAAGACCAGCAGAGACCATCCTGTGCCTTCCACGTAAGAAAGAACCTCAGTGGAAAGTTAGCTACCTTTCCTCTGAAGAAACAACAAAATAAATCCCCTTTTATTAAAAGCCATTCCGTCTCTGGTGTGTTGCATTCTGGCAGCTAGCAAACTAGAACATGATCTGAGAAAGTGTTTTGTATGATTTCAATCTTCTTAAATTTATTGAGACTTGCTTTTGATGCAGCATATGGTCTATCCTTGAGAATGATCCATGAGCACTTGAGAAAAAGGTGTATCCTCCTGTTGTGGGGTGTAATGTCCTATAAATGTCTGTTAAGTCTAACTCATTTATTATATTATTCAAATTCTCTATTTATTTATTGATCCTCTGTCTAGATGTTCTGTCCATTGATGAGAATGGGGAATTGAAATCTCCAACTATTATGGTGGATGTGTCTATTTCTCCTACATGAGTGTTTGCCTCATGTATTTTGGAGCATTCTGGCTCAGTGCATAAATATTTATGATTGTTATGTCTTCTTGTTGAATTGTTCCTTTTATTAATACATAGTGTCCTTTGTCTCTTTTAACTGTTTTACATTTGAGGTCTGATTTGTTGGATATTAGGATAGTTACTCCTGCTCTTTTCTGACTGTTATTTGCATGAAATATCTTTTCCAACCTTTGACTTTCAACCTATGTTTATTCTTGGGTATAAGATGTGTTTCCTGTAGACAGCATATAGAAGGATCCTGTTTTTTAATCCATTCTGCCAGTCTGTGTCTTTTGATTGGGGTGTTTAAACCATTAACATTTAGTGTTATTACTGTACAGGCAGTACTTTCTTCTACCATTTTGTCTCTTGGATTTTATATGTCATATCTAATTTTTCTTCTTTTTACTTTTACTGATAGACTTCATTTCTACACTCTTCTCCACACCTCTTTCTCCTGTCTTTTCATATCTGTCTCTAGTGTTCCCTTTAGTATTTCTTGCAGAGCCAGTCTCTTGGTTACAAATTCTCTCAGTGATTTTTTTGTCTGAAAATGTTTTAATTTCTCCCTCATTTTTGAAGAACAGTTTTGCTGAATATAGAATTCTTGGTTGGCAGTTTTTCTCTTATAGTAATTTAAATATATCATCCCACTGTCTTCTTGCCTCAATGGTTTCTGCTGAGAAATCTATGCATCATCTTATTTGGCCTCCCCTGTATGTGGTGGATTGCTTTTCTCTTGCTGCTTTCAAGATTCTCTCTTTCTCTTTGACCTCTGACATTCTGATTAGTAAGTGTCTTGGGGTACGTCTATTTGGATCTGTTCTGTTTGGGGTACGCTGCACTTCTTGGATCTGTAATTTTAAGTCTTTCATAAGAGTTGGGAAATTTTCAGTGATAATTTCCTCCATTAGTTTTTCTCCTCCTTTTCCCTTCTCTTCTCCTTCTGGGACACCCACCACATGTACATTCATGCATTTCATGTTGTCATTCAGTTCCCTGAGTCCCTGCTCATATTTTTCCATTCTTTTCCCTGTATTTTCTTTTGCTTATTAGATTTCAGATGTTCCATCCTCCAGTTCACTAATCGTATGTTCTGCCTCTTGAAATCTCCCATTGTAGGTTTCCATTGTTTTTTTCATCTCTTCTACTTACCTTTCATTCCCATAAGTTCTGTGATTTGTTTTTTCAGACTTTTGATTTCTTCTTTTTGTTCATACCTTACCTTCTTTATATCCTCCCTTAATTCACTGATTTGATTTTTTATGATTTTTCATGTCTGTTTGAACATTCTGAATTAATTCTTTCAACTCGTGTATCTCATTTGAATTGTTGGTTTGTTCCTTTGACTGGGCCATATCTTCAATTTTTCTAATGTGATTTGTTATTTTTTGCTGGTGTCTAGGCATTTAATTACTTTAATTAGTTTATTCTGGGGATTGTTTTCACTTTTTTACCTAGGATTTTCTTGCTGGATGACTTTGTTGACTATCTGTTCTTTGACATTCAGTTCAGCTTTTTCTGGACCTCTAGCTTAGGTTTTGTTTAACAGAGGAGAGTTTTTCAGTTCTTGTTTTCTTGTTTCTTGCCCTGCTTGTATGGTGCCTTTTTTCCCCCACCCTTAGGAGGGTCTACGTAGGTATTATAGATCCCAGCCGGATTTTCCCAGACCAAACCGGCCTCCTATCAGGGGAAAAGAGTCACCCGCATCAGTTTTCCCTGAGGGTGAGACCTAGCAGGTTGAAAGACTTTCCTGTGAAGTCTCTGGACTCTGTTTTTCTTGTCCTGCCCAGCATGTGGCGCTTGTCTGCCTGCGGGTCCCACCAGCATAAGGTGATGCAGTACCTTTAACTTCAGCAGGCTCTCCCTGCTGGGGGCGTGGTGGAGACAGAGGAGAGGTTGTCGGCTGGTTTTAATGGCTTCAAATTGCCAAGCCCTGGGGTCTGAATTCCTTGAGGGAGGGATTCCACCTGAGCTGGGCCCCACCCCTCTCCTGGGGACGGCACAGGCTCCAGACAAGCTCTCAAAGAAGCTCAATTCTGCCTATGCCCAGGGCAGTGGAGCCCGAGAAGCCTTGCAGCTGTATCCAAAGAGCAGTCAAGCCGTAGAAACACAGCCACCAAAACGAAAGAGAAAAATCTTTTTCAGAGCAGAACCCCCATTCCTTGGGTTTGCCAATCAAGAGATTAAGTCGGTACATTGCTCTGTGTATCTCCAGGTTCTATGAGTCCCCTCCTTTCCTGCAGGGCCCAGACCTTTTCAAATCCCAAAAAAAACTCTGTTTTTTTTTTTCTTTCTTTTTTCCATCAGCCCTGCCCCCTTTGCACGTGGCAAAACCCAGCAACCTCCGCTTTGACTTGAGGTTCAGCTGAGCTGGGGGCCTATTTTTAGTAGTTAGAATTTGTGAATTAATTCCACAATTGGTGTTTGGCTGGGCTCAGCCCCTGCTGCTGGTAAAGTCTCTTTCCTTTCCCCTCTGGGAAGCAGCCTGTAGGGAAGGGGGGTCGGGCGCCACGGCTTGGGGAACTCACGGTTCTGGGGGGGCTCGCAGCCGGTCCAGAGTGGGGTACGCTGTGTGTCTGGTCACTGATGTGGCCCCAGCAGTTGTTCTGGCTATTTGCTAGCTGCTCTGGAGGATGAACTAAACCCCACACCTCGCTAAGCTGGCCCATCTGGGGTCATATGCTTCTATATTTAATTTTTTGAGGCACCTCCAAGCTGTTTTTCTCAGTGGCCATCCCATCGTACATTGCACCAACTGTCCAAGCATTGGGGTCCCACCGCCTCCTTGTCTACCCTTGTGATGCTGTGTTGTTGTTGTTTGTTTTTTTTTTTAGATTGCGAAATATAACGTATGCCCAAGAAAGCAATACATTTCAAAGTACCTTGTAACAAGTAGTTACAGAACAGATTGTTTTGGTTTTTTCAGTGATCACCATCTAGGGGGTGTTAAGTGGTATCTCACTGTAGTTTGATTTGTATTTCCATAATGACTTAATATGTTGAGATTCTTTTCATGTACTTATTAGCCATTCTGTCTTCTTTGGAAGAATGCATATTCGAACCCTTTGCTCATTTTTTAAAAGTATTTTTATTATAAACAATGAACAAACATACAAACTTTCTTGGTTACAATCAATGGCTCACAATATCATCACGTAGTTGTGTATTCATCACCATAGTCATATTTTTTTTTTGAACACTTGCATCTCTCCAGCAAAAGAAAGAAAAAACTCATACATCCCATACCCCTTACCACTCCCTTTTATTGACTACTAGTATTTCCATCTACTCAATTTATTTTAACTTTTGTCCCCCCTATTATTTGTTTATTCCTTATCCATATTTTTCACTCATCTGTCCATACCGTAGATAAAAGGCCCATTTTTAAATTGGGTTATTTATCTTTTTTGTATATGAGTTCTTTATAGATTCTGGATGTCACCATGATTTTTTTTTTTTTTTTTTAGCTTTTTTGGATATTTATTTTTCACAAAATCTAATCACAACATAATTCTTTATAATCATATATTCATTAACTTACACTTTCTCCTGATTTGTAGCAGTTGTTCCACTTTAAAGGAAGTGCAGGTACGTTGTGTGTTTACTGCAGTTTGCTGTGGCCAGGTCATGGGGTGGCCATGGCCGTGGGGGCGACAGCTGAGCCAGCCTGGGAGGGGCCCGGGGCCGCCCCTCAGCCCTCCTTGGGGCTGGTCCTGGGGAAGCTGGCAGGGTTTGGGGCTGTATTTCTTGAAGACAGGAGACCAAGTCCTAGTCCCTGTGGATTTCCATGGGAACTGGTGATACAGTTACTGTTGGATTTTTTGCTGTTCTCATGTTTCTCAATCGGTTAGAAGTCAACTTAGTGTGGGAAGGGAGAAAAAGCCTGCTGTAAAACTTTCTGCACTAACTGAAGAAAAATGTGAAAATTTAGTCTTGTTCAGAACGAGTACAAAGTCCTGGAGTCATCTTTAAAGGAGGCCAGCTTTGAGACGGGGTCATCCAAAGCCCAAAGTTTGGAGTTTCCTTCCTCTTTTAGGAAACCTGTGAAAAGCTAAACAGGTCCCATTCTCAACTTGAGGATGAAATACTATTTCTAGAAAAAGAAGGAAAAGAAGCGAAATTTAAACATTCCAAACAAAATGCAATTGATGGTAGATATTTCAAAAAAAGATACAGTCCCTAGAAGATGAATCAAAACCCCTCAGATCACAAGTAGCTGAAAAGCCAAACCAACCTTCAAAATAGTTCAAATGAATGAAACATGATTTAAGTTAGCCATTAAAGATGTTTTCAATGAAAACGCCCGACTTCAGGAAAGACAGAGTCAGCTTTTACAAGAAGCTGAAGAATGAGTGAACTTAATAAACAGAAAATAACATTCGAAGATTCCAAACTACACGTGGGACAAGTTTTGAATGATAAAGAAAATCAGATCAAATCTTTGACTGAATACTTGCTAAAAATGCAAGAGTGGGCTGCGGTCCTTGGAGAAGGCATAACGGATGATGATGGCTTTGGAAATGGAGACGGAAGAGTGAATCAGAAAACGGTGCCTGCTCAGATAATCGGCCAAGAGGAGCTTTGAAGAAACTGATTCATGCTGCTAAGCTAAATGCTTCTTTAAAAACCCTAGAAGGAGAAGGAAAACAAATTTACACTAAGCTATCTGAAGTGGATAAAACAAAGGAAGAGCTTACAGAACATGTAAAAAATCTCCAGACTGAGCAAGCATCTTTGCAGTCAGAAAATACACAATTTGTAACCGAGAATCGGAAGCTTCCGCAATTGTAATGGCTGAACTGTATCATGAAAATGAAATGAAATTGCACAGGAAGTTAACTGTAGAAGGAAACTGCTGATCAGACAAAGAGGAGAAACTGTCCAAAGTAGATGAAATTCTCAGAAGACCTGGAGACCTACACAAAACGAGCCAGAGATCTTTTTTTATTTATTTTATTTTTATTCAGAAATCTTCACACATACACATCGTATACATGGTATACAATCGATGGCTCACAATATCATCACATAGTTGTGTATTCATTACCATGATCACTTTTTAGAACATTTGCATCACTCCAGAAAAAGAAAAAGGAAAACACTCATACATACCATACGTTTTACCCCTTCTTTTCATTGACCACTAGTGTTTCCATCTACCCAATTTACTTTACCCTTTGTCCCCGTTATTATTTATTTATATATTTATTCATATTTTTTACTCATCTGTCCATACCCTGGATAAAAGGAGCATCAGACACAAGGTTTTCACAATCCCACAGTCTCACTGTAAACATTGTATCTTTATACAATAGGCTTCAGGAGTCAAGGCTGCTGGAACACACTTCAACAGTTTCAGGTTCTTCCCTCCAGCCACTCCCATACACCATGAACTAAAAAGGGATATTGGTATAATACATAAGAATAACCTCCAGGATAACCTCACAACTCTGTTTGAAATCTCTCAGCCACTGAAAGCTTATTTTGTCTCATTCCTCTCTTCCCCCTTTTGGTCGAGAAGGTTTTCTCAATCTCTTGCTGCCGGGTCCCGGCTTATATTGGGATTTCTGCCCCACATTGCCAGGGAGATTTACACCCCTGGGAGTCATGTCCCACGTGGGAAGGAGGGCAGTGAGTTCACCTGCTGAGTTGAGCCAGAGATCTTGAAGAAGAATTGGAGAGAACCATTCATTCTTATCAAGGCAAATTATTTCCCCTGAGAAAAAAAGCTCATGATAATTGGTTGGCAGCTCGGACTGCTGAAAGAAATCTCAACGATTCAAGAAAAGAAAATGCTCACAACAGACGAAAATGAACTGAAGCCAAGTTTAGATTGGAACGTTTAGAAAAAGATCCTGATTCACTTGATGTTCCAGGTACAGCATTTGGCAGGGAGCTTTCCCCATGTGGTCCCTCACGCTTGGGTCGATCTTCATCCAAAACGAGAGCTTTTCTCTCTCTTCCAGCCTTGTTGGGGGGTCCACTCAGATGCTCACCTTTGCGCCCAGGGGAAGGAGGAAGAGGCGTACGAAGACCAGAGAATCCTCTAGACCATCGGACTCCCCATGAAAGAGGAGAGTCAGGTTGTGATAGGTTACCTGATGCTATCAGAGCACTTCTGACAGGGGATCCCGGGCACCCCCGTGAGCTCAGAGACAACGGTTGATGATCCCTCCATCAGGCCAACTGTACCCTCATCCGCTCGTCTTCCACAAAGGCAAGACAGGTTTTATTCTGACTCTGGTAGATTCTCTGGACCAGCAGAACTCACAAGTTTTAATAAGCCTTCTGCAGATAAGACAGATGGGCCAATGTCCTCAGAAGTGGAATCCAGTAGGAGTGGTGTCAAAGATGGGCTTGGTCATTTAAATGTTCCTGATTCGTCTCTGCCTGACGAAAGCGAAGCACCTGCCCCTGGCTTTGTCCCTTCACTTTTCTCCAGCCAGAGATCCATTGTAGCCAATGGATCCAAGGGGACCATTCATGAGAAGAGGGCCTCTTATTCCTTCACCTCCTCAGGAAGCGTGTGTGGAGCTCCCCAAGATTATTTTCCACCAGAGGTCTTCCCTGCCCCATCACATCCCCTGTTAGCAATGAGAAATGTCTGTTCACTGAGGGGTTTTCCTCTTTATCTTCCCCCGAGAGCTGGATTTTCCTGCTACCCCCCCATATTTATTATTATTATTACTGATAAAACAATATACAAACACAAACGTTCTTAACATACAAGCATTCCATACGTGGTGTACAATCCATGGCTCACAATATCATCACATAGTTCCATATTCATCACCATGATCATTTTTAAAAACATTTGCATCGCTCCAGAAAAAGAAATGAAAAAAGAAAAAACTCACATATCCCTTACCCCTTACCTCTCCCTCTCACTGACCACTAGTATTTCCATCTACCCAATATATTTTAACTTTTGTTCCCCCTATTATTTGTTTATTTTGTTATCCATATTTTTTACTCATCTGTCCATACCCTGGATAAAAGGAGCATCAGACACAAGGTTTTCACAATCACACAGTCACTTTGTAAATGTTATATCTTCATAGAATCACCTTCAAGAAACAAGGCTCATGGAAGTACCTCAACAGTTTCAGGTACTTCCCTCCAGCCACACTAGTACACCATAAAATAAAAAAGAATATCTATATAATGCATAAGAATAACTTCCATGGTGTCTTCTCGACTCTGAAATCTCTCAGCCACCAAAATTTTATTTTTTCTCACTTCTCTCTTCCCCTATTTGGTCAAGAAGGCTGTCTCAATCCCTTGATGCTGGGTCCCAGCTCATCCCAGCATTTCTGTCCCACCTTGCCAAGGAGGTTTACACCCCTGGGAGTCGTGTCCCACGTAGACAGGGGGAGGGTGGTGAGTTCATCTGCTGAGTTGGCTTAGAGAGAGAGGCCACATCTGAGCAACAAAAGAGGCTCCCTGGGCCACCCCCCATCTTGAAAGTCGAAGTGACTTCCCTCCAGGGTTAATTCCACCTTCAAATGAGTCTAGAACTGGACATCCAGAACCACAACAAGAAACTTGATAGTATTTTTGGTGTCTCTTCAAAAGTCACTTTGCTTATCTCTCCATTTCAGTTTAAGTAACTGCTGTTACCCGAGTAATTATTCTTTTGCACAATTTGAAGCTGAATGAAATTATAATTCTGACGATAGTATTTTGTAAATAAAGATGATTTAAATATGAACCTTAGGAGTAAACTATTTCCGTTTTATTTTATTCTAGATTGTATAGTTATTTCAATTTGATTATCACACCATTACATAAATAATAATGGGAACTTTAGATATGTAATCTTGTAGTTGGGGGTGTTTTAAGCTCCAAAGGCTGTGTCTCTGTGCCAAGAATTGTATTTACATCAGCTGTAGACCAATGTGAAAGTAACTTTATGCTTAATTAAATAAAGTTTAATTGGTTTAAAGATTTGTTTGGCTTTGATAGAAATTAAAAATAAGCTCATTTTTCCATTAAAAAAGGACATATGTATTTATTAAAGATTTAGAAAGCACAAGGAAAAAGGAGAAAAATCACCTATGAACCTACCACCCACTTATAAGATATTGATATGTTTTTCTTCCAATACTTTTTTAATGCCGGTTTCCTTTTTTAAAAACATGGTTTCAATTATATTGCAAATACTGATTAGAGCCCTGTTTTTTTTCATATTATATTGTAATTTATGTATTTTTTATAAACTCTCTGTAAGCATTATTTTAATAGATATGAAATCGTAAATGAAATAGATATATGGTGATTTATTTCATATTTTCCCTCCTTTGAAGTGGTTATCTGCTTATCGTTATTAAAATAGCTCTAAAGTAAATATCTTGGTGCAGAATTTCCCTTTTCTAGATTTTAGACTATTTCCTTTTTCAACTTTTTAATTGTAAAATATAATATGTGTACAAAGCAAAGAAAAAGGCAATACTTTTCAGAGCACACGTCAACAAACAGTTAGAGAACAGAGCTCAGAGTTTGTCATGAGCCACCATTCCACCATCAGATTTTTCCTCCTAGCTGCTCCCAAACACTGGAGGCTGGAAGGAATATTGATATGGTGATTCAACAGCCATACTCATTTGTTACATCCTGTTTTCTCTGTTATACCTCCTGCTTCTCCTTTGGTCCTTCTCCCAAACTCTAAGGCTCGCTGGGCAATGCCAGCCCTAACTTTTCTATGTTGAGAAGGGATGTCCACACTAAACGATAAGGGGTTATACTCAATTGATAATCTTGGAGAGGCTGGTCCCTCTGAGTTTCAGGATTTATCTGACCTAGAAATACTCAGAATTATAAGTTCCAGGAAGGCAAACCTAGTGCATGAAACCTTACGGAGTCTCAATTTGAGCCCTAGGTGTTCTGAAGAGTCAACACGAGCGATGTTTAGCAAACCATGGCCATTTGCACTGTCTAACTTATGAAGCTTGCATAAGAGCAGCCTTCAGAAGAGCCTCTTGACTCCATTTGGTCTCTCTTAGCCATGATGCCTTATTTTATTACCCTTCTTTTCCCTCCTTTTGTAAGGAAGGCATTGTTGATCCCAGGGTCCCAGGGCCAGACTCATCCCAGGGAGTCCTGTCCCACGCTGTCAGGGAGATTTTCACCCCTGAATGTCCTGTCCCACGTAAGGACAGGGGCAATGATTTTCCTTGCAGTATTGGGCTTAGAGAGACAGCGGCCACATCTGAGCAACAAGGAGGCTTCCTGGAAGCAACTCTTAGGCTTCATTATCACCATGACATTTTGACTGATGACAGAAATAAGCCACATTATATGAATTGAATTTGCATGTGTTTAATTATTAGTTTTAGATGTGTAAAGCCTAAATTATATGTTATAATTAATGGAGTAAACTTTGACATAGTATTTGAATCTCATCACTCCAGAGCAAGGAACACAACCAGGAGAGCATATCAGTGAGTGCACATGACATTTGTTTAAATACGCTAGTAATATTGTTGATCACTTTAACTTAATCTATAATTTCTCTTCTGTGAAGCATTATGGAGGCAGGCGGGGGTCTTAACAACCTGGGGTGTAGATGTAATTGGCAGCCTATACAAGTCATATTGACGAACATCCTAATGAGGGAATGTGAGAATACAGCCTTTGGTCAGAGAGGGCCAATAAAACCATAATCCTGGTAGAACCTAAATCTAGCATTGTTAATTCATGGGTAAGATAGTATCATTGTATCCCAATATGTTTCTTTATCTGGGAATAATTTGGAGCTGTCCTTTTTTGAGGAGCCTAATATTTTCAAAAGGAGGTCTGGTAGTGGCATAAGATAGGCATATAGATCAATGGAATAAAATTGAGTGTCCAGAAATAGACCATTACATTTAGGTAAATTGATTTTTGACAAATATGGCAAGCTAAGGCATTGAGGGAAAGAACCATCTTTTCAGCAAGTGGTCTCCCCAACAAAGTGGACCACTTTGTTGGACAGGA
Organism: Tamandua tetradactyla; assembly: GCF_023851605.1. Lineage (NCBI taxonomy): Eukaryota > Metazoa > Chordata > Mammalia > Pilosa > Myrmecophagidae > Tamandua > Tamandua tetradactyla. The sequence continues at coordinate 6,691,835 of NC_135335.1, forward strand.
TATCCACTTGCAAAAGAGTGAACTTGAAGCCCTACCTCGCACCATATACAAAGTAACTAAAAATGAATTATAGACCTGAATGTAAGTGCTAAAACTATAAAACTCTTTAAAGAAAACATTGCAGTAAATATTCGGGAACTTGGGTTAGACAATGGTTTCATAGATATGATACCACAGTGACAAAAGAAAAAATAAATTATACTTCAGCAAAAGTAAAACCGTTTATGCTTCAAAGGACACCATCAAAAACTGAAAAGACAACCCACAGAATGGGAGAAAATGTTTGCAAACCACATGTCTAATAAGGACCCCAATCAAGATGGCAGAATGAAATGCTTCAGGGCTCCGTCTCCCTACAGAGATTTCAAACAACTGGCAAGAAATCACAGAAACATCTTTCTCAAAGCCTGTCATGTTCAGGTTCATGGGTCAACTTAGCCAAGTGGTGGTACCTGTTTGTCTGGTTGGGCCAGTGCTGGCCTGTCTGTTGCAATGAGGACATTTCATAGAATTAAATCATGATCACGTCAGCTGCATCCACAGCTGATTCCATTTGTAATCAGCCAAGGGGAGTGTCTTCTGCAATGAGTGATGCTTAATCTAAACACTGGAAGTCTTTTAAAGTGGATTCAGAAGAGACCGGCTCTCTTTCTGCTTTGGCTAGCTAGCCTCTCCTGTGGACTTCATCCAGACCCTCCATCGGAATTGTCGACTTCACAGCCTACCCTGCAGATTTTGGACTCTGTGTTCCCGCAGTCACATGAGACATTTTTATAAATTTTATATTTGCAAGTGTTCCCTGTTGATTCTGTTTCTCTAGATAACTCTAACTAATACAAAGCCCCCCAAAAACAGTTAAAGGATTACAGTAATAGAGAAAGCACCAGATCAAGAAAAAGACTATTTAAAAGTGGTAGAACTTTGTGGTGCCCTGGATGGGCTCCCCTTCACCCCTCACCACAACTAGGTGCAGAGCCAGCCTGGGTTCCCAGGGTAGATACCTAGTCCTGATTCTGGAGGCAGTAGAGTAACCCTTGAGCCCATACTGGGGGCAGTATGTCTTGCCCAGTCTGTCTGGTGGTGGCCTGAGAGACTCACCGTCCCAGAACTTCCCTGTGTGTAGAAAGTGGCTCACCAAGCTGTCCTACAGAATGCTGTAGAAGAATAGTCAAGTTGAGCTGTCTGGGGCAAGCGATTGATGGGTATAAGACATAAAGTGCCTAACTTGAGAACATGAAGAAACCATTTCCTAGAAAAGAGGGGACATTTGGAACCAAGTAAATGGGGGAATTCCTAAGGCCACACATCATGCCTAAGACAAGATGCATGCACAGCAAGGATCAGGGAGGCATCTATGCTTTGGCCTAAATCTATTCTCTAAATTCATTGCATAGATAAGCTCTGAAGGAGAGCACTCTCACATGTCAGTCTGCAAAGACTTGGAACGTTTTTTATTTTTTTCTTCTTTCTTTCTTTTTTTTTTTCCTTTGTTATCTTTTGGCATTTAAGGAAAGTTATGTCATAACACTAACTGGATACAAGGATAAGAAGCCAATGCCTCAGAGTCTAAATTCCACTGAAAACACATCAAGATACCAAGATGTCGAAGTTCAACAAAACTTACAACACATACCAGGAAGCAGGAAGCAATGGCCCAGGCAAAGGAGAAGATTAAAGCATTAGAAATCGTCACTGAGGAGGATAAGACCTGGGACATTCCAGACAAAGATGTTAAGAAAGTGGTCCTAAATATGTTCAACATCTAAAGGAAATCAGGAAAATCAGAGATGAACACAAAGAGAATATCAATATAGAGATAGAAATTTTAACAGAAGTTAAAAATCCCCTAGAGGAATTCCACAGCAGATTGGAGCTGTCAGAAAAAAGCATCAGTGAACTTGAAGACAAGATAATTGAAATCATTCAGATGGAGGAACATAAAAAAGAAAGAATGAAGAGAAGTGAACAGATCATGAGGAACCTGTGGGACACCATCAGGTTACCGTATGTGCATTGTGAGAGTTGCAGCAGGAGAAAGAAAAGGGCAGAGAGAATATTAGAGATAATGGCTGAAAATTTCCCTAATTTAACGAAAGACATTAATATACACATCCAAGACACTCAACGAACACCAGACAGGGAAAACCCAAACAAATCCACACCATGACGTAGTATAGTGGAACTGCTGAATGCCAAACAGAGAGAGATTCTGAAACCTGTGAGAGAGAAGTAGCATGTCACATACAAGGGAGACTCAGAGAACCACAAAAATGTGTGCAAGTCAATACTGATGTGGCACACAATGGCCTTTTACCGAGGTGACCATGCATTGGGGAGAAGGAAATGACCAGACATTGGGGGATTATTAGACATTAGCTCTGAACTGACATGAATTCCCGGAGACCCAACACATCCCTGTGTAGGGCCCACTGGGCAGAGAAGGGCCTTATGGCGGTCAGGTGATCACTGAGTAGAGACTGTAAACTTTACATCAACTTTAACTTTCTAGCACTTCATAACTGGAATTAAGGTGGTTACCTAAGTGAATATCCTGTTTGTAAGATACGTACATGGAAGTACTATGTGTTCAAGGAGTATGATGTGTGCAACCTGCTCTCAAATGTTCAGAAAATAGATAGATTATAGATAGACAGACAGAAAGATTTACTGTATCTGGTCGGGATCTTAGATGAAAGGTCATTTATTCCCCCTTTCCTTTATCATATGATGGTATGATAAACTTCGTATTTTAAAAAAACATTTTTTAATTGTTAAATATAACATATATACAAAGAAAAGAAAGAAAAAAACAATGATTTTCAAAATGCACTTCAACAAGTAGTTACAGAACAGATTTCAGAGGTTGTTATGGTTTACCATTACACCATTTCAGATTTTTCTTCTAGCTGCTCCAAAGCACCAGAAGCTAGAAGAATTTTCTTTGTGTGTGAAAAATAACATATATACAAAAAAGCTATAAATTTCAAAGCACAGCACCACAATTAGTTGTAGAACAAATTTCAGACTTTGACTTGGGTTACAATTTCACAATTTTAGGTTTTTACTTCTAGCTGCTCTAAAATACTGGAGTCTAAAAGAGATATCAATTTAATGATTCAGCATTCCTATTCATTTGTTAAGTCCTATCTTCTCTGTATAATTCCACCATCACCTTTGATCTTTCCATATCTCTCTTTGGGGTTGTTTGGAAGGGTCTGTCACTAATATGGGGTAGTGAAATGGAACTATCTGATGTTCTGGAGAGGTTGAGCCCTCTAGATTTCAGAACTTATCTGGACGAGGGACCCATCTGAAAGTTGTAGGTTTCTGGAAAGTTTTTCTAGTGCCTGGAACCCTTGTGGAATCTTATATATTGCCCTAGGTGTTCTTTAGGATTGGATGGAATGGTCCTGGTTGGGGTTGGCAGGTTATGATAGGTAGCAAGATCTAACGGACCCTTGCGTAAGAGTAAACTCCAGAGTAGCTTCTTGACTCTATTTGAACTCTCTCTGCCATTGATGCTTTATTAATTACACTTCTTTTCCCCCTTTTGGTCAGGATGGAATTGTTGATCCTATGATGCCACATCTGGATTCATCCCTGGGTGTCATTTCCCATGCCATTATGACAATTTTTTTTCTTATAGTAATTTCATCTTTACCTTTTGCAATCAGGATATTTTAGGGAGAATTTTTCTTAATTTTTTTCTTTAGGAATCTCAGTGTGGGTCAGAAGATTGCAACAGAAGTGTATTTGACCTGTGGGGCTCTGAGTGGACCATCTTCCATTAGAAACATGAACCTCTGAACCCCATAGTATGCTTCCTCACATGAGAAAGTGCTGGGGAAGTGCTGGGGGTCAGTGCCTGGCTGAGGCACCTGACCATGGCCCCATTCTCTTTAGTGAATGAGCCTGGCATGAACTAGGGTGGAGATGGGGTCAGGACCCTCAGCCTCCATTTCCTTTGTGAGTGTCTATGTGTAGGACTAAAGCTGTTGTTTCAGGTCTTTAGATTGTATGGTGACAAATCACCATACTTTTCCATCATTTCCGTAAATCAGAAGGTGGAGAATCCCCAGTCCTGGTCATCAGGAACTCCCCCAGTACCATCAGCCCCTGGAACCCAGTCTTGGTTCTGCTAGGCAGTTGCTGCAGGAGATTATGGGGACTTGGTATTGTTGGGGTTCAGGGCCTCCCATATTCCTCTTCGGGCACAGAGCGGTCTTTACTTAGGCCTAGAGCAGGGTGCTGGGGGCGAGAAACCCCTTCTGCAGGGTGAGGTTTCCATGGAGGGCCGTCTCTCCAGTTCGTATAGCAGTAAAAGCTTTTTTTGCCCTCTCATAAAACACAAGCTGCTCTATCGTCCCCGGGACTTCCATGCGACCTGCCCAAGAAAGGAGGGCCCTGCAGCCTTCCTACACTGGAGTCTGGAGGCCCCTCACTCTGTCACTGGGCACCAGCTCCAAGAGAGCAACCAGCAGACGGTGTAGCAGCACGGCCTCCAGGAACCTCAGGATTCCCAGGTCATCTTCGTAGATCTCCATGGACCACACTGGCAGATGGAGAGGGTGGAAAATTTGCCTTGCAAGGGTGATCTTGTCTCCATATCCCAACTGTGCCAGGGCACAGAGCCGTTCTGGAGAAAGCAGCTTAGAGGTACCCTTCAAACCCACCAGGGTCATCACTGGCAAGAAGCATGGTGACCCCTCTATTTCCCTTTTAGTCTTCCCCATGGGCAGGGACCAGGAACCGAACCCAGGTCTCTGGCATGGCAGACGAGAACTCTGCCTGCTGAGCCACCATAGCCCGCCCCTCTCTATTTCCATTTATGCTTTTCCAAAGCTTTTGGGTGTTGAGCTCTGTGGTGGCTTGGAGTTATGCACCATGGAAAAACATGTTCTTAATATCAGTCAATTCCTGTGGGTGTGAACTCATTGTAAATAGGAACTTTTGGTGAGGTTACTTCAGTTAAGGTTTGGCTCTCCTGAGTCTGGATGGGTCTTAATCCTATTATTGGAGCCCTTTATAAGTAGGATGAAGTTCAGACACACAGAGAAAAAGACCTGGGAAGAAGCCAGAAGTCCATGAAATGGAAAAAAATGAACAGAATTTTGAGGGACCTGTGGGATGCCATCAAATGTACCAGCATACACATTATGAGAGTCCCAGAAAGACAAGAAAGAGAAAGGGGCAGAAAAAAGTATTTGAAGAAATAATAGCTGAAAACTCCCCAGATCTATGAAAGACATGATTATATATACATCCAGCAATCTCAACAAGCTCCAAGCAGGAGAAATCCAAAGAGATCCACACCAAAACACATGATCGTCAAATTGTCAAAAACCCAAAGACAAAGATGATTTTTTTTTTGTAGCAGCAGAGAGGAGGGTCTCATCACATATGAGGGATGCTCAGGAAGATTAACAGCCAATTTCTTATTATCCAAAGCTATAGAGACCAGAGGGAAGCGATACGATATATTTAAAGTCGTTAGAGAAAGAAAACTGCCAATAAAGAGTTCTATATCTGGCAAAATAATCCTTCAAGAATGAAGCAGAAATGAAGACATTTACAGATAACAAAACCTGCAGAGTTCATTTCCAGAAGACTGCTTTATAGGAAATGCTAGAGGAAGTCCTTCAGGCTGAAATAAAAGGACACTGAACAGTAACTTGAAGCCATAAGAAGAAATGAAGAAATAAAGACTATTGGTAAAGGTAACTGCATAGGTAAATATAAATCCTATATAGTGTGCTCTTTGTAACTTCTTTTTCCCCCTAAATGACTTAAAAGCAAATGTATAAAAGAATAATTAAAATTTATATGTAGGGGCAAATACTGTATTAAGATATAATAAGAGACAACAGCGTATAAAGGAAAAAGGATGGAAATGTATAAGAGTAGAGCATGTGTTTATACTGAAACCAAATTGGCATTATTGAAGTTAGATTGCTGTAAGTTTAAGATGTGGTGATTAGACCCTCCCCCTCTCTGCGTGGGACATGACTCCCAGGGGTGTGGACCTTCCTGGCAACGTGGGACAGAGATCCTGGAATGAGCTGAGACTCAGCATCAAGGGACTGAGAAAAACCCTAGAATGAGCTGAGAATTAACATCAAGGGATTGAGAGAACCTTCTTGACCAAAAGGGGGAAGAGTGAAATGAGACTAAGTGTCAATGGCTGAGAGATTCCAAACAGAGTCGAGAGGTTATCCTGGAGGTTATTCTTATGCATTAAGTAGATATCACCTTGTTGTTCAAGATGTAGTGGAGATGCTGGAGGGAACTGCCTGAAAATGTAGAGCTGTCTTCCAGTAGCCATGTTTCTTGATGATGATTGAATAATGATATAGCTTTCACAATGAGACTCTGTGAATGTGAAAAACCTTGTGTCTGATGCTCCTTTTATCTACCATGTCAACAGACGAGTTGGGTCATGAGTGATAAACAGCAGATAGGAACTATGGATGAATCTGCATTGCAGCTGTTCCTCATGCCACCTGTCTCCAAGGAAAGCCTGACCTTGATTAGTTATTGAGCCAGGCTAATGCTGGCAGCAGATCCAGTGATGGTGACCTGCCTGTCAGTAGATCCTTCCACTGGGTTCACAATTTTTTTTTTTTAATTTTATTAATTAAAAAAAATTACAAGAAACAAACATTCCCAACACATACACTCAGCAATTCACAATATCATCACATAGTTGCATATTCATCATCCTGATCATTTCCCAGAACATTAGCATCAATTCAGAAAAAGAAATAAAAAGACAACAGAAAAATATAACAAACAGAAAAAAAAAATTTTACAGGCCATGCCCCTTACTGATCCCTTTCATTGATCACTAGCATTTCAAACTAAATCTATTTTAACGTTTGTTCCCCCTATTATTTATTTTTATTCCATATGTTCTACTCGTCTGTTGACAAGGTAGATAAAAGGAGCATCAGACACAAGGTTTTTCACATTCACAGAGTCTCATTGTGAAAGCTATATCATTATTCAATCATCATCAAGAAACATGGCTACTGGAAGACAGCTCTACATTTTCAGGCAGTTCCCTCCAGCCTCTCCATTACATCTTGGATAACAAGGTGATATCTATTTAATGCGTAAGAATAACCTCCAGGATACCCTCTGGAGTCTGTTTGGAATCTCTCAGCCATTGACACTTTGTCTCATTTCACTCTTCCCCCTTTTGGTCAAGAAGGTTCTCTCAATCCCTTGATGCTGAATCTCAGCTCATTCTAGGATTTCTGTCCCACGTTGCCAGGAAGATCCACACCCCTGGGAGTCATGTCCCATGTAGACAGGGGAGGGTGGTGAGTCTGCTCGCTGTGTTGGCTGGACAGAGAGGCCACATCTGAGCAACAAAAGATGCTCTCTTGGGGGTGGCTCTTAGGCCTAAATTTTAAGTAGACTTGACCTATCCTTTGTGGGGTTAAGTTTCATATGAACAAACCCCAAGGCTGGGGGCTCAGCCTATAGCTTTGGTTGTCCACACTGCTTGTGAGAATATCAAGAATTCAACTTGGGGAAGTTGAGTTTTCCCCCGTTCTCACCATTTCCCGAAGGGGACTTTGCAAATACTTTTCCAGTCACTGATCAGATCACTCTGGGATTCATCAGGGCATCACCTGGACAAACCAACAAAATCTCATGTCCTATACAAAGTTCCACGTACTTAAGGTGTTCAGCCAACTATCTACATAAGTTATATTAGGAGATGCACTAATCAAAGTATAGATTTGTTCCAAATAAACATTTTTGTTTTTGTCTCACACATTAGTTGAAATTTTAAAATATTAAGTGCCATCTATTTTCAGCACACTGCAGTAATGACATTCTTTTGTTCTTCCTCATGCAAAAACATTTTTTTAATTTGTACATTTAGTCACTATCATTATACACTCTAGGCATTTCTAGATTACACCATCTCAATCTTTATCGTCTGGGTTCGCAATTTTGATCTGCACCCCGGACATCCGATGCATGTCATTGATTTTGGTGCCTTGAGGCCAGATTAGGCAGCCAATCAAATTGTTTGGAATGGTGAGTTCATGAGAAGTAGTCTACACAGATGCATCCAAACCTGCCCAACAGCCTTTCAGCTCTGCAGAGCTGGATTCAATGCCACTGAACCCGGTATTGCCACCCGTCATAGGAAAATGAGACTGTTGCATCGCCATCTGGTGCAACTTGGTCAACTGACCACCTGCAAAGAAGAACAGAGAACTGGATGGCTTGGGCCAAAGCAGGATGCTCAGGCTCTTCGGGGTGGGGGTGGGGCTCCAACATGACCGCACACATGTTTGACACACTCAACAATGGATTGCAGAATACTAGCAGTAGTGATGACCCACTCAGTTGAGTTAGGGAGCACATCTCCTGCCACCTGGACCTGAGCCCCTATCCTCTCTCGTATTTCCTTGATCTTGTGACCACCTTTCCCAATGAGAGAGCCATACTGACCAGCAGGGGCCACCAGGCTCAGGGTGGCTGGGGGTCTAATGGCAGCTGCACCATTGGTCACAGAGCTGCTGATGTCCTCTTCCAGGTGGTCAATGGTGACTGCAAAGGCTTTACAAATGGCATTAGTGGGTCCAGCCAAAGTGATCATTCTCTCAGGACAGTTCCTTTCTGAGATGTTGATACGTGTACCACTCTCTTCGCGCCATCTTCTTAACGGATTCTCCTTTCTTTCTGATGATACGGCCAACTTCCTTTCCACGCATAAGTAGCTTGATAGTGAGAGTGACATTTAATCCACCTTTCAGTCACACGGTGCCCATGTCTTGCGTTGTGTTGGGGAGCTGGACTCTGAGTGGTCAAGTCTTTGGTCACTGGTGGGGGTGAAAGCCAAAAACTGCAGGTGCGAGGTGAAAAGGGGACTGGGCAGGAAGCCAGGCTGGAACAACAGGGGTGGGTGGGAAGGCGAGGGTGGGTGGAGGATGGGGAGAAGGGTGGGGGAAGAGACCCCAGGGGAGGGGGTCGGACAGAAGAGGTGCAGGCTGCTGCCTCTGCTGGCCTGGACCCGGATTACATCTTCCACTAACATTCCAAACCTTTCCTCTTCTCTTCTCCTTCTGGGAGGCCAACGAGTCTTGTGTTTGTGTACCTCTGTTGTCCACCATTTCCCTAAGATCCAGTTGCATTTTTTCCATCTTCCTTGCCATTTGTTCTTTTGTGCACTCTAGTTCAATTGTCTGTCTCCCAGCTCACTTATTCTTCCTTCTGCTTCTTTGAATCTGCTATCGTGTGTCTCTAGTGTATTTCTAATTTGGTCTACTGTATCTTTCATCTCTGTGAGGTGATTCTCTATTTAACCTTCTGAATTTTTTTTTTAAATTGTTAAATATAACATACATACAAAGGAAACAAAGAAAAAGCAATGATTTTCAAAGTACACTTCAACAAGTAGTTACAGAATAGATTTCCAAGTTTGTTATGGGTTACCATTCCACTATTTCATATTTTTCTCTCTAGCTGTTCCAGAGTAGTTGTTCCTTATGATATGTCCCTCCTGGAATTTTGATTTGGTCATTTGGCTGGGCCATTTCTGCTTGGCTCTTCACATGCTTTGTGATTATCTGTTGTGTTTTGGGCATTTGATTATCTTGATATGGTTATTTTGCAAGTTGGTTTCCTTCACTGTTCTCAAGTTTTGTCTTTACTTGCTTACTGCTGAAGGTTTCCTTTTGCATTAGTTTTTTTCAGTTATTCTCCACCAAATCAAGGTCCAAATCTCATGTAGGGGATACAATTCAACCTGAGGTTCTATTACAAGCTAAACTGGGGTACATGCCCACTATGTGAGAGACCCAGGCTCAATTCCCAGCACACACACACACACACACACACACACACACACACACAAAATAAAATAAAATAAAATAAAATAATAAAATAAATAAAAAATAAAATAAAATAAAAATAAATAAATAAAACGTGAAACACAAAAACAAGAAAACAACAAAATATGCCTCAACAGTAGTAGGACCCAGAATCAAAAGGAGACACCCCAAGATATACTGAGAGTGAAGTCAAACTGGTGTCCACTAAAGGGAGAAAAAATTTAAGAGAAAAAAATAAAAATAAATGAAATGGAAGAAGAAAAAATAATATGTCAAATAAGAAATAGAAAATAATCAATAAAAATGTAAAAATATAAAATATCAATAGAAATAAAGAAAAATGAAAAAATTACGCTACTACTAATAATGTATAGAAAGACTATATTTTTAGAAAGATGGGAAAGAAAAAAGAATATTAACAAAAGAATAAAAATAAAAAATAAAAACCTAGGCAGATAAGGATTTAGCCTGGTTGCACTTACTGCTTCTCCCCACAGGTGGCGCTCCCGAGGCGCCTCCTCCCTCAGCCCCGCCCACCCTGGCCAATCATCTTAAAGATCACTAGCTCAGCCAGGGGTGGGGATGGGGGTATCAGCCCACTTGTAGTGCCGGTGGGTCTGCCAGACATGGTGACTGTGGGGCTGCTATTCCCATACCGGGCTGGGTCATCACTTCCCTGCTCCCTCCCAACCGCGGTGGACGTTCCGTCTGTCTCTGGGCTCCCTGGGAGCTCTGTCCACCACGACCCGTGCAGGGGGGTTTCCCTAGTGGCAGCTGGGTCAGGTTGGAGCTGAGGACGGTCAGCTCCTTCCTATCGCACCCCCCTGTGAACGGCAGTCACCTGGCCCACCGGCCTCTCCCCATTCGGGTCTCCCACTGCTTTCCTCCCCCAAACTTCCTAAAGACCCTCCTTGTTTCCTCACACGCCGGGATCACAGTCCTGGTCAGTTTTCCCCACCCCCAACCTTGTTTCACGGAGCAAGAGTGAACTCATTCCACTCCCCTATGCCATCTTCCCTGATGTCAGTATCACTGCTACACTGTATGTTAAAACAAGAAAAAAAATTGTAAGAATTGAAAAGGAAGAAATAAAATGGACATTTTCACGGATTGTATGCTTATTCACATGGAGACCCCAATTATTATTAGAACTGTTAAAAGAGTTGGCAAGGATAATGTAAATAAGATAAATAAAAAAAGTTAATTGCATTCCTCTACTCCACCTACAAACTTATAGCAAATATAATGCTTAGAAATATAATACTGACAACTGCAATAAAAACAAGGTACCTAATATTTATCTAATCAAAGATATGCTGGACCCTAGTGGAAAAAAATATAGTATTTTAAGGAAAGGTGTGCTGGTTTGAAAGGATATATGCCCCCTAAGAAAGCCATGTTTTAATATAAATCTCATTACTTAAAGGTAGAATAATCCCTACTCAGTACTGTATATTTGAAACTGTAATGAGATCATCTCCCTAGTTGATGTGATTTAGTTAAGAATGGTTGTTAAACTGGATTAGGGGATGACATGTCTCCACCTATTTGAGTGGGTCTTGATTGGTTTACTGGAGTCCTATAAAAGAGGAAATATTTTGGAGACTCAGAGAGACTCGGAGAGAGCAGAGAATGCTGCAGCACCACGAAGCAGAGAGTCCACCAGCCAGCAACCTTTGGAGATGAAGAAGGAAAACGCCTCCCGGGGAGCTTCATGAAATAGGAAGCCAGGAGACAAAGCTAGCAGATGACACCGTATTCGCCATGTGCCCTTCCAGCTGAGAGAGAAGCCCTGACTGTGTTCGCCATGTGCCATCTCACTTGAGAGAGAGAGCCTGAACTTCATTGGCCTTCTTGAACCAAGGTATCTTTCCCTGGATGCCTTTGATTGGACATTTCTATAGACTTGTTTTAATTGGGACATTTTCTCGGCCTTAGAACTGTAAACTTGCAACTTATTAAATTCCCCTTGTTAAAAGCCATCCGGTTTCTGGTATATTGCATTCCAGCAGCAAGCAAACTAGAACAGAAGGCATCAATGAATAGCTAAATAAATGAAAAGATATACCATGTTCATGGATGGGATGGCTCCTAAGATGTCAGTTACCCCAAAATGATGTATAAATTTAATAAAATTCCAATCAAAACCCCAACAGAAATTTTCATGGAATTTGACAAGCTTACTCTAAGATGTTTATATAAAGCAAAAGTGCCATGAATAGCCAAGAAAATTTGGAAGAAAAAATAGTATGATTTGCTGTACTAGATTTTAAGAATTTTATTAAACTATAGTATTTAGTTAATATAGCATTAGTAGAGGAATGGAGAAATAGATCAATGGAACAAAATAGGGAGCTCAAGAAATAAACAAAATTGAGAACATGAAAACAATTGAGAAAATCAACAAAACCAGAAGTTGGTTCTATGAGAAAATCAGTAAGATTGATGGACCCTTAGCGAGGTTGACAAAAAAGAAGAAGAGAGAGGATGCAAATAAATAAAATCAGAAATGGAAGAGGAGACATAACCACTGACCCCACAGAAATAAAAGAAGTAATGAGAGGGTACTATGAGCAACTTTATGCTAATAAACTCGACAATGTAGATGAAATGGACATCTTCCTAGAAAGGGATGAACAACCAACATCAACTCCAGAAGAAATAGATGACCTCAACAAACCAATCACAAGTAAAGAAAACTGAATCAGTCAACAAGAAGCTCCCCAATAAGAGAAGTCCAGGACCAGATGGCTTCACATGTGAAATCTACCAAACATTCCAGAAAGAATTAGTACCAATCCTGCTCAAACTCTTCAAAAAAATTGGAGAGGAGGGAAAGCTACCTAACTCATTCTACGAAGCCAACATCACCCTTATACCAAAGCCAGACAAAGATATTACAAAAAAAGAAAACTACAGACCAATCTCTCATATGAATATCAATGCAAAAATCCTCAATAAAATTCTTGCAAATAGAATCCAGCAGCATATTAAAAGAATTATACACCATGACCAAGTAGGATTCATCCCAGATATGCAAAGATGGTTCAACATAAGAACATCAATTAATGTAATACACCGTATCAACAGATCAAAGCAGAAAAACCACATGATCATCTCAACTGATGCAGAAAAGGCATTTGACAAAATTCAACATCCTTTCCTGTTGAAAACACTTCAAAGGATAGGAATAGAAGGGAACTTCCTTAAAATGATAAAGGGAATATATGAGAAACCCACAGCTAACATCATCCTCAAAGGGGAAAAACTGAAAACTTTCCCCCTAAGATCAGGAACAAGACAAGGATGTCCAGTATCACCACTGTTATTTAACATTGTGCTGGAAGCTTTAGACAGAGCAACTAGACAAGAAAAAGAAATACAAGGCATCAAAATTGAAAAGGAAGAAGTAAAACTCTCACTGTTTGTAGATGATATGATACTATATGTCGAAGACCCTGAAAAATCTCCAGCAAAACTACTAAAGCTAATAAATGAGTACAGCAAAGTGGCAGGTTACAAGATCAACACTCAAAAATCTGTAGTGTTTCAATACATTAGTAATGAACAATCTGAGGGGGAAATCATAGAAAAAATTCCTTTTACAATTGCAACCCAAAAAATAAAATATTTAGGAATAAATTTAAACTAAAGAGACAAAAGACCTATATGGAAAAAACTATATGAAATTGTTAAAAGAAATCACAGAAGACCTAAATAGATGGAAGGGCATACCATGTTCATGGATTGGAAGACTAAATATAGTTAAGATGTCAATTCTACCTAAATCAATTTACAGATTCAATGCAATACCAATTAAAATCCCAAAAACTTACTTTTCAGAAATAGGAAAACCAATAACCAAATTTATCTGGAAGGGCAGGGTGCCCTGAATAGCTAAAAGTATCCTGAGAAGGAAAAATGAAGCAGGAGGTCTCACTACCTGACTTTAAGGCATATTATGACACCACAGTGGTCAAAACAGCATGGTACTGGCATAAAGATAGATATACTGATCAATGGAATAGAATAGAGTGTTCAGATATAGACCCTCTCATCTATGGACAATTGATCTTTGATAAGGCAGTCAAGCCAACTCACCTGGGACAGAACAGTCTCTTCAATAAATGGTGCCTAGAGAACTGGATTTCCAAATGCAAAAGAATGAAAGAGGATCCCTATCTCACACCCTATACAAAAGTTAACTCAAAATGGATCAAAGGCCTAAATGTTAGATCTAAGACCATTAAACTGTAGAAGAAAATGTAGGGAAATATCTTATAAATCTTATAATAGGAGGCAATTTTCTAGACCTTACACCCAAAGCTCGATCACTGAAGAAAGAAAGAAAGGGGAACTCCTCAAAATTAAACACTTTTGTGCATCAAAGTACTTCATCAAGAAAGTAAAAAGACAGCCTACACAATGGAAGACAATATTTGGAAATGACATATCAGATAAGGGTCTAGAATCCAGAATATATAAAGAGATTGTCCAATTCAACAACAAAAAGGCAAGACAGACAATCCAATTACAAAATGGACGAAAGACTTGAACAGACACTTCTCAGAAGAGGGAATACAGATGGTCAAAAGGCACATGAAAAGATGCTCAACTTACCTGTCTATTAGGGAAATGCAAATCAAAACCACAATGAGATATCATCTCACATCCACCAGAATGAACATTATCAATAAAACAGAAAACAAGTGCTGGAGAGGATGTGGAGAAAGAGGCACACTTATCCACTATTGGTGGGAATGTCAAATGGTACTACTGCTGTGGAAGGCAGTTTGGCAGTTCGTCAGGAAACTAAGTATAGAATTACTGTATGACCCAGCAATACCATTGCTAGGTATCTACTCAGAGGACATGAGAGCAAAGACACAAACGGACATTTGCACACCATTGTTTATAGCAGCATTATTTACAATTGCCAAGAGATGGAAACAACCAAAATGCCCATCAACAGACAAGAGGCTAAGCTGTGGTATATACATACGATGGAATATTATGCAGCTGTAAGACAGAATAAAGTTATGAAGTATGTAACAACAGGGATGGAGCTTAAGGACATTATGCTGAGTGAGATTAGCCAGAAACAAAAGGACAAATATTGTATGATCTCACTGATATGAAACTAACATCAATGAATGAAGTTGGATAATTTCAGTTAAGAACAGAGGTCATTAGGAATTACCTATTGAAATAGGGTAGATATTGGGTAATTGGAACTGAATTACACAGATTGTGCAACAAACTGTGGTAGTTAGATTCAGGTGTCAACTTGGCCAGGTGAAGGTGCCTAGTTCTATTGCTGTGGACATGAGCCAATGGTACGTGAACCTCATCTGTTGTTGATTACATCTGCAGTTGGCTAGGAGGCATGCCTGCTGCAATGAATGCTGTTTGATTTAATTGGCTGGTGCTTAAACGAGAGACTCAACATAGCACAGCCCAAGCAGCTCAGGATACCTCATGTCAACACTCGCAGCTCAGCCCAGGCCTTTGGAGATGAAGAAAGGAATCGCCCCTGGGAAATTTGTTGGAACCCAGAGACCTGAAGGGAAGGCAGCAGAGATCACCCCGTGCCCTCCCACGTAAGGAAGAACTTCAGTTGAAAGTTAGCTGCCTTTCCTCTGAAGAACAACTAAATAAATCCCCTTTTATGGAAAGCCAGTCTGTCTCTGGTGTGTTGCATTCCAGCAGCTAGCAAACTAGAACAGGGACTGATTGTTAAAATTCTGAAATGGATAGCACGATGCTACCTAGCTGTAATACAATAATGTTAGGACATTGAATGTGAGAATGAGAGAGGGAGGAGGGCTGGGGGCATAAATGAAATCAGGAAGAAAGATAGACGATAAAGACTGAGATGGTATAATCTAGGAATGCCTAGAGTGTATAATGATAGTGACTAAATGTACAAATTAAAAAAATGTTTTTGCATGAGGAAGAACAAAGGAATGTCATTACTGCAGGGTGCTGAAAATAGATGGTAATTAATATTTAAAAATTTCAACTTAAGTGTGAGACTAAAGCAAAAAAATGTTTATTTGGTACAAAATTTATATTTTGACTAGTGCATTTCCTAATATAACTTATGTAGATAGCTTAATTGAACACCGTAAGTACATGGAACCTTGAGTAGGACATGAGATTTTGTTGGTTTGTCCAGAGTGATGCCCTGATAAATCCCTGAGTGATTTGATCAGTGAATAAAAAAGTATTTTCAAAGTCCCTGTTGGGGAATGGTGAGAACGGGGGAAAATTCAACCTCCCCAAGTTGAATTCTTGATATTCTCACAAGCAGTGTGGACAACCAAAGCTATAGGTTGAGCCCCCAGTCTTGAGGTTTGTTCATATGAAACTTAACCCCACAAAGGATAGGCTAAACCTACTTAAAATTAGGTCTAAGAGTCATCCCCAAGAGAACTTCTTTTGTTGCTCAGATATGGCCTCTCTCTCCAACCAACTCAACAAGCAAACTCACCACCCTCTCCCTGTCTACGTGGGACATGACTCCCAGGGGTGTGGACTTTCCTGGCAACGTGGGACTGAAATCCTAGAATGAGCTGGGACTCAGCACCAAGGGATTGAGAAAACCTTCTTGACCAAAAGAGGGAAGAGAGAAATGAGACAAAATAAAGTTTCAATGGCTGAGAGATTCCAAACAGAGTTGAGAGGTTATCCTGGAGATAATTCTTACGCATTAAATAGATATCACCTTGTTAGTCGAGATGTAATGGAGAGGCTGAGGGAACTGCCTGAAAATGTAGAGCTGTGTTCCAGTAGCCATATCTCTTGAAAATGATTGAATAATGATATAGCTTTCACAGTGTGACTGTGTGATTATGAAAACCTTGTGTCTGATGCTCCTTTTATCTACCTTATCAACAAATGAGTAAAACATATGGAATAAAAATAAATAATAGGGAGAGCAAATGTTAAAATAAATTTAGATTGAAATTCATACATACCATACCCCTCCCTTTGAAAGGGAGGGGTAAGGGGTATGGTATGTATGAATTTTTTTCTGTTTTCTTTTTAGTTCTTTTCTGAATAGATGCAAATGTTCCAAGAAATTATCATGATGATGAATATGCAACTATGTGATGATATTGTGAATTATTGATTATATATGTAGAATGGAATGATCATATGTTATAAATGTTTGCATTTGTTCGGTGTTTTTTGGTATTTAAAAATATATTAAAAAATTAATTTAAAAATATGAAAGTTCTAAGTCAAGAATTTTACCAATGATCCCCTAACTATGTCCCATTCCAGCAGGAAGTAGCCAGAAAGAATGATGGCCAAATTCTCAAGATTAGAAATAAATATTGTTTTAAGGGGGAAATTGCTTTTTTTTTCTTTAGGAGGAAATTGTAACAGTAACTTTTAAGTATAATCTTAAAACTGTAAGCAAGTTGGAAATTGCAAGGTAGACTTAGGATATAACCTTTAAGATGGCTTCTGAATGTAACTTAAGCTAAGGCAGGCTGTTAATGGAATCTCTTAGCCTCACAAGGAGGCAAAATGTAATGTAAAGTCTGTAGCAGTACATGATATAAAGTCTGCACCCAGATTTGAATAAGGTGTCATCTGTGGCCCTGGAACTCCCAGATAGGCCTTTCATCTATCTCCCTAGACCGGGAGGCACCTTTCCCAGGTGTCACAGGATATCAATCCTGAAGGAAATAGAAAATAACTAAGACAAACTCCTGGAATTCTCCACACCTCTGTTACCTGTTAACTAAGATGATTACCTCTCTTTGTCTCTGGTCATATAAAAGCCAAATGAACAATCACTTCATGGAGGCTGATTTAGGAAAGCTCCCCAGTCTTCCTGCTAGAATCAATAAACCTCTTTTCCTCCTCAAAAATAAAGAAAGAAATTAAATCAGATCTCTCTCACACTGTGCACAGAAGTAAATCCCAGAAGAACTTAATGTGAAAAAAAAAAACTTCTGGAAGAAAATATTTTTAGGCTTTTAGGGTAGAAAAGGATTTCTTAAGCAAGATATAAAAGCACAAACTGTATAGAAGAAAAAAAACAGCATGGTTGGGTGGTGTGACAGTGGCTCAGTGGCAGAATTCTTGCCTGCCATGCCAGAGATCCCAGTTCAAATCCCAGTGCCTGACCATGCAAAGAACAAAAACACAAAAACAGCACAATTGGCTGCACCATTGGTGTCCTCCAGCCAAAGGCCACCAGGAACACAACTCTCTCTGTGCTCGCAGTGTTACTGCTTTTTGTACTGAGGAAGAGTGTAGTTGATGGAAACTGTGAGACAGCTCAGTAAGAGAGTGTTAGAAAGGCTTTACAGGATCTGTGCTCACAGGGGGCAATTGCAAGAAGGTCTAAGGACGTGGCGCTTTGCTCTGGGTTGGCTGTTGTCAGAAGTGGGGATATTTCTACGATCTAATATCTTAATAAACCTTATCTATAGGAAATGCTAAAGCTGCAATTGATAAAGAAGAGGCGGCCGCTCATATTAGCCGGGTGAGAGAGATGTTGGGTCACTTGTGCGGTTTGGATGATGTTCATATTTGTCTGTGTTCAATCATGTTTATGGAATGGACTTTTTTTTTTTTCCTAATCCGTTATGGTCACTGAGCGGTCCCACCCTCATTGGTTGTGTGTGAAGTTGCTCAACCCCAATGCACAACACCAAGTCTTAGCTGTGGGTCCCAGGCTGGCTCTTGGGTCTCATTGACTACTATTGGCCACTCTTCTCTTCCTCAATATTAAATTAAAAATTCCATGCCACAAAGGATACGCTTAAACAAAGTGGAAAGACAAGCCACAAACCAAGAGAAGAATCCTTTGAGAGATCTACTTGGCAAACGACTGGTGTGGAGAATATGAAAAGAACTCCTACAAAACAATGAAACAAAGATAAACAATGCAATCGAATGTTGAGCAAAAGAACACGTAGCAACAAGAAGCCTGAATAACCTACTTACAAATGAAAATACGCTCGACCTCACTAGTTATTGGTGAAATGTAAAACAAAACAATTGTAAGCAAACAAACTAGTATAAGGTGACTTTTAGACTCCTCAAACTGTCAAGAAGTCCAACAAGAGAAGCTACTGGGGAGAAGGTGGAGCAAGGGGGGCTGTGATACAATGTCAGGAGTTTTTATTGGTTGACCTCTTTAGAGGTGACATATAAGCAAGATGCGGGACGATCTGAGCAGTCCTACCTGCTCCATTGCCACAACACACCCTAGAGAAATTCCCAGACCTGTGCAAGACGAGACCTGAACCGTTTGTAATCGCAGCACTGTTTGTCATCGCCAAAAAGAGAAATCCACTGGCAGGGGACAGGTAAGTAAAATTTACTCCATGTCACTAAGCCTGTATCACTGCGTGTAAAATCCAGAGCCAAATTGTTGAGAAACAAAGCAAGTTGCAAAAGGATAATGAGAATATAACACAATCATAGCCCAAAGGTTTAAAGATATGCGAAACAATCCTATATAATGCCATTTGTGTATAACAAGAAATGGCCATCTAGATAACGAAATGCCTATGTGGAAATACTTATGTACCAAGAGAATATATTTGTCATTCTGGGATGACAAACCTCACACTCTGGAGGAGGCAAGAGGAGGGAGAAGATGGAACTAGGGTAAGGTTCAGGGACATGCCGAACATAATTTAATAGTTAATTTCTTTTCAAAATCTGATGCAAATAAGGCAAATGTTAAGCTCTGACAAAGCGGATGGTGTATACCTGGATGCACCATCTTTCTTTCTTTCTTTTTTTTGCATGCTTGAGCTACGTCATAGGGCATAAAGGAAAAAGAAGACTCTACATCCAAAAATTTAAGGGCTTGAGCTATTAAGACTGTGTATTTTCATGGCTCCGTGTTTCTAAAATGTTGTGATTCTGAGATTTCCCCATGTTATGACCCTGGCCCATGGCTTCGGCCGGTCGGAGGTGAGGTGCCCATGGGTCCTTGGCCAGGAAGCCTGTGGTTGTCGCCTGGTCCCCCGCGACAGGTGGAACGAAGGCCAGGGCTGCCCCAGGCCACTGTCTGGGGCTTGGGGGTCTTTGGGGGGCACTGAGGGCTTGTCCCCACTCCCCGATTCTCCTCCCTCAGCACCCCGATGGCGAGGGCATGGTGGCGTCGTCCTGTCCTGCCGGGGACTCTGCCTCACTCTCCCCTCCTGGCCTCGGGGCCCTCGGGTCCTTAGGGCCGGGGTGGGGGGGACACACAGACCTGGGCGCACCCCACACCCTCGGGCCTCTCACGCTCTGTAACCCTGAGACGTTTCTGCAAGCCCCCACCTTGCCCCCTCCCTGGCCTCCCATCAGCCTCCTGAGATCGCATTCATCTTTCAGCTCTTACGCCCTCTCTTGTGGACAGGGAGACTGAGGCTCTAGGCTCCCAGCTGCCTTCGGTGCAGGCCAGGCTGGACCTGTCACCGACCCTCTTCTCAGAGGAGTCGGGGGGGGGGGCCGCGGAGCAACCCCCATCGCAGCTCCTAAATCGGCCGGTGCCCCCCTCACCTGCGGATCTGGTTGAGAAGGCCTGAGCCTGTCCCAGGTGGACGTGCTGGGGCAGAGCTCAGGGCCGGGCTACCCAGGTCCCCGGAAATGCGTGGGAAGCTCAAGGGGGTCCCCATTTCACCTGCTGAGCCCTGGGGACCAGGGGGCGCCGTGTAGCTGTTTTGTCTCCCCAAGAAGGTGCCCGTTCACCCCCACACCTGGCCCTTCGCCCCTCCCCCTCCGCCCTGAGACCCCGGACTGGAGGGTCCCTCCTTCCAGGTCTCCCACCATCCTCAGTGGGGGGAGGGAAACCTCAGAGGCCTTGGCCAGGGGCCCTGCTTTGACCTCCCAGGAGCTGCTTCTCCCCTGCTCCCTCCTCAGACCTACCACCCGTCCCCCCCACACTTTTGGCCAGAAGGGAGGACACAGAACCCCCCAGAGCAAACCGTCCTTCACCCTCCCACCCTCAGAACTTGCAAGCCCCTACCCCGAGTCTCCCACCCCGCCTCCCCTCAGAGGGAGGCATTTGTGGTTGTTACAACCACAGGAAGGTTGGGGGGGGTGGTTGCTACTGGCGTCCAGTGGGCAGAGACCAGAGATGCCGGTAACCATCCTGCAATGCACAGCACAGCACCCACTCCTTACAAAGCTCAGCTGCGTTGAGTGGAGACCCCCTGTCCTAGACTTTGCTCTGGAAATGAGGGACGGGGGTCCCGACCAGCAGCCTCACCCCAGGTGCTGCAAACGCTTCCGTGGCCCCGCCCCAAAGGCCACGGCTCCTCCCAGCGCCTTCCTGCTCACCCAGTGATTCATCCAGGCCCCTGGCTTTAAAGCTGACCCCCCCAAACCAAATCCCGGGCCAGGCTGTCTCCTGAGGCCCTGGCACACTTCCCCAAGTCACCACCCATTGTGGAGCCTCTGGCTGACTCCCCCGTGTCCCGCCATCCAGTCCGGTGACTTCCCTAGGCAACGGGGACCTTCCCCCCGGGGAAACGGGCTCCTGCAGCTGCGCTCTGCCTCTGCTCAGGCTTGCACATCCTCCTTGGAGCCCCGTCTTTGGCCCCTAACTGTCCCCCTAGCCAGTCCCTCCAGCCCCCCGCCCAGTGTCCCTGTGTCCCCTCCTGCCTGCAGCAGCCCCTCCGAGGCCACCTAAACTCTGATTGATGAGGCCACCTGCTGAGACTTCCTTGGGTTCTACTTGCGCTGGGGTCGCAGCCCAGCTCCTCGCCCTACCTGTGGGTCTGACTTCTGGCTTCTGCCTGTCCCCGCTGGCTCCTCTTGGGAACTGGTGACAGGCCGGGTGGGCTCCCGAGGCAGGGGCCTGCTGCTGGGCACACACTGTCGCCTGTTAGAATACATTGTCTGGCCGTCACCCTCAGGCACGACAAAGCCAGTGGCTTTTGCTCCCAGTGGCTGGCTGGCGGACAGTTTCCGAAGATATATCTGCATCCTAGTCCCCGGAAAAACTGCAAACCTGACTTTACTCAGATAAAGGGTCTTTGCAGATTAAGCTAACATTCCTGAGAGCAGGAGTTTATCTTGGAGATCTGGGTGGGGCCAAATCCAATGACAAGTGTCCTGTCGGGAGGGAGGCAGAGACACACATGGAGTGATGACAGAGGCACACCTGGGGCGATGGAGCCCCAAGCCAAGGAATGTGGGTGCCCCCCCCCCCGAAGCTGGAAGAGGCAGGCAGGGTTCCTTCCTAGAGTCCCCGCAGAGACGCCTGGTTTGGGGATTTCTGCGCTCCAGCAGCGGGAGAAAACACGATTCTGTTATTTTAAGTCACCGAGTTTGTGGCAATTTGTTCTGGCAGCCCTGGAAACTCATACGCTCTCCCAGCTCACTCCTTTGTCGGATAAGATGCCTTTATTTGTTTATTGAGGGTCTGGCCCAGAGGAAGAGCTGGAGGGAGCTGTGGAGCCAAACCCTGGGGCTTAAAGCAGCAGGAAAATCTACACAAAGCAGAGAACTGGGCACCCTTTAGCATGCTGTTAGGCAGGAAGACAGTTTCCTGGGGGCTAAGGGGCCCGGACGGGGTAGGGGGGGTGTCTCTGGGGGGTGGGCAGCATCTGCTTCTTGCTCTCTTTGGTGCTGACCTCAAAGGGGTATGTAATTTGTGAAAATTCAGCAGGCATCCTGGATGGAATAGCTGCACTTCTCCGTGGGTCTATTTTATGTTGATAAAATGTTTGAAACATTGAGCAGAAAGATGGGCCTTTGTCAAATGGAGAGGACTGAGTTCTTTCCCCCTCCCTCCCCCCTTCCCCCCTCTCTTCCCCAACCCTCTGGGCAGCTCTGCAGAGGGGCCTCTTGCAGGGAATCTTCCAGCCTGTCCCCACCCAGCCCTGAGCCCTTGGGTGTCAGCGGCCTGATTGGCCGGGAGGTGTCCGACTCCGAGGCTGGGCCCTTAATTCCCACTGTTTCCAGGTGCTGAAAAGCCCGTGAGGACTCCACGCCGCGGGTGGACACTGGAGTAGAAGTTCAGGGGGCCAGCAGGGTCCTGGGGATGGGTGCAAAGGTGGAGGCGCCAGCGGGGAGGCCCCGGGGGGCCAGGAGAGGTGCAGCTGTGTCCTTGCCGACCACGGGCCTGAGCCTGGCACCACATGGGCATGCACGAAGCCTGGTGACGGAGAGCCAGCAGGGAGGCTCACCTGGGGACAAATCCAGGGCTCGGTGAGGCTTCCTGGAGGAGGCGGCATTTAGGGAGAGCCTCAGGGGTGAGAGAGTCGGCTGAATAAGGAATAGGGGGAAAGTGGGTGGACCCCACAGCCAGCCGGGGGTGCGGGGGGAGCTGGTGTGCCGAGCAGGGGTGGGGAGCTGTGGATGCGCGGCTCAGCAGAGAGGGCGGGGCGAGCAGGGTTGGTGTCACAGGGATGGGGGGTCGGGGGGGCTGATGAGAGTCACTCCCGGACCCAGGGTGAGGCTGGGGGTGAGAGGGGAGAAAGAGCAAACTTTGCCTGTCCGAGGACCCCTCAAATACCCCCTCCCCAGCCCATCTCACAGCTGTGATTGCATCATTCTTCCCGCTAGTCCATGCACCTGGGTACCTGTGTCAGTTGGGGCTCCCCAAAGAAGCAGAGCCAGTGCTATTTATATTGACATGGATAGTAGGTGCTCAATAAATGCTTGTTGAAATACAACCAACAATGGAGCACAGACTGTGCAGGAGCTGTGACCCACTCACCTATATATATATATTTTTTTTTTAAATAATTCTTTTATTTTTTAGTTGCAAAATATATATAACATAAATAGCATTTTCATGATTTTAAGGGGGCCATACTTAAAAAAAAATTTTTTTTTACCCCAAAACGCCAAACAAACGTAAACATTCTTAACTTTTGATCATTCTGTTCTACATATATAATCAGTAATTCACAATATAATCAGTATGCACAAAAGTTGCATAGTCATCATCATGATCATTTCTTGGAACATTTGCATCCATTCAGAAAAGGAACTAAAAAGAAAACAGAAAAAATTCATACATACCATGCCCCCACCCCTCCCTTTCACTGATCACTAGCATTTCAATCTAAGTTTATTTTAACATTTGTTCCCCCATTATTTATTTTTATTCCATACGCTTTACTCATCTGTTGATAAGGTAGATAAAAGGAGCATCAGACACAAGGTTTTCACAATCACACAGTCACGCTGTGAAATCTATATCATTATACAATCATCTTCAAGAAACACGGCTACTGGAACACAGCTCTACATTTTCAGGCACTTCCCTCCAGCCTCTCCATTACAACTTGACGAACAAGGTGATACCCACTTAATGCGTACGAATAACCTCCAGGATAACCTCTCAACTCTGTTTGGAATCTCTCAGCCATGGACACTTTATTTTGTCTCACTTTACTCTTCCCCTTTCTGGTTGAGAAGGTTTTCTCAATCCCTTGGTGCTGAGTCCCAGCTCATTCTAGGATTTCTGTCCCAGGTAGACAGGGGGAGGATGGTGAGACTGCTCGTTGTGTTGGCTGGAGAGAGGGGCCACATCTGAGCTACAAAGGAGGCTCTCTTGGGGGTGACTCTTAGGCCTAAATTTTAAGTAGACTTGACCTATCCTTTGTGGGTTTAAGTTGCATATGAACAAACCCCAAGACTGGGGGCTCAGCCTATAGCTTTGGTTGTCCGCACTGCTTGTGAGAATATCAAGAATCCAACTTGGGGGAGGTGAATTTTCAGGGGGCCATACTTTGACATGTATATGGACAATATTGGATAAGATTCACCACCATCTAATTCATCTTATTCCAGCCTGTTTTCATCACCCAAAACCGAAACTCACACCCATTTAGCACTAACTCTAACTCCCCCTTCTGCCAGCCCCCCCCCCCCAAGCACTCTTCTGCCTTCCGTCCCTGTGATTTTGCTCGTTCTAAGTATTTCCTATCAGAGGAATCGTGCG
This sequence comes from Tamandua tetradactyla, assembly GCF_023851605.1. Classification (NCBI taxonomy): domain Eukaryota; kingdom Metazoa; phylum Chordata; class Mammalia; order Pilosa; family Myrmecophagidae; genus Tamandua; species Tamandua tetradactyla. The sequence continues at coordinate 6,716,612 of NC_135335.1, forward strand.
ACGTTGGTCCTTTCATGTCTGGCTGCATTTGTGGCCGGCGACGCCTGCAAGCTGCGCCCACTGGGTCATGTGCCAGCGCCGGCAGCTGAGTGCTGGGCCCTGTACCCAGATTCCACATTTCCTTTCTCTGCTCACCTTGGAAGCTTCCCCCGCCACCTTCTCCTCCCCTTGGATTCTGCCTCTTCCCGCGTGGGCCTCTCCAACAGCCACAAGCACTGAAAGTGACTTTTTATCCCAGGGAGCCTCAGTGAGGTTACAAAGCTGGCCCGGGGTCACGTGGAAGGGGTCACCCCGCAGCAGGGGCTGATGTGGGGTAGGGAGGAGATCTTCGGGCAGTGGAGGGGGCGCTTCCTGGGTGGGGGGGCGGAGGGGGGGCAGCAGTTGCCTCCTGGCAGGTGCCGCTGAGGTTTTCAGCCTGTGACCTCCCGGAGGCTGCTTTCTCGGTGACTCCCACTAACCCCGTCCCGCGAAAGGGTGGGAGCAGCTTCAGGGAGCCTCGGGTTGCTGGACGGGTTCCCAGGCCTCTGTGCCAGGGAGGGCGGGCACCCTGCTGATGGGACGGCTGGCGGGGGTGGGGGCTGAGCCCGCCGAACCGCCCGGGCCTCATTCTCCAGCCGGGCTGCGCGGGCTCCTGCTGGGGACCGCGGCCAGGGAGAGGCGGCGCAGGGCGCAGCGGGCCGTGCACCCCGACACCAAATGTCGCGGGACGAAGGCAAAGGCGGGGTGGAGGCCCCAGAGTCGGAGTCCACGCTGGGGTACGTGGGGCCCCGGGGGCGAGGGCCGGGGACAGGCGAGGGGACGCTGAGCTGGGGGTCCCAGGCGGGGAGGGCAGCCGAGGGGCGTGGCCTCGGGCCCCGGAGCTGCGGGGTCCCCACCTGCTCCCCGGCGCATTGCGGGAGGCTGGGGCGGGTCCCCACGGGCCCTCATGCGCTGGCCCTGGGCTGGCCTGCTCCCGGGGCTCGGGGCACACCCCTGGTCCTCCCTCGAGGAGCCCCGGGCTGGGGGAAGAGGCGGCTGTGCAGACCGGGCGGGCGTGCGCGGGCTGCACTCTGGCTGAGGGCAGCCGGGACAGGCAGGGCTCTCGCGGCCCCGGGGGGGGGGGGGGGGGGGGGAAGGAAAGCTGTCTTCGGGTTTTTGCTTTAAAAGCAACATTTGGGGTTCAATGCAGGAGACCTGGGTTCGATTCCCAGATCATGCACCTAAAAACAAAAAGCAAATTTCGCTATTTACTTCTGATTCTGGAGCTTTACATTCTCATCGCAGAAAATCTGCAAACTACAGAATGATGTTGAGGTGAAATTAAAAGAACATGGTACTGGGTTTTAGTAGGGCAGGCCACACAGAGAGGTGTCTGAGTGCATTGTTAACTGCTGGAAGGAGGGAAGGTGGGGGTCTCTCCACCCGCCACCTCGGTTTCCTCCTTCTTGCAATGAGATAATAATACTTATGCTAGTAAAACACTCAGCTCCAAACTCCAGCTCTGCTTTCCATCCAGCGTTTGTTCTACCCCGTGCCCACTGCTCACAGGATAAATCCCAACTGCCCACGCTGGGACAGGTCCCGGCAGGCCATCAACCTGCCCAGCTGCACCTCATTTCTCAAAAGCTGCCCCGCAGGACCTTTGCACATACTATGTCTAAACCACCTGCCCTTCACTCTGCCCGGCTGACAGCGGCCCGCCCCTGCCTCCCTCCACTGCACCATGCCTGTCTTCTCGGCGGGACGGATGTCTGCGAGGACCTGCCACATCTGTTGCGGTCACCCGTGTGGCCCCAGACCCAGCCAGGGCCTGCAGAATAAACAGCCTCGTGTTCCCGCACCCCTGCCCCACATAAGTGAGGCAGAAGCATCCGGAGGAGAAGCAGGAGCGGGGCGTCCAGCTCCAGCCCCTTGGGGGGAAGCCACATGCCCTCGGGGAGACCCTGCCCCAGGCCCCGCTTCGTGTTTCTGATTGTCGTGCAGTCTGTGTCCTCAGGGGTCTTAGTGAACAAGGGTGGGGCTGGGCCTGGGAATCGGACATGGACAAATTAAGCCACAGGCCATCCTCAGGTTTGCACGAGCAAGGACATAGGTGACGACTTGAGAAAGAACAAGGGTGGGGGTTGGGGCGGGTGGGTGGGGGCTCCCTACCCGGCCCTCTCACCTGGGAGAGGTGTCAAGGAGCAGGGTGGTAGGTCCTGGCTATAGCTCAACTCGGTATCCTCCACTGTGGGCCTTGAATGCCAGGCTCGATGCCAGGCCCAGGCATTCGGACCTGAAATTCCAGGTGCTAGGGAGCCACGGAAGAAGTAAAAGCAGGACTGATGTGCCCAAGTGCTGTTTGTACCTTAGATGGGGAAAGCTGGGGGACGGGGGCCATGTTGGCATTCCAGGGAGCCTGGATCCTAATGTCTGGAAGTGGTTTGGGTCAGCTCTGGGACAGAGGACGGGCAGTGCTGGGGGCCAAGGGGGCTCGAAGGCGCCCGCCCCAGATCCTTGAGATGGAATGGTCCCAGGTCCTGTTTCGGCCCTGCCTGGGCCCAGGATGCATTTCACTCTGCCACCCCAGGTCCAGCTCTCTGGGTCCCCTTCCAGCCCAAGTCAGGGGTTGTGTGTAAGGATGACAAGTCCTTACTGGGTCCCAGCTGTGGGCCCTGCACCGCTGGGCAGAGGTGGGCAGGAGCCCAGGGACCCCAGGCCGGACACAGTGGCCATGTGGCTGCAGGAAGAGGGTATGTCTGCAGATGTCACCAGGGAGCCCTGCTTTTGCATCCCTCAGCTGGGATGGTCTCCCGGGAATGGGCGCTGCTGCTTTCCTGGTCATTGTCTTCATGGGGACAGTGACAGCCAACAGCCCCAAGGGCTGGATGCAGGCTTGAGCTGTGCCCGATCTCCAGAGGAGGAGCATGCGGTCAGAGAGGGGGCTACACCTGCCCTGGGCCTGGGAGCTGGGGAGGGGTCCTTGGGGCTCGGGATGCCCGCAGCAGGGGACAGATTAGGGCCTAAGGCAGAGGCCTGGGCACAGCCCTGGGAGACGCTGTTGAAGCTGAGGGTGAGCCGTGTCCTCTCAGGTCCACACTTACAGACACACCCAGATACACACGGACACACATGGACACACACAGATGAGCCCAGACATGCACTCACACACACAAGCACACACTCACGTAAAGACACAACAGGCACACAAGACGAACTCATAGACACACACATCGAAAGGCCTGCAGACACAGAGACTCATGGACACACAGATACGCAGACTGACACCGGAGACACAGGTCCTGGATAGGCGGCTCAGACACCCTCCGTGCTCCGGGCTCGGCCCCCTTCTCTCCCCACTCCAGGACACCCCCCCCCCCAGTCTCCATCCCACCCGTGGGCTGGGGTCCAAATGAATTCAAGTCCCACAGCAGCCCCGCTCTGCCAGCCCACCCGCTCCCACCCCCCACCTCCACGCGTGGCCCCCCTCCGGCCCCCCCCTTCCTGAGACCCTTGTTTTAGGTCATCCTTCCAGGCCCAGCCAATGGCAGCCACCTCCCTGGTGCAGCTGTCAACCCCTCCTGAGCTCTCCCCTGGGTCTCTGGAGCCTCAGTTTCCCCCCAGGCACCTGGGAGGGCTCTGTGGCTTCCCCTGAGGGAGGCCGGACGCAGAGTCTGGGAGGTCAGGGCTGTGGGGAGGTGACCTCGGGTCACAGAAATTCCCTGCTGCGTGAGCTTGCCTGTGGGCAGGGTGGGCTGGGTCAAGGGGTGGCTAGCAGGTGTGAGTGTGGGCGGGGGGTATGAGTGGGGAGGGTCTGTGGGGGTCGTGGGAGTTGCGGGAGGTGGCGTGTGAGGAAGCGGGGGCTCAGTGGCCAGCTTCCCCCCAACCCCTGGCCAGCCATCCTGGCCAACCCTTTGGGCCCCTTATTCCTCCGACTGCAAACCCGCTGACTTTGCTGTGGGGAAATCTCTCCCTGGGGGGTCTGGCCAGGAGGCGGGCGGTGCAGGGGACAGCGGGAGGGAGCACAGCATGCCCTTCATGAGGAGGTGGGCAGTTGGAGCCCGGGAGCGCGGGTGCGGCTGTGGGACCACACTGAGGGGGGCACTCGTGTGCGTGTGTGTGCATGGTGGGAGTTGAATCCCCGAGTGTGTGTGTGTGCGCTGGAGGAACGTAGCCCCACGTTTGTGTGTGTGTGTGCATGTGCACTCATGCAAGGTGATGGAATGAATCACCGGCATGTGTGCGTGTGTGCTTGTGCACATGCATGGTAGGGAACAAATCCCTGTGCGCGTGTGTGTGCATGTGTTTGTGCATGTGCTTGTGCATGATGGGGGACTGAGTTCCTGGGTGTGTAAGTGCGTGTGTGCATGCATGGTAGGGAGACGAGGTGTGTGCATGCATTTGTGCATGTGCTTGTGCATGGTGGGGGGCTGAGTTCCTGGGTGTGTAAGTGTGTGTGTGCGTGCATGGTAGGGAGATGAGTCTCCGGGTGTGTGTGTGTGCACGTGCATGTGGAGGCCCCACAAGCAGGTCACCCGTGAGTCCCCGTGAGGGGCGACGGGGCTGTGAGCAGGCGGGGCGAGGGGCCACGGGCCGGGACAGGTGCAGGGTGCTGGGCAGGTGGGGGAAGCCCCGGCACATACCCACACGCCCCCCGCCCGCAGGATGGAGCCCGTGGCGGACACCCTGCGGCGGCTACGGGAGGCCTTCAGCGCGGGCCGGACGCAAGCTGCCGGGTTCCGGGCGTCGCAGCTGGAGGGCCTGAGCAGCTTCCTGCAGGACAACAGGCAGCTTCTGCAGGACGCGCTGGCACAGGACCTGCACAAGGTGGGCCGGGGGGACCCGGGGGGGGACGCAGGGTGGGGGCGTGGGGTGGGGGGTGCAGCGGGGGGTGTGGGGTGGGGGGTGCAGCGGGGGGTGTGGGGTGGGGGCGCTGGGTGGGAGCCCCGGGCAGGCACAACGGGGCTCCACCTCCTAGAGCCTGGCTGTGTTTTCTGTGGCACCTCTGACTGGGGAGAGTCTGTGCCCTGCAAGGGGACTGGGCCTGTCCCCAGTTCCTCCTGCCTATGTCACAGACCTTTCCATGGCATGCAGTGTGCTGCTGCTTCACAACATCAATTCGCTTAATGCTAACCTCCCTTGGAGGCAGGTGGGATTGCTGTCCCCAAGTTACAGATGGGGAAACTGAGGCAAGTGGATTTAGGCACTTGCTCCAGGTCACGCAGCAGGAAAGTGGCAGAACCAGGGTTTACACCCAGACAGCCTGGCCTGCGGCTGTGCTGGGGGCAGTGGGAGTTACCATTGGCCCATACAGGGACCACTGGAGCCCTTTCCAAGCACTGCCTCCCCTCCTCCTCAGTCAGCCTTCATGTCCGACATTTCTGAGCTCATCTTAATCCAGAATGAGGTTGACCTGGCCCTCCAGAACCTGAGAAGCTGGATGAAGGACGAGCCCGTGGCCACCAGCTTGGTAAGCCCCATGGGGCCTGGGCCCCCTCCCACCGTGACCCTATGGTGGTCACTGGCCTTCTCAGAACCTCTGTCTCTTCTTCTGGAACTGTTTCACAGGCATCCTGAGGGCCTGTATGGGGGCAGGGGGGTGTTGGCTTTTGGGGTGGTCCTCTGCAAAGCCTCACCGCCTGTCCTGTACCCCAGCTTACGAAGCTGAGCTCGGCCTTCATCCGGAAGGAGCCCTTCGGCCTGGTTCTCATTATTTCTCCCTGGAACTACCCCATGAACTTGACACTCATGCCCCTGGTGGGTGCCCTGGCTGCAGGTGAGAAGCACCCTGTGGCCCTGACCTCCCAGCCCACCAGCCCTTCCCAAAGAGGCCCGTGGAATTCTGCTAAGTGGTGCCCCAGCCCCACATCTCTGCTATATCCGAGGCCGGTTCCCCGGGGGACCATGGGGGGCCCCGCTCCCCTCTGCTCACCCCCATCTGCCCCTGCAGGGAACTGTGTGGTGCTGAAGCCATCAGAGGTCAGCAAAAGCTCAGAGAAGGTCCTGGCCGAGGTGCTGCCCCGATACCTGGACCAGGTGAGGGGGGGGCCCTTCCCGTCTGCGCCAGTGCCCCCCACGACCTGCCTTGGGCAACTACCCCCATCCCCAAACCCCCCAGGCCTCTGGGCTGTCCCGCCTGAGCCGCGTCCCGCCTTGCAGAGTTGCTTCGCCATGGTGCTGGGTGGCCCTGAAGAGACAGGGCGGCTGCTGGAGAACAAGTTTGACTACATCCTGTTCACAGGTGAGGGGTGTGGGTGCGGGCGCCAGCCGTGGGTGTTGCAGCTTGAAAGCGCGTCCTCACCTGTAGGGCAAAGGGGCAGCCAGGAGACACGGGAAATTCTGAGAAGAGAAAAAGTTTATTCAACGAAGGCGGAAGGGCGGTCCTCAAATCTCTCTCCCAAACAGGAGAAACTTACAGTGTTTTCTAGCGTTCAGACAAAGGCAGGTAGGCTCAGGATAATGTGAAAGGGCTTAGAGACACCGAGGTCACAGGTAGTCTAATTGCCAAGGATGGATAGAGTGATTCCGTACTTAGGCTACTGTGCATGGCAGGTGAGCTGATCTGGAGTAGAACAGGGTTGGTGCAACAGGAGAACTTAAGAATGTGGGGTGTGATTAATTCTGGTATTAATAAGGTGCTTCGTGTAAGGGCACCCAACCTCAGGGGGCTTCGTGCAATGGCACCCGACCTCAAGGGGCTTCATTCAATGGCACCCAACCTCAGGGGACTTCATGCAATGGCACCCAACCTCAGGGGACTTCATGCAATGGCACCCAACCTCAGGGGACTTCATGCAATGGCACCCAACCTCAGGGGGCTTCGTGCAACAGCACTTGACCTCAGGGGGCTTCGTGCAACAGCACCCAACCTCAGGGAACTTCATGCAATGGCACCCAACCTCAGAGGATTTCGTGCAATGGCACCCAACTTCAAGGGGCTTTGTGCAACGGTACCCAACCTCAGGGTTGCAAACCAAGATAAAGAGACACAGACGGGGCTTGTCACGAGTTGCCTTGCTTTTGCCCAGCCACAGAGTGCAGTTTCCAAACCTAGCACAAGCAAAACAGGGCATCTGGTTACAGTTCAGCAAGTCTGATTTTTGCAATTATATTTGGGCAAGATTTGCTCCTGGGTAAACCTTCATGGTTTGGTTTTGTTTTGTTTTTTTAAAAGGAACAAAAACATTTTTAATTGTGAAATATAACACGTGTACAAAGCAAAGAAAGAAAAGGCAATGATTTTCAAAGCACACTTCAACAAGTAGTTACAGAACAGATCCCAGAGCTTTTCATGGCTGCCATTCCACCATCTCAGATTTTTCCTCCCCACTGCTCCAAAACACTGGAAGTTAGAAGGGTCATACTCGTTTGTTAAATCCCATTTTCTCGGTTAGACCTCCTCCTTCCTCTTTGGTCCTCCTCCCAATCTATATGGATCTTTGGGCAATGCCCGTCCTGACTTTTTATGTTGAGAAGGGGTGTCAACGTTAAAGGATAGGGGGATGAAATTAGTTGATAATCCTGAAGAGGCTGGTCTCTCTGGGTTTCAGGACTTATCTGGCCTAAGAACCCTCTGGAAATTATAGCTTTCAGGAAAGCAAACTCACTCTTTATAGAGCCCTAGTCTGAGCCCTAGGTGTTCTTAAGACTCAACAGGAGTGATGCTGGTTGGGGTTTAGCTAATTGGCACTATCTAACTGAAGCTTGTATAAGAGCAGCCTCCAGAATAGCTTCTTGACTCTATTTGATCTCTTGGCCACGGATGCCTTCTTTTATCACGCTTCTTTTCCCTCTTTTGGTCAGGAAGGTGTTGTCAATCCCAGGGTGCCAGGGCCAGACTCACCCCCGGGAGTCATGCCTACGTTGTCAGGCAGATTTTCACCCCTGGATGTCACGTCCCACATAGAGGGGAGGGTCATGGTTTTCCTTGGGCTTAGAGAGGCCACATCTGAGCAACAAAGAGGCTTCCTGGAAGCAACTCCTAGTCTCATAATAGGTAGCCTTAGCTTCTGTACTACAGAAATAAGTTTCATAAGGGCAAGCCTCAAAATCAAGGGCTTGGCCTATTTTGGGGAGGAGTCACCAATGGTTGAAAGGGTACCTGGAGTTTCCCAGTGGGGAAAGTTTAATGGTACCATTTTCTTCTCCTTTGGAGCCTCAAGGCACTCTGTCAATACTTTTTAATTATCAGCCCACCATAGTCTGAGATATATGCAGGTATTACTTTAAGCTATACAGAATTACAAGGCCTCATTCCTGTTCTGGATTCCAGGAGTTTGGGTTGTTTAAATGGACTATCCATACAGGTTGATTTAGATTGTGCGTCACAGGAAATTTAAATTCCAGACATAATAAAACTGCCTGTCTTTGGAATCATATAGTAGGTGAAGGTCTAGAGTACATACCCTTTCAGCTTTTATCCTGCATTCTGATTTAGCTTAAACCCTCCCAGAGTGGCTTCGTTTTTAACTGTAATTGACGCCTGATCTCTTTTTTGTTTTCTCTTTAACTGTTATTATATATACTATGCTAACTCTCGGGGCTGCAGCCATCCTTTCTGGGTTTTAGGGGTCACAGTTACTCAAAATTCTAGGGAAATACCAGCTGATACACATATCGCCCAGTGACTCAGAATCTAGAAATATATTTACAACTTCAGACTAAGTGTGACAGCTCTAAGGGTTTACAATCCAGCCTCCAATTTTCATATAAGTATTTTCTTAAAGAGACCTTGGTATATTCGTCCTTTTATATCGGGCTTATTTTGCACAACCCGTTGTTCTCAAGGTTTATTCAGTTCGTTGTGTCTCTCAACGTCCTTCCTTTTAGTAGCCACACCATATTCCATCGTAAAAATGTGTCACAGTTCACCATTCTGTTTTTCAGTCATTGTACCCTTCTTTCCCAGCCTCATAATAGCGAAATCAGGCAGGACATGTCTGGCTTATTCCACTCAGCATTATGTCCTTAAGTTTCATCCACATTGTCATATGCTTCAGGACCTCATTTTACCAAACTGCTGCCTAATATTCCATCATATGTGTGCACCACATTTTATTGATCCATTCATCTGTTGATGAGAACTTGAGTTGTTTCCATCTCTCTGAGATTGTGAACAATCCTGCTATGAACATTGGTGTGCAAATGTCTGTTAGTGTCACTGCTTTCACCTCTTCTGGGTATATTGCCGGGTCACAGGGCAACTCGGAATTTAGTCTTCTGAGGAATTGCCAAACAGTCTTCCACAGTGGCTGTACTATTATGCAGTCTCGCCAACAGTGAATAAGTGTTACGATTTCTCCACATCCTCTCCAACATTTGTAGTTTCCTGTTTGTTTAATAGTGGTCATTCTTACAGGTGTGAGGTGGTATCTCACTGTAGTCTTTATTGCCATTTCCCTTATAGCTAATGAAAATGTGCTTTTTTAGCCATTTGTATTTGCTGTTTGGAAAAGTTCCTATTCATATACTCTGCCCATTTTATAACTGGGTTGTTTGTTTTTTGGTTTTTGAGCTGTATAGTTTCTCTAAGCACATAGAATATCAAACTTTTATCTGATATGTGGTTTCCAAATATTTAATCCCATTAAGTTGGCTGCTTCACCTTTTTGTCACAGTTGAAGGTCTTGATCTTTTTTAAAAATATGTTTTATTGATAAATCTTCACACATACATTCCGTACATGGTGGATAATCAATGGCTCACAATATCATCACCCAGTTGTGTATTCATCATCATGATAATTTTTTAGTACATTTGCATCACTCCAGAAAAAGAAATAAAAAGGGGAAAAAACCCTCGTACGTAGCATTCTCCTTACTCCTCTCTCTCATTGACCACTAGTATTTCCATCTACCCAATTTATTTTGCCCTTTGGCTCCCTTATTACTTATTTATTCTTTATCCTTTTTTTTTTTTTGCATGGGCAGGCACCAGGAATCAAACCCGGTGTCCAGCATGGCAGGTGAGAACTCTGCCTGCTGAGTCACCGTGGCCCGCCCTAACTATATTCCTTAACTCATCTGTCCATATTGTAGATAAAAGGAGCAACAGACACGAGGTTTTCACAGTCACACGGTCACACTGTAAAAGTTATAGCTTTATACAATTGTCTTCAAGAAACAAGGCTCCTGGAACACAGCTCAACAGTTTCAGGTACTTCCCTCCAGCCTCTCCACTACACCATATACTAGAAAGGCGTATCTATATAATGCGTAGGAATAACCTCCAGGATAACCTCTTGCCTGTGAAATCTCTCAGCCACTGAAATTTTATTTTGTGTCATTTCTCTCTTCCCCCTTTTGATCAAGAAGGCTTTCTCAATCCCTTGATGCCAGGTCCCAGTGAATCCCTAGAGTCCTGTCCCATATTGCCAAGGGATTTACACCCCTGGGAGTCATGTCCCACACAGAGGGAATGGTAGTGAGTTCACCTGCTGAGTTGGCTTAGACGGAGAGGCCACATCTGAAAGCTCTTGACCGTAAGGTGTTCCCATTTATCTATTTTTGTCTTTTACTGCTTGTGCTTTAAGTGTAAAGTTTAAGAAGCTACTTCCTATTACTAGATCTTAAAGATGTTTCCCTACATTTTATTCTAGAAGTTTTGTGGTACTAGCTCTTACACTTAGGTATTTAGTCCATTTTGAATGAATTTTTGTATACGGTGTAAGGTAGGGGTCCTCTTTCATTCTTTTGGCTATTGCCATCCAATTCTCCCATGCCCATTTATTGAAAAGACTATTCTGTCCCAGTTCAGTAGATTTGGGGCCTTATCAAAGATCAATTGTTAATAAATGTTGTGGTATATCTCTGCACTCTCAATTTGATTCATTTGGTTAATATATCTATCTTTGTGCCAGTACCATGCTGTTTTGACCACTGTGGGTATATTTAAGGTTTAAACTCAGAAAATGTTAGTTCTTCCACTTCACTCTTCTTTTTTAGGATATCTTTAGCTGTTTGGGCTCTCCTTCCCTTCTAAATAAATTTGATAACTAGCTTTTCCAAGTCTTCAAAGTAGGTTGCTATGATTTACTCTTGTAAACAGCATAAAGATGGAACATGTTTTTCAATCCATTCTGCCAGTTTATATCTTTTAATTGGTAATTTTAGTTCGTTAACATTCAGAGTTATTACTGTAAAGGCAGTTTTAAATCTACCATCTTATTCTTTAGTGTTTGTGTCAGATCTATGTATTCTTTTCCTTCTCTCATTTTTAGCTTTTAAATGACCCTTACTGCTACTCTTCAATTCTGTGCCCTCCTCCAGACCTCCCTCTCCTCTTTTTTTTTTTCAGCTGACAGGACTCCCTTTGGTATTTCTTTATAGGGCAGGTCTCTTATTGACTAGTTCTCTCAGTCTTTGTCCTTGAAAATTTTAATCTCTCCCTCACTTTTTTTTGCATGGACAGGCACTGGGGTCTCTGGTATGGCAGGCAAGAGCTCTTCCTGCTGAGCCACCATGGCCCGCCTTCTCCCTCACTTTTGAAGGACAATTTGGCTGTAAAGCCTTCTTGGCTGGAAGACTTTCTCATTAAATATATCATACCACTGCCTTCTAGCCTCCATAGTGCCTGTTGAATAGTCTGAGTCAGTCTTATGGGTTTTCCTTTGTATGTAGTAGATTGTTTTTCTTGTGCTACTTTCAGGACTTCCTGCTTCTCGTCGACAGTTGACTGTCTGATTAGTTTGTGTCCTGGAGTTAGCCTATTTGGATTTATTCTATTTGGCATATGTTGGGCTTCTTTAGTTTGTATATTTATGTCTTTAATAAGGGTTGTGAAATTTCCCCTGATTTTGTGTTCAACTAACCTTCCCAGACCTTTATTTTTCTCTTTTCCCTCTGGTTACACCAGTGATTATTTTATTTGTGTGCCTTTTGTTGTCCATCATTTCCCTAAGATCCAGTCACATTTTTTCCATCATTTTTGTCATTTGTTCTTTTGTATGCTCTAGTTCAATTGTTCTGACTTGTAGCTCAATTATTCCTTTTTCTGTTCTTTGACTCTGCTATCATGTGTCTCTAGTATATTTCGAGTTTGGTCTACTATATCTTTCATTTCTGAAATGAAATCTACCACTTCTCTATTTAATCTTTCAAATTCTTCTCTATGCTTTTCTAGTGTCTTCCTGATAGCTTTTATTTCTTTATAAATGTCCTTGAGTAGTTCTATAGGCTGTGTTGCCTCTGGTATTTTGATTTTGTTGTTTGGCTGGGCCATTTCATCCCATTCTTTGTGATGTTTCTGTTCTGTCTGGGGCATTTGATTATCTTGATGTGGTTATTTTGCAAGTCAGTTTCCTTCACACATCTAAAGTGTGGTGACTAGGTGGGGATTCCAGAGATCAGAGAGAAAAGGGAAATGGAAACTTTTGCAACCTAGTCAGGGAGGGAGATACTTCAGAAAATGGTCAGTGGGGTGGGGGGTGGGGACATATGAAAAACGGGTGACAGGTGTGGGCAGAATGTCCCTGCTGGTAGCCAGGCAAAGACCCAGGAATCCTGGAACAGCAGATGCCAGGGGAAAGAAAGGAAACAAGTCAGGTGAGACAATGATCCAGCCAGGGCCAGTGGAAAATGGGGTCTCCTCTCGTGCCCCCCGCAGGGAGCCCCCGCGTAGGCAAGATCGTCATGGCTGCCGCGGCCAAGCACCTGACGCCTGTCACGCTGGAGCTGGGGGGCAAGAACCCCTGCTACGTGGACGACGACTGCGACCCCCAGACCGTGGCCAACCGCGTAGTCTGTTTCCGCTACTTCAACTCCGGCCAGACCTGCGTGGCCCCCGACTACGTGCTGTGTAGCCCTGAGATGCAGGAGCGGCTGCTGCCCGCCCTGCAGGGGGCCATCGCCCGCTTCTTTGGCAATGATCCCCGCGGGTCCCCGGACCTGGGCCGCATCATCAACGAGAAGCAGTTCCAGCGGCTGCAGGGCCTGCTGGGCTGCGGCCGGGTGGCCATCGGTGGCCAGAACGATGAGAGGGAGCGCTACATTGGTGAGTCCCGCTGGCGGCCTGGGTGGGCAGGGGTCCACTAGGTGCTTCGGCTCATCCACAGTCTGGGCCCCCAGCTCTGCGTGCCCTAAGTGCGGGCCGGGGGTTCTACGGCCCCATTGAGCTGAGCGTCCGGGCTTCCAACCCTCGTCTGCTGAGCCCCAAGGCGGGGACCCTCAGCCTCCAGGGACCCATGATGCCCCCGGCTCTGGCCTGGTGGAGGGGGCCACCCTGAGCGTCTGCTCTTCTGTGGCATGGAGCAGACCCCTCATCTCCACAGGGCCCCGTGGCTTGCCTCAATGCAGCTGGCTCTCACGTCCTGGGACGTGGTCACTGGGACGCCACGTTCGTGATGCCCTTGTGCCCCGAGTGTGAGACCCCGCAGGCCCAGGCCTGGCTGGGAAGCCCCTCCTGGCACTGCTGGGGCTGCGGGGAGACGGTCTCCCCAGACCATCCCTGCGGCCTGGAGCCCTGGCTCCCTGGACCCTCCCCGGCCCCCCACCTGGGGGGTGTCTCGTGGCCGTGACCCCGGAGCTGAGCCGTGCATGGTCCCGGCAGCCCCCACGGTGCTGGTGGACGTGCAGGAGACGGAGCCAGTGATGCAGGAGGAGATCTTCGGGCCCATCCTGCCCATCGTTAACGTGAGGGGCCCGGACGAGGCCATCGACTTCATCAACCGGCGAGAGAAGCCCCTGGCCCTCTACGTCTTCTCTAACAGCAGCCAGGTGGGGCCCGGGGCGGGGGGTTGTGAAGAAGGGACGACAGGCGGGCAGGGAGGAGTGCAGGACAACGTCCCCCACTGGAGCCCACTCCGCACGACAATCCCGGCCCCCGGTACAGCTGCGCTTTGCATGAGGCACAGGGTGGAGGGGGCCTGAGAAGGGCTGCAAACCTAGCAGGCACCTGGCTGCCCAGCAGCAAACGGCCAGAGGAGAGGCCGCCTCTTTCTGAGTCATACAGGGGCCCTGCATGGCCAGCGGAGGCCTGCTGGGGTCTGTGCTGTGCCTGGGGCTTGCCCACGTCCTTGCCACATCTCACGGTTCCGGTCCGGCCTCGATGCCGCCGTGGCTTCCTCCATCTTGGGTCTTAATAAGTGCCTGTGCTGGGGAGACCATTGCCGGTAGAGGGTGCAGGTGGGTGGGGAGCGGGAGACCTGGGGGCCCCTCTGCCTCCCTGATGGCCTGGTTGGAGGCCCAAGCCGTCTTGGCCGCTGACCGACCCCCCACCCGAGCCCGTCTCTACCCCAGGTGGTGAACCAGATGCTGGAGCGGACAAGCAGTGGCAGCTTTGTGGGCAACGAGGGCTTCACCTACTTCACCCTGCCATCCCTGCCACTGGGAGGGATTGGTGAGTCCCTGCCCGTCCTCGGCCCCGGCCGGCCCCCACCCCCACCCCTGGCCCGGGAAGCCCCAGTTTGGCCTTCACTCACTGGTCAGCTTTGATCTAGGACCCAGGCCTCTCGAGGCCTCAGGTTCCTCTCTGTCAAATGGCTCTTGGAATGTTCCGGCTCTTTCCGGGGCTCCCTGCCAGGCGGGAGGGATGCAGATGATGCTGGGACGTGGGGCAGGGGCCATCGCCCAGCCCCAGGCGCTCACCAGCTGTGCCCACGCAGGCCACAGCGGGATGGGGCGGTACCACGGCAAGTTCTCCTTCGACACCTTCTCCCACCACCGCGCCTGCCTGCTCTCACACCCGGGCCTGGAGAAACTCAATGAAATCCGCTACCCACCCTACACGGATTGGAATAAGAAGCTGATTACCTGGGCCTTGAGCTCCCAGAGCTGCACCCTTCTGTGAGCACCCTTCTCCCCTGTGACCCCTCCACCCAGCTGCCGCCCAGGTCCTCAGTGGTCCCTGACAGATGGGGGTCCCACCGGGGACTGTAAAGACCCCATACCTCTGGCTTCGTCTGAGTTGACCCTCCCCAGCTGGGCAGGGCCTCTGGGTGGCTGGTCAGACCCTTCCAGGGCCGAAGTCCCCTCTGCTGTCTACCGACAGACTCATTGACTCGGCTTGGATAGGTCTGGGGACGGGGAGCTCACCCCATACAAGGTCGGGCAGCTCCTGTGGTTAGAAAGGACTGCTGTGTGTCATGTCAATAAATAGGCTGCCCAAAGGCAGAGACCTTTCCGCCCAAGAGCTCCTTTCACACCTGGTTTGTTCAACCCTATGAAGCAAGTGTGGGGACTGGGCCGTGTCTGACCTAAAGGTATCTGATTTTAAATCCAGATCCGGCCAATTGGTGGCATTGACAAAGCTTCTGATGCTGTGGGTGGAATCAGTAGGAAGGAGAATAACGGTCGATTAGTGATGGGTGCTGTGGGCATGGGGGGCGGGGCCCAGGCTGGGAAGGAAGTCAGGGCTACCAGGATCTCAGTTTGGCCACTTTGGTTGACATGATCCTGAGTTCTAGAGACAGACAGGGCTGAACTGAGTTTATGCAGCAAAGCGGGGGCAGAGTTGAGCGATGGATTCACTGAGAAGAGCGTGCGTCAGGAGACACAGCAAGTCTCATGCACTGTGACCAGCCTCATGCGCTTCCCCATATCCTTACCCAGGGAGCCCATTCCAGTCCCCACACTCGCTCCATAGGGTTCCTCCCTGCTCAGAGCCCTGAAAAAACTGGGCTGGTGGCCTGAGGTAGAGGGGAGGGGTGAAAGGTATGGTCATCCTGCTCCCTTGGGAATTATTGGGTATGGGTGGCTCCAAAAGGATATAGGATGGACCCAAAGGAGGTGCTTGTTGATGAGTGTTGAAAATAGTAGATAAGAAAGTGAGAGGATGAATGAGTAAATGGATGGGTGGATGGGTGGATGGATGGACAGATGGATGGGTGGGTGGTGGGTGGTTTGATGGATGGACGGATGGACGGATGGATGGGTGGGTGGATAAATGGGTTAGTGTGTGGTTGAGGGAGAAGCTGTGTAATTATTCGGCCTGGGTCTAAGGCATCCTTTCCCTACCCACTAGGAAGTTGTTTCCTCAATATAACTATTGGACTGAAAAAAGAGAGACAGAGGGTTTGAGAAAGAATCAGAAGGTCTCTAGGGCACGATCTGGATAGTGGACCCAATGAGCAAGGGACAGAAGATAAACTCACCAAAAACTCCAAGTAATTATTTCCCCCTTCCTCTTCCACCCCCTCCTGAGACCCATCTCCCAATTCCAGGGGGCTGTTGGGTCCCTCGTCTGGCTGGCGCAGCTCCCCACCCCTGCCCTGTGGAAGCTCTATCCACCTGGAGAGGCTGGTGGGCGTCACTCCCAGGGCCACCACCCCACGGCCTCGAGGTGTCCTGCTGCCAGGGGGACCAGGGGCTGCTTCAGTCTGCAAAGCTTCACTGAGGAAGGGCTGACTGTGCCCGGGCTGCGCTGTCAGCACAGAAGGCGCATGGCTGGCATCTCTGGGTCCTTTGGTCCTGGGTGGCATTGCTTTCAGCTTCTGATCCCAGTGGCATTCTACGTGGGCTCTCCAAGCCTCTCCAAGTGTCTGTGTCTGGGCATCTGCCTTCTGTGGCGCCCTTTTAAAGGCTCCAGTAAACTAATTAAGACTCCGTGGTGTCACAGCTCCATGGAAATACTCTGAGCAAAAATTCCCACCCAATGATGGGTCTGCCCCCACATGATTGGATTAGAAGCACATGGCTTTTCTGGGGTCTGTAACAGTTTCAAACCAGCACATTCCACCCTCTGACCCCCGAAAGACATGTAATTTCCATATACAAAATACACTTATTCCATCACAATATCACAAAAGCCTCACACTCTATTAGTAACAATAAAAATACAAAACAAAATCCTAAACAGTACAAAATCTCGTCAAAGTCAGTTACAGGCATGGTCTGTCCTAAAGTAAAATTCTCCCCTGGCTGTGGACCTGTGAAACTCAGAACAAGTTATCTGCTGCCAATATACAAAGGAGGGACAGTCATAAGATAAATGTTTCCATTTCCATAGGGAAAAACTGAAAGGAATATATTAAACAAGTTTCAATTCTAAGACTGTGAACATGTCCAAATTAAGGCACCAAAAAGATGATACCTTCACTCAAGAAAGGCTGATCACGTCCGGGGCACCTCTGTCAGCTGGGAAAGCACATGGCTGGCATCTCCTGGTCCTTGGCTCCGGTGTTGTGTTGCTTTCAGCTTCTGAGTCTACTGGCTTTCCATGTCCGCTCTCCAAGCCTCTCCAAATGTCTGTGTCTAGGTGTCTGCTCTCTGTGTCGCCTCTTTTAAGGACTTCAGTAAACTTATTGAGACCCACCTCCATGGAAATACCCTAATCAAGAGGTTCCACCTGGGTGGGCCATGGTGGCTCAGCAGGCAGCGTTCCTGCCTGCCATGCTGGAGACCTGGGTTCAATTCCCGGTGCCTGCCCATGTTAAAAAAAAAAAAAAGAAAAACAGGTCCGACCTAACAATGGGCCTGCTCTCATACGATTGGATTAAAAGAACACGACTTTTCTGGGGTACATAATTTCAGACCTGCACAGGAGCCATCAGGATGCGATGCAGAAAAAGGGGGTCCCCTAAATTAATTTAATTTCCTGCCACCACAGCAGGTAGAGCTCAGAGGTTTTAAATGTGCTTTGGAGGTTTCCAAAACGAGATGGTCCGGTGTCATGCACTAAGAGGTGTGCCCTGCGTGGGACTGTGAGTCCGTATACAAGCCAGGGAGATATGTGGAAGTGGAAAAATGGTCTGGGCCACCAGTGTGTCCTCAGTTCCTGGTCAGAGCTGGCCCGTGATCCTCAACTGCCTGCGGAGGAATGAGTAAAGTGTGACAGTGTGTGTGTGTGAGTGTGCGTGTGAGGTGGGGGGAAGGAAGGGGGAGAGGGGGGAAGAAGAGAGTGAGAGAGGAAAATGAGGGGCAAAGAGGGATGAAAGAGGGATTAAGGAAAGAGAGAAGAGAAGGGGAAGGAGGAAAGGAGAGGGAAGGAGGACAGAGTTGGGGAGAGAAGGGGGGGAGAGGAGAGAGGGGGGGAGAGAGGGGGAGAGGAGAGAGCGGGAGGGGAGAGGGGCGGGAGGGGAGAGGGACGAGAGGCAGAGAGACAGACAGAGAGAGAGGGAAAGTGTGGACCAGAGAGAGGCAGAGAGGAGCGGCCACGGGGTCTGGCCACATGCAGTCTGTCAGGAGGCTGGTCAGGTAGGGCGTAGGGCGGAAGCCCAGGTGAGGGTGTGAGCAGAGACCACGAGGGAAATCAGGGCTGGGTACTCGGGCCGGGGCTGCCCAGCCACACGACGCTCTGGGACCACCCCCTGCAATTCCGCAGCTGGGCTCAGGCCCTGGCCCTCCCCACCAACCCCCTGGGCATCGCTGGGGCAGGGCTGCTCTGTGCGTGGGTTCACAAAGCGCGTGCCTGCCCGTTTGCCCTCTGCCACTCACATCTCACTGCCATCAGGGTGGAGGCGTGGGGCGGGGGTGTCAGAGCCAGGGACCCTCCCCCTACGTCCTCGGGCTCAGAGGGGTGACTCGGCAGGTCCGCCTCCAGAGTGCGGCCCCTGCCGCGACACGGACACATGTGGGTACCTACAAATAAGGGCAAGCGTGAGCACACAGCTCCTGGCACACGCACACACTCATGAATGCTGCACATAGCTGAGTCCGGTCTGGGGCCTCGGCTCCCAGCACCCCCCAACCATGCACTAAACACCCCCCAAGACAGGGCAGCGGCACCCCCACCCAAGGAAGTGAAACCCGTCTAGCACCCACCCCCAACCCCATCCTCCCCAGACTGGGGCACCCAGCACCCCCTGGCAGGAAGCACCCTGGCCCCCAGCAGCCCCAAAATAGCCAGGTCTGCTGAGCAGGCCCTTCCTTGCTTCCCGAGAGGCCTGGCACCGAGTCAACCTGGGAGGGTCGAAAAGAGACACCGGCTTCGGCTTCCAGTTCACCCGGCCAGCCCTGAAGCCCATCCCCCCCGCCCCCGCCCCGCCAGGATAGGGGGAGGTGGATATGGGCTCTCGCTCTGACCCCTCCCCACCCGGGGGGGTCTCGGCCATGCCATGCGGCCTCCAAGAGCCTCATCCCCACCTGCAAAACTGGTGAAGGAGAGCTGCCCCCTAGGGCTGTTGGCTGGGTGAAGGAGTCAAGGACCCTCAGGGCTGCTCTGGCCATCCCTTTGCAGAGGCTCCAGATCTCAGCAGGGGGCGGCCCCTGGGGGCCCCGGCCTCCTCAGTGACCCGGCCTCACGCTGCACCCACCCCTCTGGCTGCCCCATCAGGCTGCCCTCACGGCAGCAGGGGGTACCCGCAGCACCCACAGTCCCTGCCCTCCGAGCCCCCAAACCTCGCTGCTTACGCTCTGAGCAGCTGCAAGGAGCACTGGCCCAGGAGGCCTGGCCGCCGGGGTCTCCAGGCTGGTGGGTGGGACGGGGGTCCGGAGCAGGCAGGACCAGCCGGGGGGCGAAGGCCAGGGCCCTGATGCCCAGGGGAGGCCCAGGGCCCGGCGTTTGGGGGGCGCTAGGTGATGGAGCGGCCGGCCTGCTGCCCCGGCCCTGCTCTCACCTTCTACACCTCAGGACCGTCCTCGGCCCTCCCAGGACACCCAGCTGGCAGGCGGCCCAGGCCTGGGGCCGGGGGGGGGCTTCCCCTTTGTCCCTGGACAGGCAGCTGCGAGCGGGTGGGCTCCGACTTCACACGCCTAGGTTCAGTTCCTAAGGCCCTTGGGCGGACCAGTCACTCTGCCTGGGCCTCAGTTTTCCCCTCTGTCCAATGGGGCTTAGCATTGCCAACCAGGGCAGGTTGAGTCATCTGGACCAACCCATCCCCGAAAGCAACTGAAGATAGAGGAGGGAATATTTGGAGGTGTTGTTTAAAGCCCCCCAAAACCCGTAACCCTGGGGTCCCAAAGGGTGGTCTGGGAGTGGCCGTGGGCTCCGGGGCTGCCTGGACAGAAGGGGGCGGAGGGAAGGGGGGCGCTCCCCGCCTCAGAGGCCAAGTCGGTGTCCCCCCCTTGACAGTGACTGACAGCGGCCTGGCCTGGAGGTGGCATGAGTAGACTCACCCCCACCCCGCCCCGCCCCAGGAGAGTCCAGGAGAGCTGCCACCCCCACCCGCCCTGGGCTTCTGGGCCGTAAGCAGCCTGCACTTGGGGTGCTGCAAACCCGAATCCTCTCCGGGGAATCCCCTTCACCCCAGGCCTGCAGCGGTTTCCCAGGTGGCAGCAGCTCCCCCAGCAGTGTCCCCGCTGGCCCTGGGAGGCGGGACTGTCCCTATTCCCAGAGGAGATCCGGTGGAGGGCAAGGACAGAAGCGCGGGGCCTGGGAGGCAACCGGCCGTGGCAGCTGCGTGTGGGCAGCCGGGTGGGGGGCGGGGGGCAGGGGTGCAGGCCACCCCACCCACCCCCTGCTGTCGGCCGACTCAGCAGAAACACTTCCTGTCTGGGGAGCTCCAGGCCCATAAATACCCACCCCGTCCAGGGGGGATCGACACCCAAATCCTGGTGGCCCAGGACCCCCAGAGCTGCCTCGTCCAGGTAACACCCCGACCCCCACCTCCCCAAGGCCCCTGCTCAGAGGAGCATGCAGAAGGGGTAGGAACAAGCGGGAGTCGCCTGGACCCCAGAGGCTCCACGGCCAGCGTGGGTGACTCCCTTCACGCCCTAGGCGGTGCCTCAGTTTCCCCATCTGTGAACTGGGAACCTAATCGTCTGGGCGAATCCATCTCCCAATTGTCCCGGCCCCTTTTCTCAGTTTAAGAGTGACTCCTTCTCTGCAAATGGGAGCAGGGAAACTGATCCCCAGGGGAAGGTGCTTAGGCCAAGGGTGCCCCCTGTGCTGGGCTGCTGGGGGTGCAGTTGGGACACTGCAAGCAGAGGGCACCTGGAAGGGCTTTAAGTCTTCTCCACCCAGCTGACGCCATGACCCTGCGCCCCTCTTGACAGGTGGCTGCGCTGCCCCGGCTGGAACACCCCCACCCCGGGATGTGCTCCCTGCCAGTGCCCAGGGAGCCCCTGCGCCGCGTGGCTGTTACGGGGGGCACCCACGGCAATGAGATGTCGGGCGTCTACCTAGCCCGGCACTGGCTGCGGGACCCCGGGGAGCTGCGGAGGCCCAGCTTCTCGGCCGTGCCCGTGCTGGCCAACCCCAAGGCCGCCGCCGCCTGCCGCCGCTATGTGGGCCGCGACCTCAACCGCACCTTCACCAGCGCCTTCCTCACGTGGGTGACGTCCCTGACCCAAACCTGAGCCCTCAGCCCCACCCCCACCCCCCAGGCTTTGCCCCTCTGCCCTGCAGTTCCCCCTTCTCACCTTAACGAAATCAAGATGGGCATCACCTCCTCCAGGAAGCCTTTCTGGACCCCGGACTGGGTGGGGGCCTTCTTTGGGTTTCCCAGACCCAGGGCTTCCTTCGGCTGCATTTGTGTGTCTGGTGCCTCCACTACCTCTCACACCTCCCTTTCCTGGCCAGCTCAGGTGGGAGAATAGGGAACAGGACCAAGGTGTGGCCCTCAGTTTATTGGGGGAAGCTGAAGCCACCCAGGAGGCCAAAGGCAGGGGAGGAGACTACACCAAAGGCAGTCAGGGAGGGCTTCCTGGAGGAGGTGGTCTCTCAGCCAAGCCCCAAAGAGTGAGTAGAAATTAACCAGGTGAAGAGAAGAGAGGACAAGTGGCGGGACTGGTACCGACAAAGGCCTGGGGGAACCAGCTTGGTTTGGGGGCAGTGGGTGGAGCTGGTGCATGGGGAGGCAGGCAGTGGGCAGGGCCAGCCCAGGAGGGGCAGTGGGCAGCAGGGATGGGGGCACAGCCAGACCTGCAGGGAAGGAAAGGCCCTTGAGCTGCAAGGGCTCGGGGTCTGCCCGGCTGTCAGCAGGGCCTGCTCTGCCCCACACCTCGCTTTTCCTCTCCCTCCCCCACCCACCCCATTAAACCCCGGATGACTGAGGGAGACTCTTGAGGAGGGTTGGGACCTTCCATTCCGGTCCTGCAGTGCCAGAGCGGTCCCCGATGACCCATACGAGGTGACAAGGGCTCGAGAGCTGAATCGGCTGCTGGGGCCCAAGGCCTCTGGTGGCGCCTTCGACTTCGTTCTGGACCTGCACAATACCACGGCCAACATGGGCACCTGCCTCATCGCAGACGCCCCCCATAACATCTTCGCCCTGCACCTGTGCCGCCACCTGCAGGTGCCGCCCGCGGCCCCAACCCCGAGGGAGGGAGGACAGCAGGGAGGCCCCGAGAGAAGTACAGCGGGTGGTTCCCGACCTCCCCTGCCCGGCCCACCCCTTTCCCTGGGCCCCTGTGTCCCTTCCGTCCCACCCCCAGGGCGTGCCACCTGCTAGGGTGCCCGGCCCTCAGGTATCCCCTCCCCCAACCTGCCACCCTCCTGGGAGAGAGCAGAGCACCAGCGATACCCTGTGCTTCCTCCCGAGCCCCTCTCCCCCGTCTCGGGTCTCAGTTTCCCCTCCCAAGCTCTGACCCCACCCCTCCCTCCCCCAGCTGCAGAGCCCCGAGCGGCCCTGCCGGGTCTTCCTGTACCAGCTGCCGGGCGAGGAGAGCTTCGCGGTGGACTCGGTGGCCAAGAACGGAATGGGTGGGCCGCGGCCCCCGGCCGAGGGGGCGGGACCGAGAGGGGAGGGGCAGGGGGGAGCGGGCAGGGGCGTGGCCAGGAGGAGAGGGCGTGCTCTGGGGGCGGGGCCAGGGACCACGGGGGCGGGGCCTCCCGGCGGAGGGGCCTGACGCTCCCCCTCCCGGGACCCCAGCTCTGGAGCTGGGCCCCCAGCCCCAGGGCGTGCTGCGGGCCGACATGTTCTCCCAGATGAGGGCCCTGGTGGCCGCCGCTCTGGACTTCATCGAGCTCTTCAACCAGGGTGAGGTCCTCAGCGCTTGCGGGGAAACTGAGGCTGCCCCCGTCCGCCCGCCGCGGCTCACGCAGTCCGCGGAGTGTTCACGCCCCGCGTCCTCCCGCGCAGGCACGGCCTTTCCCGCCTTTGAGATGGAAGCCTACAGAGCGGTGCGCCGCGTGGACTTCCCGCGCGCCGAGGACGGCGACCTGGCGGGCACAGTGCACCCCCAGCTGCAGGTGTGTGCGCGCGAGGGCCGGATTCCTGGGGCATCGAAGGGCTGTCAGGGGAAACTGAGGTCCAGAGCTCGGCCCACGCGCCTCACAATGAGGAGCAGGCCAAGAGGCTGGCCATTGCCACACCCCCCCCACCCCAATCTCTGGCCACGTCCTTCATCCCCCCGCCCCCAACCCGCTCCTCCCCCTCCCCCACGCTCAGGCCTGGCCCTTGGAGCTACAGAGATTCTCAGCACCTGTGGAAGGCTCCACGGTTGGGGGGCTGGGGATCCCCGACAGCCTGAGCAACCTGCCCCAGGCGGGAGGAGGCAGAAGGAAGGCGGACTGGGGTGGGGGTGGGGGTGGGGGGGGTCCAATTCACTTGCTAGAGGCACAAATGCAGAACCCTTTTATTTTCCAGTTAGTTCTTCCAGCGTCCCCAGGTGCGTTAGCAAAGCCAGGAATCTCTCTCTCCAGCCCCCCGTCCCTGAGCAGGGCTCCCACCCCCACCCCCGGGTCAGGAGCGACAGGGAAGGGCAGGGGGTCCACAGCTGCTGCCCTCATTGCTGCCACACGGGGTCGCCGTTGAGTCGGGGCCGTGGTCTTTGTTTCCTTGCAGTGCTGCTGGTCACTGAAGCCCTCTTGGCCTTGCTAACTGTCCTCCCAGCCCCCCCAGCTGGCCTGGGCTGGGGGATTCAGAAGGTCTTCAGAGGTGGCCCCATGCTCTGTTGGACCCCCCCCCCCAAAGCTCTGCTGCTAAGTGCAGTGACCAGCGAGAGCCCCTTCCCTCCTGATGGGTCCTTTGCGGGCACAGGGGCTCCTCTCCTGCCACCAGAGCTCAGTTGGGACGCTCCAGCGTCAGACGTGACCAAGTGATGACAAGCCTCTGCAGGGATGGGTTGCTGTCGCTGGGGCCTCTGTGCTCCTGAGCAAAAGTCTCCTCCTCCTCCCCCCACTCTACCCCCACCCTGGGGTGGGGGGCAGCTGCACGGAAGCCCCGGCTGTGTGCCGTGACCCAGGAGATGGGCCTGGCACGTACTGAGGGCACAGCCGAGCATGGGCACAAAAGACAGAACTGGAGGACTTTCTTACCCTTTTATTTCGACTTTGCGGCTCATTTTGAGGCTTTGTGTTACTTGATGTGACGTTATCGTGGAAGGGGCACCACCCTTTCAGCGTTTAGAGTAGAGAGGCGTAAGCCAGCCCCACCCACCTGCCTTGAAGATGTTAAGTGGTAAGAGTCTTTCTGGATGATTTCTCCCACAATTTAAAAATTCATTTAACAAACTTCTACATTGCATTTGCCGTGTGCCAGCCACTGTTCCAAGCACTATTAGCTCGTTTAATTTAAACCTCTGAACCATCGGAGGAGATATCCCCGTTTTACAGATGAGGATGCTAAGGAACAGAGAGGGTAAGTGACTGGTCCACGGTCACACAGCTAGTAAGAACTTGAGCCCAGTCTTGAGTGTGTCTGCCTGTAACCAGTGGGATATGGCTTCCTCAATGACAGAAGTCTTCCCAAAGGTGTCTTTGTCTTCATTACTAGAAACAGAGCAGTCTGGCATCTCACCAGATGACAGTCAATGGAAGGAGGGAAGGGTGGCTGGCTGGCTGGCAAGGGGGGTTGCCCACGGGGGTCCTGGCAACCTCCGCCCTTGGATCTCCTCCCAGGACCGAGACTTTGAGCCACTGCAGCCAGGTGCACCCGTCTTCCAACTCTTCAGCGGCGCGGATGTGCTCTTTGAGGGGGAGTCCGCCGTGTACCCCGTGTTCATCAACGAGGCGGCGTACTACGAAAAGGGCATCGCCTTCGTGCAGAGCGAGAAGCTGACGTTCTTCGTGCCGGCCCTGCCCGCGCTGCCCCCCGCCCCCACCCCAGACCCCTAACCCAGCCCACACCTGCCCGGCCTGCCTCAGCCTTCCCACCTGAACAATGGGTCCTGAGGCAAAGCTCCAGATGCAGTGGCCTCCCGCTGTGCACCATGCCCCTTATCACCCTCATGAGGTCCCGGGCCTCGGTGGCCCATCTATAAAATGGAGAACTCCCAGGGGTCCGTGGCTTGTGTCCTCTCTCCTACCTGGCTCCCCTCTGCCTGGAGAGGCAGGTGGAGGAAGGGGAGCGTGACCTCAGGGTCTGGGGCAGGTCTGGCCCGGTGTGGCCTTGGACACGCTGTGTGTCCTGGGGCCAGTGGTGGCGGTCTCTGGGCCTGTGGTTGTCTGTCAGTGCCTGGGGGCAGAACCCATAATGTGAAGGACTTGGAGAAGGCCTGTCCAGAGGCCAGCAGAGGGGCTTCATGGGGATGCTACAGCTCAGAAGGGGGCCCTTGACCCCCTGATATTCTGGGGCCAGGGTGTCAGTCTGGGGGTAGCGGAGGTGTGTGATCATCAGCTGCACACACACGTGTGCATCCTTTCAGGTGTGCCGACCCTGAGTGCCCTTTAGTGTTGTGCGCATGCACATGTGCTTCCAAGAGCCCCAGATATGCACTTCCAGGCACATCATATGTGTACACATGTGAACATGCGTGTGATAAGCCCCTGTGGACAGCATGGGGAAGGGGTGTAGCTGGAGAGGCTCTGCCCGCCCAGCACATCCTGTCCTGCCACAGAGACCAGGGCGGAGGGGTCTTGGGTGGGGCTGGGAAGTCGTAAAAGGGCAGTTGAGGCACATCTTGGCCGCCTGCCCCATCAGACAGCACGGGGCCTGAGCTGGGCAAGGCAGACCCCGCCTGCTCCTGACGGGACCTCGTTCCTGGCTGGACAGCCGGGGCTGGTGGCGCCCAGAGCCGCCCCTCTCGCGGCCTCGCTCCGCGGCCCCCCTCCACCCCCTGCTGGCCCATCCATCTCCCCGCGGCCACAGCTGCCATGCTGCCTCCTGGTGTTGAGCAGCGAGATGAGAAGGTGTGAAGGACATGGGGGCGCCAGGGACGGGCTGGCAGGCAAGATGGATGAGGGGGCAGGGGGCCAGCCGGTGCCTCCGGCGGGAAGCACAGCACAACCAGGGAGGGTGTGTGTGGGGCCGTGTGCCCGGGTGTGTGTGTGTGTGGGGGGTGTAAGTGTGGGTACCGTGGGCATAGTCTGTGTGTGCGTGTGAGTTAGTATGGCAGTATGCACGTGTGCAAGTGTGTGGGTGGATTTCCCATCAGGCAGACACCACGGGCTGTCACACACATACACACACACACACACACCAGGAGCCAACAGAACCCCCGGCTGGCCTGCCAGTGGGATCCCCCCAGCCCCTCTGTCATCTCCCTCATTTCTCACCCATCCTGCTGGGACCCCCGCCCCCCATTCCCCCATCTTGTCTGGTAGCAGCTTCCTCCCCCAGCTGGGGGTAGGTCTGTGCCAGGGATTGGCCCTCAGACCCCCCGTGGGCCCCTGGGACCAGCCGGCACCCCAGCTCCACAGCCTGGGGCCTGGGGCGCGGGGTCTGACCTGGCAGGCATCCCCGAGCTGGGGGAGCAGGGGTCCATCCCCTGGTATGGGACTCTGAGAGGGGTCGGGGTGCCACCCTGGAGAGACAGGCCCTCCAAGCCCCGGCCCCTCCCTGCCCCCGTCTCAGGTCCTGAGGCCTCCAACAACAGCCTCCAGAGGAGGTGGGGGGGGGTCCAGCTAGTCTTGGGGAGCCCAGCAAAGCACACCCAGCCCAGCCTGGGGTGCAACGGCTGGGCCAGTGCAGTGGGATCAAATGGCCAAACAGCCGTGACACCGGCACCTCCATGCCCTGTCCCCTGTGTGCCCAGCCCCTGACAGGCCGGGGGTCCTGGAAAAGGTGCTCCGTCAGGCTGGAGAGGGCAGACACCCACCCTGGAGGTGTGACCCCTGTGACAGCTGTCCCGGCCTGGGAATGGAAAAGGCTGAGTGTCCCCGGGCCAGGGGGGCCCGACCACCCCACGCTGGACCATCTAGGCAGAAGGGTCTTGCAGTTAGATCAGTGGGGAAATCTGATGCCCAGAGACCGTCAGGGACCTTCCAGAGCTGCACAACTCCCGGGGCTGAGCTGTCAGGAGGGGCCGGCGTCCTGCCACCCAGCCGGGGAGCTTTGCCGCTGACACCTCTTCTGCTGCTGCCGCCTTATGTATCATCCCAAGTGACCCCTGGCGATTTTCCACCAGTAAGTCCAGGAGGGCTCTGGCCCCAGGTCAGGGGGCCAGGACCGGGTGAGAGGGCATCGGCTGCTGCCATTCAGCTCTCTGCACCGAGGCCTTCCCAACGCCCCCAGCCCCCCCCACCCCGAGACTCTGTCAGTCCCCTAGCCCCACCAGTCAGCCAGAACTGTGCTCGAGATGGGGCCCATTGATCGGGAATGGCTGGGGGCTCCTACCCGGGGAAGGGAGGGAGCTGGGGGGAGAGGGAGGCTGTGTGACGTCAGAGCCTCCCCACCTGCTCTTGCCCCATACAGCGCCCGCGCCGGGAGCCCCACAAGCCTGTGGCCTCACGCTGCGCTGTCTGCGGGGGTGGCCTGGGGAAGGGGCCTGCAACCCCCACAGCCAGGCTCCCCCCTGCAGAGACCAAGTGCCCAGCTCGGGGCGGGAGGCCTGGAGAGGCGGACAGACAGCGACCGAGAGGGAAGGACGGCGCTCCCGAGGACGGGGACCGAGTGAGCATCTTTTCTGGCTGCTGAGTGGACGTGGAGACCAGGAGTGGCTGATCCCTCCAACCCGGGGCAAGCCAGGGCCCCCTTGGGGTGGTGGCCGCAGCTGACCAGGGCTTCTCCGGGAGCCGGACATCAGGCTGTCCTTATGGCAGGTACAGTGCAGTGGCTGAGGCTCCGGGGGCTGGCGCAGGGCAGAGACTGGGTGTGGGGACCAAGGGACCCCACTGGACCCCAGGCCCCAGGCAAGTGAATGGGCCAAGGGTGCCCCCAGCTGAGGTCTTAGATCCTGCCAGGGCAGGGCTGATGGGTCCCCAGCTGCCCAAGTGCGGGTGCTGGCAGGCAGGAGAACAGGGCTGTTTCCAGGTGGAAAGCACCCATCCCAGCTGGGCGTGACCTTGGATCTTCAGGGTCAGGGTCGGGGCTTGGACCCAACGCCTCAAAGTTCTGTTCCAGACCTGCTACTCGATGCCTCTGGGAAATTGTCAACTCCTGTCCCCAAGGAGCAGCGGGGGGGCAGTCCCTGCCCCAGTGTTCCTGGGCACACACTGACCCTGATGGGGGGGGACTGGGGGCAGGGCGCTCCCAGCAGACTCGGGAACCGGTGACGGGAGCCCCTCCTCTTGCCCCCCATCAGAGTGGCCCCTGGGAGCTGGCACTGGTTTCCCGGACAGGGTGCCACTCCGGCAGGGCGGCCAGGCGGCAGGGCTGTGGCCCATCTGATGGCCCAGTGCCAGGTGGTGGGGATATGAGCCCACCCAGCCCCCCGCGCCCCAGGGACATCTGGGGGACGCAGCCCCGAGACCCTCCCAAGGCACTACTTCTCGTGGGGCTCTCAGGGTACCAAGGACAGGGACACGGATCCCGGACCCCTGGTCAGGCTCTGTCCACCCGCTAGATGCGATACCTTCCCAGGGATCTCCCTCTGTCCATCTATCTTTCTGTCCGTCCATCTCAGCAACATCCAGCATTCACCCTCTGTTCAGGGGATGAAGAGCCCTGGGGATGCTGGGGGCGCTGCTGGGAAGCCCTGTCCCCTGAGCCCCAGATGCTGCTGCTGCCACCGCCTCACCTGGCTCCCTTGTGGGACTGCTGCAAACATACAGATTTGGTTTTCAAGATTATATTTTAAATTTGAAGGGTGGGGAATGGCGAAGCTTTTGGCCATGGCTTCTGCCCAGATTGTAGATAAAAAAAAAAAAGGACCTTTAGAAATAAGTGAGGAGACCAAAGCAGAAAGGTGATAGAATGGGCTTCAAGAAGCAGACTGCGGGCAGGTAACCAGATCAGAGATGAATAGTAAATGTGGTTATGGGGTGCCCTCCCAGCCCACGGAGCTTGGAAAGATGCTACCCCCACCCCAATCTCATATGGACCATCAGCTGTCTTGGCCAGCCCCTCATCAATAACAGCCGATGTCCTGACTCTGCAGCCACGAGTTCTTGTCAGCCCTGGGAAGTAGACATCAACAACTTTTCTTGACAG
Organism: Tamandua tetradactyla; assembly: GCF_023851605.1. Classification (NCBI taxonomy): domain Eukaryota; kingdom Metazoa; phylum Chordata; class Mammalia; order Pilosa; family Myrmecophagidae; genus Tamandua; species Tamandua tetradactyla. The sequence goes on from NC_135335.1 coordinate 6,745,635, forward strand.
ATGTGGAAATCGAGGCTCGGAGAGGTGGAACAATTTGCCCAAGGCCAAACAGGGGCTCAGAGGTGCCCTTAGGAACTTGCTGGGAGCAATGAGCTTTTAAACAAACATTTACCCACAAAGTGGTGCTGAGTGTGGGGGCGGCGCTCTGTGGGAACACAGAGACCTGGCAGTCCGGGAGGGCTTCCTGGAGGAAGAGGCATCTGGGTGGGTGCAGCCTGAAGGGTGAGGGCTGGCTGCGGGCTGGGTGGGGCCCACGTTTCCGTCCTCTCTCCCCAGCCTTCCTCTCTGCCGGCCTCAGCGTCCTCGCAGCCTCGGAGCCCTATGCCCCACCTGGGGCCAGCTCCAGCTGGGAGCCCCTGCTGCGGACACCGTTCCCTCCAGCCCCTTGCACCAGCCCCGCGGGGGCCCACGCCGTGGCCGAGCCCACCAGGCAGGGCCCCAAGAACCCGCACGTGTCCGGCGTGACAGTGCAGCTGGAGATGAAGGCGCTGTGGGAGGAATTCAACCAGCTGGGCACTGAAATGATTGTCACCAAGGCGGGCAGGTGTGGGCAAACGGGGGTGGGGGGGGGCCAGGGCGGGGCTGCATTTGGGCTGCTGAGCGCCCCCCCTCCTGCAGGCGGATGTTCCCCACCTTCCAGGTGAAGATCCTGGGAATGGACAGGCTGGCCGACTACGCTCTTCTCATGGACTTCATCCCCCTGGACGATAAGAGATACAGGTCTGCGGGAGGAGGGCAGCAGGGGTGGGTGGGGGGCGAGGACCAGGGTTGGATCTCGGGGGCTGAGATCAGAGATTAGACCCCACCTGCCCCCTGGGAGCCGCGCCAGCCTGGGGCCATGGGGAGGGGTGGTGGCGGCGGCTGAGGGGCCGTGGGTGGAGATGGGGCGCCCTGGCCACCTCGCTCTGTCCCCCAGGTACGCCTTCCACAGCTCGGCCTGGCTGGTGGCGGGCAAGGCGGACCCTGCCACGCCCGGCCGCGTGCACTTCCACCCCGACTCGCCGGCCAAGGGCGCGCAGTGGATGCGCCAGATCGTGTCCTTCGACAAGCTCAAGCTCACCAACAACCTGCTGGATGACAACGGCCACGTGAGACCCGGGCCCTGTGGGGAGAGGCCAGGCTGCGGCCTGAGGGGCAGGGGTCACAACTGGCCTGGCCTTTGGCGCCCGCCCATTGCCGGTGACAAGGCTTGGGGTGCCAAGGCCACCTGGCTTGGGGTTGGACAACGGACGGGACTGTCCAGGCAGATGGGGAAGCAGGTTGGGGGTGGGAGAAGCTTCTGGACCACATTGCCCAGTCTCGCTGCTTTTCCCCTGCCTCAGTGAGGCCCCGGAGTTTTATAGATGTCCCTAGAGAGAGGCACCCATCTGAACGGAGAACTGAAGGAGGAATCTGCAGACCTGAGGGCAAGCTGTTCCAGGCAGAGGGAACAGCAAGTGCAAAGGCCCTGAGGCCAGAGAATGTTGTGCAAGTCTGAGGAAGGGGGCATGGAGGCTCCCCTCAGCCCAGGTGGTTGGAGTGGAGCTAGGAAGGAAGGTGGGGGAAGAGCCCCCGGAGGTGGCTGGGGCCTTCGTGCAGGGCCTTTTGGCCGTGGAGAGGACTCTGGTTTTACTGGACGTGAGGTGGGGGCCGCTGGACGATTTTATGAGAGGCAGCACCAGGATGCAGCCCCCAGGGGCTGCGGCATGGAAAATGGACAGAGGGGCAGGGTGGCCAAGGGGCAAGTGGAAAAACCCAGGTGAAAGGTGATGGTGACTGGGCCAGGGCAGAGGTCAGATTCTAGATAGTTCCAAGGGTAAAGCTGACAGCTGTGGTGTGTGGGGAGGTGATGAGAGAAGGCAAAGAAGAATCAAGTTCAGATCCTGCCCAGCCACTGAGAGAAAGGCCTGGAAACCAGAACACCTAGGCTGGGCCTCATCCTACTCCCTGCCCCAGTTGGAGCCACCTCAGGGGGGGGATGGTTGGGGCTGGGGGTGGGGCTGGGAGAAGGGCTTCAGCCTCAGTGAGGGTTCCCTGCTCCCCCCCAGATCATTCTCAACTCCATGCACCGCTACCAGCCCCGCTTCCACGTGGTCTTTGTGGACCCCCGCAAGGACAGCGAGCGCTACGCCCAGGAGAACTTCAAGTCCTTCGTCTTCGCCGAGACCCAGTTCACGGCTGTGACCGCTTACCAGAACCACCGGGTGGGTGAGGCCACCGGCCCCGGGCTCATGACGGGGAGACTGAGGCCTGGGGCCCTTAGCCCCAAGATGGGCACAGAACCCCCGCCCTGGCCTCCCTCCCAGGGCCTCATATGCCCACTTCATCCCCTGTCTTCACACCCACTGGCTCTGGGGTTCCTGGACCAAGGGGCCTGGATCCCGGGGCCTCCTGGCTCGGGACTGGCCCGTAACCATACTTTCTCCCCTGCAGATCACCCAGCTGAAAATCGCCAGCAACCCCTTCGCCAAGGGCTTTAGGGAGAGTGACCCAGATCCCTGGTACTGTGTGGCCCCTGCCAGTTCTGCCTGCAGCTTCCCCGCCTGACCCCAGCCCTGCCACCCCCTCCTGCCCCCACCCCTGCCACGTGTCTGGCCCTGACTTAGGCCCCAACCTTGGCTCCTGACCCTTGTTTCAGCGTCATGCCCTCTGACCTGTCCTGGTTGGGGTCTCACCATCCAACTCTGTCGATAATTCTCTGCCCTGGGATTCCTTCCTTTGACACCTCCCCCCCACCCTGTCCCCTTCCTGCCTGCCCCATCTTCAGGCCGGTGTCCCCACGGCCCCTGTTCAGCGGCCGGAGCCGCAGCAGCCTCGGTCCCTGCCTGCTGAAGGGCTCCACCGAGCAGGAGAAAGGTGAGCCTCCCGGCCTGATCCCACCCTCGGGCACAGCCAGACCAGAGGCTGATGGGCCGGAAGTGAGGGCTAGGGGTGTGGGGCCACGAGGAAGGGCTGCCTCATGTTCAGCAACCCCCCCTGAGTGCATATACGGACACCAAGGGCCATGTGGAGATTAAGATGTGGGGCCCAGGCAGAGAGAACAGGGCAGGGACGAGGTCCTGGGAACAGAGGTAGGGGGTGACTGGGGGGCTTCCTGGAGGAGGAGGTTCTCGAGTTGGGCCTTGGGGGACTGGCAAAGGTTCGGACCAGACAGAAGGTGGGGAGGAAATTCCAGGCAGAGATAAAAGCAAGGGCAAAGGCTGACAGCTGGGAACTGGGAATGGGAGGAGCAGGGAAGGGGTCAAGGCAGGCCGGGGATGGGGGCTGAGGGTGTCAGGGGGATTTGGAGTTCTCTCTATCTCCTCCCTCAGACCCCAACAAAGGTCCAGCTTCCACCTCCAGGACCCCTGCCCGGCTCCACCATCAGCTGCTGGGCCCCCCAGAGGCCCTGCTGGCCCCGTCCACCTACCAGCCCTCCACCTACTACAGCCTGTACCTTGGGGCCCCAAGGACCCGACCAGCACCGTATCCCCTCCCCCAAATCCAGGCTGACAGGGATCAGGGGGGCCTGCCCCTCCCACCTCCCAGGGCTGGGCTGGGCCTCCTGTCACCCCCCACCATGTGCCTGGGGCCTGGCCAGGACCCTCAGTAATGGGGAAAACCCTGTGGGCAGCAGAGACCCCATTCACGTCTCCCCATCAGACTCCTCTCCCAAGGAAGCCCAGAAAGGGAGGCTACCTGCCCAGAGTCACACAGCAACCAGGCTCCTGCCTCCCAACCCCAGTCACCAAGAACGCCGCCCCCTAACGCCTTGTGGGGGAAACTCCCCACCCTGTTCCGCGTCTCCCTTCCCCCTAACATTAAACCATTTGGCATGGGTGGCCAGAGCATTCTGTCCTCAGGGCTCCGGGTGGGAGGGTCTGGGGGGACCATGACAGTCCCTGCATCTCCTCTTAGGCACCCCAAAGCTCTGCTCAGTGCCAACCGCGCCCCAAGGGGCACTTGGTAAAGGGAGGGTCACCGACGAGACAACCATACAAGGGAGGCAGGGCTCTCGCCTTGCGTGCCCAGATCAGGCCGAAACTGTGGCTCAGACACGCGGGATCTGCTCCAAGCCACACAGCAAAGCCCAAGGCAAGGCTGTGGAGTCCGGTCCTCGAGGGCCGCGGGGCGTGGGGGAGAAGCAGAACCCCAGAGGCAGTGACTCCACCCACGGGGGCGGGGAGATGGGATTTGGGAATCCGATCAAAACTCGAGGTAGAAGAGCTTCCTCGGGAAGGAGACCTTGAACCCCACACCTACAGAGGGAGTAGAAATCGCGAGGGCAGCGGAGAAGGGCAGAGGTCCCGGCGGTGGGAAAAATCGGGGCAAGGGCCAGAGCGGCTGGGGGGACGAGGCTGGGGGCCGGGAGGGAGGACTCCTGGGCGGGCAGCTCCCGAGGGCCCTCGGTGCGCCTGGGAGAGTCGGGCACACGTGGGGCGGTGCGGGTTCCGACGCGGCCTCCACCACCAGACACCCCGAGCCCCGCGGTTGGAGGGGATGGGTCTGGTCGCCGGCCGTGCGCCGGCGCAACCTCCCAGGCACCGGAGGACCTAACGCAGACCCTAATGGGTCTTTGTAAAAGGCCCCGCCCCTCGACTGAGACCCCGCCCCTTCCGATCACACCCCTCGCCTTCTCCCCGCGAGGCTCTGTCCCCAACCCCGCCCATACCCCGCCCCTTCTATGCCCTTCCAGGCCAGGGCCACGCCCCACTGCCGTCTCACAATGAGGCTCCTGCACGGGCCCCGCCTCGTTCAGTTCATAGGCCCCGCCCACATACTCCGCCCCCACGAGGCCCCGCCCACGCCGTCGCGACCCGGAGCCCCGCGCGTGGGGCAGGGAGGAGCGTGTCCGGCTGACTCCGCCCGCGGCCCGCCCCTTCCCTCCCGGGCCCCGCCCTTTTCCTCCCGGGCCCCGCGCCCTCGGTGTCCCCGGCGCGCCCGGGCCGGCCATGCTGCCCGATGGCCTGTTGGCGGAGGACGAGCAGCGCTGCCGGCGGCTGCTGGCGGACGCCACGGCCCGGTACCGCGCGCGGCCCGCGGCGGCCGCGGTGCTGGTGCCTCTCTGCTTAGTGCGTGGGGTCCCGGCGCTGCTCTACACGCTGCGGTCCCGCCGCCTGGCCGGGAAGCACAAGGGCGACGTCAGGTACCCCGCCCGGGAAACGCTCTCCCCTCTCCGAGGAGTCCGCGGAGGCGGCGGGGACCTTGGGCAAGGCGCTTGACCCGATCCGCGCCTCGGTCTCTGTCTCTGTAAAATGGGTCCGGGGAGAGTCCGCCCGCCCCCGGGCTGTGGCGAAGGGTCAGCGACCCGCGTCCCTCCGCCCTCCGCCCGGCGCTGCGGGTCCCCCTGTCAGGGCGTCGCGCCCTTGCCGCGCGGGGTCCCCAGAAACGCGCCGCGCACCCCTGGGGGTCGGTTGCTTCTCTCTTTCCCCCTCTAAAAAGGCCGGACTCCGCCCCCTGCCGGCGATTGTGGGGAGGTTCGGCCCGGGGTCCGCGAGCCAGGGCAGGAATCGGGGAGACCAGAGGGCCAGTGTCAACGCCACTGGGGGCCTCCAGAAGTACTTGGTGCCTGAGCCCCAAACCTTTCTGTTAGTCCCCGCATCGCACCCTGGGGATTTCTCAGAGCGGTAAACTGACTTGGCCAAGGCCTCACAGCAAACTCGGGGCAGAGAGAGAGAGGATGCTGGTGGGTCATTGGCCTTTGCTGCCACCATGGCAGGCCCCAGGCTACACCCCCACTCCCCCCAGCCCCCAACAGCCCCAGGAGCAGCCTCCCTGTGCCCCCTGCAGTTTCCCAGGTGGCAAGCGTGACCCCACCGACAAGGACATGGTGCACACGGCCCTGCGGGAAACCTGTGAGGAGCTCGGCCTGGCCGTGCCTGAGGAGCAGGTGTGGGGCATCCTGCAGCCCCTGTACGACCAGGTGAGCCTGTCAAGTCAAGGCCACCGCCAGCCATTCACCCCACGTTCCCAAGACTCGGCCCACCCTAGCTAGGAGCCGGGACCCCCGGGGACAAGGAGAATGGACATGGGCTTCTGGCCTAGAGCACCCACCAGGCATCTGCCCGCCGCCATTCACTGGTTTCATCTCCATGGCAGCCCTTGGGAGAGGAGCGCAGGAGTTTCCATCCCCTTTCACAGATGTGTATACTGAGGCTCAGGCCTATGGAGGGTGGTCCCCAGGGTGGGGGAAGGTTCACAGGGTCCTGACTGCTACCCCTCCTCCTGCCCCAGCAAAAAGTCACCGTGGTGCCAGTGCTGGCTGGTGTGGGTCCCCTGGATCCCCAGGGCCTCAGGCCCAACCCTGAGGAGGTGAGTGGGGGGATGTTAGGGGTCCAGCGATCCCCACAGGGGGGCGGGTTGCAGCAGCCTGTCCTGCCCGTCCTGCCCCTGCCTCCTGCCCGCAGGTGGACGAGGTGTTCGCGCTGCCCCTGGCCCACCTGCTGCAGGCGCAGAACCAGGGCTACACCCACTTCTGCCGGGGCGGCCGCTTCAGCTACACACTGCCCGTCTTCCTGCACGGGCCACACCGCGTCTGGGGGCTCACAGCTATCATCACCGAGTTCACCCTGCAGCTGCTGGCACCTGGCACCTACCAGCCCCGCCTGGTCAGACCCAAGCCATCTGGGGGCTGAGGGCCCGGCCCTCCTTGCTGCCCCTGCCTCGGCAGCTCCTGCCTTTGCGCTGCCAGGACTGAATAAAGGGCCTCTGCCAACTCCGCGGCGCCTGTTCCTTCTGTACCTGCCTGACACTGGCTTCCCAGCTGGGCACTACCAGTCAGTCACCCTCTGACCCACAGCAGGGGGGACCGCTCCAAGGCGTCTGCTATGTGCAGGCACGCTCTACTCTCATTTCATGCTCACAGCAGCCCTGCGAGGCGGTGCCAACACCCCCCAGCTGGCGAGACCTGGGGGTATGGCCACCGTGCCCGAGGTCACCCCAAGCCAGGATTTGAGCAGGTCTCTGACCCTGCACCGGGTCCAAGAATCCAGACAGCAGTAAGCTGTGCCCACTGGCTGGATTTTATTGTGAAGTTGCAACACTGAAGCCCCTTGTGTGTACCAGAGCTGTGCTGGGGCCACAGGTGCTGCCCTGTCCTCGGGTTGGGGGAGGAGCATCGCCATTGGGGGGTGACCTGGGAGCAGCTTACACATGAAAGATGTAGACCAGGTTCCATGAGAGGGTTGAGGGGCTGAATGGCCCAATTTCTGGGAAGACTTCTTGGGCAGTATCGGGCAGGGCAAGGTATCCCAAATCACCCACTGACTTTGTAAAAGGAGGACCAGTGGTTACAAATTTAAAACACAATGTAGCTTCAGGCCTGGCTGGATCCAGGTACTCAGAAACTCTGCTCTCCATTGTGCTGTTCTAGGAGCTTGTTTCTGCTCCAAAGGGGTGAGAGGTGAAAAGAGGGCAAGAGCTCTAGGTTCACAGCGCCAGCTTCCCATCCACATAAAACAGCTGCTGTTTTCCTGGCTGGTCTCACCCATAGCTGCCCTTCATTGTCCTGCTTGGGTCACACATGCTCCCCCGAGCCCATCACATTGCCCCCCTGAATTTGAAACCCCTTGACTGATAGCTCCTAGCAGAGACTAGACCCAGAGAAGGGGCTGAACCCCTGGGCTGCGAGTGGGGAACGGGTGACCCCCAAAGAGAACTGAGGAAAAAAGAGGTGAGGGAATGCCGGGCAGGTAAAACCAGCCAAGGTATCCAGCCAGGAGTGTGCCCCTGAAACTGAAGGTGTGCAGGGGTGAGCCAGGTCAAAGGGTGGGGGAGGCAGGAGGAGGGAGCAGTAAGTAGTGCGTGTCCAGTGCTTGGGGTCTTAAGGAACCCCAAGAAGAGCAATGTGGAGATGGGGGGTGGGGGGGGGAGAAGGGACATGGAAACTGGCCCGTGAGAGGGTTTTATTCTAAGCAGGAGGCGGGGGTGGGGTGGAGTGTCTGATTTTAAAAAGCTGACACCGGCTGTTGCTCAGGACCCACATGGCAATGACCCTCCCTCCTCCCCACACAGCACTCCCTCCTCCCCAGGCACCCTTCCTCCTCCCCACCCACCCCTCCCCTTGTACCCTTCCCCTCATACCCAGGACGTACCCCCTCCTCCAACCACACACACTCTTTCCCTCTTCTCTGCACCCCTTCCTCTTGCCAGGCACCACTGCCCTCCCGCACAGCTGTTCTCTCCCCGCCCCACACCCTGTCCCCGCTTCTCTGTGTACCCCTCCTTCACATTTCCCCCTCCTCCCCACACATCCTCTCCTCACCTCCCCCGCTCCCCCCCTTCCCTGCATTTCCCTCCTCCCCAGGTGGCCCCTCCCTTCCCTCAGACACTGTGCCCATTGTCCCCCACCCCCCTTTTGTCACCTCTCGCCCTCCAGCCTTCTCACTTAGGAGCAGGGCCACATGATGGCAGTAAAAATAACTCTCTTTCACAGTGTGTGAATGCGGGGAGGTGTGAAGAGGGGAGGGACCCCTGGATTGAGGGAGAGGTGCCCACGCCTCCTGGCTCTGGTGTGGGCCCCCACAGGTCACACTCATGCTCACGCGGGGCACCTCCGTCAGTCGGTCACGGGCTCTGCAGGCCAAGCACACACCTAGTGTCAGCAGCGAACAGAACCAGGCAGAGGTCACTCCAGAGCGGTAAGTGGCTTGTCACCCCAGGGCCCTCTCCCAAACCTGCCACGACCCTCCAGGCTGCCGCGCCGCACCTGCCCCCAGCCTCTCCCTGCCCTGACCCTGTGCTCTGTCCCCAGGTCCCAGCTGCCCTCGCCCGTGCCTGGTCCCAGGCCCCCTCGGCGTCCTCCGTGATGCCCCTTCTTCCCGACTTGTTGGCCAGGTCTGTGCCCCCCATTCCCAGCCCACAGGGTTCTCCCTGAGGCCCCGCCCCCACGTCTGAGCCCCCATGGCGGGCCAGCGGCGGCTGCAGCGCGTGAGCATTCAGGAGCACATGGCCATCGACGTGAGTCCGGGCCCCATCCGGCCCATCCACCTCATCTCCCACTACTTCCCCCACTTCTACCCCTTCGCCGCCGAGCCTGCCCGGCCTGCCCCTGCCCCCCGCCCTGCAGTGGTCCCCGCCCTCCGCTCTACACCCCAGGCACAGCTGGACCCAGAGCCGGAAGAAGACTCGGATGACAACAGTGAGTCGGGGCGGGGATCGAGGAACACCCCTGGGTCTACCCGGCCTGGGTCAGGTCTGGGACGTCCCTGGCATGGGACTGTGGAGGGACAGTACCGCAGACCCATTGCCACAGGGGCTGGGAGACAAGGCCCGAGCTGACCCTGCCTGCTGCTTGCTCCTAGCTGCCTTGGGCACCCTCGAGTTCACACTTCTTTTTGATGTGGACAACAGCGCCCTGCATTGCACGGCTCATCGGGCCATGGTGAGAATGGGGACAGGGTCCCTGTGTTAAGGGTGGGGCCACCGGCCTACCCCACACTCACCGTCTGTTCCCAGGGCCTCAAGCCACCAGCCTCAGGCACCGTAGACACCTATGTCAAGGCCAATTTGCTGCCAGGGGCCAGCAAGGTGAGGGGGACCCAGGCACCGCAAGCTGGGGGGATGCCCATAGGGCCCTGCTACACTCTCCACCCTCCCTCCCTGGCCTCCACAGCAGGCAGCGCAGGGCTCCTCCAGGGCGGGGTCAGGGTAACAGGGCACCATGGGCCAGGGTGAGGCCCCAGGGCTGGAGGAGGCACCTGCCCTGCACTGCCTGTCCCCCAGGCTAGCCAGCTCCGGACACGCACAGTGCGAGGCACGCGGGGGCCGATCTGGGAGGAGACGCTCACCTACCACGGCTTCACCCGCCAGGACGCGAGGCGTAAGACGCTGCGGTAAGGAGCTGGCCTGGGCCGCGTGGGGGCCAGGGTAGGGGCAGGGGCCTGCCAGGCCAGGTCTCACTGGGTGGGGGCCCCTAGGCTGTGCGTGTGTGAGGACCCCCGGCTGCGGCGCCGGCGGCGGGCACTCCCCCTGGGGGAGCTGCGGGTGCCCCTGAGGAAGCTGGTGCCCAACAGAGCCAGGAGCTTCGACGTCTGTCTGGAGAAGCGGAGGCTGGTGAGTCAGGCCGGCAGGGAGGAGCTGCGGGGCCCTGGGGAAGGGAGCAGGGTCTGGGGTATGGGGCAGAGGGGTCTGGAGAGGGCAGGGAGGGGGGCTGGGCAGCGTCCAGCCAAGCTGATATGGCATTCTGCTCCTTCAGACCAAGAGGCCCAAGAGCCTGGACGCTGCCCGCGGCATGGCCCTGTACGAGGAGGTGAGCGGCGTTGCTGGACTGGGCAGGGGGCACGAACAGGAAGCTGGGCCGGAGGGTGAGGGTCAGGCCGAGGCAGCTCAGGCAAGGCCTGGCCCCAGGCAGGTCTGGAGGAATCTGCAGCTATTTTTCTCATAAACTCGGGGAGCAGCCAGGCCCCAATTGGCTCTGGGCCCAGACCAAGCTGGGTGGGGTCAAGGCCTGTGCCTGCCCCAGAGGAACTGCGGACAGTGGGGCAAATAAGCAGACCTCAGGGGGCAGAGCTCAGGGTCACCTGGACACAGCTCCAGGTAACTTCAAGAGAGGCTGAAACTGATGGTATTGTTCCTGGCCCAAACTAGGAGTGCTGGGCAAAGTGGAGGGAATGGACAGGGATGGGACCTTGGCTGTAGACGTGAGCTGGGGTGGGGCAGATGCCAGGCCCTGGGAAGGCCAGCAGGTGGGGCCTTCTACAGCCCCAATCCAGACAGTAACCAGGCCAGGGGCCCCAAGGGCAAGGCCCTCCACCTGCAACTCTCTGAGCCAAGGGTACCACTGCCCTGCCACTAAGTCCAGCTGCTGATTAGCCATGTCCAGGCAGGGGGAGCCCCACCAAGGGGACAGGCAGGTCACTGCCCAGCGGGTGCCCCTGAGCACCCTGTGGCCTTCACTTCCTGTCCCAGGGCCCAGCACCGCACGGCCCCTGGAGCACTCCCCACTGGGCTGGCTGTCAGCAGGGCTGGGCATTCTGCAAATGTAATGTCAGGCAAAGCCTGGAAAGGAAGCATGTTCTTCCCAGGCATCTTCCCTGGGGCCTTGTGGGGGAACTAGGAAACGGGGTGTGCCAAAGGACATTCAGCATCAGGTCCCGGGGTGGTAGTGGGCAAACAGAGTGGGATGGAAAGTTGAGAGGACCTGCCCGTCTCGGGCAGAGAGCAGCCTCTCCAAGAGGAGATGTGATGAGGGTTGCCCTGTAGAACGGTGGTGATGGAACTTCGTGGAAGGCCACTCAGGAAGCTCCTGGCACGTTCTTGGCACCCAGAGACATCAATTTCCTACCCCTCCACTGACAAAGATGGGTTGAACTGACCAGCCGTGGGACCCGAGCAAGCCCCTCCCTCTGGGCTACACTGGGCAGTTGACCTCGGAGGTCCCTTCCAGGGCACCAGGCCAGTGACTGTTTTTGGAAATCTAATCATGAAAATGAAAGCACTGGCCCCTTGTTTCTCTGCAGCCAGTCTGAGTTTTCACAGGTCCTGGGCACTGGTGGGCGGGCGGGCTGGCTTTGGGCTGGATGGGGACTGACCCCTGCCGACCCTTGCAGGAAGAGGCGGAGGCAGAGGTGGCCGGGGAAGAACGCGGGCGCATCCTGCTGTCTCTGTGCTACAGCTCCCAGCAGGGCGGCCTGCTGGTGGGTGTGCTGCGCTGCGCCCACCTGGCCCCCATGGACGCCAATGGCTACTCGGACCCCTTTGTCCGCCTGTGAGTGTAAAGTGGGTGGACAGGCAGACGGTAAGGGTGCCTGGGACCACATTTAACCTGACCCCTTTCTCCCCGATCAGCTTTCTGCATCCAAATGCAGGAAAGAAATCTAAATATAAGACCAGTGTTCGGAAGAAGACCCTGAACCCCGAGTTCAATGAGGTAAGCTGGGCCAGGCCTGGAGTGGGGTGGGGAGGCCCACGTCCCACTTCCTCAGCCTGGTCCCATCTACGCCCCGCCTCACCTGGCTGAGCTGCTCACTGACCTGAGCCCATTTCTTAGGAAGGACTCAGGCCCCCCACCTTCCTTTCTGACCCCGTTTTCTCTGCAGGAATTCTTCTACGCGGGTGCCCGGGAGGAGCTGGCCCAGAAGACACTCCAGGTGTCTGTGTGGGACTACGACCTGGGCACAGCTGATGACTTCATTGGTGAGTGGGAATGTGAAAGAGCTGGGCGGAGGCTCAGGGAGGCCAATTAGCCCCCAGATGGCTCCTGACCCCTGACCCTTCCCAGGTGGGATACAACTGAGCAGCCACGCTGCTGGGGAGCGCCTGCAGCACTGGTTGGAGTGTCTGGGTCACAACGACCACCGACTGGAGCTGTGGCACCCGCTGGACGGCGCGCCCCTCCAGCTCAGTGACTAGACGGGCACTAGGCCTGCCCCTGCCCCCCACCCTCCCCCCACCAACCATCTCCCTCCACAGAGCTGTGAAGAGCCTGGGGGCTGCCTCACCCACCATGCCCAGCCCTGAGTCAAAGGGGCTGTTTCCTCCCTTCTCTCCTTTCAAGTTTACCCCACCACCAAAACATGAAGCAAAATAAACATCTCCTCTAAGGTGGACTAGACAGAGCCTGTCCTTTCTCTGGCCATGGGTCCTTACCCCCCTGCCCTTCACCCTGCAGGGCAGACTGGGCCCATTCTCCCCTCCCTGCCCCCAAGGCCTAAACTGGGCCAGGCCCAGCACCCTCCACTTTCTGCACTGGGGGTTGGACACTGAGGACGGACCAGGACAGACTCACTGATCCACAAGAGACAACGGGAGGGCAGAGAGAACCAGTGAGGATTCATGACACGACGCTGAGTGGATCTCACCTTCCTAAGCCTCAGTCTCTCTGCCTGGGAAACAGGCCTCCATGCATAAAGGGCTGGGGGTGGCAGTGGGAGGGGCAAAGCCACCGAGAGGCTGTGACTGGAGATTGGGAAATACTCGCTTTATTGTCCAGCAGTTCAGACAGATGAATGCAGGACGTCAGGACAGGGCAGCGGGCTCAGGAGGCAGCCTGCCGGGCCTGATGCTGCTGGGCAAACCGCTGCATCCGCTCCTCAAGCTCAGGCCGGAAATGGCGGATCAGACCCTGGAGAAATGTGTGTGTGCGGGGTGTCACCTTGTAAGGGGCCCTGAAAATCCCCCAAAGCCCTGGGCACTCAGCACCGCCCCCCATGCTGCCCAGCGTGGTAGCGCGTACCTGCACAGGCCAGGCGGCCCCGTCACCCAGGGCACAGATGGTGTGGCCCTCAATCTGCTTGCTGATCTCCCACAGCGAGTCGATCTCGGCCGGCCGGGCGTCACCCCTGACGAAGCGGGCCATCACCTTGTTCATCCAGTCCACACCTGCACCACGGCAGAAAGAGGGCCTGATGTTCTCCAGCCAGGGTGGAGGAGGCAGCAATCGAAGGGTACAGGCCACACGGTAGTGGGGGAGAAGCCACAGCAGGCTGGAGGGCAGCAGCTGTTTATCCGGGGCCAGAGCCCACCCCATCCTTGCCCTGAGCACCAGCGGGGTCCCAGATGAGCCAAAAGGAAGGCCCCACCTGCCCTGGTTGCTCACCCTCGCGGCACGGAGTGCACTGGCCACAGCTCTCATGCTTGTAGAATTCAATGAGGCGGGCAATCGCTTTCACAATGTCTGTCTGGGGTGACGAGGGGGAGAGGGAAGCGCCTGAAGCAAGAGAGGAGCCGAACCCCCAGCAAGATCCCCTCCCCAGCTTCCCAAGAGTCCAGGTCTCTGGTCACCTCTTCCACCCAATCTGGGTATACCGCCCTGCTCAGATGCCAATGGCCCTCCCAAGCCCAGAGACCAGAGCCAGGAGCTGGCCTTTCCCTCCACTTGGATCTCAGGCTACAGGAAGTGCTCCCTCGGAGCTGGCAAAAGGGTTTCCAGAGAAGCCCAGGGAGAGGGACGTCAGCCAGGCTAGCCCAAGGCAGGGCTCGGGAAAGCACACCAAGGCCTTACCGAGCGGTCCATGACGATCACAGCAGCTGTGCCCAGGCCTGTCTGTGCCTGCACCAGTGCGTCGAAGTCCATCAGCACCGTCTCACACACGGACTTGGGGATCAGTGGGGTGGACGACCCGCCGGGGATCACAGCCAGGAGGTTGTCCCAGCCACCCGTGACACCCCCTGGGGCCCCACAAGTCAATCCCCAAAAGGATGCACGGTCAGGGCCGGGGCCAGGCCTTTGTCAGCCCCCGGACCCAGCTCCTGAGCATCGCCCCCCAACCCGGGCCTCACCAGCGTGCTTCTCAATCAGCTCCTTCAGCGGCACAGACATCTCTTCCTCCACAGTGCAAGGGTGGTTGACGTGGCCAGAGATGTTGAAGAGTTTGGTGCCCGAGTTGCGTTCGCGCCCAAAGCTGGCAAACCAGGCACCACCGCGGCGGCAAATGGTGGGGGACACAGCCACTGTCTCTACATTGGCCACTGTGGTGGGGCAGCCAAACACACCTACAGGGAAATGGAGAGGCTGATGGCTACTTGGGTTGGGGCAGATTTGGGCAGGTTTCCCAACAGTGGGCTCTGTCCCGGGGTCTTGCTCCAGTGATAGAAAGCCCCTCCCTTTCATGTTCCTTTCATTCTTGACCCTTGCTGGACCCTAACCACCAGCAGGAACTGAGCCTGCTCTGTTTACCTACCTATACCCCCACCTCCCAAGGCAGGTACTGTGAAGATGGACCCAGACAAGTTTGGAGGGCCAGAGGGGGCTTACGTATCCGACTGGGGGCTAAGGCAGGAAGAGGGACTGCAGGGCCAGCTGTGTGTTACTGCATTGTTACTACCCTCCCCTCTGCATCTGGCCCCCAACCCAGAAGGCACTCAGAAATGCCACAAGACAGACCTAGATCCCAAATTCCACAGGAAATAGAGGAGACAGACCCAGAGTTGGGGAGGGACTCACCTACATCAGCGGGGAAGGGGGGCTTCAGGCGGGGCTTTCCCTGCTTTCCCTCAATGGACTCAATGAGGGCAGTCTCCTCCCCGCAGATGTAGGCCCCAGCTCCACGCACCACAAACACGTCAAAATCGTAGCCGGAGCCGCAGGCGTTCTTGCCAATCAGACCAGCCTCGTAGGCCTCTCGGATGGCCACCTGTGGGAGACGGGTTTGAGGGCACCAACCCTGACAGCACAGGGACGCTCTGGGTGTGTGTCTGGGGCGGGAGGGTACTGGCCCAGTGCGTGCATTACTAAAATCCAGAGCTAAAGTTTTCTCTTGAGATAAGCAGGGGCACTCTGGAAGAGGTGTATGAATTTTGATAATATGTAGGTTGCTCTTGTAATAATAGCACTTACCAAGTTCCCCTGTTGTGTTTTAAAAATAAAACTTCATGGAAATAAAATCTTAACAAGTAGTTTCTCTAGGTTGGGGATCTGTGGGGGATGATTTTTTTCCCTTCCTTTTTCTGTGGTTTCCTACTCCTGTGATGAGCATGGATTGCTACCACAGTAGGAAAAAGACCCTAGAAGTTAATTTTGTCAATTACAACACTTATATAACACTACTGCCAGAGACAGTTCTAAGTCCATCCTATCTATAGTCCTCATTGCTACCATGCAGGAGTCTAACAGAAAGGTGGGTGACGCTGGCCCTGCACCCTTCACTACTGAAATGACCTCCTGACCTTTCAGGAAAAAGGTCCAAATGTGAGTTCCCAAGCCCACCTCCACCTCCTTATAATCTCAGGAGTCCTGGGGTTCTTGGAGACCTCTCCAGGTGAGGTCCTGGGGCATGAAGGAGGAGCCCAGGGGAGACTTCAGGGGCCAGACCCATGCGTGATGCATGCAGGAGTGTTTACCACGCTCCCGCTGCAACCACTGACAGCCCAGGTGCTAAAATCCAACGGTATGTGCAAGTGGCTGCAATACAGAGCAACCTCTCCTCTGTTGGTGTCCCTCCCCTGCCCACCTGCAGATTGGAAGCCTCATTGTAGAATTCGCCTCGAATATAGATGTAGGCAGCCCGGGCACCCATGGCCCGGCCCCCGACTAGGCAGCCTTCCACCAGCTTGTGGGGATCGTGACGTATGATCTCCCGGTCCTTGCAGGTGCCTGGCTCCCCCTCGTCCGCATTCACCACCAGGTACTTGGGCCTGTGAAGTCAGCAGGTCAACCAGGACATGGGGCCACCAGCGCTGAGCCCTCAGTCCCATACTGCCCTCATTTCATCTAGTGAGGCCTCAAAGATGTCTCCTCCAATGGCCCTTTCCCCCACGCCCTCCCAACACATCCCCAAGGTCTCTGTTTGCTCACACCAATGACAGAGAGCTCACTGCCTATTCCATCTCTCAGTGGCTATGACCACAGGAAAGGTCTTTACTCAATGCAAATGTCTTTCCCTGTGCTTTCCCCTGACAGCCTGAGTTCTGCTCTTCCTCAACCTCTGCCACATCTCAGGGACCAAAAGGAGAAAAAGTAATTGATACTTATGTTTTGTTTTCTGTGTGCCAATCAATGTGTCGGCCAAAAGTTGCAGGAACACTATCTCTTTAATTCCTGCACAATACCATTATATCCATCTACAAAAAAGAATACTGAGACTGAAAAAGGCCAAGAGATTGCCCAAAACTATATGATTAGTAGAAGGCAGAATTAGGATTTGTGTAACCAAGGATATATGAGTCAAACCCCAGTGCTGATTCTGTTACATCTCCAGTCTCCATTAAGAAGACAAGAAAGGACTATGATTCCCAGCCACTTAAGCCCTGGTGACATTTTCCCACCTCATCCCTCCTCCTAGTTTCTAAGGAAACTGCAGAAAGCCTCAGGCAAGCTGCAGCTGTCCCCATGGTCTCTTCAGCAACCCATCTCTGCCTCTCCCAACACACCTGCCATCTGAGGGCTTGTTCATGAAGCTCCATTTGAGGCCAGTAGGGAAACCAGCACCTCCACGGCCCCGCAAGCCTGATGTCTTGACCTCACCGAGAATCCAGTCAGGTCCCTTTAGGAGGATCTCCTTTGTCTTGTACCAGTCACCCCGACTCTGGGCACCTTTTAGTCTGGATGGAAGAGGAAAGACAATGACAAGGAGCCCCTACACTGAGACCTACCAGGCTAAGGGCCCCCTCTCACCTCCAGTCAAGGCGGCCATAGAGATTGGTGAAGATTCGGTCTTCATCCTTCAGAGAGCCAAAAGAGGTTTTCTTGGGTGCTGTCTGGAGGAAACAAATGGGTCAGGAGGTCCAGCAGAGCTCTGGAGCCATGAAAGGCCAAGACAGAAACTGCAAAATTCATGAGTTCCCTTGCTTAGGAGAGGCTGGCCTGGGGAGAGGACAGAGGTCTAAACCTCAAACTTCCTCCTACCGTCATGGCTACCACTGCTAAGCGAAGCACTTTACATCCAAAACTCCATTTTATCCTTATAGCAATGCTGAGAAATAATTTCTTTCATTATACAGATGAAGAAACTGAGGAGCAGAGGAAAAGGAACTTGTGGAAATTCACATAGCCAAAAGCAGCAGGTGGAATTGGAACCCATGTCTGAAGTATGGCACCACACTGCCTCCCTATGCCCAATGTGCTATCAGGTCCATTCACTTGTCAGGTAACTCCACCACAAAACTGGTTAGGCCAAGGGCCTTACGTTACAAACTCTACAGAACGAGCTAAGTGTTTTACTAACAAAAGGGAAACGCCTCAAAGAGGCTAAGAAACAAGGTGATGGTGGAAGGATGCGCGGCACTTAGGATAAAATTGAGAGTGGTGTGGATTTGGCCTCCAGCCTCCTATTCCCTTAAAAGCACTTCTCAGTCACTTCGGGGAGCAGAGCACCGGTCAGGGAATTGGGAGGCATACATCCCTCTCCAAAGCTGTTTTCTCCATCTATAAATGGGGCAATGAGCCTTTCATGCCCTGCAGGGCTGGGGCAAAAGGAATGAAACCAAGGACGCTTCGCAGCCTGCAAAATTTCTTCCGGCGAGACCGCGAGGCTGTTAAATAAAGGAAATCCGGGAGACGGAGGGCTCGGGGAAGGCGAGGGGGAAGTCAGCCTCCCGTTCCTCTTCTACAATCAAGCCTGGGGAGATGAGGAGGGGTCTCCAGGAGACACAGCTGCAGGCCTAAGGGACGGCGCGCGCAGCGGCGGGCAGCGAGCCCGGGCCAATGACACCCCTGACCCGAGGCCAGGCCGGGCCTCACCGTGTCGCCGCTGAAACGTACGGACACCCGCACGGGGAGCGACCCGCCGAGCAGCCGCCGTGCAGCCAGCATCGCGGAGACCAGCCGGGTCACCCTCCGCTGTCACCTTCGCGGCTCTGAGACTTAGGAGCCGGCGAGACGGAGACGCGAGACGGAAACGCGAGGCGGCGCACAGGAAGTGCGTCACGCGCCCCTGCGCCCACGCATCCCCCGCGCTTCTCTCGCCCCGCTCCGCCCTGTCTCTCGGGAGGGGGGCGGGGAAAGAAGAGAGGGGGCGGGCGGGCGGAGAGGCCGGAAGTGGCCTGTCTGGCCGGGGGTCCTTCTGGGAAATGTAGTCCCGCAGCCCCGCGGCTCGCTTCCCTCCCTCCTCCGGGCTCTTGTCCACTTCCCGGGGAGACCGCTCCCCCTCTTGGCATCTTGGCGTTCGAATCCTGGCCCCAGCCTTTCAGACCCCAAGTTGACAGACCTCCCATTGCTTCTTCAACCGAATCCTGGGGAATCCCGCTTTCTATAGGCTCGGCATTTAGGGAGCACCAACCGTGTGCCCGAATGTGTATGGGGGCGAGGAGAGAGCGCGAGGGAGCAGCGTTAGGCCACTTATACAGCCCGGCCCTCCTGACTACGTTACAATTGTTCTAACCCAGTCCGAGGCCTCCCAGACTGCGAGCTTCTCTCGGGCAGATTTGGCTTAACCCTGGGCTCAGGGAACAAGAGCTCATTAGCCTCCCGGAGCAGGGGCAGCTTCAGAGGGCAGGCGGGGGTTGTGCCCGGAGAACTTCCCGGAGGAGGTGCGCCTTGGAGTCCGAAACTGAGATAAAGCAGAGAGGATGGAGATGGTCGGGGAGCGGGCGCTGCTGAGCTCTTGCAGCCATTCTCTCCTCTGACCTCATCAGGAGAGTGCTACACTAGGTGCTGCCAAAATCCGACAATACCTTTGGAATCAGGTCCGGGCCTAACACTTCAGGGCGCCACGCACCCCTCCCTCCACGCCCAGGCTCATCTTGCCCCTGGCACTGCTGTGTATTCCTCACGCCCCCCCTCCCCCCAAGATCTCTCCCTGGCCTTATTGGGCTTTAGGGTGTTTGCGCGGCTCACTTGGGGCTGTCCCCACCTGAGGTCTTCCCCTGACCTCTAGGAGGCCTAGGCAACTCTTTTTCTGTTCCCCCGAACCCCTTGGCTCTGAGACTTCACCCCAGCCCCATGATGAGCTTCCTATTTGGTCTTCTCTTCCTCCGTTTTCCACTCCTTATGGGACGGAACTGTCTCCTCTATTCTCTTTTGTAGTAATCATCCTTTCTTATCTCTCTAAAAAATGTACTATTTACAAGACTTTTTTGCACCTGTATCCCCATATACGCCCCACAGCAGCCCTGGATTGTTTCAACTCCATTCTGCATATGCAAAAAAATTGAGGCTTGGGTGGCTCGGTCCCTTATCCATGGGCACGAAGCTCCTAAGTGGTAGAACTGTGCCAGAGTGCCTGGCACCAGCAAAACAGCGGGAACAACAGACAGCGGTGTGGCATGTCATCATGGGATGTCAGTGGTGCTCCTGAGAGGCCCCAGGAGTGTCCACACCTGGTTGGAGGTCTCACGGATGGGTAGAGGAGGACCAGGCCCTGGGCCCAAAAGTCCTGGCTCCCAGCCTCAGGCCCCCTCCCCTGGGCGTGGAAAGAGATTTCCCAGGCAGAGCTGGGGATTACATCACTAATCCGGGGCTCAGACCTGAGCTCATGGATCCCTGCCTCTGGGAAGGCAGCTTTCCTTCTCATCTCTCTCTAACAGGGTCTGGGGGACACCAGGCTGCAGGGAGAAGACAGTCTGGGGATGCTGGGCATGGCGTGATGGGGAACAGCGAATTAGGGGCAGGATCTACTCTTCACCCAGTGCCAAGTGCTGGGCTCTGTGCCAAGCACTTGTCATGTCTTATTTCCTTCATCCTCCCATAATCGAGGGTGTAAATATTTCAAGCCTCTGTTTTCAGACTGGGAAAGAGTGGCCGTTCCTGCACACCAGGCCCCTGTTTCATGGCCATGTCCCAATTATCTCTGCCCTGGAATTTTTCAGTCTCCGTGTCAGCCTCGTGTCTTGGGCCTTCCACTCCCTTCTCTGCACTGGGGACCCAGAGGGATTGTTGTACATTTCAGATAATTTTTTTCCAGTCCCCTCCCTAAAACCTTTTGTGGTCTCCGCTGCCCTCAGAAAAAAGCACCCCCACCCCGACCTCCCTAGCTCCAGCTCTAGTCGCTCTGTCCACACAAGCTGGGTTTGCACTGAAGAATCCGCCTTCCATCCCACTTTACCTGATGAGATCCTACCCCAACCAAGGATCCTTTTGGATGTCACCTCTTCCAGGAAGCCTTCTCCGACCACCCCATGCAAAATCTTGTTACTATTGGACTGACCCAGTGTGACCAAGTCATGAACAGAGCTTCTTTCTTCTCCAATCCCCTAAACAGAGCTTCTCAAGGGGCGGGCGTATTCAATATTGTAGCCCGATTTTATATTTGGAAAATGAAAAAAATCAGTGTTTAATTTTTCCATTGTTGGAAATTTAAGAAATATAGAAAAGCAAGAAGAAAGTAGTAACATGTTCCGCCACCCTGACTTAAGCACCTTAAGCATTTTCGATTATTTTTTCCCCACTGTTTTTGAGGTCACTCACTGTAGCATACAAACATACTGATGCTTAAGAATTTCAACCTTTACAGAAAAAGCTGAAGTTTCTCTTCACCTGGAGCCAAATGCTACAGAATCAGATATGATCTCCCAACTGTTTAAAAAATACCTTTACTTGGAAATATGCCTACCTACAGAAATATATACGTTTGGTGCTTTTCATTTGCAGTCATGGTATCTCGGTGTAATGAAGTTCTTTGCTTTGTTTCATCTAACACTATGTTGTTGGTTTTTTTCCTTTAAAAATTATATAATTGATTAATTTTAAATGGTAGTAAAAAACACAAAAAATATTTTAACCATTTTTTGCACGTTAACTTTTTTTTATTGTTAAATATAACATATATACAGAAAAACACTAAATTTCCAAGTATATTTTAACAAGTAGTTATAGAACAGATTTTAGAGTTTGGCATGGGTTATAGTTCCAGAATTTTTCGCTTTTTCTTCTAGCTGTTCCAAGACACTGGAGGCCAACAGAAATATCAATATAATGATTCAGCAGTCATACCTATTTGTTAAACCCTATCTTCTCTGTTACACTCCTTCTTCTCTTTAAATAACATATATACATAAAAGCAATACATTTCAAAGTACATCACAACAATTAGTTATAGAACAGATTTGAGAGTTTGGTATGGATTGTAGTTTCACAATTTTAGGTTTTTATTTCTAGCTGCTCTAAGGTACTGGAGGCTAAAAGAAATATCAGTATAATGATTCAGCACTCATACTCATTTGTTAAACCCGACCTTCTCTGTATAACTCCGCCGTCGTCTTTGATCTTTCTCCCACTCTTTAGGGGTATTTGACCTATGCTCATTCTAACTTTTTCACGTTGGAAGGGGTTGTCGGTAATATGGGATAGGGGATGGAACTAGTTGATGTTCTAGAAGGGCTGACCCCTCTGCATTTCTGGCATATCTGGTGCAGGGAACTTTCTGGAGGTTGTAGGTTTTGGAGAGTTACCCTAGTGCATGGAATCTTTGTGGAATCTTATATAATGCCCTAGGTGTTCTTTAGGATTGGTGGAAATGGTTTTAGTTGCAGTTTGGCAAGTTATGATAGGTGGCAATGTCCATTTTAGATGGACAATTCTTTGACATTAAGTTCATTGACAAAACTGGGCAACTTTCACCATTATCTATTTCCAGACTATTTTCTATCATCCCAAACCAAAACTCAGAGTTATTTGGCATCAACTCTCTATTTGCCCCTTCCGCCACCCGTTGTAAACACTATTCTTCTTTGTCTCTATGAGTTTGCTGATGCTAAGTTTTTCATCTAAGATAATCATACAATATTTGCCTTTTGTATCTGACTTATCTCACTCGACATGAGGTCCTCGAAGTTCCTCCATGCATAGCGTGTACCAGCACTTCACTTCTTTTTATAGCTGAATGATTACATTGTATGGATATACCACATTTTGTTTCTCCCTTCATCTACTCATGGACACTTGGGTTGCTTCCACCTCTGTCTATTATAAATAATGTTGTAATGAACATTGACGTACGCATATCTAAGTTCCTGCTTTCAATTTTGGGGAGTGTACGCATAGGAATGGAATTGCTGGGTCCTATGGTAATTCCACACTTAACTTCCTGAGGTTCTGTCAAAACGTTTTTGCACCATTTTACATCCCCACCGATGATGTAAGACAGTTCCTATTTCTCTGCATCCTCTCCAATTTGTTCTTTTCAGTTTTTGTTTTTGTTTTAATAATAGCCAGCCTCGTAGATGTGAAGTGGTACCTCATTGTAGCTTTAATTTGTACTTCTCTAATGAAACTAATGTTGAGCATCTTTTCATATACTTATTGGTCACCTGAATATCTTCTTTGGAGACGTGTCTACTCACATTATTGGTCAATTTTTTAAATGGGTTGTTTGTCTTTTTGTTGTTGAGCTGTAGAAGTTCCAAATATATTCATTCTGCATATTAAACTTTTATTAGACATGTGGTATAGTGATTAGGAGCTATGTACCCCAGAAAAACGTGTTCTTAAACTTAATCTATCCCTAGGGCTATTGTAGGCAGGACCTTTTGATGAGGTTGCTTTGTTAATGTATGGCCCAATTCAATCAGGATGGATTTTAATCCTATTTCTGGAGTCCTTTATAAGCAGAATGAAATTCAGACACAGATGGAGAAAGCCTCAGATTCCAGCCAGAAACTGGAAGTCAACAGAACCCTGAGGAGAAAAAAGAAGCAATATAATAATCAGTGATGCTATCTGGTCCTGGACTTTTTTACTGAATCAATGTCTCCTCCTGTGATAGGTCTGATGAGATTTTCTATTTCTTCATGCATCAGGTTAGGTAATTTGTACGTTTCTAGAACTTGTCCATCTTATCCCGGTTCTCTCATTTGTTGGTATACAATTGTTGATAGATAGTACTCCCTTATGATCTTTTTTTTTTTTTTGTCTTATAATCCTTTTTATTTCTGTAAGTTTGGTAGTAATGTCCCCACTTTCATTCCTCATTTTATCTGTGTCCTCTCTCTCTTTTTCTTTGTCAGTTTGGCTGAAGATTTGTCAATTTTACTGATCTTTTCTAAAAAAACTTTTGGTCTTGTTGATTCTATAGTTTTTCTATTTTCTATTGCATTTATCCCTGCTCTTTTCCTTCCTTCTACTAACTTTGGGTTTACTTTGCTCTTTTTGTCTACTTTCTTTAAGTGTGAAGTTAGGTTATTGATTTGTGATCTTTTTTAATGTACATATTTGAGCTATAAATTTCTTCCTTCGCTGCATCCCATGAGTTTTGGTACGTTGTATTTTTGTTTTCTTTCATCTCAAGGTGTTTCCTAATCTCCCTTGTGATTTCTTCTTTGGTTTATTGGTTGTTTAACAATGTGTTGCTTGATTTCTACATTTTGTAAAATTTCCAGTAATCCTTCTGTTATTGATTTCTGGCTTTATTCCATTGTAGTTCAAGAAGATACTTTGTATGATTTCAATATTTCAGATCGTATTAAGGTGTGATGTGTGGCCTAACATGTGCTCTATCCTGCACTTGAGAAAACCGTTCTACTGCTGTCGGATGGAGCATTCTGTAACTGGTCATTAGATCTAACTGGTTAATAGTATTGTCCAAGTCCTCTATTTCTGTGCTGATCTTGTGTTTATATGTTTTACCAATTTTTGAAAGTGGTGTATTGAAGTCTCCAACTATTATTGTAGATATATCTATTTCTTCCTTCAATTCTGTCAAGTTTTGCTTCATGTATTTTGAGCTCTATTGCACAAGGCATATATGTTTATAATCATTATATCTTCTTGACGGATTGAACTTCTCATAAATATATAGTATATTTCTTTGTCACTAGTAATCTTTTTTTAATTTAAAATCTGGTTTGTCTGACAGTGATTCAACTAGCTTGTCTTACAATAATATAGCCACTTCTTTATATTATTCTTTGTGTAGAATATCTTTTTCCAAGTTTTACCTCGCAACTTCTTTGTGTCTTTGTACCTAAAATGAGTCTCTTTTAGATGGCATAGAGATAGCTTATGATTTTCATTCAATCTGTTCATCTCTGACATTATTAAGAGAGTTCATCCATTGACATTTAAAGTAATAAGAAGGAAGAATTTACCTCTGCCATTTAGCTTTTTGTTCTCTGTATGTCTTGTATGCTTTTCGTCCTTCAATTATTCCATAACTGCCATTTTTATTCCCTCTCCTCTGTATGTTTTAGTTATTTTCTTAATGGTTACCTTTGTAATTATAATTACCGTCTTAAACTAATAACAACCTAGTTGGATTCGTCTCACTGGGTTTCAGTAGAATACAAACTCCCCACTCCTATGTATCTCCACTTTCATACTGTTATTGTTTCAGATTACAACTTTATACATTGCCCATTAGCACAGGTTCTAAATGTTATTTTGCATATTTTCCTGTTGAGTCATATAAGGAAGGAAAAAGCAGTGACAGCTGAAAGTACAATAATATGGGATTTTATATTAATCTATGTAATTGTCTTTACTGATCTTCTTTCTATCTTCTTGAAGATTCAAGCCACTGTCTAGTCACCTTTTATTTCAGCCTGAAGGACTTCCTTTAGGTTTCTCACAGGACAGGTCTTCTGTTTATGAACTCTTTCATCTTTTTTTTTTTTTTAATCTTTGTGTCTTCATTTCTCCTTCATTTTTAAAACTTTTTAATTGTATAATATAACATATATACAAAACAAACAAAGAAAAAAGCAATAGCTTTCAAAGCACCCTTCAACAAGTTGTTGCAGGACAGATTCCAGAGTTTGTCATGGACTACCATACCACCAGCTCAGATTTTTCCTTCTAAGTGCTCCAGAAAACAGGAGGCTAGAAGGAATAAATTTTTCTTTACCATCACAATCAACTCTTTTTTTTTTTCCTTTTTTGTAAAAAATAACGTATACACAAAAAAGCAATAAATTTCAAAGCACAGCACAACAACTAGTGGTAGAACAGGTTTCAGAGTTTGGCATGGGTTACAATTACACAATTTTAGGCCTTTACTTCTAGCTGCTCTAAGATACTGGAAACTAAAAGAAATATCAGTTTAATGATTCAGCAACCCTACTCATTAGTTAAATCCTACCTTCTCTGTATAACGCCACCACCTTTGAGCTTTCTATTCCACTCTTCAGGGG
The DNA here is from genome assembly GCF_023851605.1 of Tamandua tetradactyla. Taxonomy (NCBI): domain Eukaryota; kingdom Metazoa; phylum Chordata; class Mammalia; order Pilosa; family Myrmecophagidae; genus Tamandua; species Tamandua tetradactyla. The sequence goes on from NC_135335.1 coordinate 6,771,033, forward strand.
TATTTGGGCTATGGCCATTCTAACTTTTTCATATTGGAAGGAGCTGTCAATAATAATACGGGGTAGGGAGATGTAACTAGCTGATGTTCTGGAGAGGCTGGGCTAGTTTTCAGGACTTATCTGGACCAGGGACCCATCTGGAGGTTGTAGGTTTCTGGAAAGTTACCCTAGTGCATGGAACATTTGTAGAATCTTATATAATGCCCTAGGTGTTCTTTAGGATTAGCTGGAATGGTTTTGATTGGAGTTTGACAAATCATGACAGGTAGCAATGTCTAACTGAAGCTCACATAAGAGTGACCTCCACAGTAGGCTCTCCACTCTCCTTCATTTTTAGAAGATAATTTTGCCAGATATACTCTTGGTTGACAGTTTTTTTTTTCTTTAAGGACTTTAAATACGTCATCCCACTGTCTTCTAGGTTCCATGGTTTCTGAAACTAAATCTGATGAGGTTTCTGATGAGAAATTGTTGATCTTATTGGGGACCCTCTGGAGGACCAGGTCCTTACAGCCCTCTCTGGCACCAGAGAGCTACCCAGGAGCCTGGGCTGCAGTCCCCACTGCCATCTGCCTTGAGCCTGGGGCTGGGGGCTTGTGGCCACTGCTCGATAGATAAAATTCACCAATATTTACTGCAGTTTACCGGTCTTTTCCTCTAGCTTTTCCACGCTGCACAGTGTTTCAGGAGACTCTGGAGTTTCAAAACAGTCGTTTCAGACTGCTCCTGTCACTTGAGTGGTTGTTTTGGTGGAGGGACTGATTCCTGGAGCTACCTACTCTGCCATAGTCCCACATATATAACTTTGATAAAAATAAAAAGTCATTTAAATAACACAGTGGCGCCCTACCCCTCCACCCTGCCCCCCACCCCTACCCCGCACCTGTCAACCCAGCCAATCACACGATCTCTGCATCCTGCAGGGCTCCGCCCCCAGCAGGGCTCTGCCCCCTGGGTCCTGGGGGCGGAGCCCTGCAAGATGCGTTCTGTGATTGGTGGGGTTGGGGTGGAGGTGGGGTGGAGGTGGGGAGGGGGTGGGGGAGGGGAGGGGAGGGGGGAGGGGAGGGGAGGGGGGAGGGGAGGGGAGGGGGGGAGGGGAGGGGAGGGGGGAGGGGAGGGGAGGGGGGAGGGGGAGGGGAGGGGGGGAGGGGAGGGGAGGGGGGAGGGGCGGTATCCTGCTGTGCCGTTTGTGGCTGTGGTTAAACCAAAATTTCATCAAGAAGGACAGGGCTCAGCCTCAAGTTGTGTTTTTACCAAGCACGCCACTGAGATTCAGTCTCCCCTTACCAACAATTCAAGGCAACAACTCATGAGCACAACGCTTATAGAACCATTATAAGAAAGACAAGATTATCATTTAATTCCTCTAACAGCGTGGTAAGGCGTCTTAGAGAAGGAAGAAAATGATGGGAACTTTTTGGAGAAACCAGCATCTTCAACAGAAGAAAGCTGTTTGCAATTTTGAGAAAGGTTTAAAGACATACCCAGTGACTGTAAAGAAAGCACGTATTTGAAAAATACCTTCAAGAATCTCGATGCAGAGGATCCAAGATGGCGTCTTAGTAAGGTACATGCGTTTTAGTTCCTCCGACTCCAAATCAACTAATAGGTGAACAGAAACAGTACAAAACAGCTCCCGGGGCTACAGCAGGGAATGGACACACAGCGTAACCAAGTCTGGGCTGGCTAGTCTGACTGCGAAACTCAGCTGCGGTGAGTGAGATCCCCGAGCGGCGGGCGATTTCCCGAGCAGCCGCAGCTGCGGCGGTCCGAGCTAATCCCTCCCTCCTTCCGGGGCTGGCTGAGAGACTCGGAGAGACAAGCTTCCCAGCCAAGGCGGCCGGCGCCACACTTTTGCGGGCGGCTTCGAGTCTCGGCTTCGAGTTCGCGACTACAAGTCTCGGATCAGAGGGCTATCCAAAGTCTGGGCTGGCAAGTCTGATTGCGAGACTTGGCTGCGGCGAGACCCCCGAGCGGCCGCAGCTGCGGCGGTCCGAGCTAATCCCTCCCTCCTTCCGGGGCTGGCTGAGAGACTCGGAGAGACAAGCTTCCCAGCCAAGGCGGCCGGCACCACACTTTTGCAGGCGGCTTCGAGTCTCGGCTTCGAGTTCGCGACTACAAGTCTCGGATCAGAGGGCTATCCAAAGTCTGGGCTGGCTAGACTGACTGCGAGACTCGGCTGCAGTGAGACCCCCGAGAGGCGTGCGATTTCCCGAGCAGCGGCAGCCGCGGTGGTCCGAGCTACTCCCTCCCCCCTTTCTGGGCCGGCTGAGAGTATTGGAGAAGCAAGTTTCCCAAGCCGAGACAGGTGGCACCCCTCTTTTGCGGGCGGCTTCGAGTCTCTGCTTCGAGTCCGCGGATACGAGTCTCAGATAGGAGGGCTATCCAAGCCGCGGAAGCCCCCCCCCACGGGAGGCTTCCTGGTCCGGGGGGGAATCCCCCAGGCCCGCTGCGGCCCGCAACCAGCCACAGGGTCCCCTCAAGCCGCGGCAGCTGACGCCCCCACCACGCACGGCCCCTGAACCAACGGAGAGAATTGGATCCGAAAGCCCCAGGCCACGGAGATCGGTGACTGGGGGAGACCCATTCCAAACACTTGAGACAAACGTGTGCCACGTGCGACACGTACTGGGCAAGATAAGAAAAACAGATCCCAGAGATTTCACAGAAAAATCTTACAACCTTGTGGGGTCCAACACCCAGAGAAATCTGAATAAATGCCCAGATGCCAGCAGCAGAAGATAACTGTCCACGCTCAAAAGATTGAGAATATGGCCCAGTCAAAGGAACAAACCAATAGCTCAAATGAGACACAAGAGCTGAGACAACTAATCCTGAATATACGAACAGAAATGGAAAACCTCTTCAAAAATGAAATCGATAAATTGAGGGAGGACATGAAGAGGACATGGGCTGAACATAAAGAAGAAATAGAAAAACTGAAAAAACAAATCGCAGAACTTATGGAAGTGAAGGATAAAGTAGCAAACATAGAAAAAATAATGGATAGTTACAATGATAGATTTAAAGAGACAGAAGATAGAATTAGTGATTTGGAGGATGGAACATCTGAATTCCAAAAAGAAACAGAAACTATAGGGAAAAGAATGGAGAAATTTGAACAGGGTATCAGGGAACTCAAGGACAATATGAACCGCACAAATATACGTGTTGTGGGTGTCCCAGAAGGAGAAGAGAAGGGAAAAGGAGGAGAAAAACTAATGGAAGAAATTATCACTGAAAATTTCCCAACTCTTATGAAAGACCTAAAATTACAGATCCAAGAAGTGCAGCGCACCCCAAAGAGATTAGACCCAAATAGGCGTTCTCCAAGACACTTACTAGTTAGAATGTCAGAGGTCAATGAGAAAGAGAGGATCTTGAAAGCAGCAAGAGAAAAACAATCCATCACATACAAGGGAAACCCAATAAGACTATGTGTAGATTTCTCAGCAGAAACCATGGAAGCTAGAAGACAGTGGGATGATATATTTAAAATACTAAAAGAGAAAAACTGCCAACCAAGACTCCTATATCCAGCAAAATTATCCTTCAAAAATGAGGGAGAAATAAAAACATTCTCAGACAAAAAGTCACTGAAAGAATTCGTGACCAAGAGACCAGCTCTGCAAGAAATACTAAAGGGAGCACTAGAGTCAGATACAAAAAGACAGAAGAGAGAGATATGGAAAAGAGTGTAGAAAGAAGGAAAATTAGACATGATATATATAATACAAAAGGCAAAATGTTAGAGGAAAATATTATCCAAACAGTAATAACACTAAATGTCAATGGACTGAATTCCCCAATCAAAAGACATAGATTGGCAGAATGGATTAAAAAGCAGGATCCTTCTATATGCTGTCTACAGGAAACACATCTTAGACCCAAAGATAAACATAGGTTGAAAGTGAAAGGTTGGGAAAAGATATTTCATGCAAATAACAACCAGAAAAGAGCAGGAGTGGCTATACTAATATCCAACAAAGTAGACTTCAAATGTAAAGCAGTTAAAAGAGACAAAGAAGGACACTATATACTAATAAAAGGAACAATTAAACAAGAAGACATAACAATCATAAATATTTATGCACCGAACCAGAATGCCCCAAAATACGTGAGGAATACACTGCAAACACTGAAAAGGGAAATAGACTCATATACTATAATAGTTGGAGACTTCAACTCACCACTCTCATCAAGGGACAGAACATCTAGACAGAAGATCAACAAAGAAATAGAGAATCTGAATATTACTATAAATGAACTAGACTTAATAGACATTTATAGGACATTACATCCCACAACAGCAGGATACACCTTTTTCTCAAGTGCTCATGGATCATTCTCAAAAATAGACCATATGCTGGGTCACAAAGCAAGTCTTAACAAATTTAAAAAGATTGAAATCTTACACAACACTTTCTCGGACCATAAAGGAATGATGTTGGAAATCAATAATAGGCAGAGTGCCAGAAAATTCACAAATACGTGGAGGCTCAACAACACACTCCTAAACAACAAGTGGGTCAAAGAAGAAATTGCTAGAGAAATTAGCAAATACCTCGAGGCGAATGAAAATGAAAACACAACATATCAAAACTTATGGGACGCAGCAAAGGCAGTGCTAAGAGGGAAATTTATTGCTCTAAATGCCTATATCAGAAAAGAAGAAAAGGCAAAAATTCAGGAATTAACTATCCATTTAGAAGAACTGGAGAAAGAACAGCAAGCTAACCCCAAAGCAAGCAAAAGGAAAGAAATAACAAAGATTAGAGCACAAATAAATGAAATTGAAAACATGAAAACAATAGAGAAAATCAATAAGGCCAGAAGTTGGTTCTATGAGAAAATCAATAAGATTGATGGGCCCTTAGCAAGATTGACAAAAAGAAGAAGAGAGAGGATGCAAATAAATAAGATCAGAAATGGAAGAAGAGACATAACTACTGACCTCACAGAAATAAAGGAGGTAATAACAGGATACTATGAACAACTTTACGCTAATAAATACAACAATTTAGAGGAAATGGACGGGTTCCTGGAAAGACATGAACAACCAACTTTGACTCAAGAAGAGATAGATGATCTCAACAAACCAATCACAAGTAAAGAAATCGAAGCAGTCATTCAAAAGCTTCCTAAAAAGAAAAGTCCAGGACCAGACGGCTTCACATGTGAATTCTATCAAACATTCCAGAAAGAATTAGTACCAACTCTCCTCAAACTCTTCAAAAAAATCGAAGTGGAGGGAAAACTACCTAACTCATTCTATGAAGCCAACATTACCCTCATACCAAAACCAGGCAAAGATACTACAAGAAAAGAAAACTACAGGCCGATCTCTCTAATGAATATTGATGCAAAAATCCTCAATAAAATTCTAGCAAATCGTATTCAACAACACATTAAAAGAATTATTCATCATGACCAAGTAGGATTCATCCCAGGTATGCAAGGATGGTTCAACATAAGAAAATCAATTAATGTAATACACCATATCAACAAATCAAAGCAGAAAAATCACATGATCATCTCAATTGATGCAGAGAAGGCATTTGACAAGATTCAACATCCTTTCCTGTTGAAAACACTTCAAAGGATAGGAATACAAGGGAACTTCCTTAAAATGATAGAGGGAATATATGAAAAACCCACAGCTAATATCATCCTTAATGGGGAAAAATTGAAAACGTTCCCCCTAAGATCAGGAACAAGACAAGGATGTCCACTATCACCACTATTATTCAACATTATGTTGGAGGTTCTAGCCAGAGCAATTAGACAAGAAAAAGAAATACAAGGCATCAAAATTGGAAAGGAAGAAGTAAAACTATCACTGTTTGCAGACGATATGATACTATACGTCGAAAACATGGAAAAATCCACAACAAAACTACTAGAGCTAATAAATGAGTACAGCAAAGTAGCAGGTTACAAGATCAACATTCAAAAATCTGTAGCATTTCTATACACTAGCAATGAACAAGCGGAGGGGGAAATCAAGAAACGAATCCCATTTACAATTGCAACTAAAAGAATAAAATACCTAGGAATAAATTTAACTAAAGAGACAAAAGACCTATACAAAGAAAACTACAAAAAACTGTTAAAAGAAATCACAGAAGACCTAAACAGATGGAAGGGCATACCGTGTTCATGGATTGGAAGACTAAATATAGTTAAGATGTCAATCCTACCTAAATTGATTTACAGATTCAATGCAATACCAATCAAAATCCCAACAACTTATTTTTCAGAAATAGAAAAACCAATAAGCAAATTTATCTGGAAGGGCAGGGTGCCCAGAATTGCTAAAAACATCTTGAGGGAAAAAAACGAAGCTGGAGGTCTTGCGCTGCCAGATTTTAAGGCATATTATGAAGCCACAGTGGTCAAAACAGCATGGTATTGGCATAAAGATAGATATATCGACCAATGGAATCGAATAGAGTGCTCAGATATAGACCCTCTCATCTATGGTCATTTGATCTTTGATAAGGCAGTCAAGCCAACTCACCTGGGACAGAACAGTCTCTTCAATAAATGGTGCCTAGAGAACTGGATATCCATATGCAAAAGAATGAAAGAAGACCCATATCTCACACCCTATACAAAAGTTAACTCAAAATGGATCAAAGATCTAAACATTAGGTCTAAGACCATAGAACAGTTAGAGGAAAATGTAGGGAGATATCTTATGAATCTTACAATTGGAGGTGGTTTTATGGACCTTACACCTAAAGCAAGAGCACTGAAGAAGGAAATAAATAAATGAGAACTCCTCAAAATTAAACACTTTTGTGCATCAAAGAACTTCATCAAGAAAGTAGAAAGACAGCCTACACAATGGGAATCAATATTTGGAAACGACATATCAGATAAAGGCCTAGTATACAGAATTTATAATGAGATTGTTCAACTCAACAACAAAAAGATAGCCAACCCAATTACAAAATGGGAAAAAGACTTGAATAGACACCTCTCAGAGGAGGAAATACAAATGGCCAAAAGACACATGAAGAGATGCTCAATGTCCCTGGCCATTAGAGAAATGCAAATCAAAACCACAATGAGATATCATCTCACACCCACCAGAATGGCCATTAGCAACAAAACAGAAAATGACAAGTGCTGGAGAGGATGCGGAGAAAGAGGCACACTTATCCACTGTTGGTGGGAATGTCAAATGGTGCAACCACTGTGGAAAGCAGTTTGGCGGTTCCTCAAAAAGCTGAATATAGAATTGCCATACGATCCAGCAATACCATTGCTGGGAATCTACTCAAAGGAATTAAGGGCAAAAACTCAAACAGACATTTGCACACCAATGTTTATAGTAGCGTTATTTACAATTGCAAAGAGATGGAAACAGCCAAAATGTCCATCAACAGACGAGTGGCTAAACAAACTGTGGTATATACATACGATGGAATATTATGCAGCGTTAAGACAGGATAAACTTATGAAGCATGTAATAACATGGATGGACCTAGAAAACATTATGCTGAGTGAGTCTAGCCAAAAGCTAAAAGACAAATACTGTATGGTCCCAATGATGTGAATCGACACTCGAGAATAAACTTGGAATATGTCATTGGTAACAGAGTTCAGCAGGAGTTAGAAACAGGGTAAGACAATGGGTAATCGGAGCTGATGGAATACAGACGGTGCAATAGGACTAGATACAAAAACTCAAAAATGGACAGCACAATAATACCTAATTGTAAAGTAATCATGTTAAAATACTGAACGAAGCTGCATCCGAGCTATAGGTTTTTGTTTTGTTTTGTTTTGTTTGTTTTGTTCTTATTATTATTACTTTTATTTTTTTTCTCTATATTAACATTCTATATCTTTTTCTGTTATACTGCTAGTTCTTCTAAACCAATGCAAATGTACTAAGAAATGATGATCATGCATCTATGTGATGATGTTAAGAATTACTGATTGCATATGTAGAATGGTATGATGTCTAAAAAAAAAAAAAATGGTCAGCACAATACTGCCTAATTGTAATGTAATTATCTTGGAACGCTGAATGAAGCTGCATCTGATCTATAGCTTTTTTTTTTTGTTGTTGTTTTTTTTTCTCATATATTTTTGTACTTTTTATTTTTATTTGTGTTTTCTCTCTGTGTTATCACTTTATTTCTTTTTCTGTTGTAGTACTATTTCTTTCTCTAAATCGATGCATATGTACTGAGAAATGATGACCAAACACCTATGTGATGATATTAAGAATTACTGATTGCATATGTAGAATGGATTGATTTCTATTGTTGTGTTAGTTAATTTTTTAATTAATAAAAAAAATTAAAAAAAAAAAAAAGAATCTCGATGCATGTGAATCAAAATCACGTTGATGTTGGGGGTCACGCGTGGCTCCCCAAAATGATTTTCTGAGAGTGAGACCAAACAAAGATTCAATGAAGAAAAAGCAAAATTGGTGAAGCAGGTTGAGGGGGAAGAAGACCTTCAGAGGCTAAAATTAGTCATAATTTATGGATCAAAGAATGACCTGTCTCAGTTACAACTGTGAATAAAGAAGTGGGAAAACTGTAGCCAGCTGTTGCTTTATGAGTTGCAATCAGCTATGTCTGAGAAGAACAAAAAACTTAGTTGATGGATCACTATGCATTAGATGATAAATTGCTACATTTTAATAGAAATGAAGAACAATTGATAGATTTTAGTTCACAATTTTTTCCTCCAGAATATTTTTGAGAATGACAACTTAGTTAAAAGAGAATTTTGTATTTTGAAGGGAAGGTGTAAACTGTTAAGCTTGGAAGGTATTCCAATGGACACTCTGTTAATTAAATATAAACAATGTTCTAAAATGAAATGTTGGTATTTTGGATAGATTTGCCAAAGAAAGTCTGACATTTAAAGAAATGTGGGGAAAATCATGTTTAAAAAGATAATTTAGACAATTTCTGGAAAGCGATTTTTAATAATCTAGTTTATGGTGGCAAAAAATTTTTATTTTAAATGTTAAAAAGTGATCTAATCTCAGCTGATCAAGTGGTATCTAAATTAGTTTTTAATACTTAGGATTTAAGAACTTTGCTATTCGAATATGCAGATTTTTTTCCTTGTTGCCTTCATTTTTAATTGGTTTATGAAACTTACTGTGCAAACATAGGCTTTCCAATGATTATATGGATACTTTATTTAAATGTGCCTATGGTTAAGCTAACTAAGATATCTGTTTTTGGTTGTTCTAAGTGTATTGTTTGTTTTCTTAAATAAAAAATATGTAAAAAAAAAAAAAGTGGACCCATCTGGTGACTGTGTAGCTCTAAATCGGTCTAAAATATGTAGGTGTAAAGTCTGCGCCTCTTTCCTAAGTTTGTAACTCTTGTCTCTGTCCACTTAACACAGAGTTTTATCTGGATGGTCTAGCAGATAAACTTATAGTTCCCAAATTAGATTCTTCCCCATCTCTCTTCAAATTTCTTTCTTGAATTCTTCATCTCATTTAGTAAAATGAGCATCTATTTCTTATAAACTACGTATTCTCATCTCCCACACCAAGGCGTTTTCACATTCATCTCTCTTTCATGATTCGTCTGTGAAATGGTTTTAGAGTCTACTCAGTTCATGGTAATTCCTCACTTTCACAGGGTTGGGTTTCTGGCTGCTGGGATGTATAATGTCACTTATCATCCTGGCCATATATATGGAGATGTCATCCAAGCTGGCCCAGTCTCTAAGAATTCAGAATTGAGCTCAGGTAAAGAAAGCCCATTTCTTTTTTGTGGCTGTAAGTTTCATATCTATACTTGGGAGCAGTAAAGCTGGTATGCTTATAAAGGGCAGTGTGTGCACTTAGAGAGAGGATGGAGAGAGAGCTTTTGCATCGGTGGCTTCACGGTTCTAGTTTCCAGTCTTTCCTGTGAACTTTCTGGATTCTTGCTTTTAGGTTCTTTTAAGAGCTAAAACAGCTTTACTTAATTAAAAAAAAAATGTGCTCGTAAAAAAAAAAACAAACCAAAAACAAGCCCCACTAGTTGGTAAATAGTCACTACCCCAGCTCTGCCTCTGCAAATATAGCCTCCTTTCAGCCCAGTTCCTCCCAGGAGCTAATAAAACATTATGGCCCAGCAGGGCATCTACTCTTGCATCCTTGCATCCTTTTTAATTATTAGTCCCGTTTGGGTTAAACGCTGCATTCCTCACACCCTGCCCTGCCCCACCTCTATCACCCTGGTGTAGGAAATGCTGCCAAAGGCCATTTTCCTGCTGAGCCAGCCTAATTGCCTACTAATAAGGAAAGAAGACATCAAAAGATGTTTGTCCCATCATTTCCCTCACCATCCCTATCCAGCATTGATCTCTTTATGTGTGATCAGTTAGGGTACTATCCTGTGCAATTTTTTTTTCCTAAACAGAAGATTTTGTTGTGGTTCTCTTGTTTTACCTACATCACTGAATACTGAGCATGGTGTTGGGGATTAAATTTAAATTTGCTATCGAAGGGCAAAGCAGTTTTCCAACCAGTGCATTAAATAATTACCATCCACATGAATAAAAAGGTAAACTATGTCATGAGAAATAGAGAAAGCACTTCTTTTTTTTTTTTCTGTTTGCTAAACTCTATTGGGTAGAGCAAAAGATTGAGGGTTTTTTTGGGGCCGGAGGGAGGAAGTACATGGGCTGGGAATCAAACCCGGGGCTCCCACAAAGATTGAGTTCCATTATAATAACTAGGAGATGTAGACGACTATGTTTTCAAAATATAGCTCACAAATGATTTAAGACTTGGTAAAAGTAAACAACTTATTCAATTGGTAGAACAAAGAATGATCTTAAATGTTCTGCCAATTTTTTCCTGATTCTGGAAGAAATGCTTTCTGAAGAAAACTTGAGAAAATTGGGAAAATAAAATCATCCAGAATTTCACAACTCTTCTGGTAATTTTATAAAATTAGAAATGCTAGTAATTGTTAAGAATAATTAATTTTTGTCCAAGACTTTTTATGCTATAACTGAAAAGTTCTTTGATCCAAATAAGGCAAAATGAATAAAAGAGATGCTGAGTACTTTTTGAATTTAAAAAAGTATTTTAAAAACAACTCTATAGGGCGGGCCACGGTGGCTCAGCAGGTAAGAATGCTTGCCTGCCATGCCCGAGGATCCGGGTTCGATTCCCGGTGCCTGCCCATGTAAAAAAAAAAAAAAAAAACTCTATAAAAAGACATAAAAGAAAACAAGAATGTATGGGAAAGTCTCTGTATCGGTAAATGGCTGAGATAACATTGTAAAAATGTGAATTCCTCCAAAGAAGTCTATTTCCAATTATAAATCCAGCAGAGTATTGAAAGGTTACTTGAGCATTTGTTCCTAAACTTTTTTAGGAAGGCCTAGGATTTGCAAAGATAATTTTGAAAAAAGAGGGGAAAAAAATAGGGCCCATCCTTCCTGATAGCAGGGCACATTATAAAGTTACAGTAATAAAAAGTATAGGAAGTACAGAATATTAGGCTAGTAAACTAAAGAATGCAAAAAAATATCCTCAGAACCCAGCAACTTAACACAATTAGTGTATCTCTCGTTAATAGAAAGTCCAATGAAAACCCATAACTTCTTAAATAAATAAATATGAGTCAGGCTGGGGTTAAAAAAAAGCCCAATGACAATGTTCTCAGCCAGGTGGCTCTCTTGGGCAAGCCTCCCCCTAACAGTGACTCGGGGACTAGTCTCCTGCCATCTGGTGGCACAGCCGTGCTCAACCTGGAGCCTCTAAGTTGTCCGTAGAATGTGGGGGAGTAGGGAGGACATGTGGAGAAGACACACCTCCTCTCAATTGTCCAGGCCTGTATATGACACACGTCACTTCTACCCCATCTCAAAACAAGGGGGCTGGGAATTGGGGTATATCTCCGTACCCAGGATGACACACAACAGCGTGCCTCATGCACACAAGACCTTGGTATTTGTGCTGGTTTGAAGCTATTTGTGGACCCCAGAAAAGCCATGCCTTTTCATCCTCATTCAGGGTGAGGATGAGCTTTTTGATTGTTTCTGTGGAGATGTGACACGCCCAATTGTGGGTGGTAACTTTTGATGAGATGGTTTCCATGGAGATGCGTCTCCACCATTCAAGGTGGAGTTGCTTACTGAAACCTTTCAAGAGGAACCATTTTGGAAAAAGCTTTAGAGCCAGGAGAGCCACCAGAACCTACAGAGCCAACAGAATAGACAGAGACCCGGGGAAACCATTCCAGAGAAAGCTAGCTCATCTCACCATGTGCCTTTCCAGTTGAGAGAGAAACCCTGAATGTCATTGACCAGCTTGAACCAAGGTATCTTCCCCGGATGTCTTAGATTGACATTTTTTAATAGCCTTGCTTTAATTTGAACATTCTCACGGATTTAGAACTATAAACTTACAACTTAATAAATTTCTCTATTTAAAAGTTCTGTTTTTGGTATATTGCATTCCAGCAGCTTTCAAACTAGAACAGTATATGACAGCATTAGAATCGTAAGGTGGTTATAATACAGTTAATTTGTAGTATCAGTAAATCTGAATTATAGCATTAAGGAAAATTATTAGATCCTTACCTCACACCATATACAACAATAGACTCTATCTTGATCAGTGATCTCAATTTGGGGTGAATTTGTCTCCCAGGGAAATTTTGCAATGCCTGGAGATAGATATATACTATATATATATTAATCAATTATATATATAGTATATAAATTATATATATTTAATTTTTTTGGGGGGGTGCATGGTCTGGGAATCAAACCCAGTTCTCCCACATGGAAGGCAAGCATCCTACCGCTGAACCACTCGTGCATCCCTGGAGATATTTTTATTGTCACAACTTGGGCGATACTTTGGGCATCTAGAGTATAGAGACCAGGGATGCTGCTAAACATCCTACAATGCACAGCACAGCTCCTTTGACAAGGAATTTCCCACCCAAGAATGTCAATAGCGACGAGATTGAGAAACCCAGTGTTCTAGTTTCCTAGCTGCCAGAATGCCATATACCGGAAATGGAATGGCTTTTAAAAAGGGGATTTAATAAGTTGCAAGTTAACAGTTTTTAGGCTGTGGAAATATCCCCACTAAAGCAAGTTGATAGAACTGTCCAATTTAAGGCATCCAGGGAAAGATACCTTGGTTCAAGAAGGTCAATGAAGTTCAGGGTCTCTCTCAGGTGGACAGGCACATGGCGAACATGGCGTCATCTGCTAGCTTCCTCTCCAGCTCCCCAGGAGAGGTTTTCCTATTACATCTCCCAAAGTAGCTGGCTGATGGAGCCTCTGCTTCGGGGTTCTATGGTGTTCTCTGTTGTAGCCTTCTCGTGGCTCTGTCATTTTTCTCTTCTCTCTCCGAATCTCCCACTTTCTCCAAAACGTTTCCTCTTTTATAGGGTTCCAGTAAAGTAATCAGGACCCACCTACAATGGATGGAGACACATCTCCACCTAATCCGGTTTAACAACCCATGTTTGAGTAAGTCACATCTCCAGGGAGATGATCTAATTAAACTTTCCAACACACAGTACAGAATAGGGATTAGAAGAAACGGCTGCCTTTACAAAATGGGATTAGGGTTAAAAATGGCTTTTCTAAGGTACATATATCCTTTCAAACCAGCGCACCCAGCAACAGAATAAAGATCTACGTACGCAAGGGAAAAGTATAATATTGCCAGAAATAAAAGTAGGAGAGTGTCTTTTTTACCTCTGGTTGGGGAAGGACTTTTTTTTTTACATGGGCAGGCACCAGGAATCGAACCCGGGTCCTCGAGCATGGCAGGCAATCATTCTTGACTGCTGAGCCACCATGGTCCACCCGGGAAGGACTTCTTAAACAAAGTCCCAAAATGAATGAACTTGACTACATAAAAAATAAGGATTTCTATTGTATAAAGATTGCCATCATTTAGCAAATGATCAAATAGATGAAAGACGAAATATTGGCAATGTCTAATGAGAGATTTGTTACTAAAATAGTTGAGTTGGTGTTTCCACTAGTCTTTCAGAATTCCCCCCTAAACCATAAAGAGCACAAAACAAAACCGTCCATTTCTCAGGAGCATAGGAGACATCTAAAATGATTGCAATTTTGTGTTTCTCTGAACCAAAGAAGAAGCACCATTCCTGAAGGGTTCAGTCTTTGGAAATGCTAGGCTCTATCTTGTAAATCAACAAAAAAGGAAATCTAAAACGCGTTGCGTTTTTACATTAAATAAAATCTTGTGTCTGATGCTCCTTTTATCCAGTACATGGACAGATGAGTAAAGAAATAAGGACAAAAAATAAATAAATAATAGTGGAGTGATAAGGGGTTAAAAAAAAAAAAGTTGGGTAGATTGAAATACTAGTGGTCAGTGAGAGGGAAGGGTATGGGATATGATGCATGAGTTTTTTCTTTTTGTTTCTTTTCCTGGAGTGATGCAAATTTTCTGGAGGTGGTTGTGGTGATGAGTGCACAGCTGTGTGGGGATGTTGTGGGCCACTGATTGTGTTCTTTAGATGGACTGGATGTGTGCGGGAATATCTCAATGAAAATATTTAAATAAAAAAAAGAAACAGATTAAGCTATTTTATGAATTTACCTTAGCACTCATAAAGCAAAAGTGGCTGGTGAGACAAGGACTTTGGTAGCTCTACAAGACATATTTCAGCCTCTTCAAACTGAAAATAGAGAAGGTGCTGTCATTTCCATTGTCGTTGGAATATTTATAATAACCATACATCACACCGCAAAGATTGTTTTGGAACATTCTAGAAAGGAAGCGGGAACAGATATCATTCTCTCATTCTAATGCCATAAAACTAGAAATTAATAAAATCAGGGAAGAAGGCGATCCTAACATTCACATGTTAATAAATCTTTCTTAAAATGACCAGTCAAAAAAGAAGTCAAAACCAGAATTACAGGATATCTCGCAAAGTATGATAAAGAAACACCATATATTGGAACCATCGGTCAATTTGTCTCAATTACTATAGGTTTATAATTAGTCTTGATATTCGACAGGGCAAGTCCCCTACCTCATTCTTCTTCGAAATTGTTTTGCTATTCTTGGCACTTTGTCCTCCTATACACATTTTAGAATCAGCTTGCGCAGCTCTATGGAGAGCTCTGTCGGAATTTTGATTGGAATCTGCAGTGAATTTATAGCTGAAGTTGGAGAGGCATGACATCTTTATGCTATTGTCACTCACCTGGTAAGGACCCCTGAGGTGCTGGCTGGAGGCAAGGGGTTCACAGGATGGACGATGAAGGAAGGAAGCCATAAATTCTGCTGATGGGACATGGCCTTTTGCAGCAACGGAGCTCCCATTTGTACATCCTCTGTGACTCTGAGTTCTGTATATTGGGAGGAAATTGTCTCTGCGAGGCACGAAGTGGCCACTGGAGGAAGAAAATGTAACAGAAGACAAATAGCTCAACCTGTTTCTAATAACAAAAACTCAACGGCTTTTAGAGTTCCTTTTTGCTGATTTACAAGATTTCTAAAGACGGACCCCATGAGGAATGGGCAAGATGAGGTGCACGTTTCAAAAGCTTGGAATTAGCCAGAGGGGTGTGTAAGCTCTTTGTGATGCCCTTTTCCCAAACAACCAGTGAGGGCTACATTTGGAGGAAAAGAAGAAACTGGCACTTTTGTCATAAGGGACAAGGGGGGGTGGTGGTGTGGGCAGGACTCCAAGTCTTGAGGATGGCCAAGGGACCAGTGTGGAGACACTCCCCATACCCAGACCGGCTCCACTGGCATCTGAGGGTTGGGGTCTTAGGCTGCTGTCAGAGGCACCACACCGTGGGTTGGTTTAAACAACAGGAATGGATTGGCTCATGGTTTTGAGGCTAGAAAAAGTCCAAATTCAAGATACCAGCAAGGCTTGCTTTCTCCCAGAGTCTGTAACATTCTAGCGTTGGCTGCTAGCTTTCCTTGGGGTGCCTTGGCTTATATTTCTGCCTCCATCACATGGAGATGTCCCCTCCTTTCTGCTTCTGTCGCTTCCGGGTTCTCTCTATGAGGCCTTCCGTAATCTGAATTAAGAACTGCCCCAGTTCCATTCATCACACGTTAGCTACAAATAGCGTCTTCAAAGCATCCTTTTTCACAGTGGGTGCACACTCACAGAGGCAGGGATTAAGATTAAAAAAATGTATCTGTTGGGGGACATATTTCAACATACTTCATTTGGTCTCCTGCCAGGGAGGTGCCAGCATGGACAGACCAAGGGGCCCTTTCTGGCACTTGTGACCCACGCCTGGCCCAGCCCTCGCCAGTCCTCCCTGATGGAAATGCAGATGGTGGCTGGTGCTTCAGAGCCAGCATAGGCCAAGGAGGGGCCCCGACACACTGGCAGCGTGGCCAGGACACAGAGGGTCACCAAGCATGCTAGGTCACCTGAGCTGGTGAGCTGGGAGGCAAGACCCTGTGACTCACCCAGACTTGGGCCAGATTTGTCATTAATTGGGTTGCTTGCCCCAGATGCATTCACCCTGTCCTTAGCAGTGTCCCATCAGCTGCGATTGATTGGGCTTTACTTTCTCCAGTTTTAATTTATGGGGAAAAAAAAAAACTAGGAGATTTCCAGTTCAAGCTCTGAAATCCATCCTGTCCTCCCAAACACATCAAAGTCAAAGAAAAGAAAATTTAATAATGAAATCTCAACCACCCAGAAATGCAAAAGGGAATTCTATGCAGGCTTGAATTAAACCTCTCTCGGAAGGAAAGAATTGGGAAGAGACCTAGCCAGGAAGTGGGAACACAGCCAGCTGAGCACACAGGGCTTGGAGCCAGGTCCTTGATTTGAGCCCAGGGATGGAGAGCAAAGCTGAGAACCACCTGTGGCGGAGACCAGCGCCCCACCATCAGCACGAAACAGGGGGCCAGGAATGCTCGGCTGGGTCGTGGGCACGGACAACACGGAAAACAGGATGGAAGTCAGAAGGAGGGTAGTGTAAAGAGAAGCAGTAGCCTCTGTTTTGTTTTTATTGTCAGGAGGAAGATAAAGATATTAATTAGATTTTGCTGGGAAAAAGAAGTTTAGTTATGATTGTTTTGGTTTGCGAAAGCTGCTGGAATGCAATATATCAAAACTGGGTTGGCTTGTACAGTGGGGATTTATTAACGTACAATTTAAAGTTCTTAGGCCGTGAAAATGTCCAACTCAAGGCATCGGCAGGGTGATACCTGGGCTCTGAAGACAGGCTGCTGGCATCCAGGATACCTTTGTCACATGGGAAGGCACATGACTGGAGTCCGCTGGTACTTCCCTCCCAGGTTTCATTGCTTTCAGCTTCTGGTTCCAGTGGCCTCCCCTGTGAGCTTCCGTGGGTCCTCTCTTAGCTTCTCCAGGGCTTTTCTCTATCAGCGTCTCTTAATTTCATCTCTTCTTTTCTGTATGTGTTTTATCCCCTTATAAGGGACTCCAGTAAAAGGATTAAGGTGGGTCACATCTCAATCGAAATAATCTAATCCAAAGGTCCCACCTACAACAGGTCTGCACCCACAGGAATGGATAAAAGAACACGGCCTTTTCTGGGGTATATGACAGTTTCAAACTACCACAATGATTGTTAAAAATGTAAGGGTAATGATTAAAAATAGAAATTAAATGTATAAACTTCCAAACCATAGTGGGGAAGAATTAAAAAAACCCTCAGTGAATTCAATATAGACAGGAAAAAGGAGGGAAAAATAAATAAAGAGAAAGAATGGTAAATAAAAAACACAATATAATGGCGGGCAAAGGTGGCTCAGTGGCAGAATTCTCGCCTGCCATGCCGGAGACCCGAGTTCGATTCCCGGTACCTGCCAATGCAAAAAAACAAAACAAAACGATATGGTCATCTCAATAGATGCAGCAAAAGACTACTCAATGAAATTGAGCACTTCTTCATAACAGCACTGTGCTCCATGGAATGGCATTTCCTTGACATTGTCAAGGTCTCTCCAAAAGCCTCAGCAAACCTTATACTTACCGGTTGCTATGACAATTGTCACACAGATGCATTGTTTTAACATGAGGAAAAGACCAGAGTCTTCAGTGCGTTTTACCTTCATGCCTGACAAAGGAGAGGCACACATGCAAGGTACTTCTGTGCAAACAAGCCAGCCTCTAACAAATAGGCCAGTTCACACCTTATTACCTAGAACTACTAATGCACTGAGTTTGTAAAAAGAAATCCATTTGGAGGCAAAAGGTACATTCCCCAGAGTGCAACAGGTGTATGAAAGAAGGCTTTGGTTGATTGGGGGAGAGATACGGTAGAAAGAGGCAATGAGGGATGATGGACGAAAGAGTAAGATATATAGTCACTTGACAGTTAGCTCTACCTGAAAAGGCTTCAAGGTGTTATTGTTTAGAATTTCATCTCCTTTTGCACGAGCCTGTACCGTTCGTTTCTGCAAACTGGCTAGTCTTGCATTTTCACAAGCAGCTACTATAAATTAGGGAACATATCAGAAACGCGCTCACAAGAATTCCATTTCTACGAATCCAGTGAGAACGGCTGTCTTAAGGAAATCCACAGGCATATAAAATAAAAAGAAGAACAACATCTAACAAGCAAAAATTGGAGGTATTAATTTCAAGCTTTTTCACACTCCCACGGAGGTACACTAGATCAGGAAGCCTGCTCCTGTTGCCACTCTCCCCCGCTTCCTGGTCTCTTAGGTGGTGCAACAGGACAAGAAAACGGAATGAGGCATCTAAGAGTAGGAAGGAAGAGACCAGACTCCCGTTACACACGTCTTGTTTGGCTATTTGGAGTCCCTTGCAATCCCTCTCAGTTTGAGAATCAGCTTTTCCATTTCTGCAAAAAAGTCTGCTGGAATTTTGATAGGGATTGCATTGACGCTATACATCATTCACGGCGATACTGACATCCTGATGGTATTAAGTCTTCCAATCCACGAACAGGGATGGCTTTCCATGAATTTAGGTCTTCTTCAATCTCTTTCAGCATAAGTTTTTCACCTCTTTGGTTAAATGTATTCCGAGATATATATATATTTTTTAAGATGCTATTGTAAATGGCATACTGTCTCTTTTCTTTCACAATTAAAATAGTAATGTAGATTAATGTAAGTGTAAAATAGATTCACATGATCACCATCATGAGGCAAAATGGTCTAGGAAGTCACATGCTATTGTGTACATAATATTTGCCACAACGGTGTTTGTAAGTTTGACTTTTTACAGACCAGGTACTTTTTTGGGGGGCATGGGGGGGCGTGGCATGGTCTGGGAATCGAACCCGGGTCTCCCACATGGAAGGGGAGCCTTCTCTACCACTGAACCCCCTGTGCACCCCAGACCAGGTTACATCTTTTTTTTTTTTAGTAACAAGTTTCAGACTATTTATTAATACACGTTTGTGGGTGTGGGTGAAGAGAAAAAGAAGGAAAGAAAAATTTCAAAAGATAAGGATGTGTGCAAGAGGTCAGTAACATAACTGCTTATCTTTAGCAGGTGGGATTTGGGCTGCGTCATATATTCATTATACTTTTATGTATTACACATTTTAACAAAAGAGCATACGTCAGTTTTTAAAATAACAGCAAAGCTGTCACTTTTTAAATTAGTCTGGTGGAAAAACCCTTATAGCCAAAGAGCCACATTAAAATCTCCATAATTTTTTCTATTCTAAAATGTTCACTTTGCACCTAGCTCCAAATTGAAGGCGTACGAGTAAACTGCGATATTGGTGATTTAAATTCCCTTCCGAGGCTGCGTCGCTTTTGCTGGTTGGAGGAGACGAGGTGGCCTGGATAATTGTGATGAGTTCTGATGCCTCCATTCTGCATTGCGGCCTCTCAGAATGGAGACCCCAGAGCCTGGCTTCCTAGAGAGTGCTCCTCCACCGTGTGCTCCTTCCAGGCTGACTTAACCAAGACAGGGGTTGTCCTGGGCTGATCCCCTGGGTAAAGAAATCCAAATTGTAGGTATATCGGGGTGGGGTGGGTAGGGTGAGGCCAGGTACTTTTATTTTATTTTGTTTTATTTATTTATTTATTTTGGAATTTTGCTGATAATTTTTTATTTCAATATTGACATTCCTTTATTCTTCCTCATGCAAAAACATTTTTAAATTTTGTACATTGCACATTTCACTATTGTTTTACACTCTAGGCATTAGGTGCTTTTATTTTAAAAAACGTTTTATTGAGAAATTTTCACATGCATACATCCCATACATGGTGTACAATCAATGGCTCACAGTATCATCACATACCTGTGTATTCATCACCATGATCATTTTTAGAATGTTTGCATCACTCCAGAAAAAGAAAGAAGAAAAAACTCATATATCCCATACTCCTTACCTCTCCCTCTCATTGACCACTAGTATTTCTATCTATCCAATTTATTTTAACCTTTGTCCCCTTTATTATTTATTTACTCTTTATCCATATTTTTTTATTCATCTGTCCTTGCCCTGGATATAAGGAGCATCAGACACAAGATTCTCACAATCCCACAGTCACATTGTAAACATTATATCTTTAAATTTCCTTTTTTTTTTTTTTTTTCTCACATGGGGAGGAACCAGGAATCGAACCCAGGCCTCCGGCATGGCAGGCAAGAACTCTGCCTGGTGAGCCACCATAGCCCGTCCAACGTTATATCTTTAGACAATCACCTTCAAGAATCAAGGCTACTAGAACATAGTTCAACAGTTTCAGGTACTTCCCTCCAGCCACTCCAATACACCATAAACTAGAAAGGGATATCTATATAATGCATAAGAATAACCTCCAGGATAACCTCTCGACTCTGAAATTTCTCAGCCACTGATACTTTATTTTGTGTCATTTCTCTCTTCCCACTTTGGTCAAGAAGGTTTTGTCAATCCCTTGCTGCTGGGTTCCGGCTCATCCCAGGAGTTCTGTCCCACATTGCCAGGGAGATTTACACCCCTGGGAGTCATGTCCCACATAGAGAGGGGGAGGGCAGTGAGTTAACTAACCGTGTCAGCTTAGAGAGAGAGGCCACATCTGAGCAACAAAAGAGGTTCTCTAGGGGTGACTCTTAGGCCAAATTTTAAGTAGCCCTAGCCTTAAATTTTCAAGTTTAAATTTGAAACTTAAAAACATCCTTTGCAGGAATGTTTCAAAGGGGTGAACCCCAAGATCTAGGACTCAGCCTATGGATTTATCACCACTGCTTGTAAGAGTATCAGAAATTCTCCAAATGGGGAAGTTGAATATCTCCTCTTTTCTCCCCATTCCCCCAAGGGGACTTTGCAAATACTTCTTTATTCACTGCCCAAATCACTCTAGGATGTACTGGGGCATCACACTAACCTAACAAACCAACAAAATCTCACTCCCTATTCAAGGTTCCATGTACTTATGGTGTAAACTAAACTGACCATAAAAGTTAAATTAGGAAATGCACTATCCAAAATATAAATTTTGCGGCCTTATTTTTATTTTTTTATTATTATTTTTTTTTATTAATCAAAAAAAGAAAAGAAATTAGCACAACATTTAGAAATCATTCCATTCTACACATGCACTCAGTAATTCTTAGTATCATCACATAGATGTATGATCATCATTTCTTAGTACATTTGCATCGATTTAGGAAAAGAACTAGCAAAACAGCAGAAAAAGATATAGAATATTAATATAGAGAAGAGAATTAAAATAATAATACTAACAAAAATATATATATATATAAAAAGGAAAAAGAAAAAAACAAAAACAAAAGATACAAACAAACAAAAAAACAAACAAAAAAACTATATTTCAGGTGCAGCTTCATTCAGTGTTCCAACATAGTTACATTACACTTAGGTATTATTGTGCTGTCCATTTTTGAGTTTTTGTATCTAGTCCTGTTGCACAGTCTGTATCCCTTCAGCTCCAATTACCCATTATCTTACCCTGTTTCTAACTCCTGCTGGTCTCTGTTACCAATGATATATTCCAAGCTGATTCTCGAATGTCGGTTCACATCAGTGGGACCATACAGTATTTGTCCTTTAGTTTTTGGCTAGACTCACTCAGCATAATGTTCTCTAGGTCCATCCATGTTATTACATGCTTAATAAGTTTAGTCTGTCTTAAAGCTGCATAATATTCCATCATAGGTATATGCCACAGTTTGTTTAGCCACTCGTCTGTTGATGGACATTTTGGCTGTTTCCATCTCTTTGCAATTGTAAATAACGCTGCTATAAACACTAGTGTGCAAATGTCCGTCTGTGTCTTTGCCCTTGAGTCCTTTGAGTAGATACCTAGCAGTGGTATTGCTGGGTCGTAATCCATTCTGTCAGTCTATGTCTTTTGATTGGGAAATTCAGTCCATTAACTTTTAGTGTTATTACTGTTTGGATATTATTTTCCTCTACCATTTTGGCTTTTGTATTATATATATCATATCTGATTTTCCTTCTTTCTACACTCTTCTCCACACCTCTCTCTTCTGTCTTTTCGTATCTGACTCTAGTGCTCCCTTTAGTATTTCTTGCAGAGCTGGTCTCTTGGTCACAAATTCTCTCAGTGACTTTTTGTCTATAAATGTTTTAATTTCTCCTTCATTTTTGAAGGACAATTTTGCTGGATATAGAAGTCTTGGTTGGCAGTTTTTCTCTTTTAGTAATTTAAATATATCATCCCACTGTCTTCTAGCTTCCATGGTTTCTGCTGAGAAATCTACACATAGTCTTATTGGGTTTCCCTTGTATGTGACAGATTGTTTTTCTCTTGCTGCTTTCAAGATCCTCTCTTTCTCTTTGACCTCTGACATTCTGACTAGTAAATGTCTTAGAGAACGCCTATTTGGGTCTATTCTCTTTGGGGTGCGCTGCACTTCTTGGATCTGTAATTTTAGGTCTTTCATAAGAGTTGGGAAATTTTCAGTGATAATTTCTTCCATTAGTTTTTCTCCTCCTTTTCCCTTCTCTTCTCCTTCTGGGACACCCACAACACGTATATTTGTGTGCTTCATATTGTCATTCAGTTCCCTGATCCCCTGCTCAAGTTTTTCCATTCTTTTCCCTATAGTTTCTGTTTCTTTTTGGAATTCAGATGTTCCATCCTCCAGTTCACTAATTGTAGCTTCTGTCTCTTTAGATCTACCATTGTAGGTATCCACTGTTTTTTCCATTTTTTCTTCTTTGTCCTTCACTCCCATAAGTTCTGTGATTTGTTTTTTCAGATTTTCTATTTCTTCTTTTTGTTCAGCCCATGTCCTCTTCATGTCCTCCCTCAATTTATTGATTTGGTTTTTGAAGAGTTTTTCCATTTCTGTTCGTATATTCAGCATTAGTTGTCTCAGCTCCTGTATCTCATTTGAACTATTGGTTTGTTCCTTTGACTGGGCCATATCTTCAATTTTCCGAGCGTCATCCATTATTTTCTGCTGGTGTCTGGGCATTTGATCAGATTTCCCTGGGTGTGGGACCCGGCTGGTTGAAAGGTTTTTCTGTGAAATCTCTGGGCTCTGTTTTTCTTTTCCTGCCCAGTAGGTGGCGCTCGTGGTGCTCGTCTGTCTGCAGGTCCCACCAGTAAAAGATGCTGTGGCTCCTTTAACTTGCCAATCCGAATCACAGTCGGCCCAGGAAACCGCGCGTGGAGGGGGGGGTCGCCGGCCGCCGCGGCTTGGGGGAGTGCCGGTCCAAATTGCCCAGCAGGCCCGAAACACCAAGCGTGGCGGGAGGGCCCCGCTATCCAACGTTCCCAGTCAGACCGGGGAGCCACGTGCGTGGGGGGGACCCCAGTCACCAGCCGCCCCGGCCGTGAAAACGCGCGCCCCTCGGGTATCTCACCGCAGCAGATTCTCCCTGCCCGTTCAGCCGTTCCAGAACGGGGTACGCTGTCTTTTTGGTCTCTGTTGTGGCTCAGGGAGCTGTTTCGTATTGTTTCTGTTTCTTTAGTTGCTTTTCTGGAGGAGGAACTAATACCCGCGCGTCTTACTAAGCCGCCATCTTCTCCGGAAGTCGGGAGTCACAGTTTAGTCTTGCAAGACGGTAACCAGACAGGCCTACAGGAACCCTAAGGCTTGTTCTAAGTCACACTGGCCTTGACTGAAGATGTAAGTTTTGACTGCTGCCCTCCCAGCTGCTGATTTTACTGCCTCCACGCCCTCCTCTGTGGCCTTATTTTAAAATCACAAGAGATCTGATTTGATTCCCAACTCATCATTCCTTGCATGTGTCTTACTTCTTTGTTTTTCTTTTTGTAAAGTTGCAGGATCTTCATTTTATCCCTGCGGGCTCTGAAATTTCATGAGATTATTTTTGTAGCAGCCCTTGGTATTTTTTTCGTTCATTGTTTTGGGCACTCAGTGAGCCTGTCAGTCTAAAAACTTATGCTTTTTAGTCCTGGGAAATTTTATTGTCTAATTTAATTAGTAATTCATCCCTACCATTTTTTCTCTCCTGACCTCACCTCTTATCCTGTGTCTAGAACTCACCTTTTGAATCTCCTCAAATAACACTCGATTTTTCTTATCTTTTCTGGCCTTCATCTTTTTCTTCTATTATAATGCATTTTTCAACTTCATGTTGAAAAGTTTAATTTCTGCTGTCATATTTTTGAATCCCAAGAGCGCTTTCTTTTTCTCTGATTTTCCTTCTTAATAGCATTCCTTTCTTGTCTTTTTGATTAACATATGCATTGCTTCCCTGAAGATAATGACTGAACTTTATTTGAAGTTTTCCTCTGCTTTCTGCATCTTCTCCATCTTCTCTGAGTTCCTGTTTCTCTTTTATTAGGGTCTCTCTCTTTCATGTCAGAGATTTCTTTCAAATATCTGGCAAGTATTTATTGTCCATTAATATTCTTTGCATTGGGAGCAGGGTAATAAAAAGCTGATGAAAAGTCCAGTATTTGGGAGGGGGACTTGAAAGCTTCACGACAGATTTATTGTACACAATCCATGTGATTGGTGTGCTCTGAAGTCAGTTTCCATTTCTCCCAAGAGGAACCTCCCCTTTCCCACCTGGGGTCTCTAAGCCTGACTGCCGATGCTCGGAAAGCCAGCTGGGGAATTAGCATGGTGCTGGGGCGGGGGGTGGGGGACGGGACGGGTCTCCAGGCTGGGTGTGTAGGTCCTTCCCTGCAGGTCTGGACTTTAGCTCCACCCACCTAATGCCGCCAGATGCAGCACCAGCCCCAGCCCCGAGCCGCAGCCGTCCCCGTTGCACTTGAATTCCCGACCCAGAGAATTGCGCGCAGATAAGAGGGTGGTTGTTTGAAACCACTATGTTTGTCACGCAGCCACAGATGCATGAAAAGTCACCAAGCAGATGCTTTCAGAAGGTGTCCGTCCATGCATTCCAGCCAGATGCCTGAGCCACACCTGCTCTGAAGCCACAAAGAGCCCTGTCCACTGGACCTTAAGGCGTGAGATCCATAGATCTGCTTCTGCCTGGGCTACACCACCCCTGCCAGGACAAAAATGCTTCCCGCCCAGGACCTCAGGTGACAGTGCCTGGCTAGTCTCAGCCTTCTATAATGAATTCTCACAGAATGGAGGACGGGATCCTCTCTGTGCTGGTGTGGAACTGTTATGTACCCCATGCTCGTTTAGTCCAATCTTGTGGGTACAGACCAATTATGGGCGGGACCTTTTGATTAGATTGTTTCCATGGCGATGTGAACCCCACTCAATTGTGCGTGGGACCTTGTGATTAGGTAGTGTGCTGGTTTGAAAGGATTATGTACCCCTGTAAAGTCATGTTTCAATCCTCATCCATCTTGTGGAATTTCTTTTATCCTTATTCAGTACTGTAGGTAAGGAACATGATTAGATTATCTCTGCAGAGATGTGACACACTCAATTGTGGGTATTAACCTTTGATTAGATGGAGATGTGACTCACCCTATTTCAGATGGGTCTTGATTAGTTTACTGGAATCCTTTAAAAGAGGGAACATTTTGGAAAGAGCCAGAGAGCCACAAGAACCACGAGAGCCCACGCAGCCAGAGACCTTTGGAGATGAAGAAGGAAAACACCCCTGGGGGAGCTTCATGAAACAAGAAGCCTGGAGAGAAAGCTAGCAGACGTTGCCATGTGCCTTTCCAGTTGAGAGAGAAACCCTGAACGTCATCGGCCTTTCTTGAGTGAGGGTAACCTCTTGTTGGTGCCTTAATTTGAACATTTTTATAGATTTGCTTTAATTGGAACAATTTCACAGCCTTAGAACTGTAAACCTGCAATTTAATAAATCCCCCCTTTTAAAAGCTGTTTTGTTTCTGGTATATCACATTCCAGCAGCTAGCAAACTAGAACAAATAGTTTCCATGGAAATGTGACCCCACTCAAATAGATGGGTCTTAATTTACTTATTGGAGTCCTTTAAGAAAGGGGCATTTTGGAGAGGACACAGATGCTTGGAGACAGAAGCCCCAGGAGATGCCAAACAACCTCTTCAGAGAGAAAGCCACTGGAATCAGAAGCTAAAAGCAACACAACTGAGAGTGAAGGGCCAGGAGATGCCAGTACATGCCCTCCCAGCTAGAGATGTTCCAGATGCCAGCAGCTCTTTCTTGAGAATCCAGGTATTGTTGATGCCTTAAATCTGGACATTTTCAGGGTCTTAGAACTGTACATTTGTAATTTAATAAATCCCCTTTGTAAAACCCAATTCATTTCTGGTATATTGCATTTTTGGTAGCTTTAGCTGCATCGGGGATTGGGGCAGTGGGGGGGTCTTCCGGGGCTCCTCCATCCCTGGATTGCTGGGGGCCATGGGCTCCGTTCCTCTGGTCCCTCCAGCCTGCCCACGTGCACCTCCAGTACCTCTGCTTTGCCTGGCCCTGCAATTGGGGCCCCACCGCCGGTTCTCCCAAGCTGAGTTGTTTTCTTGTCCTGCCTCATCCTTTAACAACCGGATGACGAGAGGAGGTATTGGGAGACCCCCTGGCTCGGGGACTCCAGGTGAGCCCCACCTCAACAGCGCCCCTCCCACACATCCAGTCCGGGCCACTCGGAGCTGCTTGGCTCGTCCCCGCATCCTAGGACGTGACCCCTGCCACACCACTCCTTGGGCGTGTGTGTGTGTGTGGGTCCCTTCAGCTACCAACCACCCTGGCCTGAGTTTCTCTTACATGTGGTCTCCCCGGGACTGAAAAGCATGTTTTTATAAGCGAGCTTTTCCTCCCTTTTGTTTTAGCTTCCTGAGCTGCTCCAAGCATGACACGGGCCAGCTTAAACAAGGGGACTGTATTAGCCTACAGTTTTGAGCCTGGGAATATGTCCAAATGAAGGCATCTTCTAAGTAATGTTTTCTCCCCCAGGCCGCGGTGCGCTGGGACTGGCTGTTGGTGACCCTTGGTCCTTAGTTTATCACATGACAAGGCACGTGGCGGCCTTGGGATCTCTTCTCCTCTGGGTTCTCGGACTGCAGCTCCTGCCTGGAGGCTCCCAACGTGTCTGGATTTCACTGTCTTCTCACGGACTCCAGTAATAGGATTAAGACACACCCTGGTTGGGGTGGGCCACACCTTAACCGCAGTAACCTCCTCAAAAGGGCCCCACAGTGGGCTCACACCCACCGGATTGGATTAGATTTAAGAACATATTTTTCTGGAGTACGTGACAGCTTCAAGCCCGCACACCTCTCTAGACTGTGGGCCCCTCCAGGGCAGAAGCCACGGTATTTTCTTCCTGTTTCTTTTTTGATTTTTTTTTTCTCTTCCTGTTTCTGGAGTGCAGTAAACACAGAGGGATTGAGGGCTCCAGGAAGACACTCTGATTGTGGTTTAAGGACCCATGATTCCAGGTCCCCCCGCCCACCCCCACCCCTAGGCTGGCTGGTGAGGGTCCCCAGAGCCCCCGCTTCCCAGGAAACTCAATGCTCACAGCACAGCTTCTCTCTTAGAAAGTTTATTGATTCGGGGGGCCAGGGAGGCAGGCCTGTTTCCCCGGAGGGCCCCGCCGCCCTCACTGCTTCCTGTTGCCATTGATGGGGCGGTTCGCATGCTCGGGGGAGGCCAGGAAAGCCTTGAGCTTGGGCCGCGCGCTCAGGCGGGCCACGTAGGCTGAGAGCAGGGGGAAGCCATCCAGGCAGCCGGGGGCTAGCACCTGGTGGATCTGCAGGAGTTCCAGGAGGTTGTAGTCAGCGAAGGAGATCTGCAGGGCAGGGGGGTGGGGGTGGGGGGCTCAGCCGTCGGCACAGAGCAGGGGGTGCCCAGAGCTGGAGCGCTGGCTCGGCCTCTGCTCCGCTGAACAAGCCCTGGCCCCGCTGTGGGCCTCAGTTTACCCTTTCGGGGAAATGGGCGGAGAACGGGCTGGGGGGGGGCTGGGTCGAGCGCTCACCTGGTCGCCCACGATGAAGGCCTGGCCACCCCGGTTCTGGGCCAGCAGGGTCTCGAAAGGCTTCAGGTGCCCGGGCAGCTCCCGCACATAGTCCTCCTTGCCCGCCTCCTGCCAAAAAGATGCCACCGTGCAGCCTCCTCCTCCCAGTCCTGGCTCTGCCCCTCCAACACCCCCTCTGTGGGCCCCATCTCGGAGGACGGCACCGGGAGGTCTGGGCTCCGACTCCCAGGCCATTTCCAAATCCCAAACATTTAGGCTGCAAATTCTTCTCCTCTTCAGGCTGCCTTTCCACTCCTGCTATGACATCTCACCAGATTATAGCAAAAGTCTTGGGGTCCCCCAAAGGGTCGTTTCAGACCTCACGTTTGGACACTGCCCTGCTTAGATCCTCAGGGGTCCCCCACTGTCCTCAGCAGCAGGTTCCACCCGCTGGCTCAAGGCCCTTGTGACCTGGGCCTGCTGGCCCCCAGCTCCAGCTCCTGGAACAACTCCACCCAGACACACACGAGCACACACACTCACCTACACGTGCTCACATGCAAACACTTTCATATATGCACACTTCCACACATGCATGCACACTCACCCACACATGCTCACGCACATTTGTATGTGCATACATTCACACACGCACTCCCAATCACATGTCCAC
Source organism: Tamandua tetradactyla (assembly GCF_023851605.1). Classification (NCBI taxonomy): domain Eukaryota; kingdom Metazoa; phylum Chordata; class Mammalia; order Pilosa; family Myrmecophagidae; genus Tamandua; species Tamandua tetradactyla. The sequence continues at coordinate 6,799,953 of NC_135335.1, forward strand.
ATGTCCACACACAGACACTTGCACTTGTGCACACACCTTCACAATGCCCACACGCACATACTGCACACACGCACACAGCCACACTCATGCACTCACAAATACACCTTCACAGCACACACATGTATAACACTTGCACACATGTACACATTCACACATGTGCATGCACACACACACACACACACTCTAGGTCTCTACTAAACTGGCCTCAGGTCTCAAAATGTGCTCTGCATTTTTGCACACTTCAATGCATCTGAAAGTGGCAGGCAGCCCTCCCCACCTCCGCCCCATAAAAGCTCAGCAGCCACCTGTCGCTGGATGTGCCCGTCCGTGTACCATTCTGTACTACCCATTCCTTGTCTGTGTCCCATCCCTGGGAACTGAGCCCAGGGACATGGGCCGAGGGACTGAGGGTCCAGGGAGCCCTGGCGTCGCCCCGCGGGGCCCACCCCCAGCCTGCTCACGTAGTTGGTGTAGATGAGGCGGACGTATTTACAGCGGAGGTCCTCCACGCCGTCGTTCGCCACGTCCACCAGGGCGGCCTCCCGCTGGTCCTTCCCATAGAGCCCTGGGCGGTGGGGGAAGGTGGGCAGCACGTCTGGGCACCTGGCCCACAAGGGACCCCCCCACCCCCAGCTGGACCACTGACAGCCCAGGGCCTGGGAGGACAGCAGGAGAACGTGGACAAACGACGGCTGAGGTTGAGCCTGATGCACAGCTTGCGCCAGTGGGACTGGCACTGAGTAAGGGTGGCAAGCAGAGCTGGCCTTGACCTTGGGCAAGTTGTGACCCCCTTCCCTCAACTGCAGAGAGTGGGTGGCATGCACTCCACAGGGGCTGGGCACCTTGATTTCAGCTGGAAGTAGCTCAGGCTGCTGGGCCTGAGTGGGTGCTGGGGGAACTCTGGCCCTTGTGTCCCTGCCCCCCTGCCCTGAGCTGGGTCCCCGCCGCCACAGGACTCACCGAGCGAACGGCCCAGGTGCCGCAGGATGGCATTGGACTGGTACAGGGTGAGGTCTCCGTCCTGGAACTTGGGGAGCTGCCCGTACAGCTGGGGGTGGCACAGCTCGGTGAGGGGCGCTGAGCTCAGCCACCCCTCCCCACCCACCCACCCAGAGCCCAGTCCTCTCCCCCACCCCAGGTGCGGGCACTCACACAGGAGGCCTTGAGGTCACCCTGCAGCCAGGTCTCCTTGGTCACCACTTCTTCCTTCCAGCTCTGGCCCTGGTCTGCCAGCAGCATGCGCATGGCCTCGCAGCGCCCTGGGGTGGGGGCATGGGGCGGAGATGGGGAATGAGAATGGGGTGGGGACAGGATGGTCACCGCAGAGTGCATGCAGGGCTAAGGCTGCTGCTCTGGCCTTAGGGAGCCTGCACACAGGGACTGGGGAAGGCGGCCTGGACTTGTTCACAAGCAGGAGGGAAAAGCTGGGGTTCCAGACTCCCCATGGTGGGTGAGGGGTCCCAGACTGCAGCCCCACCCCCTGCCACCCTCCCTCCAGGCACAGGCCCCTACCTTGAACCGGGAAGTAGACAATGGTATAGGGTGGCACTAGGACGGACAGAGAGACTGCGTTAGAGCTTGGAAAGAAGTGGGGGGGGGGGAAGGACACCCGCCTGCTTCCCTGGGCCCCTAGGGGGTCCCGGCCCGGCGCGGGAGGGGCCCCGGGACCCGGCCTGACGCTGAGGGACCCGGACCCCGGAGGTCCCGCGCCGCGCGGTGACTCACTGGTGCAGACGCGAGCTCGTGCGGCGGCGGCGGCGGCGGCGGAACTCGGGCCTCAGGCCCCGCGGTCCCCGAGCCTAATTGGGGTGGCCCGCCCCTAGGCCCGCCCCCAGGGCGGAGTCACCGCGCCGCGCGAAGCCTGCTTGAGCCGCCGGGGCGCAGGCTTTGGGCAGGGCACGCGCACGCTCGTCCCGCCGGGGCCACCGCGCACGCCCCGACTCCGCACGTTCGCCCCTCCAGAGGCACCCCGGATGCTCCGCCAGGGGCACCCCGGACGCCCGGGCCTCGCAGACGGCACCCCGGCCGCCCCCACCGTCGCACCGGCGCAACCACCTCTCCCCGCGCTGCCGCGCCCGACCTTCTCCCCGCGAGGGTTTGCTAAGCACCCATGGAGGGGTGCGCGGGACTCGCGTTGGGGCTTGGTGCTGGGTGCTGGACACCCGGACCTCACATAGCTTTGGCTCTCGCCGGGTGCAGCCCCTTTTTCCGCTTGGGGTGCACAGCTCTTGCGCCCAAAACCTTGCACCTGTGCCTTGTTCCCAGAGACTCCGATGGGCGCTGCCCAGAGGCCCCCACCCACCCGCCCTGTACACAGACACACATGCGCCTAAACTCTTACTGGAAGTTGTATTTTTTTAATCAACAGCAACCATTTGTATGTCACCTTCCAGATTGTTCCAGGGGCCACATACCCCTGGTGCTATTTACTTCTCATCTTTCTCTAAATTGCCACACTTTTTCCACTCACAGAAGCTTATTTTAAAGGGGAGCTTCGTTTCACACATGAAGGTAGCTGTAAAAATAACAACCAGAACAAAATCAGTTTTTAAATCTGGTTGGTCGGTGCACTAAGAACTGCCCTCTATTTTGTTTATTTATTTATTTATGTTGGCATGGGCAGGCCCGGGAAATTGGACCCGTGTCTGGGCTGTGGCAGGGGGGAATCTGCCACTGAGCCACTGTTGCACCGCTCTGCCCTCTATTTTTTAAAGCGTGTTAGCAAGGGTTGGAGAGGCATTTCTGATGCAACAGCACCAAACCGAGAGGTGTTTCCTGGTGTCCCAGGGTTGAAGGGTGCCGCTTTGCCCCAGGTCACACCCTGTCCTTTGGGATCCCCCCATGCCCTGTCCCCCACGCCATGATGGAGAGGAGAGGGAACAGGCCTTAGCAACAGTTCCTAAAGACGCCTGGGAGGAGCTGGTGGAGAAGGCCAAGGCTGCAGGGGGTCCCCTGGCAGGTGGGTGTGGCCTCCGCCCGGGCAGGGCCTGGGGCAAGTTCTCCAGACACATCTAGGTGGAAGCTTCTGGACTTGGTGGCTGTGGAAAGGCTGCTTTCCTGCAGGGGCAGCACATTCTTTCTTTTTTTGCACAGTCCCAGAGCAGTGATTCTTTAGGGGCAGGAAGAAGCCTGAAACACACACACACACACACCGCCAATATATCAGGTAATTAAATATGTGGACAGTGAGACTGTCATTTTCTTGTTGCCCCCTGAAGTTGGTGATGGGTGTCCTTGGTGAAGGGCAGGCCTGGGGAGACGGGGTTGGGGGAGGCCGACACAATAGGTCCAGCGACCCGACCTGGCTCAAAGCACCCCAAAAGGCAGCACGGGCGCTGCTCCCCACCTCTGCCACCTGGTGGGGGGCCGGGCATGGCATGGTGGGGTGGCACCCACTAGGGCTGACTCAGCCAGAGGTGGCAGCTGCAGAGACAGGTGCTGTTGGGGACAGGCAGGTGTAGTCCAGCCCTCCCAGGGGCTGGGCCAAGTTGCCCTGGGCCCTAGAGCATGCAATGGATTCCAGCTCCAGGGGACCTGGCTCTCTTGAGTGTCTCTGACTTTGCCACACGTATTCCCTCAGGTCCTGCCAGTGCACAACTTCTGTTCTCTTCCTTTTCTTCCAGAAGAGCTTCATTTGCTCCTTTGGCTTGTGCTAAAAGCAGTTGGAACCTGCCCTCCCGGTGCCTTTCATCCCTGATTATCAATGCGCTGCAAAAAAAGGCAAAGAAAAATAAAGCAAGGAAACAGTCGTACTTTCATGTCAAAACAGATTGAGCCGTTCTCTTTCTGCTGCATTTTCTCCTATAGCACGGCACCCTCCCGCACCTTTTCAAAGATAAAACAGACACCCGCACGCGCACACACAATCATACGGACTCACACAACCCGTTCACACTTTGACACAGACTCTCATGGTCACAGACACTCAGGCTACCACGCCTCAGGCCCGGTGCCAGTCCCACACCTCTATTCCGTTCTCACCACTCCGACCCTGGGGAGTAAAAATTAGCCTACCTCCACCTCCCCCTTTGCACCGGAGTGTATGAGAAATCCTGTTCTGCAGGAGAAAATGTGGCAGAAAGGAACCATAAATTACTTCCATGGCTCATTGACATTTGTCCCGTCCTTCTCTCTTCCACCAGGCCAGTCCTGGCCTCCTCCTGTGTGCGCTGGACTTTGAGGGGAACAGGGAGGAAGGAGGGGGTGGGGGTGGCTACAGGGTCCTCTCTTATTGGTATGTACTTGTTTGTGTGTCCCCTTTGTCCTCTCTCCCGTCTCCCATGCCCTTCCCATCTTCCGCTCCGTCCCTCCCAGCGCCTCCCACCCTAATGGACTGTATATCCGTGAGCCTGTCCCCTTAAGAGCCTGCGGGCAAGGAAGTTCTGGACACAGGCCCAGAAGCAGAGCTGCGGCCTCCCAGGTATGTGAACACTTGATTTGCATGAGTAAAGTCAGCTGCTTCCAGAATGGCCCTGCCAGCGGGCCCTACCCCCACCTGCCCCAGCTGACCAGAAACCACATCCAACAAGGGACTTAGCAGCCTCCCAAAGCCTGCCTGCCCAATAGATGGAAAGTGGTGTGACAGTTTTGAGCATCTTTTCAGGTATTACCTGGATTTTATTTTCCTTCTCTAGAAATAGCCTGTTCTTATCTGTGGTAGTTTGGAGCTGTTATGTACCCCTCCATCCCCCCCCCCCCCACCTCCAGCAAAAGGCCAGGGTCTTTTTTTTTCACTCTAAATTTATTTTATTTTATTTATTTTTTATTTTTTTATGAATTTTTCATTTTTTTCAAATACCAAAAAACACCAAACAAATGCAAACATTCTTAACTTTTGATCATTCCGTTCTACATATATAATCAGTAATTCACAATATCATCACATAGTTGCATATTCATCATCATGATCATTTCTTGGAACATTTGCATCTATTCAGAAAAAGAAATAAAAAGAAAACAGAAAAAAATTCATACATACCATACCCCCCACCCTTCCCGCTCACCGATCACCAGCATTTCACTCTAAATTTATTTTAACATTTGTTCCCCCTATTATTCATCTTTATTCCATATGTTTTACTCATCTGTTGATAAGGTAGATAAAGGGAGCATCAGACACAAGGTTTTCACAGTCACACAGTCACATTGTGAAAGCTCTATCATTATACAATCATCTTCAAGAAACATGGCTACTGGAACACAGCTCTACATTTTCAGGCAGTTCCCTCCAGCCTCTCCACTACATCTTGGCTAACAAGGTGATATTTATTTAATGCGTAAGAATAACCTCCAGGATAACCTGTCGACTCTGTTTGGAATCTCTCAGCCATTGACACTTTGTCTCATTTCACTCTTCCCCCTTTTGGTTGAGGTTTTCTCAATCCCTTGATGCTGAGTCTCAGCTCATTCTAGGATTTCTGTCCCACATTGCCAGAGAGGTCCACACCCCTGGGAGTCATGTCCCACGTAGACAGGGGGAGGACGGTGAGTTTGCTTGTTGTGTTGGCTGGAGAGAGAGGCCACATCTGAGCAACAGAAGAGGTTCTCCTGGGGGTGACCCTTAAAGCCAGGGTCTTTTAATCCATTCTTGTGGGTGCAGGCCTATTGTGGGTGAGCCCTTTTGATTAGGTTGTTTCAATTGAGCTGTGACCCAGCCCATTGAAGGTAGGTCTTAATTCTTTACTGGAGTCCTTTATGAGGGGATAAAAGACAGAAAAGCTGAGAGAGAGAAACACCCAGGGAGCACTGGAACCAGAAGCTAAAAGCAAATCAGATCTCAGAGCAAAGCACCAGCAGATGCCTGCTGTGTGCCTTCCCAGGTGACAGAGGTGTCCCAGATGCCAGCAGCCTTTCCTCAGAGAAGGTATTGTCTTGTGATGTTTTAATTTGGACATTTTCAGAGCCTTAGAATTGTAACTTGTAACCTAATAAATCCCCTTTGTAAAAGTCAAACCTTTTGGTATTTGCGTTCAGGCAGCTTTAGCAAATTGAAACATTGTCTTTTTCTGTTGAGTTTGTTGCCTCCTTCCTCTTCATCATTAGCTTTAGACATGCAGATTCCATCTACTATCCTGCCAACTCCCTTAACTTTGTCCAAGTCAAGTCCCCTTTCCTTGAACAGAACGCCTTAATTTTAGTGAAATCAAACTCATTAGCTTTTAATTTTTGTTCAGGGTGGGGTAGGAACTTATGGTTTGAGTTTTTGAAACTTTTTTTTAAAGTCTTTTATTACTGCTCCAAATCTCAACAATATTCTCCTACATTGTTTTCTTTTAAATTTGTCATTTTATCTTTCATATTTAGACCATCAATCCTTAAGGCCACCCTTGCATATGGTCTTAGGCAGGAATTCAGTTGTATTGCTTTTCTCCACTTAAAAATCCACCTTTCCTAACACCATGTTCTGAACAATCTGATGTATCATCCGTTAGGTTCCTGTAGATACCTGGATCTGCCTGTCAATATTCTATTGGCTTCCACTGGTCTTTTTCTGTTCTTGTACCAGTACCCTGTGTTCTTATAAATCTGGTAGGGAAAAGCGCATCCTCTGTCGTCTTCTTTTCTTTTTTTTTTTTTTTTGAAAATTTTTTAGTTATATGTGGATCTTTATTCATCTATAAAAATGTTATAGTAAAAATATCAAAATTTATCCAAAAGCCAACTGGAATTTTGACTAAGACTGCATCACATTTGTAGATTGATTTGGAGAGAATTAACATCTTGATAGCAGTGTCATCTGTGTTATGGTGTGTCTATTTATGCAGACCCTCTTCTCTGTCCTTTATTACTAACAATCTCTACAGAGGTCTTACATATTCTTATGTATTCTAATACTTTGTATCTTGCTGTTGGAAATAGTATCTTATTTTTTAGTTGGTCACTGGAGATATGGAGAAATACTAGAGATGCTGATGGTTTTGTAAGATAATCTTATATCCAGCAACATTGTTGGTGTCTCTTATTGGTTCTAATAACTTGTTGATTTCAGTGGTTCTTCTAGGTGAATGATTGCATCATCTGCAAATAATGAGAATTTTTATCAACACCCTTTCACTTTTAATACCTTTTATTTCTTTTTCTTTCCTTATTGCATGGGCATAACTTGCAAAATTATATTAAGAGTAGCACCTTGAGTAGTGTCCATGTCACGGATGGATTGCAGTTTAGCCGTTCACCCGCTGAAGAATATCTGGGTTATTTCCAGTTTTGGATGATTACAAATAAATATATTATAAACATCTGTATTTTAAAAATGTGGCACCTTATTTCCTGTCTTAAAGGAGCACTGTGGGCATGACGATAAAGGGGGGTTCCTGTATTCCCACTATCATCCGTTTTGTGGCTCTGGCTGATTTCTCCCTTGGTCAGTATGTCTGAGCTGGAAACTAAGGGCTTTTTTTTTAATTTGGAAACTTTTATTTATTTTATTTTTTAAAACTTTTTTTATTGTATAATATAACATATATACAAAGCAAAGAAAGAAACAAGCAATAGTTTTCAAAGCACTCTTCAACAAATAGTTACAGGGCAGATCCCAGAGTTTGTCATGGGCCATCATGAGATCCTCTCAGTTTTTCCCTTCTAGCTGCTCCAGAAAACAGGAGGCTAGAAGGAATAATTTTTTTTTTTTACCATCACAATCAACTTTTTATTTCTTTGTGAAAAATAGCCTATATACAAAAAAGCAATAAATCTCAAAGCACAGCACCACAATTAGTTGTAGAACAGATTTCAGAATTTGATATGGGTTACAATTACACAATTTTAGGTTTTTACTTCCAGCTGCTCTAAGATACTGGAGACTAAAAGAGATATCAATTTACTGATCCAGCAATTATATTCATTTGTTAAACCCTACCTTCTCTGTGTAACTCCATCATCACCTTGATCTTTCTATCACACTCTTTAGGGTGTATTTGGGCTATGGCCATTCTAACTTTCTCGTGTTGGAAGGGGCTGTCAATAACATGGGGTAGGGAGATGGAACTAGCTGATGTTCTGGAGAGGCTGGGCCCTCTAGGTTTCAGGACTTATCTGGTGCAGGGACCCACTTGGAGGTTTTAGGTTTCTGGAAAGTTATCTTAGTGCATTGAACCTTTGTAGAATCTTATATATTCCCCTAGGCGTTCTTTAGGATTAGCTGGAATGGTCCTGGTTGCGGTTTGGCAAGTTATGAAAGGTAGTAATGTCTAACTGAAGCTTGTGTAAAAGTGACCTCCAGAGTAGCCTCTCAACTCTATTTGAACTCTCTCAGCCACTGATACTTTATTGGTTATACTTCTTTTCCCCCTTTTGGTCAGGATGGCATTGTTGATTCCATGGTGCCAGGGCCAGACTCATCCCTGGGATGAAACATTTTGCATGCCACCAAGGAGACTTTCATCCTTGAATGTCATGTCCCACGTAGTAAGGAGGGCATTGATTTCACTTGTGGAGTTGGGCTTTGTGCTGGTTTGAAAGGATGTATGGGCCCTAGAAAAGCCATGTTTTAATCAAAATCCCATTTCATAAAGGCAAAATAATCCCTATTCAATACCATATGTTTGAAACTGTAATCAGGTCATCTCCCTGGATGATGTGATTTAATCAAGAGTGGTAGTTAAAATGGGTTAGGTGACAACATGTCTCCACCCATTTGGGTAGGTCTTGATAAGTTTCTAGAGTCCTTATAAAAGAGGAAACATTTTGGAGAATGGAGATTCAGAGAGAGCAGAGAATGCTGCAGCACCACGAAGCAGAGTCCACCAGCCAGCAACCTTTGGAGATGAAGAAGGAAAATGCCTCCCAGGGAGCTTCATGAAACAGGAAGCCAGGAGAGAAAGTAGCAGATGATGCCTTGCTCACCATGTGCCCTTCCAGCCGAGAGAGAAACTCTGACTGTGTTCACCATTTACCCTTCCACTTGAGAGAGAGAGAAATCCTGAACTTCATCGGACTTCTTGAACTAAGGTATCTTTTTCTGGATGCCTTAGATTGGACATTTCTATAGACTTGTTTTAATTGGGACATTTTCTTGGCCTTAGAACTGTAAACTAGCAACTTATTAAATTCCCCTTTTTAAAAGCCAATCCGTTTCTGGTATATTGCATTCCAGCAGCTAGCAAACTAGAACAGGCTTAGAGAGAGTGAGGCCACATCTGAGCAACAAAAGAGGTCCTCCAGAGGCGACTCTTAGCCATGCCTATAGGTAGACTAAGCTTCTCTGCCATATGCATAAGCTTCACAGGTGCAAGCATCAAGATCAAAACTTGGCCTATCGATTTGGATGTTGGAACTTTTTATTTTGAAATATTTTCTCCCTACAGAGAACTCTAACATACCCCTAAACCCAGATGCACTAATTTTAACATTCTGCCACATTTGCTGTATCATTCTATCAATTTCTCCGTAAATTTAAATCCATCCATCTATCAACCCATTTTCTGAATACTTGTTGTAGCTTAAATGCATCATGTACCTTGAACCCTTAATACTGGTGTGCACGTTTCCTAAGAACAAGGGTATCACTATGCAGTTATCAAGTTCAAGAAATTTAACATTGATATAGAGCTTACAATCTATATTCAAATTTTTCCACATGTCCCAATAGTTTTTTTTTTTAACATTTTTAATTGTAAAATATAATATGTCAAAACAAACAAAGAAAAAAGCAATAATTTTCAAAGCACACGTCAACAGGTAAGTTACAGAACAGATTCCAGGATTTGTCACAGGCTACTGTTCCACCATCTCAGATTTTTCCTTCCAAATGCTTCCTAGCACTGGAAGCTAGAAGGAATTTTATTATAGTGACTCAGCAGTTGAATTCTTCTGCCAAATCCTTTTCTCTCTGCTACACTTCCTCCTTCTCCTTTGATCCTTCTCCCAGTCTATGGGGATCTTTGGGCACTGCCTGTTCTGACTTTTACATGTTGAGAAGAGGTGTCAACATTAGTTGTAATTAGTTGATAATGTTGGAGAGGCTGGTTCCTTTGGGCATCAGGACCCATCTGATAAGGGCCATTTTGTATAATACTTCCTATAGTTTTTTTTTCACTTGTTTTTAGTATGTTATTTATTTTTGGATCAGCCAATTTCACAGAGCAACTTAGTTACAAGGGAAGATGGTGAATTGAAAATTAAAAAAAAAATTTATTCTGAAAGCCTTTAGGATGAGAAAGTGTTTCTATGGTAAAAACTCGCTACATATTACTATTTAAAATAGTATAAAGCCAGTAAATTAACATTTATATTAAAATATAAACATGTCAAAAGAATGAAATGCAGAGTTTTTAATTACGTATGAATTAAGAATTACTTGTCCTTCTTTCAAATCAAATGCTTACCTGGGATGGCCTATAATGTAGAAATCTTCACTTGTTGTATGTATCAGTTCCCGTAACAATATTCCTTGTGTTTGTGTGAGTGTTTCTATAACTGCCTGCATGCATCTGTGTGTATGCAGTTTGGCTCTGACTTGTGTGTTTGTGGGGGGGATGTTCCAAGCCACAATCATTATTTTCTTTTTCGGGAAATGTTTCTGACTCTTTGCTTCATTTTAGTCATTAGAAATGAGTAGCTTGGCTTAGGCTTCACGGCTTTTCCTTTCAGATGCAGTTGGTCATGCCATAAAATGTAAAGAAGAAAACTCTTCAAAAATCCTGAGATTTATAGATGGCACAATTGCTTCCAGCATCCCATTCCATCCTCTGGAAATCGATCGTGGCGCTTTCCAATGTTACTCCACTCATGACTGATAAAAACGAGAGCCTTCAGTTGAGGTCATTCTAATTGCTTGGAAATTTGATGTAAGGACAAATACTCTAATGAGTTACAGGCTCAGAGGTGTGTAGTCGTGTTCCCAAATGACAGCTGGAATCTGCAAGAGTTTTCCGCAGCTGGAGAAATAATGCTTGCAGCAGCAAAATGCAGTTGAGCTTTATTTGTTGCTGTGGTGGGTTGTTCTACCGACAGGAAAGTAAACATGCCAATAAAACAGGCAGTTTGTTCTAAAGAAGCAATTGCAAACATTCTATAGAAATCCCGCTCCCTAGCGTATCTAATCAATTCATCGGGGTCAGCGTTCCACTTTGAATCTTGCAGCTGCCACCATCTCAGGTAAGCTTCACAAAGCAAACAAAATATTCAGTCTTCCATGCATATTTACTTTCATATTGAAAAGAATATGCCTGTAGGGCTTTGCATAAAATAGCATTAATCAAGATGACAACAGGATCACATTTGAGATATTTTTCAACAGGATTCTGGCAGGATTTGCAGATGGTTATCTTCAGCACTCAGTGGTTATAGCCTCGGCCCAACTGCTTAGCCTCTTGGGTACATTCCATGCACCTGTACGGATGGGAAGAGGCAGCAATAAGACGCTGCCACCCCCTGCGTGCTCCCTTTCACCGGACGATCTATTGATTTTTTATATATAACCTGCAGAAGTTCTCTTCTCCTATTTTGATAAGAACTTGCTCATAAATAGGTGGAAAATCTTAGTAAATGCTTTTTCTATATTGATTGATATTACCACAAACTGTTTCTCCCTTATTTCCTTTAATATGTGCAGTCATACTGATACACTTTTTAATGAATTCCTGGAATAAACCCTATATGATCAGGATTTTTTTAAAACTTTTTTTATTGGATAGTATGACATACGTACAAAACAAAGAAACAAAAAAGCAATAGTTTTCAAAGCACTCTTCAAAAAGTGGTTACAGGATAGATCCCAGAGTTTGTCATGGATTACCATATGATGCTTTCATATTTTTCTTTCTAGCTGCTCCAGAATATAGGAGGCTATATTTTTTATCATCACAATTGACTTTTTTCCCTTCCTTTTTGTGAACAATAGCATATATACAAAAAAGTCATAAATTTCAAAGCACAGCACCACAATTAGTTGTAGAACATATTTCAGACATTGACATGGGTTACAATTTCACAATTTTAGGTTTTTACTTCTAGCTGCTCTAAAATACTGCAGACTAAAAGAGGTATCAATTTAGTGATTCATCATTCATATTCATTTGTTGAGTTCTATCTTCTATGTATAACTCCACCATCACCTCTTTCCTTCCCTCTTTTTGGGGTTGTTTGGGCTATGGGGATTCTGATTTTTTGATATTGGAAGGGTCTGTCCTTAATATTGGGTATGGAGACGGAACTATCTGATGTTCTGGAGAGGCTGGGCTAGGTGTCAGGACTTATCTGGACTAGGGACCCATCTGGAGGTTGTAGGTTTCTGGAAAGTTACTCTAGTGCCTGGAATCCTTGTGGAATCTTATATATTGCCCCAGGTGTTCTTTAGGATTGGCTGGAACGGTCCTGGTTGGGGGTTGGCAAGTTATGATAGGTAGCAAGGTCTACTTGAAACCTGCGTAAGAGCAGTCTCCAGAGTAGCCTCTCAACTCTATTTGAACTCTCTCTGCCACTGATACTTTATTAATTACACTTCTTTTCCCCCTTTTGGTCAGGATGTAATTGTTGATCCCACAGTGCCAGGTCTGGATTCATCCCTGGGGGTCCTCCCCCATGTCGCCAGGGAGACTTTCACCCCTGGAGGTCATGTCCCACATAGAGGGGTGGGCGATGATGTCACTTGCACAGCTGGGCTTAGAGAGAGTGAGGCCACATCTGAGTGACAACAGAGGTCCTCCAGAAGAAACTCTTAGGCATGCCTATAGGTAAGCTAAGCTTCTCCAATATCTATACGAGTTTCACAAGAGCAAACCTCATCATCCAGGGCATGGCCTATTGACTTGGGTATCCCTAATGTTTAACACAGTATCAGGGGATTCCCTAATGGTAAGGTTTAATAGTTTCATGGTCTCTCTCCCCTCCCTCGGGGGACTTTGCTAATACTTTTTGATTATCTTCTTAATATACTCTAGGATGTTTCCAGGCATTACAATAATCTATACAGGATTAAAGGACCTCTTTCTTATTCTGTGCTCCCTGTGTTTCAGTTGTTCAAATGAGCTATACAGATAGGTTGAATTAGATTATGCACTACAGAAAATTTCAGTTCCAGATGAAATAAACTTTTCTTCCATTGGTCTCAAAGAGTGTGTGTGGTTCTAAAATATAGACACTGTCTTCCCTACCCCTGTGTTCCGAATTACTTAAACCCCAACCTGTTCGGCTTCGTTCTTATCTCTAAGTATCAAGTTATATATATAAAACAGCCTCTCAAAATCCAGAAATAATAATCACCACTCCGGACTTAATGTGTCTGCTCTAAGAGCTTACAATCTAGGCCCCTGTTTTCTTATAAGCATTTTCTAAAGGTGACCATACCGTTGTTGTTTTTTTGTTTCTGGCTGATTTTGTCTCAGCAAATGTCTCACATGTTCATTCACATCGTTGCATGCCTCACGACATTGTTCCTTTTTGTAAGCACAACCTCTGGTCATAAGTATACACCACTGTTTTCCAATCTACTTCTCCATCAGTGCATCCTTCAGCCACCTGCATTCATCGGGCATCATGTAGAGGGCCCAAAGTTCACAGTCCATCAACGTTCTCAATTTTAGATAATTTCATTGTTCCCAAAAGTCTGACAACCAATAAGCACACCCTTGCCAAATAGGAAATCTAAACCGCCTCTTAACTCTTGTCCCTCCCCCCGTTATTTGCCTCTGCTGTTGCTGTGGTAGTGCTGATGGTTTCCTTTTGAACATAGCTCATAGCATGCAATAGCAGTTTCCCCCCTGTACCCTGGACTTAGACACTCTTTATGCAAGAATCATATCTTTGAAGTACTTCTTACGAGAACTCATTCATATTTCTGGTGTGAGTCAGTGGGACATGTAGGTCTATACAATCCCTTTCAATCTTGTTCATCTTCAATATGGTATTATTACTTATAGACCCACTAGAGAATCAATCACCTTCATTCCTCTCTATTCCCTTACATTGGAGTTCAACCTCATTAGCTAACAGTTCACCCGTCCCTAGCTTCTATGTATCTCTAAGTCCCCTGTATTCTGCATTATAAACCTCTGATTATACCTCTATGCAGATCATGAAAGTGGAACCATGCAGTATCTGTCCTTTTGTGTCTGGCTAATTTCGCTCAGCATTACGTCCTCAAGGCTTATCCGTCTTGTCATGTGCTTCAGGACATCATTTTGTCTTACTGCTGCGTAATAGTCCATCATACATATATACCACATTTTGTTGATCCACTCGTCTGCTGATGGGCATTTGATTTGTTTCCATCTTTAAGCAATTGTGAATGATGCTGCTATGCACATTGTTATGCAAATGTCTGTTTGTGTCGTTGCTTTCAGCTCTTCTGGGTTTATACCAAGATGTGCTATTGCTGGGTCATAGGGCAACTCAATATTTCATTTCCTAAGGAACTGCCAAACAGTCTTCCATAGTGGCTGCACCATTATACATTCCCACCAGCAATGCATAAGTGTCCCAGTTTCTCCACATCCTCTCCAACATTTATAGTTTCCTATTTGTTTAATAGCAGCCGTTGTTACAGATGTGAGGCGGTATTTCATTGTAGTCTTGATCTGCATTTCCCTTATGGCCAGTGAAAAATGAGCATCTCTTTATGTGCTTTTGAGCCATCTGTATTTGCTCTTCAGAAAAATGCCTATTCATATCTTTAGTCCATTTTATAATTGGATTGGTTTGTTCTTTTGTTGTTGAGTTGGGTGATTTCTTTGTATATGCAGGAAATCAAACCTTTGTCTAATATGTGATTTCCTAATATTTTCTCCCGTTGAATTGGCTGCCTCTTCACCTTTTTGACAAAATCTTTTGAGGTGCAGAAGCATTTGATTTTGAGGAGTCCCCATTTATCTATTTTTTCTTTTGTTGCTTGTGCTTTGGGTGTAAAGTTTAGGAAGCTACCTCCTATTACCAGGTCTTGAAAATGTTTCCCTACATTTTCTTCTAGAAGCTTTATGGTGCTAGTTCTTATATTTCGGTGTTTGCTCCACTTTGAGTTAATTTTTGTGTAGGGTGTAAGATAGGTGTTCTCTTTCATTCTCTTGGCTATTGATATCCAGTTCTTCCCTGCCCAATTATTGAAAAGACTGTTTTGTCCCAGTTCAGAGGATTTGGGGGCCTTGTCAAAAATCAGTTGACCATAGATTTGGTGGTCTATTTCTGCAGTCTCAATTTGATTCCATTGGTCAATGCTTCTGTCTTTGTGCCAGTACCATGCTGTTTTGACTACTGTGGCTTTATAATACGTTTTAAAATCAGGGCGCGTTAATCCTCCCACTTTGTTCGTTTTTAGGATGCTTTTAGCCAATCTGGGTCTCTTTCACTTCCAGATGAATTTGGTAGTTAGCTTTTCCAAATCTTCAAAGTAGGTTATTGGAATTTGGATTGGTACTGTGTCGAATCTGTAGATCAATTTGAGGAGAATTGACATCTTAACTATATTTAGCCTTCCTATCCATGAGCAGGGAATGTCTTTCCACCTATTTAGGTCTCCTTTGATTTCTTTTAGCAATGTTATGTAGCTTTCTGTGTACAAGTCCTTTACCTCCCTAGTTCATTCCTAAGTTTTGATTCTTTTAGTTGCAATTTTGAATGGAATTTTTTCCTTAACTGACTCCTCAGCTAAGTCATTGCTTGTATATAGAATGCTACTGATTTTTGCACATTAATTTTATATCCTGCCACCTTGCTGAATTTATTAGCTCGAGTAACTTTGCTGTAGATTTCTCAGGATGTTCCAAGTATAGTATCATGTCATCTGCAAACAATGAGAGTTTTACTTCTTGTTTTCCAATTTGGGTGCCTTTTATTTCTTTGTCCTGCCTGATTGCTTAGCTAGAACTTCTAAAATAAAAATAAATATAAAAGAAAAAAAGAAAAGAGAAGAAAATCTAGAATAATGGAACGGTAACCCATAACAAACTCTAAAATCTGTTCTGTAACTACTTGTTGAAATGTGCTTTGAGAATCATTGCTTTTTCTTTCTCTTCTTTGTATGTATGTTTAACAATAAAAAACATTTTAAAAGGTGGCAAGTGGAACACACTAAACACACACATACACACACGCGTGCATACACAAAAAAGTGGCATGCATTCTAATAGCACTTTTAAAAGTGCTTGTCCCTTGCCCATCAAAATTACTTGATTGCTTGCAATCAGACTCAGGTCAAATTGCTTGTTAGGAGACATTTACATCCCACTGTTTGTGGTAGCATTATTCACACTTGCAAAAAGATGGAAGCAATCCAAGTGTCCATCAACTGACAAATGGATAAACAAAATGTGGTGTATACATATGATGGAATGCTATTCGACAATAAGAAGGAAAGAGGTCCTGAAGTATATGACAACACGGATGAAACTTGAGGACATAATGCTGAGTGAAATAAACCAGACACGAAAAGACAGATATTGTACGATTTCACTAATATGAACTATCTAGAATATGTAAACTCATAGTCAAAATAGAGAATATAGGTTACCTAAAGATTGACAGTAGCCAGAGAATGGGGAGTTGTGTAACATGGCACAGAATTTTAATGCAGTTGAATTTTTTTTTTTTTTTTTTTTTTAAAGGAAAGACAGAGAGAAGGAAGGAAGGATAGAAGGAAGGAAGGAAGGAAGAAAGGGAAACATTTTTTTTTTAAACATTTTCTTGTTTTATTGTATTCTGTTTCTCCGTATTTGTTACATGGGCTGGGGCCGGGAATCGAACCGAGGTCCTCCGGCATAGCAGGCAAGCACTTTGCCCGCTGAGCCACCGCGGCCCGCCCTGAATTTTTTTTTTAATGCAGTTGAATTTAAATGTTTGGAAATGAATAGAGATGAGGTTAGCTCATTATTGGGATTATAAGCAATAGTGCTGAATTGTAGGTAAATTTGGTTAAAAGGGGTTGTTTAGAGTCATGTGTGTCATCAATTAACACTATAAATATAAATAAGTTCTTTCATGAACTACTGTAAATATATGATACTTATGCAAAGAGTTAATAATAGCGTGGAGTGCCTGTTTGAATGTGTGGTGGGCCTCAGAAAAGCCATGTCCTTTAATCCTCATTTAATATTGCTGGCTGGAACCTTCCTTATTGTTCCCATGGAGATGGGACTCCATGCTTTCCAGGTGGGTCTTGATTAGTTTACTAGAATCCTTTAAAACAGAAGCATTTTCAAGAGAGTCTCCAGAGACCCACGAGAACCATGAGAGCCCACGCGGCCAAAGACTTTGGAGATGAAGAGAGAATACGCCCCTTAGGGACCTTCATGAAACAAGAAGCCTGGAGAGAAAGCTAGCAAATGTCACCATGTTCGCCATGTGCCTTTTCAGTTGAGAGAAACCTTGAACTTCATCGGCCTTTCTTGAGTGAAGGTAACCCCTTGTTGGTGCCTTAATTTGGACATTTTTATAGACTTGCTTTTATTTGGACATTTCTATCACCTCAGAACTGTAAACTTGCATCTTAATAAATTCCCCCTTTTCGAAGCCATTCTGCTTCTGGTATTTCATATTCCGGCAGCTAGCAAACTAGAACAGATGGTATTTGGGGTAAAATTACCTGTTGCAAATTGAATGTTAGGGAGGCTTCCCTCCACTGAAAGGAGCTCATTATCAAAGTGGAAATTTTTTAAGTCCCATTTGAGTACCTGCCAGACAAGGAAATTTTCCTTGTACACCTGTACTGGTTTGAAACTGTTATGTACCCCAGAAAAGTCATGTTCCTGTACTCTGTTCTTGGGGGGGGGGGGGGCAGACCTATTATGGACAGGACATTTTGATTAGGTTGTTTCCGTGGAGATGTGACCCATCCAATTCAAGGTGAATCTTAATCGTCTTTACTGGAGCCCTTTATGAGAGGATAAGAGGCAGAGACATTTTGAAGAGAGCTCAGAGACAAAAACACCCAGGGAGAAACAAACAAGGACCCACAGAAACCCAGAGACATTTTGGGGTGAAGGACCAGCAGATGTCACCATGTGCCTTCCCAGGTGACAGAGGAGTCCCAGGAATGATCGGTCTTTCTTGAGTGAAGGTATCTTCTTGTTGATGCTTTAGTTCTGACATTTTCATGGCCTTAGAACTGTAAATGTGTAACTTAATAAATCCCCTTTGTAAAAGCCAATGCATTTCTGGTATCCTGCTTTCCGCCCGCTTTAGCAAAGGAAAACAATACCAAGAAGAGCAGACACAGAAGGACTTCTGCCACTAGCCCAAACCCAAACAACCAAAGTTCAAAATGCCTTTTACCTGAAGACACCCAAAGAAAGGGATAGAATTGCAGAGAAAGCCCTGGGGGAACCTCTGAGCCAAAAACAAAACAGAACAAAAATATAACAGTATGTTTCTTAAGGTTCCTCTTTATCTTTTGAAATTTGAAATCCTCACCAAGACAGCTAACTCAGTCAGTCAATCCAGCCCCCAGTTCATTACCTCTGGCCAATACGAAATAAAGCCCAGCTGCCCTGAACCCTTCCCTATAAGATGGGCAAATCCTGGTCCAATCAGTAGGAGGCAAATGAATTTCCTTCCAAGGTCTATAAAAATCTTTTGCCATCCTGGAACCCTGAAGCTGCTTCCATTCTGGCTTCCTTTGTTGCAGCAAAACTTTGGTATCTGGAGTAAAATGCCATAGTCCATTTTACTACGTTGGAGTAAATATATAACTAAATAGAGTTGGAGTTTTCTCAACTCCAGTTTGCTTCTCACGACAGGCCAGAATGTCAACCAAATAAAGGAAGGCCTGGAGCAGAGAGGGCTCCCCAACAGAAATCCAGGATTGTGGGGGAGACGTCAGATGTCAGAGCTCAAGGGGCTCTTGCTGGAACATTGTGGAATCCAGCGGCAGCTCCAGAATCAATTCGGTGATCACTTAGATCCCAGTTCTGACACTATGTCACGCCAACCAAGAAACAACCCAAGCCATAAGGCAGCTTTTTTTTTTTTTTTTTTTTTGCGGGGGGGGGGGGTGCCTTAGAATTGCAATTTAAGGAGAACAGATGCAGGCAGCATTCCAAATTGCATCCCGTCTTGGCATTTCCAGGCAAGGGCTTTTAAAGAAAAAGAAGAAGATCAGACAGGCTGTTGGTGGTGGGTAGGCATTTGGGGAGCTCCTCACGCCCTTTGGCTTAATAGTCCTTTATTTTGTGGCTTGTTTGGGCTGTCTGGATGGGTCTCAGGGTTTTCAGCTTTGTGGCTTCTGGCTTTGCAACCTCGCAGTAGATGATTTCTGGCTGGGACCCCATCGTCAGTCACCTCCAGACACACCTCCCCGCTCTGTTTTAAACCCCTTAGTCATAGCAACTTAATTTTCTTTTATTTCTTTTTAACAGTCTTGATCTGTTTTAAGTATCAAGCTCACTAGCCTCAAAACACTTTCTGGAAAGGAAAAACATTCAGTGTTTCACCATTAATTATAATGTTTATTGCAGTTTTTTTCATAGATGCTGTTTATCAGGTTTTGAGAGTTTCATTCAGTTCTTAGTTTGTTGAGTTCTGCTTTTGTTCGAAGTCCTACATGGGTATTGGATGTTGTCATATATTTTTTCTGGGTCTCATTAGATGATTTATTTTTATCTTTCATGTTATTAACATGGCATATTACACTAATGGATTTTTGGATGTTAAATTGCCCCTGTATTCCTGCAACCAATTCTCCTTGTTTGTGGTATAAAATCCTTTTAATATGGTGCCATATTTGGTTCACTGGTATTTATTTGAAGATGTGTGTCCATATTCTTAAGGATATTGGACTGTAGTTTTCTTTTCTTGTGTTATGCCTGTCTGGTTTAGGGATCATAAATGAATTTGAGAGTGTTCATTCCTCTTCTATTTTTTTGTAATTGTTTGATGAGAATTTGCATTTTTTCTCATTAAATATTTGCTGGAAATTACAAATTAGAAAAAACATTTTCTGTTCCCTCTGTGAAGAGTCATGAGTGACCCTTGGCCGATGAGAGCAAGCACCAGTGCTCGCAATACCGTGTGATGGCAGCTCCGTGCTGAAAGTACAATGAACGGTTCAGTGGCAGAATGCTCGCCTTCCACGCGGGGGACCCGGGTTTGATTTCTGGATCATGCACCACCACCACAAGCCCCAGAAAAAAAGAGATGCAAAAGTATGCTGAACGAAGCTCAGTGTGAGTGTGGGTAAGGGAGGGGGGCTGGGGCAGGTAGGACAACAGAAGGAAAGATAGAGGAGAAAGACTGAGATGATGTAACTTAAGAATGCCTAGAGGGCGGGCCACGGTGACTCAGCAGGCAAGAATGCTTGCCTGCCATGCCAGAGGACCGGGGTTCGATTCCCGGTGCCTGCCCATGTAAAAAGAAAAAAAAAAAAAAACCATTGCTAAAAAAAAAAAAAAAAGAATGCCTAGAGCAGGGACAAGGATGGTGAGCAAATGTACAAATAAAAGAATGTTTTTGCATGAGGGAGAACAAATGAATGTCATCACTGCCAGGTGTTGAAAATGGATGGTATAGAAGAAAAGGTACAATCGAGGCAAGCTAAGGTCTGTCACAGGAACACTGCAATATGCTGTCATCAGGTGTAACAAAGGCAATTGCCAAAACTAAATGTCAATAAGCAGGGGATATGGGGGAGGGGTATGGGATTCCTTGGGGGAAGAAAAGGAAACGTCCTCATATAGATTGTGGTGGTGAAGACATGTCCTCATATAAATTGTGTGATTATACCAGGGACCATTGATTTTTTTTACTTAGGTTGGATTGTATGATGTGTGAGTAAAAGAGTAAAAATGAACAGAAGGAAACGACTACTAGAGACAATGTGGAAAGATGTTCCTAGTCACTGCTGGTGGGGAAGCTGAGAGGTGCAGCCCCTCTGGGGGGCAGCGTGGTGGGGACACAGGAGGCGAGGGGTGGGGTTGCCATGTGGTCCTGCAACCCCGTGGCTCAGCATATACCTGGAGGAACTGAGAGCGGGGACACGAATGGACATTTGCACACTGGTGTCTTGGCATCAGTGTTCCCAGGAGGTGGCCTAAGGGTACATTGATTGAGGAACCGAAGGGAGAACTGTGGTGTATACGTACAACGGACTACTGAGCGGCTGCAAGAAGGAGTGAAGGTGTGAGGCATGCAGCTGGGTGAATGGACCTCGAGGACAGTGTGTTGAATGAAATGGCAGAAACAAAAGACAGATACGATCATGCCTCCCTCGTCTGGACTAACTATAATGCACAAGCTCGGAGAAGAGAAGGCGAGAGCAGGGATTATCAGGTTGGGACTGTTGTCAAGTTTCCTAGTTTACAAGCTCTTGCAGCAGTCCCATCTGTTCCGGAGTTGTGACTGTTGCCTGTCGTTGCCTGGAGCTTGGCTGCCGAGCCGAGCCGTGGGCCCCGAGGCAGGGGACAGGCTGGCAGGCCCAGCACAGCTCTGGATGACGCCCGAGGAAGCGAGAGCCAGCAGCCGCGCCCCCTGGGGGCTACCGCCCGGAGACGTCCAGGGAAGCAGGGGCCCTGCTGCTGCCGTCACCAGGCACCCAGGCCGGCCGCACGCACTCAGATGACCGATTCCTGAGACACGGGGGTTTCAAAGAGAGAAAGAGATCATGGCTAAGCGCTATCAGCCCGAATAGCTGTCTCTCTAAAGGGCAGCAATTCTGCTGGTTTTCTAGTGCCCAAGGATGGGCAGGTTTTAGGATAATGTGTGCAACGGTTCCAGATGATGTCATTTGAGGTGATCTAATTATTAAGCATGCTCAGACTGATGACATGCCTGGTCACAGGACGCGTGTGAGAAAACCGCAGTCTTAACATGATGGTGGTGTGAGTTGTGGTACTGTCATGTGGTCTAGCTGATGTACAGGTTGAAGTCGAAGCTACTGTGCGCATCTGATGGGCCCGTTTGAGGTCAGCTCCAGCTTCATCTAGCAAGATAGCTTAGGAATTGGGGTGGCTTGATTTGGGGCTGACTCAACTTCCTTCATTAATAAACATTAGGGGCTCTGTGTAGTGGTAAGACCCTAAAGTTGAAGAAAAAGGATTTGGGGGCACACATGGGGGGCCAGTCACGAGGTTCTTACAATCACAAGATAAAGGCAGGATGTATGGCTGACAGTCATTATCAGAGATCAAAACAGCTGGGTTACGGGGCTGCCACCTCAGGCATTTCCCTCTGGTCATTTTATAGCCCATGAGAAATGAAGAAAAAAGCCTCTGAGTCAGGAATCCGAATCATTGGTTAAATCTTAACTCTCGGGCACAGCTGCACCGCTGGCTTAGCCAGTGAACTCCGCTCCCTGGCCCCATTTCAGGCTGCTGTGGCCACCCCCAGGATGGGGGCACTGCAATTCAGAGCTCTCCAAGGCTTGGCTGTGGGCCTGAGGAAGGGTGATTGATTTGGAGGCTGCCCAGGGGACGGGGCTGGGCTGATTTGGGGTGATGGAGGGCAGGGAGGAGCTGGGCCGGCCTGGAGCTGGGGGCACAGATCCAAGGGAGGCCCAGGCCAGCAGTCACTCTGCGGCATGGACCTCTGGCTGCAGGGCAGCGGGATGGAACGACCAGGTGGATGCTGGGCCAGGTGCTGGGGCCCTGTACAATGACCCTGGTCACAGCTGGCATGGCTGCATGGGCACAGCACACTGACCCAGAGAGCCTGGATGAGAGAGGACACTAGAACCCGGCCGGACCAGCATCTTTGGCCTGAGATGCTGTTTCAGTTAGCTAATGCTTCTGGAATGCAACATACAGAAATGGAACAGCTTTTCCAAAGAGGATTTATTAAGTTACAAGTTTATAGTTCTAAGGCCTTAAAAACGTCCAAACTAAGGCATCCAGAGAAAGATACCCTGACTCAAGAAAGGCTGATGTCTGTCACATGGGAAGGCGGATGGTTGGCATCTGCTGTTCGCGTTCCCGGTTCCGATTCCATTGCGTCCAGCTTCAGATTCCAGTAGCTTCCTCTCTAAGAGACTCTGGGTCCTGACTTAGCTGCTCCGGGGCAAAACTCTGGGTTTCGTCTTTTGTCATCTCGTGGAAAGGCATATGGCCACATCTGCCGGAGCTTCTGTCAGCTTTCTTAGCTTCTGGTAGTCTCTTAGGGCTTCTAGATTTCCAGAAGTCTGCATCTAAGCTCTCTCCTAAATGCTTCCCTGTGTCAGCTCTTTTAAGAACTCCGATAAACTAATCAAGACTAACCTTGAATGGGCAGTCACATCTCCATCTAATCAACAGGTAACACTGTAATTGGGTGTGTCAACAGTCTCCATGGAAACAACCCAATCAAAAGATCCCACCCTACAGTATTGAATTAGGATTAGAAGAACAAGGTTTTTGTGGCGCACATACCAGTTTCAAACCAGCACAGATGGCAGGTGCAATGGGGATAGTGGAGCCTACTGCTTCCAGGAGGAGACACAGCCCTCCCCAGCCTCCGGAGACACACCCCTCCCTTCCAGCTCGCACACTCAGCTCCTCTGGAGCCTCAGGGAAGCAGCAAACCCTGGGGAAGTTGAGGACCAGAACCCAGCAAGGAGCTGGGCCACCGTGTCCAGCCAGCACCTGCGGTCTGAACTGCAGGAGAAACACTCAACATTAAAGACATTTTAGCAGAATAACATTAGAACACAATTTTTAAAAAATCAACTCTTAGAGAGGAGCTGATGCATGAAAATACTTCCCAGACCAGTTTCAGCTTTTATCTGCTTCATCTGGCGGTTTTCTCTTTATCTGTAAATAATAGGCTATTATTTACTATTTCTTGACCCATCAGTTTCGGGCATTATCTGTTGGCTTCCTGCTTGGTGGGTGAAAACAGAGCTTACTCAGGCTACCTCCTCTCCCCCCAACACACTGTAATTTAGCTCCTCTGAGAGTTAAGATTTAACCAATGATTCGGATTCCTGACTCAGAGGCTTTTTTCTTCATTTCTCATGGACTATAAAATGAGCAGAGGGAAATGCCTGAGGTGGCAGCCCCGTAACCCAGCTGTTTTGATCTCTGATAATGACTGTCAGCCATACATCCTGCCTTTATCTTGTGATTGTAAGAACCTCGTGACTGGCCCCCCATGTGTGCCCCCAAATCCTTTTTCTTCAACTTTAGGGTCTTACCACTACACAGAGCCCCTAATGTTTATTAATGAAGGAAGTTGAGTCAGCCCCAAACCAAGCCACCCCAATTCCTAAGCTATCTTGCTAGATGAAGCTGGAGCTGACCTCAAACGGGCCCATCAGATGCACACAGTAGCTTCGACTTCAACCTGTACGTCAGCTAGACCACATGACAGTACCACAACTCACACCACCATCATGTTAAGACTGCGGTTTTCTCACACGCGTCCTGTGACCAGGCTTGTCATCGGTCTGAGCATGCTTAATAATTAGATCACCTCAAATGACATCATCTGGAGCCGTTGCACACATTATCCTAAAACCTGCCCATCCTTGGGCACTAGAAAACCAGCAGAATTGCTGCCCTTTAGAGAGACAGCTATTCGGGCTGATAGCGCTTAGCCATGATCTCTTTCTCTCTTTGAAACCCCCGTGTCTCAGGAATCGGTCATCTGAGTGCGCGCGGCCGGCCTGGGTGCCTGGTGACGGCAGTGGCGGGGCCCCTGCTTCCCTGGACGTCCCAGGGCGGTAGCCCCCGGGGGCGCGGCTGCTGGCTCTCGTGTCCTCGGGCGTCATCCAGAGCTGCGCTGGGCCTGCCAGCCTGTCCCCTGCCTCGGGACCCACAGCTCGGCAGGGCAGCCAAGCTCCAGGCAACGACAGGCAACAGTCACAACTCCGGAACAGATGGGACTGCTGCAAGAGCTTGTAAACTAGGAAACTTGACAACAGTCCCAACCTGATAATCCCTGCTCTCGCCTTCTCTTCTCCGAGCTTGTGCATTATAGTTAGTCCAGACAGGGAGGCATGATCGTATCTGTCTTTTGTTTCTGCCATTTCATTCAGCACACTGTCCTCGAGGTCCATTCACCCAGCTGCATGCCTCACACCTTCACTCCTTCTTGCTGCCGCTCAGTAGTCCATTGTACGTATACACCACAGTTCTCCCTTCGGTTCCTCAATCAATGTACCCTTAGGCCACCTCCTGGGAACACTGATGCCAAGACACCAGTGTGCAAATGTCCATTCGTGTCCCTGCTCTCAGTTCCCCCAGGTATATGCTGAGCCACGGGGTTGCAGGACCACATGGCAACCCCACCCCTCGCCTCCTGTGGCCTCACCACGCTGCCCCCCAGAGCGGCTGCACCTCTCAGCTTCCCCACCAGCAGTGACTAGGAACATCTTTCCACATTGTCTCTAGTAGTCGTTTCCTTCTGTTCATTTTTACTCTTTTACTCACACATCATACAATCCAACCTAAGTAAAAAAAATCAATGGTTCCTGGTATAATCACACAATTTATATGAGGACATGTCTTCACCACCACAGTCTATATGAGGACGTTTCCTTTTCTTCCCCTAAGGAATCCCATACCCCTCCCCCATATCCCCTGCTTATCAACATTTAGTTTTGGCAATTGCCTTTGTTACACCCGATGACAGCATATTGCAGTGTTCCTGTGACAGACCTTAGCTTGCCTCGATTGTACCTTTTCTTCTATACCATCCATTTTCAACACCTGGCAGTGATGACATTCATTTGTTCTCCCTCATGCAAAAACATTCTTTTATTTGTACATTTGCTCACCATCCTTGCCCCTGCTCTAGGCATTCCTAAATTATACCATCTCAGTCTTTCTCCTCTATCTTTCCTTATGTTGTCCTACCTGCCCCAGCCCCCCTCCCTCACCCACACTCACACTCAGCTTTGTTCAGCATACTTTTGCATCTTTTTCTTTTTTCTGGGAGGGTGGTGGTGGGTGCATGACCCAGAAATCAAACCCGGGTCTCCCGCATGGAAGGCGAGCATTCTGCCACTGAACCGTTCATTGTATTTTCAGCACGGAGCTGCCATCACATGGTGTTGGGAGCACCAGTGCTTGCCCTCATTGGCCAAGGGTCACTCATGACTCTTCACAGAGGGAACAGTCCCCCAGGCTGAGATGAAGACCGCAGCTCCAATCCTTCGGCCTCACCTCAGGATATTCCCAGATGCCCTTTCTGTCCCCAGCATCCCTGCCCACCAAGGCTGGTCCAGCGAGCAAGGGCTTTGGCACGTTCTGGGTGGCTCTGCTTGACCATAAGGCACCACCCGAGGGCTCCCCACACCCCCAGTGGTCCAGGGCCCCCCTTTGGGCCAATTAGCTTCATCCTGAGTGGGGGAAGGAGCTGAGGGTCAGGATGCAAGGCCCAGATGAGATTTCCTAACCCCCTCCCCACGCACACCTGCAGACACGTGGCCAGGGACCTCGGGGTGCCGTCCACCTGGCTCCCAAGGGTGGTGGGGAGCCCCCTCCTCTGTGACCTGCAGGGATACCTCTTCAGGGCTGGGCCCCAGGCATCATCTGTCTCAGACCCAGTCCTCCTGCTTCCACCACCCCAAACCAGGCTCCAAGGTCCTGGCACCATCGGCCAGACCAAGGGCTGCAGAGACGAGGGACCGCGGCACCTCGCCCAGCAGCAGCGCCTTCTCCTCTTCCTCCTTCCCCCTCTCTCTCCTGCCCCTCTCTGTCCTCCCACACTTCTCCCTCCTCCCCTTCTTCCTCCTCTTTCAACAGCTATTTCTTGAGCACCTACTAAGTGCCAGGCACGGCGCAAGGGGATGAGACAAGGTCCTTGCGCCGGGAGCTTGCTTTCCCCGCCTCACTGTGCATACAGGAGAAAGCCTGTCAGCTACTCACTTCCTTCTCAATATTGCAAAACTTGCTGGAAATTATTCCTGGAATTACCTCCTTTCATCTTGAGCTGGTCTCTCCAGAAGGCAGAGCCCATGACCAGGGTTTGTGGGCAGGAAGCTTACCTGGGGACAGTGGGGGTTCCTGGGAATGGGTGTAGGGGAACCGGGGGGAGTGAAGCAAGGCGGGGGGTGGGATGAGCCAATCCAAGGATGTGTCATGGAGATGGAGCCTCTGGAGACTCCTGGGGTTGTGCCCACTGGGGACATCTGAGGACACATGACACATGCATTTTAGGAGTGTCCCCACCCATGGAGCAGGAGAGGGAAGATTGGGGACAGGATCCCTCCCCTGTTGGTGGAGGGTCATCCCGACTGCCCATTCCTGGCTCTCCCAGGACTCACCTGTGATGCCACCAGGTGGGTTCCCGCAGGTGCCCCATGCCAGGCCGGCCTCAGGGCTGCGACCGCCCAGACTGTGACCTCTTCCTGGGTGGGGACCAGGCACACCCTTTCTCCCCTGTACACAGCAGGAGCTGAGCAAACACCGGCCGCCTGGAGGGAGCCTGGAGCCACCCCTCGGGGAGGCTGCTGACCCTGCTTAGGGGTCTGGCACCCCTGCCCTCTCACCAGGGCAGGCAGGGAAGGAGTCCAGGGCCCCTTTTAGCTCCCCAGTTCCCGGGGCCAGAGGGCCGAGGGGCTCGGGTGGGCTGGGGGTGGGCACCCCGTGGGGGAAGAGAAGGGGCCTACACAGGAACCCCACAGTGGGAGAAGATCCCTAGACTGCTGCATCCCCATTTTCTCCCAGGGATGGTGAGGGGTGATGTGAGGTCTTTAGAAAGAAGCCAGGCAGGTCAGGGAGTTATAATCTATTTTACAGTCAGAAAAGTGGGGAAAAAACTGCACAATCTACCTAAACATCCTCCCACCCTTTGCAAATTTAAGTAAAACTCAGTCTGAACCCCAATTCCCAGGCCTGGGCAGCTCAAGCCCCACTTCCCTCTTTTGCCCCAGAGCTCACCAGGCCTGCTGAGCCCCTCATTGGACCCCAGCGTGAAGGAGCCCCCACTTTCCATGCCCTGAGAAATCTAGTCGCCCTTGGCATTTTGCTGAATCAGCCTGTCACTGAAACTCAGGGTGGGATGCCGAGAGTAGGGTCACATCTGGGGTGGCCCCAGCCCAGTGTCCTGCACCCCAGTGGGCCTGACCCGGGACCCGGGGGCTGACCCTAGGACATCCCAGTCCCGTGAAAGACTTCCGGGAAGAGCAGAGAGGTGCCTCCTTTCTAGACTGACCACCATCCTCCGATTTGCTTTTTCCAACCTCCACTTAGGAATTTCTGATGAAGCAATTGTCTCCATCTCATTATGTATTGTTTTCATAACATGCAGTACAGAAAGGAAAAGTGGGACAAAATAATCATCTTGGTGGGTGGGGAGACTCAGAAGATGGTGCAAAGGCCTCAGGAGGTGACCTCTCTCTCTAAGTCAACTCAGCATGTGAACCTGTGCTGGTTTGAAAGCAAGTATGCCCCCTAAGAAAAGCCATGTTTTAATATAAATCCCATTTCTTAAAGGTAGAATAATCCCTACTCAGTACTGTATATTTGAAACTGTAATGAATTCATCTCCCTAGTTGATGTGATTTAGTTAAGAATGGTTGTTAAACTGGATTAGGGGATGACATGTCGCCACCCATTTGAGTGGGTCTTGATTAGTTTCTGAAGTCCTATAAAAGAGGAAACATTTTGGAGAGAGGGATTTCAGAGAGACCTCAGGAGGTCTTTGTTGGCCAAGCATCCCTTGCTCCTTCCTTTGGTGGTGCGTGTGATTGGAGTGGAACTGGCCACTTCTGCCCAAAGCGATGGCCCAGGCTGGCCACTTGGGAACCGCATCTTCCTGGCCGACCCTGGGACTGATTAGAGGTGAACGTGACGCAAGCTGAGCCTATCAGAGGCCACCCCATATGAAGGTGCCGGGACTGTCAGGGAAGGTTCCCCTGTTGGTTCACCACCCCCTCAGCACAGGGACGAGAAATAACTGGGAGAGAGAGAGGGAGAAGGAGAGCTGATGCTTGAGTTGCTGGGTCTAAGGGGCCCAAAGTCAGAAGCATCAAGTGTCTTCCATTGAACTGAGTCGATACATTCACTTCTGTTTGAGTTGGGTTTCTGTTGCATGCATTCAAAAGCATCCTGATGAATGCAAATAGAATGTTAGGAGGGTGGTATAGGACACGTTTGTTGGCCACATGAGGTGTTCATCCGAGCACAGGACAATTGATGCTATTAATTCAGTAGCAGGTCATTATCCAGATGGAGCTGAGACCGGGCACAGACTACCAGGGGCCAGAACATAATCCAACACGGGATATTCTCATAAGCAGTGGGGACAACCAAATCAATAGGCCAAGGCTTTGATCTTGGGGTTCACCCCTATGAAACTTAATCCTACAAAGGACACCCTAAGCCTACTTAAAATTATGCCCAAGAGTCACCCCCAGAGAACCTCTTTTGTTGCTCAGATGTGACCTCTCTCTCTAAGTCAACTCAGCATGTGAACCTGTGCTGGTTTGAAAGCAAGTATGCCCCCTAAGAAAAGCCATGTTTTAATATAAATCCCATTTCTTAAAGATAGAATAATCCCTACTCAGTACTGTATATTTGAAACTGTAATGAGATCATCTCCCTAGTTGATGTGATTTAGTTAAGAATGGTTGTTAAACTGGATTAGGGGATGACATGTCGCCACCCATTTGAGTGGGTCTTGATTAGTTTCTGAAGTCCTATAAAAGAGGAAACATTTTGGAGAGAGGGATTTCAAAGAGAGCAGAGAATGCTGCAGCACCACGAAGCAGAGAGTCCGCCAGCCAGCGACCTTTGGAGATGAAGAAGGAAAACGCCTCCCGGGGAGCTTCATGAAACAGGAAGCCAGGAGACAAAGCTAGCAGATGACACCGTATTCGCCATGTGCCCTTCCAGCCCAGAGAGAAGCCCTGACTGTGTTCACCATGTGCCATCTCACTTGAGAGAGAGAGCCTGAACTTCATCGGCCTTCTTGAACCAAGGTATCTTTCCCTGGATGCCTTTGATTGGACATTTCTATAGACTTGTTTTAATTGGGACATTTTCTCAGCCTTAGAACTGTAAACTTACAACTTATTAAATTCCCCTTGTTAAAAGTCATTCCGTTTCTGGTATATTGCATTCCAGCAGTTAGCAAACTAGAACAGAACCCTACTGGCCTCCTTCCCATGTGGCACATGACTCCCAGGGGTGTAAATCTCCCTGGCAATGTGGGACAGAAATCCTGGGATAATCCTGGGCCTGGCCTCAAGGGATTGAGAAAGCCTTCTTGACCAAAAGGGGGAAGAGAGAAATGGGACAAAATAACGTTTCAGGGGCTGAGAGTTCAAGCAAAGTTAAGAGCTTATCCTGGAGGTTATTCTTATGCATTATATAGATACCCCCTTTTTAGTTTCCGGTGTATGGAAGTGGCTGGGGGGAAGTATCTGAAACTATTGAGCTGTGTTCCAGTAGCCTTGATTCTTGAAGATGATTGTATGCTTCTGTAAACAATATATTTTTTATTTTAGAAATGCAGCTACTCCACAGCCAAACCAAATACATATTAAGCGAATATTTAAAGACTCCGGTTTGAAGATAGAACAAAACAATAGCCTGCCAGCAGCTCCATCTCGCAGTCTAGCCCCAGTATACAAACGTTTACTGTCGTAAGATGATTTGTGTGTCAATAGTATATAACGCTGCTCAAAAGCCAGTTGCGCCACTAAGTTTATGAAAAATTGCTCAACGTCATTAGATATCGGGGAAGTGAAAATTATAACTGCAGTTGGATACCACTTCACACCCATTTAAGAAATTAAAAATGAGAATGTGAACCAACTGAAACTTCATACGTTGCTGGTGGGAGTGTGAGATGGATTACCACTTTGGAAAACTGCACTATTACTAAGGCTCCATTCGCAGGTGTATACCCAAGAGAAATGGGTTGTATGGCCATCGGAAGACTTTTACAAGAATGTTCACAGCAGCTTTACTTACTATAGACAAAAAGTGGGAACAATCTAAATGTCCACCAATAGGAGAGTGGATATATTGAGATATGATCACCCAATAGAATGCTTCACAGCAGTGAAAGAGGACAAACTGCCACACACAATGACCATACGTCCGACAGATGTGATGCTAAGTAAAAGGAGCCACATGGAAGAGTATGTACAGTAAAACTCCATTTATAAGAAACTTTTAGTTGAGCCGTGTTCCAGTAGCCTGGAGTCTTGAAGATGACTGTATAACTGTATAGCTTTTTACAATGTGACTGTGTGATTGTGAAAACCTTGTGTCAGATGCTTCTTTTATCCAGGGTATGGACAGATGAGTTAAAAAAAAAAAGGATCAAAAAGAAATAACTGGGGGTGGGTAAAGGGTAAATAAAATTGGGTGGATTGAAATACTGGTGGTCAATGAGAGGGAGGGGTAAGGGGTATGGGATGTATGAGTTTTTTCTTTTATTTTTCTGGATTGGTGCAAATGTTCTTAAAAAATGATCATGGTGATGAATATACAACTACATGATGATATTGTGAGCCACTGATTGTACAGCATGCATGGAATGTATATGTGTGAAGATTTCTCAATAAAAATATTTTAAAAAATTAAAACCAACTGCCCTCATAAGAGTTCCTGCAATTCATGGTGAATTCTAAGAATAAATTCTCAAAGAGATGGCTGCCTCCAGTGAGTGGCCTATTATTTTTGCTTTGAATAATCCAACTAGCAAAGCAGAATGTACTACTGAACAATGCTACAACCTAACTAAGAGGCATGCAATTTTTGCCAGTGGCAGTCCTTTTGATCCAGCCACTCTTCGCAATGACAGACCCTATATCCTGGACAAAGGAACAATTCCCATGTGTTTCCTGAAGTTGCGCTTGGTATCATGGCATGTGGACTGAGGCACATCCCAGATAAAACGTTTCTCATGGTTTCCTTTTTGGGGGGTGCAAGAGTAGTTCAGTGGTAGAATGCTCGCCTGCCATGCAAGAGACCCAGGTTCAATTCCCAGCCCATGCACTTCCCCCACCCCGCAAAAAATAATTCAACAAATGGTGCTGCAATAATAGGGTGGTCACATGGGAAAAAATGAAATGTGACCCCCACCACAGGGCATGCAAAAGAAAAAAAAAATCTTTCTCATAACTGCCAAGGGTATATCTCAGGAAGTGTCAGATAAACACTTGGAAAAGGGCTGGTTTCCACTTCCTTTAAACACCATTAGAGACACTTCTCTGAAAACTGCAGAAGAGATTGTGAAAGAGGCATGTAAGGAAAAGCAGCCAGTTTATCCTGAGCCCTCAAACAAGGAAGCATTTGTCTGCTCTCAAATGTAAAACACTGATTATGATCAAAGTCTACTGGACTGCTTTTCCTGGTCTAGAGGCTCAGGAAATACAGACCAAAGCTCACCAGTAGTATAATTGACATTATACCATTAATGAGATCTTTAAGTCTTTCATAGTTTTTAGAGGTTAGAATCTTTTCTAATGATTCATAAAATGCTTACAATTAGTTATACTTTAGCAACCTAATTATTTGTGGAGAAATATTAACATGAACTAGAATAAACATCACACTAAACGCTCTTGCTTCATTTGCTTCCTAGAAACTTATGGTTGCTATCATAAATTATTTTGCCCAAGTTCTCTTTAAAAGCTATTATATTACTACTGAGAAACTCACCATTTTTGCGTAGCGTACTAACGGGAAGACCAAAATTAGTAATAAATTGATATGACCAACCTTAAATTCTCTTGTTGATCATTATGTTGAAATCAACTTCCTTTTATAAAGATAGAAATGAATTTAGGGATACACGGACAGTTGCTCAAACAAAAACAACCATTTTCGTACCTAGAGAAAAATATTTTCTCAACTATTTTCATCCCAGTCCTAGAGTTTATTTGTTCTTTTTGTGCAACAGAATGGTGACATTTCTAAGACAGATCATTGCTGTACATCTTTAGATTTTAATATTCTTTTGCCATTGTTACTTTTTCTAGTGTAAAGCTCGAACTTATCACCTTGGCTGTCAGAAATATCTTCCAAAGCATCTTTCTTTATCCAGATACCTTAACATTTAGCTACCAAACTTGTGGCAGGGCCTCTGCGGACGGTGGCTTGTGACCACAAGTTAGAATCTTCAGATTAGCATGGTCTGAGCCCTGACAAGGTACATAAGGAACAGTAGGCAGGATCCTTGAGAAAAGGCTGCCCAAGGAGACAACCTCTTAGGAATCTCAAGAGTCAAGAATCAGGTGATGGTTCCCTGGTAAGCTGTGTCCCTACCTGAGTGACCTGTCCTTTATGTCCCCTTCATTAGCTCATGTAATCGCTGTGTGTCAATGTAAACTCACTTGCCCCTGAGTTTGGAGAAAATAGATTGGTAACCACTTGCCCCAAATTGGAAATTATCTTCACATTTGATACTAAAACATTTTTAATCACTATGACCATTCTAAAGAAAGAGTCATTGCAGCCTCAGAAATAAATGTTAATTTCAAGTCGTAACTTCAGAAATTAATAACCAAGCCAATAAAAATTGTTTCATTCTTAAGCTCAGGTGCCATGAGATTTGCTATTTATTTGCTGTTATTTGATGTGTTTTCTGGTTTTGAAGTAACGTTTTTGAAGAGTGTAAGAAGATGTTTTTCAAGATGAACTACAGTATAAAGTGATTTTCTGGAAAGTTGGAGGCCATACAAATTGTCCTAGGTTTGAATAGAAGTGTGGGGATATTTCTGAAGGTGACGTTCCCTCAACTGAGTTATTTGGAAAATATACAGAATGGCCATTTCTTGTCTGCTTCCATGGTGCCCTACAGTTTTAACTAGATGTATTGACACATACCAAAGACACATTAAACATAGAAGTGAATGAATTTAAAAAAAAGATCAATGACCCAATTTTTAAATTTTTAAAAAATCTAAATAGGCATGTCACAAAAGAGGAAATCCAAATGGCCAGTGAGCACGTGGAAAGATGCCCAACGTCCCTAGCCATGTGGAGAATGCAAACTAAAATTCCAACAAGGCACTGCAACACACTCACTAGAATGGGTCAAATTAAAAAGACTGACAATTCCAAGTGGTCAAAGGGTAAAATGGAGCCCCAGGAACGCTTACCCATTGCTGATGAGAAGCTAAAATGGCACACCACCTTAGAAGACTGTTTGGCCTATGCTTGCTCTTGGCCCTGGAAGTCCATTCCTGATAATATGTTTGTGCAAATTGAGCTCAGTTGCTTGTTTGTACAAAATACATAGCAAAAAAAGAGGTACTGTATTCTCAAGACTTGGAGATAGCACTATTGTTAACAGTGCTGATTGTACTTTGGAAATGGGTTTTCACAAGCATTGTTTCCAGCCCGTGTGTGCCCAAAACTGTGCTAAGTGTTTCTGGTGCATTCTCTGGCTTAGGTATCTAGTTCAAGCTCACATGGCAAATAAGTCACAGAGTTGGGACCTGAAGCCAGGTCTGCCCAAGCTCTACACCTGCTCTCTTACCCACCGTGCTTGTTGACCTCTTCAAGGTGAAAGGGTTGTGCTGGGAAAACCGATTGTTGGTGCTCTAGTCACACTGGTCTGAGGGACCATCGAAGGAAAAGACTCTTGATTAAAGGGTATGCCTTTGTCCCAAGCACTGACTAACACCTCTGCCCAAGGACCGCAGAGAAGACCTCACCTTCAGAAACCATAGTTTCTGGAAAACAGCCCATCAAACCAACAGCATCTGCTTTGCTCTGGGAACCTCAGAAGCCACTTACCTCCTGCCCCGTGCTGAGGCTGGGCGGGGTACTGGCTTGGTTCAGACTGTAATAGCTATCCCTTGATGCATGGCAAATTACCCCAAAACTTAGCAGCATCCAGATGAGCTTTTATTTTATCTGTTTCTGTAAATCAGAAATTCTAGGAGTGGTTTAGCTGCACGGTTCTTGTTTAGGGTTTCTCATGAGGTTGCAGTCAAGTCAGGGAACCCCGGAAGTTTGGTGGGGGGCTGGAAGGTCCCTGCCATGTGCTTTTGGGCTGGCTTGGGCAGGAAGTGTCAGCTCCTCATTTCAGGGGCCTCTCCGGGGGCTGCACAAGCACCTCGGGGTGTGCAGCCAGCTTCCCCCAGAGGGGTCCAGGGGAGGGAGCCAGGAGGAGCCCCCTTGCCTGCCCTCACCTGCCCTTGGATGTCATGCCACACTCTGCCATGTGCCCATAGTGAAAAGTGAATCTCTCTAAGGCTGGTGGGGAATTAGGTCCCAACTTTAAAAAAAAGTCTCCTTTTTTAAAAATTGTGAAATATAACATATATACCAAAAAAAAGCAATAAATTTCTAAGTACATTTTTTGGTTTGTTTGTTTTGTTTTCCCAAGTACATTTTAGCAAGTAGTTATAGAACAGATTTTAAAGTCTGGTATGGGTTACAGTTCCACAATTTTTCATTTTCCTTCTAGCTGCTCCAAGACACTGGACACCCACAGAAATATCAATATAATGATTCAGCACTCATACTCATTTGTTAAACCTGACGTTCTCTGTATAACGCCACCATCACCTTTGATCTTTCTCCCACTCTTTAGGGGTACTTGGGCTATGCCCATTCTAACTTTTTCAAGTTGAAAGAGGCTGTCGATAATATGGGCTAGGGGGATGCAACTAGTTGAAAGGTTCAAACTTTTGAAGGAAAAACTGTCGGAGTATTTATGGACATATTTTGAAATGATCACAGGCTCTTTCAGCTGAAGAAACAGAAACTCAACTCCAAAACGTTATGCGTTTATAGGTTCACAGGATCAGAGAAAGGGTACAGTGGAATGGAGCTGGCCTCTCAGGCCCAGGAACCTAAAAACCATCTCTCTCTCCCTCTCTCTCTCTCTCTCTCCCTCCCTCCCTCTCCCTCCCTCCTGCCCTCCCTCCCTCTCTCAATCTCTCTCTCTCTCTCTCTCTCTCAATCCCTCTCTCTCTCTCAACTGGTTTGCTAAAGCTACCAGAATGCAATATAACAGAAATAGATTGGCTTTAACAAAGGGGATTTACTAAGTTACAAGTTTACATTTCTAAGGCCATGAAAACGTCCAAATTAAGGCATCAACAGGAGGATACCTTCACTCAAAAAGGGCCGATGAAGTCACATGGTGTTCTAGTTTGCTAGCTGCTGGAATGCAATATACCAAAAACAGAATGGCTTTTAGAAAGGAGAATTTAATGAGTTGCTAGTTTACAGTTCTAAGGCCGAAACATGTCCCAATCAAAACAAGTCTATAGACATGTCCAATCAAAGGCATCCAGGGAAAGATACCTTGGTTCAAGAAGGCCAATGAAGTTCAGGGTTTCTCTCTCAAGTGAGAAGTGCACATGGCGAACACAGTCAGGGTTTCTCTCTTGGCTGGAAGGGCACATGGCGAGCATGGCGTCATCTGCTAGCTTTCTCTCCTGGCTTCCTGCTTCATGAAGCTCCCCGGGAGGCGTTTTCCTTCTTCATCTCCAAAGGTCTCTGGCTCATGGGCTCTCTGATTCTCGTGGCTATGTCGTTCTTCTCTACTGTCTCTGAATCACTTATTCTCCAAAATGTTTCCTCTTTTATAGGACTTCAGAGACTAATCAAGACCCACCGGAACGGGTGGAGACATGTCGTGACCTAATCCAGTTTAACAACCACTCTCAATTACATCATATCTCCAGGGAGATGATCTAATTACAGTTTCAAACATACAGTACTGAATAGGGATTAGAAGAAACGGCTGCCTTTACAAAATGAGATCAGGATTAAAACATGGCTTTTCTAGGGTACATACATCCTTTCAAACCAGCACACACGGGAAGGCACATGGTGACATCTGCTGGCCCTTTGCTCCCAGCTTCTGTCATCTCCTGCAAAGCCATCCTTTTGCATCTCCAAACGTCTGTCCCTTGGTTTCATCTCTGCTGTCTGTGTTGACTCTCAGCTCTCTTTATGTTTTCTGCCTTTTAGTCTCTTCAAACAGGCTCCAGCAAAAGGATTAAGACACACTTGGAATTGGGTGGGTCACATCTCCATGGAAACAACGTAATCAAAGAGTCCCACCCCATAATAGATCTGCCTCCCAAGATTGGATTAAAGGAACATGGCTTTTCTAGGGTACGTAACGGCTTCAAGCCAGCACACTCTCTCACACACACAGGTACACAGCTGTTTCACTGTGTCCACCGGCTCTATTGTCTCAGCTCAAACGAATGCCTGCCCTGGAGTCACATTTTCCCAGTTTATGACCCAAAAAGAAAAGAGACCCTCATCCCTCAGGGGAGTGAGGGGAGAGGGGACGAATTAGTGATTGGACTCATCACCTTGCCCGGGCCTGAGGCTCTGGGGATGGAGGAGCCTGCGTCCCACGTCAGCCCCCCGGGCCTGGAGGGGCGTGATGGGGGGAGGGCCAGAGGGGGAGAGGCTGCAGACCCTGCAGGTGGGGGCTGGGCAGAGAGCGCAGCTGTGTGTGCCCTGTCGCCTTGACCGGGTTTATGAGCCGAAGGTCACAACGGCCCTATTTTTGGAAGAGCAGGAAACAGCAATTGCTTCAAACTCTCGAAATGGTGGCTTTGAGCAGGGGTGGTTTAGTCGGTGGATATGTCTGAGGGCGTGATTGCACTGAAGCTGAACTTTTGAGAGTCCACAACCTATTTTCCAACCAGCCGTGGGCTCGGCACCAAGCCTTCATTTTCTCCACTGGATGCAACTCCCAAGAGCAAGGTTGGTGTCAGTAAGTTTGAGGGGATACAAACAAAGCTTAAGGCTGGAAGGAGCCCAGTGCCCTTTTCCTGATGTTTTTTGGGGGGGGCAGAAAATCCCATCTGGAAATGTGAAGTCTCCTTCCTCTCCCTCAGCCTGTCCAGAGTTCTTCCAACAGAGAGATTTCGGACCTCGGGTGTGGTTTAGTTGCTAAAAGTAACTCCGGAGTTCTTGGTGGTAAAACGTCTCGGAGGGCACAGCAAAGGTAGCCTTCCAGCTTACTGTTAACTCGGCTGCAGCAGCCGCTCCCCTCCTGACTGCGAAGGCAAACAGCAAGCGGGGATAGAGTTAGATGTGACCTTTGATTTTGCTTCTAACAGCCTCGTGACTTTGACTTGCTTTCAGTCAGGATGTTTAAATTAGCATTAACATTTCAAAAAGCCATAAAGGCAGATGTGAGATGTGGGGTTTCTCAAAAGAGGAGATCAGGCGGCAGAGGGTTGAAAAAATGGTGCCGGGGGGACCGGATGTGCGTGATCTGTTTGACACTTTGGCATCCAGAGCATTCGAGAGCATTTCCTCAGGCCATTTGGGAAAGAACGGAAGCTCAGCAGTCAGCCTGCCTGGGTGGGAATTCTAGCTCTGGCCTCGGTTTTCTCATCTGTAAAATGGGATCATAAGTCCTGGCATGAGCAGGGAGAGGAAACGGGCTGAGAGAGGGCCCGTGCTTGTCTGAAGTCCCACATCTGGGTCAGGGCAGGCCACAAACCCTGATCTCTAGCGGCAGGGTCCCCTACCAGGGCCGGGAGGAGAGTCCTCAAATGGCTCAGCGGGGAGGCTGGAGCCCCACAGGAATGGGCAAGGGCAGTGTGGATGGAGCCCAAGCCGGGGCCCCCATGTCAGCGTGGATAGCACCCCAAAGGGCAAACCTTGGGTGAACTGACACCAGCTCCCCTGAGTCAGCACCTCTCACCCAACCCCAACTGTCACTGGCCGAGGACATGCCGCGCCCAGCAAGACCGAGACCAGAGCTTCGAATCTGTCACTGGAACATTCCACTTCCCCAGCTGGGAGCAAACCTGGTTACCTGTCTTGAAATGTCCTGACTTTAGAGGCGGAAGCAGGCCAAACCCCACCCCAACCGTCCTGTTGTGCTGCATGCCCAGCCTTCCTCTTGGGAATCCCAGCGCCCATGGTGGGACCACTGGTCATCGGCCTCCTGGGCAAACAGAAAAACGTGGGAGTTCCAGACCCCACTGGCGGCAGAGACATAAGGAGCCCCGAGAACCTGCGTTCCAATCCTGCTCTGCCTCTCACCAGCTGTGTGACCTTGGACAGGTTACTTTGCCTCTCTGTGCCTCAGTTTCTTCATCTGTAAAATGGGGGTAATAATAGCACCTACCAGAGGGATTCTTTTGTGAGGCTTAATGAGCTGGCATGTGTAAAAAGTGCCTGGGGCCCGGAGTGGCCCAGAGTAGGGGCAGTCATCATCAGTGCCTGGAGGAAGCTTCCCCCTCCCTCCCAGATGCCACAGGGAGGCCCAGACATGCATCCTGGGTGTCACCTCTCCAGGCAGAGGGACTCTGGTCTCTCCCCCACCCAGCCATCCAGACCCCGCCATGCTCCTCCAGCACACACCTGTCCCCAATCACCCGAACTGGTGCCCAGCCACACGTCGATCCCCAAAAGGCCCAGCCTGGGGTGCAGAGCTGGCAACCTCCCCAAATCTCCAGGAAACCTCAATGGAAGATCCCTTGGTGCCGGGCTCACCTTCAGCTCAGAGACCCCTCTCATCTCTCCCCCTCCCCAGCCCAGCGTCCACAGTCCCTGGGCTCTGAACCTGGCAGAGAAACCCAAAAGCCCCTGACATGAAAGTCCTCTGCATTCTGTCTTCCTGGTCTACCTCCCTGGAGTCACAGAGTTGTGCAAGCAAAACACCCAGCCTCGCCACCACGAAGGATGTGGAAGTGGTTGGCTGCAGTAAGCGTTCAGAAGGGCCATTTTCCTTCTCCTGCTGCCTGGGACCTGGTGGGTGCCTGAGCCCTTCCTCCACCCCACCCCAGGCCAGCCCTGGGCTGTCCCAGGCCACTGCAGCCCCAGGTCCCAGAGCTGCCTTCAGGCACCAAGGTACCCCAGACATGGTCCAAGCGGGTTGTTGGCGGACAAAGAATGCACGTGCTGAGCAAGCCCTTCCCAGGGGTCTTCAGAGGGTGGGGTGGGCTTGGGAGACCCCAGAAGCAGCGGTCTCAGCTCCAGGATGAAGGTCACTTTGGGGTATCCCAGGCGGTGGGTGCACTTTGCTTTTCTCCTGGGAACCAAAGGGCCCTTCCTGATGCATCCTCACCCAAACAGCGTCAGCCCTCCTCCTCCAGAAACCAAAACTGTCAGTCACCCCCCCAAATCCTAGGCACAGAAGACCCCTCCTCACAGGGCTGTGCTTGGAGTCTCCATTGGGCAGAGGCTTCTTAGAGGGCGGCCAGGTCTCCAGCCTGGGAGTGTGAGCCCAAGAAGCCAGCTTAGCCTGCTCCCCACTTGCTCGGTGGACCCGAAAAGTCCATTCCCCTCTTGGGCTTCAGTGTCCCTTTTTGTAAAGTGAGGGTGCCGAGTTAGCTGATGCCTGAGATCTCCTGAGCATTAACAGGCTGAGATTCCTAAAATTCTCTTTCATGTCCCCCTCCTTGCTCAAAAGCCTGCTGTGGCTCCCTACTGCCCCAGGACCAACTCCGCACACCTTAGGCTGGCAGATAAGGCCCTGCAATGGACGCCAGTGTCTTTGCAACCGAGAAATTAGAATTTAAGGGGTGATTTTGATTACTGAATTGTTATGTAGCTATTCCTTTTTGCTTTCTGGTATAGTGGAATAGCCAGAGGGAAATACCTGAAATCTCTAAATTATAATCCAGCTGCCTTGATCTCTGACGCCGATTGTATCACCATACCTTCTGCCCAGTGATTGTGAAAACCTGGTGACTAACCTTCTTTTGCACCCAGTTGTCCAGTTTTTCAACTTTAGAGTCTTGACATTAAAAGACAGTCCCTAATGTTTATTAATGAAGGATCTTAGGTCAATTCTTGGGTTCTTGGGTCAGCACTAACCCACCCCAAGTCTGAAGTTATCTTGATAGCCAAAACTGAATCTAACCAAAATGGGCCCACCTGACACACGCAGTAGCTTAGACTTTAACCAACAAGTTACCTACACCTTATTATAATACTAAAAAATCACACCATTGTGTCGGTTTGAAACCTGGAAAAGCCAGGTTTTAATCCTGATTCAAAATTTGATGTAGAAGCTTTTGATTCGATTCCCTCCACAGAGATGTGACTTGCCCAATTGTGGGTATGACCTTTGATTAGATGGAGATGTGTCTCCACCCCTTCCAGGTGGGTCTTGATTAGTTTACTGGAATCCTTTAAAAGAGGAAACATTTTGGAGAGAGCCAGAGACATCAGAAACGACAGAAGCACCAGAGGCAACAGAAACTTCACAGCAGAGCTGACCCAGGGTCAGACACGTGGAGAACAGAGACACGGATGTCTGGAGATGTTTGGAGCCCAACAGACATTGCCATGAGCTGTTAAGCAAGCCAGAACCTGGAGAGAGCCAAGGGAAGCCAAGAGATGAAAGCCAGCCCTGGAGAAGCAAAGTGAGGAGCCCCCACAGGAACAGAGGCTGAAGGCAACAGAGCCCAGGAGCAAGGGACCAGCAGATGCCAGCCACGTGGCTTCCCAGCTGACAGAGGGGTTCCTGACCCATCAGCTTTTCTTGAGTGAAGGTAACCTCTTGTTGGTACCTTAATTTGAATACTCTCATTTCCTTAGAACTGTAAACTTGTAATTTATTAAATCTCCTGTTCTAGTTTGTAAGCTACTAGGATGCAATGCCAGAAATAGAGGAGCCTTTAAAAAGGGGAATTTATTAAGTTGCAAGTTTACAGTTCTAAGGCTGTGAAAATGTCCAATCTAAGGCATCCAGGGAAAGATACCTTGGTTTGGGCAGGCCACAGTGGCTCACCAGGCAGAGTTCTCACCTGCCATGCTGGAGACTCAGGTTTGGTTCCCGGTGCCGGCCCATGTTTTAAAACAAACAAACAAAAAACACAATATCTTGGTTCAAGAAGGCTGATGATGTTCAGGGTTTCTCTCTCAGCTGGAAAGGCACTGGACGACATCTGCTAACTTTCTCATCAGCGGCTTCCCTGGGCCTCTGTCCATTCTATTGGTTCTGGTGGGTCTCGTGCCTCTAAAGCTTTTTTCCCAACTGGAAACCTCTTAAAGGGTGCCAATAAGCAACCACCCACAGGGGTTTGTTCACATGAAACTTAACCCCACAAAGGATAGGTCAAGTCTACTTAAAATTTAGGCCTAAGAGTCACCCCCAAGAGAGCCTCTTTTGTTGCTCAGATGTGGCCTCTCTCTCCAGTCAACATGGCAAGCAAACTCACCACCCTCCCCCTCTCTGCGTGGGACATGACTCCCAGGGGTGTGGACCTTCCTGGCAACGTGAGACATAGATCCTGGAATGAGCTGAGACTCAGCATCAAGGGACTGAGAAAAACCCTAGAATGAGCTGAGAATTAACATCAAGGAATTGAGAGAACCTTCTTGACCAAAAGGGGGAAGAGTAAAATGAGACAAAGTGTCAATGGCTGAGAGATTCCAAACAGAGTTGAGAGGTTATCCTGGAGGTTATTCTTACGCATTAAGTAGATATCACCTTGTTGTTCAAGATGTAGTGGAGAGGCTGGAGGGAACTGCCTGAAAATGTAAAGCTGTGTTCCAGTAGCCATGTTTCTTGATGATGACTGAACAATGATATAGCTTTCACAATGAGACTCTGTGAATATGAAAACCTTGTGTCTGATGCTCCTTTTAGCTACTATATCAACAGAAGAGTAGAACATATGGAACAAAAATAAATAATAGGGGGAACAAATGTTAAAATAAATTCAGTTTGAAATAGTGGTAAATGAAAGCGAGGGGTAAGGGGTATGGTACGTATAGTCTTTTTTTTCTCTATTATCATTTTATTTCTTTTTCTGTTGTCTTTTTATTTCTTTTTCTAAATCGATGCAAATGTACTAAGAAATGATGAATATGCAACTATGTGATGATATTAAGAATACCTGATTGTATATGTAGAATGGAATGATATCTAAATGTTTTGTTTGTTAATTTTTTATATATAATAAAAAAAAGTTAAAAAAAAAAAGTTACCACCCACAGTTGGTTGGATCACATTTCCATGGAAACAATCAAAATGATTCCACCCAGCAACACTGAATGAGGATTAAAGGACATGGTTTTTCTTGGGTACATAATAGCTTCAAACCAGCATATTCCCCTTTTTAAAAGGGTATATCACATTCCAGCAGCTTCCAAACTAACAGACCCATCAGCACATTAAGACCGCCATTTCTAACATACATTCTGCG
Organism: Tamandua tetradactyla; assembly: GCF_023851605.1. Lineage (NCBI taxonomy): Eukaryota > Metazoa > Chordata > Mammalia > Pilosa > Myrmecophagidae > Tamandua > Tamandua tetradactyla. Next base: position 6,842,848 of record NC_135335.1, read on the forward strand.
ACTAAGCATGTCATCAATCTGTGCGTGCTCAGTAATTTAATAACCTCTAATTACATCAGTGGGGCTCGGCCACTGGGGTTTCTCTGTTCTGCCAACAGTCCAGAGACTTCTGGTGCCTTAGACAGTTTCAAAGAGAGAAACCGTTTCCAGTTCCAGGTCCGGACATCTGACTGCTCGAGTGGGTCATCGGGGCAAAAGGGGATCAGGGAGTAAATAGGCGGTGTGAGTTCTCTAAACCTCGGTCTGGGTGATGCTTCCAGAAACATCTGCCTTGCTCTGACCTCTCACCTTCTGTTTTCTGGGTACCACACTGTTCAGGGTTTGAAGCCCTATCCTAAATTTGCCCTTTGAGTTCTCTTAAAAAATGAGTAATCCAGGAGACTGCCCTTGCAAAAAAAAAAAAGAGTAATCCAACAATTAGTTGGAATTTAATGAAATTAAATAGGCCTGTTTAAGTGCTAGCCTGTGCCTTACACAAGCATAGTAAGAGCTTTAACGCTTGTTAATTGTTAATCTGTGGGTTAAGCCTTTAATGCCTGTTTAATTGGTAGTTGGTATGTTCAGCCTAGTTATTAACTGGTGTTTACTTAAATATAACGTGTTGAATGTCTGTTTAAATTTGTTAGTTTGTATACGCCTATTCTCCTGCTCTTGTATGGGTCAGATGTTCCTAACTGGTTTCTGATGATGAAAATTCTTTAAAAAGGGAACTTTTGGGCTAAATTGGAGAGATTTTAGTTATGAATCTATAAAGAAAAGGATTTATCTCTGTAATATAATCTGGCCTCAAAATGATTTAAAATTAAAATACTACCATTCAGTTGAAATTAAAGATATTACAGTTAAAATGGCTCTGGAAAAAGGTCAAAATGGGATGAGATAATATATCCAATCCTTTATTTGTCCGTCTGGAAAGTATTTCTGCTTCTTGTGTAACTAATTTTCTATTTATGTCTGTCTGCCTGGTCGGTGTATATTCTCATATCTCTGGATGGTAATTAAAAAGTAACAAAAATTCTTTTAAAAATCTGTACTAAAATTGCTTAAGAAATACACAGGCAGTTTTACATAAATTGGTACTTCTGGAGTAAAAAAAAGAGAGAGAAAACTCTCTGAGCGGCAAATTTCAAAACCCTAATTTCGCAATTGCTGTAAACAAACCTGGACATTAAAAAGGAACTGCCCCTGCAATTTCCCCAAGGCAGCAGAGAACTGCCAAAGGGCTGCCTCTGGAAAAAGCAAAGAACTTTTCCAATGACCCCGGTCACAGCTTTTAATAAAATAAATCGAATAATTGGAAATAGTTAAAGAAGGGCAGAGGAACTTTCAAAATCCCATCCAGCCCTCACCCAAAACTTTTAACAAGCCAAGCTTCATTCTTTCTGTGCAACCTCTCCCTGTCCCAAGGCTCAACGGCCTAAAGCACTTGTAGAGAGAGGGCTGGGCACAGAAAAACGGGGGAGGTGTGGCTTAGAATTCTTTTTTTACTGGGCCTGGAGACTAAAAATGGTAAGCATAAAAGAAAAAAAAAATGCTACAGAATAGGCCATGTGGGTCAATGTTGTTTTTTCCAATAATACTTTTGCAACTGTAGTATCAGATCGTTATTAAACTATAAATAACCTTAGGGTAGGAATAACTGAATAATATCTAATTACCACATTTCAGTAAGTAAAATGAAAGATCTCTGGGAAACATGGAAAAGTGTTCCTGGATTTAAACTTGGGGCAAATTAAACAATTGCAGTATATTTTCCAGAATTTAATAGTCAATGTACTTTTCTTTCTTTTTTTTTTGCATGGGCACCGGGAATCGAACCTGGGTCTCCGGCATGGCAGGCAACAATTCTGCCACTGAGCCACCATTGCACTGCCCAGCCGCTGTCATTAATTAAATTAAGTAAATTTATTTAATTAATAAATGCTAATTAAAATTCAATTAATTTTAATTTAATTAAAATTTAAATTAAAATTGTAATTACAAAAGAAAATAAGTAGGCTTTTTGAACCTCTAATAAAAGGAATTTTATGATAAAATTTTGAATTGAGCAAATGAAATTTTATTCTACTTAGGTATGTTCTCCCCAAATTTATGCAAGCTTACTGATAAAATAAGCAAGTATTACAAATGCATTCTCAAAATTCCTCTTAAAATAGCCTAACTAAACAGGTTAAGTTACATAAACTGAGCAATATACCTGATAATAACAACACATATAGAGTATAATAAAATTAAGAGTATGCTAAGTCTTCAAACATATTCTATTTAAGAAATCAGTTAAGCTTAGTAAAAATATATAAATGAATTTTTTTATCACTTTGATTACCTGGATTTCAAAGAATCTGGCTTTTGTTTACTTGGCCATTTGTTGCCTCAGTGTGTAGATGAATTTGAATTTTGAATTTGTAAAGGCGTTGTTAGTCATGGTTTTAGTTAATTTTTTTTAAATGCTACAGATTATAGAAACAGCCAAATTTCCTTGTCAGTTGCACTGCCTTGCTCTAATACTTCTCTGAAAGTATATATGGTCAGCTATGGGCCAGAGCTCCAACTGTAAAAAGGAAAGACTTTAAAAGAGAGGCAAGATGATGCAAATGTGTGGGAAATGATCATGATGATGAATATGCAACTATGTGATGATACTGTGAATTGCTGAGTGTATGTGTTGGGAACGTTTGTGCTTCTTGTAATTTTTTTTAATTAATAAAAAATTAAAAAAAAAAAAAAGAGAGGCAAGACAGGACGGTATGATGGTGGATCAGTGGCAGAATTCTCACCTGCCATGCCAGAGACCCAGGTTCAATTCCCAGGGCTTGCCCATGCAAAAAAAAAAAAAAGAGGAGAGAGAGGCAAGACAAATATATAAATCATATTTAATCTGTTAATTAACATAACTCTGGCAAATGTGTGAAAGTGAAACAGAACAAAACCTTTGGTATGGTTTGTTAATATGAAACAACTAATGTTTTTATTTCTGAAAGTAGCTTCATTTAAAAATGCTTATAGAAGTTAGAGCTTAGATTGTTAAGTGTCAACCGTTATGTTTAGATTCTGAAATGCTTTGCTATTTGTATAATCTAGTAGTTCCCTATAACTTAAGTACCTGTGTGACATTTGAGACACAGATTTAGTTCTCCAGCTCTGAAAGTCAACATAATTCCAAACAGCAATTGTTAAGGAAAAAAAAAAAAGACTCAAAAACATCAAACCCTGATTGAAGATGTGACTGAGGAAAGCCTTGGCAGGAGTGGGTGGCCAGGCACTGAGCAGCTGAGAGAGCCTGCAAAGGGCAAGGGGCTTGGCTGGGGCCAAATCACTTTCACAGTGAGTGATTTGGGGGTGCTTCTCCCTCTGTGTGGTTGGTCTTTGGATGATGACGAGATGGCTGGCAGTGTCAAAACCTTTCTCTGGGACCTTGGCAGGGGAATCGGAGACTCCATCTGGGGCATTTGTACCATCTCAAAGCAGGATGCTGGAATCCAGCAAAAGAGAGAGGAGCAGTGACGGTGAAGAGCAAGTGGTGTCTTGGCCCAATGGAGACCTCAGAGCAGCGAGCAGAGGCAGGAGAGTGAAACACGGATTGTTGGTAGAATTTTCCAGGGCTGAGCTTGGAATGGCGGAGTGTTGTGGTTCAGTCTCTGGTTTTATAAAGTGTATTTATTCCTGTGATTCAGTCAGTAAGAGCACAAATCATTGGTGATCCCTCACTACATAGAGATGTTTGGTCATGGCTGGAATTCTTCCTTACATCAATTTTCAGCGCTTTTTGGATGCTTCCCCTGTTTGCGCTTAGCAAAGTTGTCAATGCCATTTGGTTTCAGGATATCACTGATCTGGCGTTTGGGAGGAAGCCTCATCTATTCCCTCGTATCAGCAAAATAATCGCTGACATGCTCTTCAGCCTTTTGCTACAGGCTCTTTTCCTTATCCAGGGAATATTTATGACTCTTTCCCGCCCATCTCACTGACCAGCTGGTTAGTCTCTTGCATATAGTCCTTCTCTACTCTCTTTACTGCTTCGATTATCGCTGGTTCAATAAATTGAAATGTACCTGCGGTTGTCAAACATGTAAAGGAACTGGCCTTACTACTTTGGATTTGGTTTGTCCCTGGCCTTTCTTACAGCAATGCAATCCTCACACATCATTGGTGGCTGCCTCTTCTCTATCTTCTTTCCTTCATTTGTTATCAGCACCGGTGAAGCAAAGACCCCTAGCAATGCATACCTTTTCCACTTATGCCTCTTCTTAAGCAACAGACTTCCACAAGATGGGCTAGCTGCAGTCTGCCCTGAGTAGCTCAACCTCTGCAGAGAAGTTCTCTTCACCACATCCATCGCCTGCCAAACTGCAGACTGCTGCGGGCCACTGAATCTCCTGCCATCCAAAGCGGGTGGGTGGCGGGGATGAGAAGGAGGCTGCAGCACATCTTTTCCCTGTTCTCTTCCCTTACCCAAGAATGGGCAGCACCCACTCTGCCAAGGGCCCTCTGCATATCTCCACCTGTTTCTGAGAAATTGGAATTTTTGTCTCGGGTGCACGTAAGCCAGACTCTGCTGATGCCAGTATGTGGATTTTTAAAACCACCATGAGTCTGAGAGGACCACAGGTTTTTCTGCATTTCTTTTCTAGCATTTGCTAGCCCCTGGGTTGTCTGAGTTGATTTGAATACGTTGTTTTTCTTCCTCTCTCATTTGCCCTCTCCTACCTCCCCTTCCTACCTTCCAACACCTGGGGTGAACGGATTTTGTAAATCTAGCTGTTGTAATTTGTGGATTTGTTATTTTTGTGTTTTTTTTTTTCTGTGAAGCACCCACGTCGGATGTGGGGGGTTCCTAATCACACCCTTTGCAGCAGCTATTACTGTCGGGTTTCTTTTAACACAGGTTAGGTTTGGGTCTCTTGCTCCACTGCAGGGAAAAAAATTAATAAATAAAATGAGCCTGAAGACATGGGACAGGAGGAAACATCTCCCAGCCAAATCTGCTGGGGTTTTTTTTGTTGTTGTTGTTCATTTATTATTATCATTATTTAAGAAAACAAACAATACACTTAGAACCACCAACGATGGATATCTTAGTTGGCTTAATCATAGGCATATGTAAGTAAAGAACCCAGATAATCATTGTAAAGCCTGTGTGTGCACAGTAAGTTTCATAAACCAATTTACAATTAAGGCAACAAGGGAAAAAATCTACATATTCAGATAGCAGAGTTCTCAAATTCTAAGTATTAAATACTAACGTTGATGCCTTTTAATCAGCTGTCAAAGCTGTGAATGTTCTCAAAATATCAAGTAGAAAGTTCTTACAAATACCTGCATTGCTATAGTAATGACCTATGTTACTATATGCTTTCCTGATTTCAGGAAAAGGTGAAGATGCAAATATTTTTACAGTTAACATATGGAGCTCATAGCCACCTAAAATGGATATCTAAGTTGATCTGCTGGGTTTTGAGGGATGATTTTCTTTCTTCTCCTTGAAGGGAAAAAAGCATTTTCACTGGTACATCATTTAAATTTCCCCAAGTGTGGGGAGGCACCAATTCTGGACAAATGCCACCACAATACCAAATGGTCAGGAAACCTAAACTTTTAAACGCTGAGAGGCCTGAAATGTGCTGTCTGATATTTCAGAGAAATATCGGGAGCAGCAAATAGGAACTGATGGGGTAAAAACACACTATACCTGTGATTATTTGGCTTTCTCCTGTCATTTTCAGGGACTAAATTTAGGGAATAAGGCGGGCAGGGTGTCAAAACAATTGCACAGTTTTAAAATATCACAATTACACATGCGCTGGTTTCCAAAACAAAAGATGTGACTGGAACAGATCTGGTTAAAACTATAGTAAATCAACTGCCTAGTCAGTTTATTTAAACAACCTAAGTCAGCTTTATTTATTTTATTCCTAGAAAAAGGAATAAAATCTTAATATTCTGTACAAGTTAAGTTTATACCACAATGCATTTCAGAGTATTTGGGGCAGATACAAAGTATTTACAAAGTCCTTTGAGGGATGGAGAGAAATAGAACAATTAAACTTCCCCACTGGGGAGCTCCTGACATTTTCTTAAGCAAGAGAGGCTAATTTAATAAGCCAAAGCCTCAATTTTTTTAAATTAATTTTTAAATTAAAAAATATATAACAACAAACAAACACATTCTTAACATATGACCATTCTGTTCTACAAATATAATCAGTAATTCGCAGTATCATCACACATAGTTGCATATTCATCATCATGATCATTTCTTAGAACATTTGCATCAATTCAGAAAAAGAAATAAAAAGAAAACAGAAAAAAATTCATACATACCATACTCTTACCCTTTCCTTTCATTGATCACTAGCATTTCAATCTACTAAATTTATTTAAACATTTGTTTCCCCTATTATTTATTTTTATTCTGTATGTTTTACTCATCTGTTGATAAGGTAGATAAAAGGAGCATCAGACACAAGGTTTTCACAATCACACAGTCACATTGTGAAAGCTATATCATTATACAATCATCATCAAGAAACACGGCTACTGGAACACAGCTCTACATTTTCAGGCAGTTCCCTCCAGCCTCTCCATTACATCTTGACTAACAAGGTGATATCTATTTAATGTGTAAGAATAACCTCCAGGATAACCTCTTGACTCTGTTTGGAATCTCTCGGCCATGGACACTTTATTTTGTCTCATTTCGCTCTTCCCCCTTTTGGTCAAGAAGGTTTTCTCAATTCCTTGATGCTGAGTCTCAGCTCATTCTAGGATTTCTGTCCCACATTGCCAGGAAAGTCCACTCCCCTGGGAGTCATGTCCCACGTAGACAGGGGGAGGGTGGTGAGTTTGCTTGTTGTGTGGCTAGAGAGAGAAGCCACATCTGAGCAACAAAAGAGGTTCTCCTCATAATTAGAGGTTATGATTAAGACTAATTTGTACTATCAATTTAAACTGCAACTTAATTTGACAGCATGATTGGTTAATGCTAAGTATGACTAAAAAAAATTAACTCAGGTCTTAATGTAAACATCCTACAAACTCAGAGGAAAGATAGAAGCCTGTAAAACCACTGACATTACTTTTCTAATTTAAGTTTCTATCAATTAAAGGATCTGTCTCAATTGCCCAGATGTTAAAAATGTGAAAACTATGCAATTTAGAATAAATGTGTTTCTAATAGCCAAAAAATAATAATAATAAAATAAAAAAATAAAAAATAAAAATAAATAAATAAAGTACACACACAAAAAAAACAAATAAAAATTCAGTATTCCTCAATAGAGAAGACATTGGAGATAATGTCTTCAATTAATTCAATTAATATAACAATTCAATCATTCATTTAATAATTCATTGATTCAATTAATAAAATACATTAATAGAATAAAGGAGTGAATGTATGAATAAAGATTAGTCAGCAAAAAGAACCCATGCACTTGTGCATATTTGTGATGTATATTTATTAGTTAATGGAAGTTGGACTTCTAATTCCTGTTCCAATTTTATCAGTTCACTCTATTAGAAAGGCTTTGTCTCTGCTCATGAATTCAAATGCATAGTTTCTAGTTTGTTCTTACTTCCTTTAAGAATTTTTCTTTCTCTCACCATATTTTCATTGGTATTGTCTCTCCTTGACATTTTTTTCTTCCTAGTTTTATTTTCTCTTATTCATACTTGACACCATTTATCCTTTTAGGTGTTTAAAACCTCAGCACATAAAAAAGATATTCCTGGAGTATTTTAACTTACCTTTTAGCAAAGAGGCTACCTTGCATTTGTAGCATACATAATTGGTGACAACCTGAGGCAAAAGACAAACTTAGCCTACACCCTGCAGGCCCCTGAAATAGTTACCTTGGTGTCCACTCTTGCAGTTAAATTCAAGCCCTTTTTCTGGAATCTTTATGCTTTTCCAAGTCACACTGATAGCTAATTTTCCTTATTTGCTGGGGACTTGTTCTCAGGGATATTACTTACTTTAAGATTTGTTCACTGCCATAATTTCCTGTTGTAAATCTTGGATGATTGTTTCCTTCTGCTAGTTATCAGTAATCAGTGTCCTGCAGATATTAAGCCTATACCCTTTCACGAAACAGTATCTAATCCATAACCTTGAGACCATTCTTGCAAAATGGTCACTTCAGCAATTCTCGTTTCTTTTGCGATGCATATTTGCCCAATGCTTAGAGGTAATTTTAGGGTGTGTATACTATAAATTATCACGTAATCTAACACATTGAAACATACAAGCTTGTCAAGATAATAAAGAATTTAAACATTAAAAAAAAAAAAAAAAAGAGATTCTCCTGGGGCTGATTCTTAGGCCTAATTTTAACTAGGCTTAGTCTATCCTTTATGGGGTTAAGTTTTACATGAACAAACCCCAAGATTGGGGGCTCAGCCTATAGCTTTGGTTGTCCCCACTGCTTGTGAGAATATCAAGAATTCTCCACTTGGGGAAGCTGAATTTTTCCTCCTTCTCACCATTCCCTCAAGGGGACTTTGCAAGTACTTTTTTACTCACTGTTCAAATCACTCTGGGATTTATCAGGGCATCACTCTGGACAAACCTACAAAATCTCATGCCCTACTCAAGGTTCCATGTACTTAAGGTGTTCAATTAAGAGGTCCACATAAGTTACATTGGGAACTGCACTAGTCAAAATATAAATTTTGTACGAAATAAACATTTTTTGCTTTAGTGTCACACAAAGTTAAAATTTTTAAATATTAATTACCATCTATTTTCAACACCCTGCGGTAATGACATTCCTTTGTTCTTCCTCATGCAGAAACATTTTTAAATTTGTACATTTAGTCACTATCATTATACACTCTAGGCATTCCTAGATTATACCATCTCAGTCTTTATTGTCTATCTTTCTTTCTGATTTCATCTGTGCAAGACCTCAATTTTGAGGCTTGCCCTTACAAACCTTATTTCTGTAATAGCAAACTGAACCTACTTACGATTAGTGCCTAAGAGTCATTCTCCAGAAAATCTCTGCTGTTGCTCAAATGTGGTCTTCGTCTAAGCCAAACTCTGATCCGCCCCCCTACGTGGGACATAATTTCCAGGGATGTAAGCCTGGTTCTGACATCATGAAACATCACTGGCCCTGGCATCACAGGACATAATTGGCCCTGGCATCATGGGACACAAATCCCAAGGATAAGACTGGCCCTGGCATGGTGGAGTAACTGACCAAAAAGGAGAAAAGAAATAGAATTTTGTGGCTAAGAGATTTCAAATCAAGTTGAGAGGTCATTCTGGAGGTTACGCTTATGCAAGTTTCAACCAGATATTACTTTTCTTAAAATTTTTAAATTTTATTTTGTTTTTTTAAATACCAAAAAAATACCAAGTAAACGCAAACATTCCTGTTTTGATCATTCTGTTCTACATATATAATCAGTAATTCATAATATCATCACATAGTTGCATAGTCATCATCATGATCATTTCTTGGAACATTTGCATCTATTCATAAAAAGAAATAAAACGAAAACAGAAAAAAAAATTATACATACCATACCCCTTACCCCTCCCTTTCACCAATCACTAGCATTTCAAACTAAATTTATTTTAACATTTGTTCCCCCTATTATTTTTTATCTATTTATTTTTTTAAATACAAAAAAACAACAAATAAATGCAAGCATTCCTTTCTACATATATAATCAGTAATTCACAATATCATCACATAGTTGCATATTCATCATTTTGATCATTTCTTAGAACATTTGCATCAATTCAGAAAAAGAAATAAAAAGACAACAGAAAAAGAAATAAAACAAAAACACAAAAAAATATATTTTTATATATATACCATACCTCTTACCCCTCCCTTTCATTGATCACTAGCATTTCAAACTAAATTTGTTTTAACATTTGTTCCCCTATTATTTATTTTTATTCCATATGTTCTACTCGTCTGTTGACAAAGTAGATAAAAGGAGCATCAGACACAAGGTTTTCATGATCACACAGTCACATTGTGAAAGCTATATCATTGTACAATCGTCATCAAGAAACACGACTACTGGGACACAATTCTACATTTTCAGGCAGTTCCCTCCAGCCTCCCCACTACATCTTCAATAACAAGGTGATATCTACTTAATGCCTAAGAATAACCTCCAGGATAACCTCTCGACTATGTTTGGAATCTCTCAGCCACTGACACTTTGTCTCATTTCTCTTTTCCCCCTTTTGGTCGAGAAGGTTTTCTCAATCCCTTGATGCTGAGTCTCAGCTCATTCTAGGATTTGTGTCCCACGTTGCCAGGAAGGTCCACACCCCTGGTAGTCATGTCCCACGTAGACAGGGGGAGGGTGGTGAGACTGCTCGTTGTGTTGGCTGGAGAGAGAGGCCACATCTGAGCAACAAAAGAGGTTCTCTTGGGGGTGACTCTTAGGCCTAAATTTTAAGTAGACTTGACCTATCCTTTGTGGGGTTAAGTTTCATATGAACAAACCCCAAGACTGGGGGCTCAGCCTATAGCTTTGGATGTCCACACTGCTTGTGAGAATATCAAGAATTCGACTTGGGGAGTTGAATTTTCCCCCGTTCTTCCCATTCCCCGAAGGGGACTTTGCAAATACTTTTCCAGTCACTGATCAAATCACTCTGGGATTCGTCGGGGCATCACCGTGGACAAACCAATAAAACCTCATGTCCTACCCAAGGTTCCATGTACTTACGTTGTTCAACCAACTATCTACATAAGTTATATTAGGAAATGCACTAGTCAAAATATAAATTTTGTATGAAATAAACATTTTTTGCTTTAGTGTCACACATAAGTTAAAATTTTAAAATATTAATTACCATCTATTTTCAACACCCTGCAGTAATGACATTCCTTTGTTCTTCCTCACGCAGAAACATTTTTAAATTTGCACATTTAGTCACTATCATTATACACTCTAGGCATTCCTAGATTATACCATCTCAGTCTTTATCGTCTATCTTTCTTCCTGATTTCATTTGTGCAAGACCTAAAGTTTGAGGCTTGCCTTTACAAACCTTATTTCTGTAATAGCAAACTGAACCTACTTATGATTAGTGCCTAAGAGTCATTCTCCAGAAAATCTCTGCTGTTGCTCAAATGTGATCTCTGTCTAAGCCAAACTCTGATCTTCTCCCCTACATGGGACATAATTTCCAGGGATGTAAGCCTGGTTCTGACATCATGAAACATCACTGGCCCTGGCATTGTAAGACGTAAGTCCCAAGGATGAGCCTGGCCCTGGCATCATGGAACACAAATCCCAAGGATAAGACTGGCCCTAGAATAGTGGATTAACTGACCAAAAGGGAGAAAAGAAATGGAATTTTGTGGCTAAGAGATTTTCATATCAAGTCGAGAGGTCATTTTGGAGGTTACACTTATGCAAGTTTCAACCAGATATTGCAAATGGCCACAATATGGCCAACCCCAAACAGCAGTGTTCCTGGAAACCCTGAAAGATATCCTGGGCTCTACAAAATTTTACTTATTAAGTTCATTTTTCTGAGACATAAAACCTCCAGATAGTTCCAATGCCAGAGAAGCTCTGAAACCCAGAGATACTGGACTCTTCACGAATAACAAATGGTTTCATCCTTTTGCCCCTTAATTACTACACCCCTTTTCAGCCTTGAAGCAGTTAGAAGAGTCATCGTGCAGATATCCCTCAAGATTGAGAAATAATTATCAAACAAGAGGGAGGACTTGTAAATGAGAAATTAGGATTTAAGGGCTGATTTTCCTTGCTGAATCATTATATAGATATTCCTTTTTGTTTTCTGCTATATTGGAGTAGACCAAGGGAAATACCTGAAATCTCTAAGCTGTAATCCAGCTTCCTTGATCTATGATGCTGATTGTATAGCCTTTATCTTCTACCCCTGTGCCTGTAAAAATTTTGTGACTAACCTTTATTTTACCCATTTATCCAGTTTTTCAACTTGAGTCTTGTGATCACTGAGGAAAGCCCCCAATGTTTATTTATGAAGGGACTTGTTTCAGTCCAGAACTAGCCTACCCCAAGTCCAAAACCGGTTCTAGCCAAAGTGGGCCTGCCTGACATGCAAGTAGCTTAGACTTTAACCTACAAGTCCCTTAGACCTCCTTGCACCATTTTCTTACATACGTTCTGTGACTAAGCATGCTCAATAATTAGATCACCTCTAATTACTTCATCTGGGGCCACTGTGCTCATTACCTTAAACCCTGCCTATCTTTTTCTCTAATAAAACTATTAGACGTACTGCAGTTTGGGGAGACAGATTTTGGGCCACTAGGCCATCTGCTCTCCTACTATGTGCCTAGTAATACTCTTTCTCTCTTTGAAACCCCAATGCCCTCAGGAATTGGTTGACTGCTTCAGGCAAAAGAATCTGTGGTCAAGCCCTCAATCTTGAAGTTTGCCCCTATGAAACTTATTCCTGCAAAGGATAGGTTAAGCCTACTTAAACTAAGCCTAAAAGTCACCCCCAGAGAAACTTTTCTGTTACTCAGATGTGCCTCTCTAAGCCAACTCAGCAGATGAATTCACTACCCTCCCCACTACGTGGGCCATGACTCCCAGGGGTGTAAATCTCCCTGACAACATGGGGCAGAAATCCTGGGATGAGTTGGGACCTGGCATCAGGGATTGAGAAAGACTTCTGGACCCAAAGAGGAAAGAGAAAAATGAGACAAAATAAAGTTTCAGTGGCTGAGGGATTTCAAATAGAGTTGAGAGGTTATCCTGGAGGTTATTCTTATACATTATATAAATATCCCTTTTCAGTTTATGGTGTATTGGAGTGACTGGAGGGAAGCACCTGAAACTGTTGAGCTGTGCTTCAGTAGCCTTGATTTGTGAAGACAATTGTATAAAGATATAACATTTACAGTGTGTTCTAGTTTGCTAGCTGCCAGAATGCAATATACCAGAAACGGAACGACTTTTATAAAGGGGAATTTAATAAGTTGCTAGTTTATAGTTCTAAGGCCGAGAAAATGTCCCAATTAAACAAGTCTATAGAAATGTCCAATCAAAGGCATCCAGGGAAAGATACCTTGGTTCAAGAAGGCCAAGGAAGTTCAGGGTTTCTCTTTCAAGTGAGAAGGCACATGGTGAACACAGTCACGGTTTCTCTCTCGGCTGGAAAGGCACATGGTGAACACGGTGTCATCTGCTAACTTTCTCTCCTGGCTTCCGGTTTCATGAAGCTCCCCGGGAGGCATTTTTCTTCTTCATCTCCAAAGGTCGCTGGTTCGTGGACTCTCTGCTCTGTGGTGCTGCTCTCTCTGAATCTCCTATTCTCCAAAATGTTTCCTCTTTTATAGGACTCCAATAAACCAATCAAAACTCACCCAAATGGGTGGAAACATGTCGCCCCCTAATGCAGTTTAACAACCACTCTTGACTAGATCACATCATCCAGGGAGATGATCTGATTACAGTTTCAAACATACAGTATTGAATAGGGATTATTCTACTTTTATGAAATAAGATTTTGGTTAAAATATGGCTTTTCTAGGGGGCATACATCCTTTCAAACCAGCACACAGTGTGACTGTGTGATTGTGAAAACCTTGTGTCTGATGCTCTGTTTATCCAGGGTATAGAGAGATGAGTAAAAAAACACTAATAAAAAATAAATATTAGGGGGGATAAGGGGTAAGATAAATTGGGTAGATGGAAATACTAGTGGTCAATGAGAGGAAAGGGTAAGGGGTATGGGATGTATGAGTTTTTTCCTTTTCCTTTTTCTGGAGTGATGCAAATGTCCCCAAAAATGATCATGGTGATGAACACACAACTATACGATGATATTGTGAGCCACTGATTGCACACCGTGTATGCAATGTGTGTGTGTGACGATTTCTCAGTAAAAATATTTTTTAAAAAAAGAATCTGCTGCCGTTGTCCAGTAACACTGCCACATCAAGGGACTACCTGGGCTCTCGGGGCAGCCTTGCTCCCCATTCAGGGCTCAGCGTGGTCTCAGGCCCAGTGTCCAGCTCTCCTGCATTTAGGACAGGGCCCTGGAACTTCTTTTATTCTTGGGGGGCATTGTCGTGTCCAGTGCCCTGAGTCTCCACGGGGCTCCAGGCAGCTTCTGCCCAGGGGGGCCCTGAGACGGCTGCTTACTGTTTACAGCTAGAGCTATGAGCCTCACCTTAGTCCCGTCTCTCCTTGCTTTCTCTTCCTCTGCAGTCCTGTCCTGGTTATTAAAGACAGAAAAGGCAGAATTCATAAGGTTACTCACAGATGTTTGGGGCCCAATGGCATTTTTTTTGCAGGTTTTTTCTTTCTTATGATTGAAGCTAGCTGGTCTATAATGTAGGTGTTCAACTTAATTTGCCCTTTTTTTAGAATTTGGATCTACACTGGTATACTCTTTTATGGCTTCTATAAGCTTCTTTTGGAATAGAGCAGGGTTTTCCCTGTTTTCCTAAGTTATGCTCTATAGCATGTTGTAATTTACAGGCTTGATAATACTTATTTTTCATATCTTTTATTAAGCCGGTAACCATATATTCCCTTCTTGGGAAACTTGGCAGATTGGCTGGGGGAGAATGAAAAGAACACAGGCAGAGAACAGCAAACTTATGTATCGCGCTGATAACTCCCCCAGGAAAAGAAATTGCTAAATGTATCCGGGAGGACAAGGTAAAACTGCTTGGGAGAGAGTCTGTAAGCTGTGGTCACAGGTAAATAAAGACTTTTGGACCATACCGTCCATCCAAAATGCACAATTAGTGGCTCACATTATCATCACATAGTTGTATATTCATCACCATCATCATTTTTAGAAACTTTGCATCACCCCAGAGAAAGAGGTAAAAGAAAAAAGAAATAACTCATGCATTCCAAACCCCTTACCCTTCCTTCTCATTGACCACCAGTATTACAACCCACCCAATTTTTTTTTTACCCGTTATCCGCACCACCACTATTGTTCATTTGTTTTTGTCCTTATTTTTTTTGCTCATCAGTCCATAGCCTGGATAAAGGGAGCATCAACCACAAGGTTTTCACAATCACATGGTTACATTGCAAAAGCTATGCAGTTAAACAATCGTTAACAAGAATCAAGGCTACTGGAACACCATACTTAAAGGAGATCTCTAAAATGCGTAAGAATAACCTCCCAGATAACTTCTCGACTCTGTTTGAAATCTCTCAGCCACTGAGACTGTGTTGTATCTCATTTCTCTCTTCCCTCTTTTGGTCAAGAATGTTTTCTCAATCCATGATGCCAGATCCCAGTCCATCCCCAGGAGTCCTGTCCCACATTGCCAGGGAGATGTACACCCCTGGGAATCATGGTCCATGTGAGTTCAGCTGCTGAGTTGGCGTAGAGAGAGAGGCCACGTCTGAGCAACAAAAGAGGCTCTCTGGGGGTGACTGTTGGGCATAATTACAAGTAGGCTTGGCTTCTCCTTTGTAGGAATAAGTTTCATAGGGGCAAGCCCCAAGATCAAAGGTTCAGCCTATTGAATTGGTTGTCTTCAATTCCTGAGAGAATAATCAGGAATTCTCCAAATGGGGAAATTGAATATTTCGTCCTTTTCCGCTGTCCCCCAAGAGGACTTTGCAAATGATTTTTTATTCTCTGCCCAAATTACTCTGGGATATATCAGGGCATCACATTAACCTGGACAAACCAACAAGATCTCAATCCCTAGTCAAGATTTCATGTGGTTATAGCATTCAACTAAACTGACCATACAAATTAAATTAGATAGTGTGCTACCAAAAATACAAATTTTGCACTAAATAAAAATCTCTTCCTTTGGTCTCAAATAGGAGTTGAAGTTTTAAAATATAGACCATATCATCCTTTACCCTGTATTCTGATGTACTTTAGTCCTATCCAAGTCAGCTTCATTCATAACTAGTTGAAATCTGATCACCTTTTCAAACTTTTTAACAATTGCTGTATGGGATAATACTGACTTTCACAGCTTCAGTGCTCTAACTCTGAGTCTCAGCTGTCACACAGATACCCGAAGTTCCAGGGAATTACCAGATTATACACAAATAGCTCAGCATCTCAGAATTTAGAAACAACTTACAATTCTGGAATAGATGGGACTGCTGTAAGAACTTACAGTCTAAGACCCTTTACAACAGGCCCCAACCTGAAAACCCAGGCTCTCGACTTCTCTTCTCTGAGTTTGTATATTGTAATTAGTTCATATGAGCGAGACGTGATAATATTTGTCTGTTTGTCTCTGACATTTTATTCAGTATACAGTCCTCAAGGTTCATTCACCTAGTTGCATGCCTCACATCATTTCTGCTCAAGGCCACTCAGTAGTCCATTGTATGGAAACACCACAGTTCCCCCTTCCATTCCTCAGTCTTTGTACCTTAGGCCACCTCCATCCATTATAAATCATAAGCACTGCGGCCATAAGCACCAGTGTGCAAATGTCCATTTGCGTCCCCACTCTTAGTTCCTCCAGGTATACACCTAGCAATGGGGTTTTAGATTATACGGCAACCTCACCCCCAGCCTCCTGTGGAACCCCCACACTCCCTCCAAGGGGCTGCACCTCTCAGCTTCCCAACTGACAGTGAATAGGTACATCTCTTTCTCCACATCTTGTCCAGCACTTGAAACTCTCTTCCTTTTTTTTTTTTTTTTTTTTTGTATGCTGTACGGTGTGGGCACGTTTTATTCTTTTTCCATGTGAGTATCCTGCTATTGAAGCACCATTTGTTGGATTTTTTTTATTTGTTTGTTTTTGTTGGTTTCTTTTGTTTATTTGTTTTGGGAAGTGCATGGGCTGGGAATTGAACCCGTGTCCTGCATGGCAGGCGACAATTCTACCACTGAGCTACCCTCGCATCCCTCTCTGGTCATTTTTTAAAAATGTCTTTATTTTTTCATAAAAAAATGAATATAGTTGTATATTCATCATCATGATCATGTCTTAGAACATTTGCATCAATTCAGAAAAAGAAATAAAAAGAAAACAAAAAAAATTCATACATACCATACCCCTTACATTGATCACTAGCATTTCAATCTACTAAATTTATTTTAACATTTGTTTCCCCTATTGTTTATTTATTTTTAATCCTTATGTTTTCTCATCTGTCCATAAGGTAGATAAAAGGAGCATCAGACACAAGGTTTTCACAATCACACAGTCACATTGTGAAAGCTATATGATTATACAATCATCTTCAAGAAACATGGCTACTGGAACACAGCTCCACATTTTCAGGCAGTTCCCTCCAGCCTCTGTTACACCTTAACTAAAAAGGTAATACCTATTTAAGGCATAAGAATAACCTCCAGGATAACTTCTTGACTCTGTTTGGAATCTCTCAGCCACTGACACTTTATTTATTTATTTATTTATTTTTAACTTTTTTTTATTAATTAAAAAAATTAACAAACAAAACATTAAGATATCATTCCATTCTACATATACAATCAGGTATTCTTAATATCATCACATAGTTGCATATTCATCATTTCTTAGTACATTTGCATCGATTTAGAAAAAGAAATAAAAAGACAACAGAAAAAGAAATAAAATGATAATAGAGAAAAAAAAGACTATACATACCATACCCCTTACCCCTCGCTTTCATTTACCATTTCAAACTGAATTTATTTTAACATTTGTTCCCCCTATTATTTATTTTTGTTCCATATGTTCTACTCTTCTGTTGATATAGTAGCTAAAAGGAGCATCAGACATAAGGTTTTCACATTCACTCATTGTGAAAGCTGTATCATTGTTCAATCATCATCAAGAAACATGGCTACTGGAACACAGCACTACATTTTCAGGCAATTCCCTCCAGCCTCTCCACTACATCTTGAACAACAAGGTGATATCTACTTAATGCGTAAGAATAACCTCCAGGATAACCTCTCGACTCTGTTTGGAATCTCTCAGTCATTGACACTTTGTCTCATTTCACTCTTCCCCCTTTTGGTCGAGAAGTTTCTCTCAATCCCTTGATGTTAATTCTCAGCTCATTCTAGGGTTTTTCTCAGTCCCTTGATGCTGAGTCTCAGCTCATTCCAGGATCTCTGTCCCACGTTGCCAGGAAGGTCCACACCCCTGGGAGTCATGTCCCACGCAGAGAGGGGGAGGGTAGTGAAACTGCTCGTCATGTTGGCTGGAGAGAGAGGCCACATCTAAGCCACAAAAGAGGTTCTCTTGGGGGTGACTCTTAGGCCTAAATTTTAAGTAGATTTGACCTATCCTTTGTGGGGTTAAGTTTCATATGAACAAACCCCAAGACTGGGGGCTCAGCCTACAGCTTTGGTTGTCCACACTGCTTGTGAGAATATCAAGAATTCAACTTGGGGAAGTTGAATTTCTCCCCACTCTCACCATTCCCCGAAGGGGGCTTGCAAATACTTTTCCAGTCACTGATCAAATCATTCTGGGATTCATCGGGGGATTGACACTTTATTTTGTCTCATTTCTCTCTTCCCCCTTTCAGCTGTGAAGGTTTTCTCCATCCCTTGGTGCTGAGTTCCAGCTCATTCTAGGATTTCTGTCCCATGTTGCCAGGAAGGTCCACACCCCTGAGAGTCATGTCCCACGTAGACAGGGGGAGGGTGGTGAGTTTGCTTGTTGTGTTGGCTGGAGAGAGAGGCCACATCTGAGCAACAAAAGAGGCTCTCTTGGGGGTGACTCTTAGGCCTAATTTTAAGTAGACTTGACCTATCCTTTGTGGGGTTAAGTTTCATATGAACAAACCCCAAGACTGGGGGCTCAGCCTACAGCTTTGGTTGTCCACACTGCTTGTGAGAATATCAAGAATTCAACTTGGGGAAGTTGAATTTCTCCCCACTCTCACCATTCCCCGAAGGGGGCTTGCAAATACTTTTCCAGTCACTGATCAAATCATTCTGGGATTCATCGGGGGATTGACACTTTATTTTGTCTCATTTCTCTCTTCCCCCTTTCAGCTGTGAAGGTTTTCTCCATCCCTTGGTGCTGAGTTCCAGCTCATTCTAGGATTTCTGTCCCATGTTGCCAGGAAGGTCCACACCCCTGAGAGTCATGTCCCACGTAGACAGGGGGAGGGTGGTGAGTTTGCTTGTTGTGTTGGCTGGAGAGAGAGGCCACATCTGAGCAACAAAAGAGGCTCTCTTGGGGGTGACTCTTAGGCCTAATTTTAAGTAGGCTTAGCCTATCCTTTGTTGGGTTAAGTTTCATGTGAACAAACCCCAAGATTGGGGACTCAGCCTGTGCTTTGATTGTCCCCACTGCTTGTGAGAATATCAAGAATTCTTCACCTGGGGAAGTTGAATATTCCCCCTTTCTCACCATTCTCTCAAGGGGACTTTGCAAATGCTTTTTCATTCACTGTTGAAATCCTTGTGGGATTTATCGAAGCATTGCTCTGGACAAACCTACAAAATCTCATGCCCTACTCAAGGTTCCATGTACTTATGATGTTCAATTAAGCTGTCCACATAAGTTATATTCTCAGGTCATTTTTAAACGTATTATTCACACCCCATACAATCCAACCTAAGAAAAAAATCAATGGCTCCCGGTATAAACACATAGCCATGCCTTCGCTAGCACAGTCTATATGAAGACATTTTCCTCTCCTTCCGCAAAGAATCCCGTACCCCTCCCCCATATCCCCTGCTTATTGCCATTTGGTTTTGGCATATTGTTGCATTATATTCAATGGAAGCATATTACAATGTTACTGTTAACTATAGACCCTAGTTTGCATTGATTGTATTTTTTCCCATATACCATCCCATTTTCAACACCTTGTAGTGTTGACATTCATTTGTTCTCCCTTGTGGAAAAACATTCTTATATTTGTACATTTAATCACCATCTTTGTCCACTTTAGGCACTGATAAGTTTACACCATCTCAGTCTTAATCCTCTAGTCTTCCTTTTTGTGTCCAAATGCTCCCAGCCCTTTTCCCTCCACCATATTCACACTCAGCTTCATTGAGGGTACTTATATTTTGCTGCTGCCATTGGATAGTATTGGACTATCCATTTCTGGATCTTTATAGTCAGTCCTGTTGCACATTCTGTACTCCTTCAGCACCAACTGCCCAATCTCTACTCTCTTTCTATCTCCTGATAACTTGTGCTCTTAACTTAACTCTCAAATTCACTCATGAATGTTAGTTCATGTTAGTGAGACCATACAGTATTTGTCCTCCTGTTTCTAATTTCACTCAGTGTAATATCTTCAAGTCTTATCCACGTTATTACATGCTTCATGACTTCGTACTGTCTTACAGCTACATAATATTCCATTGGATGCATATACCACGGCTTGTTTAGCCACTTATCCATTGATGGACATTTGAGTGGTTTCCATCTCTTGGCTATCATGAATAATGCCACTATAAACATCAGTATGCAAATGTCCGTTTGCGTCCTCGCTTTCAGTTCCTCTGAATATATACCTAGTAATGAGATTGCTGGATCATATGGCAATTCTATACTTAGCTTTGTGAGGAACTGCCAAACTGCCTTGCAGAGGAGTTGCAGCATTCTACATTCCCACCAACAGTGAACAGGTGTGCCTTTTTCTCCACATCCTCTCCAGCACTTGCTGTTTTCTGTGTTGTTTTTTTTAACAACAGCTATATTGGTTTGCTAGGACTGCTGGAATGCAGTATATCAGAAATGGACCAGATTTTTTTAGTGGAATTTATTAAGTTGCAAGTTTACAGTTCTAAGACTATAAAAATGTCCAAACTAAGGCATCTAGGAAATGATACCTTGACTCAAGAAAGGCCAATGGGCCAGGATCACTTCTGGCAGCTGGGAAGGCACATGGCTAGCATCTGCTGGGGTCTTTGGCTTCTCATTTCATACAGCTTCCCCAGGGGCATTTTCTTTCTTCATCTCTGATCATCTCTGCCTGTGTCAGCTCTGAAGATTTTTCCAAGAGTTCTCACTTAAAGGATTCTAGTTAAGCAACCCCACATTGAATGGGTGGAGACACATCTCCATGGAAACCACTTAATCAAAAGACCCCTCCACAATTGGGTGGATCACATCTCCATGGAAACAACCTGGTCAAAAGGTCCTATCATAAACAATATTGAATGAGAATTAAAGAACATGGCATTTCTGAGGCACACAGTAGTCTCAAACTGGCATTATGGCCGTTCTAATGGGTGTGAGATGATATCTCATTGTGGTTTTGATTGGATTTACCTTATAGCCAGGGAAGTTGAGCATCTTTTCATATGCCTTCTAGTCATTTGTATTTCCTCTTCTGAAAAGTGTCTGACCATGTCTTTTGTGAATATTTAAATTTAGTTGTTCGTCTTTTGGTTTTTGAATTGTAGGATCTCTTTATGTATTCTGGATCTTAAATCCTTAACTGATATGCAGTTTCCAGATACTGTTTCCCATTTTGTAGGCTGCCTTTTTACTTTCCCGAGAGAGTTCCTGGATGCACAAAAGTGATTAATTTTGAGAACTTCCTATTTATCTATTTCTTTGTCACCGTTTGCGCTTTGGGTGTAGGGTCTAGGAAATCACCTCCAGTCACAATATTTATATTTCCCTACATTTTCTTTTTAAAGTTTTGTGGTCTTGGTTCTAATGTTTATGTCTTTGATCCATTTTGAGTTAATTTTTGTATAGGGTGTGAGATAGGGGTCTTCTTTCCTTCTTTTGGATATTGCTGTCTAGTTCTCCAAACAACGTTGATTGAAGAGGCTGCTCTGTCCCTGCTGGATTGGCTTGACTGCCTAATCAAAGATCAGTTTTCTGTAGATGAGAAGGTCTATTTCAGAACATTCAGTTAGATTCCATTGGTCAGGATATCTATCTTTATGCCAGTGCCATGCTGTTTTGAGCACTATAGCTTTGTAATATGCTTTAAAGTCATGCAGTGTGACACCTCCCACTTCATTTTTCTTCCTCAAGATATTTTTAGCCGTTTGGGGCACCCTGCCTTTCCAAATAAATTTGCTTATTGGTTTTTCCATTTCTGCAAAGTAAGTTTTGGGGATTTACTTGGTGTTGCATTGAATCTATAAATCAATTTGTGTAGAACTGGCATCTTAACTATACTTAGTCTTCCAATCCATGAACACAATGCCCTTCCATTTACTTAGGCCTTCCATGATTTTTTTTAGCAATTTCTTATAATTTTCTGCGTGTAACTCTTTTGTATCCATGGTTAAATTTATTCCTAAATATTTTATTCTTTTCGTTGCTATTGTAAGTGGAATTTTTTTCTTGACTTCCTCTTCAGATTGATCATCACTGTGTATAGAAGCACAACTGATTTGGGAACATTGATCTTTTACCCTGCCACTTTGCTGTACTCATTTATCAGCTCTAGTAGCTTTGCTGTAGATTTTTCCAGATATTCTAGATATAATATATCATCAGCGAACAGCGAGAGTTTTACTTCTTCCTTCCCAATTTGGATGCCTTTTATTTCTTTTACTTGCCTTCTTGCTCTGCCTAGAACTTCCAGCGTAATGTCCAATAACAATGGTGACACTGGACATCCTTGTCTTGCTCCTTTGATCTCAGGGGGAAAGTTTCAGTCTTTCCCCATTGAGGATGATGTTAGCTGTGGGTTTTTCATATATTCCTTTTATTATGTTGAGGAAGTTCCCTTCCATTCTTATCCTTTGAAGGGTTTTCATCAAGAAAGAATGTTGAATTTTGTCAAATGCCTTTTCTGCATCAATTGAGATGATCATGTGATTTTTCCATTTTGACTTATTGGTATGGTGTATTACATTAATTAATTTTCTTGTATTGAACCATCCTTGCATACCTAGTATAAATCCCACTTAGTCATGGTGTATAATTCTTTTAATGTGCTGCTGGATTTGATTTCAAGTATTTTGTTGAGGATTTTTGCATCTATATTCATTATGGAGATTGGTGTGTAATTTTCTTTTTTTGTAGTATCTTTGTCTGGCTTTGGTAGAATGAATTAGATAGCCTTCCCCCCACTTCAATTTTCTTGAAGAGTTTGAGCATGATTGGTAATAATTATTTCTTGAATTCTTGGTAGAATTCACATGTGAAGCCATCTGATCCAGGAATTTTCTTTTGGGGGAGCTTCTTGACAACTGATTCAATCTATTCACTTGTTATTGGTTTGTTGAGGTCATCTATTTCAATGCTCGTTGTTCTTGACTTTCTATGAAGTTTTCCATTTCATCTTCATTATTTAGTTTATTAGCATATAGTTTCTCATAGTATCCTCTCATTTCCTCCTTTATTTCGGTGTGATCAGTGCTTATGTACCCTATTCTAATTTTATTTATTTACATCCTCTCTCTTTTCTCTTGTTAGCCTAGCTAGGGATCCATTGATTTTATTCATTTTCTCAAAGAACCAACTTCTGGCTTGTTGATTTTCTTGATTGTTTTCATATTCTCAATTTCATTTATTTCTGCTCTAATCTTTATTATTTCTTTCCTCTTGTTTGCTCTGGGATTAATTTGCCATTCTTTCTCTAGTTCTTCCAGGTGAACAGTTAATTCCTTGGTTTTCGCTCTTTCTTCCTTTTGAATATAAGCATTTTAGGGCAATAAATTTCCCTCTCAGTACTGCCTTTGCTGCATCCCATATGTTTTGATATGTTGTGTTTTCATTTTCATTTGCCTCAAGATATTTATTGATTTCTCTTGGAATTTCTTCCTTGACCCACTGGTTGTTTAAGAGTGTGTTCTTTAGCTTCCATTTGTTTGTGAATTTTCTGGCCCTCTGACTGTTATTGATTTCCAGCTTCATTCTGTTATGGTCCAATACAGTGTTTTGTGTAATTTCATCTTTTTAAATTTATTGAGACTTGCTTTGTGAGCCAGCATATGGTCTATCCTTGAGAATAATCCATGAGCACTTGAGGAAAATATGCATCCCACTGTTGTGGGGTATAATGTTCTATAAATATTTGTTAAGTCTGGTTCATTTATTGTATTATTCAAAATCTCTCCTTCCTTATTTATCCTCTGTATAGGTCTTTTATCCATTGATGAGACTAATGTATTGAAGTCTCCCTCTATTATTGTAGAGGTGTCTTCATCCTTCAATGTTGTCAGTGTTTGCTTCATGTATTTTTGGGGCACTCTGGCTTGGTGCATATTTATGATTGGTATGTCTTTTGGATGAATTTTGCCTTTTATTAATACATAGTGTCTTTGTCTCTTTTCATTGCTTTACATTTGAAGTCTAAAATTTGTCAGATATTAGTATAACTATCCCCATTCTTTTCTGGTTGTTGTTTGCATGAAATATCTTTTTCCAACCTTTCACTTTCAATCTGTTTTTGTCCTTGGATCTAAAGTAAGTCTCTTGTAGACAGCATATAGATGGGTCTTGCTTTTCAATCCATTCTTGCAGTCTTTATTTTTTGATTGGGAAGTTTAATCCATTAACATTTAATGTTATTATTAAGGCCTTTTCTCCCAATTTGTCTTTCAGAGTCATATTTTTTTCCTCTACTGATTGTTCTAGTTGGCTAGCTGTCATAATGCAATATACCAGAAATGGAATAGCTTTTAAAAGGGGGACAGTTCACAGTTCTAAGGCAGAGAAAATGTCCCAATTAAAACAAGTCTATAAAAATGTCCAATGTAAGGCATCCAAGGAAAGATACCTTGGTTCAAGAAGGCTGATGACATTCAGTGTTTCTCTCTCAGCTGGAAGGGCACATGGCAAACATGGCAGCATCTGCTGGCTTTCTCTCTACACCTCTTATTTCATGAAGCTCCCTGGGAGGTGTTTTCCTTCTTTATCTCCAAAAGTCGCTGGTTGGTGGATTCTCTGTTTCATGGTTCTGCAGTGTTCTGAAGATTTCTCCAAAATACTTCTTTTATAGGATTCCAGTCAATCAAGACCCACTTAGAATGGGTGGAAACACATCTCCATCTAATCAAGTATAATACCCACAATTGATTGAGTCACATCTCCATGGAGATAACCTAATCAAGCTTGCAACCTATAGTATTGAATATGGATTAGAAGAAACCATTGCTCCCACAAGACTGATTAGGACTAAAACACGGCTTTTCTAGGGCACATAAATCTTTTCAAACCAGCACACAGATCATCTTAATTTTTATACTATTCTCCAGACCTCTGTCTCCTGTCTTTTCCTATCTGCCTGTAGTACTCTCTTTAATATTTCTTGTAGAACTGGTCTCTTAGTCACAAACTCTCTCAGTGACTGTTTGTCTGAAAATATTTTAACTCCCCCTCATTTTTGAAGGACAGTTTTGCTGGGTATAGAATTCTTGGTTGGCAGTTTTTCTCTTTCAGAATCTTAAATATATCATTCCACTGCCTTCTCACCTGCGTGGTTTCTGCCGAGAAGTCTGCACATAGTCTTATTGAGCTTCCCTTGATTGTGAGGGATTGCTTTTCTCTTGATGCTTTCAGAATTCTCTTTGTCTTTGGCATTTGACAATCTATTTAGTAAGTGTCTTGGGGTAGTTCTATTTGCATTTATGATGCTTGGGGTACACTGCACTTCTTGAATCTGTAATTTTATGTCTTTTGTAAGAGATGGGAAATTTTCAGTGGTTACTTTCCGCATTAGTCTATTTGCCCCTTTTCCATTCTCTTCTCCTTCTGGGACACCCATAACATGTATATTCGTGCACTTCATGTTGTCATTCAGTTTCCTGAGACCCTGATCATATTTTTCCACTCTTCTCCCTATCTGTTCTTTTGTGTGTAGGATTTCAGACATCTTGTCCTCTGTCCTCTAGTTCATTAATCCTTTCTTCTGCTTCTTCATATCTGCTGTTGTAGGTCTCCATTGTTTTTTCTTTCTCTTTTGTTGTGCCTTTCATTCCCATAAGTTCTGCCATTTGTTTTTTCAAGCTTTCAAGCTCTTTGTGTTTACCCAATGTCTTCCTAATACCCTTCATCTTCTCTTTTGCTACACCTTCCCTCAACTCTTTGATTTGGTTTTTTGATGTGATTTTGCATGTCTGTTAGAACATTCTTAGTAAATTGTTTCAACTCTTATTTCTCATTTGAAATGTTGATTTATTCCTTTGACTGGGCCATATCTTCAATTTTCCTAGTGTGACTCATTTTTTCTGGTGTCTAGGCATTTGATTTCCTTAATTAGTTTATTTTGAAGGTCATTTTCACTCTTTTACCTAGGGTTTTATTTTTGGTTGGCTTTGTTCTCTGTTTGTTCTTTGGCATTCAGTTCAGGTTATTTCAGGCCTCTAGTGTTCTAGTTTGCTAGACACCAGAATGCAATATACCAGAAACAGAATGGCTTTTAAAAAGGGGAATTTAATAAGTTGCTAGTTTACAGTTCTAAGGCTGAGAAAATGTCCCAATTAAAACAAGTCTATAGAAATGTCCAATCTAAGGCACCCGGGTAAAGATACCTTAGTTCAAGAAGGCTGATGAAGTTCAATGCCTCTCTCTCAGCTGGAGGGCACATGGCGAACATGGTGGCATCTGCTGGCTTTCTCATGGCTCTACAAAAAGGACTCTCTCCAAAATGTTTCCTCTTCTAAAGGATTCCAGTAAGCAACTTCACCTTCAATTGGTAGAGACACACCTCCATGGAAACAATCAAAATGCTACCACCCAGCAATACTGAATGAGAATATGGTTTTTCTGGGGTCCACCAGAGATTCAAACCAGCACATCTAGCAAAGCTTCTGTTTAACTCATCATAATTTTTTTTTTATTAATTAAAAAAAGAATTAACAAAACAATTAGAAATCATTCCAATCTACATGTACAATCAGTAATTCTTAATAACATCACATAGTTGCATATTCATCATTTCTTAGTACATTTGCATCGATTTAGAAAAAGAAATAAAAAGACAACAGAATAAGAATTAAAACAATAATAGAAAGAAAAAAAACAAAAAAAACAAAAAAAAAAAACCTATACCTCACATGCAGCTTCATTCAGTGTTTTAACATAATTGCATTACAATTGGGTAGTATTGTGCTGTCCATTTCTGAGTTTTTATATCCAGTCCCGTTGTACAGTCTGTATCCCTTCATCTCCAATTATCCCTTCTCTTTTTTTTTTTTTTTTTTAATTAACGGAAAAAAAGAAATTAACCCAACATTTAGAGATCATACCATTCTACACATGCAATCATTAATTCTTAACATCATCACATAGATGCATGATCATCATTTCTTAGTACATTTGCATTGGTTTAGAAGAACTAGCAACATAACCGAAAAAGATATAGAATGTTAATATAGAGAAAAAAATAAAAGTAATAATAGTAAAATCAAAACAAAACAACACAAAACAAAACAAAAACCTATAGCTCAGATGCAGCTTCATTCAGTGTTTTAACATGATTACTTTACAATTAGGTATTATTGTGCTGTCCATTTTTGAGTTTTTGTATCTAGTCCTGTTGCACAGTCTGTATCCCTTCAGCTTCAATTACCCATTGTCTTACCCTGTTTCTAACTCCTGCTGAACTCTGTTACCAATGACATATTTCAAGTTTATTCTCGAATGTCCGTTCACATCAGTGGGACCATACAGTATTTGTCCTTTAGCTTTTGGCTGGATTCACTCAGCATAATATTCTCTAGGTCCATCCATGTTATTACATGGTTCATAAGTTTATCTTGTCTTAAGGCTGCATAATATTCCATCGTATGTATATACCACAGTTTGTTTAGCCACTCTTCTGTTGATGGAGATTTTGGCTGTTTCCATCTCTTTGCAATTGTAAATAATGCTGCTATAAACATTGGTGTGCAAATGTCCGTTTGTGTCTTTGCCCTTAAGTCCTTTGAGTAGATACCTAGCAATGGTATTGCTGGGTCGTATGGCAGTTCTATATTCAGCTTTTTGAGGAACCGCCAAACTGCCTTCCACAGTGGTTGCACCCTTTGACATTCCCACCAACAGTGGATAAGTGTGCCTCTTTCTCCGCATCCTCTCCAGCACTTGTCATTTTCTGTTTTGTTGATAATGGCCATTCTGGTGGGTGTGAGATGATATCTCATTGTGGTTTTGATTTGCATTTCTCTAATGGCCAGGGACATTGAGCATCTCTTCATGTGCCTTTTGGCCATTTGTATTTCCTCTTCTGAGAGGTGTCTGTTCAAGTCTTTTTCCCATTTTGTAATTGGGTTGGCTGTCTTTTTGTTGTTGAGATGAACAATCTCTTTATAAATTCTGGATACTAGACCTTTATCTGATATATCATTTCCAAATATTGTCTCCCATTGTGAAGGCTGTCTTTCTACTTTCTTGATGAAGTTCTTTGATGCACAAAAGTGTTTAATTTTGAGGAGTTCCCATTTATTTATTTCCTTCTTCAGTGCTCTTGCTTTAGGTTTAAGGTCCATAAAACCGCCTCCAGTTGTAAGATCCATAAGATATCTCCCAACATTTTCCTCTAACTGTTTTATGGTCTTAGACCTAATGTTTAGATCTTTGATCCATTTTGAGTTAACTTTTGTATAGGGTGTGAGAGATGGGTCTTCTTTCATTCTTTTGCATATGGATATCCAGTTCTCTAGGCACCATTTATTGAAGAGACTGCTCTGTCCCAGGTGAGTTGGCTTGACTGCCTTATCAAAGATCAAATGTCCATAGATGAGAGGGTCTATTTCTGAGCACTCTATTCGATTCCATTGGTCGATATATCTATCTTTATGCCAATACCATGCTGTTTTGACCACTGTGGCTTCATAATATGCCTTAAAGTCAGGCAGCGCGAGACCTCCAGCTTCGTTTTTTTTCCTCAAGATGTTTTTAGCAATTCGGGGCACCCTGTCCTTCCAGATAAATTTGCTTATTGGTTTTTCTATTTCTGAAAAATAAGTTGTTGGGATTTTGATTGGTATTGCATTGAATCTGTAAATCAATTTAGGTAGGATTGACATCTTAACTATATTTAGTCTTCCAATCCATGAACACGGTATGCCCTTCCATCTATTTAGGTCTTCTGTGATTTCTTTTAGCAGTTTTTTGTAGTTTTCTTTATATAGGTTTTTTGTCTCTTTAGTTAAATTTATTCCTAGGTATTTTATTCTTTTAGTTGCAATTGTGAATGGGATTCGTTTCTTGATTTCCCCCTCAGCTTGTTCCTTACTAGTGTATAGAAATGCTACAGATTTTTGAATGTTGATCTTGTAACCTGCTACTTTGCTGTACTCATTTATTAGCTCTAGTAGTTTTGTTGTGGATTTTTCCGGGTTTTCGACGTATAGTATCATATCGTCTGCAAACAGTGATAGTTTTACTTCTTCCTTTCCAATTTTGATGCCTTGTATTTCTTTTTCTTGTCTAATTGCTCTGGCTAGAACCTCCAACACAATGTTGAATAATAGTGGTGATAGTGGACATCCTTGTCTTGTTCCTGATCTTAGGGGGAAAGTTTTCCATTTTTCCCCATTGAGGATGATATTAGCTGTGGGTTTTTCATATATTCCCTCTATCATTTTAAGGAAGTTCCCTTGTATTCCTATCTTTTGAAGTGTTTTCAACAGGAAAGGATGTTGAATCTTGTCGAATGCCTTCTCTGCATCAATTGAGATGATCATGTGATTTTTCTGCTTTGATTTGTTGATATGGTGTATTACATTAATTGATTTTCTTATGTTGAACCATCCTTGCATACCTGGGATGAATCCTACTTGGTCATGATGTATAATTCTTTTAATGTGCTGTTGGATACGATTTGCTAGAATTTTATTGAGGATTTTTGCATCTGTATTCATTAGAGAGATTGGTCTGTAGTTTTCTTTTTTTGTAATATCTTTGCCTGGTTTTGGTATGAGGGTGATGTTGGCTTCATAGAATGAATTAGGTAGTTTTCCCTCCACTTCGATTTTTTTGAAGAGTTTGAAGAGAATTGGTACTAATTCTTTCTGGAACGTTTGGTAGAATTCACATGTGAAGCCATCTGGTCCTGGACTTTTCTTTTTAGGAAGCTTTTGAATGACTAATTCAATTTCTTTACTTCTGATTGGTTTGTTGAGGTCATCTATGTCTTCTTGAGTCAAAGTTGGTTGTTCATGTCTTTCCAGGAACCCATCCATTTCCTCTAAATTGTTGTATTTATTAGCGTAAAGTTGTTCATAGTATCCTGTTATTACCTCCTTTATTTCTGTGAGGTCAGTAGTTATGTCTCCTCTTCCATTTCTGATCTTATTTATTTGCATCCTCTCTCTTCTTCTTTTTGTCAATCTTGCTAAGGGCCCATCAATCTTATTGATTTTCTCATAGAATCAACTTCTGGCCTTATTGATATTCTCTATTGTTTTCATGTTTTCAATTTCATTTATTTGTGGTCTAATCTTTGTTATTTCTTTCCTTTTGCTTGCTTTGGGGTTAGCTTGCTGTTCTTTCTCCAGTTCTTCCAAATGGATAGTTAATTCCTGAATTTTTGCCTTTTCTTCTTTTCTGATATAGGCATTTAGAGCAATAAATTTCCCTCTTAGCACTGCCTTTGCTGCGTCCCATAAGTTTTGATATGTTGTGTTTTCATTTTCATTCGCCTCGAGGTATTTGCTAATTTCCCTTGCAATTTCTTCTTTGACCCAGTCGTTGTTTAGGAGTGTGTTGTTGAGCCTCCACGTATTTGTGAATTTTCTGGCACTCTGCCTATTATTGATTTCCAACATCATTCCTTTATGGTCCGAGAAAGTGTTGGGTAAGATTTCAATCTTTTTAAATTTGTTAAGACTTGCTTTGTGACCCAGCATATGGTCTATCTTTGAGAATGATCCATGAGCACTTGAGAAAAAGGTGTATCCTGCTGTTGTGGGATGTAATGTCCTATAAATGTCTATTAAGTCTAGTTCATTTATAGTAATATTCAGGTTCTCTATTTCTTTGTTGATCCTCTGTCTAGATGTTCTGTCCCTTGATGAGAGTGGTGAGTTGAAGTCTCCAACTATTATGGTATATGAGTCTATTTCCCTTTTCAATGTTTGCAGTATATTCCTCACGTATTTTGGGGCATTCTGATTCGGTGCGTATATATTTATGATTGTTATGTCTTCTTGTTTAATTGTTCCTTTTATTAGTATATAGTGTCCTTCTTTGTCTCTTTTAACTGTTTTACATTTGAAGTCTATCTTGTTGGATATTAGTATAGCCACTCCTGCTCTTTTCTGGTTGTTATTTGCATGAAATATCTTTTCCCAACCTTTCACTTTCAACCTATGTTTATCTTTGGGTCTAAGATGTGTTTCCTGTAGACAGGAAACACAGGATATAGAAAACAGGATATAGAAGGATCCTGTTTTTTAATCCATTCTGCCAATCTATGTCTTTTGATTGGGGAATTCAGTCCATTGACATTTAGTGTTATTACTGTTTGGATAATATTTTCCTCTAACATTTTGCCTTTTGTATTATATATATCATATCTGATTTTCCTTCTTTCTACACTCTTTTCCATATCTCTCTCTTCTGTCTTTTTGTATCTGACTCTAGTGCTCCCTTTAGTATTTCTTGCAGAGCTGGTCTCTTGGTCACAAATTCTTTCAGTGACTTTTTGTCTGAGAATGTTTTAATTTCTCCCTCATTTTTGAAGGATAATTTTGCTGGATATAGGAGTCTTGGTTGGCAGTTTTTCTCTTTTAGTATTTTAAATATATCATCCCACTGTCTTCTAGCTTCCATGGTTTCTGCTGAGAAATCTACACAAAATCTTATTGGGTTTCCCTTGTATGTAATGGATTGTTTTTCTCTTGCTGCTTTCAAGATCTTCTCTTTCTCTTTGACCTCTGACATTCTAACTAGTAAGTGTCTTGGAGAACGCCTATTTGGGTCTAATCTCTTTGGGGTGCGCTGCACTTCTTGGATCTGTAATTTTAGGTCTTTCATAAGAGTTGGGAAATTTTCAGTGATAATTTCTTCCATTAGTTTTTCTCCTCCTTTTCCCTTCTCTTCTCCTTCTGGGACACCCACAACACGTATATTTGTGCGGTTCATATTGTCCTTGAGTTCCCTGATACCCTGTTCAAATTTTTCCATTCTTTTCACTATAGTTTCTGTTTCTTTTTGGAATTCAGATGTTCCATCCTCCAAATCACTAATTCTATCTTCTGTCTCTTTAAATCTATCATTGTAGCTATCCATTATTTTTTCTATGTTTGCTACTTTATCCTTCACTTCCATAAGTTCTGCGATTTGTTTTTTCAGTTTTTCTATTTCTTCTTTATGTTCAGCCCATGTCCTCTTCATGTCCTCCCTCAATTTATCGATTTCATTTTTGAAGAGGTTTTCCATTTCTGTTCGTATATTCAGCATTAGTTGTCTCAGCTCTTGTGTCTCATTTGAGCTATTGGTTTGTTCCTTTGACTGAGCCATATTCTCAATCTTTTGAGCGTGGACAGTTATCTTCTGCTGCTGGCGTCTGGGCATTTATTCAGATTTCTCTTGGTGTTGGACCCAGCAAGGTTGTAATATTTTTCTGTGAAATCTCTGGGTTCTGTTTTTCTTATCCTGCCCAGTAGGTGGCGCTCGTGGCACCCGTTTGTCTGCGGGTCCCACCAGTAAAAGGTGCTGTGGGACCTTAAACTTTGGAAAACTCTCGCCGTCCTGGTGGTTCGCTAGCCGAAACGGCTTGAGCCGGCCCGGGGTCCGAACGCAGGGAGGGTTGCTGGTCGCCGCAGCCAGGGAAAGAGCCCGTCCGAATTTCCTAGTCAGCCCTGGGCAACAAGCGTGGCGGGAGGGCGCCAGCGGCAGCGGCCTGCCCGAGAGAGTGCACGTTCCCCGGGAGTCACGGGTTTGGAAGGGGCCTCCCCCACCCGTCACCGTTCTCCGCGGCCTGGGGGTTTCCGATCCAATTCTCTCAGTTGGTCCGGGGGCTGCGCGTGGTGTGGGCGCCAGCCGTCTTTGTTTCAGGGGACCACCTCTCCAATTCTCCCAGCCGGCCCGGGAAGGGGGAAGGGAGTAACTCCGGCCGCTTGCCACCCCGCCCGGTAAGGCCCGCGCGCCTCGGCGATCTCACCCGAGCTACTTCTCTCAGCCAGCCAGCCGTTCCAGGATGGGGTACGCTGTCTTTTTTTATCTCTGTTGTGGCTTTGGGCGCTTTCTGTATCGTTTCTACTCCCCTAGTAGGTGTCCTGGAGAAGAAACTAAGATCCGCGCGTCTTACTAAGCCGCCATCTTCCAGGAAGTCCTCATCATAATTTTTGAGCTCTTGTCTTTCTGGTTCTTGTGCTGCTTATTTAGAACCGGTTTTTGAGGAGGGTCTCCTAAGATATTGACTCCAGTCAGAATTCCCCAGACCAGACAGGCCCACATCTTAGGAAGGGCTTGTAACCAGTATCACATTTCCCTGAGGGTGAGACTCCACAGGTTGTCATACTTTCCTTTGAAGCCTCTAGACTCTGTGCATTTCCTATCCTGCCCAGCATGCAGCACTTTGTCAGCCTGCAACTTCTCAGCAGCATAAGGTGATGCCATGCCTTTAATTCTCAGCAGCCTCTCCTTTCCAGTGGTGTGGTTGAGACAGAGGCTGAGGTAGAAAGCGGGCTTAGGGGCTTCTGTTTTGCATCCCCTGGGGCCTGAATTCCCTGAAGGAGAGCCCCACCTTGAGCTGAGCCCCACCTCCCTTTTCTTGGAGAAGATGCACCCTTTAGGGAATTATCCCCATTCATCTAACTAGTTACTTTGCCTCACAGATATGCCTTACTTCCACCCTTGCCATGGCAGTGCTGAAGCCCAAGAATGCCAGCGGTTCTATCTAATGAGGTGTTAAGACATTTAAAAAAAAAAAGAAAGAAAGAAAGAGAGAGAGAGAGAGAGAGAGAGAGAGAGAGAGAGAGAGAGAGAGAGAGAAAGCCTTTTCAAAACAGTTGAAAAAGTGATCAGACATTGAGTAGAGCTATGAATGAAGGTGATCTGGATAGGACTAAGGTATATTTGAAGACTGGGTAAACGATGATATCATCCATGTTTTAAAACTAACTTCTGTGTGAGACTAAAGAGAGAAATGTTAATTCGGGGCAAAGTTTATATTTTGGCTAGTGCATTTCCTAATTTAACTTGTATTGTCAGTTTAATTGAACACCGTTAAGTACATGGAATCTTGAACAGGGCATGAGATTTTGTTGGTTTGTCCAGGTTAGAGTGATGCCCCAATAAATCCCAGAGTGATTTGAACAGTGAATAAAGAGGTATTTGTAAAGTCCCATTGGGGGAATGGGGAGTAAGGGGAAAATATTCAACTTCTCCATTTGGAGAATTTCTGATACTCTCACAAGCAGTGGGGACAACCAAATCAATATGCAGAGCCCTTGATCTTGGGGCTCATCCCTATGAAACTTATCCCTGCAAAAGATAGACTAAGCCTACATAAAATTAGGCCTAAGAGTCTCCCCCAGAGAACCTCTTTTGTTACTCGGATATGGGCTCTTTCTCTCTAAGCTGACACAGTAGGTGAACTTACTGCCCTCCTCACCCCACCCCAACGTGGGACATGACTCCCAGGAGTATAAATCTCCCTGGCAACGTGGGACAGAAATCCTGGGATGAGCTGGGACTCAACATCAAGGGATTGAGAAAACCTTCTCAACCAAAAAGGGGAAGAGAGAAATGTAATAAACTATCAGTGGCTGAGTTATTTCAAACAGCGTTGAGAGGTTATCCTAGAGGTTATTCTTACACATTATATAGATATCCCCTTAGCCTTGATTCTTGAAGATGACTGTATAATGATATAGCTTTTACAATGTGACTGTGTGTTTATGAAAACCTTGTGTCTGATACTCCTTTTATCTAGGGTATGGGTAGAAGAGTAAAAATATGGATAAAAATAAACAATGGGGGAACAAAGGTTAAAATAAATTCAGTAGATTGAAAAATAGTGGTCAGTGAGAGGGGGGACAAGGGGTATGGGATGTATGAGTTTTTCCTTTTTTCTTTTAGAGATGCACATGTTCAAAAAATGATCATGATGATGAATACACAACTATGTGATGACATTGTGAAGCACTGATTGTACACCATGCATAGAATGTTTGTAGGTCAAGAATGTTTGTATGTTTGTTGTGCACAGTAAAAATATTTAAAAAAAAGAAAAGAGCCGGAGTTGGTACAGAGCTCCCTGTGTCCCCAGGCTCTGTGGCCAGCCTTTTTGCAGCATTTTGTGCTTGTCCAACTCAAAAAACTACTAATGTTGTTGGGTTTTTTTCCATCAGCCCTGGCCCCTCTCTGCCATGGCAAAAACTTCCAGGTCCTTTAGTTCTTACTCCTGATTTATCTGTGCTCTGGTCCTGTTTTCAGAAGTCCAGTTTTGTTCATTGATTCTACAGTCGGAGCTTGGTTGAGCTACGTTCCTTCCTCCTAGTAGAGTCTGCTTCTTCTTCCTTTGGGAAAAATAGCCTGCTGTGTCCATGGGGGAGAGGTGCTGGCCTCTGTGGCTTGAGAGACTTACAGTTCTGTGTGGAATCTCAGCCATTCCACCCATTACCGACTGGTGTACAATGTGTATCTGGTCACTGAAGTCCCCCCAACAGTTGTGCCATACAGTTTCTGGCTATTTACTAGCTGCTCTGGAGGACGAGCTAAATGCCACAGCTCACTATGTCACCATCATGGACTGCCCTTCTTCCAATAACTTTTTTTCAATATATATGTAATTTAGGGATCCGACTTGATACAATTGGGAAGCTGCTTAAATAGTTTGGAAAGTTGTTTCTTCTGTGTCTGGTGCTGTGGCCTGAAGTTGGTAGGGCAGGCAGTGAGGAAAGGATGGCGGCGAAAGTGAGGGGTGCCCCCAGGGTGCAAGGACAAACTGGAACCTACAAGGATGAGTAGAACAGAAAAATATAGACTAGAATTCACATTGTTCTTTCAGTACCTCTAAGCCTTCAGTCCCTAAGGTAGAGTTGTCCGTAGGAGAAGCTGTTGCCCTTTATCACTTTGCTAATACACCTGGACCAGGTGTATTAGAGTAAGTAAAAGAAGAGATCTACCAAGAGCTGGCTTTGCTGTGAATCTGGTTGATCCCCCCATGCCAGGGAGGGGTTAGCTTCCAGTAACTTTTAATAATGGTGGCTCAAGTTTGTGATGCCACCTTACTATGGTGTGATAAAGATGTGAGGAGACCATCTCCTCATTTAGGTTCAATAACTTTGAGTCAAAACTCCTTTCTCCTGAGAACAAGCCCCTGGAAGCAGCACTGCTGAACCGTGCACAAGAACTATTCACTAACAGTGACCCCACGGCCATCACACAGCCATGCAGCTGATAGACTGCAAGGTTGCCAAGACACTAGACGTCTCAGAAGAGATGAGCTGGAGCATGGGCTGAGCGCAGGCCTGAAACCCATTACCTTGCCTTTTGGACACCAGCTGTGCCTGGACATAACTGAAAGACCCAGCATGATGGATGTTCTGGCCTGCACGGGCACTCTGGAGGACTCTTGATAATATCATCCAGGTGGTGGTAAAATTGCAAGACTCCATCGGGAAACTGTGTTCTTTCTCAGCCATCATGAAAGCCTTGGAAATACCACAGATCACAAAGTTAGAGAAAACATGGACTGCCCTGTGGCAAAAGTACACCCAAATGGCCATCTTCTATGAGAAGCAGCTGAAACCCTGCAGCAAAGTCCTGCAGGAAGGCAGAGAGTCCATGTGTATTCCCCTAAGCAATGTATCAGTCCCAACTGCTGATGCTTCTTGTGACCTTAATGGACTCTAGGCTGTCACTCTTGAAGGACAGGTGAGGAAGAAATAACCAAAGCTGTGAGATCGTGTTGAACCATCTGACACCAGCCCAATCATGGCGGAGGCTGTAGACGCCTTCCAAATGAATGTCAAGAGACACTGGAAGATTGGAACCATTGTTGACAAACCAGCTAACTTCTACCATTCATGGATTCCCAAGAAGCCAAGGAAAAGAACCATTGTGGAAGAACTGTTAGCTGATTCTGAGTTCAGTAGGTATACTGAAGGAAATACTCAGAGTTCATGGCTGGAAAAGCAGTAAATACAGCAGGAAAGAAAGTTTGAAAGAGGAAGAGATTTCGCAACTAAAATTCACCAAGCAAACCACAGTATTTTACATCTCCTTTTGCTTATTTGCTAAAGATGTTTTAAAAACTCACACCAGGGTGGTGTGATGGTGGCTCAGCAGGCAGAATTCTCGCTTGCCATGCCAGAGACCATGGTTCGATTCCCAGTGCCTGCCCATGCCAAAAATAAATAAATAAATAAATAAATAAAAATATGCCATCGCATAAATAAGTTAAAGTAGACTGGTCCTGTTTATATAAGAATTTTCACACTGACTTCTGGCTCATGAACGCAAGAACAGGTTGAATTATTCAGTTCTTCAAAGCCTACAGTTATGACAAAGTTCTAGAATTTATTATTTTTTAATGTAATTTTATTGAGATATATTCACACCATACAGTCCATCTAAAGTATGCAATCACTGGTTCACAATATCATTACATGGCTATGCATTCATTACCATGACCTAAATGTTCTAAAAACATTTGCATTACTCCAGAAAAAGAAAAAAAAGAAAAAGAAAACCCCAAACATCCAATATACCTTGGATTGTATTATTGACCACTAGTACTGTCTACCTTATTTTAAGACTTACAATAGAGGTAAGTTAACTAAGAAATGTAGTATTGAAAGAGATAGATATATAAGTGTAATATTGAAAGCTAATATATAGTCTAGTTTGCTCGCTGCTGGAATGCAATATACCAGAAACAGAATGGCTGTTAAAAAGGGAAATTTAATAAGATGCTAGTTTACGATTCTAAGCCCGAGAAAATGTCCCAGTTAAAACAATTCTATAGAAATGTTCAATTTAAGGCATCTGGGGAAAGATACCTTGGTTCAGGAAGGCCGATGAAGTTCGGGGTTTCTCAGCTGGAAGGGCACATGGAGAACATGGCAGAGTCTGCTGGCTTTCTCGTGGCTCTACCAAAAGAGGACTCTCTCTAAAATGTTTCCTCTTTTAAAGGATTCCAGCAAGCAACTCCACCTTCAGTGGGTAGAGACATACCTCCATGGAAATCATCTAATCAGAAGTTACCACCCACAATTGGGTGGGCCACATCTTCATGGAATCAAAATGCTCCCACCCAGCAATATTGAATGAGGATCAAAGGGCTTAGCTTTTCTGGGGTCCAGCACAGATTCAGACCGGCACAATATACATACATCAGTGGAAAGAATAAAACATCTGGAAATAGATTCATATAAACATAGGCAACTGACTCTTTTTGCAGTATGGTTATATAGTCATTATCGAAGATCAGGGCTACTGGATTACAGCTCACCAACTTAGGGTATTTCCTTCCAGCTATTCTAAAACACTAAATACTAAAAAGAAAGAGAAAAAAAAAAGATAATTAAAAAAAAAAAGGTGACTCCAGCCCATAGCCGGTGCCAAAGCCGGGACTCAGTCTCCACTCTGCACCCTGTCCCACTCCGGCTACCCGGGGGCAGCAGGGAAGGAAAGGGAGGGGTCTTGACCTCCCCAAGTCCACCACTTGCAGGACAGAGGTCTGTGTGCCGTAGCAGGCACAGCTTCCAGCATCTGTATGCATCACACTGTGGAGTAGAAACACAGCCAGCAGCTGGGGCTCCTACCTCGCCCCTCTAAGATACAAGCCCCCCGCCCCGGATGCAGCTCAGGGGGGGATTAATTGGAATGCTGGATGCACTGCCTTTATTTTGAAAAAGAGAGCATGATGGAGGAATACTCACTCCCTGTGGCCAGGTATCCCATGTGTCCATCAGCTGAGCGTATCTCCACAACAGCTTCTCATCCTTGGGTGTCCTGATGGGGGCAGAAAACCTTAGACTTAGGAGATGTGTTGTTTGTTATACCCTTTGACTCCCAAGCCGGACTCAGAAGGTAGGTGAGCTCACCCAGGCAGCTCTGAGCAGAACCTCTGCTCCTTTTTTCTTGGGCTCCATGAGAAGTAATTGGATGTTTAGGCTAACGAGGGGTTGCTTTGAAGCCACCTGCAAAGGAGGAGGTGTGAGAGGAGTGACAAGAGAGAGGGTCTGTTAGAAAGGCCAAGAGGGAAGATCAGAGAACGTGGAAGAGATTTTTGAGGTGGGTGTCAGACCAGGCACCACAGAGCCCAGGCTTGTCTCAAAATCTCCCTCAGACTGGACTTGAGTGAGAAGCCCAGGACATTCTTCAAAAGCCATCCTTTAGGGTTATAGCAAGGAACAAAGAAGTTGCAGAGGCGGAGGTTTCATTTGGCTGAGGCCAGATTTTTACTTAGGGAGTAAAAAATGGATGACGTTCAGCATGAACACAAGAGCTTGCCTAGTGTAGCCAAGAGGTCAATTGCAAAAAAGAAGGCATGAGAAGAGTGCTAGAAAAATGGTCGCAAGGGAACAGTGAGGAGACAAGATTGGGCAGGGCCAGGGAGGACCAGCCCAGCTAGCTGATCAGGAAAGTTAACAAAACCAACAGAAAGCAGAGAAGGAAGAGACCAGAAAGCAAAGGAGCCAGAGAAAAAGACACTGTGAGTCAGGAATAGAGAGGATGAGAAGACGAGAAGGATAGAAGGGGCAGAGATTTCTGGAGTCAGGTGTCAAGGGCAGTAAGGGAGAGATGGTAGGAGAGTGAATTCCTACGGTGTGGAGTGACCCGAACACCGGCTGGCACACAAAATGCAATCAGGAAAGCCAGGATGAGTATAACAGAGGCAATTAGGGGGAAGATAAGAAGTGAGGGCTGGTGTCTTCTGTTGAAGATGCTCCTGTAAGTTCCTGGCTGCCCCTGGAAGCTTATGGAAGTGTCTGTAATTTTCTCCTGGCTGGCTCGCCAGAATATGTAACCGATGCCCTGCTGCCCCATTCCAGGTTCATTAGTCTCAAAACCAAAAGAATTTAGAGATGAGAGGGCCAGTGGGAATAAATAGTAAAGTTTATTAAACAGAAAGAGAGAGTGTACATGTAAAAGAGGTTAATGCAGACTGCTGAAGGGAGGGACATGAACTGAGTGGAGCAGGCTAGCTTGTTTTATAGGAAAGCTTTGTTGGTAGCAGGTTTCCATAGTTACCTTTGAAAACCAGGTGTCTTCTTTGTGCAGGTTCCCATGGTGACTTTTGAACACTACAGGCTTACACGGTTTTTATCACCCAAGTGCTTGCAGGGTTAGCATCTTTTCAGAAGGAGATAACCATTGATGCTGGTGG
This sequence comes from Tamandua tetradactyla, assembly GCF_023851605.1. Lineage (NCBI taxonomy): Eukaryota > Metazoa > Chordata > Mammalia > Pilosa > Myrmecophagidae > Tamandua > Tamandua tetradactyla. Next base: position 6,882,955 of record NC_135335.1, read on the forward strand.
CAAGCCCATTACATATCCAAAATTTGTCTTGGGGCAGATGTAACAACCCCAGGTGTGCTGGTTTGAAAGTATAGTGTACCCCAGAAAAGCCATGTTCTAACCATGATTCAATATTATAGGGCCGAAACTTTTGATTCAATCATATTACTGGGGGATGTGGCATGCCCAATTGTGGGTGTGATCTTTTGATTAGACGGAGATGTGACCCCACCCATTCAAGGTGGGTCTTAATTAGTGTGCTGGATTCCTTTAGAAGAGGAAACATTTTGGAGAAACCTCAGAGGCAGACACAGACAAACATTCGGAAGAGCCAAATAGACATTTGGAGATTGAGGCAGAAATAGTCCAGGTTCTAAGCAAGGACTCACAGAAATAGCCACAACCTGAAGAAAAGAAATTTCCAGCCCTGACAGATGCTAAATTAAGAAGCAAAACCCAGAGCAGTTATTTAGAAGGCCCACAGACAGTTAGAGAGGAAACCACTGGCAGCAAAATCTGGAAGCAACGGAATCGGGGAAAAGGACCAGCAGATGCCAACCACATGCCTTTCCAGGCCACCCTTCTTTGATTCAAGGTATCTTTCTCTAGATGCCTTAATTAATGGTCTTTGAACTGTAAACTTGTAACTTATTAAATTCCCTTTTTAAAAGTCATTCCGTTTCTGGTATATTGCGTTCCGGCAGCTTAACCAACTAATACACCAGACTTTCTATTATTAACTAAGAGTTTGCTTCAGGCCCATGATTTTACGAGTATTTATGGTTTGGGGAGACTTGGATGGTTTCAGAGGTTTGGGGACTTAAGGGGAAAATTTTTGTCCAGAAAGTTTGCAGCTGAAGTTTGACGTTTGCATTAATTCCTTTGCAGTTAGGTAAGAACCAAGGGGCTTGCAGTTGTCCATTAACTCTTTCAGAGCTGAACAGTAAAGCAGGGACTTGCAGTGTCCTATTTTATCCTGCTTTACTAGGCACAGAAGACCCCTCCTCACAGGGCTCTGCTTGATGTCTCTGTTGGGCAGGGGCGGCCAGGACTCCAGCCTGGGAGTGTGGGCCCAAGAAGCCTCTTAACCTGCTCCCCGTTGCTCAGTGCACCTAGAAAGTCCATTCCCCTCTCAGGCCTCAGTTTCCCTCTCTATAAAGCGAAGGTGTTGAGATAGCTGATGCCTGAGATCTCCTGAGCATTAATGGGCTGAGATTCCTAAAAGTTCCCTTTCATGTCCCCCTCCTTGCTCAAAAGCCTGCTGTGGCTCCCTACTGCCCCAGGACCAACTCCGCACACCTTAGGCTGGCAGGCAAGGCCCTGCAATGGATGCCAGTGCCCTGGCTCATGCCCTACCCGATGGGAGCCTCCACTGTCCTCCAGCTCCTGCCCATGCCTGGGTCACTCCTGTCCCTGGGCCTGAATTCCTGCTGTCTCCTCTGGCCCCCACCCACCTCCCTTCCTCTGTTTCTGAGAACCTCAGCGGAAAAAGCCTGGGAAGTCATCCGGACTGGGTTTGAACTCCAGCTCTGCCACTTACTATGAGGGTGCAGTTTGGACAAGCCCTCGCACTCTCCCCTACCTCTGGGCGGGGCGGGGGTGGTGGTGGTGGCCCTCCCGGTGTGCACACAGGGTCAGTTTCTGCTGCCATCCGCACACCCATTTCCTGGGACGGTAAAGGGAGTGGAGGAGGCAGAAATGAACCAAACCCGGATGCTGCTCTCACAGGAAGAGGGTGCCATCTGGGGGTGTGCGATGAGGGTGCGGAGACAGCTGAGCCAGCCAGACCCCCAAGGACGGTGGCCTGGGGAGAAGCAGATGCTGGAGGCCCCCGGGGCCAAAGTGCTGTGAGCGCGGCAGGGACGCGGCCATGGGCCAGGTGGGTGGGTGGGGGGAGTGCTGGGCAGGGGACAAAGGCTGGGGAGCTGGGGAGAGCCCAGAGAAGCACCATTTGGCCTTAAGGGTGAGCAAGATGGGGAGGGGTGGGGAATGTTCTGGAGAGCCAGGAGATTGCATCAGGGAGGTCCTGGCAGGCCCAGGAAGGTGTGGATTCTGTCTCGAGGGCCACAGGGATCCATTTAGGGATTTGCACCAGGAATGACGGGGCAATCTGGAAGCCTCTCCAGATGGATCTGTGAGCCAGTGGGCGGTGCCAGGCAGGCACAGGGAGGCCAGGCAAGAGGCGGCCACAGCACGCCAGGTGGCTTGGAGTAGGTGTCAGGGCAGGGGCTGTAGGCAGCTGCAGGGGCTTGCAGAGATCTCTGGGTTGAGACCCATCGGGCTCACAGAGGCTCCCTGGAGTTGCAGGAGACCCTCACGCACCTTGAGTTCCTCACACCTGGACCTTGATGCACCCCCCCCAACCGACCAGCTGTCCTGGCTGCTGGGGGTGTCTGAGTGAATGTGGGTCAGACATGGGAACAGGCAGCATCGATACACATGTGAAATACCTGGGGGTGGGGTGCCACGCCTGTGTGCATGCACGTCTGAGTGTGCGGGGACTGTCCAGGCCCTGGGCCCAACCATGGGGCTTATGACATCTATGCAGGGACTGTCGAGCACATCTACATCCCCTCTTCACTGGGGGTTGGAATATTCCCTCTGTTGCTGTAAACCCCTCCTCCAGGAAGTCCTCCAGGATGGATCCTCGAGGTTCAGAACCTTATTTCGTCCTCCCAAATGGGGAAAGGGACATGACCTCCCCAGGCCCGGGGATTGTCATTTGTGGGGTCCTGCTCAGAATTTGAACACGTGGACTGGTGCGTCCATGTATGGACACATGAAGCACCTGGTGGCAGAGGATGGCATTGGGGCGGGAAGAGGGGTGGCTGGCCATGGCATAGCTCCTGCTGTTCTCTCACCTTGGGTCCTGCAGATGGTGGGGGGTCTCTGCCTCAGCAACTCCCATCGCCCCTCTGAGCCCCTCCCTAGTTGCTCCTCCCCTTGCTGGGACCCTGAGCTTTCCTACGTCTCCCCACCCCCACCAAGCTGGCCAAAGAGGAGGCCACCATCTCCCCAACCATGTTGTGCCAACTTTGAGTCAAGGCCCCGTCACAACAGCTCATTGTGAGATTGGGGCTTCCAAACTGAATCGGGGCCAGAGAGAGAAGCAGCAGGCAGGGAGGGCTCCCTGCATACCCAGCCCCTGCCGTGGCCTCTGAGCTGTTGTCCAGGAAATGGGCACCGCAGGTCCGGGTGGCACTGCCTGGCTGGGGCAGCCCCCAGCCCCACAACCCAGAGCCCTCCTGGCACCCAGTCCCTGTCCCTTCCTCCTAGATCCTGGTGATTTCATGTGCAGCTGTTCAGGCCCCAGGATTTTCCACCAGGAACCAGACAGGTGGCCTTTCGCAGCTGGGTCCCCACGGCCCAGGTGCTGCAGGACAGCATTGGACCGGTACAGGGTGAGGTCTCCATCCTGGAACTTGGGGAGCTGCCTGTACAGCCGGGGGTGGCACAGCTCGGTGAGGGGCGCTGATCTTGGCCACCCCCACCAACACGCAGCACCCCCCCACCCCCACCTCATTTTGCAGATGAAGAGACTGAAGCACAGAGAGGTTAAGCGATTTGCCCAAGGTCACAAAGCTGGTAAGCAGCAGAGCCAGCATTTAAAGCCAGGGCTGGCTGGCCCCAAGGCCCTCCCTTTTAATCCTCATTCCTTTCTTGGCAAGGCTTTGCAGTCCTCAAACCATTTCTTTGACCTAGTCTGAGAGCTCGGCATGCTTCATACACTGGCTGGGCCTGAGGACATGGGTGGGGAGAAGGACAAATGGACTGGAATAGACAGGGCCTTCCAGACCTCCCAGCAGGCCTGCCTGACACCCCCCTAGCCCCATTCACCTCCTGGCTGCCCCCTCCCCAGGGAGTGCCTTGGTCTTTCCCTAAGAACTCGGGCATGTCAGAGCCCCAAGGAAGAAGGAAAATGTGCTTCCCCAGCACAGAATTAAAAACCTCACAGCATGCAAAAATGCAAGCCAGAAATCTGCCATCATTAGCAGAGGGCTTAGGCTGGGGAGTGCTTTCCTCTCCTGCCTTATTCCTGCCCACAAGCTGCCTGGGGTGGGCAGCGGGGAGGTGGTTGCAGAACAGGGTTTCCATCCCTCACACAGCTGGGGGAACATCTGCCCAGCACTTAGCAGCTTGCAGAGAGCTTTCACACTAATCGTCTCATCGCTTCTACACAACCACCCTGGCAGATAGGGTAGCAAGTCTTGTTCCGCTTATACACAGGAGGCCAGCAGGCTCAGACAGGTTCGCTCCTGTGCTGGGACCAGGAGACACACAGCCGCTTCAGCCAGCTGGGCTGCCTGGCCCCAGCTCACTTCCTGCAGCCATCCATGCCGGGGAGGGGGCTGGCTTGGCACTGAGCTATGCTGCTTTGGGCTGACCTCCAACACGGAACTTCTGGCTCCAGGGACCCAGGCAGACCTAGTCCTGTGGCTTCCCTGGTGCTCTAGGCTGGGTTTTCCCAGGCTGGCCATTCCCCTTTGTCCACTCCCAGCCTCCACATATCCACGCACAGGTAGCCTCTGTGTATCCATCGGCACCAGTGTATGGTGCTTTTAAAATATATCGCAGTTTTATTGTTACCTAAAATGCATTCTTATAAAATGTACGATTCGCCGTGCTGTGCAGCCATCAGCACTATCGAACCCAGAACATTTTCCCCACCTCTAAAAGAAACCCCAGACCCACTGGTAGTTCCTCCCCAGCCTCTCTACCCCCTCCAGCCCCTGGCAACCACTAATCTGCTTTCTATTTCTATAGATTTGTCTATTTGGGTTATTTCCTATAAATGGAATCATACGATAGGTGGCCTTTTGTGACTGGCTTATTTCACCTCACGTGGTATTTTCAAGGTCCATCCACGCTGTAGCATGTATCAGTGTTTCGTTCCTTTTTTATGGTTGAATATTGTTTCACCGTATGGATATACCACCTTCTATTTATCCTTTCATCGATGGATGAACACTCGGGTCATTTTCACTTTTTAGCTGTTACGAAAATGCTGCTATGAGCATTCATGTACAAATTTTTGCAGGGAAATATGTTTTAATTTCCCTGGGGTAGATTCCTAGGAATGGAATGGTTGGGTCACATGGTAACTCTATGTTGAACATTTTGAGAAACTGCCAAGCAGTTTTCCAAAGTGGCTGTACCATATTACAATCCCACCAGCAATGTATGAGGGTTGCAGCTTGCTCTTATTTTCACCATCACTTGTTACTGTCCATCTTTTTTATTTTGGCCCTCCTGGGTATGAGATACTATCTCATTGCGGTTCTGTGTATGTTGCTTACTTGTCCCAAGCATTGGATTTCAGCTTGTGAAAAACACAACGGCGAGGGAGCGATGTTCTTGACCGTCAGAGGAATCGCAGTTCAGACAGGGAGAGAAGAGACAATAATTCTTCATTCACACATTGATCAATATGTATCAGGCAATGAATGGGATAGATACCAAGGGAGACAGTGAAATAGGTAGAACATAGTCTCCACCCTAGTGGACTTCATAGTTACTCATTTAATGAAGAAGATAAGACCTTCACCAGCAGTCCACCCATCCATCTATCCACCCACCTAGCCATCCACCCATTTGTTTGTCCATCTATCCATCCATCTACCCAAACATCCATCCATTCAACAACCAAACATTCAGCCACCAGTCCATCAAACCACCTACCTATCCATGTATCCACCCATCCACCCAACAACTCATCCACCCACCATTTTGGATTGAATTATGCCTCCCAAAAATATATGTTCAAGTCCTAATCCCCAGTCCTGTGAATGTAATCCTATTTGGAAATGGGATCTTCGAAGATATTTTGGTTAAAATGAGGCCAAACTGGATTAGGGTGAGTCCTAACCCAGAGCCCAGTCCCCTCCCCCCCAGGTGCGGGCACTCACGCAGGAGGACTTGAGGGCACCCGGCAACCAGGTCTCCTTGGTCACCACCTCCTCCTTCCAGCTCTGTCCCTGGTCTGCTACGCAGCGCCCTGGGGAGGGGGCACAGGGGGGTGTGGAGACCCCAGCCCCACAGTGCCCAAGGGAGAGAATCGAGAGAGAGGAACAGAACCCCTCCGCCTGTGACCCCCCACGGCAGGGGGTGGGGGGGTGCAGCCTGGCCCCCGCAATCCCGGTCTGCCTGGAGCAGCCCCCTGCGCCCTTCCCGGCCCTGCCAGCACTCTTCATCCCCTGGACCCCTGAAGGGAGCTGAGGCCGCACCTCGCGCAGGGAAGTTCACGATGGTATACTGCAGCACTGGAAAGAGACAGACAGACAGGCCAATGGAGGAGGACCCCCGACCCTTGCCAGGCAACCCAGGTCCCACCCCCCACCCTGTCCAGGCCCCACTCACTGGTGAGGTGCAAATGCAGCAGGAAATGAGGAAGAGCCCCAAGGCCATATATCGGCTGTCCTGCTCCCCCACCCTCCTGGTCCACCCGCTCCACCCTCCCCACCCACAAGGCGGGACATGCCACCCACCCATCTGCAAGGGCATACACAGCAGGGGTAGGGGCACACTCAGCATCACACACTCACCCCCCATGTACAAACACACACAGGTCATCATGGCCCACAGAGGGCCTGGGCCAGGGAACTCGTTAAAGGATTCTCAAATGAATGAATGAATGAGTGTAAGTTCAATGGACAGATGTGTGCATTTACTCGTCCCCCCGCCGTGATAATAACAGTAGCAAACCTTTAGGTGCTGAGGACCAGGTTGATGACCTCGCATATATGGAACCCCTCATTTTGCAGATGAAGAGACTGAAGCACAGAGAGGTTAAGCGATTTGCCCAAGGTCACAAAGCTGGTAAGCAGCAGAGCCAGCATTTAAAGCCAGGGCTGGCTGGCCCCAAGGCCCTCCCTTTTAATCCTCATTCCTTTCTTGGCAAGGCTTTGCAGTCCTCAAACCATTTCTTTGACCTAGTCTGAGAGCTCGGCATGCTTCATACACTGGTTGGGCCTGAGGACATGGGTGGGGAGAAGGACAAATGGACTGGAATAGACAGGGCCTTCCAGACCTCCCAGCAGGCCTGCCTGACACCCCCCTAGCCCCATTCACCTCCTGGCTGCCCCCTCCCCAGGGAGTGCCTTGGTCTTTCCCTAAGAACTCGGGCATGTCAGAGCCCCAAGGAAGAAGGAAAATGTGCTTCCCCAGCACAGAATTAAAAACCTCACAGCATGCAAAAATGCAAGCCAGAAATCTGCCATCATTAGCAGAGGGCTTAGGCTGGGGAGTGCTTTCCTCTCCTGCCTTATTCCTGCCCACAAGCTGCCTGGGGTGGGCAGCGGGGAGGTGGTTGCAGAACAGGGTTTCCATCCCTCACACAGCTGGGGGAACATCTGCCCAGCACTTAGCAGCTTGCAGAGAGCTTTCACACTAATCGTCTCATCGCTTCTACACAACCACCCTGGCAGATAGGGTAGCAAGTCTTGTTCCGCTTATACATAGGAGGCCAGCAGGCTCAGACAGGTTCGCTCCTGTGCTGGGACCAGGAGACACACAGCCGCTTCAGCCAGCTGGGCTGCCTGGCCCCAGCTCACTTCCTGCAGCCATCCATGCCGGGGAGGGGGCTGGCTTGGCACTGAGCTATGCTGCTTTGGGCTGACCTCCAACACGGAACTTCTGGCTCCAGGGACCCAGGCAGACCTAGTCCTGTGGCTTCCCTGGTGCTCTAGGCTGGGCTTTCCCAGGCTGGCCATTCCCCTTTGTCCACTCCCAGCCTCCACATATCCACGCACAGGTAGCCTCTGTGTATCCATCGGCACCAGTGTATGGTGCTTTTAAAATATATCGCAGTTTTATTGTTACCTAAAATGCATTCTTATAAAATGTACGATTCGCCGTGCTGTGCAGCCATCAGCACTATCGAACCCAGAACATTTTCCCCACCCCTAAAAGAAACCCCAGACCCACTGGTAGTCCCTCCCCAGCCTCTCTACTCCCTCCAGCCCCTGGCAACCACTAATCTGCTTTCTATTTCTATAGATTTGTCTATTTGGGTTATTTCATATAAATGGAATCATACGATAGGTGGCCTTTTGTGACTGACTTATTTCACCTCACATGGTATTTTCAAGGTCCATCCACGCTGTAGCATGTATCAGTGTTTTGTTCCTTTTTTATGGTTGAATATTGTTTCACCGTATGGATATACCACCTTCTATTTATCCTTTCATCGATGGATGAACACTCGGGTCATTTTCACTTTTTAGCTGTTACGAAAATGCTGCTATGAGCATTCATGTACAAATTTTTGCAGGGAAATATGTTTTAATTTCCCTGGGGTAGATTCCTAGGAATGGAATGGTTGGGTCACATGGTAACTCTATGTTGAACATTTTGAGAAACTGCCAAGCAGTTTTCCAAAGTGGCTGTACCATATTACAATCCCACCAGCAATGTATGAGGGTTGCAGCTTGCTCTTATTTTCACCATCACTTGTTACTGTCCATCTTTTTTATTTTGGCCCTCCTGGGTATGAGATACTATCTCATTGCGGTTCTGTGTATGTTGCTTACTTGTCCCAAGCATTGGATTTCAGCTTGTGAAAAACACAACGGCGAGGGAGCGATGTTCTTGACCGTCAGAGGAATCGCAGTTCAGACAGGGAGAGAATAGGCAATAATTCTTCATTCACACATTGATCAATATGTGTCAGACAATGAATGGGATAGATACCAAGGGAGACAGTGAAATAGGTAGAACATAGTCTCCACCCTAGTGGACTTCATAGTTACTCATTTAATGAAGAAGATAAGACCTTCACCAGCAGTCCACCCATCCATCTATCCACCCACCTAGCCATCCACCCATTTGTTTGTCCATCTATCCATCCATCTACCCAAACATCCATCCATTCAACAACCAAACATTCAGCCACCAGTCCATCAAACCACCTACCTATCCATGTATCCACCCATCCACCCAACAACTCATCCACCCACCATTTTGGATTGAATTATGCCTCCCAAAAATATATGTTCAAGTCCTAATCCCCAGTCCTGTGAATGTAATCCTATTTGGAAATGGAATCTTCGAAGATATTTTGGTTAAAATGAGGCCAAACTGGATTAGGGTGAGTCCTAATCCAATATGAATGGTGTCCTTAAAAGAACAGGAAATAGGACACAGTAGGAAGACAGAAACAGAGAGAGGGAGATGGCCATGTGACAGAGGGAGAGATTAAGTTCCATAGATTGCTGACGACACACCAGAAGCCAGGAGAGAAGCATGGAACATATTGTACCCTTTAAGAGGAAGCATGGTCCTACCAAACCTTGATTTTGGAATTCTGGTTTCCAGAACTGTGAGGCAATAAATTGGAGTTGTTTAAGCCAACTATTTTATGGGGTGTTTTGATACAGCAGCTCTAGGAAACTAAAGACATCATCCAATTATCCATCCGTCTACCTCTTCATCTATCCACCTACCCATCCATCCATCCATCCATCCACCCCTCCATCCATTTGTTCATCAGTCTACCTGTCCACTCATCTAATCATCCACTCAACCATCTATCTGTGCAATCATCCATCCATCCAATCACCAAACATTTAACTACCAGTCCATCAAATCATCTGCTCATCCTTCCACCCAATCACCCGCTCATCTGTTTAGCCTTCCATCCATCTGTCTATCCATCCAACTTCCCTTCTACCCACCCAATTATCCATCCACCTGTCCATCTATTCATCTATCAATTCATCTAGTCAATCATTCGTCTTCCAATCACTACATTCAAACACTGGTCCCTCAGATAATCCACCCATCAATCCAACCATCCTTCTAATCACCCAAACACCTACCCACCCTTCTGTCTACCCATCAGTCAATTGCTGATTCACCCATCCCATACACTAGGGCTTTCACCAGTCAAGGGCACCAAGATGAATGTTTCAAGATGCCACTCATTGAATACAAGCCAGAAAGGATTTCCAAGCCAACCTTTCACCACCATCTAGACACAAAACCTTTGCTCCCTGGTTGAAAGCTCTTCTCCCCATTATCCCTGACCAGTTATAATCCCAACTACTTTGGATCGTACGTGGGGACACACATTTCTCATCACTTCTTGCTTTCTTAGATGGCACTATGAGAAAGATACTAAGTCAATCTCCATTTTACAGATGAGGAAACTGCAGCTGAGAGAGGTGAAATGTCTTGCCCAGATCACACTGTAAGTACCTGGTGGAACTCAGGCAGGAGGCTCTTTCTAGAAAATCTTTGAAGATCACTCTGGACTTCCGGAGAAGATGGCGGCTTAGTAAGACGCGCGGGTCTTAGTTCCTCCTCCAGAAAAGCAACTAAAGAAACAGAAACAATACGAAACAGCTCCCGGAGTCACGACAGAGACCAAAAAGACAGCATACCCCAATCTGGAACAGCTGAACGGGCAGGGAGAATCTGCTGCGGTGAGATACCCGAGGGGTGCGCGTTTTCCCGCTGGGGCGGCTGGCGACTAGGGTCCCCTCCACGCACGTGGCTCCCCGGTCTGACTGGGAACGTTGGATAGCGGGGCCCTCCCGTCACGCTTGGCGTTTCGGGCCAGCTGGGCAATTAGGACCGGCACTCTCCCAAGACGCGGTGGCCAGCGACCCCCGCCTCCACGCGGGTTTCCGGCGGTTTCCCGGGCCAACTGCCGTGCAGACAGACGAGCACCACGAGCGCCACCTACTGGGCAGGAAAAGAAAAACAGAGCCCAGAGATTTCACAGAAAAACCTTTCAACCAGCTGGGTCCCACACCCAGGGAAATCTGATCAAATGCGCAGACACCAGCAGAAAATAATGGATGACGCTCGGAAAATTGAAGATATGGCCCAGTCAAAGGAACAAACCAATAGTTCAAATGAGATACAGGAGCTGAGACAACTAATGCTGAATATACGAACAGAAATGGAAAAACTCTTCAAAAACCAAATCAATAAATTGAGGGAGGACATGAAGAAGACATGGGCTGAACAAAAAGAAGAAATAGAAAATCTGAAAAAACAAATCACAGAACTTATGGGAGTGAAGGACAAAGAAGAAAAAATGGAAAAAACAATGGATACCTACAATGGTAGATCTAAAGAGACAGAAGCTACAAGTAGTGAACTGGAGGATGGAACATCTGAATTCCAAAAAGAAACAGAACCTATAGAGAAAAGAATGGAAAAACTTGAGCAGGGGATCAGGGAACTGATTGACAATATGAAGCGCACAAATATACGTGTTGTGGGTGTCCCAGAAGGAGAAGAGAAGGGAAAAAGAGGAGAAAAACTAATGGAAGAAATTATCACTGAAAATTTCCCAACTCTTATGAAAGACCTAAATTTGCAGATCCAAGAAGTGCAGCGCACCCCAAAGAGAATAGACCCAAATAGGCGTTCTCCAAGACACTTAGTAGTTAGAATGTCAGAGGTCAAAGAGAAAGAGAGGATCTTGAAAGCAGCAAGAGAAAAACAATCTGTCACATACAAGGGAAACCCAATAAGACTATGTGTAGATTTCTCAGCAGAAACCATGGAAGCTAGAAGACAGTGGGATGATATATTTAAATTACTAAAAGAGAAAAACTGCCAACCAAGACTCCTATATCCAGCAAAATTGTCCTTCAAAAATGAAGGAGAAATTAAAACATTTATAGACAAAAAGTCACTGAGAGAATTTGTGACCAAGAGACCAGTTCTGCAAGAAATACTAAAGGGAGCACTAGAGTCAGATACGAAAAGACAGAAGAGAGAGGTATGGAGTAAAGTGTAGAAAGAAGGAAAATCAGATATGATATATATAATACAAAAGCCAAAATGGTAGAGGAAAATATTATCCAAATAGAAAATCTTTGAAGGATGCCTGTGCTGCTATCTCAAGGGGATGTTACCTGAGATGGGGAGAGGGGCTGAAGGTTGAGCCTTCAAAACATCACTGTGGATAATTACAGTGAGCCCTACAGCTGACCAGCATCTTCTCACCTCTAAATCCTGACCTTTCCTCAGATCCTCAGACCCACCTCAGGAGCTTAGTAGAGGCTGTTCCCTCTGCCACCATGCCTATCCCTTTCCCTTCTCTTGGTGGCTCCCATCATCCTCTGGTTTTGGCTCAGAGGTCGCTTCCTCCCCAATCACAGTGAGGTTCCACCCTCCTCCCTCTCAACACCCTGCACTTATCCATCCATTGTAATTCCAGGTTTGCTGAATGTTCATCTCCCGCCAGGTAGAAAGTTCCCGACTGGTTCCCACCACCTAGGAAGGCACTGAGGAGGTGCCCAATAGACATTCGTGAAGATCCAGCCCTTCTGCAATTTTCTCTGAAGCCTTACCACCCATATCCTCTTTCCCAAAGCTACTTACTCCTCCTGAGGGCCTCCACCCAACGGGCCCTGCCACCTCCAGTGCCTGGGCCACGCCAAACTCGTGGCTGACCCCTGCTGGGGACCAGCACTTGCCCAGAGCAGATGCAGTTTAAGCATTCACTGCAAGGCCCAAAATGTCGCCCCATCATCCCCCTTCAACAGGTGCCCCCTGAGGTGTCCCCCCCAAGGTAGCTGCCAGGTGGCCCTCTTCAGAGTTAGATGTGCCTGTGAGCAGGTCTCAGGGCAGGCAGGCTGTGTCCTGGGGCCCCAGGCACTGGCCCGCGGTGGGCCCCAGCAGGCCTTGGCGATGTTTGCAGAGGGAATACGTGAACGGGTGGCGGCGAGAGGTCAGAGCCACCAGCTCAGGTGGCAGGCGTCTGGTGGGATCTGGTTCCCTGGGACAAAGGCCAGAGCGGGGGGCAAGTGAATAAATCATGAGGGGCCTGGAGGGGGGAGCTGACCTCATTCTGGGAGGTGAGAGCCAGGCAGCCGGGTGGTGAGTGGGTGCCCACCCCAGCCACCCCCATCCTTCGTGCCTGAGAAGCAGGAAGCTGGAGGTCAGCAGGGCGCAGGTGGGAGATGCTGGGAGGAGGAGGGGAGGTGGGGGAGCAGAGAGGGACCCTGGGGTTCTGTGGGTGGGAAAAAGAAAGGAGAAAGGCCTGGGTGGGGGGGGTCTGTCTTTGCAGAACCCTGGAACCACCCTGGGTGGGGGTAGGGGCGGGGGTCAGAGAGACCCACAGAGACGCTGCTGGACAGAGACAGATGGTGACAGGGGGCAGAGGGGTGGGGAGGGGCCGCAGGTGGGACAGACACAGAGACACCCTCGGAGGAGGGGGGCAGGGAGGAGGGCGGGGGAGCCTGGGGAGACCAGCGCCCGCAGGATGGACAGATGAACCCCAGGAAGTAGGCTGCGGCCCACGTCGGGGCTGGAGGGTGGCGGCACGGGTGGGAGGAGGTCTATAGGATTTCAGAGAAGGGTAGTAGGGCTGAGTGAGGGGCAGTGGGGGGCTAGGAAGGATATGGGACTTTGGGGGGCCCCAGGAGAGAGGGAGAGGGGAAAGAGCGGCAGGGCGCACGGGACCATCCCTGTACTTGCCCACTGAACCCATCCCGCAGGAGCCAGGAGGCCAGGGCGGGCTGGTGTCTCTTCTGCCAGCAGGAGGTGCCACCCCCGGGCACCATGGCCCTGCCCCCGGGGCACCCCAGCCCCTCTGAGGGCACTCCAGGGCCCAGCCGGGCCGCTGCCAGCCCAGAGGCCACCAGGCGGCGGGCACTCCTCCAGGAGCTCGAGGCCCAGGTGCAGGCCGCCTACGGGCAGGTAAGCGGGGTTGGGGTGCGGGGGCCGCCGTAGGGCAGACCCGGGACCCAGCCCAGGCAGGGGGTCCGGGACACACGTGTTGACAGAGGGGGCCAGTGGGTCCATCGGCAGAGGCTGACGCCCGCCCCTCCACCCCCCGGCCCACGCTGAACCCTGCTGCCACCCCAAGGCGCCCAGAGTTGGGTCTTTGAAGCTCCTTGGCCAAGTGCAAGGGTCAGGAGCCAGGCCAGGCAGGGGCAGCGCGGGCAGGGCCTGCCAGCTTCACATCCACCCGGGATTGTTCTTTGGGGAGAGCGGCCCCCGCCCTCCCCTCGCCCGCCAGGGCAGCTGGCTCATCCTCCAAGGACCCAGCCCTGCTTCAAATCTCCTGATTGGGAGAGATTAGGGGCTGGGTGGTGGGGAGGAGGCTGGAGACGGGGGTGTCTGGAAGCCCCTCAGTTGAGTATGGGGGGAACTGTGCCTTCCAGGGGTCCTTGAGTCTCAAGTGACCACCCCCTCCCGGCCCCCCAGCACACAAACTCATGCTCAGAGATTATCCGGGATTAGGGCCCAAGCCCCCATGCCCGGGGCCCGCCCGCCTGCCCACCCACTCCCGGTCTTCCCCACAAAACCCTGGGACAATCCCCCACGGTCCTCCCGGGCTCCCACTGGGGGAGGCTGGGGCTGGAGGAAGCCACCACATCTGCGAGGCGTGGGCCGTGGCCGCCGGGCCTGGCATGCTGCAGGGGCCCATGGGAAACTGTGCCAAGCGCCCCCCGCGCCGGGGGCCTAAGGTAGGAGGGCTGAGGGGAAGAAGCCAAGGCCAGGAGGCTGGGCTGGATCTTAGAAGGGGCAGGTGTGGGGTCGGAGGCTCCATGTGAGGGCTGCAGGTGGGGGATGGACGTGGGGCAAGGGATGGAGCCGGGGAGGCGTGGTGCCCACTGGCCTAGAGCGAGACATTTTCCTGGCAGCCCCCAGACTCTGACCCATGCTGGCCTTGGCTGCCCGAGGTACTGGGACCTCATGCCCGGCTCACCCAGCGCCCCAGCTGCCCCACGGCCCCACCCCCCACTAGCCTGTCTCGACCCTGAGACTCCGAGTTTGAGCGAATGACCAACCTCGGCCAAGTCCCTTGCCTTTTCTGGGCCTCAGTTTACCCGACTGAACAGTATGGAGGTGGAGCCTTCCAGCCTAAGGTAGCAACGGCCGAGGGCCCCCTCCACCCCTGCCAGGCCCCGTGTGGGTTCCAAAGGCTGCTGGGTTGGGGCACAGTGGCCACAGCCCAGCTCACGGCTGCCTCTGCCACAGGACCCCTGGCAGTGGCCCAGCTCCCCCCCGGGGGGCTCCCCCCGCAGCACCAGCCCCCAGCCCGAGGCACAGGGGGACCCCGGGCCGGAGCGTCAGGGCTCCCCGGTGCTCAGCAGCCTAGTGGGCCCAGCCTGCATCTTCCTGCGGCCCAGCATTGCCGCCACCCAGCTCGTATGTACGGCCCCCCGCCCGCCCGCCCAGCCCCTGCCCCCTCCCTCGCTTTGCCTCCCCTTGAGCAGGGGGAGAGCATGGCATGGGGACATTGGAGCCAGGCGCACAGCTCCAGGGGCTGGGGGAGAGAGGGGCGGACAGGGATGACCCCAGAAACAGGAAGGACACAGGCACGGAAGAGTCCCAGGGAGAGGCAAGGGGGCAAAGAGCCAGGGAAACGTCAGAAAGAGCCAGAAGGGGAGGGGCCAGGGAGGTGGCGGGACCCCAGGAGAGGGACAGAGAGGGAACAAGACACACACAGCCAAGCCTGAGGCTCTGCCCAAACCCCAGACCCCCCAGTGGCAAAGGGTGGTGACATGGGGGGTGGGGGGTACATGGGGAGGGGGCGAGGCCCCAGGGACTGTCCTGGGTGCATGGCAGGGAAGGGGGCGCCCAAGACGTCCAGGCCAGGCGGCGGGGATGGGGGGGTAACAGGCCCGAGTGACAGTCACAGTTCCTGTATCTCCATGTTGGGGGGGCGTGAAGGATTGAGGGGGTAAGGAACCAGAAGGAAGGGGTGCAGGAGCCTGGGTGGTCCTGGGAATTCCTAATCCCTCAATTCCCCCTTAGGATCGGGAGCTGCGGCCAGAGGAGATTGAAGGTAAAGGGTTGAGAAGGAACTGGGGTTCCTCTGAGGGGCGAGCAGAGGGAGGGACACAGGGTGAGGGCATCGGGGTGGGGGCCAGTGGGCCTCAGCAGTTTCCAGAGGAACTAGAAGCAAGGAGAGAGTGCAACAGGGCCAAGACGGAGTGGGTTGGGGGTGGCAGGTCCCCCTAACGGTGGGTTCCTTGGTCCCGTTTGCTGGGCGGGTCACCGTGCCCATGCATATTTGTCCTGGGCACCTGGCCTTGTGCCAAACACTGGGAAAAGTGGCAAATTGGGCAGGTACGGCCCCTGCCCTGTGGAGACAGATGTCAGTAAGTCAACTTACAAGCACAGAAACGACAGGCGGGGCTTAGTGCCCCGAAGGAAATGAACAAATGGGCTGGAAGGGAACGAATTTAATGGAAGGTTTCCCTGAGTAGATGACTTAACGACCAGAGTAGAGAATGTTCCAGAACGTGAGCTCTGCGAAGGCAGGGGTTTGTTTTTCTCGCTTTTCTTTTCTTTTCACTGCTATATCCCCAGTGCCTAGAGCAGTGCTTGGCACATAGCAGGTTTTCCTTAAATATATGCCAAAAGAACAACTAAAAGGAACAAGATGTGCAAAGGTCCTGAGGCAGCAGAGAAACCTGCTTCAGAGAGACTGCTTGTACCAAGGGGAAAGTGGGGGCTGGTCCAGGCCCAGTCCAGGGGCACGTGGTAAAAGACCGTGCCTGTCCCTCCGGGCAGAGCTGCAGGCAGCCTTCCAGGAGTTTGACCGGGACCGGGACGGCTGCATTGGCTACCGGGAGCTGGGTGCCTGCATGCGGACGCTGGGCTACATGCCCACCGAGATGGAGCTCATCGAGATCTCGCAGCAGATCAGTAAGCGCTTCGGGCCCACCCCTGCCCCAAGCTGGGGGCCTTGGTGGTTCTCTGGGCCAGCTCTCTGCCCCCCTGGGAGAGTGCCACCATCCCCTATGAGGTGGGCAGGGCAAGGACCATTGTCCCCATTTTCAGATGAAGAGACTGAGGCTCAGAAAGGTTGAGTAACTTGCTTGAAGCCACCCAGCAAGTAATTATTAGAGCCAGAACTTGAACCCAAACTTCAGGAAATTTACTAAAAACTTAAGGAAAGCCCCCAGAAAGCCCCTCCCCTTTGGCCAAATCTGTGCCTTGCCTGCCGAGGAGGGCAGTGGTTTTCCATCAGGAAGCAGCAGGGACTGGGCCTGTGGGTGCAGAGGGAAGGAGGGGCCAGATGAGGGGGGGTGCAGGGAGAAGGAGGTGGGTCGCAAGTAGGGGTGGGAGCAGAGGGCAGAGAGGGGGTCAGGGTCTGTGCAGGGGCCCCCCGGGGCCCTCAGTCCGGCTGATGGGGGTGGCCCCCAGGTGGCGGGAAGGTGGACTTTGAAGACTTCGTGGAGCTCATGGGCCCCAAGCTGCTGGCGGAGACGGCGGACATGATCGGCGTGCGGGAGCTGCGGGACGCCTTCCGGGAGGTGCGGGGGCGGGGCCCGGGGCCCCGGGGCGGCGGGGGGAGCGGCCGGGGCCCGCGGGGGGCCTGCTGGCGGCGAAGGGGCTGACGGAACCACGCCGCCACAGTTCGACACCAACGGGGACGGCTGCATCAGCGCCGGCGAGCTGCACGCGGCGCTCAAGGCCCTGCTGGGGGCGCGTCTGAGCCGGCGCGAGGTGGAGGAAATCCTCCAGGACATCGACCTCAACGGGGACGGCCGCGTGGACTTCGAAGGTACCCTGCCCCCCCCCCGCACCCCCACCCCGCTTAGCGCCCCACACCCAGGAGGGTTTACAAGACTAGCCACCAAGGTAGTGTTTGTTGGGCACTCATCATTCTTAGCCTTGCCCAGTTGATTATCACCGGAATCCTGGAGGAGGGGCGTCTTCGTACTTAGGAGAGGAAACCGGTCCTTAGCAAACTTCAGGCACTTGTTGGAGGTCGCGCAGCAGAAGGAGGTGGAAGGGACCAAGATTTGAAAATGGGCCACCTGCTCCGGGACCCAGCTCTTCCTCCATGCTACATCCCCAGGAAGGGAAAAAGGGATGCAAGAATAATACAAGACCAGGGAAACTTAGCATGTGGAAATGCATGACCCAAAGTAGACTCCAGATTTGCACCCGAGCTTCCTAGCGGCCAAAGCGAAAAGGAAAACACGTGCAGTTACCAGACAGTTTTGTCTGTAAGACAAAGTTACCCTCTTCCTGGCCCTGAGGACTATTCCCGACCAGATCCAGGGGTGCTGTCAAAGGCCCTCCCCTCTGCACCTGCACTGACCCCAAGGCCAGCAGATCGGCCTCACCCCTAGCGGGACAAGGCAGCAGAACCAACCCTTCCTTGGCTTTTTCCTGGCAGAGTTTGTGCGAATGATGTCTCGCTGAGCGTGGACAGGAATTGGTGGCAGCAGACAGGATCCGAGGACCACCACTGCTGGCCGTTGCCTCCTCTCCTTCCTACCCCCACCTGTGCACTGCCCCTGCCTTCACATCCACCTCTGCCCATTCACCGGTCCCACCTCCTCCCACCCCCACCCTGTCTCTGTTTCTCTGACAATAAAGAGTCTTCTAGCCTGGGACGAGAGTTCTGGCCGCTCACTTGCTCATCCTGGAAGCCCCAGCATTGGGCTCCCAAAGATTCAGGTCCTGGGGTTGTCCTCTTGGCCCATGGCCCCCTCCACTGTGAGCTCCTTTTGGGCAGAGACCCTCTCTCCTTCCCCTCTGGATTCTGGGTCCTGACAGAGTAAGTGTCCGTGGACAGGTCAATGCAAGCCCTTTTCTCCCAAAGTTCTAGTGAATGAGCAGCTCCTGCAGACCCACATTTAAGCCAGTCGGTGGAGAAAGCACCCGCAGCTCATCCACTCCCGCGGTGGAATTCCAGGTGGCTGCTTGCTTTCCTTCCGGGAAGAGGTTGCCATTTGGTTAGCTGGCAGCTTCCAGCTATTTGCCCCATCAGGCTTTGCCTCAGCTGGGGGGCTGCTGCCCTGCTCTTCCCAGGGTCCCCCACCAATGGCTGAGCACGGCGAGGGTACTGGGACCCAGAAGTTTCTGCCCAATGGGAGCCCCCTGCAATGGGCTGCTTTGCTCCGGAGCTCCCCCTTGGGTTAGGCGGGTCAGAGGGGCTCCTGCCCAGTCTTCTCGCTCCAGCCCTGCCTCCAGTCTCCATGCCCCCCTTTTGCAGATTGAGGAAACTGAGGCCCTGAGCATCTACGCAACTTGCTTAAGGCCGCACAGCCCGGCTGCCAAATTATTCTGCCAAAAATATCACTTGCCTATTGTTGTGCTCCCTGTTCCAAGGTAAACCTGGGGAGGTTGCCCTCAGGAACAACAGCCCCTCCGCCTGGCACCAGAGGTTTCATCAAAGAATGAAGGACTGGCATAAAGTCACACACAAATGGGGTGACGTGGGGGAGGGGTGCACCCAGGCCAGGGATCTCTGAAACTACGGAGGGGCTGGGTGGGCGTGGGATGGGCCTTTTCTACCTGCAGCGAAGGCTCCCATCCCCACACCTGGGCCTCACCGTCGCACTGCCGAGATGGCCCTGGGACAGGGGAGGCAGGCGCCCCCAACCAGCCCGGAGCCTGGACCCCAAGGTGCCAGGGCTGGCTGCAGCAGCCTCAGCACCACGTGGCCTGGGAGATCCTAATTAATCCTTAATCCCCAATTAGGCGATTTCTCCTGCCAGGCTGGCAGGCTGCGGGCACGAGGATGAGTTCCCCATGGACACACCCGGCCTCCCACACACCCTCCACGGCTGGCACAGGTGGCACTGCTGCCTGAGAAGACATCTGTCCTCTCTGCAGGGGCGAGAGGGAGACAGGGTGAGGGGTGGGGAGGTGGGGAGGTACCATGGGCAGATCAGAACCCAGCCCAGGATCAGTCTCCCCCAGCCCCACCCACCTGGCCCCCTGCCTGGCAGGCTCTGTTGGGTTAGGGGGAAAGGGAGAGCACGGTGGTGAGATGCTCTTACCTGCTTCAGTGTGTCTGCTGGACCCTGCAGTGCCCACAGCGCCCCCAGATCTCACACTCACCCTTCCACTCCATGGCTGAGAAGGTCCCAGCAGGCTACAGCTGGAGGCAGAGACTGTGGCAGGTGAGCCCCTTCTCCACCTACAGGGGGCGCCCGCCACCCAGCTCCACCAACCTGCCAGTCACAAGCAGGCTGGAGCTACCAGGTCTTCTGATTTCCCAGCAAGAGCTGTAAATTCAGATTTCTACATTAAATCCACTTAAAATATTCTGGAGTCATAACATACGTTCAGTAGGGTGTATAAATCTTAAAAGCTTAGTTCAGTGCATTGTGGCATGTGTAACACCCAGATACCATCATCCAGATCAAATAATACAGCCATTTAGTTTAAAAAAAAAAACTTTTAATTTTAGAAGTCTTAAGTTTACAGAATTATTGCAAAGATAGTGCAGAGAATTCCCCTATACCCCACACCCTAATTCCCCTATTGGTAACATTTTTCATTAGTACATTTCTCATGGTTAATGAACCAAGATTTTAAAAAAATATTTTGATTGTAAACAACAAACAAACATACAAGCACTCTTGACATGGTTACAATCAATGGCTCACAATATCATCACACAGTTGTGTATTCATCACCATGATCATCTTTTTGAGCATTTGCAACTCTCCAGCAAAAGAAAGAAAAAAGAAAAAACTCATACGTGCCATACCCCTCACCCCTCCCTCTCACTGACCACTAGTATTTCAATCTACGTAATTTATTTTTAACCTTTGTTTCCCCTATTACTTGATTATTTCGTATCCATATTTTTACTCATCTGTCCATACCATAGATATAAGGAGCATCAGACACAAGGTTTTCACAATCACATAATCACATTGCAAAAGCTATATCATTATACAATCATCTTCAAGAAACAAGGCTACTGGAACACAGCTCTACAGTTTCAGGCAGTTCCCTCCAACCTCTCCAATATACCATAAACTAAAAAGGGGTATCTATATAATACATAAGAATAACTTCCAGGGTAACCTCTCGACTCTGTTTGAAATCACAAACCAAGACTTTCATATTATTGACCAAATCCATATTTCCCTAGTTTTCCCCTGATATCCTCTCTCTGTTCCAGCCCACCCAGGGCAGCATCATCCTGGCCTCTTAGGCTTCTCTGGGCTGTGACGGTTCCTTAGACTTCCCTGTTGTACATGACCATGAGAGTTTCGAGGAGGACTGGTCGGGAATCTTATAGAATGTACCTAAGTTGGGATTTGTCCGATGTCTTTCTCATGATAAGACAGGGGTAATGTGTTTTGGGTAGGAGGTCAAGTGCCCCTCTCATCAAATCACATCAAGGGTACAAACCCTCAGATGACTTACTGCCGTGGAGGTTGGCCTTGATCACCTGGCTTGGGGTGGTGCTGTCAGGTGTTGCCACTGTCACGTGCTCTTCCCATTCCGTCCTCTTTTTGGAAGAAAGTCACTATGCACAGTCCACCCTTGCGAAGTGGGGAGTTATGTTCCAACTCCTTGAGAGGCAGATATCTACACGTAAATTATCTAGAAGTCTTCCTATGGGAAATGGGTCTATTCTCTCCCATGTATTTATCTGTTCATTCAATAATTTTTTTATATCAGTATGGATATTTATTTTATACATTGGGTTATAATCAATTCTACTTTATTTTGTTCCCAAATTGCTCCAGCTCTGGCCACAGGGGCAATCTCGCAGTTGGCTCCTATCGCCCCTTGTCATGCCCCCCCCCCATTGGGTGTGCATTTTGCTTTTGTTTGAGCACTTTTTTACTTTCTGCCATTATAAGATACTCCAAGCCTATCTTGTCTATTTCCTGCCCCAGTCTAAGAATCAGCCATATCTCCAGAGAACGCTGGTCCTTCTACTGGAGAATGGTCTTAGAAACCAAGATCTGGGTGCTGTAGGTGCTTGTTGCTACTGGGGTGTGGTTTCCTACATGTGTATGGTACATGTAATACAATTCCATTCTTTTGTCACATTCTGCATTCCATTCTGGGATCCCCCATCTCCTAACAGATTTTTAAATTTCACATAGATTAAATTTCACTCTATGCTGTAAGGTTCAATGGGTTTTGAGAAATGTTTACTGTCTTGTATTCACCATTGCAATATCTATCATACAGAATAGTTTTACTGCCCTAAAGAGGCTCCTCTGCTTCACCCATTCAACCCTTCCCCCACCCAAAACCCCCAGCAACCACTAATCTGTTTACCATCTCTATGATTTTGTCTTTTACAGAATGTCATATAATTGGAACCATGCACTATGTCCTTTTTTTCAGATTGGTTCCTTCAATACCAATATGCACTTACGATTCATTCTTGTCTTTGTGTGGCTTGATTAGCTCATTTCTTTTTATTGTTTGGTAGTATTTTTTTCCTTTATTAGGGAAATTATGCATTTATAGAACAATAGTGTATAAAATACAGGATTCCTATGGACGGTGTGACAGTGGCTCAGTGTCAGAATTTTCATCTGCCATCCCAGAAATCTAGGTTTGATTCCTGGTGCCTGCCTATGCAAAAAAAAATATATATATAGGATTCCTATACACCACCCTGTTAACATCTTGTATTGGTGTGGAGCAGTTGTTATAACTGATGCTAGAACATTTTTATAATTGTAGTATTCACTGTAGTCCATGCTTTCACATACGGTTCACTGTTCGGGTAGTGTCAGTCCATGGATTCTTTTTTTTTAATTTTCATTGTCACATATATGAAGTTTAACATCTCCCCTTTCAAATCACATATTTCAGTGCTGTTAATCACATTCACAGGGTGTGTTACCATTACCACCAAACTGAGTAGTATTTCACTGAATGGATGCAACACAGTTTATTTATTCACCTATTGGAGGAAATCTTGGTTCTTCCAGTTTTTGGTGATCATGAATAAAGCCGGTATAAACTTTTGCATGCAGATTATCACGGGGACATAAGCTTTCAAATCATACAATTGCTGGATCATATGATAAGATTATGCTTAGTTTTGTAAGAAGCTGCCAAGTTGTCTTCCAGAGTAGCTGCACCACTTTGCGTTCCCACCAGCAACAAATGAGAGTTCCTGTGGCTCTGCAAACTCACCAAGAGTTGGTATTATGTTTTATGGATTTTAACCATTCTTAAGGTATCATGGTATCTCACTGCTTCATCAACTTATTTTTCCTCATTTTATTACAAGATTTTTCAAACATAATAAAACCAAAAAAACTGTACAGAAATACAATGTTGAGTTTTATAGTCACAAGGTAAGGCAACAAACTCATCTGCTGGCTGGACTGAGCCTGGGGGCTTGTTTTCAGTGTCTGGTTTGGAGGCTATAATGCTGCAAGGCTCCAAATTGCAGAGGGTGAGCTAGGAGCCTGGGGTCTGAGTGGAGAGGGGACTCCCTGAAAAGTTCCTCCAAGACCACGCCACAGAGGTCTGTGCTATCTTCCCCCCAGGGTAGGAGTGTCCCTACCAAAATTGTCATCTCTGACCTCCTCAGGGAACTCTGTGCTCCTTCTGCTATGGCCCAAGGAAGAAGGATTTGGAAAACTGCTTGAGGGCAAGGTTCAGCCCTGCAGTCACCTCCTGGCATGTCCCTCCTGCCAGACACCGGCAGTGGAGAAAACGGGAAAGCCTAGGCTTTGGGAGAAGAGGCAGAGCTACTGGCCCCTCAGTGGCCCCCTCCCCCTATCCCTGCAGAACTCCTTCAGAGCACAGCCTCTGTGCCACTGGCAGGCTGGGGAGGCTCTTGGGTGATACATGATCAACACTTTTTATTTCTATAGTCAGATACTTAGTTTGAATATGAATTACAGAAGAACTTGGCTAGTCTTTGTAATTAGTCCCTGGGAGATACCCACTAACTCTTTGGGATTTCCCCTAATAGGACTGTCATTTGCTATTCCTGCTGGGCCCCAGCCTACACCTCCGAGCATACATTAACAAGATGACTCAAGGTGGGGCCAGGCGCACCTGCGGCTTTATTACGGGGGTCACCGAGGTGATTAGAGGATTGGGCTTTGAGCCAGACCTCTGCAGGTTAGAGGGCGGCAGCTGGAGACCAAATTCACCCACCTGAACCTTGATTCCATCAATCATGCCTTAAAGTGTCAAAGTACACAGAGGCAATTAGAAAACCTTATTAAACCTTATTTGGGTAACAAAGGATTAGCGAATCAGGCAGCACCAAACCAAAAGTGTAAGGAGGGAGTGGAAAGGGGAAGCTTATATAGGGCACAGGTGGAAGCAAGTGAGACGTTCTGATTGGCTGACATTGTTAGCATTTTATATGGGGGGGTCTTACAAAAGTGGGGAGCAGATAGTCATGGATTAGTATGGTATGCCTGTACATTCTGATAAATTCTCTCTACTGGACAGAAACTGGTTTATCACCAGGTGTTGCTTACCTGCAATCCTGCAAGATACCTTTCCTCATTCCATTTTCTCGGAAAGCCCCTGCAGGTCAATTGTTTTATCTCTGAAAATCCTTTCTTGGAAAGGGTCCCCTCCTGGCAACACCCAATGCAGGCGGCCATTTAATTTTACTTAACCTAAGTAATGAAACTCTGAAAAAAACTCTGGCCAGTGAAGCTCAAGTGAGCTTCCCTGCCTGACAAGACTCTGTTGTGCAAGGCGAGTGATGTGTCCTGACTCCACAGGGAGAGGACGTGAGCGCTTTGGCATCTGGCGACCTCCCAGACTTTATCCTATGTGTCTCTTATTTGTATCTTTTCCACTATAATAAAATTGTAATTGTAGCATTTTCCTGAGTTCTGTCAGTCCTTCCAACAAAAGGTAGAACCTGTTGTCAGAACCCCTGAATTTGTAGCCAGTTGGCCCAAGTGCAGGGGTCCCTGGAACCCCTGAACATGTGGCTGGTGTCTGAATTGCCACCTTGGGGAAGATTGTGCTCTTGGGCTGTGAAGTCTCATCTGACTTCGGATAGTTAAGTCAGAACTGCATTGTAATTAGAAAACTATGAAGTACACTGAGCTCATAACTAAACTGATATGATTCCTTTTCCTTTTAAATTTTTTTAAAAAGTGAATTGATACAAAGGAAATATTAAGTAGATGATGAGACTTGAAAATGTTTCACAAAGACTAGAACAGATGTTCAACACAATGAATAATAGACGGTTATATGGGGAAAATGCACCTGCTGCAAACTTCGGACTATAGTTAACTGTAATATTTTAATACTCTTTCATCAACATTGACAAATGTACTACACCAACACTATGGGTCAATAATATGGGATGATACAGAGTATGGGAGGATTAGGGTTTTCTTTTTATTTTCTGTAGTAAAGAAAATGTTCTAAATTTGCTTATGCGGATGAATGCAGTGTTAACCAGTGACTGTACACTTAGGATGGTATCTATGTTGTGTGACTATATTTCAATAAACCGGCATTTAAAAAATATTTCACAAAGGACTGAAGTTAGAAAAACATTGGGTACAGATTAAATTCCAACTTCCTTACATGTTTGCCACCTGAGATTCCTCTATCATTACAGCCCTGCCCTTGCTTCCCAATTATCCCCACAGCAAAAAGAAATGACTTGTCCAATCACTTGTGCTTCCAAACTCTCAATCCTTTCCATGTGCCAGGCCCTCTACCTGGAGCACCCCCCTCCTTCTCTGCTCCCACCACCCACCTTGGGGTCTTAGCTCAAATGCCACATCCTCTGGGAAAGCTTCTGTGAGGTCACCAGGTAGGCCCCTTCCCCTTGGCTCCAATGCTCCAAGGTCTGGGCTTCACCGTGGCCACTCCCTTAGTGTTGTCTGTGCCTCTGCTTTCCTATCTGCTCCTCTTAAGACTAGGAGCTCCTTGAGGACAGAGTCTGCAGCTGGTTCGTCTCTGTATCCTCAGAGTCCAGTGCAAGGTCCGGATAGGGAAGGGATTCAGGAAATGTTTGTTGGATGAGTGCATGAACACATGTCCCGGAGATGAGGGAAAACCTACAGACCTAGGGGCGTGACATGTACACCAGGCCAGACAGGTTTTGGGTGGAAGGAGACTGGGAAAAACAGGAAGGGGGGTGGGAGGGTCTGAGACTTGGGGTTTGTGATAGATGAGATTTGAGTGGGGTCGCGTAAGGTAATGAAAATGTTTTGAGGCGCTTAAATGGGATAGGGATAAAGGAACAAGAAGAATAAAATCGTAAAAGCAATACAAATATTCATTGAACCCACACAATAACTCCGAGAGGTAGTTTTCATGACTCCCCCACCCCCGTCCCATTTCACCGACAGGCACAGGAGATGAGCGACTTGGTCAAAGGGAAACTGCTAGTAGGGAAGGTGCTGAGATTCGAACCAGGCAGTGACTGCACTCGGTCCTGTCAGTCACTCCTCTGGTTCAGAGCCTGGCACGCAGAAAGTGATTAAGGAGGGGTTACCTGTGACTGCTGCTGTCATTATCTGCGGCAGAGGCGTGGGGGCTGGGGGGCGGGTCGCGGGGTCTACGGGTCGTCCTTACACCGACCACCTACGGACGAGCCAATCCCAGGAAGAGCCGCGGGTCGCGGCGTTGGTGCTGGACTCGTTGCCATGGAAACAAAGGGCGGCAGCAAGCGAGCGCATGCGCAGATTGGGGAACGGGTGTTCAACCGGCGAAAGGTGACGTAAAAGCGCATGGGGTGGGGCGGAGGAGCCGGGACGTCAAAGCCCTGCGTCCTTCGGCATCCGGAGAGGAGAGGCGCGCTCGGCGGCGGCGATAGCGGCCCCAGGTGGACCGAGTCTCGGCCGGAGACCCGGAGGCGTGAGGTTGACGTGCGAAGCGGCGCGGGAGAGGCGGGCGGACAGCGCCCGCGCCCGGGAGGAGCCACTCGACGCGAACCGCGGCGGCCCAGACCCGGGTCCCGGTTCCCGAGGCCCCGCCCCTGGGGCCGTGGGACTAATCGGATTGAGAGCGCGCTGGCCCGGGCCGCGAACTCGCCAGTTGCGGAGGGCGCCGCTCACTACCCAATCCGAGGCAGACAGGTGCGAGGTCCGGAAGGCGGCGGCCAATCGGCAGCGGTTGCGACCTGTGGGGGCCGGTCTCGGCCAATAAGGAGGCTCGAGTGACATCTTGGCGCGCCAATCGGGAGTGAGGGAGCGGTCGCGCCCGCCCGCCCTTCCGGCCCGAGCTCTATTTACCCGGGGCGTGCAGCCCACTTGCCAATCAGAGCGCGGCCGAGCGGCCGGGCAGCCAACCCCGGAGGAGCCGCCGGCCGGCGTCCGCCAGCACCCAGGAGTTTGGGATGTCCTACAAGCCCATCGCCCCCGCCCCCAGCAGCACCCCCGGTTCCAGCACCCCCGGGCCCGGCACCCCGGTCCCTACAGGTGAGGACCCAGCACCACCCCTGCTCGCCTCCCCGGCCGGTCGAGGTCTCGAAGACAAGACGGCCTGCGTTCTGCCATGCTGGCGCCGCCGCCTACCTTCCCGCGAGCCTCAGTTTCCCGGCCTGTGAAGTAGGCGTGGTCACGTAAGGGCTTGTAGGTGGAGCGCAGGGGGAGGGGTTTGTCCCTGAAGTTGAGCGGCCTGGAATGAAGTTGTCCCCTTGGAGGGATTCGGGCGAGCCCGGTCGGGAGCTTGAAACGCTGGGAGGAGGCGTCCCCGCCCCGCGCTGACCGCTGACCTCTGACCTCTTACTCGCGCGTGTTGCAGCCGGCAGTGTTCCGTCGCCGTCGGGCTCGGTCCCGGGAGCCGCAGCCCCCTTCAGACCACTGTTTAACGACTTTGGACCGCCCTCCATGGGCTACGTGCAGGTGAGTGCGGCCGAGGGTGGGCCTGGGGGTGGGGGGCTGGAAGCCCACCCTGGTTGGATCTCACTGCCTTGTTCCCTTTTGGCTCAGGCGATGAAGCCCCCCGGTGCCCAGGGCTCCCAGAGCACCTACACGGATCTGCTGTCGGTCATAGAGGAGATGGGCAAAGAGATCCGACCCACCTATGCTGGCAGCAAGAGCGCCATGGAGCGCCTGAAGAGAGGTAAGCGAGGCGGGGCCCACCCTGCCCTGCCCAGGAGAGGACACGGGGCAAGCCTCCTTCCTTAGGACAGGAAGGGCTACCGAGGCCACCCAATCCAAGCTCAGCACCCATCTCATTACCCAGAGAGGCATTCTGAAATGAATGGAATTGAACTGAAATCAAGTCCATTTCGAGGGAGGGACCTGAGAACTCCTATTTTACCAGGGTGAATTTGAGGATTGGCCAAACCTCTAATCTCATCCAGCTTGTCGTTATAGACTTCAATCCCTCTTACTGAAGGGCAGAGGGTGGGGAGCCAGTCTTCCTCTGGAGGGTGGGGGTGCAATTGGAGCGTCTCCGGGGCCTGGTGTTACTTCCCCGCCCCCACCCCAGGCATCATCCATGCCCGGGCCCTAGTCAGAGAGTGCCTGGCTGAGACAGAGCGGAACGCCCGCACGTAACAAGAAGCACCTCGTCTCGGCGTCTGGACCTTTCCTGGCCACCGCAGAGCACCTGCTTCTTCCTGGCCTTCACCCTGAGTTGCACTTCCCATCCTGGGCTTCCTGTCCCGTGTCCCGTGGTGGGAGCCCTCTGGGAGGCAGGAGGCAGCTCCCACTCCAGTCAGCAGCACTAGCTGGGGCCCCTGGACTAGTTAGCAGTGAGGTCACTTGTGAGGCCCACCCATGACCTGCTAACCAGGTTGATCCAGCGGGAGCTTTCCCCTTCCTGGGGCCCCCCCACTTCCCCAGCACTGAGAACCACGTTGTCCCTGCCCCCCTTCTCCCCACAGCAGGCCTTAAGAAGGCCTGTCGACTCCCTACCTTGACTCCTGGGCTATAGCGACTTTTCTCAATGTGTCTTTTGCTAAATAAGCCCTTTTTGTATAAATAAAAAGTGATTTGGAGTTGTTCTCTCAGCTCTGAGCCTTTCTGGGTCCAGTTCTTCTAAGCCTAGGGGAGCCTGACAGCAGGGAAAGAGGAGACCTGGGGTTGAGAGGAAGTGCAGGGGTGGGGGGGTGGGTTGAGGCTGAGGCTGGCTAAACTTGGCCTTGCCTCTGCTGCCCATTGCTCCCTGGGTGGGGCCTGGTCCCAGGCCTCAGACCCTCAGCCTTGTCTGTCTACTCTTAGGGGACAGATTTGAGTTCCAGGAACGGAGAGCCCTGCCTATGCCTTCGCACTGTGCCGCCAGGGGGCAGCACAGGGCCTTGGCTGCCTCCACAGCTGGAGGGCACTGCCTGCCAGCCTGGGCCTGGAGCGTCCTGCCCCTGGAGTGTCCTGCCCCTGGGTGGAAATGCCAGTTCACCAAAGCCTCTCCTCCACAGGCCTTAGTGCCAAAATGTCCTCAACTACCCTGAATCCATCTTTGACTCTTCAGCGTGGGAGGTGGGAGTGGAAAGTATTCCTGCTTCCTTTCCCCAGCGCCGCCTTCCTGGGAAGCAGGGGAAGGGGAGGCTTGGCCTGTACCATGGGGACACCCAGGTCTGTGCTGCCATCCATTGTCCTGGCACCTTAGGGCAGGCTGGGTGTGGCCTTCTGAACCCTGCACCAGTGTTGGTCTTTGCCCTGGGTTTAGTGGCTGTTGGGCCAGACTTGTGGGCCCAGAAGGCACAGGAGGGGAGGGCCTTGGGGCACTGCGAAGGGGCTGGCCCAAGGATTCCAAGGGGCAGTACGCTTCTGTCCCAGGCCTAGACTGAGTGACCCTAGAGGCCCAGGGCCTCAGAACCCCACCCCCAGGTGGAGGCAAGTCACAGTCACCAGCTTCTGGCCAGACTTTGGGGGTGGCACTTCCCCTGCCCTGAGTCTCAGGTTTCTGACACTGCAGAGGGTGAGGGCTGGGGACATGGGGATGGGACCCTGCCCACCAAACTCCACCCATTCATGTGTACACAGGAGGGCTGGGCCAGGGTGGAGATGGGAGCCAAGAGCACCTTACAGGGAGTAAGAAGTGCCGCCTTCCCCCTCCCACCCCTCTGTAACCCGCTGCGAGTGAGGAAGGCAGGCAGGGGTCAGCCCTCCTCCGCGGGCAGGGCCGGGACCCCGCGGTGGCAAGGGCCAGCCGGGCCCAGGAAGGGGGCGGGGCGGCCGCAGTGACGCGGCGGGCGGCGGGGAGGGGAAGGCAGGGGCGCCCGCGGGCGGGCTGGGAGGAAGGTCGGGGCCATGGGCCCGTGCTGCGCTACCAGAGGGGCCCGCCACTGCTCGAGCCCGAGGCCGGGGCTGGGGGCGCTCGGGGCTCCGACCCGCGGCGCAGCTGGCCCCGCCAGGGCCGGGTGAGGGGCGCCCGCCCCGAGCTAGAGGTGAGCTGGGACGTCAGCGGGCGGGCCAGAGCACGGCGCGGGCCGGGGACGCCGGGGATCAAGGGGAAGTGGGGACACCGGGGCCTCTCGCCTTCTGGCTGGCTGCGAGGTGGGGAGTGGCCGGGGGATTGGGGCGCCTGCAGCGGAACCGCGGCGCCGGGCCGGGGAGCAGGTGGGCGGAGCGAGTCCCCCGGGGCGGGGGCCCGTGGGATACCAGTGGAGGCACTCTTGCCTCGGTCCGGGGACGATGATGGGGTGGCTGCATAGACGAGCAGGAAAGGCGCTGGGGAAGGGGAAGTCGGGGACCCGGCCGCCGGCCGGGGTGGGGAGAGCCGAGCTTCGGGGAGGAGGGGTTGACGGCTGCTGCACGCGGGGAGTGGGGCACACTGGCAGGGATGCGGAGCGGGGCGCACGGGTCCTGTCCGCGGCGAGACACTTCGGGGAACGCGATCCGAACAGGACGTCCTGGAGTGGGGGATCCGGAGCCCGGTGGGCTCGGGGAAGGGAAGGAAGGGCCCGGGAGGAGGGGGCCGGGGGGCTCCGAAGGCGGGTCCCCGAGGGACGCCGAAACGCGGGGGGCTAGGTCGCGGCGGCGGCCGGAGAGGCGGGGCGGGTGGCCCGGCCCGCGCCCGCCGCTCCGGGGGACCCGCGTCGTCAGCGCGCGGTTGCCACGGCGACGGGCGGCGGGCGGGGGACGGGGGCGCGCGGAAAGGAGGTCAGCGCTCAGCCTCGCTGCGGCTCGCGGCCCCCGGCAGCGCTCGCGGCCGCGCCGGGCTCGCCTCTGCCTCCCCCGCGGCGGGCCGAGGCATGGGGTCCCGCGGCCCGAGCCCCCCGGCCGGCGCGCACGGCTCGGGGCCGCGCGCTGGCGCCCCGCACTGACGGCCGCGCGGTGCCCTGCGCCAGGCGGAGCGGAGGCCGCGCGCGGCCGGCCGAGCGCCTTCAGGATGCTCATCAAGGAGTACCACATTCTGCTGCCCATGAGCCTGGACGAGTACCAGGTGGCCCAGCTCTACATGATCCAGGTGAGGCGGGGGCGCGGGGGGCCGAGGGGCCGCGGCTGCCAGGTGAGGGGGGAAGGGCGGGAGCGCGCAAGCTGGGCACCGGGGAGCCGCACCCCGGACCAGGGGCCGGGCCCAGCTCCGGAGCCTGGGAGAGGAGAGAGGGGCTTCTGCTCCATGTGGGGAGTAAGGGCTGTGGGAAATGGGACAAGAGGGCCGAGGGACGCCTCCCCGCCCCCATGTGCCCAACCGGTGCTGGCCGCTCAGCGTACTGTGCCCTCCTTTAATCCCCCTTCTAGCTGTAATCCCACGGGGAAGGGAAAGGAGGGGCGAATGGGAAGCAGGGAGCGAGGAAGGGAGCCGAAGTGGGGGGAAGGCCGGGAGGGGGCTGGCAGCCCCAGGATGGCAGGGAGAGGGGACGAGGCTCAGACCCAGAGTTGTGTAGGGAAGGGACAGGGGAGGGGAGGGGACTGGACACCACCACCCCACCCCACCCCCACAAAGTCTGGGTGAGGTCTGTCCCCAGAACCAGGGCATCAGCATCTGAGGAGGCCAGAGCCAGCTGCCGGCCTCAGGGGGCTTGAGGGAGCCAAGTCAGCTCCCAAGCCGATCTCTCCAGCTATGAGGGGTGTGGCAGGAGCTGGGATTGGGGTCCCAGGGAGAGGAGTCTCCCTGATCCCAGAGTCAGGTCCTCCGAGAGGTGGGGCCCTTTTCCTGTTCTTTCTTCCATTCCAGCCACTCTGGCTTCGTTGCTGCTCGTTGAGCCTGTCTGGTCTGCTCCCACCTCGGGGCCTTGCAGGGTCTCCCCCCTGCCTCCAACCCTCACCCCTCAGCCCACCCAACCCAGAACCCTCCCTCACCTCCTTCAAGCCTGGTCATGTGACCGCTATTAAAATTAAAATGGCAATCTCCAGTTCTTACCAGATCCCCCTATTCCATTCTTTTTTTTTCCATAGCATTTATTACCCTCTAACATCCCATACAATTCGCTTTTTTGTGTCTGTCTACCTCCACCAGAGCAGAATTTCCACAAAGGCAGGGATCTTTGTTCTGTTCATCGATACCAATCCCAAGCAATATAATCCCAAAAAACTCTAAGCCTACCTTAGAGTAGGCACTGAGTAAATATTTGAACTGAAGGAGTGTTGGCTCACAGGACCCGTAGAGGACTGGGACCCGGTTCCCAGGGGCTGCAGGGACCGGGATTGGGATTCAGGAATTGAGAAGGCTGCGACCGAGATCCCAGAGCGCTGGGGCCCCAGGAGGTTTGTGGGGAAGGCCTTTGCTCCCAGGTTGAGCTCTGCATTGTGCTCCGCCCCGGGCTGCAGAAAAAGAGCCGGGAGGAGTCGAGCGGCGAGGGCAGTGGCGTGGAGATCCTGGCCAACCGGCCGTACACGGACGGGCCCGGCGGCAGCGGGCAGTACACGCACAAGGTGTACCACGTGGGCTCCCACATCCCAGGCTGGTTCCGGGCACTGCTGCCCAAGGCCGCTCTGCAGGTGGAGGAGGAGTCCTGGAACGCGTACCCCTACACCCGAACCCGGTGAGTGGGCACGCGGCACGGGCCTGGGGCCACGAGTGGCGTGGTGGGCACAGGAGTCACCCCCACCCCTGCCCTCTGCCCAGGTACACCTGCCCCTTCGTAGAGAAATTTTCCATCGAAATAGAAACCTATTACCTGCCTGATGGTGGGCAGCAGCCCAATGTCTTCAACCTGAGTGGGACCGAGAGGAGACAGCGCATCCTAGGTGAGGCCTGGTGCTCTTCTGGAGGTGAGGGCATGGGGGGTGGAGGACCCTGGAACCCCCCCCCCCCCAGGCCATGTGCTGCCTTGATGGGCAGGTCCCAGCCCTCTGCGGGCTCCACTTCCTGTCCGTGAAAGGCTGCCCTCTCAATCCGGACGGGTTGCTCAGTGCCCCGCCCACCCGCCTCCAGACACCATTGACATCGTGCGGGACGCAGTGGCCCCAGGCGAGTACAAAGCAGAAGAGGACCCCCGGCTGTACCACTCAGCCAAGACGGGCCGCGGGCCGCTGGCCGACGACTGGGCACGGACAGCGGCTCAGACGGGGCCCCTCATGTGCGCCTACAAGCTGTGCAAGGTGGAGTTCCGCTACTGGGGCATGCAGGCCAAGATCGAGCAGTTCATCCACGATGTCGGTGAGCCCCGGCAGGCACCGGGCCCCATGCTGGAGCTGGACAGGCCTCCATCT
Source organism: Tamandua tetradactyla (assembly GCF_023851605.1). Classification (NCBI taxonomy): domain Eukaryota; kingdom Metazoa; phylum Chordata; class Mammalia; order Pilosa; family Myrmecophagidae; genus Tamandua; species Tamandua tetradactyla. The sequence continues at coordinate 6,916,140 of NC_135335.1, forward strand.
ACTGGGGGGCCCAAAAGCATGCGGCCATCACGTCCATTTGACAGTGGTGGACACTGAGGCAGAGGGAGCCAGGCAGCCTAGTTGGGGGCTTGGAGAGCCAAGCTTTGAGGTATGGGTGATGGTCAGGAGGGTGAGAAGCCTGTGACATGATCTTTGAAGTCCATACCAGCACTGGTGTTCAAAGAGGTAGTTTCCTCTATTAAGACTCTAAAATTTTCCTTCATCCTACGGTCAACCCAAACCATTAGAAACTCTCAGGTTCACCAGCCCTTTTGGGCAAGAAATGCAGGCTACGTGGCTGTGACACTGAGGTCCTGCTTTCTGGGGTACCCTCCCACTTCTGCCTCTGGGGTCCAGGAGCCCCTGTTCTACCCCTCACCTTAAAAACAACCCCACATCTCCTGCAGGTCAGCCCTGCCCCATCCCCCGGGTGAAAGGGCAGGCAAGCCTCCACCACCTGCAGGTAGAAGGCCAGTCCCTGGGTGGGGGAGTCCAGGGGCCTGGGGTCCAATCCACTCCTGTCTCCCTGTGGGACTCCAGCCAGCCACTGCCTGGCCCTGCTCCGTACGTCTCCTTTCTGTAAATGAGAGGAGGCTGGGCCAGTCCTGAAGGCTGATGTTGACTGAACGATCATAACTTGCCCAATCCTTTGCCAGTGACTTTCAGGCAAGGGCCCATTTGGCACCTTCAGTGCCCCTTCAAGGGTGGAACTATCACTATTCCCATTTTACAGTAGAGGAAATTTAACTCCAAGAGTAACACACGCTCCCTGTCTTGCATTTGAAAAATATAGAAAAGCAGAAATAAGACCATTAAAATCATGCATGTACAACCACTATTAAGATTCTGATAGATTTCCTTCCAGAAGCTTGAGATTATAATTCAACCATTATTATTGTTTCCTTGATACTGCAAGGTTTCTAACTTTATTCCTCTGCTTATGAGGAAGATATCCCAAAATGAGTATCGTCTTTCACTACAACTTTCATCAAGTGCCGACACTTCCATTAACTATGAACACCTTCATTAACCATTAACTATTTTTTTAACTGTTAACACCTTGATTAACTGTTAACTGTTAGCAAGAAGTCCGCAGGAAGCCAGGTGAAACAGGGCAAGAACAAGGCTTGGTCCTACCTTTCAGGGTGGGGTGGGGTCAGTGCTGGGGAGGTGGGGTGTCCCGAGAGATAAAGAGGCAGTGGGCAGGGAGACAGATGCCCCAGTTTCCACTCCCATTCCCCAGATAACGCTGGCCCTGCCCTATTTTGTGGCTCTGGGCAGCAGCGGCCCAGGGGAGCCATTACCCAACGTCAGCGGCTGTGCATGTGGCTACAACAGTGGCGGCAGGGGCCCTGATGCCTGGGCACCCACAGGTCTGCGCCGGGTGATGCTGCGAGCCCACCGGCAGGCCTGGTGCTGGCAGGACGAGTGGACTGAGCTGAGCATGGCCGACATCCGGGCCCTGGAGGAGGAGACCGCCCGCATGCTGGCTCAGCGCATGGCCAAGTGCACCACGGGCCAGGAGGCGTCCGAGGCCCAGACCCCGGGGAGGCCAGGCACTGAAGCCCGGGTTGGGGCCAGCCACGCGGGCACCCCTGACGGGCCCGAGGCACCCCCTGGCCCCGATGCCTCGCCTGACACCAGCTTCGGCAAGCAATGGTCCTCGTCCTCGCGCTCCTCGCACTCATCCCAGCACGGAGGTGAGGCCAGGGATCGGGACTGGGCAGGGAGCGCCTGTGCAGGCCTGGGGCGGGGGTGGGGCGGCCCGGGCTGAGCCAGCCCTGCAGGGGGCGTGTCCCCCCAGAGCTTGTCCGAGTGGCGCATGCAGAACATCGCCCGCGACTCCGAGAACAGCTCTGAGGATGAGTTCTTTGATGCCCACGGTAAGCGCCGCAGCCCCGAGCGATGGGGGGTGGGGGGGCGCCCCCGAGCAGCTCCCCGCTCCCCCCCACCATGACACAGCCCCCTGTCCCCCTCAGAAGGCTTCTCGGACAGTGATGAGGTCTTCCCCAAGGAAATGACCAAGTGGAACTCCAACGACTTCATCGATGCCTTTGCCTCCCCCACGGAGGCGGAGGGGGTGCCAGGTGAGGGGGCCACGCCTGGCCACCTGGCAGCAGCACCCACCCGCGTTCCACCCACAGAGGCCAGGAGGGCTGGGTCCTTCCCCTCGGCCCCCAACAGGGAAGGTCCGAATCTCAGGGAATCCAACTGGAGTCAACAAACTCCACTCGTCTCTCCCCATAACTGGCTCTGTGCTGGGCACTGGGGGCTCAGAGAACAAGGTGGTTGTGACTTCGTGGGGGTCCTAAGATGCAAGTCAGTCCAGAGAGGCAGCTCATTAGATACACAAATGAATAATGAATGGAGGATGGAGGATGGATGGTTGGACGGATGGACAGATGGACCCACTCAAGGTGTGGCCACAGCGCAAAGGACAGGGGAGTTAATCTGGAACCCGGAAGGCTTCATTTGGAGGGCGGGTGATGTATAAGTGGGAGGTTGGAAGGCGTGGCCTAGCGCTGTCCACAAGAACTTGCTGTGATGATGGAAATGTTCTCTGTGTGTCCTGTCCAACATGGCAGCTAGGAGCCACAGGAGGCTGGCAGACACTTGAAATGCAGCTGGTGGGTCTGCAAAACTGAATTTTTTTTTTCACTTAATTCATTTAAATTTAAATAAATGCACGAGGTCAGGGGTTACAGCGCTACCCAGGGAAGGACTGAAGTTTGCCGGGCAAGCAAGGCACCGTGGGGAGAGCAATCCCTGGCGGTGAGACCAGCAAGGACAAAGGCTGAGAAATGTGAAATGACCTGTGAGAATCAGGTGCCAGATGGTCAGAGGGAAGTGAAGGAGCCTCAGGCAGACACCAGAGCATGGGTGCTTGAGGTGCTAGGGGAGGAAGGGGATGCCAGGGCCCTCTCGGTCGCTCTTACCAGCTTTCCCCTGCCTTACAGAGCCTGGAACCGAGGCCACCAAAGGCATCGGGGACGGAGCCCGAGCGGCCAGGGACTCGGAGGTGAGTTTGGGTGGCCGTCACCATCTGCCCACCCGCCGGCCTGCCCACTGCCCTGACGCACTGGGTCCACTCTTCCCCCCAACACAGGGTCCCGGCGGAGTCGGGGAGCTGGGGGCCGAGGCGTGTGCAGTCCACGCCCTCTTCCTCATCCTGCACAGCGGCAACATCCTGGACTTGGGCCCCGGAGATGCCAACTCCAAGCAGGCGGATGTGCAGACGCTGAGCACGGCCTTCGAGGCTGTCACCCGCATCCACTTCCCCGAGGCCCTGGGCCACGTGGCCCTGCGCCTGGTGCCCTGCCCGCCCATCTGCGCCGCCGCCTTTGCCCTTGTCTCCAAGTATTGGCCAGGGGCAGAGGGTGGGGGTGGCACACAGGGGTCCCAAGGCGAGGACAGCCCCTGGGGGGGCCCCTAGGATAGGAGAGACCCCATGGGGGGACATCTAGTTTGTGGCTCCATCGCAGTAGCCTCTCTGGTGGTACAGGGACAGGGGAGCCGGTGGCGGGGCTGGAGGCACCCCACCCACCCATCCCCCTCCTCCTGCAGCCTGAGCCCCTACAGCCACGACGGCGACAGCCTGTCCCGCTCCCAGGGCCAGGACCACATCCCGCTGGCTGCCCTGCCGCTGCTGGCCACCTCGTCCTCCCGCTACCAGGGCGCGGTGGCCACCGTCATCGCCCGCACCAATCAGGCCTACACTGCCTTCCTGCGCTCGCCAGAGGGCACCGGCTTCTGCGGGCAGGTCAGGGCAGAGGGATGGCCCTGGGGGGGCCGTGGGCGGGGCTCTCTCGATGCCACCTGCCCTCTCTCCAGGTGGTGCTGATTGGAGACGGTGTGGGCGGAATCCTGGGCTTTGACGCTCTGTGCCACAGCGCCACCGTGGGCAGCGGGAGCCGGGGCAGCAGCCGCCGTGGGAGCATGGTCAGTGTGGCCTCGGGACGGGGGCTGCTCTTGCCTGTCCGGGTCTCTGCCCCCTGAACATGAGCTCTCCACGGGCAGGTTCCTGCTGTACCTGAAGTGTCTCCTTGGGGTCCCCACCCAATTCCTAAGCCTCTCTCTCCTTCTCACCTCCTGAAGATGTGTCTGTCCCCTGTTCCCTTCAGAATAATGAGCTGCTCTCCCCGGAGCTTGGCCCAGCGCGGGACCCCCTGGCGGAGGGGGCGGAGGGGCTGGGCAGGGCCAGCCCAGAACCTTCTGCCCTGCCCACCCAGCGTACGCCCTGCGACGTGGCCAGTCCTGAACCCGAGGGCTCCCAGAACAGGTGACAGACAAACCTGCCCCGTTTCTCCCACCACGGGCTCAGGCTGGACTGCGGAGCAGCACTGAATACCCCATCCCCGCAGCCTGCAAGCAGCTGCCGCCCTCGGGGAGCCCCGGCGAGCGAGCACAGCCTCCTGCCCCCCGGCCACGGGTCCCGAGGCTCCCGATGGCCCCACCGGCGCTGCTCGCCTCGACTTCAAGGTCTCCGGCTTCTTCCTCTTTGGCTCCCCACTGGGCCTGGTGCTGGCTCTGCGCAAAACTGTGATGCCCGCCTTGGAGGGTGAGCCCTCGGGGTGGGGTGGGGGGCACCCCTCGTCCTTTGTCTGCTCAGAAGAGGCCCCATCTCATCTGTCTTTTCATGTCAGCCAAGATGCTGACATCATTATTTCCACCTCCCACTGCACAAATTCAATGCCCTGGCTAGAGAAGGGGAAACTGAGGCCCAGAGAGGAAAAGGGAGTTGCTGAGGCAGTTTCCCAGAGTGTACTGGGAGGACCTTCGTTCCCACAAGTTATTCTGCATGAGAAGGGGTCGGACAGGGAAATGCTGTTGCCCTGAACCACAACAGCAGACTAATGGCTCAGACCAACTTTGCCCAGAGACCCACCTTTCAGCAGGACCGTCATGGCCCCCCAGGGAGCATTGGCTCAGGTTGCTCCCACCTCCCAGAATGCCCGTCTGAGCCCCCTCCCCACCTCTCTCTATCTCCTGGGTACCCAGTGGCCCAGATGCGTCCAGCCTGTGAGCAAATCTACAACCTCTTCCATGCGGCTGACCCTTGCGCCTCCCGCCTCGAGCCCCTGCTGGCCCCAAAGTTCCAGGCCATCGCCCCACTGGCTGTGCCCCGCTACCAGAAGTTCCCCCTGGGAGATGGCTCATCCCTGCTGCTGGGTATGCCCCAACCAAGATAAAGGGGGGAGGGTACCCGGAAAGGGTGTGGGTTGGGCTCCCTCACCCAAGAGGACATGAGATAGCTCACACAGCATCAGTAACCTCTCAGACCTCCCCTGGCCCCCGTGGGCAGTCTGAATCTCTCTGTCCAGAGAGAGGGGCAGGCAGGGGTGGTACCTGGGCTAGAAGGAGGAGGTAGCATGGCATTGGCATATACCGGGGTGTGTGTGGCTGCTGGGTATCTGTGTGTAGGTACACAGTGTCTCCATATGCACTTGTGGTGTGGGTGTGTAAAGGTATTGGTACCTGTTGGGCCCTGAGACAGGTGTGCATGTGTTGGGGTGTGGGGCACAGGCTGGCATTTGGCGGGAAAGCTGCTAGCTGATGGGGTGAGCTCTCAGGAGAGGAAGTTCCACTTCGCCCCACCCAGATATGGGGCAGTCCAGTCTCAGCCAAGACCTGGCCAGGAAGGGGAGGGCCAGCAGGACAGATGGCGGAGGTGGAGGAGCTGAGCTACCCTGGGACCCCTTGGAGGGGGACAGGGGTATGGCTGCTGAGGTTACCCCTCTGTCCCCAGCCGACACTCTGCAGACCCACTCAGGCCTTTTTCTGGAAGAGCTAGAGATGCTGGTGCCTTCGACGCCCACCTCGGCCAGCGGTGCCTTCTGGAAAGGCAGTGAGTTAGGCTCCGAGCCCCCAGCCCAGCCAGCAGCCCCCAGCACCACCAGCGAGGTGGTCAAGAGTAAGTCCGGACAGTCACTGCCCGGGGCAGGCCAGCCTGGGGGAGGGCCCTTATTCCCTGAAATCCCCTTGCCCCCAGCTTTTCCTCTGCCCCCCCCCCAGCACCCAGCCCCAGTAAGGCAGAGCAGGCTGGGTAGGAGGGAGGGAGAGGGAAGAGCTCCCCGCAGCGCAGGTAGGTGGGCTCAGGTCGGGAGGGCCCCGTGCTCACTGCCCACCATGGCCGTGCAGTCCTGGAGCGCTGGTGGGGGACCAAGCGGATTGACTACTCGCTGTACTGCCCCGAGGCGCTCACCGCCTTCCCCACCGTCACGCTGCCCCACCTCTTCCACGCCAGCTACTGGGAGTCCGCCGACGTGGTGGCCTTCATCTTACGCCAGGTTGGCATGGGGGGGTGCGAGGGGCACGGGACGGGGTCGGGGGAGCCCCAGGCCTGCCCCCCCACCCCCTGCACGTGGTCTCACCCCACCTTCCTGCAGGTGATCGAGAAGGAGCGGCCCCAGCTGGCCGAGTGCGAGGAGCCGTCCATCTACAGCCCCGCCTTCCCCAGGGAGAAGTGGCAGCGCAAGCGCACGCAGGTCAAGATCCGGGTACGCGCCTGGCGCCCCCCAAGCTCACCTCCTCAGTACTGCCCACCCGCCCAGAACCCCGGCCCCTCACAGCCACGGCGCTCCCCTCTCGGGTACTGCCCCGTCTTTCCTAACAACCTTGGGCTCTTAGACCACAGTCCACCCGCAAAGTCGGGGTCCTCCAGCTGGTGCACACCCCGCCCCGGGCAGGCCCCGCCCCTATAGTCCTGGCCCCTCCTCCTTACGGCCTAGCCCCGCCCCTTGGGACCCCTAGTCTCCACCCCTGCCCACGGACGCCCGGGGTCCGATCAGCGCTCACTCCCACCCCACTCACCTGCCCGTCCCACCCTTTGGGAACCACAGTCCACACTGTGGTTGGACTGATGACCTCGGCGCGGGGCCGCCAAGCCGCACGGCCCCCTCCCCCGGCACCCCCGTCCTGCCCGGGCCGCGGACCCACCCCGCCTTGTCCCGCCAGAACGTCACTTCCAACCACCGGGCGAGCGACACGGTGGTGTGCGAGGGCCGCCCCCAGGTGCTGAGCGGGCGCTTCATGTACGGGCCCTTGGACGTGGTCACGCTCACCGGAGAGAAGGTCAGAACCCGAAGGCGCCCGCCCTCGTAGACCCGCCCCTGTCGGGCCCACCCGGCCGAGCCCCTGCAGACCCTGCCGCGGCGCTCCTCCACTCGGAGCCGGGGGGTGGCCGGGCCTCCGCGTGCACGGACCCTCGGGTCCCCTCTCCCGGGCAGGTGGACGTCTACGTCATGACACAGCCGCTGTCCGGCAAGTGGATCCACTTCGGCACCGAGGTCACCAACAGCTCGGGCCGCCTGGCCTTCCCCGTGCCCCCCGAGCGCGCGCTGGGCATCGGCGTCTACCCAGTGCGCATGGTGGTCAGGTGAGCGCGCGTGTGCGTGCAGCCGGCCCGGGCTCTGCGGGGCGGGGCTCCGCCAGGCCCCGCCCCGCTGACGCCCCAGGGGTCGCAGGGGTGACCACACGTACGCCGAGTGCTGCCTGACCGTGGTGGCCCGCGGCACGGAGGCCGTGGTCTTCAGCATCGACGGCTCCTTCACCGCCAGCGTCTCCATCATGGGCAGCGACCCCAAGGTGCGGGCCGGCGCCGTGGACGTTGTCAGGTAGGAGCTGCTGCCCCCTCCACGCCGCGTCGCCACGCCCAGCCACACACCCCTGCCCCCACACCCACCGCCGCCCCCGGCTCCGCAGGCACTGGCAGGACGCGGGCTTCCTGATCGTGTACGTCACCGGCCGGCCCGACATGCAGAAGCACCGCGTGGTGGCCTGGCTGTCACAGCACAACTTCCCCCACGGCGTGGTCTCCTTTTGCGACGGCCTCACGCACGACCCGCTGCGCCAGAAGGCCGTGTTTCTGCAGAGCCTGGTGCAGGAGGTACGGTGGGGGGCGACGGGGGTGGGCCTGACCCCGGAGGTCTGGGGCGCCTTGGGCCATCCACCAGGAGAAGCTACTGTGGAGTCCTACACCCTCAGGGGTCCCCGGGGAGACCCAGCCCCGGGAAATCCAGCAGCACTCGGCCCAGCCAGGTGGGGAGGAAAGCTGACCAGCCTCTCCGGTCACAGGTGGAGCTGAACATCGTGGCCGGATACGGGTCCCCCAAAGACGTGGCCGTCTATGCGGCGCTGGGCCTGTCCCCTGGCCAGACATACATCGTGGGGCGCGCTGTGCGCAAGCTGCAAGCACAGTGCCAGGTGAGGGGTGGGGAGGGACCCGCCAGGGCTCGGTGCTACTCAGGCCTTAGGGTACCTGGATTACTTCTAGGACAGAGATGGCGTGCAGCTTAGGACTGCCCCTGAGAGCCTGGTTGAGTGCACTCCTGCTGCTCAGCTCTGCCATGGTCACAGGCCTTGACCTTTCTGAGCCTGTTTCCAGGCTGTAAGCCGAAAAGGACAATGGCGCTAACCTTGTCACCTTATCCTGAGTGTCCCATGATGTACTGCCCATCGTTGCCAGGGCTGGGCATGAAGTAGTGCTTGTTAAATGTTAGCCTCAGTTATTTTTCCCCAAGATCCCATATTGCAGATGAGGAAACTGAGGCCTGGAGAGGGGCAGGGGAGGGAGGAAATCCAAAGTGCCCGGGCTTCCAGCCTGGTGATCTGGCCAACACCGACCGGCCCTAGCTCCCTCGGAAGCCTCAGGGAGGGCAGCGTGTGGGACCCAGCCCAGCCGTCCCTCATCCCTGCCAACCTCTGCCTGCAGTTCCTGTCAGATGGCTATGTGGCCCACCTGGGCCAACTGGAGGCGGGCTCCCACCCACATGCCCCCACAGGCCCCCCACGGGCCACCTTGGCCAAGAGCAGCTACAGCGTGACGGCCCCCGTGGACTTCCTCCGCAAACAGAGCCAGCTGCTTCGCTCCAGGGGCCCCAGCCAGGTGGAGCGGGAGGGCCCTGGCACGCCCCCCAGCACCCTAGCGCGTGCCAAGGCCCGGAGCATCAGCCTCAAGCTGGACAGTGAAGAGTGAGGCCCAAACTGTGGCTGAACCTGGGTTATTTATTCTCATGCCTGAGGGGACTAAGGGTCCGCGGGTAGGAGGCTGGGGGCCCAGACCTCAGGTCCCAGTCCTGGCCCACCGGCCCCAATCCCTGCACCTTTGTCTGCCCCTCAGTATTACTTCCCTGTTATGTGGGGGGACCCAGCCCCGGGGGGAGGGAGGCAGGGGGGGGGCAAGGGCTCAGAGGTTTTTCCAACACGTGTAAATCCATGAAAATAAAGACCACCTACATCCCACCTGCTTGGCCACCACTGCAGCTGACAGCTTCGGGGGGGGGGGGGGTCAGGGACCTGCCTGGGATCATCCAGCAGGTCAGAGCAGGGCCAGGACAGGGGTCTGGACCTCAGGGGTCTCAGGGAGAGCGGCCTTCTCCTGGATAGAGCTCCTCTTCCCCTCTCCCCCACCCTCCCCAACGTGGTTTCTCTCTGAAACCCCCGCCTCCCAAAGCTGAAGCCAGGGGATGATGGGATCCGGGGTGGGTGGCTGCGATGGGAAACCACCTCACTCAGGGCACTAACCCTCTCCCTCTTTACCCCTCCCACCCACCCATGTTCCAGGTAGAGGCCACCTGGTGGCCACTTCCCAGGGCACCCTCGTGCTCCAGTTTCCTCCTGGCCAAGATCCCCCCATCCCTGCAGGATCTGCCGGTTGTCCTCTTACCCTCCCAGAGACCCCCTCCCTCTCAGTACCAGCTGTAAACATGCTTCCTTTCCAGACTCTGAATCTCAAACCTACACCATCCCTTCAGCCTCCCTGCAGTCCCCAGCCAGGGCCCCCTCTTCTCCAATGCTCCTTCCTCTGGTCGCTCCCCTAGGTCCCACCTGTCCAGGGCCACAACCCTCTGCTGCTCTGAATCCCAGCATGGCTCCCACTGTTTCCTGGGACAACCCCAAGTCCCCACCTGGCCCTAAAGATCCTCCCGTTTGGGCCTTCCAGTGTCACCCTGCCCCTACCTGCCCCCCACACACACCTACAGGTACAACGGCAGCCCTATTGCTTCTGCCAACTGCAGCCTTGGAATGTTCCCTCGCCCCTAACTGCCCTTCTTCACCCTCAGGACACAGCTCAAGTTCCTGCTCCCGCCCACAGGAAGCCTCCCCTCCTCCCCAGGCCACCTGGCTGGTACCTGCTTTATCTCCCCCTTAGCACTGGAGGCTCCCGAGCACTGCGGCCCCCGCCAGCAGGCACCACCTCCCCGCCACCCGCCAGTCAGAGGGCCCGAGGCTCAGGGACGTCTGGGCGCGTCTCGGGGGGGGGGGGAGCTGGGACAAGACGCTGACCCTCTGCCACCCTTTCCCGGGAAAGGCCAGGTGGCGCGCCCGGCTCCCCCGATGGATCAGCTCGGCAGACCCGGAGGGCGATAAATAAGGCCTTTATACAGACAGAACCGGTGCAGCGGGGGCGGGTGGGCTGGGCGGGGTGGGTGGGGCAGGGCCCGGGGGCCAGGTCAGTGGGAGAAGATGCCCCGGAAGCGGGCCTTATCCTCCTCGTCCTTCTGCCGGATCCGAGCGTCCAGGGCGCGCAGCTCGCGGCTCACGACGGGTGCCAGGGCGGGGTCGAGCTCCAGCACCTTGGCGAAGTCAGCCTGGGCCTCCTGGGCGTTCCACACGGCCGCGTGGGCCTTGCCCCGCTTGAAGTAAGCCTTGACGTTGTCTGCGGGGGACGCCCGCGGGCAGCAGGCACGCCGGGGCAGGAGTGGGGGCCCAGCCAGCTGCCCCGCCCCGCTTCTCCTGGCCCCAGGGGTCCATCATGGGTGACGCCCCCCCCCCACCCTGCCCCCACATCACCCCATTCGCCCCTTGTTGGCCCGGCTAGGGTGGGGGGGCCTTTGGGAAGGTCCCAGAGGTAGCTCAGGATGGGGGGTGCCGAGGGCTGACAGCGTGCATGGGGAGGAGGCAGCCGCCCGCGCCCTCGCCCGCTGGCCCGCCCTGGCAGCCCGGCGCCCCGGCTCACCTTCGTACTTGTTGAGGATGGAGGAGCAGTGGTCCAGCACCTCGTAGTACTCTTTGGCCACCAGCTTGCACTGGCAGTAATTGAGCAGGAGCGGGGTGATCTGCAGATCCAGCTGGATCCAATCAGGGGACCCGGGCTGTTCCTGGGGCCGCCGGGGAAGTGAGAGGAGGGCCAGGTGCTGACCCCAGGGCCCCGCGCGCCCCGCCCCCCGAGCCCCACCTTCATCTGCAGGTTCTTGAGGCAGGCGATGGCGTCGTAGTACTTGGCAGCGGCCTCCTTCACCTGCCCCTCGCGGTACAAGCGGTTGCCCTCCTGGTGGATGACGGGCACCGCCCTGGCCTTCTCCTCGTCCGTCATCGCCCAGGGGTCCTGCTGGTACGTGCCAGGGCTCTCCACCTGCCGGAGCAGAGGCCGCGTCACACACGGAACCCGCAGGGCGTCGGGAGGTCCGGCAGCCCGGCCAGCGGACAGACACTTACGCGGCATCCCCTAAGGGCCCAGCCCGGTGCCAGGTGCCGGGAACAGAGCAGGGAATCCAGGTGGAAATCCCTCCCCCGCACAGCGTATGTTCCAGGGGAAGATTCCCTAATCAGAGGAGGCCGCACACAAACTCCTACGTGATTTCAGATCATGGCAGAGCCGGGAAGGAAACGACCAGCACGCGGGCTGAGAATAAAAACCCTGCAGGGTGGGCAGGGCGGGCCTCCCGGAGGAGGTGCCATCTGAACCCAGAAGGAGGAGGGGCCCCAGGAGGGACACCCTGGGGACTGCCAGGGTGCCTGACAGGTGTTCTTGCACCTGCCTCTCCACCCCTTCCCCAGGGGTCCATCCACTGACCCCACCACCCCTGGGCGGGCAGGCAGGGCCGGCGCCCCCTCTCGGGCTGGGGCGGGTGGGGGTGGTTTGGCATGGTGCTGGTTTAGGGCACGGCACTGGGGCCTTGGCAGCCACTCGCCTTAAGCATCTCGATATCGAAGATGAGGGGCTGGGGGTTCTGCTGGAGCCCATCCAGGTCGGCGTGGCCCAGCGAGCTGTGCTCGTGCATCTGGGCGATGCCACAGCAGAGCCGCTGCCCCTCCAGGGGGTCCTTGCCCGCTGCGATGTTGCGGAGACTCTTGGCCACCAGCGGATACAGGACCACGTGCTGCAGGGGGGGCAAGTGGGCACCGGGGGCTCCGTCATGTGGGCTGCGCCCTACCCGAGAAAGGACACTGAGGCCCAGAGAGGGGGAGCGGCTGGCTCTGCCCCCCAACCCCATCCCCAGGACTCCCCCAGCCTCCCAGCCCTCACTCCCAGTGAAGGCCCCTCAGCTTCTGCCCCACCCTGGCCACCCAACCAAGCCGAGCACCTACCCCCAGCAGCCCCCTACACACACACCCACTCCATCTGCCAAACCCTGGCTCCCCGTCCCCACAGGCCAGGCTGGGTTGTCTACAGGTAGACACCCAGAATCCTAACCTCCTGCCCCCCACCCCTCACCCGTTCAGGGCCTAACCCAGAGCTGGGCCCAGGGCAGCGACTTCAAAACCCTCGGGGCGGGGAGGGCCAGCATAAGAGACCTAGCCTCTGACCTTTCACTTGGAATAGCCACAAGGGTGCCAGGAGGCAGATGACCCCACCCCCCACCCCCACCCACTGTCTGCACAGGGCTGACTGCTCAGCAACGTTCAGCCGCACCGCAGAAGTGTCCTGAGTCCTGGCTCTGGGCTGGCTCCTGCTGGGCACTGAGAAGCTAGAGGGGAAGCAGGCCACATCCCTCCCTGATGTGTGGCAGGCAGAGGACCAGAGGAGGCGGTCAAGCTTGCAACTGACAGTCAGGGAGGCCTTCCTGAGGGTGGTGGCCCAGGAATCAGCCTTGAAATACGGAGGAGGATACTGGCCCAGAAGCAGATGGAAAGGAAAGGCAGGGTGCTGAGGGGGAGGGGGAGACCGTCAGGGGAGGTCAGACCCCGCAGGACAGCGGGAGCAGCTATAACTTACGCTCAACCCTGACAGTGACAAGGAACCACCGAGGCTTCAAGCAAGGGGTTGCATGGGCCGCATGCATTTGAGAACGTGTCCCCTGGCTGCAGCTGGGCTAAGGTACAGGAGAGGGCAGAAAAGAGGTCAGGAGGTACCAGGGAGAAGCTGGAGATTTGCCCTGGGGTTGGGGAACAGAGCGCGGCTGGACAGACAGACACCGCAAGCTGGTGTGGGGTGGGCACCTTGACGTCGCAGAGGAACTGGGCGATCTCCCCCTCGCGCATGGTGCACACGATGGTCTCCCACACGGGCAGCTTGAACTTCTTGCCGATGATGAGCTCCATGGGCTTGCCACGTGCCCGGCTGTCGTCCAGCACGGTGCCCTCCTCGTCACTGCGCAGCGTCCGGTAGTGGAACGTGGCCTGCAGGCCGCACACGGGATCAAGGAGGGGCCCACATCCTCCCCCAGCCCTCAGGGACAAGCCCAGCCCCAAAAGGGACAGGAGTCTCCAGCAGATCTTGCCCTTGACGTGACACCGCCCTGGGGAGGCTAAGTCACAGAGAGGGCAGGAAGGGGCCAAGTCACCTAGCCAGCAGGCAGCTGGGTGGGACGGAACCCAAGCAGTCTGCCTCCATTCATCCCTTCAGCAGATGGATAATGACCCCATCTGTACCCTGTGCTAGACCAGGATATGGCAGTGAACCCAAGAGACCAAATTTCCTGCCCTCAAAGAGCTCATCTTGTACAGGAAAGAGACAGGCATCGAGCAGAATAACATAATACGCCACATAGAGCTGATGCCATGCAGCAAAATAGAAACTACATCCCACATGACCTGGCAATGCCACTGCTAGGTATAATCCCAAAGAATAGAAAGCAGGGACTCAGGCAGATTTTGGACACCAGGACTCACTGCCGCATTATTCACAATAGCCAAAATGTAGAGGCAACCCAAGCGTCCGTCAACAAAGACTGGATTAAAAAACTGGCATAGCCACGTGCTGGAATATGATTTAGCCGTATGAAGATGTGAAGTGCTGGGCCACGCTACATCACGGATGAGCCCTGAAGACATGTTCAGTGAAATCAGCCAGACCCAGAAGGACAAATAGTATATAATTTCTCTTACATATAATTCTTAGACTCAGCAAATTCATGCAGACAGGAAGCAGAAGACTGGTTACCATAGGTGGCAGGAGGCGGGAGTGGGGAGTTATTTGTAAATGAGTGTGAATCTTGGTTTAGGATGATGAAAAGAGTCTGGAAATAATAGTGAAAGCTATTAAGCACTGTCAGTGTATTTTATGTCAAAGATCTGTCCACTCTAAATAGTTAAAATGATGTGTATGTTAGGTATATTTTACCATTAAAAATAAATAATTGTTTAAAAAAATACAAAATACAGCAGGATAAGGGGAACGGGGATGGCTGGAGTGGAATGGGGAAGGGAATGCACCAGGCAGATATCTGGGGTATGGAAGTGTGCCAGTTTGAAAGGATGTATGTACCCTAGAAAAGCCATGTTTTAATCCTAATTTCATTTTATAAAAGCAGCTGTTTCTCCTAATCCCTATTCAGGACCGTATGTTTGAAACTGTAATTAGAGCATCTCCCTGGACGTGTGACTAAATCAAGAGTGGTTGTTAAAGAAACAAGCAGTGGTATATACATACGATGGAATATTATGCAGCTGTAAGACAGAATAAACTTATGAAGCATGTAATAATATGGATGGACCTAGAGAACATTACGCTGAGTGAGATTAGCCAGAAACAAAACATTATATGGTCTCACTGATATGAACTAACATTAGTGAATGAACTTCGAGAAGTTCAGCTAAGAACAGAGACCATCAGGAGATAGAAATAGGGTAGCTATTGGGTACTTGGAGCTGAAGGGATGCAGATTGTGCAACAGGACTAAATATAAAAACTCAGAAATGGATAGCACAATATTACCTAACTGTAATACAATAATGTCAATACACTGAATGAAGGTGAATGTGAGAATGATAGAGGGAGGAGGGCTGGGGGCACAAATGAAATCAGAAGGAAAGATATACGATAAAGACTGAGATGGTATAATCTAAGAATGCCTAGAGTGTACAAAGACAGTGATTAAATGTACAAATTAAAAAATGTTTTTGCATGAGGAAGAACAAAAGAATGTCAATATTGCAGGGTGCTGAAAACAGATGGTAACTCATATTTTAAAACTTTAACTTATGTGCAAGACTAAAGCAAAAAATGTTTATTTGGTACAAAATTTATAATTTGACTAGTGCGTTTCCTAATATAACTTATGTGGACAGCTTAATCGAACACCATAGTACTTGGAACCTTGAGTAGGGCATGAGATTTTGTAGGTTTGTCCACAGTGATGCCCCGATAAATCCCAGAGTGATTTGAACTGTGAATAAAAAAGTATTTGCAAAGTCCCCCTCGGGGAATGGCGAGAGAGGGGGAAAGTTCAACTTCCCCATGTGGAGAACTCCTGATATTCTCACAAGCAAGAGGGACAAGCAAAGCAATAGGCCGAGCCCGCAATCTTGGAGTTTCTTCATATGAAACTTATCCCCACAAAGCACAGGCTAAGCCTACTTAAAATTAGGCCTAAGGGCCACCCCCAGAGAACCTCTTTTGTTGCTCAGATGGGGCCTTTTTCTCTCAGCGAACACAACAAGCAAACTCACCACCCTCCCCGCTGTCTACGTGGGGCATGACTCCCAGGGGTGTAAACCTTCCTGGCAACGTGGGAAATCCTAGAATGAGCTGGCACTCAGCATGAAGGAAATGAGAAAACCTTCTTGACTGAAAGGGGGAAGAGAGAAATGAGACCAAATAAAGTGTCAATGGCTTAGAGATTTCAAACAGAGTCGAGAGGTTATCCTGGAGGTTATTCTTATGCATTATATAGCTATCACCTTGTTAGTTAAAGTATATTGGAGAGGCTGGAGGGAAGTGCCTGAAAATGTAAAGCTGTGTTCCAGTAGACATGCTTCTTGAAGATGATTGTATAATGATGTAGCTTTCGCAATGTGACTGTGTGATTGTGAAAACCTTGTGTCTGATGCTCCTTT
Source organism: Tamandua tetradactyla (assembly GCF_023851605.1). Taxonomy (NCBI): domain Eukaryota; kingdom Metazoa; phylum Chordata; class Mammalia; order Pilosa; family Myrmecophagidae; genus Tamandua; species Tamandua tetradactyla. Next base: position 6,932,139 of record NC_135335.1, read on the forward strand.
TATCTACGGTATAGACAGATGAGTAAAACATGGATTAAAAATAAACAATAGGGGGAACTAATGTTAAAATAAATTTAGTAGATTGAAATGCTAGTGATCGATGAAAGGGAGTGATAAGGCATATAGAAAAAAATAGGGCAAACAAAGACTAAAATATATTGGGTAGATGGAAATACTTGCAATCAATGAGAGGGAGGGGTAAGGCGTATGGTATGTATGAGTTTTTTTCTTTTTATTTCTTTTTCTGAATTGATGCAAATGTTCTAAGAAATTATCATGGTGACGAATATACAACTATGTGATGACATTGTGAGTTATTGATTATACCAAGAATGGAATGATCATATGATAGCAATGTTATATGTTGTTGTGTTTTAAAAAAAATTAAAAAGAGTGGTTGTTAAACTGGATTAACAACCAGTGGAGGTGGAGATGTGTCTCCACCCATTCGGGTGGGTCTTGATTAGTTTACTGGAATCCTATAAAAGAGGAAACATTTTGGAGAATATGGGAGATTTTGAGAGAGCAGAACAACCTAGCCACAAGAAGCAAAGAGTCCACCAGCCAGTGACCTTTGAAGATGAAGAAGGAAAATGCCTCGCAGAGAACTACACGAAACAGGAAGCCTGGAGAGGAAGCTAGCAGATGACGCCATGTTTGCCATGTGCACTTCCAGCCAAGAGAGAAACTCTGAACTTCATCGGCCTTCTTGAACCAAGGTATCTTTCCCTGGATGCCTTAGATTGGGCATTTCTATAGACTAGCTTTAATTGGGACATTTCCATGGCCTAAAAACTGTTCACTTGCAACTTATTAAACTCCCCTTTTCAAAAGCTGTTCTGTTTCTGGTATACTGCATTCCAGCAGCTAGCAAACTAGAACAGATTTTGGTACCGGAGAAGGGGGTGCTGCTGCAGTTTGCAAATACCATACATGTTGGAATGGCTTTTCAAGTGGTTAAGAGGAACATTTTGGAGGAGTTGTGAGGAGCTTGATAGAGAAGGCCTAGAATGCTTTGAAGAGACTGTTGGTAGAAACGTGGACTCTAAATAGACTGTCGACAAGGCCTCAGACAGAAATGAGTCACTTGTTATTGCAAACTGGAAGGAAGGCGATCTTTGTTTTAAAATGGCAGATAATCTGGCAAAATTGACTAGTGGCTTTGGCTGGAAGACAGACTTTAAAAGCCATGAACTTAGATATTTTGCAGAAGAGATTTCCAAATTAAATGTGGAAAGGGCAGCCTGGTTTCTCCTCACAGCTTATAGTGAAATGCGACAGGAGAGAGATAAGCTGAGAACTGAACTTCTGGGGACAAAGAAACCAGAAATGGAAACTCTGGAAAATTCTGGGCCTTCAGAAAGGGAGAGCCCCAGAGAATAGTGCCCTGCGTGAGGATTTAACCAACTGTGGAAACAGCCAGCCATTTCAGAGAAAGCCAGGATCAGAAGTGGGGTTATCCAGGAAGGATTTATGGAAACTCCTTATGTCTGATGGGCATGATCCAAAACTACTGCATGGAAAACAACGAGAGTGCTGCAGGATCTGTATAAAGAGAACCACTGCCAGGCAGGACAGAGAGGGTCAGAGAAGGGACACATTGGAGGAAAAATAACTTCAGAGGCAAAACCATGGAGGGTGGGGTCTAAAGTCAAGAAGCCTCGGGCCTGGAGAGCGGACCCACCCAAGTAGTGGAGAGGGTGAGTTTGCCCCAAAGGCAGAGAATGGGCCTTCCACCTCATTGCAGTGGAAGAGTCATGCCGCCTCAGGCCTTGGAGAGGGTGAAGCACATTCCCTGGGGTTTGGGGAGAGCCTGGCTGCCACCACATGGAGGGGTTGAGCATGTGCCCCAGAGATGGCAGACAGCCCGGGTGCAGCCCCAATCCTTGGAGAGGATGGAGCCAAGAAAAAGGTGGTCTCCCCAATGCCCCCCAAGGTTGCATTTGGAGGGAGGCAGGCCTCGTGTAGGCCCTTGGAAAGGGTGGGACTGCTGCTTTCTAAAGCCCCAAAGGTAAATGATTCTCAGACTTTGAAATCTAATGGACTTTTGTCCTACAGATTTTTGAAACTGTATGGGTCCAGTGACCCGTGTTCCTTCCTCCCTATGGAAATGTGTGTATGTATCCTATGACTGTTCCTCCTTTGTACGTTGGCAGCAAATAACTTGTCTTGAGTTTTTACAGGTCCAGAGTCAGAGGATAATTTTGCCTTAGAACAGACCATGCCCGTAACTGACTTTGATAGGAGTTTGTACTATTTCTAACTCTGTATTTCATTTGTATTGCTACTGAAATGGTTTAAGGGTTTCTGATCCTGTGATGGAATTAATGTATTCTGTATATGGAAAAAACATGTCTTTTTTAGGGTCCAGAGGGTGGAATGTGCCAGTGTGAAAAGATGTATGTACCCTAGAAAAGCCATGTTTTAATCTAATTCCATTTTGTAAAGGCAGCCGTTTCTTCTAATCCCTTTTCAGTACTGTATGTTTGAATCTGTAATGAGATCATCTCCCTGGAGATGTGACTCAATCAAGAGTGGTTGCTAAGCTGGATTAGGTGGAAACATGTCTCCACCCATTCGGGTAGATCTTGATTAATTTACTAGCATCCTATAAAAGAGGAAACATTTTGGAGAATATGGGAGAGTCTGAGAGAGCAGAACGACATAGCCGTGAGAAGCAGAGAGTCCACCAGCCAGTGACCTTTGGAGATGAAGAAGGAAAATGCCTCCCGGAGAGCTACATGAAACAGGAAGCCAGGAGAGGAAGCTAGCAGATGACGCCGTGTTCGCCATGTGCCCTTCCAGCTAAGAGAGAAGCCCTGACCGTGTTCACCATGTGCCTTTCCATTTGAGAGAGAAACCCGGAACTTCAATGGCCTTCTTGAATCAAGGTATCTTTACCTGGATGCCTTAGACTGGACATTTCTATAGATTTGCTTTAATTGGGACATTTCGACAGCCTAAAAACTGTTGACTTGCAACTTATTAAACTCTCCTTTTTAAAAGCTGTTCTGTTTCTGGTATGTTGCATTCCAGCAACTAGCAAACTAGAACAGGGAGTGTGTGAAGTTTCTAGCCCAAAAGGACAGCTGGTGCAAAACACTGGGGGCAGGATAGTGTTTAGCGCGTTTGAAAAGCATCAAGGAAAAAAAGTATTCGTTGTTATCTGAAATTCAAATTTAACTGGGCATCTGGTTTTATCTGGCAACCCTAAACTCAAGGGGTTTGAGTTCACAGCGCTTAATCTAAGCCACTTTGCCAGCGGTTTAAAAAAAAAAAAGCAGCAAGAAGGAGGTCAGTGTGGCAGAAGTAGAGTGAACAAGGAAAGGGTTTGGGCAGGGCGCAGCAGAGCTGGACCCCATGGGACCCGTAAGCGACTTGTCGTTCCCTCTGAGTGAGATGGAGGCTTCTGGGTGGCTCTGGGCAGTGGAGGGACAGGATCGGACCTGGACTCTGCTGCTGGGATGAGAGCAGATAGTGGGGGTGCAAGGACGGAAGTGGGGAGGCGAGTTAGGAGCTTTCTGCAATGGTCCAGGGGAGACGATGGTGGCCTGGATTGGCGTGGTAATGGTGGAGGCGGGGGGAGCCATGGTCCGAGCCACAGGTGACTCTGAAGTTTTTGGCCTGAACAGACCAGAAGGACGGAAAGCGTTAACTGAGATGGGGGAGGCCCGGGCAGTATGGATTACGCGTGAGCTGTCAACCAAACACCCAAGTGGAGAGGGTGAGCTGGGAGCTGGATATCAAGTTTAGGGAAGTTAAGGGCCAGCAATAGACTTTGGGGCATCTTCTGGGCATGGAGAGTTTTTAAAGAGATGAAACTGGATGAGAGTATGTGGAAGTGAGTACAGAGAGATGATGCCTGAGGACTCAACCCTGGATAGGATATGGGCAGAGGCCACCCTTGTGGCCAGCATGCCAGGCTGCTTCTCTGACCTCGGTTTCCACCTCAGTAAATCAAATCAACAGTAAAACCTGTCTTGCACTGCGGGAATTCAAGAAATAAACTTGGAAAGCACTTAGCTCAGTGCCTGGCCTGGAGTGAACACTCAATCAATGCTGGCGGTTGGTTATTTAATAAAGCCTGCTCCTTTTCTCGCCATGCCTTAGGTCACAGTTCCACTGCCTTCACCACATTCTCTCCTTCTGGTGTCTGTACCCTCTTGTAGATTCTCAGCACGGGTCCCGTTGCCCAGGCCACTCCCACACCCCTAGCATGTAGGTGCATGCACATACACACCCACACAAACCCCACAACATGTGGGGCATGCATACACACCCACACAAACCCCACAGCACGTGGGTATGCACACATACCCACATACCCCGCAGCACGTGGGGGCATGCACGCACACCCACACACTCACAGCATGTGGGGCATATATGCACACCCAGACATGTGGGGGCGTGCAAACACACCCACACACACCCAGCACATGGGGGCATACACACACACACACACACACACCACAGCACGTGAGGGCATGCGCACACACCCACACACCGCCAGCACATGGGGGCATGCACGCACACACACACACACGACAGCACATGGGGGCATCCACAAACACCCACACATCCCCAGCATGTGGGGGCATGCACACACATGCACACCCCCTGCAGCATGTGGGGGCATGCACACACATACACACCCCCCACAGCACATGGGGGCATGCACACACACCCACATACCCTGCAGCACGTGGGGGGCATGCACATACACCCACACCCCCCCAGCACATGGGGGCATGCACACACACCCACACACTCCCAGCACGTGGGGACATGCACAAACACCCAAAGACTCCCAGCACGTGGGGGGAAGAACACACACACACACACCCAGCACATGGGGAGAAGAACACACACACACCCTGCAGCTTGTGGGGCATGTAAACACACCCACACCCCCAGTATGTGGGGGCATGCACACACACACACACACATGCCCTATAGCACGTGGGGGCGTGCACATACACACACACTCTCTTCCCAAAGAAGAGCCCTCAACGTGACCATGATCACGAGACCTGTGCAGCTCACGTCCAATCTCGGGGCAGGTTCACGGGGCCAGGTTAAGATGTTCGCATGCCAGACCCTGACCCAGAGCCGGGCAGCCAGCAGGCGCTTGTTCACAGTAGCCTTTACGTTTGGTGTGCCCAGCACCTGCCAGGGCCTTCATTCATCTGCTCAGTAAACACCTCTTGCTCTGTGCTGGGCACAGGTGCTCCCCCTGGGAAGATTCTGAGTCGACAGATAAGTGACAACTGGGAAGGCACTCTGGGGGCAGAGAACTGGGTGAGCAGAAGTAGGGAGGCCTTGAGACACAGGGTGTTTGGGAGAGGGGGCCAGCCGTGGAAAACAGGCAGGTGAGGGGGGGGGGGGGGTCTCTGCTTCCGCACCCTCATCTGCCCGAGGGGCGCCACGCGGGGCAGGGGGAAAGCTCCCAAAGGGCCCCGCGCTGCCCGACCGGACCCCTGGCCTCATTGTCTGGGTTTGCAAGACCTGGCGCCTGTTTTCCCATCCGAACAACAGGAGTTGTTCGAAGTGTTTTCAAAAAGCCTTTCCATGTATAAAATATCGTGAAACTTAAACCCAGAGGTCCCGGGTCCACCCCCGGCACGGCTTTTCCACCCAGGGTCTTCTGCACCGGGACTGCGTAAGCACGCACAACCTGTTTGTGATAACTGACGGCCTCCATGACCAATGGGGCCACACCACCAAGGCAGGAGGCGGGACTGACGCACCCGAATTCGCGCCCCAGCTAAATTCAGGCCAATCGGCGTCGAGCTCTGCATGTGAGCAGTAGGGCCACGGGCCACTGCTACCTGGGCATGCGCAACCTCTCACCTTAGGCCTCCTCCCGTCTCGCATGCGCACCGCACCGCAGAAGGTTTAAGGGGAGACGGGTAGACTCTAACCTTGGTTCCATCCTGAAAGTCAGGGAGGGCTCCTCGGCCCTCTTGTATCACACGCTTTTGGATCCCGTCCTCGCGGAGTCTTCCGATAATCTCCGCCATCCTCCTTCCCCGCTGCTCTCTTTCGGCAACTTCCGGACTCGTTCGGTAGCTTCCGGACCTGCATCGACAACTTCTAGAGCCTCGGAAGCTGCCTCCGTGGCGCCATTTTGGGTGAGGGCAGAAGCCAAAAAGGGGACGGAACGCGGAAGCGGGTGGTGATTGGTTCCCTGGCTGAGGGCGTGGTTCTGGGTAGGGGCGGGGCAGAAGAATGTCAGGGGGGAGGGCCAAAGCCTGTCCGAGAGGCGGGGCCTGGGTCCGCTGGGCGGGGCGATCGTGAAATTGAATTGCTTCGGGCTGCGGAGCTCCCACGTGGCCGCGAGCCACGCCTTTCAAAATTGTAAAGGTAATATAAGGGCATTGCAGAATCAGGAACATAAAAGGGGATTTAAAAAAAAAACCGCCTACGCGTCATGCCAACCCTAAAACCACTCTTTTTTCTGTGTCTTCTCTTCCGGCTTTTTTTCTTTTGCATGTGTAGTGACATCTTGCAGCCTGTATTTTTCTCTTACCACTAAGAATAAATAAGAGCGGGGAGGAGGAGTGGAAGGGCCGGGGGGTTGGGGAGGGGGGGACAGGAAGCTCCCAAGTGGCTGAGAGCCCCTGTGGGATCCCGGGGGCGCGGGTGTGTTGGCGCCAATAAATCCACCATCTGGCGCGTGGTAGGTGCCCAGTATACTGGAGAGCGCATGAAGGATGGATATTGGGCATTTTGGAGCCTACGATGTTTCTTTCCGCCTCTGGAAACCAGTTGTAAACAACAGCAGAAACAGCCTTCCGCTCCCACTTTCAAGGCTTAGGTCACCGAGTAAGGGGAGTGTCTTCACCCGTCATCGCAACTGCCAGGGATTGGTGTCGGTCCCCTGTGACCCCGGCGCTAAGCGCTTTAGATATTTATCCGGTTAATTTTCCGACAAGAAGTCCCCTGGGCCCTCTAGAGTGAAGGGGAAACGCGTTCTGGTTGTCTTTACTCACACAGAAGGTTTTACAGGCAAGTTCCACCAAATTTTGAAGGAGCAAGTGATCCGAGTCTCATACGAATTGTTACAGAAAATTAAAAAAGAGAGAAAGCTGACCAACGTGTTTTGTGAGGCTCGTTTAATCCCGATGCCTAAACCAGATAGGGCTCCACGGGGCAAGAAAAGTATACATCCGTTTCAGTAATAAAGGTATGAAAATCTTAAGTAAAACATTAAGCTAATTGACGCCAATGGTGTATTTGAAAATGGATCAGAGTCAAGTAGAGTTTTTTCAAGAATGTTAAGAATGGTGTAACATCAGAAAAATCTATTAATGCAGCTCATCAGAGGACTCACGAAGAAAACTCAGGGTTAAAAAAAATGCAGGGAAAATATTTGAAGTTCCATAACTATTTTTGATAAAAACCCACAGGAATAAAAAGGAATAATCACAAAGTGATAAAAGCTACATACAGTTTAGTATAATGGAGTAAATATTCACCTTTTCTTTAAGGTAGTATTTGAAGTCCTGGCCAAAGCAAAAAACAAAACAACAAAAAGAGTACATTGCCATTATTAGCAGATTATATAATCAACTATGTAGAAAATCCAACAGAATCAACAGACTATTTTAACAAATCAAGAGAGTTCAGTAATGTTACAAGGATATAAAAGAACTTGAAATATAGAAAATATGATACCATTCATAACATCAGCCAAACTCATAAAATATTTAAGAAATCCAAATACAACCTTCTGAAGAAAAAAAAAATTACCTCTGTTAAATGTTATAAAAGATGTGTATTATTGAAGTGTCATAGCTTCTTTTTTTTTAATTCCATATGTTCTACTCATCTGTTGACAAGGTAGATAGGAGCCATAGCTTCTTAATGAATAGAAGAACTTAAAATTTAAAGATGTCCTTTCTCCTGAAATTAATCTAGAAACTTCATGAAATAACAATAAAAAATGGGAGACTCTTTGAAGAACTTGGAAAACATTTCTGTAAGATCTCTATAGAAGAATAAAGGTTCATTGAATAATGATAAAGCTGTCACAATGTAACTGTGTGATTTTGAAAACCTTGTGTCTGATGCCCCTTTTATCTACCTTGTCAACAAACGAGTAGAACATATGGAATAAAAATAAATAATGAGGGGAACAAATGCTAAAATAAATTTAGTTTGAAATGCTAGTGATCAATGAAAGCGAGGGGTAAGGGGTATGGTAGGTATAATCCTTTTTTTTTCTTTTCTGTTTTTGTTTTATTTCTCTTCCTATTGTCGTTTTATTTCTTTTTCTGAATTGATGCAAGTGTTCTAAGAAATGATGAATATGCTACTAAGTGATGATATTGTGAATTACTGATTATATATGTTACTGTTTTATTTGGTTTGTTAATTTTTTTAATTAATAAATAAATTTTTTAAAAAAGAGGAAGAATAAAGGTTCAAGAAAAGCTAAATCGAGTTTGAAAAAAGATAACCAAACTGGAAGGATTTGCCCTTCCTTATTAGGACACACCACAAACCACCTCAGTAAAAAACCTATGATACTGACTGAAAAATAGCTAAGCAGGCCAGAGGAATCAAAAAGAGAATTTAGAACAGCTATATGTGCACAGCTGTATACTTGGTACATGATGAAGATGGCATCACAATCCAAAGGGAGAAAGAACCGATTGTTTGGTAGAAGGTATTGGAAAACTGACTCACTCTTCACTGAAATAAATCTGAATCCCTCTTTGCACCACCTCCAAAGGTAGACTCCTTATGTTTCTTTTTTTATTTATTTTATTTATTTATTTTTTTCTCTGTATGTTTCTTAATATTAAATTGCAATAATACCTAACATTTATCAAATGTTAACTATATGCCAGGCTCCTCATTAACTAGTCAGTTCAATCCTCAGTTAATGCTGAGGGAAGCACTATCATTAACACCTCTTGACAAATGAGGACACTGAGGCACAAAAAGGTTATGTAACTTGCTCAAGGCAAGCCCAAAATTTGGGTGAGGCAAGTGAAGTGAGTTGTGCAAGTGCATGGTTTAGCTGAGTTCAATTTAAAGCTAAATTTAAAATTTACATCTTGATACTTTGTTCATCATGGATTTGGAGCATCCATTTAAATTTTTTTAATATTATTTATGTTGTTGATGAGTTTCTTTGGTGTCCCCTTAAATTTTGCACCCGAGGAGGACTCCTCCCTGTCCTCTCGCCTGGCCCTCCAAGTCCCAAAGCCCAAAAAGAGAAAAGCTGGAATTCCAGTGCGGGTGGCTGGGTTTCAGAGTCCCCCTCTTAACCACTTTGTTGCAACACGCGTCTAGAAAGTAAAACTCTAAGGCTGATGGAATAAGATGTTGGAAAATGTCTTCATGATCTTGGGGTGAGAGAGCATTTCAAGCAAGACTCAAAGAGCACAAACCCATAAGGCAAAAAGCACATGATTTGGCTATCTCAAAATTAAGGATCATTCTTTATCCAAGGACACCTTAGACCAAGTAATGACAAGGAGACTGGACAGGGAGGAGATATTTGCAGCCTAAACAAAACGCATGAGATTATTAATCTGTGCATGCACAGACATGCACATCAGCAGGGAAAAGACTAGTAATCTGGTAGGAAAAAAAAGGGACAAAGGAAATAAACAGGTAATTCACAATAGCCTTCAAGTGTTTGGAGAACTGCCAAAACTCTCCAGGTGTCAGGGGAGCCAGTTGAAAATAGGGTACCACTTTATAATCATCAGATTGGCAAACCACTAGAGAACTGGAAAGGACCAAGTGCTAAGGGACAGCTGGAGCCCTGGGAGTGGGTGTGTAAACTCGTGCAACCACAGCCACACAGGAGAACACCTGTGGTAACCTGGGAAGTCCTGGTGCGTGTACCTTATGGCCCCAAGAATGCTCACATTGTCCGTAAGGGAACAGTATGAAGACGTTTACACAGTGACACCTGTGACGGGGCATCGAGGTCAGCTAAGTGTGCATCGCTGTGTGAGGGTGGGTGGGTGGGATTATAAAAGTGGTGAATGCTCAACATAGTATACCAAAGCATGCAGCCAGAGGAAGCAACGGGCAAGCTGTACGCAGGAAACATTAATGCTCAGTGGAAAAGATGAAAACAATAGAACATCATGACACCACGTTCGCTAATTGCAAACACATCCGCAAAGGGTGCAGTGCCACGTGTGCAGGGCTAGGAAACGTGCAAGAAGGCAGAGGGTGCACCCCGACATGGGGACCTCCAAAGGGACCTTCTTGATGGTGATAATGTGACACCACTGGAGAAGAAGGATTGACTTGACTCTCTGGACCTGTGGTCATAAAATGAAATTGGAGGGTGGGGGATGGAGAAGGACAAGGGCTTTGGGAGCAAAGTGGCCCTTGGGTTCCAGTCCCAATCCTACCACTTGAAAGCACTTGGGACTTTGGCAAACCACTCATTCCTTCCTTCTACAAATATTTATTGAGCATCTATTTAGGGCCAAACACTGATCTGGGCACCGTGGATACAGTGCCGAGTAAAACAGTGTAAGATGAGATCATTTCAGGTCAGTACCATGCAATGTGAAGCTGAGTCTATTCTGCATAGTCAGGGTTGGACTCTGAAAGGTGACATATGGCAGGTGCACAAATGACCAAAGGGGCCAGCTGGCTGTGAGATGAGCCAGATTAAGAGCTTTCCGGATATACGGACAGCATGTGCAAAGGCCCTGAGCTGGGAAGACTAAGAAAACCAATGTGACAGAGGGAGGTGACTGAGACCCAGAGGGGGCTGAATGAGGCTGGAAGAGGCTAGAAGAGGCAGGCAGGGGCCAGAGCATACAGGGCTCTGTGGGCCTGACTTAGTAAAGAGTTCGGACTTTATGCAATTCACAATGGAAAACCAAGGGAAGGTTTTTTTTTTTTTTTTTTTTTTTTACATGGGCAGGTACCAGGAATCAAACCCAGGTCCTTGGGCATGGCAGGCAAGCATTATTACCTGCTGAGCCACCGTGGCCCACCCACAAGGGAAGGTTTTAAGCAGAGAAATGACCCAGCGGCATACTTTAAAAAAAAAAAAAAAGTTTTGTTGGAGTATCACACACAGAGAAAAACAAAAATAAGATCAGATCGGTTTTAAAATATCACGTTGGCTTCTGGTGGAGACCAGATGGGCGCGGAGAGTGGCAATCAACGTCAGCCTCTGCACCTCAGTTTCCACACCTGCAGGCTGATGAGAATCCCTGTCATACAGGGCGTGGGGACACAGAGAGTCCCCAGAGGCTCCATGGACCTCGAGGAGCGGGCAGGGCTGCAAGAGCGCCCTACCTCGCACCTTGGGCCCGGGAGCCCAGCGCACCCACTAAGGACCGCGCCCGGGCGCGTCCCGGCTGTCGCTCGGCTAGGCGTCCGCTGGGCGGCGCGGGCCGCTGGGGGGAGGCCCCGCCCACCAGCCCGCTCGGCGCTCGGCAACTCCGGCCTGCCGGGGGCAGACGGGGGGCGGGGCCGTTGCGTGGGGGGCGGAGCCTAGGCCGGGCGGTAGGGGCGGGGCCTGAGCGCAGGGGCGGGGCCGCCGCGGCGGCTTGGGGCAGGCGGGCGCGGATGGCGGCGGCGCAGGGCGCCTGAGCGGGCCGGGGCCATGAGCGCCGCCCGGCCCCAGTTCAGCATCGATGACGCCTTCGAGCTGTCCCTGGAGGACGCGGGGCCCGGGCCCGAGTCCAGCGGGGTCGCCCGCTTCGGGCCGCTGCACTTCGAGCGCCGGGCCCGGTTCGAGGTGGCTGACGAGGACAAGCAGTCCCGGCTGCGCTACCAGGTGAACGGCCCGGCCCACCTCACCTCCGGCCCCCGACCGGGCAGGGCCTGGGAAGAGCGGCGTCTCCGGGGACCACCTGCCCAGTGGCCCCAGGCGGAGCTGAAGACGCCCCCTCCCGGACGTGACCCGCGGATCCAGAGCCCTGCCCAGACCCCACCCCAGCCCACCCTATCCCCAGCCTCGGTCCGGCCCCGGACCCTCACCCCCACCCCAGCCGGACAGCCCACCTGGAGGCACCCCCACCCCACCCCCCCAAGTCCCGCTGGGCTTGGGGAGCCCCTCCGCACCCCTCAACAAAGCCTGGCCCACCCTCCAGAGCACCCCGTTGGGTCCCAGACCAGATGAAATAATAGGGCCTGTGCTCCCCCTTCACTTCTAGGAGTTCCTTTCCCGCTCTTCCCCGCCGAGCTGGAGCCCCCACTCACATGACAAGTCTTTTTCCATCCCCGGAAACCGGGAGTCCCCATCTTCCCGGAGGACCTCCACCAACCCTAGGATCCTTCCCTTGGAGACCTGGACCGGATTTCTGTGTCCCAAACTTAGGAATCCTGGGCCTGGCCTTCCTTGACACCCTAAATCCAGAGCCTCCATTCTGGACCCCTGAAATACCCATCCTGAGAACTTCACCCTGACTCCCAGATTCGGGTGATCTCCTGGCCCTGGGACCCAGGTGGGGAGCCCTCAACTGACTCCTGCGGGCTCCTGCGCCCCAAGCCCCCAACACCCGCCTCCCACCTGGGTTTCGGTTTCTGTGAATCACCAAACCCGTTCTGCGGGAGGGTGGAGGGCCAGCTGAGCAGCTGTCAGGCGGCCAGGCAGACAGCTGCATGGGCCTGCTGCCCTCTCTCCCCGAGGCGGGACTGAAGAAGGGCTTGAGCCCGCCGCCCCTCTGAGCCCCGTGTTCTGGAACAGAACCTGCAGAATGATGAGGACGGCGCCCAGGCCTCTCCAGAGCCGGATGGGGGTATCAGCACCAGGTCAGGGCCAGGTGGGGACCCACCCTTATTCCCCCAGCCCCATCCCGCCAGCTCCTGTCCTGCCAGGGACCCTGCCCAGCCCCACACCCTGCCTTTCTCAGCTTCTACTTGTCTTGTCTGATTCCTAGTGCGGCCCCAACTCCCCTCATGGGCTCCCCTGAGCCCCAACCCTCAGCCTGTACCCCCCTCCCAGTCCCAACCCTGCAGAATCCCCCAGCCCTTCCCCGTTAGGGCCCATTATCCCACAGGGACACACCACCCCCTGCCACTTCCTCAGGACTCCCTGTCCCGCAGGGGCCCTTTCCTTGGCCCCTCCCCCCTTACGGGGCCACCTGTCCAGCAGGGACCCAGGCCGAACGTCTGTCCGCAGCTCCCAGTGGTCCTTTAGCACCATCAGCAACACCACCCAGCGCTCCTACAACGCCTGCTGCAGGTGAGCCCATCCTGCCTGAGCCCCGCAGCGTCCCAGCCGCCTGCTGCCCCATGGCCTCTCCCCCACCCTTCCAGCCCTTCACACTCCTTCTGTCCTGCCCGTCAGCTGGACCCAACACCCTTTGATCCAGAAGAACCGCCGCGTGGTGCTGGCCTCCTTCCTGCTCCTGCTGCTGGGGCTGGGTGAGTGCCCCCCGGCGACCCCTCCCCACCCCCCACAGAGACCACCCTCCTTCAGGGCGGGCTCTGCATCTGCCTTGGCACAGCGAGCCGCCTGGCATCACCTCCACCCCCATTTTCCAGGCCCCTGATCACCCAGCCGGGAAGCCACCCAGTAGCTGAGAGCACAACCTGGCTCAGAGCCCCAAAGGGCCATAGATTTTTCTCTATCTTTTGTTAAATAACTTAGCCTCCTTATCCTATCCCTCAGCCAGCACACTATCCTGAACCACTCTATTTCGGCCCTGGGGATAAAGCAGAGGAGAGAACTGCCAGAGGTGAACAGAGCCCCTGCCCTGGGGGCACCTTCATTCCCACGTTGACTGGCCAGTGAGGGCTGTGGCAGGCGTGACAGGTGTCCAGAAGATGGCAGTGTGATGGCTGCCACGTGCCGTGTGTGTCTAGTGCAGGGGCCAGGCAGGTTGATTTTCCCACCATACGGGTGGGCAGACGAGGCCTGATGTTACACAGCAAGTGAGAGGGAGGGTCACTGCCCAGAACCCCAGTGGAGAGGCCAGTCCCCATGGCCAGGGCTTCTGTCACACACACCCCTTCTCTGGAGTCTGAGAGCCAGTGGGGACTTTTCTCCACCCACATTGATCCCATGGGAAAACTGAGGCCCAGAGCAGGCAGATCTTATAGCTTAGATGTCACAAATGTTTGTGACTCCTAGGCCCCTCATTCTAGGGGCTAAGGAGACAGGGTCCCCAGAAAGGCTCTAGGTTTGGGGCCAAGAGAAACCCTAAAGAGAGGGTAGACAGTGGCTGCTACCCTGGCTCCCCTCCCTTCTCCCAAAAGAGCAAAGCACACTCTCCCCACCCCCAACTAGCCAGGCCCTCCGCTGAGCAGCACCGTTGCCCCCACAACCTAAGCTCTGGGTGTTCCTGCACAGGGGAGGGAACCATCACTTCCCAGATCTCTGTGTGCCCAGGCACGGGTCATGCTGGCCACTGTCCCAATCTTACAAATGGGTGACACAGGCAGGTGAGGGGCTTGCTTGGGTCACAGCTGGGAAGTAGACAAGCTGGGATTCAAACCCACGAGTGAGACTGTGTGGGGCCTGTATAGGCCTTTATAAGAATTAGCAAAAGGTGCCCCCTCTGAGTGGGCAGAGCCCACAGCCCTAAGCCAGGGCTCAGGGAGTGAGTTTCAGCCCCCGTCACCCCCTTGGTGGGACACTCTATGCAGTGAACAAATCACGCAACCGTCCATGGTGGCCCTGTGAGCCTCCCTGCTCCCGCCTCCACCCCTCCTCAGAGCCCACAGTTCAGTTCCCCATCTCCCATCAGCTCTACCCTCTAACTGAGGGCCCAGGATCCCATTCCATCCTCTAACTGGGCACCCAGCACCCATTCCATCTTCTAACTGGGGATCCAGGACTCTATGGGACTGAAAAGTTGATCCGTTCATGTCCTCTCTCCCTTCCAAGATACCCACTGTCCTTGGGCCAAAGTCCAAATCCCACCCCGGGGTTCTGACAGGCCCTGCCAAACCACATGCCAGCTTGTACTCTTGCCTCCACTCTCACCAAATGCCAAAAACTTCTAGAAAGCCCCCAAGTTCCCTCCAGACTCTGGGCCTTTGCAGTACTGTTTCCTCTGTCTGGGATTCTCCTCTGCCTCAGCCTGCACGGTGCCTCTGGCCAAGCCCCTGGAATCAACCTCCACAGTTCAACTGCCACAGGGGTTACTTTTCCTCTCTGCCTCAGTTTCATCTTTGGTGCACAGGAATGACAGCAAAACTTGTCTTGTTTGATTAAGGTAACAAATAAGGCAGGCATGTAGCATGCTTAGCCTGGTGCCTGGCAGCTGCTGGTAAGTGGCCAATATATGGCAACTGCTGTTTCAGCTGCTGCCCTACCCCTTCTGGGCTTAGCTGGCGCTGCCTCCAGGAAGTCCTTCCGCAATCCCCAGGCAGATGAGGGGTCTCCCCTGTCCCATGTATGGGGGTCTTCCCCCATCATGGCCGGATCACCGGGTGTAAGGCCAAGGTTCTTGGTCTCCGGGACTTGTCAGTCCTCCGCAGGGGAAGCCCCAGGCCCGCACCCAGAGCAGGTGCTCCCTTGGTGGGGAGGGTCTGTGCCCAGGGACCCTTCGGCTCAGGTGGGGGACACCATTCCTCGGGCCTGAGCCATGGTTGGGTAGAGGGTGGAGGACCCCCGCCCGACCCCGGCCCCTGCCCTCACACCTGTGGCTCCATCTGTGCGCAGTGCTGATCCTGGTCGGCGTGGGACTGGAGGTGGCCCCCTCTCCAGGTGAGCTCCCCACCTCCTCGGGCAGAGGTTCCATCCCCGCCCTTCGGCTCTTGCCACCCTCACTGTGGGGAGACAGCCTCCTCCTCCGCTGGGAGCGCGCTTCGGGCCGGGCAAGGTGGGAGGGACAAGCGCCCGGGGCCGGGGAGTCCCGGGTCCCCGCGCCCCCGCGTCCCGCCCTGAGCCGGCCGCCCCTCCCCCGCCCGCAGGTGTCTCCAGCGCCATCTTCTTCGTGCCGGGCTTCCTGGTGCTGGTCCCAGGAGGTGTGAGCGGCCCCGGGGGCGGGGCGGGGCGAGCCCGGGGGGCGGGGCGGGGGCGGGGCCTCGGCGCTGACAGACCCCGCCCCGCAGCCTACCACGTGATCTTCATCTACTGCGCCGTCAAGGGTCACCGGGGCTTCCAGTTCTTCTACCTGCCCTACTTCGAGAAGTGAGGCCGCCCGCCCGCCGTGTCTCCCCCCCCCCCCGCGTCCACCGGGGGCCTCCGGGGACCCTGTCCCGCTCTGTCGTCTCATCTCACGGCAGAAGCCCCCCCAGGACCCTCGGGGCGCCCGGTCCCTTGGAGTTTGCTCAGGAAGTTTGGGGCGTGCAAGGCCCCAGGCCTGGGCACATTGCCCCTCGCCTGCTCAGTGCCTTAACTTATTCCCGGGCCCCGGGGCTCCTGGGTTGGGGTTACTTTGTGCTAATAAAAGGATAGTTGATTCTAACAGAGAAAATGACGCTTTTCATCTCGGCCCCAGGTGGCCAGCCCACCCACCTGGCTCAAGCCACCTCCTGAAGGTGGGAAAAGTGCCCCAGGACCAAAAGTGCCCCAGGACCGCTGACCTCCGGGGTACACAGAGCCGCGATGGGCCAGGACTGGCCCAGAGAGGGGCGGGGATCCAGCCCTTGGATGGAGTCCACTCCGCACTGGAGGCCCTGGTCTAGGGCACATCGAGATGACAAGATGACAGATATGATGACACAGGCCTGGGACCTGGAAGCTGCTGCAGATCTTGGGGCCTGGGGCTGTCACAGCCACCCCCAGCTGTGGGTCAGGACAAGGTAGCAGCCCAGCCCCCCAAACTCCCACAGCTCCACTTCCTCCTTGCCCCCCCACTCCCAGGGTGAGAGGAGCGGGAGGCAGAGGGCATGCAAGGCAGGGTCCACAGAGCAGAGAACCCCACAGAAGGTTAAAAACAGACCATCTCAGAATCTTAGAAAATTGGAGTATTTCAGAATCATAAGAACCAAGAAACAGAATCTTTGAGAACCTTGAAATATTGGAGCGTGTCAGTCACTGTTTATCAGGCTCTGATAAGGCTTGAGGCCCTGTGCTCAGCACTTCAGGCAGGTTGGCTCTTGTAATCTTCATAACCTCAGTCCCGTTTTACAGATGGGGAAATAGAGGCCCAGTGACGGCCAGTGACTCACTCAAGGGCAGCCAGTGGGTCCTACACAGGACTTTCAAATGTAATCCAGGGCTCCAGCTCCGTCTCCGTAGCAGTGGGGGAGTGGGGGAGCAAGGAGGAGAGCTGGTGTGGGTCCCCACCAACCACCCAAGGGGCTGGCTGACAAATCCTGTTGTAGTTGCTTCCTCACTAATACATGAGGCCAGAGAGAAGGGACTTGACCTGGCTTGGCTTCCCCGGTACCCACAGCAGCCAGGATGGGGCCTTTAGAACTCTGGGACCCGCTTTGAACAAATGCAGTTGAATGCAGGAACTCCTAAACCCGTGGCAAAGGATTGTGTTTAATTTCTTTTTTTTTGTTTGTTTGCTTTTTTGTTTGATTTTATTTTATCTTTGCTTTGGTTTTAATTTCTAATCCATGACAGACTAATACTTTTGTAAAATAAAATAAAAACTAGAAGAATGAAATATAAAGTCAAAGACGTACAGAAGTACAGACCCACAGTTTTTAGCATCCAGTTAATCAGGCACAAAATGACATTTCTATAAAGACACTCAGAACAAACATAAGACAAAAGAAAAGAGCTGCAAAAGCCACCCATTAAAAGCGAGCAAACAGGCAATAAATACCGAGAGTCACCATTACACACCCATAACTCTTTGTGATTCTGCAGTTTTAACCAGACAAAATCATTCTGGAAGTTTCCCCCTATCTTTTGCCTACATCAGGAGTCGCCAGTCACAGCCCAGAGGCGAAATAGGGCCTGCAAGCTGAGAATGATTTTCTTTTTTAAGTTTTTTAGCAGCAGCATATAATACAACTTATATCTCCCATTGTAACCGCATTCACATATACAATTCAGTGGTGTTGATTGCATTCACCATGCTGTGTGACCATCCCCACCTCCCATTACCGACAAGTTCCATGTCCCCAGACAGCTAAGAATGATTTTTATATTCTTTTAATGGTTGGGAAAAAAGTCAAAGGGTAGTAATTTCTCATGACACATAAAACTTAGGTCAAACTCAAATGTTGGGGTCAATAAATCACATGTTGGTGCACAGCCACGCCTGTTTATTTGCATGTTGACTCGCTGTCCAAGGCTGTAGCTGAACATGACAGAATTGAGTAGTTGTCGCAGAGACCATGTGGGTCTCAAAGCCTAAAATATTTACTCTCTGACCCTTTACGGAAAAAGTTTGCCAACACTTGGCCGATATGAACACTCTAACACCGTGAATATCAACGTTTCAAGTGGCCAGTGAGCTTGCTTCTTGCTGGTTTATTTATCTGACCCAGGTTGGAATGACAGCAACGCTACAGGCATACCTCATTCTACTGCATTTCACTTTATTCCACTCCGCAGGTTTTTATGTTTTTCACAAATGGAAGGTTTGTGACAACTCTGTGTTGAGCAAGTTTATCTTTCCAACAGCATGTGCTCCCTTCGTGACTCTGCGTCACATTTCAATTAAGGTACATCCATTGTTTGTTTCTTTTTTTCCCAGTTGAAGGTTTTAACCCTCTTCCGTTCACAATTGATATATAACAATAGACAAAAGACCCGTAAGGATATAGCATATTTGAAGTTCACAATCAATCAAATTGATCTAATTGCTATTTATAAAACCCAGCAACTGCAAAGCACATCCTTCTGAGTGCACGCGGGACATTTGCCAAGGCCCGCTGTGTGTGAGTCATAAAACAAAGCTCAATCAATTTTTCTTGAAGGTAATGATTTTTAATGTTATTAAAAGCAAAATAAAACAAGGTTACAATGAATGAATAGTTCTCGTTCACTGATGCTTGATCACAAACATGCCCATTGTTTTTTAAGATGTAATGCCATTGCACGCTTAGACCACAGTACAGCATAAAGATAACTTTTATGTGCCCTGGGAAACCAAAAAATTCAGTGACTTATTTTATCACTGTATTTGCTTTATTGCAGCGATCTGAACAGAATCTGTACATTCTCTGAGGTATGCCTGAGTTCACAGGACACAGAGAATATCTAAATATACACACACTCTCTCTCTGTCTATATATATAATGTATATTTTTCTTTTAAGTTTAAAGATACATTAACGGGAACATAAAGAGTAGAGTAATTAGATTTCTTCAGTGAATTGTGATTCAATTTAGCCCTACAGTTTTTTGCCTCAAAGCCCATTTTCATCTGATATTATCTGATATTACTGTAGTTATACTAGCTTTTTTTTTTTTTTTGGCTAATTTTCTCTAGTTAATCTTTTTTCCAAGCCATCACTTTCAACTCTTCAGTTGTCATGTCTTGCATATCTCCTGTATCCTGTATTCAGCTGTGTAGAAGACCTCTGCCCTCTCTGGGACCTGCTAACCCTTTCTTCTGGAGCAGGAGAAGCCGCAGTGGTTAGCTGGGCACTCGCCCACCCAAGTTAAAGACTACACTTCCCAGCACCCTTTGCAGTCAGGTGTACTATGTGATAACTCTTCCCAATGGGGTATAAGTGATCCATATTCTTTGCCCCCTTCTCTTCTTTGTTCCTGCCTCATCCTGCCACTTGAAAATCAAACAAATGTGCTCAGGCCCTAGGGATGGCAGGACTGCAAGCCAGAAGGAGGTTGGGTCCCCAAGGAATGTGTAAATCTGGCTCCCCCTCCAGACTTTTCCGGTGGGGAAACATAAACTTCTATCCAATTTGAGGCATTGTTATTTTGGGTCTCTCTTACTCACAGATAACCTAATTCTAATAGTCATACTTAAAAATAGATACACAATTTGAGATTCTCTGACTTTTGATGACCAAATTTAAGCTTCTTATATTTATTGTAAATGTTGATTTTGACAGGATTATTTCTGCCTTCTGTATTAATGTTTTTTATTTACTTTGTTTTTCTTTGCTTTTTCCCTCTGTTCCAGACTTCTATTGGCTTAATCACAAATTCTTATTTCCCCTTTTTCCTCCCATTATATTAACAGTTACCCTTAGATGGTTAGCAAAGTCTAAAGTTAGTCTGTCCTACTCCACAACAACAATAACATAAAAGGATTTTGCTATGCCAAAGCATCCTTTTCCATCTTCCATTTTATTTTTATCTATCATTTTAGTCCCTCCTTGTTTTCAAAATCTCCCAAATTAGTTTATATATATATATATATATACATGTATTTGTCGGGGTTTGCTAGAGAACCAGAACCAACAGGAGATGCCTGTAAATGTGAGATTTATAAAAGTGTTTCACACAACCATAGGAATGAAAGAATCCAAAACGCAAAGGGCAGGCTGTGAAGCTGGCAATTCTGATGAAGGGTCTCAACAACCTCCACAGGAGAGGCTCGCTGGCTGAAGAAAAAGGGAAAAATTTATCTCCTCCCTTGAAAGTCTTCAGTTGATTTGATCAAATCCAATTTGATTACAGTGGATTATATTATCTCATTTGCAGCAGACATTTCTTTAGTTGATAGCAAAGATGTAATCAGCCATAGCTGCTCTCAACAGCCTTCTGGTTTAGCAATCAACCAGGAAATATCCTTACAGTAAAGGTTAAACCAGTGCTTGCCTGACCAGACAACCGGGCACCACCTGGCCAAGTTGACACCAAAACCTAACCATCACAACACCTAATGCCTCTTTAGCTCTACCAATATGTTAACCTATTTCTCTCCTATTACTTACCACATACTCTGCCTTCCTTCTGGATGCAATTTCCTTCTTACTGAAGCCATTCCTTCAACAAAGATGCATGGGTGGGAAAACTTTTCAGCCTTTGTTTCTTGAAAAATGTCCATATTTCACCTTCATTCTTGAATAATGATTAGGTTGGGTGATGATTAGGCTTCCTGGCTGAGGGTTCCCCCAAACCCCCTTTGGCTGACGATTAATTTTTGCCCAGCACTTTGAACAATTTATTCCATTGCCTTCTGGCATCTATTGTTGCCAATGAAAAGTCTTCAGTGAGTTTAATTGTTGTTCCTTGTTGGAAATAATCTTACTTTTCTCTCAACTTGTTTTTTTCAAAAAGATTTCCTTTTTAGTGTATTCTGCAGTGTCAATGGGTGTTCTGTAGATACTGATTTATTTTTATATATTCTGCCCTGGTTCCAATGCACTCCCTCAAGGTGGCAATTTAAGTCTTTGTTTAGTTATGGATGAAGGGTCTCAACAAACTCCACAGGAGAAGTTCGCTGGCTAAAGACAAAGTGAAAAATTTATCACCTCCCTTGAAAGTCTTCAGTTGATTTGATCAAATCCAATTTGATTATATTGAATTATATTATCTTGTTTGCAGGAGACATTCCCTTAGTTGATAGTAAAGATGTAGTCAGCCATTATCTCTTTGAATATTGCCTCATACACACTTCCTATATTCTCTCTTTATGAGAATCCTAATGATTTTTTCCTACCTTTTAATATTTTCCATTTTTTAACCCATCAGTACTACATTTTGGATGATTTCTCAGATACAGCTTCCAGTTCATTAATTTCCTTAAAAGATCTCTAATCTGCTGTTTAACGTATCCAGCAATACATATTTTTTCATTCCAATGTCTCTATCTTTTATTTCTAGAAGTTCTACTGGTTTCTTTTTTGAAATCTTCCTGTTCTTTTTTCATATTATCCTATTATTGCATTTGGGTCTCTCTTCCTTGTCTAAAAATTTTTTACATTCTTTTTATTTTTGAAAGATTTTATTGTGATGTACTCATTTATCATATATTCCATCCAAACTATACAATCAATATCTCACAGTTAGTTGTGCAATCATCACACTCACTTGTAGACCATTTCCCTTACTCCTAAAAGAAAATTATCAGAAGGACACACAAAAAGAAAACCCAAAACACCCCATATCCCTTAAGCCCCCTATTCATGACCCCTTGTCTTGGTGCAGTACACCAGTTACAGCTGATGGAAGAATTTTAAGGTATTTCTGTCAACTGTAGTCTATAGCTTGCAACTATGTCCCCCCACTCCATACCACTCTATTATTAACTCTTTGTCCCAGTGTCATATATTTCTTACATTCATTTTATGGTCTGTCTTAGGTTGTTCTACTTTTTTGTTGTTGACATGTTGGAGCCCTAACTCCCCTGTTTGTTCCATCTGCTCATTGTCCCTCATGGTGGCTTGTTTTGTTGTGTGAATTCTAACCTTTTGTTCTGAGTTCCTTCTCAGGAGTGACGGGGTATTTTTAGAAGTCCCACGTGCCCTGGGTTGAGACAGAGGCCCCTCCTCAGCAGTTTTCTAATCGCTTCCAGGTTCTCTAGGGTAACTCTTTTCCACTCCAGGCCCTGAATATCTAGGCAAGCTTCCTTGCCACTTTCTCAGACTGGTAGGTGGCGATATATTTCAGTCTCCCTTTTGGGAACAGGATAGCCCTTTGAAGCCCTGGAATGTATCCAGGAAGTTAATTCCTTGCTTCCTAGACTTCTGCAGATCTTTTGTGTTGGAGCCAGGGCCCCAGAGCCTCTAACCAGATCTAAAACCCCCACTGTGGCAGCTCCCACCTACCATTCCAGCTTTGATTTCTCTTTGTCTTTGGTAGCTGGGTGCTCAGCTATTCATCTACACGTCTGAGGAGTGGGAAGAGGTCTGCCACCTTCCCGATTCTCCATGTCACTCGAGGTCCCCCCCCACCTCATCTGTGAATGCTGCCGGCTCCATGGAACTCCCTTCCCCCTAAAAGACTGGAGATACCCACATCTCGCACTGGGGAATAGCAGGCAGTTGGGGGCTGGCTCCATCTCAGCGGCTTGGGTCCGGGGAAGGGCAGGGCAGAGGACAGCATGAGCAGGTAGGTGCTTCTGCCAGATGGGGTCGGGGGTAAGAAGCCTGGGGGCCACTGGGCTAAATCCATGGGGGGCCTCTTGGGGGAGGATACGCTGAACAAACCCTGCTGGAGTTTGGGCCACCGGGATAACTATTCTCCAGCCTGGAGCCTCAGTGTCTGGACAGCATCATCACGAACTCTGCAAGGGAGAAGGGGCAGGGCTTAGGCCTGTCCAGGTCGGGGCTGCCAGGGGGCGCCGGGGTCACCCAGGGAGCAAGAGGGATGGGAGAGAGACTCACCATCAAAGTCTACGGTGCCGTCCCCATTGAGGTCCACCTCCCGGAGCATTTCCTCCAGCTCAGGGCCCTCCAGCGGCTCCCCCAGCAGAGCCGGCACTGCCTGCTGCAGCTCGGCCACTGTGATTCGTCCATCCCTGTCCCTGTCGAACTAGGGTCCCCGAAGGGTTCAGCCCCTTCCACCCCAAAGTGCTTCTGCAGGTACCTGTCTCCACTCCTGCCACTTCCTCTGCCTGGATCCCCCCAACTTTGCACATCCAAACCCTCCCATCTTCCCAGGCTAAGCCGGTATGCCCCCTACTCCAGGAAGGCCCCCTGGGCTGACCATCCTTCTACCCACCCCCGTCCTGGCTGGGAGTGTGCCCAGCCCTCTCTGGACCGCTCCCTGGGCCCTAGGCCCACCCCCTGCAAGGCTCCTGGCCTCCAAAGGGTGGGGGCCCCCCAACCTCTCCCTGCCCGCAGAGCCCCGGGCCACACCTCCCGGAAGGCGATGCGCAGCTCCCGCACCCCCAGCATGTGCGCCGTCTCCTCCCGCAGTTTTGGGCTCATCAGGTCCACAAATTCCTCGAAGTCCACGCGGCCGCCCACTGCGGGCCCAGGCAGTGTGTCAGGAGGTGAGGGCTGTGGCCCACGGAGGGACGACACCAGGGCTGGGCCCTCCCCAGCTGGGCTTCCGGGTAGAAGGAGCCGCACCCATGCCCAAGCCTCCCGGTCTGGGGGAACCAGACCAGGCTTTGGAGCCATACAGCCCTGGGTTCAAATCCCGGCTCTGTCGCGGTTCATGCCACGTGCGTGGCTATTAAACACCCTCCCTCCTCCTAGAATGGGGGTGAGTGAATCTACTCCGTGGGGTGCTGTCGGGATCAGAGTTTGTGCCAGAAAGTGCTGGAACCCAGGAGGTCGGCAATCAAAGCCACCGAAAAAGTCTACCCATGCAGCTCCTCTGTTCTCAGATACCACCGGTTAAAAAGCACCAATGGTCGAATAACAGTTTGGGGGGAAAGAAAAGAATCACCACACTAAATGCTCCCATCAATTTCCATCCCTGATTTTGGAAACTGTAAAATACACTGTGCATGGGTTCTGAAATTAAGGGACATCATGTTTCAGGACAAACCGGCAAATGACAATTACACAAGCGCCCATGCCACAAGTAATACCCGTCGGGATTCCACCATGCCGGGCCCAGCCTAGCCCCCTCCTCACTCCTGCCCCCAGCCTGAACCTGAGGCCCTGGGGCCCCAGAGTCACCCCCTGAATGGTTTATCGGGGACTCCAGAAATGGGGCTCACCGAACCGCAGGAGGCTGTTTCCCAATTCAGGCTGCAGCCAGCATGGCATGGGAGTGGGGGCACACACTGTCCCCCCGCCTCCCCTGTTGCTTAGGGTCCATGGGTGAGTCCCAGCAAAGAAAGACCTTTATCCAGGAGTCCCAAGTGCCTGGGCCGGGCAGGGGAGGGGCTCAGGTGGGGGAGGGCAGGGCTGCGACAGCCCCTCCTTGCCTGCTCGCTACCCTGGGGTGCTGGAATGTGGAGCCTCGTGTCCCTGCATCTGGGCTGACATGATCATGTCCGCCTTCCCCTGGAAACTGTCACCCCCCTCACCCCCCTCCAACCCAGTGGACCCCCAGAGCCACCCTCAGAGGCCCCTGCCCCACCCCCTAGCGGTCCCCTTGAACCTGAGGCTCAGAGAGGCCCAGGCGGCGGGGCCCAGCAACTCACTGCGCATCTTGATGTGCTGGGAGAGCTCGATGAGCTCCATCTCGGTGGGCATGTAGCCCAGCGTCCGCATGCAGGCGCCCAGCTCCCGGTGGCCGATGCAGCCGTCCTGGTCAGTGTCGAACTCCTCGAAGGCCGCCTGCAGCTCTGCAGGGGGCTGAGGTCAGGCCGGGGACCCTGGGCTCAGGGACAGCCCCCTCCCTGCGACCAGCAGCAAGGAAGGGCCACTCACCGTCCAGCTCCTCCGGGTCCAGCTCGCGGTCCTGCAGGCAGAGAGCCCAGCGTGGCCCCAGGGCTGGCCTCGGCTCCATGCCACCCCGTTGGTCCCCCCTGCAGGTCCAGCCCAGCCCTGGCCACCACCGGCCTCAGCGAGGTCCAGGGGCAGGGCCGACCCCGACAAAGGCAGGAGAGGCAGCTGAAGCCCCCTGGCCCCAAGAGGGGAGCCCCTACCCCCCATTCCTGGCCCGGAAGTGCTGCGCTCCCACCCGCGCCCTGAGCCGGGGTTGGCAGCTTAGCCCCACCGCCCAGGCCGGCCTGGGACCTGCCCTCCCCCCTCGGTGGAAAACCTGTCCCTGCCCTCCCGATCGGGGCTCCCCAAGTGGAGGCACAGGAGGCCTGAGCCCCTGGGGACTGAGCCCCCATCCCTCCCGCCCAGGCCCCAGGCCTGCCCCCCACCCCCTGACCTTTCCGAAGAGGCGGTTGAGCAGCGGCCAGTAGGTGCTCTGGGCAGCATCGTGTGGGGGCCCCGGGCGGCGCCGGCGGGACTGGGCACGGGCCGGCCTGGGCGCCACGGCGGGTGGCTCCTCGGGCCCCTGCCTGCTCTTTGGGGCATCTTTGCTGTCCCCCAGATCCTCAGAGCCCTTCCGGGACCCTCGGGGGCCCCGCTCCTTCTCACTCCTCCTCCTGCTCGGGACTGGCGCCTCCGCGCCACCCCTGGGGGCCGCCCCTCCCGCGGGGGGCTGCTGGGGGCCGGGGGCCGGGGCAGGGCAGGGCTGTCCCCTTGCTGGCCCGCTGGCCATGTGGGGAGGGGCGGCAGGGCTCAGAGACGTGGCCCCACGGAGTGCCCTTGGTTCTTGAGTCCCACAAAGCTGAGAGTTCCCCTCCCCGTCCCCCCCACCCCAGGTCCAGGCCCTGAGGGGGATTAGGGGAAGAGAGACAGACAGGCCAGGCTCTAATCCCCACCTGTCCGGGGTGGGCCAGGGCACAGCCAGAGAGGTCAAGGGGACTGGCCGCTGGGAGCAGCAAGGGGTGCTGGGCCCCGTGGGTGCCACGAGCTCCCAACTCCAGCTCTGCCACTTAGAAGCTGGGAGACCCAGCCCATTTTGCCTCTCCAGGCCTCAGTTTCCCCATCTATAAAATGGGGAGGACAGTGCTGAAGGGGCACGGACGGACACAGCCCAGCCTTGTGAAATGGGCAGGACTTAGCCGAGCTGGGTGGACACGGGAGGGCTTCCCGGGCAGGAGGGAGAGGGGCGCAGCTGGGTACAGGGAAGAGACCAAATCAGTTGCCGAATGGCATCCCCAGTGGGTGACAACCCGGCTGGAGCAGAGGGTGTGTGAAGTCAAGGATGAGAGGCCACATCGCAGAGGCCTTGAATGCTGACGGAGGGATCGGGGTGGGGGTGATGCCGGAGGAGATGGGTGCTCGTGGGCCCCGGAGTCTGGGGTGAGGGGATTCCAGCCATCCGGCCGTGTCGGGGTCCAGGGCTGGCCGGTCACCTGGCCCGATCGGGCTGGGGTTAGGGTTTCCCGGCGAGCAGCCCATGAATGATTGATGTCCCATCGGCTTGGGTTTCCTGCCTTGCTGCCGCCGGGCCCCACACACCAGACCCCGGCGAGGGGCCGAGCAGACGGCGGGGGACACTGGGCAGGCAGGCACACCCCGCTCCTTCCGGCTGCCGGCCCACACCCCACAGGTAAGCCAGGCCCCGCCGGGCCAGACCCGGGGGCCCAGGGCCCTGATGCCACAGGGGCTAGAGCTTGCAGAGTGGGGTCCCCCCAAACAGGATCCCTGGGCTCCAAGTACCTAGAGCTGGGGAACCCCTCCCTGGCTCCCCCACCAGGCATGCACCTTTCTGGGGCCTTGGCTCTGCTAACTCAGTGCTGGTACCAGCGCTTTCACCACCTTCCCTCTGCCAGCTGGGGAAGGCGGGGTGGGGGGGAGGAATGGGGGAGCTGGCCTCTTGGGTGACCCCCCCGGCTCTCACCCCACCGATGAATCTTCTGCTCCCTTGGGTGTTTAGTAGCCTCCGCCCAGGGACAGGAGGAGGCCACCTGCTGTCTGAGCTGTGGGAAGGGAATGGGGTCATAGGGTGGGGTAGGGGGGTCGGGGACAGGGAACTCCCCTTTAGTCCATGAGTTGAATTTGGGGAAGGGAGTCTCTTTCTGTCCCAGCCTCCTTGGCCACCCTTAGGTGCTTGAGGGCTCATGGGACCTCAGACCCTTCCCCTCCTGGAATTTGAAACAGTTGAATCCCAGCATACCAAGAAAAAAAAGGGCTTTGCAATGAGCTAGCCAACTGGTTCTCAGGCTGTGTTCCCTGGAACCACAGGGGGGTTGCTCTCCCTTCCTTCAATCTGAGTACCCCATTTTAGTCCATATGAGTTCCACTGTAATATTTCACTTATAGAAAAGAGTCAGCCTTAAAAACATGTTTGAAAGCTTCTGGTTTAGTCTGGTTGGACACACTGGGATTCCGAGGGGCAAAATGATCCATCAGTCTGGGTTTGAGTCCCTGGTGCCTCTCTACCTTTGGCAAGTCACTGAAATCCTGGACTGTCCTCTCCTCACCTTTAAAGGGGATTTACGGGCACTTAGATGAGGTCCCTATTTGACATCCCTGGCACACGCTAATTACCCCAAGGGCCATAACAAAAGGGGCAGCAACCTGTTTGGAGATGCACACCATCCTCTCTCCCGTGATCATTCATTCGTTTGCTCATCCATTCATTCATCTGCCAGGCTCCCACTGCACGCTCAGAGGTCCACTGGGGACCTCAGATAGTCACTGCTATGGAAACCAGCCTGCGCGCCGCCGGCCACGGACCCCGCACGGAGCTTGCTGACGACGAGGATGCCTATCCCCAGGGTGGCTGGGACACGGTCTTCCTGGTGGCCTTGCTGCTCCTGGGGCTGCCGGCCAACGGGCTGATGGCGTGGCTGGCCGGGTCCCAGGCCCGACACGGAGCAGGCACGCGCCTCGCCCTCCTCCTGCTCAGCCTGGCCCTCTCGGACTTTTTGTTCCTGGCGGCGGCGGCCTTTCAGATCTTGGAGATCCGGCACGGGGGACACTGGCCGCTGGGGACGGCCGCCTGCCGCTTCTACTACTTCCTCTGGGGCGTGTCCTACTCCTCCGGCCTCTTCCTGCTGGCCGCCCTCAGCCTGGACCGCTGCCTGCTGGCGCTGTGCCCCCGCGGGTACCCCGCGCGCCGCCCCGCCCGCCTGCCGCTCTGGGTCTGCGCCGGGGTCTGGGTGCTCGCCACGCTCGTCAGTGCGCCCTGGCTGGTCTTCCCCGAGGCCACCGCCTGGTGGGACGACCTCGTCATCTGCCTGGACTTCTGGGACAGCGAGGAGCTGCCGCTGCGGATGCTCGAGATCCTGGGGGGCTGCCTGCCCTTCCTCCTTCTGCTCACCTGCCACGCGCTCACCCAGGCCGCCGCCTGCCGCCTCCGCTGCCACCGCCGCCGCCACCGCCACCCGCCGGGGCCCCCGGCCTGCCGCGGCTTCGCCCGCATCGCCGAGACCCTGCTGTCGGCCTACGTGGTCCTGCGGCTGCCCTACCAGCTGGCGCAGCTGCTGTACCTGGCCTTCCTGTGGGACATGTACCCCGGCTACCTGCTCTGGGAGGCCCTGGTCTATTCCGACTACCTGGTCCTGCTCGACAGCTGCCTCAGCCCTTTCCTCTGCGTCCTGGCCAGCGCCGACCTCCGGGCCCTGCTGCGCGCGCTGCTGGCCTCTTTCGCGGCTGCGCTCTGCGAGGAGCAGCCGGGCAGCTTCACGCCGGCGGAGCCACGCACCCAGGTGGACTCTGGGGGCCAGACCCTGCCTGGGCTGTCGTCTGTGACCCAGCTGCAGCTGGACCCCACGCCCCAACCATGGTCGGAATCTGCGGCCCAACCACGGTTGGACCCTGCGGCCCAACCACGGTCGGATTCTGCGGCCCAGCCGCCAGCGGACCCTGCGGCCCAACCACGGTCGGATTCCGCGGCCCAGCCACAGTCGGAATCCGCGGCCCAACCACGGTCGGATTCCGCGGCCCAGCCACGGTCGGAATCCACGGCCCAACCACGGTCGGAATCCACGGCCCAACCACGGTCGGATTCCGCGGCCCAGCCACGGTCGGAATCCACGGCCCAACCACGGTCGGATTCCGCGGCCCAGCCACAGTCGGAATCCACGGCCCAGCCACAGTCGGAATCCGCGGCCCAACCACGGTCAGATTCTGCGGCCCAGCCGCCGACGGACCCCGCAGCCCAACCACGGTCGGACCCCACGGCCCAACCACGGTCGGATTCTGCGGCCCAGCCGCCGTCAAACTCCGAGGCCCAGACCCCCAGGCCCAATGCCAACTCAGCCCCCAGCCCCTCTGATGAGGCCTCCGCCGCCCCAACCATAGATCCCACCCCAGGAGGCCCTGAAAACTCAGCCACGCCTGCTTCCTCGGAGAGAGAGAGCCCCAGCAGTGACCCCCCAGAGGAGGCTCCCACCGCAGGCCCCACGTGAGGGCCCTGGAAAGCCCAGACTCGCCAGGGCAGTGGAGGAGCCCGAGGGAGGCAGAGGAACGAGCCCGTCAGCAGGGCGGGGAGCGGTGGAAGCAGTCAGCTTGGAAAACCCCACCGAGTCCTTCGGGGCCTGGAAGGATGACTTGGGGGAAGTGAAAACAAAGTTGTCAAAAGTCTCAGGCAGTTTGTCGTGAGTCCCCCACCCCGGCCCTGCCAGGCTCTTCCACGGCTGCTCTTGACACACGGTCACCCAAGAGCCCCCTGAGCCACAGCTAAAGGTGTCCTGCCAGCTCCTGCCCCCCAACATCCCCAGATGTCACTGACCACTCAGCCGAGGTCCTGCAGGAGGAGGACAGCAGGGGGGACTTCCCCTGGGCTTGCCCTGACCTCCCTTTCCTTTTTCCCTCCCTCCCTTCCTCCCTGTCCCGTCCAGGGCACAAGAAAGCCAAATGAAGTCCCTGCAGAGAAAGGGGGAAGCCATGAATCAGCAAAAACCTCAAGCAAGACCCCAAGGCCCTAGTGGCTCACAAGCTAGCCTGGCCTGTCTGAGCCCTCTCCTCCAGCCCCCCAGCCCCAACTGGCAGTGAGGCTGAGGCACTACATGCCTCAGCAAGGTGGGGGAGAATAGAGGTAGGAGCTAGCCAGCTTATATCCGAATCCGGCTCTGCCCTGGGCTAGCTGAGCAATTCCGGACAAGGTACTTCGTTCGCCCTCTGAGCTACTGTTTCTTCCCCCACAAAATGGGCTGTTGTGAGGGTTGAATGAGAAAGTGTATGAGGCGCCCCATAAAAGCCTGGCACGCCGCAGGGGCCCAGTAAGCAGATGCTCTTCTCCTTCATTGGTGTAGACGAATTTCCCAGGAGAATGGATGGGAGGAGGTGGCTGGGGAAGCCACTTGCTGGCCTGAGTATTGTATCTACTACTGCTCTGGCCTGCGGAACCCCAGGGTGCCTAAGAGGGGGCCGCCTCTGTGCTTTGGGGAGCTCCGCAGGACTTCAAAGTCTGGCTCTAGGGTTCAGCCGGCACCCACCTGGCCCCCTGCTGCCTCCCTCTGTCTGAGCTGTTCTATATGCTCAGTCCAGAAAGCCCAGATGGAGGATGCACAAGCAGAGAGTTCTGAAAAGGCCCGAGTCTCCCCAGAGGCCACATGGCAGCTCGGGGCAGAACCAGCCTTTTCCCTCGCGGGCCACCTGCACTGCAGGAAAAACTGCCTCATGCTGAAAGTCCCTCTTCCAATCCCCACCTCACTTCCCCTTTCACGCTGTCACCCTCTCCTGACACCCCACCCCACCTAGTTTCCTCCCAAGCCCCTGTGTTCCCAAACCAGGCCGCTTTCCCCTCTCCCCGCAATCCTGCCCCCCCCCCCCATTAGCTCAGCATCATGACCTTGGGCAGCTGAACCGTGCCCTCACCTGCAAGGATTCCTGACAATGACATTTTTGTGTGCTACCCCTTCCCTGGGGTGCTGGCGGTTCAGAAGGGCAGCAAGCAACCTGCAGTGGTGTAGCCAGATCTGGGTTTCAGTTTCTAGCTCCCACTCAGCCTCAGTTTTCTCCTCTGTAAAATGGGAGCACCAACACTCTCCTCACGGGGTTGGCTCTTATAATCATTAAATGAGCTGGAGGAGGGGAAGCTGCTGCTGGTGCTGATGGTGGGCGGTAGTGCTAGCAGCTGAATGGTGGCATTTTCTCCAAGTGGAATTTGGGAAACTGAGGCGGGTGGGAGAGAGAGATTGCTGGGCAGGGAATCTTCCATTCATTCATTCATCAAATCTTTAATTGAGTACTTGCTATGTGCCCTTGTGGCCAGCCTTCCATTTGGGGGATGTAGGGAGGTGGGGGGATAAGGGGGTGGCCTCTGGTGCCCTCAGGGTTTATTTCAATCCACTTACTCACCAGCTATCTGACCTTCGGCAAGGCACTTCACCTCTTTATCACTCAGTGTCCACATCTGTAAAATGGGGATCCCCCCACGGATGTTACCTCTGAGAAATGCTTGGAAATTGCCTGGCACGTGGTAGGTGCTCTATAATCACTAGCCATGAATCTGATTGCACCGGGGGCAGTCCCAGGCTGCATCCAGGCCCGAGACTACCCGCCGCCCTCCACCCTGCCCATAAAAGTTTTCACACTCTTCCCCGTTCTCCGCCCCCCTCCCCCAATGGAGTGCACGAAGCCTGAGTGCAGGGCGACTTCTATGGCCCTTGTGGCACTCTGCAATGTCCTTCTCCCCTTGCCCAGGTAAGACTTCCCAAGCAAAGCCTTTTCAACGTGGCAAGCATATCAGAGAATAAAACCTCAGTACCAGTGCCTTCCTTTTGCTCTGGTCCACTCCCCAAGGCCAATCCCATCTCCCAGGGCCCCAAGGGGAATCCCACCCACAGGGACAAATTGCTATCCAGGTAAAGGCAAGAGAAGCAACTAGAAGAAATGGTGCCCTGAAAGGTTTTGCAGGATAAAGAAGAGTTTGCCTGGTAGCAGAGAAGCAACTAGAAGAAATGGTGCCCTGCAAGGTTTTGCAGGATAAAGAAGAGTTTGCCTGGTGGCAAACACAAAGAAGGGCTTTGTGTTGGGGAAACAGGCACCCAAGGCCAGAGGGTGCGAAACGCAGAAGGCTCACCTCCAAGATACAGCCCCCTACCTCACCCCCACCCACCTCATGAGCAGGGCTCCTGTCGCCATCCCTCTCTCTCCATCAAAAGGACCAGATACTAATTCTGTGAGTTGTGGATAGGAACATTTTTCAGCTCTACCTTCAGGGTTCTGTTCATTCATTCATTGAATATATATTAATTAAACACCTATTGTGTGTTGGGGTAATAAGTGTTAGAAGCTGGGATAGAGTTGGAGAACCATGGAAAGTCCCTGTTCTCAATTTGCTGACGTCCTAGACGGCAAGGCAGACCAAAAGCAAATGCATGAGAATTATATAATGTAACATCAGGTAGTAAGTAATAAGGGCCTGGGGCAGGGGACGGGGGTGGGGGGTAAGCAAGGATCAGAGAGTGAGTGCCATGGGGCCACCAATCCTGGTTGAGGGGACAGACGACAGACTCTGGCCATGGGACCCACAGGGACCCCTAAGCCCTCCCAGGGTGGGACAGGATGGAAGTGGCCCCGAGAAGTTCAGTCTGGGCTCTTTGTCACAGGGAGGGAGGTGTCTGGACTGATTTCTGGGCCTGCAGGAGAGATGGTAAGAAAAGGCGGCCTGGTGGGAAGGATGGGCTGGCTGGGGCCTGCTGCTCCCTCTTAAAAGATTGCTGTTTTATTTACATTATTAGCTAAGAGCGTGAACTTTCAGCATTAAAAATGAGGCACGTGTATCTATACACTGTCATATCGGAGTCGGGTGCCGGGTTA
Organism: Tamandua tetradactyla; assembly: GCF_023851605.1. NCBI lineage: Eukaryota > Metazoa > Chordata > Mammalia > Pilosa > Myrmecophagidae > Tamandua > Tamandua tetradactyla. The sequence goes on from NC_135335.1 coordinate 6,965,030, forward strand.
GGGCCACCCTGTGGGTTGCATTAGGGTGGGATTCAGTCCACTCCGGAGGACGCTGCGAGGAGAAGCGGGATGGGGGACCCCTCCCCGGCCCCCTTGTCCCGAGGGGCTCGCGAAGGGCTTCGGCTCCCAGCCTCCGGGGTGGCCCGCGGCTCCGCCCCGCCCCTCGCGCGTGCCTCGGCCCCGCCCCCTCGAGCCCCCGCCCCGCCCCCGCCCCCGGCTCCTCGGTCACTTCCTGATTCCCGCTTCCTGCTTCCCAGAGGCCGGGATCCGGAGCCGCCCCAGGCCGGTGCCGCAGCCCCCGGCGCCCCAGGTGAACGCGGCGGGGCCGGGGCGGGGCGCGCCGGCGGGGGAGCGCGAGGCTGCGGAGCCCCCAGGACGGGGTGTCGCGGATCCGAGGAGACCCCCTTCCTGCGGCCGCGCCCCTCCCTCAGCCCCCGCCACCCCCCGGCCCTCGACCGGGGTCCCCTGGCAAGTGGGCGCCTGGGTCGCCTTGCACCCCGCGTGGAGGCCGCTGAGGGATGCGCTGCGCCCGGGAGCTGCCCGGCCCCGGCTCCCTGCTCCCCCCAGCCCCGGGACCCTGGGGATGAGACTGGGGCCTGGCCCAGCCCCACAGCCGAGCTCTCCCCTGCCTCTTGGCTCCTTCCTCCCCATCACCCCGACTCCAGTCCCTGAGCAGGACTGAGCCTGCTCGGCTGGTCCCAGGAAGAGCTAAGATTGCTTCCCTGCCTTGGCTCCTGCGTGTTCCCACTTGGTGCCACGGAGAGGCCTGGGTAGGGACCTGCAGACCCCTGTGGACTCAGCAGTGGCCCAGGCCAGGGGCCATTTTCCTGCTCAGATCCCCCAGGGTCGGGGAGGCAACCGGGGTCCGCTCCTGTGACCCCCACCCTGTAACTGGGGCCACCGGGACCCAGGCAGGTCCCCAGTCGCACCCAGCCCGCTGCCCTGCGCCCAGCCCTGGGAGGGCTGCGGGGCCCTCGGGATGGGTGACCACTGACCCAGGGCCTCTCTGCCCGGCAGCCATGTCCTTCCGCAAAGTGGTTCGGCAGAGCAAATTCCGGCATGTGTTCGGGCAGCCGGTTAAGAGTGACCAGTGCTACGAGGACATTCGAGTGTCCCGGGTGACCTGGGACAGCACCTTTTGCGCCGTCAACCCCAAGTTCCTGGCGGTGATCGTGGAGGCCAGTGGGGGGGGCGCCTTCCTGGTGCTGCCCCTGAGCAAGGTAGGCTCCATCGGGTCGGGGAAGGCAAGGGTCAGAGGTCAGGCTGTTCCCACACCCCAGGGCCCTGCCCCTGCCTCACCCACCCCACCCCCACTGCCAGCACAAGTATCAGGATCAAGGTGTGAGTGCAGGTGGAGAGAGGGTTTTATTGCAGCAAATTCAGTGTCAGAGGCTGCAAATGTTTTCTGCTTACCTGGGGGAGGGGGCGGGGTGCTGTCACCTGGCCGCTGATTGCCCTGGGGGGTGGGGGCCTTGGGGGCGGATCAGGAGGGCCGCTCTGGCAGAGAGATAGAGCCCTGGGCCATGGGTCCCCCTGACCGGTCCTCCCCTGCCTGCAGATGGGCCGCATCGACAAGGCCTACCCGACGGTGTGCGGGCACACGGGCCCTGTCCTGGACATCGACTGGTGTCCCCACAATGACGAGGTCATCGCCAGCGGCTCAGAGGACTGCACGGTCATGGTGCGGTGCGGTGTGGGGCGGGGGCTGGGGTGGGGGTGGGGGCCGGGGCCGCGGGGACAAGCAGAGACCCCCCCCCTCGTCCCCGCGCTGCCCGCAGGTGTGGCAGATCCCGGAGAACGGGTTGGCGTCGCCACTGACGGAGCCGGTAGTGGTGCTGGAGGGACACAGCAAGCGCGTGGGCATCGTCACCTGGCACCCGACGGCCCGCAACGTGCTGCTCAGTGCAGGTCTGCGCCCTGCCCCGCCCCTGGGGCCCAGGAGGGTGGGCAGAGCCGGCCTAGCAGGCTCATGGTCCCCAACCCCCCAGGCTGTGACAACGTGGTGCTCATCTGGAACGTCGGCACGGCCGAGGAGCTGTACCGCCTGGATGCCCTGCACCCCGACCTCATCTACAACGTCTGCTGGAACCGCGATGGCAGCCTCTTCTGCTCCGCCTGCAAGGACAAGACTGTGCGCGTCATCGACCCCCGTCGCGGCACCCTGGTGGCAGTAGGTGGCCTTGGAGGTGGCATGGTGGTGGGCAGGCCTCGCGGGCTCAAGCAGGATGCTGCACTAAGGGCCCCTTCCATCCCCCTCTCTTCCAGGAGCGGGAAAAGGCCCACGAGGGGGCCCGGCCCATGCGTGCCATCTTCCTGGCGGATGGCAAGGTGTTCACCACAGGCTTCAGCCGTATGAGCGAGCGGCAGCTGGCGCTCTGGGACCCGGTGAGCACTTGCCATCTCGCCTCTCCCTGCACCCCTGGTCTCCTCGCCCTCTGCACACTCCCTCATTTCTCCATGCTCCTCTGGGGCTCTGCCCGCATCGTTCCTGTCAATCCAAAGGCCCCGCCCTCCTCTGCTCGCTGGTATCCATCCTGCTGGCCTTCAAGGCCCCTGCCCTGCGGCGCTCTGTCCCCTAGCAGTCTCTGGGGACCGGCTCACCGGGCTGGGGGCTGGGAGGGCCGTGCGAGGCACGTGATAGGTGCCGAGGCTGAGGGGTCAGAAGGAACCCACCAGGTTTTCAGGGGCAGCCATCAGCTGGCACATGAGGTTGCCGTGGCCAGTCCTAGCTGGAGCTGGGGACTTGGCCCGACTGCCCCTTTCATGTGCCAGGAGAACTTCGAGGATCCCATGGCCCTGCAGGAGCTGGACTCAAGTAACGGGGCCCTGCTCCCCTTCTATGACCCCGACACCAGCATGGTCTACGTCTGCGGCAAGGTGGGCTGGGGCAGGGCAGGGGGCTGGGGGGCAGGGGAAGTGGGTGCTGGCTGAGCGCTGATGCCCGCCCTGGCTCCAGGGAGACTCCAGCATCCGGTACTTCGAGATCACAGATGAGCCCCCCTACATCCACTTCCTGAACACCTTCACTAGCAAAGAGCCCCAGAGGGGCATGGGCAGCATGCCCAAGCGGGGCCTGGAGGTCAGCAAGTGCGAGATCGCCAGGTAAGAGGGGTCCTCGAGGCTGCCGTCTGCAGGCGGGGCTCAGCTCGGGATCGAGGGTAGCCTGGGAGGCCAGGGTGGGAGGTCATATCGTGGGGGGGGCTGCTGAGGCACTGCCCAGAGGTCAGGAGGCAAACACAGGGGCTGTCTGGGGATCGGTGTATGAGAGAGCTAAAGGGGGATTCCACCACTGGCTCTCCCCTCCCCTCCCTTCTCCAGGTTCTACAAACTACATGAGCGCAAGTGTGAGCCCATTGTCATGACTGTGCCAAGAAAGGTGAGGCTACCTGGTTCCCTCCTCTAGCATGTGGGCCATGCAGAGGTGATGGGTGAGGCCTGTGAGTGGGAGGTAACCATGGGTGGAATGTGGTCAGGGAGTTGGACAGATGCCAGGTAGGGGGCAGGCGAGGCCCCAGCCCAGAGAAGCCAGAGAGCACAGTTGGGGTGGGGATGTGGCAATCATGGAGGTCTTCCCGGAGGCAGCAGCCTGGACAGCTTGGCTGGGGAGTAGGCCAGATGGGCATGGATTTGGGAGTGGAGAGAGGGACCGTGAGGAGGGGACCAGGCCAGAAGCCTTGCGTATAGCTTCCTGAATTCTCCACCTAGTATGTGCCAAGTGCCCCATCCAGCATGCCAAGCAGCATCTCAGGGAGGAGCACTCTTCACAAGGCCTGCAGGGCCTGCCCCAGGACCTCCCAGCCCATGGGGGCACAAACACAGCTCCCAGAACCCCAGAATCCCACTCTGGTCCCTGTACCTTGCAGGGGAACGTGTCCCAGGGAAGGTTGGGGAAGGTTTTGGAGGAAGCTGTTAGCAGCATCCAGAAGGGAAGTGAAAAGTCATTTAAGAAAGGTCACTTGGGGTTAGGCCATTGGAAGAGGGGTTGACAGGATACAAGCCAGGAGCCAGGGGACAGAGAGGAGGTGGCCCCCGGAGTCCAGACCCGAGACGAAGCCTGAGCCAGGACAGGGGCTGTGGGGATGAGAGAAGAGGGCAGGGGGTGAGCTGGGGAAGGCTTCCTACCTGCTGGGGAGGGTGGTGGGCAGGCGGCCGGCTTGGTTCACCTGTGGCCTCTGAGATGAGGTCAGGAGAGGGGTCAGGGCTGGGGTCACAAGAGAGGGAAGGCTGCAGCCAGGGTGCAGGGAGCCTAGAGAGCTGCTCCTGGCCCCTGCCCCATCAGCGGAGTGGCACGTGCTGGCCAGGGCTGCTCATTGCCTTGGCCCTCTGGGCCCCCGTCCCCTGCCCAGTCGGATCTCTTCCAGGATGACCTGTACCCCGACACGGCCGGGCCTGAGGCGGCCCTGGAGGCGGAGGAGTGGGTGAGAGGGCGGGATGCCGGCCCCCTCCTCATCTCTCTGCGGGAGGCCTACATACCCAGCAAGCAGCGGGACCTGAAGGTCAGCCGACGAAACGTGCTCTCTGACAGCCGGCCCGCCGCAGCCCCTGCCCCTGCCGGCCTCAGGGCCTCCACGTCCACTGCCACCGCTGTCACTGCCGCCGCCACCGCCACCACCACCCCCAGTGGCAGACTCGCTGGAGCTGGGGTACGGGCCCCACAGGCCACGGAGGGGTGGGGACAGGGGTCATCTGCTCTGTGGGGTGTGCCCAGGCCCCTCGCTGCCCTGCTCTGGGGTCCCTGACCCAGATGATGCCCCCACAGGAGGCTGGGAAGCTGGAAGAGGTGATGCGGGAGCTGCGGGCGCTGAAGGTGCTGGTCCAGGAGCAGGGGATGCGGATCAGCCGCCTGGAAGAGCAGCTCGGGCGCCTGGAGAACGGGGACGCGTAGGAACAGCGCCCCGGTGGATGCCACCCCTGCCTCCGCCATCCCCCCACCCTTGTCACTCAGCTCCTGCTGGCAGGTGACACCGGGCCAGCTGGGTGCTGAGGGCCTGGGGTGGCTCGGGCCAGTCCACACCCAGCCTATCCTGTGGTCCCCTTGGTTTCAGCCACCGTCTGGCTTTTGTCATTATTACCGTGTAGGAATTTTGTACCAAGGCAAGCTTGCTTGTCCTCTGAGGGACCACCACACCCACCCCTGCACAGCCCCTGCCCCCTCTCCGAGGAAGCAGAAGGGATGGGTTCTATATTTTCATTCCAAATAAAGTTCTTTCTAAAAGCCAGGTCTAACCTTCCACTGCAGGGGTGGGGCTGGGAAAGGAAGTCCAGGCAGATGGGGACAGAGGAGGCCCGCAGGCGTCCTGGTGGGAGGAAGGTCTTCCAGGCAGGGAAACTGAGGCAGAAGACCTGTGGCCATCTCCTCGCCGTGTCCCTCCCTCTGCACACAGGCCTCGTCCCACGAGGGGCCCGTGAGGACTGCAGTGTGGATCCGGGTGGTCTCAGGGGCCTGGGGCCCCACTAGGGTCCCGAGACAGTGGGGGACAGGCGGGGTGGTCTTGGAGGCGTGGGGCCCCACTAGGGTCCCGAGACAGTGGGGGACAGGCGGGGTGGTCTCAGGGGCCTGAGGCCCCAATAGGGTCCCGAGACAGTGGGGGTAGGCGGAGTAGCCTGGGCAGGAAGCGGAAGCGTCGGGTCGCCCCTAACGGCTGTTGAGTGCACCGAGAGCTCACATCTCGCTCAACCCTGCCAGAGCTGGAGGTGGGTGCCCTGCGTGGAGGCCAGCAGACCAATGGTGAGCAGCAGGGACCCCAGGTTTTGGGGGTGGGGTGGCAAGACGGTAGGGCTGGAATGTCTGGGCCCCAGAAGCCAAGGAATCATCCCCCTCCCCTCCCACCAGACCCAGGGGCCAAAGAAGCTGGTCAAGGGCAGAGGTGAGAAACCCAGGACAGACGTGGGCTAAAGCTTTTGCTCACCTCCTGGGGCTCAGAACTCCAACTCCCCATGCCAGGCCTGGCTCCCCTCACCCTCTCTTTGGGAGCTAGAACTCGGCCACAGACCCCGCTTGCCTCCCCGGAACCTGGGCAGACTGGACCTGGGGCTAGGTAGGGGGGGATGGTTCACACCCAGCACACCTCCCCTGCAGAACCCTCCCCCACCTCGTTCCGACCGCAGGCTTCCTCTGGCAGCTGCACCCGCTCTTCCACCAGTCCCTGGCCCTGCACACCCGAGGCCCCCAGGGACGGGGTTTTGAACGGAAGCTCTGCAGCTGGGACAGCCCCCCGCCTGAGAGGGAAGCGGGGGTGGGGGGCTGCGGAGGGAAGGCTCAAGGGCCTGTGCCCCAGCCTGGGGCCTGCTGAGTGGAGAGTGATTGGTTCCCCCTCCCTTGGTTAGTCCAGGCCCTCCCCTCCATCCGGGGGCTTGGGAAAAACCTTCCTCGCTGGCACTAGCCTCACAGGCTCCTTCCCTCACATATCCCAAATGACAGGCCTTAACCCAGTCAGCCAGTATTTGTGCACCTACTATGTGCCAGGTATTGCTTTAGATGATTAGGATACTCAGTGAACAGACAGACCGAAAACACATGCCTCGCTGCCCTTTACATCCTGGACGGGGAAAATAAGAAGCAAACATAAGTAAGCAGCGTTATCCCATGTGCAAGGAGAGCCGGGGAAGGACAGCAGGTTTGAAGGGGGCTGTGGAAATAAACAGGGCAGCAGGGAGGCCCCACTGAGGTGATGCTGGAGCCCCAACTTGGAGGCCAGTGAGGAGGCTATGAGGGGACGGAGCCTCCAGGCAGAGGGACCAGCAGGTACTGAGGCCCCGGGCAAAAGTGGGCTCAGGACGTGCTCCGAGCAAGGGCTTGGGCTTCCCTGCATGACTGTTCCTGTGTCACAAGGAGAGACAAGGAAGGCAGCCTGGCCCCCAGCCCCGGGTGACGAGCCCTCACATCTCTCTCCACAGGCTCTACCCTACACCCTGGGGCTCGGGCTGCTGCTGGCCCCCCTGGGGGCCCTGGGCTCGGGCCGCAGACAGGACAGCAGGGACTCCAGCCGTTCTGTGATCATCCTGCTGTCACTGTTTCTCCTGCTGCTGGTCATTGGCCTGGCCCTGGCCTGGCGCCGCCTCATCCGTGACTCGGGGGGTTACTACCACCCAGTGCGCCTGGGGGCTGCGCTGTGGGGCCGCACTCGCCGCCTGCTGTGGGCCAGCCCCCCGGGTCGCTGGCTCAGGGAACGGATTGAGCTGGGGTCGCCGGACAACGACTCGGAGCAGCAGAAGGATGCCGAAGAAGACTACATCACAGCTGGGGGCCCGGCGGAGGCCGAAGCCCAGGAGGAGCAGCAGTGGCGTGGAGAGGGACCAGGACCAGAGCACGCCGGGGAACCACACGATGGTGACAGTGATGGTGGCCTGGGCCTAAGCATCCAGGGGCCACCAGGCTCGGGGGGCAGTGCCGAGGCCCTGCTCAGCGACCTGCATGCCTTCGCGGGCAGTGCGGCCTGGGATGACAGTGCCAGGGCCGCCGGGGGCTTCCATGTCACCGCACTGTAGGGCCAGCCTCGGCACCCCGCCCTGCCCAGCCACATGATCCCTGGGCCTCAGCTTCCCAAGCTGCCACTGCTGGACACAGCCTGCCCCGGACCTACTGGCACCACATGCCTGCACAGAGAGCCTCAGACTGTAACTCCCCCCACCAGCTCCTGTCCCCGAGGCTGTATCTCCTCCCCATCCCACAGGAAGGCAACCCCCTCACCCGCGGGGCAGAAAGCAGCCGTTTGAAATAAAACCTCCAGCCCTGAAGTCCCCTAGTCTGGCCGCAACCCTCCCACCTGAAGCCGGGCCCCCTGGCATAACTCCAGCCCTCTCCTGCCCCCAGAAGGCCAAAGGAAAGCCAGGTCTGTGCCATGATTGAGTTCTTTAATTCTGAGGGCACACAGCTCCAGCTGCAGGTGAACACCCGGCAGCTGGGACCGTCTGCCAGCTGCAGCCCATGGCCCTCCATGCTCATGATTCAGGGGCCACGGCCACCCCAACACACACTCACTCTCCCTCCCTCTCAAACTCCTAGGCACACCCCAGGTTTCCAGAACTGGCCCAGGGTCCTGCAGCCTCCAGAGCCTGTCAGGAGGGGCCTCGACAGCTGCCCTCAGCCCCACCCATCCTGCTAGCGCCTAGGGCGCCCACGGCTCCTCTTGGCCTTCTTGGCCCCAGAAGGGGGACGGATGGGAAGGGGAGCAGTGGTTGAGGGTGGCGGTGGCGGTGGCGGTGGGAGAAGTGGAGGTAGAGGTGGCTCCCTGGGCTCCAATGGGCCGGGGTTTGGCCGGAACCCCTCAAAGGGGGAGAACTTCAGGGGGCTGCAAAGAAAAGCAAAGTAGAGTCAGAGCCTCCTAGGCTCCCCCTCCACCAGGGACCTGCTGGCACTGGGTCAAGGAGAGAGCAGACTCCTCCCTGCTGGGATGACGGGTGTAAGGTCCACGGGCAGACTATGCAAAGGACTCCCTGGCAGGATGAGGAAACCGACGCCGGTGCTGGTAAGAGCCTTGGCCCAGGGGTGACAACCAGAGGGAGACTAGCCTCCTGCCCACTGGGGCCCCACCCCAGCTACCTGATGGGGGTCCGCGGGCTGCTGTTGAGACGCCTTGGGGAGCGCAGCTTGGGCTGGAAGGAGAAGCCCTCCTTGATGCTGTCCAGGACTGAGGGTGCCACATACGTGAAGCCCTGGGGGAACAGAGGCAGGGCCGGGCAATGCTCAGTGTGTATCACACTTCACCCACACCCCTGCCCTTGACCCCAGCCCTCAGGCTCTCACCAGGAAAGCCTGGTTGGCGCTCTCACTGAGAGCCGTGTCGTCTGGGCTGTCTACTGGTGTCTGCCGCGTGAAACGGGTGTCAAACTGGCTCACATCCTCTTCTGACTGCTGTGGGCGGACCCGGGGGGTTGGGGTCAGGGGGCACCCGAGGTGTGGGTCCTCAGCCCGCCACCAAGCCAATGGGACTTCCGCTCACCAGGCAGGGCCTGAAAGGGGGATCCACGCGGCGGGCCAGTAGGTCATCCCAACTGATGTGCCGGAAGAAGGGGTGCCTCTGTGGGTAGAGCACCCCCAAATATGCCAACAGTTCAGCAGACACGGCCCCCTTAGTAACTGCCTCTGCCTTAGAGCCCCCACACCCAGGTGGGGATCCCAGACCCACCTGCACATCAGCAGCGTCCCCGGGGCCACCCCCGATTCGCTGACTAGGATTCCTTTTCAGAAACTGGAGGGCAAAAGGCAGAAAGTAAAGGCTTGGAGAGAGGTACCGCTAGTGTGTTCCCTCACATCCCCAGGGGTTGGCCACGTGGAGTGGGGATCCAGTGAGATGGTTTGGATCCACAGCCCCTTCTCCATGAGCGCTGTCCAGGGCCTCCAACTCCAAAGCTGGAAGGACCCCTAACTGCGCAGCCCTCCCCTATTTTGTCCCTGCTGCCCACCCTCCGGGGGAGGTTTTATCATGGGTGCTCTGCTCGCTGGGCCTTGGACTGGGGACCTGCACAGGGCCGGGCAGCTGGTCTGAGGCAGATCTGAAGCCTGACCTCAGTCTCTTGGATCCAAAAGCCAGCATTCCTTCCGGTCCCAGAGGCAAACAGCACACCTTTGGGCCCCACACCACCCAGGGACACTCAGGAAGCCAGGAGAGGTAGAGGACCCCACCTTTTTGACAAGGTCCCGAGCATCTGGGGTGAGGTAGGGGGGTAGCACAAGCTTCCCCTTGATGATCTTGTCCATGGTTTTCTTCCGATTCTCTGCAGTGAAGGGTGGCTGCAGACAGCAGAAGGGGAGAGGAGCCTTGTGGGCGCCTCCCAGGCCCTGGCCCTGCCCCAGCAGGGGGGCCTCCTCCCACCCAGTACCCTCCCTCTGGAGGAGGCCGGACTTGCCGATCCAGTGAGCATGTCGTACATCAGGGTCCCCAGGCTCCACCAGTCCACTGCCCGGTTGTGGCCACTGCGCATCAGGATTTCAGGGGCCCTGGGGGCCGAGTGGAACATTAGTCAGGCCAGGCCCCTTGCTGGCTGTCCTCCCGACCAAAGCCCAGCCAGCGGCCACTTACATGTACTCGATGGTGCCACAGAAGGTGTGGGTGACAGTGCCCTCGTGAATTGACTCCTTACAGAGGCCAAAGTCTGTGAGTTTGATGTGACCTGTAGAAGAGAGTTGGGGGCAAGGGTCAGGGCCAGGCACCCCACCCTCCCCACAACTCTAGACACAGCATGTCAGCACGCACCCTGGCTGCTCAGCATGATGTTCTCAGGTTTGAGGTCCCGGTAGATGATGCCTTGTGAGTGGAGGTGTCCGAGGGCCAGCGTGATCTCTGCCAGGTAGAAACTGCAGAGACAGGACAGGGTGAAGAAGGCAAGAGTCCCTGGAGCCCCTCAAGAAGAAGAGACCCAGGAAGTAACACCCACCAGGCCGTGTCCTCCAGGAAGATGCCTTCTCGCTCCAGATGTGTGAAGAGCTCACCACCTGCGACACAAACACGTCAGTGGCTGTGTGTAGGACCAAGAGCCTTTTCTCTTTCTGTGTCTCAGTTTCTTCTTGGGGAGAGTAGGGCTTGGAACTCCTACCCTACCTGCCTCACAGAGCTGCCGTGGGGATTCAATTCAATTCAGCAAACATCTACCGACGCCTGCTCGGTGCCTGGCCCTGGGCTGGGTGAAGCTGGGGACACAGGTGAAGAGACCCAGCCACTGCCCACAGGACGCGGGGAGACAGATATGCGCAGCAGCTCTAACACGCCCAGACCGAGGCAATGGTTCCAAAAGCTTCACCCCAAAATCTCAGGGAAAAGACAAGGGACAACAACTTGAATCCCAACACAAGGAAACAGAGGAAGTCTCACAGATGTGGTGGGACTTAAAGGGGAGGCTGAGATGGGGGGGTGGGAAGCAGAGCGTGAAGGCAGGAGTTCACGGGGCTCATCTGGTACAGATGGGATAAGCAGGAAAGCAGGCCTGGACCGCTTCGTGGAGAGCAGGGGGCAGCAGGCCAAGGAGGCCAGGCTTTGTCCAGACAGTTATAGAGAGCCATGGAATTCCAAGCAGGAGTGTTGGAAACAATCCCGTGCTCTAGGAAAACAACCCTGGCAGTTAGTGGAGGAGACACTAGAAAGGGGGTGAGCTGGTGACATCAAGAAGCCCAGTTAAGGGACAACAGCAACTGCCCCCACCCCCACCCCCACCCCACCCAAGGAGAATGAATAGGATGGAAAACACTGCAGACAATGAACCAGTCAGATTTGGAAACTGGCTGGACACTGGCACAAAGGGGAGAGGAAGAGGACGGGAAGTCCAGTAGAAACAGCACAACCCTCTGGACTTTGTACACATTCTCACCATTCCCTCAGGCCATCCACCCCCCAACGCAGATGAGGGACACAACAGGCGCTGGACAGACGTTTGCTGAATGAATGAATGAATGAATGGAGGGAAGGATGGATGGGTGGGTGTGCGGAGCCCCCTAACCAATCTTTTCAACCACACCTCCTCAGCATATTCCCCTGGATCCCCCAGTTCTGCCTGCACCGGTTCCTTGCCCCGGCCCCTGCCCCGGCTTGACCTGTACTCATACCACTGAGGCACTCGAGGATTAGGTAGAGCTTGCCACCAGTCTGGAAGGCATAAGCCAGTTCCACAATGAAGGGGTGCTTCACCGACTCTAGAATGTTCCGCTCAGCCCGCGTGTGTGCTGTGTCCTTGGCGTTGCGCACAATTTTGGCCTGGGGAGGCAGGGGTCAGTCAGGAGCGGGGGGACCCAGGGCCTCCTTCAGGCCTCCTAGCCATCACCCTTCTGCCCTCCCCTGTCAGCCCATTTTAATTCTCTATAATTCCACTGCTCACACAGCCACCAGGACACAGTTCATCTCCATCACCGGCTTTCTCTGCCTCAGCACTGCTGGCAATGGTCGCCAGATCATTCTTTGGGTAGGGGACTGGCCTGTGCATTATAGGATGTCTAGCAGCATCCTTGGCCTCTACCCACGGGATACTGGAAGCACCCCTCAGTAGTAACAATCAAAAACGTTTCCAGATATTGCCAAATGTCCCCTGGAGGGGAGGGTGGGGAGTGGCGTGTATTAGAACTACCACTTAACAATGCACATCACAGAAGACCATAACCTAGCAAATGCCAGAGACAAAGGTCACAAAGACAGGGACCATCTCTGCCATCGTGTTCGCTGCTGTCTACCAAAGCCTGGAGCGGTGCACTGGGAACGGCAGGCACCCCATGACACCTGTCAGCTGAATGGGTGACTCACCTTCTTTAGGACTTTCATGGCATAGATTTTGCCCAAGTTGGTGCCCTGTACCTTTCGCACCTGGAACACCTGTAGAGCAGGGGAGACAGGATCAACTTCTCTCTCCACAGCCTATCTTCAAGGAGCCCCACCCTAAAGCTCTGGCATCTGACCCAAGAGGCCCAGGCCCACCCAAGGGTGGGGCAGTTAAGATTTCAAGACAGATTCTGAAAGGATCTTCCCTTCTTTCCTTTGTGTTTCTGAATTCTATCAGAGGCTTTACTGGCTTACAGGTCTAATTTCAGCTGAGAACCCTTTGCTGAGTCAAGCCAGCCTTTGAGGCCCACAGGGAGGCGGTGCCAGTACCTTGCCATAGCCCCCCTTGCCCAGCACACGCAGCAGCTCAAAACAGTGGGGCCCGATGCGCTCAGGGCCCGGGTTCACGCTGGTCTCCGTCAGCTCCACCTCTTCGTAGTGTCCCACGGGCCTGTGGACACAGGAAGTTAAAGGGGGCAAAGCTCCAGTACCCCGCAGGTCTCCATCCCCCCTCCCCTAAGACGCCCCTCACTCACTCCAGGCCAGCAGCCCGCAGCTCGGCAACGGGGCACACGTCCTGTGGGAAACCGAGGGGTAAGAGCCTGGGGAGGGCCCAGAGCGCCGCCCTCGCCCCCCAAAGCTGGACTGCTCGGCCCAGAAGAGGAGGGGGGTGGGGAGGAGGGGAGCTGGCAGAGCATGGGACAGGGACTCGGGAGGAGGGCGCGGGACAGAAAAGGGAGGCTCAAGAGAAAGGGGTGGCGAGAAGGGAGAGAAGCAGGAGTGAGGGTGGGGTCAGAGCGGCCGGGGCCTGAGGGGCACCGAAGTCTGCCGGGGTTTCTCTGGGTGAGAGGTCCGCGGTAGGGGGAAACGATCGGCTCCGGGGGGGAACTCACAGCGGGGCTGAGCTCCGGTTCGCCCTCGCCTTCGCTGCCCTCCTCCGTCTCCAGATCCAGGTCGAACACCGCCGCCATGGCGGCGCCGGCCCCGCGGGCCCCTCGGCCCGAACCTGGCCGTGGTCTGACTGACAGCCTGGGTCCCCAATCCGGACGTCATCACTCCGTGACGACGGCCGCGCGCACCGATGACGCACGCGCAGCTTCCCCCACCCCCGAGCCGTCCGCTCGGCCGGGGGGGGGGCGGGGGGGGGGCGAGGGAGAGAGAGAGATACGGCGTCCGTCGCAAGGCTTCTCGGGAATTGTAGTTCCAGGATGTCGAGGCGCACAGCCTCCAGCGGCCCTACCCCTTTTGATGGGACTCTGTTTTCCCAGCACTGCTCCCCCGGTTGGTTTTGGGAAGAGTTTGGGTCTGGATAGGGCAGGGTCGGAAGAGCGTGCGGGCGGGCGTGGAAATTCAGTGTGCGGCCGGGCTGGCTGGGCGGCAAGAGGCAGGTCGCACCCCCGCTCTGTTAGTCCCTGAAACGGAGACGGGATTCTCGGCCCTAGGACTCTGCGGGTCAAAGCATTTACCGGGTGCCCGCTCCATGCCCAGCTCATAGCCGGGCTCTGTGGCCGGGTTTCTTCTAGAAAGGAGGCTGGGTCTTGTCTGTAAACATGGGCTTGTGCTGGAGAGTGTTCTGTTCTCAATTTAAGCACGTTAGTAACTCGACACTTTATACAACTTTGTTGAAAGAATGAATGAATGAACAAGCACAGCAAACTTGGCGTGGGATTTGGTGTGGATTCCTTTTGCATGCCGCTCTCCGGGGGCGAACAGAGGCCAGACCTAACTTTGGGTGTGACTTCTGATTATCTGAGACTGGCTGCGTGTGCATTCTGGTTGGAGCGGGGAGGCTGGGTAGGAACTCAAATGGGCAGGACTCAGGGGTCTCCAGGCTGTTGGAGGATTATCTGGTTGGCTGTGGCCCTTGGGGTATAGTACCAGGGAAGGAGACCCTCAGGTTTGGGTCCTGGTGCAGGTGTAGGGCATGGCCCAGGCTGAAGGTCAGTCTAGAGGCCTGGCAGCTGGGGCAGTTTGCCCTTGGGTCCAGGTGTCACAGATGCCCTTGCCCATCTCCGTCAAGCCCCGCCACCCCCACCCCCACGCCCACCCACCTGGCAGGGTGTTGTCCCAGTGAAGAGAATCTGTCCCAGACTCCAGACACTTCACTAGTCCATTGCCTTTATTTGGGGAGGGATGCTTATGGAGCTGTCCACAGCTCCTGGGATGCACAGAGGCAGGAGTTCTTAAGGCAACCTCCCCTGGATTTGGAAGGGAGCAGAGCTGCTTTTCTAATGCTAGAGATGTGCTAGAGGCCAAAGCTTGGAAGCTTGGCGGGGAAGGCGTATGGAAGAGGAGCATGCCCATGCCTCATTTTTCCTCATCTGTCAGGTAAGAGCAGTAGTGGCTGCTTGGAGGTGTGAGGGGAGTAACTCCTCCTGTCCTCAGACCACCTGCTTCTACCACTCAGGCCAAATAAGGCAGGTGGAATTTGTTAAATGAGAGGAAGGGACAGGAAGTCAGGGAAGGTTTGGTCTCGGGTTTTCTTGGGATTTATCCAAGGCCAGGGGCCCAGCTAGGTTCTCTCCTCCCGCAAGTGGCAGGAAGACAGACCTGGGGGGGTGGGGGGGAGGGGCTGGGGTTAGGGCCCATTCCATTCTCCCTGGGTGGGGTTGGGGAGGCAGGGACGGGCTGCTCTTGCTGCTTCTGCAAGGTGGGAATCCTGGGGCAGCTATGGGATGGACTGGGGCCTTTGGGAGGGGAGGAGAAGCCGGCAGTCCCCAACATACTTTTATCTGTGGCCCTCGGGCCCTGGAGGCTTTGGGTACATCGAAAAGGCCCAGCCTCTCTGGAACAGACCTGAGGCCTTGGGGTGGGCCAAGCCAGGGTGGAGCAGGGTGCAGGGAAGAGAGGCAGGGAGAGCACTGGGGAGCAGGGGGCACCAGGGCCCTCCTCCTCCTCCCAGCACCCAGCCCCCTGCCCCCTGGCCCCAGTGCTATTTGAAGTGGGACAGGAAGTGGGCGACGGGGTAGTGGGGGCCGTCAATGCCCAGGCCCTGGCAGAGGCCCAGCAGGCGCAGGCGGGCCTCGGCGGGGCTGGCCCCGGCACAGGCCACGCTGCAGTAGGGCTCCTCGTACTCGCCGGGCACCAGGGCCTCCTCCAGCAGGTTGAGGCGCAGCACGCCCCGGTCGTGCAGGGCCTGCAGGGCCTCGCGGCTGGCGGTGGAACTCAGCGCCCGCAGGTGTTGGGACACCAGGCACATGACGCCCACCAGGTGGCCGTGGGGCCGTGGGTGGGCGGGCAGGGCGGGCCGCAGGCCGCAGGCCACCATGGCGGCAGCCAGCAGCAGGTCCACGCCGTAGAGCTCCAAGATCCAGTCGCGCAGGTAGAAGCCGCCCATGCGGGGGTTGATCTCGATGAGCCGCGGCCCCACCCCGGTCAGCTTGAGCTCCACGTTGAAGACGCCATCGAGCAGGCCGCAGCCCAGGCAGCAGCGGAAGGCGGCCTGCACCAGCTGCGCCTCCTGCTCGGGCGCCAGCCCCGTGGGCATGCAGGCTGCCGTCTCCGTGAAGCCGGGCAGCCGCGTGGGACCGTTGTCGGAGACAAAGGCGGCCAGCAGGCGCCCGCCGAACACCACCAGGTCCACGTCGTGCTCGGTGCCCTCCACGAACTCCATCAGCAGCATGGCGTTGCCCCAGCCCAGCCCGATGCCCGGGTGGTCGGCCTCGCCCTGCAGGTCGCGGGCGATCCGGGAAAAGTGCTCGTGGCACTGGGACACGTCCTCCACCAGGCGCACGCCCACCGCGCCGGCCCCGAACTCCAGCTTCATGACGCCCGGCAGGGGCACCTGGCAGGCAGCCTGCTCCACATCAGCTTCGCTCTTCAGCGGGCAGCAGGGCACGGCGTGGAGGGAGGGCGCGGGCCAGGAGGGGCCATGGTGGCGCAGCAGGTGCAGCTGCGTGCGGCTCTTCTGCTTGGCCAGGCTCATGGCGGCTGGGGGGCTGCAAGGCAGACCCAGTTCCTGGCACAGCAGGGCCGTGAGCACCAGGCAGTCATCCCAGTAAGAGAAGCAGCCGTCCAGCTGCAGGCCACGTGCCCGCACCAGCTCCGCCAGCAGCCGCGCGTTCTCCTCGTCCCGCCGGTGCTCCGTCACGTCAAAGTGGATGAAGGTTTGCACCAGCTGGGACGCAAAGTGGTTGGGGTCCGATTCCACCAGATGCAGCTGCAGAAACCGGGGTGGGGAGGGTGGGTATCAGGGACACACCTAGGTGCTGGGGAAAGTGTGGCGGTGGGGGTCTGAGACGTGCTCACACACAGCTAAGAGCAGTGCAGGCCGAGGGCTGGGCCTTCCCTGCCATGTTCTCTGTTGTTTCCCCTTGCCCAGCACACTGCCAGGTACACAGTAGGAACTTAATACATACGTGCCGGAGCCTGAATAAAGAGAAGGTGCCAAGGGGAGAACTAACCCAACTTGGAGCAGAGGGACGCATCCCAGAGAATAGTAAGAGTCAGCCAGAGGGGGCGCGGAGAGGTGGGTGCAGGTGGGAGAGGGAAAGATCTGGGTGGGAGGGGCCGGGTGCCTAGAGGAGGGGCGTTCGCCCATGGGTACTGCCAAAGGAATCCCGTGGGGGTCCCCTGAAGCTCACCGCCAGCCAGGGGACACCAACACAAAGCAGTTGGAACCCAGAGCAGGGAAAGAGGGGGAGCAGGTGGCTGGCTGCCCAGGGGCCTGACAGAGTGAGGAACGACACTGCAGAAATGTCCCAGAAATTGGAGAAAACATGCAAGGCAGGCAGCCAGGAGGTGGCAGATAGGCTGGAGGGTGGGGTCACCCAGAGGGGGTTGTACTGCGGAAGGAGGGCACAGAGGCCACTGTGGTCAGTGAGAGTCCAGCCAGAGAAGAGCGGGGACATGGGATCTCCGTTCTCTCATCTGTTCAATGGGGATAAGAATATCTGCACCCTCCACCCCCTCCCTCGGCCTGCCTACAGTTCTGTAATGTGGGGCAACACCGGCGGCCATCTGTTCGGGGACCTGGGACGTGCTCCCCAGCAGGAGGAGCTGGGAACTCAACCTCAAAGGGCCAGTCCTTCCACCACCCGGGATGGAGCCCTGACTGCCAGGCCCAGGGGCTCGTCCTGAATGCCGCCCGGCGCCCATCGACCCCAGCTTCTCCCCTTTCTCCGGAGGACTCCGTGCCCGCCCCGAGGGACCGCTCACTCCTGGCGGGGACAGAACTCGGTGGAGGGGCCCGGGAGAGTTGTGCGCCCCCGGCCGGGGCAGGGTGGGGGGCCGCGTCCTGTCCGCCCGGGTGCAGCCCCGCCCCCAGACCGAAAGCCCCGCCCCCAGGGCTGCCGGCCCCGCCCCCACCTTGAGCCCGTAGTCGCGCGCCGCCTCCCACACGAACTTCTTGCTGACGCCGCCCGCGCCGACCAGCAGCAGCTGCTTCCCCTCCATGAGGCAGCGCGCCGAGCGCCGCAGCATCGTCTCCACCAGCGGCGCGGCCGCCGCCGCCTCCCGGGGCCCCCGGCGCGGCGCCGCCCACAGCCCCTCGAGCGCGCCGCACGCCTCCAGGCACAGGCCGCCGTTGAGCTCCAGGGCCACCGGGGTCAGCGCGCGGCCGGCCACCGTCAGCGCGAAGTCCACGCCTGGCCGGGCCGGGGCACGCGGGCTCAGCGCGGGCCGCCCCCCCACCCCGGGCCTCGGGGCACACCCCATCCCCCACCCCACCCCCACCGGGCCCCGGCCGCTCCCGGCGCTCACCGAGGAAGTCGGTGCGGGCCCCGCGCCCGCCGCGCTGCTCGGCGCTCAGCCCGGCCTCCAGGGCCAGCACGGCGGCCAGCGCGGCCTCGGCCGCCGCCTTGACGCGCCGCCGCACGTCCGCCACCTGCGCCGCCTCGCCCACGCCGCACTGGGCCAGGGCCACCTCCAGCGTCCGCGGCAGGCAGCTCTGGTGCCGCAGCGGCCGGTCCCCGCGGCCCACGCCGCACACCACCTGGGCAGGGCGGGGCTCAGGCGCGGCGGCCGGGGGGACAGCCTTCCCGGGGTCCGCACGCGCCCCCCTCCCCCAGCGCCGGGATCCGGGCCCGTCATTTGGAGAAGCGCCGTCCCCCAACGTGACTTCGGCTGCACAAAGCACCTGCCCCTGTCTGGTTACCTGGCCCCACCCGGGATCCTACCCAGACTCCCAGGCCCAGGCTGGAAGGGGGTCCTGCGCCTTAATGCCTTCTAACTCCTGCCGCCCTGGGGGTCCCTGCCTTTCCAAGGCGCCCCAGCTCCAGCATCTCTGGATGCTTCCCAGAGCAGCATCTCCTGCTCCCAATCTCTCCCTTTCAGTTCTGCCTAGCGCTGGGTCCCCGGGAGGGTCCCCAAGTCTTCCTGGAGCTCTCTGCTTGGAGACCACTCCTAAAAGGTGCCAGGAACCCGAGGTTTATCAGGGTCCCTGGGTCTCCCTCCCCTGACGTCAGAGCTCCCTAGGAAGAGGGTTTGGTTTGGGCCCAGGTACCCACCCTGTGACTCTGCACAGGAATGGGGTCTCCTGATGGGAGCAAGCCCCACCTTCATCCCCGGAGGCAGCTAGAACCCCCCCCCCACACACACACAAAGTATTGTCTCCCTTCTCGGCCCAGGGATTGCCCCGGGATCCTTGCCAGGGGAGCGGGGCTGGATTGGGGTGTGGCGGGCAATGCCAGGACCTCGGCCAGGACACACTCACCTTGCTTAGCAGGGGCCGGTCACCCTGGGTGCGACACACCACGGCACAGATCCGCACAGCCAGCTCCGGGCCAGGCGGGGGACTACCTGGGGGAAGACGGTGAGGCCGGAGCCCAGCCCGGTGGCCGTTCCCACCCTGGCACAGCCCGGGAGCCCCTCACCTGGGAAGGGCGGCCGGGCAGGTGGGCACACCGCTTCCACCAGCACGCTCTCCTCCTCCTCCAGCTTCTCCAGCAATGCCAGCACCGTGTCCACCACTGCTCCCGGCTCCGCCCGTGTGTGCAGACGCCACGCCTGCCGCCCCCGCCAGCGCCACCCGCTGAGCTTCACGGCCACCTGCGCAGCAGGGCAGGAGAAAGGGCCTTCTCACAACCGGCATGTGTACTTACAGGGCTGGCCGCTCACACCATAGGGGGGCTGTGGGTAAACTGAGGTAGGATGGCAGGGGCTTGTCACAGTGAGATGGGGCAGTGGCCAGGCTGAAAGTCAGGGCAGCTTCCCAGGAGGACCTGGTGACCATCCACCGCGGCCATCCTCCTACATCTGCCTAGGGCTCGCGGGGGGGTGGTGCCTGTTACCTGCAGTGTGTCCCCCAGGCCCTCGGAGCACAGAAAGGCCCCTACTTCCTCTGTCACCAATGCCTCCTGGCCCTCTTTGCCACTCAGCTCCACCAGCCTCAGTCCCGGGCTGGCCTCCTCTCCCCGCAGCAGCGGTGGCGGCTTGTAGGTGAAGGCCAGGGTGGCTGGCACGGCCACGCCACCCTGCTGGGCCAGCAGCCGCCTCGTCAGCAGCCGGTCCTCCAGCAGCCGGGCCAGCTCGGCCGAAGCGCCTGTGGGGCAGGCCAGGTCCCGGGCCAGCTCAGCTGCTTCCCGACCCTGGCCAGGCCCCGGCCCCAGCCCTGGCAGGAAGTAGGTGGCACGTCGTGGAGGGACAAAGTCATCCAGGAATGTCAGGCCCCCAGGGTGGAAGCTCACGGCCTTGGAGACCAGGAGGGCGGCCTCGCCCGGATGCCCGGGGGCTGGCACCTTTGTCAGCCAAGCAGGGGACAGGCAAAGGAGCATGTTTCCTGTGGGCAGAGGTGGAGGAGGGGACAGGTGGCTGGCCAGGGGAGGCCTGTGGTCCCTCATGCCCCCCACCTCCAGCCCAGTCCCCCGGGCAATGGGGGCAGCTGCCCTTAGAACACCCCTACCCCACCCCCACTCAGAGCATGACAGCTGTTCCAGGAGCATGCAGGCGGTTGCCAGGGTCAACGGGTATTTTGGGATGTGGCCGGGCCAGGGCAGGACTGCCCTTTCTGGAGGAGGGGGTGGGGATCTTGGGCACACACTCACCCGGGCTCTGGACCCCACCTTCCAGCAGCACAGACAGAAAGGTGCTGGGGGGTCCCAGGATGCACAGGGTCACCTCCGCCCCAGGGCAGCCTCAGGAGAAGAGAGCAGGGACCCAGCTTACCAGGGGCTCCCCTTGGTCTTTCTGCCCATCTTCCCCTGCCTCCAGCTCCCCCGCCCTCACCCTTGGGCCCCCAGGTCCCAGGGGACAGAGAGAAAACTGGACAGGTGAGGGAGAGCCACTGGCCCTGCCCTGGCCCGTGAGACTGGCTCCCTTGTCTCTGCAGCTGGTCTGGAAGGCCCCGGAGGCTGGGTGGGAGGAGACCTGGGTTCTAGTCTGAGCTCTGACACTGTCTGTGTGACCTGGGAGGCATCACTGCCCCTCTCTGAGCCTCTGCTTCCCGGTCTGTACAACGACACCAACTGTGATTCTCGTGTCTTCTAGCTGTGAACCCTCTGTCCCCACAAAATCTTTGGTGGCCCACCTGATCCATCAAACAGATAGAGGAGGGAATGGCCGGCACTTCTACAGAAACCTCGCCTCTACAGCACAGGATTTGCAAATCCCAGGGCTGGATCTCCCAGGGGAAAGGGGTAGAGCGGCTGGCTCCAGCTCTGACTTTCTCTGCTGGTGTCGGGTACCCTGGGCATGACTCCCGCTTGCCTGGGGTGGGGAAGGGACCACCCTTGGCAGGTTCCCCTCTTCCTCCTGGGATGGGAAGCAGGCTGGGCTGAGGGTAGCTCCCCGCACCCCACCCCCCACCCCCGTGGACGGCCCCCTGCATGGAGCCCTCCCTCGGCACCTGTGCGGGGCACCTGGCTGCGGTCCAGAGTCTCCGGGAGGCCAGCTTGCTGCAGACAGCTCTGCAGTAGGCTGTAGTAGTAGGCAGTCCAGGCCCGGGCCTCGGCCCCCTCGGGGGAACCCTTGGGGTCCAGGCCCACGTCCTGGCGCCAGCAGCCAGGGAAGCAGCCCGCGGGCGGCAGGCCCGAGCCCCTTCCCCCTGGGCCCTGCTCTTCCTCCAGGTCCTTGGAGCCCAGGGGGCAGTCCCACTCGGGACCCAGCGGATCCAGGGAGAGCTGAGGGGGGCAGAAGTGGTGGGTCTTGGGTGGGGGTGCACGGCAAGTCACCCAAGGGCCTGTCCGCCTCCCCACCCACACCCCCTATCGGTCCTGGGGTGTTTGGGGCAGACACTCTCCAAGGGACAGGAGAGGATGGGGTTGGGCTGAGGGATGGAGGCTTGTCACGGCAGCATGTGAGTGGAAGTGCTTTGTAAACTGTTATGTGCCAGGGCCCTGGGGCTGGGGGGAGCAGCAGCCCGTGGCTGGACCACCGGGTCTCCCCACCCCGTGCCGGGCACTGCTCTGGCTTGGTTTACAGGGGCATTTAGTTCATCTAGGGAGCCCCAGCACCTAAAACAGTGCTTGGCCCACAGTAACTGTTGAATGAAGAAATGAAGACATACAGACCAATCACTCACTCTTAGGGACCTCGTTTCTCTCTGGGCCTCCGTGGCCCCTCTACCATCGTGAGAATTCTGCTGGGACCTACCTCAGTAGGTGATTCTGTTTCGGTGTCACTCCCAAGGAGGCCTTGAGGACCTAGTGTGTGCCCAGCCCTGTGCTAGGCCCTGGGAGGCCCCAGGCTGGTTCCCTTGTTCTCAGATGGTTTGAGTCAGGGGAAATCTTACAGCCCTGCCCCTCTCGGAGACTGGGGCGAGCCGTGCTCTGGCTGACCCCCAGGGGCTGCTGGGAGGCTCAGGGCGGATGCAGGTGGGAATGTTTATTCCGTGTGTCTCCCGGCCTGAAGTGGGGGGCTGGCAGCTGAGCTGTGCTGCAAAGGACAGGGGCGGAGCACCTTGGCCACGTTGCAAGGCCTCTCTAGGTCTGGTGGGGGGCTGGAACCTGCCCTGCCCCAATCTGGGAGTGCCAGCCAAGAGCACTGCCTTTGTCACTGGGACACGGTGTGCCGTGGCTGTGGCCGGAAGGACAGAGGCTGGGCCTCTGACCTGGGCTTGAGTCCTGGCTCACCAGGGCCAAAGCAGGACTTCGCGCCCTCCCGTAGAAGGCCGGCTCTGTGTCGGCCCGGACTGGGGATTCTCTGCACACAGTAGGTGCTCAATAAGTGTTTGCCGAATGAATGAACGTCAAAGTGGCTGAGGGGGGAGACGGGTGTGCTCTGCACATAGCAGCTGCTTCTCCCACGGTGGGGTGGGGTGGGGAGTCAAGGGGGACGCGTGGAGCTGGTTTTGGGTGGGAGTGTGTATACATGGCAGTCCCCAGCCTTGGGCCCTTGGGACCCTCCCTCTGTCCTGGGGTTTGAGGCTTTTCTTTGGGAGGCGGGGGTGCAGAGGGCACTCACCATCTTGCAGGTGAAGTGGCTGAGAGACTGATGGCAGAGACAGAGGGACAGAGAGACAAAGGAGGGAGTCAGGACAGCTGGGTCCCTCCCCCTCACGCCAGCCCCCACGACTGGGGTGGAAAGGTGGCCGCCACCGTGCCTCTGCCCTGTGTCTGTCCCCGCTCCTGCCAGATTTCCAGGGCCGCCCCACCCCCACCCCGAGGAGGGCGAGGATTTCTGCCTCCAGCCCCACCCTGCGCCCACCGATCCCGGGTAGCTGTGGGGCAAAGGCTTGGGGGGGTCCCGGCGCCAGCTTCCAGCTCAGCCTCTCCAGCGAGGGGCGCCGCGGGTCCCATGGGGCTGGGGGGTGCGGCGGATGGTCCCGCTCCGGGCGTGCGGGCGCTGGGGGTCCCCGTCCCCGCGGCCCCTGCCCCGGCAGCCCCCCTCCCTGGCTCGCCCCGGGGTGGGCAGGAGCCGGGGTACCTGGCGGGCGGCAGCGGCTCGGCGGGGCTCGGCGGGGCTCGGCGCGCGGGCGGCGGAGCGGGCACGGCGGGCACGGCGGCGGCGGCACAGGGACCGGCCAGGCGGCGCCGCCTTATATAGAAGCGCCCCGGGCAAGCCCAGGGCCGGGCGGGGCCGCGGGCGGAGGGCCGCGCGGACAGACGGCGGACAGACGGACGCGCCGACGGATGCGCCCCGCCGCCAGGGACCGGACCCGCCCCCTCCCCCCAAAACATTCTCCACCAATCCCCAGGCCTGGGGCGCTGGGGGTGGGGGGGTCATGAGAGGGGGCGAGGGGGGAGCGCGGAGCCGCCCGGGAAGAGACGGGGTGGGGGGGCATCTTCAGGGACCCCGATAGAGACCGGGTGGAGGGACAGGTGCAAATGGAGAGACAGAAACAGGCGGCGCACAGAGAGAAAGTGATGGAAGAGAGAGACGGGAGAGATGGAAAGGGAAGGGGGGATGGAGGGGAGCAGCGGGGGAGGGGAGAGCTGGAGCTGCCGGCGGCTGGTACTAGGGCTGCCTACGGGGTGGAGGTGGCCTGGAAAGGGGGACGGGGGACACACCGTGTGTCCAGAGCCCTGCCCTGGGGTGGCGTCCTGGGTCCCCGCAGCCCCTGCCTGGCAGCTGCCTGTCCTAGTCACAAGTACTCTGCCCTCCAGCGCCCCTTGCATCTTTGGGGTCCTTTCCATACCTCCCCCAGTCACTGCCAGAGTAGGGGGAACTCAATATGAGGCTCACCACGTAGGGGGCAGTCCCAGTACCCAGCGACACCCTCCGTCCTGCAGGGGGTCAAGAAGGGAGGATAAAGCCGGGCCCGTGGGGACCCCTGCGGGTCCCCCTGGGTCTGCACCCAGGAATGGGGGAGGTCTCTGAAGTTAACAGGCAGGCCAACGGCGTGCCTGGGGCTACAACTTAATCTTTCCCAAGACACGCAGACTCACAGCCAGCTGCAGGTACAGCACACGCCGACAGAGCTGGCTGACTGCCACACACTCGCCCAAGCGAACACAGCCGAAGACCCACACTCTCTCCTACCGTGATTCCCCTCAAAGGGGACCTGTCCCCATCTCGGGGGCGGTGCGGTGAGGACCAGGCCAGGCAGGGAAGGCCTCCAAGCACGCTGAGGCTATTCATCACAGCTCCTCAAACCCACACCCCAAGCTCACCCTCTCTCCCTGGCTGTCTCCCAGTGGGGGACTCCTAGGCAGTCCCTGTGAGCCTCCTGGGGTACCTGGTGGGCTCGAGGAGAGTCCCGAGGGTCTGGCACCACAGGGGGAGAGGACCAACTTTGGGCTCTTCTACAACTGTATACAGAGCAGCCTTTGAGCACCCATGCCCGGCCACCCCTGGAAGAGCTCAGAGCGGAAAGTGACTTCTCCAAGATCACCCAGCTCTGCCCATGCACCCCATACAGCTTTCTAGACCTGCTCCAGGACCCTCTGCAGCCAGCCCAGGCTCCTGGAATGGGGTGTGGCCACTCCACAAAGACCCATTCCCTTGACTCATGGGTGGCCTGAGGCCAGCCCCAGGGTGGAGGGAGGCACCAATGTCATCCAAAGAGCATGAGCTGAGACCCCCCCCCCCAACAAGTCATGCAGCCCGTGGAGACCTCAGTATACTCATTCTCAGATAGGAGTTGTGGAGGAAACATGAACCCAGGCTCGAAGTGGGGTGTGGCTGTGCAGGGGCACCTGGCAGAGGGCCAGCGCTTGGGGGTAGCACCAGCCACTGGTCCTTGACCTTGAAGCAGGCCCTGGGCAGAGGCTTCACCTGCAGTAGCTCACTGAACCCCGCGAGGCAGCAGCTACTAGCTCCTGCCTTTTACAGATGGGGCAAGCGAAGCTCAGAGAGGTGGTGTCACTTGCCCCAGGTCACACAGCTGGGGAGAGACAGAGCAGGGGGTCTTCCCTCTGCCGGAGCACTGGGCAGATCCACATGGTGAGGGGGCGGTGGCGCTGCCTCTTCTCCAGGCCCCTGCCCAGCCCTGGGCGTGGAGTCACGTAGTGTTTGCTGGGTGGATGCGGAGAAGATAATCAGGTGGGGTTTGTTGTCCCCTTCTCCACAGGCCAAGCGAGGAGAAGCCGGTTTGGCGGCTGTCCAGGTGGAGCAAACAGTCATCCTCCTGCTGAGACTGGTACCGTGCTGTGCTCGGGGCGGGGTGGGAGCCGCCATGACCCCATTGTCCCCAGGAGGAAACAGAGGCTCAGAGAGGATCGGTGGGTCTCTCCTGGGCAGGGACTTTGCAGGGACCCAAGTCTGGCCTCTGAGAGTCTGGGACAATGGGGATTCGAGGTGATCCTCTGGGGCGGGTGGTAATGCAGGACATGGACCATGGTCCCCCATCTCTACCCCAAGAAAAAGGCAGGGGTCCATTTGCCCTTTGACCCCGGGATCGTTATCTACTTCCCACACCTGACCCCTAGGCTGACTCAGGCAGACAGAAATCCCTGGGCGCCATCCCATCCCTGCTTTGGTTCCCATAGACTGAGTAGTTCTTGGGCACATGGCTTCCCTTCTCTGAGCTTGTTTCCAGGCAGGTTTGTCAGGAACCGGGGCTGCCAGGGATCACTGAGTATGGCTGTGCGGTGTGCTCACTAATAAAGGTACCCGCCAATGGGTCACGCCCCACTCTGCCAAGCTGAGTGTCCAGGCAGAGCTGCCTGTGCCTGGAGGAGGGGGGCATCTCTTTTCCACTGACACGGAAGGGCTGTTGGGGCTGACCCAGCCCCGTGGGGGGGGGGACCTGTGAGAGATGTGTGTGAATGTGTTCCAGCCCCTCGCCTCCGGTTCCCCATGGAGCTGGTCGATAATGGCGTGTGCAGAAGCGCTGCCCAGAAAATGCTCCTCTCCAGGCTCCCACAGAGGTGCTCTGCTGGGGACCACTGTCAGCCGCTGCCCCCAGCCCCTCCCAGCCGCGTGGCAGATGCCTGGACCCAGGGAAGTGCAGGAGAAGGGACAGAACACTTAGGGGCAGACTCCGGAGGGGTGCCCTCCAGCCCCCCCCATTACAGTGTCTGCAATCCCACCACTAGACTGCCCTCTCTAGGACCAAAGGCCTCACCTCTAGAAGGCACAGAAGAGCTGGTTGTGACCTTGGACAAGTGCTCAGCCTCCCTGACCCCCAGTTCCCCCTTTCTGTAATGAGGCTCTCAGGGCCCTCTGCAGAGGTGGGGGGCTAGGGGGGAGTGTCTGAGAAAGGGTTTTGTGAGTTGCAGGCAAGGGGGCTTCTTATTAAGCTGTGGGGGGGCGGGGGGGGGACAAGGGAGTTACAGGGAGCTCCCCGTGACTCCCAGAGGCCCCAGCAGCTACCCCATACTCAGAGGGGCTGGGCCAGGCTGGGGTAGGGAGAAAGCCCCTGGCCTCGGGCCCAGGAGGATGCCTAACGGTGGGGAGTGGGTTCACTGCTGCCAGGGACGAGGGTCAGGGTCAAACCCTTGGGTCTGCCACAGACAGCAAAGCTGTGGCTGTCTGTCTCAGTTTCCCCCATGACTCCCTTCTCCTGGCTGCAGACATCTTGAGAGCGGGATGGGTCAGATGCAGACCCAGGGCCCAGCCTGGCCCACCTGAACACATGTTAGGTGGGTGCAACCGCGCAGCCTGTGGCCCTGCCACTAGAACATTCCAATGGGTTTGGTGGGAAGCCACGCCAGTGTTCCAGCACAGCCACTTAAATGTGGGACTTCACGCTTCCTGCTGGTGCTCCTGAGCTAGGGCGGTGGCCGGGGGGAGACAGGGACGCAGGGACGCAGGGACTCAGAGCACCAGTGCACGGCCTCTGCAGGGACCCAGGCTGCTGTGGAACCGCCCTGCTGTCCTGGTGATGGCTCCTGTCCCAGGCACCCCAAGCCCCCTCAGGGGCAATTAGAGAGTGTGGGAGGGGGTTTCCATGGTGGCAGTCCCGAGGGGGTGCTGCCGGGGCATAGGGAGGGGGCAAGGGCCGGCGGGGCCTTTCTCCTTTGTCCTGTGCACACTGGGTCTTTGTTCCTGCCTGGCTCCCGCAGAGAGGCGGGCCCTGGGGCACGGTGGGTTGGGGGTGGCCTTGGGGTGGGGTGGGGGGGAGGAGAGGGAGGAGCAGAGCAAGGGACAGGGGCCCCAGTGCCGGGCCCGGCCCCCACCTGGGCAGCCAGCTCTCCCTGCGCAGGTGCAGGTGCCCGACCTGCCCCCAGGAGGCTGGGCAAGGTGGCTCACAAGGGGCTCCCGGGGCTGGTAAACACCTTCCCCCAGCAGCCATCGCGGGGCCACAGCAGTCCCTGGGGAGGGGACTGGGGAGGGAACAGGAGACAGGGACGGCGCAGACTGGGGGACACTGGGGAAGGAGGCAGGGGGCAGCATGGGGTGGGGGGGCACTTGCGCCAACTCCTCTCCAAGTTTCTGCTGAGTCAGACTTTATTGCAGAGCTCCCCAGGGGCCCTTTGGGGGCCCCCCCATCCCCCCACCCCACCTTTGAGTGCTGACTTCAAGGCATGGGGACAGCCCGTGGGTGGATGGGGGGGCCTGGGTGCCAGCAAGTTTCCCCTGGCCCCT
Source organism: Tamandua tetradactyla (assembly GCF_023851605.1). Lineage (NCBI taxonomy): Eukaryota > Metazoa > Chordata > Mammalia > Pilosa > Myrmecophagidae > Tamandua > Tamandua tetradactyla. The sequence goes on from NC_135335.1 coordinate 6,992,617, forward strand.
GGAGGACCTTCCTTCGTCTTTGTGCCTGATACAGGGTCAAAGGAACTGATCAGGCTGAGTGGGGGATCACCCCAGCACCCCCACCCTTCACGCGAAGGGAGCTGAGGTGACGCCAGATCCCAAGGGTAAAGTGCCATCCAGCCGCTCAGGCCTGGGGAGCCGCTGAGTCCACGGTGCCCTCAGAAGCGGGTGTCCAGGAAGGAGGAGGAGGCTCGCTGGGACCTGGAGGGACCCTCGAGAGGAGGGCCCCAGGACCGGGTCAGGAGCCCGTGGAAAGTCTTGCCTCGGGTCTGGGGCTTGCGCCGCGGTGGCCTGGGCTCCTCCGGGGGCTGCACCACAATGCGGGGCACCTCGGGGCCGGGCCTGGCGCCGCCCCGTGCCCCTGCCAGCTGCTGGGCCTCGAAGATGGCCTGGGCCCCGGGCAGGCGGGCCTGGGGCCGAGGGCGCGGCCCGGCCTCCGGTGCAGGCAGCTGCTCCAGCTGAGCCCTCATCTCCCGCTGCAGGTCCCGCTCGGACAGGGCCACGCCGTGCACCTGTGGGGAGGCGGGGGTGCTGCTTGGGGCTGAGTGTGCCCGGGCTAGAGGGGGCGAGACAGGAAGCCCTGAGGTCCCCACAGCCCCCGGAAGTGGCGGGAGGGGCGGACAGACTCCCTCGTGGCTGGGGGAGCCACAGAAGAACACTACTTGAGGCCTGGGGTTTGCATGTTCTCTGCAGCTCGGGGGACAGGAACTGAGCTCCAGCTCTCACTACGGCTTCCCGCTCTGGGACTCAGTTCCCACGCTGTGCAGCGGGGGCAGGGGACACCCACCTGGGACATGAAGACCTCCTCCTGCAGCTGGCTGGGGGGGATGGCTCGGAGGGCGCCGAGCGTCTCCAGGAGCCCCGGGCAGGCCAGGCGCTGCTCTGCAGTGCCCAGTGCCAGGCGTACCAGCGTCAGCCCCGCCCGGAACAGCACCTTCACGCCTGCAGGCAGGTGGGGGGTGGAGTGTCACTTAGAGGGGGCCTCCTCAGCCGGGAGCCCACTCTCCACTGCCAGCAGCCCTGCACCTCCAACTCGGGCCAGGAGAGAACTGCAATTTGGGTCCAGACTTTACTGAGGACCCCATGCCAAGTTGTCCCCCTTTGGGCCTCAGTTTCCCTGCCTCTACAAGGAAAGGCCAGAATGGGTACCCTGGGAGGCTTTTCCAACTTGGTCTGTGACCCTCTGATCTCAGACAGATTCTAGAAGGAGCTCCAAGCCCAGTGCACAGCGCGTGCGTTTGCACACACACACCAGGGCACGTGTAACCATGGGCCAACCTCCTTGGAGCCTCAATCCCTTCCTGGCAGCCTCGGATCTGCTGAGAAGAGCAACCTAGCGCACGGCAAAGTCTAATGACAATCGTGACTTGTGATGGGGCAGTCGTGACAATGGCTGTGATCGTCGTTAATAAAGGTTAATAAAAGGGCGCCACAGCCCTGCCCCTCCTTGCTGCACCCTCCCCCCGCCCTCCCCACCCCCGAGGGGATCAGCTTGGCCCCACCTTCAGGCCCTACCCCACCCCGTCTTCGAGGTCTGAGGCTGGCCAGGAGGTGACCTGTAGGTGGGGTCTAGGACAGAGCTGAGGCAGCCAGCTGCCCTCTCCCTGAGGGAAAGCCCTGGAGCCGATTGGGCACCCAACAGCTACTCAATAAATTCACCTATGGTTCGCCACCATTTTTGAGGTGCTGCCACCCCACATTGCTTGAAGAACATGAAGAGGTCCTTGTGCAGGCGGAAGCCCCTGAGAATTCAGCCCAGCTTGGCCCGGCTCCCCTCCCCTTCTTGGCTTATCCCATCCCCCATCCCCCTCTCTCCACACCCCATCCTCCAGCATCTTTCCCCTGCAGTCCCCGCCACGCGCGCAGTCAGCCCCAGCTTGCAGGGCAGCACCTGGCACCCCCGAGCATGGGGCATATGGCTGGGGGGAAGTGCCACTGCGGTGCCCGTGGGCCGGCCTCGCCCCAGGCCCTGGGCCTCTGCACCTGCTGTGCCCCCCAGCTCCTGCCCATCTGCCTCTGTGGAAGCCCCCCTTGGTGCTGGTCCTCCAGGATTCGTCTTACCACTCCCTGTGTTTTCCCATCCCCTACCAGGGGGTTCCTAGGGACAGGCCCTGGGCCCCTGCGCCTGCTCCCCCCAGGGCCAGGCACCCTGTCCAGCACAGAGGGGAGGCAGCAAACAAATGCGCCAACTGCATGTGCTGTGGCCGCCGCCATCACCCTCACCTCATCACAGCCGGGCCCCAGGAGGGCCTCTCAGGTGCTGGGGTCTGCCCGGGCAGAGCAGAGCGCATTCAGGGCCGGCCAGCTGAGCTCCCCGGGGCAGGGTCCCCGCTCCCCCCCTCCCCCACCCAAGGCTCCAGCCCTGGCGCCCACTCACCTTCACTGAGGAAGGCGTCCCAGACACGCAGCACGGTGGGGAAGGGCAGGGAGCGGGCGAAGAGGCACAGGAACCACTCGGGCAGGTAGAGCAGGGGCCCGACGCCCACCTGCTGCAGGTGCCTATGCACGCGCGGAAGCAGCCGCCGCAGCAGCGCCGCAAACACCTCGGCATCCAGCCGCACGGCCTCCTGCGCCCACAGCCATCAGCCTCTCCCCACCCGGCGCCCCACCCGCTCCCCACCCCTCTCCCAAACCCCAGGCTTCAGCCCTCCTCAGGCGGCTCCCCCCGCCAGCGCCCACCCCATCCCCGCTCACAGGGGCCCCCATCCCAGCCTCTCACCATGTGGGGTCCATAGTAGCCAGGGAGGTAGACCTCACAGATCTGTACCAGGCACCAAAAGGCCTCCTGGGGGGTGGGGGGTGGGCAAGGCACAGGCCCGTGAGTGCCCCCCACAGAGGGGCAGGCAGGGCAGGACCCAGGAGCCTGGGAAGCAGCTGGGGTGACTCTGGGGTCCCTCTCAGAGCCTCTGCCCTGGGCCCAGTCGGGGGCCTGGTGGTGGGTTTACGGAGCCGAGAGTTATATGGCTCGGGATGGTGAATTGGGGAGGGGGGGGTCACAGGATTGAAGCTCACTGGTCAATGGTTGGGAGCATCCCAAAGTTCAAGGCCTGGGGTTCCTGGAGTCATTCGGGTCAGAGGTCATGGTGGCAGGGTTCAGAATCGGGAGTTGTGAGCTTAAGGGGATAAAGTCAAGGGCCCCCCACGTTTCTGGGATCAAGGTCATTGGGGTTGAATGCCACTGAAGGTGGCAATCATGAGACCCCGGGTCACTGAGACAGGGACTGGGGGTCAGAGTCCCTAGGGTTGGGGGCTATGGGTGCAGAGCTCAGAATCATGGTGGGGGACACCTGGGCCACTGGGGCTCCGGGGTCAGGGTCTCGGGTCCCTGGAACAAGGTCAAGGGTCACTCACCTCTGGGGGCAGGTGCATGAGTAGCACGGCGGCCACGGGTCCCTGGGCCTGGCAGTAGCCCTGTTCTGGCCGATACAGGGTGTAGGCCTTGAGAACCTGCTGGAGCCCCTGCTGCCTGTGCCAGAAGACCCCGTTAGGGGCCAGTCCCCCAGGGTGTCCCTTGCCCACCCTCTAGTGACCTCTGTGCTAGGCCTCAGCCTTCCTGGCTCCCCTGAGATAAAAGGATGTGAAGCTGGGCGAGGGGGAGGAGGGCTGGGCCAGAGGACCTGGGGCTGGGGGCCTGGGGGTCCCTGGCCATCACCAGCCTCGTACCCATGACCTTGAGGTGACACAAACATCTCGTGCAGAGGGAACTGGCGGTGCAGGTCCCTGCCAATGGTCTCCATCCACTGTGGGTCTCCGGGGGCCGAGGCCAGCTCCTGTCAGGGGGAGGCGGGGGTCACGGCTAGAAATGGCAAAGGGCTCTGGGAAGGGGAGGCAGGAACCCTGCCCACTCGCTCACCTGATAGGTACCGGGGCTGTTCTGTTTACACACGTGGGCCCCACACAGCAGGGGCCAGCAGCGCGCCCGCAGGGCTGAGGGGATACCTTTCCGGCACTGCATCTTTACCTGCAGGTGAGGCCGGGGCAACCTTAGCCAACCTCACCAGCCTTACCTGCTGCCCTTGGCCGGCCCCCAGCAGGCCGTGCCCCCAGGCAGGGAGCAAAAGCAGCATCTGCGGGGGCTGGAGGGATGGGTGGCCCTTGTCAGGGGCTGGCTCCAGGCCGAGGGGAATGGGCCACCCTCCCCCTCACCTTCTTGTACCGGCGAGACATGGTTTTCTCCCAGTGTGACGTCATCTCCACCCACTTCATCTCCCGCTGGCGGATAAGGTCTGCAGGGGCCTGACCTGGGCTGGGGACACATGCATAGGTAGCCAGGTGTCGGGCAGCTGTTTCCTAGGACCCACTCCTGCGAACCGCCCCCCATGCTCCCACCTGAGCCCAGCTCCTGCTCCTGCCGATGACCTGTAACCAAGAGCTGGCAATGTTGTCATGGGGATGGGAAAGGATGTGGCCTCTGATATGGGCGGAAGCAAGAGAGACTGAGGGGTGTGCATGGGGGGAGGGGTTGGCTGGCTATTCCCCCTCAACCACCCTGCCCAGGACAGGGACACAGATAACTCATAGGGAAAGCTGGCTGGTCCAGCATCCTGGACTGGCAGCCAGGGATTCAGAGTTTGACTCTGGTTCCGTCTCTGATCTGCTTGGACAAGTTCCTACCTGTCTCTGGCTCTGTTTTCCTGTCTGCACTTTTGGGGAGGGGCTAGGTGTTGTGGGTTCTATGGTTTGGATCTGGGATTCCTGGGCTAGAGACTAAAAAGGGAAGGCTGTTCAGCCGCAGGAGAGGGTGCAAACCCTTGGAGGTTTGGGAGTACAAGAGACATTTGGAACAAATCCCTCCTCCCCCAACACACACCCCCCCCCCAGCCTTTTCCACCTTAAAGTTTCACCTGAAGGAGAGAAGAGAGGTGATCTGGCTCAGTGTCTAGCTCAGTCCCTACTGCCACACCCTCCCAGACCTTTGAACACCTCACTTTGGAATCCAGACCCCATCCTCAGTCCCGGCTTCCCCACCCCACTCCATCCCACTTACCCAAGGTCCGCTGAGCTGCCCCCAATGAAGCCATAGCGGTCAGCCTGGCGATACGGGCCGGGTCCACTTAGCTCAGAGTCGGACCCCAAAGAGCTGGAGTCATCCTGCAGCTCGGAAGGCTGCACCAGGTCCTGCCCCAGGGCCTGGGCCATGGTGCCCCCGACTGTGATGCCACAGGTTCAGGCTGTAAGACATGGGGGAGAGCCAGTCTAAGGGGTGGCCGCTGGCCAGCCTGGGGCCTGGGCTCCCATCAGTTCCTAGCCCCAGAGCCAAAATGTGGGGTTGGAGCCGGCAGGTTTCAGAGCATCCCGCCAAGCCCCGGACATCCCCTCTTCTTTTGAGGGAGGGAAGGCCCTGACGTGGCAGAAAAGCCTGACCTCTGTATGGAGCCCCAGGCCCAGCCCCTCTCCCCGGCAGCCCGGGCTCCCCACCCGGCCATACCTGACCCTCCTCCTCTCACTTCCTCCTCAGCCACAGCTACAGCAAACCGGCTCCGGGCCCCTCCCAAGGTGTGGGGGGGAGGTGTCACCCCTTCCTCTCTGAGGCTCTTCCTGTCAGCCCCTGGGCCGGCCGTGGGCTCCTCCCTCCCTCCCCGTGGGCTGGGTGGGTTCCTGGGTGGGGTGTGATTGGCCAGGGTCTGCCAGAGGCAGAGGCCAGGCTGCCTCCACTTTTGAGGTTCCTGGTATGTAAGACACCCAAGTCAGGGCTCCAATAAGAATTCTGGTTTACTTAATGTTTGATATTCAGGGGGGAAGCCTTTTAACAGGCACACATACAGCATATTGTGCTTCTCACGTGGTAACTGTGGGACCCATAAAGATTTTTGCATGCACAGAGGCCGGGAGGACCTGACTATGGCTTGGAGTTCAGGAACAGGTGTCCTTGGACCCCACAAAGACTCAGAAGGATGAGGGCCTCCGCGAACGTGAGTCCCCCGTGTTGGGCCAGCCCCTTGCTAACTCTGAGCCTCAGTTTCCTTTTCCGGAAACTTTGAGGATTTAACCCGCAGTGTTTTAGGAGGCGGTCTGGGCTGGGGTTCCTCGCGGTTATTCACGCGCTCATACCACCCTCCGCCTAGAGCAGGGTTGATGAAGGCTGACGAGTCTCTGCAAGAGAAAAACAACTTCCACAGCGTTTCCGGTCCCTTAACCTCGGAGCGCGTCTGGGCGACTCTTTGTGGGCGGGGCCTGGCCCCGCCCACACGAACCCCGCCCCGAGCACCTCAGCAAGATCCCGCCCTAGTCGCGCCAAGCCCCGCCTCGCCCCCAGAGGCCCCGCCCCCGGGCTACCGCGGCCTGTGCGCCTCCTGCCCAGCAGAGGCGCTAGAGCGTGGGGTCGGGGCACAGGGCGGAGGCGGGCCTGGGGGGCGGGCCCGGGCGACGGGGGGCGGGGGCGGGGGCGGGTCCGGGCGGGCGGAAGGAGAGCCAGGCCGGAAGGAGGCGGCGGGAGGGCGGGAGGCAGCTGCGGGCTCGGAGCTGTAGGGCCGGAGCGGCGGCGCCGCCATGTCCGACAGCGAGAAGCTCAACTTGGACTCTATCATCGGGCGCCTGCTGGAAGGTTGGCTGAGGCCGGGGAGGGCCGCGCCCGCCGCGCCCTGGCCCGCTGCCCAGCCCGGAAGTGGCGCGCGGGCGGGCCTGCCCCTCCCGGGGCCAGTGGAGACTGGGCGGGGACGGGCCGCGAGGTCCAGCCGCCTCCCCCACCCCTGTCGCGGGCTCCCTGAGGGGTCTGGGGTCCGATCGGGCACGCGAAGCAGCCCTCTCTCCCGGGAGCGCACACGGTGGCCTGGGGCTCCTAGAGTGAGGGAGAGCCCTGAGAATCCCAGCCCGGGAAAGGGGTTCTGCGATATTAGGTTTTGAGTGGGGGGACCCCAGCGCACCCTTTTCTCGAGGGCCTTGTTTTGGGGGGCATGAGACAGGTCCTGGTCGAGGAGGGGTGTCGGGAGAGACCCAGACGAATACAGAGGTTCCCCTGGGGCGGTCGCCTGTATATCGCCACCCTCTGGCTCCCCAGGACCTCAGAGGCCGGGGTCCTGACGCCCCATTCCGCATTCCCAGTGCAAGGCTCGCGGCCTGGAAAGAATGTGCAGCTGACAGAGAATGAGATCCGTGGTCTGTGCCTCAAATCCCGGGAGATTTTCCTGAGCCAGCCCATTCTTCTGGAGTTAGAGGCACCCCTCAAGATCTGCGGTGAGTTCCCTGCCCCAGCCCCCTTGGGCTTCCTGAAAATGGCATTACCCACCCCACACCCCTCCACCACCCCCACTCCAAGTTCATGGATTCCTCCTCCCTTGAGGAAGCCAGTCCAGGCACTGCACCTGGTGCTGACCGGATTCCCTGGGTCCCAGGTGACATCCATGGTCAGTACTACGACCTTCTGCGGCTGTTTGAGTACGGCGGCTTCCCACCGGAGAGCAACTACCTCTTCCTGGGGGACTACGTGGACCGGGGCAAGCAGTCATTGGAGACTATCTGCCTGCTGCTGGCCTATAAGATCAAGTACCCTGAGAACTTCTTCCTGCTTCGTGGGAACCACGAGTGTGCCAGCATCAACCGCATCTACGGCTTCTACGATGAGTGTGAGTGGTCCCGGGGTGTGGTGGCTGCTCGACTCCTGAAGGGCTCATCCCTGTTCTGTGGGACCCTCCTGTTGGCCTGGCATTAGCCATATCAGTGTCTGGCAGGTACCTGCTAGACTGAGCTTGCAGGGCCGGGTTCAGTTCATTTCTGGCTGCCCCGCCCTCCTGGCATGGGGCCTGGCACTTGGAAGGGTTTGGTGAATGGATGCTGACTGGAGGGCTGCCCATATTCTTAATGCTTTTCCTCAAGGCCCTGCCTGGTGACTCCCCCACCCCCAGGACATCCGCTGCTTAAGCACTTAGGGTGTCGAGCTGGGCTGGGATCTGCTGGCCAGAAGAGAAATGGAGATAGGCCAGACCCCACCTTGGCCTGCTCATGGGTTGGGGCAGGTGTGTGTGTGGGGGGGTGCGTGTGTGTGCCAACTCTACGGATCCTGTTGGGTTCCTGTGGACTGAGATGCTTTGAATTCCATCTTGGAAGGTGGTCCACAGTGCGGGTGGGGTGGGAGGGCGAGCCCTCCCCGCCTTCCACTCTCTTCCCTCAGCTGTGTCTGACCAGCCTGCAAAGCGCCTCAGAGAACCAGGCTGCGGGTGGGGCGGGCAGCCTCCTCACAGGCCGGCATCTCCCTCCTCTGGGCAGGCAAGAGACGCTACAACATTAAACTATGGAAAACCTTCACCGACTGCTTCAACTGCCTGCCTATCGCGGCCATAGTGGACGAGAAGATCTTCTGCTGCCATGGAGGTGAGAGGGCCTCCTTGGAAGCTAAAAGCCCCAGCCACATCCCCGGGGCCCTGGAATAAAGTTCCGTTAGCTGTCTTGGGGGTTAGATGCCTTCTCTTGAGGAAGCTGTACTGCCACACCCCCGCCATTAGGCAGTTTCTTGTGGTGCTCAGCATTCTGCTCTCAAGGAGTTCATCTTTCTTCCAAGCGCTGTGTTCCTTGAGGGCAGGGGCTTCTCTGGCTGGTTTGCCTCTGTGCTCAGGGCCTCAGACATGCAGAGGGAAGGAGGGCCAGCTCTGGCTGCCTGAGCCCCCACGGGTCCAGGAGAGGGGCCAGATGGTGGTGGTAGGAAGAGTGAGGCTGGTTGGCAAAGGCTCCCTCGGAGAGGGGGTCTGGTTTTGAGGCTTGTTTGAGGAGTTGACTGTCCTCCCTGTACCCCGCAGGCCTGTCCCCGGACCTGCAGTCCATGGAACAGATTCGGCGGATCATGCGGCCCACAGATGTGCCTGACCAGGGTCTGCTGTGCGATCTGCTGTGGTCGGACCCTGACAAGGATGTGCAGGGCTGGGGCGAGAACGACCGTGGGGTCTCCTTTACTTTTGGGGCTGAGGTGGTGGCTAAGTTCCTGCATAAGCATGACTTGGACCTCATCTGCCGGGCGCACCAGGTGGGCTGGCCTCTCTGGGTGGGGCAGGGAGTGGGGGCTGGGTAGGGCCGCACAGGCTGGGCTGACCACGCCCATCCTTGCCAGGTGGTAGAAGATGGCTACGAGTTCTTTGCCAAGCGGCAGCTGGTGACACTTTTCTCAGCTCCCAACTACTGTGGCGAGTTTGACAACGCAGGTGCCATGATGAGCGTGGATGAGACCCTCATGTGCTCCTTCCAGGTGGGTGCAGGGGAAGAAGGGACCAAGGGTCCTGGGCCTCAGCCCAGTGAGCCTTACCAGCTATGTCTGTTTTCTAGATCCTCAAGCCCGCTGACAAGAACAAGGGGAAATACGGGCAGTTCAGTGGCCTGAACCCAGGGGGCCGGCCCATCACTCCACCACGTAATTCCGCCAAAGCCAAGAAGTAGCCGCCCCGGGCCTGCCCCTCTGCCCCAGATGATGGATTGATTGTATAGAAATCACGCTGCCATGGAGGGGGGGGTCAGGCCAGCTTGTTGGGCCCACCCATCGTGGGGAACACAGAGCCTTGGTATTTTTCTTTCTTTTTTTTTTTTAATGAATTAATAGCAGCGTCCAATCCCTCAGGGCTCCTTCCTGCCTGTGCCTATAGTGGCTGCTGGCCGGAGCCTGGGGCTGAGGCTGCAGCTCAGGGCAAAGGAAGGCCAGAGCATGGGTCTCCAGCCTTGCCTGGCCTCAGGGCTGGCAGCCGGATTCCTGGGCAATCCATCTGGTCTCTTGAATAAAGGTCAAAGCTGGATTCTCGCCATGGGCTCTGTCTCCCTTGTCTCAAGCACAGGGCCTGGCAGCCCTGCAGGCCACTCGGTTGGGAAGGCTCTGGGCGCTGGGCACCAGCCAGGGTGACCCCCAGCCATACGCTCAGGCCACAGAGGTTCTTAGAATTCCATGCCAGAGCCAAAGAGTATTGGGAAAGCAATAACAGTCTTGCTTTCCAAGACCACAGGGGTGTGTCCAGGATTGGAGAGAGGGCAGGTCATGATTAGCAGGGGCCAGCAGCATACTGGTTTTCTTCCTTTGGGGGAGGGGGGTGTCCTGATTTGTTGGGAGGGGAAGGCAGCAGGTCCCAAGCCAGCCACACTCAGTGGGGGAAGCGCTCAGTGGCTAGCCAGGCACAGCCAGCTTGGCTCCATCTGGGCCCCCTTGACCATCCACTGCCTGGGCCTGCAGGGGGCGGGGCTGGTGCGTCATCTAATCCAGGGCCGCTGGACTCAGACTTCAGGTTCCCAGTTCAGCCCTCACCCTCGCTGTCTTCAGCCAGCACAGGGCTGGGGCCCTGGGGAGAATGTACGGGGGCCAGGATGGAGCCAAAGAACAGTGAGCGGAACTGGAAGGAGAACAGAAAGCCCGAGTGAGTTCTGGAGGCTGCTTCCTCCCTCCTCCTCCATCACGACCCTCCACTCCCCTGCCCCTACCTTCTTTGGTGGGGGAGTCCCAGGCACTGTGCTGGGCTCGGCTTCATCTTCCTCCTCTGACTGGGGGCTGGGGCTACAGCGGGGCTGGGGGCCAGGTGACAGGGAGAGGGAGGGCAGTGCCCGTGAACCCTCACTGCCCACGGTGGTTTCCATGGCAATCATGTAAGAGTCAATGTCGTCATTGGCAAAGTCGTCCAGGTGGGATGTGCTGCAGGCAGACGGAACAGTGTGAGCGCGGAACAGAGAAAAGCAAAGGCAGGGCCCGACCTTGGAGGGCCAGGAGGGGTGGGGTAGCTTGTGACCCACGACTTGGGCTCTGGTGATCTCTAGTAGTTTTATTTCCTGATTTGCTTGGAGGGGAGAAGATACAGGGGTAGCTTCCTTCAGGGGCTCAGCCTGGAATCTGTTTGATCAGAGTTCAGGTAGGAGCCTGAGAAGAGGCAGCCTGGGGGCCAGTTTAGCCTGACTAGGGGAAAGGAGCAGCAATTCTTGTAAGTCAGGCCGCAGGGGGCTCAGCCCCCCTCCCCAGGGGACAGAAGCTGCAGCAGGCGGGGGCCCTGGGACAAGCTGGGCCAGGGGCCAGGCTGACTTCCTCTGCTTACACTACACTGGGCCCAGCCTCCCCAACCCACCTGCCATTCCAGCCACCTGCTTCCCCACCCCAGGCAGCTCCCTGCCTCCCAGCAGCCTTCTCCCTCCTCAGCCTGGGAGGAGGCTCAGAGGGGAGGCCTCAGCCAGAGAAGGAAGCCGGCAGGGCCTTGGGGACACCTCCCTGGGTGGGAGGGGTCTTTGAGCACAGCTGACGGTGCAGGCTCAGTCAGCAGGGCTGGAAGCTGTGAGCAGGAGGGGCAGGGCCTGACAGGAAGTGGTGGGGGAGGGGCAGCACTAGAAGCCGCAGGCCTGGGCCAGGGTGCAGGGATGGGCAGAGGGAGGTGGAATGGGTCGGCAGGCACCTTCACCTGTGAGCCTGGAGCTGGGGCCCTGGCTGGCAGAGCTCAGGGGAGCCCAGGGCCTGAGAGTGCACGTCAGCCTCTGAGAGCGTGGCCAAGACGAAGTGGCCGTCGAGTAGGGCGTCCTCGATAGTGAAGATAGCAGGCCTGGGCAGGTGACCAGATCCCGAGGAAGGTCAGGGCCCTTGGTTCCTGGCTTCCCAGAGTCCTTCCATCCCCTCCCCTCCTCTCCCCTAGTCTAAGGCTGGGAGTTACCTGCCCGGGGCGTCAAAGTGAATGCTCAGAGACAAATTTGCTGACTCGGCAAAGCTCAGGAGCCCCTAAGAGAAGAGGCAAAGAGCTCAGGCCCTGGGCTGTGCAAGAGGCCAGGATGGCCAGTGTGGGGGGTAAGGGTCACCTACCCGGAACTCCTTGAGGCAGAAGGTGATGGCTGCCCCTTCTTGGGCCTGCAGCTGCTGGAACTCCTCTTCTCCAATGCTCACCTCTGTCACCATGGCTTTGACCGTGCTGTCTGCAGGGGCAGGAACAGGCGGAACCTGGGCTTGGCCCCTCCCATCTCCCACCCAGTAGCCCCGCCCAGTCCACCTGTGGCCTGACTCCCCCTCACCTGCCTCCTCCTCCTGATAGCTACGCAGGCTGACTCTGCGGCCGTGGCAGATACCCAGAGTCACTTCAGCCAGTGCAGGGGGGAAGGGCATAACAGCCTCCCCCAGGACCCTATGAAGAGGGCACAACGTCATGCCCAGCCCAGGCTCGGCCCTGCCCAGTGGCCTTGCTTTCCAGGACCCAAGGCAAGGCAGATACACATGCACGTCTGTGTACGTGCACACATAGCAACATGTAAGGAGAACCACCTCGGGGCACCCTGGGAAGGAGAGGAAAAGAGGAATGGGCATGCATGGTCCCTGCCCCACTTAAGCTTCTAGGCTCTTGTGGCAGAGCCCAGAGAAGGCAATGGGAAGGAAGGGAAGCCTATTTGCACTTAACTGAACAAGGCAGGTAGCACCTGGCCCCATGGGTGGGAATCGGATTTCAGGTGGGCGAGGAAGGCAGCCCAGAGGTGGGAACCCCACCCGCTCACTTCAGGAAGAGCCACTGAAGGCCCTGTCTATAGAAATATGTCGATACATGTTTACAGATTAAGTAACATCTGGAATCTGTCCCAAAATGACCGGGGACCAGAACTTCTGTATATATTTGGAATTGTCCATAAGAAAAAAAGGAAACATTCATTAAAGAGAGAAGACAGAAAAGGAGCCTTGAAGTCTGGACCAGAGGTGCAAGCCTTCCCTCCTTTATCCAAACGAATTCTGAGCAGGGTTATTTCAACTGAACTTGGGACAACACACTTTTAGGACTGAAAGGGGCCTTCAAATCACCATATCCTGACGTTACTAAAAGAAATGAATGGGACCTTGGGTTGCTTGAACACAAGCCCTGATGCTCTGACTGCTCAGAACAGCCCACCCTCTCAGTCAATGGTTCAGGTAGCCCTCAGACCACAGCCTCCCCACCCTGGCTCCTGCCTTCACCTAGGGAGTCAAGGCCAGGGCCTGGGCAGGTGTAGTCAGAGTCTGCCAGGGTTAGGAAGATAGCCTGGCCTTCAATGGGAATACCCCTAGGAGGATGACCAGATTAGATTTTTGAAACCCTGAGTCACAAAGGTTATGGGTGGACCTTCAAGGCTGCTCAGGCCAGACAAAAGAGATTTGAAAGATGTCCAGGGAGTCAGACTGGGTAGGTCTGAAGGGCCCCAACAGCCAAGCCAGACCTTCACGGTGGAGAATATGGAGTCACAAAGACAGTGAGGAAAATGGAACAAGGGAGCACCTTTGTTCCCACATCCTCTCTAAATTCTGCCTTTAAAGAGCCAGGTAAGGACCTGACAGCAAACAAGGCTGGGTTAGCACTTTGGGTTCCACAGCAGTCCTGTAGGGAAAATGGAGGAGGTGCCTTTTTCAACTAACATGGGGGCCCTAAAGAAGAAAGAGAGAGACCTATGGCTCAGCTTGAGGCAAAGGGTGTGCTGACCTGGCTGGGGCACGGAGCATGTGGGAGCACAAGGCTGGGTCGAAGACAGCCTGCAGGGACTCGCAATCCTGGAAGGACAGGTTATGAGTCTTCCTCACCCCTGGATGAAGAGACAGGGTCTCAGTGGGCCTCACCAACCTTCACCCCCACATCCTGGGGACCCCTGGCCAGCCAGCAGCCCACTCACCATACTTGCAGTGGAGCTGGACCACCAGGCGGCTGCTCCTGTCATTCAGGGAGATGCAACATTTCTCCACGGTCTTCTCCAGCATTGCCAGCGAGCGGAAGACAGACAGGAATGACTGAGAAAGGAAACACGTCAGCTTGGCATTGCATCGACCAGCTCTCACGGCCCACAGAAGGCCTGCTCAGCATGGGCCCAGCACCACCACACTGAGAAAAGGGATCTTTGCATACTTCTAGGCCTTTGTTCTCACTGTCTGGAATGCCTTAAAGACCAACTTGGATGTCACCAGCCTGAATGAGAGTCTCTGCAGTTCCCTGGCAGTCAGCCACCCTCCCCAAGGCTTCATTACCTTCAGGACTTTGCTAAACTCCCACTGCATTTTGCACCAGATGACCCTACATACGTCTCTCCCAGTCAGCATCTCCTAAGCGACCCAGAGCAGCAGTCCTTCTAATGGAGATTCCTGGGGTGGGAGTATGTGTGTGTGTGGGGGGGGGAGGGTAGACCCGCAGCTGAGCCGGGCATCTCACCTTCATCAGGACCTTACAGCGCAAGGGATCCTGACCTGGGACAACTGCCTGGTACTGCTGGAAGAAAAGTGGGGCGAAGAGGAAGCAGGCGTAGGCAGAGCGGGAAGAGTTCACTGTCCGGAGAGAGAGCTGGCGTGCAAAGAGGGGAGAGGGCATTGTCAGGGGCAGCGATAGGCCCCGCCCTCTGCCCTGCCTGTGCTCACACACTTGCTTTAATGTTCTCACCTTCACCCTCACCTCTTAAAATCCTCCCTCTTCTTCAAGGACCACCACCTTAGCTGGTATCTGCTCCCTGACTCTGCCTCAACACTGCCAAGGGCCTGTCCTCTTCACAGCCACCAGCACTCTGCCTCTTCCCCTAGTTACCTCCAAGTCAGGGGGACATCGCTCACCCCCACTCCCACTGGGCACTGCTCTCAATTCAGACACTAGCCTGCAAAGCTGACAGGGCCAAACTGATGCGCTAGCAACGGGAAAGGAAATCGAAACTCAGTAGACAGATCTGCCCATGGTGGAGGGGGGCTCGAGCCCAGGTGACCGGCTCCCTCTTGGGACCCTCCTCCCACAGCCCTGTCCCTCACCCCGTCCTCCAAGGGTTCCAGGTAGAGCTCGTCCCCGAGACGGGACAAGGAGTGGACGGCTCTGCCGAACACTGCTGGGAGGAGAGGAGAAAAGGGGGTTAGACTACGCCGCGCGGGTCGGTCCACGTGCCCCAACCACCCACCGCCCCCCGCCCCCGGCCCCAGCTCACCCTTCACGTTGCCGCCGGTGACCAAACACCTCACGCTGCCCATAGCTCCAACCCGAGGCCTAGCCTGCGGCCGCAATGACACACGACAATGGCCCCGGGCGAGGACCCTCAAGGCCCGCGACCAGGACCTCTCAGTCCCCACCAGGACCCAGCGGCCGCAGCTGGGGTCTCGGGAGCTCTTCCCGCGCACCGCCCCTGCCCAGCCCCGCCCCCGCCCCCTCATTGGTCCACACGCAGGCGCCTCCGTCACGTGAGAAAAGCGCTCGCGGGCGCCGCAGTCACGTGACGGAGTTCCTGCCTAGCGCGCGGCCGTGTGTCAGGTGATCTGGCTGCGCAGAACTGCTACTTCCCAGTTGCCGTCTCTCCTTCGAGGCTCGGTCCTCCCTCTCTGCGGCTTCCGAGCGTCCGGCAGCTCTGCAGGGCGCGCGGCGGATTGCGCCCCGGAACGCGGAGTGTTGAGGACGCCGCTCCCGGATAGGAGGTGCCTGCTGCTGCGGCGTGAACAGTCCGGAGACCTGGGGGCAAGCCCTCCTGGGTCACTAATGCAGGACGGATTTCCCGGGGGCTTTTTGGGGGTCGAAACACCGTCGTCCTCCCCGATCTGGGCCGGACAGTCGGCATCACGCAGCAATCACCTGCTAAACAGAAGTTAAAGCAACTTGCTCCGGGAGCCAGGAGTGGGAAAGAAAGAACGGAAGATTCTTCGGGCGAAAAATGGGTAGGAGGGTCCACGCGGCAGAGGGAAGAGCAGGAGGAAAGACTCTGCGGGGCGTGGGCTTTGCCTGGTGGAGAGGGGAGTGGGTTCGTGAGTTTCGTAGAGGGGCGGGGGCTACCGGGCTGGGAAGGCTTTAACTAAGGTGGCATCGTGGTTCTATGGCCTTTTTTTAAAAGACCGCGGAACTGCCAAAGGAGGGCTTCCTCAGCTGGGAAGTCGTCTCCTTTCCTTGAGCCCGGCAGATGTGAAGTGGAAGAGAAGTGGCCTCCTGACCTGTAGTTGTCGGAGCACCACCTTTCAGTGGTTCTTGGAAGGGCCTTGGACATCCCTGCTTCCCTTTAGTGTGGCCTGTGCCTCCGCCAGTGGTCCTGTTGGCAGTGAAACCATTTGTCTCCAGGCTCCTTGCCCTCCAGCCTCTGGCCCTGAAATTCTGGACCCCACTTTGTTTCTCCTTCATCCCTTCCTGAGACACTGAAGTGGTTATTCTTCCCTCTCCAGAGGAATCAGCGCAATTGGCACCACCTCCCCTAGGCATGCTGGTCAGTAAACTGGGAGTCATCTCTGACACCATCCTCTCCCTTACCCCATGTCCAATCCTTCAGCAGCCTACCTCTCAAACAGATCCCCACCCATCCCCATGCCCCCGTCCTTCCCCACTGCCATGCACCCTGGCTCAGGCCACCATCATGTCTTGCGTGGAGTATGGTAACAGTTCTGAGTGGTCTCCTGCCTCCACCCTCCATACAGCAGCAAAAGAGACCTTCCTAAGATGTAGATTATGCCATGCCACTTCCTTGCTTAGACTTTCCAGGGTGTACCAGTTTGAAGCTATTATGTACCCAAGAAAAGCCATGTCCTTTAATCCTCATTCAGTATTTCTGGGTGGGACCTTTTTGATTGTTTCCATGGAGATGTGACCCACCCAATTGTGGGTGGTAAGTTTTGATTAGATGGTTTCCATGGAGATGCATCTCCACCCATTCAAGGTGGGGTTGCTTATTGGAGCCCTTTAAGAGGGAACCATTTTGGAAAAAGTTCAGAGCCATCAGAACGAACAGAGCCCCAGGGAAGCTGTTGAAGAGAAAGCTAGCAGATCTTGCCATGTACCTTCCCAGCTGAGAGAGAAGCCCTGAACATCATCAACCTTCTTGAACCAAGGTATCATTCCCTGGATGCCTTAGATTGAACATTTTTATAGCCTTGCTTTAACTTGGACATTTTCATGATCTTAGAACTGTAAACTTGCAATTCAATAAACTCCCCTTTTTAAAAGCCATTCTGTTTCTGGTATATTGCGTACTGGTAGCTTGCAAACTAAAACACAGGGGCTGCTGACTGCTATACATACAATAAATTCCAGACTCCTTACCCTGAATTGCAGGAGCCAGAATGTCCCCTACCCCCCATCACTCCACTTGTCTCCTGCCTTTCTCCTTTAGGTGGCCATGTGCAGCCACACTGGCCCTGGCTGTTCCCTGAACCCGCCACATCATTTTCCACCTCAGGGTCTTGGCACGTGCTTTTCTCACCACTTGCGATCTCAGCCCCTGCTTCCTCTTATTTGTTCGTAGTACTTAGACAGCAACTCGACATTAGTTTAAACATCCTCCCCACTGGCACATCAGCTCCATGAGGATGGGGCTGTGCCTGCCTGGTTCATTGTTCTATCCCTGAGCTTACACAGGGCCCGGCCTTGGCAGACAATAAACACATGTTAAATAAATAAATGAAGCTGAGCTACCTCTTAGTCAAAGGGCTGTGATCAAAGAAGCAAATTCAACCTCCAATGCTCTGCCCACAACTCCACTTATTCCTCTACAATAACTGTCCCCACACTCTATCAAAATTTTAAAAACGAAAAAAAACCTGAGGCATCAGCTATTCATTTTCTTACCTTTTTCTCCTTGCCCACCCCCATGAAAATCAGCATAGGCTTCTTCTAGAGCAGGAGCTAGATACTACAGTTCCTGCCCGGAAGCCAAGGGAGAAGAGAGCTGTGAATATCCACCCAGCCCTGTTTTCTGCCCAACACCTAGGAGTCTGGAGGGTCTCATAAGGAGAGGGGAAGGGAGACTTATCAGCACTCCAAGATCCCTAACAAATCTTTCTTCAGTCACCACCACTCCCATTCCCCCATCTGGACCTTCTGGAGGCGTTAAACACCGAACAGAAGCCTGGAGCTGGGAGACAGGAGGCCTGGGTTTCTAGTTTGGGCTTCACCCTTTACTGTGTAACTTTTTTGTAAGTCCCTCCCTGTCTCTGGGGCTGTTTTCTCCACTATATAATGCGATGGGGTGGGGGTGGGGGCAGGAGATGTTCATTGTGCAGAAGTCAGGCCCTGCTCGCAGGTGGCCTCAAGCAAGTGAAGGCCCCACTTGGCCTCAGACTCCTCTCCATAAAAAAAGGGAGTTTCATGAGATGCCCCAGATTTTGTGTCTTTGCTGTTCTCCAAAATGAGAGATGCCTCCAACAGGTAAGCATGTAAATGTGTGTGAGTGGGAGGAGGGGACCACGTGGCAGATGTAGAATGAAGAGAGGTGGTTACAATTTCAAACTTTCAAAATAATTATCTATTGGAAAAATACCTCCTCTTACAATTACTTCTCAAAGCCACCACCCAACCGGTTAGGTTTGAAATAACAGGATCCCCAAAGCTTGGGACCTTGGAGCTCAGGAATTCATTCATTCAGCCCTTATCGAATGTGGTTTTCTTAGTACAACACAAAAATCTCTGCTTTCACAGGGTCTCCACTCTAGTGGAGTCAGACAACAAAATAAACAAATACATGGCACTATTTCAGAAGGTGGTCAGTGCTACAGGGAAAGGAAGAGGGAGGAAGACTGGGAGTGCCAGGGTAGAAAGCCTGTGATTCTGCCTCACTGAGAAATGGGATTTGAGAACGATCTTAAGGGGCAGAGGGAGTGAGCCCTGAAGACATCTGAGGGAGCGGCCCAGTGGAGGGGACAGCTGAGGCTGAGGCTCTGAGGTGGAAGCCTGAGCTGACGCAGGAACTGTACCCTCTGAATGCCAGCTCCAGGTGGAGCCCTTCCAGTACGGTGGCAAGGGGCCAAAAAGAGTCAAGGCTCCCTAGCTCAGGGGCCATGGTTTAGTCAGTCACCAAAGGATATGTGAGATTACACCTTTGAGAAAGACCAGGGACGACAAGACATGAGCAAGGAGTGCATGTCATTAGGTAGACTTGGGCAGGGGGCATCAGGGAGGACTTTCCAGAGGAAGGAGTGGCCCGAGGGAGGTGTGCAGGACAGTGAGCTGAACAGAAAAGTGCATTCACTGAGGAGCCACTGGCAGTTGATGTGTGCATTCATTTCCTAGGGCCTCTGTAACAAATGATCACAAACTGGGTGACTTAAAATAACAGAAATATGTCTTGTCATGGTTCCAGAGGCTGGAAGTCCAAAATCGAGATGCTGGCAGGGCCCGCTCCCTCCAAAGGCTCTGGGGAAGAATGGGTCCCCTTCCTATCTCCCAAACTACTGATGGTTGGGGGGAATCTTAGGTGTTCCTTGGCTTGTAGGTGCTTCACTCCAACCTCTGTCTCTGTCTCCATGTGGCCTTCTCTCTGTGTCTGTGTATATGTGTGTGTGTGTGTTTCTAAATTTCCCTCCTCTTATAAGGACTCTAGTCATATTAGATTCAGGGCCCAACCTAATCCCAGTATGACCTCATCTTGATAACATCTGCCGAAACCCTATTTCCAAATAAGGTCGCGTTCACGGGTTCCAGATAGACATGACTTCTGGGGGTACACCACTGAATCTGGTACAGTGAGAACGATTTGGCAGGCACTGTGCTTGGTCCCATGGTGGGACATCCTCTGCAACCCTCCTCATGGACCCGAGAGCAGAAGCAGAACTTACTCATGGTAGGGTTGTGCCAAATTGGGGTAACTAAAAGGCAGAAGGGCAGGGAAGCTTAGGGCTTGGGAGTTCACTCTGTTGTCTTGATCTAGTCCCTAAGGCATTGCCTCCCTACTTTTTCTAGCCATTGCACATGCAGAAAATGGTATTCTTTGGCCACTCAGGGGTAGCCAAATGGGCAGGGCAGCCCTGGGCACCGAGCCAGGGGAGCACTAGCTTGGCCCACTAGTAAGGACTTTGTGGCATGCCATCATGTGCCAGCCCCAGCTGGGAAGCTCTGCCCACATGGTTCTTGTTGCCTGGTCTTTTTGTCAGCCATCAGAGAACAATGTCACACACTCAGCAGGGGTGTAAGAATATACGATGAATGACTGGAGAAGAGGGGACCCAGAGAGCCCAGGAGGCTCTGTTGAGGTAGACAGGGGGTCTGTGGTGTCAGCCTGCTCATCAGGATCCTGGATTCATTACACAAGTTGCTGTGTCCTGTGAGCTTCGCTTTCCTTGTCTATAAATGGTGGGTGGTACCTAGCTCAAAGGGCTGCTGTGAGTATTACCTTGGTGAGTGTTTATGAAGCTCTTAGAATTAGACTGTGTGTCACTATTACTGTTATTTCTGGGTTCCAGCACCTCCAGTGTATCAGGGGGTCAGAGTTGGGGGCAAAAGAAATCCTTGGCTTGGACCAAGCCAGGATAAATGCCCATTAGGAAGCTTAGAGGAAAGTCCACCCAAAGAAAAGTCCTGTGGTCCAGAAACTGGTAAGTACTCCGAAGACTCAGGTGGGGACAGCCCAATGTGGAAGAGGCACGGGGGGAGGTTGCTGGGAGCCCCACCATGGGCCGAGCTGCGATTCTGGGCCCTCTGTGTCCCCATCTGCCCCGGGAGGGGAATGTGCATGCCCACCTTCCTCGCTAGTTGCCGGAGGCTGATAGGGGTCTGGTGTGCTCACTGGGCCAGGCCCCGTGCCAAAACGAGAGAACAGGCTTCTTCAGTCTGCTGGAATGGAGATGGAGGAAGATGGGATGGATTTGTTTTCAAACCCACAAAGGGGAGTAGAAAGGGCTTGTTCACCAAAACCTGGCACGCCGGAGTTACAGGGCCCCCTTGGAGCGCAAGTGAGGTAAGTTTAGGACAAATCAAAGGCAGTGTGCTTCACCCAGCAGGGGAGGACACCGATGGAATTCATTACCCCCAGATGTGGTCTCAGCTGGAAATATAAATAGCTTCACAAAAGGTTTAGATAAATTCATGGATGACAGCTCCATTCATGGGTTAGAAGGAGGAGGCTGTTTGGGGTCTGCTGTTCCCTGGGGGAAGGCGTCAGGGAGGCAACCACCCCTCAGCACCCCTGTTGGAGGTAGACTGCTGGCCACAGAGACCCCAGGAGGCAATGTCAGGATTCCTGGAGGATGGAGCCTGGCCTGAGTCCCCAAGCTTTTTCTCAACCCCATAACATTCGGCATTCATAGTTGGGGGAGACCTAGGTGCCATGGGCTCTAGGTAAGGCATGCTGGCCAGGCTGTCCCCTGAGGGACCAGCAGAGGGAGACAGACACCGTGTTCAGTTGCAACTCCCAGAACAGAGGGTGCTACTCACCCTCTGTTAGGGTCAAGCAAGCCTCTATGGGTATCAGCTTTGTGCCCAGCCTGGTGCTAGCCTCCACAGTGGGCCGGGGACAGAGAAAATATCCTCCTGGACAGAGATGGGCTTACTACAGTGTAGTCGGGGGTGGGGGTGGGGGGAAGAGATTTCAGGGATCTGGGGAGGAATGGGGGATGGAATAGGGTGGCTCCAGAGCCAGACTGCCTGCTCCAGGACCCACTGGCTAAGTAACTGACCTTGGGCCTCAGTTTTCCCACAGCAACTATAGCAGCACCTCCTTCTGGAGGATGAAGTGGGACCATCTGTGAAGCATTAAAATGCAGTGCTGGACAGTTAGCAAGTGCTCGGCGGACAGCAGCCATCTACAGGGGACACAGCCAGACGTCTCTCGGGTCCCCTTGGAGCAGCTTGCATGCTCGCTGTCTCAGCTGAGCCTCGTACCAACCCTGGAGGTCCGGGAGGCTGAGAGGCCAGCTTCTAAGTGGTACCTCTAGGCTTTCTGATCCCTCTGGAGTCCTTGCTGATCTGGAGGTTGGAGAAAGCCTGACCCCGGGTATCCTGATCTGCACCAGCCTCCCAGCAGGCCACCTTGCTGCTCAGTACTGCCACATGTCCCAGAGGTGCGGAGCTCCTGGCAGCCAGGGCCTGAGTCTTCTAGGCCCACAGTCAGGCAGGGCTGTCAGCATATATACGTGGGGCTCCAGAAAGCCTTGGGAGTTGCCTTGACCCCCACGGGCATGAGGGCCTGCTCCTCTGCAGCCTCTCATCCCAAGCCAGCGCCCCTTGGGAAAACCTCCTTGACACCTCCTACCCCCTCTGACCCCTTCAACTCTCCTTGTATAGCTTTTTGTATACCTTCTTAAGTTCCTCTTTCATTTGACACGTTTAGCAACGGCTAACGGCTGAATCTGAAATATGACATGCTCTATTAGGGACCACAAGGTGGACCTAAGAAAGAGGCCCACAGGTGTGGGAACCCAAACCATCTGTGTCCTCTAGAAGGCTGTGCCCTGAGGGTCTGCCTCCGCCTCTGGCCCTCATTCAGCACACTGAGCCCCACAGGGGAGGATGCTGTCTAGGATGCAAAACTAAATCCTCAAGGAGTAGCTAACTGTGTGCAGATGTGACTATAACACAAGGTGGAGCCCAGGAGGGCCCTCAGAGACTTCTGCATCTGTGCCCTTGTTGGGGAGGGAGGTGGACAGAGAGGGAGTGATGGGGAGAAGCTTCAAGAAGATGGAAAGAACAGAAGTTAGAGGTATAGAGGCAGGGAACTTGTGAAGGGGAGGTGACATTCTAGACAGAGGGGACAAGTTAGCAAAGACAGAGGGGAGGGATAGGGTATGAAAAGTAGGTGACAATATTTAACGTCTCTGAGCACTTGTGAGTGCCAGAGATTTGACCTCCGCGAACTCCACTGTCTCTTATTCTGTCCAAGGGAATATTGTCAACAGCCTCGTTTTATAGACGAGAAAACTGAGGTACAGAGGACTGGAGGGACTTGCCCAAGGTCTCCCAACTTGTCCACGGGGAGTTGGCATTCACTCTCGTTACCACGAAGTCCTCCCTCTCTCCCAACAGTACTGGAGCAGCTGGCATGGCGGTGTGTAGGGGTGGGGGTGGAGGGAGAATGCAGAGAGGTGGCCCCAGGGAAGGCGATGCCCCGCCTCTGACCCCCAGGGCCCTGAAGAGTCCAGACAGTCTGGAAGAAGCTGGGAGAAGTGGGAGTGGGGGAGGCCGTGAGGTGGGAGGGGAGAGGGCGGGAGGAGCCTGCAGTGACTCAGCAGGGCAGGATAAGGATCTCCCAGCCCAGGGAGAGGTAACCCCACTCTGCCAGGGGAGAGGGAGTCACGGAGCCTGCGGCATGGGTTGGCCAGGGCGAAGGAACATCCTAGGAGAATGGCGGGCCATGGAGGAGTTGAGCACCTGGGGTAGCCCTTCTGCCCCTGCCCTCTTCCTCTGCCCAGACATCCAGGCAGATGGGAGATAGGGAGAGGCAGGCAGCAGGGCTGCTTCTTCACAGGGGCAGTGGGGGTGGGGCAGAGGTGGCAGTGGGGGGCAGGTGTCCTCTGGAAGGGCCTGAGCGGGTCCAGATGTGGGTGGGGGACCCAGGGAAGGGTAGGGCCATTGCTGAGGTAAGAGGCAGCCCTTCTGCCCCAGGGTTTCTGCTGACATCACGACCAGCTCAGGGTGAGGCCAGGCCTCTGGGCTCCTGCTCACTGGAGGGAAAGGGAAAGCGCACATCCTGCTGCCTTTGCCCCAGCGCCTGCCTTGGGTGGCCCCTGGCGCCTGTACATGTGCACACCTGCACACACACACATGCACGGTAGTGGGAGGAGGCTCTCCTAAGGATGTAGGGTCCAGGGCTGGCCTCCTCTGGTCCTGGCAGTGCAGGGGGGCTCTGAGCCTTCCTGTGCAGGCAGGGTGGTCAGGCCCTCCGGAAGCAAAGGCCAGCCCTTGTCTGGTTCTGCTACCTAACTCCCAATTCAGTCCTCGTTCCATGATTCCAAACACCCTGCTTGTGGGCTCTAGACTTCCATTGAGAGGACTCGGGCATCCAGGGGGTCTCACCCCTACACAGCATCACACAGTTTGTGACCGTGGTGGGTAGACAGGAGGGCCCAGGTCTTGGCTCCAGACAGGACTCCCCAGGCCCACAAGCACTCTCTCGGGTTAGTGTCCTAAGGAAACTGGCCGGACCAGGCAAGCTTCCTCGTGGCCAGGGGACCCTCAGCCAGGCATGGCTGCAACCCAAGTCTCCTCTCAGCCCCTGCCCCTAGGCCCCCACCCCACTTCCTGAGACTCACATCCCTGTGGTATGAAGGGCACGGCCCAGAACTCAGACACCCAATGTTCTGAGTCCAGGTTTGTCGCCTTACTAGCTGGGGTGACCTCAGGCAAGTGGCCTCCTCTCAACAAGTTTCCCTGCGTGTAAAATGGAGTAATAACAGTCTCTCTCTCACAGGGTTACTGTAAGGCATAACTGAAAGCAACAGGGATAGTCTTAGCACAGTGCCTGACGCATATGTGGTAAGAGCTTAATACAAACTGTTGTTGTTTATGCCTCCTTGGAGGCCCAAGGGAATCAAGCTTCAGTGAGAACCGGCAGGCATCACAGCAGCTGGTGGTGTCGCCACCACCGGTCTCCCTCCACCACTGCAATCCAGTGTCCCTTAGGGCTCCTCTCTGTCCCCAGCATTTGGCATGGAGTAGGTGCTCAAGGAACATTTGGTATACAAATGAATGAATTAGTGAATGACCTTACTCACCTTTGTGGCTTCTCCAATGCAAGACCTCTGCTCACTTGTCAGGAGGGGACTAGACCAGAGGCTTCCCTAATTCAGGAATCCAGAGATCCTGGCCAGGGTCCCTTCAGTGCCAATTCTGCAGCTGTGCAGATGTTTTGGGCATCTAGAGAGCCTTCCCTGGGGATGTCAGGTATCGGGGAGAGAGGAAAGGAACAAGGGGGTAGGAAACTAGCCTTTCCCTGGCTGACACTGACTAACCCCCACCCCCCTGGAGGGCAGCTCAGTCACTCCTGGTTGCAGCCCTACCCTCCACCTAGCTACACCCATTGGACCTGACCTGCCACTTAACAAAAGTTCCAGCTCCTTTGTGGATGGTAAGGTCTTGAGTCTGGAAGAGACTTACTGGTACCTCAGAAAGTCCCCAGCCCCCAACCCCAGGGAAGGTGGAAAACAAGTTTCTTCCTTTTCAGCTCACTAGATTCTCCCACCATTCTATGGGACAGGAAGGCAGAGACAGTCATACCCCATTCCACAGAGAGGCAAGGGGTTTTGTCCCATGGACACATTGGCAAGCTGGGGGCCAGGGTCTCTGACCCCCAGCCTGGGACTTCTACTCAATGCAGGGCACCACGTGGGCTATGCCAGGTCTTACCTCGGCACTCTCCAGCCCAGTCTGTCCACTTCTCCACCCACACGGATGCTTCCCCTCTCCATTCCTAGAAACTCTCCTGCCCTCACCATCCTCCTTGGCCATAGGTGCAGGCATGCTGCCACCCAGAGCTGACTTCAGATGGTTTAGTGAGTATCCCCAGTCACAAGACTAAGAATCTTGAAGACTGGGGTGGGTTTGCCTTGTCCTCTGTGTTCTTTGCAGAGCCAGGCACCCATAGGGGCTCAGGAAATGCCTGCAAAATAGAGCAGGGAACAAATCGAATGTTTCTCTCCTGGAGGATGCTTATCTGGAGCTGAAGGGTGGGGTGGGAATCTCCTCTCTCTAACCTCTGCCACTTCCCCCTACCCACAAGCTCAGATTCTTGGAGTTGAAAGGGCTCCTAACAAGAATTCCCAAGCCCAGAGGGGCGCAGGAACTTTCCTGAGGTCTCCCAGATGGAAATCAGAGGGCAGACACCTGTCCCACCCTCCTCCACAGGAGCCCTCTCCTTTGCTTCCTTCTTCCCCAAATTCCATCAGCCCACCCCCACTTGGGGACTTGGCAGAACCAAGATGAGTCTTTATTCCAGCCCCCACCCCACCCCAACTGGCAGTTCCTACCCTGCTGCCTTTGCCCAAACATGGCAGAGGGGCACTGGCAGCTTGGAAATAGAGTTGATTTTACCCTTGGCAGTAAGAAGGTGGGGGAGGGGAGAGGCTCGGCCCCCCACTAGGTGAGAGGAAAGGGCAGGGATGCAAGTCCAGACAAGAGGCAGAGGGAGAATGTGGCTTTCCCAGCTTGTGGGGTCACGACATCAAGAATCAAGGACAAACTGGGGACCTGGGAGCCACGTGTAAAGCCACTCATCCCCACCCCCACCTGGCCAGGGTCCCTGTTTCAGAGCAGCAGGCCCAGTTCCTGCAGACTGGTGCTCCCTAGACGCCCAAAGTGAATGTTTGCTGGGGGGTGGGGGACCACCATTGTAAACTTCCCCTCTCCTCCACTTCAAGAGTCTATTTCTCTCCCTCCTCCAGCCTCTCCCACTCTTCCCTCCTCAGCTCCCGCCCGCCTCCCCTCTTTCTCACTCCCACCCATTTGCTCCTGCCTTTGTGTCTCCTCTTTCCTTCCCGGGTCCCTTCTCTTTCTCACTCCTCTTCCCTTGGCCTCCACCCTCTCTCTCCAGCTCCCCCTCTCCCTCTTTCCCCCTTCTCTCCGGCCCCCTCCTCCTCTCCCGCTTTGGGGCTGCTTTCTCCCTGACTCAGCAAGGTGCTTTATAAGGTGCTGAGGGGGCTCGGCCAAATCCAAACCACATTGTCTTTGCAGACTCTCCGCGAGGAGCAGGCTGCACACCAGAAGAGAGGGCTCCAGCGCCCCCCCCCCCCCCCACACCCCTTCCCCTTCCCTTCTGATCTCCCTCCCTCCAGAAGGGTGGTTGCTAGGGGCCCTCCTGGCCAGCCTCAGTGCCAGTCACCCACTGGGCATGGGCCTTCTTGACCTTGGCATGAGCATCCAAAGACCGTGGGGCTCACCCGCCAAGAATGTCATTGAAACGCCAGAGTCCTGGCTCGCGGGGGTGGGAGGGAGGTGAGGGAGGCCCAGGGCACTTTTTGAAAGGGCCCCTCTAAGGCAGGTTTCATCAGAGCTGCTACTGGCACCTCAGAAAGTCCCCAGCCCCCAACCCCAGGCCAGCTCTCATTTCCCAGCCCTTTTTCTCCTTGTTTAAAAAAAAAAGCACGAAAGAAGAAGAAGAAAAAAAAAAAAACCAACAACAAAGTCTGTCCCACTCCAGTGAGGTAATTGAAAACAAACTTCTCCCCCCAACCCCCCCACCTCGGTTCTCGCGGTGCAGAAGAGGGGAGAGCTGCCCTGGGAACACAGCACTGGTCAGGATGTCTTCTCTGCCCCACAGGCAGGGGGACTACCACTGGCTGGCAGGGTACCCTCCTTTCTCAGGGGGGCACTGGGGCTAGATTCCCCTCTCCTGCGGAGAGGGGGATGAAGGCTTCTGACTCTATTCCAGAGAGAGGCTTTACTTTCCAGGGCTAGTCCACCACCCACCTCACCCCCTTTCGAAACAACAAATAAGCAACAGCAACAAAAAGCAACTTAACTTACTACCAAATTCTTAACTTGGTGGCCTGGTTCTAGAGCACCCAAGCTCTTAAGACCAAAGAAAAATCACTGAGTGGGATGTCTGCCTGCCCCAGACGAGAGCGGTTTCCTCTGCACGCCCCCCACCCCACCCCGCCCCAGCGACCCTTTGTCGTGGAGGAAGGAGGAGGTTGGGAGACCCTCCAAGGAGGGTCCGGGCTTCTGGGTCCCCCAGGTATCGAGCTAGCATGGCCCAGCCCAGCCCGAGGGAAGGAAGGAGGGAGAGAACTTCATGGCCAAACCACCCCTACCCACCACCGGAAAAAACCAACCACCCAAAACCCCAAAGGAAGGAGAGTGCCAAATGTCTATGGGGAAGCATTTCACAAGTGGGGACTCTCGGTCTGTCCATCGCCTTGAATGGGAGAGTTCTCGCTGAGTCACCCAAAGCCTCTGGTGTTGAAACTGGTCCGTAGCCTCGTGCTGATTAATGAATTACAAACCCCCTACCCGGGCACACTCTCTCTTCCCCGAAGGCTGAGAAGAAGAATGAAGAACGCTGTGAACTTGAGGGCAAAAGCCTTGGCCGGTGCCAGCATCTGCGCTCCAAGCCAGGCAGTGGGCCTGCGGTGCCCTCTGCCTCCCTCCCAGGGAGCCCCGGGAGCCGCTTAGTCACCTGCCCCAGCCCCCGGCGCCTCACTTCGCCCAGCTTTTGGAAATGGGACAGGCGGCGGGACAAAAGGCAAGGGGGCGGTCGGCCCAGACAAAGGGCAGCAGGAAAAACACCATCACTTGCTGCGAGGCCAGCTCGCTGGCATTTGGGAGAATGTGTCATTGCATTTACTCAAGTGGAAGGGGGAGGGAAGGTTAGAGATGGGGAGGCAGAGGTAGGGTGGGAGCAGGGGACCGGCCCGGCAGGGAGCAAGCGGCCCCCAGGCCAAAGCTGCCGAGGACCAAGGAAAGAAGGGGACCGGTTCACTCCCCTGGCTCTCCAGAGTCTGCGGACGGACTGATGCCCTCCCCGCCCCCTCCCCCAGGAGGCCCAGGGTGGTACCGCCGCAGCCTCGCCTCACCTCACCCCCCCCTCGGTGTTGTGGGAGGGAGAGGAGCCCCAGAAGCCCTCCCTTCCCTCCTCCCCCCTCCTCCCCCCACCCCGGGGAGGGCCGCTACAATTTGTGGTTACAGCTTTACACGTCAGAAAAAAAAAAAAGTTTGCAGAATGTCCCACACCGAAAAAAAAAAATCCTAAACCGAGCGAAAAAAACCTGCGAGTGGGCCTGGCGGATGGGATTATTAAAGCTTCGCCGGAGCCGCGGCTCGCCCTCCCACTCCGCCAGCCTCCGGGAGAGGAGCCGCGCCCGGCCGGCCCGGCCCCCAGCCCCATGGACCTCCGAGCAGGTAGGAGCCAGGCGTCCGAGGCCCCGGCCCCCGCCTCCGCCGAGGAGCTGCGAGATCCGGTGGTCGCCCTTCTCCCCCAGGGGAGCCCCGCGCCGGGGCCGGGCCGAGTTGCTGCCCCCGCCAGCAAAGCTCGGGCCGGGGGAGACACGGCCGGGCGCCCTCGAGAGGGGGCCGGGCGGGGACGCGGCATTCCTGGAGTCTGCCTGGTCGGGCCAGGAGGTGGCCCGAAGCGCGGCGGGGAACCCGGGTGACCCGCAGACCCGGGGAGGAGGCCACCTGGTGACCGGGCGAGGTGGGTGCTGGGGAGCCCGGTGGATCGAGAGCCGCGCGCAAAAGTCGGAGCTAGCGAGTCCGCGCGGGGAGCGAGGCTGCGGGAGGAAGACGCGGCGAGGAGGGAGGAGGGGAGCTGCGGGGAGGAAGCGGGAGGGGAAGGGAGAGGGGGAGCCCGAGGCCGGGCCGGCGGGAGGCAAGGGAGGCCGACACCTCGGGCCGCGCCGCTCTCCCTCCCCGGCCCGCCGGGAGGGGAGGCGGCGGGAGGGAAGGAGGGCGGGCGAGAAGGAGAGGAGGGCGGGAGGGCAGCGCGGAGCCGGCTGGGCCGGGCCGGGCGGGCCGAGGCGCGGGAATCGTTGCGTCCTCGCTGCGCTCAGCCCGGCCGGAGCCCACCATGCTGCCCGCGGCCGGGGAGCCGGCGGCAGGTAGGGCTGGACAGGCGGCGGGGCGACGGCGGGGAGCCCCCCCAGCCCGGCCCGCCTTGGCCTGGGAGTGATTAGTGCGGGGGGCGGGGGCAGCCCGGGCAGGGGGCGGACGCGCGGGAAAGGGCAGCGGCCCGACCGGGCCCCGGAGCCCCTGCGTCCCGGACCCCGCCCCCGCCGCCGGGAAGGGAGCGACTGGGCCCGGGACGCCGGGGCCACTCCGGGGAAGGCGTCGCCGCCGCGGGGAGGGGGTCGGAGCGAGAGGTCACCGGCCAAGGGGCCGCCCGCAAGCGGCGGGGAAGCCCGCCGCACACATCACCTCCCGCCCAGGGAAGCCCAAAGTCCCCAGGGACCCCTCCAGAATCCCCCCTCTCTGCTCCCCCCAGCTTATTTCCCAGCCGCTCAGCTCTGCACTCCTGAAGCCCTCCCCACAACCTCACAAGCCCAGAGGACCCCGTCCTTGTTTCTCTGCTCCCCTTTGGGCAGGGACTGCCGGGAGGAAAGGGGAAGGCAGCCGGCTGTTGGCAGGGAAAGACTGAGCTTTGGGGATGCGGTCTGTATGTGTGTGGGGGGCACACTGGACACACTTCTCTGTCGCCTTCTCTCTTTCACCCAGAACCAGAAGGGCTGCCAGGCTTTCACCTGCCTGGCTAGAATGCTGGTAGGACCCCTGAGCACACATTGCCCCTCACATGGGGCACAGGTATAGTTCACCTGATGGACCCACCCGTTCCACCCACTGCTCAGACCTATTTGCTGCCCTGCGGCCACACATCCAGCCAGGGGAGGAATCATGCCCCAGGCAAAACTGGCAGCCACTGTGGGCCACCAGCCCAAGAAGCAGCCTGTCTTGGCTGGGGAGATAGTCCCCTGCACTGCTGTCCAGGTCACACTTCTGCAGCCACCCCTGCTCGGCCAGCTCCTCTATTCCTGACACTTCACATTCCTCCCAGTCCCACCTGCCTATTCACACTGGCCTCCAGCCCGCCCCTTCCTGGCCCCTCCCACACGCACTTGCAAACTCTTGATTTCAGTCTCACCCCTATCCTTGCCCGGACTCTTTCACTTCACCCCTCTCCCACCTTGGGCTTTCAGCCGGCTGCCCTGCAATTTCTGGCATCACCCGCTCGCCTCAACACCCTGGGTTTCTCCTGAGGTATTATAGGAAACTCTTGCCCCCAAAGCGAAGCCCTAAGCCTAATGCAATTACTGACTCCCCGGGCCAGGGGACTAGCCACCAGACTGGTTGCTGCTTCCCTCCAGTTCCCCACCCCACCCCCACCCCCCACCCCCCAGCCTCGGTTTCTTCTTTGGACCTTTAGACTGGAAGAGAAGGGCAGGGAAGGGATACTGAAGAGGATAGCAGAGATGGAGCCTCACAGGTTTCCGGTAGGAGGAATTTTAGCATGCATAACATAAGCCCTCGGCCACCCTGGGGGTTGATGGCAAAGCTGGGTCTCCTGACTTCCAGGACCCGGCTTTCCCACTCACCGAAGCTGCTTGCTACCCAGTGGTCCGGGGGCAAAAGGACCAAGGATAGGGTGGAAGGAAGAGAGAGAAGCCCAGGGAGGGCAGCCAGCCCAGAAGTACAAGGAAAAATGGTCCGTTTCTGGGGCGTTTTCATGGGGGTGGGGGAGGTTCCCTGGCAGGGAGTGGATGGGAGTTCCTACAGTCACAATGCCTAGATCTCACACCACAGGGTACACACCACCCCTAAACCCCTCCATGCCCCTAATTCTGAGGTCACCCCAGAAGCTGGTCTTGGTCTGGCATGAGGACAGGGCCTTTCCATCTGGCCCAGCTTGCAGCCACCATGCCCGCATCTCTGGAGCCCTCTGCAATGCTTCCATCTCTTAGCCACCAGGTCTAGGTCCAGAGGCTCTAGACCATATTACCCACCCTGACTCCCCCCTCGTCGGCACTGCTGAGCCCCTCACCCCCCACCGGGTGAGGTCAGCCTGGGGGAGGAAGGCTGGGACTGTGCATGCTATGTGCCTGCCTGTGCAGCTGGGTTGGGGTGGCCATGCACTGGTGTGGGCCGAGTGTGTGAGTGAGTGAGTGTATGTCTTCATGAGGGGGGCCTCGGTTCCCAGGGCCCAGGGATCTGGATGGAATTAGGGGCCAGCCCTGGCGGGGGCCAGGATGGGGATTGGGGGGGGGGACTGCAGCAGGAAACGTGAGCTGTACTCATTAGCTCCTCACGTGCTCAGCGGATTTATAAACACAGGGAGAAGACGGCATGTAAACAATCAGTGGGCAGCAGCCAGAGGCAGAGCTGGGGCGGGGGTGGGCCAGGGGCCAGGGCCCAGGGGCCAGCCTGGGGAAGGGGCCCAGGACACAGCCCCAGCTGGCCAGATCCACCTGCACACCAACAGAATGCTGGAGAGGAGGAAGGCCAAGGCACCAGGGTGCCCTCCCAGGAATGCTGGCAGGTTGTGCTGGGCACCGGGGCTCCCATCTAAACACAGGTGTTTGTACCCCAGATAGCTTTCGGGTTTCCTGTCTGAGATAGGGGCAATGATTCCTGGCCCAGAGGGGGAAGCTTCCAGAGTAGATGGCAGAGCTCTGTCCTACCTCCCCTTTCTCCTTGCCAGGCCACTTCTCCCTCTGGATTCCTGGGACTCCCTCCTTCTGGTTCTCTCTGTGGATCGGACAGTCAGATCCTTCTGCTCTCTCCCTGGCCCGCCCCCCCCCCCGCCCCCCCCAGCCTGCAGTGACACAGTTACCTCAGAACTGAAATATTCCTGGAAACACCGGCCTCGTCTGGTTAATTTCATGAGCCGTTTTTCTGCCCAGATGACTTAGCTCTTGTTTATCCAAAGGCCTCTCCCCCTGCTGTCCCCGTGTAGGAAGCTGTTTTCCCCCTAGGGATGTCCCACAGGGCCCTGAAGGGGAGGGGGCCAACAAGGCCCAGAGCTGGCTTCCAGCCATCCTTGCTCCCCATGGGCAGACAGAGCTGAAGCCCAGAAGCGGGGCTAGCCAGGCTGCACCAAGGCAGAGTGAGGTAAAGAGGAAAGACCCTCTCCCAGTGCCGGCTTCAGCTGGGACCCTTGGTATGGCCTAACTGTGAGCTAGGCCAAATTTGATCCTGAAAGCCTCCTTAAGGCTGGAAGGGCCACTGCCCACCTCGGCCAGTCTCCAACTTTGAAAACTAAGCCCACGTTGTACCTGTAGTTTGCTGCCCCAGTGCATCCGGGAGAAGGGCTGGGAGTGATCTGGGATGTGAAGAACAAGCAATGGAAAGGCTCTCCAAGGGCCTCAGGATGGAGGGCACAACTGAGGGAAGGAGCATTCGGAGGGAGAAGGGGAGAAGTCGTGGCCAACCCTGCTCTTAGTCCTAACACACACACACACACACACACACACACACACACACACACACCTCAAACCCAGAGCCCTTCCCCTATACAGCAGTGCCCCTGGCGGGAGCCCCCTTGACCCTCTACTCTCTAAGAGGCAGTTTTACAGGATGTGGAGCTCAATGCCTTCCTGGTTTATAACTCTCTCTAAAACACTAACTCGGCACTATGACGAACTCTAAACCTAACCTAGCCTCACTTCTTTAGCTCCAAACTCTATCGTAGCTTTACACACAGTCAAATTGTAAACCTGTCCAACTTATTTCTAATTATTGTAGCAATAAATGTCACTGTAGAAAATTTTGACAATGGAAAATATAAACTAGAAAAAAGAAACCACCCGTAACCTCACACCTACCCAACTTTAAACCCAGTGTGCCTCTTGATGACACACAGCATCACCACATCTGACATCCAAGTCAACATGCTCATGAACCTTAGCCCTAGCTAACCGTCTGCCTGCCCAAACCTAACCACATCCCCCTGCTGGATTCAAACCTTAACCAAACTCAATCAACCAAATCCCAAGTCTCCAATAACCCGAAACTTTGAAAGTAATTCAGTCCTCAAACCTGACCTAGCCTAATGCCAATTAAATTCCTACCCTGTCCTAACCCTTGTTGCTTTACCCGGTCCCAATGCCCCCTGAATCCTGGCATGGGGCTTTTGACCTTACATCTCACCTAAGAGCCTCACAGCATCAACCCTGGCCTCCTGGGGCACCCAGACTCTCCGGCTCCATCCACTGACATGCCCAAGTCATCAGATGTACCGCCTCCCCCCCCACCCATCTCTCAGTCCCCACTGCCTGCGGGCTGATGGAAAGGCCTCTTCAGGTCAAACTTCCCCACCCAGTACCCCAGGTAAGAAGGGGACAGACCTTCCCACAGCAGCCAAGCCCTGAGGTAGAGCACTAACCCACCATAGGAATCATATCCTCAAACATACTCGATTCCGACTACCTAAGCCAGCCCTTGTCCCCCACCCCAGCCATCCTCTCTGCAACCCTGTCTCCTGCAGCTCTCCTCTGTTCTCAGAGCATCCCACTCACCCCGCCCTCTCTCCTGCACCCCTCCCTCAGGTGGGCTGCTCTCAGCTCACCAGTCCTGGACTGTGCTGCCTCCCCTTTCCTTGGCTCCCCTCATGCTGCTGAGGGATGGGGAGAGGAGGCTGAGGTACAAAGGGAACCCAGGAAGACTGATTCACAGCCCCTAGGCCTGGCCCCATCCCTCCATGTACACAAACATACGTGTTGGCACACATATACTGACCCGCATGCCAAAGACTCTTTCTTAGTTGACACACAAATCTACGATCAAATATCTGCTGGTACACAGACACAGACACACACAGACACACACACACACACGCCAAGTCCTCATCCTCAAACACATACATGCTGACACACACACACACTTTCTCGGACCAGCAGCATTCACCCTCCCCCATCCTCACTGCCTCCCATCTGGTGTCCCACCCTCACTCCCCCTCCCAGCTCAAGGTGGGGACAGACACCTGAGGGGCTGCCAGCTGCTTCCCCCGCCTGGGTCCAGGCCTGCCCTCATGCTTCTCGCCCGTCCTGTCCACAGGGGACTCGTGGGGGATGCTAGCTTGCCTGTGCACAGTGCTCTGGCACCTCCCCGCCGTGCCAGCCCTCAATCGCACAGGGGACCCAGGGCCTGGCCCCTCCATCCAGAAAACCTATGACCTCACCCGCTACCTGGAGCACCAACTCCGCAGCTTGGCTGGGACCTACGTGAGTATCCAGGGTAGCTCGGGGTCTTGGGGTTAGGTGAAGAATGGGAAGAGGAGTTGGGAGAAGACAGCTACAGTGGGGGGGGTCATGGTGAGTGATGGGGAGATGGGAGGGCCTTTGGCTCTGCAGTCTCCCTGTCTGGCCTATCTGCTGCCCTTCCCTCTTAGGCGCCCCCCTCCTCCCTACCCTTGGCCCCGGGACTAGGCATGTGGGCAGGCCTTGCACCCGCCTTGGCCCATTGCCCACTGGCTGCTGGCCCAGCTGCCCGCCTCCCCCTGGGGGCCGGGGAAGTCTCCTCTGTTTACCCCGTGTTGTGGTGTCTCTTGCACGGGTGGGGCTGGGTGGGGATGGAGGGGCCCCACCTCCCATGCCTGTGTCCCAGCTCGTCTCTGCCCCCAGACCTGGGGCCCTTCTGCTCTGGACCCATGGCCTCCCTTCCATCTGCCTCTCCCATCCTAGGGCCTCCTAGGGAGTCTTGGGGGAAGGGGGCTGCAGGGAATCCAGGCCAGTGGTGGCAAGGGGCTCCGGGGGTGAAGGGAGGTTATGCCGTAGGATCTGGGGACAGTCCAGAGGTGTTCAATGAGCCCAGGAGAGAAAGAAAGAGGGTCGGAGGAGCTGAGGACCATGGGGAACTGGCCCCCTCTTCCCGTGTTCCTCTTCCACATCCCAGACCCTATTCTGGAGCCAGGGAAAGAAAGGGGAGGAGGGTGGCGGGGGAGCTGGCTCCAGCCCCAGGATACACCGAGGAAATTAGTTTGTCTCTGTGCTTGTCAGCGTGTGAACCTCCCCCTGGGCCCTTGCCTATCCCAGCCTCGCCCCTTTCTCTCCCAGCTTAGACGGGCTCCCTCATCCCTTTCCCTGGGCCCCAGTCTGCTCCCTCAAGGGCCGGCAAGGGCTCTGCCCTCCTCCCTGCACTGTCTTCCTTACCCTTCCTCTGCCCTACCTTGCGACTGCCTCAGTTTCTGTCCCCTGCAGCCCAGCTCCTGTCAGTTCAACCCTTCTGGGGGCATTAGTGAGTGCCCTTCTACCCCCTCTCCCTTCAGCTGGGGGATTTGGGCAGGCATATGGGCAAGACAAAGGAGGGCACTGGATGCTGGTGGCCCCTCTGCCTTTCGACACATGCTGGTCTCTCTCTAGATTCCCGGTCCAGAAAAACTTTTCTTGACTCTGCTACCCCCTCTAGTTCCCGACCCATTTTTCTCTCCAGGCTTTCCCTGCCAAATTTCTCGAAGGAGTGGTCTACACCCTCTGCCTCCACTTCCTCTCCACCCACTCACTCCTTAACCCCCTGCAATCTGGCCTCCAGTCCACGGCAACACTCCTCTCCAAGGTCAGCCGGCACCTCCTTGCCAAATCCAGCAGTCTTTGCTCAGTCCTTTCTCTCCTTGCTCTCTGTTTTGCAGTGACACTGCTGAGCCTTGAGTCTCTTGAGCTATTCTTTCCTGGTATCTGTGCCCTCCTGGTCCAGCTTGTGCCTCTCCAGCCTCGCCTCCTGTCTCCTTCAGGGGCTCCTCTGCCTTTTTGCCCTGCCCCACCGCTGGGCACACTCCCAAGGCTTGCACACCCACCAATCAACAATCTTTCCTGAATGTCTACCACATCTTCTCTCTCTACACTTCCTCCGTGGGAAAGCTCATCACCCCCACTGTTTCAGCTGTTACCTCAGTGCAAATGGCATCCTTGTTGGAGAACCTTAGGGGAGTCACATCATGGATATGAGCCTGTGTCAGGGGATCCATGAAATAGAAGCTCTGGGGACAGGCATCTCCTCGGCGTACTGGCGGCTCCGCCCTCCTCCTTCCCCATCGCCCTCTCCTTTTCACAGCTAAACTACCTGGGACCCCCTTTCAACGAGCCTGACTTCAACCCACCTCGGCTGGAGGCAGAGACTCTGCCCAGAGCCACTGTCAATTTCGAAGTATGGCGAAGCCTCAATGACAAACTGCGGCTAACCCAGAACTACGAAGCCTACAGCCACCTTCTTTGCTACCTGCGTGGCCTCAACCGCCAGGCCGCCACGGCCGAGCTGCGCCGCAGCCTGGCCCACTTCTGCACCAGCCTCCAGGGCCTGCTGGGCAGCATCGCTGGTGTCATGGCAGCTTTGGGCTACCCGCTGCCCCACCCTCTGCCTGGGACTGAGCCCACTTGGGCCCCTGGCCCTGCCCACAGTGACTTCCTCCAGAAGATGGATGACTTCTGGCTGCTGAAGGAGCTGCAGACCTGGCTGTGGCGCTCAGCCAAGGACTTCAACCGGCTCAAGAAGAAGATGCAGCCTTCGGCAGCTGCAGTCGCCCTGCGCCTGGAGGCCCGTGGCTTCTGATCCGGCCTTTACCACCCTCTTCTTTCCCTTCCCCCTGGAAATCATGCTCCCACCCTGGGAGGGAAAAACCTGTGTGCCCACACCTGTTGAGCCAGGAGACAGAAGCCATGAGCCTCTGGCTCTCCCCTGGACTGGGATGGGGTGGGATGCAATAAGCCCTGTCCCCCCACCCCACCCCCACCCCCTCTCCCGAAGTCCTATAGGTCTGGGGAAGAGGTGCAATAGGCCCATCCCACTGCCACAGGAAGTACCAATCAAGGGGGCCTGAAGTGGCTCAAGTGGTGCCAAGGCCCTCACAGCTTCGTGCTTCCTGCTCACCACTCACCAGTGCCCACCTAGCCTGCTAAGCAGCACTCCCAGGAAGTGTGACTGGTGGGCAGGGATGGGAGCCACCATAGCATGTGCCTACCTGGGGTGAAGCCCTTTGGCTGTCCCATTCTCCTTGGATGGGTATTGCTCTCCTAACTTCAAATAACTCTAAGCATCCAATTCAAGAAACAGACCAGTCCAAACAGGAAGAGATGGGCTTAAAAATGAAAGAGGTGGGGTCTGCATTGGAGATAGCTTATAAACCAGAAGAGGTAACACTGAAAGCAGAGGAGCAGGGACAGACTGGACCCAGGGGTCACCAAGGCAACTGGTGGCCCAGTGTGGCAAAAAGAAGCTAGCAAACTCTTGCCAGCCTCATGGTGCCTCCACTCCACCCCCTTTCCCAGGGTATCTGTGGGTTGCCCAGGCTGGGGAGGGCAATCCCAGCCACAGCCACAGGATTTCCTGAAAGTTTACATTGTGGTAGCATTTTGGGGTATGGGGGGGCAGCTCCCCCAGGCCCTGCCCACCCAGCCCCACCCACTCATGACTCTAAGTTTGTTGTATTAATATTTATTTATTTGGAGATGTTATTTATTAGATGATATTTATTGCAGAATTTCTATTCTTGTATTAACAAATAAAATGCTTGCCCCAGAACTATTCCCAACTTGGCCTGGCCCTGCCCCTTCCTCCTATCTCTCATCTCTGGGGTCTCCTGGCACACCTGTTCCCCAGCTCCCACTACTGCTGGTGAAGGGCCCTGAAGCCCAAGATCAGAGACCTTGAGGGAGTGGCCTCCTCCTTCCTGGCCTCTCCACCCAGGAAGATGTGTGCAACAGCAGACTTCTCAGTTCTGTCCACAATCCTTGCCTGCTTGTCCTCCCAGACACTCTTCAACTATCCCTTGTTTCCATTTTCCCTACTTCTGTTTGGGTCTCCTCACCTCATGGAATCCCTTGAACAGTCTCATAGGCCCGTTCCCCACCCCAACCCCACAGCAGAGCTGCTTCCATGCCTCCTGTGTCCTCTCCCAAGCTGTCAGCTGCCTGGGCGGTCAGTCCCAACTTCCCCAGGGCCCCACCTGGGACTGCCCACTGGGGACCCAGGGCAGGGATCTTCACCTCCTCAACACCCTCTGTCGCCGTTCCTGGGTGACGGACGGCGGTGAAGTCACAATTCTCAGCTGCAACCCCACTCCTTTCTCCCCATTGTGAGAAAGTCTGTTGGGGGGAAAGAGAGAAAACTTTATACTGGACTGCATGTGAAGGGGATAGATGTTGCCTGAGGGGTGACCTAAATTCACATCCCCAGTTTCAAGCCTATTAACTGAATGACCTTGGGACAAATTACCTCAACCTCTCTAAGTACCAGTTTCCCCATCTGTAAAATGGGGGTAATTAAATGCCCCTATAAGATTGTTGGGAAGGATAACATAAACAGGAAGGTGAGATGCTCAGTTGCAAGAGCAGCCATTGTAGTCACAGTTAAGGAGGGCACTGTCATGGCAGCTAGGTAAGAACCACTGGATCAATGGATGGGTTAACTGCTTCCAGCCAACACTTTGGTATTTTACAAGGGCCTCCTGGAGATAATGCATTAAGCCAAGGAAGCAAGGTCAATCAGTTGACAGGTGTTTTCAAGGCCTTCACTGGTGACTATCACTGTGCTACCTGGTGGAGGAAATCCAAAAGAAATCCAAGACTACCTTGGCTCCTACCCTTATGGAGCTTACAATCTACTTGGGCAGAAAAGGCTAGCTTACTGGAAACAGTAAGAGGAACACATCCACGTGCTGTATGGACTGGGAAGTACCATTATGTATGCAACCACTGGGAAGGGGAGAGGTCAGAGGCAGGTGCAGGACGACTGGACTCTGCTGAGTGGCCCCGAGTCACCTGTCCCAAGGCAGAGTATGAAAAGCCCTGTTCTGAAGGGTCCAGGCTCTTCAAGGAGAGAGAGATGCCCAGCCATGGGCAGGGGCACCCCTAGAACCTGCCTCCCACCTAAAAAGATAGGAAGAAGGGGACATCTGGGCAAAATGAATAGCTGCCTATAAGATGGAAGGCCCTAAGCAAAGACTGAGGTAAGTAAGCCCTAGCTCCTGTCATCCCGGCTCCCACACTACTAGACTGTGAACTTCCTAAAAGCAGGTTCTGAGTGCTCCTTAGCTCTACATTACTAACTCAGACTCCAGTCCAAAGAAGGCATTCGATAAATGTGTGTTGTACCAAATAGTCTAGAAATAGGACAACTCCCCTCACACCCTCAAATGCTAGAATACAAGGCTGAATTGGATTAAGTGCAGAAAAAGAGAGCAGGGCAAAATACTGTAGGGGTCAAGGAAGGAGTGGCCTCATCCCCCTGGGTGGCAGAAAAGGCCCTTCTCCTCTGTGAGCCCCACTGGGGTGGGACAGGGCCTAAAATCATCACCACATCCCAGCCCAGCACACAGTAGGTGCTCCGGATTCAACTCCTGAATAAATGTGCGAGCTGACATTTGACACTAGTCTTGGAGGATGGGCAGCATTTTGACAGATGGAGATGGAGCAGCGTGATGGCTGAACAGTCTCTCCCTCTCTCTTTCAAGCACACAGCATTTCAAGGGCAGGGGCTGTGGCCTACTCATATCTTCATCCCTACAGCATTTTAGCACAAAGTCTGGCACAGAGTAAAGTATTTGATAATTGTTCAGATTAAACCTATTTAAAGAATTTCAAGATGAGTGTGTATTAAGAGAGTTTTAAGGAGGCAGTTTCTCAACAGTCTCAGGTGGCCCAGAAGAACTGAGAGAATCCTGAGAAAAGCCATTGGCTTTGGGAATTAGCAAGTCATAGGCGACCTTTGAAAGAGTATTTGAGAGGCAGATACCAAATTAAGAGATTAAAGGACTATATGGTGGGAAGAAAGTAAAAGGAGTAACTATATTCCCTCAAGAGCTTGGTGGTAGAGACAGTATCTAGAAGGGGTACCAGGGTCAAAAAGGTATTTTGTTGGTTTATTTTGTTTTATTGTTTTTACATGGTATATATTTCCTATCCTATCACTTTCAATTTACATGTATCTTTGAATTTAAGGAACAATAGTTTAGTATCCTCTTATGATCCTTTTTATTTCTGTGGGGTCGGTAGTAATGTCCCCCTTTCATGTCTAATTTTAGCTATTTGTGTCTTTTTCTTTTTCTTTGTCAGTCTAGCTAAAGGTTTGCCAATTTTATTAATCTTTTTAAATAACTAACTTTTGGTTTCATTGACATTCATTTTTTTTTTGCTTTAAATTTTTTTATTGAGATATTTCCATGCACCATCCAAAGAGTACAATCAATGGCTTGCAATATCATCACATAGTTGTGTATTCATCATCATGATCATTTTTAGGAT
This sequence comes from Tamandua tetradactyla, assembly GCF_023851605.1. Lineage (NCBI taxonomy): Eukaryota > Metazoa > Chordata > Mammalia > Pilosa > Myrmecophagidae > Tamandua > Tamandua tetradactyla. The sequence goes on from NC_135335.1 coordinate 7,032,869, forward strand.
ATTTGCATCACTCCAGGAAAATAAATAAAAAGAGAAAAATTAAAAAACCATACATCTCATACCTGTTACTCTATCCTCTCATTGACCACTAGTATTGCACTCTCCCCAATTTTTTTAGCCCTTATCCCCCCCGTTATATATTTATTTTTGTCCTTATTTTTTCACTCATCTGTCCATAGCCTGGATAAAGGCAGCATCTGCCACAAGGTTTTCACAATCACATGGTCACATTGCAAAAGCTATGTATTATACAATCATCTTCAAGAATCAAGGCTGTTGGAGTACAGTTCAAGAGTCCCAAGATACTTCCCTGTAGCCACTCAAATACACCATAAACTAAAAAGGGATATCAAAATAATTCATAAGAATAACCTCCAAGATAACCTCTTGACTCTGAAATCTCTCAGTCACTGAAACTTTATTTTGTCTCATTTCTCTCTTTCCCCTTATTTTAGTCTACCAAAGCTGCCAAATGCAACACACCAGAGATGGATTGATTTTTAATAAAAGGGAGATTTATATAGTTAAAAATGGTATAGTTCTTCAGAGCAAAGGCAGCTAACTTTCAACTGAGATTCTTTATTACACGGGAAGGCGCAGGGTGATCTCTGCTGGCCTTCTCTCATGGCCTCTGGGTTCCAACAATTTTCCCTGGGGTGATTCTTTTCTACATCTCCAAAGGCCTGGGCTGAGCTGTGAGTGCTGAGATGACGTATGCTTAGCTGCTTGGGCTGTGCTGCATTGAGCTCTCTCATTTAAGCATCCAGCCAATTAAATCAAGCATCATTCATTGCAGCAAGCATGCCCCATAGCCGACTGCAGATGTAATCAGTGACAGATGTGCTTCATATGCCATTGGCTCATGTCCACAGCAACAGAACTAAGCACCTTCACTTAGCCAAGTTGACATCTGAACCTAACTACCACACCCCTTTTGGTCAAGAAGGTTTACTCAATTCCATGATGCCGGGTCCAGGATCATGAGGAATCATGTCCCATATGCCAGGGAGATTTACATCCCTGGAACTTATGGCCCAGGTAGAGGGGGAGGGCAGTGAGTTCATTTGCTGAGTTGGTTTAGAGAGAGAGGTCACATCTGAGCAACAAAAGAGGTTCTCTGGGGGTGACTCTTAGGCAGATTTATAAGTAGGCTCAGCCTCTCCTTTGTAGGAATAAGTTTATACAGGGTAACTCCAAGATCGAGGGCTCAGCCTATTGAATTGGTTGTCTTCAATTCTTCTGAGAATATCAGGAATTCCCCAGATGAGGAAGGTTAATATTTCTTCCTTTTTCCCCAGTCCCCCAAGGAGACTTTACAAATACTTTTTTTATTCTCTGCCCAAATTACTCTGGGATGTACTGGGGTATCACACTAACCTGTACAAACCAACAAAGATCTTACTCTTTATTCAAGATTCCATATAATTATGGTGTTCAAATAAACTGAACATAAAGTTAAATTAGATAATGCACTACCAAAAATATAAACTTTGCACCAAATAAAGATCTCTTCCTTTGGTCTCACACAGGAGTTGAAGTTTTAAAATCTCTATTGTTTTCTAATTTTCTATTTCATTTATCTCCACTCTAACCTTTCTTTCCTTTCTTCTGCTGGCTTGAGTTTCATTTGTTCTTTTTCTAGATCCTCCAGTTGTGAGATTATGTCTCTGATGTGAGACCTTTCCTCTTTTTTAATGTAAGCATTTAGAGCTATAAATTTCCCTCTCAGCACTGCCTTTGCTGCATCCCATAAGTCTTGGTATGTTGTGCTGTTTTTAAATCGAAGAAATCTAAAAATGTTTTCTGTTGAATGAGGGGATGGTGGCGGGAGAAGAAAGGAGAGGTCTGGGGAATGGAATAAGAAGACCATAAGAGAATAAAAAGGGTTGCTGGGCAGTCCTGAGGACCCACTTAATCAGCAAACATAATTTTCTAATGGGCTCAATTGGCATGGATTGTGAAATTCCACAGGCCAGCAGTGGGAACTCTGTGAAAAGGGCTTCATCTCAGGCCAAGGACTGGCAAAGCAGGAAAGGCAGAGAATCAAGGGTTCCGAGTGTTCTTGGGTGCTGGGAGCTTATAATGTTGCGTGGCCAGGGGTGAAGGAAACAAAGAAAGGAAGGCCAGGAGAAGAGAGGGCGGGAGGAGGGGGTAAATGGGAGGGGGCACACAGGGGAACGTGTCCAAGAGGCCAGTTCTCGAATCCTCCCCCAGGGAGCTCCCTAGCGATAGAGAATGAGCCCATCCTTTGGATTTTGGCACTGTGTCCCCCAGGGTTTTTTATGAAAATGCCAGGCCAGCAGGATAGGGAATGCGGCCACAGTTCAGTTATCACTCTCTTCTGTGACTGAATCTATCACTGGTTCTCTCCCTACTGCTGCTTCAGGCTGTGTGAGGAGGGGATGGATGAGTTTCCCTTGGTCATCTTAGGTTCCACCACTTACATATGGCCTTGTGGGCAGGGGCCCAGGTATTCAGAGGTCAACTTAAGAACCTAGAGTTGCAGGGGCCTGCAGTCCCATGTTCCCAGGGAGAATGGAGGGCAGGAGAGAAGGCCTTCCTCTCTGTCTCTGCCAGACACCATGTAACAGATTAGAAACCTCATCGTCATCTCGGGTGCCTGGAAATCCACTTGTGCTTGAGAGGAGGAGCACAAGATGGAGAACCATCACTTGAGGGGGCAGTTAGGAGGCAGGACAGGAATGGGTATAAAAGAGAGGCTCATGGGGATGGGCAAAAGGGGGCATGCTTTGCCAGCTTTCCCCTTTTGCAAAGACTGACCCAACATCTAGGACTTAGGGGCCCCTTGGTATATGAGGAAGTACATTCAAGCACTAATCTGACACACACACATACACACTCTCTCCCCAACCACTCCAAATGGGGAAGAGCAAAGGGAGGCCCTCTGTTTCCCCTAACCTAGAGGGCAAGGGCCAGTGATTCAGGCCTGGCTGAATGTTCTGACGGGTAGCTCCCTCTCAGCTCCCCCTTCTTCTCTGGAGCCACAAGTGCCCCTGTCTTTGTCCCTTCATTTCTTGAGCTCCCTGACTCAGCCTCATTCCCTAATTTCCCAGCAGGGGACAAAGCCCTTGTCAATGGGGTGGGGAGATAGTGAGGGAGTAACTGTGAGAAAGCTTCAGAACTAGAATTTCAGTCCTTTCCCAGTCTTAGCCTTCAGGGTCTCTCAGCCTCATGAGTTCAGAGATGACTCCTAGCCCCTTCGATTTTGCTCTCATCTCCAAGGCCTGCCTCCTGGGGTGGAAATGGTTAACTAGGATCTTCCTTCCAGCTGGACAAAGTCTGACACCTGGTGGCCAAGGTGAGGAATAGCCAGAAGAGCCCCTTTTCAAATCTTCCCAGAACTTCTTCAGAGCCAAGATGGCCAAGGTGGAAGGGGAGATAACTGGAGGGCAGCGACTGGGACAGAGCAGAGGAAACCATGGCAGAAAAACCTAGAGGGACCCGGGAAATCCTTCCCTGCCACCTGGATCCCACCCCTGAAGCCCACTAGGCCAGAGAACCTGGAGCAGGCTATGGCTGGTCGTGAGGGAATAGAAGGGACTGCCTATAAGAATTCTGGCCCACGGGGAGAGGAGTGGGGCCCAGGCTGTGTGAGTATGTTGGGGGGCCAGGGATGCTAGTCTGGTTGCCCAGGATGCCTGAGCAGGAATGGTTTTGAGTTCAGGGTGACTGGCAGGGTCCAAGTGCCTGAGGAAGGGGTCCCAGGAGAAGAGCAGAATATGCCCCAGAGCCTGCTGGGTCCCAAGCAGCTGCTTCCCTCCCTCGACCTGTCCCCACCTTCCCAGCTCTTCCTGGTTCTCCGTACAAGCCCCACTGGAAGCTGGGAGAGGAGAAGGAGCCCAGAGGATGCATGAGCAGTGCTGGACCCCCACCCCCACCCCGTACTGTTTGCGTTAAGTCAGGCCTAATCCCCCTTCCTCTGGAGCAGTCAGCAGAGGGCCTCCATTCTTATGAAGGTGCAGGGCTCCCCCTCCATTTATTTCCTCTTCTGGGCTCCCCAGTACTTTGGACTTAGCCCTTAAGCAAGGGCTGAGTGTTCTGAGGCAGGGGTGCAAGAGTCACTCTTGATAGTCCCCTCACCAGCCTCTGAGGGGCAGGGCTGCCACAAGGAACCTAGGTTTCAATCTTAGGAAACTCTCCCACAAAGAGAAAACTTTTTAGCCCCTAACTCAGACCTCTGGCCTGGCCCTCCAGCCTGCAGCCTGAACTGTGACAGGTCCCAGGACAGCAATTTGGGGGATGGGCCCAGGAGGTTTCCTGGGTAGGGCAGGGGTTCCAGGTAGGATAGTGATAAGAGGCAGTGGTGGGTGAGGGTAGGGGATAAGGAAGAAGAGACCCAGTGCTGGGTAGACCAAGGTCCAGTCTAGTTGCCAGAGAACATTGGGGATTCAGAGGCTGTGTCAGGAAAGGAGATCAACTGGGACAGGGATGGCTCTGAAATCCCTGGGTGCTAGCTCGCCCCTCGGAGCTTGATCCCACTCTTTAATGAAGAAAGGGCGATGGTACATGTGAAGAGTCCCTTCCACACTAAGCAGAAAGCCAGTCCAGTGTTGCCTGAGCCCAAACTGATTATCTTTCTTGGGGCTGGAAGGAAGCTTAAGGCCAAAGGAAACATCTTCCAGGCTGGGTGGGAAAGGCCAGGTCCAGAGGGAGGCAGAGCTGGGGGCGGGTGGCAGGGTTGGTCCAGACTGTGTCCACAGAGCAGGTTGGGGGGCCAGAGGCTGCACAGGAAAGGAGGGAACCGCCCAGGCAGCAGTCGGAGCTGCTGTGGCCGCCCAGCGGCACACCCCATTTCACGCTCCCTGGGCGGCTGCAGGGCCCCACGGCTATCAGCTTTCAGGGTGGAAGGGACCAGGAATGAGGAGGGGTCTGCCCCACCCACGACTCCCTACTCCCTCGGGGCTTTGTAGACTCAGAAGGTGGGTGGTGACTGCAGCTGGGACCCTGAGTGCCACACATCTCTGGGAAGGCCCAGGAGGCCCTTGCTAAGGCCTACTGGGTGCCAACTCTCCATGGAGTACTCGGCCTGGTTAAGTACCTAAACCCTTCGCAGCCTTAATGGAGTGGGCCTCTATGCTTTCCTCCCCACTTCAGCTGGGCCCCTGCCTCCCTGAAGGTGGGCCCCACTTAGTCCATGAGGTACTTGGGGGGATTAGACCAGACCCAGCCCAAACAATGCAGCAGGGAAGGGCCCTCCAGCTCTGCAGTATACTCACAAGCTTGTGCTCCTCCACACAGCTCTCCTCAAGGGAGCTAACGGGGAGCCAGGCAGGAGGAGGCCCCTGCTGACGGCCTGCTTCCCTTTCCCTTCCCTTTGGTGTGCTCCATTTCAGAGCATTCTTCTCCTTTGCTTCTTACAAAGACACTGGACTGGCCACAATCATGAGGGACCCACCCTTTTCCCAGCACAGAGCACCCAGACCTCAGAGCAGAGGGAAAGGAAGAAAGCAGAGGCCTCAGAGTAGGCTCTAGCCCTGGCATCTCTGCTTCACCCTAAAGGCCTTGCACCCTGGGGAGGAAGAACTGATGGCATCTCTCAGGGTGATTAGAGCTTCGCTGGTCCTCACTGATTCCCAGGCTCCCACTGGCCAGCATTTTTCCCTGCTGCCAGGAAGTTGGTGAGGGGGAGGCAGGGTAGGGGTGAGTCAGCGATGACAGGAGCCCAAGGGACAAAGGTCATGGGTGGAGAATTGAGAGACACTGTTTACAGCAGTCTGCTTTCTCCACAAGGTCTTGCAAAGCTAACCAGCCCTGTGGTCCCCTCTATGTGTCCTATCTGCCCTCTTAGCCTGTGAGCTCCTGGAGGGAATGGGCAACTGTGGTTTAATTGGGGCCCCATAATGCATGCGACCATCAGCAGTGACAATAATTTAGCCATAATTCCTACTTGTGAAATCTTTTCACATTTAAATTGAGCAACTGTGGCAAAGTGCTTAGAACAGTACTTGGCACATTGTAAATGCTGTGTTTAAGTGTCAGATTCATTGTCATTTTCTGCTCATGCTCTCCCTTTACTGCGAGAGAAAAAGGGCACAGTTGACTCAGGAAGAACTGGGGGTCAAGGTAAGTTATAGGGGTGTGTGATTGAACCCCCGGTTCAGTATATCTTCCTGACTAGTGGGGCGGCTGGCTGACAAAGCAAATGCTTGCCTAGACTAACAGCAGGCAGTGTCTTTGGGCGCAGACTGTGAGAAAGGAGCTCCTCGGAACTGTGCACTTTTCCAGCCAGGTCCCCTGGGTCCAATTGGGGTGGGGTGGGAGCTGGGAAAGGGGCTGGAATAGCCCAAACTCTCCTCGGACCTCCAGACCTGCCCCCACAACGCGCGCGGGCCAAGGGGCCAGGGCGGAAAGCTCCAGCTGGACTCTGGGGAATTACAAAACGGCCACGGGGATTAGTGGGGCTGAAAAGAACATTTGCCTAGGAAGGGAAAACGGGAAGTGAGAGGCTGAGGAGAACGCACTGTAACTCCCTAGAGACCCCGCCGCAGACCAATAGAGGGGTGGGGTAGGAAGAGGTGGTGAAGTCTGGGGCATCTTGACAGGTCTCCCCCCACAGGACACAGCTGCAGGAGAGACCCCGCCCCCTAGGTCCGCGCCACCTGCCATTGGTTAGAGTCGGGGCTCCACCCGACCGAGGCGGTCTGCCATTGGTTCGAGTCTTTTGTGTTTGCGAGCTTGTGGGGGTGGGGAAGAGTCGTCATTCCCTGGAACCAGCCGGACTTCCTCTCTCTGCTCGTCTGGGTCATCCCGTCTGCCCGTCGCTGGCCCCATCTCTCTCAGCAGCTGTCTCTCTTGCGCCCGCTGGCCTCTCTTCTTTCCCGCAGTCACCTCCTTCTCCGCCTGCCTGGGTGGCCGCCATGGGCCGGAAGCGGCTCATCACTGACTCCTACCCCGTAGTGAAGAGGAGGGAGGGGCCCACCGGGCACAGCAAGGGGGAGTTGGCATCAGAGCTAGGTGGGGGAGGCCGGACAGCCGGACACCGAGGGACAGGGGGGAAGTGGGTGGCGGAGGGGGAATGGAAGGGAGAGCGTGGTCTATCCTCCGCTTCCTGCACAAGGGCTGGCCGTACTGGGTGGCAGAGGCCAAGGGTGGCTTGAGGTGAGGAGCAGAGGTTTGGGCAGGCCTGAGACAGCATCTCATTGCAGAGAAAGAGCCCCAAGCCCCCGACGTGGATGAAGCAGAGCTGGAGCTGCTGAGGCAGTTTGACCTGGCCTGGCAGTATGGGCCTTGCACAGGTGAGAACCCCACCCAAGACCCACCAAGCACATCCCTATGCCAGTCCTGTTACCCACATCTGTCTGAAGTAAACCTGGCCCCTGCCTGCCTCTCTCAGGCGGTCTCCAGGGATGGTGGGCTTTAGAGGCTCCTGAGACACACCCCTCCACACATTTTCTAGCCTTGGCTCTTCCTCAACCCCCATGAGGTCCCAGTGTCATCTTTTCACCCTATAGGGATCACACGCCTGCAGCGCTGGCATCGGGCACAACAGATGGGCTTGGACCCTCCTCCAGAGGTGCATCAGGTGCTACAGACTCACCCCAGGGATCCCCGCTTCCAGTGCAGGTCAGAGACAGGTGGGGGAAGGCCTTGCACGGGAGTCTGACCTTTTCCAGGCACCACCATCCTGCTGGCCCAAAGCAGAGAAGGAGGCAAGCATAGGCTCCTCCAATCCTTGCTGGACAGCAGGAAGGTTCTATGAGTTGCCTGGTTTAGAAGAGCAGAAGGTTGCTTTAATAGTTCCTATCTCTATGAGCCAATGGTGGAGGAAAGAGTGTACCAGGGACCAAGGGATGATCTATTTTGGGACTGAGGGTCTGGCCAAACATTATAGCCAATAACCAAGGACTGGGGCTGGTAAAATTCAGGTCACCCAAGGACTCAGCTGGCTTGCTCTCTGATTTCTCCCTCCCCATACCTCCTTCCACAGCCTCTGGCATCACTATCCACTTTGAGGCACTGCCTAGGACCTCCTACCTTTAGCAGATCTGCTAGCCACCCAAGAGCCTCAGGAAAGATGGAAAACAGGCTGAATCTGGAGGTATCTGCAGCTCAGTCTCTCCACCTAACCAGCAGTCTCCAGGAGGCCCTCTTGGAGCCCACACATTTGAAACTGAGATTCTTCTGGATAGAGAACAGTCTTCAACGGCAAGAACCTGTCTATGACCCTGTTGCCACATCTATCCCTGACCTAAACACTGGGGTTCCTGGGGACTGTGTGGCAAATCAGGCACAGCTTTGGCAGAACCAGACTCAGGTGGATGATCCAGGAGGCAGGGATGCATTCCCCACATAAGGCTGGAAATGTAGGGCAGAGGCTGGCTGAGCTCACAGGGCAAGGGGTTCACAAATGCTTATCAATAAAGAGTCTGAATCCTGACCTCTGGCCCCTTACTGTGCCCTGTTTTGGCTCACAGGACCCAGCAAGCTGGGGGGTGGGAGAGAACTGGCATCGTGTCCCTTCTTTTTCTGCAAGACTCCTGGGTACATGTGCCTCTTTGGTTGCCTAAACCCAGGGTCTGAAAACAGTCCAATAACAGTTAGTCCTGCCAGAGCTGAACTGCCTCTGGCGCCGCCTGGTGGTGCACAGGGAATCTCAATTCTTTAGTCACCCTCACTGACCAGCCAGGGACCACCCAGTGTTGCCACCCATCTTGAACTTGGTGGCTTTGTCAGAGGAGGATCCAGGGGGCCCGTGTCTCATAAAGCCCAGTCAGGTCCTCCATATTCCAAGCAAGCACCTCTGCTCCCCACATTGGGGGCCACCTGAGTCCAAAGCAGGGTTGGAGGAGGGTCTCAGCCTGCCCCTTCTGATCAGAGCTGGCCATCATCTGGGGTGAGGAGGGCACCTTGGTAGGGCATGCTTAGGGGATGCTTGGAAGTATAACATGGAGAATAGAATCTAGTGCTTCCTTCATTTGTATACCAGCCTTCCATCCTGAGGGCAGAGAAACAGGGTTGTTCATGCCTTGGAAACAGGTGTAGAGAGCAGCTAAATGGCCTTTTTAGCCCTCATTTTTTTTTTTAGCACTGGCCATGTCTCAGGAACTTCAAATGTTTTGTCTCTAATCCTCCTAAAAACCTTCAAACAGAGAAGGAAACTAAAGCTCAAAAAGGTTAAATAAAGTTGTCCAGCCTGACATAGCAGAACAGAGGCCAGGTCCATGTCCATTGGGCTACTCCAGTCTAGACTGTGCCCCCTGCCCAGCTCCTGGGCACCTACTATGTGCCAGGCACCAATGAGCCTCTTGTGTTGTTATTAGTGGTGAGGAGATGAATAAACCAAACACACTTGCAAAACTTATGTCATGTGATGGTTGGTGGTAAGGAAAATAAGGGTTAGGGGTCAGAGAGTGCCAGGGCTGCACTTTTAGAGAGTTTTCTCAAGGAAGGATCTCTGGTAAGGTGGCATTTGAGCAGACATATAAAGGAAGTCAGGGCAAGACCTGGACCTACTAAGCATTCCAGGCAGAAGGAAAAAAAAAAAAAAAAAAACCTAAGAGGAGAGTTTTCAGCCTGTTCAAGGAATGGAAGCCAGTATGGCTGGGTCGGAGTAAGCGAGGGAGCCTGGTTGGGGATGAGGCCAGAGAAGTAGCAGGCCTGGCCTGGTCCCATGGGGCCTCATAGGCTGTGATAAGGAATCTGGACTTTACTCTGAGTGAGAGGGAAAGACATTGGAAGGCTTCAAACCAAAGAATGCCATAATTAAACTTATGTTTTGAAAATATTACTCTGGTTGTTGGTGGAAGGTAGAGTGTGGAGGTGGGAGAAGACAGATGCAGCAAAACCACATAGGAGGCTAATGGGGTTGGTCCAGGTGAGAGGGGGGAGTGGTTTGGATCAGGATGGGAGAGGGGGAGGTAGCAGGAAATGGCTAGATTTTCTTTTTAAATTTTTAACGTGGTAACATACATACAACATAACATTTCCTATTTTAACCACTTTCAAGTATACAGTTTGATCTCTATATTTTAAAGGTAGAACTGACAGGGCTTAATCGCCTGGCTGTGGGATTTGTGAGAGAGAGAGAGAGGCTTGAGCAACTGGTAAGGATAGTGTTCCATTACTAAGATGGGGAAGTTTGTAGGAAGAGTAGAGTGGGGGTGGGGGTGGGGGGAATGAAGGGTTCATTTTAGACATGTTGAATTGAAGTTTCTGTGACCTGTTCAAGCAGAGATGGAGAGTAGGCAGTTGGATCTCCTAGTCTGGAATTCTGGAGAATGGTCTGGATTTGAGATATACATCTGGGCACCTTTCCTATGGCAACTAAAGCCACAAGAGTGGATGAGATTACCTAGGATTGAATGTAGGTAGAGATGAGAAGTGGTTCAAGGACAGCACGGGCTCTCCCACACTTAGATGTGAGGGGGACAGAGGGGGATCCAGCAGAGGAGACTGAGAAGTGGCCAGTAAGGTTAGAGGGAAATCAGGAGAGTGTGGAGTCTGGACTTCTGGGCAGAGGTGTTTCCTGGATGCAGGACTAATCAGTCTTAGATGCTCCTCACGCCAGGTAAAATGAAGCCTGAGGTTAGTCCTGCAATGCAGAGGTCACTGGAGACCTGGATAAGATAAGAGCAGTTTTGGTGGCACAATGAAGATAAAAATCTGACTGAATGGGTTCAGGAGGGAATGACAGCAGAAATGGAAACAATAAATATGCCAATTCTCTTGGTGATTTTTTAATGTAAAGGGAGCAGAAAAATGGAGTGGTAACTAGAAGAGATATGGGATCCAGGTTCGATTCTCCGTCCATGCACCCCTCCCAAAATTTGTATGTGTATATAGAAGAAATGGGATCAAGGGTTTTTTGTTTGTTTTTTGCTTGTTTGTTTTGCCTTGTTTTAGACAGAGTGATTCTACAGCCAAATTACAAGATGAAGAGAATGCTCCAAAAGGGAAGCATGCAATGATGTAGGAGAAAGGGAAGGCAGTTATATGAGTGAGGTCTCTGTGAAGGTGAGAAGGGGCAGGAGCTAGCACACAAGAAGGAGAGTGGCTTAGAAAGGAGCATCCGCTATGATAAGCAGGGAGGCAGGGAAGATGGGGGTAGAGGTAGGGGCTCCATCTGGGGGAGGGCACATCTGTGAATCAGATGCTTACTGAGTGCCTGGCACTGCTGTGGAGGGCCTGAGGTTTCCTGAGTGCCCCCCAATGCCATCTGTTGGTCTTTGTGCTGCACACACAGTGGCTCCTCATAACAACCTCATTAAGTAAGGATTATCCACATCTTATACAGAAGGAACCCCAAGCCTGAGAGGTAAAATAACTTGCTTAATTAGTAAATGCTAGGGCCTGGATTCAAACATAGGCCTCTCCTTCTAGTACGTCACAGTCCCACCCAGCCTTGCACTCCAGGTGCTTATGATTTTGTTGGAGAGATAAGATCTACACATGTGGAAAGCTGAAAAACAATGTACTACAAGTACTACCTTGAGGCAGCCTAAGAGAAATGGAAGACACTGAGTTCTCTAAATTCTCAGGAAGGAGAGAGCACCATGGGTTAAAGGGACCCTTAACAGGCTGCCTACCCTGTCCCTTGTCCTCATCATGGCCATGCCCCTCAGCCCTTTCCACTGCAAAATGAATATAGAACCCCACTGGGGCTGGAAGTGGCCCAAGATGCCTCCATTCTGAACAGTTTTGGTAGTTTTGTTTTAAAGATCTTTGGTCAATTTTGTATTTGACTCCAAGACGTGAATTATTTCGCAAGAAAAAGAAACCCTCCACGAAGATGTGCCATGTTTGGCCTGTGGGTGGCTTTGTAGACCCCTGACCAACCCACCACCACCTAGCCCACTTTGAGCAGTACTGCAGAAAGCACTAGACACACTTTCATTAGAAGGAGCTGGGAGGAGGTAAATGGCCCTTGAAGGGTAAGAGCTGGCAGGGAGAGAAGGGCATTCTAGATGGGGAGAACAGGCTGTGCACAGGCAACAGGAGGGAACAACACGTGTCCAGGGGACAGATGTGCAGAGAAGTGTGCAGTGTGCAGTGCTCCCTCTGTGGAAATTATTGTGATCAAAAGCTAACATCTGAGCGCTTACAGTGACCCTAGAAACGATTATAAATTTTCTTTCTTATATGACAATTTTAAAGAGGAAATTTGGGCACAGAAAGATCAAGTAATTGTCTGAAGCCACATAGCCTGTGTCAAGGATAAAATCTGATCCCAGAGAGTCTGGCTCCTGAGCCTGCACTCTTAATCATATGTGATAATTCAGTGAGGCAGGTTGGGGCCAAAGGGTCCTAAGCCTGAGGCTAAGGTGTCTGGACTTTATCTGCTTTTTTGAGCAGAAGAGAAAATAAAATAATCATTCTGGATAATCAGTCTGGCTAGGGAAGAAACTGCAGGCAGGAAGACCAAAGGGGAAGCATGGGGTGCAGAGATCCTGGATTAGCAGATAGAACAGAAAGGACAAAGAGTTACAAGATATGTTACAAAGGCAGCCTGCAAGACTTGCATTTGGGAAGGGAAGAATGGGGAGGAGGTGTCAAATATGACTTAGGTTTTAAGCCTGGGTGGGTGAGGGAATGACGATGCCATAGGCAGAAAGAAGGAAACTGGGAGGGGGAAGAGAGATTCAATTTTATCCATGTTTACTTTGAGGTGATGACAGGACACCTAAATGAAAACATCTGGTAGCAATGGAAATAGCTCCAGTCCAGCAGAGAAGTCAAGGGAGAGTGTGGTATTGTATTGAGGAGACAGACTTGGCCCTTAATCCACGAGCATGCATGAGTTCTCTGAGAGTAAAGAGATACAGGAAGAGGGTGCAAGGAGAGGACCAAAGCTAGCACTTTGGAAGATTCTATTTAGAAGAAGATAGAAGAGAATCCAGCAAAAGAGAGGGAAGCATAGGCAGAGCGGCAGAAGTAAGGCAGCGAGGGCAGTGTCACAGAGGTCAACAGAGGGCTTCACAAAAGGTGGTACCAAAGTGAAGCTGCAGAGATAGGAGAAATGTGGCAGAGATGAGAAGGGTGTGACAGGTGGAAAAAAATGGCTTGTCCTAACTCTATTCCTCTATTCCCCACTCCCCTCTCTCCCTGTTTTGTAGTTCCTTCTGGGATCCCAGCCATCATAGTGACTGAATCACACCCATCGATGAGGGCCACACTGATTCATTCTCTATTGACTCAGGTGTGGCAACGTTTATCCACCCTCAGACAAACTCACTGGTAGGCTGAAGGTTTAAAGAGTTAATTTACCAAGCAAAAAGTAAACACGGGAAAGGAACAAGTTTCTGAATTGGTTGAGAAGCAGAAAAAAGCTTTAACCAGGGCCTACTGGAGGCAGGTTTGGAGGAATACCACTTCTAGGACTTATAGGCTCCTCAAAATGATTCCTAGTTTTCTCTACTACCGGTTCTCCAGTTTACCTGAGCCCTCAACTAGAAAACTACTTTATGCTACTCATTGAGATGCAAATGATTAGAACCCCAGTCCCTAACCTCCAATGGCCTTACTCAGTAGGAAAGAGAGAGAAAAAAAACATGCAAGTAGACTTCACAGGTGTGAGCGCCACACTGTGGGAGCTGAGACTTCCTAAAGATGAGCCTTTAGCTGGGTATTTAAGGGTGGGCTGTGGTTTGCACAACAGGAACAACTGACAGAGCATATGTGTTGGGGAAGAGTGGGTTCTGGGTTCTTCTTGAACCCTACTTGAGTCCTTTGTCCCTTGAAGGAAAAGGCATTTCCTGGAAACCACTTTTTTGGTGTGACCTTCTTGTATGATCTTTTGGATGCCTCCTTCATCTCACCTAGACGTTCTGATGGTTCCTAGTCCTGGATCTCCCACCCTTGATTGCATGTTTCTCTCTCTGTGGAGCCTTCCCTAAGAAGAGTTAAGGATTCCTCCTCTGCTCCCCATGGTAACTTATCTTTTATTATAGCACTTCATACTGTTACACTGCTAGGGAGTATTTTATCCTTGTCAGTCTATATCTAGCATGTGTGGCCTTGCTGGAAGAAGCCATCTCCACCTAGAGCCTCTCAGACAGGCATCAAAACCGTCAACTCAAAAGCAGGTCCCTTTTTATTTCTCATTTTGAAGCCTGTGCCTCCCTTGGGCCAAACCCTTGCATGCCCAGCTGAGGTCTTCTCAGATGCAGACCAGAGGTGGTCATCACATTGAGAGCTCAATGATTCAGCCAGCCCACTTCTGTGCAAGTTCTAAGAAGGCTGGCCAAGATCCAACTTGACAAGTCTCACCCCGCTGCAGCATAAACTGGCTCAACTCCAAGTATGCCAATTTAGCATCATTTATCAAAATTACAAAGGAGTATATCCTTTGACCCTCTTGATCCATAGCTGCTCATTTATCCTACAGCTCCATTATATACACAGTAAATAAATAAAGGTTATTTATTATAGTACTGTTTATAACAGCAAAGATTAGAAACAGCCTAAAAGTCTATCAATAAGGGACTGGTAAAATAAGTTATAACACAATGGATGCTAAGGACACTACTAAGAAAAAGCTTAAGGAAGCTCTTAATGTATTGAATAGATTATAAAATGATCTCTAAAATATACAGTTAAGTGACAAAAAGGATTTACAGAATCATGTGTGTAATAGGCTACAATACAGGGGAAAAATGTATCTGCTTGAGCAGGCATGACATATCTCTGAACAAAACCCTCAGCTCCCCTTTGAGAGAAAGTTAATTTGAAGGCTTAGAAATAAGAACAGGGGTTAAATTTTTTTTTGTTAAATAGTACTTTTGATTTTGAACCCTGTAATTATATTATCTATCAGTCAATCAGAAAAAGTCTTCTCATGTCCATGTATTTAAAAATATTAACTATAACAGAACATAGGACTATTTATATTACTAAGGTACTAAGTGTGGGGGTTTGAAGCTGTTATGAACCCCAGAAAAAGGTTCTTTTCGTCCATCCCCATGGGTGTAGACCTATTGTGGGTGGGACCTTTTGATTAGGTTATTTCAATTGAGATGTGACCCACCTCATTCAGGGTGGGTCTTAATCCCAACTGGAGTCCTTTATAAAGATGAAATTCAAAGAAGCTCAAAGAGAAACACCCAGAGAAGTTTAGAGAAAAAGCCACAGATGGAGAAACCAGAAGCTGAAGCAACGAAACCTGGGACAGAAGGACCAGCAGATGCTGCCATGTGCCTTGCTACTGGCAAAGAAGTTACCAGTAACCAGTCTTCAGAGAAGGCATCATCTTGTTGATGTCTTACTTTGGACATTTTCACAGCCTTAGAATTGTATCTTCCAAGCTAATAAATCCCCATTGTTAAAAGCCAGTCTGTTTCTGGTATACTGCATGCTGGCAGCTTTAGCAAACCGAAACACTCAGTTACAGTGTTACTAGTGTCATGTGATGCAGTGATTTGGGGGGAAGTTGCTGGACTCATGGTGCTGCATCCTTTCATTCTATTCCACTGGGAATCTGTTTTCATGGTAGGTTCTAAGCAGTGGGAAGGACTAGGACTTGTGCTCTCTAGAACCCATCTCCTCTTTGACTTGATCTCTGCCAGATACCTTGCACTACCCCACACTGGGACAAGGGTCACCTTGTCACAGAGACAGGTTTCACAAGAGTCCAAACATGATGAATTCAGTTTAAATCCAACAAAATCATTTATCCATTTAACAAGTATATCTAGGGCACCTGTCAGTTTGTGTCCTATGTGGAATGGGTCACAACTTTAAAGAGTTCTCAGTCCACCCTTAAATATATAAAAAGATGTTCAATTTCACTCTAAATAAAATTGGAAAAGTTAAAAAAAAAAAACAACTCAGCATACTTTATTGGTAAGGCTGTAGGGAAACAGGTGAGAGCTCAAAATGGCACTGTCACTGGGAAGAGGAATCTGGTTCCACTATCAAGGCAACACAGCATTTTCCCTTTGACCCTGCAACCCAGCCTCTTGGAATTTACTCTGAAGATCCACTTCCATAAATATGAAACAACATGGAATTATTTGTAATTGCAAAATATTGGAAGCCACCTAAATTCCTGTCCATAGAAGATTGATTAAATAAGCACATGCTGTAGTAGAAAGAAAGGAGGAAGGTTTCCATTAGCTGATATAAGGGATTTCCAGGATAAATTGTTTAAAATGTAGTATACTAGTTTTGTGTAAGAAGAGGGAAATAAGGTATATATTAGCAAAAGGAAATACAGGAAGAGTAAATAGAAATGAGTAAAAAGTGTTACTGTGGGGTAGAAGGGATAAGATGGGAGTGAGACTTCTTTAAGTACATTTTTTGGTATAGTTTTGGCTCTTGAACTGTGGAAATATTTTACATATTCAGAAACATGTAATAGGGATTTTTAAAAACCCTAAAATTGAATACAAACATAAATAAATGAACCTTTGTATATTAAATTGATAACTACAACCACACAAAAAACAAATACAAGAATTCAAGTAAATTTCGAACAAGTTCATTGACTTCCTAAGAATAAAAGAATACAAAATTCTTTGCATGGTCACACACTGATGCTTAAATGTTTCAGTATCTAATATGGCCACAGAAGTCTTGATAACTAGTCATTTTTTTCCATCTTTAGAACCCTACATGGGAACAACCAAATCCAACAGATCTTAAGCTAGTGTGTGTATATGAATGAACACTCCCAAAAGCTTTATACCTGAATGCTATCCATCTGTTTTGGATCGTATATTGTATTTTTAAAATGTATTTATGCTTTGATTCATAGTAACTTCTCATATTATGAAATTGATTTGCATTGACACAAACTATAAAAAAAAAATAGGTGAGAGATCAAAAAAAAAAAGGAACTACAAAAATATCTTGAACTTAACCTATTAGATGCGTGGTCGATAATGGTTTTGGTGTAGTAATTCTAAAATTCTTTTGCTATTTTTGTATAAAAGATAGAAAAAAAATGAATAAATCCATAGCCATTGGGAGCCAGAGACAGTCCTGTGATTAAAGGGAGAGGATGTGGAATGGGGAAAGGCGAGGAAGAACCCTAATGTGCTGGATTTGTACTGGAGGTATTAGTATGAACACATGATTTTTTTTTTTTAAATCAACTTTATTGAGGTATAATTTATCTACTACAAAACTACAGATTTTCAGTGTATATTTGAATTAGTTTGTAACCACTAACCCAAGTTAAGGTCTTCCACATTCCCAACACTCCTCTGTACCAAAGCCGCAGCCCATCTAAGGCAGTCTGCTCTGATTTCTCTAATCATAGATTTGTTATACCTGTTCTAGGACGTCATATAAATGGCACCATACAGCATGTCTGGCTTCTTTTACTCAATATAATATCTATGAGATGCATCCCGATTGCATCCATTCATTTTTGTTGTTGAAAAACAGTCTATTGTGCAAATATACTAAAATGTATTTATCCATTCTTTGGCTGATGGACAGATTGTTTCCATCTTGAGCTATTGTGAATCAAGCTGCTACAACTTTCATCAAATCTTCTGGTTGGGTATGTTTTCAATTCTCTTGGATAAATGCCTAGGAGTGAGACCGTTGGGTCATAAAGCATTGTATATTTAATTTTACAAGAAATTGCTAATCTGTTTTCCAAAGTGGTTCTAGTATTTCACACTTCCATCAGTGATGTATGCAAGTTCTAGTTGCTCCATATTCCTCACCAGCACCTGGTATTGTCAATCTTTTCAATTGTAATTCTGATATACATGAAGTAGTATCACATTGTGTTTCAATTTGCATTTTCCTAATGTTGAACATCTTTTCATGGGCTATTTTGTCATTTGTATATTTTCTTTGGTGAAGTGTTTTTTCAAATATTTCACTGGGTTGGTGAAATCTTTAAATTAGGTTCCTTGGCTTCATATTTTTAAGTTGTAAGAGTTCATGATATATTCTGGATACACAGCTTTTGTCAAATACATGTATTGTGTATGTTTTCTTATAATCTGAGCTTACCTTTTCATTTTCTGAGTGGTATTTTTTTAAAGAACCAAAAAATATTTTATTAAAATAAATCTTGATAAAATCCAATTTATCATTTTTTGATGGCTAGTGTATTTTATACCCTAAGAAATATTTACCTACCCTAGAGTAACATATATTTTATCTTATTTTTTCTAGGTTTTTAAAGTTTCACCTTTTACATTTAAGTCTAAGATCTATTTTAAATCAATTTTTGTGTATGATGTGAGGTAGGGGTCAAGGTCATTTTCCAAAAATACAGATATCCAGTTCTAGCACCAGGTGTTGAAAGACTTATTTTACCCATTTAATTACACTGGTACCTTTGTTAAAAATTAACTGCCCATATCAGTGTGGGCCTATTTGCTAAACTTTCTATTCTGTTCCATTGATACATGTCCATCTTTATCCCAACATAAGACTGTCTTGATTTGTAAACGTTTAAATTCAATAGTCCTCCAAATTCATTCATCTTTTTGAAAACTGTGTTTGCTGTGCCTTTGTATTTCCTATATATCTCAGAATCTACTTGTTAATTAAAAAAAATTAGCTTCGATTTTTATTGGAATTACAAAGATTCTATAAATCAAATTGGGCTAACTGTCACCTTAACAACATTGATACACCAAACCATGAACCTGGTATAGGTTTACATGCATTTAGTCTTCTTTGGTTTCTTTAATTTCATTAGCAACGTTTTATAGTTTTAAGGACAGAAGTCTTGCCTGTCCAGTTAAATTCATTCCTAAGAATTTTTTTGGTGGGAAAATATATATAATATTTATCATTTGAACCATTCAGCAGCATTAACAGCATTCACAATATTGTGCAACCATCACCACTATCTATTTCAAGAACTTTTTCATCATCCCAGACAGAAATTCTTTACCCATTAAGAAATAACTTCCCATTTCCCCTGTCTTTCAGCCCCTTATAACTTCTAATCTATTTTTGAATCTATGAATTCATATATTCTAGATATTTCATATATGTGGAATCATATTTGTCCTTTTGTGTCTGGCTTATTTCACTTGGAATAATGTTTTCAAGATTCATCCATGTTGTATGACAGCACTTTATTCCTTTTTATGTGTGAAAAAATATTTCATTGTATATATGTATATATATAACACCTTTTGTTTATCCATTCATTTGTTGATGAACACTTGGATTATTTCCACCTTTTGGCTACTTGTGAACAATGCTGCTATGAATGATGGCGTACCAAGTATCTGTTTGAGTCCCTATGTTTCTAAGAATTTTATCTCTGCACACCAGTGTATATGGGTTTAAAAATAATTACCAGCCCCAATGTCCACTGGGAGATAAACGAATAAGCAAAATGTGTTATAGTCATACAATGAAATATCATTCAGTCATAAAAAGTAATGAATTTTTAAAAAATTCATTTTCCCATTGTTTGCTGCTAGAATATAGAAACACAATTTACTTTTTTTCCCAAGCCAAACTGTATCCAGCTTTATTAAAGATAGTTTTCATAAACAATCATGGTATTTCAGACAGGATATGGCAGACAATCATTAACAGAATACAACAACTTTCAAACTCCCTTCTTCAATGGACTACCAAAATCAGAATGCCACTATAGAACCCAATGAAGTCTTCACCTGATGCTCTGAACAAGGAAAGTTTAGAGTGAGGGTTGACATTTTCACATTTAGCATGTTGTTTGACCACTTTTCATGAGCCAATCTTGACTTTCAGGAAATAAAATGAAAATGGCAGAATTATCAGTTTGAAGATCCACGAACTAAACAAGGGCTCGATGCTCTTTTGTGGGATGCCATCACAGGGGCATAACTGTAAAGTCCAGATTGCCTGACATTATCAGGCCCCAACAGATTTAAGGGAGTCAACTCTATGCTGAAGGCTGAGTGGGAGAAGAGGACATAACAAACTTTAGTTTTTCCATATCATGAGACATTTGTGCCAAAATGGTTAATGTGTATTAACATCAGGGAATCCAATATCCTGGGATTAAAGAAGTCTCTCAAAACTAGAGGGGAAAGGTGTTTTCTCTCCTATTAATCCAGCTTTGGAGATATTCTATTAGTGACAATTGCCCCTTCCCCAAAAAACAACAATGAAGGATTTTGTGTACTAACAGCATAGCTTTAAAAAAAAGTAAAACAAAATTCTGCATTTTCATAAAATTTGATACAAAATATTATTTAAACTGTGCAGTCACCAGACATACAGTTATAAAAAATGCACACACTTCGCCTGCCATCTTCAGCATCTTTGCCTTTTTGTGCCTGGTAAGTTTTGGCATCTCCAGTTTCTGCAGGGTTATTCCCATCCTTGCCACTATCAGTTTTCCTCTATTTCCCTTTGGATACCTTCTCTCCCTTCTTTGCAGGGGCCTTTTTAGGCTTGGGTTCTGGCTTTGGAGGAGCACGTTTAGCACATAACCTTGCAGCGGATCTTCTCTGTGGTTTGTCTTTTACCTTGGTTTTACCTCCTTTAGAATCCCCTTCACCCTTCCTCTTGGGCATGGTGGCAACGATGGTAGGATATAGGCGCTGGACACAGGGATGCAGTGGTATGCCTTCTTTGGTTGGTCCAGAGGTCGTTCTCACCTCTTCACATTTACAATTGATTTTTGTACATTGACTTTGTGTTCTATGACCTTGCTAAATTAATTTATTTATTCCAGTAGTCTTTTAAAACAGATTCCTTTGAATTTGGGAAAGATTCCCTTTTGGTAGAGCCACGTGAAAGCCAACAGACGCCTCCATGTTCACCATGTGCCCTTCCAGCTAAGAGAGGAACGTTGAACATTGTTGGCCTTCTTGAACCAAGGTATTGTTCCCCGGATGCCTTAAATTGGACATGTCTATGGGTTTGTTTTAATTGGGACATTTTCTCGGCCTTGGAACTGTAAACTAGCAACTCATTAAATTCCTCCCTTTAAAAGCCATCCCGTTTCTGATATACTGCATTCCGGCAGCTAGCAAACTAGAACATAGGCTCTGCAACACACTGTTGAATGTGGCTCCCTCTGAAGGAGGAAGCAAGAGTGCATTAAGTGGGGCTTTAAACTTTTTGCTCTTTACTTCCATCATTTATGTAATCAGCATGCTTACTCTTGAAAATTCAAGATATTAAACAAGAAGTAGGGCGGGCCACGGTGGCTGAGCAGGCAAGAATGCTTGCCTGCCATGCCAGAGGACCCGGGTTCAATTTCCGGTGCCTGTCCATGTAAAAAAAAAAAAAGATGTAAAACGACCGTCCAGACATGACTCCCAGGGGTGTGGACCTTCCTGGCAATGTGGGACAGAAATCCTGGAATGAGCTGAGACTCAGCATCAAGGGATTGAGAAAACATCCAGAATGAGCTGAGACTCAGCTTCAGGGGATTGAGAAAACCTTCTTGACCAAAAGGGGGGAAGAGTGAAATGAGACTAAATAAAGTGTCAATGGCTGAGAGATTCCAAACAGAGTCGAGAGGTTATCCTGGAGGTTATTCTTACGCATTAAGTAGATATCACCTTGTTGTTCAAGATGTAGTGGAGAGGCTGGAGGGAACTGCCAGAAAATGTAGAGCTGTGTTCCAGTAGCCATGTTTCTTGATGATTGTATAATGATATAGCTTTCACAATATGACTGTGTGATTGTGAAAACAAGATGCTCCTTTTATCTACCTTATCAACAGACGAGTAAAACATATGGAATAAAGATGAATAATAGGGGGAACAAATGTTAAAATAAATTTAGAGTGAAATGCTGGTGATCGGTGAGGGGGAGGAGTGGGGGGTATGGTATGTATGAATTTTTTTCTGTTTATTTCTTTTTCTGAAAAGATGCAAATGTTCCAAGAAATGATCATGATGATGAATATGCAAAAAAAAACAAAAACAAAAAACAGATTCCTTCGGATTTTTTACATAAACAATCATGTCCCCTGTAAATAAATAACTTTCCTTCTTCCTTTTCAATGTATTTTTTATTTTTCTTGCCTCAAGTACCTCCAGTACAATGTTGAACAGAGTGCTGAAAGTGGATATCCTTTCCTTTACCCTATCTTATGGGAAAAAGTTTAATAGATCACAATTTAATATGATACTAGCTTTAAGATTTTTTAGGAAGTTTAAGTTTTGCTCTCTATCAAATTAAGGAAGCTCCCTTTATTCCTAGTTTGCTGAGAGTTTTTAAGATAATCAAATGACTTTTCTCTTTTATTCTGTTAATGCATCAATATGTATCAAATTGATTAACTTTTGAACAACGTAACGACCTTGCATTCTTGTAGTGAATATTTGATCATAATCTTTGTTTTTCTATTGCTGGATTTTATTTGCTAATATTTTGCTGAGAATTTTGCTTCTATGTTCATAAGAGATTGACCTGTAAATTTTTCTTGCAATGTCTATTTTTAATGTTTTATTAACAAGGTTTGCAGGCCTCATATAATGAATAGGAAAGTGTTCTCTTTTTTTTTTTTTTTAAAGGAGTTTGTATAAGGTTGGTATTTTCTTTTCCTTAAATGTTTGACAAAATTAACCATGACACTGTCTGCACCTGGAGTTTTCTTTGTGGGAAGAATTTTTAATTACAAATTCTATGTCTTTAATAACTACAGGGATATTGAGATCTTTATATCTTTTTGTGTCAGTACCAGTAAGTTGTTTTTCAAAAATCTGCTCATTTCATCTCAATTGTCAAATTCATGGGCATAAAGTTCTTCATAGAATCCTTTATTATCTCTTTAATGTCTAACAATTCATAATGGTATCCACTCTTTTATTCCCAATAATTGGTGTTTTAGTTTGTTAAATGCTGCCAGAATGCAATATATCAGAAATGGAATGGCTTTTAAAAAGGGAATTCATTATATTACAAGCTTATAGTTCTGAGGACATAAAAATGTCCACACTAAGACTCAAGAAAGGCCAATGTCTGTTACATGGGAAGGCACATGGCTGGCATCTGTTGGTCCTTGTTCCCAACTCATTTGCTTTCAGTTTCTAATGCCAGTAGTCTCCTCTCTAAGAGTCTGTGGGCCTTCAATTAGCTCCTCTGTGATACAACTCTGGGTTCTGGCTTGCTTAGCACCTCATGGGAAGGTATGGGGACATCTGCTGGGCTCTGTATCTCCAAACATTTGTATCTAGGCATCTATTCTCTCTGTCGGCACTCAAGCATCTCCAAATGTTTGCCTCTCTGTTGGCTCTGAAGCAACTGTGTTCTTTTCAAAATGTCTCCCCTTTTAAAGAATTCCAGTAAACTAATCAAGACCCACTTTGAAGAGTCACATCTCCATTGAATCAAAGATCACATCCACAATTGAGTGGGTCAGTCTCCATGGAAACAATCTAATCAGAGGTTTCCATCCTACAATACACAAAACTTTCAAACCAGCAAATTGGTAATACAATTTTCTTAGCCAGTCTTGATAGAGACTTACCAATTTTATCAATTTTTTTAAATAGCCAACTTTTGGCTTTGCTAATTTTCTTTATACATTATTTTCTATTTTATTAATTTCTGCTCTACATTATTTCCTTCCTTTGGGTTTAACTTGTGTTTCTAACTTCTTTTCTTTTATTGAGCTATAATTCACATAACAAATTCACCATTTTAAAGTGTACAATTCAATGGCTTTCAATATCTTCAGTATGCACCCCAGAAAGAAACCCTGTGCCTATTAGCAGTCAGTCCTAATTGTGCCTTCTTCCATACTCTGACAATCACTGATAAATACTTCAAGTCTGTGGATTTGTCTATTCGGAACATTTCATGTAAGTGGAATCAAACAATATATGGTCTTTTTGTGTTAGGCTTCCTTCAGTTAGCATAAGGTTTTCAAGGTTCATCCATGTGTAATTAGTTATGGTCAGATAGTATTCCATTGTATGGACATACCACATTGTTTATCCATTCATTAGCTGGTAGACATTTGAGTTGTTTCCATTTTTTTTTACTATTATTAATAATGCAACTATCAACAATTATGTACAAGTTTTTGTATGAACACTGTTTTCTATTCTCTTGGGTATACAACTAGGAATGGAATTGCTAAATCATGGTAATTCTATTATTAACTGACTGAGGAACTACCAAACTTTTTGTAGTTCATTAAAAAAAAACATACAATATTGATTTTAAACCTTTCTATTTTTTGTATGCAGATGTTTAAAGTTATACACTTTCTTCTAGGTACTTCTTCAGCTGTACCACACAAATTTTGATATGCTATGCTTTTATCACAGTTCAGTTGGAAACATTTTCTAATTTTGTACGTGTTTTCTTCTTTGATGCTTAGTTAATTAGAAATATATTTTTAATTTCCAAATATTTAGGGATTTTCTAGTTATGTTACGTGGTAACTCAGGGGTCAGGACCCCTTCCTTTAGGGAACAAAACAGAAAAGAAAAAAGCCTTAAGCATGTAGCAGCCTGCATGACTACAGCACAGACACAGAAGATAAACAGACCACCCTTCCTCTCAAGGGGGAAAGAATGTATTGTCAAAGGCGTTAATACTCCCCTCCCCTAATCACTGTTGGTAACCAACTCATGAGACTTGCTGAAACTCCACTGTAACCAAATCTTGTGAGACTCTGCTGAACTTGATAAGCCACTCCCTTCCTCCTGTTTGCCCAGATCACTGACTTCTATTTTGCAACTAGCTGCCATTGGGAAGGATCTTCTCCTGTTAGTAAATGCCTAATTAAAACTCATGAGTAACTCTCTGCCTACCGTGTTCTTTGGTCTTGGGGCTATGCTGGGTTGGGACATTTGGCGAGCCATCCAAGATATCAAAGAGCTGCCAGCCATAAAAGATATATGATTACTGGCAAATTCTGGGATGGCCTGTAACATCCATGTAGGGAGGGGTGGCTACCCTTCTAGATGAATGGGGACCACTGAGGGAGTATGCCATTTCAGAAAAAGCCAGGATTAGAGATGGAGTTATCTAGAAAGGGTCTGTGGAAAGTCCTATAGCCTGATGGTTTTGGTCTTTGTGTTCTACACGGAAAATCAACAATTTTTTTGCTAGATTTTATTTGTGTGAATGGATCCACTGCAAATCTGAACTAAAAGGGACAGAAAAGGGACAAATTGAAGGAAAAATGGCTTCAGAGGCAGAACTATGGAAGCTAAGGTCTGGAGCCAGGAAATCTTGGGCCAGGAGAGTTGACCCACCCATACACATGGAGAGGATGAGTTTACCCCAGAGGCAGAGGGCAGGCCTTCCACATCATTTCTCAGGAAGAGTTTTGCTGCCCCCGGCCTTGAAAAGGATAGAAAGCATAAAGTGGGGATTGAGGGGAGTCTGGCTGCTACCCTGTTGTTCTGGAGGGGTTGAACATGTGACCCAGATATGACAGGGATCTTCGGGTGCTGCCTTGAAGCTTGGGTAGAGCTGAGAGAAAGGTGGTCCCCACATGTGCCCCAGGGTTGCAACTCTCACCCCAATGTCTGGGGAGAGCAGCGCTGCTGCATAGGTCCTAGGAAATGGTGGGACTGCTGCTTTTGAAAGCCCCAAGGATACATGACTCTCAGACTTTGAAACCTAAAGGCATTTGCCCTGCAGGTTTTCAGAATTGTTTGGGTTCAGTGACCCCTATGTTCCTTCCTATTTCTCCCTATGAAAATGGGGGTATTTATCCTATGAATGTTCTTCCTTTGTATATTGGCAGCAGACAGATCTAAGTTTTACAGGTCCAGAGTAGAATTTT
This sequence comes from Tamandua tetradactyla, assembly GCF_023851605.1. NCBI lineage: Eukaryota > Metazoa > Chordata > Mammalia > Pilosa > Myrmecophagidae > Tamandua > Tamandua tetradactyla. The sequence continues at coordinate 7,058,508 of NC_135335.1, forward strand.
GCCTTAGGACAGATCATGGCTGTAACTGATCTTGATGAGATTTTGTACTGGTTTTGACTTTGTGTTGTATTTATATCGTTACTGAAATGATTTACGGTTTTGTGATATTGTAATGAAATGAATGTATTTTGTATATGTAAAGAACATGCCTTTTTGGGATCCAGAGGGTGGAATGTGCTGATTTGAAATTGTTGTGTACCCCAGAAAAGCCATGTTCTTTAATCCTGAGTTAATACCGTAAGATGAGATCTTGTTGATTAAGTTCTTTCCATGAATACGTTACCCACCCAATTGTGGGTGGGACCTTTTGATTAGGTGGTTTCTGTGGAGATGTGGAAACCATTCAAAGTGGGGTAGCTTCCTGGAGTCCTTTAAGAGGGAACCATTTTAGAAAGAGCTTCAGAGCTGACACAGCCAGAGATCTTTCAAGGTGCAGGGCCCAGCAAATGTCACCATGTGTCTTCCCATGAGATGCTAAGCAAGCCAGAACCTGGAGAGAGTCAAGGGAAGCCAAGAGATGAAATCCAGCCTGGAGACACCAAGGAAGAAATTCCCACAGGAAACACTGGCTGAAAGCAATGGTGCCCAGGAGCAAGGGACCAGTGGATACCAGCCAGGTGCCTTCCCAGCTGACAGGTGATCTGGATGGCATCAGCATTTCTTGAGTGAAGGTAACCTCTTGTTGTTGCCTTAATTTGGACATTTTCACAGCCTTGGAACTATAAACTTGCAACTTAATAAATTCCATTTTTAAAAGGCAATCAATTTCTGGTATATTGCTTTTTGGTAGCATTATCAAACAAAAACACATGGGAAGGACAATGGACAGTTACTGTGTTACCCCAAGAGTACCTTCACAGTCCCACTATTTGCCATGGCTTAGCTGCTCGAGACCTGAAACTGTGGAAGCCCCCACCTCCACCCACCAAATGTAATTATTTTCTATTACATCGATGATATTATGCTAACCAGTAACTCTTTTTCAGGACTAGAAACCACTATCTACACAGCGGTGACCCACCTTGAAAGCTGGGGATGGGTGGTAAATTGAGACAAATTAAAGGGACCTGGGGGCTCTATCAAATTTTTGGGTGTCGTCTAATCAGGTAATAGGTTAGACCTAGTCCTTCTGCTGTTGTTGGCAAAGTACAGAATTACCCCACTTCACACACTGCCAAGCAGTTAATGGCTTTTCTTGGTTTACTGGACTTTGGAGACTGTTTATACTTCACTGGGCACGAATTTTAAAATCTCTGTATACTCTAGTTCACAAGGGGAAGGCTTGGGAATGGGATACTCTGCAGCAGGCTGCTTTTGAAAAGTCCAAATGAGCTACAGCACAAGCACAAGCTTTAAGGGAGGTGGACTAAGAGCGGTGGACTCAGATATGTGTCTTGTAAATTGTATGTGGCCGGTACAGATACTGGCTTTGGGTGGGATTTGTGGCAACAGCAACAGGCAAAACATGTACCTTTTGGCTTCTGGTCTCAGTTATGAAAAGGGGCAGAACTAAGATATAGCCCTCTGGAAAAGCAGTTATGTATGGCCTATCATGCCCTGCTACAAGTTGAAGAGCTGACTCAGAAATGTCCTGTGACTTTACGAATGGTCATCTCCATTCAGAGGTGGGTACGTGACACTGCTAACAAGGCCCACTCAGGAAGTGCTCAATTTAGCCTGCTGACAAAGTGGAAAGCTTATCTCCTGCAATGCAGCATCTTTAATAGCAGTGCTCTAAATGAAGAAATGCATGACATTTTAGGCTCAGTTTCTTATGTGGAAGAACAATGTTTACCCCTCCCTGCTGATCCTCCCAAGGTGGTTACCCCTACACCCAAGGTTGATGGATGTGGAAGTATACCTGACTACACATGGTATACTGATGGATCAGCACATGGGCAACCCGTTACCTGGATGACCATGGCTGTCTAACCTAGTAGTGATATCATCTCGTGGAAGACTGGAACTATGCACAGAATGGTCAGTGGGCTGAACTGAGGGCTATGTGGCTGGTCATCAACCATGAGCAAGGAGACGTACTAATCCCTGGTACTGATAATTGGGCTGTATACTGAGGCTTGATGGTGCGGATGGTCACAAGAACAGTGGACTATCATCAGCTGCCCCTTCGGTAGAAGGAGATGTGGGAAGACGTCTGGACTGCTTGCCACAAGTATGAGGTAACTATTTTCCATGTTTCTGCCAATAACACTGATTCTTCACCAGGCAACCACTGAAGCACATGCTCCGCAAAAGTTTGTAGCCTAGATAAGCAAGCTGTGATATATACATACGATGGAATATTATGCAGCTGTAAGACAGAATAAAGTCATGAAGCATGTAACAACATGGATGGACCATAAGGACATTATGCTGAGTGAGATTAGCCAGAAACAAAAGGACAAATATTGTATGGTTTCACTGATATGAACTGACATTAGTGAATGAACTTGGAGTATTTCAGTTGGTAACAGAGAACATCAGGAGATAGAAATAGGGCAGATTTTGGGTAATTGGAGCTGAAGGGATACATATTGTGCAACAGGACTGATTGTAAAAATTCAGAAATGGATAGCACAATACTACCTAACTGTAATACAATAATGTTAGTCATTGAATGAAGCTGAATGTGAGAATGATAGAGGGAGGAGGCCTGGGGGGCACAAAAATCAGAAGGAAAGATAAACAATAAAGACTGAGATGGTATAATCTAGAAATGCCTAGAGTGTATAATGATAGTGACTAAATGTGCAAATTTAAAAATGTTTCTGCATGAGGAAGAACAAAGGAATGTCAATAATGCAGGGTGCTGAAAGTAAATGGTAATTCACATTTTAAAACTTTAATTTATGTGCAAGACTAAAGCAAAAAATGTTTATTTGGTACAAAATTTATAATTTGACTAGTGCATCTCCTAATATAACTTATGTGGACAGCTTACTTGAACACCATAGTACTTGGAACCTTGCGTAGGGCATGAGATTTTGTAGGTTTGTCCAGAGTGATCCCCAGATAAATCCCAGAGCAATTTGAACAATGAATAGGGAAGTATTTGCAGAGTCCCCTAGGGGGAATGGTGAGAAAGGGGGAAAATTCAACTTCCCCAAGTGGAGAATTCTTGATATTCTCACAGGCAGTGGGGACAGCCAAAGCAATAGGCTGAGCCTCCAATCTTGGGGTTTGTTCATATGAAACTTAATCCTGCAAAGGATAGGCTAGTCCTACTTAAAATTAGGCCTAAGAGTCACCCTCAAGAGAACCTCTTCTGTTGCTCAGATGTGGCCTCTCTCTCTCAGCCGACACAGCAAGCAAACTCACTGCCCTCTCCCTCTCTAAGTGGGACATGACTCCCAGGGGTGTGGACCTTCCTGGCAATATGGGACAGAAATCCTAGAATGAGCTGGAACTCAGCATGAAGAGATTGAGAAAATCTTCTCCATCAAAAGAGAAAAGAGCAAAATGAGACAAAACAAAGTGTCAGTGGCTGAGAGATTTCAAACAGTCGAGAGGTTATCCTGGAGGTTATTCTTATGCATTAAATAGATATCACCTGTTTAGTTAAGGTGTAATGGAGAGGCTGGAGGGAACTGCCTGAAAATGTGGAGCTGTGCTCCGGTGGCCATGCTTCTTGAAGTTAATTGTATGATGATATGGCTGTCACAGTGTGACTATGTGGTTGTGAGAGCCTTGTGTCTGATGCTCCTTTTGTCGACTTTATCAACAGACAAGTAAAACATATGGATCAAAAATAGATAAATAATAGGGGAAACAAACATTAAAACAAATTAGTAGACTGAAAAGCTGGTGATTGGTGAAGGGGCAGGGTAAGGGGTATGGTATGTATTAATTTTTTTGTTTTCTTTTTATTGCTTTTTCTGAATTGATGCAGACGTTCTAAGAAATGATCATGATGATGAATATACAACTATGTGATGATAGTGTGAGTTATTGATTATATAACAAGAATGGAATGATCATATGATAAGAATGTGTTTATATGTGGTTATGTATCATAAACAAAAAATAAATTAAAAAAAAACTAAAAGTGAAAAAAAATTTGTAGCCTAGAGCCAGCATCACATGAGGCTGCTGAATAGTTACACAGGAAACAGGGCACCGAGGGTACCAGACTTAGTGGAGTTTGGTGCAGCAATTTTGGTTGCCCAACATGAGGCAGCAGTTAAAGGAAGTTGTGCATCTTACCCCTCCTACTCACTATGCCAGCTGTTTTAGTTTGCTAACACTGCTGGAATGTAATATACGAGAAATGAGTTGGCTTTTATAAAGGGGATTATGCTGATTTGAAAGTATTATGTACCCTAGAAAAGCCATGTTTTAATTCTGATCCAGTCTTGTGGGAGCAGCTGGTTCTTTTAACCCTGATTTGATACAGTACGTTGGAAACTTTTGATTAGTTATCTCTGTGGCGATGTGACGCACCCAATTGTGGGTGTGATCTTTTAATTAGGTGGAGATGTGACTCCACTCATTCCAGGTGGGGCTTGATTAGTTTACTGGAGTCCTTTAAAAGAGAAACATTTTGGAGAGAGCCAGAAATGACAGAAGTCTCTGAGCTGACAAAAACTTCACAGCAGCGTTGACACAGATGCAGAGAAATGGAGAGCAGAGACAAGGATGTTTGGAGATACCTGGAGTCCAGAGCCATCACCATGAGATGTTAAGCAAGCCAGAAGCTGGAGAGAGCCAAGGGAAGCCAAGAGATGAAAGCCAGCCCTGGAGAAGCAAAGTGAGGAACCCTCACAGGAACAGAAGCTGAAGGCAAGGAAGCCCAGGAGCAAGGGACCAGCAGATGTGAAGGTAACCTCTTGTTGGTGCCTTAATTTGGATACCTTCACTTCTAAATTCCTCTTCATAAAAGTTGTTCCATTTCTGGTATACTGCATTCCAGCAGCTTTCAAACTGACACAGGGATTTATTAAGTTACAAATTTACAGTTCTAAGGCCATAAAAATGTTCAAATTGAAGCATTCAGAAAAAGATACCTTGACTCAAGAAAGGCAGATGGCAAATGGACCATCTGTCAGCTGGGAATGCACATGGCTCGTGTCTGCTGGTCCTTTGGCTTCTGGTTTCAAACAGCTTTCCTGGGGGTATACTGCATTTCCAGCAGCATTTAACAACTTAAAATATCCCTCACAGCACCCCTTCCCCAGGAACACTTTTGTCTATGAGTAGAAATTTGGGTTGTATTCAATTAGATCCGCAAGATTTGCTTCTCATAGTTACCCATAAGCATCTTTCTTTTCACCCTTTGCTACCCATAGCATTGTAGCAAATACTTTTTCGCAATAGGCTTCCTCAGTAAACTATACACACAATAAATCTCAATGCTGAGGGTGCATGAACTGCCACTGTTGAGTAGCCTGCCTTGGACTGTGACTCCTCTGAACTGGACTAAGTGGAACACCCTGCTAGCCTGGTAGAATTCTCCACCTTGGAAAATCTGGAAAAGAATCTTCTCACTTAAAATTAACTCACAAGTTTTATCAATTGTCAGTTAAATGGTTTAATTCCCTTACTTGGCCATTGTGGCATCACTTTATGGAGTTGCTATCTCTGTATGGGGGACTCCTAGTGTTCTGTTGTTTCTATTACACTGCTTTTGTGGAATATGGATGTGATGTCTGTCCTATGATCAATGCAGACTGCTGGGGGGGGGGGCTGCGGCAACCAGGGGTCAGGACCCCCTCTCTTAGTGGGGGAAAATATGAAGCCTTAAGCAAGTAGAAGCCTGTATGACCACATCACAGATATTAAAGGTCAACAGAACCACCACCACCACCACCTTCCCCCACAAGGGGAAAGAATGTATTGTCAAAAGCACTAAAAGTCTCCTCCCCTAATCACTGTTTTTAACCTATTCTCATTAGACTATGCTGAAACTACATTGTAACCAAATCTCATGAGACTCTGTTTAACTTTATAAGCTACTCCCTTCCTCTTGCTTGTGTGGATCACTGACTTTCATTTCCCAACTGGCCACCATTGAGAAGGATCTTCTGTTAGTAAGTCCCTAATTAAAATTCATGGGTGTGTTCTCTGGTTCTGGGGCTATGCTGGGTTTTATTATCATTTATTTCTAATTCAATTCCATTGTGATCAGAAAGGATACTCTGCAAGATTTTAATCTTTTGAAATTTATTGAGACTTATTTTATGGCCCAGGATATAATGTAACTTGATGAGTGTTGTGTGCATGTTTGGGGGGAAAAACGTGCATTCTGTAGTTATTTAGTGGAATTGCTTCAATATCAATTAAATCAAGTCAGTTGGTAATATTATTCAGATTGTCTATACCCTTATAGCTATTGTCTAGCTTATCTATCAATTACAAATAGAGGGGTTTTCAAATCTCTGTGATTGTGTATTTGCCTATTTCTCTTTAGTTCTGTCAGATTTTACTTCATATTTTTAGCTTGGTTATTAGGTGCAAATACATTTTGGATTATTTTCCTGTTGAATTAACCCATTTCTGATTTTGAAATGTTTCTCTTTATTTCTGCCATTACTCCCTGTCTTGAAGTTTACTTTATCTGATAATCATACCAGCTTTCTTGTACTTTCCATTTACAAAGCATATCTTTTCTTTATTCTTTTACTTTCTACTTATCTATGGTTTTTAAATTGAAAGTATGTCTCTTTTAGACATTATATAATTGGGTCTTGATTTCTTTTATCCTGTCTCATAATCTCTGCCTTTGAATGCTCATATTTAGTGGAATTATTACTATGGCTAGATTTAAGTCTAACATCTTGCTATTTGTTTTTTATTTGCCCCACACTATTTTTGCCCTGCTGTTCCTCTTTTCCTGCCATCGTTCATAAGACAGAATGTTTCTAATATATTTTATTTCTTCAGTCTGCTTTACAGCTAAACCTCTTTTTATTATTTTAATCGTCACTCTAGAGATTACAATATGTATATTGAATTTATCACAGCCTAATTGAGCTTCCTCTCTCTTCACAAATATAAGAACCTTATGTAATATAATTCTATGTATTCTCCACGCTTTTTACTATGATTATTATATATTTACTTCTACATATGTCGTTACTTATATACCTTACAATGATATTAGTATTGCTGTAAATAGTCATTTGTATTTTACAGAAGTTAAGGAAAGAAAAAAAAATAGCTGGTCTTTCATATTTACCAGATATTTGCTATTTCTGTGGCTCTTCATTCCTTTCTATAGCTCCAAGTTTCAGATTTCCTTTTAGCCTTTCTCATAAAATTGCTGGCAATAAATTCTCTCCACTTTCATTTTTGCTGGAAAGGTCTTTATTTTCTTCTCATTTTGAAGGATATTTTCAATGAATAAAGAATTCTAGATTAAAACTCTTCTTCTGTCAGCACTTCAAAGGAATGAGTCCACTGTCTTCTGTCCTCTATTCTTCATACCACTGTTCTTTTCTGAGTAATGTGTCTCTCTTTTCTGCTGCTTTCAAGATTTTTTTCTTTACCTTTAGTTTTCAGCATCTTCACTATACGCTCCTAGTCTATGTGTGACTATCTTTCTTTTTTTTAGGATTTTTATTAATTTGTTTATTTAACAAATAATTTTATTTATTTATTTATTTCAAACATAGCATACAAACATGAACATTCTTACCATATGATAATTCCATTCTTAGTATATAATCAGCAACTCACAATATCATCACATAGGTGTATATTCATCACCATGATCATTTCTTAGGACATTTGCATCAATTCAGAAAAAGAAAAAAACTCATACATACCATACCCCTTACCCCTTCCTCTCATTGACTGCTAGTATTTCCATCTACCCAATATAGTTTAGCCTTTGTTTCCCCTATTTTTTTTCTATACCCCTTACCACTCCCTTTCATTGATGACTAGCATTTCAATCTACTAAATTTATTTTAACATTTGCTCCCCCTGTTATTTTTTTTAATCCATATGTTTTACTCATTGGGCCACACTGTAGACAAAAGGAGCATGAGAGACAAGGTTTTCACAATTACACACTGCGACTGTCTTTCTATTCTTCCTGATTGGGGTTCACCAAGCTTTTTCAATCTATAAATGAATGTTTTTCATAAAATTTCGCTCTCCTCTCCTTCCGGAACTCCAAATACATATGTCAGACTGTCTGATTTTGCCGTACAGGTCACAGAATTTCTGTTAATTTCTTTTCAATATTTTTTTTGGGGATGCATGGTCCAGGAATTGAACCCAGGTCTCCCGCATGGAAGGTGAGCATTCTACAACTGAATCTTTTCAATATTTTTAATCTCTGATTTTCAGATGACATCATTTTTCTGGATCTATCTTCAAATTCAGACCTTTACTTCTTCCAAGCTGCTTCCCCCTCCTCCTCCTCTTTCTACTCCTGCAATCTTCTGTTAAGCCTATCCAATGCATTTTCCATTTTCAAACTTGCACTTTTCAGTTGTAGAATTTCCATTTGGCTCTTTTTTACAGGTTCAATTTGCCTGTTAAGATTCCCTGTTAACAAGTGAATAAAAAAGTACTTGCAAAGTCCCCTTCGGGGAATGGTGAGAACGGGAAAATTCAACTTCCCCAAGTTGAATTCTTGATAGTCTCACAAGCAGTGGGGACAACCAAAGCTATAGGCTGAGCCCCCAGTCTTGGGGTTTCTTCATATGAAACTTAACCCCACAAAGGATAGGTCAAGCCTACTTAAAATTAGGCCTAAGAGTCACCCCCAGGAGAACCTCTTCTGTTGTTCAGATGTGGCCTCTCTCTCCAGCCAACACAACAAGCAAACTCACCACCCTCTCCCCCGGTCTACGTGGGACATGACTCCCAGGAGTGTGGACCTTCCTGGAAACATGGGAAAGAAATCCCAGAAGAGCTGAGACTCAGCATCAAAGGATTGAGAAAAGCTTCTCGATCAGAAGGGGGAAGAGGGAAATGAGACCAAGTGTCAATGGCTGAAAGATTTCAAACAGAGTCGAGAGATTATCCTGGAGGTTATTATTATGCATCAAGTAGATATCATCTTGTTATTCAAGATGTAATGGAGAGGCTGGAAGGAACTGCCTGAAAATGTAGAGCTGTGTTCCAGTAGTCATGTTTCTTGAGGATGACTGAATAATGATACAGCTGTCACAATGTGACTGTGATTGTGAAAACCTTGTGTCTGATGCTCCTTTTATCTACCTTGTCAACAAAGGAGTAGAACATATGGAATAAAAATAAATAATAGGGGGAACAAATGCTAAAATAAATTTAGTTTGAAATGCCAGTGATCAATGAAAGCAAGGGGTAAGGGGTATGGTAGGTATGATCTTTTTTTTTTTCTTTCCTGTGTTCGTTATATTTCTTTCTCTATTGTCTTTTTATTTCTTTTTCTGAATTAATGCAAATGTTCTAAGAAATGATGACTATGCAACTAGGTGATGATATTGTGAATTACTGATTATGTGTGTTGTTTTATTTTGTTTTTTTTTTAATTAATAAATAAATTTTTAAAAAATAGCAACTAAAAAAAAAACAAAAAACTCTGCTCCACTGGCAACCCTTTGGCAGTAACTGTCTGCTAGGTTTTGCAAAGTCTCGCCCTGTGCATATGCAGCCCAGCCCTGAGCTAAGGATCCAGAAAGAACACACATATAGACTTATTGACATCCCCCTTCTGCACAGCTCCCTCCTTCCAGTACCCTACCCTGCAGCTACTTCATTAACCCTCAACTCTGATTTTTGCTTTATCACCACAGCAAAACTATTGTGCTCTGCATGGGCTCCACCTGTGTGTTATTATGGTCAGTAAATTGCCCAGGCAATTTACTGGTTCAGGGGCCAGGATTAATGTGTTTTCCTTTTCTCAGTAATCTCAATCCAGCTAACTGTTCAAAGTGTAATAACAGTTGCTTTATATATTCAATCCAGTTTTATAGCTGCTTATAATATAAGGTTTTTGCTCCCAATATACTTACAATATAATTGCTGCTCTGGCATGGTCAGATTAAATGATTAAATTTTTTTTCATTCCCTGTCCACTGAAAAGGTTTGGAAGCAATAAAACTCTAGTAGTAGTGAACACACATAGAACCCAACCTTAATTTCTAAATATCTTTTCCACTTAAAGTAAGTATGGGTTTCTCTGGACAAATGGTTGATCCCGGGTCTGGAGCTGGAAAAATCCAAGATACATCTGGAAAATTATGTTGTGTTAGAAAACAACAAAATGCTCAAGAACTAATAGAGGGAAAATTTGGGGAAGGTGGCAGATTAGGAAATTCCAGGAATTAGTCCCTCTACCAAAACAACTATTGACTGGCAGGAAGTGTCTGAATCAACTATTTGGGAACTCTGGAGTCTAGTCGAACATTGTACAGCAACCAGGGAAGAGCTGGAGGATTACTGTAAATGCCAGTGAATTTTATCCTCTGTGCGGTAGCTATCATCCTCTAACCCCCTCTAACCCTCTAACCCAGCTAGCTTGGGATATCGATGGGGGATATCAGTGGGGACTGCAGCCTTGGTTCCTGGTAGAGCTTGCTGATATCACAGTGGGCAATAAGGACCTTATTGGGAGTGGTGGTCTCTGATCAATCATCACTACTTTTGATTACCTACTTAAGATCACTAAACTAACAGAAATTAGGAAAACATTATCTGAACAAAATAAAGAGATAGAAATTATAAAAAGGAACCAAATAAACGTTGGAGTTGCAAATAAACAACGCACTTGGCAGATACAACAGTAGATTTGAAAAGGCAGAAGAAAGGATCACTGAACTTGAAGACAAGACATTTTAAATTATCTAGTGTGTGAAGATGGGAGAAAAAATAATGAAAAATGAACAGAGCCTTGGAGCCTTGTGAGACACCATCCCACATACCAACATTCATATCATTAGAATCCCAGAAGCACAGAGAGAGAGAAGGGAGCAGAAAAAGTATTGGAATGACTAATGGCCAAAAACTTCCCCAATCTTATGAAAGATATGAATATATAGATCAGGAGGCTCAACAAACTCCAAGCAGAATATACTCTTAGAGATCTTCACCAAAGCACATTATAGTGAAACCACCAAAATGCAAAAACAGAGAGGATTTTGAACATTAAGAGACAAGCAACTAGTGGTATATAAGGGATCCCCAATAAGATTAACGGTGGATTTCTCATAGAAACCATGGAGGCCAGAAGACAGTGGGATGGCATAATTAAAGTTCTTAAAGAAAAAAAAAAAAAAAGCAACTGAGAATTTTCTAGCCTGCATAATTATCTTTCAAAAATGAAGGAGAAGACTTCCAGAGGATGATGGAATATAATAGGCTCAGTTCTCCCCTTCTCCATAGAACTAGAGAAGTGGCAGAAAAATGACCAGGACAGTAGTTTCAGGGTGCCCAATGACCTAGGAGAGTCTTCTACACTATATACGGAGAAGCTGACAAATTGGCAGGGAGAGAATGGGGTGAATGGGCTCAGTCATGACTCCACTAGAGACAAGAGGCTGTGCCCAGGAAAGTGCCTGCTCCCGCAGCTAGCTTGGGATATCAGCCCCCTCAGCTCTGTAGTCCAGAGTTCCACTGGGGAATCCGGAAGTCAGCTGACTAGCTTTCTGTGCTCATAGAAACAATTCAGATAATGTACAGAGCCTATAGCTTTCCTTTCCACATGGAGTCCTGGAGCCCTTAAGAGTACACAGACAGGGAGGCAGGGATAAGGAAGCAAGCCACACTGCATCCCATGCCCCAGTACCAGTAGTGCATGATGCTCCCTGCAACCTGGCACCCTGTGCCCATGCACCCCACACTTGTGCCCCTCACGCCATACACCATACCCCCATGCCATAACCTGCCTCACCTTCACTCCCATGAGCTGTGCCCTTACCTCAGGGAACTGACCTCTGCCTCCGTGACCTGCCATGCACCCCATGCCACACCACATCCCACACCCTATGTCCCACTCCCTGTGTCTCCACCACACCATGCCCCATACTCCCTTGCCACACCCCTGCACCATGTGCCCTGTGCCTCCATTTCCCACCCCATGACCCCAAGCCATGCCCTATGCCCTCACTCCATCCCTCACTGTGCCCCATAGCCCTGTGCGCCATGCCCCATACCATGCCTAGCCAGCAGGTATTTCGACACTGGCTGTGGACAGGGACATAAATACCCAGTCCCACAGCCCAAGGTCATTCCAAGAAGGAGCCTGGGGGTCAACCCGCTGAGGTGCACACTGCCCACCCACAAGCCCTAGGGTTTATGGCTTTAGGAGCATGCCAGGACCAGCAGACCTGGCTAGAATTGCACCGGGTCTCCATCCAGCTCAGTTGGCTGCCGCAGTCAGGGAGAGGTGGGCCTGAGGGGAAGAGGAAGCCTAAGAGCACCATTTGCTAGGAAGAAACGCAAAGTGCAGTCTGGCAAACTGCCTATTTGTTCACCTTGAAATAGATCCTCAAGTAAAGCTGCATCCTCTGCATGAGGAACGGACTTTGGTTTGGTGGGGAATTACTGACAAACCAAGTACAAAAGGAGACCTTCAATGCAAACTCAAGCAAATACAAAACTTTAGATGACTAAGGGAAAACAATTTTCAAAATAACCCTAGCAAGATAATCAAATGCCTCAAAGCCAACAGAAAATCACAAAGCATATGAAGATGCAGGCAGCCAAATGACCAAATTAAAACATCAGAGGAGACACAGAATTTGAAACAACTAATCAAAGACGTTCATACAAATCTCTTAAATAAATTCAATGGGTTGGATAATGACATAATGGATATCAAGGAGACACTAGAAGAGCAGGAAGAAAAATTTGAAAGAATAAATAGAAAAATAACAGATATCACAAAGATGAAAGACACTTTAGACCAAAGTAAAAATATACTATAGACACACAACAGCAGATCTGAAAAGGAAGAAGAAAGAAAAAGCAAACTAGAGGACAGGACAATTGAATTCAAACACACAAAAGAATAAATGGCAAAAAAAAAGATGGAAAAATTTGAATTGGATTTCAGGAAAATGATGGAGAACACAAAGGGCACAAATATAAGAATCATCAGTGTCCCAGAAGGAGAACAGAAGAGTAAGGGGCTAGGAAGATGAGTTGAGGAGATAATGGGGGAAAACTTCCCAACCCGTATAAAAGACAAAAATATATAAAGCAAAGAAGCCCAAATATCAACCAATGGAATCAAATCAAGAGTACAGATCACCAAATCTAAGGTCAACTGATCTTCAACAAGGTCCCCAAATCCACTGAACTGGGATATAGTAGTCTGTTTAATAAATGGGCTTGGGTGAATGGGATATCAATAGTCAAAAGAATGTAAGAGGATCCTTACCTTATACCCTATACAAAAATTAACTCAAAGTGGATCAAAGACCTAAATATAAGAGCCAGTAACATAAACCTCCTAGAAGAAAATACAGGGAAACATCTTCAAGATCTAGTAATAAGAGGTAGCTTCTTAAACTTTATACCCAAAGCACAAGCAATGAGAGAAAAAATAGATAAATGGCAATTCCTCAAAATTAAATGCTACTGTGACTCAAAAGACTGTCAAAAAAGTGATGAGGCAGCCAATCAAAGGGAGAAAATATTTGGAAATCACACATCAGATAAAGGTTTGATATCCTCTATACATAAAGAAATCACACAACTCAATAACAAAAGAACAAACAACCCAATTATAAAATAGGCTAAAGATATGAATAGAGACTTCCATGAAGATGGCAGAGTGGAATCACTTGAATTCACTTCTGCTCTGTGGAACAAGGAGAGAATGACTGGGAGTGCGATCCCAGTGGGTGAGTAATCAAAGAGAGTCTCCAGGATTTTCAGGGAGGTGGGGGGATCAGGACAGAAGAGAAGTATGAGTCAGATGGACCATGATCCCCCCAGGGGCAGGCTGTAGCACATGGGGAGGTGCGGATCAGAGAAAACTGACGGTCCCTCCACTCTAGTCTGCCCTAGTTGCTGGCCAGAGAAACCTTCCTGAGCAGCTCTGAAGCCAACAGTGCCTGTGGGGAGCCTGGAGGTGGGTATGGCTGTTCACCATAAGGGTCACGTTCCTGGGAGCTGGGAGCTGTCACCTGGCTGGGCTCTGGGAATAACTGTCTGGAGGGTACAGCGTGTGGTACTCTGCCAGGTGCCACAGGTAGGCTGCTGCCCTGAGCACTGGTCAGCCCTCTCATCCCGCATGCTGGGACCAGCCATCCCACCACCATGGTCCAGAAGAAGCCCTCCACGCCATGTATACCATTTTCCAGTTGCCACTGTAGTCCAAGAGGCAGAACTGAGGGGCAGGGGGCTAAGTGCAGGCAGGCAAACACCCTATGTGCCTAGGTTTTTAAATTATTATTATTATTATTATTTTGCATGGGCAGGCACCAGGAATGCCTAGGTTTTTATTCTTTTTTTCTTTTTTCCCCTTCTTTTTTTCAAGATTTTTTATACAGATATAGTTTATCAGTAATATTATTGTTTTTATTTTTACATATTTTATTCTTTATTTTTTATTTTACATATTTTTACTCTATGTTATTTTTCTTTCCTTCCTTCCTTCCTTTATTTTAATTTTCTCTCCCTTCTGTGAGCACCAGTATGAGTTCAGTCCCAATATATCTTAGGGTGTCTGCTTCTGACTTTGGGGCCTATTACTATTGAGGTGTGTTTTTTGTTGTCTTGTTTTCATATTTTCATTATATTTTATTTTACTTCTTTCTTTCTTTTTCGGGGGGGGTGGGGGTACATGGAGTTGAGCCTGAATCTCCCATGGGGCAGATGGGCGTTCTGCCACTGAAGTACCCATGCAGTCTGGGCTAGCTTTTAACAGATCCTTAAGTTGAATTGTACCCCTGACCTGAGATCTGGGTCCTAGTTTGGCAGGGAATAATTGTGCAAAACGAAATGTTCAAAGCAAAACCAAGTAAATAAAAAACTTTAGATAAGTGAAGGAAACCAACTCACAATATAACCTTATTAAGATAATCAAATGCCCCCAAAACAACAGAAAATCACAAAGCATGTGAAGATCTGAGCAGAAATGGCCCAGCCAAATGACTAAATCAAAACACTAAGGGGGATACAGAATATGGAACAACTATTCAAGGATATTTATAAAGAAAAAAGGATTCAGGAAGATACTAGAAGAGAAAAATGGCCTTATTTCACAGACATGAAAAATACAGTAGACCAAATTAGAAACATACTAGAGATGCATGATAGCAGATTCAAAGAAGCAGAAGGAAGAATAAGTGAGCTTGAAGACAGAACAATTGAACAAGAGTGCACAAAAGAACAAACAGCAAGAAAGATGGAAAAAATGGAACTGGATCTTAGGTAAATGATAGACAAAAAGAGGCACACAAATATAAGAATCACTGGTGTCCCAGAAGGAGAAGAGAAGAGTAAAGGGCTGAGAAGATTAGCTGAAGATACAATCAGGGTAAACTTCCTAATCAAGTCTTGTTTATTTTGGACATTATCCACGATGCCCAATAAATGCAGGGAGCTGGAGGGTACAATGACTGAGAAGAAGAAGAACAGAGAACTGTGATACATTTATCTGATGGAATATGGTGTGAACTACAAAAAGGAAGAAGGCACACAATAAACAGAATAAACCTTGTGGACAATGTGTTATGCAAAATAAGCCAGAAACAAACAAATATGTTAAAGTTTCTCTCAGAAAATGCTTATAAGAAAATGGGAGCCTAAATTGTAAGCCCTTATAGCAGCCACAGTTAGTCTGAAGTTGTAAGTGTATTTCTAGATTCTGAGACATTGAGCTATATGTGTATCAGTTGGCATTTTCCTAGAGCTCTGAATAACTCTGAGACAACTAAGACCCAGAAATGGAGTGCTGCAGCCCTGAAATGGCTGTCACCTGGCTGGGCTCTGGGAATAACTGTCTGGAGGGTACAGCGTGTGGCACTCCGCCAGGTGTTAGCACAGCTAACATATAACAACAGTTAAAGTAACTGAAAAAGAGATCAGGCCTCAATTAGAATTTAAAATACAACCAATCTCACTGGGTCTAAGGTAAATTAGAATACACGGCGTTTTACTTTGCAAGCTGCCAGAATGTGATATACCAGAAACAAAATGGCTTTTTTAAAAAAAATTTATTTATTAATTAAAAAATAAGAAACAAAATAAAATAGCATACATAATCAGTAATTCACAATATCATCACCTAGTTGCATATTCATCATTTCTTAGAACATTTGCATTAATTCAGAAAAAGAAATAAAAAGACAATAGAAAAAGAAATAAAACAAACACAGGAAAGAAAAAAACAAACAAACAAAAAGATTATACCTATCATACCCCTTACCCCTTGCCTTCATTTTTAATTTTTTTTATTTATTTATTTATTTTTTTTATTAACGGAAAGAAAAAAAAAAAGAAATTAACACAACATTTAGAAATCATACCATTCTACATATGCACTCAGTAATTCTTAACATCATCACATAGATGCATGATCATTGTTTCTTAGTACATTTGTATCGGTTTAGAGGAACTAGCAACACAACAGAAAAAGATATAAAATGTTAATATAAAGAAAAGAAATAAAAGTAGTAATAATAGTAAAAAACAACAACAACAAACAAACCAACAAGCAAACAAAAACAAAAAAAACCCTATAGCTCAGATGCAGCTTCATTCAGTATTTTAACATGATTACTTTTCAATTAGGTATTATTGTGCTGTCCATTTTTGAGTTTTTGTATCTAGTCCTGTTGCACAGTCTGTATCCCTTCAGCTTCAATTACCCATTGTCTTACCCTGTTTCTAACTCCTGCTGAACTCTGTTACCAATGACATATTTCAAGTTTATTCTCGAATGTCCGTTCACATCAGTGGGACCATACAGTATTTGTCCTTTAGTTTTTGGCTGGATTCACTCAGCATAATATTCTCTAGGTCCATCCATGTTATTACATGGTTCATAAGTTTATCTTGTCTTAAAGCTGCATAATATTCCATCGTATGTATGTACCACAGTTTGTTTAGCCACTCTTCTGTTGATGGAGATTTTGGCTGTTTCCATCTCTTTGCAATTGTAAATAACGCTGCTATAAACATTGGTGTGCAAATGTCCGTTTGTGTCTTTGCCCTTAAGTCCTTTGAGTAGATACCTAGCAATGGTATTGCTGGGTCGTATGGCAATTCTATATTCAGCTTTTTGAGGAACCGCCAAACTGCCTTCCACAGTGGTTGCACCCTTTAACATTCCCACCAACAGTGGATAAATGTGCCTCTTTCTCCGCATCCTCTCCAGCACTTGTCATTTTCTGTTTTGTTGATAATGGCCATTCTGGTGGGTGTGAGATGATATCTCATTGTGGTTTTGATTTGCATTTCTCTAATGGCCAGGGACATTGAGCATCTCTTCATGTGCCTCTTGGCCATCCGTATTTCTTCTTCTGGTAGGTGTCTGTTTAAGTCTTTTTCCCATTTTGTAATTGGGTTGGCTGTCTTTTTGTTGTTGAGTTGAACAATCTCTTTATAAATTCTGGATACTAGACCTTTATCTGATAAGTCGTTTCCAAATATTGTCTCCCATTGTGTAGGCTGTCTTTCTACTTTCTTGATGAAGTTCTTTGATGCACAAAAGTGTTTAATTTTGAGGAGCTCCCATTTATTTATTTCCTTCTTCAGTGTTCTTGCTTTAGGTTTAAGGTCCATAAAACCACCTCCAGTTGTAAGATCCATAAGATATCTCCCAACATTTTCCTCTAACTGTTTTATGGTCTTAGACCTAATGTTTAGATCTTTGATCCATTTTGAGTTAACTTTTGTATAGGGTGTGAGAGATGGGTCTTCTTTCATTCTTTTGCATACCCCTTGCCTTCATTGATCACCAGCATTTCAAACTAAATTTATTTTAACATTTGTTCCCCCTATTATTTATTTTTATTCCATATGTTCTACTCTTTTGTTGACAAGGTAGATAAAAGGAGCATCAGACACAAGGTTTTCACAATCACACAGTCACATTGTGAAAGCTATCATTATTCAATCATCATCAAGAAACATGGCTACTGGAACACAGCTCTACATTTTCAGGCAGTTCCCTCCAGCCTCTCCATTACATCTTGAATAACAAGATGATATCTACTTGATGCATAAGAATAACCTCCAGGATAACCTCTGGACTCTGTTTGGAATCTCTCAGTAATTGACACTTTGTCTCACTTCCCTCTTCCCCCTTTTGGTCGAGAAGGTTTTCTCAATCCCTTGATGCTAAGTCTCAGCTCATTCTAGGGTTTTTCTCAATCCCTTGATGCTGAGTCTCCGTTCATTCCAAGATCTCTGTCCCACGTTGCCAGGAAGGTCCACACCCCTGGGAATCATGTCCCACCTAGAGAGGTGTAGGGTGGTGAGACTGCTCGTTGTGTTGGCTGGAGAGAGGGGACACATCTGAGCAACAAAAGAGGCTCTCTTGGGGGTGACTCTTAGGCCTAAATTTTAAGTAGACTTGATATATCCTTTGCAGGGTTAAGTTTCATATGAACAAACCCCAAGACTGAAGGCTCTGCCTATAGCTTTGGTTGTCCACACTGTTTGTGAGAATATCAAGAATTCAACTTGGGGAAGTTGAATTTCTCCCCGTTCTCACCACTCCCCGAAGGGGGCTTTGCAGATACTTTTCCACTCACTGATCGAACCACTCTGGGATTCATCGGGGCATCACTCTGGACAAACCAACAAAATCTCATGCCCTACCTGAGATTCCAAGTACTTATGGCGTTCAATCAAACTATCTGCATAAGTTATATTAGGAAATGCACTAGTCAAAATATAAATTTTGTAACAAATAAACATTTTTTGCTTTAGTCTCACACAGAAGGTGACATTTTAAAATACTAATTACCATCTATTTTCAGTACCCTGCAATAATGACATTCCTTTGTTCTTCCTCATGCAAAAACATTTTTAAAATTGTACCTTGTACATTTCACTATTATTATACACTCTAGGCATTCCTAGATTATACAATCTCAATCTTTAAAATCTATCTTTTCTTTCTGATTTCAATATGTCCCCAGCCCTCCTCCCTCTATCATTCTCACATGCAGCTTCATTCACTGTTTTAACATAATTATATTACAGTTAGGTAGTATTGTGCTGTCCATTTCTGAGTTTTTGTATCCAGTCCTGTTGCACAGTCTGTATCCCTTCAGCTCCAATTACCCAATATCTTACCCTATATTTCTATCTCCTGATGGTCTCCGTTATGAACAAAATATTCCAAGTTTATTCACTAATGTCAGTTCATGTCAGTGAGACCATACAGTATTTGTCCTTTAGTTTTTGGCTAGTCTCACTCAGCATAATGTTCTAAAGGTCCATCCACGTTGTTACATACTTCATAAGTTTATTCTGTCTTAAAGCTGCATAATATTCCATCATATGCATATACCACAGTTTGTTTAGCCACTCATCTGTTGATGGACATTTTGGCTGTTTCCGTCTCCTTGCCATTGTAAAGAATGCTGCTATAAACATTGGTGTGCAAATGTCCGTTTGTGTCTTTGCCCTTATGTCCTCTGAGTAGATACCTAGCAATGGTATCACTGGGTCATATGGCAATTCTATATTCAGCTTTTTGAGGAACCGCCAAACTGCCTTCCACAGCGGTTGCACCATTTGACATTCCCACCAACAGTGAATGAGTGTGCCTCTTTCTCCACATCCTCTCCAGCACTTGTCATTTTCTGTTTTGTTGATAATGGCCATTCTGGTTGGTGTGATATCTCATTGTGGTTTTGATTTGCATTTCTCTAATGGCCAGGGATGTTGAGCATCTCTTCATGTGCCTTTTGACCATTTGTATTTCCTCTTCTGAGAGGTGTCTGTTCAAGTCTTTTTCCCATTTTGTAATTGGATTGGCTGTCTTCTTGTTGCTGAGTTGAACAATCTCTTTATAAATTCTGGATACTAGACCTTTATCTGATATGTTGTTTCCAAATATTATCTCCCATTGTGTAGGCTGTCTTTTTACTTTCTTGATGAATTTCTTTGATGCACAAAAGTGTTTAATTTTGAGACATTCCCATTTATTTATTTATTTCTTCAGTGCTCTTGCTTTAGATGTAAGGTCTATAATACCGCCTCCAATTATAAGATTTATAAGATATTTCCCTACATTTTCCTCTAACTGTTTTATGGTCTTAGACCTGATGTCTAGATCTTTGATCCATTTTGAGTTAACTTTTGTATAGGGTGTGAGATATGGGTCCTCTTTCATTCTTTTGCATATGGATATCCAGTTCTCTAGGCACCACTTATTGAAGAGACTGTTCTGTCCCAGGTGAGTTGGCTTGACTGCCTTATCAAAGATCAAATGTCCATAGATGAGATGGTCTATATCTGAACACTCTATTTGATTCCATTGGTCAATATATCTATCTTTATGCCAGTACCATGCTGTTTTGACCACTGTGGCTTCATAATATGCCTTAAAGTCAGGCAGCGTGAGACCTCCAGCTTTGGTTTTTTTTCCTCAAGATATTTTTAGCAATTCGGGGCACCCTGCCCTTCCAGATAAATTTGCTTATTGGTTTTTCTATTTCTGAAAAGTAAGTTGTTGGGATTTTGATTGGTATTGCATTGAATCTGCAAATCAATTTAGGTAGAACTGACATCTTAACTATATTTAGTCTTCCAATCCATGAACACGGTATGCCCTTCCATCTATTTAGGTCTTCTGTGATTTCTTTTAACAGTTTCTTGTAATTTTCTTTGTATAGGTCTTTTGTCTCTTTAGTTAAATTTATTCCTAAGTATTTTATTCTTTTAGTTGCAATTGTAAATGGAATTCGTTTCTTGATTTCCCCCTCAGATTGTTCATTACTAGTGTATAGAAACACTACAGATTTTTGAGTGTTGATCTTGTAATCTGCCACTT
Organism: Tamandua tetradactyla; assembly: GCF_023851605.1. Lineage (NCBI taxonomy): Eukaryota > Metazoa > Chordata > Mammalia > Pilosa > Myrmecophagidae > Tamandua > Tamandua tetradactyla. The sequence goes on from NC_135335.1 coordinate 7,079,404, forward strand.
TGCTGTACTCATTTATTAGCTCTAGTAGTTTTGCTGTGGATTCTTCAGGGTTTTCGACATATAGTATCATATCATCTGCAGACAGTGATAGTTTTACTTCTTCCTTTCCAATTTTGATGCCTTGTATTTCTTTTTCCTGTCTAATTGCTCTGGCTAGAACTTCCAACATGATGTTGAATAACAGTGGTGATAGTGGACATCCTTGTCTTGTTCCTGATCTTAGGGGGAAAGTTTTCAGTTTTTCCCCATTGAGGACGATATTAGCTGTGGGTTTTTCATATATTCCCTTTATCATTTTAAGGAAGTTCCCTTGTATTCCTATCCTTTGAAGTGTTTTCAACAGGAAAGGATGTTGAATTTTGTCAAATGCCTTCTCTGCATCAATTGAGATGATCATGTGATTTTTCTGCTTTGATTTGTTGATACGGTGTATTACATTAATTGATTTTCTTATGTTGAACCATCCTTGCATACCTGGGATGGATCCTACTTGATCATGATGTATAATTCTTCTAATGTGTTGCTGGATTCGATTTGCTAGAATTTTGATGAGGATTTCTGCATCTATATTCATTAGAGAGATTGGTCTGTAGTTTTCTTTTTTTGTAATATCTTTGCCTGGTTTTGGTATGGAGGTGGTGTTGGCTTCATAGAATGAATTAGGTAGCTTTCCCTCCACTTCAATTTTTTTGAAGAGTTTGAGCAGGATTGGTACTAATTCTTTCTGGAATGTTTGGTAGAATTCACAGGTGAAGCCGCCTGGTCCTGGACTTTTCTTTTTGGGTAGCTTTTTAATGACTGATTCAATTTCTTTACTTTTGATTGGTTTGTTGAGGTCATCTATTTCTTCTTGAGTCAAAGTTGGTTGTTCATGCCTTTCTTGGAAGTTGTCCATTTCATCTACATTGTTGTATTTATTTGCATAAAGTTGTTCATAGTATCCTGTTATTACCTCCTTTATTTCTGTGGGGTCAGTGGTTATGTCTCCTCTTCCATTTCTGATCTTATTTATTTGCATCCTCTCTCTTCTTTTTGTCAATCTTGCTAAGGGCAAATCTTATTGATTTTCTCATAGAACCAACTTCTGGTTTTATTGATTTTCTCAATTGTTTTCATGTTTCTACACCTCTCTCTTCTGTCTTTTCGTATCTGTCTCTAGTGCTCCCTTTAGTATTTCTTGCAGAGCTGGTCTCTTGGTCACAAATTCTCTCAGTGACTTTTTGTCTGAAAATGTTTTAATTTCTCCCTCATTTTTGAAGGACAATTTTGCTGGGTATAGAATTCTTGGCTGGCAGTTTCTCTCTTTCAGTAATTTAAATATATCATCCCACTGTCTTCTCGCCTCCATGGTTTCTGCTGAGAAATCTACACATAGTCTTATTGGGTTTCCCTTGTATGTGATGGATTGCTTTTCTCTTGCTGCTTTCAAGATCCTCTCTTTCTCTTTGACCTCTGACATATTAGTAAGTGTCTTGGAGAATGTCTATTTGGATCTATTCTCTTTGGGGTACGCTGCACTTCTTGGATCTGTAATTTTAGGTCTTTCATAAGAGTTGGGAAATTTTCAGTGATAATTTCTTCCATTAGTTTTTCTCCTCCTTTTCCCTTCTCTTCTCCTTCTGGGACACCCACAACACGTATATTTGTGTGCTTCATATTATCATTCAATTCCCTGACTTCCTGCTCATATGTTTCCATTTTTTCCCCTATATTTTCTTTTTCTTGTTGGATTTCAGATGTTCCGTCCTCTAGTTCACTAATCCTAACCTCTGTCTCTTGAAATCTACCATTGTAGGTTTCCATTGTTTTTTTCATGTCTTCTATTGTATCTTTCATCCCCATAAGTTCCGTGATTTGTTTTTTCAGACTTTCCATTTCTTCTTTTTATTCATTCCTTGCCTTTTTCATATCCTCCCTCAATTCATTGATTTGGTTTTTGATGAGGTTTTCCATGTCTGTTCGTATATTCTGAATTAGTTGTTTCAGCTCTTCTATCTCATTTGAACTATTGGTTTGTTCCTTTGACTGGGCCATATCTTCAATTTTCCTGGTGTGATTTGTTATTTTTTGCTGGCATCTAGACATTTAATTACCTTAATTAGTTTATTCTGGTGATTGCTTTCACTTCTCTTACCTAGGGTTTTCTTGCTAGATGAATTTGTTGTCTATCTGTTCTTTGACCTTCAGTTCAGCTTTTTCTGGACCTTTAGCTTAGGTTTTGTTTAACAGAGGATAATTTTTCAGTTCTTGTTTTCTTGTTTCTTGCCCGGCTTGTATGGTGCCTTTTCCCTCCCCACCCTTAGAAGGGTCTACGTAGGTATTATAGACTTGAGCCAGGTTTCCCCGGACTAAACTGGCCTCCTACCAGGGGCAAGGAGTCACCTGCGTCAGTTTTCCCTGAGTGTGAGACCCAGAAGGTTAAAAGACTTTCCTGTGAAGTCTCTGGGGCTCTGTTTTTCTTATCCTGCCCACAGTATGTGGCGCGTCTGCCTGCGGATCACACCAGCAAAAGATGCTGCGGCACTTTTAACTTTAGAAGACTCTCCCTGCTGGGGGCGTGGTGGAGACGGAGGAGAGGTTGTAGGCTGGTTTTAATGGCTTCAAATTGCCAAGTCCTGGGGGCTGAACTCCCTGAGGGAGGGATTCCACCCCAGCTGGGCCTTACCCCTCCCCTGGGGAAGGCACAGGTGGGAGACAGCCCAGAAAGTAGCCTGTTTCTGCCTATGCCTGGGGCAGTTGCAGCCCGAGAAGTCCTGCCGCTGAATCCAGAGGCTGCCAAGTCTCCGTAGAGACACAGCCACCAAAGCCTCCGTTTCCTCCCCTTTCCTCCCTTTCCTCCCACTCCGTGAGCCCAATGAGCGACCTCTGCCTTGACCAGGTTTAGAGTCTCCTTCCTTTCCCTCCGGGAAGCTGACTGTCGGGGAGGGGCATTGGGCGCCAGCCGCAGCTTGGGGAACTCACGGCCCTGGGGAGGCTTGCAGCCACTCCAGCTGGTCCAGACTGGGGTACACTGTGTGTCTGGTCACCGATGCGGCTCCAGGAGCTGCTCTGTACTGTTTCTGGTTATTTAGTAGTTGTTCTTTCAGTGATAATCAGGCCAAGTAGCGTAAGCTCTGAGATGGAGAGAGTGTTCTCTAATACCCATCAATTGTCCAAATCCCTGCAGAGAATTTTGTCTCACCTTGATAGGAGAGGTTTGGGGACTTCGCCGGACAGACTTCTCTACCCACTCAGAAAGTCACATCCATTGCAGACATCCAGAAATGGATGGCCTCAGAAGTGGCACCTGACCCACCTGAGGACAGCTGTCTGATCAGACGGTCAGCCCCCTTTCGGCTGTTCAGAAAAACTGGGGCAGAGCGGGGCTCCGACATGCGCAAAAAGCAGAGTCACGTGGACCAAGCCCTGACCTTTATCGGGGCCTTCCACGCAGGGCCTGGGGCTTGGGCGCTGCTCCTTCAGAAGTAGTTCATTTTAATGTGCTCTGACCTAAAGTTACAGCTGGTTTCCCAGCTCCATCGCAAAGAAACCCAGAATGGCTTTTAATAAGGGCAATTTATTAAGTTGGAAATTAACAGTTCTAAAGCCATGAGAACATCCAAATTAAAGCAAGGGTATAGAAATGTCCAATCTAAGGCACCCAGGGAAAGATAACTTGGTTTAAGAAGGCTAATGATGTTCAGGGTCTCTCTCAACTGGAAAGGCACATGGCAAACACGGCAATGTCTGCTAGTTTTCTCTCCAGGCGTCTTCTTTCACAAAGCTCCCCAGTGCAGTTCCTCATCTCCAAAGGTCTTTTGGCTGTGTGGGCTCTCGTGGCTCTAAGGCTTTTTCCAAAATATTTCCTCTTTTAAAGGATTCCAGTAAACTAATCAAGACCCACCTGGAATGGGTAGAATCACATCTCCCTCTAAACAAAACATCACACACACAATTGGGTGTGTCACAGCTACATAGAGATAATCTAATCAAGTTTCCAATCTATAGTACTGCATAGGGATTAAAAGAAAGAGCTGCCTCTACAAGATGGATCAGGATTAAAACATGGCTTTCTATGGTACATAATCCTAGGGTACCAGCACACAGGGTAAAAGATGCTAGTATATGTACTCTAGACTTCAGCTACTGCATGAGACCAAAGGCAGAGAGGTTTATTATGTCTGGAACCTAAATTTTCTGAAACATACAATCTAAGTCAACCTGTCTGGATAGCTCATTTAAAGAATCCAAATTCCTGGAGTCCAGAACGGTAACGAGGCCTTGTAATTCTGTATAGCTTAATGTAATACCAGGATACACCTCAGACTATGGTGGGCTAATAATTAAAAAGTATTGATACAGTTCCTTGAGGGTCCAAAGGGGAAAATACATATATATGGAACTATTAAACTTTCCCATTTGGGGAAACCTGGGTACCCTCTTGACCACTGGGGACTCCCAAGAAATAGGCCAAGCCCTGGGTTTTGAGGCTTGCACTTACAAAGCTTATTTCTGTAGGGGAGAAACTAAGACTACCTATAACAGGGCCTAAGAGTTGTTTCCAGGAAGCCGCTTTGTTGCCCAGATGTGGCTGCTCTCTAAACCCAACTCTGCAAGGAAAATCATTATCCTCCCCCCTACTTGGGACATGACATAAAAGGGTGAAAATCTCCCTGACAATGTGGGGCTTGACTCCCGGGAATGAGCTGGACCTAGTACCCAAAGATCAACAGCACCTTCCAGACCAAAATGGGGGAAAAAAGTATAATAAAATAAGGCATCGGTGGCCAAGAGATCAAATGGAGTCAAGAGGCTATTCTGGAGGCTACTCTTAGGCAAGCTTCAGTTAGATAGTGCTAATTGCCATGTTTAGCTATGGCAACAACCAACATCACTCCTGTCAACTCCTAAGAACACCTAGTGCTCAAACTGAGACTCTATAAATGTTTCATGCATAAAGTTTGCTTTCCTGGAACCTATAATTCCTGGAGGGTTCCTAGGTCAGATAAATCCTGAAACCCAGAAAGACTAGCCTCTCCAAGATTATCAATTAATTTTATTCCTCTATCCTTTAGTGTTGACACTCCTTAACATGAAAAAGTCAAAACGGGCATTGCCCAAAGACCCCTAAAGTTTGGGAGAAGGATCAAAGGAGAAGGAGGAGGTATAACAGAGAAAATGAGATTTTAAAAATGAGCGTGGCTGCTGATCACTGTATTAATATTCCTTGTAGACTCCAGTGTTTTGGAGCAGCTAGCAGGAAAAATCTGAGATGGCAGAATCATCGCCTATGACAAACTCTGGGATCTGTAGGTAACTAATTGTTAAAGCGTGCTTTGAAAATTATTTTTTTTTCTTTCTTTGCTTTGTATATATGTTATATTTCACCATTTAAAAAAAAGCTTAAAAAAAGAAATGAATAAATATTTTTCTAAAGAACAAATACAGATGGCTAAAAAGCACATGAAGAGATACTCATTTTCATTAGCTATAAGGGAAATGCAGATCAATAATACAATGAGATAGAACCTCACACCTATAAGAATGGCTGCTATTAAAAAGGAAACTACAAAGAAATGATCATGATGATGAATATGCCATTATGTGATGATATTGTGAATTACTGATTATATATGTAGAATGGAATGATATGTTAAGAATGTTTGTGTTTGTTGTCATATTTTTTAAAAAATTTAAAAATTAATTTAAAAATTTTAAAAAGAAGAAACTACAATGGTGGAAGGATGTGGAGAAATTAGAATACTTATTCACTGCTGAAAGGAATGTATAATAGTACAGCCACTGTGGAAGACAGTTTGGCAGTTCCTTAGAAAACTAAATATCGAGAAGCCCTATGACCTAGCAACACCACTACTCAGTATATACCCAGAAAAGCCAAAAGCAGTGACACAATAGACATTTGCACACCAGCGTTCACAGCCACATTATTCACAACTGCTAAAAGATGGAATCAATCCTAGTGCCCATCAAGAGACAAGTGGACAAATAAAATGTGATATATATATATATATATATACACATGTTGGAATATTATGCAACAGTAAGATAAAAGAGGTCCTGAAGCATATAACAACATGGATGAACCTTGAGGACATAATGCTGAGTGAAATAAGCCAGACATAAAAGGACAGATCCTGGGGGTGCGAGGGTAGTTCAATGGTAGAATTCTCGTCTGCCATACGGGAAACCCAGGTTTGATTCCTGGCCCATGCACTTCCCAAAAAAACAAACAAGCAAGCAAACAAAAAAACAAACAAACAAAAAAAAATTCAACAAACGGTGCCACAGTAATGGGATATTCACATGGAAAAAGAATGAAATGTGACCCAGTTATACAGTATACAAAAAAAAAAAGGATAGATACTGTATGATTTTGCTATTATGACCTTGGTAAAGCTAAACTCAGAGGATTACAATGTAGAATATAAGGGACCTAGAGATACACAGAAACTAGAGATGGGTGAACAGTTAGCTAATGAGGTTGAACTTAAATGTAAGGGAATGGATAGAAGTGAAGGCAGTTCATTAGTGGGTTTAAAAGTAATATTGCAATCAATGAAAGGGAGGGGTAAGGGGTATGGTATATATGAATGTTTTTCTGTTGTCTTTTTATTTCTTTTTCTGAATTGATGCAAATGTTCTAAGAAATGATCATGATGATGAATATGCAACAAAGTGATGATATTGTGAATTACTGATTTTATATATATAGAACGGAAAGATCATAAGTTAAGAATGTTTGCATTTGCTTGTTGTTATATTTAAAAAATTTTTAAAAAGTAATATTGCCACATTGAAGGTGAACATGACTGAAAGGGGTTATATAGAGCCAGGTATCATACCAATTAACACTACAAATATAAATAAGTTCTTGCATGAACTACTTCGAAGGTACAAATCTTGTGCAACAAATCAGTAATAGAAGGGGGTGGGGGAAAACTAATATTGCACGATATGGTCTATATTTAATAGAAAGACATCAACACCATAGTAATACCATGGGTAAATAATTGGCAGGGGGAAGGACAAGAGTCAAGGGGAGGTTTAGATTTTCAATCTGGTAAGGGTGTGTTTATTGGTTATTTTTCTCTTTAGAGCCCTGAAAATTGTTCTAAAATTCAGAGAGCTGATGATTATACAACTAAGCAAGGATCAAGAGAGAAATGGATTGTTTACTTTGGACATTACCCATGATGCCCAATGGATGGAGGTGGCTGAAGGATACACTGAGTGAGAAGTAGAATGATGAACTGTGGTGTATACATATGATGGAATATTGTGCAACTACAGAAAGGAACAATATCGTGAGGCATGCAACAAGGTGATGGAAACTTGGGTACTTTGTGTGGTGCAAAATAAACCAGAAAAAACTCTCTCTCTAAGCCCAACTCTGCAAATAAAATCACTACCTGCTCCCTATATGGGACATGACATCCAGGGGCAAAAGTCTCCTTGGCAACATGGGACATGACTCCCAGGGATAAGCCTGGCCCTGGCACTGGTGGATCTACAATGCCTTCCTGACCCAAAAGGGAAAAAGAAAAGTAGTAAAATAAGGTATCAGTGGATGAGAGAATTCAAATAAAGTTGAAAGGTTATTCTGGAGGCTACTCTTACGCAAGCTTCAGCTAGATATTAATTACCACAGTTTGCCAAACCCCAACCAAAACCATTCCTGTTAGCCCTAAAGAATACTGAGGGCTCTATCTGGGATCTATAAAAGTTTCATGCACTAAGATTACTTTCCAGAGGGAACTGCCTGAAAATGTAGAGCTGTGTTCCAGTAGCCATGTTTTTTGATGATGATTGAATAATGATATAGCTGTCACAATGTGACTGTGTGATTGTGAAAACCTTCTCTCTGATGCTCCTTTTATCTACCTTGTCAAGAAACGAGTAGAACATATGGAATAAAAATAAATAATAGGGGGAACAAATGTTAAAATAAATTTAGTTTGAAATGCTAGTGATAAATGAAAGCAAGGGGTAAGGGGTATGGTATGTATAATCTTTTTTTCTCTGTTATTGTTTTATTTCTTTTCCATTGTCTTTTTATTTCTTTTTTCTGAATTGATGCAAATGTTCTAAGAAAGATGAATATGCAACTATGTGATGATATTGAGAATTACTGAATATATATGTAGAACAGAATTATATATTAATGTTTTTGTTTGTTTGTTCTTAATTTTTTTTAATTAATAAATAAATTTTTTTTTAAAAAGATTACTTTCCAGAAACCTAGAGGGGCTAGCCTCTCCAAGAATATCAACTCGTTCCACCCTCTGATTCCATGCTATCAACATCCCTTTCCAACATGAAAAAGTTAGAATAGGCATAACCCAAATACTCCAAAAGATTGGGAGAAGATCAAAGGAAAAGGAGGATTTATAACAGAGAAGATAGGATTTAACAAACGAGTATGACTGCTAAATCATTATACTGATATTTCTTTTAGTCTCCAGTGTCTTAGAGCAGTTAGAAGGAAAAACCTGCATTGTGGAACTGTAACCCATTCCAAACTCTGAAGCCTGTTCTATAACCTTTATTATGTACTTGGAAATGTATTTCTTTTTTGTATATACTTTACAGTTCACAATAAAATGTTTCTTAAAAATGAAGGAGAAATTTAAGGCATATACAGATAAACAAAAGCTGAAAGAGTTCATATCAGAATATACACTACAAGAAATGCTAAAACGAGTTCTTCAGGCTGAAATAAAAGGAAACAAAGCTATAAGAAGAAATAAAAAACACTGGTAAAAGTAATTACATAGGTTTTTTTCTTTACTTTGTATATATGTTATATTACACAATTTAAAAGGTTAAGTATGCTTGAAAAACCAAAGCAACTACACAGGTAAATATAAAATCCTATATTAGTGTACCTTTGATTTTTTAACTAGTTTTGCCCCCCCCCATATAATTAACAGGCAAATGCATAATATAACATTTTGAATCTACATTAATGGGCATACGATGTATGAAGATGTAATCTGAGCTACTAACAATATAAAGGGGGAAGGATGGAGATACATAGGAGTAGAGGGTTTGCACTACTGAACTAGGATGGTTCTAGTTGACTCAGTTGTTATTAGTTTAGAATGTTAACTGTAATAACAAAGGTAACCACTAAGAAAATAACTAAAAAATGTAGAGAAAAGAAAAAGAAGGAATCAAAATTACATACAACAAAATAGCAACTAAATACAAAAAAAAAAGGCAGCAATGGAATAACTGAGGAGCAAAAACCATACAAGACACACAGAATACAAAAGCTAAGTGGCAGAAAGACATTCTTTCTTCTCAGTTATTACCTTAAATGACAATGGGGATTAAACTCCCCTATCAAAAGGCAGAGGTTTGTAGACTGAATGAAAAAGCATCTAACTGCTGTCTCCCAGAGACTAACTTTAATTACAAAGACACAAAGAGGTTGAGAGTAAACGGAAGGAAGATATCCCAGGCAAAGAGTAATCAAAACAGAGCTATTATTATTGTCAGACAAAACAAACTTTAAGTAAAAAAATATTGTAAGAGACAAAGAAGGATATTATACATTGACCATATGACACAGTATTCCACTGCTAGGTACACTCCCAAAATAACTGAAAGTAGGGACTCTGAAAGATATCTGTACACCAGTTCACAGCATTATTCACAACAGCCAAAAGGTGGAAGCAAGCCAACTGTCCATCAACAGATGAGTGGAGAAACAAGATGTGGTACATCTATACAATGGAATATTATTCAACTGGAAAAAGAAATGAAGTGCTGGTTCATGCTACAACATGGATGAATCATGAATGGAGTGAAATTAGCCAAACACAAAAGTACAAATACTGTCTGATTTATTTTATATGAAATACTTAGAATAAGCAAATTTGTAGAGACAGAAAGAGTAGTGTTGCCAGGCAGTGGTCAGGGAAGGGGGAAATGGAGAGTTATTGTTAGAGGATGAGTTTAGCTTTGGGATGATGAAAATAGTCTGGAAACAGATAGTGTTGAAAGTTACATAGTACTGTTAATGTACTTAATGTCAAGAAATTGTTCACTTAAAATGGTTAAAATTATTTTTATGTATATTTTACCACAATTAAATATTAATTATTAAAGAAAAGAACAGAGGGACTGTAACACCCAGATTATGGTCCCTAAATACTGTTAGCCACTTAAAGGAACCAAGGCTCATTAAAGAAAGGTTGATTTGTATCCTGGGGCATGAAATATAAAAGATGTACTAGACCATACTGTACTAGAAACTAAGGAAGTTCTTAAAGAATGATGGGGCATGCCAAAAAGACAGAGGAGACAGAAAGGGCTCCCACTAGCCAAATATAGAACAATTTGAGCACCAAATAATAATAATAATAACACTGAAATGGAATGGAACACACAAAATATATAAAGATATATGCATTCCAAATAAGTAAAACAAACTTAGGATCACCCTAATACCAATACCAGATAAAGACATAACAAATGTAAATTTCAGAGCAACATTTGTAGGAATATAGATACAAATATCCTCAAAAAAATAGTAGCAAATTGAATCCAACAGCACATTCAAAGGATTATACACCATGATCAAGCGGGACCTATCCCAGTAATGGAATGGTGATTTAACACGAGAAATCTAATAGTGTGATATACCACATTAATAGAATGAAGGGAAAAAAATACGATCATCTGAATTGACACAGAAAAAGCGTATGACAAAATCTTGCACCCATTTTTTTAATTATTTATTTTTATTGATGTACATTATATATTCATATACATGTAATCATCCAAAGCATACAATCAATGGTTCACAATATCATCATATAGCTATGCATTTATCATCATAATCAATTTTTTTCTTTTTTGTGAAAAATAACATAAATACAAAAAAGCAAATTTCAAAGTGCATCGCAACAATTAGCTGTAGAACAGATCTCAGAGTTTGGTATGAGTTCCAATTCCACAATTTAAAATTTTTACTTCTAGCTACTCTAAGATACTGGAGACCAAAAGAATTATCAACATAATGATTCAGCATTCACACACATTTGTTAAACCCTACCTTCTCTGTATAACTTCACCATCGCCTTTGTTGGCGATGACTAAAGAGTGATTGTTCTCTCACTCTTTAGGGGTATTTGGGTTATGCCCAGTCTAGCTTTTTCATATTGGAATACGTTGTCGCTAATATGCTGCATCCATTTTTGATAAAAGCATTCAGAAAACTAGGAACACAAGAGAATTTCATCCACATGATAAAGACCTTATATGAAAACCCCATAGCTAACATCATACTCAAGTGTCAAAGATTAAAATCTCTCCCCCTAAGATCAGAAACAAGACAAGGATACCCGCTTCATCACTGCTATTGAACACTGTACTGGAAGTGCAAGCCAGAGCAATTAAGCAAGAAAAAGAAACTAAGGTAAAAAGAAAAAAAGTAAAACTATCCCTATTCACAAATGAAATGATCCCATATATAGAAACAAACTTATTGGTCGCCTTTTTATTCTGAAAAGGAAAAGAATCAAACATATCTCTCACCATTTCTGTATAGAGGAGATTTCAGAGTAATAAAAATAGTTGACATGGGAAAGTTTTTCCTTATAGAAGAATCAAAGAATAATACATACAGGAAAATCATGTATTTTTTCTGGACAATGATCATCAATACCTGATAAAAACCTTAGGTGAAAGGTTGATGGGGAATTTTACAAGAAGGGATTCAGGTTGGCACTACCTGAACACACCTGTCAAATTTTAGCACCCCAAGAAGAGGAACAATCAGACACTATACACTACCTAATGTGATATAATAGGAAGGATACAGTACAACCAGTGAAGTATTTTGGGAAAAGAATGAATATTTAATCAAGGTTCTAGATCTAAAACTACCAGTTTACAAAACAAGCAGGGGGGAGGCAAAACATGTTAAATAACACTAAAGGGACACAATCGGCCAAATTCAGACTGTAGGAAATTGCCAGACAAATGATCTGGTTTCTTGTACAAATGAGTGGTGAAAAAAAAGCAAGGGAACCTGTTATAGATTAAAAGAGATAAGACTTACGAGGCATATCAACAAAGAAACTGTGGGACTACTCTGGATCCTGCTTTGAATAATTAACTGGAAAAGAAGACACTTTGAGACAATTGGGGAAATTTAAAAATGGACTGGGTATTTGTTGACATAAGAAATCAGTGCTAATTTTATTGGGTGTGCATTTATGTAAAAAAGGGGGAACTTTTTCTGATAGAGGTACATATAAAGTGAAATAGAATGTCTTGGGTTTGCTTTAGAACAATTCAGTATAAGAAAGAGCTTGAGTGAAAGAGAGATGGAGAAAAGGAGAGAGAGGAAGAAAGGGAAGCTGGAGGGAAGGAAGGGTGGCTATAGATGACTAAGAATGGCAAAGTGTTGATAATTGTTGACACTGGGTGAAAGGCACAAGGGAATTCATTATATCATTGTCTCTACTTCTGGGAGTTCGAAATTTTCCGTAATAAAATAAAATGAAGGACTTAAAAAAAACTTAGTTGGAACATGACAAAAGGATCTGGGCCCAACTCAAAGGAGCACCCACTGACTAAATACAAGAAGTTTTAAGCATCAAAAAGAATAAAGATGAAAAAAAAAAAAGAATAATGATGGTGATGGCTTATAACACACTGAATAAAAAAAGAATACATGAATCTACAGAGATACTACAAACAGATACTAAAAAGCTGGGACCCTGCAGAAACTGTTTCCTAGAGAAGAGGGAACATTTGCAATTGCAAATAAGGGAATTTCTAGGGCGACAAGGCGACATGTGCATACCCAAGACAAGAAGCATGCGAAGAAAAGGAGGCCCATATGCTTTGGCCTGGAGCTATTATCAAAATTCATTATGTGGATAAGTGCTGAAGGATAGTGCTCAAATCAGATAAATCTGCAAAGACGTGAAATGGTGTTATCTTTTTTCCCTCTTTTTTTTTCCTTTTAGTTAGCTCCTGGCATTCAAGGAAAATATTATCATAATGCTTGCTGGATACAAGCTTAAGGAACAGACCTCAGAATCTGTAGTCCAATGATAATAAGCTAACAGCAAATGTACAGGTTTCAACAATAGGTAACAAAACAAACAAAGAAAAAGGAAATTATGCCCAAGCAAAGCAGATGATTAAAGCTTTAGAAACCATCAGAGAGGAAGATCAGACCTGGGATATTCCAGAAAAAGATTTTTTTTAAAAATGGCCCTAAATATGCTCAAAGAGCTAAAGGAAAACATGGACAAAATACCAAAGGAAAAAGACAGACGAATACAAAAAGAATATCAACAGAAAAATGGAAATTACAAAAAGAAGCAAAACAGAGCTGAAGACTGCAGAAACAGAAATTAAAATTTCCTAGAGGGGTTCAACCAAAGATTGGAGCCGGCAGAAGAAAGAATCAGAAAACTTGAAGATAAGCCAAATGAAATCATCCAGTCTAAAGAGCAAAAGGAAGAAAGAATGAAGGAATGTGAACAGAGCCTGAGGAACTGTGGGACACCATCAAGTGTACCAATATAAGCATTGTGGGAGTCCCAGAAGGAGAAGAAAGAGAGAAAGGCGTGGAGAGAATATTCAAAGAAATAATGGATGAAAACTTCCCAAATGACATGAATATATACATGCAAGATATTCAAGGAACCCAAACAGGAAAACCCAAATAGAACCATGCCTCATTATATTATAATTAAACTGTCAAATGCCAAAGATAAAGAGAGAATTCTGAAAGCCACAAGAGAGAACAATGCGTCACATAAAAGGAGCTTCAGTAAGATTAAGTGTTGATTTCTCATTGGAAACCATGGATGCAAGAAGGCAGTGGGATGGCATTTTTAAAGTGCTGAAAGCAAAAAATTACCAACCAAGAATTCTGTATCTGGCAAAACTGTCTTTCAAAAATGAGGGAGGGATGAAGACATTCCCAGATAAACAAAAGATGAAGGACTTTGTAATCACTAAAGTTGCCCCAGAAGAGGTGATAAAGAGAGTTCTGCGGGTGGAAAGGAAAGGACAATTGACTGAAATCACATGAAAAAAATAAAGCTGTCAGGTAAGGGTAACAACACGGGTAAATATAAATGCCAGTAGTATTGTATTCTTGGTTTGTAACTCTACTTTTTATTCCCCACAGGATCTAAAAGGCAAAAGCATAATGTGCAATGAGAAATCAGTGGTTTGGGACTCAAAACGTATAAACATGTAATCTGTGACAAGAACTACATAAAGGTAGGGGGACAGAATGGTATAGGAACATAGTTTGTATATACTATTGAAGTTAAGTTGGTATCAAAACAAACGAGGTTGTTATAGATTTAAGATGTTAAATTTCAGCCCCATGGTGACTAGTATGCAAGTGCAATGACAAATTAGAGTTCAGATTCCTAGGGTGGAGGTAGGAGTCAGGGGAATAGAGAGTTAATGCATAATGGGTGTAGGGCTTCTGTCTGGGGAGATGGGAAAATTTTAATAATAGAAGTTGATGAGGGTACCACAATATTGTGAACATGATTAAATCTATTCAGTGATATGCTTGGAAATGGTTGGCATGGGGATGTTTCTGTTGTATATATGTTCCCACAATTAAAAAAGAAGAAGAAACAGCAAATACAGAGAAAATGAAAACTAAAGGCAATATGTGGTCCTGGATGGGATTTAGCAAGAGAGGACAGAGGCTCAAAGGGAAATTATTGGGACATATGGAAAAAACTGGAATATAAACTGTAAGCTTTATATCAATGTTAAATGTTTGAACTTGATTACTGCACTTCAGGTGGTTACATAAGTGAATTTCCTTGTTCTGAGGAAATGTACATGGCCAGGATCAAGTGTTCAAGGACACAATGTATACAATCTACACTCAAGTGTTCAGAAAAATGGACTGATAAATAGACAGATAGATATACAGTTAGATTAGATAGGTAGATGGATGGACAGATAGAATGATACAGGAAGTGTGACAGAATGTTAAAAGTTGTTCTTGTGGTTATCTTAGATTGGGGGATGGAAGGGGTATGCTGGAGTTCTCAGTATGGCATTTAAATAATTTTTGTAACTGTCCTGTAAATTTGAAAGTAGTTTGAAATTTAAAGTTTTTTTAAAAGGAGGTAAAGGAAAATAATTCTTTATTGAAAAATAATAGCTTATTATATTAAATGCTTAATAAATGTAGAAGAATGACATAATTTTAAAACACAATGAAATAGTTTAGGCAAAGATCTTCAAAACCAATGGCTGATATGTTTTTGAGGAACAGGATATTCACAAGTTCTTATTTACCACCCAACAGGTTACTTATGATCACAAACAAAAAGGTTCTTTGAAAATAAGAGATCTAGCAGATATCATCATGGCCAGATAATCAAACTCAATATCACCAATAATGGGATGAAGCAACATTATATGACTCCTAAAATAATGCAACTGGTAGAACATGTGACTTACGTAGTATTCCTATAAAAAAATTTAACCAGAATCTAATTGTGAGGAAACATTCAAACAAATCCAAATTGCAGGTCATTTTACAAGACAATGAGCTTGGTGTCTTCAAAAATGTCAAGGTCATAAAAAACAAAGAACAAAAGGCCAGAGGACTATTCTAGATTAAAGAAGAATAAAGAGGAATGACAACTAAAAACAATCTGTGATCCCTGATTGTATCCTGAATCAAATTTTTTAACAAAGCTATAAAGGAAACTTGGAGGATACTGGAGAAAAAATTTTTAGGTGTGCAATGAATGTTTATTGTTATTGTTTCTTGTATTAATAATGTATAGTAAATTGCTCAATAAAGCTTCTGCAATGACTGAACGGATGCATGAATGTCCTTCCCAAGCAGGTCTCTAGTACACAGGCTTGCTGAAAGATATACAAGTGTCTGCTTTTTTGTTTTTTAAATTTTCATTGACAAAACATAACAACATACAAACATGAACATTCTTAACATATGAACATTCCATTCTTGGTATATAATCAATGACTCACAATATCAAAGGAAATTTGGAGGATATTGGAGAAATTTAATTATAGTCTATGTCTAGATAAGAATAATGCATCACTGTGAAATTACTTGAATATAAAACGGACAGAGTGGTTATGTAGGAAAATGTCATTATTCTTAGGAGAATATGTGCTGAAATATTTGGGGGTGAAGGATCATATAGCCTGTAGCTCATCTTCAATTGGTTAAGGAAGAAAAGAAAGAGGAAAAGAGGAAGAAATGTTGACCAAAGATTAGCAATTGGTGAGTCAAGATGTAAGGTACATGAGTGTTCATTGTACTATTCTTTCAACTTTTCTATAGGTCTGAAATTTTCAAGAAAAAAGTTGGGAAGTGGGCGGTACAATGGTAGCTCAGTGGAAGAATTCTTGCCTGCCATGCCAGAGACCCAGGTTCAATTCCCAATGCCTGCCCATACAAAAAAAGAAAAAAAGGGGGGGGGGGGAGCAAAAGAGTTTACAGTCTAGTGCATTCCTAATACAACTTACATAGAAAGTTTGATTGAACACCATAAGTACTTGGAATCTCAGGTAGGACATGAGATTTTGTTGGTTTGTCCAGAGTGATGCCCCGATGAATTCCAGAGTGATTCAATCAGCGAGTGGAAAAGCATTTGCAAAGCTCCCTTCGGGGAATGGTGAGAAGGGGGAGAAATTCAATTTCCCCAAATTGAATTCTTGATATTCTCACAAGCAGCGTGGACAACCAAAGCTATAGGCTGAGCCCCCAGTCTTGAGGTTTGTTCATATGAAACTTAACCCCACAAAGGATAGGTCAAGTCTACTTAAAATTTAGGCCTAAGAGTCACCCCCAAGAGAGCCTCTTTTGTTACTCAGATGTGGCTTCTCTCTCCAGCCAACACAACAAGCAATCTCACCGCCCTCCTCCTGTCTTGGGACATGACTTCCAGGGGTGTGGACGTTGCTGGCAACGTGGGACAGAAATCCTAGAATAAGCTGAGACTCAGCATCAAGGGATTGAGAAAAACCCTAGAATGAGCTGAAACTCAGCATCAAGGGATTGAGAAAGCCTTCTCAACCAAAAGGGGGAAGAGTGAAATGAGACAAAGTGTCAATGGCTGAGATTCCAAACAGAGTCGAGAGGTTATCCTGGAGGTTATTCTTATGCATTAAGTAGATATCACCTTGTTATTCAAGATGTAATGGAGAGGCTGGAGGGAACTGCCTGAAAATGTAGAGCTGTGTTCCAGTAGCCATGTTTCTTGATGATGATTGAATAATTGTATAGCTTTCACAATGTGACCGTGTGATTGTGAAAACCTTGTGTCTGGTGCTCCTTTTATCTACTTTGTCAACAGACAAGTAGAACATATGGAATAAAAATAAATAATAGGGGGAACAAATGTCAAAATAAATTTAGTTTGAAATGCTAGTGATCAATGAAAGTGAGGGGTAAGGGGTATGGTAGGTATAATCTTTTTTTTTTTTCTGTTTTCATTTTATTTCTTTTTCTATTGTCTTTTTATTTCTTTTTCTGAATTGATGCAAATGTTCTAAGAAATAATGAATATGCAACTAAGTGATGATATTGTGAATTACTGATTATATATGCTAACGTTTTATTTCGTTTGTTAAATTTTTTTAATTAATAAATAAATTTAAAAAAAGAGTTTACAGTCTAATGGGACTGATAAAGATATTACATGAATAATTTCAACACAGATCAGTATATGGTGTTAGTATCAGATATGTATAAAACTTTACAAGTGGTTCAACCAATATAGTTTAATGACTGAGAAGAACCACTTCAGCAGGAAGCAACTAGGGAAGACAGGGGAAGATACACTGCTTTATCAGGTCTTACCAAGATTTCATTTGTACAGTTAGGGCAACCCCAACCCCTATCACAACACCCTCTAAACCCCCTTTCTGATTTGTTTCTCTCCCTGGCACTTATCGGTATCTGCAACATTATATAACTTACTTTTTAAAAAAAGTCTGTTTCCTTCCGGAAAGATCCATAAAGGATCTTTTGTTGTGGTTCTGATCAGCTCTACATCCCTTAGCACCTAGAAAAGTCCTGGCAAACAGAAGGTGCTCAATAAATATTTTTTTAATGAATGAATGAATATGAGAGGGAGAACGGTATGAGCAAAGGTGAAGAGTTAGAAAAACAAAAGTGTTTTCAAGGAATAGTTAGTAGTTGCATTTGCTCAGAATGAAAAGTATATGCTAGGTAGTTCTGGGAGATAAAGGCAGGTGCCAAACTGGGAAAACCCCCAACAAAGAAACAGACAGAATGTAGTATACCTGGTAGGCTATGGAGAGCACCACCACAGGCATTTAACGTGGGAGTAAAGAAGGTGAGGTGATGTAATGCTTATTAAACATTAACCCATTTACAATGTTCTAGATAGACTGAAGGGTGTAACCAGGTAGGAGGCTGTTACAGTAGTCTAGCATGGGTAATAGGGACTTTAGGATAGGTGGAGAAAGTGAGGATAAAAGGAAAGTTTTGTGGAAGAAAATGAGTTATGCTGAGGTTCACACCTAAATGTAGGAAAACAAGAGGTGCTAGGAAAGGAAATGGGAAAGTCAGCAGGAAGTGCTGGTTTGGTACTCAAGACTCAAATGAACCATAAAAAAGTGAGTGTAGTTTTACAGCCTTCCTGTCAAATGGGTCCTTCACCATCCCTTAGGCTGTCAAGCAGGGGTCCAACCAGAAACAGAATTCTCCTTCCAAGGACAGCATCCCTGCCAGACCAGCCCTGCAGGGTCCCAAGAACCACCAGGTCTTTCTAGCTATCTTAGGCTTCAGATGTTACGACCCTTCTCTGGAAGCATCTCTTCAACCTATTAGCTTCCTACAAGGCCTCCATGTTGTTCCTGAGCCTCTTCCCCCCTCCCCTTGTACCCCTTTCCCTGCTGTTAACACCTGATATTACCATGATATATTTGTCACTACTAAGAAAACAACTTTGATACATAACTATTTTTCACCCAAACAAGCACTATCCTGCTCCTGTTCATCCCCCTATCCCTGGGTAACCTCTAATCTACTTTCTATTTCTGTAATTTTGCTATTTCTAATCATCTCTTATAAGTGCTATTATACAATATTTGTCTTTAGATGCTCTGCTTATTTCACTAAGAGTTCCCAGTCTTCTTGCCCTGACCTCCCTCTCTTATCCAAGTCCTTTTTCCTTTGTAAGAGAAATCAGAGATATCTTCTCAGTAGCACCAGTCCTGCAGAGTGCAGGCCAAGATGGGTACTTCTAAGAAGCTGAGGTGCAGATGGGACAAGCAGGGAAAGTGCCCCTGTGCTAAGCAGCTGTTGCTGGCACTCCCTAGAGAAAAGGCGGATGAGAGGGAAAAGATGAATGCACAGGAGGGTTGTGGAGGGTGAGGCTGGCCAGGATGGTGGGGTGGGGCAGTAGGGGTTGCCTACAGCAACTACAGCAAGTCTCCCTACATTCAAACCATATACGCCACCCTTGGTGCCAGCCCCACCCACCACATGATTACGCAGTCCCTGGGGAGGGGCCCCTTGGGAGGGGCAGGGGCGGACATGGTCTCTGCTTACTAGCTTAGGTATCCCACTGACCCAGAAACAATTTCAACTGTTGTCCCCAAACAATTTATTCAGTCCCATGGCACTCAGACTCTCTCTATCCTAATTTCCCATTTCTGAAGGGTAGAAAATAAAAGCTTTAGGTAGGCAGGAGTGTGGGAGAGTTCCTAGCATAGGGACATTTGGAACACTGAGACAATCAGATTGTGGACATGGCTAGAGGAAGCATCCAGCTGAGCTGCCAGTGGGGAGGGTATGGAGGAAGTCTCTTGAGAGCCTTCAAAGGATTGGAGCTAGTCTACAAAAAAACCAAGAGATGGGCTGTGCAGCAGTGTTGTGCTGCTGGGGTCTCAAAGACCCACCACATCTGCCCAACTCCAATCCTTTTCAGGCCATATGAAGATAATTATGTAGGATGCATCTCATCAGTTCCCTCTCCCCACCCCAGCCTCCACTCAACCCCACAATGACCTCTGGCTGGAGTTAGGCACTTGGGGACATGTTTTGCCTGGGCTTGCTCCTTGCTGTGTCCCTCCCTACCACCCCACCTTCCTACCTTTACCTCTGAGACTCATTCAGCTATTGGCAGGGGCACCAATGGATGGGGTGTGACATTAATACCAGGCCAAGGAATCCCACTGGGCAAACTTTTGCCCCAGTTCTCCTCCTGACCCAGGGTATCAGCTTTCCTCTTCTGGCTCCTCTAGCCTCTAGTGGAATCACCTAAGTATCCTCACCTGGGAATGGGCACATTTGGTAGCGTCAAAGGGAGGAGCACCAGCTCTCAGAACGGACCCTGTTGTCTTGAGAACAAGTTGGCCTCAGCAGTTGGACCAGCAAGGGTGTGAAATGGGGAGATTCTGGTCAAATATATCCGATAATAGAAAGAAGCTGAGATCAGATGGAACACTAAGGAAAATGGGCAGGAAATTCTGGCTGAAACGGAAAGGTGTCTTGATCTGGCTTCAGGTTAGGATAGGATAGTGGCCTCACCATTTGGCAGATGGCACCCTTTTGGCGATAAGTGAGGTAGTGGAAAGATTACTAGTCTCAATGACATCATTTAGCTCTCTGATTTATAACCTAAGAATTCATACATCTCCAATGGAAAAGTGAAAGTTGTAATATCAGACCTTGTGCCTGCTGTAGAGATAAAATGAGATCATATTAGGGAAAGTACTTTGTAAATTGTAAAGGATCATGATGATACTGACAGAGGCCTCCATGACAGCACTGAGCTATGGTAACCTCATGTCTGGAGTTCTTAAGCTTCCACTTAGTTACAGGGAACCCTGACACATCCAGCAGACACTTACCTGTAGCCAGGGAAATAGGAGCAAACTGAAGAGGCAGGTGGAGAGAAATAACAGGGCTCAGGGTGGGAGTCTGTACTGTTAGAGAGATGGTTCCAACAGCTCTCTTTGGATCATGTCTCCAGGAAAAGGGGCATTTATGGCCCTCAGAAGTCCTGCACCATCCCACACCTAGGAATGAAACAGGTAGTCAATCATGGCCCATGCCCTCTTTGGCTGAGATGGTCTCCTCTGTAATAACAGAGGATTTCAGGGAAAATCTAAACCCTTGGTGGGTAAAACAGGATATGGGAGGACGTGCCTATTCTCAAGCCATTCTCCTTTCAATCCTCTCTGTGACCTTCTCAAAAACGATCTCCATCCCATCCTGAGATAGTTCTCCTCTCTGAAAGTCAATTAACATTTCTCTCGAGGGGGCCTACCTCTTGGGACATGTTTAGCCCTGGGCAGGATTGGAAGAAGGGCAAGGGCCCAGAAGTCAGACTGAAGAAGGTGCTGCTGAAGGTAACATCATTCCTTTGCAGCAGCTACAGGCCTTAGCAACCTGTTGGCCTGGTGGATGCAGTTTCCCACTCCACGTAGATCACAGGTGGGAGAGAAATATTCTTGAGGATGAGGGAGCCAAGAAAAAAACCAGACATGGACACAAATGCCACAAGAGCCCAAGGAGTGTTCATCACTTGTCTTCCAGACAGTGGAAGTTTCCTTCCCTTGGGCTTCTTTACCTCATTTTCAGGGAAGAAGACTCACAAATCCTTCTAACTATTCACAGAAGATCCTGTTCACCGGTCTTAGTTGACAGGTACTGCATTCAACATGCCAACACGGCCCTTGACCTACAATCCATCTGCCTGTTCACGGTCCTCCTCTGAAAGGAAAGCTGTCAGAGGGCATATGAATCTAATGAAAGGGATTCCAGGTAACACAGAGATCTCACCTCAATTCCTTGCTAGTGGAAACTCACAGCCCTGGTCCATTCACTAATATTTAAAGGGTGCTAACCAGATATCAAGCTTGAATAAGACACTGATCAGAATCCAGTCCCTGCTCACCAAGGATACAGATATTTCTCTTCCAGGTCTCTCGAGGGGCTGTGGGAAGGGCACCCAGAGCATCTTTCCCCTACTTCTTGGCATATCCACATTTTCCACATCCTTCAAGCCCTAGCTCAAATGCTGTCTCTTCCTTGATGCTCTTGGTAAAGTACAGGGTCTCTCCTGCCTTCCAATCTTCAAAGCTCTATCACCTATATCCCTCTTTGGACACAGCTCTTTCTCCTTGTATTATATGAGTCTTGTATGCCTATTTGATCTTCTATCCTACATGCTATGCTTCTTGAGGGCAAAGATTGTCCTATAAATCTTCCTGTCCCTCACAACACAGTACCAGGCATATAACAGGAACTCAGGAAGTGCTCGCAGAATAATGTCTCACAGCTTCCACATAAAGATGCTTGTTGGGTGAATGAAGGCTTGTTTGTAAAGCTGCTTGGGGGGGTGGGGGGGAGGGGTCCCAGATTTAAAAAAATAATAATAATTAAAAACTCCTTGCTAGGCTTTTCCCAGTGAACACAAAGTTTGAACTCAATGCAAGCGGCACAGGATTACGATGTATTTCTCATAACTATTGTGTATATCCAGTCTTAAGGAAATAGATTTTAGCTCTATATTCAGCTGTTTTTGCATCTGTCATGTGTGTTCTCATCCTCTATGAATCGTAAGGAAAAGAAGGTGTTTTCTCCACTCTGTGTTGTTTGGCCTTCCCTAGGTGCTATGTGGTAATGCTATAACCCAGCCTGCAGCTAAAGAAGGGAGAAACCTCTGTCTTTAGCATCCAACTTCGTGTACAGAGAATGGATTTAACCAGCAATAAAGGAAGTTACTCCAGAAAATTAGGAAATGGTCTCATAGTGGCTAAGGAATTTAAAATGTTATCAGAAATGATGGCTGGGACTTGGAATGGCGCTTGCTACGTGAAGGCCCCATGCTAAAAACTTATATAGATTATCTCATTTATTCCTCAAAAACCTGAGGTCATACTATCATTATCTCCACTTGTACAAAAAAAATGGAGGCTCAAGAGATGCAGTAAATTTGCCCAGAGTCACAAACCCAGGTTTCTCTGACTCTAGGTTCTGAGCTGAGGTTCTTGCTCAAACCATACCAACGGTTTCAGCAGGATGCAAAATACGCAGAAGAGATTTTAGGGATCATCCGTTTCAACCTCCTTATTTTACAGAAAAGGAAATGGGTTCAAGGACATAAAGGCACTCGTCCCCCAGGTCACAGAGAGCCAGGAGCAGCGCTGCCCCGGCATAGCAATGGGCACTGGAAATCAAGTCCAATCCCCGACTTTGCAGAGCGGGGTGTGGGGGAGTGCCAAACCCCCGAGGGGCTGGGACTCCTCCGGTACCCGAGTTCATCAAAGGCCGAGGGGCTGGAACCCCGGGCGCGCTCGCGGCCCTGCGGGGCGCCGTCTCACCTTCACCTGCGACGCGAACCATCCCACCGGCGGCCCGCACCCCGCCCGCACCCGGCCCGAGCCCCGCAAGTACCTGTTGGCGACGCGCAGGCCCGCGGCTGGGGATGACAAGGCGCTGGTCCGGCGCAGAGACGGCGGGGCTGCGCGGGCCAGAGCTGGACACCCGCCTCGCAGGCCCGGGCCTTCCCGGCCAGTTCGCCTCAGAACGCTCAGGCCCCAGTAGCGCGCGGACAACTGAGGAAAATTCGGGAGCGCTGGTCCCGGGAGGCAGGGCCGGCCTGACTTCCTCCCCTCAAGCTTCCTATGTTACCCGGTCAGCCTTCTGCAGACCCGTTCCAAGCCCCAGTGCACCTCAAGAGGAGAAACGCCTTGGGGTTCGGGAGAGTCAAGCGGCTCGGCACCCAGGGAGTGGGGGTCTGCGGGAGGGAAGAGGAAGAAGACGGGTTCCTATGGAAACTAGATGAAGTTCTTTGCGCCTGCGCCAACGCGCTAGGTACGCTGGGAAATGTGGTTTCCCGGCTGTTCTCCCTCCCCCTCCCCGAGGCCAGAAGAATGGACGCAAGATGGCGCCCGAGCGTCGCAGTGGGTTCAAGTCAGCTGGGCGTCCGGGTTCCCCGGCACTTTTCCGAAGGAGAGGCCGCGGAGGCCTCAAAGGTAGACTCAAATCAGTCGCTGCCCAGAGGCGCCTGGGATGCGGGGGAGGGGAGGGGGCGCGGTCTCTTGAGCGCGCTCGATTTTGCGTTTGAAAACTTGTTCAAAAGAGGAGCTGCCCTGGCTCCGGGCAGGGGGGCGGCCGCGTCGGCAGAGACCTCTCCTCAGTCCGGGCCGAACCGGGCTAGGCAGAGGGAGACCGTTCGGACGGGGAGAGCTGCCCAGGATGGAACGGATGCGGTTCCTGCACGTGTAGGCGACCTCTCCTGCTGCGTGGAAGCCTAAGTGGGAGGTGACTTGGGAGACTCCGTGAGCGGGAGTCGTCCTGACCCTCCCCCTGGAGAGTTCCAGGCGGTGCCGGACCCAGAACCCGCCGTGGGCAGAACTGTGAAATCTGTGCGTTGACTTCCCAGGAACCACCTTTTCCACACCCGAGTAAGACCCCTAGACTAGGCCCCTAGAATCTAGTTCCGGTCCCTTAGAGACTCGATTACTTCCCCTGGACCTGGGTTCCTTATTTTTAAAATGGAGGTAATTATAGTGCCTGCCGTTTGTCCCTCTGGGAGTGTTGCAAGGTTCATGTGAGATGACATTGATGTGCAGTTAAAGATATGAAGGGGCATTCCCATTCGATGTAAATTGGGGCAATGCTTTGAGAGACAATTAGCCAGTGCCTCTCAAAATTAAAAATGTCCCTGTCCTTTGCTTCAGCAATTCTAGCACATGTCCTACAGACCTGGTGGTTATGTTTGCAGAGGAAAATACGTAGAAGGGTGTCTAGTGAAACATTATTCGAAATAAAAAACAAAAACCTGTAACCAACCTAAGCACTTATTGATAGCTGGCCACAAATAAATGAAGGTATATAAAATAGGATATATGTGGTTATTTTTAAATGGGGCAGCTGTTTCTGTACTGATGTGGAACTCTTCGTGACATGAAAAAAATGTCGAAGCGCAGAATAGCAAGTTAATATACTATTGTTATTTTAAAAAGAATATATGCACGCTAATACATTTGATTACATGAACATGCAGCATCAGGAGAAACTGGTAACAGTTGTTGCTTTTGAAGAGTGGAAGTGATGGATTGGAGGAAGGAATAGGAGGATGTTTCGTTTTATGTCCTTATTTCCTTTCCACTATTTTTCATTTGCTCCTTTAGCAATTTGTGCAAGTTTTTTATACACATACGGTCCTTAATCCTTTAGCCTGCATATTGAATGCAAATAGTTTTCCCTCCAGTACATGATTGGACCCAGCCTTCTGAGCTGCCCAGGCTGCAGGAGGGGAGGGCCTGGCCTTGGCTTCTGTCCCAAAACCAACACCCCCAGCCCCAGCCTAGGAAGATTGAAATGGCAGTCTGAGTGGGAGTCCGGGTTGGCTGTAGGGTGGCTAGCAGCCCTGTTTGTTCAGCAGCAAGGTGAGCCAGCCAAGCGGATCAAGAATCAGAACTAGCCTCTCTGTACCCCACCTTGCAACCCCAGGCAGGCCTCCCATAGACAGGCGCAAAGGATTCCTGTTCTAGAAACATGGGGAGGCTGAATTCTAGCAGGGTGTGCAGAGGCTATAATTCACATAGATGGCAGATGAGGGAGGGTGCTTGGAGATTTTCCTGTCTAAGTCCTTTGCTTTATAGAAAGAAACAGAGATTTGAGGTGGACTAAGTTGTAAGTGGTAAAGCCAGAGCGAGGCTCCAAGTTTCCAGGTTTCCTGCCCACCCCCACCCTACCCCCACCCCCATCTCCAGTGTTTGGCTTGATGCCCAAGCGCTGCTAGGAGTCACGCCAGGGTCTGGGTGAGGGGGTCCATCTTAAAACTGCAAGTGAGGCCTCAAAGACGAGAATATTTGAAAGGAATTGTACAACCCCTCACCCAAACCAGAGCAGTGTGTCGTAGGGCTGAGAGTATGATCTTGAAAAGAGGGGCCAGAACTAATTAAGGTGGGACCACTTACTCTTGAACACTGAATTGGAGCAGAAGGAACCCCTAGGCAGAAGGGGTGGGGCCCGGCGAGGGTCCTTCTTTCCTGGCCAGGATGGGTTGGCTGTCTTGCCTGTAGCAGAGGGAAGGGATGCTTGGGACTCAGAGTGGTTGAGACCTACCTAGCCTTGGGTGTCTGAGAGGAGACTGAGCTTCTGGAACAGGCTTGGTCCTGTCCAGATGGGCAGTGGCAGCTTCCGCTTCCTCATGGGTAACTCCCTTCAATTGTCCCAACAGAGCCAAACACCTGCTGCCAAGGCATGGGCTCGCTCCTTCACTGGCCTGCCTGAGCTTCCTGAGGGGCAGGGGCAGCTAACATTTACACAGGCCCTGCCCCAGGAGATGAGGGAGAGAGCAGTGGCCTCCCTTCTTCTCTCCCGCATTCTCCCTCCTCCTCCCCCCACAAACGTCCCACTACCCAAAGGGTCTGTCATGAGACATCTGGGAATTCTGATGTGACTGAGTAGTAATGAGAAGCCAGCTCCTCATGCAACCAGAGAAGGACTTGACTGATGACAAAATGGCTCAATCATAAAATTGAAAAGAACTTAATATGAAAATGTCTTTTTATTTCTAAGTACAAAGCCAGATACTATCAAGACTGTGAAAAACTGGCCAGAGGCTGTGAAGGACAAAAAGACGACTCTCTTTGGCCTGGTACCCTGTGACCCAGTGCAGTGCCGTGGGGAGAAGGCACCAGCAAAACCCCTGGGCCAGCTGTGAGGTGTGCACAGGGGGCTCACATGCCAGCCCGTCAGAGCAGCCCAGCATGCGGCCCCAGGGCCTCCCTGGACTGGGGACTGAGGTACCATCTGCCGTGGTGGTCCATGCATTCTCTGGTCCTAGTTGGCCCCAGAAATGAGGTGCAGTGGGAGGTGGGGAGGGAGGCAAGGGCCTTTCTATACTGCCAAACTCTGTTTTTATTCCTGTGGCTGCAGGTGAAGGTTTTAGGGCAGCAGTTGAGAGAAGTTAGGGTGCTGTTGCCCCCAAAGGCACTGTCAGGCTTTCTACTGCATCCTTCAAGATAAAGTCTTGAGCCCTTGGGCAGGTGGATGAGGGTCTGAGGCTGAAGGCTCTAGGAGGGTGAGGCTGTAGTGACGGGTCTGGGGACGCTGGGGAGGAGCTAAGAGGAAAGTGTATAGACAGAGAGGAGTGGGGAGTGTTTGTCCGAGGAGCTGTGGCCTCCATTTAGTGTCTAGGGGAGCACGCGTGTGTGTGTGAGGGCTCAGGCCCCACCCTCCTCGCCACTGTCATCCACGCTGGCCTGCCTAACCATCTTCCGGAACCTGGGTGTGGGGGGACAGCCAGCCTCTCTCTGCTCTTGCTCCTGCTCCTGGAAGGCACGGGCCCGGCTAGCCACCAGGGCAGCGCCCTGGAGGGCAACCACAGACTGGCGGGACTTCAGGGCAGGCCAGGGCCCCTTGCGGACCCGCCGGTCCCCCTTGGCCCTTGATTGCTGAGGGCAGGGTTGTGGGGAAGGGTCTTCCTCTGAAGACTCATTTGAAGAGAAAACCTGGATGGGTGAGAGGACAGGGAGGAAAAGTGAAGAGAAGGCTTTTAAAAGCAAGGGCTGTCTTATTGATTGTTGAACAGAAAGCCTGGCAGAGGCTAGGTGGAAAACGCTTGAGTAAGTGCAGAGAAACTGAACTGCTCGTGGTCACAGTTCCCTAGGAGGAAAAAGCCCCACAGCCTGGCCATCTCCCTGCTGCTGGCCCCCCTCCCCCTGCCTGTTCCTTCCTTCTGGCTCCCATCTCCCCTCACCTGCCACTTCCTTGAAGCCCTCTCCTCCGCCTTCTGCCCCTCTACTTTTCAACAGTCAGTCCAGTGACCTCATAGGAAACCCTTCTGGGTGCCAGGCCCTGGACTGGGGGTGTTTGGGTGCTGGATAAGGATACCGTGCCTTTGGGAACACCCACAACGCATCCATCCAACCATCCATGCCTCCCTTTCCTCCACATCCAGGGCCGCCTCCTCCAGGAAGCCTCCTCCCAATCTTCGCATCCTCTCTGAGCTCTCCTCCCTCTGGGTCAGCCCTGTTGGCCTCATGTCATGCATGAGGCATGGCCCTCTAAGGCAGATGTCCACTTCTGAGGTCCAGTATTTGTGCCCTGCAGCACTTGGCCCGGAGGGGGGTAGGGTCCCATCAGTAAATGCCTTGGCTTTGTGGTGCTGTGACCCCTTGCACCTTGTCTTTGACACGTTGACCCTCAGATTTGGGAGGGGCTTCAGAGATCATCTTATCCACCCCCACCCAGGATAGGAATCGCCTCCAGGTTGTCCGGCCAGGGCCTTGGGAGAGTGCCCCTCCTTGGCTGGGCAGCTCTGACCCTTGGGCAGCTAGTCCTTCTTCAGGTGAAACCTTCCTGCAACCTCCATCCTTGAGCCAGGTCACACTTCTTCCCCAGGACCCTGGGACTGCTCTCCAGCCCTCACTCAGGGTTGAGCATGATGCCCAGTACGTGCTCCCTGACTGGGATTACAGCGGGACAAGCTTGATGCCGGCTGATGAGAAGTGAGGGATGGACAGTGTGGCTGGGGCAAGGGCCAGACCCCCTGTGGCCCTGACCTCCCGGGCTCCCCTCCCTGGGAGCACCCAGATTGAGTCCAGCTATCTCTCACGCAGGACCTGAAGTCAAGTGCTAGCCCTGGTCTTTTCTCCAGCCTCCCTGCCACTGCCCACTTCTCCTTTGGCCCCTGCCTCCACCCTTGCCCACCTCAACCCAGGCTCCTTCCCCGCCCCAGCCTCACCTCTGGCAGGTCGCCAGTCCCTGAGGCAGTTTCCGGCTCAGAGGGAGCCTCCAGGAGACTGATAGACCTCATGATCCCTCGGAGGTTGATCCGGGCCCGGGGCCTAGGCTCTTCTTTGGGGACTGCCTGACTCTCCTGCAACCCCATAACCTTCGTCTCCCCACTGCCCTCGGGTTCTGGCTGCAGAGGTGGGAACGGTGTAGAGACTTCCGGGGCCAGGGGCTCCTCTGGGGAGACCCCACCCACTTTCTGTTCCCAGACATGGCTCTGCCGGCTGTAGGGAGGCAGCCCTGAGTCAGCTTCGAGTAACCCGGCAGCACCCCGCACACTCCCACTCCCTGCCCCCCACTCTCCTCACCTGGCCCTCAGGATCCCCTGGTAGGTCTGCAGCTGGCGCAGGAAGCCCGGGTTGGGGCGGGCGATGGGCCGGAGCTCCTGCACGTGGCGCAGGGCCTGCTCCAGGGTCCAGCCGTACTGCTTCATGGCGTAGGCGGCCACCGTGGCAGCCGAGCGGCTGACGCCCATCTTGCAGTGGACGAGCACCCGGGTGCCCTGGGCTCTGTGGAGGCGGAACCCGATTGCCTCACCCCCTCAGCGTCCCCCTTCCCTTGGGGGCCCTGTAGTGTGGAGGAAGGGCAGCTGAAGGCTCCCTAGCAGGAGAGCCGTGAGAGGAGGAAGGAAGGACACTAAGGGCCAGCACAGGCAACAGGGCTGATGGCAAAGCAGGCGGGAAGGAGGGATGGGCACTAGGGACAGGAAGAAGCCGAGGTGGGCCATGGGAGCGGGCAGGAGCCTGACCTCGCAGCCTCGATGAAGCGGTGCGTCTCCTTCCAGTGGGGCAGCAGCTGGGCAGACTCCTCGTCCCACAGGCGCACGTTGTGGTAGGTGAAGCACTCAGGGTAGAAGTTGTCAATCTCCCGGGCCATGTTCAAGATGTGGCTGACCCTGTGCCAGAGGGACAAGGCCAGGCCACTGTGGGGAGGGGCACTAGGCCTACTGGGTCCTTCTGCTTGGTCAGGAGAGTTGGTCCCAGTCGGAGGAGCCCTGAACCAGCTGTCCCGGGGCTGTGTGTCCCTGGGCAGATCACTTGGCCTCTCTGAGCTGGAGTTTCCTCAGCCAGCCCAGATAGCTGCGGGGGTTAACTACCACACTAAACCTCAAGTTATTCTCTGAAATTAGTTACAGAAAAATTTTTGAGCTAAGCTGAGATTGAATAGCTCTGCAGAGTCCACAATAGGCTTCCCCAAAGCTCGTGGGTTACACCTAATGAGGACCTTTCACCTCAGACCATAGAACCAGGCGCGTCCTAGGAGAGAGCTGCTCCCTCTCTTCTCCCCCGAGAGAATTTTTTTCTGGTTGGGAAAGTGAACCCCAGCCATGCACGCTGCAGCCTCTTTATCTCTGGAGATGAGGCCCCTTGTTTCTGTTCTTGGTTTACAGTGGTAGTCCAGAGGCCTCTCCCTACCCCGGGCCTGAGAGCCCTCTCAAGGGAAACAGTCCTGAGGGGTAGGGAGGGAAACAGAGCAGGCAGCTGCTGAGGTTGTTCTGGGAAGGTAGGGACAGAGAAGGGGGTTGTGCAACAGAGGGTGGGCAACCCTGAGGGCACCCACCTGTTTCTCTGCAACTCCTCTAGGTTGGCAGCATTCCACTCCGAGCCCTGTGTGTGTGGGGTGGGGGAGAAGCCACATTGTCTCCTTCCTCCCCCGCCCCCAAGCTGAGTCCTCCCTGTCACCACCCAGCCTGCAGCTCACCAGGTAGAGGTGGGGGAAGATGCGGGAGGCCCTGTCTTGCTGGGCCACGAGCAGCAGCATCTGGTTGTCGATGAAGTCGCGGTACTGTTGCAGCGCGCATCCCAGGCGCAGCTCCAGGGCCTGGCGGATCTGCAGGCAGTGGAGAGGCCAGGAGGGGGCTGGGGACAGCTCTCAGGGATCCTGCCTCCCCACCTTCCCTCTGGGTCCCTGAGGCCAAGGAATGAAGCAGGACTAGGAGAGGAAGAGGGGAGGGCTCCCAGGAGGGGGAGGCCCAGGGTCCCACCTCTTTGGAGGTGACACTCTCCAGGTCGCTAGTGTCCAACACCTTCCATAGCTCAGCCCGGATGGCCTGCTCCATCTCTTCCTGCTCTGAAGACCTGAGAGCAGAGCTTGTCAGTCCAGGGTCCCCTTCCTGCACCCAGCCCCACTCTTGCTCTTCCCGCCCTGTACCCTGGCCCTCCACTCCCCACACGCACCGGCCGGGCTCAGTAGCGGGGGGCCGCAGGGACTCCAGATCGGTCATGGCCGTCCACTCATTGAGGCAGCTCTGGTCGGAGCTCACTCTCTCCCGGTAGTGGCCAGCCCAGGTGAGGGCACTGCCCCCTGGCACGAGGCCACTGCCGAGTGCCGCCTCACATGCCTGGTGCAGCACCTGGAGCGTGGCCCTGGGTACAGAAGAGGGGCTGGGTCACACTCCTCCCTGCCGCCCCTGCCCTGCTGCCTTCTCCTGGGAAGTCGAGGCCAACCCCAGCCCTTACCACATGGTCTGGATAGAGATTGGCTTGAAGATGCGGCTCTGCCCACCAGACGTCACACTGAAGCCCCTGCAGGAGACCACCTGGGGTCAAACCAAACACCACACCCAGGACCAAAGTCCCTTGAGGCCTACCCAGCAGCCACCTCACAAGGCTGGTCCTCAGAATAATGCACGTGGCATTTACGCCTCAAACTCATCCCCAAATGGGAGACCACGGCCCGGAGAAGTTAAGTGATTTGCCCGGAATCACACAGTGAATCTGAGGGGGAGCTGAGAGGAGGCCCCAGGTCCCAGGCTCCCAGCCTAGAGTTCTGCTTACCCGTCTCCATCTAGGTACACCTGGGTGTCACTCCAGAGGGGCAAGACCAGGCCCAGGGTGCAGCTCAGGGAGCTGGCAAGGGATAGAGGGAAAATCGTTATCCCCTAGCACCTCAGTTCTTCGTCTCCCTCCCTCCCTCTCTCTGCTCTCACCTGCTGTCAGGGAAATCCACCCCCAGGAGGATGGTCTCATCCTGGTTCAGACTTTCTCTGGTAGAAACTACCAGCAGGTAGCGGAGCCGGGGGGGCCGGGCTGCCTCCAGCTGGGCAGCCTGAGGAAGGTGGGAAGAGGGAGCCGAGGGTCACAGTGGCCCAGGGGACCTTGCTACCTCCCACATGGACAACCACCCAAGCCTAGAACTGACATTTCATCTTAACAGCCTGACTCCCCCAGATACAAGAGCATGGAATTCAGTAGATCCCAACTTTTGGATTTCATGGTCCAACAAAATGTTGTAAAGTTTTCTTTTTAAAGGAGAAGTGTGTGGAAAGCAAAGAACAAGGGAAACTAACATGGGCTGCCTTCTACCTATTCCTGCCTGGCAAGGAGGTACAAACAATAACAAACGTTTGCCATCACTATCATTTCACTAAAGAACCTTTTGACACCAATGAAATATTAAGGACATAATCTCAAAATAAAGGACAGTGCTCTGTGGAAGAAATTCAGCTTTATGACATATTATCACATCTTTTTCACATTTTGCCAGGCAGTGAGATGTCTTCAGAGGCTTCTGGGGACCATTGAGCTGGTTCTGATGCCCTCCCCCGTACTCCCACCCCCATGGATGCTTGGGCCTTCCCTCCCTCTCTGCACCTGGGCCCCTCTACTGGCCAGCCTCCAGCGGGCGCTCAACAAGCCCTCCCTAATCTGGTCCGTTTGCTGACCACACGCATCATCAGAAAGGTCTTCCGTTGGTTGAACAGAAATCTGCCTTGTGCAATCTCCAACTCTTGGGCCCAATTTGGCCGTGTGGCCTCAAGCAGGACAGACTTTCCTCATCCTTTTATTGCCCTCCAGAGACCTCAAGACATGCCCTCACCCTATTATAGGGTCTGTGGTGGAAATAGCAAGGTAACCCTGAGACTTCCCAAGGTGCCCTCTGTCCTCATGCCATTGTTCCCAACACACACACTCACACACCACTCTGCCCTCTGCCCCCACCTCTCAGGGCACTCCGTCCCCTGTGGCAGGTAGAGGGGGGACTCTGTAGGGGCCCTCACCAGGCGGATATCATCCTGTGGCCTCAGGAGCTCCACCATGAGATGCAGGTGCTGCCTCTGCTCCTGCTTCTGGGGACTCTGGGCTTCAGGCCCAGTGTCTGTCTGGTCCCCAAGAGGCTGCTCCTTTGCTTCGGGCTCCTCCACTGGCTCAGGCGTGGCCTTGGCTGCATCTCCACTGTCTCCTCCGTCCTGCAGGCCCAGCACAGCCCCACGGAGCACAGCAAAGCTCTGCCTGGCCAAGTAGTGGGGGAGCTGTGATGCCCTCTTTTCCCTTGGAGCAGCAGTTGTCAAACTTCAGTGTGACAGAATCACCCAGAGGCCTCATTAAAACAGACTGTTGGGCCCTCCCTCCAGAGAGCCAAGAGGTCTGGGCTGCAGGCCTGAGAATCGGCATTGTTAACCAGTTGTCAGGGGATACTGTGCCCCCACTTTGAGAACCGACTGCCTTGCCTCCAACCCAGCTTCCCACCTGCCTAACTCAGGAGATGCTGTAAACCTGCCAGGAGCCCAGGCGGGAGTCCTCAGGCTTAGTCCTCCCATCTTGTCCTTTGGTCTATGACACTAGCCTGAGCCAGGGCCCAGGGTGGTGGGGGCAGGAGCACCAACTGACCAGGGGAAAGGGGAAAGCAATGGCAAACAGGCTGGTTCTGCTGCAAACCCCTCCTTGCCCACACCGTGCCCGCTGGAAACACTGCCCCACACATTCAGCAGCGGGCTGGCTTTGCCAGCAAGTCCTCAGGGGGCCTTCCAGCCCTGACAGCTGGGTCCGGCGGGGGCGAGGGGAGTCAGGCCTGGGGGCTGGTTGGAGGTGTCTGTGTTGGGGGTGAGGGGCTCACCGTCGCTGGAGCTGGCTTCTCCGTTTGGCCGCTGGGTCCTGCTGAGAAAGCTGTCCCCAGGGAAGAATGGGAGAGCGGGGAGTGGGGGGTTAGGACTCTTGTCCCCTCACTTCTGTCAGGGGTGCTGGCTGCTGGGGGTGCTCCCTCTGGAGCTGTGGGACTCTCCCCAGGGTTGGGGAGTGAGGCTCCTCAGCACAGCCCATTGGCCAGGAAAGGTGTCAGATGCAGAGCCTCTTCCCGCCCCAGTGTGTTCCCCCGCTGGAGGCGCAGGGGCAGCCCTGGCCGGGTCCAGGACAGAGAGAAAGCCATGGAGGGGTCCAAGGGCTTGGCCCAAATTTTCGGTCAGAAAGCCCGGGAGGGACCCTGCAGGCTAAGTTGGACACCACTCTCCCCCTCCAGGTGGAAACGTGGGGTCTCTCTCCACATACTCCCAGGCTTGGATGGAGGCTGCCCATGGGCAGGACGTGCCCCCCTCCCAGCCCCGGCTGGCAGCCAACTGCGTGGGCAGCATACAGCAAAGCCAGACTCACCGTGGGCCCCACAGGCGTGGAGTGGCCGCTGGCCGGGGGCGAGCGACTCACTGTGACCAGAGCCATAGAGCCAGGCAGGGACACCTAGGGTGGCACAGGGCACGGCCCCCTCCCACAGCCCCACGGACAGTCTCTGGCCCGCAGGACCAGGAAGGAAAGACCGGAGCCACCAGGGCCTGGCACCTCCTAGGGGGCGGCCCTTAAAGGGCCAGATGCCCGCCCAGCCGGGCCGCCTAGCCCGCACCAAGCGCCGCTGCCCCTCCCTTCCCAACTCCTCCGCGGCGGCCTGCCGCGCCCCCGCCCCACACCCCCCTTGGGGGCGGGGCCTGGGCGGGGCGCAGGTGCCCAGCCTTCCGGGAGGGGAGGAGTCAAGGGTCCGGCCGCTGGCAGCGTTCCTTCCCCGGGTTCACAGCCCCTCCCAGGAAGCGCCCGGCCCCTGGCCTCCCCGCTCCTCCCAGTCAGGTGCCCTGAGCTCTGCTGTGTGTCTCGACTGTTCGGTTAGGTACAGGGCTGGGCCCCAGGGAAGCAGACCCTGCGATCAAAAGGATTTAGGTGCAGGCAGCGCGGACCTGAAGCCGACCGGGCCCCCACCCCAAACCCGCTCTCCCTGCTGGCTGGCCCGCGTATATAGAGCTTCCACTCGGCGCTGATCCCCAGGGGAGAGCAAGGTGGGATTTAGAAATAACCCCTGAGATTCAAAGGGGCCTGGAGGGTAGGGCAGGGCTGAGCCCTATTTTACAGCTACAGCAGAGAGGTGACTTGTGCAGACACTCTGAGGGAATAAACTGCAGCTGGGGCAGGGCCCAGCCCGCCCCCTCGCCCACAAGAGCCTTGGTTGAGGGGTGGGTCAGAACGTCCATGGAGCCCCTCCTCCCTAAGGGCTCTTTGCACGCGCTGGCCTATTTTATCCTCCCAATAGCTCTGGAGGTGGAGGGTGTCTCCTCATTTTACAGCTGAAGACACTGGGGTGCATAGATACCACTGAGCCACGGCCATCCAGTGGGGCCATGGAGCCAGCATTCAAACCCAGGTCTCAGGTCCTTGTCCACAAGGTCTCCCACCACCCGCAGCCTGCCCCACTGCCCGCCCATTGAGCAGAGCAAGCTTGCTGCTGACGGCCTCTTTATTTCCTTCTTGGTCACCGTTGCCAGCCCACCCCCCGCCAGGGCTCCAGGCCCCGAGCTCAGCAGTAGTCAGTTTATAAATAAATTACAAAAGCTGGAGGGGCAGCAGCCGGGGCAATGCTCCCACACCCCGGGTGGGACTCAGTGCTCTGTGAGCGACAGCCGCAGGATCCGCTGTAAGTCTTCCTCCTCCTGCTGCCCCCGCCGCTCCCGCTCCTCCTGCTCCCGGGAAGACAACTCCAGGGCCAGGCGAAGCTGCTCCTCAAAGCTCGGGGGTGCTGGGGATGGGGGCGTCCGATGAGGGGATCTTGGACCCTGGGGCTCTGTGGACAGCCGCAGGCTTTCCTGGAGGGCCCTTCCAGGCGAGGTGAGAAGGGAGAGCAGACCCGTGAGTGGTGAGGCTGGGGACAGGTAGCATTGGTGCTGGGTCCAGCCAAGGGGCCGGGGACATGGCTTCGGAAGAGAAGGGCTATGGGCAGCTGGCTGGAGGAGGAAGCAGACCCAGGAGAAGTGGCATCCCTCTTGCCACTGTGGGTGAAGGTGTGGGGTCCTGGACCCAGCAGCTCCCTGCCACCCCCACCCGGCCAAGCAGGGCCGGGGGTTGGGGAGGGGACCCGGAGGGGGAGATGGACCCAGCAGGTGCTGCAGGGCCTCACCGCTCCAGCTGAAGCTGCTCCTCATAGGCCTCGGGCTGGGGAGGGAGGTGGGCGCCGGGCCGGGTGTTGCTCAGGGCTTCCCAGACAGTCACCTGCAGGCAGCCAAAGCCCTGGGTTGTCACCCCCATCTGGAGTCGCAGAGGGCCAGGCCCAGCCCCCGCCGGCCCGCACCCCACCTGCTCGGCCTCGGTGCCCGCCTCGAGCAGGCTCTGCCGGATGGCAAACTGCAGCAGGTCGTCGTCCTCGTCGTGGAGGGGCTCGCTGCGCTCGGCGCCCAGCACGCTGTAGCCCTCGGGCACCTCAAACACCGCAGGGTCCACCTCGCACGGGAAAGGGCTACCTGGGCAGGCGGCAGAAGGGGCCGCGCTGGAACCCCAGCCTCGGGGGCCAGAGGGCCTCGCGGGCGCCTTCCCCCTCCCTCCCGCCGGGGGTACCTGATGCTGGGATGGCAGCGCCCGGCGCCGGCACCCACACCGAGCTCAGGGGCTCATCCCGGCCGCACAGGTTGCTGAAGGTGATGCGGGCGTTGAGCACGTGGAAAAGGGGGATCTCTGCAGGGAGATGCCAGGCCTGACCCCCAGAAAACGCGGACACAATGGTCTGGTCCCCTGCCCGCGCCCCCCACCCAGGAGCTGCTCCGCAGGAGACTCTTCCGCTCCCGGGCCCGCCCCGCCCACCTCCCGCCCGCTCACCAATCTTGACCGGGAAGCCAGGTGGGAGGCGCAAGGTGATGAAGTCACGCAGCTTGGCAAAGTGGGCGTTGCTGATGGCCATGAGGTCGATGATGGGCGTTACCTGGGTGCCCAGGGAGAGCGGGTGCTCCTCGCTCAGCCACAGCGTTGCCTTGAACCTGCCCAGCCGACAGCGGGTCGTGGGTCCAGGAGCCGCAGCCCCTCCGCTAAAGCCACCCCCTGTCTAGACACCTGCCTGTACTCACTGCCTGCACCTGGCCTGGGCATCTCCCCTCTGCTCAGCCGCCCCACCTGCCTCCCAAGGCGCTTGTGTCCTCCTGCCCGAGTGGGGCCCATGATGGTTTCATGCCAACTCTTCTCATCTGGTGAGGAGGGCAGGGGCCAGGCTCAGCCCACAGCCAGCCAGTGCCTCACACTGTGCCAAGTGCTTTTGTGGCAGCGCAGCCCGGGGGCAGGTCCTGCAGGGTTC
Source organism: Tamandua tetradactyla (assembly GCF_023851605.1). Taxonomy (NCBI): domain Eukaryota; kingdom Metazoa; phylum Chordata; class Mammalia; order Pilosa; family Myrmecophagidae; genus Tamandua; species Tamandua tetradactyla. Next base: position 7,116,497 of record NC_135335.1, read on the forward strand.
AAATCGCAGCTCGGCCGCTGGGTGGCTGAGATGGTCCATGTGAGGTCGGCAGGATGTGTCTGGCCACGGGAAGCACTGGGCACATTTACCATCTATACCCACTTATGAGAACACGACACCTGTGCCCCTGGGAAGCTGGTGGGCAAGTGTAAAGGTTCTCTTTTTACTGGGGGAGACATAAGACTTGCAGGGCATAGCTGCTTCCTGGGGCCACCCAGCCAGCTGGCAGCAGGGGCTGTGGTCCCGACACCCAGGCCAGGGCCCACCCACTCACCACATGCAAGCCCATAGCAGGTGCTCATTAAATTGAACGGAAAACCTCACATGGGGGGTGCTGCTCACTCATCCATCCATCCGTCCATCCATCTGTCCATCCATCCTCCATCCATTCACAAGGAAAGCGTGACTGGTCCTCTGGCCATGCCCTGGGCCGGGGTGTGGGACCATGGATGAGCCAGATATGGCTCCTGCCCTCAAAAGCAGAGTCTAGAAGAAGCCAGCTGTGTTTTTGCAGGTCCTCACTTGGGTGGACCCCAAGGGGTGACAGGAATCTGCAAGGGTTTGGGGGGCCAGGGAGGGACCCCGTCTCCCAGGGAAGTCCCTAGCTGGTACCCAGAGCTCACCTTTGAACTTTGCTGGACATCTCGATGGGACGACCTATGTTCCGGGACTCCAGGCTGAAGTTGGGGTTGAAGTATTCGTCGGGGGAAATGGCTGTGGGGTTGGTGGGGCTGGCTGCCTGCTGCACAGGGGCCTAGGTGGGCCACAGGACCCAGCTTAGCGTTCAGGATGGCGCCTGCCCAGCCTGGGCCCCTGCCCAGCTCTTGCCCAGCCTCCTGCCCAGTCCCTGCCCAGCCCAGCCCCTGCTCACCCCATTGTGGGAGGAGTGTTGCTGGGCCATGCCGAGGAAGGACTGGAATGGAGTTTTTCCCCCTGAAGAGGAGGGATGGGAGCTCATGAGAGGAGCTTGACCCACTGTTCTAGAATGCCTCCTCCTTCCTCCCACCCCCCTCCTCCCATGAAACCCCAGCTGGGAGGCCCCTGGGAGCGGCCTGCTGGGTGGAGGAGGGGCAGATGGGAATGGGGCTGCCTCCCAGCTGGTCTCCGGATCCTCTGGCCCCTGCCCAGCCCAGGGTGACCCCATCAACCGTGTGACTGGGCAGTAGGCAGGCGCACCTGGGTTTACCTTTGCTTCTCGACTTGTCCTGATCCGAGAGGTGCTCCGTGCGTGTGCGTGTCACCAGCTCCACGTTGGTGGCACTGTACACCTGGGAGGCAGGGGCACATGGGGGAACTGGGGCTCAGAGCTTCACCAGCACAGAACCATGTCCTGCTGTCCCCAGAGAAGGATGAGCTCAGGTACCCCATGACAGAGCAGGGGGCAGGCAGGCCTGAACCCGAAGGAGTCACCATGAGGAGATGTAGCCATAACCCAAGTAGGGGCCCTGCTGTGGGCGATCCCTAGATGCTCAGCGCGGGGCTCCAGCTGGCCCATGGGATTCCAGAGCCCAAGGGTGACCCTGTCTCTGCACTCTCTCTGGGGTGAGTCCCTGGGCTTCTTCTCCCACCCTGAGACCCCCACCACTAGCCTCTCCTGCCTTGGCCTCGTAGCCGCTCACGGTTTCCATCTTCTCAGACCGCCAGCCCCAGATACCACATTTGTTCCTGAAACAGACCAAAAGGGAGCCCGTAAGCCTCTGTACCCCCGGCACGCAGGCCAAGGCCTTCCCTTCCGAGCCTGTGGCCCCCTCGTCGGCCCTGACTGCCCTACCCCTGGAGGCACTTCCTGCTCTGAAAAACACAGAAGCCTTGAAGAGGTGCCTGGACAGCTGGGGACACTTGAACAAGGGGTGAGGATTAGCGGGTATTGAGGAATTACTGTTGATGGTGTGTGTGTGTTCGTGGGGGGTGATAAGGGTTAAAAATGGGCTTATCTGGTAGAGTCACATGCAGAAACAGTTCCTGTTGAAATGATATAACTTCTGGGGTGTGCTTTAAGATAGTCAAGAAAGGAAAGGAAAGAAGGAAGATGGAAAGGAAAGGAGGAAAAAAGAAAGAGAGGAAGGGAGAAGGAAAAAAGAAAGAAAGAAGGAAGGAAGGAAAGAAAGAAAGAAGGAAGTTAGTTGACAGAGAATAGATTGAGACTGGTAAAATGTTAATAAATATTGAGACTGGGTGATGGGAACATTATACTATTCTTTCCTCTCCCATATATACTTGAAATTGTCCATAATAAAAAGTTGAAAATAGAAACATGTTTGAATCAACAATAATAGTGGAAAATTCAATAACCCCCATCAATAAAGACAGAAGATCAACAAGGAAGCATAAGATGTGAACAAGACTATAAACCAAATAGACCTACCAGACGTCTTAGGTCTATGGACAAATTCCTAGATAGAAAAAATAGAAAACTTTACCAGAATGTACATTCTTCTCAAGTATACATGGAGCATTCCTCAGAACAGATCATATGCTAGGCTATAAAACAAGCCACAGAAAATTTAAAAGGATAGAAATAAACAAAGTATGTTCTGCAGCCGCAATGGAATGAACTGAGAAATTAATAGCAGGAAAAAATTTAGAGAACTGGTAAGTATGTGGAAATTAAACCACACACTTCCAAATAATCAATGGGTCAAAGAATAAATGAGGAAATCAGAAAATAATTTGAGATGAATGAAAATGAAGATACAACATACCAAAACTACGGGATGCAGCTAAAGTGGTACTTAGAGGGAAATTTGTAGCTGTAAAATGTCTTTAGCAAGAAAGAAGACAGCTCTCAAATCAATAAACCTCGCTTTCCACCTTGAAATATTGGAAAAATAAGAGCAAATTAAACCTAAAGAAAGCAGAAGGAAATAATCAACAGTAGAGTGAAATTTAATGAAATAGAGAACAGAAAAAACAATAGAGAAAATCAATGAAACCACAGCTGGTTCTTTGAAAAGACTGACAAAACTGACAAGCATTCAGCTAGACCGAAGAAGAAAAAGAGAAGACTCATATTACTCAAATAACAAATCAAAGAGGGGATATTATTACTGATCTTACAGAAATAAAAAGGATTATATAAAGGAATACTTTGGATATCTGTATGCCAACAAATTGGATAACATAGATGAAATGGACAAATTCCTAGAAAGACACAAACTACTGAAATTAACTCAAGAAGAAATAATCTTAATAGACCCATAACCAATGAAGAAACTATATTGGTAATGAAAAAAAAACAGCCCACGTGATTTTCCTGCTAATTTATAACTGTTTTACTAAAAATCAAACAAGCAAACTACCCACAAAGAAAAGCCCAGGCCAGATGGCTTCATTGGTGAATCCTACCAAACATTTGAAGAATTAATACCAACTTTTCATCAACTGCTCCAAAAAATAGAAGAGGAAGGAAGACTTCCCAACTCATTCTGTGAGGCCAATATTACTCAGATACCAAAACGAGACAAAGACATCACAGGACAAGAAAACTACAGAGCAATACCTCTTATGAATATGGATGCGAAATCCTCAACAAAATACTAGGAAACTGAATCCAGCAACACATAAATATGTTCTACTCCATGACCAACTGGGATTTATCTCAGAAATGCCAGGTTAGTCAACATCTGAAAATCAATGATGCAATGCCTCAGATTAATAGAATAAAAAACAAAAATCACATGATCATCTCAATAGATGCAGAAAAGGCATCTGAGAAAATCCAATACCCTTTCAATGATAAAAACACTCAAAAACTTGGAATAGAAGGGAACTTCTGATCTGATAAAGGGTATCTATGAAAAACAAAAACAGCTACCATCATAACTTAATGGTGAAAAAACTAGATGCTTTTTCCCTCAGATCAAGAACAAAATGCAGATGTCTGCTCTCTCCATCTCTATTCGACATTGTACTGGAGGTTCTAGCCTGGGCAATTTGGGGGAGGGGAGGGGAGGGGCAACCAGATTGGAAATAAGGAAAAACTATATTTGTAACTGACATGATTTTATACAGGCACACCTCATTTTATTGCATTCAGCTTTATTGTGCTTTGCATCTATTCCATTTTGCATGTACTGCAGTTTTGTTTTGTTTTTTTACAAGTTGAAGGTTTGTGGTAACCCTGTGCCAAGCAAGTTTATTGGCACCATTTTCGCAATTAGCATGTGCTCACATTTGTGTCTCTGTCACATTTTAAGTAAGATATGTATATTGATTTTTTTTTTTTTGGTGCATGGTCTGGGAATTGAACCTGGATTTCCCGCATGGAAGGCGAGCATTCTACCCTTGAATCACCCATGCACGCTGTACATTGATTTTATTTTGTACACTGATTTTTTTTTGGGGGGGGGGGACATTATACATTTATTGAATAAATGTTTATTTAATAACAGCAACACAGTTTCTTAAGCAAAAAGATGAGCTGAACTCCCCCAAAAGAATGAAACAATTTTCCTTTTTCCTCAAGTTTAGAACTGACTCTATAAGCTTATCCTTCCCTTTAATAAGTGTCAATATACACAAAATATTTGGAGGATATGCAAATTATCCTAAAGATTTTAAGATAAAAAGCTGTTTAAGAATAGTAACCTCTATACATCACATATACCAAAGATGCCATCGTGCAGCTTTAGAACTACTCCTAATCAAAACATTAACATTTTTTTTAAATGCCTGTGAACAATTCAAACACCTGTGAGCTCTTTCAGTTTCCAATTTCAGGAACAATGTACATTGATTTTTAAGACATATTGCTATGGCATACTTAAGAGACTACAGAACAGTGGAAACATAACTTTTCTATGCACTGGAACACCAAAAACTTCATGTGACTCGTTTTATTGCAACGATTTGCAACGGAACCCTCAATATCTCCAAAGTATGCCTGTGTATAAAAAACTCAAAGGAATCCACTTAAAAGCTATTATTACTAACAAATGAATTCAGAATTGTTGCAGGACACAAGATGAATATGTGAAAATCAACAGTATTTTTATACATTTGCAATGAGCAATTCAAATATGAAACTAAGAAACCAATTCCATTCACAATAGCATCAGAAAAGAACAAAATACTTAGGAATAAGTTTAATAAAATAATTGTATAACTTGTACTCTGAACACTACAAAAAAACATTGTTGAAAGAAACAAAGGAAGATGGAAATAAATGGAAGTACATCCCATGTTCATGAACCAGAAGATTTAACGTGGCTAAGATGGCAATACTCCTCAAACGCATTTACAGATTCAATGCAATCCCTATCAGAACCCCAGCTGACTTCTTTGTACAAGGTGAGAGGCTGATTCTAAAATTCATACAGAATAGCAAGGGATCCAAAATACCCCAAACAACCCTGACATAGAAGAATAAAGTGGGAGGATACACTCTTCTCAATTTCAAAACTTCATATGAAAGCTACAGCAATCGAGACAGTGTGGTAGTGGCACAAGGACAGACACATAGATCAATGGAAGAATTGAGAGCCAGAAATAAACCAGCTGATTTTTGACAATCATGCCAAGACCATTCAATGGGGAAAAGCACAGACTTTTCAACAAATAGTGCTGATACAACTAAATAGCTACAGGCAAAGAAAATGAGGGTGGACCCCTACCTCACACCATATGCAAACATTAACTCAAAATTGATCAAAGACCTAAATTTGTAAGCTAGAACAATAAAACACTTGGGAAAAAACATGCGGGGATGGTGCATGGGTGGTTCAGTGGTAGAATGCTTGCATTCCATATGGGAGACCCAGGTTAGATTCTCAGACCATGCACCCCCCCCAAAAAAAAAAATGGGGGTAAATTTTCATGACCTTGGATTTGGGAAAGGACATTTAGATATGTCCACCAAAAGCATAAGCAACAAATGTAAAAATAGTTGTAAACTGTGGACTTCATCAAAATAAAAAACTCTGCATTTCAAAAGACATACCAGGAAAGTAAAAAAACAACTCACAGCATAAGAGAAAAATACGTGCAAATTATAGATCTGATGGGGGTCTAGTCTCCAGAATATATAAAGAACTCTTACAACTCAATAATAATAAAGACAAATAACACAATTTGTATATCTCCAAGAAAGATACACAAATGGCCAATATGCACATGCAAAGATGCTCAACAGCATCAGACATCAGGCAAATGCAAACCAAAACCACACTGAGATATCATGTCAATCAATCAAAGGGGCAGATAACAGCAAGTGTTGTCAATGATGTGGGGAAATCTGAATACACTGGTAGAAAGGATGTAAAACAGTGCAGCCACTTTGGAAAACAGTCTGGCAGTTCCTCAAATGACTAAACAGAATTATCAGTGGGTAACCAATAACCCAGCCAATCCACTCCTAGCTATACTTCCAAAAGAACTGAAAACAGGTATTCAAACAATACTTATGCCTAAAATGTGAACAGTAGCATTGTTCACAATAGCCAAAGGGGGGAAACAACCCAAAGTCCATCACCTCATGAATGGATAAACAAAAACTTGTATATCTAAACAATGGAATATTATTGTCATAGAAAGGAATGAGGTACTGATACATGCTACAACTTGGATGAACTTTGAAAACAGTCCCCAAATTCCACATATTATATGATTCCATTCATACGAAAAAACAGAAAAAGGAGATCTAAGGAGACAGAAAGTAGGGCTTGGGGGTGCGGGGTGGGGACGGGGGAAAATGGGGTGACAGATAAAGGGTGTAGGGTTCCTTTTTGAGATGACGATGAGCTAAAATTGACTGTGGTGAAGGCTGCGCATAGCAGAATATTCTAAAAGCAGTGAATTGTACTTTTAAGGGTTTGCAAATTGTATGGCACATGAGTTATAGCTCAAAACTTTTTTAAAAAAAGTGTACCTGAAGTCTGTTATTGGAACTGGGGGCATATGTTCTCCAGGAAAAAAAACTGCTAAAGGGGAAGGTTCCCAAGCTACCTTCAAAGGATTCTTTGACCAAAACAGCCATACTAACAAGAAGCCAAGCCCAGGCAGGGCAGGTGGCTCTGAACCACAGCCTAAATCCTGCTTCGTTTTGGAAAACACGTGAGGTCAGAGATCAAGAAACTGGGGCTACCCTGTCCAACCCCACTCCCTGGGAAGACAGCTGCTAGAATATACAGGTAAATGATGGCTCAGAGGTTGCCCCAGGGGCCCCAACCACAGCTGGGCAGCTGGGGGAGACTCCAGGCCTGATGGGACCCCTTTCACCTGAGCTGCCTCTGGGGAGGACTTCAGCTATCCCCCACCCCCACCCCCACCCCAGAGGCCTGACCCAGCAGCCTTGAGGCCAGGCCTGCCCTCATCACAGGTGGCTCCTGTCCCCTGTCCCACCCATGGTACAGCCAGGCCCCGGCTGACCTCTCGAAGGCCACGTTGCGAGTGTCCAAGTGGGTGGAGACGATGGGCGAGGTGAGGCGGCTGGCCACGTGCTCCTCACTGGGCCGCATGGCGGCCAGCAGCGTTTCTGGCTCATGCCAGGCGAGCCCCAGCATCTCCGTGTGCACCACCTGCCGGTCGTGGTCCACCTCCATCACCAGGGCCCCCGCCTCTGCCAGCCGGGGGAGGGGAGAGGTGGGGACAAATCAGAGCCAGGCCCCAGCAGCAAGGGGGAGGGCCACCCCGGGGCCCCAGGCCACCCGCTGAGTTCCCCTCCATCCCACCCTCAGTTTCCACATCCGGAAAGTGGGACAAGGGGTGGCATCAACCTTACAAGCCAGTGGCAAAGCTTCAGGCTCCAGCTTGGGATGGGCCCGCCACCTCTGGCCCAGCAACCCTCCCAGCCAGCGGGCCAGCAAGGCCGCCGGACCCACCCTGGCCCTTGAAGATGAAGCTCCTGCGGCCGCGCTGCCAGGTCATGTGCTCAAAGCCCAGGAGGCTGGTGTCCACCCGCAGGCTCTCGCCGCGCTTCCACACGCGGTACACGTCGCTCGGGCACATCTTGGACACGAGGGGCACTGCGGGGAGGGGGTGGGCGGGCACCGAGGTCACCGGTGTTCTTCCCCGAAGCCCACAAGCCCCCAAGGAGCTGAACAGCCCCCACTCACCCCAGCTGGTGAACTCCCATTTCATCTCCACGTAGAAATCAGGGGCCTGTGACAGATCGAACCAACTGTCAGGGCCCTAGAAATGGACGTGGGCGCTCCTTGTCTGCAGCCCCCTCTTTTGGGGGGTCTAGACCTTTGGCAGGTCCTGACGCTCAATCTTAGCCCATTCAAGCCCTGCCCAGATCTGAGAAGGCCTGCGAGTCGTGAGGCTACCAACCCCTGGAGGGATGCTTCAGGAAGGGTTTTAGGCAGCACCTGGCACGGTGCAGGGCCTTCCAGGGACAGGTCACCTCTGCCGAGCTGACCTGGACTCCCCCTCCAGGGAGTCTGCAATGCGGACCAGGAAGCCCAAGGCCTAAAGCTCTGATGGGCTTTCTGGTGCCAGGGAACCCCCGATGCCAACAAAGGCTTTCCTTCTACAGGGCAAGATCTCATCCATGCAGGCCTGGACACCTCTCTCTTACCTATATGACCCTTGTCAACTGGGGCGGGAAAGCACACTGCAATGCCCAGGTGCCCTGCCCAGGATGGCCCCCATGCGCCCCACCATGGCCCCCTGCCAGGGCTCCTTACCCCACTTATCGGTCACACACCTGGCGGAGTTTGTTGAGCAATTCTGGAATGCCAGCCAGTCGCTGCGTGGCCCGCTGGTAGTCCCGATACTGGAGGACCAGCTGCACCATCTCAGGGTCTCCAGTGCTGACCGCCTCCTGCAGGACTGGGGGGCAGCAGGCCGCTGAGGGGAGCCGCTCACAGACCCTGGCCTGGCTGCTCACCCATCCACCCGGCGATCCCACCGCCAACTTGTGGGCAGCCCCTCTGCCCTCCCTGTACCTGCCCAGCCCTGGCGGCTCTCTTTGCCCACGTCGGCATTGTGCCGTAGCAGGACTCTCACGGACTCCAGGTTTCCCAGGGACACGGCCAGCTCCAGGGGGGTCCGTCCCCGGGGGTCCTCCTCTTCAATGTCATGCTGGGGGAGACGGGACACTCAGCACAGGGTGAGAAGGGAGGCTGAGGCAAGGGGACCTGGACTGAACAGGGCTGGGGGTCACTGAAGGAAATATGGGGGGCAGAGAGAGCCAGGGGAACAGTGGAGGGTGGCCAGGAGGGGGAGGGGCCGGCGGGAGGAGCAGGGGCGGGATGTCGGGAGTTTGGACCTGTCTGGGGACCAGGGCCGGGGTTCTTAATCTCATCCTGGCACAGGGGTGGGGGTGGGGAGTGGGTGACGCCAGTTCAGGGACTTGATGCCGAGAAGTGGGTCGGCATTAGGGCAAGGCCCAGCGCGGGGCGACGAGGCCAGAGGCTAAGGCACCAGGGGCAGGTGACCTGCGCTTCCGATGGGGCTGAGGATGGGGACGCCGGGATGCAGCCGCGGAGCCGAGCAGGGGTGGGCGGCCTCCGGGAGGAGGGACCACCGCTTGGGTGGAGGGCCCGGAGGACGGAGCGGGCCCCCCGGGGGGCCTCACCTGGCGGCTGTGCAGCGCGGCCTCCAGCTCACGGTGCCGGTTCGCCCAGACCAGCCGGTGCAGCGGGAAGGTGGGGTCCGGGCCGGCCATGCTGGGCCTCAGCGCCGCATCGCGGGCGGGCGCGGCGGGGACGGCCCGGCCCGGCCTCGGCTTCGGGCCTGGCGCGGCCCCCTCGCCTGCCCTCCGAACGCGGCCCGAGCTGCACCCACCGCGGCCCCCGCGGCGTTCGCGGCGGCGGCGCAGGCGGGCGGAGGGCGGGGCGGGGACCTGGAGGGCGGGGCGGGGACCTGGAGGGCGGGGCCGCGCCGGGGCGGGGCGGGGCGTCGGGCCGCGCGCCCCCTCGCCTCCCGCAGCCATGGCAACCGCCGCCGGACAGGCGCGCGCCCGGGGCGTTGGGGGGTTGCTGCCCAGCAGTCACTGCAGCCGCGCGCGCCGGGGGAGAAGCCCCGGCCCGGGTCTGTGGCCGGGCCTCAGCCCCGCGAGGGGCCTGCGCGCTGGGCGGTCCGGAGGGCGGGGTCGGGCTGCGGCTCCGTCCGCGGCCTGCAGGGGGCGCCTCAGGTCCCGCGCAGACCCTGCCAGCGGGTCCGGAAGGCGAAGGAGGGGGCCCGGGGGGGCGGGGGCGGAGCGACTCGCCGGGGCACGGGGACGGGGCACGGGGACGAGGCCCGGGACGGGCGCGCGCGCCGCTGGAGTTTCCCGGCAGACCCGGGCGGGTGACTCGCCTGCTTCCCCCCCGTGGCACCGACCTCTCGACTTTACCCGTGTGTGCGGCTGAGGTGGGGGGTGCTGGCTCCCCTCTCCAGCGCCCCTTGGAGAGGGGCGACCAGTAGATGCCCCTAAGTGCGGGCCGGCGAGGCCTGAGCGTTTTCTCCCAGGGACCTGGTCCGGTGTCTGGAGGTCGCCATACAGCGAGCGGGAGGCCCGGGGAGGCGTTCGGTCGCCCCTGGAGCCAGGGATGGGGGTGCTGCGGGGGGCAGGGGGCGGGTTGTGGGGAGCAGGCCCCGGGCAGCGCCCAAGCTTTCCTGGTGCAGGGCAGCGCTTGGTGAAAGGCCGCCGCCGGCCGCGCAGGGCCGCCCTTTTGCAGCGGCTGCAGTCGCGGCCAGTGTCAGAAGAGTTTCGAAATCAGGGCTGGCTCTGCACCCACACAGGAACCGGGGTGCAGGCCTCAGCCGAGTTCCGGGTTGCCGGGCCTGCCTGGGGCCTCAGGCCCTGGTCCTGCTGGGTGGGGAGGCAGCTGCTGGGCAGAAGCTTGACCAAGGCTGACCCTTTGGTCTCAGTTTCCCCATTTGTAAAATGTCCAGATGACCAGGTGGTGCCATCTAGAATGGCCAGCTAGCTCAGGGATGCTTGGACTATGGTCTGAGGCCACCTCCTGCCCAACGGTGCCCTCTTTTCCGAGTCTCTAGGCTAGGAGACCTCTGGTTGCTACTTTTGTCCTACCCTCCCATTGATGGGATAAACATGGCAGTTTAATGGTTTCTGAATGCCCAGAACTCAAACCAGACCTTGCTAGCCACCTCTGCTGCAGCCCTCTCTCACCTCACCTCCCTTAGAAGGGCTGTCCCTCTCTCCCCAGCCTTCCTCAAACCCCAATCTAACAGGACTGTCTCCTGATGGCTGCAGTGTGGGATGACTCCCTGCCAGCCTGTGATACTGGACATTGCCTTCTCAACCCTTTTCTAGCCCCCACCCTCATCTCCCTCCATGCCCACCCCAAGCCGGGCATCCACCAGTTGAGAGCCTGTCTGTTCCCACCATCCCCCTGATGCCACCTCCAGTCCCGGGGCATCTGTTTTTGGGGGTTCCATGCAATCCCCACCCAGCGTGTCCAGCTCCATTCATCCTCCGCCTCTCACAGCAGTGGTAGCATGGGACTCTCCATCACCCAGCTCCACCCCAGCCACCTTGGACCCCCATCTTTCTCTCTTGCTCTTACTTCTGCCCAAGTCCTGCCCATCTGACCTCTGTCACCTCTGCTGCCACCACCCCAGGGTAACCATTTCCTGACCACATATGAGCCTCTTGCCTTTCCTCCCTCCGTGCAGCCTACACCTGGTCATCAGCCTCTGGTTTGGGGGGCTCAGCTCCCATCGCCCCCAGCCTCCGTTGCAAGCCTTCCAGGACTCCCCAGAGCCCATGGAACAAAGCCCAGCTCCGGGCCATTCACCACCTCACGCTGCCATCACTCACCAGGCACCCCCAGAGCTGCGTCTCCTTCCCTGGGTGCACCTGCCAACCTGAGCCCCGCACAGCTGCCTGGCCCTTCCCTCCCTCAGCCATGACCCCCCCCACCTCCCCACACCCATGCCCCGTGCCGGGGGGGCCAAGCTCAGATGCCGCTTCCCGCCTGGCTTCTTAGAATGCATACCCTGAGGACCCCAGCCCCCTGCAGCCTGCTGCCTCCACCTGCCTGCATCCCCAGCCGGGAGAGCCTCAGCCTCGCCAGCAGCATCCTGCACACACGTGCACCTGCAAAGGTGCCCCCAGCTGCTACCTGGGGGCCCATGGAGCGGGACACAGGGTAAAGGAGGTTGACCAGCAGTCCCTGGGTAGATGAGCAGGTCAGCTGCTTGGGTACCCCTCAGGCCTTGGGGATCCTACCTGGAGTCACACAGTGGGAGTAGCGGGGAGGCAAAATGAATGCAGACCTGGGGGTGGTGGTGCAGCCTTGAGGGTAGAGGGCAGAGGGCCTCAGAGCAATGGCCCCAAGGCGTGGAGGCGCTGGGCAGGGTGCTGGGCAGGCAGGCAGTGCTCAGGGAGGTGGGAGGGTCCCAGTCAGTCCCAGGCATGACAGCAGAGCGGCTGGCACTTCCTGCCTACCTGGGAAGTGGGCAGAAGATGCCGTCTCCTGCCCAAGAGAAGTTGGGAGAATGGGCACCATGCTGCCACCAGCGGGAGGATGGGCCACCGGAGGGGTGGGGGACCCGGTCTCCCGGCTGCTCGCCACCAAGGCCCTCCCTCTCAGGCCCAGCCCAGCAGAGAAGCAGGTCCCAGTAAGAGTCTGACACAAGCAGGGGTTCAGGCACCATTTTTTATAAAAACGCATAGTCTCATTTTCCACTCTTTAAAATCACATTCAAAAATCGGCAACGAAACGCACCGGGGAGTGAGTAGATGGGAGGGGAGGGCGCGCCGACCCAGCCCCAGGGGGAGAGGGCACAACGCCACGCACAGGAGCGCGACTGGCACGAGGGGGCATGCGGCGGGAGCGCCCCGGGGGCAGTGGCACTGACCAGACAGGGCTAGGGACAGACAGCCTGGGAGGGGCACATTGATGGGGTGTGGTAGGTGCTGCCCCCCTGCCCCTCCAGGCCAGCCCCCTGTGGTCCTGGGGGATACCTGGGGACCAGGCCAGGCCAGTTTGGCACAATCAGCAATCACCCTTCTATGGCCCCTGCCCCGGGGCTCAGAGCAGGGGGGGTGGGGGTGAGGGATCCCTGGCCAAGCCCCTCAGTGTCCAGGGCAGGTGTGAATGGGGGGAGGGGGGTGGAATTTGGCAGCCAGTGACACAGCGTTATTTTTCTAACCAGGGCCAAGGAGCCCAAGTCCCTGAGGAGCCTCAGGGGCCAGGGAGACCCTGGCCTTTTCCTCTCCCACCGGCCAGAGTGCAGAGCAGTGCCCTCTGCGAGCTCAGGGACAGCTGAAGGGGCTCCAGGAGGGGTGGCGGTGGGAAGTTTTCCAGGAGCATCCTTCCTGGGATGGGGCCGTGGGCTGCTCCGCTCAGCGTGGACACACAGCTCAGCCCACAGAGGCTGAGGTGGCCCAGTTCCCGTGGCAACTGCCGCCAGGGGCCACTGCTTTCTCCTCTCCAGGAAGACGCTGGAAGCGAGCGGCCCCCGGGGAGGGTCAAGACTGGGGTGGGGGTGGGGGACGGGGTGAGGTCCGGGTAGGGGCTGGCTGGGTGGCAGCAGGAGCCGAGGCAAGCGGGCCCCTCCCTGGGGGCTGGGCCAGGCGGGGGAGGGGGGCCACAGGAAATCACAATAATTACAAAATAAAACCTTTTCCGCTTTGCGGGAAAACAAATAATAAAAATTCAACAAAATAAATTAGAGGTTTATAAAAGGCGGGCGGGCGGGCGGGTCAGAGGCCGTTGGCGCTGCCGCGCTGGATCAGCGGCATCTTGCTCAGCTCCACCACCGGCGAGCGCGGCTTGTTCTTCATCTTGGGGACGCGCTGCACCAGCTGCTGCGCCTCGCGGTAAGCGTCCCGCAGCTCCTTCTTCCACTGCACCAGCTCCGGGTCGCTCTGCCACACCCCGTCACCCATCAGGCGGGGCCCGGGCACCCCTCTGCCCGCAGGCACCACCGCGCCCCGGGCTTGCTGTCAACTCGCCCCGCCTGGATCTCCCCCTCCCCCGGCCCCGCCCACCCCGGCCCCCCACTCACGTCGCACTGCAGGACGAACTGCTTCCCCCCGCGGATCTTGAGCAGGAGGCACTTCCGCTCCTTGATCTGCGTCTCCTCCACCGCCTGGATCTCCTCCATGGTCAGCAGGCTCTGCTGCAGAGCCCCGCGGGGGGCGGCCGGGGGGGGGGGTGGACAGTGAGGGGGCAGGCCCGGGGCTCTGCCTCCCACCCCCCACCCCACACCCACGCCCTGCTCCTTACCGGGGCCTCGCCCTCGCCCCGCCACTCCAGCCTGTTGGGGAACAGGTAGAAGTACCGCCGCTGCCACTGGGTCAGGAAGGGGTTGCCCAGCTTGGACATGTAGCCGTGCATGATGCAGTCCTTGCCCAAGGCGTAGTCTGCCCGGGGAGAGCGAGAGGCCACTCAGCCGCCTGGCCCGGCCCGGGGCCGACGCGGGGACCCGGGCAAGCCCCCGAAGCCTGAGCCGGCTTCCTCCTCGCCAAGCGGGCAGCGGCGCCCCCTCACCGTCCTCGTGGCCCAGCTGCTTGTTCTTGGTCTTCTTGCGGGCCTCCAGCCGGTCCGTCTCGGCGTTGACCGTGTCGAAGACCGTCTCTGCCACCTCCTGCTGCCACCGCTCCGAGATGGTGAGAGGGAAGTTGCGGTAGAGCTCCTGGTCGCTGTCCAGCAACTGCACCCGGACGGACAGGGCATGGACACACGGACAGACACACAGGAAGGTCCCAGGACACACATCACCACAGGCCTGCCTGGAGCCCAGCCCAGAGCCCCCGGGGCAGGGACGGTTAGATCCAGCCACCGTGCGACCCCCCCCCCACCCCAGGGAGGGACACTTGAGGTGGAGAACCTGAGCCCCAGTGAGCTGGCAGGGCTGGAACAGGGAGGCAGAGGGGACAGGAGCTCAGGTGTGAGAGGCCAGGCCAGGCCCAGTACCTTGATGCCTTTTGTGTCCTCCTCATCGAAGGAGCCAATGTCAAAGGCGTCGGCCGCATTTACCTCCCCTCGTGGGGGGATCAGCGGGGGAGGGTACTGCAGCAGAGGAGGGGCTGGGGTTAGCACGGGGAGGGGCTACAAGGTACACCCCTGACCCCGACCCTCGCCTCCAGCCACGCTACCTTCTGCAGGAAAACCATCTGCCAGTCCAGCGAGCGGAAGAAGGGGCTCTCCTTCACCTCCTGAGCCCTGCGGGGGGATGCTGGTCATTGGGGTCAGCACCACCCATCCCAGGGGCCAGGTCTGGGCCATGCGGCCAAGGGGCCTGGGTTTAAGTCCTGGTCTAGCCACCTTCTGGCTGTGCAACCTTGAACAAATCCCTTAAACCCAAGCCTGTTTCCTCAACTCTGAACGGGGAGTATAGCAGTTCCATCACCGGGGTATGTAAGTTCTAATACTTGTAAAAATCAAGGTACTGGCCTCACCCTGGCCTCTCACACCCGAGCCCCGAGCCCCAGCCTGGCTCAGGCCCTCCACTGTATCTGTCCCCTCAGATCCTTTAATATTGCAAAGCTGCTGTTGTCACCATCGTCCTTCATCAACCCGGCTATGGGGTCCTCTAGAAGCCTGGCCCCAGGTGGTTCTGGCAGCTCTACCCCCTGGCAGCTACCTCACCCTGAGGACACTGAACGGGGCTGTCCATGTCCCCACCTGTGGGCTCCTCAAAGGAAGCTGGGACTTAGCCCATGTCCTCAGGGGGTTCATGGCAGAGGCCCAGACAGACTAGCCTAGGGACCCACTGGAGAAGCCGGGCCCCCAGTGTCCCATGGCCTGGGGGCCTGGCACTCACCCTCGGCCCAGGCAGCCCAATCTCCGGCTGACCTCCCTCTGCAGCAAACCCTCCAGCAAGGAGCGCAGCTCGGGGGAGAAGGAGTCAGGCAGCTCCACGGCCTGCGGGGGAGAGAAGTGGGCTGCTGCCAGGGCTGGACCAGGGCCCCCAACCCCCAGCTTCCCAGCGGCTCCAGCCTGGTCATGCTCTGACTCCACAGGGAGGGGAAAGAGTCTGTGATCTCACAGCCATAGGCAGGGGTCTTGGTGCCACCGAGGTCACGGTGGAGACCCGCGCGGCCCAATGCCTTGGCTGATGAGTTGAGAACCGAGAGTCGGTGGCCCGGACCCTAGCGTGGCTCCCCTGGCTGGGACCCCACACTCACCATGGTCAGCGTCATGCGGTCAATCTCATGCTTGTCTTTGGTCTTGTGTTGCCGGAAGGGGCTGTGCCTGGGCGACAGAGGCCAAAGCCCCAGGTCAGGGGACGGGAGTGGGGAAACCGAGGCAGGCAGCGTGAATGATCCTTGTCCAAAACCAGGGACAGTGCCCGCCCTAACACCTGGTGGCTGTGGGGCGGCCTCCCTCAGCATCCGGCCCGGCCTAGGGGGAGGGCCTCTGTCTGTCCGCCCGGGCCCCACTCACCCCCGCAGCAGCTTGAAGAGCATGCAGCCCAGGGAGAACCAGTCGGCGCTGCTGTCGTAGGCCACGCCCTTCTGCAGGACCTCCGGGGCCATGTACCCGTGTGTGCCCCTGCAGGCACAGGGCAGGGTGAGCAGGGCGCAGGGTGCGGGCCGGGGGGCGGGCTGGCTGGGGCGGGGGCGGCACTCACACGCTGGCATGGGGCTTCTTCTTGGAGAAGTCGCAGGCCAGGCCCAGGTCTGAGATGCGCACGTGGCCGTGCTCGTCCAGCAGGATGTTGGCTGGCTGCGGGGGAAGCGGTGGTGAACGGCCGCCCGGGGGCCACCGCAGGTGGGCGGATGCCGGTCGGGTCCCTGCCAGCGCTCCACAGGCTTGAGGGTGCCCAAGGACACAGCCCTGGGGTTTGTAAGCTGAACCCTGAGAACGGCTCAGGGTGGGGGAGTCGAGGGCCGGGGCTCCTGGGATCAACTCTCCTCTGGGCCTGGGGGGGCCAGGTGCACCCCGAGAGGAGGGTGGGGGGCTTACCTTGAGGTCCCTGTAGACGACGAAGCGGCTGTGCATGTGCTCCAAGCCCAGGATGATCTCGGCTGCGTAGAAGCGCATGTCGGCCTCGGAGAAGACCCCGTGCTGGGACAGGTGGTAGTGCAGGTCCCCGCCTGAGGGAGGCAGCCCGGTGGGGGGGCGCTCAGCTCCCAGCCCCCCACCCCCCACCCCCACCCCACAGAGCCCGGCGCCCACCCGGGGGCACGGCCAAGGGCTGGGGAGACCCACCGTTCATGAGATCGAGGATGAAGCTGAGCTTGTCCGGCGTGTGGAAGGCGTAGGACATGCAGACAATGAACGGGCAGTCCTGGGAGCAGAGGGCAGGCCTTCAGCGCAGGCTGCTCAGGGGCCCCCGGCCCTGGGCCCCTCGCCCCGCCCCACTCACCCCGGTGCTGACAAGGGACAGCATGATGCGCTCGTTCAGGGCCAGGGTCTCCCCCTGCTTCATTTTGATGCGCTTTTTGTCCAGACACTTCATGGCGTACCTGCCGTGAGGTGGGGGGGGAGCTATTGGTCAGTCGGTCCGTCCACACACCCGCTGTGGGGAGGGCTGTGTGTGCATGGCTCTTACAGGTTAAAAGGAGACCTCAGAACAAGTCTGAGAAAGAAATCAGGGAGGCACAGAGGGTGGAAGGGAGTGCTGGTGGGTGGGGGGCAGGCTCTGTGCCAGGAGGGGCTCCAGCACCAAGAAGCCAGGAGGAGGGGTCCGGGGCATGGTGGGGGAGCCCGTGGCCCTTTGCTGGGGACATGCCAGCCTGCTGCCCCGCACTAGGCCCTGACCCCCTGGAAGCCCTTCCCAGGGGATACTTGGGCCATCGGGGCCCTCCAGGGAACCCTCCTCTCGCTCAGGCACCCGCCCAACGGCCAGCCGAGCGGGGTGCTTACATCTTGCCCGTGTCAGCCTTCCGGCACCCATAGACCTCACCGAAGCCCCCGCGCCCAATGATGCGGTGCACGCTGAAGTCGTTCATGGTCAGCTATGGGGGTGGGGAGGACCACGGAGGTCATGGCAGAGGTCTAGCCCCCACCCACCCAGCCAGGGCAGCCACATCCAAAGCCTTTCCTGAGCAGCAGGTGCCCAGCCTGCCCCCCGACATGCCACCAGTGGGAGGTGGATTCAGGTACCTACCCCCACCGCCATCACCCCCAGGAGACTGAAGGACAGAGTCCCTGGCTTCCCAGCCCCGGGCAGCCCCTGGGGCTCCGCTCCACAGGAGAGAAGGGCAGGGCGCTCAGCTCCCCATGCCCGCCCCGTGACACTCACATGGATGTTGAGCTCCACGTTCTTCCACTGGCAGAACCGGGTGAATTTATCGCTGTAGGAGAAGAGCCCCGGCTCGTCTAAGCCTCGGAGCTAGACAGAGCTGTGCTGGGCACGAGGCCCCCCATCCCACTGCCATTCCCTGGGGCCCTGGCTGGGTAGGTGTGGAAGCACCCCCAGCCTCAGTTTCCCCTTCTGGGACTCCCTTGGAAGCAACGAGCACAGGCCGCTCACCTCGAAGGCCAGCCCAGCTTGGGTCTCTGCCACCCACTCTGGGCTCCTGCCAGGATCAGACAAACTAGAAAGGGGGCTGCCCAGTCTACCAGGCTCTTCCTGTTGCTGCTTGCACACCTCTGGTGACACAGAGCTCACTCCCTGTGAAGCCCCCTGCTCCACGGCTGGGCAGCTCTGACCCTGGGAAAGCTGCTCCTTACATGGAGCAGATCTGCTTGCCCTGCCAGCCCCCCTCGGCCCCCACACTCCTTGGCCCGTGAAGGCCCAGCAAGGTGGTAGATGGTCCACGGGAGGGAAAGCTGCCCAGGTGGGCCTGGGAGAGTCTGAGAGGCTGGAGCTGGGCGGGAGGGGCAGGAGTGTGGAGGACATAAGCAGACCCGAGTCAGGGGGCAGTCTGCTCAGGCCTACAGCAGGCAGGAGACTCACAGCGGCCTCTTTACCCCCCTTCCTCTCTGTACCATCTCAGCTCTCACCTCTCAATGAACTTCTGGAACACATCCCCTCGGAGGTTCTGACAAATCTCTTCGATGTAGGGCTAAGGGAGAAAGCCGCATGCTGACGACAGAGCCCCAAGCCTCGAGCACCGGCCCCCTGCTCCCTGACCTGGGGCTGCCCGAGGGGGTGGGGGGAGGCGGGGCAGGGCCCGGGGAGGCCGTGGGGGTGAGCCCGGCACACACCTGGAAGAGATCCGGAGGCACCAGCTTCTTCACCAGGTGGCCCTGGACGTGCTCCGTGGCACTTTTGGAGAAGGGCTGGGGGGACAGAGGTGGCCATGACTTCTCAGCGGAGCTCCTCTCTCCCCTCACCCAACCCCTCAGGCCCGCAGGCCTCAGGCCGGCCAGAAGGGGTCACTCACGTGTGAACAGGCCAGCAGCTCCTTCATGATGTATGAGTCGAAGATCTCCCGGCTGCGGACCCAGCGCTCCTCCTCCGTCTCCAGCTTCTCGTATTTCTTGATCTAGCAGCAAGGTTCTCAGTGTGCACTGGGGCCCAACATGCACTGGGGGTGGAAGCGGCCCAGCCCCTGCCCGCCCCAGCCCCACCAGCCGTCCAGCACGGGGCACCTTACCTCCTCATAGAACTCCACCAAGGGTTTGGCCTCCTCCAGGTGGTTCAGGCAGAAATCCCTGAAGAGCAGGTACCCTGAAAGCAGAGCCACAGTCTTGCTGGGACGGCCCCATCCTCGAGGCATGGGCCCAGAGCTCCCTGGGTGGCACTGGCCAAGGAGGCGGCTTCTAAGGCTGTGCCAACTTGAAGACTGTGGGATCGGGAGTTGGGACCTCTGCGTCTCTACCCTTTCCTGGGGTCTAGCTCCTCAGATGGTGGCAGGAGACTGATAGAGGCCCCGTGAAGCAGTGGAGCTGGCCTGGGCATAAGTGGGCTGCAGGTGGCACCCAGGCTGCCACTGTGACTGCAGTCCTGGGTCCTGGCCTGCCCCGGGAGGTACCTCCAGTACCTGGGTGGGCTGCAAGGTGCAGGCAGGTTATGTCCGAGGGGCGTCAAGAAGCCCTCTCCCCACCTCCCACTCCTACCACCTCCCCCAGGTCAGCTGCAGCCCATGGGAAGAAATGGGGAGGGCAAGGCAGGACCTCGTCCCCTGCCTCCATCACCTGGCCGGTTTTCACACAGCACCAAGAAATAGGCAGACAGGAGGGTGGGTCCAGTAGGAGAAACTGAGGCTCTAAGGGGCATGTCAGGGGGGCAGTGTATGGCTGAGGCATGACTCGAGCTCAAGGCTCCTCTGTGGCAGGTCCCTGGGAAAGACGGGGCTGGGCAGGCTGGGGACTCACAGCCAGGTGACTGCAGGTGATGGGCAGCTTGGGGTGGGCAGAGTTGAGTGGCTACGGGAAGGGCCCAAAGGAGAGCCCAGGGAGACCAGTCCTCACCCCTCCTGGCAGGGGGGTCTGAAGCTGGTCCCAGAGCAGCCTGCTAGTGTGTATGGGGGTAAAGTAGAGCCTGGGGGCAGCCCCCACCCTCCCCTTGGGCTTCCAGCCTACCAGGCTGCCCAGGCTCATGCCAGGGGCCTCCTATGCTTCTCTGGGGACACTGTCCTGGGGCTGTCAATGCCCTCCATTGCCCGGGCACCTGTGCAGAGCCTATGGCCAGCTTTTCTGGTAAGAGGGGCCTGGACTTTCACTACAGGGACCCTGAATGATGGTGCCCAGGGCTTCACAGTGAGCAGGGGGGGTTCTCCCTGACCCTCCATCAGCCTCTGGGCTCATTAGTCTTCTTTCCCAGGTGAGGACACAGGCGCAGAGACAAGAAGCGACTTTCCCAAGGTCACACAGCATGGGCAGGGGACCCAGACGCCTGGTCTCCAGGCTAACCTACAAACCTGAACTGCCCCCCCACCCCCGCCATGGGAGCTGCCATCCTGGTCCCCGCAAGACCAAATGAGAGCCCCGTGGGCTGCAGCGCCCCCACTGCCCGCCCCCTTCCCCCTCCCAGGGTTTAGCAGCTGAGGCGGGGGAGGGGGGAACGACCAAGGCCCCGCAGAAGGCTGCTGGCGGCGGGGGCGGGCAGCGGGCCAGCCACAGCTCCGGGCAGGCGCCACAGGAAGGGGCGGGCTCCTTCCTGTCAGTCCCACCAACGGCCCCGAGCAGCTGTGGCCTGGGCCAAGGGGAAGCTGCAGCTCTCAAAAACAAAAACCCCAAAGGAGGAACTTCCCTGGCGGCCCTGGAGGACGCGGGCCCTCACCTCATCTCCCCTCCGCGGGGCTAGCAGGGCCCCCGGGGCCGATGGCCAGGGACTGGGAGGCCCAGCGGGTCACAGCCTGCGGCAGCCCCTGCTCCCACTGCTGGGTGGGGGTGGGTTCGCCGGCTCCCCTGGCCCATCCAGGACACGGGGGTCAAGCCTCCTGGGACAGGTGCACACGGCTCAGGAGGTGGGGGTGGGGTGCCTCACCCTGGGGGCCTCCTGTCCCCACAGCCCAGCTACAGCAGCTGCGGCAGGAAGGCCACGAGCTGGCAGTGCTGCCTTCCAGACTCACCCAGCTTCTGTGAGAAGATCTTCTCAAAGGTCACCTCGGCCCGGTCCTCCAGGTACTTCTGCATGACACTGCGGATGCTGTGACAGGGAGGGGGCGCAAGTGACCACCAGGTGCCCCCATCAGAGCCGCAGGCCCCGTGCTGCGCTGCCGCCCCGGAAGCCGCTGCCTGCCCTCCCAAATCCAGAGGGAGAGCCTGGATGTGGGGACCACGGCCACTGCCCACTCTGCGGAGGCCGGCAGCCCACCAGCCCACTCACTCATCCTGATGCCAGCTGACACCCAGGGACCCGAGGGAGCCCGTGACTGCCACCCAGTCTCGGTCCCCTTAAAAGATGAGGGGTCCAGCAGGTGGCCTCCGGCTCACGAGCCCAGACATTTGGTCCCTGGGCTGCCAGCCTGGGCCTTCCTGCTGCAGCTGTCAAATCTCATAAGCAAGGCTCCGTCCATCATCCCGTGAATGGATAAACAAAAGCTGGCATCGCCATGGCATCTCCATATAATGGAAGATTATTCAGCCATGAAAAGGAAAGGAGCGTGGATCCAGGATAAACCTTGAAAATGTTAAGCAGAGTGCATGCAGCCAGGCACAAAAGGCCACACACTGTATGATTCCATTTCTATGAAATGGTCCAGAATAGTCAAATCCAGAGATGGAAATTAGACCAGTGGTGGCCCAGGACTGGGGGGGCAGCAAGGACAGGAAGTGACAGCTTAACGGATGCAGAGTTTCTTAATTCCGGTACATTTCTATCATGTACATTCTACATGATAGAATGTACCAGAATTAAGAGAGTAATGAGGGTTGTACAACGTGGAGACACTAAAAGCCAGTGGATTCTACGCTTTAAAATAATGAATTTTGTGTTGTATGGGTTATTTTGCAATTAAAAAAATAACTGTATCACGAAAAATTAGTCAAAAAAACAGTTCCCTTGCTTCTGATGAAAATGCACCCCTGCCTCCCTGGGTGGTGAGAGAGGAGCACATGGGAGAGGCTCCTGCTTTATGACATGGAAGCCCCAAATCCACGCTCCCGCCCCCCCACTTATGTGCCGCCACCAGGAAGCACAGTTGGGGGAGCCACGCAGGGGTCCACAAACAGGCCTCAGAGTCTGCCTCGCTGGCCCGCCTGTCACCACAGCCAGCCGGGGACACGTCTGGCCCTTGCCAGCCTGGGCACCGAGGATGACATTCCCGCTGCCCACAGGGGCTGGGCTAGGCAGCTCCACTGGGCCCACGTAAGGCTAGTCCAGTCCCGTGGCACAGAGGGGTGACCACGGGCCACAGCAAAAGACCACAGCTGGCAAAGCTGGTGACCTGCCCGGCAGAGCCGGGGTTTGGCTCCAGAAGCCCAGGCCCCTCTGCCCTGTGGCTCCCGCCTTTCCGCAGCCCTGCCCCTGCCTCTCGGACCTGGGCCCCAGGCCTGGCAGCCTGGTCTCCGGGACACATGTCCCACTTGCCAGGCATGGGATGTCACGTGACTCCCTCCCTGCCCTCCAAGCAGCCTTCCTGGGGCACAGGTCCCGTGACTGGGTCTATGACTTGGGCCCGAGTGGGCCCATTCATTGGGGCGAGAAGCCCTGGGCAGAGGGACAGGTGTCTGGGTTGCCCGGAGAGGCTGTGCAGAGAAGGCGGAACTTCACTTAATTCCTAAATCTCCAGGTGGGGGAGCCCAGGGCAGATGCGTGGACGTGGGGGGCAGCAGGGAAGCCAGCCAGGGATGAAGGGGAGGCCAGGCTGGCAGGGAGGAGAAGCTCAGCACAGGGGCCGTGTGAGGGAAGGCAGGGGGGAGGGGAGGCAAGGCCTGGGGTGCCAGGGTCGCAGCCATGGGGTGGGGGTAAAGGGTTCCCCAGAAGGCAGCCCTTGGGGAGCTGGTGCAGGGTGGGTGCTGCGACCCTGCTAGGGGCACGCAAAGGAGGAGTACCAGGAGGAGGCGCCACTGAGCCAGGAAGGAGGGAAAGCGGGAGTGGGGGGAGGGTGCAAGACAAGGGGCAGGCGGGACAGATGGAAAGTAAAAGGGGGTCTAAGGCGAGCAGGAAGGGAAGCTGCAGGGTCTTGGGTGCTGTGGGGCCACAGCGGGGGGGGGGGGGAGGATGGTGGCTGCACTGTCAGGGGGCATCGTGGAGGGAGGGCTCAGGGCGCCACCCCCCCACACACCCCCGCCCCGGGCCGCTGGCCGCAGGCTCAGAGGTGCTCTGCCCTTTTCCGCCCGGCACTTCCCCTCCGAGGAGGTCTGGAGAGGCCACGCGGGCTGGGCCTGCCTTGGAGTGCTCCGGAAAGACCACGCCAGATACCACCCAATCCCGAGGCCGTGACCACAGCCTTGGCCCGCGCTGGGGGATGTGGGATCTCCGCAGAGGGCCAGTTCCAACAGGACGGCGGGTGACAAGGAGGGCCCTGGCCGACCCTGGGTTTCCCCCCCTGGGCCCCCGGCAGCACAGACCCTGCCCGGCCAGTCAAAGTGGAGTCACCCGCGTCAGAGTCACCTCCTCTGGAAAGTAGGGACAACCTCCCCACACCAGCAGGAGCTCCAAGGCCCAGGCCAGGGTGGGGGGGCTTCACCCACTCGGGCACCCTGCTCCTCCCGGCGTCCTGGAGCGCACGTCGACCAGCCACCCACCAAGGACACGCAGTCCCACGTCCACCCTGGTCTGTCTGTGTCCCTAGCAAGCTCTGCACAGGTAGCTTCACGCACAACAGGAGTCTGGAGGAATCTGGTCACGTCCCCTGGGACACAGGCTCTGCCTCGGGGCCTGGGCCCTGGTGGTTGCCCAGCAGTGTGTGCACAGCTCCAGGGGTCCGAAGCCCAGAATTCCTCAAGGGACAGCTCAGGGGCTTCCTGTTCTGACAGCAGGGCCAGGTGGAGGACAGGGTGGGGGACCGGGTCGGGGACCAGGCAGGGAACCGGGTGGGGAGCGGCAGGCCCCAGCCTCCAAGGGAGCACAGGCTCGGCAGGGCCCCCCAGCAGCCCAGAGTGGAACCCGGGAGCCCAGGAGGGCGGGCGCCTGCCGTCCGGGCCGAGAAGGATACAGGCAGGCTGGGCCCTCGCCCTGTTTGCCAGCCCTCGGTGCTCCACCTCCAACTCCAATCTCATGTGTCCGGTCCCGGGTAGGGGATGAGGAAAAGCAGTGAGGGGGAAAAACAGTATCCTGGAATGTCAACCTCCTGAGCAGGCGGGTGGCCTAAGGTGTGGGCAGGTAAATGCAGATGACAGGCCAGGTGACTCAGGCCTGCCAGGTGTGAGCCCCACCAGGCAGCTGGGTGTGGCCCCGGAATAGTCACGGGGTAGCTCTCCTGAGCCCCAACTCCCCGGGAACTGGCAAGATGTGCCAGCTCGGCAAGGGCTGGCAATGGGACTGCCACCAGGGGCCAGGAGCAGCCGCCACCCCCGCAACGAGACACAGAGGTCTCCCTAGGGGACATGCTGCCAGGCCCGCTGTAAGAGATCCTGTTGCAAGAGCCAGAGAAAAGGCCTCTGTGCCGGGGTGGAGGGCCGTGCCTGCGGACAGAGCACCCTTCCCCTCCAGGCCAGCTCTGCCGTGACTGAGACCCAGGTGACAGCAGGAATGGGACCCCCGGGCTCCAAGGTGGCCTCACACCAGGCCCTGCCCTGTCCTCAGAGCCATAGCTGGCCCCAGCGTTCTGCCCAACCCACAGCACTTACATTTTTTCCTTAAAAAGAAAAATACAATATTTAAATAAATACTGCCTCCTCCCCACCCCGCTCCAAAAAATAACCCCCCTCCCCACCCCACGCCAAAAAAGAAACCAAACACGAGGTCAGGCCCGAGCAAGAGTCCTGGAACAGAAGGCCCCTAAAGTGGCAGTGTCAGGGTTTCCTGTTTGTCCCCTCGGGCTGGTGACCCAAGGAGATGGCAGGTGAGGAGCCCACAGGAGGAAGCTTCCGCCGGGGCGGGGGTGTGGGTGGGTGGGGGGCAAGTAGGGACTTGCAGAAGAGGGGGTGGCGGCCCCGCCGTAGCCTCCAGCCCCCTTTTTCCAAGACTTGCAGAGTCAGGAGTGGCAGAGGGCCCAGAGCTCCCTGCCCGCCCCCACCCGGGGCCCACAGCCCCATTTTCCAGGAAGACGTGTCTCCAGAGGTCAACTCCAAATGCCAGGATATTCCCAGATATTCCCCAAGGTTCCCAATCACTCTGGGGAAGGACCCCAGAGCCTCCTCTGTCTTGCCCACTTCCCTCCCGGGCGGCCAGGCCAAATGACAACCTTTAAATGTCCAATTTCCCCATTTATAAAATGAGGATGTCAATAAATGCTGAATGACCACAAGCGCCCTGGCCAACTTAAAAAGCCTGAAAGGACCCAAGCAGAAGGGTGGCTCTCCCACGATGCCACGTCTCACTCTGTGCGGTGCCGGACTCCAGCCCCGCTTCCTGGAGGGGGCTCTCCTGCCCGGGACCCCACAGCTTGCTGCCAGCTGCTCCGCTCCTTCCAGAACACGGTCATGTGCTAACGGGCTCATACAATCCCGTTCCCTCCTTGCCATGTCCTTGGAGGCTGGGATCTTGAGCAGGGCTGGGCCCTCGAGCACTCGCCGGGTCAAGCTAAGTGGCTGCAATTCCACGCTGCTCACCCACTAGCCTCGTGCAATCCCGGGGCTCAACCTGAGGGTGCTGGTGGGTAGATCCTGAGACCTGCCCTGCTGCAGTATCGAGGGCACCTTGGCAGAGGGGTGCCTGTCGCCAGGGAGCCCACCCAGCCATGGGGAGAGAACACTGAGGGGCTGGGTAACAGGACAGCAGGTGGACAGGGAGGAGGTGAGCGCTAAGGGGGAGAACTTCTGGAACCTTCTGGGACCATGTGGTTCAGAGGAAAAGCAAAGACCCATACTCTGTGGTGTCCGGCTGTCACAGATGCGCGTGGCTTGTGTGGACTGGAGGGGACCTCGGGGGTCAAAGGCCGAAGATCATTTTGATGGTGCGAAAATCAGATCTGAAAGAAGCTCAGCAGCTTGCCCGGGTCCCAGGGTCTCCCACCAGGGCAGGGGCTGAGGGCACTGTGGCCCTACCCTGAACCTCTGCGGAAAAGCTGAGTGCGGGGGTCTTGGAGGGCCCCTGACTCGGGTCCAGCTTTGCCCTGGCAGCCTGCCCTCACCCACCTCTCCCATTCCCACCCCCCAGCATTGGCGAGGGACTGCGGGAAGTACCCTCTGGGCCTGGGCCAGTCACAACTGGTAAGCCAGGCGCTGTGGTTCCGGTGCCCCTCATGTGACTGTGAAGCCACGGCCACTGAGTCCCAGGACAGTGACAACTGACAAGCCTGGTGGGCCCAGGCAGCTACGCTGGGAGATGCGCGCTCTGGGAACTGACAGCTAACGAGCCAGTGCAGCAGAGTCTTAGTCCACGGCCACAGCGCTTCTTGGTGGCATTTCCAGGAAACCTGGCACCGAGGTGGCAGTGGCAAGCGGAAGTCCCCTGGGGCCTCTTATTAATATTTCTCAATGACTCGCCCTGGGACTGACGATGTGTTCAGAGCTCTAGGTCGGGCCACAGACCAAACAGGAAAAGAATGACCCAAACCATGAACTCCAGAGCAGGACCCAGGCAGGAGAGGAGAGGACCCGGGTCCTCAGGGCTGCCACACCATGGAGCCCTCCTCGGGGACACCCAGGCAGAGGCCTGCCGGCAGCTATGTCACCCGGCTAGCCTTCTAACACACAAGACATGAGTCCCCCACCCAGAAACCATCACACCAGGAAGGCACCAAGCCCAATTTCCAGAACTCCCCACCCTGCAGCTCCCAGGAGGGGTCTGCCCGCCTCCGGACCTCTGGCAGTTTTCAGAAGCCAATAACCCTGCTCAGAGCATCCCCCCTTCTGTGAACAGAGCTGCTGACGTGCTGACACCAGAAAAGCCCCTTTCGAAGCCCGTGCTCTCTTTGCCCTTCGCGGTAAGCAGCTGTTACTGTTTTAGAGAATAGCTGTGAGCCGAACACCTCATTTATGGTATCTCCTGCTTGAAAGAGATTAGCAGTAACTCGAGGGTGACTCTGTCCCATTTGACCGGCCTCGGGGAAACAAAGACTCGGGGGTCAGGGTGGGCGGGGAGGGCACCCCTGGGAGACGGGGCAGGCAGATGGTGGCGGGATGCTCCTCGGCGGACAGGGCGCATGCTGTTTGCTTGGCGGCAGGGACACCACCCCACGGGAGCCCTCCGCGGGCGCGTGCAACCCGAACCCGCCCAGCTCCGGGGGCCCCAGCCCTGCGCAGAGCAGACGTGGGACGCCGGCTGCCGGTGCAGCCTTCACCTGACGTCAGTGGGAATTTACTACTAGGAACTGATTGTGCATTAATGGGACACGCTACTCCCGGGCTGGCAGAGCCCAGGTTCCCACCTGCCGCGCTCCCGCTCCCTTCTAACCCATCCACCACCGGGGGCCGGCGGGCGGGTGAGCAGCTTAGTGGCAAATGTCTGCGGCTTCCTGCTCTGGAAGGCAGAGCAGATGGGAAGACATCCCAGAGACCCGTTCCTGGGGAACGCACAGGCTTCAGAGGCCCAGAGGGAGCGACTGCTGAAATGCTCATCTTGCTTTCAGGGGGGAGAAGGGGGAGAGCTTGCTACTGGAGTGGAAAGTTCTGGGTAGAGAATAAAGACTGGAAACAGCGGGGCTTCTGCTGGGGATGGAGAAGTGGAGGGAGGAGGAAGGGAGAGAGGCTTCTCCTGCGCCCCTCCCCCCTGCCCCCACCTCTACCTCGCGGCCCCAAATCAAGGACAGGAAGTCCTGGATGTAAAGAGTTAACAGGAACGGAAAAAAGCCTCAGGGGAAGAGTGGCAGGGTCTGGGGAGACGGGAAAGCAGAGCTGGGCAGGAAGGAGGAAGTACATAGTGGGGGAGGAACCAGGAAACAGCCAAGAAAATGGGAGGCTGCAAGAGGCACCCAGCCCGACAATCTGCTGCTGGGGCTGCCACTGTCACAGGGGAGGGGACGGGGCATCTCCTGGGACTGCCCCAGGCAGGGCTCCTCAGCCAGGAGCCAAGAGAGTAATTACGGGAGGCCTCAGTGGTCACATTAAGTGAAAGATGGTAATTATAGGTCCGCTCCCATCGGCCGCTGGGGAGAGAGCAGATGGCGCACAGGGAGGCCCAGAACTAGGGACCCTGGGGCTGAAAGGGGTATCACTGTGCACAGGCAGCCCCCCATTTCACAAAGGTAGAAACCAAGGGAGGCCCAGAGAGGATAAGCGAGCTTCCCCGAGCCCCTTGTGAACTGGCATTGAAGGTGGTTTAGAAGCCAGGACCCCTGTCTTCCAGCGACACAACGAGAAATGGGTCTGAATCCTTGAGTTCTAAAGGGTGATAGAAGAGGAGGTCTCCATGCCAACTCAAAGTGGCACCGTGCCCAACAGCTCCTGTCCCCTGGCCCTCAGCAGTCAGAGAGTCAGGGACCAGCCACAAGGAGGGTGCCAGGATGAGCCACCCCGAGGTGGTGCCAAATGGCAGCTTGTCATTGGGACAAACCGTGGTCTCTCCCCTGACTCTGACCTTGTGAGCGTGGGGTTAGACAGGCCCCTGGGTCGGATGGGAGTTCTGGGCTCGAGCTACCTCCTCCAAGCACTAGCTTTCCCAGGGCAGCTCTGTTTGCAGCCCCAGCCGATAGAGAGGGGGCTGGGGCCTGTGAGCTGTGACAGCTGACGGCACTGGGAACTGTCCCGCTGCTTCCAGGCCAGTGACCCAGACCCATGGCTGTCCGGACAATGGGTGCCAGCCAGCACATTCCACTAAACTGTGCGCAGAGGCAGCTGGAGGTGGGCAGAGAGGATGAGGCATAGCAGGGAAAGAGCACTGGCCTGGGAGTTCAAAGCTCTGAGCCTCCCCTCTTTAAGCCTCAGTTTCTCCAAGTTTTCAGTGGGGGGAAAATACCACCCGTTGTGCTGCCAGGTATACCAGTGCAAGGCAGAGCCCTTCCCTGGGCTTTAGGACGCTGGCATTCAGCACTGGAGCCTGGAGCCCCAGTCACAGATACAGGTGGTTTGCCCAAACCATGCTGCCAGACGGTGACCCTATACTCGGGCCATGCCACCTTGCTCTCAGACTCCTGCCTGTGCCCTAACACAGCCCACCTTATTCCCACTCAGGAGGAGATAGCGTGGTCTTCTGATGTTTCTTGAGCAACTACTCCATGCCTGGCATGGTCTGGCCAACTTCACAGCTTTGCTTTTTGGATCAACTGAGATGACAGGTGTCAAAATAAATAATAAGCTAGGATAAGTTCCACCATCATTCCTATCAGCACCATCACTACCACGGGCGACAAAGGAGACAGGAAAAGAGGAACGTCTCGTTTCTCAGGGTTCTAACACCTGCACCGCCGACCCAAGGCGGGGCCCCGCCAGGAGCAGTGCACTCTGGGGAGAGATTACCCAAACGCAGAGAGTTCCAGAAAAGGCCCCACCCCATACTTCTCAGAACTCCAACCTGCAGGAGGGTCTCAGGCTACTACCACCAAGAAGAGACGATGTGAGCCCTAGAGGCTGAGCACACCCTGAGCCCCCCACTTCCTCCCTCATGGCTTCGTCATTTCTGAACTCATTTTTGTTCTAACTGTCTCTTCTCCCTGGACAGGCCCTAGCTGACAGTCAGTTCTGGTTCCTGTTTTGAGAAATCTGATTGCAAACGTCTTAGCAAAAAAAAAAAAAGGGGGGGTGGGTGGCCCAAAATGCAGACAAATTTTCCTCTCCCAGGCTTGGTATTCAGTCAATCTGAAACCCCCCCTGGGGAGGTACACTAGCAGAGGCTGAGCTAGGTGCCTCGAAGCCTCAGGACACTGCAGAGCCACAGCCTTCACTTCACACCTTCCACATTTTGCAGATGAGAAAACTGAAGCCCAAAGTCAGGAAGGGACTTCCCTAAAATCACACGATGAGGCCGGGGCAGCCAGGGGTGGGCCCAGAGTCCGGCTGGGGCCACAGAGGCCACCTCTGCACAGAGGGAGATATATAGAGGGGACCGGCCTCACCCCGTGACACGAGGACTGGTTGGGGGGCACACAGCTCTTGCAGGAGCAGAACATCCAGGCCCTGGCTGAGGCCAGCCTGGTGGCAGAACCTATAACAAGACGCCAGGGGCCCTGATGGGGGGACCCCGATTGCACACTGGGTAACGTGTGTGGCACCGGACAGGTGTCCTACCCACCCCGGGGGACTGCTGTGGGGCTCCAGCAACGGGGAAATGGTCCGTAAGCCACCAAGCACCGGGGCAGCCACAGCTACCCTCTGCATCCTGTACGCTTCGGCGCCTACATCCTGAACAGCCTTAAACTTTGATACCAGGCACGATGACACGAGCTGTCTCACAGAGGGGTGGCATCTGTGGCCCAGGTGCGGCAGAGGTGCGGGGCTGGCCCCTGGTAAACGACCCACCTGGGCAGGGCGCGTGCCCCACGGTGCCCCCAGCCCACCACACCAAACCCAGCCCCAAGACAGTGATCCCGCAGCAGGAGCAAGGAAGGGTCCTGAGAAGCTGCCCTGAGGCTGGCTGTCTCCCTCCAACTTCACTCAAGTAGAGACTGGGGTGTGGGGGGGTGGGGGGGAGAGCACCCAGCTCCCCTGCAAGGCGTGGAAGGGAGCTGGGAGTAGGGACAGCCAAAGGATGGGGGCTATCAACAGGCCAGGTAAATGGTGGCCCGCAGAGGGGAGGGGACCCCACGGGGACCATGGGATGCTCCGAGGAGGACAAGGGGGAGAGTGATGGGGCTCTGGGGGTGGGTGGGGGCAGAGGGCAGGAGCGAAGGGCTGACAGACCGAGGGACCGGCAGAGTGGGGCAGTGGGGGGGGGGGGTGGGCCCTGGAGTTGAGGCGCTCGGGGCTCAGGCGCACAGGGCCTGGGGTCCCGGGCTCCGGGGACCTGGGGGTCGACCCGGGGCGCGTGTGAGGTGCTGGGCCCGGAGCCGGGGCGCTGGGGCCGCGGGGGGTCAGGGGGGTCGGCGCTGGGGGGGGCCGGGGCTGCGGGGCCGGGGCCCGGCGGGCTCACCTGGGCTCGGGCAGCAGGATCTTCTTGCTGGCGCGCGCGGCCGGCGTGGCCTTGCTCTTCTCCATGGCCATCAGGTAGCTCACGTCGGCCAGCACCGCCTCCAGGTCCGCCATCTTGGCGGCGGCGGCGGCTGCTCCTCCCGCCGCTCCCGCTCCCGCTCGCTCGGCGCGCTCGGCCCGGCCCGGCCGCCGCTCCGCTCGGCCTCGGGCGCCGCCGCCGCCCGCCCGCCCGCCCGGCCCCGCCCGCCGCCCGCCGCCCGCGGCTCCGCTCGGCCGCCGCTCACAGGCGGCGCCGCCCCATGGCGCCAGCTCGGGCCCGGGCCCGGCTCCCGTCCGCTCCCGCCGGGACTGCAGTCCGGGCGCCGCCGCCCGCCCGCGCCCCGGAGCCGCCGCCGCCGCCGCCGCCGCCTCCGGCCCCGCCTGCCGCGCGCAGCGCCAGCGAGCCCGCGAGGGGCCGAGCCGGGCGGGCGGGCGGCGCGGGCGGCCGGGGACGCCCCCTGGAGGCCGCGCGGGCCGCCCGGCCCTGCCCGCGGAGCCGGGACCCCGACCCAGACTTGGGGGCACGATCCCGGATCCCAGCGGCCGCCCGCCGGTTGCCCGCGGATCTCCACCCTCGAGCCCCGACCTGGAACCGAAGAGGTTCGGGATCCGAAGAGGACCCTAAATTCAACTCGGATCCCAACGCCGGACCCCGGGACTCCACGGTCAAACCTCAGTCCTGAGGCCAGAGCTGTTCCGATCAAGACCCCAGACTCCCACTTCCGATCCCCGTCCACGATCTGACCCCAGAACGCCAACAGGACCCCAGATCCAGAGCTTGATCATGAGACCTTGACCCAGATCACAACCCGGGACCCTGACTCCACACCAGGACCACGACACGGACCCCAGATCTGGACACAATCGTGACCCCAGCGCGCCAACAGGACCCCAGATCCAGACTTTGGACCTTGACTTCAGACGCTGGTCACATCCCCAGACCCAGAGCGCTCCCTTGACCCTGATCCCCACACTCGGGGTCAGGGCCCAGACCTGGACTTGAGTCCTGGACCTGCCACCCAGGATGCTGGACATATAGCCCAAGGCCAGGGCACCCCACCCTGGACCAAGACTGGATGAAGAACCCTTATAGGGTCACCAGGTCCCAGCACCTGGACCTGACAACTGCCCCAGACTCCACTCCCCACCCCTCTTTCTCCAGACCTGGCTGCAGGACTCCCACTCAGGACCACGGACCCTGCACACAAACCAGCCCCAGCCCACCCCAGACCCAGGCCCCTGACCTGCACACTTGGGTCAGCTTCCCTCCCTGCATCCCATCCCATTCGCGATGATTCCACAACGTGGGATCAGATCTCCCCCCCCCAGCCTGGGAGGGCACAGGGGTCTCAGTACTACCTGGCAGAGGAAGCCCACCCTGCTGAGAGCCCACCCAAGCAGGTGGCTTAAATCTGTGTGTCTCTAGGCAATGCGCACACACACACACACACACAGAATCTCAACATACCCCACTCTGGATCTCCTCCCCACTTCCTTTGGCAGCAGGTTCGATCCCCATGGCAGTTGGTGGGCCAGCCACCAGGAAGGATGCACTTGCAAAGCAAGGATCCCACCCTCATGGGCTTCTTGGAGAAGGAGTAAGCCCCTCTGGCTAGGGAGCGCAGACCAGTCCTGGCAGAGCCTAGAACTGAGTGTGTCAGGGAGGTGAGCTCCCCTTCTCACTGGGTGGCACCGCCGTCCCTGCAGATACACACCCAAGTCAGAACTGCAGGTATCATCCCAACCCCTCCCTCTTCTCTCACCTTTCCCTACTCTAATTTATCACCACGCCATCCTGGGCTGGCCTCCTGAAAATCCTCTCGGACCACCAGTCCACTCCTTGGGGGTTGCTGCCCTGATGCAGGGCCTAACCACAATTGCCAGTCCCAAATCTAGAGCTCCTGGGTCACCACTTATTAAGCATGAAGATGCAGCTCTCTAGGACTTTGGGAGCTGCTGGGAGTGGGGGACCCACTTAAGCCCAAAAGCAGATCAGGTTGAGTTGAGTCTTGGATGGCTGGGCCCTGCCCTCATGTCCCACTACTGCTCGTTTTGCCACCATCCTCTGCACCTAAGGTTACCCCAAGCAGACTGCTAATCAGTTTTCACCTGCACGCCCTATGCCTGGAAGCCCTTCTTTGTGCCTTCTTTCCTGACGTTATAACTCCTGCTTGTCCTTCAAGACCCACCTCCTCCACGCAGCCTTCCATGATGCCCTAACCCCAACTGTGTCCATCCCTGATTCTGCACTCACCACCCTATTTCCTTGATTTGAAAACATCATCAGTTGTAAGGTGCACCACTGACAGTGAGGGGTGGGGCTTTATGGAACGTTCGCATCACTGGAGAACACATCCTGACATAGGAAATGCTCAAGCATGAAAATATAAAGGTAAATCTCACTGTAATCAACGCTCGGGGTTCATCTCTTCCCCCCTAGGCCTAGTTTGGCACCCATAACAGAAAGGCCATCAGTCAATATTGGATGAAAGAATGAGTGACCAAGTGCGTGAACTCCCTAGCCCGAGGTGACACATGGAGACGGAGGCAGCACCCGGGCCAAGGTGCACAGCAGGGGGCCCCTAACTCTCCCCCACCCCCTGACTCCTTGGGTTTTCTGGGCAGCCCCTATTTGAGAGATTCTGCTTGATAAACTTGTCAGAACAGGTTCTGCCTGTGGGTTCTGAGTTTGCCAGCCATCCTGCCCCGGGAGCTGGTCCTGCCCTCTCCCCACCCCCCGCCACCTCATAAAACCCTGACAACCCCTCCCGCCCTTGGCCCAGCCCATACCCCTAGCCTCATTGATTCCCGGGACCCAGAAAAGTGGGAGAAGTTGGTGTGACTGCCCGGCCCGGGTAGAGGTGGGGACCGGAGCCTGGTTTGGGGGGCAGTGCTGCCCTCTGGTGGTTCTGGGTAGGTCGGCAGGTAGACTTGCCTGGGTGTCAGACTCCAGGCATTCCTTCTTGCAACAAACCCTCATCCGGTTCCCAGACGGGGCCAGGCTGTGGCTGGGAGGCTGGCAGTGCCAAGAGCCATGGACCACCCTCCATCTCTGCCTGGGTGGCAGACGCATAGACGCTTTATTACTTGGCACCCACCCTGGGTGACTAACAGGTGCTGCAAGTGAAACATCCCACACTGAGCTCTCGCCACCGCCAACCAACCCCCTGCCCACCCTGCTTCTCTCCCGCACCCCCATCTCAGTCATGGCTCTTTCATCTTCCAAAAACCCAGGAGTCGTCCTCAGTATATTTCTGTCCCCTTCCCCACCCCACCCCCACACGCATACGCTGTAGTCCAGACTGACCTGTCAGCTACCTGCTGTGACTGTCTCCAAAATGTACCCTGAATCCTTTGACAGCGCCCTGCTAAAGCCCAGTCCAAGTCCCCATCACCTCTCACTTTCTGGCGAGGTGGGCTCCTGCTCACTCTGCTGTCTCATTGGCTGAAAGGTTTCCTTGGCGTCCCTGCCGTCACGGCTGTGTCCCTCATACCCAGCATGGCTCCTGGCACAACGCGAGGGCTGCAGGGGGAAATCGGACTCAGCGTTGGCCCAGTCTGATGGGAAAGAAGGCCCCTAATCATATACAGTCTTATCCATTATTCACGGATTCTGTAGTTGCAAATTCACCAACTGGCGAAAATGACTCTGTTCCCCCGAATTGATATTGGCAGCGCTTTGGCGGTCATTCACAGACACGTCCAGAGCAGACGAAAATTTCCAGCTGAGGTTGAACACCTTGACTCTTGGACTTGTCATTTCAGTTCTCATGCTGCTAAACAAGTGTGTTTTTCATGATATATTTAGTGCCATGTTTTTTGCGCATTTTGGGGGGTTGCTCTTTTGTTGGTGATTTTGCTGTTTAAAATGGCCCCCCCAGCGTAGCGCTGAAGTGCTGTCTAGTGTTCCTAAATACACGAAGACTCCGATGTACCTTACAGAGAAGGCACGTGTGTAAGAGAAACTTTGTCGAGGTGTAAGGTAGAGTGCTGTTGGTTGCAAGTACAGTGTTATGAATCAATAATATATATTGAATTAGATGTCTTTAAACAAAAACACACCTAATTGTGGAATTGTAACCCACACCAAACTCTGAAATCTGTTCTGCGGCTAATTGTCATGCTGTGCTTGGAAATTTATTGCTTTTTTGTATATATGTTATTTTTCACACAAAAAAAGAAAAAAAGTTAATTGTGATGATTCAGAAAATATTTATTCCTTCTAGCCTCCTATATTCTGGAGCAGCTAGAAGGAAAAATCTGAGAGGATCATATGGTAGCCCATGACAAACTCTGGGATCTGTCCTCTAACTACTCGCTGAAGAGTGCTTTGAAAACCATTGGTTTTTTCTTGCTTTGCTTTGCATATATGTTATATCATACAATATATATATGTTATACAATAAAAATAATTGTACAATAAAAAATTATACAATAAAGAAGTAAAAAACAACAACAAAAACCAGAAAAGCCTAAAACAAGGTTATGTATTGACTGACAAAAAGGTGACCAGAGCTTGCAGGAACTTGTACTTCTCTTAGGGGCAAGGGTTCGGTATTCATTGCAACTACTGTGAATAATGAGAATAATTACAGCAATAATGCGAATTGGCTGTACCTCCAATTAATCTGGCAAGAGCTTTAATGCAAGGTGGAGGCACCCAGGAGAAGGCCGCCCGCTGGCCATTCAGGGCCAAGGGAAGGTCTTGCATGTGACAGTGTCTGCATGTGCCCGTGAATGGGCACAGGGTGGAGAGGGCATGTGCGGTTCTCTCCTGCCCGGGCCTGGCCTCACCATCTGTCTTGGTACCCAGCTTTGAAGATGGCAGAGTCTTCTCTGGCCTCACCAGGGGTACACTGGGCAGATCTGGAGAAACTCCTGCCTGACAGCGACAGCCACCTCTCATGCATTCCTCATTCCTTTGACAATATTTGTTGAGTGCCTACTACCTAGAGAGAGCCAGACGGTGAGCTTACAAACTATGCATAATGATAATAACCGTTGGGTTCTCACTCTATTCAAGAGCCTAGA
Source organism: Tamandua tetradactyla (assembly GCF_023851605.1). Lineage (NCBI taxonomy): Eukaryota > Metazoa > Chordata > Mammalia > Pilosa > Myrmecophagidae > Tamandua > Tamandua tetradactyla. The sequence continues at coordinate 7,152,859 of NC_135335.1, forward strand.
TGATCTCACTTAATGCTGGAAACATTCCTATGGGACAGGTGACAAGTTGTTACACAAGCAGGAGCCTCCCTAGATGGGACAATGAGGGAAACCTCTGAGGAGGGGCGTTTTTGCTAGAACCAGAAGGATGAGAGAGAAAGTAGCTTTGCCCGAGGAAGGGAAAAAACTTCCCCCAGCACGTGGAACAGCCCGTGCGGATACCCTGAGGGAGGGAAGGGCCGGGGTGATCCAGGAGGCTTGCCTTCCCCCTCCCCGCCCTGCTCAAAGGCTTTCAGCTGCCTCGGGGTCCACAGGCGCCAGCCCGACACCCTGGAGGAGCGCCCCGCCTTGGAGCCTTCCGGAAGGTCGCGCAGCCCCGCCCCCACCCCTCCCCCCGCTCTTCCTCCACCTCCCCTTTGGCCTCCCAGCCTCTGCCAGCGCGGCTCCGGCCCCGCCCCCACCTCGGCAGCGCCCCGCCCCCCGGCGCTGGCTGGAGCTGCCCCAGCGCGCATGCGCTCGGGCGCTCTTGGTCAGCCTGGTCCGGAGGCCACTTTGTGCGCCGCGCGCCGGCTTGTCCCTTGAAGTCCCCAACCCGACTGTGAGTGTCCGAGTCACGGTCTCGTAGCCCCCTTCCCCCTCTTCGGGCCTGTGCTCTGGCCGCTCTGTTGGGGGGCGGGGGTGGTGGTGGCAGGGGGAAAGACCTGGGGTCGCATCTCAGTGTCACCTTTCACTGTCCCCGCTAGGGACCCTGGGCAGGTTACTCTGAGCCTTACCTTTCTCATCTGTACAAGGAACGCATTCAGCCAGACCTCAGTGGATGGTTTTGAGGATTAATGTGCGTGAAGTAGCTGCTAGGCAGAGGGGGAGCCCCAATGAGTGCTGCATGTCCAACTGTCCTGTCTTCCCCTAGGGGTCCTCCATGGTCTCCTCTCCTTTCATTTCTCTTCCCCCCTCTTTTTTCTCTGCCTTTCCTTGCTGGGTCTTTCAGGATATTTTTCTCTGTGACTCTCTGTGTCTCTGTTTCCAGTCATCCGTCTGGCCATGCTAAGAACTCTCATGGCACGTCTAGGAGTGGGGTAGGGCAGCGGGATCTCCCTGCCCCCTGGGCCTCTCTGGAATTGGTGGTGACAGCAGAGGGGAAAGCCAGGTGCTCTTAGACCTCCCTCGCACCTGCTCTGTTTCCTGCCCACATGTGGGTGTCATTGTTGAGCTTTCTTTCCTTCCGGATCTGGACTCTGAGCGCACCCTGGAGAGGTGGTGGGAGGACAGGTGTCCCCATCTGGCAGGTGCCAGGTCTTCTTCACTGCTGCTCTCCAGCTCACCACGCTACTGGCTTGGTACAGAGTTCCGTGGGGGGGACTGGTGTTGCCTCTCCCCACAGGATCAGCTACATCATTTACCGAGCCCGGTGCAAAGTGAAAATGTGAGGGCCTTATGTTCAACAAGTAGTAAGTATTTCATGATGACAGCTGCAGAGCATTAAAGGAAACTGAACAGCCGAGCTTCAAACTGGACACCGGGCCCTGTGTGTCCGCACGGCTTGGAGGGTCTGTGTTGTCTTCTCCTTCCCACCCCCCTTCCTTACATTCAATAAAATCCTCGTCCTTCCACTCCTGGCTAAGGTGGCCCTGATCTTAGGGAGCTTAAGGGCCACGGGGAAGGCATGTGGGGCAGGGACCCGGCCTGGGGTGCTTGGTAGAACAGGGGCGAGCTGGCATGAAGGAGTAGTCCTGCAGTCACAGGTGTACAATTCACTTATTTCCCAGCTCTGCCACTGACCCTGAGACTGTCACTTCGTCCCGTCTTGGTTTGTCATCTAAGGAATGAAGACACCTACCTTGCAGGGGTGGGGGTGTGAGCATGAAATGGTGTCGTGTGAATGCAGAGGCTGGGTGGTGGGTTGAGAAGGCAGATCCTGGAGCCAGTTTCTGGGTTTATTAGCTAAGTCGTTCTGGGCAAATTGTTTGATGTCCGAAGCTCAGTTTCTCATCTGTAAAACGGAGTAGTAATAGCGGGTTGTTGTGAGTATAAAGTAAGTTTTTACATGTGGACACACAGTAAGGCCCATCGAGATGTTAGCTGCCACTATATTGTTGTTGCCTATGAGAGATACAGAAACGCCAGGCTGATTCCTTTCTGTTGGAGGGGAAAGGGGAAAGGCTTCTGGAGGAAGAGGTATTTGAAGGAGGGCTAGATATTCACAGGTTGTGTTGAGGCAGCAGAGAGAGGCCAGAGAGGGATTCAGTTTGAGCCCTGTTAGAAGCACCTACTACGTACAGATCATGGTGCTTCCCATTTTACAGATGCCAGGGGCAGGATGAACTTACTCAGGACCCCAGAAGGTTACTGAGGAATTTTGTGTGTGCCCTTGGAAGGACAATTCATAGCTGAATGTAGGTTACATCAAAGCAGGAAGACGGCCATAGATTAAAAGAGAGAGGCTTGCAGCATTGGCACAAGAAAGGAAAAAGACATTATGAGGTAGTAAAAAAGGTGAGTTTGGAAAACTGAGATTGACCTCTGGGTGTCTGGGTTGCTGGGAACCCCCATTCAGCAATGTTTTTGGAGCATCTGATATGTGCCAAGCACTGTGCCCGCTGCTCCGTCTGGCATGGTGAGCCATACAGAACAATCTTTGTTCTCGTGGAGCTTTCAGGCTAGTTGGGGAGACTGACTTGAAAGGAACAGTTGGACACTAGGTGAACATCTGATCCAATCCTGAGCAGGGTAGAAGATGACTTCCCAGGGGAAGTGACATGTAAGCTGAGGAAAATGGAGCAAGCAAAGGGACGAGCATGTTCTAAGCCCTAAGAGATGGGTGGCATTAGAAAGTTAGCTCTGGGTGGAGAGCAGTGGGAGTGGGCAAATGGTGAGTGGTGAAGCAGCACCACATTCCAGAACACATTTAGACTTAGAATAGAGATGAATGTACTGAAGTGTTTTCAACAGGAGAGAATAGAACTGTATCTTTTAAGAGACATGTTCTGGCTACCAATATGGAGGACAGCAGGTTGGACTGGAGCTATGCAGGTACCACCCCCAGCCCTATTGGAAACCTCCCAGGTGGGATGTCAGACCTCTTGAGATAGCTGTGACCAGGGTGAAGCAGATTTCTGGCAGCATCTAAGGCACATGTTTAAAGGCTAGACACCTACCTGACTGGAGATAAAGCTTGTACTCGACATGCCATGTGATAAGATACAGGTGAGAAAAATGCTGACAGGCACATCAGTTTGGCCCTCAACCTGCTCAGTGACCTTGGGCCTGTTCTATACCTTTGCTGGATGGAGACTGGCCTTGGGTAGTGATTCTCCTGGAATAGCCATGGCAGTGGGGATGGACGATTCAAAATCTCCAAGCCCATTCTCAAGGGTACCTTCCAGCTCTCTTCTATGACTTAGCAGGACTACTCTAATCACTGCCTGTTGGTGCTGGTTCAGATAACAAAGTTTTCATTGGATAGCCATTAAAAACTTTGATGAAGTAAATTTTGTAATGTTTTTAGAAGTGCTACCATTTGACTTTTTTGTTTTCCAGAAAAGGAAAGAGGTAGCACAGGCACCTAGCAGTTATGTTGCTTGTGCTCACAGGGGTTAAGACAGGCAAGTCCCAGCCTTGGTCACTAGCATGAGTCTGCAGTAACTGCTGACTCGCTCGCTCGCTTGTGCACACACACACCAAGGCAAAAGAGGTATTATTTTGTTTTTGTTTTTAAAGCATTTTTATTAAAAAAACAAAAACAAAACAAAAAACAAACCAAAATATCCCCCATTGAAGGCTATTTGTTTTTTGTCTTTAAAATATTTTCTTACACAAATATCTCCCGTTCCATGTCAGAGGAAGATGTCCTTGCTCTTTCTAAAACCAACAGTGAAGAACTTTTAGGAAACAGTCCAACTAGTTTCCCTCCTTCCCTGGCCCCAAATCCCCAATGTGTCAACTGAGATAGCTTAAAATTTATCCCCTTAATGCTTACATTTAATTTAAAAACTCTTAGCACAACATTGGAGACTGAATCTAAATCAGCAACAAAAAATATATACTTACAGTATATCTTCAAAAAAAAAAAAAAACAAAAAAAAAACACAACCAAACCCTTTAAACATAGTGACTTTAGGAGTTTTATTTATGGAGCAGTTATTTTTTTTAATCACCAAGTGATTTTATATTATATATATATAAATTTTCTTCCTTTCCTTTGTGGTTTTTCGCCCCGGTGCTTGGAAAGATGGAGGCAGGGTGTCTGGTCCTGCGGTCTGAAGAGGGCAGGCTCTCCTGGCAAGGCCGTATTTAAGAGCAGATTGCAGGAAATGCGATGGACTCCCCGGGTTCCTCTGTCTCCAGAGACTTCTTTCCTCCACCTGGACCAACCCTTACCTCTAAAAACCATTTTCTCCTCACAGTCTCAAAGAAAAGTAAAACCCAGCAGCAGCTTCGGTCCATCTGCTGCCACCCTGGGCTCCCTTTTCTGCTGACCAACTTACGTGCACGGTAAAAATGCTTGTTTTTCCAAACCAGAAACAAACAAAACCAAACCCAAAACAAACTATCAGCTTGGAAATTTCTGTGGATGAAATGTCCCAAAGTCAGAGGCACTCTCCCGGCACAATCCCTGCTCTGAAGGGGTCTCTCCACCTCCCCTTTTATAAAAAGCCCCCCCACCCAAAAAAAGTAATCTTTTCAGTATTTTCCACAGGAGCAACCAAAAAAAGGCAGGAAGCTTCCAATTATAGGTCACTGACAATAGTATTAATAAGGTTTTTGCTCAATACCCAGGGTTCTTTACAGAGAAGTTCCCCTAACTGAGGCACTCTGGAATAAGTCACTGGCATTTCCTCGAAGTTTCAGCCCCAGATTGCTAGGGCCTGGAGACCACTAGAAGGGGCAAAGGGTCAAGGGAGCAGACTGCTGCTTTTAAGATGCAGCCAAGACAATCAGTAGATTGGGAGAAACGCACAATACCACCTCTACCAGGAACCACTTTTCTCTTAGGAGGCTGGCTGGTCAATGCCAGGTCAAAGCCGGACTAGGTGGCGAAGAGGGAGTCCCCTCTGCCTCTATTGCTTTGGAAGTGGCAAGGGTACAGTTGGCATCTCTCCTCTGAGTTGGCTCACAATTCAGACCCCTGATGCCTGGGCTCCTTCCCCTCCCCCCAGCAGGGTTTCAGGGAGGAGGAAAGCCTGAGACTGGACTACAGGAAAGGGGCCAGGAATAGTTGGGGCTGAAGAACGAGAAGGCGGGGGTAGGGGGGGAGGGCAAGGTTGTGCTATCAATATCCTTACAGATGGGGAGCAGAGTGCAAATTTGCGTCTCATTTATAAGCTCTTGCCACAGGCTGCTGCCATGAGCATCTCCTCACACACTTAAATAGTAACCCAAAAGAAATTCCGACCTTTCTTTCCTTTTTTTTTTTTAAAGTGCAAAAAGCTCTCTGCTGCCCTAGAGAGAGGATCTTTGGACAGGCCGTTCAATGCAAAGAAAAGGGGGCAGCTGACGGGGCTCCACACAGGGCGGTGGTATGGGAGACTCGATGCTCCCTTCCCTACCTCCCTCCACACACACGCACGCACGCATGCACTCACGCACGCACATAATACACACAACCACACATACAGAGGCACATGCACACCCCCTTCCATGGCTGCAGGCAGAGGGCAGGTGACTGGCTTCTAAGCAGGACCCCACCCAAAGCTGCCAAATCAGTGAGCTACTGGGGCTAAACCCAAGGCCTGGGTTCTGGGGGGCTCTGCTATACCAGGCCTGGCACCTGGGTGGGAGGCAGATGGGGACTTGGCCTAGTTTTCTGCTCCCCCACCCCCTCTGGGGGAGATAGGCTGCTCCCTCTGAGAACATGCATCCTGGGAAAGCCCTATTCAGGAAGGAATAAGGATATATGGAAAAGGGCAGTGGGAGGCCAAACAGGGAGGGAGAACAGGGAGATGGTGCCCATCTCAGAATCTGCCTGGGAAGCAAAAAAAACCAACAACGGGGTGTCCCTGGGGTGGGCAGTTCCAGCTCCTCTGAAGAGCCTCAACCCCAATAAGTGCAACAAGGACCTCATAGAGACTAGCAGGAAAGTTTGGGGAGGGATAGGATGGGATGGGGTAGGGTGGGGAAACACCATTATTTGAGCTACCACAAGCGCAGGACAGTATCAAGCTAAGGGGAGTGGAGAGGAGGGCGAGCACAGACTTGGACAAAAGGTTTTGGACATTTTAACAGCACCAGTGTGATTTGCATGGGTCTGGCGTCCCTGGGGCTGCTGGCCCCTCCTGCATAAGCCGGGAGAGTGTGACGGAGAGACACGCACTGGACACCACAAGAACCTGGCCACAGAGACAGGGCTGCTTTCTTCCCTGGGAGTTTGCTCAAAACCAGGCACTGTTGGGGACCATGGATTGGGAGGAGGGGCGCAGGGCCCAGTGCAGATGAAGGTTGCACAAACACCCCCAAACTGAAAGCCTGGCCTCCTGGCAGGCGAGCAAGTGGGTGAGCAAGCGAGCAGGCACCTTGACAGCACACAGCCTGTGCTTTTCCCTCAGATCAATTTGCCACTCCCTTTTCCTTAGGAGGGAGAGGAGCCTGGGGTCCACCACCCTCTCTGCCCTGCCTGCAGGGAAAGGGCTCAAGGGACAGGAGAGCGGAGAGGGAGTGTGACGCTGGCCTTGGAGCCTGTGCAGGGTCGGGGAGAGAGGCTCTCCTCGGTGGGGAGTTGGGGGAAGATCGGCTTCCTGTTCAGTCTGGGCCGGGTGTGTCTTAGCTGATCTTCTGTATCAGCTTCTCATCAGACAGGCAGTAGAGGCTGTTGATGGACAAGTCTGAGATGAAGTGCTCACAGGCTTTCCGAGTGATCTGCTTGCATCCTCGAAGGTCAATCAAGGTGACGTTGGCGATGCGCCGTAGGTAGATCAGGGTCTGGTCTGTCAATTTATTGCAACCTGTAGGGAAGGAACCCCAAAGACAATGCTCACCTCCACATCCACATCAGGACTCCTCTGCCATGCAATCCCCTAGCCCTTTAGTGTTACTTATCTCCCTCAAAATGCTAAACAGCCCTCTTTGTCCCATAACTACCTGGTTCAGAGAGACCAGAAGAGCCACCAACACTTTGCAGGCCTCCTGTGGCCACACTCCCAGGACCATGTGATAGAAAGCACAAAGGCTTCAAGGCTGACCAGACAGCATCTGAATGGTGGCAATGCACTTTGGCATCTGACTTGCCTACTTGAGGCTTCAGTTACCCACATCAGTTAAAAGAGGGATAAAAACCCCATATCCTTGACCAGGCAGGGGTGAGGCAATGAGTTAACATGGTTCAATCAACAGACCCAAGTTCACTCTGGTCTCTTTGCCAAGCTCCAAGCAGGGTTGGGACCTCTAGAGGCCAAGGCCATGGCAGCATACCTGCCATATTGAGCTCTGTGAGGGAATAACGTGTGGAAGACCCGACAGCAGTGAGCAGATTGGAGGACTGATCTGTAAGGTGGCTGCAGTGACTAAGGTCGAGTCGAGATAGGAGGGGCATGTGGCGAATGATGAGGCGAAGCGTGGCATCTGTGATGTCAAGGCCTGCCAGCCGGAAGTCCGTCATGTTCCGGAGCTTGCTGCGATTGTCCTGACCTGCACAGGTGAGATAAGGAGCCTAGATCAGAAACTCTGGAATCCATCTCCAAAGTACCAGGCAGCTTCAGCTACTTCCTGGCTAAGCCCTTGAAGGGGTTAAAGAACTGCCCACACCCAGCCCTGCCTTCAGGGAATGAGCAATGTGTGGGGGCAGTTTCCAGGAAACCAGACAAGTTTTCTTTCTTCCCAGCTGCTAGATCATGCCTCACTTACACAGCAAAAGGGTATGTGTGGAATTCTCCTCCCTCATACCCCTACCCCCTTTTCTAGACCATCTTGCAAACAGCTTTTGACATCCCACCTCAAATCATGAGACCTTCCCAGATTCCTCAGGCTTATACTCTCTGGGCCCCAAATTCCACTGACCCACAAAACGGACTTACTCCTTCGTTTGTAGGTGATTATCTGCTTGTAAATAGTTAACCTGTACTTGTACAGAGCCCATCATTCTGTTCTCTTCTATTCTTCCAGAGCATCATTTCTGAGACTACCTTAGCTTCTGAGGAAGATGTCTGTCGAAAGATAAAGCTACCCCAAGACCAGTACAGAGAAGTCAGGCCCAGAGCATACCCGGTTTATCAGCTGGTGGAGTTAGCAAGTCTCGAATTTGAGGGTCCTTGATTCCTACTGCCCACCGAAGATCAAGGGTCCTGAGTAGGGGGCAGCTGGAGGTGCTGAGGGCAGAGACTGCAGACCAGGAACAGCCTGCTAGAAGGAGGTCTTTCAGCCCTGAAACAGTTGGAAACAGAGACATGCAATAACTTAATTCTATCTTCTAGCACTTTCAATTCCTCAATTACCAGGTGATCCTGAAGAAAGGTGAATGGATTCCCCCTGAATCTTCTAAGTAATCCAGCTCAAAGACTCCTACGATTTCCTATACTATATCTTATAGTCTTGGTGTTAAAACTAATCACTTAACTCCTACCAGAGCAATCCAAGTATGAATGACTTCCTATCTTTCTAAGACCTCAAAATGCTGAAGAAAAACAAGGGCTTACAAGAGCTGATCAAGGCACTCTCTGATTCAGGTTTTCTCCCCAGCAGCACAGAAGCCCATTCTCCACAATGTCTGGTGTGGGGACTGGCCTACCAGTCCAGGACAACGCCCTGGAGACTGGAAGTTAAGGTGACCCTGGGTAAATCTCTTGCTAAGGAGTAAGGTAGCAATGGCGAGTTGAAAACAACACTCCAAACAACACAGCCTTCCCTGCCTGCTTCTTCTGAGTCCCTAGAAGGACAACAGCAGGGCCACTCACCTGGCAGCCTGTTGACAAGCCACGTCAGTTGCTTTTTGGAGATGTTGGTCCAACTGAGGTCAAGGCCAACTGGTTGCCTCTTGATGATGCCACTAAGAGCCTGGGGTACAATAGCCTTACACCTACTCAAGTCAATTTTTGTCCAAAGTCTCTTGTCGCAGCACCTACGACAGAAGGAAGGAGAACTAGCTGTTGTTAACTTGATACTCCAGTCACAGACTTTTGGAGGCTTCTGGGAAAAGCAGAGCACCCCCTAGGCTCTTCTACAACACAAACACAGATTGTGCCCTGCCATTTTTTTTCCCTCAGAGAATAGGACTCCTGTTTAACTAGTCACTTTGCACCCATGTTAAGCAGGGTATAATTTGACCAGTTCAAGCTGAATGACCCCAGAGGATTGGAGAACACAATATAATTATTAGGATAAACAGAAAACAATATACTCTACCCCCTTTGTTTACCTAAAAATGGTACAGCTCCTGAGGAAGCTTGTACAAGGGAGTATTTAAAAATTTCTGGACTTCTTACTGCCTGAGGCTACTAGGCCTGCCTCTATCAGTTACTCCTAGCTGCCTAAGATGCAGGGTCCTATTCAGCATGTCCATAATTTACCCTGCCTTAGGATCTAGAAACAGAGCCCATTAAACTGTATCAGGCATAAAAAGGCTCTTTATTATCAGGCCTAGAAGACCTCTCCTACTCTGGGGTTACTGCCTAAGAACCATCTCTGTGTTTTCTGGCTAGTCAGACCAGAACTGAAAGAGAACGCCTTCCCACTGCAGTATACAAGTTCATATACCACAAACAGCACTGCACCAGGCAGGCTTCAGTTTGGTATTTTACTGTCCCTCCTTACCTCTCCCCCCAAGCTCGCTCTGGCTGGCAGGGGAAGGGAAGATGGCAGATAATGGGAGTCTTATGTGCTTGGGCTTGGAAACTAAGGGGTAGAGCCAGGCAGGTCCACTAGTTCTACAAAGAGAAATATTTCAGGTAGAGCAGATATTCAGATTTGGGAAAAAGCTCATGTTTGCTAAGAATATAGCCTTTATTGAAAGACTGCAAATTCACCAACTTCTCTGCCACAAACAAACTGCTTACAAGACAGCAGTGGTTCTCAAACTCTACTGTGTATCAGAATCACAGGAGAGCTTACCAGAAGAGAGTGCTGTGCCCCATGCCCGAGAGATTCTGGTTCAAGAAGTCTAAGTGGGCCCTGAGAATGGACATTTCTATCAAGTTCCCAGGTGGTGCCAGTGATCTGGGCAGAACCCTCTGAGAACTACTACAACATGGTATCACTTAGATATAAAGGATATAGCCTAGGCCTAGAAACTTAAGCTAAAGTCAACAATGCCCATGGAAATCTCTTAAACAAAATTACAATTTAGGGTCTCTGTTCAATTTGAGAAGAAACTCTCGTTAAGAAGGAAAACTAAGTCTCAGAAAGCTTCCAAAATTGGACCCTGCTGCTGGAGAAAGGAATTCTGATCCAGGTGTAGGGGATGAAAATTACAACTGGAAGATCATGAGCACCTTCAATTGGAAAACCATCTCCTCCTCTTATTAGATGGAAAGGCAACTGAAGAAAGGGGCTTAGCCATAGTTGTCCATATCATCAGCACCAGGAGAATAAATGAGAAACCGCAGGCTCTCTACAAATGCGTGATGAGTCCAGCTGACTTGGGGGAATATTTTTCAGCCCTTTACACTCGGAAGTTTTAACACAAACTGCACAATACATCCCCCAAATCAGTAAGCCACTCCCAATAGAGAGATGGGAAAGTTTTGAGCAGAGAAAGGAGGGAAAGGGCCAATTTCCTAATGACATCTCCAGGCACAATTAGCCACATTCTGAACAGGACCACTGCCTGGGAAACAGACCAGGGTTGATTTATTCTTTATAGGATCCGATAGACTTTCAATTGCCAAGGTGCATGCTGTTCTCTAACGGCAAACTTGCCATCTACTCCCATACCCCTCTTTCTGACCCTTGTATCCCTGCTCACCATTTATACCACGTCTTGCACACTCGCATACATTCACAAAGTTCTCTGCGGCTGAGGTAGCGGAAGACAGACATCCAGACCTCCCGCTGCATCCAGCTTTCGTCTCCATCCTGAGCCCAACTGCCCCGGCCATTCAGCCTGGCTGCACCCCCCTCCTCTGCACTGTCATCTTCCTCCTCCTCCTCCTCCTCCTCTTCCTCCTCCTCTCCCCCCAGACCCTCCTCATCCCCACGCTGGGGGATTCGGGCTGGGCAGTGCTGCACTAGCACACGGGGGGAATGACGAAGGTTGGCAGAGGAGGCCGTGATGGCCTGCAGCTTGGGTACAATGGATGTCCCGTGGAGCTCTTTGGTGGGCCTCTGTAGCGTGACAGTGAGGTACGATCCCCGGATCTTGGCTTTTTCAACTTCAGACAGCTCCTTTTTGCCGCTGGGATTGTTCTCCTTTTCCCGTACCATGGTGCGCTCGGTGGCCTGCAGCCGCAGCAACTGCCGCCGTTTGAAGCGCTCATCACGGCTGGCACTGTGGTGGTCGCTGGGGCCAGCCCCAGGGGATGACCGAGTCACCATACCCCGGGGGGAAACCGGGTCATGGATGAGCTGCAGCATGGAAGTGGGTGAGTGAGGCGGGGGTGTGAGGGGCTCGTCGCAGCTCCGCAGGGGCCGCAGGACTTTGGCTTGCACGGCTTCATCGTCACTCTCTTCCATTTTTCGCTTCTGCAAAACAGGCCCCAGAAAACAACATCAGGGCCTCCTTTTTTCAAAACCCTCAAAAGTAACAAGGGTGAGTGAGCCTTACTGTTGCTCTCAGGAGATGAGAGAGAAGATTGGTCGCTAGTTCTCTGGGAGGAGTAGGGGCACCTAGATACTAGGGGGTAGTTATTGCCTCAAAACCTGCAATTTAGACTCTCCTAAATCACTCCTGTGTCAGAGAAGGCTCATCACAGAATTAAACCCTCAAAATAGGTCACTGGGAAACCTACCTGTGCCAAGAAAAATTTGTGTCCAAGTATAGGATCTAAATTTGGGGCTGCTTAGTCCCATATCCCACCTTATTCGTCTTTGACTCAATATTTGAATCATAACTCCCTGAATAAAAATACTCTTTAAAGAGGTCACAACTCTACCCCTATGTAATTTGACAATGTTTAATCCTATCTCTAAATTGGCTCTATTAATAAAGAGATGCTCCTCTTTTCACAGTGAAGGTAGAAAAACTGCACACATGTACCAAGCAAACTAGGATGTTCAGCTTCTAACTTTTAGCTTCCCCAGTATAGTGTCTGCATGCTCCTCTACCAGGCTGCTTCTTCCAATCAGCACCCCGCCCTATCCCTAGAGACCCAGGGCATGCAGGAGATAAGGCAGGCATGCCTCTGTGAGAAAAGGCACAGCTACCAGAGGACAAGTGTTCAGGATTACAATGAGGAATTACATCCCAATTAAGGACCACAACTTCATCCTGAGACACTTTGCTCTCAGGAAACTTGTCTTTTCCTGAAGCCTTCCCTGGCTGGCTTTGTGGTGACAAAGTCCAACCAATGTGTTCCACGAGGAATCACATCAGTAGTTCAGATTTTCCATAAGGAGACATTTTATGTCCCTAAGTAACAGTCCTGATTTTCACATCCTTTTTTCCTTTCATTCTTTGAGATTATGTTGGGAGGAGAATGGCCACCTCAGTGACAGGCTTCTATACTGTATTAGAAGCTAATATAAATATACAGCTTCTGCTGCAGTAGGAAAGCAAACACCCATCCCCAGTCCTACCAAAAATAGCAAAAAAAAAATGTAAAAGCTACTGGTATAAGAACTTGCAATACGGAGAAATTTAGCCCTTGTCAACTGTAGAAAACCTTACCCTAAAAGGTATTTTAGACTGAAAACTCAACTACCACAGTTCACAAGAGGGAAAAAATAGAAAAGAGCTGGTAAAAATCTCTTATGCCCCCTTCCCCGTTCCTGTGCATGGCACCTGGTGGAGCCTTCCAGAGCTTGGATGACTGACACTAGGCCAGCCTGCCTCTCATATGTGCCCTTAGTGGGTCTTGCCTTGACAGGCCCCAAGTACCCAGTGACCTTCTTGCTTTTTAATATTACTGGTGACCACTGGGCCAGCAACTGTAGCTGGCTCTGGGCCAAGGTCATGGCACTGGTTCCCTCTGCGGGACGGGCTGCTTCTGAGACACATTTGGGTACTGGGCAGGGCTTTCTGCTGAGGCCACAAAGACCACAAAGGTAAAGACGACAAAAACGTGAACCTGCTGAACTGGAAACTCCAGTACACCACTGTTATTCACTAGCTGCCTCAGGCCACTACTTCCCTCCCCTCAAATTTCATTCCTCAGGAGCAATGAATTGCTTACCTCATTTCCCTCGGACAGCGCACCAACAGTCCCTCTCTTTCTAGGCCCTAGAGTGCCAAAGGACCACAGGGGTTTGACCATCCCAAGTAGAATAATATCCAATAATACAAAAACAAATTTTAAAAACAACTCAAAGAAAAAAAGTGAAAATAATTAACCAAAATAAAAAGATATTGGACAAGACAAAAAATAATCTGCCCAGGTCACACAGATGTCACAAAGGCAAACATACAGAAATCTCCTAGACATGGCACTTCCTTTCTTCTCCCAGTGCTGGTCTGGGTAGTTTCTTTACCTGGGTTTTCTCTGCGCTGTCCTCTTGGTAGCACTTCGGACACTCCCAACAATTTGGCAACTCCTCATTAAGCAAGCCCTCTCCATCCATCTATACGCAGACAAGGATGTTAAAAATATTTCTTGTTAAAATTAAGTTTTTAAAAAGAGCCTGCCTCTTAAGCCTCCTTTATTGACCATCTCTCAACATTTTGGTCCCCTAGGGGAGAAAAACTCAGAGCCATTCCAGTGTGTGCCAGCTGCACAGCCGCACAGGGGGACCCCAAATGCCACTAATACCTACTCCCAGCCAAGTATCACTGGGAAACTCTGTTACTTGATCAAAACTAGGCTCCCTGAGGAATCTCCCAAGAACCTGGTCACTTTGGGTTCTCATACCACTCTGTGAAAGGAACTGAACACAAAGCAATGGTGCTAGACCCAATGTTGGCAGTGGGGCCCAGTTGCTTATATTCTCAGTATTGTCAACTGTAAAATGGGGATAAATAACAATACCAACTTATGGAGTTGTAGTAAGAATCAAACGAATTATGTATTATTTAAAGTCTTTAGAACAGTGCCTGGCACAAAGTAAATGTTTTGTTTTAGCCATTATCCTCAACTGTAAAATGGGGATAATGTTCAATTTTATCAATTCTAAGATGCATATTTTCCAAATTTTAATTTTTCTGAAATCAGGATAAGTCTCACAATTAATGGTGTTTTATAATCACTGCTAGCCAGATGGCAGTTATGAGAGAGTTGAAGTTCTTTTCTGGGATGGCCAAAAAAAGCACCAGCATCAGTGTATTTTAATTGAAAGATACGTGAAGAAATATGGCAGACCCAATTTCATAGGGTTGTCTTAAAAATTAAACAAGGGAATCCATGGAAAGTAGTGGTTCTCTGCCCTGGGAAACTTTCAGAGAACACAAAGGCCCAGGACCCACGCCAGACCTGTTGAATCAACCTCTCAGGTTGAGGTCTGAACTTCCTTCTAATTTTTTTTTAGGCTCCTCGGGTGTGTATTAAGCCTGATACAGACAGCACACTCATTAAATGTTAGCTAATACCCTCACCTTCTCTCAGGAACAATGAAGTATGTAGCAAAGATGCCTAAAGGCGTGACGCATCCCAAAACAGACTAGGCTATTCCATGATGGCCTGGGGACTCCAAACAGACTCTCCAAACAGACTATGAACCAGATATATTTTGCTTACTCAGGATTTAGCACAGCTGCCTGACACAGTACACATCTGAATAAAGGGCTGATGTTAGACCACAACATAATCACAGGGTTGACTTCCCACAGTGGGGATGCTGACAACCTGTCCTGAAAGGCCCCAATCTTCTGTTACTCCACTCTGTAGGTGTAGATACTCTACCAGCTGAGACTTCAGAGGCCTCTTAGGCCTCTCCTCACCTGGAGGCAGCCAGGATGAACTATCTCATTGCAGATACAGCATTCCATGAGTTTCTTCTCAAAGTCCTGAGTCTCCTCATTCTGATCCACTTCCCCACATAGGGAACATGTGACTGAGTGAGGCAGTCGGGGCTACAAGAGGACAAAGACAGAAACCAAGAAGGGAGCAGACTTAGATCTTAATCTTTTCAGCTTCCCTTTAACTGAAGAAGGGAGAATTGGTTCTTGCAGTTCCTTAGCAGGGAGTCTAGAGTAGGGCCAAAGAGAGGTTTTTAGTAGGAAAAAATGATTGGGGAAGAAGATGGGGAGAATCAACTGCCTGGGAACTAGAGACTAGTTTATTTTCAACTGGTTTGTCCCTGGCCTGACAAGTTCTTTCTAATCCACTTAAAGAGGGGACAGAGGGCAGTGAGTAGCCCTTCAGATGCTGGTTGTCAATTATGTGAAAACTGAGTAAGGCTGAAGTTACATTAGATTATTCTTAGTACTAGATACCATCTTTCTGAACCCAGGGAGAAAAAGAACAAAATGAAGAAAGCTAAGAAAGACTTCCAAGTCTGAAGTCTCCATAACTCTATACTACATGTACTCCAGTCTCTTTCGCACCATCATCCCTCCCCCAAAGTCTTTACCCAGCAGATCACTCACTGCCAAGCACTGCCGGAGGACACAAGACTGCTTCATGCGTCCAGGCCCCCCAAACTTCTTCATGTCCCTGCAGTAATGGCAAACACCACATTCTCCTTGCACACAGGCTTTGCATTTCCGACATCGCACTCGTCTCCTCCGGGCTCCTGAAACAATGGGGGAGGCAGCAGCTGGCCTCACAGGTGTTAACCGTGGAGCTGGTTTCATAGTGTGAGGCTTTGTGATGGGGATGGTAGGAACCCGCACCTTTGGCCGGGTGGGGAATTTAAGCTGGAAAGAGAAAACAATAAGGTCAAATATATAAGGTAGCTTATTGGATTGGAGACAGTACAAGTCTATGTGATAGTATATCTAGTCTAGGAGTTGGCTAACTGCAGCTCATGGGCCAAATCTGGCCTGCCTTTTTTTTTTTTTTTAACTTTTTTTATTGTATAGTATAACAATTAAACAAAGCAAAAAAATAAAAAGACACTAGTTTTCAAAGCACTCTTCAAATGGTTACAGGTCACATCCCAGAGTTTGTCATGGGCTGTATCATACGATCCGCTCATATTTTTCCTTTTAGCTGCTCCAGAATATAGGAGGCTAGAGGGAAATTTTAAATATTTTTTTATCATCACAATCATCTTTTTTCCTTCTTTTTTTGTGAAAAATAACATATATACAAAAAAGCTATATATTTCAAAGTACAGCACCACAATTAGTTGTAGAACATATTTCAGACTTTGATAGGGGTTACAATTTCAGGTTTTTACTTGTAGCTGCTCTAAAATACAGGAGTCTATAAAAGAGATATCAATTTAATGATTCAGCATTCATATTCATTTGTTAAATCCTACCTTCTATGTATAACTCCACTGTCATCTTTGATCTTTCCATACCTCTCTTTAGGGTTGTGTAGGCTATGGCAATTCTAAATTTTTGATATTGGAAGGGCTGTCACTATAATATGGGGTAGGGAAATGGAACCATGATGTTCTAGAGAGGCTGGGCTAGGTTTCAGGACTTATCTGGACCAGAGACCCATATGGAGGTTGTAGGTTTCTGTAAAATTATTCTAGTGCATGGAACCTTGTATTGTGGAATCTTACATATTGCCCTAGGTGTTCTTTAGGATTGACTGGAATAGTCCTGGTTGGGGGTTGGCAGGTTATAATAGGTAGCAAGGTCTACCTGAAGCTTGCATAACAGCAACCTTCAGAGTAGCCTCTTAACTGAACTCTAACACTGATACTTCTTTAGTTACATTTCTTTCCCCCCTCTTGGTCAGGATAGAATTGTTAATCCCACAGTGCCAGGTCTGGATTCATCCCTGGGAGTTGTGTCCCACGTTGCCAGGGAGATTTCCACCCCTGGATGTCATGTCCAACATGGGGGGGGAGGGCAATGATTTCACTTGCAGAGTTGGGTTGGCCTGCCTGTTTTTATAAATATAATTTTATTGGAACACAGCTGTGCTTATTTGTTTATGGACTGCCTATGGCTGTTTTCATGCTATAGCCACAAAGGCAGAATTGAGAAGTTGCAACAGAGACTGTATGGCCTGCAAAATCTAAAATATTTACTATCTGGACCTTTACAGGAAAAGCTGCCAACTCCTGTCCTGGCCCTTTGGACTACTACTTCATTCTGTTGTATTACAAGATTCACCCCTTCCTGATACTTTCTGGTTGAGTGCCATCCACTGCAATCACTCCAAGGTCCCTCTCTTACTTCCTGGTACTGAACACTACTACTCAGAATATACTCCTAAACAAGACAGTAAATGACTTGAGGATGAGACTGGTCTTGTTCATCTCTTTAGTTATATGAACCCAAGCATAAACTTGGTAGATAGCAGATACTACAACAGCATTTAAATTTGGAATTAATCTCTCAGATATATATTTATAATTTTACCAATTTATTTATCCTATTGGTGATCTTTTCAAGGATAAGAACCACATTTTCTACTTTAATTTCCCACTGTGCCTTAAGTTCTTTCCCACACAAAATATTAAGAATCAGAAAGGACTGAATTGTTTTGAGACAGGTCTCAGGTGGCCAAGCTGAGGTCAGGTGGGACTCTTCTACCTGGTGGAAGGTGTTTCTTTAGAGACAACTTTCAGCCACACACCTTTATATTTTCCCTAAACACCCCGAAATGTAATGGCTTTATAAGTTTTAGCTGGGGAGCACCAAACAAGGGTCTAATTTATTTGCCAGACACATAGCAAGGATCAGAATGCTATCACTCACTTTTATTTCATAAAAAAACCTTGGCAGAGGACATATGGGAAAAAAAATAATAGAAGACCTAACTGAAGAGGCTTGAAAATTCATAAATGACAATGTTTTGGCTGATGAGTAATTATTCCTTTCTTTTCTTTTCAATTCCACACTATAAAGTCCAAATAAGGGGAATCTTGAAAGCATGGTCTCACTACAACAAAAACTCTGGCCTTATATTTTATATATATGCAATTATTTTAACTGGTTTTAAGTTATATCTACATGAAGATAGTTGAGTCACTGGGTCACAAGGATAGGAGAAGATCCATTCTGGAGAATAAATGGATCTTATCATCTGAATACGGATGGAGGCCTCTCACTATGACAATTAAGAGAGTTGTCTCCAATGATGGCCAAACACCCTGACTGAAGGAAGACTCTAAGCAGAACTGAGTAATGACTTTCTGTCAGTTTGTACTAATGCACCAAAAGCTGTCTGCTCTCTAGCTGTTCTTTCTCTTCCTGGAATGGTAATGATCAGCCAGCAAAAGGCATAAGCAGCCTGGAGATATCAAGCAAAATAGTTTCTTACCTTATCCCTTTTTGGCCACTGTACTATAGGTACTCCAGTAAGGGCTAACTTGGGATCGCTGTTCCCAAGTTCCTCCAGCAAAATCTACAGGGAGGATAGGACAGAAGAGAGAAAAGCAGTCTGTAAACAAAGAGCCAACCACCCCCAAGAACATCCAGACTTCACATCAGTCCCCCAAGTATCACGGGCTAGGACAGCTTGGCAATTGTCCATATTCTCCCCTCATATATAGCCTCATTGCAAAAACAAGTGAACTGGAGAAAAATGAGAAAATGCAGACTCACACAAGTGCAGTCAGTCCCGTGAAGACTCCAAAGTTATCTTTGCTCCCAATCCCTTACCTGTCTCCCAATCCCTTACCTGTATCCTCACTAAACTGTTAACACTTTGCACTAAAGCAACTAAGTACTGTGGCGACAAGTGCTACTTGTCACGTAGTTCCATATATGCCAGTACAACTATATTGCCCCTTCATTTTTCCATACCACTTATTTCAAATAGTAAGTAGTGCCCTTATTTTGCAGGAGAGCAAAGTGGCATAAAAATGATTTGCTAATAATGAATTATTGATATGAATAGTGGAGCCTTAACATCCTAATTCAACCCATGACTGTTCTTCTATGGAAGGTTACAGAAATCTCAACCTCAAAGTCAGTCACTATGTCTCTCGCTTCCCCTCCCTCCCTTCCTCTCCCTGCCCCCCTCCCTCTCTCCCTTCCTCCCTCCCTCCTGGCCTCCCCCCCTCAACAAAACAGAGTCGGTGATTTGCCTTTATTCCTACAGGTGGGGCAGGGACAATCTTTGAGGCAACAGTTCTCCTGGCTTTAATTAATCTAGTTTCAGTGACTTGAGGGCCAATGTTACAGTAAAACACTACCACTAAGGTAATTTTGAAACAAACCGTTTGTTTTAGACAGAAATTTCTGAAGCCTAAACCCAGCAGAATGAAATCTTTCTTCCTCTGACCTCATGAGCCCTGAGGCAACACAACAGCAAAAGAACACAAAACCAGTAGACAAGTTACACATTCTCTTTCTGATTGCCTCAAGTGTATACAGGATAGGATATTAACTTTATTTATCAGAGAAAATTCAACTTTGATTCTCGACAGGTCAGCATGCCTAGGCCACCTTTAATAATCATTCTCATAATCCTGGGGGCTCTGTGCCTAGAGACCAGGGCTTTTTGAAGCACAAGGCATTTCTCTACCAAGCTCTTTCATCCTCAACCTACAGATCACGTCCCAAATCCCAGATTTGGAACTTTGAAAGACCCTTTCAAGAATACCCAAGAAGCTCCTCCGTGCAGACTTCCTTTGCCAAGTCTCCAGATGCCTCCCACCCTCCCCCAAACTGATTTCATTTGCAGACATTTTATTTACTTCGAGTTGCTATGGCATCCTATTCTGGAGCCTCCTGTTAGCACCACACTGCGTGGGGGTGAAGAGGCGGGGTGTGGTGCCACGTGGGATAAGGCTCTGGTATGGACTCCTAATCTCCCTAAGGTGAAAAATTTAGGTCCATTCAAAATGTGTGCAGGGGAGCGCAATGCTCCCCTCCCCCACCTCCCACTGCTGAAAGGAGTAGGACTCTGCCCATTTCCTCTGCCTGAGACAACTGAGTGGTCCACAAACAGGGACTTTCCACTTTGAGCAAAACAGACCGCACAGAAATATCTGCGATTGTTTATGAGTGGCAAGGGACAGCTGTTCTCACCAAAAACAGTCTAATTCTACCTGCAAAATTTTTGCAGGGGATAGGGAAGGGTAGGCGGAGAAACTGTATCTGCGTGGGGGTGGGGTGGGGGGAGCTGTTCACACATAACCGACTCAGTTACAGGGCTGTGTGTGGGTGTGGAGGGAAATGCAGATTTCCTCCTAAGCCTTATTTCGCTGGAGCCATTCAACGCAGCACGCCCTTTCATCAAAAAAGGCAGACTCCAGCTGAGGCCCTTCAAGAAACCATATAAAGAAGTCACCACCCTTCACCAGAGGGGGTTTGGGATAGGGGGAGTGGGGGTGGAGTGCGGGAAGGTGACGCCTATCTAGCCTCTTGCCATTCCAAAGAACATTTAAACACAAGCCCACATCCCACAGACCACAGGAAGGGGAAGAGGACAGAGATGTTGGGGCAGACAGGGGAAAAGAGTTCTCCAAAGCCAAACGACCCAATTCAAAAGCATATCCTACACCAGGTGAGGGAACAAGTGCAATGACGGTTCAACCATCACAAAGTAACCAAAGCTTTGTCCTGGACTAGCCCGGCAGGCAGTTCCTCCTCTTTGAGCAAACAAAGTCCCTCCAGTTACATATACCCCAAACCCGAAAGGGCTTGGCCAAGTGGCCGCCTGACCTTGTGTGTCTTGTCGCTCAGGAGCTGCCGAGGCTCTCGGTGGAAGTTTCCCCAGCGTCTTTGTTTTGTTTTCCGTATTAGAAGTTGTGCTGAAGGAGTTAGATTTTCCGCCTCTAGGAAAATCCCGATTTACTTGAAAATTCTGGAATCCCCCAGAGCACATAAGGCCCAGCAGTCCGGCTCTCACCCTCAGGCTACCCAGAGGGAGCAGCACGCAGTGCTCTGAGCTCTTCCTCGAGCCCTCCAGCTCAGCCGCGGCTTCCTGTGCCTGCGAACAATGCTGCTGCGTCACCCACATGCAGCTCCCAGAAATGCTTTGCAACGGAAGATGGCAGGCGGGGGAGCTGAGCTCGAGTGAGCGAGCCAGGCTGGAGCCAGGCAGCGGGCCCAGCCGTTCTGCTGCAGAGTCGGCAGGGGGTGTGTTCAGCAACCACTCTCTTCTTTCCCATTGGAGGAAATGCTGCCGGGGAGGGGAGCTGGGCCCTGGCCCCCGCCCCACTGCCTTCCCCTCCACCACTGCAATAGGAGAAGCCAGGGCCGGCCCCCAGAGTGTTCCCGGGGGCAGACTTCTGAAGGCGCCAGCGCAAGGGAAAGCTTTAACCCATTCGGCATTTGTCCTTGTCTCAGACCACACCCTTCTTCTCAGGGTCACCTCTCAAGGCTACAGCCAGGGATCTCCAGTTGGCTGCCCACACACTCCTCCCTCTCCCCTCTCAGGCTCACAAGCCAAGTGCCCAAAGTTCAGCCTCTCTGGACGAACTAAGCACTCCTCTGGAGTTACCGTCTCTTCCCAGGCGTGCGCGCCTGCTTTACGCCTGCTTTACCCAGCCTCTCTGACACCACTCCTTTGGGCCCAGCTCAAACGACCCTTAATCCTCATTTTCTAAAGGAAATACCTTTAGAAATAACACATTTCAACCAATATTGAAATATGCAATGAAATATGTCTGTTTAATAAAAACCACTTCTATAAACAAATGCCTCTAGTGATGACTACAAACTTCACCAATCCCGGAAAGAGATGCCTAGGCAGCTCTAACAATTCCATCATGGTGAAGTCACGACAGCTGAGGCACAACTTAACGTCTACCATACTCCAGGAAGTGCTTTATTCTCTTGTCCCTGAACAAGGCTCAGAAAGCCACCCACCACCTTCTTCTACCACAATTATGTTTTCCCTTCCCAGCAGAGCACCCCGCCCTTTAGACAGCACCAGTAGAGTACCCTGCCCTTCAAGGACAACAGAACTCCCAGGAATTCTTAGTCTACTCCCATTTGTTTTGCCTGCCTCATTCCTGGTATTCCTGTGATGAAGTGGCCACCCTCCATTCTGACAGCCACTTGTTGAACGTGTGTTGCTCACAATCCACATGCCAATCGTGACCGGGGATATGTGCACATTCAACACTGCATTCTCTTTGGACTACAGGAGAAAAGGAAGGGGGACACACAGGTTGGGCTTTCTGAGATTTACAGTAGACTGTATGTCAGTATGGGAGAAACTCGGCAGGAAATAGAACCCTAAAGAGTAGCAGCTGGGGCCCAAATTTATATCATTTTTAGACCCTCACAAATATAACTTGGCTTTTCCAGAAATTACAGACACTGCTTTGACATAAACATCTCAGGCCACAAAGAGCCTAGTTCTTAATGTTAGAAACATTTATTTCCAAGACAGCAGTTTCAGTGAATTTCTGGTATAAAGTTAATGGCCTAACAAATAGGCTTTCTGGGACCTGGAGTTTTGCTTGATGCAAGAAGCTATTTACCTTAATTTTATAATAGTTGACCAAGTGTAGGAATGACTTTTGCGCTCTTTCTGGAAATGTTTATGTGGTGATCTTAAGTCTCTTGCTTGCACGTCATCTTAAGGCTCAAAGGCCCAGAGTGTAATCAGTCTATTATGTTTGAAAAACCTTTAATTGTGATCTAACTATTGAGAGGTCTTCTTGGAAAATGCTTATCTTGGTTTTCAGTGAGACCTCACCTAGAGGGATGATAAAGTGCAAACACTTTTGAGAAACATGTTACTCTAAAACAAAACACAAGAGCAAATTGTAGCAAGTCCAAATTCTAGAGGCCACTAGGAAAGGACAAAAAACAGGGCACTAAAGTTTCCCAATCACAAATTAAACAAGGCCGAATTTTTTTATTTCCACTAATTCAGAATAAAAGTTCAGAACTAGTAAGAACATGACTTACATAGTATAGGAATATAAAGAAAATATTTAAAAGTATACATATTTTTACCATAACCTTTTGAGAATGGTAGTGGCTTACTGCACCATAAGGAACAACTTGCAAATTTATAAATTCTGAGCTTTTTCCATTTATATAATGTTGAAGAAACAGTAAAGTTTATTAACTGGTGAATTAACAAGCGTGCCATCTCTTTCCCTCAGGACAGAATTTGGCACCCTCCCAGAGATCCAGTAGGGTCCACTCTGTACCCCAGGTAATGCATAGCCTCTGCAAAACTAGGATGCACTTATCTCGGTTACCCAAAGGCCTATCTTCCCCTGGGCTGTAGTGCTCTGAGGGCTGGGACCATGGCATGTTTGCCCCAACACTTAACAAGGTACCTGACACAGAATAGGCAGGCATTATTCACATTGGTGAATAAATGAATTTCACAGATTTATAACATCTGATTTTTTTTGCTATAATAATACTACTGCTTATTAAGTACTTTACTAACATTGTCATTAATTTTCACAACCCCACTGAAGTAGATGTTATTTTACAGAGGAGGAAACAGGCTTTGATAGGTTTAATAACTTGCCCAAAAGCCTCATGGCATAAGTAGGAGGCTTATCGAAACATTTCAGGAAAAACAGGAAAGTAGAAAAGTATTCAACAACACTATTTGTTTCACTGAGTCTGGGAGCCAGAT
This sequence comes from Tamandua tetradactyla, assembly GCF_023851605.1. NCBI lineage: Eukaryota > Metazoa > Chordata > Mammalia > Pilosa > Myrmecophagidae > Tamandua > Tamandua tetradactyla. The sequence continues at coordinate 7,176,483 of NC_135335.1, forward strand.
ATACTGATGTATTAAAAGCTTTTTTATATGTGTATATACATTAAACATTTCCTTAGTACCAAAATAAACACAAACAAAACAGTAACTTCTGACTAAAAACTCCAACCTTCCAGCTGACTCCCACCATGCTGCTGGAGCCCACTGATCCAGAAATGCACAAACAAACAGATGTTTTTGTTCTTACATTAATGGGATTGTACTATACACACTGCTCCATGTCCTGTCTCTTTATTCAACATACATCAAGGATACAACTTCTCAAATCTAGAACTATAATTCTTAAGAATATCTCACAAATGCTAGTGATCAATGAAAGAGAGGGGGGTAAGGGGGATGGTATGCATGAATTTTTTTCTGTTTTTTTTTTAAAATTTCTTCTTCTGAATTGATGCAAATGTTTAAGAAATGATCATGAGGATGAATATGCAACTATGTGATGATATTGTGAATTACTGATTATATATGTAGAACGGAATGATCTTATGTTAAGAATGTTTGTGTTTGTTGTTATACATTTTTAAAACATTAAAAAAAATACAATGATTAAAAAAAAAAAAGAATATCTTACAGCAGGAGAGAAGAGAGAACACCATTCTACCTTTAGTACATTTTTAGTGTCAAGGCTACCTATACTCCTCCCCAACAGAACTTTATACATACAGGTAACATTCCCCTGAACTATAACAATAACTCAGCATTTTTTAATGCTCAGTTTTTCATTTAATCCCACTCTACCTCTATATTCAATACTCTTTCTGCAATACTGTAGGATTTATTTTAAATCCTCAAAGTTCTTCTATCTCAATTAAAATAGACCTTTCTCCCAAAGAATATGTAAATATGGTTATCCCATCTCAGCACTTCTCCTATCTCTTCTACTAGTTATTTCTGAAAAGCAAACACTTTACAAGAGGAAACAATCCCTCTCTCTGTAGGAAAGGCAAACTTCCGTGCTTGCTCGCCTCCTCCACTGCAGTACAGCCTTCAGGGCTATAAGCACCAAGCTCTCTAACACTGCAGAGTCCCCAGCTGTGCCAGGATCCCTTTTTTTGAGTGATCCTTAGAGTCTCAAAATATTGAAGCTTTAAATTTACTGTATCCGAATCTCAGATTAAACATAACTGATCAAACGAAGGAATAATTAGTTCATTTATCTTAAGTGAAACTACTTGCAGAGCTGGGGTTTAAATTTGTTGATTTTTGACATTGGTTGCATTTTGACTACGGTCGAATGTGTTTCTGCAGGGAAAATTCCTACACTGTCAGCCCAAGCAGTGTGCCCCCTGGCTATTCATTCCACATGACCTTGCCTCTTATGTTATTACATTTTAGTGATGGTAGCCATGTTTTTCAGTGATTCTGATAAAAATAAGGAAATTCTCTATGGACCACTTTTCATTATGCCAAGAGTTCTCTTTAGATGTCTCTTTTTAACTCATTTCCCTCTTTTTTTTTTTTGGTACGCTGTATGGCAGGGGCCACATTTCATTCTTTTTCCATGTGAGTATCCTCTTATTGCAGCACCATCTGTTGAATATTTGTTTGTTTGGTTTTTTTGTTTGTTTATTTGTTTGCTTGTCTGTTAGAAGTGCATGGGCCAGGACTCGAACCCGGGATCTCCTGCATAGCAGGCAAAAACTCTACCACTGAACTACCCTTGCACCCACATATCCCCCCTTCTTGATGCTGCCTTTTCTTTTACTCTGCTTAATATCTGACCCAAATCTTTCTACATTTTCGCTTGGTATACAACTATACTAACCCTGCCTTCTCAAATAACCACTTTAGTTATACTACTTGTAATGACTTAAGGGAGTTTGTGAATTTCTATCACGGCACTTGACCTTGTAACTATCAATTTGTGGTTGGATTATAATATAGGTTCTGCTTCTACACCTTGATTCAATGGAGTCAAATCTGCAGACATGTTTTAGGATTAAAAAGACATTTTTCTTTTGTATGAATTAGAAATACAGCTATCCAGGCCAAAAGAATGTTAATCAGATATAAACTTGTTTTTCTTAGGGTTCCTAAATGTGATTATATAAGTAAACAAGTCCTCAAAGTCCCAACTTAATGTTTCTCACAGACATCCATATTGGACTAATTATTATTAAAAAAGAAAGACCAATGTAGAAAGATGGTACATCTAGTCAAACTCTCAGGATTATATAATTTTATATATGTCATATAAAGAAAAAGAAAAAATTTAAACACCCTTTGCTTACTGAAGGGTGGAAAGTGAATCTGGAAAAGTATGACTAAGTTTGTTTTACTGTATATTAATCATTATAGAAATAGCACCACACCTACCTGGAACTTTATCATTTCCTCCTCTAAACACAAACCACATTTCCTCCCCTAAACACAAGCCAAGATGATACCAGCTCCTTCTTTTAGAACTAAACCAAGAAGAACAAACCACAAACAAACTGCCTAGCTTCTATCATATTGCAGAAGACCAACTTCACCAGATTACCAGCACTTTTTTTAGCCTCTTTAATATTTTTTTATTTTTACAATGATGAATAATAGTAAAATGTTGAATCTAAAACGAAAAAATTGTAATATGTCAATGGTAGTTAAATACGTTCAGGTCCCACCCTAGGTTTTGGAATTCTTTCCTGAGGTAGCTGGCAGAAGCTGGAAAGCACCTCAACTGGTTTATAGGGTGACCAAGGAAAACCTGAATGAGAAATCAGGGAAAGAAGAAAACTACTATGATAAGTTTAGTCAATCTTCCCTAAGGTCACACAAAATTATCCCCTATATGTTCTCATATGGCTTAAAATGATCGATGTGACAGGTGTTCATAATAACATTAAAAACTGTGGACTCATTTTCTAATACATCTAAGACATATATCCAAATACCAACTGATTTAAGAAGAAAATTGCTATTCACAGCTTTACGCCTATTGGTGTCCACATTAATGGTTACCTAGGAAGAAAGACATAAAAGAACACCCACCCTCCAATTCAAACAGCTCAAATCTAGATTTCTTAAAAATAAGTTTATTTCTCTGAGACCTATGTAAAGTATGGGCTTGGCTTTGAAGAATACTGATGCTAGGAGACCTCTTGAAAAAGAAGAAAAACATATAATATGAAGAAACTTTTTAAAGCAATAGGATGGACTATGCTTAAAATGACACTTTACTTAGAAGTTACCCCAATGTATTTAAGTCTTAATACTAGATAAATCTGAAACCAAAGATGAGAAACATATTTTCAAAATAACCCAAAACAGAACAATTTCCTCCCTCTTCAATCTTCTCGAGGTATCAAGACTGCAATAGATTGTTATCGGCCACTTCTGTCCTGAAATAGGCTTCTTTATTGGAGGATAATTTATGCTTAAAATTTCTTAATACAAATAATTTCTCAGGCTTTCTTTTATTTTGGGGGTCAGCCTGAAAATTGTGTTTTTAAGAACAAATTTAAGCTCTAACTGAACATATGACTGTTAGTATTTTCATAACAAGGACCTATTCTCATCCTAGGAACTAAAACACTGAGCAGCACAAACATACACATGTACATACTAATTTGTCTCCAACAGAATCAGAAATTATCCAAACTTCCTGTATACCCCTCCCCCCCCCCAGAATCCAGAAACCGATTGCCTTAGCCAGATTCAGCAGCTGTCATACAACATAACAAACCTTTACCTTTACATCAGCAATAAGAGCGTCTTCGTCTTCTATCCCTGTGGGGACACATTTCTTGTGCAGTGGCAGAGACTCCAACTTATCTACAAGGCAACGAAGGCCTTCAAGCTCAAAATGGGTCAGATGCACCTGCCTGTCCTTTCGGGGGCTACGCTGGGGATCCCACACTTGGCCATTGTGGGAGGCCCGGCTAGAGTCAGAGGATGAGTCTCCAGACAAAGATTTCTTCAGACTTGGAAGACTTCGGCAGGTTTTACCCAGTCCATCATAATCCAGGTTGACTCCATTGGCTACAGGACTAGTGAGAACAGAACGCCTACTACTCAAGCGCCGGGGTTCTCGATCCACTGCGTCCTCATCCCCATTTCCGGACTCCAATCCATTTAACTCCAAATCTGCCAATATGAAGAAAAAAATGCAGTAAGGACATACAACTTGGTCATGTAACCAACCAGAGAAATAGGTGGCATGGGTACTAAATGAATAAGATGCCAAATTTTAAAATGGTCTCTCCTTCTCTTCAGGATGATGAAGATATTCCAGAAACCGTTGGGGATGAAAGTCTCATAGTATCGTCAATGTAGTTAATGTCAAGAACCGTTCACTTAAAAATGGCTAAAATGATTTTTATGTTACGTCTATTTTACCCAATTAAAAATAATTTTTTATAAACAGCCTCTCCTTATTTCAACCTGTTCCTAGGTGGCTTTCTTATCCATGGTCCATATACCTTCTGCAAATTCCTACAGCACTCACAAACATTGTTTAGTTCACTGCTGAAAATCACGGTTACAGGTAGAAGGAGAATCCGGACCTACGAGGACAACTGAGATAACATTCTATTGGATTTTTAAAAGTTCGGGAAGGTTCTGATCTTTGAACCATGTGACCCTGAAATAAGTTACCTATGAAAGTGGCTATGAATTATTTTTAAGTTCAACCTTAAATTTGGGATTATAATTTTATTATCTTTTAAAAAGAACAGACAGTATGAAGCATATATATTTAAAAAGTAGTTTTGTCCAAAGTTTTGTTCATAAAATTAAGCTCTGGAGTTGAAATCCTAGCAATATGACTAGGAAAATAGAACAAAAGTGAGTATTTTTCAAAAGAAGATTTTAATAGTCAAAACAAAGTAAAAATAAAAGTTTTATGATAGAAGAATTTTTAAATGTTTACTGGTCTTTTTTTATTATTATGAAAGTAATACAAAAGTTTACTATCAATAACTTAGAAAATACAGGAAGGTACAAAGAAGTAAGTCATCCCTTATCCCTCTACCCTGGGATAACAACTAAACAGTGTGATGCATTTCCTTTCCATCTTTTTCTATACATATGACTAAGCAGACATAATTTAAAACAAGATTGGGACTGTGCTATACAATACCACCAACACTGTACAATAAAAAATACAATACTGTATCTTGATTTCACATTCATGGGGGAGCTTTTCTTTTTCTAATGAGAATATAAACTATGAGCAAAGTTATGCTGAGAAGAAAATGTTAAGGCAAAAAAGTAACTTGCTTAGACTGAAGAGCCCACAGAAGCTTATAACTACAGGATATTACGGTATTGGCTCCTCTCTAATTTAAAGGCATGAACTAGCCTAAAAATATGTTATTGAAACTACCTCTGTCATTCAATAAAGTATTTCTCTTGATAGAAGTTGGGGAAATAATAAAGCATAGACCTATGGTATAGTTTAGAATGTGATCAACCTGGGTTCAAGTTGCGGCTTTGTCACTTATAACTGTAAGATCACAGACATGTTTTCAAGTCATTTTAACCTCAATGCTCCCATCTGTAAAATGGTGATAATAATACCTAGCCTCACTGGTAATTATAAGAATGTAATGTACATAAACTGATTAGTAGAATGCATGGGGGATATAATAAGAGTTATTATTCCTAAGTTTTTATTGTGCCAAAGACCATTCCTGTGCTTTTTATACCCTCATTCTAGCAGGTTATAAAGTGTCTTGGTTTGAAAATTTAGGTAGGCAGAACACTTACCCATGCTAAGGGATTCCTTCTGAAATTCCTTTGTTAGGTGGGAGCGGTTGGTTATGCAGTACACATAGCGTTCCAATACGTACCAACACATCTCATAGTAAAATGGATAGCGGAACTTATTTGGGACCTACACAGGAACAGAATAGTGAGAAAAGCAAGCTGATGACAATTTTCAAGGAAATCACTTCAGCATCCAAGAAAAATTCTCTCCAATTAACTTACAAATCCAGGTTGGCATCTGAAGCAAGAATTTAAGTGGAACTATCAATTCAGAAAATTTTGGTCTTGGGAAATACTCACTAAAGATAAACGGTATTTGCAAAGACCACTTAGAACTACCAGAAGTTGCCTTGGTGGGATGAGAAAGCAGTAGAATATATTTTGGATTTTTGGAGAGAGTACAATGTTAGAATAATACCTAATTGAGAAAACTGTGTTAGGGTTCTTAGGACAGAAAGACATGCCAGGCTCTTCTGCCTTTACAATAGTTTTACCCGGACTCAGAAAGCAATGGGACAAAGAACCTAGCGGGAAAACATGTTTTTCTTAGGTTCCTACTGACAAGAGATGAAGTTATATGTTCTTATTATGTCCTCACATATATAGAAATATGTGTAGAGACTCATTCTCAAGTTGCATCCAGATTAGGACACAAGACTGAGCATTTTCCCTAATATCAACTCTCAACTTGCCTGCCAAGATGGTATGTACACGAAGCAGATTAACATTCACATGGCCTAATAAATCAATGCCTTTAGTTTTCTTTCCCTTCTCCACAAAAGCAGTGTGAGATTATTCCAGTTGAATAATAATAAAAGGAAGTGCCCTTCAGATCTACTACAGTTGAGGAAAAGGAAAATGAGGATGGATTAATCAGTGAGCAAGACCAATAATGAGGACACTGCCTAAATACATCTGTTGTCTTCTTTTACAGAAGGCATTTTTGCAAAAGTTAAGTCAATACATCTAATGTTTTCCATATATAACCCCTAAGAATGTTCCTATTTCTTCCCATATTGAAGAGATCACTTTACCTACTCCTTTCAAAGCTTCATGTCAGGTAGTCTTCCTGAATGAAGGAAAACTGGATGGGAGTCCCTTTTCAGAACTCTTCACAAGGTCACAGGACATCACTGTGTAATGAGATCACCTTCCTCATCGCAAAGCAGGAGAGGCAATTATTTTTCTTAATAAGCATCTGTTAGCTTTCCAATACAGAGTAGCCAAGCCTTGACTCTGGGTATCTTATGCAGCCACAGCTTTAACAACTATAAGAGGTTTCTCTTTCCTTGGCTTTAAAAGCAAAGTAATTTAACTCTGGTACGGGGGAACAAGAATTAATAGGAACTGGGTCCCCCAAAATAAAATATAATACATTGTGCCTCTCTACTCGCCTTTTAAAGTACATTTGTACTTTGCTGGAAGGGTCCTAATAAGGAGTTCAGGTCAACCCCAATCTCAAAACCCCCTGGAGCTCTGTAGAGAGCTAAGTAATACTAACAGTAAAAATAAGAAAATATACCATTAAGGGCATTAAACTTTCAATTTTTTTTTACTGGAAACATCAGATTTTAATATTAGTAATGTCCAAGATCACATACTCAATTTGCCCTCATCACATTTTACCACTGCTGCCAAATACCAGAGACCACCAATTTCTAAGAGTGTGTTGAAATTTTTCAAAAGATTTTAAACAAATCCTCATTATAAAAATTATTGAGACTTTGAATACTATTAGATTACCAACGCTCATGTTAAAATTTTTACATTGGAATAGCACAAGTAACCCTATGAATATCTTGATTTTCCAACATGCTTTACATTTCTTTTGTAAAACATTCTCTTCTGAAATGTTTTATGAAAATATTCTCTTTAAAATTAAACTTTATATTTTTATAGTGATTAAAAATATATTTAGCAGATGCCAGGATGGTACTGGAGTATAAAAGGTTGGTATGGAAAGCAATAAAAAGCTGCCCTGTGTGTCGGAGCTAGGAGACCCAATGAAATTTCACAGAAACATAAAAAAGATTCCTTATTTGTAATGCAACAATTATTCTTAGGAAGAATGGAATAATACGATGGTTAGACACTAAAATGTGACAACTTTCTAATAGACAAAGTCTAAGAACTAGATAAATCAAGATCTGTTTTTATCAGATTAACAGTCTACAGAAATTTTTTGCTTATTTTACCTATGCTACTGAATAAACATTCTCCCTTTCTTGACTATCTGTAGTTTACAGTAATACATATTAGGTATGTGATCCCAGAAATTGAATATCCAATTAAGCCCCGGTTTAACAAACCTCTTTAGCTACAAAAACAGAATACTTTCTAAAAACTAATTTTCAGACTGAATCTTAGAGCAGGAGGGTGGCATTACCTCTTAGAATAACTGAGAGTTTAAGCAAGAGTATTTTACTATGAAATTTTTTCTTTTGAAACATTTTAACTATATCTGCATATATATATTATTACAACTTCAAACTTACTAAACGACTTATCTTTTGTAAGTTCACTACACTTATAACAAGCAGAAATTTACTTTCATAAAATTTATTCAAGAAACATTGCCTTCTCGTTTACTAATGGGCAATCGTAACAACTTCAGTAATATCAGTCTTATGTAAAAAGATGGCAGGTAGCTTCTAAACCAAATTAAATATTTTGAAAAGGGCATTACAATGGTTAACAGACCATGTTCACAGTATATAGGTCAATGACCATTCCCTTGAAAGTTCACTAATTGCTATGCTTTTATTTTTTATCTTTAAACTTTCAAATCTATCAAAAAGTATCATGTATACCAGTATACCATATGCTAGTCTCTATTCAAATACCGTATTAGTAGTTTAACTATTTGAAAGTAAATTATAAACATCATGACCTTTAAAAACTCTAATTACTGTTTTTATGTCAAAACCATTTATTCTTTCGTCAGACATTATTCAGCCCCTACAACCAGGGTTTTGTTAGAGAACTAAACTCTAATTCCCTAAGGCCTGGGTCAACAAACAACAGTAATGGATTTGGTCTGCTGCCTGTTTTCTGTAAGGCCTATGAGCTAAGACTGTTATATTTTTAAATGGTTTAAAAAAATTAGAATAATTACATTTTGTGACATATAAAAGTATATGATATTCAACACAGTCGAGTGGATTCGTTTAAGTATCTCATACTTGGAGGCAGAGTTAAGTAGCTGCAACAGATACCATATGGTCCACAAAGTCTAAAATATTTACTCTTTTGCTCTTTATAGAAATTACTGACCCATGCCTTTGGTTGGCAAAAGAACTAACTTCTCTCCTATGCATCTAGATTAGTAACAGAAATGTATCATCCTTGGGAAAACAGAGAATAACATACAAATCATATTCTGGAGGGCTTAATTCTCTCATGGAACTCCAGTTAAAAAAGGCAGTATACACATTTAACACACTGAAGTAAAACAGTGTGAGTGTTAGACTGCTATCACAGTAAAGGAAGATTAACTTAAAGTTACGAATCTTAAATTGATAAATTCCATTCCATCAAATTATTCTAAGAGTATAAAAATGAAAAAACAGTTTCAGAGATTATTCAGTTATTCATTTTTGGTCCCATAAAAATCCAAGAAACCAAGAACCTCAAAAAAAATTGGAGTCCCCAAAACCAAAGGACGTGCATCCTGCTAAAATTTTAATTATTCTCAGCGTTCCCAAAATATGAACATTGCATTTTAACCGAGAGACAACTGAAGTTTTGACAAACCAAGTGAATCTATCTCTTAATATATGTCTTAAATGGAATAAAACTCTACACAAAAAGTGTTAGAATTACTCACCCGTGTTCGATCTTCAATGTTGTATATTTTTAATTGCATGGGGATGTTGAAGCTATGCAAAAAATTGCCTCCAAACACTAATGTGTCTGTAGGAGTATACACAGCATGAATCCAGCCTGGAAAAAACGGAATGGAGGCCAATGGCTGAAAGCATACATTATTATAACATAGCTGTCTCAAAGAACTAGTACAATAAGAAATGATGAATATGCAACTATGTGATGTTATTAAGAATTACTGATTATACATGTAGAATGGAATGATTTCTAATTGTTTTGTTAATTCTTTTTTTAATTAATAAAAAAAACTATTAAAAAAAAAAAAGAACTAGTACAAGATCACACCTTCTATTCTGATTCTACCTCTTAGTGGTTGGCCGAGTTACTTAATCCCTCGAACCTCAACTTCCTTTATAAAACAAGATTAATTATACCTTAAGTGGCTGCTGGTAAGCATTAAGTGGGAAAATGCATGAAAAGTGGTTAATACATAATAAACTTTTAATAAATGCTGCTACCATTTATCAGAGCGCCTACTATGATCAAGGTTCTGTACAAATGAGTTTACAGGTACTCTCATTTACTCTTTACAACAAAATGAGATCTGGTGATTCAAACACCTAACCACAAACAGTATAAATCTTTGTAGAATCTAAAGCAGGGATAAAGTAGGTAAATGTGCAGTGAGAATTCTAATAATACAGGTCTGTGACTTCAAAATACGTGCTATTCATAACACTTATTCTGGAACCGGTGACTTGAAAAAGATATTACTGATTCAACACTCCATACTTCATAGCTAGCTAGCTCTTAGAAAAGTAGATATGGTTCTTATTCTTAGGAAGAATGGAATAATACGATGGTTAGATACTAAAATTTGACAACTTTCTAATAGACAAAGTCTATTACAAAGGGTGATACAAAGGGTGTGTATAACCTGCAGAACAAGTTCAATTCCTAAAGACTATAAATTACTAGGGCTAAAATGGGGCCCAAACATTTAGAACTGAAAAGCCTCCACTAGGCATTGGCAAAAAATTGCCTTTTATTTTTAAATAAATTCTCAGCAGTTACTTCAAAATGACAAGAAAGGACACTACTGCTTTCTCCCCATCCCAGCATCATAACCATTCCTGGTGATAATCCATCAATTCCTTTTTCTTTAATTGAAGAAAATAAAGTGTCTACAGCAGACAACCACTTTTCCCCATTTTGCTTACCTGAGGGAATGACGAAGGTATAGCCCTGCTTGAGCTCAATGCGCTGGCAATCTGACACTCGGTCACCCAGAAAGATGTCTCCCTGTTTCCCTGACAGCAGCCAATTCTCGTACAGCTCCAGGTTGTGGGCTGTAGGGGGGATGAGCCAGAAGACCTGTGAGTTAAAAAACTTCAGTCTGTTAACAGCCATTGACATGACCCAGTCGTCTCCCTCAACTGAGAAACACGTACAAAGTTAAGATCACCAAGTATAAGAGAAGCAAGCAATTCTCTCCGCCAAGAGAACTTTGCTTTTTTGGATGCCCAAGGGTCAAAAAAGTAGACTGTTCTTATCTTTCACTTGATCAAACACCATTAGGGCTTTCCTGGGGTTTGATTATAAAACCCAAAACCCATCCAGGATTCAGAGAGAAAAAGAGCATTCAGTTTATTACTGAAAGTAGTCCTTTATATGTCCTTGCCTGTCTGGCCTTTATATCCTACTATGAAGTACATATAGTAAGGTAAAATAGCTTCAAGAGACTGTCATGGGTTGCTTTATTCCATGGTAGTAACCAAGACCAACTGGACAAAACTTCTCACACACCACTTGAATGGATGCAAAGTAAACAAAATTACCTTTGAATCTGAAGGTATACTTGTTCTAGATTAGGACCTCACATTTTAAAAGCACTATCTATTTTCATTCCTGTACTACTTTTCTTTAAAAGTCCACTGTATACTAACACATTCACATCTAATAAGGGCAAAAAGGTAACGACAGAATATAATATCATAAACCTGTGATATTAATTCTAGATTTCCATTTTCACCTAACATTCAGGAACACTGACAAGCTGAAATATAACTCCTTTTAGATGAGGACATCTTTTAAAATCTATTTATATGCTCTGAAAGGCCTTAAAGTCTTTCTCTGTCCACAATTCAAACCAATGTCTCCATATAGGGAAATGTGGTTTGGATATTAATTTGTTGATTTCATTGTGAATCTATATAAAAATTTGTGTTCCTTTCCACTACACTTTATTACACTTGCACGTAGAGAAATTGGTTATTCTAGAACCATTTCCTTAGCTTCATTTGGGGAACTTTGTCTTTGGGAACAGAGAAACAGGACTGTTAAGTTGTTTAGGTACAGTGCCATGTTGGTGTTATGACAGCAGACTAGATGAATACTAATTCCCACGGAACTCTAGCCAGGAAGGTCAACTCAAACTACAATTCTTTCCAGATATGTCTGGGACAATTTCATAATAGATTCCTTTTCACGGTATATTAAGCATGCATAAACTGAAGCAAAGTCATATAACCAGCTTCAGATTCCATCCCATCATGACCATAACCGTACCTTTCCACCTTGATGGATGTGATACCAAACAGAGGTACCACCAAAGTCCACGTGGAAGTCAGTATAGCAGCCTCGAACACTCATTAGACAGTACCTGGTACAAAAAAAAACAGCAGCATTGGTGGACAAAGAAAAAAGGGAGCCCTTTTTGCTAGTGTACACCCCCTACCTTCTATCTAATCAACTAACTCCCAGTAGGTGAGAGAAATGCAGTTTTGAGTTATTACATACCAGAAGGGTACTTTTTAAAAACTATGTCATCATGGGCTATGATATTCCGAAAACCAACTCTTTAAAGAACTCATCTTTTTCATTATTTAATACACAGAATGAGGCTCTTATGGGAAGAAGAATTCCTTGCTATCAATTTTCTCTCCCACAGCACCCTGAAGAAAATGCAGAGTAATTCACTTACTTCTGCACTTTAGGGTACTGCATCTCCAGGATGGCATTTGTTGATTCAGTCTGACTTTCCTTCAAATGCCTTGGCCACATGTTGTCTACCCAGTCAATGAAATCCACCTTTAAAAAGGAGGAGGTAAAAAAAAAAGGAAGAGGGAAAAAAAAAAAGGAGAAGGAAACATTAGACTTCAAAGGAAAGGTCAATGTTAAAGAGAAATTTAAAGTCAAGAAAAGTAGAATTTAGTTATTCCAGTGGTTACTCTTCTGCAAGCTTTAGCTAGGTATTACAAATTGCCACAGTATGCCAGGCCTCAACCACCAGTATTTTTAAAAACCCTAAAGAAAACCCAGGATTCTATCTAAGACTCTATAAGTTTGACTTATTAAATCTATTTTTCAGAAACTTAAGACCTCCAGATTGCTCATATGCCAGATAAGCCCTTAAGAGGTATCAGCCTCTCCCAGAACATCAACCAGTTGCATTCCCCTATTCCATCATGTGGACACCCCTTTCAACAGGATGAAGTTAAAACAGTCATTGCCCAAATATCCCTGAAGATTGAGAGAATGATCAAATGGGGAGGAGGTGTAACAGAGCAGAAAGGATTTAACAAATGATTATGATGACTACTGAATCATTATATATACACTTTTTTTTAAAACTTTTTTATTGTACAGTATAACATATATACAAAGCAAAGAAATAAAAAAGCAATAATTTTCAAATGTGGCCCTGAAGCTGTGGGATCAACAATTCCGTTCTGACCAAAAGGGGGAAAAGAAGTGTAACTAATAAAGTATCAGTGGCAGAGAGAGTTCATTTAGAGCCGAGAGGCTACTCTGGAGGTTGCTCTTATGCAAGCTTCAGTTACACATTGCTACCTATCATAACCTGCCAAACCCCAACCAATACCATTCCAGCCAATCCTAAAGAACACCTAGGGCAATAAATAAGATTCTACAAAGTTTCCATGCAGTAGAGTAACTTTTCAGAAACCTATAACCTCCAGATGGGTCCCTGGATCAGATAATTCCTGAAACCTAGAGGGTCCATCCCTAGGTTCAACAAGTAGTTGCAGGACAGATCCCAGAGTTTGTCATGCGCTACCATACCATCCTCTCAGATTTTTTTCCTTCTAGATGCTCCAGAATATAGGAGGCTAAAAGACTTAAATTTTTCTTATCATCACAATTGACTTTTTTCTTTCTTATTTGTGAAAAATAACACATACAAAAAAGCAATAAATTTCAAAGCACAGCACTACAATTTGTTGTAGAATATATTTCAGGGTTTGACACATGGGTTATAATTCCACAATTTTAGGTTTTTACTTCTAGCTGCTCTAGGATACTGGAGACTAAAAGAGATATCAATTTAGTGATTCAGCATTCATATTCATTTGTTAAATCCTATCTTCTCTGTAGAGCTCCACTATCACCTTTGATCTTTTTATCCCTCTCATTAGGGGTGTTTGGGCTATGGCCATTCTAAATTTTTCATATTGGAAAGATCTGTCACTAACATGGAGTAGGGAGATGGAACTATCTGATGTTCTGGAGAGGATGGACCCTCTAGGTTTCAGGAATTATCTGATCCAGGGACCCATCTGGAGGTTATAGGTTTCTGAAAAGTTACTCTACTGCATGGAAACTTTGTAGAATCTTATTTATTGCCCTAGGTGTTCTTTAGGATTGGCTGGAATGGTATTGGTTGGGGTTTGGCAGGTTATGATAGGTAGCAATGTGTAACTGAAGCTTGCATAAGAGCAACCTCCAGAGTAGCCTCTCGGCTCTAAATGAACTCTCTCTGCCACTGATACTTTATTAGTTACACTTCTTTTCCCCCTTTTGGTCAGAACGGAATTGTTGATCCCACAGCTTCAGGGCCATATTGATCCCTGGGAGGCATCCCCACATCGCCAGGGAGACTTTCACCTTGGATGTCATGTCCCATGTAGGGGGGATGGCAATGATTTCACTTGCAGAGTTGGGTTTAGAGAGAGTGAGATCACACCTGAGCAAGAAAAGAGGTCCTCCAGAAGTAACTCTTGGGCATACTTATAGGTAGGCTAAACTTCTCCACTACCTACATTAGCTTCACAAGAATAAGCTTCAAGATTACTGAACGCTGAATCATTAAATTGATACCTCTTTCAGTCTCCAGTATCATAGAGCAGCTAGAAGTAAAAGCCTAAAATTGTGGAACTATAACCCATGTCCAACCCTGAAATATGTTCTACAACTAATTGTGGTGCTGTGTTTTGAAATTTATTGCTTTTTTGTACAAATGTTATTTTTCACAAAAAAAGAAAGAAAAAAAAGTCTATTATCTGATGATAAAAAAATATTTAAGACTTCTAAGCCTTCTATATTCTGGAGCATCTAGAAGGAAAAAAAATCTGAGAGGATTGTATGGTAGCCCATGACAAACTCTGGGATCTGTCCTGCAACTACTTGTTGAAGAGTGCTTTGAAAACTGTTTTTTTTTAAATTTCTTTGCTTTGTATATGTTATACAATAAAATAAAAAAGTTAAAAAAAAAAAAGAGTAAGCCTCAAGATCAAGAGTATGGCCTATTAACTCTTAAACATTCTGAAAACAAGAATGATCTTATCTTCCATTATATCTCTAGCACCTAACACCGTGTTAAGCATGTGGTAGGCACTTGAAGAACTAATAAACTAATTATAAACATATGAGAGTTATAAGTGAACAAGGAGCTCTCAGGTTAAGAAATAATAATAGGAAATGTTCTGTATCTTGACTGTGGTGGTGGTTGTAAGAGTAAATATATTTGTCAATTCAATGAAATGGACACTTAACATGGGTACCAATCAATAAAGATGATTTTTTTTTGCTTGGGCAGGCACTGGGAATCGAACCCAGGTCTCCAGCACAGCAGGCGAGAACTCTACCTGCTGAGCCACTGTGGCCCACCCTAAAGATGATTTTTTTAAAAAAAACCAAGTACTGAAGCATAGAACAGAAGATTATTTGTCCTTCATTATGGGGAAAAATACCAATAGAAAAATCATGTTACTACACATACAGCAAGATCAAAAAAGCTTGTTTGCTTTTAGGATGTGACCTTAGTATAGCTCACCTCAATCTTTCTGGCCATATTTTAGGTCCCTGAAAGATATCGGTGCACTGTGGCCTATGCCCCTTAGATAATCTGAATCTGCTCATAGGTTTTACTCCTCTATTTAATGGTACAGCATTTTTATAAATTACAACCATAGTATTTGAAAATTGAGATTCTAGAAATATAAAGGAAACATATTTATAAACAATGCTGTAACCCTTACATCCCTCTAGTATTGAATTATTCATTCCTTAAAGTAATTAGTTTAAGTGGACCATGTTTGGTTAGTAAGAAGGCTAAATTCTTGCCACCTGTCTTCCTGCATTTCTACATGATCAAACAAATGATAACTAGTTATAAAAAGTATTGTCCTTCTAGGGGGAAAAAGTTTTGCTTAATGAGAAATTCTGTATTTAGTTTGAGCATCTCCAGTAAATTATACTATTTCATCAGACAATGGTGAGAGACTGAGATTTCCCCCTTTGTCTATACCTATCAATGTATTAGTGATAATAATAATGCAACTTATTAGGAGGCTGAAGGTTGTGTGTGTATAAAATGACTGGCGCATTCCAAGTTCCACTGTTCTATCAGCCCTCAAACAGCATCTCATAGAATGATCACTTGGCTCTCAACCAGCTTTTTCCCAAGTTTCTCATCAAATATAAACCTGAAGGTAAGATGTTTTCTTGGCAAATTTCCTTTTGGCAGTTTTTACAGGGGAATTTTAAGACTCCTCTCCATTATGGGCTAAGGCCAACATTCCTAAATTAAGTTACTGACGATAAGGCTATCTACGCAAATCACAAATAAAATTAAGTGATTTTGGAAAATGGTGAACTTCCTAAAAATATAAGTTATTCCTGTCAAATTGCCTTTTTCACCTTCATCTTAATCTTGTGTGTACAAAAGTTATAAATTCTTGCAGTATGTAAACAATCCTCTTAGTAACAAATGACAATGTGGGAAAAAGAATTAGACTAACCGTGGAGGGCCTCTGCACCATATTCTCCAGCCTGGTGTGGCTAAACTCTAGGCTGATGACATTATAGAGTTTTTCTCTCTCCTCCTCAGGGGTCTCATAGTAGCGTGTCCACTGAGCCATGGTCATTTCAATGCCTTTCTGTGTGTTCACATCCATGACATCCACCATGCGACGGCTCCCTGCCACAAAAGAGACATTAATCATCTCTACTGAGCCACCAATATTCTTAGATATATTAAGAATATAAAACACAAGAGGAAGAAACTATCCTTTCTTATTTCAGGAATTCAATAAAAGACAAGAAGATAATTCTCACTTAAGATGGATAGTCAACAAAAAAATCAAGTCACAGAATGGAAAAAATAACAAGTAATATTAAAATAATAATAATTATTCTCTAGGGCATTTTCTATACAGTCAGGCATTGAATTTTATATTCAATACCTCATTTAATCCTAATAAACAGAAGTAGGTTTGAGGTAACTTGTAGGACAGAGCAGGACATGAACACAGGCAATCAAACTGTAAAATCAATGCTCCATTTCATTCAGCTATCCTGTTCAGTGGCAGGTTTGAAAAACTGACCGAATCTATCCTCTAACTTGAATACCGGATCCATGCACAATTTACTCTAGGTACAAGACAGAACTCAAGCTATCCATTCTGAAACCTGTCAGTGAGTATTTCTAATATAGACCCTCTTTTATTTATTCCACAAATACTTTACTGAATGATAGATACCACGATGGATACAAAGATCGATATTAGAGTCAATCTGAGAAAACAATCACAGCAAAATGCAGAATATTACAAAAGGTAGCATAAAGTTGTAGAGGGAAAAAGCAATGGTTTTGAAGCCAAAGAGACCTAAGTTTAAATCTCAGCACTAATACTAGCTGGGCAAATTATTTAACTTCCCTGAACTTTTAATGTCTTCTTTAATAATTTGGGGATAATATCACCTTGTGGACAACTGTAAGGATTTAAAGTTAATGAAGTAAAATCACCAGCACACCCCAATCTTGGGGTTTGTTCATATGAAACTTAGCCCCACAAAGGATAGGCTATGCCTACTTTAAATTAGGCCTAAGTCACCCCCAACAGAACCTCTTTTGTTGCTCAGATGTGACCTCTTTCTCTATCAGTCAACACGACACGCAAACTCACTGCCCCCTCTCTACGTGGGACATGACTCCCAGGGGTATGGACTTTCCTGGCAACATGGGACAGAAAACCTAGAATGAGCTGAGACTCAGCATCAGGGGATTAAGAAAAACGCTAGAATGAGCCAAGACTCACCATCAAGGGATTAAGAAAACCTTCTTGACCAAAAGGGAGAAGAGTGAAATGAGAAAAAGTGTCAATGGCTGAGAGATTCCAGAGTCGAGAGATTATCCTGGAGGTTATTCTTACGCATTAAATAGATATCATCTTTTTAGTTAAGGTGTAATAGAGAGGCTGGAGGGAACTGCCTGAAAATGTAGAGCTGTGTTTCAGTAGCCATGTTTCTTGAAGATGATTATATAATGATATAGCTTCTGCAATGTGACTGTGGGATTGTGAAAACCCTGTGTCATCTGATGCTTCTTTTATCTGCCTTATGGACAGACGAGTAAAACATATGGATTAAAAATAAGTAAAAAAATAAGGGGAAAAAATGTTAAAGTAAATTTAGTAGATTGAAATGCTAGTGATCAATGAAAGGGAGGGGTAAGGGGTATTGTATGTATGTTTTTTTATTTTCTTCTTATTAAAATTCTTTAAAAATTAAAAAAAAAATTTTTTTAATTTAAAAATTGTTAAAAAATTCTTTAAAAATAAAGAATTTTATTTAAAATTATTTAAAAAGAACACTGATGCAAATGTTCTAAGAAATGATCATGATGATGAATATACAACTATATGATAAAAAAGAATGTTCATATTGTATGCTGACTGGCTTTATTAATAAAAATTTTTTTAAAAATCAATTGACTGTAATTATTTCTGGGCTCTTGATTGTATATCATTGATCTAAATGTACATTCTTGAGCCAGAAACACACTGTCTTGATCAGTATAGCTTTATAGTAAGTTGTAAAGTTGGATACTATTGAAATTGAATTTTCTTGATTTCATTTTTATATTGTTCACTGCTAATATATAAGAATACAATTGATTTTTGTATACTAATCTTGTATTCTGCAGCCTTGCTGAACTTGTTTATTAGCTTTTGTAGCTTGTGTCGGTGTATATGCATTCCTTAGGATTTTCTATATATGAGAGTATGTTTTCTGCAGAAGGAGATAGTGTTAGTTCTTCTTGTCAATATTGAATGTTGAACAGAAGTGGTGAGAGTGAACACTGTTGTCTTGCTCCTGATGTTGGGAAAAGTATTCCAACTTTCACCATTAAATAAGATATTAGCTGTGAGTTTTTCATAGACAGCTTTATCAGATTAAGTTCCTTCCTATTCCTAGTTTGTTAAATGTTTTTACCGTGAAAGGGTGTCAGATATGGTCAAATACTTCTATTGAGAAGATCACATAGTTTCTGCTCTTAATCCTGTTATTATAGCCAACCACACTGTTTAATTTTCATGTATTAAACCAATCTTGTGTTCCTGGGATAAATCCCACTTGGTCATGGTGAATAATCTTTAAATATATATAAAAATCTCTCTCTATATATATATAAAAAAAATCAGCACATAGTAGGTGCTCGATTAAACAGTAGTGCACAATTAAACAGTACTGAAAATAAAAGGAAAGTATTATTTTTACCAATCTGATCAAAGACAGCTTTAGGAAAAGAGGGGGAAGAAGAAATATTTGAGTTCGGCTTTGAAAAATAAGTAGAATCTCAACAAGATAAGATTCAACAGAGAGAATTCCAGGCAGAAGTAATAGTGTAAGAGAAGAATGGAAAGGCAGTACAGCTAAAAGATTAAAAATATAGTGGGGTCAAGGAAGGGAGAATAAAAACATTAAGAATATTGACATTGGAACATTAAGAATATTGCTTGCTCCTTTTATCTACCTTATCAACAGACAAGTAAAACATATGAATAAAAATAAATAATAGGGGGAACAAATGTTAAAATAAATTGTTTGAAATGCTAGTGATCAGTGAAAGGGAAGGGTAAGGGGTATGGTAGGTATGAATTATTTTCTATTGTCTTTTTATTTCCTTTTCTGAATTGATGCAAATGTTTCAAGAAATGATCGTGATGATGAATATGCAACTATGTGATGATATTGTGAATTACTGATTACATATGTAGAACGGAATGATCAAAAGTTAAGAATGTTTGTGTTTGGTGTTTTTTGGTATTAAAAAAAATTTTTTTTTAATTAAAAAAAAAAGAATATTGCTTGTTCTCTAAGACATTCATGAGCACCTACTATGTGTTTGGCCTTGTTAAATATACCAAGTAGAACTAGGATTTGGAACTTGGCCTTCAAGGAGTTTACAGGTCCAATAAGAGAAAAGAGATAACAGGTAAGAGGGCAAGAATCTGGTCATAATGAAGTAATTCAGAATACAAATAAAATATAACAAAATAATTTAGGCAATGGATTGAACCAATCCTTCATATTTGAAGAAAAAGTAAGTGCTAAATCAAAATCACAAGGAGATATACCTTCCTAACCACCTGGATGGCTATACTTTTTTTAAAAAGGAAAATAACAAGGGTTGGTGAGAATGTGGAGAAATTTTTACACTCACACATTGTAGGAGTGAACATAAAATGGTATAGCTACTACAAAAAAATAGTTTGACAGTTCTTCAGTAAGTTAAAGACAGAGTGCCCATATGACCCAGCAATTCCCCTCCTAGGTATATATCCAAAGGAACTAAAAACAAGCATTAATGGCAGCTGTATTCACAATAGCCAAAAGGTGGGAAAAAAAAAAGTTCATCAACAGATAAACATTCTATTATATGGGTAAACAAAATTTTGCATTTCCATAACTGGAATATTTTTTATTTTTAAATTTATTTATTAATTAAAAATAAAGAAACAAAATAAAACAACATATATAATCAGTAATTCACAATATCATCACTTAGCTGCATAGTCATCATTTCTTAGAACATTTGCATTAATTCAGAAAAAGAAACAAAAAGACAATAGAAAAAGAAATAAAACTAACACAGGAAAGCAAAAAAAAAAAATATATATACCTATCATGCCCCTAACCCCTCGCTTTCATTGATCACTAGCATTTCAAACTAAATTTATTTTAGCATTTGTTCCCCTTATTATTTATTTTTATTCCATATGTTCTACCTGGAATATTTTTTAAATATAAAAATAAATGAATTTTATTTCTAATTTACCAGTTGACCAAGATAAGAGCAAAAAATACTCTAGGGTGTTCGTCGGTCCTCTACAGAATTTTTGAACAACTAAGCAAAAACTGGCAGAGCCATCTTCCTCAAAACTTCAGAAAACAGTTAAAGGGTTACAGTAACTGGGTGAGCACAGAATCAAGAAAATGCTGCTTTAAAAAACACAGGAGAAGCTCACAGCACCCCTACCGGCCCCGTCTACTGCCCATCTCCAGTGCCAGCCTGCACTCTCATTGTGAATCCC
This sequence comes from Tamandua tetradactyla, assembly GCF_023851605.1. Lineage (NCBI taxonomy): Eukaryota > Metazoa > Chordata > Mammalia > Pilosa > Myrmecophagidae > Tamandua > Tamandua tetradactyla. The sequence continues at coordinate 7,197,614 of NC_135335.1, forward strand.
TGGTCCATTCCAGAGGGAGCATACTGGAATGCCTGTAAATAGGTGCCAATCTACTGGGTACAATCTAACATAAAAACAGGGAAGGGATGAATAATACAGGGATTAGGAACATTTCCTATATTTAGGAGACCTGTGACTTTTGCTTTTAGACAAACAGAAGAGTCATCAAGATGCCTAGAAACTGAGCCCTCAAGCGGCCAAGAGATAGAACTACAATAATTTCCAATACAAAAAAGCATGGCATTAGAGCTTCAGTGATGAGGACAAAACACATTAGAAACTGTCATTTTAGAAGGACAGTCTTGAAAATTCCTCATTTCAAGTCTCGTAGGGAACATTTCTAAAAGACTTTACCTCACTCTACTGCATATCACATATATGAGAATGACCATTTCTGAACTGCTAAGGGTCTTGGGATGTCTTCAGGGCTATACTGAACATCATTGGTCTTAGAACATCTAGCTGAACCTCTGCTGATGCCAGGAAATCTTCTTCTTTAGTTCAGTTCTAATCCGTTCCCTTTTCCTAAACTTGGAATATCATGAAATGTAAATCAGATTCAAGTCCCATGTAAACCACTCACTGATGAAGAGAAATGTTAAGGATCTAGCTTGCAGCTTACAAAATTTCAAGCCTTAGCCAAATTACCAAATGTAGCAGTGGTAAGAATTTCCTGAAAATGTCTCTATTGATTTTAAGGGGGGGGGGGGGGGAGGGAATCACAGATATGAATGAAGCATCATTCTTGGCTAAAACATATAATTTTTTCATTTTCTGAGCAGGTTACTCTAGAAGACAGGCCTTTCATGGAGAGAGAGACAGATGCACAGTGATAAGATTATAAAGAAAGAAAGAAATGGAGGTTCAAACGTAACATGTTCGAGGACATCAAATGAGGCAATTTTTGCACCCCCCTCTGAGAAAATATTCAGTTGCTAATGAAATAACCGTCCCTAATCAAGTATATACTCCAATGTTTCTGGGCCTTACAATCACAGTCACTGCCTCAAAGACACAGAGGTCAAAAGGCTGAGACTTACCCACACACATTTTAACATCATTCACAGTGAAGTCTGGATCTGGCATCCTAAGAAACAAATACCAGTTAAGTATTAATGGAAAGCACAACTTCTCTAGTCAGTTAAAAAAAAAAAACACTGAGAATTCACCAAGCAGGCATATTGATATTCACATTTAGGTTGACAAATATTTTTTAAATATATGATCATATTTATGCACATATAAATAAGAAAAAAGAATAGTATATAAGAAAATGTTACGAGTGGTTATCTGAGGGGGGGTAGATTTCAGAAGATTTAAATGCTTTACTTTTAGATTGTCTTTATTTTTTCATTTACCTTTACAAACATGAATCATTTGAGTTACAAAAGATGAAATACACATACTTTCTAAACTAAATTGGAAATTATTTTCAGTTATCTACTGCTTCGGGTTACCAATACTGTCTATAACCTTACTAACTGCAACATGGCTGTTTCCCAAGGAAATCCCATCAGTCCAAGAATACTTACTTTATTCCAAGTCCATCAGAATTCTTGAAAATCAGAGGGTCTCTCAAGCCACCCCGCTGAATATACTCTACATTAAAATCTGTTACCACAGGAAAACAATTGTTAGAGAGAGACAGATAAAAGGACCACAAAAATGACCCTAAGTAATAAGGTAGAGATGGTTTTTGTTATTCTGAGAACACAGTTATACTCTGTTAGACAATAATTGCTTTTTACTAAGAAGCCTCTCTTAAGATGCTTAAGATATATAGAGATTGGCATTGAGAAAAACGACTTGAGGAGTCATTTGCTAAACCTGCATTTTCAAAGGAAATTCAGGACTTAACCCAACAGGAGACACTACTATTACAGAGTCATCCCATAAGTGCTAAGCAGAAATTATCATCACCCTTTTATTGGTCAAAAACATAAATTCTGTGCACTTAAATACTATGACCTCCTTGTCAGTTTGCCAAGGAGTAAAACTGTATGGTACACATGGGATCCCACCTTCACTTCTGGTAGGGCGGTATATGCATGAAAGAGTTTTAATTGCCCAATTTTTTATTAAACCCAACCAAAAGATGGGAGAAGAAGGAAGGGGCCTTTAGGGAAAACCTGCAACAACATTCCTGCCCTAATTAAAGCTTATTTCTAATATAGAAGGGAATGACTCAGAGGGTGGGAGGAGGGAGTGGGGCAAAGAGTGGTACTGGGTAACAACAGAAAATAAAGAGAAACAGCCTTATCAAGCAGTATTTTAGATGCATGGATGCTGAGACCAAAGTTCCAAGTCTACAACTTTCTGTATCAAAAGACTGCAAGTCTGACCAAAATGATACTGACCTTTCCCCTCCATAAAAGTAACAAAATTGGCATTATATTTGTTGGTATGGAGTTTCTCTTCTAAGTCAAAAGTTCTTTTCCCTTCAATTTCATCATCTGAAATACCATCATCTTCATAGCGCCGTCTCATGGTACCACGCTGGAGAGAGAGCAGAGACCTAAGGATGAAACCATGTACTTTTTCATGTCCATCTAAAAGGGGCCATAGTTTCCCCTATAAATGCAAAGTGCTACTTTGAATTTCCATTGCTAAGTATCAATTTTCCTTGCCTTAACAATCTTTTCTCTCATCTAAAGATCAGCTAACATTACCAAAATTTTTAGATATAAGCTTTCAGTGAGCCATAGGTTCCCTACTTGTGAATTTTACCTCAGCTAATCCTTTGAGCCTAGAGATATTAATAATAAAAATCTGACCAAATAGGGTCTAATAAACATGTCAATTGTCATTGCCAAACAGAGTTTGGACAAACTGACTTTATCAACCTTTCAAAGCCAGGATACCAAATATAACTTTTTCACAGGAAAAACAGTATCTCTATTACCTATCTAAAACAACCTTCAAGAACAGACTAAAACATTTGAATTAACAGAACAAAAACTCTGTTAGATAAATCAGAAACCTAATCTGAGCAGTAAATTACCACACAGCAGAACATCAATATTTACTTTAAAGACAACATGTCTATCCAAAGAAGATATACAAATGACCAATAAATACTTTAAAAGATGTACATCATCATTAGTGATTAGGGAAATACAAATCAAATCAACAATGATGGGGCAGTATTAAGTATTAAGAAGGGATCCTAGGTATCTTTTCCATTATTTGGCAAAAAGTCCTGTAACACTTTCTTACCGAGCACTTTTTTTAAACATATTTTTACTGAGAATATCCACACATGTACAGTCCAACCGCATTATACAATCAATGACTTACAATATCACATAGTTGTATATTTTTCATCATGATCATTTTTAGAATATTTGCACTACTCCAAAAAAAGAAATAAAAAGAAAAAAAAAGATAGCTCCTCCTCACTGATTCAAGTATTTCAATCTACCCAATTTTTACCCTTTATCTCCCCCTATTTTTAATTTATTTTTATCCTTATTATTATTTCATTACATTATACCCTGGATAAAAGGAGCATCAGGACATAAGGTTTTCACAATCATACAGTCATATTGTAAAAGCTATATAGTTAGTTATACAGTCTTCTTCAAGAATCAAGGCTACTGGAACACTTCCAACAGTTTGAGGTACTTCTCTCTAGTCACTCTAATATACCATAAACTAAAAAGGGATATCTATATAATGCCTAAGAATAACCTCCAGGAAATCCATCAGCCACTAAAACTTTATTTTACCTCATTTCTCTCTTCCCCCCTTTGATCAAGAAGGCATCTCGGGTCATCCCCGGGAGCCAGGTCCCACGTTGCTAGGGAGATTTACACCCCTGAGAGTCATGACCACACAGGGGAAAGGGCAGTGAGTTCACCTGCCAAGTTGGCTTAGAGTCACATGTGAGCAACAAAAGAGGCTCTCCAGGGGTAGCTCTTAGACATAATTATCAGAAGGCTTTTAGCCTCTCCTTTGCAGGAATAGGCTTCATTGGGGTGAGTCCCAAGACTGAGAGTTCAGTCTGTTAAACTGGTTGTCCTCACTGGAGAATATCAGGAATTCCCCAGATGTGTTGACTATTTCCTCCTTTCTCTTCAGTCTCCCAAAGCGACTTTGCAAATGCTTTTTTAATCTCTGCCCAAATTACTGTGAATACATCAGGGCATCACACTAACGTGTACAAACCAACAAGATCTCATGCCCTATTCAAGATTCCATGTACTTAGGATGTTCAAGTTAACTGACCATATAAGTTAAATTAGATAAAGAGCTACACAAAATACAAATTTTGTACCAAATAAACACTTCTTCTTTTGATCTCACACAGAGGTTGAAGTGTGAAACTATGGGCCATATCATCCTTTACCCAATATTCAGATTCACCTTAGTCCTATCCAGATCAGCTTCATTAATATCTCTAGATGAAGTCTGATCACTTTTTGAGCTTTTTAAACAGTTGCTGAATAGGGTAATGCTGACTTTCATAGCTTCAGTGCTCTAACTCTGTGTCTTAAGTGTCACATAAATACCCAAAATTTCAGGGAACAACCAGCTCAGTATCTCAGAATTTAGAAATATCAGTTACAACTCCTAAATATGTCTGACTGCTGGTAAGAGTTTACAATCTAGGAACCTTTACAATAGGCCCCAACCTGAAAACCCATGATCTTTATTTCAATTCACTGAGTATGTATACTATAGTTAATCCATATGACTAAGACATAATATTTGCCTTTTTTTTCTGACTCTTTATTCAACATACTGTCCTTAAGACTCATTCATCTAGTTGTATGCCTCACAAATTCATTCCTTCTTGCAGCCGCTCTGTAGTCTGCTTTAAGTAAACACCCCAGTTTATCCTATTACTCAGTCATTGTATTCTTAGGCCACCTCCATCCATTGCGAATTGCATACACTGCTGCCACAAACACCAGAGTGCAAATGTCCATTCCTTTCCCCAATCTCACTTCTTCCAGATATATACCTAGCAATGAGGTTGCAAGATCATATGGCAACCCCATCCCTAGCCTCCTATGGAACCACCATACTGCCCTCCGGAAGGGCTATACCCCTCAGCTTTTCTAACAATAGTGAATAGGTATAGCTCTTTCTCCACATTTTTTCTAGCACTTGCTTCTCTCTGTTCATTTTTAAACAATTTTATTTGCACATCATATAATCCAACCTAAGTAAACAGACATGCCCTAGTCACCATAATTTATATGAAGACCTTGCCTTTTTTTCTGCATATAATCCATACTCCCACTGCATCCCCACTTGCTAACACTTAGTTTTGGCTTAATGCCCTTGTTACATTCAGTAGAAGCATATTATAATATTACTGTTGACTGTAGACCCTAGTTTGCGTTGACTGCGCCTTTTCTGTATACCATCCATTTTCAAACCCTTGAAATGCTGACATTCACTTGTTCTCACTCATGCAAAAATGTTTTTATATTTGTACATTTAATCTTCATCCTTGTCCACTCTAGGCATTTCTAAGTTATACCATCACAGTCTTTATCCTCTTTTCTCCTGGTTTCATATGCCCCCTCAGCTCTTCTCCTTCAACTATATTCACATTCAGCTTCATTCAGTATACTTACATTACTGTGCTACCATCAGGCTGTACTGTGCTACCCATTTCTGAATTTTTATAATCAGTCCAGTTGTAAAATCTGTATTCCTTCAGTACCAAATGCACAATCTCGACCCTCTTTCTATCTTTGGATAACCTGTGCCTTAACGTCAATTCTCAAAGTTCACTCATTATGTTAGTTCACACTAGCGAGACCATACAGTACTTGTCTTTTTTTCTGGCTAATTTCACTCAGTATAATGTCCTCAAGGTTCATCCATGCTGTTACATACTTCATGATTTTATTCTGTCATATAGCTACATACCACGCCATTGTATGTTGTGCTGGTTTAAAAGGATTATATATCCTAGAAAAGCCATGTTTTAATCCTGATCCATTGTGTGAAAGTAGCCATTTATTCTAATTCCTATTCAGTAATATAGGTTGGAAACTTGATTAGATTATCTCCGCGGGATGGGGCTCATCCAATTGTGAGTGCTAACCTTTGATTAGATGGAGATGTGACTCCACCCATTCCAGGTGGGTCTTGATTACTTTACTGGTATCCTTTAAGAGAGGAAACAGGGTGGGCCATGGTGGCTCAGTAGGCAAGAATGCTCGCCTGCCATGCCAGAGGACCCGGGTTCAATTCCTGGTACCTGCCCATGTAAAAAAAGAAAAAAAAAGAGGAAACATTTTTGGAGAGAGCCTCATAGCCATAGCAACAGAGTCACCAGCAGAGCCATAAAAACGAGAGCCCAAGCAGCCAGAGGCCTTTGAAGATGAAGAAGGAAAATGTCACCGGGGGAGTCTCATGAAACAAGAAGCCTGGAGAGAAAGCTAGCAGATGTCACCATGTTCGCCACATGCCTTTCCAGTTAAGAGAGAAACCTTGAATATCATCAGCCTTCTTAAACCAAGGTATCCTTCCTTGATGCCTTAGACTGGACATTTTTATAGCCTTGCTTTAATTTGGACATTTTCACAGGCTTAGAACTGTAAACTAGCAACTTAATAAATTACTCTTATTAAAAGCTGCTCCATTTCTGGTATATTGCATTCCGGCAGCTAGCAAACTAGCACCTATGTATATACCACAGTTTGGTTAGCCACTTGTCTGTTGATGAACATCTGGGCTGTTTCCAACTCTTGGCAATTGTAAATAATGCTGCTGTAAACATCGGTGTGCAAATGTCTGTGTCCTTACCTTCAGTTCCCCTGAATATATACCTAGTAATGGGATTGCTGGATCATATGGCAATTCTGTACTTACCTTCCTAAGGGACCTCCAACCTGCCTTCCAGAGCAGTTCCATCATTTTACATTCCCACCTTTGCTGACCTAACACAGTGCACAAGCCAAAAGGAAACCCAATTTCGGTATACTTTTCATGTATTCCATTAATGCCTTTATTACTCAAAATAAATTTTGCTTTGCTGGGAAAAGGTATCTTCATGACAATTTCTTATATGAATTTTTTGTATTCATATATACATCAAATGGTTTTCTCCTCCAGTTTATTTTGTGTATGTCTCTTTGAAGAGAACTCCAAAAGACAAACTCCAATACTTCACAAAATAAAGGCAATACCACTGGAATAAGTGTAGTTTCCAAAATAATCACTTTTAAAAAGCTCTCTTTGCACTATAAATTCTAACAAGCTTGTCGAAAAATCCCAGGCATTGACTTTAAGGCATATTATGATGCCAAAGTGGTCAAAACAGCATGGTACTGGCATAAAGATAGATAAATTGACCAATGGAATCGAATAGAGTGCTCAGATATAGACCCTCTCATCTATGGACATTTGATCTTTGATAAGGCAGTCAAGCCAACTCACCTGGGACAGAACAGTCTCTTCAATAAATGGTGCCTAGAGAACTGGATATCCATATGCAAAAGAATGAAAGAGGACCTGTACCTCACACCCTATACAAAAGTTAACTCAAAATGGGTCAAAGATCTAAACATCAGGTCTAAGACCATAAAACAGTTAGAGGAAAACGTAGGGAAATATCTTATAAATCTTATAATTGGAGGCGGTTTTATAGACCTTACACCTAAAGCAAGAGCACTGAAGAAATAAATAAATAAATGGGAACTCCTCAAAATTAAACACTTTTGTGCATCAGAGAACTTCATCAAAGAAAGTAAAAAGACAGCCTACACAATGGGAGACAATATTTGGAAACGACATATCAGATAAAGGTCTAGTATCCAGAATTTATAAAGAGATTGTTCAACTCAACAACAAAAAGACAGCCAACCCAATTACAAAATGGGAAAAAGACTTGAACAGACACTTCTCAGAAGAGGAAATACAAATGGCCAAAAGGCACATGAAAAGATGCTCAACTTTCATTGGCTCAAATTCATTAGGGAAATACAAATCAAAACCACACTGAGTTATCATTTCACACCTACTGGAATGACCAGTATAAAAACAACAACAACAAAAGAAAAATTCCAAGTGCGGGAGATGACGTGGACAAAGTGGCACATTTATTCACTGTTGGTGGGAATGCAGAGTGGTGTAACTGCTCTGGAAGGCAGTTTGTGGCAGTTCCTCAGGAAGCAAAGTATAGAACTGCTGTGTGATCCAGCAATCCCATTACTCTGTATATATTTGGAGGAACTGAAGGAAAGGACACACAAAAAGACATTTGCACACAGATGTTTACAGCGGTATTCACGATTACCAAGAGATAGAAACAGTTCAAATGTCCATCAATGGACAAGTGGCAAAACAAGCTGTGGTATATACATATGATGGAATATTACACAGTTGTATGTCAGAATATTCATGAAGCGGATGAACCCAGTATCCTTTGGAACCAGTCTATGCCCCAGCATGGGTCCTTGGCCCTATTTTAGCTGGGAAATTGCTTCAGTATCAGGGATCAAAGAAAAACCTTAAAACAAACCCAATCAACTACAAAATCCTAGAACAGAGAAAAATCTCAGAATAATCTCATCAAGATAATCAAATGACCAGGTACCAGCAATAATTACAAGCCATACTAAGAAACAGGAAGATATGGTAAAGTCAAAGGAACAAATTAAAAAGTTGGAGAAGGGTAGTTCAGTGGTAGAATTTTCACCTGCCATACAGGAGACCCAGGTTCAAGTTTCAGCCCATACACTCCAAAAAAAAAGAATTCAAGAAATGGTACTGCAATAACAGGATATTCACATGGAAAAGAATGAAATGTGGTATCTACTGCAGAGAATACAAAAGAAAAAGTTGGAAGAGATACAACAGAATTTGGAACAGCTAATCAAAGATGTTCAAACAATTCTCCTAAATCAATTTAAGGACATAAAAGAAAATATGGCTAAAGAGATAAAGAATATTAAGAAGATACTGGGTGTATTTTGAAACAGCTAGAAGGAAAAATCTGAGATGGTGGAATAGTAGCCAATGACAAATTCTGGGATCTGTTCTGTAACTACTTGTTGAAGTGTGCTCTGAAAATTCTTTTTTTCTTTCTTTGCTTTGTATATGTTATACTTTACATTAAAAAAAAAGCAAAAGAAGACACTGAGTGAGCATAAAGAATGTGAAAGCATGCAAAGAAAAATAACAACTTATGAGAATGAAAGCTACAACAAATGCGATAAAAAATACGTTAGATATATACCACATTTTGTTTATCCATTCATTCATCTGCTGATGGACACTTGGGCTGTTTCCATCTTTTGGCAATTATGAATTATACCACTATGAACAATGGTGTGCAAATGTCTGTTCATGTCCCTGCTTTCAATTCTTCTGAGTATATACCTAGTAATGGGACTGCTGGATCATATCAGAGTCCTATACTTAGCTTACTGAGGAACCACCAAACTGTCTTACACGGTACCTGTATTATTTTACATTCCCACCAGCCAAGAATAAGGGTACCTATTTCTCTACATCCTCTCCAACACCTGTAGTTTTCTGTTTAACAGTGGTCATTCGAGTAGGTACGCGTTTTGGTTTGTGGATGTTGCTGAAATGCAATATACCAGAAATGGAATGGCTTTTAAAAAGGATATTTTTTGGTTACATATTTACAGTTCAAAGGCCATGAAAATGTCCAAATTAAGGCATTAACATGAGGATACTTCACTCAAGAAAGGCCAATTGTGTTTGCGGCTTCTCTGTCACAAGGGAAGGCACGTGACAACATCTGCTATCCTTCTCTGGCTTCATGTTTCAAATGACTTCTGGTGTCTCCCCGAGTGCCCGCCTTCTGCATCTCTAAATGTCAGTGCCCTGGTTTCATTTCTCTGCTTTCTGTTGGCTCTGAGTTCTCTCTCTCTCTCCGTGTGCTCACTGAAGGACTCCAGTAAACTAATGCAGACCCACCTTGAATGGTTGGTGTACATCTTCAGGGGAAATAATCTAATCAAAAGACGTAACCCACAGTTGGTCTGCATACACAATATTGAATTAAAAGAGCATGGGTACATAACAGTTTCAAACCAGCACAGTACAGAAACAGTTATCTTGCAGTTTTTATTTGCAGTTCCCTAACAGTGATGTTGAGCATCTTTTCATCATTCGTATTTTCTCTTTGGAAAAATACATATTCAAGTATTTTGCCCATTTTTACACTGGGTTGTCTTACCATTGTAGAGTTGTAGGATTTCTTCTAGATATCAAACTCTTAGCAGATACGTAGTTTCCAAATATTTTCTCCCATTGAATAGGCTGCCTTTCTACCTTTTTAACAAAGTCTTTTGAAATGCACAAAAGTATTCACTTCTGAGGGTATTCTATTTATGTTTTTTCTTTTGTTGCTTGTGCTTTGGGTGTCAAGTACAAAATCCACTGCCTACCACAATCTCTTGAAGATGTTTCCCTTACATTTTCTTCTAGTAAGAAGGAATGAAGTTATGATGTCTGTGAAAACATGGATGAAATCTGACGACATTCTATTGAGTGAAAAAAGTCAGACACAAAAGGAAAAATATCGTATGATCTCACTTTATGAATGAATTATAATAAGTAAACTCACAGAATTAAAGTCTAGAATATAGGTTACCAGGAGATAAAATGAGGGTAGAAAATGGGGAGCAGATGCTTAATTTGTGCACAATTTTTAATTAGGTTGAATGTAAATGTCTGGAAATGAACAGAGGTGACGGTAGCATATTACAATGAGTGTAGTTAACAACACTGAATTTTATGTGTGAAAGGGGAAGTTTAGGGTCATATATGTCACTAGAAGGAAAGCTAGAGGATAAAACATGGGACTGTATAGCATAGCAAACCACACGATGACGAAGATGGTTAATAGTATAAATAAGTATATAAGAATATTCTTCCATGAACTAGAACAAATGTATGTCACTATTACCAAGTGTTAATACCAGGGTGGTACTGTTACAGTTTCTTTTTCTTTCACTCACAGAGAATTTTTTTTTTTTTTAACTAGAGAACAAAGGAAAGGGGGCCATTCTGTGGCATTTTCACATAGAAGCTTAGAACCTGAATTTATGCCAATGTTGGAGAATATTATATTCTGATAAGTAAAAGCACCTAAACTGTAATAAGGTGGTATATGGGAAAAATACACATAATGCAAACTATAGGCTACAGTTAACAGTACTATTATAATATTCTTCCATGAACGAACCTTAACAAAAGTTATCAGACCAATGCAAAGTGTCAATAATAAGGGAGTATAAGAGGTATTGTTTTTTTCTTTGGGGGGCATGAAAATGTTCTAAAATTGATTGTGGTGATTAAAGCACAACTCTGTGATTATACTGACAAACACATTGGATGGATTGTATGGTATGTGAATAATTAACTGCTTTAAAAATAAAGTGCGTTCACTGAGAAAAAAAATCAACGGGCTCTACATGCAAGGATTTATTTCTGCAGTCTCAATTTGATTCCACTGGTCCATACGTTTGTCCTTCTGAAAGTACCATACTGTTTAGATTACTGTATCTTTGTAATAAGTTTTAAAATTGGAAAGCGTGAATCCTTCAACTTCATTCTTCATTTCCAGATGGTTTGAGACATTCAGGGTACCCTACACTTCCATAGAAATTTGATGAATGCCCTTTCTATTTCTGCAAGGAGGTTGTTTTTTCTAGTTTGCTAGCTGCCAGAATGCAATATACCAGAAACGGAATGGGTTTTAAAGAGGGAATTTAATAAGTTGCTAGTTTATAGTTTTAACGCCAAGAAAATGTCCCAATTAAAACAAGTCTATAGAAATGTCCAATCTAAGGCATCCAGGGAAAAATATCTTGGTTCAAGAAGGCCAATGAAATTCAGGGTTTCTCTCTCAAGTGGAAGGGCACATGGCAAACACAGTCAGAGTTTCTTTCTCATCTAGAAAGGCACATGATGAACATGGTCAGGGTTCCTCTCTCATCTGGAAGGGCACATGGCAAACACAGCATCATCTGCTAACTTCTTCTCCTGGCTTCCTGTTTCATGAAGCTCCCCAGGAGGCATCTTCCTTCTTCATCTCCAAAGGTCACTGGCTGGTGGACTCTGCTTCTTGTGGCTGCCGTTCTGCTCTGCTCTCTCTGAATCTCTCATTCTCCAAAATGTTTCCTTTTTTATAGGACTTTAGAAACTAATCAAGATCCACCCAAATGGGTGGAGACATGTCACCACCTAATTCAGCTTAACAACCACTCATATTTAAATCACATCTCCAGGGAGATGACCTAAATACAGTTTCAAACATACAGTATTGAATAGGGATTAGAAGTAACAGCTGCCTTTACAAAATTGGATTAGGATTAAAACACGGCTTTTCTAGGGTACATACATCATTTCAAACTAGCACACTGTTGGAATTTTTATTAGGATTGCACTGAATCTGTAAATCACTTTGAGTAAAATGACATCTTGGTGATATTTAGTCTTCTAATCCATGAACATGGAATACCTTCCCATTTATTTAAATATCATATAATTTTAGCATTGTTTTCTGGGTATAAGTCCTTTACATACTTAATTAAATTTATTTCTAGACATTCAATTCTTTTGTTATTGTAAATGTAATTTTCTTGATTTCCTCTTCAGATTGGTCAAATTATATATAGAAACACAACTGCTGGTGTGTTGATCTTGTATTCTGCCACTTAACTGAATTTATTTATTAGCTTTAGTAACTTTGTTGTGTACTTTTTAGGGTTTTCTACATAAAGAATGTAAAAAGGAAAAATTTTAATCTTTCTTTTCAATTTGGATGTCTTTTATTTCATTTTAATGCCTAAATGCTCTGGTTAGAATTTCCAATACAATGTTGCGTAACAGCAGTGACAGTGGCATTCTTGTCCTGTTCCTGATCTTAGAAGGAAAGGTTTCAGTCTTTCATCATCGAGTATGGTGCTAGTTGTAGGTTTTTCGTATATATCCTTTCCTACATGGAGCAAGTATCCTCCTATTTCTAGTTTTCTCAGTGTTTTAAATCAAGAAGGAGCGCTGAATTTTGTCAAATGACTTTTCTGCGTCAATTGAGATGACTTGTAGGTTTTTTTCTTTCATTGTATTAACATGCATAACATTAACTGATTTTCTTATGTAGAACAACCCTTGCATACCTGGAATGAATTCCACTTGATCATCCTGTATAATTCTTTTAACATGCTGTTGGATTCAGTCTGTCAGTATTTTGAAGATTTTTGCATCTGTATGCATAAGGGATAATGGTCTTATAAATTTCCTTTTCTCTTATGGTATCTTTATTTGGTTTTGGTAGTCAAGTGATGCTGGCCTTATAAAATGCGTTAGGGAATGTTCCCTCATCTTTAATTTTTTCCAAAGTATGAGCAATGACTGGTGTTAATTCTTTTTCCAATGTTTGGTGAGATTCACTAGTGAAGATATCTGTTCCTAGGCTTTTCTTTTGGGGAAGTTTTGAATTATTGATTCAGTCTCTTTATTTGTTACTGATCTTTTAAAATATTCTATTTCTTCTTGACTCAATGTGAGCAGTTTCTAGGAAATTGTCTACTCACCTAGGTTTTCTAATTTGTCAGTGTTCTTCAATATATACTTTGACAATCCGTTTTATTTCTGTGGGGTCAGTGGTAATGTCCATGCCCCCCACCCCTATTTGCATCCTCTCTTTTCTTTCAGTCTAGCCAAAGATTTACCAATTTTTAAAATCTTTTCAAAGAACCAACTTTTGGTTTTGTTGATGTACTCCATTTTTTGTTTGTTTTCCATGTCATTATTCTCCGCCCTACTCTGTTATTTCTTTCTTTCTCTCAAGACAAATCAAAGGGAAAGAATGTTTTCAACAAATGATGCTGGAACAAGTGGATATCCACACGCAAAAGAATGAAGCTGGACCTCTACCTCATACCATATACAAAAATTTAACTTAAAATGGACCAAAGACCTAAATGTAAAAAACTAAACCTATTTTTAGAAGAAAATATAGGTGGACATATTCATGACTTTGCATTAGGCAAGGGTTTATTAGACACAAAACCAAAAGCAGAAACAATGATAACAAAATACCTAAACTGAACTTCCTCAAAATTAACAATTTTTGTGATTCAAAGGACATTATCAAGAAAGTAAAAAGACCATCCACAGAAAGGGAGAAAATATTTGAAAATCATTTATCTGAGAGGAGTCTTGTCTCCAAAATACACAAAGTACCCTTAAAACTCAACAAAAACACACACACAATTTTTTTTTAAGGGGAAAGGATTTGAATAGATATTTCTTCAAAGATACACACCTACACAATAAGCACATGAAAAAAATTGTCAACATAGTAATTTCAAAGACACTACTTCACATTCAACTAGGATGATTAGAATAAAAAAGTCAGATAATAACAAGAGTTGACGAGGATATGCAGAAATCAGCACCAGCATATACGGCCAGACGGAATATAAAATGGTGCAGTCATTTTGCAAAAGACGGGTCATTTCAAACAATTAAATACAGAGTTGCCATATAACCAACAATTCCATCCCTAGGTATCTAACTACCCAAGAGAAATGAAAATACACGTCCACATAAAAACTTGTACAGTAACATTCACAGCAGCATTATTCATGATAGCCTAAAGGTGGAAACAACCCAGGAGTTCACTGATAAATGGATAAATAAAAAGTGGTATATCCATACAATGGAATACTATTTGGCAATAAATGGGAATAGATTACCAATATATGCTCTAATATGGATGAACTTGAAAACATTATGCTAAGTGAAAAAAGCCAGTCCAAAGACCACACGTTATGATTTCATTTATATGAAATGTCCAGAATAAGCAAACCCAAAGAGACAGAAGTACACAATGGTTGTAAGTGTCCACAGAGGAAAGGGGAATAGGAATAACTACTAATGGATATGGGATTTCTTCCTAGGGTGATGAAAATTTTCTTGAATTAATGGAGATGTTTATCCAGCTTGGCAAATATACTAAAATCCACTGAACTATGTATTTTAAAAGTTAACTTTCATGGTATATAAATTATATATAAATAAAAAGATGATAGGCAATCTATAGCAAAATAATTAATATAACATATGCTTAAATAAAGTAACATATTTTTATAATGAGAACTTTAGTGTAGATCAATAGAAAGCACACTGCTTAATAATATTTTGTGAGGAAACACAAACTTTTTCTAAACAATGCTCATAGTCATTCTAGTTTATTCTATATGAAAAGGAGCACAAATAAGTGACTAAAATCCCACAGGAGACACTCCTGACACCTTTGCTGGTCCCTCCCTCACCTTGCCCCACAGCAAAGTAGACTGGCTGGGTACGCAGGTGGTTCAGTGGTAGAATGCTCACCCACTATGTGGGTGATCTGGGTTCTATTCCTGGCCCATGCACACCCCTATCCCCCCCAAAAAACATGAAACTGATCAGTGCTCCCTTTGTGGTAAGTCCCTGAACTTATGCTGGGTGGGAAAGACTGACCTGACTCCCTGTTTGCCTCACTCCCTCCTCCTAGAATTCACCATCTCTCCAAACTAAAGTAGTGTGAGACAATGAAAGTGGTATAAAAACAAATGAATCACATGGCCTGAGGGAGAGGTTCATCTGCTCTAAACCCTGCACTGGAGCAACAAGGAGAGGGAGAAGGTCTCCTTCCTAAGTAGAGGAGGCACTCAAATACCTAAAAACAGGAACCCTTAAGAACGCACTAGTAAGCACAAGACACAGGCCCAGAAAAGACAGAAAGGACCCTGCACTTTGCATTCGCCTTAGGCTAACCTTCTCGAGAGGGAGGCTGAAGGCTGAACTCCGAAGAAGAGCACCAGCCAAAGAAAGCCAATTTGCAAGGACTGTGAAAGGTGTTTTCAGCACTGGTTTGCTTGATTTTGTTAGCTCCTGGTACTCCAGAAAATCTCTGTCATATCACAGCTGAACCCAAATCAAGAAATAGTTCAGAAACTAAAACACAGAGCTAATATTTAAAAATAATAAAGTACACAGTGTGCTAGAAAAGATTATAAGACAAATAAACAAACAGGAAATGACTGTCCTTCCAAAGGAAGAGGAAAAATCCAGAAAATATCAATGAAAACGACCAGACTGTGAACATACTGGACAAGAACTTAAAAAAAAAAAGATATTTGGTATGCTCAAGGAGATGAAGGAAAATACTGAAAAGAACTAAAGGATATCAGGAAAACAAAAAATAAAAAATATGAAGTTCTCAATAAAAAGACAGGAATTTTAAAAGAACCACACAAAACCACTGGAATTGAAGAGCACAATAACTGAAATGAAAAATTCCCTAGACAGTTTCAACAGCTGATTGGACCTGGCAGAAAAGAATCGGTGAATATGAAGACAGGACAACTGAAATCATTCAAACTGAGGACCAGAAAGAAGAAAAAAACCAGAAAAAGAAACCAGCCTAAGAGACCTTGAGATTTCATTAAGAGAACCAATATTTGTATAATGGGAGTCCCAGAAAGAGAAGAAGGAAAGGAGTAGAAGGAATATTCAAAGAAATAATGACAGAAAACATTCCAAACTTGGCAGAAGACATGAATATGTGTATCTAAGAAGCCCATTAAACACCAAACAGTATAAACTTGAAAAGAAATACTCCTGGACACATGGTAGTCAAAGTGTGGAAAGCAAAAGACAAGAAGAAAGTTCTAAAAGCTGTAAGAGTAAAGCAATGTGCTACATATGGAAGGGAATACCAATTAGATTAAGTCCAGGTTTCTCATCAGAAACCATGGAGAAAAAGAGGCAGTAGACTGAAATACTTAAAGTGTAATAGGAGAAAACAACTGCCAATCAAGAATTTTGTATCTGGTGAGACTGCCTTTTAAGAATGAAGGAGAGATTATGACATTTCCATATAAACAAAAGTTGAGGGAGTTCATTATCACTAGATCTGCCCTACAGATCCCTTTAAATCTGCTAAAGGGAGTTCTTCAAACAGAAAGGAAAGGATACTAGTCAGTGGATCAGAACAGCATAAAGGTCAGTAAATGCCAGTACTATTTATTGTATTTTATTTTTCGGTATGTAACTTCATTTCTTAGGTCTTATAGCTGCTAAAATGTAAATGCATAAAAAATACTAAGTCTATGGCTTTGGATATACAATATACAAAGATACAATCTGTAACAAATTCAAGAAAAAGTGGAGTACAGAGGGGTGTACAGGAACAGTGAGTGTTTTTGTATGTTACTGACGTTAAGTTGGTAACAAATAAAAAATGACATATATTTAGGATGTTAAATTTAAGCCCCATGGAAACCACAAAGAAAATAAGTGAAAAATATATCCAGAAAGAAATGAGAAGGAATTCAATATGGTACAATACCAAAAATCAAATAAATAAGAAAGTAGGTATTAAAAGAAGAATTGAGAGTCAAAAAACATATAAGATTTGCAAAGACTAAATAGCAAAATAGGAGAAGAAAGCCCTGAATCATTGGTAGTCATTTTAATGTAAATGGACAAAACTCTCCAGTCAAAAAAAGAGAGATTGGCAGAATGGATGACAAAGCACAAACAGCGATATGCTGTTTACAAGACCTTAATTTTTTTTTGACAATAACACCAGCCATTTATTAAGTACTTACAAGGGGCCAGTTGCCATGGCATGCACTAGGAAGGCATTCTCTTATTTAATCTTCACAATTCCATGTGGAAGGGACTGCTATTACTCCTACAGTGGAACAGGAATTTTTTTTTTTTTTTAACATTCTCACAAAGACATAAGCAGGCAGAAAGTGAAAATATAAAAATATACCATGTAAATAATAACCAAAAGACTTTACTAATATGTTAGTATCAAATAAAAACGACTCCCTCAAGAGCGGGAGAAAGATCAAAGGTGATGGTAGATTTATATAGAAAAGGTAGGGTTTAACAAATGTGTATGACGGCTGAATCATTATATCATTATTCTTTCAGTTTCCAGTGTCTTAGAGAGCAGCTAGAAAACCCTAAAATTGTGGAACTGTAACCCATAGCAAACTCTGAAACCTGTTCTACAGCTAACTGTTGCTATGTGCTTTGAAATTTACTGTTTTGTAGATATGTTATTTTCACACACACACAAAAAAAAGTTGATTGTGATGATAAATTACACAGCTATATGATGATATTGTGAACCAGTAATTGCACACTTTGGATGATTACATGGTATGTAAATATATATTATATAAATAATAAAAATAAAAATAAATATAAATAAAAAATAAAATAAAGGACTTTAATTCAAAGATTGTTACAAAGCACAAAAAAGTCCTTATACACTGATAAAAGGGTCAATTCAACAGACATAACAATTATAAATATATATGCACCGAACAGCAGAGCCCCAAAATACTTGAAACAAATACTGACAAATCTGAAAGGAGAAATAGATGGCTCTACATTAATGGTAGGAGACTTCAGTGCACCACTTTCAATGATGGATAGAACATCTGGACAGAAGGTCAGTAAGGAAGCAGAAGACTTGAATGATTATCTAAACCAACTAGACCTAACAGACATATACAGGATACTTCACCCAACAGCAGTAGAATACACATTTTTCTACAGTGCACGTACATTATTCTCCAGGATAGACTGTATGTCATATCACAAAACAAGGCTCAATAAATTAAAAAATACTGGAATCCTATCAGGTATCTTGTCTGACTTCAATGGAATGAAACTAGAAATCAATAACATAGGGAGAAATGGAAAATTCAAAAATAAGTGGAAATTAACGTACTCTTAAAACAACCACTGGGGATAAAAATCCACAAAGGAAATTAGGAAAAATGCTAAGTGAAAATGAAAACACAATATAACAAAACTTATGGGATGCAGCAAAGGCAGTGCTGAAAGGGACATTTATAGCTCTTAATGCTTCAATTAAAAAGGAGGAAAGATTTCAAACCAGCAAGATTGAATCACAGAATTGGAGGATTTAGAAAAGAAGCACAAACTAAACCCAAAAAGGGCAGAAGGACGCAAATAAAGATTAGAGATAGATGAAATAGCGAATTTAAAAACAATCAGAATTTAAAAAAAGGTGGTTCTTTGAAAAGATCGATAAAATTGACAAATCTTTCACCAAAACAGAGAAAGAACACAAATAATCCAGACAAGAAAAGGGGGACATTAATACCAACCCCACAAAAAATAAAAAGGAGTATAAGAGGATACTATAAACCATACACTAACAAATTAGAGAAGCAGGTAAGAGACTTTTCAGCTTGATATGAACCTGTACAAGGAACGAGAGGCTAAATTTCCCAATTCTTAGTCTAATCTTTACCCATTTTACCACAATTTATCTTAATGATTATGATGTCTATACAGCAAAAATACTGAGATATAATAACATAATTGGGGGGGGCATGGGCAGACTCAGGGAATCGAATCTGGGTCTCTGGCATGGCAGGTGAGAATCCTGCCACTGAGCCACCACTGCACCGTCCTAAATTTGTAATGAAGAATAAACAACAGAAATATCTAAATAACAACATAAGACCACCAAAGATAAACATTTCAATTTCTCCCACCCATTTATACTATATCAGAGGTTTGCAAACATTGTGGTCTCAGGACTCCATTATACTTTTATAAATTGAGGCTCTCAATGAGGGTTTGTTTATGTGGGTTACATCTATCATTATTTACCATATTGGAAATTAAAGCTTAGAAATTTAAGAATTATTTTTCTATTAATTATTTAAACAATTAAAAACTCATTACATTTTATCATAAATAATATTTTTAATGAAAACAGTTCTCAAAAAAATAATTTCTCATTGGTGTATTGCTTTACATTTTTGCAAATCTCTTTAAGGTCTAGCTTAGCAGAAAACAACTCAATTTTCAAATCTGCTTTTGTATTTGGTCTGTTGCAACCTCGCACATCACATAGCCGCTGGAAAATTCCCCTGTATACTCATGAGAGAATACGAGTGAACAAAGAAATAATATCTCAGTATTTTATAAAAATAGTTTTGACCTTGGAGAATCCCTAAAAGGGTGTCAAGGACTTCCGGGGTCCAAAGATCATTCTTTGAGAACCACTGTACAATTCTATCACTTTCTACCAGTCTGTTTTTCTTGCCCAAGACAATTATCCTGTGAGATTAAGACATATAATGGTATATTTTACAAATGAAGAAACAGAAAAGTAAAAGTGACTAAAGTTAACTTTTCAAGATAATAGCAGAAAAACAACAAGAAAACAAGTGTCTGAAGGAAGAGTTTATGTAGTGTCAATTTTTCTATTATACTACCTTGCACCGCAATTAAATGATTTAACCTCTCTAGATTCTAATTATCTCCATGGAATCCCCTCCTTCGTATTCTAAAATAAGTCCTCTATGACGTGATTCCAACCCAGATCTTCTCAGCCTCATCTGCTCAGTATCGTTCCCCATTTACATTATACCAATTGAAAACTTGCTGTTCAGCGACCCTCTAATGCCCTCTTGCCTGAACATCTAATTGCAGCTTTAGCCCCCTCTGTCCTAAACAGGGATTCTAAGGGCGACCTGGTGGTGGGTTGACATCCTACTTTGCACAAGGCACTAGAAAGAGTAGCCCTAACAGGGACTTTCACATCTTCCTCCTGTCCTCCCCACAGCTCCCCCCAAAATTAAGCAAACCTTCAGCTATCTCACACCCAGATGTTAGTAGCAGTTGAGACCACAGGCAATTCCGACTTTCCAAAGAGCCCAAAGAAGTCCGAGAAGAAGTAAGAAAAAGACTGCTGCTATTTTTATTCATGACACCCAGAAGGCTACTGCTCAAAAGTAAACTATGAGTCCAGGGCAAAATAATAATAGTAACAGCAGCTAATATGTGCGTGCTTACCTATGCCAAGTACTGTTATAAGCACTGTGCATGTATTAACACATTTATATTTAACATTCCTATGAAATATTATCATCCTTTCTACTTTACAAACAAGGGAAACGAAGGACAGGAGTAACCTGCGCAAGTTACAAAGCTAATAATTGGTGGAGCTGGGATTTGAACCCATGCAATTTGGTTCTAGAGCCTAGGGTCCTAACTTCTATACTACTGAAATTTATTTAGAATGGACCTTGAACCAGCCCCGTAACTTGAGGCAGCTGAAAATAATTATCAAAGGAAGGAAACCCAAATTGTCAAAATGGCTCTGGCAGGGAGAAGGTGAAGTTGGCAATGAAGGCGACTGTCTATAAATCAGAAAATGGTGCTTGTTAGATACATGATTAGCAAAGGATCTTTTTCAGGGTGGGAGGTTTCTGGCACCAAATTTCTAGTTATCCCATTGTTTAATATTCCACCATTTTTAATTTCTAATTTCTAATTTTAGCTTTTTCTTACAAAGTTATTTTTCATACTGGTCATTCAGATATTCTGGCTGAAATTAAAAAGACTGCTATTTTTAACCAGAGACTATTTATTGTCACAAGGTACAGTGAACTCAGTACATTTATTACATATATGATAGTAAAATTTGTTCTCAATTCTCTACATTAGTGGTAAAAATAACATCCATTACACACTCTCTGCAAAGATGAAATTGCCAACTTTTTTTTACCAAGATTAATCTCATCTCCTATTTTCTGGAAGGAATTAAAGATTCTGACCTATCTTACTCCACTGCCTGAGAACAAAGTTTTAATTACAGAGTCTCTTGCTGATGAATGTATAAGTCGAATAACAACTAGATTTCATGTCCCATGCTGTGACATTGTGAAAAAAAAATATTTGGAGCATCTTTTCATAAATTTTAAAAGCTTTATGACTAAATCTAAACCCTTGCAACTGTACCAAATCTCCATTTCATGGCTTTAATATGCACTTATATATATTTTAAAAGGAAGAAGAAAGTTCAGTCTCTCTATTGTCTCTCCATAAATATGTGAACACATACATATCCCGAAAAAACAAATGAGCTTTAAAATGTTGTTCTCATCTTTCTTTGCAAGTTTTTGAAAACCCAACAGTACTGCAAGGTCATACTCTGAAGCAGATATATACGTAGATCACTGTCTAATTGTCTCTCTCTGTATGCATGTGTATATTTATATGTACATTCTCAAAATTATTGTGTGAAGTTATTTATACAACATGAGCAATAAATACGGAATAACAGCCAGATACTGAGAAAGATCTTTGCTAATCATGTATCTACCAAGAACCATTTTCTGATTTATAGACAATTACCTTCATTGCATAAAAAGATAAAAAGGCACAGTCCTAGCCCTTAAGGAAACTGCTGGCCAGTAGGGGGAGACATGTAAAAATTACAGTATTACAATTCAATGTGATATGTTTTAAGACAGATATAAATATTTATGAAGAACAGGAGGAACAACTAACGCAGAGGAACTGGCAAAGGCTCCACATAAGAAGTGACATAAGAGAAAATGTTTATTCTTTCAGTATGACTTTACTGAATAGCTCCTAAATTCCAACAACTAGAGATACAGACTACAGCAGTAACCTCTTCAAACATTCTGGGGGTTTGCCTACATCCTACTGGATTTCTTGGTATTTCCTTACTAATAAGATATATTTACAGCAAACAGTTTTAGAAATAAAAAGTTATTAACCTTTGTTTAGCAAATGTGATCATTTCATTACACCTCATGAGGGATTTTAATGGAACATCTAAAGAAGTATAGATACAGTGGGAATAACTGCCTTAACGTGATGGAACCTTGGGCTCAAGTTTTTATCTTTGTATCTATGTAACACTGACTGCCCTAAGTAATAAAAGAAGAGGTCTGAAAATTCCGAAGAATGTAAAAGAATGCTAGCAGAGTTAAATGAATTCAGCAAAGTGTCAGGGTTACAAGATCAGCACTCAAAAATCAGTGGTATTGAAATTTCTGGTATCTATGTGACACCTGGAGTTAGAGCTCTGAAGCTATGAAAGTCAGCAGTACCCCATACAGGAACTGTTTAATAAGTGATCAGACATCAAGTAGAGATATGAATGAAGCATGGACAGGACGAAAGTATATCAGAATACAGGGTAAAGGATGACACTGTCCATATTTTAAAGTTTCAACTTCTACATGAGACCAAAGGGAGAGATTTTATTTGGTGTAAAATTTATATTTTGGATACGGCGTTTCCTAACTGAACTCGTACGGTCACTTTAGTTGAACACCATAAGTATGTGGAATCTTGACTAGGGCATGAGATTTTGTTAGTTTGTCCAGGTTAGTGTGATGCACCCATAAATCCCAGACTGATTTAGGCAGTGAATAAAGAAGCATTTGCAAAGTCCCCTTGGGGTAATAGAGAGAAAGGAGGAAATATTCAAATTCCGCATTGAAGAATTTTTTATATTCTTGCAAGTGTTGACAAAGAAATCAACAGGCCAAGCCCTATGATCTTGTGGTTCGCCCCTATGAAACTTATTCCTGCAAAGGACAGGCTAAGCCTACTTAAAATTCAGCATGAGTCACCCCCAGAGAATCTCTTTTGTTACTCAGATGTGGCCTCTCTCTCTAAGCCAACTAAGCAGGTGAACTCACTGCCCTCCCCTCTACATGGGACATGACTCCCAGGGGTGTAAATCTCCATGGTAATGTGGGACAGAAATGCTGGATGAGCCCGACCTGGCATCAAGGTATTGAGAAAGCCTTCTTGACCAAAAGGGGGAAGAGAGAAATGAGACAAAATGAAGTTTCAGTGGCTAAGAGATTTCAAACAGAGTCAAGATGTTGTTCTTACACATTATATAGATATCCGTTTTTAGTTTATAATGCAGTGGAGTGGCTGGAGGGAAGTACCTGAAACTGCTGAGCTGTATTCCAGTAGCCCTGATTCTTGAAGCAGACCATATAACAACACAGCTTTTACAACGTGACTGTGTGATTGTGAAAACCTTGTGTCTGTTACTCCTTATATCTAGGGTATGGACTGATGAGTAAAAAATATGGATAATAAATAAATATATAAATAAATAAATAGGGGGGACAAAGGGTAAAATAAATTGGGTAGACAGAAATACTCGTGGTCAACGAATAGGAGGGGTAAGGTGTATGGTATGTATGAATTTTTTCTTTTTTCTTTTCCTGGAGTGATGCAAACATTCTAAAAAATGATCATGGTGATGAATACAGAACAATGTGATGATATTGTAAGCTACCGAATGTATACCATACATAAAACGTACTTGTGTGAAGACTTCTCGATTAAAAAAAGAAGAAATATCTTGAAAAAAAAAAGTGATATTTCTATACATCAGCACTGAACAATCTGAACAGGAAATCATTTACAATAGCAACTGAAAGAATCAAATATCTATAAAGAAATTTAACCAAATATGTAAAGGACCTGTATACATAAAACTGTGGGAAGGAATTAGAAAAACTAAACATGTTGAAATGTCAATAGTACCCCAAAGCAATTTACAGATTCAATGCAATCCAAATAAAAATTCCAATGGCTTTTTAAACAGAAATTGAAAAGCCAATCATTAAATTCATATGGAAGGGAAAGGGGTCCCAAGCAGCCAAAACCATTTTGAAAAAAGAAGAACAAAATTGGAGTCTCACACTTCCCAATTTTAAAACTTATTAAAAGGTACAGTAATCAAAACAGTTTGGAACCGGCACAAAGACAGACATATAGACCAAGGGAATAGAATTCAAGCACAGAAATAAACTTTCACATCTTTAGTCAACTGATTTTTAACAAGGATGTAAGATCCACTCAGTGGGGAAAGAATAGTCTCTTCAACAAATGGTGCTTGGAAAACTAGATATATACATGCAAAAAAGAATGAAAGTGGACTACAACACCCCATATTATATACAAAATTAACTCAAAATGAATCAAGACATAAATACAGGAACTATAAAACCTAGAGGAAAACAGGAGAACATCTTCCGGACCTTGTATTAGGCAAGGGATTCGTATATTTTACACCAAAAATATGAGCAAAAAAAGAATATAAACTAGATTTCACAAAGAATAAAAACTTTGGTGCAACAAAGGACATTATCAAGAAAGTGAAAAGGCGACCTACAGAACAAAAGAAAATATTTGGACACCATGTATCTAGTAAGGGTTTAGTATCTAGAATATATAAAAGAACTCCTATGTTGCAACAATTAAAAGTCAAACAACCCAATGAAAAAATAAGAAAAGGACTTAAATAAACCTTTCTCCAAAAAAGATACACAAACAGCCAATAAGCACACAAAAAAAGATACTCAACATCATTAGCTATTAGGAAAACAAAAATCAAAACCACAAGGTGATGCCACTTCACACCCACTAGAATGGTAATCATTTAAAAAACTGAAAAATAAGAAGTACTGTCAAGGATGAAGAGAAGCAGGAACCCATACATATTGTTGGTAGGAATGTAAAGTGGTGCAGCCACTGTGGACAACAGCTCAATAGTTCTTCAAAAAGTTATAATGTAGAATTACCATATGACCCAGCAATTCCACTCCAACATATATGCCCCCCCAAAACTGAAAGCAGGGTCTCAAACAGATACTTGTAAACCCACAGCAGCATTATTCAAAATAGCCAAAAGGTGGAAGCAACGCAAGTGCTTATTAGTGGATGAATGGAAAAAAAAAATGATATATACATACAATGGAGTATTATTCAACCATAAAAAATAAAGTTCTTATTTATACTACAACAAGCATGAACTTTGAAGACATCCTATTAGTGAAATATGACATACACAAAAAGACAAATATTGTATGGTCTCACATATATGAAACTAGAATATGCAAATTCACAGATAGAAATTAAATTACATAATACCAGAGGTGAGGTGGGGTGGTGAGGGATATGAGGGAATTAATGCTTACTTAGTACAGAGTTTCTGTTTGAGGTGATGGAAAAGTTTTGGTAAGGAATGGTGGTGATGGTACCATTGCAAACCATTGTGAAAATAAGATAGGCAAAACCATATTAAGAAGTGTTTAAAATGAGAAATATTATGTTGTATATATGTTACCATAATAAAAATGAGAAGGGGTGGGGGGGCGAGGAGGAGAGGCCTAAGCATAGAAATAAAGGAAGAACACAAGTATAGCTTTAATGTAACTAAGACATTACAAAGCTGAACTGATCAATTTACATGGCTAAAAAACCTTGCCTTTCTCTTCTGAAGTCCGGCTGGATTACCCTTCAACTATCTTCCAGATCAATTTCTGCAGAAATCAATAGTACATAGAAACATTTTTCATATATGAAAACTTTAACAGTTTACAATAATTCCAGGAACAAGATAAGATAGCATAATCCACAAAAGGAAGGCATCACCTTTAGAATTTGGTATGATGCCTATTCCCAACTAAAGCTCTTGAGATTTTAAGAAAGAAAAAAGACAGCTGTGAAGGCAGAATGCTCAAGAGAAAAAGGAAATACAACCCAGAGTGAATTTTTTCCTAAAAGTTCCTTCTTCACAACTAGTGTCAGGATATAAAATTATATATAGAATGACCCTAAAACTCTCCAAAACAGTCAGGATATACTTACCCTGACACATACATGCCCTACATAAAACCAAATAGCTGAACAATTAAAGTGTTGACTCTCATCCACCAACACAGCCTGCTTTTGTCCATCCATTTAGCATAATCAATAACAGTCACTAAGAACTAACTGTGCAATGTGTTTGCTATCATTGCTGTGACATCACCACAATTCTACAAAGGAAGAAACTATAGCTTACAAGCAGCAAAATTACCCTGAGAAATTCAGGATGAAGATAAGGAATCTCAACACCATTCTGAACCGAAATAGTTGTTACACCCATACTCTTTGTCCTTCCAAAGGTTTTACTAAAATATATACCCTTCTCCTCTGAAGCTGGCAAAAGCAGTACTTAGCAATATTAAAATTTCTATCAACATGCAATGCTCATTTTACCCTCCAAAAGTAGCCTAGCCAAACCACCAGAGAAACTGGAAATAAGCAAGCAACACCAAATGTTCAAGCCACCTTGGGTTGAATTTCTGGAGTAACTGTGAAGTAGAAATGCACTTTTTTTTTTTTTTACTTCATCTTCTGTTTCACTGTTTCAAATCTTCACTTCTTTTTTGTAACCTAGAATTCTTTAAAATGTAGCACTCTTACCTGACATTAAAAATTAGCCTGAGTTAAGTGAAATCATAAACCAGAAGGAAAATAAAATGTTTGCTTTGTCTAATTAGTAACCTCCTCAAGCAAAAAAGAAGGGAATTTCAGAAGGTCTAATTACTAAGAAACAATCTTTAAATTATCCCCACACAATAAGACACTACCCACCAAAATAGAAACAATGATAACTCAGAAATTTTCAGTTTCTCCTTCAATCAACTTCCCAACTTTACTTTCATTAGCCAATGAAACATCCATTGAGTTAAATAATCCCTGTAACACTTTTGTTTACTTCTGAATTTGTTTCCATAACAAAAGACACCCAGAACACAGAAATAAATATAATGCCTGCTTTTTTACCTTCTTCTGTAACTGATGCAATTGAAGGTCATTTAGTACGATAGGTACATGTTAATGCAAGGTACAGGCCATGCCAATTAAGTTCCTAAAAGGTAAGGATTAACATATTTGTTAGGAAACTGAAAAAAGCCCCTAAGAGTTCACCTTAAATCTCAAGGGGAAATAAAAGTGACCTTTCTTTCAGCCAGCCTATGGGAAAGGTATTCTGAACATTAAAAGACTGCTTATCCTCAGATTGTGCAAAGACTGACTGCAAAGACTCAGAAATGAAAAGCACAATACTACCTAACCGTAATACAATAATGTTAGTACACTGAATGAAGTTGAATGTGAGAATGATAGAGGGAGGAGGGCTGGGGACACAAATGAAATCAGAAGGAAAGATAGATCAGATAGAGACTGAGACGGCATAATCTAGGAATGCCTAGCGTATACAATGATAGTAAATTAAATGTACAAATCAAAAAATGTTTTTGCCTGAGAACAACAAAGGAATGTCAATAATGCAGGGTGTTGAAAACAGATGGTAATTAATATTTAAAAATTTTAACTTATGTGTAAGACTAAAGCAAAAACTGTTTATTTGGTACAAAACGTATAATTTGACTAGTACATTTCCTAATATAATGTATGCAGACAGTTTAACTGAACACCATAAGTACATGGAACCTTGAGTAGGCCATGAGATTTTGTAGGTCTGTCCAGTGTGATGCTCTGATAAACCCCGGAGTGATTTGAACAGTGACTAAAGAAGTATTTGCAAAGTTTCATTGGGGGAATGGCGAGAAGGGGAAAACTCAACTTCCACATTTGGAGAATTCTTAATATTCTCCCAAGCAGTGAAGACAATGAAATCAACAGGCTGAGCCCTCAATCTTGGGATTTGTTCACATGAAACTTATCTCCACAAAGGATAGGCTAAATACTTAAAATCAGGCCTAAGGGTCACCCTCAGAGAACCTCTTTTGTTGCTCAGATGTGGCCAATCTCTCTTTCAGCCAATACAGCAAGCAAATTCACTGCCTTCCCCCTGTCTATGTGGGACATGACTCCCAAGGGTGTAAACCTCCCTGGCAATGTGGGACAGAAATCCTAGAATGAGCTGGGACTCAGCATCAAGGAATTGAGAAAACCTTCTCAATCGAAAGGGGAAAGAGAGAAATGAGACAAAATAAAGTGTCAGTGGCTGAGCGATTTCAAACAGTCGAGAGGTTATCCTGGAGGTTATTCTTACACATTAAATAGATATCACCTTTTTACTTAATGTATATTGGAGAGGCTGGAGGGAAGTGCCTGAAAATGCAGAGCTGTGTTCCAGTAGCCATGTTTTTTGAAGATGACTGTGTAATGATTCAGCTTTCACAATGTGACTGTGTGATTATGAAAACCTTGTGTCTGATGCTCCTTTTATCTATAGTATGGACAGATGAGTAAAACATACAGATTAAAAATAAATAAATGATAAGGGGAACAAACAAAATAAATTTAGTAGATTGAAATACTAGTGTTCAATGAAAGGAAATGATAAGGGGTATAGAAAAAAAATAGGGGAAACAGGCTAAAACACATTGGGTAGATGGAAATAGTAGTAATCAAACAGAGGGAGGGATAAGGAGGACGGAATGTATGAGTTTTTTTTTTAAGTTTCTTTCTATGAATTGATGCAAATGTTCTAAAAAACGATCATGGTGATGAGTATACAACAATGTGATGATATTGTGAGTTATTGATTATATACCAAGAATGGAATGATCATACTGTAAGAATGTTCATTTTGTATGTTACGTTTAAAAAAGGAAAGACTTCTTATCCTAAAAAACATTAACTCTAGACATATGCTCAGTAAATGACACAAACCATGAAATGGGTCATACATTCTGCTTTTCCACAGTCTTTAGGTAAGTTTAGGGATATAGCAAGCAGTCACTTGAAACCAGGAAGATACATAAATGCACCCATATCCATTTGCTACAATCCTCTCATCAAAATGCTTTCCCCATGACCCCTTTCTCTAGGGTACTGTGATTGATATTTTTATCCATAGAACAAAGGCCAACCTCTTAACAAACATATGATCTCTTTTTCAAACTGTCAAACTAAAATTTAAAGGAAGTCACAAAATCTCCTACCTTAGAGTAGGAGCTCTAGAAGGAACTGGCATAAAATTGAGAACTGGTATTTTTAATTATCTCCCACAAAAACATATACGCTTGCCCCTTTCCAATACATTATAGTCTTGGCAAGACCTCTTTCCATTTAAGCTCTCAGTCAGTCACTCCATTTGTGCCAACTAAAGTGAAAGCAGAGAAAACTACATCTATATTTCTGAATTTACCTAGGAATATTAGTGTAATATCCATAAACTGATTCCCATCATTAGAAAATTCAATAACAAAAAAAACCTTAATAAAGCAGTTACACACTTGAGCTATCAAAGAAACAAAAATGGAACTTAAAGGTCACACTCTTGCTAAGTTTTGTTACATTTGTAAGTATCACATCAAAAACATTACTAAAGTATTTGCAAAGCTCCCTTCAGGGAATGGTGAGAACAGGGAGAAATTCAACTTCCCCAAGTTGAATTCTTGATATTCTCACAAGCAGTGCAGACAACCAAAGCTATAGGCTGAGCCCCCAGTCTTGGGGTTTGTTCATATGAAATTTAACCCCACAAAGGATAGGTCAAGTCTACTGAAAATTTAGGCCTAACTGTTATTTCTAAATTCTGAGATACTGAGCTGTCTGTTTATAACCTGGTCGTTCCCAGAAACTTCAAGTATTTATGTGATACCTGAGACTCAAGAAGAGGTAAAGCTCTGAAGCTATGAAAATCAGCAGTACCCCTTACAGGAACTGCTTTAAAAGTTTAAAAAGTGATCAGACAAATAGAGACATGAATGAAGCTGATCTAGATAGGACTAAGGTATATGAGAGTACAGGGTAAAGGATGATATCCATAACTTCAGAGGGAGAGATATTTATTGGGTGCAAAATTTATATTTTGGGTAGTGCACTTCCTAATTTGACTTGTTTGGTCAGTTTGGTTGAACACCATAAGTGCGGAATCGTGAATAATGTGTGAGATTTTGTTGGTTTGTTCAGGTTAGTGTGATGTGCCGATACATTCCAGATTAATATGAGCAGTGAATAAAGAAGTATTTGCAAGGTCCCCTTGGGGGACTGGGGAGTAAGAAGGAAATATTCAAATTCCCCATTTGGAGAATTTCTGCTATTCTCACAAGCAGTGGGGACAAATAAATCAATAGGCCAAGCCCTCGATCTTGGGGTTCACCCCTATGAAATTTACTCCTGCAAAGGATAGGCTAAGCCTACTTAAAATGAAGCATACCAGTCACCCCCAGAGAATCTCTTTTGTTGCTCAGATACAGCCTCTCTCTTAAAGCCAACTCAGCAGGTGAACCCACTGCCCTTCCCCTATGTGGGACATAACTCTCAGGGGTATAAATCTCCCTGATAACAGAAATGCCAGGATGAGCTGGGACCCAGCATCAAGGGACTGAGAAAGCCTTCTTGACCAAAAGGGGGAAGAGAGAAATGAGATAAAGTTTCAATGGCTGAAACATTTCAAACAGTCGAGAGGTTATGCTGGTGGTTATTCTTATGCATTATACAGATACCCCCTTTTTAGTTTATGGTGCAGAGGAGTGGCTGGAGGGAAGTACCTGAAATCGTTGAGCTGTGTTCCAGTACCCTTGACTCTTGAAGACGACTGTACAAAGATTTAACTTTTACAATGTGACTGTGGGATTGTGAAAACCTTGTGTCTGTTGCTCCTTTTATCCAGGGTATGGACAGATGAATAAAAAAATGGGTAAAGAATAAATAAATAAGGGACTTCTGGGCAAAGATGGCGGCTTAGTAATGTGCACGTTTTAGTTCATCCTCCAGAACAACTACTAAATAACCAGAAACAGTACAGAACATCTCCTGGGGCCACGTCAGTGAACAGACACACAGCATACCCCAGTCTGAACCAGATGGACTGGTTGCGAGCCCCCAGAACCGTGAGTTCCCTAAGCCGCGGCACCCGCTGCCCCTCCCCTACAGGCAGCTTCCCAGAGGGGAAAGGAAAGAGACTTTACCAGCAGCAGGGACTGAGCCTAACCAAACACCAATTGTGGAATTAATTAACAAATTCTGACTACTAAAAATAGGCCCCCAGCTCAGGTGAACCTGGTCAAAGCGGAGGTCACTCATTTTTGCCCCAGTGCCAAGGGGGCAGGGCTGACAGAAAAAGAAAATAAGAAAAGGAAACAGAAGTTTTGGGGGCTGTGTTTCTACAAAGGCTTGACTGCCTTTGGATACAGCAGCAGGGGTTCTCAGGCTGCAACTGCCCCAGGCATAGGCAGAAACAAGCTCGTTTGAGGCCCTGTCTGGAGCCTATGCCTTCCCCAGGGGAACGTTGAAGCCCAACTGAGGTGGAATTCCTCCCTCAAGGAATTCAGACACCAGGGCTTGGTAATTTGAAGCCATTAAAACCAGCCTACAACTTCTCCTTTGTCTACACCACGTCCCCAGGACGAGTCTGCCAAAGTTAAAGGTACCACATTATCTTATGCTGGTGGGACCTGCAAGCAGACAAGTACCACATACCGGGCAGGATAAGAAAAACAGAGTCCAGGATGCACTTCATATTGTCATTCAATTCCCTGACTCCCTGCTCATATGTTTCCATTTTTTCCCCTATATTTTCTTTTTCTTGTTGGATTTCAGATGTTCTGTAATCCAGTTCACTAATCCTATGTTCTGCGCCTCTCGAAATCTACCATTGTAGGTTTCCATTGTTTTTTTTTCATCTCTTCTACCTTGCCTTTCATTCCCATAAGTTCTGTGATTTGTTTTTTCAGACTTGCGATTTCTTCTTTTTGTTCATGCCTTGCCTTCTTTATATCCAGACAAGAGCATCCAGACAAGTACCACATACTGGGCAGGATAAGAAAAATAAGTCTTTCAACCTGCTGGGTCTCACCCTCAGGGAAAACCGATGCAGGTGACTCTTTCCTCTTGATAGGAGGCCAGTTTGGTCTGGGAAAATCCGGCTGGGATCTATAATACCTAAGTAGACCCTCCAAAGGGTGGAAGAAAAAAGGTACCATACAAGCAGGGCAAGAAACAAGAAAATAAGAACTGAAAAATTCTCCTCTGTTAAACAAAACCTAAGTGAGAAGTCCAAAAAAAGCTGAACTGAATGTCAAAGAACAGACAGACGACAAATTTATCCAGCAAGAAAACTCTAGGTAAAAGAAGTGAAAGCAATCTCCAGAATAAACTAATTAAGGTAATTAAATGCCTAGACACCTGCGAAAAATAACAAATCACACTAGGAAAATTGAAGATATGGCCCAGTCAAAGGAACAAACCAACTATTCAAATGAGATACAGGAACTGAAACAATTAATTCAGAATCTACGAGCAAACATGGAAAACCTCATCAAAAACCAAATCAATGAATTGAGGGAGGATATAAAGAAGGCAAGGAATGAACAAAAAGAAGAAATCGAAAGTTTGAAAAAACAAATCACAGAACTTATGGGAATGAAAGGCACGGTAGAAGAGATGAAAAAAAAACAATGGAAACCTACAATGGTAGATTTCGAGAGGCAGAACATAGGATTAGTGAACTGGAGGACAGAACATCTGAAATCCAACAAGAAAAAGAAAATATAGGGGGGAAAATGGAAACATATGAGCAGGGAGTCAGGGAATTGAATGACAATATGAAGCACATGAATATATGTGTTGTGGGTGTCCCAGAACGAGAAGAGAAAGGAAAAGGAGGAGAAAAACTAATGGAGGAAATTATCACTGAAAATTTCCCAACTCTTATGAAAGACTTAAAATTACAGATCCAAGAAGCGCAGCGTACCCCAAAGAGAACAGATCCAATCAGACGTACTCCAAGACATTTACTAATCAGAATATCAGAGGTCAAAGAGAAAGAGAAAATCTTGAAAGCAGCAAGAGAAAAGCAATTCATCACATACAAGGGAAGCCCAAAAAGACTTGGAGTAGATTTCTCAGCAGAAACCATGGAGGTGAGAACAGTGGGATGATATATTTAAATTATTAAAAGAGAAAAATAGCCAACCAAGAATTCTATATCCAGCAAAATTGTCCTTCAAAAATGAGGGAGAAATTAAAACATTTTCAGACAAAAAAATTAATGAGAGAATTTATGACCAAGAGACCAGATCTGCAAGAAATACTAAAGGGAGCACTAGAGATAGATACAAAAAGACAGAAGAGAGAGGTGTGGAGGAGTGTAGAAAGGAAGACTATGAGTAAAGGTAAAAAGAAGGAAAATTAGACATGACATATAAAATCCAAAAGGCAAAATGGTAGAAGAAAGTACTACCCATGCAGTAATAACACTAAATGTTAATGGATTAAACTCCCCAATCAAAAGACACAGACTGGCAGAATGGATTAAAAAACAGAACCCATCTATATGCTGTCTCTACTCAAAGGACATGAGAGCAAGGACACAAATGGACATTTGCACACCAATGTTTATAGCAGCATTATTTACAATTACCAAGAGATGGAAACAGCCAAAATGTCCATCAACAGACAGGTGGCTAAACAAACTGTGGTTATACATACGATGGAATTTTATGCAGCTGTAAGACAGAATAAAGTTATGAAGTACGTAAAAACATGGATGGACCTTAAGGACATTATACTGAGTGAGATTAGCCAGAAAAAAAATAACAAATACTGTATGGTCTCACTGATATGAACTGACATTAGTGAATAAACTTGGAATATCTCGTTGGTAACAGAGACCATCAGGAGATAGATACAGGGTAAAATATTGGGTAATTGGAGCTGAAGGGATACAGATTGTACAACAGGATTGAATATAAAAACTCAGAAATAGACAGCACAATACTACCTAACTGTAATACAATTATATTAAAACATTGAATGAAGCTGAATGTGAGAATGATAGACGGAGGGGGGCTGAGGGTATAAATGAAATCACAAAGAAAGATAGATGATAAAGACTGAGATGGCATAATCTAAGTACGCCTAGAGTGTATAATGATAGTGACTAAATGTACAAGATTTTAAAATGTCTTTGCATGAGGAAGAACAAAGGAATGTCATTACTGCAGGGTGCTGAAAATAGATGGTAACTAATATTTTAAAATTTCAACTTATGTGTGAGACTAAAGCAAAAAATGTTATTATTTGGTACAAAATTTATATTTTGACTAATGCATTTCCTAATATAACTTACATAGATAGTTGGTTGAACAACATAAGTACATGGAATCTTGGGTAGGACATGAGATTTTGTGGGTTTGTCCAGAATGATGCTCCAATGAATTCCAGAGTGATTTTACCAGTGAGTGGAAAAGTATTTGCAAAGTCCCCTTGGGGAACGGTGAGAACGGGGGAAAATTCAACCTCCCCAAGTTGAATTCTTGATATTCTCACAAGGCAGTGTGGACATCCAAAGCTATAGGCTGAGACCCCAGTCTTGGGGTTTGTTCATATGAAGCTTAACCCCACAAAGGATAGGTCAAGTCTACTTAAAATTTAGGCCTAAGAGTCACCCCCAAGAGAGCCTCTTTTGTTGCTCAGATGTGGCCTCTCTCTCCAACCAACACAGCAAGCAAACTCAGTGCCCTCCCCCTGACTACGTGGGACATAACTCCCAGGGGTATGGACCTTCCTGGCAACGTGGGACAGAAATCCTAGAATGAGCTGAGACTCAGCATCAAGGGATTGAGAAAACCTTCTCGACCAAAATGGGGAAGAGTGAAATAAGACAAAGTGTCAAAGGCTGAGAGATTCCAAACAGAGTCGACAGGTTATCCTGGAGGTTATTCTTACGCATTAAAAAGATATCATCTTGTTATCCAAGATGTAATGGAGAGGCTGGAGGGAACAGC
Source organism: Tamandua tetradactyla (assembly GCF_023851605.1). Classification (NCBI taxonomy): domain Eukaryota; kingdom Metazoa; phylum Chordata; class Mammalia; order Pilosa; family Myrmecophagidae; genus Tamandua; species Tamandua tetradactyla. The sequence goes on from NC_135335.1 coordinate 7,232,998, forward strand.
CTGAAAATGTAGAGCTGTGTTTCAGTAGCCATGTTTCTTGATGATGATTGAATAATTGTATAGCTTTCACAATGTGACTGTGTGATTGTGAAAACCTTGGGTCTGATGCTCCTTTTATCTACCTTGTCAACAGACGAGTAGAACATATGGAATAAAAATAAATAATAAGGGGAACAAATATTAAAATAAATTTAGCTTGAAATGCCAGTAATCAATGAAAGGGAGGGGTAAGGAGTACGGTATGTATAGTTTTTTTTATTTTTCTGTTGTCTTTTTATTTCTTTTTCTGAATTGATGCAAATGTTCTAAGAAATGATCATGATGATGAACACGCAACTATGTGATGATATTGTAAATTCCTGATTATATATGTAGAACGGAATGATCATATGTTAAGAATGTTCGTGTTTCTTTCTTGTAATATTTTCTTTAAAGTTTAAAAATTAATAAAAAAGAAAAAAGAAAAAGAATAAATAAATAATAGGGGGACAAAGGGTAACATAAATTGGGTAGATGGAAACACTAGTGGTCAATGAGAGGGAGGGTAAGGGGCATGGGTATGGTGTGTATGAGTTTTTTTTTCTTTTTATTTCTTTTTCTAGGGTGATACAAATGTTCTAGAAACAATCATGATGATGAATACACAACCATGTGATGATACCGTGAGCCACTGATTGTACACAATGTATGCAATGATTATGTGTGAAGATTTATCAATTAAAATATTTTCAATTACAAAACAAACAAACAAAAAAACATACCAAATCACCTTTCACCAAGCTAATATTCATATGAAATTAAAAATTCTGTCTCAGGTATGACCCTCTTTATTATCTTTAGCAAAACTAAGTAAAGAGAACAAAATATTTGGAGTCAGAAGTGGGTCTGGTCTAGGTACTACCACTTTGAGCTTCAAATTCTTTAGACTTCCATTTTCTCCTGTGAAAATGTCAAGGATTTCACTTAATGCACAGGACTGTTGTGATGTTTAAAAGAAAACATACGTAAAAGTACTTTGTGAATTGTAAAGTGCCTTGTAAATAAAAAGAGAGGTTGTATAAAATAATGAGAAGCTATGGAACCAGGTTTCTGGGGCTGTAATGTTGTCTAGCCTGTCACTATATATAAGCTACAAAACTAATAAAACTAATAATAATAAAAATCTATCACAAAGCCTATAGTAAGCTCAAGAACTTTAAGTCCTTTGAACAAAAACCATGGAACACATAGGTTATATGAAATGAAGTGGAAGACATAAAGTAGCCAGCACATAGCACATGATCAAAAAATATTAGTGATTTTGCACATGAATTAACACTGGATTAGGAAACAAACTATATTTTCCAAAAAGAATGGCCTTTGTCCAGAAAGAATTAGTACCTACTCTCCTCAAACTCTTCAACATAATCAAAGTGGAGGGAAAACTACCTAATTCATTCTATGAAGCCAACATCACCCTCATACCAAAACCAGGCAAAGATATTACAAAAAAAGAAAACTACAGACCAATCTCTCTAATGAATACAGATGCAAAAATCCTCAATAAAATTCTAGCAAATCGTATCCAACAACACATTAAAAGAATTATACATCATGACCAAGTAGGATTCATCCCAGGTATGCAAGGATGGTTCAACATAAGAAAATCAATTAATGTAATACACCATATCAACAAATCAAAGCAGAAAAATCACATGATCATCTCAATTGATGCAGAGAAGGCATGTGACAAGATTCAACATCCTTTCCTGCTGAAAACACTTCAAAAGATAGGAATACAAGGGAACTTCCTTAAAATGATAGAGGGAATATATGAAAAACCCACAGCTAATATCATCCTCAATGGGGAAAAATTGAAAACTTTCCCCCTAAGATCAGGAACAAGACAAGGATGTCCACTATCACCACTATTATTCAACATTGTGTTGGAAGTTCTAGCCAGAGCAATTAGGCAAGAAAAAGAAATACAAGGCATCAAAATTGGAAAGGAAGAAGTAAAACTATCACTGTTTGCAGACGATATGATACTATACGTAGAAAACCTGGAAAAATCCACAACAAAATTACTAGAGCTAATAAATGAGTACAGCAAAGTAGCAGGCTACAAGATCAACATTCAAAAATCTGTAGCTTTTCTATACACTAGTAATGAACAAGCTGAGGCGGAAATCAAGAAACGAATCCCATTTACAATCGCAACTAAAAGAATAAAATACCTAGGAATAAATTTAACCAAAGAGACAAAAAACCTATATAAAGAAAACTACAAAAAACTGCTAAAAGAAATCACAGAAGACCTAAATAGATGGAAGGGCATACCGTGTTCATGGATTGGAAGACTAAATATAATTAAGATGTCAATCCTACCTAAACTCATCTACAGATTCAATGCAACACCAATCAAAATCCCAACAACTTATTTTTCAGAAATAGAAAAACCAATAAGCAAATTTATCTGGAAGGGCAGGTTGCCCCGAATTGCTAAAAACATCTTGAGGAAAAAAAACGAAGCTGGAGGTCTAGCGATGCCGGACTTTAAGGCATATTATGAAGCCACAGTGGTCAAAACAGCATGGTATTGGCATAAAGATAGATATATCGACCAATGGAATCGAATAGAGTGCTCAGATATAGACCCTCTCATCTATGGACATTTGATCTTTGATAAGGCAGTCAAGCCAACTCACCTGGGACAGAACAGTCTCTTCAATAAATGGTGCCTAGAGAACTGGATATCCATAAGTAAAAGAATGAAAGAAGACCCGTATCTCACACCTTATATAAAAATTAACTCAAAATGGATCAAAGATCTAAACATTAGGTCTAAGACCATAAAACAGTTAGAGGAAAATGTAGGGAGATATCTTACAAATCTTACAACTGGAGGCGGTTTAATGGACCTTAAACCTAAAGCAAGAACACTGAAGAAAGAAATAAATAAATGGGAGCTCCTCAAAATTAAACACTTTTGTGCATCAAAGAACTTCATCAAGAAAGTAGAAAGACAGCCTACACAATGGGAGACAATATTTGGAAATGACATATCAGATAAAGGTCTAGTATCCAGAATTTATAAAGAGATTGTTCAACTCAACAACAAAAAGACAGCCAATCCAATTACAAAATGGGAAAAAGACTTGAACAGACACCTACCAGAAGAAGAAATACGGATGGCCAAGAGGCACATGAAGAGATGCTCAATGTCCCTGGCCATTAGAGAAATGCAAATCAAAACCACAATAAGATATCATCTCACACCCACCAGAATAGCCATTATCAACAAAACAGAAAATGACAAGTGCTGGAGAGGATGCCGAGAAAGAGGCACACTTATCCACTGTTGGTGGGAATGTCAAAGGGTGCAACCACTGTGGAAGGCAGTTTGGCGGTTCCTCAAAAAGCTGAATATAGAATTGCCATACGACCCAGCAATACCATTGCTGGGTATCTACTCAAAGGACTTAAGGGCAAAGACACAAACGGACATTTGCACACCAATGTTTATAGCAGCGTTATTTACAATTGCAAAGAGATGGAAACAGCCAATATGTCCATCAACAGAAGAATGGCTAAACAAACTGTGGTATATACATACGATGGAATATTATGCAGCTTTAAGACAAGATAAACTTATGAACCATGTAATAACATGGATGGACCTAGAGAATATTATGCCGAGTGAATCCAGCCAAAAACTAAAGGACAAATACTGTATGGTCCCACTGATGTGAATGGACATTCGAGAATAAACTTGAAATATGTCATTGGTAACAGAGTCCAGCAGGAGTTAGAAACAGGGTAAGACAATGGGTAATTGAAGCTGAAGGGATACAGACTGTGCAACAGGACTAGATACAAAAACTCAAAAATGGACAGCACGATAATACCTAATTGTAAAGTAATCATGTTAAAACACTGAATGAAGCTGCATCTGAGCTATAGGGTTTTTTTTGTTTTTGTTTGCTTGTTTGTTTGTTTGTCTGTTGTTGTTGTTTTTTACTATTATTACTACTTTTATTTCTTTTCTTTATATTAACATTTTGTATCTTTTTCTGTTGTGTTGCTAGTTCCTCTAAACCAATGCAAATGTACTAAGAAACGATGATCATGCATCTATGTGATGATGTTAAGAATTACTGAGTGCATATGTAGAATGGTATGATTTCTAAATGTTGTGTTAATTTCTTTTTTTTTTCTTTCCGTTAATAAAAAAAAAAAAAAAAGAATGGCCTTTGTAGCTAGAGACAGGTCATACTTCACATGCCTCTTCTCAGATGACATTAATCAGTTAAGATTTTGTTTCTTTATCATTTCAAATATTAGCTTCTAATAGATTTTCCAGGCCATCCTTTCAAGGACTTTATTTTATGATTCCATCATCTCTAAATCTCCTCACACCACAGGTCTAATCCTAGGAATAAAATTTTATGAAATCCAACAACTGTATCCTCTCTACTCTCATACTACCGGCAACTGAATATGAAGTGGTCATTTCTTCAAGGTGCTGAGTGAGAAGCCTCTGCTCTATGTGATTGAGTTGGTGATACTGTTGTTTGTGGGTAAAGGAAGCTTGCGTGAAAAAATCACACTTGTATAGGGAAGGGTAGAGCCAGAAGAGAGAGGAGCAAGGTGCTTATCTCAGAACTGGTTCTGGGAACCAAGATAGACTAGAGCAGAAGGCTGAAGACAGACTCAAGGAAGAAGAGGTGCTGACTAATAAAAGCAAGAAGTGGGTAGAACACAGTTCAATTTCTGACTTTAAAAAGCTCACACCTGCTTGTCTCTGTTGCTATAAATCTCAGAAAGTTATTCAGGAAAAGTAACCATTAAACACATTTATAAACAATAAGAATTAATCAACCTAATCTGAATTATTTGGTATTTATGCTATGTTTCTCTTGTACTGTCAGAATATCATGAGAAAAACTGGTTAAAAGCATAAAAACTATGTTTGACTTTTATACACCTAAAAGAAACAGGGGAATAACAAAAAAAAAGATTTAATAAATTATCATTAATCCATTAACTATATTTCTTAGGGAGCCTGTTTAATAATGGAATACTATCTCTCTTAGGGAAGAGAGACAGTAAAATGTGAGAACAGGGAGCTAAAACGCTCTTGTCCCACCATCATCTTCATGGAGATTCTAAGCCTATGTGTTCCATAGTTGTTGATCAAAGGACTTAAAGTTCTTGAGCATACTATAGGCTATGCACTATCCAAGACACAACAGAAAGAAAGAGAAGACAGGTGGTATTTTCAAGAAGCTCACAATTTCTTTAGAAGAAAAAACACACTTAACTAAGAAAAGTTTAGAGCTACAGGCAAGTACAGAATGCAAGGAAGGAGAATTTAAGAGTAGGTTTAACCATAAGTACATGGAAACTTGAATAGGCCATGAGATTTTGTAGGTTTCTTCAGAGTGATGCTCGGCAAAATCTTGGAGTGATTTGAACAGTGAATATAAAGAAGTGTTTGCAAAGTCCCCTGGGGGGAATGGCGCAAAGTGGAAAATTCAACTTCCACATTCGGAGAATTCCTGATATTCTCCCAAGCAGTGGGGACAACCAAATCAATAGGCTGAGCCCTCAATCTTGGGGTTTGTTCACATGAAACTTAACTCCGCAAAGGATAGGCTAAGCCTACTTAAAATCAGGCCTAAGGGTCACCCCCAGAGAACCTCTTTTATTGCTTAGATGTGGCCTATCTCTCTTTCAACCAATATGGCAAGCAAACTCACTACCCTCCCCCTGTCTATGTGGGACATGACTCCCAAGGGTGTAAACCTCCCTGGCAATGTGGGACAGAAATCCTAGAATGAGCTGGGACTCAGCATCAAGGGATTGAGAAAACCTTCTCAACCGAAAGGGGAAAGAGAGAAATGAGACAAAATAAAGTGTAAGTGGCTAAGAGATTTCAAACAGAGTCGAGAGGTTATCCTGGAGGTTATTCTTACACATTATACAGATATCATCTTTTTAGTTAAGGTGTAACAGAGAGGCTGGAAGGAAATGCTTGAAACTGTAGAGCTGTGTTTCAGTAGCCATGTTTCTTGAAGATGATTGTATAATGATATAGCTTTCGCAAAATGTGTGATTGTGAAAACCTTGTGTCTGATACTCTTTTATCTACAGTATGGACAGATGAGTAAAAACTATGGGTTAAAAATAAATAAATAATGGGGGAACAAAAGTTAAAATAAATTGAGTAGACTGAAATACTAGCGGATCAATGAAAGGGAGTGGTAAGGGGTATAGAAAAAAATAGAGGGAACAAAGGTTAAAATATATTGGGTAGATGAAAAAAAATAAAAATATATATTGGGTAGATGGAAATACCAGTGGTCAAATGAGAGGGAGGGGTAAGGGGTACGGTAAGTATGAGTTTTTTTCTTTTTATTTCTTTTTTCTGGAGTGATGTAAATGTTCTAAGAAATGATCATGGTGATGAAAATATGATCACAGTGATGAATATACAACTATGTGATGATACTGTGAGTCACTGATTATATACCAAGAATGGGATGTTCATATGTTAAGCACATTTGTGTTTGTATGTTGTTATGTTTTGTCAATTAAAAAAAAAAAGTTGGCAGAGATCTAGGCACTAGATCAAGATGGGACTGTAGGAGGCTGAGAAACAGTACTTGGTCACCTATTTAATCAAAGTGACAATAAAATAAAATATTTGGGAGGGAAAAAAAGAGTAGGTTTGACAATCCAGTTTTACTTAAGTAATTGTGGCTAAAACATGCTCCAGCTAAAAACATCCATGTTCAGGCAGCGCAATGCTTGCTCAGTGGCAGTATTTTCGCCTGCCATGCCAGAGACCCAGGTTCGATTCCCAGAGCCTGCTCATGTAAAAAAAAAAAACAAAAAAAAAAACCCATGCCTAACATATGATTTCGTAAGCACCAAACATTTTCAAGCCCATTTTTTCTAGCTATTTAACCCTCACAACAACTTGATAAGGTAAGATAATAAAATATCAAAATTAGTTATGAAGTAAGAATTAAAAAGGATGAGTAATTTGAACAAGGATTATTACAACAGTAGTCAAGCTGGAAATCAAACACAGGTCCAGCTAGCATTAAAAAGTCTATACTCTTAACCCCTTACACTAAGAGTACTCAAACTTTTTCGTCTCCGGACTCCCTTACACTCCTAAAAATTATGTGGGTTATATCTAGTCTTATTTACTATGAGAAATTAAAACTAAGAAATTTTCTAAATATATTATTTTGCAAAATAAGACAATGAACTGTATTTCTTATTATATTTCCACACAGGCTCAAGGAAATCTTCAGGATTTCAAAGTAATGGGGTTCACCATAATGAAGGTAGAGATTACAGCAAGTATAACCCAAGATAGCTTGGAAGAACATAATATGAATCTTGAAAACTGAGCTAATCAATGAAAAATCAAATATTTATACCCTAGCCCCAACTATCTCAGAAAACTATAGAAAATATTAGAATGTAAAATCACACATTCCATTAGCCCTGAAAGGAATTTCATCACACATCATGCAGTTCTGGAAAACACTGTATACTCATGAGAAAATGAGACAGAAAAAGGCAAATATACTTACTATTTTTATAAAAATACTGACTTTGCAGACCCATTAAAAAAGAATTCTGGGTACTTCCCTGGACCACACTTTGAGAACTACAGTTCCTCACCAACCTGGGTCATAGCACACATTTTTTAAATGGACAACAGAATATAATAGAAAAACATAATAGGTAAATATCATTTCCTGAAACTTGTGTTATAGTTATGTATATACAAGTATATGAGAGTACAAGGTCATAAAATAAAATGCATTTCCTACTGCATATCATTCAAAAAGTGTGACAAACACTACTACAAAACACTACTTTCTTAATCTATTGCCAAAACAAAACCCATACATACACACACAACCTATAATCTATCTATAGACTGAAAACTGAAAGTTTGTAATTAATAGGATACTCTCAACATGGAGGTAATTAAAGGTTTCAGGTAGATACAAAACAGCAGCACTTAGGTAGACAATGGTTCAAGTTGTAGATGGCTCTGTATCCTGGCAAAGGAAGGCCTGTATCTGGCAAACTGCAATAAATGGAAACAGCACAGCCTGTCTTTAACAGAAGCTCCACCCAGAGCCTTACCATAATCCATGACACCCAAAGTTCTCAACAATGGTCTCCCAGAGAGGCTTTACAAAGAGAGACGACTGATGGTAGTGAGAGAAACATCACTACCTGTCCTTTTCTATCAGAAATGAATTACAGAATTTTATTTCACAAAGAGTTTCTCTCCCAATTATACCAAAAGGAGACCTGATGAAAATTATCAGAGAAAAGGCAGTATTGCAGGGTTAAATTCAGTGATACACAACAATGGCATATATTTTTTTCTCTGATCTTATATCTTGTTATCAACATCCCTAAATTAGAAATCCTTCCATCTCCAAGGCTAGACCCAATCCCACTGTATTCCTCAAACTTCAGAAGTAAACTATTTTTTTTTTTTTTTTTTTTTTTTTTTTAAAGGAAAGACAGAGAGAAGGAAGGAAGGATAGAAGGAAGGAAGGAAGGAAGAAAGGGAAACATCTTTAAACATTTTCTTGTTTTATTGTATTCTGTTTCTCCGTTTTTGTTACATGGGCTGGGGCCGGGAATCGAACCGAGGTCCTCCGGCATAGCAGGCAAGCACTTTGCCCGCTGAGCCACCGCGGCCCGCCCCAGAAGTAAACTATTTTTCATCATTGTCTCCCCAGCATCTAGTACATCCTTGACTGATACAGACTCAAATATTTATTTATTACATGGTCAAAGCATCGTCCCACCGATTACTTACTAATTGCAAAGGGGTGGGGGGGGGAGTACCTTTCCAAAGGAGAGATCTCTTGGTTACCACCTTAATCTTAACCATCACTAACAGGGGTACAACCTAACATTGCGTACCTCCTGACAGGAAACCATTAGAAGTGCTACAACATCAAGAAGCATTCTTGCAGGTCAATTCTACCTAAATTGATTTACAGATTCGATGCAATACCAATTAAAATCCCAAAAACTTATTTTTCATAAATAGAAAAACCAATAACCAGAGTAACTAAAAGTATCCTGAGAAAAAAAAATGAAGTCGGAGGTCTCACGCTACCTGATTTTAAGGTGTATTATGAAGCTACAGTGATCAAAACAGCACGGTACTGGCATAAAGATAGATACATTGACCAATGGAATTGAACAGAGTGTTCAGATACAGACCCTCTCATCTATGGACAACTGATCTTTGATAAGGCAGTTAAGCCAACTCACCTGGGACAGAACAGTCTCTTCAATAAATGGTGCCTAGAGAACTGGTTATCCATATGCAAAAGAATGAAAAAGGACCCATATCTCACACCCCATACAAAAGTTAACTCAAAATGGATCAAAGACCTAAGACTTTAGATCTAAGACTACAAAACTGTTAGAAGAAAATGTAGGGAAATATCTTATAAATCTTGTACTTGGAGGCAGTTTTATAGACCTTACACCCAAAGCAAGAGCACTGAACAAAGAAAGAAAGAAAGAAAGGGGAACTCCTCAAAATTAAATACTTTTGCGCATCAAAGAACTTCATCAAGAAAGTAAAAAGACAGCCTACACAATGGGAGACAATATTTGGAAACAACATATCAGATAAAGGTCTAGTATCCAGAATTTATAAAGAGATTGTTCAACTCAACAACAAAAAGACAGACAATTCAATTACAAAATGAGCAAAATACTTGAACAGATGCTTCTCAGAAGAGGAAATACAAATGGCCAAAAGGCAATGAAGAGATGCTCAACTTCCCTGGCTAGTAGGGAAATGCAAATCAAAACCACAATGAGGTATCATCTCACACCCACCAGAATGGCCATTATCAACAAAACAGAAAATGACAAGTGCTGGAGAGGATGTAGAGAAAGGGGCACACTTATCCACTATGGACAGGAATGTCAAATGGTACAACCGCTGTGGAAGGCAGTTTGGCGGTTCCTCAAAAAGCTAAATATAGAATTGCCATATGACACGGCAATAACACTGCTAGGTATCTACTCAGAGAACATGAGGGCAAGGACACAAACGGACATTTGCACACCAATTTTTATAGCAGCATTATTTACAATTACCAAGAGATGGAAACAGCCAAAATGTCCATCAACAGACGAATGGCTAAACAAACTGTGGTTATACACACGATGGAATATTATGCAGCTTTAAGACAGAATAAAGTTATGAAGTATGTAAAAACATGGATGGACCTTAAGGACATTCTGCTGAGTGAGATTAGCCAGAAACAAAAGGACAAATACTGTATGGTCTCGCTGACATGAACTGACACTACTGAATAAACTTGGAGAATTTCATTGGTAACAGAGACCATCAGGAGAAATAGGGTAAGATATTAGGTAATTGGAGCTGAAGGGATACAGATTGTGCAACAGGACTGAATGTAAAAACTCAGAAATGGACAGCACAATACTACCTAACTGTAATACAACTGCGTTAAAACACTGAGTGAAGCTGAATGTGAAAATGATACAGGGAGGAGGGCTGGGGGCATAAATGAAATCAGAAAGAGACAATAAAGACTGAGATGGTATAATCTAGGAATGCCTAGAGTGTAGAATGTTAGTGACTAAATGTACAAATTTTAAAAATGTTCTTGCATGAGGAAGAACAAAGGAATGTCATTTCCGGAGGGTGCTGAAAATAGATGGTAATTAATATTTTAAAATTTCAACTTATGTGTGAGACTAAAGCAAAAAATGTTTATTTGGTACAAAATTTATAATTTGACTAGTACATTTCCTAATATAACTTATGTGGACAGCTTAATTGAACACCATAAGTACATGGAACCTTGAGGAGGACATGAGATTTTGCGGATTTGTCCAGAGTGATGCCCCGATAAATCCCAGAATGATTTGAACAGTGAATAAAAAAGTATTTGCAAAGTTTCCTTTGGGGAATGGTGAGAAAGTGGGAAAATTCAACTTCCCCAAGTTGAATTCTTGATATTCTCACAAGGCAGTGTGGACAACCAAATCAACAGGCTGAGCCTCCAGTCTTGCAGTTTACTCATATGAAACTTAACCCCACAAAGGATTGGCCAACCCTACTTAAAATCAGGCCTAAGAGTCACCCCCAGGAGAATCTCTTTTGTTGCTCAGATGTGGCCTCTCTCTCTAGTCAACACAACAAGCAAACGCACTGCCCTCCCGCTGTCTACGTGGGACATAACTCCCAGGGGTATGGACCTTCCTGGCAACGTGGGACAGAAATCCTAGAATGAGCTGAGACTCAGCATCAAGGGACTGAGAAAAACCCTAGAATGAGCTGAGATTCAGCTTCAAGGGATTAAGAAAAGCCCTAGAGTGAGCCGAGACTCAGTATTAAGGAATTGAAAAAACCTTCTCGACCAAAAGGGGGAAGAGTGAAATGAGACAAAGTGTCAATGCTTGAGTGATTCCAAACAGAGTCGACAGGTTATCCTGGAGGTTATTCTTATGCATTAAGTAGATATCACCTTGTTATTCATGATGTAATGTAGAGGCTGGAGGGAACTACCTGCAAATGTAGAGCTGTGTTCCAGTAGCCATGTTTCTTGAAGATGATTGTAGAATGATACAGCTTTCCCAATGTGAGATTGTGAAAACCTTGTGTCTGATGCTCCTTTTATCTACCTTGTCAACAGACGTGTAGAACATACGGAATAAAAATAAATAATAGGGGAAACAAATGTTAAAATAAATTTAGTTTGAAATGCTAGTGATCAATGAAAGGGAGGTAAAGGGTATAGTATGTATGAATTCTTTTCTGTTTTATTTCTTTTTCTGAATAGATGCAAATGTTCCAAGAAATGATTATGAAGATGAATATGCAACTATGCGATGATATTGTGAATTACTGATTATATATGTAGAACAGAATGATCAAAATAAGAATGTTTATGTTTGGAGTTTTTTGGTATTTAAAAAAAATTTTTTTAATTAAAAAAAAAAGAATTCTTGCTAAATGTTTAGCCTAAATCTAACCCTATAGACAAAATTTCCAGTGTACAAGATAAAGAGTTTAGAAAAACACCTTCAATTATACAATGAGGAAGCTAACCCAGAATGCAAGACACTTTAAAAGATAACTAAAACAGACTTCAAAAAATGTCACAAAAACAAAATATGGGGGGGTCTGTTTGGAGCAAACAAATTTTTTCTGGAAAAGTTCACAGAGTAAATATTTTAGGCTTTGAGGGCCATACAATCTCTATCACAACTATTCAACTCTGCCACTGCAGCATGAAAGCAATTACAGACAATACGTAAATGAATAAACATGGATGTATTCCACTAAAATTTTATTTATGGACACTGAAATTTGAATTTCATTTAATTTTCTTATATCATGAAAACTATTCTGCTTTTGATTTTTTTCAACCATTTAAAAATGTAAAAACCAAAGAACTAAAAATGGGTATTCAAACACAAACTTGTACATGATTATTCACAGCAGCAATAGCCACAACAGTCAAAAGGTAGAAACAAATGTCAACCAACTGATGAACAGAAAAACACAGCATGCTGTGTGTATGTGTTTGTGTGTGTGTGTATTTAAACGCCAAATAATTCAACTATCAAAAGGAATGAAGTACTGATATATGCGGCCATATGTACACTAAAAACATTACGCTAAGTGAATGCCAGACCCAAAAGGCCACATACCTTATGATTCCATTTGTATGAAACATTCAGAATAAATAAATTCATAGTGACTAGAAAGCAGACTGGTGGTTGCCAGGGGCTGATGGGGGGTAGGCAGAAAGGGGAGCGACCACTTCCTTTTGGGGTGATTAAAAAGTCTCAGAATGGGTGGTGCAGTGGTGGCTCAGCAGGCAGAATTTTCATCTGCCATACCGGAGACCGGGTTCGATTCCCAGTGCCTGTCCATGTTAAAAAAAAAAAAAGTCTTGGAATAGGTATGGACAGATGAGTAGAAAAAATAATAAGGACAAAATATAAATAAACAATAGGGGGACAGAGAACCCCTCTTTTGTTGCTCACATATGGCCTATCTCTCTCTCTCTCAGCCAACATGGCAAGCAAACTCACTGCCCTCCCCCTTCTCTATGTGGGACATGACTCCAAGGGTTGTAAACCTCCTTGGCAAGGTAGGACAGAAATCCTAGAACAAGCTGGGACTCAGCATCAAGGGATTGAGAAAAACTTCTTGACCGAAAGGGGAAAGAGAGAACTGAGACAAAATAAAGTGTCAGTGGCTGAGAGATTTCAAACAGAGTTGAGAAGTTATCCTGGAGGTTATTCTTACGCATTAAACAGATATTCCCTTTTTAGTTTATGGTGTACTGGAGTGGCTAGAGGAAAGTACCTGAAACTGCAAAGATGTGTTCCAATAGCCATGTTTCTTTTTTTTTTTTTCTTCTAAAACAATTTTATTGTGGTAACATCCTGAGTACTTTTGGTTTTTTTTAAATTTATTTATTAATTAAAAAAAAGACAAAATAAAACAACATACATAAGCAGTAATTCACAATATCATCACTTAGTTGCATATTCATCATTTCTTAGAACATTTGCATTAATTCAGAAAAAGAAAAAAAAGACAATAGAAAAAGAAATAAAACGAATACAGGAAAGGAAAAAAAAAAGATTATACCTCCAGTAGCCATGTTTCTTGAAGATGATTGTATAATGCTATAGCTTTTGCAATGTGATTCTGTGACTGTGAAAACCTTGTGTCTGATGCTCCTTTTAGCTACAGTATGGACAGATGAGTAAAAAATATGGGTTAAAAATAAATAAATAGGGGGAACAAAATATAAATTGAGTAGATTGAAATACTAGTGGCCAATGAAAGGGAGTATAAGGGGTATGGCATGTATGAGTTTTTTCTTTTTTCTTTCTTTTGCTGGAGAGATGCAAATGTTCAAAAAAATGATCAATGGTGATGAATACACAACTATGTGATGATATTGTGAGCCACGGACTGTAACCATGTCAAGAATATTTATATGTCAAGAATGTTTTGTTTGTTGTTTATAATAAAAAATATTTTAAAAATAAAATATAAAAATAAAAAAATACGGGGAGATAAAAGGTAAAAATTGGGTAGCTTGAAATACTGTAGGTCAATGAGAGGGAAGGGTAAGGGGTACTGGATGTATGAGGTTTTTTTTTTTTCCTAGACTGATACAAATGTTCTAAAAATGATCACGGCAAAAAATACATAGCTATGTGATGATATTGTGAGCCACCAATTACATAACATGGTAGGTTGTACATGTATGGATATTTCTCAATAAAAATATTTTTTTAAAGGAAGAAAAACCAACTTGTTCCTGTAAATATAGGTAGTAAAATGGAAAATCCAAGACTCAAATACAAGTCTATTCTACTCTAAAGACAGTACTTTCTAAATATGTTAATATATTATAAATTTGTATTTAACCCCTAAAAAAAAAAGAAGAGGGCATATATGAATAAAGGAGTGGAGAAACATGGAAAAAAAAAGTCCTAGAACAAGACAAAGGAATGGTTCCATATTTTCAAATGGGGAACTAAATATGGTTTAGTGGTAAATTTTATTGCGTGAATTTTACCTCAATTAAAAAAAATGAAATAGGAAAAAAATGTAAAAATCATTCTTATCTAGAAGGTTATACAAAAGTAGACGGCTAGCCAAATCTGGCATACAGATTTGCTGACCTCTATTCTAGACTGAAAGAGACAAAAGAGTCACCGTCAAACACAAAGCATTGAATCTGGGATTGAAAACAGTCAGAAAAAGAGCTATAGCAAGTTATTTAGGACATCTGGGAAAAACTGAATAGTATATATTATGGAATTATTATAATTTTCTTATTTATGACAACAACAGATGTTTGGTAAAATCATACCCTTATTCTTAAGAGAAGCATGCTGAAATATTTAGGGACAGCATGTCATGAGGCATGCAAATTACTTTCAAATAATTCAGCTAAAAATAAGTACAGAAATAAATGTGGCAAAAAAGTTTTTCAACATTTGGGGGCTCCAGGTGAAGGATATAAAGCTGTTGATTACATACTAGTCATTCAGCTCTTCTGTGCTTGAACTTGTTGAAAATTAAAAAGTTGGGGGGAAAATATATTACACGAATACAGAAAACTGGTTCTAGACAGCTAAACACAAAGTTTGATGGCAATGTAAACTTAATTCCCCCCATTCCTTGGGAGTGAAGGCTTATAAGAACTGGGTTAAGGAATACATCTGATTCAAGGATAATTTCTGGGACAGAAAAGCATCACTATTCCAAGGACAGGCTTAACGAGGTAGGGGAGATTGGTAGCACTAGTTCCTTAGGGACATAGGTGTAAAAAGGCATCATCAGTACCACAAGAGGAATTTCTGAAAAGTAACATACACACAAATACACAATATGGCACTGTAACCCTATAGTCCCACTGACTATACAATTAAAAATGCTTGCTTTCCCCCAGCAAAAAAAAAAAAACAAAAAACCTGACAAAGTTAAATGATAGCTTAGACATTCTTATTGAATTTGAAATCACCCAAGTTCTATGGAATGACCCATTTGAAATTCTACAGCAAAAAAATAAGAAGTACTCATCCCTCATGCAGGCTGTTACAGGCCAGCAGGGGTCCAAAGGAACTATAATGGAGCCACATACGTCATTTTACATTTTCTATTAGCCATATTCTATTTTATTAATTTTATTCATGCACACTCCACATCAACACTAAACATACACTGGGAATCTACTCAAAGGACTTAAGGGCAAAGACACAAATGGACATCTGCACACCAATGTTTATAGCAGCGTTATTTACAATTGCAAAGAGATGGAAACAGCCAAAACGTCCATCAACAGACGAGTGGCTAAACAAATTGTGGTATATACATACGATGGAATATTATGCAGCTTTAAGACAGGATAAACTTATGAAGCATGTAATAACACTAAACATACATATGCCCACCTCTTTTCTCCTCCCATGCTCTGGTAATATATAATTTACTTACTGTCTGCAAATTTGCTATTTCTAGACATCTCCTTTAAGCGACTACATGCAATATTTGTCCTTATGTGTCTTACATCACTGAATGTAATGTTTTCAAGATTCTTTCATGTTGCAGAAGTTCTATGTCTCAGAACTTCACTCTTTCTTATGGCCAAAAATATTCTATTGTGTGCAGGTACCATATTTTGTTTATCCATTAATTTGTTGATAGACACATCCATTAACTTGTTGATAGACACTTAGGTTGTTTCTACCTTTTGGCTACTGTGAATAATGCTTCTATAAACATTAGCGTATAAATATCTGAGACCTTGCTTTCACTGTCTTTGGGTTATGCCTAGAAATGAGATTGCCAGGTGATATGATAATTGAATATTTAACTTTTTTTGGGGGGGTGAAAGGTCCAGGAATCGAACCCGAGTCTCTCTCATGAAAGGCAAGTATTCTACCACTGAATCATGTGTGCACCTGCGTATTTAACTTTCTAAGGAATTACCATATTGCTTTCCACAGTAGCCACACCATTTTACATTCCCACCAAAAATGCACTAGCGTCCTAATGGGTCATTATGTTAAGCATCTTTTCATACTGGCCATTTTATTTTCTTTGGGAAAATGTCTATTCCAGTCTTTTGCCGACTTTCAAACTGGGTTCTTTTAATTCCTGAGTTGTAAGGGTTCTTAACATATTCTAGATATTAAGCCCTTATCTAATGGTTTCCGACTATATCCTTCCATGCTGTAGGTTGTCTTTTCCTTTCTTCATTTGGTGCTTTGATGTACAAAAGTTTTAAATTTTGACAAAGTAGAATTACCTACTGTTTCTTTTACTGCTCAAGTTTTTGATGTTGTCCCTAAGAATCCATTGCCTAACATTATGTCCTGAAGATCTGTCTCCGCATTATCTTCTAGAAGTTACATAGTTTTAGCTCTTATTTGTAGGTCTTTAACCAATTTTGAGTTAATTTTTGCTTATGGTGTCAAATGTATGGGTCCACTTTCATTCTTTTATGCATATCTAGTTATCTCAACACCATTTGTTGAAGAGACTATTCTATCCTCATTGAGTACAGTTAGCAACCCTATCAAAAACCAGTTGGCCAGAGATGTGTGTGGGTCTATTTCTAACTTTGAAATCTGTTCTATTGGGGCTATATGTCTGTCTTTGTGCCAGTAACACATATTTTGATTAGTGTAGCTTTGTAGTACAATCTGAAAATGGGAAGTGTAAGACCCCCAACTTTGTTCTTTTTCAAAATTGTTTGGCTTTTCAGGGACCCTTGCAGCTCTATTTCTATTTCTGCAAAAAAGGTTGCTGGAAATTTAATAGGGACTGTACTGAATTTGTAGATCACTTTGGGTAATATTGGCTTAACTATATTAAGTTTTTCCATCTATGAACATCATATTTTCTAAAGGTAAAATTAATTTTAATAATATATTTTACTTAACCCAGTAAATAATTTCAAATATAATCAATATCATTTCAACATGCAATCAATATAAAAAGTTATTGAGATATTTTACATTGTTTTTTCATATCTTTCAAAATCTGTTGTAGGGCAGGCAACGGTGGCTCAGCAGGAGAAGTTCTCCACATTACAAGTACTCAAAACCCACATGTGGCTAGTGGCTACCATAGTGGACATCACAGCTCTTAGGCTGTGAAGCAGCAGAAGAAACAAAGGTTAGAAAATGAGCTACCAAGAAAGCAGCTAAATATATGTATATAAATCTCCCAGAACAACACATACTGAAATTTTTATGTATTTTTGATAGGAAACCAACAAGTTCCAAACTCTCCAATCAAAGGAGATTATGACTTTGGGTTGGGAAGTTCTGTCATTTGACCTTCACCAGTAGGTTCAGTCTGAGGACTAGGATGAAAGAAGAGGAGCTGAATTTTATGCTCCACTTTCCATTCCCCGGAACTGGTTAAAAATAGCGTCTTTTAATATCTTGACATTTTCCTATGTATATTTAACACACTGTCCCTATAGTTTTGTCCAACTGACCTCTAATTTCCCAGAGAATAGAGATCATACCAAATCTATAGTCTTGAACTCTTAGATTTCTGCTCCCAAAGTGACTAAGGCCCTTCATCTTGATATTCCCTTACTTTATTTTTTTTTAAAATTCTTTCAATTTTTAGGAGAACTAAAGTCACTTCAAGATCAATCTCTGACCCTAAGTGTCCTGAGATTCACTTCCCAACAAGTACATATTACAAAGAAATAAAAACCAAACACCATAAGTAACTACAAAAATAATTTACAGGATGGTACGACGATGGCGCAGTGGCAGAGTTCTCAACTGCCATGCCAGAGACCCAGGTTCAATTCCTGGTGCCTGCCCAAGCAAAAATAATAATAATAATAATAATAATTTACACATACTTGACCATCAATGATAAACAAATGATAGTTGCAATTCTTCTTCCCTATTACCTATCCCAACCTTCCCCCTCATTCTCTCTCTTGCACCAACAGGTGGTGACAAACTTTCGTATTAATAGAAAAGGAAACATCAATTCTTATTAGTCAGACTAACAAATGTTGACCCCTAGTTGTAGAATAAACCTTGACACAGTGAATTTCCTGACTTCTGATCTACTTATTGACCAGAAAAGCTAAGGGTTACTTCAAAGCTAAATGGCTAACGCTATGTTTCTTCTTTCTTCTAGAATTTTCCCAGTGATTAAACCTTTTTGGGTCCATAGAGAATTCTATAATTTAGTCCAAAATCTGCCACTACATAACAAACTGTTGTATTTTTTAATCCTCTAGTTATATTGAAACTGTAAAATACATATTCTAATAATAATTGTAAAACTTACAAAATTTCTAAATTATCGTTTAAAATTTTTGACCTATAAAGTAGAAAATGCAGGTGTGTGTGTACATGCAAGCACACACAAGTGTGTAATATAAAAGCAAAGCGAAAAGACATGAAAGGATAAGCTAACTAATAAAATGGTTATCTCTGGGGAAGGGATTAGGATTCAGAAACCTCAAAGGACTCTTTACCCTTATCTATAATATTTTAATTTTATAAAATAATGCGTTTGTGTATTATGTGTATAATTTAAAATCAGATTTGAAATATTTAAAACTGGTTATATAAAATAATAAGTTTTGAGAATTTTAACAGATACTATCTATTCAACATTCAATGTTTGCAGAGCCATCTACATTCATGACTCCACTGGTTCATACCTCATTGAACTCCTCATTGGGAGTAGGTACTGTTACTCCCAATTTAGAAATGAGTAAACTGAGACTCAGAGTGGTTAAGAAGTGCCCTTTTTAAGGTCACTCAAGTGTTGGGGCCTGGTGGAAACTCCAAAACCACACTAAAGAAAATCCAAAGAATTCAGCACACTGGTCACAGCCCTACTAAAGGAATATTCACTTGATTCAGTAGTAAACAGAAAATACTTTTTTTAACTTTTGCCATTATTAGAGAGCTCCAAGAAAAAAAAAAAACCTGCTTATTTATCCTTCAATCTTAATAAATGAAGCAGAATGAACATATTCTGGTATTTCTTGATTGGTATACTATGCCCTAAATTGGCTTACAATATCCCAAACCTACAGAAAGTTTAAGAAATTGAAGTAGATTAGTAGTGTTAAGTCATGACCAATTCCTACCCAAAAGTTGCTCCTCTGGTTAATTCTAGGCAAAGTGCAGAATACAATTTCAGCAAGGCTGCACATTAGGGTTATGGATTGTTTATTTCTGTTAGGAGGAAATTGTGGCCTATAATTTCAGCTTTATCTGAAAAAAAAAAAAAATCATTTTCCTAAAGGGCAATGACAGTAATAAATCCTCATACTGACTATAAGTAATCTGGCAAAGATGGTAAGTTAATCAATGTACATATATTCAGTCAGTTTACCTTACCACTAGAAGATCAGCTAAAGAAGTCTTGCTGCAAGAATTGCTCATGTAAAGGCATATGTAGTCTCCCCGGAGAGATCCCTTGAGCCTTGAAATTATTTTTCCTTCCTACTTTAACAAGGTACAGTTATTAGGTTCACTGACTGCTGATATTCAGTGAAAGTCGTATCTTTTAAAACCTGACCTTTCCCAGGACAGCATAACAGATCCGGTTAAGCCTGGATGAAATATAAGCAAGGCTTATCTCTACTCTCCTATACTACATCTTCAACAACAGCGTTTGTTTCAAGTTGATTACATACTCTGAATTTATATAGCAGACACTCATAAATCTTAGTTCTGCTTCAAATTCCATCTTCTTTTCTGGCTATTTATATCTAGTTCAGGAAATGTGAACTGCTTTTACAGTGCGGTTCCCTGGTCCTAGTACCAGAGGGAGCAGAGTAGTCTTTACCCATGTACTAGAAGCATGTATGCCTGGCCCAATCTCTTTTGTGGAGCCCGAGGGGCTGAACCGAGATACTCATCTCAGGCTTGCTGTCCCTGGGCGTCCATTCATGTAGAAGGCAGCCTATAGAGCTCTCCCACAGAAAACTGTGGGTGAATAGTCAAATCTTGGCTAACAGTCAAATCAAGGGAATGCTGGTTGTAAGGCATACAGTACAATGCCCAGGACCACGAGTAAACGGTTTCCAAGGGAAAAGGGAGGATCTCTGTCAACAGAGGAAATTCTGGGGCCACAGCACATGCTAAGATGCAGGAGCAGAAAGGGTTAGGGAGGCCCCTACACTTTGTCCTGAGGCTGCTCTCTAAACTCACTGTGTGGATAAGCTCTGAAGGAGAACACTTGCACAAGTCAATCTGCAAAGACTGAGAAAGACTTTTTTGTTGTTGTTGTTACCTCCTGGCATTCAATGAGGTTCTATCATAGCACTAGCTAGATATAAACTTAAAGAACAGATAGCTCAAACTCTAAATTCTGGAGATAACACATTAATATATCCAAATATTCCAGTTTCAACAAAAGATAATAAAACATAAAAACAAACAAATAAACAAACAAACAAAAAAAACCAGGAAGAGATGGACTAGACAAAGGAGAAGATTAAAACATTAGAAACCTTCAGTGTGGAGAACCTGACCTGGGACATACCAGACAATCACTTTTTTTTTTTTTTTTTAATTAACGGAAAGAAAGAAAAAAAGAAAAATAAAAAAAAGAAATTAACACAACATTTAGAAATCACAGACAATCACTTTTAAAAAGAAATTTTTAAAATTATAGATGAATACAAAGATGATATCAACAGAGAAGTGGAAATTACAAAAAGGAACCAAACAGAGCTGAAGAGCACAGGAGCAAAAATTTTTAATTCCCTAGATGGTTTAAATATCTAGAAAACTAGAGTTGGCAGAAGAATGAATCAGTGAACATGAACATAAAACAACTGATACCATCCAATCTTAGGAGCAGAAAGAAGAATGAAGAGAAGTGAGCAGAGCCAGAGGAACCTGTGGGATACCATCAAGCATAACAATACACATATCGTGAGAATCCTAGAAGGAGATAAAAGAGAGAGGGGCAAAGAGAATATTCAAAGAAACAATGGTTAAAAATGTCTCAAATTTAATGAAAGACATGAATATACACATTCAAAAACTCAATGAACACCAAACTCAAATCGATCAACACCATGACATACTGTAATCAAATTATGAAATGTCAAAGATAATTTTTTTTTTTTGCCAGAGAATTTTGAAAGCCATAAGAGAGAAGCAACATGTCACATACAAGAAAGCCTCAATAAGATTAAATGCTGGTTTCTCACTGGAAACCATGGAGGCAAAAAGGCAATGGGATGGCATATATAAAGTGCTGAAAGCAGAAAATTGCCAACCAAGAATTGGGGAGGAGGGGGGAGAATTAAGACATTCCCAGATAACAAAAAGCTAGAGAACTTCATCATCACTAAACCTGCCCTATAAGAGATGCAAGAGAGCTCTGCAGACTGAAAGAAAAGGACAACTGACTGAAGCCACATGAAGAAATAAATCTCTCAGGTAAGAGTAATGAGTAAACATAGATGCCAGTACCATTGTATGTTTAGTTTGTAACTCCATTTTTTATTTCCTACAGGATCTAAAAGGCAAATGCATAAAATGTAATGATAAATCAGTGGTTTGGGACTCATAAAAACATATAATTTATGACAATAGCTACATAAAACTGGGGGGATGGAGGGGTACAGGAAAACAGTTTGTATATACAATTGAAGTTAAGTTGGTATCAAAGCAAACGAAACTGTTACAGATTTAGGATGTTGAACTTAAGCCCCACAGAATATGCAAGCTCATCGAGGTAGAAAGTAGAGCACAGGTTGCCAGTTGTTGGGGCAAGAGGAATAGAGAGAGTAATGGCACAGGGTTTCTGTTCAGGGATATGGGAAAATTTTAGTAATGCAGCGTGGTGAGAATATTGCAACACTGTGAATGTGATTAATCCCACTGAATGGTGTGCTTTGGAGTAGTTGAAATGGGAAAGTTTATGTTATATATTTGTTTCCACAACTTAAAAAAAACACAAAAGCAATTATAGAGACAATGACAACTAATTCAATATGTGATCCTGGATGGGATCTAACAAAGGAGGATAAAAAGCTCAAAAGGACATTACTAGGATATATAAAAGACTGGAATATAGACTGTAAGCTTTCTATAAGTGTTAAATTTCTTAGATTTTGATAATTGCACTTCACTTGTTAAACAAGTGAATGTCCCTGTGAATGAAACATAAATGGCATATTAAGTGTTCGAGAAACATGATTTATGCAACTTATACTCAACTGTTCAGAAAATGGATATGACAGACAGACGGAAGGATAGAATGATATGGCAAAGGTGTCAAAATGTTAAAAATTGGTGGAACTGGGTATCTGTGGGTTAGAGTATGTTGGAGTTCTCTGTATGGGGTTTGTATTATTTTTACAACTGTTCATTAAGTTGGAAAATATTTTTAAAAATTTAAATATTAAGAGCAAATTAAGAATCTTATCTTCATATTAAACCACAGCATTTCCTCTCATTAATGGCACCACCCTTCACCAACAACTCAAGCCAAAAACTCAAGAGACATCCTTCTCTCCAAGAAAATGTAATAATAGGGTCACTATGTCCCATCAACTGTGCCGAAATGACTCGACTCATTTCTCCTCCATCTTCATTCTTGTTGGCAAGGCTTTAGCTATCACCTCTTTCTAAGCTATTATAATAAATTCTTATCTCATTTCTGGCCTCTGCATTCTTCCCTCACTAGTATATTCTCCACAATACCTTCAAGAGCAATCTTTCTGAAGTAGAAATATGATCAAGTCTCCCTCATGTTTATAGTTCCTCCAATATCTCCCCATTACTTACTAGATAAAGTTCAAACTTAACATGTCTCACATTTTTCACATCTCAGACTCCCTTCCATTCTTATGTTCCAGTAATAGTGAATTACTGGTAACGCTGTTTTGAGCTTGCAATGCTGCTTCATATTTCTTTGCCTTTGGACATGCAGGTACCTCTCTGCTCGGAATTTCCTTCTTCACTCCCTAGCCCAATCTTCCAACAACCAACTTAATATTAATAGTTACCGCCTCTTTGAAGACTTTCTTCACTCCTTCAACACTCCTTCCTTTTTCTTACATCTGTACTTTACACCAATTAAACGTCATTTATCACTGTAGAACAATTAATTTGTTTACATGGCTTCTCTTATCAGACAATGAGGACAGGGTACAATGAAGACATTTTTATATATACAGCACATTTATTAAACACCAAAGGTATAGTCAACAATATTTGTTGAATAAATGAATGTGCAAAAGACCAAAAAGAACAAAGCCTCTGAATCGACAATTCCTGTATATATAGTTAATAGATATTCATAGTTAGAAAAGTTTTGAAAAAAGAAAATTATAATAATTTAAGAAGGGGGAAAAAAGCAGCTTCTGTGTAAGAAAAGACCAAAGAAAATAGGTTTCTTCAATTTAGGAAGTCTGAGAAAGGTCACAACTAAAGGTATAAGGTAAATGGAGCAAACATGGTATTGTTGACCACGCAGCATTACTGCATCTTTAAAAAAAAAGTTCTTATTAGGAAATTTGTTTCCAAAAGGTTCTCTTTACTTACAACAAATAGTAAATTTAAAATCAAAGTTTTAAGCCAAAACAAAGGTGAAGAGGCCTTATAAAAGCACCTAGCATAATGCCAAGCACAAAATAAGTATGTGATATATGTTAACTATTATCATGGCTGCCATCAGTGAAGTATACAACTCCCTCAAAAGGAAGTAGGTCAATATCAGCATTAATCAGTATTTTTCAGTCCACAAAGGCAACCTGTATGTCTTAGGTTATCACTGAGGCAAACACTGCAAAAGAAAGCTTCCCGGTAGAGGAGGTAAGCAAGTATATATACATCTGTTGCTGCAAAAAGTAACCTTCATTTAAAAAAAACAAAAATGTTTCTTATTGTTCAATATAACATATATACAAAGAAAGGAAAGAAAAAACAATGATTTTCAAAGTACACTTCAACAAGTAGATAAAGAACAGATTTCAGAGTCTGTTATGTATTACCATTTCACTATTTCAGATTTTTCATCTAGCTACTCCAAAAACACTACCTCCATTTTTTCTATACTTCCTATTCTGCCATTAACAATCGTTCAAGTCTGCCAAAGGCCTGTACTTTCCTTAACCAATCACTCTGAGAAATTTCCACTGGAAGAACACCATGTATATGTGTTATATGCATATAAAAATTATAAATACACACATATACAATTCTGCTTGATGCATGCAGCATTAAGAAGCAGTCTCCCAAAACTTCTGAATGTACTTCTTCTCATTCAAGGACACTCTGCCTCTATCAGAAGGGGCTTAGAAAAATGTCAGCAAATTCAACTGGTAGGAAACACAAAGAAAATTTTTTTAAATACCTTTAAGCTGTGAAGTTAGAAATTAAGGTAGTTAATTCTAGCTTTATTTCAGTTTTATTTCGTTTTCTTTTTTTTTTCTGTTTTGAACCAACAGAAAAGAGAAAAACTTAAAATTATTCCAGGGGTTCTCAAACTTCACCATGTAGTAGAATCACCTAGAAGGCTTATTAAAACACAGATGCTGTGTCCCTCTATCAAAGTTTCTGACTCTGTAGGCTTGGAGTAGGACTGGAGAATCTGCATTTCTAACAAGGATGTTGATGGTCTGGGGAAAACACTTTGAGAACTGGTTTAAATGATTAAAACGGAGAAGGACCTTTCAGATGAATAAAATAAAGCTTAAGGTTCTTTACAGTGTTAGGGTTCTGTTATTATGTTATATATATTTAACATACTTTTAATGCATTAAATGTTTTTTATTCAATAGACATTATTGAGCACTTGAAGAAGACATGTTCCTTTCTTAAAGAACTTTATTTTGAGTGAATGGAAATCATGGTTAAATAACTACAACATAAGGTGACCAGTCTCACAACAGAAATGCATATCAAGTATCTTGAGCATGTAACAAGAAAATTCAAGAGAAAGACTACTTCTGGGGGCACCAGAGGATAATTAGGAGTTTTCCAAGAAGGCAGAATGGGACAGGAGGGAGTGTGTTTTAGATATGCACATTCACCGAAATATCCATTACACATCTACTATAGACTAGGCACTGTATCAAGCAGGAGTATAAAATGATAAGAAAAGACACCATAGAAGACTTTAATGATGCCTACACCCTAACAGGGAAATAGAAAATCAAATTATAATCCAAGTAAATACAAAACTGCAAGCCATGCTCTTATATCAAGAGAATTTAAAACAGGAGATATGACCTAGTCAAAGGACTGCTTTCTTGTGAAAGGACCAGTGATAAGGTATGAAAGGATGGTACACCTCAGCATTTTACACAGCATATTCAAATGTCCTTCACAGAAGGAGAACTTTTGCAGCAAGGAATAGTATTTGCAAATACAATTACTAATAATGGATATTTTTGTCTCCTAAGTTGTTTTTTAATAGCTGAAAAATGTGTGTATTTGTGTGTGTGTGAAAGGGTGGCGTGAGATGTCTTAGTAGGTCAGTACTCAACTCTGCAAGGCAAAAGAACTCTCAAATGCCTTTTAGTGACAGTGTATACGCATGCTGTTATCCAGGGGACCCTGTATCTTGATATCAAAGAATCAAGGGGAACCAAACATTTTGAAAGTAGCCTGGTGAGCACGGTATGAGAGCAAGGGTAACTGTACGGCATCAAAGGACATGAATAGTCTGTTTCTAGTGGGACAATCAGATATGGCAAATTCTTGAACTTTGACTCCCCTTCTCTAACTCTTTTCTGACTACCACCCTTCTGATAATTATAGTCTTACTTTCAGCACATAATCATAGAACAGAGTAACTTCATTTCATTAGATCCTACTTTGACTCCATGAAACCATACATTTATTTAGTTAACCAACCAGGAATTTTAGAATCTCTATGATGTAAATGGTACTGTGCAGATATAGACCATGGAAGAGTCATGCCCTGCCCTCAAGCAGCATATAATCTAGACATGAATAGACTTTCTATCTTATTACAGTAAGATATTAAAAGGTAGAAAGAAAAGCTCTTAAAATTTAGAAGGATATAAAGATTATAATTATAAAAATTGAAAGGACTCAGAAAAGAGGTTTCTGATTCTGCAGTACATGGGCTTCAAAGAATGAGAATTAGGATATACAGGAAAAAACAAGGAGGTAATTTGGTTTGGGTGAAACAGAGCAAAAATATAAAGCTGTAAAACTAAAGTGAAAAGAACTCCTACAACTCAACAACAAAAAAAAGCAAATAACCCAACTGAAAAATGGGCAAAGGACCTGAATAAACAATTCTCCAAAGAAGATATAAAAATGGCCAATATGCACATGAAAAAATGTTCAATATCATTAGTCATTAGGGAAATGAAAATCATATTGAGATACCACTAAATAGGATGGCTATAACAACAACAACAAAAAAAAAAACACAGAAAACAAATGTTGATGAGGATGTAGAGAAACTGGAGCCCTCATACATTGCTGGCAGGAAAGTATAATTCGTGGAATTATGGAAAACAATTTGGCACTGCCTCAAAAATTCAACACAGAATTACCATATGACCTAGCAATTCTACTCGTAGGTATATATGCCCCAAATGAAGATGGACTCAAGCAGACCTTATACACCAATGTTCATAGTAGCATTATTAACAATAGCCGAAAGGTGAGGACAACCTAAGTGTCCATCAAGGGAGGAATGGTAGAACAAACTTAGATATACTCCATACAAGGGAATATTATTCAATCATAAAAAAGGAATGAAGTCCTGAAAGATGGTGCACAGATAAACCTTGAAAACATCAAACTAAGTGAAAGAAGCCAGACACAAAGGCCATTTGTATAAAACATTAAGCGGTAAATTCATAGAGTCAGAAAGCAGACTGGTGGTTGCAAGGGGCTAGGGGGAGGAGGGAATGGGAAGGCACTGTTTAATGAGTACAAGATTTCCTTCTGAGGTGATTAAAATGTCTTGGAACAAGAGGTGATGGTTGTACAACATTGCGAATGTAATTGATGCTAACTGGATTGTAGACCTAAAATGCGTACATATTTTGTGTTATACATATTTTGTCTTATACATATTTTACCACAATAAATTTTGTTATACATATTTACCACAATAAAATTTTGGGTTATACATATTTTATCACAATAAAAACTAAAACTAAATTTTTCTTTTAAATGTTAACAAGTCAATTGTAGCTTAATACCAGGCTAAGGAGTTTGTGCCTAAAATGGCAAAACCTTCAAATGCTAATCAAACATTTACAAACTATTTCCAAAAAGTGAGTTTTACTTTCACTATTCTACATGTAAAAAAATTAAAGTGCACCAAGTTTAAGTAACTTGTCCAAGATCACAAAGCTTATAAACTGAAATTCTGAGCCAGGTCTCATTAGATCCTGTCTTCGTCCCACACCAACACTGACTCTACAGAGCGGGAAAGTCACTGAGGATGGGAATGACACAATCAGAACCTTAGAGGCACAATATTAAATAATGGATGATCAGATGGTTCTTAGGCCAGGTAAGTCCTGAAACTCAGAGAGGGTAGCCTCTCCAAGAACATCAATCAGCTTCACCCCCCATCTCATACTGTTGAGACACCTTTTCAACATGAAAAAAGTAAGAACGGGCACAACCCAAATATCCCTAAAGACTGAGAGAAGGATCAAAGGAGGAAGAGTCGTAACAGAGAAGTTAGGATTTAACAAATGAATATGACTACTGAAACAGTGCATTGATATTTCTTCTTAGTCTCCAGTATCTGGGGCAGCTATAAGGAAAAACCTGAAATTGTGGAACTGTAGCCCATACCAAACGTTGAAATCTGTTCTATAACTACTTGTTAAAATGTACTTTGAAATTCATTGTTTTTTTGTATATATATTATATTTCACAATTTTTTTAAAAAAGGCATAATGGAAGAAATACCCAAAAAGAAAATCTAAAGAAAAGGCTACTATAATAGTGTAGATTAAGGGTCAGAACAAGGAGCAGCAGTGTGAACTACAAGGAAATGAATATTTGAAATCTAGCAGGACACAGCAACTGATTAAATATAGGGGATAATAAAGTAGGAGGAGCCATACTTGATAATACCATTAACACAGAAATGCAGTGGTCGTTCCCATCTTAGAACAAAATAGAATTAAAACAGAAAAAAACAAAAAACGTTCTCTAGACCCTACACATTAACTTTTAGCTATGACTCCCTACCCCTTTCAGCCAAACTTCTCTAAACTGTTTTCATTTACTGTCTCTATTTAATCATACATTTAGTCCATTCCTAAATTCCACTAAGTCCCCTGATGCTTAAAATCACCAATAACTTCTTAGTTGACAAACTCAAAGGGAATTCCATTCTCGGAATACTCAGGCTCTATGCAGCATCCACTCTAGGTGACCACTCCCTCCCTCCTTGAAACACTATTAGTATAAAGTGGTGGTTAAGAATACAAACTAAAGCTACACAGCCTGAGTCCAAAACCCAACTTTTATCAAGTGGTGATCTTGTGTAAGTTATATATTACTCTTTTTGCCTCACTTTCCTCTTCTACAAAATAGAGACAATAAAAGAACCTACTTAATAGAGTTACAGGCATTAAATAAGTAAAAACAGACAAAAGCTTCGAAGAGTACCTCATGCACAGCAAGTACTACACAGTTAGTTCCCTGGCTTCATGACATCATTCTCCTAAGATTTTCCTCCTACTTTCCTGGCATCTCCTTCCCACTCCTCTTTGCAGGCCACTCCATGTCTACCCAAATTTCAATTATCTTATATATGCCAATCAGCCCCTCCTGGGGTTCAGAATCATACACAATAGTTCTACTGGGATGTGTCATAGGTACCTTACACTCAACCCGTCCAAACTTACTCAAAACTGAATTTATGTACCACTCCTCAACCCTCAACTCTGCTCTTCCGTAAGTGTGCACTATCTCAATAAAAGGACTATACCACAACCCACTCACATGAGAGAAATTTATGAGTCTCACATATTTCTTAAAACTATTTCTTCCTCAATTCTTCTGCCAGCACTCTCAACCATACTACCATCATTATCTTACCTAAATCACTGGAGTAGCCTACTAACTAGTCTCTACAGATCAATTATTGCCTCTCCCTGATCCTTTCTCTATATTGCAGCCATTGATATTAGCCCATCATATCATTCTTCTGCTTAACTTCAGTGGCTCCCATTGCCTTCAGGATAAAGCCCTACTTTACCTGACCCCTGTCTACCTTGAAAAGATTCTTCCCTCTATTTCTCTCAGTTACATTGGCCTTTTGTTTTTTTGTTGTTTATTTGGTTCCTCAAACATGTCAAATTCATTCCAACCTCAGGGTCTTTGCACATGCTAATTCTTCTGTTTGAAAATTTCTTGTCTTCCTCTTTGCTTGGTTACCTCCTTCTCATCTTCATGTCTCTGATTTAAATTATGAGGAAAAGTATTCCTTATGTCTCCTCCCACTCCTGAAATCTAGATTAAGTGACTCTCTTACACACTCTCACTGCATCCTGTATTTTCCTTTGTACCTCTTAGAGGAACTATAATTAGCATTACTAGTTTTGCTTAATGTATGATTTCCCCATCAAACCATAAGCTCCATGACAAAAGGATCATATATATATATCTTGACCATCACTGTGCCCCAAGGACCTTGCATGGTATCTGCACATGTGTGCTTAGTGATATTTTCTCATTCCCACCTTAGGGCTTTGCATTAGCTGGTGGCTCTCCTAGAACTCTTTTGACCTGTTTCCCTGAGGCCTTGAACTTCACACACTGATCCTCATCACTCAGGTCTCAATACAAAATGACATCTTCGCAGAGGGCTTATACTGACCACCTAATCTCTATGCAGTGATCCCCACCCTACAAATATCTTACAACCCTCCTAATTTCTTCAAACCATTCAGCACTATCTGAAATCATATTACTTATAAGCCCTAAAAAAGCAAGTCCAAATAAAGTGTCTGTATGCCAATAAAGTCAAAGAAGAGGCAATACAGCTTAGTAGGCTCAAGCACCAGGCTGTCTACTTTGAATCCTTAGCTACCCTGGAAAAGTTACTTAACTTCACTATGCTTCAGTTTCTAAACCTATAAAAGGAGAATCACAGAACCTACTTTGAAGGGTTGTTCAGAATTCAATTAATTAATATATGTATAAGTGCTCAGAAGAGTACCAAGCACATAGTATGCTCTTGATTAATGTGTGCTATTATTATCATCCATCAGATTGGGTTTGTTTTCAAGTTTCAAATACACAGTGTGACTTTTCTTCCACCTTATCCACCTGTAAAGGGCCACCATGTACAATCACACAGACTATGCCACTCATAATTCCAGGGGCATTTCTCACAGAGATTAAGATATATGAATGAAATCTTCTGGAATTGCCCAACATAGCAACACTGTCCCCAATTTCTGTCACCCTCAGAATTGTGTTAACAGGATTAAAAGACACAAGAGATACAGAAGTGCTTTGGAAACTGTAAAAGTACTATAAAATAATGATACTTAAGAATGTATATTCTCTTAAGGTCACTGTCAGAAACAAGATTGGGTCAAAGAGACTATTTCACCCCGACACAAAAGCATTCTGTGATCTAGGGATAAAAAGAGATGGACTAAGGTTGGGAGTTACCATGAATTCACACTAAGGGGAACATCAGCTCATGCGGTAGTTAGTTCTCAGGAACGGTTGTGGGGTATTCATCTACAGAACCAAAACATTATTTCAGAAGTTGAAGAGCAACACCACAGCTTATACCTCATTTCTCTATCCTTTAATGAGAATATCAAAAGGAAATCTCTTGCTAAAAACCCACCGATCTCAAAACACTAAGGTTACCCAACTAAGTTCAACTTAGGAGATATTAAAAGGAGTAATAAGGCAGTGTGCAAATGAAATGTGCCATGATCATGAAGTTAGTTGGGGGTGGGGGGAGTTTTGTGTTTTCTCTGAGAAATACAATCTGAGGTTGATTTTTTTTCCTTTAATTATTTATTTTTAGTGGTAGTAAAGTATAATAACACAAACATCATTTTAGCTGTCTTAAGTGGACGAGTCTTTGACATTTAGAACAATGACAAGACCATGGAACTTCCACCACCATCTATTTCTAGGCTGTTTTCATCATCACAAACCCAAACTCACATCCATTTAGCAATAACCCCCATTCCCTTCCTGCCACCCCTTGGTAACCACTATTCTATTTCTGTTGTCTGTGAATTTGCTTATTCTAAGTATTTCGTGTAAGAGAAATCATATAATGTTTGTCCTCATGTGACTGGCTTCTTTCATTCAATGTTATGTCTTCGAGGTTTATCCACGTCCTAGCTTATGCCAGCACTTTACTTCTTTTTGTAGCTGAAGATATTCCATGGTATGGAGGTTACATTTTGTTTATCTGTTCCTCTGTTGATGGACACTTGGGTTGCTTCCACCTTTTGTCGACTATGAATAATGGTGTGATGAACACTGGTGTGCAAATATCTGTTGAGTCCCTGCTTTCAACTTTTCTATGAGTAGGACTGCCAGGTAATACAGTAATTCTGTGTTCAACTTTCTGAGGAACCACTAAATCTTACACAGTGGCTTACCATCTTACATTCTCACGAACAGTTCACGAGGGTTCCTGTTTCTCTATATCCTTGCCAATGCTTATTTTCAGTCTTGTTAAGAATAGTCTGAGGCTGACTTTGACATGTTTTGTGTTAGATTTAAAACTACGCGATGAACAGCAGAAAATAAGGACAGAAATATAGTTTGATAGAACCTATCTAATATCCCTTTAAGTTAGGCTTTTCAATCTGGGCATTATCAACACTTTGTACCAGACGATTCTTTGATGTGGGAGCTGTCCTGTGCATTCAAGGATATCTAGCAGTTAAATACCAGTAGCAATTTCCTAGTCTGACAATCAAAAAATGTCTCCAGATGTTGTCAGATGTTCCTCAGGGGGCAAAATCACTCAGAACTGAAAACCCTTTCTTTTAAATGAATCTGCTAACATCTCCAACTGTAAAACATTCACCCACTTTCTCTTTTCCCTTTCAAAAACTTGTTCCCCCTCTTGTCTTCCTAGTAACCCAGAGCCTTCGTTCTTTTGGCTTTGCCTCCAGAATCCAAAATCACTTAGTCCACCCCCTCAAAGTCAGTTCAGTGCTCTTATTCAAAGCCACAGTTAGTGAGAGTAAACACTAGACCTCAGGGCTCAGGATCTCCAGTCAAGAATGCTGTCTATCACAACATACTGCTATCCAGACAGTCATCAAGATGTATCAGTTCTTCACTGCTCTGTGTGCTTCTATCTCCTCCTTTCCATTTCTACTACCTACCTCCTAGAGCAATCCACAAACTTTTGCATGGATCAGAATCACCTGGCTTGTTGAAACACAGATTTCTGTGTCCCAATCCCAAAGTTTCTCATTCAGTAAGGCTGAGGTGGATCTAAGAATCAGCATTTATCATGTTTCCATATAATGCCAATGATGCAGCAAGTAATGGGACAACATTTTGAGAGTCACTGCCCCAAAATTCAGGTATCTATTGTCTTAAAAGGAAAACTATTTCAGGGTGCACGGGTTTCAGTGGTAGGATGCTTGCCCTCCATGCAGAAGATACAGGTTTGATTCCTGGACCATGAACCCCACCCCCCCACCCCTCAAAAAAGGTAAACTATTTCAATATTCTTCTAGACACCTTCATGACCTGAAACTCCAGAATTATCACCCCAAAAACACCACTCAGATCAAATTATCTGTTCTATTCAGACTCGGCAGGTGAATTCATGGCCCTACCCTCTAGGTGGGCATAAATCTCCCTGGCAACTTGCGGCAGAAAATTCGGGATGATCCAGGACCTGACATCAAGGGATTGAGAAAGCCTTCTTGACCAAAAGGGGGAAGAGAGATATGAAACAGAATGAAGTTTCAGTGGCTGAGAGATTTCAAACGGTTCTGGAGATTATTCTTATGCATTATACAGATATCCCTTTTTAGTTTATGGTCTATTGGCATGGCAGGAGGGAAGTACCTGAAACTATATAAGCTATGTTCCAGTAGCCTTGATTCTTTAAGATGAATGTTTAAAAATATAACTTTTACAATGTGACTGTGTGACTGTGAAAATCTTGTGTGTGATGTTCCTTTTATCCAGGGTATGGACAGATGAGTAAAAAATGAATAAAAATAAATAAATAATAGGGAAGACAAAGGGTAGAATAAATTGGGTAGAACGAAATACTAGCGGTCAATGAGGCAGGGGTAAGGGATATGGTATGTATGAGTTTTTTTCTTTTTTTATTTCTTTTTCTGCAATAATTTTTAGTGCACTGATTCTCAAAAATGGTAATGGTCATGACTACACAACTAGGTGATGGTACTGTAAGCCACTGACTGTACAACATGTCTGGAATATATCTATGTGAAGATTTGTGAATAAAAAAAAAAGCTAGAACTTCTAATGGCTCAATATCATAGGCTTTCAAAGTTGTTTAAAATCAGTTTCTAACATTATCAATAGTACCTCCCAAAACAAATTTATTGCCACCTTACTAATCTACCAGATATCCTCAAAATAGGCTATTAGGCTTCCCACTCCATACTAAAATTTATATTATCTTTTTTCTATTGAAAGGCCAACCTCTTTTCTCCTCCTCTCTAACTACCTGGAAGAGGCTTTTCCCACTGTATGTGCCAAAACCACTGGTTTGATCTCTATTTGCTACTTTTTATCTTTATACTTTAAGTCTTTACCAAGTACTTAGAGAAAAAAAATCTAAAATTTAAACTAGAAAACAATGATGTGAGTGACATACATAAGCTATAGATAAAAGGCTTGACATACAAACACACTGCACAAATACTGTTACGTTGTTTTAATAGACTAAGTGCAATAAATTCAAAGTTCACAAAAGAAAGACTGCACCAATTTTTTAAAACATGACCAAACACAGGCTATCAAATATTTGTAGCTATCACATTTAAGATGTTTAGTGATCATCTTTTAGGGAAGAGATTTTAAAACAGCCTCAAAGAACAGTACGCAGTCTACAACTTGCTATAGTAAGAGTGGGTATCAAAGAGACAGAAGATGAGAGAAGAAACATGGAATTTGGAGTTAAGGCACCTAAATTCAAGGTCTGGTTCCACCCCTTACCTAATCTCACCTTTAGCAAGTCATGGCCCCTCCCAGAGCCACTGTTTCCATAAAAAAAAAAAAATTTAAGATTTAAAACTTAAAAGAGTAAATATTGTATGATCTCATTTAGAAAATACTTATAAGAAAACTGGGGTTTTACAATGTAGCCCCAGTTTTCTTATAGCAGTCACATTTAGCCAAGAATGGTAATTGTTATTTCTGATTTTTGAGGGGCTGTTTTATATACCTATAATCTAGTATTTAGAGATAAGAATGATCTAGACGATCAGGTTGGGATTAAGGTAATTCAGAATACAGAGGTAATAAAGACACTGCCTATATTTTAGAATTTACCTACTCTTTGAGACCAAAGGAAGAAAGTTTCATTATGTCCAGAACCTAAATTTTCTGTAGCACATAATCTAATTCAATCTGTCTGGATAGATCATTTAAACAATTCAAACACAGGGAGCCCAGAATAAGAATGAGAGCCTTCAGTACTTTTTTATTATCCCTTTAAAATAGTCTAGGATGTTTCCAGGCATTACAATATTCTATACGGGATTAAAGGACCTCTTTCTTATTCTGTGCTCCCTGTGTTTCAGTTATTCAAATGAGCTATACAGATAGACTGAATTAGATTATGCACTACAGAACATTTCAATTCCAGATCAAATAAACCTTTCTTTCATTGGTCTGAAAGAGTATGTGTGGTTCTAAAATATAGACACTTGTCTTCCTTAAAAAAAAAAAAAAAAAAAAAAAAAGAATGAGAGCCTTTAATCCTGTATAGCTTAATGTAATGCCTGAATACATCCCAGAGTACATTAAGCAGATAATCAAAAAGTATTGGCAAAGTCCCTTGAGGGATGGGAGAAAAATTATGGAACTATTAAACTTTACCGCCAGGGAAAGCCGAGATACTGTGCCAAACATTAGGGACTCCCAAATCAATAGGCTAAGCCCTTGATCTTGAGGCTTGCTCTTGTGAAACTTCGCAGTGGAGAAGCTTAGCCTACTTATAGGTATGCATAAGAGTTACTTTCAAAGGACCTCTTTTGTTGCTCAGATGTGGCCTCTTTCTCTCTTTCTGCAAGCGAAACATTGCCCTTTCCCTATATGGGACATGACATCCAGGAATGAAAGCCTACCTGGGGGCAGGGGAAATGACCCCCAGGAATGAGCCTGGCGCTGGCACTGTGGGATCAACAATGCCATCCTGACCAAAAGGGGGAAAAGAGGTGTAAAAACTAAGGTATCAGTAGCTGAAAGAATTCAAACAGATTTGAGAGGCTACACTGGAGGTCACCCTTAGGAATGTTTCAGTTAGACACTGCTACCTCTCATAACTTGCCAAATCCCAACCAAAATCATTCCTGCCAATCCTAAAGAATACCTAGAGCATTACATAAGATTCTACAAAGGTTCCATACACAAGGGTAACTTTCCAAAACATACAACCTCCAGATGGGTCCCTGGACCAGATAAGTCCTTAAACGCAGAGGGGCCAGCCCTTCCAGAATATCAACTAGTTCCATCACCCTATCCATATTATCAATAGCCCCTTCCCACATGAAAAAGTTAGAATGGGCATACCCCAAATATCCCTAAAGAATAGGAGAAAGATCAAAGGTAATGGTGGAGGTACACTGAGAAGGTCGGGTTTAACAAAAGAGTATGAGTGCTGAATCATTATACTGATATTTCTTTTAGCCTCCAGTACACCTTAGAGCAGCTAGAAATAAAAACCTAAAATTGTGGAACTGTAAACCATACCAAACTCTGAAATCTGTTCTCCAACTAATTGTTGGGATGTACTTTGAAATTCACTGCTTTTATGTATATGTTATCTAAAGAGAAGGAGGAGTGTAATAGAGCACATAGGATTTAACAAATGAGTATGACTGCTGAATCATTATATTGATATTTCTGTTGGTCTCCAGTGTCTTGGAGCAGCTAAAAGAAAAGAAAAAATCAAGAAACTGTAACCCATACCAAACTTTAAAATCTGTTCTCTAACTACTTGTTAAAATATACTTGGAAATGTATTGCTTTTTTGTATATGTGCTATAAATTATCAATTAAAAAATACAAACTAGACCATTGTTCTAAAGCACACAACAACATGGATAAACTTTGAGGACATTATGTTGAGTGAAATAAGTCAGACACAAAAGGACAAATATTGTATGATCTCACTAATATGAACTAATTGTAATATATAAAGTTACAGACATAAATCTAGAATATAGGTAACTAGGAGATAGAATGAGGCTAGAGAATAAGGCACAGCTGCTTAAGATGTACAGAATTTTTAACTAGGTTGAACTTAAATGTTTGGAAATGGACAGAGGTGATGGTAGCATATTACTGTGAATATAATTAACAGTGCTGCTT
The DNA here is from genome assembly GCF_023851605.1 of Tamandua tetradactyla. Taxonomy (NCBI): domain Eukaryota; kingdom Metazoa; phylum Chordata; class Mammalia; order Pilosa; family Myrmecophagidae; genus Tamandua; species Tamandua tetradactyla. The sequence continues at coordinate 7,270,126 of NC_135335.1, forward strand.
TGTGTGCAAATATAATTGAAAGAGGATGTTTAGTCATGTAGGCCACCAGAAGGAAAGCTAAAAGTTAAAACTTAGGCATGTATAATACAGTGAATCTTGCAGTGAACAATGAGTGTGATTAAAAGAACAAATATTTTAAAAAAAGTTCTTTCATGCACTAGAACAAATGTATGACACTACTACAAGGAGTTAATAATAAAGTGGTATATGGGAAAAAATGTACCTACTGCAAACTATCTACTAGAGTTAACAGTACTATCTTAATATTCTTTCATCAACAGTAACAAATGTACCACATCAATACTAGGGATCAGTAAGAGGGGGTAATTAGGGGTATGGGATGTTTGGGGTTTTCTTTTTCTTTTTTCTTATTTGGAGTAATGAAAATGTTCTAAAACTGATTGCAGTGATGAATGCACAACTAAGCAATGATACTGTGAGTCACTGATTGCATATTTTGGATGGACCATATGGTGTGTAATATATCTCAATAAAATTGCATTTAAAAAAAAACTATACCATCAGATGGTAGTGAGAGCAGCACAACACTGTGAATGCAATTAACACCACTGAATTGTATACTTAAAGGGGTAAAAATGGAAATTTTATGTTGTATATATTGCTATAATAAAAAAAACACTATGCTATAGTTTTGAGAATAAGGTAATGTAAATGTAGATGAAATACCCTAGCCTAGCACTTGGAATATAATAATTGTTTTCTGAATTTTAAACTTTGTTGATGTGAAAGCACAATGCAAAAAAAAGTATTATCCCAAAAATGAGATAAACAGAGGAAATCGATGCAACCTGATTAAGGGTGTTCATTTCCTAAAAGGAAAAATATAAAAGAACATAAAATAAGTAAAGTATGTACAGTAAAACTATCAATTCCCTGTCTTAATGTCCCAAATCCCAAGACAAAAGAGAAACACAAACTCTATCACTTACAACTTCACTGTTTTAAGGTTGTCTACTGGTCAGCAAAAACTTTGATGAAGAGGGTTTAGCCAGGGATTAGAGACATAGGAGAGCTTGGAATCCAGGCTGAACTTTTAAAATCAAGTAGACATTTTTGATTTCTTCTAAACGGCCCAAATAATATAAATGTACTCATATGGCATGTGCGCCAAGCAGAAACTTTTTATTTGCTCTTACCTATTCTGCAATACCCCACTACCGAGGTATCTTGCTCCCTACTGTACAAAAAACTTTCCTCCATTCTAGTGGGTCTAGTGGTCACTCAAGAAAAGTAGTAGAAAAAAAAACAACTTTCAACAATATCAAAACCTCCAGAGCATTTTCTGTATGACAGGCACTATTCTAAGCATCTAGTATACAGTATAAACAAAAACAAAGTTCCCGTTCTTCTGAAGCTGACATCCTAGTGGTGAGATATACACAAAACAAACGAACATCAGTTCTCAGCGCTCAGCAAAATTAAACAAGCAAAAGTGATAGGGCTTAAATATAATTGTCATTCTTGGTCCCCAAAATATAGCTTACTGTGTTAGAGTGATGTGTAAGAAGAAAGAATTAGCTCCCTCATTACCTGCATTTTCAATCATCTAAAGCCCGGCAAAAAACTTTCCTACATCATCAGGAAGGGGGATGCAACAATCAGAATGGTATACACCTCCACCAACAAAGAATGAAGACTAAGTCTAACGAATTAATTATAATTAAGTGAATTAAACAAGTGCAGACTACTTATCATTTTTTTCTAGTTGTTAATAATGTGATACTTTCATGCTAAGAAAAATAAAATGACTTAAAATCAGAATTTCACTTTGCCTAATCTATTTGCAGTCAGAAAGACCTTAAAGCAGGGTCCATTCAGTGGGATTGTTTGTAAAGAGATAATCTGGTAACTGTTGCTGAATCTGGGCAGTTTCAAGGAGAACCTTGAAAGAAAAGAAAGGTAGGAATATCACAGGACTTCAATGTCCCCCATTCCTTTCAACAAATAAATGACTTAACTATTTCAGAGAGAATCATACCTAAGGCATGTTAATAGAATTGAACATATGACAGCATAATAACATCCTTTAGAAAATCACTTAACCTCATCATCAAGACTGACAAGCAAACTGAATTCTCAAGTAAATCAACATCTCCTTCAGATAGGTGACTTAGGTGAATCTGAGAGAAAAAAATACTCAGTTTACACAGCTCCTTTTATTCTGAAATGTATTGTCTTTATTTTCTTTTACAATGATCTGGCAAGTTAAGTTGTTTCTACAATTGCCTTCAGCGTGGGGCTAGTAGATTTTTTCCATACGAATATAACTATATGTGCAACATACTATACAAGCTGGAGGCAGATATTATAATCCAGTATATACATTAAAACATATAACAAAAGTCATCTTTTCCAGTAAAAATGAAACAAGTTTCATGTTAAAACTAAAGGCAATCATACTACATAGTATAAAGATTTTAATTTAAGCATCTACTTTAGATGCACATTATTTGCCTTTGATTTTCTATGCAATAGGTAAGGATTACTAACTAAGGATTGGTGTGGTCTGAAAGCCTAAAAGGCCACCAATTATAACTGCTTTGGACCTGACACTTCAGTTTACATTAAAGTTTGGTAGGCAGACTGCCACTCATATAAGCAGCCAACGTGTTCTTAAGAAATTGTGAGATATTGTGCCGAACATCCCCATTAAGTGAGTGAGTACTGTTATACACAGTGATAAAAATACAAAACTACCACAACACTGGCTCCCGAAACCAAATCTATGAGAAAAAGATCCATCCTTAGTACCCATCAAGTGTCTCTCAGTAAGGCCTTACAGTTAAATTTATTAGATACACCGAAATAAATCATCTTTACCACAGGACAAACAAATATGCATCCAGTCACAAAAATGAAGCATCTATCCTATTCCACTTGAAAACCATGTCAGGTATATAAACTTGTCCTGGAGGTCTGATTTTGTTCTGGCAATCTATACACAAAGATACAAATGTTTGCGCACACACACACACACACACACACATATACACTATTTCTTAAAAATCTACATCTTGTTTAAGAAAAGCCAAACAGTGTTCACCTACCCTTGTCATTTCCTGGCTGTTCAGTATAACCTCAGCACTGAAAAATTAGTATTCTAGTTCCAAGAAGTAGAACATATCCCAAATATACCCATGCATACCACCTTCAAAGGTCCAATTCTCTTCCACATGTAATAAATACATGATTAATAAAGTTTAGCAAAAGACAAGCCAGTTTGTTTTTTCGCTCTTTCAGATTTTTAAAAAATGGCTTGCACAAAGATTTTATAAACATATCAAAATTTGCTTTACCGATTCAGCCCATGCACTTGGAAGAGCTACATCAGCAAAAACATTAAAAGGATCTATTATTCATAAGACCACAACTTTTTTAAAAAAATGAAAGGTAAAGGGTTTCAATAAAAAAGTTACTCTCATTCCAAAATGAGTTTGGATTCAGACATTTAATAATGACATTATGTTTTCTTCCCCAAGAGGCTAACTTGAAGGTATGTCTCAGAGGGGTGATCATTTAAGTTTTATCTTCTAACAACAAGGAACAGTCAGTAACACTATAATACAATGTGCTAGAGGATTCAATTCAATTTGACAATATTTATTGCATAGGATGACACAAACTTTAACCACTAAGCCAAATTAATAAATCTGTTGTTTTAACACTCTTTCAAACTTTAAGTTCGTCGACCAGTAATTTCAAAACCAGAAATTCCATACTTTGATCTATTTTAAAGGCATACAAAAGTGTTAAAACAATATAATTAACTACTAAAAAATTATTATAACCCTTGAAAGACAAGAAAAAAATGGAAAAGAGCTTCTTTACTTAATGTAAGTTCCTCATCTTGCCTTTATGTTAGTCTTAGAACTCCTTTGCTCAAATAAGATCTAACTTACTCAACAGAGAATTCTGTAATATGAGCACTCACCACATACATAGGATGAGCTTATGGAAGAACTTTTTTAGGCAGGCTGACACTCAAACAAGACGCTAACATGCTCTTATATCAAGTTATATTATGGAAAGGATTTATACTTGGGATAACAATTTTGCCACGTAGTCTTAGAAAGGAAAAAAGAGACATCAGTCACTCTTAACTTCAAGATTATTACTCAAAATTCTAAGTAAGAAAGAGCCCCATATATGTGATACATTGTACTATACAACACTGCTATAGCATATATAATAATAACAAGAGCATATTAAGCCAAAGGAAAAAATACACTTCTGAAAATAAAAGCGTTAATGTGTGCAACAGGTAGCAATCACCTTACAATTTAAAAATACATTAGCGGGACAGAAGTTACAGGTTCCTTAGATTTCCTTACTACTACTACCCTACCTTGTTAAAAAATGTGGAAACTCATGCTTGTTGAAAGACTAGATCCTAAGATCCCTTAGATGCCTATATAGCAGCTCAACAAATTTACACATTTGGCAAGATAAAAACGAATTCCATAAGCAGTAACTACAGGAAAGGAGTTTTACAGCAACCTCTCTCTTTCTATTCTCAAAGAAAAGTTCAATTTCAGAAATATTAAAATAAAAAATTCTAAACATACAAAATTTCATGATTGATTTATTTTAGTTTTAAGAGTCTGAGACAAAGAATCACAAAACTCAACATAAGGACTGGGAGGCAAGAGGCAAACCTCTGAAATAATGTTCATCAGAACATATGCCTAATTAATATACTTGCCAATACACTCCAAATAAGTCACATTAGAAAAAAATTATTTTAAGTAGCGTTTCTGCAAAAGGAGTGGAGGGCATCAGAAAATGCAAGACTCAAGGGAATGATTCTTTTTTTCTCCAAACTCAATCTAAAACACAGAGCCAAATAAAGTCACCGTAAGTTTCGTTAGTAACCTTCCTGGACTTTCAGTTCAGCAAATTTCACATAATACACACAATTTTGTGCTTTCCTCATTTCCCACTCTACAAACAGAAGTTCAAAATTCTGAAATGAATGCATGGTGAACATATTAATAAAGCTCTCTTTGACTAAGGAAAACAAAAATCAAATTCTTAACTGAAACAACAACAAACAAATTCTTAAACTCCCAATAGGGAAACCCTAAGAGGAAAGGGAGGGCCTAAAGTAGCAAGTATTCCATATGCACATTCAAGACAGTACCCTCCAAATCATTACTATTTAAAAATTTATTTCAACAAGATATCTCATACACCTCCCCCAAAATACAGAACTTTATCAGCACCCAGTATTCTACTTCTTCTCAAGCCCCTACCCCACCAACCCTCTACACCTACTAAAGAATTAACTTAAAAAAATAATAATCCACAGTTCTAGTCTCTAGCTCAGAGTCACAAATCCTGGCACAACATAATCTAAATATTATACAGACTACCCTTCCTCAAACAGGTTTGCCCCTTACATCTATGTTCTAATCCCTTTTATTACAATACCAGTACTGCCAAATTAGGTTGCAATCCACAAAATCTTTTGATCTACAATGGGTTGCTATAAAAACCAAATGATATTCATACGCCTTCCCTCCTCCTCTGGTGCAAAGGAGAACCATCTGAAAAGTTTTAATCACAGCTTCATAAATGGAAACAAAATAATTATTTGCTTCAAAATAAAAAAAAAAAATTTTTTTTAATAAAACATTTGAGAAGAAAATACTAACCAATCTCTGGCTGTAACGAATCCTTTCTTCTTCGGGTTCCATTTCTCACTCTTCTGTTGAAATTACTATAAAGAGACCACTCCAGCTGCCTTCCTCTTCCTCCTTAGGAACCAGAATGTAATGCTAAAGAATAATGACATGAGCAAAGATGAGGACTCACCCTAAAACTTATCCTTTCTTTTCAAAGAAAGGAGTATTTAAGATACTTTTAATTAAAGACTCCCGAAGAAATGAGGTTCCACTTCAGGAGTTCGGGACCTTGCTCTTGTGCAAGTGGTTCCATGTCATGATCAACAGTAATGACCACATTACAACTGTCCAAGGCCTAGGCAAAACGAGATGCTGGTTTCAGTTCCTTGTGGAGGAGCAACACCACTTGTTTCTCCCCACAGGATTACAATCAAGCAAGGCTCCCTTACATAGCAGCATCAGAAAAAGAAAAAAAGAAAAAAAAAAAGCCCAGGACTTTTTATGTCTAGAAAGCTGACCAGGTGAACCATACACTGAACTAATCCAGATCCCAACCAAATTAGTTCTATCTCATTGGTAATCAGAAACTGGGGGGCATAGGGGCGCACGACAGACTATATGAACAGAAAAAACTGGGTTTAGAGAAAGACTACAAAACAACATCCCACACCCCTCTAGTAAAGCCATACATAATCGTCGCCTTCGTTCCTAAACTCCACGGATCCTTCATTCCCAAATCCACCCTCCACCCAACACGATTGTGTACAACTCTGGAACAAATTTAAGAAAGTCGCAAACCAGGGGCAAAAATACCATCTACTCCTTTTGAGTAAAGTAATAAAATAAACGATTCGATCTATGGATACGGGTCAAATACATATTTTCCAAAAATAAAAAGCCGGTTTGCACGACGGTCAACCCTTAACACCAAAAAAGGGTTTCCCTTTTTTCCAAATATTCTCATGGATAATGGCTTCCATAGGTAATGCAGATTTTTTCTTTTTTGTAACTACATTATGGCCACGTTAACAGCATCCTTTCAAAACTGCTACGAGACCAAAGGACCCGATGACAGAGTTTGCAAGATCAGTTCAGAGCAGAGCTCTCCTGGAGGAAGCCCTCGGCCGAAGTAAGGAGGGAAACCCTGTTTGCACCCCCTTAGCTAAGAGCGCAGTCAAGGCCAGAGAGGGAAAAAAGGCAGAGCTCGCCCGGGTCCCCCAGGGAAAGGCATTTCAACGATTCCCCCATCGGAAAAGAAATAGAAACTTTACATTAAGTCTTCAGATAACACAGCGAATCAAACTTCGAAATGGGGGGTGCGGGGGTAGGGGGAGTCTCACCGGGGATTTTGCCGTTTAGTTCTTGTCCGAGAAGTAAAAAGATTCCAAAAACTGAGAGGAAAAATTAAATCCCAAATGTCGTCTTCGGTTTTTGCCGTGGATCAACCCAGTATCCAGAGAGGGTCAGAACGACCCAGAACGGAGAGGAAATAGTTGCTGAATAAAACCTCCTCTTCCAGCTTTGGAGACCCGGAGTCGGAGGCGTCAAGAGAGGGGAGCACGACCCCTCCGCGCCAAGTCCGGGACGCCCCCGCCTCCCCCGGGCCGGCGGTCAGAAGCCCGAGCCAGAGCCCCGGGCCAGCTCGGCCGCGGGAAGCGCCCTCCTTGCCGTGCCCTCCGCGAGCAGCCGCCCGGCCGTCTCCCGGAGCCCGAGAGCCGCAGCCGATCAGCTGAGACCAGCCGCCCCGAGGCTCCCCGCGCCGCCCCGGCCCCCCGGAACGCGGGCCCCGGCCCCGGGGGGCGGAGAGGGCGGGAGCGGCGCGCCGCGCCGGGCTGGGGGCCCCGGATCCCCTCGCGTCTCCCCCTCAGCCCGGGCTCCGCGCTGCGGGACGAGCCCCCAGGCTACTCCCCAGTCGCAGAGGAGGGATTCCGGGGGATGGGCCCCCTGGCGTTGCCCCTCCTCCCGGAGCGCCCCCTGCCCAGGATAGACAGAGCGGCGACAGGCCCAGCCGCTGAGAAGGTGCTCTGAGAGGAGCCGCCGCCGCCGCCGCCGCCACCGCCGCCGGGGAGGGGTGTTGTTTCCCTCACACAGGAGGAGCCGCTGAAGCAGCCGCCGCCATTTTGAACCCGTCAGACTCTCACATACACACAGCTCCTCCGCGGCGCACTGCGCAGGCGCCGCCTCTCCACCCTACCCGCCCCCCACCCCTTTCCAGCCTCCCTTCGCTTCTTACCGCTCTCCCGGCCGCACGTGAACGCGCACGCGTCACTCCCCTCTAACGCGGACACTCTGCCGGCGCGCGCACGCGCGGATGCGTCGGCCTCGAGACGCCCGCGCCCGGCGACGCCGACGCGGCTCCCCGCCCCCCATCGCACGTCAGCCTGCCCGCCCTCCCGCCGCCCTACCGCCCCCGCTCCCCGCGGGCCTGCTTCCAGGGCTCCGGCCCTGCCCGCTCCTCGCGCCTGCGCGCAGGGCACGGATCCTCCTCCGCGCGCGCCCTCCCCCCACCCTCACTCGAACGCACGCACACACACACACCACACTCTTCGCCTCTGTGACCCCGCCCCTCGCCGGCCAGCTGCGCCGGCGGCCCTCCCCCACCCCTCCGGGAGGGTGGTGACCCCCGACCCCCGACAAAGCACAACCCCCCTCCCCCAAGCTGGGGGGAGAAGCGCCCCTTCCCCTTCAACCGCCCTCGGCCCCAGTCGGCCTGTCACAGTCACACAACCTGAGGACCGGGCGGCCAGGGCCAGGGCAGCCGTTACCCGCCTCAAATTGGGATCTCCCTAGGTCAGACCGCTGGGCCGGGGCGGTCCGACCTAGGCGGGGCGTTCGGGCCTGCCCTGGGCGAGGGGGCGCAGGCAAGGGGCACATCCCCGCGGCTGCCCTCCCCCTCGCGCGCCGGCCGGTGGGCCGAGGCCGGCCTGCCCGCCATCCCCGTGCAGGCCCCGGCGCCCCCGCCGCTTGGCCTGTCCGCCTTCGGCCCAGGCGGCTCCTCGGTGCAGCGACCCGGCCCCGCCTCACCCACTCCTCGCCGCTCCGAGGGGGCAGAAAACGGGAGTAGCATGTCTGTCCTGGGCTCGGCTCCCCCGGGGGAGCTCCGGGCGGTTGGCAAGGGCGTCCACAGGTACCAGGCGCGAGAGTGGTCTCCGCGACGGCCCGGGGGCGGCGGCGGCGGCGGCGACCAGCGCGCCCACCGCAGGCCGGAGGCGCCGGGGGAGGTGGCCCGGGAAGCCCCCGCTCCTCGGCCACGCTGTGGTTTCCGCAGCGCCCGTGCCCCCGGCGGCCCGGGTGGGACGTGACCCCGCCCCCGGCGAGTCGGGGCGCCCCCCACCGAGGGGTGTGCGGGCCGCCCCCAGCCCCCGGGCCGCCCCCCGCCGCCTCGGGCCGCGGCGGGCGCGGGAGGCCCGGCGGGGATGATGTCTCCTCTGGATGCGCGCAGCTTCGCGTGAGGGTCAACTGCAGGGCAGCGGCAGCCCGAGCCGCGCCGGCCCTGCCCACGAACGGGCTCCAGCGTCTCGGCAGCCGCCCGACGGGCCGCCAGGCTCCGGACGTCGACGGAACCCGGACGGAGGCATCAGAGCAACGCCATGCGAGCAGCTCACACGCGATCTGGGCATTTCCCCAGCAGATCTCGTGCTCTGGGCCGCGTTTAAAGTTTAAGTCCTTTGAAAGGACCGTGGCTTTGGCGTTACGTTCAGGGTTGGCACTACCGGCCTCCCTGCACCGGTGCTGAATGGGGGTCACACGTCACACAGATCTTCTCCTGCCTGCCAGGGTTCCCCACTCTTGAACCATGCAAGTGCATGGAGTGAATCATCGAACTTCCAAAACAACTTTGAACTCTTCTTAGAAAGACTTTACAGAAAGACCGTTGAAATACGGATACCTTCTATTTCTCGCAAGGTTTAAAGGTGAGACCCCCTAGGATCAAGGCACCCTGTAATCCCAAACCCTTATTATCTATTACCTCGCGAGGTTTTCCTACATGCTTAAGGATATTCTCTGCTTTGTTTCACAACATCCTTGGTAGAATTATACTCATTTTAAAGATAGACAATTGAAGTATGGAAAGGTTAAACGGCTTGCATAATTAGTCCATCAGAGAGGAGTCCAGTGGTCTCCTATAGCAAACCAAAGCATCTCACAACAACAAAAAAGGACAGTTTGTTCATCTGGCATCGATTCGGTTGCATTCCAGTCACTGGGAAATATTCTTTATTCTGATAGCAGTTTTGTTCAAACTTCTTAGATTTTTCAGAGCATAGATACAAAGAAGGAATCGCCTAAATTTTATCAGGTCTGAAGCCCTCTTTTAAGTCTTTCAGAGTACCATAAAAGATATTTTTAAAGCAGCAGTCGCACACTGGCACCAGCAGATGTGGGCCCATAGGCATGGTGGGTGTAAAAAAAGGGGAAAGGCAGTAGCTTTTTTTTTTTTTTTCAGTAGAAGAGAAAGACTTCTGCCATTTTCAGATAGAATAAGCGTTGAGCCTTTCTGCTATTTGCAAAATAAACAGTGTCATATCTTTCCCACTCAACCCTATAACCCAGGGGATACTTAGGATAAAGAGAGAAGGCCTCTTACAGGAACTCCAAATTCATCTTGCCCTTGTTCTTAATGTCCAGAATCCCATGAGTAATTAACCCTCAATAAACTGAAGGTTGCTCACCTTCCTACCTTTTATGGTTTGACTCAGATGGGGTATAGTGGAAGGGAACCTGAGAAGGTTCCGAGAACAGGATTAGTAAGATTTGTTTTGAACTGGACTGCAAAAGGTTTGTCAGATTGCAAGCAGCTCTTTTCCAGTTGAAAACCATTTGTTAGTCTGCACTGGTGGAGATGGGCGTATAAACAGATATACACAATGGTCTCTCCTCAGACAGGCTTTGTTAATATTCTAAAACGGATGTACAGGGTGGTAAGAGCTAGGCAGGTGGATAGTGAGTCCCCCCACGACCACAGTGGCTCCAGTTGGCAAGGGCAGATCTGTCAGACTCCCTGCTTTGCCCTAAGAGAACCATTTTCGAGGAGAATAGAGCTTGGGGGGTGGGGGGGGTCCCCCAGGAAACCCTCTAGGAGATAGGCTCCAGTGACTTGAACTGCAGGTGCAGGGAGAGGAAAAGGAAAGAAAAATTCCTTCTTGAAGCATCGAGAAGAGGGTCCCGGGCTGGAATAAGCTGGCAGTTAATAAGATACCAACAAATCTCTTGAGTAAAGCTAAGATCCAACAAATGCTGGGAGTCAAAATTCAGATCACCCACTTCTTTTAGGAGACTTTAATGAGTGAAATGAGAACTCTGTAGTCTGGTCAACAAAGCTGAACTATTTCTGATTTCTCCTCCCTAAATGTTAGGGAGGATGTAGAGATATTCCAACCAGTGCAGGTCTTAACCAAAATAGAGAAGTTGTCTTGAAGATTCCCCAGGAGGCAGCATAACCGGTGGTTAAAAAGCTTTGGCATCAGAGGCCTATTCTCCTGCCTACTATTTGATCTTACCAAAACTCCTCTAAGCCTCAACTTTTCACCCATAAAGTGGGAAAAATACCTAATTCTCAGAATGAAATAGAATATCTTAAAGCTCAGGGTCTGGCACGTAATACGCTCCATTTATCGAGCATTTACTATGTTTCTGACCTCTCATTTTAAGGGAATTTTTGAGTAAAGATGCTTCGGTATTTAAGCAAGCGAAAGAGTTTTCATAAGGTGCACAGGAGTTTACATAAAGCTTAAGCAGTGACTTGTTCGCAGCTTCTTTCCCTTCCTAGCATCTGGTCTGTCTTTCCTTCCCCACCCCCAGTGTCCTAGGTGATCTCTATCTTTCTCTCTTCTCTGCCTCTCATCATGACCTACCTACTGAGGTCTCTTCCTTTCCATCCTTTTACTATCACTCTCTCTACTCCCCACCTCCTCTGCTCCTTCTCTCTCTCTCAAGACTGAACTTCTTGCCCACTTCCCTTTACTACCTCTTTGGTACCATTGATCACGTGCTCTCTGGGTTTGTTACCTAATTATTTCCTGACCCTCTTCCCTCCCTCCTCCCCCTACTGGACCATAAGTTCCTTGAAGGAAGAGGCCAGGCCCCATTTGTAATCCCTCAAAGAACTTTCCAAAATCAGCATCACAAGCTTACTGTGTCAACCCTTGGAGGGATAAAAACTGCATCACGTTGATTTATGAGCTTAAGAAAGAGCAAGTTATAAGAAATGTAGTTGTTTTGGGTCTGAAGATAAAATGCTGAGTCATTAGAGGGGAAAAGGAAGCCGGGGGTGCCCCACAATTCTTGTAAATATCATCGACCATGATGGCACATGAGCTTCTTGTGAGTTTTGTGGAACAAGGTGAGCCCTATTCTTGGGACCATGGGCCCACAGCCCTTGCTGGCCCAGTGCCTCCCTGTTGCCCTCCTTTCCAGACATGTGGCCTTCGTTCATGCTAACCTGCCTCTCCTGAGTCATGGGGTTGACTTTGGCTGTTGGTGCAGCTGCAGCAGCATCTGGGACCCACCTGCTCTTTGGGAAGACCTAGCTTCATCTTGGGGCCAGGCTGCCCTCACTTCCCACTTTTGAAAGGGTGGGGCTCCCTGCCCAAGACTGAGGCTACAAGATGCCTCAAGTACAACTCAAATAAACTTATTTCTTTATTCCCCACATGAAAGATTTTGTTACTTATCAAATGCCCTCATGCCCAACACTAAGTTAAGTACTTGGATGGAGAAAGGAGGTTTAAAATATCAGAACACTTAACTTTTGCCCTTGAAAACTTCAAAGCATAGAGGAGACACCACAAATATGTGACATACTTCGAGAACAATCGTCATTAAATGAACCGCTGAAAGAAAATGTGGACAATAATGACTGAATATGGAATTCCACTAAGACATTAATCCATGGCATAGGGATTTTTATTTATTTTATTTACTGCTGCATCCTCAGGGCCTGGAACCAGTGCCTGGCCTAGTTGGCACTCGTTCCTTGCTGTTTTCTGAATTAATGAATAAAGTAGTGCAGCGACACTTTTGAGGAAGGAGGATGTGAAGGCTGGAGGGCTTTGAACCCTGGCAGAGAAGTTTGATAGTGTAAGGCACGTGCGTTCTGGATCAGAAGGTTGATCTAAATGCAGTTATTCCAGGTAAATTGTTCCTGAAGCTGTTAATCCAGCCAGACTGGAGTTGAGAATAATTAAAGCCTCAACTCCTGCAAACCAAGTCAAGAGGTGAGTATGCGAACCTTAGACCAAGTCCTTGACTCTTTTTAGTCCAGTCTTTCTGCTCCACTTATTCCTTCTATCTCTGACTTCTGGGTGCCATATCAGAGTACATATATAATAAGGTAATATCATAAATTTAATATCTCTAGCCGATTGTTTTTGTCAAAATGTCTCTTTAATTACACTGGTCATTACATTTAAAGTTTGTCATTTAAAAATGACCATCTTCTTTGTTTTCTGAAATTCTTGCTAAATATTTAAACCCTGAAATGTATTCACTCTTTTGTTTTCCTTTTTGGCAAAATCTATTTTCACACTCCCTGGGGGGCTGTAAGAAAATATTGACTGTGTTTAAGGTGAGATTTATATGTTATATTTTTTGCAATTATACTTGATTTGCCACAGTTTATAGTTCAAGTTTTGATTTGGTCATAATTACTAGATCTGCTCTTACTGCTGAACTAATTATCTTCTTATTGGTGAGCTGTATAACTATATTTACTTCCTATTCCTGCATAATTTTATTGGTATAAGGAATGGTGTACCTTGGCACTTTGCTATTAGAATTAATGATCAGATTTTTCCATCTGTATATTTACTGCCGATGTTTATATTAGTTTGTGTTTTGCATAAATATTAGTATTTTTCATAAAACATTTTAATGTTTTAATTTTGTTTGATAATTTCCATGATATATATTGTATGCATTTTTACAGTCAACAAATGTAGAAAAATGGGTAAATTGAATTCTCAACTTTGATTTGGAAGTTAAATAAAGTATCGGGCAGGCAGTGGTGGCTCAGTGGCAGAGTTCTTTCTTGCCTGTGATGCCGGAGACCCGGGTTCGATTCCTATGCCAAAAAAAGAAAAAATAAAATACCTGAAGTGGCTTCCCTTTTCTGAATCTATGTTCTTCCCCTCGAAGAGACCGTATTTCTTCTTATGTGCATTTAGGTTGTTCCTTAATACCCAGGCATATCATTTAGTTGCTTTTAACGAGGCAATATTTCTAATTTCCACTGCCTTATCCTCTTCTCTGGTGTGCTTCTGGTTAAACCTGCCACTCACTGTCACACATTTGATTGGATTCCTATATGATCATTGTTGTCACCAAACAAAAATATATGCCAATTTTTAACCACTTGCCATGCCCTCAAGATTTAAAGTGGAAGACTTGGACCCTACCTCCAAGGAGCTTACAGTTTAGTTGGCGAAAGAAACAAAATCATGTCTGACGATTTTAAAAATGCCAACCTTCACATGAACCAAAGAGACAAACTCCAGCACGACAAAGTTGGAGGAGTTAGAGATGAAGACAGTTCCTGCACAGCTCCAGGAGTTGCAGGAAACTTCTCCTGGGACTTCCTGGGGTTTACTTCGCTTAACTTGTTCCTTGCTGTGTCTGCTATGCGCTCATCTGTTATACGAGGATTTTAGCTCTGAATCACCAGCTCTCAGAGCTGTCCGGGAACTCAAGAGATCATTTCATCCAACCTGCTCATTTTAAAAACTGGCAGTCTGCGGCCCAAAGATGTTAAGCAGATTGGCCAAGGTCATATAGGTGGTTAGTAATGAAATTGGAACTATAAACCATGTCTTCTGATAGCTGGTCCAGTGCTCCTACTGCTCCTCCTCAAAATGATGGCATTTTTTTAGCCATCAGATCAAATGTTGGTTCGTTCATTCCATCACCAGAAAGAACACCTGCCTCCGACCTTCCAATAAGCATGCACATGAGGCCACTTGGAGCAGAGGGCAGGTCAGGTGACCATATGAAGTAGCCTCTGATTGAGACCCTTTGGAAATTGAAAAGGTCTATTTATAACTATGTGTGCCCACCAGGTGTAAACTAGGACTGTAAATCAACAGGACACTGTGAGGGCACAAAGGTGGGCGGGGCCAATTCTACTGTGAGGGAGGGGTGTCTGGTCAGGGAAGGCTTCCTGGGGGAGGCGGTGCCTGATGATTGGGCCCTGACTCTTGAAAGTTAGTGGGATTTTTGGTGTTCACCAAGAAGGTATGGGGGGAGGGCATTCATGTCCCTGGTGTGCTTTGTCATCTGTAGGGGAAAGGGTATTTGGTTGTTCAGGGACTGCTATAAGTGTTGGCAAGACTGGGGGACAGGTCCCTGCTCTGGGAGGCAGTGGGGTGCAATGGCTGGATCAGAGACCCTGGAGACACACTGCCTGCCCTCCCAGCCCAGTGCCCCCACACAGTGACTATGAGACATTCTGCAAACCCCGAAGCTCTCAAGATTTCAGATTCCCCATTTGTAAAATGAGGGTGAGTCCGTCTCTCGTAGTTGATTTGTTCTGGAAAATAAACGGGTTAATATTCCCAGGGCTAGAACAGCGCATGGAACATAGTAAGTGTTATATAAGCAAGTTTGTGAAGTAAAACTGAGCTTACAATGTAGTTGGGAGAACCACAGTAAATTATGAGAAGAATTCAGAGAATAAAATGGGGAAACTTCTCTTGAGGAGATGACGTGGCAGTTGAGACCATCCGACAAGGATGAATTCTACAGGCCTGCAGTGGGAATGGGCTCTGGGGACCTCAAGCAGCCGCAGGCCAGTGTGGCTAAGCAGAGGGGCTGAGGTGGGCAGCGGTGTCAACTGAGGACACAGGGTAGCCGGGCAGGCCACACAAGGCCTTGGCAGAAGCTGGGCCATCTCTAAGGGCAGGAGGAACCCATGGAAGTCCTGGAAGGAGGTTGAATGGCAAGTGAGAAAATGAAGGCGATCTGTTGATCACTAGGAGAGAAGTTGAAGACATGGTCTAAGGTTGCAAGCAGAGTGTGGAGAGGAGAGAAGAGAGGTACAGGACTCAGTCACAGATTGGACACGTGGGAAGCGAAGAAAAGGGAGGGCCCGTGAAGTCGGCTCCGTTTCCACCTTGGCTGCGTCCACTGTGCCATCCTCTGAACCGGGCAATGTAGGAGGAGGAGCAGAGGGCCAGGGCTAGAGAATGAGAGGCGCTGAGACATCCCTAGTTGGTTCTCTAGGGTTGGAACCAAGAGATCAGTCTATGCCAGAGTTGGAGGCCTGAGAATCAACAGCATCAAATTAAGACCCTGGCAGGTACAAGATGGCTCATAGAAAGTGTGCAGAAGAAGGGGACCAGGATCCCAGGGGCAGGGGCCCAGAGAGAACAGTGTCGAGCCCATCGTGGGTGCCTGATAAATGTTTGCAGGATGGATGGATGGTGGGCAGAGGAAGAGGAGCCTGTGAAAACAACTGAGAAGGAAAGACCAGGGGCCCAGGAGAGATGGAGATGGGAAATGTCAAGGAAGAGGGAGAGATCGTGAGATAAGATGCAACTGGAAGACCTCCCCCAGACTGGGACCTCTGTGACATCACTGGTGACCTTTGACAGCAGTGTCCGTGATGTTGGTTGGGGCAGATGTCAAAATGCAGTGACCAGGAATGAATGGGAACAAAGGAAAAATAGCAGGTCCACAACCTTCTTTCAAGGAACTTGGCTGTGAAGACAACAGATTCAGAGGGGAAACGGTGGGTGATGACGCTGGGAGTGCACTCAGTTTGTGTGTGGCCTGCAGGAAGATGTCAGTCAAGAGAGGGAGGGTTTGCAAAGAGAAGATGGAAGTAAAGGCTGAGGGATGTAGCAGGAGGGGGTCTTTGCTGGGACAGCCAGGAGAAGGGCCTGGCCTTAGGTTAGCTTCAAGTTGAGAGAAGACACATCTTCCTGAGCCTGGAGAGGAGGTGGCGAGGGCGGGGGAACAGGCAGGTAATTTATAGGGTGTGGGGGCAGAAGATTATGGGAGCTCACCTTTGATAACCCCCCAGAATATTCCCTGGGATGAAGAAGGCAGCATAGTTGAAGCAGGTTTTGTATTCCCACCCCTCTGTCTCTGGTGAAAGCTTGTTGCAGCCATGTCTTATTATACTTCTTAATTTCCTAATTTTTCTCTACCGACTTGGATCCTGCAAAGGTGGAGGGAAGAAGTGGGTGGATGGGAAGCAGCGTGCGTGATCTCAGGGAGCCCTGGGATGGGCCGGGCACCGCAGGGGGTCTACGCAGGAAGGAGAGCCTAGAGTCCAGAGTGGGCCTCCATGGCCCAAGGAGGCAGCTCAGCAAGAGTCGAGGCCTCCCTCAGGTTCAGCCTCTCCCTCTCTCTCCCACCCTGGCCCTCAGGCACTTCCACAAGGCCTGGTCCTTAGTCCTCAGCTTTTTTCTCCCTTTGAAATCCTCCTGCTTATAACTTCAAAAAACCACTCTGTGGGAGGACTCCCACGTCAACCCCAGCCCCACCACCTGGCCAGCATCTTCACCGCTGGAGACTTCCCCTGGACTCCCCAGTGAGAAACATGGTCTCTTACACTTACTCATCACTCCTCTTCAAATAGGCTCAGGTTATACCCCTTCCTTCCCATTCCTTCCTCAGCTCCAAATACATGCAGAACCCTTCCCTGCTGTCCCCAGGAATCCCCCCGGCGCTGTAAAGACCTTACCCCACCACCACCACCCTCACCCTCGAGTCTGGCATTTGCAACCTGCTTTCTTGTGTTGTTCAATCTCTGGTATGTCTCATCCTTCCTCCGGTGGAGTGAGCTTCCTGAAGATGGGGCTTGCTTCATTGTTTCCTCCACTGTGCTTGGAATCAGACCTTGAAAATTATCATTTCCTCGCCCTCTGAATGCAAGTGAAGTACCTTAATAAAAGGGTAACGTAAGAGTAGTCCAGGCAAATGCTCGAGTCTGTTCCTGTACCCTTGCCCCCCACCCATGTCAGGAAAGAGATGGAATTTGTAAATTGGAGGAGGACATTATGGGCACTAAAATATTTTCAGAGCCCTCCATCTGAGCAAAAAGACCCAAATGGGAGTGAAATGATGAGTGGAAGGAGATGTCCAGTTACTCTGCCAGGTGGAGTGGGAGGAGAGACAAAAGGGCCAGGGAGAAAGAACCAGTGGCAAGTTCAGGGCACAGGATGGGATTAGGTCACGCACTGGCAGACACAAAAGGCTCTAGAAAGCCTAGAAAGGGTAGATCATGTCCTCAAAGCAGGGGTGGAAAAGGCAGCTTTGGCACCAGCATTGGGCACCTGGCAAGCAGCTGCTGGTGGCTAATGCCCCTGGGAGAAGAGGAGACAATGGGCAGCAGTTGATGGGTGGGGTCTGGAATGAGACAGTGACTGCAGGAAGTGGGAGAGGAGTCCAGATGTGACAAGGATTCCAGAAAGAACTGTGTTTGGCAGGTGGCACAGAGGGAGGAAAGTGGCGGTGACATAACAGTCTAAGCTCTGTCCGGTGATCGGGAGAGAAAGCATAAAGAAAGGCTGGTGAACCTTTGCAATTCTTGGTGGGCTGTATCCAATCTTGCTCCTACAGGGCTCTCAGCCCCTCTCTTGGGGATGCCTCCTGGGTGGTCCTGAAGGGAAGTTGTGCCATCTTCCCTCTGTGGAAGCTGAAGGGGTGGGCATCTTTCCTCACCTGGTGCAGTTGGGTGGGTTGCAATTTGTCCATTAAGCTTAGTCCCTCAAACCCTCTTTCAGGTTGTTGGCTCTCAAGCAGGTGTCCTTGGGTTTGGTAAAAAGGGATGTTATCTCTACCTGGCACTCAGCCTGTTTATTCCTATAAAGCCACTGGCAATGGGGTCATAGAACTCCCTCGCTTCCCAACTATCCCAGATCCGGTCCTCCAGATCCCAGTCAATTCTGGGAGTCACTTCTACCACTACCAGCATACACACACACACACACACACACACACACACACACACACACACTCACTCACTCACTCACACATCCTTCATAAAATTCTTTTCTGCTTTGCTTAGCCAGAGTCCGTTTCTGTTGCTTGCAACCAAGAACTCTGACTAAATCAGAATTCATTCCTGTTAATGAAAGATTGGGAATGCTGTCAGATTCCTATGCAGATGTGAACTCCATGGAAGATAGCGATGAACATAGGTCATTCATCTATTTAGAGACTATTATGTGCCAGATTTGTTTGCTTGGGACTGGGAAGAGAAAAACAAATACGACAAACCCCAATGTGTTGGTTTGAAAGCATTTATGTACCCTAGAAAAGCCATGTTTTAAGCCTAATCAGTCTTGTGGGAGCAGCCATTTCTCTTAATCCCTATTCAATAATATAGGTAGGAAATTTGATTAAGTTATATTCACGGAGATGTGACTCACCCAGTTTTGAATAGAGAGAGATATAACTCCACCCAGTCCAGTAAAGTAATCCTTTACTTTACTGAAATCCTTTAAAAGAGGAAGCATTTTGGAAAAGATTTCAGATTCTGAGAGAGAAGAGAATGACGACAGACTGACGAGAGAGCCACGTGACTCACAGAGCCCATGCAGCCAGAGACCTTTGGAGTTGAAGAAGGAATATGTCCCTGGGGGAGCTTCGTGAATCAAGAGGCCTGGAGAGAAAGCTAGCAGACGCCGCCATGTTTGCCTCGTGCCTTTCCACTTAAGAGAGAAATCCTGAAATTCATCGGCCTTTCTTGAGTGAAGGTGACCTCTTATTGGTGGCTTAATTTGGACATTTTTATAGACTTGATTTATTTGGGACATTTTCATGGCCTTAGAACTATAAACTTGCAACATACTAAATTCCCCTTTTTAAAAGCCATTCCATTTCTGGTATATTGCATTCTGGCAGCCAGCAAACTAGAACACCCTACCTTCATATAAGCAAAGAAGTGTCTTAGGTTAGGTCCACCCAGAAGCAAACCCCGAGACTAGGAGTGCGAGCAATTTATCTGGGAAGTGGTCCTAGGAAACGTGGCATTGGAAATGAAGAAAGGAAGGGAAGAAAGCCAACAAAGGGGGTGTCATCAAACCATCTGCTGTGCAGCCCACTGGGGCTCAGTCTGGCTGGGGACCTCTGGGTGACAGTGTAGGACAGGGCTCCAAGTTTTCTTCTATGATCAAGGGCTGCCACCAGGGCCTCTCAACAACCCAGCTTGCTCACTGCCCCCACTCGTGTGCAGAGAGTGCTGCAGTGGTCTGAGTGGTCCCCAGGCAGAGGGACTAAATGGGGCCCCAGGTCCAGTGCTAACGGCGCCCAGAGGAGGGTTCTAGGGGTGCTCTGAGAGGACTCGAGGAGACCCAGGAAAGGTATTATGAGCACCCAAGAGTGATCAGTTCCGCCAGAGAATAACGTCCAACTTGAATGACTTCCCTCAGGAAAGCGTCCTAGGGGTGATGGCTTTTGAGTTTGAACTTGGAGATGTGATGAAAGAAGGCCCGTTGAGGAGAAAATCTCCTGTGCACAGGTCCCACCCCGGAGTAAGCCAGCCTGATGGCGGGGCACACCTGCTAGGTCCTAATGGAGAGTCAAGAGGGAAGGAGATGAGTGAGTGGGGGGCCCTGCCCCCACTGGGTCCCCCAGCCTCCACCAGCAGCCAAAGGTGCCCTTTAAACCCTTCACTGAATCCTCTACTCCCTGTAAGGAAGGGGTGGTGGATACCCCATTGCAGTGAGGGTGGGGAGGGGGCGCTACCCCATTGCAGAGACTGCAGCGAAAGCACAAAGAGCCTAAGGGCTGTGCCCGAGATGGTGAGGCTTGGGCAAGGCAAACCAGGGTGTGAACCCCAATTCTCCCCAGTGGGGTCATTTAATAATATAGATGAGGGTGTGTCCCTGCTCTTAGGCGAGATCCCTCAGGGGCTTCACCCCTTGTGCAGCTGCAGCCCCTGCTCTGTCCTCCATGTCCCCAAGCCACACTGGCCATCCGTTCGCCAAGCACAATCCCACTCCAGGAGTTTGCATACTGTATTATATGACAGTGTCCATACAGTACAGGATGACATCTACCCCACAGGCAGGGAGCTCCCGAGGACAGAGAACTGAGTCTCCAATAGCACGCATCAGACGCTCAAAAATATGCGATTAATATGAAATGAAGTTCTACTCCTTGGTTTAGCCCCAAGAGGGATGAAAATGTATCCTTTCCAAAATTTGCATGTGAACATTCCCAGCCGCTTTCTTCACAATAGCCCCAAAGTGTAATCAACCCAAACGCCCATCAGCTGATGAATGGATGAGCAAAATGTGGTACATCCACACAATGGGATATATCCTGCCATCAAAAGGATTCTGATTCTTGCTACTACATGAATGAGCCTTGAAAACACACAAAGTGAAAGGAGTCAGACGTAAAAGACACGTATCTTATGGTTTCATCTATGTGAAATGTCTAGAATAGGCAAACCTGTAAAGACAAAGTAGATTAGTGGCTTCCTTGAGTTGGGGTTCAGGGTGGGGAATGAATGTTGCTGGGGATGGAATTTCTTTTTGGGTACTGGAATTTTTCTAAATTAAATAGTGGTGATGGTTGCACAACTCTGAATATATTAACAATCACTGAACTGTAACCTTTAAATGGGTGGATTTTATGGTACATGAATTATATCTCAATCTGTAAAAAAGAAAAGAAATGCAGTGATAAGATAAAGGCCAAAGCATCATACTGCAATGGGAGCAAGTGAGCTCAGAGTTGAGAGATTTGGGGTCTTCTCTGACTCCTCCCCAGCAAGCCCTGTGACTGCTTGGCAGGGCAGTGGATGCCACAATCTCACAGTTCTGATGGTCCCTTGCTGGCCATGTGCCCTGGGCCAATCACTTCCCCTTTTGCAGCTTTGCTTTCTCCAACGGTAAAATGAAGATAATAAAATACCTTCCTTCTATTAGGGGGTCCAGGGACACAGAACTGACAGAATAGGATACATATATCCTATACGTGTACATCTATATAATATAAATAGTATGAGATTTATTATAGGAATTGGCTCACACAACCATGGTTTTTAGCAAGTTCAAACTTCATAGGGCAGGCCACAAGTTGGGAACTCCGATGAAGCCTTCAGTGAATTCCCCAGGAGAAGCTGGCTGACTAAAGCAGAGGTAGAAATTCTTTCTGACTGCCAAAAGCATCAGTTCTCCTTTTAAGGCCTCCAAGCTGATTGCATGAGACTCCTCTCCTTTGGTGATCGTAGATATAATCAGCTGTACATGCAAACAACGTGCTAATGATTTAAAACCACAAAACATCCTCACAATCAGGCCAGTGCCTGCTTGACCAAACAATGGGACACCTAACCTGGCCAAGTTGACACATGAATTTAATCATCACAGTCTACCCCCTTGTCAGCTTGGCACCCGTACATATCTCCTGAAATAACTCAGCTGTCCTGTATAAAACCAGAGACACACTCTTTTTGCCCCAGAATAGGATGCAAGCCTTTGGGTGATAGTCACTCTTAAACTTGATAACCTGCAACTTAAATACTATGGCATAAAGTTAATACAACTTATATGTTAAAAGAATAAGACAGGAAAGAAAAACACTTTTGCTTTATGTGCATATATAAACACATTCATAGCAAAACAAGGGTGAAATACTCATAACCCTCTCATTCTCAGCTTTGCTTTCTCCATGGTGAAATGAAGATAATAAAATACCACCCCCCACCAAAGACCTTTGGCCAGTGGTAGCCCCTCAATGCATGACAGCCATTATGATTAAAGCCTCAGTTTCTTTCCCGTCAAAGAAAGGGGGCTTGACTCTACAGTCTCTAAGACTTCTGTTCTAGCGTTCTTGGACAACAAGGAACCGGTGCAGATGAAAACAATGTTCGAGAAGTTTCGGCAGCAGAAGTGGATACAGGACAAGCTGGAAATGGGTGAAACCAGCTGAGAGGTCGAACTAGTCATAACAATCCAGGCCCGAGGTGATGAGATCTGGATGAGGATGATAAGAAAGAGAATTTGAGTCACTGAGCTGACCTGGGAGAGTTCCCTGCACGCCAATACAAGAAGCTTGTCGGGCTTCCATAACAGGTTTATGGAGTCTAGAAGTATAGATGACAAAATGCTCAGGAGGTGGCCAGAAAGGTCAAAAGAGATGATCTAGAAGGTCCTGAAGAGGAGATCTGGCAGGAGTAAACATTTGGAGCAGCAGTTCTTATTTGACATAATAAAAATCCAATCTTTGGAAAGAGTTGAGGTTGTAGAACCCTTTATCAAGGAATGAGAAAGAAGGAGCAGCCTACACAGAAACAAAGGTTCTGAAAGGACGCTCTGCAATGCTTAGCCAAGCAAAAAGGTGCAAAGGTTCTTTCCCTTTTGGTGCTATTGCTTACAAGCCAGGTAAGTGGGGTTGTCAATTCTCAGGCTGGGCTGCTGGCATTACTTGTTAACAGCACCCTGTGGCCATCGAAGCTAAGGCATCTCCTGCTTTATGCATGCTTCCAAGCTTTGGGAAGCTTCCACAAAGCCACTTTAAGATGGGCTGCCTACTATGGTGTATCCATCAGAGCCCAAACAAGACCATCCTATATATGTCAAAAAGAGGGAATTTTTTTCTTTTTTTATTAATTAAAAAAAATGACAACAAACACAAACATTCTTAACTTATGATCATCCCATTCTACATATATAATTAGTAATTCACAATATCATCACATAGTTGCATATTCATCATCATGATCATTTCTTAGAACATTTGCATCAATTCAGAAAAATAAAAAGACAACAGAAAAAAATTCATACATACCATACCCTTTACCCCTCCCTTTCATTGATCACTAGTATTTCAATCTAAATTTATTTTAACATTTGTTCCATCTATTATTTATTTTTATTCCATATTTTTAAATTAATTTTTAATTTTTTTTAAAATACCAAAAAACACCAAACAACCGCAAACATTTGTAACTTTTGATCTTTCCGTTCTACATATATAATCAGTAATTCACAATATCATCACATAGTTGCATATTCATCATCAGGATCATTTCTTGGAACATTTGCATCTATTCAGAAAAAAGAAAGAAAAAGACAACAGAAAAAAATTCATACATACCATACTCCCACCCCTCCCCCTCACTGATCATCAACATTTCACTCTAAATTTATTTTAACATTTGTTCCCCCTATCATTCATCTTTATTCCATGTGTTTTACTCATCTGTTGATAAGGTAGATAAAAGGAACATCAGACACAAGGTTTTTTCACAATCACACAGTCACATTGTGAAAGCTTTATCATTATACAATCATCATCAAGAAACATGGCTACTGGAACACAGCTCTACATTTTCAGGCAGTTCCCTCCAGCCTCTCCATTACATCTTGACTAACAAGGTGATATCCATTTAATGCGTAAGAATAACCTCCAAGATAACCTCTCAACTCTGTTTGGAATCTCTCAGCCATTGACACTTTTTTTTGTCTCATTTCACTCTTCCCCCTTTTGGTTGAGAAGGTTTTCCAAATCCCTTGATGCTGAGTCCCAGCTCATTCTAGGATTTCTGTCACGTTGCCAGGAAGGTCCACACCCCTGGGAGTCATGTCCCATGCAGATAGGAGGAAGGTGGTGAGTCTGCTTGTTGTGCTTGTTGTGTTGGCTGAGAGAGAGAGGCCACATCTGAGCAACAAAAGAGGCTCTCTTGGGAGTGACTCTTAGGCCTAATTTTAATAGGCTTGACCTATCCTTTGTGGGGTTAAGTTTCATATGAACAAACCCCAAGATTGGGGGCTCAGCCTATTGCTTTGGTTGTCCCCACTGCTTGCAAGAATATCAAGAATTCAACTTGGAGAAGTTGAATTTTCCCTTTCTCACCATTCCCCAAAGGGAACTTTGCAAATTCTTCTTTATTCATTGTTCAAATCACTCTGGGATTTATCGGGACATCACTCTGGACAAACCAACAAAATCTCATGCCCTATTCAAAGTTCCATGTACTTATGGAAACAGAGGGAATTTAATAAAGGGAATTAGTGATGCAGGTGACTGAAGAACTAACAAGCCCCCCAGAGGATAATGGGGCAACCCAGAGCAACTGTGGGGAAGTTGCTGTACCCTGGGGTTTGGAGGGACAAAGGGAAGAGGCAGTGATTGAGACCCCAGGGGTATGAAGGAGACACAGTCTCTGCCAGAAGATTTGGAGTCAGGCAGAGAAAAGGAAAAATACCCTGGCTCCCCACCAACTCCCGCCTTCTGTTAATCCCCTGCCACTAGTGAGCCCCAGCAGGTTATCAGCCCTCAACCCCTAAGATATAGATCAGAGCAGAGAGCCAAGATCTCAGAGAAAGAGGCCAAGAACTGACCTCAAGGGAACGGCATGATAAAGAAGTAGCCTACGACCACCTTGGGCTCCTTCTAGCATTTCCCAGCCTCTTCCCAACTCCTTTCATTCTCTCCGGAAAGAGTCATTTCTTCCCTGTGTTGCCAGGTTAGTGCCAGGAGAAAGGAATTGGGCTGTATCAACAGAGCCCAACAAGCAAGGGGAAGGCCTGGCCTCCAGGGAAGGCTGGGATCCATTAGAACTGAAGGGGGACATCTGAGCCCTTACCATGCCTCACAGCCACCCCAGGAGCTCCAGCCTGAGTGGGTGCATTCATATGTCCATAAGAAGATAACACTAACTGCCCACAGGAGGCCACACGGGTTAAGTGACAGGTGACATAAAACAAGACTCAAGGAGCTCATGGAGGGCTACTGGCTGTCCACAGCATGGACAGGCATGGGCAGGGCACAGGGTCAGGGGTGAGGACACAGGGTCAGCAGTGAGGAGGACGTTTCCCTGGTGTGGCTGGGGCACTGCCAGGTCGAAGGACGGGAGGCTGGTGGAAGAGATGTGTCCCAGGGCAGGGGACACCTAGCCAGCACTGGGTTTGCCAAGGGCAAGGATGGCAGAGCACCTTCTCTCAAACGGACCATAGTCTAGGGGCGGTGTCCTGGTTTGCAAGCTGCCAAAGTGCAATGTACCAGAAACAGAATGGCTTTTAAAAAGGGGAATTTAGGGCGGGCCGCGGTGGCTCAGCGGGCAAAGTGCTTGCCTGCTATGCCGGAGGACCTCGGTTCGATTCCCGGCCCCAGCCCATGTAACAAAAAACGGAAAAACAAAATACAATAAAACAAGAAAATGTTTAAAGATGTTTCCCTTTCTTCCTTCCTTCTATCCTTCCTTCCTTCTCTCTGTCTTTCCTTTAAAAAAAAAAAAAAAAAAAAAGGGGAATTTATTAAGTTGCAAGTTTACAGTTCTAAGGCTGTGAAAATGTCCCAGCTAAAGCAAGGCTATAAAAATGTCCAAATTAAGGCACCAACAAGAGGTCACCTTCACTCAAGAAAGGCCGAGGACGTTCAGGGTTTCTCTCTCAGCTGGAAGGGCGCAGAGCGACGTCTGCTAGCTTTCTCTCAGGGCTTCTTGTCTCACGAAGCTCCCTCCGGGGAGTTTTCCTTCATCTCCAAAGGGCTCTGGCTGTGCGGGCCTCTCATGGTTCTGAAGCTTTTTCCAAAATATTTCCTCTTTTTAAGAATTTCAGCAAACTAATGAAGACCTACCTGGAATGGGTGGGGTCACACCTCCCTCCAACCAAAGGTTAATTCCCACAGTTGGGTGTGTCACAGCTCTATGGAGATAAATCTAATCAAGTTTCCAACCTACAGTGCTGAATAGGGATTAAAAGAAAGGGCTGCCTCCACAACACGGATCAGGATTAAAGCATGGCTTTTCCAGGGTACCTAATCCTTTCAAACCGGCACAGGAGGAGACCAAAAGAGGCATAAGGGACAGAGGGAGGTGACAGCTGCCCTGGCAGGCTGGGAGTAGAGGAGGGACCCAGGCCGCAGGGGGATCTGGGGGATCCAGATTGTTCTATGGAAAGGGGCACCCTGCCTTTCCAAGAGGTTGCAGCTAACTCGCAGTCTGCTACATTTATCTTATCAGCTGAAAAAAAATGCACCCATTGCCCCCTGCAACTCCTCCCAGCCCAGAGGTCAACTATTCGTTTTGGCTTTGACCCACGTTGTGGAAAAGGAAATCGAGTTTCAAGAAACCATCGCTTTTAATGTGCCGCACAGGTCCAGCTGGGGCTCAGGCGCTGATGCTTTACAGGGCGGCCAATGCTTTGGACAAGCTCTGCACCTCCCCGGGTTCTTCTGCGCCCAGGAGGCGCTGTGAGCTGTGACTCCGGGGCTGAGCATGTGGCGCCTTTCCTGTTACCCGCTCGGGGATCACTTGGGGGGAGGGGGGGAGGGCTGGGGGGTTGCAGGTGCTACAGGCAAGGGTGGGTGAGTGGCGGATGGCCCTGCAGCAGGAAGGCTGCTCCCGGCCCAGGGATACACCAGGCTGCCCTCCAGTCTCTCCCGAGGTGGGGCTTCCCCCTTCTCCCTTAGGTCCCCAGTAGCCTCCCCTGCACCATGGGGGACTGGGGCAGATGCTGCCACCACCAGGGAAGAGGGGGAGGGAGCTGGGGCAGGCAAGGCAGGCAGTAGGGTTGCTGCGCCCATAGCGGTTTCTTTTTTAAAATGGGGTACAAGGATGAGGGTTCCCCCAAAGAAACATTTGGCCTGGGTCTCGCCTGCAGTTCTGAGCGACTGTCTTGGGTGTCAGGTGTGTAAATGGGCGGCACCCGAGAGGGGGAGTCCCTTCTGGGCGGGAGTGGGAGGGGGGTCGCAAACTCAGCCCTCGCTGCTTAGGTGAGGGTTTCAGTGCTGGACCTGGCCGGAGAGGACGCCTGAGCCATCCCCACCTGGGCGGGACTACAGGTCTGTCCTGGTCCTCGCCCTGCTCTACCCTCAGCCCCCCTGCAAAAAATTCCCAGCGCCCTCCGGTCTGGCTGTCCCAGGGCCCAACCGGGGGTCCAGGTGAGTGGAGGGGAGGATCAGGGCCCTTTCTGTCGTGGACAGCTCTGCCTTGTGCCCCCACAGAGTGCCTGCCACACTGATCCTGCAATTCCTGCCCTGCCCCGACAGGGTTTTTTGTTTGTGTGCATGGTCCGGGAATCGAACCTGGGTCTCCTGCATGGAAAGCGAGCACTCTACCACTGAAACTCTGGCAGGCTTTTAACACATGCCACCATCTCCATGCCCAGTGTTTGGGGCCAGGAGGAAGGACCTGTGAGCTTGGAGAGCTCCTGGGAGCTGCGCACTCCCGGGGAAGAGTGGGCTGCTTCCCGCCTCCCTAAAACCAGGGTTTCCCTGGGCGGCCGTGCCCCAGGGCTCTGAACAAGAGTGCGGACTTGAAACTGTGTCTGGATAATTTCTCCAGGTTGACCCACTTCCCTTGATTATCAGGCTGGGGGAACCTTGGGCATACTTGCACCAGGAGTGAAACCCTGTGAGCAAACTCATCAGGGACTGTTTACATTTCTATTGTCAGCTGCCAGAGTCTGTTTATTTAAACCTCAGGAGGTCTCCCCTGGTTGATTTTAGTCCTTCTCCCAAAGACTGACAGTCCAGGACTTGCATTTCACAAATAGGTGTGAATTGCAGCCTTCCCTTTGGTCTTCCTGGAATAGGGACAATTTTGATCTTAAGTAACCACGTGCATTTATTGAACAGTAATCTGCACCATGGGAGGCCAAGAGGAGGCTGTCCTTAAGTATTGGGGACCTGTCTTCAACAGGTTTGCCTAGTAAGTACCAGGTAGGTAACCCCTGCACAGTCGGGGGTGGGGCGGGGAGCTGACCAGCAGGGAGTGGGTGCTCCAGGTTGCAGCTGGGAGGTGATCTTTGGAGGCTTACAGGACTGATGATTAGGGAGCCCACCTCCTATAAATAATGCAACATCAAAATGGGAGGGAGCAAAGTACTCGGACATCCAATAAACTTCCAAGATTTCTCCTGGTGAATACTTTATTTTTTGGTCATAATCTTTTTATTTACAAACAGTTTTAGATTTGCAGAAAAATTGCAAAGGCCCCTCACCACTTCCTCTATTAGTAACATCCTCCCTTTGCAGGCTGCATTTGTTACAATTAATGAACCAACATTGATACATTATTATTAACTAAAGTCCATTCTTGATGCAGATAACCGAAGTGCTTACCTAACAGCCTTTTTTTCTGTTTCAAGATCCTGTCTAGGATACCACATGACATTTTGTCGTTCTGTCCCCTTAGGCTCCTCTAAGCTGGGACAGTTTCTCAAACTTTCCTTGGTCTTGATGAGCATGGCAGTTTTGAAGAGGACTTGGTCAGCTATTTTGTCAACTGTCCCTCAATTGGGACTTCCAAAAAATTTTGTATTTTATATAACCCCATACATCCAAAATATAATTTCAATATGCAATCAATATGAAAATAAGATATTTGACATTTTGGTGTGTGTGTGTGTGTGTGTGTGTGTGTGTGTGTACTAAGCCTTCAAAATATGGCATGTATTTTGCACTTAAAATGCAGCTCAATTTGGACTAGCCTCAGTAGCCCCAGGTGGCTAGAGGTGAGTGTATTGGACAGTTTAGTTTTATGCTCCCTTTCAAGGGGGATTCATCAGATGCTTTTCTCATGATTAGACTGGGGCTGTGGGTTTGGGGATGAAAGGCCATAGAAGTAAAGTGCTTTGATAAATTTTAATATAAAAAATCAGTTATTTCCAAAATCATTCATTTTTTTCCTCCCCTTCCTTCCTTCCCCCCTCCCTCCCTCCCTCCCTCCCTTCTTGCCTTTCTTCTTCCCTTCTCACCTTCTCCTCCTTGGTGCTGTGCTCTGCCCAGGAGCCCCAACCCTTGACCCTGTGGGCAGCCCTGGGCTCAGGCCCTCAGCTCTGGGGGGTTGACAGGCAGGAGGCTCAGTGAGAAGGCAGAGGATCCGAAAGTCTGCTGCGAGTGGGGAGAGGGGGCAGCGTGGCGTGCGGTTAAAATCATGCATCGGACACCCCAGTACACTGCCTGGGTTCAAGCCCTAGGAAGTCTGGCAACCTGGCCTTGTGGCGCTTTGTGCATTTGTAGTAAGAGCTGATAGAGAACAGCCCCACTGCAAAGGGTGCTTGAGCTGAGCCCAAGGCAGGTGTGACTGGAATGGCTGCAGACATGAAGCAATGCTCCGAAGGCCCTTCAGCAGAGAGGCTGCAAGCTCTGCGGCAGTACTCTGGGCTCCCTCCATGAGGGGACTGACAGCGGCTTCCCTAACGACAAAGCAGCCACCCGGAGCAACCCCAAGCTCATCCACTGATCACTTACGAGGGCCAGGTGCTCGGTGGAGTCCACCCCATACGCAATCCGCTTCAACCTTCCAAGCGATCCTGTAGAGCAACGATTATCATTGCTGCTTTACAGATGAGGAAACCGAGGCTCCGGCCACATACCCAGCATACGGGACAAGGTCAGGATTCCAGAAGGGCTCATAGACTGCCGTGCTTGGGACGCGGGGCACCTGGGGAGGAGGTGGGGAAGGCAGGTCCCACCCACTGGGACCTCGAGCCAATGAAGAAAATCAGTGCATTTCAAACCAAGAGCTACAGAAACTCCAGAAAGATTTTTTTTTCCTTCTCTAATTTACTGATTTCCTCCTGGAGTCCCTAGAGCAATTTGTAATAAAGCCGGGAGAGCACCGTGATGAGACACAGTTTCAATTAGAGGTCAGGCCCTGGGGCAGGAGGACCTGTGCTCACATCTCTTCTCTCTGCCCTACCCAGCTAGCCCTGTGTGACCTTGAGCTGGTCTCCTAACCTCTATTTCCTTATCTGCAGATGGGCATGGGGGAGGCACAGAATGGGGAATTCTGATTTTTACCCTGCAGGACTGTTGGAGTGGTAAATATATACCGGTGATCAGCAGGGCTGCTACTTAAATAATATTTATTGTTTTAGGATCAGCTTCTCTTTTTCATGGGAGAAAAACTAGAAGCCTTGTAATTAAGTGCGGAACAGCCAACATGTTTGAAACACTGAGGAATATCCACTGGATGGAATAAAATGCAGTAATCACAAAGTATATTCACCTAAGATGCAACATGATATTCTGGATTGGATCCTCGAACAGAAAAAACGACATTAGCGCAAAAAATGCGAAATCCAAATAAAGTCTTGAAGTTCAACTAAGAGAATTAATGCTAATTTCTTTGTTTTGATAAACGGGTGTTAGCATTAGGGGAAGTTGAGTGAAGGGTGCATGTGTGTCAGAGGGGCGGCTCTGTGTGTTCCATTTGTAATTCTACTGTAAACCTAAAAGCATTCCAAAAATTAAAAGTTTCTTTTAAAAAACTTCATTCTCACATTGTATGAAATGTGTGACCGGTTAGGCTAAAATGTTAAGTAAAAAGAGCAGAATTCAAATTGCCTCACAGTGTGACTACAGCTATGTAATAATGTTTCATAGGAAGAAAGATGAAAAGAAAATGTGCAAATATATGCACAGCTGCTGTCTTGGGGGGCAATGAAATTAAGGATAATTTAAATCCTGCTTTTTATGTTTCCCAACTTTTCTTTAGTTTGGGATCTGAACCAATAAGAGTTTTAGGAGGCTGCATACAGTTTGTGTGCAGTTTGGGCTGCTTAGTTTCAGAAGAAAAAGACAACTTTACGGGGCAGCTGTCTGATCACTCTGAAAATCAGTGAAAGGACCAGGGGGCCAGACCCCCAAAATGAGCCGGGACAGAGGAAGGCAAGCAGCACCGGACAACGCAGTGTTGTGACCTGGGACCAACTAGCCAGAGTTCAAATGATCGATCTGTCGCTTGCTAGCTGGTGTAAAGCCTTGGACAAGTTTCCTAACCTCCTCGCCCCTTGGTTTCCTCATCTGTAAAATGGGGTTGCCGATAACTGCACCTGCCTTGGATCCCGGGACCGAATGAGTTAAAAGGAGACGTGTCTGAAGCCCTGTATACATGTTAAAGGAAAAAAAAAACATTGCTGAGTCACCGGAATGAATTCACTTTGCATCTCTGGCCCCGGATTCAAAGTCCTAATCTGGGGTTGCTGCTGGTGATATCCCAGCTGCTCGCATTTAGGAGTGGGGATCTGGGGTTCTGGCTTCTGTAAAGGAAGGAATGCTGCCTCCCAGCCCGGCTGCACCGACAGCAGTGGAGAAACCAGGAGGGGTCCCGGAGGCAGAGATTTTGTCTTGAGAACTCAGTAAAGAACTGTGGGTTGAATGACCTGGCAACCAAACAATTGCGACAGCAAACATCCTATGTAGTTCATTTGGGACGAGATCCGAGGAAGCAGGAGTGAGGGAGTGGGGAGAGTAGAGGGGAGAGGGGTAGGCAGGGGTGGGGCCAGGGAGGGCGTGGGGGAAGGTGGCGGCTCCAGGACTCTGCCGGGACCTCCTGAGACGTGTCTGCCCAAAGCCCGAAGCCCAGAGACTGGATATTTATATCCCACTCCCATCCCCAGTGGTCACAGTGATCCCGGGAGCACCTCCCTCCCCATCACAGCCCCCCCCCCAGGACAGCTCCAGGGGCTGCAAGCTCTAGAGGCTGGAGCTGTCTCCACCAGCCCCCCACCCTTTCCCTCCCTCCTTCTCCCACCAGCCCTCAGGATTGTTCTGGCCAGAGCACTTCACTTCCTGGGCGCACTCCCATAGGGCTCTGAAGTCATGTAGCCATCAATCAGAAATTCACTTGTTTTAAAAGAATCCAAATGCTGGCATAGTTCAGAAAAATTTAACAAGTTTATTTATAGTTGTTATACATTTGAACTGTTGAAACTTGTTCATATAAACGTTCTGATTTTCATCAATACTTTATGTCCCTGTATTTATATTAAAAAAAAAATTTCACATACAAATGAGCACCTGATTTCGGTCCCCTACTTTTTTTTTCATTCACCATCCTATACTTTGGTACTTTTTGACCCCATGGGGGGGGGGAATATCTAACATTCAGAACAATCAATAACAGGATAAAAGGAAAAAATGGGGGTGGGGGTGGGGGAGGGGAATAAAAGGTTTGTCCACTCTTCAGCACGTTCTCCACGTACCCGGCCTGCTGGCTGGTGTCTTTTGGGCATAGTTGTTGCTGCCTTGGCATGGCCCGCACACAGGTTGGTGATTTCAAAAAGGCGGACCGGATTGGCCTCACCGGCCTCCTTGCAAAGCCCCGGCAGCTGCACTCTGGAAGCGCAGGTCTGTTTTGGAGTCCCTGCGCCAGACGCTGGTAGGTGGAAGTTTGCAAATCGGAAATTCAGTGGACCCGTGCTAACTCTCCTTTTCGCTGGTGGGGGCCACAGCAGCCGGACTGTGGCGATGAGGTTTCTCCACCCCTCCAGTAGAGGGCGCACTCTTGAGCCCCAGGCTTTTGGGGCCAGGTGCTTCCTGGGGGGTCTGCTTTGGGCAAGCCATGGGCTAGAGACCTCCTTGCTCACCGGCCCCCCACCCCCACTCCACCCTACCTTCTCCTTTGGCGGGGGAGCTCGGGGAGCTAGAGGCAGCTCACAAGGAAGAAATTTGAGCATGTCCCCGAAATGTGATACAAATTCTGGGGTGGGGTCAGGGGAGAAGAGGGCAGTGGTGCCCAGAGGAAAATAAAGCTGGCCCCACGGGAAGCAGTGTCGCACCGGCCCACGTTAGATGGAAGGACCGGTGCCTCGGCAAAGTCACCTGCCTCTAATCAAGTGGGGTGGTTAAGACAGGGGTGGGATTCGAACCCTAGACCCACGACGGACTCAGGACAGCACGATTCTTGCTTGCGCAGCCTGGCCGGATGGTCAAGTCACTGGGTCACTTCTTTAAAATGTCAGGGAGGGTTTTGGGTGGTAGCAGCTGGTGGGCGTGGTGTGGCCCCAAAAAACCACCCCAGGCAGGGAGGGGGGGGAGGGAGGGGGCAGAGAGGTCTACACCCGCCTCGCCGCCCCCACCTCCCCACGCTGTGCTGGGAGAAGGGAAACAGCGCTGCTCTGACACTTTCACACTTGCT
Organism: Tamandua tetradactyla; assembly: GCF_023851605.1. Taxonomy (NCBI): domain Eukaryota; kingdom Metazoa; phylum Chordata; class Mammalia; order Pilosa; family Myrmecophagidae; genus Tamandua; species Tamandua tetradactyla. The sequence goes on from NC_135335.1 coordinate 7,303,600, forward strand.
GCTTTGCAGAGCGGGTGAAATGAGGTAATCATTATCCTCATTTCCTAGGTAATGATTACTTCATAGCTAGAAAGCGAAGAAGCTGTTCCCTCCTCTCTAGGAGGTAGGCTCCATTCCCACCCTCGCTGATAGGTAAGAAACAGACACAAAGAGAGTGCAAATGACTTGTCCAAGGTCACACAGCTGGTAAGTTGCAGAGCCAGGTTTCCAACCCAGGATAAAGCCCCTTCTTCCCACGCTCGGCATAGTAACAGAAGTTTTCAGCCTGGAGACAAAGCCTTCCAAGGTGGTTTGGGAATGGTTCTGCTCCTAGCCTGACTTCCTGGGGCTGGGAGTCCTCATGCTCCCAAGGAAGGGACCCCAGAAGCAGAAGGAGGCTGGAGGGAGCCAGGAAGAGCCGTGAGGTGGGGCCACCTGCTGGGGCCCTGGGGCGCTGCCCGTGGGGAGGGGAGAGAGAGGGAAGCTGGGTGACTCACAGCGTGTGTCCCGCCCAGGGTGGGGCCTGTCCTGGAGGAGATGACTCGGGGTCCCCACCCCCCCACCCCCGCCCCCTGCCTTCCCAGCAGACAGCCTCGAGGCTCAGGCGGAGGCGGTGTGGGGAAACCAAGACACCGCGGTTTGGTTTGTATTCCTTGGCCCTGGCTGTCCCCTCCCACCCGTCGGCCCTGCCTGCCTGTCCAGGCGGGGTTATGGGGTGCTGAAAGGGGGAGGGGCGGGGGACTGTTGGGCGAGGAGGGGAGGAGAAGAGCAGCCCCTGATCGTAGGCCAGCCGCCTCCAAGGGCTGTCACTGCCCGCGCCCTCCTCTGACACCTGGAATCGCTGGGTGTGGCAGGTGGGGCAGGGTCGGGTCCTGAAACACCGGCCGGCTGGGCAGGGAAGAGAGAGGCTGGGTTGGAAGCTGGCCACCTGAGTCGTCCCCGCCTCTCCAGGTGCTGGTGTCCCTGGGAAGGTGCTGCCTTTTCTGGGGTCCCACGCAGGGGGGCGGGGCCCGAGGACTTCCCACGCTCTCCGCGGCTCCCACCGTCCTCCCTCCCCGCCCCCAGCTTCCCAGCCCAGAAGCCACCTACCCTGGACGTGTGCTGGCTTGTTTCTCAGACATCTGCAGCTGCCCAACTGGTCTCCCCGCTCCTGCCTCCACCCTCCCGGGCGTCCCAGTCCTGCCACCAGATTTGTCATCTGATGGAGTCCAGCCTGGCCTTTCCCGAGCATGGGGTGGGGGGTGGGGGGGAGTCCCAGTTCCTTAGCCCAGGGACCCGGGAAGAAGGAGCGGGCAATCCCGCAGTTCCCCAGCTGGTCTGAGCTGGGCCTGGAGGACTTGGGGTGGGCAGGTGGGGCCGGGCTTGGGAGGAAGGGCAGGCCAAGGTGGGGTTAGCCGGGGCAGGGGCAGGGGGCCTGAGGATAGAGCTGGGCAGATGGGCTGCGGGGCCGGATGCAGGAGATCAACCCCCCAGCTGGGAAGCTTGGGTTTTCTTCTCTGGGCCGAGGGAGCTATGGAAGGTTATTGAGCCAGGGGTGGGGTGGAGGGCGGGGGTGGGGCGGCGACGGGACTGGACCTGCGTTGGGAAGATATTTCTGATGGGAATAAGGAGGGTGAAGGAGGCGGAGAGACTAGAGGCTGATGAGGATTAAAGTGGAACACTGACCTATAGTGTTGGTTCATTCATTCATTCATTCATCACATATTTATTTAGTGCTTACACTAGGAGAGGCCATGTTCGTGAGGAGTTAGCATTCCAGCTGGGAGGCAGACTAGGCAATTTTTTAACTGTAAAGTATAACATATACACAAGCAAAGAAAGAAAAAAGCAGTAATTTTCAATGCACACTTCAACGAGTAGTTAGAGAACAGAACCCAGAGTTTGTCACCGTCTCAGACTTTTCCTTCTTACTGCTCCAAAACACTGGAGGCTAGAAGGAATATATTTATTTAGTGACTTAGCAGCCATGCTCATTTGTTAAATCATGTTTTCTCTCTTAGACCTCCTCCTTCTCCTTTAATCCTTCTCTCAATCTATAGGGTCCCTCGGGCAATGCCTATTCTGACATTTTCAGGTTGGAAAGGGAGTGTCCACGCTAAAGGATAGGGGGAGGTAATCAATTGATAATTCTGGAGCCGCTGTTCACTCTGGGTTTCAGGATTTATCTGACCTAGGGAGCCTTTGGAAATTATAGGTTCCAGGAAGGCAAACCTAGCGCATGAAACCTATACAGAGTCTCAGTTCAAGCCGTAGGTGTTCTTAAGAGTCAACAGGAGTGATGTTTAGCAAACCAGTGCAATGAGCACTATCTAACTGAAGCTTGCATAAGAGCAGCCTCCAGAATAGTCTCTTGACTGCATTTGATCTCTCTTAGCCACTGATGCTTTATTTTATTACACTTCTTTTTCCTTTTTTGGTCCGGAAAGTACAGTCAATCCCATGGTGCCAGGGCCAGACGCATCCCCAGGAGTTATACTCCCCGCTGTCAGGGAGTATATCCACCCCTGGATGTCATGTTCCATGTAGCAGGGAAGGTCATGATTTTCCTTGCAGAGTTTGTCTCTTAGAGAGGAAAAAGGTCACATCTAAGCAAAAAGAGGCTTCCTAGAAGCATTTCTTAGGCCTCATTATGGGTAGTCTTAGCTTTTCCCCTACAGAAATAAGTTTCCTCAAAATCCAGGGCTTGGCCTATTTTCTTGGAAGTTCCCAATGGTTGAGAGGATGTGGGGGTTTCCCAGATGGGAAAGTTTAATAGTTCCACTTTTTCCCCCTCTTTGAACCCTCAAGGGACTCTACCAATCCTTTTTTTTTGGGGGGGGTGCATGGTCCAGGAATCAAACCCAAGTCTCCTGCATGAAGGGCAGGCATTTCAACCACTGAACTACCCCCGTGCACCCTCTACCAATACTTCTTAATTATCAGCCCCCCTTAGTCTGAGATGTATCTTGGTATTATATTAAGCTGTACAGAAATACAAGGCCTCGTTCCCATTCTGGACTCCAGGAGTTCGAGTTGTTTAAATGGGCTATCCAAACGGGTTGATTTAGATTGTGTGTTACAGGAGATTTGGGTTCTAGACATAATAAACCTCTCTGCCTTTGGTCAGACAGTAGGTGAAAGTCTGGAGCAGACACACTCTCATCTTTTACCCTATATTCTAATTTAGACCCAGCCAGATTGGCTTCGTTTTAAACTCTATTTGAGGCCTGATCTCTTTTTTTGGTTACTGTAAATGTTAATATATATGTAGTTACGCTAACCAGACAAGGAGATTTCAAATGGTAATGAGCTCTTGGATAAAATAAATCGGAGTGGCCCTTGGTGAGGGCAAGAGCAAGTGCTGGCGAGAAAGTCCAAGTGTACTTTTCTCATTCCCACTGGCCCTTAACCATGACCTCTCCAGCCAGGGTGGCCCCCAAACAGGACGGGCAGGTGCCCACTTCCCCCTCTGGACCTTGGCCCATGGAAGCCCTTTTCCTACCTCTGCACCCCTCTGGATCTTCCATCTCCCCGGCCCCTATCCTGTTTGCCCATCACTCTGAAGCCCTCCCCAGTCTCTCCCCGCAGACCTGGAGCTCCCAGCATGCTCTGGGAAGAAGGAGCCTGAGTTGAAGCTCAGTCCCACCTCCGCTGTGTGACCCTACTTAGGTCATGCTGTCACTCTGGTCTTTGTTTTCTTCTCTGAAATGAACCAAATAATGCTACCTCATTATGACCTCATGCTACCTTCAGACAAATGCTGAAGATTCCACCTGTGGGGAACCCAGTACCTGCCAGTTTGCACCCCTTTGGGCACCACCCTGCTACTGGGTATTGTGGCCTGCCAGCTGCCTTCCCTGCAAGTCGTAGCTCTGCCCTACCCTAACGGACTGGTGTCTGGCGAAGACCCCTTGACCTTTAGGGCTCTGCCCTCAGCTTGTCTGAAATGTTTGTGGCGGGAGCAGTGAGCAGCAGGTGGGGAGTGAGTAGGGGGTACGTGCAGTTCCTGAAAAACAGTTTCTTATCTCCCCAAATTGTAAGCTCTTTGGAGCTGGGCCTGGAGTCAAGAAATACTCCACAAGGGGTATGGGACAGGGGTGCCAGGAGGGGTCCAGGGTGAGAGGGGTCTAGGGCAGGTGATTCAGGGCAGGGATCCATGGTGGGAGATCCCAGGACAGGGGGTCCGGGGCAGGGGTTGACAGCCTGGCTCCTGGAGTTGAACGATCCTGGACTCCCATCCTGGCCCTGACACTTCTTAGCTTATGTTATGATCTTAGGCAAGTTTCCAAGCCCTCTGTACCTCCATTTCTTCATCTGTGAAGTGAGTGTTGAAATAGGACCCAGCTCATCAGGGGACGTGGATGTGAAATGAACTGCTGCAAGGAAAATGACCGAGCCCAGAGCTGGGTGTGCGGGAAGTTTTCAGTAAGTGGTGAATCACGATAACTGATTCTGTAAGGTCAGCCATCTGAAGTCTGTCCAACCCCTTTCAGCAGGGGTTGAAGGGGGGAATCAGCTCCTGACGGGGGCGCCCAGGAGCGGCCCAGCTGGGGTGTGTCTGAGCCGCCTTCCCACAGGCCACCTGGCCGGCTGAACCACAAGCTGCCAGGGCTTCCCTTCTGGCCTGAATGAATAACTCCTACAGGCCTCAGGATTTGCTCTGAACCACACCAGGAAACAGCAGCCAGAGCTGCCCTGATCATGGCTGTTTAGTATAAGCTGCTCAGGAGAGGGGAAACAGATTTTCCCGGCCTGACAGCTCCTCCCTCCAGCACACCCCATGCCAGGGATGGTCTTTCCTCTTCTCCTCCCTCTGCCTTCCCCGGCCCCAGGGAGCTAAACACAGCCCAAACATCCCCCTTCCCCAATTTCTCAAAAGGCACACGTTCCTGGATCCCTTGGTAGGTGTTTTGCCCTTCAAGAAGCCAGGATCCTTGCCTTCTTCATGTCTTCGTCCCCAGCCCCTAGTTTAGGGAACAAGCTGGGCCTGTTGGCCTGGCACAGTGCTTGGGCCCCATAGACAGTGGCAGATCTGGGTTTGACTCTGAGCCCTGCACCTTTTTTCCATAGCCATCTCAGGTGGGGTGCTTCAAAAACTCGAGCCGCACTCTCCTATCTGGCCAAAGGGAATAAAGGAGCCCATCCTCTAGGGCTGCTGTGAGGCTGAAGTGACAAAATCCCTGTCTGGTGCCCAGGTGGGTACCTGGGAGGTGCAGAGTGCAGGCAAGGGGACACCGTGGCGTGAACTTCTCGGAGTAGAGCTAGGCTGCTCGGCGGGTGTATGGCAAAATGCCAGAGACCAATCATTGGTCCGTTCTCCTTCCCCGAGGTGGCCTGAGCCTCAGCCATTCATTCCTCAGCAGCCCAGTGTTTAAGGAGCTCTGATGTGCCCAACAATATGATAAGGGCCAGGGCTGTTACCCAGGGAACCCCTCAAAGCCTGGTAGGTGTTGAGTGAAACAAGCCAGACACAAAAGGACTAATATTGCACGATCCATCTCATTTACATGAAATAATTAGAATATTCAGATTCATACAGGCAGGGGTGAGGGCCAGGAATGGGGAGTTAATGCTTAATGGGTGCAGAGTTTCTGTTTGGGGTGATGGAAAAAGATGGTACAGGATGGTGCTGGTGGTAACACAACTGTGAATGTAATCAAGATCAATGAATTGTGTACTTGAACTGCGGTTGAAATGGAAAATTTTATATTGCATAGGTTACCACAATAAAAACTAAAAAGCAAGAGTGCACCTTAACTATGATATCGATTCATGAATCACAAAAAAACATACTGCACTAATGCAAAATGTTAATAGAGAAAACCGTGTGAAAGTGTGGGTGGGGGGTACGTGGCAACTCTGTGCTTCCCTCATGGTTGCTGTAAACCTATGATGCTCCAGTTAAAAGGAAAAAAAAATTTTTGAGAAAGTAAAAACCTAGCGGGGAAACAGGTCTGTTTGCAATGACCTGAGGTAAGCACAAAGGAGGGGCCCCGCACGCAGCCTGCAGGGGCTGTTGGGGGGAAGTTACTAGAAAAGAGAAGTCACTTCCCTGGAAAGCGAGAGTAGGGGGTGCAACTGGAGGGGGCCCACGGGACGCCGCACAGAGCTGTGCAAGGAGGGTGGGACAGGACGCTGCGGCTGAGCGGGCTGAGAGTATTAGCAAGAAAGTGAAGTGAGTGATGGGCTTGGAGCTAGGAGGAGAAACGGGTTCTCTTCCAGGAAGAATGTGTTCTGGCTGTGACCTCCTCTCTCTCTCTGCAGGGTTAGGAATATTAAGCAGAGATGATTCAATATACAGAGACACATGTGCCAGTCCTCACACCCCTCTGACTTATCCACCAATGCCAGGCTGTAGTCTATGGCTGGGCCCATTTCACAGATGAGGAAACTGAGGCTCAGAGGGTTCGAGTACCTTGCCCAAGGTGCTGGAAGTGATACTGTCCAGTTTGGACCCAAGCAGCCCCACTCCCAAGCCTGCATGGGGCAGGTCCTATCCACCTCAGGACACGTGTATAAAGGCACTTTGAAACAACAGGCAGGACGCATATGACAAGGATGTCATTTTAGTTGTTGCGGTTACCGCTGGGGCGGGGAGTAGGGAAAGGCCAGGGCGGGTTCTGGCCAGATGGTCCTGAACACGTTAGATCCGGGGAGGTGCAGGCCTGGGAACAGCCGCCAGGTGGCACAATTCTCTCCAGGACCAGCAGCCCAGCTTTGCGAGCTGGGGGTCTCAGTGATTCCCAGGGTACTCCAGAACGAGCACTCCGGAACGCTTGGAGGGCCCGGGAACCGTTCTCTTCAAGCCTTACAGGGGTTTCTCTCCACTCCTGGGAATCCCAGGTCCCAGGCCTGGAGTGAGTGGGCCCCATCATTTTGCGGGGACAGTCCGGTGACTCAGCAGAAGGTCAGCACCCAGCTCCCTCCCGCGGTGCTCGGAGGTAGGTAGAGAGGTCAGGGGCAGGGGAACCCCCCCGCCCCTCGTCGGCCGGTCAGATCACCACGCAAAAGCTCCGGGTAATCCGCCGCCAGAAGATGCGCCAGCGGCTGCTGAGAGCCACCTCGGCCGCCTCCTGGAACACAGCGTGGACGTTGTCATGGAGCCGAGCCGAGCACTCCAGGTAGGCCACGGCACCCACCGACCGCGCCAGCTCCTGGCCCTGGCGGGGGGAGGATGGGGAGAGGACAGCGGGGCTGCCGTGAGGTGGGGCCGCTGGGGGGGACCCCGTGTCCTGCCTCCCCGAGCCCCCCTGGCCATCCCGGAGAGTCTCCAGGGTAGCCACAGCTTCCAGGCCCCTAGCTTTCCCATATCAGTTCCTGGCGGCGTCTCTTTGCCTCTCAAGCCGCCAACAACCCCCAAAACAAGGTCAGAGCGTGGCAGAGAGGGTCCCGCAGATTGCACAGCCCGCGACCCCCCTGGGCCTCGGGTTCCCTATCTGTGAAGTGGGCGGGTAGGACTATCCGATGTGCAGACCCCCTTGCCCTCCCTTCTGCAGGGAGACGCTTCCAGAAGGTTCCGGGTGCCACTTCCAAGAGCATCAGCTCCCCACCCCACCCCAGTTGGCTGCCTGGGGACCCAGAGGCTGGGTGGGTGGGTGTGGCTCAGCGCTCCCCTCTCCCGCCCCCTCCTCTCCTCCCCGCTGCCTGGGGTTCCCGTACCCTGTAGTAGGTCACTGGCTCCAGCTTGCTTTTCCGCAGCTTCTTTACCAGGGACTTGTCCTTGCGCAGGTCCGTCTTGCAGCCCACCACGATAATGGGCACCGCCTTGCAGAAGTGATTCACCTCCGGGTACCACTGCGGGGAGGTGGACGTGGCCATCAGGAGGGCACCCCCCACCCCGGTGGACGGGGAGAGTCGGGGATGGCACGGAGATGGCACTCTGGTCTCACGGGCCACCCTCCGGTTCTCCAGGCTCGACCCGGCGACAGTGAGCAGCTCAGCTGCATTTAGGCAGAATGCACTCTGTGCCCGTCTCTTATGGACGGATCTACACACGTAGACTCATCAGTCCCCCCCACCCCCAAGTCCCTAGGAAGCAGCTGCTGTCAGAAAGCCCACTGTATAGATGTGGCAACTGAGGCATGGGGAGGCTAGTGACTTGGCCATGGTCCCACCCACTCCAGAACCCTGCCCCTCTCTCTTAGATCGGGCAGCTGAGCCGCCGGCTTGCCAGCCTGTTGGCAGGGACCCACCCACTCCTATCTCGTGGCCACTGCTCCATGGACGGCGAGGTCACCAGGGCCAGGGTGTTTTGACCCGGAATCAAGACAGGGACCCAGTACCTCCGGGAGCACACACCTACTCCGTCTGTCCACTCAGGACAAATGGACGTCAAGTTGTCCAGCTCCTGGAGCTCAAAGGGGCCTTTGCGGGGTCCTGGGAAGACTCCCCTCACCCCCACTCCTCCACCAAAATTGCCCTCTTTGCTATATCCCACAGGAAATTCCCAGCCCTTGACCTGCTTGACCCCAGATGGCCTTGACCCGGGAGCAGGGCACGGCTCCCCCTTTAGCAATCTGGTCTGTGCTTACCCACCCCAGGACCAAGCTCTCAGGTTCGCCTCCATTCTCACCAGCCCTCCCCCTCCTCCTATTCAAGGCTCAGGACTTGTCCCCCCTCTTCTCTAGCTGCCCCCCCCCTTGGGTGACACCACACGGTCGCGTGGCCCTAACTTCCCCACCTCCCAGATGCATCTCTCTCCAGCCCTGCCCTGCCCTCTTCCGGAACTGCAGGCCCCTACTTCTGTTGTTCGGACCCCCTCCCCTTGCATCCCACACCTTCCAGGCGCTCGGCTGGACACAGCCCCCTCCCAGCCCATGTCAACCCACCTGCAAATCCTGACAGCTCTGGCTTCAGAATAGATCCAGGATCCACCCACCTCTCGCCCTGGTCCCACCAACTCCATCTACATCTAGGACAGTGCCTGGCACTTAGATGGGCTCCACCGAGAGATTGATGAGTGCGTGGGGCAGACTGTCTGCGCTCTAGCCCCACCATCCCCCCTTTACCATGTTTATCCTTGGGTGAGTGACAGCCTGGAGATAACAATGCATCTGCCCTACAGGGTGGCAGAGGGATTGAACTAGCAGATACACGCACGTCTCAGACAGTGCCTGGCACTGGCCAGACACTGCCACCAAACCCCCATGTGACCCTAGGTGGAGTTGCCGTCCCTTTGGGCCTCAGTTTCCCCCAGGAGATACCAAAGGCGCTGGACTTGAGGTCGTCCAGGCCGGCCCGGCTCTGATGGTTTAACCTACCCGGTTAAAGACGTTGTCAAAGCTGTATGGGCTGGTGACATCAAAGCACAGCAGAAGGATGTCGGCATTGGGGTAGAAGAGGGGTCGCATGCGGTCATAGTCTTCTTGCCCTGGGCAGAGAGGGGGGTGTCACTCTCTCCCAGGTCTCCTGCCCACCGGACAGGGTCGGCTCACCAGGCAGGGGGCAGGATTATTCCATAGGAACGGCCCCTCCTTGGGATCAGACCAGCCCTGGCCCGGGTAAGAAACCTACTGAGAGAGCCATTCTGGAAGAAGCCAAGAGAGGGTGGTGGGGGAAGGCCAGACAGGACCCCCGCCCAAGACACATTAGTCTGTTCAAGGTAAAGGGGCCATTGGGATTCACTGAGTTTAGCTTTGAGCCCTGCGTAGGCTTGACTCTGAAACCTCAAGTGGGTGAGGCCAGGAAGCTAGAGGACAGAGGTCAAGCAGGCTGGGAACAGTCCACCCCTTGAGTTTAGGAGCTCCAGATTCTCCTTTGTCCCAGCGTACACGGGGCTGCAGGGAAGGAGGTTGCATCTGCAGGAGCGAGGTGGTGGGAGGGGGTGAGGTTCCTGGGAACCTCCGATCCAGGCCAACACCTGTCCTTTGGAGAAGGGTTGGCCTCTCTGGCATGGAAGGAAGGGGTGAGCTCCGCCACCCAGCATCTGTGGCTCACAGAAGCCCTGCATCCCACCCTGTCCCTCCCTGAGCCTCTGGCACACCCACCTGCCGTGTCCCAGATCTGGAGGCGCACTGGTTTCCCTTTCACTTGCAGGTTGGCGAGATACCGCTCAAACACCGTGGGCGTGTAGCTCTGGGGAAGGAAAGGCCAAGGGGGAGGCTTATGAGAGGCACGGGGCCTGGGCGTTCAAGCCAGAGTCTCAGGAATGCCCCCAGCATTGCCCCCACTCTGGGAATCAGGAGGAGCATGGTTGCTTCAGGAAGGCTCTGGACTGGCCTGCCTGGGATGGAGGGCTAGAGCTTCTGCTTCCATCCTCTCCAGCTGTCACTGGGATTGATGAAAGCACCTGCCCAACAGTGTTGCTGGAAGGATGCCATGAGAATCCCCAAAGACCCTTTACTGCGGTGCTGCACAGAATGAGCTCTCGGTATGCGCTAGCTACCATTATTTTATAACTTTTTTTTAAACTGTGAAATATAACATATATACAAAGAAAAGATAGAAAAAGCAGTAATTTCAAAGCACACTTCAACAAGTAGTTACAGAACAGATTTCAGAGTTTGTCATAGGCTACCATTCCATTATTTCAGATTTTTCCTTCTAGCTGCTCCAAAACACTGGAGGCTAGAGGGAATATTACGGTGATTTAGCAGTCACACTTGTTTGTTCAATCTTATCTTCTCTGTTACACCTCCTTCTTCTCCTTTGATCTTTCTCCCAAGCTTTAGGGATCTTTGGGCAATGCCTGTTCTGACTTTTTCATGTCGGGAAGGGGTGTTGACACTAAAGGATAGGGGGATGTAATTAATTGGTAATCTTGGAGAGGCTGGTCCCTCTGGGTTGCAGGATTTATCTGACCTAGGGAGCCTTTGGAAATTATAGGTTCTGGGAAAGCAAATTCAGTGCATGAAACTTTTACAGTGTTTCAGTTCAAGTCGTAAGTCTTTTCAAGACTCAACAGGAGTGACGTTGGTTGGGGTTTAGCAGACCATGGCAATTGGCACTATCTAACTGATGCCTGCATAAGAGCAGCCTCCAGAATAGTCTCTTGACTCCATTTGATCTCTCTTGGCCACTGATGCCTTATTTTATTACACTTCTTCTTCCCTCCTTGACTAGGAAGACCCATCCTGTCCCACGTTGTCAGGGACACTATCACTCCTGAATGCCATGTCCACTGGGGGTGGGGAAGTGGGCAATGATTTTCCCAGAAGCGTTGGGCCCAGAGAGAAAGAGAGAGGAGCAACGAAAGAGTTTTCCAGGAAGCAACTCCCAGGCCTGGTTATACAGGTAGTCTTAGCTTTTCCACTACAGACATAAGTTTCATAAAGGCAAATTCCAGGGCTTCTGATGAATTCCAGAGTGATTTGATCAGTGAGTGGAAAAGTATTCGCAAAGTCCCCTTCAGGGAACGGTGAGAACGGGGAGAAATTCAACTTCCCCAAGTTGAATTCTTGATATTCTCACAAGCAGTGTGGACAACCAAAGCTATAGGCTGAGCCCCCAGTCTTGGGGTTTGTTCATATGAAACTTAACCCCATAAAGGATAGGTCAAGTCTACTTAAAATTTAGGCCTGAGAGTCACTCCCAAGAGAGCCTCTTTTGTTGTTCAGATGTGGCCTCTCTCTCCAGCCAACACAACAAGCAAACTCACCACCCTCCCCCTGTCTACGTAGGACATAACTCCCAGGGGTGTGGACCTTCCTGGCACTGTGGACAGAAATCCTAGAATGAGCTGAGACTCAGCATCAAGGGATTGAGAAAACCTTCTCGACCAAAAGGGGGAAGAGGGAAATGTGACAAAGTGTCAAAGGCTGAGAGATTCCAAACAGAGTCCAGAGGTTATCCTGGAGGTTATTCTTACGCATTAAGTAGATATCACCTTGTTATTCAAGATGTAATGGAGGGTCTGGAGGGAACTGCCTGAAAATGTAGAGCTGTGTTCCAGTAGCCATGTTTCTTGATGATGATTGTATAATGATATAGCTGTCACAATGTGACTGTGCGATTGTGAAAACCTTGTGTCTGATGCTCCTTTTATCTACCTTGTCAATAGACAAGTAGAATATATGGAATAAAAATGGATAATAGGGGGAACAAATGTTAAAATAAATTTAGTTTGAAATGCTAGTGATCAATGAAAGCGAGGGGTAAGGGGCATGGTATGTATAATCTTTTTTTTTCTGTTGTTTTTTTATTTCTTTTTCTGAATTGATGCAAACGTTCTAAGAAATGATGAATATGCAACTATGTGATGATATTGTGAATTACTGATTATATGTGTAGAGCAGAATGATCATATGTTAATGTGTTTGTTTGTTTGTTGTTAAATTTTTTTTAAATTAATAAATAAATAAATTTTTTTAAAAATTCCAGGGCTTGGCCTCTTTTCTTGGGAGGCCCCAGTGGTTGAGGGGGCACCTGGAGCTTTCCAGATGGAAAAGTCCAACAGTTCCATATAAATATATATTTTTTATTTATTTATTTACTTTCCCCTCATTGGACCTTCAAGGGACTCACCCACACCTTTTAATGATCGGCCCACCAGCATCTGAGATGCACCCGGCCATTACATTAAGCTCCACAGAATAACAAAACCTCATGTCCAACGTGGACTCCAGGAATGGCTGTTGTTTTTCTCTTTGTCACCCTGGACAGGAGACACTCCCATTTCTGAGCCTAAGTGTTGTCCCCTCCTCTTGAAACGACATTAACCTACATCTGCGTGCACATTCGTTAACTCATTCAATCATTCATTCAAAATTCAACAAACACTAGCACCTTCTCTGCACCTCATTGTGGACACCAGGGAGCAAGCAATAAACAAGACCCGGTCTCTGCTCTGGGAAGCAGCTCTTTGGGGTCCTTACTCTGTCCTGTAACCTCTCCCAGTCCTATGGGACCCCCCCCCCCCCCCACTTCCTTGTTCCCATCCTGTGTTTCTGCTTCTCTTACTTGCCCCTCCTGGCCTCGGCAGGGGGCCACTCAGAGCACAGACCCGTCTACCCCTGCCCGCTCCACCTGGTCTCAACTCCTCTCCATAGAGGCTGGAAGAACGGGAAACGGGACAGGTTTTGTACACAGGGGAAGATGCAGGGATGAAGAGGGGAGCTTTGGCGAGATAGGGTGACTGGAGGGTTTTTTTTTTTTTTTTTAATTCTCCTACCAGGCAGCCCCTTGCCCTGAGATCTTGGGTCCCCAGGCCATGCGTGCTCCCTTAAGGGTGGTGGTAGGATTATGGCCCCAGGGTGGGGACCCTGCCCTCCCTGCCCTCGCATGCCGGGTGGGGCCCCCACCTGCTGATGACTCAGGAGGACGTCTCACCTGCCCTCCCGCCAGCTGGCCCTCTGAGTCAGGCCCTGGCCAGCGGGGGGAGGGGCAGCACTTTGTCAGAGGGACAGCGGTGGGGGCCTAACAATTATGGCCCAGTGGGCCACTAGGCATCTGGCATTGCCATACATGCAAACGTTTTGCAGGACACAAGAGCTGGCTGCGGGTCTTACTCTGTCTTGTAAACAGGGCACTGGGAAGGCAGCTAGGGGTGGGTGGGTGGGGAGGAATTCAGGTTCCTGTTTTGGCAGCTGAGGAAGATGGAGAGGTTAGGGATAGCCTTAGGGTGGGGATGGGGGGGTGGGGGGTGCAACCCACCCTGGACTTGGCCACCCCATCACTCCCTGTACCAATAGGAACAGCCCAGGACCCCAACTGCCTCCCCAGGGCCTGCCCCAGGGCCCCTCCCCTCAAGCTCTGGCCCTCACCGGCTCTGTGACCTTGGACCAGTCACTTGGCCACTCTGAGCGGCAGCCCCCTTGCTGGTTAAACGGGAAGATGAAGTAGGAAGCCTGGCGTCCAGGTGAAGCCCTTAGCACCAAGACCCGGCACTTAGAGGCTCGCCAGTCACTGTCCATGCCCTCCAGGGGTCACCACCTTTCCCAGCCCCTTGCCAGCCCCTGACCTTTGCCCTGGAATGTGGGTGACAGCTGTCTCTATAATCTCCCAGGTTGACTACCCACTCACCAGGAGAGGGGCTGGGGCAGGACCCTCCCGATGGAAGCTCTCGGGAAATGTGTCAGCACTTTGCAAATGACCCTGGTGATGTCCCCAGCGCCCGTGAACTCTGAAGACCTACTGTGAGTGAGCCTCTGCAGCCACCATCCCTGATCCTTGCCACCTTAGGGTATCGGTTCAGTCCCCTTTTTCTGATGAGAATGTGGAGGTCCAGAGAGGGGGAAGTGAGACGCCGGACAGCTTGTCAGCGACGGAGCCAGGATGCTGTCCCCGGCCACCTGCCTTTCTGAGGTCACCAGGTCCAGTTCCTGCCCTGTCCCCGGTGCCTGCAGCGAGCAGGAAAGCCCCATCCAGAGTTCGTGACTGCCACAGCACTTCCTTCCACTGGGGAACATCATCCTGGACACCTCGTCCACACCTACTGTTGTAACCTTTGAATGGTCAGGCAGGGTCACCCTTTGTCCCAGAAGTGTCACAGGAACCTAATCTTATCTGTTGAGCCAGAGAGACCAGCCCAGGCCAGGCCAGGACAGACATGACTCCGGCCCCAGGGCTGCCATCATGGGGTTCGGGGACGGACCGATGGAGCATTACAGGTCAGGGACACAGCTTGAGTGAGGGGTGTCAGGGGTTCTCCTGAGCAGGACACCCTGGGGGTCCTGGCACAGACCGGGAAGGATGCAGCTAATATCAGAAGGGACTGACCCCCAGGTATCCCCACCTGCCTCGGGAGCTCCCTCCACCCCGACGCCCCTGCCAGTGGAGGGCCAGAGAGGCCTCTCCAAACCCCCAGCCTGCTCTCTGCCCAAGCCTCCTAGCTGCTGCCTCCCAGGCTGAGGGCTGCCTGGAGGAGGAGACCTGGAGCAGGGGGCAGGAGGAGGCTGGGTCCAGCAGGCAGAGCACTGGGATAAGGGGGGCTGCAGAGAGTGTCCAGGCTGGAGCAGGGAGGGGAGGGCCAGCTTCCAGACCAGCACTGCCCCTGCCCACTGCCTGCCCCAAGGGAGACTACCCCTCTGGTCTCAGTTTTCCCACCTGTACAATGAGCACCTTCCCAGCTCTCAGATGGGTGGTTTGTTTAACAAAAGAGGCTGCTCTTGGCACTCACCAGGGGGTGGAACATGGGCTTGTAGGTCCACCCCCTTGGTGACAAACATACCCTCCCCGCCCCTGGCCAGCTCATGTGTCCTTCAAACCGCTTGCAGTGCAGTGATTGCAAAACGCTTAGCGGCCCACCATGCTGCAATTGCGAGGTTCCCACCAGGGCAGCGTCCAGGGGCCTGGAAACACGGCCACCCCACAACTGACCAAAAACCCTATGTCTGGCCAAATGGGCTGACGTCGGCTCAAAAAGTCCCAAGTTAAGAGCCGGCCCCACATTGCCCCAGTTAAAGAAAGCCCCAAGGCTGGCTGTCACCAGGCCGGCCTCTCCCACCTCCCCTGCCAAGACTGTCCAGCACCCACCCACACAGCCCCGGGGGGTTCGGAGGAGAAAGGGAGGAAGCAGAGTTGCTGGAAGCAAACCCATGGATTCTTGGGGTGGCTGGACTGGGGCGGCACCTGGGGGGATCCGGCCCTGCCCTGTCCCGGTGCCTGGAGTGGGGGAGGGGGGTGAAGGAAGGATAGTCACCATGCCCAGAGTGCCCACGCCATGCCAGGCACCGCACAGAGCCATTGAGCAGCGTCACCTTATTTCTACTTCACTCTTGGGGTCCCTCCATCCCATGAGGTCGCTGGGAGAAAACTGAGGCTCAGAGAGGCTGAGCGAGTTAGCGAGGGTCATGTGAGGAGTTACAGAGCCGAGGTGCCCTCCCAGCAGTGTGACCCCAGGGCCGGTGCTCTTACCCTCCACTGGGATGCCCAGTGTGGGGGCCAGAGCTGGGGGTGGGGAGGGAAGAGAGTACCCTAAAGGGACAGTCACCAACTCCCCTGAGTCCTACTGTGCACAAGCTCAGTGCCCACTGCATGACCAGTCTAAATCCACCCCTCACAGAGACCCTGCGGAGTGGGCACGTTCCTATGGTTCCTATTATACAGTTAAAGAAATGGGCACAGAGAGGGTAGGGCACTTGCCCAAGGGCACACAGCTCGAAGTGGCAAAGCTGTGATTTGATCCCAGGCATCCTGGCTTCCGAGCCGGCACCGAGCCAAGCCGTGCCACCAAGCGCTCCCAGGGCCCGCGACGGTACCCAGTGTGTCTGGATCGGTCCCCGGTGCCTTTCCCTAAGTAGGTGCCCTCCTCCCCACTCTGCAGATGACATCCCTGGGGCCTTCAGCCCAGATGGCACAGCGAGATGGGGAGCTTGCTGCCCTTGACCCCGCATCCCTGGCAGCCCCTTCCCCAAGCCCGCACCCCCCACCCCACCCCTGCCCCAGGCCACCGGCCGGCCCCGCGGGGCGCTGGCACTCACCTCGGGGAAGGCCCCGTGGGCGAACACCATCAGCAGCGACGTCTTCCCGCAGCCGCCGTCGCCCACCAGGACCACCTTGACGGACGGCACGCCCGGGACCTCCTCCTCGCCCGCGGCCGTGGCCGCCTCCATCGCGGGGCCGCGGAGGGGCCGGGGCGCGCGGCGGGGTCGGGCCGGGCGGCGGCGCAGGGACCGGCGCGGGGCAGGCCCGGCGGGGCAGGAATGTGGAAGGGGCGGGGCGGCGGGAGGAAGTGCGGGCGGGCGGCCGCCCGTCCAGGTGACAGGTCCCCCCGATCGGCCGATCGCCTGGCCGGGGTCCCCCCACCCCCCTACCTCGGGGGCTCGCTCCCCTTTCACAGCTGCTGCAGAGCACGCATTTATTGAGCGCCTACTGTGTGCGGGCGCTGAGGCCACAGGAGGGATCCGGGCTCAGCCTCTGCCTACAGGAGGGGGCTCTGGCCTGGTGGGGAGAGGACAAATGGCTGGACAGTGAAGGAGGGGGTGGGGGGACAGGATAAGAGGAGGCAGGGAGGTGGGGGGTGGCCTACCAGCTCCGGGTACAAACAGGGACTGGGTCACAGAGTGGGAGGCTGCGACCTTGAATGAATGAATGAATGAATGAATGAGCATTTTCCCTCCTGCCGCTGGGGACAGGATTCACAGCCCTCCCTCCAGGCGTTTCAGGCCAGGTGTGGAGGAGGTTGTTCAGACACGCCCTTCTGGCCTGCCCTCCCCCTACCAGCCCTGGGAAGCTGTCAGTGCAGGTGGATGACCACCTGTGTCGCCTCTGGCTGGGGACTGATGGAGGGGAAAAGGTGGAGCCTTCCAGCTAGGAAGTGCCTAGCCCAGAGCCCAGTGCATGGTGGGGGCTTGTGTGGGGGTGGTCCTTATTATTTAACCAATACGGATGACCTGCCCTGCCCCCCCATGGTGTTCAAGGGACTCTGCAACCTTCAAGACCAAATGCCTGCCTTGAGAAGCCCCAGCCCATAATGGAAGTCTGCCAGGAAAACAGGGCAGTCCGAACGGGCATGGGGGAAGGGGATGGACAGCAGTGGGACTATGGAAGAGGGACCACTTGCCCAGCTCGAGGGATCAGGAAGCCCTTCTGGGCAGAGGGACCCGCTGGCCAGAGCCTGAGGGAAAAGCGAGACAGTCAGCTGGAGGAGGGAGATAGGTGTTTCAGACCGAGGGAACAGCATGTGCAAAGATATGAAGGCAAAAGAGCGGTGGTTTGGGGGGGCCGCAGCCACTCCGGGCACCTGATCTCCCCACCTGTTAGTGGCCTGGTGTAGTCTTGGGTTGAAATCTCTTTCTAAAAAGTGCTAGAGTCTCTCCAGATCCTGGACTGTTTTCTTTGAAGCTTTAAGGGACGATGGTCGGAAGTTTTTGGCTTTCACCTCTCCCTGCCCCTTGCAGGCTATGACTCATCTCCCAGGGAATTCAAAGTCAGGCAGGTGAGAAAGCACCTTCAGCCCCCTTTGAACCTCACTGTGGCCGAAAGAGCCAGCGAGGGCAGGAGTTAGTGCTCCCCCAGTGCACAGAGAGGTAGAGTAACTTGCCCAAGGTCACACAGCTGGAGCCCAGATCCCTGACTCCTTTTCCAGTGCTCACCCACAGAACCACGCTCAGCAGGCTGAACGGGGCCTCGCCTGGATGGAAGGCGTGTCCCCAGGACATCACCACCTTTCAGGTGCCCCTTCCTCCCCGAAACTGCCATAGGGCTGGGTAGTGACTTGGCACCTGTCTGGGTGTGTAGCTGCTGAGCAGGACTCCCCGCCCCAAGGAGTGGTGGGGAGAGGCCCTATGCTCGGCTGTCCCGTCATCCCCCATCAGCCCCGTGGTGGCTGCTGTCATTGGGTGGCAAGGCTGGGAGACAGATGGGCCAGTCTGGGGGTGGAGGGAGCTGAGCGTCAGACAGTGGAGTTTGGCCTGGTTGCTATGGTGATAATTGCTCTAATGACACCCTGGCCGTGCATTCCAGTTTCACCGAACATTTCCTAGTGACAACATCGCCCATTAATGGATGCCAACCACATGTAGATACTGTCCGCCAGGAGGCAAGAATTATCAGCCCCATTTTACAGATGAGAAGCCCAAGGCCCAGGGAGCTTAAGCTCTTTGTCCGAGGCCCACAATCAGTAAGAGGCAGATCTTGAAGGTGAACTCAGGTCTGCCCCAAAGCGGGGCTCTCTTCTCAACATGCTCTCACGCAGCTCTCAGCCTGGGCACAGCTCACCCACCCCATATCATGGATTCAGGAACCAAGGTTCAGAGAGAGGCGGTGGCTCGTCTCAGGCTAGCAGGATGTAGAGGTGGAATTTGAACCCAGAGCTCCTAACATCAAGCCCCAGCCTCACCCCCACCCTCTCTGCCCCTGCAAGGGGGGAGCTTGGTGAGTGGGCCGTGGAATCTGCCTTGCTCGGCAGGGAATTTCCTGGAACCTCAGGCCTTGCTGGGGCCTGGACCACACTTTCTCTGCAGTTTATTTTTGGCATTGGGAGGTGACTCAGGTCACTGTCTGCCCCAGCCACGGTAGCTGGCATGGTTCCAGTCGAGTGTGGCCACTGTTTACTACCAGACTGTGGGTGACCCAGCTCCTCCAGCCCCCACCCACCCTGAGTCCAGAGTCGGTTGGGAACCCAACTCAGTGGGTCACTACCCCACCGACCCCAGAAGAGCAGAGGTGGCCAGGCCAGCCCTTGGCCCTCAGCAGAGTCCCCTCTGCAGGGCTGCAGGTCCTTTGGCCCTGAGCTGGGCGGGGAGCAACTCGGATTGCAGCTGACCCAGCTGGGCAGCCTGAAGAGGAGCCCTGGGGTCAGGCTGGCCCCCAGCAGCTGCTCAGGATGTTATGTCTAATTGACTGCCTGGCTGCACAGACACGGGAAGGCAAGGAAGAGGAGGGAGGGTAAGAGAGAGGGAGGGAAAGAGAAAGGAAGATAAGCTGGCTCGAAAAGAATACATAAACTGAAGAAAAGAATAAAAGGAACCAATGACTTCCTGGATGAGTGAATATAGGACATGACCTGAGGTTCTGGAGACAGGTGGCCACTCCCCAGCCGCCACCTGCTGCAGCTTCGCGCTTCCCGGCACCCCATCCAATCTCAGCCCATCGGCCTCATTTTTTATCTGCCCCCTACCCAACCCCCATCCTCCGGTGAGGCCGGGGGGACTCTGCTGCCCCGGCTGATCCTCTGCTGCCCCCATGTGGCCACTCTGCTCCCTGCACAGTCATCTTCCTGGCTGCTGGCTCCACCCGGTGTGGGATGTTTGGGGATGGGTGGACCAAGGGGGAAGTAGGTGCCAGGTAGGTAGAACCTCAGAGGTCCAATCCTACCCCCTGGGATGCCTGGGCAGGGTGCACTGTTCCCCCCCCCCCCCCCCGCCGCCCATGCTTCCCCTTGTGGCCCCATTCCACCCCAAACTCCTGCTCTGAGAGCCGTTCACCTTGGTTAGCCCTTCTCCACCCAAAGCTTTGGTCACACACTTATGGAGCACCTACTGTGTGCCAGACACGGCACGTGTCATTTCAGTTCATCCTGTGAAGCAGGGACAGCTCTTAGCCTCCTCTGACAGATGAGGAAACTGAGGCCCAAAGGTGCCATGGACGGTAAAGGGAGGAGCTGGGATGCAAACCCAGGCAGTCAGGCTCCAGATTTCTGAAAGTCAGAGAGGAGGGGGCCCTCAGAGGCCATCCCATCCAATACCCTCACTCGTCAGATGGGGAAACTGAGGCTCAGATAGGGGAAGCATAAGTAACTGCCCAGGCCTCTGGAACCCTGACAGGCCTCTCCTCAAAGTTTCCCCTTGTCTGGCCTCCCCCAGACCAACTCAACCCTGGCTGCCGTTTCACTGCCTCACCATTACTGATCCTTCGGGAGGGGCAGAGAGGTGGGGGGAGCCCCCGGGCCCAGGCCTGGCGCTTGCTTAACCTTCTGGTTTGTTCCTTCAGGTGTCTGCAGATGTGGACCACCGATGGCAGGAGAGAAGGGGTCAAGGTTTGAGCTGCTGGAAACCATGGCTGCTCAAGTAGCTCCTCTTGCTTCTCCCAGGTGACAGACCTGGCCCAGGTGCCGGGCTAGTCAGGTCAGCGACCCCCATACCTGTCCTTTCAGGTGGGACTTGATCTATTCCTGAAAGCTCCCAGACAGAGGGGCCTGGAGTTGGAGGAGTGGGTAGAGCAAGGGGCCGGAGGAACCGGGGGAAGTCAGAGAGATGATGGGAATGAGTAGGGGGATACAACGGAGAAAGAGGAAAACAGCTTCTCTTAGTCTTAACTGGCCTGACCTCTCTCCTGGAAAGTTCCTTGATTTGGGCCCTGCTGAATGAGCCTGAAACCAGACTCTGGCAGCTCAGAGGCCTTCTGTCTGCCCCTTACTGACCAAGGTCAATGCTCACTCACCTCCCTCTTGTCACCTCCAAAGCTCCTTAGAGCAGTTCCTTCCTCCCTCTGACCTGCTCCAGTGCAAGACCCCTCTGTGGCTCCCCGGTGCCAGCAGGACAAGCACCTACTGCCTCAGCCCAGACATCCCAAGCGTAATGAGCCCAGCCCACTTGATCTCTTGAGCCTCAGTGCCGTGGTGTCAGCTCCCCAGACACAAATGACCCCTATGTGCAGGTAGTTCCCTGGTCTGGAGCTCTTTCCCACCCTGCAAGGCCAGCTCTCAGGCTCTTTCCTCCTCCAGGAAGCCCTCTCTGGTTCCTCCTCCACCCATGAGGAACTCCTGCAGCAGCCTGTCTTAGTGGTTATGTTTGTGGCTGGCTTTGCCTGCTAGGAATGGGAGCAGAGAGGCCTTTCACAGCCAGCCCCTGTGGTGGGGGCCCCTGGGAACGCCCCTACAGGTTATCTGTGCTGTGATCTCCCAGGAAAGGGGAGAGGAGGGGAGGGAAGGGGAGGGCAGGGCAGTGTGGAATCCAGAGGCGCTTCTGTGTAGTCCTCCAGCGGTTAAGAGCTTGGATTCCAGCTCTGCAACTTTCTGGCTGTGTGATCTTGGGCTAGTTACCTAACCTCTCTGAGCCTGAGTTTCCACATCTGGCAAAAGGAGGTAACAAAGCACCTACGTCTAAGGGTTGCAGGGTTGAAGCCTGGATGCCAGCACTCACTGAAGTCTTAAGGCCCTTCTCCCCTCCTGGCCTCTCCCTGGGCTCCCCTCTCCCCCACCCCTCATTTTGCTGCAGTGGCTGGGATCCAGCCATTGGATATGTAGGCCAGGCTTTTGCTCTCTCCTATCCTTTCTTCTAGGCTGTTCCCTGTGCCAGGAACACTCTTCCCACCTTGTTCACCTGACCCTTGCCTTCTTGTCCTGAAGATTCAGCTCAGTGTCCCCAAGAGGAGGCTTTCCTTGTCCTCCCTCATCCGGGACTGGCTTAGGAGCCCTACTTCTGTACTTCCCAAGCAGCCTGATGGCATCTGTCCTTGTGATGTTCTCCCCAACTGGACCCCCAGAAGCAGGGCAGGGCAGGCACATGTAACCCCGCAGAGGTGCACCCCTGATTCCCAGAGAAGAGACAAGGGGAATCCTGGCTGAGGAAGAGCTCCCCGGAAGCCCACTCCTTCCCAGCCCAGCTTTTATTTTGGTTCTAGAGAGATTCCAGTTGGCATTCTTGGTCCCCACCATGTCCCCATCAACTGTTTCATGCACTTAGGGGAAGGGAAAGGGGGGAAGGAAGAAGGCGGGAGCTAACAGCCCACACTGCACTGTCACTAGGTTAGGAAAGAAGAGCCCGGGGTCTGAGGCTGCCAAGGCCCCACCTGCTGTGTTCCCTAGGGCCCCTAAGCGCTGGCCAGGGGGTGGACAGCCTGGCCCCGGGTCCGGGTCACAATTGTGTTGGGGGACAGCCATGGTCCTGCCTGCAGCCAAACACCCACCCTGGGTCCCCGATCTAGTCAATGCCCCCGTGTCATCGGGACTAAGTGGCTGGGCCTGGATGCCCACACCTGTGGGTCACCCCAGGGAGCAGACGCTCTTTGACCAGGCAGGTGTGCCCACTCCCCGGCTCAAAGGGTGCCCAGCCACCTGCTTCTCGGAGTATTGCCCTTGGCTGATGGGAGCTGCTTCTGGCGGCATGCCTGGGAGGGCATTCACCCTGACACTGCGAGGGGGTGGGGGCAGTAGCCAGAGCCCGGCTGGTGTGAGCGTGCACAGCACAGCCCCTTGGCTTCTGGGCAGGACCACCGTGGGGCCATTCACTCTCCAGAGATCCCCGTGTGCTCAGGCCAAGGACAGACTTCTCCTGAAGCCACAATTTTCTCGGGTCCTCCCCTGCCCTGTCTACTCCCCTCTCCCTTAACGCGTTTCTCTGCCAATAAACCATCGACCCAAGAATCCCCGTGCCAGGCGCAGCTTGTAGGGGGTTCAGGGCACTCAGTGTTCTAGGGAGTTGAGCCTTGCCCCAGAACCTGGCATTCCAAGCCTCCAATCGTTCCTCCAGCTGCCTTTCCTTCTGATGTCCCTCAACCGCCCTCTTCCTGCAGCCCAAGGCACCCACTCAGAGCCATCCAAGCCACTCCCTCCACCAAACAGGCTGAGCCCTTCCAGCTCAGGGGCCTCTCGCTCCACCAAGGTATCTGGATGCCTGCAGTCCAGAGTTCTCTCCTACTGCTGCCGATTCTCTGGAGCCTGCCTGCTGTCCACCAGCACCCCCAGCCTGAGGCGTGTCCCTGCCCCGCAGGCCTGGCTGGGAGGGGCTCTCACCAATGTCCGCTCAACTGATGTCATGGCAGCAAGGGAAATGCTGGTCTCCTATCCCTGCTCTCGCCTCCCAGCCCCCCTGCCACATGCTCAGGGTGTGACTCTTGCCTGGGACCCCCAAAGCCCAACACCCCCCTCATCCAGAAGGCCTTCCCCACTTCCCCCAGGCCCCGGGTGCTCCCCGAGTCTGCACGGCTAGGAGGACGTTTAGCACTGAGCAAATCATCTGGAAGGTCCTGTCTCCCGGACACCCCTTTGGTGGGGGGGGGAACCTGTGTTGTGTCATGTCACCCCTGCCTAGCCCCAGGATTCCCTCGGTCCTTGCATGTGGTAGAGCTTAGTGTTTGGCCTCTGAGGAGGTGGGATAGGGGGAGTCCCCCTCCCAGGCTGAGGGACAGACCCATCAGGGACCTCGAGATGGGAGCACAATTGGCTGCCGCCCGCCTTTCCCCCCACCAGCCCCATCATGGATCCCGGCCCGGCACAGCTGGTCCTCAGTGGGAGATGACGCTGGGTCCCTGGGACATACAGCTGAGCCTGCTCCCCCACCTCGGTCTGGGCCGAGGCTAACGGTGGCTCTTGGGGCCTCTGCCAGGTAGCCCCGGGGTCCCTGGCTCCCGCTGGAGCTCAGAGAAGCGCGTCGGACGGAGCTGAGTGTGCGCCGGGCTCCAGGCAGCTCCAGCCCCCCAGCCCGGCCGCTAGTTGCGCCGGACAGGGTGCCACATGGACACGGGCCTGCGCAGCGTGGCCAGCATCTGGTTCCAGTGCGTGGTGCCCATGCCGCTGGCCGCTGGCCCGATGATGACGTGGCCCACATGGTCCCCGCGGCCATCGCTGCCGCTCTCAGCCACCGTCACGCGGAGGGACAGGTCCTGGGAAGGAGGAGGCATGGCGGCTGGGGCCCAGGAGGCTGCAAGGCGCGGCTTCCCGCACCCGCCCCTCCATCCCGGAGTGGGGTCCCAGCGCCCAGCGAATAAAGGACCCAGAGAGAATCTGCACCCCGCATGGTGACAGCCAGGCCACCAGCTTCACGTGCCACCCTCCCACTTCCTTGCTGCATGAACTTGCTCCAAAACGGGGATAACAGTACCCGCCTCACAGGGTGGCTCAGGGAACCAGATGAATGAAAAACGTGTCAAGCACTGAGAACGGGGCCTGTTTCTGCGCAGTCAGAACTCTAGAAATGACTGTGGCAATGATTTCTAATGAACTTGCTGGCGATCAAAGCGGTGAGGCTAAAACTAGAACCCAGCCCGATGTCTCTCTGCCTTGTGGTCCCAAGAAGCCTCCTGTTCTGGAAGGCGGTGGCCAGGAGGAAGTGGGGGACAGTGGGAAGCCTGTCCCATGGGAGTGACAGGGCACGGCAGGTGGCCATTCCCAGGACTGGCCAGAGATGTGGGGATGTTTGCCTGGATTAGGAAGGAATTCTGGGCTTTCAAATCCAGATGGGTTTCCCGGGGAGTGGGGACCAGGTAGGTTCTATACAGCCCCAGGGCTATGGGGGCAGATTTTGGCTCAAGGCACAAAAGGACTTGCTCACTGCCAGGACTGCCCAAGGATGGAAGGAGGTAGTCAAGAGAGGTGGTGAGCTCCCCATCCCCTGAGGCATGTAAGCAGGGCACCGCGGTGGGTGAAGCCCTATCCTCTGCAGCTACCCCCACGATCAGTCTGTGATGTCCCTGCTGAGAGGCAGTCTTCCTGGGACACATGATTTTCTGAGATTCATGAGGCTGTGGGGAGCCCAGAGGGCCTCAGAAGTTAGAACCCCAGAAATCTAGGTCCAGAACTCTGCGTCTCTGGTTACCTGTGTCTCTCTCCACGAGGAACACTCTTGCCCCAGCTCTCAGTTTAGATGCCACCCTCTCCTGCAGGAAACTTCCCTGACTACCCTGGTGGATTAGGATTGTCTGGGGACTTTTGCCCATGTCCCCAGGACCCACCCGAGGGCTTGACACCCAGTGGGTACTCAATAAATGCTTCTGGGGGTGACCTGGCCCAGCATTCCCCCCTCCCCCCCCCCCACCTGGAGCACAATGGCCGGCACTGAGAAGATCATTGCCTCGTTGAACACCGGGTTGGGGTCATCCCTCTTCACCGCTGTCTTCTTTTTGCTCATCTTTCTCCCGTCCTGCAGCAGGTATACCTTGACGAAGGGGTCTGCAGGTGGGCAAGGGGGCACGGGGCTGAAGGCCAGTGCCAAGCTGGCTGTAGCATCCCTGCCCAGGCTGGCTCGGCCCCCTGACTCCAAATGACCTCCCTCCCCAAATCTTCATTATTGCCATGGTCTCCTGTCATCCTGCAGTGGGTCATTTATTCTCCTCCCATTTTACAGATGAGAAAACTGAGGCTCACGCAGCAAGCAGGGGGAGGAGCTGGGCTTCGGACTCAGACAGCCTGCTCAGCCCACACGCTCCCCTCACACAGCCTCTGGGGAGCTCAGCAGACCTGCCTGCTTAGGGTCATTCTATGTATGGAATAAATGGCCCGCGCAGGCCCTGTGTCACCTCGTGCCTGCTCAGCGGAGCCTGAGTCAATGGCGTGAGGCTCAGAAATAACAAGTCGTCTTTTGCCCCTGTCCCTGCCACCCACTGGGAGTCCTTGTGTGCCTGCCTGGACCCTGGGGTCCCCCAGGCTGGCACCTTCCAATAGGTGAGGTCCCCCCAGCCCTCTGTCTTGAGCTACTCCCGCCCCAGGGCATAGCTGCCTCCCCCATGGTGCCTTTGGGAGGGGCTGGAGGCTGCTGCAGGGCTGGGACATCTGATGCGACCCGGCGCCCCCACCCATCCCCGCGAGCCCTAGTCCCCGGTGGGGGTCTGGGGTCCTCCCCTGTTTCTGGGAACGGAGGCTCTGACATGAATTCCAGTTTTGGGAAGCAGCTGCAGGCCTTGGTCCCCTGCTCTCCCATGGCTCTAAGCCAACCCATCTCCCATGTGCAGAGCTCCCTGCCGCCTTCCGGGGACCTGTTTCCCCAGCTGGATTCATCTTCTTTCAAATCACACGTGGCTCCTGAGCTCAGCCAAAGCTGTGCTTTGGAGCGGGGCGGGGGTGTGGTGGGGGTGGGTGGGTGGGTTACCTGGCACCCTGTTTACCCCTGCCAGCACTGTGGGGCGCCTGGGGCGCAGCCACTGGAAGGAGTCAGTG
Source organism: Tamandua tetradactyla (assembly GCF_023851605.1). Lineage (NCBI taxonomy): Eukaryota > Metazoa > Chordata > Mammalia > Pilosa > Myrmecophagidae > Tamandua > Tamandua tetradactyla. The sequence goes on from NC_135335.1 coordinate 7,329,749, forward strand.
GGACCTTACCCGCTGTGGTCTTATCGTTGGTCCAGATGAGATTTTTGGCCTTCACCACCACCACGGTGAGGCGCTCGGCCGTGGGGAGGTAGCTGAGGGACAGCAGGATCTCGCCCACAGCATCAGCGGCCTGGGGGAAAGGGTGGCGGGTGGGGGCTCAGCGGGCTTTTTCCCCTGGGACTTGAGGGGCCTCGACTGCCAGCAAAGGGCAGAAGCCCCATCCTCCACAGAGAAGGAGCAGCCCTAGAGCAGGACCCCTGGCTTGTGGGATCGAAAAAAGGTCCCCCCGCCACCCCATAGTGCACAGCCACCCCTCCCTCCCCGTCGGGTGTGAGCCCTGCCTGGGAAGGAGCAGAGCTGCCTGTCAGATGGAGCAACCAAGTGCACTTGTGCTCCCAATCCCTCATTCCAGGCCGAGGAGAACGCTGCGCGGTAGCTGTACATGGAAGCCCAAGTGGACAAGGGAGAATGAATGAGTAAATTATTTGCCGAAAAGCCAATAGCGTTCCCAAAATGCTCCTACACCCGAAAAAGTAAACTTCAGCTTGGCCTCTGTCTGAAATAACCCACTTTAGGGCTAGGGCAGTGCCTGCCTTCCTATCGGAAGCCTTGTCGGCGCTGAGCTTCGGCAGGTTTGGTGTCAGGTGCAGCGGATGAGCTGTCAGCAGTGATGGGGGTTCCAGGTGCACGCAGGGCGCAGCGTTTCCTCAGGCGGGGCTCGGGTCTCTAACCCTGCCGCCCTACAGCTGCCGGAGAGTAGAGTCCCTCTCCTGAAGCCTGGATGTATAACGCTCCCTCCGGGGGTGGGCGGGTGGGGTCGGGCAGGTCGGGCTTACCTTGTTCTGGTCCTGGAGGTAGAGCCAGCCACTGAAGGGCTGCAGGGGGAGGTCGAGCACAGAAAGCTTCAGCTCCACGACCCCCGTGCTGACATTGCGCTCGTCCTCGTCGATGCCAAACACGGAAAACCGCAGGCTCTTCTCCTCCAGGGCCGCGGGGTCCAGGGGGATGGAGAACTTCTCGTCGAAGAAGATGGAGTAGGCATTCCTCTGAATCTGCAGAGAGAGAGAGAGAGAAAGGGCCGTGCAGGGAGCTCCAAAGCTGGAGAGGAGGTGGCAGCCCGGAGCCTGGGAGGCCACAGGAGGGAGAGAGCACTGGACGGGGAGTCCAGAGACCTGGCCTGGGGGCCTGGCCCTGTCTTCTCCACCACGGTCACATGTTTGTGTCCTTCCTTTGGTGGACTGGCATAGGAAGCTTGCACAATCTGACCCCACCTAGTTCCCAACCTCAGTGCCCCCTGCTCCACCTGACTCTCACGATACCCTGGCCAAGCCCATCTCCATCCTCCTTGCAACTGCCCCAGCGCCCAGCCCTGATTCAGGTCTGCAGGGGGTGGGTGGGATAATTGTGGAGTCGAGAGCCACGGACACCCACCATGCCACGTGGCCCAGGGAGGAGGCTGGGAGGCTGCTGCTCCCCAGGGCTGGCTTGGATCTGGGCCCGGCCATTTCCCAGTTGTGAATCCATTAAACTTGCTGGGCCTCAGTTTCCTCAACTGTAAAATGGGGATAAATGGTGGTACCCACTACGCAGAGCTGTGGCGAGGCTCAAACGAGACGACACCTGGCATGGAGGGCTCAAATGAGACTGCCTGGCACAAGGCGCCTCCCCCGTAGGGCCTGGCACAGTCCCAGATTCAACCCCCGTCCCTGGCAGTCGTGAAATGGCGGGGTCCGCCGAGACATTTGCTGATTCATGATGAGGAAGTCAATAGTATGTAGGAAAAATATTTTCTCTCTTTTTCCTTGACAAAAGGCACCCCCTAAGCCCACTGCAGAGTTGGGGGGGGTCACATCGTGGGGGTTGTGGATCAAGTAAAAAAAGGATTACGGCAATTATGACTTGTTCTGTTCAAGACTCTGCTGCCCGCTGGTGGCACCCAGTGCTGGGGTTCTTGTGCAGCTCAGGGTGAGGGGCGTGGGAAAGGGCCACCACCACTGTGCCAGGGCAGCAGGGGTTGTCTGCGGCTTCCACAAAGAGTCCCTGGGCCTCTGCTGGGGACGCGGCCTGGTTGGGCACATGGGGACCACGGCGGCCAGCAGGCACCCAGGCCCTGTCCTCGACAAGACTGCAACCAGCCAGGAGGCCCGTTTCAGCCCCTGCTGCCTCCCCGTCCCCCTCCAGGGTGATGTCCCTCAGGCAGAGCCTGTCTTGTCACTTGCCAGCTCAAAGTCCTTGAACGGTTCCCCTGCTGGCCTGGGCATGAAAGAATTTCTCACCTTCGAGCTTTCGCCCATGCGGTGCCCTCAGCCCGCCATGCCCTCCCCACTCCACCACTTGGCCGGCTCCCACTTAACCTCTAAGACTCGGCTTGGGTACCGCTTCCTCCAGGAAGCCTCTCTGACCCTTGCTCCCCAGGGCCACCCCTCCTCTGCCCTGACAATGGCCTGTCACCCTCCTCCCCAGCCCACACACTGCCAGGCAGGGTCTGTGCCCTTCACCTGCAGAACCTGACCCAGGACTCTCTGAGCATTATGGGATGGATGGATGATGGATGGAAGGATGAGTGGAGGGGCGGGTGGGTGGGTAGATGAATGTGGATGGATGGGTGAGTGGAGGGAAGGATAGACAGATGGACAGCTGGGTGGATGGATGGCTAGATGGATGGGTGGAGGGGTGGAGCCCAGGCCTGCCTGCTGGGTGCCACTGGCCTCCTCCCAGGAAGTTGTGGGTAGGTCCCCTGGGAAGGTGCACGCACGGGCACTGCCCCCCTTCCGCGGGGATCTGCCTTAGTCACTGCCTAGGGATATTTAAAGATCGCAGCTCTCATCCTTGGCATATCCCCTGAAGCTGGGAGGGCTGCCCAGCCCAGGGACAACCCCCTACTCGGTGGGATGGGCCAGTTTGTGATGCCAAGCAGCTTCCTTCCCGGGAATCAATCCATCACAGCCTCCAGGGGCCCGAGCCGTAGTCTGCCCTCACTACCAGGAGCTACGTGCCCCCCAGGTCCCTTGCTCTGGAAACTTCAAGGGCCCCTTGCCCCTGTGGGATGAAGCCCATCTCGACCTCTGGCCTCGGCATCCAGGCCCTTCCCAGTTTGATGGAATTGGCCTCTTCACTATCCCCTGCCCGCAGAGCCTGGGGCTTGCCCACCGTCCATTCTCCCCTGGGCACTGAGCTTTCTCAGAGAATGAGGAGAACCCCGGCTCCGAGTCCCCGATCTCCTGCTCACCTCCTGGGCAAAAAGCCCTTCCCCGAGCCTCAGCTTCCTCGTCTGCAAGACTCCCTAACAGTCTACCCCGTGGGCTTCAGGAGGCTAGCAGGAGAGTCACGGGGGGCGGGGGGCGGGGGTGGCACTCCAGGGATCAGGCACTCAGCTCAGCTCTGGTTGGGGCACTGCTGTCTGCAACATGCCTTCTCCAGGGGGGCTGGAGCCCTTCACGTCTCTGAAAGCCAAACCCACCGAGCACGTGCCAAGGACAGTGCTAACCCTTTCCGTGTGTCACCTCAGCCCCTTCTCAATCACTATGACCTCTGCCAGGCGTATGGGGAAACAGAGGTACGGAGAGCTTATGTAGCTTTCCCAAGGTCACACTGCTCTGGCCAGAAGCCACCAAGTGTCAGCCTCGGCCATCTCAGAGGGCTGGTGCCCCCCCCTGACTCCCACAGTGCTGGGGCTTCCCCGTAAGCCCCTTTGCAATGTCCAGTTTTCTCTCTACCCTTTGCCCCCTGCTCATCCCAGGAGCTGACCTCTGTGGGCTGCAGCAGCTGGCTGTCCTGGCCTCTGGCTTCCAGTGGGGAGAGCCGGCAGAGGTCACAGGAGGGGGACGGGAGGTCAGAGGGAGGTGGGATTGCTTACTCCCTGCGGTGGTGTGGAGTGGTGCATCCCACAAAGACACGTCCTTAAAACAGAATCCATTCCTGTGCCTGTGACCCCGTGGTAGCAGGACCTTTGGTTCCTGCAGTTAAGGTATAGCCCAGCCTGAATGGGGTGGGTCTCCATCCTACTCTTGGATTCCTTCGTAAGCAGAATGAAATTCAGACAGTGAGATGGGGAGAGAAAGCCACGGGAAGCGAGAAGCTAAATATCAAGGGAATCCGGAAGAGAAGGGGGCAGCCAGCAGGGGTAGTCACGTGTATTGCCGCGTGACACAGGAGCCCAGGACCGAGGCTCACTGGCCCCAGTATCCCAGTCTTTGGGAAGAAAGCATTGCAGTGAAGACGTCTTGATTTGGATTTCTCCTACCCCCAAAATCATGAGCCGGTAAATTCCCACTGTTTAACGCAACGCATTGCATGGTATCTGCTCTAGCAACCGGGGGGCTACAGCACACTGCAGCCCCTCTCTGCAGCATGGCTGTGGGTTAACTGTGGCTCTTAAGGTGACTGTCCCCTCTCCGCCTCCCCCCCCCGCCATGCTTCTCTCCTTTGGGCTCAGCAGCCTCCCCTTCCCCTGACCCCTGCTGTCCCTGCTGTCCCTAGTTCCCAGGACATCGCACTGTCCCTGGCATCACCCTGCACCTCTGCTGCAAACGGTCCTGGTAATACGCTCTCCCAAATTAGCCAACTAGGGTGGGTCAGCCCTTTCCTGCCAGGACCCCAAGTCGATGCAGTGGACAGCTGTGGAAATGGACAATCCCCACCCTGTGCAAATTTGGTGCCACATCAGAACCGTGCAACAAGAGAGCCCAGGGTGCCACCCCTACCCCGCCCAGCCAGGCCCTGCAGGGCCTCCCCGTGCACCCTCGTCCCCCCCACCCCCACCCCCAGCCCCCACTTACCCGGGAAATGCCGACAATCTGCTCGTCGGGCAGCAGGCTGACGCGCATGAAGCAGGACTCAAAGCTGGCCTCCTCTCGCTCCAGGAGGTCCCTGCCCTGCAGCACGGCCACGTGGAGGGTGTGCGAGGCAGCCGCGTAGTCCATGCTCACCTCCACCTGGCCCAGCGTGAAGTCCTGCCCGAAGGTGTTGCTCACAGAGGAGATGGAGTTCAGGGAGTCGGCCGACTGTGACTTCCGGAGGCTTCCGTAGGGAGCCAGGTCCAGCTCCCGGCCCATCAGCTCCAGGGGCCCCAGGTCACTGATGCTTTCGAAGGTGTCCTCGGCGCTGAGGCTGCCCTTGCGGCTGGGGGCACCCCGTGATGAGCTGGCCCGCCGGGCAGTCCAGGCAGGTACCCTCTGGGGGTGAGAGAGAAAAGACACGGGAGCATCACAAGGGCAGGAGGATCGGTCTTTGGGAGCTGGCGAAGAGAGGAGGGAGGTTCTCATTGAGCCAAGACAGGGCCTCCCTTCGTTAGGAAGGTCCTTGTTTAATGTTATTTCAGGTCCCTTAGTTTTCTCTCCTAACCAGGACGTGAGGATGCTTTTTTTTTTTTAACTCGAAACTGTTGCTTTAGATGGACAGCGTTCATTACACAAAGATGTTCATTGCAGTGTTGTTTATATAAAGGAGAAGGAGTCAGCAATCTCAGTATTCAGCAAAAGTGGATGGATATAAGGTGGGCCACGGTGGCTCAGCAGGCAGAGTTCTTGCCTGCCATGCCAGAGGACCCGGGTTCGATTCCCAGTGCCTGCCCATGTAAAAAATAATAATAATAATAATACTAAAAAGAAAAGTGGATGGATATAAATTCTAGAGTATAACCACTGTATACATGAGTATGTAGATTCAAAAGAAATTCACAACAACAAAAAATGTTTACAGAACGAGAAAGCTTTCATGTCAAGGAATGCACACCCTAATATTTTCCTTTTCTCTAAATTGATCTTGGGATTTGAGAAAGCAAAAGCCTTTGTACAGGAGCGTCTTCTCTGCTGTTACACATTCTTTATTAATATTCAGCGGCTCCCCAATTTACCACTGAGCAGATAATCATCATTTATTTTACTATTCCCCTACTGTTGGGTATTTGTGTTGTTGCTAATTGTCAACAAATACAGAAATACAGCATTGCAGAGCTTTCTATCCTGGGTCAGAAGACACAGTCCTTGGGAAGGCTTTGGATACATTTTGCCAAAACGCTCTTAGGAAAAGTCATAGTGATTTATACTCTTCACAACAGACTGAGAGAGAGTCCCCCTAAAACTGTGAGCGAGTGAGCACGTGGGATCCTGGTCCAGTACCAGACTCTGGCTGTGCTCCCCGGAAACAGACACAAGGTTAGAAAAACTTTCCACGAAGTGTTGATTGACAACATGTTCAGCGATATATATTGAGAGCTCTAAAAATGTTTGTACCAGCTGATGCAGCAATTCTACATCTGGGCATCCAGCCGAAGAACATAATCCAAACCTTCCATGTATTCTTTATAATGGCATTTAGTGAACCACGGCACGTCATAAAAACCACCTTATGCAGCCATTCAAGGCTGATTAACAAGACAGGAAAATGCGTTGGCTGGAGGTGAGATAAAAAGGGCAGGGTATAAAATTCTACGTAGATACGACACACAGTGTGTCAAAACCACAGACAGAAAAGGTACTCGCGGGGGGTCGATTTGAGCGTTTAGGGATGCCCAGTGTGGGCTAGGAATCGAGATACAGGGCTGGACAAGACAGGCCTGGGCTCGTTCACAGGGAGATGGGGGAGGTGGGGGGGGAGGGGAGCCTCACCTTTTGCCTGGCCTCCGCATAGGTCTCACCGTACTTCTGCTGGAGGTACCTGTAGTCGTAGTTTGGGAACGGAGAGGGGCTAGGGAAGGTCCCCGATGTCCAGAGCTTCCACAGGCTCACGGCTGCGATTCCCAGCAGTGCCAGGGCCCCTGCGGCATAGACGCCCACCTCCCAGCCAGGGGGGCTCTTGATAACTGCAAGGCAAGAGGGAGCCTCTCTCAACAGTGAGCCCTGGGGTCCCCCAGTCACTACACCCCAGGGGGCAAGTAATTCAGCCTTGACCTTGTTGTTCACTGAATGAGTATATATTGAATGACTATTGGGGGGTCAGGTTTGGTGCTTGGGGCTGGGGAGCCAGCAGCAAACAAGACACACATGCTCTTCGGATTTGTGCTTCTATTCCCCATTCCGTGGAAGTTTCCACTTGGGGAGACACTTGGCTGGAGGAGATGAAGAGCTGTAAGCAGTGGTTAGCTGTCCCTTTACTCAAAAAAAAAAAAAAAAAAAATCCCCTGCCTCTTTAAGTTCTCTGACCCTATAGCTTGCAGAGGCCCTCTTGCATCTGTATAATCAAAGCAGTCTCTTGGGTTTGGGGGGACGGGGAAGGGTTGGGGAAGGGGACTTGAGGGAGAACACAAAATTACCTATTATTGCCTCAAGACATGGCCAGAACACCCTGAGGCCCGTCAACTGATGAATGCATAAATAAAATAAAATAAAACGTGGTGCATCCCCTTTATTTGGCAATAAAAAGGAATGAAGCACTGCTGCATGCTACAACACGGATGAAACTTGAAAACATTATGCCGAGCTGGAGAAGCCACACACAAAAGACCACATATTGTATGATTCCATTCACATGAAATGTCCAGATTAGGCAAATCCATAGAGACAGAAAGGAGATTAATAATTGCCAGGGACTGGGTGGGGGTGGGGGGAGTCACGGGAAGTGACTGCTAATGGGTTCAGGGTTTCTTTTTGGGGTGATGCTCTGGTGAACATGACTGATTGTGGTAATGTGTGCAACTTTGTGAATAAACTAAAAACCACCGAACTGTATACTTTAAATGGGTGAATTGCATGGTGTGTGAATTAAATCTCAAAAAGCTGTTAGCAAAAAAAAAAAAAAAAAAAAAAATCTCAATCAGAGGTGGGAGGTGGCTGCAGCCTGTGCAGGGTTTGGAGACAGACCCAGAGGTTCAAACGCTTTTTATCCACTGAGAGTAAATAACTAACCTTATCTGAACCTCAGTTTCCCCAGACATAATAAACTACCCCTCAAACATGCACAGCATGCCACAGGAACCCCAAAATGTTAAAAGGTCCTGCTTTACCCTGCATGGAAATCTGACTCTGCTTTTCTAAAGGAGGACAAGGAATTACGGGGATTCATTTTGCAGAAGTTCCCACTGTTGACAAGCAAAACCATTCTCAGGGCTGCCTCTACATTCAATTTAGATGGGGAAAGCAAGGCACAGAAAGGTTAAGGGACTGGTACGAGGTCACAGGGCTTCCGGCCCTGGCAGCTGGGCGTCAGGGCGTGCAGGCTTAACCACTGCCCCCCCGCCCCCGGCCTTCATCCAACACGGGCCCTCGAAAGCGGACATTTCAGGGGCAGAGGTTTCTTATCACACATTCACTGTGCACCTACTGTGTGCCGGTACCATGGGGTCACAGGGAACTGGAGGTGGGTAAGTCCGACTCTGTCCCTGCTCCTGTCCTTAAGTAGTTCACGGTCTGGGGGTGGGCAAACAACTAGACAAAGCAGGGTGATGGGAATTGTGATGGCAACAGTCCAGGAGGGCTTCCTGGAGGAGGAACATCCAAGCTGACCTAAGGTGGAGGAGAGAGAAACAGGCCAGGCCAAGGTAAAAGCACCGGGGAGTTTAGAAAGAATAAAGACTGTGTAAAAGGCCAGAAAGAGCAGAGTGCCCAGCGGGAGAGAGGCCTGGGAGACTCGTCCCCAAGTCCCCAGTGTCCCTGCCACGCAGGAAGGAATCACATGGCAAAGGCAGTCCTCAGCCTGCCCCTGCTCTCCCCTGAGCTGAGCCAACTCTAGCCGGAATCCACAGCACAAATTCCCTCTAGAAAAGGGCAGGGCCCAGCTCTTAGCACCCCATGAGGTCTCAAATCCCACTTTCTAGAGAAGGAGAAGTAAGGCTGAACCAGGCTAAAGCAGACATCTATTCATCTGCTCAGGGGTCCAGAGGTGAGAAGTGGCAGGATGTGGGTGCAGGCGCCTTGGCGCCTGGACGAGTCACCCAGCCTCTCTGGGCTTTTCTCCTCTGGAAGGTGCCAGAGGACGACGAAAACACCCCGCACTCCGTGGCCCCACCCAGAGAAATTTATTCTAAGGAGAAAAATCCCAACAGGCTCGATGTCTGGTGTGAGTCACTGATGCTGTATTTATAACAGCAGGAATCTGGAAACAGCCGGAAGGTCCGACCAAAGGAGCTGGGCGGGGGCTGGCGGGGCTGCCTCGGGAGAAATGTCACCGGGATGGAGCAAGACAACTGAGGTCATCAGGGTGTCTCTATGGCAATGCAGAGAAACGTTTCTGGCATTAAGAGGTTAAAAAAAAAAGTCAATCCCCCACATGGTATGACTGTGTGATTTTGGTGTAAAAAATCAAACAAGTAACAAGGATGGAAGGACTACAAGCAGATTCTGTTTCCTCCTGACTGCTCCTTGCAATCGGATGGAATCTGCGGGCACACAGAGCGATTCAAAGGGTCCCGGACCTGCCCCGACAAGGCCCAGGATAGTTTTGGGAGGGTGGCAAATGGATGATGGGGTGGGAAAGTGGCTGGAAAATCAGAGGGCGTGGGGCATATGTGGAGGGCACTGGCCGAGATGTGCCCGCTGCCCAGCAGAGTATCAGCAGGGCCCGGGCGGGAGCTGGCAGTGGGCACAGCCAGGGTGGCAGGGCTGAGTCGGATGCCAGGGAATGGAGAAAAATCCCGATAAGGTTCACATCCAGGCCCTCTCAGAAGCCGGGAAAAGCTCCAGAAAAATGGCATGAAAAGATGACAGTTATTGCTCATTTATTTATTCGTTTTTAAGGTGGATCAGCCTTGGAGGTGGGGGGTATAGAGAGAACTCCCAGGGGAAGTGAGGTCTAAACTAAGACCAGGGAGTAAGTAGTAATAGTAATCATAAAAATAACAACTATAGGGCAGGCAATGGTGACTCAGTGGCAGAGTTCTCACCTGTCATGCCAGAGATCTGGGATTGATTCCCGGTGCCTGCCCATGCAAATAATAATAATAATAATAATAATAATAATAAAAACCCAATAAACTAACAATAGCTCCCCTTATAAAGCACTTGGCACGTGCTGGGTCCTGTTGGAAGCCCTTCATGTGTACTTACCCGCTGGCCCTCAGAAAAACCCTGAGAGGTTGGTTCTCTTATTATCTCCATTCTATAGATACGGAAGCAGGGGTCAGAGGAGAGCTCTGGAACCGCAGGACTTAGCCCGGCCAGGAGGCAGGGAAGCACTCCAGGCAAAGGGCACAGCATGGCCAAAGGCCTGGGGTTGGGAGAGACCTGGGCTCCCACTGTGTTGGGCATTTCACAGGCATCGGTTCCCTGAGTCTTCCCAAACTGCCCCTGACGCCGGCCTCAGTGTACCCATTTTGTGGATGAGTAAGTGGAGCCCCAGAAAGACGCCCTCACTTGCCCAAGGCCATGCAGGGAGTTAGTGGTTGGGCCTGGGCCTAGACCTGTGCATCTGCAGATGGAGAGAAGTGAGGATCCCTGGCTTGGGGGGTCAGCACAGTCCTGGGCTTGCTGGGGGCGACGTTAGGATAGGGGCTGGAGTGGCAGAGAGCACTAAGCTGGGAGTCAGGAGATCTGGGTTCTTGCCCTGAGCCTGTCACCCACTCACTGTGTGACTGTGGGCCAGTCCTTTTCTCTGGCTGAAGTGCTGAATGGCCCTCCTCTCATCTGTAAAGGGAGAGGGACGGTGGCGGTGTATTTCAGCTCTGGCACCGCCCACAGCTGACTGGCAGGGCCGCAGGAGGGCGTCTCCAAGCTCAGCGGCAGTGCTGTGATCGCTTAGCTATGCCTGCCATGGGAACAGCACTGGAAGGGTGGGAACCGTATCCGGGATATTTGCCACCCAGAACTGGGTGATCTCTGAGTTTCATGATCCACGAATCCACCATTAACCTTCTTGGTCTCCTCTCCCTTGGTTAACTTGATAGGCTCCAAGAGTGGACCCGGGTGAGTGGATTCCGTCTCACAAGCTCATCCTCAGGGGGCAGTGGGACAAGTCCCTCAAATCAGTCAGGGGGAGTGGCTTGAACAGGAAGGAGCCGCTGAGATAGAATGATGGCTCAGCCCTCCTGCTGGTCCTAAATTAGTATCCCTAAGGCTGTGCCCCCTTAGGCACCAGGTAAGCGGGCTGCTATTTGTGCCCCACCGACACCCCCACCCCAGGCTGGATGCCCAGGTGTGGTACCCAGGGGAGGGTCCTGCCACTGGGACTCACCGCTCAGGTGGTATTCTGCCACATCCACGGCCATGGCGTCCCCTGCAGCGGCTGCAACTGGAAGGCAAAAAGAGAGTCAGGAGAGAGGGTGCACAGCGGCCACACCTCCTCCCCACCAGCCGTGGAGGGTCACCAACCCCAACCCCGTGCCCTGCCTGCCTGTGATCCTGAAATGCAGCAGGAAAAGGAGAGGCCGGCTGTATGTAGGTGCTCTTTTAATCCGCATTTTTAAAAATGGCATTTAAATGTCTTTCCAAGCACTTGAAGACCTTATTTCAGGTTGTCAGAGCAAATGCAGGACTCCCAGTTAAACACATGAATTTCAGATTATTTTTTAATAAAAGTGTGCCGGCTTGAAAAGGTGTATATACTGTACCCTAGAAAAGCCATGTTTTAATTGTAATCCCATGTTGTAAAGGCAGCCGTTTCTTCTAATCCCTACTCAGTACTGTATGTTTGAAACTGTAATTAGATCATCTCCCTTGAGATGTGATTCAATCAAGAGTGGTTGTTAAACTGGATTAGGTGGAGACGTGTCTCCATGCGTTCCAGGTGTGTCTTGATTACTTTACTGGAATCCTATAAAAGAGGAAATATTTTGGAGAAAGCTGGAGACTCAGAGAGAGCAGAGAAGAATGGAGGAGCCACAACAGAGAATGTCACAGAACCACAAAGCAGTGAGTTCACTAGGCAGTGATTTCTGGAGATGAAGAAGGAAAACACCTCCCAGGGAGCTGGAGAGGAAGGTAGCAGATGACACCTTGTTCGCCATGTGCCCTTCCAGCCGAGAGAGAAACCCTGACTGTGTTCGCCAAGTGCCTTTCCAGATGAGAGGGAAACTCTGAACTTCAACAGCCTTCTTTAATCAAGGTATCTGTCCCTGGATGCCTTAGATTGGACATTTCTATAGACTTGCTTTAATTGGGACATTTTCTCAGTCTCAGAATTGTAAGCTTATAACTTATTAAATTCTTTTTGAGAAGCCATTCCATTTCTGGTATACGGCATTCCAGCAGCTAGCAAACTCAAACAATAAGTATGTCCCAAATATTGCATGGGATATACTTATACTAAAAAAATTTATTTGCTGTGTATCTGAAATTTGAATTTAACTTGGATGTCTTCCAAATCTGGCAACTTTCTCTTCCTTCCATCGAAGGCCTCACTTCAAATGCTTCTGTTTAAACTGGAAAGGAAAGGTCGCGTTTCTGTGCTATTCTCTCATCAGCCCTCTCACCACCTCCATTCTCCACTCCCTGGCTTTTATGAACCACTGAGCTCTAAGTTGTTCTAGAAGGAGGTCTGGGAGCTCAAACAAGCTGCACACAGGCGACTGCTCATTCCTTTCTTATTATCGTTGCTAAGAAGTAAATATGCCCCATGGACATGTTCTCTGTGCAGGGGAGAAGGGGTGAGAAAGGGAGACTGGAATAAACAGGGTCATGTCAGTTCAAGGGATGCAGGACAGGTGGGTCAAGGCGAGGGGGGCTGTTCCTCTTTTTAAAGAAAAGCCAGATATCTCTTGATTTTTATATGTTGCAACGAATTCACAAAAAAAAAAAAAAATGGCTCTTGGGCTGTTGCTTGCCAGTTTGCAACCCCTGAAGCAAGCCATAGTCTTCCTTTAGGGCTGGGGTGAAGTCAGAGGAGGAAACTGGGATACTTGGCATTTTTAGGAATTCTGGGGTTCTCCCTAATCTATGGCTATGAAGCCAAGAAGCTGGGGTGCCTTGGCTCAGAGAGGGTTATCCAGTACATATACCCTGTCACCAGCACAGGAGCCCTGGAGAAGCAGGGATCCTGGAGCAAAACCCTGCCCAGGTTCCAGGGGTGGCTCCTTGCTCTAAGCTCTCCCAAGGACGCCCCCACGCCCACGAGGAGCTGCAGGTTGTCATGGTGATGGGAAGGCGGGTCTAAGCCAGGAAAGGCTCCACTGGTCCTGACTTGATAGAAGCCCATTCCTGGGACCTGGCTGAAGATAACGATGATGTTGATAATAACAGCTAACCATGCTATGCATTCCTTACCTGCCAAGCCAGGCTCCAAATATTCTGCATATAATGACCTCATCTAAGCCTCATAACTACAAGGTAGGTAGGCACAATTACAATCTCTGGTTTGCAGATGGGACTCCTGAGGCCTGGAGGTGGAGTAATTCGCCCCAGGGCACAGCTGATAACGAAACCAGCAGGACTCTAACCCAGGCACGGGGACTCTAACCCAGGCATCTGCCCCACACTCCTCACCACCGCTCCTTAGCCCAGAAACACACGTGTTCACCTGAACACACACGCCCCAGCCTGCCTCGGCCTCCCTGGAATCCAATCAACAAAGTCGTCAGCTTTTTCCCCTGCTCACCTGGTGAGAGACTGTGAGACGATGAGGTCTCACTGGGCTGGACAGCCAGGAGCGGCAGAGGGAGGCCCAGCTCAGGCCCCAGACTCCCCCCCGGCCCCCCTGCCCTTTCTAGGGTTGTGCTATTGGTGAAGGTATTTGTAACAAAACGTACGCCCCAGTCAGAAGTTCTAGGCAGGTCACCTGCAAAGGATCAGAAATCAGAGCACAGCTGCCTGTGGGGGAGGGGAGAGAGGCGAGAACTAGGGGGAGATGTCAGAGGTGTAGGAAGGGGTGGGGGCGCAGGGCAACCGTACACAAGGTTTGGAGTCAGAGGCTCCCAGCTCTGAATCCCAGATCTGGCCCCCCTCACTAACCCAAGTGGACACTTGTCTCAGTCTCTCTGAGCCTCAGTTGTCCCAGCTATAAAATGGGGCTCATGACTGCCTTGGGGTAAGGGTGGGGGCAGGAGGGTGGAACGAGGTGAGTGCAGCTGCGGGGGTTATATCCTGGTAAAGATCCAGACAGGTCCCCGAAACCCTAGACCCAGCAGCGAAGTTGCACGCGTAGCCCTGCTGCCGTGCAGATGTGGGTTGCTTTTATTTTATTGCCTTCACGTTTTTAAATGTTGCCAACATTTAAAAATTAGGAAATTTCTCATTTAAAGTCGATTTCTGGCTTCCCTTGAAAAGCTAGAAGATCTAGGGACGACTGGGTGTGCATTTCCCCAGTAGCAAAGGCCGGAGCTGGAGCTGAGCAGGCTCCGGGGTTCAGGCCTGGCCCCTCTCACCCCTCCATTCATTTCACTCACCTGCAGGACCTGGAGGCACCTGCGGTCAGGAGCCTGGCAAGGGGCCTTGCTATGAGCACAAGGGAGGGTCAGAGAGGTTAAGTGACTTGCCCAGTCCAAAGCTGCACCACCTGGTCCAGCCACCCTGATCCACTTCCCCTAGGGGTCAAATCCTGTTATCGCCACCGCTTGACAGAGAAGGACACTGAATTTGCCCAAGGCTGCCCAAGAAGGGAGCAAGGAGCTGAGACTGAGCCCAATCTGGACCTGCAACAAGTGCCCTTAATAGATTTGCTCAGGGACCCCAAGACCCCCTGACTCCAGCTCACACCTGGCGCACTCCACTGGCACCCCAGAGGTCCGCCCCAGCTCGGAGCAGGGTGTTGACCAGGCATGGTGGAGGGGGTGGGGAGCTGGTGATCAGAGGGACCTGGGGCTTAGGACACACAGGAAATGGAGCCCAGCAGGGGTGACTGAGGGGGGGCGGGGCTGCTCCAGACCACCTCTGAGCTCCCCAGACGGTCCACCCCTCTCCACCCCTCTCTCCCACACCCCTCGCTCTGCCCCCTAACCTATTTGTGTTTGCCCCAAAGCCAGTTGCAGGGGGCTCACTCACTGAAAACAGCTCTAGATTCAAATTCGGCTTGACCATACAAGTCAGACATAACATGGGCTAAACGCTTAGCACGTGCCAGGGACATAGTGGGAAGGGTCCCCATTTCACAGACGAGGGAGCCGGTCTGTGGCACACAACATTTGGGGTCTGGGGAGGGGGTAGGGGGGCGGGATACGGGTTCCTGCTCACCTCTAAGGTAGATTGTGGGAAGGGCCACCCCTCCTGCCCTAAGATCTGCTGGAATCTGACCAAGGTGGAAGGCCCCCCCCCCCCCCCGGGCTTTCCAGGAATTTTGTGTCTCTGCTGGGGAAAAGGGTCCTGAGTCCCTGCTCCCTGTCACCCCATTCTTGCTCACTGTGTCCCCCTCCCCCACATCACCTCCCTGGCCAGCAAGGCGCTGGCTCCCCTCACCCCCACCCAGTAGGGATGGCTATGGGGGAGCCCTCAAACCTCCCAGCCTCTTTAGAAACTAAAGGTGTGAAAGCTGTTTCAAGTGCCTCCCCCGCTTTCTAAGACAACCACATCCTGCCCACCCCCACCCTAGCCCACAGCCCACGGAAACCACAACACAGACCAACTGGGGGTAGGGTGGCCACCCACTGTTGCACCTACTATGTGCCTGGCATGGATCCAAGGGTGGCCATGTGTTTTCTCGGAAATCCTCAGCCCTCTGAGATGGCAGCTAGTCTCCCTGCTGTAAGAAAGCCAGGGCACCGGAGCTGACCTGAACCCCTGGCAGGAAGCCCCACTCTCTCCCATGCTGCTTGGGAAAGGTTTCCGATTTCAGAGTGTGTGTGTGTGTGTGTGTGTGTGTGTGTGTGTGTGTGTGTGAGAAGGGGGTACTGAGACAGGAGGGTGGAATCACATCCTGACCCCCGTCTAAACTGGCTATGCTAACTTGGGTAGATCTTCCTCTACTCTTTGGGGCTCAGTTTCCCCATTTCTAACAGGAAGGAGAACTCAAGGCGCTTTCCAGCACTGCTGCTGCTGCTCTCCAAACCTGTGACCCTCCTGAGTAGGGGGGAATGTGACATTTCCAGGTGCAGACTTCCCAGGCTCTTTAGGGTAGGGCTGGCCTCAATGACCGAGGTACAGGTGAAGGGGGAGAGCACAGTCCCTCCCTGTCCCCTGGAAGCAAGTGTCACCAGATTGGCCTGCTCAGTCTCCCCCTTCCCCCAAGTCACCCCACTTGGGTTCCCAAGTTCAGCCCCGTCCCCCCCACCTCCAGGAGCTGTTGCCAAAGCTCCGGCTAGGGGCCCTGGGAATCCCCCCCACCCAGCCCAGGCCAGTGACACTGGAGCCCGAGTGTCCCCTCCGGCCCCTCGCATAGCATGGAGCGCGACGTGTGCCTCAGAGCCGAGACAGTTTCCGCAGCCCCCGAGCGTGGGGGGCTGACCACGGCGCCGGGAGCCGTGCGAGGCCCGGGGCAGGGGCAGTTAGGAGAGTCAGGGCGCTGAGTGTGCGCAAGTGAGGGGCAGGTGTGCAGCCCGGGCGCAGGGGCGGGGGGCAGGTAAATGGCGGGGTGACCCGCGCGTGTGCACACGCGGGGCGCGAAGCGATGCGCAGTGCGCGGAGGGTCCGAGCCGGCGAAAGGCGCCCGGCCGCGCTGTGCCCGGCGTGCGTGTGCAAGCGCGGCGCGCGGGGTCCGGGGCGCGGGGAGGGGAGGGGGCAGCGTGCGCTCGCGCGAGGGGCGCGTGTCCCAGCGGTGCACCCGGGGGGGGGGGTGCGGCCCGGCGGCGACTCACCCGGGCTCCGCCGAGGGGCTCCGGCTCCGGCTCCTGCTCCGGCCCCGGCTCCCGCAGCGCGCAAGCACCGGCGCCGGGACCGGCCGCGGCCGGCAACGCCACCCCTGCAGTGCTGCCTGGCGCCCGCCTCGGAGGAGCGCGGCGCGGGCCCGGGGCTCGGCCGGGCCGGGGCGGCGGACGGGAGCTGCGCCGCAGTCCGGGCACGCTCCCTGGAGCCCGCCGCGCGCTCCCTTCGCGCTCACCCGCCCGCCCGCCCAGCTCCCTCTTTAATTTAAAGTGACAACCCCGAGCGCTCCCTCCGCTCCCGGGAGCCGCGCGCCACTTCCGGGGGCTCGGCCCAAGAGTCCCCAAGCGCGCTCCGGGGCCGAGCCCAGCCCCTCCACTCCCAGGCCCGGGAACGAGGGCGAGGTGGGGAGGGGACGCGCTCACCAGGGGCCCTGAGAAGCAGCCCCGAGCACTTGGACACAGAGTCAGAAGGCTTGGTTTCTAGCCCCAGCCTGCGCCATCCCGGCGACTTGACCCGGTTCCCTTTAGTCTACTTTTCTTTCTGGGCCTCAGTTTCTTTATCTGTAAAAGGGGCGGTCACATCGCATCTCCCAGGAGTCAGTAAGAAAACAGGCCAAAAGGGGTGCAGCAGGAAGAGCTTCTGGTCTCAGAAAGGATAATCGCCCCCTCCCACCGGGATTGAGCCTTCCCGTGGGCCAGATTCAAGCTGGTCCTTGACAACGTCATCTCATTTGATGGCCTCATGGGCTCGTGAGCTCCCCATTTTTTACGCTAGGAAATGGGCTCAGAGAGGCCAAGTGACCTGCCCAAGGTCACAGAGCTAAAGGTCAGAGCCAGGTCTGTGGGACTTGGAAAACACATGCTCTCCACCACTCAGGGGGTCTGGGCTTTCTCTCCCAAAAAGAATGAATGAATCATTGAGGAGATGTTTATGACGCCCCCGCAGGGTGCCAGGCGTAGTGCCAGGTGTGGGCGATCTTCCGGGAACAGGGGGCAGGTCCCTCTCTGCCCGCACAGTCTGGCAGGGAGGCACTGCACACACGGGAGGGGGTGGGGGTGGGTAGGTGCCACGTGCAGGGGGCACAGTAACCAGGAGAGCAGGCTGGGTGGGCACCCGGGGAGGCCTCGCCAGGGATCCCAGGGATCCCAGACAGTGAGGACCCCAGACAGGGAGCCAGTGTAGTGTGCAGAGAAAGCGGTGGTTCCTGGACCTTCTCATTTGAGGTTGACCTTGCCGGAAGTGGGGACACCCTTGGTCTGGAAGGCGGGATCTTGGGGAAGCCGAGGGAAGGGCTACAGCTTCCCCTGCACCCAGAGAGGTGGCCCTCATTTTCATTTCATGTCCTGGACCAGGAGGGAAAGGAGAGAGAATAGGCACTGATGGCCTTCAGGAAGCCGGGTGCTGGGAAGGGGGCTTTCGAGGCCATTATCCATTTAATCTAGCCTTCGCAGTCACCTGCACCTTTGGTATGATGGAGCCCATTTTCTACGGGAGGACACAGAGGTCTAAGTGACACAGAGGCCTGAGTAACACAGGAGTGGGGAGCAAGACATACCATCACGGGCTAAAAAGGTAGGCCCCGGCCAGGGCTTCTTTTGGAGCAAGGAAAAGGGAAAGCTGGGGGTGATCCAATTTTGGTGTCGCCGCAGGGCGGATGCAGGAAGTGGAGTGGGTTTGGGGTGAGATCTTGTCAATTTCCTGCCTGAATCCCTTCAATGATCAGAAAAGCATGCATATGTGCACCAAAAGGCAGGGATGAGCGTGTGCACGGCAGCCCAGAGCCGGAAACCACAAATGCCCTGCACCAGCGGAATGCAACGTGGTACCGTTGCACAAGGGGAAGCTGCAGCAGAGAGGAGGAGAGAAGACTGCAACCTCCACTTGCAGCACAGAGGGTGAGTGTCCTGTCGGGTGGCTGAGCAAAAGAAGCCAAACGCAAAAGGACACAGGCTGCATGGCTCCAATTACGGAAAGTTCCAAACCAGACCAGACTACTCTCTGCCCTTAAGAAGTCAGGATGGTGGTGATTGTGGGGTGTGAGACGAGATTCTGGGGTGCTGGGCACACTCTCGTTTTGATCTCAAGGCTGGTCTCTGGCAGTGTTTTCACTCTGTAAAAACCCTAGCACTGCAATACTTATGATTTGCGTTGTCTCCTTAGGATTTGTGTACTTTTCGGCATGTGTGATTGGCTTCATGACAATTTGCAAAAAACAAAGACATCTTGGGTGACCACCCGTGGCCTCGGGAATAAAAGCCAAACTCGTCTAATGGCCCACAGGCCCCGCGTGATCGGCCCTGCTGGCTTCTCTGACGCATGACGCCACCGCCCCCCTCCTCTCCCACCACGCTTTCCTTCCCAGCCTTCTGGCACCTTCCTGACACCTGCCAAGCCATTTTCCGCCTCAGGAACTCCTGCTCGCTGGTCCCTCTGCCTGGAAAGTGGCTTTCCTGCTCTCACCAAAACGGGTTCCTTCATCTTCTGTGCGTCACCCTACAGAAGTCACCTCCTCAGAGAGGCCCTCCTGACTATCCCCCCCACCCCCGCCCAGCCCCATCTCTCCCACAGCCCACCGTAGATTGACTTCAAAACACCAGTAGTCTGCTGTTATTTTATTTGTGTACTTGCTTAGAGTTCATTTCCTGCGTCCCCTCTTCTAACACTGCACTGCGCCGTTGAATCATTGCCCCAACCCCAAGAGAGAGACTAATCTCAGCCCCGTTTTTCAGTTGAGGGACTCGGGGCTCAGAGAAGTTAGGTAACTTGCTGGAGGTTGCACAGCTGGAAAGTAGCAGGGTTAGGATTTGAACCCAGGCAGCTGCTCCAGAATCCCTGCTCTTAACTCTACAGTTTGACTGACCTTGCCCATAGTCTTTCTTGTGATATACCTGGCACTTAATTAAGCTTAATTGAATGAATAAAAAAGTGAATGCAGTGCTAGTAGGTGGGAAAGGAGAGGGGAGAAGGCTTGGCCCCCAGGGTGGGTGGTGGGCAGTGGGTGGAGGGGGCAGGCAATGGTGACTGGACTGCTGGCAGGAGGGGCTCTAAGGCAGCTAGAAGCAACTGTGAGCTGGGGGCAAGACCCTGCCAGGCACAGAGTTTGCTGCCAGAGGGGCCCCTGCCCACTGAAGCACCTGCCTCGGAAGGTCCCAAGGGCCTTGAATCCAGGTGGTGGCTGTTGAGTTGGTCAGCGAAGGCCACAGCCCTGGGTTGTCCTGCCCTGAGCCTGCTCACACAGTCCCCAGGCCCCAGCAGCTGGAGCCAGCCACGTCACCATCTCCTAGCCGGCTTCTTTACCAGCCTCTCCTGGTTTGTCCCTGGTTCTATCCATCTACTCCAAATGGGCCCACCTGCACCTGCTCCCGGCAACTCACTCTTCATTGGCCTCTGGGACAGCGAGAAAGAGCAAAGACCCCTCAGGTGAGGCGTGGCCCTGGGTGCTGGCCCAAGGGATGCTCCATCTCAGGCCCCACTGGGACCGGTGGGTGTGGAGTCAGGCCCATTTACAGAAAAATAAAAACAAGACCCAGAGAAAGGAAGCTCCGGAGACAGAAACAAAGGCCCCAAGTCCAGAGCTTGGACCAGCGGCCCTCCATTTCCCAGATCCTGGGCCAGGGGCACTGGCTGCCTGGCTGTCCAGCATCTTGAGACCCTCTCCCCACCCCCACCCCCGTGGGCCCAACTCTTTTGTTTTTAATGAGGCCCAGCCTGAAACTTGGGGACATGAGCTCTGGGGTAGGACAGGCATGGACTTGAATTTCCTTTCCAGGCACTTGGCTTCCCGTCTCTGAGCTCAATGCCCTCTACCATGAAATAGGGAAAAGGGTGTCCTCACCTTGTTAGGTTGGAGGAACGGTAGACGAACTAGCACTCCGCGTGCGGTAAAGCCCTCGGCAGGTGGGAGCTGCTGCTGTTCCCCTGCCCTCCATTTGAGTTTCTTGTTTCTCCAGCCACCCCCTCCATATTTTCTTTGCGTTAACAGTAATAACAGAACTAGCATCTCACAGTGTGCCAGGCGCTTTCTCACCCCTCACTGCTATGTAATCCTGACAGCAGCTGGGGATGTTGGGGTCAGACATTCCCAGTTTACGGAAGGGGTGGAATGACAGCCTGGGCACAGAGGACTTCCCTGAACTCACACAGGCAGATCTGGAGGGTTCCTCTGGGGCAGTCCTGGCTTCTGAGCACCTGCTCTGGGTGGGGGTGGGGGGCGCGTCCAAAGAGGTCAATAAGGAAGGAGGTGCAGGAGAGAACAGACCTGCCTCCAGGAGCAGATAAACTGGGAAAGGGGCAGAAGAGGTGAGGAGTCCCTGCCCGAGTGCCCCAATGGCTGGTTGGATCTGTCCCCCAAGTGTTCTCATTTACTTTCTGCCATACTCCGAGGCAGATGGGGAAACTGAGGCTCAGAGAGCAGGAGTTCACAGCTATGTTAGAGGGTGGTGCCCTCTGTCTGACCCCATCCCCCGTGCCCAGGTCCTGCAGGATGCCGGACGCTTCCTAAGCCCCGTTTTCTGGGCTCGCTGCTCCCAGCAGGGCCTCAGGCTTCTGGCTCTTTGTCTGGCTGCTCATCTTGACCTGGCTCAGTGCTCCTTCTACTGCATCTTCTGCTGCCTTCCCAGCTACAACCGGGAGTGTGAGGGTGATGAGGTGGGTGAGGAGGGAGGTGAGGGTCCTTGGGGAAGTGTGCAGGCTGATCTGGGATGGGGTTGCTTGGCCTGTCAGCTCCTGCGACCCCTGGGCCCGTGGCAAGGGACTGCAAGGGGTGGCAGCAACAGTGTTACTGGACAAAGGGCACTAGATTGTTTTGTTCATTGTGCTCAAATAACCAAATCCTGAGACAGTGGGGTTTCAAAGAGAGAAAAATTTTATTGCTAGGCGCAAAGCAGAAGATCAGATGGTCTATGGGCCCCCAAATCTTTCTCCCCGAATGGCAGTAATTCTGATAGTTTTATAGCATTAAAAGATGGTTAGCCCACAAAGGACAGGCTAAGCCTATTAGGCCTAAGAGTCACCCCCAAGAGAACCTCTTTTGTTGCTCAGATGTGGTCTCTCTCTCCAGCCAACACAACAACCAAACTCTCCGCCCTCCCCCTTCTACATGGGACATGACTCCCAGGGGTGTGGAACTTCTGGCAACGTGGGACAGAGATTCTGGAATGAGCTGAGACTCAGCATCAAGGGACTGAGAAAAACCCTAGAATGAGCTGAGAATTAACATCAAGGGATTGAGAGAACCTTCTCGACCAAAGGGGGAAGAGTGAAATGAAACTAAGTGTCAATGGCTGAGAGATTCCAAACAGAGTCGAGAGGTTATCCTGGAGGTTATTCTTATGCATTAAATAGATATCACCTTTTTAGTTAAGGTGAAAATGTAGAGCTGCGTTCCAGTAGCCATGTTTCTTGAAGATGACTGTATAATGATATAGCTTTCACAATGTGACTGTGTGATTGTGCAAACCTTGTGTCTGATGCTCCTTTTATCTACCTTGTCAACAGACGAGTAGAACATATGGAATAAAAGTAAATAATAGGGGGAACAAACGTTAAGATGAATTTGGTTTGAAATGCTAGTGATCAATGAAAGGGAGGGGTAAGGGGTATAGTATGTATACTTTTTTTTCTGTTTTTGTTTTATTTTTTTTTTCTGAATAGATGCAAATGTTCCAAGAAATGATCATGATGATGAATATGAAACTATGTGATGATATTGTGAATTACTGATTATATATGTAGAATGGAATGATCAAAATAGGAATGTTTGCATTTGCTTAGTGTTTTTTTGGTATTTAAAAAAATAAAATTAAAAAATTAAAAAAAAAGAATGGAGAGGAGGCAACAGAAAAAAAAAAGAGATGGTTAGTATTTAAGGGATGATTTTGACTGCTGAATTACAATAGCGATATTTCTTTTCACGTTCTGGTATATTCGAGTAGACAGAGGGAAATACCTGAAATCTTTGAAGGGCAATCCAGCTGCCTTGATCTGTGATCATGGTTGTATAGCCTTTACCTTGTGCCCTTGTGATGGTAAAAACTTGGTGACTGACCTTCACTTGTACCCATTTATCTAGTTTTTCCACTTTAAAGTCTTGTGATCACTAGAGACAGCCCCCTAATGTTTATTAATAAAGGGTCTTGGGTCGGCTGGGAACTAAACCAGCCCAAGTCCAAAATTATCTTGACAACTTGATCTAACCGAGATGGAGCTGCCCCACATGCGCAGTAGCTGAGACTTTAACCTTTAAGTCACCTGTACCTCATCATAGTACCCCAAATCACGCCCATCATCCTATCAATGCCACCATTTTCTTACATCCCTTCTGTGACTAAGCATGTCATCGATTTGCACATGCTCAATAATTAAATCACCTCTAATTACATCACCTGAGGCCATTATCCTAAAACCTGGCCATCTTTTTTTAATGAATTTTTTTTTTTTTTTGTAGGTACATGGTCCGGGAATCGAACCCGGGTCTCCCTCATGGAAGGTTCTACCACTAAACCACCCGTGCACCCTAATTTTGTTATTTTTAACATTTTTTAGAAACTTTTTTAAAATTGTGAAATAAAGCGTATATACAAAGGAAAGAGAAAAAAGCAATAATTTTCAAAGCACATTTCAACAAGTAGTTACAGAACAGATTCCAGAATTTGTCATGGACAACTATTCCACCATCTCAGATTTTTTTCCTTCTAGCTGCTACAAAACCCTGGAGGCTAGAAGGAATTGTAATATAGTAAAGCAGCAGCCATACTCACTTATTGCATCCTATTTTCTCCGTTACACCTCCTCCTTCTCCTTTGAACCTTCTCTCAATCTATAGGGATCTTTGGGCAATGTCGGTTCTGACTTTTTCATGTTGAGAAGGGGTGTCAACACTAAAGAATGGGGGGATGTAATTAATTGATAATCTTGGAGAGGCTAGTGCCTCTGGGTTTCAGGATTTATCTGACCTAGGAATCCTCCGGGAATTATAGGTTCCAGGAAAGCAAACTTAGTGCATGAAACTTTTATAGAGCCTCAGTTCAAGCCCTAGGGGCGCTTAAGAGTCAACAGAAGTGATGTTATTTTTTAACCCTGTACTTTGATTTACCTTAGTTTTAGCCAGGTCAGTTTCAGTTACATCTTCAATTGGAGTCTGATCTCTTTTTCAGTTTTTTAACAGTTGGTTTATGGAGTAGTATTGACTTTCAGAGTTGGAGAATTAACTCTGAGTCTTAGATGTCACACAGAGACTTAAAGTTCCAGGGAACTACTGGGTTATACAAAGAGCAAAGCATTTCAGAATTTAGAAATAACAGTTAAAAGCTCAAGAGTAAATGTGACTGCTGTAAGAGTTTACAATCTAAGCCCTAATTTTCTTATAAGCATTTTAAAATGAAGCTACTTTCAGAAGTAAAAACATTTTGGAGTTGTCTTGTATCAACAAACCATAACAGAGGTCTTGTCCTGTTTCACCTTTACAAATTTCCAGAGTTATGTTAATTAACAGATAAAATATAACTGATATATTTGTCCTGCCTCTCTCTCTCTCTTTTTTTTTTTTGCATGAGCAGGCAGGCACCGGGAATCGAACCCAGGTCACTGGCATGGCAGGTGAGAATGCTGCCACTGAGGCATGCTCGCATTGCCCTTTTTTTTTTTTGCATGAAAGAGTATGAGGTTGGTGTTGTTTTGCATGGGGCAGGCTCCAGGACTCAAACCCAGGTCTCCAGTGTGGCAGGCCACTGAGCCACCGTTGCCCGCCCCCTGCCTCTCTTTTAAAGTTTCTCCTTGTTGCAAATACAGCTATGACTTATAGCTGACCACATGTAGTTTCAGAGAAGCATTAGAGCAAAGCAGTGTGACTGACAGGTAAATTTGGCTGTTTCCATGATCTGGACCCTTTTTATAAGAGTAACTAAAAGCATGTCTAACAACAGTATACCATTCTCTAACGTCATACATTTGGTATCAGGATATAACACGAAGAGTGAGAACACTGTCAAATTTTTATACAATCTCTAAAAATATGAATAACATTTTACCCTTACAAATATAGCTAGCAACAGGATAGAAAATCCCCTTTCACCACTACAATACTTCCTAAACACTTCCTATGCAATATGCTAAACTATTTTAGCACCTCAATTTTACAAGGTGAAAGAATAAATTATTTGTAACAGTTTTTTTTTTTTGCTCCCAAGTTTTAATTCAAGGATTTATATAAAACATTCCAGGAAAAGCAACTTTCAATCCTTGGTTCCTCCTCCTCTTAATCCTGGTTGATCTAGAATTAGCATGAGTCATGGCTTTCTTTGCTATTAGCAACTACACACAACCAATTACAGAGATTTTTTTTTTTTGGTGAGATATTTCAAATACCTTTTGGAAAAAGGCATCCCTGAGGTTGCAGTAATCTTTCTTTTGCTCCTTTCAGTGGTTGCGACCCCTCCATTGAGATCACCAGCTTTTCCATTCATTTTCATTCTTTCTTGAAGCAACCGCTCAAAATTGGCAGCACGTGTGGTTCCATCTTCTACAGGGTGGGTGCAGTGGTGGTGAACTTCAGAACCTGCTTCTTTTGTTTGTTTGTTTGTTTGTTTGTTTTTGCCCCCTTTTGCCACAAGCTTTTACATGGGCACCATGGTGGCAGCGAGGCAGAAAGGGCTGTAACAATATATTTATCTTTTAAGTGCAAAGCCTTCTTTTTTGAAATAAAGGATGGTATGGCCAGCATAATCATTAACAAGGATATTGTTCTGATGTAAAATCTTTGTTTTCTTGACAGAGAAAAGAAAAGCTTTTAAAATTTTTACGTTAAGAGTAAACTAACAATCTGCATTATTTTAACAGGGAGAAAAAAACTAAACTTTACATTTGTATGAATACCCAGTTTGACATGAAATTTTTTTTTAAATACGTGTAAACAGACTTACTAAATTTTTGTCAGCATTGACTATGACAGATAGATTTAACTTTTATAAACTTTCTGACAACTCTCCATTCCATTCAGGGTTTATAGTTAACAATGACTGTAACAAATAAAATTCACTTCCTTAAATTTTTGACCACTTTCCATATCCATTTCACCTATAGTTTTTTTAAACTTTTTAAAATTTTATAATATAACATATATTCAAAGCAAAGGAAGAAAAAAGCAATCGTTTTCAAAGCACTCTTCAATGACTAGTTACAGGACAGATCCCAGAGTTTATCATGGGCTATTGTACCATCCTCTCAGATTTTTCCTTCTAGCTATTCCAGAGTCCACCTATAGTTTTTATTTATCCAGACTGCACATAATCAGAAATAAATTTGATAACAAATTCGCAAAGCTTTTTGAACATGCATACTTCCTTCCAATAACAGTATTCTATGAAGGGGAGAAGACACAGAGATATCACAAGATAATGGAAGAAGAAAGAAATTTATGCTTGGGCTTGGAACACAGCAAGGCGTTTTTAGACTTTATACTCACAATACACAAATGATTACAAATGATACACAAATACACAAATGAATACACAAATGATCCTATGCCTAAAATCTCTCAGGCTAAGCCAGCACTAACTTTAAAGGTTAGAAAGCCCCATATTTGAAATATAATCCACTTTTCAATATTTAAGGGATTTACATCAAGAAAAAAACTCAAAATTTTCCCAACATTATTCCTAAATGCTAAATAGTACCAGGAATATGTCAATTCACAAAATGAAGTTATGGCTTCTTAAAAAAACTAGTTCCGAGCTCTATTCAAATGCTACTTTCTTATTTAAAGGTCACGTAAGTCTCATCTCTTCTGTGAGATTTTCTTAGGTCATTTTTTATTTATCATCTTTTAAAATTCTCCCAGCATTTTTATCCCTTTATTATTACTGTCTTATACTATGCCACAGTACACATAGCTATTAAGCACAAATAAACTCTTTGAGGCTAAGAATTAGGTTTTCCCTATTCACGATAGCATTTATTAACAAAAATATACTGATCGACATTAACAAAACTTCTACAAATTCAAATAAATTCTTCTACACACTGAGGTAACAAATTGCAAAGTAACTAAAAAGCCAGATTTTTCGAAGTCCAGGTAATCAAGGGTATTAATAATGTCATTTATAGTTCTTACTAAACTTAACAGATTTCTTAAATAGGATATATTTGAAGTATTAGCATATTCTTATTTTATTATATTTTATATGTGTCATCATTACCGGGTACATTGCTTAGTTCATGTACCCTAACCTCTCTCATTAGGCTGTTTTTTATTTTTTTTTAGTTAAACTATTTTTAAGAGGCATTCCGAGAATGTACTTATAATACTCACTTATGTTATCAGTAAGCTTGTACAAATTTAAGAAGAACATAACTGAGCAGAATAAAATCACATTTGTTCAAATCGAAAATTTATAATATTACAAATTCCTTTTATTGGAGGTTAAAAATAATCTCTTTGTGAGATGGAAACAGCCAAAATGTCCATCAACAGACGAGTGGCTAAACAAACTGTGGTATATACATAAGATGGAATATTATGCAGCTTTAAGACAGAATAAATTTATGAAGCAGGTAATAACATGGATGGACCTAGAGAACATTATGCTGAGTGAGACTAGCCAAAAACTAAAGGACAAATACTGTATGGTCTCACTGATATGAACTGACATTAGTGAATAAACTTGGAATATGTTGTTGGTAACAGAGATCATCAGGAGATAGAAATAGGGTAAGATATTGGGTAATTGGAGCTGAAGGGATACAGACTGTGCAACAGGACTGGATACAAAAACTCAGAAATGGACAGCACAATACTACCTAACTGTAATATAATTATGTTAAAACGGTGAATGAAGCTGCATGTGAGAATGATAGAGGGAGGAGGGCTGGGGACATATTGAAATCAGAAAGAAAAGATAGATTTTAAAGATTGAGATGGTATAATCTAGGAATGCCTAGAGTGTATAATAATAGTGAAATGTACAATGTACAAATTTTAAAAACGTTTTTGCATGAGGAAGAACAAAGGAATGTCATTATTGCAGGGTGCTGAAAATAGATGGTAATTAATATTTTAAAATGTCACCTTATGTGTGAAACTAAAGCAAAAAATGTTTGTTACAGAATTTATATTTTGACTAGTGCATTTCCTAATATAACTTATGTAGATAGTTTGATTGAACGCCATAAGTACTTGGAATCTCAGATAGGACATGAGATTTTGTTGATTTGTCCAGAGTGATGCCCCGATGAATCCCAGAGTGATTCGATCAGTGAGTAGAAAAGTATCTGCAAAGCCCCTTTCAGGGAATGGTGAGAACGGGGAGAAATTCAACTTCCCCAAGTTGAATTCTTGATATTCTCACAAGCAGTGTGGACAACCAAAGCTATAGGCTGAGCCCCCAGTCTTGGGGTTTGTTCGTATGAAACTTAACCCCACAAAGGATGGGTCAAGTCTACTTAAAATCTAGGCCTAAGAGTCACCCCCATGAGAGCCTCTTTTGTTGCTCAGATGTGGCCTCTCTCTCCAGCCAACACGGCGAGCAGTCTTACCACCCTCCCCATCTCTGTGTGGGACATGACTCCCAGGGGTGCGGACCTTCCTGGCAACGTGGGACAGAGATCCTGGAATGAATGGAGATACTCAGCATCAAGGGATTGAGAAAAACCCTAGAATGAGCTGAGACTCAGCATCAAGGGATTGAGAAAAACCCTAGAATGAGCTGAGAATTAACATCAAGGGATTGAGAGAACCTTCTTGACCAAAAGGGGGAAGAGTGAAATGAGACTAAGTGTCAATGGCTGAGAGATTCCAAACAGAGTCGAGAGGTTATCCCAGAGGTTATTCTTACGCATTAAGTAGATATCACCCTATTGTTCAAGATGTAGAGGAGAGGCTGGAGGGAAATGCCTGAAAATGTAGAGCTGTGTTCCAGTAGCCATGTTTCTTGATGATGATTGAACAATGATATAGCTTTCACAATGAGACTCTGTGATTGTGAAAACCTTGTGTCTGTTGTCTTTTTATTTCTTTTTCTAAATCGATGCAAATGTTCTAAGAAGTGATGAATATGCAGCTATGTGAAGATATTAAGAATTACTGATTATATATGTAGAATGGAATGATATGTTAATATTTTTGTTTGTTGTTAATTTTTTAAATTAATGAATAAAAAAATAATCTCTTTGTTTCCATAATATCCTAAAATTATAAACAACCTTAAAAGTACATTGGCTATTAAGTTCTGGAAAATATACTGCAATTGCTTAATTGGTCCTAAGCCTAAATCCAGAAAAATTTTTCCATATCTCTCCAAGACCTTCCATTTTACTTACTGAAATTTGGTAATTAGATTTTATTCAGTTACTCCTATCCGAAGGCTATTCATATTTTAATAATCATCTGATTACTATGGTTTTTATTACGAAGGGATTACTGGAAAAAAATCATTTTTAACAAACCTGGCCTATCCTGCAACATTTATCCTGTGCCTACCACTTCTAATCTTCAGGCCCTATAAAAGGAACTCTGGGTGGTGAGATGGTGGCTCAGTGGCAGAGTTCTCGCCTCTCTTGCCGAAGACCCAGGTTTGATTTCCGGTGACTGCCCATGCAAAAAATAAAAAAATTCTAAACCACATCTGCTCCATCTTTCTGGACCCAGCTGTCCTAGGTGCCTAGGCCCCTGGGGGCAAGGACAGAAAGAATGAGGCCTGACTTTTTGAACCTGGATTTAAAAGTTTTAGGTGAGGACTATTGAATTTCAGACTTCCTATGCTTTTTTTTTGTTTGTTTGTTTTTTTAGTGTTCTCTTTCTTTATTGAAAATCTTCACACATATACATTCTATATGTGGTGTACAATGGCTCACAATATCGTCACATAGTTGTGTATTCATCATCATGATCATTTTTTAGAACATTTGCATCACTCCAGGAAAAGAAATAAAAGGAAAAAAGAAAAAACTCATACATACCCTTTTCCCCTTCTTTTCATTGACCACTAGTGTTTCCATCTACCCAATTTATTTTACCCTTTGTCCCCTTATTATTTATGTATTTGTTTATTATCCATGTTTTTTACTCATCTGCCCATACCCTGGATATAAGGAGCATCAGACACAAAGATTTCCCAACCACACAGTCACACTGTGTCATGGTCAGGTTCATGTGTCAACTTGGCCAAATGGTGGATGGGCAAGTGCTGGCTTGTCTGTTGTGATGAAGACATGGCATAGAATTCAATCATGATCATGTCAGCTGCATCCACAGCGGATTCCATTTGTAATCAGCCAAGGGGCGTGTCTTCTGCAATGAGTGATGCTTAATCTACTCACTGAAAGCCTTATAAGGAGGATTCAGAAGAAACAGGCTCTTCCTCCTTTGGCTGGCGAGCCTCTCCTGTGGAAGTTGGTCCAGACCCTCCATCAGAATCGTTGGCTTCACAGCCTACTTTTGCGGATTTTGGACTCTGCGTTCCTGCGGTCATGTGAGACACTTTTATGAATTTTATATTTGCAAGTGTTTCCTGTTGATTTTGTTTCTCTAGAGAACCCTAACTAATACACATTGTAAATGTTATGTCTTTAAACAATCGTCTTCAAGAATCTAGGCTACTGGAACACAGCTCAACAGTTTCACATACTTCCCTCAATCACTCCAATACACCATAAACTAAAAAGGGATAGCTATGTAGTGCATAGGAATAACCTCCAGGATAACCTCTTGACTCTCTTTGAAATATCTCAGCCACTGACACTTTATTTTGTCTCTTTTTCCTCCTCCCCCTTTTGGTCAAGAAGGCTCCCTCAATCTCTTGATGCTGGGTCCCGGCTTATCCTCGGCTTTGTGTTCCACGTTGCTAGGGAGATAAAAACCCCTGGGAGTCATGTCCTCCTTAGCAGGGGAGGGCAGTGAATTCACCTGCTGACTTGGCTTAGAGAGAGAGGCCACATTTGAGCAACAAAAGAGGTTCTCTAGGGGGTGACTGTTATGCTTAATTTTAAGTAGACTTAGCCTATCCTTTGCAGGAAGAAGTTTCATAGGGATGAACCCCAAGATCAAGGGTTCTGCCCATTGATTTGGTTGTCCCCAATTGCTTGCAAGAATATCAGAAATCCTCCAAATACCTATGCCCTTTTATAAATGCAATTTTATTGAGTTATATTCACATACCATACAATCATCCAAAGTACACAACCAATGGTTCACAGTGTCATCATATAGTTGTGCACTCATCATCAGTTGATATCTGAACGTTTTTCATTATTCCAAAAACAATAAAAAGGGAAGTAAAAAAGAACACCCAAAACTTCCCATACCCCCGTGCCCCATATTATTCATTTATTTATTTTTGTCTTTAGTTTCTTACCCATCTGTCCATACACTGGTTAAAGGCAGTGTCAGTCACAAGGTTTTCACCATCACACAGTCGCACCATATAAAAGCTATACAGTTATACAATCGTCTTCAAGAATCAAGGACACTGGATTACAGCCCATTGATTTCAGGCATTTCCTTTTAGCTACTCCAGTACACCAAGAACTGAAAAGGAATATCCATATAATGCATAAGAATAACCTCCAGAAAGAACTCTCAAGACTCTATTTGAAATCTCTCAGCCACTGAAACTTTATTTTGTCTCATTTATCTTTTTTCCCCTTTTGGCTAACCCTTCTTGAACTATTTCCAATTATTAGATCTATTTCAATTAAGGCTGTGGCCTGGGCAATCCCTTTCCAGAGGCCACCCTCTGCCAGCCTCCTGCTGCCTTAGGGAAATTCCCAGGGTGGTTTCTTTCGAATGCTCAGGTTTGTTTACAGTAATTACAAAACTAAGGTTTTGAACCTTGCCACCCAGAGAGAGTTTTTTCCTTTTTTCTGGCAGTTCAGGAGTACTAATTTATATATTTATATAAAAGCACTTACTTATCTTCAAGCAATTTCAGTAGAGCTCTTTAAGGATTTGTTGTCAATTTGCTTTTACCATCTAGAGGTAATAAACAATTTATTGTATATTCTCTAATAGGCAGGCAGACACGAACAGAAAGTTACAAAAGAAATAGAAATTTTTTTTTAATTTTTATTGTTTGGTATAACATATATACAAAGTAAAGAAATAAAAAAGCCATAGTTTTCAAAGCACTCTTCAACAAGTAGTTGCAGAACAGATCCCAGAGTTTGTCATGGGCTACCATACCATCCTCTCAGATTTTTCCTTCTAGTTGCTCCAGAATGTAGGAGGCTAGAACGCTTAAATATTTTTTATCATCACAATTGACTTTTTTCCCTTCTTTTTTTTTTTGAGAAAAATAACATATATACAAAAAAGCTAACAATTTCAAAGCACAGCACCACAATTAGTTGTAGAACATATTTCAGACTTTGACGTGGGTTACAATTCCACAATTTTAGGTTTTTACTTCTAGCTGCTCTAAAATACTGGAGACTAAAAGAGATATCAATTTAATGATTGGGCGTCCATATTCATTTGTTAAAACCTGTCTTCTCTGTATAACTCCACCATAGAAATATTTTTGAGAGGGACAAATAAAAGATTGCGTTACATCATCTCATCCCATTTCTGCTGTCTTTTACAGAACAATTCTAACTGTAATACCTCTAATATTAATTGTCATATTAATATTAGAGCCATAGAGCCATTCTCAAGCGATTGCCATAGAGCCATTCTCAAGCGATTCTAAATCATATTGAGGCCAGATTATGTTACAGAAATAAACCTTTTTCTCATAGACTCATAACTAAAATCTTTCCAATTTTAAACACAGCCCAAATGTTCCCTTTTAAAAGAATTTCCATAATTAGTAATCAGTTAGGGACTCTTGACCAATACAAGCGCAGTAAAGCATCAACTAACAAATTTAAACATATACTTACACGTTATATTTAATTACACACAATTAATAGCTAGACCGAACACACCAACTAATAAACAGGCATTAAATGCTTAACACACCAATTAACAGTGAAACCAGCATCAAACACTTACTGTGCCTGGGAAACACACCAGCTAACAGTTAAACAGGCCTGCTTAATTTCATTTAACACCAACTAATTGTTGGATTACTTATTCTCCAGTAGTATAATCAACAGAACAGAGAAAAACCCGGTTGCTAAGCCTCTAAACTAAAAAATGTCTAGTGGCTGCAAAAGGCTGTATTTTACTGGGGCCCCCAAACCTCAGGCAGATGGCCTCCTTGCATTAAAAGATGGCCAGGTTTTAGGATAATGAGCACAGTGGCCCCAGGTGATGTAATCAGAGGTGCTTTAACTATTGCGCACGTGCGACGGATGACACGCTTAATCACAGAACGTATGTAAGAAACGCAGCATTAATATAATGATGGGCGTGGTTTTTAGTATTTTAATGCAGTTTAGGTGACTTACAGGTTAAAGTCTAAGCTGCTGTGCCTGTCAGGCAGGCCCATTTTGGTTGATCCACTTTTGGTCATCGGAATAACTTTGGATTTGGGTGGGTTACTTCTGGGCTGACCCCAGACCATTGTATTAATAAGCATCAGGGGCTGTCTTCAGTGAGCACAAGACTATAAAGTGGAAAAACTGGATAAATGGGTACAAGTGAAGGTTAGTCACAAGGCTTTTACAATCACAAGGACACAAGATAAGGACTATACCATCGTTATCAGAGTTCAAGGCAGCTGGATTACAGTTCAAAAATTCTAGGTATTTCCCTCTGTCTACTCCAATATACCATAAAGTAAAGAAGAATATCCCTATAATAATTCAAAAATCATAATCATCCCTTAAATCCTAACTTCTTGATTACAATGGTGGGGAGAGCCCAGGGTAAGGGGGAGAGGAAGGGGAGCAGAGGGGAGGGGCACTGAACAGCTGGCAGAGACAGCCAGGCACTGCAGGGGGAGGGTCAGATCTTAGTGGTTTTAAAATTTTATTTATGCCCCAGAAGGTTTTCTTTCTTCACTCTTGAAACAAATCAAAGGGGGTCTGGTTGAAGCCAGTTGGAGGTCCCCATTCCCCCTATTCGGGGGAGAATAGGGAAGAATTTGAGGTTCAACTCACTGAGGCCTCTTTGGGTTGGATGCTTGGGGGAGGTGGCTGACTAATGCCCCCATCCCAAAGATATCCTCATCCTTAGCTTGGAAATATATGACCCTACAGGTAAAAGGGACCTTGCAGATGTGATGAAGCGAGGGGCCTTGAGATGGGAGATGGTCCTGAATGATCCTGGTGGGCCCTCAATGCAATCACGAGGGTCCTTAGAAGAGGGGGCAGTAGGGTCAGGGTCAGAGGGGAGGGGAGGGATTAGAGGCTGTGTGACGTGGGGCCAAGAGCCGAGGAATGTGGGTGGCCTTGAGAAGCGGGGAAAGGCCAAGGAATGTATGCTCCCCTTGAGCTTCCAGAAGGAACCAACCCTCCTGCACCTTGATTTTAGCCGAGTAAGACACACTTCAGACTCCCACCTCCCAGAACTGGAAGGAGGAAGAGTAACTGGTGTTGTTTTAATCCACCAAGTCTGCGGTGATTTATTATAGCTGCAATAGGAAGGGACACCCAAGCTCCTGGGTGACGGAGCTCTGGAAAGGTCAGCAGCAGGAGTCGGAGCACAAGGGATAAGGATGCTGCCCACACCCTCAAGGTTCTGGGAAGGGGGGAGGACTGGTTGGAGTGCGGATCCATCCCCAGGGTTCTGCCTCGTCCCCTGCCCCCATCCCCACTCTCACTGGCACAGGGCTCCAAACCTGCCCTTTTTCTGTCCACGTTCTTCAACAGCTGACACACCTTGGAGATCCTGTGCCAGGAGACTACAACTTCACTTTCCATTGGCCCAACTGCTTTGCCACTCTTGGGTCA
This sequence comes from Tamandua tetradactyla, assembly GCF_023851605.1. Taxonomy (NCBI): domain Eukaryota; kingdom Metazoa; phylum Chordata; class Mammalia; order Pilosa; family Myrmecophagidae; genus Tamandua; species Tamandua tetradactyla. Next base: position 7,364,170 of record NC_135335.1, read on the forward strand.
TCTCTTGGCACAGCAGGAAAGCGTGGCCCCAGCTCTGACCTGGGAATCTTGGCATGCCACCCCACTGTCTTCTTCTCTGGCTATCTCCATCCCATAAGCACTAAGGATCGGAGTCAGCCAAGAATCAGAGCCAGCCAAGGGACTCTTCATGCCCTGAAAGATAGATGTAATTAATCTCAGAGGAGACAAGCCAGGCTTTGCCCTCATGGGAATTACACTCTAGCGGGGAAGACAGGACATAAGCATGCCAAGACAATGCTTCCAGATTTGAATAAGGGTCAGGAAGAAAATCAAGCAGGGCAGCACGAGATGAAGTTGCTAGGTTTGAGGAAGGCTTCCGAGGAGGTAACATTTGAACTAGATCTGAAATGATAGGACTCTCTGGGCCATTCCAGGCAGAGAGAGCAGTGAATGTCAATGCCTTGGGGCCTCAGAGAGCCCAGGGTTTCCATGAGCCAACAGAAGGCCAAAGTGGCTTTGGGGCATGGGGACGAGAGATGAATTCAAGTAGTGGGCAAGGGCAAGACCTGGCAGTCATGGCAGCAGGGTTACCATGACCTTATGTTGACTTCTGTGACATCTTTCTCTGGCTACTCTCTGGACAGGAACTGTTGAGGGGCAAGAGTTAGGAAGATGCTGCAGGATCCCAGCAGAGAAGATGGTGGCCCAGAACTGATTTTTCATCAGGGAAAGGAGTGGGCAGATTTAGGATTGATTTTGGGGACACAAGAATGGATTGGGGTGAGTGGGGCCTCTCATTCCTGTGAATCCAACCACTAGACTAACCTGGAAGCTTGTACCTAGATGTTTTAGTTTGCTAATGCTGCCATAATGCAATATATTGGAAATGGGTTGGCTTTCATAAAGGGGATTTATTGAGTTACAAGTTTACAGTCCCAAGGCCATAAATATGTCCAAACTAAGGCATCCAGTAAAAGATATCTTGACTCTGAAGAAAAGACTGATGGCATTCGGAGTTTCTTTGTTACATGGGAAGGCACGTGGCAACGTGTGCTGGCTTTCTCTATCAGCGTATAGCTTCAAACGGCTTCCCCAGGGGCATTTTCTTTGTGCATCTCCAAACGTCTCTGTCTGTGTTGGCTCTGAGCTTTTTCCAAAATCAATCCCTCTTAAATGACTCCAGTAAGTGGATTAAGACCCACCTTGAATGGGCAGAGATACATCTCCATGCAAATCACCTAATCAAAAGGTCCCACCACAATTGGGTAGGTCACATTTCCATGGAAACAACCTAATCAAGCGGTCCCACCCAAACAGTAGGTCTGCCCCCACAAGGTTGGACTAAAAGAACGTGGCTTTTCTGGGGTACATAATAGTTTCAAACCAGCACAGCAGGGAATGCGGCTCCAGAACAAGCTTGTCTTAGGGAAGTGTTCTAGTTTGCTAGCTGCTGGAATGCAACACACCAGAGACGGATTGGCTTTTAATAAAAGGGGATTTATTTTGTTAGTTCTTCAGACGAAAGGCAACTAACTTTCCACTGAGGTTCTTTCTTACGTGGGAAGGCACAGGATAATCTCTGCTGGCCTTTTCTCCAGGCCTCTGGGTTCCAACGTCTTTCCCTGGGGTGATTCCTTTCTGCATCTCCAAAGGCCTGGGCTGAACTGCGAGTGCTGAGATGAGGTATGCTGAGCTGCTTTGGCTGTGCTACATTGAGGTCTCTCATTTAAGCACCAGCCAATGAAGTCAAACGTCATTCATTGCAGCAGGCACGCCTCCTAGCCTGCAGATGTAATGAGCAACAAATGAGGTTCACGTACCATTGGCTCATGTCCACAGCAACAGAACTAGGTACCTTCACCTGGCCAAGTTGACAACTGAATCTAACTACCACAGGAAGCTTGGGGATCCTCTTTACGGGAAAATGTACACTATTTGGAGACTGCCTTGACACATATAAATGAACACCAGCTCAGCTTCTAAAATGACTGAAAACCATCTCTTATCTCTCCAGAAGCCTCTCTAGAAAACACCAAACAGATGCATTCATAATGCCCGGGGAAAAACTCTTTTTACCCCCATCTTCTCTCACCCATGTCTGATATTTCCCAAATCTTTCTACACCTCAACTACACAATGCCTTTCCAAGCTGTCTGGGGAAGTTTTCTCACCCACCCCTGCCTTCATCCTTCATCTTTTGGTCTATGATATTTCTCTCTAGCGATGAGCTCTCTAGCTTTTCCAGAGAAAATCCAACCAGGCGTCAGATTTGTTTAACCCCCACCCACCCTCAATGATCCAGGGCTACACAGTAAAAGTCAAGCACCCTCAAGGAGGAAGGACAAGCTATGGACATACATTTGCATTTTTTTCCAGCCACATACACAGAGGAGCTTCATAAAGATCCAATACTCAATAGGCAAAGGAGTTCTCAAGGTAAAAGTCACAATAACTGGGCCCATCAGACCTGTTTCAGGCTCTCTTCGTGTTCATTCCCTCATCTAAGCCTGGGAGGTTGGTGCTGCTTCTAACCCTCTTTGCTGACGAGGAACTCAAGACCAAGAGAGCCCAAATCACCAGTCTGGCCAGGTGGAGGCCATGAATCCTGGCTTTAAATCCTGAGCCCTTTCTCTCCTTTAAGTTCCCTTAGTGCCCAGTTAGGGCTTCCATAATGCCATGACCTGAGGGGCACCCATGCTCCCTGATCCCACACACCTCCCCGTTTCACGCCAGGCTGAGGATGTGGTGCCCGAAGAGGCTGTCACCAACGCAGATCTTGGAAAGCTTCCCATTGGGGAGCAGGGAGCGTGCTGTGGGGGGCTGAGACCCAGGATGGGCAGGTTTTGATGGGGGTAGGCTGGGGAAGGCCTGGAGGTGCAAGTGCTGCCAGGGTGGCAGGGACATACTCTCCCAGGGCTGGCCTCAACCTCCCTGCTCTCCCCTTACCCCACCCCACCAGGGACTATGGGTTGCTACCCCACAAGCCACCTGGACTGCCTCCTTCACCTGTAACTAAGTTGCCACAGGCATTAGGGCTAAGGACGTTTCAAGAAGGAGCTTCAGCTCTGGATGTTGGGTGAGGGGGGTCTTCCTCCAGCCCCAAAGGTGACCTGCCTGCTGGCCCCTTCTCTCCTGCTGAGGAGAGCTAGGTGTCAATCCATTTGCCCCATGAGACTCGGAGTCCAGTGCTCTGATGAGCTCTGTCTCTTCTGGATCTCTCACTCCCAAGTCTCTTCTGCACTCTGGGTGCACATTTGCTGCCTGTGAGATGGTCCTTCCTTTGGGTCTCCTGCTCCAATCTTTGGCTGTTCCAGTTTCCAGAAAGTGTCAATGTTGGGGGTGGGAGGTCATGGGAGTCTCTGCTGCCTGTGGAGGGCCAGCCAGGCACTTGACCAGGTCCGTGGGCTGGAGAGAGCCCAACAGGGTATCATCTGTGCCCTCAGACCTCCGTGTCAGGCCTCTTTGTTGCCTCCATTTCAGGCAAAACAGCTGTGGAGGCCAGGCCACCACCCACCCCTACCCCTCCTGCAATCCTCAGCCCCGTATTTCCCAACTTGGGTCTCATCCCCAGCTGCTGGCCACAGAGGGTGGCCTAGTAGTGGGTGGCCTGGCAGGAACCCCTTCCCCAGTCCAGTCCAGAGGGACATCATCCCTGGTGTCCGTGGGTCCCTCCCCTTTTCTTCCACTCCATCCCAAACTCCCTCAGGCGTGAACTTCACTTGGTTCACAGCCATTGAGCTGAGTCAGTTAACAAGCCTTTCAACTCTTCCAACTTGCACATTTTATGGGATGTGGGGGTGAAGGAGACCTCATCCGTGACCCCCGAAGGCACCCAGTCTGGTGGGATGGTACAGTGGGTTGAATTATGTCCTCACCAAAAAGACAGGTCTAACCCCTAACCCCTAGTACCTGTCAATGTGACTTTATTTGGAAATAGGGTCTTTGCAGATGTTGTTAAGTGAAAGATCTTCTCTGGATTTAGGAACTGGTGTCCTTATAGGAGAAAAGAGAAGAAGAGTGCAGGCACTGAGGGAACAAAGCCAAGATCAGAATTATGAAGACCTGTCTTAGCTTCCTGGGGCTGCCATAAGAAAGTACTACAATGGAGCAGCTTAAGCGGTAGAAACTCATTGAGTCACAGCACTGGAGGCTTGAAGTCCAAAATCAAGATGGCGGCAAGGCCATGCTTCTTTGGAAGCCTGTAGGGGAGAAGGCTTCCTCGTCTTTTAGCTTCTGGAGGTTTGCTGGCCACCCTCAGTATTCCTTGCCTTGCAGCTGCAACACTGCAATCTCTGCCTCCATCATCACGTGGCCTCTCCCCTGAATGTCTGCCTGAGTCTGTCCGAACCTCCTTCCTCTTATAAGGAAAATGGTCACATCGGCCCGCCCTAATCCAGTTTGGCCTCAACTAATCACATCTTCAAATACCCTATTTACAAATAAGGTCTACATTTGGCTGTTAGGACTTGAACAGAGCTTTCCAAGGGACACAGTTTGACCCATAACAAGCGCCAAGCCAAGGCATGCCCAGCGTTGCCGGCAGCCACCAGAAGCAAGGAGAGGCATGAAAGGGATTCTCCCTCAGAGGGAACCAACCCTGCCAACACCTGGATTTTGAACTTCTGGCCTCAAGACCTGTGCAACAAATTTCTGCTGTTTTAAGCCACCAAATTGACAGTATTTTGTTAAGGCAGTCCCAGGAAACTAAAGCAGATAGCACAAACCCAACCCATGCCAAGGCATGGAGCAGGGTTCCAGGGGAGGTGAGGGGAGAGAGGCCCTGATCGGGGGTCAGTCACAGCTTCTCAGCCATGGCCACGCTTGACATGGACCCCTGACCTCATCAGGAAGACACAGAAGAGGGAAGCACCCCACAGACAAGAACCCAAGGCAGGACCATTTGGTGTGTCCAGGTAACTGCCTGGTGGGGACCAGCCCAGGGCCAAGAGGGCAAATGGGATGGGTCCAAGGGCTAAAGGCCTTATACTCCAGAGTTAGGGGTTGGTACAAGGAGGAGAGGGGTAGGAGTGTTGGCTGCAGTGGATGGAGCCCATCCTGTAAGGAAAAGTCCAAGGTTCCTCAGAGATACTTAGCCTCCAGACCAGCAAGGTCAGAATGGAAATAGGGTCACTGCAGGTGGATTCAGCAAGACTGAAATGAAACCATACTTGGGAGTAGGGTGGGGCCATACTCCAATATGACTGGTGTCCTTTCAAGAACAGGAGAGGAGGAGAAATGACAGAGCCAAGAAAAACTTCAGAGCAGAGCTGACACAGATGTCATCACTTGGAGAATAGAGACACGGGTGTTTGGAGATGCTTGGAGTCCAACAGATGTTACCATGAGATATTAAGCAAGCCAGGACCTGGAGAGAGCCAAGGGAAGCCAAGAGATGAAAGCCAGCCCTGGAGAAGCAAAGTGAGGAGCCCCCACAGGAACGGAGGCTGAACGCAATGGAGCCCAGGAGCAAGGGACCAGCAGATGCCAGGCACGTGATTTCCCAGCTGACAGAAAGAGGTATTCCTGATCTATCAGACTTTCTTGAGTGAAGAAATCTAGGGTCCTAATTTGGGGATTGCTTCTGAAAGAATGTTTCATCTTCACCAACACTGCAGGAGTGAAGCAGGCAGAGGATTCCATCCATGTCTTTTGAGGGAGGCAGGGAAAGGATACCTGAGCTGCCATCTCTGTAGGGAACCTTCTCATCAGGGAAGTCTTTCCCAGAACCTCCCCTTTTACACAGAATAACAATGAAGATGACTTTGCAAATATTTATTCAAGATGATTTCGGGATGTACAAAGAAAATCTTTTAAAAAAGCCTTATTGAATGAGGCAGAATAGAGCACTTGTTTACTTTAAAAGGGTAACTTCTCTGGTGTTTGAATATTATTTCTAAAGGTATTATATTAAAAAAAAAGAAAGAACCAATACTGCCCATGTCCCAAAAAGTGCTTCATAAGAAACATTTTTACCTAAAGGAAAATTTAAAATACAAATTTATATATTAAAAAAAAAGAACAGGAGAAGAGGCAGACACTGAGCCGGCCATGTGATGACAGAGGCAGAGACTGAAGTGACGTATCCACATGTCAAGGAGGGCAGGCAAACACCAGAAGCTGGAAAAAGCAGGGAAAGAGTCTCCCCAGAAGATTTCTCCCTGCCACCTTGATTTCAGACTTCCAGCCTCCAGGACTGTGAAGCAATAAATTTGCTGTTTTAAGTGCTGTTTTATTTATTTTTATTTTTTTTAAATTACGGCAGCCCCAAGAAGCTCAGGACCACCTGGACTGGTCATAGATTGGGAAGGATCACTGGAAGGCTTCCTGGAGGAGGTGACTTTTAAGCCAAGACCTGAGAGATGCCAGGCAGAGGGGATGGGAGAGGACATTCTAGGAAAGGAAACTGAGCAGATACTGAGGACCTGCAGTTTGCTGGGCTGTAAGCTCATGAAAGCAAGGAGCAGGTTTCTTCTGATCATCCCTGCATGTCCGGCACCTGGGAAGTGCTCAATAAATTCTCAGGGAATGGAGCAAGATGGGGAGGTGCCACGCAGGGCCTTGTGGGTTGCAGCAATTTGGACTTTATCCTGTGGGCCTATGAAGAGACCCCTTTCACTGGGACAAGGAGAGTGGCTTTGGGGTGGGGCACTGGTGGCCTAGATTCCCTCCCCCTGTCTCTTCTTGTCCCAGACACCAAGAAAGAAAGTATTGCCTCCAAAAAAGGAAAAGAAAATTGAAGATAATATGATGCACAAATATTTTGTCAAGTAGTAAACTGCACCTCAATGTAGAGTAATATGGATTCTGCTTACTATGAAATGTGGACATATTTTGTGGGATGTGGCCTTCCAGGAAAAAAAGGCTTAGAGACCAGGAGAGCCTTCAAATACTCCTGATCCCCAAATTCTGTCCTTATTTCCCCAGGTTTGGAATTCCTGTGGCTCAATTTGTTCCAAGGGAAGAAAGAAAAATGTGTGGGCACCATCACATACAGGCCCCAGGGCAAAGAAGATTCCAGAAAAACCACAGGTGTGCATCTCCCGTGGCCTCCCCTGACCCTGAGCCACAGCCGAAGGAATGGGGAAAGGTCTCAGGGCCATCACGACACGAGCAGGATGTGGGGCAGACACAGAACTCATTTGGAGGTGGCGGCAGTGGGCAAATGCCGGGCAGCCAGCTTGCCCAGGTTTGGCGAGCGTGGGGCTGGGCACTGAGCCCAGGGGAGGCTTGGGGAGGAGGGACACGTTGGGCAGTGGGGCTTGGCACAGTCTACCTCCGGCCACATCATGACGCCCACAGCCCGGATAGCGACTCCCTCCGTGGTGCCAACCTGTCCTGTGCACCCCACAGGGCCCTGTGAGTCAGAGCTGGACCAGGTTACATGCGCCAGAAAACTCAGCCTTGTCACCCGCCTGAAGGAGCCTGGTAGTCATCAAACGCTTCCATGAGACAGAATGGACGTGTGATGATTCTTCTGGGTGATTCCTAGCACTCAGTTCTTTCTTTTCCTAGCCTGGGATGGGGCAAAATATTTCCTCTAAATGTCTTGCTAAGCCAGGAATCACAGGTCAGATTTTTATATATATGTATTCTTACTGACATATCTTCACACGCACGCATTCCCTACATGGTGTACAATCAATGGTTCACAATATCATCACATAGTTGTACATTCATCAAGGTCAGATATTTTTGTTCTATTTTCTTACTCATCACTCCAGTCTCTCCTCTAACCTTCACCGCCCCTCACATTAAGTGTCAGCCACAATGCCCTCCTCACTCTTCTCCAAAACACACCGGCCACTTCCTTGCCTCCAAGCTTTTCCTCATGCAGTGCCTTTTACCTGGAATGCCCTCTATCTGTTCCTTTCTGTGTAAACTCCTATTCAACCTTCAAAACCCTCTTCTGTGAAGTCTTCCAGGACTGCTCCGGCGAAGTCAAGCCTCCTGTCATTGGGGTTCCTGCAGTACCTGGAACCTCTCTCTGGCATATCACATACAGTGGATGACCTCGAATTATCTATTTCTGTGCCTGCCCCTACTGGATGCTGGCCATTTATTCATTTCTCTATCCTTCGGGCTCAGCATATAGCAGGTGCTTTGTCAAATATTTAAAAAACAAGAGCCCACATTCATTAGGCCTTTATGCGCCAGACACATTTCTCCATGTATCACATGTATGGATTCCATTCTCCAAGGTTCAGTGATACAAAGGACCCTTTATCACCCTTCACTTTCCACATTCAGAACCCCAGGCATAGAGAGGTGAAGAAATGTGACTAAGCATGAACAGTAGCCAGGGGCAGAGGTGGGATTTAAATGAATGAAAAATGCAAAATAAATAAACAAGCAAAATAACTGGAAGGAGGAGAAAATCAAGTATAAAGGGGACCTTCTCAGGATCAGGGAGGAAGGGCTTCCCCTTGGAAACGAAGATAAGGCCTTCAACCCAGATAGAGTCTTCTAATAAAGAAATATATTCTTCCTTTCCCCCCTCCTACTCCTGCTCATTACTGCCTCCCACTCGGAACTCTCCGTGTAAAAATAGCAAACCTGAAGGAGTTGGAAGGAAGTACCAGGCACAGGCCCCACCCAGCCTGTGACCTTTGCAGGTGGGGCAGGGATGGCAGCTGGGTCTTTGCAGCACCTGTGAGGCCATTGGAAGGGGACCCCAAGATGTGGCATGGGATTACCTCAGTCCACCCTTAGGACAAGGTGCAGCATCTCCCAGGGCCTCCGTCCCACCCCCTGGACCATCCCCTCCACAGTACCAGCCCCTAGAGCAGAGGTTCTAGAACCCTGGTCCCCTCTGCCTCCCCCTTGGCAACTCTGCCACTCACTCCATCACCCCAGCACCTGGTCCCCACCTGCCTTCCAGTTGTCCACACTCGCTCTACCTGACCAGAAACACCCCTCTCCCACAGGCCACTCCTTATCTCCTATTCATCCCTCAGGACCCAGCTCATTTGACCCCTCTGTGAATGAAGCCCTCCCTAGAGTGAAAGAGACCAACTCAAGCTAGCTGAAACAAAAGAGGGGGGGATTTATCATAAAGACCCAGCATTTCATTGCATCCCGGGGCAGCAATGCAGCCATACGTGCATACAGAACAACGTTGGCCAACAGAGAGAGGTGGAGCCCAGAACCTTCCTCTGTACCACCCTGCAGCCCTTTGTGAAAGACAATGGCCCCTCCAGAGCTCCCCCTTTAGTGGTATCTCCTAGAGAGCTCTGATTGGCTGGCTGAGATCAGGTGATCAGCGCTGCACCAATCCACGGGGTCCAGAAGCACGAGGTCACGTGATACAAACATGGCTGCCCAGAGCTTCCCCTTGAGGAAGAGTGGAAGAGTAAGGGATGTTGATAGTGAAGGATACAACCCAAAAGGTGTCTCTGGAGCCTCCTTGTTCCACCCTCTCCCTCTTATTACACCAGACCCGCAAACTATATCTTGCTTTTCTCAATGCCCTGCCTTGGGTTCTATTTCCCAATATGACCTTCTAGATTCCCTGGCCCCTTGTTTCACTCCCCACGCAGGGTTCCTGCCTGCATCTGGGCGGGCCAGGTGGCACTATCCTGCAGTGTTGATCCCTGATTACCCTCTCAGTTATGATTCACCTTGTACTTGGGTTCTTCACCCAAAGCAGCACCTTGTTCTACCCAGTCTCTCGCTTCCTTGTCTGACACAGTCCTCCAGGGCCAGAGTTCCCCAGGCCAGACAGACTTCCCACCAGGTAGGGGGCTCTGACACTCTCAGGGACTTTGTCCTCTGCCTGGGTGGTGCTCTCCCTGCCTGCCTCACTCATTTACTCAACCTGTGGGACTCAGCTGAGACTCCTACTCCATCCCGCATGTCTTTTCCATCCTTTCTCCAACCCTAATGGTTGGGTTTGAATTCCATCCTGGGTACTCTCACTCCGTCAGTGCTCCTTCCATCCCAGGTGACAATGGCCAGTTTTGTGCCTGTTGGGCCAAATGGTCCCATTGTGGTGACAGGGACTCTGTTTTCTTCACCATCTGAGTGCTGGTGCCTAACATAGGGCCTGCACAGAGTGGGCATTTAAATCTCCATCCCCCACCCATGCTTTTTGATTGCACCTTCAGAAGGGCCAGAGAGGGAACTGGCTACTTCAAGGCTAGATAAGAGAATTCTCTCTTGGATCCTTGTTACTCACAGGGCTTTGGAAAACTAGAGCCTCTGGAGGAACCCCATAACCTCACTGTCTTTAGTACTTGTGGGCTTAAAAAAATACATTTATTAGTGCTTCTTAAATTACTGAAGCTACAGATAGTTATATCTTCATTGTAACAAAATTAAAACAAGTGAATGTTAGTTTCAGAATTTTATATAGAAACATCATATGAAAAATGTAATTCTTGAGGCAGCAAAATCCCTCATCTTAGCAGTTTTAATGTTGGTCACTTTCTATGTACACTTAGATGTTTGTATTCTCTGAGAAAGTTTTTCTCATATTTGACCTCGGCCTAAAGTAGGAAATAGGCTGTACCTTGAAACCTAGTACAGTATATAATCAATAATCATGTAATAAAAGTTTCATAGCACAATACTTAATGCAGTGCACTCTGATATTTTCTAGTCTGTTCTATCTGATTCCATTGTATCCTGTTGATGCACTAAATTGATTTCATAAACCACTGATGGGTCACGAAGCCGGTTTCTCTTCCTACCCCTTCTCCTCTTCTTCCAGGACAGAGTCAAGGACCCTAGGTTCGAGTGCGGTCCCAGCATCAGGAAGGGGGCACCTAGTCCATACACCCTTCTCTAGGACCTCTCCCCGGCAGTGGGGCTCACCTCTCACCTCCTGGGCTTGGCCTCTGTGTCTGTTGCATCCGCTGTTGCTGACCAGGGTCTGACCAGGCCTAGGTCAACAGGCCACATCCTCCTGGGACCGAGAATGCCCATTCAACCAGAGCTAGTGTCCTTTGGGGGCTCAGGAAACGGTCAGAAACTCTCCCTTCTCCAAGGGGGTCAGGGCCGCCGTGTGGCTTCTGGAGGCCTGAGGGCCCAGACCCGGCCTCCTCACTGTCCAGTTTTACCTCGGGCCTGACCAAGTCCACACCCTGAGGCTTGGAGGCTTCCGGGAGCTTCAGGGAGACCAGAGCCTGGGGAGCTGGGAATGAAGAGAATGTGGGGTGAGAGGTAGGCCTCAGGCTTCTGGAGCTTCTCATCCTGCCAGCCGGCTGGCTATTGATCCACCTGAGGCAAGAGGTGGTGCCCACCTCAGCCCCACTCCTCCTTCCGCTCCTGGGGGGGCAGGGGGGGGATGCTGAAAACCTTTCGCTGTGAGTCCTCCGGGGTCCTCAGGCCCTCCTTGCTGACAAACCTCTTCTCCCTCAGACAGCTCCTCCAGAAGGGAGCGGATTCTTAGGGCCTCGATTGCGGTTTGTGGGTTTTGAAAAAGTCTTCATTTGAAACTCAAAGCTGAGCAATGACTCTTTTGTTCTCCTGTATCCCACCTCCTAGAGGGCAGAGCCGGCCAGCGGGTGGGGTAGGGGTGGGGGCAGGGGCGCAGGGGAGAGTAAAATGAAAGGAAAAAGGAAACTTCCTCAGAATCACAATAATACAGTATCTGCACCGATCCCGTGAAAGCCCCCGTCCCCACCTCCCCACCTCCCCACTGGCCCAACAAAAGGTAAGCATGCTTAACAGGTTGCTGAGCTGTTGTTTATGCATTTGCATCTAGATCTATGCAACACATTTGGGTGTCGGCAGTGGTTTGGAGCTACTTAGCCCAGAAAAACATGTTCTTAAATTTAATCCATTCCTGTGGGTGAAACTTTTGTAAAAAGGACCTTTTGATGAGGTTACTTCATTTAAGGCGTGGCCCAGCTGAATCAGGATGGGTCTTAATTCTATGACTGAAATCCTTGCAGGGAAAAGTCAGAGTGGGCAACTGGAAGGCAATGGAACCCGGAACTGGAAACGGAAGAAAGAAGCGAGGAGGGGCTTCCGTGGGCATTGCCATGTGACATAGGACCCCAGAATCAAGGCTCGCTGGCAACCAGCCCCAGAATCTCAGTCTTTGGGAAGAAAGCATTGCTTTGATGACTTCTTGATTTTGGACTTCTCCTTGCCCTCAAAACCGTGAACCCATCAATAATTCCCATTGTTTTAAGCCAACCCACTGCACGGCATTTGTTTTGGCAGCTGGGAAACTTAAGACATGAGTGTAGATATATATATTTTGTTGTTCTTTGGAGCCAGTCTTTCTGGGTTCAGACCCTCGCCCTGATGTTAGTACTGAGTGTGTGTGACCTTGGGAAAGTTACTTAACCTCTCTGTGCCTCACTTTTCTCATCTGTAAAATGGGGATAATGGTAGTGGCTAACTCAGAGGGATATTGTGAAAGCTACAGGGATAGAGCGCCCAGCACAGGGTGAGTGCTATGCAGTAGGAGCTGTGATGATTGCACTCTTTGGACTTTTTTGCAATTATATTATATTTATCATTCTGCAACTCGGCTTTAAAAATACTCACAGATTTTTCCACAGCCCCACGAAGAGGTCTACATGGTTGGAAAGTATCCTATTAAATGGAAGCATCACAGTCTCCTATTGAAGGACCAAGCTGGTTTCTAATTTCTTTTTTTTTTTGTCATAAATAACGTTGCAATGAACACACTGGGCACATGCCATTTTTATTTTAAAAGATGCGGCCTAATTGCCTCCTCCAAAGTTTGTAGCAGTTTAGACTCCTGCCAACAATACCCATTTCCCCACGACTTCATCCACGCTGGGCACCGTCAATTTATTTTAATCTTTGCCCATCTGAACATGCTGCTTCCTTGTTATATTCCTCTGTTAACAGGATGGCTGGGTAACTTATCACCTGTGTCTGTACTATTTGAGCTTCTTCTATGAATATGCCATTTCCTACCTTTGTCCATTTTGCCATTGGGTGGTTGGTCTTTTTTTTTTTCTTTCCTTTTCATATTGATTTATAGGAGCTACAAATCTTTCACTTAAGTTGAAAGACAAATCAGTGTTGAGTTTGCAGATTACGGCATTTTGTTTGGGACACCGAAGTTTTACTTCAGTAAGGAAGCCACATCACTTGCAAAAACGGAAGCAAGTGGGTTTTTAGGGACAGCAAATGATTTTCATAGACATGAAAGGGAAGTTAGCGTGATTCCTGTTGATTGGATAAGGGTTTGTCCACCTTATAGGGGTGGGTTTAGAGCAGCTGGGCTTTATTTTGCATTGGGTCAAACGTAATGATTTAGGGGTTGGATTGGCCATCTGAGTTGGCTGCCTTGTTAGGAATTTCAGATTTCAAAAGATATCAAGAGGAAGTTCAAAGAAGAAGTAGGGCATGGGTTTTTGGCTCTGAAGGGTCCTGGGGCTTTTTCTACATAATTTTATCCCTTGTATTATAGGTTGTATTATATATTTTCTCCCAGGTTGTCTCTCATCTTTAAAAAAACAAACACTTAAAAAAATAAAAATAAACTCTTTAATCTAGAATAATTTTTGATTTAGGGGAAAATCGTGAAGATAGTACAGAGGGTTCCCAAGATACCACATCCTGTTTCTTGAGTTATTAACATTTTACATTACATAGTACATGTGTCACAATTAATGAGCCTATATTGATACATTCTTGTTAACAAAAGCCCATACCTTTTTCACATTTCCTTCATTTTTACCTAATGTCTTTTCTCTGTCCCAGAATCCCATTTCACATAACATTCCGTCATCCTGTCTCCTTGGACTTCTCTGGGCTGGAGCAGAATCTCAGATGTCCTTTGCTTTTGTTCACCTTGATAGTTTTGAGAAGTACTGATCAGCTATTTTGTAGACGGTTCCTCCATTGGGATTTGTTTTCTCCTGGTTAGGCTCGGATTATGGGTTTGGGGTGGGAAGACCCCGAGGTAAAGTGTCACTCTCATCCCATCACATCGAGGGTACCTGCTGTCTGTCCATATGACATCCCTCTGGTCACCTGGCTAAAGTGGTGATTGTCAGGTTTCCCTCCCTGTAAAGTTACTCTTTTATTTGCTCCGTCTCTTGCCCTTGAACTGTGTTTCAGTGCCTTTTTTGTACAGAGATTTTTACCCATTCATCTGGTTAGAGCAGGAAGGACCTTCAGCTAAGGGGTAGCAGCCGGGGCGGTGGCAGATCTTATGAAGTGAGCGTCCCGGAGTGCCTGGCCCCGTGCTAAGAGCTTCCAGTCTTAAGGTTGGTTTCGTTATTGTCTCCATTTCGTCAATAAGGAAACAGCATCTTCTGGTGAGGAGCCACATTAGAACTGGCAAATGACAAAGTCAGAATTCACACCAGGGTCTGTCCCAACCTGGTTGTAACTCTTAGATAGAGAAGCCAGGATTCAGAGAGGGACATGCTTGTCCACGTCCGCCCAGCAGGTTGGTGGCTTCAGGGCCCCGGCCATGGACAGGTCACCCCTGTCTCTAGAGATCCTAGGGGCGAGTCCCACCACCATGCCCTGCCCCGGCCACCGCCCCCAACCCAAACTGCTCCCTCCTGAGCCTTCTCCAGTTTGTGTCCTTTGTCCGGCATGGCTTCTGTCACCCCCGCGGGAAGAGATCCAGACTTCCTAGCAAATAAACACAGCCCACAGATTTCCAAGTATACAAAGATATCTCCTGTCCGGTGTCTGCTCTGCCTGGAGCTGGGCTCTGGGTCCAGAATCCTCGTTGCAACTTCAGCGTGGCCTGCCTGGCGTGGGCTGGTGAAGGCTTGAGCTACACCACGGGGACAAAATCAAAGCAACAGGGACTGCTGTTGGCTGTATTAACATCCGCAGTGCTTGTTTGGGTATATTTGCGGCTCTTACATCTTACAAAACATTTGTAAGCAAAGTCTTTGTATATCTTGGACAGCAGTGCCTTTGTCATAAGACAGGGCCCCTTTGAGAGTCACCTAACAGGGTTACATCCAGCCTCATTTCCATCTGGGGGTGTGTGTGGGGGGTGGGGAGTAAGTAGCAAAGGGGATTTTCCTCCAGGTGTGTTAACCATCTCCACCCAGCCACCACTTACACAGGGGCATTGCTTTCCAAAAAAATACAAAACTCTTCATTCTGGAGAATTGTGAATATATACAAACTTAGACAGACTCCCTGGACCCATTACCCAGCTCTGGAACCTAACTCAGATCTGATCTTGCTTCACTGACGTCCCTACCCATCCCCACCCCCACCTGTATTCATCAAAGCAAACCCCAGATATCATATAATCTCCTTCTTAACATATAGGAATAATTTAAATAAGAAGTCTTTTATTACTATAACCATAATATCATTTTCACTCCTAAAAAAGAAATAATTCAATATCATCACCAAATAGCTGGACAACGTTCAAAGTTTAAACTGCTTCAATAATATATATATACTTACAGTTTGTTTCTTCTGAATTAGTATCCAATTAAGGTTAGTCCATTGTAATCGACTAATATGTCAAATTTCTTTTCATCTAGACCTCCTTCTTCATCTCTCTCTTTTTATTTCTTTGCAATTTATTTTGATGGGAGAAAAAAATCAGACTTTTGACCCCATAGGAATCCCTGCAGTGTGAATTGGGCTATCGCAGCCTCCTTGTGTAGTTTAACTCGTTCCTCTGTCCCTAGCGGTTCTTGCAATTTGGGAGTTGGGTCTAGAAACCTAGTAAAATGCGGGTTTGACTTTTTTGGCAAGAATATTTTATAGGTGATATTGTTTCTTTCTTTTGTGATGCTTTCATATTGCTTTATTTTGTTAACATTTTGAATATATATATACATACACACTTGTTTTAGTGTAACTTGCCCCTTCACCCCTAAATCTCTTCCATAGCCATCAAATTCAGGAAGTGTAACAGTGATACCATTCCACTATCTAATATTTAGATCATATTCCAATTTTGCCAATTGTCCTAACTCGTTGCTTTCTAAAATAACCTTTAAAAAGATTTATTTCCAAAGCACCAAATATTTGCAGCCAGGAGGTCATACGCTCAAAAATAACTTATAAATTCATATTTAATTTGTTTTTTTCCTTTAATTTTTGTTTTTATCAAAGCAATGTATATACTGCATTTTCAAACTGATACATTAAGACTTAAAGCACAAACCAGCAGGTCTGTCTTACCCTACTCCCTCCCCAGCGCCACCCCCAGCAGCAGCTGACCTCAGCTCTGTAAGTGTTTCCTCTGGCAGTCATCTCCATAGTTCTAGATATGCTGGCATTTCTGTAACCCTTCTTGCTACAGAAAGCAAGGATTTAGCTCTCCTTTATGCCCTGAGTGGGAGAATCAGCTCTGGGTCATCTCCCTGTGTCCTTCCCTCTGGGCCTTGAGACTCTCAGGGAAATGGGAAAACAATCCATCTGTGCTTCCCTCCTCCTTCCCACCTCCCCCATCCTTGGGCTGGTGTGGCCACAGGAAGCTTTCCAAGCTATCTGTCTCCCTCCTCTGCTGAAGACCTTGCTATGGCTCCCCAGTGCCCTCCAGTAAATCACAAACTCTCACACTTGCCTTCTTGCGTTCCCTGTCTCTCTGTCATCACCTCTCCAACTTCCACTTTCCCCCCAGCAAAACCGTTCTTCCAATATCCCAGCTGTTCCCCATCTCTGTGCCTTTGCACATGTT
This sequence comes from Tamandua tetradactyla, assembly GCF_023851605.1. NCBI lineage: Eukaryota > Metazoa > Chordata > Mammalia > Pilosa > Myrmecophagidae > Tamandua > Tamandua tetradactyla. The sequence goes on from NC_135335.1 coordinate 7,380,734, forward strand.
GTTCCCTCTGCCTGGCAGGCCCTTCCCAGCTCTCCCATTGAGTGAACCTCTGTGCAATCACACTCAGCCGATTGACCCTTTCCTTCAGGAAGCCTTCTCTGATTTCCACTCCCAAGAGCTAATCTTGCCCTTCTCTGGATGCATCTGAGAAAGCTTCTATCGGAGCTCTGTTCCATCTAGGTGACTGTCACCCTAGTGGACTTGGGCAGAAGTCCTTTCTCCAGCAGGATTGTAGGGGAGCCTTCCAAGTGTTGGTTGAACTGACTGCCTGGAGCTCAGAGAATGGAGACAGCCTGGCTGTGGGGGGAGGGTGGGGGACGGCGGGGAGCAGGCAGAGCCATTCAGTGACAACCCAGTGGGGTAGGGATGAGGGCACTCCTGCACCAGGGCTAAAGGAGAAACCACTTTCCCTGATCCTAATGGTCTCTCCCAGCTACCCATGGCTCTGCCAAGGCCCAGCCTGGCCGAGGTGAACTGAGGACAAGCTGGGCCACAATGCCAGGTGACCTGAGGCTCTCGAGAATGGCATGCCTGTGGCCCTAGGCTTAGCACAGTATGGCCTTGGCCCATTTCATCCCCGCAAGGTACCTCAAACCATGCTATTGTTGGCCCCCCATTTTCCAGAGGGGGCTGCAGAGGCTCAGAGAGGAGTCCTGCCCAAGTGCACACAGAGAGCTGGCCCTGGACGTGGAGAGCTCTGATTGCTTCCTAAGTATAGTCCCCACCACCTCCCTGGGAAGATGTGGTGCAGCAGGTGAGATGCCCGAGGCTCAGAGAGGTTCTGCCACTGGCCCCTCGGCGCCCAGCAGGTCAGAGGTGCAGGTGGGGTCTGAGCTCTGTTTTTATTTTTTTTAATTTATTTTTATTGCTATATATTAAATATTCATATACCATGTGATCATCCAAAGTGTACAATCAATGGCTCATGATATCATCATATAGCTGTGCATTTATCATCACAACCGACTTTTTCTTTTTTGTGAAAAATAACATACAGACAAAAAAGCAATACATTTCAATGCACAATGTAGTAATTAGTCATGAAACAGATTTCAGAGCTTGGTATGGGTTATAATTCCACAATTTTAGGTTTTTCCTTCTAGCTGCTCTAAGATACTGGAGACTAAAAGAAATATCAATATAATGATTCAGCACTCATACTCGTTTGTTAAACCCGACCTTCTCTGTATAACTCAACCATCATCTTTGATCTTTCTCCCACTCTTTAGGGGTATTTGGGCTATGCCCATTCTGACTTTTTCGTGTTGGAAGAGGCTGTCGATAATATCGGATAGGGGGATGGAACTAGTTGATGTTTTGGAGAGGCTGGACCCTCTGCATTTCAGGACTTATCTGGTCCAGGGACCCATCTGGAGGTTGTAGGTTTCTGGAAATTTGCCCTGGTGCATGGAACCTTTGTAGAATCTTATATAGTACCCTAAGTGTTCTTTAGGATTGACAGGAATGGTTTTGGTTGGGGTTTGGCAAGGTATGATAGGTAGCAAGGTCTAACCGAAGCTTGTGTAAGGGTGACCTCCAGAGTAGCCTGTCGACTGCATTTGGACTCTCTCAGCTACTGATACCATATTTGTTACACTTCTTTTCCTCCTTTTGGTCAGGATGGCATTGTTGATCCCACGATGCCAGGGCCAGACTCATCCTTGGGAATCATCTGGTCTGAGCTCTTTTCACCCCTTCACTCTCCAGCTGGCTGGTGAGGGTGGCCAGGATGGGGCAATGGTGACATTCGCACTTGGATACAGCACACTACAGTTTGCATAGCTTTGGCACACTGGGCATCTCATCTGCCCTTCAGCCTGTGGGAAAGGCCAAATTCCAGGTCCCATTTCATAGAGGAACTGTGATGACCAGAGAAAGGAGATGACTCACCCAAGGCCACCCAGCAGATTAGCTGAAGAGTGGAGCTTGGACCTCAGTGTGGCACCCAGGCCTTGGCCCACCCCAGCTCCCCTGACTGGTTGGACACACAGAGTTCAGTTCTTCCAAAGGAGAGGAGCTTTGGGCACCCAGTGCAGGGATGGAGTTCTGGGCTGGGAGATGGCAGCTCTGGGGAAAGCTTTGGGCACCCAGCTTTGCTTCTGGTTTCCTGTGGGAGCCTCAGTTTCCTCAAATGTAAAAGAAACGGGCCGGATCCTCTCCAGCCTGAATTAGCAGCCAGTCCTCTGAGAGAAGCTTTGGGCATATGCTGTTCCCTGCGCACCTCGTTGCTTTCTCCATCAGTGCAGCCAAATGGCCCCATTTAGGCTGCAGGATGTTTTTTTTTTCACCTACCCACAGCCTTCTCCCATGGGTGTGGCTGCTGGCCGCAGGGGGCTGGGAGATGTCCATCCAAGGCCAGAGTGTCATCCTGGGGGACAGGACTCAGGATGTTCCCCTTTAATCTCCCTCATCATGCTGCCTCTGACCCTGGTGAGCATTTACTCCATTCTGTCTGTCTGTCTGTCCGTCTGTCTTGCAGATGGACTGTGAGCTCCTTGAGGGCAGAAGTCAGGTCTAAGGATCAGAGCTTGATAAGGAGTGAGCTCCCCAGACCTGGAAACATGCAAGGAGAGGCTGGGGGTGACAGGAGTGTTGAGCTGGAGAGATGAAGCCAGAGGGGTGGGACTGAGCTCTCTCGGGCCCCCTCTAGCGCTAGCTCCAAGATCCTGAGATGGCCATGGCTGGGAGAGGTTTGGGCAGTTCTGCCTGCTGTGGGCGGCCATGGCTGGCCCCATGAGGGAACCGGAGTAACACATAAAACCTGAACCTCAGGTGCAGCAAAGAATGCATCTGGCAGAGCCGGCCTGGGTGTGGATCAGCTCAGAGAGCCTGCGGCTCTTGTCCTGGTGGGGGTGGGAATGGAGGTGGGGTTTGTCCTTTTGCACGAGCCATGTCGACCTGCAATGTCAGAAGGCCCTCGATGGGGAGCCACCCCCCACCTCCACCACCCAGGAATGTCCATGAGGTGCAGAATGTTCCCTGCCGTGGTTTGCCAGCTCACCAGCTCCAAAGTGGACCCACCCTGATCCCTGCCCCTTCTCACCATGTCTGAACCCTTCCTGGTTGTGGCTCTTGCCCGGCTTGGCACCCAGGCCTCCTCCTGTAACCTCTCACCCCACCCTGCATACTGGCAAGGTGACGTTCTCACTTCCTTTTGGTGAATGAGGAAACTGAGGCCCCAAGGGGGTGGGTGAGTGGGTGGCAGTCATAGAGTCAGGACTGAGGCCCAGTGTCCTTCTCGGAGACCCACCGCCCCATGAGAGTGAAGTCTACATGCAGATGACACCAGAGTGGGTGAGTGTACCCCCCCCCCCCCCAGGGGCGGAAGGAGCATCCTTTGCAGCAAATCTGGCCGGATCCCAAGCTAGGGGTCTCTGCCATGTCCATGATTATGATCATTCCAACGGTTTGCACTTCCCAAGCATGCCATGCTCTGTCTGGCTTCTGCTCTTGCTGTCCTCTCCAGCTGAAATACTTCTCTCCTCCCTTTGTGTGGCTAACTCCTACTCATGCTCTGAGCCTGCATTCTGTGCTCTCGTTGATTCAATAAATACTTCCTAGCATGTGCAATACAGCAGGCACTGGTCCAAGGCCAGTTGTTTGTGGTGAGCAATGGAAGACAGTCCTGGCCCCGACAGCCCAGTGGGTGGGCAGGGGCTCTGCTCCCCCTTGGGACCTCTGCACTGGGTGGGCCTGCGAGGAAACAGAGAGAGCAGGGAGGGTCCGGCAGGGAGGCTGTATGGCTGGGTCTGGAGGGCGGTGAGAGCTGCTGCCATCCTCATTCTACTGGAAAGAGCTTGGCCCCAGGGCCACTTGGCTGCCAGGAAGTCTGGAGTATGTCCTTGAGCTGGGAGCCCAGATGTGCTGAACCCCCACATCTGGGCCAGTCTGCCAGAAATCATCACCCAAATGTGCTATCTTAGTTTCCTGGGACTGCCATAACAAATCACTCCAAAGATGATAGCTTTACACTAAAGATAGTTAATCTCTCATAGTTCTGGAAGCTAGAAGTCTGAAATCAAGGTATCAGCAGGGCCGTAATCCCTCCAGAAGCACTATGGGACAACCCTTCCTTGCCTCTTCCAGCTTCTGATGGTTGCCAGAGTTCCTTGGCTTCCTTGGCTCATGACTAAATCACTCTAATCTCTGCCGGTCTTCACATCACCGTCTGTGTGTGTCTCTTAACCAGGACATTTGGCATTGGATTTAGGGCCCACCCAGATAAACCAGGATGGTCTCCTCATCTCAAGATCCTTAATTACGTCTACAAAGACCCATTTTCCAAATAAGGTCATGTTCACAGGTTCCAGGGATTATAACATGAACATTTCTTTTGGGGGGCCACCACCCAGCCCTCTAAATCCATCAAGTCTAATTGCTCCAGTGCTCTGAAGAAGGAACCCAGGATTTGGTGGAGCAGGGGAGACATCCCTGAGGAAGTAACATTTGAGCCAAAGGATGAGGAAAGAGTAAACTAGAAAAAAAAAAAAAAGGGAGAAAAGAGTATTCCAGACAAATGGAACAAATGGAAGAGCACGTGCAAAGGTCCTGGGGTAGCTGGTCCATTTCAGGATCGGAAAGAAGGTCAGTGTGGCTGGATGGTAGGAACTGAAGGGGAGAAAGGCCTGGGAGGGGGAGGGGGATGATGGCAGGGCCCAGCACTTGTGGAAGTTTGGAATGTTGGAGAAGACATCATGTCCCCTGGGAAGTCATCTCTGGCTCCCCAGGATCTCTGAATACCTCCACCATGACACTGGCCTTGGAGTATGATGATTCTCCACCAGCGTTAGGCTTGGTGCTCGACAAATGATGCACAAATGAAGGAATGAATGAACGAGAATTGCCCCCTTAGATGCCACACTGGATGTGACATTGCCCTTCCCAGCCTTTCACCCAACCTCTGACCTAATTACCAGGTTCTCCCGAGCTGTTGGTTTCAGGTCGATTCAAGCTCTGCTCCTTGCTCCCCACCCGGGACCCTTCTGGCCCCCGCAGCCCTCCTGACATTGCTCTTGATGGCTGCAAGGGCTTTCTGGAAAACCCCGACCCAAGCTGCCCACCCAGCTGCCCGCCTACGGGCCACAAGGTGGCTTTACCACCTGGAGGGCACAGAGAGCCCCACCGAGGGCCCAGTTCGGGAAAGGCCTGCCCAACCTCGCGTGCTTCCTGGCCCAGAGCTCACATTCCGGGGAGGGGGTCTGGACAGACGTTCCCCAGAAAAGCCTTTGAAGGCTCTGGCTTTGGAGTGGGCCTGGGCCCAAGCCATGCTTCAGAGGCGCTATTGGCTTCCGGCCTGTCCCTTGACCTTCTGAGTCTCCATTTCTTCATCTGTAGAGTGAGGAGAAGGACGCTTACCCAAAGGGCCACTGTGAGGGTTAAACCTGATGGCAAGACCTCTGTTCCGGGAGGTTCTGAGCACCCGACATTCACGGGAGCCTCACACTGGCCCTCAGAGCTGAGTGCTATCAGCTGCGGTTCCTAACTGAGGAAACTGAGGCAGAGATGGCAGGTGACTCTGTCCGAAGGTCCTCAAGAGACTATCCTCGACCGAGGTGTGGTGGACAAGCTCGGGCCCTCCTCAGCCCCCTTCGGCCTCTCAGACCCGGGCACTGGTGTCCTGATGGACCCCGGGGTCATAACCCGCCATGGCAGCCAGTCCGTAGCACAGCGCGGCCTCGTTCCTTCCAGTAAGGCCCGTCAAACCGCCCTGCCCCTCTCCTGGCCCTTCCTCAGGACGCTAACGAGAGGCTTCCCAGAGCAGCTGCCCCTCAGCCGTGAGCTCCCCTCACACGGGGGACATCGGTGCGGGTGCTTGGTCAGCTGTCCCTGAGGCTCAAGCTGTCCCTGAGCCCAGTGGCTGTAAGCATCAGGGTTTATTTATTTATTTGCTTATTTATTTTTTTATTAATTAAAAAAATAACAAACAAAACATTAAGATATCATTCCATTCTACATATACAATCAGTAATTCTTAATATCATCACATAGTTGCATATTCATCATTTCTTAGAACATTTGCATCAATTTAGAAAAAGAAATAAAAAGACAACAGAAAAAGAAATAAAACGATAACAGAGAAAAAAAAGATTATACAGACCATACCCCTTACCCCTCACCTTCATTGATCATTAGCATTTCAAACTAAATTTATTTTAACATTTTTGTTCCCCCTATTATTTATTTTTATTCCATATGTTCTACTCCTCTGTTGATACAGTAGATAAAAGGAGCATCAGACACAAGGTTTTCACATTCACAGAGTCTCATTGTGAAAGCTATATCATTGTTCAATCATCATCAAGAAACATGGCTACTGGAACACAGCTCTACATTTTCAGGCAGTTCCCTCCAGTCTCTCCACTACATCTTGAACAACAAGGTGATATCTACTTAATGCATAAGAATAACCTCCAGGATAACCTCTCGACTCTGTTTGGAATCTCTCAGCCATTGATACTTAGTCTCATTTCACTCTTCCCCCTTTGGTTGAGAAGGTTCTCTCAATCCCTTGATGTTAATTCTCAGCTCATTCTAGGGTTTTTCTCAGTCCCTTGATGCTGAGTCTCAGCTCATTCCAGGATTTCTGTTCCACGTTGCTAGGAAGGTCCACACCCCTGGGAGTCATGTCCCATGCAGAGAGGGGGAGGGTGGTGAGACTGCTCGTTGTGTTGGCTGGAGAGAGAGGCCACATCTGAGCAACAAAAGAGGCTCTCATGGGGGTGATTCTTAGGCCTAGATTTTAAGTAGACTCGACCTATCCTTTGTTGGGTTAAGTTTCATAGGAACAAACCCCAAGACTGGGGGCTCAGCGTATAGCTTTGGTTGTCCACACTGCTTGTGAGAATATCAAGAATTCAACTTGGGGAAGTTGAATTTCTCCCCGTTCTCACCACTCCCCGAAGGGGGCTTTGCAAATACTTTTCCACTCACTGATTGAATCACTCTGGGTTCATCGGGGCATCACTCTGGACAAACCAACAAAATCTCATGTCCTACCTGAGATTCCAAGTACTTATGGTGTTCAATCAGACTATCTACATGAGTTCTATTAGGAAATGCTCTAGTCAAAATATAAATTTTGTAACAAATAAACATTTTTTGCTTTAGTCTCACACATAAGGTGACATTTTAAAGTATTGATTATCATCTATTTTCAGCACCATCAGGGTTTATTTTATCTAACGACTGTGGCTTGGCTGGGCCTGGCCGGGTGGGTCTTCTCCTGCACGCTGTATCAGCTAGGGATGCTCACGTGGCTGCTGGGTCCCTGCTCTTTCTTTTGTGGCAGCTGGTTTCCAAACAGAAGCCACAAGGCCTCTCAAGGCCCAGGGCTGTGAGTCCCAAGGTCATTTCCGTTGCATTCTATCCGTCAAAGCAAGTCTCGGGGGGGCCCCCCTCAGATTCAAGGGGAGGGAAATAGACTCCACCTCATGATGAGGGTGTGGCAAAGACACAGCGCAAAAGGGCATGTGGTTGGTGTGTGTGTGTGTGTGTGTGTGTACGCGTGTGTGAAAGTGTGGCCATCTTGGGCAGCAACCTTCCATAGTGAGGCGTGTGTCTGAGCAAAGGACCCTGGGCTGGCTGACAGGGCTGAGGTAGAAATCGCCGTACCTGAGCGGAAGCCCCCACATCCGCGAGCTGCAGGCTTAGCCACCAACACACCGGGTGACCTTGGCCCAGTCCCCCAGCCACGCCATTTATTGAGCACCTACTACGTGCCAGGCCCAGAGCGAGGCCTGGAATCCCGGCGGGAAGCTGAGTCCTCATCCTCCTGGGACTTTCAGTTGAGTGGAATCAAAAAAAGCACATAACTTAACAAACCCATCACGAAGCAGGCAAGGAGAAGGAATGGCGGGGAGTGGGGCTGGAGAGTCTCTGAGGGGGCAGGGGCCAGGAGGGGCCTCAGGACAGGATCTGGAGGATGAGATGTCCACGCCCAGCCTCCATTTCCTCAGGGCTGGTCAGAGCTGCAGACTCGCAGTGTCCCCCTGGAGCTAAGGGGGTCCCCAGAGGTATCAGCAGGAGCGCCGAGTGGGGGGCAGCTAAAGCTGGAGACTAACTGGGCTGGAGGTTTCTGGGCAGTTCCCATGATCTGGTTTCCGAACTGGGCATCCCCTTCTCCAAATCCAGGAGCTGTCTGGGCCAAAGCTTTCCCAAGACCCATCTTGTTCTTCAATGGCCTAGCCAGTGTGTGGGCTCTGGGAAACCAGGCAGCTCCCCCGCTCTGTTTGCGGGACCGTCCGTGTCCTCCCCACCCCCAAGATAGCCCCTGCACCCGGGTGCTTGGAATTGTTCCCTCGTCTTTGACCTTGGGCCTGCTTAAGCCAGGAGAGCCCCAGGAACCCCCCAAAAGTGCACACCTGTGTGTGTCATGCTCTTTGGGGCCAGGCAAGCCGCCTTCCCCCCCCTCCTGCCCCATGTGGTCCCAGGCAAGCCGCCTTCCCTCAGAGTGAGCCCCGCTCCCAGGGGTAAGCCCAAAGGCAGGATGTTGGCCAGGGCTTGAGGTGGGCACTGCCAGGGGGTGGGGTGGTAATTCCTCTGGAGAACGAGGCCCGGCCTCCTGGGGCAAGTGTGGGGGCCCTGGTCCTGGTGCCCTTGCCTTGCCATTCCGGAAGATTCCAGGTCCAGCCTCCCCCATGGGGCTCGGAGAGGCTCCAAACTGGCGAGATGGTCACTTGGCAACGGTCTACCTCAGGTTGGCAACTCTTTATTATTGTGTGCAGCCCAGAGTAGGGGTGCGGTCAGAGATGCCCAGCACAGCAGATCCCTTCTCTGCTTGGACCTCAGTTTCTCCATCTGTCACAAGGAGAGAGTAAGGCTGCCCCTGCTTCCTCTGCAGGGGGTACTGGCAGGATCACAGGTGACGATAAACAGGCCTGAGCCCTTCCGCCAACGCGCCTGGCACGGGGGACACCCAGACGTGGTCCTTGCCCTCGAGAGGCTCACCGTCTGAGAGGGGAACCCGTGCCCTGGGCCTTCATTAGCAGAGACCAGGCATGATCCAGGGGACCCTCAGCCACGGGTCTGGCTTCACTGAGTTCTGTCTTGGAAATTTCTGACTAGTCTAGTGCCGGGTCAAGGCCACTGACACCCTCATTTCTGGGAAGGCTTCACAGTTCAAAGGGGGTCCCCATGCCCCGAGGGAAGAATCCCCCAGGAGCTGGAGCTGAGCCCCCTTCTCTGCACTGTTGGGGTCTTTTGCTGAGGGCTGGCCTGGGGGTGGGAGGGCCGGAGCTGACAGGGGCAGCCCTTGGGGCAGCCCCTGGCCGGGTCTGGAGGGGGCCAGAGCAGTCCACAGAGAGGGGATCATGCTCCCCCACAGTTCAGAAGGGCCACGGAGAGGTGGGTCAGCAGTCACGGCGGGCTTGCATCTGGGTGCAGCTGGCGCCCACCTCCGGTTCCAGTGTGCTCAGCTGGTGTTGTCCAGCGGGGGTGCCGACCGACTCAGGGTCACGCCGGGGAGGCTGGAGACAAAGCTCTCCCATCTTCTCCTTACCTGTTGGGAGACAGGGCCATTGTCAGGTCCCATGGGCGGAGGGGTGGGCTTCAGATGTTGTTCCACCCATCCCCAGCAGGTGGAGTTAGACCCCAGAGAGAGAGAGAGCTGAGCACAGAGATCTGGCCACCAAGTCACCCAGAGGAAGGAGCAGGGGCTGGGAGCAGACGAGGGGAATTGGGCCTCCCCTTCCCTCCCTGCTCCCCCTTTTCCAGAGGTGGCGGAGAGGCAAGATGTCACTCTCAGGAACTTGAAATGCACTCTCCTCTATGCTTCCAGCTCTGTCCACCCATCGGACATACTGCCGTATTAATCATCTCCAAAGAGCTCCGATCACATTGCCTCACCCCCGATCTAAAACCTTCAGTGGCTCCCCAGTACTTATGGGATAAATCCCCAGCGCCTTCAGGGTTCTCTGCATTGCAATTCCTAAGTATCTCCCTCTCTGGCTTCATCTTCAGACAGCCTCGTTGCCTTCGAGGTACAGAGCCCCCTGTTTCTACTCCTCAACTTTGCCGCTGTGGCTCCCTTTCCTTGGAGCCCTGTCCCTGCAGCTCTGCTCCAGCCTTGAACCTTTTCAGCCATACCTGCTGGTACTGTCTCTGCCACCGCCGGCTGCCTCCTTTCTGGGCTTGGATCAGCTGCTCCGCGTCCCCTGGGCCTCCCGGCAGCTGCTCCTCAATGGGGGCTTCCAGCCCTCCTGTGTCGCCATTGAAATCCTGGGCCCTGGACTTCTCATACCCCTGTCTGAGGCTCAGTGCCCGGCGGAGTCGGCCTTCTGGGGTTCTCCCCCAGGGCTCCTGGAGTTTGCCGTAGGAGGATCGGGGTCCTCGCAAGGACTGGCTGCGCAACCCTGTCCCCATAGTTCTGGAGGTGGCAGGTGCCGGACTGCTCTGTCCCCTGGACAAGTGACCGACCCTGTGAGATTGCCTGGCGTCTCCACCCAGCTGATGGGAACTCACTTGGGACCAAAGGTTGGTACCGCTGAGGTGGCCGTCATAAACCAAAGGGCAGGCCACATAGGCGAACTCTGAGTCACCCTGCCCACCTCCTCCCCACCTTCTTGGGCAAGGGGCACAGACCAATGGGCCGGATTGCATTGGTACTGCCTCCTCCTCCAGGTAGGCTTCCTTGACCACCTCACCTCTGCAGAGCTTAGCCTCCTGCAAACTCCTACAGCCCTGACTGTCCAATCCTCTCCATTGTCATTGAGTACAGACAGCTCGTGACCAAAACAGAGCTAGGTTTTAGGAAACAGGACAGCCTCCAAGTTGGGAGTTGGGAGGCCTGTTTATTCCCAGACCTTGTTCTGCCCCGAATTTTCCAGTATAGCACAGTGGTTAAGAGCTCAGGCTCTGAGGGCCAAATTGAAGCTCCATCACTCGCAGCTGTGCGAATTTGAGCACCTTGCTGCCCCCCCCTCGGTGCCTCAGTTTCCTCATCTGTAACAGAGACAAATAACTCAGGGTGTTTGCAGTGAGGAGTAAATGTACAGGGCCTAGCACAGAGCTGGTACTAGGTGAACAGGTACCCATGGCATTAATTATCTCGGGGAAATCCTTTCCTTCTTTCTCAGTCTCTTCATCTGTAAAATCTGTCCTTGTGAAAAGAAAATAAAAGAAGGACTGTGGATGCCTTTAAAAGTGAGACAACCGGCAGCCTTTCTTTTCCCCCAAGACAGAGCTCAGGCTGGGCCAGCAGAGTCCTTAGAATCACAGCATTTTGAGAGCTGGAAGGGACGTAACACATCTGGTCTGCGCTATTAACCACGCTTTTTTGAGTATTTTTTCCCTGGTTCCAGCACTTAATGCCTCTATATATTTCATTTAGATCTCATGATGGTCCCAGGGGGTTGAAGGTTGTTAGCCCACTTTTTAAAAATGTTTTTTTGTAATTGTAAAATATTACATATATACAAAACGAAGAATCTTCCGGGTCAAGATGGTGGCTTAACAACGTGTGCGTTTTAGTTCGTCCTCCAGAACAACTACCAAATAACCAGAAACAGTACAGAACAGCTACTGGGGCCACATCAGTGACCAGACACACAGTGTACCCCAGTCTGGACCAGCTGGACCGGCTGCGAGCACCCCCCTGAACCGTGAGTTCCCAAAGCTGCAGCAGCCAGTGCCCCTCCCCCACAGGCCGCTTTCCAGAGGAGAAAGGAAAGGACTTTACCAGCAGCAGGGACTGGGCACAATCAAACGCCAATTGTGGAAATAATTAACAAATTTTGACTACTAAAAATAGGCCCCCAGCTTAGGTGAACCTGATCAGACCGGAGGTTGCTCATTTTTGCCCTGGCGCCAAGGGGGCAGGACTGACAGGAAAAGGGGGGAAAAAAAAGAAAGAAACTGAGGTTTTCGTGGCTGTGTATCTACAAAGGCTTGACTGCCTCTGGATACAGTGGCAGGCCTTTTCAGGCTGCAACTGCCCCAGGCATAGGCAGAAGTGATCTTTTTTGGGGGCTTGTCTGGAGCCTGTGCCTTCCCCAGGGGAGGGGTGAAGCCCAACTCAGGTGGAAACCCTCCATCAAGGAATTCAGACACCAGGGCTTGGTAATTTGAAGCCATTAAAACCAGCCTACAACCTCTCCTCTGTCTCCACCACGCCCCCAGCAGGGAGAGTCTGCCAAAGTTAATGGTACCACATCATCTTATGCTGGTGGGACCTGCAGTCAGACAAGCACCACACACAGGGCAGGATAAGAAAAACAGTCCAGAGACTTCACAGGAAAGTCTTTCAACGCTGGGTCTCACCCTCAGGGAAAACCGACGCAGGTGACTCTTTCCTCCTGATAGGAGGCCAGTTTGGTCTGGGAAAATCTGGCTGGGGTCTATAATATCTAAGTAGACCCTCCTAAGTGTGGGGGGAGGGGGAAGGCACCACACAAGCAGGGCAAGAAACAAGAAAACAAGAACTGAAAAATTCTCCCCTGTTAAACAAAACTTAAGCTAAAGGTCCGGATAAAGCTGAACAGAACGTCAAAGAACAGATAGACAACAAATTCATCCAGCAAGAAAACCCTAGACAAAAGACGTGAAAGCAATCTCCAGAATAAACTAATTAAGGTAATTAAATGCCTAGACACCAGCAAAATACAACAAATCACACTAGGAAAATTGAAGATATGGCCCAGTCAAAGGAACAAACCAACAATTCAAATGACATACAGGAGCTAAAACAATTAATTCAGAATGTACGAACAGACATGGAAAACCTCATCAAAAACCAAATCAATGAATTGAGGGAGGATATAAAGAAGGCAAGGAAAGAACAAAAAGAAGAAACTGAAAGTCTGAAAAAACAAATCACAGAACTTATGGGAATGAAAGACACAGTAGAAGAGATGAAAAAAACAATGGAAACCTACAATGGTAGATTTCGAGAGACAGAACATAGGATTTCAAAACTGGAGGATGGGACATCTGAAATCCGACAAGAAACAGAAACTATAAGAAAAAAATGGAAAAATATGAGCAGGGACTCAGGGAATTGAAAGACAATATGAAGCACATGAATATACGTGTTGTGGGTGTCCCAGAAGGAGAAGAGAAGGGAAAAGGAGGAGAAAAACTAATGGAGGAAATTATCACTGAAAATTTCCCAACTCAAATTACAGATCCAAGAAGTGCAGCGTACCCCAAAGAGAATAGATCCAAATAGACATACTCCAAGACATTTAATAATCAGAATGTCAGAGGTCAGAGAAAGAAAGGATCTTGAAAGCAGCAAGAGAAAAGCAATCCATCACATACAAGGGAAGCCCAATAAGACTATGTGCAGATCTCTCAGCAGAAACCATAGAAGCGAGAAGACAGTGGGATAATATATTTAAATTATTAAAAGAGAAAAACTGCCAACCAAGAATTCTATATCCAGCAAAACTGTCCTTCAAAAATGAGGGAGAAATTAAAACATTTTCAGACAAAAAATCATGGAGAGAATTTGTGACCAAGAGACCAGCTCTGCAAGAAATACTAAAGGGAACACTAGACACAGATACGAAGACAGAAGAGAGAGGTGTGGAGAAGAGTGTAGAAAGGAAGACTATGAGTAAAGGTAAAAAGAAGGAAAATTAGATATGACATATAAAATGCAGAAGGCAAAATAGAAGAAAGTACTACCCATACAGTAATAACACTGAATGTTAATGGATTAAACTCTCCAATCAAAAGACATAGTCTGGCAGAATGGATTAAAAAACAGGACCCATCTATATGCTGTCTCTACTCAAAGGACACGAGGTCAAGGACACAAATGGACATTTACACACCAATGTTTATAGCAGCATTATTAACAATTACTAAGAGATGGAAACAGCCAAAATGTCCATCAACAGACAATTGACTAAACAAACTGTGACATTTACATAAGATGGAATATTATGCAGCTGTAAGACAGAATAAAGTTACGAAGTATGTAACAACATTAATGGATCTTAAGGACATTATGCTGAGTGTGATTAGCCAGAAACAAAGGACAAATACTGTATGGTCTGATATGAACTGACATTAGTGAATAAACTTGGAATATTTCGTTGGTAACAGAGACCATCAGGAGATAGAAATAGGGTAAGATATTGGGTAATTGGAGCTGAAGGGATACAGGTTGTGCAACAGGACTGAATATAAAAACTCATAAATGGACAGCACAATACTACCTAACTGTAATGTAATTATGTTAAAACACTGAATGAAGCTGCATGTGAGAATGATAGAGGGAGGAGGGCTGGGGACATAAATGAAATCAGAAAGATAGACAGTAAAGATTGAGATGGTATAATCTAGGAATGCCTAGAGTGTATAATAATAGTGAAATGTACAATGTACAAATTTTAAAAATGTTTTTGCATGAGGAAGAACAAAGGAATGTCATTATTGCAGGGTGCTGAAAATAGATGATAATTAATACTTTAAAATGTCACCTTATGTGTGAGACTAAAGCAAAAAATGTTTATTTGTTACAAAATTTATATTTTGACTACAGCATTTCCTAATATAACTCATGTAGATAGTTTGATTAAATGTCATAAGTACTTGGAATCTCAGGTAGGACATGAGATTTTGTTGGTTTGTCCAGAGTGATATGATGCCCTGATGAATCCCAGAGTGATTTGATCAGTGACTGGAAAAGTATTTGCAAGCCCCCTTTGGAGAATGGTGAGAATGGGGAGAAATTCAACTTCCCCAAGTCGAATTCTTGATGTTCTCACAAGCAGTGTGGACAACCAAAGCTATACGCTGAGCCCCCAGTCTTGGGGTTTGTTCCTATGAAACTTAACCCCACCAAGGATAGGTCAAGTCTACTTAAAATCTAGGCCTAAGAGTCACCCCCAAGAGAGCCTCTTTTGTTGCTCAGATGTGGCCTCTCTCTCCAGCCAACACGACGAGCAGTCTCACCATCCTCCCCCTCTCTGTGTGGGACATGACTCCCAGGGGTGTGGACGTTTCTTGATGATGATTGAACAATGATATAGCTTTCACCATGAGACTCTGTGAATGTGAAAACCTTGTGTCTGATGCTCCTTTTAGCTACTATATCAACAGAAGAATAGAACATATGGAATAAAAATAAATAATAGGAGGAACAAATGTTAAAATAAATTTAGTTTGAAATGCTAGTGGTAAATGAAAGCGAGGGGTAAGGGGTATGGTATGTATCTTTTTTTTCTCTGTTGTCTTTTTATTTCTTTTTCTAAATTAATGCAAATGTTCTAAGAAATGATGACTATGCAATTATGTGATGATATTAAGAATTACTGATTGTATATATAGAATGGAATGATATCTTAATGTTTTGTTTGTTAATTTTTTAATTAATAAAAAAAGTTAAAAAAACGAAGAAAGAAAAAGAGTAATTTTTTAATTTATTTATTAATTTAAAAAACTTAAACGAACTAAAACATTAATATGTGATCATTCCATTCTACATATACAATCAGTAATTCTTAATATCATCACATAGTTGCATATTCATCATTTCTTTGAACATTTGCATCAATTCAGAAAAAGAAATTAAAAGACAACAGAAAAAGAAATAAAACGAAATCAGAAAAAAAAAGATTATACATACCATACCCCTTACCCCTCACCTTCATTGATCACTAGCATTTCAAACTAAATTTATTTTAACATTTGTTCCCCCTATTATTTATTTTTATTCCATATGTTCTATTCTTCTGTTGATATAGTAGCTAAAAGGAGCATCAGACACAAGGTTTTCACATTCACAGAGTCTCATGGTGAAAGCTATATCATTGTTCAATCATCATCAAGAAACATGGCTACTGGAACACAGCTCTACATTTGCAGGCAGTTCCCTCCAGCATCTCCACTACATCTTGAACAACAAGGTGATATCTATTTAATTCATAAGACTAACCTCCAGGATAACCTCTCATCTCTGTTTGGAATATCTCAGCCATTGACACTTAGTCTCATTTCACTCTTCCCCCTTTGGTCGAGAAGGTTTTTCTCAGTCCCTTGATGTTAATTCTCAGCTCATTCTAGGGTTTTTCTCAGTCCCTTGATGCTGAATCTCAGCTCATTCCAGGATTTCTGTCCCACGTTGCCAGGAAGGTCCACACCCCTGGGAGTCATGTCCCACGTAAACAGGGGGAGGGTGGTGAGACTGCTCGTCATGTTGGCTGGAGAGAGAGGCCACATCTGAGCAACAAAAGAGGCTCTCTTGGGGGTGACTCTTAGGCCTAGATTTTAAGTAGACTTGACCTATCCTTTGTGGGGTTAAGTTTCATAGGAACAAACCCCAAGACTGGGGGCTCAGCCTATAGCTTTGGTTGTCCACACTGCTTGTGAAAATATCAAGAATTCAACTTGGGGAAGTTGAATTTCTCCCCGTTCTCACCACTCCCTGAAGGGGGCTTTGCAAATACTTTTCCACTCACTGATCAAATCACTCTGGGATTCATCGGGGCATCACTCTGGACAAACCAACAAAATCTCATGTCCTACCTGAGATTCCAAGTACTTATGGTGTTCAATCAAGCTATCTACATGTTATATTAGGAAATGCACTAGTCAAAATATAAACTTTGTGCCAAATAAACATTTTTTGCTTTAGTCTCACATAAAGTGAGATTTTAAAATATTAATTACCATCTATTTTCAGCACCCTGCAGTAATGACATTCCTTTGTTGTTCCTCATGCAAAAACATTTTAAAAATTTGTACATTTAGTCACTATTATTATACACTCTAGGCATTCCTAGATTATACCATCTCAATGTTTAATGTCTATCAAAAAGACAGTAATTTTCAAAGCACACCTCAACAAGTAGTTACAGAACAGATCCCACAGTTTGTTACGGGACACCATTCCACCATCTCAGATGTTTCTTCCTAGCTACCCCCAAAACACTGGAGGCTAGAAGGAATATTAACATCGTGATTCGGCAGCCATACTCGTTTGCTAAGTCCCATTTTCTCTGTTACACCTCTTTCTTCTCCTTTAATCTTCCCAATCTATCGGGACCTTTGGGTAATGCCTGTTCTGTCTTTTTCATGTTGAGAAGGGGTGTTGATACTAAAGGATAGGGGGATGAAATTAATTGATAATCTTGGAGAGGCGGGTTCCTCTGAGTTTCAGGATTTATCTCACCTAGGAACCTTCCGGAAATTATAGGCTCCAGGAAGGCAAACCTAGTGCACGAAACCTTTATATAGTCTCAGTTCAAGCCCTAGGTGTTCTTAAGAGTCAGCAGGAAAGACGTTGGTTGGGGTTTAGCAAACTATGGCAATAAGCACTATCTAACTGAAGCTTGCATGAGAGCAGCCCCTAGAACAGCTTCTTGAGTCCATCTGATCTCTCTTAGCCACTGATGCCTTATTTTATTATACATCCTTTTTCCCTTTTGGTCCAGAAGGTGTTGTCGATCCCACAGTGCCAGGGCCAGATTCATTTTGGAGAGTCATGCCCCACGTTGTCAGGGAGACGTCCACCCCTGGATGTCATGTCCCATGTAGTTGGGAAGGTAATGATCTACCTTGCAGAGTTGGGTTTAGAGAGAGAGTGGGGCCACATCTGGGCAAAAGAAGTTTCCTGGAAGTAATTCTTAGGCCTCATTATAGGTAGTCTTAACTTCTCCACTACAGAAATAGGTTTCATGAGGGCAAGTCTCAAGATCGAGGGCTTGGCCTGTTTTCTTGGGAGTCCCCAGTGGTTGAGAGGGCACCTGGGACTTCCCAAATGGGAAAATTTAATAATTAAACTATTAAAAATATATAGAGATATATATTTGGGGCCTTTGGACCCTTAAGGCACTCTAACTGTCGTGGGGCGCACCGAAAGAGAGACCACACAACTTAAAACTGCAAGCCAATTTGGAGTCTTTATTAGCCGGCCGGCGACTGCCTCAGAAACCTCCAAGTAGGAAGATTCAGAGAGAAGCCCCGAAAGTTTCTCAAGGTTAGCTTTTAAAGGCTAAAACCGCATCCTGGTTTGCAGCTGTAAGCAAGCAAGCTTAATCACAGAAGCAGAAAAATACCGTTAGCTCTTGCCAAAATACATCCCATTCTCTCAGTTTCCTTACAATGGTTATCGTTCAATTTTTAACATTTGGGGACTTTTCACCCTAGATCTTGTGACTCCTGTTACCTCCTCCTTGCTCAGGCCTGATTGATTGCTCCTGACCCTCCACATTCCTCACTGGTTTAATGAGAGAATCAAATCATTGTTTTTTCATTTTGATTATAAAATCTGTTGATGTTGGGTTCGCAGACGGTTTATTACATGGGGTCCAAAGATTAAGCCTAATAATATGAGAATGAGGGGTCCTGCGATGGCGGTCAAGACAGTGCTCAGCCATGGGGACTAGGAAAACAAGTTTTCATACCAGTTGGTTTCAGTTTTCCGGCATTCCTCCCGCTCTCGTATCCTGCTACGGACTAGGGAGAGACTATTTTTAATTATCCCAGAATGGCTGGCATAGAAGCAGCAGATCTCTCCAAGGGCCAAGCATAACCCTCCTTGTTTTAGGTCCAAGCCCCTGCGATTTTGGAGGACGACCTCGGCTTGCGAATCTAGGGAATTTTCTAAGCGACTATCGGAGCTTTCTAATTTATGAAGATCCAGAGCAACCCGCTTACTCAGGGTTTTAAAATTTTGGTCCCCAGTGATGAGGGCTGAAGCTCCGATCGCAGTCGATCCGGCGATGTCTAGTCCAACGAGGAGGGGCTCCAAGTCCGGGGCTCGCTTGGTTCGGTGAGTGATTTTTAAATGTTCCCTACCTCCTTCCCCAGAATAATAATATACTTGGGGGATAATGTGAACTAAGACACAAAATTCCCTCTCGACGGCCATTCTGGAAGGAGTTATACAGGGGGTGATAACCAGATGTGGCAGGCAAACCAAGTACCGTCAGGGGCTACAAGGAGGCGGTCCCGTCCACCCGGGGTCAAAGTCCAAATGTCCTCTAGTGACATGATGAGACCACAGGAGTCATTATAGGGGGATTTAGCTAGGTCAAAATCCTCAGAATAGACACAGGTTCCCTGCCCTTGGAGATCTCCTAGGGTGAGTTTCGGTTCCTGTCCCCACCTGCATAGGTACTGGCCTTGCACTTCTTGGACCGAGAGGTTTCTGATATGGGTATCCTGGAGGCCTAGGGAGATATTAGCTCCTATTCCTATGTAATAAGGGGGTTCGGGGTTTAAGCAAAGCCAACAGCTTTCAGTAATAAGCGGATTGGTTTGATTCATGAACTGAAAAACTGAATTTAACATGTCAAGCAGAGGTTTCCTAGAGAAGGGAGAGGAATTTATTTGGGAGTTTGGGGTAGCATAGGTCTTTGTGCTCGAGCCTGCTAGAGGCAGGGCCCTGGATCTGGGGGGCTGTACCGGTCCTGTGCCAGGGTTGAGAGCCCGATTAGGTCCTATGGGGTTGTCCGGTTTACGGGGAAGGAATCTCTGAATTGTGAAGCGGATGCCGGGGTTGTAACCCGTGACATATAATCTAAATCCCCAAGTTTTCCCACTGTCCCAGACTTGGGTATACCAGGAACGGATTGTAATAATAACTGGGTTACAGGCGCCTTGGGTGCAACTGTCGGGGCTAGGGGTCGATGTTCTTGTTAAGATCATGAACGGGTCTCGGTCAGTCCATTTTGCGAGTGTTTCACAACCCCATTTGGCACCACGGTACTCGTCTTCCCCCTGACACTCTGGACTGCCCTGTTCAGGACAGGCATAATGGCCAATATGCTGTAAACTTTTTTCTTGGGGAAGGGTGCCACATCCATATTCCCAGATTATAGTTGGCCCTCCCTGTTGAAGATGCCCCCCCCCCATCCTCTGATTTCCCTGGTAAGAGTTCCAGTGATTCCCAAACAGCTGGCAGAGGTCAAATTGGAGGGTTGGTTGGGACGGAGTGGTGTTTCTAGCAACCACTATCCCGTCCGCCGTTCTAGTGAGTTCCCAGGTATAGTTTACAACCTGGGGAGGATTTTTTCCCGAGAACCCCACGAGGGATATCAGGAGGACCCAGAGGGATTTTTGGAAAGTCTTATCTTTAGTGGATCTGCGGTTCACTGGATGAGTCCATTTTCCAGGGAAGCCTTTTTGATCTGGGTGTGATGAATCCGGTGTCGTTTTCCTGCAACTTTTACTGCCCTAGGGGTTGTAAGGATGACTGGCAAGGGTCCCGTCCACCGGGCCTCCAAGGTGGCTGGCTGAAACTTCTTAATCCAGACCTGGTCTCCGGGCTGCACCTGAAATAGATTTTTGTTAGGGGTGGGATCTGTTGGCCCCGAATGGGCTGCCTTCACCACTTCCCGAGTTTGCTGGGTGGCAGATTGCAGGGCCTGTAATGATTTTAGAAGTGAATGGTTATTTCATTCAGCTATATTTTCTTCCCCCCAATTTAGGGATTAGTGGGGGTGGTCGCCTGAACATGATTTCATATGGGGTAATTCCCTTAACATAGGGAGTACATCTAGTTCTTAGGAGGGCAAGTGGAATGAGGCTCACCCAGTTTTCGCCCGTCTCGAGCTTTAGTTTATTCAAAGTTTCCCTGCTCTATGGGGGTATACAAGCAGTATGCCTCAAGGAGGCGCTCCTGGCAGCTGCTCGTATCCCCGGAGCAGAGTCTGGCAATACCTATCGAGAGCCTCCTTACCTCTATCAGTGCTGGGGCCCCATCGGGACGGGTGGAGGGGAACACAGCCTCTAATCGGGTTGATTCAGTAGTAGGTTGTCCATGAGGTCCAAGAATCAATTTCCTCCCCTCTCTCCTGACTCGGTCTCGTTCTTCGGAGGTGAAGAGGGCCTGGAGTTGCTGTCGGCAGTCATCCTGTAGTGCGAAAACCAGGAACGAAACCGCAGGCCTCCAGGAACGTTCTGCAAAGTTAGAACAGGTTTTATTTTCTGTGGCCATAGGGCTCAGCCGAGTAGCCTCTGAAAGTCTGAGCCCCGAACAAAAGGAACCTTAACTTTTATAGACTGAATGACATGTTCAAGACAAGGGAAACAACTGGCTGATTTAAGCTGAGAATGGCCCAAAGCTGAACCGTTGAGGGGCCCCCACCCCAGGCTAGGGGAGGGGGTTTCTATCCCAGGAATGTGTCTTATCCTGCTTGCCTGCGGTTTTACCCCTTCCTGAAGGTCAGGAAAGGGGGTTTGGGGATTTTTCACAGAGAGCATAGCTGAACCAGAAAGAGGGGGAGGCCTGCCTGCTACATTTCCCCCCTTTGATGCTTACCCCGACTTTTAGGGAGGGCTTATAGTATCATTTATATTTTATTTTATTTATTTATTATTCATTTATTTTTTTCTGCAGGTGTTGGTATGTCCCGATCTGAACTGGGCATGGGAAACAATGTAGCCATGCAGGGTTTAGGCCCCTGTGAAGTTGGGGGATGGGGGTAAAGGTCTGTGCCCTCCCTCTGTTGGCCTCAAGTTTTCTCCTGATGGTGCCTTTGTGACTGTGCCTGTCTTAGGTTGTTCCTTCCCTCAGGAATCTTACCCGTCTTTGGCCAACCAGCCATCTTCTGGGGCCAAGCAGGGTGATGTGAGGTGTGCAAGTGAGGGAACAGTGACAACCCCTGAGAGGGTCTGATCTGTCTCTTTGACAGCCTATGCCCCCTGGCCTCAATGCCCAGTACCTGCTTTGGGCTTCTTTCACCTGCTGGTGGGGCATTAGCTTTGGTTACATGTTTTTGGGAACCCATGTTTTTTTCTCCAGTGAGGGCTTAGCTCTTAACTTTGGGCAAGAGATAAAGTTAGCAACGGCTCCCAGGAGGCCTTCTCAGTTTTGCCATCCTACAGTCACGAAAAAAGCATTATTGACCCTGGTGAGGTGGGATTATAGTATACTGGGGCATCTTTCTTTAGGGTGCATACAGAACAATTTAAGTTTGAGAACAGCCCTGGCATGAATACTGGTTATAGTTTTTACCTTTTTGCAACATAGGTAGCCTTGGGACATGCCTGGCATGCATTATTTCCCTTGGAAGGGTTTATGACCATGCCAGGCAGAAATAGAGGAGTGAGATGCATGGTGCTGGCTATGGGGAGTGCTACAACACGAATGTACAACCAGCCTCAAGGAAGGGACGGAGACACACACTCTGAGCAGCAGCTAGGAAGGGGGAAGTTATCCAGGTAAGAGGGATTCCATCAAATTAGAGTAAAGCTGGTTTTCAGGAAGAACTCCAGGAGACCTATTTTTAGGAGGGCTGAAGCTGCTAAATGAAAGACAAATGCAAAGTGCAAGAAAAGACAGATTACAGACCCAGCAGGCTGGGATGTCCACGGGTTGAATTTTTAGTTTTCGGCTGTGCGTAGATCAGTCAGCTTCCGAGGTGACTGAGGCAGGGCTCGGGGGTCTCCCCAGGCTTTGGCTGTGCATTGACTCGCTGCTCCCAGTGAGCTAGAGCAGGGAAACGACGGTGACTCTGGCCCCAGTCGCGGGGTGGTCAGCTCATCTCAGCTGCGATGGAGAAGGGCGCAGTGGCTCCCAAAGGATGGAGCGTCTCAGGTGTTCAGGGATCAGGGGTGCACCCCCAGCGGTGGTCTGCAGTGGCCCTTTGGACCTGAGAGTGGTAAATTTATAGGATGGTCTCCACGGCTTTGACAGCTGTTGGGATCACTAAAACAACACAGTAAGGACCTTTCTATTAAGACTGGAGGGAGCCTCTTTTTTTATTTTTTCCTCTTCAGCTTTTTACCCATACCACATTTCCTGGTTTAACCTCAGGTAAGGGAGGGTAGATGCTAAAGAGTTTGGGTACTGTTTTTAATACCTTTCCTTTTAGTTCATTTAAAACTTTTCTTAACTTTGACCATAATTTCCCCTCTACAAACCTCTGAGAACTTATTATATTCATTCAGACTTTGTCTCGCATTTTTCATTCGGCAACAGCCATTCATTTCACGTTAGGACAAAACTAGTCTCTTTTTCCTCTCAGCAAAAGTATATCCTTTATATCCTTCAAACTCAAGTCACCACCTCAAGCAAACATTTCATCCCACACAGTTATTATCAAAATCAAATTTGTTAGAATAATGTTCAATGCCCAAAACACTCCAGTTAATGCACAACCGAAATTCCAACAGACAAAAATTTGTGTTTGTTTGTGTGTTTTGGCTTTACCTTTTCCTGTATTCCAGCCTCCCATGTTTTCCAGCTTTGCCATTTTATGAAGTGTACCAGAGTTGATTATTTTGTGGCCACATAGTGTCAGCAAGGCATTGCTTATCACACTTTTGTGCAACCAATGCCAGCAAGATAGAACTTTTTCCAGTTTGCTGATTTAACTTTTAAAAAGCAGTCTATATGAAGGGGTTGGTGCTAATTCTTATAAATTTTATGCAATCTGCACCATTCCTCCAGCCCCCGCATCAGCAATTTTAACCATCCAGATAATTAATGGATTTTTTCCTGACAAAACTTTTTTATTTAAAATATTTCAATTTTTTTCCATTATCTGCTTTATGCTATACATTATCATCCCACTTATCAGGGTTCTAATCACAGTGGCAGTGGCTAATACCATATGTACTTTTCCTTTGTTTATTTTACCCTACCTTTTTTATATTTCTATTGGGCTATACGGACTGTGGCCCTTTCAGCTATTGATTGATAATTAAAACAATTTCTTCAAGACAAATTTTGATTCTGCAGTATGGACAGTTATTCCTGTAATTCTGCCAATTCCTTTTCATAATTCATTTTTCAGAGATTGCTCGATTTTTCTGTTTATATACATTTCTATATTATATTAACATAGCCTATCCTTTCTTTTTTATATACATTCCAGTTATTTTTTCCCTTTTTCTAATGGTATGCTTTCTAGACACAGAACAACCCAAATAGGCTTTTCTTGTTTAATTTTATTTTCCCTATTTTTACAGGGTCCTGCATATTTTGCTCATTCCTCTGCAAGTGAGGAGTAAGGTAAATTATCCCATCCTGAGTAAGGTAAATTAAGCTTTCTTGGCTTAAAGCATTAGAAAGTACAACCCAGGGAGACAAAATATTGAAATTCAAAACAATTCTGCATGCAAAAAGATAAGAAACTAGCAACTTTCAATGTATCAAGAATGGTCCTAATAAGGGATTACAATATTTAGAAGAAAATACTCCACATTTTCTGCACAAATTTTTAAAGCTTGTCTTATTGACCTCTACTTCTATGAAGCCATGCTGAAATGCGGATCCTGCTCCCAGTGTCAATTTTGCGCATAAAAGACAACGCGATATTTGAGGCCATTTAATTTACAGGTTCGGATTCACGGACAACCCTGATTTCAGTGATATAAAAACAGATTTTATCAGGAAAGTAAGTAAAGAAAATAATTACAAGACAGCAACTAAAAGAGTCTTCAAGAATAGAGCACAGTGACATCACCAGATAAGATGGCATTACCACCTGAAGAGAAGTGCTGGAGAATTTCAGAAGCAGCATTTTAACTGTCATTAGTAAAAATCCATAGCAATTATGGGGACAGCATTCAGAGTCTCCTTAAGATCCATAGCAGAGCATAAGATTTTGATGAAGTACTGTCCCTCTCTCATAAGCTTTTTTTCTCTTTCCTCTTTTTATGATATCTTCACATAATAGTGGCCAAATTCCAATTAGCTTGTGTGACTGGGCCCAGTTTGGTCCTCTGGGAACTGGCTAGGGACCAAGAGGAGATTCCTGGGACCTAGATATTTTTATTAAAGTACACCTCCTTCTGGGAGGATAGCCAGTCCTCCCAGCTAGAGTGCACATTTTAACTGTCTTGTTTGTTTGTTCTACCAAGGTCAGGCAATGGCAACATTAATTGTACAGAACAGATTCTTTTCGTAAGATCAATTTCAAAACCCTTACATAGATGTTTTCCTTTTACTCTGAAATGTATAAAATTTAATTTATCAGACAGAGTAATGATAAGCTGTAATACAAGAAAATTTCTTCTTTTTATTCTTCCTAAAAGTGGTCCACTTTAATTCATACAATTTCCTAAGTCAGTTAGGGGTCAGCTTGATTCATTAGTAAAAGCTCCCTTAAAATTAGAAATCACGCATTTCCATGGTATCTCACCGACTTCCCCTCTCATATCTGTGGTGCCAATGATGAGTGGGAGGGCTCACAGACAAACAGCAAAGGGTTTTGAATAACCTGTCAATTCGTTTGGTCTGGCTGCTCCCCCACGGGGACATTGAGCACCTAAACTCCCAGCCAGCCCCCCTTTCAGGGTTGCTCACCCTGAGCCATATGAGGATTGCCACAAACTTGCAGAATCCAAACTCACTTCACGGTCTGGTGCATGGCCCAGGACTTCCTTTCATTCACACAATTACACGTACACACACGCTCCTACATGCCCCCTGCACCACCCTTTCCAGAACTGAACCTGAAGCCTTCCCTTTCCCCCGGTCCCCCAGCTGGAGATCGGTACTTGGGTAGCCTCTGGGAGTTGATCAGACTGCCCTTCCACCCAGGCCCCCTAGCCTTTTACGAGTGGGCTGAAACTGATGCACCCCGGTGCTTACCAGACAGACGGGGGGTTGCTCCCAGAAGCCTGGTTCCAGAAACTGCCCCGGATCCGTCACCGCTCTGGGGATGACAGGCGTCCCGTCCAGGGAGGTCAGGAATCCGAGAGATGGGGAGACGCTCCGCTGCTGGCACTGGGGTCTCCAGTCAGGGTGCCCCACCGCCGTGGGTGAGGGAGGTGAGAATACACCTGCCTCACATCCTGGACGAGCCCCCAGAAATGCAGCGCGAAAACCGAGGCCACAGGCTTCCAGAAGTTAGAACAGGCTGAGACTAAGGCTCTGAAGTTTTGGGAAGCAGGTCTTATTTTCTATGGCCATAGGGCTCAGCGGAGTAGCCTCTGAAAGTCTGAGCCCCAAACAAAAGGCACCCTTAGCTTTTATAGACTGCATGACATGTTAAAGACAAGGTAAACAATTGGCCAATTTAATTTGAGAATGGCCCAAAGCTGAACCATTAAGGGTGGGGCCCCCACCCCAGGAAAGTCTTCTCTTGGCGACAGGCACCTTCACCAGTTCCTGAAGGCGAGGGGAGGAGGTTTCTATCCCAGGAATGAGTCTTCTCTCGCTTGCCTGCAGTTTTACCCCTTCCTGCAGGTCAGGAAAGGGGGTTTGGGGGTTTTTCATAGAGAGCACAGCTGAACCAGAAAGAGGGGGAGGCCTGCCTGCTATCCTCCCAGGTGGGCTGGTGGGTAAAAAAGACAGTCTCCAAGAGGGAGATGAGCCCTTGGGGCTTTTCAGAGAAGGAAGGATTCTGGTTTTTCCAGTTACAGAGGTTGCAAGAGGAAAAGGGGACATAGACCATGAAAGGTGGGTGGGCGTCCCCCGGGGCAGGGTCAACCTGCCTCAAGGGTAAAATTGGGGGGCCCCCCCGGGAGAATCCGGTGATTGTGCACCAGAGAAGGGTGGTAAGCAGAGCCACTTCTGGTATGGGGGGGACTGAAAGTCACCTCCCGGCCATCAGAGGGGCTGATTGTCACCTCTTGGCCGTTTCTCCCCTCTGGTCTTGGGGGGGTGGGGGGCTGTTAGGTATGGGGAAGGGTCCATCGAGAGCGGATCCTCCAGTGGTCCTGTCAATACTGGGATCCCATTAGCTTTTTCTTTTTGAGAGGTTTTTATTAAGAGGGCTGTTTTGGCTCTGGGGGGTTTTCCTTTTTGGGATTCCAGGCAAGACTGTAACCACCTGGGTTTTTCTGTCAAGATTTCAATCCAAATTAGTATATAGGGGCCTTTGGACTCTATAAGCTACAGATAGGTCTGTGGTTCCCTCGGGAGGCCACCCAGAACCAAAAGTTGGCCACTCCCGTGAGCAGAATTTTTCCAAGTCGAAGGCTTTGACAGGGCCTCCGTAATCTCCATCCTTTCGCTGAAATTCCCAGAAATTTTTCAAAAAACATTGAAGGGGAGTATAGACAGATGAATTTGACTGACCCAAGCCAATTATGACAAAAAACGACACAGAATGCCACGAGACCAACAGTTGAGAGGAGGGACAAAGCAAACCAAGACAAAGCGTGATCCCTAACTAGTTCCTAACCAGACGCCCCGGGCAACGTCTTGCTCCGGGACTGGACCCCAGAAGTAATGCTGCATCCAGCCTCCCAGAGGTCCTCACTGGATCCAATAACAGGCCGGTACTCACCAGTGAGGTTTCCAGAAACAGATGACTCCACCAGATTTTGTATAATTTCGGAGGGTCCTGTAGGACCCGCCGGGTCCCTGGTCCTTGCCTGGGGCAGGAAGGAATGTCTCTCCGAGGCCTTCCCCTAGGCCGGACCTCGGTTCCGGGGGCGATCCCAAGGACCTGTGGTCACCAGATGTCCTGTCAGGGATGATCTCGCTGGGGCCTCCAAAATGTTGTGGGGCTCACCGAAAGAGAGACCACACAATTCAAGACTGCAAGCCAATTTGGGGTCTTTATTAGCCAGCAGGCGACTGCCTCAGAAACTTCCAAGAAGGAAGATTCAGAGAGGAGCCCCGAAAATTTCTCAGGGTTAGTTTTTAAAGGCTAAAACCACATCCTGGTTTGCAGCTGTAAGCAAGCAAGCTTAAACCCTAGAAGCAGAGAAATGCAGTTAGCTCTTGGCAAAATGTATCCTGTTCTCTCAGTTTCTCAGTTTCCTTACAATGGCTATTGTTCAATTTTTAACTTTTGGGGACCTGATACCTTCTCCGTTGCTCGGGCCTGATTTATTGCTTCTGACCCTCTACACAACAATGCTCTTTAATTATCAGCCTACCAGAGTCTGTGTTAGCCCCATTTTTCAGATCAGGAAATCAAGGCTCGGAGAAAGCTGCATCTCCAACCCTGGTCAGCCTGGCTTTAAAACCTGCACTTGAGCCACGCGGCTCTTCTGCTCTGTTTTGTACCTGAGCATCAGAGGCAGAGGAGGGGGGCCGAATCTGCTGTCCTGCCCCCTTAGTGTTCGGGCTACTGCACAGAGCTCCCTGTCTGGGACTGGGAGGTGCTCACCTTAGCCTCCCCCACTGGGGCCTGGAACTGTGCTCTTTCCTCCGAGTTTCTCTGAGAAAAAAGGGCCCCAACCCCCAGCTCCAGCCCGCTCCAAACGCCAGCCTGATCCCAGGTCTCTTTCTTCCAATCCTTAAGGCCCGCCTCCACCCCCGCCCGTGTTGAACACACATCCCTGACCCTGGTTAAAAGCCACAATGCCCTGAAACTGATTTTCACCCCCCTCACCCCACCATCAATATTCAACTCAAATCCTCACTCGAATCAAAGTCTAAACCCAGGAAGAATTTGCTGACTCACTAACTTTCAAAATGTGTTGGGGCGAATCCCCTACTCTGCATCCTAGCTGCCGAAAACCCTCTTGCCAAGTATGCAAACCTAAAATAATGTCCCAAATCCACAGAGGATGAGGATAAAATGTATGTGATCTTCCTCCCCACCCCCCCTTCTGCCTCCCTGCCTTCTCCATCTGGCAGGCTCTTACTCGCAAAACTCTGTGCAGTGGCACCTCCCCGAGAAGCCTGCCCTGATTTTTCCAGACTGGGTAAGATGGGGGGTTTTCTCTCCAGACCACTCAATACACACACTAGGGCTGATCACATAGGAATCCTTTCCCCAACGGCTGGGTGTCCCTTGAAGGCTAGGACACCGTCTTTTTCATCTCTGTGTCCCCAGGACCCAACACAGTAAATGATTGTTGTTAAATGTTGTAGACTCTGAGTTAAGTATTGCTGCATAATACCTTTCCCCAAAACTCAGTGGCTTTACCTCCATATGCCCACAACTTCTCAGCTATAAACTGGGGATTATACTTCATCTCATCAACTCTAAAATGGATGAAGACAGAAGATCCCCATTTCAGAGAAGTTCAAATGTGACAGGGGAAAATTGTGAACCTTGAAATTGAGGAAACACATTAGTACCTGTTATCTAAGGTTATCTAAGATGATTCAGAGACTTAATTGTCTCCCATCCCACTATTTGTTTTTCAAAAAGTCAAGATCCCTGCCTGTTACCTCCCTTTCCTCCCCTGTAAAATGGGCTAATAACTCTTTTCTGCCTTCTCCTTCTAACTTCTTCATTGCGAAGTTAAGATATAAGGGATGATTTTGATTACTGAATCATTATATAGACTCCTTTTTACTTTCTGGTATTTTAGAGTAGACAGAGGGAAATATCTGAAATCCTGGCAGGCTCCCTGGAGGAGGTGGCGCTGGAGCGCAGCCTCAAGGCAGGGAGGACTGGGACAGGTACAGATGGGGGTGGGAACCCGGGAGGTACACAGAGGATTGTCTTTGGTTGGGAGGAGACTGGAAAGGCAGATGAAAGGCTAAGAGACTGAAAGGTTACCTTAGTTTCCCAGCCGCTTAATTATGACCACACAATAGCTTGGCCCAAACATTTAATATCTACTGGTTTCAGAGGCTGGAAAGCTTGTTTACTCTTGAGCAGTGGCCCTTGGTCACACGGTCACATGACAGTGCACGCACAAAAGGTCTTCTTTCTCTTTTGTGTTCCCTGTTCCTGACTTCTAGCTCCTCCCCCTGGCTTCTCTCTTATCAAGTCTCCAGAAACAGGATTAAGACTCATTCTGATTCAGCTGGCCACACTTTACCCGACAATCACGTCTTCAAAAGGTTACGAGTTCACACCCACAGGAATGGGATTAAAATTAAGAACTTGGTTTTTTTTCTGGTGCGTAATTTTTTTTTTTTTTTTTAAAGGAAAGACAGAGAGAAGGAAGGAAGGAAGGAAGAAAGGGAAACATTTTTGAACATTTTCTTGTTTTATTGTATTCTGTTTCTCCGTTTTTGTTACATGGGCTGGGGCCGGGAATCGAACCGAGGTCCTCCAGCATAGCAGGCAAGCACTTTGCCCGCTGAGCCACCGCGGCCCGCCCTCTGGTGCGTAATTTAACCTATCACAGGAAGTGGGAAGAGGATTTCAACTGAGCCTGGGAGGCGTTAGGGACGCCTGGGCTCCCAGAGCCTTAGCCCTGGGATTTCACTTCACCAGCATGATGAGTCCAGAGATTATCCCCATTTCTCAGGTGAACAAACAGGGGCTCAGAGAGGTGAAGCGACTCGCCCAAGGACACACAGTCATGGTGGGTCTTGAGTCCAGCCCAGGAGAGTGGGGCCAGCAAAGAGTCTTCAGCAGATGGATGTTCAAACCTGTGAGTCACCCCAAAGATTGACCAGACCTAAGCCTAATGGTTAATGCCTCTAGATTTTCTCGAAAATATGGGTCCCACCAGCAAGTGGGCCTGGGGCTACTGAAATATACCTATTCAATTAAAAATTGGTGATGTATGTTTCAACTGACAATTTATCTTTACCCTTTGCCTGGGTAAGCTTTTACATGACAGTACATTTGGTGGGGTGGGGAATAAAATATGTCTACTTCTTTGGTTTTCACTCCCCCTCCGGAGGCTGGAATGCCAGGCTGTTGGTTTCCATGCCAGACCCTAGAGAAATCAAACAAAGGGATGGATAAAAAAAAATAATAATGCCAGGGGCTCTGAAAGCTCCCAGGTACGGAGACCTTGCTAAGTGCCAGGCTCTGTGCTAAGGGCTTGGTTTACGAGCGCGTGTTGAGTTCCCACGGCGCTCTGGGGAATTAGGGCAGGATTATTCTAAGTTTACAGACAAAGCAAGTGAGTGGGCTCAGGAGGGCTGGGGACACATAGCTCTTGAATCTTTTCACTGGGGCGCAGCCTGATGTCTATTGACCGTGGCAGACTTGATACTTCTTGCCTGAACTTATTTCCTCATTTGGAAAATGGGGCTGAGCAAGTCTAGCCAGGGTGCCCAGAACTTCCCTTGCTTAAAAAAACACCTGCTGGGGCCTCTCGCAAGCCCACTGTACCATGCGGGAC
This sequence comes from Tamandua tetradactyla, assembly GCF_023851605.1. NCBI lineage: Eukaryota > Metazoa > Chordata > Mammalia > Pilosa > Myrmecophagidae > Tamandua > Tamandua tetradactyla. The sequence continues at coordinate 7,411,574 of NC_135335.1, forward strand.
AGGGCAGGGGCCTGTGAAACTGTATTATCCTCTCCCAGATTGTCCCTATCACAGCCTCTGAGGACTGTGATTTCAGATCTCGAATTTCAAACCAAAGCCCTTTCCTTGACATCTGAATTCTGTACATTCTTACCTTTTTCATGGTAGCTGGTGGGGCAGAAAGAGTAGAGCTGGGGGTCGGCAAACTGGAAGCCCAGGCCCAGCTCTGATTAGCCGTGTGAACCAAGGCAAGCCTTCTTCCTTTCTCTGAGCCGCAGTGTACACACCTGTAAAACGGGCGCAGCCTCACTGCCCACATCATGGGCTTATTGGAAGAACCAGAGGTACAGCGGTCTGGGTGAGGAGGAGGCCTGGGGGTAGCAGCCTTGGAGTGGACCTTGGCGTCCTGGAGAAGGGCTGGGACAGTGGTGAGGAGTCACTGGGGACTTGGGAGGCGGGCAAATGGGCATCAGAGCAGGTGTGGGAGAGGGTGGAAGTTGCATATGATGGCAGGTAAGGGGCTGGGTTGTGGCCAGGCAAGAGGGCCCATTTTGGGGTCACCCCTCTAAAACTGGGGGCACTTTGGGGGCAGGCAACCTATGCCTTTGCTCCTTGGGGGTGACCTTTCAGAGGCATAGAAACAGAAGAGGGCAGATCCCATAATTAACTCAAGGTAGAGGGAGACAGAGACTTCTGCGGCCTAAGAAGATAGGAGAGAGGCCCCAGCAAGGGCCATGTTGGCTGGTGGGAAGGCCCACCCATTTGGTTGAGGTCCCTCAATGAACTTCAAGGTTCCCAGTGGAAATTTCCAGACTGAATGATCAGAGCAGATAGTGACAGAAGAGCCAGGGTGGGGGGTGTTCCTGGGGGAGGAGGCAATGGGGATAAAGGAGCCTCAGAACAATAGCTGGGGGAAGTATTGGGATTTGGGCTCCTCCCCTTGAGCTCATAAACTGCAACCGGCTGGCCATGGACAAGAACGTAGGAACGCCTTACACAGTTGTCCGGGTTGTACACTGCACAAAAGCTCCTAGTTGATGGGGCGAGCAGGCACTGCAATCCAGCAATCCAACCGGAGCTTTGCTTGCTCCATACTCACATAAGTGGGTGTGGTGCTTTCACTGCTCCGCCCCCTCCCCCTGCCCCCCCACTTAGACAAAGGTGCCCCCAGAGGAGAACCTTTTCCTAGTTGTCACAAAGGTACAGCATAGGCTAGTGGTGGTCTAGGAGTTCTCTCAAGAGTCTGGACTCCTTGAGAGCCTGGGTGTATAAAACAGACCAGAAGAGCTGCCTCTGAACAGCACCTCCCACCCCACAAGTCCCCCCCCACCGCCCAGAGGGCTCTGCTTAGAAGAAAAGAAGACACAGCTCCGGGCTGCAGAAAAGGGCTCTTTTTCCTGCCCTGTCTTCCATCATTAAAGGTCTAACCCTGAGGACTTATCAGCATTTGGGCTATCTGAGGCTCGAGCTCCCAGAATTGGGTTAATAAAAATAAATGTGACTTTATTTTGTCATCATGGGAGTGGGGGGTGGGGATCTGGGAATCTGGGTTAACGTCGTGAGATCCTCAGAGCCAAGCACAGAGGGGCGGGCTGTTTCAGGGCTGGTGCTGCCCGTGAGTACCTGGACAGCCAGTGGCTTCATTAGGGAGACCCCGAAGCTTGGATGCTTCTGACCACTGAAGCTTCCTCATGATCCTCATTGTCTCTGGCCTCCCCCCTGCTCCTTCTCAGGTTATGGTTCCAACTTCCTGGTGGCTGCCCTCTCTGCACCCCAAAAGGTAGGACCTTCCTTTGGTTGGGCATTTCCCTCTGTCTGGGATCCTTTCTACCAATATCTTCATCTGATAAACTCTCACTTATTTCTTACTCTCTCTGTCTCATTGTTTCAGTTTCCTGGACTGCTCAAGCAAATACCATGCCATGGGTCAGCTTAAATAATGGGAATTTATTTGCTCATGGTTTTGAGGCTAAAAGAAAGTCCAAATCAAAGCATCACCAAGGTGACACTTCCTTCCTGAAGTCTGGAGTTCTGGGGCTGTCTGTCTACAAACCTTGCCTCTTAGCTTGTCAAATGGCAATTTCATTCCACTTATAAAGGATCCCAGTAATAGAATTAAGATCCATCCTGATTGAAATGGGTCACATCTTAACTGAACCGAAATAACCTCATCAAAAGGTCCTATTTACAATGGGATCAAACCCATAGGCATGGATTAAGTTTAAGAACATGTTTTTCTGGGTACACACTGCTCCAAACCATCATAATAATCCATCTTTCTCTATCTACAATCTTTCTCTGTCTACCATCTTTCTCTGTCTCTGTCTCTCTATTTACCTATCATCCATCTATCATCTCAAGGCCAAGGAGGGCTGCTCTCATGGGGCCCTTCCATGAATTCCCATAACCCCATGGGAATTATCTCTAGCACAGACCAACAACGCTTTGAGATGAGTGCTTCAAGTTCTGTCCCCCTCACTGGTCTGACGGCAGCTTGGGGGCAGGGGAAGTAGCTCATTTTTCACTGTGTCCCCAGAGAATGCCACCAAAATGGCTGTGGAGTGAATGCACGTCATTGTTCCCCCACTGCCCCAGTCTTGCCCAGGAATACTGTTGATGCGTCCCTCCTCAGACTTTGCTCCTTCTGGGACCCCTTGGCCTTACTGGTTTGGGGCGTTCGTCTCTAACTTTCCTCCACTCATTGACTGTGGTGCTCTCTGGACTCCTCTCTTCTGGATTTCCCTCTGGGGCAGTCCCATTCACTCCTGTAGTTTTAAATATTGACTATGGGTTGATGACTCTCATCCCTTCATTTGCCAACTATTAAGCACCCACGGTGTGTCAATACCAACTGTTATAGAGGTGATATTGAAGAGGAGATGGGAGGACATAAGATCAACAAGAATAACAAGAACTTTCCAGAAAGTGGTAGATACTAAGAAGCAAATAAGGCAGACCTGTACTCTGCACTTCTGGTCTAACAAGAGCCCCTGAGCTGCTCTACAGCTACCCCATTGAACCACGCAACACTTCCCTCCAAACATCTAAACAGTCTCCTGCTGTCTATGGACCAGAACTAAGCTCCTTGGCTCCAAAGACTGGCCTCACCTTGTCTGGTCTCATCTTCCCCTGTCTCTTCCTAGGAATTCAGCCAAGTTTCCCAAGTTTCCAGATCTGAAGAATATGTTGGGAGCTTTGCTGTAGTTTGCTAGCTGCTGGAATGCAATATACCAGAAACGGAATGGCTTTTAAAAAGGGGAATTTAATAAGTTGCTAGTTTACAGTTCTGAGGCCGAGAAAATGTCCCAATTAAAACAAGTCTATAGAAATGTACAATCTAAGGCATCCAGGGAAAGAAAGATACCTTGGTTCAAGAAGGCCGATGAAGTTCAGAGTTTCTCTCTCATCTGGAAAGGCACATGGTGAATATGGTCAGGGTTCCTCTCTCATCTGGAAGGGCACATGGCGAACACACGGTGTCATCTGCTAGCTTTCTCTCCTGGCTTCCTGTTTCATGAAGCTCCCCGGGAGGCATTTTCCTTCTTCATCTCCAAAGGCTGGTGGACTCTGCTTCGTGGTGCTGCAACATTCTTTGCTCTCTCCGAATCTCTTTGAAACTCTTCTCAGAGTTATCAAAATGTTTCCTCTTTTATAGGACTCCAGAAACTTATCAAGGCCCACCCAAATGGGTGGAGACATGTCATCACCTAATCCAGTTTAACAACCACTCTTGACTAAATCACATCATCCAGGGAGATGATCTGATTACAGTTGCAAACATACAGTATTGAATAGGGATTATTCTACCTTTATGAAATGGGATTTTGATTAAAACGTGGCTTTTCTAGGGGGCATACTTCCTTTCAAACCAGCACAAGCTTGTTGAAAAAAAAAATCAATAAAAAGATTCCTGGGCCCCAGAAGTTATCAAATCAGAGTTATCAAATCAGAATCTACAGGGGTGGAGTCCAGGAATCCGTTCAGTCATGTTCTCAAAGAGCCCCATCGGAAGAGGTCTGGTCTTCTTAGTGGATGTCTGCAATGGAGCCACATTACAATCATCTCGAGAGCTTCAAAAACACTAATGTAATGCATTTCCCAGAGGCAGACTTAAGTGATCTGGGCAGCGCAGGTATTCTGCTGGTGATTCGAATTTGCCAGCAGTGTTAAGACCTCTGAGTTAGTGGTTAACTAACATGCTTAAGAACAGTGCAGTGGGACTCAGGAATCTGTGGTTTCCACTACCATCTTGTCCTAAGGAGATTCTGATACCAGTAGGACAGAAACCCATAAGGGTACAAGCTTGTTCTCGTCACTTTTGATTCCCCACCCAGGACTCTGCCCAGGCAGTTTCCTTGCCTGGAATGAAATAACCTCCCCAACTTTGTCCTCTTGGGGAAAACATCCCAGGGATAGGAGAGAGCCTGGATGAAGAAGTGTCTTGTTTCCTAATTTAACTTAAACTAAATAATTTATCTGCTGGAGCTAATTGTTCAAACCCATAGTTATTTTGTTCATAGCAGCCTACTTTCTGGTTCTCTTCAGTAAGTTTCTCTGTTCAGACCTCTGTCTGGTGGTGGTGACGTAAGAGTCACCTGAACCTGGGTGAAATGACTCGCCCTCTCCTGATGACCCAGGAATTCACAAGAATCAGCCAGGACTGAGCCACTAAAGTCACAGCCAGCCCTAGAACAGTGCTTTGTCTTTGCTGAGGATCATGGGAATCCACATCTTATATACACAGTCAGCAGGGGAGATAAGATTTAGGCAGGAAATGATGAAGTCACAAGGTAGGCATACACTAGAAGAGTAATCGGGACAAGTAAATGACAGACTCAGTGTCTATTAGGTCCAGCCCCTTCTATGAGGAAATCCAGCCCAGAGAGGGAAGAGACCTGCCCAAGGTCACTTAGTTTTAAATGTGTGCTGCATAAAAAGCTTCCTAAGGTAGAAAGAGTCCTTGGACTCAGATGTCAAGTAGCATGTGAGCTCCAGGATGTGATCCCCAAGGCTGTATCTTGTTTACCACTCTGTCCGCCATATGGCACCAGGCACATAGTAGAGCCTCAAGAGATATGTGTTGATCAACTGAACCTGAGTCTGGAGAACTGGGATTTTAGTTCTGGTTCTGATATGAAAACAGCTGTGGATTGATCCAGCGTTGAATTTCCACTAGACATATGGAACGAAGGATAGGAGACAAAGAAGTTGGAGAGACAAACTATTTACACAGCAGAGCACCAGAAGAGAAGGGAATCCTAATAGCTCTCCAAACTCAATAAGCAATTCCCAGGTGACAAGATGTTCTCAGTCCTTTATCCTCCGACCAGTCTGTAAGGAGATTATTTCCTTTTTTCCATGTCCTTATTACCTTCTGATGTACCCTATATGTTATTTGTTTACTGTATGTCTCTTTTCACTGGAAGGCAGGGATTGTGGTTTATTTTGGTTACTCCCATATCCCCTGGTTGGCACAGAGCCTGGCATATAAAACTTTCAGTTGATATCTCAGCTAAGCCTTCCACGCTATCTAGGTCCTGAGTTGTCCCACTAGGCAGATGAGGAAACTGAGGCTCAGAGAAGCGACGTTGCTTGTCCAAGGTCACAAAGAGACGGAACCTTGACCACCCCTCCACCTCCGCAGCTGCTAAAGGACACAATCATGTAAATCCGTGTGGCACAGAGCCTTCTCCTTTCTTCTGCCTTTCACCAGCGTTTTCCCTCCGACCCTTTCTTCAATTGCTGGAGCGTACGTGAGTCTAGGCAGGATCTCTGAGCCCGGGTGCGATCTGTTATGCTTGCGGTTTTGGAAGCCACGTGCTATAGAAGTGAATGAATCGCACGTCCCCACCCCTGCCGACAGCCAATCACAGCGTGTAGAAGCCGGGCCACTTCCGCCTATTGCCTGCAGGAGCCACCGCCGGGCAGCCCACGTGGGACTCGGGAGACAAGGGAGTAGGCGATGGCTAGCGAGGGGCGGGACCCCCAGCCTCACCACCAATCAGGGACCCGCCGGGGACGCGAGGGGCGGGGCCGGCGTGGGGCGCCAAGGCTTAAACGTGACCGGCAGGCGGGCGTAGGGAGGAGCCCCAACGGCGGAAGCTGTGAGCGACGGAGAGCACTGTCCAATAACAAGAGGGGTTGGGCTGCCTGAGCCAATAGGAAGTCCGTGAGGCGGGGCCGGGATCGCCGCAAGTTCGGTTGCGCCGAGGCCGCAGCTGTTCCCTGTCAGTGGAGGCGGCGGCGACTAGCGGCGGCGGCTGGCGGAGGCGACCTGCGGCGGCGGAGAGGAGGTGAGTGTCGGCGCGCTCCGTTCCCTCCTCTCCCCGCGGCGGTCAGAGCGGGCGGGCGTGCGCCGGCGCCGCTGCCGCCGGGGACGCCTAAGTGAGGGTCGCGCGCGCCACGGCGGCGCGGGCTCCACGAGTGATGGCTCCAGGCGACGGCGCCGGCGGGCGGTGCGCGACGCGACGTGCGCCGCCCCTGTCGTCCCCTCCCCCTCCCGCCGGGGGGCCGGCCGGCCGCGGACCCCGCCCCCCTCCCCCCGCCCCGGGTCGCTGTCCCACCCACCCCCGGTGCATCCCTCCCGCGTCCCCGGCGGCCGCCCGCCATGTCCCTCCTGTTCCCGGGCCCATTTCGCAGCTGGAGACACCGCGGTACGCAGCCCGGACCGCCTCGCGCCAGGCCCCTCAGGGCTGGAAGCCGCGGCTGTCGGATCGCGAGCCCAAATTGCCCAGCTCTGAGGAGATCCGTGGCGCGTCGGGGTGGGGTGGGGTGTGCCGTCTCCCAGGTGCCTGCACCCCGTTTCCCATGGGATCCTACCTGTAACCTTGTGGGACCCACTCAGCTCCACTTTGTTTCAGACGAGGAGGCCTGGGGCACGGAGAAGTAGTGATTCGCCACGCTGGCCACTTAAGAGGAGGAGGAGCTGGGCCCGGCCCGTTATTTCCACAGTTTTACAAAGTGCGTTGGTTCTGGGCGCTGAGCAGTGGCCGGCGGTGGCTGAAGCCCCTCCCGGGCTCGGAGTCGGGCTCGGTTCCGAGGACCTGTCTTGCCGGTTATCCCTGAGCAACTTCCACTGGGTACTTTGGGCGAGTTGTTTCACCTCTGGGGAGCTGATTCCTGATCTCACAAATGCCAGGTCCCCAGGTCCAGTGACACCTTTGAAATTCTTAAAAATCTGATTGTCTCTTCATTTTGGGCAAGAAGGCTAGGGCTCATTTATACTCTGAGCAAGCTGAGAGGGTTTGCCAGATCACCATGTGTCTTCCTTGTTGCTCCCTCAGCACTGCCTCCAGCAGCCCTTGCTCCCCCCCCCCCCCCGCTCCCCCCCCATGTCATCTCACCCTGTATTTGATATAGACCCTGTTCTGGGGGATTGATGGGTGCAGCATTTCTGTTCAGCTGCAAATACAGCACTTCATCTTACCTCTTGAATGTGTAATCACGCTCCTTTGCACACCTATCACGTGCATCCCCTGGTCTGGGTGCTGGGAGATGATGTTAATCCATGCCCCTAGAATTGCCAACAGACCGATGTGGGGAGAGGACAATAAGCAAAATCTCAGGCACAAGTCAGCCTGCCATCCATGTGTGTAGAGAGCCCACGTGGGCAAGGTCTGGCCCTGCGGGAAGCCTGGCAGAGGTCCACAAATCCGGGCAAACAGAATATCCAGGAGGAGAAGAGAAATGAAATGGGCTGGCCTGCAAAGTAGAAGTTGGGAAGGCTCTTGTGAAGATGAGTTATGGGCCTCTTTTGATTCCTCTGGAGTTGGTGGTGAAGACGCAGTGATTGGATTTGAGTAGCAAAGGTTTACTTATGGAAATGTGTTAAGTAGCTATGGAAATGTGTTAAGTAGCTAGAACCTGTAAGAGGAAGGCTGAGGAAGGTGAAGGCTGAATGTGGAGAAAATCACACTTTCCAGATGGGTGCAAGAGGTTTGGTTGGTCAGTGCAAAGAGGCTTCTCTATGTGATGTAACAAGGTGAAGGCACTAGGGTTTGTCACACGTAAAGGTGCAGGGATGTCAGAGAGCCAGGAAGCTAACATGAGGAAGTGAGCTTGGCTCCAAAGCTGCCAGGAGCTTGGTTGGCACAGAGGGACCAACCTGAGCTGTGGATGTTTGGTTTGTGTAAGTTCCTTGACACCAGGCATCCTTTGTTTTTTTACGGGCCACCCCACCCACCTGTGCTAACCCGAGGGAACTTTGTTCTTGTGTGTGGGATTGGATTAGGCTACTATGCAAATCTTCTACCATCAATCTCCAGTATACCCTTCTTTATTTTATCTCCCTCTCCCAATGCCTGCTCCAGCCTGTGGACTGCTCCCTCTGCCTGTTCTCACCTCCATGGTACCCTCCCCCTTGAGGTTTTTCCTGGTTGACAGGCCACAGCAATCCTTCCTACCTCTGATGTGCCTATACTTGCAGGCCTTGCCCTTTTCTTGTCCTGCTGATTGGTTTCTCCCCACCTTGCTTTCACTCCCCCAGGCACCACATGAGGTGCCTGTCCTCTTCACAGCATGCATGGAAGCGCTGGGACAGGTGGCAGGGCTGGATCTCAGACCCTGGTCTCTCTTTCCGAGTGGCAGTTTTGTGTACCTCTTCCCTGCATCTTCTCAGAGTCCCTGACACAGTTCAGGGAACAAGAAGGTGGCTAATGTTTAGATGAATTGGTAGAAAATGACTCAAATTGGAAACCAGTGAGGAGAGAAGGGTAAAGGTTGGGAAACAGGGGAAGGAGGCATGTTTCGGGGAGCGTGCTGCAAGTCTGACCAGCACATTAACCAGTAGCCACGGTGTCTGGGAAGAAGGCCTGGGCGGGGCCAGGCCCATCTGGATCTCAGCAGAATGCTTCTGCGGGAGCTGGAGCCACACTCAGGTAACCGCTATCACTGAGGGTTAGTGTGGCTTTCTCTTTGGCTGCCTCCCAGGAGCATTTGGTGCTCTTCTGAATGGGCCCCTACTCCTTATATGCAGGAAGTGCCTGCTCTGGGGCTAGTTTTTCATCCAGAGGCATCCTTCACAGAAGTGAAACATTTGCCTGCTCGTTTGAAACTTCACCTGACACTAGCCATCCCTCCACCTCTTGCTCTTAGTTTAGCTGCCTTCTAGTCTGGGCTGTGGACACTGCCAGACTTTGCCGAGGGCCCTGGCAGTGGAAGACTGGAAGGCGATGAAAAGAATAGACGCTTTCCTCTGACCTGTTAAGTCAAAGCTTGCCTCAGTGAGGCCTTCAAGGCCCTCTAATATGACCCTAGAGCCACCTGTTGGGCCTTCCTCTTCCATCTGACCTCATAGGTACCCTCTTCTGCCTCAGCCCTCATCTGAGACTCTTGACTGCTCCCCTCAACTCGTTTCTTAGCATCCCTCCTCTGCTTTTGCCAGTGGCGATTTCTTCCTTTGTTTTCTGCAGGACCCTTCCCGTCTTCTTGCCCTATCAAAGGTAAACCGTTCTTCAAGAGTCAGCAAAGCTTACCTACATCATTAAGCTTTGCCTAAAATATTCACATGGACTCTCTCATCATAATAATAATAGCAAATAAATGGCTAATGTTTATTGAGCTTTTACTATGAGGTGCCAGTGACCTTACTAAGCTCCTTGCAGGTTTGATCTCACTTAATGCAGAGGTTCCCTTAGACCTTCTTACAGATGGAAAGCTTGAGATCCAGAGGCTCACAGAGCTAGAAAACTGTGTGGCTGGGATTTACACCTAAGAAGTCCAGCTCAGAGCCCACACTTGGGTGCTTCTCGGGTATTATCCTTCTATGGCCTCTCTTAGCTGGCCCCTAGCAGCTTGCTTTTAGATACCTTTGGAGGCTTAACTGGTGCCTTTTGGCATAACGCCTCGTGTAAAGTATGTGCTCAGTAACAATGTTATTGGATCGAGTGCCCCAAACTTTCAATTTCAGCTATGGCATAAACTACCAAACCAACTGGTTTTCTCTGAGCGTGGACTTAATCTGTTTAATAGGTTGCTGGCTTGTGTTTCCATTTTGCTATATATTGACCAGTGACAAGAGCTGACTGTATGGGCCTTTCAAAAACAAGTGGCAGAGCAGGCCACAGTGGCTCAACAGGCAGAGTTCTTGCCTGCCATGCCAGAGACCCGGGTTCGATTCCCAGTGTCTGCCCATGCAAAAACAAAAACAAGTGGCAAACAAACAAAAACAAGTGGCATGTAAACTCCAGTAACGGAAAGTGGTCATGTACCACATGGGAGACTCATCAAGTTTCAGGCCAGGGGCAAGGGCTAGTTCTTAATTAGCATCAAGTTGTTCAGTGAGATAGGAACCAGACTCAGATAATTCAGAGAGGAAGCTCATGAAAGATTCTAGATAGCTCTGGGAGAAAGTAGGCCTGGGGCTATAGGGAAGCAGGCAGGAAGGGAATGCATGGCAGATGAACTGAGAGACACATTTTAGAACTTCTTGTTTTTGGTAGTGGGTGCCGGAAAATGGTTTGACTTAAATGCTAATTAGTCAGAGTTTTGGCTAATATGTGAGCCTGTGCTCTGTGCGTTGCCTCTTGGGGAACCCCTTGCTACCCTACGACACTGGTATTGCTATTCTCATCTGCAGATGAAGAAACAGGCTTTGTGTGGTCAGAGGGATGGGTGGCAGGGCAGCAAGGCGGGAAGTCCATGTGCTTGAATGTCAGGGCCAGGGTGCGCTTGGCCTCTGGGCTCTTCCTGGTGGCCCCCAGAGACCTGCCCTAAGATAGAAGCAGTTCTTCCAAGGACACAGGTTTTCTCTGGGTTCTAAATCCTATGTTCTTGCCATTCCTAGGTTGTCTGGGGAGTACCTGGAGAAATGAGGATAACACTTTTTTTCCCTTTTGCTTTAGACAGCACCTGCTTCTGGAGAGTAGCTGACAGACATCAAAGGTAAGTCCTGGCGCTGAACCCAGGCCTGGGCGGGTATGTGTGTGTCTTCACCAGAATCAGCTGTAGATGCTTGCAGGCCTGGTACGTGGGGTCTCAAGCTGAATGAATCAAAAAGGCCAAGTTCCAATTTTAGGTTAATATCCATTTAAAACACTACTGATTCACTCTCCAGCTCTCTTGGTTTTCCCAGGAACATGACATCTGGCTCCCCGCTGGCCCCAGTTGGCAGCTGGCCAGCCTCAGCCAGAGGCCCTCCTTCTGGAAGGGTGTAGCTGGGGAGGCTGGTCTGGGGCAGGGTGGCGAGGCTCCTGGGGACTTACAGGAAGAATCTCTAGGGCAGGGCCCCTCCTGAGAAGACTCCTCGAGTCAGCGGGAGACCAGATGGCTGGGCAGTGAGGGGCTAAGGCAAGGTCTGTCAGCTGGTTTCAGAACCACTTGACACATGTTTCCAGACATATCCCACAGCCTTTAGGGTAGCCACAAGGCCCTGGGGGTGAAGGTAGAATTGTCCCTTTTTCCTCCTACATGGGTACCAAGGCAGCACTTCTCTGCATACCCTACTGCTTTTCAGGCTTCCCCTAACATGGATTTCTCCCCTGCGTACAGGGTGTTAGGAGATCTGATTGCGGCTCCTCAGCCTGAATTCCAAAGCTCTCTGGGCTGTGTCTCCACCCGGAGAGCCCAGTCTACTGGCCACACCTGACCCCCGTCTCTGCCTGGTATCCATTTCAGGCAGATAATGCTCCTGCCTTTCTCGGCAGGGCAGGCCTGCTGCGCCCCCTATTTCACAGCTGGCTGCCCTCGGCACTTAGGGGCTTAGGGACCACTTTCCCCAGAGCTCCATGTTGACTGTGCAGAGTGCTGATGCCTTTCCAAGGGGGTTTTTCCTGGTTTTTCTCCCATTGTCTAGAGATTTTTCTCAGGTGACGCTTCATGACCCAGGAGTTTTTCCTTCTTTCTGAGATTTTTTTTCATGGTCTTCTCTTGTCCTGGTTCTTGGGCCAGCAGTGGCTGTTTTCCACTCAGTGTTGAGTCTGCCTAGAAAAGCTGATGGAGTAAAGGCAGCTGGGTATGGGTGGGGAGTGACTCCTTACCTTTGACTCCATCCTGCAAAAAGTTTCCACTGTCCATCTGTTCTCTCTCTCCTTTCTCTTATTCCTCTGTTGATAGGTTGAATTTTATAGCTCTCACTCACATTCCTGGGGGTGGGTGGAGGTGGGGTGGGTAAAGTTCCCCCCCCAAGCAGCTTGTTTTAGGGAGCTGGTCATTGAGGCCCAGAGAAGGCTTCCTAGCAGAATCCGAGATTCTGATCCCTTTGGTTTTGTTTTTATTTTTAGGATTGTCCTCTTTTATTGACATGTCTTCCCTGAAATCCATCAAAAGGGAGGGAAAATTAATTACCAAGAAGGGCCTTCTTCTCTGAGGTTATCAAATTTGCCAAAGCTTGTTTGGCTCATCCCGAGTCCCTCAGCCTCTGCTGACTCCCCAGAGTTTTGCTTAGTTACTGTAACTAAGGCTCTGGTATCTAAGATTGCTGCCCTCCTCTCTTTTACTATCTCCTTGGTGATCCTGGAGGTGGATACCTTTTTTTCCTTCTTTTTTTTTTTTAAGTATTATGTCAGAAGGCCTTATCCCAGGTCATCTCCACAGCCCCTCTTAGGTGCTCTTGGAGCACCTCCTTGTCCCGATGTACCTGCAGGCTGGTTTGGAAAGAGGAAGAAGGTGAGGGGCTGGGATATGCAAGACGGCTGAAAGTACATTTCCACCAGCTGTGTGTGGGGTGGGGCCAGACTTGGTGCATGGCATCTCCTCTCCTGCCCGACATCCGTGGCCCAGGCTGCAGGAAAGTTCCGTGATCTGGCTGTGCTGAGTCATACTTGGTCTCTGAGGATGTGTGTGTCACCTTCCCTGTGTCTGTCACCGGTCTGGGGAAGTCTGCAGTTATAGCAAAGGGATAGCAAGCTGTGATCACTTACACTTGCACATCATTGCATGCTTCTCAGAGCCCTTCCGCTGGCTGGTGTGCTCATCATCAATATGATATCTATTAATATTAAATTAATAATAAGGGAATTATTTATTCTGGAAAACATTTTTCTTTTATGGACGAGGAAATTGATGATGAGAGAGAGTAAGTACTTGGCGAGGTTGGGTGACTGGTAAGTGGCATGTCTGGGTGAGGGCTGTGAGGCCATGCCCCACTCCCACCCCTGGGCTTTGGGGTGATACAAAGATTATTCAGAAGTTGCTTCAATTGGAAAAAAATTTTGATTTTCAATTTATGGAAGTTATGAATTCAAATATCAAGTTCTTCCTCAGGCTTTTAAGGTTTGCCTAAAAATCTTTTTGTTCTATTTATGATTCTAGAAAATTTTAATAATCACTTTGAAGGAGACCTTTGATTAATATTTGGTCCAATTTGCAAACTTAATTAAACTCATTTGAAAAGCTTAAATTGAATTTACAAATTATATTCAATTTCCTTTAATTATTTAATTTTTAATATTTCCACTTGTCTGGTTAATAAGCATCCCTAATACTAAATAACTCCTGCAAATCGAATAAGTTAAGCTGATTTAAATTCTATTAAATGTCCTAGTACTGTTTTGTGTTTATTTTTTGAAATAACTCTATTGAGATATTATTGACATCTGATAAATTGAACATACTTAGTGTACAATGTGATTTTCACATGTATATATACTTATGAAACCGTAAGTATAATTAAGATTGTGAACACATCCAGTATCACCCCCAAAAGTTTCCTCTCATGCCCCTTTGTAATCCCCCCTCTCCACCCCTTTCTATTCCTCTATCCCCAAGTAACCGCTGAACTGCTTTCTGTCATGGTAGATTAGCTTGCATTTTCTGGAATTTTACATAAATGGGGTCATACAGCGTGTATTCTTTTTTGTGTGTCTTCTATCTCTAAGCATGCTTATTTTGAGATTTGTCCATGCTGTATGTATTGATAATTTGTTTCTTTTTATTGCTGAGTACAATTCAATTGTAGGAGTCTCCCAATTTGTTTATCCATTTACCTGTTGATGTTTGGTGATTACAAATAAAGCTACTATGAACATTCATGTACAACTCTTTGTATGGATATATATTTCCTTTTCTCTTGGGCACATGTCTAGGAGTGGAGCTGTTGGGTCATGTGGTAGATACATGTTTAACTTTTTAAAGAAAAACTGCCAAACTGTCTTCCAGATTGGTTGTGCTATTTTACAGTCCCATCCGCTCCTGTGTATAAAAGTTCCAGTTCCTCTACGTACTCACCCATGCTTGATATGTCAGTCTTTTAAAAATTTTAGTCATTTTAAAAGGTGTCTAGTGGTACCTTGTTGTGGTTTTAATTTTTATTTCGGTGATGACTAATGAGTATTTTCTCATGTGCTTGTTTGTCATCTGCTAATAATGTTTGTTTTAACTTTTTTTTTCATTGTATAGTATAACATATATACAAAGCAAAGGAATAAAAAAGCAATAGTTTTCAAAGCACTCTTCAACAAGTAGTTACAGGACAGATCCCAGAGTTTGTCATGGGCTACCATATGATCCTCTCAGATTTTTCCTTCTAGCTTTTCCAGAATATGGGAGGCTAGAAGGCTTAATATTTTTTTATCATCACAGTCAATTTTTTTCCTTCTTTTTTTTTTTTTGTGAAAAATAACATATATACAAAAAAGCAATAAATTTCAAAGCATAGCACCACAATTAGTTGTAGGACATATTTCAGACATGGGTTACAATTCCACAATTTTAGGTTTTTACTGCTAGCTGCTCTAAAGTACTGGAGACTAAGACAGATATCACTTTAATGATTGGGCATTCATATTCATTTGTTAAATCCTGTCTTCTCTGTATAACTCCAGCATCATGTTTGATCTTTTCATCCCTCTCTTTAGGGGCATTAGGGCTATGGCCATTCTAACTTTTTCATATTGGAAGGATCTGTCACCATCATAATGTTTTTTTGTTTTGTTTTTCGCATGGGCAGGCACCGGGAATCAAACCCGGGTCTCCGACATGGCAGGCAAGAACTCTGCCTGCTGAGCCATCGTGGCCCGCCCTCATAATGTTTTTAAAGTTAAAATCACAAACCTAAACCAATTACTCAGTTACATTTTTCATTGAAATCTCTAGACTGACTAATTACTCTGAACAGACCAAATTTCCTTAAACATTAATGCTATATATGTTAACAGACACACACAGATTTTTTAACCTCAAATTATTAATTATATTCTTAGGCATGTCTGTACTGAACCCTAAATCTTCGTGGAATTAAAGAACTTTACTTAATAAGGAAATAGTTACGGTATCTCAAGGTATAGTAAACTACTCTCCTAAGCAACTTTTGGCATTTCTTTCTCAATTGGATGGTGTCTCTTCTTGATTCATGAGACCACTGGCCAGGCTGAAACTAGGTTTTGGCCTTTGAATCCACTGCCAGGTAGAGTCCTGATTCATTACGATTTTCTTCCAAAAGGGTGGTCTTGTGGCCCTCCTGTCTTAGATTGAAACATCACATCAGCTAATCCTTCATTGTCATGGAACTCAGCCCAGGCTACTATTCCAGAATGATTGGATTCAGTTCATCTATTTAAGGCTTCATTTCCAGTCTACTGTGGCCACAGATTTGGTGGAATTTAAATACCGGTTTAGATTCTATGCGTCTCTTGAGGCTTTGTCTCCCCAAGGACTAATTCTAAATCATGCCAGTGACTCAGCAGTGCTAGAATTTGAGTCCTAGTCTTCTGAGTCCAGGTGTGGTATCCCACCCCACCCTACCCCCGTTCCTCCAATATCTTTTCAAATGAAGAGAAAAGGATTCTGATGCTTAAGAATTCTTGGCTTCTAGTCAGCCTTGGAAACCAAGACATTTTGACACCCAGAACCAGTGACTTTTTTGTTCTTCAGTTTTCCTCTCTGGAAATGAGAAACTTGGCTTTTCCCTAGTCTCCCAGAGGAGAGCAGTCAGTCTCCTTGGAGGGTCTATTGCTATCAAATTCTTCTTAAAGATTTGGATTTTGTGGGATGATAAACAGATGTGGAATGGCGTTTTGGTCCCAGTCGCTGGGTGTGGCCTCAGTAAGTCTATGGGTGAAAAATGGAACCTGGTTTAAAATTATTAATGCAGTCTGACCGCTCCTTTTTTTTTTCCTTCTTGTTTGTGAGGGTTTGGAAAGGTTGTAAGAGGAGGTGGCAGCTAGGGACAGAGTCTGTGCCAGTCATTCAGTGATCCTGACTCACACGTGTGTGGGCCTCTTAGAGCACTTTTCAGCCAATCCTCTTTTTGTGTCAAGGACCTACAAATTGTGTGGACCTTGAAAAACAAAGAGGAAAGTGGCCATTAGGGTGAAGGGATGGGTGTGGGTGTGGGGGATGGAGACTGGGAGAGAGTAAACAATTTAGAAGCCAAGAGTATGTTTTTAACATTTGCGGGGTGGGGCTGGATAAGGAGCAGGTCATTTGTCTGGAGTGAATGATTTGCGCAATGGAGTTGGATGTGGGAAGATAGGGCTAAGTGATAGTTTGGGGCCAGATTATGAATATAAGGATTTTGAATATAAGGATGAGGAGGGTTTTTTTATTTTTACTATTTTATTGTATAGTATAACATATATACAAAGCAAAGAAATAAAAAAGCTGTAGTTTTCAAAGCACTCTTCAACAAGTAGTTTACAGGACAGATCCCGGAGTTTGTCATGGGCTGCCATACGATCCTCTCAGATTTTTCCTTCTAGCTGCTTCAGAATATAGGAGGCTAGAAGGCCTAAATATTTTTTTATCATCACAATTGACTTTTTTTTCCTTCTTTTTTTGTGAAAAATAGCATATATACGAAAAAAGCAATAAAGTTAAAAGCACAGCACCACAATTAGCTGTAGAACATATTTCAGAGTTTGACATGGGTTACAATTCCAAAATTTTAGGTTTTACTTCTTGCTGTTCTAAGATAACTGGAGGCCAAGAGAAATATCAATTTAATGATTGAACATTCATATTCATTTGTTAAATCTTATCTTCACTATATAACCCCACTATCACCTTTGATCTTTCCATCTCCCTCGTTAGGGGTGTTTGGGCTATGGCTGTTCTAAATTTTTGATGTTGGAAGGGTCTGTCACTAATATGAGGTAGGGAGATGGAACTATCTGATATTCTAGAGAGGATGGACCCTCTAGGTTTCAGGACATATCTGGACCAGGGACCCATCTGGAGGTTGTAGGTCCCATCTGGAGATTGTAGGTTTCTGGAAAGTTACTCTAGTACATGGAACCTTGTGGACTCTAATGTGTTACCCTGGTGTTCTTTAGGATTGGCTGGAATGGTCCTGGTTGGGGTTTGGCAGGTTATGATAGGTAGCAAGGTCTAACTGAAGCTTGCATAAGAGCAACCTCCAGAGTAGCCTCTTGACTATATTTGAACTCTCTCTGCCACTGCTACTTTATTAGTTACACTTCTTTTCCTCCTTTCCGTCAGGATGGAATTGTTGATTCCACAGTGCCAGGGCTGGATTCATCCCTGGGAGTCATCTCCCACGTAGCTAGGGAGACTTCCACCCCTGGATGCCATGTCCCATGTAGTGGGGAAGGGCAAAGATTTCACTTGCAGAGTTAAGGAGGTTGTTTTTAATCCTGTAGGAAATGGCGGGTGGCTATTGAAGGTATTTTTTTTTTTTTAATTATTACTAATACTTTCTCTTTCCCCATCTCCCTATCCCCCTCTGTTTCGGTTTACTAATGCTGCCAGAATGCAATATACCAGAAAAGGATTGACTTTTATAAAGTTATAATTCTAAGGCCATGAAAATGTCCAAATTAAGACATCAATAAGAGGATACCTTCATTCAAGAAAGGCCAATTGCATCCAGGGTTTCTCTGTCACATGGGAAGGCACTTGGCAACATCTGCTAGCTCCCTGCTCCTGGGTTTCATTGCTTTCAGCTCCTGATTGCAGTGGCCACCCCTCTCAGCTTCTCTCTGTCTCCAAATATCTCCAAACTTCTGTGTCTGGTTTCATCTGTCTGCTCTCTGTATTGACTGTTTTAAGACTAGAGTAAACGAGTTAAGACCTACCTTGAATGGGTGGGATTATGTCTCCATGGAAATGATCTATTCAAATATTTCACCCACAATAAGTATATACCCACAAGACTGGATTGTAAGAACATGTCTTTTCTGGGATACAGAACAGTTTTAAACCAGCATATTCCATTCTTTGGACCCCAAAAAGACATGTTCCTTCCATATACAAAATACATTCATTCCATCACAATATCACAAAAGCCTTAAACCATTTCATTAACAGTGTAAGTATAATACAAGGTCAAAAACATTCTCCTGAAAGTCAGCTATAGGCATGGTCTGTCCTAAGGCAGACTTCTTCTCTGTCAACCTGTGAAACGCAGAACAGGTTATCTGCTTCCAGTATACAAAGGAGGGACAGTCATAGGATAAACATTCCCATTGCCATAGGAAGAAATTGGAAGAAAAACAGGGGTCAAGGTGCCAAAATCTGCAGGACAAACTCCTGTAGATTTCAAAATATGAGAGTCATTTATCCATGGGGCTTGAGAGAGCAGCAGTCCCACCTTCTCCAAGGGCTTACACAGTGGCCCTGCTCTCTCCAAACACTGGGGTGAGGAATGCAACATTGGGGAGTATTGGGGAGACTCAGCATCATCCTCCTCAAGCATCTGGTTGGCACCTGGACTCTGTCATCTCTGGGGCACACACTCTACCCCTTCAGGACAGTGGTCTGGTGGCCAGACTCTCCCCATTCCCAGGGGAATGTGTGCCATCCTCTCTGAGGCCTGAGTTGGCAAAACTTTTCCTGAAGAGGAAGGCCTAGCTTCTGCCTCCAGGTCAAACTCACCATCTCCACATGCATGGGTGGTTCTGCCCTATCGGCCTGAGATTTCTTGGCTCCAGATCTTCGCTTCCATGGTTCTGCCTTGGAAGTAGTTTTTCCTTCAATTTGTCCCTTTTAGTTCAGACTGACCATGGTAGTTTATACAGATACTTAAATACTCTTGTCAGTTTCTCATGCAGTATATAGGGATCACAACCATCAGACAATAGGACCTTCTATAGATCCTTTCTGGATACCTCTAATTCCAATCCTGGCTTGTACTGAATTGGCTGACTGGTTCCATATTTGTTTAAATCCTCATGAGTGGCACTAGCCTCTGGCATCTCACTTTCTAGAAGCCCTAGAGTTCTCCAGACCATCAATTTCTGATTTCTTTGTAACCAAGAATTCACTTCTCAGCTTATCCCTTTCCTGGCACATTTTATTATAAGCCATAAGAAGTAGCCAAGCCAAGCTGCATTTTCTACATTTAGTTTGGAAATTTCTTTAGCTAAAAGCACATAGATTTTAGATTTTTTTGAAAACTTTCTTTGCAAAAAAATAAAGTGCATTGCTTTCAAATTATCCCTTCCATACAGCACCAGGACTCAATTTTGCCAAATTCTGTGTGCTTTCAAGCAAGTGTTGCTTTCCTTTCAGTTTTCAATGACATATTCATTGTTTCTGTCTAAAGCCTCATTGGAGGTCCACATTTCTACCAACTATCTGTTCAAAATAATTCAGGCCTTTTCTGTTAAGCATATCCCAATTCTTCTAGAACCTTCCCCTTATTTATTTAAAAAGCTCTTCCAGCATTTTTGATATTTGCAAGTCACAGCATTCCACTTTGTGGTTCAAAAATTTATTTCAGTTTGCTAATGCTGCCAGAATGCAGTATACCAGAAGGAGATTGGCTTTTTTTGTTGTTGTTCATATTTTTCATGAGCATGGTTTTAAACAGGTTAAATTTATTTGTATTCTATTTTACAGTAGTGTCTCATAACTGTTTTCTTTTACAGAGACTGCATATATGTGGGGTATATGATATAAAATTAAGAAGTCAGTAGTCTTTTCAACCCACATCCTAGTTGTAAAAGTGTCAATGTATCAAATGAGAATTTTCCTAATAGAGAACCAAATTTTAAAAAATCATCATTCTGTTTTTTTATTTTTTAAAATATTTTTATTGAGTGACCTTCAACTCATGTACAGTCTTTTCAAAGTATAAAATCAGTGACTCATAATATCATAACATGGTTGTATATTCATCCACCATGATCATTTTTAAAACATTTGCATCACTCCAGAAAAAGAAAGAAGAAAAAAGAAAATCTCATACATCTCATACCCCTTATCCCTTCCTCTCATTCACCACTAATATTTCAATCTGCCCAGTTTTTTTACCCCTTTCCATGCCAACTAATTAATTAAAAAATTAAAAAAATATAACAAAAAACACAAACATTCTTAACTTATGATCATTCCATTCTATATGTATAGTCAGTAATTCACAATATCATCACATAGTTGCCCATCACTATTGAAGAGACTATTCTTTCCATATACCATGTACCTTGTACCTGTGTTGAAAATCAATTGACTGTAGATATGTGGGTCTATTTCTGGACTTTAATTCTGTTTCATTGACCTATTTACCTATCTTTATGCCAGTACCACAGTGTTTTGATTACTGTAGTTTTGTAGAACAGTTTGAAGTTGGGAAATTTGGATTCTCTAGTTCTGTTCTTTTTGTAGATTGTTTTGGCTATTTGGGGCCCCTTGCATTTCCATATAAATTTGAGGATTGGTTTTTCCATTTTTGCAAAAAAGGCCGCTGGAATTTTGATAGGCATTGCCTTGAATTTGTATTTTCCTTTGGGCGCTGTTGACCTATTAAAAATATTAACTTTTCCAATTCATGAACATGGGATATCTTGCCATTTGTTTAGGTCTTCAATTTCTTTCAGCTGTGTTTTGTAGTTTTTAGCGTATAAGTCTTTTATATCCATGGTTAAACTAAGTTTTTGGATTGTTCAGTGGTAATATATTGAGTTTGTGCATTGATCTGGTGTCCTGCCTCTTTGCTGAACTCGTGTTTTTTTCCTCATATATTAGCTTTAGTGTTTTTTTTTTATGGATTCCTTTGGGTTTTCTCTATAAAAGATTATATCTTCTAGAAATAGAGATAATTTTTTTTTAACTAGTCAAAGCAGTTCTCAAGTTCATGCAAAAAAAGATGACTTTGCTACTATAACAACTTGCAAGTTAACAAAAATTTAAGATTGCCCCACATTTGTCCATACCACCAGACTATGATGGGCTGAGTAGTTCCGAATTGGGTAACCTCATCAAAGATGTAATTTTGAGTGTGGGTGGATGTTAACACCTAACTTTAGAGAATACTTTCATCTTCCTTTTTATCCCTTTATAACACTTTTCCAATATTGAACTTTTCTATTTCTTCACCTCAAGTCTCCAACTGCCTTTCTCTTGGGTACCTGAGTCTTTTGATTTTTTTTTTTTCTTTTCAGTAAATATCACACTTTAAATATGCAGTAGACAAATTTTATAAATCTTTTGTATCCTGAAAAGTAAGTCTGTATAATGTATTTGTGTCCATAATAGAAAGAAATACAATAAGTAAGACACCATTGATTGGTATCTTCCCTTACTATTATATATCGTTATCATATTTTTTCCACTGTGTCCTTTTAAACTCCACTTCCCTCTCCAATCTCCCTCTATTTATTAAGAAAATTTTCCTCTCTCCAATTTGGACATCTCTTCTAGAAAGTTGAGTTATGCAAAAATCTATCTGTGCCCCTTTTTTCTAACCTTATCCAAATATAAAATTCCTTCCCAATTGGATACTGTATTAGTTTGTTAATGCTGCCAGAATGCAATATACCAGAAATGGAATGGCTTTTGAAAAGGGGAATTTATTAAGGTGCAAGTTTACAATTCTAAGGCCATAAAAATGTCCAGACTTAGGCATCTAGAGAAAGATACCTTGACTCAAGAAAGGCCAGTGGATCCTGAGCACCTCTGTTAGCTGGGAGGCACCACCACATCTGTTAACTTTCTCTTCTGGTTTCTCGTTTCAAAGAACTTCCGTGGGGCCATTTTCCTTCTGCATCTTCAAAGGTCTCTTGCTGTGTGGGCTATGAAGTGTTTTCCAAAATGGTTCCCTCTTAAAGGATTCCGGTAAGCAGCACTACCTTGAATGGGTGGACACACATTTCCATGGAAACAACTTAATCTAAAAAATGCCACCCTACAATATTGAGGCAGGATTAAAGAACCTGCCTTTTCTGGGGTACATAACAGTTTCAAACTGGCAGAGATAATATCATGAAATACTGGAATGCCAGATATTTACATCCTAGGAATAGGGTGAGGATAAAAAATTATTGCTCATTGTATACATAGCTAGCAAGAACAAGTATATAAAGAATAAAAATATGTCTCAATTATACTCAAATATATCTCAGTTTTAATAAGTTCCTCTATACATAAGGTAGAACTAAAGTATATTGAAGTCAGCATGCACTCAAATGATACAGATTCCTTATAAATTACTGGTATCAAAATAGGAAGGAAAGAAATGCAAGAAGGAAAACAGACAATTTATGTCAAAGTACTAAAAAAATCACTGGTATACAGTTTGTTCTAACATAGAATAGCTTTCATAACCTGCTGTATAGTGATCCTAAAATTACTACCAAGAAAGAACAGTACCACAGTGATGTTTACAGCTGAATTGACTCTGTGTCATAATTATTTCCCATTCTAGCATTCTCATAGGAATCACATTTATGATAACGATAAAAAAGACAGCTACATCTGAATGTTTCATTTCTGGATCTGTGCTGAATTGTCTCATGTTGAGTGCTTGTTACTTCTTTCTCAACCAGATAAGACTGATTGAGATACAGGTATTTGAGTTTTACCATCCTCTCAAACATTTCTTTCTATTGAGATGACAGTGTCCTTACCCAACTCTCTTGGTAGGAAAAGGTGTTTCTCTTTTCCCATATGACTTTTTCTCTGTCCTGCTATTGGAGTGAATATTTGGTAGAGAGAAGGGGAATTTGGTGGAATTCAGAGTCAAATTGCTGTGGCTCTCTATTAACATTTGTTAGGAGAAAGGATGAGAGACTGTTGAATCTTTCTGGAAGTTTTCTACAGTTGATATTTGGAAAGTCTTGGGACTCAAAGTTGGGTTAAGCTTCTGTACTGGGTCCATGAAGGTCTAGTCACAGCTCCAAACTCCTCTTTTAGCTTTCCTTCTTCTTTTCCAATTTGGATACCATTTATTTCTTTTTCTTGCCTAATTGCTCTGGCAAGCACTTCTAGTACAATTTTGGGTAACAATTGTGAAAGCTGGTATGCTTGTCTCATTCCTGATCTTAAGGAGAAAGTTTTAAGTCTCTCATCATTGAGTATTATGTTAGCTGTGGGTTTTTCATAAATGGTTTTTATCATGTTGAGAAAATTTTCTTCTATTCCTAGTTTTTTGAGTAATTTTATCAAGAAAGGGTGCAAGAGTTTGTCCTCTCTTCCTTGATCTCTGATGCAGACATGGCAAGAGTGCAGTTCTGTGGAGTTCTGAGAAAAGGACATTTGAGTGGTAAGAAATTGGCAAGAATCCTGCCTTAGATTCTTGTTCTTCAGGAGTTTTAAATACTGTGTTCCCACTTGAGGTGGTAAAGGAACACTGCGTGATAAGCATTGTATTAAATGTCGGTGGTGATGTCACTGAATGACAATCTCTGCTCAGAGAGATGGGGGGAATGTGCTTCACTGGGGGGATTGTGCTTCACTGATATTAGTGGCAGGAATGCAAAGAAGATTAAACCTGAAACTTAAAAAAAATAATTCCGTCTCGAGAAAAGTAACCGAAATAAATAATGGGGTGAGTGCCCAAAGATTCTAGATTGTTCAGATCAGTATTATTATAGGGGAAGGGAAACCACCTAAATGTATATCCAGAAAGGGTTGTTCCCTATGCAGTCCGTTTATGATGCAGTCTTTAAAAATGAAGCTGTTGCTTTAAATTTATCATCATAGAACAAAAGCCATGATGATTTTACACAAAAAAGGTACATTATAAAACAGTGTTTAGTGTCTCATATTTGGTTATTCTGGAAGGCTATGCCAAAATGTTATCTTTTTCCTGCCTGGGTGCTGGAATTATAAAATTATGTTTTCTAAATTTTTTTTTTTAGAGGAAGGTGTGATTCATGACACTATTTGGGGCTTGACATTGAATACTGTATTAATTTCGCAGCTGCTAAAACAAATACCAAAGAATGGGTTGGCTTAACAATAGGAATTTATTGGCTCATGGTTTCAAAGGTTAAAGGCTTGACTGGATCTTCTGGCAGGCAGTCGTGGAGTTCCTTGACTTTTCTGTCACATGGCAGTGCATGTGGTGACATCCTCTCCTTTCTCTTCCTGGTTCTGTTGACTGCCAGCTTCTGGCTGCTTCCTGTGGCTTCTCTTCCTATGTCCAGTTTCCTTTGCTTATAAGGATATCAGCCATATTTGGCACACCTTAGCTAATAGCATCTTCAGACGTCCTTTTTACAAATGGGTTCATGCCCACAGGACCCGGGATTGAGACCTGGAAACATGATTCAGTCCCCAGCAAATACTCAAGTAGCAGAGTTCCCTTTTAGCCCTCTCCCTTTAGAATTGTTGTGGGGGATGAAAACCTCTGTCTAAACGCCGTAGGAGGTAGAGGTTCCTGGGGAATAAGAACTTCTTAAAAGCCATTCTTCCATTAAAGCAATGAGAACACTGGCAAAAATTGTCAAAATAAACTTTTTAACAACTCTGAAAATTAACCAAAGGCTTGCAACAGTTCATGGGGTATTTATCAAGAAAAATATGGCCCATCCCCAGGAAAAGAAGTTGATAGAAATTGTCTCTCAGGAAACCTGTGTGTTGGACTTACTGGACCGAGTTCTTTTTGGGGGTGGTAAAAGGGATCTTCAGTATATATATATTCATTCATTCATACATATAAGAAGTTCAATGAACTCCAAGTAGAATAAACTCAAAGAGATTCCTACCTAGACATGTTATAAAGTGTTTAAAGATAAAGAGAGAATCTTGAAAACAGTAAGAGATTTGACTTATCTTGTACAAGGGATCCTCAGCAAGATCAACAGCCAGTTTCTCATCAGAAGCCATGGAGGCCAGAAGGCAGTACATGAACATAAACGTCATGAGATGAGGCAAAACCTTCAACAGTAATTATTCTGCCTTTGAGTCTGAGATGGTCCCGACCTCTTCCACCTTCAGGGATAATATGTTCATTTGGTTCCTAAGAACAACTATTCACAGTTGACCTGCAGGGCAGGAAGCTTGTCTTTTGTTTTTTTTTTACAACGCCTCCAGCAGCATTTGTAGAAATACCCAAGGAAAGCTTGTGTGCTGTCAAGACTGGAATGTAGCATAGTTCCAAACTATTTGTTAAATGAATGAAATCCACCTGTGGGTTGCTTATATCCTTAGCCAGCTGTGTAACCACTGTTCTCTGGATGTCACTCAATTCTCCTGCCTCAGGGCTGTTGACAGTCTTCTTAGATCCTTCGGGTGTGTGCATGCTGAAGGCCTGTCTCATGGCTTCTGGAAGGATAGCTTTAAAAAATATTGCCAAACCTTGCAGACAACTGTACTAAATGCTTAGGGATAGCAGAATGAAATTACAATACAGAAAAAGTAGTTCTGATTCAAAAGAAGAATTTAACCTTCACCAGTGAAAAATAGAACATTTACCATAACCTGACAATGGCAGCCTCTCCTCACCCACCAGCCATTAAGGTTTCAACAGATACTGGGGCCTCATCTCAGCCTGTGTACACCAGGGCACCACATGGAGCCAGGTGCTATCGATAATAATTCCTTGCATCTGTGTAGCATTTTTCAGTTTCATTATTTAATTGAACAGTTTTTACTGGGACTGGTTTAAGGTCCTGGTTTTCCAGTTTGTGGATGATGGCCCTGAGGTTGAGAGAGGTTCAGTGAGGTTCAGGTTTTGAAAGCAGCAACCCCAGTTTCTGGTCTAGGGCTTTTGCTGTTCCACAGGGTTTAAGAGTAAGATGGTGCAGAGTCACTACTGCATGGGGCTAAAAGATCACCCTGAAATCCTCTGTCTTTCCTACTTAGTTGATCTCTTGAGGCTGGCAGTTTCTATCACGAGAGCCATCTGTTGTCACTTGGGCTTGTGGCCAGTTGGGAGTCTTCACTTGAAAAGAAAACATCAACTCCATCAACTGCTCAGTCCTGACTCCAGGCTCTGCTTCTGACCAGGCCACGTTGTCCAAGGCTGTTTCCATAAGGCCTTCGGGTTTTCCTCAGCCTTCCTGCCTTTTGGCTACCTCATTTCAGCTGGTTGCAAAACAACTGTTTCTGTATTTGTTGACCTGAGCTAGCTTTCCATCTCTTTTTACTTCTGATATTTTCAAATGGCAGTTTCAGTATTGGCAGAGTAAATTCTCCATGATCCAATGTGGAGTTTTTCCAATTGACTGAATGGTTTAAGAAGAACAAAAGTTATTATTGTACAACAATTCAAGAGATTGTTCTTTCCTCAAGCATTTACTCTACCTCAGTGGCAGGCATAGCTCTTTACTGGATGGTGTAAGGCTATAAAAGGATCGGAAGATGTGGCCCTTGCCCTTGGTGGCCTGTTGTGTGGTTGGGGAGAGAAGGAATACATGTGCTGGGGCAAAATCCATGCTTACTCAGTATTGACTAGTTAATATGGAATAGTAATTACTGCTGCTTATCAAGGGCTTTTCCTGTGCCAGGTAAGATGCTAAATGCAAGTATACATGCAGGAATTGTCAGGGAGAGGTGTAGCAGTGGCTGAAAGCACAGGCTCTGGAGTTGGGTGGACTGGGTGAAGTTTGTGCTTAGCCGCCCCTTACCAGCCTTGTCACCTCTTGCAAGTTCTTTAGCCAGCTTGAGCCTTGGTTTTCTCATCTATAAAATAGGGGCAGTAAAACCTTTCTCTTCTTCATGGGGCTGTTGAGGGTATTAAATAAAATAACTTCTGTAAAGTAGCCTGGAGTCTGCTTGTTACCTACTTCCTGATGGTGGCTGTAGGAGCAGCAGAGAATAGCTACAAGGGAGCTCATTATACAGAGCAGAATATGTGAGTCCAAGACCTGCAAAATAAGGCAGTGATATCAGGGTGGCAGGAGAGAACTTCTGAAAAGCTGTGGCCTTGGAAAGTGTTGTCATATTTGGGTTGATAGAGAGGAGTGGAGGGCACAAAGCACAGTCACGGTGATAAGGAAAGCTAGGCATTGCACAAAGGAGTGACTGATGTACTAGCCTCGCTGGTGAGAGGACAGCGATATCAGTCCCATGAGGGTGGAGATAAGGGTCTTCACTGCTGAACCCAGTGGACCCCTCTGCTTAGGAAACACCTGTTCAAAGAATGCATGCTGTTGGAATGTAGTGAGAGTTAAGGCCAGTGAGATCTGAGAGGTTGGTTCATGTTTTGAATATCCAGCTGTGTGTTTAGATTTGAGAAAATGAGAAGCTTTTCAGATGCTTGAGCCGGAGACCACCCAGAGGTCAATGAAGCTTTGAAAAACTTCTCTAAGTGTAGTGGGCAGGCTCACCTGGAATAGGGAAAGTAAGGAGGGGTGGGGTGGTAACTAGCTCTAAAGAAGAAATAGTTGGAATTCAGACCTTCTGTAAGTGATGTGAATGTGGACTAGGATGTGGTGGTAATGGGAAGGAAGAAACAGAAGTGTCCCAAAAGAAAACTTGCTATGGGGAGAAGAGGGAAGAATCAGAGAGCTCTAATTTGCACTCTATGTCCATCCTGAAATGCCCACCTGGAAACTGATCCCATTCATAGGTTGAGGGTAGCTGGCCCCACAACCTGAGGTCAGGGGGAAAGTGGGAGGCAAATAAAATTGGAGAATTAGGATGGGGTAGCATCTTTGAGATGGGTGCTTAAGCCCAACTCGGAATTTCCTGAGAAAATTGAGTTAGCTTGAGACTAGAGAGGTTAGTCCTGAGAACTTTTCTGGAGGTAAGTGGGGATGTTCACATCCAGTGTGAGGCTGATCCATGCCCTCTACTATGTAGGGGTACAAGGAGAAAGGTCTAGCCCAGCCTTAAGATTCCTAAGCTGATTTTTTTCCAGCTTCTGCCTCAGCCTTTCTTTTCCTCCCTGGCTGATAGCTGATGAGAGATGAGAGGTGAGAAGTGAGCAGCACCTTACTTGCTGGTGCAGCCATCAGTCTGCTGCTCCTTCCAAGGCTCCTGCAGGGGCTAATCCAAAGAGAAACACCTTCTGGGACGTTGGGGCATTCTTTTTCCCTCCAGGCATGGTAGATGGGAGCTGGAACTGTCTGCCAGCAAACTGATTTATACTGAGCAAAACAGTGTGTTTGTAGATATTCAGTGCTGGGGGTTTAGGGCTTTTGTTGCATCTTTTAGGTGCATGGTGAGGATGGCATTTTGGAGCGAGGTCCTAGTAGACCCAGAATATGAATTTATAACTCTGGTTTCGGTCTTTCTCCAAATGACTTGATTTTCGTGGTGCCTATGCTGGGACTTTGTAATGGGGACTAGATGGGTGGCATGGTGGCAGTGGGTGGGTGGACCCTCAGCTACTCTCCTTTGAAACTGAACCCAGAGGCAAGGGATGGCAGGCTTTAGTCCCAAGAAGAGATCTGAGTCTAGTCCTGTGTCTGGCCTTTGTTGGTTTTGGCTAAGTCGGTCTCCTTTCCCTTCATGGCTGGCTTCTCCAGCTGGAGAGACGCACGGCTTTAAGAGGCTTTTCTCCCCAGGGGGCAGAAGGGCAGTTCTGGGGCGAAGGGCAGAAGGCAGCCATGCCTAGCAGATTTATGACTTCAAAAGGACATTTCAACCACTGCCTTTTAAAGATTTTTGTCCCAGATCAGCCAGGCCCCAGAGACTAAGGCCAAAGGTCCAGGCATTGACTGCCTGCTACCAAAGTGTCTTTGTGGGACTCTGGTTCGGAGGGCTGGAGTCACACCCTCAGTGAAGTCACAAGGGACGACGAAGTGCCTTATGCACTGAAAACTCAGGTCTGGTGGCGCAACATTGATGAAGCAAAGGAAGGCCTGGCCTGAACCAGAGAACACTCTCAGAGCCTCCGTTGGAATCTGCTGGAGTCTTGGAACAGTGTACTTGCACCAAGTGGTAACCCAAAGGATTAGTGTTTAACTTTAAGGTTATGTATTTTAGCTAAGTAAGACTTGCACCTGGTATAAGCATTAAAGATATGAAAGTCTCTTTCTGGAAAAAAACAAGAAAAGAGTCTCTTTCTGTTTTCTGACCCCCCCCCCCCCCCCCCAGGCTGCCTCTGTTAATTTATCTTGTGTGGTCTTTCAGAGGTGATTTGTGTATTTAAAATATAAATATATATATATATATATATATTTTTTTTTTCTTTCTCCTATACCTTCTTTCCTCCTATTCCCTCTGTCTGCTCTTTGCCCTTTTCATTTAGCAATGTATCTTGGTGATCTTTCCCTATCAGTACAGGTAACGCAGCTTCACTCTTTGACAGTTGGGTAGTATTGCATAGTTTCTTTTTTCCATTTGTTTCATTGTAAAATATAGCACTCTTACAGAAGACATGTATAAAATATCTGCGTACATTGAAACAACAATAAAGCAGCTACCTTTGTTCCTTCACGCAGGTGAGGAACAGAAGTCAGGTCCACAGATGCCCCGAGCGCAACCCGGGAGAAGTCCCTTCCCCCACGCTATTCTGATTTGGGTGGTGGTCATTCTCTTGATTTTCTTGATAATTTTATCAGCTATGACCAATGTCTAAACTCAGTGTTTATGTTTTTGAGCATTATAGACACAGAATCACACTATAGATTTCTGTGACTTGCTCAGCTCTGCATGGCCCGTTCAGCCCTGAGCCTGCACTTGGCACCATTCACTCCCACTGCGGTAGCGCTTTCCGCAGGGCTCATGTGCCCAGGTGGATTTATCCTTCTTAGGGCCAAGAAGCCTTTGATCTGCTTCCAGGTTTTTGCTCTTAGGAACGATACTGTTGTGAACATTCTTTTAATTTATTTATTTAATTTAATTTTTAAATTAAAGCAGTTGTAGGCTTACAGAAAAAATCCACAGAAAATACAGAGTTCCCACATACCCACCCCCTACAGTTTTCCTCATTATTCATACTTTACATTAGTCTGAATTATTTTCATTAACAACTACAGCCCCTAGTTTACAGTAGATGTGTGAACATTTTTGAACGTGCCTCCTAGACTCACAAGTAAGAGTTTTTCCAGGGTGTGAGCCCGCAGGGGAATTGTTGGCCCATGGGGTATGATCACGCCTAGCTTCTCTAGGTTAGGGGAAACTTTTCTAGTGTGGTCGTACTCGTCCACCCTTCCTGCCACCAGTGGGTTTAGAGCATTGAGCATTTTCTGATCTCCCAGGTGCTGGGAATTTGGGCTGCACATCTTTGTGAGAGCTGGCTGTGATGATAACTTCTTGGGGTAGATTTTTATTTGTTTGTTTCTCCAGCTGCTCAGTGACTAGGATTGGGACAGTTGATTTTTCTTGCAAGTAGCTCTTGGGGTAGAGAGAAGGAGGTCAGGTTTATTTCTGATCCACTCTCAGCCTGTGGAAGTATCCAGTTTTTGGAGTCCCAATTTTGGTGGGGAGAAGGTCCACCTAAACGTCCCACCTTGGGTTGGTT
Source organism: Tamandua tetradactyla (assembly GCF_023851605.1). NCBI lineage: Eukaryota > Metazoa > Chordata > Mammalia > Pilosa > Myrmecophagidae > Tamandua > Tamandua tetradactyla. The sequence goes on from NC_135335.1 coordinate 7,442,022, forward strand.
CTGGGCTGTGCCCTTGTTTCCTTTGAGGCTTGGAAACCAAATCTCAGATTTGCCTGGTTCTGCCCACTGGGCAAACGCCAGCTTCTGTGTTTACTTATCTCTGGGTTTCTGCCTCCTCTTAGATTTTGGCCTCAGTGTTCCTTATTTTCTTGCCAATTTGTCTGTGCTTTTAAGAAAAATTTAGAATTATATTTTAAAAACTAGGTGTGTGTGTTTATGTTTTACCAACATTTTTAGTTGTGTTCTGCAGAGGGATGGATGGATGGTTATCTAGCTCACCTGGAAAAACTCATTCCACTATGGAAGTCGAGCTTTTGAGTTAGGGTGCTCAGATATCGCTGGCATTATGATGGTGTTATGGAGGCAGTGTGGGGCAGGCCCACTGCCCTCCTTGAGTTGTAGCATTTTGATGCTTGCCTAGTAATCTGACTCACTCATTTCAAACTCATTTAACCCCAATTTGTCTCAGAAGACCACTTCGTGAATTGATAATGGTAGATGGAATCTCTGGGGATTGCTTCTGGTTTTGAAGACCTAGGGTTTTCTGTAACATGATTGTCATCTGTCCCCCAGTAGGTCTTGTCCGTGGGGGTAGAGTCCGCTCTAGCAGTGATTAATATAGAGAGTAGGAATACAGGCAACCATTCATACATGTCCCAGAGGATTTTGAAATGATGTTACCCTGTTCCAAACCCTAATCCCCCTTGTCCCTGGTTCCAAATGCCACCTTTGACATAAGGCTTCTTCCAAATGTGTTGCTATTTTAGCCTTTTAATTCCTGAAATTCCCCACAATTCTCACATTTCTTGTATTCCTGGGTACACTCTGTGAATACCACGTGGTCATTCTGGGACTGCCAAGTTCATCTTGGTAGGTATTAAATTTCTGGCTGGCCTGATTTTTTTTTTTTTTTTAACTTTTTTATGTTGACCGTCTGTTGTCTGAATACCAAAAGGGCCATATGTTTTATTTTGAATACATGTGGATTATTATCTTTTCATAGTGCCTTACCATTTCCAAAGTACTTGTGTGTGCATGATCTCATTCAGTGCCCTCCTTGCCTGTACATTTTGGAGGATCAGCTTCCCATTTCACAGACTTCAGCAACTTTGTCTCCACGAGGTTCAGTAACGTGCCCCTTGGTTGCACCATGCTGTAGACCAGCTCAGCTTCCAAAAGCAATTTTGGACTTGCATTTTCTACGTTTCTACTGACCAAGAAGAGAAGGTAGCCATCATGCAGCGAGTTGTTCATAAACAGACAGGTGTTATTTTCCAAGTTGACATTCATTTTTTGTATGACTCTCCCTTATAGATAATTATATTAAAAAATTGAAGAGAAACTTTTCTCCAAAGCACTTTTTTTTTCATGTTCTCCTTAGAAAGTGCCCCTTTTTTCCTTCCCACTTTCTCTATAGGGATTTTGTATTTTTCATTGCCTCAGTTCTGTGAATAGCCTTTTGTGTTCTGCCATTGCAGCCATCACCTTTCTTTCTTTTTCTTAAATATTTTTATGTAAGAAAATAAACAATATACTTAGAACCACCACAAGTGGATATCTTAATTAGCTTAACCATAGGCGTATTTAAATAAGGAATCCAAATAATCATTGTAAAACCTGTGTTTGTGCAATAAATTTCATAAAACAATTTAAAATTAAGGCAACAAGGAAAAAAATCTACAAATTGAGATAACAAAGTTCTTAAATTTTAAATATTAACACTAACTTAAATACCATTTGATCAGCTATCAAAACTCTGAATATTCTCATCAGATAGAAAGATAGATGTTAAAGATCGAGATGGTATAATCTAGGAATGCCTAGAGTGTATTATAATAATAGTGAAATGTACAATGTACAAATTTTAAAAATGTTTTTGCATGAGGAAGAACAAAGGACTGTCATTATTGCAGGGTGCTGAAAATAGATGGTAATTAATTTAAAATGTCACCTTATGTGTGAGACTAAAGCAAAAAATGTTTATTTGTTACAAAATTTTTATTTTGACTAGAGCATTTCCTAATATAACTTATGTAGATAGTTTGATTGAACGTCATAAGTACTTGGAATCTCAGGTAGGACATGAGATTTTGTTGGTTTGTCCAGAGTGATGCCCTGACGAATCCCAGAGTGATCTGATCAGTAAGTGGAAAAGTATTTGCAATGCCCCCTTCGGGGAATGGTGAGAACAGGGAGAAATTCAACTTCCCCAAGTCGAATTCTTGATATTTTCACAAGCAGTGTGGACAACCAAAGCTATAGGCTGAGCCCCCAGTCTTGGGGTTTGTTCCTATGAAACTTAACCCCACAAAGGATAGGTCAAGTCTACTTAAAATTTAGGCCTAAGAGTCACCCCCAAGAGAGCCTTCTTTGTAGCTCAGATGTGGCCTCTCTCTCCAGCCAACATGACGAGCAGTCTCACCACCCTCCCCCTCTCTGCGTGGGACATGACTCCCAGGGGTGTGGACCTTCCTGGCACCGTGGGTCAGAGATCCTGGAACGAGCTGAGACTCAGCATCAAGGGACTGAGAAAAACCCTAGAATGAGCTGAGAATTAACATCAAGGGATTGAGAGAACCTTCTCGAACAAAGGGGGAAGAGTGAAATGAGACTTAAGTGTCAATGGCTGAGAGATTCCGAACAGAGTCGAGAGGTTTTCCTGGAGGTTATTCTTATGCATTAAGTAGATATCACCTTGTTGTTCAAGATTATAGTGGAGAGGCTGGAGGGAACTGCCTGAAAATGTAGAGCTGTGTTCCAGTAGCCATGTTTCTTGATGATGATTTAACAGTGATATAGCTTTCACAATGAGACTCTGTGAATGTGAAAACCTTGTGTCTGATGCTCCTTTTAGCTACTATATCAACAGAAGAGTAGAATATATGAAATAAAAATAAATAATAGGGGGAACAAATGTTAAAATAAATTTAGTTTGAAATGCTAGTGGTAAATGAAAGCGAGGGGTAAGGGGTATGGTATGTATAATCTTTTTTTCTCTATTATCGTTTTATTTCTTTCTCTGTTGTGTTTTTATTTCTGTTTCTAAATCGATGCAAATGTTCTAAGAAATGATGAATATGCAACTATGTGATGATATTAAGAATTACTGATTGTATATGTAGAATGGAATGATATCTTAATGTTTTGTTTAATTTTTTTAATTAAGAAAAAAAGAAAAAAAACTCTGAATATTCTCAAAATGTCAAGTAGAAAGTTATTACAAATATCTACATTCCTATGGTAATGACCTATGTTTCTAAACAGTTTCCCGATTTCAGGGAAGTATGAAGATACAAATATTTTTACAATTAACATATGAAAATCTTAACCACCTAAAGTGGTTATCTTAATTAACTTATCCATCGGCATAGTTAAATACAATAAGTAATCATTGTAAAGCCTGTTTGTACAATATGTTTCATAAACCAATTTAAAATTAAAGCAAGGAAGGAAAAAAATCTATAGATACTGATATCAGAGTTTCTTAGATTCTAAACATTAAAGACTATCTTAACTACCATTTGATTATCAAAACTGTGTGCACTCTCAAAATATCAAGTAGACAGTTATTGCAAATGTCAGCTTTGCTATATAGTGACCTGTGTTACTAAACCCTTTCAAATTTTTTATTTCAGGAATTTATTTAACCTAATATTACTACAGCTGCCTATAGTTTTTTGTTGTTGTAAAATATAACATATTGCAACTTATAGAACAGATTTCAGAGTTTGATATGGGTTACATTCCACAATTTTAGGTTTTTCCTACTGACTGCTCCAAGACATTGGAGAATAAAAGGAATATCATTATAATGATTCGACAGTCGTACTCATTTGTTGACTCTTAGCTTTCTCTGTTATAATTCCACCTTCTCCTTTGGTTTTTCTCCCAAGTTTTAGGGGTATTTGGGCTATGCTTTTTCTAACTTTTCCATGTTAGAAACAGCTGCTGATAATAAGGGATGGGGGATATCAATCTAGTTGACATTTTGGAGAGGCTGGCCCCTCGGGTTTCAGTACTTTTCTGACTTAGGAACTCATCTGGAGCTTTTGTAGGTTTCTGTAATGTACTCATAGTGCATGGAACCTTTGTAGAATCTCAGATAAAGCCCTAGGTGTACTTCAGGGTTGGTAGGAATGGTTTTGGTTAGGAATTGTCAAACCATGACAAATAGCAATATCTAGCTGAAGCTTATGTAAGAGTAGCCTGCAGAATAGCCTCTCAACTCTATTTGAACTCTCTCAGCCACTGATACCTTCTTTGTTGCAATTCTTTTCCCCCTTTCGGTCGGGAAGGCATTGTCTATCCCACAGTTCTAGGGCCAGGCTCATCCCTGGGAGTCATATCCCACGTTGCCAAAAAGACTTTCGCCCCGGATGTCATATCCCTTGTAGTAGGGGAGGGTAATGACTTCGCTTGCAAAGTTCGGCTTAGAGGGAGGCCACATCTGAGCAACAAAAGAAGTTTTCTGGAAGTAGCTCCCAGACATAACTATAGGTAGGCTTAGCTTCTCCACTTCATAAATAAGTTTTACAAGAACAAGACTCAAGATTAAGGACTTGGCATTTTTTCTCTAATAAAACTATCTGAATTACTGCAGTTTGGGGAGACACATTTTGGGCCACTAGACCATCTGCGCTCCTACTACGCACCTAGTAGTAAACTCTTTCTCTCTTTGGAAAAAGAAAAAAAAAAAAGATTAAGGGCTTGGCTTGTTAACTTGGGAGTCCTTAATGTTTAAGACAGTATCAGGGGTTTCTCTGATGGTGAAGTTAATAGTTCCTTATTTTTTCTCCAGGCCCTCAAGGGATTTTGCCAATACTTTTAATCTGCTTAAACATACTCTGGAATGTATCCAGACATTACATTAAGCTCTACAGAATTACAAACCCTCATTCCCATCTGGGCTTCATGTTTGGGTTGTTTAAATGATCCATCCAGACTGGTTGAGTTAGATTGTGTACTACAGAAAATTTAGGTTTTGGACAAAATAAACATCTCTTCCTTTGTTCTCATAGAATAGGTGAGATTCTAAAATACAGACAAGGTCCTCCTTCCCCCCCGTATTCTGATTTATTTTAGTTCTGACCTGATCTGCTTCGTTCTTATCTCTAATTGAAGCCTGATCTCTTTTTCAGTATCTTTAATGGTTGTGGTATGTGGCAATGCTGAGCTTCAGAGCTGCAGGACTCCTAAGCTGAGCCTTAAGTTACACACAGGTCCCCAAAGTTCCAGGGAAATACCAGGCTCTACATACACAGCGCAATCTCTCAAAATCTAGAAATAACAATTACAGCTCCAGACTAAATGTGACTGCTGTAAGTTAGAGCTTACAGTCTAGACCCTAATTTTCTTTTAAGTATTTTCTAAATGAGACCATACAATATGGAGACTACACAACTGGGTGTGTGACATCTCTAGGGAAACAAGCCAATCAAAGTTTCCACCCTAAGCAATAGGTCTGCCCCCACCAGACTGGATTAGGAAAGAGAACTTGGCTTTTCTGGGGTTACATAGCAATTTCAAACCAGCTCAATTGTTTTTTTTGTTGTTGTTGTTCAATCTTTGTTATATTATATCCATAATTCACAAGGAATAGCCAATAAATCCATACATAGTTCTTTGGAAAATTGTTCAAACTAGAGACCAGATAATACAATAAACTTTGATATTAAGAGATTGAGAGAATTTTCTCTAATAATCGGAAAAGAAAAGCAACATTAAAATGCAGCGTAGCCATGTGAGCTTCCCCGTGTGCTTGTTTTCTACATATCAAGAGGCAGAATTCATGCATTCCTTTAAAATTACTTTAATTAAATGACTAAATAATAACCCCCTTTTCCAGCAATTCAGTCTCCAAAATAAATTAGATGACTGGATCAACTTTTAGGATTTAAGTTGATTTTGGTGAGATTCTGTTTCATAAATTTAGGTACATAAATTATGCTACTTTTTATAATTCAATTCTTTGAATAAACTAACATGAAAAAGAAACTTTCTAGTCACCTCCTTCTCAAACAGTATACACTTCTAGCATGAAAAATTACTGTTTATGAACAGTAGGGCTGATTTTTACTTTTTCGTGTAGGTATTGGTTTCTCTCTCATTCTCTCACATATGTTTGTCTAGCCACAGTTTTTCTCTCTCTCTTCAGTTGTTGCATTTTACATTATATGGCATAATTACAGTAGCAAATGGACCTCAATGTAAAGAAGAAGATAACTTTCAAAAGCCCAGAAGAAAATTGAACAGAGTGTGAAGTTTTTAAAAAAGAACAATGTATATGTACAGCTAACTCCACTGCAACATAAATAAACGATGTTGTAGAAACATCTGATTTAATTTTCTTCTTGCAAAAGTTAAGCTTATATGAAATAATATTTTAAAAATGTGTTTTATTAAAAGTCATCTTCCGGGTCAGTTGTCAGTGCTGAGCCACAGCAGAGAAGCCACGGACCTGGGGAGTGGGTAGGCAGATAGGCAGGCACCCTTCCTGCTACAGCCCATGACAGATGAATCTTTGGAGGTTATCAACTATCCTGTCACCAGTGTCGCCCTAAATGATGGTTGATGTACAGTTCTTATACTTCATCTGGATGGCTTGGGCAGTACATCAGACTCATTTCTTATATGTGATAGCATTCCAGCACTGGACTCCTGGAGGCTGAGCATTTACTCAGGAGTCTGTAGAGGCTACTGTATTCTGTTGAAGAAGATATCTAACATTAACACTATTTAGGAGACTCTGGAAATAATGAAAGAATCAAGAAAAAACTGGTAGAAGAATCTGTAAACACAGACAAGTTTATATCTAAGACTCCAAGTAAAGAAGAAATTGAGAGGACGGGCCATGGTGGCTCAGCAGGTAAGAATGCTTGCCTGCCATGCCCAAGGACCCGGGTTCGATTCCCGGTGCCTGCCCATGTAAAAATAAAGAAGAAATTGAGAAAGAGGGTGAAGATGCGGGTGAAGATGCCAGTTTGCATCAGGAGATGTAAAGGTGGACATTCAACCATGGTCATGCCAGGAAATGAGCCAAGTCTAATTCCAAGGTGAAGCTGGTGAACAGCCTGGCAGTGTGTGAAGAGTCCTCTACCCCATTTGCTGATGGGCTGCTATATACCCAGGATAAAATTCAATTGCACATCAATTGCCTTTCTGACAAGAAAGAGGACAAGCCCATAAAGAATGTCTCTGAAAAGGAAGACCAGGACAAAAACAAACAAAAGGTCCTAAGAAAAATGCTGTCCAGAAATTCCAGCCAAGAATATATGGACTCTACTGAAACAGACCTACATGAATTTCTTGTAAATATGTTGAAAAAGAACCCAAAGAACAGAATGATGCTGCTAGAATTAGAACAAGAGATTCTATAATTTGTTAATGACAACGATAACTAGTTCAAGAAGTTCCCTCAAATTACTTCATATCACTGGATGCTATTATACCAGGCAGCTGCCTACTTTAGGATGGCCCACAATGTTGATCAAACTGGACAAGCTTCCGTCATCAACAAAACCAGTAACACAAGAATCCCTGAACAAAGGTTCTCAGAACACATAAAGGATGAGAATACAGAATTTCAAGAGATTTGTTCTTAAAGAGATAATGCCAGTATGGACCAAGATGATAACCAGATCAGAGTTCCATTGCAGGAGGGAAGGAGAAGCAAGTTAGTAGAAGAGAGAGGAGGAATATCAAAGGGTCCAAGAGAGAATATTTGCCCAAGAGACTGGCCAGAATGGATATCTAAATGACATCAGGGGGTACCGCGAGAGCCGAGTCATACCTTAAGCAGTGGCCAGAGCAGCGCAGACAGCAAACTCAAATCCCTGGAGCCTAGGCCCTGGAGCAGCACAGACTCTGATGCCTCTGACAGTAGCACGCGACCCTCTCTCACCAAAGCCAGCAGCTTCAGCAGAATTCCTATCCTCACCAGAGGGGAAGCATTAGAAACAGTAAAGGTGGTAGTGCAGGAAGGACCTCTAGGGCAGGTATGGCATTAGGTGCCCCAGGAGTATGTAACTAGATCACCTCTTTCCAGTCTGTCCAGGGCTTTCTCCCTTGCGCTGCTCAGCCACAGCAGCTTCCTGCTCTTCCACCCATGCCTCAGCAACAGCCACCCTGATCTCACAGGCAGATGACCTCAGTGACCCCTTTGGACAAATGAGTCTTAGCCACCAAGGATCTGCTAAAGTAGCTAACCCATCCCCAGCTCTGTTCTAGCCCTACTTATCTCCCAACACCCTCAGCAAACTAGTTTAATCATGGCCTCCACTGGTCAGCCCCTCCCTGTCTCTAACTATTCCGCCCCTAGCTATGTACCACGTACTCAGCAAGTCCTCAGGGCTACATGCAAGCCCCTCTACAGATACAGGTTTCTTACTATCTCCCTGGACAGTATTCTTACTTCATCTAGCATTATCGACCTCTCTCTCATCCAGTCGCCTACAGCCCCCAGCATGGTCAGCAGCTGCCTCAGCCATCCCAGCAGCCTGGTTTTCAGCCCACAATGCCTAATCAGCAGCAGACGGCTTACCAAGGCATGATTGGGGTCCAGCAACCACGGAACCAGGGCCTGCTCAGCAACCAGAGGAGCAGCATGGGAGCCCAGATATAAGGCCTGGAGGTTCAGCACACTCCACTGCCTTCTTACCAAATCCCAGTAGGTAATGACTCTCAAAATGTGGTCCAGCCACCTTTCCAGTAAGCCATGTTGGTCCCTGCAAGTCAATCTGTACAAGGGGGCTTCCTGGCAGGGAGTGTACCAGTGTACTACAGTTTGATCCCAACTGCTCAGCAGAATGATATGAGCCCTTTTGTGCGGTTTCTGCAGCTTCCTGGCTGTAAGCAGTACCAGATGCCTCAGTCTCCCTTTCCCTGCAGTCCACCACAGATGCCATAGCAGTACTCAGGAGTGTCATCGTCTGGGCCAGGTGTCATTATCGTACAGCTGAATGTCCCTAATGGACCCCAAGTCCCCCAGAACCTATCCACGGTCCAGTAGAGTCACTAAAGATTACACGTTGGACCAGCGGGGTTATAAGCCTGGAGAATTGTATAATCCTGAAGCTAGCCGCCAGGCCAACACGTAGATGAGCAGCAGCCCCATCATATTCCCTACCCAGTCCTCAGCACTCTCTCCTGTCACTATCCCCAGCAGCATCTGCACAGGACTCAGTCCTCTACCTGTTCTCACACAGTTCCTCCACCCTGGAGGACCAGCACAGGGTGATGGGTGGTACTCTCTCTTGGACCAGCCATTGTAGTACAATCTGTCCAACTGCCCTCCCTTGCTCCGTGGCCAGTCAACTTATACAATGCACTAGGGACAGAGTACATTGAAGCATGGAAACTGGGGCAAAAGATAAAGCACTCAAATCTGCCTCCACTGGGGAGAGCAGACATTGTCCTGGACCAGGTGCTGGAGGTAACAAATCTCTGAGGGCATCACCCACACCGAGGCCCACAAACTCTTCACTCAAGCTCTTCCTGTCTGGTGCCAAGATCCAGTGGCTCCTCAAACTTGGGGTTTCCCATATGAAACTTAATCCTGCAAAGGATAGGCTAAGCCTGTTTTACAATTAGGCCTAAGAGTCACTTCCAGAGAACCTATTTTGTGGCTCAGATGTGGCTTCTCTCACTAAGCTGACATGGCAAGTGAACTCACTGCCCTCCCCACTACGTGGGATATGACTCTCAGGGTATAAATCTCTCTGGCAATGTGGGACAGAACTCCTGGGATGAGCCAGGATCCAGCATCATGAGATAAAGGAAGCCTTATTGACCAAAGGAGGGAAGAGAGAAATGAGACTAAATTAAGTTTCAGTGGCTAAGAGATTTCAGACAGAGTCGAGAGGTTATCCTGGAGGTTATTATGCATTATATAGATATTCCTTTTTATTTTATGGTATACTGGAGTGGCTAGAGGGAAGTGCCTGAAACTGTTGAGCTGTGTGTGTGTCAATAGCCTTGATTCTTAAAGACAATTATGTAAAGATACAATGTGACTTTTATAGTATCACTGTGTGATTGTGAAAATCTTGTATCTGATACTCTGTTTATCCAAGGTATGGACAGATGAGTAAAAGAAAAAGATTCTGAATATCTTGCTGGGACTCTGACCTTTGTCTTTTAGAGGCCTCCAAACAATTCTGCCTTTGCAAAGGCTCATGCTTCTTTTCTTACCTTTTCCTTATGTTCTTTGCCTCTTGAGTTTGCCTGGCTTTCTTCATTTCCTCCCCAATAGTTTCTTAGACTCATTCTCTGATCCTGGGAGTCTAGGGATACCATTGTCCTCTTGTCTAATGATCACTTCTATCTTGTTTGCCGATAAGGAGGAAGAATAAATACAAGTTTGTCATTTGTCCTGCCAAGTCAACACCTTAATTACTAACTTCATTCTTTTTATCTCTCTCTCTCTCTCCTTTCCTCCGCACTGTTTACCTTTTGCTTTTCTATAATCCACTTAAAACCCTTGCCTATGACATGCTCTTTTTTTGGGGGGGGGGGGGGGCGGGTGCATGGTCCAGGAATCGAGTCCGGGTCTCCCGCATGAAAGGTGAGGATTCTACCACTGAGACACCCGTGCACCCAGGACATGCTGTTTTGATCAGAAGGAAGGAATGGACTTCTAAGACTCTTTCCCTTTCCCTTTGTGGTGAGGCAGAGGTATCCACAGCCTGACTTTCTTGCTGCTCAGTTAGTACTTGGTCCCCTTTTCCTGGGGCACCATCATTGCTCAGTACCCTCATTGCTCAGTACCACCAGAGGTGAAACATGGTAGCACCACTGTGCTGTCCTCTGTGTGTGAAGCTAATATTAGTGACCTATGCCTTGCTTATCTCTTCAGAGTCACTTTCTTTTATTAATTTTTAAGTTTTTTTAAAATACCAAATAAACGCAAACATTCGTAACTTTTGATCATTCCGTTCTACATATATAATCAGTAATTCGCAATATCATCACGTAGTTGCAATTCATCATCATGATCATTTTTTAGAACATTTGCATCTATTCAGAAAAAGAAAACAGGAAAAAATTCGTGCATACCATACCCCCCTCCCCTTCCCCTCCCTGATCACCAGCATTTCACTCTAAATTTGTTTTAACATTTGTTCCCCCTATTATTCATCTTTGTTCCGTATGTTTTACTTGTCTGTTGATAAGGTAGATAAAAGGAGCATCAGGCACAAGGTTTTCACAATCACACAGTCACACTGTGAAAGCTATATCATTATTCAATCATCTTCAAGAAACATGGCTACTGGAGCACAGGTCTACATTTTCAGGCAGTTCCCTCCAGCCTCTCCATTACGTCTTGACTAACAAGGTGATATCTACTTAATGCATAAGAATAACCTCCAGGATAACCTCTCGACTCTGTTTGGAATCTCTCAGCCATTGACACTTTATTTTGTCTCATTTTACTCTTCCCCCTTTTGGTCGAGAAGGTTTCCTCAGTCTCTTGATGCTGAGTCTCAGCTCATTCCAGGATTTCTGTCCCACGTTGCCAGGAAGGTCCACACCCCTGAAAGTCATGTCCTATGTAGACAGGGGGAGGGTGGTGAGTTTGCTTGTAGACTGACAAGTTTCTACAAAAGAAAGCATTCAAACAGGGCTTCCTTCCTCTCTTCCAGCTCAGTTAAATAAGGAAAAAGGAGATCCATCCTTTTTCCTGGAAAAAGACTGGAGAGAGAGGCCACATCTGAGCAACAAAAGAGGTTCTCCTGGGGGTGACTCTTAGGCCTAATTTTAAGTAGGCTTGACTTATCCTTTGTGGGGTTAAGTTTCATATGAACAAACCCCAAGATTGGGGGCTGTTCAGAGTCACTTTTTCCAGCAATGAGGATGATCTCATACCCTCTGCCTCTTTGTCTGAAACCTGTTCTTAGCTAATGATAAACTTGGGCAAGAGTTAAATCCCAGGAAATGAAGTGCAACTAACTGGCCTTCTCAGTGATGGCACCTTCAACTCCAGCCTCATTGGTTGCCCACCTATCTACGGAATAAATAGCTCGCAGCTCTCTCCCTCCCTGTGGATGGTAAACAACTCATGTTTGCATTGCTTGTGGCCATTTTGGCCAAAGATAAGAAATGAAGGAATGAGCAGAGGAAGACCCAAGTGGAACTTCCACTGGGGTTGAGAATGCAAGTCATTGAAGAGCCTGGTGCCATTACTTTTGTGAATGATGCCGATGACTTAAGGCATGGTTTCATCTTAGAGTTGGACAGTTACTTGTTGAATGAAAGTACATCTAGCTATAGCTATCTCACATCCTTACTGCTGTTATTCTGCTTATTTAGATTTCAAGCCCCAAGACTTTTTCCCCCACCTTTGCCCCTCTGCTTTAAATTAAGACTATCTAAAGCAGTCTTTACTTCTTCAGAAAGATTTCTGGGATTGTAGCCGAGGCACCCTCATCTCGTTCATAGGCGTAGGGGAATTGTAATTAGGAAAGTGATGGATCTCCTTTTTCCTTATTTAACTGAGCTGGAGGAGAGGAAGGAAGCCCTGTTTGAATGCTTTCTTTTGTAGAAACTTGTCAGTCCAAAATTCTCATGGATAGCTTTAAAGTGTAGGAAAATGTGAGATCAGAATTCTTGGGTAGCTTTTTTATCTGCTGGTTGTTTTTCCCCTCCTTTAGATCCTAATTCATAAAAAAGAATGCAACAGTAAAATAATAATGGTAATTCATTTGTTATGCTCTATGGAATGCTACATTTATCTCTACTTCCCTACAGTGTTCCTGGAGGTGAAGGGGTGGGTGATGTTTCATTTTACATACAGGTAACTCAAGCCCTAAGTGGGGTGAGCTCCTTGCCCAGAGTCATTCAGCTGGGAAGTGGAGAGCCCTATGACCTGGCGATCCATGCAGAGACCCATGCATCTCACGGCTGTCATAGCTAACAGATCAGAACACACCCACCCCTGGAATGTTGCACGTTTGTGCTGGGATTTCTCTGAATAGCTCCTGGTATTCTCTTTGCTATTTCTGTGATATATGTTTACAAAACTTTTGACTTCCTTTTACTTTTCCTTCCCCAGTAGCCTCCAGCAAGATACCCAGAGTCTAAAGAGGGGTCTGGGCCTGTGTTCTCTTTTTGCTTTTACTTCTTTAGAATGCTGCTTCCTTGAGACTGATGAAGTGAAAGAAAATCCTGCCTAAGGCTTTGAAGAAATGCGAAGGAAAAATTTTTTTTAGCAAGCAGCTGAGGAAAAGGTTGTTTGCACACTCCTCGTTGTATCAGGTGGAAAGTGGGTTATCTTCCTCACGCTGCAGAGGAGACAAGTATATTAATGGGTACAGTCAGGTGGCAGTTGAGCCATGGACAGAAATAAGGCTCTTATAAGAAATAATTCTTATAAGAAAAAAAATATTTTTTTCTGTCATGTGCAAATATTTCTCTCCATTGAAGAAATTAAATTTGACTGCAGGCCCGGCTCCATTCCCTGAGGAGGTCAGAGTTCTGATCCCAGGTGGAGGAAGAAGGCCAGTAGGGTGAGTCTCCTTGGAGGAGTAGCTCTGAGATCATTGGGGTGGATGGGAAATAATTGTTGGAATTGGCTTTTGGGGAATTTCCCCTTTATGCGTCTGCTTTGGGTCTCTGCCATTTCTCCTGTCCCGCTATACTTATCTCAATCTCATGTCCTGGGATCTGAGCTTCCTTCCAAAATTGGGTCCACATTTGAGTCTCCCCTTCATTTCTATCAGTTAGGCAGGGGTTCATAGCTGGAAAAAGAAAACAGAAACTTCTGTTGGCCAGAGGAGGATGCCAAGGCTGCCTAGTGAATACTTGTGGTTATAAGGAGTCGCTCTGCTGAGGAGCAGCCTGGCACCTTTCTGCAGGGTGTTTCTGAGCCATCTGAGTTCATCTTGTGGGCACGTGCAGTCAGAGAACACCATCTCCCTTGCTTCCCCCCTTCTCTCAGCCTTCCGCCCCCCCAAAAAAGGCATGGTATATTCTGGATCCCATTAAAATAAGCTCGGCAGTTCCTCTTTACTTATACACACACTCTGTCTGTCTCTCTAATTTTGATTACTCCAGGTTAAACCAGCCTCCTTCTGAATTCATTCATTCATTTATGCATTGAACAAGCATTTTGTGCCAGGCACTCTTGAGAATGTACATTCTCAAGGCTGCATCTCCTATTCTGAACCAGTATCATTTGCAGAAATGTGGGTCACTGATGCCCATTTTATAAACACAGAAATTCTTCCTGAGTAGTACGGTATCTCCTGCCAAAAGAGGTTAGGCCCAGCTTTTAATTCTGACCCTCAAAGAGGGAGCGTGGACCAAGCCCCTTCATGGCTATACTTCACTCTTTTCTCAACAATGGGACCCTCTGCTGTCTGCTTACTATTCCTAGCACACATCCTCAGATTGGTCCATTCACTGCCTCTGGCCTGGAGCCCACTTGACTGTTGTCACTACCCTGTGTCCCGTGTTGTTGTCCCCCCCGCCCCCCAGCCTTCCCCATTCAAAGCTCTGCTTTCTGTTCCTGAACTTCTTGAGAGGCTTTAACATCAGCATACAAGAAAGGCCCCACCCGTGGTTCAGCGTAGATGTTCTTTAAGGTGTGAATGAAAGGAGAATTTGAATATTGGAAATTTTGCTCCATTCTTTTTGCCTTTTGAGACCAACCCAGATGACTTGAGGCAGTCCAGTTGGGCCCATGGTGCCAGGATTGTCTGAGTTTTTCCCAGGGATTCTCCTAGAACCTTTTAGTGTATATGGGCACTGGAGGGTTACTGGGCAAGGTCCAGTTCCTCTCTGAGCTGTCCCATTAGAAGAACTTCTGGATAGAAGAGGATGTCCCTGGGAGAAGTCTGGGGGATTGCTGTCCTTTCCTCCCCAGACTTGGGATGCTGTGCCTCAGCCTTGGGACCAGGATGAGCAGGGCACCTGGAGGTCGCACCCTCTCAGCATGGCTTGGGGAGTTTGGGGGGGGGGCAGGGGGGTCTTTAATCTTGTCTCTTGTCTCTCCACCACACTGAGACCTCAATGGCCTCCTATTTCTAACATTCTCAAAAAGAATTTTGGTAGAAATTTTAACAGCAGAGCCCTTTGACAGGGGTTGGGGTGGAAGGTAGAATTCTAATTGCCTCACACCTGAATTTTTCTTTAATGAAAAATTCTTCGGGAAGAGGACGAGAGGCTTCCACCTGTTTACCTCACCACCCAGAGAGCTCACAGGCTGCTGCGAGGGAAGGGACTTGGGCATTCTGACCATAGATTTTTCAGTTGATGGTGGGAGCTCTGTAAGAGATAAGAAAACGTGCTAACCTAGGGAAGAGCTGACAGGCTTCCAGCTTCTCCTCTTCCTGTAGCAGGAGGTCCCCTTGGATGATCCCAGGTTCTGGGCAGCTGTTAGGAGGCCCGTGCCCACAGCCCACCCTTTGCTGAGAGTGCTGCAGGCTGAGCACCACAGCCCCAGGTCACCCAAGTTCAGGCTGAATGACTCTGCTCTTATTATGCAGAATGCCCACAGTTTTCTAACCATTTCCCCTTGTTGGTAATTTTCTTCTACCCACTAGAGTAGTTGAAATGCATTTATTTAGGTGTTAGATACTCTGAGGTTTAAATTCAGCTGAGCACAGTGTACAGAGCAACCAACACAACCACTGTAAAATGTGATCAGTCCTCCCTGACCTGGTTCCACTTCTCCTTGGAGCTTAGTTCTGGAATTTCAAATTTGATCTCTTTTCTTGGATTAACAAGTCTCCATGCCCTTGAACTCCTGTAACCCACGTAAGAAATAACCAGTTTTCCTGGACCCTTATAGTAAGCAGTGCATTTTCACACTCATTCAGACTCTTAAGAAAAGAACAAAAACATTTTTAAATTGTAAAACATAGCATATATACAAAGAAAAGGAAGAAAAAAACAATAATTTTCAAAGTGTATTTCAACAAGCAATTACAGAGCAGATTTCAGAGTTTGTTGCAGGTTACCATTCCCCTATTTCAGATTTTTCCTTCAAGCTGCTCCAAAACACTGGAGGCTAAAAAAAATATCAATACGGTGATTCAGCAGTCATACTCATTTGTTAAATCCTATTCTCTCTGTTATAACTCTCCTTTTCCTTTGATCCTTCTGTCAATCCATAGGGATCTTTGGGCAATGCCCATTCCCACTTTTTCATGTTCATAGGGGGTGTTGACAATAAAGGATGGGGGGATATAATTTGTTGATAATCTTGGAAAGGTTGATCCCTCTGGGTTTCAGGATTTTCAGGCATAGGAACCGTCTGGAGGTTATAGAAAGCTAAGAAAATAAACTTAGTGCATGAACCTGTTATAGAGTCTTAATTAGACTGCGTGTTCTTAAGAGTTAACAGTAATGATGTTGGTTGGGATTTGGCAGACCATACAAATTAGTAATGTCTAGCTGAAGTTTGCATAAGAGTAGCATAAGATGTATCTGTGTATTACATTAGGCTATATCAGAATTAGGAGACCTTGTTCTTGTTCTGGGCTCCAGGAGTTTCAGGTTGTTTAAATGAGCTATCCAGTCAGGTTGATTTAGATTTAGATCAGTAGGTGAAGCTCTAGAATACATAACACTATCATCCTTGGCCTTGTTTTCTGATTTACCTTAGTCCCAACCAAATTGGCTTCGTTTTTATTTCCAATTGAAGCCTGACCTCTTTTTCAGTTACTTTAAAAGTTGTTGTAGGTAGCAGTGCTGACCTTCAGAGCTGCAGAACTCCAGTTCTGGGTCTCAGGTGTCACAGAGGTACCCAAAGTTCCAGGGAAATACTAGCTTATACACAAATAGCACAGCATCTCAGAATCTAGAATTACACTTACAACTACGGTCTAAGTATGACTTCTATTAGAGCTTACAGTGTAGACTCCAGTTTTCTTATAAGTATTTTCTGAATGGCACCATAGCATATTTGTTCTTTTGTTTCTGGCTTATTTTGTACAACGCATTGTCCCCAAGGTTCATTCAGTTCATTGCATGCCTCACAATGTCCTTCCTTTTTGTAGCTGCATAATATTCCATGATATATATACATATATATGTGTCACTGTTCCCGTTTTGGCTTCTCAGTCATTGAACCCTTCAGTCCCCTCCATCCATTTGGCATCATGGATAGTGTCCAAAATAAACAAACCATGTCTTACAGTGTCCTCACTTGGTTATACAATCAACAGCACTATCAATTTTAGACAATTTTCACAGGTCCAAAGAGACAAAGAACCAATAAACACAGCCTCACCTAATCAAATTAAAACTTCCCCTAATCTCTTGTCCCTACCTGTTCCTACCCCCAGTTATTCACCCCTGGTATTGCTGTGGTACTGTCGCTTCTCCTATAGGCCATAGCATGCAATTTCAGTGTTCCCCCATACCCCACTATTTTTGGCTCTTTGTATGAGATCAAACCTTTAAAGTTGTTCATGTTCTTAATCAGTGGGATACATGGTGCTATATAACCCCTTTCGATCATATTCATCTTCAATATGGCAATGTTACTTATAATGTCACTAATTAGTTACCATGACTTCTATCTGTTCCCTTACATTTGAGTTCAGCCTCACTGGGTAACCTTTCCCTTGTCTCTAGCTTCTGTGTACCTCTAAGTCTCCTATATTCTACAGTGTAAACCTCTGAGATTACCTTTACCTTCACTCTAATAGTGAGATCATACATTATCTATCCTTTTTGTCTGACTTATTTTACTCAGCCTCATGTCCTCCAGGTTCATCTATGTTGTCATATGCCTCGGGACCTCACTTTGTCTTATTGTTGCATAATATTCCATTGTATGTATATGCCACATTTTGTTTATCTACTCATCTGTTGATGGGCACTGGGATTATATTCATCTCTTGGCAATTGTGAATAGTGCTGCTATGACATCGGTGTGGAAATGTCTGTATATGTCACTGCTTTCAGCTTTTCTGGGTATATGCTTTGTATTGGTATTGCCAGGCCATAGGCAACTCAATATTTAGTTTTCTGAGGAATCGCCCAAATTGTCTTCCACAGTGGCTGTACCATTATACATTCCCATCAGCAGTGCATAAGTGTTCCAATTTCTCCACATCCTCTCCAACATTTGTAGTTTTTTGTTTATTTAATAGAAGCTATTGTAATAGTTGCAGGGCGATATCTCATTGTAGTCTTAATTTGCATTTCCCTATAGCTAATAAATATGAGCATCTCTTGATTTAGCCATTTGCATTTGCTCTGCAGAAAAGTGTCTATTCATATCCTTTGCCCATTTTATAATAGGGTTGTTTGTTTTTTGTTGTTGAGTTATGTAATTTCTTTTTATACATCTGACATTAAGCCTTTATCTGTTACGTGGTTTCCAAGTATTTTCTCCCAATCAATTGGCTGCCTCTTCACCTTTTTGACAAATTCCTTCGAGGTACAAAAGCTTTTGATTTTAAGGAGTTCCCATTTATCTATTGTTTTATTTTGTTGCTTGTGTTTGGGGTATAATAAGAAGCTATGTCCTATTACTAGGTTTTGAAGATGCTTCCCTGCATTTTCTTCTAGGAGTTTTAATGATACTTACTTTATATTTAGGTCTTTGATCTATTTTGAATTAATTTGAATTAATTCTATTTTGAATTAATTTCTCTATAGGATGTAAGGTAGGGCTCCTCTTTCATTCTTTTGGCTATTGAAATCCAGTTCTCCCATGCCCGTTTACTGAAAAGACTATTCTATCCCAGTTCAGTGGATTTGGGGGCCTTGTCAAAGATCAATTAATCATAGATTTGGTGGTCTATCTCCACACTCTCGATTTGATTCCATTAGTCAATACTTCTTTCTTTGTACCTATACCATGCTGTTTTGACCACTGTGGCTTTACAGTAAACTTTAAAGTCAGGAAGTGTTAGTCCTACTTCACTCTTCTTTTTTAGGATATCTTTAACTATTCGAGGTCTCTTTCCCTTCCAAATAAATTTTACAACTAGTTTTTCCAAGTCGTCAAAGTAGATAGTTGGAACTTTGATTGGAATTGTATTGAATCTGTAGATCAATTTGGGCAGAATTAACATCTTAATGACATTCACCCTTCCTATCCATGAACACGGAATGTCTTTCCGTCTATTTAGGTCTTTATTTCTTTTAGCGATGTTTTATACTTTTCTGTGTACAGGTCCTTGACACCACTGATTAAGCCTACTCCTAGATATTTGGTTCTTTTGGTTGCTATTTTGAATGGAGTTTTTTCTTAATTGTCTCCTTAGTTAGGTCATTATTTGTATATAAAAGCATTTTTGATTTTTGAACATAAATCTTGTATCCTGCCACTTTGCTGAATTTATTTATTAGCTCAAGGAGCTTTGTCATAGATTTCTCAGGGTTTTCCAAATGTAGGATCCATGTCATCTACAAATAATGAAAGTTCTACGTCTTCGTTTCCAATGTGGATGCCTTTTAGTTCTTTCTCTTGTCTAATCTCTCTAGCTAGAACTTGCTAGTGCTGTGTTGAATAATAGTGGTGACAATGGGCATCTTTGTCACATTCCCAATCTTAGGGGTAATGCTTTCAGTCTCACACCATTATGTATGATGCTAGCTGTGGCTTTTTCACATGTGCCCTTTATGACATTGAGGAAATTTCCTTCAATTCCTACCTTTTGAAGTGTTTTTTATCAGAAAAAAATGCTGAATTTTGTCAAATTCTTTTCAGCATCAATCGATAGGTTCATGTGATTTTTTTCCCTTTTGATTTGTTAATGTGCTGTATTACATTGATTGATTTGTGTTGAACCACCCTTTCATTCCTGGTATAAACCCCATTTGGTTATGATGTAGAGTTCTTTTAATGTGTCATTGGGTTCGATTTGCTAGTATTTTGTTGAGAATTTTTGCATCTGTGTTCATTAGGTAGATTGGTCTGTAGTATTCCTTTCTTGTAGCATCTTGATCTGGTTTTGGTATTAGAGTGATGTTACCTTCATCAAAATGAGTTAGGTAGAGTTTCTTTTATCTCAATTTTTGGAAGAGTTTGAGCAAAATTGTTGTTAGTTCTTTTTGGAATGTGTGATAAAATTCACTTGTGAAGCCATCTGGTCTTGGGCTTTTCTTTTTAGGAAGATTTTTGATGACTGATGAATCTCTTTCTCTTAATTGGTTTGTTAAGATCTTCTGTTTCTTTTCGAGTCAGTGTAAGTAGTTTGTCTCTTTCTAGGAATTTGTCCATTTCTTCTAAGTTGTCTAGTTTGTTGGAGTATAGTTGTTCATAGTATCCTCTTATGATTTTTAAAATTTCTCCAGGATCCATGGTAATGACCCCTCTCTCAGTTGTGATTTTGTTTATTTATGTCTTCTTTTTTTTTCTTTGCCAGCCTAACAAGGGGTCTATTAATTTTATTGATTTTCTCATTCTTTCTAATGCTTTTTTTGTTCTACAGTTCATTTATTTCTGCTTTAATCTTTGCTATTTCTCTACTGCTGTTTGTTTTGGGGTTAGTTTGGTGTTCTTTCTCTACTTTCTCCAGGTTAGCAGTTAAATCCTTGAATTTTGCTCATTCTTTTTTAATATAGGTATTTAGTTTGCAATAAGTTTTGCTCTTAGCACTGCCTCTGCCACATCCCATAAATTCTGATATGCTCTATTCTCATTTTCATTTGTCTCCAGGTATTTACTAGGTTCTCCAATTTTTCTTTGACCCACTGATCCTTTAAGAGTGTGTTTTTTAATCTCCATATATTTGTGATGGTTCTGGTGGTTGTTAATGTCCAGCTTCATTCTGTTCTCTGTTGCCAGAGAAAGTGCTTTGGATAATTTCAATTTTATTAAATTTATAAAGACCTGTTTTATGTCTCAGCATATGATCTATCCTTGAGAATGTTCCATGAGCACTAGAAAAGAATGTATATCGTGGTATTTGGGAGTATAATGATTTATATATGTCTATTTGGTCTAACTCCTTTATCACATTGTTTAGGTTCTCTATTTCCTTGTTGATCCTCTGTCTGGTTGTCCTGGTTACAGAGGGGAGCAGTGTATTGAAATCTCCCACTATCATTGTTGCAGCGCCTATTGTTTTCTTCTGCTTTGCCAGTGTTTGCCTCCTGTAATTTGGAACTCCTTGATTGGGAGCGTAAACATTTACCGTTGTTATTTCTTCTTGGTGGATTATCCCTTTTATTAATATGTAGTATTCTTCTTTGTCTTTTATGACGTCTTTACATTTAGAGTCTATTTTATTTGATGTTAGTATAGCTACTCCTACTTTGTTTTGGTGATGGCTTGCATAGAACATCTTTTTCCATCCTTTCACTTTCAATCTATTTGTATCCTTGGGTCTAAGATGCATCTATTGTAAACAGAGTATAGATGTATCATATTTTAAAATCTATTCTGACAGTCTGTATCTTTTAATTGGTGAGTTTAGTCTATTAATGTTCAACTATAATAGCAGTTCTTAAATTTACCATCTAATCCTTTCATTTTTACTTATCACACCTATATAATCTTTTCCCTTTCTCTCTCTCTCTCTCTCTCTTTTTTTTTTGGCATGAGCAGGCTCTGAGAATAGAACCTGAGTCTCCGGCATCTTTCTCTGTTTTTATCCTTTAAATTACCCTTACTGATACTCTTCAATTCTGTGAGCCCTCTTCCAGACCTCCCCCTCCTGTCTTTTTTTTTTTTTTTTTCGCCAACAGAACTCTCTTGAGTATTTCTTGTAGGGCAGTTCTCTTGTTGACTAGTTCTCTTAGTCTTTGTCTTTGAAAATTTTAATCTCTCCCTCCATTTTGAAGGAGGATAAAGAATTCTTGTCTGGAAGCCTTTCCTGTTCACTATCTGTAATATATCATACCATTGCCTTCTTGCTTCTGTGGTACCTGTTAAGTAGTCCCATCTCAGTCTTATGTGGTTTCCCTTCTATGTAGTAGATCACTTTTCTCATGCTGCTTTCAGGACTTCCTGCTTCAACATTTGACAGTGATTAGTATGTGTCTTAGAGTAGGCATATTTGGATTTATTCTATTTGGTGTACGTTGGTCCTCTTTGATTTGCATATTTGTGTCCTTTATAAGGGTTGGGAGGTTTTCTCCAATTATCTCTTCAACTGACCTTCCCAGCCCTTTGTTCTTCTCTTCTCCTTCTCCTACACCAATGGTTCTTTTTTTTTAATTTTTTTTTTTACATTTAAAAAGTTAAACCCATATTTATTTCCTAGCACTGTTAAACATTACGCAAAACATTCAAGTGGCAAGTAATTATAATGCAAGCCCTTGCAAGGCAATCCAAATTTATTGAACTACTGATGCTAAGTTATACAAAATTGCACCACTTTAATTAAGGCTTTTAGTTTACATTTGGCCACCTCCAAGTAGTTGTAACATTAGGTTGTTCAATTTAAATACTGTGGCTCCCTGTTGGATAGACATACAATCTTTATACCCAAACATTAATGCATACAAAGCAACAAGGCATTGTTAAATAAAACAGCAATAGTTATTGCAAATTAGGCCTTGTGACCAATTACACATGATTAAAATTACTTCCCACATCCACAGTACTCATCCACCATTTAACATCTCAACCAAAACGTTACACATGTGAAACAATCACTAACAGGCAAAAATACTAAACCTGTATATTTGGTATTGCAAATACACTTATGCATGAGCAAGCGAGGGATTCACAGTGAGAATCTGCAGCTGCAGAAGCCTGAAAATGATTTACAAAAAATTGTTAAATCATTAAAAAATTGTTTGAAAATATACACTTCTTGTTGTAGACCCCCACTGTACACGCAACTATAAACATTGTTCCCTATGTAAACAAAAAAGGAAACATATAATAAGAGATTTGAAAAGTCTGGACATTTCCTTCCCAACAGATATTAAAGGCAATGTCTTTAATCTGAGACATTTTACTGAAAGGACTATCATATTTTAAATTTATAAAACCTCCACAGGTTTTTCAAAAATTAAAAAAATTATATAGCTGCGTTAATCAAAAGCCCTTATTTTGTACAATACAATGATAATGACCTTGAATTTCTTAAAAAAAATTACAATAAGCTACAAGGATCAAAGAAGCGAAGTTATCTGGAGTAGTCTATATAGGAGCTCTTTGGACTTTCTTTTATTAAGCTAAAATAGTGGTGCTTTTAGGATTTACATTATTGTGCTCTCCAATACAAAGTTTATGGGGTGTGTTAAAGTATACAGGACACCATTTTCATACATGTGCAGCATTGGTGGATGAAGAATGTCTCTTAATAAGCAGTAATACTGGATGTAGCCTCTGGTTTTACCAGTTGCATACCCTAGGACTGTTATATAAGTAAAAATCTCTCTTGTGATACTGGAAAGTGTTTAGAATGTGCAAACTGATGCAGTAGCTGTCATCTGCCTCTTCAGGGGTACCACCACAGGAAAGTCCATTTAAGATGTTGGTAGGTTTAACAAAGTTGGAATGCTGGCACTGTTGAATTGGGCAACAGTTCTTCAGACCTGGCTCAGAGCTACAATGCATTTAGTATATTAAAGCAGCTGACGTGATGTCTTTTTGTGAGCCTTCCCAGGCACTGGAGTTTTTCTGTTAATTTGCCGTACTAGGTCATAAAAGATCTCATTAACATTAATTTTTGATTTTGCAGAAGATTCTAAGAATGCACAGTTGTTCCACTGTCTTGCTAGATTTTGACCTTGCTCCTTTCCTACAACTCTTTCGTCCTCCAAGTCACACTTATTACCAACCAGAATCATTGGAACATCATCAGTGTCTTTTACTCGAAGAATCTGTTCTCTCAGATCTTGTAAATCATTAAATGTGGATTGTGCTGTGATGGAATAAGCTAATGCAAAGCCTTGTCCATTTTTCATGTACAAATCCCTCATTGCCATAAAGTGTTCTGTTCCTGCAGTATCCAAGATTTCGAGCATACACTGTTGTGCATCTACTTCAACTTGCTTTCTATAAGAATCTTCTATTGTAGGATCATATTTTTCAACAAAAATTCCTTGAACAAACTGCACGGTCAGAGCAGACTTCCCAGCACCTCCTGAGCCAAGAATGACTAGCTTATACTCACTCATGGTATGAAGTTGTTGTGAAAATCTAGTACCTCTCGCGCTGTCACTGGTCCGCACAGCCGGTGTCTCCTCGCGCCTTGTGCTCTCTCCGGGTCGCTGCTCCCGGCACCATGGCTGTACTGCCAATACCGCTACACTCCGACTGGTTACACGCCTGACAGCAATGATTGTTTTATTTGTGTGCCTTTGTTGTCTACCAATTCCCTGAGATCTAGTTCCGTTTTTCCCATCTTTCTGGCCATTTGTTCCTTTGTGTGCTCTAATTCAATTGTTCTGTATTCTATCTCACTTGTTCATCCTTCCACTTCTTAAAGTCTGCTATCATGTGTTTCTAGTTTATTTCTACTTTGGTCTACAGTGTCTTTCATCTCTGTGAGATCTACTCTTTTTCTATTTATTCTTTCAAATTATTCTTTATGATCTTCTAGTGCCTTTTTGATATCCTTGATTTCTTTATAAATATCTTTGAGTAATTTCATATTCTGTGTCCCCTCCAGTGTTTTGATTTGGTCATTTAGCTAGGCCATTTCTGCCTGGATTGTCATGTGCTTTATGATATCCTGTTCAGTTCAGGGCATTTGATTATTTTAGAAAGGTTATTTTGCAAGTTGATTTCCTTTACTCTTCTAAAGTCTTGTATGTATTTGGGTTGCATTGAAGATCCCCTTTTGCACTTGGATTGCCTGTCAACCCAATGCCCAGATCTCACGTAGCAGGTGTAGTTTTACTTGGGGATCTATGAGAAGCTAGGCAGAAAAAATGCACAGGTTCAACTCTTAGCCTATGAACAACAATAACAAAAAATAATAAAGAGAGACGGCAGCAAGTGGCTCTGCCGGCCTCTTTGGCCCGCCCCTTCATCCGTGCATGCCCGAGATCCCTGGGCCTTCTTGGGTAAAGGGGAATGGGACCAGGCCCTCATGAATCTCCCTTGTCTGTCGGCCATCAGATCAGCTCTGCTGTAGTTGGTACTTAACCAGAAATGCTAAAAGATGTGAGCATTGGTGGGTGCCTAGGAGAAGACTGAGAATCTATTCTGGGAGCCGCAGAGGATGGGGATTGGGTTTGCCCTTCCCTCACCCCCCTTCTTCCCAGAGTCAGCTTTCTGCCTTATTACCTTCTCTGTTTTTTTTTCACGAGACTTCAGAATATGTGCCATGGAAATCTCGGACATTGGCATGCTGCTTCCAGAGCAATAATAGTGCCCCGTGAGGGATCAATCAGTGAGTCCTGCTAAGATGTGATGTGGGTCCCTGACCATCACAAGGGACTGGGAGTGCTGCTGGCAGTGTTTCCTGAGTGCTCGGCTATGGACGTGTCCTTCTCCCAACAGCTCTCATTGAAGGAGGGTCCCTGACACAGCTCACTGTGTCATCCAGACAGATCACCCCAAGAGCGCTGGGGTGTTGCCGGATTGATAGACATGAAGTGATAACCGAGAGAGGCTTCCCTACACTCACCATTCATTTGCTTCTTAATTATTTATTGAGCCAAAGCCATGTTCCAAGCCCTGTGCTACCTGCTGGAGACACAGCAGAAAACAAGAAGGACCCAGCCAGATCACATCAGGGAGATGGGCAGGAAGGCCAGTTGCTGTTTACAGCTGTGTAAAGTGCTGTAAAGGAAAAGCAGAGTTGGTAATGAGAGAAACTTTACCCTGGCTGGTGCTGGCAGTGAGGGGAAGCCTCTCTGTAGTGTAATTATCTGCTTCCTGCAGCAGGCAGCTGCTGGGTGTGGATCTTGGCAGAACGCGGGAACCTAAGGCAGGTTTCAGCAACGCTTTCCATGAAATGGAGTGCAGGGTAGGAGGAGCCTTCCCCTCCCTCCCTCCCTGGCTAGAGTCAGGGTGCTGGAACTGTTTACCTGGGGAGCCCCTTCCCATTGGCACACCCTTGGACGCTGGGTAGCACTTTTACCCAGCACCTTGTAGTGTCATTGGGGTGACAGCAGAAATGCCCCAGTTTAAAGTTGAATTAGATTTCCTCGCTGAGGATTATGGGAAGATGGTGGAGTAGGAAGCTCCAGGCATCAGTCCCTCCATTAAAACAACAATTGAACTGGAAGGAACTATCTGATTCAACTGTTTTGAAACTCAGCTGTCTACTGGAACACTGTGTAGCATCCAGGGAAGAGCTGGAGAAAGAGGCTGGTAAGCTGTGGTAAATATCAGTGAATTCCCGCTCTCTGCAGTGGCTACTGTCCCCCACCCCCAGGCTCATGGCAGGCAGCAGTGGAGGCTGCAGCCTGGATTCTTGGGGTAGCTTGCTGGTACCAGAGTGGGTTATAAGGACCTAGTCCTCCACATCTGGGTGTGGGTGGTTTGATTGCTGATCACTGTTTTTGATCAACTCCTTCAGATCACTGGAGGGCCAGCTCTGAGGGCAGCCATTGTTCCAACACCCCTCAGGGAAAAGCAGCAGAGGAGACTTAAAGAGGCAGTTCATTCTTTTTTTCCCCTCTTTTTTCATTCCCTATTTGAGAGCAAAAGTTGTTTGGAAAAGGCACAAATTGATGGCTCCAGCCGTCCCACCAGCACCACCACCACCACCACCAAAAACTACAACTTTAATAAAACCTAGCAAGTCAAAAGGAGTGGGAGAACTAGATTTCCAGGGTTATAATAACATAATGCTCAGAAAACCCAGTTCTCAGCAAAAGAATTATAAAACACACAAAGAAATGAGAAAGTATGGTACATTCACAGGACAAAAGGAACTTGCCAGAAGCCATTCCTGGGGCGTCATTGTTCTAGTTTGCTGTCTGCCAGAATGTAATATGCCAGAAACAGAATGGCTTTTAAAAAGGGGGATTTAATAGGTTGCTAGTTTACAGTTCTAAGGCCAAGAAAATGTCCCAATTAAAGCAAGTCTGTAGAAATGGCCAATCTAAGGCATTCAGGGAAAGATACTGTGGTTCAAGAAGGCCAGTGAAGTTCAGGGCTTCTTTCTCAAGTGGAAGGCACATGGCGAACACAGTCAGGGTTCCTCTCTCATCTGGAAGGGCACATGGCGAACATGGCGTCATCTGCTAGCTTCTTCTCCTGGCTTCCTGTTTCAAGAAGCTCCCCAGGAGGCATTTTCCTTCTTCATCTCCAAAGGCTAGTGGACTCTGCTTCTCGTGGCTATGTCGTTCTGCTCTGCTCTCTCTGAATCTCCTTCTCCAAAATGTTTCCTCCTTTATAGGACTCCAGAAATTTATCAGGACCCACGTCGTCACCTAATCCAGCTTCGCTACCACTCTTAAATCACATCTCCAGGGAGATGATAGTTTCAAACATACAGTATTGAATAGGGATTATTCTGTCTTTCCGAAATGGGATTTTGATTAAAACATGGCTTTTCTAGGGGGACATAGATCCTTTCAAACCAGCACAGTCATTGAATTTGCTTGTCATAGATTTTAAATTAATTATCTTAAATATGTCCAGTGAACTAAGGGAATCCATATACAAAGAACTACAGGAAATTAGGAAAACATTTTCTAAATAAAACTAAGAAATGGAAATTATCAAAAGGAGCCAAATGGAAATTTTGGAGCTGTCAATACCGTAATTGAAGTGAAAGACTCTTTAGACAGACTCAATAGCAGATCTGAATCGGCAGAAGAAAGGAAGACTGAACTTGAAGACAAGGCAATTGAAATTATCCAGTATAAATAGCAGAAATAAAAGATAATGAAGAAAAATGGACAGAACCCGAGAGACCTGTAAAACACCGTTAAGCATACCAACATACACTTTATGAGAGTCCCAGAAAGACAAGAGAGAGAGAAAAGGGGAGAAAAGGTATTTAAAGAAATAATGGCTGAGTTGGATTGTATGATGTGTGAATAAAACTGTTTTAAAATGAAAAAAAAAAAAAGAACGGCTGAAAATTTCTCCAGTCTGATGAAAGATGAATATATACATCCAGGAAGCTCAACAAAGTCCAAAAAGGACTGACTCTAAGATATGTACACCAAGACTCATTATAGCAAAATTATTAAAACCAGAGATAAAGAGAGAATTTTGAAAGCAGCAAGGGAAAAGTGACTTGTCACATGCAAAGGATCCCCAATAAGATTAACAGTGAATTTCTTATAGGAAACCAGGAGGCCAGAAGACAATAGGATGGCATATTTAAAGTCCTTAAAGAAAAAAACCCGTTGACTTAGAATTCTGTATCTGGTAAAATTATCTTTCACAAATGAAGGAGAAATTAAAACATATACAGATAAACAAAAGCTGATAGAGTTCATTACCAAAACCTGCCCTAAAAGCAGTGCTGAAGGGAGTTCTTATGGCAGTGACTCAAAGCCATAAGAAGAAATAAAGAACATGATTAAAGATAACTACATAGATAAATATAAAATCTTATATTACTGTATTTTTTATTTGTAACTGCTCCCTTCTCTACCCATGTGACTTGGACAAATGTGTAGCCTAACATTTTAAATCTATTAATGGGCATACAAAGTATAAAGATGAAATTTGAAATAACAATATAAAGAAGATAAACAGAGAGATCTATAGTAGTAGAGAATTTGTATACTACTGAAACTAGGTTAGTTCTACTGGAACCAGGTTGTTGTTACTATAAGATGTTACTTGTAATTACAAAGGTAACCACTAAGAAAATAATTTAAAAATATAGGGAAAAGTAAAGAAGAAAGGAATCAAAATGGTACACTACAAAACAGTAACTAAATACAAAAAACAAAAAGGCAGTAAAGGAATAAATGAGGAACAAAAAAAAAAATTCAAGACATACAGAAAACAAATAACTAACTGACAGAAGTAAATCCTTATGTGTCAATGGATTAAACTCCCCTATTAAAAGGCAGAGATTGAGAGTTCTGGGAAGATGGCAGAATACAGTATGTGGGGTTCACCCCTGCTTCAAGGAACAGCTACAGAAGGGGCAGGAGGACAGATGAGATGATGATTCCGGAGTGTAAGTGACCTGGGAGAGTCTTCTGCACCACATAGGGAGGTCCTGGTTGCAGAAGCTGAGGAACTGAGAAGCAGAGAACTGGAGACTGTCTGGCTGGTGAAAACAGCCTAACACGAAAGCTCAGAGCCCTCAGGAGTGCATGGATGGGAAGACTGGATCTAGGAAGTAGGCCAAACCACATTCCTTGGACACACTACCCTCACTGGTGCAGCCCTGCAACCTGCGACTCACCCCTTACCCTAGGCACCTGAACCCTATCACCCATCTCTCTTCCCTGCACTCCAAGCACCCCACCCCACCAAGTCCCCACATGCACGCCCACCCCACACCCCCACCCCAAGTGTGCATGCACCAACCCACCTCTCCTGCAAAAGTGCAGTCTGCCCCCTCCACCCCTCCCTGCCCCTCGCCGGCACAAAAAGACTGTGGGCACTTACCTCAAAACCCAGACTACACCCGCCCCCAGCCCATACAGTTGTGCCACCCCAGCCTGCACCCACTGAGCTCTGTGCATGTGCACATCAGTTTATGGCCCTCCCAGATCTGCGCATGCGCATGGCCCCCAGTCTCGTACCCCCCCAGCTCTGGACAAGTGCTGATCTGCACAGGTGGGCCACAGCTGCCCCCAGCCCATGTAGGTACAACACTGACCCACTGCCCTGAGCTCTGCACATGCACACAAAGGGCCCTGCACCCTAGACCAGTGCATACCAGGGCCCTGCGCCTTAGACCTGTGTACCTGTACAGCTACATCCTCCCCACCAGCTGGGCGTCCACGCTCACAGGTACCAGCCTAGCATCCCCAACCTGTGCCTTTACCTGCACTGCAACACATTACCACACTGTTGTACCCTGCCCTGCATCCTGCATCCTCCTCCACATCCATCACACAAATATAAGGCTTTAGACTACTGATGGGAATCAACTTCCAAAGTAAACCAATCAAGATATTTACATGCCAAGAAGACAACAGAGGATCATTAAGCATATCATGTTGCAGACAGATATAGGCCAGCCTAATGACCAAATTAAAATACCAGAGGAGACACAGACATTAGAATAACTAATCAAAGATGTTCATATAGCTCTACTAAATAAAATAAATGGGATGGCTAATGATAAAAAGGAGATCAAGAAGACACTAGAAGATCAAGAGGAATTTGAAAGAATAAATTGAAAAATAGCAGATATCACAGCGATTTTGTCTGCAGATCAGATAAAAAGCATACTAGAAACATACAACAGCAGATTTGAAGAGGCAGAAGAAAAAATAAGCAAACTAGAGTACAGGACAACTGATTTCAAACACTCAAAACAGCAAATAGCAAAAAAGATGGAAAAATTTGAATTGGATCTCAGGGAAATGATGGACAAAACAAAGCACACAAATATAAGAATCATTGGTGTCCCAGAAGGAGAAGAGAAAAGGGCTGGGAAGATTAGTTGAGGACATAATGGGGGAAAACTTCCCAGCCCTTATAAAGGACATAAATATGCCAGTCAAAGAAGCTCAATGAACTCCAAATAGAATAAATCCAAATAGGCCTTCCTCAAAACACATGCTAATCAGTTTGTCAAATGTGGAAGAGAAGTAGAAAATCCTAAAAGCAACAAGAGAAAAACAATCTACTATGTACAAGGGTAAGCACATAAGACTGAGTTCAGAGTACTCAGCTGGCACTATGGAGGCAAGAAGGCAATGGTATGATATATTTAAAATCCTGAAAGAAAAGGACTTCCAGCCAAGAATTCTGTACCCAGCCAGATTACCCTTCAAAACTGAGGGAGAGATTAAAATTTTCACAGACAAACAGGTTCTGAAAGAATTTGTCAGCAAGAGACTGGTTGTACAAGAAATACTAAAGGGAGTTCTGCCAGTTGAAAAAAGAAAAAAGAAAGGAGAGGGAGGTCTGGAGGAAGACACAGAATTGAAGAGTACCAGTAAGGGTAACTTAAAGGTTAAAAAGAGAAAGAGGGAAAAGACTATTTAGATCTGACAAATAAAATCCAAAAGATAAGGTGATAGACAGGAAATGCCTTTTCAGTAATAACTTTGAATGTAAATGCACTAAACTTACCAATTAAAAGATACATTGGCAAAATGGATTCAGAAGTATAATCCAACTATATGCTGCTTACAAGAGACTCATGTTAGACACAAGGATACAAATAGATTGAAAGTTAAAGGATGGAAAAGATGTTCCATGCAAGTTGTAACCAAAGAAAGCAGGAGTAGCTATACTAATACCAGACAAAGTAGACTTTAAATGTAAATCATCATAAGAGACAAAGAAGGACACTGTATATTAATAAAAGGGACAGTTCACCAAGAAGAAATAACAATCATGCATGTTTATGCTCCCAATGAAGGAGCTCCAAAATACATGAGACAGACATTGTCAAAACTGAAGGGAGCTATAGATGTTTCAATGATAATGGTAGGAGATTTCAATATACCACTCCCCTCTATCGATAGA
Organism: Tamandua tetradactyla; assembly: GCF_023851605.1. Taxonomy (NCBI): domain Eukaryota; kingdom Metazoa; phylum Chordata; class Mammalia; order Pilosa; family Myrmecophagidae; genus Tamandua; species Tamandua tetradactyla. The sequence continues at coordinate 7,473,463 of NC_135335.1, forward strand.
GCAACCAGACAGAAGATCAACAGGGAAGATCAACAAGCAAATAACTTGATAAATGAATTAGACCTAATAGACATATACAGGTCATTATACCCCAAAACATCAGAATATACATTCTTCTCGAGTGCTCATGGAACATTCTCCGGGATAGATCATATGCAGGAGCACAAAACAGGTCTTTACACATTTAGAAACCTTGAAATTATTTAAAGCACTTTCTCTGATCACAATGAAGTGAACCTGGATATCAATAACCATCAAAGAATGAGAGCTTTCACAAATATATAGAGATGAAATAACCCACTCTTAAACAACCAGTGGGTGAAAGAAGAAATTGCTAGAGAAATCAGTAGCTATCTGGAGATGAATGAAAACAAAAATACAACATATCAGAACTTATGGGATGCGGCAAAGGCTGTGCTGAGAGGGAAATTTATTACCCTAAAAACCTATATTAAAAAACAAGAAAGGGTGGTGTGACAATGGCTCAGTGGCAGGTTTCTCACCTGTCATGCCAGAGACCTGGATTTGATTACTGGTGCCTGCCCATGGGAAAAAAAAAAAACAAAAAACCAAGAGCAAAAATCAAAGACCTAACTGTTCACCTGGAGGAACTTGAGAAAGAACAGCAAACTAAGACCAAAGCAAATTGAAGAAGAGAAATAACAAAGATTAAAGCAGAGTTAAATGAATAGGAGAACAAAAGAACAATGGAAAGAATCAGTAAAACCAACAGTTGGTTCCTTGAGAAAATCAATAAAATTGATGGGCCACTAGCAAGACTGACAAAAAAGGAGAGAGGATGCAGATAAACAAAATCAGAAATGAGAGGGGGTTGCATTATCACAGACCCTGGAAAACTAAAAGAAATCATAAGCGCATTCTACGAACAAACTTATATGCCAACAAACTAGACAGCTTACATGAAATGGACAAATTCCTGGAAACACACAAACAAGCTACACTGACTCAGGAAGACATAGAAGATCTCAACAAACCAAGCACAAGTAAGGTGATTTAATTAGTCATAAAAAATCTTCCTACAAAGAAAAGCCCAGGGTCAGAGTCACAGGGGAATTTTATGAAACATTCCAAAAAGAACTAACATGAATCCTGCTCAAAAACTTTTCCAAAAAACTGAGGAAAAAGGAACACTACCTAACTCATTTTATGATGGTAATATCATTTTAATACCTAAAACTGGATAAAGATGCTATAAGAAAGGAAAACTACAGGCCAAGGTCCGTAATGAACACAGATGCAAAAATTCTTAACAAAATACTAGCAAATCGAATCCAACAACACATTAGAAGAATTATACACCACAACCAAGTGGGGTTTATACCAGGAATGCAAGATGGTTCAACACAAGAAAATACAATTACTGTAATACAGCACATTAACAAATTGAAAGGGAAAAATCACAAGATCTTGATTGATGCTGAAAAAGCATCCCACAAAATTCAACATCCTTTTCTGATAAAAATACTTCAGAAGATAGGAATCAAAGGTAACTTCCTCAATATGATAAAAGGCATATATGAAAAACCGATAGCCAGCATTGCACTTAGTGGTGAGAGACTGAAATCTTTCTCCCTAAGATCAGGAACGAGACAAAGATGCCCTCTGTCACCACTGTAATTCAACATTGTATTAGAAGTTCTAGCTAGAGCAGTCAAGCAGGAAAAAGAAATAAATGGCAAAAGGTAGAGATTGATAGATTGGATGAAAAAGCATGATCCATCTATATGCTTTCTACAAGACACTCACTTTAGACACAAAACTATAAAGAGGTGCAAAGTAAAAGGGTGGAAAAAGAAAGGTAGAAGGTAAAAGGGTAGAAAAAGATTTTCCATGCAAACAGTAATCAAAAGAGAGCTGCAGTGCCTATATTATTGTCACGCAAAAGAGAATTTAAGTAAAAAAATATTACAAGAGACAAAGAAGAATAATACGTATTGATAAAGTTTCAGTTCAGCAAGAAGATATAATAATTATAAAAATATATGCACCTCACAACAGAGCCCCCAAATATACACGAATTAAAGGGAGAAATAGATCTACGATACTAGTTGGAGACTTCAATCACCATTTTTATTAATTGATAGAACATCCTAACAGAAGACCTAAATGAAATGAAAAGACATCCTGTGTTCATGGATTGGAAGAATTAATATTGTTAAGAAGTCAGTTTTATCTAAAGCAATCTACAAGTCCAATGCTGCAATCCCTGTAAAAATTCCAGGAGCCTTTTTGCAGAAATGGAAAAGCCAATCCTCAAAATTCATATGGAATTGCAAGAGGCCCTGAAAAGCCAAAACAGTCTTGAAAAATAAGCACAAAGTTGGAGGACTCACACTCTACTTTCCAATTTCAAAACTTGCTACAAAGCTATAATGATTAAAATGGAGTGGTACTGGCATGAGGATAGACTGATGGAGTAGAATTGAGAGTTCAGGGGTAAGTCCACACATCTATGGCCAGTTGATATTCATTCAAAAGAATGAATGTGGACCCCTGCTTCTCACCATGAACAAAAATGAACTAAAAAAATGGATCAATAACCTAAATATAAGCGCTAATACTATAAACCTCTTGTAAGAAAACATAGGCAGGTATCTTCAGGACCTTGTAGCAGGCAATAGATTTTTAGATTTTATACCAGAAGCACATGGAAGAAAAATAAAAAATAGGTATAAGGGACTTTTCAAAATCAAAAACTTTTATATATCAAAGGACATTAGCAAGAAAGTGAAAAGACAACCTACAGAATGGGAGAACATATTTGGAAACCATATATTTGATAAGGGTTTAATATCCAGAATACATACAGAGCCCCTGCAACTAAACAACAAAAAGACAACTCAGAAAATTTGGCGAAGGGGTTGAATAGGCATCTCTCCCAAGAAGATATTCAGCCAAGACATATATGAAAACATGCTCAACATCATTAGTCATTAAAGAAATACAAATTAAAACTAGGAGATACCACTTTGCATCCACTTAGAGAGCTATTGTTCAAAAAATCGAAATACCAAGTATTGGAGAAAATGTGGTAAAATAGGAACTCTTGTACAGTGTAGAATGGTGCAGCCACTGTGGAAAACTGGTGGTTTCTCAAAAAGTTAAACCTGGAATTATAGTATGACCTGACAATTCTATTCCTAGGTATATACCCCCAAAAGTTGAATGCTGGAATTTGGACAGATGTTTGTACACCAGTGTTCACCTCAGCATTAGCCACAGTAGCAAAAAGGTGGAAGCAACCTGAGTGCTCAGCAGATGAATAGAGAAATCAAATGTGTATGGTCTGTCTATACAGTGGAATTTTATTCAGCCATAAAAAGAAGTGGAGTGCTGTACATGCTGGTATGTCGATGAACCTTGAAGAACTAATGTTGAGTGAAACCAACTAAACACAAAAGGAGAAATATTGTCTGATTTATTTTCTATGAAATACTTAGACTAAGCATGTTTGTAGAGACAGAAAGCAGATTGGTGTTAGCAGGGTTTGGGGGCGGGGGAATTGGGGACTTGCTGTTAAATGAATGAGTTTTGGTTTGGGATGATACAAATAGCCTGCAAGTAAATAGTGGAGAAAGTTCCCCAGTATTGTCAATATACTTAATATCAAAGAATTGTCCACTTAAAGTGGTTAAAATGATTTTTATGTTCTATATATTATACCACAATTAAAAGTGAAAAATTTTTTTCAAAACTACAATTTGTTGAATTTTAATGTACTATTAAAGAAGAGTGCCTGCAAGGATCTGATTGGCCCTCTCTTTTCAAACTACATATCTGTCAGATTTTCTTCATGTATTTTCACCAAAATAATCTATTACAATAGATTGAATGCAGACATTAAAGAGAGTTGTAAAAATGTAAAACAACACCATTCTTCTTGCTAAATGTTTTTGTTTTGGAGAATATAGCTATTTTTTACAAAAATGTTTATTCATGTTAACTTGTAATGGATTTATAATTATCTTAAAATAAATTTATAAATGCAACTTAAACATTTTTTTAAATGTGTAATTAAATGCTTTCTCATCTGGCAGTGGTTTATCAGTTTGTGAATTATCTGGACTTGTTCTTTCCTCATATTTGTTGAGCATTTATTGTGGGTCAGCTAACTCCTTCCCTAAGTAGTCCAAGAACAGTCTTGGAACCTCTTAACCTGTTGACTTTACTGAGAGAGATAAGGTGTGAAATTTAAAACAAGTCACTTTGGTACCCACTAGGAGATCTGGTAGAAGAGACTGACGATAGTGATAGAGATTGGCAGTTTAAGGAGTGTTTCGGTTGTCTGAGAGTCTTAATTGCTGAGGTGACTTGAAAGCCCCAGATAATGGGAAACAAGAAGTACCGGGGCTCTGAGTTCCTAGCTCACTTCCTTGAAGACAACCTTCCTAACCCTCCAAGCCCACGATCGCGGCTGCGTCCTCAAGGCCAGAAACACTCTTAGGCGCACACTCTGGGCCTCAGTGCACCTCCACACTTCGAGATGCTTTGCTCAAACTGTTCTAAGCCTCCCTCCACTGCCTGGGACCAGCTGGGGCCTGCAGTGCCATCCTGGCCTGGTGGTCAACCCCTGACTGGGACCTGCGCCAACCCCTTGGGGTGCTATCCAGGCAGGTGTTCTGAGGAGCTCTGGGGCTGGCTCCTATGGGGTTGTCCTGGGGCCCCACATCCAGGCCCCATTCCCAGAGCGTATCCCCGCTGGTCAGTGCAGTATTTCTTTTGCTGGATCACTTGAGTTTGGGCTGCTCGAGTGGTGCTGACCTACTAATTTTGAGTGACTCAGGTTTTTAATATAGATATTTTCCTGAGGCCTTACACATCCCAGGGGTGGCTGTATCCAGAGGGGTTACATTGGACCCTCAGGCTTTGCTTAGGAACCTGAGCCTGGCACAGAAAAGAGGATAAAGGGCAATTGTTTGTTCCTGGGTCCTGAATGGCACTTTGTTTTCTGCCTTCTGCTGCTGGGGCTAAGCCGCTTTACTTCTGCTGCATTGTAACAGCCTAGTCTCCAAAGAGAAAGCCATTCCCACCCTGGCCCATTCACATTGTCCTCCTGAATATCCCGGGGAGGCAGGGTTTTGAGCCTCCCCCCTGGGTCTTGTGTTGGTGAGTGCTGAGATAAGGGGCTCTCCCTCCCAAGAGACCTTGGCTATGGGAGAAAAACTCCTTGTTAAAATTGAACTACGGGGCTGCTTGGCAGGAATCTAGGCAAGCTCTGAATTGGTAGGAAGAGAATGTGATGGGAATGCAGAGAATTGGTGGGAAACCACCTCTCTCTTACCACCCCTCCCACCCCAGGTTGAGCGGAGGCTGGGGGCAAAAGGGCAAAGGAAGGAGATGATAATATTTGCTGCTCTGGTGTTTGCTCCCTTTTCCCTTTTGCCTTCTTTTTCTCCTTCCTTAACACCACACGCTCAGCACCTAGTCCTTTGGTGTGGAGACAGGAAAATAGCCCCAAGGGTTGAAGGAGCTAGGGTAGTTTGTGCTGAGGCCAAAGGAATAGCATTGTGGCATGGGGGTGGAAATCAAACAACCGGAGGGCTTGATTGTTAGACTTGGAGACTGCAGGAAGCAATCTCTTCGTCTGTCAGCCCTCCCATCCTGACTCAGACCAGGAGTCTCACCATCTTCTCTACTCACTCTTGTCTTATGTCCAAAATGAAGGAAGCTATTTTGTGGTGTTGTTTTAAACAGGATGTGCCTTCTCCCTGTCCAGCAAGGAGGGCCTGCCTAAGCCAGTGATTCTCACCCTTGTGGGTCCTCAAGCCCATTTTAAGGGGATCCGTGAGTTAAAATGATTTCTACAAGAATGTTAAGATGTTATTTGCCTTCTCCCCTGTGTTGGCATTTGTAGTGACGATGCAGAAGTAGGGGCAGGCAGAACTGCTGGCAGTGACCAGAGCAGTGACCCCGAGTTCTTTGGTAGTCGCAAAGTTCCACATCTCCACAACAAATGCCAGCTTCTACATCAGTGTTCATTGCAGAATTATTCACAACAGCCAAAAGGTGGGAGCAACCAAAGTGTCCCTCAGCGGAAGAATGGTTGCGCAAAATGTGGGACACATCCGCACAATGGGAAGTTATTCAGCCATGAAAAGGTGTGAAGTACTGATAGGCACAGGGACATGGGTGAACCTTGAAAACATTATGCCGAGTGAAAGAAGCCAGACACAAAAGGCCCACACAGAGTGCGATCCCACTTCTATGAAAGATCTAGAATAGGCAAATTCATGGAGACAGAAAGTAGATTAGAGGTTACCATAGGCTGTGGGGAGGAGGGAATGGGAGTTATTGCTTAATAAGTAAAGAATTTCTGATTGGGATGATGGCAAGTTTTGGAAATAGATAATGATGATGGTTGGGAAACATCGTGAATGTAATTAATACCACTTAAAATAGTTGAAATGACAAAATTTATGTTGTATGTATTTATCACAATTTAAAAATCTTTTAAAATTCTCCAGCTTTATGAATGTTCTTGAGGAAGCAGTACAAATTATTACTTTTATTAAGTCTACACTTGTGTACATGACTTTTTCGTATTTTATGATGAAACAGGAATAAACATGCCACATACTGTCTCAAGGAGAAGCTTTGGAGGGATTATTTGAGTTGTGAGCTGAATTAGCTGGGGTTTTCGTCCCTCCAGGGAACACCATGTTAACTGAAAAGAACAACTGACAGGCAAACTATGGTTATTCAGACTTCAGTGTCTGAGTTTTTTTTTTTTTTAAGTGGTTATAGCAAGTGGTTATGTCAAAGAAAGCAACAGACAGTTATTTGTTGCCAGTAGTAAAATGTGAGCGTTAAGCAAAAACAGAATTTTGGAAAACTTGTGTCCATTACTATGCTCGACAGCTTCTATATTCTAACCAGTTTTCTGATAAGATTGGTGATATAGAACTAAATGTGTCAACATTGATTATAGCTCAGTATCACTCAGCGTATCAATAGTTTCTAAATAATCAGTGCATAAGATTACAAAATCATGCTGGATTAAAAAAACCTGCTCACAATTCAAGGTAGAATAATGGATTTTAAAGGCGCAGAGTAGGAACAACTCATTTTGTGTGTTTTCAGATACATCTTACAAATAACTACCACATGTAGAGTTCTGGGGTAGTGTCAAGGAGGAGTGTCCACAATTATCTGAAAAGGCTCTCAAGTTATTTCTCCCTCTGCAGCGGCAGGTCTGGGTAAATCCAGGTTTTCTTCATAAACAACATAATTTATCACATCAGATTGCCTGCAGAAACAGAGATGAGAATCCAGCTGCCTTCTATTAAGCCAGACATTAAAGAGATTTATAAAAATGTAAAACAGTGCCACTCTTCTCACTAAGTTTTTGGCCCTTTTGGAAAATAATAGTGAAGTTTTGTTAAATGTCATTTATGTTAACCATAATATGTTTCTTATTGTTTTTTTAAAATGAATTAATAAATATCCATGAGGGTATCACATCCTAAAATTAACCCAGAGTTAAATTTGCTTTACCTTCAAACCTTCCTCTCCTACTGGAAATCTCTCTGAGGCCAAGGAGCATATTAACTTTTTATTGATGGTTTAAAAAGCAAAAGCAAAAACTTTTATCTGTGTAAGGATTTTAACTTTTTAAGATGCTTTAACATGTATTATGTTATTTTTTATAATAGCTTTATTGAGAGACCATGCAGATGCTCTAAAATTCACTTTTTAAAGTATACAATTTAATGGTTTTAGTATTTTCAGCACCAACATCTAATTTCAGAACATTTTCATCACCCCACATCCTTTAGTTGTCACTCCCTATTATTCCTCTCCTTAGTTCCTGGCGACCATTGATCCACTTTCCGTCTCTATAGCTTTGACATATAGAGGGATTCCTACATAAAGGGAATCATATAACAAGTATTGTAGCCTTTATATCGGCCTCCTTTCAATTAGCATAATGTCAAGGTTCATCCATGTTGTAGTAGTACTTCATTTCTTTTTATGGACGAATACTATTCCATTAAGTGGATATATATTGTTTTAGTTAGTAAAAGCTGCCGGAACGCAATATACCAGAAATGGAATGGCTTTTTAAACAGGAAAATTGTTAAGTTGCAGTTTACAGTTCTAAGGCCATGAAAATGTCCAAATTAAGGCAAGTCAATAAAAATGTTCAATATAAGGCATCCCCGAAAAGATTCCTTGGTTCAAGAAGACCGATGATGTTTGGGATTTCTCTCTCAACTGGAAAGGCACATGGCTACATCAGCTAGCTTTCTCTCTAGAAGCTTCTCCAGCTGCTTCCCTGGAGACATTTTCTTTCTTTTTTTTTTAATTCAACATAACAACATACAAACACAAACATTCTTACCATATGATCATCCCATTCTTAATATATAATCAATAACTCACAATATCCTCACTTAGTTGTATATTCATTATCATGATCATTTCTTAGAACATTTGTATCAATTCAGAAAAAAATAAAAAGAAAGCAGAAAAAATTCATATATACCATATCCCTTGTCCTTCGCTTTCATTGATCACTAACATTTCAGTCTAAATTTATTTTAACATTTGTTCCCCCTGTTGTTTACTTATTTTTAATCCATATGTTTTACTCGTCTGTTGATTAAGTAGGTAAAAGGTGCATCAGACACAAGATAATCATCTTCCAGAAACATGGCTACTGGAACACAGCTCTACATTTTCAGGCAACTCCCTCTAGCCTCTCTGTTACACCTTAACTAAAAAGGTGATAACTGTATAATGCATAAGAATAACCTCCAGGATAACCTGTCAGCTCTGTTTGGAATCTCTCAGCCACTGACATTTTATTTTGTCTCTTTTCACTCTTCCCCCTTTTGTCAGGAAGGTTTTCTCAATCCCTTGATGCTGAGTCCCAGCTCATTCTAGGATTTCTGTCCCACATTGCCAGGAGGGTCTACACCCCTGGGAGTCATGTCCCATATAGAGAGGGGGAGGGCAGTGAGTTTGCTTGTCATGTTGGCTGAGAGAGAGAGGCCACATCTGAGCAACAAAAGAGGTTCTCTGGGGGGTCTCTTAGGCCTAATTTTAAGTAGGCTTAGCCTATCCTTTGCGGGGTTAAATTTTCATAATGAACAAACCAAATTGAGGGCTTCGCCTATTGCTTTGGTTGTCCCCACTGCTTGTGAGAATATCAAGAATTCTCCCCAGAGTGATTTGAACAGTGACCCAGAATGATTTGAACAGTGAATAAAAAAGTATTTGCAAAGTCCCCTTCAGGGAATGGTGAGAAAGGGGGAAAATTCAACTTCCCCAAATTGAATTCTTGATATTCTAGAACACAGGCAGTGCAGACAACCAAAGCAATAGGCTGAGCCCTGAATCTTGGGGTTTATTCATATGAAACTTAACCCCACAAAGGATAGGTCAAGCCTACTTAAAATTAGGCCTAACAGTCACCCCCAAGAGAACCTCTTCTGTTGCTCAGATGTGGCCTCTATCTCCAGCCAACACAACAAGCAAACTCACCACTCTCCACCTGTCTACGTGGGAAATGACTCCCAGGGGTGTGGACCTTCCTGGCAACGTGGGACAGAAATCCTAGAATGAGCTGAGACTCAGCATCAAGGAATTGAGAAAACCTTCTCGACCAAAAGGGGAAAGAGTGAAATGAGACAAAAGAAAGTGTCAATGGCTGAGAGATTCCAAACAGAGTCGAGATGTTATCCTGGAGGTTATTCTTACCCAGTAAATAGATATCACCTTGTTAGTCAAGATGTAATGGTGAGGCTGGAGGAAACTACCTGCAAATGTAGAGCTGTGTTCCAGTAGCCATGTTTCTTGAAGATGATTGTATAATGATACAGCTTTCACAGTGTGACTGTGAAAATCTTGTGTCTGATGCTCCTTTTATCTACCTTATCAACAGACAAGTAAAACATATGAAATAAAAATAAATAATAGGGGGAACAAATGTTAAAATGAATTTAGATTGAAATGCTAGTGATCAATGAAAGGGAGGGGTAAGAGTTATGGTCTGTATGAATTTTTTTGTTGTCTTTTTATTTCTTTTTCTGAATTGATGCAGATATTTTAAGATCATGATGATGAATATGCAACTATGTGATGATATTGTGAATTACTGATTATATATGTAAAACAGAAAGATCATAAGTAAGTATGTTTGCATTTGTTGTTATATTTTTTTAAAAAAATTAAAAATGAATAAATAAAAAGAAGGATAAAAAAAAGAAGTATTTTGGAGAAAGTTTCAGAAACACTGCAGAGCCATGAAGCAGAGAGTCCACCAACCAGTGACCTTTGGAGAACGATAAGAAAGCCGCAGCAGAGCCAAGCAGAGCTGTGAGGCTGAGAGAATCACAGAGTCGACCAGCCAGCGACCTTTGGGGGAGAGAGCAGAAAATGATGCGAGTGGGAGCCCACACTGCCCCTGGGTGAGCTTCATGAAGCAAGAAGCCAGAAGACAAAACTAGCAGACTTTGCCTACCAGGTGCCCTTCCAGCTGAGAGAGAAACCCTGAAAGAGTCTTCTTGGACCAAGGATCTTTCCCTGGATGCCTTAGTTTGGACATTTCTATAGGCTTGTTTTAATTGGGATATTTACTTGGCCTTAGAATTGTAATCCAGCAACTTATCAAATTCCCTTTTTTGAAAGTCATTCCATTTCTGGTATATTGCATTCCAGCAGCTGGCAGACTAGAACAGTATCAGTGGTTGAGAGAGTTCAAATAGAATGAAGAGACTACTCAGGAGGTCACTCTTACAGAAGGGTTGACAGGAAACATGATCATCTTGGGTGGCTCAACCAGTAGGTGGGGAATGTACAGGCAGAGAGAGATGGACTGATAAGCTTTTTCCTTTATTGTGGTTCAGGGATGGAAGTTAGTAAATTTTCCACAGGAGTCAAGATTGGTTAATTTTAAGCAAATGTGTGCAAAAAGGGAAAGCGATTAGGAGTATGAGGGCAGTGGGGATGCTTAGCTTATCTTTTGTGACCAGCTGTGGGTTTGGGGTGAGGTGTGTGCATGGGGACTGCAGATGCAGGTGTGGGCTCTTGAGGAGTTTTTGCCACAGTGTTAGAAAGCTGCTTATTAACTGGGCAAAGTTCAGTGTTGAAGAAGTGGCTAAGTGAAAGTAAGATGGATACTGAGGCATCACAGAAAAAAAAATCTGTTAAAGAGCTCAAAGAGAAACTGAGAGTCCTTCAGTTCTAATTCCAAATTCTCAAAAGGGAGAAAAACGTGTCCACCATTGTCCAATCAACTGTGGTTAGAAACTGGGGTTGTGTGTACAAAAATGACTGTCAGGAGTCAGTCCTTGCAAAGCAAGAGGCTATTACTTAAAAAGTTGTCATTTATGGGCTCAAGTGTTTGGTGAACACCACAATGTTTATTACATACCCATCATCACAAAGAGGCTTTGATCACTTTATCCGCCCTGGAATGCCTTTCCCACACTATCAGTCATCAAAATCTTACCAGACATTGAGGTCTGGTCCAAGTATTACCCCCACCATGAATCCTTCCACTCAAAATTGCTCTTTATTTTTTTCCTTCCTGTGAGATGCCTCCAATGCAGCACACAGGAAACTCAATTAGGAGTGCTCCCAGGATAGTGCAGGCCTCAGAGAACTAAAGTCAAAGAAGGTAATTAGTGAAGCTGACAACTGTTGAGAAAGAACTCATTAATGATGAGAGACAGACCCAGAAACCAGTGCTAGTGTCTGCCACCCCTTCTCTAGTAGTTCTTTCTACCAGGAAGCTGATTGTGTTCAGGAAGGTGTTTTGGTAAGAAGAGAATAAAGGAAAACTGACAAGGTCTATGAAAGCAGTGTTTCATAGGCTTAAGAATCTGTTGAAACCTAAAACTTCTCTTCCAAGAATAATGTTCATAAGCACAAATTTTTAAACATAATTTCTATAACTTTCATAAGTCTCTGAAGCCTATCCTTGGATCCCAAATTAAGGATTCAATCTGAATAAAATTTTTCATCATGAAAAAATAAGAATTCTCCACTTGGGGAAGTTGAAGACATTTTCTTTCTTCATCTCCACTGGTCTGGTTGTGTGGGTTCTGTTGGTTCTGGTGGCTCTGAAGCCTTTTCCAAAATGGATCCCTCTTAAAGGGCTCCAGTAAGCATCCCCATCTTGAATGGGTGAAGACACATCTCCATGGAAACCATCTTATCAAAAGTTACCACCCACAATTGGGTGGGTCATATCTCCATGGAAACAATCATATAGCTCCCACCCAGCAATATTGAGTGGGGATTAAAGGACATAGCTTTTCTGGGGTACATAATAGCTTCAAGCCAGCACATATACCATATCAAAAAATTTTTTTAAGTACCTAAAAGAACTTGAAGAAGCCAAAAATCAAATGTAGGTGCAATTAGGCAGCAAAGCATCGCTTAATGACAATTCCCAGGTCCTGCTAATCTTGGTTACAGCTCTTGTGCTTGCACCATTTTCCATTCCTAACAGCAGTGTATGAGGGTTTCAGTTTCTCCACATCTTTGCCAATATTTTTATTGCCTTTTTGGTTATAGCCATTCTAGTGGATGTGAAGCGATATCTTATTGTAGTTTTCTCTTGCTGCTTTCAGGATTTTCTGCTTGTCTTTAACTTTTGACAAACTAATTAGTATGTGTCTTGGGGAAGACCTATTTGGATTTATTCTATTTGGAATTTGTTGAGCTTCTTTGACTTGCATATTTATGTTTTTTATAAGGGTTGGAAAGTTTTCTCCCATTGTATCTTCAACTAATCTTCCTAGCCCTTTACTCTTCTCCTTCTGGGCCACCAGTGATTCTTATATTTGCATGCTTTGTTTTGTCCATCATTTCTCTGAGATCCAGTTCAAATTTTTCCATGTTTTTGGCCATTTGCTGTTTTGAGTGCTTGAAATCAGTTGTCCTGTACTCTAGTTTGCTTATTCTTTCTTCTGCCTTTTCAAATCTGCTGTTGTGTGTCTCTAGTATGTTTTTTATGTTTTTTATTTGGTCTACAGCATCTTTAATCTCCATGATATTCACTATTTTTCTGTTTATTCTTTCAAATTACTCTTCTAGTGTCTTCTTGATCTCCTTTATGTCATTAGCCATCCCACTTATTTTATTTATGAAGTTATATCTACACCTTTGATTAGTTGTTCCAATGTCTGTGTCTCCTCTGATGTTTAGATTTGGTCGTTAGGCTGGGCTATATGTGTCTGCATCATGATATGTTTAATGATCTGCTGCTGACTTCACGGCATGTAAATATCTTGACTTACTTTGGAAGCTAATTTCCTTCAGTAGTCTAAAGCCTTGTGTGTGCAGGATGGATGTGAAGCAGGATGCAGGGCATGGGGTGGGGCGTGACAGTGCGGTGATACATTACAGTGCAGTTATAGCTCAGGTTGGGGATGCTACGCTGGTGCCTCTGAGCGTGGGCACCCAGTGGTGGGGGAGGATATGGCTCTGCAGGTGCACAGGCCTGGGGGGCGGGGCCCTGGTGTCCTTATTGTAGTTTTGATTTGCTTTCCTCTGATGAATAATGATGGTGAGCATCTTTTCATATGCTTATTGGCATCTATATATCTTCTTTGGAGAATGGAATTAAGATATTTTGTCCATTTTTAAATTAGGTTATCTTTTTATTATCAAGTTGTAAGAGTTCTTTATATATTCTAGATACTGGTCCCTTATCAGATTTATGATTAGCAGATATATGATTAGATATATGATTAGTCCCTTATCAGATATATGATTAGCAAAAATTTTCTTCCATTCTGGGGGTTGTCTTTTCACTTTCTTGTTGGTATCCTTTCAATATCAAAGGTTTTAATTTTAATAAGTCCAATTTATCTATTTTTTCTTTACTTGCTTATGCTTTTGGTTTCATATCTAAGAAACCAAAGCCTAACTCAAGGTCACAAAGATTCACACCTATTTTTTCTGCTAAGAGTTTTAGCTCTTACATTTAGACCTTTGATACTTCTTAAAAATATATGGAACTGCTTTATCATCTATATGCAGGGCCATGCTAATCTTCTTTGTATCATTCCAATTTTAGTATATGTGCTGCCAAAGCCAGCACCGTTTGATCTTTTTGATTTTATGTTTATATATGGTACGAGGTAGGGGTCCAACTTTATTCTTTTGTATGTTGATACATATTTTTGTCCCAACCCCATTTGTTGAAAAGACTATTTTTTCCCAACTGAATTGTCTTGGCACCCTTGGCGAAAATCAGGTGGCCATAAGCTTAGGATTTCTTTCTGGGTTCTCAATTCTATTTTATTTATCTATATGTCTGTTTTTATGCCAGTACCTCACTGTGTTGATTACTGTAGCTTTGTAAAAAGTTTTGAAATTAGGATGTATGTATCATCCAACTTTGTTAATCTTTTTCAAGTTTCTTTTGGCTGTTTTGGGTCTATTTTTTTTCCATGTAAATTTTAGGATCAGCTTATAAATTTCTGCAACTGAAAAAAAAGGTTGTTGGGATTTTGATAGGGACTGCATTGAATCTGTAGATCAATTTGGAGAGTATTGCCATCTTAACAATATCACATCTAATGTTTCACGAACGTGGGATGTCTTTTTCATTTAGGTTTTCTTTCATTTCTTTCGGTGATATTTTGTTGTTTTCAGTGTACAAGTCTTACACTTCTTTTGTTAGAGCGTATTCCTAAGTATTTTATTCTTTTTAATGCTTGTGTTACTGTATTTTGATTTAACTTTATGTTGTCTACTCCCCTCTTCCCTATTGCTCCTCATCATCTAGACTGAGGACAGGGGACATTGTCCCCACAGGGCCTGGCCCCTTGGCAGTATAATGCACTGCAGTAAATACTTTATGGTATTATTTTTTGTCTACAGTGCCCTTGTGAAGAAGGCTTGGTAATTATTGTCCCTTGCTAGCGGTTGAAGAAGCCAAAGCACAGAATATCTAGGTGACTTGCATTTGGCACAGCACTGGTTAATGGTTAGCAGCCGAGGTAGGACCAGGATTCCAGTCTGATTCAGGGTTCCCAAGGTTCACTGCTCTTCCCAGCCATCACCTTGCACAGAACTGACACACTATTCTTGCCACTCTCTCCCCTACCCTGCAGGCTTGTACCTAGGTCTTTACTGCTCTTATATGGAATCCCCAGAGAAGCAGTAAGGCTGATATCACAAGAGTTGAATATTGGGGCCATTTTCTGGGCCTTTCTAATGTGCCAGTCTCTCCTATGTATCTCTAAAATATTTCACCTCACTGAGTTTTCATAGCAACTCCACAGGATAACTTGGCAATCTGAATTTTATAGATGAGGAAATTAAGGCTCAGAAAACTACGTAAATCTCCAAGTCACAAACATGGTGGTTTGGAGCTATGTACTCCAGACAAATATGGTCTTAATCTATTTCTGCGGATGTGAACCCATTGTAAACAGGACCTT
Source organism: Tamandua tetradactyla (assembly GCF_023851605.1). Lineage (NCBI taxonomy): Eukaryota > Metazoa > Chordata > Mammalia > Pilosa > Myrmecophagidae > Tamandua > Tamandua tetradactyla. The sequence continues at coordinate 7,488,888 of NC_135335.1, forward strand.
GTGATGAGGTTACTTCAGTTAAGGTGTGGCCCAGCTGAATATGAGTGGGTCTTAGTCCTGTTATTGGAAGCCTTGTAGAAGAAGCCTGCAGAGAAAGGGAAAGCCAGAGGGAGCCTCCAGAAGCTGAATGTTAATGGAACACAGAAGAAAGTGGAGAGGCCACCATGTATATTGCCATGTGACAGAAGAGCCAAGGACCAAGGATCACTGGCAGCCAGCCCCAGGATGACATGGTCTTCTGAGAGAAAGCATTGCCATGATGATAGCTTGATTGTGGATTTCTAGCCTCAAAACCATGAACTAATAAATTCCTATGGTTTAAGCCAACATTGCATGGTATTTTATTTAGCAGCCAGGAAACAAAGCATAGAGTGAATTAAATATTGGAGCTACAATTCAACACAGCTCTTAGAAGTCAAGGCTGTGGGGTGGGAAAGGGGAATGGGACCTTCCTGGAAACCATGAAGGTCTGTCAACATTGGGGTTGGCTCGATCCGGAAGCAGTCGCACATCGACCTGGATTGGTATTGCAGAGTGGCTGGCTTGTTGTGAGGGTGAGGAAGAGACCTGGAGACGTGATTCTACACGCTGCGGTGTTATCCTGCAGTGGTAGCTCTGGTGGTGGAAGCTCATTCGCCATGTGCAGATCTTGCCTCCACCAGCCACATGGCAAATTTTCTTTTTTAACTTAACCACTAAATCTTTATTAATTGAATTTTTATTACATCAAACAGCAATACAATAGTAGTAAATATAGAGAAATAGTAAGTAAAGAGATGCAGCAATGAGGGGCAGTGCAAGTATAGCTCAGTGGTAGAATTCTCACCTGCCATGCAGGAGACCTGGGTTCAATTCCCGGAGCGTGCACATGCAAAAAAAAAAAAAAGAGAGAGAGAGAGAGAGAGATACAGCAATGAAATGAACACTGTTTGAAAGGGGATAGGGGTAGGGAAGTGGAAAGGGGTAGGTAGGAGGACCTGGACTAGCGAGAATATGCATGGACACTACTGATGGGGGCAAAACCAAGGATTCTTGTTCATCACTTCCCCATAACTTCCATGAAAAATTCCATCTATTATTATAAATTCCATTCCAGCAACCATTTTTCAAAGGGCACCTATCCATCCTGTGACTAAAGGTTTTGCTCACCACCTCAGTCCCTGGAGTTAATACCTAACCTAAAGCATCCTCGATTAAATTCTTTATCCAGTCATCTTTTAACTTTCTCCAACTAGGATTTTTTTCCATGTCCAATAGCCCTAAATGGACTGATCTCCCCACAGTTCTCTCTGTGTTCACTGGAAAGCTTTAAGAGCGGCAATTACAGAGTAGAGGGTCCCAAGGAAATATACACATCTACCTATATAGATCTCTAATACCTAACGTCATTCTAACTTTCTAATTCCACCCATTTAAGATTACTTAATAGTCCCACTCACCACTAACATACTTATGATTATTTATAATTCCCTATTAATGAAACTGGTTATGTAAAGAAATAAACAATGCAATTTTCACAGACCAATTACACATGGCAGATTTTTTTTTCTATTTTGTGGGGTTTTTTTTATTAATTAAAAAAATTAACAACAAACAAAACATTAAGATATCATTCCATTCTACATATACAATCAGTAATTCTTTTTTTCATTGTAGTTTTTTATTAATTAAAAAAAATTAACAACAAAGCATTAAGATATCATTCCATTCTATATATACAATCAGTAATTCTTAATATCATCACATAGTTGCATATTCATCATTTCTTAGAACATTTGCATCGATTTAGAAAAAGAAATAAAAAGACAACAGAAAAAGAAATAAAACGATAACAGAGAAAAAAAAGATTATACATACCATACCCCTTACACCTCACTTTCATTTACCACTAGCATTTCAAACTAAATTTATTTTAACATTTGTTCCCCCTATTATTTATTTTTATTCCTTATGTTCTACTCTTCTGTTGATATAGTAGCTAAAAGGAGCATCAGACATAAGGTTTTCACATTCACAGAGTCTCATTGTGAAAGCTATATCATTGTTCAATCATCATCAAGAAACATGGCTACTGGAACACAGCTTTACATTTTCAGGCAGTTCCCTCCAGTCTCTCCGCTACATCTTGAACAACAAGGTGATATCTACTTAATGCATAAGAATAACCTCCAGGGTAACCTCTCGACTCTGTTTGGAATCTCTCAGCCATTGACACTTTGTCTCATTTCCCTCTTCCCCCTTTTGGTCGAGAAGGTTTTCTCAATCCATTGATGCTAAGTCTCAGCTCATTCTAGGGTTTTTCTCAGTCCCTTGATGCTGAGTCTCAGCTCATTCCAAGATCTCTGTCCCATATTGCCAGGAAGGTCCACACCCCTGGAAGTCATGTCCCACACAGAGAGGGGGAGGATGGTGAGACTGCTCGTCATGTTGGCTGGAGAGAGAGGCCACATCTGAGCAACAAAAGAGGCTCTCTTGGGGGTGACTCTTAGGCCTAAATTTTAAGTAGACTTGACCTATCCTTTGTGGGGTTAAGTTTCATAGGAACAAACCTCAAGACTGGGGGCTCAGCCTATAGCTTTGGTTGTCCATACTGCTTGTGAGAATATCCCCAAGTTGAATTTCTCCCTGTTCTCACCATTCCCCGGAGGGGACTCACATGGCAGATTTTTAAAGTGCAGGAACCGTCACCTTCTGTCTTTGTTCTCCATAGCACTGACATAATTAGTTTCCCAGTTGGCATTTCTTGCAAGCTCTCTGAATAAATGAAAGAAAATCTCCATGCCCACTTTGCTTCATAGATAGAAGTCATGTAACCTCATTGCCTGTGTAGCTGCATTCCGAGTGATAGAGGAGAATGGGGACCCAAGGCAATTAGAGGAGTCCAGGTGGTGGGAGCAGCTTGTGCTGGATGGACCAGAAGGGAAGACAGGAGGGAGGGGACAGCTGTGAGAACTGCCTATGTCAGCTATGGGCCCAACCCCCAGAGCTGAGCTCACACTGATGTCATTTTCCACTTGGAATCACTGAGGGGAAGTCTGACCATGTCATACCCAGGGTTAACAATATTGTTTTCACGGCAGAGCAATCCATTAACCAGGACAGCAGTGAATAACTGCCATTGGTTTAACTGAGGCAGATGCTTACTCCTTCCCTCCTTTCTGTTTTCTAAAACAAACAACCATAAAGTAGTAATAATTGTTGGCTTTGAGAGTGTTTTACAAATGCCTATAAAGTTAATTACTGCAATATTTCAGTTCTGGATTTTCTGCTTAAATTGAAGACAGTGACGCAGATTGTCAGGTCTCTGCGTGACCCAGTGAGTGGCAGGGGCCCTGGCTTTCCTTCCCAGCCTCCTCCTCCTCCTGGAGCACATCCCCTTGTCCCTCTTCCCCATCAGTCCACCTATCAGTTGCCTCCTCATCTTTGATTTTCATTTCCGTGAAATTTCCTGGTGTCTTTGTTTCCTACGAGCTGCTATGACAAAATACAGCAAACTGGGGTGCCTTACAACAACAAATGTATCCTCTCAAATTTATTGTTCCAGAGGTGCTGCTTGTTGTCAGTTCTGGAAAAAGATGGGAGTGGAAAAAAGAAGTCCCTGTGCCCATGGGGATCCTGGACTCCCAAGGGAAGAGCAGGGAGCCCCTCCCCTCCACCCCCACCCCTGCTGTGTTTCCATTTAACTCTGGGTCTCCAGGGGATTCATTTGCATACACCCCTCTACCCAGTCCAGGCCACCCCTGCATTTCATTAATAGGCTCAGATGTGGGCCCAGCTCTGATCCTGGGGCGGGCTTGCAGGAGGGAAAGCAAAAGGCATGACAGTGACTTATTAACTGCCTCTGTCAAAACTCCCAGAGAGTTCAGTGAGGTTTTTGGTGGTTGGGGGGATGAGTAGGAGCTCCGTACCTGCTCTGGGGTAACCTGCCTTCAGTTAAGTGATCTGGGGTGTCCGAGATTTAAAGACTATTTGCTAATGAGATTATACCAGGCCAACAGCTCTCTGAGGCAGTAGGTCACATCTGTGAGGAAATCCAATCTCCCTGCCCTGTAGGACAAAAGACCAGGATGTCATCAGTTGCCAGGGAGTGGGGTCTCAGCAGGAAGGAGGAAGATATCTTACTCCTCATCTTTTTATCTCCCCTGTCTGGGCCCTCTGTGCCTTTCCATAGACAAGGTGCCCCATCCCTCTCCTAGCTGGGTTTCCCGTCCCTGGCCCTCCCTCCTTTGGAAAACCCAAACACCGCTGCCCTTTTAATCCTTTTGCCAGAACCGGTGGCAGTGGATTTTGACCGTCCCTCTTCCAGCTCACCCCTGTCTTGTTTGTTTTTTGCTTTTTTTTTTCTCTCTCTCTCATCTTCAGACAGTCAGCCCAAGGCCCACCCCTGAGCCGGAGATTGGCTCACGAGCAGCCTCTCTCCTCTGAGCTGTAGGGGAGGGGGCAGTTCTGGAAGTCATTGACGGGGCTTAACCTAGAACATCAATCATAAACAGGCGGCGGGCCCTGACTGGAGTGTCCTGGCACTGGGATCAGCATCACCTCCCTGGGGCTTTCCGGAACAACCTCCGCGGTAAGAGGATCAGCTCAGAGGCCTCTAGGCACTGGCCCAGGCTGGTGCGCGTGCATTTGGCTGCCAGGTCTCTTTCTTCTGGAACTTAACAGCCAGTGCTTATAGAGGGAGAAAACAAAGGGGTTCTGGGAACAGCTCCTTAAGAGAAGGGGTCCCCTATGGGCTAGATCATTGCTCAAGTGCCTGCGGGAACAGTTCTGGTCAGAGAGGGGCAAACCCCAGGTGCATGAGGTTAGCGATGAATACAGGTCCTGCCAAAGAGACCTGGCGGGCAGGGGGAGCTGGGTCACGAGAGCTCTGGGCAGAATGCCTTGGGGAGGTGGTGAAGGAAGAGGTGGGGGAAAGGCCGCAGGGGCCCCTGTGAGCGGGGTCCCTTGTGAGAATGAGGCTGACGGTGGCCCAGGAAGGGTCGGTGCTGAGTACAGCCCCGGCTGTGTGCCCAGGGGCTCCGTGCTCCAGCTCCTGGGGCCACTCGGGCCTTGACCAAATGCCTTAGAGCTGCAGAACGGAGGCTGGCTTCCCTGGACCTGGATTTGTAACTATCTGAGCCTTGAGGGAAAAGTGTGTACCCTGTGCCAGAGCTGGGCTCCCTAATAGAACCTCTCCTATTTGCTTAGAAGAAAACCATTACCTCAATTCAGGGGGAGGAGACATTGAAAAGGCCCCGCAGGGCTTGTGGTTCTTTATCTTTAACTGCAAACGGACCGGACTCTCCTCCTGGGATACTAATTCAAGGAGAAGAGGGAGACTGGCCGTGTGCGCGTGTGTATTAGGGTGTTTAGCGGACAGGTGAGGGCGGGGGCGGGCATGAGGTCAGCATCCATGGCTTACTTATATTCCCCGCTGCTTTGTCCCCAAAAACAAACCTTCTAAATCCTCCTCCCATCCCGTCAATCAGTCCTTGTTTGATGCCAACTATAATTCATTGGTAAGCCCCTCTGTGGGGCCCCTTTACATATATCCCTCCCAATGGCCATAGGAAGTCTTACTGTTGCTATTTTTCTGAGTCTCAGGGAAGACAGGTCTCCAGAGTCACCAGACTAGTTAGGTGCCAGAGGTCAGGGCCGGGCTGGGAAGCAGGAATGACTGGCCCTGACCCTAGACAGCATCAAGTTGGGGCACACTGGTGGGACAGGACAGATGGCCCCTGCTTTTCCCTCTCCCCACCCATCCACCGCAGGGTGCTCTGAAGCTCGGCCTTGCTCCCAGCCGGCCCCTCGGGACACTTGGCCTAACTTTCCTCGGTGACTTTAAGCTTCTTTACTCTCAAGGTGCAGCTTTCCACGTGCCAGCTGACTCATGTGCCTGAGTGGTGCCTTATATTTCGAGCATGCTGGTCTTGTCTCCTCAACCAAATAAGTTTCTTTTCTAAACAAATTTTAGAGTGGTTATATATATTTGTGTATAAGTGTGTGTGTGTGTATATCACAGAATTCCCCATTTTAACCATTTTTAAGTGTGCAATTCAGTGGTAGTAATTACATTCATAATGTTGTGCTAGGAACACCAAAGCTTTTTCATCACCCCAAACAAAAACTCTGTCCCCATTAAGCAATAATCCTACTTCTCCCCGCCACCCGGTCCCTGGTAACATCTACTCTATTTTCTGTCCCTAGGAATTTGCTTATTCTAGCAAACAATAATTCTTATTTCACATAAGGTTGACTCATGCAGTATCTGTCCTTTTGATAGTAAGTTTCTTGAAGGCAGAGGCCATTTTATATTATCTTTTGCCCCTCAAGGGTATGTTATAAACATATAGGTTTTCTGTAGATACTTAATTGCTTTGATTGTAGGAAATCTTATCATAATCCTTTGAATGTACATCATGGTTTACAGTTTATGAAACTGAAGGGGCATCTGAGATTTCACATGCAACAGGTCCCTTGATTGTCAGTCCTCTCTGCTGGGGGGCAAACCTATTTTATAAATGGAAAAACTGGTCTAGAGAGGCACGGCGAGTTCCCAATGTAACCCGTGCGCTGCTGACAGCGGTACCAGCTGAGCCCCGATCCAGGTTCGATAGTCTCAAAACTAAAGGAATTTAGAGACGAGAGGGCCAGTAGGAATAAGTAGTAAAGTTTATTAAAAAGAGAAGTTATCAAAAAGAGAGAGAGTACATATTAAAGAGGTTAATGTGGACATGCCCAAGGGAGGGACATGGACTGAGTAGAGTGGGCCCAGCTTGTTGTATAGGAAAGTTTTGTTGGTAGCACGTTTCCAAAGTAACCTTTGAATACAAGGTGTCTTCTTTGTTCTAGGAGGAGATAGCTAACAGAATTTCTGGTTCTTTGTCACATACCTAAAATTTGTCTTTGGGCAAATGGTTAGCAATCTTTATGATCCTATGCTTTCTATCATTAGCTAAGAGTTTTCATTGGGCCTGGAATTTTACAAGCTCTTATGGTTTGGAGAGGTTTCAGTGGTTTTGGGACTTTAGGGAAATTGTTGTCCCAGGAATTTCACAGCTCCTATTTGTTCCTTTGGAGCTAGTTAAGAAACAAGGGACTTGCAGTTGTCTGTTAACTCTTTCAGAGCTGTATAGGAAACCAGAGATGTGCAGTTATCCTGTTTTGCCACAGGTGGGAAAGTTGAGTTTTCTGAATGGAAGGCCTTGTCCTTTCAGGAAGCACAGCTGCTTGCCACGTGGCCCCAACACCATGTCCCCAGACTTTCTCTCTTCCTCCATGGAGGGTGGTCCCTACCTGCCCTCACCCTGCTGGCACCCACAGGTCCTTCTCCCTTCCACTTGGTCATACATTTCCTTATTTGTGTTGGTCCTTTTCCTTTCATTGGCATTTCTGTTTCTTAGTGTTTGTCCTTTTCCTTTCATTGGAATTTCCTTGCAAAGCTCCTGCCACCGCACCCTGGATGCAGCAATCATTTCATCACTTATATTGACACAATGAGTCAGCCTGAGCCCATGGCTAGGAAGACAGACAGTGAGAAGGAACGGTGTGGCAAGTAGTTCTGGAAGTAGACCTGGGTTGGAGGGGGCAGGGGAGTGGCGTGGGAGGTGGGGCCAGCAGGTCTCTCTAGAGCAACTCATCCATAAAATGAAGACTGTCTGCCCTGCCTGGCCTTCAGGGTCACTGGGCCGCAAATGAGACTATCTATTAAAGTACCTTATAAACTGCAGAGAACCACAAGAATGTTGTTAAATGTAATTATAGTATGTAAGTTAAAACTCAAAAGCTGTCAAACGGAATGATAACTGCCCCCCATGTGTTGGGGGATGACCTTGTCTGGGGCCAATACATAACAGATTCTTAGAACTGTTATTAATGATAATTCTTACTGTAATCCTGATAAGACAGGACCTGTCCTGCAGCTGGGGAGGGTGACATTTTCCTGGAGTAGGTACCTTTGGGTTGGGACTGAGAGAAACAGGAAGGTTAACCTGTCCCTGGTGTTTTCATAGTAACTTGTGACTCAGGTTCTAAAACTCTGTTTTCCCGAAAGGTTTAAAGTTCTCAGCTCCTTCCCTGGGAGGAACTATTCTATTCAAATGAACACTCCCCCCTGCCTGCTAAGGCCCCCACGCCCCCACTCCCCCACTGAAATGAGTCTTGGCAAGTCTGAAGCTGCCAAGTGGGTGAAGAGGCTTGCAGTTGCCCCTGCTGCCAGGCCACCTCCTGCAGCTACCGTGCTCCTGGAGTCACCCTGCCCCTTGCCACCCCAGGGCGGGCATGGCATGGTGGAAGCGAATGTGAGGCTCTTTGTCCTTTCCATAGAACTCCAAAACAATGCAGTGGAAAACCCCCGGGCCCCTCAGCCGTCTTTCTGTGGGTCTCACTGCCACCAGTTGCAGTGACTGTGACCAGGGGCATTAGCCTGGAGAGAAGGGCTGTGGGCAGAGGTGGGCCAGCATGGCCGGAGGAGGAAGAGGAGGCCCTTCACCAGGAAGCCACAGAAGGCCCAGCAGCGCCAGGGCCGGGGTGACACTGAGGAAGAAGAGCTGGAGGTGGCAGGCTGGAAGGAGCAGTGAAACTAGAGAGTGGCTGGCTGGAGTGCTTACAGCCTGAAAATCTAGCCATAGGCGGCTCCTGGAAAGGCAGACCAGGGCAGTGGTTGATGCTAGTTCCACTTGGGCAGATGGATAGGCCAGCATCTCCTTTGCCAGCTACCTTTGTGACCTTGGGCAAGTAACTAATCCTTTAAGTTTCTCTTTCCTTGCTTCAACACTGGGACACTGCTTTCTGAGGTTTTATAACACTGTGACACTGTGACACTGCCTACTGAGGTTTTCTGATGAGTAAATGAGATAACCGAAAGCATTTAACCTGGCGCTTGCTCTTAGTAACAGTAACAGCAGCACTGGTTCTGATACTTTGCCATGGGCTGTGCTATAGGATAAAACCAGCAATATTGGATGTTGTGATGGTAAGGTTCCTGAGTCAACTTGGCCAGGTGATAGTGCCTAGTTGTCTGGTCAAGCAAGCACTGGCCTATGTGTTGCTGTAAGGACATTTCATGGACTTAAATCATGAGCATGTTGGCTGCATCCATGACTGATTACATCTGCAGTCACCTAAGGGGAATGTCTTCTGCAATGAGTAACACTTAATCTAATAACCAGGAGGCTTTTAAGGAGGATTCAGAAGAGACAGTCGCTCTCTCTGCTTCAGCCGGCCAGCCTCTCCTGAGAGTTTGTTGAGGACCTTCATTGGAGCTGCCAGCTTGCGGCCTGCCCTACAGATCTTGGACTCTTACATCTTCACGGTTGTGTGAGACACTTTTAGAAATTTCATATTTATAGATATCTTCTCTTGGTTCTGTTTCCCTAGAGAACCCTAGCTAATACAGATGCCTAGGACTCAGTCTCAGGGAGGCCTCTGGCCCAGTTTTTTTGCTCGAATTCCAAAGTAGAGGGCAAAAAATTAGATCAAGGGGCTCTAAAAGTCTACTCTCATGAGGGTTAATAATGGGGAGAGAAAGTAGCAACAGCCATGGTCAAGGTCATGTCCTGTCTGGATTGCTATTTACTTCCTTCCTTCTAGCAGCTAGAGCACTTTGCCACTGAACTTCCTCTCCTTGGTTCATGAACTTGGCACTTTGATAAGCAGTCTGCCCAGAGAACCAAGTTTTCATAGTGAACTGGTTTCAAAAGTGCCTTCCTTCATTGGGCTGTTAGGGTGTGGGTGTCTAGCAGAGAGTAGTGGTAAAGGCTGGCCAGGAATGAATGGCTGAGTTTCAAGCATAGTTTCTGAGAAACTGGATTAATTTATCAGCCAAGGGAAGTTGAGATATCGAGGGATAAGCAACAATGGGAAGCCATTACCAGCCCTACGCTTAAAGGTCTCAAGAGATGAATAGTGTTTCCAGAGGCCAGTGAAGGCTGAAATTGTGCAGGGCCAGCAGGAATTGTTGTGGCAACAAGATGCAGCCCCTGCCAGGACTGGTAGCAAGTCCAATAAGGAGCAGGGAGGACAAACCCCATGCTCTCTCTCCTCCCACCCTCCTCTCTCCTGCCCATGCCTCCTATTAGCTGAACCTATGGAAACCAGCCAGCAGGAGAGCTGAGGTACCTCAGTCCATAGGGGTTGGCTTCCCTGGGTGCAGAGTAGGACAGAGACAAAGGAAGGGATGATGGGCAGGCCAGTGAGAGTAACCAACCCAGAAAACCACTCCTTAAGATACAAATTCTGGTGGAAGCATTGATTCAGTAAGTGTATTAGTTAGGGTTCTCTTGAGAAACAGAATCAACAGGAAGACTCGCAGATATAAAATTCATAAAGGTGTCTCATGTTACTGTGGGAACACAGAGTCCAAAATCTTCCATGCAGCCTGTGAAGCTGACAATTCCGATGGAGGGTCTGGACAAACTCCACAGGAGAGGCTTGCCAGCTAAAGCAGGAAAAGAGTCTGTCTCTTCTGAATCCTCCTTAAAAGGCTTCCAGTGATTAGATTAAGCATCACTCATTGCAGAAGACACTCCCCTTGGCTGATCTACAAATGGAATCAGCTGTGGATGCAGCTGACAAGATCATGATTTAATTCTATGAAATGTCCTCATTGCAACAGACAGGCCAGCACTTGCGCAACCAGACAAACAGGTACCACCACTTGTCCAAGTTGACACATGAACCTGACCATGACAGTCCACCCTTTGTCAACTTGGCAGCTATACATATCACCTTAAATCATAACTAATTTCTAAATAAAAAAACAATAAAACATACATTTTTTCTTTCACCTGACAATACTCAGCTGTCCTGCATATAACTGGAAACACATTAAATCTTCCAGAATAGGGTGCAAGTCCTTGGGTAAAATTCATTCTTTAACTTGATATCTTACAACTTAAATAGTATAACAGGAACAAAACAGCATTACAGTCCTCGTTTCTGTAACTGATCATGTGGTCGTAGTTCATATTTATCACTACTTTCTTCCACTACCCATTCCATGTTCCCTTTACCCTCAGCAAGCACTTCAGCTGGCCATGGTTCTTTGCCTGGTAGGGTGACCCAAACTTTCATTCCTGAAGTTTCAGAGCCATTTGTAGTCCTGCCTGGATTATGTTGGTTGCAGTTTTCCATTGATTTTAATCACAGGGTATGGTAGTACTAAAAGACACCCTAGGGGATCTCCTATATTCCAAGAAAACTCTTCTTTATCTCCATTGTGTAGTTGCAGTCCCATTTCCCCCTGATAGTTAGAGTCAATCACCCTAGACAATAATGTAATCCCCTTCTTGGCTTGTTGATCCAGGGGCATGAGTAGCCCAAAGTGACCAGGTGGCAGTCTTAGATTCCAGTTCAATGGAATCATTGTTGTTTCTCCTGGTGGAAGCACTCCCCCTTTTGGAACTAAAACCTGTAGACCAGCAGAGCTCAGGGTTGCAGGGACAGGAAGCAAAAATTTTCCTAGCGGACCACTAGGGTAATGTGAGTGGTACCACTCCCATTTCCAACCCTTGGTTCCTGGACCCATGGCTCCTGGCTATGGGAGAAACAGCACCATACAGTGGACGCGATTCAGACCATATATAGCTTCCTGGAGAACATTACCCCATCCCTTCAAGGTATTGCCATCTAGTTGGCACTGCAATTGAGTTTTCAAAAGGCCATTCCACCGTTCTATCAATTCAGCTGTTTCTGGATGATGGGGAACATGGTAAGACCAGAAAATTTCATGAGCATGTGCCCTTCCTGCACTTCATTTGCTGTGAAGTGTGTTCCTTGATCCGAAGCAATGCTATGTGGAATACCATGGCAATGGATAAAGCATTCTGGAAGCCCACAGATGGTAGTTTTGGCAGAAGCATTGCGTGCAGGGAAAGCAAACCCATATTCAGAGTATGTGTCTATTCCAGTTAGAACAAATCACTGCCCCTTCCATGAAGGGGGTGGTTCAATTAATCAACCTGCCACCATGTAGCTGACTGGTCACCTCAGGGGATGGTGCCATATCGGGGACTGACTGTGGGTCTCTGCTGCTGGCAGATTGGGCACTCAGCAGTGGCTGTAGCCAAGTCAGCCTTGGTGAGTGGAAGTCCATGTTGCTGAGCTCATGCATAACCTCCATCCCTACCACCATGACCACTTTGCTCATGAGCCCATTGGGCAACAACAAGAGTTGCTGGGGAGAGGCTGACTGATATCCACAGAATGGGTCATCTTATCCACTTGATTATTAAAACCTTCCTCTGCTGAAGTCACCCTCTGGTGTGCATTCACATGGGACACAAATATCTTCATGTTTTTAGCCCACTCAGAAAGGTCTATCCACATTCTTCTTCCCCAGACCTCTTTGTCATCAATTTTCCAATTATGGTCTTTCCAAGTCCCTGACCTTCTAGCCAAACCATTAGCAACAGCCCATGAGTCAATATACAAATGCACCTCTGGCCAGTTTTCCTTGCAAGCAAAATGAACAACCAGATGCACTGCTCGAAGTTCTGCTCACTGGGAGGATTTCCCCTCACCACTGTCCTTCAAGGACACCCCAGAAAGGGGTTGTAATGCTGCAGCTGTCCACTTTCGGGTGGTACCTGAATATCATGCTAAACCATCTGTAAACCAGGCCCAAGTTTTCTCTTCCTCAGTCAATTCACTGTAAGGAACTCCCCAAGAGGCCATAGCTCTGGTCTGGAAAATAGAAGGTAATGTGGCAGGAGTGGAGACCATGGGCATTTGGGCCACTTCTTCATGTAACTTAATTGTGCCTTCAGGACCTGCTCTTGGCCCTATCTTGTCTATACCATTTCTGTTTTACAATAGAGTGCTGCTGCTGTGCACACCCAACTCCATGGCTTGGTGGGTCAGACAATACCCAGCTCATGATAGGCAACTCAAATCTCATGGCAACTTGGTGGCCTATGGTTAAGCATTCAGTCTCTACTAAGACCCAGTAGCAGGCCAAAAGCTGTTTCTCAAAAGGAGAGTAGTTATCTGCAGCAGATGGTAAGGCTTTGCTCCAAAATCCTAAGGGTCTGAATTGTGATTCTCCTATAGGGGCCTGCCAAAGGCTCCAAACAGCATCTGTATTTGCCATTGACATTTCCAGCACCATTGGACATGCTGGATCATACGGCCCAAGTGGCAGAACAGCTTGTACAGCAGCCTGGACCTGTTGCAGAGCCTCCTCTTGTTCAGGTCCCCACTCAAAAATTAGTAGGTTTTCTGGTCATTTGATAAATGGGCCGGAGAAGCACACCCAAATGAGGAATATATTGTTGCCAAAATCCAAAGAGACCAACTAGGCGTTGTGCCTCTTTTATGGTCGTAGGAGGGGCTAGATGCAGCAACTTATCCTTCACCTTCACACCACTGCACACCTAGAAATTTCACTGAAGTTTCGAAGGCCCCTGTATTTTTGTTAGATTTGTCTCCCATCCTCTGACACGCAAATGCCTCACCAGTAAGTCTAGAGTAGTTGCTACTTCATGCTCACTAGGTCTAATCAACATGATATCATCAATATAAGGGACCAGTGTGATGTCTTGTGGAAAGGAGAAATGATCAAGTTCCCTGCGGACAAGATTATGACATAGGGCCAGAGAGTTGATATACCCTTGAGGTAGGACAGTGAAAGTATATTGCTGACCTTGCCAGCTAAAAGCAAACTGTTTTTGGTGGTCCTTACTAACAGCTATTGGGAAAAAAATATTTGCCAGATCAATAGCTGCATACCAGGTACCAGGGGATGTATTGATTTGCTCAAGCAATGATACCACATCTTGAACAGCAGCTTCAATTGGAGTTACCACCTGGTTGAGCTTATGATAATCCACTGTCATCCTCCAAGACCCATCTGTTTCCTGCACAGGCCAGATAGGCAAGTTGAATGGGGATGTGGTGGGAATCACCACCCCTGCATCCTTCAAGTCCTTAAGAGTGGCAGTAGTCTCTGCAGTTCCTTCAGGATTCTGGTATTGCTTCTGATTTACTATTTTGCTCAGAAGGGGCAGTTCAAGTTTCACTTGGCCTTTCCCACCGTAATAGCCCTCACTGCATAAGTTAGAGAGCCAATGTGGGGATTCTGCCAGTTGCTCAGTATGTCTATTCCAATTATACATTCTGGAGCTGGGGAAATAACTACAGGATGGGTCCGGGGGCCCACTGGACCCACTGTGAGAGAGACCTGAGCTAAAACTCCATTGATCACCTGGCCTCCATAAGCTCCCACTCTGACTGGTGGACCAGAGTGACGTTTTGGGTCCCCTGGAATTAATGTCACTTCTGAACCAATGTCTAATAATCCCCAAAATATCTGATTATTTCCTTTTCCCCAATGCACAGTTACCCTGGTAAAAGGCTGTCGGTCTCCTTGGGGAAGGCTTGGAGGAAGATTAACAGTATGAATTTGTAACAGTTACTGGAATGTAACTAGGTTTTCCTCCAAAGGAACCTGGCCTCCCCTTTCATTCAAGGGGCTCTGGCTCTGTAAACTGTCTCAAATCTGGAAATCGATTAAGGGGCTGTGACTCTGTGTTTCTGTAATTCAGGCTAGACTTCTGTTTACTTGACCTAGAACTCTTTTGTTTATACAGCTCGAACAAGAATTTAGTAGACTGCCCTTCTGTTGTATTTTCTAGGTACCCCATGATTTACTAGCCAATGCCACAAATCTCTGCGAGCCATATAATTTTGAATCCTGCTTTGAGTTTGCTGTCTATTATAATAGCCACATCTACCCTGTCTTTGGTGATTAAGTGCTGCCACCTGGCTTCTGCTAACTTGAGATCTGGTCATCCCCATTGTGTTTAAGGATTCCAGCTCAGTGACAGCAGTTCCTACAGTAATATCTGACCTACAGAGAAGTGCAACTACAGAGCTCTTCAGGGATGATGGCACTAGTCTCTCAAATTTATTTCTCACTGTTCTGGTAAAAGATGCATCCTCTGGACATTCTGGGGTGAAGAGCAGGCTTTGCATGATAAATTCACTCTAACATTCCAATAGCCTCTGGATTCCCTCATCTACATTATACCAGGGCAGTTCTGGCATTTCAACCTCAGGTAATGTCAGCCACCTTTTGATCCATGTTTCAACCAACCATCCATACAAACTGTTAATACCTTTTCTAACCCCTCAAGCTATAACATTGAATGCAGAATCTCTGCTTAGTCGGCCCATATCAATAAATTCAGCCTGATCCAGCCTTATATTCCTCCCACCATTATCCCACACCCTTAAAATCCACTGCCACACATATTCCCCTGATTTCTGTCTATATAAATTGGAAAACTCAGTTCTTTTGGAGTATAACATACCTCCTTAGGTGTGATACTTTGTACCTCACCTTTAGGGCCTGTTGGACTTTAGTCTAGTTAAAGGTCTGGAAGAAATGAGGGATGGTGGGGATGGGTCATGCAAAGAATTAGAAATATCTTCCAAACCATTTGCTTCAGGGCATTCATTTGCCGTTTCATCTGGTGAAACAGGATTAATCACTCTAGGGCTAATCCCTTCAGGAGGAGGTTGGGTGGCAACTCCTCAGGGCAGGCTGGAGGTGGGGCGGCTGTGTCCTCAGGTTAGACTATTACGGGATTATCTAGAGAACACTCAGAATGACCTAGGGTTTCAACCTCACCCCAACATCATTATCCATCCATATGTCACCATCCCATTTTTCAGGGTCCCACTCCTTTCCAATCCATGTCCTCACTTTAACGGCAGACACCATGCAACATTGAGATTTCAGTTTGTGTTGTTAAGTTGCTACTCTAACAATAAGATTCTGAGTCTTATTTTCAGAGATCTCAAGTCTATGGCTACAGGAAATAAGATTTTCTTTCAGGATACTCATAGAAACGTCTACATCTTTCAGATGGCGCTTAAGTTTCTCGTTTGAAGCCTTAAGCCCATCCCTTTCACTCCTTAATGTATCCAGTGTATCTAACAACAACCAACCAGCATCTCTATACCTCTTATTTCCACAAAACTCCATAAAGCTGTCAAAAACATTATCCCCCAGAGCCTGGCTTTGTACAAGCGAAGCATTAGGAAAATTGAATGGTGATATTTTAACTATCTCTTTTGCCACTTCACTCCATGGATTGGGAGTGTCATTCTGATTATGGGAATTGGAGTCCTTAGTGCCTTTGAGTCCAGTCAGAGTAGAAAACCATTCATAAAAACCCATTTTTAATATTCTGTTTCTTAAGAACCACTCCTGGTACCAAGTTGTATTAGTTAGGGTTCTCTAGAGAAACAGAATCAGCAGGGAACACTTGCAGATATAAAATTTATAAAAGTGTCTCACTTTACCGTGGGAACGCAGAGTGCAAAATCTGCAGGACAGGCTGTGAAGCTGACGATTCTGATGGAGGGTCTGGATGAACTCCACAGGAGAGGCTCACCAGCCAAAGCAGGAAGAGAGCCAGTCTCTTCTGAATCCTCCTTAAAAGGCTTCTGGTGATTAGATTAAGCATCACTCATTGCAGAAGACACACCCCTTTGGCTGATTACAAATGGGATCAGCTGTGGATTCAGCTGACATGATCATGATTTAATTCTATGAAATGTCCTCATTGCAACAGACAGGCCAGCACTTGCCCATCCAGACAAACAGGTACCACCACTTGGCTAAGCTGACCCATGAACCTGACCGTGACAATAAGTGTGACATGCAGGGGGAGTAGAGCTCTGGCATCCTCAGGGTCAGAAAAGCTGCTGCTTTTTGGAAAGGGGCTGCCCCCAAATAAAAATTAATTACCAATTAAAAGTTTGGTCACCAAGGACAAATAGGTAACAAAATGAAATAAAAGGTATCCAGATTGGGAAGGAAGAAGTAAAATAATCTCTTATTTGCAGATCACATGATCTTTTATGTAGAAAATCATAAGGAGCCCACTAAAAAGCTATTAGAACTAATAAGTGAGTTCAGCAGGGTTGCTGGATACAAGATCGATATACAGTTATCAAGTGTGTCTTTATACAGTAGCAATGAGCAAACTGAAAAACTGAGAAAAGAATTCTCACAATAGCATCAAAAGAATAAAATATTTAGAGATAAATTTAACAAAAGAAGTGCAAAATTTATACTCTAAAAACAAAACCATTGTTGAAAGGAATTAAAGACCTGAATAAATAGAAAGACATCCCAAGTTTCAAGATCAGAAGACTTTAATATTGTTAAGATGGCAATACTCCCTGAATTGATCTACAGATTCAATGCAACCCCTATCAAAATCCCAGGTGCCTTTTTTTTCTTGTTGTAGAATTTCATAAGCTGATCCTAAAATTCATGTGGAAATGAAATGGACTCAAAACAGCCAAAAGAATCTTGAAGAAGAATAACAAAATTAGGGGACTTACACGTTCCAATTTCAAACCTTTTTACAAAGTTGAACTTATCCAAACCGTGTGGTACTGGCATAAGGACAGACATATAGAACAAAGGAGTAGAATTACGTGCCCAGAAATAAACCCTCACATTTATGGGCAATTGATCATCAAAAGGGTGTCAAGACAATTCAATGGGGAAAAAACCGTCTTTTCAACAAATGGTGCTGGAACAACTGGGCATCCACATGCAAATGAATGAAGTTGGCCTACTACCTCATGCCATATACAAAAATTAATTCAAAGTGGATCAAAGACCTAAATGTTACAGATGAAACTATAACCCTCTTAGAAGAAACGTAGGCATAAGTCTGTGACCTTGGATTAGGCAATGATTTCTTAATTACTACAACAGAAGCATAAGCAATAACAAAAAAAAGATAAATACGACATCATCAATATTCAAAACTTTTGTTCTTCAAAGGACACCATCAAGAAAGTGAAAAGACAGCCCACAGAATGGAAGAAAAATTTTGCTTATCATATATCTGGTAAGGGATTTGTATCTAGAATATATAAAGAACTCTTACAACTCAATAACAGAAAGACAACATAATTTAAATATGGGCAAATGATCTGAATATCGAGTTTCATTTCTTTTGCCAAAAGGGCAAATAGAGAAATGGTTCCATGTACCCCAGCACTCCCTATTTCCTGTCTCTGGCCTCAAGGTAGGAACTCAGGCCATCTGGTGTTCTTTTGGCAGTGGCTCTCAGGGAGATGGGGAAAGGGTCCTGACTGTAATCTGGTATAAATACTCTCACTACATGTGGGATTGATTTCAGGCTAGTAATGTTGGTTTCAGTGAGCTGGGGGTTGGAAAGGGGTGCACGGTCGACCTCATGAGCCAGTGGGCTCAAGCTCCAGCTCACACTGCATTTGGCTCACGACAGACCCTCTCTGACCCATGCACCTGGGCAGGAGGACCTGTTTTCAGGTTGTCTGACTTATTCTGACTGAGGAGGTTATCAGGGTCAAATCGTGATGCCAGACATTGCAGCAGCCTCAGCCCTGACTTCATGACCCCATGCCCGCCCCCACTCTGTTCCTCGGTTTCCCCAACTGTAACAGTAAAAGCTAATGATCCTAACAGAAGCTGATGATGGGCCAGGCACTGCTCTAAGCACTAACTAACACATTAACTCATGATCTTGGAAACAACCCCACCAGGCAGTAGCTGTTGTTAGCCCTGATTGTACAGATGAGGAAATGGAGGTCCAGAGGTTAAGTGACTTGCCCAATATAGATTGGTTGGCTTAGTGGGGCCCTAATTTGAACCCACGCCATTTGACCCCTGGGATCTTAAGCATTATGTTATCCCTGCTCTGTCCTACCAACATCTGGGAATTCAATTCAGATGTTTCTTTTCTCCTAAGACCCAGTCAGGGCCATGGAACTCCTGGCTCATTAGTGTTGCCAGACAAAATAGAGGATGCCCAGTTCAATTTGAGTTTCAAATAAATAAGTTCTTTCTTAGTATAAGTGTGTGCCAAATATTGCATGGGGTGTACTTATATTAAAAAATTATATGTGTATTGGAAATTCAAATTTAACCAAGTGGTCTGCGTTTATATTTGCTAAATCTGGAAACCCGAGGCCAAGTCACTTTCTTTTGCTTGGAAGAGAAGAGCATTAGAAAGCAAATTCTGCAACTGGTCAGCATTGGGGGAGCTTCAGGTGAGCATTCCAGCTGTTTATACCTCTCTTCAGGCTGTGCTAAGAGACCCAGAGCGCTCATTCATGGTATATTTCAAACTAGACATGCTTAATACCTGAACTCTAAACATGTTGAACTTTTGCTTTTTTAACCTAAGGAAAGTATATTGAAACAGCATTCTGAGGAACATCCAAAAATACAGCTTGAGAACGGCTTTGCTTCTTAACCTTCAAGATTAGAGACTCACAATAGAAATTTAGGAAATCTCATAAATCAGTCTGACATTTTACTATTCCAGAAGCATCGCTTGATCTAAATCAACCGATTCAGAAAACCATTGAAATTTTTTTAACCCTCCCTCCCAAGGGCAACACATGGCTTTTTCTTATCTGCACCCTTTGCTGACATGACTAGCTAGACACTTTTCTGAAAAATTGAATTTCAGTCGTCTTTAAGGCAGCTTGAACTCTTTTCCTTGTTCTTCTTGGAGCAGCTGCGGTAGACAAGTCGCTAGGATATCAACAGGAAATCTTGTCATCTACAAATGAATCTTCCTTGGGCTGTTGCTTTGCTCTTTTGGTTGTGCCTCCTGGGATCCGATGTCTTGGCTTCTCAGCCTAAACAGTCACTTCAGGCCTTGACTGAGTCAGTGCTTTGGCTTGATGCCTGGGTCCCAATGAGCTGTATCCGTATAGCCACTTGTGGCTACTTTGGGACTGTCTCAGAAAATCTAGGCTGTCTGGTCCTGGAGGAGGAGCGTCCTTTGCCCAGTTCAAGGCCAGTCTTTCTCCTGTGCTGCGGAACCTCCTTCCCAGACTTTGCTCCAGCTCATATCTCCTTCCCTGACCCTTCAGCTCTCCTTCCTTCCAACCTCTTTCGCCGCCTTCTTCCTATAACTTGCTAAACATTCTTTCGTACAGGAAAGTATCTGCTAAGTATATCATGGGGAATAAATTCATATCTAGAATACATAAAGAATTATCACAACTCAGTAAGAAACACAGTAAACCCAGCAGAAAAATGGTCAAATGAAATGAGCAGACAATTCACAGAAAAGAAAACTTAAATATACGTCCAGAATCATGAGAAGACATCCAACTTCACTAATAATTAAGGAAATGAAAATTAAAACTAGATACCATTTAATTCTTACAAGACAGACAAAAATTGCAGTCTGACAGGATAAGAGATGACAGAGATAGAGAAATAGAATTTCATTTGTGCTGCTAGGAGCTGCGTAAATTATTAGAGCAACTGCTTTGGAGAGAGATTTATCAGTGCTGCCATTTAAGACACGCCTACCATCTGATGCAGCAATTCCAATTCTAGGTGTATATACCCTAGAGGAACTCTGCACATTTTGTGTATGTGGTTGTCAAGGTTATTGGTTTTAACATTTTCAATTGATGTTTTTATTATGGCCACTTTCAAACATACAAAAGTAGGAAAAAGATAGTATAATAAGTTCCATGCACTGCCATCTACCTTCAACAGTTAACATTTTACCAGTCTTTACAACACAGTGCCTCAGTGGCTGAAAATCCCTTTTTTATGTCCTCTGTTTGGACATTAATAAATTTTGGTATATATAATATAATATACAGCAATTAAAATTAATGAACTGGATCTTACTGTATCAATGTGGATGGATTCCAGATATTATGGTGGGTGAAAAAAGTGAGTTAAAAAATGACAGCCTATAGTATATAAGAGAACTAGAACACAAGTGTATCATTACAGATGCACCACTATCTAATCTGTATAAAACGAATGAAGGGAAAAGCTCTCCAGCCACTCTGGATTGTGGTTACCTCTGGGGAAGGGAAGAGGAAAGGAACAGGGTCATGGGATTAGGAAGAAGCACAAGAGAGACTTCAACTGTTTGTAGAGTGTGGTTTCCCTTTGGTTCAACTATTATTTTGTCAAAATAAACATGTGGACGTTTCAGGAAGCACATCTTACCACAGGCATATAAAGGAACCTGCAGGCTCCAGTCACCCCCTCCCTGTGATTGACTCCTGTCCCCCCTACACAACCATTTTTTTGTTTAAACATGGGCAGGCACCGGGAATCGAGCCTGGGTCTCTGGCATGGCAGGCAAGAATTCTGCCACTGAGCCACCATTGCACTGCCCTGACACAACCACTTTTGATTCTTCACTGCTTACCCTCATATTTCCAAAGAATATTACACTCATTTTTTGGCATCCTTTTGTGGGAGATTTAGCTCCCTTTTAGTACCCCCCACCACCAGCCCCCAGACACATACCCACTTTCTCTCCCTTCATTCTCCAAGATGGTATGTGACCATTTTTATTGAAATACGTTTTGGATTTTTAGGTTTTTAAGATCAAATCAGTGTCCACACTGGAGAACACAGTGTACTCTGGGAGCATTTTCTTACATAACTTCTCATTTTCCTGGAATTTCACCTCATTCCTTCATCCCCAGAGAAGCAAATGCATGGATTTTAAATTGTCATCTCCTCTCAATGCTTTCATAGACAGCAGACAATCTAGCCCTGTCCCCTGCCTTTAGAAACACCCCACCCAGGAGCTTTCTGGCCTCTGTTGTGGTCTGCACTGGGATTTCCCTAGTCTGTAGCATGTTGAGCCTTCTCCATTACCAAGAATTCCCTTTGCTCCTTCTACGTTGGCTCCCCAGGCTCCTGGGGCCTGGGGCCTCTGCATTCTTGGTTACTTACTCCCTGTTTTTTGTCAGAGCCCATGCCCTGGGAGCTTCTCCCTGAAAAACTTCCTGAGCTAATATTTATGGGGAGGTAAATTTTTTGAGGCCAGGCATGTCCAAAAATGTCTACTTTATACTTTTACCCCCAGACTGGATAGTTTAGCTGGGTAGAGAAGTCAACATTGGAAAGCATTTTCCCTGAGAAGTTTGAAGACATTCTGGCTCCAGTGTCATCACTGAAGACTTCTGAATGTGACCTTCTTTTCCTTTCTCCTCTTCAGGAGTGCAGTAGACTGAATAGTGCCCATCCAAATAGATCAAGTCTTGATCCCCGGAGCCTATAAATGTTACCTGACTAGGAAAAAGGGTCTTTGCAGGTGTGAGTTAGTTAAGGCTTTGACATGGGGAGATGATCCTGGTTTATCCAGGTGGACACTAAATCCTATCACCAGTGTCCTTAAAAGAGAGAGGCAGAGGGAGATTACACATAGAGAAGTAACGGCGAAGTGACGATGGAGGCAGAGGTGGGAGGGACACAGTCACAAGCCAAGGAAGTGAGGACCAGATCTTTCCCTAGAGCCTCTGGAGGGAGTACAGCCCTGCCGACACCTCGGGTTTGGCCCAATGGGACTGACTTCGGCCCCCTGCCCTCCAGAACTGTGAGAGAATACATTTCTGTCATTTGAAGCCCCCCAGCTTGCTGTAATTTGTTACTGCAGCCACAGGAAAACGAAGACAGGAAGGTGCTGGGGTCCCTCCCGCTCCACCTCCAGGGGGTTTTCATCATTGTGCTCGGCTCTGAGACCCCTTTCACCATGGAAATATGTGTCCTTCCCTCCTTCTGTGCATACTTCTCCTCCCTTCTGTTTCCCAGACTCCCTGGCAGCTGGGTGTTGGGCCCCTTGTGCTAAGTTGCTTATTTTCTTGCCTTTCCCCCCATTTTCCATATTTTTGTCTTTTTGTTTTCTTTTCTGGGCACTGTCCTCAGCTGTCTTCTAATTCTTCTATTTATCATTTTAAAAATTTTCTGCCACTCTATTTTTAATTTTCTAGCACTCTGTCTTGTTACTTTTTAAAAATAGCTGCCGCCTCTTACTGAATGGATGCAATAGCTTCTCTTATTTCTCAGAGGAGAGGAGTTATAGTTTCTCCCAGGAATCTGCTCTCCCTGTTAATTTTCTCCTTAGAATTCCCTGTTTTGGTATCTTTTTTTCAGGCTCGAGACTTCCTTTCCTCGAACTCATGGTGATTTTTGGCTGCCCGTTCATACTGACGAGTACACCCCTTGGACAGCCTGGGGCAGAGTGGGGGGTGCTTGTGGGGGAGTGGCCTCACTGTGGGGCACTGAAGCTGCAGGCAGGACCTTTCTTTGGGAGCCCAACAGCGTCAGTGACTACAGGACTTCTGCCTTGGGGCGCTGGGTTTCCCAGAGAGGACTCGTCTGCTTTGCTGCCTGGCCGGGACTAGCCTGGAGACCTGGTGACAAATGAGAGGGTTTCGCAGTCTCAATCCCCGTGTTCATTGCGAGACCTGCTCCCCTGGGCTGGACCCCCTGGCGGCGTTGAAGCCTCTCCTGGGACTGAGCACCCTATCTCCTGACGGGCTGGTGCCTGGGGGTCAAGAGCAGGGCCCGGGGGTGTGCATCCAGCCCTTGGGCAGGCAACTCGACCTGTCCTGTGTGTGCCTCAGTTTCCATAGCCCTAGATGTGGGAGCAGCAGTTGTCTCTGTCGCAGAGGGCTGTTGACTACAGCATAGGCCCTGAGAACAGGGTGGGCTCCTCAGGGAGCCTCGGGGTTTGTAGCTACTATTGTCCTGCTGGGGTGGAGAGAGGTGCCGCCGTGCAGTGCTGCGTGTCAGGTTGGGGACCTGGGATCTAAGTCCCTTGTGCTTCAGCCCTATCCTCCTTCCCACCTTGGGGGAAGCTGGAGCCACACATTTCGCATCTGCCAGGGAGTCTGCAACTCAAACTGGCTGGCTGGGTGCCGCTCACCTTCTGCTGCCTCGACCCGCTCAGTCGCCCTGGTTCATGTAGGGCCCGTCACCCAGGCTTTAACAGACGTTTCTCTTCTGCACTGTCAGCCTTTCGGTCCTCCTCCTTGTGGGGTTAGGCTCTTTTTTTTTTTTTTTTTTAAACTTTTACTGATGTTTTAGTGGGATTTCAGGAGGGGACGGCCATAAACTGCCCTGCTCAATCCACCGTGTTTCGCCTGATCTATTTCCTGTTCCATCCACTGCATTTCACCTGATGTATTTCTTAGACGCAAACGTAGTAGCATCTGCATGTGTTTATTCTGGGAGAGGGACGGGGTATTGCGTTACTAGCTGGGTTGTCTGTCATTTCCAAATGTTGCATCCTGGTACCCTCTGCGATCTCCCTGCCTTTCTTTTCCTTTTCTACCTAAACTGTCTGGAAGTTCCCCTTACACTCTGAGGAGTGTGAGGCAAAGCCTTACTCACCGCTCACTTCTCTCTTCTATGCCCTCTGTCCCGGCCTCCCCGCCAAGACGGCTCTTGCTCAGACCACCAGGGAGCCCCCCACTACCAACGGTGGTGGCTGGCTTTTAAAAATTCCTTTTGGCCTTCAACACACCCCACCCCACCCCACCCCCCATTCCATCTTCCTTGAACTCCTTGGTGCTCATGGAAGCACCCTAGTCCACAGCTGTGGCCATCCCTGGGCACCTCCTCTGCGTCGCCTCCTCTCCCTCTGCTCTGGCCTTGTCTGCAGGTATCTCCAGGCCTCCTTGCTCACCCTCCTGCTGCCAGCTACACCTGAGCCACTGGGGGTTCCCAGGCCTCTGTCTCCAGCTCAGAACTCCCCCTAAGCGTTACATGCACGAGTGCAACTGCTTGTTCAGAGCTTGCAGTCAGCTCAAGCTCATTAGGCTCAAAACCAAACTCGCCGGCTTCTCCCTACACCTGCTCCTGTTTTTCTTTCACTTGGCGTCACCCCTTTTCATGCTTTCCCTTAGACTAGGATCCCAGGAATCAGCCTTACCCGCAGCCTCCAACCTGGCATCTGGCATCTAAGTCGCCCAGTGCCATCAACTTCACCTCCTAAGTATTTCTGGACTTGGAACCCACCTCTCTTTTCTTCCTCCTGTGCCCTGGTCCTCGTTGTCTTTTGCCTGAATTAGCATAGCTTCCTAATTTATCTTCCACCTCGAGTCTTTTCTCCTCAAAAACTTCCGTATATCTGCCAGAGTGGCTCCTCTAAATTGCAAGTCTGGTATCCTCCTGCTTGATTTCCTTTTTCCTTTTTGTAGTAGGGCACCTGTAGGTTTACAGAAGAATCATGCAGAAAATGAAAAGTTCCCCTAACACAACACCCCCCCCACACACACACATACACACATACAACCCCCAGTTTCCCTGTTATTACATTTTGCTTTAATGGGTATATCTATGTTACAATTGATGAAAGAATTTTATTATAATTGTACTATTAACTGTAGTCCATAGTTTACACTAGGATTCACTTTGTGTTGTATAGTTCTAAAGTTTTGTTTTAAATTTGTATTTTAGGAAAATTTATATAATCTAAAATTTCCCTTTTTAACCACTCTCAAATATACAATTCAGTGGCGTTACTTACATTCAAAATTACCACCATCCATTTCCAAAACTTTTCTATCACCCCAAAAAGAAACTCTGTCCCAATTAAGCATTAAGTCCACATGCCCTACACCTCTCCACCCCCCAACCCCAGGTAGCCAGGGTTCTAGTTTCTGACTCTGAATTTTCGCTTTCTAATTATGTCATATGATCATACACTATTTCTCTGTTTGTGACTGGCTTATTTCACTCAACATGACTTCAAGGTTTAGCCTTGTTGGGGCATGTAGCAGAACTTTCCTTTTTACACTGAATGTTACTCCGTTGTGTTTATATACTACATTTTGTTTATCCGTTCATCTGTTGATGGACACTTGGGTGGCTTCCACCTCTTGGCAAATGTGAATAATGCCGCTGTGAGCACTAGCGTGTAATTATCTGTTCAAGGCCCTGCTTTCAATTCTTTTGACTATATACCTAAAAGTGGGGTTGCTGGGTCATATGGTAATTCTTAACTTTCTGAGGAACTGCCAAACTGTCTTCCACTGCCGCCACACTGTTTTATATTCCCACCAACAGTGAATGAACGAGTGTGTATTTCTCTACAGATCTCCAACACTTGTTATTTTCCGTTTTTTTTAAACAATGGCCATTCTGGTGGGTGTGCCCTGCTTGATTTCTTGAGTGGCATCCTTGGCATTGAGGATTCAGTCTCTGCACCTGCTCTGGAGTCCAGGTGTCTGCCTTGGGTCTCCTCAATGAGCAGGTGAGAGGAGGTGACATCTGTACCACTTCTGTAGCTTCCTAAGCCCTGGTTTTAGGGTCTGTAGAGATTCTGGCCATCTGTGGGGAATCACCAGTGAGCATCTTGGAATTAGGGTTAGTTGAGTGAGTGAGGTGGGCAGGAGGTCCTGCATGGCTCTCCTTGTGGGGCCAGGCAGGCCAGGAGGGGAACCACCTGCCAATGTGTGCTTTGCTTCTGCCATGCTCAGCCCTGACTTAGACAGCGAGGTACTTTTTGCTGGCCGTCCCCTTTACACATCCTTGTGTCCCATCACAGTACTTTGCTCTCTAATCTCTGTAGGTGAGACACTTACCTCCTCCATTAGCTGGCACGCTGCTCCCCGGGGACCATGCCTTATTAACTGTTGTCCAAGTGCTCCATAGATATTTCTAGGTGAATCTTAACCTCGAGCTACTCTGCAGACTCATCGTGTGACCTGGGGCATTCGTGTGTGCTTTCGTTCATTTGTTTCCCAGACATTTAATTTTAGTGTTGAGCTTAATGCAAAGTGCCAGGGAGACCGTGGGGGACAAAATAGACTGAGAGAGCCCCTTGCCCTAAGAACCTCACTGTATCTGGTGAGGGAGACAGATGGGCCAGTGGGCTGTTGTAACAGTAAGTGCTCCTTGCCGAGGACCCAGACAGAATATGGTTCCATTCTGGGTCCATCATCAGAACAATGAGAGCTACAGTGGAGGGAAATAGTTGCCCAGGGAGGGTCTCAGAGCCGGTTGGGGAGGCCCTCCTGAACTGAGGATGTGCCCACGACTTTAAAATACCTGCAGCTGCCTTCCTCTGCCTGTCTCTGCCCAGCTGCCTGGGCAGGGGTGCAGCAAACAGTAATAGCAGCTCCTTTGCACCAGGGGGCAGTGTTCGCTCTGAAATTCCCACCGCGCGTGTGCGTGTGCGTGTGTGCGTGCGTGCCTGCCTGCCTGCCTGCGTGCGTGTGTGTGTGTGTGTGTGTGTGTGTGTGTGTGTGTGAGAGATGGGGGGTTGCCAGGGGCTATGAGGAGGCTGGCGGGGGGGTGGGGGCTGCTGACCCCCGAGGTCACACTGGGAGCCCTCTGGCTGCCAGGAGCCTTGGCCGGCCAGCGCAGGTTGTTTCTGCCTTTTTGATATTCTCTCTTTCTTGTTTATCTGTCATCTTCATTGTTTCTGGTTTTCCTCCTTTCAGCTCCCCCTACCCAGAAATCCTGTCCTCTGTCTGTCCCAGCTTGGGCGCTTTGATGGTAGCTGCAGAGCCCTGAAAGTCAGAGTCTTTCCTTTCATCATCCCTGTTGGCTGCCACCCCTGGGGCCCTCAGGCGACACGTCCAGGGCTGGATTGAGCAGCGTGGAGACCATCTGAGAGCAGCTCCATCCATCAGAGGCTTGCTGCTGCCACATGGCCCCAGTCCCTGCCAAGAGCTCTTTTTACTGGTTCTGACCTTCTTTTGCTGGCAGCAGCTGGTGCCGGCTGGGGGGTGGGGCCAGCTGGGCCTGGGGTGGGGAGGGGAGGAGTGTGCAGGGCTGGGGTGGGGGAATAGTGGGAAGTAGATGCAAAGGAGGAGCGTGTTAGTTACTTTGGAGATTCCTGGGGCCTTTGAACACACTCCCTCCTTCTACCCACCCCCCCAGTCTGGCTGTTCTCCAGCTCACCTCTGGATTTGCTGAGCAAGTTGGAGACCAGGGGTGGCCAGTCCCAGCTTTAGGGCTTTCAGGATTGACACACTGTCCAGGCTCCCCCGAAACTGGTGCGGGGCTTTCATCACCTTGGTAGCGTCCCGCCCACAGCTGCCCTCCAAGGCTGAAGGAGATGCTGTGTGAAGAGCAGGAATATTTAGGATGGATGCAAATTCTAGAAGGAACATTCCAGGACCTTGACACTTTGCTGCAGTGGCCATTCAGATGGCCGCCCTGCCTTAAGTCCCTGCAGGGCCACTCTGGTGGCGAGCATGGCTACTCGAGACCAGAGGTCGTGTTTCCTGGACCCAAACTTGGAAGATGATGTCTCACAAGGGAATTTTGTGCTGCTTCTCGTTGCAGGAGGCAGCCTGGGAGATAGAGTCTCGAGCTGAAATAGTAGGATTTCTGGTGACATTTTGATGATATATTGGGCACACCGAAACTGTCCGAGCTGAGCACTGTGGGTCTCTGGTGGGAGGCTCTGGGCACTGCTGGGGGCCTGCTGGGGGCTTCAGGCCAGCGACAGTAGTGGGTTGGAGTTTTTTGTTGTTGTTGTTATTTGGTTTCTAAGTGTCTCTCACACTTTGCTTTGGAGGAAACCACAACTTATTCCTTAAGCCTCCTGTCCTGAAAGCATGCAGAATTCGTCTCAACTCTGGCCCTGCCCTGGTTTAACTGCCTTTTGGATGTGTTAGTGAATCCCACTGAGCCCGCTGATTTACCTGTAAAGGGAGCTGATAAAAGCCGTGAAGGTCACCTGTGTGAGACCCCATAGAGCATCCTGCCCACAGCTCAGGGCCTGGTGAGGAGTGCTCTATGGGTCCAGGGCTCACCGGGCCGCCTATGTGCTGTGGAAGCGCCTGGGGGGCAGGTCTGCAGGAGCTGCAGGTGCTGCCACACAGTTGCCTGCCTCCTTTCCCAGGTGCTTGCAGGCACCTCCCCTGTAGCAGTTACTTCCACTCCCTTCTGAATAGGGGAACGCTGGGCCCTTTGATCCAATGTTAGAGGAGAAGAATGAAGCTGGAGGAGAAGGGAAGGCGTCTGGGGCTTCTTGCTGGGAGGCAGCAGGGTCCCAGCCCCTTCTGGCTTTGGCGTGTGTCACTCTCGCTTTAAGGAGCCCCTTTTGCATCCTACATGACAGTCCAAGCATCTTAGTCGTCTGTCTCCTTCAGGACCCAGGCTGGGGCCCAGGAGAAGGCTCTCTCAGCCAGCAGCTACCTGAAAGGGACTCTCCTACCTTCAGGTCCTCCAGTTCAGGGAAGGATTTCCGGGGGGAACCGCGGCCTCCATTGTGGTCCCAGGCACCCAGGATCAGGAAGTGGGTCCCTTAGTGCAGCAGAATGTGACGTCTTCCAGGACACCGGCTTGAGTTAATGAGGAGTTTTGTTTTTGTTTTTATTTTTATTTTTTTTTAAATAATTTCAAACACACAGGGTATTTACAAAAATAATACCAACCCCATACGGAGAACTTTAGCATACTGAGATGTACCACCTTTTTAAAAATTTCTTCAGGGTCCATGATAATCCCCCCCCCATTTCTGATTTTATTTATTTGCATCCTTTCTCTTTTTTTCTTTATCTGCCTTGCTAAGGGTCTATTGATTTTATTGATTTTCTCAAAGAACCCAACCGTTAATTTTATTGATTTTCCTTATTGTATTTTTTGTTCTCCAATTTATTTAATTTTTACTTTAATCTTTGTTATTTCTCTTCTTTTGTTTTGCTTTGGGGTTAGTTTCCTGTTCTTTCTCTAGTTTTTCCAGGTGTGTCAAGTCCTCGATTTTTGTTCTGTTTTTAATATAGACATTTAAGACAATAAATTTCCCTTTCAGTACTGTCTTTGCTGTATCCCATAACTTTTTCCATTCGTCTCCAGATGTTTTCTGATTTCTCTTGCAATTTCTTCTTGGACCCACTGATTGTTTGAGAGTGTATTTTTTAATCTCCGTATATTTGTGAAAGTTCTGGTTCATTGGTGGTTATTGATTTCCAGCTTTATTCCATTGTGGTCAGAGAAAGTGCTTTAAGAAAGTTTGTTAAGACCTGTGTTTTGCCCCAGTATATGATCTATCCTGGAGAATGTTCTGTGAGCACCAAAGAAGAATGTATAGGAATTTTGGTTGTGTAACAATCTATATATGTCTGTTAGGTCTAATTCATTTATCACATTGTTTAGATTCTGTGTTTCCTTATTGATCCTCTGTCTGGTTGTTCTATCTATAGAAGAAAGTGGTATATTGAGGTCTCCCACTATTGTTGTTGAAACATCTATTTTTCCCTTCAGTTTTGCCAAAGTTTGCCTCATGTATTTTGGAGCTCCTTGATTGGGTACATGAACATTTATGATTGTTATTTCTTCTTGGTGAATTGTCCCTTTTATTAATATGTAGTGCCCTTCTTTGTCTCTTATGACATCTTTGCATTTAAAATCTGGTATTGGTATAGCTACTCCTCCTTTCTTTTAGTGACAACTTGCAAAGAACATCTTTTTCCATCCTTTCACTTTCAATCTATTTGAATCCTTGTGTCTAAGATGTCTCTCTTGTAATCAACATACAGATGGATCATATTTTTAAATCAATTCTGCCAATCTGTATCTTTTAATTGGTGAGTTTAGTCCATTAACATTCAGAGTTATTATTGTAAAGGCACTTCTTGAATCTGCCTTCTTATTCTTTCGTTTTTATATGTCAGATGAATATATTTTTCTCTCTCTCTCTCTTTATCCTTTAAATTACTCTTACTAATATTCTGCAGTTCTGTGCCCTCCTCCAGACCTCTCTTTCCTTTTTTCTTCCAGCCAACAGAACTCCTTATAATATTTCTTGCAGGGCTGATTTCTTGTTTACACACTCTCTCAGCATTTGTTTGTGAAAATTTTAATCTCGCGCTCACTTTTAAAGGACAATTTAGCTAGATAATGAATTCTTGGCTGGCAATTTTTCTCTTTCAGAATCTTAAATATATCATACCACTGCCTTCTTGCTTGCGTGGTGCCTGTTAAATAGTCCAAACTTAGTTTTATGTAACTTTCCTTGTATATGGCAAATCTCTTTTCACTTGCTGCTTTCAGGACTTCCTGCCTCTCATCAGCATTTATAGTCTGATTACTATGTATCTTAGAGTGAGTCTATTTGGATTTATTCTAGTGGGGGTTCATTGGGCCTCTTTAATTTGCATATTTATGTCTTTATAAGGGTTGGGAAGTTTTACCCAATTATCTCCTCAAATAACCTTCCGAGCCCTTTACTCTTCTCTTTTCCTTCTGGGACACCAATGATTCTTATATTTGTGCACTTCATGTTGTCCATCGTTTTCCTAAGATACATTTCAAATTTTTCTACTTTTTCACTATTTGTTCTTTTGTGCATTCAAATTCAGATATCCTATCCTCTAGTTTGCTTATTCTTTCTTCTGCCTCTTCAAATTTGCTGTTGTGTCTCTAGTATATTTTTAATTTGATCTACATCTTTCATTTCTGTAAGATCTTCTATTTTTCCATTCATTCTTTCAAGCTCTTCTTTATGCTTTTGTAGTATCTTCTTGATATCCATTATGTCTTTAGTCAATCCACTGACATTGAGGAGATTTGTATGAATATCTTTGATTAGTTGTCCAAATTCTATGTCTTCTCTGGCATTTTAATTTGGTCTTTTGGCTTGGCCATATCTTCTTGATTTTTCATGGCCTTAGTGATTTTTTGTTGACTTTTTGGCATTTGATTATTTTGATAAGGGTATTTTAAAAGTTGATTTCCCTTGCTCATTTAAGATTTTGTAATTGCTTGGATTTGTGTTGAAGGTCTTCTTTTGTGCTTGGTTTGTCAGCGATTCCCCACCAAACCAAGGCCAGGAACTCATGCGGGAGGTGCAACTCTAATGGGAGGTCTGTTAAAAGCTAGGCAGAGAGGCAGTTTGCCAGAATGTACTTTCCACATCTTCCCAGAAGATGGCACTCTTGAGCCCCCTCCTTCCCTCAGACTTGCCTCTGCCCAACTGTGCCATTCTACTAAGCAGGATGGTGACCAACTGCAAATTCAGTCAAGACCGTGCAGGTCTCCCTGTGTGCTGAAAGCTGCCAACCCCAGGCTAAGGGGTGGGCAGCGTGCACCTCGGCGGAGAATCCACTTGTGGGCATGATGGGTCTGGTGGTCCCCAAGATCCCACATGGAATGACCCTGGGCTGTGGGACTGAGCATTTCAACTACCCCTGCCAACAGCCAGTCCAGAAATGCCTGGCGCTGCAGTGCAGCTTGCTCCCTCTCCATCCGTGTACTCTGTGAGTGCGCTAGGCCTCTGTGGAGAAAGAATAGAGGTGGCAGAACGCAGATAGTCTCTTTTATCAGCCAATTGTCAGCCTGACTGTTCAGTGCCCTCTTCCTCCTGAGGAGGGGGCCTCCCAGTCTTCACCAAACCTGGGTGTCCATAGAGACCTGCCTCAGTGGTCAGGTGGAGGCACTGTGCCCCAGCAGCGAGGTCTTTGGGCATAGATAAACCAAGTCTGCTGGCTCCTGGGTTCCCCATGGGAGCTCCCAGCTGCAGAACTGAGGGAAGATCTCCCTAGCTGATGCGGCAGTGGAGTGCAGGGGTGTGCTGCGCCTTCAGCAC
The DNA here is from genome assembly GCF_023851605.1 of Tamandua tetradactyla. Taxonomy (NCBI): domain Eukaryota; kingdom Metazoa; phylum Chordata; class Mammalia; order Pilosa; family Myrmecophagidae; genus Tamandua; species Tamandua tetradactyla. The sequence goes on from NC_135335.1 coordinate 7,521,209, forward strand.
CTGCTCTGGCCTGCATGCTGCAGCCCGCCCAGTTGCCGTCATGATTGAGTCAACCCACCCCATCCTCTCTCTTGTGGTCTCTCTGGTCTCCCTATGTAATGTAGTTTCTCTCTAGGTCCTCCCTACGTAACGTAGATGTCCCTCTCTTGTCACTTGTACCCTGGAACTGCCATCCAGGTCATTTTTCTGTCCTTTCTCTAGTTGTTCCGTGGAGCAGGGGTGAACTCGGCCTGTCCTGTTGCTCTGTCGTCCTTGACATCATGCTTCTTAAGTACTTCCATGTACATTTCCTAAGAACAAGGATATTTGCTTATGTAACCACCTTACGTGCAATTACCAAGTTCAAAATCTGTGACGTTGATATGAAGTTTACAGTCCATATTCCAGTTTCTTCCTATGTCCCAACAATGTCCTTTTCTCCTGTTTTATTAGATCCTATCTGGGATTGCACTTAGTTGTTAAGGCTTTTGGAGTTTTTAAGGAAGGGTCTTAGCCAAACTTTCCACCCTGAGAACTTCTTAGTTACCACCCATCAAACCTAGACCCCTTGAGTGGGGAGGCAGGAAGGGGCAGCTGAAGGAGCCTGGCCCCACACTGCCCTCTGGAACTGGCACCAGATTCGGCCCCTGCCCTGGCCTGAGGATGAGGAAGACGCCCCTGGAATGGCCCTTGAGGCAAGGGCCAGCAGGATGGAGGTTCTTTTTGGGAAAGTGCTTTCATGAGGAAGGAAGCTGGCACTCAGGTCCCGTGGGGGTGCCTGGGCCTGGGCTTTCTTGGAGGGGGGGGAGTCACGTTTGATGCCAAGCGCAGGGTTTCTAGGGGATGGCACGGAGGGAGTCAGAGCCATGGGATGTTCCCCCACCCTCCCCTCTGACCTCAGGGCCCCAGCCACGTGATCTCTGCTTCCCCAGTGCACCATCAGCCTGGTGTTTCCTCCTCCCTCCAGCTCTGGAGGATGAGGTGACATTTAGGGAACTGTGGGGATCTGCTCATTCCGGACCCCTCAGAGGCAAAGCACCCGAATGGTCCCGTTGCCCCCCGCTCCCCGAAGGCTTTCCAGGGAGAGGCTGTGTGAGGACCCCATATTCGCCCTGCCTGGGTCCTACCCCTGGGTCCTTCTGGAAAGGCTTCAGGAAGCCCCAGGCAGCCAGACCCCTGGGTTTCAGGTCTGGAGGGGAGTAGGACACAATAAGGGAAAGGCTGGATGCTGGATTAACCTCTGAGGAGGAAGAAGACCTTTGGGGTGAAGGTGACATTTTTATTGCTCTTTGTATCCCCAGGGCCTTGTGCCGGCCCAACACTGGGTGGGGGCAGAGGCAGCAGACTGGAGCAGGGGCTCACGTGGGACTGCAGCAGCGTGGAGCTGCAGGGCGGCTGTATCTGAGCGCTGAGGGCGTAACCACCACTCCATCATTCAGGGCAGCCCCCCTGACTGGCCTCCCAGGCCCCACATGGCCTGTGGGGGACGATGCTTCAGGGCCTTTAACCTCAAAAAGCATCCGGTCCTGAGAACAATCTCAGTTGTCTGCCTTCCCTTCTGCACTGGAATCTGGGCTGGGTTCCTGCTTCAAGGCTCTTTCCGGGTCCCTGAGGGTCAAGGGCGCCGGGCTTTGGGGCTGTGAACCCCCTGCTTCCTGCAGGGCCCAGCGGCCTAGCTTCCCCCCGGCTCCCAGGCAGGGCAGGAGGCTGGAACGGCCCTGGGCACCCCTTCCCCTGATTTCAGCCTTGGCTGCAGCGCAGGCTTCCAGCAGCCTGGAGTAGGAAACCTCAGGCTCAGTGAGGGGCCGGCCGGAGGCTGGCTTCCCCAGCCCTTCCTCTGCCCACCTGGGTCCCTAGGGCGAGACCTGCGGCTGCACTCGGGAGCTGCCTGTGACTCCGAGCAGCCCGGGCTGTGCGGGGACCTTGGCACAGGAGATGGTCTCTGCCTGTGGTGGAAGTGCAGGGTGGGGAGGGCCTGTGGGGCTGCTGTCCATTCCGTATGCTTTCCTCGCTCTCCTCGGAGACCTAGTGCGGGCCGCACGGAGGCGTGAGTGTGCGGGGCCGCAGGGGCCAGCGCACAGACAGCGAGGGAGGCCGGTGGGAGCAGTGGGGGCCGCAGGCAGTCAGAGGAGGCCGCCTCCCGATCCCTCGTTCATCTGGGAGGCGAGGCCTTGGGAAAGAACGCTAGTGACGAACATTTATAGAGAAGACTGGCACGTCGGGAGCCTGTCTCAGCCAGTCCTGGGATGACCCCCCGGGGTCAGGGGTGGTGACAGCTGAATTGACAGACGAGGAAACTGAGGACTCAGAAATGCCCCAAATCCCACAGCCAAGACAGGTAGACTGGGTTTGACCCCAGGCCTGGCACTGGGTACCCGCTTATGGCGAGTTGCTCTCGGCCCCACTTTCCCTCACTGCTCTTACTTCAGCCAACGGTGCTGCCCTTTTCCCTTCCCTGAACATCTGCCTGCACACTGCCAGCCTGAGAGCGCCGTGGCTTGGGGCAGCTGTGCTCAGGCCTCAAGTTCAGGCCTGCTCTTGCTTTCCTCTGCACAGGAACCTACGAGCTTGCTGGGCATCTGGGCACCTCCCCAGCTGCCCGGAGCTTCTGGCCCTTTGTAAAATGGGTATGCCAAGGAGTCCCTGGCCCACCCCAAGCGTCTGTGATGACCAAATGCACCGTGTACAAGGCTTGTTAGGGCCGGGCCAGCTGTGGGCGTGGCTGCTCTTGTGCGCATGCGCACTGTGAAGGAAGCGGACACGTGTGGCCTGCCTTCAGGGTTCAGCCTTCCCAGAGGCTCCGGAGGTGACAGCCCTTTGGCATAACTTCTGTAGGACTTGGAGGAGGAACTGGGGCGTATGGGTTGGGGGAGGGATGCTCTGTTTACCTACAAGGCAGCGGCTTAGTGCCCGAGCAAGCTCCCCAGGTGGAAGGAGAGACTGGCCTCCCTGGAAATAGCTGGAAACTTTCCTGGAGGTCCCAGAATCTCACTGCCAGCACGCTGCTTTGAGCTCCAAGGCTGCTCACCTGTGAGCAGGGTGGGTTCACGCGGGGCAACAGTGAGGCGGACCGGTGGGGGAAATGGGGGGCCAGCTTTCAGGGACATTTCACTGACAGTAGTTGTTTAACAGGTGATAAACCAGGTCCTGGCTTTAGGGAGGCCATTGTGGAATTTCCCTGAGACTTTTCCCTCACTCTTTTTATCCCCTCCGAGTATTTCTTTGTTTCCTATTTATAAATAATTCTTTCCCAGTTCAGAAAAATCTGAGATGTATAGGAAAGCTTAAAGTAAAAGAAAACAACCACTGCCTGTTCTAGCATATGGGGCTCAGTAGGAGCCATGCCAGTGTAGTGCCTTCCAGGCTTTCCCTGGCCTTAAAAACACCTTCCTGAGGTCCTATGTTTATGTATTTGACTTCACATTCTATCCTGGGCATTCCCTAGGCCGTCAGAACCTGTGCAGACCTGTCATCATTAAGTTACTTAATGTACAGTTGTCCTAGGGGAAGGGGTGGGGGTGGGATCTTTGAAATGTTTCTCATTAGTTGCCCTTGTAAACAATGCTGCTTTGAACATCTTTCTGCCTACATCTTGGTTTCCATCTTTTTGAATTTTTCCATGGGTTGATTCCTAGAACAGCAGTGACTAGGCCAAGGTGGGTAGATATATATATATTTTTTATTATTAAAAAAAAAATTAACTAACACAATATTTAGAAATCATTCCATTCTACATATGCAATTAGTGATTCTTAATATCATCACATAGATGTATGATCATCATTTCTTAGTACATTTTCATCGATTTAGAAAAAGAAATAGCAAGACAACAGGGTAGATATTTTTAAAGGCCCTCCATGAGTTCTGCAAAGAGCTTTCCAGAGAAGTTGTCCTGGGCCGGCAGCGTGCCTGTGGGTCTGACGCCCGCAGGCCGGGATTTCCAGCAGTGCTGTCCTCGTCTCCAACATGGCTGCTAACTTAATGCAAAGGTGGCCCCTCCTTGTTTTATTTTGAATGTCTTGATTGCTAGTGAGATGGAACTGTTTGGGGTTTATCGGCCACTTATATTTGCTCTTCTGTCCCCGGCCTTGTCCTCAAGGAGATCTTTGCCTCATCCTGAGTTTACCCTACGTGGCAGTTTGGGCTCTATCCACAGGGCCCTTTCCCAGCTGCAGATCTGTCCTGGGGCCTGAGCAGAGTAGGTGTTTGGTGCCCAGGAGAAGGGGGAATCTCGCTCCCGACAGCAGCTCACTGCCACGTGGGCCAGGCATTGCAGCACCTGCCTGCTCCAAGCTGCTCCGCTCGAGGAGAGAGTTTCCTTCCTAGTAGGTGACTCTGGAAAATCCAGGCAGAGCCGAGCACCAGAGGGTTAGAAGGGTGGCTTGGAGACATGCAGGTGGCAGACGATGGCTGATAACATCTGAAGTTCACTGTGCTGAAGAAATCACCAGGCGTGAGAGTCACATGACAGCTCCCTGCCCCGAGCAGTTAGCGGACACCCTGGGCTCTGCACTCCCTGTGGTGCCTCCACCAGCGTTAGCTGTGGTGTGATTCTTGTCTTCAGTTGTTATTTTGAAATAGCTTCAGACTCACAGAAAAGTTGCAAAAGTAGTACAAAGCATTCTCTTAGATCCTGTACTCAACTTCCCCAATGTTGGTATTACCACATTTGCTTTTTCATTCTCCTGTTTTTCCCTGAACCATTTGAGTGTAAGTTGTAGACGTGACATCCTGTTGTCCCTAAATACTTCAGTGTTTATTTCCTAAGTGTGAGGACGTTGTCTAATGTCACCACAGAATAGTTGTCAAAATCAGAAAATCGATCCTGACGCAACACTGTTATCTAATCTCCAGACTTTATTCAAGTCTTGCCAGTTGCCCCACTGATGTCCTTGATAGTAAAGGAGCACAGGGTCGGGTCCTGGCCCACGTGTGCAATTGTCGATGTGGCTCTTTTAATCTCTTTAATCTGTAACAGTTCTTTAGTGTTTGTCTTTCATGACCTTGACATTTTGGAAGAGTTTGGGCCAGCTACTTTGGAGAAGTTGCCTTGATTTGGGTTTGCTCCATGTTTTGTCCTGGTTGGATTTGGCAGGCACATCGGGGGGGGGTGCCGAGGCCCTCCCGCTGGCCCGGTGCCTCGCGTCGGGAGGCGCGGCGTGTGCATCCCGGGCTGCTGGGGTCAGGCTGATGGCGCGGCTCGGCATCTGCCAGGCTTCTCCGTCGGAACGTGCCAGCTTCTCCCTTTATTACTAAGCAAGAATGACAGTATGTTATTCATGTCTCTAACTTAGAAAGATGGGGACGCCAGAGCCCCACAAGTTAACCTGCCTACATTGGCGCAGCTGGGATTTGACCCGAGGCGCCTGCCTTGAAGCCCAGCGCCAGGCTCCCCTCGTCCCACCAAGAGGCCTGTGCCCCTCCGCTGCGTTCCCCGCCCTCCACCGCATTTCCTTCCCCTCCCCTCTCCGGTCCCAAACCCCAAACCCCCAACCCTGTCCTTTAGCAGCTGTTGCCAAGGGTTTTATCTCTTGCTCTTGCTTTTCCCTGAGCTCCGCCCCTCCCCAGCCTGACCTGTCTCTCCCTGGTCCGTCCCGTGGCTGGAAAGGGCCCGGCACCCACCCGTCCTGGATTTCCTCCTTGCCCTCGCCTTCCACAGCAGACCCCTTAGCGAGCCTTGCCTGTGGTCTCCCCAAACTTCTCCCCAACCCCACCCCCGTACCCAGTCCTGTTGCGGCCCCCTTCAGTCCTGGCTGCCCCAGCCCAGCCCCCAGAGCTCCCCTGCTGGTCGGGCCCTCCAGCCCCGGGCTCCTCCGCCCTCCTGGTGGCCTCCACACCTAGGGCCTCACCTCCCTCCAGCTCGCGGCCTGTGTCCCCGCTGTCCCCTCTCCGTGGCGCGCTGTCCGCAGGTCTCTGTCGGCCCCTTAGGCTCCAGGCCTCCGTGCTCACTCGCCTCCTTGGCTTGGAGGCGCTGGCCATGGCCTGAAAGGCGCTCAGGCCGGACCGGGTGCCCTCTCCTCCCCTCGCCGCCTGCCCCCAGCTCCCAGCGCGGCAGAGCCCTGCGCCCGCGGCTGCACCCGCCGGGGTCCCTGCGCACTTGGGTGTCCTTTCTCTCCCAGGCCTGGCGGTCTTTCCTCTTCTTCTCCTCTCCTTGCCTTAATTTTTCTTCTCTTTGTAGTCTGCCTTTTTGTAAATTTGTTTTCATTGTGGTATATATGACAGAATTTTCCATTTGAACCATTTTAAAGTGCCCCCTTCAGCGGTGTGAATTACATCCACTCTATTCTGTCTTTTCCCTTCTCCATATTATTGGCCCTATTTATAGCACTGAAAATTTTTGCAGTACTTGTTGTATTTATTGACTGTATTCGTAGGATCTCTACCTAAAACAAAATGGCCAAATAGATGTTTTTAAAAACTTTTGCTAAGAAATACGTAGAAGGGCTAGAGAAGGGCCAGGGTGAAGAGACTGAATTCTGGTTTGAATAAATCTTTGGGCAGTTGCCTGGGCCTTGGTTTCCTTCTTTTATAAAAATGATCTCCAAAGCCTGTCTGCATTCTGGGAGCTGCCAGCGAATACTGGTAGTTTACTGAGTCACCCTCGGTAGAAAGGGAGGTTTCCATCACGTTTGAAGAAGTTTGCCTTTTCCCTGAGCCGGGACTTTGCTTCCTGTGAGCCACTGGAGAGCATGAGCTGAGCTGAGAATTCATTATCCCTCCTCTCCCAGCCTGGCAGGGCCCCAAGGGGAGGGGACACAGCAGGGTAGGTTGTTTCAGGGGAGGAGGTCTGCTGTGTCTGGCAGGGGCAGCAGGCAGGGGGCACTGAGGGGTCAGGAAGCCCCTGACCCACCCACACCCTGCCTGGGTGCACACACAGCCCCGACTGGGCCCCTGCATCACTGCAGGAGCCTGAAGTGCTGGACTTTCAGAACCAGGGCAAGTGTTAGCATCAGGGTGAGGCTGGGGTTCCACTCGGGGGCTCCCTGACCCATGGCCCGTCACCCATGCCAGGGAGTGGGGTGAGATTGCCCCCGCAGTCACCCGGCCACCGCAGGGTTGGGAATGGGACTGTCACTCTTCCTGGGAAGCTGGGTGCTGAGGGCCCTGACTGTCCTCCCCAGATGCTGAAGTTGCGAATGGTGCATGGGGGCCGCAAGCTCCTGGGTATTCGCTGGGCCTCCAGCATCGCCGCTGCCTCCCCCAGCATCCGACGCCTGGAGTACAAGCCCATCAAGAAAGTCATGGTGGCCAACAGAGGTGAGTCCCCGGAGCTGGGGGTGGAGCCCAGTGTCCAGACCCCACCCGGCCTTAGCCTCCTCCCGGGTCCTCCGCCCGGCGCCCCTGCTCTGGCCCCAGCTCCCCAGCTCCCTTCGGCTTCTCTTCGGGCCCAGGAGTCCCACCTCTTACCCCCGCCCCCGCCCTGCCCCCCAGGTGAGATTGCCATCCGCGTGTTCCGGGCGTGCACGGAGCTGGGCATCCGCACAGTGGCTGTCTACTCGGAGCAAGACACGGGCCAGATGCACCGGCAGAAAGCCGACGAAGCCTACCTCATCGGCCGTGGCCTGGCCCCAGTGCAGGCCTACCTGCACATCCCCGACATCATCAAGGTGGCCAAGGTGAGCGCACTGTCAGGCCGGGGCCTGGAGAGCAGGGGTGGCACCCCTGGGTGGGGTGAGGTGAGCCCTGGGGCCTTGGCCAGCTGGGAGTGGCCTGAGGGCAGGGCCTGGGGCCTGTGCCTTTTTGTCTCCCCAGTGCCGTGCCCGGCACCCACATAAGCCTGCAGTAAATGTCAGTGAGCAGATGAGTGAGTGGAGCAGACACAAGTAAGGTGGGGGGTGGGTAGGACTCCAGGGGCTGGGCGAAGGGAGCTGGGGGTGGTGCAGCCCCCCCTGACCCAGCCCCTGCCCACAGGAGAATGACGTGGACGCGGTGCACCCCGGCTATGGGTTCCTGTCCGAGCGAGCGGACTTCGCCCAGGCCTGCCAGGACGCCGGTGTCCGGTTCATCGGGCCGAGCCCAGAGGTTGTCCGCAAGATGGGGGACAAGGTGGAGGCCAGGGCCATCGCCATTGCCGCAGGTGACCCTGGCGGGCAGCTGGGTGTTGACTTCCCGCACGGGTTTTGGCGGCGGCTCCAGCCTCTTACAGAGGCCCCCACCTGCCTCCCTCCCGACAGGCGTCCCCGTGGTCCCAGGTACAGATGCCCCCATCACCTCCCTGCGCGAGGCCCACGAGTTCTCCAACACCTACGGCTTCCCCATCATCTTCAAGGCCGCCTACGGGGGCGGGGGCCGCGGCATGAGGGTTGTCCACAGCTACGACGTGAGCCGGGGCCGGGGGCCGGGAGCAGGCCATGGGGGGCAAGGGTGACGCCACAGCAGGGGAGCAGGGGGGTGGGGGCATGGCGGAAGGCGAGAGGCAGAGCTGGGGCCCCAGTCACTGTGGGCGCCCCCCGCCCCTCAGGAGCTGGAGGAGAACTACACCCGGGCCTACTCGGAGGCTCTGGCCGCCTTCGGAAACGGGGCGCTGTTCGTGGAGAAGTTCATCGAGAAGCCGCGCCACATCGAGGTGCAGATTCTGGGTGAGTGGGCGCCCTCCCTCTGCTCCCCCGGGTGCTCCTGAAGTCCCGTCTCAGGACAGTGGGGGGCAGGAGCCGGGCGGGACCCTGGCGTCCTGGGTTCCCAGGGGCTGGCCTCGGGCAGCTCCAGAGGCCCCCGTGTCAGGGAGGCGGCTCCCGGAGCCCGGCGGGGTGGGTGGTGCCCCTGCCTCCCTCCCATGGGCACCACTGACCGGCCGTGGTGGCTGCCCCAGGCTCTGGGAGAGTTCAGGAGGTGCTGAGGCCCCAGGAAGGGCTGAGCCCGGTCCACCTCCCCCGCAGGGGACCAGTACGGGAACATCCTGCACCTGTACGAGCGCGACTGCTCCATCCAGCGGCGGCACCAGAAGGTGGTCGAGATCGCGCCCGCCGCCCACCTGGCCCCTCAGCTCCGGACCCGGCTCACCGGCGACGCCGTCAGACTCGCAAAGCAGGTGAGGAGCAGGGCTCGCCGCGGGGGGTTGGGCGGCCCAGGCCCTGTGTGTGCGGAGAGGGTGAGGCTGCGCCCACAGGCCGGCCCAGGGAGCCTTGCTGTGTGCCTGCCCCCCACCCCCACCCCACCCCCGTCCCCGCGGCTCTCCCTGCCACACAGGTGGGCGTGTGCGGGCGCCAGGTGACCCCAGGAACCCAGGAACGGAAGTCTGTGGGTCCTGTCGGGATTGGGAATGCTGTGGGGTGTGGCTTCTTCCGTTACCTGCCCCTGCCTCTCATTTGCTGTGGTCCGTTCTCCCAGAGGGTCTGCCTCCTGCCAGTCTCTGCCCAGCCGGGTGGTGCTACTGGGGTGGGGAGTGTTGGGGGTGGCGAGCCATGTCCTCCAGCAGTGCCTTGTCCCCAGACCTGCCACTACCAGGCTCCTCCCGGACCTTCCTTAGAAGCCTCAGCCCAAACCTTGGGCTCCAGCCCCTCCCACACTGAGTCCAGCGTCCTATCCCGGCCATACCTGCCCTCCCAGAGCCGTGGGCGCGTGTGCCCTCCCAGCCCTGCACCCACCCCCTCCAGGATGCAGGGGTGCCCACACTCCCCCCAGCTGGCAGGCCTACCGCCCTCCCTGGGCTGTGCCACCTCAGCCTCTCAGGCTGCTCGGGCCCAGCCCGCGAGCTCAGGTTCCGGGACCTCCCGAGCTGAAGCCTGGCTTGGCTCCCTGTGGCTCAGCGCCAGTCACAGCTAACAGGGGCCGATGTGGATCGGGGTTTGGGTACGTCACTGATGGGCACTCTTACCTTGAGTGTGGCCTTTTTTTAGGGTTCATATCCATCTCGGTCCCTAGCGCATCTGAGGGAGCCATGGTGTTTGGTTTGGGTGTGACCAGAAATGAGCCAAGGGCAGAACCCTTATCTATTGGCTCGTCTCACGTGACATCTCTTTGGTTAGTCGCCAGAGGGGACAGCATAAGAGAGTCAAAGGGAACATTTCGAAACCCTTCTACAAATCAAAGGGTCCAGAGAGGGTAGGGTACGAGGCAGGCAGGACCCAGGCCGCAAGGGGGGGCGCCTGCTCGAGGTGTTGTCCCCGACCAGCTGGGCACAGCCCCTGATGCTTCCAGCTGAGCCTGGCCCCGGTGGCATCCTCAGGGCGTGTGCACGCTGGAGCCAGCCCTGGGCTCGGCCCCTCTGCTGGGGTCGGGGCCACCAGCTACTCTTTCACTGGACCCCGCCCAGTGGGTGAGGTCCGGCCCCGCCATTCGGGCCCTGCTCACTGGCCGCCCCCGCAGGTGGGCTACGAGAACGCGGGCACCGTGGAGTTCCTTGTGGACAAGCACGGCAAGCACTACTTCATCGAGGTCAACTCCCGGCTGCAGGTGGAGCACACGGTCACCGAGGAGATCACAGAGTGAGCCGGGGGATCGGAAGGGGCCCGGGGGTCCTGGGGCCACACGGGCAGGTGCCCAGTGACAAAGCCCAGGCTGCAGATGGCATGGAGGGTGCTGCACGAGGATGCGGCTTTGTGCGAAATCCACAGGAGTGGCTGCTTGGGGAGCGTGGCCTGCGCCCACTTGGGTAGAGAACAATCAGGGATTCAGAGACTCAATTTTATTTTTAAACTTTTTTTATTGTATAATAGAACATATATATATACAAAACAACGACAGAAAAAAGCAGTAGTTTTCAAAGTGCCCTTCAACACGTAGTTACAGGACAGATCCCAGAGTTTGTCATGCGCTACCATACCATCCTCTCAGATTTTTCTTTCTAGCTGCTCCAGAAAATAGGAGGCTAGAAGGAATAAATATTTTTTTTATCATCACAGTCTACTTTTTTTCTTTTTTGTGAAAAATAACATATATTTGAAGAAGCAATAAATTTCAAAGCACAGCACCACAATTTGTTGTAGAATAGATTTCAGAGTTTAGTATGGGTTATAATATCACAATTTTAAGTTTTTACTTCTAGCTGCTCTAAGATACTGGGGACTAAAAGAGACATCACTTTAATGATTCAGCAATCATACTCATTTGTTAAACCTTATCTTCTCTGTATAACTCCACCATCACCTTTGATCTCTAGGGGATTTGGGGCTATGGCCATTATAACTTTCAAGTTGGAAGGGACTGTCACTAATATGGGGTAGGGAGATGGAACTATCTGATGTTCTGGAGAGGCTGGGCCCTCTAGGTTTCAGGACTTATCTGGTCTAGGGACCCACCTGGAGGTTGTAAGTTTCTGGAAAGTTACCCTCGTGCGTGGAATCTTTGTAGAATTTGATATAGTGCCCTAGGTGTTCTTTAGGATTGGCAGGAATGGTTTTGGTTGGGGTTTGTAAATTATGATAGTAGCAGTGTCTAACTGAAGCTTGCATAAGAGTGACCTCCAGAGAAGCCTCCTGACTCTATTTGAACTCTCTCAGCCACTGATACTTTATTAGTTATACTTCTTTTCCCTCTTTTGAAGGGACTTAATTTTTAAAAATTGTTATTATAGAAATATAACAGGGAGGAGCTGAAAAAAGTGATTCATGGCTCTACCCCCAGTAAGGGGTTGAGGAGGAAGCTCGCAGGCCTGGCCCTGTGCTCCCTGCCTTGTGTGGGTGTTGGACCCTCCGACAGCACATGAGAAAGGGGCGAGCACCCGTGTTTCCAAGGAGACCGAGGTGCAGGAGGGCTAAGGTGGGGGGTGCCAGTCGTGCCTCCAGCTGCGTGGGAGCCACCATGCCCACACATAATCTTTCTGTGTGCGTCTTGCTATTTTTATTTATTTTACCATATGAATATTGTGATAAAATTAAGATGTCTCCTATAGAACTCTTATTGGGCTCTTTTAGTTTGCCCTTTGGTGGACGCGTTCCCTCTGCCATTATTCTTTCTTAATACTTTTAGCAGCTGCACGGTACTCCGTCATCCAAATACGTCTCAGCTGTTGTTAGACAGTCAGGCTGTTTCCGGCTGTTGCGGTTTTTACGGGTGTGCGGGCTAACATATTTGACCGCATCTCTGAAGAGTCCTTAGGACTGACGCCTTAGTGACAGTGCTGGATCAGAGGCTGAGCCATCTCTTGCTGGACAGCTTTCTAGATGGTTGTACCTTTGGGTCTCCCACAAGCATTGAGTATTGGCATTCTTTAAAATCTACCTATTTTATTAGCAATTAAAAATGGTCTTTCATTGATTCGCAATGCATGTTTCGAACCATCTAAGCATTAAGCCCTGGCTCTGGGCCAGTCCACCTGACCATGGAACATTCCTGCAGTCGCTCCCCCCCTTCCCCTGACACCCCCTGAGGTTGGGGAGCTGCCAGGGCTGCCGGCCTTTGCCCAGCAGGCACTGAGATCCCAGGTTCCTCACTCTCTTGAGATCAGTGTTTGAGCCAAGGTGGACAGTCCAGCCATATACTCTGAATCTCCCCATGGTGCTGCTGGGACATTGCTGCCAGTCCTGAACTTGCCATGGCCCTGCCCTGTTAAGGAGAAGTCTCTGCTTACTCTGGAGCTGACAGACTAGGATTCACAAGCCAGGTGAAGCCTGGGTGATTGCAACCTCTCTGACCCTCAGACTGCTCCTCTGAGAGGGGTGACAGAGACTCTCAGAGCATCGTGGTGGCGATAAAGCCCAAAACAGCATAGCCTCAGTGCATGGTGATGCGGCGATAAATGGTAATTACCCTCTTTACTGTGAAGTGGCTTAGCAGGAAGTATAAAACATTGAGGAAATTTGCCACGGTATTTTCCAGGCCATTCTTACCACCAAGCCTCGGTGACAATAAATTTAATATCTTGAGGGTTTTGTTTTTTAAACAGCTGTTCCTCTTGGATCTGTTACTCTCCTTAGGAGCATGGCAGTCAATAGGCTGAACTTAGAAAACCAGGCAGATCTGGAAGCCTCCTACTCTAAGGTCTCCTCTGGGAGGGTGGCGGGGGCAAGCCCAGCTGCAGGGTGGAGTCTGTGCTGTTGTGCGCCCACCCCTGCCAGCCAGTCAGCAGCCGGGGCACCCTCTCGACAGAGCCTGGCCTCCGCAGCTCCTGTTCTCTTGCAAACTGCCCCCAGAGTGGGGTGTCCTGACCTTGTGACCTAGAGACCTGCAGCTTCAAATCTGAACTTTACAAAGGAAGGGGGGTGGGGGAGGCAGGTGAACGAGGAGTCCCCAGGGCAGAAGCTGGCCCTGGCAGGGGCAGAATTCCAGGGAGCGGTGCTTTGAAAGGGGCTGCAGGAAGTATCCTCGGGAGGTGGGGTGGGCCCCCTCCAGCTGCTGTGCGCTCTGTCACCTGGACTTGCAGAATGGCTCCTGCGGGGCCCCAGGGCTGGTGGATCCCGGCAGCTCAAGCTGCTCGAGTCTGCAGGGGCGATGGGCTCAAGTCTGTGGGTGCAAGGCTCGTCCCCGTGCCTGCCTCTGGCTTCCCTCCTGCGCCCACCCCCTCACCCGCACCTCTCCTCGCCCCGCAGTGTGGATCTGGTCCACGCTCAGATCCACGTGGCCGAAGGCAGAAGCCTGCCTGACCTGGGCCTGCGGCAGGAGACCATCCGCATCAACGGCTGTGCCATCCAGTGCCGGGTCACCACCGAGGACCCTGCCCGCGGCTTCCAGCCTGACACCGGCCGCATCGAGGTAGGGCTGACGCTGCAGCACTGAGGGCCACGCAGCTTCCCCCAGACCAGCCCCGTCCACGTCCACGAGGGATCGGGGGAGGCAGCATGAAGGGATCTGAGATCCAGGCCCTACCCTAGAGTCAGCGGGAAGCGCTGGATTCTCCCACCTCCCCCACCTCCTCCCTCTGTAAAGTTCAGATTTGCACCGAGAACCGAGAACCGAGAACCGGGGCACGGGTGGCCCAGTGGAAGGGCGAGCGGGGCCAAAGGGTCCATTGGGATGATCGAGGGCGTCGGGGAGGGCGTGGCTGGCAGAGAGGAGACGGAGACGGGCCTCAGTGCAGCCCGGTGCTGAGATAGGGCCGTAGCACCCATAAGAGCAGGGCAGGGACCCAGAGCTGGACAGAGCCAGCCCAGCTGTGCACTTGGCCCGCGCCTCTCCCCTTGAACCATGCCCTCTCTCTCTCTCAGCACTGAGGCAGCTGGAAAGCTGCCTCTTGCCCTGCCCTGACTTCTCCTGCTCTCGGGACTCCCCCTGCTCCCCTGCCCCAGACGCAGGCCCTGCCCATGTCTCCTGTGCCGTCAACCTCTGTCTCCTTCTGCTAAGAGCCCCACAGTCCCCTGTGGTCAGTGGGTCACCGCCAGCCTGTTGGTGGAGGCAGGACACCTGGGGAGTTTGGGCTCAGCGAGGAGAGTGAGGATGATTTGAGACGAGAGCCTGGGTTCCTGAGCTGCCCAGCAATGGTGCGGGTGGATGCTGGGCCAGGGCACTGCCTGGATTCTGGGCCCAGAGCTGGTAGGCTCCAGGCCGGGAGCTGGTCCAGCCTGGATTCAGTTTCCGGAAGGATCAGAGGCTGGAGCTCTGTCCCATGGGCTGCTGACTTCTGTGACCTCAGCTGGGAAGGGGCAGCCCTGGGGATGTGCTTCAGCCGCCCAGTCGCCTTGCAGCACAGCCTTTCCCCCCACGTCCAAGGCCTGGCTCCTCAGAGCCTGGTTTACCACAAAATATTTTTAGCCAACAGTTCTTGCACATAGCCAAGTGTTCACCCTTAAATATTTTATTAAGTTCCTTTTGATCGAACACAGGCCTATGCCCCTTGGAAACGGAAACAGGATGCCATGGGCATCCCAGGACCCCGGTCTGTCCCCCTCTGCCCATCTTCCTGCACATACCTTCAAGTATCCCCTTCCACCCCCCCCCGCCCCGTGCCCATCATGCATGTCTGCCCAGAGTGTGTGTGTGTGTGTGTGTGCGTGTGCACGCCTGCATGCCTACTTCTGCAAGTTACCCAGCAGACACCTAGAACCTCAGCCCCTGGCGCCCTCTCCCCATCAGACTTCTCTGGAAGCCCTCCCCTGCTTCCTCAGTCTGTTTCTCCGACCAGTCACTCCCTCTTTCTCTCTGCACCCCCGGCTCTGACCCCTCTCCGCCTCTGCCGTGGCAGGTGTTCCGGAGTGGGGAAGGCATGGGCATCCGCCTGGATAACGCCTCGGCTTTCCAGGGAGCTGTCATCTCCCCCCACTATGACTCACTGCTGGTCAAAGTCATCGCCCACGGCAAAGACCACCCCACGGCCGCCACCAAGATGAGCAGGGCCCTGGCTGAGTTCCGCGTCCGAGGCGTGAAGGTGAGAGGCCACAGGCTCCTGTCCTCCCTGGCCCGGCCTCCGAGCATCTGTCCCATGGTGGTGGCAGGCGTGCCCTCACCAAGGGGCTGGCCCATACTCTGTCCCCGCCCTTGCCTGGAGTTTGTCCAGTTCGGTGGCTGTCATCGGTGGCTTACCAGGCTCTCCTGGCACTCCTGGAGACTGGGCAGGCAGGTGTTCCATCAGCAGTGGCATCAGCCTGGGCACCGGGGACGCTTCCATGGACACTGTAGGTGTGCCCCGGCCTGAGAGCCACTTGTCTCACCCTGCCCCACTGTCCCCTGTGCCACTGGGTAAGAATTACCTAGAGCATGTGTTATATGACCAGGCCACCTTTCTGGAAATTCTGATCCAGCAGGTTTGGGAGGGGTCCAGGAACAAGCTCTTCAAGTAATTCTTACTTTCAAGGCAAATGTGGACACTTGAGGTAGGAGCACAAGGCCTGTTTGGAGGTGGTCACCTTGCTGGAAGTCAGACCTGTCCGCCAGGCCCAGCTGCCCCTCCACGAGGCAAGGCACAGGCAAAATGTTGTGTGCCTGCAGGCAGGAAGTATGGCTGAGCAGGAGTGGGGAGCCCATGGTTTGCAGCTGGCCAGGCCGGGTGGGCTTCCCTGCTCAGCAGGGACCTCATGTTCCCTGGGCCTCTTTATTGGGGCCTCATTGCCAGTGTCTGTAGGTAAGAGAAAAATTCACAGCCCAGAGACACTGTCTTGCCCTATGAAGCCAGGATAGATCCTGGCAGCCTTTGGGCACCCCGCAGGCAGGTGCCACCATCAGAAACTGGCAGGGCAAGGAGAGTGGGAGGAAAGGGGGCTCTTGGCCTTAGTGAATCCCACTGCCCACCCCCACTTTGAGGATGGCTACCGGGCAGACCCACTGCTCCCTCCCTCCCTCTTCTGGGGATTCCTGTGGGCTGGACCCCTTCCCACCCCCTACCTTGGCCTTGGCCCCTACTCTCCGGGCCCTCCTGCTCCTGCCTGGTTGTTGGGGCTGGGTGGATGGGATGGCCCATGTGTGCTGCCTGCGTCTGATTCTCACATCTGGCTCTGTGGTTCTCGTGGTTTCTGGGTGGCTCCTGGCAGTTGCCCCGAAGTGCATCGAAGCCTGAAAAAGCACAGGAGGCAGGAGGGAGGCCCAGCTGTCTCCCCTCAGGCCCTCGGTCCACCAGCTCATGCTGGAGCTGCCTTTCCCAGGGGCTCGGCCCGTCTGTGCCCCTCCAGGGGAGCCTGTGGGTGGGGCGCCCTGTTCTTCGTCTGAGTGGCTGTTTCCTACACTGATGGCAGAGAGGGGTCGTGACTTAAACTTCCACTGCTCACAGGCTCAACCCGCCTCTCGCCGTGGGGCTTGGTTCTGCCCTGGGGGCTCTGTGGTCAGGAGGGCTGTGTGGCCAGCGTGCAGCACAACCCCTGTGGGATGGCCTTGAGCCCTCACTGGCCCCCCCATCTGCTACTCTTGTAGGTGACCCTGGTTGGCACCCTGGTGGCTGTGCCCCCAGCCCCTGCTCCTTCCTCTCCCTCCAGGCCCAGGACCTCCCGCCTGTCCTATACCCTGCACCCCTGGCCTTGCCTGCCAACCCTGGGGTGCCTGTGTCTTCCCCAGATGTACACTCAGACCAGACCACCAGCACTGCCAGGCCTGGAGCCTCCCCATCAGACCCCTGCCCCTCTGCCCTCCTGCCCTCACCCCCTTATTCATCTGCCCTCTTGCCCAGGGGCCTTCATGGTCCCCTCTGACGCTTTTGCTCTCGTCTTCTCTCCTGAGGAACTTGTGTCCATCTTCAGCTGTGTTCTGGGATGAGGCGGGCAAGCACACACGTTTGTGATGCTATGTGAGCAGCCCACATGTGTGAGAGTCTGGCCTGAGCACACGTGTGTACACTTCTCCCTCGGGCTGTGCGCACTGAAACCCGCAGGCGTTCATTAGGTCCCGCCTGGGCCACCACAGGCCATTGTCCTTGGAAGGGCCCAGGCAGCTGCATTTTAGAACCCCCCTGGAGTGCTTAAGAACCCGCTGAGGCTGAGAACCGAGTGTGCTGGGAGCGTTTGCATACAGACTGCAGATCCCCCAACCCCTGCGCCTGGGGCCAGCAGAGGCTGCGCTGTCAGAGCTGGTGGGGGCTTGGGCCCAGAGAAAGCCGGGCAGGACCAGCCGCTCCTGGGGTGGGGCCAGAGCAGGGGAGCAGCTGCGTACGTGGGCGCCCACTGCAGCGGGTGCCTGGAGCGCCTCCCCCACCCCCGCCTCCCTGCAGACAGGGAGCTTCCACTGGCCTCTTTGCAGGAAAGCCCCGAGTGAAGCCATGGGGGCGTCAGCCGAGTGCTGGGAGCCAGATCTCGCTCAGGGGCCACCATGCTGGCAGGAACCCTGGGAAGGGCCCCGGGTCGAGAGCTGGCCGTGGGATTCCTAGCCCTTTCCCAGTCCCTTTGGAATGGCATTTTACAAACCCAGAAGATGCTGGGAGATGGTGGACAAGGCTGTAAGCAACAGGAGCCATGGGGGCTTTCTTCCCGAGTTGTGCTGGAAGAATACTACCTACCCAGACCCCTCCCGGCTTTCCAAATGGGCTGTGCCCTCCCCCGCCTCCTTCTGCGCGCAGGGGAGTGGCTCTGTTGACCAGCCACCGCGCACCCCGGAAGCTGCTGGGCAGGAGGCTCGTGCTACCCCAAGGACAACCTTCTCTCCCACTTCCGAGAGGAGGGGACGATAGCACAAGGGGCTCAGGCAGCTTGCCCAATGCCCCCATCAGAAAGTGGGGTCCCTCCACCAGGCCTGGGGGACCATCCTTGGTGCCCCATCCTGGCCTGCGTCCTCCCCCGCCACCCACCCAGCCCAGGACCTTGCAGGGTAAGACCAGAGACCAGCACTGAGGTGTCCCCAGCAGTTTTATTATAAATAAAAACGAGGCCCCCGCTTGGTGGCTGCAGCCCCTGCCTCGATGGCTGTGAGCACCCATTGTAGGGAGTTCTCCCTCAGTCCCGTTCAGAGGCCAGAACCAGGGAAGGGTTCCCTGCCCTGCCAAGTACAAATGGGGGCCTGAGGTATGAGAATAGAAGCCCGGGCGGAGACCCCCGGAAAGTGCCTTCCTTACCCAGGCCAGCAGCCCCCACCCACCTTGGAGCAGGAGGGAGTAGAGAGGCGGGTGATGCCCTGTCACACCACACTCTCCTCCAGCCGCTCCGCACTGCCCCCCACCCCCCGGCACGCCGCCCCGAGCAGGCCCCCGTGCACAGAGTGACTCCGTCGGGCCCATGCCCCGCCCAGCCGCCTGGCGTAGCCATAGCACCCACCCGCATCGCCCAGGTCCAGGGAGCAGCTGCGCTGGGGGCGTGGTGGGGGGCTCCGCGGTGGGTGGGTCTTGGGCGTGGGGCTGGGCCCTCCATTGGTCTGGGACTGGACATGGCTGAGCTTGAGGGGGAGGCGGCCATTCCCGGCCCCCCGGCCCCGAACCAGCAAGGCCACAGTGAAGACCAGTAAGGCAGCCACCAGCACCCCCCCCACGGCCACGGTCAGTGTCCCGCCCAGCACGTGGGCCTGCAGGGCGTGGCAAAGGGGCGTGGCTGGCAGCGTGGAAAAGTGGGCACAGCCCAGCAGCCGCGTGGCCGTGAGGTCAGAGGGCCCAGCAGCGGGTGACAGGGCCAGCAGGCAGAGGTCATAGTCTGCGCCAGGGACCAGGTGCTTCAGCAGGAAGTGGCGGCTGGAGGCCGGGATGATCCTGAGGGCAAGGGCAAGTGGTCAGAGCCCAGGTGGTGGGACCCAGGCTTCCTCCCCACATGCCCATGACCCCCTCCCCAACCTCCCCCTTGACACCCCCCACCCCCATCCCAGCTCTGGCAACATCCCTTCCTTCAGGGATGTTGGCTGAAGGATGATGAAGGGCCTGGGGCAATCATTCTAGAAGGGGAAGAAACAAAAGCTAGACAGGGGCGTGGCATAGGAGCCCATGCAGGGGCCGGGTCGCCTATGGGGTTGGGTGTGTGCATGCACTGGCCCACATGCCCAAGACACAGGAAAGCCCCCTGAGTGCCTTGGGCAGGAAGGCTCCGGGCAGGGACACTGCCCACCTCTCCTTCCAGCAGCGCCCACCTCCCCCCAGTGCTGGCTCCTCCACAACTGCTGCCCCTGCTGCCCCTCAGCCCAGTACTGGGCCCCAGTTGCCTCTCCTCCTGGAGCTCAGTAGCTAAGGTGGCAGCAGGAGCTGGAGGCAAAGCCTGGAGGGATGAAAGCTGGCGGTGGGGAGGGTGTCTGCTGAGAGCAGAAGCGGGGGCTAAGGGGCGCGCAGAGCCCGCATCCTCACCGATAGATGAGGGTCTCGTCCTCACTGCTGTTGTACTGAATTTGGAACATCCATACAGGGTCAGCTGGCCGCCCCGGCCCCCAGCTCACCAGTCCTGAGGTGGCGGTCACCTCGGTCACCTGCACAGCCGGCTCAGACTCCTGAGTCCCCTCGCCCTCGGCAGCAGTGCGAGCTGAGGCAGCAATGTCCGAAGGTCCCGGGCGGCCCCCCTCGGCGCTGCCATTCCCACCGTGGGGCAGGGCCAGCACCCGCAGCTCCACCTGGGCTGTGGCCTCGCCAGCAGGATTGGTGGCAATGCAGGTGTAGCCCCCCGCATCCCCGGCACCTGTCACCCCGATCTCCAGGGTCCCGTTGGGGAAGGCCCGGGCTCGGGAGGAGTTACCGACCAGCCGGTCATCAGGGCCCACCCAGTGCATGGTGGGCGCGGGGTCGCCAAGCGCCCGGCATCGCAGTGTGGCCCGCTGGCCCTCCAGCACCCAGAGGCGCTGCGTGTGGCGGGCAATGAGGGGGGGCTCGCATGAGAACTCGCCCTCGGGCACGGCCCAGAAGTAGCGGCCAGCCAGGCCCGGCGGGGACGCGCAGGTCTCCAGGTCATCGGGCCGCGCCAGCCGCCGCAGCCACAGCAGCTCGCAGTTGCAGTGCAGGGGATTCCCGCTGAAGCTCAGCACCAGCGGGGCGGGGGAGGCCTCTGCGTCGCGCCCCCGCGAGAAGAGTGGGTCCGGGGCCAGCGTGGCCAGGCGGTTGGAGGTGAGGTCGAGGCGGGAGAGCTGGCCGAGCTGGGCGAAGGCGCCCGGGGGCAGCGCATCAATGAGGTTGTGGTCCAGGTTGAGGGTGTGCAGGGCGGGCATGGCGCCGATGCCAGCCCAGGGCACCTGCCGCAGGTTGTTGTAGGACAGGTCCAGGTCCTCGAGGCTGTCGAGGAAGTCATCAAAGGCACCCAGCGCGATGCGGCCCAGCTGGTTACCGCTGAGAATGAGGTGCTGCAGGTTGACGGGCCCCCGCAAGCTGCCAGTGCCCAGCTCTGCCAGCCTGTTGCCGTCCAGGTGCAGGGAGCGGAGGCTCTCCAGGTCCCCGAAGGCGCGGGCCCCGATGCGGGTGATGGCGTTGCGGGACAGCGTCAGGTCCACCAGCCCCGTCATGTTGCGGAAGTCGGGCGGCCCCAGGGCCTGGATGAAGTTGTCAGCCAGCCTCAGCTCCACCGTGCGCCGGTCTACGTTGGGCGGCACGAACAGCAGGCCCCGGTGGGCACACAGGGTGCTGAGCGACTCGGAAAGGTTCTGGCAGACGCAGGGCAGTGGGCAGGCGGCCGCTCCACTAGCCAGCAGCAGCAGCAGGAGCGGCGGGGCCATGGTGAGCGCCTGTAGGGAAGGGCCACAGCCCAGGCACAAGGGGGGCTGGCACAGCTGGCGGCTAGTGCAGGTGCCCACCTGTGCCCAGGGTGCAGCCCTGGGACCAGCTTCCTGAGCCAGTCCGGGGAGGGGTCCAGCTCAGAGGCCCAAGGGGCCTTCCAGAGCCTAGGGAGAGCTGGAGCCTGCAGGGCCAGGCCCCCCAGGGTGCAGGTCACATTTCCCAAGCAGGTAGGGGGCGTCCAGGGGCTGGGGAAAAGGTGAGGCGTGAGGCATGAGGCAGGAAGCGGAGGTGGGCACGAGAGCAGGGAGGGTCCTGGAACTTCCTTTCCCAGGCGCCCCCTGGAATCTTGAGCCGCACGTACCCCCTCCTCCGCGCCGCACCGCCGCCGCCAAGGGAAGGCACCCCCAAACGGCCCCCGTGGCCCGTCGCCCCTCCCCACCGGTCCCCGCGCAGCGCCCCGCGGTCCCCTCACCTGGTGTCCGTCGCTCAGGAGGCGCGGGCCGGCCTCCCCCCAGGCCTGGCCGGCCCCAGCCGACTCCAGGCCGCTCTCCCGCGGGGGCGAGGCCCGGGGCTGACCGGCCGCCAGCCGCACGCCCTTCGGCCCATGGCGTTCGGGCCCGCGGCCCCGGCTCGATCGGCTTCCGCACCTTTTCCCGGCACGGCTCGCGGCGGCGGCGGCGGCGGCGGCAGCTGGCGGGCGGGTGCGCGCCGGCGGGCACGCGCGCCGCGGACACGCACGTGGAGGGCGGACGGGGAGGAGCGCGCGGGTTCCACAAGCGAGGTCACGGGGACACGAGGCCCCTGCAGTGCCCACGGGTGGTGCCCGGTCACGCCCGAGGCCCGGGACCGTGCGAGCCCGCCGCGCAGTTCCCCGGCGCCGCCGCGGCGCACTCACCCTGGCCCCGGCGCGCGCGCCCTCGGCTACCCTGGCGCCCCGGCATCCTGCACCGCACGGGCGCCCGCCGCCGCCGCCGCCGCCGCCGGAGCCGTCACTCTGCAGACACCCAGACAAAGCGCCCGCTCGCAGGCCCCTTCACTATCTCCAGGAGACGGGAGTCTTTGTCACATGTCGCTGGGCACCCTCCCCAGCACGCCCACACATGCCCACGCACCCACACGTCCCCGCACCCACGGGCAGGGCCGGGCGCAAATCCGCACTGTTGATGGGACCCTTGCTTTCCCAGACACACTGAAGGTCATAACCGTCCTGCATCACCGAGTCACGTGGAGGGTCCCCAACAGGCATGGGGCTAGGGGGAGGGGGCGCTGGGCAACGCCCCCGGCGGGGCTGCTGCGGGGTGGGGCCGGGAGGGCTTGGCCTCGGGACAGGCACCGCCCCTCCGCCCCGCCCGCCCCCCGCCCTGCCGCCGCCAGCCTCCGCCTCCGGCGGGATAGACCTGCTCGCGGTGCTCTCCCCGCAGGTCGGCGGTGGCACGGGGTCTGAAGCGGCGGGTCAGTCGGTGGTCCTGGCGGCGCCTGCAGGCCCCTCCCTGCCCCTTCTGCCCCTGCAGGGCCATTGCTCTGCCAGAGCCGCCGGGACGAGTTCGGCTCAGCCTGGAACGCGTTTCTGGGGTAGGGTAGTTACGACTCGTGGCTCAGAAAGCTGGGCTTAGGTGGGGAGCTCCGAGGGCTCGGCCCATTGGTGCCCACGACCACAAGCTGGGAAGCAAAGGCGCCCCCACCCCCCACCGCTAGGTAGCCTCCTCCTCAGGCTACCTAGAGCCGCTCCTGTCGCATCCCCTCCCTCCAGACCTACCTAACCACCTGGTGCTGGGCACACCGGAAAACAAGGGACAGCACTCTAACCCTGCCAGGCGCCGCCGCTCGGGGCCATTGACCTTTGAGATAGTTTTCTCATCGGGGCCTGGGGTATTAATTATGTGCACTACGTGGGGGTGAGAGGGGGGAGGTGGAGCGCAGTTTGGGAGGGGCTTAGCCGCCGCGCAGCTGGAGACTGTTCTCATTATTGCCGCTCCCTGGTCCCAGCTGTTGGATTTGTAAAACGAGGGGATTTGGATCCTAGCCGGGTTCAACGCTGAGACTGTGGCATCAGTTTCTCTCTTTCTCTTCTCTGGTCAGAAATGTTTTCTCTCACTCTAAACACACATGCTAGCTGTACATGTTATACATAACATGTTAGCTGGGTGTTGGGGCGCACCAGGGACCCAGATGGGCAGGTTCCAGGTTTATGGAGTTTACAGTGCAGAGGACTGATGAAATTAGCACAAATGGGGGATGGGAAGAAAAGAGGAAACACAGGGACATCGGAGGCCTCTGAGGAGGACCTTTCTCCCCACGTGCATCAGAGATGGCTTCAGCTTCTCAGCTGAACCATCCCCCTCTCTTTAGGGAGGGCAGAGGCTAGTCTCAGGGAAAGGAGATGTTTTTCTTGTGCCTCTCCTGTCACACTAAATGGGCGATGAAGGCTGTGCAAAGACCACCTGCAGAACCCTTGGGGGCGGGCACCCTTCCTGCTCCAGGTCTCCAGACGGTGGCCACCCTCGAGGTCCTCTAGTGGGCAGGTCAACTCAGAGAGTAGAAACATGGGGGGTCCGCAGGGCCTATTGAAGGTGTCAACTGAAATCATGGCTGGGTGACCCATGGAAGTGCTTTCTCTGAAGTGAAAGCCTTGGCTATAGCAGTGTGGTCCTGCCATGCAGGTACACTGAGGCCCAGCCACACAGCCTCCAAGCCAGGAGACTTCTGCAGCGCCCCTATGAGGCTCTGGGTTGGACTCACTCTGCCCGAAGTTCACGTCCTTCATCCAAACTTTTAAAGAACTGAGTTGAGAACTTCCTGTGTACAAGGCAGGAGATGCAGGTACCTCAGGTGCCCCAAAGAGCTCCCAAGTTTGTGAGGAATGCAGGCAAACAAAAGGTGATGAGCCCAAGGGATAAACTTTCCAACCACTGATCACAGCGCCTCCCAGAAACGGGAGTATACATCTCTGCTGCAAGGGTGAGAAGGGAAGGCAAAAGGACCTTTGAGCTCAGACTTCAAGAACGAGTTGACCAGGCAGGTGCAAAGAGAAGGAGGCAGGAGAGCACAAGTTGAGTTCGGCTTGACCAGAAGTGCAGCAGCCATGACTAGGAGATGGCAGAGGTCACAGAACCATCTCCCTTGGCCAAAGAAACAAGGAGTGTTGGTGGTGGGAGGACATCTAGGTTTTGGTAACTGGGTAGATGGTGGGGCTCCCATCGGAAGCAGGACTAGGTGAGTGGGGGGAAAGTTGGGCTTGGACTTGCTGACTTTATGCTGAGGGGCATACAAGGAGAGAGGCGTTTCCTCACGGGGGTCTTAGCACTGGAGCTGGGGGCCTGCTCAGGATGAGAAGGTTGGGTGAGAAGAGGCCCTGGGACAGCCCAGAATCCATCCTTTAAGGGCCAGAGAAGGAAGGGCCCAAGGGGCTAGGAGGAAGGAATAGGGGTTAGGGGGGAGGAGGAGAACTCGAGGATAGGATGTGTGGAAGCCCAGGGAGAGGGCTGTTAGAAGAGAGAAGGGCAGGAAAGGGCCCACTGCATGGAGCCTGAGGAGGTGGCCTTGGCAAGAGTCCCCACACTCCGTGGTGGGGAGCAGGAAGTGGGGGCTTGGATCTGTCAAAGGAAAGTACATGCCTCTTTCAAGAAGCGTGGCTGGGAGGGGGCGGCTGCTTTATGGGCATGAAGGTGTTTTCCAGGCTGTGGAGCAGGGAAGGAGTTGCCTGTCTCGACCCCTGAGGAGACAGGAAGGGTGGGGCTCAGCACAGGCCCTGAGGCCAGGCAAGGATGGACCGCTCTGGAGACCAGTCCAGAGTAGGGTGGTGGGGAGGTCGGGGAAGCCTCCGCCTCGCACCCGAGCCCCCGCATGCTACGCGAACTGGGAAAGCTGTTCCTCCCCGGGTAGTACCTTCAGCTTATTCTTCCGCCCACACAGTGACAACCTCCCACCCACCTCTGTCCTGCAGACCAACATCCCCTTCCTGCAGAACGTGCTCAACAACCAGCAGTTCCTGGCAGGCACCGTGGACACTCAGTTCATCGATGAGAACCCGGATCTCTTCCAGCTGCGGCCTGTGCAGAACCGGGCTCAGAAGCTGCTCCACTACCTCGGTCTGAGCCCTGGACCACCCTCTCGTTCCCTCCCCTTCCCAGTGTCCTGCCCCTGGCCCCCACCTCACCTTCATTCCATCCTCTACCCTCTTCCTGTGTTTCTTGCACTCACCCCTCCCAGCTGCTGGTGGTAGAGAACTGGCCCCCCTTTTCTGTGCATGTCATGCATGTGACCCTCAATAGTTCTCCACTGCAGGGACCCAGCAGGCCCTGGCTTTGGAGAGGACGGGGCCCAGCTTGAGGATGCCCCCATCCCTGGGCCACCCACTCTCATTGATGTCCCCACCAGACTCTGTCCAGCCGGCCCTAATACTGCCACTCTCTCCCCAGGACATGTCATGGTCAATGGCCCTACGACCCCAATCCCCGTCAAGGCCAGCCCCAGCCCCACGGATCCCATTGTGCCCGCAGTGCCCATAGGTAGGTGAGCTTCACTCGGCCACCCTGAGAGGGATGCGAGGAGGATGCCACCTGTGGGTACGACCCATGCCCCTGTCTGCCTAGGCCCGCCCCTGGCTGGGTTCCGGGACATCTTGCTGCGAGAGGGGCCCGAGGGTTTTGCTCGAGCCGTGCGGAGCCACCCGGGGCTGCTGCTGATGGACACCACCTTCAGGGACGCCCACCAGTCCCTGCTGGCCACCCGCGTGCGCACTCACGACCTCAAAAAGATTGCCCCTTACGTTGCCCACAACTTCAGCAGCCTCTTCAGCATAGAGAACTGGGGAGGTGAGTGAGGAAGGCTGGATGCTGGAGTCTCTTCACAAGGCGCTGTCGGGTTCCCACAGCGGTAGGGAAGGAGGGAAGCCAGAGACACGAACCCTGCACAGCCCGAGTGGGGTGTGGACCAGGCGCCGCGCTCGTGTGTTCCGCAGACTCTGGGCCAGGAGCGGTGCAGGGCCTGAGGTGGCAGGGCTGGGACCCGGCCCCTGTCCTCAGGAAGCTTGAGGACGGTTGGGAGACACCAGCCTGTGAATTAATTATAGCATGGAGAGCTGGGGGGGGGGGCTGTAAAAGGGGTGTAAGAGGACATGGGGGGTGTGAGCTGCCTCAGGAGAGCAGAGCAGAGAAGAGCCTGTGGGTGTTGGGGTCAGAAGCTTGAGAGACCCTAAAGGTGAGCAGGGCCTGGGGCCAGGGCTGGAGGCTCAGGCCACCGCGCTGCGGGCGTGGTGGGACCCCCAGGGCACATCAGTGCTGATGGGGTCTCTCCCGGCCTCTTGTAGGAGCCACGTTCGATGTCGCCATGCGCTTCCTGTACGAGTGCCCCTGGCGGCGGCTGCAGGAGCTCCGGGAGCTCATCCCCAACATTCCATTCCAGATGTTGCTGCGGGGGGCCAATGCCGTGGGCTACACCAATTACCCTGACAACGTGGTCTTCAAGTGAGCGCCATGGGCCGTGCTCCCCCCAGGCAGACAGGAAGCCACTCTGCAGCTGCATCCAGCAGGGGCTCTTGTTGGAAATGTGTGGGAAAGGCCCGGAAGGGCTTCTAAATCCTGCCTCCCCACCCTTCCCTCACCCCCACCCCCCATTTTCCTCGGGTGGCACTAGAGGCCCTGAGAGAGGTGACCTGTGCTGGGCCATGTGGTGTAGAGCTGGAGCTGGACCCCAGACCTCAGGACTCTTTGTCCGGTGCCTTTGCTTCCTCAGTCTGCCACTGCTTTGCCAAGCACAGGCCCCCCACTGAACCTCAGACCTGGGCAGACTCTGCAGTGCAAGCCCCAGCACTGCCCGGTCCCAGCACACACCTGTGGGCCGTGTGCTCCATACTGACCCCGTGGAAACCCCGCCCCTGCCAGGCCAGGCCCTCAGACCTGATCCCCCCTTTGGGGCCATAGGGTAGGCCAGGAGCCAGAGAAGGATGTGCTGGAGGGGAAGTGGTGGTGGTGGTGGGGCTGATCCCTGGGCTCTCCCTGCCCGCTCAGGTTTTGTGAGATGGCCAAGGAGAACGGCATGGATGTCTTCCGCGTCTTTGACTCCCTCAACTACTTGCCAAACCTGCTGCTGGGCATGGAGGCAGCGGGCAGCGCTGGTGGCGTGGTGGAGGCTGCCATCTCCTACACCGGGGACGTGGCAGACCCCAGCCGCACCAAGTACTCATTGCAGTATTACATGGGCCTAGCGGAAGAGCTGGTGCGAGCTGGCACCCATATCCTGTGCATTAAGGTGCCTGGGCTTGACCCCTGCCCCTCAAGACTAATTCCTCTCCCCCGCTTCACCACCCTGAACCCCCATTTCCCCTAACTCATCTAACACCCCTTCTTTACCCATTTTTCTTTTCTCTCTCCCTGTAGGATATGGCAGGGCTGCTGAAGCCGGCAGCCTGCACCATGCTGGTCACCTCCCTCCGGGAACGCTTCCCTGACCTGCCGCTGCACATCCATACCCACGACACGTCAGGGGCGGGCGTGGCGGCCATGCTGGCCTCCGCCCAGGCTGGGGCGGACGTGGTGGATGTGGCCGCTGACGCCATGTCTGGGATGACTTCGCAGCCCAGCATGGGGGCCCTGGTGGCTTGTACCCGAGGGACCCCCCTGGACACAGGTAGAAACCATGGCAACCTTCAGCCCACCCGTTCTCAAAGCAGCGGCCACCCCTGGGCCCAGGAGAGCCTGCTACCTCTTAGACTCCACATGCCCAGCCCGCTCTTGCCTCCCACCCTCTCAGGATGGAACCTGAGCCGGCCCACGGGTCCTGGGAGGAAAACCTGGGAGCTTCAGCCCACTCCTGAGCCCTCCCTGACTCTGGCCTCTCTTCAGGGGTAGCCCTGGAGCGAGTGTTTGATTACAGTGAGTACTGGGAAGGGGCCCGGGGCCTGTACGCGGCCTTTGACTGCACGGCCACCATGAAGTCCGGCAACTCGGACGTGTATGAGAACGAGATCCCGGGCGGCCAGTACACCAACCTGCACTTCCAGGCCCACAGCATGGGGCTCGGCTCCAAGTTCAAGGAGGTGAAGAAGGCCTACGTGGAGGCCAACCAGATGCTGGGCGACCTCATCAAGGTGCGCCAGCTCCCCTGCCCTCGCATGGCACGCCCGCTGCACACCCCGGCTCTGGGCTCCTAAGGGGCCTGGCACCCTAACACCCCGGGGCCCTTCTCCTCAGGTCACACCCTCCTCCAAGATTGTGGGGGACCTGGCCCAGTTCATGGTACAGAATGGGCTGAGCCGGGCAGAGGCAGAGGCCCAGGCAGAGGAGCTGTCCTTCCCCCGCTCGGTGGTGGAGTTCCTACAGGGCTACATCGGGGTCCCCCATGGGGGCTTCCCTGAGCCCCTGCGCTCTAAGGTAGGCCCAGCACGCTATGCGGGGGGCGGGGGGGGGGTGGGGAAGGTGGGAGCAGGTATCAGGCCTCGTTCCTCTGCTTTGCTCTCCAGGTGCTGAAGGACCTGCCGAGGCTGGAGGGGCGGCCTGGAGCCTCCCTGCCACCCCTTGACCTGCAGACGTTGGAGAAGGAGTTGGTCGAGCGGCATGGAGAGGAGGTGACCCCTGAGGATGTGCTCTCAGCAGCCATGTACCCTGACGTCTTCACCCACTTCAAGGACTTCACTGCCACCTTTGGCCCACTGGATAGTCTTAATACCCGCCTCTTCCTACAGGGACCCAAAATTGCAGAAGAGTTTGAGGTCAGTGGCTCCAGTACTTACCACACTCCACCTGCACACCTGCCCCAGAGCCCAGGACTTTGGCTTGGCTGTCACTCAGCCTCACAGGCTGTGGGAGCAGGAAGGACCCTTGAGGGACCAGTGAGCTAGGTCTGCACAGTGAGGGGCCGAGCTCCCCGAGCCTCTCTCCACCCACCACTCTGAGCCCTGCCCTCCCTGCAGGTGGAGCTGGAGCGGGGCAAGACACTGCACATCAAAGCGCTGGCCATAAGTGACCTGAACCGGGCTGGCCAGAGACAGGTCTTCTTTGAGCTCAACGG
Organism: Tamandua tetradactyla; assembly: GCF_023851605.1. Classification (NCBI taxonomy): domain Eukaryota; kingdom Metazoa; phylum Chordata; class Mammalia; order Pilosa; family Myrmecophagidae; genus Tamandua; species Tamandua tetradactyla. Next base: position 7,550,091 of record NC_135335.1, read on the forward strand.
GCAGCTGCGATCCATCCTGGTCAAGGACACACAAGCCATGAAGGTGTGGCTCCCTCAGGGCCAGCCGGGTGGCGGTGCCGGGCAGGTGTGGTCCTGGGTCTCACGTCCCTTTCGCCCTGCTTGCAGGAGATGCACTTCCACCCCAAAGCCCTGAAGGATGTGAAGGGCCAGATTGGGGCACCCATGCCTGGCAAAGTGATAGACATCAAGGTGGCAGCAGGAGACAAGGTAGCCAAGGGCCAGCCCCTGTGCGTGCTCAGCGCCATGAAGATGGAGACTGTGGTGACTTCGCCCATGGAGGGCACCGTCCACAAGGTCCACGTGACCACCGACATGACTCTGGAGGGCGACGACCTCATCCTGGAGCTGGAGTGATCTGGTCCCACTTGGCCACATGGTTGTCCCCACCCTGAACTTTCAGCAGAAACTGTGCTGCCAGGGCAGGCCCAGGCCAGCGAGTGCCCAAGGGCAGGCAGGGCCTGGCCCTGGAGGGTCTGTTCTCAGCTGCTTGGGGCAGGTCCAATGGCCTTTTTCTTCCTCCTCCACATGTCCTTTCCCCCGGGCAGTCTCTCACAGATTCATCTCTGGCCAACAAGAACCCTCTCACGGGAGGCAGCAGTGACGGGGCAAGGGGACCGAGACCTGGGGTTAGGTTTGGGGGTTTCTACCCCTTACAGGGGAGACTTAAGCCCACATCCTGGGACAATCTGCTCAATAAAACTGGCATTCCCCTGCCCTCCCTCTGCCCCCACGCTTGGTCCTGTGTAGGCCCACCCCTACGTGCGGGGGTGGGGAGGTTGTATCTTCCTCCTTGTAGTGAGGATGACCATGGTGACCCTGATTTCAGCCACGACTGAGCACCTACTGTACATACTGCTCCCCCTTTCCCCCCAAAACAGGACCAGCTAATTGCTACTGAGAGCTGGGGGCGGGAGTGGGTTTTGTTCTAAGCACTTAACGCATATATTAACTGGGCAATCCTCAGCACACTCATCCATTCTAAGGACACACAAACTGAGTCAGAGGAAAGGCAAAAATAACCTGTCCAGATGAGCTGAAACTCAGCATCAAGGGACTGAGAAAACCTCGACCAAAAGGGGGAAGAGTGAAATGAGACAAAGTGTCAATGGCTGAGAGATTGCAGAGTCCAGAGGCTATCCTGGAGGTTATTCTTATGCATTAAGTAGATATCACCTTGTTATCCAAGATGTAATGTAGAGGCTGGAGGGAACTGCCTGAAAATGTAGAGCTGTGTTCCAGTAGCCATGTTTCTTGAGGATGATTGTATAATGATATAGCTTTCACAGTGTGCCTGCGTGATTGTGAAAACCTTGTGTCTGATGCTCCTTTTATCTACCTTGTCAACAGACGGGTAGACCATACAGAATAAAAATAAATAATAGGGGGAACAAGTGTTAAAATAAATTTAGTTTGAAATGCTAGTGATCAATGAAAGCGAGGGGTAAGGGGTATGGTAGGTATAATTTTTTTTTGTTTTTATTTCTTTTTCTATTTTTATTTCTTTTTCTGAATTGATGCAAATGTTCTAAGAAATAATGAATATGCAACTAAGTGATGATATTGTGAATTACTGCTTATATATGTTAATGTTTTATTTCATTTGTTAAATTTTTTTAATTAATAAATTAAAAAAAAATAAAAATAAAAAAATAACCTGCCCAGGATTCCGCTGCTAATCAAAGTAGGCCCAAACTCACGCTGTTGGGCCTCCTTGCTCCCAATCATTGCTTTGCTTTCTGAAACTCCAGGCCAAACCCCATACCTTGCCTGACTGTAAAACCAGTCAGCTCAGCAGTGGATGCAAACAGATACCACCTTCTAGGAGGTGGGGGGACCTCAGGTGTGAAAAAGCAAAAACTCCGGTGAACACCTGGGTGTGAGGACACCTGGGGGGGGATGCTTAGGAAGAGCACTGGACTAGGAGTTCCAGGTTCTAATTCTGCTTTTACTGCGCTCAGCTGTAACCCTTGTCTTGAGTCTCAGTTCCATCCTCTGCCCTGCCTGCATCACTTGACTCCTGCTTGAGATATGGGGAGGAAGGCTGAGGATGGTGGGTCAGGCCCAGGAGGCCTTTGGACAGTAAGTGAAAGGCAGAGGCTGGAGTCATCCATGAGGACTGGGGGAAACACCCTGACCCTGTGAGGAAGGGGCAGCAGGAAGTGTACCCCCTGTACCCTGTGAACCTTCAGTCCCAAGGCTGAGCCCACCCGTCCAGAAGAGGGCTACCAGTACCTCATCTCTCGAGTGAGCGAGCCTCAATGGGGTTGGGTCACCTCCTCCTTGGACCCCAAGATCCCAAATGTACCCATAAACAAGCCCTGTGCTCTCTTCCTCTGCCCCCTGAGAGGTGCTATATGGACTCAAGGAAAGGAAAGCTCTCCTGTGGGGTTTTGCTTAACGACGCCCTTTTAAAACAAGTCTAGCCACAACCAAAGTGGGGCAGTGTCAGGGAAGATAGTATATCCCATATCCGTTCCTTCAACCACCAGTCAAGGCAAGGGGAAGTAGGACAACCCTCTAGAACCTGGCATGGGACCTAAAAGAGTAACATTCTTAAAAGAACTTAAAGAAAATAAAGTGGTGGCAGAAGAATGAGAATCACACAAATAAGAGCAGGTGTAACATAGGGCTGCAACCTACGTTTTCAGTTCATCCTGATAGCACTGTGGTAGAGGCCCAAGGTGGAATCAGAAAAACTCTCCACTCCGGGGTGGGCTTTAGCAGGTACCTCTCAAACGTTGGACCTATTTCCTCTTGTGTAAAATAAGACTGGTGGACTTTATGGAGGTCCTGGGGAGGCCCTGCAGCTGACTGTCCATCCTCCCAGAGGACACAGGCTGAAGGCTCCATCACTCAGACGTGGGAGTGACGGCGCAGACCACAGAGGAGCTGGGGCCAAACCAGACTCACCTGTGCTAGGACTCGGGTCATGGCTCTGGCAAGATAAACTACAGACCCAAGGCAGCCAGAGGCCCCATCCTATCCCTTACTCCAGGGAATTGTGCTTGTCAGGCTGATTTGCCCAGAGATCAGTGTGCAAGGCAGCTGAGAAAGGTGGCATGCACACTCCCGAAAGCTGCCTGGAGTCCTCACCCACAACTGGCCGACGCCCAAAGGTCCAAGGCCGTGTTACCCAAGTTAAATCTCTTTGATATCCTGATACAAAGTCCTGATGCAAAAAGACAATGAGAAAACCCTGGGAAATTGAAGAGGGGAGGGGTTTCACAAATTCCACCCCCAAGCAGCTTTTCAGGGGCAGAGGGGAGAGGACCTCAGAGAAGGGAGCAGTTTCCAATGAGGAAGGGAGTCCACAGTTCCTGGGACGCAGTCCCCTTGCTCCCAGCTGCTCCTCAACCCCTTTTTGAGAGGGGCTGCACCCTGTGGATGTCTGCTCCTTTCTCTTGGTCCCTGGGATTCAACTAGCTCTGGCTTCATCCCCTATAAAAATTCCTGAGATCTCGGGGACCCCAGCAAGCCACTCCCCTACAGTGCCCCGTGTTGGGGAGGGGCTCGGGCACCCATGAGAGTCCATAGTAGTGTGCACAGCCACAGGAGCGTGTACAGGAGTGTGGGTCAGGAGCACAGGGGAGCGTCTGAGTCCCCTGCCCGTTCCAAAAGCACACAAAGGGGAAGGCTGCCGTAGAGCTTTGGGTCCGTGAGGGGCTGGAGTAGAAGCAGGAAGAGTCCTACACCCAGGGCATAGCCAGCCAGCAGGGGCCACCTCTGTGGATGTTCCAGAGCCTCACACACGGCAGGGAAGCCCATGTAATTGCAGAAGGAGTGGCAGAGGATGGGCCCAATCAGGTGTCCTGGGGGGAGGGAGACAGCAGCAGCTCATGGAGCAGCCCCACCACCTCCCTGGGCCCTTCCTGGGCTAATGACCCTCATCCCACGAGACAGGAGATCACTGCCCAACCCACCCACCCACACACTCTGGCCCCTTGCCTCCTTCCACCTCTCAGACCTCACCAGGCCAAGGGCCTGGCCTCAGCCTGTCTCAAGGACCAGGGTAGAGTGAACATGTTGGTGATCACTCCTGGAACAAATACAGTATTCCTATTCTCCCGCCCACCCCTGCGGAACACGTGAGAGACTGAGAACCAACCTGTGCGGATGAAGAGGAAAGCAGTGTAGGCACCGAAGACAGCTGTGTAGGAGAACTGGAACGCTGGAGACGGGGAGGCCACAAGTGACCACACCTGCACGCCCACCAGCCAGAGACCATCCCCTTTCCAGTGGGGGCAGTGGCTGCAGGCCCCAGTAACCCCTCCAATCTCAGAGTCCCATTTTCGATTTTCCTTCAGCACGGAATCGCGAGACCCTCATACCCGACCCAGGACTGCCCCAGGCAAGCTCACCAGGACTCACCTGCAGACAAGAAGATGCTCCCCACACTACTCTGGCGGAATCGCAGCTGCTCGATAACGTGGTGAAAATGGGCTGAGAGGAAGGAAAGAAGCACGTCACCTCGTGCTGAGCCTTTCCCATATGCCCTCCCCTTCCCTCAAGCTCCATCCTTGGCTCTCATGCTGGGAATATCTCAGCAGGACCAGGGGAGACAAACTCACCAACTCCAAAGAAGAGTGGGCAGGTGAACACAGCACGGCCCAGGCCCGTGCACGGCACTAACATAGGCAGCATGCAGGCCCGGAACACCAGCTCCTCTGTCAGCGGCGCGATCACTTGGTTCCGCAGCCAACGCATGTCTGTGAGGCAGCGGGCCCAGGAGCGAGGGGCTGAGGAGAGGAAGCAGAACCACCATGGAGTGAGATCCCTGAGGACCCAAGGGCCTCTCTCCCACAACGTTCCCCTGGCCAAATTCAGCTTAGGTATCAACACTCCTGAGAATAGGTGAGGGTGGAGCTTTGATCAGACCCAGCAAAAGACAGCACCTCAAGTGGACTGAAAGAAAAGGTATTAGTAGCTGAAGCAGGATATCCTGATTAATAAATTCTGGAAACATCAAATCTGCCCCAAACCTTTGGGGAAGACAAAGGTTAGGGAAAGAGAGAAACAATACTCTGGTTCACACTGTGTGTTGCTAAAATCCTTAGCAGAGATTCCTTGGATGTCAGCAACCAACTCTCAGAGGCCATTCCCATTTTACTGATGAGGAAACACCCAGAAGGAAGACACCTCATATCTCATGTCCAGGTCACACCATGAGTCCTAGTGACTGCATCCCATTGGCTCCCTTTCCCCACTGTTCTGGATGGCCTGTGCCTACTTATTTCTTATACTCACCCAGGACAATCTTCAGCCCATCTGCCAGATCACAGGAGCAATCCATGGAAAGCTGTATCAGAGGGCCCAGGAAAAGGATCTGGGATCAAAAAAACCCCAGGAGAGATTTAAGTAAAGACTTTCACCATAACCCACTGCTCTTTCTAAGATGGGCTTCATGAGACTTCAAAACCTGTTCTCAGCCAGGATTTCCCACACATGCACGCCCAAGGGCTTCAGGACCATCTCAAATTCCTGTCTCCCATCAGCCCAAAGATATTGGGATGAGGGGGAAAAAAAGCCGTTAAAGGGGCCTCACGCTCGTACCAATGAACAGAGAAGGGAAAATACAGCAGGAGCACTCACCATAGTCAGCAGGAGGGGCAGCAGTGCTGCTGGGAAAATTCCCTCCAACCTGAAGCCCATCAAGGTGAGCAGGGATGTGCCTGGCTGAGCCACAGGAAAGAGAGCATCAGTCTTGCCCCCTACCCCCCAAATCCCTGAGAACTCTCTCGCATTGCCCTTTGCCCCGCCTCCTTCGCACCTGGATGCCTGTGAGTTCCCTCCAGAGCAGTACGCAGAAGGGTGAGAGACTGGACACCACCAGGACACTGGTGAAGCGCCGCTTGATAACGGCGGGGTGGTCCCTACGGAGGGGGTAGTAAAATGAGGGGCCCACAAGCCCCGTCCAGTCGGCGCGGCCCCGCCCTCGAGCCGCCCAAGCTCCGCCCGCTGCCCCGCCTCGCGGAGGCGCAGGTTCCGGTCGCGCTCGCGGCCCCCGCACCTGGGCAGCTTGCTCTTCCAGACGTAGAGGCTGCCCACGTAGGAGCAGGCGAGGCTGAGGCAGGAGAACACTGACACCCAGCAGCAGAGCCCAGGGCCCGGACCGCCGAGCGCCGCAGACTGGGGCTGCCGCTCTGGCCGCGACACTGACAGCAGGGGCAACCCGTCCCCGCCCAGCGCTGCCATCGCGCCCGAAGGCGCGGCGCGCACCAGTGACGCAATCCCGCCCGCGCCGGCCGGAAGCGCAAGTGACGTCAGGTGGCGGCGCAGACTCCGGGTCCCGCCCCGCCCGGACACCGAGACAGACGCTGCGCACGTCGAGCAGGTTTATTTAACGATAGATAGCACGCGGTTGTTCGTAGCTCTGCGGCACTCGCGGGGAAAGGAATCGGCTTAGGGCCTAGGGCTGGGACTCAGCCACTCGGACAGATTGGAGACCTCCTGCAGCCACAGCATGTCCTGTGGGAGGAAGGGGGGAACCAGGGTGAGGATTCCTCGGCCGCGGCCCGGGTCCCGCACCGCCCCCTGTCCAACCCTCGCTGGGTTACCTCCAGGCTGCGCCCCGGGTTCGTCCTGCTAGGCCCCGGGACCCTCCGGTGCTCTGCACGAGGCCCTTCCCTGGGAGCCAGAGAGGCCGCGCTGGATTCCGGGCCGCGCGTGGCGGCCTGTGACTGGCTGATGGCCCTGGCAGGAGGGGAAGCCCGCATCTCTTCCAGGTCGTGCCGGAGGCTTTTCCTCTTGAGCCTCCTGCTTGCTGCTTGTCCGCAGGTCTCTAGGAGAAAGCCCATTTCGTCTTACACTAAGCTGGAACGACCCTTGGGTCGGGTGGGAGACCTGGGAGAAAGCGCTCCGAGGAACTGGGGCTCGGCTTTCTTGGCCCTCCCTCCTCAGGACGCTTTCAACCAGATCCTGCACAGAATCAAAACCAGCAGTTCCGGGGCTTTCAGGATCAGTCTGAGGCTGCAGAATGGTTTCAGGGCCTCTCTGGTTCTCGGAGTTGAGCCTGGGAAGAGGCTTCGGGATGTACCAGGTCCGCACATGGTGCTCACGCCCATTCATCCGGGAATCTGGACTGTCAAGCTCTAATGGCCAAGTCAGAAAGCTGTCCGCATCTTTTTTTACTTTTTTGCTGTCCCAGCATTGGGCAGTGATTCACTTGTTCAAATGTAAACTGTTTGGATCGATAGATTTTTCCCGAGCAGGTCCTGGAAATGTATGTCAATGAGCTGTTCCCTGGGAGAAGCTCACAGATGCTAAGAGCAATGCAGGTGTTGGTACAATGTTCAGGAGTGGAATAGAGAAAGAGGCTGTTAGCCATCTCTGGAGATGAAGAAAGGTTTTCCTGAGGAAATGCCTGAGTTTTGAATGATGAAGAAAAATAGGCCAGACAGAAAAGGAAAAGGAAAAGAATTCCTGACTGAAGGAATGTAGGATGTTTAATGCCCAAAAGCAAAGGACTAACGTGTTGAAGCCAGTCAGTGAATAGACCACAGATGTGTAGTGGCATCAACATGTTTGATTTTCTTCAGTAGAGCTATTCACGTGGGGTATAGGATTGATTCTGACAAGATTTTCTCGTTTGCCAGGTAAAGCAGCTCGAGCAATCTTTCAAGGAGGATTCTACCAGTTATAACCTAGATTTTTAAGAGAGCGCATGGGCTTTGGAGGCAGCAAGCTGATATTCCGAACTGCTAAGTGCTCTTTGACTACTTGACCTGAGACAAAGTCCCCTTGTTTGAGAGAGAGGACTAATGCCCAAGACCACAGGAGGTCCTCAATGAAATGTGCAGGGCAGGTACTTATTTGTGGTATAGATCTACTTCCAGTTTTTTAAATCCCTAAATCTAAATTTATAGAAATAGATTATTTGTGAGATCTGGTGATTCAGTATAGCTTAATGTAATACCATGATGAATTCCAGAGTATTTGGGGCAGATAATAAAACAGTATTTGCAAAGTTCCTTGAGGGAATAGAGAAAAAATATGGAACTTCCCCACCTGGGAAATTCTTGCTATTCTCTCAAGCATTTGGGGACTCCCAATTTGATAAGCCAAGCCCTTGAGCTTGAGGCTGGCCCTTATGAAACTTATTTCTGTAATGGTGAAGTTAAGCCTACTTATAAACATGCCTAAGAGTAACCCCAGAGAGCCATTTTTGTTCAGATGTGGCCTTTCTAAGCCAAACTCTGCAAATAAACTCATTACCCCACTCCCTACATGGGACATGACTCTCAGGAATGAGCCTGGCCCTGGCATCATAGGATTGGGAATGCCTTCCTGACCAAAAGGGGAAAAAGAATGTAACAAAACAAGGTTTCAGTGGCTAAGAGATTTCAAATAGAGTTGAGAGGACACTCTGGAGGATTTCCCTTATGCAAGCTTCAGCCAGATATTACAAATTGCCATTGTATGCAAAGCCCCAACCAACAGTATTCCTGGAAACCCAAGACTCTAAGACTAAAAGTTTTACTTAATAGGTTTATTTTTCAGAAATTTAAAACCTCTGAATCATTCCTATGCCAGAGAAACCCTGAACTTAGAGTTACCAGTCTCTCCCAGAACATCAACCAGTTGAATTCCCCTACCCCATCATGCATTGACACCCCTTTTCAACATGAAGTTAGAATTGACATTGCCGAAATATCCCTGAAGATTGAGAGAAGTATCAAATGAGAGGGAAGAGTTGTAGCAAGTGCTAAATCACTGGATCACTGTGTTGATGTTCCTTATTGGTTTCTATTGTATTGGAACGGCCAGAGGAAATGCCTGGAAGTGTGGAATGTAACCCATTTTATACTTTGAAATTTGCTCTATAACTATTCCTTAAACTGAAGTTTCAAATTTATCATTGTTCTGTATGTGTTATATTTCACAATAAAAAATGTTTTAAAAAAAGTAGATTCTTTGCTTTATACAAGAGTTCTCTGCAGGATTCTTTTCAGTAGTAACAGCTCTTAGAACATTTAAAACATGGTTCAGTTGACCAGTTGAAACATGGTTCAATTGACCTGTGGTTCAGGAACACGTTTTAGGCCTGAGCACAAGCAGCACACAGCATGCTGGAGTTGTGACCCTGAAGAGGGATTATATAAACAGCACAGATGCTGAAGTCACAGTCCCTAAATTCCTTCAAACCCAGCCACTGTTCTGGCCACAGGACTCTGTAGGAAGTTCTTCCCACTCATCTGCCCCCTCTAGGGATAGATGAGAGCAGCTACCTGGGTTTGAATTCTGGCTCTGCATTTACCCAGTGTGACCTTTACCAAGTTTATTATTTCTGGGCCCCAGTTTCCACATTTGTAAACTCAAAATAATAGTAACTAAACCTGATGGGACTGTTGTGCAAGTTAAAGGCACCAGTGCATTTTTAAAACTCAGAATAGCGCCTGTACCTGACAGATTCTCTATACAGGATTGCTGCTGTTATTACCACATCTATAGGTCCAGGCACCAGGGGCTGCAGCCACGCACCTCCTGCCACCACTGGCCCTGGAGGCTGTTGAAGTGTGTACACGTTGGGGAGGGGTAAGTGTGGAGAAGTGATGTCAGTCTGATTGCCTCCCATGGTATGCATGGGGGTGAGGGGGTATCTGCACCCAGTAGCAACATCCAGAGCCCTAAACAGAGCAGCAACCAAACTGGGGGGGAGCAGCAGTATCAACAGTAGTGAAGCAACCAACTGGATGTAGGAGCCTGACTCTGTTTCCTACCTCACCCCCCACCCGAATCATGTGCAGCTGTCTATAACTGCACAAGCTGCCTTTCTAGTCATATACCGAATAGCTGTCTTGGGAGGGAATGCCTGCTGCACAGTGGCAGTGGTAGCCAACCAAATTCCAGACGGATATTGCTGTGGGAGAGGTGCAGTAAGACAGTTTGAAAGCTGGTAGTCATGGTTTTTACTGCTCGCCAGCTTCAGTCCAGGGCACACTTAAAAAGCTAAAACCTTACCTGGAAGGAGCTCTAGGCTGCAGTCCTCATATGTATCCTCAGTGTTCTGGGCTTCTTCATTTTTCTCTGGGGGCAGGTGCTTTAAAATGAAGATATCCTAAGTGAGTTTTACGGAAGCATGGAGGAGCCCTAGGTGGGACAGGAGTATGCCTGGCTGGCTTCACTGACCTCCTGGGGCTGTCCTCCCTCACCTGGAACACCCTCTAACTTCCTCTTGGCTCACGGGAACCCCCCTGCCCCTGCCTCCAACTTTCAAGGCTTCCTTCCTCTGTGGACCCCAAGCAGCTCATGAAAAGCCCGTCCCCAAATATTCCTATCCCTCTGGACTTCCCTCCTGTCGGCCCCGCTTCGCAAGCCCTGAAGTATATACTGCATGCCTGTTTCTCATCACTTTTATGTATGTATGTCCATTTTCTACATCTTACATTCTTTAAAACGGAAGTCCACTGTGCCTGTATCTCTTTGAAGTTAATAGAGGGCCTTAGACAGAGTTAGTACTAAAAAAAGACTGACTGAGAAGGGCAAACCTGGGACACACAAGTCACGTTTTGTAGTTCTCAGTAGCCTTTCAAAGCCCTGTGACACTTGTTAGTTCACTCTGGACAGGTGGTTCAATCTGGAGAGGTACTACGATCAGAACCCAATACTCTTAACCTCTTGTTTTCTTTCGAGAATACGTATGTATAAAAATAGATATCCTCTTCATGAATCATAAAAAATTTTGTGCTTCAAAGAACACCAACAAAAAAATGAACAGATAATCCACAGAATAGGAGAAAAATTTTGGAAATCATATATATGATAAAGGACTTGTAGTCAGAATATATAAAAAAAAAACTCTTACAAGAGATCTGAGCTTTTATGCACCTGACTTTTTCCAGTGGGCAGTTCAAAGGGAAGGAATCTAGTCACAGAAGGAGGACAGTTAAACTGAAATTATGACTAGTCAGTATTTTTATTACTTTGAAGACCAAAGTTTGTTTGATCCTTGTTCTGATACCTGCTTCCTGATAATGGATATGGCGCATATTGATGTATCTCAGCATCCACTGCAGCATTTAATTTTTGCTCATACCACTTATTCAAACAATTGTGAGGGGTGTAAAAGAAAGAAAAAATGCTGTACTTAATAAACACAAGTGACAGTGTGGGAAATAAATACTTTCCTACAAGAAAACCAACTCTTACAGCTCAACAATAAAAAGACAAATAACCCAATTAAGAAATGGACAAATGATTTAACCTGACATTTCTCCAGAGAAGATGTACAAATGGCCAGTTAGCACATGAAAAGATGCTCATCATAATCAGCCATCAGTGAAAAGCAAATCAAAACCATGAGTTATCACTCCACACCCACAAAGATGGCTATAATAATATTATTAATAAAAAGAGACAATTACAAATGGTGAGGATGTTAGAGACATTAGAATCCTCATACATTGCTAGTAGGAATGTAAAATGGTTCAGATACTTTGGAAAACAGTTTGGAAGTTCTTCAGAAAGTTAAAAATAAAGTTATTATCTGACTCAACATTGCCACTCCTAGGTATATGCCCAAGACAATTAAAAATATATGTCCATGCAAAAACTTGCACACAAATATTCATAGAATTATTACTCACGTAGCCCAAAGGCAGAAACAACCCAAATGTATATCAGTTGATAAATGGATAACAAGTGTGGTGTATCCATACAATGGAATAATCTTCAGCTATAAAAAGGAATGAAATATTGACTGATTCATGCTGCAACACGGATGAATATTGTGAAGAAAATGCTAAGTGAAAGAAGGCAGACACAAAAGACCATCTATTATATGAGTCCTTTATATAAAGTGTCCAGAATAGGTAAATTCAGAGAGACAGAAAATAGTGAATAAGGGGAAGTAAAAATGGGAAGTGACTTGCTAATGACTATGGTTTCTTTTTTGGGTTGATGAAAATGTTTTGGAATTTTAGCACAGTTGTGATGGTTGCACGACACAGTGAACATACTAAAAAAACCACTGAATTGTTCACTTTAAAAGGTGAGCTTTGGCTCAATAAAATAGATACTCTATCATTTATTGTTTATTAAAACAAGTTTCACTTTTTAAGTTATTACATTCCAAGGAACACAGAAGGGGCAAAGATACTCCCAAAGGTGTGAAGAAAAAAACAGCATTAAGAAAATTTCCAATTTTTTTTTATTTGAGAGAAAACATATTCTTTTCCTTCACTCTAAACTAGAAAACCTTACGTATATTGGTTCTGTACAAATGTTTTGTGTCTCTTGTCAAAATTTTTCATTATGAATGTGATCATATCAACTTTCCATAGCTTTGCTCTGTGCTGTTTAGAATTGATTTATTTTAAATTTTTAATTTTTTTTAAATACCAATAAGCAAACAAACGCAAACATAAAAAAAAAAAAACCTTATGTAATAAACAGATCTTTTTCTGGTCGTGAAATTGGTCTTATCTAGGAAATGCCCCGTGGTAGGCTTGCACAGCCTTCCTTCACCATTGGTCCCCCAGCCAAGAGAGCCCTGTCTTTGGGATGCATCTTTTTAGATTTAATCCTCTGTGGGTATTTAATTCTAGTCTACTTTCCTGGGAAACAGGGCCTTTTTTTTTAGAAACCTGCCTCCCTCTCATTCTGGGTTTGAATTCTCAGTCCCTCCCCACATCTGTGTCACAAAGCCTTAGAGTCCCATCTTGCCTACTACTTCCTGGACCATCTTCCTTCCACTCCAAAACACCTTCCTTCCACTCCAGAACTTTCCCTGAATATATTTCATAATACTCTAAATACATACTCCCTCGTTTCTTCCATTTCACCCTAAATTACATAATATAATAGTTATGTATGTATTTATTCTATATTATTCAAGAAGTAAATCATCCTATCTTTCCTGTTCAGAAATAGAAATTGGGTGACTGGCAGAGAGGTAGGAGAGGATAATCTGTCATTCTTGATCTTGTAGTTTTCAGCTGAAGCCACTGGGTGCCACTCTTGTGTCACTAGGTCAGTTTTCACTAACGGCCATCACTGCAGGGAAACAGTGATGATCAATAGTGGAGAAATGGGTTCTACTGGCCACCTGATCACTTGTCTTCCCTGGTTTGTGACCCAGTCCTATGCGATAGTAATGTTCCTAGACCTCAGAGCCAGGAGACCTCAATATAAACCCTAGCCTTGTCATTTATTGGCTGTATGATTGGGCAAATCATGAAAGTTCTCTAAATCAGTTTCCTCTTCTGTAAAAATGGGAAATCTATGACCTGTGTCATGGGATCTCTGTGGAAATTAAAGTGGAAAGTTTGACCCAGATTAGGGATTCACTAAATGTTCCTTCCTTCCAAGACCTAAGACTACAGATTAAGACGTAGTCGCCTGCCAAATTAATTGGGTTATGAATGGCCCCAGGCTAGGAGCCATCACTTTAGCAACAGAATGGGCAAAGGAGGTCAGGTCGTTTCTATTTGCGATCTCACTGGGTTATCAGAGAGGCCCAAGTTAAAAGACTCCTATAGGATGAAACTCTCCTAAAACTTGAGGAGCGTCTCTCTCATATATCCTGGGTCCCATGAAAATAGCATATACCCTATCCTGAACTTGTCCCTAGGAAGCTGAAGATATGGGTGGTTATTAGCCTTTATTAACTCAAGTCATGGGCAGCAGTTTTCCAAGTTGGAGGAAAACCAGAAATAATTTTTTCAGTGAACCAGGTGAAACAAGCAGCAGACAGATCCTAAGAAGATGCTTCCTGGAAGGTATATACAGCCGTGAAAACAGCTGTGGTGAAAGGAGCATGCTGCAGGGGTTTCGCTGCTGCCCTGTGCCTTTCCAGCCACAAAGAAGAGGAGGATGGGCAAATCCACGAGATGTCCTGATCTTTGGGTGCTTGGGCACCTAAAGTTCCCCAGCCAATCAGGCAGGTGGAGGTGAAGGTAGGGAGAGAAGATGGAGAGGAGGTTCTATTCTCTCAGAAACAGTATCCCTAATCTTTTTTTTTTTAAATTGTGGTAAAATATACATAATATGAAAATAATTTTAACCGAAATAAGTAGACAATTTTTTGACATTAAGTATTTTGACAATACTGTGTAACTTCTACCTCTACTTCCAGGCTATTTGCATCATCCTAAACTAAAGTCATATTCATTTAGCAATAATTCCCCTTTCCCCACCCCCTACCCCTGGTCACCACTATTCTGCTTTCTATCTCTCTGAATTTGCTTATTCTAAGTATTTCATATCATAGGAATCATACAATATTTGTCCTTCTGTGTCTGGCTTATTTCGCTTAACATGATGTCTTCAAGGTTCATCCATAGTATAGCATGAACCAGCGCTTCAGTTTTTTTATGGTTGAATAATATTCCATTATGTGAATATAATTCCATTGTATGACTATATCACATTTTGTTTCTCCATGCATCTGTTGATGGATACTTGGGTTGCTTCCACCTCTTGGCTATTGTGAATAAAACTGTGATAAACTGACCACAAATATCTGTCTGAGTCTCTGCTTTAAATTATTTGGGGTATATACTTAGGAGTGGACCAGATCTTTTTAAAATAACAACTTTATTGAGGCATACTTGACATACAACAAACTGCACATATATAAAAGTATAACTTGATAAGTTTTGACATATACGTATATATCTATGAAACCATCACCACATTAAGATAAAGAACTTGTCCATCACCTTCAAGTTTCCTCCTGTTCTTTGTAATCTCTCCATCCCACCCACCCCAAATAACTACTGGTCTACTATCGACAACTATAAACTAGTTTGAATTAGAGATGTAAACAATATGTATTTTTATCTCAGCATTTTTTTCACTCAGCATAATTATTTGGAGATTCATCCATATTGCTGCATCTATCACTAGTTTATTCCTTTTATTAATGTTGAGTAGCATTCCGTTGCACAGGGGAACTGTAATTTGTTTATTCCTTTACCTGCTAACATTGAGTTGTTTCCCGTTTGGGGATATTACAAATAAATCTGTCATGAATATTCATGTACAAGTCTTAGTACGGACCATAGGTTTTCGTTTCTCCTAGGTAAATACTTAGGGGTGGAATGACTGGGTCATGTGATAGACGTATATTTAACTTTTTAAGAAACTGCTTTTCAAAGTTTTTGTATCATTTTTCACTCACAAATAGGGTATGAGAGTTCCAGTCCCACCAAATCCCTGTCAGCACTTGGTATGGTCAGTTATTTTAATTTTAGCCATAGTAGTGGGTATGAAGTGGTATCACTGTGGTTTTGATTTACGTTTACCTAATGACTAATGATGTTGAATGTATTTTCATGGCTTATTTACCATCTGTATACCTTTTTTGGTGAAGTGTGTCTTCAAGTCTTTTGCCTATTTGTAATTGGGTCATTTGTTATCTTACTGGGTTTTGAGAATTCTTTATATATTCAGGATTATATAATCAGATATGTGATTTGTAAATATTTTTCCCAAGGCTGAGGCTTGTGTTTTTATTCTTTTAAGAGAGTCTTTTAAAGACAAGTTTCTTAATTTTTATGAAGCCCAATAGTTTTC
Source organism: Tamandua tetradactyla (assembly GCF_023851605.1). Taxonomy (NCBI): domain Eukaryota; kingdom Metazoa; phylum Chordata; class Mammalia; order Pilosa; family Myrmecophagidae; genus Tamandua; species Tamandua tetradactyla. The sequence continues at coordinate 7,565,625 of NC_135335.1, forward strand.
TTGTATGGACTGCACTTTTAGTATCATGTCTAAAAATCTTTGCCTGACTCCAAGGTTAAAAGAGTTCTTTTCCTGTTTTGTTCTAAAAGTTTTTTAGTTATAAGTTTTACATTTAGGTCTATGATCCATTTTGCATTCATTTTTGTATGTGTTGTGAAGTATGGATTGAAGTTCATTTAATTGTAAATGAATATCCAATTATTGCAGTCCCTTTTGTTGAAAGATTATCTTTTATTCATTAAACTGACCTTGCCCCTTTGTAGAAAATCAATTGACCATATATGTGCTGGGTCTATTTTTGAACTCTAATCTGTTCCATTAATCTTTCTTAATGCCAATACCATATGGTCTTATGAAGCCTTTATAATATGGCTTCAAATTAGGTTGGATAAGTCTCCAACTTTGTTCCTCTTTTTCAAAGTTGTTTTGGCTCTTCTACAGACTACATTTTCATATGAATGTCAGAATTGGCTTCTCAAGAAATGTCTATTAACAAAAATCTGCTGGGATTTTGACGGGAATTGCTTTAAATCTAGAGATTAATTTAGGGAGAAGTGACATGTTAATACTATGGGGTCTTCCAATTTATGAATAGGATGTATCTCTCCAATTTGTTAGGTCTTCTCTCAGCAACATTCTTTAGTCCTGCATACTGTTGTCAGATTTATCCCAAAGTGTTTTCTATATTTTGCTGCTACTGTAAGAGTTTTTTTTTTAACTTCCAGTAGTTTGTTATTAGAATATAGCAATATAAATTTTTTTTTGTATATTGAACTTACATGCTACAACTGTGGTAAATTAGCATTGGTTCTAGTAACTATTTTTGTTAATCCTATAGGATTTTCTGCATAGATGATGTCATCAGTGAATAAAAATAATTTTATTTCTTCCTTTCCCATCTGGATGCCTTTCATTTCTTTTTGTGTGTATGTCTCATTGCACTGTTATAACCTCTAGTAGAATATGGGAAAGAAATAGTGGGAACAGACATTCTTGCCTTGTTCTTAATGAGAAAGACTAAATTAGGGTTTAGTCTTTTACCATTTATATGATGCTAACTGTAGTTTTTGTTTGTTTGTTTGTTTGTTGTTTTTTTGGTAGATACCCTTTACCAAAGGTATCTGGAGTTTGAGGAAGTTCTTTTCTATTTCTATTTTGCGAACAGTTTTTATTAGGAATGGGTGTTAGGTTTTGTCAAATTCTTTTTATGAATTTATTGAGAAAATATATGCTTTTTCTTTTTCAGTCTGTTAATACAGTGAATTACATTAATTTTTTAATGTTAAACCAACTCTGTATTTCTACGATAAACCTGATTTCATCACAACATATCTGTTGTGATACCATTGGATACCATTGGATTTGACTAGCTAATTTTGTTTAAAATTTTTGCATTTATGTTCATGACGGACATTGGTATATAGTTTTCTTGTAATGTCTTTCTGTAGTTTTGGTATTAAAGTATTGCTGATCTCATAGAATGTGTTGGATGCTTTTCCTCTTCATTTTTTTTGAAGAGTTTTGTATAAAATTTATGATAATTCTTCCTTAAATATTTGGTAAACTCACAGTGAAGCCATCTAGACCTGAAGTTTTCTTTCTGGTAAGTTTTTTTATTGTTGTTGTTGTTTCACCATTGTTTACTTGTCTCTTTTTTATATATAATTCACATAGCATAAAATCCACCATTTTAAAGTGTACCATTCAGTGTTTTTTAGTATATTTCCTATATTGTGCAACCATCCTCACCATCTAACTCCTTCACCCTCTAAGAAACCCCATACCCATTAGCAGTCACTCTCCAATTCCCCTCCCTCAAGCCTCTGACAACAAACTAATCTACCTTCTATCTCTATGGATTTGCCTATTCTGGACATATCACAAAAAAGAAATCATATAATATATGGCATTTTGTGCCTGGCTTTACCACTGTTTTTTTAATAATTACTTTTATTTTTTTAAATAAAAGAAAAAAAACACCAAACGCAAACATTCCTATTTTGATCATTCCTTTCTACATATATAATCAGTAATTCACAATATCATCACATAGTTGCATATTCATCATCATAATCATTTCTTGGAACATTTGCATCTATTCAGAAAAATAAATAAAACGAAAACAGAACAAAAAATTATACATGCCATACCCCATACCCCTCACTTTCATTTATCACTAGCATTTCAAACTAAATTTATTTTAACATTTGTTCCCCCATTATTTATTTTAATTCCATATGTTCTACTCGTCTGTTGACAAGGTAGATAAAAGGAGCATCAGACACAAGGTTTTCACAATCACACAGTCACATTGTGAAAGCTTTATCATTATACAATCATCTTCAAGAACATGGCTACTGGAACACAGCTCTGCATTTTCAGGCAGTTCCCTCCAGCCTCTCCATTACATCTTGAATAACAAGGTGACATCTACTTAATGCGTAAGAATAACCTCCAGGATAACTTCTCAACTCTGTTTGGAATCTCTCAGCCATTGACACTCCGTCTCATTTCACTCTTCCCCCTTTTGGTCGAGAAGGTTTTCTCAATCCCTTGATGCTGAGTCTCAGCTCATTCTAGGGGTTTTCTCAATCCCTTGATGCTGAGTCCCAGCTCATTCTAGGATTTCTGTCCCACGTTGCCAGGGAGGTCAACACCCCTGGGAGTCATGTCCCATGCAGATAGGAGGAAGGTGGTGAGTCTGTTTGTTGTGTTGGCTGGAGAGAGAGGCCACATCTGAGCAACAAAAGAGGCTCTCTTGGGGGTGACTCTTAGGCCTAATTTTAAGTAGGCTTGACCTATCCTTTGTGGGGTTAAGTTTCATATGAACAAACCCCAAGACTGGAGGCTCGGTCTATAGCTTTTGTTATCCACACTGCTTGTGAGAATATCAAGAATTCAACTGGGGAAGTTGAATTTCTCCCAGTTCTCACCATTCCCTGAAGGGGACTTTGCAAATACTTTTCCAGTCACTGATCAAATCACTCTGGGATTCATCGAGGCATCACTCTGGGCCAACCAACAAAATCTCATGTCCTACCCAAGGTTCCAAGTACTTATGGTGTTCAATCAAGCTATCTACATAAATTGTATTAGGAAATGCATTAGTCAAAATATAATTTTTGTACCAAATAAACATTTTTTTTGCTTTAGTCTCACACATAAGGTGAAATTTTAAAATATTAATTACCATCTATTTTCAGCACCCTGCAGTAATGACATTCCTTTGTTCTTCCTCATGCACAGACATTTTAAAAATTTGTACATTCAGTCACTATTATTATACACTCTAGGCATTCCTAGATTATACCATCTCAATCTTTATCATCTATCTTCCTTTCTGATTTCATTTGTGCCCCCAGCCCTCCTCCCTCTATCATTCTCACATACAGCTTCATTCAGTGTTTTAACATAATTGTATTACAGTTAGGTAATATTGTGCTGTCCATTTCTGAGTTTTTACATTCAGTCCTGTTGCACAATCTGTATCCCTTCAGCTCCCATTACCCAATATCTTACCCTATTTCTATCTCCTGATGGTCTCTGTTACCAATGAAATTCTCCAAGTTTATTCACTAATGTCAGTTCATATCAGTGAGACCATACAGTATTTGTCCTTTTTTTTCTGCCTAATTTCACTCAGCATAACGTTCTCAAGGTCCATCCATGTTGTTACATACTTCATAACTTTATTCTGTCTTAAAGCTGCATAATATTCCATCGTATGTATATACCACAGTTAGTTTAGCCACTCGTCTGTTGATGGACATTTTGGCTGTTTCCATCTCTTTGCAATGGTAAATAATGCTGCTATAAACATTGGTGTGCAAATGTCCGTGTGTGTCTTTGCCCTTAAGTCCTTTGAGTAGATACCCAGCAATGGTATTGCTGAGTCGTATGGCAATTCTATATCCAGCTTTTTGAGGAACCGCCAAACTGCCTTCCACAGTGGTTGCACCATTTGACATTCCCACCAACAGTGGATAAGTGCTCCTCTTTCTAGGCATCCTCTCCAGCACTTGTAATTTTCTGTTTTGTTGATAATGGCCATTCTGGTGGGTGTGAGATGACATCTCATTGTGGTTTTGATTTGTATTTCTCTAATGGCCAGGGACATTGAGCAGCTCTTCATGTGCCTTTTGGCCATTTGTATTTCCTCTTCTGAGAGGTGTCTGTTCAAGTCTTTTTCCCATTTTGTAATTGGGTTGGCTGTCTTTTTGTTGTTGAGTTGGACAATCTCTTTATAAATTCTGGATACTAGACCTTTATCTGATATGTCGTTTCCAAACATTGTCTCCCATTGTGTAGGCTGTCTTTCTACTTTCTTGATGAAGTTCTTTGATGCACAAAAGTGTTTAATTTTGAGGAGCTCCCATTTATTTATTTCCTTCTTCAGTGCTCTTGCTTTAGGTTTAAGGTCCATAAAACCGCCTCCAATTGTAAGTTTCATAAGATATCTCCCTACATTTTCCTCTAACTGTTTTATGGTCTTAGACCTAATGTTTAGATCTTTGATCCATTTTGAGTTAACTTTTGTTTAGGGTGTGAGATACAGGTCTTCTTTCATTCTTTTGCATATGGATATCCAGTTCTCTAGGCACCATTTATTGAAGAAACTGTTCTGTCCCAGGTGAGTTGGCTTGACTGCCTTATCAAAGATCAAATGTCCATAGATGAGAGGGTCTATATCTGAGCACTCTATTCAATTCCACTGGTCGATATATCTATCTTTATGCCAATACCATGCTGTTTTGACCACTGTGGCTTCATAATATGCCTTAAAGTTAGGCAGCACGAGACCTCCAGTTTCGTTTTTTTTCCTCAAGATGTTTTGAGCAATTCGGGGCACCCTGTCCTTCCAGATAAATTTGCTTATTGGTTTTTCTATTTCTGAAAAATAAGTTGTTGGGATTTTGATTGGTATTGCATTGAATCTGTAGATCAATTTAGGTAGGATTGACATCTTAACTATATTTAGTCTTCCAATCCATGAACAGGGTATGCCCTTCCATCTATTTAGGTCTTCTGTGATTTCTTTTAGCAGTTTTTTGTAGTTTTCTTTATAAAGGTTTTTTGTCTCTTTAGTTAAATTTATTCCTAGGTATTTTATTCTTTTAGTTGCAATTGTAAATGGGATTCATTTCTTGATTTCCCCCTCAGCTTGTTCATTACTAGTGTATAGAAATGCTACAGATTTTTGAATGTTGATCTTGTAACCTGCTACTTTGCTGTACTCATTTATTAGCTCTAGTAATTTTGTTGTGGATTTTTCCGGGTTTTCGACGTATAGTATCATATCGTCTGCAAACAGTGATAGTTTTACTTCTTCCTTTCCAATTTTGATGCCTTGTATTTCTTTTTCTTGTCTAATTGCTCTGGCTAGAACCTCCAACACAATGTTGAATAATAGTGGTGATAATGGACATCCTTGTCTTGTTCCTGATCTTAGGGGGAAAGTTTTCAATTTTTCCCCATTGAGGATGATATTAGCTGTGGGTTTTTCATATATTCCCTCTATCATTTTAAGGAAGTTCCCTTGTATTCCTATCTTTTGAAGTGTTTTCAGCAGGAAAGGATGTTGAATCTTGTCACATGCCTTCTCTGCATCAATTGAGATGATCATGTGATTTTTCTGCTTTGATTTGTTGGTATGGTGTATTACATTAATTGATTTTCTTATGTTGAACCATCCTTGCATACCTGGGATGAATCCTACTTGGTCATGATGTATAATTCTTTTAATGTGTTGTTGGATACGATTTGCTAGAATTTTATTGAGGACTTTTGCATCTATATTCATTAGAGAGATTGGTCTGTAGTTTTCTTTTTTGGTAATATCTTTGCCTGGTTTTGGTATGAGGGTGATGTTGGCTTCATAGAATGAATTAGGTAGTTTTCCCTCCACTTCGATTTTTTTGAAGAGTTTGAGGAGAGTTGGTTCTAATTCTTTCTGGAATGTTTGATAGAATTCACATGTGAAGCCGTCTGGTCCTGGACTTTTCTTTTTAGGAAGCTTTTGAATGACTGATTCAATTTCTTTACTTGTGATTGGTTTGTTGAGGTCATCTATTTCTTCTTGAATCAAAGTTGGTTGTTCATGTTTTTCCAGGAACCCGTCCATTTCATCTAAATTGTTGTATTTATTAGTGTAAAGTTGTTCATAGTATCCTGTTATTACCTCCTTTATTTCTGTGAGGTCAGTAGTTATGTCTCCTCTTCCATTTCTGGTCTTATTTATTTGCATCCTCTCTCTTCTTCTTTTTGTCAATCTTGCTAAGGGCCCATCAATCTTATTGATTTTCTCATAGAACCAACTTCTGGTTTTATTGATTTTCTCTATTGTTTTCATGTTTTCAATTTCATTTATTTCTGCTCTAATCTTTGTTATTTCTTTCCTTTTGCTTGCTTTGGGATTAGTTTGCTGTTCTTTCTCCAGTTCTTCCAAGTGGACAGTTAATTCCTGAATTTTTGCCTTTTCTTCTTTTCTGATATAGGCATTTAGGGCAATAAATTTCCCTCTTAGCACTGCCTTTGCTGTGTCCCATAAGTTTTGATATGTTGTGTTTTCGTTTTCATTCGCCTCAAGGTATTTACTAATTTCTCTAGCAATTTCTTCTTTGACCCACTCGTTGTTTAAGAGTGTGTTGTTGAGCATCCACGTATTTGTGAATTTTCTGGCACTCCGCCTATTATTGATTTCCAACTTCATTCCTTTATGATCCGAGAAAGTGTTGTGTATGATTTCAATCTTTTTAAATTTGTTAAGACTTGCTTTGTGACGCAGCATATGGTCTATCTTTGAGAATGATCCATGAGCACTTGAGAAAAAGGTGTATCCTGCTGTTGTGGGATGTAATGTCCTATAAATGTCTGTTAAGTCTAACTCATTTATAGTAATATTCAGATTCTCTATTTCTTTATTGATCCTCTGTCTAGATGTTCTGTCCATTGCATGAGAGTGGTGAATTGAAGTCTCCAACTATTATGGTATATGTGTCTATTTCCTTTTTCAGTGTTTGCAGTGTATTCCTCACGTATTTTGGGGCATTCTGGTTCGGTGCATAAATATTTATGATTGTTATGTCTTCTTGTTTAATTGTTCCTTTTATTAGTAGATAGTGTCCTTCTTTGTCTCTTTTAACTGTTTTACATTTGAAGTCTAATTTGTTGGATATTAGTATAGCTACTCCTGCTCTTTTCTGGTTGTTATTTGCATGAAATATCTTTTCCCAACCTTTCACTTTCAACCTATGTTTATCTTTGGGTCTAAGATGTGTTTCTTGTAGACAGCATATAGAAGGATCCTGTTTTTTAATCCATTCTGCCAGTCTATGTCTTTTGATTGGGGAATTCATTCCATTAACATTTAGTGTTATTACTGTTTGGATAATATTTTCCTCTAACATTTTGCCTTTTGTATTACATATATCATATCTGACTTTCCTTCTTTCTACACTCTTCTCCATACCTCTTTCTTCTGTCTTTTCGTATCTGACTCTAGTGCTCCCTTTAGTATTTCTTGCAGAGCTGGTCTCTTGGTCACAAATTCTCTCAGTGACGTTTTGTCTGAGAATGTTTTAATTTCTCCCTCATTTTTGAAGGACAATTTTGCTGGATATAGGAGTCTTGGTTGGCAGTTTTTCTCTTTTAGTAATTTAAATATATCATCCCACTGTCTTCTAGCTTCCATGGTTTCTGCTGAGAAATCTACACATAGTCTTATTGGGTTTCCCTTGTATGTGATGGATTGTTTTTCTCTTGCTGCTTTCAAGATCCTCTCTTTCTCTTTGACCTCTAACATTCTAACTAGTAAGTGTCTTGGAGAATGCCTATTTGGGTCTATTCTCTTTGGGGTGCGCTGCACTTCTTGGATCTGTAATTTTAGGTCTTTCATAAGAGTTGGGAAATTTTCAGTGATAATTTGTTCCATTAGTTTTTCTCCTCCTTTTCCCTTCTCTTCTCCTTCTGGGACACCCACAACACATATATTTGTACGGTTCATATTGTCCTTCAGTTCTCTGATCCCCTGTTCAAATTTTTCCATTCTTTTCCCTATAGTTTCTGTTTCTTTTTGGAATTCAGATGTTTCATCCTCCAAATCACTAATTCTATCTTCTGTCTCTTTAAATCTATCATTGTAGGTATCCATTGTTTTTTCCATCTTTTCTACTTTATCCTTCACTTCCATAAGTTCTGTGATTTGTTTTTTCAGTTTTTCTATTTCTTCTTTTTGTTCAGCCCATGTCTTCTTCATGTCCTCCCTCAATTTATCGATTTCGTTTTTGAAGAGGTTTTCCATTTCTGTTCATATATTCAGCATTAGTTGTCTCAGCTCCTGTATCTCATTTGAACTATTGGTTTGCTCCTTTGACTGGGCCATATTTTCAATTTTCTGAGCATGATCCATTATCTTCTGCTGGCGTCTGGGCATTTAGTCAGATTTGCCTGGGTGTTGGACCCCACAGGTTTAAAGATTTTTCTGTGAAATCTCTGGGTTCTGTTTTTCTTATCCTGCCCAGTAGGTGGTGCTCGTGGCACACATTTGTCTGCGGGTCCCACCAGTAAAAGGTGCTATGGGTCCTTTAACTTTGGAAAACTCTCGCCGTGGGCGAGGTTCGCCAGCCGAAGCAGCTTGGAAGAGTGCCAGCCAGCCCAGGGATCCGAACGCGGGGAGAGTCGCCGGCCGCACAGCCTGGGAAAGTGCCCGTCCGAATCTCCTAGTCGGCCCGGGGCACCAAGCGTGGCGGGAGGGCGCCAGCCGCCACGGCCCGGGAGAGTGCACCGTTCCCAGACGGACCGGGAAGTCACGTGTCTGGAAGGGACCCCGGTCACCGTTCTCCGCGGCCTGGGGATCTCCAATCCAATTCTCCCAGTTGGTCCAGGGGGCCGCACGTGGGGGGGTCGCCAGCCGCCGCGGCTTGAGGGGACCGCCTGTCCACTTCTCCCAGCTGGCCCGGGAAGAGGAAGCAAGGGACTCCGGCCGCTTGCCGTCCCGGCCCGGGGAAGCCCGCGCCCCTCGGCGATCTCACTGGAGCGGTTTCTCCCAGCCAGTCAGCCCTTCCAGGATGGGGTACGCTGTCTTTTTGATCTCTGTCGTGGGTCCGGGAGCTGTTCTGTATCGTTTCTACTCCCCTAGTAGCTGTTCTGGAGGAGGACCTAAGATCCGCACGTCTTACTAAGCCCAGTCACCTATTCTTCTGAGGAGGAGAGGAAGTTCGCTAGCGGGAGGGCCAGTACAGATTTTTGAGTGTTGATCTTGTAACCTGCCACTTTGCTGTACTCATTTGTTAGCTCTAGTAGTTTTGATGTGGATTTTTCAGGGTTTTCGACATATAGTATCATATCATCTGCAAACAGTGATAGTTTTACTTCTTCCTTTCCAATTTTGATGCCTTGTATTTCTTTTTCTTGTCTAATTGCTCTGACTAGAACTTCCAACACAATGTTGAATAACAGTGGTGATAGTTTACCACTGTTTTTAACCAATTACAATGTGTCTTGATGAAATTTTCCTCATATTTCTTGGAGTTGGTTGAAATTCTTCCTAAATTTTATTAAGCTTGGAGACTTTTCAGCCAAATATTTTTTCCTGTTATCCCCCTTTCCTTTGTCCTTCAGATTCTCCAGTTAGTCATATACTAGGCTATCTGAAATTGTATCATAGTTCACTGATACTTTGTTTTCTTTTAACATTTTTTTCTTTGTGTTTCATTTTGGATAGTTTCTGTTGTCATCTCTTTTTCCTTAAATGTTTAGTCTACCATCAATCCCATCTAGTGTAATAGTCACCTCAAGCATTAAGCTCTCATCTTTAAAAGTTTGTTTTGGGTCTTTTATTATAAAATCTTCCACATCTTTATTTAAAAGGTCCAATCTTGCCCCTGGCTTCTTGAACATACAGAAAACAGTTATAATAAATATTTTAATGTCTTTGTCTACTAATTCTATCTGCTGTCTCAGTTCTGGATCAGTTTTGATTGGCTGAACTGACTGATTGATTTTTATCCACATTATGGGTTATATTTACTTGCTTCTTAGCATGCCTGTTAATTTCTTTTATTGGACAAGTTGTAGGTATACAGAAAAATCATGCAAATACCTGTTAATTTTTTACTGGATGCCAATCATTGTGAATTTTGCCTTGGTGGGTTTTGGGTATTTTTGTATTCCTTTATTGTTGAACTTTGTTCTGTGATGCCAATGAGTTACTTGGGAACAGTTTCTTGTGAACTTTGTTCTGCTTTTAGGATTTGTTAGGTAGGACCAGCAAAACGTTTTGTGTAGATTTAATTTTTACCCACTCCTTAGACAGGACACATCTTATTATTTTACCTGATATTCTGCAAGTTATGAGGTTTTCCTGGTTGATGGAAATAGGCATTATTTCTGGCACAGTTTAACTCTGGATATTGTTCACTTTAATCCTTTTGGATGCTTTTTCCCCTGGATAATCTCCTCGCATGAATGAGCTGAACAGTACTCCACTGAACTCTGGAGGGGGAACTGCTGCAGATCCCCAGAATTCTCTGCACAGCTCCCTCCTCTCTGGTATTCTGCCCTGAAAATTTTAGCTGTCTTGGCATTCCTGGATTCCCAGCTCCATCTCCTCAATTCAGGGAGACCACCTGGCTCTGCCACATTCCCTCAACCTGTTCCATCTCTCAGGGATGACTATCCTTTTCACTGCCTGATGTCCAGTATCTTGAGAAGCATTGTTACATACATTATATCTGGATTTTTACTTCTTTTAAGCAGAAGGGTAAATGTATTCCTTATTATTCCACCTTGAAGTTATTATATAATACTTTTACACTTCATCTCTCTTATTTACTCATCCCATACTTTAGTTTCAGAAGAGACATTCTTATTGACTGGGGACAAGAAAGCCAGAAAAGTGGACTTCAGTTGGACTACTATCAGCTACACCTAGAATCTGGGAATACACTGAATTTCTTGGCTATGATTTCCCCTCATCCATCAGAGGATCCTGAAGCCATTTGACCTCCTTAAGAGTAGAGACCTTAACTAATACAACTCTAGATCTCCAGTATCAAAAAGATAAATAGATAAAAATGTTATTTTTGATTAGGTAAAGCTAAACAGAATTTCATCATATCATTACCATTACAGTAGTAGCTATGTACTTAGCACTTTACATACATTACCTTACTCAAACCTCACAATAGTCTTTTTTCTGTTTAAGACTGTTAATATGGAAAAATATTTATATGTTAAGTATAAAAAGGGACATAAAATTGTATATACAGGGCGGGCCATGGTGGCTCAGCGGCAGAGTTCTTGCCTGCCATGCCGGAGACCTGGGTTTGATTCCCCGTGCCAGCCCATGCAAAAAAAAAAAAAAAAAAAAAAAAAAAAAGATTGTATATATAAAAGAATAACATCTATGCACAGAAATGTGTAAAGGAATATTTAACACTGAAAGATTAACAGTAGTAGCTTTTGGGTGTGAAACTGATACTTTTTTAAAATTCCCAAATTTTCCCTAATAAACATTAATTATGATTGCAATGGGGATTTTTTTTTTTTTTACATGGATAGGCACCAGGAATTAAACCCAGGTCTCCAGCATGGTAGGCGAGAAGTCTGCCTGCTGAGCCACCATGGCCCGCCTGGAATTTTTTTTTTAAATACTCCACTAGCTGGTGGTTGAGTTGTGCAATGTCACTGTCACATACAAATAGGTGGCTTTGGTCTGGACCCTTATGAGGGCGGCATGTGGCGAGCTTCCCTCTGAAGAGAGCTTGATTCCCCCTGGCTCCTGCTGAGACAATTCACCCAGGCCCAAGCCCTCAGCCTCTCTGACCCAGAGTCTCCTTTCTCCCTTTATTCTGCCTCATCCCCATCACAACTCTGGTTGCTTTTGGCTCTATCTTCTCCCTTTCCTTCCCAACTCAGGAGCCAGTTCTGCAGCCACAGAGCCCACAAAAGGAGCCATGCAGTGGCATATTTTTGAAGGACATATTACCTCAACTGTGGACATACAGTAGTTTCAAATAGAAAACATTTTCCTGCTGCTGCTGGGAGAGTGATGCTTAGTGGGTGTGAGACTTGCAGATGTTAATTATGCAGCCCTTCTTGTCAATCTAGTCACAACATCTTTTTAGTTAAGTATCTTTCCTATTATGATAATAAAGAAACTGAGACTTAGAGAAGTTACATAACTTCCACAATAATGCCGTATAACTCATTAGTGGCAGAAATGGAATTCAAGCCATGTCTAATCATGCTCTTAACCACCTTGCAATACTATGTTCCATAAAGTATTTCTAAACCAAAGACCTCATTTAAAAGCTAATTGTAATGCCGGAGACCAGAGTTTAATTCCCAGTGCCTGCCCATGTTAAAAACAAACAAACAAACAAACAAAACCTAATCGTAATACATTGATTGAGAAGTAGAATGGCGAACTATGGTGTATACATACAATGGAATATTGTGCAGCTACAGAAAAGAACGAAGTAGTGAGGCATGCAATGAGGTGAATGAACCTTGGGGATATTATGTGGTGCAAAATCAGCCAGAAACAAAAGAACATATATTGTATGATCTCTTTTAGAAAATATTTATAAGAAAATTGGAGCCTAGATAGTAAACTCTTACAGCAGTCATATTTATTCTGGAGTTGTAAATGTTATTTCTAGATTTTGAGGTGTTGTGCTATATATATATATATATAACCTGGTATCTCCCTGGAAATTTGGGTACCTGTGTGACACCTAAGAGTCAGAGCTGGAATTCTGCAGCTCTGAAAGTCAACATAGATACATAAAATAATTACTGAAGAAACCAAAAAAAAAAAAAAAAAGATCAGACTTCAATTAGAGATAAGAACAAAGCTGATCTGGTGAGTACTAAGGTAAATCAGAATGTAGGGTAAAGGATGACATTATACATATTTTAGAACTTCACCTACTCTGTGAGACCAAAAGAAGAGAGGTTTGTTTTATCCAAAACCTAAATTTTCTATAGCACATGATCTAACTCAACCTGTATGGATCACTCATTTAAACAACTCAAACACATGGATCCCCCGGATGGGAATGAGGGCTTGAAATTCTGTTTAGCTTAATGTAATACCCAGACACATCCCAGCACATGTTGGGTAGATAATTAAAAATTATTGGTAAAGTTCCTTGAGGGACTGGAGAAAAAATACGGAACTATAAAGCTAACACACTGTCTCAAACATTAGGGACTCCCAAGTCAGTAGGCCAAGCCCTTGGTCTTGAGGCTTGTTCTTATGAAGCTTATTTCTGTAGCAGAGAAGGTAAGCCTAATTACAATTATGCCTAAGAGTTACTTCCAGAAAACATCTTTTGTTGCTCAGATGTGACCTCCCTCTCTCTAAGTCCAACAATGCAAGGAAAATCATTACCCTCCTACCTAAATGGGACATGTCATCCAGGGGTGGAAGTTTCCCTGGAAATGAGAGACATGACTCCCAGGAATGAGCCTGGCCCTGGCACCATGGGATTGACAATGCCTTCCTGACCAAAAGGGGGAAAAGAAATGTAACAAAATAAGGTTTCAGTGGCTGAGAGTTCAAATAGAGTCGAGAGGCTATTCTAGAGGGTACTCTTATGCAAGCTTCAGCTAGATATTGCTAAGTATCACTATTTGCCAAACCCCAAACAAAACAATTCCTGTTAACCCCAAAGAACACCTAGGACTGTATCTGAGATTCTACAAAAGGTTCAACCACTAAGATTACTTTCCAGAAACCTACAACTTTCAGATGGTTCCTAGGCCAGATAAGTCCTGAAACTTTCTAAGAACATCAACTAGTTTTATCCCCCATTCCATATTGTCGATAGCCCTTTTCAACATGAAAACATTAGAATGGGCATAGCCCAAATACCCCTTAAGATGAGGGAAAGGCTCAAAGGAAGAGGAGGAGTTATAACAGAGACAATAGGATTTAACAAATGAGTATAACTGGTAAATCATTATATTGATATTTCTTTTAGTGTCCAGTGTCTTAAGCAGCTAGAAGGAAAAATCTGAAATTGTGAATATCAAATTCTGAAATCTGTTCTATAATTACCTGTCTTAAATAACTTCAAAATTTATTGCTTTTTTGTATGTATGTTATATTTCACAATAAAAAATGTTAAAAAAAAACTAACCTAAGATTGTATAATCTAAGGCACTTATACCTACCCATTCTACATCATTATGGTAGATTTTCCCCAAAGTCATGATTATTACTTCACTTACCTGCTTTGGTTTACATGAACAATGGTGAAGAAATCGTTGCTGGATGATCTCATGAAATGCTCTGTGCAGTTTGGCCTTAAACTCTCGTGTGTCAGATGCCTAAAATGGGCCAAAGATAGATTGTGCTGAGTTTCAGTACTGGAAATCAAAAGGGAAGTACCTTCAGGACGTTTATATGGGGAGAGGATGAGGCAAACTACTGCCATCCCTCCTGCTGTTTTAGGAGTTTCCTTAGTTCTATGGAGGCAGGGGAGGTAGAAAGAAGGCCTGGGATACTCGAAATGAGACGGAGAGTTGTGGCTCCTAGATGTCTTCCCATTTTTGTCATCGAACCAAGACCCTTCAAAGGCTTTGTTTTCTTGCCTCTACAGGAGATAAGTGTCCCACCTGTTCATGAAGGGGTATGTAAACTCCTCCCCTCTAAAACAAGTTGCAATAGAGCAGAGGTTCCACTGAACGACTGAGGCTGATGTGAGAACTTTTTCCCAGATAAGCTTTTTAGGGAAGAAAGGAGAAAAATAATACAATTTGTACCCACAAAGGATGGGTAACAACCTTCCAGTTTTTTAATATATAACTGTAGGATATTATAATTAAAGTGAATCAGAACAATCTTCTAACACGGTACAATAATATGTAATTTTATGGATGAGAAAATTGAATTTCAAAAAGGAGAAATGACCTACCCAAGATCTCACAGCTAGTTAGTACTAATGAAGGCCTTAAGATTCCCAACCTAGTTTTCTTCTCACTACCCTGCCTATCCAGAAAGTGGAAACTATATAAAATGCACAAGCTAATAAAGGTGTTCAAACTGCTTAACCTAGTACCTCCACTTATGGAAATTTATTCTAGGAAATAATTCAAAGAAGCAAAGCATCATACAACGGTACTGAATGAAGTACCATTTATAATAGGTAAAAGAAGGTGAACTTAAATGTCCATTAGGGAAAGGGTTTATTAAATTAGATTAATCCAACATTGTAGAATATTGGGTAACCAATGCAAAATTCTAAGACTGTTGAAACAAGGAAAATGTCAAATTATATATGAAAATTGAAAAGTTTGATTACAGATGATTCTGTATATTACAGATAACTATATGATATATGAGAGGGAAAATTTTTAATTACAATGATAAAGTTTATTAATTATTATTGTAAATTTTTTGCATGTTATACTATCTTTTCAAAGAAAAAAAGTACAATGGGTTACCCCACTGATAATGGCAGTTTGTCAGCACAACTCCTAAAAGGAAGGAAAAAAACCAGTATTTATTAGAACCTACCACGTACTATGCACTTTCATATTTAGCCCTCACCTTCACAATAACCCTGTAAGGTACCACTATTTTCTCAAATAACAGATTAAGCTCAGAAAGGTAAAATACAGGTCTAATGTCACATATGAAGTAAATGAGCCAGGATTTGAACCCAGGCTTCTGATTCCTAAACTCTTTACACCATTCCATGCAGCCAAATACCTGTAGTGCTTATGGCTGCTCAGTTATTTTCGATAGCTATTTCTTAAAATACTTCCCACAGGCTTGAACTGTGTAGGTTTACAGTAGGAACAAATGGAATAATGTTTCTGGAAGCTCTGTGTGTATCACGAAGAGACTAGAATGTCGTTAAAACTCTAGCACTCTAAGAAAACTCCAATCCCCTACTAACTTGAAGAGCCTGAAGACACATTTGTCGGAAGCTGCTGCTGGTGCTTCCAGTCACAATACTCATGATGGAATTCATAGCCACTGAAAGTGAAGCCTGCAGTTTCCGATGTGCCTAGGGAACAAAAAAAGGAAGGGGAGAGACTGTTTTACAGCACAACAATCCTAGGCTGCTGGTACAGAGAATTCCAAAGGGGCCAAGGATTTCAGTCAGAGCAGGATTTCAACAATTGTTCCCATTCCATCAACAATACTTACCGAGATTAGGACACATAAAGGACATGTACGTACTGATAAATCAAAGAAATAGTCTCTGTTTTCATATAGATGACTCGTTGATACAGATACATCCAGAAAAGACAGACAGTGAGAGACTGAGCAATAAAAACAAATAAACTTACTATTTAAAAATAAAAACTTCAAGCTTTGTTCTTTTAGTGGGGTTGTTTTCCCCTGAAAGGGAGGCCATATGAAATAAGAAATGTATTATCGAAAGTACACAGATGAAGGAATTCAGAAAGCCAGGTAAGAAGAAAGTGATGTTATAAAGAATCAGAAAAATGAAGGAATGATGTAAGATTTAGTGAAACAGTAGCTCCGGAAGTATACAAAGGAAGGGGGGATACATAGAAAAGAAAGAGGTATGTCACCAGTCACCTTTACCTATTATCTCTATCCCTATTTACTAAAACCCATCTAGTCGGATTTAAGACTAAGAAAGCTGGTTACAGTGACCCATCTAAGTTAAAGTTTGAGTTCATAAGCTAGGTGCAGTGTATAAGAACATCCCAGGGGACAGAAGAGGAGAATAAGAACCATTAAGAAGGGAAGGGCTCTTGGACCCTGCCTGCCAGATGGCTGCACACTCTCTCTTTCTTAGAGCAAGTAGAAGATAGGAAGCCGAGGATCTCTTACTACCTTGGTAGCCTGGTGATGCTGCTCCAAGGCCTGGTCCACAGCGATCTGGACAGAATCTTTCACCACTCTGTGGCTGTCCATGAGGATGGTATTGAGATGAGTTGTGAGCAAAGTGTGGACTCCTAAGGGGAGAGAGAATGTTGGAAACCTTGAGGTAGGATGACCACTTAAGATTGCTGTTTATGTGTAAGTCAGGTTTGGAATTAAGAAAAAGGCCATGTCTACCTGTCCCCAAATTACTTTTTTTAGACAAAAATTCTAGTAACTTATAAACCCACACAATTTCCACCTATAAATGAAAGAAAGCTCAGGAAAATTAAAGTGAAGAATGATATTATTTTTGAAGAAACAAAGGAGGCATCCTGTTTAGTTCATACCGGAAACACAAATGTATACTGCATATTATAAACGAGGATACTGGTGACTCCCAAAGGAGTGGGGAAAGAAGACAAGGGACAGGCTCCTGGAGAGTGTGTCTAAGCCTACCTGGTATCACTGCAGTGGAGAGCTAGTTGCCAGCAGTGTGCCAGGCTCTTCAGATGCACTTTCGTGACAAAAAGGTTGACACCACTGTCATATATCAAATTTAAGTCTCACAAAGGCCACTCTGACAACTGATGGTGTAAAGCCCTCTTCAAAGTGGGATTATCTCTGATAAAGTAACCACAGGCATCACCACTCAGCATTTTTCAGAGAAGTTAACAAGTGAGAGTGATGGGCAAAATATGTTATGAAATAGTAGATTACTGGGTGCAGGGGTGGTTCAGTGGTGCAATGCTCACCTTCCATGTGGGAGACCCGGGTTCAATTCCAGGACCATGCACTCCCCCTCCCCCCAAAAACATAGATTACCACTTAATAATCTCAATGTAGGAGACAAACTCACTTCTGAATTAACCTTTCTTTTTCCAGTTCTTTGTCCTATTATGTATTAGGGAGTCTATTCAAAGACGCTATGGTGAGGCAGCCTAAAGTTGACTGGCTTTTCTCAGGACCACATTAAAAATGCAAGCCAGAAGGAACATTTTCTACCACAAGACACCATGATGTTTCTCCATTTAAAAAAGAGGCTCAAAAAGAGTCTGGAATATGTGAAGTTGTGGTGTGGCTTGGAGCTGTATGTATCTCAAAAGAACATGTTCTTAACCTTTATCTACTTCTGTGTGTGTGAACCCATTGTAAGTACCACCTTTTGATGAGGTCAGTTCAGTTAAGGTGTGGCCCACCTCAATTAGGATGGGTTTTAATCTTATCACTGGAGTAATTTTAAGCGGAATGAAATTTAGAGGAAAAAAAGCTGCATGAAACAAGAAGATGAAATAGAAAAGAACCTGGAAGAGAAAGAGGAGGCCAGGAGAGGACACCATGCGCACTGCCATGTGACAGAGGAGCCAAGGACCAAGGATGACTGGCAGCCAGCCCCAGAACGTCAGTCTTTGGGGAGAAAGCGTCGCCTTCATAAGGCCCTGATTTGGACTTTTTCCTAGCCTCGAAACTGTGAACTAATAAATTCCATTATTTAACCCTTTCCCACCCTTACTCCCCCCCCCCCCAAAAAAAGGGTTTGGAACTGAAATAGGGTCAACTCTACCACCAACTAGTGGTGATCAAATCACTTCATTTCTCTCCACTTCAGTATGTAAAATGGTTTTATAACACCTGTTTTCACATGCATATTGTGTGGATAAACTAGAATAATATATATGAGGTATTTTGAAATATATAATGTGATATTCCCAAGGAAAATATTGTTATTGCTATAATAGTATCATCTGGATTACTGTCTTCTATAATTCAATCCTAAGATTAGCCTCAAGAAATCAGTAGACCCCTTTTGAAAGCAGAGATTTAGTTTAAAAAGCCACACGTTCATTCCTAAAACTGCTGTACGACAGATGTTTTTGACATTGTGGCAAAATAATGAGTTAATGATAGAAAGTTACCATGACAAAGTGGGAAGAAGGCCAATTAAATTATTTTTTTAAAGACACTTGGAAACAGACTGTAGTTACACACAATCTGTTTCTTAAAAGAAGGATCTCTAGAGAAAGCTTTCAAAGATATAATAAAAAAGAGGGGAAGGAGAAAGTAAAATTACTATAACCATATCTATTTGTATCTACATCTACATTCATATTTCTACCTTCCTCACTGTGTATCTTCTTCAGAGACTGGTCCTAATCTACAAAATATGTAAGGAGATTTAAAAAGCGACACAGTATGTTTACTAATACAGTGGTGGATTTCTTTGTAATCCAATACTAAATAGAACTGAGATTCTGCAGTCCTTCAGAGTCAAGCTAAACAGGGGTATAAATTAGTGCAGTACTGCAAGGATGATAGTGCTGGTGTCTGAGAAATCTGAGTTCTTAAAGTATGGGCAATAGCACTCAGAACATGGTATCAAACTTTGGATTACCATAGGGAAGACTGAACAAATATTCCATCAAACAGATCTAAAAAACACAAAAGAAAACAAAACAAACCATCCCTGCCAGAAGATAGCAGATTCTAAGTCTTAAAGGTCCTCAGACTTGGAAGTGCCTTAGATATCACCTAGTCTAACAATGTCATGTTAACAACACGAAAAGGGAAGCTCAGGTGATTTATGTGATTTGCCCCCCACAGAATCATTCAGGAAGTTGGTAGCAGAGCTAAAATTAAATCCATGTTTCCTATTGTTAGCTTGAAATCTTTTGCACGATACCAAGCAGACTCTGCCTGTATGGGTCTGCACCATGTAAGAACCTTAGGCATCCTTACCTTGAACACCTTTGCTGGAAACCTCATTAGTTTGGGGCACTTCTATTTTCTCATCCCCCTGGTCTTAATGGAACAGGAGAGCAACAGGGAACACCAGTTCCTCTGTTAAAGAGTTGTAAGTCATGCCCAGGAAAGCAGTGCTCCTCTCCTCAAGAGTATACACACTTTGGGAAAAGGTAGGAGGAGCACAGAAAGGAGCAGAGGTGGTGTCAGTATACGTGAGCTCTTCCAATACTGGGATTGTAAGCTGTCTCATTTCTCTTACAACTCAGTGGGAGCAGGGCTACCCTGAACAAAATTAGAATGCTTGGAGAATAGAGTACCAAGATAAAGCACTGGCCCACAGAGAAAGGAGAAAACAAACATTAAGAGCACCAAAAGGGAGGCTTATGAACCTTTTCCCAAACTTTTATAAACTCTGTTTCTCCTCCTTACTCTACAGAAAGTTCAGGAGGGCATTAAGAAACACTTAAATTTATGTCCTTGGATTTACTGGATTAAGATGCATAAACAGGGGACTTCCGGAGAAGATGGCGGCTTAGTAAGACGCGCGGGTCTTAGTTCCTCCCCCAGAAAAGCAACTAAAGAAACAGTAACAATACGAAACAGCTCCCGGAGTCACGACAGAGACCAAAAAGACAGCGTACCCCATTCTGGAACAGCTGAACGGGCAGGGAGAATCTGCTGCGGTGAGATACCCGAGGGGCGCGCGTTTTCCCGCCGGGGCGGCTGGCTACTGGGGTCCCCTCCATGCACGTGGCTCCCCGGTCTGACTGGGAACGTTGGATAGCGGGGCCCTCCCGCCACGCTTGGCGTTTCGGGCCAGCTGGGCAATTAGGACCGGCACTCTCCCAAGCCGCGGCGGCCAGCGACCCCCACCTCCACGCGCGGTTTCCCGGGCCGACTGCCGTGCAGACAGACGAGCGCCACGAGCGCCACCTACTGGGCAGGAAAAGAAAAACAGAGCCCAGAGATTTCACAGAAAAACCTTTCAACCAGCTGGGTCCCACACCCAGGGAAATCTGATCAAATGCCCAGACACCAGCAGAAAATAATGGATGACGCTCGGAAAATTGAAGATATGGCCCAGTCAAAGGAACAAACCAATAGTTCAAATGAGATACAGGAGCTGAGACAACTAATGCTGAATATACGAACAGAAATGGAAAAACTCTTCAAAAACCAAATCAATAAATTGAGGGAGGACATGAAGAAGACATGGGCTGAACAAAAAGAAGAAATAGAAAATCTGAAAAAACAAATCACAGAACTTATGGGAGTGAAGGACAAAGAAGAAAAAATGGAAAAAACAATGGATACCTACAATGGTAGATCTGAAGAGACAGAAGCTACAATTAGTGAACTGGAGGATGGAACATCTGAATTCCAAAAAGAAACAGAAACTATAGGGAAAAGAATGGAAAAACTTGAGCAGGGGATCAGGGAACTGAATGCCAGTATGAAGCGCACAAATATACGTGTTGTGGGTGTCCCAGAAGGAGAAGAGAAGGGAAAAGGAGGAGAAAAACTAATGGAAGAAATTATCACTGAAAATTTCCCAACTCTTATGAAAGACCTAAATTTGCAGATCCAAGAAGTGCAGCGTACCCCAAAGAGAATAGACCCAAATAGGTGTTCTCCAAGACACTTACTAGTTAGAATGTCAGAGGTCAAAGAGAAAGAGAGGATCTTGAAAGCAGCAAGAGAAAAACAATCCATCACATACAAGGGAAACCCAATAAGACTATGTGTAGATTTCTCAGCAGAAACCATGGAAGCTAGAAGACAGTGGGATGATATATTTAAATTACTAAAAGAGAAAAACTGCCAACCAAGACTTCTATATCCAGCAAAATTGTCCTTCAAAAATGAAGGAGAAATTAAAACATTTATAGACAAAAAGTCACTGAGAGAATTTGTGACCAAGAGACCAGCTCTGCAAGAAATACTAAAGGGAGCACTAGAGTCAGATACGAAAAGACAGAAGAGAGAGGTATGGAGTAAAGTGTAGAAAGAAGGAAAATCAGATATGATATATATAATACAAAAGGCAAAATGTTAGAGGAAAATATTATCCAAACAGTAATAATACTAAAAGTTAATGGACTTAATTTCCCAATCAAAAGACATAGAATGGCAGAATGGATTACGACCCAGCAATACCACTGCTAGGTATCTACTCAAGGGACTTAAGGGCAAAGACACAGACGGACATTTGCACACCAGTGTTTATAGCAGCATTATCTACAATTGCAAAGAGATGGAAACAGCCAAAATGTTCATCAACAGACGAGTGGCTAAACAAACTGTGGCGTATACCTACGATGGAATATTATGCAGCTTTAAGACAGACTAAACTTATGAAGCATGTAATAACATGGATGGACCTAGAGAACATTATGCTGAGTGAGTCTAGCCCAAAACTAAAGGACAAATACTGTAAGGTCCCACTGATGTGAACCGACATTCGAGAATCAGCTTGGAATATATCATTGGTAACAGAGACCAGCAGGAGTTAGAAACAGGGTAAGATAATGGGTAATTGGAGCTGAAGGGATACAGACTGTGCAACAGGACTAGATACAAAAACTCAAAAATGGACAGCACAATAGTACCTAAGTGTAATGTAACCAGGTTGGAACACTGAATGAAGCTGCACCTGAAATATGGTTTTTTGTTTGTTTGTTTGTGTGTTTGTATCTTTTGTTTTTGTTTTTTTTCTTTTTCCTTTATATATATATATATATATATATATATATTAGTAGTAGTATTATTTTAATTCTCTTCTCTATATTAACATTCTATATCTTTTTCTGCTGTTTTGCTAGTTCTTTTCCTAAATCGATGCAAATGTACTAAGAAATGATGATCATACATCTATGTGATGATACTAAGAATTACTGAGTGCATTTGTAGAATGGAATGATTTCTAAATGTTGTGTTAATTTCTTTTCTTTTTTTTGATTAATAAAAAAATTAAAAAAAAAAAGATGCATAAACAAACTCCAGCTCACAATCAGTAGCTTTCAAACTTTACTATTTTTAAGAATCACCTGAGAATTTTGTTTAAAATTCATATTCTTGCGGGGTGCAAGGGTAATTCAGTGGTAGAATTCTTGCCTGCCATGCGGGAGACCTGGGTTCAATTCCAGGTCCATGAACTTCAGAAAAAAACAAACAAGCAAAACAAAGAACAAACAAACAAAAAATTCAACAAACGCTGCTGCAATAGCGGGATATTACATGGAAAACTAATGAAATGTGACCCCGCCATACAGCATACAAAAAAAAAATCAGATTCTTGAGCAAATTCTTAATCATAGGGCCAGAAAGCTGCAAGTTTTCAGACTCCAGGTGATTACGATACGCAGGCTTCATGGACCACAAGCTGAAGCCACAGCTTTAGCTCTAACAGAGAGAATCTTTTTGACAACCGGTTATTACCCATCTGATGGATAAATGCCAAAGATACCCCCTTGAACACCTGAGCCAGTACAATTTCTCCCATTCCAGAGGTCTGTGTGACAATCACATAAAGCCATTTACACCAACACACTCCCACAACCTGTCATGTTGTTCTTGAGACAGTGTGCCAAAGTCAGTCAAGGCGGATTATAATTCTTGGTTCCATCTGGAAAGACAGTGCGGTCATGGACAGGTCTCAAGACTGGTTGCAAATTAGAATCACCTGGGGGACCTTAAAAATATACCTGAACCCTACCTTGATTCCTAGGGTCTAGGAATGTCACCATTTAAGTGATGCAACAAGATACAAAACTTTTCTGTGGAGCATATAATTTCTGTTGAACTTATATAAGCAAGGGTTTTCATTGAAATTCTTTATTCTATAGAAATAGATATAGCCATAATTCACATATATGCATCATACAAAGTTTCTTTATCCCCTTAGCATTTAATGACAACCAAGCAGGAAGCCCCATTTTCTTATACCTACCCCGGAGTTCCATTCGCTGAACTGGAAATCTATTGTGGAAATCCACAAAGAGAAAAAGCAGCAGAGTTTGTCCCTGAGGGTCCATTTTCTGGGACTGATCCTGTTCACTGGATTTCACCAGATAACTCATATCTGGAAGCACCAAATCTAGGGAAACAACATGTTACACAATCTTTTAAGGGAAGAAAAGGCCTCAAAATGCCAAGTGACTAAACAACATATACTCCAAGCAAAGATGGATTCATCTTCCCTCCTGAGCCAGTTTATGTAACCACATGATGGAAGCAGGTAGCCCAGTGAAGAACATCAAATAACAACTGGGTTTAGAAAATAAATCAAACAGCACTGTTTTTGTATTTACTGAACAAGTACTATATACTTGTTTTATGTAGTAATGAACTAATAAATTAAGTTCATTTATTCTTCATGCAACTTTCTAAGGTAAGTATCATTAGTAAGAAGCAAAGGTTGGATTCAACCTGAGTAATGATGATAACAACTAACTTGTATTAAATACTTCCTACATACCAGGTTCCATATTAAATTATTTGCATGTTCTACCCCAATCAAGATGTCAGAGTGAGAAGCTACAGGGCTTAGTCCCCACATAGACACTTTGAACAATCAATAAGAACTAGCAGAAATATGTTTCTCAAAGCTCCAGGAAACAGTTAAAGAACTACAGTAACAGGGCAAGTGCCAAGTCAAGAAAAAGGCTACCTAAAAGCGATTTTATAGTACCTTGGCTGGCACCTCACATACCTACAGTCCCAGGGAAGATCCCTAGTACCAGTTCCAGAGGGAGCAGAGAACGCTCATGCATGTACTGGGAGCATGTATGTGCAGCCCCATCTGTCTGGTGCTGGCCTGAGGGACTCACTGTACCAGAACTTGCCCTGCATGTAGAAGGCAGCTCAATGAGCTATCCTATAGAATTCTGTGGGAACGCAGTCAAGTCATGTTGCCTGGGGCAAAGGATTGTTGGCTGTAGGACACACAATTCAGTGCCCAGGAGCCATGAGCAAACCTGGGAAGAGGGAACATTTCTATGCTTATAAACAGGGGAATGACCAGGGCCATATACATATGCCTAAAACAAGATGCATGTGCACAAAAGACCAAGGAGGCCCCTATGCTCTGACTTGAAGTTATTCCCTAAACTCTGTATGGATAGGCTCAGAGGAGAGCACCCACATAGGTCAATCTGAAAAAAGCTGGGGAAAAAAAGATGTTTTTTCTTTTTCCTTCCTTCCTTTTTTTTTTTTTCTTTTTCTTTTGTTAACTCCTGGCAAGGAAAGCTCTGTCATAATACTGACTGGATACAACCTAAAGGAAAAGACACCCCAGACTCTAAATTTCAGAGATTACAAATTAACATACCAAAATATCCAAGTTTCAACAAAAGATTACAAACATACAAAGACACAAGAAGTGATGGCCCAAGCAAAGGAGAAGATTAAAGCATTAGAAACCATCAATGAGGAGCATCAGACCCTGGATATTCCAAAGACTTGTTTCAAATATGCCTAAAGAATTAAAGGAAAGCACAGATAAAGAACTAAAGGAAATCAGGAAAATGAAAGATGAACACAAGAGAGAGATGGAAATTATGAAAAGAAACTAAATAAAGTTGAAGACCACAGAAACAGACATTCAAAATTCCCTAAAGGTGTTCAACAGCAGATTGAAGTTGGCACAAGAAAGCATTAGTGATCTTGAGGAAAAAGTAATTGAAATCATCAGTCTGAGAAGCATAAAGAAGAAAGAATGAAGAAAATTGAACGGAGCCTGAGGAACCTGTTGACGCCATCAAGCATACCAATATATGCCTTGTAGGAGTTTCAGAAGGAGAAGAAAGAGAGAAAAGAACAGAGAGAATATTCAAAGAAATAATGGCTGAAAACTTCCCAAATTTAATGAAAGACATGAATATGCACATCCAAGATGCTCACCAAACACCAAACAGGATAAATTCAAATAGAATCACCAGTCGCATATTATAAGCGAATTGTCAATGCCAAAGACAGATAATTCTGAAAGCCACAAGAGAAAAGCAACATGTCACATATAAGGGAGACTTAATAATATTAAGTGCCAATTTCTCATCAGAAACCATGGAGAAAAGAAGGCAGTGGGATGACATATTTAAAGTGCTGAAAGAAAAAAAAAATTGTCAACCAAGACTTCTGTATCTAGCAAAACTGGATTTCAAAAGTGAAGGAGGGGGTAATATGACAGTGGCTCAGTGACAGACTTCTCACCTGCCATGCCGGAGACCCAGGTTCGATTCCTGGTGCCTACCCATACAAAAAAAAAAAAAAGTGAAGGAGGGATTAAGACGTCCCCAGATAAACAAAAGCTGAGGGACTTCAGCACTAGACCTGCTCTTATAAGAAATACTTAAGTCAGTTCCGCAAGTTGAAAGGAAAGTACACTACACAATTGACTAAAGCTACATGAAGAAATAAAGTTCTATGACAAAGATAATGACATGGGTAAATATAAATACCACTACTATTGTATCTTTGGTTTGTAACTCCACATTTTACTTTCTAAGGATCTTTTTTTTTTTTTTTTGGCATAGGCAAGCTCAGGGAATCAAACCCAGGTATTCAGCTTGGCAGGCGAGAATTCTTGCCACTGAGCCACCGTTGCACTGCCTCTTCCTAACGATCTAAAAGGCTAATGCACAAAATGTAATGATAAGTCAGTGGTTTTGCACTTATAATGTATAAACATAATTTGTGATAAACACAGAGGTAGAGAAACAGTGTGTTTATGCTTTTGAAACCAAGGTGAAATCAAAGCAAATAAGACTGTTACAGATTTGAGATGTTAAATTTATGCCCCATGGTAATCATAAAGAAAGTACCAGAGAATACACAAACTTACAGAGACAGAAAGTAGGTACAGGTTACCAAGGGTGGGAGACAGGGGCATTGAGGAGTTAATGCAAAATGAGCGTAGGTTTTCTGTATGAGGTGAAGGGAAAATTCTACTAAATGGATAGTGGTGAGGGTACTGCAAGATTGTGAATGTGATTAATCCCACAAAATGGCATGCTTGGGAGGCATTAGGATGGTAAATTTTATGTTGCATATATATTTCCACATTTAAAGAGAAAGAAACTAAATAGACAATGACAATTAAATGCAATATATGATACTGGATGTGACCCAAAAATGGAAGATTAAAGGCGCAAAAGGACATTATTGGGACATAAGAAAAAAATTGGAATGTAGAATGTAAGTCTATATCAATGCCACATTTTTTGAACTTGATAACATTAAGGTGATTAAATAAGTGAATATCCTTACTCTTAGGAAATGTATATGGAAGTATTATGTGTTCAAGCTATTTGATATGTGCAATCTGTTCTGAAATGTTCAGAAGATAGATGGAAGGAAGGAAGGAGGGAGGGAGGGAGGAGAGAGGATGAGAGGGAGGGAGGAGGCAGGTAGGGGAGGGAGGGAGGGAGAGAGTGAGCAAGGAAGAGTGGGAGGGAGGGAGAAACAGCAAAAGTGGCGAATGTTAAAATTGGTGGATCTGGTTATCTGGGGATGTGGTATGCTATAGTTCACTATATGTGATCTGTATTACTTTTGCAACTCTCCTGTAAGTTTGAAACTATTTCAAATGAAAAGTTAAAAAATTATTTGCATGTACTATCTTAAACATTTAGATGTCACAACAACACTATGTAGTAGGACCTGTTCTCATGCACATTTTACAGGTAAGAAGAAGGCACAGAGAGGTTAAATACTTTGTCCAATGTGAGACAGTAAGTGGTGGAACTTAGTTTCAGTTCTAGGTAGTCTTCAAAATTTATGCTTTTGAACATATTAGACAATATTTGAATCCCCAAGTAATCCAATGCCCTGAGTAACTTTCTAGCTAGCACTTTCATCTTTAGAATGCAATCAGGATAGTCCAAAATTCCAGATCTACATAGTGAAGTACCTCCAAGTAGTTCCTGGTAATAAGGGAGGAAGATGAGGGAACACCTTCTACATGATTCATTTGCAAAGTTAACTGAGGAAGTTCAGGCATCAAGAATCGTCAAAAAATGTAGGAAAACAACAAAACCCAAAACATAAATGAAAGAAAAAGAGATATGGAAATCCCTAGAGATTCACCTAGGTTATCCCTCCATTACAAAATCCTGGTGGTGTGACATCCTATCTGTTAAGACCAAACATTCTTTCCTCATAAAACCATTTACCTCCAGAGACACTGTCCAAGGACTACTTCTCTCATATCCACCCTCTGAAATAACTACCCATTCAAGAGAAAAGAGCCTTGCTTCGAAGATTGCTTCCTAGATGAAGATTCTATCATCCCTCTTAGAGATCCTGCCCTGTCATGGGTGGCTTCAATTGTTTCACACCAGTCACAACACTAGAGTACCCCTTCCTTGTTAGTCACCTTCTGTAGGATTAAAACAACCAGATTACCTACAAAATTTCAATGAGATTCTTGCTGACAAATGCTCATAACTGTAAATCTTCTAGACATTGGCTCCTGATCGCACATTCCTATTTCCCAGTTTTACTGGACAGTCTAGTTGTTAACCACCCAACTTTAAGCATGATTCACCCAAAGCTAATATGGTTAGGTCCCATAGGAATATTATAGGAGCTTCGTAGGTTTATTATTATTATGGCAAATACCCCTGTCTGACATTTAGGTGGTGTTTTAATATTTTAAATTTAATTTCCATGAACTCATTTAATTAGGAAACAAGGTGTCATTTATCTTCCACAATAACTTAAAATTATCATTACTCCCTTTCTTGCCTTTCTAAAATTCCAGAGTTGAGAGATTAAGGTAAAATAGAAACCCTTCAGACAGGTCCCTGGAAGATGAAGGCCCAAGGACTACTTCAAGAAGACCAGGAATATAGGAGGCAACAGTGGAAGTGAGAGAACGACCTGCAGCAATATGTAATGCCAAATGGTCAGGCTCTGATGGGGCCTTGATGCCTGATTGCTTCACTCCAAGTGGACTTCCAAACTTGGCCAGACCCTCCCACTCCACAATCTAAGCCATCAGGTCATTGGCTCCTGTTTTTATATACATTTGTTATTTTTATTTTCTCCCATTTCTCTGACATCCCCCAAGTTTCTTCTTTACTGTGCGGAGAGTGAGATATACCTTTATTCAAATTGAAATCCAAATTAGGCACCATATACAAGTGGTATTTCTTCCAGTCAATGAAATAAGAGGTATCTTTGAAGATAGTAGGTGGCTGCTCCTGTCTTGGCAATATCAGAGGCAGACCTGAAGGTCCATATAGAAATATGTATAGTCGCTAAAGAAAACTGCCAAATTTTAGTTCTTAATGACCGTGTATTCATTTGTATAAAACAAACATAAAACTGGCCTGGCTCACACTCCTGGAAATAAACAAACATGCTAGCAAATTATATATTAAGTCTTTTTCACACCAATTCTAGGTGTGAGGCACTAGAGATGGATCCACTAGAATCACCAGACATGTATTCTGAGTTTAATCAGTGTGAGCTACAGGTCGAGCTTATTTATTCATTCTATTCTTTTGATCATAGATTTAGGTGGCACCAAGGGCCAAACACTATGATAAGTTCTGGGGATATGAAGTTGAGTATCTAGATATTGTGCAGGCTCGAAGATAAGAGTACAGTATGATCCTGTGTTTTCTCTTACCTTTTAGTAATTTTCAGTATCTCTAACTTGCTCTAAAATTTCACAATAGAATAAATATATCAAGTTCTTGAAATAGTCTTCATTATTAAACCAAAGATTTTCTAAGACTTAGTTTGGTAGCCTAACCAATTTAAGCTTATCTGGTTATCTAAAAGAATATTCTTTGTATTTTTAAATCGCAGTTTATGAAAAGCTTTAAATTATACATTTTATATGGATATTTGTCTGAAGTTCAAAATTTTTTTTTTATTTATATTTCAGGTGCAGCTTCATTCAGTGTTCCAACATAGTTACATTACACTTAGGTATTATTGTGCTGTCCATTTTTGAGTTTTTGTATCTAGTCCTGTTGCACAGTCCGTATCCCTTCAGCTCCAATTACCCATTATCTTACCCTGTTTCTAACTCCTGCTGGTCTCTGTTACCAATGATATATTCCAAGCTGATTCTCGAATGTCGGTTCACATCAGTGGGACCATACAGTATTTGTCCTTTAGTTTTTGGCTAGACTCACTCAGCATAATGTTCTCTAGGTCCATCCATGTTATTACATGCTTCATAAGTTTATTCTGCCTTAAAGCTGCATAATATTCCATCGTAGGTATACACCACAGTTTGTTTAGCCACTTGTCTGTTGATGGACATTTTGGCTGTTTCCATCTCTTTGCAATTGTAGATAATGCTGCTATAAACACTGGTGTGCAAATGTCCGTCTGTGTCTTTGCCCTTAAGTCCTTTGAGTAGATACCTAGCAGTGGTATTGCTGGGTCGTAATCCATTCTGCCAGTCTATGTCTTTTGATTGGGAAATTCAGTCCATTAACTTTTAGTGTTATTACTGTTTGGATAATATTTTCCTCTAACATTTTGGCTTTTGTATCATATATATCATATCTGATTTTCCTTCTTTCTACACTTTACTCCATATCTCTCTCTTCTGTCTTTTCGTATCTGACTCTAGTGCTCCCTTTAGTATTTCTTGCAGAGCTGGTCTCTTGGTCACAAATTCTCTCAGTGACTTTTTGTCTATAAATGTTTTAATTTCTCCTTCATTTTTGAAGGACAATTTTGCTGGATATAGAAGTCTTGGTTGGCAGTTTTTCTCTTTTAGTAATTTAAATATATCATCCCACTGTCTTCTAGCTTCCATGGTTTCTGCTGAGAAATCTACACATAGTCTTATTGGGTTTCCCTTGTATGTGATGGATTGTTTTTCTCTTGCTGCTTTCAAGATCCTCTCTTTCTCTTTGACCTCTGACATTCTAACTAGTAAGTGTCTTGGAGAACACCTATTTGGGTCTGTTCTCTTTGGGGTGCGCTTTACTTCTTGGATCTGTAAATTTAGGTCTTTCATAAGAGTTGGGAAATTTTCAGTGATAATTTCTTCCATTAGTTTTTCTCCTCCTTTTCCCTTCTCTTCTCCTTCTGGGACACCCACAACACGTATATTTGTGTGCTTCATATTGTCATTCAGTTCCCTGATCCCCTGCTCAAGTTTTTCCATTCTTTTCCCTTTAGTTTCTGTTTCTTTTTGGAATTCAGATGTTCCATCCTCCAGTTCACTAATTGTAGCTTCTGTCTCTTTAGATCTACCATTGTAGGTATCCATTGTTTTTTCCATTTTTTCTTCTTTGTCCTTCACTCCCATAAGTTCTGTGATTTATTTTTTCAGATTTTCTATTTCTTCTTTTTGTTCAGCCCATGTCTTCTTCATGTCCTCCCTCAATTTATTGATTTGGTTTTTGAAGAGTTTTTCCATTTCTGTTCGTATATTCAGCATTAGTTGTCTCAGCTCCTGTATCTCATTTGAACTATTGGTTTGTTCCTTTGACTGGGCCATATCTTCAATTTTCCGAGCATCATCCATTATTTTCTGCTGGTGTCTGGGCATTTGATCAGATTTCCCTGGGTGTGGAACCCGGCTGGTTGAAAGGTTTTTCTGTGAAATCTCTGGGCTCTGTTTTTCTTTTCCTGCCCAGTAGGTGGCACTCGTGGCGCTCGTCTGTCTGCGGGTCCCACCAGTAAAAGATGCTGTGGCTCCTTTAACTTGCCAATCCGAATCTCGCAGTCGGCCCGGGAAACCGCGCGTGGAGGCGGGGGTTGCCGGCCGCCGCGGCTTGGGGGAGTGCCGGTCCAAATTGCCCAACTGGCCCGACACGCCAAGCGTGGCGGGAGGGCCCCGCTATCCAACGTTCCCAGTCAGACCGGGGAGCCACGTGCATGGAGGGGGCCCCAGTCGCCAGCCGCCCCGGCCGGGAAAACGCACACCCCTCGGGTATTTCACCACAGCAGATTCTCCCTGCCCGTTCAGCCGTTCCAGAATGGGGTACACTGTCTTTTTGGTCTCTGTCGTGGCTCCGGGAGCTGTTTCGTATTGTTTCTGTTTCTTTAGTTGGTGTTCTGGAGGAGGAACTAAGACCCGCATGTCTTACTAAGCCTCCATCTTCTCCGGAAGTCCCTAAAGTTCAAAATTTTAATGTCTATATGAAATTGTACACATTAGAAACTCAATATTAATGTTTAATAATGATAAATTAAAATGGATTTTGGTGCTATATACTTGTAGCTAAAACCTAGTAAAGTCTACAGTATAGATGAGATATGTTTTCTAAAAGTGCCTGTCTTTTAAAAGACCAACTAAACATTTTTTTGTTAAATAAATTAGTAAATTGTTGGAGATTTCAAGGAGAATTATCTTGGCCCTTAAATTCCAAATTCTTGTTAGAAAATCTTTGGTTTAATAATCAAGACTATTTCAAGAGCCTAAAACATTTATTCTATTGTGAAATTTTAGAGAAGATAGAAACACTGAAAATTCTAAAAGATAAAGAGGTGCCAGATTTTGAAAGATCAGTAAACACCATTTGTTCTCCTTTATAATTCAATTCTTGATTTTCCATATTCAATTGGATGACTGTTCATCTTCAAAGTTGCTTAATGAAGCAATCTTTTCTTCAATTTTATAATGAATTATTGTAGCTCAGAATTGGAATAGTATGAACTAAATACCAACTTCTTCATGCTTCGATAAATAAGTGAAGATATTTCCCATAAGTATGATACAAAATTCTAGGTAGGATTCTACTTACTTATATTTTTAAAAACTTATGGGAGGAAGGAGACTATCAAGTTAGTGAATTACTAAACAAAATGACCAAGGAAGGCTTGCTGAAAATATAAGTGACCGATTCTTTCTGGTAGGCTATATACCTGCTGCATACTTCACTCTCAACTATTAGAATTGTGCAGTCTCTAAAATCAAATACAATTCAAATGCTGATATATGGAGAGAAAAAAAAAGAAAGAGAAAGAAAATAAAATAAAGGAGGGAGGGAGTCTTGTTAGCTTGAAATAAATCAGTGGCCTAAAAATGAAAGAGAACAGTGCAACTTAATCTTTGGCCCCTTTAACACATTGGATACTGATTTAAAAACAACAACAACAAAAAAAAAAAATAAAAAAACCACATCACAGTTCTTATGAGGGAAAGCAGAGATGAAGGCATGTTACCATTCTACAAAGAAGCTTTCTAGTTCATTAGACAGTCCAGCCCAGGTGGATGAATCAGGAATTTTGTAATTCAATGTCAAAAATTTTTTAAAAATGAACAAACGACCTCCTCCTGCTCCCAAATCAGATTCTTTCCATTAGAAAAATCTCCCTGCGAATAATACAGCCAGGCCTGAATTTTTGAGGCCAGGTTACTTAGATTCTTTTCCTATGTCCTTTAGGGGTAAATACTTCTGTATTCTGTGCTTCAAGGGCTTCCCTGACATAGGGCATGAAAAAATTCATATTCTCTATTATAGATATCAATTCTAGAGTCTCATGTCAGTCTCCCCAACACAGAATGCTGCTTAATTTCTCAATTTAATATGTTGAGCATGAGGACAGCTACTTCTGTTGTGAGAAATTACTTTTACAAAATATGGATTAAAAAGTACAAGAAAAATTCCATTCAAAACAGCGACCAAAAGAATCAGGTGTCTAAGATTAAGCTTAACCAGGGATGTCAAGGACTTGTTTACAGAAAATTATAAAAACTGCTAAAAGAAATAAAAAATGACCTAAATAGATGGAAAGACATTTCATGTTCATGGATAGAAAGACTGAATGTTGTTGAGATGTCAATTCTATACAAACTGACCTACAGATTCAATGCAATACCAATAAAAATTCCAACAACTTGCTCTGAAGACTAGAAAAAGACGGTTATCAAATTTATTTGGAAGGGAAAAAGACCCTGAATAGCTAAAGATAGCCTAAAAACAGAAGAGTGAAGTGGGAGGTCTATCACTTCCTGACTTTAAGGCTTACTATAAAGGTACAGTAGTCAAAACAGCATGGTACTGGCACAAAGACAGAAGTATTGACCAACAGAATAGAATTGAGAGTGCAGAGACAGACCACCAAATCTGTGGTCAACTGATCTTTGACAAGGTCCCCAAATCCACTGAACTTGGACAGAATAGTCTTTTCAATAAATGGGCATGGGAGAATGGGATATTGATAGCCAAAAGAATGAAAGAGGACTCCTACCTTAGACCCTATGCAAAAATTAATTCAAAATGGATTAAAAACCTAAATGTTAAGAGCCATACCATAAAACTTCTAGAAGAAAATATAGGGAAGCATCTTCAAGACATAGTAATAGGAGGTAGCTTCTTAAACTTTACACCTAAAGCACAAGCAGCGAAAGAAGAAATAAACAAATGGGAATTCCTTAAGATCAAGAGCTTCTGTGCCTCAAAGGACTTTGTCAAAAAGTGGAAGAGACAGTCAACTCAATGGGAGGAAATATTTGGAAACCATATATCGGATAAAGGCTTGACATCCCATACATAAAGAAATTATAAGGCTCAACAACAAAAGAATAATCAACCCAATTATAAAATGGGCAGAGGATGTGCATTGACACTTTTCTGAAGACCAAATACAGATGGCTAAAAATCAGATGAAGAGATGCTCATTTTCATTAGCTATAAAGGAAATGCAAAGTAAGACAACAATGAGATATCACTTCACACCTGTAAGAATGGCTGCTAATAAACAAACAGAAAACTTCAAATATCGAAGACGATGGGGAAGAATTGGAACACATTCACCGTTGCTAGGAATGTATAATGGTACAGCCGCTATGGAAGATAGTTTGGTGATTCCTCAGAAAACTAAATACTGAGTTGCTCTATGACCCTTCAATATAAATACTCAGTATGTACCCATAAGAGCTGAGGGAAGTGACATGAACAGACATTTGCACATGGATGTCCACAGTGACACTATTCACAACTGCCAAAAGATGGAAATAATCCAAGTGCCCATCAACAGATGAGTGGATAAACAAAATGTGGTGTATACATACTATGGAATATCATGCAACAGTAAGACAAAATGAGTTACCCAAGTATATGACAACACGGATGAACTTTGAGGACATAATGCTGGTGAAATAAGCTAGACACAAAAGAATAGATACTATATGATTCAACTTTCATGACCATGGCAAAGGTAAAATCCAGAGGTCCCCTATCATACAGAATATAGGGGACCTAGAGATACATGGAAGCTAGAGATGGGTGAACAATTAGCTAATGAGGTTGAACTCAAATGTAAGGGAATAGAGAGAAGTGAAGGTGGTTCACTACTGGGTCTATAAGTAATATTACCATATTGAAGTGAACTTGATTGAAAGGGGTTGTGTAGACACATGTGTCCCACTAAGTAACACTACAAATATAAGTAAGTTATTGCATGAATTACTTCAAAGGTATGAATCTTGTACAAAGAGTGTATAAGTTCAGGGTATAGGGAGAAAACTGCTATTGGATGCTATGGGCGATGTTTAACAGGAAAACATTAACAGCACCACAGCAACACCAGGGATAAATAATGGGGAGATAGACAAGAGTTAAGGGGAAGTTTAGATTTACTGTTTGGTGTGGGTGTGTTTATTGGTTTTCTTTCTCTTGAGAACAATAAAACTGTTCTTTCACCTGTTGACTTTGGACATCATACAGGATGCCCGATGAATGGAAGTGGCTGAAGGAGGCACTGACTGAGAAGTAGATTGAAGAACAATGATGTACAAATAAGATTGAATATTGCGCTGCTACAAAAAGGAGCAAAGTTGTAAGGCATGCAACACTGTGAATGAAACTGTGGGGCATTTGGTGAGGCAAAATAAACCAGAAACAAAACAGCAATTATTGTATGTCTCATTTAGAAAATACAGGAAAACAGGGGCTTAGATGACAAGATCTTATAGTGTCACATTTAGTTCAGAGCGATAATTGTTATTTTGAGAAGCTGTTTTATATATGTATAAACTGGCATTTAGAGATAAGAATGAAGCCAATTAGTCGGGACTAAGGCAATTCAGAACATTAGGGGTAAGGAAGACATTGTTTATATTTTAGAACATCATCTACTTTTTGAGACCAAAGGAAAAAAGGTTTATTTTGTTCAGAACCTAGATTTTCTGTAGCACATGATCTAACTCAACCTCTCTGGATAGATCATTTAAACAATCCAAACACAGTAATCCCAGAAGAAGAATGAAGGCCTTTAATCCTGTATAGCTTAATGTAATGCTTGGATACACCCCAGAGTGTATTAAGCAGATAATCAAAAAGTATTAGCAAAGTCCCTTTAGGGATGGGAGAAAAAATATGGAACTATTAAACTTTACCATTCGGGAAATCCTGATACTGTATCAAACATTAAAGACCCCCAAATCAATAGGCCAAGCCTTCATCTTGAGGCTTACTCTTGTGAAGTGTATGTATGTAGCAGAGAAGCTCAGCCTACCTAGGGGTATGCCTAAGAGTTACTTCCGGAGGACCTCTTTTGGTGCTCAGTTGTGGCCTCTCTCTCTAAACCCAACTCTGCAAGTGAAATCATTGTCCTCCCCACTATGTGAGACATGACATCCAGGGGTGAAAGTCTCCCTGGTGGCATGGGAGATGACCCACAGGGAAGAGTCTGGTCCTGGCACCATGGGATCAGTAATGCCATCCTGACCAAAAAGGTGAAAAGAAATGTAACAAATAAGGTATCAGTGGCTGAGATACTTCAAATAGCGTCAAGA
The DNA here is from genome assembly GCF_023851605.1 of Tamandua tetradactyla. Classification (NCBI taxonomy): domain Eukaryota; kingdom Metazoa; phylum Chordata; class Mammalia; order Pilosa; family Myrmecophagidae; genus Tamandua; species Tamandua tetradactyla. Next base: position 7,601,939 of record NC_135335.1, read on the forward strand.
GGTTACTTTGGAGGTAACTCTTATGCAAGCTTTGGTTAGACATTGCTACATACCATAACTTGCCAAACCCCAATCAAACATTACTGCCAATCCTAAAGAACATGTAGGGCATTATATAAGATTCTACAAAGTTTCTATCCACTAGGGTAACTTCCTAGAAGCCTACAACCTCCAGATGGGTCCCTGGACCAGATAAGTCCTGAAATACAGAGGAGCCAGTCTCTCCAGAACATCAACTAGTTCCATCCCCCTATTTCATATTATCACCAGCCCCTACCAACATGAAAAATTCAGAGTCAGCATAGCCCAAATACCCTTAAAGAATGGGAGAAAGATCAAAGCTAATGGTGGTGTTATACAGAAAAGGTAGGATTTAACAAACGAGTATGATTGCTGAATCATTATACTGATATTTTTTTAGTCTCCAGTGTCTTGGAGCAGCCAGAAGGAAAAACCTACATTTGTGGAACTGTAACCCATACCAAACTCTGAAACCTGTTCTATAAGTAATTGTTGCAATGTGCTTTAAAATTTACTGCTTTTTAAAATATGTTATTTTTCACAAAAAAAGTCGATTGTGATGATAAATGCACAGCTATATGATGATATTGTGAACCATTGATTGTACACTCTGGATGATTACATGGTATGTGAACATATATCAATAAAAAAATAATTTAAAAAAGATCAAAGGAGAATGTGGAGTTATAAAAGAGAAGATAGGATTTAACAAAGGAGTATGACACCTGCATCATAATATTGATATTTCTTTTAGTTTCCAGTGTCTCAGAACAGCCAGAAGGAAAAACCTAAACTTGTAGAACTGTAACCCATACCGAACTCTTAAATCTGTTCTATAATAATTGTTGTGGCGTGCTTTGAAATTTATTGCTTTTTTGTATATATGTTATTCCTTATAATTAAAAACACAAGGAAAAGAAAAAAAATTTTTTTAAAGGAGAGAACAATTTCGAGAAAAGCTCAGAACCAACAGAGCCCACTTAGCCAGAGACCTTCAGAGATGCAGAAGTAAGGTTCCCCTGGGGAAGCCTTATAAAATGAGGACACAAAGCTAGCAGACATTGCAAGTGTGCCTTCCCAGCTGAGAGAGGTGTCCAGAATCCAGAGACTCCAGCAGACACCAATCATGTGACTTCCCAGTTGACAGGTGTTCTGGACCCATTGGTCTGTCTTGAATCAAGGTATCTTTCCCCAGATGCCTTAGCTTGGACATTTCATGTTCTTAGAACTGTAAACTGGCAACTTAACAAATTCCCCTTCTTAAAAGTCATTCCATTTCTGGTATATTGCATTCTGGCAGTTTTAGCAAACTAAAACAGTGATGTTGTGTTTGCCAGGTCTTTGTCATTATGGACCAATGAAAATTGTCTAAAACTGAGAGTGCTGCTGATTGTATAAGCAAGTGAGGATACTGTAAGACATGGTTTTCTTATTTTGGACATTAACCATGATGCCCAATAGACAGAGGGAACCAAAGGATACAATGACTGAGAAGCACAATGGTAAATGATGATAATACACTTATATGATGGCATATGGTACAGCTACAAAAAGGAAGAATGTCAAGAGGCACACAATGAACTGAATAAACCTTGGGAACAATGTGTTGCACAAAATAAGCCAGAAACATGAGAACAAATATACCAAGGTCTCTCTCACAAAATACTTATAAGAAAATGGGAACCTAGATTGTAAGACTTTATAGCACCCACCTTTAGTCTGAAGTTGTAAATGTATTTCTAGATTCTGAGACACTGAGCCATATGTGTATCAGCTGGTATTTCCCTGGAACTTGGAGTACCTCTGTGACACCTAACAACCCAAATGGAGTGCTACAGTCCTGAAAGTTATAGCTTTATACAATAACAGTTAAAGTAACTAAAAAAGAGATCAGGCCTAAATTAGAGTTTAAAACAAAGCCAAACAGCAAGTAAACTCATAGCTCTCCCCATCTCTACGTGGGACATGACTCCCAGGGGTGTAAACTTCCCTGTAAATGTGGGACAGAAATCCTAAAATGAGCTGAGACTCAGCATCAAGGGATTGAGGAAAATTTCTTGACTGAAAGGGGGAAGAGAGAAATGAGATACAATAAAGTGTCAGTGGCTGAGAGATTTCAAAAACAGTTGAGAGGTTACCCTGGAAGTTTTCTCATGCATTATATAGATAACCCCTTTTCAGTTTAAGGTATACTAGAGAGGCTAGAAGGAACTGCCTGAAACTGTAGAGCTGTGTTCCAGTAGTCATGTTTCTTTAAGATGATTGTATAATGATAAAGCTTTCTCAAAGTGACCATGTGATTGTGAAAACCTTGTTCGGATGCTCCTTTTATCTACAGTATGGACAGACGAGTAAAAAAAATGGATTAAAAATAAATAAATAATAGGGAGAACAAATGTTAAATTGGGTAGAGGGAAATACTAGTGATCAATGACGGAGGGGTAAGGGGTATGGCACGTATGAGTTTTTTCTTTTTTCTTTTTATTTCTTTTTCTGGAGTAATGTAAATGTTCTGAGAAATGATCATGGTGATGAATATACAATTATGTGATGATATCGTGAGCCACTGATTGCACACCATGTATGGAATGTTCATAAGTTAAGAATATTCATGTTGTATGTTGATTGGTTTTATTAATAAAAATTTAAAAAAAAAAAAAGAATCGTCCCCAAGGGCCAGAAATAAAGGGCACCACAAGAGAAATGAGGTCCTTCAGGAGCCGTCCCTGGCCCTGCAGCATGGTGAGCCCCTCCACCCTGCCTCTCGCCCACTCCCCCGCCCCGAAAAAAAAAACAAAGCCAATCTGGCTGGGTTTAAGGTAAATTAGAATGCAACGTAAAAGATAATAGCGTATCTACTCTAGACCTTCAGCGACTGTATGAGACCAAAGGCAGAGAGATTTATTATGTCAGGAAGCTAAATGTTCTTTTTAAAAAATATTTTTTATCATAAACAACAAACAAATATACAAACATTCTTGACATGGTGTACAGTCAGTGGCTCACAATATCATCACATAGTTGTGTATTCATCAACATAATCATTTTTGAACATTTGCTTTTCTCCAGCAAAAGAAAGAAAAAAGAAAAATACCCCCTACCCCTCCCTCTCTCATTAACCACTAGTATTTCAATCTACTCAATTTATTAACCAGTCTGTTTTGTTTTGTTTTGGCATGAGCAGGTTTTGGGAATCGAACCCGGGTCTCTGGCATGGCAGGTGAGAATTCTGCCACTGAGCCATCATTGCACCTCTCTTTAAAAATATTTTTTTGAGAAATCTTCACGTACATACATTCCATTCATGGTGTACAATCAATGGCTCATATTTGCGAAAACATAAGGTTTTCACAATCACACAGTCACACTGTAAACATTATATCTTTATACGATCATCTTCAAGTATCAAGGCTACTGGAATACAGATCAACAGTTTCAGGCACTTCCCTCCAGTCACTCCAAAACACTATAAACTACAAAGCGGATTCTATATAATGCACAAGAATAACTTCCAGGATAACCTCTCGACTGTGTTTGAAATCTCTCAGCCACTGAAACTTTATTTTGCCTCATTTCTCTCTTCCCCCTTTTATCAAGAAGTATTTCTCAATCCCTTCATGCTGGGTCCTGGCTCATACTGGGATTTCTGACCCACGTTGCCAGGGAGACTTACACCCTGGGAGTCATGTCCCACGTAGGAGGGAAGGCAGTGAGTTCATTTGCCGAGTTAGTTTAGAGAGAGAGGCCATATCTGAGCAACAAAAGAGGGTCTTGGGAGGTGACTCTAAGACCTAATTTTAAATAGGTTTAGCCTCTCCTTTGCAGGAATAAGTTCCCAAGCTCGAGGGCTTGGCCTTTTGATTTGGTTGTCCCTACTGCTTGCAAGAGTATCAGGAATTCTCCAAATAGGAAAGTTAAATATTTCCTCCTTTCTCCCCATTTCCCCAAGGAGACTTTGCAAATACTTCTTTATTCACTGCCCAAATTACTCTGGGATATATCGGGGCATCACACTAACCTGGACAACGAACAAAATCTCACACTCTATTCAAGATTTCATGTACTTATGGTGTTCAACTAAACTGATCATACAAGTTAAATTAGGAAACGCACTACTCAAAATATAAATTTTGTGCCAAATAAATATCTTTCTCCTTAGTCTCACACAGAAGTTGAAGTTTTAAAATATAGATGATATCATCCTTTACCCTGTATTCTGATATACCTTAGTCCTATCCAAATCAGCTTCATTCATATCTCTACTTGAAGTCTGATCACTTTTTCAACTTTTTAAACAGTTCCTGTATGCTGACTTTCATAGCTTCAGAGCTCTCAATCTGAGCCTCAGGTGTCAAATAAATACCAGGAGTTTATAACCAGGTTATAAGGAAACATCTCAGTATCTCAGAATTCAGAAAGAATAGTTACACCTCCTGAATATATGTGACTGCTGTAAGAGCTTATTAATCTAGGACCCATTACAATAGGCCCCAACCTGATAACCTATGTTCTCAATTTCAGTTCACTGAGCTTTTATATTTTAGTTAGTCCATATGATAGAGGCATGATAATCTTTGTCTTTTTGTTCCTGACATTTCATTCAACATATAATTCTTAAGGGTCACACACCTAGTTGCATGCCTCACAACTTCATTCCTTCTTGCAGTGGCTCAGTAGTCCATTGTATGTATACACCACAGTTCCCCCTCCCATTCCTCAGTCATTGTACCCTTAGGACACCTTCATACATTGTGGATGGGGAACATTGCCTCCATAAACACCAGTGTGCAAATGCCCATTCGTGCACCCATGCGCTGTTCCTCCAGGTATACACTGAGCAACGGGGTTTCAGGATCACATGGCAGCCCCACCCCTAGCCTCTTGTGGCACTACCACTCTGCCGTTCAGGAGGCTGCACCTCTCAGTTTCCCTACTGACAGTGCATAGGTACATTTCTTTCTCCACATTTTCTCTAGCACTTGTTTCTCTCTGTTCATTTTTAAACAGTTTTATTCATACATCATACAATCCAACCTAAGTGTATAGACATGCTTTCACCATCATAATCCATTTGAAGACATTCCCTTATTATTTTCCACAAAGAATCTATACCCCTTCCCTATCCACCCCCACCCCCAGCCCGTTGACATTTAGTTTTGCCCTAATGCCTTTGCTACATTCAGTGGAAGCATATTACAGTGTTATTGTTTACTATAGACCCTAGCTTGCATTGATTGTACTTCCCATATACCATCCATTTTCAACACCCTGCAATATGGACATTCATTTGTTCTCTCTCATCCAAAAAATGTTTTTTAATTTGTACATTTAATCACCGTCATTGTCCACTCTAGGCATTCCTAAATTATACCATCTCAGTCTTTATCCTATTTTTCCTTCTGATTTCATACTTGCCCCTAGCCCTTCTTCCTCAATCATACTCACATTCAGCTTCATTCCGTATACTTATAATATCATGTTACAATCAGGTACTATTGTGCTACCCATTTCTGAATTTTTACAGTCAGTCCTGTTCACAATCTGTTTTCCTTCAGCACCAATTGCCCAATCTTTACCCTATTTCCATCTCCTGATAACCTGTGTTCTTAACTTCAATTTTCAAAATTCACTTATTAACATGAGTTCATATTAGTGAGACCATGTTCTAGTTTGCTAGCTGCCAGAATGCAATATACCAGAAATGGAATGGCTTTTAACAAGGGGAATTTAATAAGTGGCTAGTTTACAGTTCTAAGGCCAATAAAATGTTCCAATTAAAACAAGTCTATAGAAATGTCCAATCTAAGGCATCCAGGGAAAGATACCTCAGTTCAAGAAGGCTGGTGAAGTTCAGGGTTTCACTCTCAAGTGAGAAGGCACCTGGCGAACACAGTCAGAGTTTCTCTCTCATCTGGAAAGGCACATGGTGAAACGGTCGGGTTCCTCTCTCATCTGGAAGGCACACGGAGAACATGGCGTCATCTGCTAGCTTCTTCTCTGGGCTTCCTGTTTCATGGAGCTCCCTGGGAGGCATTTTCCTTCTTCATCTCCAAAAGTCGCTGGCTGGTGGACTCTGCGTCTTATGACTATGTCGTTCTGCTCTGCTCTCTGTGATTCCTTCATTCTCCAATATCTTTCCTCTTTTATAGGACTTCAGTAAACCAATCAAGACCCACCCAAATGGGTGGAGACACATCTCTCCTAATCCAGTTTAACAACCACTCTTGAGTAGGTTATATCTCCATGGAGATGATCTAATTACAGAATCAAACATACAGTATTGAATAGGGATTATTCTGTCTTTATGAAATGGGATTTAGATTAAAACATGGCTTTCCTAGGGGACATACATCCTTTCAAACCAGCACAGACCATATAGCATTTTTCCTTTTGTTTCTGGCTAATTTCACGCAGCACAATGTCCTCAAGGTTCATCACAATGATACATGCTTCAGGGTTTCATTCTGTCATACAGTTGTATAATGTCCCAGCATATGTGCATACCACAGTTTGTTTAGCCACTCATCCATTGATAGACATTTGGACTGTTTCTATCTCTAGGCAATCATAAATAATGCTGCTATAAACATTGGTGTGTAAATGTCAGTTTGTATCCTTGCCCTCATGTCCTCTGAATATATACTCTCTAGAAATGGGATTTCTAGATCATATGGCAAGCCTATACTTAGCTTTCTGAGGAACCGAAAAATTGCCTTCCAGAGTGGTTGTACCATTTTACATTCCCACCAACAGTGGATAAATGTGCCTCTTTCTCTACATCGTCTCCAGCACTTGTCATTTTCTGTGTTTTTTTTTTAAATAGCCATTCTAGTGGGTGTCAGATGATATCTCACTGGGGCTTTGATTTGCATTTCCCTAATAGCCAGTGAAATTGAACACCTTTTCATGTGCCTTTTAGCCAATTGTATTTCCTCTTCCAAGAAGTGTCTGTTCATGTCTTTTGCCCCATTTTTAAATTGGATTCTTTGTATTTTTGTTGCTGAGCTGAAGAATTTCTTTATATATTTTGGGCATTAAACCCTTATCTGATATGTGGTTTCCAAATATTGTCTCCCATTACACATGTAGCCTTTTTACTTTCTTGACAAAGTTCTTTGATGCATGAAAGTGTTTAATTTTGAGGATTTCCCATTTATCTATTTCTTTCTTCAATACTCATGCTTTGGATGTAAGGTATAGGAAATCACCTCCTATTATAATATTTTTAAGATATTGTTCTAGTTTGCTAGCTGCCGGAATGCAACACAACAGAGATGGATTGGTTTTTAATAAAAGGGGATTTATTTTGTTAGTTCTTCAGAGGAAAGGCAGCTAACTTTCAAATGAGGTTCTTTCTTACATGGGAAGGCACAGGGTGATCTCTGCTGGCCCTCTCTCCAGGCCTCTGGGTCCAACAACTTTCCCTGAGGTGATTTCTTTCTGCATCTCCAAAGGCCTGGGCTGAGCTGCCAGCGCTAAAATGAGGTATGCTGAGCTGCTTGGGCTCTGTGCTACATTGAGCTATCTCATTTAAGCACCAGCCAATTAAATCAAACATTATTCATTGCAGCAGGCACGCCTCTTAGCTGACTGCAGGTGTAATGAGCAACAGATGAGGTTTACATGCCATTGGCTCATGTCCACAGCAACAAAACTAAGTACCTTCACCTGGCCAAATTGACAACTGAATCTAACTCCCACAGCTATTTCCCTACATTTTTTTTCTAAAAGTTTTATGGTCTCAGAGCTAATGTTTAGGTCTTTGATCCATTTTCAGTTAATTTTTGTATAGGGTGTGAGATATGGATCCTCTTTCATTCTTTCACATATGAATATGCAGTTCTCCAAGCACCATTTATTGAAGAGGCTGCTCTGTCCCAGGTGGGTTGGCTTGACTGCCTTATCAAAGATCAATTGTCCATAGATGAAAAGGTCTATAATCCGAACACTCTATTAGAGTCCACTGGTCAGTATACCTATCTTTATGCCAGTACCATGCTGTTTTGACCACTGCAGCTTTGTAATATGCTTGAAAGTTAAGCACTGTGAGATCTCCACCTTCAATTTTCTTTCTCAAGATGTTTTTAGTTATTTGGGGGGCCTTGCCTTTCCAAATAAATTTGGTTATTGGTTTTTCTATTTCTGCAAAGTAAGTTTTGGGGATTTTAATTGGTATTGCATCAAATCTATAAATCAGTTTGGGTAGAATTGACATCTTGATTATACTTAGTCTTCCAATCCATAAACACTGTATGCTCTTCCTTTTATTTAAGTCTTCCATGATTTCTTTTAGCAATTTCTTGTAGTTTTCTGTGTATAGTTTTTTGTATCCTTAAATGTATTCCTAAATATTTTATTCTTTTGGTTGCTATTGCAAATGGAATTTTTTTTCTTGATTTCCTCCTCAGATTGCTCATTGCTACTGTATAGGAACACTACTGATTTTGGGGTGCTGACCTTGTACCCTGGCACTTTGCTGTACTCATTTATTAGCTCTAGCAGCTTTGCTGTAGATTTTTTGGGGGATCTTCAACATATAGTATCATATCATTGGCAAACAGTGAGAGTTTTACTTCTTCCTTTCCAATTTGGATGCCTTTTATTTCCTTTTCTCATCTAATTGCTCTGGCTAGAACTTCCAGTACAATGTTGAATAACAATGGTGACAGTGGGCATATTTGTCTTGTTCTTAATCTTAGAGGGAAAGCTTTTTGTCTTTTCCCATTGAGGATGATATTAGCTGTGGGTTTTTCACATATTCCCTTTATCACATTGAGGACGTTCCCTTCTATTCCTACCCTTTGAAGTGTTTTCCATCAGAAAGGATGTTGAATTTTATCACATGCCTTTTATGCATCAATCGAGATTATCATGTGGTTTTTCTGCTTCGATTTGTTGATACGGTCTATTACATTAATTGATTTTCTTATGTTGAACCATCCTTGCATACCCACTTTGTCACGGTGTATAATTCTTTTAATGTGCTGCTGGATTCAATTTGCAAGTGTTTTGTTGAGAATTTTTGTATCTATATTCATTAGGGAAATTGGTCTGTAGTTTTCTTTTCTTGTCACATCTTTGTCTTTAGTTTTAGGGTGATGATGGTTTCATAGAATGAGTTAGGTAGCTTTCCCTCCTCTTCAATTTTTTTAAGAGTTTGAGCAGAATTAGTACTAATTCTTTCTTGAACGCTTCGTAGAATTCACATGTGAATGAGATTTTGTTGGTTTGTCCAGGGTGATGCCCCGATAAATCCCAGAGTGATTTGAACAGTGGATAAAAAAGTATTGGCGAAGTCTCCTTTGGGGAATGGTGAGAAAGGGGGAAAAATTCAACTTCTCCAAGTTGAATTCTTGATATTCTCACAAGCAGTGTGGATAACCAAAGCTATAGGCTGAGCCCCCAGTCTTGGGGGTTGTTCAATATGAAATTTAACCCCATGGAGGATGGGTCAAGTGTATTTAAAATTAGGCCTAGGAGTCACCCCCAAGAGAATCTCTTTTGTTGCTCAGATGTGGCCTCTCTCTCCAGCCAACAAACGAGCAAATTCACCACTCTCCTCCTGTCTACGTGGGAAATGACTCCCACGGGTGTGGACCTTCCTGGCAATATGGGACAGAAATCCTAGAATGAGCTGAGACTCAGCATCAAGGATTGAGAAAAACCCTAGAATGAGCTGAGACTCAGCATTAAGGGATTGAGAAAACCTTCTCGACCAAAAGGGGGAAGGGTGAAATGAGACAAAATAAAGTGTAAATGGTTGAGAGATTCCAAACAGAGTTGAGAGGTTATCCTGGAGGCTATTCTTACACATTAAATAGATATCACCTTGTTAGTCAAGATGTAAGGGAGAGGCTGGAGGGAACTGCTGTGTTCCAGTAGCCACGTTTCTTGAAGATGATTGGATAATGATATAGCTTTCACCATGTGACTGTGTGATTGTGAAAACCTTGTGTCTGATGCTCCTTTTATCTACCTTATCAACAGACAAGTAAAACATATGGAACAGAAATAGATAATAGTGGGAACAAATGGTAAAATAAATTTAGATTGAAATGCTAGTGATCAATGAAAGGGAGGGGTAAGGGGTATGGTATGTATGAATTTTTTTTCTGTTTTCTTTTTATTTCTTTTTCTGAATAGATGCAAATGTTCCAAGAAATTATCATGATGATGAATATGCAATTATGTGATATTGTAAATTACTGATTATATATGTAGAATGGAATGATCAAAAGTTACGAACGTTTGTGTTTGTTTGGTGTTTTTTGGTATTTAAAAATTAATTTAAAAAAAAAGATGCAGTAGAGAGGCTGGAAGGAACTGCCTGAAAATGTAGAGCTGTGTTTCAGTAGCCGTGTTTCTTGAAGATGATTGAATAATGATATAGCTTTCACAATGTGACCGTGTGATTGTGAAAACCTTGTGTCTGATGCTCCTTTCATCTACCTTATCAACAGATGAGTAAAACATATGGAATAAATATAAATAATAGGGGGAACAAATGTTAAAATAAATTTAGTTTGAAATGCTAGTGATCAATGAAAGGCAGGTAGGTGTAAGGGGTATGGTATGTATAAATTTTTTTCGGTTGTCTTTTTATTTCTTTTTCTGAATTGATGCAAATGTTCTAAGAAATTATAATGATGATGAATATGCAACTGTGATGATATTACGAATTACTGGTTATATATGTAGAACGGAATGATCATAATAAAAAAAGAAAAAAGTTAAGAATGTTTGCATTTGTTTAGTGTTTTTTGGTATTTAAAAAAATTAATAAATTAATAATTAAAAAAAAGAATTCACATGTGAAGCCATCTGGTCCTGGACTTTTCTTTTTGGAAGCTGGTCCTAGACTTTTCTTTTTGGAAGCTTCTTGCTGACTGATTCAATCTCTTTACTTGTGACTGGTTTGTTGAGGTGGTCTATTTCTTCCGGAGTCAGTTTTGGTTGGTCATCCCTTTCTAGAAAGTTGTCCATTTCATCTATTTTGTCTAGTTTATTAGCATATAGTTGCTCAATATCCTCTCAGTACCTCCTTTATTTCTTCAGGGTGAGTGGTTATGCCTCCTCTTCCATTTCTGATTTTATTTATTTGCATCCTCTCTCTTTTTTTCTTGTCAACATAGCTAAGGGTCTGTTCTAATTTGCTGGCTGCCAGAATGCAATATACCAGAAACAGAAAGTTTTTCAAAAAGGGGAATTTAATAAGTTGCTAATTTACAGTTCTAAGGCCAAGAAAATGTCCCAATTAAAGCAAGGCTATAGAAATGTCCAATCTAAGGCATCCAAGGAAAGATACCTTGGTTCAAGAACGCCCATGAAGTTGAGGGTTTCTCTCTCAACTGAAAAGGCACATAACAAACATGGCAACGTCCGCTGGCTGTTTTTCCAGGCTTCTTGTTTCATGAAGATCTCCCAGGGGTGTTTTCCTTCTTCATTTTAAAAGGTCTCTGGCTGCACAGGCTCTGTCATGGTTCTAAAAGGGACTCTCTCCAAAATGTTTCCTCTTTTAAAGGATTCCAGTCAAGGCCCACCTGGAATGGGTGGAGTCACATCTTTCTCTAATCAAAATTTAATACCCACAATCGGGTGAGTCAGTTCTCCAGGGGAACAATTTAAAAACTCCCACCCAGCAAGAACGTGGCTTCTCTAGGGTCCACCACAGATTCAAACTGGCACAGGGTCCATTGATTTTATTGATTTTCTCAAAGAACTAATTTATGGTTTTGTTCATTTTCTCAATTGTTTTCATGTCCTCAATTTCATTTATCTCTGCTCTAATCTTCATTATTTCTTACCTTTTGTTTGCTTTGGGGTAAGTTTGCTGTTCTTTCTCTAGTTCTTCCAAGTGAACAGTTAATTCTTTGACTTTTGCTCTTTCTTCTTTTTAATATAAGCATTTAAGGCAATAAATTTCTCACTTAGCACTGCCTTTGCTGCATCCAATAAATTTTGATACATTGTGTTTTCATTTTCTTTTGCCTCAGGATATTTACTGATTTCTCTTGTAATTTCTTCCCTGATCCACTGGTTGTTTAAGAGTACGTTGTTGCGCCTCCACATATTTGTGAATTTTCTGGCGTTCTGCCTATTATTGATTTCCAGCTTCATTCCTTTATGATCTGAGAAAGTGTTTTGTATGGTTTCAATCTTTTTAAATTTATTGAGAGTTGCTTTGTGACCCAGCACATGGTCTATCCTTGAGAATGATCCATGAGCACTTGGGAAAAAGGTGTATCCTGCTGTTGTGAGGTGTAATATTCTATATATGTCTGTTAAATCTAGCTCATTTATCGTATTATTCAAATTCTCTGTTCTTTATTGATCCTCTGTCTAGATGTTCTGTCCATTGATGAGAGTGGGGAATTGAAGTCTTCATCTATTATGGTAGGTGTGTCTATTTCTCTTTTCAGTGTTTGCCACATGTGTTTTTGGAGCACTCTGGTTTGGTGCATAAATATTTATGATTGTTATGTCTTCTTGTTGAATTGTTCCTTTTATTAATACATAGTGCTTCTTTGTCTCTTTTAACTGTTTTACATTTGAAGTCTAATTTGTTGGATATTAGTATAGCTACTCCTGCTCTTTTCTGATTGTTATTTGCATGGAATATCTTTTCCCAACCTTTCACTTTCAGCCTATGTTTATCCTTGGGTCTAAGATGCATTTCCTGTAGATAGAATATAGATGGGTCCTGTTTTTCAATCCATTCTTCCAGTCTATGTCTTTTGATTGGGGAGTTTAATCCACTAACATTTAGTGTTATTACTGTATGGGCAGTACTTTCTTCTACCATTTTCCCTTTTGGATTTTATATGTCATATCTAATTTTTCTTCTTTTTACCTTTACTGATAGTCTTCACTTCTATACTCTTCTCCATACCTCTCTCTCCTATTGTTTTTTATCTGTCTCTAGTGCTCCCATTAGTATTTCTTGCAGATCCAGTCTCTTGGTCACAAATTCTGTCAGTGAATTTTTGTCTGAAAATGTTTTAATTTCTCCCTCATTTTTGAAGGACAGTTTTGCTGGATATAGAATTCTGGGTTGGCAGTTTTTCTCTTTTAGTATTTTAAATACATCATCCCACTGTCTTCTTGCCTCCATGGTTTCTGCTAAGAAATCTACACATAGTCTTATTGGACTCAGTCTTATTGGACTCCTCTTTTATGTGATGGATTGCTTTTCTCTTGCTGCTTTCAAGATGCTCTCTTTCTCTTTGACATCTGACATTCTGATTAGTAAGTGTCTTGAAATATGTCTATTTGGTTCTATTCTATTTGGGGTACACTGCACTTCTTGGATCTGTAATTTTAAGTCTTTCATAAGATTTGGGAAATTATCAGTGATAATTATCAGTGATAATTTCCTCCATTAGTTTTTCTCCTCCATTTCCCTTCTCTTCTCCTTCTGGGACACCCACAATATGTATATTCGTGCGCTTCATATGTCCTTCAATTCCCTGAGTCCCCTGCTCATATTTTTCCATTCTTTTCCCTACATATTTTTTTGCTTGTCAGATTTCAGACATCCTGTCCTCCAGTTCACTAATCCTATCTTCTGCCTCTTGAAATCTGACATTGTAAGTTTCCATTGTTTTTTTCATCTCTTCTACCTTGCCTTTCATTCCCAAAAGTTCTGTGATTTGTTTTTTCAGACTTTTGATTTCTTTTTTTGTCATTCCTTGCCTTCTTTATATCCTCCCTCAATTCATTGATTTGATTTTTGATGATGTTTTCCATGTCTGTTTGAACATTCTGAATTAATTGTTTCAACTCCTGTATCTCATTTGAATTGTTCATTTGTTCCTTTGACTGGGCCATTTCTTCAATTTTCCTAGTATGATTTGTTATTTTTTGTTGGCGTCTAAGCATTTAATTATCTTAATTAGTTTATTCTGGAGATTTTCACTTTTTTTTTCCCCAGGATTTTCTTGCTGGATGACTTTGTTGTTTATCTCTTCTTTGACATTCAGCTCAGCTTATTCTAGTCCTCCAGCTTAGGTTTTGTTTAATAGTTCAGAATTTTTCAGTTCTTGTTTTTTGTTTCTTGCCTTGCCTGTATGGTGCCTTTCCCCCACCTCTTAGGAGGGTCTACTTAGGTATTATAGAACCCAGTCAGATTTTCCCAGACCAAACTGGTCTCCTCTCAGGAGGAAAGAGTCACCTGCATTGGTTTTCCCTGAGGGTGAGACCCAGCAGATTAAAAGGCTTTCCTATGAAGTCTCTGGACTTTGCATTTTTCCTATCCTGCCCAGTGTGTGGCACTTTTCTGCCTGCAGGTCCCACCAGCATAAGGTGATATGGTAGTCCCTTTACTTCAGCAGACTCTCCCTGCTGGGGTGTGGTTGAAACAGAAGAGAGGTTGCAGGCTGGTTTTAATCACTTCACTTTTCCAGACCCTGGGGTCTGAATTCCAACTGAGTTGGGCCCCACTCCTCTCCCGGGGAAGGCACAGGCTCCAGACAAGCTCTCAAATAAGCTCAATTCTGCTTATGCCTAGGGTAGTGGAGCCCGAGAAGCCTTGCAGCTATATCCAAAGAGTAATCATCTGTAGAAACACAGCCACAAAAGAGAAAAAGAAAAATCCTTTTCAGAGTAGGGCCCCCTTCCTTGGGTTTGCCAATGAAGAGCTTAAGTTGGTACGTTGCTCTGTGTATCTTCAGGTCCTATGTGCCCCCTCCTTTCCTGCAGGGCACAGACTTTTTCAGATCCAAAAAGCTCATTTTTTTTCTTTTTTCTTTTTCTGTCAGCCCTGACCCCTCTGCGCTGGGACAAAAATCAGCGATCTCTGCTTTTACTGGAGGTTTGGCTGAGCTGGGGACCTATTTTTAGTAGTTAGAATTTGTTACTTAATTCCACAATTGGAGTTTTTTTGCACTCAGCCCCTGCTGCTAGTAAAGTCCCTTTCTTTTTCCCTCTGGGAAGCAGTCTGTGGGGGGGGGGGCACTCGCCACCTTGGCTTGGGGAACTCACCGTTCTGGGGGGTGCTCACAGACGGTGCACCTCGTCCAGGCTGGGGTACGCTGCGTGTCCAATCACTGACGTGGCCCCAGCAGTTGTTCTGTACTGTTCCTGGCTATTTACTAACTGCTCTGGAGGACAAACCAAATCCTGCACTTCACTAAGCTGCCATCTTGGCTCCGTCTCCATGTGTGTTTCTTATATTAGTCTATAGGCTTTTTTTTTTTTTTTTTAGTCTATAAGCTTTTAAATCACTACTATGGCTTAGCACTTAATAAGGTATTATGGATACTAGTTATATAGAAATGTTGATGAAATTGAAATTAAACCACACTTACAGTGACAATTTAAATGATTTTAAATCAGAACCATGGGGTTTTCAGAGTTAGAAAATGAGGCCTAGTTAAGGCCCAGAGAGGTTAAATAAAAAAGTTCAAGGTGAAACAGCAAGCTTTCTGATTTAAAATCCAGTGCTCTTTCCATTACCTGCAAAGCTAGATGCTTACTGATCTCACCCTGTTGAACTTTTAGCCCCTTATCAGAGCTAACATTCTTATGTTGGTATGATCTATGAGATGAGTCAAGAGTCTCTAGACAATAAACCAATTAATCCTGATAAATCTATAAATTAAAGGAATTTTCCCACATTTTTTAAAGAACTAAGACACTCATCAGTAACATTGCTTTTAAAGAATTAGGCTTCATAAAAATGAGTACTCAAGGTAGATGTACAACATCCTGAGCCATTGAACAATGATGGGCAAGCAGAGGGGCCACTGAATAGAAAATGAAAAATGTGAGTCTATCTCCAGCTTTTTCACAACTTTTTGTATTTCCCATTCACTTGTTTTACCTTACTGCAAATGAGAAGAGAAATTTGTTTTCCAAAAAGTTATGAAAAATAGAGCCTTTTATGTGTCTACCTTTGTCATACTTCAAAATATTACAGAAGGCCATATTATTTCCCCCATATTTAAAGAGAAACTTGGGTCAACAGAAGATTACTTGTCAGAATCTCAAGGTAAATAGCGGTAGAATCCACGTGGTCCTGTGTTACGTGCATCTAGACAGAGTTCATTGCTAAAGGCATTCTCAGAATAGGATATAAACAACCTTTTTTTTTTTAACATGGGCAGGCACTGGGAATCAAACCCGGGTCCTCTGGCATGGCAGGCGAGCATTCTTGCCTGCTGAGCCACCATGGTCTGCCCAACAACTATTTTTAAAGACAAGTAGATAAAGTTTTTTATCAAAAGGATATGGAAACTGAAGAAATCCTGTTCAGTTCGGTGGAAGAGACGTTGGGGCAGGGACACAGAGCAGCAACTGGAGTCATCATCAGCTCTCCCAACAATCCCATGCCAGCCACATCATCAGGGATGAAAAGTGTTACTGGATGTCCTAGCACAGGGTGGATTCTGCTGCAGAGTAATTCAGTTGTACCAAATTTTGGTCTACTGTCAGAAAACAGGGAAGACAACTTTAACTTTCTCCCTCTTAAGAAGCTACTTAATGTAAATTGTATATCAAGAATATAAAAGAATGCTTATAACTCAACAACAAAAAGACAAACAACCCAAATGAAAAATAAGTAAAAGACCTGAAGAGAGATTTCTCCAAAAAAGATACACTAATGGCCAATAAGCATACAAAAAGGTGCTCAACATCATTATTCATTAGGGAAATGCAAATCAATACCACATTGATGGCTTTAATCATAAAAGTAAAAAATAACAAGTGTTGGTAAGAATGTTAAATGGTGCAGACATGTACAGAATAGTTTAGCAGTTCGTTAAAAAGTTAAACTTAGAATTACCATATGATCAAGCACTTCCACTCCTAAGTGTATACCCCAAAGGATAAAACAGGTATTCAAATACTCGTACAAGCTGTTCATAGCAGCATTATTCGCAATAGCCAAAAGGTGGAAACAACCCAAATGTCCATCAATGGATGAATGGATAAACAAAATACAGTATATCCATACAACAGGATATTATTCAGCCATGAAAAAGAATGTAGTGCTAATACATGCTGCATTTTATATGGATTTAAAAAATATTATGCTAAGTGCAAGAAGTCACACACAAACTGTCACATAGTGTATGATTCCATTTATATGAACTATCCAGAATAGGGAAATTCATTGAAACAAAAAGTAGATTAGTGATTGCCAGGGGCTAGGGGAGCGAATGAAGAATGACTGTTTAATGGGGATGGGGTCTCCCCAGGGAGTAATGATAGTTTTTTGTAACTAGATAGAGGTGATAATTACACAGCATTGTGAAAGTATTAAGTGCCACTGAATTGTACACTTTAAAATGCTTAGTTTATGTTACATGAATTTTGTCTCAAATAAAGAAAAGAACTTACTATAATAGGACATTTAAAATTCCTGTTATAAAGAAGAAAGTTATGAAGTGTGTAACAACATGGATGGACCTTAAGGACATTATGCTGAGTGAGATTAGCCAGAAACAAAAGGACAAATACTGTATGGTCTCACTGATATGAACTGACATTAGTGAATAAACTTGGAATATTTCGTTGGTAACAGAGACCATCAGGAGATAGAAATAGGGTAAGATATTGGGTAATGGGAGCTGAAGGGATACAGATTGTGCAACTGGACTGAATGCAAAAACTCAGAAATGGATAGCACAATACTACCTAACTGTAATACAATTATGTGAAAACACTGAATGAAGCTGAATGTGAGAATGATAGAGGGATGAGGGCTGGGGGCACAAATGAAATCAGAAAGAAAGACAGACGATAAAGATTGAGATGGTATAATCTAGGAATGCCTAGAGTATATAATGATAGTGATTAAATGTACAAATTTAAAAAATGTTTTTGCATGAGGAAGAACAAAGGAATGTCATTACTGCAGGGTGCTGAAAATAGATGGTAATTAATATCTTAAAACTTTAACTTACGTGTGAGACTAAAGCAAAAAATGTTTATTTGGTACAACATTTATATTTTGACTAGTGTATTTCCTAATATAACTTATGTAGACAGCCTAATTGACACCATAAGTACATGGAATCTTGAGTAGGACATGAGATTTTGTTGGTTTGTCCAGAGTGATGCCCCGATAAATCCCAGAGTGATCTGAACAGTGAATAAAAAAGTATTGGCAAAGTCCCCTTCAGGGACTGGTGAGAAAGGAGGAAAATTCAACTTTCCCAAGTTGAATTCTTGATATTCTCACAAGCAGTGCAGACAACCAAAGCTATAGGCTGAGCCCCCAGTCTTGGGGGTTGTTCCTATGAAACGTAACCCCATGGAGCATGGGTCAAGCCTACTTAAAATTAGGCCTAGGAGTCACGCCCAAGAGAACCTCTTTTGTTGCTCAGATGTGGCCTCTCTCTCCAGCCAATACAACAAGCAAACTCACCACCCTTCCCCTGTCTACATGGGACACGACTCCCAGGGGTGTGGACCTTCCTGGCAATGTGGGAAGAAATCCTGGAATGAACTGAGACTCAGTATCAAAGGATTGAGAAAACCTTCTCAACCAAAAGGGGGAAGAGTGAAATGAGACGAAATAAAGTGTCAATGGCTGAGAGATTCCAAACAGACTCAAGAGGTTGTCCTGGAGGTTATTCTTACGCATTAAGTAGATATCACCTTGTTAGTCAAGATGTAATGGAGAGGCTGGAGGGAACTGCCTGAAAATGTAGAGCTGTGTTCCAGTAGCCATGTTTCTCGAAGATGACTGTATAATGATATAGCTTTCACAATGTGACTGTGATTGTGAAAACTTGTGTCTGATGCTCCTTTTATCTACCTTATCAACAGATGAGTAAAACATATGGAATAAAAATAAATAATAGTGGGAACAAATGTTAAAATAAATTTAGATTGAAATGCTAGTGATCAATGAAAGGGAGGGGTAAGGGGTATGGTATGTATGAATTTTTTTCTGTTTTCTTTTTATTTCTTTTTCTGAATAGATGCAAATGTTCCAATAAATGATCATGATAATGGATATGCAACTATGTGATGCTATTGTAAATTACTGATTATATATGTAGAATAGAATGATCAAAAGTTAAGAATGTTTACGTTTGTTTGGTGTTTTTTGGTATGCAAAAAATATTTTAAATTAATAAAAAAAATTCCTGTTATAACCTCTAGTTATATATAACTATTTAGCTTTCCCTATCAGTTTTGTTGGAATAGATTAAATTGAGTACTGACCAAGAGTGACAAAAATTGGTATTTCAGGAATGGTATCACAATTCCAGCTTTTGCTGCTATTAATTGCAGTTTCATATTCTCAAAAGTATATTTCTTCTACTAACTCATTTTATGATTCCAAGCAGAGACTGATCTGGAAGATTTCTAGGATCATTCAAAGATCAGCATGGGCACAGGAGTCCCTGACATCCAAATGGCCTAAAACAGGCCTCACGAGACTTGGATGTCTGATCTCACACCATGGTGCAGGATCCCGTGAACAAGAGTTCTGATGTTACTGTTTGGTAGGAGCAATTAGAAAAATTAGCCATGTTTTTCTCCTTGAGAGATCCTAGTAATATTTAGTGTTTTCTTACTTTCTAAAAACTCTTTTCTGAAAAGAGTAATAAGAAAAAATATTACTGAAACTTTTCCTTTCTCTAAACTAATAAGTCAGTTCACCCAGGAAAAGGTATCCTATCAATATAGGCCCAGAGACTCAAATTCTCTGTTACTAAATATATGATAACAAGTTGCATATATATATAAAGGTTGTATGATACCAGAGTATTACTAAAGATAAGGTTTTATCATCTGTACATATCAAAGAATAAAGAATATTCTAATCTGAGATGTGATTTTGGGCTAGAGCAAGAAAACATAATATCCTGGGAAATGTCTTCAAGCTCTAGGATCCAATGACTACTGGGGTTGATAAAGGGATATAAATGGAAGCAGAAACTATTGCATAAAGAATAAATTAGTTGGACTTAAGCACGTTGTGTCCTTTCTAAATATAACTGAACTATAATTCATGTCCATTTTTAATTCTGTGGTAGTTGGATAGTATAGAGGGCAAGGTAGAAAGATTCTTTTTGTTCCATATTATTACCTCCTCCATAGATTAACTTTTTTAGATTCTAAAGAAGGTGGAGGTGGGGTGAGAAATGTGTTCCAAACTTACACAAAATATTCATGCATAACAAATAATATACAGAGAATTGCTTTGAATTTATAGTATCTCTCTAGCCAAGAGCTCAAGTACCTTTTAAATTCACAATATCCTCTTCTCATGTCTAAGTGGGATGGAAATTGGCAAAGTTTATTTCATTCACAGAAGAAAAGAAGCCATGGAGAGGAGAAGGAATATGTCCTTAGGTCAATTAAAATATGTTCAAGGAGCTAGGGATAATAACAGTTTTCAACACAGATAGCTTAGAAGTTTTACTTTTACTGTTCTTACAAAGAAGCTGACACCTGGAGCTAAGAGATGACAAGTAAGACCATTTCCAACTTCTACCCAAATTCATATTCATAACAGAGAGTAAAAAAAATTAGAGGAATGACAATGCTTTCCCCTTTCACCTCATATAATGCTGATAGTTTACGACAAGAGCAATTCCATTCGACAGGCTCAAAATGGGTTCATTCGCTACCCTGCAAAGCAAAAAAAAAGCTAAGCAAGATCTTAAAGATTCTAAAATCAACCTTTGCCTGATAAATTTTGGCCCATGGCCCATTACCACCTAGAGATTATTGGAATTCAGAAACCTATTAACCAAGGAAAAAAATGGCAATATTTAACTTCACCCATTCTAGTGAAAGTGAATGACAAAAGGTTTAAATTAATCTACTTACTCATTAAAAGCTAATATAGAATAAGGAAGTGTGAAGTGTCAGAAAATTAGTTTCAAGTGGTTTTGGATCAAGAAATTAAACTGTGTCCCTACTGGAAATAAGGCAAAAATCATTGAGAAAAATTACAAAGCCATGGCATCATCTTGAGCCAGGACTTACCCACAGATCTCCATGGATAGGACTCCATTCACTTTTACAGTGAAATTAAGCCTGATCTGCAAGACAATTAATGGGGTGTGAGATTTAACATAAGAAAGACAGAGATTAAAAATTTTCATACCCAATTCCTAAAGGAAAAGATACTCTTTATCACCTTCCTTATATGTATATAACACTTGGCTTATATTCAAATTCTGAATCTTAAATATACTGAAACCTGCACTACAATCCTAGTGTTCACAAATTATCAGGAAATTCTGCCCCTTCGTCCTCTACTGTTCTCCTAACCTACCCTATTTCTTCTGTTATAAAAGGATTATCACTTTTTCTCTCTCTTCTTTCCATTATTCCCAAACATGGAACATTTCAAGTTTTTTCCTTCACTTTTTCTTTCCCTAATTCCATCTGACTTTTATGTCTTCCCTCTAATTTCCAACATTGTCCCACATTATTTTCCACCTTCAACCCACAGTCTTCTTTCTATATAACAAAATGGGTAACAATGGACTTTTGAGCCAGACTGTCTGATTCCAAATCTTGGCTGTTATTTAACCTCTGTGCTATAGTTTTCAGCTGTAAAATGGGGATGGTGAGGATAAAATCTTCATTACAAAGAGTGCTATGAGAGTTAAGGGTATAAATGCATGGAGAGAGTTCAGAATAGTGACTGGGAAACAATCACCGAACACTGATGAAGATAAAAGGGGAAACTGTATAGCATACTTAACTATGTTCATCCTTATAAGGATAACTGATCTAGAAAAAAGTAATAAAAACTTAGCTCTCCACAGTTCTATTTTACAAAAAGTTTCTTATTTGTCCTTACAGTCCCTTTAGAAAAGAAGGAGGTAATTAGCAAGGTTAATAAACAAGTTTAAGAGAAAAATGAAGCAGAGGAGGGAAAAGAAGCATCCAAGGTAATATAATAAAACGCTAAGAGAGTGAAAGTAAAAACCCAAAAGAAATTTCTCTCTAGATCCAGAGTCCAAAAGCTCCCTAGGGACACAGAAACCAAATCAATTTTAATGATCGTCACCGAAAAAGAACCTTCCATGTCCTACAATATAGAAATGTCCTGAAAACAAATTACTTAAACAAAAGAAGCATTACTATGCAGAACAGCTCACCTTAGGATGCACTATGATGATTTTGTGTAAAAAATTCTTTATAACCAGACAATCTGTCATCAGAGTTCCAGGCTTCTCATCAACCTGCAACAAGATAACAAAAATACCCACACACACATACACAAATTCAAGAGCACAAATGAATCAAAGTATGGTATTGTTTCCTATAAAAGTAACTCAGTAATCTCAGAAAACTTTGGGGTATCCAAGGAGAAATATCTTTGGGTTTAAGAATTGGACACAAAGAAGAATCTAAGTAGCCATCACTTCTTGAATTAGAGTGCTATTTCATGGAACTTCAGGAGACACTTGAATAAAGATCAAAGTAAAATGAACAACCTCAAAACCATTTGTTGGAACAGATTTTTAAAAAGTAATTCAGGCTATAGCTGAGAACACTAACTCTATCTTACTCACTATACTAATGTGTTTGGAAGAAACAATACATTCTATATTAAGACCCTCAGTGGTCCCAAAGGAGCACACACTAAAAGGAACCTTAAGTTTTAACATCGACCTATTAATTTAGGCATTTTAATAATGAAAAAGCTATAAAGAAGAAGCTTAAAAGTCAGAATACCGGCATCTAGTACTAGCTCTGTAAAAATAGAGTCACCAGGAAAAGAAAATTCACATTTCTCTGGACCTCATTTCCTAATCTACAAAACAGGGGTAAACCCTACATTTTGTCCTTCACAGAACTGTTTAAGGATCAAATAATGTGAAAATATATATTATACATAGTAACCCTACCATGTGGCAAGCATTGTGCAGGTGCTCTATATACGTTACTTTACGACACCCCTGGAATGTAGATATTACTATCCCTTTTTTGTGTATAAAGAAAAATAAGGCTTAGAGAAGTTAACTAACTTGCCTAAGTTCTCTCAGCTGTTTAGTGGCAGATCCATAATTTGACCCTAACTCTATCTAATGCCAATTTTCTATGCTGTTTCTACTACACCATTATACCTCCCTAAAAAAAAGTAATACTTACAATCTAATGAGGGTAAAGGTTCCTAAAAACAAAGTTAAAAAGAGTTTCCTAGAAAAACTGAGATGGTCCAGGAGAATGAGAAGAGTGAGTTTACTAAACGCAGCCAGAAATCAGTTAAGTTTTTATTGGTGGTTGAGCGAATATAGGGCTGTGTGCTGGGTATAGGTTAAAGAAAATAAATGGCCTCAAACCTCAAAGGCTCATAACCCAATAAAGAAGAAATATGTAAATATCTAAAAAATAATAGTAAACCATTAATAACACTTTTTAAAAGTACACTTAAAAAGAGGTCAAGAACTGTGCAATGGGTGGGGATTACTAGAAAATTATTAGATAAAAATTATTAGAAAATAGGTAAAGAGTAGGAGAAAATTACCAAAATATGTCTAGGATTATTCATGAATGCAGAGTGGTAATTAAATAGTAACTGCAGCATGCATATCAGTCACATGTCTCATTAAAAATTTTTTAGAATAGGGGCGGGCCACGGTGGCTCAGCTCGCCTGCCATGCCCGAGACCTGTGTTCAATTCTCGGTGCCTGGCCATGCAAAAAAAAAAAAAAAAAAAAAAATTTAGAATAAAACATTTGAATAGTAGAAAAGCAACGATTGTTTCTTAAAAGCATTTTCTATACTTAACACTTCCAAAACAACTTCTTGGAACAGTTTCAAACCTCTGTAAACTTGGTAATAATAGGGTATATCATAGAAAAGGGCTAATTATATCTAACAGTAAGGCAACCAAATGAATGAAAATTCCTTGAGCAGCTACCAGGGAGTCTACAATTAATAATGATGATAGCTACCATTTACTGACCACCTGCTTTATGTCAAGCAGATTATATGCATTAGCTTATGTAAAGCTCATACCAACCTTGCAAGTAAGAAAAGTCCCATTTTATAGATGAAGATAATGAGTCCAAACAGGCTAATTAATTTGTTCAAGTTCATGCACAGCTATTTAAGTGGCAAAACTTGGATTCCAACCTAGATTTGACTAACTCCAAAGCCCACATGCCACTATGCAATGCTACTTATCCACGAATGTTTATTTTGTGAACATATAGTGATTTGGATGGGGTAATATATAACCTAGGATTATTTTTATGGAGCCTGACAGGAAATGCTTATTGATGTCTACTAAACATATTTATTTGCTGACTCAAAAACACTTAATTAATATGTACCTAAGCCTACAGACATAAAAAAAGAGAATCCCTGAATTTGAGAGGTTTACAGTTCAGTAGAAGAGAAAGACAAATAATTTATAAGACAATATGAAAAGTTTTCTGCTTTAGATAATGAGGTGGTAAAGGAACACACAAGGACTAGCACCTAACCGAGGCTGAGGATAAAGTGACCTAATGTCAGATCAGTAGAAGACAATTAATATAAAGCAAATAAATCCTTTCAAGATCTACACATAGAATCATTTTAAGAGGAGAAAGAAAGAGAGGGAACTTCTTACGTGCTATTATGAAAAAGTAGATGCTGGTAGCAAAAATCACTATTAAATCATATGATTTCAGCCTTCACCTTGAAATACAAGTCTAATTATTTGATGTTTACAGGAAGCATTTCGCATTTATAAACATGATCCTATCAGCCATGGCCCCTGTATCACTTTCTAGAAGAAAGTGTCTACACATACACACACATCCACCTCTCCATCCACATTATCATTTAGTATTACTGTGAAAATAAATATAAACTGGATAAAATTTTCAAGAAAATCTTGTAAAATCTGACTGAAGAGGGACATGTTACCTAGCCTCACGAACTCTAAGATGCAGGACATATTATGAGCATAAACACAAAACCCAGCATCTCTCCTAATTAAGGTTTCCTCAGTCTTCCTTGGGATTAGCTCTCTTCACACGCCCAAATCAGTGGCTGGATTATTACAGCTTTTTCATGGGTGTCTCCATTCATCTGTGCTCTAAATCCGCTACTCAATCCTTCTCCCCAACTGAGGTATACATGATGAAAACTTTCACAAGCTTCCCTTTTTTTCATTCTCACTGTCTTCATCCAAGTATCTGTTACACAACTATACAGCATTAAAGACAATGAGATGTAATAGAACAAACACCTCGAGGAAATTCTTGTTCCCTTGAGGCTCATTCCTTCTGGCTATGCTATTCTACGTCTCCTCATCTCCATTACCAACATACTCCTGATCACTGAACTCGCAGTTTTCTGCTGCACTCTAAGCCTAGCCATCATCTTGGGTGACTTCTACAACCACGTAAATGACCAACCTGAGAAGCAATTTAGTTTTATACTTCTCTGACAACTTTAATTCCAATGACCATGACCTCACTCCATTTTAGCCACCTAATTCCATGGCCGTAGCTTGGAACTGTTTCATTCTAGAAACTCTAAACAGAAATGTGAAAATACATACAAAAAATTTGTTAATAATGGCTACCTTGATAGGTTGTGCTCTAAATGTTCACTTTGGTCATGCTTTGATTTTTTGCTGAGAGAAACCTTGCTTTTACAACAAGG
The DNA here is from genome assembly GCF_023851605.1 of Tamandua tetradactyla. Lineage (NCBI taxonomy): Eukaryota > Metazoa > Chordata > Mammalia > Pilosa > Myrmecophagidae > Tamandua > Tamandua tetradactyla. The sequence continues at coordinate 7,627,547 of NC_135335.1, forward strand.
AAAAAAAATAAGAGAAGCTTTATCATTGATAACAACTTCCTGTTCTTTCAGGTCTCTGACTTCCTTACACCCAGTAAATCTGTTTTTGTCCCATCAAGACCTCTAGTCATTGCCCCCTTGGCCCTTCCCACGCTACTTAGACTCAGTGTTTATCTCTACAGTACTGTAATTATTTGTTTGTCTTTTCCTTTAGATTCCAAGTTCCTTAGGATCAGTTAACATGTCTTAGGGCTCTATACCTCCAACACCTAGAACAGTGCCACTGACTAAAATAAGTTTTATAATGAATGGATGAATACTGAAAAAGCTATGAGTAAGACTTTGGTCCAAATTCTAATTCTGCCACTGACTTTCATTTGACCTTAGGAAAGTCTGTTGATTTCTCTAAATCTCAGTTTTCTCATCTGTAAAATGAGGTGAAAACTCCTATCCTACACACTTCATAGAGTTGTCAGGAGGCTTAAATAATATATATAAATGTTAGATATAAGAATTTCATTACTTGATTAGACTGGCTAAAATACATGATCTCATTTCCTAGAATTGCTTTCTTGGTTCACTGAAATCACCTTTTTATTGCTGCTTGACATTAATAGTTTCAGAGCTGACTAACCATTAACTGTTCCAGATTATTTACCTCTCACTCCCCTAAAGAAGATAAGGCACAGTCAAGAATATCTGTTGGGCCTATATTGTACTCATTACTTTCAGAAGGAGCATATATTGTTCAAATGTGGAGAAATGCCTCCCAAGTGCTCCCTGGGAGAGTGTTTAAGTATCTATTCTCTGTTTCCATTAACTCAAAGGAAGAAAAGACAAAGGATCAGAGAACTTTTAAAGGGAATGGAGAACTCAATTATCACTCTCATAATTCTTGGTTACAAAAAGAGATCTCTAAAGCAACTTATTGAATACTGTATCTAAATAGAATTTGCACTGGGAATCGATTTTTATTTTCTGTTTCAGGAGCTCTAAATTCAAATAAGGGCTTATTATTTCAGTACTTCCCAAACTTACTGCACAGTAGTTTTAAAAGTCCAGGAAGTTTTTAAATTAAAAAATTTCTAAGTCCAGGACATATGCCAGACCAATTAAATCACAATTTCTTGGAGTGGGACACAGATATCAATATTTTGGAAGCTCCCGGGTAATTTAACGTCTTTACAGGTAACTTTGGGAACCAATAAATTCATTTCAACTTGTAACTGAAAGCTTTTCTTTCCTTTTCTTAGATTTGTAGAAAAATAATAAATCATATCATTAGTAATTAATAGATCACCACAAAGCTTACTTCAAAAATGATCTGGAAGGGTGTTACCCTTGAAGTATCCTGAGAACAGCTGGCTTCCTCTGAAGTCCAAGTCAGTTTTGCAGAGAATACTCGCAGTATAAACTGTATTTCTGTGAGAGAAGAAATGGTAACAAAGTAGAACAAAAGTAGAACAAGCAGTTTGGATAAGCACCAGAGTTTTAGAATAGTTTATTAAACTGATGAACCAAGAAAACTTTTCCCTGATGAAAAGATTATCTGCAATGCATTGGCATACTGCTTTAACATTTACAATTATATTTTGGGCTTAAGATATTTAATCTCATATTTTCAGTTTTTCACATTTGCTAAATCAATTTGTATTTCCAGTTAATTTCCACAAGGTCATGCCCAATGCCAAAAATCTTCAGAGCTGATAGCTCTAGCTGAAATTCTTGTGATTTTTAAAATAAATCAATTCATTATTTAATTAACGCAACTCCAGTAAGTGAGCTAATTCAGAGCTGAAAACAGAAAAATTTCAAAATGTCTCTCTAGAGCACGTACCTAAAATAATATACTCTCTAATGAGAAGTCTTTAACAAAGCAAAGCAAACTCTTGCCAGTTTAATTTGTGAATTAACCACTTGGTGAATTTATACATGTTGACATTGAACTTTTTTCCACAAAGCATCAGTGAGTCCTGGATCATCAACAACAAAGAGAACATCAAAGTATGCATCATCCTTCTTCCTCTCCATACCCTGGCACTCATATTAGAAAGGAGAAGAACAAGTAGACCATTTTATATTTTCCCATTTTCTTATCCGCCCCCCCAAGTTAGTATAATGATGGAGAACTAAATAAGAATAAATAAAAATATATAGAAATATCTCAGCCTCTACAAATTCTACTTTGTAAATGAGGTTAATGATTTTGATATTATATAAGAATTCAACTTTAAAAACTTAATAAAAAAATATATCCTAGGCAGGCAATGGTGGTTCAGGCAGAGTTCTTGCTTGCCACGCCAGCAAGACCTGGGGTGCCTGCCCATGCAAAAAACATATATATATATATTCTAAAATACAAGTATAACATTTTCCTAAGGTATTCATACTACATATCTAATAATGCCTTAACCATTTCAAAAACGTATGTACATTATGAAGGTCAAGTTCTAGCTGTCAATTTTAATGGCTAATAGTTTTCTTGCCATTAGTGTGCTTTTCAAATCTAGTTCAGTAACAAAGCTGCAGATAACTACAGTGCAGTTTAATATGCTTGGCACTGAACCAGGATGCCTTTAGTTTTTTTGCTGTCTGATTTTCTGAACTAAGGCAAGCCCTTTTTTCTGTGCTGCAATTACGTTTCTGTGAAATAAGAAAAAAATATATTCCTGAATTCTACTTTTTTTAAAGTAGTAAAACAGTACAGAGATGGAGAAAAGAAGTGGATACGTGAGAAAAAGTTTTTAAAATAACTCTGAATTCTTCAAAAACTTTAATAATAATTTAAAAATAAATTGTGTAGTTATTTGGGAGAAAATCTATTTCAATGGACTCACTTTATATATCACCAACCACAAAAATTCCAAATGGATAGATTTAAGTGTAAAATGTGAAACAACAGAATTATATAAAAGCCTTCTTTTTCTAGATAAACTGAATATATAATGACTCTCATTTTCTCATTTAAACATATAAAATGATTTTAAAAATTTTTAACCCTAATAAACACATAGTCATGTGAGAAAGACCATCGAAATCGTTATAGACCAGAAATGGAAGGGAATTTTCCTTTCCCTCAGTAAAGAGAAAAAAAGGGAACCTACAATGGCTAGCAAGGACTAAAGATGCACATTTGGGGCCTGGACTGGGAAAAAAACATGGGGCTAATAGTATACATACAGGTTTAAGAGTAAGAGTCATACAGGCTACACATAGGAGGTCTAAGCAAGGGATCAAAACATGAGCAGTGGCCAGAGATAGGCCACCTGCCTGCCTGAGAGTCAGGTCAGAGCCAAGGGATTCTGGTAGCATTAATCTACTGCTGAACAAGGGCCTTAGAACATGTCACACAAGTGGGGATGGGATTCAGAACATGCAGTCTATTAAGATGAAAGAGCTGTATGTCCTGTCATACATGCAAAATCGAAACCAAAGATATATACCCAGCAAGGCTAGGGTTCAGCAACCCAGAGAGCCTCCTACTGGAAGATTGTCAATACAAGATATGTTCAGGCTGAATAGACCATGAACGATTAGCTCTTAACTAAGAATTACCAAGGAACAATGATCAATACCATGAGAAACACAATAATATCAACCAACAGAATTTATGCCTGAGGGAATACAGTTACTAGAATAATCTGAAATGGATTTAAGAATAAGTACTGTATATTTTATACCCTCAAAGAGAAAAAGAAATCATGAAACAAGAAAGCACTGTTATAAATTTAAAATAAAGCTACGGAGGGCAGGACAGCCAATTAGAAATCTTGGAAATTAAATACTGTATGAAATTAATACTCTATGGATGGGTAGATTAGATACAAAGAATAAATTTAAAAGAAAATGTAGTACATGAGTGTTCATTGCAACATTTTCCAAAACAGTCCCTCAAAAAAGTGGAAACAACCCAAATGTCCAACAACTGATGAATGGGTAAACAAAATGTTATAAAGTCATATAATAGAATATTATTCAGACATAAAAAGAAATGAACTAATGCTACAAGTATGAACCCTGAAAACAATATGTTTAGTGAAAGAAGCCAGGCACAAAAATTCATGTTGCAGGATTCCATATATGTGAAATATCTAGAATAAGAAAACTATCATAGAGATAGAAAATAAGGGCTCAGGAGAGGGTAAAATTGGAGTGATTGTTAATGGGTGTGGGTCTTTTTTTAGAGGACGTTAAAATATTCTAGAATTAATGGTTATAGTTGCAGAATCCTGTGGTTGCAAATATACCAAACCCACTAAATTGTACACTTTTAAATGGTGAGTTTTATGGTTTATGAATTATATCTCAATAAAAAAGGTATAGACATTAAGAATAGATCAAGAAGAAATAATTACTGGGAATTTTATAAAACTAAGAAAAACTTAAGCACTATTCGAACAAGCCTACCAAGTGCCAAGCAGGATAAATTTCCAACAAAACAAAACAAAAACACCCACAGCTAAAAACACCACAATGAAACTCAATAATACAGATAAGGAGAAAACCCCAAACAGTACAAAAGAAAATAAAATTAGCCAAGATACATGAAGTAAATTTCTTATCAGCAATGCTGAATGGCAGAAGATATTCAAGTACTGTTTTCAAAGATTTGAAGAAAATTAACTTTAAACCTAGACTTTTAAGATAGTCAGCCTACCATTAAAGTATGAAAAGTGTTCACCATCTCAAGCTGTTGATGAAAAAACTACTAAATAACCACTACAGTCATTAAAAATGACTATATATTTGCATTTTTTTGCTGAGATAGTGTGTGGATATGGGGAAAAGAATGAGAGATCATCAACATTAAATTACCTCTTCATATAGCTCCTCAATTGTTAAAGATAAATAAGACGGAAAATTTTCAAACAAGGCAATGTGAACACACATCAAAACCACACACTGGGATGTCTTCTTACAGTCATGATGGAATAACTGGTACAAATTGAGTTCTCCCACCAAAAATTACTGTAAATCAAATATATGAGGCAATTGCTTTCAGGCATTGGACAATAGATAACACAGGACTGCCATTCTTGAGAGACCCAAAACTCATGAGGTGAGCCCAGTGATTGACCTTACTGTCTACTGGTAAAATTTCCTGTCCACAGAGCAGGGACCTGGAGCCCAAACAGAGCACAGTGGTCTCACTGACCTTAGAGGCAGTGAACAGAGTTCAGAGCTGGACTCTGAAATTCGCAGAGCAGAGCTCTAAAGAGGAGAGAGCTTGTAAAGGGGAGCACCATGAGCCCTTGGCCAAGGGCTGGACTATGCATACATGGGTTGAGACAACATAAGGTTTCCAAGAGAGTAGTTCTAATGAGTTGTGAATGGAATAAAGATATTAGAGGTCAAATTGTACTGGAAATATTGGCATTCCGCCCAGCCAGAATGGAAAGAACTTGTTAAAACTGCTGGTATCCAACTAAGAAACCAGAAAGATCATGACTTAGTAATAAATAACATACCCCAGATTAAGGTCTATTCTAGGCTCACCCTAAGAAGCCTAAAACCAAGCTGTAACAAGATCTACAGAGGAAACAGTGTTTGTAGGATGAGTGATATCACATTAGAATGGCTTGGAAAATGTCCTGGATTCCCAGCCATCTGCACTTTAAAAAGTATAAAAATAAGGCTGAATAAGTTGAAAGTGATTAGTCTGCTAGAACTGCCTGCTAGAATTACAAAAATATATCTGCAGAGATAGGTAACAGAATTCAGATTATTAAAAATGTCCAATATAAAATAAAAATTTACTAGACATGCAAAGAAACAGGAAAATGTAACTTAAGAGTCAAGAAAAAAAGTAGTCAAGAGAAACAAATTCTGACATGGTACATATGTTAGATTTAGGAAAGACTTTAGAATTTCTATTATGAATATATTTAAATATTTAAAAGAAAAGGTCAATTTAATGAATGATCTGATAGGGAACATCAGCAGAGACACCAACACTATGAAAAAGAGCCAAAAGTAATTCCATAATTGAGACGTTTGATAACTGAAATGAATTCACTAGATAGGCTTGACAGCAAAAAGAGATGACAAAAGATTCAGTGAAATTATTAAAGACAAACACCAAAAATAATCCAATCTGAAGAGCAGACAGGAAAAAAGGGCTGATGAAAAATGAAAAGAATGGTACCTATATGACAATATCAACCAGTCTAAACTATGGGAGTCCCAAAAGGAGAAGAAAGCAAGAATAGGGCATAAAAGAAGATGAAGAAATCATGGACAAAATTTTCCAAAATTTGATGAAAAATATTAAGATTTGAGAAATTCAATAAAGCTCAAGGAGGATAAATGCAAAGAAAAACACACCTATGCACATAATGGTCAAAGTGATAAAAACCAAATTTCAAAGAGAAAATCTTGAAAAGAGCAGGACAGAAAGCACACATTTCACACAAAAGAACTAAAATATGAATTACAGATCTGTATTACAAGGAATTCTAAAGGATGTTCTTCAGCCTAAAGATTGAAACTCAGATAAAGAGTAAGAAATTAAGAGCACCAGAAAAAGTAAATAAGGAGATAAATGTAAAATACTATTTTTTCCTTCTCATGTTTTCTTAACAGACAACTAATAATTTGAAGCCAAAACAGTAATATTATAAGACAGGGATTATAATGTCTAAAAATACTCAAAACTGAGCAAAAACTAAAAAAAACCAATAACTATTTTTAAATTATAAACCAAAAAACAAAATAAATATTCATGAGTACATTCTGACCTAAGTAAATGACTGAATAAATAGGGAAAGAAGGGATAATCTTCCTTAAAGAATGAGCACATAGAAAAATCATGAGAATGGCATCATAAAAACTGCGATAGGTAAGCTCTACCAATGTATGCTAAAATTAGTGGGTGAAAAATGAAAGAGAAACAGGAGATTTGCATAGTCTCAAATACCTCCCCTAAATATTTATAAATTACAAAGGGAAAAGTTGTAATTATACGGTGAAGAAACCTGGCAGATACTACCTTACTTATGCCATCAAGGTTAATGGTAGCGATAAGAAGACATATCAACATCATGCATCTCCCCAAGTTGATAGACTAAGAAGGGTACATAACCTCTTTGGTATTCATCCCCACAAATGAGTTACTTCAATCTAATGTGAGAAAACATCAAATAAGCTCAAATTGAAGGATATTCTATAAAATGCCTGAATGGTAATATTCAAAAGTGTCAAGATCATGAAAGAAAATGAAGACTGAGGAGAGATCACAGATTAAAAAAGATTAAGACGACATGAAAACTAAATGCAAAGTGAGATCCTGGATTGGATCCAGGAACATAAAAGGAACATTAAGCATTTCCATGAGAGAGAAAAGCTAAGGACTGCCAGTCTGCCAGAAGACAGTGACCCACGGAGGAAGCAAATTTCTGGCCTATGAATCCACACAGAAAATGAACAGAGTTTGAGTGATTTACTGAAGATAGCACAGCTAATAAGCAGTAGAGGCTAGACCTGGCATTGATGAAAAGTTTCAGTGGAGAAAAAGGAGATAACATCGATACCATAGTGGAACAATAAGTGAGAAAAATCCAGTCCTGGTATGATCCTGGGCAGGAGAGATACCTACCTACCCTAGACTACCTGTCTCCCTCTCTGCATAAGTGAGAAATAAACTTTTATCTTACATGCAAAAAAAAAAAAGAGTTCATTTGTGGAAAACCGGTAGTTTAATTAACAGTATTTTACCAATGTTAATTTCTTAGTTTTGATCTTTATATTTTAGTTATTTAAAATATTAACTGTGGAGGAAGTTGGGTAAAAGGCATACAGAAACTCTACAACTGTTTTTGAAACTTTTCTGTAAGTTTAAAACTATTTTAAAATAAAATTTTAAATATTCAGCATTAAAATATTAACAAAAAAACAAATTAAGAGAATAATTGCCTATGATGACACGAAAGTTTTATATATGTACTATAAAGGGATAGTCCTCTGTATCAATTTTTTTCTAAATAAAAATGGAAACACATATACATAAGAAGATAATTCATAAAGATATATACCAAGGTATTCAAAGTAAGGTTGTCTTTGGGTGATCAGGATTGTAAATGTTTACCCTTTCTTTTTTTCACTTTTTAAATTAGAGAAGTTTTTAAATTAGCCCCTGCACTGGTTTGAAAGGATTTAAGCACCCCAGAAAAGCCACGCCTTAACCCTAATCCAATCTTATGTGAGTAGCCCTTTCTTTTAAACCCTATTCAGTACTGTATGCTGGAAGCCTGATTAGAGTCTCTCCACAGAGATGTGACTCACCCAATTGTGGGTATTAACTTCTTTTTTTTTTTTTGGTATTAACTTTTGAATAGAGGAAGATGTGACTCCAACCATTCCAGTGGGTTTTGATTAGTTTACTGGAATTTTTTAGAAGAGGAAGCATTTTGGAGAAAGTCCCTTTAGAACGACGAGATCCACGAGAGATGAGAGAGCCTATGCAGCCAGAGACCTTTGGAGATGAACGCCCCTAGGGGAGCTTCAGGAAACAAGAAGCCTGGAGAGAAAGCTAGCAGACATCACCATTTTTGCCTTGACCTTTCCAGTTGAGAGAGAAACCCTGAAATTCATCGGCCTTTCCTGAGTAAAGGTGACCTCTTGTTGGTGCCTTAATTTGGACATTATGAAAATGGACTTGCCTTAATTTCGACTTTTCCACGGCCTTAGAACTATAAGCTAGCAACTTATTAAATTCCTCTTTTTAAAAGTCATTTGCTTTCTGGTATATTGCATTCCGACAGCTAGCAAACTAAAACAGCCCCCTATTGTTGACACTTTGTAGTACTGTTATACCTTTGTTACAAGTGATGAAAGACTTTTAAAATTGTACTATTAACTACAGCCCATAGTTTACATTAGGAGTACTTTTTCCCAATATACCACTCTATTATTAACACCTCATATAAGAGTGGCGGATTTGTTATAATCCATGATAGAACATTTTTATACCTATACTATTAACTATAGTCAATCATTTACAATAAGGGTCAATGTGTTATACAGTCCTATTTTTTATCTTTTACTTTTTAGTCTAGGAATATATATACAACTTTTCCCTTTAACCACATTCATATATGTAATTCAATGCTATTAATTACATTTGTAATTATGTGCTACCATCACCACCAATCATTTCTAAACCTTTACAATCAACCTAAATAGAAATTCTGTACAAATTAGGCATCAGCTCTCATTCTCTATTCCCAATCCCTGGTTTATTATAATTTGCTCATATCAGTGCGATCACACAATATTATTCCTTCTGTATCTGGCTTATTTCATTCAGTATAATGTCTATAATGTTCACCCATGTTCTTACATGTTGTATTAGTTAGGGTTCTCTAGAGAAACAGAATCAACAGCAAACACTCGCAAACGTAAAATCTATAAAAGTATTTCACGTGACCATGGGAATGCAGAGTCCAAAATTCGCAGACCAGGCTGCAAAGCCAACAATTCTGATGGAGGGTCTGGACAAACTCCACAAGACAGGCTTGCCAGCTGAAGCAGGAAAAGAGTCTGTCTCTTCTGAATCTTCCTTAAAATCCTTCCAGTGATTAGACTGAGCATTACTCATTGCAGAAGACACTCCCCTTGGCTGATTACAAATAGAATCAGCTGTGGATGCAAGCTGACATGATCATGATTTAATTCTATGAAATGTCCTCATTGCAACAGACAGGCCAGCACTTGACCAATCACACAAACAGGTACCACCACTTGGTCGAATTGACACAACTAGCAAACAGGTACCACCACTTGGCCAACCTGACCATGACACATGTATAAGACTTTGTTCCTTTTTATGGCTGAATAATATTCAATTTATGTATATACCACATTTTGTTTATCCAAGCATTTGCCGATGGATACTTGGGTTGCTTCCATCTTTGGGCAATTGTGAATAATGCTGTTAAGAACAATGGTGTGGTCTGGGCCAAGATGGTGGCTTAGCAATGTGCGTGTTTTAGTTTGTCGGTAAGAATAACTACTAAATAACCAGAAACGGCACAGAACAGCTCCTGGGGCCACGTCAGTGACTGGACACACAGCATACCCCAGTCTGGACCAGCTGGACCGGCTGAGAGCTTCGCCACCATGAGTTTCCCAAGCCATGGTGGTCGGTGCCCCTCCCCCACAGGCTGCTTCCCAGAGGGGAAAGGAAAGAGGCTTTACCAGCAGCAGGGGCTGAGCCCAACCAAAGGCCAACTGTGGAATTAATTAACAAATTCTGATGACTAAAAATAGGCCCCCAGCTCAGATGAACCTGGTCAAAGCAGAGTTCACTCATTTTTCCCAGACACCAGGGCTTGGTCATTTGAAGCCATTAAAACCAGCCTACAACCTCTCCTCTGTCTCCATCATGCCCCCAGAAGGAAGAGTCTGCCAAAGTTAAGGGTACCGCATCATCTTATGCTGGTGGGACCTGCAGGCAGACAAGCGCCACACACTGGGCAGGATAAGAAAAACAGAGTCCAGAGATTTCACAGGGAAGTCTTTCAACCTGCTGGGTCTCACCTTCAGGGAAAACTGATACAGGAGACTCTCTCCTCCTGATAGGAGGCCAGTTTGGTCTGGGAAAATCTGGCTGGGGTCTATAATACCTACGTAGACCCTCCTAGGGTGGGGGGGGGTGGGAGGAAGGCACCATACAAGCAGGACAAGAAACAAGAAAACAAGAACTGAAAAATTCTCCTCTGTTAAACAAAACCTAAGCTAGAGGTGCAGAAAAAGCTGAACTGAATGTCAAAGAACAGATACACAGCAAATTCATCCAGCAAGAAAGCCCTAGGTAAAAGAAGTGAAAGCAATCTCCAGAATAAACTAATTAAGGTAATTAAATGCCTAGATGCCAGCAAAAAATAACAAATCACACTAGGAAAATTGAAGATATGGCCCAGTCAAAGGAACAAACCAACAATTCAAATGAGATACAGGGGCTGAAACAATTAATTCAGAATATACAAACAGACATGGAAAACCTCATCAAAAACAAAATCAATGAATTGAAGGAGGATATAAAGAAGGTAAGGAATGAACAAAAAGGAGAAATCAAAAGTCTGAAAAAACAAATCACAGAACTTATGGGGATAAAAAGCACAGTAGAAGAGATGAAAAAAACAATGGAAACCTACAATGGTAGATTTTGAGAGACAGAAGTTAGGATTAGTGAACTGAAGGATGGAACATCTGAAATCTGACAAGAAAAAGAAAATAAAGGGAAAAGAATGGAAAAATATGAGCAGGGACTCAGGGAACTGAATGACAACATGAAGCACATGAATATACATATTGTGGGTGTCCCAGAAGGAGAAGAGAAGGGAAAAGGAGGAGAAAAACTAATGGAGGAAATTATCACTGAAAATTTCCCAACTCTTATGAAAGACTTAAAATTACAGATCCAAGAAGTGCAGCGTACCCCAAAGAGAATAGATCCAAATAGATGTACTCCAAGACACTTACTAATCAGAATGTCAGAGGCCAAAGAGAAAGAGAGAATCTTGAAAGCAGCAAGAGAAAAGCAATCCATCACATACAAGGGGAGCCCAATAAGACTATGTGTAGATTTCTCAGCACAAACCATGGAAGCGAGAAGACAATGGGATGATATATTTAAATTATTAAAAGAGAAAAACTGCCAACCAAGAATCCTATACCCAGCAAAATTGTCCTTCAAAAATGAGGGAGAAATTAAAACATTTTCAGACAAAAAAATCACTGAGAGAATTTGTGACCAAGAGACCGGCTCTGCAAGAAATACTACAGGGAGCACCAGAGACAGATAAGAAAAGACTGGAGAGAGAGGTGTGGAGAAGAGTGTAGAAAGGAGGACTATGAGTAAAGGTAAAAAGAAGGAAAATTAGATATGACACATAAAATCCAAAAGGGAAAATGGTAGAAGAAAGTACTACCCATACAGTAATAACACTAAATGTGGATGGATTAAGCTCCCCAATCAAAAGACACAGACAGGCAGAATGGATTAAAAAACAGGACCCATCTATATGCTGTCTACAGGAAACACATCTTAGACCCAAAGATAAACATAGGTTGAAAGTGAAAGGTTGGGAAAAGATATTTCATGCAAATCACAATCAGAAAAGAGCAGGAGTAGCTATACTAATATCCAACAAATTAGACTTCAAATGTAAAACAGTTAAAAGAGACAAAGAAGGATACTATGTATTAATAAAAGGAACAATTCAGCACAAAGACATAACAATCATAAATATTTATGCACCAAGCCAGAATGCTCCAAAATACATGAGGCAAACACTGAAAAGAGAAATAGACACATCTACCATAATAGTTGGAGACTTCAATTCCCCACTCTCATCAATGGACAGAACATCTAAACAGAGGATCAATAAAGAAACAGAGAATTTGAATAATACAATAAACAAACTAGACTTATCAGACAGTTACAGAACATTACACCCCACAACAGCACAATACATCTTTTTTTCAAGCACTCATGGATCATTCCCAAAGACAGACCATATGCTGGGTCACAAAGCAACTCTCAATAAATTTAAAAAGATTGAAATCATACAAAACACTTTCTCAGATCATAAAGGAATGAAGTTGGAAATCAATAATAGGCAGAGTGCCAGAAAACTCACAAATATGTGGAAGCTCAACAACACACTCTTAAACAACCAGTGGGTCAAGGAAGAAATTACAAGAGAAATCAGTAAATATCTCGAGGCAAATGAAAATGAAAATACAACATACCAAAACTTATGGGACACAGCAAAGGCAGTGCTAAGAGGGAAATTTATTGCCCTAAATACCTATATCAAAAAAGAAGATAGGGCCAAAATCGAGGAATTAACTGTCCACTTGGAAGAATTAGAGAAAGAACAGCAAACTAACCCCAAAGCAAGCACAAGGAATGAAATAACAAAGATTAGAGCAGAAATAAAGGAAATTGAGAACATGAAAACAATTGAGAAAATCAACAAAACCAGAAGCTGGTTTTATGAGAAAATCAATAAGATTGATGGACCCTTAGCAAGATTGACAAAAAGAAGAAGAGAGAGGATGCAAATAAATAAGATCAGAAATGGAAGAGGAGACATAACCACTGACCCCACAGAAATAAAGGAAGTAATTACAGGATACTATGAACAACTCTTTGCTAATAAACTAGACAATGTAGATGAAATGGACAACTTCCTAGAATGGCATGAACAACCAACTTTGACTCGAGAAGAAGCAGACGACCTCAACAAACCAATCACAAGTAAAGAAATTGAATCAGTCATTAATAAGCTCCCCAAAAAGAAAAGTCCAGGACCAGATGGCTTCACATGTGAATTCTACCAAACAATCCAGGAAGAATTAGTATCAATCCTGCTGAAACTCTTCAAAAAAATTGAAGAGGAGGGAAAGCTACCTAATTCATTCTATGAAACCAACATCACCCTCATACCAAAGCCAGACAAAGATATTACAAAAAAAGAAAACTACAGGCCAATATCTCTAATGAATATAAATGCAAAAGTCCTCAACAAAATCTTGCAAATCAAATCCAGCAACATATTAAAAGAATTATGCACCATGATCAAGTAGGATTCATCCCAGGTATGCAAGGATGGTTCAACATAAGAAAATCAATTAATGTAATATACCATATCAACAAATCAAAGCAGAAAAACGACATGATCATCTTGATTGATGCAGAAAAGGCATTTGACAAAATTCAATATCCTTTCCTGTTGAAAACGCTTCAAAGGATAGGAATAGAAGGGAACTTCCTTAAAATGATACAGGGAATATACGAAAAACCCACAGCTAATATCCTCAATGGGGAAAAAAAGAAAAATTTCCCCCTAAGATCAGGTACAAGACAAGGATATCCACTATCACCTCTGTTATTCAACATTGTGTTGGAAGTTCTAGCCAGAGCAATTAGACAAGAAAAAGAAATGCAGGGCATCAAAATTGGAAAGGAAGAAGTAAAACTTTCACTGTTTCCAGATGATTATACTATATGCTGAAAATCCCAAATATCCACAGCAAAACTACTAGAGCTAATAAATGAGTACAGCAAAGTGGCAGGTAACAAGTGCAACACTCAAAAGTCTGTACTGTTTCAATACACTAGTAATGAACAATTTGAGGGGGAAATCAAGAAACGAATTCCATTTACAATTGCAACTAAAAGAATAAAATATTTAGGAATACATTTCACTAAAGAGACAAAAGACCTACACAAAGAAAATTACAAGAAATTGTTAAAAGAAATCACAGAAGATCTAAATAGATGGAAGGGCATACCGTGTTCATGGATTGGAAGACTAAATATAGTTAAGATGTCAATTCTACCTAAATTGATTTACAGATTCAATGCAATACCAATCAAACTCCCAACAACTTACTTTTCAGAAAATGAAAAACCAATAACCGAATTTATCTAGAAGGGCAGGGTGTTCTGAATAGCTAAAAGTATCCTGAGGAAAAAAAAAATGAAGTTGAAGGTCTCACGCTACCTGTCTTGAAGGCATCTGATGAAGCTACAGTGGTCAAAACAGCATAGTACTGGTATAAAGATTGATATATTGACCAAAGGAATAGAATAGAGTGTTCAGATATGGACCCTTTCATCTATGGACAATTGATATTTGATAAGGTAGTCAAGCCAACTCATTTGGGACAGAACAGTCTCTTCAATAAATGGTGCCTAGAGAACTGGATATCCATATGCAAAAGAATGAAAGAAGACCCATATCTCACACCCTATACAAAAGTTAACTCAAAATGGATCAAAGACATAAACATTAGGTCTAAGACCATAAAACTGTTAGAAGAAAATGTAGGGAAATATCTTATAAATCTTATACTTGGAGGTGGTTTTATAAACCTTACACCCAAAGCAAGAGCACTGAAGAAATAAATAAATGCATAAATGGGAACTCCTCAAAATTAAACACTTTTGCCCATCAAAGAACTTCATCAAGAAAGAAAAAAGACAGCCTTCACAATGGGAGACAGTATTTGGAAATGACATATCAGATAAAGGTCTAGTATCCAGAATTTATAAAGAGATTGTTCAACTCAACAACAAAAAGACAGCCAATCCAATTACAAAATGGGAAAAAGACTTGAACAGACACTTCTCAGAAGAGGAAATTCAAATGGCCAAAATGCACATGAAGACATGCTCAACTTCCCTAGCCATTAGAGAAATGCAAATCAAAACCACAATGAGATATCATCTCACACCCACCAGAATGGCCATTATCAACAAAACAGAAAATGACAAGTGCTGGAGAGGATGTGGAGAAAGAGGCACACTTATCTACTGCTGGTGGGAATGTCAAATGGTGCAACCACTGTGGAAGGCAGTTTGGCAGTTCCTCAAAAAGCTAAATATAGAATTGCCATATGATCCGGCAATAACATTGCTAGGTATCTACTCAAAGGACATAAGGGCAAGGACACAAATAGACATTTGCACACCAATGTTTATAGCAGCATTATTTACAATTACAAAGAGATGGAAACAGCCAAAATGTACATCAACAGACGAGTGGCTAAACAAACTCTGGTATGTACATACGATGGAATATGATGCAGCTGTAAGACAGAATAAAGTTATGAAGTATGTAACAACATGGATGGACCTTGAGAACATTATGCTGAGTGAGATTAGCCAAAAACAAAAGGACAAATACTGTATGGTCTCACTGATATGAACTGACATTAGTGAATAAATTTGGAATATTTCGTTGGTAACAGAGACCATCAGGAGATAGAAATAGGGTAAGATATTGGGTAATGGGAGCTGAAGGGATACAGACTGTGCAACAGGACTGAATATAAAAACTCAGAAATGGACAGTGCAATACTATCTAACTGTAATAGAATTATGTTAAAACACTGAATGAAGCTGAATGTGAGAATGATAGAGGGAGGAGGGCTGGGAGCATAAATGAAATCAGAAAGAAAGATAGACGATAAAGGTTGAGATGGTATAATCTAGGAATGCCTAGAGTGTATAATAATAGCGACTAAATGTACAAATTTTAAAAATGTCTTTGCATGAGGAAGAACAAAGGAATGTCATTACTGCAGGGTGCTGAAAATAGATGGCAATTAATATTTTAAAATTTCAACTTATGTGTGAGACTAAAGCAAAAAATGTTTATTTGGTACAAAATTTATATTTTGACTAGTACATTTCCTAATATAACTTATGTAGATAGCTTGATTGAATACCATAAGTACTTGGAACCTTGGGTAGGACATGAGATTTTGTCGGTTTGCCCAGAGTGATGCCCCGATTTAATCCCAGAGTGATTTGATCAGTGAGTGGGAAAGTATTTGCAAAGTGAGAAAAGTATTTAAATGGTGAGAAAGGGGAAAATTCAATTTCCCCAAGTTGAATTGTTGATATTCTCACAAGCAGTGTGGACAACCAAAGCTATAGGCTGAGCCCCCCAGTCTTGGGGTTTGTTCATATGAACAAAGGATAGGTTAAGCCTACTTAAAATTAGGCCTAAGAGTCCTCCCAAGAGAACCTCTTTTGTTGCTCAGATGTGGCCTCTCTCTCCAGCCAACACAACAAGCAATCTCACCACCCTCCCCCTGTCTACGTGGGACATGACTCCCAGGGGTGTGGACCTTCCTGGCAACATGGGACAGAAATCCTAGAATGAACTGAGACTCAGCATCAAGAGATTGAGAAAACCCCTAGAATGAGCTGAGACTCAGTATCAAGGGATTGAGAAAACCTTCTCGACCAAAAGGGGGAAGAGTGAAATGAGACAAAGTGTCAATGGCTGAGAGATTCCAAACAGAGTTGAGAAGTTATCCTGAAGGTTATTCTTATGCATTAAGGAGATATCATTTGTTATTCAAGATGTAATGGAGAGGCTGGAGGGAACTGCCTGAAAATGTAGAGCTGTGTTCCAGTAGCCATGTGTGCTGGTTTGAAAGGAAGTATGCCCCCTAAGAAAAGCCATGTTTTAATATAAATCTCATTTCATAAAGGTAGAATAATCTCTATTCAATACTGTATGTTTGAAACTGTAATGAGATTTTCTCCCTGGATGATGTGATTTAGTCAAGAGAGGTTGTTAAACTGGATTAGGGGATGACATGTCTCCACCCATTTGAGTGGGTCTTGATTAGTTTCTGAAGTCCTATAAAAGGAGAATGAGAGATTCAGAGAGACTCAGAGAGAGCAACACTACAAAGCAGAGAGTCCACCAGTCAGCGACCTTTGGAGATGAAGAAGGAAGACGCCTCCCGGGGAGCTTCATGAAATAGGAAGCCAGGAGACAAAGCTAGCAGATGATGCCGTATTCGCCATGTGCCCTTCCAGCCAAGAGAGAAGCCCTGACTGTGTTTGCCATGTGCCATCTCACTTGAGAGAGAAACCCTGAACTTCATCGGCCTTCTTGAACCAAGGTATCTTTTCCCTGGATGCCTTTGATTAGACATTTCTATAGACTTGTTTTAATTGGGACATTTTCTCGGCCTTAGAACTGTAAATGAGCAATTTATTAAATTCCCCTTTTGAAAAGCCATTTCATTTCTGGTATATTGCATTCTGGCAGCTAGCAAACTAGAACACCATGTTTCTTGAAGATGATTGTATAATGATATAGCTTTCACAATGTGACTGTGTGATTGTGAAAACCTTGTGTCTGATGCTCCCTTTATCTAACTTATCAGCAGACGTGGAACATACAGAATAAAAATAAATAATAGGGGGAACAAATGTTAACATAAATTTAGTTTGAAATGCTAGTGACCAATGAAAGAGAGAGGTAAGGGGTATGATATCTATAAAATTTTTTTCTGTTTTCTTTTTATTTCTTTTTCTGCATGTTCCAAGAAATGATCATGATGATGAATATGCAACTATGTGATGATATTGTGAATTACTGATTATATATATGTAGAATGGCATGATCAAAAGTTAAGAATGTTTTTGTTTCCTTGGTGTTTTTTGGTATTATTTTAAAAAATTTAAAAATTAAAAGAAAAGAACAATGGTGTGGGAGGAGGAGCCAAGATGGTGGCTTAGTGAGGTCTGGGATTTAGTTCATCCTCCACAGCAACGACTACATAGCCAGGAGCAGTACAGAACAACTGCTAGGACCAACATCAGTGAGTGGACACACAGTGTACACCAGTCCGGACAAGCTGGACCAGCTGTGACCTCAGCAGAAACCGTGAGTCCCCCAAGCCAATGTAGCTGGCAACCCTCCTCCACAGGCTGCTTCTCAGAAGGAAAAGGAAAGAGTCTTTACTAGTAGCAAGGGGCTGAGCTCTACCAAGCTCCAATTTGTGGAATTAATTAACAAATTCTGACTACTAACAATAGGCCCCCAAATCAGCTGAGCCTTGAATAAAAGCTGAGGTTGCTGGGTTTTGCCACGCACAGAGGGGGCAGGCCTGACAGGAAAAGAAAAAAAAAATCAGAGGTTTTTTTGGTTTGGACAGCACAAAATACTTGAAAGGTTCTGGGTCCCAAAGGAAAGGAGGGGGAACATGGGACCTGTAGATACACAGAGCAACATTCCAACTTAAGCTCTTAATTGGTAAACCCGAGGAACAAGGGTCCTACTCTGAAAAGGAGTATTTTCTCTTTTCTTTTCTGTTACTGTGTTTCTATGGCTTGACTACTCTTTAGATACAACTGTAAGTCTTCTCAGGCAGAATTAAGTTTGTCTGAGAGCTTCTCTGGAGGCCATGCCTTCCCTGGGAGAGACTGGGGCACAGCTCAGGTGGAAACCCTCCTTCAAGGAATTCAGACCCCAGGGTCTGGAAAACTGAAGCAATAAAAGCCTGCCTAAAACCTTTCCTCTGTCTCTACCATGCCCCCAGCAGGGAAAGTCTGCTGAAGTTAAAGATGCTATATCACCTTATGCTGGTGGGACCTATAGGCAGACAAGCACCACATACAGGGCAGGCAGGAAAACACAGAGTCCAGAGGCTTCACAGGAAAGTCTTTCAACCTGCTGGGTCTCACCCTCAGGGAAAACTGACACAGGTGACTCTTTCCTCCTGAGAGGAGGCCAGTTTGGTCTAGGAAAATCTGACTTGGTTCTATAATACCTAAGTAGGCCTTCCTAAGGGGCAAAAAAGGCACCATACAGGCCAGGCAAGAAACAAGAAAACAAGAACTGAAAAATTCTGATCTGTTAAACAAAACCTAATCTAGAGATCTAGAATAAGCTGAACTGAATTTCAAAGGACAGACAGACAACAAAGTCATCCAGCAAGAAAATCCTAGGTTAAAAAAGTCAAAACAATCTCCAGAATAAACTAATTCAGGAAATTAAATGTCTAGATGCCAGCAAAAAATAATGAATCATACTAGGAAAATTGAAGATATGGCCCAGTCAAAGGAACAAACCAACAATTCAAATGAGATACAAGAGTTGAAACAATTAATTCAGAATTTTCAAACAGACATGGAAAGCACATCAAAAATCAAATCAATGAATTGAGGGAGGATATAAAGAAGGCAAGGAATGAACAAAAAGAAGAAATTGAAAGTCTGAAAAAACAAATCAATAACACTATGCATAGATTTCTTAGCAGAAACCAAGGAGGTGAGAAGACAGTGGGATGATGTATTTAAAATACTAAAAGAGAAAAACTGCCAACCAAGAATTCTATATCCAGCAAAACTGTCCTTCAAAAATGAGGGGGGAATGAAAACATTTGCAGACAAAAGATCACAGAGAGAATTTGTGACCAAGAGACTGGCTCTGCAACAAATACCAAAGGGAGCACTAGGGACAGATAAGAAAAGACAGGAGAGAGAAGTGTGGAGAAGAGTGTAGAAATGAAGACCATCAGTAAAGGTAAAAAGAAGAAAAACGAGATATCACATATAAAATCCAAAAGGCAAAATGGTAGAAGAAAGTACTGCCCTTACAGTAATAACACTAAATGTTAATGGTTTAAACTCCCCAATCAAAAGACATAGACTGGCAGAATGGATTAAAAAATAGGACTCACCTATATGCTGTCTACAGGAGACACATTTTAGAACCAAGGATAAACATGGGTTTAAAGTGAAAGGTTGGGAAAAGATAGTTCATGCAAACAACAATCATAAAAGAACAGGAGTAGCTATACTAATAGTCAACAAATTAGACTTCAAATGTAAAACAGGGGCGGCGGGAGGAGCGGCAGAGGCCTGCAGTCCAGCTTCGCTAAGGCTCTCGGTGCCCCACGGCTCGCAGCACCCAGCACACTCCCGCTCTGCCGCCAAGATGCCCAAGAGGAAGGTCAGCTCGGCCGACGGCACGGGGAAGGAGGAGCCCAAGAGGAGGTCGGCGACACTGTCAGCTAAACCTGCTCCTGCGAAAGTGGAAATGAAGCCAAAAAAGGCGGTGGGAAAGGATAAGTCTCCAGACAAAAAAGCGCAACCTAAAGGGAAAAGGGGAGCAAAGGGAAAACAAGCTGAAGCGGCTAACCAAGAAACTAAAGATTTACCTGCAGAAAATGGAGAAACTAAAAATGAGGAGAGTCCAGTCTCTGATGAAGCAGGAGAGAAAGAAGCCAAGTCTGATTAATATCATATACCATGTCTTTTCAGTGGCCCCTGTTTGTCCCTTCTTGTACAATCCAGAGGAATATTTTTATCAACTATTTTGTAAATGCAAGTTTTTTAGTAGCTCTAGAAGAAACATTTTTAGGGAAGAGATTGAAATTTCACCTCATCCCATTTTTTTAAGTGTAAATGCTTTTTTTTAAGAGGGGAAATCAGTTGCTGGTTGTTTATTTTTTGATACAACCAGAAAACAGTGGGATATTGACTTGGAAGGCTTTGACTGTCTTGGATGTCAACTTAACATTTCATAGGGTGGGAGGGTGGCTGTTTTTATACTCTGTAATACAACATATACTAAATGAAGATTTGGAGTCACAGTCATGCATTTAGTACATGTTGAACATTTTAAATTACTTCTGTTCCTGTGTTTTTTAGT
Organism: Tamandua tetradactyla; assembly: GCF_023851605.1. Taxonomy (NCBI): domain Eukaryota; kingdom Metazoa; phylum Chordata; class Mammalia; order Pilosa; family Myrmecophagidae; genus Tamandua; species Tamandua tetradactyla. Next base: position 7,648,504 of record NC_135335.1, read on the forward strand.
AGAATTGTTCTCTAATCTTGGCTCTCCCTGTCAGAACTGTGTGCACGCAGTAACATCCTTGGTCGCGATAGTCCAATTTGCCTAATAACTTCGTTATATGCTGGGAAAGATAGGAAATGTGTGTGGTGTGTATGATATTAAATTGTGAATTAGTGGGACTTAATGATATAACAGCTTTTCAACATTTGAAGATAGTGGTGGTACTTGATAATCTTCATAGGGTAAACTTGCCTCCAAATTTTAAGCTGGAAAGTCACTGGAATAATTTTAGAAAAATTACAACTACATGGCTTTTTAGATTTTCGGTACATACATTAAGAATTGTTCATAATGTCTATGCTCATCTTCAGAACAACCAATAAAATCTCAATATATAAAAAAATGTAAAACAGTTAAAAGAGACAGAGAAAGACACTACATATTAATAAAAGGAACAATTCAGCACGAAGACATAACAATCATAAATATTTATGAACCAAGCCAGAATGTTCCAAAACACATGAGGCAAACACTGAAAAGAGAAATAGACACATCAACCATAATAGTTGGAGATTTCAATTCCCCACTCTCATCAATGGACAGAACATCTAGACAGAGGATCAATAAAGAAACAGAGAATTTGAATAATACAATAAAGAAACTAGACTTATCAGACAGTTACAGAACATTACACCCCACAACAGCACGATACCCTTTTTCTCAATGCTCATGGATCATTCTCAAAGATAGACCATATGCTGCGTCACAAAGCAAGTCTCAGTAAATTTAAAAAGATTGAAATCATGTAAAATACTTCCTCAGATCATAAGGGAATGAAGCTGGAAATCAATAACAGGCAGAGGGCCAGAAAATTCACAAATGTAGGGAGGCTCAACAACACGCTCTTAAACAACCAGTGGGTCAAGGAAGAAATTACAAGAGGAATCAGTAAATATCTCGAAGCAAAATAAAATGAAAACACAATATATCAAAACTTATGGGATGCAGCAAAGGCAGTGCTAAGAGGGAAATTTATTGTTCTAAATGCCTATATCAAAAAAGAAGAAAGGGCAAAAATTGAGGAATTAACTGTCCACTTGGAGGAACTAGAGAAAGAAAAGCAAACTAACCCCAAATCAAGTGAAAGGAAAGAAATAATGAAGATTAGAGCAGAAATAAATGAAATTGAGAACATGAAAACAATTGAGAAAATCAACAAAACCAGAAGTTGGTTGCATGAGAAAATCAATAAGATTGATGGACCCTTAGCGAGGTTGGCAAAAGAAGAGAGAGGATGCAAATAAATAAAATCAGAAAAGGAAGAGGAGATATAACCACTGACCCTGCAGAAATAAAGGAGGTAATGACAGGATACTATGAACAACTCTTTGCTAATAAACTATACAATGTTGATGAAATGGACAATTTCCTAGAAAGGCATAAACAACCAACACTGACTCAAGAAGAAATAGACGATCTCAAAAAACCAATCACAAGTAAAGAAATTGAATTAATCATTAAAAAGCTCCCCCAAAAGTAAAGTCCAGGACTAGATGACTTCACATGTGAATTCTAACAAACATTCAAGAAAGAACTAGTGCGAATCTTGCTCAAACTCATCAAAAAACTTACAGAGAAGGGAAAGCTACTTAACTCATTCTATGAAGCCAACATCACCCTCTTACCAAAGCCAGACAAAGATACAAGAAAAGAAATGAATACAGACACAAAAATCCTCAACAAAATTCTTGCAAATCGAATCCAGCAGCACACTGAAAGAATTGTACACCATGACCAAGTAGGATTCATCCCAGGTATGCAAGGATGGTTCAACATAAGAAAATCAATTAATGTAATATACCATATCAACAAATCAAAGCAAAAAAACCCACATGATCATCTCAATTGATGCAGAAAAGGCATCTGACAAAATTCAAAATTTGTCGAATTTTGATGAAAACACTTCAAAGGATAGGAATAGAAGGGAACTTCCTCAACATGATAAAGGGAATATATGAAAAACCCACAGCTAACATCATCCTCAATGGGGAAAAACTGAAAACTTTCCCCCTAAGATCAGGAACAAGACAAGGATGTCTACTATCACCACTGTTATTCAACATTGTGTTGGAAGTTCTAGCCAGAGCAATTAGACAAGAAAAAGAAATGCAGGACATCAAAATTGGAAAGGAAGAAGTAAAACTCTCACTGTTTCTAGATGATTATACTATATGTTGAAAATCCCAAATATCCACAGCAAAACTACTAGAGCTAATAAATGAGTACAGCAAAGTGGCAGGTAACAAGATCAACACTCAAAAATCTGTAGTGTTTCTATACACTAATAATGAACAATCTGAGGGAGAAATCAAGAAAAAAATCCATTTACAATTGCAATCAAAAGAATAAAATATTTAGGAACAAATTTAACTAAGGATACAAAAGACATACAGAAAAAAAAACTACAAGAAATTGCTAAAAGAAAACACAGAAGTCCTAAATAAATGGAAGGGCATACTGTGTTCATGGATTGGAAGACTAAATATAGTTAAGATGTCAATTCTGCCTAAATTGATTCATAGAGTCAATGCAATACCAATTAAAATCCCCAAAACTTACTTTTCAGAAATAGAAAAACCAATAACCAAATTTATCTGTAAGGGCAGGATACGCCAAATAGCTCAAAATATCCTGAGAAAGAAAAATGAAGTCGGAGGTCTCACACTACCTGACTTTAAGGCATGTTAGGAAGCTACAGTGGGCAAAACAGCATGATACTGCCATAAAGATGGTTATACTGACCAATGGAATCGAATAGAGTGTTCAGATATAGATCCTCTCATCTATGGACAATTGACCTTTGATAAGGCAGTCAAGCCAACTCACCTGGGACAGAACAGTCTCTTCAATAAATGGTGCCTAGAGAACTGGATATCCACATGGAAAAGAATGAAAGAGGATCCATATGTCACACCCTATACAAAAATTAATTCAAAATGGGTCAAAGATTTAAACATTAGATCTGAGACCACAAAACTTCTAGAAGAAAATGTAGGGAAATATCATAAATCTTATAATAGGGGGAAGTTTCCTAGATCTTACACCCAAAGCATGAGCATCAAAGAAAGAAATAGATGTGGGGACTTCTCAAAATCAAACACTTTTGTACATCAAAGAACTTTGTCAAGAAAGTAAAAAGACAGCCTACACAATGGGAGACAATATTTGGAAATGATATATCAGACAAGAGACTAGTATCCAGAATATTTAAAGATTGTCCAACAAAACAACAAAAAGACAAACAACCCAATTACAAAATGTACAAAAGACATGAACAGACATGTCTCAGAAGAGGAAATACAAATGGTCAAAAGGCACATGAAAACATGCTCAACTTCACTGGCTATTAGGGAAATGCAAATCAAAACCACAATGAGATATCATCTCACACCCACCAAAATGGCCATTATCAATAAAACAGAAAATAACAAGTGCTGAAGAGGATGTGGAGAAAGAGTCACACTTATCCACTGTTATTGGGAATGTAAAATGGTACCACTGTGGAAGGCAGTGTGGTGTATCCCCAGAAAGCTAAGTATAAAATTGCCATATGAACCAGCAATACCATTGCTAAATATCTGTGCTGGTTTGAAAGGATGTATGTCCCCTTGAAAAGCCACTTTTAATCAAAATCCCATTTCGTAAAGGCAGAATAATCCCTATTCAATACTGTATGTTTGAATCTGTAATCAGATCATCTCCCTGGAGATGTAATTTAATCAAGAGTGGTTGTTAAACTGGATTAGGTATGATATGTCTCCACCCATGTGGGTGGGTCTTGAGAAGTTTCTGGAGTCCTATAAAAGAAGAAACATTTTGGAGAATGAAGATTCAGAGAGAATAGAGAATGCTGCAGCACCACGAAACAGAGAGTCCACTATCCAGCGACCTTTGGAGATGACAAAGGGAAACGTCTCCCATGGAGCTTCATGGAACCAGAAGCCAGGAGAGAAAGCTAGCAGATGATGCCGTGTTCACCATGTGCCCTTCCAGATGAGAGAGAAGCCCTGACTATATTCACTATGTGCCTTCTCACATGAGAGAGAAGCCCTGAACTTCATTGGCCTTCTTGAATCAAGGTATCTTTCCCTGGATGCCTTAGATTGGACATTTCTATCAACTTGTTTTAATTGGGACATTTTCTCAGCCTTAGAACTGTAAACTAGCAACTTATTAAATTCCTCTTTTTAAAAGTCATTCCATTTCTGGTATATTGCATTCCAGCAGCCAGCAAACTAGAACAGCATCTGCTTAGAGGACACGTGGGCAAGGGTACAAATAGACATTTGCACACCAATGTTTATAGCAGCATTATTTACAATTGCCAAGCAATGGAAACAGCCCAAATTTCCATCACATACAAGTGGCTAAACAAGCTGTGGTGTATACATACAATGGAATATTATGCACCTGTAAGACAGAATGAAGTTATGAAGTATTTAACAACATGGAATGACATTATGCTCAGTGAGATTAGCCAGAAACAAAAGGTCAAATACTGTATGGTCTCACTGATATGAACTAACATTAATGAAAGAACTTGGAGAATTTCAGTTAAGAACAGAGACAATCAGCAGACAGAAATAGGATAGATTTGAATAATTGGAACTGAAGGGATATAGACTGTGCAACGGGACTGTTTTAGTTTGCTAGCTGCCTGAATGCAATATACCAGAAACAGAATGGCTTTAAAAAGGGGGGGGGGGGGGTTTAATAAGTTGCTAGTTTACAGTTCTAAGGCCGAGAAAATGTCCCAATTACAACAAGTCTATAGAAATGTCCAATCTAAGGCATTCAGGGAAAGATACCTTGATCCAAGAAGGCCAATGAAGTTCAGGGCTTCTCTCTCATGTGAGAAGGCACATAGTGAACACAGTCAGGCTTCTCTCTCATCTGGAAGGGCACACGGCGGACACGGCATCATCTGTTAGCTTTCTCTCCTGGCTTCTGGTTTCATGAAGCTCCACAGCAGACGTTTCCCTTCTTCATCTCCAAAGGTCGCTGGATAGTGGACTCTCTGCTTCGTGGTGCTGCAGCATTCTCTGCTCTCTCTGAAACTCCATTCTCCAAAATGTTTCCTCTTTTATAGGACTCCAGAAACTTCTCAAGACCACCCAAATGGGTGGAGACATGTTGTCACCTAATCCAGTTTAACAACCACTCTTGATTAAATCACACCTCCAAGGAAATGATCTGATTATAGATTTAAACATATTGAATAGGGATTATTCTGCCTTTATGAAATGGGATTTAGATTAAAACATGTCTTTTCTAGGGGACATACATTCTTTCAAAGTGGCACAGGGACTGACTGTAAAAATTCAGAAATGGATAGCACAATACTACCTAACTGTAATATAATAATGTTAGAACACTGAATGAAGTGAGTGTGAGAATGATAGAGGGAGGAGGCCTGGGGGCACACATGAAATCAGAAGGAAAGATAGATGATAAAGACCGAGACGGTGTAATCTAGGAATGCCTAGAGTGTATAATGATAGCGACTAAATGTGCAAATTTAAAAATGAGGAAGAACAAAGGAATGACAATAATGCAGGGTGTTGAAAATTGATGGTAATTAATATTTTAAAACTTTAGCTTATGTGTGAGATTAAAGCAAAAAATGTTTATTTGGTACAAAATTTATATTTTGACTAGTGCATTTCCTAATATAACTTATGTGGACAGCTTAATTGAACACCATAAGTATATGGAACCCTGAGTAGGGCATGAGATTTTGTAGGTTTGTCCAGCCTGATGCCTCAGCAAATCCCAGGAGGATTTGAACAGGGAATAAAAAAAAGTATTTGCAAAGTCCCCTTGGCGGAATCACGAGAAAGGGGGAAAATTCAACTTTCCCAAGTGGAGAATTCTTGATATTCTCACAAGCAGTGGGGACAACTAAAGCAATAGGCTAAGCCCCCAATCTTGGGGTTTGTTCATATGAAACTTAACTCCACAAAGGATAGGCTAAGCCTACTTAAATTGGACCTGAGAGTCACCCCCAAGAGAACCTCTTTTGTTACTCAGATGCGGCCTCTTTCTCTCAGCCAACACGACAAGCAAACTCACTGCCCCCCTCCCTCTCTACATGGGACATGACTCCCAGGGGTGTGGGCCTTCCTGGCAACGTGGGACAGAAATCTTAGAACGAGCTGGGACTCAGCACCAAGGGATTGATAAAACTTTCTCAACCTAAAGGGGGAAGAGCGAAATGAGACAAAATAAAATGTCAGTAGCTGAGAGATTCCAAACAGAGTTGAGAAGTTATCCTGGAGGTTATTCTTATGCATTAAATAGATACAACCTTTTTAGTTAAGGCATAACAGAGAGACTGGAAGGAACTGCCTGAAAATGTAGAGCTGTGTTCCAGTAGCCATGTTTCTTGAAGGCGATTGTATAATGATACAGCTTTCGCAATGTGACTGTGTGATTGTGAAAACCTTGTGTCTGATGCTTCTTTTATCTACCTTATGGAAATATAAGTAAAACATATGGATTAAAAATAAATAAATAATAGGGGAACAAATGTTAAAATAAATTTAGTAGATTGAAAAAAATTATTCTGCAAAATTTGTAAATTAACCACTCATTAGGAAAAGACAGACCCACTGGATATTTATGAACCACAGAATCATAGAAATAAAAATGAAAGCACAACAGTCTCATATCATTTTAGTCTCCTTAAAGTAAATGTATTTCACTCAGTTTGCCAAGAAATCTCAAGTTAAAGAGTTCTTAAAACCAAGGTTACCAAAAGATCCTAAACCACACCAACTCTGACATATAATATAGAAAGTAGTAACTAATTCTAGCCAAATCATTTTATAGTAAAAGCATCTTCCAAACATTATTCCTTTGAAGTGGATGCAAAGAAAGTACCCGACTAAAAATTTTATTTTACATTTAAGTTAGTATAGAGAATATTCAGAGAGGCAACAATGTCTTAGGTATCTTGTCCATTCCTGTATTTATACATAAGACAGAACTATCTTAGAGATAAAACAGAGCTATACTACAGATCATCTCTCAGATACAACACAGGATAAAATATTGCATGGGACATACTTACATAGTAAAATTTCATTGTTTAAGTGAAATTAAAATTTAACTGGGTATACTGTATTTTTAGTTGCTAAATCTGGCAACCCTATCTTTCAGTATAGATTTGTTTCAGAACATACCAAGTTCATTGACAGGCAGAGATTTAGTCTCATAGAAGTTAAGTAGTTCTTTACCTTTTAGGAACTTCTTAAGGACTAAGCCACCACAAATGCTTCCTGCAGAAATAACTGTAAGAAACAGAATACAAAGAAGGAAATATCACAAGTTAAATAATTAAATTGATTTTATTTAAATCAATTATATTGATTTTACTTAAACAATTAATATTTATAAGCCTGAAAATATTGCCTATAAATACAGAACATAAAAAAGGTAAGTTCAGTAAAAACATTTAAAAAGCACCAAAGAGATACTATGAGGATATAATAACTGTTTGGGGGCAGAATACCTTCTTGGAGATAATAACCAAATAGCTAGCCTCTTCATCTATATTCAGTGCCAGGACTGCCTCTTTGTATACCTGATAGAAAATAATTACAGGAAGACTATACAAATTGCAGTCAGTAACCAGAGTATATCATGCCAATTATCCATATTCCCGTATAAGATTTGATTAAAATTTTGGCCCTTCTTGTAACCAACTTTACTCTTAAGTGGAAAGTACTTTACTAGACTATTGGGTAAGAATTCTTTGTACCTAGAATGCTAAATCTGAACATTCAAACATTTAGAGCAGTAATTATGTGGGGAGACAGAAGGAAGGAGGGTTAAGGAGGAAGCAGGGGGAAAGATCAGAAACATCTGAGGGCTTTTTTCTAAATTGCTTATGACCCCACAGTTAAGAATTTAAGAATCACTGTATTAGGAACCAATGGGAATGTGCCTATCCTTTGGATGTGTGGAGCAGGGCAAAAAAGGTTGAGAATCACTGAATTTAGAGTAAGAAGTAACACTAAATATGTGCTGCCCGATAAGGTGGCCACTAGCTACATGCAGCTATTCAAATTTAAAAGTATTATAATTAAATTAAATTGTAAATTCTACCCCTCAGTCACACTAGCCACATTTCAAGTGCTCAGTAGCCATTTGTACCTAATGGTACTGTACTGAACAGCCCATATTCAGAATATTTCCATCATCACAAAAAATTTGACTGGCTATCACAGCTCTAGATCTCCTGAGTTTTTAATGATTCTGAAGAAATGAATCATACTGTAAAAGTTCTGAGCTCAAGTAGCACAGAAATTTAACAAAGGACTGCCATCTTTTTTTGCTTGGTGTTCCTCAGAGGCAAACATTGGTTCTAACATAAAGGAGGGTGGGCCATTAGAACAGGACAGTGGTTGGTGGCAGACCTGAACCAGTTTGATTAGTGTAAAGCTAGAAGATTAAATTAAAAAAAAAAGCAAAACCTCTATGTCTCACTAAGTGTCTGTGATGTTTCTCAATTACATATTTCACACTGTTTCTTCTAATGCTCTTTCAACTTAGTTTTATCAAGTATCATATGAATAATTGTTGAAAACAGGTAACTTTTAGTGAAGGTGCTCAGGGGAAGTAATCACTCCAGCTGTGTCGCAGCCCTTCCAATCCTCCAACTTTCAGTTATGCTTCTGATCTTTCTCTACTAAAGTAATAAAGTGCTATCTTTCAGATGCGAAGATGATAGTAGCGATCTATCTATAGAAGAACAGATTTTTAAAGAAACAGCATTTCTCCAAAATGTGCTCTCCAGAACAGAGATCTTAATTGAGAAAAAAAAAGTGAAGTCACATATGTTTTAGTAAAGGCCCATTTTTAAAGATTAATAGTCCACACACTGGCATATTAAAGATTCTGAGAAAGTCTACAGAGAACAAACTCATTTGAATTTAACCAGCATTTCCCTAACTTAAATGACTACATAACTCCTTTCTCATTATCCATAAACATCCTCTAACATACACTCTGGGAAACACTGAATTAAATAATCATATTTGTTTAAGCCTTCAAAAATTACTGATGGAAAAATTATATGGCCGTCTCTCAGTTTTCATAGACAGATCATTCCAATAATACATTTTGCTGGTTCTTCATCATCTGAGATTTCAGATCAAATTTAAAACACATCACTTTACACTTTCGGGTGAAGATGGCAGATTGAACACACAACTATTTTCACTCCCTGAAACCTCAGTAAAACAACAGTAAATTGATATTTTAAGGCATAAACCCCTTAGAGAAGAAGAGACAAAGATCATTGCAGTAAAATCCTAGAAACTGAAAAGCAGAAGGACTAATAAAAAAGGATTTAGAAGACCTGGGAAAATGAATTATAAGCCAGAAAAGTGGAAAGCTAGTAAACAACCCAAATAATATAGCAACATTCACATAAGGCTCAAGAATGGCCTTTGGAAGGAGGGATGGGAACTAATATAAAGAGGGTGGTTAAAAAAAATGAATTCAAGAAGTAGAGCTCTGGACATTCGACCCCACTTGTCATTATATGAACTGGCTATCCCTAACTTCAGGTGGAGGGGAGGTTATTTTCTTGAAACGGTGTAGGTTTTTGCGATGAGACTCAAAGTCGCACTAAAAACAAGTGGATTAAGTGAACAATAAACACTGAATGCTGACATACTCAACAGACATCTTTCCCCTCACTTCCAGAATGCTGGCATCCTAGCTTTATAGACCTGGTAAGAGACTGAAAGATCTGGTCATCCTAACAGCAAGGACCCAAAGATACTAATACTGAAGGGAAAGGAAGTCTCCCCAACAAAAATCCCAGTCAGATCACCATTCTATGACACTTGGTTTCCAATCAGCTTTTTAATCTTGAACTCTTAAAAATGAGAAGTTAACCAAAATTTTAAGATATCTGAAGAAAACATCTAACATGGAAACAGAAATTAAACCAAACAGAAAAAAAGCAATACAGTGAAAACAGGAACTAGGCAGAGAAAAGAAAAACTTCAAAAATAATCTTTAATGTGCTCAGAAAGATAAGAGAAGATACTGTAACCATGAAACAGAAAGGCAGGATGCTATAAAAAGGGAACATTAAGAGAGGAATGGGGAAGAAGCTCTTGGAAATAGGCTGTGATAAGATAAATGAAAACCTTCATAGAAAGGCTTGAAGAAAAATGAGGAAATTTCCCAGAAATTAGAAGAAATGAAAAATAAGACAGGAAAGGATTTTTGTTTTTTTGTTTGTTTTTCCAAAAGGACCTGTCTAGGAGGCCTAATGTCAAAATGCTAGAAGTTCCAAAAACAGAAAACAGATTATAATGCAAGGGAAAATCTTCTAGAACTAAAGGTCATGAATGCCCAAATTAAAAAGGTCCATTATGTGTTCAACACAATAGATGAAAACACACCCATATCAAGGCACAACGCTGAATTTTCAGAAACTATGAGAATTTTGGTAGAGACTGCTGGTGGTCATAAATATCCATGGTCTCCTCTGCTTCCTGAGCAGACAAATAGACTACATTATCCAGCCTCCCTTGCAACTACAAAGCAACTGTGGCAATCACACTTATTTCTGGCCAACAGAATGGGAGTGGAAGTGATATACACAGTTTCCACACCTACCCCATAAAAACCTCCTGCTTACAAGATTTGCTTATTTTCCTTATCCTTAGCTGAATGGAGAGATCTTAGAAGACCTAGAGGAGAATGGATCTTAGAGGATCTAGAGGAGAATAAAAGCGGCATGGGTCCCACAGGAAGTGAAATATCCTCTGACACATAAACACAAATCTCACTGTGAAATGGCAGAGAAATAAACATTGTGTGTGTGTTGAGCCACTGAGATTTGGAGGTTTATTTGTTATAGCACCTAGCATTACTTACCTAACTAATACAAGGTTAAAGAAAATATTCCACAAACTTCCAGGGTGAGGGAGGATCATACACAAAAGATCAAGAATCAGAAAGACTAGACTACTTAATAGTAATACCTGAAGTTAGAATACAATAGTCAAGGAGCAAACAGTAGCTTAGTGAGGTGTGGAATTTAGTTCATCCTCCAGAGCAACTAGTAAACAGCCAGGAACATCACAGAACAACTGCTGGAGGAACATCAGTGACCAGACACACAGCATACACCAGTCTGGATTAGGTAGAACAGTGGAGACCCCACATAGAACTTTAAGTCCCCCAAGCTGCAAAGGCCAGCACCCTCCCCCATGGGCATGGCAGGCTGGTTCCCTGAGGGAAAAGGAAACAGACTTTACTAGCAGCAAGGATTTAGCTCAACCAAGCTCCAATTGGAGAATGATTTAACAAATTTTGACTACTCAAAATAGGTCCCCAGCACAGATAAACCTGGAATAAGCAATAAAGTTAGAGGAGTTTTTGTCCCAGCAGAGAGGGGGTGGGACTGATTGGGGGAAAAATACATGATTTTTGAGCCAGACAGCACAAAATACTGCAAAATGGTTGGACCCAAAGGGGTGGGGGGCAACTAGAGCCTAGAGATACATACAGCCATGTACCAACATAAGCTCTAGATTGACAAACCCGAGGAGCAGGGGTCCAGCTCTGAAAAGGCTTTTTTTTTATTTTATTTTTGCTCTACTCCTTAAGAGTTCATTAAATAGAACTAGAAACCCTCTCAAATTCCTGCACTGTCCCAGGCAAGGGCGGGATTAAGCTTGTCTGAGAGACAAAGTAACTAGTCAGGTTAAAGAAGTTATTCCCTAAAGGGTGTATCTTCTCCAAGAAAAAGGTGGGGCATGGCTCAAGTGAAATCCCTCCTTCAAGGAATTCAGGCCCCAGGGATTGGAAAACTGATGGGTTGCAGTGGGCAGACAAGTGCCACATGCTAGGAAGGACAGGAAAAGCACAGAGTCTAGAGGCTTCATAGGAAAGTCTGTCAACCTGCTGGTTCTCACCCTCAGGGAAAATCAATGCTGACTATTCTTTCCTCTTGAGACAGGGGCCTGTTTGTTATAGGAAAATGTAACTGGGGTCTATAATATCTGAGGAGACCCTCACCCTCCAAAATAAAGGATCCATATAGGCAGGGCAAGAAACAGAACAACAAGATATGAAAAATTCTGATCAGTTAAACAGAACCTAGGCTACAGGTATAAAATAAGTTGAACTGAATGTCAAAGAACAGATAGAGAACAAAGCTATCCAACAAGAAAATCTTATGTAAAAGAGTGAAAACAGCCTCCAGAATAAACTAATTAAGGAAATCAAATGCTTAGATGCCAGCAAAAAACATGAGTCATACTAGGAAAATCGAAGATATGGCCCAGTCAAACGAATAAACCAACACCTCAAGTGAGATACAGGAGTTGAAACAACTAATTCAGATGTTCAAACAGACATGGAAAATCTCATCAAAAATCAAATCAACGAGTTGAGGGAGAATATGAAGAAAACATTGGGCAAACAAAAAGAAGACTTGAACGTTTGAAAAAACAAATCACAGAACTTATGGGAATGAAAGACACAATAGAAGAGATGCAAAAAAAACAAAGGAAACCTACAACACTAGATTTGAAGAGGGAGAAGAAAGGATTAGTGAACTAGGGGACTGGACATCTGAAAATAAAATACAGGTAAAAGAATGGAAAAATATGAGCAAGTTCTCAGGGAATGGAATGACAACATGAAGCACACGAATATACATGTTGTGGGTGTCCTTGAAGGAGAAAAGAAAGGAAAAGGACAGAAAAGACTAATGGAGGAAATAATCTTTGAAAATTTCCCATCTCTTATGATAGACAAAAAAATTACAGATCCAAGAAGTACAGCATACCCCAAACAGAACAGATCCAAATAGACGTTGTCCAAGACACTTACTAATCAGATTGTTACATGTCAAAGAGAAAGAGAAAATTTTGAAAGCAGGAGGAGAATACCAATCTACCACATATGAGGAAAGCCCAATAAGAACATATGTGGATTTCTCAGCAGAAACCATGAAAGCAAAAAGGCAGTGGCATAATATACTTAAGATTCTAAAAGAGAAAAACTGCCAACCAGGAATTCTATATCCCATAAAATTTTCCTCAAAAATGAGGGGTGGGGTGGTGCTATGGTGGCTCAGGGGCAGAATTCTCACCTGACATGCCAGAGACCCAGGTTCAATCCCAGAGCCTGCCCATGCCAAAAAGAAAGAAAGAAAAAAAAATGAAGGGGTGGTTTCCTAAACCTTACACTCAAAGCATGAGCATTGAAGATTGAAACAGATAAATGGAAACTCCTCAAAATTAAACACCTTTGTGCATCAAACAACTTTGTTGAGAAAGTAAAAAGGCAGCCCAGACAACGGGAGACAATATTGAAACCACATATCAGATAAAGCTTTAGTATCCAGAAGATATAAAGAGATTCTTCAATTCAATAACAAAAAGACAAACAACCCAATTAGAACATGGGCAAAATATGTGAACAGACACTTCTCAGAAGAAGCTAAAGTGCACATGAAAAGATGCTCAACTTCACTGGCTATTAGGGAAATACAAATCAAAACCACAATGACATATCACCTTACATCCACTAAAATGGCCATTTTTTTTTTTAATAGAAAGCCAGTGCTGGAAAGGATGTGGAGAAAGTGGCACACTTATCCACTGTTGGTAGGAATGTAAAATGGTACAAACACTCTGAAAGGCAGTTTGTGGTTCCTCAGAAAGCTAAGTATAGAATTGCTATATGATCCAGCAATCCCACTGCTAGATATATATTTAGAGGACATAAGGGCAAGGACACAAACAGACATTTGCATACCAATGTTTACAGCAGCATTATGTATGATTGCCAAGACATGGAAACAGCCCAAATATCCATCAACAGATGAGTGGCTAAACAAACTGTGGCTTATACATATGATGGAATGTTACACAGCTATAAAACAGAATAAAGTCATGAAGTATGTAACAGTGTGGATGAAACTTGAGGACATCATGCTAAGTGAAATTAGCCAGAATCAAAGGGACAAATACTATATGGTCTAACTAATATGAGCTCACATTAATGAGTGAACATGGAGAATTGAAGTTAAGAACACAGGTTATCAGGAGTTAGAAATAGGGTAGAGATTGGGCAATTGGTGCTGAAGGAATACAGATAGTACAACAGGACTGTAAAAATTCAGAAATGGATAGCACAATACTGCCTGATTGTAGCACAATAATATAAGTACACTGAATGAAAATAAATGTGAGTGTGATAGAGGGAGAAGGGCTGGAGACCCATATGAAACCGAAGGAAAGGTTGAGGACAAAGATTGAGAGTATAATTTAGGGAAACCTAGAGTAGGCAGTGATTGTGATTAAATGTACAAATTAAAATAAAAACGTTTCTGCATGAGGGAGAAAAAATGAATATCAATATTACAGGGTGTTGAAAGTAGACGGTTTATGGGAAAGGGTATAATCAATGTAAGCTGGTGTCTATAGTCAACAGAAACATTGAACTATGCTTCCACTGAATGTAACAAAGGCATTATGCCAAAACTAAATGAAAACAGGTGGGAGGAATGAGAAAAGGGTATGGACTCTTCATGGAAGGAAAGTAAATGTCTTCAGATAAAATATGGTGGTGAAGGCATGTCTATATACTTAAGTTGGATTGTATGATGTGTGAATAAACTTTAAAAATGAACAGCGAGAAACAAGTGCTAGAGTAAATATGGAGAAAGAATTGTACTTATTCACTGTTGGTAGGGAAAATGAGAGGTGCAGCTCCTTGAAGGGCAGTGTGGTGGTTCCAAAGGAGGCTAGGGGTTGATTTGCCATGTGATCCTGAAAACCGTTGCTCAGCATGTACCTGGAGGAACTAAATCTCAGGACATGAATGGGCATTTGCATTCTGGTGTTTGTGGGAGCAGTGTTCCCAATCCACAATGAATGGGGGTGGTCTAAGGGTACGTGAACTGAGAAATGGAAGGGGGATCTATGGTGCATACATACAACGGTCTACTGAATGGCCACAAGAAGAAATGAAGTTGTGAGGCATGCAACTATGTGAACGAACCTTAAGGACTGTGTGTTGAATGAAATGTCAGGAACAGAAAATATTATCATACCTCAACCATATGGACTAGCTATAATATAAAAACTTGTTGAAATAAAATTGACAGCATGGGTCACCACATCGGGGCTTATTGTAAAGGGCCCTAGATTGTAAGCTCTTATGGCAGTCACATATATTCAGGAAGTATACCTGTTAATTCTAAATTCTGAGATACTGAGGGGTTTGTATATAACATGGGTATACTTCAGGTATTTATGTGACACCTGAGACTCAGAGTTAGATATCTGAAGCTATGAAAGTCAGCAGTACCCCACATAGGAACTGTTTAAAAAGTTGAAAAAGTGATCATATTTACAGTACAGATATGAATGAAGATGATCGGGATAGGTCTAAGGTATATCAGAATACAGGGTAAAGGATGACATCATTCATACTTTAAAACTTTAACTTCTGTGAGAGATTAAAGGGAGAGATGTTTACTGAGCACAAAATTTGTATTTTAGGTAGTGCATTTTCTAGTTTAACTTATATGGTCAGTTTAGTTGAACACCATAAGTACATGGAATTTTTTTTAATTTTTTTTAAATACAAAAAAAGCACCAAATAAACACAAACATTCATAATTTTTTATCTTTCCGTTCTACATATATAATCAGTAATTTACAATATCATCACATAGCTGCATATTCAACATCATGATCATTTCTTGGAACATTTGCATCTATTCAGAAAAAGAAATAAAAAGAAAACAGAAAAAAATTCACACACACCATACCCCACACCCCTCCCCCTCACCGATCACCAGCATTTCACTCTAAATTTATTTTAACATTTGTTCCCCCTATCATTCATCTTTATTCCATATGTTTTACTCATCTGTTGATAAGGTAGATAAAAGGAGCATCAGACACAAGGTTTTCACAATCACACAGTCACATTGTGAAAGTATATCATTATACAATCATCTTCAAGAAACATGGCTACTGGAACACAGCTCCACATTTTCAGGCAGTTCCCTCCAGCTTCTCCACTATATCTTGACTAACAAAGTGGTATCTATTTAATGCATAAGAATAACCTCCAGGATAACCTCTCAACTCTGTTTGGAATCTCTCAGGCATTGACACTTATTTTGTCTCATTTCACTTTTCCCCCTTTTGGTCAAGAAGGTTTTCTCAATTCCTTGATGCTGAGTCTCAGTTCATTCCAGGATTTCTGCCCCACGTTGCCAGGAAGGTCCACACCCCTGGAAGTCGTGTCCCACGTAGACAGGGGGAGCATGGTGAGTTTATTTGTTGTGTTGGCTGGAGAGAGAGGCCACATCTGTGCAATAAAAGAGGTTCTCTTGGAGGTGACTCTTAGGCCTAATTTTAAGTAGGCTTGACCCACCCTCCGTGGGGTTACATTTCATATGAACAACTCCCAAGACTAGGGACTCAGCCTATAGCTTTGGTTGTCCACACTGCTTGTAAGGATATCAAGAATTCAACTTGGGGAAGTTGAATTGTCCTCCATTCTCACCATTTCCCGAAGGGGACTTTGCAAATACTTCTTTATTCACTGTTCAAATCACTCTGGGATTTATCAGGTTATCACTCTGGGCAAACCAACAAAATCTCATGTCCTACTCAAGGTTCCATGTACGTATGGTGTTCACTTAAGCTGTCTACATAAGTTATATTAGGAAATGCACTAGTCAAACATAAACGTTGTACCAAATAAACATTTTTTTGCTTTAGTCTCACACATAAGGCAAAATTTTACAATATTAATTACCATCTATTTTCAGCACCTTGCAGTATTGACATTCCTTTGTTCTTCCTCATGCAAAAACATTTTTAAAATTGTACCTTGTACATTTCACTGTTATTATACACTCTAGGCATTCCTAGATTATACCATCTCAATCTTTAACATCTATCTTTCTGATTTCAATATGTCCCCAGCCCTCCTCCCTCTATCATTCTCACACGCAGTTTCATTCAGTGTTTTAACATAATTATATTACAGTTAGGTGGTATTGTGCTGTCCATTTCTAAGTTTTTGTATCCAATCCTGTTGCACAGTCTGTATCCCTTCAGCTCCAATCACCCATTATCTTACCCTATTTCTATCTCCTGATGGTCTCCGTTACAAACAAAATGTTCCAAGTTTATTCACTAATGTCAGTTCATATCAATGAGACCATACAGTATTTGTCCTTTAGTTTTTGGCTAGTCTCCCTCAGCATAATGTTCTCAAGGTCCATCTATGTTGTTACATACTTCAAAAGTTAATTCTCTCTTAAAGCTGCATAATATTCCATCGTATGTATATACCACAGTTGTTTAGCCACTTGTCTGTTGATGGACATTTTGGCTGTTTCCATCTCCTTGCAACTGTAAATGATGCTGCTATAAACATTGGTGTGCAAATGTCCGTTTGTGTCTTTGCCCTTAAGTCCTCTGAGTAGATACCTAGCAATGGTATTGCTGGGTCATATGGCAATTCTATATTCAGCTTTTTGAGGAACCGCCAAACTGCCTTCCACAGCGGTTGCACCATTTGACATTCCCACCAACAGTGAATAAGTGTGCCTCTTTCTCCACATCCTCTCCAGCACTTGTCATTTTCTGTTTTGTTGATAATGGCCATTCTGGGGGTGTGTGAGATGATATCTCATTGTGGTTTTGATTTGCATTTCTCTAATGGCCAGGTACGTTGAGCATCTCTTCCTGTGCCTTTTGGCCATTTGTATTTCCTCTTCTGAGAAGTGTCTGTTCAAGTCTTTTTCCCATTTTGTAATTGGATTGGCTGTCTTTTTGTTGTTGAGTTGAACAATCTCTTTATAAATTCTGGATACTAGACCTTTATTTGATATGTCATTTCCAAATAATGTCTCCCATTGTGTAGGCTGTCTTTTTACTTTCTTGATGAAGTTCTTTGATGCACAAAAGTGTTTAATTTTGAGGAGCTCCCATTTCTTTCTTTTTCTTCAGTGCTCTTGCTTTAGGTGTAAGGTCTATTAAACCGCCTCCAATTATAAGATTTATAAGATATTTCCCTACATTTTCCTCTAACTGTTTTATGGTCTTAGACCTAATGTTTAGATCTTTGATCCATTTTGAGTTAATTTTTGTATAGGGTACGAGATACGGGTCCTCTTTCATTCTTTTGCATATGGATATCCAGTTCTCTAGGTACCATTTATTGAAGACAGTGTTCTGTCCCAGGTGAGTCGGCTTGACTGCCTTATCAAAGATCAAATGTCCATAGATGAGAGGGTCTATATCTGAACACTCTATTCGATTCCATTGGTCAATATATCTATCTTTATGCCGGTACCATGCTGTTTTGACCACTGTGGCTTCATAATATGCCTTAAAGTCAGGCAGCGTGAGACCTCCAGCTTCGTTTTTTTTGCTCAAGATACTTTTAGCAGTTCAGGGCACCCTGCCCTTCCAGACAAATTTGCTTATTGGTTTTTTTATTTCTGAAAAGTAAGTTGTTGGGATTTTTATTGGTATTGTGTTGAATCTGTAAATCAATTTAGGTAGAATTGACATCTTAACTATATTTAGTCTTCCAATCCATGAACACAGTATGCCCTTCCATCTATTTAGGTCTTCTGTGATTTCTTTTAACAGTTTCTTGTAGTTTTCTTTGTATAGGTCTTTTGTCTCTTTAGTTAAATTTATTCCTAAGTATTTTATTCTTTTAGTTGCAATTGTAAATGGAATTTGTTTCTTGATTTCCCCCTCAGATTGTTCATTACTAGTGTATAGAAACACTACAGATTTTTGAATGTTGATCTTGTACCCTGCCACTTTGCTGTACTCGTTTATTAGCTCTAGTAGTTTTGCTGTGGATTTTTCAGGGTTTTCGACATATAATATCATATCATCTGCAAACAGTGATAGTTTTACTTCTTCCTTTCCAATTTTGATGCCTTGCATTTCTTTTTCTTGTCTAATTGCTCTGGCCAGAACTTCCAACACAATGTTGAATAGCAGTGGTGATTGTGGACATCCTTGTCTTGTTCCTGATCTTAGGGGGAAATTTTTTAGATTTTCCCCATTGAGGATGATATTAGCTGTGGGTTTTTCATATATTTCCTTTATCATTTTAAGGAAATTCCCTTGTATTCCTATCCTTTGAAGTGTTTTCAACAGGAAAGGATGTTGAATTTTGTCAAATGCCTTCTCTGAATCAATTGAGATGATTTTCTTATGTTGAACCATCCTTGCATACCTGGGATGAATCCAACTTGGTCATGATGTATAATTCTTTTAATGTGTTGCTGGATTCGATTTGCTAGAATTTTGTTGAGGATTTTTGCATCTATATTCATTAGAGAGATTGGTCTGTAGTTTTCTTTTTTTGTAATATCTTTGCCTGGTTTTGGTATGAGGGTGATGTTGGCTTCATAGAATGAATTAGGTAGCTTTCCCTCCACTTCAGTTTTTTTAAAGATTTTGAGCAGGATTGGTACTAATTCTTTCTGGAATGTTTGGTAGAATTCACATGTGAAGCCGTCTGGTCCTGGACTTTTCTTTTTGGGAAGCTTTTTAATGACTGATTCAATTTCTTTACTTGTGATTGGTTTGTTGAGGTCATCTATTTCTTCTCGAGTCAAAGCTGGTTGTTCATGCCTTTCTAGGAAGTTGTCCATTTCATCTATATTGTTGTACTTATTAGCATAAAGTTGTTCATAGTATCCTGTTATTACCTCCTTTATTTCTGTGGGGTCAGTGGTTATGTCTCCTCTTCCATTTCTGATCTTATTTATTTGCATCCTCTCTCTTCTTTTTGTCAATCTTGCTGAGGGCCCATCAATCTTATTGATTTTCTCATAGAACCAATTTCTGGTTTTATTGATTTTCTCAATTGTTTTCATGTTCTCAGTTTCATTTATTTCTGCTCTAATCTTTGTTATTTCATTCCTTTTGCTTGCTTTAGGGTTAGTTTGCTGTTCTTTCTCCAGTTCTTCCAAGTGGACAGTTAATTCCTGAATTTTTGCCCTTTCTTCTTTTTTGATGTAGGCATTTAGGGCAATAAATTTCCCTCTTAGCACTGCCTTTGCTGCATCCCATAAGTTTTGGTATGTTGTCTTTTCATTTTCATTTGCCTCAAGATATTTACTGATTTCTCTTGTGATTTCTTCCTTGACCCACTGGTTGTTTGAGTGTGTTGTTGAGCCTCCACATATTTGTGAATTTTCTGGTGCTTTGCCTATTATTGATTTCCAACTTCATTCCTTTATAATCTGAGAAAGTGTTTTGTATGATTTCAATCTTTTTAAATTTGTTGAGACTTGTTTTGTGACCCAGCATATGGTCTATCTTTGAGAATGATCCATGAGCACTTGAGAGAAAGGTGTATCCTGCTGTTGTGGGGTGTAATGTCCTATAAATGCCTGTTAAGTCTAGCTCATTTATTGTAATATTCAAATTCTCTGTTTCTTTATTGATCCTCTGTTTAGATGTTCTGTCCATTGATGAGAGTGGGGAATTGAAGTCTCCAACTATTATGGTAGATGTGTCTATTTCCCTTTTCAGTGTTTGCCTCATGTATTTTGGGGCATTCTGGTTCGGTGCATAAATACTTATGAATGTTATGTCTTCATGTTGAATTGTTCCTTTTATTAGTACATAGTATCCTTCTTTTTCTCTTTTAGCTGTTTTACATTTGAAGTCTAATTTGTTGGATATTAGTATAGCTACTCCTGCTCTTTTCTGGTTGTAATTTGCATGAAATATCTTTTCCCAACCTTTCACTTTCAAGCTATGCTTATCTTTGGGTCTAAGATGTGTTTCCTGTAGACAGCATATAGAAGGATCCTGTTTGTTAATCCTTTCTGCCAGTCTATGTCTTTTGATTGGGGAGTTCAATCCATTAACATTTAGTGTTATTACTGTTTGGGTAGTACTTTCCTCTACCATTTTGCCTTTTGTATTTTGTATGTCATATCTAATATTCCTTCTTTCTACACTCTTCTCCACACCTCTCTCTTCTGTCTTTTCGTATTTGTCTCTAGTTCTCCTTTTAGTATTTCTTGCAGAGCTGGTCTCTTCGTCACAAATTCTCTCAGTGATTTTTTGTCTGAAAATGTTTTAATTTCTCCCTCATTTTTGAAGGACAATTTTGCTGGGTATAGGATTCTTGGTTGGCAGTTTTTCTCTTTTAGTAATTTAAATATATCATCCCACTGTCTTCTCGCCTCCATGGTTTCTGCTGAGAAATCTACACATAGTCTTATTGGGTTTCCCTTGTATGTGATGGATTGCTTTTCTCTTGCTGCTTTCAAGATCCTCTCTTTCTCTTTGACCTCTGACATTCTGACTAGTAAGTGTCTTGGAGAATGTCTATTTGGATATATTCTCTTTGGGGTACACTGCACTTCTTGGATCTGTAATTTTAGGTCTTTCATAAGAGTTGGGAAATTTTCAGTGATAATTTCTTCCGTTAGTTTTTCTCCTCCTTTTCCCTTCTCTTCTCCTTCCAGGACCGCCACAACACGTATATTTGTGTGCCTCATATTATCATTCAGTTCCCTGAGTCCCTGCTCATATTTTTCCATTTTTTTCCCTATAGTTTCTGTATCTTGTTGGAATTTCAGATGTTCCATCCTCCAGTTCACTAATCCTAACCTCTGTTTCTTGAAATCTACCATTGCAGGTTTCCATTGTTTTTTTCATCTCTTCTACTGTATCTTTCATCCACATAAGTTCCGTGATTTGTTTTTTCAGACTTTCCATTTCTTCTTTTTGTTCGTTCCTTGCCTTCTTCATATCCTCCCTCAATTCACTGATTTGGTTTTTGATGAGGTTTTCCATGTCTGTTCGTATATTCTGAATTAGTTGTTTCAGCTCTTCTATCTCGTTTGAACTATTGGTTTGTTCCTTTGACTGGGCCATATCTTCAATTTTCCTGGTGTGATTTGTTATTTTTTGCTGGCGTCTAGACATTTAATTACCTAAATTAGTTTATTCTGGTGATTGCCTTCACTTCTCTTACCTAGGGTTTTCTTGCTAGATGAATTTGTTGTCTATCTGTTCTTTGACCTTCAGTTCAGCTTTTTCTGAACCTCTAGCTTAGGTTTTATTTAACAGAGGATAATTTTTCAGTTCTTGTTTTCTTGTTTCTTGTCCTGCTTGTATGGTGCCTTTTCCCTCCCCACCCTTAGGGTCTACGTAGGTATTATAGACTCAAGCTGGGTTTTCCTGGACTAAACTGGCCTCCTATCAGAGGCAAGGAGTTACCTGTGTCAATTTTCCCTGAGGGTGAGACCCAGCAGGTTAAAAGACTTTCCTGTGAAGTCTCTGGGCTCTGTTTTTCTTATCTTGCCCAGTATGTGGCACGTCTGCCTGTAGGTCACACCAGCAAAAGATGTTGCGACACTTTGGAAGACTCTCCCTGCTGGGGGCATGGTGGAGATGGAGGAGAGGTTGTAGGCTGGTTTTAATGGATTCAAATTGCCAAGCCCTGGGGTCTGAGTTCCTTGATGGAGGGATTCCACCTGAGTTGGGCTTCACCCCTCTCCTGAGGAAGGCACATGTGGGAGACAGCCCTGAAAGCAGCCCGTTTCTGCCTATGCCTGGGGTGGTTGCAGCCTGAGAAGTCCCGCAGCTGAATCAAGAGGCTGCCAAGTCTCCATAGAGACACAGCCACTAAAGCCTCCATTTCCTCCCTTTCCTCTTTTTCCATGAGCCCAATGAGCGACCTCTGCCTTGACTAGGTTTGGAGTCTCTTTCCTTTCCCTCTGGGAAGCTGCCTGTGGGGGAGGGGCACCGGGCGCTGGCCACCATGGCTTGGGGAACTCACAGTTTTGGGGAGGCTTGCAACTAGTCCAGCTGGTCCCGACTGGGGTACGCTGTGTGTCCGGTCACTGACATGGCTCCAGGAGCTGTTCGGTACTGTTTCAGGTTATTTAGTAGTTGTTCTGGAGGATGAACTAAAACGTGCACATTGCTAAGCCACCATCTTGGCCCCTCCTCCCCCTACAATTTCTTAAATAAAAAAAAATAAAGAATGAAAAAGAAAAGAAAATTAGGTCTGATAAAACCTTTTTTGTTGCTCATATCTGTCCTCTCTTTCTAAGCTAACTCAACACATGAACTCATGACACCTCCCTATGTGCGTCATGACTCCCAAGGGTATAACTCTCCCTGGCAATGTGGAATAGAAATCCCAGGATGAGTTGGGACCTGACATCAATGGATTGAAAAAGCCTTCTTGACCAAAAGGGGAAGAGAGAAATGGGACAAAATAAAGTTTTAATGGCTGAGAGATTTCCAATAGAGTTAAGAAGTTATCCTAGAGGTATTCTTATGCATTCTACAGATATCCCCTTGTAGTTTATGGTGTATTGGAGTGGCTAGAGGGAAGTACCTGAAAATGTTGAACTGTGTTTCAGTAGCCTTGATTCTTGAAGACAATTGTATAATTTTACAGCTTTTACAATGTGACCTTGTGTCTGATGCTTCTTTTATTCAGGGTATGGACAGATCACTAAAAAAATTAGGATAAAAAAATAAATAATGGGGCAGTAAGTGGTAAAAATTTGGGTAGATTGAAATACTAGTGGTCAATGAGAGGGAGGGGCAAGAGGTATGGGATATATGAGGTTTTTTCCTTTTTCTTTTTCTTTCTTTTTCTGGAGTGATGGAAATGTTCTAAAAATGATCATGGTGATGAATACAAAACTATGTGATGATATTGTGAGCCACTGAACGTATACTATGGATGGACTGTATGTGTGTAAAGATTTCTCAGTAAAAATACTTTTCCCTTTTGTAACCATAGCCAAAGTGGCAGTGACCAAAATTAAGTTCAATCCTTTTGTGACTTCTGATCAGAGCATTTCTGAAATAAGGGGCATTTCAATGCACCTTCCCACATCTGCAGGAAGATTATGTCTTCCTCTCTTTCCAAGGAGCTGACACAGAAATACAATGTTCAATCCATGCCTATGGATGAAGTTCAGGTTGTGTGAGGACACTACAAAGGCCAGCAAATTGGCAAAGTAGTTCAGGTTTACAGGAAGAAATAGATCATCTCTACTGAATGGGTGCAGTGGGTTAAGGCTAATGGCACCACTGTTCATGTGGGCATTCACCCCACCAAGGTAGCTATCACTTGGCTAAAAATGGAGAAAGACCACAAAAACATCCTCAAATATAAAGCCAAATCTCGCCAAGTAAGAAAGGAAAAGGGAAAATATAAGGAAGAAACTATTGAGAAGATGCAGGAATAAAATAATCTCATGTACAGCTTCCATTAAAAGCTGCTAAAATGAAAAAAAAAGGATTTCTCAACAAAAATATTTTAACTAATTACCTAATTAAAAATAATGAAGGGGAAGGTTTATGGGTACTCTGTATTTTCTGCATGATTTTCTGGTAAACCTATAACTCCTCATTAAAAATCAATTAATTAATTAAAAATTTTTAATAAATAAAGGAAACCATGGAGGCAAGAATGCAATGAGAAGACATATTTAAGTGCTGAAAGCAAAAAAATTGACAACCAAGAATTCTATACCTGGAAAAACTGTCTTTCAAAAATTAGGAAGGCTTCCAGGCCAAGATGGCGGCTTAACAATGTGTGCATTTTAGTTTGTCCTCCAGAAAAACTACTAAATAACCAGAAACAGTACGGAATGGCTCCTGGGGCCACATCAGTGACCGGACACACAGCATACCCAAGTCTGGACCAGCTGCGAGCCCCCAGAACCGTGAGTTCCCTAAGCTGCGGCAGCTGGCACACCTCCCCCACAGGCTGCTTCCCAGAGGGGAAAGGAAAGAGACTTTACCAGCAGCAGGGGCTGAGCCCAACTAAATGCCAATTGTGGAATTAATTAACAAATTCTGACTACTAAAAATAGGCCCCCAGCTCAGGTGAACTTGGTCAAAGCGATGTCGATGATTTTTGCCCCGGCACTGAGGGGGCGGGGCTGACGGAAAAAGAAAAAAAAAAAAAGGAAACAGAGGTTTTTATGGCTGTGTTTCTACAAAGGCTTGACTGCCTTTGGATGCAGCGGCAGGACTTCTCAGGCTGCAACTGCCCTAGGCATAGGCAGAAACAAGCTCCTTTCAGGGCTTGTCTCAAGCCTGTGCCTTCCCCAGGGGAGGGGTGAAGCCCAACTCAGGTGGAATCCCTCCCTCAAGGAATTCAGACACCAGGGCTTGGTAATTTGAAGCCATTAAAACCAGCCTACAACCTCTCCTCTGTGTCCACCATGCCCCCAGCAGGGAGAGTCTGCCAAAGTTAAAGGTACCGCATCATCTTATGCTGGTGGGACCTGCAGGCAGACAAGCGCCACTTACTGGGCAGGATAAGAAAAACAGTCCAGAGACTTCACAGGAAAGTTTTTCAACCTGCTGGGCCACATCTTCAGGGAAAATTGACACAGGTGACTCTCTCCTCCTGATAGGAGGCCAGTTTGGTCTGGAAAAATCTGGCCTGGGTCTATAATACCTACGTAGACCCTCCTAAGAGTTGGGGGGGGGGGAGCGGAAAGGCACCATACAAGCAGGACAAGAAACAAGAAAACAAGAACTGAAAAATTCTCCTCTGTTAAACAAAACCTAAGCTAGAGGTCCAGATAAAGCTGAACCGAATGTCAAAGAACAGATAGACAGCAAATTCATCCAGCAAGAAAACCCTAGATAAAAGAAGTGAAAGCAATCTCCAGAATAAACTAATTAAGGTAATTAAATGCCTAGACGCCAGCAAAAAATAACAAATCACACCGGGAAAATTGAAGATATGGACCAGTCAAAAGACCAAACCAACAATTCAAATGACATACAGGAGCTGAAACAATTAATTCAGAATATACAAACAGACATGGAAAATCTCATCAAAAACCAAATCAATGAATTGAGGGAGGATAGAAAGAAGGCAAGGAATGAACAAAAAGGAGAAACTGAAAGTCTGAAAAAACAAATCACAGAACTTATGGGAATGAAAGGCACAGTAGAGGAGATGAAAAAACAATGGAAACCTACAATGGTAGATTTCGAGAGGCAGAACATAGGATTAGTGAATTGGAGGATGGACCACCTGAAATCTGACAAGAAAAAGAAAATATAAGGAAAAAATGGAAAAATATGAGCAGGGACTCAGGGAATTGAAGGACAATATGAAGCGCATGGATATATGTGTTGTGGGTGTCCCAGAAGGAGAAGAAAAGTGAAAAGGAGGAGAAAAACTAATGGAGGAAATTATCACTGAAAATTTCCCAACTCTTATGAAAGACTGAAAATTACAGATCCAAGAAGTGCAGTGAACCCCAAAGAGAACAGATCCAAATAGAAGTACTCCAAGACATTTACTAATCAGAATGTCAGAGGTCAAAAACAGAGAACTTTGAAAGCAGCAAGAGAAAAGCAATCCATCACATACAAGGGAAGCCCAATGAGACTATGTGTAGATTTCTCAGCAGAAACCATGGACGCGAGAAGACAGTGGGATGATATATTTAAATTACTAAAAGAGAAAAACTGCCAACCAAGAATTGTATATCCAGCAAAATTGTCCTTCAAAAATGAGGGAGAAATTAAAACATTTTCAGACAAAAAATCACTGAGAGAATTTGTGACCAAGAGACCAGCTCTGCAAGAAATACTGAAGGGAGCCACTACAGAGAGGTACAAAAAGACAGAAGAGAGAGGTGTGGAGAAGAGTGTAGAAAAGAAGACTATGAGTAAAGGTAAAAAGAAGGAAAATTAGATATGACATATAAAATCCAGAAGGCAAAATAGTAGAAGAAAGTACTACTCATGCAGTAATAACACTAAATGTTAATGGATTAAACTCCCCAATCAACAGACATAGACTGGCAGAATGGATTAAAAAACAGGACCCATCTATATGCTGTCTCTACTCAAAGGACATGAGGGCAAAGACACAAACGGACATTTACACACCAATGTTTATAGCAGCATTATTTACAATTACCAAGAGATGGAAACAACCAAAATATCCATCAACAATGGGGTGGCTAAAGAAACTGTGGCACATACATACGATGGAATATTATGCAGCTGTAAGACAGAATAAAGTTATGACGTATGTAACAACATGGATGGACCTTAAGGACATTATGCTGAGTGAGGTTAGCCAAAAATAAAAGGACAAATACTGTATGGTCTCACTGATAGGATATGAACTGATTATTAGTGAACAAATTTGGAATATTTCATTGGCAACAGAGACCATCAAGAGATAGAAATACGGTAAGATATTGGGTAATTGGAGCTGAAGGGATACAGATTGTGCAACAGGACTGAATATAAAAACTCAGAAATGGACAGCACAATACTACCTAACTGTAATACAATTATGTTAAAACACTGAATGAAGCTGAATGTGAGAATGATAGAGGGAAGAGGGCTGGAGGCATAAATGAAATCACAAAGAAAAATAGACAATAAAGATTGGAATGGTATAATCTAGGAATGCCTGGAGTGTATAATGATAGTGACTAAATGTACAAATTTAAAAAATGTTTTTGCATCAGGAAGAACAAAGGAATGTCATTACTGTAGGGTGCCGAAAATTGATAGTAATTAATATTTTAAAATTTCAACTTATGTGTGAGACTAAAGCAAAAAATGTTTATTTGGTACAAAATTTATATCGTGACTGGTGCATGTCCTAATTTAACTTATGTAGATAGTTGGTTGAACAACATAAGTACATGGTACCTTGAGTAGGACATGAAATTTTGTTGGTTTGTCCAGAGTGATGCCCCAATGAATCCCAGAGTGATTTGATCAGTGAGTGTAAAAGTATTTGCAAAGTCCCCTTCAGGGAATGGTGAGAATTCAACCCCCCCCCCCAAGTTTAATTCTTTATATTCTCACAAGCAGTGTGGACAACCAAAGCTATAGGCTGAGCCCCCAGTCTTGGGGTTTGTTCATATGAAACTTAACCCCACAAAGGATATGTCAAGCCTACTTAAAATTTAGGCTTAAGAGTCATCCCCAAGAAAGTCTCTTTTGCTGCTCAGATGTGGCCTCTCTCTCCAGCCAACACAATAAGCAAACTCACCATCCTCCCCCTGTCTACGTGGGACACGACTTCCAGGAGCGTGGACCTTCCTGGCAACGTGGGACAGAAAACCTAGAATGAGATGAGACTCAGCATGAAGGGATTGAGAAAAACCCTAGAATGAGCTGAGACTCAGCATCAAGGGATTGAGAAAAACTTCTCAACCAAAAGGAGGAAGAGTGAAAGGAGACTAAGTGTCAATGGCTGTGAGATTCCAAACAGTCAAGAGGCTATCCTGGAGGCTATTCTTATGCATTAAGTAGATATCACCTTGTTATTCAAGATGTAAATGGAGAGGCTGGAGGGAATCGCCTGAAAATGTAGAGTTGTGTTCCAGTAGCCATGTATCTTGATGATGATTGTATAATGATATAGCTTTCACAATGTGACTGTGTGATTGTGAAAACCTTGTGTCTGATGCTCCTTTTATCTACCTTGTCAACAGATGAGTAGAACATATGGAATAAAATTAAATAATAAGGGGAACAAGTGTTAAAATAAATTTAGTTTGAAATGCTAGTGATCAATGAAAGTGAGTGGTATGGGGTATGGTGTATATATTTTTTTCCGTTTTCATTTTATTTCTTTTTCTATTGTCTTTTATTTCTCTTTCTGAATTGATGGAAATGTTCTAAGAAATGATCATGATGATGAATATGCAACTATGTGATGATATTGTGAATTACTGATTATATATGTAGAACGGAATGATTATATATTAAGAATGTTTGTGTTTGTTGTCATTTTTTAAATTTAAAATTAATAAAAAAATAAAAAAATAAGGAAGGAATTAAGACATTCCCAGATATACGAAAGCTGAGAAACTTCATCATCACTAGACTGGTCATAAAAGAAACGCTTAAGGAAAGGACACTAGACAATTAACTGAAGTCATACAAAGAAATAAAGATCTCCAGTGAAGATAATGACATGGATAAATATAAATGCCAGTTCTACTGGATTTTTTAACTTGTATTTCTACTTTGTATAGGACCTAAAAGAGGAAAATGCATAAAATGTAATGATAAAAGAATGATTTTGGACTCATAATGCATATATATGTAATTTATGACAAGAATAACATGTAAATTGAGGATCAGAGGGGTATAGGAACATAGTCTATTTATGCTATGAAGTTAAGTTGGTATAAAGCAAATGAGATTGTTACAGTTTAGGATGTCAGATTTAAGCCCCAAGGAAAGTTTCAGAAAATACGCAAACTCATAGGACAGGATATAGAGTTAGAAATTAGCATAGTGGAGTAATGCAACATTTGGAACGTGATTAATCCTACTGAATGGTATGCTTGGGAGGAGATGGAATGGAAAGAGTTGTGCTGTACATATATTTCCACAATTAAAAGAAAAGAAAGAGAAACTAAAGAGATAATGGCAATTAAATGCTAAACATGATACTGAATGGAATCTAAGAATGGCAAAGAAATTCTAATAAAAGATTATAACATAGAACGTAAGTTCTAGATCAATGTTAAATTTCTTTTTTTTTATTTTATTATTATTATTTTTTTACATGGGCAGGCACCAGGAATCGAACCCGGGTCGTCGGGCATGGCAGGCAAGCACTTTTACCTGCTGAGCCACCGTGGCCCGCCCAATGTTAAATTTCTTGAATTGATAACTGTATTTAAGGTGATAACGTGACTAATCTTGTTTGTAGAAAATGTACATGACAACATTATGTGTTCAAGCAATATTATGTGTACAACCTGCTCTCAAATGTTCCGAAGATGACTGATAGATAGACAGAAATGGCAATGGTGCCAAAGTGTTAAAATTGGTGGCTCTAGGTATTTGGAGGTATGGAGGGGTACGTTGGCATTCGCTGTATGGAGTATGTGCTATTTTTGCAACTGTTCTGTAAATTTGAAAATATTTCAAAATAAAATGGTTTTAAAAAGAGGCAAAGGACTTGAACATTTTTTTCCAAAGAAGATATACAAATAGCCAATAAGCACATAATAAGATGCTCAACATAAGTCATTGGAGAAGCACAAATAAAAAGCGCAATGATTACAGAGAAGGTCAAGTTTAACAAATGAGTGCTGAATCGGTATATTGATACTTCTTTTAAAACATTATGCTCAGTGAAAGAAACATGGCACATAAGGACAAAATATTGTACGATGTCACCTATCTGAAATATCTAGAATTATCAAGTTCAGAGAGACAGAAAAGTGGATTGGAGATTACCAGAGGATAGGGGGAAGGAGGAAAGGGGAGTTTTTGCTTGATAAGCTATAGAGCGTCTGTAAATAGAGTAATAAAATTTAAAAATTAATAAAATAAATAATAGGTCCCTGTGTTTTCTGCGGTGGTCCATGAGACCAGAGACTTGTCTGTTTAGCTCATCACTGTATCTCTACTGAAAAAGTGATTCATCAGAGTCCCACAGCCACTTAATTCTTCAGGACTCTGAAAGTAAATTACACCTGAAATCTGGCAAGGACATCAAAGATCACCTTCTCTAAGAAGTCTTTTGTGGTTCCTGCAGGCCTTATCAGTCTCTGCCTTCTTTCCACTCCTTTCGCAATTAAACTCATTATTTTAGAGGGAAAAACGCATATGGCACAGGGAATGAGTATAGCATAATTCCATTTTTTTAAATTATAATAACTATGAACATATGTACAGGAAAAATCTGTAATAATATATGGTGAATGTCAAAAATGGTTATCTTAAGGGGTAAGAAAACTGGAAAATCTCTTTTCATAATACATGTTTCTGTAAAGTTGGAATGCTTTATTACAAACACGTATCATTTTCTTCCTGCCAAAAAAATTATAATTATATAAAGGTCAGAGACAATAAAAAAGAGATATACCCCCTATACTAAGTAATTGGAAGTCCATTAGGCTCAAAAGCCTGCAGAATTGGGTTTCTTGGCAAAAATTGCCATGGCTCAAGCCCTTTGCTTTAAGTGAAATCAACCCCACTATCCTGGAAACAACTTGGATTATAATCAACGCACAAGTTAATATTGCCATAAACAGACCAATCATCACCCTAGCCATGTAGCTAAGCATTTCTTTTATGAAAAATGGGATCTCTATCCAGTTAGCACCGAGTTCATGGACAGTAACAGCAAACCAACCTATCACACTTTTTTTGAGGATGTTTAATGCCAGGTATGCAAAGAGAAGACGTGTCATTCCAGTTCAGGTGAGCAGATGTCTGGTAGCGCCAGATACACAATCCAATCTGTACTGGAATCCAGGGTGACTCCTCTAATGCTGACGGGAAAGCTTCATATCAAAGTATTCTTTAATAAACCGACACACACACACAGGCTATCACTTTACAAGCCCCCCAAAATTAATTGCTTCTGGACCACTCAGTGTATCAGTTTTCCCTCGATAGTGCAGGCAAAAATGGTTAAGAAAAAAAAAAAAAGAGAGAGAGAGAGCACCAAATGGAAAAAGATACATGTATCTTCAAATTAACTACAGTCAGTATTATAAAAGTATGATCCATTTATAATTTTATTTCTTTTTCGTCTCCCCGATTTCTTGGCTCTTTTGCAACTACTAAAGTCTGGACAAGAAAGACAAAGAAGATGAAGCTCAATGTAAGAACTTTTCTCCAAAAGAGGAAAAAGTTAAAACCCAATAGCAAGAACGTGATTGTTTCTGAGCTGTTTTAAATTAAGCCAGTACAAATAATCCTGTGATAAGAGTCATTCTACTCACCTTTCCTGTGTGACACATTTGTAAATCTATCACTAGATACTTATTATCTAATCATTTAAGTTTTAAAACAATGGAACAACCCCAGAATGATAATGTGACCAAAGAGTATGATTAATTAAATTTTTTAAATAAACCATAACATAGCTCACGACAAAAACAGAGATAGAAAATCAGTCATTTTTCTTCCCCCCACTTACTGGTTGTTACACAATGAAGAGTATTTGCCTGGTGCTTAGAACTTAATGCTTCCATGGAAATCACTAGCTGTCCTTCTAGCAATGATCCCTTTGATACGCCTGCTGTTTCACATTTCCAGTGAATTATTAAATATCTCAAAATCTGAAAAGGGCACAATTCAAAAAAAAAGCACAATCTTCTTTAGAAATCAAGGTAATGAATTTGTATTATTCACTTACGCTCATAACTCTAATTAAAAAAAATAGTATTCATGCTATAAAATGTCAGATTTACAAATGATCAGAGCAAAGTCTAAACCGAAGTCATAGGTAGGGGAGTAACATAAGAAAGGAGTCAGTGGAATTCAATATAATGCCCAAAAAAAAGGAAATGGAGACAATAAATCGCTTTATTCAAAAGAAAAGATCATCTGGAAATAATAATTACGGAAAAATTAAGTGGCAGTTTGTTTTTCTCATCCTTTTTTTTCTTCCCCAAATAAAAGCCAACGTGAAGACTATTAACAAGAGTGACATCTGGTTATGAATCATGTTTACCTTTCTTTGAATCGACTTTTGAGAGTCAGAATACTAGTACAGAGTGCTGGCTCTGAAGGCAGATGACTGCGTTTGAATCTGTGATGTGCCACATTTTAGCACGTGACCTTGGGAAAGTTATTTAACCTTTCCATACCTCAGTTTCCCCAACTACACTATTGGGGATAAACCTACCACCCAGGGCTGCTTCTAAAAGTAAGCAAAATAATATGCACAAAATACTTAACATAATGCTTGGCAAAGGGTAAATACTTGATAGATATTAACTAATATTTCTAAAAATAAATTTATCTGCAGTGAAGCCTACACATGAATATTTTAAGTTGAACAAGTCTACAAAATGTCGGGATAAAACACTCAACCTAGTCAGGATAAATTTAAGATAAAATATTAAATTCCATTATTATTCATGTAATAAAGTAACCTTTTACTTTCACACAGGAAAGCACCACAGTGAAAATTATTACCCTTTTTTAATAGAGAGGGAGACCAGAGTAAGAGAACTTAAGGTCCTAGTTTGTACCAGAGCTTATATGGATGGTTTCCAGACATTTCTACAGCCTACCACTTTTCCTTCATACATCCTTTTTTCCTGTGCTTCCTCTGTCAAGATTTTCCTGCAGTTTTTTTAATCCATAATGAGAGAGCAGCTGGGAAAAGAACACTGGCCTGTGAGTCAGTAGTCCTGGGTTCCAGCCTAGGTTCTATCATCTGTAAAAATCTAATTCTCCAACTTTCTTTGATAAGAGCAAAGCAGGAAGACTAGAAAATCTCTAAGGAGTCCTCCGGGTCTATAACTCTATTTTACCCGTCCAGGATCGTGAACAGGCCAGGAGCTAAAGATGCAACTGGACAAGGGCTGTGAGGCTGCTACAAGGGGCAGTACACACAGGATCAAAATCGAGGCCCCCCTCCAGAGCAGACAATCCCTGGCCAGAGGCGTGGCCGGGTCGGGTTGGGTTAGGCCTCTGAACCTCACTCCCTCCTCATTCAGCTGCTCCAGGGTTGGAGCCTGGACCCAAGAAACTGCCCACATCTCAGATGCCCCGAGGACCTAAAACCACTTTTCCTCGTCCCCCACTGTGCACGATCGGATCCTCCTTGGCTGAACTTCGCTCTGGTTCTCCCCGCTTCCCCCCCCCCCCAGGATTGCCCATTTCCTGCCCTTCTTTCGGGGTTCCCTCCCAGCATCGGGATCCAGTCAGACAGACACCCTCCCCCCAGCCCCCGCCAGCCTGCCTCTAACGCCAGGAGTCTGGGCCAGACCCTCCAGTTTTGTGCACCTCAGCTTCTCCACTGCAAAGTGGAAACGGTGCCACCTCCTCGCGTGTGAGATTCAACGCACCTGGCACTGAGGAGCTCACCACCACCACCACCCCCATTTACTTCAACTGAGTAATATTCCTCAGAGCACCGAGCGTGCTTCTTTCCCGAAGCGCTTCCACGCCTCAGGTTGTACCTGCCCGTCAGGGTAGCGCGTGAGGCAAGCTGGTGTGCACCGAACCCTACAACCCTGCGCTCTCCTTCTCCACCTCCGGCCGCGCCAGCCCCCTCAGCCCACGCTTCGCGGCCCCCTCACACGGCCCCTCTCCTCATGAAGTCTCCTTCTCTGCTTTCGCTCCCTTCTCGGTTTCACCTCACACACGGCCACAGCCGTGCCCTCCATTCCGCGCCGGGCAAAAAAACCCGCGGCGCCGCCCAGGCTGACGACCCGCCTACACCCGCGGCCTCCTGCTCCTCCCGGGCGTCAACCTCCGCCCGCGCACACGCCCGGCAGCTCCGGGTCGCCCCGCCCACCCGCCGCCCGCGCCTGCGCACTCGGCGCCGCCCCGCCCCCGCCAGGCCGCGAGCGCTCGCCGGGAGCCTGAGGGAGACAGAGGGGGACACCCTGAGGTGCTGCGGCCCGTGGGCGGACGGTCTGGCCCGCGGCCGGGTGGAGGAGAGGCAGCGGGCGGCTGGCCGAGGCTGGAGGCGGGCAGGAATGAGGCCGGGCCACGACTCCTTTCCACCTCAAAGCGCCTTTCCCACGGTCCCGTCGACGGGCGGCCCTTCTCCTTGTCAAAGCGCTTTGGCCGTCCTCAACTGGGAGAAGCTGCTGATGCTGGGTGTGGCTCGCCCAAGCTGGCTCTTGCTCAGCTCCCACACCGCTCTACGGCTCCACCTCCTGCGGGGGCTGCCCAAGGTGCCCTAGGCCAGCCCCGGGTTTCCAGATTTAGCAAATAAAAATACACAACGGACAGTTAAGTTTGAATTGCGGATAAACAGCAAATTTTGTTTTTAGTGTATG
Source organism: Tamandua tetradactyla (assembly GCF_023851605.1). Classification (NCBI taxonomy): domain Eukaryota; kingdom Metazoa; phylum Chordata; class Mammalia; order Pilosa; family Myrmecophagidae; genus Tamandua; species Tamandua tetradactyla. The sequence continues at coordinate 7,683,353 of NC_135335.1, forward strand.
TCCCATGCGATACGTGAGATATACTTAAAAAAAAAAAACAAAAAAAAAACCTTTTCAATTGAATTTCAAAACAGGGCGTCGTGTGTTTTATCTGGCAACCCATCCCATGTATCTCCTGGGCTGAACCGGGACTTGGACCTGACCGCTTCCCTGACTTTGCACTAAGCAGGAGCTGGCTGTCCTAGGCTCTGTTTGACAGGAAGCAGTCCCGGCTGGAAGAAGGAGTCCTCCAGACAGCAGTCACTGAGCTTGGGCTAGTTCGGGGAACGACATGGTGAGAAGGGCTTAAGCTGGTAACTACTGGTGATCTGGCAGCTGGTTCCACCGACAGCCAAAAGAAAACCATAGAGAGGTTCCTGCCTGGCAAAGAGTTGCCCAAGGAGAAGGGTGGAACAGGGTGTTGGCTGCTTTCCTTCAGGGAAAATTCTTCCACCTCGGCTCCAAGAAGCTAGGATTGGGCAGAGCAGGCTGGAGAGCTGGCAGAGTGCCTGTCCAGTCACAGCCTTGGTGCTAATGCAAAGAACATGTCTTCTGAGACCTGAAGCGTACCCATTTTGAGCCTGAGCGCAGTGCTGTTGCCTGCCCCCCACCCCCACCCCTGTTGGTCATATGTTCTCTATGGAAAAACGGTAGCCTTCTTTTCTGGAAAAGTCATCATAAATACCATCTCAGATTTGACGAGAGATCTGGTGTTTGGGGAGTCATTGGAGGCTCTCTCCACTGTCCCTTTGGCATCCCCTTTGGGAAATGGGGGTTCCAAGGGGAAGGGAGCTGAAGTTTATTGAATGACTGCTTGTTGTGTGACGCCATTGGTCTTTTCGTGAATTTTCTTCATCCATCACAACTCTCTTGTGAGATCACTGTTATCTTCACTACTTGATGGGTGAGAAACCAAGATGCTGAGAATGGCTCTTTAAACTATTTCCCATTGAGAGTGTTGGCTCACCAGAAGATGCCCCACCTTGAGAATGGCACTGGGAATGAAGGGTGGAGGAACAGTTGTCACTAGAGAAGAACTTCAGGTGAGTCAGTCACCCTGGCTTACAGCCCTTGTCCTTGGGTGAGCCTTGAAGAAAAAAAGTACAGTGCAATACCCAACACCATCCTAAAGGCAGGTGAGGCCTAACAAAGCGTACGCAGAACACATGCACACCCCCTCCTAGATGTAGGCAAAGGTGAGGAAGGCTTGGATGTGAGGCTGCCAGCCAGATTAACAGCATAAACCCTTATAGTCCAAAGTTTTGACTTTGCAGGCCACTGGAGCCAGTTATCAGGCAGGATTTGATGCAGGCTCAACATCTGGTGAGCATCTACTTTGTGCTAAGTGTTCTCTTTTTCTTATATATCTTAAGTAATCCTCCCACTGTTGTAAAGGAGGTGGTGTTATCCTCATTTTGTAAGTGATGAAAAGAGGTGCATGGCAAATGCCAGATCCAGAATTTTAAAAGAATTCTCCGAAGCCCTCCGTCTTCTGCCCTACAGCTACCCAGTGTGTCACTCCACCTGGATGTGACCCTGCCTATTTGTCTTGAAGTTTTGTGGTCTGGGGACCATAGCATTGCCCTGAGTAGCCAACCCTCTGTACAAAAGCTAAGGAGCCGATGGGGTGGGCCATGGTGGCTCAGCAGACAGAGTTCTCGCCTGCCATGTCGGAGACCCGGGTTCGATTCCTGGTGCCTGCCTATGCCAAAAAAAAAAAAAAAGCTAAGGAGCTAATGAACTCAGATGCTCTCCCTCCTACAAACTAAGGCTTGAGTGAGCCACAGCTTCTGGCCTTTCTCTCACCCATCTGTATGCACCCTCACTCCCCCTGAGGGTCTAGTGACCAGTAAACTATTGGATTCCATATTATTAAAACAGTTTTTACTGAGACCCCATCCCCAGAGCAATAGTATGCTAGAACTAGAAGGGCTGTAGAGGTTGTCAGGTTCAGTCCCATTACTTCCAATAAATGAGGAAACTTTAGGAGGCCCAGAGAAATTAAATCATCTGCTCAAGATTAAAATCAATCAGGTCAACCAAGGAGCTTTGGATGCTGCTCTATATACTTTTAACCTGGGCCTTCGTGGATTTTTTGGCAGTGTCTTCAGGGGGTGAGTTCTTTCCAGTCCTTAGATTTGGTGGCACAGTGATTCTCGCTGCCGCTGTTCCATCCACAGAAGGATTTGGATGACTGTTGCGTGTCCATTTGGGATATCCTGTTTATTCTGAGAACAAATCCTCCGTCTATACAAACAGACCTCACCTGAAAAGCCCCAGATACTTCTGACCCGAATCCAAGGGTTTCAGCGGAACCAGAACATCCTGGAGAATGCTGCCAATTGCAAAGTGACATTTTTAGGGACTGTTGCACCATCTTTCCCTTTCGAATGTGCCCTCTTAGTGTAAATCATCACTGGACACTTCTTAGGTCCCAGCTTGTTCTCAGGCTCCCCTGGAGCATACAAAGGCCCTGACGAGGGTGACTCTAGGAGTTCAGGTGGAAGATATCCTGGAGGTCCCTCAAACCAGGTGGCCGCAAAACCAAATCAGTGTGAGGAGACTGTTTCCCGGGAGGAAAGAATCAAACAACTATTGAAAGAGGCTGTTTCCCGTACAGACAATGGAAAAGGGTTAACTGCTTCTCTCGGGTCCGGAGTCAAGGCTGTCCCCCACCGTTTCCCATAACCGGGTTTCCTAAAATGGAACAGGTCCCAGGTGACTCTCCACTAATCACATCCTTGAAAATGGGGCCATGAAGCTCAGATTAGCTCATCCCTTCACCTTCTTGAGACCTTCTCCACCTGGAACACAGAATCTGGGGCAGCTTCTCTGCTCACCCCTCTCTGCTTTCCTATCAGGGGTCAAACAGTATATTCTCACAGATGAATGTTAGGTTCCAGGAGCATCAGAGGCCATGATGGTTCTAACTTTTGTGCCAATTCTTGGACTACAACATTTATTCTTTCTCATTCTAAGACTTAGGAGTCAAAAAAAGGGGGGGGGGGAATTCTCTCTCTGGGACAATACCAAAGTATGAATAACTAAAGGACTTTTCCCCTTCTTTGCCTCCATTCCCTATTTCTTCTTTCCTTCTTAGATTGATTGACTATGACACTGGAAAGTGTCTGGTTTTTCCTAGCGGACAGTCACCCTTTGCCCAGAGTCTCTGATTTCTCATCTACCAGTAGCAAGTGCTGGGGTCAGCTCAAGAGATTTCACCCCTTTCCTTTAGTATACCATTTCTCCTCTGCCTGGATAACCAGTGAAATCCATTTTGCAAAGTGGTTCTGGTCTCTGTAATTGGCTTTATACTTTCTGTCTGGGCGGGGCCGCATTTGTCTGGCCAGCTGTGTTCACAGGGATGTATGCTTTCTGGCCTCGAGGCCTTGAGACTGGAACCAGCGGTATAATCTGGTCACATAAACCTATTGATCCAAAGGTCAGAAGATCAATTTTATTTTAAAGACAAGTAGGCTAACTGGAACAAAGATTCTTCTTCTAGGAGCCAATTAAAGAGGACACCAGCTCCATATGTTCAGTCTTGTTAGGATTATAGTATTCTGAAGTACTTTGCCAGGAATGCTGCTATATAAAGGCTTTAAAATTAGTAATTTGGATCCTTAGTTGAGTTGATTTTTCACTGACTTCTGAAATTGACTTGATTATCAGTTGTTCTAACTGTAAAGCCACTTGTATCCTCTTTTTCCTCTTTTTTCATTCTGTGGAACAACCAGTTGAAAAGAAGGTGTGGGATCAAAAGCCTAAAAAAGTCAGGATGTCTGAATTCTTTTCTCATTTTATCACTTACTTTAAGTGTTATGTTCTAGTTCTCCACACTAAAGAAGGAAAATTCTCCCAGGAATATAGTGAAAATAATGTCTGTGAAACAATTTGAGATTCTTCAAATTAGAAGAAATCTTAAAGGCCATGTAATCCAATATTTCCCAGCCAGAGAAGCAATATTTGTTCTGAGTCATTTCTTTTATCCTCACCTCTCCTCCTGAATAGCTCTTCTCTCCTTTCTCAACCTTTTCCTGGTATCCAAGGTAGAGAATTTATCTAGTTTGTACAATACATTTAGTATATTTAGTATTGGGAAATACTGGCCAAGTTCATCTCCCTATTTTCATGAGATTGACAGTCCAGCAGCCCTGACACATTGAGATCCAGCTTTTACTTGAAATCTGTGTTGGGAAATTTGCCACCTCAGAGGCAACCCATTCCAAATTTGGACAACAATGGTTTGGTAGAGAATTATTTTCATTATATCTAGCTGAAATCTCCCTCCCTATATCTTCCACCCATCTGTCCCAGCTTTGCCCTTTGAAACCACAGAGAATCCATCTAATCTCTTTATAAAGGGGCTTGGGGAATGCCCAGGATTGTTATTGTTAACTTGTCACAATGGTTCAGACCTGGTCTGAATGATTGTATTAAAGATGTCCTGTGCTTTGCACACTAGCTGTGTGCCTAAAACAATGTATAAACCAAGTTTCTGGTGAAGCAAATCATTTTAGATATACTGGGAAGCTGACTGTTAACAGAAATCCCATTACCAGTTCATTCATAAACTGAAGAATCTTTTTGTGATGCAAATAATCTCCCCTATTAACCTTTTATGTAAATCTAGATTTCTCCTACATTATATTTTGCTTAAAGAAGACTTGCCTATGTACAAAATATGTAAAATAATGATACTAAGACTAGCTAACATTCACTGGGTCCTTTTTTCATGGACCTGGCATGTATTACTTAATTTAATTCTCACTACAACCTTATTCATTAAAATTATCCCCATTTACAGATGAGGAAACTAAGCCTTAAGAGAAGTTAAATAGCTTCCCCAAGGTCACACAATTGGAAGGTGTTGGGCCAGAATTTAAGTAAGGTTTGAAAAAGTCCAGAGTCTGATTTCTTAAGATACCAGTAATAGTTGAAATGACTACCTGTGACTTCAGCACAAGAAAATTAGGCTAACATATAGAAAACTGACTTAAACTATCTACAGCTTCAAGGATATACACAAAATCTACTCTTGGGGTCCTGACACTGTAGGTTTCCCAGCATAATTCAAGTTTTCCAGTGCAATTTGATCAAGGAATCCCAAAGACTTCCCTTCTGCACTTAGTATTAAGCAGGTGCTGCCAAAATTTATTTCAGGTATATGGGTGTGATCAGGCACTTTTTAAAAGGGTAAAATGGAAGGTATTCAGAGTCAGAGCCTGTTCCTAGATGGGGCAGAATCACTCAAATGGGTTTTTAAGCCTGGTTTTTTAATGGTGTTTAGGTTTCAAGTTAAAAATAGTTTGGAAAAGATGATCCATAAATAAGTGCTGTTTTGAAACCAAATTGGACAAAGATAAATGGATGTAAAATGTCTACGTGTGCAAACAAATCAGCTCCAGTTTCTCCAATTTCGTCAGCAACAGCATGCACTCACAGCGTAGCTCAGAACACATCCCCTTGGCCTTAGAACCCCAAAACTTTTTCTCCTCTGTGCAATGGAGCTTGCGGTAGAACTCTCTTCTGTCCTTCCACCGGCCTCCCCTCAGTCCCTTACCCCCACTGTTAGAATGCCCATTGACACAAGGCTTTATCTTGACTCAACTTCAGACTTTTGCTTTCAAATACATGTTCATCCTTTGCAAGTCATATCCCAAGCTGGTGTTACACAGCAGACACAGGAAATCAGGTCAGCTCTTAAAAGGCACTGGAGTTTCCCTTGCAAGCCCACTTTTTAAACCTTACTTGTGCAGCAGGCTTGTTTGCAATCTTGTCATAGACTCAGGTGAGGAAATGTGCAATCTTCTTAATTTCTCAACTTCACTCTTCAGCCCCCATTTTTACTGATGGCAGAAAGAGTAAACCTCACCAATTCAAAACAACTCAGTCATTTCAGGTTTTAAGTTCAGTCTCTCAGGTCCCCTTCTCCTCTTGATGTTCTAGGTTGGGGTTTATGTATCATCTGGACATCAAGGCCAAATGTCATCTTCCAACTCCCTGGCTTGACTGAGGAAGTGTAGCTTCCTTCACTTGGGCTTGGATGCACCTACTGTAGTGCTCCCTAACAGGTGGAAACTATAGTCTTGGTGTAGGAAAAGCTCAGACCTGTCCTCTGTAGGGGGAAAGGGAATGGTTTCACTTGCAGAGTTGGGCTTAGAGAGAGAGAGAGAGAGAGAGGCCACATCTGAGCAACAAAAGAGGTCCTCTGGATGTGACTCTTAGGCATACCTATAGGTAGACTGAGCTACTCCATTACATACATAAGTTTCACAAGAGCAAGCCTCAAGATCAAGGGTTTGACCTATTGATGTGGTATCCCTAAGGTTTGACACATCTATTATAGATTTTTTAAGGTATAGTTGAAAGTCAAGAATTTGACTCTTTATCTTTCTGTATTATCCTTATGCGTGCAGAGGACAGTGCATGTAGAGCCCTTGTTGCTGCCTAACTGGTGGGGGATGGGGTCAGAAGTCAAAGAAATGGAAAACTGGAAAGCATATCATTTGATATTAAAACATCTAGTTTCATCTATTTATAACAAGGAATCAACTTCTCTCTCCCAAGTCTTTTCAGTCATTCATTAGTTTTTTGCACACATATCTACATGTCCACTCTGCTGCTAGTACAACTGTGAAAATAGATCTTCTCTCTTCACCCATGGAGCTCACACTCTAAGAAGGAACTCCACCAATGTGGAGTGACAGTCCAGTATGGAGTGCTGTCAGAGGGGACCTGTCATAGACTTGGAGGCCAGGAAAGACTTTCCAAAAGAAGTGACATCTAAATTGAGACCTAAAGGATGAGCAAACATTGGGTAAATGGAAGAGGAAGAGTGTTTCTAGCTAGAGGGAACAGCATGTTCAAACTCCCACAAGCATTGGGAAAACCTCCAAAAGGTTCCTTATGGTTATGACATAGAGCATCAATTGAGGAATGTGAGAAATGGGGCCAGAGAGGTAAGCAGGATACAGCTCACAAAAGTCATGTAATCCTTGTTAAGAACCATGGACTTAGTTCAGTGGTAGAATTTTTGCCTGCCATGTGGGAGACCCAGATTCGATTCTGCGTCCATGCATTTCCCCCTTCCCCCCCCAAAAATAAGCAAAACCAACAAACAAAATTCAAGAGATGGTGCTGCAATAACGAGATACTCACACGGAAAATTAATGAAATGTGACCCCACTGTACAGCATACAAAAAAAGAAAAGAACCATGGACTTTATCCTAAGGGTAATGGGGAGCCATTGAAGGGTTTTCAGAAGAGGAGTGATGTTAGATTGTTGATTTGGAAAGCCCGTTCCAGCTGCCCAGTGGATAAGATGACCCAGGAAGAGTGCCTAGAATGAGCAAAGGTCCTAAGACAAAACGATAACAAAATTAAGTAGCAAGCAGGAAAGAAACCTATAACATAAACAGAGAAGCAGGGACCACAGGGTTTGAAAAAAAAGCCAAGAGGGTGTGGCAAACCTAAACCAAAGTAAGAAAATTTCAAGTAGCAGGGCATAATTAGAGTCAATTGCTACCAAGAGGAACAGTAAAATAGCAATGGAAAATTAACAATTGGATTTAGGAATAGGATTATTGACAACCTTGATGAAAGCAGCCTTAGAAGAGGAGGAGTTGGGTTGGGTTGGGTTAAATCAATTGCCTCAGTGCTCAGCTACACACTCCAATTACCGTCCATCTCTACTCTCGTGTTGTCCAAATGTACATCTTCTACCCAGTTCTCCCATTTGAGCTCCACACCCGCAGTTGTACAACTGACAACTCAATATGTTCCCTTGATTGACTCAAAGGGCTCTCAAACCCAGCAGGTTCTAAAACCAACCATCTCCCTACCCTAGCCTGGCCTCCCTCCAGTATTCCTTATTTCAGCAAATGGCACCTCTATTCTTCCAGTTGCACGGTCCGTCTTTGCAAATCCATTTCCTCACCACCACCCCTATACATAACCCATGTCTACATCCCGTCAAGTCTTTCTAACTGTACACTCCTTTCTGTCTCCACTGCCAACACCCAAATTCAAGCTACCATCTTCTTTCTCTCCCAAACCACAGGGGTGACCTCCTCACTGGCTTCTCACATTGCCTTACACTTGCCTCCAACCTGCCCTCCACTCAGCAACTGGAGTAATCCTTTTAATAGTATCGGTCACCTCACTTCCCTGGTTCAACCCTCTCAATGTCAAGTGAAAGTCAAAATTCTTTAAATGACCTGCACAGCCCTGCATGATCAAGCCCTTGCCTCTCTTTCCAGCCACAATTTATCAAACATTCCCTCTTGCCCTCTGTTTCCCTGCTGCACTGACCCTGTCTCAGTGTCACACACAAACCATGCTCCCCGCAGCAGCAGGCAGCTGCCCACACACACTGCATTCCTGTAGTTGGAACACAGGCTCAAATGTATCAGACTACCCGGGTTAAAATACCAGCTCTACCCCCTGCCTGGTTCAATGGCCCTGGCAAAATACTTAATCTCTCAATGCTTGTGTCTCCTCTTCTGTAAAATGGGGTTAGTACTCACCTCATTGAGTTGGTATAAGAATGAAATGAAACAATATATGTGTTAAAAAATATAGTCCCCAATTAATATTAGTAACTGCTATCATTATTCCCCATTCACTGCCTGGTTAACCCTTCTCCTATTTCAGATCTCAGCTCGAATGATGTGAGGACGGGGTTCCTTAACCCTCAGCTCCCTGAATAGGTCAGGACTTCCTGTTAAATTCCTTCATAGCATCCTCAACTTTTCATTCATAGAGCTCATTATTTCTCCTTTTTTAAATTTTTAATTTTAAAATGTTTTCCAACTTGTTGCAAAATAATACAAAATTCATACATAAAACTCCAACATACCCTTCACCCACATACCCAGATCCAACAACTTTTTTAACATTTTGCTACATTTACCATATCATTCTATCTATCCAGCTGTCTACCTATTTTCTAAACATTTGTGAGTACATTATAAACATCATGCTCTTTGATCACTTAACACTACCGTACATGTTTCCTGGATGAAATATATTCAATTATGAAACTGACTTATGTACAATTATCAAGGGTAAGAATTTTAACCTTGATACAAAGCTTACAGCCTATATTTCAATTTTTTTCATATGTCCCAATAATGTCCTTTTGGGCCTTTGTCCTCCATTATTAGATCCAGTCCAGAATTCTATATTGCATGCCCTTGTCTCTTTAGTAGCTCTTTTTTTTTTTTAATCTTGGAAATATAAATATAAGATTAATTTTCCCATCCTGCCCACCTCATTCAAGATAGTGGAATGAGATGCTTTAGGACTTCATCCTCCCCATAGAAGCTTTGAATAACCTAGCAAGAACTGGCAGAAATATCTTTCTCAAAACTCCAGAAAACAGTTAAAGGACTACAGTAGAAAGATGACAACTGAATCAAGAGAAAGGCTACTTAAAAGCGGTAAATTCTGATGGCACCCTGGCTGGCACCTTCCCACCCCTCACCAGCTTGGCTCGGAGCTGGCTGGGCTTTCAGTACAGAACCCTGGTCTTAGTTTTGAAGGGAGCAGAGTAATTCTCATGCAAATACTGGGAGCATGAACGTCTGGCCAAATCTGTCTGGCAGTGGCCTGAGGGACATGCTATCCCAGAACTTGCTCTGCATGTAGAAGGCAGCTCACAGAGCTCTCCTACAGAATGCTGTGGGAAAGCAGTCAGCCTCTGCTGCCAGAGAGGACATTCAAAATGCATGGGGAAATTTCCAGGGCCCCATGCACATGCCTACAGCAAGAGGTATGGGCAGAAAGGATCAGGGAAGCCCCTACACTTTGGCCTGGAGCTACTCTCCAAGCTCATTATATTGATAGGCTCCAAAAGAGACCACTCCCACAGGTCAAACTAAAAAATCTGGGAGTGGTTTTTATTACCTTCTTTTATTTCTGTTAGCTCCTGGCATTCAAAGAAAGCTGTCATGAAACTAGCTGGATACAACCTAAAGGAACAGACACCCCAGACTCTAAATTCCAGAGATACCACATTAACGTGTCAAAATGTCCAGGTTTCAACAAAAAGATTACAAAACATACAAAGAAACAGCAAGTGATGGCCCCAGCAAAGAAGAAGAATAGAAACCATCAGTGAAGAGGACTGGGCCTGAGACATACCAGGCAAAGCACTTTTAAAAATTGATACTAAATATGCTCGAAGAGCTAAAGGAAAACACAGGGAAAAAACTAAATGATATAATAAAAACAATAGATAAACACTAAGAGAATATCAGTAGAGAAATGGATATTATGAAAAGGAACCAAACAAAGCTGAAAACCATAGTAACAGAAATTTAAAATTCCCTGGAGGAGTTCAAGAGCAGATTAGAGCTGGTAGAAGAAAAAATCAGTGAACTTGAAGATAAGATAATTGAAATCATCCTGTCTGAGGAGCAGAAGGAAGAAATAATGAAAAAAATGAACAGAGTCTAAGGAACCTGTGGGACACCATCAAGTATACCAATATGCACATTGTTGGCATCCCAGAAAGAGAAGAAAGAAAAAAGGTGCAGAGAGAATATTCAAAGAAATAATGGCTGAAAACTCCCCACATTTAATGAAAGGCATGAATATATACATCCAAAACACTCAAAGAGCCCCAAACAGGTTAAACCCCAAATAAACCCATACCATGGCATATTAAAATCAAATTGAGGGCGGGCCGCGGTGGCTCAGCGGGCAAGAGTGCTTGCCTGCCATGCCAGAGGACCCCGGTTCGATTCCCGGCCCCAGCCCATGTAAAAAACAAACAAACAAACAAAATATAATAAAACAAGAAAATGTTTAAAGATGTTTCCCTTCCTTCCTTCCATCCTTCCTTCCTTCTCTGTCTTTCTTTCCTTCCCTTCCTCCCTCTCTCTTAAAAAAAAAAAAAAAAAAAAAAAAAATCAAATTGAAAGAATTTTGAAAGCCACAAGAGAGAAGCTCTAGGTTACCTGCAAGGGAACCTCAATAAGATTAGGTGCCAATTTCTCATCAGAAATTGGCTGTGGGTATACATTTTTATATGTATTAGATGAGAAATTGGCTGTGGGTATATATATTTAAAGTGCTGACAGCAAAAGCTACCAGCCAAAAAACCACACAAAAGAAGAGATACTGTATGATTTCGCTATTATGACTCTAGTAAAGGTTAATTCAGAGGTTACACTGTGGAATATAGCAAACCTAGAGGCACACAAAAGCTAGAGATGGAGGAAAGGCTACCCAAAGAGGTTGAATCTAAATGCAAGGGAGCGGCTAGAAGTGATGGTAACCAGTTAGCAGGATTATAAATAACATTGCCATAATGAAGGTGAATATGAATGAAAGGGATTGCATAGTGCCATGTATCCCACTGATTAAATCTATGATTATAAATAAATTCTCACATGAGCTATTTCAATGGTTCGATAGTGGACAAAAAGTCAATAGTAGAGGGGTATGGGGGAAAACTAAAAATGCATGCTATGGCCAATGGTTAACGGGAAGACATCAGTAGTACCACAGCACTACCAGGGGCAACTAATTGGGGAGGCGGAGGGAGAAGTGATAAGGAGTAGTTTTGATTTGATAGTTGGTGACGTTGTCTTTGCCAGTTCTTTTGTCATTAAGGACCAATAAAAGTTGTCTAAAATTGAGAGTGCTGCTGCTTGTACAACAAGCAAGGCTACTGTAAGACATGGTTTGTTTATTTTGGACATTATCCATGATGCCCAATAGATGGAGGGACCGAAGGGTACAATGACTGAGAAGTACAATGGCAAGTGGTGATACAAATTTATATGATGGGATATAGTGTGACTACAAAAAGGAAGGGTATCGAAAGGCACACAACAAACTCAATAAACATTGGGGACAATGGGTTGTGCAAAACAAGCCAGAAACAAAAGAACAAATATGCTAAGGTTTCTCTCAGAATATATTTTTAGGAAAATGAGAGCCTGGATTGTAAATCCTTATAGCAGCCACATTTAGTCTGAACTTGTAAATGTATTTCTAGATTCTGAGAATTATGTGTATCAGCTGGTATTTCCCTGGAACTTTAACTCTGCAACACCTAAGACCCAGAAATGGATTGCTGCAGCCCTGAAAGTTAGCACAGCTATAAATAATATAGTTAAAGTAACCAGAAAAAAGATCAGGCCTCAATTAGAGTTTAAAATGAAGCCAATCTGGCTGGGTTTAAAGTAAATTAGAATGCAGGATAAAAGATGATAGTGTATGTACTTTGTATCTTCAGCTACCGTATGAGACTAAAGACAGAGAGGTTTATTATGTCTAGAACCTACATTTTCTGTAACACATAATCTAAATCAACCTCTGTGTATAGTTCATTTAAACAACCCAAACTGGGCCATGGTGGCTCAGCAGGCAAAAATGCTTGCCTGCCATGCCAGAGGACCCAGGTTCGATCCCTGGTATCTGCCCATGTAAACAACCCAAACTCCTGGAGTCCAGAATGAGAGTGAGGCCTTGTAATTCTAAATAGCTTAATATAATACCGTGGATACATTCCAGTCTATAGTGGACCTCTCTATATATGGAACTATTAAACTCTCCCATCTGGGAAACCCTGGTACCCTCTCAACCATTGGGGACTCACAAGAAAATAGGCCAAGCCCTGGATTTTGAGACTTGCCCTTATGAAACTTATTTCTGCAGGAGGGAAGCTAAGACTACCCATAACAAGGCCTAAGAGTTGCTTGCAGGAAGCCTCTTTGTTGCTCAGATGTGGCCTCTCTCTCTCTCTAAGCCCAACTCTGCAAGGAAAATTGTTGCTCTCCCCTCTACATGGTACAAGCCATTGAGAGGGGACGATCTCTCTGACAGTGTGGGGACGTGACTCCCAGGATGAGTCTGGCCCTGGCATCGTGGGATCAACACCTCCCTGACCAAAAGGGGAAAAGAAGTATAGTAAAATAAGGCATCAGGGGATGCATGGGTAGTTCAGTGGTAGAATGCTTGCTTCCATGCAGGAGACCCGGGTTCGATTCCTGGACCATGCACCCCACCCCCAGCCCCCCACCCCCAAAAAATAAATAAGACTTCAGTAGCCAAAAGAGATCAAATGGGGTCAAAAGGCTATTCTGGAGGCTGCTCTTATTGAAGCTTCAGTTAGAGAGTGCTAATTGCCAGGGTTTGCTACACCTCAACATCACTCCTGTTGACTCTTAAGAACACCTAAGACTTGAACTGAGACTCTATAAAGGTTTCATGCACTAAGTTTGCCTTCCTGGAACCTATAATTCCCAGAGGATTCCCAGGTCAGATAAATCCTGAAATTCAGAGGGATCGACCTCTCCAACATTATCAATGTACCCCTATCATTTAGTGAGGACACCCCTTCTCAACATGAAACGGTCGGAATGGGCATTGCCCAAAGATCCCTATAGATTGGGAGAAGGATTAAATGAGAAGGAGGAGGTATAACAGAGAAAATGGGATTTAACAAATGAGTATAGCTGCCGAATCACTATATTAATATTCCTTCTAGCCTCCAGTGCTTTGGAGCAGCTAGAAGGAAACACCTGACATGGTGGAAACAAGCTCTGAGATCTGTTGTGTGCTTTGAAATTATTGCTTTTTTCCTTTCTTTGCATTGTATATATATTTTACAATTTTAAAATGTTTTTTTAAAAATACTACCAGCCAAGAATTCAATATCTGGCAAAACTGCCTTTCAAAAATGAGGGAGAGGGCGGGCCACATTGGCTCAGCAGGCAGAGTTCTTGCCTGCCATGCTGGAGACCAGGGTTCGATTTCTGGTGCCTCCCCATGCAAAGGAAAAAAAAAAAGAGGGAGACACTGAGAGAAATAACATAGGAACTAGGCTGCTGAGCCCTCCAGCAGCATTTCTTGGGGTCTCGGTTCTATGGTAGCATGTAGCCCGTGGTCAAGACTGAGGACTGGTTTTTCTTCCCAGGTAGAGAGAAAGGGGAGCTTTTCCCCTGCTGTCTTCTGTGTCTGGCATATAGTAGTGTCACAATGACCCTGAAGGCCCAGCAGTCACCCTGTGGTGAAAACAATCTAATGTGGCTCCAAATTTGCCTATTTAACCATGACCATCTAATTGTCAACTACAGCAAGAAAGCAGCTGGGTAAACATAGCTCATCCAGAAATAGCAGTAACTGCTTTGACATGTGATGGGGCAACCTAAGGATCAGTTTGGGAAGAGTGATAAATAACCTCTGTGTATTAGCTGAATTAACCAGCCAGAAACCACCATGGCTAAATCTCCTCTGACTTTTGTACATAGACTTGCTCATCAATGTGAGGGGGAGACAAATTTATCAAGGCTTGGGAAAAATGAAGCTGTGGACTTTGGCTTTTCCAGAAACATCCTGCAGCTCCTGACATAAGCGCCTCCCATCCACATCAGAAGCATGCAATTCACCAAGATCCACTGGAAGAAGATTTTGTTAAGAAAAATTCCCAACTGAAGAAGAAGTGGCGCTGCATGCTACTTTTTTTTTTAATAACAGGAATGAATCCGTGCTGTTCATCTGGCTTGTCTTTATGGCATGGCATTTGTCAGAGAGGCTAGAATTGAGAAGAAAAGGCTAATTGCCCTCTAACTACAGTTCAACTCCTCCCTGGAACCACAATGACCAAACTGCCTGAACATAACCGCTAACAGAATGAGCACAAGGGAGCCTGCCTCAGTTTTTGTTTTTGTGTTTTTGGGGGAGAGTTTTTTCACATGGGCAGACACCAGGAATTGAACCCGGGTCTCCGGCATGGCAGGCGAGAACTCTGTCACTGAGCCACCGTGGCCCATCCTTTGCCCCATTTTCTGTTCATAGAGCAACCCATTGGAGTGGCACCTGGAGGTATCTGGACTCGCTTGACATGATTTATAGAAACGGGTTTTGCCTTGAACACCACTGGATTCATATGCAGGTGTTGTCTCTCCAACTGATTCGTTAGTGAAGGGAACACTGCCCTCAGCCAGTCAGTGTGGGCCTCGCCATTTAAACCCACCCAGTGGGCAGCTCCAGGATGTAGGACCCCAAGGATTCCATTGAAACGCTACAGCTCAGAAATCAAGGATGAAACGTGAATACTTCTTTAGAACAGGAAAATCTGCTATGTTTTAGGAAAAGCAGGGTGGGTAGGGAAAGGGATCTGGGCAGGCTAGTCAGACGAGAACTCTGCCTGCTGAGCCACCGTGGCCCGCCCTACCTCAGTTTTTAAGGCCTTCCAAATTTGGCATAGCTCCTATTATTAGAAGCATGCATATTACTGTTTTTAATAAATCCATTAAATACAATGAGAATATTTTTCTTAGATTGTACATGTTTGCCTACTGTGCATTCTCATACCCTGACATTGTTTTCAGGATCATTTCTAATTCTTTAATAAATTCAGTGTAGATGACTTACGTTTTTCAGGTAGGCAT
This sequence comes from Tamandua tetradactyla, assembly GCF_023851605.1. Taxonomy (NCBI): domain Eukaryota; kingdom Metazoa; phylum Chordata; class Mammalia; order Pilosa; family Myrmecophagidae; genus Tamandua; species Tamandua tetradactyla. The sequence continues at coordinate 7,698,743 of NC_135335.1, forward strand.
TCATCTGATTTTGCAGTGTCAGCTTCTGCCTTGGTTGGCAATATGACAGGGTATATAGAACAGGCTGTGATAGCTGCAGCAGGATAAAATCCAGTGGATTAATGCTCAAAGTAGTTAATTTGCTTAGCTGCAATATTTAGAAAATATATGCCTTACTTGTTCACAAATGTGATTCCACCAGTTGAGAAGCATTTATCCCAACGATAGCATGCTCTATATATTACCAGTATAGAATTCAACATTAAAATTGCTTTTTACTTTAAAGAATTGTCTGTTCTATTTACCCAGATATTTTCCTTCCCCAGTAACTTGCCTACCTACTTTTTAAAGTCCTTATTTGTAAATTATCATGATGATGAATATGCAACTATGTAATGATATTGTGAATTACTGATTATATATGTAGAACAGAATGATCAAAAGTTAAGAATGTTTGTGTTTGTTAATTTTTTTTTAATTTAAAAATTAATAAAAACAAAAAAATATTTATTTGTCCACCTACTTGCACACAATAATATCCAGGGAGTTAGTGTAATGTTCCTAATTAATTCATATTGTAATTTAATCTAGTAATAAAGCATTTAAGTTTAAAAATGAGGGGGAGATTAAGACATTCCCATGTAAACAAAAGCTGAGGGAGTTCGTCGCCACCAAACCTGCCCTACAAGAGATGCTTAAGTGAGCTCTGCAGGTTGAAAAGAAAGGACAAAAGACAATAGATTGAAGCTGCATGAACAAATAAAAATCCCCAGTGAGGGTAACAACATGGGTGAATATAAATGCCAGTAGTATTGTATTTTGGGTTTGTAACTCCACTTTTTACCTCCTACAGGATCTATAAGGCAAATGCATAAAATTTAATGATAAATCAGTAGGTTTTAAACTTATAGTATATAAACATGCGATTTGTGACAAGAACTATATAAAGGATAGAAGGGCTTATACCATTGAAGTTAAGTTCGTATCAAAGCAAATAAAACTGTTATGGATTTAGGATGTTAAGTTTAAACCCCATGGTATCTACAAAGGAAATACTGAGACTATGCAAGCTTATAGAGACAGAAACTAGAAATCAAGTTCCTAGGGGTGGGGGACAGGCAAGGGGAATAGGGAGTTAGTATATAATGGGTTTAGGGTTTCTGTTTGGGGAGATGGGAAAGTTTTAGTAGTGGAAAGTGATGAGGGTATCAGAATATTGTGAATGTGATTTATTCCACTAAATGGTTTGGTCGGGAGTGGCTGTGATAGAAAATTTATATTGTATATATACGTTCCCACAATTACCAAAAAAAAAAGAAGAGCCACTAAAGATACAATAACAATTGAATACAATACATGATCATAGATAGGATCTAACAAGGAAGGAAAAAAGGCACAAAGGGACATTATTAGGACATATGAAAAATTAGAATATAGACTGTAAGCTTCACAGCAATGTTAAATTTCTTGAACTTGATAACCCCATGCAAGGGGCTTACATAAGTGAATGTCCCTGTTCTAGGAGATGTACATGGCAGTATTAAGTGTTAAGGAGTATGAAGTATACAACCTGCATTCAAATGTTCAGAAAATGGATTGATGGATGCATGCATGCATGGATGGATGGGTGGATAGATAGATAGAAAAAATGATATGGCAAAATGTTAAAATTGTGGGGTCTGAGTGTTTGGGGAAATAGATGTATTTTGGAGTCTCTGTATGGAGTTAGTATTATATTTCTAACTGTCCTGTAAATTGAAAATTGAAAACACAAACTTTCCCATCCCAACCACTCCCAGGCATACCATTGAGGGGGATTCATTGCATTCCTGACATTTTGCTACCATCCACATTATACTTTTTTGATGATATATCTAAAGGCTTATTTTATTAATGTCTGTCTACCCCACCAGACTGTAAGCTCCAAGAGGATAGAGACAGTGTCCATGTTTCTCTTCGTTATATCCCAAGAACCTAGCACAGTGCCGGGCGCATAGTAAGCCCTCAGTAAATAATTTCTGACTGAATGTTTAATTGAATGGAGGGTGAGAAAATGGGGACAGTGAGTGTAAATGACTCAAGAAGACTTCAGTGTGGGCTATACAAGAAGAGGGACCAGGATTCTGCAGGGTTTTCATTCATTGTGTAAGCCGGCAGACAGTTGAGCATGTGTAAATGCTGGTGGGAGGGAACCAGCAGAGAGAAGATGGGAAGTAGAGTAGAAGCAGAAGTCATCCTTAGAAGAGTGGATATCTCTTCCCTGGCGCAGGAACAAGAGCTACAGTCTCAGCTAACTCTGTAGGTTCGCTGGCAGGAAGTCCTACCAAGCCCTTTCTGTGAATTTTGGTAACGTAAGCAGCAAATCTGGATGCTGTGAGCAGCTCAGCATGCATGGTGGACATCATTCCATTCACTTCTGCAAAAGAAGCAGACGTTTTCTTCATCACTGAGTATACTGACGCACTGCAGAACAAAACAACAAGTTTCCAAAGCAACTCAGGAACAGAGCTGAGGCAGGCGATCTCACTGTTCTTTTTGTCAAGCAAGCTTCCTCCCCAAATTGGGAAACAGTATGGTAAAATAATAATGGCTGAAACCAGTTGAGTGCTTACCATGGGTCAGGCACAGTTGTAGTCCTATATCTGCAATAACTCATTTGGTCCCCACATTATGATAGCATTTTAAAGGTGAGGAAACTGAAGTCCAGGGAGGTTAGGTAACTTGCCCAAGGTCACACAGCTAGTAGGTGGACAAATCAGTTTTTAAATCCAGGTCATCTGGCTCCAGAATCTGTGCTTTTAATCATTCCTCTGTCTAGGACAGAGGGAAGGAGCATGTTAGGGATCTGAAGACCTGGAGTCTGTAGTATGAACCAGCTCTGTGAACTCGGGCAGTCACCCAGGGTTTTGACCATCAGTTTGCTCATCAGTAAAATGGGAATGATCATTGCTAATGACCACCATGCTTACTTTGTGTGCCTTTTGAAAGGATCACAAGATGCTGAAAATGGAAAAGCACTATATAAAAGGATTAGTTTTATGCTAATCATAAGACTTAACATCCTATTTTCTAATTGGATCACAATTGGATCTAAACAGGCTGTTGTGAGGCTTTGGGTCCCCAGAGCCAGCAGCAGGAGGTTGGTGGTTACGGATCCTCTGACAGGTCACTTGATTCTCAGCTCATCAGCTTTAATGTCCCTGATCCAATTTCTGTGATGACCAATATGCGAACTTTGGTGCCTCCTTGCCCCTGGATCAGCAGACACACACCCACTCCTACCTCTCGGAACAGTCGTGGTCCGAGTCTTCACTCCTTTGAATCCACTGCATTACCTGAAGGAGTTACTGCTTGAAAACATAAAAAAAAAATTTTTAAATAGCCTGAATTATGTTAATGGTGAGGTGCAGGCCAGCAGGCTGAGTCAAACCTGTCCCAGTTTAGCTGCAGAACTACAGACTGTCAGAGCTAGAAGAAAACTTCAAGATCATCTATTAGTGCAACTCCCCAACCTCCCAGGCCCCCAAACCCATTTTATAGACTAGGGAAACCGAGGCCAGGCATATGAGGTAACACAACTAGTTGGTGTTGGGAGCAGGATTTTTTTTTTAACTTGAAAAGCTTTTTCAAGTAGGTTCAGCACAAATTATTTCACCTTGTTAAAACCCTATCTACAAAATACTTCGATTATTTATGTATTTGTCTCAGTATGTGTAACCTTGCCAGAAATAAGCTCAATCTTAAAATTCCACTACACGGAAAGTTGTTATAAATCCTTCAACCTAATAATTCACTCAGAGCCCATTCTTTACTACAATTGCTCCTGTCTGGCCATTTTAGGCATTCCCCAGGTGAAAAAGAGTCCAGGTCTTCAGGATGGTTGAGTCTCTGACCACTCGTGTCAAGCACAGCCTGTTACTAACTAGATCATCTCTGAACTCAGTTTCCTGAGCTGGAAGAACAGTACCTACCTCGCACAACTGGCGAGGAGCAGGGGATCACATGAGATAATGCACGTTTCGTACCTACCTGACTTCTATACCTTTGTTATTATTTGGGCATAATTCCTCTCCTAAGCAGAGGGCAGTTCACTCTGGTTAAGGACCTGAGACCTTAGACCACCCAGGCGCTGACAAACCAGGGAGAAACCCAGCCTCGCCAAGCCTAGAAATGTCCATTCCCCACCCCCTCTCCTCCTTAAGACAGTGATAGGCCGGAATTCTCCTGGTTGATAAATGAGAGGCGCTGACAAGCTGCAGTGATGAGTGTTCCGAGAATCTGATTTGTGAGAAGGCGAATCTCCAGCACATGTACCATGGAGGTGCTTTGGGAAAGAGAGCCCGGCCTCCCTGCCTGAAGGAGGACAGGAAGGAGAGGGGACGGATGAAAGAAATGCTTAAGGGAAATGGACTGGAGGTGCCCAAAAGGGAAAATTTGAAAAGGAAAACAGACGCTGAATCTCCAGAAACCGTCTCAGCGGTGAGTGCCATTCAAAGAAGGATAGCGGGTTCCGATGATACGGATTTGAACGAAATACGATATAGGGACAAAGGTGGGGTGTGAGAACTGCTGGAGACCGAGCCCCGTAAGCTGGGGGCGGGGGGAGGGCGGAGTACCCAGGTAGCCCGGGGGTGACGCGGGGCCGCGGCGGGCCAGAAGGCGGGGTTATGGGGGGCACCGGCAAGGGTGGGGGGGAGTGGTCCAGACCCGGCCTCCGAGCCGCCGTCGCATTTGCCCCGGGGCAGGTCAGCGACCCGGGGCCGCGGAGCTGCGGGGAGAACCAAGAGGGGCCGCGGTTGCCATGGCACCAGGCGGGGAGGGGGTGACTCGGGCCCCGCCCCGAGCCCCGCGGGGCCGCCGGCTCCAGATGGTCCCCGGCCTCCCGCGGGAGCCGGCGGCCTGCGGCAGGGGGAGGCTATTGTCCTCCTTCCGCGGCGCCGCAGTCCCGCCGCTCGCGCCCGCGCGCCGCCACGCGCCCTGCCACGCGCCCGGCCGCCCCCGCCGCCGCCGCCGCCGCCGCCGGCCCTGTGCGCCCCGCGCGCCCCGCGCGCCCCCCGCGCCGCTCGCGCTCGGTGACAGCGCCCGCCCGCCCGCCGCCAGCGGTGCGCCCCGCCGCCGCCCGCAACCGCCGCTCGCGGCCGGGCTGCGGGCGCGGCGACTACCCGTGCGCACCCCCTACGCCCGCGGCCGGCGCCTCCGCACCCAGGTAGGTGCCGGGCGCCCGGGCTCGCTTTGTCCCGGTGGCCGGGGGCGGCGCGCTTTGCGGAGCCGCGTGCGGGCATCTGCGGGGTTGGGGTCGGGGTTCGGCCAGGGAACCCAAGAGGGCAGGGAGGGAGCCGCGCCGAGGTGGACGACGGCGCCCGGCCCTCGCTCCGGCCCGGTCCTGGGGACCCGGGTGGTGAGAGTCCTGTGCCAGCTTCCCAGGTACCAACCAGTCCGAGGGCGTGGGTGGGGGTGCGGGGTGGGGGGGGAGTTTGGGGGCACGAGGCTGCGGGGACATGGGCTTTTCCGGAGCCCAGAGAAGAGTCTGGAAGAGTTCGGGCTGACAGATGCGTTCATGGGCTGGCAGCGGCTCTGACAGCGCCACCACCGTTCCGGTCCCCGCGGCTCCTGGGGCTCGGGGGCCCGCGTCGCTCCAGGCGATCGGGCGCACGCTCGGCCCTCTTTGGCCGGCGTCAGCGGATGCCGACTCCCTCCCGAGCTGGTTGGGGGGCTCCCTCTGGAGCCTGGGGAGCTTCTCCTGGCCTCTGGTAGTTCCGTGTTCTCCTCCCTGCCCTCTCGAGTGTTTGTGAGCGTGGGGAACACGGCTAGCTGTGGTGAGGGAGAGTGAGGCCCCTTCCTGAGGTGGGAAGCGGCTGCAGGGAGTCCGTGTGGCTGGGACATCTAGAGGGCTGTAGAGTCAGGATCATTGTCGTCCCCCCACCCCCACCCCCACCCGCCAGCCCCCACACCCCCACCCGGGCCCAGGATAAGGCCTCCTCCTGGAGAGCCCAAGTCCAGCAACAGCCACTTCGATGGAACCATCCCACTCCTCTAACCCCGTGACATTGCGTGCGCCTCTGAGACGCCGGCTTGGCCCTGTCCTAACCTGCTACATGCTGTCCCCACGGGTTCTCTCAGCTGCCCTCCTCGCCTTCATTTCCACCACTCTCCGGCCTGGGCAGGGGTGTCCACAAACCAGTTTTCCTTGAAGGTGATGAGGACGGTGTGAGTTCCAAATATGTCTCTTAGATTGAGGTGTTGGCTGGCCCCTTGGCACGTTCGGAAAAGCAAAGGCTTAGGAAGGGGAAAGCTCATCTAGTTCTTAGATTTTTCCGGTAAAGAAATGGATGATGCCTCAGGCCTGGGGGTGGAGGTGGGGAACGGAGGAATTAAAATTAGTGTGAATAATTCTGCTTTTAGCAGAGGGCTCTAAAGGGAAGAATCAGACAAAAACTCAGTGCCCCTCTAAATTGTTGGAGGGAGGTGCCTGTGCTTTATCAGGAAATAACCTGTCTCTAGGTTCTCCATTGCCCTCCGTGCATCTTTCTCTTGCCTTCCCCGTAGCCCTGAGTTTGTGATTTCTTTTTTTTTTTTTTCTCTTTCTCTGCCAGTTCATCCATTCTACTTTGCATCAAATAAGAGACTTTTACTTTACCAAAGTCCTGTTCTTTCTAATCCATTATTCTTCCTGCTGCCATTTACCTCTCTCTGCCCCTCCATAGCTCTCAAGCCATATGATCCTCTGTCTACACTGCTGGGGTTCGCCTGGGTTGGGCAGTCAGCTCTATTTGACTCATTAGATCTAAAGCCCCTCCGAATTCATTTTCTTCTCTCCTCATTAGACCTGCCCACTCTTTGTGGGTCTTGGGGTTTCTGAAGAGAAGTTTTATTTGGTTGTAGCTGGGGATAGGGCCTGGTCATCCCCAAAAGTGAATGCCAGGTCCCTTATCCCTGAAACTGTGTCTTCTCAGTCCTTACAGTGCCTCTGACCAACCCCAGCTGCTCCCCATCTTTCCACCCCCGTGGCCCTCAAAGTGTGGTCCCCAGCACAGCAGGTTTAGCATCACCGGGGAGCTGGGGAGATTGCAGAGTCTTGCCCCTGCCCCAGATCTGTATCTGAAACTCCAGGGGCCGGGTCCAAGGATCTGTGTTTGAACAAGCCCTCCAGGAAATTGTGATGCACGCTAATTTGAGAATCCTTGGTCCTGGCCTACAGCTGAGGCACAGAGCAAATTCTCTGATCCTATTGCCCTTCCTTCCTTGAGCTTTACTCGAACTCTAAGACCTTAATGACCAGGGGAGGGGGTGAATTATGGCCGACCCATTCAGCATCTCTTTATTGAATATCTATTGCACAAAGCTTGGAAAACACACAGAAAAAATGAGTAAAATACAGCCCTTGTCCACAATGAGTTAAAAGTAGAACAGGCAGAGAGGCACAGAAACAACTAGCTGTAATACAACGTGGTAAGAGCAATAATAGCTGTGTATCTTAAGTGCTGTTCGGGAGCAAGAGGAGGGAATGACAGACTCTCTCTAAGGGGGGTAAAGAATTCATCAGGAGCAGGGTGTGGTGAGAGGAGGAATTGAGGTATAAGACAGGCTCTAGCCCTGGGGATAAGATTTCTAGGTCTATGCACCACTCAAAATGGAACGAAGGGGGGCAGCTGCCCTTGGGAACGGGCTCACGGCCAAGCGATCTGCATCCAGGGGCATTGAGCAGAGGTTCCAGCAGGACCCCAAGCCTGCACCTGGCAGGAGTTGGCATTACTCTGGCACTAACCGTATCAACTACTTGGGCCTGGCCCCGAGGTCACTGGCTAAGAATAAGGTGCTGGCGAAATTGTAATCTGGATTAGCTGCTGCACTGCCCCATCACCAGAGTTCAGGAATCCACAGTGGAGAATACAGTTGAGGATTCTCCATGTAGAGAGAGACAGGAGTTGTGGGGCCAGGGGCCATGCAGGGACTGAGACTCTCAGTGAAAAGAAACCAGAGCAGGACCTGTGCAGAAGATACTCACATAAAAATTATAGGAATTTGAGGATGGTGGCAGGAAACATGGAAAACCCAGCCTATTTGTCCAAAAAGCCAAGAGGTCTACAGAGCTGGAATGCATGAAAATTAGAACTCAGAGCCCCAAGGCTGAACACCACCAGGGAGCACATGGAAGTCTCTGAGAATAAACCTCCCTGCAACAGATTACCCCCTTGGGGATCAGTGATGTCAGAACACCACTGACATCTCGGGTCCTTTTCTGTGTCGCGGCATCCCTGGAAAATTAGGACACAAAGCATGCAGGTCTAAAACTTGATTTGGCTGGAGGAGCATTTAAGTGGCAGAATATGTATTTGGCAAACGGGGGTTTCCAGCTTCATACTCCCCCACCCCCTTCCCTGTGCCTGGCCTCCAAAAGGATTCCTCAGGAAGATTAAGTCAGATCACCCAAAGGAAGCTAAAGCGGGACATGCTTGGGTCCTGTGCAGTTTACAGGGCTCCCGGGACCACCCAGTAGTTTGGAGACGGAATCAGAAAGCCTGCTTCCTTAGGTCTCTGTGGAATGCAAAGATAAGTCAGGGCCTCCAAACCTCAGATGCCAGGTGGGTGGCATAATCATGTGGAATGGCTGGTGGGAATGGTGGGGCCTGCAGAGAAATGGAGAGTGCAGGCGTATGTCATGGATCCCAAAATCAGTTCTTTTTAACCAGCCTATTGGCTAAGCAAAACACTCCTAGGGGCTGATTTCACAGCTTCATGACTCCTGATAAAGAAAAAGGGCCATGGAAACAAGCAGGCAGCGTGGGCATGGTATTTAGGTATTTTTGTGCGAGTACTAGAAATATCCATTCCAAAGCTATGCATGAGCAAGGCTGCTGGTTAGGAAGCCCTAATGAAAAGGGCAGAGATGAAAGGGAATTAGAATTGGTGCTGGGGCTTGGGCAGGTTCCTATCCAGCAGCTAAAAGTATTAGGTAACTCTAGTTCAGGTCACGCCTTGCCCACAGCACTGCTCTTTACTCAGGGTGACTCAACTCTGCCCTCAAATTTATTTTGATATAAATATTTACAAGAGAAAATTCAGAGAATCTTATGGGGATCAAGGGAACTGACTTTTGAATGAGAAAGGAGTCCTAGACCTAATGGAAATTAGGTCCCTTTCCCGCTACAGGAAAACCCAAATCTAGGAACCTTAGAACTTCAGTCCCTTGCATTTTATTAGCACTACTCCCAGGATAGTGTTTTTGCTTTGGGAGAAAGAGGAGGGGCAGACAATCCTATCCTTCACGTGGCCAGGTCCAGCTTCAAGGACCCCATTGGTGACAGAAGCCAAGTTCTGTCTTTGTGTGTCCATGGAAGCATCCCTACCTCCCTCCCTGCATCGCACCCACCACCCATCCCTTCTTCCTTCCCCAAACCGCACAAGAGGCTCACCGTACCTCTTTCCTTTCCAGAACCAGGGACTGCCAAGATCATAGCCTTAATCCTAGGAAGTCCTGCTGAGGATTAAAATGTCTTTGTATTTGAGAGGTACTGGGAAAGTGAGAAGCTCAGAATTTGAGGTTCTGTTCACATTACAGGCCCAGCCTCTTCCATTCCCTTGAATGACTGCTGGATGCTAGATTACACGAGCACTTTGGACAGTAAAAGTTGTTGTTGTTGTTTTTTAAATCCCCAGCAGCTAATCTGAAGCTCATTTGTTAGTTTTGAGGACAGACTCTGTTGGCTTGACAGAGTCTTAAGTAGTGCTGGCAAGCATCCATGGGCCCTAGAAGGGAGGGGTGGGTGCTGATGTCTTGGGGGGAAGCCGGCTCAGCAGAGCATGGAAGGGCTCCAGGAAGTCAGAGGAACCTGTAAATATTCTTAGTTCACGAGGCTACAACCAAGAGCTTGTCCCCAGGGTCACAAAGTACCTGCTCTGAAACCCAGCCCTCTGCCTTCCAACTGCGTGACATCAGATCAGAGACTTAACCTATCAGAGAGGCAGCTTCCTATGAACCCCGTTATGAAATGGGGTTGATAATGCAGCTGCCTCGTAGGCTGGGACGGGGTAATGTTTGTGAATGCGGGGGACACGTGTCACAGTGACATCTATCCAGCATTGATTAAGCGTTCCCTGTAACGAACAAAAGGAAACAAAGGAGAGAGAGCTGTGCTGCCTCCTCTGAACCTCTGGGCAACATATGGATACTTGCCTTAAGAACACACCCCTGTCTTCCTGGCGTCGTTGATACTTCTTAGCAGGGAAGAAGGATCTGGACCTTTTCCTCTCCAGACCGGCTACAGGGTAGAGGAGGCTGGCTCGTGTAGAGTAGGCGCCCAGGGTGGTGTGTAGAAGGGGGACTGAAAGAACCCGGTTTCTACTCACTTTTTGCCCAAGGGGTCCCACATCGGCTGCCCGCATCTCACTGGCCTGAACCATGCCAAGGCCCCCGGCCCTGCCCGCTGGCCCTCTCTGCCCCGAAGTTGGCAGGTCCCTTTCTCCCCACCGTGTTGCCTGGACATGGCTGTGCTCCTGCCTGCTCCATTGCGTGTCTATTGCACGATCTGTTCTCCTGCTTCCCCACCGGGCCTTCCCCTCTCTCCCCGGGGGGCTGATTTCCTCTGGCCAGAAAGAGAACGGGACAGACCCAGGGCAGGAAGGTGGAGGCACAGCGAGTGGAGGGCTCAGGGGACCCGAGATGTCCCTCACCAGCCACCTCTCCCCAACCCTTTGCAGGAGCAGGAAACCACCCATCGCCATGAGCAGCACCCTGTCGCCCACAGACTTCGACAGCCTGGAGATCCAGGGCCAGTACAGTGACATTAACAACCGCTGGGACCTCCCCGACTCCGACTGGGACAATGACAGCAGCTCGGCCCGCCTCTTTGAGAGGTCCCGAATTAAGGCCCTGGCAGGTGAGTCTGTGTTCCCCACCCCAGACCCCCTGGACTGGGGAAGATGCTAAACCCCGGGTCACCCCCTCAAACCCCTGGTCCCCAACTCCAGCTTCCAAGAGCAAGTTTCATGCCATCCAGAACATTCCCGAGGTGCCCTGCCCCCAAGCACACAGAAGCTGCGCTAACCCCTGGACTCAACTGTCTTCCTTTTTGTGCTCAGCTGACGAAAACAGCTTCCGCGCCTGGCCCCTGCCCCTGAGTCGTGTCCTTTAATTCTTTTTCACTCTTCTTCCTGCTGCTTTTACTTCTGCATCTACCCTGCCCTTCAGCCCCTCGGGGTTGGGGTGTCGCCCTTGACCTCCACTGTCATTTCCCACACCTGTTCTCCCTCCTCACCTGTTCCTTCCACCTACCACCCGTCACTCCCATTTTTCCATCTACCTGTTCCCTGAAGCAGGCCCCCCTCCACCTGCTACAGGCTTCAGCAGCAGCCCATTCTCCCGGGTTTGCTCTCTTCCTGCCCCAGACCCTGCCCTCCCCTACGGCCAGGGCTCTCCCCTTCAGCTCCTCCTGCACAAACAAACCTGTCAGACGGGCCTTCCCGCTTCCTGTTCCGGTCAGGAGTTGCCATGGCAATTGTGAGTGTGGCCACCGCGTGACACTACGGGTGGCCGGGTGGCTGGGCGTGGGGCTGAGTCACCCTCACACCCTAATCCACCCACCCCGTCAGGCTTCCATCCTCCACTCTTGACCCTGCCGCTGACCCACTGGCCAGGGTCCAGTGCCTGAGGACCCAACCGGTCCCACCTGGGAGGCAGGCCCGCCTCCTGGAGGAGGAAAGTGACTGGCGTGTTTTACAGGATCAACAGGTGACGTTTTTATAGTACAGGTTCCCAAGCCCCTCCCTGCACAGACTGAATTGGAATCTGTGAGACTTTGGTCCAGGAATTCTAGAGAGCTTCCTGTGTTAGAACTCAAAAGTGAGTCTTCTCCCAGTGCACAGGACCCCATCGGTAGACGTCGGGATTTTGAGAAGTGAGAGTTGATTGCTAAGCGCAAAGCAAGGAGACCAGAAGGCTGATGGGCTTTAAATCTGTCTCCTGGAACTGGGGAAATTTTCAGTGTTTTCTAGCCTTTGGACAAAGGAGGGCAGGCTTAGGATAATAAGGAAGGCAGTCAGTTCTGGGCCGACTCGTGTTACTTCATTAATAATCATTAAGGGGGCTACGTGCAGGAGCACCAGACTTCAGGGGGCTACGTGCTTGAGGCCGCCCTGGTGTCTGTGCACACGATATGTGCCACCCAGCACTGCCATTAGGGATCCGTGGCCTCTGCACCAGGCTCTCCTAAGAGGTATCTCCACCGCCCTGCCCAGTGGGTGCCTCACACAAGGAGATGCCAAATAAACTCTGAATGAATGAAGGGAAAGCGACAAAAGTTGGAGCCCAGAGAGGGGCAGGAAGGGAACCTGGTGGCTGGGGAGTGTCTGGGGGCCTGGGATGGCACCTGGTGGACGCAGTGACACGGAAGGGGGGTGGGAGCTAGAGATGATGGAAACATCCCTGCCACACAGGCTTCTGTGCAGCTAGGTGAGGTGACATAAGTCAGTCCTCCCACGGTGCTGACACCTCCTGAGCTCTCTCTGCCTCTCAGGGAGCTCCCGGAAGCTTCCAGGCTTCCCTTCCTCTGATTTCTGAGTTGGGGATCCAAGCCTGTGTCCCAGAAGTTACCCAGTGGTGGTGGTGGTGGGGTTATCCTTGCCACGCCTCCAGCCCTCTGGGAAGCAGGAATGTGGGGGGGGGGGGGTCTCTCTCTCTCTCGGGTCTTTAGTACATCCTGGCAAGTCGTAGGCTGACGGGCAGGTCTGTAAGGCACTGGCAGGTCTCTCCGCTGCCCCCGCAGGGCCTGGCCCCGCCCCTGCCCGCCGAGCCCCGCCTCCCCCTGCCCCGCCACCATCCAACCTGTTTGGCTGGAGCCACCTCCAGGTGCTCCCCGCCCACTCTTCCCTAGCCACTGAGCGTCCCAAAGCTAAGCTCCGGTGCCCAGGCATCCGAGAGCTCCTGTCCTCCCCCAACCCCCAACCCCCTACCCTCTCCGCGGAACTTCCCTCAACCCTGTGTCCCCACCGCCTCTCCGCGTCCTCGGCACAGGCGCCCGTGGGGAGCGGGGACCGGGTCCTGCCGCGTGCAGGGAGAGAATGGACTCTGGGCCCCGGGCTCTGTAGGAGGCAGCGGCACCATGAATGGCGAGGGACTGAGCCGGGCGCACGGGAACGGCCTGAACGGGGCTGGGGAGTTTTACTACGAGGCCGGGGACCGCTCCCAGCACCCCGGGGGCCTCCTGCTCTCGCCGGCCGCCTTCGTCAACCCCGCTCAGTACGCCAACGTGCTGGAAGGACGCTTCAAACAGCTGCAAGGTGAGCTCCCGGCAGAGGGGAGCCCCGTGGGAGGACAGCCTGTGTAGAGGAGGAGCTGGGGGGCGGCGGGGGGAGCCGAGCCAAGCCGAGAATCCGGAGTGGGGGGGCGGCTTGGGGTGACTCAGCTGTGTTGGAAGCCGGGCCCGCGTTTGGAGGGAATGATTACAAGCGGTCAGGAAGAGACGAAGATGTCAATGGAACCGAGAGAGGCTTAGGTACACTCGGGGAATGTGGGTGAGAGCCGCGAGTAGGTGTGGCCGCGAGGCACCCTGCTGGGTGGATGGGAGAGGGAGGGAGGAAAGGGTGTCAGTGTCAGCAGTTCCCCTCCCCCCACCCCCACCCTTTAATGCAGTCTCCCTTCTAGTGGGTTTGGGGGTGAAGCGCCTGCTGGGAGATTTCCAGAAGGAGAGAGGGAGAGCCTGCTTGTGGTTTTGCCAGGTTCCTGAGTGGGTGTCTGGATGTGTGCGAGGAGGCAGTGTATGTGGAAATTGAGTGTGTCAAGGGAATTTGTGCAGAAGGCCAGGTGTATGTTGGAGCTGGCGTGTGTTTTACTGGCTCAGTGATATAAGTGTATTCCTGGGAGTCATTGTGTGGGTGGGGCGTGTGTGTGTGTGTGTGTGTGTGTGTGTGTGCATGTACGCGTGGATCTGTGGATAGCATGGCAACCTTGGGACCTTGGAAGTTACACCTCATCTCCGGGCCTTTGCCATCGCCCCGTTCCCTCCTAGCTGCCACTCTTTCCACCCCTTCCCTTCTTCGTCTACCTGTGTGCCCCACGCCAGTGTGCCCAGGATCAGGGCAGATCCCCCCAGAAACGATCCAGGAGGTGATCCCTGCGGATCCCAAAGGGAGGCCCAAAGGCATTCCTGTTCCATGGGTGCTACAGAGCACATCCCACACAGCCACTAGGACCCCTAGTGCTTGGCACAGGTGCAGGGACTGGAGGGTGAGAAAGACAGGAGCAGACATGGGTGTGTCTGAGCATTCGTCTTAGGGCTGAGACCTGTCGGAATGCGAGGTTAAGGGATGAGTCTTCTAGGTTTCTGAGACACAGGTGCCGAGAAGGAAATGAAAGTGCCTGTTGAGGCCCTGGCCACTTGAGCCATGTCCTTGCCCTGGACTCCTCTGTCGGAAACTGGCAGAGATCCCAGTCACCAAAGCGGCTTCCATCTTGCCTCTTGCCCACTTTGTCACTCAGGGGTTCTACAAATGTTAGTGTATTATTTTTCTATGGGCCCTAACATCCTCCCCACCATCTGCAGTAACTCCTGTGGACCAGGAAAGAGGTAGCTTCCCAGCCTCCTGGAGATGGGTGTCTACCCCTACTTGGCTTTTTGTTGTTGTTTTCGCTCACTGTTTTCCCAGCTCCCAACTTTCCAGATCTTGTTTTTCTTCTTAACATTTGCATGCTCTGGCATGTTTGTGTCCCGGGCCTGGATCCCTTTGGAACTAACTGAATCAACCCACCCCAGAAGTATAGTGGTTGGTCATTTCTTTAAATTAGCCAAGGAGAGTAAGCTGACTCAGAGGGCCTGCCGCCTCTATAACATCAAATCCTTCTAATGACAACTTGGAAGGCCCGCTGCTGTAATTTAAGTCCACGCCCAAAAGACAGCAGCCATCCCTAGGACTGGCCCTGAGCTGCTCTTGGTTTTTCCTTTAGCCTGGGTCTCTCCTTTCTAACAGTATCTCGCCAAGGAGCCGTTTTGTGCCAGGCCCTGAGCCTGCACCCACTGATTCATTTAATCCATACGATGACCTGTTTGAAGTAGAAAGTGATAGGCCCATTTTACAGATGAGCAAATCGAGGCACTGGGGGATGAGGCGACTTTCCCAGTGTTTCGGACCACCGTGACGGGGCAGAGCCCAAACCCAACGCAGACCACTCGAAAGCCAGCACCAAAGCCGTTCTCTGCACGTCCCACTGCGTCCACGTTCTTACATCCTTCCTTCTCAAAGCCTGTTTTCTGGCTCTTACTTTTGTGTTCTTCACCTTCCTTCTGATCTTATTTCCATTTCTTTACTTGCCAACTTTGTAAGTGATGCATTTTCCTCTTAGCCACCTCCCTTCCCCTTCCCTTCTCCCGAGATCTCGCTTCCCGCCCCCCCGGCATCCCCCCCCCCCCATCCCTCTACTTGCTGTTTTCCTGACTTGGGGGCAGTCCTACCAGCTGGTGTTTCAAAGCCGGGGGACTGTCCTTGACAGTCAGAGATGACCCCGTGTTGCCACCACAGATGAGCGAGAAGCTGTGCAGAAGAAAACCTTTACCAAGTGGGTGAACTCGCACCTGGCTCGGGTGACATGCCGGGTGGGAGACCTGTACAGCGACCTCCGGGACGGACGCAACCTCCTGAGGCTCCTTGAGGTGCTCTCCGGAGAGATCCTGGTGAGCCGTGAACCCGGGAATCTGGGGGAAGAACCTGGGAACCTGCATTTTAGGAGCCTGCTGAAGGAATTGCCCTGAGGGAAAGGAACAGATCTACAGGGCCAAAAGCAGTGGTTCCCTGTGTCCCCAAGACGGTTTCATCTTGAGAGGCTTTGCCACACAGATTAAAAGGTGGCACGGCTTCTTGGAGACAGGAACAGCGACCCCATTGAAAACCTTCCTTTTTCCACTTACTCTGGGTGCGATTAATTCCCTTGGGAATCTTAATCTGCCCTAAGCCTCCTCATCTATAACCTCAGCTTTGGCTCTGTGAACTTTGGCCCAGGCCTGGGGCTGTCCCCCGGGGGTTCCTGAGGTGGTTTCCGGGGAAGATGGGCAGAGCAGGGAAGGCTGGGCAAGAAGCGGGGCTGGCCCAGGGTCCCTGTGTCATTGAGATCCCTGCCCCCCCACAGCCCAAGCCCACCAAGGGCCGCATGCGGATCCACTGCCTGGAGAACGTGGACAAGGCGCTGCAGTTCCTGAAGGAGCAGAAAGTGCATCTGGAAAACATGGGCTCCCACGACATTGTGGACGGAAACCACCGTCTGACCCTCGGGCTGGTCTGGACCATCATCCTTCGCTTCCAGGTACTCCGGGACAGGGTTGTGCCATCCATGGACCAGCTCTGCTCCATGTTTCTGCTGGCCCGTGATCTGATAGATGCAGAAATGGAGAGGAAGCTTCTAGAACCTTACATAGCAGCCTGTTGTTGCTGCAGCATCCAGGCACAGACAGGGTCAGTGGGCTGTCCTTGTGGAGCGGGGTAGAGAGAAGTTTGGGTGTGATTGGACGCACGCGGGGAGTGTCCCTTGGCCTGAACTGTGCACTCGTGGTGTGCAACACACCCACATGCTTGGAAATGTTAAAACCTGGTCCTTCACCACGCCACATGGTGTTTGAGAAGAAGGACTTTGGGGGGCTGGTCCCTTGAAGTCTGCTTATAAGTTCTTCCTGTACTCTGAGCACAGCTGGTCCAATGTCCTGAGGCCATCACAGCTCTCCCAACTGCCCCTTCACTCCCCGGATGTAGCTTCCTCTACTCCTTCCAGCCCTAAATAGAGCTGCGCCAGCTTCACCTGCAAAGCCGAGCTCCCAGAAAATGTCCACTCATCCACCTGTGGGTCCCCTCTTTGGAGGAGCCAGCAGCCTTCACTTGGAGGCACTTTCACTCTTCCGTCTTCCTGCCCCATTCTTCGACCTCAGCTCCTTTTGGCCCCGAGGGCTGTGGGCACTAGCCTAGGTTGAAGGGGCCCCAGGCTCTGGCCCTGGCCCCCACCCCCACCCCACACCATTCCAGAAGCCTAATGAGCCGTTCCCGCTGTTCACCTCTGAGCCTCTGGTACTGCCAGGAGCCCCTTTTGCTCAGGGAGTGTGGGCCTTTCTTCCTGCCGCAGATCCAAGACATCAGCGTGGAAACTGAAGACAACAAGGAAAAGAAGTCGGCCAAGGACGCCTTGCTGCTGTGGTGCCAGATGAAGACCGCGGGGTGAGGGCCAGGAGCCAGGTGGGGAGGGTGGGCAGGGGACCATCCTGGAGGCCCAGACCAGGGCTCAGCCCCACTCACCATCTCCTCCGGTCCCCCCGTTCATAGGTACCCCAATGTCAACGTGCACAACTTCACCACCAGCTGGAGAGACGGGCTGGCCTTCAACGCCATCGTTCATAAACACCGGTGAGAGGATGGGGCTGGCGAGCCCAGCTGAGCCTAAAGACCCAGGGTGCACACTCATGTAGAGGAAGAGATGAGCCACAGAGCGATTAACAAGGAGTGACCATTTGATGGGAACCAGACTGGGGGTTCTGCAGAGAGAACTGGCGGTGGGAAGCGGGGGTGGGGGTGGGGTGGACACAGGCCGGGTGCAGGGGTCGAGGTGTGGATTCCGGGAGCCTACACCCAGGCAAAAATGAATTGGTGATTGAGATTTAAAGTAAGAGTGGGTTTACTTTGTCTCTTTAAAATCTGATGGTCTCTCTAATGTTTTTTAGCTTTTTTCTTATATAATATAACATATATACAAAGCAAAGGAAGGAAAAAGCAATGATTCTCAAAGCACTCTTCTACAAGTAGTTACAGAACAGATCGCAGAGTTTGTCAGACAGGCTATTGATAACTTCTCTCTTCTCTCCCCACCCAGGCCAGACCTGCTGGATTTTGAATCCCTGAAGAAGTGTAATGCACATTATAATCTGCAAAATGCTTTCAATCTGGCTGAAAAGGAGCTAGGGCTCACCAAACTTCTGGACCCTGAAGGTGGGAGCAGAGCTATATAAAAAAGACACTGTGGGGTGGAGACGTCAAGTGGATTAGAGATTTCCAGGGTCTGGGGAGATAGGGGGAAATGGGGAGTGACTGCTCTTGCATACGGGGTTTCTTGTTGGCGTGATGAGAATGTCTGGAATTCAATGGTGGTGATGGTTGCACAGTCTTGTGAATATGCTAGAAACCACTAACTTGTATACTTTAAAAAGATGAATTATGTAGTATATGAATTTTATTTCAACTGAAAAAAAAAAAGGCAGGGGGCTGTAGGAAGAAAAGCATCCCCTGTGCAGAAAGAGCCATGGGACATAGGTTCTGTCCCAGCCCTACCACACAGCAGCTGTGTGACTTCGAGCCAGTTGCTCAGCTTCTCTGTGTGACTCATTTCTTCGTGGTCTCTAAGGGCCCTTCTTATTCTAAAATTCCAGGATTCTAAATTAAGCTACATGACCTTAAAATCTCACCAACAACTGGCCTTGCGGTAGCCACCCTGGGCTGATGATGGTGACACTGAGAAGGCCAGCACCATACTTTGAGCCCTGGTTTTGTACCCAGCAGTGCACTTGACACACTTTAATTAATTTAGTCCTCAGAACCACCCTTTGAAACCGGTACCATTATTATCCCCAGTTTATGAAAGAGACAACAGGGACCTAGAAAGAAAGGTTAAGCAACTAGCCCTAAGTCATATCGCCACTGGAGCTGGAGTTTGAGTCAGGCAGGCTGACTCCGGGACTCATGTCCTCCCCTCTTGGTGGCGGGGCCAGAAAAGGAAAGGAGAGAAGGGCCAACTGACTTCTCTGCTGGGAACATTTCTTCCTGAGCTCATTGAGCAGCTTTTCATCTTGGTCATTTTCTCCCTATTTTCCATCTCTAGTCCCATCTCCTTAATCTAAAATGACAAACATCAGCCCACTGGTGACGGAAGTGGGCTAAACGCAATGTTCCTGGGAGAACATCTGAGAAGCACTGCATTAATAAAGAACAGAGAAGCAGAGCTAGGTATTCTGTAACTTTCCAAGATGATTTAAAGGGCTCCTGCCTGTGCCTTCTCAGAGGCAGTCCAGAGGCCTTGCTGTCTCATCATCTTACCATTAGGTAGGAAAATATATGGCCTAATTAAGAGAGTCTGCAGATTTCAAGTCACAGTTGGCCCTAGTCGTTATGGTAGAAGCAGAGATTCGGCTTGAAGGCCACGTGGCTGAACTTGGGGACTGAGGTTATATACAGAGCCGCTGCCCCTTGGGGCGCTGGGAACTGGCCCTGTACCCACTGCCTGGGCTCCCCAGGCCCATTGCTCAGAACATCCCAGTGCAGGAGGCTCAGTTTCCACCTTCCGTCTCACTCCCCTTGAATCAGGCCACTCCTTAGAGATCTTTCCAGCCCATAAGTCCGTGATCCATCCCTAAATGGCACTACTGTTTCTTTAAATGACTAATTTTGGTCACCATTGAGAAAAATGGGTACAAGCCTCCTTGGGCTTCTGGGTTTTGAATACTGCTCAGAGGGTCTTTCGCATTCCAAGGGGGAGAAAGAAGATGAGCTTTCTCATGGCTTTGGGATCTGAAAGGTCTTTCGCTGTGTAAGAGGCCTGGAAAGCCATCAGCCTGGGAAAGCACGGAGGGGCCTGGGCTTGGGGTAAGAGAGTCAAGTTGGGCGTGTGACTCCGGGAAGCACGTTTCTAACCAGTGCCCGAGCTGAGCGGTCCTTTTCCTCAGATGTCAATGTGGACCAGCCGGATGAGAAATCAATCATCACCTACGTGGCTACTTACTACCATTACTTCTCCAAAATGAAGGCCCTGGCCGTGGAGGGCAAACGAATCGGCAAGGTACGCACTGCCATGGGGCAGTAGGCGTGTAGGCCAGGGGAGCCCTGCACCCCGAAAGCGGAGGCAGGGTAGAGCTGTGGGACCGGGGCCCCCATGGGCAGGACGTCACACCCCGGGCTCGTAGGTGCTGGACCAAGCTGTGGAGGCAGAGCGTCTCGTGGAGAAGTATGAGTCCCTGGCCTCAGACCTGCTGCAGTGGATCGAACAAACCATCGTGACCCTTAATGACCGGCAGCTGGCCAACTCCCTGAGCGGGGTCCAGAACCAGCTGCAGTCCTTCAATTCCTACCGCACCGTGGAGAAGCCACCCAAGTAGGTGTCCCCTGTGTCTCACCCTGCTGGGTCACACCTGCCCTGAGCTGTGCATGCACAGAGCAAGAGGAGCGGTGGGCGGGGCGGGGGGGACCTAAATTTAGGCAGCCCTTCCGGAGGGAAATTTGGCAGTACCCAAATGCACTGGAGGATCATTCCCCCCCCCCCCCGCAAGCGCGGTGCACCTGAAGCATCCAAACAACATATCTCTGCCAAAATAAATGATTTCTGATTATCCACTTTTAAAAATCATGCCATGGAAACGATGGCTCCAGTGCTGTGGGGCTGGTGCAGTCCACTCAGATAGGGTTATGGTCAGGGGGCCACAGCCACCCAGCTCCAGTTTAGGGACAGGTGGGACTGGCTTTGATGGTGGCATTGCTGCTAGCTCACAGCCAGTTGCCGAGACCTTATCAGTCCTGTCTTTTAGCAACCGGGTCTTGTGAAATATGGACTTGCTGTCAGGCAGTTCTGTACGGAACCTGCTGAAAAGCCTAGGTTTTCTCTATCATTGAGCTCTTTTCGATTAACTTGTTTGAACTCCAAAACTGACATCAATGGTATCAATCCATAAAACATCTGTTCCTGGATTTTCTCTATCATTGAGCTCTTTTTGGATTAACATGTTTGAGCTCCAAAGCTAGATAGCGATCCAGAAAACACCTGTTTCTGTGCATACCAGGGAATGATTGGATCTGTGCCCTTTGACCCAGAAAGTTCTCTCTGGGTCATTGTACAAGGATGTCTGCCTGTGTGATCGGTGTGACAGGAAGACAAGTCACAGCGCAGCCACTGAAAATAATGTTGACATGTAAAGATGTTCATGCTTTAAAAAAGCAGTTTACAAAAGAGTGATTTGTGGACAGCGGGGAACAGGGTTAAGCGTGCAGGCTCAAACTGACTTGAGTTCAAAATCCTGGCTCTGCCACTTATCAGTTGCAACCCTTGGGCAAATTATTTAGCTTCTCCGTGCCTGGGTTTTCTCATCTGGAAGAGGGAGATTATGGGTAGGCAGACAGTGGTGAGAATTCCCTGTGCGATCCTGAGCACAGGGCCCCGATAAATGATGTCAACCCAGGTGTGCAAAACAAAAAAACCCTCCCTGCCCATGCAAAAGAGTAAGAGCATTCTGTTTTTAAAGTTTTCGGTTATTTTTTTAAAGTTACATTCTTTCGGTTTGCATGTTCTTTCTGGCGTTTACACCAAGAGCATGCCTTGCTTTTGTAAGAAGAAAAGCAACACAGGACACTTGATTTTGAAAAAGTGGCTTTTAACTCTGACCCCGACCTGGCCCCCGGCCTCAGGTTCACCGAGAAAGGGAACTTGGAAGTACTGCTTTTCACCATCCAGAGCAAGCTGCGTGCCAACAACCAAAAGGTCTACACACCCCGCGAGGGCCGCCTCATCTCCGACATCAATAAGGTCCGTGGCCCCCAGCCCCTGGCCCACAAGCCTCCCATGGGTCCCCAGACCCGGGGCCCTCACCTCTCCAACTTCAACACCACTGTCCCCGGTGCAGACAGTGGCCCCCATGGCCCACGGGCCTGCCTTCCTCCATCCCCCCTCTCTCTCTCTGCACCAGTTCACGTGATGAAATTGTGCACCAAATCCCTTCCTGTGCTCAACATACTCCCAATTCAGGATCCCTACTCTTTTCCCTACAGACGACATCATAAGATTAACAGAAATTAAAATGAGATCCGTCCACAGTCCTGCCATTACTAACACACCGGTGGTTTCCGTTGCTCCCCGTTGAACCTCGTCCACTTCCCATGGCCTCATAGCCCTCCCAGCTCTGCCCCTGCCTTTTAGGGGTCTGCCCGGCCACCTTCCACAGGCTCACCAGACCCAGCTTCCGTGGGACTTAACCCTGGACCCCCGGCCCCGCTGACACTTCCCCAAACTGGCTTCCTGAACCCTGGCCCGCCAGCACTGACCCCGTCCCCACCACGCAGGCTTGGGAGCGGCTGGAGAAGGCCGAGCATGAGCGCGAGCTGGCCCTGCGTACCGAGCTGATCCGCCAGGAGAAGCTGGAGCAGCTGGCCGCCCGCTTCGACCGCAAGGCTGCCATGCGGGAGACCTGGCTCAGCGAGAACCAGCGCCTTGTGTCCCAGGTACAGCGCAGGGAAGGGGGGCCCCAGGTGCCAGCCACGCCAGTCAGGAGAGGCGAGAGAGAGACGTGGGGGGACAAGCAGCCCTGTAGTGTACGGGCTAATGAAACAAGAGAGGAGGGAAGCTGGCCAAGAAGTGTAGGAAGCAGGGGCTGGAGGTTTGAACAGAAGGCAGATGTTGGGAAGGAGAGGAGAGGACACCCCGGGGAGTTGGCATCTGGTGACAGATGCACCCAGGAGACCGCAGGGACAAGCAGAGAAGCCGTCTGCTTGGTTCCCACACCACCCTGCCCCACCCCACCCGGCCACAGGACAACTTTGGGCTGGAGCTGGCCGCCGTCGAGGCAGCGGTGAGGAAGCATGAGGCCATCGAGACGGACATCGTGGCCTACAGCGGCCGGGTGCAGGCGGTGGACGCGGTGGCCGCCGAGCTGGCCGCCGAGCGCTACCACGACATCAAGCGCATCGCCGCACGGCAGCACAACGTGGCGCGGCTCTGGGACTTCCTGCGGCAGATGGTGGCCGCCCGGCGCGAGCGGCTCCTTCTCAACCTGGAGCTGCAGAAGGTGTTCCAGGATCTGCTGTACCTCATGGACTGGATGGAGGAGATGAAGGTACCCGGGGTGGGGGGCACCCGAGAGTGGGGCCGGAGCTCAGGGGGACAGGGACCCTGCACGAGGGCGCAGCCGTGGGGACTCTCGCCCACTTGCTCAGCCCATCACAATAGGGTATGTGCTGGCCTAGGGCGCTCTCCCAATTCCAATGCATGAAACCGAGAGGTCCCCATATCAAGGGGCTCAGTTCTAGTGGGAAGAGGCTGATGCTCAGACACGTGGATGTGGAAATAAAATGGCAGCTGGCGAAGGGAGCTGTAGGAGAACCGGAGCAGGGTTGCCTGATCAGGTGGATGGGGATGGCCCCTCCAAAATGGTGCCATTTAAGCTGAAAATGGAATAATGGAAGGAGCCAGCTTGGCGAATATAAGGCCCTAGGCTTGGCCAAGCATGGCCCACTCAGGGTCAGGAGGCAGGCTGGGGGTGCCAGCAGAGTGGGGAGGGCCCACAGTGGCAGGAGGTAAGGCTGCAGCGGTCGGTACACCGAGGGCCTCATAGAGCCGGGCACGGAATCTGCAGCTTCTTCAGAGTAACATGGAGCATTCATAGGGCTTTCTAGAAGATTCTGAAAAGGGGAAGAATGTGATTCTGACTTAGGTCTTCAGAAAGGTCACTTTGGTCAAGGGTGAAGGAGGACTGTGGGTGGCCCAGAGTGGAAGCAGATGCTGGGAGGTGGGGAAGGGGGAGGCTGGGTCTGGGAGAGACTCTGAAGACGGCTGGGCCAGCGGGAGCCGTGATGATGGGAGGATGGTGGTGCTGCCGAGGCCCAGAAGATGAGTCACAGCAGAGATTCCAGGAGCAGGATTTAGGAAGCACATCCGTCTAAGGGAGGGGAGTTGAGCAGGAGGAGGCTGGGGTATCAGTGTGTGTGTGTAGGTGACGGGGGCGGGTGTGCACGGCAAAGGCACAGCCCCTGGAGCCGTCCAAAGACATCAGGAGGGGTGGTAGATCCTGGAGCAGGGAGCGCGCGGGGCTCATCTAGCTTGGCGGGGCCAGGAGGGAGCCGGGCCTCAGCGTGCACGTGGGCCTGGCAGGGCCGGCTGCAGTCCCAGGACCTGGGCAAGCACCTGGCGGGAGTGGAGGACCTGCTGCAGCTGCACGAGCTGGTGGAAGCGGACATCGGCGTGCAGGCCGAGCGCGTGCGGGCCATCAGCGCATCTGCCCTGCGCTTCTGCGACCCTGAAAAAGGTGAAGCCGCGGGAAGGACCTGGGCGAAGGAGGGCTGGGATCGGGAAAACTTGGGGACGTGAAGGATGACGGGCCCCACCCAGGCTTAAGGCCAGGAAGGAAAGGGTGGAGCAGCCGTCGGGGGAAGGGGCGGGGGCACTGGGTCACAGCTCCAGACCGCCCCCCCCTTGCCCTTGCAGAGTACAAACCATGCGACCCGCAGCTGGTGTCGGAGCGGGTGGCAGCCCTGGAGCGGAGCTACGAGGTGCTGTGCGAGCTGGCCGCGGCGCGGCGGGCCCGGCTGGAGGAGTCCCGGCGCCTCTGGCGTTTCCTCTGGGAGGTGGGCGAGGCGGAGGCCTGGGTGCGGGAGCAGCAGCACCTCCTGGCCTCCGCCGACACGGGCCGGGACCTGACCGGCGTCCTGCGCCTGCTCCACAAGCACGCGGCGCTGCGGGGCGAGATGAGCGGGCGCCTGGGGCCCCTGAAGCTGACGCTGGAGCAGGGCCAGCAGCTGGTGGCCGAGGGGCACCCCGGAGCGGGGCAGGCGGCCGCCCGCGCGTCTGAGCTCCAGGCTCAGTGGGAGCGGCTCGAGGCGCTGGCCGAGGAGCGGGCCCAGCGGCTGGCTCAGGCCGCCAGCCTCTACCAGTTCCAGGCGGACGCGAACGACATGGAGGCCTGGCTGGTGGACGCCCTGCGCCTGGTGTCCAGCCCCGAGCTGGGCCACGACGAGTTCTCCACACAGGCCCTGGCCCGGCAACACCGGGCCCTGGAGGAGGAGATCCGAGGCCACCGGCCCACCCTGGACGCCTTGCGGGAACAGGCCGCGGCGCTGCCCCCCGTGCTGAGCCGCGAGGCCGAGGTGCAGGGCAGGGTGCCCAGCCTGGAGCGCCACTACGAGGAGCTGCGGGACCGGGCTGGCGGCCGGGCCCGGGCCCTGGAGGCAGCCCTGGCGCTCTACACCATGCTCAGTGAGGCCGGAGCCTGTGGGCTCTGGGTGGAGGAGAAGGAGCAGTGGCTCAACGGGCTGGCCCTGCCTGAGCGGCTGGAGGATCTGGAGGTCGTGCAGCAAAGGTAGGGTCCCCGCGGGTGTCCCCCCACCCCAACCCCGGCACCTGAAATGGCCTTGGGGGCTGCAAGGGGATCAATACTGACGCCGATAGGCCCCACCCTCAATCTCCAGCTCTTGCTATGCAACAAGGCCCTGTAAAGCCACCACCCAGACCTAAGAAGGATCAAAATAGCGCTCTATTGGGCAGTGCCACAGGGGCTCAGTGGTAGAATTCTTGCCGGAGACCCGGGTCTGATTGCCAGAGCCTGCCCGTGCCTAAAAAAAGAAAAGAAAAATATTGCTCTATTTGCTTTTTTGAAGCATCCCCATTATTGTCATTTCACTCTACATTTTTCAGGATGCACCCTTGCAGAAGTAAGAGGAAGCATTCTTAAATCCTATATAGATATGTATAAACAGTATATGGACTTAAAATAGCTGAAGCATTGAAGGTCTTAATCTTTTAAACAGAGACAGTGATTAACCTCTTGTGAAATTGTTTCATTTCCACAGTAATAAATCTTGACGTCATATGGAAAAGATTTTTCTTATAGAACCACAAAGCCATTATCTCATAATAAGAAGAGCAATTCCTTATTATCACCCCAATATCATCTTTTATTCCATCTGTAGTCAGATTTTTCTGGAGGGCTTAAAAAACATAATGAAGGGCAGGCCATGGTGGCTCAGCGGCAAGAATGCTTGCCTGCCATGCCAGAGGACCCGGGTTTGTTTCCTGGTGCCTGCCCATGTAAAAAGAAATAAATAAAAAAAACGATTCTCTTAAAAAAAAAAAAAAAAACGTAATGAAGGATTTTTTTTTTCAATTTTCAAAATATCCTATTACAGGGGTCAGCAAACTATGACCCTTGGGATACATCCAGTCCGTAGCCTATTTTTGTAAATATAGTTTTTATTGGAACACTACCACGCCCATTTGTTTCTCTGTCAGCTATGGCTGTTTGCACTTTATAGTTATCCCTTCCACATCTTGGGGTCTATGAGTGCAGCACCCCTGCAATCTGGAAAATCCCACATAGGATTTTTTTTGGCCCTCCACTCCTACCAGGGAAGAAGTCTTGCATTTTTTTCTTTTTCTTTTCTGGGCTGTTGACAGTACTTTATTGGTATTAAAAGATAAAACATGTTGATGTTATGTAATACTATACATATATTTTGTGCATTTCTGAATTTCTAAACTTTTTCTGTCTGCTGGTCTTCGTGCATCATCTGCGTCTTCCACAAAATTCCTGTTTAATTTCTTATACCGACCCGTGATACATCGAAACCAGGATGGGGAAAGTCGTGATGTGGAAGTGATAACTGTATTAGCAGCAGTTGCAACAGATACTATACAGCCCGCAAAGCTGAAAGTATTTACTGTCTGGCCTTTTACCAAAAATAGTTTGCTGGCCCTTGTCTTATTAGGCTACAAAATATACCTGGGAGAAGTTAAACTTCACTCCTTTATCACGCCAACAAGTATTTCTGGTTATCACTTCATTCTTTAACGTTTATTAGTTGCATGGGACTCATATAGACAGCTAAGGGGTCATTCCCAGGAGGGTAAAGAGTGGAGCCCTGTGCCAGTTTGACCTGCAGTGCAGCTGCCCCTGCTCTTTAATGTTCACCATCTTTTTGAGAAAACTCAGGGGTGATTTGTTTTGGGGGGGAGTGGTGGGGGCCTAAGGGCCCCCGCCTTGACCCACAGACACAACAAACCTCCTAGACTAAGAGGTGCAAGACTCATCTTAGAATGCCTCGGGGGAGGGAGAGGAGCTTGCGGGGGTGCAGACTGGTTTCCACGGCTCACGCCCAGCCCCTTCCGCGCCGTCAGGTTCGAGACCCTGGAGCCTGAGATGAACGCCCTCGCAGCGCGCATTACTGCCGTGAACGACATCGCCGAGCAGTTGCTGAAGGCCAGTCCCCCGAGCAGGGACAGCATTGTGGACACCCAGAGGCAGCTCAACCACAGGTGGGGCTGGAGGACTGAGAGTGAATGCAGCAGGTCAGGGCGGCAGGTGGAGGAGAGTTCCGTCAGGTCCTGGATGGGTGGCTAACAACGAGGAAGGAAACCCATCTGGGGTATGTCAGGGGAGGAGAAATGATGAAAGGGATGAAAGGAGGTAGCGATAGACTGAAGAGGCTGGTGCTGATTGGGGAGCAAGAAAGACGGGGTAAAGGGAAAATGAGTGGGGAGCAGCCTCTTGCGAAAGAAGTGGTCTGGCGATTTCCCAGTAAGTTAAACATAGGATTAGCACATAACCCACTCCTGGGTATACACCCAAGTTGAAAACAGATAGCCAGACAAAACCTGTACACACATGTTCCAGCCAAAAGGTAGGAACAACCCAACTCTCTGTAAATGGATGAATGGATAAACAAAACTTGCTCTACTCTTCCAATGGAAATTTATCCAGCCATCAAAAAGGAGTGAAGTATTGATTCATGCTACAATATGGAAGAACTTTGAAAACATGCTAAGTGGCAAAAACAGACACAAAAGGATAAATACTGCATGACTCCATTTAGGTGAAATATCCAGAATAAGCGAATCCATAGAGACAGAAAGCAGATTAGTGGTTGCCAGGGGCTCGGGGGAGGGGAGGGGTGGGAGTAACTACTTAGGGGGTGTGGGGTTTCCTTTGGGGGTGACGAAAATATTCTGGAACTAGAGAGTGGTGATGGTCGCACAACAGTAAATGCCCTAGATGCCACTGAATTGTATACTTTTAATTGGCCAAAGCAATGAGTTTTGTTATGCATATTTTACCAACATTGAAAAAAAAAGAAGCAGGTGGGTAACCAAGGGAGAGAGAAGCAGGGAAGAAGCTTCTAAATATAACTGGGCAGGATGGGGCAACTGAACACCTCCAAACTCTAGACTCTTCCACTGCTCCCAGGTGGCAGCAGTTTCGGTCCCTGGCAGACGGGAAGAAGGCAGCACTGACATCCGCCCTAAGCATCCAGAACTACCACTTAGAGTGCACGGAAACCCAGGCCTGGATGAGAGAGAAGACTAAGGTCATTGAGTCCACCCAGGGCTTGGGCAACGATCTGGCCGGGGTGTTGGCGCTGCAGCGTAAGCTGGCCGGCACCGAGCGGGACCTGGAGGCCATCGCCGCCCGGGTGGGAGAACTGACTCGAGAGGCAAACGCCCTGGCTGCTGGCCACCCAGCCCAAGCCCCCGCCATCAACGCCCGACTTGGAGAGGTGCAAGCCGGCTGGGAGGACCTAAGGGCCACCATGCGGCGCCGAGAGGAGTCTCTGGGTGAGGCACGGCGACTGCAGGACTTCCTGCGCAGCTTGGACGACTTCCAGGCTTGGCTGGGCCGCACGCAGACCGCAGTGGCCTCTGAAGAAGGGCCGGCCACCCTGCCCGAGGCAGAGGCCCTCTTAGCCCAACACGCAGCCCTGCGGGGAGAGGTGGAGCGGGCCCAGGGCGAGTACAGCAGGCTGCGGGCCTTGGGTGAGGAGGTGACCCGGGACCAGGCTGATCCCCAGTGCCTTTTCCTACGGCAGCGGCTGGAGGCCCTGGGAACCGGCTGGGAGGAGCTGGGCCGCATGTGGGAGAGCCGGCAAGGCCGCCTGGCCCAAGCCCATGGCTTCCAGGGGTTCCTGCGGGATGCTCGCCAAGCTGAGGGCGTGCTCAGCAGCCAGGTGAGAGCCCAGAGTGTGGGGCCAAGTCCCAAACCAGGAAGAAGAGGGAAATAGGACCCGGGAGAGGTGGGGACTGTGAAGAGAATGGGTGGCAAGAAATGATAGTGGGTGGAGTCATTGAGAAAACAGGAGGAGCCGGGAGAACATGTTAGAGAAACCTGGGAGTGAAATCAAAAGAAGGTATAAACACAACTTGCCAGAACTGACTTCAGAAGATCTAAAAAGCCTGGCTAGTCATGTAACTATTAAAGAAATTGAATCAGTAGCTAGAAATAAAATGAAGCAGGTATTTGGACTATGAAAGGCCCTCCAGCCTGGCTCCCTTGTAAATTTTCTGAGACTCACACGAAATCTGGCCCTACCTCATCCATATTCAGAGCTATGCAGTCTACCATACCATTCTCCAGATGGGCCTGTACCCCTCAGATATGCCCTCTAGGGAAGCCCCTTCCGAGCCTCTGCCCTTCCACAAGACTGAATTGTGCTTTGAGAAGTGAACTTGATATCTCCCCTCCCACCCAGGAATATGTGCTGTCCCACACGGAGATGCCGGGGACACTCCAAGCCGCTGATGCTGCTATAAAGAAACTGGAAGATTTCATGAACACCATGGACGCCAATGGCGAGCGGATCCGAGGGCTCCTGGAGGCCGGGCGCCAGCTAGTGTCTGCAGGCAACATCCATGCTGAGAAGATCCAAGAGAAGGCGGACTCCATCGAGAGGAGGTATGGTGAGGACCTCTCTCTGATGCCTGGAAGGGGCCTCAAAGATGGGGGATGTCGTGCCAACAAACTGACCGGCGAGGGAGGGGAGCTGCCAAAAAATAGTGGAGGGACATACTAAGATTACTTTCCAGAAACTTAAAATCTTCAGATGGTTCCTAGGCCAGATAAGTCCTGAAACCCAGAGGGGCCGGTCTCTCCAGACTATCAACTAGTTCCGTCCCCCTATCCCATATTGTTGAAACCCCTTTCCAACATGAAAAAGTTAGAATAGGCATAACCCAAATACCCCTAAAGAGTGGGAGAAAGATCAAAGGAGAAGGAGGAGTTATAACAGAGGAGATAGGGTTTAACAAAGAGTATGACTGCTGAATCACTGTATTGATATTTCTTTTAGTCTCCAGTGTCTTAGAGCAGCTAGAAAGAAAAACCTGAAATCATGGAACAATAAACCATACCAAACTCTGAAATCTGTTCTATCCCTACTTGTTACAAAGTACTTTGAAACTGATGGCTTTTTTGTATATATGTTATATTTCACAATAAAAAAAAAATGTTCAAAAAAAAAAAGTGGTAGAGGGCAACCCAAGGGACTGGAGGGGATCCAGGGAGCAGGAAGTCCTAATCCCAAGGGAAGGTGGACAGGAAATCAAGATTCCTGAGTTTTCCTGTAGTGCTCCTGGGAGCCCCTATCTCCATAGTAGAAAGACTAAAAACTTTAGGGATAGTTAGTGGATCATGACCCTTTTCCAGTAATTCAAGGGTTTTATTATCGATGCAGACACAGGAAAAATCAAGAAGCAGTGCAGCAGCTTTTGGGTCGCCTTCGGGATAACCGAGAACGGCAGCATTTCTTACAAGATTGTCAGGAGGTAAGGTCCCCAGGGCCTCCCCATTCCCCGGCCAACCCTTTCCCACCGCATCTTTACTCCTTATAGGATACGTCCGTCTCGACGCACCTGCACATGCCTTCTTGCCGAGCCCCCCACACACACCTACCAGGTCCTCCTCCCCCCACACACACCTACCAGGTCCTCCTCCCCCCCCACACACCTACCAGGTCCTCCACTTCTAAACCACCCTCTCTCCCCGTTTAATGCCCTGCTGTTCCCGCCCCTCTGCAATGTTCTCTGTCCTTCCCCGTCCCCGCCCTGTGCTCGCTCCAGCTGAAACTCTGGGTCGACGAGAAGATGCTGACGGCCCAGGACGTGTCCTACGACGAGGCCCGCAACCTCCACACCAAGTGGCAGAAGCATCAAGCGTTCATGGCCGAGCTGGCCGCGAACAAGGACTGGCTGGACAAAGTGGACAAGGTGAGCGGGTGTGACGGGAGCAGCAGGAAGAGATCCTTTGGGGCCATCTCCAGGCAGGGCCAGCACGGTCAAGGGGAAGGTCCGAGCTTCGGGGTGTGGTTCTTTCAGGGCCAGGAGTCATGGGGCCTGTGTTGCCACGTCTCCAGGGTGGAAGATGATGGCCTGGGGGACAAACGTCTCAGGCCTGCGGGACAGTGACTCTGCACTTTGAGAATGTGCAAATTAGTAGGGAGCCAAACTACAGCTTTGGGTCAACATGATACCTCGCTGGGACCAGAGCAGGACAACAATTTTTTTTTAAACCACCCCCCCTTGGCATTTAGTGCTCACTGAGGTAGGTGGTGGATGACATGATGAGAAACATTCTGGAAAGGGAGGCAGGAGGCTGATGGGCCAGTCCTGGCTTGTCCTGGGTTGGTTGATTTGTTCTATATTTACAAACACGCCTCTCACCCCCTCTCTAGCTGGTAGCCTCTAATCCCTTTCTATCTCTGCAAACCTGCTATTTCTAGTCATCCCTTATGAGTGGCATCATACAGCAGTTGTGGTTATGTGCCTCGTTTATTCCACTGAGCCTAATGTTTTCTAGATTCTTCTACATTGCAGCACATCTCATCACCTCATTCTCTCTTATGGCCAAATAATATTCCATTGTGTGTCAGTGCCACATTGTGTTTCTCCATTTGTTTGTTGCTGGCTACTAGGGTTGGTTCCACCTTTTGGCTATCGTGAATAATTCTGCTGTAAACATTGGTGTATAAGAATGACACTCTTCAGCAAGGGTCAGCAAACATTTTCTGTAAAGAACCAGATGGTAAATGCTGTAGTCTTTGCAGCTCATACCATTTTAGCTACACCTACTGAACTCTGCTGTTATGGTGCAAAAGCAGCCAGGGACAGTAAACAAAAACAAATGAATGTGACTGTGTTCCAATAAAACTTGGTTTACGAAAACAGGCAGTGGGCTGGATTTGGCCCAAGGGCCAAAGTTTGCAGAGCTTTGCCTTTGCGTCATGTTGTTCCTGGTACTTGGCCTCCCCCCATTTCCTCCTCAAGAGCTGAGGACAGTAAAACTTTATTTTCACTCAGCAAATATACCTGGAGAGCACTGTGTACACTCAGCACTCTGCTAGGTGCTGCAAGGTGTATAAAAAAATGCTTTCCTCCCTCTGAGGCCTGATGGTTGGGGAGAGGAGGAGACCAGTGTGTGTTCAGTTTTTCTGTTTGATCAGCAAATGTTTACTTTGTGCTCCTGTCCACGAAGCACCAAGAGGGGAACAAAGGTGATCTCCATTAAGGATCCACCTTTATGAAATGACTCTGTTATCAGGACATGAGACCTAGACACAAATTGAGTCAAGAGTAGAACATGATGGGTGCCCTGGGAGAGCCAGATAAAGCCTGGGCGCTTGGGAGAGAGGGGGTCTGGGCCTCCCAGGAGCCAAGCACTCAGGGCAGACATGGTGCATGAGCAGAGACAGTGGGGAGAGATGATTCCAAATGGAGAAAACAGTATGAACAGAAAACCAGAGGTGTGGAAGTAGGGTGCCTGTATGGGGAGCAAGGGGGGTTGGGTATAGTCTGGCGGGAGTAGAGAACGTGTGATGGAGCCCCATGGAAGAAGAGATGCGGGGGGCAGGCTGGGTGGGCGAGGTCCTGGGGAGCCCTGTTCACCACCTCAGGAGTGAGCGCTCAACTGAGGGTTGTGCAGAGACCAGGGAAGCCACCCAGCCTTTGCTAGGTCTTGACCCTCTTCGCCCTGGGATCCTTGGGTAAGGTGGCCTGAAGGCAGCGTCTTGGTTGATGTTCCCCTCTAAGCAGAGCCTGAAACAAGGATTCCAGTGCAGGCCATTTCTTTGGGGAGGTGACCCCAGGAAACATGAGGAGGGGAAACGAGATGGAGAAGGAAAGGTAGTTGACAAAGGGTAGCTCTTATGCCAGTTTTCCTAGTGGGCAACTGATGCTCAGTCCCAAAGGGGACCTCTGGGACGCACCCTAGAAAACGCATGAGATTTATCCCAACCAGAGCACAAGAAAGCTTGATCCATCACCTCCCTGTCCATCACTGGTCAACGGCTGTTTCTGGAGGCTTGAACTCTCCAGTACTTCCAGCTTCTCTTGCACACAGGCTAAGAGAGTGTGCTTTCCCCACCTCCCTGGAAAACCGGAGCCCCCAAGCCAAAAGGCTGGAAGTGGGGGGACCAGGTGGGACCCACTGGGCATCATCACTCCAGTGAGGGGTGACGGGTTGAAAACCTTGAAATGATAGCAAATAATAACAAGACCAAATGCAATACAACGCTCGGAACCACAAGCACTGAGGGGATTCAAAGTAAGGAAAAGGTCACCCTGGCTTGTTCATTGAGATGAGGTGTGTACTGGAGACCCTGAAAGAGTTACAGGGTTCAGATCAGCAGTGAGGGTAGGGCACTTGAGAAGAGGGTTGAACCCTTCGAGAAGAGTATATCAATGAGAACACACAAGAACTTGGAACTGTTGCCCGGTGCTTTAGGTCCCAGGTCTGCTCTTGGCTTGTCAAGTTCAATGGTGTCTAATTCTGACAACTGCTCCTTCTTTGTCCCGTCACCCAGGAGGGGCGGGAGCTGACCCTGGAGAAGCCAGACCTGAAAGCCCTGGTGTCAGAGAAGCTGGAGAACCTGCACAAGCGCTGGGATGAGCTGGAAAACACCACCCAGGCCAAGGCCCGCAGCCTGTTTGACGCCAACCGAGCCGAGCTGTTTGCCCAGAGCTGCTCCGCCCTGGAGAGCTGGCTGGAGAGCCTGCAGGCGCAGCTACACTCGGATGACTACGGCAAGGACCTCACCAGCGTCAACATTCTGCTCAAGAAGCAGCAGGTACACTGGGGGGGGGGGTCTTTGGTGGGGACTGTTGAAAAGCAGAAGAAAGGTGGAGGTGGTCTGTGGCTCTTGAGACTGGGGAGATCGTTCTCAGGTCTTGCAAGTGACATCTCTGTT
This sequence comes from Tamandua tetradactyla, assembly GCF_023851605.1. Lineage (NCBI taxonomy): Eukaryota > Metazoa > Chordata > Mammalia > Pilosa > Myrmecophagidae > Tamandua > Tamandua tetradactyla. Next base: position 7,732,436 of record NC_135335.1, read on the forward strand.
GGTATTTTCTCAGACCGATACGTTGGGGCCACCAGTGTCAGATGGCCTGAGGGTAAAGTCAGGGGACAGAAACCATACTTGTCATTGGAACAGGGGAACTTGAGTAAGAAGAACTGTGGAGTAGTAGAAAGTGGTAATTAATGAGAGAGAAAAAGAGAGCTGGAGTGCAGGGGTCAGCACACTTTGCTGTAAAGGGCCAGGTGGTAAACATTTGGGGTATTGTGCATCCAGCTGTGTCCTTCTAGGGCAAAAGCAGCTGTAGCTGATATGTAAATGAATAGGTGCTGCTGTTTTACGGTAAGTCACATGGCATACTCTGGGATGTATCCAGGCAGGACACTGGACTGTACAGGATAGAAGGCTCTCATTCTTTTTTTTTTTAAATATTTTTATTGTACACAACAGACAAGACATATAGACGTTCTTGACATACAAACATCCTACACATGGTACACAATCGGTGGCTCACAATATCATCACATAGTTGTGCATTCATCACCATGATCATTTTTTTGAACATTTGCATCTCTCCCACAAAAGAAAGAAAAAAAGAAAAAAAAAACAGGCAGCAAATGAAAGCAACCATAAGTAATGTGTAAAAAATATAGGCACTGGGCTGGATTTGCTGATTCCTGTCCTCAGAATACAGGGGTAGCACATGCAAGCAGCAGCTACAATCTCTAGGGTTGAGGAAAAGTACCCTAAGAAGGGATAAATTGGAAGTTGCCCTCTCCTTGCCCCAAGGCTGAGTTTCAGACCCCGCGGGAGAGAGCAGAGACCTGCTGGACAGCTGAGAACTTGGCTGGGGTTCCATAGGCCCGAGCTGGTCCACGAATGGCAAGCCAGGACTAGCCAACAGGAAGCTTCCTGCTGCAGTCCCAGTGAGGCTTGCTCGGAGTGCCAGCCACGGGGAGCTCTTGCACGCCACTGGCAGTTTAGCTGTAGGAACTAGAAGAGAAGCCTACAGGCGCCAGGAACAGAAGCCCCTTCCTCTGCCTGGCATGGTGGGGCCCCTCCAGCACCCTCTACTGTAAGGCCTAACATTGTCCCAGCTGAAAAAGGACACGTGTTTATACGGTCTGGCGTCTCAGAGCGGGTGAAGAAGGGTGGATTTGGAACTGAGAGTCAATAAACGACAACTAGCAAAGGGTGGAGACCAGGGAACCTGCATCTTTGAACAGTGTGCTCCCTGGGGTTCTTATATATATTAAAGTGTGCAATGCACCGATCTAGCCACGAGGGTCCTCTCTCTTCTGGGAGGGGGTGGCTGAGCCCTGGGGGATGAGAAGCCATGCTAGAGGCTCGACTGAGGATGGGTGTCCCCTCTGAGTGTGAAGAAGGAAGGGCGTCGCTAACCTCTCCCTCCTGCGGCTGGCAGATGCTGGAACGGGAGATGGCCGTGCGAGAGAAGGAGGTGGAAGCCATCCAAGCCCAGGCCAAAGCCCTGGCCCAGGAAGACCGGGGTGCAGGGGAGGTGGAAAGGACCTCAAGGGCCGTGGAGGAGAAGTTCAGGGCCCTGTGCCAGCCCATGAAGGAGCGCTGCCAGCGCCTGCAGGCCTCTCGCGAGCAGCATCAGTTCCACCGGGACGTGGAGGATGAGATCGTGAGTCGCTAGGACCCGGTCACAGTCACGACAGAGAGCTCCCTGCCCCATGGGGGTCCTTCCCCCACCTGGGTGCCGGGAGATGCTGCAGAGCTCAGTGCCCTCCTCCCTTTGGCATTGCAGACCTTCCCCTACGGAGATTTGGAAATGCCAGGTCCCTTGACCCCAAAACCAGAGGTGCCCCTCCCCTGCATGCACGCACTCCAGTAGCCCTAGAAAACCTCCGCCCCTCTCCACCCCGGTATCCCCACTGCCCAACCCCTGGCACTCACTCTGCCCTCTGGACACCCCTGATGCCCCCCCTCTCTCATCCAGTTGTGGGTGACGGAGCGGCTACCCATGGCCAGCTCCAGGGAACATGGCAAGGATCTGCCCAGCGTCCAGCTGCTCATGAAGAAAAACCAGGTGAGGCCCAGATTACAGAGAAGGTCCCCGGAGCCTCCCCAGACATGGAAGCCTGTTTCTTCTTAGGGGTGCCTCTGGTTCTGCCGCTAGGCTGGGAGCCATCCTCGATGTCAGTGTCTCACCTGCCCCGCTTCGGGAGGGGGCAGGCTCGGTAGAGATCGCGTGGGTTGAAGGGGTCATGATCCTTGGATTCCCTGGGCCCGAAAAGAGGGAGGTGACATGGTACCAGGAAGGGAGAGGCAAGAGTGGGAGGGGAGGGCTGGTTGACGAGTGGCTGTAAGGGGGCGCCACGTGGCCAGGGGTCACTCGGCAAGCCCTCCCGTGTTTCTCCTCCCCTGGCCACGGGCAGACGCTGCAGAAGGAGATACAGGGCCACGAGCCCCGGATCGCAGACCTGACAGAGCGGCAGCGGGCTCTGGGGACAGCCGCCGCAGGCCCGGAGCTGGCCCAGCTGCAGGAAATGTGGAAACGCCTGAGCCACGAGCTAGAACTCCGAGGCCAGCGGCTGGAGATGGCCCTGCGGGCGCAGCAGTTCTACCGCGACGCTGCCGAGGCGGAGGCCTGGATGGGCGAGCAGGAGCTCCACATGATGGGCCAGGAGAAGGCCAAGGTGAGCCCTGGGACGGGGCCCGGCCTCGGGGCTGCTGCTGTCCTCCCCTCCCTGGCCCCCACTTCCCAGTGCCCCCCCTGCCCCTTCCCCCCAGGACGAGCCGAGTGCCCAGGCCGAGGTGAAGAAGCATCAGGTGCTGGAGCAAGGCCTGGCCGGCTACGCCCAGACCATCCACCAGCTGGCAGCCAGCAGTCAGGACATGATTGACCACGACCACCCAGAGAGGTGAGCGCCCATGGGCAGCGAAGCGGCCACCACCCTCGGGGAGAGGGGGAGGCCCGCCCAGAAGATGCAGGGATGGTGGTACCTGCTGTACTGCGTGTGTGCAGAACCACCTAGAAAGCTGGAGACGCGGAGGCTCAGCGAGCACTTGGGGGACTCAGAGGGCAAGACTCAACAGAGCGGGCCGGGGATCCAAGTGCCTCCCCCCCGCCCCCACCTTCCCCCTGCAGCACGCGGATCTCGATCCGCCAAGCCCAGGTGGACAAGCTGTTCGCCAGCCTGAAGGAGCTGGCTGGGGAGCGGCGGGAGCGCCTGCAGGAGCACCTCCGGCTGTGCCAGCTGCGCCGCGAGCTGGACGACCTGGAGCAGTGGATCCAGGAGCGCGAGGTGGTGGCGGCCTCCCACGAGCTGGGCCAGGACTATGAGCACGTGACGGTGAGTGCAGGAGGCCCCGGGAGAGGCGAGGAGCCGCCGGGAGACCGGGGCATGGTGCACAAGGCCCCCCCCCCCCCCCCCCCCCGGGTTCGGGGGTGCAGAGAGGAGGTCCGGGGCCCGGGAGTGGGCGTGGGCATGGGGAACCAGCCGCGCCTGCTCGTTAGCACAACCCTGGCAAAGGAACCTCCTGTGGCCCCGGGGAGACACAAGTGGGTTCCGGGTGTGGGGGTGAGAGGACCGCCTTCAGCGGGGGGGGGCCGCGCCCATCTGCGCGCAGCGTCACTCTCACCGCCCCTTCCTTCCGCCAGATGCTCCGGGACAAGTTCCGAGAGTTCTCCCGGGACACAAGCACCATCGGTCAGGAGCGCGTGGACGGGGCCAACACGCTGGCCAACGGGCTCATCGCGGGGGGCCACGCCGCCCGGGCCACAGTGGCCGAGTGGAAGGACAGCCTCAACGAGGCCTGGGCCGACCTGCTCGAGCTGCTGGACACGCGGGGCCAGGTGCTGGCCGCGGCGCACGAGCTGCAGCGCTTCCTGCACGGGGCACGCCAGGCCCTGGCCCGGGTGCAGCACAAGCAGCAGCAGCTCCCCGACGGGACGGGCCGCGACCTCAACGCCGCCGAGACCCTGCAGCGCCACCACTGTGCCTACGAGCACGACATCCAGGCCCTCAGTGCGCAGGTCAGACCACGCACGGGGCCGGGGGTGCGTGTGAGGGGCGACTCTGCAGGGGGAATCAAAGAGGCTCTGGGAACTCCAGAGCAGTTCTTGGAAATGGTTGGGGGCTGCGGGGTGCATCCTCTGGAGGCTTGTGTTGGGAAGCGCTTAGGAATTGCTCCTGGAGAACGTTCCTGGCCAGGGGACAAGCCTCCTGGAGGGCCAGGGTCATTTTCAGGTGATTCTAGTGTCTAGAAGATTCTGCATGTTGTGCTAAAGGCTGCCTGTTGGTCCCGCCCAGCCCAAAATGAGTGTAAACTCTTCCTTTGAGTATTTAAACCCGGTCAGCCCCCATCTGAGTCCATTCTCAGGCCATTCTAACAAACCGTAGAGGTCCTTCGCGTCCTGGACCGCCCGCTGAGAGCTCAGCCAGCTGGTCAGCAGCCCTTTTAAAGGGTCACCCCGGGGCTAAACCCAGAACCCCCCAAGGAGACCCAACAGGGCAGGCGTGGCCAGGCTCAACCTGGGCAACAGCCCTGAGCCTTCCCTGCTCCCCCCACCCCCACCCTTTGTTCTTCGTTCTGCTTCTTTGGCTCGTAAAAAGGGCAGGAGGTGGAGGGAGGGAGGCCACAGCTCCTCCCAGCCTCCCGGTGCTCCCTGACTCCAACCCGGGGCCCCGCAGGTTCAGCAAGTGCAGGACGATGGTCACCGGCTGCAGAAGGCCTATGCCGGAGACAAGGCCGAGGAGATCGGCCGCCACATGCAGGCCGTGGCCGAGGCCTGGGCCCAGCTGCAGGGGAGCTCCGCCGCCCGCCGCCAGCTGCTGCTGGACACCACGGACAAGTTCCGATTCCTTAAGGCCGTGCGGGAGCTGATGCTGTGGATGGATGGGGTCAACCTGCAGATGGACGCCCAGGAGCGGCCCCGGTGAGGCACCCGGAGGCCTTGTGGGCTGCCGGCTGTGATGGGGGAGGCGTGGGCAGCAGGCAATACCATTTCCGTATCCACTCACCACTCCACCCCCGTCCCCCAGGGATGTGTCCTCAGCAGATCTGGTCATCAAAAACCATCAGGGCATCAAAGCAGAGATTGAGGCCAGGGCGGATCGCTTCTCCTCCTGCATCAGCATGGGGCAGGAGCTGCTGGCCAGGAGCCACCACGCGGCCGAGGAGGTAGGGGGGGCCTGGGCATGGCCAGACCTTCCATCCTTTGGAGGACTCAGCCAGATTTGTTCTCTAAGCCATCTTGCATCCCGTCTTTGAAGAAATCCTTCATTGTCTTTCCCCTTGGAGCTGCTCAGGGATTTCCCACATTCCATCTGTTCCCCCAGAACTTTCTGTCTCTTGAAAGTAGAAATCAGTAGTTCACCCCCCCCGCCCCAGGGACCTTGGAAAGGCCCCACCAGATGCTGAGTTGACTCTCTGCTCCCTCCAGATCTCAGAGAAGCTGTCTCAGCTGCAGGCCCGGCGCCAGGACACAGCTGACAAGTGGCAGGAGAAGATGGAATGGCTGCAGCTTGGTGAGCAGCTGGAGGAGCCGGGGCAGCGGCGGTAGTACCAGGCCCTGAGGAGGGGCCCGGGGGTCTTGTGACTCTAATTTCCAGAGTAGGTGAGGCCAGGAGTCCTGGGTGTGGAATTGGAAGTGCCCACCCTCGGCAGCGCCCTGCCGCTCCTGCTCTGGGTCAATGGCTTCCTCTACGTCCTCTTCTTGCAGTGGCCACGGCCACCAGGCCCCCTCCCGTGCCCTACCACCAGGCCCCCTCCCGTGCCCGCTCTGACCTGCCATCTCCCTGCCACCCCCACCCCCTGCAGTCTTGGAGGTGCTCGTGTTTGGCAGAGATGCGGGGATGGCGGAGGCCTGGCTGTGCAGCCAGGAGCCCTTGGTGCGAAGCGCTGAGCTGGGCTGCACAGTGGATGAAGTCGAGAGCCTCATCAAGCGGCACGAAGCCTTCCAGAAGTCAGCAGTGGCCTGGGAGGAACGTTTCACCGCGCTGGAGAAGCTCACTGCGGTGAGGGCTCCAGGGCCCCAGGAGCACCCAGCCCAGCCCCCCAGCTCTTGCTCCCTCTGCGGTTAGGAGCAGACACTTCTTCCCTCCCTATTAACACTGGCATCTGCCAGGTGTAAGCTGCAAGTGTCCTGAGTGTCCCATTGTCCCAAATGTCTGAGTCACCAATTCCACTGAGTGATGCTGAAAACACCGTCTCCCAACTGCTTGTAACCCCCACCTCCTTCTCAAATTATACTCTCCACCCTTCTCATTTCATCAGACTAGCACTAGGACAGGTCCGCTTTCTCCAGTCCCTCTTAGATGAGACCTTCTCTACTCTGACCTCAGAATCTTTTGACAGCTGGAGGAGCAGGAGAAGGAGCGGAAAAGGAAGAGGGAGGAGGAGGAACGGAGAAGACAGCCTCCTGCCCCAGAACCCACAGCCAGTGTGCCGGAAGGGGACCTGGTAGATGGCCAGGCGGCTCCTGATGCCACCTGGGATGGGTGAGAGCCGGGACACTAGGGTTGCAGCAGGAGGGCTAGCCCTCAGCTGCCCAGGGAATTATCATTGAGCGTCGCCTCCTGCCATTCCAGAACCCACCCACGGCTACCATCGTCCACACAGCCCCCCACTGTTAACGGAGTCTGCACAGATGCAGAGTCCACGCAGGTAACCCCAGGCAGCCCCAGTGCAGCCCTCTCAGAATCCTCAGTTCCCCTCGTATGTCCTCTTACACCTCCTTGTCCTTGTAGACCCTGTTGGAGCAACAGAGACTTGATCAGGGCAGCTTCCCAGAAGGGCCTGTGAGTTTCCCTTGGAAGTGTGGGTGCTGATGACTGGGAGATGGGGGGACAGAAAGGGGGGGTGAGCCGGGAGTGGGTAGGTGGGGCTATATGGGATTGGAGAGGACAGGGGTCAGGGTGGAGACCATCTCTCTCTTAAGCATCAAGCTTCCTAGCCACCCAACGTAGGGCTCTCCCCTTTCATCTATAGTCACTGGCGCTGTTTCCCCTACAGGGCTCTGGTGCAGGGGATGAGGCCAACGGGCCGCGGGGAGAGAAGCAGGCCCGGCCACGGGGTCCCGCTGCTTCTGCCATGCCCCAGAGCAGGTCGTCTGAGCCAGCCCACATGGCCAGCTTGCCTGCTCGAGGCCCGGAGCTCTCTGCCCAGGAACAGATGGAGGGGATGCTGTGCCGCAAACAGGAGATGGAAGCCTTTGGCAAGAAGGCTGCCAACAGGTGCTGGGGTTGGTCTTGCAGTGCCCAGGTCTCTCCAAGTCCTGCCTTCTGCAGAGGCTTCCCCGAAGCCCTCCTAGATGGAGGAAAGGGGCTCCCTTTAGGAGACACGCCCTCTGATAAAGGGGTGGGGGCTCAGGATCAGAGAGTGGGGCCTCAGGAGGGTTAGGGGGGTGTAAAGATGATCAGGCTTACATTAGGGAACTGCAAATGAAAGCCACAGGGAGATACCACTTCACAGCCACAAGGATGACTATTACTTAAAAAAAAAAAAAAAACAATACGTTGAAGAAGCTGCAGAGGAACTGGAACTCTAGCACACTGTTGGTGAAAATGCAAACATGGCGCAGCCATTGTGGAAAGCAATATGGCGGCTCCTTAAAAAGTTAAATACGGAATTACCATTTGACCCAGCAATTCCACTTCTAGGTACATTCCCAAAGAGAGTGAAAGCAGGGTCTCAGACAGATCCTTGTGCATCAGCCTTCATAGCAGCATTACTCCCAATAGCCAGAAGGTGGAAACAACCCAACAGGCCAATGTCGGGCAACAGATGAATGGATGGACGCAATATGCTGCAGACACACAACGGAATACTATTTGGCCATAAGAAGGAATGAAGTTCTAAGACATGCTGCCACATAGATGAACCTTGAAAATGTCACCGTCAGAGAAAATAAGCAAGACACATAGGAACAAAAACCAGCACTTCAGAGAGACAACTATAGATGGCAAATTTGCAGACAGAGAAAGGAGATTAGAGCTTTCCAGGGAAATGGGGGCAGGGGAGGTGTTTGTCTGAGAAGATTAAGAATATTATTATTATTTTTTAATCGTAAAAAGCTGATGGGCCTGAAGACAGGCATGGAGCTGGAAGTCCCAGGACACCCACCCATCCCCCCAGGGTACAGGCCCTATGGAGGCCACCGCCCAGGCAGCCCGGCTCCCCTCCTGACCTGCACGATGTCCCTCCCAGGTCGTGGCAGAACGTGTACTGCATCCTGCGCCGCGGGAGCCTGGGCTTCTACAAGGATGCCAAGGCAGCCAGCGCAGGGGTCCCCTACCACGGAGAAGTGCCTGTCAGCCTGGCCAGGGCCCAGGGCAGCGTCGCCTTTGATTACCGCAAACGCAAACACGTCTTCAAGCTGGGGTAGGAACAGGGGATTGGTCCTCAGGAGGGGAGGGGAAGTGGGGAGTTTACAAAGCGAAGGGGGGCGCTGGGTGTCCCCTGAGCTACTTCCAGTGGGAATGGAGCTACCAGGCCCTCAGGCAGTTGAGGGCAAGAGATGCAGAGGAGGGAGAATCCCTTTCAAAGAGGAGAAAGAGCCAGGCCTGACGTTGCTCAGTGTCAAGCGGAAAAATCATCGTGGGTGGAAGATCTGAAAAAGATCTTCAGGCAGCCGGAGCAGGAGGCCTGGCCCACAGTTGGAAGTGAGCTCACCCTGGCCTCTGCCATCCCTTAGAAAAGGATGCATGCTTGCACAATACCGAGAGTCTGAATAATGTACAAAACGGGTCTGAACTGGCTGTGAGAGCTACAGCTGGGCTGCCCAGCCCCCTCCTGCCTGATCTCTGGGCTATAATTGGGTTCTCACCAGCGCTGATCTGCAAACCGGAATCTCAGCTCTGCCCTGAGGCTTCTCTCTCTCCCAACAGCTTACAGGATGGAAAAGAATATTTATTCCAGGCCAAGGATGAGGTGAGCAGGCCCCTTCCTGTCCCACGCACCCATCTCCCTGTGCCATTCTTCGAATCCTTCCCGACACCACCTCCCTTTCACCCCTCTCCTCTCTCTTTTTCCTCGAGTGTCTCATTCTTTGGACATTGTGCCAATTGGATGTTGGCAAAGGCTTCACAGAAACACGTTCCCTATCTCGCAGAGGTCTCTTTCTCCTAAGAGGAAACAGTCGAGTTGTTTTTCTGCCACGTTCTTTTGCTTTTCCCCACCTCCCCGTCCACCTGCCGGCTGCCCCGCTGCTACTTCCTGGAAGCTGCCCAGTTGTCTTTCCGTCCGCCCTGCAGGCAGAGATGAGCTCATGGCTCCGGGTGGTGAACGCGGCCATCGCCACGGCATCTTCTGCCTGCGGAGAGCCTGATGAGCCGGCGGCACCCAGTGCCAGCCGGGGCATCACCCGTGCCATGACCATGCCCCCAGTGTCACCCGCGGGGGCCGAGGGGCCTGTTGTACTGCGCAGCAAGGACGGCAGAGAACGAGAGCGAGAGAAACGCTTCAGCTTCTTCAAGAAGAGCAAGTAGTTGGGGGCAAGACTCCCAGGACAGCTCCCTCCCTCTGCTGGGGAAACTGCCAGGGACTGTCAACGGGGACCACCCTCTTGTCAGGACAACTGCCTGCTGCTAGGGTCTGTGCCAAGGTCAGCCCATCACCAGGAAGTGTCACTGGGGACGCTGTTTCCAGGGACAACGCTCCTCTTCTGCTATTTAATTCCAGACTGGTGGTGGGACCCAGGCAGCCCCCAATCTGACCCCCCTTCCTCCCTCCTCCCCCACCTTACGCCTCTATCACCCATCACGGTGCAGACAGCACAGCACCCTCAACGTTTGCCATGTGGGGAATGACTGCCCCTGCCTCAGGGTCGTCCTCCCAGTATAGCTAGGGCATCCCATCTGGTTCCTTACCCCTGGGGGCTGGCCAGGAACCTCTCAGAGCTGATGCGGGGCCCAGGAGCAGAAGTGCCAGATGTCAGAGTCAGAGACGCCGAAGCTCCCCCTTCCTATCCCTCCTCACCCTCTGACCCCGTTGGCCACTCCATCTCCAGTGATTCTCAACAGCTTCCAGGTCTGAGTTGTTCAGGGGTAACCATGGCCTTGAGTCTGGCCAAGGAGGTGATTAAACAGCTCAGCTTCTCTTACTGCCTCTGGGTGTCCTTGTTTTCCTAACTGTGACCCTTTCTGCCTCAGCCCCTGTCTTTCAATTGCTCTGGGCCCCTGTGTCAGGTTTCTACTCTGCCCATAGCCTCAAAGTTCCTCAAAGAAGCCTTGTTATCCTGAGAGTCTCCAACCTCAGACCTATTTCCCCATGACATTGACTTCCACTTTTCTGACCTGATCAATGCCAAGTCTCTATATAGACTCAAGAAGGTCACCATGGGTCAGGATGATGTTGATAAGCAGTATTAATGTCAAAAGGCAGTGGGTGACAACTTCCCTGATGCACAACACTCTTGACTCTAGATCCCCTCAACCGTTTTCAAAAACAAAAGAAACAATAGAAAACTCCAGTCCTTGACTTTGAAACTGAATGTCCAGGCCCTCCTGGAATCCTAGTGATGACTGCAGAGCATTGCCACAACCTAGTCACAACCAGTACTCAGCCTGGCAATGGAGAGTCAAGCACACAGAAGCTCAACCAGGGATCAGCTAAGTGGCAGGTTTGAAATCCACTGACCAAGAGAATAAAGTCACCCTGGGCAGCCACCAGGTACATCCTAAACACACACACAAACACCCAGGAGGAATGTTTCAGATCTGATGAAGTATAAAATGGAGAGCAGGTGGCTTTCTCTCTTTTTGTAGGACTGGCAGTTAGTGGTCTCAGAACAATGGTATTTGACTCCAGGAAAGTACTCAGGATGTTAATGGAGGTGATGTTCCTTGGTGGTCTCCTACAGAGAAAGTTTTGTTCTTTAATTGTGCCCCCTTCACACACACACATTACACAAATCACCATTTCTCTTCTCTATTTTGCTTTGGGACTCAGAAAAGATCTTTCTAGGAAACAGCCCCATCTTTAGCATAATCACCACGGGAGAGACAGACAGGATCAGATGCGTACAGCCCCAGGGCTAGCATGCTACAGCCCCAGAATGGACTCAAAACATGAGTGCTGGTAGACCAGATAGCTCAAAGGATAATCCTCCTTTGATGTAGAGAGGGGCAGATTTCAGAAGCATCCCACGGTAAATTTGTGGATACATGTAACTGGAACAATCTGTTGTTGGGCTAAATAAGACATCAGTACTACACAGATACCTTGTTCTTTTGATACAATGGTAAAATCGCCACTGTTCAAAGAGGAGAGAAAATACTGCAACTGGGATATTCGGGGAATCTGGGTATCTGCACATCAAGGTGGCAAGCCTGGAGAGTAGGGGGAAAGCAGTCATTGGGAATTTGGGAAGGAACCGTATATGGGGGAGGAAGATTGTGGAGAAATTATCATTTTAACATACAAAATGTAAGTGGAGGGTGGTGCAACGGGACTCAGTGGCAGAATTCTTGCCTGCCATGCCAGAGACCCGGGTTCAATTCCTGGCCCCTGACCATGTAAAAAAATAAAATTCAGTGGCGCATCCAAGTGAGGCAGTCAGGCAGTATGCAGTTGGGAATGGAGAGTTGAGGCTGAAAATATGTTCTGGGCATCGTCCGCATACATGTGGCAGCTGCAGCTATCTGAGTGCATGAATCCCCAAGGTCAGGAGGTGGAAGAAGACAAGAGGGCCAGGAAGTAAGTCTTGGGGGACACCCTGGCATGCAGATGGAAGAAAGGAAAAGTTTCAGGAAAGGTGACAAGCAGAATAGAGCAGTGAGGGGTCTGAGCACAACAATATAATAATGCACGCATCACAAATTAACGGGGAAGGATGGACAAACACAAATGGATTAATTAGAGAAAAATATGCTTGCATTCTAACCTGCCACCTATGAGGGTGAATTACTATCCAATATGGTGCCACAAGTCACCCATGGCTACTGAGCACTTGAAATGTGGCCGGTCCAAATTGCAATTCTCTGTCAGTGTAAAATACACACCTGACTTTGAAGACCTCAATTTTATACTGATTATATACTGAAATTATAATATTTTGGATATATTGGGTTACAAATATATTATTTAAATTAATTTCAACTGTTTCTTTTTACTTTTTCAATGTGTTAACTAGAAAGTTTTAAATTACATATGTGGCTTACATTATGGTTCTGCTGAATGTGCTGCTATAAATGGATTAAAGACAAATATGAATACTAACTATGCTAATAGAAGAAAATGTCAGAGAATATCTTTGTGATCTTTGCGACTGCAGGAGAAGTAGAAAAGAGTATTTTATACAAAACTTTAAAAGCACAACAAAAATTGATTGCCACATAAAAGTTAAGAATTTCTGTTCAACGAAGGACACTATGTGCAAAGTTAATTGTTGCATGAGAGAAGATACTTGAAACCAATCAGAGATTACTATCTAGAATGCCCAAGAAAGTCTTGCAAATCAAAAAGGAGACTGCAACCTGAAAAGAAAACATGGGCAAAGGATATAATGAGGAAATTTACAGAAGAGTAAACCCAAGAAACTTTATAAGAACAAGAGATGCTTAAAATCATTAGTAATCAGAGGAAAACAAAGCAACAGTGAACTATCACTTTATGCCTATTAGACCAACCAGCAAAAATTACGCAACTGAACAATGTCAGAGACACGGGAATGCCAGAGTCCTCAAGTGCTGCAGGTGGAAGGACAAACTGGCATAGCTTTCCCAGAGAACAACCTGACTCTACTTAGACAAGCTAATTCTACCTACAACCTATGAACCAGCAACCTAGCAATTCCACCCCTGTGCTTATAAACCCCAAATTCTCACACAGATCCATTAGGACACATGCATGTGGATGTTCATTGAAGCCTTGTTTATAATAGCCGGGAGCCGGAAGCTACCTGAGCTTTACTATACTCCAAGAAGGTGGCTGCAAAATGTAGTGGTCTGAAGCTGTACATACCCCGGAAAATAAGCCTTAAATTAAATCCATTCCTGTGGATGTGGACCCATTGTATCAGGACCTTTTGATGAGATTATTTTAGGTAAGGTACATCCCATGTCCCACCGTAATCATGATAGGACTTAATCCTATTATTGGAGTCGTTTATAAAAGAATGAAATTTATACAAAGGGACAGAAAACTACAGGAAGCGAGAAGCTGAAATGGAACCTAGAAGACAGGAAGAGGCCAGGAGATACCCATGTACCTTGCCATGTGACAGAGGAACCAAGGATTACGGGCAGCCAGCCCCAGAATGCCACAGACTTTGGGGAGAAAGCATCGCCTTGATGCCTTGATTTAGACTTTCTTTTTTTTAAAAAAAATTAGCATACTTAAAACAGTATGCTAATAAATTCTCATTGTTTAAGCAGACCTGTAATATGATCTGATTGAGCAGCCTAGGAAACTAACACACCATGGAGTAACACAGTGCTTAGTGGAAAAAAGTAAAACAGTGAGCTATATAGCAATACCATTCATATACATAAATAAACACAAATGCACAAGTTGACCCAGTTTAGATCTGGATATGAACAAACCAACTGTATTTGAGACAATCTAGGGGAAATGTGAATATGAATATTAGATGCTATTAAGGGTTATCAATTACTTTTTTAGCTTTGATAACAGTATAGTGCTGACAATTAGAGGCAAATAGTGAAAACCAGGCAAAATGACATTGTCTAGGATTTGCTTTAAAATCCTGCCTCCCCTCAAAAATAATACAAGTAGAGGGACTAGCTGAGACAAGATGTGCAAAATTTTGATAGTCGTTGAAGCTGGATAAAGGATTCATGGAAAACAGGAGAATAAATCATAATACTCTATATATTTGTGCCCTTTTGAAATTTTCTATAATAAAAAGTCTTTAAAAATGGGGAAAAAATGTGCATCAAAAACCTATGTTTTGCAAGAATACACAGACAAAATAATCCACATTAATCACATTAGAATGGTTGCCTATGGAGGAAAAGTAATGGAGATAAAAGAGAAAAAAAGAGCAGGGAAGAAGATGGGGGAAGAAGAGATGGAATAGTAGTCAGAGCTATGAGAAGAAACACGATTAAAACAGAGAAAAAGGAAAGGATGAGGGATGAAATCAAAGATCCAGAGGGATGAAAACTGTGAAAAAGGCCATTAGTTTGGGGGGGACCTCAGACATTTTCGGGGAGTTGGCCAGGACAGAACCCAAAACAGTGTATGAAGGTTGGCAATGGCAGATTCAGACTCTCAAGGAGCCTGTCCTGGAACACAAGGTGGCCCCTACACACGCTTTAAAAACCTAAGTGAAGCGAGAAACCGGAAAAGCCCAGGAGGAGACAGGAAGAGGAGAGGTGCACAGAATTGCGTGGGAAGAGAAGAGCACGAACGCTGGTTATACAACGTGAAAGGCCAATGCCTCTTCCAAAAAGGCTGGAGAGCAGAATTCACTGAACTCGGGGAAGGAACGGGGACAGCCCGAGGGGTTGTGGCCGATGCTATCAGAGAAGCTGTTATGGAGCTCCCGCAATCAGGAATGGTGATCCAACTGACAGTGCCCAAATGACAGCCGCCCTGGCATGTTCTACTTAGGAAAACTCAATGCATCCGTGTCTACAAACATCGACGCCTTGTTGGGCGACAGCGGGTAATCCATCCAATAGCCTCCCTTCTGCCACGAGGAGGCGCCCGGGGACCACGGTTGAATTGTAAACGCAGGAAAGCGCCGGAGGACGCAGTTGCCTAGATGGAGAAGCGGAGCCCCGGTCCCAACCCCAAACAAGGAACCTTTCTGGGCCTTTACTCCAAGGACTCCTGTGGGGCGGGACCACCACGGACCAGGACCCACGAGGGACACGCGCTCAGACCTTAGACTCTGGCCAGAGAGAGAAAACCATACACACGAGCAAGCACCGGTAGCCTGGGTAGAGACGCCTCTGAGGGCCGTCTCAACTCTGCCCACAGAGCTGCTTTCTGCTTCTTAGTTTCTCCATTTTCTCACCAATAAATAAAAGATTTGGACTGAAAATGTCTAAAATTATTTTTAGAGCTTTATTTTCATTTAGAAGAATGAATGAATTTGCTTAAAATGTGGCACGCCTGTTATTTCTGAATTCTGAAATGTTGCCCCAAGCTTCCATAAAGGCTTCTTCCCCTTTTGGAGGCCCCACTGAGGTAACCCTTTGTCACCACAGCCCGCCGGCCTCCCCTCTCCGACGTTAGCAACAATAGCACGAACCATTGCGATAGCCGGTGACTCCCCCGGGCTTCTAACCTCACCAGGGCAGTGGTTGCGTCCTGAACCTTCTGACGCGCAAGCGCCAAGCCCACCGCGTCCCTCCCCCTTCCACGGAACTGATTGGCTAGCCGGACGCTGGGAGAGGGCTGGCGTCAGCTCCGCAGTGCCGTCACCAACTGGCCCCGCCCCGCGATGGGGCTTCTGGGAACCGAGCCTCGGACAGCCGTTTGTATTCGGCAGCGGGATTGGTCGCCTGGCTCCCGCGAGAGGGAGGGGAGGGCGGCAGCGCGCACTCGCGCGTGCGTGAGCCGGCGCGCGACTAAGGGCCCGGTCGCGCCGAGGCTCGAGCGGCCGTCGCCATTTTGTAGGGTTCTCTCTGACGCTGGAGCCGCAGCCACCGCCGCCGCCACCCGGAGGTATGAGGTGGTTTTGCGGGTGTGTGGGGAGCCTAGGGGAGGACCGGGCCGGGTCCCTGGCGGACCAGGATGGCCCAAGGTTTGGGTTTCTCATCTTGCTGATGGAGGTCGGGGGAAGACCGCGGGAGGAGGTGGGGCCGGGTCTCCGGAGGGGGCGGGGCAGGGGTCCGGTCGAGCCTTTGTTGGGGCGGAGGAGCCGGAGGTTGCATCAGGGTTTCTCGGTTTGGGGCAAAGGAACCTTTTTATTCTTAGAATATCTGAAAGGTGATGCCTCATGGGGGACAGTTTCATAGATTTCCCTCCAAAACCTTGTTACTAGGGGACAGTGAGTTGTGTGTCTCTTGCTTTCTCCTCGGGTTCTTCCCTCTTCCCCCAAATAGAGTATTTTAACAGTTAATCCAGTTACTTGAGTACACCTCTTTTCATAGAACTGATGGGCGCTGCTGTACGTGTTGACCCCCGACCTCCTGTTTGCCTCCGTCACACACAGCTCATAGTGCTCTTAAACAAAACGTTCTCCCTCTGTTGAGAAATGATAATGAATGTCTGTGCAGGGGTCCCGAAAGTACCAAGAACTTCTTGGGAAGATTAAACTAAAATGCAGTATGTTGAAATTTCCATCTCCACCCCCGACTTTTCAAATCTGTTTCTTCTCTTCCAGGCTGTTGTCAGGATGGTGAAGCTGTTCATCGGAAACCTGCCCCGGGAGGCCACAGAGCAGGAGATCCGCTCACTCTTTGAGCAGTATGGAAAGGTGCTAGAATGTGACATCATTAAGAACTACGGTTTTGTGCACATCGAGGACAAGACGGCGGCGGAAGATGCTATACGCAACCTGCACCACTACAAACTACATGGGGTGAACATCAACGTGGAAGCCAGCAAGAATAAGAGCAAAGCTTCAACCAAGTTACACGTGGGCAACATCAGTCCCACTTGTACCAACCAAGAGCTTCGGGCCAAGTTTGAGGAGTATGGTCCAGTCATCGAATGTGACATCGTGAAAGATTATGCCTTTGTGCACATGGAGCGGGCAGAGGATGCAGTGGAGGCCATCAGGGGCCTTGACAACACCGAGTTTCAAGGTGAACTGCTCTGGGGCCTGGGTGGCAGAGCTGAGTGGGTCTAGTTCAAGACAGGAAGGAACACAAGGCCAAGGGGCTGGCTGGTTGAGCTCTTCCATCTTATTTTAGTTGGAATTAATAGGTTGTTATTTCACCTCATATGCACGAATTACTCTTAGGGAAGCAACACTTCCCCTTTTCATGTTTGCCAAGACATTCCTTAGCAACTGCTTAGAATCACAAACTAGGGATCCCTTTATCTTGCAGGTTACTTTGGTTTGATTGCTGCTGGATGTTTAATCTGTCTAAGCAAATGAGTGCCTCATGGGAGAAGGGAGGAGAAAAGGTTGTGACTCTGTTGCTTCTTTTGTTAGACCAGGAAGCTTCATATTTGCTTTTTTCTTTTTGCATGGGCAGGCACTGGGAATCGCACCCAGGTCTCCAGCATGGTAGGTGAGAACTCTGCCTGCTGAGCCACTGTGGCCTGCCCAAGAAGCTTTATATTTGAAGGTTTAAATGCTCAAGATTTACACTCTTTACTCTTTACAGCCTTAGGTGGGAAAGAGAAAAAGATATCTAGAAGCCTTATATTGTAAATATGATGAATCTGAATTTGGGGAGTATCTTGTGGGTGCTCAGATTTGTTCAGCCTGTGGACTCTACAAATAGAGCAAAACATGCCATGAATTGTTCTGTTCCACCTACTATTATTTAATCCTAAGGAGAAAAAAAAGAAGTTCCTAAAAAATATTAGATTGACTGGGAATTATGGTCCTCCTTCTGAATAGATTCCAGTTAAGGATGTCATGTTATTTATACCAAAGATAAAGGTTCATATGTTGCCGTTACTACCATAAGAGATTGTCTCAAGACCCTCTCAATCCGTGCTACTAGCTACATGTGGCTATTAACTTTAATTGAAATTAAATAAAATGTAAAATTATGTTCCTCAGTTGTATTGGCCACATCTTAGGCACTCGATAGCCACATGAGGCTAGTGGTTAGTGTATTACCACAGATATAGAACATTTCTATCATAGAAGATTTTACAAATGTACAGCTCTGTTCTACAAGTTTTTTGTTGACAGTATCATTTTGGACCACATATTCTCAGTTGCTTTTCTAGTTTGTAAATCAATGTTTCTTTTGCCCTGAATGTCACTAAAAGGGTGGTTTAAGAGGTACTAAAGGGTCCTCCAGAATGAGAGAAGAAATAACGGGAGAAGAGGAAAAAGACCAGAAAAGGGTAAGAAGCTTGCAAATAATAGAGCTCTTGGAGGAGTGACATTGAGTATTCAGGCTTCAGCCAGTGGTGCCCTAGGATAGGACAAAATTTGAAGATACACCTACTGTTAACTAGTCGTCTGACCTTGGGCACGGGTAATTTAACCTCTCTGTGCATCATTTTCCTCACTTATAAAATAGAGTTAGCGATCCCTGCAGTAATGGTAGTGAGGCTAGAATGAGGTAATAGATGTGAACTGTTTGACAGTAAAAGCACTGTGTTGAAATGTGAGTGGTGTTTGAAACGGTGTTTCTGTTGTGATTGAAAATTCTTTAAAATGTGAGAGTTAAGCATTCTGTATTTACTTTTCTTTTTTATTTACTTGAGTTTATTTTTATTATTACAAATGTTTTGGGATGCTGTTGCTTTCCAGATAGTTTTAAAAAAAATTCTTAGTTATTTTCATTTGCTCGAGAAGAGAGTCATGTCATGACTGGACAGCAGAGAGAGGGAAGAGAGGTATTCTCTTGACAGGTAACAGAGAATACAGTTAAAGTCAGGTACACTCAGAGATGGTCTTGTAGTATCATGTCCTTACCTTTTTTAACATTTAGTTGATTAAAAGGGGTAAAAAATATAAAGGAAATCAGAAAAGCGAATTGGGGGGAGTTGGCTTGGGAGGAATTTGTGGTTAGGTTTAGTTTAGTTACTTCAGGAAGTGGATATGAGTGACTGATTCAGTTTTGTAAAACTTCGCTTTCTTAGCGTAGACAGTAAACTGAATTGGAAAATAATTTAGTAACTTTTGACGTTCTTAGAAAAACCTTAAGCTTTTGGCCTCTCCAAGTGTATCAGTATGGTGGAATTTCATCTTTCAGTTTTCTTTTCTTGGGTTCCTTAGAGTAATAGAGAAGCACAATATTTTTCAACTGTTATAAAAACTTTAGGGGATTACAACCTTTGGAAAGATTATGTGGAAAGAAAACCTATCACTTCTATTTCAGATCTTTTAGTTCTAGGTAAAAGTTTACCTGCATCATTTTCACAACCATTATAGAGGTAGATTTTGCTACAGGTGCTTATAAACTTTATTAGTTCCTACTCTATTAAAGAAAAGCAGAAATGAAGATTGGATTTAGTAACAGAAAAGCACTGGGTTTTGTTTATCCAAAGCAGTCCAGAATCTGTAAAATGTAAAAGTAAATAAGTGCAAGTTGGATTATATTTCCCTTAAAAATGTACTTTTCAGTCTCTGGGTTGGCTACTTTTTAGATTGGCATAGTACTTCATAATTGGAGCACAGTTTGTGTCTGTTGTACAACTTAATGTCACCATGCATACTTGAAAGCCAATTATGTTATATTTTTTTAGTCTAAATTATAAAGAACTGTACATTTGAGAGATAAATTGGGGCAAAAATTTGCATTTTAAGCAGTTAGCATTGTGTATCTTCATAATGTCTAAGAATTGGAATGGGAGTGTTTGAATCTCTGAAAACAATAGGATGGCAAAATACTGCGTTCATAGAATTTATTGCCATTTGATGTCAGTTGACTAGATTAGAGGCGATGGTGGATGCTGTCTATACCAGCAACTGGAAGTGAAAAGCCTGAGCACCGTTGTGTCTACAACAAAAATGGGTTGTAAATTGGAGGCAGCAAGTACTAGAAACTGTTTGGAGTGGAAGGAATCTAGACATTTTGGCAGAAATGAGTTTGACTAAAGTGATATTACTGCACTAACCCACTCCCCTGTCAGGGTCAGTGCAAGGCACTGTTCTGCCTGTCATCCTGAGTCGGGCTGTTTCCAACAGGATGGTGGAGCAGGAGGCCTCCTGTCGCACAGCTGCATCCAAAACAAGGTCTGTTAAAGAGAGAGCAACTTGCTGGCCATGGAGCAGCAGGTATTTGTTTTGAGCAGCCCTTGAGAGAGAGGCATTAAGTCTCCTATCTCTACGTTCTCGACTGGCTGCCCTTTGGATATAATTTGCATAGCACTCCACAGTTTTAACGGACTTTAGGATTAAGTTACTGCCAAGAATATCCCTTTCCTCATACTGCTTTTTAAAGAACTTTGAATGCTTTCATCAGTAAGGATCCCTGGGCAAAGATTGTTTCTTCTCTTAGCTGTTCCTCAGTGCTGGTTATTTCCTGGAAGCATGGATGCAGCTTGTTTGTGTGGGTGCCCAGAGGCCTTTGGCAAATGCTGCATTTTCTAACAAGTAGATAATGCCCTATAAAGAATTTTAGGTTAAAATGGCAGGATGAAAGTGATAATTCCATTACATAGGAACAGAGGCATCAGTTATAGCATCCTAAGAAATCCATACTGTTTCAAAGTCTAATTCTTGTTGAGAAACCTTGGTCAAGTAGTTTTCTTTGCAGTAGTAAGCATGGATGTACCCTTGCTGAAAAAAAGTTGGGTGGGGTGGGAGAGTGGGATTAAAATATGGAGGGTTTCATTACTCCCAGAGATACTGGAGAGAGAAGCTGATGGTGCACCATAGAGAATCCCCTGCTGACACCCTCAAAAATGGTTGGAGAAAACAAGATGGAAAGAAGATTGCTGTGATTTTTAAGCTACCGTAAATGCTCAGGCCTTAAGTGGCCATGAATATCAGTCAGAGGGAGGTTGGTAAAATGCTTTCCAAATCAGGCTTAAGTGAAGTTTGTTGGATATTTGGTTTGGTAGTATTGGCAGGTTTTGAATCATTACAATTAATAGTAGTCTTAGCGGTGAGAAGTGGAAAATTTTTCAGTTTCTGTATTTGGGGATGAAAAAGGAAAGTTGTGCAGACAGAAGGAGGAGAGAGTCTAGTGCTACTACTACTGGGGTAAATATAAAGTACTGACTGGTTTTGGAGGACTCATTTTCTAGCTCTCATAGATGTTAAAACTTTATCTCAACTTCTTTCTGAGGGCATCGCTGAAGTAGGGTCGCAAGAGTGTGTATGTGTATGTGTGTCTTACGCATACTAGTTCACTTTCATTTTGGAGAGGAGGGAGAACATTAATGTGTTATAACAAATCTTCTTACATCTATTTCCTCAAGGCAAAAGAATGCACGTGCAGTTGTCCACCAGCCGACTTCGGACTGCCCCTGGGATGGGAGACCAGAGCGGCTGCTATCGGTGTGGGAAAGAGGGGCACTGGTCAAAAGAATGTCCAGTAGATCGTACAGGTCGTGTGGCAGACTTTACCGAGCAGTATAATGAACAGTATGGAGCAGTTCGCACGCCTTACACCATGGGCTACGGGGAATCCATGTATTACAATGATGCATATGGAGCACTCGACTACTATAAGCGTTACCGGGTCCGCTCCTATGAGGCGGTGGCAGCAGCAGCAGCAGCTTCCGCGTACAACTATGCAGAGCAAACCATGTCCCATCTGCCTCAAGTCCAGAACACAGCTGTGACCAGTCACCTCAACTCCACTTCTGTTGATCCCTACGACAGACACCTGTTGCCGAACTCGGGCGCTGCTGCCACCTCGGTTGCTATGGCTGCTGCCGCTGCCACCAGTTCCTCCTATTATGGAAGGGACAGGAGCCCCCTGCGTCGTGCTACAGCTGTACTCCCCACAGTTGGAGAGGGCTACGGTTATGGGCCAGAGAGTGAGCTGTCTCAGGCTTCAGCCGCTGCACGGAATTCTCTGTATGACATGGCCCGGTATGAGCGGGAGCAGTATGTGGACCGAGCGCGGTACTCAGCCTTTTAAAAACTGGAGGTGAGAGTGGGGTTGGTGTGGTTAAGAGATTTCATTTGGTTCCCTTGAAAGAAACCCATGCTTCATAAAGGAGGCTAGCCACCTGTTTGCTGTCGGGACAGCATCCAAAAGGTACAAATTATATGTTAGTCTTAAATATTTCTCTAGCTTGGGCCAGAGGTTCATTTGCCTGTTGAGGTTTTAGTGTGACTCCAACCAGATTGAGAGAACAGCAACAAACTTGATTTGTTGGTGAGATTATTGTTCTTTAATCACGTATAAACAGACCTGGTTACAGAAAAATAGTTGAGAGAATTAACATTTGCTGGGTGCCTTCTGTATCCATTACATTTCTTAATCTGTATAAGAAGGTTTTAAGGTATTTTAAATCTCTTTTACAGATGAGGGAACTAAGGCTCAGGGAAGTTAAATATTTGCCTAGTCATTTGGTAATTGAAAGGCAGAACTGAGATTCAAACTCAGGTTTGGCTGACTCCACAACCCCTTCTCTCTCCACTACAGACATTAAACTGAAGAGTTAGTAATGAATGCCACAGTGAGAAGTCTTAACATCTAGATGTCAAGTTTGCTAATAAAAAGACTCTAGGATCATTAGCCTTTATCAAAGGAAACTTTTCTTATATATCTATAAGCCAAATAAAGTCCAGTAACTTTTAGGCTGTTTAGTTCTGAGACATTTGATTGAAAGCTGAATGTTTTGATGCCACTGTCCCATTGGAATCTCTTCCTTCTTAGTAATCCAGGGCATCTTGTTCTACAAAAAAAAAGCACATTCTTGTGCTTTTCTCTGTAGCCTGTGATGCTGTCTTTTAGATTCTGAGGCTTTCCATTTCTTCCAGCAATTTTTGTTTTGTTTTTGTTTTTTGTTTAAGGGAGAAGCATGTAAAGAATTAGATAAACCAGTAGTTTTCTGTAAAATTCCAATAATGGTGACCCTAGAAACTTAATTTTTCCTACTTTAGGAAATGTATACCAAAGGTATTGGAATGGTTAGGAATATCTGGAGATCGATAAAATTGCTTCATCTGAATGGAAATGGCATCATAACAAGCTTATGTTTTCATGGTTTTCCTTATACCTTGAAATTGAGCATCACTTGAATTTGAGGCCCAGTAGCAAGGTTAAGCTGGGTTTCCAGTGTTCCTAACCTACCCCTTTGGTATGTGAATGGAAGAAAACAAAACTATAGGAATTTGTCCTTTTATGTGAAATGAGAAGCAAATACAGCATTAACCTGTAATAAGCCACGAGACTTGTGATCTGAGACTGTTGAGTAGCAGTGTGTTCACATATGTGTGTTGGATCTTAACAACTTTGATAGTTTGCCGTTAATTTTTACTTTTAATGCAGCTGGATCTATTATGAAGTGAGATATGACTCTGAAGTAAGGTGGTATCTATTGGATAACTTGTATTTTTTGCAAATATGTTTTAAACCAACTAGTATATCATGGTTTTTAAAACGAGTATTGTTAGGGTATGTTAAAGTGAATGTTGTCTTCGGGCAGTGGTGGTTGAACCTAACCTCTTGTTAGTGATGACTTTTAAAGAAACTTACCTTCCAGGTGTGAACCTCAAATGGACTAAATAACCCTGAGTTGGTTGCAGTCCCAGGAGCCTGATGTTAATGAGGCTGCCAGGATGAAATACTCCAGAACTGTTGGGGATCCAAATTCGGGTCTAACCCTAGAACTGATTCAAGAACGTCACAACTCTTGAAGTCGATTGGCACAGATCAAGACCAAGATTTGGCCCTTTGTCTGTAATAAGTAGAGGAACTTGGTGTGAGTTAACTTTTTTTTTCCCCTAGCCATTGATGTCTGGAGTTCCCATCATCAGTGGAAGAATTAGAGAATTTTAGGAGTGATTTCTCTTTTGATTTCGAAAGGGAGATCTGGTCAATGAGGGAAACTACTGGAATTGTGGCTCTGAGTCTGTGACAGTATGACCTGGAGGTATGTTGGAGTTGAGTGAATGGCCGCTCCTTACTACCCTACCCTTTATGACTGTCATTTCTGAAAATGTGTTTTCAATGAAAGATTAAAATGAAACAAATTTAGAACAGTGTAGTTGGCCATATTTGAGAGCTCAGCATCTTCTGCTTTTCCTGGACCCAAGAATTAAATTTTGGTTTTGATAACGTACATATGCCCTTTGTCTTAGTGACAGTAGCCCTCTTATCAGAGGGGTTGTATTGCCTAAAAGATGGATAAGAAAATGAAAAAGATATATTTATCACCAACTCAGCAGTTTTCCACAAAGATTGTATTTTGTCCTAAATGTAACTGTTTGTAGATTCCTAGGTGATAAACTCATATTGGAAATGAGTTTGATCCAAACTGACTTGGCTTTCTTTTGTTCTTTGTTTTTGTTTTTCTTTGCCCCTGGAATACAGGACGGGACCAGGGCCCTTGTACTCGGAGCCAAGCAGTTCTCCTGGCATTGTGTAAGCCTCTTGTGTTGTGCTCTCTTTCAGGTAGGATAATTGCGGACTGAACCCTCGGGCTGCGGTCATATATGAGAACTTGCTCCGCGCGGTCCCCTTTGCCGGGATGTTTCCATTGCTTCATGTTTCAGTAAACAAAGGAATTTGTGACCAACTATGTTTTCTTTCTTAATTTAATTCTTCTAAGTTGACTTTTCTTTCCTCCTGACAATAGTCTCTGTAGCTTTTCACTCTGTTCTTTACATTCTCAGCCTCTGAGCAGCCCTAGGTAAGGATTATGCTGGCATCCCCTTTCTCCTGTACAGTGGAACCCCTTACCTTGCGTTCCTTAGGAGTTGAACCCTTCTCCCTGCCTACCTGCAGCATCTCCTTTCCCTTTAAAATGACCATGTAGTGGCAAGCAATCTATTACTCTTCTCTGTTAGCTCTGGACTCTTTAACATTGAAGCTAATCTTCCAAAATTGCTAGGACCATTGGGGTTTTTGGTGGGTTTTTTGTTATTGTTTTGTTTGTTTGTTTGTTTTTATGTCTGACCTGTGATCGTGGTACAGCATTAGCTGAAATTTAGCCTTGTTTTAACTCCACTCCTCCCACTTTTTTTATTTTTTATTTTTTGACAAATAAACGTTTCTAACACTTATCTTTTTCATGTGTTTGTGTGACTGTTATTTACAGCTAGTGTGCTCAAGTTACAAAATTCAAATGAATGGATATCTGAAATTTAGATGTAGATGGAAGGAAGGATTTAGTGAAGTGAGTGAGATGCTGTAACTGCAATGAGGAAGCAGCAACCCAAGAAGGCCTCTGATCGGGAACCAGGAAATGAGCTCTCTGGCAGGAGAAAAGCTGTGCAGTAGGTATCTAAAGAGTTAAATGGGCATATTTCATAGAAAGCTTTGTAGGCTGTGTGTTAAGGAATTCCATTTTTACTCTTTTAACAGTAACTGGAAGCTATTAAAGGGTTTAAGCTTGGGGATAACAGGAACAGATGTGTTTTTCTTAAAAAGATCACTCTGATTGGAGAGAAACAAAATAGCATTATAAATGAGATTTGTCATATATAACAGAGGTCTCTCCCCTTATAAATTCAATATAATTATTTTGTTGTAAAGGAAGAAAAAATGCTAAGTAGACTGGGAAGAAAAGGACCATGCGTGAGGCCCTGTGATTCAGGGGGCAGACGAGGAGAGGGTGGTAGGAGGTAGATCTCAACTGAGGTTTTTAAATCCCTGAGGTTGATCAGGCCATAACTAAGATGGGCTGTGCATCTCTCACAGTAACATTGGCTTATTGGTTGTGGGCCAGGCTCTGCCAAGGGACAGAGGGATACAGATTCCTCAGAGATTATTAAAGAGATGATAAGAGAATATATTATGGTACTTCAGAACACAGGTCTGAAGTTGGATTTCCTGGGTTAGAATGGCAGCTCCACTATGTATTGACACACAGGATATTTAAGATCCGTTCTAACAAGCAGTTTAGAGTGGTGATATAAGAAAAAAAAACATAATTCAGAGAAGGGCAGTTTACACAATCAACAAAATTTTGTCTTATGCTTTGTCTTAAGAGTGAAACTTTATTTCTCTCCTTTGGAATAGAAATACACTTACCGGTTGTACAGAGAGAGTGAAATGTCTGTGAAGAGTGATGAAGGCTAAGACGTTGTCCCTAGTCAGTTTAGGGAAAGAAAAAAAAAACTAAAAATAATACCCCAGACTTTTATCTCCATTAACTTCTTTTTTTTTTTTTTTTTTTTTTTTTTTAAAGGAAAGGCAGAGAGAAGGAAGGAAGGATAGAAGGAAGGAAGGAAGGAAGAAAGGGAAACATTTTCTTGTTTTTTATTGTACTCTGTTTCTCCGTTTTTGTTACATGGGCTGGGGCCGGGAATCGAACCGAGGTCCTTCGGCATAGCAGGCAAGCACTTTGCCCGCTGAGCCACCGCGGCCCGCCCTCCATTAACTTCTTGAGCAGTGAGCTCTGAGGTGAAGTTCCAAGCAACTCAAAGTGACCCACCCACAGCAGCAGCACTCTGTGAGGCACCTGAAGTACAAGGAAACCCCAGCCTGGTTTAAATAATTTTACTGCCTGGGAGAAAAGTAGCTGGATTCCCCAAGTTGCTGGTTGTAAACTCACTGAGTGGATTCTCCTGCAACCCCTCTAGTTGGTGACTGAGGCCATAGACCTCTTCAGCCACAGCTCCTTGGCAAAAATTCCTGTAGCCCAAGCCTTGCTCTTTAGGCCTGCCTGCCAGCTCTGCCCTCTTCCTCTGATATCTAGCCACATAATGAAGTTAGTGTGACACAATATACAATAGGGCAGAAAAATACTAGGCCCTCAGGACACTTAGTTTACTGTGTGAACTTGTCCAAAGGGCAAAGTAGGTCAACTGTCTACAAACAACTTGTCCAAGGTCAGCTACATGACTTGTCAGAATTTGGCTCACAATCAGGCCCTAAGAGAGGACACAGTCTCCTGCCCTAGGAGATTTGGGAGGAAAGAAGATAAAAAAAACATCCTCTGGAGAAAGCTGTCAGCTTGTCAGAATCAGTACTCAGGGCTTCTTGTATGAGATTAGGATCATACTCCACTGCCCAGGAGCACTGAAGTGCAAGAAATGACAGTCCCAGAAACCCACAGGGGAAGAGCAAAAGGTCTGGAGAGATGAATTCAATCGCTGGTGCCTCAGGTTTTCAGAGCTTTTAAGGACCCAGCCAAATTCAAACTGCCCTACTCAGCTGCTCAGGGTTTTAAAGACCCTCTCCGTGGGTCCGCAAGGTGGGGCGGGCAGAGGAGCATAGTGCCCACAGCACTGCGGGAACCACAGAACCCCTAGCCCATGAGGCCTGAACACCTTGGAGGGCACTCTGTGGACTGATGGTTTAAAGTACCCACTCTGGAACTATACTGCCAGATTTTACATCCAAGCCCACTCTGTGACTATAGGCAAGTTACTTAACCTCTCAGAGTCTGTTTTCTTCATCTGCAAAACAGTGATAATTCTACACCTTCTCAAAGGTAAGGCACTGGGTAAATATTGGCTATTAGATTTCAAACAAAAACTGAAGGAGGCCCTGGAAATACATCAGTGCTACATGCAAATTAAGCAAAAAAGAGTGTCATGAGCTCGCCAACTAATGGAGGTAGACACTCAAATATAAAACTAAGGCTACAGTGAGGAACTATCAAAACAGCTGTCCCAGCAGGGAAAGAGGGCTGCAAGGCCCTGTGACTATAGCAGGAGCTTCCAGCTCCCTCCCCTTCCCTGGTTCTTGCGGGGCTGAGGGAGCTAGAGAAAAAAAACTGCCCAAGTTCTGCCCTTAGGGATCACCAGATCTCAAGGTACCGGACATTCTTAGGTTATCTGACAGCTAGCCCCACCTTGCTCTGCCTTTCTTGACTGCTGAATTATGAGCACTGGCTTTAAAGGTGGCCTTCCATATATTCCCAGGTCCTACCTCAGAGCCTTGGCCTTTTGCTGGCACTCACTGTTTCTTGGCTGGTGGCTGCTAAGGCAGTAAATGGATGGGGGACAAAGAAAGGCAACCAGTATATTACCAAGAGGAGGACATCAAATAACTTACATACATGCACTTATGATTAAACACACCTGTGAAAGGTCAGGTGCTGGGGTATGTAAAGAAAAGATAAGTAGTTTCCTGTTCCCCTAATGCTTAGAATTTTTCAAGGAAAATATTCAGGAAATCAGTAAACAAATAAGTATCACAAATACACAAACTGCATACAATGGCAGGGAATAACAGGAAGGAAGCACCTACTTGGCTATACATTGTCAAGGAGGGTAACTCGGGTGCTTGATCCTGAAGTTAAGACCCGAAGTGGAAAGGAGAAAGTCATTCCAGGTAGAAACTCAGGATGTGTGAAGGCACTCAGGCAAGAAAGTTTGGTGTGTAACTAGGATCTAAAAGGCAGGCCAGGGAAGTTAGAAAAAGGTGGGTAAGGAAGAGGTGGGTAGAGGTCAGACCTTTCAAGGCATTTTAGCCCAAGGTAGGAAATTGGCATTTTATTTTTTTAACTAAAATGGGAAGTTGCTGAAAAGGTTTTAAGTGAAGGAGTGACCATCTGATATATATTTAACAAGATCTTTCTGGATACCAAATGGAGATTAAATTGAAAGAAGACAACAGGGTACCAGAAGCCACTGCAGTTGTCCTGGTGGAAGATGAAAACATTTTGATTATAGAGTACAGTATCTAAATTTGATATAAAATGTGCTAATGAACTGCAGTAAGAATGAAAAAGAGGAAACAACCAAGAATGACTGCTGGCTTAAGCAGCTAAATGCACGGTAATGCCATCTATTAATAGATAAAGCATTATTTTGGAGCATAGACTCAGGAGTTCTATTTTCAGACATGCATCAAGTTTGAGATGTACTAAGACAACCACAGAGAAGTGTCAAGTATATCTTCAGATTCCTGAATCTTTGGCACAGTGGTGGTTTGGAACTGGAGATATAAATTTTATCTCCTTAACATCCAGATCGGCACTACCCAAAATAAATGTAACATGAATCATCAATGTAAGCCAGATACGTGAAAAATTTTAACAGCCACATTAAGTGAAAAGAAATGGGTAAACTTTATTAATTTCAATATTTTAACCCAATATATCAAAAATATGATTTCAATATGAACATAAAAAACGAGTGAGACTTTCTACATTATTTCCCATACTCTATATTACATTTTAAAATTCCACTGGGTTTTTGACCCAGCACATCTCAAGTCCAACCAGCCACATTCTAACTGCTCAAGAGCCATATGTGGCAATGGCCACCTTATTGGATAGTGCAACTCAAGATGGTATATAGCCAAGAGACTAAATCACACAGAACAAGGTTTCTCAACCTCAGACCTACTGTTACTTGGTGCTGGATAATTCTTTTGTGGAACTGTCCTGTGTGTTGTAGGACACTTAGCAATATTCCTGGCCTCTACTACCACTCGATGCCAGGAGGATATACTGAAGGATCAATAAAAAGTCCTGTGGATAGTGTGGGTGAAGCAGTGAGCAAAGGGGAAATTAGAAGGAATGAAGCCAGAGAGATAAGAGAAAGGATCGTGCAGGGCCTTTCCAGGCCTTTCTATGGACTTTGTTTTTAATTCTGAATGAAATGGGAGGGTTGAGCCTGAGACGTGACATAATCTGTTTTAAAAGGATCATTCTGGCTGCTGTATTGTGACTAGACTGATGTGACTAGATTTCAGAAATCCAGGTCAAAGACTATGGTGGCTCTGACTGGGGGCTACTATTAGAGGTGGTGAGTAGAGCAAACAAGATTTCCTGATAAAGTAAATGTGGGTATGGAAAAGAGCAAAGGGTGACCCCTAAGTTTTTGGCCAGAACAACTCAAGGTTGGAGTTGCCATCAACTGAGAGCAGAAAGGTGCAAGAGATGCGTGTGGTATGGGGGGGTGGAGGGGGATCTGAAGTTGTTTTGTATAAATTGAGTTTAAATACACCCAAGTAAAAAAGATTAAAGGAGCAGTAGGATGAAGTCTAGACTGGAGTTCAAGAGAAAGATCTGATTCTCACAAGCAGTGGGGACAACCAAAGCAATAGGCCAAGCCCTCAATCTTGGGGTCTGTTCATATGAAACTTATCCCAACAAAGGATAGGCTAAACCTACTTAAAATTAGGCCTAAGAGTCACCCCCGAGAACCTCTTCTGTTTCTCAGATGTGGCCTCTCTCAGCCAGCACAATAAGCAAACTCACTGTCCAACCTCTCTCTACATAGGACATAACTCCCAGCTGTGTGGACCTTCCTGGCAACATGGGACAGAAATCCTAGAATGAGCTGGGACTCATCAGCATCAAGGGATTGAGAAAACCTTCTCGACCAAAAGGGGGGAAGAGAGAAATGAAACAAATTAAATTGTCAATGGCTGAGATTCCAGAGTCAAGAGGTTATCCTGGAGGTTATTCTTACACATTATATAGATATCACCTTTTTAGCTAAGGTATATATTGGAGAGGCTAGAGGGAAGTCCCGAAAATGTAGAGCTGTGTTTCAGCAACCATGTTTTTTGAAGAGGACTGTATGATATAGCTTTCACAATGTGACTGTGATTGTGAAAACCTTGTGTCTGATGCTCCTTTTATTTACAGTACGGACAGATGAGTAAAACATATGGATTAAAAATAAACGGGGAACAAATGTTAAAATTTAGTAGATTAAGATGCTAGTGATTGATCAGTGAAGGGGAGGGGTAAGGGGTATGTATGAATTTTTTTGTCTATTGCTTTTTCTGAATTGATGCAGATGTTCTAAGAAATGATGATGATGACTATACAACTATGTGATGACAGTGTGAGTTACTGATTATATAACAAGAACGGAATGATCGGGCGGGCCGCGGTGGCTCAGCGGGCAAAGTGCTTGCCTGCCATGCCGAAGGACCTCGGTTCGATTCCCGGCCCCAGCCCATGTAAAAAACAAACAAACAAACAAAATACAATAAAAAACAAGAAAATGTTTAAAGATGTTTCCCTTTCTTCCTTCCTTCCATCCTTCCTTCCTTCTCTCTGTCTTTCCTTCCCTTCCTCCCTCTCTCTTTAAAAAAAAAAAAAAAAAAAAGAACGGAATGATCATAGAATGTTTGTGTTTGTATGTGGGTATGTATCACAAGTAAACAAATTTTTAAAAGGAGGGGTAAGGGGTATGGTATGTATGAATTTTTTTGTTGTCTTTCTTTTTCTGAATTGCTGCAAATGTTCTAAGTCATGATCATGATGATGAATATGCAACTACATGATGCTATTGTGAACTGATTATATATGTAGAACGGAATGATCATATGTTAAAAAATGCTAGTTACCAATGAAAGGTAGTAATAAGGGGTATAGAAAAAAAATAGGGAAACAAAGGCTAAAATTTATTGGGTAGAAGGAAATACTAGCAATCAATGAGCGGGAGGGGTAAGAGGTATGGTATGTATGAGTTTTTTCTTTTTCTGAATTGATGCAAATGTTCTAAAAAATTATCATGATGATGAATATAACTATGTGATGATATTATGAGTTATTGATTATATACCAAGAATGGTATGATTGTATGATAAGAATGTTTGTATGTTACATCTAAAAAAATTTAATTTAAAAAAAAGAATGCTCTGTGGTGCAGATACAAGTTGGGAATTTTTGTATTTAAATGGCATTTGCATTCAACAGATCAAGAGGATGCAAGGAAGGAAAAAAAAAAAGGACAAAGCAAACTGAGTTCAGCCTCCGATATCCATAGGTCAGAGAGAGGTTGCAATGGAGAAACTGAGAAGCTAGGAAAACCAACAATTCTTGGTCTCAAGGGACAGAATAACCAGCCACATCAATTATTGATACTCAAGATACAGATTGAGACAGGACCAAGAATTGACCACAAACTAATAGGATTAATTGCCAAGCAGCCTAAGGGCTTGGGGGATGGGGATGGGGGCAGGGCAGAGCAGGACTAGGGCTTGCAAGAAAACTGATGGCAAGGGCAAAGGAATGATTTGGACTGGCCACAGATCTCAAGTTGGGTAAGGAAGTGAGGTTATTAAGAAGGTGAGGGACATGAAAAGTTGGTAGGATCAATGGACTGAAGATTCCAACAGGGTCAAAAGGATGATTAGAGTTGGAATATTAGAGAAAGCAATCAACAAAGGCAGAAAATAGCTAAGGTAAGAAGATAGTGAAGTTCAAGGAATTAAGAGGCTGGAATTTTGGAAAGATCATCCCCAAACCAAACCGAACCCAAAACCCTCCCACACTAACTGGTGTCTAAGAACGGTGTGCCACTGATGTGACTGACCCATCTCTCACTTGGTAGAAAAGGGAAAATACTGCCAGCCAGGTTTTTTATACACTTTCTACCCTGAGATGTACAGCAGTAAAATCTAAAGGGTATTTGTTTAACAAAAATGTTTTGTGCTAACTTAATTGATTTTGGGTGATGCCCAGGTATTATTCATATTTCATTATTTACTTTTGTAAAAGCAAACCAATAGATCCTAGCATGACTGTTTACATCTGAAGTTTTAAGTTACATTAGAACTTGGTCTCTGATGCATAAGTGGACCAACCATAAACCAATTAAAAAATGGTTTGAGATCCGAGAAGTTAAAAAAAAGCTTTCCTTTTTGCAGCATGAGAATGTAACTGAAATGGACCCCAAGGTGAGAGGAGACACCCAGAAATGAAAACATCTAATATATAATCAATAACGTGATCCAGACATCCATAAGGTCAGTCGAATAAAGGTTCAACAAGTCTTTCTTTCACCCAGTAGGGAACTGGGAGACAAGATCTTCACTTAGGCCAACTTGGCTTATCCTATAGCCCAGTAACTTACGTATTATAAGAGTTAACAATGGTCTTGAAATAAGTCAAGGAAAAAGGCCTGGGACCTATGTGAAGTCTTAAGTAAGATAGAATAGGCCAAACAGGGCAATCCACCCAGATGGAACTGAGGCAAATTTATCATAAATGATTGAGCTTTTCCACCAAATATAAAGAGTAGCTCTCAAAACCAAATATAAAGAGAAGCTCTCAATTTCTCTTGAATTGTCAATGGGTTAGTATGCAAAAGAAAATTTTTTTCAGAAGTTAAGAGGTTAGAACTTATGTGCCTCCCCCAAATTTGGTTTGCATGCTGTCAGTCAGAAATAAAAATGTTACCAAGCAGGAAATGCATGAGGCAAGAAATGCAATTCTCACCCATATTGACAAATTTGAGGCAGGGTGGGCTCCTGTAAATTCAATCTTGTGGTAGCAAAGCCCTCAACATTGCAGCAGTATAACAGTGAATACCACTGGTTCTTTAGCAGGTTCTGTGGGTTGAATCCTTATCTCAGACTCTAGGGGACAGGTATCCCAAACCACAGCAGATCTGATAAACACTCCATAAAGTGAAGACTAAAAGCACATTATTCAAAGCACTCCAGGAACAGATTTCACAACCAGGGCTGCTTTAGCCCCCAGGACTCCAGAGACTGTGATTTAATTGGTGTAGGGCTGTTATTCCCCCTGGATTTGCAGGGGTTTTTAAGTTATGGTAGCTTAGAGGCATCAAAACTCTGCTCATTCCTGTCATTCACAGAAAAAGTTGCTAAGATTTTGCTTCTCATAATCAAAAAAGGAAACCACAATGTTCTGTTCTAATAACATCAAGTTTTATTTTCATCCCCTTAGAGCCAATGCAGTTAAATGGAGAGATGTTTAAATTCCAGTCTACAGGTGAGTGGCCATCTAGGAAACAGTGAGATACTTACCTCATACTTTATACCAAATAAATTTCAAATGGATTAAAGAATTAAACCTAAAAAAATGAAATCATAAAAGTAAGACTTTTTCTATGTCCTTGAAGAGCAGAAAGTCAAAGTATGATGCAGAGTCCTGAAAGGCATAACAAAGAAGTCTGGAAATTCAACTACCATACATTTTTCTGCATGGCAATAGCATCATAAAATAAATTACAAACCAGGAAAAACTAGCAGTTCATCACAAAGAGCAAATTTTCTTACTACATACAGGGCTTCCACAAATTAAGACCCACAACCTATTTTTAAAAATAAGCAAAGGATGTGAAAACACAAAATGGAAACACAAATGGCTTTTTAAAATTTAAAGATGATCACCTCATTATAAAATTAGGTGCTAATTATAAACACAATGAGATACCTTTTTTTAACCCATCAGTTTGGAAAAGATTAACCAGTGCCCTGGTGATGGTGTGAAAATACTTTCATATTTTACTTGTGGGAATATAAACTGGAATAACTTCTAAGGACAATTTAACAACACGTAGCAAAATGTAAAATGCCATTCCACTTCTAAGAATGTTATTTTACAGAAATACTTGAACTCATGCAAAGTAACACTTCATCTAATCCAATATGCCACTGATTTAAAGTCCATCATTTTAATGTGCTGCTAAAAATGAAACTGCCAATTAAATTGAAATGTACGGATAGACACATTTCAGAGACTTAACATGCATCTAAGAACTGATTAAATATCCTATAACCTCTTTGATATCCTATAACATACTAATTTCATTCAAAAATATTTAAGATGTTTTTTTAAATAGAGCATGTTCAAAGTCTGGTACCTTCTCTTCTCCTGACCTTCTATATTTTATAGATGTGATGTGCTCGAATTCTTTTTAGCTACCGGGCTGCTTCTCTAGCTTCCCAGGAAAAACTTTTATATAAGCACTAAAGTCTGTCCTTCAAACTATCTCAAGTCTATAAATAAATCAGATTTCCTAGTGCTGTTACAGTCGGTAGGTAAAAGGCACTTTTCTTCTTGCAATAGTCTAGATGAAATAGAGCAATTTGTAAGTTCTGTATTTGAAGGCACTCCAAGTTTAGTGTTAATATTCTCTATACAATAAGACAGAGAAGGGGGGTCTCATCTTATTGCATAACTGAATATAAACAATCCAGCATGTTGGATATTGTGGTACTGAAGGAAATCACCAGGCTCAGCCCTTGATGGAAGAAAACAGCCCCTAGAAGACAAAGCACAGAGGGCTCAGACCGCCTGTTGGGTCTGCTTAATTCTGTTTTAAAGGGTCACTTATCACTAGATAAGCACTTCTTCCTTTTCTGTCTTACATCCTTGACAGAGTGGTTGCACCATTCCTGCTTTCTATCTTATGGGTGCTAATTAACCTGCCACAAAATAAAAGTCCATACTTCTGTCAGAATTTTACAACTGGTGAGAAGATGGAAGCTTCACTGCCATGTTAAGCCATCCTCATCATCTGACTTAAGACAGAAGGTACTGTCAGCATGATAACTTATCAAAATAAAGCATGAATATGGTTTACAAAGTAAATAGTTGTCACAAGGCTTCAAAAAGTCCCCTGCCCCAGTGATGAGTTCTGGTAGTGGCTGATGGTGATGGCAACACAATATTGTGAATGTAACCAGTATCACTGAATTGTACACATGAAAATTGTTAAAATGGGAAATTCTGTGTATGTTACAATAAAAATTTTTTAAAGCCCCTGACCCCTGAAGCAACTGCTTTTAGCTCTTTTTAGCTATTCCTTACCTTTAAGTTTCTGAATAAGAAGATCATAGTTCTCCATTTACAAATTTTCTTATTTGTCCTAGAGAAATTCCTTCCTGAGACACTCTCCTTTCTCCTCCTTCAACCTGGACCACTGTTCTCTGAAACTGGGACTTCCTTTCACTATCATGCTAGTAATTAACTTTGCCTCAGCAGGAAACCGTGTGTTAAGAAATTAACTATACTGCAAAAAAAAAATTGTCTTTTTAAAGTCAGTTGCCATGTTTATATGGATCTACTTCTGGATGTTCTGTTTCACTGATGTATATATATATATATATATACACACACACACATATCCCTAACAATACTACACTTAGTTAACCTACCTCTATTTTAAGTATTAAAATTGGGTAGAGTACAATACTAGTGGTCAATAAGAGGGTGGGGTAAGGGCATGGGATTGGGGTTTGATTTTTATTATTTTTCTGGAGAAACACAATGTTCCAAAAATGATCATGGTGATGAATGCACAATTTTCTGAACCAAAGACTATATTATATACTTTGGATGGATTATGTGTGAATATGCCTAAATGAATGTACATTTAAAAAAAAAAATTTTACTCCAATAGTTTGAAACAGCACTTAATAAACAAATGCAAAGGGCCTACCTCTCTCTAGCTCTGCAAGGATGATGATTTAATTTAGCATTTACTCAAGTCAACCACAATTTAGGAAATGCCTAGAAGATTTTAAGTCAAAGCTAACAGATCTACCACCAAAACAAATCCCAGGACCACTGTGAAACCTTACTGGTACTTTGACCCACCAAAACCAGGCAGGGCTAGATATCATCACTACAGGAAAGCGACCATTCCATCCCCACCTTACTTCCAGTGATACATGATTTGCACACCCAAGGCCCAAAACAGGAACCAGTTTGTGGAGGCAAGGTAAAGACAGACATCACATCCTGAATCTCTATATTCCCCACATAATGTTCTTACAAGATAGTAAGTCAACGGTGACTGCTTAGTGGACTGCAAACCCAACTCAGGTGGTCATTAAACAAACTTTAATGAATGGAATAATCCTAGGAGGATAAGAAAACCAGCATAAAACATCACTCTTAAAAAACTACTGTACCACTCCTGAGGTAGGTGATGGCAATATAATCCTCCCAACTATACAGAACTGATTACATGGCCTCAACTCAAAAGTTACACTCGTTTGGGGGTGGTGTGACGGTGACTCAGTGGCAGAGTTGTTGCCTGCCATGCCTGAGACCGGGGTTTGATTCCCAGTGCCTGCTCATGCAAAAAAAAAAAAGTTACACTCGTTTGGAAACTTAAAAATAATTTCAAAAACATTACAGTTATAAAAAATACTACTCTTAGGTTGTTTGTTATAAGACCAAACTCTCAAAGGTGCACAAATGAGTTCCTTTAAAATGTGGAACATACACAGTGGAAAATTACTTAGCTGTAAGAATGAAGGTATGAGACATGCTGCAACATGGACGAACCTTGAAAACATGCTCAGTGAATAACAAGATACAAACTGTATAGTATCACTTTTAAGAGGTGACTAGAAATAGCAAATTGATAGAAAACAGAATAGAGGGAAAGTGTAAAAAAAAAAAAATTCAGGAATTTTCAATAAAGTTATAAGATAAATCTAGCATGAGGAACAATGACCAAAAAAGATTCCTTTAATAGAATCAGAGTTCATTTTAGGAGACATCTTATTTCCCAATGCAAAAATATATCATTCCTCCCAGTCAATCTACAGAAAAGCCTTCATTGACCATTCACATCTAAATCAGAATCTCTACTTGATATTATATAATTCTCCCACTAGAACATAAGCTCTAGAACTGTACCTATCCCCAGCACCTACAATACCTTGCACACAAGGAGCACTTAATAAAGTATTTGTTGAACCAGTGAATACTTGAGTCTCCAGTTTTGAAACCTGACAACCCCTAACCATCAGGGCCAAAGGGTATATTGAGTAAGAGTATAGATCACTTATTCGTTGTCCATTACAGAAAAAGTAGGTAAAACCCTCTAGCGAAGTGGCAATGGCAGAGAAATAGCCTAGTTAGGGGATGGAAAAACAAATGCAGGTGAAACACCTATCCCAGAAGTCAAAATCTGTTACTGATCACTTTCTATCTGTAACAGCTCTTTCCACCTATTCCTTACTCCCTTAATTTCAACAAGCTTTCCTGAAACTGTTTCCTGGTTCACTTGCCCTTCGGCTAACGCCAGCTTCCATGTCTAGCAATTCCTATTTGGGGGGAAAGAGTACAGATTGTAATTGACAGAAAACAATTAAAAGGAGGTAACACTTAACACCTCAAACTGGGCCACAGATACAGCAGATATTTAATAGATTACATGTGGTATCAATTAGTTGTACCCATCTTAACCATCTATGAATTAATCAAGTAGAAATAGTTAAGAGGAAAATTAGAAATCACGAACTAAAGACTTACTGCTTTTTAATCTCCCATCACTACCACCACCAGTTCCTGAAAGGATAATGCCTGGCAGTATTTGTTGAATGTTTCTGGGAGAAATCTTACCTGGACACAGTCCTGTCATATTAAAATTGGAATAATTCTGTAGAGACAAAAAACATCTAGAAGACAAATACTTTTCCTATAAAAATGGAAGAGATGGTGGGTCTTCTTGCAACTCAGCATCCACTCAATAATCTAAAATATCATTGCTGGGTGCTTTTTTCTACACATTTCATCTGAAGGCTTTAAGTAATGATGTGCTGGTGGGGCTGTTCAGATATTGACACAGCTATAAAATATATCAAAGGCCTGGAAAGGTGTTACTGGCTTAAAGTAGGATGCTCTATTGGCTTCCTCTTTCCATACAGCATGAGAAGTATTAGCCACTTGTGAAAGCTGATCTCTTTCCTCAAAGCATTCCTTTTCCTAGACCTCTTCCCTGGAAGTAGGTCAGCCTAGATATGTTAACTGGGTGGTTGCAATAGTGTTCATAAAGGTGAGTGATTATTTCTCCAGCACAGAAAAATCTACACCTCTAACTACTGACTTGTAGTTGATTTGACAACAAAGGTGACCAGTGGGAGGAAGTCTTCACTGGAATAAGGTTGCCTCTGCCCAGGTACATCCGCATAATCTCTTTTCCTTTGCATCCTTAAGTCCTAGCTATAAACCAAGGAAAAACTGCACTGACGTTCACCCAAAGCTTAACATCTTAAATTTTATACCCTCCCCTTTTCAAGATCTGAATGAAGAACCCAGAAAGAAGCCCAAGCAAGAACTCTCTCAAATCACACATGCTATATTAAGTTGAAAAACCATTTATTTCACCAGGAAAAAAAAAGTGACCCAACTCTTT
The DNA here is from genome assembly GCF_023851605.1 of Tamandua tetradactyla. NCBI lineage: Eukaryota > Metazoa > Chordata > Mammalia > Pilosa > Myrmecophagidae > Tamandua > Tamandua tetradactyla. The sequence goes on from NC_135335.1 coordinate 7,770,864, forward strand.
ATGTCTACCCGCCACAAGCCTTTGGGCCAAAAAAGTGACCCAGAAGCAGTGATTCTCTCCTCAAAGTTATTCCCCCAATCCAACAGCCAATGGAGGAGGAGGAAAGGAGGATACAGCACTGCTCCCACCACAGTTTCTGCACACAATGAGGTCTGCTGGGAGAATAGAACACGAGTGGGAAGCAACACAAGTGTTGAAGGACAGGAAGAACAGGAAAATGGGCAGGAGAGAGGAAAGGAAAGGAAAAGGTCTGAACTCAGCAAGGTAAATTAAGGTCCACGGTTCCTGAGGGACTGAACGCACAGAGCCGAGAACGTCCCGGAGATGGGGTACCACGAAGGGTGTATTCTCATGCACAACCGCAGCTCGGAATTTCAGCCCACACACATCCCACCTGAAAGAGAGCACAATACAGGGCCTTTACAGCAAAGCTCAAAAGGGCTATCCCACTGAAAAATTCAAACAATATCTTTATATAAAGTCTGATAACTTGACACTTAAAGTTTATCCGTACCCTTCCCCAGTATCACAAAAATATCCAAAAATGAAAAAAGCTTGAAGGCAAGGGAAAAACTGGGAAGATCAGGCAATCCCAGATTGGGGCTTTTCTCTAAAATAAATCTTCATGAGGTTAGGCAGACATTCCATTTCTTCCAGTACTAACAACATTCTTCAGAGAAATTAATTCTACACCATGAACTGTTAATCGAAGGGCAGAAAAAGGAAAAGGTTCCAGTTTGCTCTTTGGGGTAAAGAAGTCAACATTATGTTTAAAATCTGGGAGTTACTGCCAAGATTCAAGTTAAGAACCATTTAAGGTCTAGTAAAAAATACAGTGACCTGAACTAAGACCCCAGGGCATCCAACTCTGCCAGGGAAGAAAGAAGGTATTACAGGGAATATTATAAGCTACACTTCAATTCACTCAGGTTTCTATTCTAGCCCTATCAGTGACTGACTACTCAATGACTCTGGGCAAGTCACACACTTTCTGCCCTATCGGAAAAGATGACAGAATCTCCTCCAGCCTATTACTACAGAATTAAGAATCAACGGGCAATGTGTGGAACTCATGAAAGGCTATTAAAATAAAGGGTATTGAGAATCACCTTTTAGTGCAATAGCATTCTCAAACACCCTAGAGTCCAAAGCCGGCAAGAAAAAGAAGAGAACATATTCAGACAGAGCAAAATGGACCATGAGGCTCAAAATGCACGGTAGAGGAAAAAGGCAGGATTCAAGGTAGGGCTGGCAATTCAAGAGTACTAAATGTCCATAACTAGTGGGAAGATGGAGGGAGTAATGTGCTTAAGGCACAGCTCCCAACACTACCAAAAAGAGTAAAATTAACAGGTGTGTGTGCATATTTATATTACTAAATATCTTGAAGTGGAGAGGGTGTCAAAACTAGTATTGTGGCAAAAGTTAAAACACACACACACTGAGAGCAGTAAAGTCTTAAGGAGCAGATTCAAAGCTATAGCAACAGGGTACACTACTGAGCAAATGAAACTTAGCTGAATGAAGCTGGATTTTGAAGTCAATGTCCCAGATTCCTGTTCAACTCTTACAAAAAAGAAGATGCCTTTTCTACTTCTCTGTCCCAACTTACCATCAAAAAAGTTCTTTCTATAAAGCTCCTAGGGGTGCAACTGCTCAGGATCGTCAGAAATACTCTTCAAGATTAAGATGATGTTATTTTGGTAATCTTCATAGCACCTGGGACCTAAGCAGTTCACCACAGTTATGGATTCTGCCATGACAGATCATATCAGACCTTTCACATAGCAAGAAGAACAGGAACTTGCAGACCTTAGTAATGTTGCATACCTAGGAATTGCATCAAATACTCTGAGAAACAGCACACCTGAGTCTGAATGTCTAAGGAAGGTCCCAGGTTCAGTTCAGTTAAGCACATTGGTGTGACCCAAGATTCACCAACACACCATTCTTTATTTCGTTGTTTTTCCAGGCACAAGTAAAATCAGAATGATTCCTATCAGGAGCCCTGAAAAAACGGACATGAGGGCCCAAGGACTTTTACATGTCTTGAAAAGTTAAGCTACTTCTCCTAGTCTCTGAACCACGCTAATGCTAGTTTACTGTACCCTAACCCCGCAAAAGCAAGCAAGCAGGGCAGCCTAACAGGAGCCCTTGGGCTGCAGGAGGGATGGCAAAATCAGAACAGAGGAGACCCCACCGCGCTCACCTCAAGCTTTAAAAGGCTGAGTACCGCGCCCGATCCGCATACTGCTCGCGCTCATACCGGGCCATGTCGTACAGGGAATTCCGCGCAGCTGCCGAAGCTTGGGACAACTCACTCTCATGCCCGTAACCGTAGCCCTCTCCAACAGTGGGGACTGGGGCTGTAGCGCGACGCAGGGGGCTCCGATCCCGCCCGTAATATGAAGAGGAAGCTGCAGTAACAGCAGCAGCGGCTGCTGCTGCAGCAGCAGCTGTGGCAGCAGCAGCTCCCGAGGTCGGCAACAGATGTCTATCGTAGGGATCGAGAGAGTTGGAGGTGAGGTGATTGGCCATGGCTGTATTCTGGACTTGTGGCAGCTGGGACAGGGTCTGCTCTGCGTAATTATACGCGGAGGCAGCTGCAGCCGCCACTGCCTCATAGGACCGAGCGGCGCGGCAGCGCTTGTAGTAGGCATCGAGCGCTCCGTACGCGTTGTTGTAATACAATGAATCCCCATAGCTCATGGTGTAAGGTGTACGCACTGCTCCATACTGCTCATTATACTGCTCGGAAAAGTCTGCCACGCGGCCCGAACGATCTATCGGACATTCTTTGGACCAGTGCCCCTCTTTCCCGCACCGATAGCAGCCGCTCTGGTCTCCCATCCCGGGCGCAGTCCTAAGCCGGCTGGTGGACAACTGCACGTGCATTCGTTTGCCTTGAAGAAACAGACGCAAGAAGGGTTGCTATCACTCTTAGTCAAAGCCCCAGCCCCTACCCCAGACACTGGTCATATTTACCTAGACAACGCTAATGCAGGATTCATCGTTGCCAAATGATACCAAAAAAAAAAAGAGAGAGAGAGAACTCAAAATATCAATTTAGTATAATGACCTGATTTCAGACAAAGATCAATAAGATGGAGAAATGCTTTAGTTATATACCTGTTTAATGCCTAAGAAACTGCTCAAAAATACCTTATCCTTTGCCAAACAACTGTAGGCAAAATTCTACTCCCAACCGTGGCCTAAAGTCAAAAAACTTACAATAAGTGAGCGCAGTCCCTCAGGATTCTGACACCACCTCTCTTCCCTAACAAGTCTTATTTCATTAATGTGGAGAATGCAAAGGTCAGTTTCGCCCCCAAAAAAACAAGAAAACAGAATAAAAGACTCTAAAGCTAGTAATACTGATGGAGTGATCAGACTCGATCTACTGCTTAATGTGGCAGGCAAGTTTCGAAACACATCTCTGGAAAATACTCACGGAGTGGGGCAGAATGGATATGAATTTAAGGACTGCCTTCCCCCCTACTTAACTGGGCCCTTTAAATTGCTTGTTCTGATATTCATTCTATCAAAGATTCATTACTATCTGCAAGTTAATTTAAATGACCCTGGCAGACTCAAAGGTAAGATGACTGAATTTTTCAAAAGGAAAGCATATTGTTAAAAAACGTGGAAGAAAAGGGAGGGTGAGGAAAGGAGAGATTAACCAGTAATGTTAGTCAGTGGACCAAATCCCTAATTTTAGCAAAATTAAGGTACATTTTCTCCTTAAACAAGGAATCTGAGATCCTAAGAACATGCATTTAATACTATTTTTCTCTAAAAATTATAATTTGCATTCTGGAAAAGAAAAATACTAATTCTGACAACCTAACAAAATGAAGAGTCATTTACAACAGAAAAGAAACGCATAAGTTTTAAACCTGTTTCAAGAAGCGGTGGTTTCACCTAACCTGACTGTAAATTTATTGGTAAGCAAGGGTATGCAAAACCAACCATCAAGTTTTCCAAAGCTACTAGCAACAATGCACCCAAACATGCATATGTCAAAAACTAAATGATTAAAACTAGTAGATGGATCCTTTATTCATCTAACATAGAGAAAGCAGTAAATGCACAGTTTTACCTGCAAAATTCAAGTGAGGTTCTGGGAAGCTAGTAGATACAAAGAGCAAAAGGGCCTGGAGGGATCAAAATGGGTCTAAACATTAACATCTGGTAAGTTTAGGCTGCAAGTTATCAAAAGCTAAGATACATAATTAAGTACTTAAGTGCCTTAAAGAGCTGGCTTGTATCCCTCTGGCATTTGCCTACAGGGCCACTTTAACACCACACAAACAAAAACAGAAAATAAGTGCCATCAAGAAACCAACCATACTGGAGCAGCTAGAAGGAAAAATCTGAAATAGTGGAAAGGTAACCCATAACAAACTCTGAAATTTGTAACATTTGCTGAGGTGTACTTTCAAAATCACTGCTTTTTCTTTCTTTTCTTTGTATATATATTTAATTTAAAAAGTTAAAACAAAAAAAACATTAAAGGAAAAAAACAAACCAACCACGCACATTTTAGACAAAATTTATCCATACTTAACCTCATCTATACTTAATTTATCTATACTTAACCTGATTTATCAATTCTAATGCCAGAAAAGGTGAATTTATATATATGTACACATGGAATAGATTTTCCAATGAGCAAACAATAGAGTTGGGGGAGGATATAGCCAACATTGGGAAAGTGAAAGGGTTAAATTAAAAGACCACCCGAATAAATATTGCTAATCAACATAACACATGGAACTCTACTAGATTATCAGGAAAGAAAATAGCTAATATACAGGAAAAGAGAACAAAAATAACAAGACAGAGGCAGCACCAGAGCACTTAAGAGCTGATGCCCAGAGCTGCGTTACAGAGTAAATTTCTCTTTAATCAGCCCATACTGTCTTCCCTTTACACACGTTAATTATTATAAGCAGAGACCACCTTCTCTAAAATTGGGTCAAAATGTTCAAACTTAAGGTATCATACCAGGAACCCTCCACAAGAGTAGCCTTTGCTCCCAATTAAGTTGTTGACAAAATAATTCTCGACCTGCCAATTAGAAAGAGAAAGCTAGACCTGAGAGACCTGTGATACTCTTCTTTAATAATGTGTAACAATACCCATGACACAGAGCACCACTTACTTGGGGAAATGATAATCAAAGAAAGGCCCAATGCAAGGGAAATAAACACTGAAGATAGCATAGCAATAGCCATTAAAGGGGAGAACTGAGGAAAAGCAGCAGCCATTACCTTGGTCATGTTATGAAGGTTGAAATGAGTTAAAAATGCAGAGGACAATGACTGTATACTATGTACGGACTACATGTGTATGACGATTTCTCAAGAATACATTGGTTAATTAATTAATTTTTAAAACTAGTAAGAAGCTGTGGAAATACCCCATAACATGGAACTACAACCAAAGGGAAAAGGTTTTTTGACACTGAGGACCCAAACGGGGTGGGAGGAGAGCTGGGAATTCAGCTGGCAACTCATCGTGGTTACTACCCCCTTCACAAGTGCCCCTCTTCACAAGTTATAGATCCTAAACCGAGAAAAGATAATACTTTCCAAACAAAGTAACAATCCGCATTTTCACCCATCGTGCCCTCCCAAGTACAACAGGACTTTACTGGTTATCTTCAAGTCAAGCTAAACCCATCTAAGTGATCTATTCACCAAGGATGCTAAAGTTCACCCCCAAAAAATAACAGAAAGGCACTGTCGTTGTTTAAAAAAAAAAAACTATGCGATGATACTAAGAATTACTGATTGCATATGTAGAATGGAATGATATCTTAATGTTCTGTTTGTTAATTTTTTTAATTAGTTAAAAAAAAAATTCCCATAAACTCCTGAAATAAACCTCTTAATCCTGAAGTGGCCTCATATGTTCCTCAAAACAGATGAGAAACAGATGAGGCCATAATTCTAACCCAACTTGAAAAAGAGAAATAAATTGGAAGTGTGTAAGGGAGCTTAACTGGGTGGGATTCTACTCCTAAATGTGACTTAACCCACTTTTGCCAGGTTATTCCTATGTAAAATAATGCATAATATGCTGACAACTGCCTCAAGATAAATTACAAATCAAGCACACTATAACGTACTCTACTATCCACATCCTCAAAAAAAATAACAACTCAGGAATTTACAGAGGTGAGGATTTCTGCTCTGATAGGCAAAAAAGCCTTAGGAAGCCTTAGGGGCTTCAAACCAAAGCCAACTGGTCTATGAGACTTCTTTCTCCCGCTGTGAAGTCTCTATCCCACACATTCTCCATTTTAAGAAGTCCATCACGCATAGTCAATTCTTCCTCACCGTTCGGTTAGAATTGTGTCTCTAACCAACACCTCTCCCTTTACTTATCCAATCTATTTTTTGCATATAACCTTGTGTTCATCTCTCTCTACAGTTTTCTAGCCAAAGAGGGTGGTTCACCTTGAAACTCGGTGTTGTCAAGGCCCCTGATGGCCTCCACTGCATCCTCTGCCCGCTCCATGTGCACAAAGGCATAATCTTTCACGATGTCACATTCGATGACTGGACCATACTCCTCAAACTTGGCCCGAAGCTCTTTGTTGGTACAAGTGGGACTGATGTTGCCTACGTGTAACTTTGTCGAGGTTTTGCTCTTATTCTTGCTGGCTTCCACGTTGATGTTCACCCCATGTAGTTTGTAGTGGTGCAGGTTGCGTATGGCATCTTCAGCAGCAGTCTTGTCCTCGATGTGCACAAAACCGTAGTTCTTAATGATGTCACATTCTAGCACCTTTCCATACTGCTCAAAGAGTGAGCGGATCTCCTGCTCCGTGGCCTCTCGGGGCAAGTTTCCAATGAACAGCTTCACCATCTCGACCAGCCTGGGAGAAAAGATAACTCTTTACAAAAAGACCTCAGACTCACATCAGTTCAAAATACAAACAAACAAATATAAATAAGTAACAGAATAAACACTGCCCTCACCTTTCTCTCTGGTGTACATTTCCAGTTATCTTTCTCTCACACGCACATCTCCACACAATCAAAAGAAAGTAAAACTGAAACAAGGGGGCCTACTAATGAACCCGCTATCAAACCTCTAAGAGATCTATCTGTAATAGGGAGAGGTCTTTAATAGACAAAGGGATTACTAGGAGTTAGATATTTTCAAATGGAATGAAACTAATGGCGTAAGGATAGACATAAGATTACTAGACTTTAACATGACAGTCTAACGACAACCAGAAAATAAAGGTCAAACTACTGGGCTGGCTAGATTCACTGGAATTATAAACTGGCTCCTCTCATAGCATTTCAAGTAGCCGCCACCATTTCCAGAAGAGCGGGCCATGGAAAACCTGTAAATTCTACGGTTTACTTTGGAAATAATGAAGTGCACGGCTCAGGCCAGAGAGCGAGGCATGGAGAGCAGAGAGAAGAGTCGAAGAGGGAAACGCCTCTCTCTGGCTCTCATCCTACGAGCTCCTGCAAAACCGAGAAAAGAGAGGCCAGGGAAGGGAGCTTCAGACACCTTAAAAAGATCAAGTCTGAAGGCCTGAGCAATTCTCGAAACGCAGTTGCCACGCCTGAGTTTAAAATAAGCGCGGTTATCTCGCTCGAAACCTCGAGGCAGGTCACGGAGCCACGCTGGGCGGAGGGCAGGGTAGGAGGTAAGCTAGGTATTCTCGAGGGAGGTCGTGGGGGAAGGGCTGCTCTAGGCTTACCGCGCAATGCCGAGGACCGAGGTCGGCTCTCAGTAAAGGGTGCAGAGGCCGCAACCCCAATAGCACACCCCCGAAGCCCAAGAGAGTTAAATAGGACTTAGAACAAAAGAAAGACGATGTAAGGGCTCGCGAAGTCTCTCACCCGCACGGAAATCAGGAGGGACGCTTCCTCGCGGAGCGGACGCTTCTGACAAAATGCTAAAATGGCGGAGGCAGCAGCAGTGACTCTGGGTAGAGGGGGAGGTGAGCCTATCACCGGATTGGCCGTGCAATAAAGTAGGGGGCAGGCATTCCCGAAGATCCTTTGCCTGATTGGCTACCACCAACGCCAATTACCTGAGAGACCGGGAAGAGGCGGAAACGTCAGTAACCTCGGAGATTTCATATGAAAGCCAATGAGCACCAATCTCACGAAGCGGAAGTCACTGATTGGGTAAGAGGACCACGTAAGGGAGGAACTATAAACGTGGGATTGGCCCGAGTAGTTGAAGCCCGCCATTAGGCAGAATGAGCAGAGGCCTGGGTAGCTGGCTGGCTTTGGCTGCGTGGTACCAACCTTTTTAAGCTTCCACGTTTTGCTGCTTCCACGTCCACACCGCTCAGCGCCCCACTGCCTCTTACAATTCCGTTCTCCAAATTTTTCTAAGTTCTCTAACACCCCACACCCCACCTCGCAGCCTGGGGACAATAGCTTATGCCGGCCACAAACGCCAGTTAAGAACAAATCGTCCCACCAGGAGAAACCAACCTCCGTGGGTATTCCACACTGGTAGCCCTGAGAGGCCCGGAGCTTCCCCCAAATTTACACGACTTTCGAAAGTATTAAAGAAACCCTGAAAACGTTCAATAGGCCCAGCTTCAAGTAGGAATTAGGATAGCGTCGCCCAGAAAGCCGCCCCGGTTGGAGGCTAGATTACCCAGGACAAGCCTACGGTCTTCACACTCGAGAAATCCGCCTCCCGGGGTCCATGAAGAAATGGTTCCTCTGTGTGACCATGGAGTTTGAATCTATCCCCCACCCCACCCCCGAGAAAAAAACTGGAGCAGCAGAAGTTTTTGTTTTACTTTATTGGGCGCCACCAGCAATAGCTGTAGGTGTAAACCCCTGGACCAACCTTAGAGGGAAGAGCCAAGCTACAATCAACTGTAAACAAAATAACAAATTAACATTCTTCAGAGGGTCTGGCTCCCTCATCACATTTTCTTTCTCATTCTTTGGCTTCTTCACACAATCACATATGCATTGAGCAAGCGATTTTACTCCAGTCAAGAAGATCCTTTTCAAAGGAGCTTCTGAAGAGCGAGTTATGAAGGGGAGTGGTGCTGGGTGGAAGAACTTAAAAGGATGAACAAACAAGCTAAAGCAGTGAGTCGTTTATGAAAATGAGTAAAAGGAATATAGATGACAGGCAAGAGAACATACACTACCTTCCAAAGCACCATCACCACCCCCACCCCAAAAGGAGAGGTAAAGCAAGTGACATCCGAGTTCTGGAAAGAAAAAAAAAAGTTCTAAAACCCAACATGATTCAGTAATCTGGTAATAGAAAACTTGTCAACTTTTTCTAGGTGGAAAAAGATGAAGCTCTAAAAATGTCAAAATGTTGGTCAAAATACAACATTCACAAAAGTGGTCGTCACTAATCTTGGTCCATTTCTTTGTAGACACTGATGCCCCTCTGAAACCCAGTAAAGGCCACAGGATTAGTGATGAAGAAAACCAATTCCATGTTTTAGAATCAGCTGTATGTGCTCTTTTGAGGGGGCTAGTATCAGGAGGTAGTCTTCATTCAACCTGTACAGGGGAATGCATCTGGTACAGAAATTTTCGGCTCCTTTCGATCTTCTGAATTTTATATCCCAACAGCCCTGGAAATTTTTTTTTTTTTCCAAAATACCAAAACATAAGAGATCAACTCACTCTATACAACTAGGAATCTCTCCAGGTGCTAAGGGGAAGAGACTAGGAATATAAACCTTCTCAGAATCACAGTTCAAGTCAGTGGTGCAGACATCAAGACAACTGACCACCTCCCCAGGCCCCAAAAAGTATAATTACTTGATTTCCCTTCTGAAAGACCAGTGGGTCAAGTTATGGTTGTTTCGTTTTGCAGGCTTATCCAACTGAGTAAACCATATCACATCACCACCCCCACCCATTTTCCACTGCAATTGGGAAAAAAAAAATCCAACCCCCTCTTCCTGGACCCTAATACTCTACTCAGGTTCTTGCTGGAATCTCCCAAGCTCTTTAACACTCCCCCCTCCCGCTATACTCTACACACAATGGCCTTTTTGTCCCAGGTTCTTTCAAACTAGAATGTTCTTTCTTGGGGTCCTTCCCTGACCACCCTAGGCCTTCCCCATATTCCAACCCCACCTTGGGACTACCACAAATTCATTTTATTTTTCCAAATACTTACCATCACTTGAAATTCTATGTTTCTTCATTTTCTTGCCCACCCCCACCCCCACTTTCTCTATGAGGGAGGGTCCTTTTCCTGTTCACTATATCGCCTGTTAGAACTGCACCTAGCATATTGTAAACATTTGTTGACTAAGTTAACAAATGGATGGATGAATGCATGAGTTAATTGTCTGACAGCCAAAAGGAGACTTGACTGTCAGTCAATATCAGCTTAAGAACCTGAAATATTAACAAGTCTCTTCACTCCTATTACCTAGTTCACTTTACAGTTTTCCCCAATAGAAACACAGGTGCCCAAGAATTAGAGGTAACCTACGTGGAGTTTTTAATTACCAAATTAAATAGCCTGACAAATTTGACAAAAGGAAGTTTCAGACAGATTTGTAGTCGTGTCTCCATACTGATGTTGACCAAGTACTAAAGGAATTTAATGTTTGCCCCTTACACACCACGGGAGTTGGAAAGGCCAATAGGCCAATGAAAGACATCTGATTCAAATGCTCTACCTTACTACCCACCCCAACTACAGAGAATGTGATTGCATAGAATGTTTTAAAAGCATCTTGTCTGGAACACTGTAGATAGCATTTTTGTGAAATCTTAATTTGCTGAGCAGTCTACCAAAGTCCCTAAGAGGTAAAGTGACTTATCCAGTCACCGAGAAAGCTGAGGTTTTGCCAGGAAGAACTGTACATAAACTTATATACTGGCTGTAACTCTTAAAGGGGAGTAATATACATGCATATAACTGAGAAAACCTAAAGCCTTGACTCTTGAAAGCAGAAAAATGAGGGACAAATCCAAATTTAGGGATAAACTCTGGTGTCAGAAAAAACTACTTACACATGAATAAGCAATATATATTAGTTTCATACCCTTAGGGGTTGTCCTTAAAATTATAAACTCCGACTCCTGATCCAGAAATGAGTTACTAGTCTGATAAGGGCCCGATAAAAAGCCAGTATTTCTCCAGGGATGCTCAAGAGTTACTAGGCCATCCAAGCCTAGGCCTCCAATCCTAATGCCAACCACACTCTCTTTAGCCTCCCTCTTAAAGTCTGCAGATTCCCTAATCCACACAGGAACATTTCTTTTCCATACCAACAAGAATCTGATCCCAGGACACTTAAGTGTTGCCCAAGACTGGAGGTGGCCAAAAGTGGTAAGGCCCAGTGGCCTGAAAGTCACCTAAGCACAAGCAACAAAAATTCACTGCCTTCACATTATACATCATATGCTGAACTCATCCCTACATTCTAAAGTCTTTTCCTCATCTAGGCCACCCTAATCTCCCCAGTGTTCTAACTCTTCTCTAACAATGAGAGGGCTAGCATTTAATGAACAGTGACTATGTATGAGACTCCATACTTGTCAAGCTCCCATGTGACCCTCCCAACGGTACCTTAGCATGATTACCAAGCCCTGGGTGCTTTGAATAGCTGATCTAATTCCTAGTTCTACCACTTTCTAGCTATGTGGGCTTTAACTTACAACCTTAGTTTTCCTAATTGTAATATGATCATTAATATAACTCTTTCATTAAGGTAGGTCAGTTCTGCCTCCCCAGACTATAAATTCCTCAAGATCAACTCAAGGGCTCAGATACCTGAGTACTGCCAACACTCAATATTCCAAATGATTTAGAGCTAATCCTGAAATCCAGTTTTAAGAATTCCTTTTATTCCTGGCCCTTCATGACCTAAAAGGTAGTATAAATTTAGAAGAATACAAATTTTCCATATGTTGTCCATCTTATCTTCTCTACTACCCAAATTCTTACTATAATTCTATTCTATGAACTTAGGAAATCTATTTTCATTATGACTTCACCCATCTGATGTTACAGTCTGCTTACTTGGCTAGATGGGGCTTGATGGGACAAAATGCCTGGAAAAACAACAATGGGTACATGGCCTTAGCAGAGCTTAAGTGATGGGCATGGAACCCTACCCACAGAGGCTCACCCTTCACTGACAATCAGTGAATGGAGCCTGAAATCCACCAGGAAAGAATCTGAAACAAGGTCCAAACCCATGAAAGCAGCAGAAAGGAGACAAGGCTATAAGCCTCTATAGGTCTTGTTTCAGCAATAAACCATCTAAAACTTCTCCAATGATGGTTAAGTGGTAGAGGTGAAAGGTTTAGAGGCTGTGGTGGTCTGAAAGCACACTACCAGTTCATATTCCCCACCCCCTTTTCCTGAAACATTAAATACCTGTCCTCCCATTTACTCTATTCAATCTTCCCCAAGTTATAAGGCTTGGGAAGTTAGAAATCCAAGAAAAGCAAAGGCAAAGTGGGCTACAAGATAAACACAGGTGACATAATTTAAGTTTAAAGAAGTGGGGGAGACTTTTAAACAAACTGCAGAAGAGGAAAATGACAAAAAGATTTAGCTTCTTAGCTTTTCTGATTTAAAAGCCTGAGGGGTGAGGCAGCCAGGGAACCAGGACCTAAAGATGACAGGCAGTTAGAGTGATCTTCTAGGCCGGATCACTCTGAACAGCTTGGGTTGCAATAAAGAACATCAACACTGGCCCAGAGAGCACACTGGGCTGTATTTTGGGGGCTGTATTTTTTTATCCACAGGAGCCATGGGATTGGGACAGTGGCAGAATCCTCACTGGAAAAAAAGGAAGACAACACAAAGCCACACTGACAGAAAGAAATATCACAAATACAGGCCACAATCACAGCCCTACAATCAACACTTAGTTTTCCAGGGTTAATAACCAAAGCTAGGCTTCTAAGTTTGGCACTCAGATCACTCCACCCTCACTACAGAAAAGCGACAAGAAACCTATCAAACTGCCCCTCCCATTCTCCTCCTGTCTTGCAAAGAAATGAAAAGGAACAGCAAAGCACCTGAAGGCAAAGCAGTGAACAGGAGAAGGAAAGAAGCTATGCCCCAATACTCCCTGGGATTCCCAGTTAGCATCTACAAGAGCTCATGGCTATAGAGATAGTACACTTTTGCCCACTGGGCAGAGGGAAAAGGACATCTGGGGTAGACTACTCTGTCACAGTAAGTTCACCACAAGCAGCCAGTGAAGGAGGTAGAAGAAAACCCACATGAATTCCACTTGATTCACGCACACCTCCCCAAAGCCACCCTGACCGTCAGGCTCCCAGACCAACCCTCAAAACCTCCTTTCCCCAAAGAACACTCAACAGGTTTTCCTGTTATCATCCCACCCAACCACTCAATCAGCCTCCTTGCATTTACCCATCATTAAAAGCACAAGCCTCTGGCAAATCCCAACTGGAACTGCCTTATTTTTTGCCTAGGTCTTCCAACCCCCAGGCCTGAAATCAAAGCATAGGAAGAATCCTCAAATCCTCACCCAACCTCAGCATCCCTACTTGGTTATGCTTATACCTCATTCTCCTCCCAGAGTTTATCCAGACATCTTCCAATATAAACCCAGCAAGAAGACATCTGAAAACCCAAACAAATGGGGATAGGGAAAGATATTTCAGGTGACCACGATGGCAGGGGTTCACAGCGCACAGAAGGACGCTCCATGGTGAAGTTCAACAGGCGAAATACCAGGTCTATGGCCAGAATCCCCATACCTGCTTCCAATTGTTCCTGCTCTTCCCTCATCCAACTACAGGGCAGTTACCAGATGTTGACATTACCCCCACCCCACTACCAGCTCCTTTTCGGGTCCCAGCCACAGCACGCACTTGAACCCACTACCAGCAGGATCCACTAACCCTTGTAAAGACCCAAGCAGCCCATTCCCCACTGCTGGCTGCCTCGCTTGAAAAGCCAAACCCCAGAACCACCCTGCTGGAAGCATAGGTTGTTTACCTGGAGACAAGTCCGGAAAAATGACTTGTCAAGCACAGGCAGAAGAAAATGAGCAGCAGTTTTACAGCATCTTGGTGTGATTACTTCAAACCGAGGGCTGAGAAGTCCGAACAACGTGGTCTAGACTCCCCAGGCTAGCAGGACGACAATGAGTAAAATCTCTCTGGGCAGGAGACAGATTACTCTATTTCCAGCATTCAACCCTCTTTCCTCACCCACCCTGGGCGCTCTCTGGTTGCCCTCCTTTAACTGTCATGTCTTTCTGGATGTCATAACTGGCTCCTCTGAAACTGAGTGCAATCAAGACAATGACAACCAGGTTTCCAAACTGCAAATTGCCCCAAGTTTTATTTGTAGTCCATACAAAAGGGAAAAAAAATTAAGGTTTTCTAACACCACCTACTTGGGGACATGGGGAAGTGGGACTGTGCCGCTCAACATCAGCTAGAACATCAGTCGTCAGTAGGGATTTGGACATATACCAACTGACAGCCCCAACAGGAACCCAGCCTCACACAGAGTCTACAGAGGGACAAAGTCAGGGCCCCTGGACTGCTGGCACAGCTTAGAGCATAGGAAAAGGTTAAGCTAACCCTTTCCTAGCCTCCCTCACATCTAAAATGAAAAAGGCGCCGCCGACCTCAGCTGCAGGTTGCTTCCCCATCCAGACGACCTTAAATATCGCGCACAAAAACAAAAGGGAGCCAGGAAAAAATAAAAACATAAAAGAAATTCCCATTCTGGGGAAATGGGAGGCAGGGGAAAGGGGAAACCGCAGATCTAGAGCCAGTGGCAAGATTTGCTGCTGAGGCGAAGGAACAAGGTAGGTTACTGCCGAACACTCAGAAGGATCCAGTCTCCTGGGGAAGGCCCACATGGTAGAGGGGATGAAAAACCGCAAACGGGAGAGGTATGGGCCAGAGTGATTATAACCTGGATCTGTACCCTACCCCACCTCTTCTGTCCTCCCTGTGGCACCCCATCCCCAGGATGGCCCTACATGCGGCGCTGGTAGCCAGAGTGCATCTGAGCTGCCCGCAGGTAATCATTATAGGAGCCCGAATAGCGTGCGTAATCGGAATGGGCATCGGGCAGGCGACGGTAATCCAGCGAGGACTTTGTCGGCGAGCGGCGGAACGAAAGCTGCGACTCTGATAAACGGCGGTAATCAGAGAGCTCGGCTAAACGCCGGTCGGAACCATACCTAGTCGAGAGAAGAAGACAGTTGGTGAATGAGACAATTGGGGGGAGGGCTCCAGGTGGGCATGGGGGAGATGCCAATGGGGATAGGGAGGGTGTGATCAGATTGGTCTCCAACAAACAAGATTTTGTCAGAAGGCTCATCACTCTATCCAGGCCAAGAATCAAGCCTGGGTTCAACTCAGTGGGAAACCAAGCCCTTCGATGAAGCCCTCCCTTCTGAACTGGCCAAAGTGGACTGTGGTCTCCATTCCCAAACCACAAACAAACTACCTCCACCCCTGGGCTCTGCGCAGAAAGACCTTGGTTGTTTATCAACAGAACGGCGAACGAAAGCAAGGTCCCCAGCCTCCCAAAGAGTGGACGCACCTCATACACCTTGCCTTTAGCCAGTGAGAGCTAAAGGGACTACTCTTTCGAACCCACCCTCACCAAAGTAAGGACAACCATGTGACAGGTTTAAGGATCCTTGAGACAGTGGGAAAGGCTACAGGCCACAGTCCTGCAGGCAGTAGCTCCAATAGCACTTGGGCTAAGCCTAGAAGGTGACCCTTTTCCCAGCCTGACTAGCTGGTACCACCCCAGGCTGAGCACTACACTCCACCTGACCCCTGATGGCCAGAAAAGTCCACAGAAGCTGTCTCCCTTGGCCTCTAGACATCCCCAAGGAGTACATAATATGACCAAGGGAGGAGCCAATGGCTCCAGTTTCCCTCCCATGCCAACCTCAGCCCCTTGCCCTAAGCCCCAACTGGGGGCAGAGGCGGGGGGGCATACAGTACCTTTTCGACATGGCGACAGCCTTTTTGTAGGGATCGTCGTAGCTGGCCCGGGGTGGGGAGAGACGGGTACGCTCATAGGGCGGCGGGGTGCTGTTGGCGTTGGCAACGGCCCCCTGGGACATGGACAGGTAGGCTGCAGACGGCTGACCTGCCCCATCGTAGGCATTGCCTGGCTGGCCACGGTAGGAGGCAGCAGCCTGGGAATGCTGCTGGGCAGCATAGGAAGCAGCCAATGAGGCTGATGACTGAGTGCGGTAAGGAGCTGCCAGGGTGGCAGAAGGCTGGGCCCCGTAGGCAGCTGCGGCACCATAGGAGCCAGTGGCCGCAGCAGCCGACTGAGCCCCATAAGAGCCTGACAGACCCATTGATGCTTGAGCCCCATAACTATTCAGCTGGGTCTGGACAACTGGCTGGGCCCCATAGGAGCCAGCCATCGGAGTAGTGGCTTGGGCAGCATAGGCAGCTGGCTGACTGGCATAGGCAGCAGCTGTGGCTGGCTGTGCCACATAAGCAGCAGGCTGGGAAGAGTAAGAAGCAGCCTGTTGTGCAGCATATGGGGCAGACTGGGCATTGTAAGAGGCTGAGGGCTGGGCATTGTAAGAAGCTGCCTGGGCCCCATAGGCTAGTGAAGAGGCTGCAGACTGAGCCCCATAGGAGGCTGCCTGAGCCCCATAGGACCCTAGAGAGGAAGCTGCTCCCTGGGTGTTGTAAGAGGAGGCAGCTGCACGAACCCCATAGGAAGAAGCAGCCTGGGCGCCATAAGAGGATGGTTGGTTACCATAGGAGGCGAGGGAGGAGCCCTGAGCCCCATAGGAGTTGAGTGAGGAGGCCGCAGCTGGCTGACCCCCATAGGAGGAGAGGGCAGAGGCTGAAGCCTGAGCTCCACCATAGGGGCCGAGTGAGGAAGCTGCAGCAGACTGGGAGCCAGGGCTAGCCAGTTGGCCCCTATATGGGGCCCCAAGGGAAACAGAGGGCTGAGCACGGTAGGAGGCTGCCTGGGCTGTCATGGGCTGAGTCCGATAGCCAACACCCAAAGAGGCAGAAGGCTGAGCTCTGTAAGCAGCTCCCAGAGACACTGAGGGCTGGGCCCGGTAAGTAGCTGGCTGGGCCGTCAGAGGAGCCACATAAGAGGCTCGGGGAGGTGAACGGCGCAGGGGACTGCGGTCGCGACCAAAGAAGGGTGGCGTGGGCTGACGGGCTTGCCCATCAAAGCCACCAGTGCTGTTGCCAAAAGCCTGTTGGTAGTCGAAGGTGGCAGAGAAGCCACCAGTTCCGGGGAATGCCGTATCCCCAGCCCCTGGTTTCTTGGTCTTGTCCCCAGACTGGATAGCCAGGCCAGGCCCCTTCTTCTGACCCTTGGTTGACAGTTCCACGTTGATGCGCTTGCCCTTCACTTCTTTGCCGTTGAGCTGCGCGATGGCGGCTTTGGCATCTGCTTCCTTCTCCATGTGAACAAACGCGTAGTCTGATAAAGCAGCAGACAGAGGGTTAGCAATTAGGGGGGCAGGGCACGCTACCCAATGGGTCCCAAATTGGACACACAACAGCGCCCAGCTGTTGCCAGCTACCTCCAGGCCTCCAAACCCTCCTCTCCAGGAGTATATCATAAAACGTGGCTCCCATATAACAAAGTTTCTGACTGTCCCAAGCAATCACCTTTGCCCATTCTTCTCATTCCCTCTGCCACCTCACCCAACTTCCTGGTGAGAGAAGAAAGAGCAAAGAAGAACTACAACATAGGATAAAAATCTTCACATCTCCTGTAAGTATAAATCGGCAGACAAAGCACAGGAAGGGTTGTTGGATCACTGTTCTCTAAGCTAAGATCATAAACAGTAACTATTGCTCACCTTTGAGGCTTAACTCTTGAACAATGAACCACTCCCATCTTGAAAAAACCCACTTCTCAGCCCTGGGTCCAATTAAGGCACGAGAGCTAGACAGCAGTGAGTGGTTCACCCAATCCGCCTAATAAGAATCCATCTCCCCAACCCCCCTTTAACAGTACGTATGTTTTCAAAGCAACTTTTGTGCACAAGATTTCATCTGGGCCTCCTAGCAATCCTGTAAAGTAAACAGGGCAAAGGATATTATCGATTCTCTGGGCAAACAGGCACAGAGAATTTACGTGGCTCGCCTCAAAGCATAGTGCCAGTAAATGCTAGAGCCAGACCTGAATCCCAGCTATTCTATGCCCCCTAACTACACCAATCTATACCTGAGAAATCAATGTGTAAGACAGGACTCTGTGATATAACTATAAACTTAGAAAGTGTGATGCTAGACCATGTAAACCAATGAGGTGTAAGAATGGAAACTAAGCCCCCTGAGTTCAAACCTAAGTCTCCTTCCGCAGGCCACATTACATCCTCTTGCATTTCCTATTCAAGGACAACATACCTTACTCCAAGTTCACAGAGCAGACTGTTTACAGGAAAGATTTGGTTTCTCAGCCACAAAGCAAAAAGCTGCAAAACTGCAGCTAGCAAGCCCTGGCAAGCAGGTTACCCCGAGGCCCTCATCTAAGATCTGAGTAAGGTACGATGGCTAATGCTTGTTTCTCCAACAACAGCACTCGAAATGAGAAGATCTGAGGGTATAGATCTCAAAAGTCCTACTCAGCTACTACATGGAACCAGAAAACGTCAGGAGGGGGAAGAGTGGGAGAAATTTTTATTCACTTCCATTCTCACAAACTACGGAGGTGCAAGCAGGATCTGAAGAACAAGAGGTTTGGACTTGTGAAACATAAGGGCACTTAACCCCACTCTGGACCTGGAGTCCAGGCACCAGGATTCCATCTCTCGCATGTCAGCTTTAAGAAATGAAGAACTACTTGAATGAAATTACTCTAAGAAATCCTTTTATTGGCCTCCAAACAAGTGTCCTCATTTCTGAAAACTTTCATACCAAGATGCCCTACATAGCAAGTCACTTCCCTGGGTTTGAGGGCAATGCCACAAACCTAACTCTCCTACTAATGGGAAAAGAATCACAATCAACAGGCAGGAGTCAGACGTATGGTACAGCACAAAGAAACCTGGGCTAGGAGTTAAAAAGCCTTGGTTCTAGACTGAAATTTAAATCACTGACTTGTTACAAGATCTAGAGGACATTACACTTATTTTCCCATCTGACTAATCTGCCCTACCTACTGAGTTAGGAGGCTCAAATGAGAAGACAAAAGTGACTTGTAAAGTATAAATAGCTATATAACAATAAAAAAAATTGTATGATTATTCAAACATAGGAATAAACCTAGGCTTCTTTCCCTACAGAATATTATCTTCACTGCAAATAAAATACAAGAGATACAACACCAAATTGGCATGCAAACTTGGAACTTGTCAGGGACAATTAAAGAACAAAATGAATTATCACAACTCTCTATCCTCACACCCCACAGCCAGAACCTGATTCCTTATCTATGGACTGTGCAAAGCTTTAAGTGTTCCTTTCAACCAAGCAGCAGGGCATTAAAACTGTGACTTATCACCTCCACTTAGAATGAGTTAAAAATAACTGTTGATGGTCTGAGTTCTCTCTTCAAAAGTATAGGCTGAGCCAACCCTCGGGATGATAAAACTACCTGGAAAAAGCAAGGGCAAGCTAAAGCAAAATTAAAGCAGCAAGAATTGCAGAAGCTTATAGGCACATTAAAAGGGAAAAAAAAAGTTTCAGGTGCTGTGTGGGAATATTAAAGGACTATATTACATTTCTTGCTGCCCTATCCACAAATTGCTGCAATAGAATGAGTCAGAGAAACAAGAATTTCAGTGGGTTTTCAAGAGCAACAGGGTATCATCCAAGTGTCTATCCCTACTCAGCTGGGTTTTATTTTGAAAATTGAGATTTCACATATACGATTCACTTGGACCGCTCAAATGAGCTATGTGATTCACACCCCTCCCACCCACTCCCCCCCAAAAAACCTACATGATTATAATCCAATTATATTAGGAAGTTCCTAAACCTGATATTGGAGGGAAGTATGAAAAGTTTGTCCAAATTATTTAGTAACATCATTGTGAGCAGTCAAACTCAGACCTAGGTGATTAACTACCCCTTCCCCAAAGGCCCTATCAAAGTTGCCCAGGAACCCAACTATACCTGACAATGAAGAAATAATAAAGGACAATGAAGAAAACCCAGGACAGAAAAAACAGATTTAGAGCACTCCAGGGACCCACCTGCCTGGAGAAATGCTTCAAGAAACAGTGACCTATGAAGAAAATCCACTGCATTTAAAGGGACTAACAATGTTTTGCAGAGATCTCCTAATGGTATGGAAGCATTATTATTCCTCCACTACCAAAGTTAAGAGAATCCAGAAAAACGAATTTCCCTGTCCTGAGAAGAGTAAAAATCCCTGATTTAAAACTACAAAGCTCTCTATAGGAGGAAAGAATGGCCACCCTCAAAAAGCAAAGACGACAGTTTTCCTTCCTCTGCTGTTGCTATGGAGATTTTTGCTCTACAAATCAAATCAAATTATATCTGAGTTCCTGAATTATGTTATATCAAATAGTTGATTTTTTCCTTTGTGAAACAAAATACAACTGGTCGTCCTGTGCAATGGTGAGCTTCAGTGCTTTCCAGAGAGACCTCACAGCAACAAGAGAAGACTCAATCAAATGCCCACTTTCAGCCAAGAAATGAGTAAACTATTTATAGAGACATACCCAGTCTCTTCCACTACATTTTTAACTTAAAAACCTCACTTTCCTTCACCCCAAAGAGATGGAACAGCATCAGTAGAGGATAGGATGCTTAAATCTTTCCCATGGTCTCTTACATTAAGGTATATCAGCTCCTGTCACAAATCAGCATGATTACAAAAGACCAGCAACCCCTGAGGAAATCCATGCATTTTTGCTTGCTCAAAAGTTTACAATGGTCAAAATGTACAAAACTTTCCCTCTATCTCCCACAGGGAGTCAACCAGAAGTCCTAGAAAGCAAGTACAATTATTCTGTACTTTACCCCCTCCACTTGTTTTGTCCTGAGGCAATTCAGGCAAAATTTTGGCTTTCTCTACCCTCTAAAGGCAAACTTCTTGACCATATGAATCCCAAGGAGTCTGGTCACTCAGATGCTTGATTCCAGACTCTCAATCTAGTAGCCACTCTGCCTAAGAACCGCAAAAGAAGTTTGGAAAGTCAATTAAACTCTGCTAGAGACTCATATACCCTGTCCATTTCCCAGCCAGGTGCTTGATCTGAGGCCCTTCCCATTCTCTTATTTCAAACAGAAGCAAATTCATGAACCATACAGCCTGCCTCAGAGCACCCAGCAGGAAAGCCCAATTCCAGATAGTCGTGCAGCCGTGGAGTTGCATAACCTGAGTTGAGGAAAATAGAATGCAGTATTAATGCAGAACAAGGAACGGTTCCCAATAATGGAGGCTACAACCCTTGCACTACCCCCATTACAGAAAGGACAAGGACGTGCCCCAAAGATATGCCTTTCCAGGACAGCAAATGAAGGATCTTGGTGGGAATGAATAAGCACCTGCACCCACATTTTTTTCCTATCCTCAACCTTCTCCACAGGGCATGAACAGGTACAAAGGCAACACCAGGAGCAGGCCACCAGATACTCCCAGGATGCAATCCTGAAGATGGCGAGGCAATGTTAACTCTGATTTGTTCCCAAGTGTTATGGAAGCCCCCCACATACACAAGGGCTGTCCCACCAAATCTTGGCAAGACTTGGAGGGGATGGGAGAAGTCCTTTGGGGATAAGAACCCAGACTAAGAAAAAGTAAACTGGGTTCCAAAAAAGGAAGTCAGGCCTAAATTATATTGATACATTTTTCTAGAAGAAAAGGCAAACTAGGGATCAGCCCTGAGCATTAGGTTACTCAAGTGATGACATTAGTAATCAAGTCGTGTTAAGACACTATTTAACAAGGACCTTTCACATGCCCTTCCTCAGGTTCCCCTCCGACCCCAGCCACAGAGTATACCCCCTTGCAAAATCACCAAATTTTTAAAAGAATGACTAGATCGGGGACATGGTCCTGGGGCACCAGCTTAGCAAGTTAAGGGTACAGAGACGGGACCCTCATAAAACAAGTCTCCTTCCACATGCGAAGGTCGGGGTTTACAGCGTATAGATGTAGAGGCAGAAACGAGCCCAAAGAGAAAAATCCCAAGTTTGAGGGTTTGGAAAGTGCAGACCTGCCACGCCTAACCCATTTAGCAATACAGAAAGGTCAAAATGGTTCGGAAGGGGCCCCTACTATACCCACGGTTAACTATTATGGTATCCCATGCCAATTAATTCTAAATGATCCCAGCCCGATAAACGACCAAGGGCCCCGTTACCTTCCGCTCGGGAGCATTCATCGGGAGGGAACACGAGGGCGGCGTTGGGGCATCAGCCCCCACCTTTTTCCCTTTTCCCTTGCTCCGACCGACGTCTGGAGAGGAAGTGGGGAAGGGGCGAAATCTTCCCCGCTCCACGATCCGGCTTGAGCCCGTCACTTCCCAATTTCCGCTTGGTGCCCGGCCCAGGCGAGCAGAGGAAAGCGCGCCCCCGGTACACTCGCAAGTCTCAGGCGCGTCCCCGGCCCGGAACTCGGCTCGCAGTGGCCGCCGCACCCACCCCGAGCCGCTTCCTCCCACTTGGTGAATGGTGCCTGGACCGCAGGGGAGGAGGGTGGCTCTACCCAACGCGCCCGCAACACCTCCGGCCACGCTCCCACGGACTTCCCCCCACCCAAACCGCGCAGTGACCGACCCCCGGGAAAGGGGCGTGGCTAACAAGCAGTGTGCCCGGAGCGCGCCCGCGCCCGCAGTCCCCCGCCCCCGAGCGCGCCTCCGCGTTACCTTTCACCACGTCACACTCGATGACGCGTCCGCGGCGCTCGAAGAGGCTGCGCAGTTCCTGACTTGTGCACGCAGCCGATACATTGCCCACGAAAATCTTCCACGTGTTTAGAGGCCGTGGGCGCGACATCTCCACCACGAGCGCGCGCCCCGGCCGCAGCTCGTGGCCGTGCAGGGCCTCGATGGCGCGCAGGGCGCCCTGGGCCTCGCGCATGTGCACGAAGGCGAACTGTTTCATGACGGCGCAGGTCATGACTGTGCCGTAGGGCGCGAAGAGAGCGGCCAACTCCTCCGGCGTCGTATCCGCCCCGTCGACGTTGCCCACGAATATCTTCATTTTACCGCCGTAGCCGCCTTTCCGGAGGGTCGGGACCTCTCCTCCAGCTACAGGCGAGACGACCGACCGACCGGCAGTCCTCCCCAGGAATGGCTGGCGACAGAGAACCCCGCCGCGCAGGCGCTCTGACCTAGCCAATCGGAACCCGCATCCCGCGCATCCGACAGCCAATCAGAGAGGCTGAAAGGGGATGCGCCCCGGGCGCAGCCAATCCCAGAGGGGCTAGAGCCCGCTCGTTAGCGAAGGGGGTGGGAGAGGGAGGATCGCGCGCGACCAACCGCCACCGCCGAGGTGGAGGGGGGTACAGGAGGGGGGATGCGCGCGGTAGCGCCGGCGGCTGAGAGGCCTAGTTTCTGAGGTGGCCTCTGGCCCGGGTGGGGCTGTGACTGGCGGGCTCCAAGGAAAAACTTTGCGCTGGAGGAAGTCAGGGCTCCTCCCCTTTGGGCAGGCTTGGCCAAACCCGCGCCGGGAGGTTGCAGCGGGAGTATCCACGTAGAGGCCGGGCCTGGCGGGAGAGGCCGGGACGAACACCCGCGGTCAGCAGACGGTTTCCGGCCTACAGCCACCGTGACTGTGCTGGACTTGGGGAACCGGAGAGGCTTCTGCCCCGGAGAAGCCCCTCGTGCCATTAGTTATCATCTGGAAACACATTCCCTAAGGTTACTTAGGTCCTGGCGGCCCCTGGAGACCGCGAAAAAAATCAGAGCCGCTCACGCGCCCCTTCGAAATTACCTGTAGAGAAATAATGAGGTGATTCTCCCTTGTGTGCGTCTGAAATTTTCCACAATAAAAAGCTTAATAAATTAAGAAACAAAGATCCTGCGGGGGCAAAAGTCGAACCTTCCAAAATATGAAACAGGAGAAGCAAAGGACCGATTTGAGTATATAAGTAAAAATATTTCTGCATGTTAGGAGCTTTAGAGACAATAAGACGTGGGACGGACTCAGAAATATTTGCCTCTGTGTTCATTCAAATTTTTTTGAGCACCTGCAACTGTGTAGCACCGAGGGTGTAGCAGTGAACAAAAAAAATCCCGAGTCCCTACCCTCTTACGATTTATATTCTGATGGAGAGAGACAGATAAACAAAAAAAAGGAAAACAAGAAACGTGTTAAATGGTGATTTTTTTTTTAATCTGAAGAAACTGAGGGAGCAGCCATGCAGATATCTGGGGAAAGATCATTCTAGGCAGAAAGTACATGTCAAAAGATCCTGGAGCATGTCTGGCCTGTTCCAGGGATAGCAAAGAGCAGATATGGCCCTGAACAAAGTGGGAGCAGGTCGTGGAGTAGAGGGGACCATGTAGCGCCTTGTGGGCCATTGAAATGACTTTGGCTTTCATAATGAGTCAGTCTGAGAGTCTATGGATGTTGTGGAACAAAGGAGTTGATCTGAGCTGACATATTGTATATGTATAAATGTCATTGTGTCTGCACTTGTGATGGGCAAAAAGAGGATCAGGGAATACAGTTGTTTACAGGAACAGTTACAGCTACTGCAAAAATCTGGGACAGTGACAATAGACATGGAACAGGATAGTTGCAGTAGAACTAACAAGTGATCAGGTGTAGATGTACTCTGACAGCAAAGCTAACACAATTTGCAATAGGATGTGAGGTGAAAGAGAAGAGTCAAGAATGACACCCACGTTTGGGGACTGAGCAACTGGAAGGATAGAGTTTACTGAGATAGGGGAACATTGTAAAAGAAGCAGATTTTCTATGGAAAATCAGAAATGGAGTTTTGGATATAATAAGTTTGAGATGCCTCTTACACAAACAAATGGATATACCAACAGGCAATTTGTTGTGTGTCAGGAGTTGAGAGGAGAGGTCTAGATTGAAGGTATAAATTTCAAAATATAAAGAATTAGTATTTGTACTGTGCAAAGAACTACAAACTGATAAGGGAAAATAAGAGGAGATGGACCATCTTCAGAACGTGCTACTAGGCAATGGATTCCTGAACTTAACACCAAAAGCATGAGCCACGAAATTTAAAACTATTGTGTGTCAAAGCACATGATCAAGAAAGTAAAAGGACAACCTACAGAATGAAAGAAAATATTTGGAAACCATGTATCTGATAAGAGTTTAATCTCCAGGATATATAAAGAGCTCCCACAACTCAACAATGAAAAGAAAAATAACCCCACTTAAAAATAGGCAAGGGACTTGGCTTTTTTCCAAAGACAGACAAATGGCCAAAAAGCACATGAAAAGATGCTCAACTGATATATTAGCCTTTAGGGAAATGCAAATCAAAACCATAATGAGATACCATCTCACATCCACTAGAATGGCTATTATTTAAAAATAACCAGTGTTGGCAAAGATGTGGAGAAATAGGAACCCTAGCACATATTGGTGGGATTGTGAAAAAAGAAAAATAAAGAGGAAAAAAACGGACCAAGGACGCAAACAAGTGATTTTATAGAAATTTTATAGGGAAGACAAATGGCCAATAAACAGAAAATCTAACTGGCAGTCAGGGAAATGCAATGACAAAGAGAACAGTTTTTACCCCTCAGATGGGCAAAAATTAAAATATGTCATCTATTGTTGAAAGAGTGTCAAAAATGTACACTCACAGATAGCTGATGATTGTGTGAATTGTTATATTCTTCTTGGAATGCTCCAGCAATATCAAAACTTAAAATGTGCCAGCCTTTAGCTTAATAACAGTATTTAGGAAATCTGGCCTATGGAAAACTCATCAATGAAGATATGGGTAATTATAGATCTATTGCAGCAAGCAATGGAAAAAACCTGGATGACCATAAATAAGGGAATTAGGGAAAGCTTTATGATGGAATGCTATGCTGCTATGAAAAAGAGTTTCAGAACTTGTTGATATGGAAGAATGGCCATAATTTGGGGGGGGGGTGGAGGGGGGCAATGTAATATATGAAAAATTACATACTATTTCTAAACTATAGGGGAAAAATCCCTCCATATATGTGCATATGTTTTTTCAGCATAGAATAACATCAGTTACTTTAAGTGAATGAGATGGGGGGAGAATTTTTAAATACTTTTCTTTATCATTAGATTTTTAACAATGAGCATGTAACTTTTATAAATTTTTTTAAGGAAGAAAGAGAGGTAACACTTGGGTGTCTCCCCAAATCCAAATTGCTGCCAGAGTTCCTAGAATGGGGAATCAGCAGGCCCCTAGCCACCCAGCAAGCATAATCATTTCAAGAGTAGCATGGTGGGGGGTGGGACAGCACAAATCCATGTTTATTCCAATAATGTTCGTGGAGTTTAGAGGCATGACACTGTGTAATATAAAAATAGTGTGAGACCCTTATGTGATTTTCACTTTTAGGTAGCTAGTTTAAAAAAAGAAAAGAAGCAGTTGAGATTAATTTTAACACCCAATCTATTTAAGATATTATCATTCTATCATGTAATCAGTTGTGATAGTTAATTGCATGTGTCAATTTGGCTAGGTTATTTGAGTATAGCAATGTAAAAATTATTGAGCTATTTTATGTTCTTTTTCTTGTGCTAAGTCTTTGGAATCTGTTAATGTACTTTGCACTTACAGCTCATTGCCGTTTGGACTTAAGCACATTTCAGCATGACTGGTAGCTGCCATGCTGACCAAAACAGGTCTAGTCTTCCTCTTGAAGTGACTTTTAGATCCTACAGGGACATTTGTTGGAAAAGCAGAGCCTCAACCTTTGGCATTCATGTAACGTTTAAAAATAGCCCAACATGTCCAGAGCCAAGCCTGGCGGGTGACACAAATAGTGTCAAAGCTGTAAAAGATTCTTTGAGATCAGCCAGGCCAGGCCAGCCCTGTCATTTTACACCTGAAAACCGCACTGAGGATTGGGAGAGGAAAGGGGATTGCCCGCCTTCAGACCATGGCACCTATCTGAATTTGAGCAAGATCCTTCATATCTCTAAATCTTACCCTCCTCACCTATATAAAAAATAAAAAAATAAAAAAACTGCCTTACCACAACGTTTCTTTTTGTTGTTGTTCTTTAATTGAAGAATTAGTTACAGTGAAAATCCCCTTCTGTGTATACAGTTCACTGAGTTTTGACAAATGTAACATGTAACCACTGCCACAGTCAAGATACAAAACAGTTCCATCACCCTAAGAAGTTCCCTCCCGCTGCCCCTTTGCAGTCAACACTTCACCGTCACCCTTACCCCTGGCAAACACTGATCTGTTTTCTTGAATGTCACATAAATGGAGTCATACAGTCTGTGGCTTTTTGAGTCTGACTTTCATTTCATAAAATACACCTGACATTCATTTGACTTTGTTGCCTGTATCTGCAGTTCCTTTTTATCACTGAATTGCATTGTGTGTATGTGCCACACAGTTTGTTTTTCCAAACCCCAGTTGAAGGACATCTGAGTTGTTTTCCATTTCTGGCAATTATGAATAAAACTGATATAAACATTCACCTACTGATATTTATGCAAACAAAAGTTTTAATTTCTCTTGGTAAATACCTATGAACTACACGCGAGTTCATTTTGAGCAGTAACCAGGACGATTCTATAAAAGCATTTAATACCATGTGAGACACAGAGCAAGAAACTCAATAAATGGAGCTATTAGAAAATTTTGTTGCAGAATTTATTATGAGTCAAGTGAAAAAAAATTCTATCAGTAACATTGTAACTATAATTTAATTGCGCACCTATGATCTGCCAGGCATTCTTCTAGTTTCTGGAACAACGTTCTTTTAGATTTATAGGGTCTTTTCTGTGTTTAAAGACAAAAACAGTCTCACTCATACCTCATACCCACAGTCAGACCTATTTCTCTGATAATGGTTAAACCCCTCCCCATGTCATAGCTCAGAAAAGTTTTCTGATGGGTCAATGACAAAAGATGTTTTCAAACAAGATAGTGACTGCACTGAAGAATAGAAAGATGAATGCCCCTTAGCTCTCTAAAAACCGTTCTTTGTCCTTTTAATACGAAGAGCCAAAGTTTCAGTGAAACATTTTTTTGAGACACTTACTTATCCTGCGCTGCTTTTCCAAATGAAACAGAAGTGACATGATAAAAGGAATTTTTAAGCAGACAATCATTAAAATATAAATTGTAAAAAATGATTTAAAAAGAAAAAAATAAAATATATATATACATAAATTGTATGTCAACGTAATGAAAAAAAGAAAAAACATGTTCACCAGAAGACTTAATGTAGCTATTGTAAAATAGCCTTTTTTTTATTATTGCCCACCCATGGAGACTTTTTAGGCCTTTTTTCCTAATTGCCCCTCTTCCATTAAATTTTAATGCCACAGATATACTGTATATCTGTTTATGTACTGTAACTCTTTGGAGGATCAAAAAAATTTTAATATCTAAGATTTTTTTCGCTTTCCCAGAGCCAATTTTTACTCCCTCAGAGGCAATATTGCTCCAATTGAAAATGAACGAGTTCTTTTGATGGAAAGTTAAATTTTTCTTGGGGCTTCCCTGAAACCTCATCAAAAAGGGAAACACTCAAGGTTATATCATCCTTATTATCCAACATTAAGATAGACAAAAAAAATCAAAGGGAGTTCTGAGTTGTGTTTAGGTTTTGAAACTGTAAGAAGCACAATTGTTTAATCCAAGCTTGTAAACAGCAGCAGGGGAGACACAATGGATCAAGCAGCTGTTTCAAATTCTAGAGTCTCACTGGGATTTTTGCGGTGGACCAAGGGCTTAGTCTAGATAGGAAAAAGAGAATAAAATTACACCCGAAGAGATTTATGCACACACACACACATAATATTATATCACGTAACCTACCTTCACTCGTTTTATAAAAGTCAGTGAACACTGTACTCATCATTAATGCTGTTTACCTAATATTTTGGGTCCTCTGCTTTGTTAAAAATTATTTTAAAAACAGTTTTTTATTAGAGAAGTTGTAGGTTTACATACATATCATGCAGAGAATACAGAGTTCTCATACCCCCACCCCACCCCACCCCCAAGTCCCCAAGTCCACAATGCTTTCCAAGCACATGGGAAGATGTCACTTAGAAGCTAGGCATGGCCATATGACTCACTTTGGCCAAGGAAGAGTTAGCAGAAGCACTGTGTGTTGCTTCAGGTAGAAATTTTAAGAGCCTACACACTTTTGGCCAAGGTTCCTTCCTTCTACCATGACAATCATGGAAGCATTCACCAAGACAAGCATATGTCAGCTGGGGTCCCTGAACAACTTCGAAGGCAGAGCCTTTGTCAGTCTGCAATTGTGGAGGGTTTTTTGTTACAGCACCACACCTAGCCTACATGGCTGATAGAAATGCCTTAAGTGCAATAAAAAGATCTAAAAGCAAAGACATAGATAATAAAATAAGATATTTCCTATGAAACATTTATATTGACTGATACAGAAGTGTTGCACTATCAACTCAGATAACGCTAATACCTTTTTATAATACCATTACCAGTGGTGATGTCATTTTCCAAAACAGTGAACAACCCTCAGGAGCTTTCCAAACCAAAGAAAATACAGGGAAATTCAGCATATATTAAAACTGTGCCAAAAGTACTTAGCTATTAATAAGTAAAATAGGTTGTAGACTCTGATAATGATGAACATACTTTTCACTATGAGACTATCTGGTGGGGCATTAGAAATGTGTGCAGGTTGTGGGATAGGTCTTCATTGTGCAGGGCTGTCCTACACATTGTAGGCTGGCAGGTTACCCCAGTAAATGCCAGTAGCACCCCACTGTCATCATCATCATCACCACCGGGAAAAAATCTACCTTGCAGACTTCCAAAATAGTAGCACACCTGTTAAGAACCACTAATCTAAAACTGATTTTGTAAACTTAACTTGGAGGAAAGTTAAACATCGGGTAACTTTGAATAAACTTAGCTTTGGGTGAAAACAGTCTCTGTAATAAGGCCATATGGTAAGAACACTCCTTGTCTGTTTACAAGGATAGAATTTCAGTCACATAGGCTAGAGAACAGAGCCCAATCAAGTTGCTCATGAGAAACTGCCCTCAGGGTGGGCCACGGTGGCTCAGCAGGCAAGAATGCTTGTGTGCCATGCTCAGGGGACCCAGGTTCGATTCCTGGTGCTTGCCCATGTTAAAAAATAAAAAAAAAATTTAAAAACTGGCCTCAGTTAATCTCATCAATTAACCAAAAGTTCTTTGGTTTACTAGGTCATTACATTAGGCTGAATCATGTCAGGGGCTCACCCCTATGAATGTTTTCCTATATAGTAAAATCTTTGCAGATATGATTAAGTGAAAGATTTTGAAATGGGGCAATCATCCTGGTTATCCAGGACCCTAAATAACATCATGAATGTCCTTATAAGAGAGGCAGAAGGAAATTTGACACACACAGAAGAAAAGGTGCTGCAAAGACAGAGCTGAGAGATCTAAAGATACTGGCCTTGAAGACTGGAGTGACATGATCACAAGCCAAGGAATGCCGGCAGCCACCAGAGCTGGAAGAGGCAAGAAACGAGTTTCCTGCTAGAACCTCTGGAGGTAGCACAGCCCTGCTGATGTCTTGATTTCAGCCCACTATTACATAAGCCAATGAAATTATTTTGCTATAAGTCATGAAATTCATGGCAGTTTGTTAAAGCATACACAGGAAACTAACATGGTTATAAATTAAGTTTTCTTAGCAACACAGATGAAGTCATTTTCACAGCATGGACTTATATTACTTTGTTCTACAGCTATTACTTCCTGACAAAGAACAAGAGCTTTTTAAATTTATTTATTTTTCTCTCTTTTTTCCTTTTCAGCCTCCTTCCTTCCTGCTTCCTACCCTGTCATATGTGAATGTGTGAGGATGGGGAGCTTGGAGTTGTGGCAGCATCCTGCAACCAAATGCGAAGGAGGGTACTAAAAGAAATGCACAGTTGGTGATGATGTCCTGGCAGCTCCACTGGCCCCTGCTCTGGATCCTCAACCCTCCAGGCTGTTTATTTTATGAGTTAATTAAATATCTTAATTGCTTTAACCACCAATTGCTGGGGAAGTCGCAGACACACATGCTCAGGGTCCATCACCCAGCCATTGCCCAGCCCCACCTCCTCTGCTGTGCTGCTTCCACTCCACAACCTGGGAGAGATATTAGAAAAGTCCCAACCAGACCTTAAACCCAGAACCAGGAACAAGCAACCCCAGATGCTTATCAAGGCAGGAATTCTCAGTGGCAGGGCCCTTCCCCCAGTGTGGATAAATAGCACATTCAAACAGTAGATATTTGTCTTTCTTCTCCAATGCTGCGAAGCAGGGCAAGCAGAGCTACCATCCAACCACCCTGATGGGAGCAGTTTTGGCCACCCCAGAAGACAACCACAATTGGATCCCTTCCCCTGCTTTTTGGACCCCTTGTGCTGTGTAAGTAATAAAGCATTCATTTGCTGAAAGTTTCTGTTGTGCCTGAGCCAGTGTTCCCATGATGCACCACGTAGCAACTGGCTCTGGAGCACAGTTGCTAGTATGATGTCACCTCAACTAGCCTTTTTCCTACCCATTGCAGTGGTCCCAGGAGCATAACTGCAGCTAACTGCAAGTGCTGGAAATGGGGACGATTCCTAAGCACAAATCTGTAATTAGATGTAGATCTTTGTTCGATTTCCCAGGTGCTTAATGGGGGGAAAATAAGTGTGTCTTCATCCCATCTTCCAAAACTGGGGGTGACAATGAATGCTGCTATGTCGCCTAGTGGTTGAGATTGTACGCTAGCCCTGTGCCTGGGTAACCTTATTCTTATTGAATGAGAAAGGACTGAGGGAAGAGAACTTGCTAGACTAGTCTTGCTGCTGGCAATCTGGACCAGCACAGTGGCCAAAGCTAAAGTCCCTTCCAAAGTGCAAAAGTTTAGGGTTGGGTAAAAATAAAAGGCAAAGGTAGAGGAGATATAATAGCAGGTGAGTGTAAAGGAATGAATAAACAGGTTCTGAAATCCAATATTATATTGCTGCCTCAAGAGAGGCTCAGAGCAAGAGGAAGATTTGTCTATTAAAGCTCCATTATACCAGATGCCTGAAAGGGTGAAACCGCATATTGCCAAGACCACGCCTGCTTTTGGAACTTGACCAGATTCAATGAAGACCTGCCAGCCTGTGCAGCCTTGCCCTTGGGGACACTTTGCTCATACCATATGATCAGGGACTGAATGAGATAAAGGAACTATGGCCAAAGAACAGGGGTGGCCTGCAGTTCAATGAAAAAATTTAGCTGGTCTTTGTCCTCAATTCCAGAAGGAGCAATTTCTGAATCTGGAATTTCCTGTGATAGGGATATCTTTTGTTCTTCATGGTGGGCCCAGGACCATACCTGGGAGTTCGCTTGTTAATGAGAAAACAGGGAGGAGCCAACCACACCTGCAGTCTTAGGGTGAGGGCTGTTCCACCAGAAAGACCATGTCTTCAGGGGGTGGGGCTTTGAGCCTTGTCCTAGCAGTCCATCTCTCCAACCTCTGGGAGGGAAGGGGTCTGCAGACTGAGCTCAACCATGAGGACGTGGATTCTTTCTATCATGCCTACGTAAGTGAGACCCCATATAAACTTGGGAACCTCAAAGCTGTGATAAACTTCTGTGATTGAGAAAATACACAGCTGCTGTACCTGGAGAGTGATGTGTCCCCACTCCACGTGGCGAGGACATGGACGTTTGCATCTGAGACCCTCCGAGCCCTCACCTTGTGCATCTGTTTTGGCTTATTTTGTAAGACTTTACTATATTAAATTTATAACTGTTTAAGTATAGCGCTTTCAGGGAGTTCTGAGTCACTCTAGCGAATTCTCGAACCCCTGAGATTGTAACCAGTTGGTCAGAAGTGTGGGTGGCCTGAGCCTCTGAACTCTTGCCTAAAGGACAATATTGACATTGTAGAGGGATGCCCTTTGCCTGTGGGGTCTGGCCCAACTTCAGGTAGTCAGAGTTGAATTGATTGATCCCTGCAGTATCTGCAGTGGGTGTCAGAAGTTATTATAGAAGCTGTTGTGAATGTTGAAGAGGCTTTTGATAACCCACCTATGCTGGTTTGGAGCTGTATGTACCCTAGAAAAACATGTTCTAAAACTTAATCCGTTCCTGTGGGTGTGAACCCATTGTAAGTAGAGCATTTTGATGAGGTTACTTCAGTTAAGCTGCGGCCCACATTAATCAGGATGGGTCTTAATCCTATTAGTGGAGTCCTTTAAAAGCAGAATGAAATTCAGACAAAGAAAAAGCTACAGTGAGGAGTCAGAACCTGAAATTCATTAGAATCTGGAAGAGTACAGAGAAGCCAGGAGAGACCACCTATGTGCATTGCCATGTGCGAGGAGCTTAGGACCAAGGATCACCAACAGCCAGCCCCAAAACTCCAGTCTATAGGAAGAAAGCACTACCTTAATGACACATTGGTTTGGACTTTCTTTTAGCCTCAGAATTGTAAGCTAATAAACTCCCATTGTTTAAGCCAACCCACTGCATGGTATTTGCTTGGGCAGCCGAGGAAACTGAAATAGCACCCGATAATGTTTTCAGGATTCACCCATGTTCTGTTTTTGCAAAATTTTTGTTAGTCTAAAATAATTTCAAAATAAAAAGCTTTTGAAACTCAAGGTTAGGATTGTGACTTTTAGCTAAAATGTACAAGATAATTTTTTTTTAAGTTTGTAAACATGATGAGAATAGTTCCACTGTATTTGTAAGTTGAAGATTTACCAGGAATTACTTTGGGGAGTTTACATTTAGATCAGACATTTATAATACTTAAAAAAGTAAATACATGAAACATTTTTTCTTTTTTTTTTTTTTGCATGGGCAGGCACCAGGAATTGAACGTGGGTCTCTGGCATGGCAGGTGAGACTTCCACCACTGAGCCACCATCACACCATCAAATATAATTTTTAAAGTTTGAGGGAAGTTAAACTGCAAATGGACATGATTTTATAAGAGTTTAATGTATTCAACCAGTTCTTTAAACACTAGTAGAGGAAAAGGTTAAGATAATAGTTCTTATTTTACTAGATTTATCCTAGAGTAATAAACTTTGTAACCTGAACTTGAAGATTTAAGGAAAACTAGGTTTTAAATTTATTACTTTAGTAAAATTGAATAGTGATAGTATTAGTTTCCTGTGGCCAGTGGAACAAATGGCCACAAACTCAGTGGCTTAAAACAACGGACAATCGCCAGGTAAACTCACTGTTCTCCCCACTACATGGGACATGACTCCCAGGGGTATAAATCTCCCTGGCAACATGGGACAGGACTCCCGAGATTAGCCAGGACACAGCATCATGGGATTGAGAAAGCCTTCTTGACCAAAAGCGGGAAGGGAGAAGTGAGGCAAAATAAAGTGTCAGTGGCTGGGAGATTTCAAACAGAGTGGAGAGGTTATCCTGGAGGTTATTCTTATGCATTAAATAGATATCCCTTTCTGATTATGGGGTGGAGTGACTGGAGGGAGTATCTGAAACTGTTGAACTGTGTTCTAGTAGCCTTCATTCTTGAGGATGATTGTACAATATGACCGTGTGATCATGAATACCTTATGTCTGATGCACCTTTTATCCAGGGTATGGAAAGATCAGTTAAAAAAAAATAAGGATAAAAAATAAATAATAGGGGGGATAAAGGGTAAAAAAAAACTTGGGTAGATTGCAATAGTAGAGGTCAATGAGAGGGAGGGGGAAGGGGTATGGAGTGTAAGAGTGTTTTCTTTTTTCTTTTTATTTCTTTTTCTGGAGTGATGCAAATGTTCTAAAAATGATCATGGGGATGAATACACAACCATGTGATGATATTGTGAGACATTGATTTTATACAATGGGGGGACTGTATGTATGTGAAGATTTCTCAATTAAAAAAAAAAAAGATGGTTATCCTCTCAATAGTTCTGGCAGTCAGAAGTTCAAAGTAAGTACCACCGGGCTGAAATCAATCTGACAGACAGCAGGGCTGTGCTCCCTGCAGACTCTCTAGGGGACAGTGTCTCTTCCAGTGCTAGTGGCTGCCAGCATTCCTTAACTTGTGGCCACATCCCTCCAATCTTCAAGGCCAGCATCTTTAGATGCTCACCTCTATCTTCATTATCACTTTCTCTTCTGCGTATGTCAAATCTCCCTCTGCCTCTCTTATTGGGCCACTTACGGTCCTGGATAACCGGGATCATCTCCCCATCTCAGACTCTTTAACTTAATCAAATCTGCAGACCCTTTTTACAACCAGGGTGACATTCACAGGTTCCAAGGGTTTGGACTTAAAATTTTTGGGAGCCATTATCAGCCAACCTGAATAATTATCACATTTTTATAAAGTAATTACAAATAGCCTTTTTTGTATGTGTGCACAAATTCCACTAATGTGCACGGAAACGCTTGTGGTTGACAGGGTTCTTTCCTGCTGAAATTGTTGGCTGTATAATGGGACAAGGAGGCCAAGGGAACCCAGAGCACTTTCCTCTTAGCCTTAAAGCTGGGCTTTCTATCTCTTTATCTCTGGCTAATCTTTTGTAAATCCTTTTTGAATGTAGATGACCTATATGTATTTAAATTAGAAGAATTTGAGGGGAAGATTTGGGGGTGAGGGGGTTTAGAGGATGGTCCTGATAGGCAGAAAGTACCTGTAATTTGACAAAGGTTTTCAAACTCTGGTACTCGGAGCCCGAGGGCTTCTGGGAAGCCCCTGGATAGGACTGAGCAACTTTGGCTGATGTTTCACTTCTGTTTTACAGATGGGACTTCAAGATGTTTTAAAAGTGTTCTCTGATTTTTTTTTTTTCTAAAAAAAAAAAGGTTGAAAACCACACGGCTAAGTGTTCAGAAGAGAGAAAAGCTGGTGGGGATCCTGATCCCTTAAGAGTGGAAACAGTGGGAGGGGACGGCAAGCAGTTTAGGCACAAAAGGGTTAAATCCACCTACAATCCCAGAAGGGAGATGGGAGGAGGTGGGGGGCCCCGTGGGGGGAGGAGGGCAGCCGGAGCCCCAGGTTTAAAAGGACTTGCATTTCCTGGAACCAAGGGGAGCTGAAAAACAATATAGCACAGGTTTGGTGAGAAAGGGCAGGGTCCAAGGGGCAGGCTGGAGGTGGGGCCAACACCCTGGAAGAGGGAGGTGGGGAGAGCCTGGGAATGGGAAATGAGCCAGAGGCAGCTAAGAGGAGGCCAACTGCTTTTAACACGGCCTGCTGCTCCCAAGCAGGCATCAAGAGGGGCCAAGTTTGTACCCTGACAGCTTACCCTGTCATGAAAGCAACTTTTTCACGGACAAGCGAGCCTGACACACTCCAATGGGGGAAGGGGAGGTCAGAACAGATGGGGACAAGGGAGATCCTAGATCCTGGGTCCCAGGTGCCAGTTCCTGGATCTGGGCCACTCCTCTGAGAGGGGAGCTTTACAGGGGTTGCCTCTGGGGACCCCACTTGGCCTCAGAATCACAGCCACTGCCCCCCTGGGTCAGGCCCTGGGCCAAGCACTTTAAATACTAGAGTAAGATTCTTTTACTTGTAAGGAAAAGAAAGGAACTCAGCCAGATGAATAAGAAAAGGGAATGCATGGGGGTATACTACAGGAGGGTCTCCAGAAACCCAGAGCAGAAACCAGCCAGCCTCAGGGAAAGGGTACAGATTGCAGAGCAACCTGAAATTTCGGAGCTGTTCTTAGTTTCTCTGTGCATTTGCCTTATTTCTCCTGGACTTCTCCCAGTTACTCATGCTATAGATCCAACCACTGGTTTTGCTCTGATCTCTCAGAGTAAAAGATCGGCTAGATGTCTGTTTTAGGCCCAATTAGCCATAGTGAGGGGAAGCGGCAGGCCACCAACAGAAATATGACTGCTGTGACCCTTCCTTGTGACCCTGAGGATGATGATAGAGGCAAGGAAGTATGGATTTGAACCCGTGTTTGTTTGGCTCCAAAGCTAAGGGGTGGCCCTAAAATGGGGAGGTCACGGATCCCAAGTCAAAACCCAGCGCTCCATAGGAAAATAGACTTTAATTTGCCAAGCGAGCATTACAGCAAACCCCTCTCACCCCAGATCCTAGTCCTCCTAGGACCGGGCAAGCAGGGCCTCCCTTTGCTCCTTCTGGAGGTGGAAGCGCTCAGCTGGGAGGACGGTAACAGAGCCCAGGCCAAGGCCAGGCGCTCAGAGGTGGGCAGGTGCTGGGGCTGGCCCCTTTCGTCCCTCGCCGGCGATGGGCCGGTCCCGCTCCTCCCAGAGGGTGAGGCCGTCACAGGAGCATATCTGCTTAGGGTTCTGGAACAGTCCAGCAGAGCGTGCGATGATGCCACAGGCCAACCTGCCGGCGGAAAGTGTGGTCAGGTGTCAGCGCGTGCCGGGGCCCCTCCAGGGCTCCGAGTGCCTCACTGGCTCCTGCTGGGGCAGCCTCACTCACCTCTCCCCTGAGTTCCCAGTGATCTTGGATAAGGGATGGCCGCCCCGGCCCAGGTCATCTTCTCCCTCGTCAATAACCAGGCTGCGGCCAATCACATCCCACACCTTTGAGGGGAAACAACGCCCTCAGACAGCTGGCCCTGTTAGGAAGACTCCCCGCCTTCTTTTCCACCTTACCTTTAGCTGCTCATCCTCCATCCTGAAGGTGGCTCGGCCATCAGCATCAGCTTGGACGTTTCCCAGGTCTCCGCGGTGCTGGAAGGAGATCCAGCAGGCAGGGTCATGCGGGGCACAGCTGTGACCTTTAGGTTCCCCAGTACCTAACACCCCTTCCAAAAACAGAGCCACTGCCTCCTTTTGGGTACAGCCTGGTGGGATCAAGGGGTGGCCCAGGACTCCAGAGAGGTGACTGGAACTGGAATCCTGAGCAGTACAACAAAGCTAAAAATACCCAGTGGGCCCCATTCTCCAGGGAATCCTCCTCCATTGCAGGGAACTGCTTCTCTTAGGAGGCAGCTGCTCGGCTGGGCCTCCTAGCCTCAGAAGCTGCTCCAGGCCCTGCTTCTTCCCAAGCAAGCCCAGCCTCCTACTGATGTTGACCCTTGGCAGACTTCAGTTTCTGAGGCTGCCTTCCCTGACCATCAGAAGTCAACTTTCAGGAACAAAGAGAAGAAACACTAGGGGCCTTAGAGGCCGGCTCAGGTCCCCTGAAGCTGGCTCTGCCCATTTTTAACCTTCAAGGTAATAAAAAAAATGTCATCACACATCTTCTGAGCACCTTCCACATCAAAAACACTCTGCCAGGGGCAGGCCATGGTGGCTCAGGAGGCAGAGTTGTCACCTGCTGTGCCGGAGAGCCGAGTTCGGTTCCGGGTGCCTGCCCATGTGGGGCGGGGGGTGGAAAATCACTCTGCTAGGCCCAGGAGAATGGTGAGTTCCACCCCCAACGAACACACAGCATGGCAGAGAGCCAGCTATAGGAGCCGGCTGGTTATTACAAAACACGGGGTAAGTGGAAGCTGTCGGTGTGGTTTTTGGTTAATGGGACTGTGCTGGTGATGCCTCAGGCATCCAGATCTGTGCAAATAAGTTTTCCCCCAACCCGACGGTTTGAGCAGAAATGAGCTCCTGCACCAGCGGGGCCAGTCCACATGACCTTGCTGTAACAACAAAGCGTGTCACTGTCTGATGGGGCTGATGAGTCGAGCGAAGTGCCTGTTCCCCTTTATCTTGTTTTCTAGGGGGACAGCTGCTGCTTGCACCTGGCACTTTTTATTACACCCTCTGTTTGGGGCTTTCATGGTAGAAAGATCAGTGAGGGGGAGGTGACAAAGGGCCGAGAGAGGAGCAGCCCAGGCAGGGTGGCCAGGGCTATGACCCAGCAGTAGAGGGAAGGGAGAGGTAGCCTTTCCAGCCCCTGCCTCAGCACACAGGCAGGTGGAACCCAAGAAGCTGAGCCAGGCCTGTACCCTGGGGCACTGGGGAGCCATAGAAAGGCAGGGGTATGGCACGACTCCTCCTTGCTTTGGAACAATTCCTCTAGTACAGTATATGACGAAGAAGGGCTGGAATGGAGAAGGGGTGAGAAGAGAAGGAAGCTTAGAGAGCAGTCAGGAGCCAAACAAGGTAGAACCAGGCCTGGATGGAAATTCCCACACTGAATTCATTTTCCGTCTGGGCAAAACCAGCTGCTGAAATCCAAAGGGAACATGCCAATCATCACAGCGGCCTTGTCTACTCAGCTACTTGCTTGATTCTTCCTCGGACCATGCCAAGGGCTTATGTGCAATACAGCTGCTGGCTCCAGAACCTTCCGATTCCCTGCCCAGCCAAACCTCCATAAGAGAGTCGGGGCTTCCAGTTTCCAGACCCTGCTGCTTCATGCTCCAGGGCCTTGCCTATAGGTTCCCCCAGGGACTGCCACTCCCACTCTCAGCCTCTTCACTTGCCCAATTCCTGCTTCTCCTTCAAGGCTCAGCCTCTAAGATGCTATCCCCTCCCCTGGAGTGTGGTGGGACCTAGTGCCACTTCCAAGATTAGGTTACAAAAAGAAAGTTTCTTTCTCCCACTCTGCCACTCACTCGCTCTGGAGGAAGCCAGCTGCAGTGCTGGGCGAGGTGCCCTAGAGAGACCACACATGGCAAAGAGCCGATATCCAGCCGGCAACCAGCGAGGACCTAAGACCTGCCAGTAGCAACAGGAGCGAGCCTGCAGCCCTTCCCCTTGTCGAGCCTGGAGATGCCCCAGGCGACCCCTGACTTTCTTGGGAGAGACCCTCAGCCAGATTTCTGACCCACTGGAGCTGTGGGATAATAAGTGTAGGCTGTTCTAGGCTGCTACATTCTGGAGTAACATGATTCACAGCAGAAGGTGACTGTGGAAGCCCTCCCTTAACTTCACGGAGAGAGGAGGAAACACTTTTGACCGTGAGAAATGTGATAGAGCTGTCCCAAGGCAAAATGATCAGTTACGTGAATTCAGAGGCTCATGCCATGGTTTCATTTGTTTTGTGGCAGTAGTCACAAAACGTTCGCCAAAACAGAAAATAAAAACAAGACGGACAAAAACACTCTTGAGTCCCAGGAGAGTGTAAACAGGAGTCACAGGTTCCCTAGGATTAGAAACAAGAACCCGCCTGGATACTGGGTCTCTAAATGCTAGGAGCTTACCCCCACTGGAGGTGGAAGCCGGGGAGGTATCAGTGTGGTGTATATAGGGAAACCACTGGGCCAAAGGGCTCTCTCCTCTCTACAATCCACACACGATACCCAGGAGGAACTTTCAGTTGGTAACAGGTATTGAGAGCTCTCGAACATTTGCTGATCTCCTCTTTAACTCAGTCCCCCAGTCCTGCAGGCTCATCAGTAGCAGGACTTGAATATCAGGTTTTTAAAAATGAATCTACCTTGATTACATGAACTGATGTCTGCGCTTGCTTCAAAACAGTGGAGAAGGGGGAGCTGTGGCTGGGACAGGATTGGCCTGGAGTGGGTGACTGCTGAAGCCAGATGACGGGAGCATGGGGGTTTATGATACTAGTTTCTCTACTTTGGAATATGCTTGAAACTTGCCATAGATAAAGTAACTAAATTGACCTAAGGCAAAAAGCGCGTCCATTTAAATTAAAAAAGATTTAGTAGCTAACCGTACAAGCAGTACTCAGATAAGGTAAAAAATCATTATGGAGGCACGTGACTTACTAAAGATGGAAAAACGATTCTCTGGTGAAAATGAAAACTAGAACCAGGGGTGACAGTATCAGGGACAGCCTTTTTAGTTGGGCTAAAAAATCTTTGACTTTCGCACCTTCTCCTTCCCCAGGAAACTTTCCCCCAGTGTCCCTGCCCCTCACGCTGCATCAGTGCCTGCTCTGAGTTCTCAGCATCTCCTGCAACGCACAGGACTCTCAGTGGTTCCCCCCACTAGGCTGTGAGCTCCTTGGGGGCAGGCATGGAGCTGGGTTCTGTTATATGCCCACGGCCTCGATCACAGAAATGTGTCAATAGATGTTTCTAAAAGGAACAAAATCAGGTGATGGGGAAAGATCCCATGAAAAAGGGATCCCAGGTTAGGGTGGAGAGCGGGGACTTATTGCAGAGTGGGTACAGTTTCTGTTTGGGGCGTTGGAAGAGTTTTGGTGATGGATGGTTGGGATGAAAGCACAATATTGTGAATGTAATTAACGCCATGGAGTGGTTAAAATGGGAAATGTGTATTGTATATATGTCACCAGGATAAAAATTTCAAAAAAAGGAATCATACTCCAAAGCCCCCGAGAGCTGCCTGCCCTGCCTCTGGGACCTTGGGTTCTTTTTCAGCCCAAGCCCAGTCCAGGCTGGCACTTACCCGATCAGCGTCCTGGGGGCTCCCGTGAGACATTCCATCAGGATTATAGTGGTCCCCACAGCTAAGAAGAAAAGGAAGCAGGTGGGCAGGAAAACAGAAACTGACAGGTTAGGTGATCCATGCTCTTAATTTAAGGCTTGAATTACATCTCATTCATTCATTCATCCATCTGTCCAACCATCCATCCACACATCTATTAAAAAAAAAAGGTCCACTGCGTGCCAAGCTTTGGGCAGATGGCATGGAGATGAATCACATGTGGTTTAAGCTCAAGAAGCTTCTAGTCCAGTGGGGAGAGAGGTGAGTAAATAACTAACGGTGTCACGGCATGACAAAAACACCATGACACAGGGCCCCTTCCCTTCCCATGTCTAGGAGTCACCTTCCATATCCGAGGCAGTACGGTGGTTATGAGCAGAGGGCCCCAGGGCCAGTCATTGATTCAAATCCCAACTCTACATATGACATGCTTTAGGACCCAGAGCAAGTTATTTAACCTCTCTGAGCCTCAGTCTCCTCATCTGTCGGTTGGGCCTATGTGTATGTGCCTCACAGGGTACCCATGAACTCCAGAGCCCCGGAACACGGTGGGTGCATGACTGTGGGATGAGGATGCTACAAGGGAGGTCAGGGCAGTGTACCTGGCGCAGTTGCTCGTGAGGTCCCCGTACTGATGAACATGGAGTCCGTGGGGTCCAGGCTCCAGGCCATCGATGGTCCCCTCGATGAGGCAGAGCTTGGGAGTCAGTTGTAGAAAGCGCACCACTCCCTGCACAGGGCCAGGTCCCCCAAGAATGGCCACTGCTGCCCCCAGATTCTCTGCAGGGTATTAAGCCACTGGCTGGTTCGTGCCATCTCCGAGATCCACTCCCATACCCTCCCCAAAGCCACTTCAACCCAGAGTCCAAGAGTCCATGGGCTGACTTGTCCAGTTCTGGGTCACCTCCCTCCCAGACTGGCCAAGGCCAAGGCCACAACGGCCACTCACTCAGTAGACTGTTGCCCATGCCCTTGAGTACCGCCTGCCGCCCCGTGCTCTCCAGGAGGGCCTGCACCTGCTGGCTGGGTAAGGTGGTCTGCACCAGAACCATCTGATTCTCCAACTGTACCTCCACGCCCTGGACACCTGAGGGGAGAGAGGGTATGGGGCAGCAGAGGGCTGGGCACCCATGGGCTGGGAGTAGGGGAGAGAGAATCAGACGGTGACTCCCCATCCCAACCTCACAACCTTCCAGTGGCTGGAGGCAGCTAGGAAATGGGCTGGCAGATACTGACTCTCATATTTTCTAGCTGTACAGCCTAGAATATGCCCCTGAACCTCTATGAGTCAGTTTATATATAAAAGTGGGCTTAACACTGCCATGCTCTCAGCATTGTCATGAGATTTTATGTTCCAAGTGGCACTGCTCATAATTTTGGAAGTATAGATAATTCTAGGGTAGAAACAACCCAAATGTCCACAAAGTCGTGAACAGATAAATGAAATGTGGTCCAACCACTCGACGGAATATTATGCAGCCCTAAAAAGGAATGAAGTATCGATGTACGCTACCAACATGGATGAGCCTCAGAAGCATTATGCCAAGTAAAAGAAGTTGGCCACAAAAGACAGCATGCTGTATGATGTCATTTATAGGAAGTGCTCAGAACAGGTAAACCCATACAATCAGAAAGTGGATCAGAGGTTGCCCAGGGCTGGTAGCAAGGAGAGGACTAGGGGAGCGATACCTAAAATGTGGGGGGGTCTCTTTCTTTCTTTCTTTCTTTTTTTTTTTTAACATGGGCAGGCACTGGGAACCAAACCCAGGTTTCTTGCATGGCAGCCAAGAACTCTGCCACTGAGCCACTGTTGCCCACCCAGGGTTTCTTTTTGAAGTAAAAAAAGAATATTCCAAAATTGGCCGAGGTGATGGTTGCACAATAATGTGAATATACTAAATACAACTGAATGGCACAATTTAAATGATTGAATTGTATGTCAACTATGTCCCAATAAAGCTGTTGCCAAAAAAAAAAAAAAAGGGTGTGTGTGTGCCAGTTTGAAGGTATTATGTACCCCAGAAAAGCCATGCCCTAAGCAGTCAATACAAGACTTAGATGTTTACAGATACAGAAAGA
The DNA here is from genome assembly GCF_023851605.1 of Tamandua tetradactyla. Taxonomy (NCBI): domain Eukaryota; kingdom Metazoa; phylum Chordata; class Mammalia; order Pilosa; family Myrmecophagidae; genus Tamandua; species Tamandua tetradactyla. The sequence goes on from NC_135335.1 coordinate 7,814,303, forward strand.
AAACGCCCTAGGGGAAACCGTTTGAAACCAGAAGCCAAAGGACCAGCCGATGCCAGCCACGTGCCTTTCCAGCTGACAGAGGTGCTCTGGATCCATCGGCCTTTCTTGGGTCAAGGTATCTTTCCCTGGATGCCTTAGTTTGAACAATTTTATGTCCTTAGAAGTGTAAACTTAATAATGCAATAAATTCCCTTTTTCAAAGCTCTTTCATCTCTGGTATATTGCATTCTGACAGCTTTAGCAAACCAAAAAAAAGTGGGGGTGGGAAGAACTATCACTATCCTCAGCTGAGCTAACATTTACTGAGCCTGTGCCGTGGGCTGGGCCCTCTTGTAAGGGCTTTATCCACATTAGTAACTCATCTGATACTCGGTCGGTAAGCTTGAGAGTTGGGTCCTATTATCTCTACTTTACAGATGAGGAAACCGAGGCATGGAGAGATTGAGAAACTTGCTCCAAGTCACACTGTTAGAAGTTGTGGAACTGGAATTCAAGCCCAGGCAGCCTCCCTGAGAAGTCCGAGCATTCAACCTGGCCACTCCGCCAGCCCAGAGAAGCAGCCTGTTCTCCCCAGGAGGGCTGGGGACCCCCCTCTTCTGTTCTCCTGCGGCAGCTCCCATTTCCTCTGAGTAACACAACATACCACTGATCACAAGTCCTGTTTCACTCACAGGCTGCCAGGTCTGTGAGGCTCGCTGGCATCAGGTTCAAAAGTTAGTGGGTCAGAAAAAGAGCCTGGAGAGTCTCAACTTCCCTTGAAGTCCCCAAAGTCACCCCTGTGTGTTCACAAGCCTGTGAGATAATCCCCACACACATTCAGCTTTGAGGGTCAGCGAGCCTACTCAAATTCAAGGCAGGAAAAGAAGAGGCTTCTCTTTTTCTCAGATTATTTGGGCTTTCAAGCCTTTTAAAAGAACTTTTGAATCCTCGGGCCTGTGGTTAAAAAGGGTCTCACTCTGCTTGCCTCTTGAGGTCCACTGCAGCTTGGTGACAGTATTGGGGGAGGGACAGACTGTGTCAGAAGTTAGACAGATAGACCCATCTCCTTCTCTGCCAGGACAGAGGGATCTTGGGATCCTCTAAAAATAATCAAGCTGTCTTTAACTTCATACATCTCACCCTGAGCCTGTGAAATCTTGGTGCTTGGGATGTGCAGCCAGAGGCACCTCTGGATGCCAACACCTGGACAGGGGATGTCGGGCAGGATGGGAAGGAACCTGTGTCCTGAGCCCCAGGGTGGGCCACTGTGCTCCGTGTTTTCCACTCACCAAGACAGAGATACTGTCCTCACAAAGCTCGGAAGGCAGCCTGTATAACCCCCAAAGCTGATACTTTGTCCCCTTGCCCCACACCAGGTGGGGTTGGACCCCAAAGGACTGGTTGTCTGAGGCTCCAAGAGATTTCATTTATTCATTCACATATTCATTCATTTGACAAATATGGACTAAGCACGGACTACGTGCCATGACCCAGGCAGTGGGAATGTATATAGCAAGGAAAAAGTCAGGAATGACTGTGGGGAAGGGAGAGCCATGTTAGGGTTCTTTTGAGGCCCATATGCAAGGAAGAACCTTCTAGCAGAGGGAATGGCACAGGTAAAGACCCTGAAGCAGGAACCACCTCGAGGTTTCTGAGAAGGCAGGCTAGTCTGCTGGAGCTGGGAGTGAAGAAAACAGCAAGATATGAAGTTGTAAGCAGGCACCAAATCAAGCAAAGCCCTGTTGGCCACAGGAAAGAATCTGGATTTCACGTAACGGGAGGTCATCGAGGGGACGCAGAGTATAGTAGCTGAGAGTTTGTGCTCTGAAGTTGAAATCCTGTACCTGCTGCATACTAGCTGTGTGGCTTTGGACAAATTACTCAAACTTTCCACTCAGTCTCTTTAGCTGTAAATGGAGCCAATAACATCACCTACCTCAGAGGGTTATTAAAGGCCTCATATAAAGCACTTAGAAGAGTGCCTGGTCCAAATGAAGCTCTCAAACATTGTTTTTACTGGAAGATTTTAAATAGGGGAGTGTGCCAGTTTGAAAGTATTATGTACCCTAGAAAGAAAGCCATGTTTTAATCCTGATCCAATCCTGTGGGAGCAGCCTTTTTTTTATCCTGATTTAATAATGTTGGCTAGAGACGTGACATGCCCAATTGTGGGTATTAACTTTTGATTAGATGGAGATGTGACTCCACCCATTCCAGGTGGGTCTCAATTAGTTTACTGGAATCCTTTAAAAGAGGAAACTGGAGGGTCAGAAAGAGAGAAATGACAGAAGACTTAGAGCCGACAGAAACTTCACAATCGTGCTGACACAGATGTGGACACGTGGAGAACAGAGACACGGATGTTTGGAGATGCTTGGAGCCCAGCTCCACTCCAGCTGCCATGAGATGCTAAGCAAGCCAGAACCTGGAGAGGGCCAAGGAAAGCCAAGAGATGGAAGCCAGCCCTGGAGAAGCCAAGTGAGGAACGCTCACTGATAGGCTGAATGCAACAGAGCCCAGGAACAAGGGACCAGCAGATGTCAGCCACGTGACTTCCCAGCTGATGGAGGTGTTCCAGGCCCACTGGCCTTCCCTGAGTGAACTCTTGTTGGGGCCTTAATTTGGACATTTTCATAGAACTGTAAACTTGTAATTTATTAAATTCCCCCTTTCAAAAGCCATTCCAGTTCTGGTATATTCCAGCAGTTTGCAAACTAACACAGGGAGCAACATTATCTTATCTATGATTTTAAAAACAACTCTGACTGCATTAGAGAGGCTAGCAGAGGGGCGACACAGGCAGTCGGGAGTCCACCAAGGAGCATCTTGCATAGTTCAGGAAAAGGTGAGATGGCCGGGATATGGAGGTTACACTACTTAAAAAGGGAGGCTGATTCGGAATGTTTTGGACATACATCTGACAAGGGTTTCAGAGGGCAGAGGTGGGTTCCTGGGCCCCAAGGTGGAGGGCCAAAAGCTGCTGCTCTCCTCCTGAAATGCAAAGGCAGGAAGCTCCTCTTAAGCATTCACCTTCTGAACTTAGCCTGGGTTGGAACCCAGAAGGAAGGCTCCCCAAATAAACAGCTGTTCAGTTCTGCAGAGAACCTCCTAAATGTGAGCTCTTTCCACTGACTCCTGGGAGGAGAGCTGAATCCTTCTTCCCCAAGGCCCCAGTCTCCAGGACAGGGCAGTTCTCTCGCACGTGCTCTTTCTCTCTTTGCATTCTGGAAAACTACAACTTCCCTACCTAGCCCATGAGAAAGTCAAGCTGGTTCCAGCTGCAGTCATCCAGGCCAGAAGTCACAGTCTCCAGAAGTCTACAGGTTGCCTAAGAAACCTGCTGTGGGCTGAACACTGCTCTGTGTCCATCAGAAAGTCCAGCTGTCTGCTCTCCCAGGAAGCAGAGGGCCTTACATCCTGGCAAATCTTTGGTCAGAGCCCTCCACATGCCAGTGGACTAACTCAAATTCCCTATGACCATTACTTTGCCACCTCAAAATACAGAATTTGAGCAAACTCTGCTTCAAAGTCTGCCCCCTCACACCTGCCCCCAACCAAACCATCACTGTGGGCTCTTCCTCTGAGACTACCCAAGATCCAGTATTCTCTTACCACACGCCAAAGACTTTTCTCAAGTACTTTTCATGTATTAACTACTTTACTCTTTACAATAGTCTTCCAGGATAGGTTCTTTTGCCAGCCCCATTTAAAAGCTGAAGAAACAGAGATGCAAAATATAATTTGCAGGTCTCAGAGCTATAAAGGGGTGAAGAGGTGATCTGACCCCAAAAAGACTGACTCCAGAGCTCATGGCCCTAACTGCTCTCACTGCCATTCTGTGCAGAGCTCAGTGCTCCTACTGTTCCAGCTGCAGAACCCTTCTCACTTGTTTCCTTCCAGAACCGCTCTTCCATGAAGTTCTCTGTGAATACTACCGAGGCAATGCTGGAGTGCCTGATGAACCTGGGAGCTTTAAGATGCCAGAGCTTGGTCCATTACCAGGGCTATGCAGTGAATGACTGGATAAACATTTAACAGAATCAGAGTAAACCAGTTCCCAGACCCAAGCTGATGGGTCTGCTTTCTCAGATCTCTGTGCCAGGTCACCTCCAAACTAGCAGGCTTTTGAGAACCAGGAGCCATCTAAGATGGTCCATCGCCAGGATTGCCGTTTGCTTCGTCATGATCATGCTGATTTCCAAGCAAGAAATGCCTGATTTCTGGGAAATGCCCTCGGTAGGAGGAGTTATACTCAGCCGGCTGAGGTTCAGAACACCCGAAGGCCAAGGCAGTTAGAGCCGATACATGCTCTGGCAGGGCAGACCTGCAACCTGTACACTAAGCATTGTCTCTGGGTCTCTGTGTTACTCTGATAACATTCCTTCCTTTCTCTGGGTCTCACTTTCTGCAGCTGTAATATGGGAGTTGGGTCGGTCAAAGAAATTTGTCTGGCCCCTCCCAGATGCCTCCAGACTGCTGTCTTCCGGGGAAGTTTTACAGGCTCTTACCTGCTACCCCTTGCAGGGACCTGTGTACCGCGTCCACGCAGCTTTGGCAGGTCATCTGCACAGCGAACTCCAGCTGCAGGGGCGGTAGGCACGAGCCGATGAGAGCCTGAGGCGTGCGCGACCCTGTTTCACCACCTCCCCTTTTGCCACCCCAAAGGCCTGAAGAAACGTCCCAAGTGACCCCTTTCCGAGCGCCCCCTTCATTATCACTCATGATCATTCCAGAACCGTGGTCCCATTCCTCAACAATCTCGCCAGGCGCCTTGCTACCTTCGCACCCCAGGGTCACCCAGGATCCCATGATCCGCCCTAGCTGCCCGCCCCTTTCCCCCTTTCTAGCTCCCTCACGAGGCCTCGACCCCCACCAGGCAGGTGGTCTCGTGGTTCCCCGACTCCGATGCCATCCCTGACTCAGTTGCCAGCGGGAAGACGCGAACCACTCCGCTCCTGCAGCGCAAACCCGGAAGAACATCGTCGGGGGCGGAGCTTCGGGGTCACCTTTTGACCCGTCCCCTAGTGCGTGTGCACGCAAAGCCCGCCCCCTCCATACGCCCACAGAGTGAGGGGCATAGGTTGCGCAGGCGCATTCGGGCCACTAGGACCCCGGTTGCCTTAGTAACCCCTGGGCCGCCTGGGCAACTGCAGACGCCGCCTTGGGCGAAGATGCCGCGCCAGAAGCGGGAGCCCGAGCTGCAGCACTTTTACCACCGCTTGCTGCAGCCGTTGTCGCTCTTCCCCCGCCAGGCGCCGCCCGCACAGTCTCAGAAGCGACCCCCGCAGGAGATGCGGATGCTGCAGATCCTGTCGCGCCCCCGGCTGACAGTGGCGTCGCTGTGCCGCCAGGTAGCCGAGCGGCTGGCCCGCTGCGGCCTCACGGCCCCGGTGCTTCCCGAGGACCGGCTCCGCCTCACCGAGGTCATCCTGGACGAGCTGAAGTGCGGCTGGCAAGAGCCTCCCACCGAACCTAATCTGAGCCAGAGGGACAACCAGAAGCTGCGGCAGCGACTCGAGGCCCACGTGCTGCTCAGCAGCGAGCAGCTCTTCCTACGCTACCTGCACCTGCTGGTGACCATGTCTGCCCCTGCAGGCGTCTTCACCGAGCCAGCCACCCTCACACGCTTGGCCGCCAACCTCGCCAGGGACTGCACGCTCTTCCTTACCGGCCCCGACGTTTACCGTTGCCTGCTCGCTGACTTCCGGGCTGTGCTGAGGGTACAGGCCCACCGCTCCGTGGACCAGCAATACCGAGGCAGCCCCCTGGAGGCTTCCAAACTCTGCCCTATCCCCTGGCCTCACAGCACCGGCTTTGCTCACGTGCCATGCTCCAGCCTCAACCTGAGCTACCTGGTCTATCTCAGCCGCCCGCCAGAGTTTTTCAGCGAGCCGCAACTGGATCCCATGAAGGAATTGAAGGCCATCCCCCAGCTGAAGAAGAGAAAGTCTCTCCACTGGCTGCCCTCCATGCCAAAGAAGGGAGAGTTCGACTTCATTCCCTCACAGACTGTGTCACCACCCAGTGACATTGAGATTCCCCCCAGTCCGGCTACACCCCCTCTTTACTTCCCCCTCTCCTCTCAGCTCCAGGGCCACCAGTCCATGCCTTGTCTGCGAGAAGGATGGAAGCTGGCAGATGAGTTGGGCCTTTCTCTGACCCCAACTCGCCCCTTAACCCCACTGGTCCTGGTTGCAGAGGGCAAGCCGGAGCTGCCAAGGGACACCCAGACTGAGGATCTGAAGCAGGTGGTAAAAATCAAATTGGAGAGTATTTGTGCCCTATCACTGGACTCAGGGCTGCCCCCACTCCTGGGGGCCCTCACCCGCCGCCCGGCTGCAGAGCACCGCATGAAAGAGCTGCAGAGGACATTGAAGGCCCTCCAGGAGGAAGAAACCTCTGGCCAGTTGGACCTCCAGTCTCCCAAAGCCCTGCCACTTCAACCCCAGCCAGTGACTGTGACTCTAAAGCTAAGAAATCAAGTCGTGGCCCAGGCAGCTGCTGTGCAGGTCTCCGATAGAAACTTTTTTGATTCCTTCCACGTAGAGGGGGCTGGAGTCGTGTACAACCACCTGGCTGGTGAATTGGACTCCAAACTCATCGAGGAAATGGATGCCCATTGTTTTGTGGGCAGTAACATCCAGGAGATCTACAAGGAGTTGATGAGCCGGGTCTCTACTGACCACTTCCGTTTTGACCAGGGACCCCTGGTTGAGCCTGCAGCAGATAAAGACTGGTCTACCTTCCTGTCCTCAGCCCTCCTACGTCAAGTAAAACAATACCGCATCATCAACCCTGAACTGGCTGATAATCATTCCCAGGAAGCAAACGCTTTGCAGCCCAACTTAGAGAGGCCGCCCTCCCTGGTAACGCTCTACCCAAGCAAAAGCTGGGATAAGCGGTCGAACAAGTTCACATGGGTGAACTGGTGGCAAGCCAGCTTGTCTGGAGGTAACTACTTCAAGTACCTCACCAGCCAGGAAACGGATTTTCTCCACGTCATCTTCCAAATGTACGAAGAGGAGGCTCCCGTGGAAATAGTGGCCCCTGTCAGAGCATCCCAGGAGATTCCTCCTCCCCCTCCTCCCTTGTTAGAAGATGAAGAGCCCTGGGACTTTGTGCCGGGAGAGTGGGATTGCAACGTGGTGCTGGAGCACGGGCTGGGGGTTGAGAGGCTGGACCTCCTGGGAGAACCCCACAGACTCCTGAGCCTGCAGAAGCGCCTGGAACGGCTGTGGTCCATGCTTGAGGTCCCCGACAAGGACCGGTTGGACATGGCCATCAAGTACAGCTCCAATGCCCGTCTAGGGCAGCTGCCTTCATTGGTGAGTGCCTGGGAGCGTGCCCTGCAGCCCATTCAACTGCGGGAGAGATTGCTGGGGAAACTCGAGTGGTTTGAGCGACATGCCTCCGACCCCAATCGCTTCTTCCAAAAGACTGGCATAGGCCTGAGTCGCCTCCTGGAGGAGAATCAGATCCGCAGCCATCTGTACAGGGAGCTCAGTCAAGTGGAGGCTTCTTTGGTTTCCCTCCTGGAGGAGATTGAGTTAATCTTTGAAGCTCCAGTGACCTTCAAGGGGCGGCGCTATCTGGACAAAATGAAGTATGACAAAGTTGAGATGCTGTACTGGCTGCAGCAGCGGCGGCGGGTTCACCACGTGGTCCGGGCCCAGAAGCCCTCCCAGCTGTCAGCCCTCTCCAAAAGGCTCAGCAGCCGGCCTTTAGTAGCTCCTGGAAACACTCCCATTACCCTTTGACCGGCCGAAGTACCCTCAAATCCCTTCCAGAACACCCAGCAGCTCATTCAGACCTCTTCACTGCATTGGAAGAAGAAATAGGGGAGTGCAGGCTTCAGGAACCTTGCGTTTCCAGTTACAGAAGGGTCTGAGAATAAAACTTTTTGATAGTGACTTTCTCAAAAAAAAAAACATACCCAAGCCCCAATATTCCCACTTACATTAAGCCATGCACAATACAGCCCAAATCTCATAGATCAAAAGAACTGAGACCATCCCTTGGAATTTATTGTAATGGGAAATGTCAGATGGAGGCAGACCATGACCTTTGGAGTGACCCAGTTTATCATTCCTAATACATTACATTAAATTGGCTGATTAGAACCACAGATCAAGATGCTCTATGGCATAATGATTCAGGGCTAGGGCTCTGGAGTTAGTAAATATAGGTTTAAATCCTGACTGCGTGATCTTGGGCAAATGCCGTAACTTCTGTGCACCTGGGTTATCCTATTTCAGATGAAGGATTTGGGTCCAGGCTGTCACTTCTTCTACTTCTAGCGCAATATTGGTAGAGGAAAAATTTTAAATGTTTACCAGTTAATACAAGCACATGGTACAAAGTACACAAGGACTAGCAAATGAGTCTCCTTCCCATCCCTACCTCTAGTACCTCAATTCTTGTCCCTGGAAATAACAACTGTTACCCATTCCCTGTGTATCTTCCCATTTCCTTATTCAGCAAATATTTACTGAGCACCTGCCAGGTGTTGGATGCTTGGTCTATATCAGTGAACGAAACAAAGATCCCTATCCTTTGTAAGAGTTTAGATCCTACAGTGGGGAAACAGACAATAAAGCATAAATATGGTACCTAAGCACACTAGATAATTAAATGTTAGAGTAATAGTAGAACAGGACAGGGGATTTCAAGGAATGGGGGTGGGTGCAGTTTTTTTAGTGGGGACTCGGTGTAGGCCTCATTGGAAAGGTCAGATTAGAGCAAAACCTTGAAGGAAGTGAAAACATGAGCTCTGCAGGCATCTGGGAAAACAGCTTTCCAGACAGAGGGAACAGCCATCGCAAGCCCCCAAGGCAGGAGTGTGTCTGGTATGTCCCAGGAACAGGGAGGTAGCCAGTGTGGGTGGAGCAGGGTGAGGGGGGATAAAGGAGTCACAGGGGTCACGACACGGTGTCAAGGAGCAAATCAGATGATGGAAATCCTTATAGGCCATTGTATGAACTATTCCAGAAATAGTTTATTTATATATAAGCATATATGTACACATTATCTGTGCATACATTTCAAACTACACCCCTGGTTGCATACTGTACCCCCTGTTTTGCACTGTGCTTTTTTCACCTAATGTCTCAGGGTCATTCCATATCGATACATATAGAGGTACCTTATTCTCTTTGACAGTTATATTGTATTCCAGTCTGTTCATGCATTTACATTTTATTTAACCAGCCCTTTATTATTAGACATATACAAACTAAAACAGTGCTCTGAAAAACATCCATGTTTATCCATTTAGTATATGCAACTATATATCTCATTAGTTTAAATTCCTTGAAGTGGAATTGTTGTGTCTAAGCATAAGCAATTTGTAATTTTGATAAGAGACTGCCAATTGCCCCCCTGCAAAGGTTGTAACTATATACACTCTCATCAACATTGCATGAGTGTGTTTCTTTCCCCACTCTCACCAATAGAGTATGTTACCAAGTATCTGGATCTTTGTCACTCTAGTAGATGAAAAATGGTGTCTGACTTGCGTTGTAATACTCATTTCTCATATGTGCACAGTTTCATCTTCATATGTTTAAAAGCTGTTTATGTTTCCTTTTCTGTAAAATGTCCTGTGCCCTTTACCCACTTTTCAATTGCTTTTTACTTTCTTTCTTTCTTTTTTTTAACTTTTTCCAGCTCTTCATGTATTCAGGAAATGTAGCTAATATTAAGTCCTTACCTTGTACAGAACACTTCCCCTGCATGATTTCTTAGACTGCTAAACAACTACCTTGTGAAAGTCCATAAAGTTTAAGTAACTTATCCAGAGTTATTAAGTTAGTAATGGAGGAGCCAGTTCCCAAGTCCAGTTCTGTCTGACCCCAAAGCCTACGTGCCTCTTCTTGGTGAATTGATTCTGTGAGATACGGAGAGAGAAAGCTCTCAGATACTGCCTGCCTTCCCCACCTATATGGGCAACCTAGGAACCTCAGGAGAGCCACACAATCTCCTCCACTCACCATTTGCCGATAGATACATTTCCACTACTTCAAGCTTTGTTTTGTTTTGTCTTCCACATAAAGCAGTACTTGTCAGACTTTCCCACCAAAGTAGCCCTTGGCTGTGCAGGAAGAGAAAGGAGCATCTGGTTTAGAAATGAGGGATTAGGAAAAGGGAGGGGATGGATGGAATCAGTGTTAGCCTGAGAGGCTTAAGAAATTTCTTTAAAGTCTATTATTTCGGAATTTATGTAAAATTGATCTTCAACTCCGTTATAGGTACACGTTTGTTTGACTATAAAATTAAAGCTTGAAATTGCTTATCCTTGAGTTAAACTGACAGCCCAGGCAGATGTGGTATATTTAGCACTTAAATTGTGGGTTCATGTTTCCCCTGGCATACTGCCACATTCCCCAGAAGTTACACATAACCCAGGGCGAGAAACACTATAGCAGTAGCTGGCAAACTTTTTCTGTAAAGGGCCAGATAGTAAATATTTTAGACTTTGCGGGCAATATGATCCGTGTTGCAAGACCACTTTGCAGTTGTAGCACAAAAGCAATCAGAGACAATACATATGCAAATGGGCATGATTGGGTTCCAATAAAACTTTGTTTCTGTAAACAGGCAGCTGGCCAGATTTAGCCCTTGGACTGTAGTTAACTGACCAATGAGCTACAATTCCAGTCCCTTTAAAAGCAAATACACTCAAGAGGAATAAGACAGGGAGCTTAGTGCTGCATTTTCCAAAGTGTGTCCAATCGTAGGCTAATCGTGGGTGATAGGAAAAGGGTTCCATGGTCAAATAACTTTGGGAAGCATTAAATATCAAATTCCTGCATCCTCTCCAAGATTCACAGTGCATATTAATATTCTGAAAACTCTCAGAGGGCTTACAAAACTTAAGCCCGATTAACTTTGACCAAATAGTCCTTTGATTCCTTCCTAGCATTAACATCACTAAGCTATAGCTTGGGGAAACGGTGCCTTACCCTGAATTAGTCCATTGGAACCTCCTTGTTGGCAGTTCTGGACAGCGTTAGTACACAGAGGTGAGACAGGGAGGGGACAGTCCTAGACACATAGGCCTCGTGGGGGCATCTGGGCCTCAGAGGTGGCATGAAAAGTCATTGTAAATCTCAGGACAGGCCCTAGAAGCGACACTACCAGAGATATGGAGATTCATAGGCGTGCTTCAAAGCACTGCCTCAATGGATCCCAATCCTGCCCTGCTATCCTGGCCTTCAAATTTGGAAATCTATAGGCCTGAGACAGCCTTTTCCAAAGTCCTAGATTTAAATCCCACGGCTACCGGGATCTCCCACTGCTGATCCTATTTGTAAGTTGATTAGTATAATGGTACAGTAAATAATGTTCGTCTATGCTTTATTGATTACCAAGCACTTTGAAATATTCGTGTAACAGAGAATCAGAGAAGCCAAGTAAACCCAGATCTGGGGACTTCAGATCCCTTGGCTCTGGGTGTCAGGCTGTAGTGGGAGCCCCTGCCCTGCTCCAATCCTCCATGCAACCAGAGTCCCCTGGTCCCTTCCCAGCAAACTCAGTTGTGTTGAGAAACAGCTATTTTCCAAGCATTGTACTAAGGTTCTTTAAGTATATTATTTCATTTAATTCTCGTAACAATCTTGGTGAGAAAGAGAAGGCATTGTTAACTCCCACTGGGGAAACTGGACTCTAGGATAATTGCATGAAAGTCAATTCTCTAAATTACTGAGATTTTTCTGGAAGTTTAAGTTTTGTTTCTGCCTTGGATCTAGAGACTGTCAGACAAAATGATTTGCTGCAGTTGTTTCCCTGCCCAGACAGCAGCAGGACCCAAGCCCCCAATAAGCCCACTCTCTTCTGTATTTACGAATGCATTAACAGCACAGCTCAACTATTCGCATATTTTTAAATGTATTTATTAATCCATTTAAATTAGCGCAATCCCAATCTATGTAATAATATATTTTAATGAAAATATATTATTTATATATTTATAAATATACAAATATATTTGATGATAAATAGCAACATATTTTATCAATAATATATATTTTAAAAACAAAAACTGTTGTCAAAAAAAAAAGAAAACAGAAGACGGGCACCGTTTTACATTTTTGCAGCTCTCTTGAATGTCTGGCTTAATAGAAGTCAGCTGGATGCTCATCTCTGTTCTGCAGGCAATCCCTTGCAACAGCACATATGATGTAGCCTCTGGAAAACACTGCACAGTCACGAGAGGGTGAGGGTAAAAAGATGAACAATGTCTTAGCAGTTATTCTGAAAATCATTCTGATCTTGTGTGTTCAGGCCCAGACTAAGCTTACAACAGAGCCCAGGATGGGGCGGCTGCTAGATCCAAAAACATGCCAGGCACAGAAATGAACAGGAAGGGGCTTATTGGGACTTAGAAACAGGAGTTTTCTGATGATGGCCAGCCAGCCATTTAGTGCTGTGCAAAGGGAACAGAAATGCACCAGGCAATATATAAACTTCAGAACAAACATTCCATATAGTACGAGGACATCAGGTCTCTAGTATAATCATTAAAGGCACCTAAGACTTATGTTTTACTAAAGGTAGTGTTTAAGGCTAAGATGCAGTCGATGCTGTTTTTACATCCTTCCCCGTCCGGGGAGATTGTTTACTTTCTTGATCTTTGTCCTTGGCTAAAGCAGGTCTAATATGGACTTTTAGGAGGGGGCCCGGGGATTGGGCTGCCGCCCTGATATACTCCTGAAAGATTCTGGGGACCCTATTTGCTGAAATAGAGGCAAAGGCAGAAGTGAGGGATAGTGGTAAGGATGGCCGGATGTGCTAGCTCAAAGGAAGGGGCAATAGGTGGGGCAGCAGTAGGGGTGGAGATTTGGGGGCGGGGGGAACGTGCCTGCTTGTTCATCTATAAAATGGTAAGGGTGGGTACACGGGTAGTTCAGTGGTAGAATGCTCGCCTTCCATGCGGGAGACCCGGGTTCGATTCCCGGACCAGGCACCACCACAAACACACACACACACACACACAAGGCAAGGGTAGCACCAGAGGTGCAATCCTCACTTAGGGAAAAAAGCACTGCAATTCTACAAATTGGTTATCTAGCTGCTAGCAGAGCAGATTGGCCCCTTGGAGCAGCTGAGACACATGGAGCTAAAGTCACTTGCCAAAGGACACACAGGTGCCAGTGGGGACCAGATTTGAGCCCTGATGTTTCTGATGCCACTAAAGCCACCTGGCCTGCAGGCCCCAGCCCTCTTGGCCCTGGGGTCTCTGTATTTGGCACCCTGTTTGCTTGTGCTATCGTTAACCAAACACTTTTCTTTACATTAACTCACTGTTTAAGCTTTTTTAAAAAGGAAAATTTAGGGTTCTGCCTCAATCATGATGGTGGGGTGAGAAGATTCAGTACTTTGGTCCCCCTCACAGAAGTTATGCACAACCAGCAAGAACTGGCAGAAATATCTTTCTCAAAACTCCGGGAAACAGTTAAAGGACTGCGGTAACCTGGTGTTCTAGTTTGCCAGCTGCCAGAATGTAATATACCAGAAATGGAACGGCTTTTAAAAGGGGAATTTAATAAGTTGCAAGTTTACAGCTCTAAAGCTGTGAAAATATCCAAATGAAAGCAAGCCTATAAAAATGTCCAAATTAAAGCACCAACAAGAGGTGCCTTAATTAACCCTGAACTTCATCAGCAAGAACGGCTGATGAAGTTCAGAGTTTCTCTCTCACCAGGTAAGGCACATGGTGAACATGGTGACATCTGCTAGCTTTCTCTTCAGGCTTCTTATTTCATGAAGCTCCCCCAGGGGCATTTTCCTTCTTCAACTCCAAAGGTTTCTGATTGCCATAGGCTCTCATGACTCACGTGGCTCTGAAGCTTTTGCCAAAATGTTTCCTTTTTTAAAGGATTCCGAGGTAGTTTACAAGTTTAACCTCAGTATTATTTTACAACTTTATGAATTTGTGTGTAGCACCTCAATATTATTGTCATATAACTTTATGAATTCATGTGTATCACTTTATGCATTTATGCATATTACTCTGTGTATTTGTGTGCATCACTCTATAAATTTATGCATTCATAAAGGTATATAAATGTAAGCTTTCTCGAAGGAAGAAAATCAGAATGTCTGCAGTGCTGTAAATCATGTTCAGGCTTACTCAAGCATGTCTGAAGTTATCGGTGTGCAAACAGGGAGGCTGCCAGACCTGTTTCTTCTCATGTCCAGTAGCTGCCCTTTTCTCGAACAAAAGAGTTCTGCTAAAGGCCAGATAGTAACTCCCACCCTGCAAGTTCTGTCTCTGTACTTTCCCAGTGTTTACCACGGTTCCCTTAGTAACTCTCACCTTGCTCACCAGCCTATATGATCTAGAAACAGAATATTCAGGGCTCAGACTTTGGACAGAAGTCTCAGAGCCTGCCGACAATAAAAGTTTTGTCCACTTCTCAGAGGCTCAGGTGCTTTCTTGGGTGATCCAAGTTTTCCCTACTTCAATTCTAGTAAATAACCAAGCCCCCACCTGGAATGGGTGGAGTCACATCTCCCTCTAATCAAAGGTTAATAGCCACAATTGGGCCCATCCCATCTCCATGGAGATAATCTAATCAAGTTTCCAAACTACAGTATTGAAGAGGGATTAAAAGAAACAGCTGCCTCCAGAAGATGGATCAGAATTAAAACATGGCTTTTCTGGGGCACATAATCCTTTCAGCACACCTGGCTGGTGCCGAATCAAGAAAAAGGCAGGCTTTCATGGCACCCTGGCTGGCCGCTTCCCTGCTAGGCTCAGAGTCAGCTGCCACTCCCAGGGCAGCTTCCTGACCACAGTTCTGGAGGGAGCAGAGAAACCCTGTGCACATGCCGGAAGCATGCATGACTGGCCCAGACTGTCTCATGGTGGCCTGAGGGTCTTGCTGTCCCAGAACTTGCCCTCCTTGTGGGAAGCAGCTCACCAAGCTTTCCTACAAGAAAGGCCTGGCGTAAGGGATTGCTGGCTGTAGAACATCCTGTGCAGTGCCTGGAACTGTGAGAAAACTGTTTCCCAGGGAAGAGGGGGACAATCCCACGAAAACAGAGGGGATACCTAGGACCACGTGTGCATGCCACAGAGGATGCAGAAAAGACAGAAGACCTGGAGCTATTCTCTTAATGCTTTGTACGGATAAGGGAGAGCACTCCCACAGGTAAATCTGCAAAGACAGGGAAAGGTGTTTTCTTTTTTTGTTCCCCTTCTCCTCCTCTCCTCCTCCTCCTCCTCTTCCTTCTCCTTCTTTTTTTTTTGTTAGTTCCTGGCATTCATGGAAAGTCTTGTCATAACACTAGCTGGATATAAGCTAAAGGGAGACACCTCAAAAACTAAATTCCAGTGACAGCACATTAAAATATCAACATGCCCAGGTTTCAACAACAACAAAAACAGAAAGCAATGCCCCAGGCAAAGGAGGAGATTAAAGCATTAGAAATCATCAATAAGGAGGACCAGACCCGAGACATTCCAAAGACTTTTTTTTTAAATGATCCTTTAATTGAACATCATAAGTACATGGAACCTTGAGTAGGGCATGAGATTTTGTAGGTTTGTCCAGGGGGATGTCCCGATAAATTCCAGAGTGATTTGAACAGTGAATAAAAATGTATTTGCCAAGTCCCCTTGAGGGAATGGTGAGAAAGGGGGAAAATTCGACTTCCCCATTTGGAGAATCCCTGATATTCTCGCAAGCAGTGGGAACAAACAAATCAATACGCCGAGCCCTCAATCTTGGGGTTTGTTCATATGAAACTTATCCCCATAAAGGATAGGCTAAGCTTACTTAAAATTTGGCCTAAGAGTCACCCCCACAGAACCTCTTTCATTGCTCAGATGTGGACTCTCTCAGCCGACACAACAAGCAAATTCACTGCCCTCCCTTTCTCTACGTGGGACATGACTCCCAGGGGTGTAAACCTCCCTGGCAACATGGGACAGAAATCCTAGAATGCGCTGGGACTCAGCACCAAGGGATTGGGAAAAACTTCTCCACTGAAAGGGGGAAAAGAGAAATGAGACAAAATAAAGTGTCAATAGCTGAGAGATTCCAAACAGCGTCTAGAGGTTCTCCTGGAGGTTATTCTTACACATTATATAGATTTCCCCTTTTTAGTTTAAGGCCTATTAGAGAGGCTGGAGGGAACTGCCTGAAACTGTAGACTGTGTTCAAGTAGCCATGTTTCTTGAAGATGATTGTATAATGATATAGCTTTCACAATGTGACTGTGTGATTGTGAAAACCTTGTGTCTGATGCTCCTTTTATCTATGGTATGGACAGATGAGTAAAAAATATGGATTAAAAACAAATAATAGGGGGAACAAATGTTAAAGTAAATTGAGTAGATTGAAATACTAGTGAACAACGAAAGGGAGTGGTAAGGGGTATAGAAAAAAAATAGGGGGAACAAAAGTGAAAATCTATTGAGTAGATGGAAATACTAGTGGTCAATGACAGGGAGGGGTAAGGGGTATGATATATGTGAGTTTTTTCTTTTTTCTTTTTATTTCTTTTTGTGGAGTGATGCAAATGTTCTAAAAAATGATCATGGTGATCAATATACAACTATCTGATGATATTGTGAGTCATTGATTGTACACCATACACGGAACATTTGTATGTCGAGAATGTTTATGTTTGTATGTTGTTTTGGTTTGATAATACAAAACAAATTAAATTTTGAAAAAAAAAAGGTCCTAAAGATGCTCAAAGAGCTAAAGGGAAACATGGACAAACAGCTAAAGGAATAAAGAGAATCTAAAGAGTTAGTGATGTTTAAATGCAATTCATAACTGTGGGTGGGATCTAAGAATGAAGGAGAAAAGACTCAAGAGGATATTATTGGGTCATAAGAAGAAATTGGAGTATAGACTGTAAGCTTTATATCAGCGTTAAAAATGTTCTTGAATTTGATAACTGCACGCAAAGTGGAAACATAGTAAATATGCTTGTTGATAAGAAATGCACATGGAAGCATTATGTGTTCAAGAAGTTGATGTGTGCAATCTGCTCTCAGATGTTAAGAAGACAGATGATAAATAGATAGCTGGACGGATGGACTGACTGACAGACAGATAGATAGATACAGCAAAGATGGCAAATTGTTAAAGGTGGTGGATCTGATTATCTGCGGGGCAGAGCATGTTGGAGTTCTCTGGGGTTTGTATTATTTTTGCAATGTCTTGTAGGTTTGAAGTTATTTCAAAATAAAAAGTATTAAAATTTTAAAAAATCTGAAAAGGGGAATATTTAATAATATTAGCTACTCCCTGTACAATGGTTATTAAGTGCCAAGCTCCTTTCTAAACACTTCCTATACAGTCAATTATTTAACCCTCATGAGTATACTATGAGCTAGGTACTATTGTTATTCCAAGATCCAGGTAAGGAAACTACCACAGAATGGTCGAGTGACTTGCCCAAGGGCACACAGCTAGGGCGTAGCTGTCTTTGATGATTGGGCGTTGGAGATCAGGGCAGAGAATTAAAGATGCCTCCTGAGTGTTTGGCCTCGGTTAGTGCCTTCCTAAAACGGGAAGTTGGAGGGTTTGGTGGGGTTGGGACAGAGAAGACGTGGGGGAGAGATGGCATGTTCAACCCTAAGAGGAGCTCAGGAGGGAAAAGGTGCTGTGTATTTTTGTTCATTTTTATTTTTCCTAAATCAGACTCAAACAGAAATGTGGCTAAAGATACAAAGCCTCTTTGAACAGCATATGTCTACAGGTCTGTCTTGGGTAGCTGCTCCAGTATCACAAACCTATCACTTACTAGGCTCTTTTCAGCTTGACAGTATCAATCTGGGCCCTAACATATGTAGCGGAATTATTTGTTTAAAATATTACCAAAGCTGCACTTTTTCTTTTTTTTTTATAGATGGGCAGGCACCAGGAATCAAACCCGGGTCCTCGGGCATGGCAGGCAAGCACTCTTACCTGCTGAGCCACCGTGGCCCCAAAGCTGCACTTTTTAATAAGTCATGAATCAATAGATATCAAGTTCACCTAATACCACAGGATTAGACCTCATTATGGGCCATGCAGACAGCTGGCTCAGGTGTTATCTGTTCATAGCAAGATACCCGTTTAGGACCAGGATTGGCCCTGGGGTAGGAGATAGCTGCCTGGGGAATGGGGTGGGGAGGGGCACGCTGGGGGGCATTCCCAGGGAAGGGTGAGAAGGTTGGCATTCAGGCAGGCATACCTCGGGTGTAATCCCAAGCAACTGGAGGCCAGTGAAGGGGCCTTGCCAGCTGCTGACCCTCTGGCCACTGTCACGCATGAGTCTGTAGATCCTTCCCAGAAGGCCTGTGCGCCACCCCGCCCCACACCATCTCGGACACCTGCAATCTGGCCTGTAACTGGTTCCTGTCATACCACAGGACTCGGTTTCCTTGGACAAACTGAGCTTTCTCGTGTTTCTTGTATCACAAACTCGCATACTCAACCAGCTTTCCACCCCCAACCGCATAGTAGGATCAGCCCAGGGTTGGGTCTAGTTTCAGATTTTAAGTTGCTACCTCATCCGACCAAAGCCCCAGATAACTTGCAACTGATTAAGGTGGAGATTTAAATGGGCTCCATCGAGAGATGTCTTAAAAAATGTCAGTCTTGGGGACAACCAAATCAATAGGCTGAGCCCTCGATCTTGGGGCTCGCTTCTATGAAACTTATTCCTGAAAGGATAGGCTAAGCCTACTTAAAATTAGGCCTAAGAGTCACCCCCCAGAGAACCTCTTCTGTTGCTCAGATGTGGCCTCTCTCTCTATGCCAATTTGGCAAGTGAACTCACTGCTCCCCACCACCATCACCACATAGGATTGACTCCCAGAGGTGTAAATCTCCCTGGCAACATGGGGCAGAAATCCCGGGATGAGATGGGACCTGGCATTAAAGAATTGAGAAAGCCTTCTTGACCAAAAGAGGGAAGAGAGAAATGAGACAAAATAAAGTGTCAGTGGCTGAGAGATTTGAGTCAAGACGTTATCCTGGAGGTTATTCTTACACATTATATAGATATCCCCTTTTAAGTTTATGGTGTTTTGGAGAAGCTGGAGGGAAGTACCTGAACTGTAGAGCTGTGTTCCAGGAGCCTTGTTTCTTGAAGATGATTGTATAATGATATAGCTTTTACAATGTGACTGTGACTGTGAAAACCTTGTGTCTGATGCTCCTTTTATCTGTGATATGGACAGATGAGTAAAAAATATGGATTAAAAAAATAAGCAAATAATAGGGGGAACAAAGGTTAAAATAAATTGGGTAGATGGAAATACCAGTGGTCAGTGAGAGGGAGGCATAAAGGGTATAGCAAGTATGACTTTTTCTTTCTTCTTTTTTTTTTCTGGAGTGATGCAAGTGTTTAAAAAAATGATCATGGCGATGAATACACAAATATGTGATGGTATTGTGAGCCATTGATTGTATACCATGTAGGGAATGTTTGTATGTGAAGAATGTTTGCATTTTTATGCTGTTTTATTAGTGAAAAAATATTTTTAATGTCAGTCTCTACTACTTCTACGCTTGAAGGCCTCAGATCACTTGGAGATGACCATCTAACATGAAAAGATAGTCACTGAGAAGGGTTTAGCACAGGGCCTGGAGAAGACATTGCCCATGGGTTATCATTATTATTGTGGTTACTATTGAATGGCTGCTCTGGGTTATGCAAAGGTGAGGTGAGTGGGGGTCACTCTGGGATGAGGGTGTAACAAGAACCTTTTGGAATTCCTGCTCCAAAGGGTGCCTGAAATCTCAGCTCACAAAACAAAGAGGAAGTGGGTTGATTTATGCAGGAGGCCCTGAGCTCCTGGGGCTGTGGTGGGACAGGAAGATCAGTACCCCAACCCTCAGCCAGGAAGACCTAAGGACAGATCAAGACCTAGGGTGTTGCTTTGGACAAATTTTCCTCCAAGAAAGGAGTCTGGGTTCAAGACCTGGGTGCTCAATATCTTCATTCGTTCATTCGACAAATATTAGGATAAGCTCACTAAGGAACAGGCAGGGCCGTGTTTTAACTCTCATTCCCTTAGTCCCTCAAACTTGGGGGGCCTCACCCCACATCTTATCGCAGCTGATAAACACACCCAGGTCCCATAGTAAATAATACTTACTGTACAAATTTTTGAAAGGAATTTTATACTTTTGCTTTTGAAACTATCTGGCTTTTGTGAAACATTTAAATTATGATTTGCTGTGATTTTTTTTCTTTAGAGCAATCACTGGGCATGCTGCCCCAGATGGTCTTGGATTGAGAAATTCTAATTGATAAATCCTTCTCAGTTGTATCAAAATGCTTACGAATATTACATTTAACAATAAAGTAATTACGATGTTACGCTCTATATGTTTGTAATGAAATATATGACAATTTCTATCTTGCATTTAAAAGAAGAATTTGGCCTCAATGACGTTTTCCTTTTCCATTTTCATAGCCTGGAAAGCTCAGAGGTCTATGGTACCAGATGGGAAAAAAATGGCTCCCTGGGGGCTAGGCAGGGTTCCTACATTGGGCACGAAAACAGAGTGGAATAAGACAGTTGCGGCCCCTGCTCTTTGAATCTAACCATCCTGTGGGGAATAAGCAAAATAAGGCCAGGCATAGTAAGTGCTGAACTATGTAAAGGGTTTTGAGACAGAGGGGGGGCTGGGGCAGGGCGGGGGTACTTTAGATGAGGCGGACCTTATTCTGAGGAGGTGACATTTGGACTAAGACTGTTTTGAGTTGAATTATGTCCCCCCAAAAGGATATGTTGAAGTCCTAACCCCCATCCCTCGGCATGTGACCTTACTTGGATATAGGGTCACTGTAAGATGAGGTCATACTGGATTAGGTGGGCCCTGAACCCAATATGGCCAGTGTCCTTATAAGAAGAGGAGAGACACAGAGAGACGGCCATGTGACGGAGGCAGAGATTGAAGGGATGCATCTCCAAGACAAGGGAGGCCAAGGGTTGCCAGAACCACCAAAAGCTAGAAGAGGCAAGGAAGGATTCTTTCCTAGAGCTTTCAGAGAGAGACTGGCCTTGCTGACACCTCGGTTTCCCACTCTTAGTCTTCAGAACTGTGAGAGAAAAAATATCTGTTGACTTAAGCCATGCAATTTGTGGTCAGTTTTCACTGCAGCCCCACGTCACTAACACATTGGAAGGCTGAGACAGAAGCTGACCTGTACAGGGCAGGAGAAAGCTTCTAGGCAGAAAGCACAGCCAGTGCAAAGGCCCTGAGACAGGAAAGTGCTTAGCTTGTGGATGGGAAAAGGGTTACTGTAGCAGGGGCATGGTGAAAGACAGCAAGAGACACATGAGATGAGCTCAGACAGTAAGGCAGAGGCCAGCTCACTCTCGGCCTTAAAGGCATGGTATAGAGTTTAGATTTTGTTCTAAGTGCAGGGTTGAGCTTGATCTGTCATGGGTTGGGTTCTCCAGGAAGCAGCCTCCACAATGGAGATTAGTGGTCAGGAGATCATTAGGGAGGGCTCTTGGAATCCACAGCTGGGGAAGAGAAGGGAAGGAAGCAAGGCCGGGCAGGAGGAGAAGGTGAACTGAGATGAAGTCTCAGTGGACACCTCTATTGACCCTGCAGAGAGTTCTGAAGCTGGGATGACCTTTAAGCTTTGTCCTTAGATGCAGTAAGGACATCTGGGGAAGGAGGCGTGACTCTTCCACCAAGGCAACCCCCTGGGGCTGAGTTGGTGCTTCCGGAAGCTGGAGACCAAACCCATCCCAGAAAGGGGGCATCCCGGCCTCCTTGTATCCCAATTTATGTTTAAGGTGGTTACTCCGGCTGTTGCGTGGAGAGTGGATGGTTGGAGGCGAGAGTAGATCCACCCAGGCAAGCAGTGGCAGTGACTTGTGCATGAGTGAGGATCATGGGAATGGAGAGAAGTGGATGTATTTTTTTGGGAGGTGGAATTGAAAGCAACTGAATATGGGTTAAATATGTGGAAGAGAAGAATCAAGGAAGGACACTTCTAGGTCTCTGGACTGAACAACAAATCGTGAAGCCCTATGCTGAGATGGAGGATTCCTGAAGTAAAAGTGGGATGAAAGCTGTACTCAGTTTTAGCTGGGTTTGCCATCCAAGAGTTGATGTCACCGCGCCAATCTGAATCTGTTGTGTACCCCAGAAAAGCCAAATACTTTAATCCTCATTCAATATTGCTGGGTGGGACAAGTTCTGGTTGTTTCCATGGCGATGTGACACACCCAATTTGTGGGTGGTAACTTTTGATTAGGTGGTTTCCATGGTGATGCGTCTCTACCCATTCAAGGCAGGCTTGCTTACTGGAATCCTTTAAGAGGGGACCATTTTGGAAAAAGGTTTAGAGCCATGAGAACCGACAGAGCCAAAGGAACAGAGAGCACTGGGGAAGCCGTTGAAGATTCCTGGAGAGAAAGCTAGCAGACGTCACCATGTGCCTTTCCAGCTGAGAGAGAAGCCCCAAATATCATTGGCCTTCTTGAGCCAAAGTTTCTTTCCCTGGATGCCTTAATTTGGACATTTCTATAGCCTTACCTTAATTTGGACATTTTCATGGCCTTAGAACTGTAAACTTGAAACTTAATAAATCCCCATTTTTGAAAGTCATGCCGTTTCAGTTATATATCGCATTCCGGCGCTTACAAATTAGGAGTCACCTAGGTGATGTGATGCTCAGAGACAAGATCTCTTTTGGTTTTAATGTTTTACTGCGGGTAGAGGGTGTAGAGGAGGCTGTGTTATCCTCCAGTGATGCTAGATGCTGCTCTGGATCTGCCGCCCTGACCCAGAGGTTGTGCTTTGGAGAGAAGTGGACAGACAGATGCTTCTGCTTGGGCTGTTCACACACTGGATTGTGCAGGACTGATCACCAACAGCGCCACCGTGTGGCAGCAAGGAGTCATAACAGCCATGGACGCCAGACTCCCGTTCCCCCAGGAGTGGGGAAAGGAGGGAGCCAGCAAAGTGCCCTCAGAAACCAGCCCCCATTGCTCTTCCGGATGATGTAAATCTTTGGGGATGCTGGACAACTTAGAAGCGAGCGGGAGAGGAGGAGTCTCGAAAAGAAGGAGAGCTAGGCAGTGGAGTTTGAGGAATGACTCAAGAAAAATAAAAGGGGTGATTACGTAGGGTGTCAGCACTGTATCTGCAGGAGCTCATGTTATTGACATCCCCCCACAGGGAAACAGGGGTTCAGAGAGGTGACAAATGTGTCCCAGTCACATAGCGGATGGTGGCTGAGTTACGATCAGAGCCCAGGTTGATCTACCAGAAGATTTGAACTGTATCAGATTCAACACGTCCTTTTTTTTTTAATGCAATTTTATGGATATGTATTATATATTCATGTACCATATAATCATCCAAAATATATAATCAGTGGTTCACAGTATCATCATATAGCTTTGCATTCATCATCACAATCGATTTTTGAATTTTCATTACTCCAAAAAAAAATTAAAATTAAAAATACAAGTAAAAAAAGAACACCCAAAACATCTCGCCTCCCCCCATTTCCCCCTATTATTCCTTTTTTGTTGTCTTTATTTTCTTACTCATCTGTCCATACACTGGACAGTGGGAGTGTCAGTCACAAGGTTTTCACAATCACACGGTCACACATTAAAAAGTCTACAGTTAATGTTAAAAATAAATTTAGTTTGAAGGGCTAGTGGTAAATGAAAGCGAGGGGTAAGGGGCATGGCATGTATAATCTTTTTTTTTCTGTTATCGTTTTATTTCTTTCTCTGTTGTCTTTTTTATTTTTTTCTAAATCGATGCAAATGTTCTAGAAATGATGAATATGCAACTATGTGATGATATTAAGAATTATGGATTGTATATGTAGAATGGAATGATATCTTAATGTTTTGTTTGTTAATTTTTTTTAATTAATAAAGAAAATTTTTTTAAAAAAGGTCTACAGTTATACAATCATCTTCAAGAATCAAGGCTATTGGGTTATAGTTCAATAGTATCAGGTATTTCCCTCTAGCTACCCCAATATACCAAAAACTGAAAAGGAGTATCTATATAAATCATAAGAATAACCTCCAGTATAACCGCTCAACTCTGTTTGAAATCTCTCAGCCACTGAAACTTTATTTTGTCTCATTTCTCTTCCCTCTTTGGTCAAGAAGGAATCTCATGATGCAGGGCCACTTTTATCCCCGGAAGTCCTGTTCCATATTGCCAGGGAGATTTACACTCCTGGGAGTCATGCCCTATGTAGGGCATGAGTTGGCCGAGTTGGCTTAGAGAGACAGGCCACACCTGAGCAACAAAAGAGGTTCTTTGGGGTGACTCTTGGCGTAATCATAGCAGTCTTAGCTTCTTTGCAGGAATAAGGTGAAGCCCCAAGATAGAGGGTCTGGTCCATCAACTTGGCAGTCCTCCAATGCCTGCA
Source organism: Tamandua tetradactyla (assembly GCF_023851605.1). Lineage (NCBI taxonomy): Eukaryota > Metazoa > Chordata > Mammalia > Pilosa > Myrmecophagidae > Tamandua > Tamandua tetradactyla. The sequence continues at coordinate 7,838,666 of NC_135335.1, forward strand.
AGAATATCATGTCTTTCCCAGGTGGAGAAGTTTAATATTTCCACCTTTTTTTCCCAGTTCTTCAAGGCGACTTTGCAAATATTTATCTCCCGCCCATATTACTCTAGGATGTATTGGGGTATCACACTAACCTGTACAGACCAACAAGATCTTACTTCCTATTCAAGTTTCCCTGTAATTATGGTGTTTAAATAAGCTGATCATAAAAGTTAAATTAGATATTGTGCTACCAAAAATATAAATTTTGCCCCAAATAACATCTTTTCCTTTGTTCCCACACAGAAGTTGAACTTTCAATTACAGTCAATATCATCCTTTACCCTTTAGTCTGATTTACGTTTGTCCTTTAAATCTGATTTACCTAAGTCCTTTAAGACGGAACAATTTTGGAGAAAGCTTCAGGGCCCACATAGCCAGAGGTCTTTGAAGAAGCCGGTAGAGAAAGCTACTAGCAGACACTGTCATGTGTCTTCCCAGCTAACAGATAGTATTTTAATTCAGGCCAGCAGTCCTTTCTCCCCTCAGCAACCCCAGGACATAAGAGGATAACTCCAAGGAGGGAGCTCAGAGCCACCGGTCTGCAGACATGCCTGGAGCAAAGCAGCTGGCTACACAGGCCCCCTTAGACCTCATATCTTGACACCCCATATCCCTCTGGTTATCACCACGTGTCTCTGCTCTCCTCTATGGCAAAACTTCTTGAAATCGTTCCCAACTGTGGGCACATTTCGCACCACTGTTCCTTGGCCCACCGCTCTTAATGAGGTCCCCCAATGGCCTGTATGTTACCCAATTCTGTCCTCATCTTACTTGCTCTCACTTGGCAGCATTCTACACAGCTCTTCACTTCTTCATTCAAGAAATACACTCTGGTTTTCCACTTTCTCTGTCAACCTTCTTTCTCCCTCAATATCCATTCCTTCCCAGGCTCCTCTGCCCCCTCCTCCTTTTTAACTCACCTTCTGAATGTCAGCATGCCCGTGGGCCTCAGTTTCCTCATTTGTAAATTTGTACTTTCTCTCCTGCATGATTATAGTGAGACTTACACAAGGTAATACATGTGTGGCTTAAAAAATATTCCTCCTTCCCAGTCCATTGATTATGATCAGGCTCTCTTGTTTCACTCTGGCAAGAAAATGATCCACCCTTTGCCCTCAGGTGGATCCAGTGTCCAGGGAACAACAGATTTAGGGTGGATGACAGTTTCCCACAAAGGCCAAATGCAATGACAATATGGATCTCTGGAAACTCGGATCTAAGAAAAGTCTTACTACCTCTGCTAGGGCCTTAGAAATCCCCTTTTTTAATTTGTTCAGCTTCTTAGCTTTTGAGAACTGAAGTGTGTATGTGAATGCCCATGGACACAGCTAGGCAGTTGGGGGTCCTGAGGCAAGGAGGGCAGGCATTGTCTGAGATTCTTCTAACAGGAAGGTCACAGCCTTAATCCTTTTAGGAAGTGAAGCTACACATTAATCAGCATGTGGCTGACATCACATCCACTCCAAGGAGCGCAGGGGGAGTCATTCATTCATTCATTCATTCAACAAGCGTTTATTAAGCAGTACTCGGCGTGTAAGCACTCTCCTAGGCACTGAGAAGACAGTAAGGAGCGAGACAACGAGATCTGGATTAACAGGCAGTTGCTGGCTAGTGTGAGAGGAAGTTCAGGGTACAGCCACCACGACATTGAGACCAGCCAGAGGCAGGGGAGGGTGGCTCGGGAACACCTTCCTGGAAGAAGTGACTTCTAAACTGACAGCCGAAAGGTGTTTGGAGTTTATCAGGTAGAGGGACAAGCAAGCCTGGAAGTTCAGAGATATGCCAGAGCTTGAGGAATCACAAAGCAGAGTTAGGCTGGAGTGTCAAGTGCAAGGGATTGAAATAAGGACCAAAGAGAGCCCAGATCTTATGGTGACTCATAAACTATGCTAAGGACCTGGGACTGTGTCTTGTAAAAGAAACACAGGGAGGCCTAAAGGGCTTTAAACAGGGGAGGACCCAGCAGGGAAAGAATCCCTCGGGTTCTCCCCTCCCAAATCACACAGGGCAGACAGCGTGGAGCACTGAGCTGGCGCCAGCACTAATTTCTACGTGGCAGAAAGTCGCTTCACCTCCCTAAACCTCTGCTGCTATAAAAAGCCAGGTTTGGCCTAGATGATCTTAGCCATCATTCTGGAGCTGTCACTAACCCTTTCTCCTCCTCTGTGACACTCCCAGCTCCCCCAGGCTCTCTCTTCCTTGCTAGCTCGCAACACATTGCAGGAAAATTTCCATTTCTGTTTCGTCTCTCTACCGGACTGGGAGCCTCAAGATGGCAGAATCGTATCTAAAGAACTTGTGTCCCCGCTGGGCAGGCCCCGGGACACAGCGTGCACACTGCTTTAGTGGTTACCAAACGCCTCCAACATGGCATTTGGCGAGACAGCGCCAGCAGAAGGGACATGATCTGCGATTCCACTGTTGAGAAGAGGAGCCTCGAGGAGGCCATCAAGCCGTGAACCCAGGCTCCGAAGCCAGCATTCGCGGTTCAAGCCCTGCTCTACAACAGTGATCCCCAGCTGTTTGGCAAGTCACTTAATTTCTCCTAAACTCTGTTTCCTCAATTATAAAATGGGGATCACACTACTTCATGGGATTGCTACGACGCCTACAGTGAGATGGACTGTAACGCCCAACAGTATAAGCACGCAATAAATATTATTATTTTAATCCTCAGGCCTGCGTCCTTTTTCCGCTCAGCAACTCAAGATATAAGAGGATTATAGGTGGGCTCAGAGCTTTCGATCCGCAGACGCGTCTGGAGCAAAGCAGCCGACTGCGCATGCCCCTGTGCGGCGGCCTGGCCCCGCGGGGGTGGGGGTGGGGGCGGAAGTCCACCCGCGCGTGCGTCCCACGTGCCGCGGGTAAATAAGCGAGCGCGCAGGCGCCCCAGGTCGGCGTCCATTGGCCGGCGCCCCGCCCCCGTCCCCACCCAGGAGCTCGGGTGAGCGGCTCTGGCCGCTTGGGCTGCGGGCATCCCTACCCGGTCGGTTGGTCTGCTCGTCTGTCGGTCCGAGCGTCGGGGCCTCCCGCTTCGCCCTCGCCATGGCGCCCTGGCTGCGGCTGCTGTCGCTGCTGGGGCTGCTCCCGGGCGCTGCCCTCGCTCCCTCCCAGCCCCGGGCCGCCGGCGCTCAGGCCTGGGAGCCGCCGGCCCCGGAGCTGCTGGGGCCCGCCCGCTTCGCCCTGGAGATGTACAACCGCGGCCGGGCTGCCGGGAGGCAGGCAGTGCTGGGGGCCGTGCGCGGGCGCGTTCGCCGGGTGAGGACGGCGCGGGGTGGGGGCCTCCCGGGTCCGGGTAGCTTGCGGGTGGCCTTGTCCGAGGGAAGGGGACTCTGGTCTAGAATTGGGGGTGGAGGGATTCTGAAGACATGAAAGGGAAAGGGGGCCTGGGGTGGGGCTGTGGACCCAGCAAAGGAAGGACTGAAGAGGGAATGGCTGTGCCCATCTCACCTGTCCCTCCATCCAGGAGGGCCAAGGGTCAGTGTACTCCCTGGAGGCGACCTTGGAAGAGACACCCTGCAAAGACCCCACGGTGTGCCAGCTCCCTCTGTCCAAGAAAACCTTGGTGAGTGATGGGGGTGCCTGTGCCCCTCTGCACCCGGCTGAGTCAGCCACATTTGGGATTGTGGAGTACGTCAAGAGAAAGGAATCTGACCCAGCCGCTACCTCTCCGGACAGATCTGGAAGTGTGGGTTCCCAGGTCCCCCTGGGGGCAGGAGCCCAAGATGCTCTGACAGGAAGGGTGTCTGGGCTCTGGCCTGCCCCACTGTCCAATGTGGGAGTGATTGCCTTGGGGCTGGCCTCCATCTGAGGAGCCTCCAGTTCCATCTTGTCCCCAGACCTTGCTCCCAACCCAGCCCGGAGACTGACTTCCTTCTCTCCTTGCAGCTCTGCAACTTCGAAATCCTGAATGAGCTAGGAAAACACATGCTGCTGAGGCGGGACTGTGGCCCAGTAGATACCAAGGTTACAGGTGCTGGGATAGCCCAAGGATGCTGGGATAGCCCAGATCAGGCCTCACTCAGAGTCCAGCCTTGATCTCTTCTCTGTTCTAATCCTATCCAGGCAGTAATGAAACTTTGAATTCAGTCCTTCCATTGTTGAGCAAGGATCCCCTGCCCCAGGTGAGGAGCCCATGTCTGTCGGAGGCTCTGGGTGCTGCCTCATTTCCCTTCGCCTCCCCTTAGCATGGAGTACGGCTCCCTGGGCAGTCTGAGAGGGACTCCTTCAAAAGACCCTTGTGTCTTTCCAGGACTTTTCTGTCAAGATGGCTTCGATCTTCAAGGATTTTATAATCACCTATAATCGGACATACGAGACGAAGGAGGGTGAGGACTCCAGCCTTGGGCGTAGCTTGTTCAGTCAGAATAGGGTCTTTCCCCTGAGTTGGCATCTTGGTTTTGGGAGAAGGGAGGAATATGAGAGGCAGTGTATCTTTCTAGGGACCCCTAAATCCCCAAGTCCTCAGACAGCCTTCCAGGACCAGGTGTCCACCCTGAGTACCTTGTCCTTCCTTCCAGCCGACCTTCTTGGCCAGAAACCATTCTGGGCAGAGTGGGATGGGGCAGAGGCCAAATTCTCTCTGCGGGAGAGTCCCTCCCGCTCCCGGGACCTACAGCCTTTCCCCCCAGCCTCCTGTCTGGTGATGCCCTTTGCAGCCCATTTCAGTTCCTGCTTTCATGCCTGAGAAGTCGCCGCCCCACTTTGACCCCAAAAGTTGACCACACCTTCCACTCCATCACTTGCAGCTCTGGTCCCCCACAGCACCTCAGGGGTCTGTCCTTCTTGAAAAGAGCTTCAGGCCTGCTCCAGAGCCCACACTCCCCAGGGAACCCCCTGCCTCTTAACCCCAATCGTGCCTCCTCTTATGATCTACCTGGTGCCCCTGTCCATCCTCTCATGCTCCTTGGTCCTCAGAAAGAGAGTGGCGCATGTCCGTCTTTGCCCATAACTTGATGCGAGCACAGAAGATCCAGGCGCTGGACCGTGGCACAGCTCAGTATGGGGTCACCAAGTTCAGTGACCTCACAGGTAGGGGTGGTGGCCACAGCCCTCCTGGTGCCTGCTCCCGAATCCCCTGGTCAGGGCTGGCTTAGAATATTCCTTCCCTCACCCCCTCTGCCCGCAGAGGAGGAGTTCCGCACCATCTACCTGAATCCCCTCCTAAAAGAGGGTCCTGGCAAGAGGATGCGCCAAGCCAAGTCTCCCAATGACCCTGCCCCATCTGACTGGGACTGGAGGGAAAAGGGGGCTGTCACCAGAGTCAAAAACCAGGTTGGACCCCCACTAAGAGGTGAGGGTGGGCCTTGAGTATTCTACTGGGGCTGGGGGAGGGACACAACCCTGATTGCCGGTCTCTTGCAGGGCATGTGTGGTTCCTGCTGGGCCTTCTCCGTCACAGGCAACGTGGAGGGCCAGTGGTTCCTGAACCGGGGGACCCTGCTCTCCCTCTCTGAGCAGGGTGAGCATCCTGCGCTGCCCCCTGTCCCCAGCCCAGCTCCTCCAGAGGGCTCCTCGGGACTGGTCTTCTGTCTCTCTAGAGCTCTTGGACTGTGATGACTTGGACAAGGCCTGCATGGGTGGCTTGCCCTCCAACGCCTACACAGCCATAAAGAATTTGGGTAAGCCCTGGTGGGATCAGGAGGGGAGGCAGGAGCCACTTCCCCCTTTGCAGGAAGGCGGCTTGATGGGGGAGGCACCCTCAACTGGGTTCAGGTCATAATGCAGATCCTTATTAGCTGAAGACCTTGGGCAAGTACAGCTCTTTCAGACCGTCATTTGCCTCATCTGTGAAGTGGATCTTGCCATGCCCACCTCACAGAATTCCCTTGGCTGGCAAGCAAGGAAGTATGTGTAAACTTCCCGCTGCATAGCAGGGGCTCGTGGTATTTTTGCTGCTTGGAGGTCTGTATTTTTAGAACATGGCGATACCAGGGAGCCAACGGATCTCACCCTCGAGGAGAGGTGTTGATCCAGACTGGCCATTTAGTTCTGCGGTGGGCTGCAGTGGCTGGGGGATGAAGGGCTGGGAAACTGAGGTGGCTGTATAGAGATTGGGCCAGGGGTCTGGCCTGGATTGGCAGCAGACTTTCAGAGCAGATAACAAGCAAACTCAGGTCAGGAGTCAGTGGGAATGCTGGGCGGATTCCTCCGCTAGGAGTCGGAAGCTGGGAGTTGAGTTCCATGTCTGCCACTGTTCTTGCTGGTTACTTCTCCCTGTGTTTCAGCTCCAGAATGAGGCTCTTCCTCAGAGGGGCAGTGAGAACATGGAACCGCATGGATAAGGGGCTTAGCACAGCACCCAGCTTGGAGGAGGCAAGCAGATGGTAAATGGGAGTCCAACTTTTCTCCTCCACCCCCCCCCCCTCTGCTCCCCAGGAGGGCTGGAGACAGAGGACGACTACAGCTACGAGGGCCATCTGAAGGTCTGTAGCTTCTCATCGGAGAAGGCCAAGGTCTACATCAACGACTCAGTGGAGCTGAGCAAGAATGAGCACAGTGAGTGGGGGCTGAGGCGAGGCAGGGCCCGGTGGTGCTGGGGTGCCCACTGATGCTGGCCCCTTCTCTTGTCTCAGAGCTGGCAGCCTGGCTGGCCAGGAAGGGCCCTATCTCCGTTGCCATCAACGCCTTCGGCATGCAGGTGAGGCCGTCGCCCCGCTGCCCCTGTTCCATCCCTCGCTGTCGCCCCGACTTCTCCACCTCTAGTTGGCGCTCTATTGCTTACTCTTCCCCCAGTTCTACCGCCATGGGATCGCCCGCCCACTCCGGCCCCTCTGCAGCCCTTGGTTCATCGACCATGCTGTGCTGCTTGTGGGCTATGGCAACCGTGAGTCCTGCCGGTCGTCTGTCTGTCCATCTATTCCAGGCCCCAGGCAAGGGTTGGACCATAGCATCTCGGGGTGGGGGTCGGGGGAAGGCTTGGGAACCCTGTCTTTACTCCTGCCTTGGCCTTGGGGCCAGGTGGGAGTCCTCCATTCCCTCTGTGGATGGAAAGCTGAGGCTGTGGGAGATGAAACTGTTACAGACCAGTAACCTGCTAGAGGAGAGGTAGGTGGGTGCCCTCTGCAGACCCTAGAGCTGTACCAGCTCTCTCTGTGAGGGTGGTAGGTGGGCTTGGTCTTGTTTTCTGCTCATTTCCTAGTACGTGGCAAATATTATAGTAAGCCCACAGGAGATATTTAAAGGGTGCAAAAGGCTTGGGCTCTTGCCTGGAGAATTGGGGGCCCTTGACCCCCTGCATTCTGTACCGCCCTCCCCCCCTCAGGCTCTGACATTCCCTTCTGGGCCATCAAGAACAGCTGGGGCACTGACTGGGGCGAAGAGGTGAGTGCTGCCCTGCTGGTCCTCGGCCCCCCAGCCCCTGGCCTGCCCTAGGGCCCTCACCACCACTCCCCTCTCCCCTTTGCCAGGGTTACTACTACTTGCATCGCGGGTCCGGGGCCTGTGGTGTGAACAGCATGGCCAGCTCGGCGGTGGTGGACTGAGGCGCCCGCCAGTGCAGGGCCTGGTGTTGACCAGAGTGGCTGCTTCCCCCAGCCTGACCTGCATGTCCAGGCCCCTCTGCAGGGGGCTCAGCTGGCTGAGGGACGGGCCCTGGGTTCCTCGGGCTGAGGGTGAGCAGAAGGCTCTGGGGAACAGGCCCTCCTTCCCTCCACCCACCCCCTCCTGCAGTCCCCCAACTGCACCTTTGTTGAATTGTGGTAGCTAGGAAGATCTTGGGGTGACGCATGACATATTGGCAGCCAAAGCAGGGGCAAGAACCCTGGGTTCGGGTAAGGAGCAGGCGGGGAGGAAATATTCTGATCTTAAACCCACCTCTGTCCTCAGCAAGCTCTGCCTTCCTGCCTCAGCTCTCCTCTGTCTAATACTATACATTTTCTGGTTCCTCTGGATGTGGGGACACTGTCCCCTTTCATGTCTAGAGAAACCACTGCAACCACCCATTTTTAACAGCAATAAAGAGGTGTCCTGGTCCCCAGTGTGGAGTGACTGCTGAGTCCCTTAGGACAGGGATGGTTGGTGGGGACCCCTGCAGAGTCAGCTGGTTCTACGCAGGAGCCCGAAGACTTAGTTTCTACCTGGGGAACCAAAAGGAGATGAGAAGCAGCCCAAGGATGGTGCTTTATTCAGAAATCCTTGGCTGGCCCACCTCCGTGGCCGTTGCTCTGAGAGATGGATAGGGTCAGCCACATGGGGCACTCTCTCTCCGTCTTACACAGAGCACCGTGTGTGGGTTGAGGTCAAAGGTCACTCTCCCCATAGAGGGCACTGGAGAAGGCCACGTAGTCCAGGGCCCCAGCTGGTGCCCCAGGCCCCTTGTAGGGCACCATACGGCGGATGCAGTACTCCGCCTGCTCAGTCGGGAGCTCCCGCCGCAGCTCCTCAGAGGTGATGTAGTTCTGGGGGGAAAAGGGGGCGGTCAGGCCCAGAGGTCCCCTTCCCTGCCCCCTGCCCACACTGCCCGAGGCACACCTTGTCTCCGGCTAGGATCCTGAAGGAGGCCACAACTTGCTCAGCCGTGTCAGTCTCAGCTGTCTCTCGGGTCATGAAATCAATGAAGGCCTGGAAGGTCACGACCCCGGCTGCGTTGGGGTCCACCATGGCCATGGTGCGTGCGAACTCCACCTCACCCTGCAGGGACAGAGGCCAAGCACCATGGCTGTGGGCGCCAAAGCCAGGAGGACTCCCGATGTCCCCTCCTGGGGGCTGCCCAGCCTGGGCTTGCACCACCCCAGTGACAAGGTGCTCCCTCCTCCAAGGACAAGTCAGCTCTGTTGTCAGGAAGCCCTTTGCACGAGGCTGAAACCTTCTTGCACGAGACAGCGTTCCCTACCGCTGGTCCTGGCTTTATTTTGGGGCTACACAGACCTCTCCCCAATAGTGCTGTTTCTGAGAGGAAAATGTAAGCCCAGACTTGGGAGTCATGTAGACCTGGGTTCAAATCCTAGCTGTGGGTTTTTGAGCAAATTCATTTATCTCGCTGAGTCCCTAGGTAGCCCCTGTGCAAAATGGAGTAATTCTGTCCAGCCCTGTTGGGTGTGATGAGGATTCGATGAGATCATGTTGGTGAGGTGGGAGGGCCCCAGAGAGAGTGCTGATGGGACTCCTGGGAGGGGGTCTGGGGACACTCACCAGGTCGTAGCCCATGGAGATGAGGCAAGCCCGGAAGTCGTCAGGTTCCATCATGCCATTCCGCTTCTGTTGGTAGTGAGTGGCTGTCAGGCGCCCCCAGGTCCCCATGTCCACTCTCCGCCCCACCCCACCCCCAGGCCTGGGGCCCTGCTGACCCGGTCAAAGTGGTTGAAGGATGCCCGGAACTCATTGAGCTGCTCCTGGCTCAGGCCCTTGGCGTCTCGGGTCAGAACCTGGTTCTCCACCTCGTTGATGGTGCGCGCGATGGAGGTGAGCAGCTGCTCCCAGCCCACACGGATGTGCTGGGGGAGAGCAGGAGGTGTCAGTCAACAGGTGGCTAGAGCCTGGCTACCCACTCCAGCTCTACTCCCAAGCCACTAGGTGACCCTAGGCAGGTCTTGCCCCTTGCTGGTCCTCTAACCCCATCTGGCATCTGGACCCTGGAGGTTCCACTGAGTGACTCCCAGCAGCCCTTCCTGCCATCAACTTGATGATGATGATTGAAGTGTCTGTCAACCGGCCATGGTGAATTCTGGCCTGACTTTAGATGGCTGGGTGACCCTGGGCAGGTCACTTTTCCTCTCTGGGTCTCAGTGTCTTCCTGGGAAACTGACTGTGTCGCTGGGACCGCTCTAGGCATCCCCGGCCAGTGCCGCGTCCCCTCCCCCCAAGTGGGAGCGCCTCCCACCTCCATGCTGTAGACCGTGTGCTTGTTGTCGAACACCAGGCTCTCCTGCAGCAGCTGGTGGTCGCCCTCCAGCCGGTCCACGTTGCTCTTGTAGTTGATGATGTTTTGCTCCTGCTGCCGCAGCCCGGCCATCTGCTCCTCCAGAGAGCCCGCCAGTCCCGCGGCCAGCCGCCCCACTTCCTGCAGGGGTGCCCCGGGGACAGTGGGTGCCTTGCGGCCTGGGGCTCAGGGGGCCCTACGTGCCAGCCTTGCCACCAGGTGCCTCCCCTCCTACACTGGTACCCAGCAGGATGAGGGCTTCCAACTCCCATGGCCCAAGCCGGGCCCCCCTGCCCCAGCCTGGCCCAGCAGCTGGAGCCCTTACCTCTATCTTCCCCTGGATCCAGGGCCCGATGGCGTTGGCCTGGGCTGCGAACTGTCGCCGGAGCCTCTCATTCATCTGCTGCCGGGCCAGCTCCTCCTGCAGCGTCTGGTCACGGCTGGGCACCAGCTTTCGGACCTGGGAAGGAGGGGGGGGTGGTCATGTCGGGGGCAGCTCTGGGGTTTGGGAGGTGGCTTAGAGAAGTGATGGGCTCTGCCTCTGAGCCAAACTGGGTCGTATAACTGGGAAAATCACTCAACCACTCTGGGCTAAAGTTTCCTTCTCTGTGACGTTATTTGTCACAGTGACATTATTTTACCCAGTGACATCATTTATAACAGGTGGTTCTATAAAGTCGAATTATAAAGATTTAATTCAACTTCACGTCAGTCCTGGCAGGAAAACGCTGCTGTTCTGGCCATTGTATAGATGAGGCCACAGCAGGTAGAGTGACTTATTCAAAGCCACGAAGCCACGTTGAACCGTTGCCAGACCCCAGATCCACCAAGGCCACAGGGAGCTGAGAAAGGGCAGAAAAAGGCCGGCGGTGGCACTGACCATGTCCCACTTGCTGTTGATGTCCTGCGGGCTGAGGCTGATGTAGGGGTTGGCGGAGCTGGGCCGCAGCCCGTACGTCTGGCAGATCTTCTGGATCTCGCCCTGGATGCCCAGGATGGCACCTCGCTCTCGGTCAGCCTCGGGCAATGTTGCCTTGAACTGCTCGTGTGCTGTCATCAGGCTCTACGGGTGGCAGGCAGGAAGCAGCAGGCCACAGAAAGAGGGCAGCTCCAGGACTTCCGGCTGGGTCCCAGGTGGGGCTGGCCAGAGCACCCAGGCCTCCCGCCACCCAGCCCAGGACTTGGGACCTAGGATTGTCTTCCCTTTTCCATTCCCCAGGAGCTGCAGAGGATTGGCTGTCGGGGATTTTAGTCTAGCTTCATGGTCCAAGCCCCAGGAAGGAGATGGGGAGTCAGAGTCCGGGGTGGGGGGTGGGGGGATGGGGGGTGCAGGCCCGGGCGCACCTGGGTCTCCTCCACTGAGTGCACCAGCCACACGTCCTGCAGGTCCTCCACGGCGCCGTCCAGCCAGTTGTTGAAGGGCGCTGCCCGCCGCGCAAACTCCAGCTGCAGTTGGTCGATGGTCTCCAGGAGCTTCTCCATCCTCTAGGGGCGGTAGGGATGGGGGATGGGGGGGTGGGGGTGGTGGGGTCAGCCGTCTGCCCGGCCTCACCCGCCCCCCCCCGCCCCCCCCCCCGCCGTAGCTCTCTGGCCCCCAGCCCCACCTCCAGCGCGTCCCGCCTCTTCTGGGTGAGCGTGCCCAGGTTGTCCCATTGGTCGCAGATGGCCTGGCAGCGGCTGTTCACCGACGCCGCGTCGTGGTAGTCCAGCTCACTGGAGGCGGGAAAGTGGGGATCGAACTGCGGGGCCAGACCCGCGCCCAGATTTCCTCTCGGGGTTAGAAACCCACGCCCCAGGTGGTGGCGGAGGCGCGAGGAAGGCCTAGGACGGGGAGGGGCCTGGCGTTTGGGTGCCAGGCTTCTCCGAAGGGGGCGGGTTTACAGGGGAAAGCGGGGCGTCCGAGGCCGATGGGCAAGGTTTAGGGGTAGCAGCCGGGCGGGTTGCCGAGGGGAGCGGCCAGGATCGGGAACGGGCTAAGGGGTCCGCCGGTAGGGGGCGCGTCTACGGGCGGGGCGAGCGGGAAGAACGAGGTTGTGAAAGGAGGGCGAAGGGGAGCAAAGGGGGTCGGGGTGGGGGCCTGGGGCCTGGAGCCGAGGGGCGGAGCCGGGGAGGGGCGGGCCCTCGGAGAGGGGGCGGGGCAGACCTCGGGCCCCGCCTACTTGAGCTCCTGGGCGAGCGCGGCGATGTGCTCCACTCGGTCCTGGTGCGCGGCCAGGTCGCTCTCGAAGGCCTCGTGGCGCCGCAGCAAGGCCCGCACCTCCTGCAGCGAGGCCGACTCGTAGTCGCGCTGACTCAGCTGATCCTCCTTCCCTGAGCGGAGAGACCCAGCTCTGGTCACCCCAGCTCTGTGACCACCGCGAGCCCTCACCTGTGAAATGCAGGTGATCACCCTGCCCGGCCTACCCTAGGGGGTTTGAAACCCAGCGTGAGAAAGTTAAGTGAAGCTCCTGTCCCCGGGGCATGACCCCCTAATAGACGTCACTGCACCGTCCTGGGCGGTTATGGAATGATCTGATGGCGGGCGGCCTCTCTGCCCCTCTGTAAGCGTCACAAGCCTCTGACACAGCGCCTGGCATGTTGCAGACCCTCCATGAATCGTCACTGGATGAATGAGTAATGAGTAGGACAAGTGCTTTATCATAATCATCATAATTATGTACAATCATAAGCATAAGAGCAGCCACTGACGATTTATTGATTGCTTTGCATTTTGCAGAGGAGATAACTGAGGTTGAGAGAGATTAGGAGACTTTCCTAGGTCACAGGGAGTGGCCCTAAAGTTAAGTACTTCTGATTATATCAACCCAGTGTTACCCATTATGCCTATAATCTTTTATCAGTGTTTTATTATTTTTAGAGAAGACTCATTAATTTATCAGATTGAAATCCCTGGCACAGTCCAACAAGAATGCTTGATATACAGAGTGAAGATTTATTTGTGCAATATTTCAGCATTAATATACTTTGAGTGTTAAGTTAGAATTGAGGCTCATTACTTTTGGAACCTACTACACATACAAATACAATGCCACAGGACAAATTAAACTATTAGAACTATGGAAGGTTAGCATCCAGGAGGGAATTCAGGCGCCTGAATTTATAATTGAAGAAATGGTGGCCCAGAGAGGGTCAGTGACTTGTCCAAGGTTACACAGCAAGCCAGGGTGAGCAACTGAGGCTAAAAATCTGGTCTCCAGCATCCCTGCAGAGCACCTACCTCTATCCTCTTCATGTTGCCACGACACCCTCTTCCAGTCCCCACCCCAGGACAGATCTGAGCCCCATGACGTGTCCCTACCCCGGGTCCAGGTTTCATGCAGGGAAGCCTTCTGCTGAAACTTCTCAGCCAGGTGCTGGAGCCGCTGCAGGCGCCGGATCTCCGACAGTAGCCAGTCCTCGTAGCCCTTCTCCACCTGCTCCAGGCCCTGCCATGCGTTGGCGATGTCCTGCGGGGCAGGCAGAGGTGACTTCCGTCACGGTTCACCCATTGCACAGATGGGGACACAGAGCCCAAGATCACCCAAGGACCCCTCCTTGGTGATCTGGGTGGCGGGTAGAATGGGGGCCACACCCAGGAGCACCGGGCTGTCTCACCGAGACCAGCTTGCCCTCAGAAGGCATGAAGGCGGGCCGGTGGCTCAGCCGCAGCTTGGTCTGCAGCGTGTTGAAGTTGATCTCCAGCTGGCACTTCTCCTGCACGCGGGGAGGCTTGTGCAGGCGCCGGTAGTCCCGGAAGTCCTCCAGCTTGCGCTGCATGGCACTCATGCTGGGCTCGCCCACCCGGTTCTCCAGCCATGGTATGGTACGGCGGATCCACTCCAGCAGCTGCCGGGGCCGGGCAGGGGCAGGGGCAGGGGCAGGGCAGAGAGCTCTGAGGCAGGCTGCTTCCCCGGCCACCCCTCTCCACCCACACCTGGGCTTCGGCTTCAAGTGGGGTGCATCTGACTTTTACAATTATGGAGGACAGAAGAGGGGGTCCCCCCCTAATCACAGAGGGAGAAGAATAGTTCATGTCTGAGTCCAGGGCCAGTGTAGGTTGGCTTAGATCAAAGAGCGATGTGACTATAAATATGAGTGAATGGATGGTTAAATGAATGAATCAGTGAATGACCAGCAAGTTTGCAAGGACAGAAGAGCAAGAGTTGGGTGGGGCCAGGCAAAAGGAGGCTGCGGGGAGGGGGGAGACTCTGCAGGTCTGGGACTGGGGGGGAAGCACTGGGTGGGGAGTCCTCTCTGGCTCCAGCCTCACCTCACTGGCAAGTTTTTCATACTCCTCCATCAGCTTCTCGTTCTCCTGGTTCACGGCCAGCACCTTGCAGATCCTGTTGGCGGCTGTCTCTGCCTGTGGTGGGGGGTGGGCAGAGGTAGGCATTAAAACAAGCTGTCCCAGCCAGCCCCCAGCCAGCCCCCAGCCAGCCCCCAGCCAGCCTCCATCTGTGAAGCCCTTAAAGCCTGGGTCCGTACAGATAGGGGAAGGGATGGGGAGGGCGCGGGGATACCTCTGAGAGTAGGGAGGGAGCTTCGCAGCCAGAGAGGCCTGTGTACCGGAGCACATGCAGTTGTGACAATGGCCCTTACAACCACCCGGAGCCGGAGCTGGGAGGCAGGAGCCCAGAGCTCCAAATACTGGGAAGCTACTGCCATGGGATACCACAAGTCCACAAGCTCAGCCCCGACTGTGGCCCCCAGGCCGCCCTTACCTGCTCAGCCCCGGCGAAGGCGTGGTAGAAGCAGGAGACGTACGTCATGATGGCCTTCTCGTCCGGCTTGGGGGTGTTCACGATGTCTGGGGAAGGACAGCAAGATGTCTACTGGCCAAAGCCCCCACCCAGGCAGAGCTCTCCCTCGGCCACCCGAAACCCAGCAGCTTCCTCTTCCTTGAAGCTTTCTCTGATCTCCCCAGGGCCCAGGAATCAGCCGCCACCCAACCCGCTGTGAGGCCAGGAAAGCACGAGGACCTGGGTGAGGACTGGAGGCACCAGTCCACACTGCCTAGCACTTCTGGTCATCCCATAACTCCATCTGTCTGTCTGTCTTTTCCCCAAATCTATGAGCTCCTCAGGGGGCCAGAACATCTTCTCACTCAGCACTGCCCACAGATCCAGGATGCCAGGCTCAGAAAATGTTTGCTGCTTCAGTTGACTTAAACACCTGGCTGGGTCACAGAACCAGCCCCAGGCCCTGCTCTGGAGGGAGTCCCTGTCTGTGGGGCCCTCGGGGCTCACAAGTAACCCAGGTGACTGGGGCATGAGGCAGAGGGTGGAGCCATCACCCAAGGGGAGAGGCAGGACAAGCAGCAGAAGCCAGGTCCATTGGGGAGAAAGGGGCAGGGGCCTTTAGCAGGAAGATCTGGACCAGAGAATGTGTGTGTGTGTGTGTGTTTGTGTGTGTGTGTGTGTGTCTTGCATTGGTGGGGGGTGGGAGGGAGGGGGGACAGGGAGCAAAGGATTCTGGGAGGAGTCTGAAGCAAGGGCCCAGCACTCACCTTCCGCATCCAGCATCTTGGGGATGTCCAGGTATTTCTCCGCCACCTCGAAGGCAGTGTTCAGGTTACCGATGGGGTCATCCTAGATGAGTGTGTGACAGGGGTCGGGGGGGGAGTGAAAGGTCAGCTGAGGGCAGAGGCTGCGGAATTGGGGCGGGGGGTGGCAGAGGCCCACCTTGCGCAGCTTGGCGTAGTCGATGAGGTCGGGGCGGTGTCGGTGGATGAGAGCGCAGAGGGCCAGGCCATCCTTCCAGCTGGACGCAGAGGAGGAGCGGGGAGCAGGGGGTCAGGCCCGGGCTCGAGCGGAGGCCCTGCCCCTCCCTTGCCCCAGAAGCAACCCCCCACCCCATAGGACAGCCTCGTCTACAAAATGGGGGGGGGGGGATGCTCATCACTGCCTCCCTGCCCTTCAGATCACATTCTTCCCAGTCTCTATCCCTCCATGGCTCCCCATTACTCCTTGAGTCAAGTACGAACGCCTTAGGCTCGCACTGGAGGGCCTTCATGCGCCCTTCACACTTTAGCCACCTCCTCCCAGCCCATCACAATTCCTTCGCACACGCTTTGCTCACGCCAGACCAATTGCTGGTATTTTTTTTTTTAATATATTTTTCCTTACGAAAACAAATAATACACTTAGAACCACCAAAAATGGATATCTTAGTTGGCTTCACCATAGGCTATATTTAAATAAACTTTCCAGATAATCCTTGTAAAACCTGTGCTTGTGCAGTAAGTTTCATAAACCAATTTAAAATTGAGACGACCAGAACAACATCTACAAATTCAGATAGCAAAGTTCTTAAATTCTAAATATTAAACACTGACCTAGATACCATGTGATCCAATTGCTGATAGTTTTTGGCCTCTAGGACTTTGCACGTGAGGTTCCCTCTGGCTGAAATGCCCTTCCAAGGCACGGGTAAGACACACTCACCTCCAGAAACCCTTCCCAAACCTCCCAGGTTCCATTCCACTGGGACCTCTCGCTCCCCTGTGGCACGTGACAGGGGCCGGCTTCGTGTCCCTCAGTGACCAGGGAGGGCCTCAAAGGTGGGGCACTGCGTGGGGGGCCTCTCCGGGCCCAGCACCCAGCGGGGGCCCGGGGACGTGTGCCAAGCGGTGGACACACCTGGTGTGGAAGTTTTGCACGTTGACGTTG
This sequence comes from Tamandua tetradactyla, assembly GCF_023851605.1. Classification (NCBI taxonomy): domain Eukaryota; kingdom Metazoa; phylum Chordata; class Mammalia; order Pilosa; family Myrmecophagidae; genus Tamandua; species Tamandua tetradactyla. Next base: position 7,855,211 of record NC_135335.1, read on the forward strand.
CGATACGGGGCTGTCTTCCGCTGGCACCACAGCAGCAAGCCTTCCTTGGCCGAGGTTTCTGGGTGGGAGGGGTGGGAGGATGAGATGGGGTGGGGTGGGGTGGGGGTGCAGCCCCAGGCCAGCCAACCTCGCCTTGTCTCCCTCCCCGCCTCCGCTCACCCTCCACGGAGATGTCCTGGATGGCAAAGCGGAGAATGATGGTCCAGATCATACCCAGTGTCATCTTCAGGTTCCCGTCGACGATCTCTAGGGGTGGGGTAGGGGGTGGCACGCTGGGGTCCACCCGTCATTGAAGTCCCCTGTACCACCCACCCTCAGCTCACCCTTCCCTGGCCCTGCCTTCTGGCCCCCACGCTCCATTCCAGGCCCTGACACCTGGCAGGTGCTCAATGAGCACCTACTGTTATTGAAAAACCATTCACTGCACTCCCACTGGGGGCCCTGTCAACTTGGATCCGTTTGTTTCTTCCTGAGAGGCAGGGACAACGGTCTTCGTCGTAGACATGAGGCTGCCCAGAGGTGACCTACCTCAGGATTTGGCCCCCTGTCCCCCCTTCCCCCCCACCCAGGTCCCCTCCTGCCATCTCACCCTCAGCCCCGATGGACACCAGCTTCACCCCCTTGCTGGCGATGAAATCCAAAGCCTTGTTGACGTTGGCGATTTTGTGGAAGCGCATCTTGCCTTTGTCTGGCCGGGGCAGCCTCTCTCCTGAGGGTCAGAGGAGAGGTCAAGGATCAAAGGTCACAGGAGGCGGCTGAGGACAAACTGCCCCCTTTGCCCACCGGCGTCCCCTCCAGCACTCTGCTGCCACTGTTCCCCCCGGCTCTCTGGGGTCCCCGTGCACTGACCGGCACCCCTCACCTGAAATGACCTCCAGGAGCAGCATGAGCTTGAGGCCGTTGCGGAAATCGTCCTCGATGTTCTCGATCTGGGTGCCCGCCTTGCGCAGGTGTGAGTTGCACCAGGCAGTGAAGGTCTGGGGGGCAGAGGGCCACGCTCAGACCCCAGGGCTGGGCCCCGGGAGTGTGGGGCACAGTCCTGGCATCTCGGTCAGGGGAGGTCTCAGAGCCAGAGGCCCTGGATTCAAGTCCCAGCTCAGCTGCTGACATGCTGTGCATCCTGGTTCAATCCCTTTCCCTCTCTGAGCCTTAGTTCTTCTGGTAGGGCAGCAATGGGGCCCCGGGCCCACAGAGGCCCCAGTTTGAACTTGGGGCAACCCACCTGGACAGCACCCCAGCCTTGGCTGATCCCAAGCACTAGAGGAGAATTTAGAAAAATTTCAAAGCAGACACTCCAATGGGGCCCCGTGAGGCACAGGTGATACTGCCTTTCTAAAATTAGACAAAAATCTGGATTGAAGCATGTCTGGCTCTGAGGGCTCGGCCCGAGGGACTGGGCACCTGTGCTGGTTTTATCTCCTGGACTGCTATGAATCGGTCTCCAAGCAGATTCTGGGGGTGCGAGTGCTTTGCAGGCTGTGCAGTATTGGCAAAGAGCTCAGGCCCAGCCCACCACAGTTTCCGGAGCTGCCCTCCCTCCCAGCCTCCACCTGGGGTGGGAATGGGGGTATACGGCGGTGCGTCTGTTGGACTTGGGGTTGGCCTGGGGTCTGTGTGTCCAGGTTTCCACTGACCTCCAAAGCCTTCTGGGTTTGAATCTGCCACTGGCTGCAGAGCCCTTGGTGGTCAAGTCCGAGGTGCCAGTCCCAGCTGGGTTCTCACTCTCTGTGACCTGGAGCCAGGCCCTTGCCCCTTTTGGGGCTCCCTTTCCCCACTTGTCCTATTAAGGGGTCAGACTCCATGGTGTCTCAGGTCCTCTGACCTGGCAGCATTCCAGAACTCATAGCAACACCCCACCGCTCGGTGGATACTTCTGGGAGGTGACCCTGGGGGTCCTTTGAAATCCTTTCCCTCAGCCAGCTTCCCTGCCTCGGCCCAGCTTTCCAGATGCCCTGGGAGCTGAAGGTGGAAGACAATGCTCCAAGGCCTTGAAGGGTTGTCATTAGCAAGGTAAGAGAGTGAGCTTCCCGTCACCAGGTGTGTGCAAGTGGGTGCTAGGAACTCCTTGATGGGATCCAAGCACAGGAGAGGGCGGGTGGATACTCGGCAGTCCCTTCCAACTCCTGAATCTGAGATGCTTTTGTCTGGGGGTGGGGGGCCAGGGGACTCCGTGGAGACTCCCAGGGCAGCATAGGGCTCCGCAAGCTGGAGGAGGGGGCGCTAATTCATTCTACCAGTGCGATGCCTCCTAAGTGGCTTCTGCCCCAAAGGAGCTCACAGTCAACCGGAGTCCTGTGGGTCTGAGGACAGCTCTGAGGGACATGCCAGGAAGGCTAGGGCAGGGGTCTTCCAAATCAGATGGGGCCTCTTGTAGAAGGCAGATATTGGATCAGGGCTGGGACGTGAGAGCTGGAGCCCCTCGGGCGGTTCTGGAAGGGCAGGCAAGGGCATCGGAGGCGGGGGCAGGCGCAGGGGCGGCAGCTGGGAGGTGGGAACTAGCTGCCGTGTTTGTGGGCCTGCACGTCTCCTGGAGCTACTGGAATGGAGCTAGGGGTGCCCACGTGGTGAGAGGCAGGCCGGAGGGGCAGCAGGAGCCAGGTCATGCATGGCCTTGGGTGCTAAGACAGGGAGTTTGAATTTGATCCTGAGGGCAACAGGGAGTCAGAGAAGCTTTCGGGGAGAGGAGAGAGGTGGGCAGAGCTGTTTTAGAGAGCTCGCTCTGGTTACAGAGTGGGGCTGGATGGCTTGGAGAGCAAAAGGGAGAGATGAGGAGGCAGTGGCGGGGACCAGGGCGAGAGAGGAAGGGGGTCAGCAAGGGGGGGACGAGTCAGCACCAAGTGCAAGAGACAGAAACATTAGAAACCTTCCCTGCTGGAATGTAAACTCCCTGGAGCGGGAGGAGGGGGTGCGCTCCAAGACTTGTGTGTTTCCTCTGGATGGAGTCACAGGGGAGGAGCAGGGACGAGGGCAGGGCTGAGACCAAACACAGGGATATTTATTACATTGTGACACTAAAGAACCTGAATATGCAACCACAGTGGACGTTGATTGATTTCTGGAGTACCCAAGGCTGCGCAGCGGCTGAATGAATAGATGAGGTAGAAGTGGCTGTACATTGGGTTATAAGGATGTTCCTGATGTTTTGTTAAGTGGCAAAGGCAAGTTACAGACTCCTACGTATCGCATGAGGGGCAAGCGAGCCTGGTCTGGGAGAGGCGTGGGCGGGTGGGGGTGCAGGTGGAGTCGTGGCAAAGCAGGTGGCAGCAACAAGTGCCAAGGGCAGGGATGACATCACGGGGAGATTGCCGAGCCCGGGGACGGCAGCCCAGGGATCCACAGCCATGCTTGGACACAGGTGCAGGAGAAGTCGGGGGGAGGCCTGTCACCAGGGGTGCCCCAACTGACTCAGCTGAGCCTTCTGTCCCTGGGGGGTCATCACATGTCATCTAACCCAGAGGAACTACCGTGATTCTAAATTCTGGGGTTCTCAGGGTCTGCAAATTCCACCGAGCGCCCCTGTCACCTGCCCTTTCCAGGGGTCATACATTATGGGCAAATGCAAAGCAGGGTCCGATGACCACATGGGGCCTCCCTTGCTCCTGGTCTGCCACCCCACTGCACTCTCCTCGCATCGGCCTGGATTACTGTGTCTTTGGGGGACTCAGGGGGTCCTGCCTCCTATGCTTGGGAGAGCCTTGGGGTGAAAAGAGCTCATGGAGGAGGGAGGGGTCCCGCGGGCTTGACAAGGCTGCGCTTGGCCAGCAGCTGCCCCTGTGCCCTCTCCAGCTTCCCCAAGGTGCTGTTTCAGCACAAAGTGCCCATCTGGCTGGGGAGTCAAGTTACTGCGTAAGGGGACCCAGGGCTCCCCTCCTCCCTAACCTTGTGGCCTTTTCAAAAGTCTCAGGGGCCCGGGAGTCTAGGGGGGAGGGGGAGCTTGGGGAAGAGGTGGGGTAGGGCAAGGGGTAAAGTTCCTCAGGTTGAGGGATCCTGTTTTCTGACGGTATACGATTTGGGGCCTGGCTCTGCCTCTCTCTGGACCTCAGTTTCCTCATCTGACAAGTGGGGTAGGGTGACCAGGGACCCCCTGTGGAAGAAAGTACAGGGGAAAGGATGGGGTGGGGCCTGAGATGGGTCCCCCATCCACCCACCCCCTGTTCCAAGTCTAGTAGTTACCTGGCCACAAGCCATCAGGGTGGGGCCTGGGTATATTTAATTAGGGAATGGCGGGTGTGGGGGGACTATTATTTCCCAGCCCCCAAAACTTGGATCTCTGGAGCTTTTGTCAACCATATTCCGCCCCCACCTCACCCCCAGCAGGATTGCGGCGGTGGGCCCAGGGGAATGAACCCTAGAGGCTCTCCTTGTCACCCTAACCCCCCTCAGGAGAGTTCCTAGCCCTCTCTGCCAGCCCTGCGGGACCACCGAGGCAGAGCGCGCACTCTCTGTTAAGGTCTGGGACCTCTGACCCACTGGGCCTCAGTGTTGCCGTCGGGAAATGGGCGAGCACTCACTTTCCTCTGCTGCTTCTCCCAGGCCGGGTCCAGCAGCAGGTCACGGTCCCAATCCTCCTCCTGCTCCATGTACTCGCCGCCCCCGCCGCCGGCGAAGGGCCCCTCCCCGGCCCTTAGGCCCTCGGGCTTCATAACCATCATCATCTCGCTCGGGCTCCAGGCTCCGCTCTGCTCGGCGCGCTCCGCGAAGCGCGGGCCGCGTTAAGTAGGGTCCGGCCCAGCCCCGGATCGGATTCGCGCTAATTATGGGGGAGGAGGGAGGGGCCGGGAGGGGGCGAGGGCGCGAGGGCAGGAGCCAGGCGAGAGATTGCCCCGGGGCCAGGGAACTTTGAAATTGGGGTGCGCTGGGGTGGATCCGGTGACGGAGATCCGGGGTTCGCGTCCCGGCTCCGCCGCTCGGGCGCTGTGTGACCTTGGGAAAGTCGCGGGCCCTCTCTGAATCTAAGTTTCCTCATCTGTAAATGGAGATGACAGTAATAGCAGTGGCTGCAGACCGCTCTGGAGGCTGCCCCTTGGGCCTCCTCCTTACCCTCTTCCAGCGCCCCGGGGCTGGGAAACGAGGAGCCCTTTCCCCATTTCACGATCAGAAACACGGAGGCCGAGTTGGAGACACTCGAGCATGGGGAGGGGCTCGGAGCCAGCTGGATTGGGCCGAGGTGGGGCTATTAATATCGGGGAGGCTGGGGGGTCAGGGGGAATGTGCTGAGCCGGGAAACCCCGACGCCACCGAGGCTGCAATTCAATCCTTCAGGCGCCGCAGCCCGCCAGCCCGCAGGGGCGGAGCTTCTGAGGAGGGGCGGGGATTCGGCAGGAGGGGCGGAGCTCCCGCGCTGGGCGGAGACAGAGTGTAACGGTCTGACCCGGGCTATAGCGCCTCGGGATTCCAAGTCCCGCCTCAGCTCATTCCGCCGTCCAATCACATCTCCGCATCTGCCGGCGGCTCCCTTCGAGTCTAAGCGCTTTCCGCACCTCTTCAGGGCTTCTATTGGTCTTGGCGGACGTCCGTCTGCCGCTATCCCCGCCCCAATACGGAAGCGGTCGGGTACTCGGAAGCGATAGCGGGTGGGTCCAGGCCATGGGGCCGCCCTGGGCGGCGCGGAGCGCAGAGTGGGCGCCCGCGCGGCTGCCTCTTGTATTCATGGCGCTGTGGGCCGCGGCCGTGGGCCTGGAACTGGCCTACGTGCTGGTGCTGGGTCCCGGGCCGCCCCCGTTGGGACCCCTGGCCCGGACCTTGCAGCTCGCGCTGGCCGCCTTCCAGCTGCTCAATCTCCTGGGCAACGTGGGGCTCTTCCTGCGCGCGGATCCCAGCATCCGGGGCGTGATGCTGGCCGGCCGCGGTGTGGGCCAGGGCTGGGCGTGAGTGGGGCGCGGGATCCGGCCGGGGAGAAGCGGGAGCTTTGGCCAGGGGGTGGGGCTCCAGAACCTGATATGTTAGAACCCCATTAGGATCTGGGACGTTAGAGCAAGAAAACTCTTTTAGAACCTGAATGTTAGAACCAGGAATATCATTCATGGACTCACAGATGTTTGTTGAGCATGTACTATATTTGTATGCTCAATAAATATAATAAAATAGATTCATGCTCTGTTGGAGCTGATTTCAGCTGGGGGAAGGGCAGACAATTACCTCTAGGCATAATGAAAAAGGAATGTATATAGAGAGTATTAGAAGGTGGTAAATGCAATGGAAGCAGAAAGACCAGAGTAATGGGGTGCAAGTTACAATTTTAAATAGGGTGGCCTTCATGGAGAAGGTGGCATTTCAGCAAAGACGTAAAGGAGGTAGGAGTTAGCCATGTGAGAATCTGGGGGAGGGGGAGTGTTCCAGGCAGAGGGAACAGACAGTGCAAAGGGTCTGAGGCAGCTGTTTGTCTGGCATGTAACAGGAACAGCAAGAGGGCCAGTGTGGTTAGAGTGGTGTGAGGAAGGGGGAGAGAGAGACTGAGATGTAAGGTGTGGGGTCAGATCGGGTCGGACTTCGTAGGACACTGAAGGCTTTGCTTTCTAATGGGAATGAAATAGAGAGGCAGTTTTGAGCAGACTTGGGACATGCTTCGGTTTTACATGGATCAGTCTGGTTGCTGGGATGAGACTGGACCAGGAGGGCACAAAGGGAAATCTGGGAGATCAGTCAAGAGGCGATTGCAATAATCTGGAGGAGAGGTGGCGGTGACTGGAACCAGGGTGGGGACAGTGGAGGAAGTGAGAGGTTTCCTCCTGGATGTTACAGGCCATAGAAAGACCTTAGGACAGTGGTGTTAGATATGGAAGGGACTTCAGACTTGCGGTACCAGAGCTGGAAGGGGCCTGGCAAGAGGCACATTCCACCTGAGGCTTAGCTGGCCCTGGGCATGCTGCCGGGCACCCGGAGCGGCGAGGGGACAGCTCACCCCGTGGTTCCTTCCCTGCAGTTACTGCTTCCAGTGCCAGAGCCAGGTGCCACCGCGCAGTGGGCACTGTGCTGCCTGCCGCATCTGCATCCTGAGGCGGGACCACCACTGCCGTCTGCTGGGCCGCTGTGTGGGCTTCCGCAACTACCGGCCATTCCTGTGCCTGCTGCTCCACGCCGCGGGCGTCCTGCTCCACGTCTCGGTGCTGCTGGGGCCTGCCCTCTCAGCCCTGCTGCGAGCCCACGCCCCCCTCCACGCCACTGCCCTCCTCCTGCTACCCTGGCTCATGCTGCTCACAGGTGGGGAACTGGGGGGTTGGGGGGTTGCTCTGTGGGGGTGCACAGGTGTTGGGAGCCCTGGGATCAGCTGGGGAGGAAAGCACATTCTGGTGGGACATGGGATTTGGGGCTGGTTTTCCGGGAAGTCTTCTGGGGTCCCAGTCTCAGTGTCATCTGGAGGGGGGTGAGGGCAGCCTGGTGATAAAAGATGGTGTCTCAACACGTGGGCTGAGTTCTGCCTGGGAGAACCAGGAAGGCAGAGCAGGAAAGATTGGGAGGGGTGTGGTGTGGAAATCCTAAGTGGGGGAAGCATTCGGAGGCTGGGCAGGGAGGAGTAAGGGGAATTTGATGGGACTTGGGGGAATTATGGCTTAGGAAGGTGGTTAGCACTGGAGGGTAGAGGGCCTTGAATGCTGTGAGGGTGGCCCCTATTTGACTGGGCAGTAGGGAGCCAGTGAAGGTTACAGACAGGGACAGGTCCAGGCATTAGAAGTTGTGGTGAAAATGCAGTGGGAGGGGAAGACTTGCATCGGGGGCAGGTTGTGAGGCTGTGGCCTGGGTACCACCATCCAAAGGTTAAAGCTCTGCTGGTCTTTTATACTCTTTGTCCCCCGACTTTTTTTTTTTGTATGCTGTGCAGTGGGAGGTCACCTTTCTTTTTCCTTGTGAATATCCCATTACTGCAGCACCATTTGTTGATGTTTTGTTTATTTTTGAGTGCAGGGGCCAGGAATCCAACCCAGGTCTCCCATATGGCAGGCGAGAATTCTCTCATTGCACCCCCTTGTCCCCCGCTTTTATCCCCAGAATGCTTTGGGCTTTCTCTCCCCTGACTTCTTTCCCCACCCCCGACCTTCCCACGATCCCCTCTGTAACCTCGCTCTGTGGTTACTAAACTCTCCGACCACTCATCCTATCCGAGCCCAGCTGTTCCAAGGCCCCCCTCCCTGCAGCCCCTGCCCACCCTGTCTTCCTGACAGCCCTCCTCTGCCCTCCTTAGGAACCGCCCGCCTCCACTGAGCCCCAGCTCCCAGGCTCGCTGTCGGTCCCGGGCCCTGTGAATTCCTGGATATTTTCAGTCCATTCAAATGGCCCACTCAGTGCCCCGTCTCAGCTTCTTGACCTGCCCTCCATTTTACCTCCTTCCCCTAATCCTGCAGCCACACCCTGTTCCTTGGTGGATCCAAGATGTTGTGTCACCCTTCCCTCCCCGCCATATCACCCCATCACCCCATCGGTCGTCCCTCCCTCTGCTCCCCTCCTGTTCTCTTTTTATCCGTCTCTCTCTCCACGATCTCTGCTCTTTGGGCTCCTGGGCCCTCCCTTTTCAGGACCCCAACCCCACCCACCTTCACAGGCCGGGCGCATCCAGCCTAGAGCCCGTCACTGCCACATTCTCCTGCTAACATCTCAGGCTTCCTGGCTCCATCCTCCTCCTGGGCCTCCCCTGCTCCCCTGCATCGTCCTGGGCTGCCAGGGAGAGGAAGGTAGCATGCCGTGGCAGGTCACAACCCTGACGGGTTCGTGGCCGCTGACCTCGGCAGGCCTGTGGTTGGGCCCGGCTGTCTCGTCTCTCAGAAGTCCCCCCCCCCCCTCGCCCCCCACCTGCTCCAGTCCTCCAAGCCCCCACTTCTCCTGAAGCCCTGTCAACAGAGAAAACAGAAGACACCACAAAGTATGTCCAAGATTATCCTGTCCCCGGATCTCAACAGTCCCCCACGCCCCCGTGTCCCCTGTGGTGACAGGGGAAGGACCCCACAGCCTCCTCCCTGCTCCAGGGCTTCGGCTGCCTCCCCGGGCCTCCTCTGCTGGCTCCCTCGGGTTTTTCCACCCAGTTCAAACCTTCTCTCCATCCCACCTCCATCTCTAGCTCTGCCTTCCCGCTCTCCAATCCATGGCCACGCTTCTCGAAGGGCCTGCCGTGCGCACGGGCTGTGTGGCTCGCCTCCCAGCCGTCCCCTGGCCTACACCCCTCCTGCTCCTGCCCCACCGGGGCCGGCCAGGGACGAGCCCTACTTCTTGGTGGCGGGCAGGGGTGGCAGGAGGGCTCTGGGGGGGGGGGGGGGCTGGGCCTGGCGGGGCGGCTCCCTGACCCTCTGTGCTCTCTCCTCCCAGGCAGGGTGTCCCTGGCGCAGTTCGCCTTGGCCTTTGTGACGGACACGTGCGTGGCAGGCGCGCTGCTGTGCGGGGCGGGGCTGCTCTTCCACGGGATGCTGCTGCTGCGGGGCCAGACCACGTGGGAGTGGGCACGGGGCCAGCACTCCTACGACCTGGGCCCTGGGCGCAACCTGCAGGCCGTCCTGGGGCCCCGTTGGGCCCTGGTCTGGCTCTGGCCCTTCCTGGCCTCCCCCTTGCCTGGGGACGGGATCACCTTCCAGACCGTGGCCGAGGAGGGACTCCTGGCGTCCTGACTCAGGGAAGAGCTGGAACTGCACGGGGGAGGGGGCTGAGGGCAAGGGCCAGGGCAGCTGAGAACTCGGCCGGGGAGATGATTCAAGCTGCTGCCCCAGCCAGCTTGGGTTGGAAAATTGGAATCCATCCGGCAACTCCAGCCCCTCCCCTGCCCAGCTTGGACTCCTATGTAGCTGCAACCAGAGCCTGGGCCCATCAACTCTGCCCCTCAAGGGCACCGGCAGGTCTGGCAAAGAGAGCCAGGTTAATAAAGTGCCCTCTTGGTTCTTGTCCTCACTCCTTCTTTGCTAGGTGTCTGGTCCCTCTCGTTGCCCGGGCTCTGTCTCTTTTGACCTTGGTACAGAGGGAGTGGGGGTCACCCATGGGCCAGGGCAGCGTTGTAGCTATCCAAGGGATGAGAAGCCAAGGGTTCCTTCCCAGGATCAGAGCTTTATAGTTAGACGTGTTGCTGCAACACCAAGTTCATTTTGCCTCCCTCTGCCTAACCTGGTACACTGGGCAGCAAGTCTGATCTGTACATTGCAGGTGGAAAACTCAAAGTTCTGGGAGTAGATAAGGATAAGATCATGGAGTAGTAAATGGAGGAATCAGGAGTTGAACCCAGGACTTCGTGCTTTCTTCGTCCTCACACAGTAGCAGGATGGGAAAACCAAGGCCAAGAAATGGGCTGTGATTGTGCAAAGCATCTGTGAACAAGGGGTTTGAGAGGGAAGAGCCTACTTCTCTCTGTAGGCTCTTTGGGAGCTACTTGTTAAATATTTTAGTATCTTTATGGTGAGATGGAGAGAGACACTTCCATTTGGTGGGGTGGATTTAAACACATGGGTTTTCCTTCCTTTTAAAATCTCACTAAAATGATACTCACTTGAGGCTTGTTTACTCTTTGAGCAGAGAACTAGAAACTGGAATTGATTCCCGGAATTAAGGGATGTAGAGGCTGGGGGATTCCTGCGATACTGTGGAAGGTGAGCTGAGGCCGGTGGAAGGGGGTGGGGGGGGGGGGTCACTGGGAACTGTCTTACATAGAGGTCTGCATAAGGCGCATCCCCGGGGGGTGGGGATGAGAAACAGAACCAGAGAAGCTCTGGGTCTCAGGACACCATGGGGAGAGGGACGGGGCAGGTCTGGACCAAAATGGGGCTTCAGCAAGTCTACAGATATTGCTGCTGGGGGACCCTTAGTGAAACAGCAGGCCTGTTCCCCAACAACCCCTAGAGAACACCACCCCTCAAACAGACCCTGCCGATGCCCACTGAGGTTCCAGTGGCCTGGCCTCTGTTTTCAAATGGCCTGATCTATGGCTGTGTTGAAACTTCTATTTTAGGTACTTTGGGCTGTCCACAACGTTGGCAGACTCTTTTTCCCTCCTCTGCCTCATCTCTTCTCTCTGGGATATTTTACTTTCGTGGCTTTTATTAGTGATGAGATGCAAGAAAATATTTATAAAATAAAGAGAAACAACAAATACCCTTACGCCCTCCTCCTGTGCTTAAGAAATGGAATATTACCATTTCCTTTGAAGTTCTGTAGGGCAACCACTGTTCTGTCTTAATCACTTTCGCTTTGTATTAGCTTTGCATGAATTTGAGTTTTATCTGATGGAATCGTACCTTTTTATTCTCCTGTTAACTTGCCTTTTTCAATCAATATGATGAACATTGAATTCACTCAAGTTAATGTGTGTGGCTGTAGGACATTGCTTTTCCCAGCTTATGGTGGTCTATTGAATATTCTGCATTTTGCTTTTCTGTTCTGTTCCGCTCATCATTTTATCTTCCCCTGTGTCATCTGGAAATCCTCCACTAAGATCTACGCTTAGCCTTTGTTATACCATACAAAAATTAGCTAGTCAAGTTCCATCAGTAAAACCCCCTTTGAAGTTGTGAATGAAACTGATCAAATCTATAGAAAGCAGTTTAGGGAAAATCAACATCTGCGTGAAACTGAATTTTCCAGTTCATGAAAATGGGTGTCTCTATTTAATGTTTTTCAGTAAAGATATATATCTTTGTTTCATAAAGATCATACCTCTTATTTAACTACTTGATAAAAAAAATTTATGCTATTGGACATGAGTTACGAAAATATAATTCTTTGGGCCCAGCACACTTGTTCTCGTAAGAGAACTGTAGAATCTCCTAAGTTTTCAATATAATCATAACATGTATGAAAAGACAGATTCAGTCAAATTCTTAGAGCTCTTACTGTAGTCTTCTGTACGGGTGAGATCGCTATACAATGTTGAATAAAGAAAGGCAGTGGCCCTACTTGACTTCCTTTCGACCTCAGAATAATTTTGATATCTCACCATTAAATATGTTTGCTCTGTTTTTATTTTTTTAATAGATGCCTTTTTAAATTAGGCTGAGAAAGTTCCCTTCTATTCCAGTTATTTTTTTAAATCCAAACATTTACTTTCAACCTTTATCTCTTAAGAACAGCCTTTAGATGTTTATTTTAAAATTATCTTGTATAACAATTTTTGTCTCCTAATTGAAACAGTCATATTTATTATAATTTTACACTTGGATGTATTTACTTTGTACTTCCTATTTCTTCCACATTTTCTAGTTTATTTCTTTAAATCTTTTGAAGTCCCTCCATCACCAGGTATAGAATTCTAGGTCAATAGCTATTTTCTGTCAATATATTGAAAGTATTATTCTGTTGTAGTTTGCAGTTACGTTAATTGCCATCTACTTTTTGTGCTGTTTGTTCCTTTGAAGATACTTTGTCTCTTTTGTCTTTGGTATTCTGAAGTTTTATTATGACGTGCCCAAGTGTGGATTTCTTTTTATTTATCTTATTTATTGGATTTCCTGATTCTATGAATTGATGTCTTTCATCAGTTCTAGAAAATTCTCAGTTTTTATATATTTTCTCTGTCCCTACTGGAATTCTGACTAGACCTTTCTCTCTATCCTCCTGTTCTATTAACAGATCAAATATTCTCTGTTTTTGGGCATTATGGATAATTTCTACAGATGTATCTTCTGCCTAATTCATTCTTGATTTTCTAAGCCTGTCTGTGCAGCTTTGTTTAGTTTTTAAGTGGTTGTGCTAGTTCATCCATTGACGTTTTACATTTCAAAGATTTTATTTTCTACATTTCTGAATTCTATTTGGTTCTTTTCAAAATCTGTTTGATCACTTTATATAATTTCTTGCTATTTTAAGATTCATCTACTTTTCTTTAAATATACTGAAAACACATTTTATATGTTATTAGATAATTCCAATATCTTAAGTCTGTGGATCTGATTCTATAGATTCTTAAGTCTGCTGGTTCTTATTCATGATACCTTATTTTCTTGCAGTTTGTGATTTTTTGCCTTTTTTTGACTGAGTTCAGATTTCTTGGAATTTGTCAGTAGGGACTGTTTTGGGGTTGCCTTAAAAGTAAATTCTTCCAGAGAGGAAATACGTGTCATTTGCCTGATGACATACCAACCCAGCATCGCTTTAAACTCAATTTTTAGTTAGGGACTGTTCCAGTTTGCTAGCTGCCGGAATGCAATATAACAGAAATGGAATGGCTTTTAACAAGGGGAATTTAATAAGTTGCTAGTTTACAGTTCTAAGGCTGAGAAAATATCCAATCTAAGGCATCCAGGGAATGATACCTTGGTTCAAGAAGGCGGATGAAGTTCAGGGTTTCTCTCTCAAGTGAGAAGGCACATAGCGAACAATCAGGGCTTCTCTCTCAGCTGGAAGGGCACATGGCAAACACGGTGTCATCTGCTAGCTTTCTCTTCCGGCTTCCTGTTTCATGAAGCTCCCTGGGAGGTGTTTTCCTTCCTCATCTCCAAAGGTTGCTGGCTAGTGGACTCTGCTTCGTGGTGCTGCAGCATTCTCTGCTCTCTCTGAATCTCTCATTCTCCAAAATGTTTCTTCTTTTATAGGACTCCAGAAACTTCTCAAGACCCACCCAAATGGGTAGAGACATGTCGTCACCTAATCCAGCTTAACAACCACTCTTGACTAAATCACATCTCCAGGAAATGATGTGATTACAGATTCAAACATACAGTATTGGATAGGGATTATTCTGCCTTTACAAAATGGGGTTTTGATTAAAACATGGCTTTTCTAGGGACATACATCCTTTCAAACCAGCACAGAGGCCTTTTGGACCAACCAGATATTGTCACCTCAGGATACAAACTCTTATTCTTGGCTGGCTTGTGGTTAAGAATATCTAGAGAGGTTTTATTCCCTCCTTTTTCCAAGCACCAAGTTTGGAGACAGACCATTTTCCTTGCTAGTCCTGGCGAGACAGAAGGTAGGGAGTTCTAGATCACCTTTACAGTGAACATGTAAGCTCTTTGGGGTTCCCACCTTAGACGTAAAAAACACAAACAACAAAAACAAATGGATTCGATTCCTGGTGCCTGCCCGGGCAAAAAAAAAAAAAAAAAAAAAGAGAGAGGAAATGGTAATATTGCAAGGCATAAAATAAAGATAATATTCTCAGAGATAAAAAGATAATGCATCTTCAAAAAAAAAAAACAATTAAGGTTTAAAGAAATCACAAAAGAGTTGAGAGTTAAAATTGTTTAAAATCTCCCAGAACATAGAACAAAAAAAAAGACAATAGGAGAAAAGAGAGAAGAAAATCAGGACCTCTTCTGTTCTCTCTGAAGTGACCATTTATCAGATGCTGGGTTCATGGGCGTGCAGAGAGAACAGTGACAATTAAAGGGGAGCACGTCACCAGGAAACAATGCCAGGAAGACCTCCTTGATCCGAAGGACATGGTCTCTAGCCCCTGAATGCACAGTCCACTTGCAACAAAGACCCTCGGGAAGGCCAACCCGGACCTTTCTGAGCCTGAGAGGAGGGAGCAGGGTTTGGAACTCCCCAGTAGCACCACCGGGAGCTGAAGACATGAGCGTGGTCTTCCACGCTGGCACACGTATGGGAACTAGGGAAAGAAAGCTTCAGATAAGCTGTGTCTGAATATTTTAAACTCAGGATTTTTTTTTTTAAAGAAGGTACTGGATGAGGGTAAGAAAGAGGAAGATACGGGGTCCAGGGAGCAAGGGGTCTAGCCCAGGAGAGGCAAAGGGAGTTCCCAGGAGAACAGCTGGGCAGCACCGCTAAGAGAACAAACAGTGGACACTGCTGAAGCAGGGGATGAGGGGACATGACCAGGAGGAAGAAGAACTGTCAGACTGGTGGAGGAAGAATTAGTAATTTGGAATATGTGGCAGATGAAGCATATGAAAAAAAAAATTAAGCAGTTAGTAATTTCCATGAAAATTAAAAAGAATGTAAAAAGCAATTTAGCTATAGCCCAGTTCTTGGCTCTGCAGTGACAAACTTTCCTATGTAACATAAATGGTAACCCAAATGATGGGTACTGGTTTAGTAAGAAGTTGGGCAGAGGGGCAGGGTGCCATCACAAGAGTTAAAGTCTCATCTACTGTAACAGGGAGCCAACAGATAACATCGAAGATCAATAAATCAAGGAAAACCATAGGACAAGGATCTTTAGAGAAAAACAGCTTCATATTGTTGGATGTACACTTGTCCGCATGAGTGCAGTTCATATATATTTTTAATAATGTATCACACTATATAAATTCACCCTAGGTTCTGGCATGGTAACAGTTTCTCCCCTCGTTAGTACTAGCTGTAAAGGAACTTGGATTAGAGTTTTTTCTTCCTAGTTCTGAGTGCACAGCATTATAGGGGAATGGGACTGTAAGGTCATCTGGCCACCAGACTACTATTCTGATAACCCAGCCCCTACCTGCATAGCTTCAGTGACAAGGAACTTACTGCCTTCCAGGGCAGGCCCTTCCATCTCTGATAAGCTCTATAGAAAGTTCTTCAAATTAAGTACAAATCTGACTGACAGATTAAACTTCATCTTGGATGGGGCAGTGCAGAGAAGAGGGGCACAGGCTCTTTCTTTGGTACAGACCCCTTACTTCCTAGAACGTGGCCCCAGAATGCATTTCCTTGGGAAGGCCAAGGAGTGGGCAGGGGCTCTGTTACGTTGGTCCCTTACTACGTCTTGGGCCTAGAGGCTGTTGCCTGGCAGTGGCATCCCGTTGGGGCACTTGGCCTCAAGGGCAATGGCTCTGCGATAACACCTGTGAGGTGTCACCTTTCTGGAGTCGACTCATCATGTCCTTCAGCAGGACTGCCAGGCCCACGGGGTACTAGAGCTGGAAAGAGTTCAGAAACAATCTGGTTAACTCCTTCACTTTACCAGAGGAATGTGGTCACCTCCCCCAAGCCTGAGCTGTGTGCCACATGCTCAGCTGTGCCTGGTCAGATAGGGGCCAGATAAGGGTCCTTAGGGAACAGGGCTCCTGGCTTGCAAGTGGCACCGGGTGGCCTCTGGTGGCACCAGCCCAAGAGAGGACTGTGAGGTGGGCTGGGCAGACTGGCTGAGAGGGATCCAGGAAGCACCAAAGGCCAAGATGGTAGGCCTCTGGCCCTTGGCTTTCTGGCTAATTCTCTCACACTGTAACCGCTGCCTGGCAGATTTTCTACCCACATGACTGATCTGGGCTCCAGGACACCCATCGGCATTGCGACCGGCAATTCTGAGCCTCTGCCTCCAGTTCCGTCTCCGCTGTACCCCAGAAACACCCCTCCTTGTCTCCTTGTCCCTAACCCCGCCCTCTAGCTTAGTCTTCCTCTCTGGGGATGTTCTTTTTGGGTGTAAGCATCCAAGTCAGGAGAAGCTGCTGTGGCTTTCAGCTCTCGGAGAGGACTGGAGCCACCAGCTCCTTGCATAGGCTGCCCTCTGCCCTCCTGCACTGCCCTCTGCTTTCCTGCATTGCCCCCTCCCTTGGCAACCATGAAGTATCATAGGCCCAAGACCTCGGCTGAGTCCAAGGTTTCTGAATATCCTGCTGTGGAGGCAGCTACTCCCAGAATGGAAGGAGGAGCCCTTTGCTCAGCTGAGGAGAGGAGACCAGAGCAAGTGTTTTGTTAGTAAGCTGAGCAGGCAACAGTCCAGCCTCTACAGCCCCAGGGAGCAACAACATCCTCAGTCTCATCCATGAAAAGCCTCTGATTTCTCCAGGCTGGCCCCTAGCCTGACTGTGGCCTGGCTTGCAGGAGGACATGTGTGATGTGCTGAAGGAAAACAGCAAAGGAGAAGGGCTGAACCTATTCCCCTCATCTTACTTTGACCACTTCAGAGTGCTTCTTCTAGGCGTGGGTATGGTTTCTGGAGAAAACTGGGGAGGGTGGAAGAGGCACAGGAGTTAAGTGGGAAGTTGCTTGGGTTGGTTCCTGAGGAAAAAGGAGCTGGGGGCCCAAGGGACTCCTGGACTTGCTGCTATAGACCCAGAGGTGGAGGTGGTGAGAAAGGGAGACAGGAAAGAATGGGGGAACACACGCTGTGTGGAGAGTAGGCCTGGGGTCTCTGAACCTGCTCATCCTTCCTGGCTCTGATTCCACACGGGCTGGAACAGCAGCCCAGGGTTCAGGCGGCCGCCAGCCCCTCGCTCACAGGCATGTTAATATGGGCGCTCAGCAAGGGTGCACGCTGGCCTTCTCGAAGCACCAGCACCTGCAGAGGAGAAGCCCATGGCAGCAGGGGGTACGTATCCTTTATAACTTCCCCCTCCCCCTGGCCTGGTGAGCACTGGCCCTAATATCATCATCGGGGCTCTGCTCAAGGGGTTGGGGAAGCTGGGAGGCTGCTACTGTGCAGAAACCTACTCCCTCCACCATCCTGGCTACCGCCAGAGAGGGCCTTGTTCACGCTCAGCCTTACTGTCTTCCCCGGGCTCCGCGCTTGCCCTCCAATCCCACTGCTGGGAGACCTACCTTGATGATGTCTGAGATGCCCCTGTCACTGAGACTCTCCACAAAGGTCTCTAGGGGGTAGTTGAGCCCTGGCACCAGCAAGGGGACCTGAGTTCAAGGACAAACAGGTAGGAAAATTGGCCCTCATGCCCAGAGAGGATTTCCAGGGTGCTTGCTCTCGGGTGAATCTCACGGCATCCCTGCTAGGTGGGCAGGGGTGACCCTGGTTCAGGGAGGTCAGGTTGGTGCGGGAAGTGTACGTGCCAGGCCACATGACATGTCTGTGACTGAACCTGACCCCGACTTGACTCCAACCAAGTCCAGGGCTATTTCTGTCCTACCCCAGGGTCTTTCTCAATTCTGCTCCTTCCAAATTGGGGTCACACTTGGGCCCTGGGGGAAAACCAGGCTCTTAACTTTGTGGAAGAGTCTCCTCGGGTCCAATAGAGGCTTGTGTTTCTGTACTTGGGGCAGCTTGAAGCAGGTGGGCTGAGAGAGGCTGTGAGTGGGACCCTGGCCCTGGGCTGTTATCCGAGTAGCTTCCCTGTGGGATCCTAGGGTCCTCTCCCAGGCTGGGAGAGCAAGCTGGGGAGGCAGGGCTTGGTGCTCTCTCCAGAGAGTCAGCCTGCAGGCCAGCTGCCAGCCGCCTCACCTCCTATCCTGGGGGGTGTTGAGTCTCCTACTCAGGCCCCCACCCTGACCTTGCTCACCTAGGCCTCAGTGTGGAGGGGCCAGTACCTTGAAGAAGGCCCGGGGCAGGGCATAGAGGGCCTCGTTGTACAGGAAGCAGACCAGCAGCCCCAGGACGGGATGGGCCGTCGACGTGTTCTGTAGGTGAAGCGTGAGCTTGAAGGTGGGGCCCAGGCCCTGAACCTGGGGAGACGGGGTGGGTGGGGAACACCCTTAGGACTCAATACCAGGTGCCTGGCCCTGCCCATCCATCCCTCATCAGTGCCCTCAAGCCACCCTTGTCCAACTGCTCCAACACTTTGCCCTTCTGCCCCTCAAATGCAAAGGCCCAGAAGGTCACTGCAGTGGGAAGAGGCAGCAGCAGATCCCCAGAAAAGGGGAGGGTGGCTCAGTAAGTATGAGGCAGAGTTGGCTGGGAAATCTGGGCCCTGACTTCCACCTGTGCCTCCTCCCCACTGCCCCCTGCCCTTCTTCCCAGTGCCTGGTTCCATCTCCCACTCTTAGCCAGGTAGCCTCTACCCAGGGCTGCTCTGGAGCCTCTTCCTCCCCCATATTTACCCACTTCCTTTGGGGAAAGATAAACCAAAAGCCCACTTGGCAGTGACAGACCCAGGGACCTACTCTGAGCTAGGTCACTTATGCCTGAGCGTGGGGGCCTCCCCCTCCCTCCCGTGTGCCTACAGAGGCTCAGGACGGCTGCGGTTCAGGCCAGGCCGGCCCTTCCCTGCACCGGGCAGTCTAACTCCTTGGGCTGCCCAAGGTGACTGAAACCCGCAGCCTTCTTCCTGGCACCACTGCTAGAAGAATCCCACCAGCCTTCTGGGAAGAAATGTCCCGGGGTGACTACTCTTTGTCCTCTGCCTTCAGTCTGGGAGCTTGTCTGAGGCACAGTGTGGAACGGGGGAGCTGGAGAGTCTGGCAGCCTAGAGGAGAAGCAGCCCAGGAAAGGCGAGAGCAGCTCTCACAAAGGAGGATGTAAGACTTGGTCCCTGGGCCTGCAGGAAGGTGAGAGGACAGCTCAGCCTCTAGAGGCCTGCCAACTGGCTCTGGGGACTGCACTGTGTGGCTGAGGGGTTCCTACCTGCCCTGAGCTCTGCACCCCCTGGCTCTGGGATGCTCACCACGGCGTGCAGCTTGAGTGGCTCCCGGGCTGTCGCAGACACGGGGCTCAGGCTGGACTCCAGGGCCTGCACATAGGCCCGGGCGGCTCGAAGGCGCAGCAGGTAGAGGTCAGACTGGAAGGTCCGGTGCATGGCTGGGGACAGACACGAGGGGCTGATGCTGGAGGTGAGGATGGGAGGAGGTGGCAGCAGTGGCAGGGGAAGGGGTGTCCCTGCTCAGGCTGCTGTGGGGACGGCAGGGTCTGCAGGGGCTGCGAAGATGGGGAAAAGGGGAAAGGGAGGAGGGAAGGCCAATAGCTCAGCCTCCTGGTGACTTCCATTTGCCACTCCCCGCTTCCTCCTGTTCGGATCTCCTACCCCCTTGCTGCCTACCTTCACCAGCTCCTCCCATTAAACCTTAAAGGCTGGATGGACTTCCCCTTCATCTTGTCCTTGGTCCCCTTTCCACCCTTCATCTTCCTCCCTGGAAGACTCCGAAGAGGAGCGGCTGTGAACTCAGGGTAGCGACCTGTCCCTCTTGTGTCCTCAGTGCCCAGCTCGGCACTGTTCGGGTTGACCCTTGATACCGTGCCTTGCACTGCCCAGGCCTGCCCGCGGCTCGGCTCCCCCTGGGTGGCCCCCCAAGGTCTAGAGTTCAATGCTGCTGAGCCCCACCTCCACTTTCTCCCTCAGTCCCTGCATCCCCAATCATCTTGTCACATGAGGTCACCCCCTCACCCCTCACATTGGCCAAGATGCAGAGATTTCTCAGAACTATCTCCAGAACCACCCCCTCCATCCCCACGGGCACCGCTTCTTGCCAGCGTTGTCTGCCAGTCTGTCCGTGCTCTTTTGTGTGTAAGGTGGCTACTGCCGTTCAGAAGTTTTAACTTTTCATGTTAATCCATCTACTAGATTTTCCTTTATGTTCTAGTACTTTTACAGTTTATTTTTAACCTACCCATAATTTTGGGGTTTGGTATGAGATAGAGAGATAGAGCTTTCTTTTTTTTTTCAGAAGGATACAACCAGTTGTCCTAATTGTATTTTAGGGACAGTCTCTCCTTTCCCCACTACTATGAAATGATACCTTTAACACAAACTGAATTTTCACATATACAAGGGTGTTTCTGGCCCTCCTAAACTGTGCTGCTGATATACCACATCAACACCACAGCTTTTAATTCATACAGCTTTACAGTTCATTTGCTATTTGATAGTTATCTCCCTCTTCATTCATATTTTCCCAACATTTCTTAGATTTACTCTTAGAATCAATTTGTCAAGTCCCCATATCAAACCCCACTGGGATTGTAATTAACTTGGCTGCGTTTCTAGATTAACTTAAGAAGGTCTTCCCACCCAGAGACTTGGTAAGATTCTCCATTTAAGTGCTCAGATGGTCTTTTGTTCTTGAGGACAGTTTTATAATTTTCTTTATTAGACTTGGTACATTTTCTTGTTAAGTTTATTTCTAGGGATTTCTTTCCTGTTGTGAATAGAGGTTTTTTCCATTGCATTTTCTAATTGGCTACTGCTGGGACAAGCAAAAGCTATTGATTTTTGCATGCTATTTCGGGCCATTTTCCAGAGCTTCTTAATGATTTCTCTGGTAGTTTATCAATGAATTCTTTTGGATTTTCTAATCTCTCTCTGTCATTTAATTTATCCTTCAAATTATAATCAACAGCCCTTTTTTAAGACAGAGTTGGTTGAGTTACTGTATTTTTTTGCTTAACATCTTCACTAGCTTTGCACTACCCAGACATACTGGTGGACTTCTTAGCTCTGCATTCCAGGCCTTTTCTAGCCTTTCAGACCTACACTTCCAGCCTCCGCTTGACCTTCGTGCGCCACACCTGCAGCAAAATGCATAGATGCTTGCTTCACTCCAGGGTCAGGGCCCTGGGCCTCTCTTTTTGGTGGACTTGTCTTTCAGAGTAAAGTTCAATGTCACCTCTCTCTCTGAAGCCAGGTCTCCCGGGAAAAATCACTCACTCCCCCTTGTATGCTCTGAAGCTCTTTGCAGAAACTTTTTCTACAACTGTCACACACATGAAGCCAGGTAGACTGAGCTCCCTGAAGGCAGGGACTCGCCTAAGTCAAGGCCTCCAGCTGGCACCAGGCCTGGCCTAGTCACAGTTATCTTCCAAGGAAGAGGAAGAACCTCGGTCAAATTCTTCTTCTCTCCTCTCATGAGAATGCCTGTGGCTGGAAGTGACTGCTCCCTCTGAATTCCAAGGGCTCCTGCCCCAGCCACAGCAGCCTCCCCTTGAGGTGCAGTTACCGGAAAGCGGGCTGGACCTTCTAGCTGCACCTTGACTCTCAGAGGCAGGAGGCTGGCCAAGTTCACCCAGCTCTTGCTGCCTAAAGGAACAATGATGAAGGAAGAGGAGGAGGAAGGCTGGGGCTGAGTCTCACCAGTGCCGGCCTCCCGCTCCCGCAGTGTCTGATCCACATAGAGCCGTGTCTTCCGGGGCACGTTGAGTTTCATGGCCTGGGCAGGTGGGGGGCCTGCCTCACCTCCCCCCTCCACGAACACTGCTGTACGTTTCAGGATCTTGATAATCAGGCCACCACCTAGGGAAGTGGACAGATGGAAACATTACATCTGTCTTCCCCAGTTCTGTCCAACAGTCTCACTCTATTGCCTGCAAACAACCTGCCTTATGGGATGCTGAGCTTCTGGAAGGCATGAAGTGTGTCTTAATGATCTTCAATCATTAATTAACTCATTCATTCAGCAAGTATTTAGAGAGTACTGTAATGCTCCTGGTATCTGCTGCCGGGTGCTGGGGAGTCTGGGCTGAACTGGAGAGACATATGACCCAGCACAGAGCCTGGCCCCTGAGCAGCATCCGCCAGCTGATGAGCTGTCCCTATGGCTGCCCCAGCCCCAGACAGGCTGCGTGCCTGGAGGCCTTGTTTCCAGGCCCAGGTCTGCCCATACCTCACACCCACCTCTCCTCTCTTTCCCCAGAGCCAGGCCTGTGCCCTTCCCCTCCACCTCCCAAACCACGGCCAGATGTGGCTCCCCTCACCTCTCGTAGTCATGATGAGGGTGTTGTCTTCCCGCCCATAGCGGCCAAAGCAAAGGCTGGTCACTGCATCCTACAGGGGAGACACCAGTTTAGTTGGGGAAATATCTGAGAGGAGAGCAGGATAGGGGATGAGGTCAGAGACACCCCAGTTATAGGATGGGACAGGTGGCGGGGGGAAGAGGCACGGAGCAGTGCCGCCTCTGGACTATTTCTTGTATCTCCATCCCCATGACTGCTGTCATGGTTCCAGACTAAATGTCCCTGGGCCTCTGGGGGCAGCCTCCTAACAGGGCTCCCATCTCGAGTCTTCCTCTCCCACCTGTCATTCACACTGCTGCCTTTCAGACATACAAATATGATCCCATCTGTTCTTGGCTGGAAAACCTCCAATGGCTTCTGTCCTCCTTATTGGGACATTTAAGGCTCCCCACATCCGACCCCATGCTATCTTCCCTGTCAGTTCGTCCCTACCCTCTTTCCAACCTGTACGCCACCCACCCTCCCAGCACCCTAAGGACACAGCACACTTTATTCATATACACATGTGCAAAAGTTCTGCTTGTGATATACTCTGAACCTTCCATCCTTTATTATTTTCTTTTAATTAAAAAAATTAAATCGATAAAACAACTTACAGTTTGAAAAACTCTGGTCCAAACTCATCAAGCTACCTGGATTCCTTAAACAAGCACAGTCATGCCTCTAAGCCCCTTTTCATTCTCCTCCCTGTCTAGAATGCTCTGCCTCCATTTTGTCCATTTTACTAACAGTTTCCAGGCCTGGTTTAACCGTACCTTGCTCTATGAAGTATTCCATGGGTTCTATTCTCATAGGTCCCTTGCCGTGACTCCTTGTCACTCACTGTGCCCTTCGCTTTCTCAGCTCTTTGCTGTGCTTCAGTCTGCCTTGTATTTTAAATTGCTGTGTCTCTGGCTGCCTGCCACCTTAGACTGTGGGCTCCTTGAAAGTGAAGCCTTAACTACTGTTTTCTCCCCTCAGTACAGTGACTTGTGCATATGAGGTGTTCAGCAAATGTTTTTAAAGTGCATCAAAAATGAAGGACAGCGCAGGCAATGGTGGTGCACTGGCAGGGTTCTTGCCTGCCATGCCAGAGACCCAGGTTCGATTCCCAGTGCCTGCCCATGCCAAAAAAACCCCACGAAAAACAAAAAAACAGAAGGGTAGGTTCTGGAACTAGACAGTGGTGATGATTATGCAATATTGTAAATTTACTTACTGGCACTGACTTGTAAACTTAGAATGAAATGTGAAAAATAAAAACAAAAACAAAAGAAAAATGGTTAGAATGGTAAATTTTAGGTAATGTAGATTTAAACATAATAGAAAAAAGTTAAAAAAAAAAAACATCACAGGCAGAAAACAACCCAAGTGCCCACCGGCAGTGAACCGGCCAACAAAATGTGGTCTATTCATACAATGGATATTTGGCAGCAAAAAGGAATGAAGTGCTAATATATGCAATAACATGGATGAGCCTTGAAAACATCATGTAAAGTGAAATAAACCAGACACGAAAGGACAAATATTCTATGATTCCACCTCTACAGAAGATCTAGAATAGGAGAATTCAGAGAGACAGAAAATAGATCAGAGGTTCCCAGGGGCTGGGGGGAGAGGGAATGGGGAGTTATTGCTTAGTGGATAGGGAGTTTCTATTCAGGGTGATAAAAAGGCTCTAGACGTTAGTAGGGAGAGCTGGCTGCATGACATTGCTGAATGTAACTGACACCACTGAACTGTACACTTAAAAAGGTAAAAATGGCAAGTTTTGTGTTACATTTTACTACAATAAAATGTTAGGAAGTGAAGGGCAGGGGCTGGGGAGGGAGAGACAGCTAGAAGGGGGTAGAGGAAGGCGGAGGGCAGGATGAGGTGAGCCGCGAAGGGGGCGCGGGGCTCACCGGGGCACGTATGACATTGAGCAGCGCCTTATCGCGGTAAATGCGGACCTCCCCGTTCGCCAGCCCAGCCATGACGGCCTGCAGGCCCCGCGCGTGCTGCTCCAGGACGTTCATGGTCAGGATGGCTGCAGGCATTGGCACCGTCCACAGCTTCTTACCCTGCGAGGGGACAGCCAAGTGTCTGCAGAGGGGACTTTGGGGGAAAAGAGGAGAGGCTGGAGCTGCTGCGAAGGGGAGGCCAGGGGGCTCGCCTGCTAATAGGGGCCTGGGAGACAGCAGCGGAGGGGCGGGGAAGGGGGTGCCTGCCCTGAGCCACACCTTGTGGGTGAAGCCGTGCAGGCTGTCTTGAGTGCTGCCCACCACCAGGACCTTGTGCACCCGGACAAGCCCTACGGGCTGGGCGCTCAGCTCGATGCAGTACTTCGGGCGTTTGGAGTCTCTGTGGAAGAAAGACCCTTTTTAATCCCAGAGAAACCCTCTCCTGGCTGCCCTGGCTGCCCCTCTGCTTTCTTAGCCCCAGGGAATATTCTAGGAGGAGCCCTGGCCTAGCAGCACATGGTCTTGGTATCACTTCCACCTCTCCCACTTGGAGCTATGTGACCTTCGATGACAGAGTGTGTTTTCCTCCCCCGTCTTCCTCCTGCCTTTTTACCATGATTCCCATGAGCCTACCTGAGGCTGCACGAGGCAGGGCTGGGGGGCCTAAGCAGTGTACTCACTGATCAGAAAAGGATGAGGACTTCGCCCTGTGTAAATGCACTGCTTTCAGTTTCCCGGCCTCTGATCTTAGTTTCCTTTATCCCGAATGGGGGGTTAATTCATGCCTCCCAACTACAAGCCCACCTTTCCTCTCCACCAAATTGAGGTCAGCACCTTACCCACTTGAATGACTGCAAGAGCTTCCCCCTGCTCATTTCCCTTCTTCAGCCCTGCCCTCCACACAGCAGAGTAATATTTGTCCCATGTAAACGGATCATGTCACCTTTCTGATTAAAACCCATCATGGTTTTCCACTGCACTTCAGAAAACATCCCAAATCTTTACCAAGTCCTTCTAGGTCCTGCAAGGGCCACCCCTGGTTGTCCCTTCTCTTTCCACTCTTGTTGGCCACCAAGCTCGAGTCACATGTGTCATTGTCTCTCCCACCTCGGGTTTGCAGGAATTCTCATTTCCTGCAGCTTTTCTTCCCCAACTTTTTGGCCAACCTACTCCTTCTTAACCTTGAAGTCACCTCCACAGACAGGTGCTCCTTTGCTCATCTTTTCCCCCATTATTCCATGCTCTCCCCACCCCCTCCATAGCACACACCCAATTTTTAAAAATACTTTGGTTTGTTGGCATTAATATCTCTCTTTCCCATGAGGGTAGGGAGATTATTTTATTTCCTCCAATTTATGATGGCACCGTTCACGTATGAGCACCACTCAGCTTAGTCTCTCCCTTTGCCAGTCCCCACTGCATGAGCCTCCACATATTCCCCTGTGGGCTCAGCCTCCTGTGTAAAACTTCTCAGCTCTCTGCATTTCCAACTTTCAGTCCCAAAGTACCCTGCTCATCTCGCAAGCCTCCAAAACCACCAGGTTTCTGAGGTGTTCCTTCAGGCCCCAGGGACCAGGATGTGGCTACCTTCTGAGGATGTAGACGTTGCCATCGCGGCAGGCAGCAGCAAGCCGGAATTCCACGTCAAACTGGCCCGAGATCTCCAGGAACACGGGGACGCCAGGAAGGCTCATCTGCAAAGGAGAGGCTCAACAGCCCAACTTCTTAGGAGCTTAGTTCCTCCCCACCCTGAAGTAACTCCTTTGAATTAAGGCCTTGTCTGAAGCCCCGGTCTCTTCACTCATGCCCTACTGGTCACATGCTGAACTTGTACAATTTTTCTTGGTAGCATGTAGCAAAAGCCTACACTCTTTGACTAAACTACACCCCTTCCATGAATGTCTCCTAAGGAAATATTTAGAAAAGCATGTAAATAAGTCTGAGCAAGGGGGGTCCATTGCTGTGGGGTTAACAATGGTGAAAAGCTGGAAACAACTTAAATATACAATAGATGATAGTAAAAAAAAATGCAGGTGGTCTATGCCATGGGTATTATGTGACCTTTAAAAAGGTTGCGTGGTTTTATATAGACAAGAAAGACCTTGATGATACACAGCTAAGTGAAAACAGCAAGAGCAGGTTACACGGTCCTGTACCATGATCCTGTTTTTGTAACAAATGAGTATGTATAAGGCTATATATTTATATTTATGTCTAAATACAAAAATGTTTGGAAAGACATAGGCCAAAATTTTAAGGTGGCTATCTATGGGTGGGAGGATTTTTATCCATTTTTTTTCTTTATGTTTATTTACATTTTCTCATTTTTCTACAATTAACATGTTTTAACAAAAACTTCCTGAGCCCAGGGACTGGGGGATGGAGAAGGGGGGAGGCACAGGCCGGGTGTCGGGCAGACCCAGGCGTGGCCCCTCACTGACCTTGGCTAACACGGTGAAGGCCTCCGGGTCCAGCACCAGGAGCTCCTTGCTCTCGGTGCCCAGCACCAGGCAGGACACGGCGTCCTCATCAGCCAGGTTCTTCTTCAGGGTGGTCATGGTGGTGATGACCGTCTGCAGGGGGACTCCAGAGGTCACCCAGGGCACCCAGGCCTCCACCCCCCATCCCCAGACACCTCCATGATGCCACAGGAGAGGCAACAACTAAAAGATATGACGAAAGGTTGATGCACAAAGGTGTTTATTGAAACTAACCTGAACTTCCAACTAAAGGGGATTGCCTAAGTCATTTATGAACCACCATATGATCAAAAGCCACGGAGACCTTAGAACAAGACTCACTGACATAGAATGTACTTCTAATGTACCAAGAGAGAAAACTAGGTAAAAGCAGTTATGTCATTATAATACCACATTAAAAAAATACATGAATATTGCCCCATTCCAGATGGAGTGAGAAGCTTTCAAGGACTCCATACTCTCACAGAAGCTTTGAACAACTGTCAAGAACTTGCAGAAACATCTTTCTCAACTCTCCAGAGAACAGCTGAAGGACTGCTGGAACAGGGTGAGTGCCAAATCAAGAAAAAGGCTACTTAAAAGGGTAAGATCTCATGGCACCCTGGCTGGCTCATCCCCATCCCTTCCCTGACTAGAGTCAGCCTCAGTCCCAGTGTAGGTCCTGGTCCCAGTCCCTGAGGAAGCAGAGTAACCCTCGCACACACACTGGGAGCACGTGTGTGTGGTCCAGTCTGTCTGGTGATCGCCTGAAGGGCTTACCACCCCAGAACTTGCCCTGTGTGTAGGAGGCAGCTCACAGAACTCTCTTACAGAAGGCTGAGGGAGAACAGAGAAGTCATGCTGCCTGAGACCAGGGGCTGCTGGTTTTAAGACACAGAGTGCAATGCTCCCATGTCTGGGGACCATGAGGAGACTGTTTCTCAGGGAAGAGGGCACATTCAAACCCACAGAGACAGGGAATTCCAAGGGCTAAATGCACACGTGGCTAAGGTAAGATGTATGTGCAGAAAGGCTCAGGGAGGCCCCTATGCTTTGGCCTGGAGCTATTGTCCAAACTCAATGTATGGATAAGCTCTGAAGGAGTGCACTTCCATAGGACAATCTGCAAAGGCTAGGAAAGGAGTTCTTTTTGGTAGCTTCAGGCAATCAAGGAAAGCTCTATCATAATACCAACTAGAAACAAGCATACAGAACAGATGCCTCAGAGCCCAAATTCTAGTGATAACACATTAAAATATCAAAACGTCCAGGTTTCAACAAAAGCTTACAGAACGTATAGAGAAGCAGGAAGCAATGGCTCTGGCAAAGGAGGAGATAAAAGAATTAGAAACAGTTAATGAGGAGGACCAGACCTGGGACATTCCAGAAAGAGACTTTCCCGAAGTGGTCCTAAATATGCTCAGAAAGCTAAAGGGAGACTTGCAAAAAGAACTAAAGGAAATCGGGAAAATGAAAGATGAACACAAAGGGAACATCAATATTCTCTTTGGAAATTATGAAAAGGAACCAAAGACAGCTGAAGACCACTGTAACAGAAACTGAAAATTTCCTAGAGGAGAAGGAGAAGCACCAGTAAGGGGGGCCGTCTGGTACTCTGGGGGTGTCCCTAACAGCCACAGCACTGGCCATGACAACAGAAATGGCCAGTCAGTCCCAGGGCATCCAGCAGCCCTGCAAGTCCAGAAGCGGGTGGCTGAGAAGGTGGCAGATGCCCGAAAGATGAAGGCCAGGCGACTGAGGCAGGACAAGGAGGAAGCCCAGGGGGAGAAGGAGCAGTTCCACGGGGAGTGAGAGCAGGAATTCCAGAGCAAGCAGCAGGCAGCCACGGGCTCCCAGGGGAGCCTGTCCGTGGAGCTGGAGCAGGCAACAAGGCGCTGGGTGCAGGGCATGTGGAGCTCCCGGCAGAAAAACCGTGAGCGGGTCCCAGCCCAGCTTGTCAGCATGATCTGTGCTGTCAGGTCCCAGGTCAACCCCAGCTACCGGGTCACTGTCTGGGCTCCACCCCAGGGCATGACCAGTCCCCCCCTCAAAAACATTTCCCAAACCAAAATCATCCCCTCTCACAGTCCTCTCCATTCCATTCCCTGCGAATTCTTGGAGGCAGGACCAAATAATTCTCCTATAGAACATTTAAGTATCCTGCTCAGACCTGAATCTCCTTGTTCTTTAACTCTCACTGGAATCTTGTAACTTTCCAAGTCCCCCTCACCACCCCCTACCTGAAGTTTGTAGCGCAGAGAAGTCGTGGGATCTGTAGCGTGGGGAAGTAGGACTATGGGAAACAGATTTCAGAATCTCCTGGGGTTGGGAGAGAAACCCAAGCCTGACACTCTCTGCCTACATAACCTGGGAGAAGATCATTAACCTCCTAGCCTGTGTCCCCCTCTGTGAAACTAGAATAATAATAATGCCTACCTTGGGGGTTGCTGTAATGATTAAAAGTGCCCCAATAAAGAGCCTAGAATGGTTCCTTGGACATACAGTAGCAGAAATGATAAATGGCAAACCTGTAATAGTATAACCACCCCTGCCCACCTGCCAAAATCTAAATTTAGCTTTTATTACTCATTTGTCAATGGCTCTCTAATTCCATTAATTCATCCCATGGGCCCTAATTCTCTGAAGAATTGTTTTTTCCTGCTTCTCTTTTCCCAGTGACCTTATGATCCCTAAAAGATGAAATGATAACCTCATGGAGCCCCTCTACTACAGTTCCAGGAAGATACTGCATCTTGTGGCCTCTCTTTTTTTCTCTCTTAAACTTATCTTTCTCTTTATTAGATTTTTCCCTTTTCTTATTTCCTTGAAGACCCCACAGATGCAAACTGCTTCCTGACATCTGAAGTGATGCCTGTACCCTCGTACGTACAGCCTTCCAGTCCACTTTGCTGACACCTTACTTTCCCTTTGGATTCTACCTCTTCGTGACAATTTTAAAAATGTCAAAAAAATACCTTGTGGGCAAACCAAAAGAAAAATTCCCTAGAGGGGTTCAACTGAAGATTGGAGTTGGCAGAAGAAATATTCAAAGAACTTGAGTATAAGACAATTTAAATCATCCAGTCTGAGCAGCAGAAAGAAGAATGAAGGAAAGAGAACAGAGCCTGAGGAGTCTTTGTGACACCTCCAAGTACCAACATATGCTCTGTGGGAGTCCCAGAAGGAGAAGAGAGAGAGAAAGGGGCAGAGAGAATAGTCAAAACAGAAATAATGGCTGAAAACTTCCCAAATTTACGAAAAACATGAATACACACAACCAAAATGATCAATGAACTCCAAACAGGACAAACCCAAATAGACCCACGCCATGGCATACTATAATCAAACTGTCTGATGTCAAAGATAACGAAAGAATTCTGAAAGCCACAAGAGAGAAACTGTGTCATGTACAAGGAAGCGCCAATAAGATTAAATGCCAATTTATCATCAGGAAACAGGGAGGCGAGAAGGTGAGGGATGACATATTTAAAAGTGCTGAAAATGAAAACCTATCAAACAATTGTCTTGGTGGTAGAATGAGGTAAAGTTCTCTTTACCACGATGTTACATGGTCTTTCTTTTTTTAAGTTTTTAAAAGAGGAGGCATTACCTGCCGCTTGATGGACTTGGACTTGTGCTGGCTCACAAAGGCCTCCATTTCGCTCGGCTCCAGCTGCAGAAACCTGGACACACAGAGAACAGGCATCTGCACCTCTGGCCTGCTGCCCCCCACGCCCATCCCACGGGCAAGGCGGCAGTCACTCCCTCCTCCCCTGGAACTTCTGGAGTCCTGGCCCTCCAAAGGACCTCACCTGAGTGACTGGACAGACAAAGGCACCTCTGCCTTTTCCCTGCAAGAAGAGGGGACCGTCACAACAGATTCAGAGGAGGAACAGGGCCCCGGGGGTCAGACCAAAAGAATGTGTCCCCAAGGAAAAGGTCAGAGCTTTGGGATGAAGGAGCAGAGAAAGAGGGGGGTGGGTAGCAAGGGGAATAGCGAGGGGAAGGAGGGCTCTCACCGGATCCCCTCCAGCATCTCCTTCAGGGTTAAGGGGTCAATGCGGTCCTGTGACAACATGGGAAGGAGAGTCCATGAGCTCTGGGGCTAGGCAGGGAATGCAGATGCCCATGCTCCATAGCGCCTCCTCCTCTTGACTCTCCTGTACCCCCAATGTGGCTTTCTGGATGGAGCCCCAACCTCAAGCCCTTTATTTAAATCCAGTCTTAGGTCACGCACACCATGACCCTCATCTCTGGTTCCCAGTCCTCCCCCTTTTCTTGTGGGCACCTGGCTTCTTTGCTTTCATCTTTCCAAGGGTGAGGGGGGTGTGGCTAGTACAGAAGGACCCTCTACGTTCAGGGCTCCAAAGAGCCAGGTCACTACTGGGGTCTGAAGCACAGTACCTTGCCCAGAAGTGCCACCACTGCTGCCATGGGAGATGGGCTCTGACTGACCTCCCACCATGGGCCCACGTGGGAGCCGACCTTCCTGGGAGCCCAGCCCACCTCACTCAGTGGCTCCCATCTTTGTCTTCTTGTTCCCATCTCCTGCGCCGCTTACCTCCTTGGCCTGGTTCCAAAGGTCTTGTTCTAGGGGGTTTAGAGGCAACTGGGGCAGACTGAACTTGAAGTAGGGCCTCAGATTCTTATAGACATAGACACAAGGGCCTGAAGCAAGTGCCAGGGCTGGCGTCCGGGGCTCATGTTGCTCCATGAGGAAGGTGACAGCAGCGGCTGGCAGAGCAGGTAGTGGGCTCTCAGTCAGCACTGTCGGTCCTTTGAGCACCTTCAGGCAGGGCTGCCGCCCACCAGGGCCAAGATCTCCCACCACCAGCTGCGGGGAGAGGTTGGCCCATTCCAGGGTCAGGATCCAAAAACCCCTCTACTGGCTTTAAAAAAAAATTTTTTTTTTTTTTTTTGGTATGGGCAGGCACTGGGAACTGAACCCAGGTCTCTGGGATGGCAGGTGAGAATTCTGCCACTGAGCCACCACCCCACCACCCTGACTCCCACTCCACTGGCTTTTTTCACTGCTGCACATTCATTCGTTTCCACACAGGTATCCCACACCATGTGGGTGGGGGGAGTGGGTAACACAAAGGCTTTGCTGTCAGGCTTACAAACTGTGTGATTCGGGAAAGCTGCTTAGCCTTTCTGAGCCTCAATTTTCCCACCTGCCAAATGGGAATACCTACTCACAACACATGCTTAAAAGCAAATGAGATCATGTGTTATGGAACCTAGTGAGGAGTACGGGGCAGTTGTTGTTTTCATTATTTGTTCAGCAAACCCTTCTTGAGAGCCTGCTCCATATCAGGTACTGTTCTAGGCACTGGGATGGTGGCTGAGATTGGGGGCTGGGGGTGCCAGACACCCAGATCTGGGCTTTTGAGAATTGGCTTCTGAGGGGACAAAGGTGAAGAAGCAGAAACAAGGATGAGGACAGTGTGTTCTTGGGACCCAGAGAGAAGGGAACCAAGCTCCTCAGCTCTCAGTTTCGCACCCTTCAACCATCTTCTAAGCCGCTGCAGCTGCCATGCAAGCCCACTCTCTTTAAGGAGGCCTTCAAAGAACCTTCATGATCTGGTCCTCACCTTGTTTTCCCATCACCTTCCCATCATGCTGTGCTCCAGCCAGAAAGGGGGCTGCTACACAGCAGCTGTACTCTGAACATGGACCACAGGCGAGGGATCACACCAGGACTTTATATGCATTCTTTCATTTAATCCTCTCCACAGCCTCAGGAGACAGGTGCTCTTATTAGTCTCATTTCACCAACGAGGAACAGCGGCTCGAAGAAGTGAAGTAAATGGCCCAAGGTCACACAGCTAGGAAGTACAGGAGCTGGGACCAGAATCTAGGTCTGTCCAAATCCAGATGATGGGATGAATTAACCAAAGTGTTGGCATCTCCTCTTGACCATGTGCTTATTTATTTATTTATTTGCATGGGCAGGTACTGGGAAATGAACCCGGGTTTCTGGCATGGCAGGCAAGAACTCTGCTGAGCCACCGAGGCCCGCCACTGATTTATTTTTGAATTGAGTGTCTGCAGAATGCTAGACATCGTGCAGACATTCACTGAATCCTTGATGAATTGAATGCAAGTATTCAATGAATTCACACTCACTGAATGCCTGCTCAGTTGCTGAATGCCTTGTATGAATTTGGGGTAAAAGCTGCTGAGTTCCATGGCACTCTCAATATGGGGTATGATTCCATATATTCTCATTTCTTTCCACATACAAATTAAACTTAACACTAAATGCGTTTTTCACAGTAAACGCGAATTCCAGATTAGGCCTCTTCGGAGCCATCAGACAATTTCAGTTCTGGGGACTTTAGCCCTTTTCCCTTCTCCCCCAGTTTTCTTTCTGCTGGAGCGCTCTGCTTACCTTGTATTCTCCGTCCCCGTGCAAATCCGCCAGCGCTGGAAAACAGGAGAAGGCCATAAGCCAGGGGGCTGGGTCCCAGAACATCAGAGTTCAGGGTCTCAGAGGCGTCACTCTGGGGCCATTCATTATCTGTGCTTCCCGTCCCTCAGAACACGAGCGTCCTGCTTCCCGAGACTCACCCAGGCAGGCAGAGAAGGTGTGGATGTTGGCCATGGGGTCATTATGCGCATCCAGCCATTTCGAATTGGCCTCACTGCTGGGAGGTGGGAAGGCGAGAAAGAAGGATAGAGAGTGAATCTCGTCGGGGGAGGTGTGCAGGGAGCTCTGAACTCGTACCGAACGTCTGGGGCCCAGCCTACGTCCTGTCACTTCCCTATGGGATCTCTAAGAGCCCTTCAAGGATTTCCACCGCTACCCTAGACCCGGAGGAGCCCAGAGCGCGAGAACCAGGGCACTCTCATTACATTTACGGAAGGGGAGACCGTGAGAACCCCGGCTTTCACCTCTCAGCTCGGTTGCCTTCGGAATCCGACAGAGACGCCGCAGCCATCTTGCTGGCGTCGCTCTGGCAACTAGCCCCGCCCCTGCCGCCGCGCCACGTTTAATAGTGCCCGGGTGCCCCCGAGGCGCGCGCAGAAAGGTTCCAGGCGCCAAAGTTTCCGGCCCGGCCCTGCAGGATACGCGCGCCTTTTTGCATCTTCAGCCAGGGACTCAACCTGCTGAGATGCAACCTTTCACCCCAGCCCATCTCATTAAACTTTGTTCCTTCCCAGGCTTCTGGGCCCTGCATTCTCTGGGTCAGCAGCAGAAGAGCCTGGAGAGGAGCCCCTTAGGGCGTCTATGAGTCCCAGAAAGAAATTCCTCCTTCTTGATTAAAAGGGATCTTGCTGAACAAGTCCCGATTCAGAGACACGAAGCACCAAGACTAAGGGGCAATGAGAATGAAACCCCAGGGTTCTGACTGCAGTGGATGGTTTTCACATTTTTGAGGCTCCTGGAATATTTTTAGATGCCAGGAATGAATGCCCAAGGAGGGTTGCAAAGATCATGCTGCGTTCATCCCTGTGACTGTGCCCCGTATCCCTGTCTAGAGATGGCAACTCCCTTTTGAATGTCACCACACCTTGTCCCCTCTCCAAGCCTTGATCCCACTACTGCGCTAGGAACAAATGAGAAGGCAGATGGTGGTTGCTTCTAGTATTTATTTTTCTGGTTATAAAAGTGATACATGAAGAGCACTGCATTTGGCAAGAAGGTGTTGGGTCCTGGCTCAGTCACCTACCACCCGTGGGATCTAGTCAAGTCATGTCAACTTCTCAGAATTTTTGCTTCCTCATCTGGAAAACAGCCCTGTCTTGCCCACTCCGCAGCCCGTGGTGCACGTAACAGAAGGGGAAGCACTTGGAAAATTGGAAAGTGCTGACAAATGCAAGGGGTTAGTGTCATCACCCTCGACTGAGGTAGCACCAAGGTCCTGAGATCTTGCCCTGCCCCCAGCCCTTCAAAATATACACCCCAAAGAAGGGCCACGGGCAGCCTCGGCTTGATGGCGGGGGGCCAGGGGCTGCACCAGTCCACCTCAAGCCTGGCCGGATGGGGCCTCATAGGGGCCCTTCCAGAACCCGGCATCGGCTGCGGCCAGCTGTGTGAGGATCTCCTCTAACTCGGGCCCATCGTCTGGGAAGCGCTCAGAGAAGGATCGGATGAGGCCAGCGGCTGAGGCCTCATACTCAAGGAGCCGTACTTCTGAGCCTGGGGAAGAGATGGAGAGAAAACAGTAGCAGTGGAAGGTCTGAGCTGAGAAGAGGATACTAACAATCAGAGGGCAGCTAGTTCTGACTCAGCTCTTCCTGTGGGCACAATGTTTTACGTTAATTATTAAGTTAATCTTCACCGTAACGCTGTGAGAAAGGAGCTACTTAGAGGGGAAGGTTCAATGAATTGCCGCTTTCATTCATTCATTCATTGAAGAAAGAGTTATTGCATGATACCGCATACCTGGTGCCAAGCCAGGTGAGTCAGTCCTGGGCCTCGAAGAACTTGCAGTCCAGCAACAGTTTCACCTCCTTCTATTGGGAGACTTTGGGCCAGTTTCTCAAACTCTCTAAGCCCCCG
The DNA here is from genome assembly GCF_023851605.1 of Tamandua tetradactyla. Lineage (NCBI taxonomy): Eukaryota > Metazoa > Chordata > Mammalia > Pilosa > Myrmecophagidae > Tamandua > Tamandua tetradactyla. The sequence continues at coordinate 7,890,338 of NC_135335.1, forward strand.
TTTCCCCATCTGCAAAGTGGGGCTAAGCACAGGGCTTAAAGAGCCACGGCAATGATTGAACATAATAACGCAGTGAGTGAGGGCTCAGTCGATATCAGCTGCCACCAGCATCATTATCTTTGAACGTGTTTCTTCTATTAAATGAGGCTGAGGGTGGCGCTTACCTCCTGGGCTGTTCCAAGGGCACCTGAAAAACTACTGGGAAGCATTTCCTTCAAATACGCTTCCACCGTCTACCCACTTCCACAGCTTTACTGTGTGAGGAATGCAGTGGCTAACAGCACTGGTTCTGGGTTCAGATGGCCTGAATTCAAATCCTGCCTCTGCTATCCACTAGCTGTGTGTCCTCAGGCAAACACACAACCTCTCTGTGTCTCGGGTTTTTTTTTTAACTGGAAAATGGGGGTAATAATGACATCTTCCTCATTGAGTTATGGGGCTCGGCACATTCAAGTCCTTAAAAGTTAGCTGCTACCGCCATCATCGCCACCACCGTCATCACAACTACAAGAAGCAATCCAACCTGTTCTTCAGACCTCGTGTAATGACCACCTTCTCCCCAGGACGATCCTGACTCACTGGAAGGTGGATGTGAACTTCCCCCACTAAGTGTTTATATCTCTGAGGCACTCAATTAATGCTTCCCTTGTCTTACTGCTTAATACTTAATCATCCTGAATGTGCTCTGAACTACCTGAGGGTAGGGCCTGGGTCCCATTTACCTCTTAAACCCCTGTGCCTTGCACAGGGCTGGACATATCCTAAAATGATGCTATTTTCCACCCAATGAACATTTACTACGTGAGCAGCACGACTCATTCATTCATTCCATCGACATGGAGCAGGGCCTGTGTGCCAGCCTCACGCTGGGGATATGCTTTTCACCCAGAGATAAGGCAAACAAGAAAAAGTGCCGGGATCCTGAGGGCTTTAAATGCAAACGGCACACACGGACACCAGCAGAGTTGGGGCTTTCTGAAATGGAATCATCTCGTAGGAAGGGAGAGGGACCACAGGGCTGTGACGGGTGCATGAGGCAGATGACGCTGAAGGTACCGGGCTGAGGGGTCAGGGACAGCTTCTTTCCAAAAGACTCTGGGGGAGGCACAAGGTCTGTGGGCTGGAGGAACACAAAGGCTGGAGGGGCGTCAAGGCTGGCAGGGGTCAGGGCTGAACCCCAGAGAGCCTTTGGACAGCAGGGTAGGGTGTTTGGACTCAGCCTCTGATTAATGCTTTTCCCCACCAGGAATGGGTGGTGACCTTTGCACCAGTGACGTCACTGACCCTCACAAGCACGATGGCCTTTGATAGGGACACACTCTTTATTCCACTCTTGGCTCCTCCGGCCAGAAGCTTTGAGCCTGGAGCAAATGACTGTGTCTCCAACCCCCAACCAGCACCATTCCAGCCAATCCTAAAGAACATCTAGGCCAACATATAAGATTCTACAAAGGTTCCAGGCACGAGAGTAACTTTCCAGAAACTTACAACCTCCAGGTGGGTCCCTGGACCAGATAATTCCTGAAACCTAGAGGGCCCAGCCTCTCTAGAACATCAGCTAGTACCATCTCCCTACCCCATATATTGTGACAACCCCTTCCAACATGAAAAGGTTAGAGTGGCCATAGCCCAAATAACCCTAAAGTGAGGTATGGAAAGATCAAAGGTTATGATGGAGTTATACAGAGAAGGTAGGGTTTTAACAAACGAATATGACTGCTGAATCGTTAAATTGATGTTTTTTTAGTCTCCAGTATCTTAGAGCAGCTAGAAGTAAAAACCTAAAATTATGGAATTGTAACCCATACCAAACTCTGAAATCTGTTCTACAACTAATTGTTGTGCTGTGCTTTGAAATTTATTGCTTTTTGGTATATATGTTATTTTTCACAAAAAAGAAAAAAAAAGTAGATTATGATGATAAAAAAATATTTATTCCTTCGAGCCTCCTATGTTCTGGAGAAGCTAGAAGGAAAAACCTGAAATGATGGTTTGGTAGCCCTTGAGAAACTCAGGGATCTGTCCTATAACTACTTGTTGAAGAGTGCTTTGAAAACTATTGCTTTTTTTCTTTTGTTGCGTTGTATATACGTTATATTATACAATAAAAAAAGGTAATAAAAAAAAATTACCATGCCTCAGTTTCCTCATCTGTAAAATGGGGATGATAGAAACACCCACCTCGTTGGGTTCCTATGAGGATTTCAAAGGGCTAGTGGCTGAAAAGGACTTTGAAGGAAGTACGTAATCTGATGTTCTATAGCATCAGGACAGGATCAACACTGGCTCTAAGGATGAAGAGCCCGAAGCCTGAAGTGCCATGGCCAAGGTCTCGGGGTGGTCCTGGGGCCCGGCCCCCCCTGCAGCCCTGCCTCCTCTTTGGCCTCATTTGACAGATGTTGATGAAAGATGACTCAAGGGGTGGGAGGTGAAGGAGAGCCGGGAAGTGCCAGGACACCCTGAGCTTTCAATACAACGTGGTGAGGACTCTTCTGGAATCAAGTCAAGTTTCAGAAGAGGGATAACAGGGCTGCTGATCTCCGGCCTGGGCTCGGCCGAGTTTCACTGTCCCCTGGGTCCCACGCCATGGCCCGACCTGACCCTGCTCCCGGGCTTCTGGGAAACACAACCAACCTGCCAGAAAGCCTGGCAGTGTCTGCCTGCTCCCCGAAATTTCCCTGCTGCCGTACAATCAGAGGGAGCCTTGATGTGTGGTGACAGATGCCAAGGTTCTGGCTTGTGATTTGGCAGGGAGGGTTTCGGGCCTCCTCTCTGCTCCCACAGGGCCCTGTCTGTCCCCCCCAAGAAAAGGAACTCCAGAGTCGGTTACCTTCGAGGCGCGTGTTGGGCTGAACGATGAGCTTCCGGGCCTCCTTGCGCAGCAGCACCGTGTCCCGGAGGGTAAGGAAGCACTCGGGGGCCGCGTCGGTGACGGTCGCGTAGGCCTCGTACAGGGCCCGCCCTCCGACCACATCCCCCGTGGACTTCAGCACCTGTGGGAAGGAAGGAGGAGTTACTGCCTAGGATGGTGGAGCCACTGTCTTTAATTTCTGTGCTTACCGTTTCCCGAGTTTTCCTCGCAACATCATTTTTCAGTTTCTGCTTGTTTTTGAACTTTACATAGGCTGTGATTTGCTTTTCTGCTCAAGTTACGTTTGAGCAGTCAATGCCCACAACCGCGATGCACCCTTTTCACTGCTGTATAGTACTCCATTTACACATGGACCACAATTCTGTCTCTTTCACAGTTGTACAATTTGAGTTTTCTGCTATTAACTGCTGCCGTGGACATCCCTGCATGTCTCCCGATGAGCAGATGCCAGCTTCTCCAGGAGAACTAACGATCTCTGGGTTTAGTGAATGTTCAACTTGAAGAGGTGATACTAACTTTGGTTTCCCAAAGTTGTTGCCTCAATTTACACTCCCACAAGCAGCAGACAGTAGCTCTCATTGCTTGATACACTAGATTTAATGTTTGCCAAACTGATGTGTGCAAACTGCATCTCATTTGGCTTAACTGCACTTCCTTGATCACTGACAAGGTTTAGCATCTTCTCATGAGCTTGTGGGCTATTGATTTCATCTTCTCTTCATGATTTTTGCTTATTTTTTTGGTTGGTCAGTCTTGTTCTTTTCTTTTTTTTGGTCTTTTTCATATATTCTGGATACTCGCCTTTTGTAGGTACGTATGTTGTAAATATCCTACCCTACTTTAAGAGTTGTCTTCTCAGCTTCTTTATGGTAACCATGGGAGAACAAACATGATTTTCTTTTTTTTTTTTTGGCATGGGCAGGTACCAGGAATCGAATCCAGGTCTCCAGCATGGCAGGCAAGAATTCTGCCATTGAGCCACAGTCGCACCACTCCCAAAAGTGACTTTTAATGTTTGTCAAGGGTCTTGTCCTTACTGGCTTGTGCTTTATGTCTTGAGAAATTCTCCCTTACCCCGAGGGCATAAAGATATTCTCTAAATTCTAATCTTTGCCCTCTCCCATGACAATCTACAGTGGATTGATTTTTGTGTATGGAGGGAAAATCTAATTTTGTTTCTCCACTGGGATGACCTATTGGCCCAGCACCACTTTTAAACGCTCTCTCCTCTTTCCTGCCACCTGCAAGGCTGCCTCTGTCCCAAACCTGCACAGTCTGTGCTTGGGTTCACTGTTCTGGGCAACTGGCCCAATGCCACACTGAACTTAGTGATCTCATAACAAGTTGTGACGTCTGGTGGGACAAGCCCCAAATCTGGCTTTTCTTCAGGAAAATCCTGACTATAAACTGTGGCCCTTTATGCTTCCATCTAAATTCTAAAATCAGATTGTCAAGATCCAGGGAAAAGCTTACTGGGACTTGATGTAACCTTGATGAACTGTTTTATTAATTTCAGTAATCTGTCCACAGAACCTTTAGCTTTTCTATATAATCATATCCTCTGTAAAACAACAGTAGGTTTATCTCTTCCTTTCGAATCTTTAAACTTTCTATTTCTTTTTCTCGTTTCCTTTCAAGGCTAGGACTTTCAATACAGTGTTGAACAGAAGTGGAAACAGCAAGCATTTTGTCTTGTTTCTGACTTTAAAGGGGGATGTTTTAGCATTTCAACAGCGGATCATTTATTGCATTTTTTTTTTGAGACACTTTACTAGGTTAAGGAAATTCTTTTTGACTCCAAGTCTTTATCCTAAATGGATCCCTAGAAAAGGCTGCTCGAAAGCTCCATGCTCACTCAGCGTTCAGTCACAGAGTAAGGCTGGCCTAGGAACTAGCAGATTCGATTCCTCTGCCTAATAATTTATTAATAAATGCCTCATCTTGGAATAATTTTAGATATAGAGAAAAGTTTGCAAAGGTGGTACAGAAGAGAACTCCAGTATAACCCCGCCCAGTTTCTCCTATGTTAAAGATGTTATATAATTGGTTATATAATTATCATTAAACTGCAGACTTTATTTGGATTTCACTGATTTTCCCCAGAATGCCCTTTTTCTGTTCCAGGATCTCATCCAAGGCACCACATTGCATTTTGCATCTAACGATTTTTAATTTCTGATTTTATTTTACTTCTGTGGCCAAACACATATCTTTTATGGGAAAATGTCTTAAATTCTTTCTGCAAACAGGTGGGTGTATAATCATGAGATATTTGGTGAGTGGAAGGTTGGGCCTTCTATAGGATGGAAAAGCCAGCAGTACCCCATGCTAGTAGAAGGGGCTGCACTTTAGAGAGTGGCTGATCAGTGGTTCTTGAACTTTGTGGAACCTCAGAATCACCTGAGGGCATTGGAGGTGCAGAGTCCATAGATCTGGGGTGGGGCCCGAGAATCTGCATTTCTAACCTGCCGCTGGGTGATGCTGCCTGCTGCTGAGCCCTGGACCACATTTTCTGCCTCACTAGTTTGGATAACCAGACATTCTATCTGCACCCTTCCTTACATACGTTATTTTATTTAACTCTCACCAGGTAAGGCAGGTGGTGTATCCCATTTGGCGGATGAGAAAAGTGGGGTTCAGACAGGCGAAGCATGCTGCTCGATTGCACGATTGGTTAGTCCTGGTAGCAGGACTCCACAGGCCTCCCATTCTAAGCACCACCGGCCTCCCAGGGCTGCAATGACCACTGTCCTTTTCCACCTTTGCTCACCAAGCCTCAAGGCTTCCTTTCTGTCCCCTCCAGCCGCCAAGCTCATCGCGGTCACAGGGGCTTTGCGTTTGCAATTTCTTCTGCTCTCAGATCTTCTCAGAGCAGCTTCCTTCTTGAGCTGTAAAATCTCTGCTCAAATGTCACCCCCTCCGAGAAGCCTTCCTTGATCAGACACACTAAGATGATTTTGTCTTCCTTTCCCCTCCAATTGCACCTGGTATCGCATCACCCAGTTTTAATGTCTATAAGATCCTCAGTGACCTTCTTCACTTACCATCTACCACCCCTTGCTGTAATATGAGCTCCAAGAAAGTGGGGGGCGCTCATGGCTTATTCTCAGTGCCTGGCATGTGGGAACCCTAGGGTTCAGGGATGAACTGATCGGGAGGCTCTGAGGGGTTTCTCCCAAGCAGGGAGAGAGGAACAGAGATGGGAGGGGAGGCTCTCCAAGGGGAGAGGCCTTGGTTTACCTGGAGTCTCCGCAGGAACCGCTCCAGCGCGGGCTTGCCCACAGAACGGATCTTGCTGCGGTCAAGGCGGACGCGGGCGTCGGGGCGCCCATCGGAACCTGTGGTGGGGGTGACGGTTACGAGCCCCTCGCCTGCTTCCAGCAAGACCCTGAGGATCACAAAGCGGGCCTGCATGTGGGCCTGTGGGGGGAGGGAAGTGAGTCAGGAGCAGCTCTGGGATAAGATGCATTACATGCCTGCTCCACGGTCTGAGACAGGGGATCTGCTCATTGATTGCTGACTGTTGTTATCATTTCACCCCCACCCCGAATCTGGGGGTCCTTTTCTGCCTATTCCTCTCCTCTGCTCAAGGGAGAGCAGGCTACACTGGGGGGGAGGGGGCATTTCTAGGGGATCCCCCTCTTGTTACCCCATGACCTCTGCTTTTCGAGGCCCTTCCTGATGATAGCAGTGACATCTGAAGACCCCTTGCTACCCAGAACCCCAAGCCCTTTCCTCTCCGCTCCTGTCTGAGCAATCACATAGCTGTCCCCACGCCCAGTTTGCAGATGGCAAAACAGAGGCCCAGAGATGAGACGGACTTGCTCTGGGTCACCCAGCTGGTGAAAATCAGGCTCTAAAACCTGTGCTCTTTTCTTTTCTTTCCAATTTTTATTTCTATTGCTTACGCTATTTCCCAAAAGCACCGGCCACGGGTCATAGCTGAGCTGGGATTCTGGAGACAGACTGCTTGGGATTCAAATTCTGGCTCTCCCACGTACCAGCAACTCACTGCATCGCTTTGTGCCTCAGTTTCCTCATCTCTAAAATGAGGATAACAGGGCCTGCCTCCCAGGGTTGAACTTGGGCACAAACGTGCTATTTCACGGACAGTGCTTAGAAACGGCTATGGCTCAGAGCCAGTGCTTTTTTAAGCCAGCTATTATTTTCCTTGTCAAGACTTCTCATCTGATTCACCCTGACGGCTGGATGGGGAATGATCCTGACCTTCGGTTCACAGGTGGGGACGCAGCAGCTTCGAATGAGCAATGCGACTTGCCCCCCACAAGCAGGTTTAATCTGTAATTAAACTTCTGGGTGGTCTCAGAGGTATGGCTGTCCCCATCCCTGTACCCAGGATCCTGACCTCGGTGTCCCACTGTGGGGTATCCCCATCCTGTCCCAAGGGCCCCCTGCAGCCGCACCTGTCTCCAGTTGGAGGCTTCCGGAGTATAGAACTCCAGTGCCAGCAGGCCAGCCCGAACCATGTTGAGCCAGTTTACATAGACCACTTCGTCCGCTTCGGCCCCCTCGAAGCCAAAGATCCTGGGGGGAGGGGGAGGGGGATGCGGGGGGGATGCTTCAGCCCTGCCCCCCTCCCCCAGCCAGCACCCCCTCCACCCGGAGCTACCCCTGCTTGGTGCTCCACCCCCTCCCCGCCCGGGCCTCCTGCTCATACTCCAGCACTTGGGGGTTCAGACAGAGGTAGAGGCCCACACTCTCGGCTCGGCACTCTTCGTAGCTGGAGGCGATGGTGCTGAATTTGCTGTCCCAGGTCTCCCCGCTCCGGTACCAGCTCTGAATCTGGGAGGGGATGCCCAAGAAGCCGGCTTAGAGGGGTGGGGGTCTGCTGCCCCACTCACACCCACCAGCCCGGCACCCTGGGGCTCTGCTGATGCCACCCTCACCTGCTCCCCGGTTTCCGGGTTGATCACTGTCTCCTGGTCAAAGTTGAACGCTCCTTTGTCATCCTGCGGGAGATGGGTCATGACCACGGGGTGAGAGGGGGGCAGATGTCCCTGCCCTGGATGAGGCTGTCAGCTCCGGGACCCTGAGAAGTGGCTCAGAGAGGGGAGCCAGGCACAGCAAGCAATGGCAGAGCAGGGACAAACTGCCGAGTCCTGTAACAGCAGTTGTGCTCCCGGGGCCCCTGCAGTGTGGGGGAGAATGAGATCCACACACTCCACGACTCACAGAGGGAAACCATGGGCCAGAGATGCGGGGAGGACTTGTCGAGAGTCCCACGAAGACCCAGATCCAATACCTCCAGATCCCATGGTGGGCTGGCACTGGCAGAGGCCATGGCCCCTGTGTATCCACATGCCATCTGCACCATCTTTGCTGTGCCCACCATGTGCTGAGTGCCCACTTCACAGATGAGAAAAATCGAGGCTCAGAGACTAAGAGTTCCAAACTGCAACCAGGGCACACACGACCAGTACACACTATCTTTTAACAAGGACCCCCCATCTGTTGAGAGCCCCCTGCGCCCCAGGCAAGCTCCAGGGCTTTCTGTACATCTTGGCTTTTGTGCCTCAAAATGGCCCATGTGGTGCTGGCCACAAACCCCATTTCACACATGGGCCAACCAAGGCTCAGCGAGGGGAACTGACATCCCAGACCACAGAGTGGCTTGCATTTGATCCCATTTCCCTTTGACTTCAAAGCCCAGACAAGGCACTGCTCCATTTAGGATGCTGCCCCTCCCATCAGCCCCTCTGAATCCTTCCTGTCTTCTAAGGCCCAGCTCCAGCCCTCCCACTCTGAGAGGCTCCCCAATGGGGAGCAGGCCCAGCCCCAAACCCCACTCTCCCTGATGGCCCTGGCCCTGCCCCAGCCTCCAGCCACCTCATCTCTGCAGCTCTATGGCTGGGGGCCATAACGTGCTCTTCTCAGCCTGTCTGAAAGAACTCAGGGGATGCCCAGTGGGGCTCCAGCCACTTGGCCGGCGGGCAGGAAGGGGCTGCTCTGGGGACACAGGGGTTCCCTACAGCTACTAGAAAGGTCCAGACTCCAGAGGAGAAGAATGCAAAGACAGTGCTGCAGCTTCAGGACCAGGAGGGGTCAGAGACCCCCCACCCCTGGCCCCTTGGGTCTGTGCTTCCTCGGCCCAAGCCACTGTGGGGTGGGGGGGTACCTGCTGAACTGTCCTGGAGGCCTCTCTGCACTCAGGTTGCTGAGCTCCTGGGGCATCACGGGGGAGGGTGACACAGGGTCTTTCCTGCCTAAGAGGCCATTTCCCGACCTGACCCAAAGCCTCTGAGGGCAAAGGCTGGAGTTGCTTCACCCCTGGTTTGGCTGATCATTGGGGAAGGGAGCCACAGGTCTAGGCACAGGGAGGGACCTGCTGGCCCCAGGGCAGGTGGCCCATTTCTTACCTGCACGAAGAGCTTGCCGCTGCCGTGGCCCAGCAGCTCATGCAGCCCCACCTGCACCTCGAAGGAGGGTCCCTTCCAGCGGATATAGAGGTCCTGCCAGGTCAAGCAGAGACCCCTGTTGGCTGCTGCGCCACCACGGCCACAAGGCTACCGATGCCCCCTCCCTGAGCTGAGGGCCCATCACCATGCTCATGCTAGGTGGGCTGGGCGCCGTGCGACCCACTTCATCCTTGCAACACCCCAGGGGAAGGAAAGCACTGCCTCCGCTGTTTGGTAGATGAGGGAACCCAGGTTCTGAAACTGCACAAGGCCATGTGGCTGGGAGGTGGCCCAGCCAGGACTTGAAGCTGGGCACTTTCTCCTGCACTGCCCTGGGCCGTGATGCCTAAGTGGGTACCAGGCCTGACCCTCAGGGCACCAGAGCACACCTTGTCGTCCTCCTCCAGGAAGGTGAGCTTTTCCCGCTGTGTGGCATAGGCCACAGCCAGCACATTTCCCAGTGATACGTTCTTAAAGCCTTCTGTCTGCCTCAGGTCATCATCTAGAGGAGGAAAGCAGGGACCAGGAAGAAAGGGCAAAGGTCAGGGGTCATGAACCAGGGGGCCACTGGAGTCTTGATCAGAGGAACAAGGCCAGATGGAAATAGATCAGGGAAGTCTGCAGACAGGCTGTGGGTGTGTATGGGAGTAGGGTGATGGTGGAAGCTCCTGGGGGTTGGGGGTTACTGCTACGGTTTGGGGGGCTGGGCCTGGGGCAACTCACAGTTGGGGATGTTAATGCCAGCGGGGATGCCGGAACCAGCAAAGGTGAGAACATCCAGGGAGGTGAAGTCGGGAGTGAGGAACTTGTCCTTCTCGAAGGCTGGGGGCCAGGGCAGCTCCTTCAGCAGCTGCTCCGCACTTGCCACCAGCCGCTCGAACTTGGCGCTCATGGCCTTGTTCACCATGGCCACGAAGCCTGCAGGGGCAGGAGGCTACAGGTAGATCCCTCCACTCCTCCAAGAAGTCACCGTGCATACATTGAACACCTGCTGTATGCTGTGACCCTGGGCTGGCTGCTGGGGAAGGGGGTGACCCAGGCTTGGGCTCTGCCCTTAGAGAGGTCTAAGACGAACAGAGGCTCTAAGGACCCGCAATTCGCCTGGGGTGGGTGGGGGTGTGGAGAGAAGGCCTCACGGGCAAACAGGACGAAAACGGAGGGAAGCATCGTCAGGACCTTGTGTTAGGGAATGGTTATTTGGTAAACCAAATGGTAAATTCTAAGAATTTACATCGGAAGCACAATCAAAAAGAGAAAAAAACAGATAAATGAGACAATCAAAATGTAAAAATTTTGTGCATCAAAAAGACAAAAGTAAAAAGACAATGTACAGAATGGGAGAAAATATTGGAAACCACATATCTGGTACGGGTGTTAATATCCAGAATATATAAAGAACTCCTACAATGCATCAAAAAGACAACCCAATTAAAAAAGGGGCAAAAGACTTGAATAGACTATTTGTCCAAAGAAAATATATACATGGCCAAAAATCACATGAAAAGATGCTCAACACTATCAGCCATCAGGGAAATGCAAATCAAAACCACAATGAAATGCCATTTCACACCCATAGGAATGGTTGCTCGTAAAAAATATATATACAGAAAATAACATGTGCCGGAGAAGATGTGGACAAATGGAACACTCATTCATCCTTGGTAGGAATGTAAAATGGACGCAGCTGCTATGGAAGACAGTTTGGCAGGTCCTCAGAAAGTAAGCAGAGAACTCCTGTATGATTCAGCAATCTCACGTCTAGATTCACACCCCAAGGAACTGAAAGAGGAACTTGAATAGAAATTTGCAGGCTGACATGCATAGCAGTATTATTCACAATTGCCAAAAGATGGAAGCAACCCAAGCATCCATCAACAGATGAATGAATACACAAAAGGTAATAAATACAAACAATGCAATATTATTCAGCCATAAAAAGGAATGAAGTTCTGATACATGCGACAGCATGGACAAACCTAAAAGACATCATGTTGAGCGAAATAAGCCAGACAGAAAAGGGCAAATATTGTATGATCTCATGATATGAAACAATTATAAGAAGATTCATGGTCAGAAATACAATACAGGTTACCAGGGGCTGGGGTGGACACTGAGAATGGGGAATTAAAAGAAAACAAAAAATAAAAATAAATAAAAGAGAATGGGAAATTACTGCTTAATTGGTACAGAGTTTCTGTTTGGGCTGATGGAAAAGTTTGGGAATAGCTGGTGGTGATGGCAACACAAGTGTGAAGGCAATCAACACCAGTCAACTATACATATTTGAATATGGTTAATTTCTTTTTTTTTTTTTGCCATGGCCAGGCACCAGGAACCAAACCAGGGTCTCCGGCATGGCAGGCAAGAACTCTGCCTGCTGAGCCACTGTGGCCTGCTCTGAATGCGGTTAAAAGAGGAAATTTTAGGTTGAATATATGTTAATAAAATAAAAATTAAAAAACAAACAAACACAAAACTGGGACTGTATAATGGTGAATCTTTTTTTTTTTTTTTTTTTTTAACATAGGCAGGCACCGGGAATCGAACCCGGGTCCTCTGGCATGGCAGGCAAGCATTTTTGCCTGCTGAGCCACCATAGCCCGCCCTATAATGGTGAATCTTAATGTAAGCTACTGAACTCTACTAATAGTATATAATAGTATAATAATATTGCTCCATTAATGTTAACAAAGGAACCAAACCAATGGAAAGAGTTAATAATAGGGAAATCTGTATGTGGGAGGAGCAACTATTTTTCTGCTTAAATTTTTTTGTAAACTTATAACTTCTCTAATGAAAAGAAAAGTAATCTGTGTAGGTCAATGCTTAGATGAGGTCTAGAAGATATTTACTCAGCTGTTAACTGGGGACCTGTGGGGAGGGGAGCGAGGAGGAGGAGGGAAGAAAAGGAGGGGACTCTCATTTATTGTTCCAATTATGACACAAATGGACTTCTTTTGAATTAGTTAGCTATTGAAACATTTATAAAAAAGAATCAACTTGGGTACCACCACAGGCAATTTTGTTTTTTCTGTCTTTTCGAAAGTTTGGACCATGAAAATGGAACACTAATCTAATAATCATTGTGAGTTCTCTTTAAAAGGGACAAGGCAGCTGAGGCCTCTGAGACTGAGGCTGAGTCGTTGCCCAGGCTGCCTCTTGGGACCTCAGCTCTCAGGGCTGGCCCACGTGGGCCAGGGTGGTGGGTCAGGACCCAGGCAGGAAAGCTGTGGGTGCATGAACCTGTCCGCCCCCCACCGCCCCCGGGACGGTCTACCCCCTTACGCTTCTCCCTGGGTCTGAACTTGGGGTCCAGATCTGGGTCCCTGGGGGGGCTGCTGAGGCTTTCCTTCCCCCTCCCTGGCTCATCTCTCTCCTTTCAGCGGTTGGATGCTGCAGACTCTTGAGTCTAGGGGCTGGGGAAGGATGAGTGTTGGCAGAGACAAGTCTAAATCCTGAAGCTTGGTGCCCTGCGGTGCACAGCTGGGGCCGGGGGGCCAAGGTAGGCTGCCACCAGCCCTGGGATGGCAGAGTCAGGTCCCTAGTTATTGCACTAACCCTCCGAGCAGCTCCCATTTACAGAGAGACTTTTATGGGTGAGGCACTGTGCTAAGCAGTCTATTCACATTATCTCGCTTCCTGTGACATCCAAAAGGGAGTATCTGGTATCAGAAGCTGGGCTCAGAGGCCCAAGATGACGCAGCTGGTGAGTGCCGAGCTGGGCCTGGAATGCATGCCTGTCGGTGCCAGGGCTGTGCTCGGCCACCCACCAATTGCCTCAGTTTCCACATCTGTAAGTAGGGGATGATGTCGTTTAAATGAGCCCGGTACATGATAAATGATCATAACTGGTCTCATTACTGTTACTGCTGTTGGGGGGCAGGGAGAACCCCCAGGGCTCAGTGGGAGGGTGGTCTTGGACAGTGGGGAAGGGTCCCGATGTGCATGCCCTCCGCCCCCTAGAAGTTAGTTACCTTCAAACTCCCCGCGGGAACCAAAGGGGTCACGGTAGCTCTCGATGAACCCGATATAACTGTGGGGGGTGGGGGCAGAGAGAGAAGCACAGAGATGGATCCGGGAGGGGTGGGCAGGAGGGTGGTGGGTGGGGGTGAAGGCTGGGCCTCTCACCTCTCCACGATGGGGCCTTTGTCCTGGATCCAGAAGCGGGAGCCCCTCTTGTGTGCCTCGATGGAGCCCTGGGTGAAGCTTTCTATGTACTGGGCCAGCATTTGCTCCTGGTGGCTGTTGGCAGAATATGCCTGGGGGCGGGCAAGGGCTGGTCAGCCCCCGGGCCTTGCGCTCCGCCCCAGGCTCCCCATAGGGGTCCCCAGTCCCCAGCCGGCCCTACCTTGGCTTTCTCCAGGTGCCCTACCACCTTCTGGAGGATGGGCCCGTAGTCCCCCCGTGTCACCTGGAAACAGCAACCCTGGAATTCATAGCGTTTCAGCTTGGAAGTCACCTCGGAGTCCAGAGCAGGCTCTAAGGGGGAGGACAGATATCTAGGGAAATGGCCCAGGAAACCACAATCTCGGGAGGCTTCTAACAACAGCACTCTTTTGCTCCAAGATCATCACTGGCTCCCTATTGCCTACAAAAAATCCGTATAAACTCTCACCTTCCAAAGCATGTATCATAGGCGCTGTTCTAAGTGTTTGTGTTCATTCATTTCATCTTACAGCGACCCCGTGAAGGGGGTACAATTATTTTCCCCATTTATAGATGGGGAAATGAAGGCACGGAGAGCTTCAGAAAATGTTCCAAGGTCACACCGGCAGCAGGTGGCAGAGTGGGGCTCTCAAAGGGAAATGAGGGCCTGTTACCAGTTAAGGAGGAAATGGATGCAGTGTGGACATAAGTTGTCAAGGGCCCTGTGAGGGCCCTTGGACCTGACCCTTCCTTACCCACCCACATTTCCACCTCCCGGCCACCCAGTCTCATATCCCCCAACACTTCCCACTTAGACTCTGTGACCCTGCCACCCTTGACAGTTTTCAGTTCCCTGAAAACCTCGTGTTCTCACATCCTCTTTCTGGGCCTTTGCATGGTCTATTCCCCATGCCTGGAACACCCTTCCTGCCCTCTGGGCAGTCACCTGGCAAACTCCTATTCACTCTTTAGGCCAAGCTTGGACATCCCCTCTCCAGGACCTTTCCCTGTCTTCCCATATCTGAGTCCATGCTCTTTTTTTTTTTTTTCCCCATCAGCACACCCAATAATTTCCCAGTCCTTTTGTTTTCCTTATTTGATACAAGCTCCTCCAGAGGAGGAACGGTAAGTTTCCTTTGCCACTGCCTCCCTAGTGCCTGATACTTGGTAGATACCCAGAAGCTTGGTGCGTAAGCAAATGTAAATGTGTGGGAAAAAGGCACTGTAGAGAACAGCAGCGCCCAAGCAGGGTGCCAGGAAAGCTTAGGGATTAGCAAGGAAAGGAGCCAGGGATGGGACATGGGTGTGGAATTTACCACTGCCAGGGAGACTCCCTGGGTGGGGACAGGCCTCAGAGGCTTCTAGTCCAAGCCCACAACTTATGCGTCAGCCCCGCACCTCCATCGAATGATCTCTGGTCCCTACTTACACACTCCTGGTGACAGGGCACTCACTACCTTTCAAGGCAGCCCCAAGCATCTTGGGACAATTCCATTTTTACACTATCAAGGAAGACTTCTTCCTCTCCCACCAGGAACTTGGGGGTTCAGACAGACTTGGGTTCAAGTCATGGAACCCCAATTTACTTCAGACTTAGTACTCAGCCCCTTTGAGTTTTGGGGCCACATCTGAAAAAAAGGAGTTAATGGCAGGATCTCCCTCCCCAGGTAGCACTGCAGTTAAGAGTTCTGGCTTTGAAACTAAACTGGCTGGGTTTGAATCCTGCTCTGACAGGTAATGGCTGAGTGACATCGGGCAAGTCACTTAACCTCTCTGTGCCTTTTTCAAGACTTTTCTGTAAGAGGAGCCATTCTCACAGGTACCACTGCATACCTTGCCCAGCACTGAGCTAGGAACCCAGTAAGCCCCTGATCAATGTCAGCAACTAACTATTAAAACTGTTATTGCTCCCTGCAGTTATCGGAACCAGCCAACCCCCGTCTGTAGGTCCAGCCACTCCACCCTGGTCCAGAAATGCCAAGGAGGTGGTAGAAGGAACGTGAGGAGCAGCCTGCCCAGACTCAGCTCACCTGTCCCCAGCACGGAAGCCAGCCGCACCTCGTAGTGTGGCTTCCCGTCCCGATCAGCCTGCTTGAAGAGCCGCGTGTTGTAGGCACTGAGGTTCTGGAAAAGACCAGGGCAGGGATCTGAGGGGGGGGGGCGGGCAGTGAGGACTGGAGAGGGCAGGGGGTGCTGGGAAGAGGGAAGAGAATCACACCAGAGAGGAAAGACAGAGGGCAAAGTGGGCCAGGGTCTTGGAGGGACCTTGCCGAGTCTGCTGGGTGGGGAAGGGAGCAGGGGTGGCCAGGCCAGGGCAGACACTTCTGCTCAGCCCAATTCCCTGAGCACTGACTGGTACCGGGGCAGACTCGACTCTGCATGGGGCACCGCACGGCCTCAGCTCACCCTCGGCGTGGAAACAGGTCCCACAGGCGGCGAGCGGCTGAGCTGGGTGCCGAACCCGACACTCGCCTGCAGAGCCCTAGCTGGGCGCTGAGACCCCAGAGGGTCGTGCAGCCTGGGGAGGGGGCTGGGGGCAGCACTACCCTTGGCACAAGTGGATGTCTTCCTCATTCATGAGCCCTTAGACAAGGAGCTCCCAAAGTCTTTTTCCATCTCAAGCTCGAGATGCAGGTGCCACTGGCAAGGGGGCAGGGATGGGGGCCCCCCATGAAATCCCCACCCTGAGTTCCCCAGTCCTGAACCTGAGAGTCCAAGAAGTCCTGGGCCAGTTTGGCATCCTCCATGGTACAGTCCCCAGAGAAATAGGTGGTGACTCCCTGTTGGGGAAGAGAAGAGAGATGCGGGGGAGCTGCTGAGGGTGGGTGCTCGCAGGGGAGAACCATTCCAGCCTCCACCCTGCCCCCCTCCACCGTCGTCCCCCAATCTCTTATCTCTTCCCAGGGTAAAAATAGAAAAAAAAACACAGAAGAAAAGAAAGAAGGGAAGGAAGAAAGAGTGTCCTTTTTCTTACCCCAGACAGATTTTGACAAATGCCCTGAGCTGCTGGCTGGGTGGGTGACCCTCGAGCCCTGACCCTGCTCCCCAGCTACCCCTCTCCAGCCTTCCTGCAGCTCTGCTCGATGTCACGGGCTGGCCCACAGCAGCCACGCAGGCAGCCTCTGTAGGGTGGAAGCCCGAGGACCCCTCCTCTCTCGCTGCCCCTCCTCGGCTCCCTCCAGCTCTCAGCTCTTCTCTCCATCCCTGCTTCTGCACCCAGCATCCTGGGATGTCAGAATCAGGAGGGCATTTGGAAAGCATTCCATCCAACCGGCTACCCATTTTACAGACAGCAAAACTGAGGCCCGCGGTGGGGCACAGTTTTGCCTCAAAGAATGCAGCAGAGCCATGACTTGAACCCAGGGCCCAGCCTCCCCACCCCTCCCTCCGTACCATGTGGCCTCCAGGGACGCCCCCTCCCCTCAACTCAATTCTCCCGCGTGGGTGAGGGGGTCCTCACCTCCTCCCCCAGCCCCAGGTGTCGCAGCCGCGGCTCCAGAGAGAACATGAGCTCCCCGCAGGCCTGCCAGAGGCCCCTGACTTCTTCGGGGTGCTGCTGAGCAGCCTTGCTGCCCTGGATCACACGGTCCAGCTTCTCCTGCACAGGGTGAGGGTAAGGGGAGGGGGCATCGGCCCAGAGGCAGGTCCGAATCTGCCCTCCGGAGGTCACCCACCCCGAGCTTTCCTCCCACACTCCCAGTCCATCCCACTCAAGGTGTGATTCGTGGCCCAAAGCACTCGTTCTGCCCGAGACACGCCGCACCCCGGCCCCTCTGCAGACCTGCTGAATCAGAAGCGACGCTGCAACAAGGCCGCCGGGGAAGAAGCCCTGGGCCCCCAGCTAGGCTCGAGCCCCTCGGGTCCAGGGAGGGATTTCCAAGCCCAGGCCTTCTCCCCTCTTCCTCGCGATGACCAAGGGGCCTCTGTGTTTTCAGGCACCTAAGGGTGTACAGCACCCCCATGGCCTTCCCTCACCCGGCTCCCGGAAGGGCCGTCGTTTTTCCTTTCTCAGTGAGGCTGGGTGACTCTCCCAGGGCCATGCAGCATGGCGGTGACAAGGTCATGTCTACACTCAGGGCTCTCCATTCCATGGTGGGGGGGAGGCGCTCCTTCTGCTGCACCTCTGCACCCCTACCTCTCTGGCCCTGGGCACCCCATCTTCCCAAGCCCACTCACCCTCAGCTCACCTTGGGCAAGTTGGGAACAAACTTGGTGTCGCCAAAGGACTTGTAGTTGCCCATGTTGGAAAAGACGCCGGCAGCGTAGACCAGGAATGCCTGGGGGAGGGGGCCGTGAGAGTCAGGGTGGCCAAGGCCCCAGAGGAACCAGCACGGGTGAGGCTGGCAACTTTAGGGGGCACAACCCAGATTCTGGGAGGCCCCGGTCTGGCCGCCACATATTTTCCCAGGCCAGTCTTCACACGCCCTTTGTCCAGCCCAACTGGTCTTCTCAGCAGTTCCCGGCACACCCAGGCACTTATCCACTTGGTTCCCTCTACCCAGAGCATCCCTGGGGCCGCCCTGGATGGCCTCGAAGGCCCAGTTCAAACACTATTTCCTTCTCTACAAAGCCTGTCTTGCCCCCAGCCTGTCAGGCATCTAGTACCTTGACGCCAATGTTAGGGCTCAAAGGGTCATTACTTTGAAGGTTTGGCTGGCCTGAAATCTACTCTCTCTTCCTCTTGTAGCAAGACCTTGATTTTCTTTGGGGGGATGGGGGTACATGGGTTCTCCCCTTTCCGAGCCCTGGGATGGATATGGAACCTGGCTTGCCCAGTCAGAGCATCACCTTCCCCGGCTCCAAGGATGAGGTCAGGGGTGGGCATGACGTTCCAGCTGGTCTGTAAGAGCCCTACGCAGGAAATGCCCTTTGGCAAAGAGTCTCCATTTTTCACGAGGATTGTCAAGCCTGGAGCCCCTGAAGCTTCCCTTCTGGAGTGCAGAAAGGAAGTAGGGCTGAGAATGAAGATTGTTCTCCAATGGATGGTATTAGTGACCCCCTAAATTTTCCCAGGCTAGAAGCCTCCTCTGGCAATGGACTTCTCAATTATTTGAACCAATATCTGTCTTTTTCATTTAAGTTGTTCAGAGATGGGTTTAAGTCATATGCAAACAAAAGAATCCCACTGAAAATAGTAACACCTGGTAGCACTTCTCCATTAACAGATTTTCCCCAGATCCAAGCTCATTTAATGGGGGAAACTGAGGCTTACAGAGGGGAAGTGATTACCCAAAGTGGTAGAAGAAGATGGTAAGGAGGAAGCGTCCATCAAAATGACCATTGACTAAATGGTCTAGCCATACGATGGAATATTACTCAACCGTGAAAAGGAATGGAGTTCTGATACATGCCACAACACGGATGAGCCTTGAAGGCATCATGTTGAGTGAAATAAGTCAGACAGAAAGGGACAGACATTGTAGGGTTCCACTTATGGAACAGCTAAAACACGCAGATGCACAGAGTCAGAAAGTAGCATATAGGTTACCAGGGGTGGGGTAGAGGGAGAATGGGGAATGAATTAATGCAGAATGGGTTCAGGGTGATGGGAAAGTTCTGGTGATGGATGGTGGAGATGGTAGACCAATAGGGTGAATGTGATTGATGCTGGTGAACTGTATGCCTGAGAGAGGTAGAGATGAGGGTTTATGTTGTATATATATGTTCAACATAAATATCAAGGATTAAAAAGAGAGCAACTGGGCAGGCAGTGGTGGCTCAGTGGCAGAGTTTTAGCCTGCCATGCCGGAGACCCGGGCTCAATTCCCAGTGCCTGCCCATGCCAAAAAAAAAAGAAGAAACAAAGCAACTAAAGAGACAAATGGCAATTAAATACAATATTACAATATAGTATCCTGGACTGGATCTGATAATGGAGGAAAAAATGCCCAAAAGGGCATTAGTGAGACTTATAAGAAATCAGAAAACAGACTGTAACCTTTATGTCAATATTAAATTTCTTGAACTTAATACCTATATTTAAGGAGGTTACAAACGCCAGTATCTTTGTTCTTACATATTACAAGAACATGGAAGTAATATATGTTCAAAATGCACGATATATACAATCTACTCTCAAGTGCTCAGAAAACAGCTAGCTAGCAAGAAAGAAAGAAACGGAAAGAAAAGGCAAATGTAGCAAAACATCAAAAGCTGGTGGAGCTAGATATCTGGGGGTGTGGGGGTATGTTAGAGCTCTCTGTATGGGTTTTGCATTATCTTTGCAACTGCCTTTTAAGTTTGAAATGATTTCAAAATAAAAATTAAAAGAAAAAAGAAGCAGTTTGGGTCTCAGCTCAGTGATTGGTAATCCAATCTCTTTACGTTACATATAGAAAAACAGGCCATATTCTCACTCACTTTTGGTAAGAATATAACTCGGTGAAGTCTTTTTGGAAGACAATTTAACAGTATCAATCAACCGCAATGGTACAGAGCCTTTGACCCAGCAATTATGCTTCTAGAAATGGATCGCACTCACATATGTGTACAGGTATGTTCACCATTGAAAAATTGGGAACAATTTAAATGTCCAGCAATAAAGAAAGGGGTTGATTCCTGGCCTATACACTCCAAAAAACAAAACAAAACAAAACAAATAAAACAAATGGTGCTGTGATAATGGGATGTGCACATGGAAAAAAATGAAATGTGGCCCCCACCACACAGCTTACAAAAAGAAGAAAGAAAGAAAGGTTAAATTGATTATAGTGTGCATTACTGCGGGATGCCCTGTGGCAAATAAAAGTGAATAGGGGGGCTTTATGTGCACCCTATGGAAGTTCTCCAAGACATACTGTTTGGTGAAAAAAAGGAAGATGCAAAAGAATATGTAGAGCATGATCTCATTTATATAAAAAAAGAAGGAGCAGATGTAGGTATGCATGTACATATGTAGGCATGCAATACACAGATGGAATTGAAAAGGCTGTACAGCATGCCATTATCAGTGGCTACCTCTGGGGAGGGCGCTGAGATTGTGTGACCTTCATGTCTTGTTCTGTGTCTTTTTCCACCGCTGAAGTTTTGACACTAAGAAGGCATTCATGGATTACTTGGCTAATAGATCCACAGACAAACAAAAACCAGGGGACAGGCAGAACATACCGCCCAGGGCCATACAAGGTGGGAAAGGAAGATGTGATCTAGAATTCAGACCTCCCGAGTCCTACCGTGGTCTCATTCTTCTGCCTTCTGAATTTCCAAAACACTAAGCTGCCTCCTCTGCTCATGGCCCTTGTAACAATCACAGCAGCTATGACTCACCTTGGCATTAGGTACCTGGGCCATCACACCCTAAGAGGTACTGACCATTGATGCATCTTTTACAGATGAGAAGAACAAAGCTCTGTGAAGGGAGGTGCCTGTATTTGCTAACTTCGGTCTAATCCATCTACCCCTGCAGAGAGAGGCCTCGGGCCCCTGCATCTGGTCCTTTGCAACTGGCATCACGATGAAAACGCACATTGGCCTGAGGGACTGACCTGAAACTCCTCCTTGGTCAGGCCCTCAGCCAGGGCCTGCTGGCGCAGCTCGTCAGGGTCCTGGGCGCGGAAGAGGCGGCTGAGCAGGGCATAGATGTAGGGGGACTCCGGGGAGGTCTGCAGCAGCACAGCCAGGCCTCCATACCAGGCGGCCCGCGACAGATGGTGGGCATAAAGGCGCTCTGTGGGTGACAGCAGGCAGAAGGCCTCACGGCAGTCCAGGCTAGATACACCGATGTCATTGGGCAGGATGTACTGGGTGTCCGCCATGGGCCCTGCTGAGAACCATCACAGCTGTCATTTACCACGCACCAACTGCATACTTGTCTCTGCATGCCCATGGTCTCATTTAATCCTCCCAAGAGTCCAGTGAGGGAGGAAATACTATTGTACCCATTCACCAGATATGCTTACTGAGGCTCAGAGATTAGGTAATTTGTCTAAGGCAACTCGTTCCATATATATATTTGTGGGCCATATTCTGCCTCCAGTCCCTCTACTTTAGAGATGAAGCCAATTACCTAGTACTACAGATGGGGAAACTGAGACCCAGAGATGCTAGGCGCCTTGCTTGAACACACAACCAAAGGCTGCTTCCTCTAACTCCTCTGCCCTTTCCTGATTTCTGCCTTCTTGTCCAGAATCCTCCCATAGGTTCTTCAACTCCACCTGCCCCCCCCACCACCACTACAAAAGGCCACTGTGTTCACAAGAACAGCATCCCAGGCCCCCAGCTGGAAGCCCCAGGTTCTAATCCTGCCACAAGTGCAGACTCCTGAAAATCAAATCAATTGCTTCATCTTTCTGCACATCCATTTCCTTCTTTGTAAAACAAGGTCGATGATAACCCCAGTCTCATCAGATGGGTGCGCAAATTAGATGAGGTCACACCGGATGGAATATACCACTAGCAGTAAGTGATATTCCCTTATACTCCCCCCACCCCCCCAGGCTCCCGGGATCTGTCCCACCTCATCCCTCTGTCTTTTCTTCGGCCCTCCAGCCTCCTGACTTCTCCCTGAACTCGGCCAGGGGAGCCCCAGAGTCACAGAACTTCAAAAGTTGGAGAAAACTCATTTTACAGATAGAGAAACCGAGGTTAGACAAACTAAGCAATTTACTAAAGATCACACAGCCCGGCAGGAACCCGGGGTTTCCCAGCCCAGGGCCCACTCCACAGTTCTCTCCCTTCCTGGGAATTAGTTTCCAGCTCCCCCCCTCCCCCCCTCCGCCCACTCCCAGTGCTCCGCCCCCAAAGCACAGACCGCAGGGTTCAGAAAAGGTACGCTAACCCTTCGTTGTTCGAAGCCCTCCTTGGACTCGGGGGCGCAAAGGACTCGGAAGAAGTGCTGGGGGGGAAGGGGTGCCAGGAAAGGGAATGGCCCTGCGTTCGGCCTAGCCTCGCCCTGGGTCCCCGGGTTGACGCACTGTGACCCCGAGATCCGGGCGCCGTGCCTCACCTGCAGCAGCTGCTGGGTTCGCAAACTCACTTCCTGCTTCCGCCACCCCCATTCATTGGAGCTCCGCGAACTCCGCCCCCCTGGCCAATTGCGGGCCTCGGGGCCGCGATGGACGTTGGCCTCAGCCAATGGGCGCCCCCAGACGCGCTACTACGGCCGCCGGCTCTCCGCCCCCGGGGCGCTGCGGAGGCGCGTGGGGCTTGTGCTCTTCGGCCTCAGCCTTTTGTCCCGAGGCTGCGCTCGCGTCGGCGCCGGGACCCACGTTGGCCGCGGCCTAGTCCCGGTAGGCGGGGCTAACAAGGTCCCCGAGCCGAGCGGGTGGATGTCATGGACCTCGCACCAGCGACCTCACCCGACCACACAACCTCGACCCCGCTCTCCTTTGGAGTTTCACCCGAGGCCCCCAGCTCAGTTTTGCAGCTGGGAACCTGCGTGATGTGAATAACGTGTCCCCTCCCCTTCCGCGCTGGATTCCGGAGCGGGCGGAGGAGCCTCTTCGGAGACCGCAAAGCGCTGCGTGCGGGGAATAGGGGTTACAGGCGAGAGGGCTCCGGCCAGGGATGCCGTGGTACCGCCCGCGCAAGAGTGCAGAGAAAGACCCGAGGAGTGAGGGCTGGGAGAGGCCTGGTAGCTTCTCGGCGCTCAGATGAAAGAGCAAGTCCTCTGCGACCCTGAAAGCCTGCCAGGACAGAGCTGGGTTGAAGAGGACGGCCTGGGGGTGGGGGTGGAGCACAGCCTATGAAATGCCACGCGAAATCCGAGGTCAGAGGGAGGGGCACGGCCCGATCACACGCGGGCTGTGGGACCTTGGGTGGGTCACTGCACCTCTCTTGGCTTCCTTAGCGGGAAAACCGGACTAAAAACTACTCCCAGGGTCGTTGTAGGCATAAGTGAGGTTTGGGTTGAAATCCAGTATATTCTTGCCACACCCTGTCTTGGCCCAGGTCAGCGTCTGCTCAGCACGAATGCCAGTTTCTCATTCGCATAGGCCCTGCTTAGCACATCAGTGCTGCTAACTGCTGGCTCTTACGACAATTATAATAGGAGAGTTTGGTAAATTGCCCTTAGTAAAGTCACTCCTCTTCTTCCCTGTGCACCTGTCATAGTCTCTAAAATGGGTATAAAGCCTTCCTCTGACTGGTGTGAAGTTGAAATGAGCACAGGTAAAGGTGGCAGTGTTGTCTGCTGCCAGCAGGGGGCAACCGAGGCAGGCAAAAGCTCTCTACAGCACTCTTGGGGCCCCCCCAGTCAAGCTGCATCTCTATGATCACAGCTAACATGAGCATTTACTGTCAGGCCCCATGCTAGCAGTTTGACATGGAGGTTCTCATTTATCCTTGCAACAACTCTGAGATAGGGAGGGTATCACCATCTCACCCTTTGTACAGGTGGAGAAACTGAGCCTAAGAAATGTTTGCTGACTTCCATAAGGCTACTGAACTGGTCTAGCCCCACTCGGGCCTTCCACCACACTGTCCCCTCGCCCTGCCCCCAACACACACACACACACATACACACAAACACACACACACAATCACACAGAGTACCCTACTCACTGGAATCAGGACGTTTCCCAGCCTTGGCTCCAGGCGAGGAAGTGATGTTCTTAGGTACTTACTATATTACAAGTGTTCTCTAGACGTAACCTACCACCTGGTGATGGAAGCATTGCTATTCCCACTTAACAGTTGAGGAAACTGAGGCTCCATAAGGGGCAGTGCAGGGCGAGGACCGGGGTTGTCTGATCCCCTCCGCTCACCCCAGCACCCAGGGTGATGCCTGACTGGGGCCTGGCCTCAGTCCTGCCTGGGTCTGAGGTTCCTTGCTGGAAATGGGATCGGAATGTTCCCCTACCTGGTTCCCAGAGTCAGGAGAGAACTGGGAAAAGTTGTGGTGTGTATGTGTGGTATAATTGAAATGCTTCCACATCCACCCCTGCACCCCACATGGGCTCCCCGCAGTGGCCTGGAAGTAACACTCTGATCACACACACCCCCCATCACGGGGCTGGGCACTGAGTGGGTGGGTAGGTGGGGGGTACAAACCCACTCCCCAGACGCTTAATGGCACTGTTCTCCTGCTCGGCTCACCCCTGCTCCTGTTTAAAGAAGATACACAGCAAAAATGAAGAGGGCAGGCTCTGGGGCCAGGACGGCAGCTGTGCCTTCGAATCCCAGCCAGGCCACTTTGTAGGTGTGTGACCCGGAGCGTGTGTCTTAGTCTCCCTATAGAGATGGTAACACTCCTCCCAGACTGGGGCTCCGAGAGGATTAAATGACAACATGCCCGAGAAGCACAACGCGGTGCCAGGTGAGTGCTCGATGAATGTAGTTATTCTCATTAGCACAGTGTGGGGCACACGGTGGGCATCCAGTAACGGTAGCCCTTGTGTTACAGCCCACGCTCCAAAAACCTGATTCTAATCTCCTTGTTCTGTCAGCTCCTGGCTGTCCACAGGGGGTTCGGAATTCTCCTTCCAGTGTCTTCCCCCCATCACCACGGCCCCACCTTCTTTCCACCCACCTGCAGCCCCTCTTCCAGTCGTTCCAAAGCCCTGTCTTGCACCCAAGCCTCTGCACGGGCTCTTCCTTCTGCCTTGAACACACTTCCCATCCTCATGGACCAGGAGGAGTCCGACTTGGCCCTGGGGGCTGAGCTTCTGTCACCTCCCTGGCTTTTCCATCAGCCAATGAGAAGTCCTCCGCAGCACCCAGCAATTCCGACTCCAGTGCACAGGACGACGCGCTGTCATTTGCAATGTGGGCTGTCCTCCACGAGACTGTGAACTCTACCAGCCAGGAAACCAGGTCTGATTGATTGTTCTGTGTCCCCAGTGCATGGAGTCCAGCCCAGAGCGGGTTATTAGCAAGTGCGGGGCACCGCCCGCTGCCCACCTATCTCTGCTCGGGGGCTGGAGGCATCGCACGCATGCGGGACGTGCGGGATTTCAGGGCAGCCGAGCAGCGAGGTTTATGGAGGAACCCAGGGCAGCAGCAGGACGGGTGGAGATCCAGAACTGGGGTCAGCAGGCTCAAGGCGCAGCCAGCCTGAGCTGGGGGTCAGGGGCCTCTGGGCCCCTTCACGCCCCCAGGGGCACAGTGTAGGCGGCATGATGTGGGACACCCCAGGAAGGGGCAGGAGCACAGGGTGGACCCCCCCCATCAACCTGGGTCAGAGCCAGTGCCGAAGGCCCTCACAGTCCAACCGGGGTAGGGATCTCGGGGACCCCCCTGAGGGCCCAGGTTAAGGGGGAGGGCACGGCCCATCCAACACATCCATCTGGTGTGGCCGTTTGCCGGCAGGTCGAGTCCCACATGCAGAGCTCCCTCAGGGCTGCAGGAGGTGGGCAGGTGGGCGCAGCAGCAGGAGACCCCAGAGAGCCTAGTCCAGCGGCCCCTGGAAAATGAGGCGGACGCAGCCATGCTCGCCGGTGAGCCAGGCCCCGCAAAAGGGGCAGGCAGCGTGGAAGGCGTGGGTGCCGTGGGGCAGTGGCGTCTGGGCCCAGTAGCGGGCAGTCTTCTCAGAGCAGACGTGGCCGCAGGGCGCAAAGGCATGGCTGGGAGGCCCGGGGTCCAGGCAGAGGCCGGCCTCCTGGCCGAGCCACAGCGGCACGTAGGGCCCCACGAGGCGGCACAGGGGACACTCGCGCTCCTGGGGGCCCCGCTCCCGCCGGCAGCCCCAGCCGTGGTAGCCGTGGACGTGGCCGCAGCGGACATAGACCCAGGGCTGCTGCTTGTCAGGGGCCGTGCGGCCGCGGGCCGGGCTGGGGAAGGCCAGGGTGCTGAGGCCCACGGGGCACTGGGGCCGAGCGGCGTTGGCCTCCTGCCGCTGGGCCTCCAGCTGCTTCAGCGTGGGGGCCCGCAGCAGCCCCGCCGGCGTGCGCCACAGCAGCGTGGCTCCACACAGGTCGATGAGCGAGCCATCCTGCAGCACGTTGGACTCCTTTTCCACCTGCAGGGGGCAGCAGACAGGCCTTACTCCCCAGGGGACCCTCCCCCTCCCCCTCCCCCACCTCCCACTCCCCGGGGCGCCTCTGCCCTGCAACCTCCAACCCACTGAGCCACACTCCAGGGCTAGGAGGTCACATGGGAGGGCAGGTACGGGCTCACCCAGGTGTGCGCCTGTCCCTCCCTCTCTGCTTTTCCTCGTCCTTTGAGTCAGGTTTGGACCGAAACAGCGCTTTTCTAAAATGCTTTCCCAAGCTCTCCCCTAAGACAGGCAACTCCTCTTCCTGGAAAGCTGGGGACTTAGCCCCAAGCAGCTGTCCCAAGGGGTGTCAAAAGCAAGGACCCTAAAGCCAGGCTGCTGGGTTTGAACTGGGGTCCGAGCACTGTCTGGCTGCGTCCCTGGCCGAGCAGCTTGGCCTCAAGATGGGTGCCGCTTTCCTGTCTCGAGTGGTTCTCGTGATGACCACACAGAGAAGTCAATGTGACCGCTCGGAAGGGTGGCTGGTACACAATAGGTGCTCAGCAAGTGCAGGTGAAGGAGACACCTACGGGCATACTTTTTAAAATCCAGGTTTCCCCAGCTCTCCCAGTAGCTCAAAAGAGGAGCTGTGTGTTCTTCTGAGGTTTTCAGTACCCCCCAGCCCCCCGCCTGCTGTCCCCACTCCCAGAAGGGCTCTGCATGGGCACGGCCTGGAACTATCCCCTCCCCATCTCCAGGGTACGCTCCCAGCACCCACCCTTAGTTCTCTGATCTGCGCCACATGGAGCAGCCACTGCCACCTGTGTCAGAACTGCCCCAAGGGTCTTCCCCCACTGGGAGGGAATAATAAAGCTAAAGTCATCTGAACGTGACAGACGTGCCACAAACTGCCAACACTCCAAGCTCTCAACTGCTCGCACCCAGGCCAGGTGTCACCCTCTTAAGAGGGTGTGATTTATGAACTGCCAAGCATCTGCAAAGCCTCTTGGTGCTACACAGTGTGTGTGTGACTTCCCATCAACCCATGGGCCCCAGTGATGTGTGGACTACCCTTGGGGACACTGGTCTGTCTTGTCTGGGGATCAAGTGGCACATACCCCAAAACTCCTGAGGCTGGGGCTCACCCCTGGTGGAGTCTGCCAAGGGGGATCCCTCCCTGGCTGGGGCAGCAAGGAGGGGATGGCGGGGGTGGGGAGATGGGAGTGGATCAGGGCAGAAGCCCCTGAGACCAGGCCACCTACCAGCTTCCCCCGCTGCTGCGCCGAGCGGCTGTCCCGCAGCGTGTACACATTCCCGCAGACTGAGATCTCCCGCCAGACCCCGGGGGCCGAGTCCTCGGAGAAGCCGCCCGCTGGGTGCATCACCAGGACCCCGTTGGTGGTCAGACCATCCATCAGGCCGTCGGGTGTCCGCCATTTGGCCGCCCGCTCCTGAGACCACACGAGGGATCAGATCGTAGCCCCTGCCAAGTGGCCCTTAGCGGGCCGCCTGCCAGAAGTGCTGCCCCTCCTCTGGGACCCTCAACACTTGCCCCTCACAGGGACAGAGGTGGCCAGGAAAGTGTTGGAACTGTAGTCACCGGCCTGGTTTTGCTTATTGGCTAAGGGGTGGGGTCTGTGAATTCGTGCAGGGGTCTTGGAGATGGTTCCCAGCTGTGAAGCCACCCCCACTCCCACCCTAGCCTAACCCCTTGGCTCATCCCTGCTCAGGGTTCACTCACTCCAAGGAAGATGTTGCTGGAGGCATCAAAGCCAGCAGCGTAGATACGGGCGGTATAGGGCTGGCGGCGGTCACACAGGATGCGGCAGGCGTAGCGGGAGATGGTGCTCTGGGCGGAGGGGCCCTCCCCGGCCCCTCCTCCAGGGGACGTGTCTGTCACCACAAAGTCAATCATGTTCTCCGTGGAGCGGCCAATCTGGCAGGGGGGCAGGCACGGGCTTACAGCCGGCACAGGTAAATCCCATGGGCATTGCCCCCGGGTGCTCCCAGCAGCTGCTCTGTGTGTCGGGGTCACCTACGCACAAGTGCTCAGGCTGCCCGGGCCCCTCCCAGCTCCCTGGGCCCTCTGGATTTCCAGGTGGGGTCTCCGGGTCCAATAAACCACCATGGGGGGCTTCTTCTCTATCCGTGTCACAGCTGTGAAGCAGGGTGACCTCACTCAATAAAAACTAGTTGACCTGCCAATAGGGCATCTGGGTATGCTCAGATATTAGTGGCAAATAGTGAAACTGCAGTAAGTATTTACTGTATGCCAGGCACTATGCTATGCCATTCATGCGCAACACCTCATTTAATCTTCCCACCAGTTCCATGGAAGTGGGTACTACTGTTGGCCCTGTTTTACAGAAGAGGAAATCGAGGC
Organism: Tamandua tetradactyla; assembly: GCF_023851605.1. NCBI lineage: Eukaryota > Metazoa > Chordata > Mammalia > Pilosa > Myrmecophagidae > Tamandua > Tamandua tetradactyla. The sequence continues at coordinate 7,919,005 of NC_135335.1, forward strand.
CCAGAGAGGTTAAATGACCCTTGCCTGAAGCCAGCTAGTAAGTGACAAAGCTGGGATCTGAGCCCAGGCAGTGTCACTTTGAATCTCTAAAGCTTATGGCTGGGCGGTGTGACAGTGGCTCAGTAGCAGAATTCTCGCCTGCCATGCCGGAGACCCGGGTTCGATTCCCAGTGCCTGCCCATGCAAAAAAAAAAGTAATAAAGCTTATGGCTTCCTGCAGGCCAGAATCTGGCTTTCAGTCTGAATCTTGACCCAGCCACTGCCTTGCTGTGTGACTCTGTAAAACCAAGAGTCCCTTGCTGGGCCATCTGTTTCCCATCTGAACAGGAGTCAGCTGCAATGCGTGCCCCTGAAGCACGTCCCCCTTGGCTGTCGGTTCCCCAGCCCCACCCTGGGACAGTGGGCAAGAGGCCACAGAGGGGCCTGAGCATACCTGGAACATGTCTGTGTTGCTGTCGTGAGTGTATTCCACTATGACCGAGTGGCTCCGGGACAGTGTGTACGAGATGCTGTGCTGGCCACGGTTACTCAGTGCCTGGTGAGGAGAAGGAAGTCACTTCCCACGGCACGTGGCCATGAGAAGTGTGGGCCTCTGAGCCAGAAGTTGGGGCTCCCAGGGATAGGAGGGGAGCCCATCCTTTGCAGGAGTCCATGCAGCAGGTGCTTTACACGGCTAACTTGTTTCATTCCCACACCCACCCCAGGAAGGAGGCATGGTTATCGCTCCCATTTATAATTGAGGGAACTGCCGCTCAAAGAGAAGGAAAAATTAGCTAAAACCACACAGCTGGAAATGGCAGAGCCTGAGTTGTAATTCAAATCCCCTAAAGTCTAAGGCTTCTCCTTTGCCATTGCTGTTTGGACCTCTGCTTCTAAAATGATGTTGATCATGCCTCTCCAATGATGGGATTGAGAGGCCAAGAGGCTTCAAGAAGGCAAGGTCGGGCAAGGGGAAGTTCTCTGCAAACTGTAAAAGATCATGCATTCTGCAAAGGATTTCCCATTATCACCATTTTCCTGGTAGCCCCAGGGGCAATGAGGGATGACACAGTGGGCAGGCAGGTCTGGAAAGGCTGAAGACCAGGTTCGAGGGCAGGAGGGACAAGACAGGGGCCCAGGTCTGCCGGGACGCGCTGCTTGCCTTGGAGACGAGCGGGGTGGAGATGTGGTGCATGACATCCGGCTTCACTCCGTTGGCATGTGGCCGGCGGCTCAGTGCCAGGCGGCTCCGCCGGCGGCCCTTGTCCCCACTTGCCAGACACCCATTGTAGCTGTGGAGGAGGGAGGGAGGGGAGGTTAAGAAGAAAGCATTTGGGGGTGGCGGTGGGGTGGGGGGGAAGAGAAAGAGAGAAAATGAGCTCTTGATGAGACCTGGAGGAAACTGCCAACTTCTAGGCAGGTCCCACCTTAATAAACAAGCCCTAAACCTGCTTGGGACTAGAAGATTCTACAATATCAAATTGGTGCACAGGGGGAGTGAGGAGGGGGTTGGAGCATCTTCAACAGGCCTTTTGTTCAATTAACCAAGTGTTTCCTGGACACCTGAGCCGCACCTGGCCAGGTGCTGGGTGCAAGGATGACACACCACAGGTCAGTTCTGTGCCATCAGGGGGTTTGATGGGGAGCTGTTCCCCAGCTTCTCGGGGAATCTGGGTGCCGCCTGCTTGACCCAGGCACGGGCCAACTGTGCCCCAGGCCCAGAGGCAGGAGAAAGGAATTCTGGCCCCAGGATCAGGATTTTGGAAGAGGGAACAACTATACCAGACCTCGAGGAACTGGAAAGGATTCATCTTTAGCAAACTGTCAATTATTCCACCACAATCACTACTGGAAACAAAAACGAGGGGGAAAAACAGACCCGCAATACAGCTACCTCCATCTAGCCATATACGTCCAAGTTCCACCTTCCTTTCCAGCTCTTGTCAGGAGGGAACGAGTGAGAGGCAGAGGCAGGGTGACTCACAGCCTCGATTGCTGCCATGTATGGGTGACTCCTGGGTTCCTGGAGCTTTCTGCCACTAGTTACCTCATGGATTCTGTGCAGTGTCCTGCCAGGCAAAGTGTCTTTCTTCTCATTTTACGAATAAGGAAAATCGAGGCTCAGGGAGGTAAACTGAGTTGCCTGAGGTCTCAGGCTGGTAAGTGAGAAAGGCCAGATTTGAGCTCGGTGTGTCTGACTCGGACTCTCTTACAAAAGCCCTTCTAGATGGAGGGAGGGCTCCCTGCGCAGAGGTCCCAAGCTGGCAGGGTTTGGTGGGATGATGATTTGGGTGGCAAAGTGTAGTGGGGGAAGATGAGGCCCAAAAGGTCAGTGGAAGGGCCCTGGACACCAGGCTGAGATGTATGGCCTTTATTCTGGAAGCAGCAGGGAGCCATAGAAAGTTCTGGAGCAGGGAGTGTCAGGATGAATGACTGCCAAACACAGACAGGGACTGCTTGAATCAGAATTTCCCAGTGAGCGCGTTAAAATACAGATTCCCTGGCCCTGCCCCTGGAGATTCTGATTCCATAAGGTTTGGGATGGGTCTAGCAATGTGTATTTTCAATGAATTCTCCAAATGGTTCCGCTGTACAGCCAGACTGGGGGTTCACTGCTCTGCAGAGAACAAACATCTGTCAAGATGGCCTGTATCCTCATATCTGCAGTCTCCCCCACCAGTGGCTTTGCCCTTGGCTGGAAGGTCAGCCCGTTCCTTGGGCCACCCAGCAGCTGCTTTTGCAGGGCAAGTGGCTCTGAGAGGGGTTTTAACTTTTACCCTTGTGAGCTTCATACATATGGGGGCTAGGCCTTGAGGTGGCCAAGTTCAGGGCACAGGCTCGTGCACTCATCACGTGACCTCTATAAAATGGGGCTAATGTAGCAGGATCAACCTTGCAGTTTCATTGTGAGTATTAAATGAGCAAAAACACTTCGATGTGATTGGGAGTTTGGCATATATTATAGCAAGCCTCTGACAAATGCTGGTGATTACGGTCATTAGAAATAAAAGTACATGGCATACGTTAGCAAACTAGCCAATATTACTTCTAAATAGTCATCATAATGATAACACAGCTTATCGGATATTTTCATCTCGACCAATGGTAGGGAGAGAGGCCTGAAGGAGACATGGATGGAGGAGCAAGAAGAGGCATCTGTGCTGGGGTTAACAGCTACGTGGTGGTGCAGGGGTCCAACGCCAGGGAGCAGACAAAGACCGGGAAGGAGGAGAGCTCCCCAGCCACCAACTCACGTTGCTTCCTCTCTCCTGGCCTCAGTTTTCTCATCTGTAGCCTGAGGGTCAGCTGGGGCTTAGTGAAAGTACACTAGACCCAGAGTAAGAAAGACCTGGGTCCAAATCCCAGCCCTGCCACTTACCAGCTGTGTGCCCTTGGGCCAGTCACTTCCCCTCTCTGAGCCTCGGTTTCCTCACCTCCTTCCTCACAGCATCTTTGTGAAGATTGAAATGAAATAATGTCCATGAATGGGCTTGGCACAGGCCTGCCTCACAGAATGCTTGCTACGTGCCAGGCACGGACTACCTGCTTTACAGAAATCACCTCATTCATTCCTCCTGACAAGCCTCTGAGGGAGGAATTCGTATTTTTATCCCTCCTTGTAAAAACGGGAAAACTGAGGCACAGGGAAGTTAAGCAACTTGCGGAGGCAGGATTCAAACCAAGCAGTTTTGCTCGAGAACCAGAGTTCTTCGCCCCAAACTCCACACAGGTGCTTTATGAAAAGAAGCCAGTGATGAACTTCTTTTCTCATCTGATCAGAAGCTTGGGTGGGCAGTTTTTGAGTTGTCTCAGCAATTTATGAAAAATGGAAAGCTACAAAGTTATGAACTGAGGCAGGTTTTGTCAACTCTGTTCTCTGAGCTGGGGAAGTAAGGAGAGAAAAAGAGCAGAAGGGCCTGTCATGGGGAGACCTGGGAAGTGGGGGGCCCCTTGTTCTGACTGCCCTGGGGGGGTGCTGGTACCCCACCCCACCAGGCGCAAGGACACTCACCCCAGGACGATGAGTTCGCCATACTTGATGGGCTCCTCGCCTGGCTGTGCCTCTTCCCCCACAGACGAGAGGACACAAGAGCCCTTATTCCCGGGGCGCTGAAGGTCTGAGGTTCGAGGGGACCCCACTTCAGGGTTTCCTTCCAGCACCATTCTGGGCAGAGTGAGAGAAGAGGAAAAGAGCTTGGCAGCCTCCCATCCCAGCCTGCTGCAGGACACCTAGGCTAAGGCCAGAGTGACCTCTTACCGCCTCTGTTGCTATGGTAACCACGTCACCTCTGCCTCCTAAACTGCCAGGGTTGCTGGGATTTCAAGGAGGGGAGACAGGTGGGGTGGAACCAAGGAGGAGAGGCCGTGCAATCAGAGGCTGAGGATACAAGAAGAGGCCAGAGGGGTGGGCCCACGTGAGGTGGCCAGAGGTTGCTTTTGGGCCAAGATCCCAGTCTTGGATGTGCTTGGAAGAGGGGGCACCCCAGGAGTTGGGGGGATCCTTACCCCTCATCTCAGACTCAGTTCTTGGGTTTAGCTCTCAGCCCCGAGATCTCTCAGTTTCCCCCTCTGGGAGGTCCTTGGAATCTGTCCATTTCAATCTCTCTGCCCCTTTGCGGGTGTAAGCCCTCTGTCCGTTTGTCTGTTTTCTCAATGACTCTCTATCCTCCCAGCCGCTGTCCTTCTCGCCGACTCTCTCCCCATCTCTGCCCGTCTGCCCGCCTCCACCTCCCCATCTGTCTGCCTCAGTGTCCCCGTCTCGGCCCCGCCCCGCCGGCAGGCCCTCGGCCCCCTCTCCGGGTGCGCTCCCCCACTCCCTCCCTCCGGTGTCTGCGGTCCCCGGGCCGCCCGGGTCCCTGGCGGCCTGTGGGGGCGGCGCCCCCCTCCCCTCTGACTCGGGCTGCAGCAGAGCCGGGCTCGGTCAGGAAGCCTGTTGGGAAAACATCCCAGCGCAGCAGGGACTGCGCGGGGCCAGGCCCGCGCCCCGCGCCCCGCGCCCCGCCGGGCACAAAGCCGGCCCAGCGCATACGCAGATACACACCCGGCGGCCCCTCCGCACACCCCCGCGCGCGCGCGCACGCGGCCCCGCACTCCCGGAGCCTGGCGGCCAGCGCCGGGACCCGCACCGAGCCCACCCCGGCCCCGCGGACGCGCAGACGGCCACGGGCGCCCGCCCGCCGCCCCCAGACGCGCAAACACGCCCCGCGCCCGCCCGCCGCAGCCCCCGCCCCCTCCGCCCCGGCCGTCTCACCTCGCCGCGCTCCGGGCTCCGCTCGGCGCCGCTCCCTCCCCGCCTCGCCCCTGCCTGGTCCCGGGGCCGCAGAGGCGGGATGGGCCCGGCCCGCGGCCGCTCCGCGCTGCCTCGTCACGGGGACACCCGGGGCCGGGGAGGGGGACGAGCGCGAACCGCCGCGCTCCGCCCCTTCCCGAGGCCCCGCCCCCATCGGGATCCGCCCCCACGTAGAGCCCCGCCCCTCCCGAGACTCCGCCCCTTGCGGCGAAGCTTGGCCTTGGTCAGAGGAGCTCCGCCCCTTCCCAGGAGGCCACGCCCCTCCCCCAAGCACCGCCCCCGGGCCTTTGAAGCCCCGCCCATCATTCGGGCTCAGGGGCTCCCTCGCCCCTCCTTTCCGGTTCGGGGCCTCCTCTATAGTCTCCGAGACCCCTCCCCCGAGTTCGGGGACTCCCCAGGCCCCGCCCCCATTTCGCGGGACTCCGAGGTGCTCCCAGAGACCCGGATGCCGTCCTCCCCGGCCGCAGTTCAGAGCCACGTCCTGGGCCCCAGGCCCCTTCCCGCAGCGTTAGGCCGGGGGACTCCCCACTCCCGGAGACCCCCCCTCCCAGCCAGGGAACCCGCGGGATTAGAGCAGGAGGGAAACGGGGGCGGGGAGGAGGAGCGAGACAGAGGGAAATACTGCTGGAGGCGGAGGAGGCCGGAGTGGCTGCGGGTGGCTGGAGTCGCAGATCTGTTTCCAGCCCTGCTCTGTGCCCCTGGGCGTCACACACACTACCCGGAGTCCTTGGGGACGCGTCGCCCCTTTTGGGTGTGGGGGCTGGTCAGAGAGTTCGTCTAGCAGTGTGTGCCAGGTCTGGGCACGGTGCTTCGAGCAAATTAATTCCTTTAATGAGGAGGAGGTAGGCATGAAAATCGTCCATTTTCCAGATGAGGAAACAGGTTTGCGCAAGGGACTCACTGGTGGTTATTTTGCTAGGAATGCGCCAACCACGTGACTCAGTAGTCTTACCTTCTATACCTTGTCTTTATGAGCAGGGATGGCAAAACCAGGGGTCAGAGGTGCGGAGCAGGGGAGACCCAGCAATGCATCAGATCCCTACTGCCGAGACTTCTTGGCCTGCCGAGGAGCTATAACCAAGGGCTAGTTAATCCCATCTTTGTGTGTGTGTGTGTATGTGTGTATCAGGAAATCAAGGAAGACTGCACAGAGGAGGTGGCCTTTGGCTTTGGCCATGAAGGATGAGTAGAAGTTGGCTGGCACATCCCTGAAAGGGAGGATCTGTCCCTGCTCCTACTCCCACCCCTTGCCCTTCGGCCCACCGGTTGCATGTGAAACTTTCAGCCCACCAGAGTGTCCCTGGGCCCCACCGTATCCCCACATCCCGCCAACTCCCTCTACGTAAAAATAGTCTAAGATACCAACTGCTTCACCAACTGTCTCCACCGAGCAGCCAGATGCAATGAGAAAGCAGTCCACAACACATATCCTTTAGGGACAAAGGCATTCATTAATCAAAGAGGAACTCCCTGAGAAGTCACCACTGAGTAGGCCAGTGGCACAAATCCTGTACCACAGGATGGCGCCTACCCCTGAGTGCTTAAGGTATGCCTACCTCCATGCCAGGTATACACAGCCACTGTGGGACAAGAGGACACTGGGACAGTCTCACTCCATCATGGTGGTGCCTGCCCAGACTAGGCCCTCCGTGAACGTGTGCTGAATTGTTATTATACTCTTCTGTTTACAGATGAGGAAACTGAGTCTTGGGGAGGGGGAGACACTTGTCCCACTACACACAGACAGACAAGAGTGGAGCTGAGCCCCAGGGCCACCAGCTGATGCTATGCCTCAGGGAAGAAAGTCAGGGAAACTACCCAGGTCAGCCATGGGAAAGAAGTTTCTCCTGAGATAGAGTGCTGGTGTCAGGACGTACATGGTGGGCACAGGGCCGGATCCCAGCATTGCCCAGTTAGAGGAGAGGGTGTAGAGTTGGGACACCACCGTCAGACACCAGTACCTGAGTTCCAGTCCTGGCTTCAGGCTCTTAGTCCAGTGCTTGGTCCCAATAACTCCAGCCTTTTTATTTCTCTAGGCTTCAGTTTCCTTATTTGTGAATGGGGAATAATAATAATAGTTCTGACCTGTGCATTATTACTCCTGATTCCTTTCGTTCCTCCCCTCCTTTCTCTCAATTCATTGTAGAACTTGCTTTTAGGGGAAGGGACAAAGAAAGGAACAATGAAGTGAAAACTTAAATTCTTGGGTTCAAATGCCTGAAGGCAAGAGGCTGGCATAAATGGTTTGGAAGAATATTTGTGGGGTCACTTAAGAAAAATGTTTAATTTAAGTGTGGTAGAAAGGGGAAATTGTCATGTATATGTTACTAGGACTAAAAAAACCACAATTTAGGACTGCGCAGCATAAATAGGGAGCCCTAATATAAACCATGGCTTATAGTTAATAGGACAATTATGATAATAGTTTTTCATCAATTGTGACAACTGTAACAATACTAATCAAGGGGTTAATAATAGGGGGTAGATGGAAACTCTGTATTTTCTGCATAATTTTTCTGTAAACCTATAATTTCTCTAATTAAAAAAAAAGGAAAAAGTAATGAAAGAAAATTCTCAGAAAGCCAACACGTAGCCCATGGTGAAAGAGTCACTGCAAGGCTTCCAAGCAAAAGTGTTTGTTCAAGTCCCAAGACTTTTTGCAGCTCTCTAAAAGTATTTCTAAGGACAAATATTGAATGACCGCTTGTGCTAGTCTGAAGCTGTTATGTGTCCAGAAAAGCCACGTCCTTTTCCCTGATCCAATCTTGTGGAAGCAGCTATGTTTCTTATAATCCCGTTTCAGTATTTGGGGTTGGAAACTTTGAATTCTTTCCATGGAGATGTGACACACCCAATGTGTGGGAGTTGACCTTTTTGATTAGATGGAGCTGTGACTCCACCCATTCAAGATGGGTCTTGATTAGCTTACTGGAGTCCTTTAAAAGAGGAAACATTTTGGAGAAAGCTCAGAGTCGACAGGGATGCAGACATTTTGATATGCCTGAAGTGCCAACAGAGATGCAGAGCCAAGCAAGCATGGCCATGTGCCTTCCCATGAGATGCTAAGCAAGCCAGAACCCGAAGTTTTGCCCCAGAGAAGCTACATGAAGGCCCACAGATGCTTAGAGAGGAAGCCACTGGAATCAGAAGCTGGAAGCAGCAGAGACACAGACATTTGGAAATACAGGAGCCCTAGGAGATGATACCTACTTCAGAGCCAACACAGGTACAGACATCTGGAGATGCAGAAGGAGCTGGGAGAGCCATTTGAACCCAGAAGTCAGGTGTGCTGGTTTGAAAGGAAGTATGCCCCCTAAGAAAAGCCATGTTTTAATATAAGTCCCATTTCATAAAGGTAGAATAATCTCTAGTCAATGCTGTGTGTTTGAAACTGTGATGAGATCATCTCCCTGGATGATGTGATTTAGTTAAGAATGGTTGTTAAACTGGATTAGGGGATGACATGTCTACACCCATTTGAGTGGGTCTTGATTAGTTTCTGAAGTCCTATAAAAGAGGAAACATTTTGGAGAATGAGCAATTCAGAGAGAGCAGAATGATGTAGCCATGAGATGCCAAGAGTCCACGAGCCAGCAACCTTTGGAGATGAAGAAGGTAAATGCCTCCCGGGGAGCTTCATGAAACCGGAAGCCAGGAGAGAAAGCTAGCAGATGATGCCGTACTCATCATGTGCCCCTCTAGTCGAGAGAGAAAAGTCCTGACTGTGTTCGCCATGTGCCTTCTCACTTGAGAGAGAAACCCTGAACTTCATCAGCCTTCTTGAACCAAGGTATTTTTCCCTGGATGCCTTTGATTGGACATTTCTATAGACTTGTTTTACTTGGGACATTTTCTCGGCCTTAGAACTGTAAACTAGAACTCATTAAATTCCCCCCTTTTAAAAGCCATTCCATTTCTGGTATATTGCATTCTAGCAGCTAGCAAACTAGAACATCAGGAAAGAAGAAATCTCCAGCCTCAAGAAATGCTAAGTTAAGAGATGAAACTTAAGAGTGTTGCCCTAGAGCAGCTAAGTGACGGTCCACAGATGCTTAGAGAGGAAGCCACTGGACTCAGGAGCTGAAAGCAACAAAAGCTGGGAGCAAGGACCTCAGATGCCAGCCATGTGCCTTCCCAGCTAAAAGAGAAACCCTGGATGCCATTTAGCCTTTCTCCAGTGTCAAGGTATCTTTCCCTGGATGCCTTAGTTTGGACATTTTTCAGGCCTTAGAACGGTAAACTTGTAACTTAATAAATCCACTTTATATAAGCCATTCCATTTCTGGTATTTTGCATTCCAGAAGCTTTAGCAATCTAAAACATCTTTCTTATATAAAATAATTAGCATATGCAAATTAATAGAGTCAGAAACCAGAATAAATGTTACAAGGGGCTGGAGTAGGGTAGGGAATGGAGAGTTAATGCTTAATTTGTACAGAGCTTCCATTTGGGCTGATGCAAAAGTTTTGGTGATGCTATACAATAAAAAAAATTTTTTTTAAGTTTTGGTGATGGATGGTGGTGATGGTAGCACGACATTGTGAATGTAATTAACACCACTGAATTGTATATTTGAAAGTGGTTAAAATGGGAAATGTTAGATTGTATGTATGTTACCAGAATAAAAAATTTAAACAAAATGCTAAAACTGCACAATGCACAAAGTGAAAAGTAATGTAAACCATGGACTAAAGTTAATAACGTAATTATGGCAATATTGTTATATCAGTTGTAATGAAGGTACCATATTACTGCAAAATGTTAATAATAGGGAAAACTGTGTGGGTGGGGGGATGTAATGTGGGAACTCTATACTTTCTGCTGTAATAAACAGACATTCAAACAGAATGCTTAAGAAACAAAATGAACAAAAAGGAATAATAAACTCTTTCTGGGGTAGGACATTTGGAGAGGGAAGGAATGGAAAAGGGAGAGAGGAGGGGAGGGGAGAGAAAGGGTAGGAGAAGCAAGAGTCTGTCCTGGCCTCTGCCCTTAGGTTTTGCAGTAGGTAGGAAAGTGGGTGTTCTAGTTTGCTAGCTCCTGGAATGCAATATACCAGAAACAGAATGGCTTTTAAAAAGGGGAATTTAATAATAGTTTACAGTTCTAAGGCTGAGGAAATGTCCCAATTAAAAGAAGTCTATAGAAATGTCCAATCTAAGGCATCCAGGGAAAGATACCTTGGTTCAAGAAGGCCAGTGAAGTTCAGGGTTTCTCTCTCAAGTGGAAGGGCACATGGCAAATACAGTCAGAGTTTCTCTCTCATATGGAAAGGCACATGGTGAACACGGTCAGGGTTCCTCTCTCATCTGGAAGGGCCAGGGCGAACACAGCATCATCTGCTAGCTTCTTCCCTCCTGGCTTCCAGTTTCATGAAGCTCCCCGGGAGGCGTTTTCCTTCTTATCTCCAAAGGTCTGCTCTCTCCAAACCTCATCCCATTCTCCAAAATGTTACCTCTTTTGTAGGACTCCAGTAAACCAATCAAGACCCACCCGAATGGGTGGAGACATGTCATCACCTAATCCAGTTTAACAACCACTCTTGACTAAATCACATCATCCAGGGAGATGATCTGATTACAGTTTCAAACATGCAATATTGAATAGGGATTATTCTACTTTTATGAAATGGAATTTTGATTAAAACATGGCTTTTCTAGGGGACATACATCCTTTCAAACCACCACAGTGGGGTTGGGAAAACACAGAACCCCCAGATAAATTTGGGGATCCAGATCAGGGGAGACCTGGCAGACTTCTCCAGGTGTAGCTTTGGAGGGAAGCCCTGGGAACAGAGTCACAACAGCAGTGTGGGGGGGTTGTGCTGTGCCTCGGAGAGCTAGCCCATGGAGTCTTGGATGCATCAGCATGGGATGGAAAAGCCTTGGAATTTCTGTGCCCAAGAAGGGCAGAGCTGAGAGAGTCTGGAGGGTCCCAAGGGGTCTCACAGGTGACAGGGGCTCAGGGTACCTGATTGACAACTAGAGACCAGTAAGTTGTGACATCTCAGTAGAAACCCGTGGGGCGGACAACCAGACTCCAGATCCCATGGAATGATGACAACTCCAGGGACACTGGTCCATGTCCAGTGCCATGACATGAGGGGAGCATCTTCAGATCTGAGAAGCCATTCCAAATAGAAGAGGGTGGGTGGGGGTGCATGGGAGACACTCAAAGGGATTGAGTTTAAAACAATGGAGGGAGGCTGAAACATACCAGACCATGCTGTATCCCAATATGTGCAATGGGAACCAGAAACAGAGACGATATTTCGTTCTAGAACAAGTGTCAGCCAACCCCAGCCAGTGACCATACCCAACCTGCTGCTCAATTTTGTGTTTTATTGGTGCATAGCCATGCCCACCTGTGTATCTCTTGTTTATGGCTGCTTTTTTTTTTTTTTTTTACATGGGCAGGCACTAGGAATTGAACCCGGATCCTCTGGCATCGCAGGCAAGTGTTCCTGCCTGCTGAGCCACCGTGGCCCGCCCTGTGGCTGCTTTTGTGCCACAATGGCAGAGTGGAGTAGTTGTGAGGGAGACTATATGACTCTAAGTCGAAAATATTTACTGTCTGGCCCATTACAGAAAAACTTTGCTGACCCCTGCTCTAGAAGGCGATAGAAGTTATAATGTATGGCCCCTTTTATAATGAAAGGGCTGATGGCCCGAACATATCGTTCTCTCAAAGCTTCCCTCGTGTCATCACAAGGGTTAAATGAAACGGTGCTTGTTTAACGGTTCATCACATGCCAGGCTGTGTTAGTTATCAGTTGCTGCGTAGCAAGTTAGCCTAAAACTTAGTGGCTTTAAAGAATAAACATTTACTATCTTACACAGTTTCTGGCACTCTGGGATCTGAGAGCAGCTTAACTGGGTGGTTCTGGCTTTGGTTCACTCATGAGATGGCAGTTAAGGTGTTCAGCTGGGGACATAATCATATAAGTACTACTGGGGCTGGAGGATCCCCTTCTGGAGAGGCTACGTCACCCACCTGGTAAGTTAGGGCTTGTTGTGGGCGAGAGGACAATAATTCCTCTCCATTTGGGCTTATCCTGCTTCAAGCCCTCATGTCAAGATGGCTGGCTTTCCTCAGAGTGAGTGCTCTAAAAAAACAAGCTGAAAACCACAATGCTTTTTTTTTTTTTTGACCTAGCTTCAGAAGCCACACACCCTCATTTCTATAATATCGTATTAGATCCTCCTAGAGCTATCCTAATAGATCAGCCCTATTCATCATGTGAATACTAGAAGGCAAGGATCATTGGAGGTTGGAGGTGGGGCATCTTGGAGGCTGTTTACCAGTGACTGCCCTCCAACTCCTCTTCCATATTCAAAATATACTCACCCCTTCCCAAGCCCCGCCCTCCCCGGCCACAATTCACCCCATTGCACCAAGAGTGGAAGTCAGAATCTCAGCATCTCAATCAGGCCCAGATGTACATGAGATGTGGTTCCATGGATACAACTCCTCAAGGGCTGTCATCTCTAACTGAAGACATGGGAATGAAAGAGATAAATTATCTTCCCCATATACATCCAACACACAGTGTTGGGACAGGCGTAGGGTAACTGCTATGTATGTCTTCCTATTCATCAAAGGGGAATTGGGAGGCACAGAAGCATCAATGGTACACAGAAATTCTGAAATCTAGAATTTCTAGATTGGCCATTCTAAGTCTCCAAGGCTTGGAAATAATTATCCATGACTTTTCGCTCCACTGTCTGAGTGATCCTTCCTTTTCCATAAAATGTAGCCTATGTTTGCAGTTGAATAGTTTCCTCGGCCCAATTTTTTCTATAGAAGTTTGGGGATCTAAATGCCTCTTTTCCACTGACATTGTTTCTGTCCTTTTTAGTCCAAGCTGGCAGTGTTTCTGCCAGTACAATTCTCTTAAAAACTTTGTAGATTTCTGTGTCTTTTTTCTTTTTTACTTGGGCAGGCACCGGGAATCGAACCCGGGTCTTCGGGCATGGCAGGCAAGCATTCTTACCTGCTGAGCCACCGTGGCCCACCTGATTTCTGTGACTTTTATTAGAGTTCATTCCACTAGAGTATATCCAGATACCCATAAATCTCTTTGGAGATAAGCCCTTCTCTACCTTGGGCTCATGCTGACAACTCCTGTAAGCTTCCTGGAAACCTAATTATTTGACTGAGTGATTCTGCTGTCTTAGGTCTTAACAAAGGAGTTCACAGCCATAGAGACCATTTCCTAATTTTATAATTATTGCTGTCTGGGGCAGCTGGGAATTTTCAAAATCATCACGTCCTAACTCCTTTTAGTTTAACAGTGCTTCTTTCTGTTTACATCTCTCCGTTCAGATCTTACTCTAAGCAGGAAGAAGAAATGAGGGGACACCATAAACGTTTTGCCTGGAAATCTTCCTAGCCAGATCATGCACTTCATTAGGTATATTTTCTGCTTTCCACATTACCATAGGTGACGGTATGGGGAAAATTTCTGGCATGATATTATAAGAATCTCCTTGTCTCAAGTTTCCAACAACATTTTTCTCACTTTCCTTTAAGCCCACACCGGCAGCTCCATTGAAGGCCAGCAGACTTCTACTAACATTGTCTTGAAGGCTAAGATGGACCCATGAGACCCACCTTCTGGTATTCACATCCTTGCATTCTCCACTCCCCCTCAGTGTGGACGTGACCTGTGACTTCCTTCTACCAATAGAATATGTCAAAGGTGACAGAATGTATATGATCACATACACATATATGTAATACATATATCATACATATATGATGTTACATAAGTTTGTAGTGTCCCTCATTCTTTGATGGCTTTGAAGAAGCAAGATACCACATTGTGGGCTGCCTCTGTTGGAAGGTCCACATGGCAGGGAGCTGAGGACAATCTCTAGGAGTTGAATGTAGCCTTTGACCAATAACCAACAGAAAATCAAACTCATCAGTCCTTTAGCTGCAAGGAAATGAATTCTGCCAACACAGATTGAGTCTCAGATCAGAGACCACAGCAGAGACCTTAAGCAGAGGATCCAGTCGAATCATGTCTGGGTCCCTGACCCCATAGAAACTCTGTGGTAATAAATGTGTGTTGTTTTAAGCAGCTAAGTTTATGGTAATATTATTACATAGCAATAGATAACTAACCCAAAGATTCATCAGTCTTTCACTGCCATTATCCTCAAAGTCGTTTTAGCCTCTGCTCACTACCTGGTTCCAAATTCACTCCCACCTTTTTTAGGTATTATTTACCCTTTTCTGGCACCAAAATCTGTATATAGTTACCTATTGATGAGTAACAAATTACCCCCAAACCAAATAGCTTAAGACGATATCATGATCTCACACAATTTCTGAGGATCAGGAATTGGGGAGTAGTTTAGCTGGGTGGTCCTGGCTCAGGATCTCTCATAGGGGTTGTGGTCAAGTGGTCAGATGGTGATGTAGTCATAAGATAGTTGCACTCTAGTAGTTGGAAGACCCATGTAGGAGGCTCACTCGCATGCCTGGAAGTTTAGTGCTTTGATGGCAGGAGGCTCTGGTTATTCTCCATGTGGACTCTCCATAGGACTGCTTGAGTTTTCTCACAACACAGCAGCTGCTTCCCCCAAACAAATAATCCAAGACTGTAATATAGAGGCCACAATGTCACATGGCATCACTTCTCCTCTACTCTACTGGTCGAAGCAATCAGATGCCTACCCAGATTCAAAAGGAGGAGCTTGATAGGAGGAATGTCAAAGAATTTTCAGCCATATCTTAAAACCACTCCCAGCCAAACAACCTGCTGAAATGTAGGACTGGGCAGTCATGTTTTGTACCAAGCAACCCGTCCCCACTTCCCTCACATCTGGACCATAAATGGGCACCTGAATTAAAAGAAGGCCATCTATGGGCAATGAAACATCCAACGCCCAGTGTTAACATAACACAAGTAAATTGCATATAACTCGTTAAGTGAAGTAATGAGAATATATGAACTAGAGCCATATATAAGAACATGGATTGATCTTGAAAACATAACATTGAGGTTCCGTTTCCATCATGACAGAATGTGGAGCTCTGAAAACCCACTCCCTCTGTTGAGGATTGAATCATGCCTCCCTCCAAAAAAGACACATTAAGTCCTAACCCCCTGGTCCTGTGGACATGAACCCATTTGTAAATAGGACCTCTAAAGATGTTATTATTAGTTAAGATGTGGGCTCATTTGCAAATAGGATCTTTGAAGATCTTATTTAGATCTTGCCAGACTGAATCAAGGTGAGCCCTATCCATATGTCTGGAGTCCTCATATGCAAAGGAAAATTAGTTGCAGTCAGTCAGAAGGTGCAAGAGTTAGAGGAAATCAAAGAAGCAGACACAAGGAGGGAAAGTTCGCCATGTGACAAAAGCAGAGAGACAAGCCAAGGAGTGCCTAGGATGACCAGCCAGCCACCACCAGAATGCTAGAGGTTTCAAGAGAAAGCATGGCCTGTCAAGACCTTTTATCCTCCCAAACCACGAGACAATAAATTGTGTGGTATGTACCATAGCAGTCCTGGCAAACTAAGATATTCATCTCCCCCCATTGAAAGTGGTGAAAAAATATTTAAAACAATAACCATTTAAAGTCTCTAGAAATGGTCCTAAGGGCATATAGCAAATGAAGAAACATCTGTTCAAGAAAATCTACTAAAACTCAATAAGAAAAGAAAGCATGGTATTTCAGTCCAGAGACAGCTAGGAGGAGCCCTCCTGGGGTCAAAACAATAATATAAATAAATTTCAGAAACTCATAAATATGTAAGAATTAAATAACACACTCCTAAATAACTGATGGATCAAAAAAATAAATCAAAAGGGAAATTAGAAAATATTTTGAGATATATGAAAATGAAGATGTAACATATCAAAACTTAAGGGATACAGCTAAAGCAATGATTGGGGGGAAATTATAACTGTAAATGTCTACATTAAAAAAAGAAGAAAGATCTCAAATCCATAGCCTAACCTTCTACTTTAAGACACTGCAAAAAGAGGAGACAATGAAGCTTAAACATCAAGCAAGCAGAAGGAAGAAATAATAAAGATTAGAGCCAAAATTAATGAAATAGAGAGTTGAAAAACAATAGAGAAGATCAACTAAGCCATAGCTGGTTCTTTGAAAAGATCAACAAAACTGACAAACCTTTAGCTAAAATGTCTAAGAAAAAAAGAGAAAACATTCAAAGTACTAGAGTCAGAAAAGGAAGAGGGGACATTACTACCTACCCTACAGAAATAAAAGTATTATAAAGCAATACTGTGAATAATTGCATCCCAAAAAATTATATAATTTAGGTGATGAACAAATTCCTTAAAAGAAATAAACTACCAAAACTGACTCAAGAAGAAATAGGCAATCTGAATAGATTTATAACAAGTGAAAGAATTGAATTAGTAATAATAATAATAATAAAAACTACACACAAAGAAAGTCCTCTCCTAGACAGCTTCACTGATGAATTCTACCCAATATTTTAAAAAAATAATTAATACTAATTCCTTGCAAAATTTTCCAAAAAAAAAAAATAGAAAAGAAAGGAAATTTTCTAAACGAATATTACGAGACCAGTATTGCCCTGATACCCAACTAGAAAAAGACATCATAAGAAAAAATAGACCAATATCTCTTATGAATATGGAGGTAAAAATGTTCAACAAAATACTGGCAAACCGAATTAAATAGCATATGCAAATAATTATACATCATTATGTTCTCAGTTTGCAAAGGTACAAAGTACAATAAACCAAATGGCTTAAACAACAGAAAGGTATTGTCTCATAGCTCTGGAGGCCAGAAGTCCACAATCAAGTTGTTGGAAGGACCATGCTCCCTCTGAAGTTCATAGGGAAAAATCTATTCCATGCCTTTCTCCTGGCCGCTGGTGTGGCAGGCAGCTCTTGGTGTTCTTTGGCTTGTGGCATAACTCAATCTCTGCCTCCATTGTTATATGGCTTTTGTCTCTCTGTTTGTCTGTCTGTGTCTCCTCCCCCCTTCTTATTCTCTCATTCATATTGGATTAAGGGCCCACTCTACTCCAGTATGGCCTCAGTTTTACTGGGCTAATTCTATCTATAATGACCCTATTTCCAAAAAGGGTCACATTCTGAGGTACTAGGGATTAGGACTTCAGCATATCCTTTTGGGGACGCAACTCAACCCATAACAATGAACAAGTGGGATTTAGCCTAGAGATGCAGTTGTTTTAACAGCTGAAAGTCAATTAATATAATAAACCACGTGAACAGACTAGAGGCCAACAATCACATGATCACCTAAATAGACTCAGAAATATTATGTCACACAACCCAACACCCCTTCTTATCATATCCAATTTTTTTCCCTTTTTACCTTTACTGCATTTACTGATAGTCTTCATTTCTACACTCTTCTCCAGACCTCTCTCTCTCCTGTCTTTTCCTGCCTTCCTATAGAGCTCTGTTTAGTATTTCTTGTAGAGCCAGTCTCTTAATCACAAATTCTCGCAGTGACTTTTTTTTTAGAATTTTTTTTATTGATTAAAAAAATTAACAAACAAAACATTAAGATATCATTCCATTCTATATATACAATCAGTAATTCTTAATATCATCACATAGTTGCATATTCATCATTTCTTAGAACATTTGCATAGATTTAGAAAAAGAAATAAAAAGACAACAGAAAAAGAAATAAAACGATAATAGAGAAAAAAAAGATTATACATACCATACCCTTACTCCTCGCTTTCATTTACCACTAGCATTTCACACTAAATTTATTTTAACATTTGTTCCCCCTATTATTTATTTTTATTCCATATGTTCTACTCTTCTGTTGGTATAGTAGCTAAAAGGAGCATCAGACACAAGATTTTCACATTCACAGAGTCTCATTGCGAAAGCTATATCATTGTTCAATCATCATCAAGAAACATGGCTACTGGAAGACAGCTCTACATTTTCAGGCAGTTCCCTCCAGCATCTCCACTACATCTTGAACAACAAGGTGATATCTACTTAATGCATAAGAATAACCTCCAGGATAACCTCTCAACTCTGTTTGGAATCCCTCAGCCATTGACATTTAGTCTCATTTTACTCTTCCCCCTTTGGTCAAGAAGGTTCTCTCAATTCCTTGATGTTAATTCTCAGCTCATTCTAGGGTTTTTCTCAGTCCCTTGATGCTGAGTCTCCATTCATTCTAGGATCTCTGTCCCACATTGCCAGGAAGGTCCACACCCTTGGGAGTCATGTCCCACGCAGAGAGGGGAAGGGTGGTGAGACTGCTCGTCATGTTGGCTGGAGACAGAGGCCACATCAGAGCAACAAAAGAGGCTCTCTTGGGGGTGACTCTTAGGCCTAAATTTTAAGTAGACTTGACCTATCCTTTGTGGGGTTAAGTTTCATATGAACAAACTCCAAGACTGGGGACTCAGCCTATAGCTTTGGTTGTCCACATTGCTTGTGAGAATATCAAGAATTCAACTTGGGGAAGTTGAATTTCTCCCCGCTCTCACCATTCCCCGAAGGGGGCTTGCAAATACTTTTCCAGTCACTGATCAAATCACTTTGGGATTCATCGGGGCATCACTCTGGACAAACCAACAAAATCTCATGTCCTACCTGAGATTCCAAGTACTTATGATGTTCAATCAAACTATCTACATGAATTATATTAGGACATGCTCTAGTCAAAATATAAATTTTTTAACAAATAAATATTTTTTGCTTTAGTCTCACACATAAGGTGACATTTTAAAGTATTAATTATAATCTATTTTCAGCACCCTGCAATAATGACATTCCTTTGTTCTTCCTCATGCAAAAACATTTTTTAAATTTGTACATTGTACATTTCACTATTATTATATACTCCAGGCATTCCTAGATTATACCATCTCGATCTTTAACCTTTATCTTTCTTTCTGATTTCATTTATGTCCCCAGCCCTCCTCCCTCTATCATTCTCACATGCAGCTTCATTCAGTGTTTTAACATAATTACATTACAGTTAGGTAGTATTGTGCTGTCCATTTCTGAGTTTTTATATCCAGTCCTGTTGCACAATCTGTATCCCTTCAGCTTCAATTACCCAATATCTTACCCTATTTCTATCTCCTGATGGTCTCTGTTACCAACGACATATTCCAAGTTTATTCACTAATGTCAGTTCATATCAGTGAGACTATACAGTATTTGTCCTTTAGTTTTTGGCTAGTCTCACTCAGCATAATGTTCTCAAGGTCCATCCATGTTGTTACATACTTCAAAAGTTTATTCTGTCTTAAAGCTGCATAATATTCCATCGTATGTATATACCACAGTTTGTTTAGCCACTCTTCTGTTGATGGACATTTTGGCTGTTTCCATCTCTTTGCAATTGTAAATAATGCTGCTATAAATATTGGTGTGCAAGTGTCCATTTGTGTCTTTGCCCTTAAGGCCTCTGAGTAGATACCCAGCAATGGTATTACTGGGTCATACGGCAATTCTATATTCAGCTTTTTGAGGAACCGCCAAGCTGCCTTCCACAGTGGTTGCATCATTTGACATTCCCAGCAACAGTGAATAAGTGTGCTTCTTTCTCCACATCCTCTCCAGCACTTGTCATTTTCTGTTTTGTTGATAATGGCCATTCTGGTGGGTGTGAGATGATATCTCATTGTGGTTTTGATTTGCATTTCTCTAATGGCCAGGGACATTGAGCATCTCTTCATGTGCCTTTTGGC
The DNA here is from genome assembly GCF_023851605.1 of Tamandua tetradactyla. Taxonomy (NCBI): domain Eukaryota; kingdom Metazoa; phylum Chordata; class Mammalia; order Pilosa; family Myrmecophagidae; genus Tamandua; species Tamandua tetradactyla. The sequence goes on from NC_135335.1 coordinate 7,938,991, forward strand.
CATTTGTATTTCCTCTTCTGATAGGTGTCTGTTCAAGTCTTTTTCCCATTTTGTAATTGGGTTGGCTGTCTTTTTGTTGTTGAGTTGAACAATCTCTTTATAAATTCTGGATACTAGACCTTTACCTGATATGTCATTTCCAAATATTGTCTCCCATTGTGTAGGCTGTCTTTTTACTTTCTTGATGAAGTTCTTTGATGCACAAAATTGTTTAATTTTGAGGAGTTCCCATTTATTTATTTATTTCTTCAGTGCTCTTGCTTTAGGTTTAAGGTCCATAAAACCGCCTCCAATTGTAAGATTTATAAGATATCTCCCTACATTTTCCTCTGTTTTATGGTCTTAGACCTAATGTTTAGATCTTTGATCCATTTTGAGTTAACTTTTGTATAGGGTGTGAGATATGGGTCCTCTTTCATTCTTTTGCATATGGATATCCAGTTCTCTAGGCACCATTTATTGAAGAGACTGTTCTGTCCCAGGTGAGTTGGCTTGACTGCCTTATCAAAGATCAAATGTCCATAGATGAGAGGGTCTATATCTGAGCACTCTATTCGATTCCATTGGTCGATATATCTATCTTTATGCCAATACCATGCTGTTTTGACCACTGTGGCTTCATAATATGCCTTAAAGTCAGGCAGCGCGAGACCTCCAGCTTCGTTTTTTTTCCTCAAGATGTTTTTAGCAATTCGGGGCACCCTGCCCTTCCAGATAAATTTGCTTATTGGTTTTTCTATTTCTGAAAAGTAATTTGTTGGGATTTTAATTGGTATTGCGTTGAATCTGTAAATCAATTTAGGTAGAATTGACATCTTAACTATATTTAGTCTTCCAATCCATGAACATGGTATGCCCTTCCATCTATTTAGGTCTTCTGTGATTTCTTTTAACAGTTTCTTCTAGTTTTCTTTGTATAGGTCTTTTGTCTCTTTAGTTAAATTTATTCCTAAGTATTTTATTATTTTAGTTGCAATTGTAAATGGAATTCGTTTTTTTATTTCCCCCTCAGATTGTTCATTACTAGTGTATAGAAACACTACAGGTTTTTGAATGTTGATCTTGTAACCTGCCACTTTGCTGTACTCGTTTATTAGCTCTAGTAGTTTTGCTGTGGATTTTTCAGGGTTTTCGACGTATAGTATCATATCATCTAAACAGTGATAGTTTTACTTCTTCCTTTCCAATTTTGATGTTTTGTATTTATTTTTCTTGTCTAATTGCTCTGGCTAGAACTTCCAACATGATGTTGAATAACAGTGGTGATAGTGGACATCCTTGTCTTGTTCCTGATCTTAGGGGGAAAGTTTTCAATTTTTCCCCATTGAGGATGATATTAGCTGTGGGTTTTTCATATATTCCCTTTATGATTTTAAGGAAGTTCCCTTGTATTCCTATCTTTTGAAGTGTTTTCAACAGGAAAGTATGTTGAATCTTGTCAAATGCCTTCTCTGCATCAATTGAGATGATCATGTGATTTTCTGCTTTGATTTGTTTATACAGTGTATTACATTAATTGATTTTCTTATGTTGAACCTTCCTTGCATACCTGGGATGAATCCTACTTGGTCATGATGTATAATTCTTTTAATGTATTGCTGGATTCGATTTGCTAGAATTTTGTTGAGGATTTTTGCATCTATATTCATTAGAGAGATTGGCCTGTAGTTTTCTTTTTTTGTAATATCTTTGCCTGGTTTTGGTATGAGGGTGATGTTGGCTTCATAGAATGAATTAGGTAGTTTTCCCTCTGCTTCGATTTTTTTGAAGAGTTTGAGGAGAGTTGGTACTAATTCTTTCTGGAATGTTTGATAGAATTCAGATGTGAAGCCGTCTGGTCCTGGACTTTTCTTTTTAGGAAGGTTTTGAATGACTGATTCAATTTCTTTACTTGTGATTGGTTTGTTGCGGTCATCTATTTTTTTTCGAGTCAAAGTTGGTTGTTCACGCCTTTCTAGGAAGTTGTCCATTTCATCTACATTGTTGTATTTATTAGCATAAAGTTGTCCATAGTACCCTGTTATTACCTCCTTTATTTCTGTGAGGTCAGTGGTTATGTCTCCTCTTCCATTTCTGATCTTATTTATTTGCATCCTCTCTCTTCTTCTTTTTGTTAATCTTGCTAAGGGCCCATCAATCTTTTTTTTTTTAATTTTTTTATTAATTAAAAAAAATTAACTAACACAACACTTAGAAATCATTCCGTTCTACATATGCAATCAATAATTCTTAATATCATCACATAGGTGTATGGTCATCATTTCTCAGTACATATGCATCGATTTAGAGAAAGAAATAGCACGACAACAGAAAAAGAAATAAAGTGATAACACAGAGAGAAAACAAAACTAAAAATAAAAAGTACAAAAATATATAAGAGAAAAAAAAAACTATAGCTCAGATGCAGCTTCATTCAGCGTTCCAACATAATTACATTACAATTAGGCAGTATTTCTTATTGATTTTCTCATAGAACCAACTTCTGGTTTTATTGATTTTCTCAATTGTTTTCATTTATTTCTGCTCTAATCTTTGTTATTTCTTTCCTTTTGCTTGCTTTGGGGTTAGTTTGCTGTTCTTTCTCCAGTTCTTCCAAGTGGACAGTTAATTCCTGAATTTTTGCCCTTTCTTCTTTTTTTTTTTTGATGATAAAAAATATTTATTCCTTCGAATAAAGAAATATATAGCTGCCTCCTATATTCTGGAGCAGCTAGAAGGAAAAACCTGAGATGATGGAATGGTAGCCCATGACAAACTCTGGGATCTGTCCTATAACTACCTGTTGAAGAGTGCTTTGAAAACTATTGCTTTCTCCTTTCTTTGCCTTGGATGTACGTTATACAATGGAAAAAGTTAACTGTCTTTGATTTGAAGTAGTAGGAGCAAAGGAAGCTGCTTCCATCATTCCCTGGAAGCTCTTTAGCAAAGGAGAATCTCAGATAGACTCAGAAGCAGCATCTGCCTCTTAGCCGGGTCCCCAGGCTGTTCCTGGGCATGAACATTTGTGCAGCACCGCTAAGGGGCATAGACTTCCATTTATGATGCCACCAATGTCTTCACTGGGCAAGTTCCTGGAGACATTTGAGCAGAGTTTAGCTCAACGAGGTGCAGAGACACCGGTGCACGAGGGTGGGAGAACAGTGTAGTTTGATGAGTAGAGGATGAGGTTGCGAGCTGGCCTTTGGGCTTTGGGCCCAGGGCCTTGGATGCTAACCTGGATCCCATTTCTTCTGCCAGGGCCACCTTGTGTGACGCACTTCGCCTCCATCCCCTCTGGTCTAAGGGGGCATGTGACTATCTATCCACCTTTCCCATTGTTGAAAGAGAGAGAGGGAGCCTGGTGCACGCTAGTACTGAGGTCTCAAGGCCTTTCCAAGGTGACTTCCTTCACTGTCCTCTTTTTTTTTTTTTTTAAATTTTTTTATTAATCAAAAAAAAGAAAAGAAATTAACACAACATTTAGAAATCATTCCATTCTACACATGCACTCAGTAATTCTTAGTATCATCACTTAGATGTATGATCATCATTTCTTAGTACATTTGCATTGATTTAGGAAAAGAACTAGCAAAACAGAAGAAAAAGATATAGAATGTTAATATAGAGAATTAAAATAATAATACTAATAAAATATATATATATATAAAAAGGAAAAAGAAAAAACAAAAACAAAAGATACAAACACACAAACAAACAAACAAAAAACCATATTTCAGGTGCAGCTTCATTCAGTGTTCCAACCTAGTTACATTACACTTAGGTATTATTGTGCTGTCCATTTTTGAGTTTTTGTATCTAGTCCTGTTGCACAGTCTGTATCCCTTCAGCTCCAATTACCCATTATCTTACCCTGTTTCTAACTCCTGCTGGACTCTGTTACCAATGACATATTTCAAGTTTATTCTCGAATGTCCGTTCACATCAGTGGGACCATACAGTATTTGTCCTTTAGTTTTTGGCTAGACTCACTCAGCATACTGTTCTCTAGGTCCATCCATGTTACTACATGCTTCATAAGTTTATCCTGCCTTAAAGCTGCATAATATTCCATCGTAGGTATACGCCACAGTTTGTTTAGCCACTCGTCTGTTGATGAACATTTTGGCTGTTTCCATCTCTTTGCAATTGTAGATAATGCTGCTATAAACACTGGTGTGCAAATGTCCGTCTGTGTCTTTGCCCTTAAGTCCTTTGAGTAGATACCTAGCAGTGGTATTGCTGGGTCGTAATCCATTCTGCCATTCTATGTCTTTTGATTGGGAAATTCAGTCCATTAACTTTTAGTATTATTACTGTTTGGATAATATTTTCCTCTACCATCTTGGCTTTTGTATTATATATATCATATCTGATTTTCCTTCTTTCTACACTTTACTCCATACCTCTCTCTTCTGTCTTTTCGTATCTGACTCTAGTGCTCCCTTTAGTATTTCTTGCAGAGCTGGTCTCTTGGTCACAAATTCTCTCAGTGACTTTTTGTCTATAAATGTTTTAATTTCTCCTTCATTTTTGAAGGACAATTTTGCTGGATATAGGAGTCTTGGTTGGCAGTTTTTCTCTTTTAGTAATTTAAATATATCCTCCCACTGTCTTCTAGCTTCCATGGTTTCTGCTGAGAAATCTACACATAGTCTTATTGGGTTTCCCTTGTATGTGACAGATTGTTTTTCTCTTGCTGCTTTCAAGATCCTCTCTTTCTCTTTGACCTCTGACATTCTAACTAGTAAGTGTCTTGGAGAACGCCTATTTGGGTCTATTCTCTTTGGGGTGCGCTGCACTTCTTGGATCTGCAAATTTAGGTCTTTCATAAGAGTTGGGAAATTTTCAGTGATAATTTCTTCCATTAGTTTTTCTCCTCCTTTTCCCTTCTCTTCTCCTTCTGGGACACCCACAACCCGTATATTTGTGCGTTTCATATTGTCATTCAGTTCCCTGATCCCCTGCTCAAGTTTTTCCATTCTTTTCCCTATAGTTTCTATTTCTTTTTGGAATTCAGATGTTCCATCCTCCAGTTCACTAATTGTAGCTTCTGTCTCTTTAGATCTACCATTGTAGGTATCCATTGTTTTTTCCATTTTTTCTTCTTTGTCCTTCACTCCCATAAGTTCTGTGATTTGTTTTTTCAGATTTTCTATTCCTTCTTTTTGTTCAGCCCATGTCTTCTTCATGTCCTCCCTCAATTTATTGATTTGGTTTTTGAAGAGTTTTTCCATTTCTGTTCGTATATTCAGCATTAGTTGTCTCAGCTCCTGTATCTCATTTGAACTATTGGTTTGTTCCTTTGACTGGACCATATCTTCAATTTTCCGAGCATCATCCATTATTTTCTGCTGGTGTCTGGGCATTTGATCAGATTTCCCTGGGTGTGGGACCCAGCTGGTTGAAAGGTTTTTCTGTGAAATCTCTGGGCTCTATTTTTCTTTTCCTGCCCAGTAGGTGGCGCTTGTGGTGCTCGTCTGTCTGCACGGCAGTCGGCCCGGGAAACCACGAGTGGAGGCGGGGGTCGCTGGCCGCCGCGGCTTGGGAGAGTGCCGGTCCTAATTGCCCAGCTGGCCCGAAACGCCAAGCGTGACGGGAGGGCCCCGCTATCCAACGTTCCCAGTCAGACCGGGGAGCCATGTGCGTGGAGGGGACCCCAGTCACCAGCCGCCCCGGCCGGGAAAACGCGCGCCCCTCGGGTATCTCACCGCAGCAGATTCTCCCTGCCCGTTCAGCTGTTCCAGAATGGGGTATGCTGTCTTTTTGGTCTCTGTCGTGACTCCGGGAGCTGTTTCGTACTGTTTCTGTTTCTTTAGTTGCTTTTCTGGAGGAGGAACTAAGACCCGCGCGTCTTACTAAGCCGCCATCTTCTCCGGAAGTCCCCTTTCTTCTTTTTTGATATAGGCATTTAGGGCAATAAATTTCCCTCTTAGCACTGCCTTTGCTGCATCCCATAAATTTTGATATGTTGTGTTTTCATTTTCATTCGCCTCGAGATATTTACTGATTTCTCTTGTAATTTCTTCCTTGACCCACTGGTTGTTTAAGAGTGTGCTGTTGAACCTCCACATATTTGTGAATTTTCTGGCGCTCTCCCTATTATTGATTTCCAACTTCATTCCTTTATGATCTGAGAAAGTGTTGTGTATGATTTCAATCTTTTTAAATTTGTTGAGACTTGCTTTGTGACCCAGTACATGGTCTATCTTTGAGAATGATCCCTGAGCACTTGAGAAAAAGGTGTATCCTGCTGTTGTGGGGTGTAATGTCCTATAAATGTCTGTTAAGTCTAGCTTATTTATTGTAATATTCAAATTCTCTGTTTCTTTATTGATCCTCTGTCTAGATGTTCTGTCCATTGATGAGAGTGGTGAATTGAAGTCTCCAACTATTATGGTAGATGTGTCTATTTCCCTTTTCAGTGTTTGCCTCACATATTTTGGGGCATTCTGGTTCAGTGCATAAATATTAATGATTGCTATGTCTTCTTGTTGAGTTGTTCCTTTTATTAGTAGATATTGTCCTTCTTTGTCTCTTTTAACTGTTTTACATTTGAAGTCTAATTTTTTGGATATTAGTATAGCTACTCCTGCTCTTTTCTGGTTGTTATTTGCATGAAATATCTTTTCCCAACCTTTCACTTTCAACCTCTATTTATCTTTTGGTCTAAGATGTGTTTCCTGTAGACAGCATATAGAAGGATCCTGTTTTTTAATCCATTCTGCCAGTCTATGTCTTTTGATTGGGGAATTCAGTCCATTAACATTTAGTGTTATTACTGTTTGGGTAGTACTTTCCCTTACCATTTTGCCTTTTGTATTTTATATGTCATATTTAATTTTCCTTCTTTCTACACTCTTCTCCACCCCTCTCTCTTCTGTCTTTCATATCTGTCTCTAGTGCTCCCTTTAGTATTTCTTGCAGAGCTGGTCTCTTGGTTACAAATTCTCTCAGAGACTTTTTGTCTGGAAATGTTTTAATTTCTCCCTCATTTTTGAAGGAAAAATTTGCTGGATTTAGAATTCTTGGTTGGCAGTTTTTCTCTTTTAGTGATTTAAATATATCATCCCACTGTCTTCTCGCCTCCATGGTTTCTGCTGAGAAATCTACACATAGTCGTATTGGGTTTCCCTTGTATCTGATGGATTGCTTTTCTCTTGCTGCTTTCAAGATCCTCTCTTTCTCTTTGACCTCTGACATTCTGACTAGTAAGTGTCTTGGAAAACTTCTATTTGGATCTATTCTCTTTGGGGTGTCCTGCACTTCTTGGATCTGTAATTTTAGGTCTTTCATAAGAGTTGGGAAATTTTCAGTGATAATTTCTTCCATTAGTTTTTCTCCTCATTTTTCCTTCTCTTCTCCTTCCAGGACACCCACAACACGTATATTTGTGCGCTTCATATTATCATTCAATTCCCTGAGTCCCTGCTCATATTTTTCCATTCTTTTCCCTATAGTTTCTGTTTCTTTTTGTATTTCAGATATTCTATCCTCCAGTTCACTAATCCTAACCTCTGTCTCTTGAAATCTACCATTGTAGGTTTCCATTGTTTTTTTCATCTCTTCTACTGTATCTTTCATTCCCATAACTTCTGTGATTTGTTTTTTCAGACTTTCCATTTCTTCTTTTTGTTCATTCCTTGCCTTCTTCATGTCCTCCATCAATTCATTGATTTGGTTTTTGATGAGGTTTTCCATTTCTGTTCGTATATTCTGAATTAATTGTTTCAGCTCCTGTATCTCATTTGAATTATTGGTTTGTTCCTTTGACTGGGCCATATCTTCAATTTTCCTGGTGTGATTTGTTATTTTTTTGCTGGCATCTAGACATTTAATTACCTTAATTAGTTTATTCTGGAGATTGCTTTCACTTCTCTTACCTAGGGTTTTCTTGCTAGATGAGTTTGTTGTCTATCTGTTCTTTGACCTTCAGTTCAGCTTTTTCTGGGCCTCTAGCTTAAGTTTTGTTTAACAGAGGGTAATTTTTCAGTTCTTGTTTTCTTGTTTCTTGTCCTGTTTGTAAGGTACCTTTTCCCTCCCCACACTTAGGAGGGTCTACATAGGTATTACAGACTCCAGCCGGGTTTTCTTGGACTAAACTGGCCTCCTATCAGGGGGAAAGAGTCATCTGTGTCAGTTTTCCCTGAAGATGAGACTCAGTAGGTTGAAAGACTTTCCTGTGAAGTCTCTGGGCTCTGTTTTTCTTATCCTGACCAGTATGTGGCGCTTGTCTGCCTGTGGGTCCCGCCAGCAAAAGATGTTGTGGCTCCTTTAACTTTGGAAGGCTCTCCCTGCTGGGGGCATGGTGGAGAGGTTGTAGGCTGGTTTTAATGGCTTCAAATTGCCAAACACTGGGTTCTGAATTCCTCGAGAGAGGGATTCCACCTGAGTTGCATTTCACCCCTCCCCTGGGGAAGGCTCAGGCGTGAGACAGCCCTGAAAGCAGCCCATTTCTGCCTATGCCTGGGGCAGTTGCAGCCTGAGTAGTCCCGCCGCTGAATCCAGAGGCAGCCAAGCCTCCGTAGAAACAGCCACAAAAACCTCCATTTCGTCCCCTTTCCTATTTTTCGGTTAGCCCAATAAGCGACCTCCACCTTGACCAGTTTCGCCTGAGCTGGGGGCCTATTTTTAGTAGTCAGAATTTGTTTATTAATGCCACAATTGGTGTTTGGTTGGACTCAGTCCCTGCTACTGTTAGAGTATCTTTCCTTTCCCTCCGGGAAGCCGCCTGTTGGGGAGGGGCGCCGGGCACCAGCCGCTGTGGCGTGGGGAACTCACGATTCCAGAGACTTGCAGCCGGTCCAGCTGGTCCAGACTGGGGTATGCGGTGTGTCTGGTCACTATCGTGGCTCTGGGAGCTGTTCTGTACTGTTTCTGGTTATTTAGTAGTTGTTCTGGAGGACGAACTAAAACACAAACATTGCTAAGCCTCCATCTTGGCCCCTTCCATCCTCGCAGTGACTTTTTAATTAAAATATTTTAATCTCCCCCTCATTTTTTGAAGGACAGTTTTGCTGGGTATAGAATTCTTGGTTGGCAGTTTTTCTCCTTTAGAATCTTAAATATATTATACCACTGCCTTCTCACCTCCATGGTTTCAGCTAAGAATCCACACATAGTCTTATTGAACTTCCCTGGTATGTGATGAATCGCTTTTCTCTTGCTGCTTTCAAAATTTTCTCTTTGTCTTTAACATTTAACATTCTGCTCAGCAAGTGTCTTGGAGTAGGTCTACTTGAATCTATTCTGTATGGGGTACGCTGACTTCTTGGATCTATAATTTTATGTCTTTCATAAGAGATGGGAAATGCTCAGTGACGATTTCCTCCACTAATCTTTCTCCTCCTTTTCCCTTCTCTTCTCCTTCTGGGACACCCATAACATACATACTCGTGTGCTTCAATCAAGAGCTGGAGTTGGTACACAGCTCTATGTCAACCAGGCTCTATATACCCCCTTTTCTTGGGGTTCAGGCTTTTTCCAGTATTTTGTGCTCATACAACTCAAAAAACCTTTGTTGTTGTTTTTGGGGTGTGTGTGTGTGTGTGTGTGTGTGTGTGTGTGTGTGTGTTGTGTGTTTCATCAGCCCCACTCCCTCTCGGCTTGGGTGAAAACTCCTGGTTCCTTCAGTGCTTACTTCAGGTTTATCTGTGGTCAGGGCCTATTTCAGCAGTCTGTATGTGTTAATTAATTCTGCAATTGAAGGTCAGTTGAGCTAATTCCTTGCTGCTAGTAAAATTTGTTTCTTTTCCCCTTGGTGATCAGCCTGCCCTGCCCATGGGGGAGGATGCTGGCCCCCACAGCTTGGGACCCCTTACAGTTCTGTATGGGATCTCAGCCATTCCACCAATTCCAGACTGGTGTACGCTGTATGTCCAGTCGCTGATATCCCCCCGGCATTTGTTTATACAGTTCCTGGCTATTTACTAGCTGCTTTAGAGGATGAGCTAAATTCCACACCTAAATATGCTGCTATCCTGCCCTGCCCTCTCCAACGTTCTTTCTCGATAAAAACACTCAACAAATTAGGAATAGATGGGAACTTCATTTACCGGATGTGTTAGTTAGATTCAGTTGTCAACTTGGCCAGGTGAGCATACCTAGTTTTGTTTGCTGCGGACATAAGCCAATGGTACATGAACCTCATTTGTTGCTAATTACACCTGCAGTCAGCTAGGAGGCGTGTCTGCTGCAGTGAGTGACAGTTGACTTAATTGGCTGGTGCTTAAATGAGAGAACGCAATGTAGCACAGCCTAAGCAGCTCGGCATTCCTCATCTCAGCACTTGCAGCTCAGCCCAGGCCTTTGGAGATATAGAAAGAAGTCACCCCGGGGAAAGTTGTTGGAACCCAGGGGCCTGGAGAGAAGACCAGCAGAGACCATCCTGTGCCTTCCACGTAAGAAAGAGCCTCAGTGGAAAGTTAGCTGCCTTTCCTCTGAAGAACTAACAAAAATAAATCCCCTTTTATTAAAAGCCAGTCCATCTCTGATGTGTTGCTTTCCAGCAGCTAGCAAACCAGAACACCGGATAAAGAAAGGGCATCCATGAAAAACTTACAGTTAACATCATACTTAATGGTGAAAGACTGTATGCTTTCCCTATAAAATCAAGAACAAGACAATGATGTCTTCATTTGTTCCTTCTATTCAACACTGTGCTAGAGCAATTAGGTAAGCAAAAGAAACAGTATCCAGATTGGAAAGGAAGAAGTAAAACTATTGCTATTTGCAGATGACGTGATCTTGTGTATAGAAAATCCCAAGAAATCCACTTAAAAAAACCATTAGAGAAAGTGATAAAAAAATTAAAAAAGAAAAAACTATTAGAACTAGTAAATGAGTTTGGATAGGATGCAAGAAACAAGATCAATAAACAGAAATCAATTGTATTCCTATACACGTTGAACATTCTGGAAATGAAATTAAGAAAACAATTCTATTTACAACAGCACCAAATAGGAATAGACTTAACATAAGAAGCACAAAGCTTAAACTATGAAAACATTGTTGGAAGAAATTAAAGGTTCAAAAAAAAAAACAGCCACTAAGTCTGCAACTTTCTATCGGTGGAGCTGGTGGCGCGGGTACAATGTCTGTGCCCATTCGGGGCAGTGGTTGTGTGGCATGATTTTGGGTGGTGCTGCAATGTGAATAGCTGCTAAGCCTGGATCCCTGGGCGGCTTGGACAGTCTGTGAATTACCCAGTATGCTTTAATAAATTCCTTGGTTGCTTAGATTATCCAGAATTTGCTTCTGTGCTTGAAATCAAGAGTCCTGACACTCCTAGAAACCTGAACGCAGGTTTCTTCCTGGGGAGCAGCAGTTGACAATGGGGAGCTGGAAGGAGAAGTTTCTCCTTATTTTTCTACCCCTTTCCTCTCTGAAAATTGACATGATTCTTCTTTCTCTGCAGACCAACATATTTGGCCTAAGTTGGAACTGGCTACCCCATATCTCTCAAATGTTGGCATCTTCTCCATTCATTCTTCTGGAGAAACCATATAAGTTAGTCTATATTGAGAGTAGAATTTCTTTGTTTTAACTCTAAATTCTAGGGGAAGGAACTCTTGCCCAGATTGGGTGCCAGTCAACTTCAGACACAGGCACCAAAATGTGCTGGGACCCCTGTTTGCAGGTGCGGATTCAGAAAAAGGGGAAACTAAGGCATAGATTGTATTCAGAGGTGTTCACTACAAAAAGTCATTGAAGGTGGTGAAGTAGGGTGGAGAAGAGGGTAAGGTCAAAGAGGGTATGAGGAAGATGAGTTCAACCTCAGATCTAATGAGCCTTGAAAGCCAAACTGTGTGGCTGTCCTGGCCGCTTTTGGGGTTCGGGGCTACACCTTGCCGACTGCGGGACGGGCCTCCCTCCGTTATGATGGAGGACCGCTGGGGACCTCTCTGCTGCCGAAGAAAAGGCTCGAGCTCGATTAATGGACCCGAGGAGCGCCGGCTCTCAGGACCGAAGTCACTGAGGGGCCCAAAGACTTGAGGCAGAGACCAATTGTAGCACAAAGCTTGTTTTATTGTAGTGGTGAAGCTTAGGCCATAGCTGCTCAAGTGCTAAAGGACCCCGAGGCTTGGTGAGCCCCGGATTATATACAGTGTAAGGGAGGGTGGAGTTGGGACGTGGGCTTCAGGGGAGGGTAACCAGTCACACAAGTTCAGAAGCAGTTACTAGGCTTTGGGCAGAAGTTAGGTTAGGGATAGAGTTTGAACATAACAGGAGAGGTTTGTGGTTTTGTGGTGGGCTACGGAAATGCGCGGTCTACGACAAGAGGGGGAGAGGACAGCAAGTAAGCAGAATAGGGAGTGAAATTAAAGAAATTTTTATGTACTGTTAGGCTCCAATTCCAAATAATATGCCACAAAACTGAGTTAGTTTCCTTGGCTGTTCAAAGCAAATACCATGAAAAATGTTGAGCTAAACAATGGGAATTAATTTGCTTATGGTTTTGAGGCTGGGAAAATGTCCAAATCAAGACATCATCAAGGTGATGCTTTATTTCTGAAGACTGGCTATGGTCGACCTCGGGCTCTCTGCTGTGGCACATGGGCTCTCCCTTCTCTTCCAGTTTCATTGATTTCAGCTTCTTGCTTCCATGGCGCTCTCTCTCTCTCTCTCTCTGAATTTCATTCTCTTATAAAAGAATTCCAGTAATAGGATTAGGACCCATCCTGTTGAGGTGGGTCACACCTTAACTGCAGTAACCTCATCAAAGGGTCCTACTTGCAGTGAGTTCACACCCACAGGAATGGATTAGATTTAAGAACATGCTTTTTTAAAGTGTGAACTTTCCAAGCACCTGGTCTGCTAACATGGGCATAGCTGTCTCCAGATACCCGGCATTGCTTCTGCAAACATAGGGTGGTTGTGTCCTCGTCTGAGTCACGATTAACTTGTGGAATTGCAGAATTGTCTCCACTTATTTCAATCATTCCAGGAGCCAACTTTGGTCCAAGTTTATATAAAGAATTAACCTGTGCAATAGCTTCAAATATATCTTTTTGTTCAGTGGGAGGGGATTGACCCCATCTTCAATACTGAGCCATCTTCTCTCTCTCTCTTCTTCATCTTCTGTAGAAACCAAAGCTGAATCAAATGTATATTTAAAAATGTTGAATGAGGGCTCACAGGAGCTGTATGCTGTTTAATCAAATGCCTTTTTTGGGCTAAATCTGAGCCAGCAGGGAAAAGGCACCTTTCAAGCATTAATGCAGAAAGATGTATTTTTCTTTTATTAGAAAAGAGGGGTTTTGACTGCTCGTTTTAAGTTCTCATGGGAAAAGAAAACCCAACAGTATTCTGCAACCTTTGTCTTAGACAGCGACCTCCTAATGTGCTGCTGGAAACGCTATGCATAGCATGTAGAGAGCTCACGCTGTATTGTCTTTCTCTCCTTTGAAGTGCACTTTGAGTTCCACCAAACTTTTTATCAGTATCCAATGAACTTTCTGTCTTTGGACAACAAGAATATTTTTTCTTCCCACCTGTTTTTGTTGTTAAATCTGCCTGGATGCAAAAATAACATAAATGAAATGGCTTTTATTTTTATTTATTTTTTTTTTGGGGGGGGTGCATGGTCCAGGAATCAAACCTGGGTCTCCTGCATGGAAGGCGAGCATTCTACCACTGAACCACCCGTGCCTGAAATGGCTTTTAAAAGGGAATTTAATAAGCTGCAAGTTTACAGTTCTAAGGCTATAAAAATGTCCAAACTAAGGCATCCAGGGAAAGATACCTCGGGTCAAGAAAGTTTGGTGGGTCCGGAACACTTCTGTCAGCAGGAAAGGGAGATAGTGACATCTCCTAGCTTTCTCTACCGGCTTCTTGTTTCAAAAAGCTTCCCTGGTCGGGGTGGGGGGGTGCATTTTCGTCCTTCGACTCCAAACCTCTGGGTCCCATATTGGCTCTGAGGCTTTTTCCAAAATGGTTCCCTCTTAAAGGACTCCAGTAAGCAACCTCACCTTGAATGGGTGGAAACACATTTCCATGGAAACCACCTAATCAAAAAGTCCCACCCACAATTGGGTGGTGTTCTGGTTTGCTAGCTGCCAGAATGCAATATACCAGAAACGGAATGGCTTTTTCAAAAAAATTTGTTTATTAATTTAAAAAATTAAGAACAAATAAAAACATTAACATATAATTCCGTTCTACATATATATTCAGTAATTCTCAATATCATCACATAGTGCATATTCATCATTTCTTAGAACATTTGCATCAATTCAGAAAAAGAAATAAAAAGACAACAGAAAAAGAAATAAAACAATAATAGAAAACAAAAGATTATACATACCATACCCCTCACCCCTCGCTTTAATTGATCACTAGCATTTCAAACTAAATTTATTTTAACATTTTTCCCCTCTTATTTATTTTTTTTGGCTTTTTTTAAGCATTTTTTTATTAATTAAAAAAATTAACAACAAACAAAACATTAAGATATCATTCCATTCTACATATACAATCAGCAATTCTTAATATCATCACATAGTTGCACATTCATCATTTCTTAGAACATTTGCATCGATTTAGAAAAAGAAATAAAAAGACAACAGAGAGGGCGGGCCGCGGTGGCTCAGCGGGCAAAGTGCTTGCCTGCTATGCCGGAGGACCTCGGTTCGATTCCCGGCCCCAGCCCATGTAACAAAAACGGAGAAACAGAATACAATAAAACAAGAAAATGTTTAAAAATGTTTCCCTTTCTTCCTTCCTTCTATCCTTCCTTCCTTCTCTCTGTCTTTCCTTTAAAAAAAAAAAAAAAAAAAAAAAAAAAAGACAACAGAGGGTGGGCCATGGTGGCTCAGCAGGCAAGAATGCTTGCCTGGAATGCCAGAGGGCCCAGGTTTGATTCCCAGTGCCTGCCCATGTATTAAAAAAAAAAAAAAAAAGACAACAGAAAAAGAAATAAAACAATAACAGAGAAAAAAAGATTATACCTACCATACCCCTTACCCCTCGCTTTCATTTACCACTAGCATTTCAAACTAAATTTATTTTAACATTTGTTCCCCCTATTATTTATTTTTATTCCATATGTTCTACTCTTCTGTTGGTATAGTAGCTAAAAGGAGCATCAGACACAAGGTTTTCACATTCACAGAGTCTCATTGTGAAAGCTATATCATTGTTCAATCATCCTCAAAAAACATGGCTACTGGAACACAGCTCTACATTTTCAGGCAGTTCCCTCCAGCCTCTCCATTACATCTTGAACAACAAGGTGATATCTACTTAATTCATAAGAATAACCTCCAGGATAACCTCTCAACTCTGTTTGGAATCTCTCAGCCATTTCACTCGTCCCCTTTTGGTTGAGAAGTTTCTCTCAATCCCTTGATGTTAATTCTCAGCTCATTCTAGGGTTTTTCTCAGTCCCTTGATGCTGAGTCTCAGCTCATTCCAGGATCTCTGTCCCATGTTGCCAGGAAGGTCCACACCCCTGGGATTCATGTCCCACGCAAAGAGGGGGAGGGTAGTGAGACTGCTCGTCATGTTGGCTGGAGAGAGAGGCCACATCTGAGCAACAAAGGAGGCTCTCTTGGGGGTGACTCTTAGGCCTAAATTTTAAGTAGACTTGACCTATCCTTTGTGGGTTTAAGTTTCATATGAACAAACCCCAAGACTGGGGGCTCAGCCTATAGCTTTGGTTGTCCACACTGCTTGTGAAAATATCAAGAATTCAACTTGGGGAAGTTGCATTTCTCCCCGAGAAACGGAATGACTTTTAAAAAGGGGAATTCATTAAGTTGCTAGTTTATAGTTCTATGGCCATGAAAATGTCCAAATTAAAGCAATTCTATAGAAATCTTCCATCTAAGGCATCCAGAGAAAGATACCTTGGTTTAAGAAGGCTGATGAGGTTCTGGGTTTCTCTCTCAACTGGAAAGGCACATGGTGAACATGGTAGTGTCTGTTAGCTTTCTCTCCAGGCTTTTTGTTTCATGAAGCTCCCTCTGCGGCATTTTTCTTCTTCATCTCCAAAGGTCTCTGGTTGCATGGGCTCTCATCATTCTTGTTGCTTTAAGAGACTCTCTGATGCCTTGATAAATCCCAGAAGGATTTGAACAGTGAATAAAAAAGTATTTGTAAGGTTCCCTTGGGGGAATGGTGAGAAATGGGGAAAATTCAACTTCCCCAAGTGGAGAATTCTTGATATCCTTACAAGCAGTGGGAACAACCAAAGCAATAGGCTGAGCTCCCAATCATGCAGTTTGTTCATATGAAACTTAACCCTGCAAAGGATAGGTCAAGCCTACTTAAAATTACGCCCAAGAGTCACCCCAAGAGAACCTCTTTTGTTGCTCAGATGTGGACTCTCTCTCCAGCCAACACGACGAGCAGTCTCACCACCCTCCCCCTGTCTACGTGGGACATGACTCCCAGGGGTGTGGACCTTCCTGGCAACATGGGACAGAAATCCTAGAATGAGCTGGGACTCAGCATCAAGGGATTGAGAAAACCTTCTCGACCAAAAGGGGGAAGAGCAAAATGAGGCAAAATAAAGTGTCAATGGCTGAGAGATTCCAAACAGAGTTGAGAGGTTATCCTGGAGGTTATTCTTATTCATTAAGTAGATATCGCCTTGTTATCCAAGAAGTAATGGAGAGGCTGGAGGGAACTGTCTGAAAATGTAGAGCTGTGTTCCAGTAGCCATGTTTCTTGAAGATGATTGGATAATGATACAGCTTTCACAATGTGACTGTGATTGTGAAAACCTTGTGTCTGATGCTCCTTTTATCTACCTTGTCAACAAATGAGTAGAACATATGGAATAAAAATAAATAATAGGGGGAACAAATGCTAAAATAAATTTAGTTTGAAATGCTAGTGATCAGTGAAAGCAAGGGGTAAGGGGTGTGGTAGGTATAATCTTTTTTTTTTCTTTCCTGTGTTCATTTTATTTCTTTTTCTATTGTATTTTTATTTCTTTTTCTGAATTAATGCAAATGTTCTAAGAAATAATGAATATGCAACTATGTGATGATATTGAGAATTACTGAACGGAATTATATGTTAATGTTTTTGTTCTTAATTTTTTAAATTAATAAATGAAAAAAAAGAGTAGGAGTCGCTTCTTGCAAGTCTTGTTCCTGGGTGACACACGAATCATTATCCTTTTCAAGGCTTATTTCAACAATCTGAGGGACTTCAGCGGCACAGTTTTGGCTTCTCCTTGGAGAACTCTTTGAAGGGCTTAATCCAAGTTTTAAGGCAACATTTTCTCTTAAGGGACTGCTTTGCTGCTGAGAAGTTGAGTCTCCTATACAGATGTTCTTCTCCTTGACAGTCAAACATCTGCTGGAGTTCATGCCCACACTCTTCACTACGTTTTCAAGTTTGCTAGCTGCCAGAATGCAATATACCAGAAACAGAATGGCTTTTAAAAAGGGGAATTTAGTAAGTTGCTAGTTTACAGTCCCAAGGCCGAGAAAATGTCCAATTAAAAGAAGTCTATAGAAATGTCCAATCAAAGGCATCCAGGGAAAGATACCTTGGTTCAAGAGGCCAATGAAGTCCAGGGTTTCTCTCTCAAGTGAAAAGACACATGGTGAACATAGTCAGGGCTTCTCTCTTGGCTGGAAGGGCACATGGCAAACACGGCATCATCTGCTAGGTTTCTCTCCTGGCTTCCAGCTTCATGAAGCTCCCCAGGAGGCATTTTCCTTCTTCATCTCCAAAGGTCACTGGCTCGTGGACTCTCTGCTTTGTGGTGCTGCAGCATTCTCTGCTCTCTCCGAATCTCTCTCATTCTCCAAAATGTTTCCTCTTTTATAAGACTTCAGAAACTCATCAAGGCCCACCCAAATGGATGGAGACATGTTGTCACCTAATCCAGTTTAACAACCGCTCTTGACTGGGTTACATCTCCAGGGAGATGATCTAATTACAGATTCAGACATACAGTATTGAATAGGGATTATCCTGCCTTATGAAATGGGATTTTGATTAAAACATGGCTTTTCTAGGGGACATGCATCCTTTCAAACCAGCACACTCCGGCTTCCTCCCTCATGATTAGAGATTCTGACACCTGTATTTGAAGTTATTCCACATTTTCCCCATTTTATCCATCCATCATAATATCATAACCCTGGTTGTATATTATAATCACTTGGAGAGCTTTTAAATATAAAGGATGCACAGGCTCCCTCTCAAGGGATTCTGATTTAGCTGAACTGGAGTGAGGCCTGGACACTGCTATTTTCATTTTAGGGGTCACAGAACCATTGGCCAAAGGGGTTATCCCAGTCAAGGTTCATTGTTCACTTGGTCATGGCACCCAGGGAGGCCTCATCCAGGGCACCTGTGGCCAGGCAGGACGGGCCCCGTTGGCACAGTCACCAAGAGGGCACCTCCACGCATCTGCCCTAGCCTGGCCCCTCCGACTACCCAAGAGAGCACAGTCCTGCTTCCTTCAGATGGAGTCCAGGAGCCCCAGATCCGCCAGATGCCCCCATCAGACCCCCACAACCTTCCCCTGACGCCTCCCCATCTTCACCCTTCCCCCCAACCACCCTTAAAGGATTTTAATGGCTAGATGGTTAGTGACGGCCTCATTGAGGGGTTGACATTGGATGTGAGACCAGAAGGAAGTGGGCAAGGATCTGAAGGCTCTTGAGGAAGAGCCGCCCAAGGAGGAGCCATAGTGTTTCCAAAGCTCTGAGTCAGGAATGGGCTTAGTGCGCTTAAGGAATAACAAGGAGGTCAGTGTGGCCGGAGTGGAATGAGGGAGAGAGAGACCAGTAGGAGAGGTCAGACAGGAGTACAGATCACAGCAGACTTCGCAAGGCATTGCCAGGAACTAGAACTTTCCTTTGGTTCCATTGGATGGTTTTCAGGACTTGAGCGACACGATCTGGCTTAGGCTTTAGAAAGATCCCTCTTGATCGCTGAACAAAGATCTGCAGAGGGGCCAAAGTGGAAGCAGGGACCTGTTAGGAGGCTGTTGCCATCCTGGTGAGAGATTTTGGTTAGCAGAGGTAGAAGCAGAGAAGATAGTAGTCTCAAGGATCACTGCATTTGCTCTACAAATAATCCCCAAAGACCCACCACGTGGAGGTCCTAGATCAGCTGCTGGACATCAAGAAATGAGTAAGCTGTGACCTCATTTCTTGAGGATCACACAGGTTATAGCGGTGGCTTTCTATCCTTTTTGACCATGAGCAATAGTAAGAAATACATTTTACCTGTGTCCTGTCCTAGTTTTCTAGGGCTGCCCTAACAAAGTAAAACTGGGGGGCTTGAAACTACAGAAATTTATTGTCTCACAATTCTGGAGACCTGAAGTCTGAAATCACGGTGTTGGCAGGGCCATGATTCCTCAAAAACCTGTAGGGAATTTAAATATGCCTATGGAGAAGCTAACTAAGACATCCATTTTTTTTGGTGATTTAAGTGTATTGTTTGTTTTCTTAAACAAAAATATTAACAACAACAACAAACCTGTGGGCTTCCAGCAGCAACTTGCTCACAATCTTTGGTGCTCTCTGCCCCTGTCACGTAGCCACCTTTTTTCTCTCTGTCTCAGTGTCCAATTTCCTCTTCTTCAAAGGGCACAGACATATTGGATTAGGACCCCTTGTAATCTAGTTTGGCCTCATCTTAACTAATAACATCTTCAAAGATCCTATATCCAAATAGCACCCCACATTCACTGGACCTGGGGTTAGGACTCGAACCTATATTTTTGGAGGACATGATTCAATTAGTAATATAACTCAACACACATACAGACACATACCTGAAACACAAGCTACATAAGGCAATACATATCCTTACTTCATGGAACGTCCTCTGATATTTTCTAGTCTATTCCATTCCAATGGGACTCACAACATCAACTTCATAGCCCACGGGTGGGTCACAATCCCATTTTGAAAGAAGATGGGTCTAACAGGAGAGGTAGAATGGGTAAAGAGACAGCTGTATTGCAGAACATTGTGTTCAGGGCTTTGTAAGAGGGAAGCACAGTTGCGGGGATACTGCAGAGAGGACGAGGGAGGTGGAGGAAAGCTCTCAGAGGAGGTGACACTTGAGATGAATCTTGATGGTGTGTCAAAGTTAGCCTTGTGGAAAAGAGGGGTAGAGAACGCCCAGGTATGCATATGCACAGGAAGGGAGCTGCGGGAGAGGACAGGATGGCAGGACAGTGTGTGTGCTCTGCTCTGGCTGGAGGGTATGGTGTGAGGTAGGGAGTAGCAGGCTGGAGAGATTGGCAGGAACTAGATTCCGAGTCTTTTTTTTTTTTTTTTTTTTTTTTTAACATGGGCAGGCACCGGGAATCGAACCCGGGTCCTCTGGCATGGCAGGCAAGCATCCTTGCCTGCTGAGCCACCGTGGCCCACCCAGATTCCGAGTCTTGAACACCAAACCAACAAGTGTAGACTTTACCTTGTGGAGGGACGAGTCTCAAGTGTCAATAACCGCAGGACCATCTGGGCACTGTGAAAAGGGCAGGTCCCTGAGGGTCACCACTGTGGATCTGGAGGGAGGTTCCCAGAAGGCTGCATATTCCCTAGTGTCTCAGATGGACCAAGACAAACACTTTGGGAAGGAACCTGTAGTTGCCACCCACAAGCATTAGGTAGGGGCTGAGTTATAGAGAATGGAGTGGAGGGGGCAAGAATGGAGGCAGAGAAGCCAAAAAGGGAGTTGTCCTGAGCATGATGGAAGTCTGAACTGATAACAACAGTTGGAGTTCGCATGTATAAAGTGTTTACCATACGCCACACACTGCTGCCTGGGTAATCTCATTGAGTTCTCACAACAGCCATGTGTTAAATAAAAACAAATAATTGAGAAAACTGAGGCTCACATAGGTGAAGGGACTTGCCCAAGGTCACGCAGGTATGAACATGGGTGTGTGTGTGTGTGTCTGTGTGTGTGCTGGAGAGGTAGAAGCTGGATCTCAAGCCTGCTTGCTCCCTGGGCAGCCACAGAGGGGATGGTGAGATTGGCAGGAATTGTGGGGACAAATAAGGCAGGATATGGTGACAGGTTGAATGTGTTTGGTGAGGGAGAGGGCTGAACCTCATGTGGGCAGTTCCTGGGTTCCTAATTCCCCACGTCTGAAGACCAAAGGAAGCCCAACTTACTCTGTCTCCCCTCTGCCTTCCCCTTTCTCTGTCTGCTTTTCCATGATGCTCTGTGGTGTCCCCAGGTTATCAGGCATGGGGCCAACTTCATTTGTGGGTGATGAGGACAAATCTCAGACCGTAATTCACGTATGTTAGAGAACTTTATCTTTCCCTAACTCAACTTCACCTCTGTTTCAATAAGGGGGATGGAGTGGAAGTTTGAAGTTCGTACCCATTTCCCTTGTGGGGTCATCTGGTACCCGAGGCTGTCTATCACCGAGGTCCCATATCAGAATGCTCAAGACCCATCTGGACCTGTGCCCTGCGAAGCCTCTAATTCATTAGCTTTTCCCTTCAGGGTTGGTGGCTTCTCTGATCTCTCCCCATCTCACTTTAAGCATAGAAGTCTGTCTGCTACTTCCTTGCCCCACACAAGGTCACGGGCATCTCTGTAAAGTCTTCCATGCTTACTCCACAGCTGTTCCCTCCCCGGGGACTTGCTGAGTCCCTGGGAAATGGGGCTAAACATTCCTGACCCCTGGCTTTATCCCCTTCTCTGAAATCCATTAACCCACCTGGGAAGCAGGTTTTGAGCCTCTCTAGCTGAAACCACCTACCTCTGTCCTCTCATCCCTTGTTCTCCCTCTTCCTTCTTTCTCCTGTAGCCCAGGGCAGTCTTGCATACTGTGTATATTAGGGTTTGCAAACCACTCTTGCAAACATTTTGTCCAGGCTTCTCTGTTTTCTGTAAGGCATAAGCTCAGTGTCAACCTGATTTCCACTCTTTCATTTTCTTGTTCTCAAGTCATTCTCCCTCAGCTTCAGGGACATCCCACTCTCCTGGTTTTCCTTCTAACTCTGTGGCTGCTCCTTCTGGGCTTCCTTTATTCACTGTTTTTCTTTCTCTTTTAAATACTGAGTTCTCTTCTCTTCTCCTGTCCCCACCCCAGGCCATCTCACTCACAGCCCTGGGTTCAGGTACGATCTGTCTCTAGGCCACAGAAGATTGCATTCCTGTCTGTCTCTGGTTCAGGCTTCTGTCCAGACCAGGTCCTCTGACTGGGCATTATACAGGCACTCGCAAAGCCACTCACCATCTTCTACCTAAATCTACAACTCCGGGTTTCCATAACTAAAAGTGAAAGTTCCTACCATCCCTTTGCCCAAACTGTGCATCCCTGATGCCTCTCTCTCCCTTCCCCTAACAAATTATCCACCAAGCCCAAAGTGCTGCTGATTTTCCAGGCAACCTATGAAGTAGTTAAGCACATAGATCCTAGAGCCAGGTGGCCTGGGTTCCAATGCTGGTTTTGCCACTTGCTAGCAGTGTGAGTTTGGACAAGTGACCCCACTTCTCTGTGCTTTTGTCTCCTCATCTGTAAAAATGGGGAAAATAATAGCACCTGTACCTCACAGAGTTGTGACAAGGTTTAAATGAATTGGTGTGAGTAAAGCCTGACACAGCTCATGCTGCAGCATTTGTTGATTAAAAAAATGTTTCATCTTCGAAATATCTCTTGAACTGGTCCCCTCCTTTTCCCTGGTCTGAGGCACCATCATCTCCACCCCCTGCCTCCTCCAGCCCCTCCTCTATCCCTAAGCCAGGGTGACCTTTACAAAATGCAAATACAGTGCAAATGCTAACACCGTTTGATGGCTTCCTGTTGCACAGCCTATACTCCTTACAGAGCTGATGAGGCCTACAGGATCCACCCCCCACCCACCTGTCCAGCCTCTCTTTTGTCACTGCCACCCACTGACCCCTCTGATCTTACACAATTCCAAAGGTAGCCTGGGGACTTGCTTCTTTACAATCTGTAAGCATCAGAGCAATCAAGATTGTGTTTCCATTGATAAGAGCCCAGTTTGTCCCAGACTGTTCAGCTCCCTGATTCCTTCACTCAGGAAGGATTTCTTCTTTGTTTGTAAAAGAATTAAGTAAGCCCCTATTTTCTAGGAGGCCTCAGGCTGGCCTGTGCTGGGCACAGAGAGAGAAGGCAGACCCAGAGTGGCATGCTCTGGGACAGGCCATTCTCTACATGTTTTAAGTAAATCCATTAAATTCCCATGCTGTAGGTACTATTTTTAGCCCCGTTTTACTACTCAGGAAACTGAAGCGCAGGAGACTAATTATCTTGCCTAAGGTATTGCAGCTGGGAAATCTGAGCCCAGAGTCCTGGTAAGGTTAACAAGGCTGATGGTTATAGACCTCAGAGGCAGGAACCATTACCTGTAATTAGTGGGACTCCAACAAGAATTCATAAGAAATTTATACTGTGTCCCTCAGTCCATAGTGTGGCTTTACCTGGGTCATCTCATTTTACTAGATGAGATGTGATTAACAGTACAAGCTCTAGAAACATCCCCAGCCCTCTCACTAAAAAGCGGGGTGTCTTGGGCCATTCAGTGAGACAATAATGCTCTCAAAGTGCTAAGCCCAGTGTCTGGCACATACCGAGTGGTCAAAAAAAATTAAATGATACAATAAAATGCTGGCTTATTTTATTGGCCAGACTATGAATCAAATGTGTTCTGGGCCTGTTAAGCCTCACAAAAGCTCCGTTTAGGCCTTGCCTCTATTATACAGACAATAATAGCAATGCTTTCTAGATGCTAGGCGCTGTTCTAAAGCACTCTGCTAACTCAATCCTCACAAGGATCCTGAGAGGTAGGTGCAGCCGACACATTATAAGCCCCATTGTAGAGGTGAGAAAACTGAGCGCAGAAGTCAAGTAACTTGATCGAGATCAAAGCTCGCAAAGGGGGCAACCGGGCAGTTTGCTTCCAGGGTCTGTTCTCTTAACCACACTGCCTGTCAACCACAGCAACCACAGAGGAGCAAACTGCTGCTCCGAGCGTATACAGACTTGCATCCGCTGAACTCGATCTGGAGTCATTTCCAGCCCAAGGCTTATCACGATGACCAGCAGATGGCGCCCTAGCGCACATCAATCCGCACAACTTGCATAAAGCGTCAAAACTACATACCCACAATGCTATGCAGGCATCAAAGTTTTCCGGCCCCCGCCCCTTTTTAGCTGTCCGAGGTATTGCCTGTGCTCGCTCCTGTCGAAATGTAGGTACTGTGGTCATTTGGGCCCTTCTCTTATCTAAAGAAAACTAGTGTAAAGATTTTTTTATCTCCCTCTCTCTTCCCTTTTCTCACCAGTTGGCTAACGGAAAGACTAAGTAACGCTGCTATATGTTGGTCGCACCTGCCCTAAACTAACATAAGGCCCCTTGACCTTTGGCCCAAGATGGCGGCGCCCAGTGCGGGGCTCTTGCTGCGAGTGTGAGCTGAACTGAGTCCGGGAGCTCCGCGTCATGTCGAAGCTAAGCCGGGCCTCTCGGGCCCTCAAGAAGCCGGAGGCCGGCGGTGTGATCCGGACCATCGTGCGGGCAGGCCAGGCCCTGCCCGGGCCCCCTCTAGGCCCCGCTTTGGGTCAGGTGCGGCTGAGGCAGGGAGGAGCGGGAGGTTGGGGGCAAGAACCGCGAGCGGCGGGTAGAAAGTGCGGGCTCTGGAGCCAAGAGGGCTTCGACTCAAAGCTCGGTCTGCTTCGCACGCTTTATGTCCTTGCGGGAGTCACATAGCCTCTCCGAGCCTCAGCGTCCTCAACCCTGTTGTGAGGATGAAGTGAGATGATGTATGCAAATCCTCTGGCACTTACAGTGGTAGTCGAATCTCGGCTGAGAAAGGGGGAGGGAACCTAGAGAACCGTAGACGGAGGAAAGGGACATGCATGAACAGGTGGTAGGAAGCCGGTCCTCATCCCGTCCTGACCCCGGACGCCCCAACACCCATCCCCTATGGTTCCCTCACAGCGAGGCGTTTCCATCAACCAATTCTGCAAGGACTTCAACGAGAAGACAAAGGACATCAAAGAAGGCATTCCTCTGCCCACTAAGATTTTTGTGAAGGTACAGAATCCCCAATTTTCCTCCAATTCACCGTTACCCTTGACCCTGGGGTTGCTATTTTGCTAATCCCTTCCTGTTTCTGGGTTACACTTACGCTGTTTACACAATAAAAGACCAGGGCGTGTACTTTCTGAGGGCCTGCTCGGCCCTGTTGCAGTACTTTCTTTTGCTCCTTCATTTTCCTGGACTTGTAGAGTAGATCTGGACCTGGAGTCGAGGTGACAGGGATGTTTCCTTCAGGTTTTTTCTGTCTGTGCCTTTGTGATTTGTTGAAGGAACAATTTAGGAAGATTAGTTGGTAGAATAGTGAGTTGTGGGATAGATATTCCCTGGCCTGGGGCATTTGGAGCAGCAGGGGCTGAAGGAAACAGGGAGGAATGTTCTTACATTTCTTTTTCTTTCTGTTAAGCCTGACAGGACATTTGAAATAAAAATTGGACAGCCCACTGTTTCCTACTTCCTGAAGGCAGCTGCTGGAATCGAGAAGGGGGCCCGGAACACAGGTGAGTGCTGGGGTGAGCTGAATTTTGGTAGCTTGGAAAGCAGCAGTGACAACTGAGGAGCTGCTTGTTTCTTCCTCCCAGGGAAGGAGGTGGCAGGCCTGGTGACCTTGAAGCACGTGTATGAGATTGCCCGCGTCAAAGCTCAGGACGACGCCTTTGCCCTCCAGGACGTGCCCTTGTCCTCTGTTGTCCGCTCCATCATCGGCTCTGCCCGTTCTCTGGGCATTCGTGTGGTGAAGGAGTGAGTGTCCTGGGGAGGCAGGCTGTGAGGGACAGGTCCAGAAAGCTCTTGATTCTGAGGTAAAGCTGAGCAGGTCTATTACCATGGGAGAGTCAGCTTTTGAGTCAGAGGGTGTAGGGGTAAGGAGGCCTGGTTAGTTCATTTAGAATACAATTAAATACCTGTTGCATGTTAGGCATAGTTCTGAACGGTGGAATACAGCTGGGAATGAGGCAATCATGCTTGGCTCTGCTATTCAGGAGCTCACAGCCCAGGGGGTGTGCAGATAAATAAGTGGATTATTAGACTGCCACAGGTTCAGTGTGGATAAAAGGAAGTACGGTTTGTGGGGAGCAGAGAGGAGGGTTTTTTATTTTGTCTGATATATTAGTGAGGACTTCTGGGGGAAGGGACATCTAGGCTGAAATCTGGAAAAGGAGGGAAATCAGCCAGGACAAGAACTGGAAAGATGCCTATGAAAGGTGGAAAGTGAGCAAGTAAGGCCAAACTCTCTGTGTGATCTGGGAACATAGCACCAGAGTAGAGAGGGAAGTGTACAAAGAAGCAAAGCAAACAGGGACCAGACAGCAAGGACCTTTCAAGTTGCCTCAAGTACAGACTCGATTCTGAGGGCACCAGAAGGCCTTCCTTGTGGGACTTTGGGTGATCTCAGAATTGTTTCCTTGAGGTAAGGTAATGGGGTGGGAGAGTGTCTGGCCTCTTGCTAATTCTGTCATGCCCCACATCAAGGCTGTTGGTTGTTTCCCAAGAGGAGTGGGGTTAGGCCTAGAGCAGGGATCTCTTGGCTTTTCTCAAACCTTTTACTGGGAGTACAGAGAAAGTAAGTCTGATCCCTGCTGTAAGGAGACACACATGCACAGCCCAGTGACCTCCTTGTACATAGTGTTTTGAGCACAGAGGAGAGGCCTGTTAATCTGGACTGGAATATAGTTGAGGCCTCAAAGGATGAATAGGGCTTTGATAAGAAGAAAATAGATGGGGTGTGGGTGTGGATGTGACATTCCTGGTAGAGATGGTGTGTCTGTGTGTGTGTGTGTGTGGTGTGTGTGTGTGTGTGTGTGTGTGTGTGTAGGCTGGGACATCAGGGTAGAAGAAAGGGCTGGTCAGGCTGTGTCCTGAGACAGTGGCACAGACATTTGTGTGCTTCACCAGTGGCTTGCTACTCACCTACCGCCTGTTTTTTTCTGCAGCCTCAGTTCAGAGGAGCTGGCAGCTTTCCAAAAAGAGCGAGCCAACTTTTTGGCTGCTCAGAAAGAGGCAGATTTGGCAGCCCAGGCAGAAGCTGACACAAAGTGACCCCTGCCTCCCACATCCCAGAATTTTGAAAAGACTCACTGGAAAGGGTGCTGATTGGGAATGCTGCATCAAAGGGGACAGAGGGTAGGAGGTTACACTAAGTCTATTATTACTATTTTGACTTTAAATTATATATTTTTACACATATGGATGTGGCAGGGGATCAATACTGAATAAACATCCTTTGTCATCCACTCTGACCTTCTGTCTTTCTTGGAACCCCAGGGGAAAGGAACCAGTACTGATAGTAGCCAAAATGGACAGACATTTGCTGCCCTGGGAAGTGGGGAGTCTTCTTTTTTTTTTAACATGGGCAGGCACCGGGAATCGAACCCGGGTCCTCTGGCATGGCAGGCAAGCATTCTTGCCTGCTGAGCCACCGTGGCCTGCCCTGGGGAGTCTTCTTGCTGCTCACCCATGTTCTGAATTGTTGGCAGAGCTAAGATTAGAACCCAGAACCCAGGCCTTTGGATTGGTTGTTCTCTTCTCCCAAGGACTGAGGGAAGAGGCAGGGTGGGCAGGCGCCATGGATGCTGGGGCTTGGCTATGTAGAAGCAGCAGACGTTGCTTGTTTCTTCTGTCAGAAATATCTCTTGTCTCTTATGGACTTGCTATCTCAGTAGAAAGAGATCCTTATGGGGCTTCAGATCAGAGCACCTCAGATCCCAGGGACTGCTTCCGGCTCCTCTGGAAGGTCTCTGGGCCCTTGTTTTCCCTATTATTCAGAACATCAAAGAAGAGGGGAGAAGTTGGGAAAGAAATGGGATTTGCATTTAATGAATGCCTATTACATGTTAGGTGCTTGTTTTGCCCTGAGGTGATACGGAAAATAAAGAAAAACACCTATAAGAAAATAGAAATCACATGTAATCCTCTGTCACTCAGATGAGACTCCTGCTAATATTTTGGTGTATATCTTTTTTTTTATATAGAAAAACATTTTATTCTATTATAAGCACTTACACAGTGAGTCATGGAGAGCAACAGGCCTGCTGGTGAAACAGGGCACCCAAAAGGGAGATGGTATGAAACTAGTGGTCAAGGGCTAACTCCTAAAAAAAAAAAGAAAAGAACCAACTGTTATCCAGGATTAATTTTAATTAATATTAAAAACAAATATCAGCTGTTGCATCATTCTCAACCTAACTGGACAGTCTCCCTGTGGTATAACTATCGGGTAAAAGCATATATCTTTACAATTTGGTAGTTCCAAGTTTTAGGAAACAATCATTTCACAGAAATAATATGAAAAAGCTCAAGAAATATACTGATGGGCCAAAATATATGGGGAAAGAGGAACGTGTAAAACAAAGTGGTTTTTTTTGCATGGAGAGGCACCAGGACTCGAACCTGGGTCATTGGCATGGCAGATGAGAACTCTGCCTGCTGAGCCACCACGGCCTACCCTAAAGTTTTGACTTAACTGAAGAAACTGAGAGAAGACTGGTGTACATAGGAAAATGTGTATCCTAGAAAGTCAGGTATGACCATTTTAGAGTAGCAATCTATATGACTTGAATCTTTCCTATTACTTGGATAAACACATCTTGCAGTATTACACTTCATGCTTCAGAAGCCCACCCAATGTGACTCTATTCCTTACCCACTCTACCCTTAATTAAGCCTGAAAAACTTGGGAATATAGCATAAAAAGAAAAATGACCACACACATATATTCCCTTTTCTGTGCCTACTTCAGACCTGGATTTGATTCTAGAAAATTCCTGAAGAAAAAAAAAGAAGTTTGTAATTTTGCTAAATCAAGTCCTCCAGTTACTACTTAGAAAAC
This sequence comes from Tamandua tetradactyla, assembly GCF_023851605.1. Classification (NCBI taxonomy): domain Eukaryota; kingdom Metazoa; phylum Chordata; class Mammalia; order Pilosa; family Myrmecophagidae; genus Tamandua; species Tamandua tetradactyla. Next base: position 7,967,803 of record NC_135335.1, read on the forward strand.
ACCCGAAGTCAGGACTAATAGCGTTGTTGATGGCAAACAATAGAGGAATAGCCAAACAAAGTCTGTGTCTGTGTCTCAAAACCAATGTTAAATCAATCTCAGGGTTGAGAGGACAAAAGGGAAGTTTAAAATCACAAGTGCAGACATATATAGGGTCTTTGTCCTTCTGGATCCACAGTTCCTTTGGGGTCTTCATTCTTATAAATGTTCTCTGCATCTGTCACGCTTGCATGATGTCTTCAGATACAGAACAAATCACCCAAGTTTCCTTGGGATTTGAAGAGAAGTCTTGGCAGTGTGACCACCATGAATAAACTCTTGTGACCCATCTTTGGAGATTGTTCCTCTCCAGTTTTACTTAAATCTCAGACATTCGGTCAACAACCAGTACCACTGGAAGCCAAAATAATTTCATTGTGAGGTGTCCACCAAATCTGGAATATCTCATCCTTATGTGATTCGCAGGACTGCAATTTGAGTTTCAGATTTCTCAGATCCCAAAAGGCAACAGTCTAATTAGCTGATCCTGTGGCAAGAATGAGCATACTATAGAAAGGAGGAAAATTCAATTTCCCCAGGTGAGGAATTCCTGATATTCTCACAAGCAGTGGGGACAGTCAAAGCAAGAGGCCGAGCCCTCAATCTCAGGGTTTGTTCATATGAAACTTAACCCCACAAAGGATAGGTCAAGCCTACTTAAAATTAGACCCAAGAGTCAACCCCAAGAGAACCTCTTTTGTTGCTCAGATGTGGCCTCTCTCTCAGCCAACACGACAAGCAAACTCACTGCCCTCCCCCTGTCTACGTGGGACATAACTCCCAGGGGTGTGGACTTTCCTGTCCACAGACAGGAAATGTGGCAATGTGGAACAGAAATCCTAAAATGAGCTTGGACTCAGCAACAAGGGATTGAGAAAATCTTCTCAACCAAAAGGAGAAGAGCAAAATTAGACAAAATAGAGTGTCAATGGCTGAGAGATTTCAAACAGTCAAGAGGTTATCCTGGAGGTTATTTTTACGCATTATATAGCTATCAACTTTTTAGTTAAGGTGTAATAGAGGGGCTGGAGGGAACTGCCTGAAAATGTAGACTGTGTTCCAGTCGCCATGTCTCTTGAAGATGATTGTATAATGATACAGCTTTCGCAGTGTGACTGTGTAATTGTGAAAAAAAAATAAGAATGAGCTCACTATAAAGATTGAAAGTGGCAGTTCACTTTGGCAGTGTGAGCATCAACTGAGTGGCTTGGTTTAGAAGTATTGTTTGAATGAATATTCTAGATTATAAGTTCCTGCTCATCAGCAACTGACTCAAATAGACTCATGAAGTAGATGAGTAGTTGTAGGAAACATCTACTACAGCTTTGTGTCCTGTAAAGATGGTCTCGGCATCCACTACTTTTCCTTCCTTTGGAATGGCACTGATGTCCCAGAAGCAGATGGTATGGTCATCTGAAACACCAAGTAAGTACCCACTGCGATTTAGGTTCCAAGAAAGCCCATAGCCTTCCTTCTAATGTCCACAAAGATGCAAGTCTGGGTTGCACTCTCCAGAAGGGTCTAGTTTAGAAGGATGTTTCGTGTAGTCAAAAACAAGACCATCACTGGATGGTCGTGTAGTCTTTGTGGCAATGATGCAAGGGTTCTGGGCATATAACGGGCCCTGTTCACTTCTCCATGGTTGATCTTGATTTCTATTTCAATTTTTCCACTAACTGAGCCAAAACCTCCAAATTCTTCTTTCTCACTGTCATGGTGTGATGCATCAAACTGAGTGTCATCATTAGGGAGCTGCACACTGGCTATTACAAGATGGTTCTGTTCATCCAACCTGTGTGTCCCCATGACAAGTCGATGAATGCTGAAATCTTTTCCTTCTGGTCTGGTTACATCAGGAAGCCACTGTGCAGTGAGGCTGGGCCACTCCAGAGCATGGGTCGTGACCAAATCAGAAAGAAAAGGAGTGTTGTTTTTCCATATTTTGTACTCATTCATTACATGCCCTTTCACTGCATCGACAAAGCCTGCTTTCTTGTCAGCCATGGCGGACAGGCAAGTGGGAATGTTTGCAGAGTTGAGCATTGCAGGAGGGGCAGGGAGGATGAAGGCCAGTGTATATCTTTTATACTATTTTTTTTTTTTGCATGTGTGTGTATTTATAATGCTTTTTAATAAAACAAATTGGAGCTGTACTCTATATACTTTTGTATTCTGCTTTTAACTTGGCAATTATTTAGAATATTTTTTCATTATCTTTTTAAAGCAAGTTTTAATGACTGCCAAGTATTTTGTGTTATAGGTGAACTGTACTTTATCCATGCGGTCTTCAACTTTTGGGTATTTTGCAGATACCCTGGATGAGCATCGTTTGGAAAACATTTTTCAAGTGACTGTTATGGATCAGGCACCGGCTTCAGAGTTGGACGCTACTTCTTGTGAGGAGTAATTGGTAGCAAATGCCATGGACACAGTTCTTACCGTCAGGGCTTAACAGGAGAGATGGACATTTAACAGATAGTTACACAAAAAAATTAGTTACAATTGTGATTATGGCTACAAAGGAGAACTGTGATGACTGGTTATGATAGTAGGGGCATGGCCAGGCCTGGGGATTCAGCGAGGTCTTCCCAGAGGAAATGATTTTTTAAGCTGAGCCCCTGAAGGGTGTTTAAAGCGAGACCACAGGATGAATAGGCCTTAGCTAGGGGTGAGTGTAGGGGAACATGATTTCAGGCAGAGCTGTATTATATAACAACATCACCCCACACTGAACAGCTTAAAACAATATCGTGTTGTATCTCACAGTTTCTGTGGGTCAGGAGTCTGGGCATGACATAACCGGGTCTTCTGCTTCAGGGTCTCATAAAGCAACCATCAAGGTGTCATCCAGGGCTGCAGTCTCATCTGAAGCTCGCCGGGGAAGGGTCTGCTTCTAGGCTTATGTAGTGGTTGGCAGCATTCAGTTCCTTCTGGGCAGGGGGACTGAGGGTCTTGGGTTGTTGCTGGCTGTTGGCTGGAGGCTGCCCTCAGTTCCTTACTCTGCCTGTTCACTCAAAGCCAGTGAGGAAGAGCATCTCCTCACAAGACGGGCATGACAATCTCAGGTAACATACGCAGATTCACGTACATCCTGTTGTATTCTTTTGCCATGTTTTATTGGTTAGAAGCAACCTGAGATCCTGCCCATCTTCAAGAAGAAGGGATTATGCAAAGGCGTGGATATCAGGAGGTGGAATCATGTGGGCCACCTTAGATTCTGTCCGCTCCAAGAGCTGGCAGCTTGTGCACAGCGTGTGTCTGGTACACATTGAGTGCTGTTCGCAACATTTCTGGATCTTCTCCCTCTCACGTTGGGAATTGGTCTTCTCTGCTTCTTTGAACTTAAGTGAGGCCATGTAAGTCGGTTTAAAAGGATTTATGTACCCTAGAAAAGCCATGGTTTAATCCTAATCAATCTTGTGGGAGCAACCCTTTCTTTTCATCCCTATTCAATAATGTAGGTTAGAAACTTGATTAGGTTATCTCCATGGAGGTGGGACTCACCCACTTGTGGGTATTAACTTTTTATTAGAGGGAGATGTGACTCCACCCATTCCAGGTGGGTCTTGATTAGTTTACTGGAAGCCTTTAAAAGAGGAAGGATTTTGGAGAAAGCTTCAAAACGATGGGAGAGCAACAGAGCAGAGTCACAAAATGATGAGAGTCAGAGCCCATGCAACCATAGACCTTTGGAGACAAAGAAGGAAAACACCCCTGGGAGAGCCCCATGAAACAAGAAGCCTGGAGAGAAAGCTAGCAGACGTCACCCTGTTTGCCATGGGTGGGTCTTTCTGGTTGGGAAAGAAACCTTGAACCTCATCAGCCTTCTTGAACCAAGGTATCTTTCCCTGGATATCTTAGTTCAGCCATTTCTATAGACTTGCTTTAATTTGAACATTCCCATGACCTTAGAAGTATAAAATGAAAACTTATTAAATTCCCCTTTTTAAAAAGCCATTCTGTTTCCTGGTATATTGCATTTCGGAAGCTAGCAAACTGGGACACCATGTTACTTGCTTTGGCAGTGAAATGTCAGCAGAAGCAATGTATGTGGATTATTTACTCAACAGTGTGAGACTTTCCAGGGCTTTTTCCACCTGCTGCAGCAAGCAGAATCTTTTTTTTTTTTTTAACTTTTTTTATTAATTAAAAAAAATTGACAAACAAAACGTTTAGAAATCATTCCATTCTACGTATATAATCAGTAATTCTTAATATCATCATATAGTTGCATATTCATCATTTCTTAGTACATTTGCATCGATTTAGAAAAAGAAATAAAAAGACAACAGAAAAATAAATAAAATGATAATAGAGAAAAAAAACCATATGTACCATACCCCTTACCCCTCGCTTTCATTTACCACTAGCATTTCAAACTGAATTTATTTTAACATTTGTTCCCCCTATTATTTATTTTTATTCCATATGTTCTACTCTTCTGTTGATATAGTAGCTAAAAGGAGCATCAGACATAAGGTTTTCACATTCACAGAGTCTCATTGTGAAAGCTATATCATTGTTCAATCATCATCAAGAAACATGGCTACTGGAACACAGCACTACATTTTCAGGCAATTCCCTCCAGCCTCTCCACTACATCTTGAACAACAAGGTGATATTTACTTAATGCGTAAGAATAACCTCCAGGATAACCTCTCGACTCTGTTTGGAATCTCTCAGCCATTGATACTTTGTCTCATTTTACTCTTCCCCGTTTTTGTTGAGAAGTTTCTCTCAGTCTCTTGATGTTAATTCTCAGCTCGTTCTAGGGTTTTTCTCAGTCCTTTGATGCTGAGTCTCAGCTCATTCCAGGATCTTTGTCCCACATTGCCAGGAAGGTCCACACTCCTGGGAGTCATGTCCCACGCAGAGAGGGGGAGGGTGGTGAGACTGCTCATCATATTGGCTGGAGAGAGAGGCCACATCTGAGCAACAAAGGAGGCTCTCTTGGGGGTGACTCTTTGGCCTAAATTTTAAGTAGACTTGACCTATCCTTTGTGGGGTTAAGTTTCATGTGAACAAACCCCAAGACTGGGGACTCAGCCTATAGCTTTGGTTGTCCACATTGCTTGTGAGAATATCAAGAATTCAACTTGGGGAAGTTGAATTTCTCCCCACTCTCACCATTCCCCGAAGGGGGAGCAAGCAGAATCTTATGTTGATGTGGAGATACGATGCTGAGCCCATTATGGGGAGGACAGCTCACCTGTACCCATAGTTGTCTTTGTGTGGGCAAGACATGAGACTTGTTAAAGACTGATATTCTGAGGTTTGTTACTTCAGCAAAATGTAGCCTGACCTGATGTTTCAGGGAGAGTGTGGTGAGTTAGAAAAATCAAATGAAGCCCAGCATGGTAGATCTCTTGATTATTTCCTTAAGGATAAATTCTGAGAAGTGGAATTGCTAAGAGGCTCTCTATTTTTTAATTCTTCAAGAATTGTGTGCTATAGATACCATTAACCCATTTTATAGATGAAAAAAGTGAGGCTCATCCCTGGGAGTCATCTCCCATGCTGCCAGGGAGACTTTCACCCCTGGATATCAAGTTCCAAGTAAAGGGGAGGGTATTGATTTTACTTGCAGAGTTGGGCTTAGAAAAAGAGAAGCGACATCTAAGCAACAAAAGAGGTTTCTTAGAAGTAACTTTGAGGCATAACTAGAGGTGGACTTAGCTCTTCACTACAGAAATAGGCTTCACAAGGGCAAGCCTCAAGATCAAGGGTTTGGCCTATTGACTTTGGAATCCCTAATGTTTGAGACAGTATCAGGGTTTTCCCCAGTGGTAAAGCTTAATTGTTCCATATTTTTCCTCCTATCCCTCAAGGGACTTTGCCAGTACTTTTTTTATTTTTTCACTTATAAATGGGATATTTATTGTATGGAAATTATACTTCAGTAAATCTGTTTATTAAAAAACCAACCACAATAAAATCTCAAAACAAAGATTCTAACAGTAATAGTAAAGTTATTTGAACAGACACATCACCAAACACATGGATGACAAATAAGCATATGAAAAGATGCTCAACATGTCTTTTCTTTCATTATTTTTTTTAAACATAACAACATACAAACACGAACGTTCTTAACATATGAGCATTCCATTCTTTGTATATAATCAATGACTCACATTATCACATAGTTATATATATTCATCACCATGATCATTTCTTAGAACATTTGCATCACTCCAGAAAAGGAAATAAAAAGAAGAAAGAAAAAACTCACATCAACATGACTCTTTCAAACAAGATACCGCCACACACCTATTAGAATAGCTAAAATTAAAGGGAAAAGGTGACAAGTGCTGATGATATTGCAGGGTAAATTGAACTCTCAGATATTTCTAGTGGAATACAAAATAGCAAACCACTTGCTAAATTTTACCAATTATTTCTTCAAATATTTTCTCTGCCCCTTTCTTCAACTTCTGAGCCACGCACAGTGTGAATACTGGTTCACTTGATGGTGTCTCACAGGCTGCTCTGGCTCTGTTCAATTTTCATCATTTTTCTTTCTTTTCCTCAGAATGAATGCTTTATCTTATCTTCAACTTCATTCATTCTTTCTTCTACCAACTCCATTCTGGTGCTGAAACCCTCCAGAAAATTTTAAATATCTGTTACTGTGGTATTCAGCTCTCTTTGGTTTCTTTGCATGATTTCTGTCTCTTTTGATATTATCTTCTGTTCGCTTGTTCTTTTACTGATGTCCCTTTGTTCTTTTTGCATGTTTTCTTTTAGCACTTTGAGCATACTTAGGACTTTTTTTGTTTTATTGTGTTGTGTTTTATTTTTTTTAATTAATTAATTTATTTATTTAAAAAATTTAACAACAAACGAACAAAAACATTAACATATGATCATTCCGTTCTACATATATAATCAGTAATTCACAATATCATCACATAGTTGCATAGTCATCATTTCTTACAACATTTGCATCAATTCAGAAAAAGAAATAAAAAGACAACAGAAAAAGAAATAAAACGAAATCAGAAAAAAAGATTATACATACCATACCCCTTACCCCTCACTTTCATTGATCACTAGCATTTCAAACTAAATTTATTTTAACATTTGTTCCCCCTATTATTTATTTTTATTCTGTATGTTCTACTCATCTGTTGACAAGGTAGATAAAAGGAGCATCAGACACAAGGTTTTCACAATCACACAGTCACATTGTGAAAGCTGTATCATTATACAATCATCATCTAGAAACATGGCTACTGGAACACAGCTCTACATTTTCAGGCAGTTCCCTCCAGTCTCTCCATTACGTCTTGACTAACAAGGTGATATCTACTTAATGCGTAAGAATAACCTCCAGGATAACCTCTCGACTCTGTTTGGAATCTCTCAGCCATTGACACTTTGTCTCCTATCACTTTTCCCCCTTTTGGTCGAGAAGGTTTTCTCAATCCCTTGATGCTGAGACTCAGCTCATTCTAGGGTTTTTCTCAGTCCCTTGATGCTGAGTCTCATCTCATTCTAGGATTTCTGTCCCATGTTTCCAGGAAGGTCCACACCCCTGGAAGTCATGTCCCATGTAGACAGGGGGTAGGTGGTGAGTTTGCTTGTTGTGTTGGCTGGAGAGAGAGGCCACATCTGAGCAACAAAAGTGGCTCTCTTGGGGGTGACTCTTAGGCCTAAATTTTAAGTAGACTTGACCAATCCTTTGTGGGGTTAAGTTTCATATGAACAAACCCCAAGACTGGGGGCTCAGCCTATAGCTTTGGTTGTCCACACTGCTTGTGAGAATATCAAGAATTCAACTTGGGGAAGTTGAATTTCTCCCCCTTCTCACCATTCTCCGAAGGGGGCTTTGCAAATGCTTTTCCACTCGCTGATTGAATCACTCTGGAATTCATCAGGGCATCACTCTGGACAAACCAACAAAATCTCATGTCCTATACAAAGTTCCATGTACTTAAGGTATTCAATCAACTATCCATATAAGTTATATTAGGAGATGCACTAGTCAAAGTATAGATTTGTACCAAATAAACATTTTTTGCTTTAGTCTCACACATTAGTTGAAATTTTAAAATATTAAGTACCACCTATTTTCAGCACACTGCAGTAATGACATTCTTTTGTTCTTCCTCATGCAAAAACATTTTTTAAATTTGTACATTTAATCACTATCATTATACACTCTAGGCATTCCTAGATTACACCATCTCAGTCTTTATTGTCTATCTTTCTTTGTGATTTCATTTATGCCCCAGCCCTCCTCCCTCTATCATTCTCATATGCAGCTTCATTCAGTGTTTTAACATAATTGTATTACAGTTAGGTAATATTGTGCTGTCCATTTCTGAGTTTTTATATTCAGTCCTGTTGCACAATCTGTATTCCTTCAGCTCCAATTACCCAATATCTCACTCTATTTCTATCTCCTGATGGTCTCTGTTACCAAGGAAATAGTCCAAGTTTATTCACCAATGTCAGTTCATATCAGTGAGACCATACAGTATTTGTCCTTTTGTTTCTGGCTAATCACACTCAGCATAATGTCCTTAAGGTCCATCCATGTTGTTACATACTTCATAACTTTATTCTGTCTTACAGCTGCATAATATTCCATCTTATGTAAATGTCATAGTTTGTTTAGCCAACTGTCTGTTGATTGACATTTTGGCTGTTTCCATCTCTTGGTAATTGTTAATAATGCTGCTATAAACATTGGTGTGTAAATGTCCATTTGTGTCCTTGGCCTCATGTCCTTTGAGTAGAGACAGCATATAGATTGGTCCTGTTTTTTAATCCATTCTGCCAGACTATGTCTTTTGATTGGAGAGTTTAATCTGTTAACACTCAGTGTTATTACTGCATGGGTAGTACTTTCTTCTATTATTTTGCCTTCTGGATTTTATATGTCATATCTAATTTTCCTTCTTTTTACCTTTACACACAGTCTTCCTTTCAACACTCTTCTCCACACCTCTCTCTTCTGTCTTCGTATCTGTCTCTAGTGTTCCCTTTAGTATTTCTTGCAGAGCTGGTCTCTTGGTCACAAATTCTCTCAATGATTTTTTGTCTGAAAATATTTTAATTTCTCCCTCATTTTTGAAGATCAGTTTTGCTGGATATACAATTCTTGGTTGGCAGTTTTTCTCTTTTAATAATTTAAATATATTATCCCACTGTCTTCTTGCCTCCATGGTTTCTGCTGAGAGATCTGCACATAGTCTTATTGGGCTTCCCTTGTATGTGATGGATTGCTTTTCTCTTGCTGCTTTCAAGATTCTCTCTTTCTCTTTGACCTCTGACATTCTGATTATTAAATGTCTTGGAGTATGTCTATTTGGATCTATTCTCTTTGGGGTACGCTGCACTTCTTGCATCTGTAATTTTAAGTCTTTCATAAGAGTTGGGAAATTTTCAGTGATAATTTCCTCCATTAGTTTTTCTCCTCCTTTCCCCTTCTCTTCTCCTTCTGGGACACCCACAACACGTATATTCATGCGCTTCATATTGTCTTTCAATTCCCTGAGTCCCTGCTCGTATTTTTCCATTTTTTTCCCTATAGTTTCCGTTTCTTGTCGGATTTCAGATGTTCCATCCTCCAGTTCAGAAATCCTATGTTCTGTCTCTCAAAATCTACCATTGTAGGTTTCCATTGCTTTTTTTTTCATCTCTTTTACTGTGTCTTTCATTCCCATAAGTTCTTTGATTTGTTTTTTCAGACTTTCAGTTTCTTCTTTTTGTTCTTTCCTTGCCTTCTTTATATCCTCCCTCAATTCATTGATTTGGTTTTTGATGAGGTTTTCCATGTCTGTTCGTACATTCTGAATTAATTGTTTCAGCTGCTGTATGTCATTTGAATTGTTGGTTTGTTTCTTTGACTGGGCCATATCTTCAATTTTCCTAGTGTGATTTGTTATTTTTTGCTGGCGTCTAGGCATTTAATTACCTTAATTAGTTTATTCTGGAGATTGCTTTCACTTTTATGTAGGGTTTTCTTGCTGGATGAAATTGTTGTCTATCTGTTCTTTGACATTCCGTTCAGTTTTATCTGGACCTCTAGATTAAGTTTGTTTAACAGAGGAGAATTTTTCAGTTCTTGTTTTCTTGTTTCTTGCCCTGCTTGTGTGGTGCCTTTCCCCCACACACACTTAGGAGGGTCTACTTAGATATTATAGACCCCAGCCAGATTTTCCCAGACCAAACTGGCCTCCTATCAGGCGGAAAGAGTCTCCTGCGTCGGTTTTCCCTGAGGGTGAGACCCAGCAGGTTGAAAGACTTTCTGGTGAAGTCTCTGGACTCTGTTTTTTCTTATCCTGCCCAGTATGTGGTGCTTGTCTGACTGCAGGTCCCACCAGCAAAAGATATTGTGGCTCCTTTAACTTTGGAAGGCTCTCCCAGCTGGGGGCATGGTGGAGACAGAGGAGAGGTTGTAGGCTGGTTTTAATGGCTTCAAATTACCAAGCCCTGGTGTCTGAATTCCTTGATGGTGGGATTCCACCTGGGTGGGGCTTCACCCCTCCCCTGGGGAAGGCACAGGCTCCAGATAAGCCCCCAGAAGAGCTCACTTCTGCCTATGCCTGGAGCAGTTGCAGCCTGAAAAGTTCTGCCTCTGTATCCAGAGGCAGTCAAGCATTTGTAGATACACAGCCACAAAAACCTCTGTTTCCTTCTTTTTTTTTTTTCCCCCTTTTTCTGTCACTTCTGCCCCCTTGGCGCTGGGGAAAAAATGAGCAACCTCCGCTTAGATCAGGTTCACCTAAGCTGGGGGCCTATTTTTAGTAGTCAGAATTTGTTAATTAGTTCCACAGTTGGTGTTTGATTGTGCCCAGTCCCTGCTGCTGGTAAAGTCCTTTCCTTTCCCCTCTGGGAAGTGGCCTGTGGGGGAGGGGCACTGACCGCCGCAGCTTTGGGAACTCACAGTTCTGGGGGGTGCTCGCAGCCGGTCCAGCTGGTCCAGACTGGGGTACGCTGTGTGTCCGGTCACTATCGTGGCTCCGGGAGCTGTTCTGTACTGTTTCTGGTTATTTAGTAGTTGTTCTGGAGGACGAACTAAAACACGCACGTTGTTAAGCCGCCATCTTGACCCGGAACGCTGATTTGATTTTTGATGAGATTTTGCGTGTCTGTTCAAACATCTTGAATTAGTTGTTTCAACTCCTGAATCTCAGTTGAAATGTTGGTTTGATCCTTTGTCTGGGCCATGTCTCTGATTTTCCTAGTATGACTCATTGTATTTTGCTGGCATCTGGGCATTTGATTTCCTTAAATTACTTCTTTTCTGGAAGTTTTTTTCACTCGTTTACGTAGGGTTTTCTTGTTGGATAGCTTTGTTCTCTAAGTACTCTTTGGCATTCATTTCAACTTATTCTAGACCTCTAGCGTAAGCTCTGTTTAACTAATAAGAATTGTTCGGCTCTTGTTTTTCTGTTTCTTGCCTTGGCTATGTACCTTTTTTTTGAGGAGGGTCTCCTCAGATATGATCAACCCCAGTCAGATTGTCCCAGACAAGACAGGTCCATGTCTCAGGAGGAAAAACCTGTATCAAGTTTCCCTGAGAGTGAGAAGATTGTCAGACTTTCCAATGAAACCTCTAGACTCTGCTTTTCCTATCCTGCCCAGCATGTGGCACTTGTCTGCCTGCAACTTCCCAGAAGCATAAAGGGATGCAGTGCCTTTAATTCTCAGCAGCCTCTCCCTGCCAGTGGTGTGGTTGAGACAGAGGCTGAGATAGAGGGTGGGCTTAGGTTGCTTCTGTTTTCCAGCCTCTGGAATTCCTGAAGGAGGCCCCCGCTTGAACTGGGCCCTGTGCCCCCTTTTCTTGGAGAAGTTACACCCTTTAGGGAATTGTCCCCATTCACGTATTTACTTTGTCTCTCAAACATGCTTTAATTCCACCCTTGCCTGGGACAGTGCTGAAGCATGAGGATGCTCACAGGTCTATCTAATGAGCTGTTAAAAAGTAAAAAAGCCTTTCCAGAGTTGTATTCCTGCTCCCTGGGTTGGTTTGTCAATCGAGAGTTGGAGTTGGTATGTGGCTCATGTGTTCCCCAGCTCCATGTGCTCCTTTTCTTGGAGTCCAGCCCTTTTCCAGTATTTTGTGCTGTCCAAATCAAAAAGCCTCTGTTTGTTTGTTTGCCTCTGTCAGCCCCCCAACCCCTTGCCTCTTCTTGGGCTAAACTCCTGGTTTCTTTAGAGCTTACTTCAGGTTTATCTGTGCTTGGGACCTGTTTTCAGTGGTCAGAATTTGTTAATTAATTCTGAAATTGAAGCTTGGTTGAGCTAAGCCCTTGCTACAAATAAAGTTTGTTTCCTTTCCCCTTGGGAAACCAGCCTGCCGTGCTGTGGGGAAGTGTCTCCATGGCTTGGGGGGCTTACAGTTCTGTGTGGGGTCTCAGCCATTCCACCCATTTCAGACTAGTACACGATATGTGTCCAGTCACTGATGTACCCCCAGCAGTTGATCCATACAATTTCTGGCTATTTACTAGCTGTTCTGGAGGACAAACTAAATTCCACATCTAACTACACTGCCAATATGCCTGGCCTCCCAGTTTTGCTTGTTTTTAAACTTCATATGAATGAAATACAGTGTATAGTCTTTTGTTTCTGACATTTCACTAATCAACCATGAGATTCTACCTATCTGTTTTCTATGTGTCCTATCCATTCATTATTCTTTCTTTCTCTTTCCTGCCTCCTTTTAGATTAATCAAGTATTTTTTTTATTATCCCATTTTCTCCCCTCTAATAATTTTTAGTTTCTTTTTTATTTTTCAAGTGTTTAGAGAAGATTTCAGTATGTGTGCTTGATTTGTTAACATCTATCTTATGTTATACTTTTACCACTGTCTGAACAATAAAAGAAACAGCAGTCACATTCCACTTACCCATCTCCTACTTTGTGCTAATGTCCTATATTTTAATTCCTGTGGACTTTATAACATTTAGAGAAATAAAATATATGGTAACAGCACAAAGGGCAGCAGGAGGATAAATGGAATTATAGTTGATTTAAGTAGCTACTATTCTATATTTTCCCACATATTTACATTTTCTGGTACTTTTCATTCCTTCCAGTAGTTCTGTGTTTTCACTTGGGATCATTTTCCTTCACTCGTTTATTATCTCTTATAGTGAAGATCTTCTGGTAACAAATTCTCTTAGCTTATTTTTGCTTTATTTAACCTTTACTTTTTAAAAAATAGGAACTATTTGCAACTGTAAGAGCCATTATACCCTTTATCTGGTCATTTTCTTGCAGGGCAAAGGCCCTTATGCTAATGAACTCAGCCATTAACTACCCTCAGCCCTGGACATTTGTAAATCACATCAGCTAGATTCTGCTATTGAAAGATAACTCATCTTCCTTTTGGCTTACACCTTTAGTACTGAAGTGATGGCTCTGCCTCCCCTCCTTTCAGCTTATGTTCTATTGAAATGATCACAATAACACTGCCTCTTTTTCTGCTTTGAACTTGCTATTTGAAATCACCTCATCTCCCCTTTCTAAAATCCTTAAAAGCCTTGAACCCCCTAAACTCGGGGAGACGAAGGTGGGCTACTGGGCCATCGGCTCTCTTACTCTGTGCCTACTAATAAACTCTCTCTTTGAAAAAAAATAGAGAATGGATGTTTATTTTCTGTCCACTTAGTTCCATTTTCTGTATCAGAATCCATGGAAGGACAGCTTAAGACCACTGCATCGTTCCTGCCCATTGACTGGCCTGTGCCGTGAGAGCTGCAGACCCGTCTTCACTGCAGGTTCATTGCTCCATACTTCAATCGAGAACTGCTGGATGGGCACGAAGGGCACCTGTATGCCTTCAGACCAGTCTGCAACTCCTGGTTCCATAGCTGTAAATTCAGAAGCTGGCACAGTCCATTCACCCTGAATTTCCTCCTTGGTCACAGCCTACGTGGCAGTGGCCTGCTATTTTCAAACTCTTCAGGATCTCTGTAGAGGCAGCGACCAGGCACAATGCCCCGTTCCTCCGTGGGTGCTCACAGGGGCTCATGCCACCCCAACACAGAACTTCCTGGTCCAGCATCCAGCCCATCTCACCCACTAAGCAAGGTCTCTTTTTGGCATGGGATGGAAATGCCGCACAGCGCAGAGGAAAATCTGCATAAAACAGTTAACATAAAACACCTCTGTGAAAGGCTGCTAGTTAGTCCTGGGATCAATCGCCACCAGCAGATAGAGCTCTTCAGAAGGCTGCCCGGATCTGGTTAGTGAAGGTTCCAGGAGAGAAACCCCCAGCAACACGAGTGGCTCCAGCGGTAGCAGCAGACCCACTGGAGGTTACAACACTGCTATCAGCTGGCGTCTCAATGGCGACAATGGCATGAGCCACCAGCAGAAAGTTCTCCCAGGTCCTCTTCAGATGTATGACATCGACGCCATCCCTTTTCCCCTTGCGGATGTAATGTTCCATTTGGAAGTCAAGGTTGGTGACCCCTAGGCAGGATCTCCCTGCAGGGCATTTGAGGACATCTCCTTTATCTGCAGGACATCAAGGGCTCCAGACACTGAAAGCTTCCCTTTAAATTACAATGGGCCTGCAGGACAACGCCATATGGAGCCCTCTCTGGATAGTGCAGAAAGCTTAACCTTCACTTTTTTCTTTTTTTTTGCATAGAAATCAAAGTACATTTTATTCTTTTTTTACTGTCACAATCGACTTTGTGTGTGTGTGTGTGTGTGAAAAATAACATATACGAAAAAATCGATAAATTTCAAAGCACATCACAACAATTAGTTGTAGAATAGATTTCAGAGTTTGGTATGGGTTACAATTCCATCATTTTAGGTTTTTAAGATACTAGAGACTAAAAGAAATGTCAATATTCAGCAATCATACTCATTTGTTAAAAACTACCTTCTCTGTATAACTCCACCGTCACCTTTGATCTTTCTCCCACTGTTCAGGGGTATTTGGGCTATGGCCATTCTGACTTTTTCGTGTTGGAAGGGGCTGTCGATAATATGAGATAGGGAAATGGAACTAGTTGATGTTCTGGAGAAGCTGTTTCAGGACTTATCTAGTCCAGGGAACCCACCTGGAGCTTATAGTTTTCTGGAAAGTTACCTTAGTGCATGAAACCTTTGTATAATCTTATATAATGCCCTGGATGTCCTTTAGGATTGATAGGAATGATTTTGGTTGGGATTTGGCAAGCTATGATAGGCAACAATGTATAGCTGAAGCTTGCATAAGAGCAACCTCCAGAGTAGCCTCTCAACTCTGTTTGAACTCTCTCAGCCACAGATACCTTATTACACTTCTTTTCCCCCTTTTTGGTCAGGATGGAATTGTTGATCCCACAGTGCCAGGGCCAGGCTCATCCCTGGGAGTCGCCTCCCATGCCACCAGGGAGACTTTCATCCCTCGGTGTCATGTCCCGTGTAGCGGGGAGTAATCTTCACTTTTTTTGTATGCTGTATGGTGGGGTCCCATTTCATTCTTTTTCCATGTGAATATCCCATTATTGCAGCGCCATTTGTTGACTTTTTGCTTGTTTGTTTTTGTTGATTTCTTTGTTTGTTTGGGAAGTGCATGAACCAGGAATCAAACTCAGGTCTCCTGCATGGCAGGCAAAAATTCTACCTGAACTACCCTCGCACCCCCGAGTAACCTTCACTTTTGAAGAATACATTCACCAGGTTTAGAATTTTAAATATGTCATTTTATTATCTGTCCAAATGAATCAGGTTGGGCTTTAATCTGTTTTACCGAAGTCCCTTATAAGCGGAAGGCAATTCATGTATTTATAGAGAAAGTCATGGGAAGAAACTGGAAATCAATGGAGCTTGGAAGGGAGAAAAGACATCACCATGTACACTGTCATTTGAGAGAAAAGCCAAGGATCACCATCAGTCAGCCCCAGGATGCCACAGTCTTTGGGGAAGAAGCATCAGCTTGCTGACTCCTCAATTTTGGAATTTTCATAACCTCAAAGCCATGAGCCAATAAATCCCTATTATGAACCCAATACCGTGTATGGTATTTGTTTTAGCAGCTGATAAACCAAGACAGTGACTGGTCATTCCAATATATGAAGTCTGCACAAGGCTGTTTTTGCTAATTCTTGCTCGTGTTGCCTCATTTCTTTGTATGCCTGGTTATCTTTGTGTACTACTCACTGCCTTAGACAAATTATTTGTAGAAGCTCCTTGAGGCCCAGGATGGATGTGCCCTTCTCCAGAAAGACTTTGAATTCATCCTGCCAGGCACCACAGGACACTATTAAATTCCTGTCTCAGTCTTTCCCATCTACATAAACCGGAACCTTTCATCTGGTTACTAAAAAGGAACCTGTTCTACTTTGCTAGCTGCTGGAATGCAACACACCAGAGACGGATTGGCTTTTAATAAAAGGGGATTTATTTTGTTGGTTCTTCAGAGGAAAGGCAGCTAACTTTCCACTGAGGTTCTTTCTTACATGGGAAGGCACAGGGTGGTCTCTGCTGGCCTTCTCTCCAGGCCCCTGGGTTCCAACAACTTTACCCGGGGTGACTTCTTTCTGCATCTCCAAAGGCCTGGGCTGAGCTGCTAGTGCTGAGATGAGGAATGCCAAGCTGCTAGGCTGTGCTACGTTGTGATCTCCCATTTAAGCACCAGCCAATTAAGTCAAACGTCACTCATTGCAGCAGACACGCCTCCTAGCTGACTGCAGATGTAATTGGCAACAGATGAGGTTCATGCACTGTTGGCTTATGTCCGCAGCAACAAGACTAGGTATGCTCACCTGGCCAAGTTGACAACTGAATCTAACTAACACAGAACCCAAGACTTCTCTCTTTTCCTCAATCTCGCTTTAAATCCATCAGCAAATCTCATCACTTCTGTCTCCAAAATTTACCAAATCCATTGCCACTGTGGTGAAAACTCTCATCCCGTCTTGCCTGGACTCACTGCAGAAGCCTCAGTGGTCTTTATTCCACTCCTGCCTCCTCCAATCCATTCTCCACCCAGTTGTCAGAGAGATGGTTTTCAAATGTGAATGATAGCATGTCATTCCCCTGACTAAACCCCCTTCAGTGGGCTCCCTTTGCACATGGGATAAAACCTAAATGCCTTATCATGGTCCAAAGTACCTGGGAAATCTTTTTCCTCTCCATTTGCTCCTCCCTCTTGTTTGCCTTGATCCAGTCACGCTGACTTCTTTCTATTTCTTGAGCAGGTCAAACCCTTTCCCATTTGAATCCCTTTACACTTGCCTTCTGTAGTACTTAGATTCAGTTATCAACTTGGCCAGGTGAAGGTACCTAGTTCTGTCGCTGTGGACATGAGCCAATGGTACGTGAACCTCATCTGTTTGTTGCTCATTACATCTGCAGTCAGCTAAGAGGCATGCCTGCTGCAATGAATAATGTTTGATTTAATTGGCTGGTGCTTAAATGAGAGAGCTCAATGTAGCACAGAGCCCAAGCAGCTCAGCGTACCTCATTTTAGCACAGGCAGCTCAGCCCAGGCCTTTGGAGATGCAGAAAGAAGTCACCCCGGGGAAAGTTGTTGGAACCCAGGGGCCTGGAGAGAAGGCCAGCAGAGACCATCTTGTGCCTTCCCATGTAAGAAAGAACCTCAGTGGAAAGTTAGCTGCCTTTCCAAAATAAATTCCCTTTTATTAAAAGCCAATCCGTCTCTAGTGTGTTGTATTCTGGCAGCTAGCAAACTAGAACACCTTCTTTTACCTAGGAATATTCTCCCTGTTTCTTGTCTCCCAGGTCTTATCTCAGTGTCATCGCCTTAGAAAGGGCTTTCTGACAGCTCACTCTAAATTAGATGCCCCCCCACAGGTAATCTTCACCATGCCAGCCTCATAGTTCTTTCCTTTGTTGCAAGTACTGAACTCTCCAATTAAATTGCTTATTTACTTTTTGTCATGTCTTCCCACAACTAGGATGTAAGCTGTATGAGTGCAGGGTACTTGTCTGTCTTTTTCATTGCTGTTATCCCAGCACTCAGCCTAGCTCCTGGCACATGTAGGTGTTGTAATTATTTTTCACGTGAAAAATGAGGTGGCAGAACCAGTACTTGAGCCCAGTATCTATGACTCCAAAACTTGAACCCTTTCTCTTTACATCCTGCTCCCAGGGAGCGATCTGATGTCAGTAGGAAGGGTTCTGGCTGACAGTCAGGAGACCTAGCTTCTGCAGCTGACTCTAGGAGTGCCATTGGGCAAGTGTTTTCCCTTTCTCTGGGCTTCAGTGTACCTATTTGTTCTAAGCTATGATGCTCTAAGCCACCAGGAGAGGAAAAGAAGCAGATACTTCTCTGTGCAGCAGGTGGCGACATTAGCTCTACTAAATTTTCACTTTCCACTGGACAAGGCAGCCTGGAGAGCTGGTTCTGAATGTCTTCTCATCAAATCACACACACAGCTAACAGGGAAGAACCTTGAACATATTATGCTTAGTTAAATAAGCAAGACACATAAGTTAAAAAAAAAAAAAGTTATGTCTAGATGACTAGAAAGAGCAAATTCCCAGAGATATAAAGTAGATTAGAGGGTAAGGGAGGAGGGAAGTAGAGGGAAGGGGAGGGGTGTTTGTAAATTTATTTTATTTTTTAAGGAAACTTTTGAAAAAAGTAATAACAGTAGTTTGCAAATGCATAGGTAATTTCTAAAAAAAAAAAAAAATCCTACAGGTTTAAAACAAAGAGGCAACTGAAAGCCAGGCCAGTAGTCTCACAAATTAATACTGTGATGTTCCTCGGGAAAAGAGTTCCTGGCAATCTAGAAAATGAAACAGTTTCTTAGACTGTACTATCACCCTCCACCACCAAACACCGGGGCATTTCTTTTTTCATGTATCTAAATATATATACATATATTTCACTTTTTAAAATAAACTTTTAGTCTCAGAATAAATTTAGGTTGAGAAAAACAAAATTGCAACAACAGTACAGATGAAGTTTCCATCTACTCCACACCCAGTTTTCCCTTTTATTGCCATCTTGCATTAGTGTGATACATTTGCCACCATTAATGAGTCAATATTGATACATTGTTATTATCTAAAGCCCATACTTTACTCAGGATTCTTTAGTTTTTGCCTTTTAAAATTGCAAGACCCCACCCAACATATCCAAGATCCCACATTATATTTTGTTGTCATGTCTCCTGAAGTTCCCCTTGGCTGTGATGGTTTCTAGGCTTTCCCTGGTTTTGATGACCACCAGTGATCTTTTTAGAGGGCACTCCAATTTCTGTCTCGAGCTCATGGTCACTTAAAATTCAAAACAAAAATTTCCAGCCCTTTGCCGTCTGGATAGCTTAGGAAAAAATTTTTGCAGTAGAAATTGGTGACTTTCCACTCAAATCCTTGAGCTGATCCTCTCCGAAGACCCTCTCCATCAAATGCTGACAGGACCAGCCATGGGCTCCATGCTAGGGATGGAGCCAAGCTCAGACCGTGCTCTCTTGGGGTTCTCCATCCTGCTCTTTGATCCTGGTTGGAAAACACGCACAAGGAATACAAAGGGCAAGATTTCACTCTCTTGTTTCACCCAAGGACCCATCCAAGGGGGGCAAAAGGTGCCAGGTCCATGGAAACATCTTCCTCCTGTAGGACCCTCTGGAGGTCACAGTCCCAGAGCGTGAGGGTTTGGAATGAGAGGTTGAGGAGACTTTTCAGTGTTCTCTCGGCTCCTGCAATCCAGCCCCTGTACTCAACAGGTGAAAACTGGGGCCTAGGGTAGGGAAGGGAACTTCCTCTAGCATTTTGTGGTCACCATCACCTTCTAATTCAATTTAATAACTTAGGTCTGTTCAGTGCTTCTCAGCTTATAAAGAGACCCCATCAGATCCTAACAGCATCTTTGGGAGATAAGTGCCTTTATTGCCAGCTCCATTTCAACTGTGAGGAAATTGAAGCTCAGGTCACAATCAGCAAATAATTGGTGGAGGCAAGATTTGAATTCAGGTCTCTCTATCCTAATTTTCATTACCCATCCCCCATGCATACACACACCCTATCCTGTGATTATTGTGATTATTGGGTCCTCAAACTTGGAAATTTTTTGTCCTGACCCATTAAATTATATTCAGCTCATAAGTTTTAGGGTCTTCTTTAGCTCAAAACAGACTTGAAGAGGCCAAAAAGAAGGGAGTTCCTCAACCCTTGCTTGGGGGAAAGCCCCGAGATGATTTGAAGTGTCTGGTTCACCGGCTTTTGGGACAAAGAGATGGCTCAGGGCTTGGATGCAGGTGATGTGGCGTGTTTCCCACCTGAGCTTCTCACCAACTGTGGAGGCTAAATACCTTTTGTGTGTGGGCCTCGGTTTCTTCATCAGTTAAATGGGGCTAATACATCTGAGCCATAGGCTTCATTGCAGGGAATAAGGAATGAAAGAGTGGCTGCCCGCTGGAAGCCCCATGTGGGATATCAGAGGTGGTTACAATTTCCAATAGAAAGATCCAGAGGTGCAAAGGGAATTTCCTTCCCTTCAGGATCAGGCCCAAGAAAGAAATATGTCAGAAGCTTTAAATCCATCCCCAGAATCTTATCCTCCCTCTCACACTGTGAACTCCACAAGCCCGGAGCAAGGAGGAGACACCTGGAGCATCCTCTAGTGTTGGACGCTGAGAACCTTGAAGGCAAGATGTAGCGTCCGTTTCAACTCCGAACCCCCCACTTCGAGCACAGGGTGGGCCACACGACCTACACTCAGATGTTGGGTGAGCAAATGAATGATTGAAGGAATGAAGTATCAGGGCCATAAGCAGATCCAGCCTTTACCTCTTAAACCCCAGTCTCCCACCTGGGCTTCCCGACAGCCTTCGTCCCCCAGCCCTTCCCTTTTCCCAACAGTGCAGGACACAGAGATACCAAAAAGGCAAACTGGACTTTATTATAAAGTTGGCTACAAAGTCACCGCAGCACCACGAGATGGCCGTCTGGGCAGGCCCAGGCGGTCGGTCTGGCGGCCGTGAGTCCCGCACCAGGTACATGCACTCGTGCAAGCACATGTGTGACGGCAGGTCTGCCTTCCTCCATCGGAAAGGAACGTAGCATGTCTTCGCGCCCCTCGCCTCAGGCGCGGGGCGCAAAAGTCACAGGAAGTGCTGCCAGGGTGGCAGAGTCCGTCGGAATTGAAATCCCGTTACTGGTGTATGTAGAGAATTCTACGTGGGTGTCAAGAGCCCCTCAGGGCACAGGCTGGCCTGGGTGGGCCCTGCCTTTCCCCCACCAAGGCCCAGGGGTGACTTGGCCCCCAGGAGTGGAGAAGTGGTCCAGGCCCATGGGGCAGCGCGGGGGTTGGGGGGAGTGAGACTCCCCCGTTCTCCGCTTGAAATCCCATTCAAGGAAACTCACTACGAGTGAATACAGATTGAAATGGAAACTGGGATCGCTCGAAGTCTCTTGATTTTAAAAAGAAGCTCCCTCCCTTGCCCTCCCACCTCCCCTCCCAAATCCTGCGGGGCCTGGGGAAATCAGATACGTCCCCCTCTGGCCCCCAGAATCTCCCCAACAGTCCCGGGCGGGGTGGAGAGCGGCTCCACGTCTTGATGACAATATGCCATACTTGACGACGTTAAGTCACAGACTTATTCAAAACGTTGGTTCCCCTCCACTTCCATCTGCAGAGAGATAGAGAGAGAGGATGGTCAGGAAGGCCTATGAGGAAAAGAGGGGCTCATGGGTTGAGGAAACGGTGCAGACTTGGCACGTGGAATGGACCTCAAATATGTTGGCCCAGTGACTGAATGATTATAGAGGCTCAGCAGATAAGGGAGTAATTTGGATGGATGAAGTGAAAATATGACTGTGCTTTTAGAAGAGCTTAGGCTGAAAGCAGGGATTCTATGATGGGGCCAGGGGCTGAGTCCTCCCCCCCCCCCGCTTCTTTCCCAACCCCTATCAATTCTTGCTCTCTATCCCCTCGAGGGAGTAATACTGGAAGAGAGCTCTAACCCTTCTTCCATCAATTTGGTCTGTGACCATTAGGCAAGTTTCTTTATCTCAGGTACCTCGATTGTCTTCATCTATAAAATGGGGTGATGATGACTGATTTAGGTTCCTCATAGGGTTAAGAAGCACAAATCATTACCTAAGGATTCTCTAGCATTCTATCCCATCTCCCCTGTTTTCCATGCCTACTTGTCCAGAACTTTAACATAGTTTTTTTTATTATTACTGTTCTTATCCTCACAGCTGTTCTGGGCAGCAGGTGATGTCATCCCATTAATAAAATCAAGGTACCAAGAGAGGAATCGACTTGCCTAATGCTGCCCAGATTCTCATTGGCAGGACAGGGACTTGAGTTCTTGGGCATTTTGCCCACTCTCACCTTCATGGAAGCTGTCTTGAACTTGGCTCTGGAGTTGATGCAACTCATCAGTGAACCCATCGTAGGGGAATGCTGAGACACCTGTCTCAAAGGCGGTTTCGTATGTGGCCAGGTCCTCCAGGAAGCTGTGGTCTTCTGGGGACAGGTTGTTGCAAGGCGATGGGGCCTCTGTGGGGCCCGCTGCCTCAGGATCCTCCGAACCCCATTCCCCATTGGGGGCTGGGGTGGAGAGATCCATGAAGATGTCTTCCACGGGCGTCTCTTCCAGGAATATGTTATCAGGGTCAGCCAGGAAGTCCAGCTCCTGGCATTTCCAGGGTTTCAGGTCCAGGCTGAGCACAGGGGGGCCAGCCCCCGACAAGGACAGGTTGGAGTCCAGGGGCTCCAGCCCTCCCAGTGGCTCCAGCCCACCAGTGGCAGCTTCAGCCGAGAAAGGCCTGTCCATGCCTTGGGCCAACTGACTGATCTGCTGAATGAGACGGTCTATTTCATTCTGCTCCTTCTCAGAATAGTGGAAGAAACTCTGCTTAACCGGAGAGGCCTCTGGTGTGAGCAGGCCTTCGGGCACCAGGGGGACATCCACAGAGAGGGGGCCCCGGAGTTGAGCCAGGGCCAAGAGTGTGCAGTCCCCATTACCAGGGCTGCTAGGACTTGGGGGCAACTTCTCATAGAGAAAACTGCATCCCTCCTGGGCGAAGTAAGTCTTGGTAGGATTGGGACTCAGCTGTTCTGGGAAAGTTTGGCTGGGGCTCCTCAGGTGTGCTTGGAATGCTGTGCTGGGAGGAGTCAGCTGCTCATTGGAAGGGCTGCCCAGAGACTCTGGGAAGGTGGCAGTGCTGGGCAGCAGTGGTTCTGGGAAGGTAGAGGTGCAAGGATTCAACTGGTCTTCATAGCTTCTGGCCGAGGCTTCGGTCAACTGGCCTTGTAGTGGGCTAGTTAGTGGCTCTGGGAAGGTTGCACTGCTGGGTGTCAACTGATCAGAGAAGGTTGCGGTGCTTGGAGTCAGTTGTTCTTGGAGAGAGCTGGATGGGGTGGGCAGGTGTGTATGGAAAGGTTCATGGAGACTGAAGAGGAAGGTACAGCCTCCTGGCTGGTGGGGCGTGTAGGGTGGGGTGCACACAAGGTCCTTGCTCATGTCAGCTTGGACAGAAGGTTCAGGCCCAGCAGGAAATGTCAGGTAACTGAAATCCAGCTCTTTAGGGGGTCGAGGAAGTTCTCCTGATGCTGAGACAATGCCAAGTTCAGGAGCGCTGGGGAAATTGGTGCTTCTGGCAGCCGTCAGGGCTGGGGTGAAGAGTGGGTTCGGGCTGGAGCACTGCTCCTGGGAGAGGATATTCTCAGAGAATGAGGGAAGCATGGTGGAAGTACCCAGGACATAGGCTACCTGGGTGTCTTCAGAGTTCAGCTGCTGGCGGAGGCTCCAGGCTTCCGTGTCACTGGAGAGGAGAGAGAGAAGGCATCTAGTAAGGGCTTGGTGTCCATTGCCAGAGCAGTGCCCTGCATTATATCTCCTCCATGCCAACCTGGTCTGCCAGCCCAGGTCCGTATCCTGCAGCTCACCTGATTGGGTAGTTGTTTGCAGTGATGGGACCCTCCAGACCTTCTGAGTACAAAAGGCAATAAATCCACGCCCAGCCTCCAGGCTTGGCTTGCAGTCTCACTACCATCTCTGCCTGAATATCTCCATTCTCAGCCACTGGAGAGAAAGAAGACATGCAGAGTTAGGATCTCATCAGGCAACACCTCCTAAACTTCCCCCTTGCTTATCGCTCCACTGATTGAAGTAGACAAGGCATCTTCTTCTCTGACTACACTAACCTGCAGCATTCAGCTCCTCACCTTGACCTCACCACTCAATGTGCCCCAATTCCAATTCGATTCTCACTTTGACTCCTCACCCTAAAGTTCACCTTATAGTATCCAAAACTGCTGACCTCCGGACTCTCCCCAAAGTCAGTCTTGACCCCAGCCCATTCCTGGCCTGGTCTCCCATGCCCTTTCCCAGCTCCCTGTCTTGCCCCCCAGCCTCTCTGGACACTCACACAGGCGGTAGTGTTGAGCAGAAGCGTGGGCCAGGTCCTCAGGGTGCAGCAGTCCATACCATGATTTACAAAGCAGTTCACTGCGCTCAAAGCCCAGGTAGATTAGGACACTGGGAAAGTGGAAAGGGTGAGGTCAACTTTCTGTTTTCTCTCTTTGGTACCCAGGCATCTCACTCCCTCCCAGATCCTCTGTCCCACTAGACCCCATTCTCCCTGCCCCTGACTCTCCAGAATCTAGTGTCCCCTCCTCTCTGGCATGCCTTCCTTCTCGGGTCTGAGAACTCTAGGCTTACCTCTCAGAGATGTCCAGTAGGGCCAAGTCCTTGGCATGATGGCTCTGGAACATGGCCAGGAAGAGTGAGGCCGGGCCGGGGCCAGGGCCAGGGCCAGGGCCAGGGCGGGGTCTTGGTTCCAGTGGGGCACAGAATGCTGTGAACACAGGGTTTCCTGCCCAGTAGGCCCCAGGTGGATGTGGATGGAATCGGCCTCGAATAAGCACCAGCTTGTTGCCTGCACTCTGGCGCCTGAGGGACTTAGAAGTGTTGAAGCGACAGCGGAAGAGGCGATCTAGGTAGATGAAAAGAAAAATTGGTAAGAGGGTGGCTGGCTGAGTGAGGCAGCAGGCAGCAGATAGAGACTGGGGTGGAGAAGGGAGGGAATCCTCACCAGTGTCCAGGGCAGAGGGTAGGGTGAGCTGCTGGCGCACCGTGAGGTGATCAGCTGGGTCAATGATGTCGTAGATACTGTCACCCTGGGCGACCAGGTCCACCTGGGGGGCAGGAAGGGAGGGAATGACCATTAGTGAGGGCAGCAAGAGCCAATATTTGTCCCCCTTCCCGCTCTCCCCAGTAATTCTCAGATTCTCAGAATGGGAAGCTCTTTATGCCCTATCTGTGCCCCTGCCTGGGATGGGAAGACCCAGCGCTCACCATGGAGTGCCCCAGATGCTCGCTCACGCTCTCGGACAGGTACAGCAGCTTCCCCTCAGCCGTGAACACAAGCAGAAAGCCAGGCAGCGCCGCCACGATGTCTTCAAGCTCTTGAGCAGAGAGAAGCCCCATGGGGCCCGCCAGAGGCGTGCCTGCAGGGCAAGAAGCGGAGAGTCAGGAATTAGATTGGGAGGCAAAGCAGAGGTTGGGAAGGCACGGACTGAGAGTCAGAGACTCCGAAGGAATTTCTCACGGAACTGCCTCTGCGCACACCTGTTGACCCACTGCCCGCAGCTCTTGGCCGGGAAACCTGTTGCTAGCTAGATCGCTCCTGCTAGCGAACCCTTATGGTTCATATTCTACACCATGGCCAGCGCCTCAGAAGCCCTGGTTTTCAGTACCGCGGAGAGCGCCCTAAAAGCGCCGGCCGAATGGTCAGCACCACGAACAGCGCCGGGAACGCACAACTGAGATTTCAGCACCGCGGATAGCACTCCCCGGGCGGCCAAAAAGCCCTTTCAGGATCGCCAATACCCGCAGCCCTTCCTCGGGCTTCGGCGGCTCCATCCCTGCAACTTCCAGAGCTTCCCTGCCCGGGCTCCCGGAGCGCTTCCGCGCTCATGGGGACTGGGGCCATTCGGTCCCGATGCTTCGCGTCCCAGAAGTCTGGCACCACGGACAGCATCCCGCCTCTCTAACCCTCGTGCAGAACTAAGGTGAGCAGTGGAAAGAACTCAAGAGGAAAAGTAAGAATCCGAGCCCCCGGGTCTCTTCTAGCCCTAGCTTCCCAAAACGCTGCCCTAGACATGCGGCAGTCCTAGCCGGCTCCCTCAGATCTAAGGTCCCCAGTGCCCGCCAGCTCGGCTCTCTGGCAGCCCCAGCTTGCTCACCTCCAGAGAAGAAGACTCCCTTGCGAGTGTAGATGCAGGCAAGACTCATAATGTGCAGGTAGGACAGTCGGACCTTGTCTGCCTCGGCCAGCGGCAGCAGCTCCTTGAGATTCCGGATCTCAGCGTTGATCTGGTCGCGGCGCGCCTTGGAGGCGCCCTTGGTGGAGCGGTACATGACTGGAGGCTGCGGAGCTCCAGCTCGGGCGCCCCGAACACCTGCGTTCCTGTCCCGACGCGCCGGTGGCTTCCTCCTTGCTCCCCCGTCTCTTGCTCAGGCTTGCTCTCTCTCCTCTCCTGGGCTGTGCTCGGCTGCGCTGCCCCCCTAGCCTGCCTTGTTCCGCCTTATATAGCTCCTGCCGAGCGTGGGGGGCTCGCTTTAGAGACGGGGGGGCGGGAAGGCGGGAGGCTGGGCTAAGCAAGCTGCAGCGGGAGCCGTTGGCTTGGGAGTGGGGGGGGAGCTCCTCCTCCCTCCCCGGCTTCCGACGTCATCCGATGACGTAGAACGAGAGCGGGAGGGGCGCCGAGGGGAGGGCGAAATCGGAGGCTGCGGAGGGGGCTGCGCCTGGAGGGAGCTGAGAGAAGAGGCGGGCGCTGCATTAGGAAAGCCTGCAAGTGGGGTTCAGGAACCCAGGCGTCCGAATGTGTTCAGCTGAGGGAAGCGACAGGGCAAGTGCTAAGGGCGGTCTGCAACCTCTGACATTAGAGCCTGGACAGGGCAGGGCGGGGGCTGGTTCTGACATCCATTTTTCTGAAGAGATAAGGGAATGGGGAGGAGCAGGTGGCCCTCACATCCCCCTCCCTCGCTTTTTTGGCAGACATAAATAGCGTTCACACAGGGGGAGGAAGTGTCTGCCTTCGCCTCCATGGGATAGGTCACATTGGGGGTTCTCTCTGGGGACTACTCAATCTGGGATTCCCTTGATTGCTTTCAGAGAATAAACCAGCACCCCCCTCTTCCCAAACCCGGGTCTTGGCGATTTAGCAGGGGCCGTTACCTGGGGGGCTGGGTCCCTTTGGGTAGAGTGGAAAGAGAGGACTGAGGGAGAGGGACTGACTGAATTTGGCCTTGGCCCTATTTTCCTGGAGCCAAGAGTAAGAACACCCACGTAGAAGTTCTGCAGTGATTCTCCGTTTCCCTGTCAATTAATTAACCTTAATCACTCATGGGGGAAACTGAGGCAGGGCCTCAGGGCACGGTGAGGATCTGAGTTTGCAACGTAGGCATCCCTTTCCTCTGTTGCCAGTCCCCAAAGCAAACGCTTCCCCCACCCCCACCCCACCCCCACACACCCGTTTGCAAGTCTCCAGCGCCTCGCGGGCCGGGGCCGGGGGCGGGGCCGGGGGAATCCCAGCTCCATATTAGGGCAGGAATCCTCAGCGGCTGCCGCGCCGGCGGCGGGAGGCGGGCGGGGCCTGGCTGCCTCCGCAGCACTCCGAAGGGCTCCCCACCATCACACCCTCCCGACACACACACACACACACACACGCGCGCGCGCGCCTCTGGCGGGGAGGATGGGGACGCCGCAGAGAAGCGAGGGGGCCGTGCTGGGCCCTCTGCAACCCCTGCGCCTACCAAAGACCCTCCGCTCACAGCCCTTCTCCCCGTCCTCAGCGCTGGGGAAGCCCTCCTCCCTCCTTCTCTCAATCTTCAGCCCTCTAAGTTTCCCCCTAGTTCCTGTCTCGCATTGTTTGCTTGGTGGTCTGTCTGAACTTTGTGCACCACCTAGCCCCCCACAGGTTCCCCTTTTGTTCTGTCTGTCGCTCTTCCTACCGTCTTTCCTTTTTTTTTTTCAGTTTTGCTTCCACATTGTACCACCGTTGCCCTATCCTACCCCCCACCCCACCCCACTTCTTCTTTGTTTCTTCACCACAGATGGTTGCTCTCTACAGGGGCTGGGGGATATCTTTCTTTCCTCAGTATCCCATAAAGGGAAGAAAAAGTTGTGATGGGAGAGTATTTTATCTAAACCTCATTTGATGGTGGGGGCATAGGTGGGGAATGAGATCACTTGAGGGGCTGAAGCAAGATCACCTTAAAATTGAAGAAGCACAAACAAACAAACAAAAAGCTAAATAAGAAAATGAAAATAAGTCAAATGGAAGAAGGGAAATTGGACTGATTGTAGAAAGTCACCTGGGAAGGGTGGAGATGAACTGTGATACCAAGAAGAAAAACATGGGCTCAAGGAACTCCCCACTTGTCATGGAGAGGGGTGGTAGCAAGAGAGGCAGAGTAGGATGATGCGACTGATGAGAAGAGTGTTGGGGAGGGAGGGTATGTGGCTGTGGGGTCCTACCCAGGCCTCTTGTGCCATTTGGGCTGAGGTTGGGACCATTCACATTTACTGTCCTGGCTCAGTGACTCAACTGAGGCAGGGGGTGGGGTGGGGAGGGTCTGTCTACCCACTCATCTGCCACTGTCTCCAACCCTGTTAACCCTGGTCACAGAGAATGTCCTTCGGGAAGGACATTTCTGTTGCCACTCTCATCTCTATCTGACCTCCTAAGGACCCATCTGCCATCCCTAAGTCTTTGTTTGGACAATCCTTGGTCTTTGGACCCCCATCCCTGTACGAAAATATAGGGAAGTGTTCCTGTCTTCATCACCCACTGCTGCTTTATATCTTGGTTAGGAGACAGTCTTAGTTTCCCTCTTCATATGAAGATGTGTCTATTGGCTGGGTCCAGCTGGTCTCCAGCGAGCTGAGAAGACCCTTAGTGAAAGAGCGCTGACGCTGTCCGTGGTCCTGAAAGATTCACCAGAGAAGTCAGGTTGGCCAAGGTCTGCCTGAGACATCAAAGTGAGGCTTGGGTCCACCAAGCCATAGGGTGATGCCCCTTTGACTATCTCCTTCTCCTCTGAGGCTGAATATGAGGAGGGGCTTTCAAGGAGACAATATTCCTGGGGTATAAGAGTGAAGTAAGTGTGAGAGGAGAATTGGGCTCAGAGAAAGAGCCTTTGGATTTTTCCAGTAGAATGGGACTGGGGAGATGTCACTGTGGGTGGAGAGAAGGGTCTAGAAGGGGATGGAAAGATGTAGAGAAGGGCTCATCCTAGCTAGCCCACTCTTATTCAAGTTCAGAAAATCTGTATGCCCCAAAGTCTCCTCTCCCCAGGCCAGCTCCCACCTTCCTAGCCGCCCACCTCCGTGAAGCTATTTTTAACTGCACAGAACCAAAAATAGCTTGGCAGCAGCTTCAGGCCGTGGGAGAGGAGCTATTTATATCACCAGTGATGGTTCCGAAATAGCAAGCAGGAGGAGGGGGGCGGCTGGCACGCTAGAGAGCTCCTGGCCGCTACTAAAAATACTGGCAGTGTGAGTCATCCTGGCCTGGCTGAGTCACCCCATTCCCCCTCCTCCTTCCCAGCGGCAGGAGGCAGCAGCAGAACAGGCTAAAAAATTGGAAGCCTGAGATGGGGGAAGCATCAGAGCCCATTGGTTATGGGAAAGTGGGCAAGGGAATGAATTGGGTGAGGGGCTTTGGATTGAGTGTATAGAGGGAAAGGGGAGGGGGGAAGGAGCTACCCAGCTAAACCCACTGTGTGAGCCTGTAAAGTTCTCTGCTATGCACTACTGTGCAGGGATGCTTGAGCAATTGAAGGGAGGTAGCCAGACTTTGAGGGTTTGTGTCTGTCTGTCTATTTGACTGTGATTGTTTTTGTATGTCTCAGTGTGTCTGAGCCAGTGTTCGTATGAGCATGTGACTGTCTGTTTGTATGTCTGTATCTGTGTATCTGTCTGTATGTCTTGTAACTGTGTGTCTGTAAACCTGTATATCCGTGGATTTTCCTATGCCCACATCTATTCCCGTCTTTCTAAAGCCTAAAACTCCCTGTATGTTGCACACGCCTGCAACTGTGTGTCTTTCTGTGTGCATGTGTCCATTTCTGAGTCTCTCTCTGTGCCTTTGTCTGTCAGGATCTGACCGTGTGTGGCTTTGTATGCATTCCCAGCTTCAGTGACCCTTCTGTTGTTCACCCTGATGTCACTTGTAGGGCTCTTGCACCTCTGTCCCCTGGTTGCCTATCTCTACCCAGGATATTCCCCTCTTTCCAGCCCATGGCCCTGGCCCTCAGCCATTCAGAAGGTATTTCCGTTGCATGCAATCTCTAGGTAAAAAGATGGAGGAAGGAACAAATCTAACCTCACCCCCCCACACACATACTGCCTTGAGCCATCCTGAATCCAACCTGGCCTGCCAAAATAATCGCTTTTCCATCGCTCCATATTTGGGGAGTTGAGAGAAAAGAAGGGCTTTCTTTAGTTCTTAAAAAAAAATTTCTCATGTGGGCACGGGTGTGTGCAGCACACACACATACACAACTGAGAGAGAGAATGAGAGAGAAAAAATATCAAGGTCCCTTCTTTACGGAGTTGAGCTCTCGCTTCTGTTGCCATGGCAACCCGCCCACTCCTTCCCCGAAAAATCACCAAGAAGAGGTGATGGCATCGAGAAGGGATTGGCTGATTTCTTTCTTTATTATTTTTCCGAAAAAGGGCTTTTGATAGCAAGAACAGACCGCGAGATCCCTTACCCTTTCTTGCATAGCTTTATCGGGGACCTGGAGGACACCACTCTTCAACCGCTGTTAAGGAAGAGGAGGTGGATCTTTTCCAGAGTTCTTGGGAGAGCATCAACTCCTGGGAGGGGACTGTAAGGTGGGTGGGAAGTCTAGTTCTCCAGAATAGCATGGAGATCCCTCAGTAGGGCTGCCTTTTTTTGAGATTTGGGGCAAAGACCTTGACAGAGGACTGTCAAAGTGTGTCTTGTCTTGCTCTGACAAATATGCCCATCCGTGAACGAATGCAAGGGGAAGGAAGGGAAGAAAGTAGGGAGGGAAGAAAGGGCACATGATGGGTCTTCAGAGAAGATGAAAAGATGCCAAAAGAGCCAAGCTCTCAAGGCGATCAGCCCAGATAGGTGGTCAAGACAATGCAAGGAAGATCCATTGATGCAATCAGTGGTGCCACAAGTAAACACTAGGCTGCAGCTGTGGCCACTTGGCTTGAGCCCCAAGAAGGCTGGGGCCATGGATGAATGCTCTAGGAAAGCATTGAGGCTCACTTTCCCTAATTCTAGTCCCAGCCTGAGTCTCAAAGACTCTTCCAAATCCTGGCCACCAGCCATTGCAGCCACATCACTTTCTGGAGTGAACCATAGCCTCCTGCCAAATGACTGTATGGTAGAAAGGAGGGAATTCCTCATTTTCTCCTGTGCTTGGCTTGCTACGGAAATGAGGTGACTTTGGGCTAGAGGTTGGAAAGCCAGACCAAGAATCTTACTCTGGAGAGAGATACAAAAGTCTTAGAGGTTGCTACCTCTCTAGCAATGCACTTCTAGCAATGCTCAAAGGGATGAAGCAAAGAGACGAAAGGACTTCAGATTTGTGGTGGCCTGCTAGACATGTTCTCGTGACAAATCTGGCTGATAATATTATGCTCATTTGATAGATGGTGAAATTGAAGCTCAAAGATGGCCAATGACTTTTGCAAAGTCACAACGCACGTCAGTGGCGATGCTGGACCTTAAGCCCAGTTCTTATCTTCCTGCTCAGATTTGTTCTCTTGCACCATGGGGATAGAGCAAGAGTGAAAACACTATCATCTAGTGTGGTATGGCAGTGGCTCAGTGGCATAATTCTCACCCGCCATGCCAGAGACCTGGGTTCAATTTCCAGTGCCTGCCCATGCAAAACAAACAAACAAACAAACTATTGTCTATGAGCCAAATCTGACCCACTAACTGTTTTTATAGTTGAAGTTTCATTGGCACACGGCCATAGCCATTCATTTATGCACTGTCTATGAAAATGTAAAATTGAGTAGTTACAACAGGAACCACATGGCCTGCAAAGTGTAAATACTTGCCAATTGACCCCTTACAGAAAAAGCTAGAGGATCTTTAGATTAGATGATGTGTTTCTGCTAGGAAGATCACTTGTCTCTCTCTTTCTCATCCGAAGGCTCTCTGAGCCCAGGGAAGACCAAGCTGTCACTTCGTCTTTCTTTAACTCTCCCAAATGCCATGGAGCACACCTTAAAGGAGGACAAGTTGGGAAGCTCTAAGGGCCAGCCTCCTTGCTAGCTTCTAGCCCACTTTGTAGCTGTGTGTATGTAGCCTCCTATGGAGGAGAGATGCTTCACATCCTGTTGTCATGGCAACATGAGTTGAGATTGGCAATGAGGAGGGAGTATAACCCATCCCATCTCCACCCTAACCCCAGTCTTTAGAACTGCATTTTGGGAAGATGGTGATTAAGGTATTGTCGGGAATACAAAATTTCCTGGTGGGTGGAAAATGAGGGGAAATTGGAGCCTCCAATTTAACCCAGGAGAAGAATCTCTCTACACCTTCTCAGAGGTTGAGTGGCTTGTTCAGATTCACACAACTACAATACAGTGAAAGCTAGAATTAGAGCCCAGATTTCCTGACTTCCACTTGTTTTCATTTTTTTTTTTACTAGATTGTTGTCTTGAACTGATGGGTTTGGAAACATGTAAATGTCTGCACAGATTCCCAAGCACCTCCCTGGTCCTGTGTCTATGGCTCACCAATCTGTGAAGTGAAAACAAATCTTCATGTAGAGCTGGTTTGCGCAATGACTGTGTTGGGTTCAGCTGCAACTAGCAGGCTGTTTTCTCTCTCCTAAGGCTTTTTCATTATGTTATCACTCCCCCGGCTCTACTTGCACAGGGAAGCATTCAGAACATTTTATCTATTTATGGTTATGAAATCAACAAATCTCATGTGAAGAGGGTACATGCTGGCACTCGCGCACTGAGAGGGTCAGGGCTAGGTGAGTGGGCTGAGCGGAGAAGGTGAGGGACATGGAACCACAGGGTGGGAAAGATGAAGCTTCTCCAGGCAAAGGCCCGGAGGCAAGGATGGGAAGAGGAGACAAGCAATGCAATATGGAGATCTGGAATTCAAGGAGGGAAGAAAAAAGAATCAATCAACCATAAACACCTAGAACAGCAGGAACTCAGTTCAGTTCTAGGTGGGAAAGCAGGTGTGCAGGACGCAGGCCCTGTCCTCAAGGAGCTTGGAGGAGGGGACAGACCCTCCCTGCCTGCCTTTATTACTTCAGCCCAGTTTTGGGGTCCCCTCACCATCTGATGGTGAATGTCTTCTTGCCCTGCTGGTCCCCCAGTTGGGTCCGACAGTCATCCCCAAGGCCAACACAGCCTTCTGTGCTTTGCCCTCAATGCACTTCTCATCCTGCATTGCCCCTGCTTGTCCACTTGTCTGTCTCCCCACCAGCATCTGTGTCTGGTCTCTATATTCCCAGCATCCAGCATAGGGCCCAGCTCAGAGCAGGGGCTCAGATATGTAATTCATTTATGAAACTAACATCTGATGTTGAGTCTGTTCCAGCCTCTGTGCTGGGCACTAGAGGTTTGATGGTTCAATAACACAGCCTGGTGAGAAAGTGAGAACTTGACAAAGCCATCCTAAGTAGATTGCAGTAAAGGAGGCACATGGGGCCTCCTTGGGAGAGCCAAATGCAGGGGCGACCTGGTCTGGAAAGGCAGGGAAAGACTCCCTGAGGTAGCATGTTTGAGCTAAGTTGCTAAGTGTCAAGCAACTGGCTCATCGAGCTATGCTGTGCTGGGCTGGGTGGTTGCGGTGTGTGGACAGAGTAAAGCAGCATCATAAATGAGACTCCACACAGAAACAAGAAGCCACAAAAGAAGCTGTCACAGCCCGAGTGTCAAAGGAAGAGCAGAAAGAAGATGGAAAGAGGGTGACCGCTGCTCTGCATGGCTGAGCCTCCATCTCAGCCGGGGGGCTTGGTTCTGGGAGCTTTGCTATGAGTGGGACTGAGATAAAGTGTCCCAGCCTTCAGCAGAGTGACCAGTGGGCAAAGGGTAGATGCCTGGACTTGTGAAGGATGATCGAGATCCAACAGGCTACAAGGTCCCAGACTGGCCTTGCCCCTACTGTCCTCTCCAGCCCCGCCTTGCGTCATGTCTTTTGCTCTCTCTTCCAGCTACATTTACCTTTCATTTCGGTCCCTGGCCTGGTTATTCTGCTGCCTGCCACAGTGCCTTTGCACATGCGCTTCCCTCTGCCTGGAGACTGTTCTCCTCTTCTCTCTCCTGAGTTTCCCCATGTTTCCTTCAGACCTAAGTTAAAACAGCCCTCACAGGAAAGTCTTCCCTGACTCTCCTGATTAGGTCAAATCCCCAGTTAAAGGTTCTTGAGAACCGTGCTCCACTAGACGTGGGCGCCACAGTGGGGACGTATCTGCTTT
Organism: Tamandua tetradactyla; assembly: GCF_023851605.1. Taxonomy (NCBI): domain Eukaryota; kingdom Metazoa; phylum Chordata; class Mammalia; order Pilosa; family Myrmecophagidae; genus Tamandua; species Tamandua tetradactyla. The sequence continues at coordinate 8,002,237 of NC_135335.1, forward strand.
ATTCACCATTGGCTCTTCACTATGGAGTCAGGCACCCACAAATATTTGTAAGAAGTATCTACAAGAGAGAAGGAATGGAGATATTTTATTCCAAGAAGGCTTAAAAGGGTTTAGAGTCTTCAGATATCTGAAGGGTCATCATGAGGAGAGGGGAACAGATATGTCCTGTGGGTAACACAGGATGGCAGGATGGAGCCTGAAGGGAGAAGCGGGAGGTGGTGAAGCCTGGGGCGGGGGGGGGGCTCCAGGGTAAGAGTGCTCACAGCTGAGTCATGGCTCCTTGCTGACCTTTTGACATTGGGCAAGTGCCTCAGTTTCCCCATCTGCTAAATAGAGATGTGAGGGGAATAATAGCACTGACATCAAGGGATGGTTGGGAGAATTTGATTCGTTCAATCATTAAAGCACTTAGAACAATGCCTGGCACACAAAAAGAAAACTATAAATGTTGAATAAATGAATGTTAGTCATCATTATTGTAGCTTTGTGAAAAATAGAATTTTGAATAAAGCTATGCAGAGATGGAGTGGGCTGGTTTGGGAGGTAGTGAGCATCTCATTGCTAGAAGAATGTAAGCAGAACCTCGGCTCCACTGGCTAGGCTTTCTCCAGCTTTGGTCTAGCCTTGGCTTGAGAACACCAGATGAGCCAGACTACGGGCTGCTGCAATTCCAAAGAGAAGAGAATGACAAAAATGGCAGCCGGAGGTTGGGGTGGGGGTTTTGGAAGTCAAGGACCACCAAAGGCTTCAAGTTATTTCAAGGGCTCTGGCTTTGTCATGCCAGTGCGCCTTCCCTGGGCATCACAGCTGGCGCCAACAATCACCATGCCCAGGGATGGAGACTGACTCTAGCTTGAACGTGCTCTTCCAATGCTCCCCTGGCCATTTTTCTAGCAGCAAACCTGACTGTACTCTTTCCCAGTTCATGGCTTCATTACTCCCCATTACCAGAACTTCTCCTGGCCCTTCCATCCACGTATGTCTAAGTCATCACAGGCTCCAGCTGCAAGGGTCTCCTTGTTATTCTCCAAATACACCTTGCAACATCAAAATTTATAGAAGCAGCACTCACCTGTGCCTTACACGTACTGACTCATTCAAACCTCACAGCAACTCTGTGACGCGTGGGCTATTGTTAACCCCACTGGCTCTACCCGGTGGAGGAAGGGTCTACAGGACCTGGTCCACTGAATCCCAAGAGAGAGTGATGGGGTTAAACTCTTGGGTATTTAGGGGCAAGTAGTAGGCTTGGTGGGTCCAGAGAGGACGCCCCACCCCTGAGAATGCTGGAACTGCAGGGAGTTGGTTGAGCCACGGCAAGGAGGAGAGAGTGGTAGTGATGGCCTGATGATGGAGCATATTCTCGAACCAAGAAGAGGTGAGCAGTGGGTGAATCAGGAAGGGAGTGTCATACCAGGAAGAGTGAGTAGAAAGATATAACTGGCTGAATGGTTGCTCCTGCATTATCCAGCCCAGATAGGGGGGTGGTTCAAAACTTGCAAGGTCAAGGAAGAAGAGGCGGTGACTTCAGGCTAGATGTCAGTGGATTATGTTTGGTAGGGAAAAGAGCCCTGGACAGAAAGATCAGGAGATGTGGATTTTTGTACCAGCTCTGCCACCGACCTGCTGGGGTTATTAACCAAGCCCCTTCCCTTCTCCGAGCCTCAATTTCCCTATATGCAAAATGTCAGCGGCAGTGGGTTGGATCACTTGGCCTCAAAGGACCCTCCCATCTCTGGTACTCTGAGCATCTCTGGGCCTAGGTCCCACCTGGTCCAGTGGCTCCCAGGCTTCGAGGGGTTGAATTCTGCAGCCCCGAGAGCTGGTTTCAGGTGGGGATGGGCCCATGTGCCCAGTATTAGGGTCCAAAAGGGTCTGAAGTCTCCTGGAGGCTCAAGTTCTCACCCATGGATGAGTAAGACCAGCTTGGGCTCCTGGAGACCTGGTTTATGTGGAAATGGGAGGAAGCAAGTACAGGTACTGACCCTGGGTTTCTTCCCTCAAATGCATCAGGGGCCTTTCTTATAGGTCTGTGCTAAGGGCTCCAGGGGACTCACCATTGGTGGGATCCAATGAGTTCCAAGGTGTGCAAACAGACCCCCAGGCCATCCTGAGTGGTCCAACCCAGCTCGTGGCTGAAGCAACTACTGCCTCCAGCATTCCTTAGCTTCAGTCTGGTGGGAGGTCAACACCCTCAGCAGCATCCCACGGGCATCCAGAGAGGGATCCCAAGGCCTGGCCAGAATACCCTATTTCAGAACATCCTGGCTCACGATTGGGGTGGGGACCCCTTTGAGATCATCCGCCTTGGGTGACTGAGGCCCAGCACAGAGAACAGGGTGGCCCAAATGACCCAGCCAACACTTGGTGGAGATGGACCCAAGCCAGGCCCCTGGCTCACAGCACTGTGCTTTCCAGGCTCTTCTCAAAGTCTGCTCTCTGGGGTCAAGGTGCAGAGCAAGAGCCTGGGCAGGAGGCAGGTTTCTGGGTCTTGGTCTCAGCAATGCATTGAGTTGCATGTGACCTTGGCAAATCACTTATCTCCAAGGGCTGCCCTGGTTTCCCCTTCTGTGCATTGGAGGCTTGGCCTTGGTAATGGATGCCCCTTGGAAGGCCCACTGAAGTCTCCAGGGTTAACCGCTGCAAAGCCTGCACCTCTCTCCTTTGCTAGACTTGGAAAGTTGGGCTAGGTCTGATCCATCTCTGGAACCCCAACTCTGGTCCAGAGCAGGGGTCCATGGATGTCTGCAACCTACACAGCTCCTTGGGCATAGTCAAGTACTTTGTAGCTGACCTCAGTGAGTCCTGGCCAACCACCTCCCATGAGTGCTGCAGGGCACAGCAGGTTGGAGCAGAAGGATCCAAAGAGCTGGGTCCACATGGCTCTGGATCCACATGCCAGAGCCCAACATGTCCCCACCTCTATCCAGAAGAGCAGGAGAAGCCACCTGGCACATGCAAACAGCCTGGGAAAGGTTTGGTTCCAGAAAGTTCCAGTGAGGTGGTGAAGCAGGAAGCCTTCAGTGGAAGCAGATACTTGCAAGCAGCAACCTAGTAGGTTGGTTGTGGAGTCGATGCAATCCAGAAGTTTGTCCGGAGTGACCATGGGTACAGAAAGTCCACTGGGTCTGGACCATGCTGGTGGAGAGAAGGCAGTGCATCATAGATCTGGGAAGTCAGCTGCTGGAACCACAAAGAGCTGTCTGGCCCTTCTGCCGGGTGTGGGGCAGAGGCCAAAGTTAATGTTGGACTGGCCAGGAAGTTAGCATCTCTGGGCTCTGGGCCATGCTCTTCTAAGAACTTGCCTTGTGACCCTGGCCAAGTGCTACTCTTGGCCTCAGTCTCCCTTTCAATTTAATGACGAAATTGGAGCAACTGCTAAGAGATCTCCCAGCTGGGATTCTAACCGTGGCCCCAGGCTGAGCCCAGAAAGAAAAAGGGCAAGGTAGGAGGGTGGAGAGGTGGGGGTGCAGGTCTCTTGAGACCCGGATGACCCCGCGATTAAGAAGACCTCACCTGAGTTTTCACTCTGTGACCTTGTCCAGAGAGGATCCCCAAACGCACAAGGCCTGGCATCTTGCTTCCTTCCAAGGCTCGTATAGAAGAAAAGTCTCCCTCTCTTGGGAGAGGGGCTGGGGGTCGAGGGGGCAAGGGCAGGGCCTCCTTTCTCCACGGTTGAAATTTCCCCTTAAAGGGTGGAGGGCGCTAAGATAGGGGTGGGGTCCTCTGGCGCCGGGGCCTTCCCGGTCCCAGAGCCAGCGCGAAGCTCGCGGCTCGGGGGCGGGGGCAGCTCCCAGGCTCTGGTGGAGCCGCCACCCCGCCGGTTGCCTTTAAAAGGCGCCAGCGCGCGCGCATCAGCAGAAGGGCTGCGGCTCTCTTCCAAAATAGGCAAGAATTGGGAGGCCGCGGGAGACGAGCTGCGACGAGCGCGGACGTCACCGGGGGCCTCCCTCCCCCAAGCCTGCATCACATCCCCATGGCAACGGCGTACCGAGGCTGCAGATGAATGAGACACAGAGAGGAGGGGAGGAGCGCGCAGAGATGCGCGCGCCCTCTTTCAGGCATCCAGGCGCGAAACTCCCTGGGGAAGGGGATGCAATCCCGGCGCTAGAAGGAAGGGGGCGCCCTCACGTTCAGAAAGCACCCAGGACCCATTCATATCTAGCTGATCCTATTGTGTCCCGGGAACCCCGGAGCTACTCTGTCCAGGTCTCCCCGAGCCTTTGATTTAGGGCTCCTCGAATCGCAGGGAGCCCCATTGCCCCCAACTTCCTTCTCACTCCGTCTGCTCTCCCCGTTCCCCCAAATCTGCAGAAAACCAGGCATTGTGTTGACTAGCGCCACCGCGTGGCCGACAGTGGCTCTGTGACGGGCGGGCAAGTGGCTGGCGTCCCGCCGTCTGTGTCGCCCTCTGCCGATCGCGAGTGAGAAGAGCAGAAAAGAATACCGCGGACTTCACTATAGAACTCTGATTAACAAAATTATCACGTGAGTAGCTAACATTTAGTGAGCGCTCCCGATGTGTCCCGCACAGGACTAAGCGTTTTTTTCCCCCATATCACTTCGTTTCATTCTCATAGCAATCCTGTAATGCAAAATACTATTATAATTTTATAATACATAGGTGAGAAAAACAGGCTCAAAGAGATTGCAACTTGTCTTTCTAAGACCCCACAGGTGGTAAAGGGCAGAGCTGCCACCAAAATTCCCGACCGTGTGACCCCAAAGCCGGCGCTTCTGACCCCCTCACTTTCATACCCATGAGAGGAGCAGGATAGAGTTCATTATAATTATTCTTATTTTACAGATAAGGAAACTGAGACTCAGAGAAATGGTTTGCCTGAGGTTTCATGGAGGGAACCCAGGTCTCTAGACTCGTGACCTTTGAATTTTTGTTATGATTAGGCAGAGGGATAAAGGAAAATCCAGCACTCCTGCCATGCCTTACCCCTTAGCATCGCTGGTATTCTTCCATCAGCAACTTGCAGCCCAAGGTCAGGAGAGGGGCAGGGATCCTCTCTACCCTCAAGGGGCTTAAGAGTCTTGGGGACCAGATGCCTTATAGTCCATCAGACATTCAGATAAATACGTGGATGGATAGATAAGACAGATGATATAGATATTTTAATGTATACCGTGCACACATTTTATAATTGTTGTTGTACAATGCATCTTCTTGCTTAGGGCGAATCCCTGCTATTGGAGTGAGAAAAATGCCTCCTAAGTTTCAATTGCTGCTTTCAAATTGGCATGTCATGTTTTCCAGAGAAAAACTGCTGTTAGGTTCATTGCTTTCTTCTATTTTTCCTTCAAAGATGCTGATTCGGTGCAAGGGGGGCTGTTGGTGGCATGTCTACACCAGCTTGTATTTTGGGGGTGGTGGGTAGACTTTGTCCCCCACTTTTGTTATAAATCTTGTCCATGTGGTTTTGGTTTTATTATCTAGTTGTATTGTTTTTTTAAAAAAATAATTTATTTTTAATTGTGGTAAATAACCGTAACATAAAAACCACTTTCACTATTTTAAGTGGACAATTATCTGACATTAAGTACACTGACAATATTGTGTAACTTTTATACTATGTTTCCAGATTATTCTCATCATCCCAAACCAAATCTCATACTCATTTTGCAATAATGTCCCCCTTTCCAGTGCCTGTAATGACTATCCTGCTTTCTGTCACCATGAATTTGCTAATTCTAAGCATTTCATATAAGAGAAATTTTATAATATTTGTCCCTTTGTGTCTGGCTTATTTTACTCAACATAATGTGCTCAAGATTCCTCCGTAAGATATGCCAGCACTTCATTTCCTTTTATGACTGAATAATATTCCATTGTATGGCTGGACCACATTTTGTTTATCCATTCATCTGTTGAGAGTCATTTGGGTTGCTTCCACCCAGTGACGGTTGGGTTCAGGTGTCAACCCGGCCACATGATGATGCCCAATTGTTTGTCAGGCAAACACTGGTCTAACCATTATTGCCAGGACATTTTATGGCAAATTAATAAACCGGAAGATTGGTTTATTAAATCATCAGTCTGTTGATTGCATCTGTGGCTGATTACGTCTATGATCAACTAAGGAAATATCTTCCACAATGAGAGAATCCAACCAGTTGGATTTAATCTAATCAATTGATGACTTTTAAGGGAGAAGAGAGAGCTTTCATTTATTCTTCAGCCAGCCAGCATTTCCTGGGGAATTTATCCACGACCTTCATCGAAGTTGCCAGCTCGCGGTCTCACCTATGGAATTGGGACTCATGCAATAAAGTCGGATGAGATATTTTAATAAAATCTCATATTTACAGGTATCTCCTGTTGGTTCTGTTTCTCTAGAGAACCCTAACTAATACACAGCTTTTGGGTGTTGTGAATAATGCTGAAATGAACATTGGTGTCGAAATAGCTGTCCTAGTCCCCGCTTTCAAGTTTTTTTGAGTTTATACCTAAGAGTGAGACTGCCACATGATAATTCTATACTTAATAACTAAGAGGTAATTAAGATAATTACTACTTAATAATTAATTGAGACAATTAATTAATACCTAATAATTAAGATATAATGCTCTGAGGAACTGGTTTTTCCCAGTGGCTGTATACTGTTTTGACATTTCCACGAACAGTGAATGAGCATTCCTATTTCTCTATATCCTCTCCAACACTTTTAATTTCCTTTTTTTTTAATAGTTGTCACTCTTGTGGGTGTGAAGTGATATCTCATTGTAGTTTTAATTTTCATTTCTCTAATGGCTAATGATGTTGAGCATCTTTTTGTAAACTTATTGCCCATTTGAATATCTTCTTTAAAGACCTATGTTCTAGTTTGCTAGCTGCCGGAATGCAACATGCCAGAAACGGATTGACTTTTAATAAAAGGGGATTTATTTTGTTAGTTCTTCAGAGGAAAGGCAGCTAACTTTCCACTTAGGTTCTTTCTTACATGGGAAGGCACAGGGTGATCTCTGCTGGCCTTCTCTCCAGGCCTCTGGGTTCCAACAACTTTCCCCAGGGTGATTTCCTTCTGCATGTCCAAAGGCCTGGGCTGAGCTGCGAGTGCTGAGACGAGGCATGCTGAGCTGCTTGGGCTGTGCCACGTTGCGCTCTCTCGTTTAAGCACCAGCCAATTAAGTCAAACGTCATTCATTGCAGCAGGCACGCCTCCTAGCCGACTGCAGATGTAATAGCAACAGATGAGGTTCACGTACCATTGGCTCATGTCCACAGCGACAGAACTAGGTGCCTTCACCTGGCCAAGGTGACAACTGAATCTAATTACCACAACATATCTACTCAAATTCTTGGCACAGTCTTTAATTGTGTTGTCTTTTTGTTGTTGAGTTGTATTTCTTTATATATTCTGGATATTAAACCTTTATCAGATATATGATTTCCAACTATTTTCTCCCATTCTTTAGGTTGTTTCCCTTTCTTGATAATGTCCTGAGATGCACAAAGGTTTTTAATTTTGATGAAGTCCATTTTTCTTTTGTTGCATCTGCTTTAGGGATGTAAAAATCTAAAAGTCCATTGCCTACTACAAGACCTGAAAATATTTCCCTATATATTCTTGTAAGAGTTTCATAATGCTAGATCTTATACTTAGGTTGTTAATCCATTTTGAGTTAATTTTTGCATATAGTGTTAATTTTTGAGCTGATTTTTGTATAGGGGCTAACATTCATTCTTTTTCATTTGGATTTATGTTGGCCCAGCACCATTTATTGAAGAGACTATTTTTCCCCACTGAGTAGAAGTGGCAGTCTTGTTGAGAAACAACTAGCTTTAGATGTATGGAATTTTCTCTGGACCCTCAATTCTATTCCATTGGTCTATATGTCTATCTTTATGCCAATACCACACTGTTTTAATTACTGTAGCTTTGTGGTAAGTTTTGAAGATAGGAAATATGAGTCCTCAAACTTTGTTCTTTGTCAAGACTTTTTGGCTGTTCGGGGTCCCTTGCTATTACATATGAATTTGAGGATAAGTTTTTCCATTTCTGCTTAAAAAAAAAAAAGGCTTCTGGAATTTTGATAGGGATTGCGTTGAATTTGTAGATTGCTTTAGGTAGTATTGACATCTTAACAGTATCATCTTCTAATCCTTGAACAGGGGATTCATTTAATTGGGTCTTCTTAATTTCTTTCAGCAACATTATTTTAGTTTTCAGTGTATACATCTTTCACCTCCTTGGTTAAATTTATTCTTGGGTATTTTATTCTTTTAGATGCTATCATAAGCGTAATTGTTTACTTGATTTCCTTTTCAGGTGGTTCATTATTGGTGCATAGGAAACCAAACTGACTTCTGCGTGTTTATCTTGTATCTTGCAGCTTCACTGAATTTGCTTATTAGTTCTAGTAGCTTCCTTGTGGATTCTTTGGGATTTTCTATATATAAGATCATGTCATCTGACAATAGGGATAATATGGCATCTTCCAGTTCAGTTTGAAGTCCTTTTATTTCTTTTTCTTACCTGATTGTTCTGGCTAGCACTTCTAGTACAGTGTTGAATAGCAGTGTTAACAGTGGGCATCCTTCTCTTGTTCCTGATCTTAGGGGAAAGCATTTAGTCTTTCACCATTGAGTATATTTTCTGTGAGTTCTTCATAAATGTTGCTTATATTGAGAAAGTTTTCCACTATTTCTAGTTTTTTGAGTGCTTTTATCATAAAATGGTGTTGCTTTTGCCAAATGCCTTTTCTATGGCAATTGAGATGATCATGTGCTTTTTATCCTCTTGATTATATTAATGTGGTGTATTAGACTGATTGATATTAATGCTGAATGTCCTTGCATTCATGAAATAAATCCCATTTGGTCATGGTGTATAATCCTTTTAATATATGGTTGGATTCAGTTTTCCAGTATTGAGGATTTTTGCTTCTATATTCATAAAGGATATTGTACTGTAATTTTCTTCCATGTAATATCTTTTTAAAAATTTTTTTTATTAGTTAAAAAAATTAACTAACACAAAATTTAGAAATCATTCCGTTCTACATATACAATCAGTAATTCTTAATATCATCACATAGATGCATATTCATCATTTCTTAGTACATTTGCATCGATTTAGAAAAAGAAATAGAAAGACAACAGAAAAAGAAATGAAACGATAATAGAGAGAAAAATTTTTTTTAATTTTAAAAATTAAAAAAATAAAATAAAACTATACCTCAGATGCAGCTTCATTCAGTGTTTTAACATAATTACATTACAATTAGGTAGTATTGTGCTGTCCATTTCTGAGTTTTTGTATCCAATCTTGTTGTACAGTCTGTATCCCTTCAGCTCCAATTACCCATTATCTTACCCTATTTCTATCTCCTGATGGTCTCTGTTACCAATGACATATTCCAAGTTTATTCTCTAATGTCGGTTCACATCAGTGGGACCATACAGTATTTGTCCTTTAGTTTTTGGCTAGACTCACTCAGCATAATGTTCTCTAGGTCCATCCATGTTATTACATGCTTCATAAGTTTATTCTGTCTTAAAGCTGCATAATATTCCATCGTATGTATATACCACAGTTTGTTTAGCCACTCGTCTGTTGATGGACATTTTGGCTGTTTCCATCTCTTTGCAATTGTAAATAACGCTGCTATAAACATTGGTGTGCAAATGTCCGTTTGTATCTTTGCCCTTAAGTCCTCCGAGTAGATACCTAGCAATGGTATTGCTGGGTCGTATGGCAATCCTATATTCAGCTTTTTGAGGAACTGCCAAACTGCCTTCCACAGTGGTTGCACCATTTGACATTCCCACCAACAGTGGGTAAGTGTGCCTCTTTCTCCGCATCCTCTCCAGCACTTGTCATTTTCTGTTTTGTTGATAATGGCCATTCTGGGGGGTGTGAGATGATATCTCATTGTGATTTTGATTTGCATTTCTCTAATGGCCAGGGACATTGAGCATCTCTTCATGTGCCTTTTAGCCATTTGTATTTCCTCTTCTGAGAGGTGTCTGTTCAAGTCTTTTTCCCATTTTGTAATTGGATTGGCTGTCTTTTTGTTGTTGAGTTGAACAATCTCTTTATAAATTCTGGATACTAGACCTTTATCTGATATGTCGTTTCCAAATATTGTCTCCCATTGTGTAGGCTGTCTTTCTACTTTCTTGATGAAGTTCTTTGATGCACAACAGTGTTTAATTTTGAGGAGCTCCCATTTATTTATTTCCTTCTTCAGTGCTCTTGCTTTAGGTTTAAGGTCCATAAAATCGCCTCCAATTGTTAGACTCATAAGATATCTCCCTACATTTTCCTTTAACTGTTTTATGGTCTTAGACCTAATGTTTAGATCTTTGATCCATTTTGAGTTAACTTTTGTATAGGGTGTGAGATATGGGTCCTCTTTCATTCTTTTGCATATGGATATCCAGTTCTCTAGGCACCATTTATTGAAGAAACTGTTCTGTCCCAGGTGAGTTGGCTTGACTGCCTTATCAAAGATCAAATGTCCATAGATGAGAGGGTCTATATCTGAGCACTCTATTCGATTCCATTGGTCGATATATCTATCCTTATGCCAGTATCATGCTGTTTTGGCCACTGTGGCTTCATAATATGCCTTAAAGTCCGGCGGCGTGAGACCTCCAGCTTCGTTTTTTTTCCTCAAGATACTTTTAGTAATTCGGGGCACCCTGCCCTTCCAGATAAGTTTGCTTATTGGTTTTTCTATTTCTGAAAAATAAGTTGTTCGGATTTTGATTGGTATTGCATTGAATCTGTAAATCAATTTAGGTAGAATTGACTTCTTAACTATATTTAGTCTTCCAATCCATGAACACGGTATGCCCTTCCATCTATTTAGGTCTTCTGTAATTTCTTCTAACAGTTTTTTATAGTTTTCTTTGCTTAGGTCTTTTGTCTCTTTAGTTAAATTTATTCCTAAGTATTTTATTCTTTTAGTTGCAATTGTAAATGGAATTCGTTTCTTGATTTCTCCCTCAGCTTGTTCATTGTTACTGTAATATCCTTGTAATATCTTAATCTGGTTTTTATATTAGTGTGGTGATTGCTTTATAGAGACCATAAAATGTAAATCCTTACATAAAATGCATAAAATGCAAGGATAAATCAATAGTTTTGGACTCAATGTATGAATATGTATTTGGTATGTGGTAATTAGATTCAGTTGTCAACTTGGCCAGGTGAAGGCACTTAGTTCTGTCACTGTGGACATGAGCCAACGGCATGTGAACCTCATCTGTTGCTGATTACATCTGCAGTTTGCTAGGAGGCGTGCCTGCTGCAATGAATGATGTTTGGTTTAATTGGCTGGTGCTTAAATGAGAGAGTTCAATGTAGCACAGCCCAAGCAGCTCAGCATACCTCGTCTCAGCACTCGCAGCTCAGCCCGGGCCTTTGGAGATGCAGAAGGGAATCACCCCGGAGAAAGTTGTTGGAACCCAGAGGCCTGGAGAGACAGCAGAGATCACCCTGTGCCTTCCCATGTAAGAAAGAACCTCAGTTGAAAGCTAGCTGCCTTTCCTCTGAAGAACTAACAAAAATAAATCTCCTTTTATTGAAAGCCAATCCGTCTCTGGTGCATTGCATTCTGGCAGCTAGGAAACTAGAACAGGTGATAAGGGCTACATAAAGTGAGGATGGTCAGCGAGGTATAAGAGAATAGTCGTGTGCTATTGAAGTTAAGTTGGTTCCACAGCAAAGGAGAATGTTATAGGTTTAGATGTAATATTTAAGCCGTGGTAACCACAAAGGAAACAGCAGAGAAAATGCTAACTAATATAGAAAGTAGAGTACAGGTCACCAAGGGGTAGGATCAGCATCAATGGAGAGTTAATGCAAAATGAATGCAGGGTTTCTGTTTAGGGTAAAGGAAAGTTATAGTACTGACTAGTGGTGAGGGTAATGCAACTTGTAAACACAATTAATCTCACTAAGTGGTGTGCTTGGGAGGATCTGAAAAGAGAAGATGTATGTTGTATATATTTTTCCACATTTAAAAAAGAGAGAAACTAAAGAAATAATGATAATTAGCTTTAGCACAAATAATGATTTTTTTTTAACTTTTAAGAAGGGGAATTTATTAAATTGCAAGTTTACAGTTCTAAGGCTGTGAAAATGTTCACATTAAGGCATGACTATAAAAATGTCCAAATTAAGGCATCCAGGAAAAGACACCTTGGTTCAAGAAGGCCAGTGATGTTTGGGGTTTCCCTCTCAGCTGGGAAGGCACATGGTGACATCTGCTTTCTTTCTTTCTAGGCTTCTTCAACAGCTTTCCTGGGGATATTTTCTTTCTTCATCTCTGAAGGTCTCTGACTATTCGTGGGCTCTGTTGGATCTGGTGGCTTTGCGTTTTCTGAAATGGTTCCCTCTTAAAAGGCTCCAGTAAGCAATCCCACCTTGAGTAAGTGGAGACACTTCTCCATGGGAACAATCAAAAAGATCCCTCCCAGCAATCTTACATGAGAATTAAAGAATTTGGTTTTTTTCTGGGGTACACAACAGATTCAAACTGGCACATTTATCCATAGGCATACTTAAATAAAGTTTTCCAAATACGTAATATAAAGGCTTTGTTTATACAGTAAGTTTCATAAGTCAATTTAAAATTAAGGCAAACAAGGAAAAATCCAGAAATACAGATATCAGAGTTTCTTAAATTCTCAATATCAAACACTAACTTAAATACCATTTGATTAGCTACAAAACTGTGAACATTCTCAAAATATCAAGTGGAATGTTATTACAAATATCAACGTTGCTATAGTAATGACCTATGTTATTGAACATTTGCCAGTTTTTGATTTCAGGAAAATATGAAGAGAAAAATGTTTTAAAGTTAACCAGCAAAAAGGAGTATCTTAGTAGATTATCCATAGACATATTTAAATAAAATATCTAAATAATCATTTATAAAGTCTGTGCTTGCACAATATGTTTCATAAGCCAATTTAAAGTTAAAGCAAGCAAGGAAAAAACCTATAAATATAGATATTAGAGATTTCTTAAATTCTAAATATGAAACACTCTCTTAAATACCATTGATTCACTGCCAAAACTGTGTACAGGTAAAATATCAAGTAGAAAATTATTACAAATATCAACTTTGCTATAGTAATGACCTATGTTGCTAAAGATTTTCAAGTTTTTATTTCGGGAGCTATTTTATCTAATATTACTATAGCTGCCTATAGTTTTTATTTGTCAGATCTATATATCCTTTTCCCTTTTTCACTTTATATCCTGCACCCTCCTCCAGGCCTCTCTTTCTTTTTCCATTCACAAGCGCTCCCTATAATATTTCTTGTAGGGCACGTCTCTTGTTGACAATTTTTTGCAGCCATTGTTTATCTGCGAAGATTTTAATTTTTCCCTCAGTTTTGCAGGACAACTTGGCAGGATAAAGAATTCTTGGCTGGAAGCCTCTCTCATTCAAAATCTTAAATATGTCATATCACTGTGTTCTCACCTTCCTTGTACCTGTTGAGTAGTCTGAGCTCAGTCTTGTATGTTTTCCCTTGTATGCAATGAATCTCTCTTCTCTTGCTGCTTTCAGTGCTTTTTGCTTTTCTTCAAGATTTGACATTCTGGGCCATGGTGGCTCAGCAGGCAAGAATGCTTGCCTGCCATTCCAGAAGTCCCAGGTTCGATTCCCCGTGCCTGCCCATGTTAAAAAAAAAAAAAAAAAGACTTGATATTCTTATAAGTATATGTCTTGGAGTAAGCCTATTTGGGTTTATTTTATTTGAGATTCACTGGGCTTGTTTGGTTTGGATGTTTATGTCTTTTATAAGGGTTGGGAAGTTTTCCCCCATTACATCTTCCAAAAGCTTCCTATCCCTTTACACTTTTCCTTCCGGGACACCAATAATTCTTATATTTGCATGCTTCTTGGTGGTTGTTATTTCCCTGAGATCAAGTTGCATTTTTACCATTTTGCTTACCATTTGTTCTTTTGAACATTCAAGTTCAATTGTCCTGTCTTTTAATTTGCATGTTCTTTCTCCTGCCTCTTGAAGTCTACTGTTATGTGTTTAGCACAAATAATGATATTTTAATGTCATCCATGACACTGGATGTGATCCAAGAATGGAGGAGAAAGGTTCCAAAGGACATTATTGGGCGGGCCACGGTGACCCAGCAGGCAGAGTTCTCGCCTGTCATCCCGGAGACCCAGGTTCGATTCCCGGTGCCTACCCATGCAAAAAATATATATATATATTGGGACCTAAGAAAAATTGGAATATAAAATATAAGCTTTATATAAACATTAAATTTCTTGAATTTGCTAACTGCACTTAAAGTGCTTACACATGTGAATCTCCTTGTTCAGTAGAAATATATGTGGAAGTATTTATTATGTATTCAAGGGGTATGATGTGTACAGTCTGCTCTCAAAAGTTCAGACTTTATTCAGAAAATAGATGGATAGATAGCTAGATGTAGCAAAGGTGGCAATATGTTAAAATTGGTGGATCTGGGTATTGGGGCAAGAGGCAGGAGTGTGTCGGAGTTCTTTATATGACGTTTGAATTGTATTTTCTTTGCAACTGTCCTATGAGTTAAAAATAAAAGTTGGAGTCCACAGATTCAAGGGTAGGGCACAGAAATCCTCACCTCTTGGTGGTAAGGGTGTTGAAGGATTTTTGGCCACTTTCAACCACAAAACACATTCTCGGGACAAATGTATTAGGTTTTTCGGACACTTATGCATTTCATTTATTGATATATTGTTTAGAAATGCAGCCTTTATGTTCATGAGTGAGACTGGCTTGTAATCTCCCTTCCTTGTAATTTCTTGACTAGTTTCATACTAGATTCAAAATGAGTTGAAGAACACTTGCTAACATTGTATGTTTTCGAATGGTTGAAGAGGTGAATGATCTGCTTCTTTTTTTTTTTTTAATTTTATTAATTAAAAAAAATTACGAGAAACAAACATTCCCAACACATACACTCAGCAATTCACAATAATTGATCTGCTTCTTAAATGTGGTGTGACTCGCCTGTAAAATCATTTGAACCACCTGTTAATTGTGAGAATATTGGCGTAAAATAGCTCTTAGAATTTTATTATTTTTTTACAGTTCTTATTGCAAGATATATCATGCAGAAATATAATGATCTGAGCAGTTCAAACAATAATAATAAAGTAGATTCCTGCATACCCACAATCTAATTTAAGAAATGGAATGCTCCTGGTATCTTTTAAACCTCCCTCTTGTCCTTTCCCAGTTGTATCACCTCGCATTCTACTCAGAGGCATTCACTACCCTGAATTTATTGTTATTCATTCTCTTGCTTTTCTTTATAGTTTTTTTTTCACATATGCATGTACCTTAAATATATATATATATATTGCTTAGTTTTGCCAGCTTTTGAACCTTATGTGGATGGGAGCACACATCTTGTGAAGTTTACGTATATAGCAGAGAATTTTAGCCTACCTATAGGCATGCCTAAGAGTCACTTCCGGAGGACCTCTGTTGTTGCTCAGATGTGGCCTCTCTCTCTAAGCCCAACTCTGCAAGGGAAATCATTTCCTTCACCCCTTTGTGGGACATGACATCCAGGGGTGAAAATCTCCCTGGCGGCACAGGAGATGACTCCCAGGGATGAGTCTGGCCCTGGCTCCGTGGGATCAACAATCCCATCCTGAGCAAATGTTAAAATAAATTTAGTAGATTGAAATGCTGGTGATCGGTGAAGGGGAGGGGTAAGAGTTATAGTATGTACAAATTTTTTTCTGTTTTCTTTTTATTGCTTTTTCTGAATTTGATGCAGATGTTCTAAGAAATGATCATGATGATGAATGTACAACTATGCGATGATAGTGTGTTGATTATATAACAGGAATGGAATGATCATATGATAAGAATGTTTGTAGGGTTTGTATGTGGTTATGTATCATAAATAAAAAATAAATTAATTAATTAAAGAAAAGTGATCATGGTGATGAATACACAAATATGCAATGATATTGTGAGGCACTGACTGTATACCATATATGGAATGTTTTATGCTGAGAATATATGTGCTTGTATGTTGTAGCAATAAAAATTAAAAAAAAAAAGAATAGGCCACAATGGAAAACTTGAAGCAGTGAGGTCCTTGGACATCTATTCCAATAATCCAGAGAGGCCACGGTGGTGTGGCGTGGGTAAAGCTGAGGACAGGGGCGACGGCAATTGGTTGGGTTCTGAGCAGTGTGAAGATGCAATAAAAAAAAACTTCACACTTATGTGGGTGACAGTGGCTCGGTGGCAGAGTTCTCACCTGCCGTGCCAGAGACCTGGGTTCGATTCCTGGAGCCTGCCCATGCCAAAAAAAAGAAAAAAAGTAAAACAACTTGGTGCTCGACTTGATGTGGGCCGTGAGGCAAAAACTAGTGGCAAGGACTGAGTTGGAAAGATTTAAGTGGAGTGAAAGAACAGGAGTTTGGTTTCGCCCAGAAGACATATAAGGAAGAGATTCTTTTTTTTCTGATGATAAGAGATTACTATGGGAAACTCCAGACCAACAGAGAGACCTATCTTGATGAAATGGATTTTTTTTTCTAAGACGAGATTAAACAAAACAAAACAAAATTGTCTCCATAAGGAGTAGAAAACATTGACAGAATAATAAACCCAGAAAAAGGGAGAAAGGAACTAAAATATCTCCCCTGGAAAAGGTACTAGGCTGATACTATTTTACAGGTCAATTTTATTGAACCTTGATATCATTCTTACAGGTTAAAAAAAAAATCCAATTCATTCTACCCTGTAGGCATAATTTTGAAACTAAACACTTAAAAAAAAAAAAAAAAAAAAGACGCTGGGGGCAGGGGTAGTTCAGTGGTAGAGCACTCGCCTTTCATGCAGGAGACCCAGGTTCGATTCCCAGCCCATGCACCACGCCCCCCCCCCCCAAAAAAAAAAAGGACTACAGGTCAATTTCATTCGTGAACACAGATCTTAACATCCAAAGGAAAGTCCCAGCAGTCCCAGCAGAGCTCTGGGATGGAAGGTGGAGTGAGCAAAGGAGAGGGGACGGGGAATCGCGTGGCCTCTCTCAGACTCAGTTAAGGGAGCCTTCTTTCCTGCCAGGCCCTGGGGCAGTCCTGACGGCATTAACCGGGAGTGGATGATTCGATTTGAGGCCCTGCCCTGAGGGTCCCTTTCAGGGCTACTTATTGGGCGGAGCACGCTGGCGGCCTCATTTCTCCACACTCACCAAGGCCGAAGCAGGGAGAGCAGAGCAGAGGCGGCCGCCAAGTACCCGAACAAAGTGGGCTTGGGGTGTGCGGACTGAGGAGGGGGAGCTGGGGATCCCCCCTGCGCGGCTCCCCTCTGACTTCTAGCTTCGCCTCTGGCAACCAGCAATTCGGATCGTGTCTGTGCGCACCGGAGGAGCCAGGGGTCTGCTGGCCCGGATTCCAGGTGTGTATTTGGGGCACATCTTCCCTCCCAAGGGAGGAGGGTCGCCTTTAGGCCCCCTCCTGCAGACTCTCGCCGACCCGAGCAAGGGGGCCAAATCTTAGCAGCATCGCTTCACTTTCCACTGTAGCCAACATCTATCAAACTGCTTGAGAGAGTCTAGGATACCTATTTTACAAAAAAAAAAAAATACTAAAAAATAAAAGAGGCAAGTTGATTTACACTCAGCTACAGCGTGGCAAACTCAGAATCTGAATGATTCCAGAATCCCCTTCCCATGCGCCCACCATTAGGCCAACTGCGGGGGTGGAGGCTGGCGGGGAGGGGTCCTGCAGAGAGGACGGGTCTCGGGGTGGGGGGTGGCGCCAGACCGATCTGCCTGGTTCCTCCTGCAGAGCAGATGGACGGATCCCTGACATCAAGGTGCCCCCAGGCGCCCCCGAGCCCAGGTGAGTTCACTCCCCCCCACCACCATCCAACTTCCCAGCCTCACCCAAAGGCGCTGGGCCAGCCCCCTCCCCCCCTGCCTGCTCCCACCAGCCGGGGCCAGCCAGAGAGAGCCCTCCCGCCAGGTTCTCACGCCTCCTCTCGTCCCTTTCCCGGAACCCCCAGCAGGTCACCTCTGCGTCCATCCGGGACGCCCGTCTACACGGCCAGCTCAGGACCCGAACCCCTTCCAAGGGAGGATCCAGGAGCTCCCGCAGGTGAGTGCCTTCGGCATCACGAGGGCTCTAACATTTCGCTTAAACCCCGCCCACCGGGAGGGGGCGGAGTCAACCCGGACCCGCCCCCTTCACCGCAGGTGCAGCACGTTCCGGCGGGCCTGAGCGCTGATGAGGTCCAGGCGCTGGAGGGCATCCTGGGGCTGGCCGGCCACTGCGTGGCGCTGTTGCAAGCCTCGGGGCGCCCGGACTGCGGGGACCCCGAGCCCGAAGAGGCGGCGCCCCCTGTTTCCCCGGACAAAGTGGTGGGTCTGGCTCTCCGCAAACCCAGGATGCGGCTCTGGCTCCCCGCGCCCGGGCAGGGTCGCCCCTCGGCCCGGCCCTCCTCCGGGTCTCCTCCAAGCGCGCCGCGCTCTGCCAGCCCGGGTCGCAGGGACCCGCGCAGGCAGTACAGAGGTCCTCGCGCACGGACGTGTTGCTAATTCCGGCGCCCAAGCAGAGCGACACGGCTGGCAACGGCCCTGAAGTTCTGGCTCTGAAAAGAAGACACAATCCTGAAGCTACTCGGTTTTGAGCCAAAGGACATGCAGACAACCCAAGAGTCGTCAAAAGGACCAAGCCTGCAGGCAGGGGCTTTCCGGTCTCCATTGCGATCGCTCAAGCTGCATCTCTTTGAGAACTGTCCCCAGTCCCCTCCTGAGTTCTTTAATCACGGTTTTCTTTAGTTCATATTGACAATGGCTATCTGCCATTTAGTTTCTGTTGCCTCCTTTTTTTGGGGGGGGGGGCGGTGCATGGGTCATACTCGCCTGTTTTCTTTGCATGACTTGTACTTTTTTTGTTGGAAATTGGACATTTGAGATCATTCATTGCAGCAACCCTGCGTACTGGCCCTCCCCCCTCCCCTGCTTGTTTTTTTTATTTGCTTATTTATTTGTTTAGTGACTGGCTGGATTCTTTCCATGAATTCTATTCCTCCTCTGCCGTGTGAAACTTCCCATGTTCTTCTCCGGGAGGGGCTGTGCCTTGGGCATGTGCCCATCACCCTGGGGTGACAGTGGTTTGGGTAGGGGTCTCTTGGACTGTCTCTGTCCATAATCACACCCAGCTATTAAGCTCCATTAGCTGCCAACTGATTGCTCCATTGCGTTCAACAATGCCTTGGATCATAAATTACTCCACAGACTGATCCAATCAATTGCAGGCTCTTGAAGGAATCATTCCAAGACCTGGATCCCAGGAGGGGTCCTCCCAGCTGTCTTATTTCCAGTTTCTCTCCTACCAGCTAGTCAGCCTGCCGTCTAGATTCATCATTAGATCCACGAATTACCTTCCAATTCCCTTCTCCACCATGCCACTGTTTTTGAGAGCACCCTTAGGTTCAAACTGCTCCCTGCTCTGTTGTAAGTGAGGTCAGTTCTTTGGGGAAGAGATTAGGAGTTATCTACTTTATAGCCTGATTCTTCCTCCCCCACCCCATGCAGAATCTCTGAGCCAAGGCTCTGGAGCTGGGGGCTGGGCCAGTGGCCCGCGTGTCTCTGAGTGACACCCCTGCCTTAGGGGCTGAGTGCTAGGTGGGGTTGTACAGCAGCCTCAGGTCCTCTGTTGCCTGTCCCGGCTGGGGTGGGGGAGGGAGGGAAGTGCTCTTGTTCAAAACCACAGACTCACCGTTCTTCCTGAATTTTAGTAGATTTTCTTTTTCTTTTTCTTTTTTTAGTAGATCTTCTTGATTGGGTGTTTCTTCATTTGCTGTATGCCCTTAGGACCATTCCCAGAGATTTTGTCTGTATGTGTGTTTAATATATGTAACTTTCATCGGTTTTACTGGGCAGGAGCCCTCACACTGCCAAGCCAGAGGTTGATGATTTCCTCTCATTTTTTAGGCATTTCTTTCATGTTTTCTAATTCTCTACCAAGAAGATGGTTACTCCATCACTGATTTTGAATTTCTTTTAAAATGGCACTGAAACTAAATGTATTCAATGATTTATCTCAAGCTCCTTAGTATGATGCCCTGCCACCTTGGGGGCAGATGTTTGCAGGGTTAATTGGCTGGCTCAATAAAAATTCTCTTTGTGATTTTCTCAAAACTTCAAAAATCTCTACTTTTTCCCCAAAGCCAGCCTCACTTTATTCATAAAATATTAAATGAATCATTACAGTAATTGACACATATATTTTGTCCTGATTTGAACAATTACACTGGATGTATATTTTTTCTTAATAAAAAGTATTTATATAAACCCCACTTGGTCATGGAGTATTTTTCTGGTAATAATAATAGTTAAGGCCCTGGCACTGTGGGGATTGACAAAACCTTCCTGACCAAAAGGGGGAAAAGAAATGTAACATAATAAGGCATCAGTGGCCAAGAGAGATCAAAAGGAGTCCAGAAGCTATTCTGAAGGCTATTCTTATGCAAGCTTCAGTTAGATAGTGCTAATTGCCATGGTTTGCTGAACACCAACCTACATCACTCCTGTTGACTCTTAAGAACACCTAGAGCTTGAACTGAGATTCTATAAAGGTTTCATGCACTAGGTTTGCCTTCCTGGAACCTATAATTCCCAGAGGGTTCCTAGGTCAGATACATCCTGAAATGCAGAGGGACCAGTCTCCCCAGGATAATCAATTAATTACATCCCTCTATCCTTTACTGTGGACACCCCTTCTCAACATGAAAAAGTCAGAAGGGGCATTTCTCAAAGATCCCTATAGATTGGGAGAAAGATCAAAGGAGAAGGAAGAGGTAGAATGAATAGACGAAATGGGATGTACCAAATGGCTGTTGACTTACCATATTAATATTCCTTCCAGCCTACAGTGTTTTGGAGCAGCAAGAAGGAAAAATCTGAGACGGTGACAAACTCTGGGTTCTGTTCTATAACTACTTGTTGAAATGTGCTGCGAAAAATGTTGCTTTTTTCTTTCTTTGCTTTGTATATATGTTATACAATAAAAAGAAAAATAGCAATAGTCAAGAGGCAAAGCAAGATGGCGGCGTAGGGAGGTGTGGAATTTAGTTAGTCTTCTAGGGAAACTAGTAAATAGTCAGGAACTATCTGTTTGGGGGAATTCCATGTCCAGATACATTTCATACACCAGTCTGGAATGGGTGGAAGGGTTGAGGTCACAGTGCAGAACTGTAAGTAAAATCTCCTGAACTGTGAAGGTTGGTGCCCCTGTCCCCTGGCATGACAGGCAGTTTGGGAGCCACTTCCCCATGGGAAAAAGAAGCAGTCTCTACTAAGAGCAAGGCAAGGAGGACATGACTCCCAGGGGTGGAAATCTCCCTGGCAATGTGGGTCCTGACTCCCAGGGATGAGCCAGGTGAAGAGAGAAATAAGACAAGAAAGTGTCCGTGGCTGAGAGATTTCAAACTGAGCTGAGAGGTTATCCTGGAGGTTATTCTTATGCATTATACAGATATCCAGTTTTAGTTTATGGTGTATTGGAGTGGCTGGAGGGAAGTACCTGAAACCGTTGAACCTTGTTCCAGTAGCCTGGATTCTTGGAAAAGACTGTATAACTATATAGCTTTGACAATGTGACTGTGATTGTGAAAACCCTGTGTCTGACGCTCTTCATAACTAGGGTATGGACAGATGAGTGAAAAAAAAAAAGGACACATAAATAATAGGGGGAGATAAAGGGTACAAATGAGGTAGATTGAAATACTATGGGTCAATGAGAGGGAAGGGTAAGGGGTATGGGATGCATGAGTTCTTTTTTTTTCATTTATTTCTGGAGTGATGAAAATGTTCAAAACTTATCACGGTGAAGAATACACAACAATGTGATGACATTGTGAGCCACTGATTGTATAATATGGGTGGACTGTATGTGTGTGGATATTTCTCAATAAAAATATTTTTTAGAAAAAGAGCAAGGTGAAGGGAGATCAAGCAAGCTCCAACTGCGGATTTAATAAACAAATTTGCCCTGTTGAATATAAGCTCCGAGCGCAGATCAACTTGGAGTAAGCACAAAAGGAGCCCTGGGGTCTCCCCTGGCAGAATGGAGGTGAGGCTGACAGAAGAAAAACAAAGCAAAACAGAGACTTTTGGAGTTGGCTGAACTCAGAATACTGGAAAAGTGATGTGTGCCTAGAAAAGGGGCAAAAAGAGCCAGGTACCAGCTCTAGTTCTTGACTAGAACTAAACCTGGGGTGCTGGTGGCTAGCTCTGGAAGGATTTTTTTCTTTTTTACATTTTTAGCAGCCCATTAAACAAAGCCTCAGGCATTTTTAGTTGTTAGCAGTGACCCAGGCAAGGGCAAATTAAGGTGTATCTGAGAGTCAAAGTAACTATCAGATGAAGGAGATAATTCCCTAAAGGGCATATCTTCCCCCAAGGAAAAGGGGGAGACAGGGTCCAGTGCAAAGCAGGGGAGACCTCTCTTATTCAGAGAATTCAGACCCCTGGGGCTGGAAAGCAGAGACAGCTTGAATCCACCTTCTACCTCAGCCTCAGTCTCAACCACGCCCCTGGTAGGGACAGAGTCTGCTGAGAATTAAAGATACCACACCACTTTAGGCCAGTGGGAAGCTGTGGGTTGACGAGTACCATGTGCTGGGCAGGATAGGAAAAGCACACAGTCAAGAGGCTTCATGGGTATCAGTGGCACATGGCTAGATTTCATCCTCCTGCTGAGACATGGGCCTGTCTGAGAAAATCTGATTGGGGTTGATACTGTCTGGTAGGGAAAGAACCAGAAAAACAAAAGCTGAAAATTTCTGATCCATTAAACAGAAGCTATGCTAAAGGTCTAGAATAGGTTGAACTGATTGTCAAAGAGCAGATGGAGAACAAAACCAACCAGCAAGAAAACCTTAGGTAAAAGAGAAAACAATCTCCAGAATAAACTAATCAAGGAAACTAGATGCCTAGGCATCAGCAAATAATCATAACTCATACTAGGAAGAACGAAAATATGGCCCAATCAAAGGAACAAACTAAACTTCAAATGAGATACAGGAATTGAAGCAACGAATAAAGATCTTCAAACAAATCTAAATCAAATCAACGAGGTGAAGGAAAATACGGCAAAAGAGATGAAGGATATAAAGAAGACACTGTGTGACCTTACAGAAGGATGTGAAAGCTTGAAAAAACAAAATGGTAGAACTTATGGGAACGAAAGGCACAATAAAAGAGAGGGAAAACACAATGGAGATGCACAAAAGCAGATCTGAAGAGGCAAAAGAAAGGATTAGTATACTAGTGGGCAGGACATCTGAAATCCTACGCACAAAGGAACAGATAAGGGAAAAAATGGACAACTATGAGCAGGACCTCAGGGAATTGAAACACACAAATATATATTATGGCTGTCTAGGAGAAAAGAAAGGAAAGGGAAATAATCACTGAAAATTTTCTAATTCTTATTAAAGACATAAAAATTACAGATCCAAGAAGTGCAGCATGCCCACAAACAGATTAGTTCTGCAGAGATTTTCAAGCTGCCAGAATGCAATATACCAGAAACAGAACAGCTTTTAAAAAGGGGAAATTATTAAGTTGCAAGTTTACATGTTCTAAGGCCATGGAAATGTCCAAATTAAAGCAAGTCTATAGAAATGTCCAATCTAAGGCATCCAGGGAAAAATACCTTGGTTCAAAGAAGGTCGGTGACGTTCAGGGTTTCTCTCTCAGCTGGAAAGGCACATGGCGAACACGGTGACATCTGCTAGCTTTCTCTCCAGGCTTCTTGTTTCATGAAGCTCCCCGGGGGGCGTTTTCCTTCTTCATATTCAAAGGTCTCCAGCTCTGTGGGCTCTGTGGTTCTCGTGGCTCCATCACGGCTCTCTCCTAAATGGTTCCCTCTTAAATGACTCCAGTAAGCAACCCCACCTTGAATGGGTGGAGACACACCCCCATGGAAACCATCTAACCAAAAGTTACCACCCACAATTGGGTGGGTCACATCTCCATGGATAATCAAAAAACTCCCAGCCAGCAATATTGAATGAGGTTTAAAGGACATGGGTTTACTGAGGTACGCAAGATTCAAAACAGCACAGCAACTTTTGCAGAATTTTATTCCATTTTTGCATTGTTCTATAATAGTTTAAATGGGATTTGTAGATGGTTCTAAAGGCCTAAAAGCACTTTCTTCAAAAACTATCTAACTAGATGTTTTAGTTTGCTAAAGCTGATGAAATGCAATATACCAGAAATGGATTAACTTTTATAGTGAGGATTTATTAGCTTACAAGCTTACAATTCTTAGGCCATGAAAATGTCCAAATTGAGGCATCAACAGGTGATGCTGTCTCCCTCAAGACTAGCTACAGGCAATCTTCAGCTTCTTTGTCACATGTCCAGGCACGTGGCAACATCAGCTGGTCTCTCCCTTGTCTCCTGGGTTTCATTGTTTCCAGCTTCTGGTGTCAGTGGCTTCCTCTCTGTTTCTGTGGTTTTTCTCTGTCTTCTGTGCGTCCTCTCTTAACTTCTCTGGCTTTTCTCTCTCCGCTTCTCCGAAGCTTTTTTTTCCCGTGCTTTCTGTTTTTTCGCCTCTTGTTGAAGGACTCCGGTAAGAGGATTAAGACCCACTCTGAATGAGACGGGTCTCATCGCAATTTAAGTTAAGATTCTACTCACCAAATGTCCTACTTACAATGGATCCGCACCCGCAGGAATGGGTTGGTTTAAAGAACACAATATTTTCTGGGGTACATACAGCTTCAAGCCATCACGCTTCATGTTTTCAAAAACTATGAGCTGGTGGGGCTAACTCATGGACAGCTTTTAAAGAGTAGAACCAAAATTTGGGTTATTTAGTGAAGTATTGAAGAAGCCACTCCAGCGCTCACCCCCTTGTGATCTGGCCGTGAGAAATAAGCCCGATACACTATATTGACTCTTGCCTTAAGTCGTCATTGAACGTTCCTTCTATATGGCCAACTGCTTCTAAGAGGTGAGATACCTGGTGTGCTGGTTTGAATCTGTTGTGTACCCCCAGAAAATCCGTATTCTTTTAATCCCATTCCAATTTGTGGGTGCAGACCTATTGTTTACGGAGGGACCTTTTGATTAGGTTGTTTTCATGGGGATGTGACCCATATAATGTGGGCGAGATCTTTTGATTAAGTGGTTTCCATTCAAAGTGGGTCTTAATCCGTTTACTGGAGTTCTTTAAGAGAGAACCATTTTAGAAAAAGCTCAGAGCGAACACAGACAGAGACGTTTGGAGATGCAGAAAGAAAACATTCCCCAGGAAGCCATATGAAACCAGAAGCTGGGAGAGTAAGCCAGCAGATGCCACCATTGCCTTCCCATGTGACAGAGAAACCACGAACACCATAAGCCTTTTCTTCAGAGTTAAGGTATCTTTCTCTGGATGCCTTAGTTTGGACATTTTATCACCTTAGAACTATAAACTTGCAACTTAATAAATTCCCTTTTTAAAAGCCGTTCCATTTCAGGCATATAGCATGCCAGCAGCTTTAGCAAACCAAAACAATACCCCATCATTTCAATCCCTGGTAGTAAATCCTTCCTATAGAATTTTTTTGGTGTTCAAATTACTGTGTGGCTTCTGCCTCCAGATCGGATACTGTCTTAGTTTCCCCGTTGCTGAAACAAATGCCCTAGAGTGGATTGGCCTAAATAACGGGAATTCATTGGCTCATGTTTTCGCAGCTAGAGCAAGTCCAGCATTGAGGCATCAGCAAAATAATGCTCTCTCCCTGAACGCTGTGGCATTCTAGGACTGGCAGCCTCAGTTTTTGATCCTTGAGTTTTCTGTCACATGGCAATGCATATGCTAATGTTTTCTCCTTTGGGCTCTGTTTACTTCTGGCATCTTCTCGTGACTTTCTCTCTATACATCTGAATTATAAGGAACTCCAGTAATTTGAATTAAAACCCAAACTGATTCATTTGGCCACACCTTAACTAAACTAACATCTTCAAAAGACCTATTTACAATGGGTTCACACCCACAGAAATGGATTAAGATTAAGAAACATATCTTCCTGGGGTACATAATATAATCCCAAGCAGACACTAACTGATGCAATAATGTTACAATATCCTTTGAAATCCTATAGGGCGAGTCCTGCTTTATAGTTCTTTTTCAAACTCAGTATTTATTCTCCTTCATTTTTTTTCCAAGATGAATTTCAAAACCAGCTTTCAAGTGCTATAATATAACCCTTAAGATTTTGATTAGTATAACATGGAAATAGCATGTTAAATTGGAGGGAATGTGCATCTGTATAATACTGAGGCTTCCTATCTAGAAACATGAGTTAGCTGCTGAGCAGTTGACTGATTCCCGAATGTTGTGTCTGCTAATCCTTGCTGGGGGAGAATTGTCTCTTCATTTTACTGTGAGCACGTTAGCAAGGGATTGTGTTCCATCAGAGCGGTCTCCTGGTTGCTTCTGCATCCAGGGCATGGAGACAGCCTGGGATTATTATGATAATTTCTCAGTTTGAGTTTCTCACACAATGGGCGGGTTCAGGCTGCACATCTCCTGGAAGATCTTGAAACGTTGTTTTTTTTCCAGTCAGAGCCACAACAGAAGCAAGCTTCCTGTTGGCCTCCTCGGCCTGTCAAAAGTTTATTAGTGCTCCACTCAAAGTGGTTGCAGTCCTTTGAAGGAAGGTCCTAGTTTTGTGCAGGAAACTCATTTCTAACATAGCCCCTCTTCAGGTGGGAGATTGCATTTGTCATTCCTGAAGGATGGTGAGAAACCAAGCCTCTTGCCCTTGGGGAATCTGCCAGCAAATGTTAGACTGCCCCCTTGAGGAGAACCCCAGGCAAGGCAGAGATGGTCTTTACAATGCCACAAAATGATGAAGACACATTCATCTAATGATAATCATCTGAGAGCGCTCCTTCCAATGCGTAAGGGGGCATTTCTGTGCTGAGTGGCATGAGAGTGACTCACGACTGAAGGACCCCTGGGATGTGAAATAATGTGCTGTTCCTGGTCCATCTCTGTTAATTGACAACTGCAGGGGAGTCGGAAGGGGAGACTTGCGCATATCCTAACCGCAGCTCAGATGCGCTGATCCCCAAATGAGAGCGATCCGTGACACACAGGGGACTGCAGCTCTGTCGCCTTTGGCTGAACCTCATTATTCTCACGGGATCTGGTTCTTCAAAGGAAAGAGCATAGAGAGAAAAACAATTTGGAGGGCTCCAACCTCAGCTCCCGACCCCAAGGAGAATTGCGTGTCTGGGTTGCAGACAGCCTGGAAGGCAGTAGAAGCGTCAGCTCCCTTAGATGCTGTGGACCACGGATGCAGGAGATCATGAGCTCTGATGGATGCTCCACCAAGACCATCACTTCCAAGATAAATCTGGCCCTAAATTTAATTTCTACTCATCTTTCTCCCACTAGCCTATTATAGCAATGTATGCAGCTTGAGAGCCCAGACTTAGACGCAACACATCCCGAGCACAAGGCCTGAATCTGACACTTTCCATCTGTGAGCTCAAAGACCAATAACCTAATTTCTCTGTGCTCCAGTTTCATCATGAGTAAAATGGGTAAGTAGACAGCCCTTTCCTTATAAGGTTGTGATGCTTAAATCACATGTGATTTATGTGAATCATATGTGATTCACATAATGCATGTAAAGAGCTTGGAATAGTAACTGCAAGTAGTTAAGTGCTCAATTGATATGCTTAAGTCTCTAAACAAAAGCAAATAAAAATCCACCAACTTTTTAACCTTTGCCAGCCCCAGCAGTGCCCTAGGCTGCCAACCTCCAAGCTCACAAGTTGCTTCTCTGGCTCTTGCTTCCCTCTGTGCTTCTGGTACTTGGAGATTTCCCTTCCCTCCTTGCAAGCTTGGCCTTGCATTAAATTTTTGGAGTCAGATATTTTATTGCACATTGCTAAACCTTATTATTGAGAATACTCAACACTGGGCTAATCTTCCATTCAAGCTGGAAGCCCTGCCTTCATTTCTTAAGCCTTTCTGTCACATGCTACTGAAAGTATCTGAATTTAGGATAGGCTAAACTGCTGAAACAAATAAGTCCCAGAAATTTTTTATTCTTTTTCATGTAACAGCATAGGGTAGCAGTTCCAGGTTGGTGGGGAGCTCTGTCCAACACTGTAAATGCAAGCATCCAGGCTGGCATTGGAGCAACCATCTTCTACCCTAAGTCTCCATGGGCCTCCAGCTGTTGCCACTGCAGCCTTCGGGATGGGGAAAAGGGCATGGAGGGGATGCATGGAGCTTCTATGAGCCCGTCCAGAAAGTGGCACCTGTTGTGCCCAGTCAAATTCCACTAGAGAGAACTTAGCACATGGTGTGGGAGTGAATGAAGCATGGATGGCTGCCATATGACCAGCTACACAAGTCTATTACTCTGAAAGAGAAGACAGGATCTTTGTGGATAACCAGCCATCTCTGTCACAGGAGCAAAACTACGGGGTCCTGCACAATAGGAGACCTGATTAGATTTGGGGAATGGGGCAGGAGGAGATCATTAGAAAGGGCCTTTCTCAGGAAGTAGCATTCCAGGACTTACTCAGACAGAGGCTGGAACACTCACATTGGTGCCGAAAATATCAGTATGAGGACCCTCACGTTGGCCTAGGAATATCCTGGGAAGGTAAAGGGGCCGTGTGGCTAGAGATTAAAGGGTTTAGAGGGACAAGAGCCAGGGATGAGGCTGGGAGTGCAGGGGCCACTCAGACAGGACCTTGTAGGCTGGGCCCAGCTCCAGCTCTAATTCTGACAACAGTGGGAAGCCATTCAAAGATGTAAGAGGGAATTGGTATAATCCAGTTTTCATTTTCCAAAGCTCACCTTGGCTCCCCATTGCGCAAATATTGGTTTCTAAATACCATTCTCCAAATGACAGAAGCAGGGATCCTTGGAGGAATGGCTAATTCTAGGGCTGGGGCTGGGGGAACAGGGGATGAGCCTGGAGCATCTTGCAGTACCAGAAAGCAAGGAAGGGCTCAAAAATTCAAAAGGATGGAGGCCAATCAAAGGGACACAGGAGCCAACTTGAAAGAGCCCCCAGTAGCCAAATATGGAACAATGTGAGGACAAAATAAATAGCACAGTATTGCATTACAATCCAAAGTATAAAATAAATATACACGAGTCCATACAGATAGAAATAAATGATTGAATAAATAAATTGGAAAATGAGAAAAGTCTTCCTTATAGAATTCCAAATAATACATGTAAATACTGTCCCCTCTAGGAAGTAGAGCTTAGTTCCTCCAACTCCCTTAGAGTGTAGACTGGATATAGTGACTCACTTTCAAAGAATAGAGTAAGGAAAGAGAAATACAGTAGCTTTAGATTGGAGAAGTGGTAAATGCCACTGTCTTGGTTTTCCAGATGTCACAATGAATACCACGCTACGGGTTGGCTTAAATAACAGGAATTTATTGGTTCATGGTTTTGAGTCTTAGAAGATGTCCAGAATCAAAGTGTCAGCAAGGCGTTGCTTCTTCCCCAGTGTCTTAATAGAAAGGCATTCAAAAAAATACTAGACTAATCAGAGTGAAAACAGAATAATTCAACTTCGGGGGCATTCTACGAAATTCCTAAGCAGTACTCAAAATCGTCAAAGTTATAAAAGACTTAGAAATGGTCAGACCAGAAGAAACTGAGGAGTTTGGTTATAGTAATGCACCAATGTCAGGGTCTTAGTTTTGAGAAATATATTAAGATGATGTGAGATGATAGCATTAGATTATTAGGGGTATTCAAGAACTCTCTATACTATTTTTAAATAAAAGGGTTTTGTTTGGTTTTGTTTTTTAAAAGTCACTTTGGGATACCAAGGCAACAAAAGATAAAATGACTAGGCATAAAGTAAAATCATTGCCCTCCCCTCTACGTGGGACATGACATCCAGGGGTGAAAGTCTCCCTGGCAATGTGGGAGATGACCCCCAGGGATGAGCCTGGCCCTGGCACCATCGGATTGACAATGCCTTCCTGATACCTCTGGATTTCAGGGCTTAGCTGATAGAGAAGTCATCTGGAATCTTTTAGTTTCTGAAAAAAAAAACACACTTAGTAGCTAAAACTTTGATAAAATCTTAGACAGAGCCCACAGTATTCTTTAGGGTTTTCAGGAATACTGTTGATTGGGGCTTGTTGTACTGTGGCAGTTTGCAATACCTGGCTGAAGCTTGTATGAATAAGCTCCAGAAAGAACTCTCATCTCCATTTGAGATCTGAGCCACTTTTGATCAAGAAGGCTATCTCAATCCCATAACGCCAGGACCTGGCTTATTCTAGGAGTCATGTCCCTCATTGCCAGGGAGACTTACACCCTTGAAAGTCATACCCCACAAAGGGGAGAAGGTACCGAGTATATCTGCAGAGGTTGGCTTAGAGAGAGAGGCCACATCTGGTCACTCCTAATTTACAGAAGTAAAAAGGCCTGTAAAGTAATACTATGAAAAATTATACAACAACAAATTAGATAACTTACATGAAATGGTTCTTCAAAAAAAAAAAATTAGAGGAGGGAATACTTTCCAACTCATTCTGAGGCCAGCATTACTCTGATACCAAAGACAGAGACACTTCAAGAAAAATGCTGCCCATATATCCCATGTAAATACAGAAGCAAAAACCTCAACAAAATACTAGCAAACTGAATTCAGTAGCACATTAAAAGTATTATACACCAAGACCAAACGGGATTTATCCTCAGAATCTAAGGTTGGTTCAATATATGAAAATTAATCAGTGTAACATACTATGTTAATAGGATGAAGGAAAAAGCCATCTAATCATATCAATTGATGCAGAGAAAAGCATCTGACAAAATCCAGCACCTTTCCATGAAAAAAACCCTCACTAAACTAGGAAGAGAAGTGAATTTCCTCAGTATGATAAAGGACATGTATGAAAACCCCACAGATAACTTCATGCTCAATGGTGAGAGCTTTTCCTCTAAGATTAGAAACAAGGCAAGGATGCTCGCTGTCACCACTTCTGTTGAACATAGTACTGGAAATTCAAGCCATACCAATTAGGCAAGAAAAGGAAATAAAAGGCGACCCAAATTATAAAGGAATAAGTAAAATTATCT
Organism: Tamandua tetradactyla; assembly: GCF_023851605.1. NCBI lineage: Eukaryota > Metazoa > Chordata > Mammalia > Pilosa > Myrmecophagidae > Tamandua > Tamandua tetradactyla. The sequence goes on from NC_135335.1 coordinate 8,033,338, forward strand.
CTGTTCAGAGATGACATACTATTATATGTTTAAAATCCTAAATAATCCATGCAGAAAAGTTAGAGCCAGTAAATGAATTCAGCAAAATTGCACGATATAAAATCAACATGTAAAAATCAGTAGTATGACTTCCGGAGAAGATGGCGGCTTAGTAAGACGCGCGGGTCTTAGTTCCTCCTCCAGAAAAGCAACTGAAGAAACAGAAACAATACGGAACAGCTCCCGGAGTCACGACAGAAACCAAAAAGACAGCGTACCCCATTCTGGGGCGGCTGAACAGGCAGGGAGAATCTGCTGCGGTGAGATACCCGAGGGGCGCACGTTTTCCCGGCCGGGGCGGCTGGCGACTGGGGTCCCCTCCACACACGTGGCTCCCCGGTCTGACTGGGAACGTTGGATAGCGGGGCCCTCCCGTCACGCTTGGCGTTTCGGGCCAGCTGGGCAATTAGGACCGGCACTCCCCCAAGCTGCGGCGGCAGGCGACCCCCCCGCCCCCACGCGCAGTTTCCCTGGCCGACTGCGAGATTCGGATTGGAGCCACGGCATCTTGTACTGGTGGGCCCCACAGACAGACGAGCACCACAAGTGCCACCTACTGGGCAGGAAAAGAAAAACAGCCCAGAGATTTCACAGAAAAACCTTTCAACCAGCCGGGTCCCACACCCAGGGAAATCTGATCAAATGCCCAGACACCAGCAAAAAATAATGGATGACGCTCGGAAAATTAAAGATATGGCCCAGTCAAAGGAACAAACCAATAGTTCAAATGAGATACAGGAGCTGAGACAACTAATGCTGAATATACGAACAGAAATGGAAAAACTCTTCAAAAACCAAATCAATAAATTGAGGGAGGACATGAAGAAGACATGGGCTGAACAAAAAGAAGAAATAGAAAGTCTGAAAAAACAAATCACAGAACTTATGGGAGTGAAGGACAAAGAAGAAAAAATGGAAAAAACAATGGATACCTACAATGGTAGATCTAAAGAGACAGAAGTTACAATTAGTGAACTGGAGGATGGAACATCTGAATCCCAAAAAGAAACAGAAACTATAGGGAAAAGAATGGAAAAACTTGAGCAGGGGATCAGGGAACTGAATGACAATATGAGGCGCACAAATATACATGTTGTGGGTGTCCCAGAAGGAGAAGAGAAGGGAAAAGGAGGAGAAAAACTAATGGAAGAAATTATCACTGAAAATTTCCCAACTCTTATGAAAGACCTAAATTTACAGATCCAAGAAGTGCAGCGCACCCCAAAGAGAATAGACCCTAATAGGCGTTCTCCAAGACACTTACTAGTTAGAATATCAGAGGTCAAAGAGAAAGAGAGGATCTTGAAAGCAGCAAGAGAAAAACAATCTGTCACATACAAGGGAAACCGAATAAGACTATGTGTAGATTTCTCAGCAGAAACCATGGAAGCTAGAAGACAGTGGGATGATATATTTAAATTACTAAAAGAGAAAAACTTCCAACCAAGACTTCTATATCCAGCAAAATTGTCCTTCAAAAATGAAGGAGAAATTAAAACATTTATAGACAAAAAGTCACTGAGAGAATTTGTGACCAAGAGACCAGCTCTGCAAGAAATACTAAAGGGAGCACTAGAGTCAGATACGAAAAGACGGAAGAGAGAGGTATGGAGTAAAGTGTAGAAAGAAGGAAAATCAGATATGATATATATAATACAAAAGCCAAAATGGTAGAGGAAAATATTATCCATACAGTAATAACACTAAAAGGTAATGGACTGAATTTCCCAATCAAAAGACATAGAATGGCAGAATGGATTACGACCCAGCAATACCACTGCTAGGTATCTACTCAAAGGACTTAAGGGCAAAGACACAGACGGACATTTGCACACCAGTGTTTATAGCAGCATTATCTACAATTGCAAAGAGATGGAAACAGCCAAAGTGTCCATCAACAGACGAGTGGCTAAACAAACTGTGGCGTATACCTACGATGGAATATTATGCAGCTTTAAGACAGACTAAACTTATGAAGCATGTAATAACATGGATGGACCTAGAGAACATTATGCTGAGTGAGTCTAGCCAAAAACTAAAGGACAAATACTGTATGGTCCCACTGATGTGAACCGACATTCGAGAATCAGCTTGGAATATATCATTGGTAAGAGTTAGAAACAGGGTAAGATAATGGGTAATTGGAGCTGAAGGGATACAGACTGTGCAACAGGACTAGATACAAAAACTCAAAAATGGACAGCACAATAATACCTAAGTGTAATGTAACTATGTTGGAACACTGAATGAAGCTGCACCTGAAATATGGTTTTTTGTTTGTTTGTTTGTTTGTTTGTATCTTCTGTTTTTGTTTTTTTCTTTTTCCTTTATATATATATATATATTTTATTAGTATTATTATTTTAATTCTCTTCTCTGTATTAACATTCTATATCTTTTTCTGCTGTTTTGCTAGTTCTTTTCCTAAATCGATGCAAATGTACTAAGAAATGATGATCATACATCTATGTGATGATACTAAGAATTACTGAGTGCATGTTTAGAATGGAATGATTTCTAAATGTTGTGTTAATTTCTTTTCTTTTTTTTGATTAATTAAAAAAAATTTTAAAAAATTGGATAAAAAAATAAAAGCACATAGTAGATTCAGGAAAAATAAATAAATAAATAAATAAATAATAGAGGAAAAAATGTTAAAATAAAGTCAGTTTGAAATACTAGTGATCAATGAAAGGGAGGGATAAGGAATATGGTATGTAAAAATTTTTTTTCTTTTTCTGTTTTTGTTTTATTTTTCTGTTGTCTTTTTATTTCTTTTTCTAAATTGATGCAAATGTTCTCAGAAATGATCATGATGATGAATATGCAACTATGTGATGATATTGTGAATTACTGATTATATATGTAGAACGGAATGAGCATATATTATGGATGTTTGTGTTTCTTTCTTGTAATTTCTTTTTAATTAATAAAAAATTATTTTTAAAAAGTTAAAAAAAAATCAGTAGTATGTCTACATACAATATCAAAAGGAAATTAGGAAAACAGTTCGATTTACAATAGCAACAAAAATAATCGAATGCTTAGGAACAAACCCACGTGCCAATAAGCACATGAAAAGATGCTCATCATCCTTAGCTTTGAGGAAATGAAAATGGCTTTTAGGAAATGAAAATGAAAATCATGCTCAGACACCACCTCATATCCACTAAGTGTTCCTTTTTTTTTTCCTCATGGGCAGACACCAAGAAGTGAACCCGGGTCTCCGGCACAGCAGGCGAGAATTCTGCCACTGAGCCACCGTGGCCCGCCTGGTGGCTACTATTTTTAAGAAACAGAAATAACAACTGCTCCTAAGATTACTTTCCAGAAACCTACAACATTCAAATGGATCCTAAGCCAGATAAGTCCTGAAACCTAGAGGGGCCAGCCTCTCCAAGAACATCAACTAGTTCCATCCCCTTATCCCACATTATTGACAGCCCCTTCCAACATAAAATAGTGAGAATGGGCATAGCCCAAATACCCTTAAAGATTGGGAGAAGCATCAAAGGAGAAGGAAGAGAAGATAGGATTTAACAAATGACTGCTGAATCCTTATATTGGTACTTTTTTTTTTGTCTCCAGTGTCATGGAGCAGATAGAAGGAAAAGCCTGAAGTTGGAAGTTGTATAAGTGTAACTATACCAAACATTGAAATCTTTTCTATAATTATTTGTTACAATGTACTTCAAAATTTATTGCCTTTTTGTATATGTGCTATATTTCATAATTTTTAAATGTTAAAAAAAAAAAAGAAACAGCAAGGAGGTGGAAACATAGGGAATCCCCACATAATGCAGGTAGAAATGTAAAATGGTGCAGCCACTGTAGAAATAGTTTCTGATCCTCAGAAAGTTAAATATAGAATGTTACCACGTGTAATAATTAAGTTCATATTCAACTTCGCTAGGTTTTGGTGTCCAGTTGCTTGGTCAAACAAACATTGGCCTGACTTGCCACGATGATATTTCATAGACTTAAATCATTAGTAAGTTGATTGCATCTGTGCCTGGCAATCACCAAAGGAGAATGTCTTCAGCAATACATTGAAGGCTTTAGAGGAGGAACTGATGACTTCAGCAATCAGAAAGAAGAATTTCTATCTCTACTTCAGCCAGCCTGCTCTCCTAGAGAATTCATAGAAAGCTTCATCAGCATTCCCAACTTGCAATCTGCCCTAATGGAATCCGGACTTGCTAATCCTAACAGTCACATGAGCCAATTCCTGTAATAAATCTCATACATATTTATGTATGTAAATATTCTAAGTTTATTATAAATATATATCCTGTTGGTTCTGTTTTCCTGGAGAACCCTGACTAATGCACCATATGACCTGTCAATCCTACTTCTAGGTATACAGCCCAAAGAATTGAAAACGGACTCAAGCAGATACTTATACACTGTGCCAGTTTGAAAGGATTATGTACCCTAGAAAAGCCATGTTTTAATCCTGATCCATTTGGTGGAGGCAGCCGTTTCTCTTAATCCCTATTCAGCACTGTAGGTTGGAAACTTGATTAGATTATCTCCAGGAAGCTGTGACACACCCTATTGTGAATATTAGCCTTTGATTAGAGGAAGATGTGACTCCACCCATCCCAGGTGGGTCTTGATTAGTTTACTGGTATCCTTTGAAAGGGGGAACATTTTGGAAGGAGCTTCAGAGCCAAGAGAGCCCACGCAACCAGAGACTTTTGAAGATGAAGAAGGAAAATGCCCCTGGGAGAGCTTCATAAAACAAGAAGCTTGGAGAGAAAGCTAGCAGATGTCGCCGTGTTCACCATGTGCTTTTCCAGCTGAGAGAGAAACCTTGAATGTCATTAGCCTTTTGAACCAAGGTATCTTACCTTGGATGCCTTAGATTAGACATTTCTATAGCCTTGCTTTAATTTGGACATTTTCTCACAGCCTTAGAACATGCAAATTGCAACTTAATACATTCCCCTTTTTAAAAGCTGTTTCATTTCTAGCGTATCGCATTCCAGCAGCTTGCAAACTAGAACATACACCAATGTTCTCTGCAGCATATTCACAACAGCCAAAAGTTGGAAACAATCCAAGTGTCCACCAACAGATGAATGGAGAAACAAAACATGGCATATACATACAATGGGAAAATATTCAGAAATAAAAAGAAATGAATTCTGATACATGCCACAACAGGGATGAATCTTGAAGATGTTACACTCAGTGAAGTAAGCCAGACACAAAAGGACAAGTATTTTATGATTCCACTTACATGAAGTATATAGAATAGCAGATTCATAGAGAGAGAAAGTAGAACCAAGGTTATCACGGGCTGGGGGAAGGAGGGAATGGTGAGTTACCACTTAATGGGTTTAGAGTTTTATTTGGGATGATGAAGAAGTTCTGGAAATGGTTGCACAATATTATGAATGTACATACTGCCACCAAATGTTACACTTAAAAATGGTTTAAAAGGTAAATGTTATGTTGCGAACATTCTACCACAATAAAAAAAAAAAGACACCCAACCACGACAAGATAATGTCAATTAAAACTGTATGAAGATACCATTTTTTGCCGACAGTTTAAGAACAAAAAGGTTGATGATATTCTATTGGCTGGAATGGGGATAACAGAAACCAATTTATGAAGTTGATAGAAAAGTGTAAACTGATAATATTCTTGTGAAGGTTGGTTTAGCAGCATATATTAGAAGTATTGTGTTCGTTTGAAATTCTTATGTACCCCAGAAGAGGCCACGTTCTTTTAATCCATTCCTGTGGGTTTATTTTAGGTGGGACCTTTTGATTAGTTATTTCAATTGAGATGTGAAAAAAATATATTACAAAAAAGAAACACAAACATTCTTAACATATGATCATTCCGTTCTACATATATAATCAGTAATTCACAGTATCATCACATAGTTGCATATTCATCATCATGATCATTTCTTAGAACATTTGCATCAATTCAGAAAAAGAAATAAAAAGACAACAGAAAAAAAAATCATACATACCATACCCCTTACCCCTCCCTTTCATTGATCACTAGCATTTCAATCTAAATTTATTTTAACATTTGTTCCCCCTATTATTTATTTTAATTTCATATGTTCTACTCGTCTGTTGACAAGGTAGATAAAAGGAGCATCAGACACACGGTTTTCACAATCACACAGTCACATTGTGAAAGCTATATCATTATTCAATCATCCTCAAGAAACATGGCTACTGGAACACAGCTCTACATTTTCAGGCAGTTCCCTCCAGCCTCTCCATTACATCTTGAATAACAAGGTGATATCTACTTAATGCATAAGAATAACCTCCAGGATAACCTCTTGACTCTGTTTGGAATCACTCAGCCATTGACACTTATTTTGTCTCATTTAGCTCTTTCCCCTTTTGGTCGAGAAATTTTCTCAATCCCTTGATGCTGAGTCTCAGCTCATCAGGAATTATTCTGAGGCTAAGCTTATCAGATAAAAATCAGGACATTTGTGAAAATATCACACCATTTTACATGTGAACACAAGAAATAGTTGCAGGGTTTAAATATACACGGCTCCCCCCCACCCCACCCCCGCCCCGTTAGGCAGCTATTACTATCTACGTAGAAGGACAGCTGCACTCTGTTGTGTTTGGAACTTTGCCAAAACGGTCACCATTTCAGAAAAATCCCATCACCGAGAGCAAGCGAGCAGTATTTGAGTGCCTGTTTTCACTGCACAGCGTGTCCTAGATTTGCCTTTGCAGCTGCTACAGTCATTGTGGTTTTACAAAGGGGGGATAGCATGTGACCCTTCATTGTACCTGGGTCAGATTATTTTATTATTAAATGCTTTCCTTTTATTTATTCCCCTGCAGTACAATTAGGATTTCACATTGACATTTTAAAAATGTTGCATATAGGTAGGTTTTATTATGTGTGGATTTCCTTCTGGGATAATTATAGAATATTCATTATTAAAGGGATGAATGGGTGTGATGGAGTTGAGAACTAGCACTTCAAGTTGAAACCACCCTCTTGACTCAGCCCTCCAAGCCTGTCACAACCAGCCCGACTATTCATCTGTCCAGATTGTGTCAGTGTACTCATGCCCCTGCCAGGTACAGGTTGTTCTCTCCCTGATGTGCCCTCTCATCCACTCCTGGGCAAATTTCCTGCTTCTCAAACTTTGGTTCTCTGTGTCCTTGACAACCTGTGCCAGGTCTGTGCTCACCTGTGGTCTCACTTCTCTACTTTCCTTAAATTACTCATTTTTCATAAATAAATTTGTTTTCGAAAAAAACCATTTACATAGAGTCAGAAATTAGAAAACAGGTTACCAGGGGAAGGGGTGGGAAGTCGGGGGGGGGGTTAACGCTTAATGGGTGCAGAGTTTCTGCTTGGGGTGATGGACAAATTTTGGTAATGGATAGTGGGGGTGGTAGCACAACACTGTGATGTAATCAACCCCAAAGAAGTATATACTTGAAAGTGGTTAAAATGAGAAATTTTATGTTGTATATATATGTTATAACAATAAATTTTTTAAAAAAGAAAGGTCATATAACTGTACAACCAAAAGACGTAACCCCAATGTAGACTATGAACTGTAGGTAATAAAATAATTATAATAACACTGGTTCATCAATTGCAACAAATATACCACACTCACGCAAAATATTAATAATAGGGAAAACTGTGTGTGTGGGTGAATGCATGGGGGGTTACAGGAACTCTGTACTTTCTACATTTTTCTGCAAATGTACAACTGCTCTAAAAATTAAAATGTATAAATATATAAAGAAACAAAAGTTTTATATCCCTATCAAAAATAGGAAACCAGTATCCTGAGCCCTAAAAAACACTATAAACACATAAGAAAAAATAAAAATAAAAATAAAATACATAAATATAAAGAGAAACAAAAGAAAATACAAATATATGCAAAAAACAAAAGGGACTAACTTCTATATAGATAAAGTTGTCAGCAGAAACCCTAAAGCCAGCTCTTCGTGAGAGAGAGAGGGAGAGGAGAGAGTGACAGGTGTGAGGTCTTCAAAATCTGTTAGTACTGAATTGAGCTTTTTCCGCTCATATATTCTGAAGGCTTGAAAGAAAATTGAAAAGAGAAGAACTTCTCTTTCAGGGTAATCTAATGCTATCCTTGTTCTCCCTAAAATCACTCTGTATAAGCATTGCAATCCATTCATTCACCAAACATTTGTTAAGCATTTGCTATGACCAGACATTGGTTTTAGATGCTGGCAATTAAACAATGAACCACACAAGCACAGTTTTGCCCTACAGACCCACAGTATGCTGGAGAAAAAACACAAGTAACCTGGCAATGACCACCTGGATGGCAATGGCGGTGAGACAGGTGTGGCAAGGGCTCCAAGCAGGCTCGCCTTTAAGGGTTCAGAGAGGCAGGGAGGGCTCCCCCAAAGTGCCACTTCTCTCCACCCGAGTCTGGCCATCAGCACCCTTTGCTGGCATGACTCATTCCTTCTCTTCCTTTGCAGACTCACCCATTCCATTCTCCACAGTGCAGCCAGAGGGAACCGTTCAAAATGCAAATCTGAGCATGCCTCCACCTGACCTGTGGAATAAAGATCAAAAGCCTTAGCATGGCAGAGAAGGCCCTGTGTGCCATGAAATTTTATTACTTGCAAATTCTCACTTCTCTGGCATCCCAGATATGCACAGTGATGGCACAGTAACCATACTCATAAATTACATGTTAGTTGGAGCAAATGAATTTCAAATGGACAATGGTTAAAAGGGTGGAAGCAACTCAAACGTCCATCAGCAGATGAATGGCTAATGAAACATGGTATATCCGAATGCAATGCAATATTACTCAGCCCTGAAAAGGAGTGAAGTTCTGATACATGTCACTGCACTACCTCAGGTGAATCTTGAAGACATGCTGAATTGAAATGTCAGACACAAAGAGGCAGGTGTTGTAAAATTCCATTTATATGAAACAGCAAGAACATGCAAACTCATAGCAACAGAAAGTAGAATACAGGTTACCAGGAGTTGGGGGGGGGGTGGATAGAGGGAATGGGGATTTAATGAAAAATGGATATAGGATTTCTGTCTAGGGTGATGGGAAAGTTCTGGTAATGGATGGGGGTGAGGCTAGCACAACAACTGAAAGTGATTAATCCCATCCTGGGTTGGATTTAATAATGCAGGAGAAAAGACTCAAAAGGACATCATTGGGACATATGGAAAAACTGGAACATAAACTGTAAGCTTTATATCAGTGCTAAACTTCTTGAACTTGATAACTGTACTTAAAGTGGTTACATAAGTGAATATCCTTATTCTTAAGAAATGTACATGAAAGTACTATGTTGTGCTGGTTTGAAAGGATGTATGTCCCCTAGAAAAGCCATGTTTCAATCTAAATCCCATTTCATGAAGGTAGAATAATCCCTATTCAATACTGTATGTTTGAAACTGTAATCAGATCATCTCCCTGGTTGATGTGATTTAATCAAGCGTGGTTGTTAAACTGGATTAGGTGACGACATGTCTCCATCCATTTGGGCGGATCTTGATAAATTTCTGGAGTCCTAAAAAAAGAGGAAACATTTTGGAGAATGAAAGTGATTCAGAGAGAACAGAGAATGCTGCAGCACCACGGAGCAGAGAGTCCACAAGCCAGTGACCTTTGGAGATGAAGAAGGAAACCCCCTCCAGGGGAGCTTCATGAAACAGGAAGCCAGGAGAGGAGAAGCTAGCAGATGACGCTGTGTTTGCCATGTGCCCTTCCAGATGAGAGAGAAACTCTGACTATGCTTGCCATGTGCCCTCCCACTTGAGAGAGAAACCCTGAACTTCGCTGGCCTTCTTGAACCAAGGTATCTTTCCCTAGATGCCTTAGATTGGACATTTCTATAGACTTGTAATTGGGACATTTTCTCGGCCTTAGAACTTGCAATTTATTTAGAAACTAGCAATTTATTAAATTCCCCTTTCTAAGAGCCATTCTATCTCTGGTATATTGCATTCCGGCAGCTAGCAGACTAGAACAGATGCGTTTAAGGAACAGGAGATATATAACTTACTCTCAAATGTTTAGGAAACAGATCCACAACCGCTGTGGCAGGCAGCGTGGTGGTTCCTCAGGAACCTAAGTATAGAATTGCCATAAGATCCGGCAATACCATTGCTAGGTATCTACTCGGAGGACATGAGGGCAAGGACACAAATGGACATCTGCACTCCAGTGTTTATAACAGCATTATTTACAATTGCCCAGAGATGGAAACAGCCCAAATGTCAACCAACAGACGAGTGGCTAAACAAGCTGTGGTATAGACATATGATGGAATATTATGCAGCTGTGAAATAAAGTTAATAAAGTATATAACAACATGGATGGACCTGAGGACGTTATGCTGAGTGAGATTAGACAGAGACAAAAGGACAAATATTGTATGGTCTCCCTGATATGAACTGACATTAGTGAATGAACTTGGAAAACTGTTGGTAACAGAGACCATCAGGAGATAGAAATAGGGTAGATATTGGGTAATTGGAGCTGAAGGGATACAGATTGTGCAACGGGACTGATTGTAAAAATTCAGAAATGGAAAGCACAATACTACTTAACTGTAATACAATTATGTTAGAACACTGAATGAAGCTGAATGTGAGAACGATAGAGGGAGGAGGGCTGGGGGTACAAATGAAATCAGAAGGAAAGACAGATGATAAAGACTGAGATGGTATAATCTAGGAATGCCTAGAGTGTACAAGGATAGTGACTAAATGTACAAACAAACAACAACAAAAAACCCAGATCAGATCAATCCATAGATAGATATAAATGCGAGACAGAGGGATGGCTAAATATTGATAAATATGGATTAAAGATACAGATAGATAGAATTATAGGCAAACGTGACAAAAATGTTAAAATTGCTGGATCTGGGTATTTGGTGGAGGGTATGTTGGAGTTCTCTGTTTAGATTTGTATTCTTTTCGCAACTGTCCTGTAGGTTTGAAACGATTTCACAATAGAAAATTTAAGGGAAAAAAAAAGTGCAACAGTGATCCTCTTTTGAAATTTTTTTACAGAAAAAAAATTACAAGTGGGAGGTGCATGCACCTTAATATGTTTGCTATGATGTGGTGTGGAACCGCCTTTATTTTTCTCATAAAAGACTCAGAGGGAGACGGAAGGGCGCGAGACCAGGCTGGGGAGGCAGCTGGCTCCTGTCGGCGGTCGCCGTTTCCTCCCGAGCCTTTGCTTAACTAACTCCTCGCGGTCGGGGCCGCGGCTCAGCTTCTCCGCCCCCCGGGAGCCCCCGCTGCACGCCTGGGCAGGGCCCGCGCCTCGGCTGTGCGCCCCAAAGACCGCGCGCTCGTCCAGGCACCCGGGGGCGGGGAAGGATCCGTCTGTCCCCCTGCGGGCTCGGCCAGCATGGGCCCCTGGCCCGCTCCTCGGTCTCCCCGGGGGGGCCCATGCCGGCGCAGCCCTCCTGGACCGCCGGCGACTGACCGCGCCCCGGTCCCCCAGGCGCTGAACGATCGGCCAGGCGTCGCCGCGTCCAAGTCGGCCAAGGGCAAGAAGCAGCCGGCGCCGGGACGGCTCCGGAGCGCCCCTCCCCCGGCCGCGGGTGGTCGGGGACAGACCGCGTCCCCTCCCCGCGACCTGCCGGGACTAACGGTCCCCGGGCCTCGCCCGGGAGGGTCCGAGTCTGCGACGCTGGATGTCTGGGGCGCCTCCGGAGTCGGGGGAGGGGGAGGGCGGGGGGGTGAGCGCAGCCCCCCTCGGTCCCCGCCCCGGGGGCGGAGCCGAGGTCCGAGCCTGCGGAGCGCGCGCCGGGCGGAGACCCGCCCGCGGCTCCCTCCCCACCCCCCGGCCGCCGCCGCCTCCCCGCGCCCGGCACCCGGAAACTGGACCCCCGCCGCCCTCTCCCCTACCCGCGCGGCCCACGCGCTCCAGCTTCCCGGGTCGTCCGGCCCTCCGGCCCGGCGCAGGCGAGGGCGCGGCTTCCCCACCCCTCTCCCTTCCTGGGAGCGCATCCCAGGGCGGCGACCATGGCGCGAGGAGCCGCCCCGCAGGACAGGTGAGTTGGGAGCAAGTAGGGTGCGCGCGGGGACCCGGGGTGCGGCGCGGTGGGCTGTGCGGACCGGTTCCCGTCTGCGCTCTGGGGCGCCGGGACCCGGCTGAACTACAACTCCCATCAGCCACCTCCCTCGGCGGCTTGCGCGGGGTGGCTGGGGGTTGTAGTGCGCTCTCCCGGGGGGTGGGGGCGGCCTGGGGGGCGGGACGCGCGGCTCCGGCTGCCGTGTCCTCGGGGTGACCTTTGGACTGATCCTCGCAGGTACCACCTGGTCGGGATCAGCTTCTTTATCCTGGGCCTGGGCACCCTCCTTCCCTGGAACTTCTTCATCACCGCCATACCGGTGAGACCCGCGGGCCGGAGCGCCGGCGCCAGGGCCACAGGCGGCCGTCCCTCCAGGCGCTTTCCCCACCGCCCCGCTTTTGACATCTCTCGGCTCGGCGAGGGACGAGAAGTGCCTCCTCACTCGGCTAGGAGAGGGAAGCTACACGTTCAGGGATGCCCAGTTTCTAGAGGAGCAAGGCCGTCGGCTCTGGGGGTCTTGTGGAACCAGCAAAGGAGCCTCCCACCCGCTTCCCCTGCTTTCCATTCATTGTTCCTGGCCAGTTGCTTTGCAAGCCCTGGGCTTTCTTTGAAAGAGCATGAATTACGTTCATTCAGTCAGCAAACGTTTAACAAGAGCTCCTGTGGACCAGGCACCCTTCCTGGCACGGGGTACACCGCAGGAAACAAAACAGAAAGGTGGCCCGGTCCTTACGAGCTTACGTTCTCTTAGGAGGAGGCAGAAACGTGAGGTTTGCGTTCTCTCTGGGCCAGGGTTATGGGCATATTCAGTGCGACAGCTTTTCAGTTGCCTCTGCAATGCCTGACTCTGTGCCAGGGCTTGGAGACCCAAAGGTGGATCAGAGCCTGGTCTGGGAGCAAGCTGGGTGCCAAGGAGCTATTAATACTGTAACAAGATAAGTGCCGTCCCAGGTTTGGAGCCAAGTCCTGTTGGTCCCTGGGGGAGGGGTGAGAAATTCCTTCTGCTTCATAGCTGCAGTGATTTGTGACTTGGGAGTAGGGTAGGCAGTGGGCGCTGGGGGGTGGGTGCAGGGAATGGTAGGGAGGCCATAGCAAAGGCACAGAGGCAGGAGAGCACTGCTCTGTTGAGAGAACTGGGACTGGGGACCTGAAGCTTAGCGGGGATGGAGCGGAGCATGGGGCACCCAAAAAAGGAGGCTGGGAGCTGATTGTTGTTCCAAAGACAGAGCTTTACCCTGTGGGCAGTAGGGAGCATTGGGGCATTTACCGAACAGGAGTAACAGGATACGTGCTGCAGAGAGAGAAAACGCAGTGGTCAGCATCTAGACCAGAGCCTGGCAGGAAGTAGATGCTCAGCTCAATACATACTCATGGCACAAATGAATCTAGAAGCTGCAGGAGTGGGGCGGCCAGCTGGCACTGGGGCGCTGAAGAGAAGTGACCCAAAGATGGAGCAAGGACCAGACTAGGGTTTCTTAGACTTTGGGCTCCATCCCACACTCAAGCTGTTCAATTCAGTGCACATCCGTGAGGTTCCACCTGTGTCCCCAGATACTGGCCACAGTGCCAGGACAAGAGTCCCCTCAGACATGAATCGAGCAATCACAAGCATAGGGCTAGGGATACAGAGAAGAAAGGCTGGGGTGGAGGGGGGATTCCCTGAGGGTGGGCTTGGGGTTACCCTGCATCCCTCTCCCATCCTGACAGTACTTCCAGGGACGGCTGGCGGAGGACAACAGCACAGCTGAGAATCTCAGCACCAACCACACAGGCACGGCCCCTGCAGATGCCTTCAATTTTAACAACTGGGTGACACTGCTGTCCCAGCTGCCCCTGCTTCTCTTCACTCTCCTCAACTCCTTCCTGTACCAGTGGTGAGAGGCCCAGCCCCCTCGGCCTCCCTCCTGGGCCCATCCCCCATCATTTTGCCCCCCCCCCCCTGCAGAGGCAGGTTTCTTCTGGGTTCAGGGGAGACCTCCCATTCTCCCTCCGTTCCCCCTGCATGTCCCCCCAGCTGCCACCACCCAGCCCCTGGCTGGACCTCGAGCCCGCCTTCCCCCTCTCTGATCTGGGCCCCACTTTAGGCTCCTTCCGCTCCCTTCCAAGCAGCATCCCTGAGACCGTGCGGATTCTGGGCAGCCTGCTGGCCATCCTGCTTCTCTTTGCCCTGACGGCAGCGCTGGTCAAGGTGGACATGAGCCCTGGGACCTTCTTCTCCATCACCATGGCTTCCATCTGGTTCATCAATTGTGAGGACCTCGGTCCCCCACCCCCAGCCACCCCAGTGCCTCAGCCCAGCCTCTTCCTTGTAAATGGAAGGGCCCCACAGAGCTAAGAAGGGAAGACAGTGTCATTATCACCCATGTCCCTGATGATGAATCTGAGTTCCAGTGGGAGGAAGTTACTTGCCCAGCTCCCATAATGACCTAAGACAGGCTCTTAGACCCCAGCCCCAGAGACCCATTTGGCTGCACCTCAGAAGAACAATGAATGGGGTGGGGAGAGGGGAGGTGGCAGCAGAGTGGCACAGTCCCCAGGAAACTCACACCACCCGACCTAGTCCCAGAGTCCCCACGGCACCCTGGCGACACCTCCTCCAGGAAGCCTCTGAGGCCTGACTCGCTGAGCCGCGGCCCCACCCCCATCCCTCCACAGCCTTCGGTGCAGTTCTGCAAGGCAGTCTCTTCGGGCAGCTGGGCACCATGCCCTCCACCTACAGCACGCTCTTCCTCAGCGGCCAGGGCCTGGCGGGGATCTCCGCTGCCCTTGCCATGCTCCTGTCCATGGCCAGTGAGTGGACTTGGGTAGCTGGAGGGCAGGGGTAGGTCCTTGGGCTTAGAGGAGGGGAGGCGGCTGCCGGGAGCGACATGTCTGGGCTCCGGGGTCGGGAGGTGGGTGCAGTGAGGGGCGAGGATTGGGCTAACTTGGCACCAGGGACAGGATTCCTGTGCTCAGCCCTGCTGTGAGGTAGCAGGTTGAGGTTGGGGATGGAGGATGGGTTTGGGATTCAGGTCGGTTTGATTTGAATCCTAGTTTTGCTGCTCAGTAGCTGGGGGCATTGGACAAGGCACTTAACCTTCCTGTGCTCCAGTTTCCCTACCCATGAGATTGCATCGCAGCTCCCTCCTTAGATTGCAAAGAACATTCCATAAGAGAAGGCTCTTGGCTCATGATAGGTACTCAACAGAAAGGACCAGAAAAGAGGGAAGAGTGTAGGACTGGTCTGGGCCTAGCAGAAGATCCCTGAGGTTTTCAGTGGAGGAAGGAGTGGAATAGCCTGGGAGGTGTATTTGAGAAATGCCTTGTGAGAAGTGGTACCAGAGTTGGAGGCCCCGGGGCGCTGGTGGGTCCAGGCCATCTCTCCTCTGCAGCTGGAATTTCTGTCGCAGGTGGCGTGGATGCCCAGACTTCTGCCCTGGGCTACTTCATCACGCCCTGTATGGGCATCCTCATGTCCATCGTGTGTTACCTGAGCCTGCCCCACCTGGTGAGCCTGTCTGGGCCCTTGCAGTTGGGGAGATAGAGCCCTGAAATCTCGGGCCCTGAGAGAGGCCAGGGGAGATGGAGGGGAACTGAGACCCTAAAGGTCTCAGCCATTGGGGAATCCCAGCCTCTAAGCCAGTGGTATGGGGAGAGATCCAAACACCTGGGCCCAAGCCAGGCCAGGCCAACGCTGTCCCTCCTTCTGCAGGAGTTTGCCCGCTACTACCTGGCCAAGAAACCATCCCAAGCCCAAGCTCATGAGCTGGAGACCAAAATTGAGCTCCTCCCGGCTGGTGAGCTCTGGGGTCCCGACTGGGGAAGAGGAAGGTAGAGCCACCTCTTCTGGGAAGCCTTTCCCTTCCGTCCCCAACCGCAGCCCCGCTCCTCATAGGCTCAAGGGAGCAGAGGCAGAAGGTCATAAAGGGAAGTCATTGGGATTAAAGTTGTCCTGCTGCCCTTTGGACCTCAGTTTCCTCCTCTGTAAAATGGGGAGGCAGTAGAGCTTCACGCATGCAAGCTCTGGATCCAGATGCATCTCGGTTTGAGTCCTGGCTTCATAACATCCAAGCTGTGTGGCCTCAGGCAAATTGCTTAACCCCTCTGAACCTTCATTCAGAGAGTCATGGCATTGAGATCTAAGGTGCTTATGAAATAGTGGCTGTGACTATATCTGGTATTTATTATTCTCTCTTCTATTGCTCTCTGGCCTGGAAGAGGATCACTTGTTTTAACTGCTGGGAATTCCCCTCCATCAGCCCTGGGTGTTGGGAAATTTGGGTCACAGGCCGTGACCCTGCCCTCCCCTCTTCCCCCAGATGAGAAGAATGGGATTCCCAACAGCCCCCAGAAGGCAGCCCTGACTCTGAATCTTGACTCTGAGAAAGAGAAGGAGCCAGAGCTGGAGCCAGAGGAGCCCCAGAAGCCAGGAAAACCTTCCATTTTAGTTGTCCTCCGAAAGGTTGGCCTTGGATACATAGCTCCCACCACCCTTCTGGGGAACAGAGAGCTGCTCCCTAGAGAATCTTAGAAGGGCACCGTGCCTAAGTTTTCCCATTGTCCACTCTGAGATCACGGGGTGCGAATGGGCCAGGGACCCTTCTGCTAGACCGGGGCTCAGGCGGGAAGGTGGGGTCTGCGTGCAGGGCCCCGGGGCCGGCTCTGTCTCACCACGGCCCTGCCTCTGGCTCCCAGATCTGGCTGATGGCACTTTGCCTTGTGTTGGTCTTCACGGTCACGCTTTCGGTGTTCCCTGCTATCACGGCGATGGTGACCAGCTCCACCAGTCCCGGGAAGTGGAGTGAGTGTTCGGGTGCAGAAGGGGGCAGAGGAGAAGGGGGAGTGAAAGGGAGCAGGAGCGAGGACTGGGGGCCGGGATGAAGGCGCCCAGCCTTCTGTCTCTCCCAGGTCGGTTCTTCAACCCCATCTGCTGCTTCCTTCTCTTCAACATCATGGATTGTCTGGGACGGAGCCTGACCTCTTACTTTCTGTGGGTGAGCACACCTGCCCTGGGCTGATGGGCGGGTTCCAGAGAGCAGGTAGGGATCTGATGGCACAGAAGAGCATAGAAGGGTAATTTTCCAACAGTCCAAGTGGTCTTGGAATAGGACACTGGCTGCAAGATGTGTGCAAACCGGGGCTTAGACTGTAAGCACCCTGAAAGCAGAAGCCATGTCCACTTGACTTTTGCCTCCCCAGTGTCCAGCCCTCAGCCCTCAGAGGTTCCTGCACCACGTGAGGGATTAGGCAAAATTCCTAGCGTTTGCATTGCTTTTTTTTTGCACGGGCAGGCACCGGGAATTGAACCTGGGTCTCCAGTATGGCAGGCAGGAACTCTGCCCCGCATTGCTTTTATTTAACCAAGGTGGTATTTCTTTAAATGAAATCTTCTAAGCAGCCACAATAAGTAAAGCAGACCAAAGAGACGCTTCTCTGGTCCCAGCCGGAATGGGGCCTCGATCCCCTCCTTCCAGTGCCACACAGCGACCCCATCTGCCCCCAGAAGAGTCTTTGGAACCCCCAGGGGTGCTCTGAGGAGCGGAGTTTGAAAACCGCAGATGCAGCCCAAGGCGTCTTCCGGTTCTGCCACGCAGAGACACAGACTAGAGACCAGGAGGGGCACCGAGCAGCCCCAGGCCCATCCCTGATGGCTGGGTGGCCTGGCCCCCAGCCCCTTGTTCTCTAGAAGCCCCAGCGCTGGGTCCTCAGTGGCTCACGTGGGTCAGAGCGGGTCCAAGTGATCTAGGGCTCTATTCTGTGGGTGTCCCAAGGGTCTCCCCCTCCCCCAGAGCAGAGACCCGGCTCCCAGGGGACCCCACCCCCTGCCCCGCTCACTCCAACCTCTGCCGCAGCCGGACGAGGACAGCCGGCTGCTGCCACTGCTGGTGTGCCTGCGTTTCCTGTTTGTCCCGCTGTTCATGCTGTGCCACGTGCCCAGGAGATCGCGGCTGCCCATCCTCTTCCCCCAGGACGCCTACTTCATCACCTTCATGCTTCTCTTTGCTGTGTCCAACGGCTACCTGGTGTCCCTCACCATGTGCCTGGCGCCCAGGTCTGGGCGGGGAGGGTTGGCTTGGGGCTAGGAGGTGCGGGTGTGGGGTGGGCTGGCTCCTGCCCGCCAGGCCAGCTCCCGGCTGCCTCGGACCCCGCCGGCGCCACCCGGTCGGGTCAGGTCAGGCCTTAACTGCTGGGCACATCCCGGGCCAGCAGCTGAGAGTCCAGGCACTGGTTCTGAGGCCTTGATCCACCTGGGGCAGGTCGGTGCCTCTCTGGGCCTCAGTTTCCCCATCTGTAAATAAATGGGCTCGTCCTGTCATCCCTTAGGGCCCATCTAGTTCTGTGCCTCTCAACCCAAAGGGAACTAAGGTTTCGGTCAAAAAACGGGGTTCATGGGAGAATGGAACTGAGAACCCAGAAAGGGTAAAAGTGGCAGGGAGGACCAAGCTGTGGACATTTTGCCAAAAGGGAGGACGATGGGATCCATAACCTGATAACGTTAGACCCCAAAGGCCCCAAGGAGTTGTCCTGATCCGGTGGCCTCATTTTGTGGCCCGGGGCACTGAAGCCCAGAGAGAAGCAGGACCTGTTGGTGGTGGTCCAGGAAGTTGGGTCAGAGGCTGGACTAGAACTTGGGGTGGGTGTCCTGTCGCGAGGAGGGGCAGGGGGCGGCGGGCCGGGGCTGGGCCAAACGCGGCGGCTCCTGACAGCGCCTCTTCCCGTGTGTTTAGGCAGGTGCTGCCGCATGAGAAGGAGGTGGCCGGTGCCCTTATGACCTTCTTCCTGGCCCTGGGACTCTCCTGCGGGGCTTCCCTCTCCTTCCTCTTCAAGGCTCTGCTCTGAACAGCCCCTCCGGGGTTCTCCCTGCAGCTGCGATCCAGCCAGGAGGAGTGGCCGGCGGGGCTCAGGCCTCTGCGGAGCTGGGGTCCCTCGGCTGGGGGATGCCAGGAGGCAGCGACCACGCGAGTTGTCGAGAGGAAGAGTTGGTTCACCATGGGTCATGCTCAGCCTCCCTCAGAAACAGAGCTGGCACGGCAGCGGGACGGACTTTATTTGGACGAGCAGAAAAGCTCATTGGCTGGAAGGCAGCCAGGGAAGAGAGGGCCCTGGCCGGTGCCTTTGCCTCCCCAGCAGGATGGCATCTGTTATAATCATAAGAAATACGCTTGCTGGTCATTGTGGACCTTGCAGAGGGCTTGGCTGCTGGGGTCCCAGCCACAGGTTCACCCCCAGCCCCCTGCCCGCCTCAGGGGCTCTGCAGTTGAGTCTCTGACCTCGGGAAGAGGGTACCAGGGGCAGTAAGGGAACGAGGAACAAGGCACTGGGGATCCGAGGCTGAGGCTGCTCAAAGGATCCCCCTCTCGGCCTCCAATAGTGTTTTCATTGCCAACACTCCACCGCATCCCCTCCCCAAAGCCCCCATTGGGTGGGTCTGGGTCCCAGTACCCCAGTTAGCCTGCATGTGTGCACTTCACTTTACAGTTTACAAAGCTCTACCACACGCCCTCTCTCACGTGAGCCTCACTGGGACCCTTGGAAGGAGCCGGGCAGGTCTTATGCTCCCTCACTGTGTAGGTGAGGAAAGGGAGACCGGGGCAGGGGGGAGGGCAAGTCACCAGTGATGCAGCCAGGACCCAGTTCCCCTCCCCCCTCACTGTTGGTGCTGTTCCTCCTGCCCACTGCCTGCTTCTCAGGGTGCAGGGCAGGAGCCCTAAGCATTTACTCCCCCTTTTTGGTTCCTCTGACCCCGCTCTGGGGTCCAATAACAAGCCCGTTCATTTGTATGATACGTTTGCCGAGTCTTTATTTCCAAAGTGCTTTGACCTCTGTGGGCCTCCCTGAGCTGGGAGGGCTGGGCACGATTGATCCCGTTTGACAGGTGGGATGACACGGGCCCGAGAAGGGCAGGGTCTGATGGGCAGCCCTGTCCAGGCCCCCTGGGCCACACCGTGGCTGGGGCGTACTGACCCGCAGGGAGCCCCATGCTCCTGGGAAGACATCTGGCTGAAGGGACAAACGCCGCTGTCCGGCCTCCATCTGCCCCTGGACTCTCGTGGCCTCCTCTGCCTCTCTGGGGTGGCTCCTCGGAAATCTAGGCTTGGAGACGGAAGCAGCCTGAGCAGGGCTGTGACATCTTGGCCAATTCTGCCTCCCCACATACTTGTTCCATCCTGCCCAGCACAGAGAAGAGCAGGGGTCATCTAGCTTTATAGGCACCGGCCCTCCTACCTCCTGTCTCCTTGCTGCCCATCTCCTTTCCTTCCTGCTGGGAACAAGGCAGCTGCTAAGAAGCCGAAGGTGATTTTGCTACCGGGATGATTAAGTTCACAGGTCAGCTTGGCTGGGTTATGGTGCCCAGTTGTTTGGTCAAGTAAACACAGGCCTGATGGTTACTATAAAGGCCTTTGGTGAATTGACGTCATCAGGCAGTTGATTTGCATCAGTGGTTGATTGCATCTACAGTCAACAAAGGAGGCTGCCTTCAGCAATGAGAGGGATCTTATGCAATCAGGAGAACTGGTGATTTCAGCAGTCAGAAAGAATTTCTATCTCTACTTCAGGCAGACAGCTTCTGGGGAGCTCAACATTGCCATCGGGTGTTTTTTTGGAGAGCCCTAATACAGATAACAAAGAAGAAGCTGACTCAAGATATGACTGATAACTGAGATAAGCCACAGGGCAGACCCTAAGCGGGGATTCATTCCTTTGGCCACCATTTGTAAGACACCTGCCCTGGCTGGGTCTTGAGACCCTGAAGCAAAGAATATGTGACCCCTGCTCCCAAGGTCAGGAGCAGCAGAACGTAAATTGTGACGTGGCTTGATGAGGGCTCCACAGAGGGTGTGAAAGGCCTCCAAAAGAAGGAGTCACTGGTCCCAGCTGAGAAGAAGCCCAGGAAGGCACTCTGGAGGAGGTGTTTCCCTAGCTGGGCCTTGAGGGATATGTATGAGCTTGCTGGTCTGATCTTGGGAGTGGCATCCCAGGCAGAGGTACCAGAGAGTGTAGAAGGCATGAACATGGACTTTTCAGGGGACAGTGGGGACTTCTGCCGTGGGCAGCCTCTGGGGCTTAGGGAGTGGAGGTGGTGGAGAGTGGGAGGCTGGAGAAGAGGTTTGGAACAGAGGATGGAGGGCTTTTACCCCACTCTCAGTACCAAAGCTATATTAATCTGTAAATATGAGATTTCTATAAGAATGGTCTTGCACAACTGTAGGGATGGACAAATCCAAATTCCACAGGGTAGGCTGCAAGCTGAGACTCCAATAAAGGTTTTCAATGAATTCCCCGGAGAAGCTGGCTGGCTGAAGTAGAGATGGAAAGGAGGTGATGCACTCTAACAGAGGCTTAGACAGAGGAAGAGGGATGCAGGAGATAGGAGAATGGCAGCCTACAGGGGCCTTTTTTTTTTTAATAATTAAAAAAAATTTTTTAAACATAACACAAACATGAACATTCTTACCATATGATCATTCCATTCTTGGTATATAATCAATAACTCACAATATCATCACATAGTTGTATATTCATCACCATGATCATTTCTTAGAACATTTGCATCAATTCAGAAAAAGAAAAAGGAAAAAAACTTATACATACCATACTCTCTGCCCCTCCCTCTCACTGACTACTAGGATTTCCATCTACCCAATTTATTTTAGCCTTTGTTTCCCCCATTTTCTTCTATACCCCTTACCACTCCTTTCATTGATCACTAGCATTTCAATCTACTAAATTTAACATTTGTTCCCCCCATTATTTATTTATCTTTAATCCGTGTTTTACTCATCTGTCCATACCATAGATAAAAGGAGCATCAGACACAAGGTTTTCACAATCACACAGTCACGTTGTGAAAGCTGTATCATTATCCAATCATCTTCAAGAAACATGGCTACGGGAACACAGCTCTACATTTTCAGGCACTTCCCTCCAGCCTCCCCAATATACCTTAACTAAAAAGGTGATATCTGTATAATGCTTAAGAATAACCTCCAGGATAACCTCTCAACTCTGTTTGAAATCTCTCAGCCATTGACACTTTACTTGGTCTCATTTCTCTCTTTCCCCTTTCAGTTGAGGTTTTCTCAATCCCTTGATGCTGAGTCTCAGCTCATTCTAGGATTTCTGTCCCATGTTGCCAGGAAGGTTTACACCCCTGGGAGTCATGTCCCACGTAGAGAAGGGGAGGGTGGTGAGTTTGCTTGTGGAGTAGGCTGAGAGAGAGAGGCCACATCTGAGCAACAAAAGAGGTTCTCTTAGGGGTGACTCTTAGGCCTAATTTTAAGTAGGCTTAGCCTATCCTTTGTGGGGATGTTTCATATGAACAAATCCCAAGATTGAGGGCTTGGCCTCTTGCTTTGTTTGTCCACACTGCTTGTGAGAATATCAGGAATTCTCCACATGGGGAAGTTGAATTTTCCCCCTTTCTTGCCATTCCCCCAAGGGGACTTTGCAAATACTTTTTTATTCACTATTCAAATCACTCTGGAATTTATGGGGGCATCACTCTCGACAAACCTACAAAATCTCATGCCCTAGTCAAGATTCCAGTTCAATTAAACTGTCCACATATATTAGGAAATTCACTAGTCAAAATACAAATTTTGTACCAAATAAACATTTTTTTGCTTTTGTCTCACACATAAGTTAAAGTTTTAAAATATGAATTACCAACTATTTTTAGCACCCCGCAATATTGATTTTCCTTTGTTCTTCCTCATGCAAAAACATTTTTTAAATTGTACATTTAGTCACTGTCATGGTCAGGGACATGTGTCAACTTGGCCAAGTTGTGGTACCTGTTTATCTGGTTGGACAAGTGCTGGCCTGTCTGTTGCAATGAGGGCATTTTATAGAATTAGATCATGATCATGTCAGCTGCATCCACAGCTGATTCCATTTGTAATCAGCCAAAGGGGAGTGTCTTCTGCAATGAGTGATGCTTAATCTAATCACGGGAAGCCTTTTAAGGAGGACTCAGAGGAGACAGGTTCCATTCCTGCTTCGGCTGGCGAGCCTCTCCTGTGGAGTCTGTCCACACCCTCCATCGGAATCGTTGGCTTCACAGCCTGCCCTGTGGATTTTGGACTCTGCATTCCTGCGGTCACATGTGACACTTCTATAAATTTTATATTTGCAAGTGTTCCCTGTTGATTCTGTTTCTCTAGAGAACCTTAACTAATACAGTCATTATCCTTGTACACGCTAGGCATTCCTAGATTATACCATCTCAGTCTTTATCGTCTGTCTTTCCTTCTGGTTTCATTCTACAGGGGCCATATAAGTTAGCACCTAAGAGAGTGTGTGCTGAGGCCCGAGTCCTAGGTTCAAACCCTCCCTTACAAGCTGTGCAGGTCATCTAAGTTCTCTGTGCTGCTTCCTCACCTGGAAACAGGGATAGCAACTGTGCCTGCCTTGCGGGAAGAATGCTGCTCTCACTAAATGAGGCAGATGGGAGGGGGGCATCTGGAATTGGGAGTTGAGGTGCCTCAGGAGGGATCTGGGTGAAATACCCAATGTGCCTAAGTCTGGGGTCTTGGAAAGAGATCAGGCCTAGAGTCCAGACTTGGATGTTCCTGGGTATCGGGGGTTGAATTATGTACCCCAGAAAAAAACATGTTCTTAATCCATTCCTGTGGGCATGAACCCAAACCCATTGTAAAGAGGATCCTATGATAAGGTTAACTTTAGTTACAGTGTGGCCAACTGAGTCAGGATGGGTCTTAAACCTATCACTGGAGAGCTGATAGAGAAGGCCACAGAGGGAAGCCATGGGGAGAGCAGGAAATTGGAAATCAGTGGAAGTCAATGGAGGAAAAAGGAGAAGACATCAGCATATGATAGAAAAGCCAAGGCCAAGGACTGCCAACGGCTAGCCCAGTGTGCTGGTTTGAATCTGTGGGGGACCCCAGAAAAGCCATGCCCTTTGATCCTCATTCAGTATTGCTGGGTGGGAGCATTTTGATTGTTTCCATGAAGATGTGACCCACTCAATTGTGGGTGGTAACTTTTGATTAGATGATTTCCATGGAGGTGTGTCTCCACCCACTGAAGGTGGAGTTGCTTACTGGAATCCTTTAAAAGAGGAAACATTTTGGAGAGAGTCCCTTTTTTTGGTAGAGCCACGTGAAAGCCAGCAGACGCCGCCATGTTCTCCATGTGCCCTTCCAGCTGAGAGAGAAACGTTGAACGTCGTCGGCCTTCTTGAACCAAGGTATCTTTCTCCGGATGCCTTAAATTGGACATTTCTATAGACTTGTTTTAATTGAGACATTTTCTTGGCCTTAGAACTGTAAACAAGCAACTTACTAAGTTCCCCTTTTAAAGAGTCATTCCGTTCCTGGTATATTGCATTCCAGCAGCTAGCAAACTAGAACACCCAGAATGCCAGTCTTTGGGAAGAGAGCATTGCTTTGCTGACATCTCAATTCTGGATTTCTAGCCTCAAAATCATGCGCCAATGTATTTTTGTTGTTTAAGCCACCCCATTGCACGGTATTTGTTTTAGCAGCTGGGAAACTCAAACACTGGGGAAAGTGGTAACTGAGGTCGTGGGAGGATTTTGCACAGACCACTAGACCCAGCTGCACCCTTTGGCTGGGACAGGTGGGGAAAATCCCCCAAGAACAGGATGAGGGGGGCCCAACACTTGCTGGGTCCCTTCTCCTTCTCCATCTACAAAGACTGTTGTCAGTTGCACCCCAAAAGCTCTCTAGACCTATCAGCCCCATCTGGGGCCAAGAAGGCATACACCCCCACAGGGCAGGGTGCTGGTGCACCCATCTTCTAGAGCAAGGTCAGGGCTGGGCTAAGCAGTGGATGATATTGTGCAGAGAGAGGACACATCCCTCAGATGTCCTTATGATGGGACTCCTTCCCAGCCCAAATTTCCCATCAGATGAGGAGGCACCTGGCTTTTGATGTTGGAAACACACACTGGAGCTCTTGGGTTGCACCTGCCTGTCCCTCCGCTGACACTATCTCCAGCCACTGACACCTCTCCAGTTTTCACGCCACTCTGCCAGCAGACCCTGATTTCTACTGAAGCAGCCAGTTTCCATTAGCAAACACTTGGAGATGGAAGCCCAGTCGTGACCCTCAAGTTGGTGACCCTCCTATGGGTAGGAGGCTGTTAGCACTGGCTAGAATTCTCCTGCATGCAGAGCATGTGACATGTGTCATCCCCTGCTTCCCCCACACCCACCTCACCGCAGCCCTGGGCATGCTAGATGTTGTCAATGTCCCACCAATTTGGGGGGGGCCCAGTGGCCCCCCAGCCTCAGCCCCACAATGGTCACACTGCCTTGGCTGGGAGTGACACCTCTGTCTGGCCACAGCTGGTTGGACCAGGGCTGGGTGCTGAGCCAGGGCAGCCTTGAGGTGGCCTAGCCCAGCTTCCCTGGTGAGAAGAGCCAAGCTGGGAGGAGGCTGCCCAAACCTGGGGCGTGAGGTGGGGGTAGGGGCATTCAAATTGCTATTTGAAACACTGAGCAGGTCAAAGAAAGCCCAGGCGGGCACTGCTATGGATGGAATATTATGGAAATGTTGAAGTCCTAACCCTTTAGTCCCACAGATGTGACCTTATTTGGAAATGGGGTCCTTGAAGATGTGAGTCATTCAGATGGGGCTAAACTGGGTTAGGGTGGTGTACTGGAAGCGGGGCACAGGCAGACACTGGGGAGAAGGCCATATGAGGACAGGGGCAGAGGCAGAGAGGATGCTGCCACAAGCCAAGGAACACCAAGGACGATCACCAACACCAGAAGCTGGAATGCAAAAGGAGGGATTCCCCCCTACAGGTTTCTGAAAGAGTGTGATCCTGTAATGCTTCCATTTCACATTTCTAGTCTCCAGAACTGTGACAAAAAAAAATTTCTTTTTTTTTTACGAGAATCATCATAACTTGATTTTATTTAATAAGAAAGTTTTTTTTTAACTCAAATGGGTGTACAAAGTTGGTAAATATCAGACATAAATGCTATCTTAACTGTTCTTAAAAAACAACACTTAAACACAACCACATGAATTTCACGTGTTCTCTCCCTAAAGGGTTTGCCACTTTGAGGCCCTTCATTGATGAAGGTGAAGACTGGCTTGCATAATGCACGTCAGCCTCTGTACATCCTAAACGTCACCTGCCCTTGCTTAGGGCTCCAGCAGGGCCTCTTTTTTTTTTTTTTTTTCATTATTTTTTTTTTATTAATTAAAAAAAGAATTAACAAAACAATTAGAAATCATTCCAATCTACATGTACAATCAGTAATTCTTAATAACATCACAGTTGCATATTCATCATTTCTTAGTACATTTGCATCGATTTAGAAAAAGAAATAAAAAGACAACAGAATAAGAATTAAAACAATAATAGAAAGAAAAAAAACAAAAAAAACAAAAACAAAAAACCTATACCTCACATGCAGCTTCATTCAGTGTTTTAACATAATTGCATTACAATTGGGTAGTATTGTGCTGTCCATTTCTGAGTTTTTATATCCAGTCCCGTTGTACAGTCTGTATCCCTTCAGCTCCAATTATCCCTTCTCTTTTTTTTTTTTTTTTTAATTAACGGAAAAAAAGAAATTAACCCAACATTTAGAGATCATACCATTCTACATATGCAATCATTAATTCTTAACATCATCACATAGATGCATGATCCTCATTTCTTAGTACATTTGCATTGGTTTAGAAGAACTAGCAACATAACCGAAAAAGATATAGAATGTTAATATAGAGAAAAAAATAAAAGTAATAATAGTAAAATCAAAACAAAACAAAACAAAAACCTATAGCTCAGATGCAGCTTCATTCAGTGTTTTAACATGATTACTTCACAATTAGGTATTATTGTGCTGTCCATTTTTTTTTTTTTTAAATGGTTAATTTCATGTTATGTGAATTTTTTTTTTATTTTTTTATTCTTTTATTAATTAAAAAAACAATTAACAAAACAATTAGAAATCATTCCAATCTACATGTACAATCAGTAATTCTTAATAACATCACATAGTTGCATATTCATCATTTCTTAGTACATTTGCATCGATTTAGAAAAAGAAATAAAAAGACAACAGAATAAGAATTAAAACAATAATAGAAAGAAAAAAAAACAAAAAAAAACAAAAACAAAAAACCTATACCTCACATGCAGCTTCATTCAGTGTTTTAACATAATTGCATTACAATTGGGTAGTATTGTGCTGTCCATTTCTGAGTTTTTATATCCAGTCCCGTTGTACAGTCTGTATCCCTTCATCTCCAATTATCCCTTCTCTTTTTTTTTTTTTTTTAATTAACGGAAAAAAAGAAATTAACCCAACATTTAGAGATCATACCATTCTACACATGCAATCATTAATTCTTAACATCATCACATAGATGCATGATCATCATTTCTTAGTACATTTGCATTGGTTTAGAAGAACTAGCAACATAACTGAAAAAGATATAGAATGTTAATATAGAGAAAAAAATAAAAGTAATAATAGTAAAATCAAAACAAAACAAAACAAAACAAAAACCTATAGCTCAGATGCAGCTTCATTCAGTGTTTTAACATGATTACTTTACAATTAGGTATTATTGTGCTGTCCATTTTTGAGTTTTTGTATCTAGTCCTGTTGCACAGTCTGTATTCCTTCAGCTTCAATTACCCATTGTCTTACCCTGTTTCTAACTCCTGCTGAACTCTGTTACCAATGACATATTTCAAGTTTATTCTCGAATGTCCGTTCACATCAGTGGGACCATACAGTATTTGTCCTTTAGTTTTTGGCTGGATTCACTCAGCATAATATTCTCTAGGTCCATCCATGTTATTACATGGTTCATAAGTTTATCTTGTCTTAAAGCTGCATAATATTCCATCGTATGTATATACCACAGTTTGTTTAGCCACTCTTCTGTTGATGGAGATTTTGGCTGTTTCCATCTCTTTGCAATTGTAAATAATGCTGCTATAAACATTGGTGTGCAAATGTCCGTTTGTGTCTTTGCCCTTAAGTCCTTTGAGTAGATACCTAGCAATGGTATTGCTGGGTCGTATGGCAATTGTATATTCAGCTTTTTGAGGAACCGCCAAACTGCCTTCCACAGTGGTTGCACCCTTTGACATTCCCACCAACAGTGGATAAGTGTGCCTCTTTCTCCGCATCCTCTCCAGCACTTGTCATTTTTTCTGTTTTGTTGATAATGGCCATTCTGGTGGGTGTGAGATGATATCTCATTGTGGTTTTGATTTGCATTTCTCTAATGGCCAGGGACATTGAGCATCTCTTCATGTGCCTCTTGGCCATCCGTATTTCCTCTTCTGAGAGGTGTCTGTTCAAGTCTTTTTCCCATTTTGTAATTGGGTTGGCTGTCTTTTTGTTGTTGAGATGAACAATCTCTTTATAAATTCTGGATACTAGACCTTTATCTGATATATCATTTCCAAATATTGTCTCCCATTGTGAAGGCTGTCTTTCTACTTTCTTGATGAAGTTCTTTGATGCACAAAAGTGTTTAATTTTGAGGAGTTCCCATTTATTTATTTCCTTCTTCAGTGCTCTTGCTTTAGGTTTAAGGTCCATAAAACCGCCTCCAGTTGTAAGATCCATAAGATATCTCCCAACATTTTCCTCTAACTGTTTTATGGTCTTAGACCTAATGTTTAGATCTTTGATCCATTTTGAGTTAACTTTTGTATGGGGTGTGAGAGATGGGTCTTCTTTCATTCTTTTGCATATGGATATCCAGTTCTCTAGGCACCATTTATTGAAGAGACTGCTCTGTCCCAGGTGAGTTGGCTTGACTGCCTTATCAAAGATCAAATGTCCATAGATGAGAGGGTCTATATCTGAGCACTCTATTCGATTCCATTGGTCGATATATCTATCTTTATGCCAATACCATGCTGTTTTGACCACTGTGGCTTCATAATATGCCTTAAAGTCAGGCAGCGCGAGACCTCCAGCTTCGTTTTTTTTCCTCAAGATGTTTTTAGCAATTCGGGGCACCCTGCCCTTCCAGATAAATTTGCTTATTGGTTTTTCTATTTCTGAAAAATAAGTTGTTGGGATTTTGATTGGTATTGCATTGAATCTGTAAATCAATTTAGGTAGGATTGACATCTTAACTATATTTAGTCTTCCAATCCATGAACACGGTATGCCCTTCCATCTATTTAGGTCTTCTGTGATTTCTTTTAGCAGTTTTTTGTAGTTTTCTTTATATAGGTTTTTTGTCTCTTTAGTTAAATTTATTCCTAGGTATTTTATTCTTTTAGTTGCAATTGTAAATGGGATTCGTTTCTTGATTTCCCCCTCAGCTTGTTCATTACTAGTGTATAGAAATGCTACAGATTTTTGAATGTTGATCTTGTAACCTGCTACTTTGCTGTACTCATTTATTAGCTCTAGTAGTTTTGTTGTGGATTTTTCCGGGTTTTCGACGTATAGTATCATATCGTCTGCAAACAGTGATAGTTTTACTTCTTCCTTTCCAATTTTGATGCCTTGTATTTCTTTTTCTTGTCTAATTGCTCTGGCTAGAACCTCCAACACAATGTTGAATAATAGTGGTGATAGTGGACATCCTTGTCTTGTTCCTGATCTTAGGGGGAAAGTTTTCAATTTTTCCCCATTGAGGATGATATTAGCTGTGGGTTTTTCATATATTCCCTCTATCATTTTAAGGAAGTTCCCTTGTATTCCTACCTTTTGAAGTGTTTTCAACAGGAAAGGATGTTGAATCTTGTCGAATGCCTTCTCTGCATCAATTGAGATGATCATGTGATTTTTCTGCTTTGATTTGTTGATATGGTGTATTACATTAATTGATTTTCTTATGTTGAACCATCCTTGCATACCTGGGATGAATCCTACTTGGTCATGATGTATAATTCTTTTAATGTGTTGTTGGATACGATTTGCTAGAATTTTATTGAGGATTTTTGCATCTGTATTCATTAGAGAGATTGGTCTGTAGCTTTCTTTTTTTGTAATATCTTTGCCTGGTTTTGGTATGAGGGTGATGTTGGCTTCATAGAATGAATTAGGTAGTTTTCCCTCCACTTCGATTATTTTGAAGAGTTTGAAGAGAATTGGTACTAATTCTTTCTGGAACGTTTGGTAGAATTCACATGTGAAGCCATCTGGTCCTGGACTTTTCTTTTTAGGAAGCTTTTGAATGACTAATTCAATTTCTTTACTTGTGATTGGTTTGTTGAGGTCATCTATGTCTTCTTGAGTCAAAGTTGGTTGTTCATGTCTTTCCAGGAACCCGTCCATTTCCTCTAAATTGTTGTATTTATTAGCGTAAAGTTGTTCATAGTATCCTGTTATTACCTCCTTTATTTCTGTGAGGTCAGTAGTTATGTCTCCTCTTCCATTTCTGATCTTATTTATTTGCATCCTCTCTCTTCTTCTTTTTGTCAATCTTGCTAAGGGCCCATCAATCTTATTGATTTTCTCATAGAACCAACTTCTGGTCTTATTGATTTTCTCTACTGTTTTCATATTTTCAATTTCATTTATTTCTGCTCTGATCTTTGTTATTTCTTTCCTTTTGCTTGCTTTGGGATTAGTTTGCTGTTCTTTCTCCAGTTCTTCCAATTGAACAATTAATTCCTGCATTTTTGCCTTTTCTTCTTTTCTGATATAGGCATTTAGGGCAATAAATTTCCCTCTTAGCACTGCCTTTGCTGCATCCCATAAGTTTTGATATGTTGTGTTTTCATTTTCATTTGCCTCGAGGTATTTACTAATTTCTCTTGCAATTTCTTCCTTGACCCACTCGTTGTTTAAGAGTGTGTTGTTGAGCCTCCAGGTATTTGTGAATTTTCTGGCATTCTGCCTATTGTTGATTTCCAACTTCATTCCTTTATGATCCGAGAAAGTGTTGTGTATGATTTCAATCTTTTTAAATTTGTTAAGACTTGCTTTGTGACCCAGCATATGGTCTATCTTTGAGAATGATCCATGAGCACTTGAGAAAAAGGTGTATCCTGCTGTTGTGGGATGTAATGTCCTATAAATGTCTGTTAAGTCTAGCTCATTTATAGTAATATTCAGATTCTCTATTTCTTTATTGATCCTCTGTCTAGATGTTCTGTCCATTGATGAGAGTGGGGAATTGAAGTCTCCAACTATTATGGTATTTGTGTCTATTTCCCTTTTCAGTGTTTGCAGTGTATTCCTCACGTATTTTGGGGCATTCTGGTTCGGTGCATAAATATTTATGATTGTTATGTCTTCTTGTTTAATTGTTCCTTTTATTAGTATATAGTGTCCTTCTTTGTCTCTTTTAACTGTTTTACATTTGAAGTCTAACTTGTTGGATATTAGTATAGCCACTCCTGCTATTTTCTGGTTGTTATTTGCATGAAATATCTTTTCCCAACCTTTCACTTTCAACCTATGTTTATCTTTGGGTCTAAGATGTGTTTCCTGTAGACAGCATATAGAAGGATCCTGTTTTTTAATCCATTCTGCCAATCTATGTCTTTTGATTGGGGAATTCAGTCCATTAACATTTAGTGTTATTACTGTTTGGATAATATTTTCCTCTGCCATTTTGCCTTTTATATTATATATATATCATATCTGACTTTCCTTCTTTCTACACTCTTCTCCATACCTCTCTCTTCTGTCTTTTTGGTTCTGACTCTAGTGCTCCCTTTAGTATTTCTTGCAGAGCTGGTCTCTTGGTCACAAATTCTCTCAGTGACTTTTTGTCTGAGAATGTTTTAATTTCTCCCTCATTTTTGAAGGACAATTTTGCTGGATATAGGAGTCTTGGTTGGCAGTTTTTCTCTTTTAGTAATTTAAATATATCATCCCACTGTCTTCTAGCCTCCATGGTTTCTGCTGAGAAATCTACACATAGTCTTATTGGGTTTCCCTTGTATGTGATGGATTGTTTTTCTCTTGCTGCTTTCAAGATCCTCTCTTTCTCTTTGACCTCTGACATTCTAACTAGTAAGTGTCTTGGAGAACGCCTATTTGGGTCTAATCTCTTTGGGGTGCGCTGCACTTCTTGGATCTGTAATTTTAGGTCTTTCATAAGAGTTGGGAAATTTTCAGTGAAAATTTCTTCCATTAGTTTTTCTCCTCCTTTTCCCTTCTCTTCTCCTTCTGGGACACCCACAACACGTATATTTGTGCGGTTCATATTGTCCTTGAGTTCCCTGATACCCTGTTCAAATTTTTCCATTCTTTTCCCGATAGTTTCTGTTTCTTTTTGGAATTCAGATGTTCCATCCTCCAAATCACTAATTCTATCTTCTGTCTCTTTGAATCTATCATTGTAGGTATCCATTGTTTTTTCTATCTTTTCTACTTTGTCCTTCACTTCCATAAGTTCTGTGATTTGCTTTTTCAGTTTTTCTATTTCTTCTTTATGTTCAGCCCATGTCTTCTTCATGTCCTCCCTCAATTTATCGATTTCTTTTTTGAAGAGGTTTTCCATTTCTGTTCGTATATTTAGCATTAGTTGTCTCAGCTCCTGTATCTCATTTGAACTATTGGTTTGTTCCTTTGACTGGGCCATATTTTCAATTATTTGAGCGTGATCCGTTATCTTCTGTTGGCGTCTGCGCATTTAGACAGATTTCCCTGGGTATTGGATCCAAAAGTTTGGAAGATTTTTCTGTGAAATCTCTGGGTTCTGTTTTTCTTATCCTGCCCAGTAGGTGGCGCTCGTGGCACACATTTGTCTGCGGGTCCCACCAGGAAAAGGTGCTGTGGGACCTTAAACTTTGGAAAACTCTCGCCGTCCTGGGGGTTCGCTAGCCGAAGCAGCTTGAGCCGGCCCGCGGTCCGAACGCAGGGAGGGTTGCTGGTCGCTGCAGCCAGGGAAAGAGCCCGTCCGAATTTCCAATCGGCCCTGGGCAACGAGCGTGGCGGGAGGGCGCCAGCGGCAGCGGCCTGCCCGAGAGAGTGCACGTTCCCCGGGAGTCACGGGTTTGGAAGGGGCCTCCCGCACCCGTCACCGTTCTCCGCGGCCTGGGGGTTTCCGATCCAATTCTCTCAGTTGGTCCGGGGGCTGCGCGTGGTGTGGGCGCCAGCCGCCTTGGTTTCAGGGGACCGCCTCTCCAATTCTCCCAGCCGGCCCGGGAAGGGGGAAGGGAGTAACTCCAGCCCGGCCGCTTGCCACCCCGCCCGGTAAGGCCCGCGCGCCTCGGCGATCTCACCCGAGCTGCTTCTCTCAGCCAGCCAGCCATTCCAGGATGGGGTACGCTGTCTTTTTTATCTCTGTTGTGGCTTTGGGCGCTTTCTGTATCGTTTCTACTCCCCTAGTAGGTGTCCTGGAGAAGAAACTAAGATCCGCGCGTCTTACTAAGCCGCCATCTTCCAGGAAGTCCAGCAGGGCCTCTTTCCACACTAGCTGGTCTCTTGAGAGAAGGAGGGGACAGGCTTTGGGAGTCAAGCACATGCTCCAGCAAGTAGCTCAATCATCGATCTTAGGAAGACTCACTCTGGGGCCAGGTCCACAATACTTAAATAGCAGTCCGCAATCTCCACAAACAAGAGCTCTTGCACGGAAGGTCTCATGAGCTTTGCTTTAGTTGTCCTCCTGATCTAAGCTGATTATCAACTGCCTAAGGTGTGGATTGAGCAATAAGCTGAATGTTGCAGGTCCCCCTAGAGTCTTCAAATTTTGAAGGGAAACTCGATCCTCCTTGTGGTAGTAAGATTCGGTTGTCAACTTGGCCAGGTGAAGGCACCTTGTTCTGCTGCTGTGGACATGAGCCAATGAACCTCATCTGTTGTTCACTACCTCTGCAGTTGGCTAGGAGGCACACCTGCTGCAATGAGTGATGTTTGACTTAATTGGCTGGTGCTTAAATGAGAGAGCGCAACGTAGCACAGCCCAAGCAGCTCAGCATACCTCATCTCAGCACTCACAGCTCAGCCCAGGCCTTTGGAGATGCAGAAAGGAATCACCCTGGGGAAAGCTGTTGGAACCCAGAGGCCTGGAGAGAAGGCCAGCAGAGATCACCCTGTGCCTTCCCACATAAGAAAGAACTTCAGTTGAAAGTTAGCTGCCTTTCCTCTGAAGAACTAATGAAATAAATCCCCTTTTATTAAAAGCCAATCCGTCTCTGGTATGTTGCATTCCGGCAGCTAGCAAACTAGAACACTCTTCTTCATCTCTATTGAGAAACTCAGCAATAGATGCGTCATCATCTCTGTTCTCCATAGACATTATACTTCTTGCACAAACAGATGAACTGATTTTTTTCCCAGGACAAGTTTTGGGGTCGCACTGTTCTTTGTGCTTCCGGAAGCAGATCAGCGAGCAGAAGGGCATGGGATAGGACGGACAGTGGTATCTGGGCTTCTCCAAGTAGACCACGCAGTTGGCGGTGCTACAATTGAGCAATGCCTTGGACTCGGAGGGAACTTGTTCCAATCCCGAAAAGCATGCCCTTATGATGCCGCAGATCCCACGTGCATGTCTTTTTCTCCATTTCCTAAAACCCAAATTTCTTTTCTTTTACGCAGCCTGATGTATTTTGTTACAGCCTCTGTGCCTCCAGTTGGCAAGGCCGTGTGACAGGGTCCATGCTTCTTGGCCCAGGTCACCAGTGAGAACCTTCCAGAATAGTATGGAAGCTGCACATCCCCGGAAAGTCTCGGAGAAATCGCGACCTCAACCAAGGGCTGGTGCCGTGAGAGTTCTTGACTCGGTCTCAGGAAAGAATCCAAGGACTAGTCAGTGCGTACAGCCAAGTAGTGGAATAAGCTCGATGATGGAGAGCCCCAGATCTTGGAGAAATTCAGACCTTGATCAGGGGCTGTGAAGGTGCTTGACTCAGTGGCAGGAAAGGACTCAGGGACCAGTCAATGCGTGCAGCCAAAGAATCCAAAGACGAACCGATTGTGTACTGTGTACAGCTCAAAACTTTAATGCCTAGTGCAAGCGCACGCTCGAAAAGGGCTGTGTGCGGGCATTCTCCTAAGGAGGAGAAGCGCTCTGAGGCCAGGATCCTTGCGTTATAAGGACTTGGAGGGTCCTCCCCTACCGGCCCACCCATTAGCTATGCTAATAAGGGATTGATGAAATGCATTTTTTCATTGGTTCTTTTTAGGCACCAGTGAGTAAGGACTAGGTCCGGGTGGGGGTGGGGGGATGGCGCTAGGTGTGTGCACACCCACAGGAACTTCTGTTATGGTTTTAGGGTCACTTCCCCCTCCCTCCTTCGGTACCTAACCTGCGTCAGCACCACACTGAATGACGCTGAGCGTGAGCGCAGCTGAGGGGCTGGGGGCCCATATGACACCAGAAGAAAAGATAAAGGAGAAAGCCTGAGACGGTATAACTTAGGAATGCCTAGCGTGGACAAGGGTGGTGATTAAAGGTACAAATATAACATTGTTTTTGCATGAGGGAGAACAAATGAATGTCAACACTGCCAGGTGTTGAAAATGGGATGATATAAAGAGGGAAAATACAATCAATGCAAGCTAGGGTCTCTAGTCAACAGTAACATTGTAATATGCTTCCACTGAATGTAACAAAGGCATTATGTCAAACCTAAATGTCAAAAAGCCGGGGATTTGGAGGGGTGTATGGGGCGCTTTGTGGAAGAAAAGGAAATGGGCTCGTATCAACTGTGGTGGCGAAGGCACGGCTATATGATTGTACTGGGAACCATTGATTTTTGGCTTAGGCTGGATTATACGATGTGTGAGTAAAACTGTTTAAATATTAACAGAGAGATAAAAGTGCTGCAGAAAATGTGGAGAAAGAGAAGCACTGTTGGTACGGAAGCTGACAGATGCAGTCCCTCTGGGGTGCAGCTTGATGGTTCCACAGGAGGCAAGGGGTGGGGTTGCCATATGATCCTGCAACCCCGTTGCTAGGGATATATCTGGAGGAACTGAGAGCGGGGACACTGAGAGTGAATAGGAATGGACATTTGCACTCTGGTGTTTATGGTGGCAGTGTTCGTGATTTGCAATGGATGGAGGTGGCCTATGGGTACATCCATTGAGGAATGGAAGGGGGAACTGTGGTGTTTGCATACAAGGACTACTGAGCAGCTGCAACGAGGAATGAAGGCGTGAGGCATGCAACTAGGTGAATGAACCCTGAGGACAGAATGTTGAGTGAAATAAACCAGATATGAAAAGATAACTATTATAACACTGCACTAATATGGACTAACCATAATGTAACAAACTCTGAGAACTGAAGTCGAGAGCTTGCGTTATCAGGTTGGGGATGGTTGTAAAGTTTCCTAGTTCGTAAGCTCTTACAGCAGTCCCATCTATTCCAGAGTTGTTACTGTGATTACTAAATTTTGAGATACTGACTTCCTTGTATATAATCTGGTCGTTCCCTGGAACAGTAACCAAAACATTAGGATTTAAGGGATGATTTTGATTGCTGCATTATTATACAGATATTTCGTTTTGCTTTCTGGTATATTGGAGTAGACAGAGGGGAATGCCTGAAATCCCGTAACAATAATTCAGCTGCCCTGATATCTGAAATGATTGTAAAAGCCTTTTTCTTGTGCCTTTGTGATGATAAGACCCGTTACTCCCTTTATCCAATTTTCTTAAAGTAACTTTTCTTAAACTTTCTTAAAGTTTTCTTAAAGTAACTTTTAGGGCAAAGGCTCTAATGCTAATGAAGAATTTGAAATCAGCTATTAATTAGTTTCAGCCTCTTCCATTTGTAAATTGTATCAGCTTTAGACCCTGCTATTGAAAAGATAACTGTCTCCCTTCCTTTCCGCTTACACCTTTAGTACTGAAATAACTCTGCCTCTCCTCCTTTCCACTTATGTTTTCCTACTGAAATGATAATACTGTCTCCTTTTCTGTTTACAACTTGCTGTTTGAAATTGTAATGACCTCATCTTGCCTTGCTAAAATCCATAAAAACCTTGGATCCCCTAAACTAGAGGAGACAGATTTTGGGCCGCAAGACCATCTGTTCTCCTATTACACACCTAGTAATAAACTCTTTCTCTCATTGAAAGCCCAGTATCTCAGGAATTGGTCATTGAATGCATTGGGCAAAAGGATCCATCGCCTTTGTCCGATTACAGAACTTTGGGTATTTGTGTGACAGCTGAGACTCAAACCTAGAACTCTGCAGCTATGAAAATCAGCATTACCCCATACAGTAACTGTTACAAACACTGAAAAAGTGATCGCATTTCAATTAGAGACATGAATGAAGCTGATATGGGTAGGACTAAGGTAAATCAGACTAAAAGGTGACGATATTGACTGTATTTTAAAAGTTCATCTTCTGAGGGAGACCAAAGGGAGAGATGCTTATTTGGTGCAAAATTTATATTTTTGGTAGCGCATTATCTAATTTAATGCATACGGTTAGCTTATCCGAACACCATAATAACATGGAACCATGAATAGCGAGTGAGATCTTGTTGGTTTGTACAGGATAGTGTGATGTCCCGATACATCCCAGAGTAATCTGAGCAGAAGATTAAAAAGTATTTACAAAGTCCCGTTGAGGGACTGGGGCAAAAGGTGGAAATACGAAGCTTCCCCACCTGGGGAAGACCTGATTTTCTTGTAAGCATTGGGGAATGCTGAGGTGATGGGCCAGGGCCCTTGATTTTAGGGCTGGCCTTCATGAAATTATTCCAGCAGAAGAGAAGCTAAGGCTATTTATGATTAGGCCTAAAAGTCACCCCCCAGAGAACCTCTTTTGTTGCTTAGCTGTGGTCTCTCTCTCTCTCTAAGCCAGCTCGGCAGGTGAACTCACTGCCTGCCTCCCGCCCCCCCACACACAGATGGGACATGACTCCCAGGGGTGTAAATCGTGGGACAGGACTCCCGGGGGGTGGGGATGAGTCTGGCCCTGGCAACGTGGGAGAAAGCCTTGTTGGCCAAAAGGACGAAGATAAATGAAACAAAATAAGGTTTCAGTGGCTGAGAGATTTAAAATAGATTCAAGAGCTCATTCTGGAGGTTATTCCTATGTAATATACAGATATCCTTTCTCAGTTTTTGGTGTTTTGAAGTAGCTAGAGGGAAATATCTGAAACTATTGAACTATAATCCAATAGCCTTGATTCTTGAGGACAATTGAATAACTATAGAACTTTTAAGGTCTGTCCGTGTGATTACGGAAACCCTCTGACTGACACTTCCTTTATCCAGTGTAAGGACAGATGAGTAACAAAAAAAAAAGACAAAAACGAAATGCACAATGGGGGATGGGGGGTTGGGGTGTTTTGAGCATCTTTTTTACTTTTATTTTTATTTCCTTTTAAAAAAAATGCAGAGGGCAGGCCACGGTGGCTCAGCAGGTAAGAATGCTTGCCTGCCATGCCCGAGGACCCGGGTTCGATTCCTGGTACCTGCCCATGTAAAATAAAAATAAAAAATAAATAAAAAAAGTGCAGAGCTCCTATTTGGAATGATGTAAATGTTTTGGTAATGGATGGGGTGATAACAGCACAACACTGTGCACATATTTAGCAGCACGGGAATATATATCTGAATATCTGAATGTTGTTAAAAGGGGAGATGTTATGTTGTATATATGGTCATAGGATAAAAAAATTTTAAAACAAAGGATAGGTCAAGTCTACTTAAAATTAGGCCTAAGACCTAAGAGTCACCCCCAAGAGAGCCTCTTTTGTTGCTCAGATGTGGCCTCCCTCTCCAGCCAACACGAAGAGCAGTCTCACCATCCTCCCCCTCTCTGTGTGGGACATGACTCCCAGGGGTGTGGACCTTCCTGGCAACATGGGACAGAGATCCTGGAATGAGCTGAGACTCAGTATCAAGGGATTGAGAAAAACCCTAGAATGAGTTGAGAATTAACATCAAGGGATTGAGAAAACCTTCTTGACCAAAAGGGGGAAGAGGGAAATGAGACAAAGTGTCAATGGCTGAGAGATTCCAACCAGAGTCCAGAGGTTATCCTGGAGGTTATTCTTATGCATTAAGTAGATATCACCTTGTTATCTAAGAGGACATGGAGAGGCTGGAGGGAACTGCCTGAAAACATAGAGCTGTGTTCCAGTAGCCATGTTTGTTGATGATGATTGAACAATGATATAGCTTTCACAATGTGACTCTGTGATTGTGAAAACCTTGTGTCTGATGCTCCTTTTATCTACCATATCAACAGACGAGTAGAACATATGGAATAAAAATAAATAATAGGGGGAACAAATGTTAAATTTAGTTTGAAATGCTAGTGATCAATGAAAGCGAGAGGTAAGGGGTATGGTATGTATAATCCTTTTTTTTTCTGTTATCGTTTTATTTCTTTTTCTGTTGTCTTTTTATTTCTTTTTCTAAATTGATGCAAATGTTCTAAGAAATGATAAATATGCAACTATGTGATGATATTGAGAATTGCTGATTGTATATGTAGAATGGAATGATTTGTTAATATTTTTGTTGTTAATTTTTTTTAATTAATAAAAAAAAAAAATTAGGCCTAAGAGTCACCCCCAGGAGAGCCTCTTTTGTTGCTCAGATGTGGCCTCTCTCTCCAGCCAACACAACAAGCAAACTCACCACTCTCCCTCTGTCTGCGTGGGACACGACTCCCAGGGGTGTGGACCTTCCTGGCAACGTGGGACAGAAATCCTGGAATGAGCTGAGACTCAGCATCAAGGGATTGAGAAAACCTTCTCGACTGAAAGGGGAAAGAGTGAAATAAGACAAAGTGTCAATGGCTGAGAAATTCAAAACAGAGTGAAGAGGTTACCCTGGAGGTTATTCTTACACATTAAGTAGATATCACCTGGTTATTCAAGATGTAATGGAGAGGCTGGAGGGAACTGCCTGAAAATGTAGAGCTGTGTTCCAGTAGCCATGTTTCTTGAAGATGATTGTATAATGATATAGCTTTCTCAACGTGACTGTGTGATTGTGAAAACCTTGTGTCTGATGCTCCTTTTATCTACTTTGTCAACAGATGAGTAGAACATATGGAATAAAAATAATAGGAGAAACAAATGTTAAAATAAATTTGGTTTGAAATGCTAGTGATCAATGAAAGGGAGGGGTAAGGGGTATGGTATGTATAATTTTTTTTGTTTTTGTTTTCTTTTTCTGTTGTCTTTTTTTTTTTCTGAATTGATACAAATGTTCTAAGAAATGATCATGATGATGAATATGTAACTATGTAACTATGTAACCATGTGATGACATTGTGAATTACTGATTATATATGCAGAACAGAATGCTTGTATGTTAAGAATGTTTGTGTTTTTCTTGTCATCTTTTTTAATTTAAAAATTAATAAAAAATAAATAATTTTTTTAATTTTTAAAAATTCATGAAACTGCACTATACAAACACTGAACCCTAATATAGTTAATAGTACAATTATAAAAATGAGCTTTCACCAATTGTAACAAATGTACCACACCAATGCAAGGTGGTAATAATAGGGTGCTATATGGGAATCCTGTATTTTAGGCATGATTTTTCTGTAAACCCACAATTTCTCTAATAAAAATTAAAAAACAAAGAAAACATGAGATACCGCTTTGCACCCTGCAGAATAGCTAGTCAAGCAAACAAAGACAGAAAATAACAAGTGTTGGGAGGATCTGGAGTAATCTGAACCCTCCAGGATTGATGGTGAGAACGACATTGTCTCAGGCAGTTACCCAGAAAGGAAAATACAGATTATCATATGAGCCGGCAATCCCTTTTCGAGATATATATCCAAAAGAACTGGAAGAAAGGACTCACACAGATGCCTGTACATGGATGTCCATTATCCACAATAGCCAAAAGGTGAAACAGCCCAAGTGTCTGTTAACATACAAATGGATGAATGAAATGTGATAGATACATGCAATGGGATGTTAACCTTAAAAAGGAGGAGAGTCCTGATACGTGCTGCTTCATGGACATACAGTGGAATAAGCCAGATACAAATAGTTATTATATGATTCCACTTATCCAAAATATCAAAAAAAGACGTAACTTCAGAGAGGCAGAGTATAGAATGCAAGTGGGGAAGGGGCATTAATGCGTAATGGGCATAAGGTTTCTGTGTGGGGTGATGGGAAAGTTCTGGTAACGGAGGGTGGTGTTGGTACCACAACACTGTGAATGCAGTAACATTACTGAATTACATCCTTGAAAGTGATTAAAATGCGAAGATTTATGTTGTCTGTTATCCACAATAAAAAGTTAAGAGAAAATTTGAGAAAAAAAAAAAAGTACCTGCATCAAGTAATCCACCAGGCTGCAGAATAAAGGTCTCTTGGTCACTCCTCAGCTCAACAACCTTCACTGGCTCCCTACTGCCTGTGGAATACCAGGCAAGCATCTTATCCTGGTATTCAAGGCCGTCCCCCATCCAGTCCCAAAGCACTTTCCCAAGAGTCGCGGTGCTCTGCCCTCTAGGGGTTCCACTGGCTCAGGCCTAACAGGCCATGCATTTGTCATCTAACTTGATTGGGCAGTGGAAGAGCCTGTCCTCCCCACAGCAACCCTCTAAAGATTTCATGGATCAGTTAATCCACACACATTAAGCACCTTCTGAGTGCAGTCGCTGGTATGTTGGAATGTTCGAGGCCTCCTCCCTAAGTGTGTGTATGTTGGGAGAAATGGATTGAACTGAATAATAACTTAAATGGCTGAATACCCCGACCCAAGTTCCACAACTTCAGTTGGAGAGGGCGGCTTCTCTAATTTTCTTGCAGAAAATATAGTGGTCCCTGCTTGGCACTGGCTAGAATCCTGGTTCTGTTCTTTTAGGAGCCACCGACCTCCGCGGCC
Organism: Tamandua tetradactyla; assembly: GCF_023851605.1. NCBI lineage: Eukaryota > Metazoa > Chordata > Mammalia > Pilosa > Myrmecophagidae > Tamandua > Tamandua tetradactyla. The sequence goes on from NC_135335.1 coordinate 8,075,156, forward strand.
CTCTTTCTAGGGAAAAAGGAAAACACACTGGCTTCTCGGCCAGGATGTTCAGAGACCTTAAGTCTGATGAGGTGGAAGAGGTACTGCGGACAACGGGGAGAGGGCGCCCAGGGCTGAGCTGGATGGCGCCCCCCGCTCCCAGTTCTCTGTAATTTCCGGCCCCACACCCGCGGGCCATAGAAAATTAACAGGCATTTACCGTGTAAAACGGGACCGACGAGGATGGGATTCGAACCCACGCGTGCAAAGCACAATGGATTAGCAGTCCATCGCCTTAACCACTCGGCCACCTCGTCCCACACAGGGTACCTCTCTCCACATTTCCTTATCTATCTTTCATCTGCTCCCACAACTTCCGACCTTACCCACCACACTCCCAAGGACGTGTTCACAGCCCCCCAGGGGAGGTAAACGGCGGAAAGACTGGGCTTTTTGGTTTTCCTGTCCACCTGCCGCAGCCGGGAAGCCGGGCAGTTTTCACCAAGCCGCAGCCGAGCTCTGTCACGGTTTGCTCTCCGGGACTCCCCAGGAGAGCGCGCCTGGGTTTCAGGACGCGCTTGGTCCAGGGGGGTCTCGCGCTGACCGCGGGGAGGAGCGCGAGCTCCCGAGAACCCGGTGGCCGGCGCGGCGGGCGCTGTGGGGCCGGGACGGCATTTGCAAAGCGCGCGGCTCGGGCGGCCCTGCAGTAGCTCCTCCTCTCTCGCAGAGGGCGAGCTGGCGCGCCCCGAGGCCGGCGCGGGCGGGTGGGCGGGCGGGGCTGCGAAAGGGCTCGGCTCGCCTCGGCTCGCCTCGGCTGCGCTCGGCAGGCTGCGGTAAATCCGGGCTTGCGGCGGCTGGCTGAGGCTGCGGCCGGGTGGTCCCTGCTGCGCGCCCAGAGCCCCGAGAGCCATGCAGATGTCCTACGCCATCCGGTGTGCCTTCTACCAGCTGCTGCTGGCCGCGCTCATGCTGGTGGCGATGCTGCAGCTGCTCTACCTGTCGCTGCTGTCCGGGCTACACGGGCAGGAGGAGCAAGACCAATATTTCGAGTTCTTTCCCCCATCCCCACGGTCTGTGGATCAGGTCAAGGCGCAGCTTCGCGTCGCCCTGGCCTCTGGAGGCGTCCTGGACGCTAGCGGCGACTACCGCGTCTACAGGGGCTTGCTGAAGACCACCATGGACCCCAACGATGTGATCCTGGCCACGCACGCCAGTGTGGACAACCTGCTGCACTTGTCGGGCCTGCTGGAGCGCTGGGAGGGCCCGCTGTCCGTGTCGGTGTTCGCGGCCACCAAGGAGGAGGCGCAGCTGGCCACGGTGCTGGCCTACGCGCTGAGCAGCCACTGTCCCGACATGCGTGCCAGGGTGGCCATGCACCTCGTATGCCCCTCGCGCTACGAGGCCGCCGTGCCCGACCCCCGGGAGCCCGGGGAGTTTGCTCTGCTGCGATCCTGCCAGGAGGTCTTTGACAAGCTAGCTAGGGTGGCTCAGCCCGGGATCAATTATGCGCTGGGCACGAACGTCTCATACCCCAATAACCTGCTGAGAAATCTGGCCCGCGAGGGAGCCAACTATGCCCTGGTGATCGACGTGGACATGGTGCCCAGCGAGGGGCTGTGGAGAGGCCTGCGGGAACTGCTGGATCAGAGCAAGCAGTGGGCAGGCACGGCACTGGTGGTGCCTGCCTTTGAGATCCGCCGAGCCCGCCGCATGCCCACTAGCAAAAACGAACTGCTGCAGCTCTACCAGGTGGGCGAGGTGCGGCCCTTCTATTATGGGCTGTGCACACCCTGCCAGGCGCCCACCAACTACTCCCGCTGGGTCAACCTGCCCGAGGAGAGTCTGCTGAGGCCTGCCTACGTGGTGCCCTGGCAGGACCCCTGGGAGCCATTCTATGTGGCCGGAGGCAAGGTGCCCACATTCGACGAGCGTTTTCGGCAGTACGGCTTCAATCGGATCAGCCAGGTGCTCAAGAGGGAGAGGGTGGTGGAGATGGGGCAGCAGGAGTGGTGGAGTAGGAGAGGTGGGAGGTGTAGCTCTGGGTGGAAAGGCGGCAACGAAGTAAAAGGGTCACAGGTCAGAAAGTGGTTGATGATGTGAAAGATTAGGATGTCCCCGAAGGCCTGAGTGTGGCTGTAGGGACGTCAGTCGTGGCCCCAGGAATGTCTCCAAACCTTGCTGACCTGTCTCTTCCCCCACTCCCACAGGCCTGCGAGCTGCACGTGGCAGGGTTCGATTTCGAGGTGCTGAACGAAGGTTTCCTGGTTCATAAGGGCTTCAAACAAGCTTTGAAATTCCATCCCCAGAAGGAGGTCGAAAATCAGCACAATAAGATCCTTTACCGCCAGTTCAAACAGGAGTTGAAGGCCAAGTACCCCAGCTCCCCCCGTCGCTGCTGAGCCCTTCCCTCCCCTAGTCTGAGAAGTCTTAGCCTCCTGGCTCCTCAGGCCACCCCTTAGGCCTGACTGGGGTAAGAAATGGCACTCAACCTTACAGAGGTAGCTGTGGTATTGGAACACTGGACTTGAATATGGGGTGCTGGGATCGAGTCCTAGCTTTACCACTAACTAGCTGTGTGGCCTTGAGCAGATCCCATTATCTCTCTCTGAGCCTCAGTTACCCCGTCTGTAAAAAGGGAGGTGAGAATACCTACCTCACAGAACTGTTGGGAGGCTCAGATGAGACGCTACATGTGAAAACATTCTGTAAGCTTCGTACAAATGTGAAGTATTATTAATATTACAGTATTATTATTGTTATCGCTATTGTTATTATTAACAATCTGGGGGGCGGATGTGGGTGGGAGGAGAGCAAAAAGTAGGAATGGGACAGAGCTGACATGAGGAGAACAGTACTTAACGAAATGGGCTTTGGGGAAAGAAATCAGATGAAGGCACTGAATCTGGTTTCAAGCTTTTGGATCGAAGCCCAAACTCCCTGGTTGTCCTAGGCCTGCGCCCTCGGGACTTTAGAGGAGGGAACAGTCTGGCGGTTTGGGGGCGATATTCTGGGGAGAGCTGTACCTTCGAATAAGCTGGTGCTGGGTATTTGCCTACCGATGACAATTTGTAAATAAATGAGTGTTCACACCCACAGCTGGCTCCGTTACTCTCCTGAGCTGGAAGGGGTCCCGGGTTCGCCGGGGCGGAGGCCGCGGATTGAGGGGCGCCGGCTGCAAAGCCAGGGAAACCACAAAAGGCCTTGTTCACCAGCACAGGGACCCTGTGAACCTCCGCCGGTTGCCTTGGTGACCGGCCCGCAGTATCCCAGCGTGCCTTGCCCCGCAGCTGTCCAATTGTGAGCTCCCTTGGTGGGCGCCTCCCGATGACGCACACGGAAGCGCCGACAGACCCCGCCTCCCGGAGGAGAGAGACCGGCGCAGTGCTTCCGGGGGCCTCGCGGCGGCGGTCGGTACCAACGGCCTCCGGCGCCTCTCGGGGAGTGTCGGACTTGAGGCCGAAGGCCGCAGCCACTGCGGTGCGTATCGCTGCCCTCGGCGCCTGGTTCGGCCTCTCCGGCCCGTCGGGTGGAACCGACCCAATCTCCTCCTCCCGCCCGAAGCAGAGACTTAACCGGCCGGACGCGTGAGGGGCCGCGGGGACGAGGCCGGCTGCTGGGCAGCTCGCGCTTCTCCGGCTCGCACCCGCGCTTTCTGCGGAGGGCCGGGGCCCGAGGCTCCCGGGCCTCTGCGGAGGTGCTGGGTTGGCTTCTGCGAGGGTGGGGAGGGGCTTGCCTTCCAGGGCTGTCTGCTCTCGGGGAGCTCATGGTCTGCAAAGATAAATTGCTTGTGCACAGGAGTGTTACAGTTTGCTTTGCCATCACTTTGTCTTCATCCCTTACCCTCTTAGTATCTGCATACACTCAGTAGGAATCCCCTTTTTGCCAAAGGGGCAAGGAGGGGAGGTCATAATTTAGTCCATTCACGGTCAGAGACAGCTGAAGGAGAGACGCCCTGCCCAACCCACACCACCCTACCCCACCCTACTTCACCCCACCCTACCCTACACACCTCATTCCCGTCCCCACCGGTGTGCAAGAGGTAGATTTACACTGAGAGTAAATATATTTGACATATTTTTGACATTAATTTGATATATACAATTAAAATGAATTGTAGATGGACAAGACTGCAGGAACTGAAGCTCGGGAATGGGAAAGGTGAGGCTGGTCGAGGTAGACAAAAAACGAAGATTCCCTTTCTGCTAAGGTGGTTTTCAGGTCCTGTTCAGATCATTGGTGAAATCACTGAAGAGAGTGACTAAACTCTTCCTTAGGCCAGGCATTTTACACTACTTGAATCAGTGTCAACAGAAGGTAACAGAACACTTTAGATTTGTTGACACTGCAAGGGCCCGGATCTACTGAGATGTGAAACCAATCTTTGCCCCGCAAAAGTTGGTTTGTTTAATTCTTTTTTTGTTAATCCTCCATTCATCAGGTGAACTAGTATTATGCTAGGTGAGTAAGCTGCACGTGCAGCCCCAGCCCTGGTGAGGCTCACAGACTGGGGAGGCAGACATGAGAATGGGCAAACAGAGGACATGCAAGCAAAGAAGTCTTCCTGGAGGGAGTGGCATCTATGCTGATCTAAACGATTACAAGCAGTATGGAGAGAAGTTAGAAAAACATCATAGTGAAATAGAAACCTCCAGGAGGCAATGAGATTATCTGCTCAGAGGACTAAGTCCTCTTCAGTAATCTTCAGGCTGGATTTGTTACTTTGTCAACCACTCCTGAAATTCTCTCTCTCTCTTTGACTTTGGGTTTTTCTCCACTGTCTCTGTCTAATTGCCTTCTTCTTTGCAGGGATCTTCTCATCTTCCCCTTTGGCAATCCTGGGAGTTCCACATAGGTCCCTTCTCACTCCACAGAATCTTCTCTGGCACTATCTCCCATGGCCTGAAGAATACACTAATACGCTGGTGGCCAGATCTCTTTGCAGCTCAGTTTTCTCTCTAGGGTTTTGACCATGTACCCCCATCCCTGCCCCTCCTCTCATTGCTGGGTCTCTGCACATAATCCTCAGTCTATCTGGAATGTTCCCTCCTTCCACCAGCTCAGCTCATCCAAGTCAGTCTTCCCCAGGAAGCCTGTACTGCTGTGCCAAGCTCCAGATCCCCATTAGATGCTCCTCCATTTGCCTTTGGTCTTCTCACACCATAGTACTTGGGTGCTTCTTTGCCTCTGTCTCCCAGGAACTCATAAGTGCCTCAGGGTCAAAGATTGTATCTTTCACAGTTGGGCCCTCGCACCTGCCATAGTGTCTCATGGTACCTGGCGTATATTAGGTATAGGTGCTAAGTAAATATTAGATGAGTGACTAAAAGATGAAATGCTTGTCAATGTGCAACGTTGCCTAGAAGACAATCAAGATAAGCACTGAAAAATGTTGGCATTAGCCACAAGGTAGGTCGTTGGTTAACTCCGTTTCAGCAGAGAGCAGGAGGTACAGAGACTGATGGGAATAAATGGAGCATGAGAGAGTAGGAATAGCAAGTGCACTTAAGGCCCTGAAAAACATAGCTGTAGGGTAGTGGAAGACAAAGACCGGTTAAATGGGATGAGGAAAGTTTTTATGTTTTTGCTTTTTTCCAATGGTGGAAAATACCGAGCATAGCTAAAGTTTTATGGGAAGGAGCCGGCCACCAGGGAACAGTGGAAGATACAGGAGAGAAAGGGACAGCGATGACATGAGGTCCTGGAGGAAGCAAAGGAGGTGGGAGTTGACCCAGAGCACAGTGAAAAGACAAGAAAACTGTAGAAGGTTATCAGGAAAAGGAGGGCATTAGGGGCAGAAGGAACAGCTCAGGCAGGGAAGAAGTACATGGGAAGTTTGAGGACTGGTCAGTAGACATTTGGGGCGAGAGAGCTGGATGGTTGGCTCAAATCCAGCCTGAAGGGCTTTCAAGAAAGCCCCAATCAGAAGTTTGGTCCCAGTCCCATAGGCAGTGGGGAGCCCTCAAACTTTTTTGAAAGGAAAAGGCAACTTGTCTGACATCCTGCTGGGTACTATGTATCTACATCCTCATAAGGATCCCAGGAAGGACAACTTAGTATCCCAGGGTCACCCTTAACATTGTAACGGAGGTGTTTTTCTGTGTTGTCATGTCTGCTTTTTTTCAGGCTACCTCCCAGCCTACCCAGCTTTCCCCCAATGGCTGCAAATACCAATAAGGCTGCCCTGAGCACTGTCATGCCCTTGGCCTTTCCCATCTCACAGATCATTTCCTTGGATGGTATTCCCAGGATTGGGATCACCAACAATGCCCAAGGGCATAAGTGTATCCATGGCTTCCGGGCTTTTGGGACATAGGGCCAGGCGGTACCCTTCCTGCCTGCTGGGACTCCCTGGCTGTCCCTTCTGATTAAGTGTCAGGCCACTCTACCACTCCAAGCTGCGGGCAGTAGTAAGTGATGGCTCCGCTCCTTCCCCCAGAGTCCAGATGCCCGTCCAGCCTCCGAGCAAAGACACAGAGGAGATGGAAGCAGAGGGCGACTCGGCCGCCGAGATGAACGGGGAGGAGGAAGAGAGTGAGGAGGAAAGGAGCGGCAGCCAGACGGAGTCAGAGGAGGAGAGCTCCGGTGAGTCCCACTTTCCCCCACCACATGCGCACCCCTCCTTGCTGCTCTTCAGAGCCAACCCTGCCCAGCCTCTTGTCCTCAGAGATGGACGACGAGGACTGCGAACGCCGCCGGAGCGAGTGTGTGAACGAGATGCTAGACCTGGAGAAGCAGTTCTCAGAGCTAAAGGAGAAGTGAGTCCGGAAACACCTGGGGCTGGGTCTTGGGGGCCCCTGGGCTGAGGAGGCAGTGGGCCTGGTGCTGGGCAGGGTGTCCGGGGTCCAGAGTGCGTGAGCTCCTAACACCAGGCCCTCCGGGAGCGGGTGCTTGGCACGTGTTTGCCCAAGAGTGGTAGACAGATAGCTACATGGCTGCCTTTCTTTTTTCTTTTTACCTCCCAGGTTGTTCAGGGAACGACTGAGCCAGCTACGGTTGCGGCTGGAAGAAGTGGGGGCCGAGAGAGCCCCCGAGTACACAGAGCCTCTTGGGGGGCTGCAGCGGAGCCTCAAGATTCGCATTCAGGTGGCAGGTCCGTGGGCCATCCTGTGCCCCTCCTCCCTCCTCCCAGCTCTGTGCTCCCAGCCCTTCTCCTCGGGCACCCAGGGTCCTGATCAAGCAGGACCCCCTTTCTCCTTCCCTGTGCAGGGATCTATAAGGGCTTCTGTTTGGACGTGATCAGGAATAAGTATGAGTGTGAGCTGCAGGGAGCCAAACAGCACCTGGAGGTGAGGGCACTGGGTGCAGGGTGGTAGGTGAGGCCAGGGATTGCCCCCCACCCCCACCCCCCGACTGAGCTGCCCTTGCCTCTCCCAGAGTGAGAAGCTTCTGCTCTATGACACCCTTCAGGGGGAGCTGCAGGAGCGGATCCAGAGGCTGGAGGAGGACCGCCAGAGTCTGGACATCAGCTCCGGTGAGTGTCTCACCCAGCTCTGGACCTCAGCTTTCCTGACTGCTTGTGGGGATGAGGACAGAGCTGCTGCTTGGAGTCATAGTGAGGACTGACTGACTGAGACCTGGCATGCAGAGGGCTTGATTCTGTGCCTGCCACGCAGCAGGGCCCAGGAACAGGGTTCCTTTGCCCTCCTGCGCCCTGTTCTCCTGCAGGAACGAGGTGTTGGTTGGACATGCCCACATGTATGGTAACCACAGTTCCCCCACTTCCACATTCGCACTTCATGTCCATTGCTCTGCCAGTAGGCTTCTTGGGGGTGGGGGACTCCTGAGGAGGCAGGAATTGTCATTGCCCCACTGTCCACGGAGCAAGTGAAGAAACCAAAGCTCACGAAAGTGCAGTGACCTCTCCCAGGGCTGCACAGCTGTGCAGTTGGGGCCTGAACTCAGGCTTCCGACCCCAAGCCCAGGCTTCCACGCATGGCCCTGGGTGATGGTGGGTGGGGAAGGGAGGAGAGGCTGGGCTGGCTCTACAAGCGTGGGGACGGCCTGTGAGGGCCAACACCTGTGACTGATCCTGGGTCTGGGGGCTCAGAGTGGTGGGATGACAAGCTGCACGCCAGGGGCAGCTCAAGGACCTGGGACTCCCTGCCACCCAGCAAGAGGAAGAAGGCACCTCTCGTCTCTGGTATCCTTCCCCCAAGGTGGCCTGAGACTGGGTGGGGGATCAGTGTCAGCACCAGACCCCAGGGGTGGGGGGATGGAGGTGACACGAAGGGCAGGGTTGGACTAGAGACATTCGCGGTCGTTGGGTGTCATGTGACCATATCCCAGCAGATCCAGCTGTCAGAAATTTATTGTGGGGCCGTGGGTCTCTCCTAGGCTCTGTGGACCATAGATAGAAACATCAGTTTAATGACGCCCCATGACTTCTGGGTGAGGTTTGGCCTCTGGGCCCATCTGTGCTTTCCATGATTTCTCCCAAGCCACTCAGTTGCCCCAGAGCATGTTCCAGGCTCTCCCGCGTCTGTGCCTTTGCTTGTGCTCCACCCTCCGACTGTGCCTTCACAGCTGTCCCTACCTGTTCGGTGCTTATCTCAAGTGTCACCTCTTCCGTGAGCCAACTGGGCTGCCCACCTCCCACATGGGAGGAGTTGTCTCTGCCTTCCCTGCCTTGGGCCTGAGCCCCTCCAATCCAAGGCCTGCCCTGTCTCCACCCCCGGGACCCTCCTGGTATATCCCAGCAGAATTATGTTGAATTATCTTTGCCACCTCTGAGGGCATTTCTGAAGGAACTAGATTCTTGGGTCCTGGTCACTTTGGTGATGGAGAGCAGATGCAGGCAGCTGGGAGCACACTAAGGCATGAATGGACTGTGAGGGCATGGGGATGTCAAATGCAGAGCACAGGTGGTCACGGGGCGGGGGGTAAGGTGTGGGTAGTGGACAGTCCCCAGAGGGAAATGTGATGCCCAGGGTTGGGAGACCTCCACATCTGTTCTTGGTAGAGAAAGGGCCAGGAGAGGGAACAGTTTATGCCACAGGAAGGGAGGGAATAGAAGGAGCAAGGGGGGTGGGGTGCACCTTGGACTCAGGCCTTGAGACTGGATGAAGGTGAGGGTGAGCCGAGGGGAGGTAGGCAGTGAGGTCCTTGTGAGGGCCAGGGGTGGGGTCTCATGGTGGGAGGTGAGACCTGACCACAAACCCAGGTTCACAACTGTCCGGTCTCACGCTGCCCTCTCTCAAGCACTGGGTTGGTGCCCCAGTCCCCCCGCCCCACCCCCCCACCCATCCCCTGCAACCCCGCTCGGCTCCTGCTTCCTTGACTCCTGTCGCAGGCCCTTACATCGTGTATATGCTGCAGGAAATCGACATTCTAGAGGACTGGACTGCTATCAAAAAGGTAGGGGGTCCCTACTGTCCCCCACCCCAGCCCCATCACAGGGCAGTGTGAGACCTCTCTCAGATACCAAAGTTGGGCTTGTCTCTGTAGAGACAGGGTTCTCTGCCACCCAGGTTTCTTATCATCCTTGGCAGACAGACGTTCTCCCTTTGCCTGAGACGGTCTTTTTAGCCTGCCAGCCCCTTCTGGTTGCAGGGCAGGTTCCGATGGGGTGGGGGGACAGGGAGGGAAGGGTGGCAGGCTCCTGGAGGGCGTCTGGGCTGGCTGGGTATCTGAAAACAGACATCAGGGCTTTGCTTGGAAAGGGTCTTAAGCTCCCCACCCCTCTCAAAGCACAGCTGATCCAGCAGCCCCCCACTTCCATGGAGGTTGATATGGGGGGACGGTCCTTGCCAAGCTGGAGGCAGGCTCTCAGAGGGGCTTTTCTTCTTGCTCATCCAGGCTAGGGCAGCTGTGTCCCCTCAGAAGAGAAAATCGGATGGTAAGAACCATGGAGGCTACACTTCCTCCCGTCCCCCTTGTCCCCTTACTGTCACCTCTTCTAGCCCCACCTCCAGAAGGGAGTCCTGAGAGAAGCAGTGGACCTGTCAGAATCATCATGGCCCAAGACAGAAAGAATGATCTAGACCTGGGGGTGGAGTGAGCATTTGGGCTGCAGGAACCTGGGGTGGGAGCTTTGGGTTGCTGGGGCGGGGGAGGCTGACCAGCGAGGTTGGGTCAGTGTGGGCCTGAAGGCTGGGGGGAGTTCCTGGGCAGAGGGCTGAATCCAGAGCCCCGGTGCAGCTCAGGCTGGGGAGCAGCCCCAGAGCCAAAGCCATACCCCGAGCCCGCATGTGAGGTGGCCCTCCCTGGTGGCTCCCCACAGTGACTGTCCCCTTCCCATATGCCCCCAGGACCGTGACCCTCTGTTCACCACCACGGGGTCCCTCGGCGTGGCCAGCACCAAACCCAAGATTCCCCTGCGGAAGGGTGGGCTGACAAGCCCCTCTGGGTCCACCTGACAGCCCAGCTGGCCCCCCGTTGTGGCTGCTGGGGCCTCACCCCTGGCGGTCACTTGTCTGGACTCTTCCTCCGCCGCCTCCTCAGGGGTCTGCACGGCAGTAGACGTGGAGCTGACCTGGGCAGCCAAGATGTCTTCCCTGTTCCCGACCGGCCCACTGTCTCCCCCTCCCAAAGATCAGCCGTCTCCATGCCTCCCAGACAAAGAACCCTTGCCTCATTTTAAGCCAAAGCAACTTCCCCTTCCTGTGACCCTGGATTCCAGCTCTCCAGAACTGAGGGAAGGAGCTAGGCCCCACTGCATGGGAACTTTAAATCGTAACTTATGACTGGGGGGCCCATCTGCCCTGGCTGAGCTGGAGGTGGAAAGCCAGGCTTCCCAGCTTCTCTCAGGGCGTCTTTTCATGTCTGCCTCCTAGGTGGTAGGGACTGGAATTAAAACCTTTCCTGGGACTCTGGCATGGCCTGTGTGTATGTCTGATTCACCTGGCAAGGGAATCAGGGCTCCCGTGGGGAGCCACCTGGGACAGGCAGACCCTCCTCGGGTCCCTGGGATGTGGCACCTCTCCCCACTACCCAGCAGGAGCCTGTACCTCTGAGCTGGGTGGGGGGCCGGTACTTCTTAGCACAGTCTGAAGCAACATGTGGCCCAGGTAGAGCACGTGGCGAGCATACGGGTGCTCAGGGCTTGGGGGCTGGGTCATGTCTGCACCTGCCCGGGTTGCTTGGCAGATTGGCAAGGCAGGCTGGCAGGGCCTGTGCGTGGGAGGCAGCCGGCAGCAGCGCCGTGTGCTGACGACCTCACAGCCAGACTCCCCCCGGTTTAGCGCTGAGTGTTAGAACCACCCCCAGCACCTCAGTTAAGCAAAGGGGTTCGTTTCCATGGCGACATGGCATCTTTTCTCCATGGCAACCTGAAATCCCAAAGTCCAGGTTAGGCTCAGGGATGAGTCATCCGTAACCAATAGGGGGCGCTCGCCCACAAGGCTGACCCTAAGGCCTCGGAGGAAAAAAAAAGGATCAGTTGACCACAGACTTAAAGGTGTTCCCAGGGCGAGGCTTGGGCCCCCAGGGCCTGAGGCAAGCCCTGCTTAACCCTTTCCCCGCAAGCCGTGATGAACTCCTTCCCGCCCAGGGGTGTGGCTTGAGGCCAGGGAGGCAGTGGGAAGCACTGGCGGCAGCAACCCCAAAACTGGTATCCGCAGTGAGGTGCAGGCAGGAAGGGGATCCCAGGCCCCTGAGGCTGTGCCCAGAGCAGAAGCAGCAGAATGGACACACAAGAGTTAACTGGCGGGTGTGACCGGGCGCCCCGCCCTCAGGAAGTGTTACTCACCGCCGGGAATGTGAGTGTCCTCGCCTGGGGGGCTGGATTCGCTTCCCGAGTCCCAGGAGAAGCTAAGGCGCTCCCAGCCATGGACAGCCCCGGAGAGCCGGGCGCAGGCCCTGGCAGAGACCCCAGCCCGTCCAGCTCTGCTCCCAGGCACCTGGAGATAGAAAAGTTAGTGAAGTTGGAGGGGTAGCCAGGTGGGACGGGGAGGGAGGGCAGGAAAGGGTCCGTCCGGGGGCTGGAGAAGGGCTGAGCCTGGTCTTTGGGGCTAGGGAGGGTTGGACAAGGGTCCCAGCCCCCGGCACCCTGCCCAGGTCCGGCTGCCCGCCCGCAGGCCAGCCCGCGACCTGCTGTATGATGTACCCGGCGCCGGCGGAAGGCAGGTGGGTGAGCCCCAGCGGCCGGGCCGCGCCGTGAGCCTGCGGGAGCGCCTGCTGCTCACCCGGCCCGTGTGGCTGCAGCTGCGGGCCAACGCAGCGGCCGCTCTGCACGTGCTGAGGACCCAGCCCCCCGGGGTGAGTCTTGCCCGCGGCCTGCGGGGCCTGGCCAGTGGGAGGGCAGGGTGGGGGTGGGAGAGGCCAGACACCGTGGTCCGGAGCTGCACCCCCCACCCCCAACTCCCGTCCACCCGCAGACGTTCCTGGTGCGGAAATCCAACACCCGCCAGTGCCAGACCCTGTGTGTGCGGCTGCCGGAGGCCGGCGGGCCCTCCTTCGTCTCTAGCCACTACATCCAGGAGAGCCCCCGGGGTGAGAGGGGCTGGCTTGGAGGGAAGGGGGCTGGGGCGGGCCAGCTGGGGGACACCCAGAGAACGCCCCAACTTCCGGTGACTCCCAGGCGTCTCCTTGGAGGGCTCGGAGCTCGTGTTCCCGGACCTGGTCCAGCTCATCTGCGGCTACTGCCACACCCGGTGAGTGTCCACAGGGCACCTGCCAATCTAGGGTCCCTGGGGTCCCTGCTTCTTCCATCTTCCCCCACCCCGCTGGCCCCTCCCAGGACCCCCGTGGCCCCAGGGATCCCCTCACTCTGGACTTTCTGCTCCCTCTTTCGGTCCCAGAGATGTCCTCCTCCTCCCGCTCCAGCTCCCCAGAGCCATCCGCCAGGCAGCCACCCACAAGGAGCTGGAGGCCATCTCCCATCTGGGCGTCGGTAAGGGCCCCCTGCCAGCCCTGCCGAGAGGGGAAGGGAGAGCCATGCGGCCACCCACCCGGAAGTCATGCCTCCCCCTGGGTCGGGCGCCCTCCCCTCCCCGGTTCCTGAGGCCCCCCCCACTTGGTTTCTCCCCCCTAGAGTTCTGGAGCTCCCCCCTCAATGTCAGGGCCCCACAGGATCCCCCTGAAGGCCCGCTGCTGCCCCTGCTGAAGCCCCGGTCCCCTCAAGAGCTGGACCAGGGCACTGGAGCTGCCCTGTGCTTCTTCAACCCCCTGTTCCCAGGGGACCTGGGCCCCACGAAGCGTGAGAAATTCAAGAGGAGCTTCAAAGTACGCGTGTCCACGGAGACCTCCAGCCCCCTGTCTCCCCCAGCTGGGCCGCCGCCCCCGGTCCCCGTGCTGCCCAAGGCAGCCCCGGACCAGACCGAGAGGCTGCCCCCTCACGGGCTGCTGCGCCGGGAGAGCTCCGTGGGGTACCGCGTGCCGTGGAGTGCTGGCCCCAGCCTCCCGCCCCTGCCCTCCCTCCAGGAGGTGGACTGCTGCTCCCCTAGCAGCTCGGAGGAGGAGGAGGGGGCGGCGCCAGCATCCCGGCGCAGCTCAGGGTCCTCGCCCTGCTTGGGCCGCCGCCGCCGGCCCCTGTTGCGGTCCATGAGCGCCGCCTTCTGCTCGCTGCTGGCACCCGAGCGGCAGGTGGGCCGGGCGGCCGGGTCGCTGGTGCAAGACAGACACACGGCCGTGGGCCAGCTGGTGCAGGACCTGCTGACTCAGGTGCGGGCCAGGCCCGAGCCCCAGGAGCTGCAGGCCGTCCGCGAGGCGCTGAGCCAGGCGCGGGCCATGCTGAGCGCCGAGCTGGGCCCCGAGAAGCTGCTGCCTCCGGAGAGGCTGGGTAAGACCCCAGCTCCCCGACCCTGCCTTCCCTCACCACAATTCCAGCCAGTCCCCACTCGATGCTCTCATCTTCCCGCAGTTCCAGCCTAACTCCTTGCGCCTGTTGCTTTACAAACCCACCTCGTCTCAGCATCACTCGAGTGACTCGGTCCGTCCCTTCTCCCTCCTCTCTCCCATCCCACCCCGATTCCTCCACCTTCCATCCCCTCTTCCCGCCCAGTCCTGGCCCTTCTCCCCAGGACTCTGCCCCCAGCCGCAGGGCCTGAGGCCTGAGCCCTGACTGGCTCTCCATCCTCAGAGCACATTCTGGAGAAGTCCCTGCACCGCTCCGTGCTCAAGCCCCTCCGGCCCCTCCTGGCAGCCCGCCTGCGGAGCCGGTTCTCCGCCAACGGCTCCCTGGGCTGCCTCGCCGAGGGCCTGCGCCTGGCCCGGGCCCAGGGCCCCGGAGCCTTCGGGTCCCACCTGTGCCTTCCCTCCCCGGTGGAGACGGAGCAGGTGCGCCAGAAGCTGCTGCAGCTGCTTCGCGCCTACTCGCCCAGCGCCAAGGTCAAGCGGCTCCTGCAGGCCTGCAAGCTGCTCTACACGGCGCTGCAGGCCCAGGCGGGTACGTCCACACCCCTGCCCCCCACACCCCTGCCCCCCGCGGGCCCCCTGCACAGTCAGACGCAGGCATCTCAAAGAGAGGCACCAGGACCCAGGAATGGCGCAGTAGGGGAGAATCAGTCCGATCCTCCATCTTACACATGGAGAAACTGAGGCCCAGATGACAGAGCAGCCTCTCCACATAGTTGTGGGCTGGCAGGCAGAGGGGAGGGGTCGCTGGCCAAGACACGCTGTGGGCCCTGACCCTAGGCCTGGGGGACCCTGAAACCGCCTCTGCCACACGTCCCCGCAGGGGAAGGCGCTGGTGCCGACGAGTTCCTGCCACTACTGAGCCTGGTCCTGGCCCAGTGTGACCTCCCAGAGCTGCTCCTGGAGGCCGAGTACATGTCAGAGCTGCTGGAGCCCACCCTGCTCACCGGAGAGGGTGAGGGGGCCTGACCTTCCTATCTGGGTGGGACGAGGGTGTCTTCGCTGCTCTCTGGGCCTGGGTGAGCAGGGAACGGGGAGAGGGAGGCAGTCGTTTCCCCCCCCCCCCCCCATGCCCAGCCTGACCCACACTCTTCCCCGTGGCGTCCCAGGCGGCTACTACCTGACCAGCCTCTCGGCCAGCCTGACCCTGCTGAGCAGCCTGCACCAGGCCAAGGCCGTGCGCCTCAGCCCCTCCCAGGAGCTGCAGCGCTCCCTCAGCCTCTGGGAGCAGCGCCGCCTGCCGGCCACCCACAGCCTCCAGGTAACAGGGCCACCCCCACCCCTGTCTGCCCCAAACTGCCCAGGCCCAGGAAACTCTGGCATCATCGGGTCCAGGCCCCTCCTTTCCCAGTGAGACACAGCAAGGGGAGGGGGTCCCAGCCACAACCAACAGCAAAGCCGCGCTTTGCGGGGGGAGTGTATTCCATGTGCTCTCAGGGCTCTGGGGCCATCATTTCCAGAATCTTCACATCCGCCGTGAAATAGGACTGTCATTATACCAGTTTTACAGATGAGGAAACTGAGACGTGACGCAGAGAGGGAAGGAACACGGATGGCAGGCGCAGGCCCAGACCCCTGGCCCCAGCCCCCAGCCGGGGCTTCTGCCCATGCTTACCTTGCCCTCCCGTCTAGGCTCGGCCTTGGGCATCCTTGGAGCCAGACCCAGCCTTATCCTTCTCCCTCCTCTCCCTCCTCTCAAGGGCACCGCCCTAGTCTTGGCTAAAAGTCCAGACTCTGTAGCCTGAGCCTGGTTTCAAATCCCAATTCTGCCTCTTCCCGGCTGTGGAATCTTGGGCAAGCCCGGAACCTCTTTGAGCCTCAATTTTCTCATCTGTAAAATGGGATAATAGTACCTACTAATGTAGGTTAATATAGTACAAGTGCTGAGAATGCTGCCTGGTGCTGGGCAGCTACCAAGGGTCCCTTATTGTTGGGCTAAGATCCCCGTCAGGGCCGTCCTTTTTTGGCAGCCCTGTGACCCATTGGCCCAAGCACATCTCTCCCTCCCTCCAAGCCTCCCTGGCAAATCACCTTGTCCAGAAAGCTCTGGGCAATTAGTCCCACCACCTGATATATAGCCCCACCCTCACCCTACACAGCTGCACTGGGGGTAGAGGTTTTGGAGCCAGCTATGCCAGGCAGGGTTGAGGATTTGTTTTTTGTGTGTCCTCGGCATAGCGCCTTCTCCGAGTCGCCTATCAGGACCCCAGCAACGGCTGCACCTCCAAGACCCTGGCCGTGCCCCCAGGAGCCTCGATTGCCACCCTCACCCGCCTCTGTGCCTCCAAGTTCCGAGTGACCCAGCCCGACACCTTCGGCCTCTTCCTGTACAAGGAGCAGGGTTACCACCGCCTGCCCCCTGGAGCCCTGGCCCACAGACTTCCCCCAGCTGGTTACCTTGTCTACTGCCAGGCAGAGCGGCCCGAGACCCTGGGGGCCTCCCCAGAGGAGGGCAGTGGGGGGCCAGGTGAAGGGAGCAGGGAGCAGGAGAAAGAAAGCCAAGGCGATGGAGACAGTGGGGTCAAAGCTAGCCCCAGGGACAAGGAGGAAGAGGCTGAGACAGCTGCTGAGGGGGACGAGCATCAGGCCAGAGGAGACCCTGTTCAGCCAGGGGAGCCAGAGGCTGAGGGAAGCCTGGTGGCAGAGGAGTAGCTGGGAGGTGGCCAGAAGCATCCTATGGGCCGGAGACTCTTGGAGCCTGCCAGGAAGGCCTTTCAGTTCCACCAGCCCAGGCTACCACCTCCACGGCCCCCTCCCCTGCCCTCTCCTCTGCTGCTGTCTGGTATTCATCTCTGTGACCCCACCTGCTTGGGAGCTTCTGGGTTGGCCACATCTGGGGGATTGGAGTAAAGTGGAGGGGGATTGTGGGACCCCAGACCAAGCGCCCAAGGCCTCTTGGCTCTTGTCCTCCCCCAGCTGGAGGCCAGCCAGCCTGTAGCGGTGAGTGTCCCCAACAGGGGTCAGATCCAACTGATGCCAACTTCTGGCAATAGAGAAGGGTTTGGTTCCAGCTCTCTTTGCAACCCCCCTACCCACGGGGCCAAGGCAGGGCTCCAGCCCACTGCTGCAGGTGAGGATGATGCAAGGAGACGGGCAAGGCAGCAAAGTTTCAGGACCACGTGGAGGAGCCCTGCAAGCCAGCGTCCTTACCTAAGTAAAGTGGGGTACTCTTGCTGCCCTACCTGCCTCCAAGTGTTCCAGGTCAAAACGGATGAGTTTGCCCCAAAGCAGAGCTTGCACAAGGGGAGAAGGGGGTGTCAGCAACCCCTCCCACTCTCAGTTTGCTTCCAGGAATGCGGTCTCTGCCTTTTAGAAGGCTCTCCCTTGGTGATGGTGTCAACTGGTCCACCAGGGAAATCTGGTGGACATCAGAGGAGAAAGCACAAGTTCCAGTCTTTCCCCCAAAGAGGAAGTTCCCCCCACCCCCATCACTCCAGCACCCTGGGGAACTGGACAGGAGGAGATAATCCAGCAAGGAGATAAGCCTCTGAGTAAGGAGGTAGGGAGAGGGGAAGGTGGGAAGTGGGTGGGTCTTAGGCACCAATTTCTCTGCTCTTAACTCTTTGGGCCTTTACGATAGCTTTACTGGCAGGCAGGGCATAACTCACATGCACCACTAAAGTTCAGAAAAGAAGGGTGACTCCCCAGATGTCACACAGCAGTCCGCCACCTCCTAATCCAGGACCCTTGTTCTAAGTAAACCTTCAAGGGTCACACAGCCCCAAAAGGGGACCCAGAACAGAAGGCAAATCTGAGGGGAAAAAAAAATGCCAACCATGAGGTGGCGCGCGTGGCCCAGGAAGCTTCTGTGCAGGTAACCCAGGGGGCTGCCACCATGTGGGGGTCAGAGCCTTGTCCTCTGATGACGGCCTGGCAATCTGGGGTCAGCACAGGAGCTGAGGCTGCTGACCCTTGAGCCCCATGGGGTCAGGGGCTGGGTGAGGCCAGTCTAAAAGGGACCCTTCCCGATCTCTCTGAGCACAAGGGGAGATCCATATGTCAGAGTGACAGGAGGCAGAAGTCCCAGACATTGGCTCTCAGACAATCCAGACACAGACCAGGTGTGGGGACCTTCCTGAGGCTGGATAAGGGGCGGCCCCAAATTAGGCCACCAGCAGCTCTTCCCTCCCCCCACCCAAGCTTCTCGCTCCCTTTCTTTTGTATGCCCCCATCCCTCACCCCACCCCTACCCCAGTGCCTTGTTCAGTGCTGGGCATTCCATAGGCATTTAATAAATGTTGTTCAATGACTGGAGTTTGGTAACCAGGAGGGAGGATTTGTCAAGTCCAGTCCCAGAGGAAGGATCTGGAAGGGTTATAGGGGATGTTCAGAGAACCCAAGGGGTAGCAGAGGGGGCCGGGGCAGCCAAGGCACCTGGGTGGGGCAGGGGCTTCTGCAAAGCCCCATTCAGTCCCAAATCCTGCCTCTGGGAACTCAGCCATGGCTCATCACAGGATAGCCAGGCCCTCCCTGCTGCCCGGATCTTTCATTTTATCTTCTCAGGCTAGAGATTCTGATCAGCCAGGGATCCAGGCCAAGTAACTTAGCGGCACCAGGGATCAGGGTACAAGGGCCAAGCCTCTGGGCAGGCTGGGCCAGGACGGGCCTGTCTGAGACTGGTCTCATGTTCCTCATTTTACAGATGAGGAAATCGAGGCTTGCTCAGAGGAAACAGCTTGTTATAGGGCAAAGGGCTCGGACTCCAGGCTCTGTGGCCTGGGATGCTGCAATGCTCCGCTCGAGAAGGGCTCGCTTGTTCATCCACTCAGCGAGAGTCTGCTGAGGGCTGCTGGGGACGAGCTTGGGGTGTCCACAGCCCCAGCCAGATGGAAGCAGGTCAGATCTCACCGCCCTCTCTGTGATCTGGGCAGTAATTAGAGGCCTCCCCTGGGCCAGGGGTTCTGCCCCCCACCCCTTGGTCCCTGTGGGAGAGGAAGCCAAGGTTCTGGGAGGTGGCGGGCCCTGCCCAGCATCCGCCAAGGGAGGGCACGACTGGAAGGAACCCCAACAACTGGCTCCTCTGAGGAGTCACTTCCCCACTTGGCAACACTGCACTTGCCCTTTACAGTCACCGTGGCTTGTGTGTGTTATCGTCTGTCCTCACTGCTAGAAAACCAGTGCCAAGTTGGTCCTGTTCCCAGCTGGGCTTCGGGAGCCCAGAACAATGTCTGGCCCGGAAGTGGCACTTAATAAAATATATATAGAATCATCTATTCGGGAAGACTGGGCCCAACATTTCCTCTGAGTCCCCAGGGCATGGGGTGGTGCATTCTCCATCTCTGCCACCAGGGGGCGAGCATGCCCCATTCCCAGCCTCACACGAGGTCTCCTCCAGGGAGGCCACCAAGGGGGCCCAGGGGACCCGTGGCAGACCTGCACCCGGCCAGGAGGTGCTGTTGGGGGGGGAGATTCCTGCCCACCAGGCGGGCCCAGGAAAGGAGTTTCAATAGGGGGGTGGCCTGAGAGGGGACCCTGAAAGGAACTGGGAGGAGAGCAGGCACCGTGGGGGCCCAGGGCCTGAGGACACTTCTGGGGAACACCCTTATGCCATCGTCACCCTTGGTGTGTAACTACTGTGCTCACATGCAGCCTCCACGCAGCACCGTGACCCACTTCTCAGCCGGCACTTAGCAGCCGGCTGTGCCGCGTGGGCCCCGCTCATTCCCACAGCTGAGCTCACGGTCCTGGCCACACGTGGGGCCTCCCCAGCCCTACCGCGGTCACACACTGTTCGCCGCTCGTCCCCCACGGTGGGGGGGACCCCGGGACACGTGTGCTCCGCCTCCAAGCCACGCCCGGACACAGGCAGACAACCACTCTGACGTCCCCAGCTGTGCTGCTCAGAGACATTGCCACTCTGCTCAGAGTGGCTCCCAGCACATCAGCGGGGACAGGCAGACACAGAGACACGTGGTGACCTGCCGCACCGGGGCTCCCTGACACACCTACACGTTCAGGACAGCCACTGACACACCCAGATCCCCCTCAGGCTTGGCAGCACACACCCTGCAAGACAGCACACAGGCGTCCCCTCCCCACCGTGCACAAGCACACAGGGAGCTCACACAAAACCAGCCACGCACACACACAAGCACATACAGACACACAAACTCAGAAACACAGACACACAAATGCAGACATACACACACACACACACACACACGATTCTTATACTTGGAGCATGCAGAAGGGATCCGAGTCCCTCTTCTGACTAGTCTCATTCCTAGCCTTGGTCCCCCCACCCCCACCCCGCCATCTACCCACCCCACCCCAAGATGGGACCTGGTAGGGGACTGTGTGTTGCAGAAAAGACCCCCCTGGAGGCGGGGAGGGAGTGGTGACCCCACTGGCCAGGCAGAAGCGGCCGTGTTGGGCGGGGAGGCCTGAGCTCATCAGATTCCAGCAGGAGTGATTCACAGGAGGTGCCTGGGAAGGGTCTGGGAGGGGACGCGGGCCCAGGGGCTAGGGGCTTTGGGGCCCTGGGTGGGCTCTGGGCCAGCAGTCCTGGGTCCAGAGTGAGCTTCCAGGCTGGGAGAGGGGCCTCCCGGGGGTGCGTTTGCTGAGCCTGAAGGGGTGCATTTGGGGCCCGGATCTGGGAGGGGCCCCGGACGCCGCGCCGGGCTCCGGGATGAGACAAGCGGCCCCACCCGGTCACCCCACCCGGGGCCTTGGCCCCTGACCCCGGGCCTTCTGGCCCCAGCAGCTGGCGTCTGGAAAGGGTTAGGCCAAGGGTGGGGGAGCAGGGGCAGGGGTGGGGTGACCTTCACAGCCCTTCTTGGCTTCCCGGGGGCCCTCGGGCAGGTGACCAGCGTGCACCCCAGAGGCCTGAGGCCGTGGCCTGCCCAGTTGGGGCCCACAGGGCTACAGACCCGCCCGGCTCTGCCAGGCGAGGCCTCTGCCAGAGCGCGAGAGTGCACGGCTATCCCAGCGCCAGGGATGTTTTCTTGCTGAGATAGAGCCCTCTACTCCTGTCACCCCAGAGCCCCCTGCCTCCCAGGCCAGGGCTGATGTTCAGAGGAGGGGGGGCCCACCCGGAGCCCCGCCCAGCTGCTCCTGCAGGGTAACATGAAGAAAGGACAGGGCTGGGATGGGGGGTCGGGGCACAGGAAGTGGCTTTCTTGGAATTTTGCACCAAAATAGCCCATTCAGTCCCTATGCGGGTCTCAGGGTCCCACGGGGGAGGTGTGTGTCACCAAGGAGACCCCCACTGGGGAGGGGCCTGAGCTGACCTTCATTTGGCTCTCGCCGGCCACCCCTCCCCCCTCCAGCCTCTCCCCCCCCCCACCGCCCCACCACCCCCGCCGGTGGCCTCCGCTCTGCTTTGAAGTCTCAACGTAAATATCATGTCTGCTTGGGCTCCCCTTCCCGGCCTGGTCGCAGCCCCCAGACCTGGCTCTCACCCCAGCCAGCCCCAGGGGGTGCAGTGCCGGGGGAGGGAGGGGGCCGGACCACCCAGGGAAGGTGGTGAGCCAGTGACCCCAGAGAGAGAGGCAGGGAGGCGGAGGCGGGGAGATATGTCAGTGGGCAGCGTGGAGAGACAGAGACTGGAGGAAAAGACCCAGCGACAAAAGAGGAGACGGTCCTGGGGAGGCAGGAAGGACAGCGACCAGAGAGAGGAGCAGGGAGAGGGATCCTGCAGACAGGGGGAGAGGCAGTGGGGACACAAAGAGCAGGAAGGGGCAGGGAAAGGGAAGAGAAGGTTCCGGAGGTGTGGGTGGGGATGGGGAGGCAGCAGTGGGAGGCACGTGGTGGAAGCAGGGGCATGACCCACTGTCCTGGTCTGCCTGGGGTCAAGGGGGTTCCCAGAGCTCCTCAGCAAACTGGGAGCAGGTTGGTCACCCCAGGTCAAGCCTCCAGCAGATGCCTCCGCCACTACAGAGTCCACCCCCACAGGGGCCCCTTGCACAGATGAGGAAACTGAGGCAGGCGGGGACTCCCCCCTGAGCAAGGCCAGAGGGATCAGCCCTGGGACATGTGGTTTTCTGCCTCTCTCTGTGGAGCCGAGGCCAGAGGACCCTAAAGAAAGAACCAAAAGTGTGGGACAGCAAGCCCCAGGCTCAATATATCCCCCCAAAACCCCCAGATCTGGCTGCCAGGCCGCCGTCTGTCCTACTTACAGTGTGACCTACAGCAAGCCCCTTCCCTCTCTGGGCTGTGCATACTCTGAGTGGGGAGGGCTGGGCCCTTTCAGTTCTGATGTGGCTCCAGGAATCCCTTTCTTGTGGGCAGATGTGGCCAGATGTTCCGGTGAGGCATGTGCCGGGAGAGGGTGAGGCATGTGCTGGGAGAGGGAACCGGGGTCCCACCTGTGCCCAGACTGGGCAATCCCGGGCAGCTGTGCGTGCTCCCGCACAGCTGGGGGTGCAGTTGGGGGCCTCTGGGACCCACACACACACCTCCGAGGTGTGCACCGCCCCGGGCACGCCAGGGTGTGTGGGCATCCACATGCATGTATGCCCAGGAATGCGTGCACAGTGTCTCTCTGCGACAAAGACCCCGCCCCACCCTCACCCCTACCCCCACCCCCCTGCCCCCGTCTGACATAATCCTCCACCTTTCGGGAGCCAGGCCTGGTCTGGACAGCGTCCCTTCTTCCTGGACCCACCTCCCCAAGCCTGTCTGGCCCGCCCCGCGCAGTCCCCAGCACTTCCACCCCCATCAGGGCAGGCGCTCCCTTGCAGAAGCACTCAGGGTGTGGCACCAGCAAGGGACTGGGGGGGGGGGGGAGGCTGCTCTCCCTCCCTCCCTCCCAGAATCCCTCCCTCCCCACCCCTGCCCTGGGACTTCTCCCCCCCCCCCCCCCCCCCCCCCCCCCGCTCCCACCCAAGACCAGACGCCTCCCGCCCACCCATCCACTCTTCTTCCTGACAGCCCGAAGAATGGGGTGGTTTGGGAAGAATTTAGAAATGGAGGGAGGTGGGGGGATGGGGACACAAGAGAAGGGAGAAAAAGAGGTGATGTGTGCACAAAGCAATGTGCTGGCTCAGCGGCCTGCCGTGCCAAGGTTCTCCAGGGCGCCCGTTCAGGGGGCACCCCCCAATCACACTCGATCCCCCCCCACGCCCCCCAACCTTGGCTGTTCCACTGGGCCCTCATCCCGGCCTGCCTTCTGCTGGCTCCCCTCACCCCACCCCTCACGGGCCCATACGCTGCATCCATCCAAAGCCAACTTGTCCCGGGAGCCGGGAGAGCAAGCTTCTCCTGGGGAAGTGGGCTTCTGTTTTCAGGCCCCTCTTGAAGCAAGCTCTCCACTTATGGGCCTTGGCCAGGGCCCCCTAAACCTTCACCCCAAATGTGAGCTGGCCTGGTGCCCTGAGCTTGGAGGGTGCACTGTGCCCACCCCCAGGCCGGGGAGATACACTGGCCTCAGGCCACAGCAGAGAAAACGGGCTGTGCAGTACCACGGCAGGCGTCACATGCTCAGGTCCAAGCTGTCCCACCCTCCTCCACTGTGTCCCTTCGTGTATGTGGAGTTGCACGCTGAGGATGCCACCCTTCGTGTCTGTGGAGGCCACTAGAGCCTGGGTCCCTGGAGCCAGCCATGTGTCTGTATCTCTTATCTGCACGCCCATCCACTTACCCATCAATCCACTCATCTGCTCCTTCATTCCTACATCTTCCCTCCGTCCATCACCCAGCCACTCACCCTCTGAGGGCTTACTGCATCTTTTCTAAGGGCAATAGGGGAAGCAAGATGAGCCACAACCAGCCCAGCTTCCAGGAAGAGTGAGCCCCCCGCCAGCTGCCCCTCTGCCTCCCAACTCCTCCCAACCAGAATCCTGATGCTGTGCCCACCCCAACCTACCTCTCCCAAGCTGGAGGGCACCCTCCCACACTGGGCACCCACGTGCCTCCTCCAGCCTTCAGTCCTTGCCTCCTAAACCCTGACTTAGCTTTTACTGGGGCCAGAGGTGCCCCTGGGGCCTGGCTCAGACTTTTTACTCCCAAGTAGGCCAAGCCTGCACATCTGGGATTTGGCCTCTGAACTTCCTCCTGCTGGTCCCCTTGCCTGCCCCCCGAACTCCTCACCCCTCCAGGCTGAGGTCCCGACCTCCCATCTGACCCACCCACTCGCCAGACGGCCTGCGGCCTCCCCCTCGACACCCCAGCACCGGCCATTGCCGGAATCATGACTGGGTTTGCCACACCCTTGGACCGGGCTCCGGCCCGCCCCAAGGAGCCTCCAGAGGCTGCCTCCCCCAGCCTGGCCCGCCCTGCTGCCCGGCTCTCCAGCCAGCTCCCCTCCCCGGTCCCAGACTATTGCAACAGCCTCCTGCCTGGTCCCTGGCCTCCGGGCCCCCTCCACCCACGGCACACCAGCCAGGCAATCTCTTGGCGTGCCTCTCTTGCCAAGGTCTCTGTAATGAAGGCTCAGTCTTTTAGGGGCAGCTCCAATGCCTTCCAGGCCGGTACTCTCTCTCTCTCTTCCTTCTCATCATTCTTCTCGATGCCCTCAACTCCAGGGCCCAAGGAGTCTGCCAGATTCTCCAAACACATCTGGAGCTCTCCTACCCAAGGCTGTGCCGTCTTCCTGTCATGCCTTCTTCCCACTCTCATTTCTTGATGCCCTGCTCAACTGCCAGACTCTGCTTAAATGAGACTCCTTAGGGTGCTGCAAGAAAAAGGACACCACTATAAGAGTTAGGAGACCTTTGTTCTAGGTCCGGCGTTGCCACCGACTCACAGAGACTCCTCGGGCCTCAGTTTCCCCATCTGCAAAAAGGGTTGGTGATTTCCAGGGGTCTCCCATTTCTAGGGTGGTCTCACTTCCTGGGAGAAGGCCAGGCGCGTGTGTGGAGTGGGTGGACTTTGACTTCAGGCAGAATCCCGGTTCCCACAGTGCATCAGCATGAGTGAAGCTCTACTGCTCTGAGGCTCATTCAGTCATTCAACAAACCTTCACTGAGCAGCCACCATGGGCTAGGCGCTTTCTAGGCAGTGGGGACACAGCAGAGAACAACACAAGGACCCTGCTTTCAGAGAGCTCAACGTCCGCTTGGGTAAGAGTTTTCAACTAGCTCAATGCCTGCAGGGGACATTTGGTAATGTCTGGAGACATTTTTGATCGTTGCAACTGGGGGCTTTTATTAGCACCTGATGGGCAGGAACCAGGAACGCTGCTACACATCCTGCAATGCACAGCAGAGCCCCCCCCCCCCCCAACAAATAGTTATCCAGCCCCAAATACCAAGAGTGCCGAAGCTGAGAAGGCCTGTGATAGGGAGAGTCGGGACATATGCAAATCAACAATGCAGACCCTGACAGATAGTGATAAATCAAAGGAGGGATATGGCACAAGATCAGGAGGCTACGAAGTCCCCGGGATATGAGTGACGGTGGCCAGGGACTCTTGACACTTGAGGCGAAACCTGAAGGAAGGGAAGATGCCGAGCAGGTTGACAGTGCAGGCCGAGCAATTCAGGTCAGGAGACGGCCAGGGCAGAGGCTCCTGAGGCAGGCAGAAGTGTGTCAGGTGAGCTTAAGGATGAGCCTGGAGGCTGGAGCAGCTGGTGCAGAGAGAGTTGGGGGGGGCGTGATGAGAGGTTTAAGGGGCAGATCATGTAGCCTGGAGGCCACAGCAAAGACTTTGGTCTATCCTCTAAATAAGTTCTCTGAGCAGAGACTGGGTCTTCACATAGGTTTATAAGGATCCATCTGCACAGTTGTGCAGAGAACAGGAAGCCCAGGACAAGAGGGGAAGCCATGGCCAGGTTGTTGTGGAAGTCCAGACGGGAGGTGACAGTGGCTTGGGCCAGGGTGGGGGCGAAGAAGGTGGCAAGAAGTAGTTGGATTCTGGATCTGCTTGGAAGGTGCAGCCAGAGGGATTTGCTGTGAGATTGGACATGGGGTGTGGGAGAAAGAAGAGTTATGGATGAGCTCAAAGTTTGGGGCCTGAGCCAATAGAAGGCTGAGCTGCCCCATATTGGCTTTCTACTCCCGAGAAGGCAGATTATTCTACTTGCACCACAGACGGAAACCTTGAAAGAAGCAACCCCCAGGCAGATGGCAAGCGCTCTGTAAACCGTGGCTGTCAGGGGAGCTGGCCACGTCTGCCGGGCCAGCCCGGGCACTGTCAGGTGGTCAGCAAAAACTTCCCCTGATACCCCACCCTTTCCCAGTTTGCTCAGAAGACTAGGGAACATTTGTCTCATGCTCCCCAGCTGACAAAGCATATTGGCAAACCCTGAAAGCTGTGATACAGTAACCCTGCGTTGCTGAAAGACCAGGGCGCATTGCCCATGTTTTGTAGATAAGAAAAACAGAGGCCCAGAAAGGGTCAGTGATTTTTCTGCAATCACCCAGCAGATCATGGGCAGAGGAGCAGACCCTCTCCTCCCCCACCTTCCCAGCCCCGACTAAGAGTGCGGCGGGTGTGCAGGGGTTAATTCACCAACCAGCAAACCGGGACGATCCTGGGTGTCAGGCTCCCAGAGGGTTCCATCAGGAGCAGGCAGAGGACCCCAGCCAGGCCCACGCAGCAGGCCTGGGGGCAGGGAGGGCTCCACACACATGACACCTGTGTCACATACACACGTATGTGTCATTGTGAGCTGGTGCCCATGCACGGCCTCGCGCTCATCCCCTTGCAGCCAGCCCCGCTCACCCCCGAGAGCGCAGCCCAGCCCCCGCCCAGCCCCCTCCCCCACGCACCCTGCCCTCCTGCAGCAGGAGCCCAGAGAGGCATTTCCTGTTTGGGGTCTGCCTCCTCCCCGTCTAAGCCCAGGTTCCCAGGGCCCTGGGCTGAGCAGGGGTGAAGGGAGGGCAGCAACCCCCACCGCCCCGCTGGCCCCCCCTTTCCTTCTTCCTCCCCTCCCCTGCCCACCCAGACCCAGCTGGAGCCAGGAAGCCTGGTGGGCGGACAGGAGGGGGGAGGTTGAGGCAGGGGCTCGGTATATATAGAGGGTTGACCGTGCCCCTGCCTGTGCCGTCAGAGTGGTTCCCATCCGTCTGGGGACTGCACACGCATGAGGGACATCGTATGTCAGTGCGTGCAGAACGCCCCACAGACTTTGTATGTGTACACAAGGGGGTTAGCATGTCAGAGCATGTGCACGTGTGGCAAGGGGGGCTGCAGGCCAGCGTGGCTCTACGGGGAGGCGAAGGACCCAGCACGTCTGAGCGTGTGCATATCTGCCGCAAAGGGACATGGTGGCCCAGGAAGGGGTCTTGCAGGGTGACGGGAGCAGGGGAGGACCTTGCACACTCGTGTTACAGCACGTTTCCACATTAGGACAACTGGTTGGGCCACGAGACCGTTCACGAGTGGGATGAGGTGTCGAAGTGTCCAGCCTTGGGTCTCTCTGGGTCTCTGGGCAGCAGCCCTCCTCCATCCCCCTGAACCCAGGCCGCGCAGGAGTTTTCAGATCGGTCTAGCCCCTCCGCAGGCGTTTCCCACTCTCACTGTCTCCCAGCCCTGCGGGGCCTGGGGTGGCCCAGGATCTCTGTGCCTCCTGCCCCGCCCCCAGCCCCCCAACTCCTGCCCCCCGCCCGCCCGACTGCTTCCTGCTCCGGCAGCCCCCGGGGGAGCGGGAGCCGGGGAGCTGGCAGCAGCCCCAGCCCACTCCTTACAAGGCCCGAGCCCGCCCCCCGGCCCGCCCGCCGGAGGCCCCAGGCCCGCCCCCTGTCAAGAGCGGCCGCGGCCCACGGGCCGGGCCAGTCGGGGGGCGTCGCGATGCTGCTGCGCCTGCTGCTGGCCTGGACGGCCGCGGTGCCCGCCGTGGGCCAGGCCCCCTGGGCCCCCGAGCCCCGCGCCGCCTGCGGCCCGGACCGCTGCTACGCGCTCTTCCCGCGGCGCCGCACCTTCCTGGAGGCCTGGAGGGCCTGCCGCGAGCTGGGGGGCGACCTGGCCACCCCGCGGACGCCCGAGGAAGCCCGGCGCGTGGACAGCCTGGTGGGCGCCGGCCCGAGCGGCCAGCTGCTGTGGATCGGGCTGCAGCGGCCGGCGCGGCAGTGCCAGCCGCAGCGCCCGCTGCGCGGCTTCACGTGGACCACGGGCGACCAGGACGCGGCCTTCACCAACTGGGCCCTGCCGGCCTCGGGTGGGCCCTGCCCGGCCCAGCGCTGCGCGGCCCTGGAAGCGAGCGGCGAGCACCGCTGGCTCGAGGGCTCCTGCACGCTGGCCGTCGACGGCTACCTGTGCCAGTTCGGCTTCGAGGGGGCCTGCCCGGCGTGGCCGGAGGAGGCGGGCCAGGCCGGCCCCGTGGTCTACACCACGCCCTTCCACCTGGTCTCCGCGGAGCTGCAGTGGCTGCCCTTCGGCTCGGTGGCCGCCGTGCCGTGCCAGGCTGGCAGGGGGGCCTCCCTGCTGTGCGTGAAGCGGCCCGACGGTGGCGTGGGCTGGTCGCGGGCCGGGCCCGTGTGCCCGGGCGCGGGCTGCGGCCCCGACAACGGGGGCTGCGAGCAGGAGTGTGTGGACGAGCCGGATGGCCGCGTGACCTGTCGCTGCACGGAGGGTTTCCGGCTGGCGGCGGATGGGCGCAGCTGTGAGGACCCCTGCGCCCAGGCCCCCTGCGAGCAGCAGTGCGAGCCCGGCGGGCCCCAAGGCTACAGCTGCCACTGCCGCCTGGGTTTCCGGCCGGCCGAGGACGAGCCGCACCGCTGCGTGGACACGGACGAGTGCCAGATCGCCGGCGTGTGCCAGCAGATGTGCGTCAACTACGTCGGTGGGTTCGAGTGCTACTGCAGCGAGGGCCACGAGCTGGAGGCCGACGGG
The DNA here is from genome assembly GCF_023851605.1 of Tamandua tetradactyla. NCBI lineage: Eukaryota > Metazoa > Chordata > Mammalia > Pilosa > Myrmecophagidae > Tamandua > Tamandua tetradactyla. The sequence goes on from NC_135335.1 coordinate 8,103,639, forward strand.
ATCAGCTGCAGCCCCGTGGGGGCCATGGGCGCCCGGGCATCCCAGGACCTTGGAGATGAGCTGCTGGACGACACAGAGGAAGAAGAGGATGACAGCGAGGCCTGGGAGGCCTTCGATGATGATGGCTGGACAGAGGCCCCTGGGATCGCGTGGATGGAGCCCACGCAGCTGCCCGACTTTGGCCTGGCCTACGGACCCGGCTTCCCGGATGCCCCAGAGCCGCTGGTGCCCTACCCGGAGCCCACGTGGCCGCCCCCGCTCAGTGCCCCCAGGGTCCCGTACCACTCGGAGGTGCTCTCCGTCACGCGGCCCGTGGTGATCTCGGCCACGCGCCCCACACGGCCTCCTGCCCCTCAGCCCCCTGTGATCCCGGCCATGCACCCAGCTTTGTCCCCTGAGCATCAGGACCCGAGGCTCTCAGCCAACTATCCCCATTTGCCGTCTGCCCATCAACCCCTCGTTATCCCAGCCACTCACCCGGCACAGCCCCCTGCCCACCGGCTCCCCATTACCGCAGCCAGATATCCTGAACTGTTCGCTGCCCACCAGTCCCCCATGGCTCGAGACACCACTCATGTGCCTCGACTCACAGCTCCCCACACCCCACTGCTTACCACCCCCAGAGCCCCTCAATACCCTCTGACCTCAGATGTCCTGGTCCTCAAAACCCAAACCACCCAGCTTCCTATCACCCCAACTCTGACTGTCACCCCCACGTCCCCCGTGTCCCCTGCCCATCAGGTCCCGGGGTCTGCTGTCACCCAGCCCCCAGTGCTTCTCACTCTCCTGCACCCTCAGAGCCCCTCGAACCAGACTTCAGCACCCAGTCCTACACACCCCAATTCCCAAGCCCCTCAAGTCCCAAGGGGAGGCGCCCCTGACCACAAGCTGGCTCTGTGGCAGTCTTCAGTAGCCCCCACAGCAGCCCCTACAGCTGTTGGGGAGGCTGGTCTGGCAGGCCACAGCCGGAGGGATGACCGGTGGCTGCTGGTGGCACTGCTGGTGCCCACATGTGTCTTCCTGGTGGTCCTGCTCGCCCTGGGCATTGTGTACTGCACCCGCTGTGGCCCCCACGTGCCCAGCAAGCGCGTTACCGACTGCTATCGCTGGGTCACCCACAATGGCACCAAAGACCCAACGGAACCTGCACTCCCCCGAGGCAGCCTCACAGGGGTGCAGATCTGCAGAACCAGCGTGTGATGGGGTGCAGCCCCCCCCCACAGGGCGGGGGGAAGGGGTGCGCACTGGACACATGGCTAAGGCTGAATCAGGGACCTACGGGGGCCAGCCAGCTGGACAGTGGGCTTCCTGCTCCCCCAGGACCCAGCCAGGCTCCTCTCTCAGTCAATCACTAGACTTGACTCTCGGGAATTCTGCTCCCCAGCCCAGCACTCACCAGAGAAGAGACACCAAGGCCCCCAGGACTTCAGGGATGGGTGCTGGGGTCTTCTCCAATAAACGAGGTGCCAATCCCACCCAAAGCTCCTGATCCCCTTTGGTACCTGAAGGGAGGGTCTGGGAGGATGTAGGAAAAAGGAGAGGACTTCTTGCAGCTTGACTGCACCCCCAAGGAGGTAAGACCCCCCGGAGGGAGGATGTGCTTCAGAGATCCTCAGGGAAGCAGGACCAGAGAGGGCATGGCTTGCCCAAAGTCACACAGCAAGCCCATGGCTAAAGATTTGGCATGAGGAAAATCTTGTATCTGTCCATCTTCTAATCCCTGAATCCAAGAAGATGGTGCTGAATCTGGGGGAAGGTTTTAGAATGAGGGTGCCTGCTGTCCTAGGGCCAAGTTGGGGTTTAGGGGTCAAAGGCAGCCTCTGGGTCTGGTGATTCTGCGGAGTGAGGGGCATGTAGTGGGTGAGTCTCTCCTCTCTTCTGGCACTTTCCTTCCCATCCCTGCAGGCTGCCCAGAGGTCAGGGGCTGGGGCTTAGGGTCAACCAAGGGTGTTGCCACCTCTCTCAGCTGTAGTCCTTCTGCTCTGTGCAGGAGTCAGGGCTGAGCAGGCTGGGGATGGGGAAATCAAGGAAACCAGAAAAGAGACCCCCTGCTGGGCTCCACCTCCAATGCCCTGGGCATCTCCTGGAGCACTGCCTTTCCCTCTGGGCCACACTGGGCTCCTCTCCATGCAGTTAAGAGTGGCGGACAGACAGAACCCAGGAGATTCTAGCTTGAACTGGGGTTCAGGACGCTTGGAGCTGAAGTGTCCCAGGAATCGGAAGAGGGACTGACCAAAGATCCCATGTAGGGGACCCGGGAGGCTCATTCATCCATCTCGGGCTCACTGCCTTGGGAAGGGGGCGGGCCCTGGACGGGGGGAGGCACCGGTTCCCACCACCCCTGTAATTTTTCAGTTGCAGCCTCTCGGGACCTCTAATTAGGACAGGACAGGGCCGGCACGACCACCTGGAAACGCAAGTAGGAGTGGCCTGGCGCCCAGTTCTCTTTCCGGGGCCCTACGTCACACTGGGGCCCCAGGGACTGGGCCCGGGGCTGGAAGGCTTGGACTGCACTCCAGGGAATAAGGAAAGGAGGGACCGGAGCTGGGCATCAACCGGGGGGCCACAGAAGGGGCGGGGGGAACGCTATGCACCGCCCCCAGCACTCCTCCGCCCCTGCTCTCACGTTCCCCTAACTCAAACCAGACGTCCCCGCCAGATCTTGCCCAAGCTTTTAACCTCGGAGACGCCACCGGGGAGGTTTGCTGGAGGGGTGTGAGGGTCGCGGGGCAGCCCAGACGCCTGGGTCCTGGAAGGAGGTGCGGGGTGCAGCATGGTGGGAGGTGGGGCGGGTGACAAAGCCAGCCGGGACAAGACGGAATGGAGCTCCCTCCTCCCGTGATCCCAAATAGGAGATTCAGGTCGTCCCAAGGGTAGGAAGGGGTTAAATGCGCTGCAGTCGGGGTGGGGGGGGATGGGGTGGGGAAGGGGGCCCGGAGCCGGCTCTTTGTCATCCTATAATGAGCACCAGATGCGGAGCTGCGTGCGGGCCTAAACAAGAGGCCTCCCAGGGCAAAGCCTCGGCCAGCGCGCTGAGCCGGGGTTCCGCCCAGGCCCGGGGCTGGGTTTCAGGCTCCACCCACTGATTCACAGGCCACGCCTCCACTGGCACCGCCCGCGCCTGTACTAAAACTCGGGAACTATCGGCCCCGCCTCTCGGAGCTGCTAGCCACGCCCTCCCACTAGAGGCCCCGCCCACCGACGCCGCAAGCCTCGCCTCCCGCCAGCTCATAGATTCCTGAAGAGCGAACGCCCCACCCCCTGCTCCATAGCCCCTCCTACCAAAGATCTAAGCCCCACCTCTTCGGCCAGTGTAGCCTGGCAGTTATTAGTCCCCACCGAGAGGAGGTATAAATTTAATCGCCCAGAGAACTCGCACAGCCTTACATGCCCCGCCTGACAGAACCACGAGCTCCGCCCCTTCAGAGAACCGGGACTCCGTCCACGAGACCAGGGAATCCCGCAGATTTTATTAACTCTGTCGGGTAGAGATACCAACTCCGCCTTCCAAGAGTTTAAAGTTTCCCTGAAGCTCCTCTGCAGGCTCCGCCCCTCAGCTCAAGCTCCGCCCCTTTACCGACCCACCCAAATCTCCAGGGGAAGAGCTCCGCCCACACAGGGCTAGCGCATTTTCCCTTCACACGGAGCCCCAGGGCCCGCCCACTAAGAAATTTCGCAACCCCCTTCCAGAGGCCCTTTGGCTCCGCCCACTCAGAGCGGCCTGAACTCCTAGGTTCGCGCACAAGTACCGCCCACGCGGAGGATGCACCCACCCCTTCTCTTAATCCCCGCCTTCTGTTGATACGTGGCCCCGCCCACCTTAGGCCCCACCTTCTCGGGGCTCAAGCTCCGCCCACACCGGGCCTTGGACTCTGAGCCGCTCCAGGCTTTGGGAATATGCCCCCTAGCACCAGTCTGCTGGGTTTTTTTAAAAGCAGTTTTGTTGAGATAGGTTCACATTCCATCCAATCCATCCAAAGTGTGCAATCAATGGCTTGTAGTATAATCACAGTTATGCATTTATCACCCCATTCAATTTCAAAATATTTTCATTACTCTAAAAAAAAAAAAAAATACCCCGTAGCAGCCACTCTCATTCTTTCCCCAGCCCTTCATCACCACTAATCTAATGCTGTCTCTATAGATTTATTTATATTTACATTTTGTATAAATGGAGTCATACAATATGTAGTGCTTTGTGTCTGGTTTCTTTCACTTAGCATCATGGTTTTGTTATTGTTATTATTATTTTCAATTAGATAAAATTTAGGTTTACGTAAAAGTCATGTAAAAAAAAATACACTGTTCCTCCGACGTGTGTTCTCCGGAGCCCTTACCCCGACGGGGTGCTCCTGGGTCCGGGCCTGGCGTCCTCTCTCCCCTCCCCACCGGCGGCTCCCAGCGGTCCAGTTTCGCGGTTCTCTGCACCCAGCCGGAGTCGACTTCGAGGCCGGGCAGCTGACGTCGGCGAGTGGGCCTTTGGCGCCACCTGCCTTTGGCGCCGCAGACCTGCAGCCACTGGGCGGCCTTTGGGTTCCCTCCCCAAAGCATTCTAGTTTGCTCAATGGTTGCCCATTTATTAGATGATTGTATTGCTCAAATATCTTCCAGCTCTTCCCGCCGGACAGAAGATCCCGTCGCAGATGTCCTCGGTCCCCACGGGGGGCGTCACTCCGGCCCTCAGAGCAGACGCGAGCTGAGGCGACCCCCTGCCAGTCTTGCCGCAGCTGCGGTCTCACCGTTGTCGCCCTTCCCCCAGGAATCCCGATTCCCCGGCACCGGGGCACAGCCGCTCGCCCGGTGCCCAGCATTCCCAGGGCTGGATCTCCACCCCCAACTAGCGCTCCGCAGGGTGGACAGTGTGGGCGGGGCTGGCTTTGGGCTCAGAGGCCCTCCTGTGGGACCTGAGAGTCACAGGTTTTACAGATGGGTTGACGTCAAGCAAACCTTCCTCTCAGCTGCCATCTCAGCATTCATCATCTGGTTTAAAGACATTCCCCTGCTCACTCCTACACTAGACTGGGGCTCCAGGAGGGGAGGAGACTCTGGACTTCATTGCTTAGGGGCTCAAAAACACGCTTCCAAACTTGACTGGTGCAGACTGGAGAGCTGATGCTTAAGGGGGAGGGGGTTAACACCATCTGAACCCAGCTCGGTGGCTGCTCCTAGCTCAGCCCTGTTCAAATCTACCCAGTCCTGTTGCAAGGACTTACATGCATTAACCCATTTAGGATCCATAATGAGCTCCGTGGAGTGAGTGCTGTTCTTATCACATTTTCCAGATGGAGAAGCTGGAGGTGTTTAACTGTCATAAATGAAGCCACCTGCCCAAATTGGCCCGGTTGGAATCCAGCCCGTTGGGCACCAGAGTCTGTGTCCTTCACCCCGACAGCATAGCCGGTCTATATATAGGAACTCCACATCTCTAATCAGAAAATGCCCACCGTTCAGTGAACTCGCTGCTAGGGCTGTCCCTGCAGGGTGCAGGCTCGCAGAAAGGTTGCTGGTACTGGGTTTTGAGCAGGGGGGAGCGAAGCCTTCCCCACCCAGGAAGAGCTAGTCACCTGTGGTTTTGGTGGGCGATGATGCTAAATAAGGCCTTACCTGTGACCTCATGGGATCCAGATGATGTGCCCCAAAGAAGCACAGCTTTAGGGTTACCTGGCAGTGGGTGCTCTAGTCTAGTTGCAGTGAGTTCAGGCATTTTTCCGTGGGAGGCCATCTAGTGGTTAAGAGTGGCCATTCTCCAGTGGGAATAGGGAGGATTGAGACCCTGTCCTCAGGAAAATTAGAGTCCCATGGACGGTAGAATGAGTGAGGGGAAGGAAGGAGCGACCATTCCACATAAGAAAGCTTTTTTTTTTTTTTTTTCTTTTGCATGGACAGGCACCAGAAATTCAATCTGGGTCTCCAGCACAGCAGGCGAGAGCTCAGCCACTGAGCCACCGTTGCCCCCCACCCATAGCTTTTGTTTTGATTCCAGCTCTACTACTTTACTGGCCAAGGGACCTTGGGCAAGTTTCCTAATTGCCCTGTGCATGCCTCCTTATTTCAAAAAATGAGGATACCCTAGCACCCATCATATCCTCAGTAATCTCTGGGAGAGGAAAAAGAAGGACTCTATACGAGGAAAAGAGTCAGGGTTTCCTGCTGGACATTCAGGGTTGCTGCACAAACCTACTACAAGAGGCATTTTCTGCTCTGGCTGCCACTGTGGGACCCTTGAAACAGAATCCAGAAATCCATCATGGGGGGGGGCTGGATCGGCAGAGACTGACCTCCCCTCTCCCCCAGGTCCCTCAGCAGAGTCTCAAACTTTGTCGGTTCACTGTGCCCCAAATATCTCAGCTAATTTTTTTCATGGCACCCCTAGGTCCATTTATTAAGTAGTCAGGACCAAAGCACTTGAGAAATACTTGTGTCCCTCATCTTAGCAGTTATTTGAAAAAAAAAAAGTACCCATGCATTGAAAGATAAAATAATTTTCTATTTTGTTCTTGACCACCATCCCTTGCTAATGGGACGTGTTTGAGTCCTTGGGCACCTCACAGCTTCTTGAATCTTAGAATCAGATGGGAGAGCTCCACCTTCATTCCCTATTCCACAATGATCTCTCCATGGTACTTGCTTTTTTATCACAGCAGCCACTGGAAACTCAGCTACACACAGCTATTATGACTGAGAAATTAAGATATTAACTAATTACAATGACTGAATCATTATATAGAGTCTCTTCTTACTTTTTGGTATATTAGAATAGCCAGAAGGAAGTACCTGAAATTACTGAACCGTAATCCAGCTGCCTTGATCATTGATAACGATTGCTAAATCGATCGTGATCAAAGTGACAGGTTCTCTGTCCAATGAGCTCAAATGACCAATTCCAGAGACACTGGGGTTTCAGAGAAAAAGGGTTTATGGCTAAGCATGAAACAGGAAATCAGATGGCCTATCGCCCTAAAAAAAATCTGTCTTCTCCAAACTGCAGTAACTCTGATAGCCTTACAGTACCAAAAGATGGGCAGAATTTAGGATAATGAGCACAATGGCTTGAGATGATAAGGTTAGAGGCAATCTAATTATTGGGCAGGCACAGATTAATTGCATGCTTAGTCACAGATAGGTCCAGTTACAGATTAAAGTTTAACCACTGTGCAATGTCAGGTGGGCCAATTTTTGACAGGTCCCGTGTGTCTAGCAAGATAATTTTGGAATCGGGGTGGGTTAGTTATGGGCTGACTTTAGTGATCATAAGACTTCAAGGTTGAAAAACAGGATAAGGAGGTCCTAAGGGGCCGGTCACAAGTTTTTTTACAATCACAAGATAAAGGCTATATTTTTATACAATCATTATCAGTGATCAAAGCAGCCAGACTACAGTTCAGAAATTTCAGGTATTTCCCTCCAGCTGTTCTAGTACACTGGAAAGTAGAAAAGAAATACCTATATAATGATTCAGTAGTCATAATTTTTTTTTGCAGTAAAAGAATCTTAGTTTTTTTACTTGCAGAAAAAAATGGACAAATTCTCCTTCCCATCAAAGTGTCATAAGACATTAGATAATGAAAGGGAAAAATGCAAATTTTAAAGTCATCTAGTGACACAGTATTTCCTAAACCCTAACTTCTCAGTTACAATAGCATTCCTGCATGTAGCCCTTTGAGCTGTAATTTGAAAAAAAAGTTAGTTACAAGTCTATGACTAAACAAAAAATAGTTTATTTCTGTCACAAGCCTAACCTCAATATGATTTTAAATCAGGAAAGAAATGGCCTGAAAATGGTTCTGCAGAGAACGATACTGTATTACTGTTAGAGTTGGTTTATGAAAGTGAGCAGAAATGGGATGAGATGATGTATATTCAATCCTTTATTTGTCTCTCTCAAAAGTGTATTTCCCACAGGGAGTCCAGAATAAGAGTGAGGGCCTTATTAATCCTGTACAGCTTAATGTAATGCCTGGATACATTCTAGAATATACTAAGCAGATAATCAAAAAGTATTGGCAAAGTCCCTCGAGGGATGGGACTATTGAACTATTAAAGTTTACCATCAGGGCATCCCTGATACTGTGCCAAACATTAGGGATACCCAACTCAGTAGGCCACCCTTTAGTTCGCTTATGTATGTAGCAGAGAAGCTAAGCCTACCTATAGGTATGCCTCAGAGTTACTTCTGGAGGACCTCTTTTGCTGCTCAGATGTGGCCTCACTCTCTCTAAGCCCAACTCTTTAGGGTATTTGGGCTACGTCCATTCTGACTTTTTCATGTTGGAAGGGGCTGTAGATAATATGGATTGGGGCATGGAACTAGCTGATGTTCTGGAGAGGCTGGGTCCTCTGGGTTTCAGGAGTTATCTGGCCTAGGAACCCATCTGGAAGATGTAGGTTTCTGGAAAGTAATCTTAGCACATGAAACTTTTGTAGAATCTCCAATAGAACCCTAAGTATTCTTTAGGGTTGATGGAAATGGTTTTGGTTGGGGTTTGGCAAACTCTAGTAATTAGCAATATCTAGCTAAACCAGCATAAGAGTACTTCCAGAATAGCCTCTCCACTTTATTTGAACTCTCTTAGCCACTGATAACCTTATTTTGTTCTTTTATTATTTTTTTTCTGTAAACCATATTTATTGAGCAATTACTGGACTTATCATACAGAAGAGGTAGGATGGGGGCAGATAAAAACTTGGAAAACTAAATATACACATTAATTCTAACTATGGAAGAAGCACAAAATTGTCCAACTTATATATTATTATTTGAAATTATAATGTTTGTTGAAAGGATAAGCTAAATATTAATGGAATAAAATTTTGTTCAAAATTGTGCTTAACATGGAATTACCTTAAAATGGGTTGGTAAAATGCCTATATAGTATCAATTCTTATTAATCACATAGATTTCATGAATAGTACAAATACTTTGACTCATAGCTGAGAAATCCATGATCAACAACTATATATTACAGTTCCTCTAAGAAACATAATACTATTTGCATTAAGTCCATTTAACCGTTAAAGTCCACCTTATTTTCGGTTTAGATTTCTACCAAGTTCTCTTCAGAACAGTTTCTATCTTTTATGTCTCATCTCCTTCTTCAAGTTTTCTGATTTCATTTTTTAAGCAATTGATACTTTCACGACTTGCTTTTAATCTCTCTTGAAGCTCTGCAATTTCAAAGCTTGTTTTTTTCTTGGCAGCTTCTAATTTTTCTCTAATTTTCACTTCAAGTTCTGCAAATTCTGTCCCATGCTTATTGGCCCCTAATGTTAGCTGATGAGACATTGTGAATAATTCTTGTATCATTACTGTTGGACCTTGAAATATCATTTCATCATAGAACGCAAACCACTGCCTTTTACATCAGCATTGTATTAGTGTCTGATTGAAACAGCTTTAATAAATGATACAGGGTTAACTCTTAAAGGATTGCCATAGCTTTCATGTCATTTAAACTGGATTGTCTTCACCTAAGCTGACATATCAGTTCTGAGGCTCTGAAAATGTCCAAATCAAGGCACCATCAAGGTGATGCTTCTTCCCAGAATTCCAGCTGTTATAGATCCTGGTCTCCTGTCACATGGCAAGACACGTGGCAGTGCCTGCTGACTTCTCCCTTCTTTTCTGGGTTCCCTTGCTTCTGTGGCTTCCTCTCTCAGTGTCTGTGGCTTTTTCTCTGTCTAATTTCATTATTTCTTTCCCCCCTTTTGGTCAGGAAAGTGTTGTTGATCCCACAATGCCAGGGCCAGGCTCGTCCCTGGGAGACATGTCCCACGAGGCAGGGGCAGGGCTTGATCTCATTCAAAACGTTTAAAACCAGTTTCAAAGACCAGGCCTCATTCTTTCTGTCTCACCTATCCCTGCCTACAGGGCCTCTTAAACCTCAGCGAAATAGGAATGAACCAGTTGGGACAGGCTGGATGCAGCAAAGGTGGGGGAGGTGTAGGTTTAGCTTAAAAATTCTTTTGACCGGGCCTAGAGATTAGAAGTGATAGGGACAGAAAGAATGTCACAGAGTAAGCCATATTTTGCAGTTTGTCCTGTAATTCCCCAATTTAAAGTTATTACTTTTTCTTCCCCCTAAAATACCGTTGCAACAGTAGCCACGAAAGACAAGTCATTATTAAAACTTGGGATGAAGATAATAGAATAAAATCCAATTGCCGAATTTGAAAGTGCCAATAAGTAAAGAAAAATGTCCTTGAGCACTACAGAAAAGTTTTTCCTGGATTGATACTGGGTAAATTCAGTGTCCTCTGCCTGATGTGCTTAACAGTCAATCCATGACTCTAGGGTTCCAAAGAGAGAGTTTATTGCTGCCTGCAAAGCAGAAGGTCAGATGGCCTTTTGGTCCCCAAATCTGTTTCCCCAGTCTAAGGAGTTCAGAGTTTTTATGGATTCAAACAAAGGGGATGGAGTTGTGACCATTACAGCAGAAAGTTGTAGGACTACTTATGCCTATTCCACAATATAGAAAGAAAGGCTTCTATATAATAACTCAGTAATCGTAATCATTTGTTCATTCTTAATTTCTCGGTTACAATTACAGCTGTAGTCTAGTCCTATTCATGTTTTCATGATGACTTTTGAACCAAACAACCACAATTTTATTCTACTTGGGTGTATTCTCTCTCTGAATTCATAAAGTGTAGCATTATATCTATTAGATCTTTAAGATGGTAAAAACATGTAAGTTTGGGTTTAATGAAATGAGGCTATTTTAACAAACTTTATTTTAAGAATAATTATGTTTTGTACAATGTTTAAAGACAGTATCAAAGATCTTTTTAGTAGCTTCAAGTATGTGGGTATGTGAAGTATATAGGATGTGCTTTGTTAAGGAAAGCTTAGTCCTTGCAAATGTGTAAGCAAGATAAAGCCTGAAGTAATAGGAACTTTGTGGGAGTGAGTTTTATCACTGCCGATGCTGACTAAAATCTGATAAGCTTGTCTAAGGGAGTTTTTCTCCTAAAGTAAAATGGCTAGTTTTAATATGTAAGACAAGACCTGAAAAGATATGGAAAGTTCTGGAAGGGTTGTGAAAATAAATTCTGTTTGCCATCATCAATGCTGACCAAAAATTTGAAAGGCTTGTTTACAATATATTTTTTTATTAATTTTTTTTAAATATCAAAAAACACCAAACGCAAACATTTGTAATTTTTTATCATTCAGTTCTATATATATAATCAGTAATTCACAATATCATCACATAGTTGCATATTCATCATCATGATCATTTCTTGGAACATTTGCATCTATTCAGGGAAAGAAATAAAAAGAAAACAGAAAAAAATTCATACATACCATACCCCTTACCCCTCCCTTTCATTGATCACTAGCATTTCAAACCAAATTTATTTTAACATTTGTTCCCCCTATTATTTATTTTTATTCCATATGTTCTACTCATCTGTTGACAAGGTAGATAAAAGGAGCATCAGACACAAGGTTTTCACAATCACACAGTTACATTGTGACAGCTATATCATTATACAATCATCAAGAAACATGGCCACTGGAACACAGCTCTACATTTTCTGGCAGTTCCCTCCAGCCTCTCCACTACATCTTGACTAACAAGGTGATATCTACTTAATGCGTAAGAATAACCTCCAGGATAACCTCTCGACTCTGTTTGGAATCTCTCAGCCATTGTCGACACCTCGTCTCATTTCCCTCTTCCCCCTTTTGGTCGAGAAGGTTTTCTCAATCCCTTGATGCTGAATGTCAGCTCATAGAATATTTTTAAAGAGCTTTTGTGTCAAACTATGTGTTCATACAAAACTGGAGTTTAATTTTCTGTTTGTTAAAATTATGTTGATTGTTGGTCTGCTGGGTTTTTTTTGTAAAGTTAGAGAACCACGTTTATTGAGGACAAGTATAGATAATTTTCAATAGAAGAGCAAATTCCCATGGCATTGCTGATCTGCTCTTTTGGGGGGGGGCAATTATAAATACCAGTGCTATTTTGTTATATATTTTATATGTAACTCAATTTTTTTTTCTCTTGCCCTTATTTAAAAAAAAATTTTTTTTAAACGTAACAACATACATACACGAACATTCTTACCATACGATCATTCCATTCTTGGTATATAATCAATAACTCACAATGTTGACCTGCTTTTAATAAAAAGTTACAAGTTTTTCTTAACCACCTGAGTACTCCATGTAGAAGACAAAGATTCTATATATATCAGAATAGCATCCTTGTTGATGTTTATATCGACCTTTATCATCCTTTATTTTTAGAAGACAAATCTTCTCACTTTTAAAGGAACTAAGTCTTCTCCTAACAATCTTATTAACTATTTTAATCTTGCTGCCACTTTTCTTAAACAAGGAACCCAATATTATTTTACACCAAACCATTTTCCTGTCTAACATAAGGTTCGAACCTAACAACTTTTGCGCTCCCATCCCCCAACAGATCGAACCCTAAAGGATATCTTTTTTATTTCAAACGGTTGGAAGGAATTTGTTCTTTTGCCTTACAAAACTGAGATGCTAAAGATAGCTAAATATATTACATAGGATGTGATTGGGAAGAGTTAGAATAATTAAAAAGGTTTTTCTAACCTTCTGTTCGCTAAATTTGTGCAGGCGATGTGTTTAGAGATTGTATAAAATTTCTAAAGACTTGACAATGTTTTCACTGTCCATGTCATATCCCGATACTGATCTGTATGATGTTGGATAACAGTATGATACTGTAGGTCACGGTTACTTATTCTTAGAAAAATGTTACAGACCATGGAAATGACCAAATTTCCTGGTCAGTTACATTGCTTTGTTCTAATGCGTCTTTGAAAGTACATGTGGTCAGCTATGAGTCAGAACTTCATCTTCAATGAAAAAGTCTTACAGGGAGAAGCAAGGCAAGTATACAACTTTTGTTCTATCTGTTCTATTGGTTAACATAACCTGGCATGTGTAGAAAAGTGAGACAGGACAAATTTCTGCTATGGCTTGTGGCTGATGACCCCAATAGAAGTCCAACTGTCAAATGTTTTTCTTTCTGGAAATAACTTCATTTGGAAAATACTTATAAGAAAATTAACGCCTAGATTATAAATTCTTACAGCAGTCACATTTATTCCTGAGGTTTAAGGTACCTTGTTATTTCTAAGTTCTGAGACGCTTTTTTCTTTGTGTATAATCTGTTATCTCCCTGGAACCTTTGAGACTCAAAGTTCTTCACCTCTAAGATATAAGATATCTTATATAAGATATAAGATATAATATTAATTCTAAAAAAGATGACTGCATGCAACAACTGTTAAAAAGCTACAGAAAGAATGAGACTTCAATTAAATAAATGAATAGGCCTGATCTTGTTGAGAACTCAAGTGAATTCAAGTACAAGGCAAAGGTTGATATTAGTTGCATTTTTAAAACTTTAATTTCTGTGTGAGACTGAAGGAGGAGAGATTTATTTTGTCCAAAATTTAAATTTTCTTTAGCACACTGTTCTAGTTTGTGAGCTGCTGGAATGCAGTATACCAGAAACAGAATGGCTTTTAAAAAGAGGAATTTAATGAGTTGCTAGTTTACAGTTCTAAGGTCGAGAAAATGACCCAATTAAAGCAAGTCTATAGAAATGTCTAATCTGAGGCATCCAGGGAAAGATACCTTTGTTCAAGAAGGCCGATGAAGTTCAGGGTTTCTCTCTCAAATGAGAAGGCACATGGCTAACACAGTCAGGGCTTCTCTCTCATCTGGAAAGCTACATGATGAACATGGTGTCATCTGCTAGCTTCTTCTCCTGGCTTCCTGCTTCATGAAGCTCCCCGGGAAGCATGTTCCTTCTTCATCTCCAAACCAGCACACACACCATCTGCTTTAATGTGTTTGGTCAGCTTATTAAACAACCTAATTCTGCTTTATTTGCTAAGCCTACTTATAATTAATCATCCCCAAAGAACCTCTTTTGTTGCTCAGATGTGGTCTCTCTCACTCTAAGCCAAACTCTGCAAATAAACTCACTACCTTTCCCCTTACAAAGAACATGACCTCCAGAGGTGTAAATCCCCTGGCAACGTGGGACATGACTTCCAGGGATGAGCCCTACCATGGCACCATGGGATTGTCAATACCTTTTTGACTGAAAGGGGGGAAAGAAATAAAACAAAATAAAGTTTCAGTGCCTAAGAGATTCCAAATAGAATTGAGAGGTCACTCCGAAGGTTACTCTTAGGCAGGTGTGCCAGTTTGAAAGGAAGTATGTCCCCTAGAAAAGTCATGTTTTAATCAAAATATCATTTTGTAAAGGCAGAATAATCTCTATTCAATACTATATGTTTGAAACTGTAATCAGATCATCTCCCTGGATTATGTGATTTAGTCAAGAATGGTTATTGAACTGGATTAAGGGACAACATGTCTCCACCCATTTGGGTGGGTCTTGATTGGTTTATTGGAGTCCTATAAAAGAGGAAATATTTTGGAGAATGAGAGATTCAGAGAGAGCACAGAATGCTGCAGCACCACGAAGCAGACAGTCCACCAGCCAGCGACCTTTAGAGATGAAGAAGGAAAATGCCCCCCGGGGAGCTTCATGAAACTGGAAGCCAGGAGAGAAAGTAGCAGATGATGCCTTGCTCACTATTTGCCCTTCCAGCTGAGAGAGAAACTGTGACTGTTCACCACGTGCCTTCTCAGATGAGACAGAGACCCTGAACTCCATCGGTCTTCTTGAACCAAGGTATCTTTTCCCTGGATGCCTTTGATTGGACATTTCTATAGACTTCTTTTAATCGGACGTTTTCTCGGCCCTAGAACTGTAAACTAGCAACTTATTAAATTCCCCATTTTAAAAGCCATTCTGTTTCTGGTATATTGCATTCCGGCAGCTAGCAAACTAGAAGAGCCGGTTTCAGGCAAACTTTTCAAACTGTCACAGCCAAGCCTCAACCAACAGGTTTATGAAAACCCAAAAGAATACCCTGGGCTCTATCTAAGACTTTAGAAATGTTTTACTTATTAAGTCTGTTTTTCAGAGACTTAAAGTTTCTGGATTGTTCTTATGCCAGTTAAGCTCTGAAGCCCAGAGGTACCAGCGTCTCCAAGAATGAGAACCAGTTTCATGCCTCTACCCCATAACGTCACTGCCCCTTTTCAGCATGAAGAAGTTAGAACAGTAATCACTCAGACATACCTCAAGTTGAGGGATGAACGAAGACAAGAGGGAGCAATTGTCACTGATAAATTAAGAATTAACAATTATGATGACTGAATCATTCCATAAATGCTCTTCTTACTTTCTAGTATCTTAGAATAGCCAGAAGGAAGTACCTGAAATCACTGAACTGTTAACCAGCTGACTCAATCGTGGATAATGATTGTGTAACTGTATAACCTTTATCTCATGACTGCAAAAACCTTGTTTTTCAACCTACCTGTTTCTCAACCTTAGAGTCTTATGATCAGAACATAAGTCCCTAATGTTTATCGATGAAGGAACTTGAATCAGTCCAGTACGAACCCATTCCAATTTCTAAATTATCTTGCCAGACAAAGCTGGTTGTAACCAAAACTGGCCCTCCTGACATGTGCAGTAGCTTAAACTGAAACCTGTAAGTGACCTAAGCCTTATTATAATACTAAAAATCATGCCCATCATCATATTAAGGCTGCCATTTTCTTATATACATCCTGTGACCGAGCATGTCATCAATCTGCATGCTCAGTCATTAGATAATCTCCAACCTCCTCATTTCGAATGCTAAAAGCTGCTCATCCTTTGGTACTATAAAGCTACCAGAGTTACTGCAGAGGGGAGAGAGGCAGATTCTTAGGCTCATTGGCCATCTGATCTCTGCTTCATGCCTAGCAGTAAATTCTTCCTGTCTCTGAAACCCCGGTGTCTCAGGAACAGGTCAATTGAGCACACTGGGCAGAGAATTTCCCGTTTTTGATAGGTATCAAAATGATGTCATCGAAAGGAATGTAGTGTGATCAAATGTTGAAATCTTGAAGCACCTTGAGCCAATAGTTTGTCAGAGATCTGATAAATGCCCAGTGTCGCTGCGTTTCCCTCGAAGTTTTAAAATATCTTGCGGCGCCCTAACAAGCTTGTTGTGGCATGTGGGACCCTGCAAACAGACACCAGCTTCCCAGTGGAGGGTATTTGTGGGGACAGGGAGAACAAAGAGGAAATGGGGGTGTCCATCGTCCCCCACTACTCCCCCGACCCCTTCTCTAGCCCATTATCATGTTTGTTCCATGGGTGGAAACTGAAATCAAAATGGGCCCGTGGGCCAACTCTGTAAGTGAAACCATTGCCCTCCCCCTACGTGGGACATGACATCCAGGGGTGAATGTCTCCCTGGTGGCGTGGGAGATGAATCCCAGGGATGAGTCCGGCTCTGGCACTGCGGGATCAACAATTCCAACCTGACCAAAAGGGGGAAAAGAAGTGTAATTAATAAAGTATCAGTGGCTGAGAGACTCGAGAGGCTACTCTGGAGGTCACTTTTATGCAAGCAAGCTTCAGCTGTACATTGCTGCTTATCATAGCTTGCCAAACCCCAACCAAAACCATTCCAGCCAATTCTAAAGAACACCTAGGACAAAACATAAGATTCTACTAAGGTTCCAGGCACTAGGGCAACTTTCCAGAAGCCTACTACCTCCAGACGGGTCCCTGGACTAGATAAGTCCTGAAACCTAGAGGGCCCAGCCTCTCCAGAACATCAGCTAGTTCCATCTCCCTACCCCATATTACTGACAGCCCCTTTCCAACATGAAAAAGTTAGAATGGGCACAGCCCAAATACCCCTAAAGAGTGGGAGAAAGATCAGAGGTGATGGTGGAGTTATACAGAGAAAGTCGGGTTTAACAAGCAAATATGATTGCTGAATCATTAAACTGAAATCTCTTTTAGTCTCCAGTACCTTGGACCACCTAGAAGTAAAAACCCACAATTGTGGCATTGTAACCCATTCCAAACTCTGAAATCTGACCTATAACTAATTGCGGTGCGGTGCTTTGAAGTATATTGCTTTTTTGTGTATATGTTATTTTTCACAAAAAAGAAAAAAAAAAGTCAAGAAAAAAAAAGGGCCTCTGGCTACTGTGGAGATCAGATTGAGGCTCTATCACATCCAGGATGAATGAAAGAAGCCCGTGGAGATCATGCAAACCTGGGTTTGGGAGAGGTGCCTCACCGGGCAGCAGAAGGCAGATATTTAGATTCTGATGTACTGATCGAAAGGAAGCACGTAGGGGAAGGTTGGCAAAATCAGTCTGTCCCTCCTGCTAGCTGCCCAGCCCACAGGCTAGTTGTTTCCCAGGTCCTAGTGACTTTCCCATCTCAGCTAGTCTCAGTGACCACAAAAATATGCTGAGTAAAGAAGCACCTGAAGTTCTGGTTAAGATGGGGGCTCCACTCAGATATTCCAGGACAATTTTCCCATTTCAAGGTTCTTTACCTTACACACACCTGCACAGTTCCCTTGTCATGTCAGGTTCCGGGGACTGTCCTGTGGACGCCGTTGAGGTTTGTGATTCTGCTTTTCACACTTAGGAACCAGGGAAATAGTTCTGGGCTGGTAGGAAATCCCTCTAGGACCAGAGGCAGGTCCCGAGTTGGGGCACCCCGTAGGACAGAAGAACGAATCTCCTCCATACCGTTTGTCTGTTAGTGAGAAAAACTGCCCCTTCCAATTGCCAGCGACGTTGTGCTGCTGTCCAGACAGCTGGGAGAACAGTGTGGGACATGCACTGTTTTAGTTGTGGCTCACGTGCACACGGCAGCCCACTCTGGTCACAGCGGCCATGCAGCAGGAGGGGGGACAGTGTGTGGCCACAGTTGTCACAGCCACTGCAGTGGGGGTGGGGGTGGGGGGCAGGTCAGGAGAAGTTTCCAGCTTTGCCGTCATCCAGCAATAATCTAGACCCGGGCACTGAATCTAAGATTAGAGCCCCTTCCCCATGGCAATTTCCCCCTTGGGACCCTTGAGGATCTTTCCCTGCCAGCAGCTCCATCTCAGATCCATCTCCACTTATCATGAGGTTCTCGCCACATTAAACTCCAAGAGGAGATGAAGGCTCAAATGCTCTTCCCCCCTTACAAGCACCTTGGCCCATATGCCATTTAAGGCTCTTTGGTGGCAAGAAACACAAAAGGGGTCTTTGGAAGCCTATTTGGAGCTGGAAGGTCAACGTGAGGCTGAAAAGTCAGAGCTGCAAAGAAGCAGAAGCTGGAATAGCTTGGGAAGTGGGGGCAGGGAGTCCAGAAATGTTTCAGGCCGCTGCTGAGAGGTTTATTTCCAGCCATTCTCAAGAAGCCTTGAGACTGTGTCTGAAATTTACATTCCAAGGAAGGAGCATTCAATAGCTTTTCTTGGGTCATGTGCCTGCCCTCTTGTTAGGAAAAAAAGGTAGGGGGAGGAGGCCAAGGACAGACCCCCAGGCTAGGTCTGAAGTGGTTTGTCAACTTGGAAGCGGCAGCTTCTCTTACTAATGAACCAACAACACAAAGCAGAGTTCACCTGCTGCCCTGTTGGGGGCTCCACTGCAGCAGTTGCTCACAGAGGACCCACCTGTGACTGTTTTCCTGGGTCCTACATTTAACCTGCACACTGTTGACATACACGGAGTCCCCATTTTGCTTTCTGACCCTTGGGAAGAAGGAGTACTGAGGGAGTGAGGATTAAGTGGAAGTCACGGGAACCCTTGTCCACTAAAATAATAAAACTCTTCATTCACTTACAAAACGTGTGCTGAGATTCTGTTATGTATCAAAGGCTCCACTAGGGATGAGACATACAGAAGTAACCAGATGGGAGAGCAGCAAGAATACGATGGTGAGACAGCGCAGGATGCTGGCCAAGCAAGAGTAGGTGGGGGCCTAAACTTAGGCAGAGGCAGAGTTGGAATGGAGAGAAGAGAGCAAAGATGAGAGATGATTCAGGATGATTCAGTGTCTGGTTACATGTGAGGGGTTTCAGGCTTGTCTCCTGGCAAGGGTGGGGAGAGTATTCATTGAGGTGGACACATGGGAGAAGAAGCCACCTTGGAGGGACACATGATATGGTCAGGTTTGGAAATGTTGAGTTTGAGGCATGTGAAGGTCATCCCCGTGTATCTGTCAAGAAAGAAATCGGATACCCAAGTCTGAAACTCACAACGGAGAGGTCCAGATTGAAGGTACAGAGCTGAAAGCTTCCATTGCACCCCAGCAGCTGGGAGCATTCCAGAAACTAGCAGTGCTGTCCCCTTCAGCATGGACAGTCCAGCACCATTCCATCTGGTTTTCCAGTTTGGCCAGTGAAATAGAGTGAGAGAAGCAGTGGGGAGGTGAACTTCTCCTCCTCGCTTTAGATAGGGCCATATCGTTTGAATTTTTAAACAACTGTATATCCACTTTGTAAGTTTAAAAGAAAGTAGTTGGCTTCCGGGAAGATGGCGGAGCGGGGTGGATTGAATTCATCTCCACTCCCTGGGACAAGATAGGGGACAGGGGGAGAATGGCCGGGAGGGTAGTCCTGGGGGGTGAGGGGTGGGGGGTGATCCTAGAGGGTCTTCACTTTTTCTTGGGAAGAAGAGAGGCAGGGGATCAAGACAGGGAGAGCAGGGTGGGTTGGATCAGTCAGGATCCCTACCGGGGGCGGATGGTGGTTTGGAGACGAACTGGAGGTAACTGACCAACCCTTCCCTCCACCCTGTCACAACTGCTGGCTGGGGGAACCTCCCTGAGCACAGCTGAAGCCGGCCGTGCATGCAAGAGCCCAGAGATGCGCCAGCCGTCCCAGCAGCGGTGCTGGGAGCACGCTGCTCCCTCGGGCGCTGTGGTCAGCTCACCCATTCCAGGAACCGAAGAGCCGCCGCTGGGAGCAGCCTCCCGCCCCCTAATCAGGCACGTGGAGCGGCAGTCCTGAGGGCCAGCGGTGGCTACGAGAGCCACCTGCTGGTGAGAAGCAGTAAGTGCAGGCTCGCAAACTCCCTACTGCCTCGCTGTTTTTTTCTCTTCATTTTCTTCTTTTTTTATTACATTTTTCTCTCTCTATATATATACACACATATATTACTAATAGTATTATGTTATTTTTATTTTTAATTAAATATTATTTATTTCTTATTTCTTATTTTTAATTTATTGTATTATTATTATTTTTTGTATTTGCTTTCCCTTGTGTAGGTACCAGTCTGAGTTCATTCCCAATATATCTTGGGGTGTCGCTTTCTGACTTTGGAGACTACTACTGTTGAGGTGTGTTTTTTTCATGTTTTTATTAAATTATTATAATTATTATTATTTTGGGGTACATGGGCCAAGAATCAAACCCATGTCTTCTCCATGGTGGGCAGCCATTCTGTCACTGAATTTAACCGTGCACCCTTGCCTAGCTTTTCTTTTTTAAGAATGTTTTTTTACTTGTGAAATATAGCATATACACACAAAAGCAAAAAATTTCAAAGTACATTGTAACAAGTAGTTATAGAGCAGATTTCAGAGTTTGGTATGGTTTAGAGTTCACAATTTTAGGTTTTTCCTTTTTGCTGCTCCAAGACACTGGAGACCAAAAGAAATATCAATATAATGTTTCAGTCATACTCATATGTTAAATCCTATCTTCTTTGTTATAGATCCTCCTTCCCCTTTGTTCTTTCTCCTAATTTTTAGGGGTATTTGGATATGCCCATTCTAACTTTTTCTTGTTGGAAAGGGCTGTCATTAATATGGGATAAGGGGATGGAACTAGCTGCTGTTCTGGGGAGGTTGGCTCCTCTGTGTTTCTGGACTTATCTGGCCTAAGATGACCTCAACAAACCAATCACAAGTAAAGAGACTGAATCAGTCATCAAGAAGTGCCCAAAAAAGAAAAGTCCAGGACCAGATGGCTTCACATGTGAATTCTTCCAAGTATTCAAGAAAGAATTAGTACCAATCCTGCTTGAACTCCTCAAAAAAAATTGATGAGGAGGGAAAGCTATTTAATGCACTCTATGAAGTCAACATCACCCTAACATCAAAGCCAGACAAAGATACTGCAAGAAAAGAAAATACAATCTCTCCAATGAATATAGATGCAAAATTCCTCACCAAAATACTTGCAAATCCAATCCAGCAGCACATTAAAAGAATTATACACCATGACCAAGTGGGATTTATCCCAAGTGTGCAAGGATGGTTCAACACAAGAAAATCAATTAATGCAACACACCATATCAATAAATCAAAGCAGAAAAACCACATGATCATCTTGACTGATACAGAAAAGGCATTTGGAAAAACTGAACATCCTGTCTTGATGAAAACACTTCAAAGGATAGGAATAGAGGGGAACTTCCTCAATATGATAAAGGGAATATATGAAAAACCCACAGCTAACATCATCCTCAATGGGGAAACATTGAAAGTTTTCCCTCTAAGATCAGGAACAAGATAAGGATGCCCACTGTCAGCATTGTTATTCAACATTACACTGAAAGTTCTAGCCAGAGCAATTAGACAAGAAAAAGAAATAAAAGGCATCCAAATTGGAGCAGGCGATGGTGGCTTAGTGGCAAAGTTATCACTTGCCATGTCGGAGACACAGGTTTGATTCCCAGTGCCTGCCCATGCAAAAAAAAAAGGCATTCAAATTGGATTTTCAGATGACATGATACTATATGTCAAAAATCCCGAAAAATCTTTAGCAAAGTTACGAGAGCTAATAAATGAGTAAAACAAAGTGGCAGGATACAAGATCAACAACCAAAAATCAGTAGTGTTTCTAAACACTAGTAATGAGCAACCTGAAGGGGAAAATCAAGAAAAGAAATTCCATTTAAAATAGCAACCAAAAGAATAAACTATTTAGGAATAAATTTAACTAAGGATACAAAAGACCTATACACAGAAAACTATAAGAAATTGCTTAAACAATCATAGAAGACCTAAATAAATGGAAAGGCATACATGATCCTGGACTAGGAGACTAAATATAGTTAAGATGTCATTCTACCCAAATTGATTTATAAATTCAATGCAATATCAGTTAAAATCCCAACAACTTATTTTGCAGAAATAGAAAAACCAATCACCAAAATTATTTGGAATGGCAGTGTGCCCTGAATAGCTCAAAATATCTTGAGAAAGAAAAATGAAGCAGGAGGTCTCATACTACCTGACTTTAAAGCATATTACAAAGCTGCAGTTGTCAAAACAGCATGGCACTGGCATAAAGATTGATATACTGACCAATGGAATTGAATTGAGTGTTCTGAAATAGCTCCTCTCATCTATGGACAAGTGAGCTTTGATAAGGCAGTCAAGCCAACCCAACTAGGACAGAGCAGCCTCTTCAATAAATGGTGTTCAGATAACTGGATATCTATATGCAAAAGAATGAAACAGGCTCCATATCTCACAACTTATACAAAAATCAACTCAAAATCAATCAAAGGCCTAAACATTAGAACCGAGACCATAAAACTTTTAGAATAAAATGTAGGGAAATGTCTTTTCAATCTTGTGATAGGAGGTGGGTTTCTAGACCTTACACCCAAAGTAGGAGCAATGAAAGAAGAAATGGATAATTGGGATTTCTTCAAAATTAAACACTTTCGTGCATCAAAGAACTTTGTGAGGAAAGTAAAAAAGGCAGCTTACACAACAGGAGACAATGCTTGGAAACTACATATCAGATAAGAGTTTAATATTCAGAATATATAAAGCGATTCTCAAACTCAATCACAAAAAGACTAAACAACCCAATTTAAAAACGGGCAAAGGACATGCACAAGAGGAAATACAAATGACTAGAAAGAGTACTGAAAGATGCTCAACTTCACTGGCTATTAGGGAAATGCAAATCAAGACCACAATGAGATATCATCTCATACCCACTAGAATGACCACTATTGAAACAACAGAAAACTAAAGTGCTGGAGAGGATGTGGAGAAAGAGACACACTCATTCACTGCTGGTGGGAATGTAAAGGTGTGCAACTTCTCCAGAAGGCAGTTTAGAAGTTCCTTAGGAAGCTAAGTATAGAACTGCCATATGATCCAGCAATTCTATTACTAAGTATATATTCAGAAGAACTGAAGGCAAGGACCCAAACGGACATTTGCATACTGATGTTTATAGCTGGCATTATTCATGATTGCCAAAAGATGGAAGCCACCCAAATGTCCATCAATGGACAAGTGGCTAAAGAGCTGTGGTATATGCATACAATGGAATATTATGAAGCTGTAAGGAAGAATAAAGTAAAGAAGCATATGATAATGTGGATGAACCTTAAGGATATTATGCTGAGTGAAATTAGCCAGAAGCAACTTGAACAACAAAGGAACTAAAACTAATGAGTGAACACTGAGAGTTCAAGTTAAGACATAGGTTATCAGGAGATGGAAAGAGGGTAGAGATTGGGCATTTGGTGCTGAAGGAGTACAGAATGTATAACAGGACTGATTGCAAAGACTTGGAAATGAATTCAAAAATGAATCTTTACAGACATATCTGATGGTAGCACAATAACATGAGTGCACTGAGTGAAACTGAGTGTGAGTATGTTTGAGGGAGAAGGGCTGGGGGCACGAATGAGACCAGAAGGAAAGCTAGAGGATAAAGTCTGAGGGTTGTGCCCTGAAGCTTTGAATTGCTACTTGGCTTATCTTTTCTTCCATGGAGCACTCACCATTCAATCATGACAGATTTACAAAACACTAGTTGAGTCCTGCTTCCCTCCGCTCTGTCATCTTTGTATGAATAAAAACAGCAAATTTCTGTTGTTGTTTTTAAACAATTTTTAGCTTCTGTTCGTGAAGAGCAATGTCCTTAGAACTGTGCTGCTAATTAAAGAAAACCCTTTCTAAGAAGGTGGATTTCTTCACCAGAGCTGTGTCACCCCAATCTTTGCGCCCTCTGCTGGAAAAAATGGAATCAAGTCTCAAATAATGCTTTTTACATTGTAGCTTCTAGTATTATAGATGTAGGACAATTCCATATCATACCTCTGTGAATGTCAAATATCTTATACTTGCTTTGTGATACATAGTTGTGACCTGCTATATCAGAACTGTTTTTCTTTTTTCTTTTTTTTTTCTACACGGGCAGGCACCGGGAATCGAACCCGGATTCTCTGGCATGGCAGGCAAGATTTCTGCCTGCTGAGCCATCATGGCCCACCCTCAGAACTGTTTTTAATAATGCAATCTAGAATTTTTTCTTTCCAAGTGATGATTGAGAAGCCACAAAAAAGTGTTAAGAAAAACAGCAAAAAACAAACAAACAAACAAAATGGTGTCAGTTATCATAACAGCAAAAGAAAAAGAAAAACATTGGTAGAGTCCCTTGAGGGTCCAAAGGAAAAAAATATATGCATATGGAAGTATTAAACTTAACCCTGGGTACCCTCTCAACCACTGGGGACTCCCAAGAAAATGGGCCAAACCCTTGATTTTGAGTCTTGTCCTTATGACACATTTCTTTTTTTTTTTTTTTTTTTTTAGCTCAGATGCAGCTTCATTCAGTGTTTTAACATGATTACTTTACAATTAGGTATTATTGTGCTGTCCATTTTTGAGTTTTTGTATCTAGTCCTGTTGCACAGTCTGTATCCCTTCAGGTCCAATTATCCATTATCTTACCCTGTTTCTAACTCCTGCTGGACTCTGTTACCAATGACATATTTCAAGTTTATTCTCAAATGTCCGTTCACATCAGTGGGACCATACAGTATTTGTCCTTTAGTTTTTGGCTGGACTCACTCAGCATAATATTCTCTAGGTCCATCCATGTTATTACATGCTTCATAAGTTTATCCTGTCTTAAAGCTGCATAATATTCCATTGTATGTATATACCACAGTTTGTTTAGCCACTCGTCTGTTGATGGACATTTTGGCTGTTTCCATCTCTTTGCAATTGTAAATAATGCTGCTATAAACATTGGTGTGCAAATGTCCGTTTGTGTCTTTGCCCTTAAGTCCTTTGAGTAGATACCCAGCAATGGTATTGCTGGGTCGTATGGCAATTCTATATTCAGCTTTTTGAGGAACCGCCAAACTGCCTTCCACAGTGGTTGCACCATTTGACATTCCCACCAACAGTGGATAAGTGTGCCTCTTTCTCCGCATCCTCTCCAGCACTTGTCATTTTCTGTTTTGTTGATAATGGCCATTCTGGTGGGTGTGAGATGATATCTCATTGTGGTTTTGATTTGCATTTCTCTAATGGCCAGGGACATTGAGCATCTCTTCATGTGCCTTTTGGCCATTTGTATTTCCTCTTCTGATAGGTGTCTGTTCAAGTCTTTTTCCCATTTTGTAATTGGGTTGGCTGTCTTTTTGTTGTTGAGTTGAACAATCTCTTTATAAATTCTGGATACTAGACCTTTATCTGATATGTCATTTCCAAATATTGTCTCCCATTGTGTAGGCTGTCTTTCTACTTTCTTGATGAAGTTCTTTGATGCACAAAAGTGTTTAATTTTGAGGAGCTCCCATTTATTTATTTCCTTCTTCAGTGCTCTTGCTTTAGGTTTAAGGTCCATAAAACCGCCTCCAATTCTAAGTTTCATAAGATATCTCCCTACATTTTCCTCTAACTGTTTTATGGTCTTAGACCTAATGTTTAGATCTTTGATCCATTTTGAGTTAACTTTTGTATAAGGTGTGAGATACGGGTCTTGTTTCATTCTTTTACATATGGATATCCAGTTCTCTAGGCACCATTTATTGAAGAGACTGTTCTGTCCCAGGTGAGTTGGCTTGACTGCCTTATCAAAGATCAAATGTCCATAGATGAGAGGGTCTATATCTGAGCACTCTATTCGATTCCATTGGTCGATATATCTATCTTTATGCCAATACCACGCTGTTTTGACCACTGTGGCTTCATAATAGGCTTTAAAGTCCGGCATCGCGAGACCTCCAGCTTCGTTTTTTTTCCTCAAGATGTTTTTAGCAATTCGGGGCACCCTGCCCTTCCAGATAAATTTGCTTATTGGTTTTTCTAATTCTGAAAAATAAGTTGTTGGGATTTTGATTGGCATTGCATTGAATCTGTAGATCAGTTTAGGTAGGATTGACATATTAATTATATTTAGTCTTCCAATCCATGAACACGGTATGCCCTTCCATCTATTTAGGTCTTCTGTGATTTCTTTTAGCAGTTTTTTGTAGTTTTCTTTATATAAGTTTTTTGTCTCTTTAGTTAAATTTATTCCTAGGTATTTTATTCTTTTAGTTGCAATTGTAAATGGGATTCGTTTCTTGATTTCCCCCTCAGCTTGTTCATTACTAGTGTATAGAAATGCTATAGATTTTTGAATGTTGATCTTGTAACCTGCTACTTTGCTGTACTCATTTATTAGCTCTAGTAATTTTGTTGTGGATTTTTCCGGGTTTTTGACGTATAGTATCATCTCGTCTGCAAACAGTGATAGTTTTACTTCTTCCTTTCCAATTTTGATGACTTGTATTTCTTTTTCTTGTCTAATTGCTTTGGCTAGAACTTCCAACACAATGTTGAATAATAGTGGTGATAGTGGACATCCTTGTCTTGTTCCTGATCTTAGGGGGAAAGTTTTCAATTTTTCCCCATTGAGGATGATATTAGCTGTGGGTTTTTCATATATTCCCTCTATCATTTTAAGGAAGTTCCCTTGTATTCCTATCTTTTGAAGTGTTTTCAACAGGAAAGGATGTTGAATCTTGTCAAATGCCTTCTCTGCATCAATTGAGATGATCATGTGATTTTTCTGCTTTGATTTGTTGATGTGGTGTATTACATTAATTGATTTTCTTATGTTGAACCATCCTTGCATACCTGGGATGAATCCTACTTGGTCATGATGTATAATTCTTTTAATGTGTTGTTGGATTCGATATGCGAGAATTTTGTTGAGGATTTTTGCATCTATATTCATTAGAGAGATTGGTCTGTAGTTTTCTTTTTTTGTAATATCTTTGCCTGGTTTTGGTATGAGGGTGATGTTGGCTTCATAGAATGAATTAGGTAGTTTTCCCTCCACTTCGATTTTTTTGAAGAGTTTGAAGAGAGTTGGTACTAATTCTTTCTGGAATGTTTGATAGAATTCACATGTGAAGCCATCTGGTCCTGGACTTTTCTTTTTAGGGAGCTTTTGAATGACTAATTCAATCTCTTTACTTGTGATTGGTTTGTTGAGGTCATCTATTTCTTCTTGAGTCAAAGTTGGTTGTTCATGTCTTTCCAGGAACCCGTCCATTTCATCTAAATTGTTGTATTTATTAGCGTAAAGTTGTTCATAGTATCCTGTTATTACCTCCTTTATTTCTGTGAGGTCAGTAGTTATGTCTCCTCTTCCATTTCTGATCTTATTTATTTGCATCCTCTCTCTTCTTCTTTTTGTCAATCTTGCTAAAGGCCCATCAATCTTATTGATTTTCTCATAGAACCAACTTCTGGCCTTATTGATTTTCTCTATTGTTTTCATGTTTTCAATTTCATTTATTTCTGTTCTAATCTTTGTTATTTCTTTCCTTTTGCTTGCTTTGGGATTAGTTTGCTGTTCTTTCTCCAGTTCTTCCAAGTGGACAGTTAATTCCTGCATTTTTGCCTTTTCTTCTTTTCTGATAAAGGCATTTAGGACAATAAATTTCCCTCTTAGCACTGCCTTTGCTGCGTCCCATAAGTTTTGATATGTTGTGTTTTCATTTTCATTCACCTCTAGGTATTTACTAATTTCTCTTGCAATTTCTTCTTTGACCCACTGGTTGTTTAAGAGTGTGTTGTTGAGCCTCCATGTATTTGTGAATTTTCTGGCACTCTGCCTATTATTGATTTCCAACTTCATTCCTTTATGATCCGAGAAAGTGTTGTGTATGATTTCAATCTTTTTAAATTTGTTAAGACTTGCTTTGTGACCCAGCATATGGTCTATCTTTGAGAATGATCCATGAGCACTTGAAAAAAAGGTGTATCCTGCTTTTGTGGGATGTAATGTCCTATAAATGTCTGTTAAGTCTAGCTCATTTATAGTAATATTCAAATTCTCTATTTCTTTATTGATCCTCAGTCTAGATGTTCTGTCCATTGATGAGAGTGGTGAATTGAAGTCTCCAACTATTATGGTATATGTGTCTATTTCCCTTTTCAGTGTTTGCAGTGTATTCCTCGCGTATTTTGGGGCATTCTGGTTCGGTGCGTAAATATTTATGATTTTTTTTTTTTTTTTTTTTTTTTTTAAAGAGAAAGGGAGGAAGGGAAGGAAAGACAGAGAAGGAAGGAAGGGAGGAAGAAAGGGAAACATTTTCAAACATTTTCTTGTTTTATTATATTTTGTTTGTCCGTTTGTTCTTTACATGGGCTGGGGCCGGGAATCGAACCGGGGTCCTCCGGCACGGCAGGCAAGCACTCTTGCCCGCTGAGCCACCGCGGCCCGCCCCATATTTATGATTTTTATGTCTTCTTGTTTAATTGTTCCTTTTATTAGTAGATAGTGTCCTTCTTTGTCTCTTTTAACTGTTTTACATTTGAAGTCTAATTTGTTGGATATTAGCATAGCCACTCCTGCTCTTTTCTGGTTGTTATTTGCATGAAATATCTTTTCCCAACCTTTCACTTTCAACCTATATCTATCTTTGGGTCTAAGATGTGTTTCCTATAGACAGCATATAGAAGGATCCTGTTTTTTAATCCATTCTGCCAGTTTATGTCTTTTGATTGGGGAATTCAGTCCATTAACATTTAGAGTTATTACTGTTTGGATAATATTTTCCTCTACCATTTTGCCTTTTGTATTATATATATCATATCTGGTTTTCCTTCTTTCTACACTCTTCTCCATACCTCTCTCTTCTGTCTTTTCATATCTGACTCTAGTGCTCCCTTTAGTATTTCTTGCAGAGCTGGTCTCTTGGTCACAAATTCTCTCAGTGACTTTTTGTCTGAGAATGTTTTAATTTCTCCCTCATTTTTGAAGGACAATTTTGCTGGATATAGGAGTCTTGGTTGGCAGTTTTTCTCTTTTAGTAACTTAAATATATCATCCCAGTCTTCTAGCTTCCATGGTTTCTGCTGAGAAATCTACACATAGTCTTATTGGGTTTCCCTTGTATGTGATGGATTGCTTCTCTCTCGCTGCTTTCAAGATCCTCTCTTTCTCTTTGACCTCTGACATTCTAACTAATAAGTGTCTTGGGGAATGCCTATTTGGGTCTAATCTCTTTGGGGTGCGCTGCACTTCTTGGATCTGTAATTTTAGGTCTTTCATAAGAATTGGGAAATTTTCAGTGATAATTTCTTCCATTAGTTTTTCTCCTCCTTTTCCCTTCTCTTCTCCTTCTGGGACACCCACAACACGTATATTTGTGCGGTTCATATTGTCCTTGAGTTCCCTGATACGCTGTTCAAATTTTTCCATTCTTTTCCGGATAGTTTCTGTTTCCTTTTGGAATTCAGATGTTGTATCCTCCAAATCACTAATTCTATCTTCTGTCTCTTTAAATCTATCATTGTAGGTATCCATTGTTTTTTCCATCTTTTCTACTTT
The DNA here is from genome assembly GCF_023851605.1 of Tamandua tetradactyla. Classification (NCBI taxonomy): domain Eukaryota; kingdom Metazoa; phylum Chordata; class Mammalia; order Pilosa; family Myrmecophagidae; genus Tamandua; species Tamandua tetradactyla. Next base: position 8,133,114 of record NC_135335.1, read on the forward strand.
GTCCTTCACTCCCATAAGTTCTGTGATTTGTTTTTTCAGTTTTTCTATTTCTTCTTTTTGTTCAGCCCATGTCTTCTTCATGTCCTCCCTCAATTTATCGATTTTGTTTTTGAAGAGGTTTTCCATTTCTGTTTGTATATTCAGCATTAGTTGTTTCAGCTCCTGTATCTCATTTGAATTATTGGTTTGTTCCTTTGACTGGGCCATATTTTCAATTTTCTGAGCGTGATCCGTTATCTTCTGCTGGCGTCTGGGCATTTAGTCAGATTTCCCTGGGTGTTGGACCCCACAGGTTGAAAGATTTTTCTGTGAAATCTCTGGGTTCTGTTTTTCTTATCCTGCCCAGTAGGTGGCGCTCGTGGCACACGTTTGTCTACGGGTTCCACCAGTGAAAGTTGCTGTGGGTCCTCTAACTCTGGAAAACTCTCGCTGTAGGGGACGTTCGGCAGCCGGAGCGTCTTGGAAGAGTGCTAGCCGGCCCGGGGGTCCGAACGCAGGGAGGGTCGCCGGCCTCCGCAGCACGGGAGAGCGCTCGACTGAATTTCCTAGTCGGCCCGGGGCGCCAAGCATGGCGGGAGGGTGCCAGCTGCCGCAGCCTGGGAGAATGCACTGTTCCCAGCCGGACCGGGGAGTCACGTGTTTGGAAGGGACCCCCCGGTCACCGTTCTCCGCAGTCTGGGGATTTCCGACCCAACTCTCTCAGTTGGTCCAGGGGGCTTCGCGTGGTGGGGGCGCCAGCCGCCGCGGCCTAAGGGGACCGCCTGCCCAATTCTGCCAGCTGGCCTGGGAAGGAGGAAGGGAGGGACTCCGGCCGCTTGCCGTCCCGCCCGGGAAAGCCCACGCCCCTCGGCGATCTCACCGGAGCTGGTTCTCCCAGACAGTCAGCCGTTCCAGGATGGGGTACGCCGTCCCTTTGATTTCCGTCGTGGCTCCGGGAGCTGCTCTGTATTGTCTCCACTCCCCCAGTAGCTGTTCTGGAGGAGGAAAGGTGAGGGTGGCAAGGCTGTCGAGGCTGGTGGCAGAGGAGCCGGTGAAGGCGGAAGAGGGCACGGTGGTGGTTGGAGAGCCGCCGGAGCAGGAGGAGAAAGGGAAGGATAAGATGGCGGATGGAGTGCCGCCGGAGCAGAAGGGGGAAGAGGGAGAGGAGGGTGGGCGGGCTGGCTGGCTGGCGGGGCGTGGGCGCCGCGCGCCGGGCCGGTGGACAAAGAGGGAGAGGAGGGCGGGCGGGCTGGCTGGCTGGCGGGGCGTGGGCGCCGTGCGCCAGGCCGGCGGACAAAGAGCTATGACACATTTCTTAAGAGGCCTAACAAGGCCTAAGAGTTGCTTCAGGGAACCTCTCTTGTTGCTCAGATGTGACCTCTCTCTCTCTCTAAGCCCAATTCTGCAAGGAAAATCATTGCCCTCCCCATTATGTGGAACATGAGGTCCAGGGGTAGAAATCTCCCTGACAATGTGGGGCATGACTCCTGGGGTTGAGTCCGGCCCTGGCACCTGGAATTGGCAATGTCTTCCAGACCAAAAGGGGGGAAAGAAATGTAATAAAATAAGGCATCAGTAGCTAAGAGAGATCAAATGGAGTTAAGAGGCTCTTCTGGAGGCTACTCCTAAGCAAACTTCAATTAGATAGTGCTAATTGCCATGGTTTGCTAAACCCCAACCAACATCACTCTTGTTGACTCTTAAGAACACCTAGGGCTTGAACTGAGACTCTATGAAAAGTTTCATGCACTAAGTTTGCTTTCCTGGAACTTATAATTCCTGGAGGATTCCTAGGTCAGATAAATCCTGGAATCCAGAGGGACTGGCCTCTCCAATACAGTCAGTTAATTACATCCCCCTATCCTTTAATATGGACACCCTTCTCCACATGAAAAAGTCAGAACGAGCATTGCCCAAAGATCCCTATAGATTGGGAGAAGGATCAAAGGAGGAGGAGGTATAACAGAGAAAATAGGATTTAACAAATGAGTATGACTGCGGAATCACTACATTAACATTCCTTCTAGCCTCCAGTGTTTTGGAGCAGCCAGAAGGAAAAATCTGAGATGGTGGAATGGTGGCCCATGACAAACTCTTGGATCTGTTCTGCAACTACTTGTTGAAGTGTATGTTAAAAATCATTGCTTTTTCTCTAGGATTGCCTAGAGTGTAAATGATAGTGACTAAACGTACAAATTTAAAAAATGTTTTTGCGTGAGGAAGAACAAAGGAATGTCATTGCTGCAGGGTGCTAAAAATAGATGGTAATTAATATTTAAAAATTTTACCGCATGTGTGAGACTAAAGCAAAAAATGTTTATTTGGTACAAGATTTATATTTTGACTAGTGCATTTCCTAATATAACTTATGTAGATAGCTTAATTGAACACCATAAGTACATGGAACCTTGAATAGGACATGAGATTTTGTTGGTTTGTTCAGAAGTGATGCCCCAATGAATCCCAGAGTGATTTGAACGGTGAATAAAAAAGTATTTGCAAAGTTCCCTTTGGGGAATGGTGAGAAAGGGAGAAAATTCAACTTTCCCAAGTTGAATTCTTGATATTCTCACAAGCAATGGGCACAACCAAAGCTATAGGCTGAGTCCCCAATCTTGGGGTTCATTCATATGAAACTCAACCCCACAAAGGATAAGTTAAGCCTACTTAAAATAGGGCCTAAGAGTCACCCCCAAGAGAACTTCTTTTGTTGCTCAGATGTGGCCTCTCTCTCCAGCCAACATGACAAACAAACTCACCACCCTCCCCTTGTCTACGTGGGACATGAATCCCAGGGGTGTGGACCTTCCTGGCAACGTGGGACAGAAATCCTAGAATGAGCTAAGACTCAGCATCAAGGAATTGAGAAAAACCCTAGAATGAGCTGAGACTCAGGATCAAGGGATTGAGAAAATCTTCTCAACCAAAAGGGGGAAGAGAGAAATGAGACAAAGTAAAGTGTCAATGGCTGAGAGATTCCAAACAGAGTCGAGAGGTTATCCTGGAGGTTATTCTTATGCATTAAATAGATATCACCTTGTTATTTAAGATGTAATGGAGAGGCTGGAGGGAACTGCCTGAAAATGTAGAGCTGTGTTCCAGTAGCCATGTTTCTTGAAGATGATTGTATAATGATACAGCTTTCACAATGTAATCGTGTGATTGTGAAAACCTTGTGTCTGATGCTCCTTTTATCTACCTTATCCACAGATGAGTAAAACATATGGAATAAAAATAAATAATAGGGGGAACAAATGTTAAAATAAATTTAGTAGATTGAAATGCTAGTGATCAATGAAAGGGAGGGGTGAGGGGTATGGTATGTATGAATTTTTTTCTGTTTTCTTTTTATTGCTTTTTCTGAATTGATGCAAATGTTCTAAGAAATGACCATGATGATGAATATGCAACTATGTGATGATATTGTGAATTATTGATTATATATGTAGAATGGAATGATCATATGTTAAGAATATTTGTTTGTTTGTTATAGATTTTTCTAAAATTTAAAAATTAATTAAAAAAAAAAAGAAACACAGCCACTGGAACACAGCTCTACAGTTTCAGGTACTTCCCTCCAGCCTCTCCATTACACCTTAAACTAAAAAGGGGATATCTATATAATGTGTAAGAATAATCTCCAGGATAACCTTTCGACTCTGTTTGAAATCTCTCAGTCACTGACACTTTATTTTGTCTCATTTCTCTCTTCCCCCTTTCAGTTGAGAAGGTTTTTTCAATCCCTTGATACTGAGTTCCAGCTCGTTCTAGGATTTCTGTCCCACGTTGCCAGGGAGATCCACACCCCTGGGAGTCATGTCCCACGTAGACAGGGGGAGGGCAGTGAGTTTGCTTGTGGTGCTGGCTGAGAGAGAGAGAGAGGCCACTTCTGAGCCACAAAAGAGGTTCTCTGGGGGTGACTCAGGCCTAATTTTAAGTAGTCTTGGCCTGTCCTTTGCAGGGATAAGTTTCATATAAACAAACCCCAAGACTGAGGGCTCAGGCTGGCATGTTTTGAGTGATGTGTGGATGTGATTTGGTTTAGGTTTTGAGATGGCTCTGTGTGGCTAAGAGGGGATAAACAGGGGGAGGAGGCCTGGTGGAGACTGAAGCTGTCACTCAGGGTGGGGGGCAGCTACACGGCAGGGCCTGAGTGAGTTGTTGGCACTGGAGTGGACAAGAGCTAGAGCCTGCTTAGATAGATTGCTGGATATGAACTCAACTCCTGGGTGGCAGATTTCATGAGGGGCATATTCTAGTTTGCTAGCTGTCAGTATGCAACACACCAGAGATGGATTGGCTTTCAATAAAAGGGGATTTATTAATTAACATATAATTCTTCAGAGGAAAGGCAGCTAACTTTCAACTAAGGTTCTTTCTTACGTGGGAAGGCACAGGGTGATCTCTGCTGGCCTTCTCTCCAGGCCTCTGGGTTCCAACATCTTTCCCTGGGGTGATTCCTCTCTGCATCTCCAAAGGCCTGGGCTGAGCTGCGAGTGCTGAGATGAGGTATGCTGAGCTGCTTGGGCTGTGTTACATTGTGCTCTCTCATTTAAGCACCAGCCAATTAAGTCAAATATCATCCATTGCAGCAGACACTCCTCCTAGCCGACTGCAGATGTAATCAGCAACACATGAGGTTCACGTACCATTGGCTCATGTCCACAGCAACAGAACTAGGCAACTTCACCCAGCCAAGTTGACACCTGAATCTAACTATCACAGGGCATAAGGGAGATATTCATGGATGAAATTATATGACTTCTAGCTATTTTCGCAAAATAACCCAGTTGCGTAGAGACAGGTGGGGCTGGGGGTAAGGGTGGGTGAGACAAGAGTGGCCATGAGTGAGTGGTTGTTTTGGAGCTGGGAGCTGAGTATGATCTCTCCACTTTTGTGATATTTGAAATTGTGCATAATAAAAGTCAAAAAACCAAACAAAACACACGCAAAAAAACCCTAAGACTGCCATGCAGGTGTTTAGCTCGAGCAGCTGGTGGTACCAGTGACCCAGAAGGAAAAGACAGAGAGAGTGGTAGTGTCGGGGGTTGGGAATCAGGGGCCAGGCTATAGCCATGGTGTGCAGCCCATGTCAGGCTTCAATCAGAGGGCAGAGGCAGAGGCCTCTGGGATTTTGGAGCAAGCCTCTGCCCCATTCCTCGGGGATGGTTTAGAGTAGAATATCCTTCTGAGAACGGTTTAGAGTAGAACGTTCTGGATTGAGGCTGACTCCAGTAGATACGAGAATGTGAATCGGAGCAACCAAGGGCCTGACATGAGGAGATGGACGTGGGTCGAGGGCACTGCATCAGCTGTCTCTTGTACGTAACAAACTGTCCTCAAACTTCGTGACTTAAAACAACAAGGATTTCTTCTCTCTCACCATTCTGTAGGTCAGCAATTTGGGCTGGGCTTAGCAAGATGGTTCATCTGCTAGTCTTTCCTGGGTTCACTCTGGCAGCGACAGTCAAGCGTGGGGCTGGAACATCCAGAGTAGCTTCTCTCCCACGTCTGGGAGCTGGTACTGGCTCTTGACCAGGGACATCTGCTCTCTCCTTCGTGGCTCTCATCTCTCCAGAGCCTGGGTGTCTTCCACCATGGCCTCGGCATTCCGAGACACAGCAAAGGTGGAAGTTGCAAGCCTCACTTCCGCCACATTCTAGTGGTCACAAGTTCAGCCCAGATTTAAAGAGCAGGGGACACACTCTACCTCTTGAAGGGAGAAACTGCAAGTACCTGTGCTCGTATTTAATCTCCCACGGGCCTGAAGGCCCCAATACATGGCCTGGGTAGCTCACTCTGCCCCTGCAGGGGGCCCACGCCTGACCTGCCACCCTCCTTCTCCTTCAAACCAGCCCAGTGAAAAGGTCAGTGTTCATTTCACAGACACCCCACCCCCCACCCCCGCCGTAGAGACTGATCAGTCAGGAGGGGCATCTCGTGCAGGGGCTGACTGGGTTTTGAAAACAGTCACTCAAATAGCTCTTCCCCCACATGCGCTTCTTTATTGAGAGGTGGGGTATACTGTTCCCTGCCCATTGTAGCATTGAACAAAAGGATAAGGCAGAACTGATGCCTGCACCACCCCCACCCCCAGTGCACCTGCCCTTGGAATTCGGCCACCAGATTAGATGCGAGGAGGTGGCCTGAGCCCACACTGAGGCCATGCACGGATGTTCCAGAAAACAGTCCCAGGCAGGCCCCCAGCCAACAACTGGCAGACATATCAATCGGCCTTGAGATGATACTAGTGTCGGCTTCCGGGTCTCCCAGCAGAGACCCCTGACATCATGGAGCAAAGGGAAACCATCCCCGTGGTGCCCTGTCTGAATTTGTGACTCTCGGAAACCAAAAAAAGATGATAGTTTTTTATTGTTATTTTAAGCCACTGAGTTTTGGAGTCATTTGTTATGCCACAACAGAGAATTAATACAGGTGACTAATAATAGAGATAAGAATGTGGCTTAAATAAACTGGAAGTTTCTCTGTCTCATCCGAGTCTGGAGGTAGGTGATGCAGGGATGAAATGGAAGCGCCCACGGTGTCATCACAGGCCCACAGTCTTATATCTTGTCGCTCTGTTATCCTCAGCATCGTCTGCTATTCTCAAGGCCATCTCTTTTTTTAAATTTTAAAACATTTTCATTGCTCTAAAGATAAAAGCCCCAAAACCCATATACCCTTGCCTAATATTGACACTTAGCATTGGTCTGGTCCAAGGTCACCTCTTGTTCTATGATAGCTGCTGGAGCTCCAACTATCACATCCTCATTCCAGGCTAAATGCAGGATGAAGCAGAGAAAGCAAAAATGACCTTCACCAATATTATTGTTTCTGTTTTAAGAAGTCCTTTCCAACACCTTCTGCTTACATCTCATATCCTAGAATTAAGTCACATGATCACACAATTTGTGCAAGGGAGGCCGGAAAGGTTGTCTTTCAGCTGGGCTCAGTGCCATCTTAAGTAAAAATGGGGTTCTTTTAATGAGGAGGGGAGGAGAATGGATAGTGGTCAGCGGGCAGGATGATGGAAGAGGGAAATCTTCTCCTTGACAAGAAGGTGCAGCTGGCACATTAGACTTCCCAGCCCACTATGGCCTTCTCGAATGCCAGGGCACCTTGGGGTTTTCCACTTCAGTTGCTTCTGAGCAAAGAGTTAACTTTACTCCCAAAGAAGTTAGGCGGTGGGCTGCTGAGTAGAGAAAGCTCTGGTCTCTAGCCCCATCTTCCCCACGTGGCCAGCAGGCAGCTGAACTTTTGCTCAATCTCTGAACATGCAGCCCTGATTTTATCACCACCAGAGTCAAGTGCCTTCCGTGGCTCCAGTTTGCCACAGTTTAAAGACAAATTCTGGAGGCTGGCATTGCAGGCCTCCAACAACCCTCCCGTGACCCTTTGCTACTTAGTGTTCTGATCCCCCTGCTTGCCTCTCGGCCTCTGTCCTGGCAGTCCCCACCCCCCTGAGCGATTTGTCCTGCCCATCCCCAGCACACTTCGGGACCACCACTAGACCTTCTGGAGTCTTCGTGCAAATTAGAGAAGCGTGTCCTTTCTCCGGGCTCAGGGAGGGGTGCCCAGGCTGGATTCCAGCCACGCCTGCCCGTGCAGGGGCACGTGTGAAGAAGCCACTTCCAGGAAACTCTCCCTTTGTCCTTGTCTTCTGTCTTCAGCTCCCCACACCAGCCTGACTTATTTTGGGGGCCGGGTGTCCCCAGCTTTGTATCCTCAGGGCCTGGACCTTAGACAGGTCCCACCAATAGCCATCTGGGGAACTGAACTCATGCTAACACCCACAGCCCCCCTTCTCCCCCAACTTTGGGGACCAGGCGCCATCCCTCAGCCCTGCCACCAGCATCCCCCACCGAGCCGAGGGACAATGCCTTAGAAGTGACCCCAGCCCAGATACGGGAGTTGGGAGTGGACTCGGCTGGTCCCCGTTCAGGCTGGCTCAGAGGTCCCGGGTGGGCCAGGAGATTTCCCCCTCAGCTCACCCTGCTCCTGAAAGGCTGCAGCCCAGCCTGCACCCCCTCCCGGAAACCAGCACCCTGCCACTGATCCAGGGCCACTCCCTGTGGCCGTCTTGGGCCCACCACTCAGCCACGAGAGCTTCCATATCATACCTTTTATTTGGATCTGCATCTTCTCCACCTCTTCCCTCCCGCACTGGCCCCTGAGAGGGGGTAGCAGCCCCGGTGGTAAGGGAAGGGCCGACTCCCTCCTCTCAGGGGGAGGGGCTGTGCTCCCAGGCCCCAGGGACGGGAGACGCAGGGGTCTCGGTGGAGGAGCACGGGGCATCGAAGCATCGTCCAGGAGGCCGGGCCGAGGCCGGGGGCCCCTCAGATGCCCTATGGCCTGGGTCCCAGGGCTCACTGGGGAGGCAAAATGCGCAGAAGTCCAGGGCAGCGAGGGGAAGACAAAGCCGGCGGGTATTGTGCATGGCTGACCTAGGAGGCGCCGGTGGACTTCGGGGATGGGAGGAGTAGGAGCGGAGACCAAGGGCTGTGCAGACTGCGGTGGGGCCCTAAAATGGAACCCCAGGTTGTAGGCGAAGCTGGATGTCGGGGGTGGAGGGTGGGGGTGCATGGGCACTGGAGGAGACAGTGGAGGGGGGCGAGGCTGTGCTCTCAGAACCAGGCTCCCTGCAGGGGTGGGGGTGGGGGTGTTGGGGAGGGTATCTGCCCCAGGAGAGGACAGGAAGGGCGGGGCCTGGGGTGGGAAGGATGGGGAAGGGAGGGGGGCAGTGGGAGGCTCTTGAGCTTCAGGGAGGCCCGCCCAGCTGGGCCCGCCCTGGCTCCCCAACCACTAGTTTGTGCTTCTGGTTTCTGGAAGGTTCTCAGTGCCCCCTCAACCACGGCAGGGAAGAGCGCAGGGCAGCCCTCTGCTGCAGGCAACAACTGTCCCCAGGCCTCCTTCCCTACCCCAGGCTTCCCGGCCTGGCATGAAAGGCCTCCATGCCAGGTCATCTGTGGTCACAGGGGAAGGAACCCCGGGGTGGGGGCCGGGGGTGAGGCAAGCCATGCTGGGGACAGTTCGGAGATTCAACCTAGGTGACGTCCACCCTCCCCGCCCCCCAAATGACTACGGGTCACTGCATTGCAGTCTGCGTTAGGAGCCCCCGCCTCCACGTCCCCCTCCCCAGCACGAGAGTCCGGCTTCCCTTGGTGGGCAGGGGGCCAGCCTGGGGACCCGGGCGCGGGGCGGGGGGCGCGGCGGCGGCGGCGGCGGCGGGGAGGTGGCCTCAGAGCGCCCCCTGCCCGTCCCCCTGGCAGCCGCCGTCGCCGTGGACAATGAGCACCGGGAAGTACAGGGCGTCCTCGTAGCAGGGCGGGCTCTCCAGGGGCTCGGTGTCCTCCCCGTGGCGCCCCAGCGGGCCCCCGCTCAGGCTGCGGAAGACCCCCGGCGTGGCCCGGCCCCCGGCGCCCAGCGACAGGCGGCTGCGGCTGAAGGGCAGGCGGGGCCCGGCGGGCCGGGCCGGGGGCAGCGACGTGCTGCTGAGCGAGCGGCGGCAGCGCCGGCAGCCGCGGAGGTAGGCCCCGGAGCCGGCGCCCATGACCACGGCCTCCGAGTAGCTGGGCACCAGCTGGCGGTTGGAGCAGATGTGCCACTCGAGCTCGGTGAAGTCCACAGTGGCCACGCGCGACAGCGCCGGGCCGCCGGGGGGCCCCCCGGCCGGGGACGCGCCGGCGCCGAACAGCTTCTCCACCTGGTAGTGCACATGCGCCGTGCCGCAGGCCGCCACCACCCGCAGCGGCCACGACAGCGTGGCGGCCGACACCAGCCAGAAGACCCAGGCCCGCGCGTACCACGGCGGGCTGCGGGGGTCGGCGAACACCAGCAGCGACTCCTGGAAGTCCACGTCCTTCAGGAGCAGCCCCTCGCGCGCCTCCAGGTAGTCGTCCAGGCCCTCGTTGGCGCTGAAGAAGCGCGCGCGCTGGCTGAGGTACGCGGCCTCGGCCTCGGCGCTGCCGAAGCTGAAGCACTTGGTGAAGCGCAGGCGCGTGGCCGCGTGGCCCGCCAGGCCCACCAGCTCCTTGGACACGTCGCGGACGCCGTGCGCCGAGTAGTCGAACTCGCCGCGGGCCGTGCGGCTGTCGGCGCGCTCGTGGTAGACCTGCGTGGTGGTGTAGGCGTCGCCGTTGCGGTAGCGGGTGATCTGGCGGGTGCGGCGCACGTAGTGGTAGCTGGTGGCCTTCCACCACACGCACGGCGGCGCCCGCTGCAGCCGCCCGATCAGGGCCAGCACGGTGCCGGCGTCGGTGCGCGGCGCCTGGCACGAGCGCGCGTGGCAGTGCCAGCACTCGGCCAGGTAGAGGAGGTAGAGGAGGGAGACGAAGGCCAGCGGGATGTACAGGTAGCCGTCGGAGCAGGGGCTGGCCGGGTAGGTGGGGGGCGGGCCCCCGGCCCCCCGGGCCACGGCGGCCTCCGGCCCCAGGGCCAGCCGGGGCACCGTGGCCAGGCGACACCAGGCCACCACGGCGCCGCACGCGTGGATGAGCAGCGTGAGCAGCAGGCACTTCCAGTGCGACTCGCGGCACAGGGAGCTTCCCAGGGACTGTTTCAGGGGCCGCTGCTGTAGGGTGGGCCGAGAGAGGGGAGGCGGGTGTCAGGACAGGGTGGGGGGGAGGCGAGGGAGGTGGCACCAGGAGCCCAGCTTCATGGAGGGATCGAGCAACTTGCTCCAGGCCTCATGGCTCCAACTCTGGCAGAGGTGCAGGATTCAGACCCAGGCCCATCTGTCCCCAGCACCCTGTCCCCCTTTCCACTGCCCAGGTCACCGAGGCCGCCCAGCTCATGCCTGCCAAGTCAGGGAAGCCACTCCCTAACCCCCACCCTCCACCCCACTGGCTGCTCAGAAATCTGAGTTCTAGTCCCAGACTTGCTGTGTGGTCTTGGGCACATCCCTGCCCTCTCTGGGCCTTGATTCCCGATCCTTGTCGAGTGGGAGGCCGGGCTGGCCGGGGTCAGAAGGCTGGGCAGGTGCTGGCTCCACCCGTCACTGGCGGACTTGGGCAGGCCCCTTGTCCTCTCTGGACCTGAATCTCCTCACCTGTGACCTGGGGCTGTTCTGAGGGTTCACCAAGATGACAAGGGTGGAGACCTCAACACGTGGTCTGGCCGGGGTGGGGGACACATATTAATGCCATTCCCCTGCGACTCCCTCTGGTCCCTGTGTTCCACTAGGGACAGCAGGAGACTCAGGAGAGGCTTTTAAGTAAGTGAGAAAAAGGAAGAGCTGGGAACGGGGGAGGTTGTGTTTTTGGGGGGGTTGGGGGGCTGGGGAGCAGATGAAGGGCTGAGGGAGGTGGGGCGGGACTGACAGCTGCTGGGGCCACTCCCCAGCCCCTAAGCACACCCTTCCTGGCACAGGGCACCTCATCCCCAGGTGCCTATAGAGAGAGAAGAGGCTGGGGAGGGAGTGGGCAGGGAAAGGTAAAGGCGGGATGGGGCTGGGGGAGTAGAGGCCGGGGTCTGGTGGAAACAAGCAGAGGCGGAATTAAGCTGCCACCTCCCCTGCCCCCAGCCGCCAGCCTCTCCCCCCACTCCACCTGGGGTTCATGCACTACAGATGCACGGCGCCTGCCAGACACTTGGACCCACCCACCACAACTGGACGCACAGCTCGTGTGCCCAGACCCTAGATCCCACCTGTACACAGGGCACAGACCTTACACCCACGGCATGACGTGCAAGTGCACACTCGCACACCCCACAGGTGGACGCACCCAGGCACACCCACGTTACACATGCACCAAAGCCCAGAGACACAGCACACCCTGTCCTGACCACACACACACACACACACACACACTCCACCCACTGCAAAGTGGCACCCACACTCCAGACTCAGCGGTGGAGAGCCGCGCACCAGGGGCTGTTTGCACATGCACACACATACGCCCAGTCCACCCAGGCCAAGGGACCCCCCAGACCCTGCCCTGACCACAGGTCCCATATAGAGTGTGAGAGCACACCCACATCCCCAAGCTCACACAACACACACACACAGACAAGCCATATTCACATACAGCGCTCTAGCACCCCCCTTGTAACACTCAGGGCCCCCCACCCCTGCAGATCCCCTTCCTGGGCCAGGGCCTCAGAGGAGCCATTCCAGGGGGGCCTCGGAGGGGGAGGGGGAGGGAGAGGAGGGGGTGTCGAGAGGAAGCACAGGGACCACGGCTGCCTCCCCTCCCTTCTGCCGCCCCCCAACACCCCCCCCACCCCCGCCCTCGCTACTGCTGCTGCATTGCAGGCGCCGCCCCGGACACCTCGTGAGCTGGCCAGGCCGGGCTGGGGACCCGACCCCGCGGCCGGGAGGTGAGGGGCAGCACCCCCCGCTGCTGCGGAACGGGGACGCGGGGGCCAGGCGCTGACGTCACCGGACAGACGAGGCTGCTTGAGGGGGCGCCGGGGGTGGGGAGGCGTTCCCCGCAAACGTGCCCAGCCGCCCCACCCCTAAGCGCCCCCCGCGGACCCCTAGGCCGCGGGACCCCCTCGCGGGACGCAGGACTACCCCAATGACGTCATTGGCTCTAGGGGTTAGGGGGCTCCCCTCCTCGTCCCCTCTCCCAGGTCCGCCCCTCCCCCTGCCCCCTCCACCCCGCTCCAGCCCCGGCCCCGGGGGACACCCCCACCCCTGCCACCCAGCGCGGGTACCTCTTCCCGCAGCGGCTCGCCGTCCGGGATGAGCGCGGGCACCTCCCCGCCGTCGCCGTCGCCGCCGCCGCCCTCGGGCATGGTGTCCAGGCTGCTTCGGCGACCCCGGCCCGGGCCCCGGGCATGATAGGGGGGCGCGCGGAGGGCTGCGGCGCGGCCCCGGGGGGCAGCCGCTCGGCTCGGCGGCCGCGGAGGGAGTGCGTGGAGCTCGAGCCCGAGCGCGGCGGCGGCGGCGCGGGCAGCAGCGGGGCCCGGCGCCCCGCCCTCCGCTGACCCCGCCCCCGCGGCGCTGCCCGCAGCGCCTGGCACCACGCGCGCTCCCCGCCCCCCGGCCTCCCCCCTCAACACCCCGCAAGCCCGGCCTGGGCGGCCGGACGCCTGGGTTTCCCTCCCGCCGCGCTCGCTCTTGCGACCTTGGGCGAGTCCTTGCTCCCCAGGGGCCTGAGTTTTCCGCGGCTGTGAAATGAGCCGGGTGGACCTGCAAGGTGAGTGGGTGGTTGGTCCCCCGGCGGGATCCCTGTCCCCACTACGAGGAGTAGGCCCAGGGCTAAGCCCACCCAGACCTGCACCCCGGAAGCCTCACCTGTTGAAGGAGGCAGTTGCAGCCCCCCAGAAAGGCGTGATGAGCCTCATTAGCTGGGGCAGGCACGCTAATGCCAGGACACGGGGAACACTGGCAGTGTGACCTCGGGCAGCACTCTCCATCCCCAACCTCAGTTTTCCCGTCTGAGAAATGGGGATGGAGAGGTGTTGGATTCAATTCACAGTACATCACGCAGTGCAGGAAAATGGGATGCATCCTGCAAGCTGAAGAGGTTCCTGTGGCCCCCGTGCCACTTCCCTGGCACTCAGGGGCCTCAGACCCTCACAGCTGGCCCTTAGTGTGGGCTTTGCCCCTAAGCTAGGTGATCAATGGGTGGGACATAGGGAACTGCAGTGCTGGGTGGGTATTTTTTGGCAAAGGGTACCTCAAAGACCATCTGGTTCATCACGTCTCCCTATTTAAAGGTGAGGTAGCTGAGATGTAGAGAAAGGGAAGGACCGGTCCAGGGTCTCACCCATTTATTTACTTATTAGATACGAGTGCTTATTAGGTGCCCTTAGCAGTGGGAAGACAAGGGTGGGAGTAGAGAATACCATGGGCCCTGCTCTCATGGGACTTAATCCAGGACAAGCCGGCACAGCTAGAGGAGACTTAGAACTCAGGCACCACTCCCCACTTGCAGCCAGGTCAGGCCTCTCTTCCCTGAGTCCCTCTGCAAGGCATAATCTGGTTTGATTCTTAAATAATCACTAGACTTTGGGCAATGGACATGAGGGAAAGGGCATCCCAGATGGAGGGGACTTCTGGGCAAAGGCTCTGCGACTACACCTGTGGACTGAGTTCATGGAGCAGGAAGGTCACCTGGTGTAACTGGACACAGGGTAGCTGGTCAGAGGCAGGTCGCAGAGGACCTGATCATATTTTTTAGAAGGCGGTACTGAAAGTCTGTGAGGAGGGAAGCCCGAGGTCTGCCCCTGGAAGAGTCAGGGGTGATCAGAACGTGGATGGAGAAAAGGGGCCCCAGTACCACGAGGAAGGTTCGGCTGGCTTGGGGACATCCCTTCGAGAAGACTGCCGGACCGGTGATGACTCAGGAGGTTCGACAGAGCTTCAGGAAGGGATGGGCACACCTCCGCCCTCCAAATCGCCTGGACCACGGGAAAGTCGACGAAACAGGCCCAGTGCAGGACCACTCTCTGGGATTTCGGATCTTCTGGGTCTCAGTTTTTCGATCTAAGCAATGGGTGTGTGTGCGTGGAGGAGCATGTGGAGAGCCCGGGCCCATGGCGACGGAAGCGGGAGGGCATTTCAGCACCGGACCTCGGACAGCACCCGCGCGGGCAGGCGGGGTGGGAGGCGGGAGGAGGAGCCAGCGTCCCGGGGCTGGCTCCGACGCGCGGTCGCTGCCCAGCCCCACCTCCCCCCAGCCCCACCCCCCACCCCCACCCCCACCCCCACCCCCACCCGGCCTGCCAGGGCTCCGCGCCAGGACTGGAGGGACGGCGGGGAACGGGGGAGAAGGCGGGGCAGGAGCCCTGAGGGGCGGGGCTCGGTCAGAACCCGACCGCCCCATTCCCTGCCGAAGTGCGTCCCGCGAGCAGAGGTCGGGTCCCTCCGCCAGATGTAGTCGTGGCAAGGCGAGCGTCAAGCGCTCCACCGCGCAGGCGGGGAAGTAATTCTCCGCCCCGCCTCCTATTTTAGGTTCTCTATTGGCTGCTCCGACTAGGTCGCAAACCTAGTATCCAATCCAAGAGCTCCTCGAGACGCTCCGCCTATCCGTACCCGGAAGTTGTCTCCTGCGAATCCGCTTCGGCGAGGGAGAGCCCAGTAGCCAATTGGGGAGAGGGGAGGGACGAGCCGGCACAGCCGAAGAGCCAATGGCAGGTGGCGGCGGATGACGTCGTGGACATGGCCGCCGCAGTCAGCCAGCCCCGGGACGTGTCCGGCTGCCGGGGAAACTCGGCCTGTGTCTTGGTAACCCAGCAGCTGCCTCATTAGTAGTCGCACCCACGACGTAGCGCGGCGGGCCCTCGGGGAGAGCGAGCGTCGTGGCCATGGCTTATCACTCGGGCTACGGAGCCCACGGTGCGTGGGGCACGGGGCGGGCGGGGCGCGGCCCGCTCACCCAGAGGGAGAGGGGCGGCGGCTGTCTTTCGGGTTCCTGCCCCGCGACTCTGCAGCGCGTCCCGGACTTCGCCCTCTCGGCCCAATCATGAGATCAGAGTGGTGACAGCACAGATGGGATCCCCATGTCCGACCTGGGCACCAACGGTGTTCCCTCCCAGAACGTCTTTTCCCTGTCATGCCTCTAGCGGGGTCCCCGACCTCTGCCTAGGGCTCCCGAATACCCAGTCGACGCCTTCCCCACTTTTGCTCATGTGGGAATGCTCCCCCGATTATCTTCACCAACTCAACTAGCAAAGTTCTACTCACTCTCCATGACTTGGTTCGGAGATCACTTCCCTTGAGAAGGTCCCCAGGAGCCCCAGGTGGGCAACCCCTTTCACGTGCTTCTCTGGCTCTTTCTGGCACCTCTCCCAGAGGATCCCCTATCAGAGTTCATCCTGGGTCAGCTACCCCTCTCCCAGCCAGGCTTCCCTTCACTGATTACTTGGTGCCCCAGGACCCATACAGGACTGCGGGGCCTGGAGCAGTGGTGGTGCTTTGGGCTCATGCTTGGTATTCCTATCCACTCCAACCCTGCAGGCTCCAAGTACAGGGCCCGGACAGCTCCAGATCCCCCTCCCCTCTTCGATGACACCAGCGGAGGTTACTCCGGCCAGCCAGGAGGGTACCCAGCCCCAGGAGCCGATGTGGCCTTCAATGTCAATCACTTGCTGGGGGACCCAATGGCCAACGTGGCTATGGCCTATGGCAGCTCCATCGCATCCCATGGGAAGGATATGGTGCACAAGGAGGTGTGGCCACCCCCCAGGGCAAGGGTGGCAGAATTTCTGGCCAGGGCTGGGACATTACAGGACCCTTCCCTATGCTCCCAGCAGCCCTGAGGGAAGGACCACGTGGAGGAGCACTCTGAGACTCAGGGTGCAGCTTGCCCACAGCCTCCTCTCTCCCCTCCCAGCTGCACCGTTTTGTGTCTGTGAACAAACTCAAGTACTTTTTCGCCGTGGACACAGCCTATGTGGCCAAGAAGCTAGGGCTACTGGTCTTCCCCTACACACACCAGGTGAGCTGCCTGCCAGGTGAACTGACAGGCCCCCTTGTCCCCCTGCCGCTGCTCAGTCTGACCCCCAGACTTCAACCCCCTTCTCTCTTTTCTTGTCTCTTCCTCCCAACCCTGCCGCTGCTGCCACTGCCAGAATTGGGAAGTGCAGTACAGCCGTGATGTGCCTCTGCCCCCACGGCAGGACCTCAATGCTCCCGACCTGTATATTCCCAGTGAGTCTCTGACCCGGGCTCGAGGAGAACAGGTTGAGGCGCGTCTGTTGATTCAGCATCTGTTCTTGGTATCTGTGTCTGTGTGTGTGTGTGTGTGTGTGTGTGTGTGTGTGTGGCAGTCCCTAGACATCAGGTAGAGAGGGTAGGGTGAAAGGGGTTTCTGCCCTTTGGCACCCTTTCTCTCTCTTGACTTGGACCGTGTTCTTCCCCAGCCTGGAGCCCTGGCTTTAGAACCTGACCCCACACCTTCCGGCTGGGACACTTTGGGCTGATTACTTTGCCTCTTCCGTAAAATGGGAATAATTCAGCCCCTATCACAAAAGACCATTGAGAAGGTTCTGTGAGATGACTTGTGCTCAGTGGAGTACATGGCACATAGAAAGCATGTGGTAAAGATGAGCTGTGATTTTCATCACCTCCTCCTCCAAGGCCTACTTAGATATCTCCTCCTCCAGGAAGCCGTCCCTGATCCTCTGATCAGATTGCCCCTTCTGGGTTCCCACAACTTCCTGTCCACATATGGCAGTTGTCAGGCTACCCACACCGTGCCTTGGTTGGCTCACTGTGCATTGGACTCTTCTCTGCCCAGGTGCCTGCTCAAGGCTAAGCCCAGACTGGACACGCTGAGCATCTGAAGGAGGGGTGAATGGGCGGGGGGCCAGCCCAGGTGTCACGGAGTGACAAAGCTTCTTCCCTCCTTCATTTATTTACTTCTTAGCCATGGGGTAAGGCTGGAAGTGGCATGCCCATTTTACATGGTGAAGCTGAAGTGCAGAGAGACTTGAATATCTGTGAGGCCCCCCAACTTATGGTTGGGGAGGCTGGTTTCCTGATTCCAGAGACTGCGCCCTCTCTGTACTTCAAAGGGGAAAGGATTGACGAGTTAAAACTGCTTAAAATCCACCTGTCACTGGCTCTGAGTGCTGTGAAAACGACACATCAGCAGGGTGGCCGCAGCCACAGCCAGCAATGAGGAGCACCCAGGGACAGACTGGGGTGTCCACCAAACATGCATGTTGCTCCTACAGTCTTGCCCGAAATCGCTTTGGCCCCTGCCTGTTGTTCTAGAACAAGGAGCGGCCTTGTCCCACTATGAAGGTTCTAAGAACAGCAAGGAAACTGATGTGTTACCGAGCATGGGGTCAGGGAAGACGTGACTTGGTGGACCTGGGAACAGGATCAGGGGACATTTACATGGCGGGAGGGGGGAAGCTGCACTGGGTAAAACATTCAGGCTGGGCAGCGGGGAGCTGAGTGCGGAAGTGGGGCGTGCTGGGATAGGCAGGGAAGGAAGAGTGCGGGGAAAAGGGTAGGCAGTGTTGGTGGCCTTGACTTCCTCATTCAAGAGAGGGGGCCTCTCGTCGAGGAAGCCAGACTGATGGCATCTTTCTGGCTCTTGGCAGCAATGGCCTTCATCACCTACGTGCTCCTGGCCGGGATGGCACTGGGCATTCAGAAAAGGTCCGTGCCACCCTCAACCCCCATCCCGACTGCCCTCCCCCATCCCCGCCCCCCTCCCCTCACCCCCACCCCAGGGTGGCCGGTTCTGAACGCCTGCGCTGCCCCCATGGCCACAGGTTCTCCCCAGAGGTGCTGGGCCTGTGTGCGAGCACGGCGCTGGTGTGGGTGGTGATGGAGGTGCTGGCTCTGCTCCTCGGCCTCTATCTGGGCACCGTGCGCAGTGACCTCAGCACCTTCCACCTGCTGGCCTACAGCGGCTACAAATACGTGGGGTGAGCACAAGGGTTGGGTGGGGCGGGCTGGCGGGGGTGCTTGGGGGGGCCTGGGGTCTGGGCCTGCCTGCAAGCTTCACCTGGGGCCCCGCGGATGTCACTGCCTCTTCCTCGGCCTCCAGCTTCTTCTCTGTAAAGGGGCCTTTAGAGGTTGGGGATGTGCTAGGAGTGTCCCTGAGAGCGAAGGGACTCCAGATCTAGCACCCCGAGCCGAGTCCTGGGCCTCCCCCTGGGGCACTCTGGGTCCCCCATGTGGGGGCAGTGGGTAGGGGGTCTTGGCTGGACCCTTGGGGTGTTGCCCACCCTCGCCGCCTCACTGCCCACCAACAGGATGATCCTGAGCGTGCTCACCGGGCTGCTGTTCGGCAGTGACGGCTACTACGTGGCCCTGGCCTGGACCTCAGTGGCGCTCATGTACTTCATTGTGAGTCACATGACCCCTCTCCCCCTGGCCTGGGGTCACAGTAGGGACCACCTTCCCCTCCTGGCCCGACCTCAGCACCCCTCTCTTCCAGGTGCGCTCTCTGCGGACAGCGGTCCTGGGCCCCGACAGCATGGGGGTCCCGGCTCCCCGGCAGCGCTTCCAGCTCTACCTGACCCTGGGGGCTGCCGCCTGCCAGCCCCTCATCATATATTGGCTGACCTTTCACCTGGTCCGGTGACCTTTGGCCTCGCGTCAGCACTGATTTTTCCATACATTGAAGATTTGATTTCCTTGATTTTGTCTGACCCTCACTCCAGGGGCCGGAGGGGACCAGGCTTAGGGCTGTCTGGACCCAAGGGAGGGCTTCCTGAAGTTGGTGCTTTTGATACTTGGCCTTGATAGGCAGGTGAAAGGGCTTATCTGGCTGGGAAAGTGAGGACGGAAGGAAGGGGGGCAGCTACCAGGGAGCCTTGAAGCTGCCAAGGATCCCTCTGAGTGGTGTCCCTGGGGCTTCAGGTCAGGGCTGCCCCGCATCAAGCCACACCTTCCCCATGCCATCACCTCCATGCCAGGCCTTTCAAGAGCAGAAACGGGGCCCACCTGTTTGCAGTAGTTTATTCAGATTTTGTCACAAATGGCCGGGGAGGGGGTGCCGGACTCCTCCAGGCGACATAGAAAATAGGTCCAAGAGACAAGGTGGGCTGGGAGTGGGGAAAGACAGGGCTGGGGCTGGAGGGAGAGCCTGGGGGAGGGGGAGGGCAGACTAGGGGTGGGGCTGCCCCCCCTGCTGAGCCTGCTCATTCCCGGTGTGGGTACCCCCCCACCTGCAGGGGGAGCCTCAGGGTGGGGGTGGAGGGGAGTGGCCCAGAACTCCCAGGGTCAAGCCCTGCCTGTGGCAGGACCCAAGTTTCCCCCAAGTGAACAAGGCTGGAGGTCCTGCCCCTTCCAGGACTGCAGGCCATGTCCACAGGCTCTGTGTAGAGCTCTGCCCAGCCCTAGGCCGAGGGGGAGGGCTCTGAAGGCGGGGGGCTCCCCGCAGCAGCAGTGTGGGGGGGTAGAGAGGCTGGGGGCACCAGTGCCCCCTCCCTCCCCAGGGTTGAGGCCGCTGTGGCCAAAGGGCAGGGCTGGGGGTGCACAGGCGTCCGGTCCGTTCTGGGCTCGCTCCCTGGCCGGCTTCCCCCTTAGAAACTCACCAACGTATAAACCATACTGCAGGAAGACGGGGCAGTGAGCCAAGTCCCTGGCCAATCTCGACACCCAACCGCCCAGTTGCCACACCCGAGGGAGTCATTGGACCAAGAGCAAAGGGCAGGAAGTCAGGGGCCCAACCATCCCTGGGATTTGAGGCCCAATGCCTGGAGCATCCCCTCCTGAGTTCTGACTGCTGTGGCGGGGCCTCACCTGTACAGGTAATAGAAGAAGGAGAGCAGGTAGAAGGCAAGTTTGCACCAGGACTCCTTCTGGCAGTAGTTGAGGATGTCCGCGTTCATGATGGAGACTGCATCGTACATGACCTCCGAGCCATCCGCAGGGCGATGGAAGTACCTGGGCCGGCGGGCAAAGGGCCTGAGCACCGGCCGGCAAGTTTCCTGCCCCCCTCCTATCCCTGCCTCCCCACCTCCCCTCCCCCAAGGCAACTGCTGCCCTCACCTCCAGAGGTGGTAGAAGAGGAGGGGGATGTTGAGGCCCAGGGTCACCCACTCGGCTGCACACAGAAACATCAGGCAGAAGAGGCCGTGGATGGAGTACTCTGGGACCACGAGCTGAAGGGGGGGGGTGAGGGTGAGAGGTCAGCATCTTGGTGCCTGGACAGAACCCCACTGCAAGGGCAAGGGGGAGCTGGGGTTTGGGAGGTGCCCACCCATCATGACTCGGGACTAGAAAAGGGCTTCCAGCCCGCCACTCCCACTTTGGTGGCAACAGATGAAAAAGGAGGAAGACCTGGCCTTCTGGTGAAAGAGGGTGGGGGCAAGCTGAGCCAGGACACTCCTGCCCCCCCGGCGCTAACACTGACCTTCCTCAGGAGGCAGCAGATGCGTTCGATGTTTTTCAAACGCTCGCGCTGTAGGAGAAGGTGGCGATGGGGGAGGCAGAGGAGCCCGGGTTAGGGCGCCAGGCCCTCCTCCCGCGCCCGCCCCAGTCACACGTGGCCGCCAGGGGGCGCCAGAGCGGTCTCTGCGGCCTGATCGGCACGGTAGGGAAGCAGCCGCGCCATTCCCATGGCGACCGTCACCATGGAGGGATCTTCACCCGCGTCTCCACGGCAACGGCCTAGAGCCTGGCAACGGCCGCCTGCCAGGAGGAACCCGAGCCCGCGCCAGGTGCTGGCTGGGGCGGTGACAGGAAGGGGCATGGCCGCCGGCGCCCCCCACCACACCCCTATCCCCACCTTTCCATCCCCCCAGTCGTCAACCCTGCCCGCGACAGATGGAGACGGACGGACGGACGGACACACCTCAGCACAGCACATGTATCACTTACTGCCCGCGCTGGGTTCCCCTGGTCGATGGGGTTTTTGAAGTCGGTCCGCAGCTCGTCGAAGGCTATGATCTGGGGGAGGGGTGTGTCCCCGTCAGGGTTGGGGCAGCAGCTTTTAGACCCCCACCCATTCTTCCGTGGGGAAATTTCGAGAGAGGAATTGATTTGAGCATCCAGATCAGATGGAGCTTGTTGCAAAGGTGGGGAAAGTGAGGCCCAGGAAGACACAGGGCCTTGTCCGAGGTCATGCAGGGCAGCCTGGAATGGGACCCTAGGGTAGAGGAGCCCTCTACACCTCCATCCAAAACATCCCAAGAGGTGGCCTTTCTCTGTGCCAGGTTCTGGGGCCCCAGAGGCCTGGGACACAGCTCCTGCTCAGGAGGCACCCGACTTGGGAGGTGGAGAACCAGGAACCACGTCCCAGGGCGATCAGGGCTGTGGGGCGAGCCTGGAGTGAGTGACTGGGAGCTCCACGCTGGGCACCTAACTGTTCAGGAGCTCAGGGGGGACTCAGGCAAGACTGAGGTGTTCGCCTGGTGAACAGATGGAGGAAGGGCAGTACAGAGGCAGGCAGGGTTGAAAGGACAGGGAATGTTCAGAAGCAGCAGGTTTCATGAGGCTGGAGGGAAAGTGTGAGAGTGGGAAGAGGGAAGCCAAGGGTGGAAGATGGGACTGGAGAGGTTGGCAGGGCCACGTGGGCACCCTGTGAAACCAGACCAGAGTTTGACATTGGCCCGAAGCAATGGGGAGCCATGCAGGGTAGCAAAGCAGCAGGATAGCGTGGATGGGTGGGTGTTTTAGGATTGGTGGAGGCAAGAAGTACAAAGTGGACAAGAGTCACAGCCAAGACCGCTTTAGGCAAATTAACTCTTTAACTCTTGCAACAACACAATGACAGTATCCTTTCCAATTTGCCGACCAGAAGACAGAGAAGATAACCAATTTATCCAAGGCCACAAAGCTAGTTAGTAGTAGAGCCAGAATTCTAACCCAGGCCGAATCCAGAGTTCGAATTCCTAACCACTTTGTCATATTCAGGCCAGACCAGGGGGGAGACTGCTGGGTTCCTGGGGGAGGGTGGGGAGAGTAGCCGTGGGGCTGGGGGTTGTGGGTGGATTCTAGAGCTATTCAGGAGCCAGACTCCACAGGGCTCAACTGGCCGTGTGTGAAGGCAGAGGGGGCCCAGGATGCCTTTTGGTGTTGGGTGTCTGGGGGATGGCAGTGCCCTCGCTGGGATGGGGAACTCAGGAGGAGAGCAGGCATGTGAGGGACTGATGGACAGATCTGCGGGAAGCGGGGAGAGGACAGCTGACAGAGGAGCCTGCTGGGGTCCCCTCCCCTCAGCTCTAGAGTGAGGCAGTGGGCCTCCCACCCCCAAGCATCCCAGACCCCAGACAGCTCGGAGGGAGAGAACACAGGCTTCCTGGAGGGAACTGCGACCATCTGGAGTGCCCCCCACCCACCCCCCGCAACTCCCCATTGACTCCGGGCAGCCGCCGCCTGACAGGCACAGCAACAGGGCCCAGGAGGGAGCGGAAGGGTGCCGTCTGTCTGCCCCAGAGCTGGCATCCACCAGCAGGTGGCGGGTGTCGCGCCTCCCACCCCCAGGCTGCCTGCTGCTGACTCAGTCCCCCCCCCCCCACCCCGGAACAAACAATCCCCCACGGTGACAGCTGACAGGCATCACTCACCACCAGAGTTGCCTAGCAACCAGTGGGCTCTGGGCACGGGGTCTGGGGTGAGATCTGGGGATCTTACCCTGGAAGTTCTAGTTCTTACCAGTTTTGGCTTAAGCGCCACGCCCCCATCCTTCGTCCCCCCTAAGCAGGCCCCACCTGCACCCTGACTTGCGTACAAGCCCACTTTACTGATGAGGAAACAAACTCAGAGAGGATAAATGATTTGCTAAGATCACGCGGCTAAATGGCCACAAGAACATGGTGCCTGACAGCTAGTAGGTGCTCAATAAATATCTGTGGCTGAATACAGGTGTTATTTCAAAGCTTGGGACCTTTCTCCCAGCCTGGATGCTCCACGGGGTAAAGGCTGGCCACAGGTATGCTGGATGGAGGTCTGCCCTGAGGACACCCTGAAGACAGGGACCCTTAGGTGGGAAGGGGCTTCTTGGATTCCAGGAGCCAGCCTTTCTCTCAGGAGCTGGTTGGCTCTGTGCCCCTCAGCCTGGGTTCTCAATTTGTTCCACTCCATAAGACCCAGCCTAACTGCCCTAACCCTGCAGGACTGTCCAAGGCCCTGGGGATGGGACAGGTGGCTCAGAGACATCAAGATGGACCCAGGGGGGATGGAAAGAGGAAAAGAAAAACAGAAAAGAAAGCACCTGAGAGATCCCAAGGGAGAGAGACAGAGCCAAGGAGAGAGGGGCCTGGCAGTGGTGGCAGGGTTGGAAGGTGCCCATGGGGCCCACTTCTTACACAAAAGGGTGCAGTCACAGTCTGGGAATCCTGACTGAAGAGAGGGAGCAGGGGTTGGGAAGGGAGGGGAGACCAAGAGCAGCAGGAGGATCATGGAGTAGGCAATGGGTCCCGGGAAAAGGAGGGGAAGACGAAGTGGGGAGCACAGGAAAGAAGCAGGTGAGGCAAGGGAGTGAGAGGAAGAAAGGAAAAGAGACCAGGAGGGAAGCCTTGAGAGGGGTGAGGATCAGGGAGGGGGCAGCAGGGAATGTCAAAGCCAGGGGAGATGAGCAGGCTACTACAGAGACGGGCATGGAGGGGCATAGGGTGGAGGCAGAAACCACAGGGGGCAGAGAAGGGGAGGGGCAGCAAAGGGGGGAAAGGGGCCCCCAACAATGATCTGCAGATTGATCACTAATTCTGTAGAGAGGGGAGAGGAGCCAGGCAGAGGGGACCACTGAGGAGAGGGACCCCCTGGGGGGGGGTGATCAGGATGTGGGATGAGAGCAACAGACCGAGGAGGACACAGACAAAGAGGGAAGTGGGGGCAGGAATAGGAAGGAAAGCTGGAAAATGGAAAGGAAACCTGGGGGGTGGGGCAGGGAGCCCTCAGGGAGGGGGGTTGGGGAAACCCAAGGTGAGGTGGGAGTAGGTCTCTGGCGCGGCTTAGAGCCAATCACTGCTTGGTCAGGAGGGGGCTGGGAAAGGAAAGGGTTAATGGGCTCTGAGATATGCGGGTCCTGTAAACAGATGCAGTTGCCA
Organism: Tamandua tetradactyla; assembly: GCF_023851605.1. NCBI lineage: Eukaryota > Metazoa > Chordata > Mammalia > Pilosa > Myrmecophagidae > Tamandua > Tamandua tetradactyla. The sequence continues at coordinate 8,157,501 of NC_135335.1, forward strand.
TAGCAACCGGCTCCATCACTCCGGCTGGAAAAACCCACAAAAGGTGGAGGGGGGGGTAGGGGGCAGGCAGACAGATAAACTGCCCGATGGACAAATGGGGGCGGCTAAACGGGAGGGTAGGAGGAGGGGAAGGAGCAAGCATTCAAGAATTCCGCCCCCCACCTCACAGCAGGATGGGGCAGAGGAGGGGGGGGTCAAGGACCGACTGACATACCCACAGACAGGCGGGGGCGGCAAACGAAGGGGGGCCCCAGGCAGGAAGCCGGCGGTGGGGGGTAATAATGGGGGAGAACAGAAGCCGGCGGAAGGGGATAGCGGAGAACAGGCTCCAAGTTTCCCCCGGGCACCGAGACCATACCCCGGCCCCGGCCCGCTCCGCGCGCCCCCAGCCCCCTACCCCGCCCCCGGTCCCAGCCCGGCCTTACGTGCCAGATGACAAAGAAGATGAGGGAGGCGCACAGCACCAGGGTGAGCATGTAGCAGAACGCGGCGAAGGTGAACGCCATGGCCCCCGCGCCGGGAGGCGGCCCGGGGGGCGCCAGCGCGGGGTCCGGGCGCAAGGGGACGCCCCCCGGCCCGCGCTTAGGGCCGGCCGGGCATGGCCCGCGGGGCTCGGGCGCGGGCTTGGGGGAGGTGGGCGGCGCGGCCGGGACCGGGGCCGCGGGGCCGCGGGGGGCGCGGGGCGCGGGCCGGTGGGCTCGGGGGGCGCGTCCGCTGCCGGCTGCCCGGGCCCCAATCGCTCATCCTGCGATCCCTCGCCCGCGGCTCCCTCGCTCTCCAGCCCGCGAAGCCGGCGGGGCGGAGCCGGGGGCGGGGCCGCCGTGAGAGCGGCCTCGGGCGGGGCTGGGTCTCCGTGCGCCCCTCCGCCTGCCCAGCCCGGCCCGGCCCGGCCGCCAGCCCCCGCCCCACCGAGTCCTCGGAAACACGCAGAGACGGACGTGGAACTCGCGCACGTTGCTGGCACCCCTCTCCACTCCCGTCACATAAGCACCCCGCCACCACCACACTCGCGCCCCAGGGCGCGCGTCCATGCCCTCACACACCACGTCCCACCCACGGGCCACGACTCTGGACTAAGTAAGAAGCCTTCAACGTGAAATGCTCATCATTGCCCAAGGGGCAGGCACCCATTCTGGACCCACAGTCAGAACCGGAGAGCTGGGGTGGGTGCGGGCCAGGCGAGATAGGCCACAATCTCGAAGGCCCTTTAGTCTCCAGGGTCTGACTGCTGCCCTGATCCGCATTCTGGGCATGCGCCAGAGCGGACCCTGGGGCCCTCTACCAGGTATTCGCTCATGGCCGCCTGCCTCCCTCCCTGACTGAGCGGTGCTGGGCCCGTGGGGACAGACCACAGAAGCAGGCAACTCTTCCAGCCCCAGTTAAGTGGGTCAAGGGCTTTCAACGGCAATACTGGGAAGGAGGCCACACCAGGACCCCTGTGCAACCCACCAGGCCCAGGGCTCCCGCTCCCTCCCTCCAGCCCAAGACCCGCACAGACCACACTCAGCCACCAGCAACTTCCTTGCAAAAACCCTCGGCTCACCCAAGGGCCAATGGAAATTTATTGATTTTTTTTTTGTCCTTTTCTGTCTTTCCCCAAGTGGCTTTTCCTTGCAAAATGCCTGACTTAACACCAGAGGGGTACTGGGGAGTGGGGGCACCCCAAGGGGTAGCCTAGGGACTTAAATATAAGCTGGAGGACAGGGCACAGGTGGGACAGGCAAGAGACAGCACTAGGGACATGGCTTCTTAGGTAGAGACCGAAGTTTTGCTTTTAGGCTGTGCCAGAGGGCATGGGGCTAGGATCCTGGGTGGGAAGGGGTTGGCCAGGGGTCCCCCAACCCTGGGATGCACCCACATTCCCCAGAGAAGTAGCGGCAGGGGATGAGGCTCTACCCTCTTAGGCTCCAAGGGACGGACAGAGAGAAAATAAACTGGATGTGCTGCCTCAGGGAAGGAAGGAGGTGCTGGCAGAGCAAGGGTTAAGGCTGATGCCAGGCCTCTGGCACGGTGGGCCTTCCACCTCCGCCTGTCTGAGGGACAAAGGGGCCCGGTGGGCAGGAGGCACATGGGCCTGCCTCTGGCAGGGCAGGAGGCGGCAGGAGCAGGCTCCCTCCAGCTCAAGACAAGGCCCGCAGGCTGCCCGCCCACCTGCCCCAAATGTGCTCAGGCCCCACTGCAGCTGGATGTGCTGGGAATGGGGTGGAAGAGAAGGCGGAGAAAGGGTGGGCTGCTGGCCCCGTGGCCCCCATGCCCATCCTGAGGTCTGGCCCAGGGCCCTGGATCCCAGGTCCTGGATCCACTGGCCCTGCTGTTGGCCCCGGGCACTGACTGCAGCCAGGGGCAGTGGAGGTCAGGGAGTGCCTCAGCCCTTGGGGAAAGGGGGTGGAGAAGGAGGAAGAGTAAGGAGACAAACCCCACTACAGTAGCCATGGGGGAGGGGGAGGGGGACAGAGGGGCCTCATCCCAAAGAAAAGGGTGTGGTAGGGTATCTTTAAAGTGACCTAGAGGCAGCAGCAGAGCAAGCCCCCACCCCACCCTGGCCATAGGTCCTGGGTGTCCTCCTTTGGGGGCCCTGACAGAAACCGGGGCTCAGGGTGGCAGCAGATGGCCAGAGGGGGATGGGGAGCCCAGAACACCCCAAAGCCACAGACTCAAATGCCCCAGGGAGGGAGAGGGAGGCAACTTCTGCCCCCTCTGGGCATCATCTGGAGGAGGTGCCCCCCCCTTCCCACCCCACATGCCCCTCCCTAGCAACAGCCGCCGCTGGCCGGCTTCACAGGGGTGCTGTCGATCTTGAGGTTGGGCCGCTCACCCCCCGAGGCCGCCCCCGGCCCCATCCGCTTTTTGATCTCAGCAGCCATGGTCATAAATGCCTGCTCGACATTGGTGGCGTTCTTGGCACTTGTCTCCAGGAAGGGGATGCCCAGAGAGTCTGCAAACTCCTGACAGGGGAGAGGAGAGAGGAGGGGAAGAGAGGGGAATGGGCTGAAGGCAGTAGGCCCGGTCCCCGCTGGGCGGCCCGGCCCCGCCCTGCTCACCTTGGCCGTGGTGTTGTCCACCACCTTCTTGGTGGTGAGGTCGCTCTTGTTGCCCACCAGGAGCTTGTTGACGTTCTCACTGGCGTAGCGGTCGATCTCCTGCAGCCACTGCTTCACGTTGGCATAGGATTCCTAGAGCGCGCCGGGGCCAAAAGTTAGTCTGTTCCCCACTCCCACCCAGGCCTGGAGAATAGGGGCTTATGTGAGGGAAAGGGAGTACCCTGACCCCTGAGTGGCGGGAGGAGACCCAGGCGCTAACCCCCAGAGGAAGCCCTTTCCTCTAGGCTTTGCTTTTCTCCCTGACCCCCTCTGTCTGGGACCCCAAAAGCAGGCCAAACACAGCCCAGCTGACAGCCAGCAACCCCAACACCGCAACAGCTGCCCAGGCCTAAAGACCAGCGGTTCTGCCTCCTGCAGTGCTCTGTCCCTCCATGAAACACAGAAAAGACTGACCACATGTGGGGAGCAAATGGCATCAGAAGAGAAACAGGCCAGAGACAGGATGGAGGAGACAGAGACTCCTGGCCGTAGCTACCATACCTATAAGCCACCACCAATCTCAAAGTTCCCACAGCGGCCTTCAAATCCTGGTACAGTTTGAAGCCTTGGAACCCTGCAGGACCTGGAGGGGAGGTCCTGGCCTATGACACAGATAGGGATCCTCAGAACAGAGCCCAACATGCCTCCTGCTTCTGCACCAGCGCCTCGTCACTCAGTCTCAGCAGCCCACCTCCTCGATGGGCAAACGACACCTCTGGGAAAAGTGCTTGTTACAGCCAATTTCTCTGAACTTCATCTCCTGCCACCCATGCTGGGTGCTAGGGGCAGAGAGGGGACTCATGCCTGAGTCCTGTCCCGTGGCCCTCAGGAGAATGAAGGAACAGATCAGAACATACACAATGGTAAGATGGGGTGATCAATGCCCCAGGGACAGAAGGCAGGAGGTGAGGCCCCAGAACACCCATCTTGGGGGCTGCACGGACCTGGGCGGGCAGGAATAACCTGGCCTTCTGTGGGAGATAGCAGAGAGGACAGGAAAACGCCAGCTGAGGAAGGACACACGTCTGGTTGCAGAGTGGGAGAAACACGTGTCTCTGGGGAGTGGGGAAAGGTGGAATGTTGCTGAAGCGCAGGCCCAGAGCAGGCAAGGAACGGGAGGGGCAGGCCAGAGCAGAGGGGGACAGTGGAGGCTTTAGAGGGGAGCAGCAGGATCACACCTGTGCTCTGCAAAGACAATCCGGGCAGGAGTGTACAGGCCAAGCCAGAATGGCAAGGAGATGGCCTCCAACTGGGAGGCCAAGGGATAACCCAGGAAAGAGATGACCCCCTGAGCGAAAGAGTGAAACAGGGAAGCACACGAGACAAAATCAGACCACCTTGGGGTTAAACGCAGCTCAGCCGCTCACTGTGTGACCTTAGGTACGTCATCTGACCTGAGATGCAGCCTATCAAACAGTACCTCTGGCAGGGCTGGTATGAGCACGAGCTGATGGATACAGGCCTGACTCATAACAAGTGCTTAATTAGCAGCAGCTATTATCCTCATCACTGCTATTATTATGAGGGGACAGATTTGAGAGAGACAATGGGGTAGAATAAAGGGGACTTAGGCCTGACTAGATGGGGGCGGGGAGAGAGGGAGAGTTTTCCAGTCGGAGTGATAAAGGCTCTATTAGAAAGATGGGGATGCAGCAGCTTCTTTGGGGAGAGCTGGTGAGGTCAGGACGGGACATGCTGGAGCTCCAGAGGGGCCAGCTGGGGCAGGAAAGGGTGCGTGTGGAAGCAAAGAACCCTGGGTTCAAACACTGGCTTTGCCCTTCCTGCCTAGGAGACCACGGACAAGTCCCTCATCACCTCTCCTCATCTGGAGAACAGGGGCCCCGCCGCTTACATCACTGGGTTCTTGTGAAGATTGGCATCAATACACAAGGTGCCAACACCAGGTATGCTGTGGAGGAGAAGGTTGCTAAGTGACAGCTGTTTAGATGTAGAAGTCACAGCACACAAGATAGAAGACCAACTCGTCAAAGAGGCCAGAGTCGTGCAGAGAGGGTAAGGAGGAGGCTTGAGGCAGAGCTGGGGAAGCACAACACATGGGGCTGGGGCTGTGGGGGAAATCCAAGATGAACCAGTAAAAAAGATACCAAAAAGGCATACTCTAATGCAGCAGGAGGTGGGAGTTGGGTGGGGGACAGGAATCAGGAACACAGAACTTTTCAAGGAAAAGGGTGAGAATGGATTTAAAAGTCACAAGAGGTCAAAGAGGATAAGAATTGAAATAAAATCATCAGACTTGGCAGTCAAAAGGTCCTTGGTGACCTCTGAGAGGTGTGCTGTTCAGCCACAGCTGTGGGTCCACACACTGGGGAGACTGGGTGGGAACTGGGCCATCCTGGTGAGCCTGCAGAGTCCAGCCACCCCTAAGGAGAGGGACTCCTCTGGGGCTGGTGTGACCATCTCCATGTCCCAGCACCTGGACTTGGGAAGCCACACGGTTTGGTAGAAGCAGCAAAGCAACTGGAACCAGGAGACCTAGGCCTTCCACCTGCCACTTAACTAGCTGCAGGACCCTCCCAAGCCTCCTCACCACTCTGGGACCATCTCCTCATCTGTAAAATGGGACAACAATGCAGACTTTTGGGGGATGTAATGAACATCAAAAAGCACAAAGGCTGTGATAGGTTCAGTATATTTTAGGGTATGGCAGGACGATTTCCGACTGTTCACACCACAATTCTATCATCACTGCTGCCAAGGACGTGCGACTGTACCGCTGGGGGTGGGCACAGGACTCCTAGACCCTGCTTACACTGGGACCAGAGCTCTAGGCTCCCTCACGTCCATGTCCAAATGCTTCCACACAGTGTTTTCCATGCAGGAGGCCAAACAGCTGACTAAACCGACACCAAAGCCAGGTGACAGGGAGGTGTAGAATGAGGTAGCAAATCCGGAGAAGAGAAGATGGCGGGAGTGGGAGTGGGGGATGGGACAGGAAGGGGCTGCTTCTGCCAAAACCTTGCACTCCTGGAAGATCCATCTCGGTGGCTGCTTCCCGCCTTATGAAATGAGTCTGAATATAGTCTCCTTTCAAAGCAGCATCAGGAAGAGAGGACAGGAAGAGAAAAAAGAAGCAAGAGCCAGAGACCTAAGGCTGAGGAGGCGAGAGGCCAGGAGTACCTGGTCGGTGACATCGTACACCACGATGATGCCGTGGGCACCCCGGTAGTAGCTGGAAGTGATGGTCCGGAACCGTTCCTGACCGGCTGTGTCCCACTACAAGACAGCAGGGAGAGAGGGGCAGACAGCTCTCAGCTCCATGTTCAGAGGCCCCCTCCCCTCCCGAGGCCCATGCCTTTGCACCGGGGGCTTTGGGAAGAGCAATACTCACAATCTGAAGTTTGATGGTTTTACCATCCAGCTCAATGGTTCGGATCTTGAAGTCTACTCCGATGGTGCTGATGTAGCTCTCTGTGTATGTGTCATCCTGGAAGGTAGGGGGCCAGTGAACAGGCCTGAGGCCCATTTGGAAAACCCCCTCCAGCTCCATGCCTCAGCTGAGCTCTTAGCTGTAAAACCCTGGTTCTCAGCACCCTAACCGGCCAGCCCTGTGCCTCTGTTCAATCAGAAGTATTCCCAGCAAGTCCTGCAATTTCAACCTTGGTCCCTGGGTCTCACAGTTACTGTGTTCTGAGTTGCCCCCGCTACCCCCTATTGCCCAGCCAGAACCCCGGAGGGGTGGTATAGGAGGCTTCTTACTCACAGCAAACCGCAGAAGCAGGCATGACTTGCCCACACCCGAGTCACCAATCAAAAGCAGCTTAAACAGGTAGTCACTGGAGAGAGAAAACAGGAAGGCATGAAGGGAGCCCACCCGCCATCATCTTCGAGTCACAACTACGGTATTCTCCCACACTGAGAGGCATCCCTCCTTTTACAGAATACTATGGGGCTGACCAGGTCCTCCCACCAGTCCTGGGGAGAGGGGACTCACCCCTTACCTTACACAGCTGTCTACCCCACCTTACCAGCTATCTACCCCAAAGGGCTTTCCGTGTGCTGTGTTTGAATTCCCACTTCTCAGAGGAGGAAACCGAGGCACAGAGAGGGATATGACTTAGCAAGGATCACAATTAGTTTGGTGAGAGAACTGGGCATCCTATCCTGATTCCTGACAGACTCGGCAGTTCTGTCCAATAGGGGCTATTTAGGGAAACCCTGCTACACACCCTATAATGTACCCCACAAGTAGAAGCCAGAACCCATACAGGACCTACTGAATGATAATCTGTGTAAAACAGCCTGGTATGAAGCCACCAGGAAGAAATTAACCAATAAGTGGCATCAGCATAACACTAGCTAATATCACTGAGTTCCTCCTTGTGCTTGGCCCTGCGCTAAGTACTTCAAGCGTGTCATCTCACTAACAACAGTCCAGTGAAGTGGGTGTTACTCTCCCCTAAGGAGGAAACCCGAAGTCAGAGAAGTGAGACTCGCCCTAGGCATAAGACTTGAAAGCAGGTCTGTCAGACTCCACTCTCTGTGGTAGCCTACTGGTTCCCTTCTCTGGCCCCCCTTATAATTCTACAGTATTTCACCCTTTCCCAAGGAAACCTGAGGGCAGGATCCAGAAGAGGAAAAGGAAGTGGCAAAAGAGGAAGAAAGTAACTGCTCCTTGGGAAAAACTGTCACTTAGAAATCCGAGGTGCGAGCTGTGGGCCACCTACCCATAGGGGGAGTGACCAACAAGTAGGAACAGAGAACCCCATTGAAAGGGGGGAAGCAACCACCAGTCATCTAAACTTAAACTTCACCGGCAGAGCGGGAGCCAAGGGAAGGGGTGTGACAGTGGCAGCTGCGGGCCTGCGCAAAGGTGAGGGGAGGGGAAGAAGGGACGGCCGCCGGGAAAGGACGACCCGCCGGAGACGCGGCCCAGAGCGGCGCCTCGCTTCCCGCGTCTGACCAGAGCCGGGCCGGGGCTCCAGGAGAACGGGAAGGGCAGAAGGACTTACGGCCCCCTACTTAAAGGCCAGAGTCTGAACCCGAGACCAGAGACTATCACGCAGGCTCCAAAATGCTGGGACCGTCGTCTGCACCCAGGCCGTAGGTGGGGAAACTGAGGCCGGGAGAGACCCGGGCTGCAGGGTCACTTGACTGATAAGGCCTGGTAGGGTCTGTGCCTCGGGTTCCAAGCGCGGCTTTTGGGGTCGCTGTCTCTGGGCTCTGGATGCAAGGACTCGGGGTATCGAGCCGGGGTCCTGGGGCCCCCGGGGGGAGGGGCGGGACCCGGATGTGTGTGTGGTTTTTTTTTGGGGGGGGGGGTCAGCGGAAGAGGGACCCGGATGTGGGGGCGCCGCGCAGTCCTGACCCGGGCCGGACAAGCCCGGTTAGCGTACAGCCCCGTACTCAGGATCGAGGCTGCGCCGAACGGCGCGGGCGGGGCTCACTCACTATTCGGGGTTCATGGCGGCGGCGGCGGCCCGCTCGGTCGCTCCCAGTCGGCTCTGCTCCGCCTCCCGTTCCAAGATGGTGGTCGCTCCGCCCCAGAAGCCCCGCCCGCGATGCGCAGGCGCAAACATTCCCTCCTTCGGCCTTGTCGCGCTGCTTATCGGAACTTGTAGTATTGTCCTGTTCGCCCCCGCTGCGCAGGCGCAAACCAGAGAGCCCACCCCCCCCAATCGCCGCAGGCGCTTTGCCTTCTGGGGCTTGTAGTTCACCCTCTGGGTAGCCCTGAGCTTGAGGGCAACGCTCTGGACGCCGAAAGCTGCTTTTAGGGCCGGGGTTGGGCGGGGGGGAGCGGGTCACCCGTCTTTTTAACCTCTCTCTGACGGAGGTAGTCATTCCACTTTCCCAGTTCCCAGGTTTGTGAGCATTAAATGCGAAGGCGGATGCGAGTAAAAGATGTTTATTTTTCCTGGTTTCTCCGTGTGCTGGAGGCTGCCGATTCACAACCGCAACCCAGGAGGAAGGTGTTATCACCCACATTTTTATAGATTAAAAAAATCGAATCTCGGAGAACCCGCTCAAGGTCAAACAGTCTAGGTAAGGGCAGAGCTCATCCAAGCCCTCGCTCTCTATAATAATTCCAGAGGTGAAGATTATTAGAAGAACTGAACCTTTCCGGAGGACTTTGAGACACGTAAATGGGCCCCCAAATAATTCCGGCAAGGAGCTGCTACTCAGGAGCCGGACGTGAGCGACACCCCCTCCCGCCCCTCCATCCACACGGAATCTTTCTGTACCCCCGTCAGTCCCCCCTACCCCACCCCCCGATCTGGTGACGCTGGGGGGCTCTCGGCCTCGTCCCCAAAACAAGCCCGGCTCAGATTCAAACCGTCTTTATTTCTACAGCAACATCTGAAAACGGAGAGCGATCGCCATCCCCCACAACTGGGGCAGCCCCTCCTGTCACCGCGGAAGGGGCTGCTCATCGCCGCCCGGCGCGAGAAGCTGCAGCCTTGGGAGGGGGCGTGGCAGGATGGCTCGACCGGCGTGGCCCGGGACGGGGTCTAGCCGCACCTGGCAGGGCCGCGCGGAGGGGCAGTGCAGAAGGCCGCACGCAGCCGGCCGGGGCGGGGGCGGCGGGCAAGGGGTGGACGCTCCGTGCTGGGGCACCGGGGGTTGGCCGGGTAGGGTGTGCCCTCTGAGGCCAGAAGGAGTGCGAGGTCTAGGAAACCCTTTGGGGAGGCGCCGACCCGGAGATGCGGAGCCTGGGAGAAGCCACCGCGAGGAATGGGGGTGATTAAGGCCTGGGCGGTACCACTAGAGAAGGGCGGAGTGGGAAGAGGCCGGGGTAGTACCGTGGACAGAGGTCGGGGGGAACGGCCAATAACTTATTTCTCTATATACAGAAGCAACGGCCGGGGGTGGGGGGGGACGGCAGGGGTGCTGAAGGGTGCTTAGTGTTATTAGCTCCGGGATCTGGGGAGGGCGGTCGCTTAGTCTCTACCTTAGAGTCCTTGGCCAGCTCCTGCTGGCCTTGGGGGCCCCGGAAGCTGGGGCAGAGGGGCCCTGCTGTTAGGAATAAATAAGGGGTGGGAGCTGGAGCCGGCAGACCCAGCCTCCGGGGCTCAGGCTGAGATGACAAGGGAGGAGGTTACCCTGAGATTGAACAGAAAAGACAGAGGGTCCTTGGGAAGGACAAGTGGGACAAGCAGCAAGGCCCATGCGCAGGGCTGGGGTGGGGTGGAGGGGTCAGTGCCGGCTGGAAGCTCTGGTGACTGGCTGCCCCTTCAGCATTAGCCTAGGAGGGAGCTTCGTCGGGAGAGGTCCATGGAGCTGGAGCTGAGCGTGCGGCTGTCAGAGAAGCCAGTGCCTCCAGGCTGTGGGCAGAGGGGGCAGGCCACTTAGCTCACCTGCTGCCAGTCTGGGTTTCTCTGGCCCCGCTTCTCTGAGCGGGGCAGAGGCAGAGCCTGTTCTGACCCAAAGCCACCCCTGTGCTCTGATGGTCCTGTCCATTTCCATGGTTACTGTGCTGACACTGGCCACCCCAGGGCAGGGCCCACTTTCCCCCATCTGTCTCCCCACTGACCAGCCCAAAGCCAGGCCTGGGACAGAGACAAGAAATGTGGCTGGAAATGTGGCCAGATGCATAGAGATGCTGGGGGAGGAGCAGGAACAGAGGCTCGAGGAGAAACTAGGCAATATGCAGGCCCTGGGGTCCCACCCACCCATACCTGAACTGCCTCTTCAGCACTCTTGTTGAGGAAGTTGAGGGAACTGGCCCGCTTCATCCTGAGGGGAAAGGGTGACTGTGATTTGTCCAGGTGGAAGTGGTGGTGGGGGGAGGATAGGATAAAGGGGTCAGGTTGGGGCTAGGGAGGGAGGATGCTGGGAGGGAAGCAGACTTGGTAGGTGGTGGGGCTGGAGAGAGATGGGGGAGCTCATCCTGGGTCAGGAGCTCATTTGGAGTTGGCCGGTATGCTGGGTGGGTTCTTGAGGGATGCACCCTGGGAGGGGGGTTCACCTGGGGTTAGGGGACTCCTGGGGGCCACTGCCCTGCAGCTTTTTCACCAGCATCTCACTGCTGCGCCTCAGTGCATCCCGGAGCTTCCCAAAGGAGCCGCTGCGCCGCAGAGAGCCGCTTCCGTCCTGTGGGGTGGGCAGGCTCGTCTCTGTGCCACGCTGGCTACAACAGCCTCCCAGCTGGCCCCATCCTGAGACTCACCCCGCTCCATTCAGCTGCAGGCCCTGCATCCTCGAGTTCAGACTCCGACCGAGGCCCGGCACCTGCAGCCACGTCTCGGCCACCACGGCGGTCTGCCCGCCCACCGCTGCCATCCTTCAGCAGCTCCACCACCTTGGTCTGGCTTGCAGGGTCCAGGCCCTGGGCAAGCAGGGTGGAGGGGCGTTAGGGGGTGCAGGGGACATCAGGTGGTAAAACAGGCCCTGCCTGGAACACAGGGCCCCCCAGGGCCCCACCACACCCCCATGCACATAGCCCCACCTGCTTGCGGCTGCGGCTGGCACAGTCCTCTAGCGTATGGGCAGCTTCAAGCTTGCCCTGGCGCCGGTACAGAGCCCCCAAGCTGCGCAGGGTCGTGTTGACTGTGGGGCTGTAGGGAGAACAACAGGACAGTCTCAGACGCCATGTTCCCCAGGACCCAGGGCCCGCCCTGGCACTCAGTTCACCGTGGGCCCCGAAGAACCATTTCGCCAACTCAACTCTAGGCCCTTCTATGTGTCAAGCCCTCTGCTAAGCACCCAGCCATCCCAATCACAGAGGAGTTACTCCAGGGTTGGGTGCTGGTACCAAGGCCCTGGTAGGCTAAAAACTGGGAGACCCAGAGTGAGATAATCAGGCTGTTATGGTCAAGAAAGCCTTCTTGGCACAGGTGGCCTGTGACCTGGGCCTTGAAAGATGGCCTGGCAGAGAAGAGGTGAGTGAGTGTTCCGGGTGTGGACAGTATAGAGTGTGGAGCTTGGGCCTTGGCCCCCACCCAGGATGCTGATTCCCTGCTACCTGTGCTACACCCGCCCTGTCCTGCTGCCCTCACCTGTCTACTTTACAGGCCTTGTACCAGCTGCCGTATTCCCCATATGGGGTGCTGTCCCGGCGTTTATCCTGGGGGAAGGAATGGTCAGGGGAGGTGGGAGGAGAAGATCTAGCCTCTTCCAGCCTCCCCTGACACCTGCGCCCATCCTGCCCCACAGAGCTACCTTGCTCTCCTCCCGTTCCTCTGCGTGCATCCAGATGGGCTTGTTGTCCCCTGGGAAGACAAAGGGGGTTGTCATCTGCCTCCCATATAGGCCCCCGCTGGAGTCTGCGGTGGGGCACAGGGGTACCCAGAGTCAGGCTTTGTTGAATGAATGAACAAGACACAGACCCTCTTTGGAACAGAGAGGAACATGGCACAGGACTGTGCTTGAGGGGCTGGTGGTCGGGTTGGCGGGGGCAGAAGGACACGTGCCAGGCCTAAACAAAGGGCCAGGTTCCCAGGGACCCCAGAGCAGAAACAACTGACCATCGGGGAGCCAGAGGCCAGTTTCCCAGAGGGAGAGACATTTGCGCTGGGTCCTTGAGGTGAGCAGGAAGTGGCCAGTGGAGAGAGGGGCAGAGAGGCTGGGGTATGCATAGTATATGGCCTGGGAGGCCCAAGGAGGCTGTGCAGCTTATGTGTTTTGCCCACAGGTGCTCACAGGTACACAGATTCCTGGGAGACCATCCAAGGCGTGGGCCTGACCCCCCGCGGTGTGTGCCCTGGATATTGATGGCTGAGTAGGCCTGTGCCAAATGAGCTGGGGCACATGGCAGCCACAGATGGACTCACCGTTGACAGAGCCAAATTCCTTCTCATGAGCGCGAGTGAGGATCTCCTTGTACAGGGTCTCTGCATCCTGATACTTGCCTTGTTTCAGGTAGCAGGAGGCCTGGAGGGGTAGGGCCCAGAAGGTAAGCAGGTGGCAAGAAGCTGAGCCTTTTCTTCTCCTCTCTCCCCTTTCATTCCCCTCCCTCCTTCTTTCCTACCAGCTCCTCCCAGTTTTAGGGTACCAGGTTGTTCTTGGTCTTGGCCACGTTGGGGTCATCAGGTCCCAGGCGTGTGGCATAGATCTCCAGTGCCCGCCGGTAGTAGTATTCTACCTCCTCAGCCTTGCCCTGGTTCTGGCACAGTAGTGCCAGGTTGCTCAGCTGCTTGGCCACATCTGGGTGGAACTTGCCCAAGACCTGGGATGGGAGGCAGGGCCAGGTTCAGGGCCTGCCTAGCCCCCACCTGCTGGCCACCTGGCCTCCCGGCCCCCCCCCCCCGCCCCCACCTTCTCCCGGATCTCCAGCGCCCGCTTGCACAGTGGCTCGGCCTCTTTGTACTTGCCCCGTTTGCCATACAGAACTGCCAGGTTGTTTAATGTTGCAGCCACCTGTGGGGTGGGGGAATGGAGGCTCCATGACCCAGGGTCCTGCTGGGCAGGGGCAGTCCCCACCACCCACCTGACCTCACTCACAGCCGGGTGGTCCTTGCCCAAGGTCTTCTCCCGGATGGCTAGGGCATCATTGAGCAGGTGGGCAGCCTCCTTGTACTTGTTTTGATCCCTGGAAGCAGGCAGAAGTGTGATGTGGGTGGCCCCCAGCTCGAGACCTTCCCTTGGCCTATGTTCTCTCCTCCTGCACTGACTGACAAGTGGGCATGACCCAGAGCGTGGGGAGACCTCTGCCTCCAGCTCCTGGGCTATGTGCAGTTCACTCACAACTAGCCAGGGCCTGTCTGGTGGGGTAACATCCTCTGCATCCCACCCTCCTGTGCCTCATGCCCCATGCCCCCCCTGCCCCTTGGGGAACTTTCCTGCCATTCCTCAAGTGTACCTTCTTCTCTATAACCCTATGCCTTTGCTCATGCTGCTCTATGCTGCTTGTTCTGCTAGGAAAACATTTCCCAACCCTCTTGTGCTCTGGGCAAACTCATCTTTCATCCAAGGCCCTAGTAAAGCCATGGTATCTGGAGAAGCTATGCCGACTGTCCAGTACCTCTAGAGTCCTCGTGAGTTGCTCCCTTTACCTCTCACTGTGCTGCTGCCTCCCTCCCTGGTTTCATCCAAGCCTTTGTCCTCCACTAGACTGAGACTTATTCCTGCCTGCAGCTGCTGTGGACGCAGCCCCCTCTGGGCACGAGCTCCTCCTCTCTCTGCCATGCAACTGCCTGGTAGAGGCATGCTCTGGCCCTCAGCAGGCACCAAGGGTCTGTGGCCAGGGCAGGAGGCTCTCAGGAGGGAGTGCAGATGCTCCTCGAAGGACACTGGCCAGAGGGGCCCTCACCGATACACCAGTGCCAGGATGTTCAGCATGGTGGCCACATCGGGATGGTCATGGCCCGACGTCTTCTCCAGGTCCTCGAGCGCCTGCTTGCACAGTGGCACGGCCACCTCATAGCGGCCCTGTGAGGCATACTGGATCACCAGGTTGTGCAGGGTACGGAGCCGTGCCGGGATCTCGTAGCCCCCATGCTGGGCAGCTGCATCCCCTCCTCCAGGGCTCGGGGCTGCAAGGCCAAGGGCAGGAGGTCAGATGAACCATCTGCCCATGGGCTGGGACAGCCCATGCCAGCCCTACTTTTGACCCACGGGACAGGGAGACCTGGGCAAATCACCAAATGCTCTGCCTCAGTTTCCTCATCTGTAGAGTGGGTCTAGTCACCCCAGCCCTACCCAGAAGGAGCAGGTTTAGAGTCCCAGCTCAGTACTTCAAGTTACATGTACAAGAACAGGTCACCTAACCTCAAGCCTCAGCTTCATCAGCTGCAGAACGGAGGCTCCAGAATGTGCTCAATGTTGTCAGCAAGGGGAGCCCTGGCCCTGGGCACGGCACTGCGCATGTGTCTCCTCTGCCCCTCCTGACTACCCCACGGAAGGCTCAGGAAGGAAAGAAACTCTACAGTGGCCACCGCACAACTAGTGGCAGAGCGGGACTTGATATCTGTTCCCCATAAAGCTTGGGGCGCAAGAAAAGCAGGGTATAAAAGCCTGCCTTGTAAACTCTGACATGCTAGATGTGCTGGTCAGAAATGAGGCAGGAAGGAGCATGGCAGCCACCCAGTCTGTTTCCTGTGACCTCCAGGTCCCCAGAACACGGAGTTCGCACTGCCCTTCCTTGCCCTCACCCCACAACCAACGGCACCTGGGCTCTGCTCATCCTCGTTGGGGAACAGGTCATCCAGAGAGTCTTTGGGGACATCCCCTTTCTCCTCCTGGGCAGAAGACAGGATGAGCGTCGGGAGGAGTGGTGCAGCTGAGTCTGCCCCATGACCCCTCTCCCGGCACCCAGGTGCCCCAGGTGGCATTGGCAGTGGTGAGGGCTCACATTGGGGGAGGTGTCTTCATCCAACTTGCGGATCTGGCTCATGAACAGCAGGTGCTGCTTCTCCTCCTCGAGCTGGGCCACAGCCTGCTCACTGCGCTGCAGCTTTTGCTGTGTCCCTGCGAGTTCCTCACGCAGCCACTGGTTTTCCTGTACCAGGCGCCGCACCTGAGCCCGCAGCTTTTGCTTCTCCGACTCGACAGCCCCCAGATGGCTCGACAGTGCCAGGATCACCTGTGGCGGCCAGCCGGGATGATGGTCAGAGCCCTGTCTGCCCATCAGCCGGGCCTCGGGGCTCGCCTCCTCAATGGCGTTTCCCTCCAAGGCCCCACGGAGCCCACGGTCAAAGGCCTGAACCCAGAGGTGTGGCGGTTCCGACTCCTTTCTGGGGTCAGGAGCCCTGGGCTCCTGGTCTGGCTCTGCGGGACTGTGAGCAAGTCCATCCCCGTTCCTGGGTCTCGAGCCTGCCATCTGCACTGACAGCCCAGCTCCCACCTCACCAGGTGGTTCTGAGCGTGAGGAGGACTAGTAGGTGTACAGTGCTTCTCCTCAGCTAGCAGGACTCTTCCTTTGTCTCCCCTGGGGGTTGTCCTCAAGCCCCTGTAGCCACAGCCACTCTACTACTGCCCCTGCCTTTTTTTTGCATCGGCAGGCACCAAGAATTGAAACAGGTTTCTGGCATGGTAGGCGAGAATTCTGCCACTGAGCCACCGTCGCAACGCCCTGCCCCTGCCATTTTCATTCCCACCCAGGGATGGGCAAATAAATAAAAAGGGCTTCCCCTGCTGTCCTGGCCTCAGGACTCTGATAGATGGCTGAAGAACCACCAAAGGACTCCATCCTGATTTCTGCCCCTGAGGGACCAGGGCACATCCTGTCCTTCTGCTGCTTCCAGGAAGGGAAGTGTGTGTCCTGAATCTTCAGAAGGTCTAGGGAGCCACAGGGGCAGATAAGGCGATCCAGAGCCCTCAGCCTCAGGCTACATCCCTTTTCCCAACTTCTCTCATGTCTTCTCTGAGCTTCCAGGCTCTTGCCTTGGGGCCTTGGCCTGGGTTATGCCCTTTGCCTAAAATACCTTCCCTTCTTTCTCCATCTGCTGAAACCCCTCTCAGCCTTCAGGGCCCAGCATCATTACTGCAGTGACTTCTCGTCCCACTTGCACCCTTGGCTCTAGGAGAGCAGGGCTAACCTCCCCGCAGCTCCAACTCCCAGAGCCCTCAAAGCCATCCTGCTCCCATCTGTGCCAGTGCCTGTGCACTTCTAGGGCCAAGGTCCATGTGTGCTCTTCTCTGCACACAAGAGCTAATTGACCAACATGTTGCCCTCCCTGAGGGCCAGGCAGGCTGGGACTCTGCAGTTTCTAGTTGGGTAGCAAATGCCTAAGTGACAGGTGTTTTCACAACCACTAGCTTTCAAAAAAAAAAAAAAAATCCCTAAATAGTCTGTAAATATATATAGCAGACAAGGAAACCACAATGATACGGCCTGCCCAGGAGTCACAGAGCCAGGCAGTGGCTTAGCCAAGATCTAGGGGTGGGGAAGCCCAGACTCCTTCCCTGAGAACCAACTAAGGGAACACACCTTGGTGGTCCTGGACATCTCCATCTGCATCTCGTGGCAGCCCACCTTAAGTAGGCCAAAATAGAATCCTGGCCCTTCCTCCTCCAGGCTCTCTCATAGCCTTAACCTGCCCAAGCTTAACAAGCTTGGGAATTACCCTCCCCGTCTCTCTCCCCTTTAGTCCCTCCCAGGTCCTGCTGGAACTGCCTTCAAAACATCCAGAACTTGTCCCCTTATCTTCACCCCCCTGGTTACCCTTTTAGTCCAAGTTGCCATCCCTCATTTGAATTTCAGCAGTGGATCCAGGCCACCTGCTACCTGCTTCTGCCCTTGACCCACTATGGTTCATTTTCCACACCTCAGCCAGACCGGGTCTTCTGTTTGCTTGAAACCCTCCAGAGGCTTCCCAATTTCCTGAGAATAAAACCCAAACTAACAAGGTGCAGCATGCTCTGGCTCTTGCCTCCCTCTCTTCTGTCCCCATCCCTTCCTCCTCTGAGCCCCAGGCACAAAAGTCTTCCTTTAAGTCCTCAACCACAAGATCTTTCCTGCCTCAGGACCTTTGCACATGCAGCTTCTCCCTCCTCCCTTTCTTGGAGGATGTTTCATTCCCACCTTGCCTAACCAATAAGGAAGACCTCCTGCTATATGCTAACACAAGGTCTTGTTCTTTTCTTCCAAGAAATTATCACAATCTGTAACAATTTTCTGTATACAAGTGTTTCTGTCTCTTCCTACTAAACTAGGGCAGGGCTCTTGTCTGTCTTGTTGGACCCTGTATCCCTGGATAACTTATCTGTTAATGAACAAACAAAAGAATGAAAATTTTTCTGTTGGGGGTGAGAGGGTGTTGGTTTTCTTAAGGATTTCCTTCTACTAGCCAGTTTCTGCTGGGAAGAGGGGAGTCAGAGCTAGAGAGTAACCAGGATGTCTGGGGCAGGGCAGGGCAGGGCAGGGCTGGGGTCACCAAAGAACATTCATGCACTGAGATCCTACCAGGGGGCTCCAGGAAACAGATGTCCCCTGCTAGATTCTGCTCCTACTTTGCCAGGATTTCCCTGGAAGATCCGATACCTTTCCTGCCCACCCACCTCAGCACCCAGACCCCCTACCTGGGCCTCCCCCAGTCCCAACTCGATGGCCTCCAGGGAGCGGCGCAGAAGGACACAGCGCTCCTGCGAGCCGGGCTCGGCATCGGCAGCCTCATGCGCCACCAGGGGGGCGAGCAGGGCGCGGTGCTCCCCGCGCAGGGTCTCCAGTCCCTGGATGACGGCCTTGGTGCCCAGTACGATCTCATCTTGGCTCAGCTTCTCCTCCCGCGGAAGCACCATCGTGGCCATGGCCGCGTCGCCTGTGAGAGTGAGGGGCCGGCTGGCGGGCGCCAGGCCTGGGGCCACGCCGCAGTCCGCCCCGGATTCGGTAAACACCGGCGGTCCCCCGACGCCTGGGTCCCCAGGGTGCCCAGGCCCCCCGGCCGGCAGCCCGTACGGTGCTCGCGCTAGGCCTACAGGGGGCGCGCCCGGCCCGTGTCGGCCGGGGAGACGCAATGCGGTGCCGCCGGTGAGGCCGGACAGGGATTCTGCCCCTGACCACCCACCCACTCGGGGCTGGTTTCGGCCCTTGTCTCGGGGCATCCCAGAGGACTTCCTCAGGGCAGGGCGCGCCGGGGGACAGTCCTATGGGGATCGTGGGGGCTCGACCGGGCAGGAGACCCCAGCCCCTCCGGGAGACCCGGTCCGCCCTCGTCCCCTTCCCAAAAGGCAAGCAGAGGCATTGGGCCCCTCTCCTAAGGCAGGCCGACCCTGCGGAGACCCCTCCCTTAGAGGGGCTGAGACACGGGTCCCTCGACCCTCCAGGCCGCGCTCACGACGACCTCCTCCCCAAAGAGCGGCGCGACGCCCTGCGGACCCCTCCCCTGCAAAGGCCGAGCTCCAGCCCGCGGCCACCGAGGACCGCGCCGCCCGCCCGCTGGCCTGGTCCTCCCACAGGCCGCGCCCATGACGACCCCTCCCCTGGGCCGACCCGGAGCCCCCTGCCCCCCTGGGACCTGACCCCTCTCCCTGCCTGATCGGCCGCGCGGATCTATGGGTCCCGCTCTAGCCCAGCTCCCGCTCCGGCTCCGGCTACGGCTCCGGCTCCGGCTCTCGGACCGCTTCACCGGGACTCGCAGCCGTGAGCGGGTCCCGCCGCCTCCATCCCGCCGGCCTTCCCAGCAATCCCCGCGCCGCCTTAAAGGTGAAGCCTCTACCTCCACGGCGTCGGAGGGGGCGAGACGCGCTCTCCCCGGAGGGCTCTCTGCCTTAAAGGAGCAGGACCCGCAGGACACGCTCCGGGTGGGGGTGTGGCCACCGGCCGGAGGGGGCGGGGCGTGGGCTGGTCAGAGGCGCAGGTTGCAAGCCCGCGTTTCCCACACTCCTCCAGCCTCGGGTTCCCCGTCGAGTCAATGCCCGGAGGCCTCTTGCCGAGGCTCGGGAGACCGTGCACCCCAACGCAGCCAAAGCCGAGAGCAGAGAGGACGGCGAGAGAAACTGAGTCCACCTCCGAGTCCAGAGCCTGGCTGGCTGGGACCAAAAATGACCATAGCGGTTGACATTTATTGAGCACTTTCTGTGTGTCGGGCGCTTTGGGTGCCTGAAATACCTTGTCACCTAAGCTCACAAAGAGTAGGTTAGGAGGGTACTTCTGTTATCCCCACCTTCAGCTCTGAACCCAGATCTCCAGACTCCCAGGCTACTTCTGCTCCGGCGCCCTTCAGAGCTGTCCATGTCCCTTGAGGGGATTCACTGGCTTCTTACGGCTACTTCTTGCCGGATGCGAACGGAGACCAAGACTCAGGCCTCTGTGCTGAGGAGCATCTTTGGTCCGTGAAGGTGTCATTCAGAGCTCGGATTGTGTCACCTTTGCAGAGAGGCTTCCCTTGACTTTCCTCCCCCTCCGGCGCCCATTTAGTGCTCTCTAGAGCACTTATCCCTTCTGACACTTTTCTTGTGGTTTGCTGTCTCCTAGAATGCAGGTCGGGACCTGTCTGTCATGTTTAATCTTAGAGCAGCTCCTGCAGGGCACATAGTAAATGTGGTTTAACAAGAGGCAGAAGGATGCATCTGATGGCCTTGGCAGGATCTTCCCAGGCCTGGGGGTCTGGTCTGGCACCCCACAGCCCAGGGTGGGTGGCCACACTGGCCCTGACCCCACTGCTTCTATGTTGGCACAGCAGGATGAACACTCCGAGGGACAAAACCTGCACAGCAAGCCCTGGCACTGGTAGAGACATCTCAACTGAGGCAGAGCGGGTTCAGAGTCAGAATTCACTGAGTTGCGCATCTTGGTGGGTGTGGGAATCTCATCCAGCACTTTCAGTTAGCTGGAGTGTGCGCTGTGACACTCTGCTGTAGGACAGCTCTAAGTGTGACACGTCTTCCTTAGACTGAAAAGTGCTTTCCTGCAGTGCTCACCCCACTGTAGCTCGGTCCTCAGGCTTCCTTTTGCCAGAGAGGATATTTGGAGTACCAATGGTGCTCCACCCCCTCTGCTGCCTGAGCTGACAACCCTGGTCCCTTTTCCGGTGCCTGCTGGTCTCCAGACACCTCTTTCAGCGTCCAGTGACCCAGGCAAGGTGTGAACTGCACAGATCACAGAGGGTGGCCCTCCCTGACCACATGCCATCTATCCACCTGTGAAGCGGCAAGTGATGTCGTTAATGTTGACAGCCTAGCAATGCGCCTGCTCAAGCTACAACTCTAGGTCCTTATGTCCCAGGTACTTCTCCCCAAACCTGGGCTTCCACCACTGATTTCTTCTCAGTGATTTTTTTTTAGGAACACTAATGCATTCATATGAAACAAAATCCATAAGGCACACAAAAGGTGCAGTGAAATGTACTTCCCTCTCTCATGTCCTCAGCCATCCGGCTCTCCTCCTCGAAAGCAACTGCTGTTTCCAGTGGCTTGTGGCCGTTGATGATTTTGGTTAACATCGGTGCAGATCTTGAGTTTATCCCTGTTGATCTGATGTGACTGGTTTTCTGCCAGAGCCCCTGAAGGTTGGGGGTCGCCTGCGTTTGAGGTCTGCCATCCTTCGCTGTTCCGTTGGCCCTGTCTCCCAGAGGCACCCAGACTGCAATTTGACCAGCCTGCCCTCTGTGCCTGAGAACCCCCAGACCAGGACTGATCTCTCACCTTGCCATCCCGATCATAGAGAGGAAACAGAACGTGGGGTATCTTTGTCCCTCTGAAAGAGGTTTTGGAATCTTTTGGGAAGAGATTTTGTTAAAATGGGTCCTTTTGGAGGTTTGGATTCGACAGTGCCAGGGTGGGTCCTGGGCATCTCTTGGTATTTTAGAACTTCAGAGGTGCCTGTGATGTACGCCCTAGGTTGAGAGCCGCTGCTTAAAAGTCCTTGTTTTGCAGGTGAGGAAACTGAGGCCCAGAGAGGGGAAAGTAGGAGAGCAGGAGCAGGCTTTTGATCCTGTTTTCCCCAGGAGCTAAGGTCCCTGGTGACTGCCACATCCTTTTCTATCCAAGAGTTCACGCCGTTTGGTGCCAGTGGGCGAGGGAGGCTGACCACATGCAGTAGAAGTCAAGAGAACTGACACACTCACACAAAAGTAGTCACACACACCCTTGCACACAACCTCCAGCGGGCTCACTCAAAGGCCCAGAACGCTTATGGGCTCATGTGCACACCTCCGCGTGTGTGAGTTTACAGACCCACGTAGGTGCCCACACCACACAGCCAAGTGCAAACGCACCCCCCAAAGCCCTGCTTTGTTCATGCCTTCTCTCTGTCTAATCAAGGAGCACATTTCTTTTATCATCTTTTCCCAGGTAAACGTAAAGAACATTTTTCAGTCCCCTTTATGATTCTTACTGCTTTTTTGTTTAGTTTTGTTTTTGCCCCATCTTCTCTGCTAAATCTCTGTAGGCTTTTGTGGTTTCTTTGTGATTCCCTTTATGGCATCTGGCCTGCTCCTCCCCTGTGATCCCGTGGAGGGAAGCTGGCGTTCTCATGCTCTTATCTTGCTTTCCATGCTTAACCTTGCATGTGTTCAACCTTTTCAGCCACTTGACTTTTTTTTTTTTGCATGTTCATCATTTCTTAGTACATTTGCATCGATTTAGAAAAAGAAATAAAAGACAACAGAAAAAGAAATAAAATGATAATAGAGAAAAAAAAGACTATACATACCATACCCCTTACCCCTCGCTTTCATTTACCACTATTTCAAACTGAATTTATTTTAACATTTGTTCCCCCTATTATTTATTTTTATTCCATATGTTCTACTCTTCTGAACATATAGTAGCTAAAGGGAGCATCAGACATAAGGTTTTCACATTCACAGAGTCTCATTGTGAAAGCTATATCATTGTTCAATCATCCTCAAGAAACATGGCTACTGGAACACAGCTCTACATTTTCAGGCAGTTCCCTCCAGCCTCTCCACTGCATCTTGAACAACAAGGTGATATCTACTTAATGCATAAGAATAACCTCCAGGATAACCTCTCAACTCTGTTTGGAATCTCTCAGCCATTGACATTTTGTCTCATTTTACTCGTCCCCCTTTTGGTCGAGAAGTTTCTCTCAATCCCTTGATGTTAATTCTCAGCTCATTCTAGGGTTTTTCTCAGTCCCTTGATGCTGAGTCTCAGCTCATTCTAGGATCTCTGTCCCACGTTGCCAGGAAGGTCCACACCCCTGGGAGTCATGTCCCACGCAGAGAGGGGGAGGGTGGTGAGACTGCTCATCGTGTTTCAGCCACTTGACTTTTTATCTTGTCTCCAAAGATCAGACTGTGCCTCTCCCAAGAGAAGGAAGAGGCTGTAACTTCATCCTGCCATGTTCTGTGCCTACCCACCCCCACCAGTAGCTGTTGGTTCCATGCCAGGCTGCTGAAGGGGGCTCAATAAATGGAGAATAGAAGAATGAATCCATGCCCAATGGTGATTCAGCTCCTTATGCCATTTTCTGCTGTGCTCATTGGCTTACACCGTTCACCCACCCCCATCCCATGCCTGGGGAAGTTTTTCTTTTTTTGCTACTTTTAATATGGTTTTCTCCCTGAAAATCACTCCTACTGCTCCTATCCCTTCCCCTTGGACCTGCTGAAGCATTCATCCCACTCAAATATGCTTTCTTAAATTATGTTTTTTTTTTTTCCTTTGGCTAGCTTCCCTCCTTTTCTTTGCAATGGTTGGGGGGCACTTTCACCAAGGATATCATTCAACTTGATGTCAGCAGCTTTACTCAGAAGCAGTTGATAGTGGAGGGCTCCCCGACAAGGGTTCAGTTTGCCATTTCCTAAGAAGTCTGTTCTGCGTGCGACCACTCTGGCTGTCAGTGCTTTTGTTCACTGAGCCCCAAAGCAAATCTGCTTGGCGCTTCCCCAAAAGGCTTCTGGCTCCTTCTTTGGCAGGCACATGGTGATTCTGTATCTTCTCTTTCTTGGGACCTCCTGGTCCAGGGACTAGAAAGGTGCTTGCTCCAAGCAGTAGAAAAGCGCACAGGCTTTGGGATCAGACACAGCTAAATTCAAAGAGTGTTTCTCCACTCTCCAGCTGTGCGACATCAGGCATGCTCTGTAACTGCCTCTGTGTCCACATCTGTAAAATGGGGTAGCTACCACCTTCCTTGCTGGGTCCTTGAGACGACTGAATAAAATAGCATCGTTAAAAATCTTGACATTATGCTTTGCACAAAACCGTTGCTGTTTCTTGCAGCTCCTTATTGTTATTATCACCACCAAGCTTACTATTTGCCAGACGCTGTCCTAGTGAGCTGAGGGTGGAGAGAAAAATTATGAAATACAGGGCAGTCTCTGTTTAGAGTGTTGCTGGGAAGAAAATGCACTCAGAATGAAATCAGGCAACAGACAAGGCAGGAAATAGAAAGGTGTCTGAATATAACTGCGTTAGTCAGGGTTCTCTAAGGAAATAGAACCAACGGGAGGTATGTATATATGCAAATACATGTATATGTATATATGCACATTTAATATAAATATTATGAGATCTTTTTTTAGGCGTTGGCTCATGCAACTCTGCGGATGGGCAAGTCCTAATTCCATGGGGCAGGCTGCAAGCTGGGTACTCCAATGAAGGTTTGTGATGAATCCCCCAGGAGAAGCTGGCTGGCTAAAGTAAAGATGGAAATTTTCCCTCCTTCTGCTGAGATCATCACTTCTCCTTTTAACGCTTTCAGCTGGTGGGATGAGCGATCTTTCATTGTGGAAGGCAATCTCCTCAGTTCCTTATAAAATGTAGATGCAATCAACGTATTGATGATTTAAGTCCAGGAAATATTCTCACAACAATCAGGCCAGTGCTTGCATGACCAAACAACTGGACACTATAACTTGGCCAAGATGACACATGAACTTAACCATCACAAGCCACACCTTGCCAACTTGGCACCCATACCCATCTCCCCAAACCATATTTAATCTGTAAACATAAACATTTTTTTTTTTTTTTTGCCAAATAATACTCAATGGCCTTGTGTACAACTGAAAACACACTAACTTTCCCCAGGATAGGGTGCAAGTCCTTGGGTAATATTCACCCTTAAACTTGATATCCTATAACTTAAACACTGCAACATAACATGACGTTAATACAATTTATGTTATATGAAAAAGGAGGCGAGGAAAGAAGACAAATATATTTGCTTTATGCATTTATGCACACATACTCGTAAAACAAGGAAGAAATATTCGTAAACATTACAGTCCTTTCTGTAACTGTCACATGGCCATAGCTTGTATTTATGGTGACCTTCCATCACCCATTCCATATTCCTTTCACCCCCAGCAAGCACCTCAGCTGGTCTGGTTCTTTTGGAACACCTCCTGATGGGTCACGCTTTGTACCTCACCTTTTGGGGCCTGTTGGGACTTCAGTCTAGTTATAGATCTGGCGTAAAAGAGTGGTGGTAGGGCGGGCCATGGGGGCTCAGCAGGCAGAGTTCTCACCCGCCGTGCCAGAGACCCGGGTTCGATGCCTGGTGCCTGCCCATGCCAAAACAATTAAGAGTGGTGGTGGGGGTGAATTATGGGAAGAATTAGAAGTGTCTTGCAAGCCAGACTACCTCAGGGCATTCCATTGCGGTTTCATCTGGTGAAGGATTAATCTCTTCAGAGAGAGGTTTAAGGGCTGTTTCCTCAGTTGAGGTGGTTACAGGCTTATCAGGTTTAACCTCTTCAAATGGCGGCTGGAGGGCTGGATCCTCAGGGCAGATCATTACAGATTTATCAGGAAAAGATTCACAGAATCTAGTGTTTCATTCTTTCCACTGTTATTATTATCAACCCATATACTCCCATTCCTTTCCAATCAGTGCCTTCACTTTAACAGCAGATAACCTGCAAGACTGGGAATTCAATTTCCTTTGTAATTCAGCCACTCATGCAATGAGACTCTGGGTCTAGTTTTCAGAAATCTCAAATCTGCAGCCATAGGAAATAAGATTTTCTTTCAAGGTACACATAGAAACATTCATGTACTTCATATGGGCTTAAGGTGGGAATTTGAAGCCTTGAGACCATCCCTTTCTTTTTACAACCTTATACAGCATAATTAGGGAAAAACAGCCAACCTCACTATGCATTTTAACTCCGCAAAACTCTGTTAAGGTGCCAAAAACACTCTCACCCAGACCCCGGCCTCTTATATGCATTTGCATAGCCATATCCTATGGTGATACTTTGCCTACCTCCATTGCCAACTCATCTATCCTTAGCCCCTTAGCCCTCATCACATCTTTTCTAAATTGCTGCAACAGGCTTCCAACTCATCTCATCAACTCATCATTTTGTCTGGCCAGTGTGCTGTAGCAGGGTGATTTATCTAAAGTTAGTTATCTCAGTTCTCTGGCTAAAATCCTTTGTTGGCTGCCCAGTGACCTCAGGATAAAGTGCTTGACCCCTGCTCTGGCAAAGAGAAACATTAATAAAGCTACCGAGTCTCTTCAGTCCCTGGCCTCTTCTTTTCTCTTCTGCCTTGTCACTCACCATCCCCACTGCCTTTCAATCTCATTAAACCACATGCAGTTCTCAGAATCGGTCACACTTTGATCTCTGGTTTTGGCACACACGCCAAGAACACCCACTGTGTCTGATATCTTTAAGATGCTGCTCCAGTGTCACTTCCTTTGGAAGTGCCTCTTTCTCTAGGCTAGATTAAATGTCCACCTGCGTGCTCCCATACAACCTGTCATGCTGAATGTAAATTGTCAATCTGTCTGTCTTCCCTCCTATACTAAGAGTTCCCTTATAGGTAAGGATCCCAGCATGTTGTATTCATCCTTGGGTCCTCATACCTAGAGCAGGAGATAGCAGCCCATGGCAGGAAGTTAATGTTTGTGGAATGCATGGATGGGTGGGGTGCTGGGATCTGAGTAGGACCATGCAAGATGTTCTAGAGTCTGATGACCCTGGTTGAGTTGGAAATTTGACTCCTTCTCAGCCGATCTCTGCACTTTGGGCAAGTGACATAACCCCTCACTCATTCATTTAGTTAGCTTTGGAGCAAACGTTTGCCATGTGCCAGGCAGAGTGATGGGTTCTACAGAGGTAGCAATGAACAAGTCAGCCTGGGTCCCTGTCCTCCCGGAGCTGGTTAAAAAGACATTTAGTACAGGTGGCAGTGAATGCTATGATACAAAGAAGGGCTGAATTAAGAGACTAAAATCTGATTTTGGGTGGTTGGAAAAGCCTCTCTGAGGGGGTGATACAAAGGCTGAGTCCTAAAGGAAGAGGAGCGAGCTCTATAGAATGGTGTGCTGGTTTGAAAGGAAGTATGGACCCTAGAAAAGCCATGTTTTAATCAAAATCCCATTTCGTAAAGGCAGAATAATCCCTATTCAATACTGTGTGTTTGAATATGTAATTAGATCATCTCCCTGGAGATGTAACCCAATCAAGAGTGGTTGTTAAACTGGATTAAGTGGAGGTGTGTCTCCACCCATTTGGGTGGGTCTTGATTAGTTTACTGGAATCCTATAAAAGAGGAAACATTTTGGAGAATGAGAGATTCAGAGAGAGCAGAGCAGAACGACACAGCCACAAGAAGCAGAGTCCACCAGCAGCATCCTTTGGAGATGAAGAAGGAAAATGCCTCCTGGGGAGCTTCATGAAACAGGAAGCCAGGAGAAGCTAGCAGATGACGCCATGTTCGCCATGTGCCCTTCCAGATGAGAGAGGAACCCTGACCATGTTCACCATGTGCCTTTCCAGATGAGAAAGAAACTCCGACTGTGTTCGCCCTCCACTTGAGAGAGAGACCCTGAACTTCATCGGCCTTCTTGAAAACAAGGTATCTTTTCCTGGATGCCTTAGATTGGATATTTCTATATCCAAGGACATTTTCTCAGCCTTATAACTGTAAACTTGTAACTTACTAAATTCCCCTTTTTAAGAGCCATTCTGTTTCTGGTGTATTGCATTCCGTCGGCTAGCAAACTAGAACAGGTGGGAAGAACATTTTAAGGTAGAAAGAACAGTGTGTGGAAGGCCTGGCGCAGGAAGGAGGGATTGAATTACAGTCAGTTCAGTTGTGGCTCAAGGGTGGTGAACATCAGGGAGAAAAATGGAAAGTGAAGTTCCAGCCTGGGGGTCAGACCCTGCGAGGCCTGGTGGCCCACGGATTGGGTTATGTTCAAAGGGCATTAGAAAGCTACTGAAGAGCCTGAAGTAAAGAAGTGAGGTTCTTGGGCTTACACTTGGGAACCGGAAACCACAGGACTCGCTGCTGGACTGAGAGTAGGAGTGATGTATGTTGGACTTGGTTTCTGCCTTGAGGAATAGGATGGATGCTGGCGCCATTTACGAAGATTGGGGAAGATCCCAGGAAATCAAGAGTACTGTTTGCCTGTGCTACATTGAGATGGCTGCGAGTATTCAAGTGGTCAAGTGGGTAGATCTGAGAGGCTAAAGTGGGAGGGGAAGCTCTCTGACTCTTGGTATCCTCTGTAAAAATGGAGTAATAGTGGAACTAATTCCACAGGGCCACCCTAAAGATTAAACGAAGTGAACTACCTGAAGCATGCAGCGGTCTGGCTAGCGGGGGGCTTACTGATGGTTATTTATGTACCTTTGGACACAGTGATAAAAGAAGTAGTTACTAATGTTACTGAAATCTCCCCTACGGAAGAATTCCAAATAATGTATGCAGAGCGTAACCCCTCACCCGTGAAGAGGGCTACGCTCAGTGACTTCCTTCCAAAGAGTACAGTTCAGAAAGGGCTGGGGGTGTCAGGGTGGGGTAAGTGCAGCGGAGGAACCTCAGCCAGGCGGTCAGGGTGACAGCATCCGTGATGCATGGTGGCAGCATGTGCCCCTGATACGATGTGCTGAGAAAGGCCCGTTACCGCTGTGGTCTTCCTTCCCCAAACCCGTAACCCCAGCGCAGCTGCAAGGAAAACACCCAACAGATCCCAGTGGATCTGATTAGATCACGGAATCTGATCAGTCCTCCTGGTCAAGGCGACCAAAAGAGGAAAAGTCTGAGAAACTGTCACACGCTGGAGTTGTCTAAGGGGATATGATGACTAAAGGGAATGGGTCGTGGGGTGTCTGGATGGGCTCCTGGAACGGAGGGAGAATATTAGGGAAAAACGAAGGACATCTGAGCAAGAGTGGACTTTTGTTGTTAATAATGTATCATGTTGGTTCATTAGTTGAGACAAATGTGCCATAGTAATGTAACATGTTAGCAATAGGGGAAACTGGGTGACAGCTATAGGACAACTCTCTGTTCTATCTTTGCACCTTTTCTGTAAAACTAAAGCTGTTCTAAAATAAAATGTTTATTTAAATTAAAAAAAAAAGCACGCACACACACAACAGTCTGGAGTTGGTGTGTGGGTTAGATGGGGGTACTTCCAGCTGCTGCACCAAAATGCCCCTCCTTGGCCTCTCCAGAATGATTCTGCTCCCACCCAGCCTCAACTCTCCACTGATAGGGCGGAGCCACCTCAACACCTGAGTCTCCACCTTCCACCCGAGTTGCCTTCTGCTTGGATCCTGGAAACTGTTCCTACACTTCCTCCTCTTTGCTCAGAGCAGGAGTCTATCTCGTTGCTCCTACAAGGAGGGACTCGTACAGGGCTGACAGGAAAGTCTAAGCATCCTTGGGACTGAGGCAGGGTTAGGGATCCCATCCCAGCAGCACGAAGGCACTTGATTCATTCATTCAACAGATATTTAACCATGCACCGAGATGGGCCAAGAGAACAGAGGGCAAGGACATAGCAGGGAAAACAAACGAAAAAAGTTCCTGTTTTCTTGAAGTTTCCACGTTCTAGCGGAGGGGCATAAAATGAATAATTAAATGTCAAGAAGTAAGAAGTGCTAATAAGAAAAATAAAGAGGGTGAGAGAAAAGGGAGGGTGCTGTTTTAGGTAGGTTGAGCAGGGAAGGCTTCTCTGAGAAGGTGATGTTTAAGCTGGGACTTGAGTGGAGACAGGAGCAGGAAGGGCAGTGGGAACAGCTGTGCAAAGGCCCTGAGGTAGAAGGTATCTCCGGGGTGGGAGGAATAGCTAGGAGGCTGGGGAATAAGTGGGGAGACAGAAAGGAGATGAGACCAGGTAGGGCCCTGGAGGCTCTGTGAAGGCTTTGGATTATATTTCTGGATCAGCAGTTTAACATGACCTGATCAATGTTTTCAAATGTTTAAACATTTAAAAGAAAATTTCCCTGAAAAGGAAAGAAACAACAGCCTGGTTTCTGCCTACCTTGTAGGAAGGGGAAGGCTTTATATCTGAACAGGTAGTGCCTGGCCTCTTCTGTGCCTGAGAAATGGGTGTCAAAACAAAACAAAACAAAAAAAACAAACACAGATCTCTGGTATTGTGTGCCGATTCGGAAGAGTAGGGCAGAAACTGAGAGGTAATTAGGTCCAGGCAAGAGACAGAGGCAGCAGTGAAAGATTTAAGAAGCTATTGGGCTCTGGAGGAAGGAAAAGTTAGAAAGGATTTCCTGATGGATTGAATGTTGGGTATGAAAGGGGAATCAAGGGCAATCCAAAGTGTTTGCTCCCTAGCAACTGAACCCAGAGTAGCTGTTTCCTAGGAGGGGGAAGTCTGTGCACAGGGGATCATTTCACACCACTGGCCTACAGAACATGGCTTTAGGGCTGAGTGTGGTGGGAGGAGGCCAGAGGCAGGAGCCCAGTGTTTCTCTGGGGTTGAGAGGTTTGTTAAGTTGAGGAGTGGCCAGAGGTGGGAAGAGAGTCAGAGAGGGGCCAAGTGAAGAAAGCAGTTCAAAGAGGGAGTGATTATTTGCATCAAATGGTACTGATGGGTCCAACAAGAAAACTTTGGATTTGGCAAGTCAGGTCATGTGACCTTGGAAAGGGAACTTCTGGTGGGATTCTGAGGGAAAAAAGTCTGAAGGCAGTGGGGGAGGTGGAGGCCTGGAGCACAGTGTTGCTCTAAAAGGAGCAGAGACTTGGTGTGGCAGCTGGAGGGACCGGGAGCCAGGAAGAGTTGTCTTTTGTTTTTAACTTGGGAGATGTGGCAGCAGGTTTGCAGGCAGATGGGAAAGATACAGCAGAGAGGGAGAATGGATGAAGTAAGAGGGAGGCGGTACTTGCAGGTGAGAAGCCCTTGAGAAGGTGAGGGAGGGGTCTGGGCAGGAGCAGGGGAGGCCTCGGTGGCCACAGGAGGATAGACAGAATGACAGGCTGGGAGAAGTCCAACCCTCGTCCTCACCAAGATCACCTGTCTTTTATGTCCTAAGACAGAACCTAAGAGGGCGAGGAGCTGGGGGTCGGTCCTCTGCTTGGAACTCTGGCTCCCTGTTTCCCTGCCTACCCCTCCCCACCCGCTCCTGGGAAGGCCTCTCCTGGGGCACCCACACAGCTCTCAGGCCACACTCACATCCCTTCTAAATCACAGAGAATTCAGCTGGCCTTCTCCTGGGGGCGTCCTCTCACCAACCAGCTTTTATGCTCTGTTCAGTAGCTGCTGGGCAAATTGTGCTTCATTATTTCTGGGACAAGCTGATGGATCTCAGCGGATTCTCTCCCTTGGGAAGCAGGAATAATTTCCGTTCTCCAGGCTTGGAGGGTTCCAGCAGGGCCACACAGCCAGGTCTCAGTGCCTCCCTCTGTTGGGTCATCCAGCCATGGGGCAGTGACAGTGGCCTCCCTCATGAGTGCTGCAGTGTGAGGAGGCCAAGCTCTGCCCCATCCTCCAAGCCTTTGCCTCTGGGCACTTCTTTAGGAAAGGTGGATTTAGGTGCCACTCACTGTCCTGAGAACCTTCTGGAAGAAATAGGCCTCCAGGAAACAGTGGCTATGACTGTTCCATCTCTAAGGTTAAGGGCAGGCAGGAACGTGCACTAAACAGACCCCGCCTGGCACCAGCCACCTGCAGAGGCAAACACCCCTTTGGCTCCAGACTTCGCCAACTTCTAGAAACCATGGTGGGAGATAAGACTAGTAAGGGAAGGGAAGCTAAGTTTCAGTTGGAGGTGGAATTTTTGGGCAATCGGTACTAGTGGGAAATGGGATTTCGGTGTGTAAATGGTGTTATTTTCCTGTTTCTGACCTCTACTTTCCTCATACTGGGCAAAACACTGTTATGCTTCTGTTTCCATAGTTAAGAAAATGGGAATACATTTCTTTTCCATCCATATTCCTAGCTGATTTCAAATGGAGTTAGGCTGAGCTGTGCAGAGAGAGGAGGGGTCGCCTAGACCCTTGTGTCACAGTGAGAGGCACAGAAGCAGCTGGTAAGAAATCACCAGTTTATTGAATGAAAAATCCAACATTAACTCAGTCACTTCCCCCTCTCTCCGGCCCTGGGAGAGCAGCAGAGCCCAGGCAGATGCTCTGCACAGCAGGACTGAGCCATGGGTGAGGGCTGGAGGAGAGTTTGGGGAGGTGTGGAAGATGAGAAAAACACTTTTCAAAATGAAGATCTGTGCAAAAACTTCCAAGGTGGAATGAGAGGGCAACGGAAAAGCTCTGGAGATGTTGGCTGGGATGGAGCGCTGGGGGCTGTGATGTAGACACTGTTCTCAGCCTCAACTGATGGCCAAGGCTGAGAAAGGACTCAGACCCTGAGCTCGCAGAGAGGGAGGGCACAGAGCCTGCTGGAGAGGGGCCTGGCTGAGAGGATGGGGTACCTGCCCAGGCTGGGCTGGAGGAGTGGGATCACAGCCAGGGTTCAACCCAGTGGGGAGAGCTCCAGACAGGTCAGGGGCCCAAGGAAGAGAAGGTGGGGAGAACAGACCTGGGAAGAAACAAATCAACATAGGTGGGAAAAGTGTAACAAAAGGGAAGGAAGATTGGGGGATCACAGCCGATCTGTTGGTGGTGGGGCAGGTCTGCCTCCCATCTCTCTGAGGTCCGAGTTTTGGGAAGAGGCAGATCTGTGCTGGGATGGAGGGTGGTGGGTGGGAGAGGGGAGAGCAGCATCGATAAGGGAGAAAGCCACGAGGACAGGACGGCAGCACAGGGCGAGGCACGCGGACGACCCAGAGACTGCCGTGCAAAGAACCGAAGAAACTCTCAAGGACAGAGACGACATCGACGGGGACCTGGGGGTGGGTGAGAAAGTCGTGCATGGTGGGAGACTTGGAGGGGCCCTCCGTCCCCTAAATACACCACGTTGCCACAGAAACACTATTCGGGGGGTGAGGATGGGGGTGGAAGCTGCCTCCTGCCCCTGGAGCTGTGGGCTGGGAGGGGTTGACCCCAGGGCTCAGAGTGCCCTTCCCACCCTCCACTGGCCAGCTGTGAGGCAAGGCAGAGAATCCCCACAGGAGGTGGAAGGTGGCCCTGGCCCTGGGCAGACAGTTGCTCTTTGGCCCCTGGGACCCCACTTAAGGGAGGCAGGTTGAATGGCTTCTGGCAGCTGGGCCTGAGAAGACGAGATCCTGGGGACTGGGTGGTAGTACTGGAGGTAGGACTCCAGCTGTGGACTGAGGAGTCCTAGTTTCCTATATCCAGTATGGGAACTGTGCCACTTGGGGGAAGGGATGGAAATTGGTGACGGCAGGCTCAGAGGTCTCGACTCCAGGGATTGACAGGTGCCAGAAGGCAAAACCAACATGCCCTCAGCCTGAGGCAGGAGGGAAGGCAGTAGAGGAAGGAGGAGGGGCAGTACTGGGATAGGCTGAGCCGTGAGGCAGGGGGCTAGGGTGTCCCCAGCGGCAGTGTTCTTCAGGATGGGACAATTGAAGTGCAGGCCCCAGAGCTAGGAGAAGGGATTTGGGGCTTGGGCCTGCTGGCCTCCCCCTGCCCGCAGGCGGTGAGGCTAGGGCAGCAGTGCCAGGAGGGTGAGTGGCCCGGAGACAGAGGCCTCATGTGGCCTTGCTGCCACTGAACAGTCCCACTGGAAAGTGCTTGACATGGGTGGGCCACTGGGCTGCCAGCTGGAAAAACTTGATGTCACTCCACTCGACTCCATCGATGGACACTGGGGGCGACAGGGAAAGGCAGGGTGACCAGAGCTGCCAAGGTCAATTCCCCAGGCCCCCTGGTGAGGGCCATCTCCTCCCTCCCCCAAGCCCTGCCCACTCCCCCCGTCTTGTGTTGCACCTCTCAGCATGGTCTGCTGCTGCTTGGCAGAGCAGATGAGGCGGCTGATGCCTTCGATGACCTGGCTCTTGGAATCTACCTCCTTTTCTCGAGGTTTCTTGCTCAGGAAGATGGTAGGAACTGGAAAGCAAACAGGAACCTCCTCTGTAATAGGCCTTGGAAAAGCAGTCCTTACCCTCCCCCAGCCTCCTGCCCCTCCCTCTCTCCTGAGGGAAGGAGAGTTCGGATACAGCAGGGATCTGCAGAAAGTCCATCCTTTCTTCCCTGCACTCCCTGGCTCCAAGAAAGTGCTCTTTTCAGGCTGTGTATCAGCATTTTCCTGTCCAGTCCTAGCTCTAGTCTTGTGACTTTGGCTAAGATTCTGCTCCTCTCCCTGGGCCTCAGTCTCTTCATCTGTCCAGTGGGGCTCTGCAGGGGAGCCTGCCTCCTCTGTGGAGCATGCCCGTTCCTCTGCGTGCTGTGGCCGGGAGGGATGCTGAGGCAAATGTTTGAACTAATTCTGCCCTGGGGATGCCAGGGTAAGCATTCCGGTGTTTCACTCCTTTGTGTGGGAAGGAGGCAAGAACAGGGAGGGTACTACTGAGCTGACAGGCCCACCTGTTTCTAGGCAAGCCTCTGCTGCACTGTCCACCGGGCTGGCTGTGGGCCTGGTATAGCCCTGTCCCCACTGTCCAGGGAGATGCTGCAGAAATAGACACAGCTGCAGAGGTGGGCCCCTGCAGTTAAAGGAAGCCACCTTCCTGAGAGCCAGGTGGGCGCAGCTGCAAGCGTCTAGGTATAGTACCCCAACCAGTCCAGATGCACAGCCAGATCTGAGGAGTTTTATAACCAAAGCTCTGAGAGAGTAAGCACTGACTCAGCAGTGGCCGGGTCACAAGCATTCCTGCCCAGAACACAGGACCCATGGCCATCACTCAACTTTGCCTATCTTAAGCTGTTCCTCTTAGCCAGAATGGACTGTACTCCCCTTAACTCTTCTTTTATTTTATTTTTTTTATTGTAAAATATAACATATATATACAAACCAAAGAAAAAAAAAGCAATACTGTTCAAAGCACACTTCAACAAGTAGTTACAGAACAGATCCCAGAGTACATCATGGGTACCATTCCACCATCTCAGATTTCTCCTTCTACTATCCCAAACACTGGAGGCTAGAAGTGTTAGAATATAATGAGTCAGCAGCCATACTCATTTGCTAAATCCCATTTTCTCTGTTATATCTCCTCCTTCTCCTTTAATCATTCTCCCAACCTGTAAGGATCTTTGTGCAATGCCTGTTCTAACTTTTTCATGTTGATAAGGTGTACCTCCCTTAACTCTTAAAAAGCAACCGACCATGTCCTCCTGTGCACGAAGCCTCTCTGGGCGGGCCGCCCGTGCTAAGTGTGAATGCTCTGCCCCAGGAGTGACCATGGAGCTTGGCCTGGACATGTCCTCCCTGATCACACAGTCCATCCCTGATGGCCACAGCTGGACGGGTTCTATTCTGGTCTAGCCTCAGGCCCCGAGCTGCTGCTTCTCAGCAACCAGTGACCACGATTCACTGGGGCCTCAGTTTCCTTCATAATGACCCCAGAAGGCAGACTCTGGCCTTGTCCCACAAGGTGAAGACGAGGCAGGACCAGGTCCCAGGCCGAGCCACACAATCCATGTGCTGCTTCTCCTCTACCCAAGGCCTCCCGGGAGCAGGTTCTGTCCCAGACGCGGGGAGAGGAAATGGAGGCCTGGTGGTCCCTGGTCTTCCTTGGCCGTGGAGGTCACTTACCTTTCTTGTTCTTCTCTTTGGTGACCACGGTCATTGCCATGGTGCCAGAAAGCTGGGCCTCTCCACCATGAGGCAGGCGGGAAACTTGCACTGATCGGAAGACACTCTTGAGGGTGTTCTTTGAGCTGGCGTCCCTCTTGTCACCCTCCCTCCTCCGTTCCCCGGGGTGGCCCAGCCAGTAGTCCACCTGGAGGCCAATCACATCCCCATATGGGCTATTGGGGCTCCTGGAGAGGGGAAACAAACAAAAAACCAGTTCTGCCCTCGATTCCCAACTCCCTGGACCGGCCTGGGGACAGAAGGGTCCCCCAGCCTGCAGGCAGGGCAGGATGAAGAGGCTCGGGGCTGGGCGCGAGGACAGGACGCCCTGGGATCTCTGCCGTCTCACAGGATCCGCTCCTCTGCGGAGAATCAGACCAGTCTGAGAACAAAGCTGGAAGAGGATAAAGGCCCAAGTCATGGTAAGAGAATCGAATACAAGGTCACGATAAGATGAAGAAAGCAGAGGGGAAAGGGGCTGCAGGAAGGAAAAACCGCAGGGACACCCATGTCCAGGGAGCAAAGGCTGGGCCCCAAACAAGCCAAGGGCCGGGGAGGCTAAGTGGGGCGGAGGCAGGGACAGCCCGGCAGCTCCGCAGCTCACAGCCGGCTTGTGGCTTTTTCTAATTTGCGGCATTTCCAGCTCAGGAATAATTTTAGCTCCAAGGGGAAAAAGGGCTGATGTTTTCTTGAACAGAGGCGTCAGACACAATAGGCACACAGGCTACAAAAGTCATCTGATGTTCTCTTCCTGGTTCCATTAAAAAATAAGCTTAAGTTGGATGGGAAAGGAGGTCGAGGTAAGGGCTGGTCTCAAGGCTCCCCAGATCCATGCTGGACAGAAACCCTTTGTGCTGGGGGATGGTTAGGGAGTGGCTCAGGACTATAAGAAGGCTGGAACTGCACACTAATAGGGCATAACTTAGCTATGTGGGGACTTCCTCCTTCTCTTAAACTGTCCCTTCCAGGCCAACCAGTAGAAGGATCTGAAGGGGAATGAAAGAGATAGAGGGCAAGGGAGGAAAGGGCTGGGGTTCCAGCTCCAAGGCAGGCTTCTCTCCCCCTGACAATATGCCATCTTCTTCAGGGGCTAGGACACTGACACGGGTATTTTGGAAAAGCCCCTGGGACCAACGCCTACCTTCTTCACTGCTAAAAGGCCATCGCTAGAGGAAACAGAGAGACAGGTAAAGGGACAAGAAAGGAAAAGAGGGAAGAAGAAAAAGGACCTCTGTCTGCTCCAGACACATGCTCTGCTTGTTTCTTACTACTTGCCAGGGGCACTCTGTCCCCTCAGAGAGGTCTTCCTGACCACTTTATCTAAACTTCAGATACTTTAGGTCATAAAGTATCCCCTCCCTGATCCTATTCACTATCACCCTGCTCTCGTGTTTCCTGGACCGATCACAATCTACAGGTCTTTACTTTATTGTTGCTTTTGCATTGCCAGAGTCCCCTGCTTCGAGCATGAGCCCTAGGAGATGGGGCACTCTATGTCCCATCTGCTGCTGCAGCCCCAGCCCCTCACGTGGTGACTGGCACTGACCGGCGGCCTGAATACACGTGAGATGGTCCCATCTGATGCGTGCCTGGCACTAACATACGTGTTCTTATCTAGCCTCCCAACAAGCCTACAAGGGAGCTATTCCACCTTTATTTTCACAGAAGATGAAACTGCAGCTTAATAACTTGCCCAAGCTAACCTGGTGGATATAAGCCAGAAAATCATGACTCAAACTCCTGTCCTGGGCAGTCACCTTACAAGATTCCCACAGTGCTTTACAGTCTTTGAAGGGCCTTTCTGCCGGCAGGGTCTCTTCAACCCCGCATCTCTGAAGACAGGCAGGGCAGGAAGGCTTCTCGTTCTGCAAAGCTGCTCAAGGACTTGCCTCGCAATGACTCATGTCTCTGAATTCTAACTCCAGTGTGCTCGCCACTATTAGACTTTCTAAAAAATCAATCAGGTCCCTGGGCCTGGGCAGGAGGCTTACCCCACAACGGCAAGTGCGCTGCTCATGGACGGCGAGGAAGGTGGGGTGGCGGTGGCATCCCGGCTCAGGCCTGTGCTGGAGGGTGGTGATGTGGAGGGCACAGTGAGGCTGACCACTGGTGAGTCATCCCCATCGCCTGTCAAGGGGACAAACACAATCGGCCAGAGGAAGCCATTACTGACTCCTTGGTGGCAAGGAGTCAAGTGCCCAACTTTCCCTCAGCGGCAGCCTTGCTTTTCTCCTTGGGTCCTTAGACTCCTCCCCACCCTGTCACCACCCCAAATGGGGAGTCGAGGATGTCTACATTTTTCCTGTTCCAACTCTAACTTCCCTTGGGACACCCAAAGTCTCCAACTTCTGGATTAGGGAGAAGGCCAGGAAAGTGCTACCCTCACCCCAAAGACACTCACCTGTAGTTGAAGGAGAGTCTTCAACGAGACCTACCTTCACCACCTGGGGGAAAGGAGAGACACAGGCATTGGGCACTCTCATTAATGCCGGACATGTTCTAAGTCAACTGGAAACAGATAGTTGGGCAACACAGCCATTACTACTTATTATTTTATCATAGACTTTTTTTTCCAGGATGGCATTGTCGATCCCATATCAGACTTTCAAAGTCTTTTCAGATCTGGAGCAGCCCAGATCTGAAAGCAATGTGTAAAAAAACCCCAACCCAGCTCCAATACGGTGAGACTTTTGAGGCTCAAGATCAGGGCAAAGTCCATCGTGAAGGTAGAAAACATTTTACTATCTTCCTCTTCTTTAAGATCACCTGGGGTAGGGGGCCATCTTCTCATGTCATAGACAGAAATTAGGAGCCACTGGGAGAAAGCCCAGGCAGACAGTTTCCAGTGCCACCGAGATGGGTGTGTCTCATGGACGGAGTGGGGAGAGGCATGCTCTGTGCCCTGCCTGCCAGACTCTGACACAAGTTCTCCCCTCTCCAGCCTCCCTGGAACCTGCAGCAGTTAACAATGGGGAGGAGAGGGGCCTCAGTCCCCACATCTCTCCAAATGCTGTGCTGATTTCAGCGGACCCAAACATTTTCCACTCCCAACAGAGAATTCTGGAGAGGACAGAGGGGTCCCCCCAGTGGCCTGAAAAGGACATGGCTAGAGACAGACTATTTGAGTATTACTGCTATGGTTTTAAGTGACAGGTGGAATCCTGTTAACTGGTAGGCCTGGGGCCAGCGGCTGGCAGAGGAGAAGCGGGACCCTGGGGATGGTGCAGACACATGGGGAGTGGTGTTTGGAGCTACTTGCAGACAATCCCCACTGAGGGTGCTGAGAACAGCATGCTGCCATTCACTGTTATTTGTCCCAAATTTTCTGCACATCCTTATTTTGGTTCCTGATGAGTAATCAGTTGACACTTTGGGGCTTCCTGGATTCGATTCCCCTCTCCCTTTGTTTCCCTGGCACAAAAAAAGGGAGGATGCTAGCTCCTCTAGTTTTTTGGTTTTAACTTTTAGGGTGAGCAGCAGCCCATGTGCCACAGTCATGGGGACCACGGCTGGGGGAGCACCATTGGTGACCAGGGCCTGAATGGCCAGCTGGGAGGTGTGCAGGGCACTCCCCGCTCAAGAAAGCCATGTCTCTCAAGGCATCTGGCCTGGATATGCAGAGACCAGGAAGAGGCGCGAGCCAGGCCTGCTCATGGGCATGTGCCCCTTCCCCTCTGGAAGCTCAGAGTGACCTTCAAGGAGATAAGGATCTGGAAGGGAAATTGGATCATCTTATAAATGGAAATTTGAGTTTTCGTCATGCTTCCGTGGTATGTTTTTGTCCCTAACAGGGCGATATAGCTCTGTCTCCCTCTCTGGGTCGGCCTATGCCTCGTGGCCCAGTGGTTGCCAGGAATGAAACAAGCCAAAAGCCAGTACCACCCGACATCAAAGACATCCAAGAGATTTTCCAAATCCCCTAGGAGAAAGATTTTTCCAAGACTAAATAGGAAGGGAAAGAGGAGATTCTTTGTCTCATTGGTCCGTCTGAAGACAGAAAAATCTATTTCTCAGACTCTCTTTAGAATAGCATCCATCATTATTTCTGAGCAGCCTCCTTCTCCCTGGAGCCTGAAGAAGCATTACTCCCGAGGCCAAGGCACCAAGTTTAGGGCCTGATGTAATAAATATGAGACTCCAGTAATAAACCAGGAAAGGAGGAAGCTGAAAGGAACAGCCTAATCCATGTTTAGCCTAGGGCTCTCCTCCTTGGCACCAGGGACCTCTGGGGCCGATGGTTCTTTGTGGTGGGGGCAGAGGCTGTCCTGTGCACAGCAGGATGCTGAGCAGCACACCTGGCCTGCACTCCTGCGTGCCAGGAGCACCTCACCCTCCCTCCCCACTTCCGTGACAACCAAAATCGTCTCCAGTCAGTTCCAAAGGTTCATGCATTGAGAATCACCTGTCCCAGGTGAGCCTCTGGCTCTTTCTGTGATGGGAGGGGAGGGCCAAGGGAATGGCAGGAAGAAAGGAGAGGAGAGTCAGTACTCACGCCAATGAAGGGAATAAACTTCTGATATGAATCTTCATCAGGGCTGTTGGGGGAGACAGGAGAGCTTTACTGTTAGCTGGCTAGACTAAGGGAAGTGTTGGGGAAAAGAAGCTTTTCATATTTTACAGTGGCTTTAAAGGAGTCTAGGGTACTATGTTACATCTTTCTATCCCTCTCAGGGCAGCTGGGGAGAACCTATTACTGCAGGTGCAGCGCACTCAAAATGGAGGTAAAATGCCCGATTATGCAAACTACACTCCCTACTTCCCACCTATGATTTCAGTCCCTAGGACAGAGTTCTGTACTGAGGGCGTGGGAAAGGAGATCAATGAATCATGCCCCTACAGGTGGGGGAGGCCCAGTGTGCAGAAGGGAAGCAGCACACACACACACACACACACAAACACATGTGCACATGCACAAACACACATATACTCTCTTGGGTTCCTAGGAACGGAAACTGGATGGGAAGAAGGGAAATGTGAGAGAAAAAAGAAAATTCAAGATTCATTTAATCCACCCGACCCATTTTAAGAAATCCTTCAGAGTCAGACTTACAACTTATGCCTGCAGGTCAGCATGGCCTCGGCCACAGGAAGCTGGTGTGTCATGCTCGCCCCAGTGACATACTGCATCACCCGCCCTACCACGTCCAGTTGCTCTGCAGAAGAGCCAAGAACATAACTGCTGATTCACTCTAGCAGGCAAACCAACAAGCACCTTGAGAGAGCCCTTCCCTGCAACTTAGCAGGGGCTGCTGGTAGAGAAAGGGCTCCAAAGGTCCCTGTGGTTTTGAGTCTAAGGAATCATGAAAATTCTGTTCTCTTCCTTTGAATCTCTTTGTTTGCAGTTCCTCAAAGTCCTGTGCTTATCTGGGCCAATGAGACCCCTATTTTCTCACGTACACTTGTTCCTGCCTCTGTTGTTGCTAATATCAATCTTTCAGACTAGAGGAACCCCTCCACACTACCAATCTTTGCCCATCACTTCCTTCACCATCTGACTCAGCATTCACTACCTTTCAGTTTCAAAGAACTCAACCTCATTCTAATCCCTGCCATCATAATTCCGCATTTCTGGAA
This sequence comes from Tamandua tetradactyla, assembly GCF_023851605.1. Lineage (NCBI taxonomy): Eukaryota > Metazoa > Chordata > Mammalia > Pilosa > Myrmecophagidae > Tamandua > Tamandua tetradactyla. The sequence continues at coordinate 8,198,310 of NC_135335.1, forward strand.
AACATATAGCTTATATAGTGTTATTCATTTACCAGTAGATAGCTTAGTAGTTATATTCTTTGCCTGTTACATTTGAGCTCTACAACTAGAAAGTCACATCCACCACCCCCACATGGCCGTCCTTTTTTTCTAATGCGCAGGAAGGAACAAACAGCAGAAACTAAAACCAGCCATGGTGGAGCAACTGTACATCATAGGCTCTGCTCAATAAATGCTTGCTGGAAAAATGAATAGTCCATGTACCTGGGAGGGCTGGAGTCAAGGGAGCAAAGAAGCATTGTCTCTGGCAGTGCATTCTGCTCCACTCCTGGGGTGGGGTGGGGTGCTCCCTTACACGGGGCCATTACCTGACACAGGGGGCTCCGAGCGGCTGAACAGGTCCCTCCAGCCTGAATCAAGGAAGGTACTGCTGTATCTACTGTCGACTGAGCCCAGGTATTTGGCCACAGGGTGAGAACCTGGCAGGTAGAAAACCAGTGAGATGAATTGGTTGGGCGTGAACTGATGCGAGGGCAGTAGCTCTGTAGCCACGGCCCAGCCCTTTGTCTCACTGTCTCTTCTGAGCACCCAACCCCACCGTCCTGCTTTGGAGTGGGGTCTGCCCACAGCATTCTCGAATGCCGCCCCATCTTTACCAAGGGGGATGATGAGAAAGCGCAGGTAGCTAAGCCAGTCAGAGGTCTTGCTGGCCAGTGACTTCACAAAGAATCGGAGGATGGAGCTCAGGTAGCTCTGGCCTCCCACGGCTGCCACCTTCACTGGCCGCGGCATGGAGGAGTTGCAGTTGCAGCTGAGGGAGGAAGGGGAGAGTCACAGCCACATCCTGGAGCTTCCCAGGAGCCTGCTCTGAGGAGGCCCCAAGCACTCACTTAACTTATCTCAACAACCCACAGCGGGAAAAACAAACCAATACAATAATACAAAGAGAGGTAATGAACCACAGTACTTTTTCAATTAAGAGAAAAGTCCAGCGTTAGACAGGGCAGGTGACTGTCTATGGGGAAAGACAGAACTGGCTGAGGCTAGTAGGGGGGCAGGGCTGTGCTTCTGGGGCAGGGGTGGGCAGGAGCCCAGGTGCCTGCCATCCTCACAGTCTCTTTTGCACCTGCAGAAGACTCTGGGCCCCTCTGAAAAGGACCTGTAGACTCTAGGTTGTCAAGCAGCACTGTACAGTCAGAGGGATGGGAGGGAAAATCCCTTTGTAAAACCCTGGTTTCTCTCTTCTTGGCCTTCTTCATCCATTTAAGAAAGGGGTGAGGTGTGGCAGGAGTCCAGGCAGGGAGGCAGGAGGGCAGGACATTGACCTTTTCACCTCCGGGTCCTCTGCAGTCACCAAGGCCGTGGAGCATGTCAGCCTGCCACCACCCCCCAACCACGCACCCTACTGTGTTTTCTCGGTCTGAGAGGGCCTGAAGGCCCTCTTGTTGTTTGGAAGTCAGGGTGGGCAGATGAGGTTGGAGGGAGCCCTAAAGGGCAGGAGAGGGAGGCAGGGGCCCTTACTAGCGCTGGATGCGGGTGAGCAAGGCAGACAGGACGGCTTGGACCTCCACGGTGGAGCAGGTGCACACGACAGGCTTCCGCTGGTCCTGGAGCAGCTCTGCCACGTACTGGGGGGATGGAGAGGGGAGGGACACAGGTGAGGCCCCTCAGTCGGCCCAGACCAGCTGCAGGGCCCCTTGTCCTGGGCTGAGGTTGGGGCGAGTTATTCAGACCAAGCAAGGGAAAGGAGGTCAGCTTTCCTGGCTGCGAGGAGAGAAGGTGGGGCAGACCCCACATAGATATTGTAATTGGGCAGCGGAAGGCTCACGGAATTTTAGTTACCAGTCTCCTCTGCAGCCCAGACGCCAGGCATCGGGAGAAGGGGGATTTTGGCACTGGTCTAAAACGGGGGTGGACCGTGGTGAGTGGAAGCAGGCAGTGGTTGCGTTGCTCATTCCACGCTGCCTTCAGGGAACCCAGGGGTAACAGTGGGCATTTTATAGCATTTTATATTTCCCCAAGTACCTTCATTCCATTAGGCTGCCTGACACACACAAACTCCTCGGACAGTAGGTAGGACAGGTATTAGGATGGCTTTTTACTTTTTCTTTTAACAGATGAGGAAACTGAGGTACAGGAAAGTTAATGACTGATTTAAGATCCCACAGGTTGGGAAAGTGACAGAACTAGGACTAGAACCCAGAGCTATGGGCTTAGTTCAGGGTAAGGTAGGGGCTTGAGAAATTCAGGTCATTTTCCTGTTTTCCCATGCTTAGCCTTTAAATCATATCCCCTGGGGTATGTATCTCTTGCTCTTCAGAACCTCTCTTCCCTGCCCCTGCGATCTTCAATGCTTTACCTGGCCCTGCCAATCAGCAGTGTTCACAAGGATGACGTTTTCTGGAAGAGCTGCATCTGACACCAGGATTTGATTCAGCTGGTCGTAGATCACCTTTCTTGGAATCTGCAAGGACAAATGTGCCTGTCAGGCAGTCCCCAAGAGTTTGAGGGTGGTGCTGGGTGGACTAGTGGGGAGAGAGGCCTGGAGTAGGGGTGTTCTGAGAGAGATATCAGAAATTTGTGAAGGACACCCAGCAACCCGCTGCCCAGAACTACATGGAAAGAAGAGGCTGAAGGATAAGCAAAGAGAGTTCTTAGAGCCCAGGCTGATATATCTGGAGGGAGGGCAGGCAGAGCTAGAGATGCAGTAAGCACCTGAGGAAGAGGTGTGATGCTAGGGAGACAGGAGAGGAGATGCCAGAGAGTAGCTAGCAGGTGCTCAGAGAAATGAGAATGAGGGCAAGGGGAGAGAAGTCATAAGAGTGGCAATGAGCGCTGTGTGGGGAGCCCTGCTGTCAGAGAGAACAGAGAGGTATTTCAGGAACATGATTAACAAGGAGGATGGGCCCTCGCCCTGGGCACTGGGCTATTCTAGGCCCTGGTTCAATTCTCCAGCTATGTGGCAGCACCAGGGTCAGGGAGCCACACCGACATAAACTTTCCTCCCAATGATATTATTAGGTAAATGAGCAGAGTCACTGCTTGGCTCTGGAAGAGGTGTAATTGTGTGAGGGACGCCAACTCAGGAAAATCACTCCCCAAGCCCGAGGCCACTGACTGCCAGAAAGAGAACATAATTTTGGAGACAGCTTCCTTACTTCTCTTCCAGCCCGCTCTCGGGTCTTTAAATCTAAAGCTGGAGGTCACAGTAACTGACCCACGGTTAGTACTTGGAGTATGGAGGACTTCACATCAGTGATTCCCGCTGAGGCTGTGAGGGTTGCTATCCTCTGGGACAACCAGTTCACCACACAATCTCCAGACTGAGGCCTGGTGAAGGCAGGGGAAGCAGAACCGGGCAGGGGAATGGACTGCCCTAGTAGCTGACGGAAGGCTAGGACAGGGCCAGCATTCCCTGTCCCCGCTGCTGCTCCCCGCCAATCAACCCTGAAGCCCACCTCCACACTAGTAGTAAATAACAAATAAATCAGGCTTCTCTGATTTAGGTCTTTCTTCAAGACCTTGTATTGAAAGCATGTCGAGATATCTCTCCTCTTTTCCCCCCAACCTCAATTGCCCAAGGAAGATGACAAAACGGGACTGAGGTCCAGGGCAGCACAGGGAGCCTGGTGTTGCGGGGGTCTGGGGTACCTGTGTGCCATGGCCCAGGTCAGGAGAGCGTTCACTGTCTGAGCTGTTGGTCCTCTCGCTCAGGGGCTTGGAGAGCTGCCGCTCCCTCAGGGGCGTGCTCCTCTTCTGCCGTGGGGTGTGAGCCCCATCCACTTTACTGCCAGAGACAGGGAAGGAGGTGGTTAAATGACGTCTCTGCCCAAAAACTGTTCCTGGCCCACTCTTTCCCTAGGTCACAGGGTCCACAGCAAGTAAAGCCCCAGACATATGCCATCCACTGGGCTTCCTGCATCCTATCCCACTTTTTAGGAGTTTCTTTCTGATCTTGAATACCTGGGGGAGGCAGAGCCCTGCAGATCTGTTTTGCTGGATTTCATGGGAGTTTTGACTTTCTCTGGCACAATCAGACTGGTGCTTACATCTCCAAACATGTCCTGGTCAGTGATTTCCTGCCATGGAGGAAAGGAAGCAATGAGGATTATTTCTCAATGACCCCAGGTACCTCGATGGAGTCCTCAAGGACCCGTCACCATTCTGAGGTGAGAGTCATTAATTTGCTCTCGTCTTGGAAGCACCTGGTTCTAAAACTCCAACCTCACTGATAGCGAAAGGGTTACTGTTTAACTCAGTGCACCCACTGTGCTGGACACTGCCCACTGCCATTCACCTCTGCCCTCTACATTCGTGAGCTATCTGTCAACACACAAACCGTGGGCTGAGGATCCAGCTTCTCCAGGTGGGAAGTAAAACTCTTCTACCTGTTTCCCCAGCTCCCTCCTCAGGCCCAGGGACACCACTGACATCAGTAGCTGCACACCCACCTTGGCCAAAGTCGTCCTGGCATCTACCTTGGAGCGCTCCTTTCCTGCCTTATCCAGTTGCTGACTCCCACAGGTCCCACTCTACTCTTCACACCCATCTTACCCATCTCCACCCTCTATGTCCAGACTTGTTGCCTTTTCCTTCGATCTCTTCCAACAATCTTTACGATTCTCATTTTCTCCCTCTTCAAGTCTCCTTGTCTGTTTATGCCAGAGCTATCTTCCGAAAGCACAAAGCAAATTGTATCATGCCACTAGTCAAACAACTGGAATAGCTCTGTCCTGCCCGGAATGCAGTCCCAATTCTTTTTTGTGTGGATGACATTTGAGATCTTCATGGTCTGGCAGCCTCCCTCCCTAAGTTCATCCCTCACCGCTCCTTCCGTGGGCCCTCCCCTTGGCTCTCACTCTAGTGGGAGACTCCCTGTTCCCCTGCTTTTGCTCATTCTTTATTTTTTAAATAGACCAGAGTGACAGATATATAGCTGAATGTTCATGCCTCCAAGTGACCATTACCAAGATCAAGATACAAAATATCTCTAGCACTCCAAAAGCTTCCTGTGTGCCCCTTCCTAGTCAATTCTCATACCCAGAGGTAACAGGTACTCTGATGCCTGTCATCATAGATTAGCTTTGCCTGTTTGTGAATTTCATGTAAGTGGGATCACAGAGAGTATTCTTTTGTGTCTGGCTTCTTTTGATCACCATTATGTCCCAGAGACTTGGTCGATGACTGGAAGTTTAATCAGGAAGTGACATGGTTGGAATTTCATTTTGAAAAGACAACTGCGACTGCCACATGCAGCAGGGACCAGAGTGGGGCAAGAGTGGAAGCTGGGTTATTCAGCGAACTAGTGTATAAATATAAAGTTTTAAATTAATCTCATACCAGGTCTAATGTTTTGTCAAACACCAGACTTTTACTGTAATATTATTTACTGTAGGAAATATGAGCCCAAAATAACTCTTTCTTGCCTCCACTGAACTACTGGATGGTATGGCACACCTTCAGACGGCATATAGCAAAGCTCTCTGCTCCCTCTTGATCCTGTGTCCAGCCTCCGGTCCTACTCCCGTCAGTGTGTCCTGAGAGCCATTTCTGATGTCTTATTCCTACTCAGACTCCATCTGTACCTCCCTGGACTTCCAGGAGTCTTGACACCAGGTATGCACAGGCTGGCTTTCCCCCGGAGGGTGGCCCCTCAATGGCAGAGACCATGCTATACTTACCTTCCCACTTCCAGTGTTCAGCACATCACAGGTGCACAGCAAATAGTTTTTAAATTAAATGTTTAATTAAGTGGCACATCCTAGTCAATTCTATTCCATTTCTTTTCTATTCCATAACTTTTGGACAACTTAGAGGAAGGAGGTGGCCAGTAATCACTTAAAGATTTAATGTTGTGGGTTGCCTGGTCATTGTAGGAGCAACATTTGAGGAGAAAGGGATGACTTTGCAGGGGAAGACACTGGTCCTCATCTCCCAGAAGTAGATGAGGGTGACAGCGAGAAACTCTCCAAACTAGCATTTGGTCAGATCTAATTAAAGGACAGATTGGGGATATCTCTGGTTTGCTAATTTGGGGAGTAACCTGATCTCTCGAGTAGGTTACATTCCATGGGTAAGGAGCTCGGGAGAAATAGAATGCAGGATACTTTCAAGTCTGAAGATTCAGATAACATTTCCAGGGTCTTTTTGTCTTTATTTCCAGAGGTACAAACACTATTTTAAACAGCTGAAATGGGAGACTGAACCAAACATACCAGAGTGTCTGTTTCAGTCAAGCTGTCATCTGGGTTTTTAATCCAAGTAGATTTGACTTTTTCTAGAGCAGCCAATTCCATCTGCAAAAATTACAATAATTAGTCATCACTGATCCAAATAACCTAACACTCTTACTTGTTTCACTAGGTCCTTAAGAAGCTTAAAATAATTTCACTTAGGTCTTCAATCTCTTAAAATCTTTAGGGGTTCCACCTTATACGGTGTGAATTTCTGTGAAAGCTAAGCTTCTGAGGGGCATTATATTTGTGGTCATTTAGTCAATAATACAGTGAGAGGCAGAACCCGGAAATTCCGAATCCCACAAAATGTCACTAGGGAAGAGGAGCTCAAAGTTCAGATGACTTTGCTACTGGATCCATAAACCTTGTCCCTGGACTCAGTAAACACTCTGGGCCCAGGGAAGCCAGACAGGGGACTCCTTTGCTTGTCAGAAGTTGCTAAGCAGAAAGGAGGATCTTATAGCTCAGGCCTTTGATTCTGAGACCAAAGACCTCCACGGTAGACAAATGCTTCTCGCCTGATTGAAACATTCAGAAAACTATCTAACAGACTATACTAAGGAAAAAAGATACCCAATGTTAAGCCATTTAGGTATAAATTAATTCTTCACTTATCTCTAGCTCTTATAAGTGTTTCTTATAAATATTAAAAATTTACTTTGCAAATACAGATAGATAGACAGATTTTTCATATTTGCCAATATCGCTTCTTTGGTCTGTGACCAAAGTCAAAGTCATGAACAGCTAAGGTTTAGGTAGGGAAGTTACTGGCCTCAGTGAATTTGTTTCTGGAAGGAAACCACAAGAGTCAGAAAAGATAAAGGATTGCTTTACTTCCTCCCAATTACTCAAAGTCCTTTCTCTAAGAAAATCTTTCAGTACTGAGAAAGATGAGGCTAATAATAATAAGCTCAGGGGGTTACTCTGCAAAGTGATGAGAAAGGATCACAAAAGCAGGCTCCTGGTGTCACACTCTACCCAGGGTTTCTCTGCCTTGGCACTGGTGACCTGCTGGGCTGGACCATTCTCTGGGTGAGGTGGGGAGGGGGGCTGTCTTGTGCATGAGAGGATATTTAGCAGCATCCTCAGCCTCCACCCAGTAGATGCCAGTAGCAACATTCCCCCAGTTGTGACAACAAAAAATGTTTCCAGACATTGCCAGATGTCCCCTGGGAGGCAAAATCGCCCACAGTTGAGAAGCACTGCTCTAAGCTATCTGCAAGACCAACCCAATATACTTTAATCAGACCCCATGACCCCAGGTTTTGGAGATGGTTTGCCCCAGGTAATTGCTCACAGCTGCACATAACAGGTCGCCTCCAGGTTGGTCTACTTACACACTGTGTTTATGATGAACTCATGTTAATAGAGTCTAAAGTCATGAAGGAGCCTGATCAGATCTAAGATAGATGATTTTATTCAATTTTGTATCTTAATATCACAAATGAATTAAAAAAGTTTTAAAGAGAATGAACTGGGAATGATAACACAGTTTGGCTGAGAGATTTTAAAGTTGCATGACCTGCTAGCAAGCCCTCTACAGCTACAGCATTACGTCCATGGATTATCGCCAGATAGTCCAGATTATCACCAGATCTTAATTTGGATTATGGTTGGAGAGCACCTGTGGGCTATTTACTGACTCTTCAAAATGTCCTAGATAATCCATCTAGGTACAAACTCCCAATTTCTCCAAGTTTGTAAACCTGTTCCTGTAAGTACTAAAGGGCTCCTCTCACCCCAGGGCTCTGGAACAGTAGTAGGCTGTGGCTGGGCCTGGTTACCTGGCACTGGAGGCGGCTGAGGCATCCAGGAGCACCATGCCCATGGGCAAAATCAGGGCTGAAGCACACGTGCATGCTCGTGTGGGGGACAAAATGCACGGGTAACACTTTAGTTTATCATTATTATGAGGTAATGGTCTGTAACACCATTATTTAAAGTGCTAGAGAAACCAGCTCTTAGCAATAGGCAGTCTTGGGCACCCTGTGTCATTTTCAGGGCTTAATGTTATCAGCTTCAAGAACCAAAACATACTGCTAAGGTCTTGGGAAAACTCAATAACTGTCATAAATTTGTATCAGCAGAAATTTCTTCCAATACCAGCGATAACCTAATCATCTGAAAATTTGGGAAACAAAAAGGAAGCTTAAGGAACCCCCACCCCCCTACCCCCACACACAAATGATGCTTGGAAACCTGGGAAATAGAGGCCAAAGCTGAGGCGGCATGTTCAGGAATGCTTAAGTATGTGCAATTCCGGTATTCCTTTTCGAATACAGTTAGAAATTCTCCGTTGTAAGAGCAGAGCTTGTTCTGTACTTTTCACCACACCTTTCATACTAAAGGATTTGAAAGTTCCACACCCACATCAAGACATATGGGGCTCTTCAAAATAGAAATAGCAGCAGAGAACCAGCAAAGTGAGTTTGAAATCTATCCAAGGGAACCAGAATTTGAAGGACTCACTAAGCAGCTTACATTTGCTTCCTGCTCTCCATGCAGTAAGTCCCATTTATTTAATTAATAAAGCACCATGCTGATAGGTGTTTTATCTGCATTATATCTTCACACTACCTTGCAAAATCATGTGACGGGCATGCTTTCTACATGCACTTTAAAGATGAGGAAACCAAGGCCTAGTAACTTGCCCCAGATTACCCTGTATATGGAGTCATGTAGTCAAGATTATACTCAGGAATCTGCCTCCAGAACATGTGCTCTTAACCCAGGTCTACACTGCCCCCAATACATTTTATGCATAAGTAGGGACTTGTACCCTGAGACCTTCATACTACAGAGTGATAGTCAATTGACTTTTGAGCTGATCCCTTCGCCGACACCTTTACTTTTAAGGTAATTTCCCTTTCTCAGTTTTGTAAACCATATAACTGAGACTTAAATAGAAGCTTCAGCCAAATTCTATCAGCCCAGAAATACTTTTGTCAGTATAAAAAGTTTCTTTATGGATTTAGTAACAAGGATCACTAGTGCTTATTAAACATTCATGATATGTTAGGTGTCACGCTTAGTTCTTTTTAGGCATTCCGGGTTAATAAATTCACTATATTTAGTTTCAGAAGAAGAATACTTGTTCTGCATCTCTAGAACACAATAAGTCCCCCTTTCCCCCACCCCAAGCCAGGTCCCAGGTTTTTTTAGAGTTATCCCCTTTGCTTATATTTCAGGTGGAATCTGGCTCTAGTGGCCCCTGGGTGTGTCCCAGAGGACGTGAGGAAGGGCCCAGCTGTGAGAAAAGCAGCTCCCAGCTACCTTCTGAACACACACATAAAGAGGAAGTGAGGCCTCCCAGCTTCAGACACCATGAACTCGGGCTGGGAAGTTGCGGGGAGAACAAGGTGTGGCAGCCGCAGGCCTGAGGCTCCCGGGCGGATTCTCGGTTTGGGCTGCAGTTCTCCACCCTGCATTTCCTCGCTAACACCAAGCCGTCTGGTGGGCCAGACTCTTCCCACAGCGCCGTCACCTGGAAGAGCTACATGATGTGTGATGGCGCCACCTGGTGGGAGCAGAAGGTAAGGCCACCACGCTGGTGCCCCCACACCAGCCTTAGGATGTGCACTGACCCTGTCCTAGCCGCCTGCTTTCCAGCAACTGGAGGGCTTCACGCACTTCCTATCATTCCCTTATGAGTAATCTCTATTTCTCCCTGGTGATTACATAACTGTAAGCTTTATCTGACGGTCAAGCAAGAACAGGAAGGTTAAAAGATTTGGTTTCTTTGATCTGCAGAAAAGATAAAGGGTTTTCACCAGCAAAACACAAACCCTGCAATGAATTCATGCACCAAGTCTTCTGGCCTTTAGTGGTAGATGAGGGGGCTACACACTCCCCTAGGCCTGCGGTAGGCATCAAGTCAGCCTTGTTGACACTGCTGAGGACAGAGTATGGCTTGGGGTAATGCTGGGCTCTTGGGGTGTTATAAAGGATAGCTCCCTTTTTCCTTTTACTCACCTGGCAAAGTGGAAACTGGCCCATCAAAATCTAAATTCTTTTGGCACTGCTCCCCATCATGAAAACTCTACCCAATAAAGCCAAGTCACTGCCTCCTGAACAGTCAGTCTTGAGGGCTTCCCTGCCCCTTTACACCTGCCCTTTCTCCAGCCTGGAATGCACTCATCCCCAGTGGCTGAACACCTACGCACGCCACCCTCTCAGCTGCAGGGTGATGAAGGGCTGAGGACCTCAGGTCCTGGGAGGGAAGGCTGCATGCTGTGGCGGACACAGACTGAAAAGAATGCTAGGCAGCCACCTAGCCAGGACTGACAGGAGGGACACTGAGGTTTAAACAAAATGAGACCATTTTTCTGAGGCGACAGAATGCACCACGAACAGAGCACCCCCGAGTCCAGAACGTTAAGCCCCAACACCCCCACAGTTGCAGTCCCACCGCTCACGGCCCGGGGTCTTGCTCACAGGGCTGGTGGTGTCTTTCCCGAGGCTGCCCTTGCTGTTGAGGCTGCCGATCTCCGTCTGCGAGCTGGACTGCGACATCCCCTCAAAGAAGGGCCTAGGGCAGAGAAGCACAGCAAGGTCAGTGCCACCAGGACCCACAACAGTAGCTCCTAGAGGGCTGAGCAGAGCTCCTGCTTGAGAGAGACCAAGAACCCAGGCTGCAAGGGATGTCTGGTGAGGAAGGACCCAGCTGGGTAAGAAGGATGGCTTGGCAGGGTCTGGGCCTAAGGACTTTAGGAGGGCGTAGCAGGACTTCCGTTAGTTAGAGGTAGAAACAATGACCTTTTTCTAGACAGTTGGAGGTTCAACAAGGATGAAGAACCAAGATTCCCTGCTAATAGAGGGGACGTGAGGGAGGAGAGTTGAGGCGATTGCTGTGGACTGGGAAAGAGAGGTATGAAGGAGATTTCTGATGGGGGGGGGCCTCACTTGAGCTTGGGCTTGGGAGTGCTGAGGATGCTCTCTGTCTCCTCCATCTCAGGCCCGCTGTCGCTGGGGTTGTACATCTCCAGACTATCATACAGTTCATCCAGGTCCTCTTCTACCTCCCGGATCTGCTCGCGGGACACATGCTCCAGCCCGAAACCCACCTGTAGGGGAAAAACTCCTTGAATATGGGGTTATCCCTATCAATAACTATGGGAGACCCCTAACCCCTTTCTTCTATGTCAGCTATCAACTGGCCTCCCTTTCTGTTCCCCTCAAGAGACACGGCACAGTGCCACGCTCAGCAGGGCAGCCTTGATGTCTTCTGTGATCCAACCCTGAGAGCAGGGCGTGGGGAGGCTGCCTTTCCCTTCCAGTTTCCTCCCTGACACGCCACACTACGGACCTGGCGTCAGGAGCAAGGGCAGAAGTACCTCTTCGAGGAATGGGCCTGAGGATGCCCCAAAGGCCATGGTCTGGTGGGTACTCTCTCTATCCTCCTCTGCAGCCCAAAGGAGGACAACGACATCTTTCTTTCCATAATTTCCCCTTAGCCCACTGAAAAGTGGTTCCAAACCTCCCAGGGCCCAGGGAAGAGGCTGTCTAGTAACAACACTCTGTGGTGGCTACTCGGGGGCTGACCACTGAGGACACTCCTACCTCACAGGCCATCGTTTACTGACGTCTCCCTTGGGATACGAGGGAAGACAGAAAATACAAGTGGATTTTTTACTCACACCCCATACTGGAACCTTGGGTATTAACTGTGCTCCTCCATCTCCAAATATTGTTAATCCTTGAGAGATACATGTAAATCCTTTCTCCTTTCAAGTTGCTTAAGCCCCTTCCTTAGCCACCCTCTCACCGTCTCTTGGGGATTCACTAGGCAAGCACGGTAGAGCAGGAATCATAATCATGGAACCCTAACTCCCTGTGGCGACAGAGTGTGCCCCAGGAATGGGGGTGAACTCAGGGGATTCTACTCACCATCCCTCTTGGGAGGAAGGGGTCATACATACCTCGTCTGAAACTTTAAATCGCTTCAGGAGGGCCACAAACTTCTGTTTGATGTTAGGTTGCTGTGGGACAAATTGCACAATAGTTCTCAAACAGCAGCTCTTTGTGAGCAGTGATCAATTCAACTGAACAGATATTGGATGAGAACACACTTTTGTAAAGAGCTGTAAGCGGATATGAAGATGAGAGAATACTATTTTCAGACCCACCGGGGAAGAGAGGCATATGTTCAAGATGAATTCCAGAGCAGCTTCTGGTGCTGTGGGCAGCGATGGAGGGGGAGGTCTCACCAAACTCCAGGCCCTCTACCCCTCACTCCCTCTACCCCTCATTTCCTACCCCCACTTGCATCTCCAGTTCAGCCCTTTCTTTGGTGCTTCAGAGCCATAGTGCTGACCAGTGATTCCACCTGCATGTCCCACAGGTAACATACACACAACACTTACAAAGCACAACTCATTTTCTCCTTTTCCTGTGTCCCTAGTCTGACCAACCACGTCACCAGTCAACCCAGTCTCCAAGTCTACACCCGGCATTGCTCCCCTCCCCTTCCCCCCCCCACCCCAGTATCTGCTAATTCCTACCCCTATTTTTATTTATTTTATTTTTTCCTACCCCTATTTTTAATCTGCAATGCCCCCCCTTTTGTTCAGGACTTTTTCCTCACAGCTCCCTGGGGGCACACTACCACGACCTCAAGCTGTCCCTGCCCACGCCCCTTTCCAGCCACTTGGCAGTTTTCCCTCCAGAGTCCATGTGATCTTTCCAAATGCAAATCTGATCACCTTACTCTCCTACTTAGAAGTCTTCCTTGGCCCTCACTGCCTAGAGAACAAGGCTTAAATGTGAGACTGACTGTCTGTCTGAGGGCTGGTTCTGCCTCTCTAGCCTCACCTCATTATCCAACCCCTCAAACTCCCACTTCAGGTGGAAATTAACTAGAGTTTTTTGAAGAGAAAAAAAAAAATCCATGCTGCCTTACATCTCTGGTCTTTTATATGTGACACTTTCTGCCTTGAATAAAAAACGTCCTCAAAACCATGTAGTGAAGTTCTGTTTATCCCTAAAGCCTCACATCTCGACATCTCTCCCACGAGGCCCTCCCGGCACTCCCGGAGATATGACCACTCATCCCTTAGTGTCCTCTAAATGCATCTCTACCTTATAACGCCCACTCTACTATATCATAATGACTTATTTAGACATGTTTTTCTAACTAGACATCATGAGCTCCTCGAGGGCAGACACTGTGCTTTATCCCCACGTCTCCATCACTGGGCACAGTGCCAAGCTGGTGGCCATATGTGGTTTTTTGCCTGAATGATTGACTCACCAACAGGAAATGGAAAAAAGATGAGCTTGTAAATAAGACTGAGCTAGGCTTTGAAGGGAGGGCAGGACTTCCAAAGGAGGGAAAGGCATTCAAAGCAGAGAAAATAACTGGCGTTCATGATGACAAAGAGTGAGCCCTATTCAGAGAACAGCAAGTATATCTGCCTGTTAGAGTAAAGCGTTCCTGGCAGGAGAGGAAATGCATGTGAACAGAAGGAGGTAGAAACTAAAGGACAATTACTTAAGTCTCTGAAAATTTGACTGGAAAGAGCTTGGGGCTAAAATCTTTGGGGAAGTGGATATAAACAGCACTGAACTCTGCTCATACACTAGGGTAAAGCTATGGAGGAGGCCATAGGAGCAGGCAATTTATAAAGCTCCAGAGGCCATCCCTGGGGAAGAAAATAGGGCCTTGTGTTTACGGAGCAGGAAAAATAAAGTTAGCAGGAGCCACACTAGTGAGGGAGATTCCTACAGCCTCTTGCCATCCTCAGACCACAAAGCCGGGATCTTCTCGTTGCTGGCCTTGTCCTGCAGGTCTGGCGTCTGCGGCTCTAGCGCCATGCCCCTTCCTGGCTGCCGGGGAGCCCAATCGACGATTAGATGCATAGGACAATGAAACTGTTCTCAGGGTCTCCAGTCATGGATTAGATGGGGAAATCAAGGTCTCGAGGAATTTAAAATTAAGCCCAGTGATACTTCAGGACGATCTGGGATGCCAGGCTCAGGTAAAACACATTTGGAAGGTTTGGCCTACATTTAACTTGTGACAGTGACAGGACACTCTACTCTTAGGGTGTTGGGCTCTAAGCTAGCTCCGGACTAGAGAGATTCAAGAGGGCTCTAGAGAAAAATAAAACTGATTTTCTCTTCTAAAAAGTACTTTTGACCCTCCCAGATACTTTAGGCCAATACAGGAACTTCAGAATCTGTCAAAGTTCACCCAGGAATTAGGTTTCAAGATTCTGAGTCCAGGACTCCAATTTCACCCAAAATAATGACTCCTGAGGAAATCTTATACAGGAGATACAATCCAAAAGAACTTCTCTCCAAGGTTATGACCCCATTAAGGAAGGAACCACATCTAATGTACTTAAACCTCATCAAACCCACAGTTCAAATTGTTAGCCTATCATTTCTGGGTAAGTTCAAACAATGATTAAACCGCCTGTCCTGGAGAGAGCTGGCTTGGTCTCTGAAACGGACAGAACGGAGAGAGTCTTAATGGGTGTGTGGGGGGCTGGGGTGGGGGGCGTGGCTCCCAGAGGGGTGATCACAATCGTGAGGGGCGGACCATGTGTAGAAGCTTGACAACCCCATTCCCACCTACCCCCAAACCACGCATCTCAGTGCCACCTGACCCCAGACCCTAGGGGCTCACCCGTGTGATGGCAGAGGCTGAGGTGAGCTTCCTCCGGGTCTTCTTTACCTTCCGCAGATCCTCATCTTCGTAGAACAGGTCCTGAGGGGGGGGGGGGGAGGCGAGTGAGGCTGGGGAAACCCAGGGGGGCTGGGACCCTTCACCTGAGGGCTGGCGGAGAGCTACCTGGCCGTGCAGAGGGTCATCACTGCCTTCCTGCTCTGACGAGAAACTCTCCTCCTCCTCCTCCGAATAATTGTCAATGTCAGGAGAACGATCTGGGGAGACACCTGGGTGAGAGAACCTGGCCACCGGAACACGTACCTGGGAGACTCTGAGGGGCCGGATCCTGGCTCTCCGCTGGGGGAAACCCTGCCAGGGTTGAGGGGAGGTCCACGGCCATAGACACATTTTATTTGGGGGGTCTCGGAACTTCTCCTTCCTGGGAACCTTGTAGGCAGTGCCTAGTTTGGCTTTCCCAAGATGGAGATCAGGTGATGGGCTCCCTCCCGATCCCCAGAGCCTCCAGACCTCCGCATACATCTTACCAGACAACTTGGATTTGATTCCTTCATGGTCGATTGGCTGGCTGGACAGGGAGTAGATCTTGATTTCTGCTACAGGCACAGAGACGTCCTTCACGTTGCTGTGCAGGCCGAGGACCAGAGCGCCTTCGTTAGGGTGCTGCATCACCTACCAGAGCACGGCAAGGGAAACACCCCGCCACTGAGCCATCTGCGAGGTCCCCACTTTCATAAATCCCACAAACATGCAAGCCAAAGGTAATGGCATCCTGCCAATACATCTTCTTTCTCACAACTTCCCAAATCCTGTCCCCTGCTCTCCTAATGCCTTCAAGGTCTTATTTTTTTGCCATCTCCAGAACGGCAGTCCCTGGGCAGGGCCTTGGGTTTAAAGAGAACAAGCAAGGCCCAAGACAGAAAATGACTGGTATTTTCTAGGACTACATTTTAGTTTAAATCCTTTACAGAGAAATTAGTTCTGGAGGATGGGTGGGCTGGGCCTGCAGGCTGTGGAATGAAGAGAAGGAGCTATAGTATATGAACAAATGACAGGGCTTGTCAAAGCTGGGAAATGGGGTGCTGGTATTAATTCATTCCTCTTAGTCCCTCATCCTGATACAAAACTTGAAATGTTTTTCAGGTTTTCAAGATGGGCGGGGACTATCTCACATATGGTAATTACTATGGCTACATTTTTTTCTTCCTATTTAATTAATTAAAGTACAGAAACCATTTTAAAAATTGATTTGTGGTTCAGTCCCCTACCTCTGCCTCTTTGTTAGGGCTGAAGGAATGTGAGCGGCATACAGAACTGCACAAACAAGCAAACACACTGAGGATAACTATGGGAGCCTCTCTTCTCACTGCTGGAAAAGTGAGTTACAGCTATGGAAAGGGGAAGGCTAGCACAGGCTCCATGGAGTTGGACTGGAGGTGAAGTTATTGATGTGATCTCATGGTGAGATAGACACAGATATGGAAATCGACACAGATGTGTGTGTGCACATATAACATTTATATATATTTCCTGGCTCTGTCTGCTGAGAGGGCTAAGAAGCAAAGCTACCCCAGTGGGGTGGTGGTGGAATGAACACTCCTCATACTCATATCTTAGTTTCTCAACACTTTCTCTACTAAACAGAACCAGTGCTCCTTGCTTCTGGGAGAACTGGTTCATTCCAGGGTTGGGTCAGGGAAAGGACAACATGAGCATTGAATATTTTGTACCAAAAAGTAAGGAAGTATGTAAAGAATGATGGGACCTATCAAAAAGGACACAGGAGGCAGCTTGAAGGGGCACTGACCACATCTGAGACAATTTGAGCATCAAATAAATAACGACAGTAACAGATTAAAACCCACTGAATAAAACAATAGGTACATAACCGTTGTAACAGATACATAACTGATAAAGGTAATCAATCAATCAATCAATAAAAGGGAAGGGAAAAGAAAGCTCTAAAGCACAACAGAAAACCAACTAAGAAATATAAAAGGAATGATGGATTTAGAAATTTACTGTTTGGCAACCACTACAGTAATAACTGATTGAGGCAAGAAACCTAACAGGTACAAAAACTAGTTGGTGAAAATACAATAAGGAAAAGATGTTTACATGGTCCCAAAATATCTCCCCATAATTTTTTTTTTTCATTAATGAGTACAAAATACTTATTAACTTCATAGTGGAGAAACCCAGCAGATACCACCTTAAGCCAATGAAATGTGTCACTGTCACCAGGAAAGGGACACTCAACATCGAGTGCTGCCTGCTGTGTCACACTGAGGAACACAGTGTTACTTTTGTGGCAATTCTGCCCAAAATGTTTGAGCCCTGAATCTAATCTTGAGAAACCAAATCCAGGCCAAGGAACATTCAATCAAGTAACCAAGTAACCAGCCTGTACTCAGATTGAAGGAGTTTAAGCGGACATGACAACTAGGTTAGATCCTGGACCTACAAAGGACATTACTCAGACATTTAGTATAGTGGGAATGGGGACTATGGATGGATTAAATGGTAGTATTATATTTATGTTAATTTCCTGATTTTTACAGTGGCATGGTGCTCAGGTAAGAGAGTATCCTTATTCGTAGGAAATTAGTACATTGCAGTATTAAGATGGAATGGGGCATCATGCTTGCAACTTACTTTCAAATGGTTCAGAAAATAAAATATTATGCATAAATATATAGTGAGAGAATAATAAGGCAAATGTGTATTATGTTAAAAACTGAAGAATTCGGACGGAAGGTATATGGGAATTCTTTATACTCTTTGTAGTATACTAAAGAACTTGGCTGATCTTTGTTCCCTGTTCCTGGGAGGTAATCTCTAAGGCCAGATACTTCGGGAAGGGGAAGGCAGGCAGGGTGGGGGTGGAAGGAGAGGCTGGAGATCCAGCTCAAGCACGGTGGCATTGGTAACCCAACAGTCAGGCATACATAATGAGACCCCAATAAAAACTCTGGACACCTGAAGCCTGGAGAGCTTCCATGATTAGCAGCAGGCACTGCTGTGCAGGAGGCTGATGTGTTCCGACTCCATAGGAAAGGACATGGACGCTTGCTTTGAGAGCCCCCCAGACCTTGTCCTGTGCATCTCTTCTTTTGGCTTCTGTTTTGCTGCCTTTTTTGTGCTATAATAAAACTATAATTGTGCATGTAGTGCTTTCCTGAGTTCTGTGAGTCATTCTAGCAAATTACTGAACCTGAGGGGTTGTCAGTTGGTGACAAGGAGGTGAGACGTGAGGGTGGGCCTAGGGCCTCCCCTGGGGCAGGGGTCTGGAAGGCAGTCTTGCAGAGGGTCACCCTTAATCCGTGGAGTCTGGCCTGCCTCTGGGTAGAGTCAGGATTGAATTGTATTGGACTTTTCTGCACTATTATCTGTACTATTCTTATAATGTTTCAGTAAGTATGAAATTATTTTTTGTTAAAGAAAAGAACTTTTTGTGTAGAACAAGTACTTGATAAAAAAAAGTATAATCTGAAATTCCAATAAAATCATAATTGTAATATAAAATATAGCAGCAGCTCAACTGAGTTCAACTGGCTGGCCTGGGGTCTTTCTCAGACCCTCAGACCCCCAGCAGAGGCCCTCACTCCCTCACCTCAGCCATGTTGATGAGTCCCACAGCCAAGGTCTTGTAGCCCAAGATGGTCCGGTTCTTGTAACGCTTTCTCCTCTGCAACATGATCTGCAGCTTGTTGGCATCTCGCTTGAGGAAATGAGGGTACTACCAAGCATAAAACAGAGTCAAGCATGGTTAATAAGCAACTGGGTCCATAGTTGGTTCTGGTCCTGCTAGAGAGGACTAAATCTTTCTGTGCTTCAATTTCTCCCTTACGTAAAAAGGGGATAAGCAGGGAGTGAAAGAAACAGTCATTAAATTGCTGCTGGAGAGTGAGACTCTGCTTGGTGACCGGCTTCCATTCCACAACTCTGTCTCCATACATGTTCAGAAAACTGCCTCTCTCCTTGCCATCAGATCAAGTGTTTTCTCCATGAGTTTCAATTTGGCCTAATGGGATTATGATAAGATAGAGACATACTAGGAGAGATGAAGCAGAGGGGAGTGATGGTGATTACAACATGAGTAGAAAATGAGACAGAAGGGGGCTAACCCTGCTGTGGTGGATGCAGTGGTTTTTAAGGAGAGGCGATGCGGCTGAGTGGGGTAGGTGGACAGGGCAGAGTACACGGCTACCAGGGTCAACTAAGGAAAGGAAAAGGAAGAATGAGATATAATGTACTTTTCAGCAGCCTATCTGGGTTCTGCATGCTTATGATATCTGGCTAAGTAATTGCTTTGGCCCTCCAGGCAGGCAATAAAACCAGTAAGAAACTTTAAGAATAATTCATTCCAGCCCAAACTGGTTTATGGCTGTTCTTGGATGGAAGAAGTCTGCAGATCAGAGGACTGTTTTGGGACTAGACCGGATATGTCTTATTAGTGACCTAAGATCTAGCAGATTCTTACTTGAAGGGAGAAGGTTAATTGGAGCTCTGTTTCCACGAGTCCACTAGACGGAAGGATGATCTCGTTGGAGCGAAGAATCCTTTTGGAACCCTGAAACCAAGAAAGAAAAAAATGTTGAAACTGCATCACCAAAAATCGGGCTGAAAGAAACACCATGTTTGCAAACAATTTCAAAATGCCACAAAGATTTTTACCAGTCCAAATACCTCATCAGTCTTTGCTGTACCTGAGAGAACCAAACCACCACCATAGGTATGATTTCACATGTGTTAATGGCTCATGGGTCATAAAGTGTTTTCAAAAAAAAGGATTGATCACTTTTGAGTTTTTACAATGCTCCTGGGGAAGAGGCAGGCAGGTATCAGCAGTTCAAGGTGTGGTATAATCAATTGGTCACCTCAGCCTCCTTTTCTTCTACTCTCATCAACCCTTCAGCAGTACTGTCTCATCCTTGGACATTTTCACACCTGTTTTTTTTTTTTTTTTTTTCCTCCTCTCTCTCTTCTGGGAAGCTCTTACTTGCTTCAATATACAGCTAACCAACTTGCTTTTTGGGACTCAGCCTAGATATAATGTTTTTCTAGGAGACTCCCTTTTTCAAAAAAAATGTGTCTTGTCAGTATGAATCCTGGTGAATCAAAGACGATAAATAAATGTTGTTGACCAGAGTTGTCTAAGAACCACATAGCCAGTTTTAAAATTAGTAACAATAATAAAAGATTACAATATCCCAAGTTTTTAAGGAGGTAGTGAGATTCATTCATGGTTGAAGGCAAAGTAAATCAGGGCAACCATTTTAGTAAGTAGCCTGGAAATATACAAAATATTTACACTCAAATATTGTAACCCAAGTAAGAGAATTCTATGAAAATAATTTTAATTATTAGAGAAGTTGAAAGTTTTCAGAAAAATCATGCAGAAAATACAGAGTTCCCATACACCCACCCCCACTGTTAACATTATGCACTAGTGGGGAACCTTCGTTAAGGCCGAGGAGAGAATGTTATAACTGTAATATAAACTTCAGACCATGGTTTACATTAGGGTTAACTCTTTGTGTTGTATAGTCCCATGGTTGTTGTCTTTTAAAATTTTTATTCTAGTAATATATATACAACTTAAATGTCCCCTTTTCACTACATTCAGATATATAATTCAGTGCTGTTAACATTCAGTGTTGGGCTACCATCACGCCATCTGTTTCGGTTTGCTAAAGCTGCCAGAATGCAATATATCAGAAATGGACTGGCTTTTACAAAGGGGATGATTAGGCTACAAATTTACTGTTGGGCCATGAAAATGTCCAAATTAAGGCATCAACAAGGTGATACCTGGAGTCTGAAGAAAGGCTGCCAGCATCTGGAACATCTCTGTTAGCTGGGAAGGTATGTGGCTGGTATCTCCTGGTCCTTTGCTCACGGGCTGTGGTTGTTTTCAGCTTCTGATACCAGTGGCTTTCTATGTTAGCTCTCCAAGCATCTCCAAATGTCTGCGTCTTGGTTTCATCTCTCTACTCTCTGTGTCAGCTCTTTTAAGGACTCCAGTAAACTAATTAAGGCCCACCTTGAATGGGTGGGGTCACATCTCCCTGGAAATAATCTAATCAAAGGTCCTACCCAAACATCTCCATTACCCCAAATAGAAATTCAGTAAAAAATAAATTCCATTAAACTGTGAAAATATGGTAACTAATATATTACCATGAAAATTATGCCACCTTATATGTTTGCTATGTACTTTCATACAGTGCAGCAGTTCTTCGGGGGTGCATATGTCAAAATTATTTTGATAACAGTACTCAAGCAATATTTAATATTTGCCTTTTTCACTCTAGTTCTCTTGAGGTACTACAGTGGAGTCTTCCAAAGGCTATATTCCATGCAATGCTGCAAGATTGAATGTAGAAGCACATAGACTCCAGCTGCTTTCTATTAAGCCAGATAGTATAGAGACTTACAAATACGTAAAATGATCCAACACTTTCCACTATTTTGTTTTGTTTTGGAAATTTTAGTAATTTTCATAAAAATATATAGTAGGCAGAGTCGAGAGGTTATCCTGGAGGTTATTCTTATGCATCAAGTAGATATCATCTTGTTATCCAAGATGTAATGCAGAGGCTGGAGGGACCTGCCTGAAAATGTGGAGCTGTGTTCCAGTAGCCATGGTTCTTGAGGATGATTGTATAATGATATAGCTTTCACGATGTGACTGTGTGATTATGAAAACCTTGTGTCTGATGCTCCTTTTATCTACCTTGTCAACAAAGGAGTAGAACATATGGAATAAAAATAAATAATAGGGGGAACAAATGCTAAAATAAATTTAGTTTGAAATGCTAGTGATCAGTGAAAGTGAGGGGTAAGGGGTATGGTAGGTATAATCTTTTTTTTTTCTTTCCTGTGTTCGTTTTATTTCTTTTTCTGTTGTCTTTTTATTTCTTTTTCTGAATTAATGCAAATGTTCTAAGAAATGATGAATATGCAACTAAGTGATGATATTGTGAATTACTGATTATATATGTTGATGTTTTATTTGGTTTCTTAATTTTTTAATTAATAAATTAAAAAAAATGATTGGAACTATCAACTAGTTCCATCCCCCTATTCCTTATTATCAATAGCCCCTTCTAACATGAAAAAGTGGGAGAAAGATCAAAGATGATGATGGAGTTATACAGAGAAGGTAGGGTTTAACAAATAAGGGTGAGTGCTAATCACTATATTGATATTCTTTTAGTGTCTAGTATCTTAGAACAGCTAGAAGTAAAAACCTGAAATTGTGGAATCATAACCCACAACTCTGAAACCTGTTCTACAACTAATTGTTAAAATGTGCTTTGAAATTTATGGCTTTTTTGTGTATATGGTATGTTTTACACAAAAAAAGAAAAAAAAGTTGATTGTGATGATAAATGCAAAGTTATATGATGATATTGTGAACTATTAATTGTACACTTTGGATTATTACATGGTATATGGATATATAATACATACATAAATAAAAATTAAAAAATTAAAAAAATATATATAGTAGGCTTATCAGTATTTAAAAATAATGAATAAATATTTCAAAACTGTCTACATTCTAATCTCTAAGATGATAACTATCACTATATGTAACCCATGTAAACAAAAGCTCTTCGGGATCCACAATAATTTTTTATTTTTGCATGGGCAGGCACCAGGAATCGAACCCGGGTCTCCGGCATAGCAGCCAAGAACTCTGCCTGCTAAGACGCCGTGGCCTGCCCATCCACAATAATTTTAAACATTATAAAGGGGTTCTGGAGACAAAAAGTTTGAGAAAACCTGACATAGGATACTGCACTTAATTTTCCCACAACCCTATTTCTTAGAAGGCTTAAGTAACAATCAGAGTTCACACACAGCTCTTCTAGTGTAGGATAATTCGTAAGGCCACATTCTACAAATACCCATTTGTGTTAGTCAGAGTCTAAACAGAATCAACAGGTGAGATCTGTACATATGAGGTTTATAAAGGTGTCTCATGCAACTGTGGGTATGGAAGAGTCCAAAATCCATAGGGCAGGCTGTGAAGTTGGCATTTCCAATGACACGTCTGGAAAAACTCCATAGGAGAGGCTCACTAGCTGAAAAAGCAGTGAAAATGTCTCTCTTCTTCCTTAACAGCCTTCAACTGACTGGATTATCTCATTGTGGGAGACATGCCTTAGTATATGGCAGATGTAATCAGTCACAGATGCAATCAACTGACTTGATGATTTAATATACCAGTCTTTGGGTTTATCCACCAGCCACAAAATATCCTTGCAGCAGACAACTGGGCATAATCACTTGGCTAAATTGACACCAGAATTGAACTATCACAGTCCACCCCTTGTCAACATATCACCTTGAAACACCTTAATTTCCAAACAGAACACTATAACAGACATAGGTTTCATCATGTAATACTCAACTGCCGTGTGTACAAATGGAAACACACTACATCTCTCCAGAATAGGGTGCAACTCTGTAGATAACATTCACTCTTAAACTTCATATCCCATGACTTGAATACCATAACATGAACAATACAACTTATGTCATATGATAAGAGGAAAACAAGATATTTACTTGTGCAAACATACTCAGAACAGGGGGAAATATTCACACAATCACAGTCTTTGTTTCTGTAACTGGTCACATGGTTATAGTTCATATTAATCACTACCTTCTTCTACTATCCATTTCACATTTCCTTTACCTTCAGCAAGCACTGCAGCTGGCCGTGGTTCAAGTTTCTGGGACACTGATAGTCCTGCCTGCATTGAGTCGTTGCAGTTTTCCATTGACTTTAATCATAGGGCATAGTACTACAAAGAGACACCCTTGGGGATCTCCTGTATTCTAGGAAATCTTTTCTTTACCTTCATTGTGTAGTTGCAGTCCTATTTCCCCTTGATGGTCTGGATCAGTAACCTCAGACAGAACAGTAATTCTCTTTTGTGCATGTTGATTCAGTGGCATGAGAAGCCCAAAATGGCAAGGAGGCAGTCTTAACTTCTAGTTCAATGGAATCATTGTTGTGCTTCCCAGAAGGAGCACTCTTCCTTCTGGAACTAAGTCTTGTAGACCAGCAGAGCTTAAGGTTTAGGGGACAGGAAGCAAAAATTTTCCTAGTAGATCACTAGGGGTGATAGTGAGTGGTACCACTCCAGCCACATTATCTTCTCTTTCCCAGCCCAGAGCTATGGTCTCTTGGGGAGTTTCCTATAGTCAGCTGACTGAGAAAGAGAAAACTCCCTGGTTTACAGATGGTTCTGCGTGATACATAGGGACCACCTGGAAGTGGACAGCTGTAGCACTACAACCTCATCTGGAATGTCCTTAAAAGGCAGTGATGAGGAGAATCCTCCCAGTGAGCAGAACTTCGAGCAGTGCACATGGCTGTTCATTTTGTTTGGAAGAAGAACTGGCCAGAGGTGAATTTATATATTGACTCCTGGGCTGTTACTACTGGTTTCGCTGGATGATCAGCGATTTAGAAGGAGCATGATTGGAAAATTGGTGACAAAGGGGTCTGGAGAAAGTCTATGTGGATAGACTTTTCTGAGCGGGCAAAGAACTTGAAGATATTTGTGGCCTATGTGAATGCTTACCAGAGGGTGATTTAAACAGAGGGAGGTTTTAATAATCAATGGATAAGATGATCTGTCCTGTGGATAGAAATCATCCTTTTTCCTCTGACACTCCTGCCATTGCCCAGTGGGCTTATGAACAAAGTGGGCTTATGCATGGGCTCAGCAACATGGACTTCCACTCACCAAGGCCGACCTGGCTACGGCCACTGCTGAGTGCCCAATCTGTCAGCATCAGAGACCCACACTTAGTCCCTGATATGGCACCATTCCCTGAGTGCCAGGTTGATTACACTGGACCACTTCCATCATGGAAGGGGCAGAGATTTGTTCTAAGTGGAATAGACACACACTCCAGATATGGGACTGCATTCCCTGCATGCAATGCTTCCACAGAAACTATCATCTGTGGACTTATGGAATGCCTTATCCACAATCATGGTATTCCACACAGCATTGCTTCTGATCAAGGAACCCACTTCACAGTAAATGAAGTACGGGAATGAGCACATACTCATGGAATTCTCTGGTCTTTCCATGTTCCCCATCATCCAGAGGAGCTGGGTTGGTAAAACATTAGAATGGCCTTTTGAAAACTCAGTTATGATGCTAACTAGGTGGCAATATTTTGCAGGGCTGGGGTGATGTTCTCTAGGAGGCTGTGAATGCTCTGAATCAGAATCCACTGTATGGGGCTGTTTCTCCCATAGCCAGGATCCACTGCTCTTAGAAACATTTACGTCTTTTGTATGGAGCCTTCAGCTCATCCCTTTCCCTCATCACTGTATCCAGCGTACCTAACAATAATCAACCAAGATCATCATACCTCTTATTTCAAAAAAACTCTGTAAAGGTGTCAAAAACATTATCACTCAGAGCCTTGCCTTACATAAGCATACAATTAACAGAATTTAATGGTGATATTTTGAGTATCTTTTTTGCCAACTCACTCCATGGACTGTCAGTGCCATTTTGATTACTGGAAACAGAGTCATTAGTGCATCTGAGTCTAGTCAGAGTAGAAAACCAATTGTAAAAACCCATTTTTAAGATTCTGTTTTTTAAGAACCCCACTCCTGGTACCAAGCTGTGTTAGTCAGGGTTTTCTAAAGAAACAGAACCAAAAGGAGGTATCTGTAAATGTGAGATTTATAAAGGTGTCTCACACAACCATGGGAATGGAAGAGTCCAAGATCCATAGGGCAGGCTGTGAAGGTGGCAGTTCCAATGAAGGGTCTGGACGAACTGCACAGGAGAGGGTTGCTGGCTGAAAAAGTGGTGAAAACATCTCTCTTCTCCCTTAAAAGCCTCTGGCTGAATGGATTATCTTGTTGTGGGAGAGGCACTTTAGCTGATGGCAGATGTAATCAGCCACGGTGCAATCAACTGACTGATGATTTAGAACCAGCTTTCTGGTTTATCCATCAGCCAAGAAATACCCCTGCAGCAATGGTCAGACCAGGGCCTGCCTGACCAAACAACTAGAGATTATTACTTGGCTAAGTTGACACCAGAATCTAACCATCACACCATTCATCTCCTCTCCCCCCACATTGAAATCTATGTGGGCTTGTGTGGCATTACAGACAAAAGTGGCATAAAAAGCTGCACAACTGATATTTAAGTAGAAATTACAAGGATATGGAAGACTTCTGGTCCATGATTGGGGTACATATGTACATGATTATATGGCATATCTATGTAGGCGAAAGTTGTGGTTGGCATGACTGCAATGTGAACTATTCGTGGTTTGAGGTGGGTGTAGGTGAAAGAGGAGTGAAACTAGGGTCAAAAAATGTTATAGTTAAGCACGAATGGTAACACTTGCTATTAAACACAAGTTGTAATATTAGACTTTTGTTTAATAAAAAATTACGTGATAGATTATTTTCTATAGAAGAAATTGTAATCTAACAAATTTAACTCTGAAAAAAATAGTTGGGTTAGACTATTCTTAAATTATAAAAAGCAATCAGCAGGGCAGTGCAATGGTGACTCAGTGGCAGAATTCTTGCCTGCCATGCCAGAGACCTGGATTCAATTCCTGGAGTCTCACATGCCAAAAAAAAAAAAAGCGATCAGCAGAGGGCCTAAGGAATGCCAGCAAATTTATATAAATTGTTTTTTCTTTTTACTGTTCATGGTTTATCTGGTGTTTTAGATAATATGACACTTGGATAGTTGGCTGCATTGTTCATAGGTAGACCATTTTGTTTTTTACATTACATGGCAGTGTATACTATTTTGATACATTTGGTACAGAAAATAAGATCCTGTAGAACAGTTATGCATAAGACACGCAACGTTGAATTTACACATTGGAGTCCAGGATGTTGACTGATTGAGGGGAAAGAAGTTGGACTAGGTATGTCGGATGAAGGAACCAGAAGGTATATAACACACAGTAATCATTTAGTCTTCTGGTTTGAAAGGCAACTGCAGCATGTGCTATATTGGCACTGGTGCCTCAGATATGAACTATTTTATACTAACCAGTTTGGGACTACCCTAGATATTTAATATCTCCAGCATCAGGATATAGCTGTAAGGTTTTATGGGCCATTCCTCCTTCTAATTTTAAGAAATTGATGTTTTCCCTAGGTCATCTTAATAGCACTACTTTAATAAAAAATTAGATAAAAAGGACAACATGTATAACCCCCAACTAAAATCCTGTTGTAACCTAGACAGTGAGGTAGTACAACATTATAAGACTTTAAAATTGCAGCTCTCTTTGGATCCTCCAAAGTGTATCTGCATTCTTCTTCAAAATAGGCCTCTTCTTCAGGAGTCAGAGTCACCTTGACAATGCCTGAGATTCCATTCTGTCCCAAGATACAAGGAACACTAAGGAAGATGTCATTTTTTATTCTATAGAATAAAATCCAGGAAACTGGATGTACCCACCTAAGATTTTTCATTACATTTTCTGCCAAATCTGCCACACACAGCCCAATGGTCCAGGAGGTATAACCCTTCAGTTTGATCACCTCATAAGCACTGCCAATCACCTGTTTGTGAATCTCTTCCCATTGTTCCTTATCAGCATCAGTGCCTAAATTAGGGTGCGTATTTCCCAAGAGACCCCAGCAACATTCACTCTGCTCCATAGAGGCACACTAGAGTCTCTATGCTCCCCAAGGACCCAGCCCTGACAGCTCAGTGGGTGAATTCCCAGCCTCTCCCCCATTAGGTAACGGAACCGGGATGAATTCAGATTGTAATCACTTCCAATAACATGAGTTTTTGGAAAGCCACTTATTTTTCCAAGCCAAATAGGTCAAGATATTCATTAGACTGGAAACAATAACCAAGTTACAGTTCAGGCTGTATTTTACAACATTAGGAATGATGAATTTAAATACGTTCACTGTTCTAGCTTGCTAGCTGCCAGAATACAACACACCAGAGATGGATGGATTGACTTTTAATAAAAGGGGATTTATTTCGTTAGTTCTTCAGAGGAAATGCAGCAAGCTTTCAACTGAGGTTCTTTCTTATGTGGGAAGGCACAGGGTGATCCCTGCAGGCCTTCTGTCCAGGCCTCTGGGTTCCAACTACTTTCCCTGGGGTGATTTCTTTGTGTATCTCGAAAAGCCTGGGCTGAGCTGCATGTGCTGAGATGAGGTATGCTGAGCTGTTTGGGCTGTGCTATGTTGAGCTCTCTCGTTTAAGCACCAGCCAATTAAATCAAACATCATTTGTTGCAGCAGGCACGCCTCCTAGCTGACTGCAGATGTAATCAGCAACAGATGAGGTTCACATGCCTTTGGTTCATGTCCACAGCAATATAATTGGGCACTATCACCCGGCCAAGTTGACAACTGAATCTAACTACCACATATCCACCCCCTGTCAACTTGGCAACTACACGCATCACCTTAAACAATATTAAGGTGCAAAAAATTCTCTTCTAGCTGTGGACCTATGAATCTCAAAACACATTATCTGGTGCCAACATGCAAAGGAGGATGGTCACAGGATACAGCTTTTCATTTCCATAGGGAGAAACTGGAAGGAACACAAGAGTCACAAGGCCCAAACAACTGGACAAAAAGGGACACAAAAGGGACAAACTGGAGTTTGCAGAGTGAGAACCATGGAAGCTCGAGTCTAAAGCCAGGAGAACCTGGCTGCCACCACATGGAGGGGTTGAGTGTGTGCCCTGGAGAAGGCAGAGAGCCCGGTGTGACCCCAATGCTTACAGAGGGTGGAGCCGAGAAAAAGGTGATTGCCCCAATGTTCCCCAAGGTTGCATTTGGAGAGAGGCAGGCCTCTGTGTAGGCCCTTGGAAAGGGTGGGACTGCCGCTTTCAGAAGCCCTGAAGATAAATGACTCCCAGACTTTGAAATCTAATGGACTTTGCCCTGCAGGTTATCAAAACTGTATGGGTCCAGTGATCCCTGTGTTCCTTCCTCCCCATGATATATATCCTATGAATGTTCCTCCTTTGTATGTTGGCAACAAATGACTTGTCTTGGGTATTTACAGGCCCAAAGCCAGAGGATAATTTTGCCTTAGAACAGACCATGATTGTAACTAACTTTGAGATTTTGTACTGGTTTTAACCTTGCATTGTATTTGTAATGTTACTGAAATGGTTTAAGCTTCTCTGATATCGTTATGGAATGAATGTATTTTATACGTGGAAAAACATGTCCTTTTTAGGGTCCAGAGGGTGGAATATGCTGGTTTGAAAGGATGTATGTCCCCTAGAAAAGCCATGTTTTAATCTAAATCCCATTTCATAAAGGCAGAATAATCCCTATTCAATACTGTATGTTTGAAACTGTAATCAGATCATCTCCCTGGAGATGTGATTTAATCAAGAGTGGTTGTTAAACTGGATTAGGTGAGGACATGTCTCCACCCATTTGGGTGGGTCTTGATTGGTTTCTGGAGTCCTATAAAAGAGGAAATATCTTGGAGAAAAAAAGGACATTCAGAGACAGCAGAGAAGAATGACATAGTCACAAGAAGCAGGGAGCCCACAAGGCAACAACTTTTGGAGATGAAGAAGGAAAACACCTCCCGAGGAGCTTCATGAAATAGGAAGCCAGGAGAAAAAGCTAGCAGGTCATGCCTTGCTTGCCATGTGCCCCTCCAGTTGAGAGAGAAACTGTGACTGTGTTCGCCATGTGCCTTCTCACTTGAGAGAGAAACCCTGAACTTCATAGGCCTTCAAGTCTATGGACATTTCTATAGACTTGTTGTCTCAGCCTTAGAACTGTAAAGTAGCAACTTATTAAATTCCCCTTTTTAAAAGCCATTCCGTTTCTGGTATATTGCATTCTGGCAGCTAGCAAACTACAACATTCACGTTACACTGAAATTAATATGGCTTTCTCCCTCTTGCTGACGTGTTCCAGCTGTGATGATAACCAGCTTGGAGTCTGCAGTCACATTATAGTCTTTGCAGAGACAATTCTTGGTGTTCTTAGGAAAAGGCTGCTGTGTTGGAGATCCATCATCTCTCCCTTCAAATTGTGTTCTCTGACGTCAACAAGCACAAATTCATCTGCCAATTCCTTCATTAAGATACTGACGGGTAATTTCCAAAAGCTCTTTTTTGACCTCTGATTGTTAGTATCTGCAACAATTTCTTCTTGTTTCATTGATGTAAGACGATGTCCTATAATGATAGTATTCTTTACAATTCATAGGAAGTTTTCTTTAAACTCTGTGTTAGCCTCTCTGTTTCTTCTGGATTCTTTTAAAAATGTATTTTGTTTTTCTTTCATATTGGATGCTTTCCTCAAATATCTGGTCATCTGTCATTCTTAGTTTATGTTTATATGTGAAGAAAGGATGCTCAAATGTGGGAAGAGAAACTCAGACAAGAAACTTATATCCTTTTTTTTCTACTGCTGTACCCCTAGCTCCCAAAATAATGCTGGCAAAGAGATGGATAGTCAACAAAAATACACTGAACTCTTCCAAAGGAAAACTAGGTTACATATCGTGAAGCAGGATTAGAAAGCTCCAGAACCAGAAGGAAGTCCTTATGAGCCAACTGAGCCATGCTGCCTGTCTGTAATATTATTTCCATAAGCTGGGCATGTATTGTCTAGTTCTCTACCTTCCCTAAGGACTTGCAATTTTCTTGTAATTGTCCACTTTACCCATTTACAGTAAGTGACAGACCCTAGGGCTTTAGAAGTTTTGATTCTCTTTCTCCAAGATATAATACACATATCATCCTATTTCTTGCCTTTAGTGGATGCATCTGTGAATAAGCAGGAGATGCATTTCCTTTTCATTTTCCCAAGTTTCTATTTATTTTTTGCTTTTTAAAACTATACATTAATTACTTTAAAGTAAACACCATACATTTGGAAAGGAAAAAAAAGATACTGACAGCACAGGCCATACCAACAGCACGGACCCCAACAACTGTTATCTCTTTCTGAAGGGTCTGTTCTTCCTTAAGAAGATTCTGAATCAGCTGATCCTTGGGAGTTGCCACTTTAGACTTGGAATGGAAGGAACAGGGAATGCATGCTGAGCTGGCAGCTGTACTCAGAGACATAAAATTTACTTAAAAAAATTTTAAATATAGAGAAGTGCTCAGGTCTTAAGAACACAGACTGATGAGCTGATAAATGATTACATACATGGAATCCACCCCACATCAAAATAAAGAACATTTCTATCACTCCAGAAAGATCCCTCGTGATGCTTCCCAGTCAATCCTCAACACTAACGCAAGGCAAGCCCTGTCCTGGTTTCTTTCACTATAGATTAGTGTTGCTTATTCTAAAATTCCACAAAAATAGAATCATACAGTATGTACCATTCTAGGCTGGTTTCTTTTGCCCAATGTAATGACTGTGAGGTTCATGCAGGTTGTTTTGTGCATCGGTAGTTCATCTCTTTTTATTCCTTTTTATTGCTGAGTAGATGCAATCTACAGAGATGCAACCTTTAAAGCGCCCGGTAGCTTCCGCTGGGTCAGCGCCGTGAGGGTCCGGCTCCTGCGTCGTAGCCACGCGGTCAGTTGTGCGCCCGAGTGGCCTAACTCCCTTCCTAGACCGCGCCGCCGCCATATGCGCAGACTAGGCCGCACCTGTGCCGCA
The DNA here is from genome assembly GCF_023851605.1 of Tamandua tetradactyla. Classification (NCBI taxonomy): domain Eukaryota; kingdom Metazoa; phylum Chordata; class Mammalia; order Pilosa; family Myrmecophagidae; genus Tamandua; species Tamandua tetradactyla. The sequence continues at coordinate 8,229,817 of NC_135335.1, forward strand.
GGTGGCCTCTTGAGACACCTACCCTACTTCTCCTGTGGCCAGGTGGTGCAGGGCTGCGGTCATGGATCCAAGCAGCTGGGCATCCCTACTGCTAACTTTCCTGAACAAGTAATTGATAGTCTTCCAACTGATCTATCCACTGGCATTTATTATAGTTGGGCCAGGGTTGGAAGTGGAAATGTCCATAAGATGGTGGTGAGCATAGGATGGAAGTCATACCGCAAGAATACGAAAAAGTCCACGGAAACTCACATCATACATACCTTCAAAGAGAATTCTATGGGGAAATGCTCAGTGAAGCCATCGTTGGCTACCTCAGACCAGAAAAACACTTTGATTCTTTAGAATCATTTATTTCAACAATTCAAGGTGATATTGAAGAAGCTAAGAAACGACTAGAATTACCAGAACACTTGAAAGTAAAAGAAGACAATTTCTTCCAGGTTCTTAATAGCAAATTAATGAGTGGCCACAGCTGAGAAAATCTCTTATTTATTCATTCACTGCTTTCTTGTATTTCACTGCTCATAACTACCCAGTCTCATGTTGGTGATATTTTCAAAATCATTTTCCTATAGCTGTGAATTAAACAGTACAATGTAATTACTATATTTGTGCTTCAGCTGTTAAATTAAACCCATCATGCCCAAGTAATAAAAAGATTTCATTTAAAAATCAAAAGTGTTTTTATGTAATATGGTAATTAAAAACTCAAAGCATTCTAAAATGTATGACTTAGAAAGGTCTTAAGTTTCCTATGATGGAAATAAAACATATATATAATGGGTAAAAAGTTTGAGATGAAGCATGATTCTTAAAATACCAGTATGTACGTAGGTACCTGTATAGCATGTGCTGCTAAGCAGAGAGGCTTGTAGAAGTAAATGCATTAAACAAAGGTTTGGTAGTCTATTATAAGCCTAAGAGGAAAAAATCCAGACATTGTATTTTTCATAATTGTGCATTGATTTTTTTACGTTAATATAGTTTATTATAGAGATGAAGACTTGTGAAATTTCATTTCAGTCATTTCCTTCATGAGATGAAGTCATTGTACTCTGCTCCATTTTTACATAAACCTGCCTCAAGTCTAAATGGTCTTGACTTTCTTCCACTTTTTTTTGTTTTGTAATATATTTTAAGTCAAAGAAAAATCTGTAGTTTCCAAATCTGTAGTTCTTGTTTTTGTGTTGGACAACATTTTTCTCCTTAAGAGGAGATACTCTTGTTCTTCAGCTTTGTTTTTGATGGGTTTTTTTTCTTTAAACAGTTGTCAGTGTCAACTTTTCCATTTAGGTTAGCTGACAACTGCACACTCGGGAGACTGAATCTACCTTTACCATTACATCCTTTCACGATATGAACAGTGATGGCCATGCATATCTGCATTGTACTTTTAGAAGAAAAAAAAACTTCTGTAGGTTTAAGATTTAGCTGAACATATAGCAGTTCATTTATATATACCAGTGTCTTAAAGAACACAAAATTCTTGGGACTCCTCTCCCCTGAAAGTATTTAAGAGCCAGTTCAACTATGGAAGAGCTTGAAAGTTCATTTATTTTTCATGTAATCACGTGCCTGAAAAAATCTAAACTTTGTAGTTGTATATGTTCAATGCCAGACTGAAGAGTGTCTGTAGCTTGAGAGAAAAGCATAAAAAAATTCTAGTTAAGTCTTTATCGCATACATTTTCCTTCCTGCTACCTATGTGATTTTTGACTGTTTGAATCTTTGTTTATAAAGGGAGAAATTTGAAATTGATATTTGGGAAATTAAGTTTACAGATTGCTTTGGGTCTCTGAAATACTACATTGTATCATTTTTCACTTTAGCACTGGATTTGCTGGAAAGGAGGAACAGTATATAGAAGGTAAATTTAAAGATGAAAACAACTCATTATAAATCAGTTTCCCTAATCTGCATAAGTGAATTAGAATAAAGTATATAGAAAAACATCTAAAGTCACATTGGATTATTGGGAAATACGGATAAATTCAGTTGGTTATATTTTACAATATGGTGTATGACTGTGGCAAACAGCAGTATGTGGCATTTTTCATTTATCTATCAAAAAATTTAGAAAATGTAATTTAATGTTAGAAACAAAATACTCGAACAACAAAAAATAATTTATTCTATAAATACAGTGCATTTTGTTTATCCGTTCTCCCGTCGCTAGATATCTATGACTGAGTTGTTTCCAGTTTTTGGTTACTAAGACTAAAGCTGCTCTGAACACGCTCGTACAAACCTTTGTGTGGACACATGTCTTAATTTTTCTTGGGTAAAGACCTTGGAGTGGAATCTCTGGATCGTGGGGTGGGTACGTGTTTTATTTTGTGAGAGACTGCTAGACCAATTTCCAAAGTGGGGGTACCATTTTACACCCCAACCAGCAGTGTTTGAGAGCTCCAGTGGCTCCACATCTTCACCCACATTTGGTGGGCAGTTCTTGATTCATGGACATGTAGTAGAATATTACTGTGGTTGCAATTTGCATTTCCTTAATGACTAATAACGTTGAGCGCATTTTCATCAGTTTATTGGTCATTTGTAGATCTCCATTTGTGAAGTGCCTAGTTAGCCTCTATGCCCATTTAAAAAAATTACATTTTTTTGTCTTATTAATGAGTTATAATAGTTTTATATAAGTTATTTGCCAGATACATGTATGGTGGATAATTTCTTGCCTATTCTTTTTCTTAATCGTATCTTTTTTTCCCTAACTTTTTCAAATTTATCAGATATAAAAATGATACAAACTCCATACAGAGAACTCCAACATACCCCTTTCAATACTGAGATCCACTAATTTTAAAAATTTTGTCACATGTGCCTTATCATTCTATCTATCTATGTATCTATTTATCAATCCATTTTCTGGACCCTTGATTGTAGGTTGTATAAATTATGCTTCTTGAACACTTAATACTGCCAGGCACATTACCTGAGAACAAGGACATTCACTTACACAACCACCTGACGTGCAGTTATCAAGTTCAAGAAATTTAACACTATATAAAGCTTACTGTCTATATTCCAATTTTTTCATATGTCCCAATAATGTTCCTTTGAGCTTTTTCTCCTCCCTTGTTAGATCCCATCCAGGATCATGTATTGCATTTTATTGTCATTATTATCTTTAGTTGCTTAAAAAAAAAAGCTGTAGTAATTGTGTGCACACACACAGACACGCACATACAGATTATCTATATAACATAAATTTGCCCATCTCAACCACTCCCAAGCATACCATACAATGGGATTTGACACATTCACAATACTGCAGTATCCTCACACTTTCCATTACTAAAACTTTCCCATTTCCCCAAACAGAAACTCTACACCCATTATGCATTAATTCCCCATTTCCCCTTGCCCTGACCCCCACTCCTGGTAGCCTGTCTCCTAATTTCTGTCTCTATGAGCTTCACATATTCTCCAATATTTTCTTTGTAGTTACGGTGGCACTTAATTTAACATGCCAAACCGATAACAATCTCATTTATTTTGATACCAGATTAACCTCAATAGCATACCAAACTATGCTCCTGTACTCCTCTATCCCCCTACCTTTAAGTAGTTCTTATCACAAATTACTTATTTATAACTCATGAGTACAATACCACTGATTTATCATTACATTTTGTGAATTTCCCTTTTAGATCCTTTAGGAAGAATGTAGTTACAAACCAAAAATACAATAGTACCAGCATTTATTTTACCAGTGTCATTATGCTCAGCAGAGATCTTTATTTGAGCTATTGTCTACTGCCCTTTCCTTTCAACCTGTAGAGCTCTCTTTAGCATCTCTAGTAGGTGGGTCTAGTGCTGACAAAACTCCCTCAGCTATTGTTTATCTAGGAATGTCCTCATCTCTCGCTCTCTCTCTTTTTCTTTTTACTTTGTGTATGGCTTCTTTCTTTTTTCTGAGCCACTGTATTTTTTTTTAATTTTAATTTTTTAATTGACAAACCAAAACAACATACAAACATGAATTTTATTTTTTAATTATTATTATTACTTTTAACACTTGTTCCCTCTATTATTTATTTATTTTTAATCCATATTTTTTACTCATCTGTCCATACCATAGATAACAGGAGCATCAGACACAAGGTTTTCACAATCACAGTCATATTGCAAAACCTGTATCATTATACATTTGTCTTCAAGAAACATGGCTACTGGAACACAGCTCTACAATTTTAGGTACTTCCCTCTAGCCTCTCTAATACACCTTAAACTAAAAAGAGAATATCTATATAATGTGAAAAATAACCTCCAGGATAACCTCTTGATTCTGTTTGAAATCTCTTAGCCACTGACACTTTATTTTGTCTCATTTCTCTCTTCCCCCTTTCGATCAAGAAGGTTTTCTCAATACCTTGATGCTGAATCCCAGCTCATTCTAGAATTTCTGTCTCACGTTGCCAGGGAGGTTACACCCTTCGGAGTCATGTCCCACATAGAGAGGGGGAAGGCAATGTGTTTGCTTGCTGTGTAGGTTGAGAGAGAGAGATAGGCCACATCTGAGCAACAAAAGAGGTTCTCTGGGGGACTCTTAGGCCTAATTTTAAGTAGGCTTAGCCTATCCTTTGTGGGGATGTTTCATATGAACAAACCCCAAGATTAAGGTGAGCCGACATATTTTTAATATGCTGTGTGAATAAATGTCTCTCTCTCTTTTTTTTGACTTTTTATAAAGGAGATTTACTAAGTTACAAATTTATAGTTCTAAGTTTATAAAAATGTCCAAACAAAGGCATTCAGAGAAAGATACTTTGACTCAAGAAAGGCCAGAGGCATCTGCATCTTCTCTGTCAGTTGGGAAGTCATGTGACTGACGTCTGCTGGTCTTTTAGCTTCTGGTTTCAAACAGCTTCCCCAGGGGTATTTTCTTTCTGCATCTCCAAACATCTCTGTCTGTGCTGGCTCTGAGATTTTTCCAAGGTTCACACAATCTCTCACTTTTGAAAGACAGTTTTGCAGTTATAGAATTCTTGGTTGGAAAATTTTTGTTTTCAGCACTTTAAATATGTCACCCCACTGCCTTCTTGTTTCCATGGTTTCCAATGAGAAATCAGCATTTAAACTTATTAAGGTTCTCTTGTACGTGACATGTTGCTTCAGTCTTGTGGCTTTCAGAATCCTCTCTTTATTTGTGGCATTTGTCTATTTCATTCTATTATGCCATGGTGTGTGTATATTTGGGTTGATCCTGTTTGGACTTTGGATATGTATATTGGATCTTGGATATGTATTTTCATGTCTTTCATTAAATTTGGGACATTTTCAGCTATTTTATTATATCTTTGACCATTTTCTCTCTTTCTTTTTTTCTTATCCTTCTGGGAATCCTACAATGCATTTACTGATATGCTAGATGGTGCCCTACAGGTCTCTCAGGCTCTGTTTACTTTTCTTCATTTCTTCTTCTTTCTGCAACTCAGACTGAACAATTTAAAATTTTTTTTATCTTTAAGTTCACTGATTCTTTCTCTGGCCACCTCCAATCTGTTGTTGAACCCTTCTAGGTAATATACGATTTCTATTACTGTGGTCTTCAGCTCTGTTTGGCTTCTTTTCATAATTTCCATCTCTCTACTGATATATCTTTGCATTCATCTGTCGTTTTCCTAATTTACTATAGTTAAGATTATGATATTCGCAGATATATAAAGCTGAGGGAGTTTGTCACACTAGACCCACCCTTCAAGAGGGGCTAAAAAGAGTTCTGCAGATTGAAAGGAAAAGATAATAGACAATAGATCGAAGCCACATGAAGAAATAAAAATCCTCAGTGAGGGTAATAACATGGATAAAATAAGTGCTGCTAGTGTCATTTTTTTTTTTTTTAACATGGGCAGGCACCGGGAATCGAACCCAGGTCCTTGGGCATGGCAGGCAAGCACTCTTACCTGCTGAGCCACCGTGGCCTGCCCAAGTGTCATATTTTTTATTTGTAACTCCATTCTTCACTTCCTAAAGGATCTAAAAGAAAAATTCATAAAATGTAATGATAAATCAGTGGTGCTGGACTCATAAATGTGAAAGAATTTCAAATTTATCTTTAAGAATTACCTAAAGATAGGGGGACAGAGTAGTACAGGAATGTAGTAGTTTTGCAATACTGTTAATTTGGTATCAAAGCAAATGAGACTGCTATTGATTTAGCAATAACAAGGGTTTAATTTAACTACAAGCTTAATTTAAGCCCCATGGCTTAATTTAATTACAAAGAAAACTTCAGTGAATATGTGAAGCTCAGACAGACAGAAATTAGAGAACAGGTTGCCAGGGGCAGGGGGAAATGGGGAGTTAATGCATAATAGGCATAGGGTTTCTGTTTGAGAAGATGGAAAAGTTTTAATAATGGAATAATTGTACTATTAACTAAAGTCTGTAGCTTACATTAGGATTTACTGTGTTGTACAGTCCTATGGTTTATTTAAAATTTTTTATTGTAGTAATATATATACAACCTAAAATTTTCCCCTTTAACCATGTCCAAATATATAATTTAGTGCTGTTAATTACATTCATAATATCATATTGTTCATACCACCACCACCCACTACCAAAACTTCTCCATCATCCCAAACTGAAATTCTCTATCATTTAAACATTAACTTCTCATTCCCTACCCTCGGTAACCTGTATTTTAGTTTATGACTCTATGAATTTGCCTCTTCTAAGTATTTCAGAGCAGTGAGATCAAACAATATTGGTCCTTTGGTGTCTGCTTATTTCATTCAATATGTTTTTAAAATTAATTTATGGCTGAATAATATTCTGTTTTACGTATACAGTATTTTGTTTATCCATTCATTGCTTGGTGGACACTTGGGTTGCTCCATCTTTTGGCAATTGTGAATAATGCCACTATGAACACCAGTGTGTGAATATCTGTTCAGCGCTCTGCTTTCAATTCTTTGGAGTATATACCCAGTATTTCTATACTTAACTTTCTGAGGAACCACCAAAACTATCCTCCATAGTGGCTATACCTTTTACATTCCTACCAGCAATGAATGAGTGTTCCTATCTCTCCAACACTTGTCACTTCCACCCCCACCCCCACCACATGGGCAGGCACTGGGAATTGAACCCGGGTTTCTGGCATGGCAGGTGAGAATTCTATCACTGAACCATCATCACACCACCCTATTTTCATTTTTTTTATAGTGGCCATTCTAATGGGTGTGAATTAGTATCCCATTGTGGTTTTGATTTGTATCTGCCTAATGGCTAACTGATGTTGAGCATCTTTTCATGTGCTTTTATAGCCATCTATATATCTTTAGAGAAATACTTATTCAACTATTTAAAAAAGTTTTTGTCTAAATTTTTACTTCATAATCATAAACTTAACTCTCCAATCCAACTAGACTTAGAAGGGGAGGATAATGTAGAATTCAATGAACTCCAGTGAGAGCACAATGATAAGATACTGAAGCAGACCAGGGAAAGTAGGATGCTTTCCTGAGCTACAAAAGGTACGGTCTGGTGGTGAAGACAAAACACAAATCAAATTTATTAGATCAGTCCACAGTCAGCAGTGGTGATCTTCTTGCTGGTCTTGCCATTCCTGGACCCAAAGTGCTCCATGGCTTCCACAATTTTCATTCCCTCTTTCACCTTGACGAAGACCACATGCCTGCCATCCAACCACTCAGTCTTAGCAGTGCAGATGAAAAACTGGGAACCATTTGTGTTGGGTCTGGCATCGGCCATGGACAAGATGCCAGGACCTGTATGCTTCAGGATGATGTTTTCATCATCAAACCTCTCCCCCTAGATGGACTTGCCACCAGTGCCATTATGGTATGTGAAGTTACCACCCTGGCACATAAACCCAGGAATAATTCTATGAAAGCAGGAACCCTTATAACCAAATCCTTTGTCCCCAATGCTCAGAGCATGAAAATTTTTTGCTGTCTTTGGAACTCTGTCTGCAAACAGCTCAAAGGAGACACGGCCCAAGGGCTCACTGTCGACAGCAATGTTGAAGAGCACAGTGGGGGTTGATCATGGCTTGAGCAGGGAACTTTGGCGATGGGTGGCAGCATCTGTCTATTTTGCCCATTTTTAAATTGGGTTGTGTGGTAGTTAGGTTCAGGTGCAATTTGGCCAGGTTATGATGCCCTGTTGTTCTAATGCTGTGGACTTACATCATCAGCACGTGAAATTCATCTATGGCTGATCACATCTGCAGTCGGCTGAGGAGAGTGCCTTCGCAATGAGTGACATTTAATTTAATCAGCTGGAGGCTTAAAAGAAAGAGGTCAGAAGGGAGCGCAACACAGCACAGCCCAAGCAGCTCAGCCCAGAAGTTTGGAGATGTAGAAAGGAATTGCCCTGGGGAAAGCTGTTGGAACCCAGAAACTAGGAGAGAAGGCCAGCAGATGTCGCCATGTGCATTTCCATTTAACAGAGAACCTCAGTAAAAGCTAGCTGCCTTTCCTCTAAAGAACCATAAATTTCTAACTACATAAATCCCCTTATTAAAAGCTGATCCATCTCTGGTGTGTTGCATTCTGGCAGCTTTAGCAAAACTAACATGCTGTCTTTTTGTTGTTGAGTTACAGAAATTCTTTATATATTCTGTATATTAAATCTTTATTGGATATGTGGTTTCCAAACATTTTCTCCCATTCTGTACACTGTCTTTTTGCTTTTATTAATAAAGTCACTGATGCACAAAAGTTTTTAATTTCATAAAGGTTTCAAATTTTGATGAGGTTCCACTTATTTATTTTTTACTTTTGTTGCTTGTGCTTTGGGTATAAATCTAAGAAACCAATGCCTAAAGTGAGGTCCTAAGATGCTTTCCTATGTTTTCTTCTAGGAGTTTTATAGTTTTGGCTCTTATATTTAGGTCTTTGATCCATTTGGAGTTGATTTCTGTACATGCTGTGAGATAGGGGTATACCTACATTTTTTCGCATATGGAAATCCAGTTTTCCCAGCACTATTTACTGAAGAGACTATTCTTTCCCAATTGAGTGGACTTGGCACCCTTTTCAAATATCAGTTGGCGATAGATGTGAGGTTTTATTTCTCAACTCTCAGCTTGATTCCATTGGTCGATATGTCTGTCCTTGTGCCAGTACCATGCTGTTTTGATTTCTGTGGTTTTGTGGTAAGTTTTAAAATCAGGAAGTGTGAGTCTTCCAACTTTGTTCTTTTTCAAGATGGCTTTGGCTATTTGGGGCCTCTTACCCTCCCATGTACATTTGATGGTTGGGTTTTCCATTATAACAAAGAAGGTTGTTAGAATTTTGATTGGGATTGTTTCAATCTATAAATAGCTCTGGGTAAGATTTAGACTTCCAATTCATGAACATGGAATGCCCTTCCATTTATTTAGGTGTTCTTTGATTTCTTTTAGCAATGTTTTGTAGTTTTCTGTGTACAATTCCTTTATATTCTTGGTTAGATTTATTCCTAGAAATTTGATTCCATTAGTTATTGTAAGTAGAATTTTTTTTTCTTGATTTCCCCATCAGATTGTTCAATAATTTACAGAAACAGCACTGATTTTTGGTTTGTTGATTCTGTACCCCTTTACTTTGCTGAATTTATTTGCTCTAGTAGCTTTGTTATAGATTTTTCAGGATTTTCTGTCTATAGTATCATGATATCTACAAATGCTTTCTTTCCAATTGGAATGCCTTTTATTTCTTTTTTCTTGCTCAATTACTCTGGCTGGAACTTCCATTACAATAAAAGTGTCACAGTGGTGACAACTGGGCATCACTGTCTTGTTCCTGCTCTTAAGAGATGGAAAATTTCAGTTTCTCACCACTGAGTATGACGCTAGCTGTGGGGTTTTCATATATGCTTTTTATCACGTTGAGGAAGTTTTCCTTTTATCCCTAGTTTCCTAAGTGGGTTTCCCTAGTTTCCAACAAGGGGTGCTGGATTTTGTCAAATGCCTTTTTTCTGTGACAACTGAGATGATCATGTTTTTTTCCCTTTGTTTTGTTAATGTGGTGTATTACATTAAATGATTTGCTTATGATGAACCACCCTTGCACACCTGGGATCAAGCCTACTTGAACATGATCCTCCCACCTTTCCACTACTCCTACTGACCTTACTGAACTCTCTTTCCTCCTTTCCCAGCTTAAATGCCAAAGTCAATCATTATAAATATTATATATTATAAACATTAAATATTATAAATACATATAAATATGCCTTTGCACACACTCCCTTACATATCTTCTCATTTTTCCTCAAGCGCCAATACCTCTTTACCCCTCCCCTCACTCTAAACTGATAACCTTGATTCCTACTTCACTGAGTAAACTGAAGCAACAGGAAAAGAGTTCCCACAACTTCCACTGCATTCTGTACTCATATTTCCCTCTTCTCTTCTGTTAGAGAGATGAGCTCTCCTGTTCCTATCTGAAGCAAGCTGTTATACTTGGATACTGGATCTTATCCCTTCTCACCTACTCAGGGACATCATGCTAACCATTTTCCTCTCCTACATAATTAACCTTCCTCTCTCTATTGATCATTCCCATCAGCAAAAATACTGTTATTTTTCTCATCTTAGAAACATCATCTCCTCTTATTCCCACATGCCCTTCTGGCTCACACCCCATTTTGTACCTTTCCTCTGCAGCAAACTCCTCAAAAGAATTGTCTATTCCTGATGTGTTGAAATCTTTTCCTCTCATTTTCTCTTAAATGCATTCCAACTGGCCTTCCTACCTCCACCATTCTACCCACACGGGTATGGACAAGGTCTCAAATAACCTCTACTTTAGTAATTCTGATCATCAGTTCTCATCTTCCTGATCTCTCTGCAGCTTTTGAAAGGGATGATCATGCTCTGCTCCTGGCAGTATTTCTTTTACTTGGCTTCAAGAACACCACACTCTCAGGAATTTCCTCTTGTACTGCTAGATGCTCCCTAGAGGATAGTGCAGTCACAGGATCACATCCAGTTCTGACACTTTTGAAGCACAGCGCACTATCGTTCTCTTCTTTCCCACCCTCTTCCCAAAGATGCAGCCCTTCATAGGTCCCTATTAAGCATATTTCTCATTTCATCACATAGAATATTAAAAAGACAAGTGCTCAAGAGTTGAGGTATAACAAAATGAAATTTTTACTGCTTTCTCTAGAATATTCTTAAGTGAAACTGACTCTTTCTCCCCTTACTTCGAATGTGGGGTGGTAAATAATACTATGACCACAGGTACGTTCTGGTGCCACTGCCTGTATGTGCACTAAGGCACCCACAGTTTTACCTACTATTACTCTTGTACCTTTGGTGCAAGGGTCAACACATGATGGAGAAGACAAATAATACCACACAGTATTATTATGAAAGTAGTTTTGACTTCCCAAAAAGGATCTTAGGGACTCCACGGTCCATGGACCTGATTTTGAGAATTGCTTGAGAGTTTTGTCTGTTTTGCTCATTGCTGTATCCCTTGTATCTAGAACAATACTTGGCACATAAGAGGTGCCCAATAAATATTTACTGAATGAATGAATAATTAAATGAATAAATGACGTGACAAAATCCATAATTATTTTCAGCTGCTTAGAAATAAAGCAATACAAAATTTCAGATTACCTGTAGTTTGGGATATAATTTTTAAATTTATAGAATGCTAAATATTTAATTAGGAAATAAATGAAATGATTTCCTTTGGCATAAGTATTTAAGTGTGGGGATGGTGAAAGCAGCAGGGAACTTTCCAAACCACATTAATAGTGTTTTTACATTGGAAAGTAACAGCTTTTAGCAAAGTAAACAATTCTTGAAAAATGGAATACTGCCTATAACCTAGATGGGATACAAGGTCAGGAAAAAGGAAAAGATACTGAAAGTTTCCACCATCACATCATTGTCCCACACTTGTTTTTTCAATTTATAGTCTCTGAGGATGTTTCAGAGATTTGGGAGGAATTATGCACAAAGATGAACAGGGAATTAGAATAAAAGGTGGGGCACAAAGGGATTCATATGAAGTTATTAAAATGCTTTACATGTGAGAATTAAATTAAGAAGACAATGTGTTTATCCCAGAAAGATACTCCAAGACTGCAATATATGATTTCCATACTGTAAGTGATATAGCTGTGGGTTTTAATAAACTGTTTCACAATGGGTGATCTAGCTAATAAATTATTTTGGTTACAGGGAGTTACCATATGGTTCACTATTTTTCAATGAGTTAAGAATTCACCATTCTTTTTTTTTTTTTTGTATGGACAGGCATCGGGAATTGAACCCGAGTCTCCAGCATGGTAGGCGAGAACGCTACTTGCTGAGCCATCATGGTCCGCAAGAATTCACGATCGTTAAGCTGAAGAATTCAATCATGATTTATGACTCCAGAGGCACTTCAGAACCTCACTAAGCTCAAGAAAGGATTTATCAGTTAAAAATGGTCTAATAATAGAGCTTAATGGATATATCAATTACCCATTCTTAAATTTTTCATCCCAGTTCTGACACTTGGTAATTATCTGACAACAGGTAAATCTCCTCAACCTTTCTGGAGTTTAGTGACTTTCTTCTTTGCTGAAATTCAGGAATTCTTAAATGTTTTTGCAATATTTTGGGTCCCTCCAAGACACTAAGTTAATTTTAAGGAGTTAAGTATGGTGATTACACAGAAGATCAAATATCTTGGAAATTTTAAATTGCCAAGTCTGAAGTAATAATCTGTAAATTTCTTGCACCCTATATAGAATATACCTACAAAGTGCACCCCTGACCCATGAATCCTGAGAATAAGGCTGAAACCAACACTGGTTCCCCTAGTAACCTCTGTATAGTTTACAAAGCACTTTAACATCTATATCATTTGATCTTCATACTAATCCTGTTAGACAGAGCAGGAAGAACAATTTCTGTTCTTCATACAAAGAAACTAAGGTTTAAGGAGAGTGAGGGACTTAATGGACTCAGCAGGTCTCAAGACCACGGTCATCTTCCCACTAGTGAAGTAAGAGCGAGGTGGTCCCCCACCAGTATTCTGAGGCCCTGAGAGCAGGCATTGGGGATTAAATCCTGTTCCCTGCAGACATGTGAGTCCTAACCCCTGGTCCTGTGGGTAATTGCCCAGTTGTAAATACGGCCTTTGAAGATGTTAATTAAGGTGGGGACTCATTTGTGAATAGATGTTATTCCGATGAGAACAACCTGAATCAGGATGGGCCTTAACACATATAACTAAAGTCCTTATAAGCAAAGGAAATTGGATGCAGAAGTGGAAGTCAAGTCATTGCAAATCAGATGAGAGAGATCGCCAGAACTACAGACTTTGTGGTAGAGGACCGCCAGAATGCTACAGACTTTGGCAGAAGGCAAGCCTCGCCAATACCTCAATGTCAGACTTGTAGCCTCTAAAACCTTGAGACAAATTTAAGGCAACCCGTTGTGTGGTATTTGTCACAGCAGCCCAGGCAAACTAACAATTAGGCAAATGAGATATCCAGCCTCCTTGGCTCAGAAAAGGTAACCCTGCTCGACTCACCTGCAGCTTCACAGCAATGACCACTGAGTTAAGATCTTTGTCCATTTCTTTTAGCATGACAAGCTTCTTCAAGGTCAAGCTGAACAGTCTAGAAAAGTTTAGAGAAAGAATATCCTGTCAAACATAAGGAACCTAAAAGTGATAGACAATCTGTTGGAGAACCCCTACTTTACCTAAAATAAGTTAGATTGCCATGCTCAACCCAAACTGTGTCCCCTCCTTCAGTACAGAAGTATCCTTTTTTAAAAAAATTATTTATTAAAAAAATAAGAACAAACAAAAACATTAACATATCATTCCGTCCTATATCCATAATCAGTAATTCTCAATATCATCACATAGTTGCATATTCATCATTTCTTTGAACATTTGCATCAATTCAGAAAAAGAAATAAAAAGACAACCGAAAAAGAAATAAAACGATAACAGAAAAAAAAAAGATTGTAATACCATACCCCTTACCCCTCGCTTTCATTGATCACTAGCATTTCAAACTAAATTTATTTTAACATTTGTTCCCCCTATTCCTTATTTTTATTCCATATGTTCTACTCGTCTGTTGACATGGTAGATAAAAGGAGCATCAGACACAAGGTTTTCACAGTCACACAGTCACATTGTGAAAACTATATCATTATTCACTCATCATCAAGAAACATGGCTACTGGAACACAGCTCTACATTTTCAGGCAGTTCCCTCCAGCCTCTCCATTACATCTTGAATAACAAGGTGATACCTACTTAATGCGTAAGAGTAACCTCCAGGATAACCTCTCCGGTCTGGAATCTCTCAGCCACTGACACTTTGTCTCATTTCACTCTTCCCCCTTTTGGTAGAGAAGGTTTTCTCAATCCCTTGATGCTGGGTCTCAGCTCATTCTAGGGTTTTTCTCAATAGAAGTATCCTTCTTATTAACTTTTGGACTTGATAAGTATAAAAAGGTTCATTGTTTCATGAACTTCTGTGTGTGTCCATTTATCTCAAACCAAAACCAACAGGGGAAGGGCAAAGATGTTTATTTTGCTCAGACAGTTCCTGAAATGTTTCACATTTGAAACATTATCAGATGTAAATCTGTAGCGGCACAGAGATAATCCACACAGACAAAAATAGATTCATTTGGTAGGAAATTATTTAAATGGACACAAATTCGATTTCAGCTGAGTTTTGCTCCTAGTGTGTACTAACATCTTTAGTGCCACAATCAGGAAATTCCTCTCAAATAAAAGTGACAGGATTGTCCCTAACTCTGGAGTTCCAGCAGCTCTAATTTGTCTTAATCTTGGATTTAGCAAGACAGGGACACCCTGGAGTTTCAGTAGTGGTTGATAGAGAAATGGTGGGTGCAGTCTTTCTGTTTCTGGTCTGAGTGGTTCAAGTCTTTAAAACATTTTTCTCCTGGAGAGGGTCTGGAAAATGGAGAGACGTATGAGGGCTCCATATGCTGACCAGGGTCATAACAACTCCTGAGAATCAGAACCAAATTATTTTATACTTATTTTCTCCTTAATGCAGTAACTCTCTAGCCTCTGCTCACCTCTTGTGTTTTATCTCTCCATACTCTTCCCTTATATTCTGAGCTCCAGCCGTGCTGAATTTCTTGAAGGTACTTGGAGGTGCCACACTCTTACCTCTGGGCCCTCATATGCTGTTGTTTCTTCTGCTTGCAACACTCCTATCCCCAACTACTTCTACCCTTGTCTCTATTAGCTAACTCCTCAGCCTTTAGGTCTTGGGTTACACACATTTGCCAGGAGGACTTCTCCAGACACCTCCCAAGGTCTGTGTCAGATGCTCCCGCCTAGTACAATTGCCTATACTGCCTGCTGGAGTGTAAGCTCTTTAAAGGCAGGCACTGTGCTTGCCACATCCACCAGTTTACCGAGTATCCCCCAAAGGACTCAACCCAGCAAATATTTAAATGAAATTTAGCAATTTCCTAAATAGTCTCTATTTAAAACAAGATGAACAAAAATAAGTGCAGAAGAAATTAATGTAATCCATTTTTAAAAAGGAGTACACATCTAGATCAATTCTAGTTTTGAATCAGATATGAAGTGATCAGGCTATTTCACATATATTATTTAGTCTAGATCTCAAAACAAGAATGTGTGTGTGAACTGACATTAGAGAATAAACTTGGAATATGTCATTGGTAACAGAGACCATCAGGAGTTAGAAACAGGGTAAGATAATGGGTAATTGGAGCTGAAGGGATACAGACTGTGCAACAGGACTAGATACAAAAACTCAAAAATGGACAGCACAATACTACCTAATTGTAATGTAATTATGTTAAAACACTGAATGACGCTGCATCTGAGCTATAGCTTTGTTTGTTTGTTTTTATATATATTTTTTGTATTTTTTATTTTTATTTTTTTCTCTATATTATCATTTTATTTCTTTTTCTGTTGTCTTGCTATTTCTTTTTCTAAATCGATGCAAATGTACTAAGAAATGATCATACATCTATGTGATGATATTAAGAATTACTGATTGCATATGTAGAATGGAATGATTTCTAAATGTTGTTAATTTTTTTAATTAATAAAAATAAAATAAAATAAAATAAAATAAAAGAAACACTTGGAAAAAAAAAAAAGAATGTGTGTGTGCTGGGGTGCATGTGTCCTTGTTCCACCCATATAACAAGAGGAAACATTTCAGAGTAGTGACCCACCTAAATTTACACAGCTAGTAAATGCAAAGTTGGACTCTAGCACCCATCTCCTTGTGGTAGAGATAATTGTGGTAGAATAATGGTTCATGCCTCAAAGATGTCCATGTCCTAATTTGCAGAACCTTAAGTGGCAAAAAGAACTTTACAATTATGATTAAGTTAAAAGATAAGAAAGAGATGGGGAGATTGATCTGGAAAATCTGGGTGGGCTTGATGTAATCACAAGGGTTTAGGCGAGGGAGACAGGAAGTCAGAACCAGAGAAGGAGATGAGATGATAAAAGCAGAGGTCAGATAAGTGACTGCTGACTTGGAAGACAGAGGAAGGGGACAGAAGACAAGGAATGCAGGTGTCTTCTAGAAACTGGAAAAGCCAAGGAAACAGATTCTCCCCTAGAGCTGCTAGAAAAAATACAATTCTGCCAAAACCTTAGTTTAGCTCAAGAAGTCCATTTCGAACTTCTGATCTCCAAAACTGTTCAGGCAGTAAATTTATGTTGTTTTTGGCCACTAAATTGGCAGTAATTTGTTACACCAGCAATAGGAAATACCAGACCCCATTCTGAGAGCTGAGTTCTTTCTATTACACGGCTATCTCCTCAACCAGGGACTTCTGCTCCCTCACCCACGCCCCTCTAAAACACTCTCCTCAAGCTTGTTAAAATGCAATCACCTGATTTCACTCTTGCTCCTCCAAAATCTCTCCCATCAAGGACTACCTACAGACCACTTATTTCTCCTTTCCCTTCTGAGCTCAGACATGCTGATCAAAAAGGAACTCTGGTTCTGCTGACACCAAAGGGAATTATTATATATCATACAGTTGACTATTAAGAAATGTAAGTACTATTACATGCAGTTAATGTACTTTAATTTTCACATATTGCTGTAAAGAAAACCAAACATAACTGGGATGAGCAAATGGAAAAGACTGGATATGCCCATTTTTTTCTCTCTCATCTGAGGCTGTTAATTATGCATGCTTCTGATGGGTTACATTTTTGTTTGTGTCCAAAGCCACTGCTTTCCATCTTCAGTATGATATGCACGTGGTGAATAAACTAATTGCAAGATGATAATCTCACAGGAGTAAATCTGGGACACAGTTTCTTCTCCCTGCTTGAGATCCTTCATCCTCTCAATCATTTGACATGTAATTTAGTGAGCATTACTCTATTACAGAAACTGTATTAGTTGTTGGAGGTACAGGACATGTAAAAGGATGCGGCCCTTGGCCTCACGGAGCTTAAACTATAAAGAAAAATGATTACTTATGTTACATTCCTTGTTCTCTGCTCTTTTCTGCCCTTTAATGCCCTGGACCATCTTTCCTCTTACATAACATAAAATATCGTAGGACAACGTGGTGGAATTATGTCAGGAAGAAACACACACAGACCAAGAAATATTTGTTGACTAAATAAACAAAGTTGTACGTCTCAGAACCTTGCTTCACCAAGAAAGCCAAGAATGATTTATGACCTTAGGTAAAAGCAATAGCAAGACTGGGTATTTTCAGCATTTGCTTGGAAATTAAACATACCACAGTGATTCAATACCTTCTGCAATCAGTTTAAAAGGTTTTTTGCTTGTTTGTTTTTAATGGCATGACTCAAGGGAATCTTGGAAGTAAAGAAATGTACTCTGGTTCTTTAAAAGTATAAGAAAATATCTATCACTCATTAAGCATCTATCATGGGCTTAATATAATGGAAAAACCCAGGGAAATAAGATACATGTAACCTTAAACCCATACTCATACACAATTGATTTGAACAGTCCCAAATGAACTTCTGAGGATGGTGAAGGCTGACTGAGTCTGGCAAGATGTGCTGGCTGAAGGTGCCTCAACTAATACGACACAGAGTTAGATGTCCATCCTGGGTTTTTTGTTACCCTACATTTCTCTTGTTGGATACCTCTCGTGCAGTAAAAATATAGCATCTAAAGTCCGAAGGGAAGAACTCTTCTCTGTTAACATACCTGCTTTAGTCAGTATCTACAGCATAGATAACGACATTAAAATTATAAAGATTGATAATTCCAAGAGTTGATGAAGGTATATAATAACCAGAACTCCCATGTGTGACTGATGAAAGTGCAAAATGCAACAACAATTTTAGAAAGCTGTTTGGCAATTTCTACTAAAGTTAAATGAATGTTTATTCTTCTGCCCAGTTCCCAAGAGAACTGAAAACACAGACCATAAAAAGACACGTCATATACAAGAATGTTCAAAGCAGCTCCACCCAGCCCCAAACTAACCTAAATGTCCATCAACAGAAGAATGGTGAAATAAAATGTGGTATAAATAATAGAAATTCTACATAGCAATAAAAGATCCAAACCTCTCATACATGTGGCAACATGGATGAATTTCAAAAAAAAAAAAAAAAAGCCAAACACAAAAGACTAAAAACATATGATTTCACCTGTGATAGTTAGATTCAGGTGTCAACTTAGCCAGGTAATGATACAGTTCTGTTGCTGTGGACTTAAATCATCAGCACATGAAATTTATCTATGGCTGATTACACCTGCAGTCAGACAAGGGAGTACTTTCTGCAATGAGTGATGTTTAATTTAATTAGCTGGAGGTTTAAAACAGAGAGGTGGGAAGAGAGCTCTGCAGCTCAGCATACTTCATCTCAACACTTGGAGCTCAGACCCAGATGTTTGGAGATGCAGAGAGGAATCACTCCGGGGAAAGCCGTTTGAACCCAGCAGCCTGTAGGGAAGCCCAGCAGACGTCCACTGTATGCCTTTCCATGTGGCAGAGAAAGCCAGACGAAAGTCAGCTGCCTTTTCTCTAAGAATTATGCATTTGTAACTAAATAAATCCCTTTATTAAAAGCCAATCCATCTCTGGTGTGTTGGCAGCTTTAGCCAACTAAAATACCATCCATATGAAGTTCAACAGGCAAGACCAATACATGGTAATAGGAGCCAGGAATATAGTTTGGGAAGGTGGAGGCAGTGATTGGGAAGGGCCATGAGGGATCCCTTAGAGGTTACTGTATACCCATGGTAGCCACATGGCTGTGCACACATGCAAACATCCTCGTAGCCTGAGAGCCAAGACCCATGTATCCCAGTGTATGTAAACTACACACCAACTTAAAAAGAAAGATAAGAACGAAGGCTCTAAGGTCAGACATTCTGGTTTGAACTGCAGCAGTTACTTATTGAGAGCCTAGGAGTCAGGCACTGTTCTAGTCACTTAAATTCATACCTCACACTATATGCAAAAAATGAATTCAAAGTGGATCACAGAACTAAGTGTAAAGCATATACATTATTTTAGGGGCAGCAAAAGATCTTCAAAGGAAACTTGTTTATTCATAATTTTTGCCTTCCATACTGACTGTGGAACTTAACCTCCAAAAGAGATGTGCTTTTTTAAACACAGAACTTTTTTTTAGAAACATTTTGCAGAATATTTCACAAAGTACTTTAAAAAAACTCTGATCTGGCTGTATAAAGTCAACATTCAAGATGAACTTTCATTAACAATTCTTAATAGTAGCATAATGAGATTGAAATATGAATCATATTTTATACAGTGATTTGCTTTAAATAATTTTTAAAAGACTATAAAGCTTCTAAAGACACCAGGAGAAAATATTTGGGATCTTGGGTCAGGCAAAGATCTCTTAGATATGGCACTTAAGAATAATCCCTAAAAAAAACTGATAACATTGGACGTCATCAAAATAAAGAACTACTTTTCAAAAGATGCTGTTAAAAGAATTAAAAAAACGAGCCATAGAATGGGAGAATATATATTTCAAATCATATCGGATAAAAGATTTGCATCCAGAATGTATAAAGAGTTCCAAAAATTTGATAATAGGAGAACAAGCAACTCAGTGAAAAAGTGGCCAAATATTTTGAACAGACTTCACCAGAGACAGTGTACAACGGCAAATAAACACATAAAAAGAGCTCTACATCATTAATCATTAGGAAAATGCCAATTAAAACCACTATTAAGATATCACTATATACCTACTACTTGAATGTCCAATATTTAAAAGACTGATTATACCAAGTGTTGGAGAAGATGCAGAGCAACTAAAACTGATTTATTGCTCATGGGAATGTAAAATGGCACAGCCACTTAGGAAAACAGTTTGGCAGTTGCTTAAAAAATTAAATACACCCCTACCATATGATTGAGCCAACTCCTACATATATACTCAGGCAAAAAGGCATTATGTATGCCCATAAAAAGAACTACACATGATTGTTCACAGCAGCTTTATCTGTAATAGCCCCAGACTAGAGACAACACAAACACCCATTAAACAGATGAATGCATAAACAAATTGTGGTGCATCCATACAATGGAATATTATTCACCCATAAAAATAATACATGGATGAACCTTGAAAATATCGAGCTAAGTGAAAAAACCCATTCACAAAAGGCCACAGTTATGATGAGTTCCAGCTGCTAACTTGAACAATGAAGTGCCCGGATAATCCTCCATGAAGTGTATCAGGAATGTGAACTAGAAAATGAGGAGCCAGGATCCCAGATGACACAATGGCACCAGCTGCACAGTCCTGGACCTTTTAACACTGGATATTTTATATTTTATGTGAGAGAGACATAAACTCCCACCTTATATAAAACTCTGTTACATGCAGAGTTGTATGCAGGTGAAAATATTCTTAAGTAATATAGCAGCAACAGATTCCCAAGGTGTTGGGACTTTAGTCACAAATGTTAATTTCTTTAAACTGAGGTAACACACACACATATATATATATACCTAAAAATTGACATTTAAACAATTTCAAGTGTACAATTCAGTGGCATTAATTACATTTACAATGTTGTGCTACCATCAGCACCACCCATTACCAAAATTTTTCTATTATCCATTAATTCCTCATTCCTCCCTCCCCCAGTCCTGGTGCCCTCTAACTAATTTGTCTCTATGAATTTGCTTGATCTAGATATCTCATATAAATGGAATCATACAATATTTTTCCTTTTGTGTCTGGCTAATTGGACTTAGCACAACTTTACAAGGTTCATCTATGTTGTAGCATGTAACAGCACTTCATTTCTTTTTATGACTAACGTTCCATTGTGTGTACCATATTTTTCTTATTCAATCATCTGTTGATAGGCATTTGGGTTGTCTGGCTATTGTGAATGCTACCATGAACACTGGGATAAAAGTATCTGAGTTCCTACTTTCATTTCTCTTGGGTATATACCTAAGCGTGCAATTTCCAGGGCCATATGATAATTCCACATTTAACCATTTGAGGAACCGCCAAATTGTTTTGCACAGCAGCTGTACCATTTTACATTCTCACCAGCAATATGGGGAGGTTCCAATTTCTCCCCATCCTTGCTTGTCAACACTTATTTTTGGCTTTTTTTTTTTTAAATCAATAATAGCCATTGTGGTGGGTGTGAAATAGTAGTTTCTCATTGTGGTTTTGATTTGCATTTCACTGATGACTAAAGATGTTCAGCATTTTTTCATGTGCTCATCAGCCATTTGTAAGTCTTATTTGGAGAAATGTCTATTCAAGTTCTTTTGCCATTTTGGTGTTTGTCTTTTTTGTGTTTCATGTGCTACATTTTTATTATGGCAACAAAAAATGTACATTTGTCCATAAAGCTGTACATTCTTCTCCATAAAAACACTATTATACAAATAGTAATCTTTGTTTTTTTCTGTTGGAATAGCTTATAAATGGTACTACCACTATTCAGTTTTACTTAATAGGAGAGACAGGTCTGCTCAACAGTCCAACTGTGAGATACAGGCCTAAGGTACAATGACTGAGGAATGGAAGGGGGAACTGTGGTGTATACATACAATGGACTACTGATCAGCTGCAGAAAGGAATGAAGTTGTGAGGCATGCAACTAGGTGAATGAACCGTGAGAACAGTATGTTAAATGAAATGTCAGAAACAAGACAAATATTATCATGCCTCACTCATATGGACTACAGTATATAAACTCGGTGAATTGAAGTTAAGAGCGTGGGTTATTAGGTTGGGGCCTATTGTAAAGATTCCTAGATTATAAGATCTTAAAGCAGTCACATCTATTCAGGAAGTATAAATGTTATTTCTACATTCTGAGATGCTGAGCTACTTGTGTATAACCTGGCCCTTTCCCTGAAACTTTGGTTGTATATGTGATACCTGAGACTCAGAGTTAGAGCTCTGAAGCTACGCAAGTCAGCATTACCCCATACAGCAACTGTTAAAAAGTTGACAAAGTGATCAGACTTCAACTAGAGATATGAATGAAGATGATCTGGATAGGACTAAGGCAGCAGAGTACTGTGTTAAAGAATGATATGGCCTATATTTTCAAACTTCAACCTCTGTGCTAGATCAAAGGAAAAGACGTTTATTTGGTGCAAAATGTATATTTTGGGTAGCACACTATCCAATTTAACTTGTATGGTCAGTTTACTTGAACACCATAAAAATTACATGGAATCTTGAATAGGGCATGAGATCTTACTGGTTTGTACAGGTTAGTGTGATGCCCTGATATATCCCAGAGTAATTTGAGCAGAGAATAAAAAACTATTTGCAAAGTCACCTTGGGGGACTGGGGAGAAAGTAGGAAATACTCAACTTCCCTATCTGAGCTTGCAGATAGACTTCAATAGGCTGAGCCCCCTCAATCTTGGGGCTCGCTCCTATGAAGCTTATTTTTGCAAATAAGAGGCTAAGCCTCCTGACAATTATGCCTAAGAGTCACCCCCGGAGAGCCTCTTTTGTTGCTCATATGTGGCCTCTCTAAGCCAACCTGGCAGGTGAACTCAGTTGTCCTCCTCACCCCACCCCCCATGTGGGACATGACTCCTAGGGGATGATTCCCAGGGATGAGCCAGGACCCAGCATCATGGGATTGAGAAAGCCTTCTTGACCAAAACTTGGAAAAGAGAAATGAAATAAAATAAAGTTTCAGTGGCTGAGAGATTTCAGAGTTGAGAGGTTATCCTGGAGGTTATTCTTGCACATTATATAGATAACCCTTTTTAGTTTATGGTGTATTGGAGTGGCTAGAGGGAGGTACCTGAAACGGTAGAACTGTATTCCAGTAACCTTGGGTCTTGAAGACGATTAGTTTTTACAATATGATTGTGTCCTGTGTGATTGTGAAAACCTTGTGGTTGATGCTCCTTTTATGCAGGGTATGGACAGATGAGTAAAAAAATAAGGACAAATGAATAAGTAAATAAATAATAGAGGGATAAGGGGTAAAAAAAAATTGGGTAGATTGAAATACTGTGGGTAAATGACAGGGAGGGGTAAGGGGCATGGATATGGGATATATGGTTTTTTCCTTTTTATTTCTTTTTTCTGGAGAGATGCAAATGTTGTATACTTTGGATGGATTGTAAAGTGTGCGAAGATATCTCAATAAAATAAAATAAAAGAGAAGAGAAGAGAAGAGAGAAAAGATCAAGCATGGGACCATAAAGCTGCTTCTAAAAAGGCAGGGGACAAGAGGCAAGAACACTGTCTGCAGTGACACACAGCTTTGTTTCAACTCACAGGCCAGAAAACGAGTGCTTGGGTCTATAGGTCCAAAGTTAACTTTAAAGCATTAAAAACTGGAAGCAGGGCCTGGGAAGGCAGCATGGAATCTGGAGAGCTGAACAGGAGGCAGAACTGGCAGGAATGGGTAAGAACAGTGTTTGCAAAAGGTACCTTTCTGAGTAAAAATTAGGTAAGAAATCCAGGCATGGGGCCTGGCACTGGGGAGGGGAGTCTGGAGGTAAGGGGAGAAAGATTACTCATTAGGGCCAGCAGGAAAACAGGAGGGTAGCCAAACTGATCAGCTGCTCTGGCTACATCTTTTTTCTTTGTTTTTTTTAAAAAATGCAATTTTGAGATATATTCACACCATACTAACCATCCAAAGTTTATCTCACAGTATCGTCACATAGTTGTGCATACATCCCCATGATCAATTTAGAACAATTTCATTACTCCAAAAAAAAAAAAAAAAAGTAGAAATAAAAAGAAAACCCAAATCCTCTCATACCCTTAGCCCTCCCCTACTGTTGATCCATAGCATCGGTGTGGAACATTTGTTACTGATGATGAAAGAGTATTAAAATATTACTGTTTACTACAGTCCATAGTTTGCAATAGGTACATTTTTTCCCATATACCCCTCTATTATTAACTCCTTGTCATAGTATCATACATTTGTTCTAGTTCATGAAACTTTTTTATATTTGTACAGTTAATCACAGACCATAAGATTCACTGTGTTATACGGTCTCATGTTTTAGTCTCCAACCTTCCTTCTGGTGACATAATTGACTCTAAACTTCCCCTTTCCACCACATTCACACACCATTCAGTACTGTTAATTATTTTCACAATAGCATGCTACCGTCACCTCTATCCATTTCCAAATGTTTAAGTTCAGCCTAGCTAAACATTCTGCACATATTAAGTGTTCCCCATTCTATCTCCTAGTAACCTATATTCTATATTTTATGTCTATGAGTTTACATATTATAATTAATTCATATCAGTGAGATTTTTTATACAATACCTGCCCCTTTGTGTCTGACTTACTTCAGTCAACATAATGTCCTCAAGGTTCATTCATGTTGCTGCGTGCTGTAGGACTATATTCCTTCTTAGTGCTGAATTATATGACACTGTATGCATATACCACATTTTGTTTATCCAGTTATGGACACGTGGGTTGTTCCATCTTTTGGCAATTGTGAATAATGCCATTCAACTATGAACACTGATGTGCAAATATCTGTTTGAGTTCCTGTTTTCAATTCTTTTGGGTATATACCTACCAGCGGGATTGTTGGGTCATATGGTAGTACTATATTTAGCTTCCTGAGGAACTGACAAACTGTATTCTATAGCAGCTGAACTATTTTACATTCCCACCAACAATGAATAAGTTATTCCTATTTCTTCACATTCCCTCTGACACTTCTAGTTTTCTGTTTTTTTAATAGTGCCTACTGTAATAGGTGTGAAATGGTATTTCATTCTGGTTTTGACCTGCATTTCCCTAATAACAAGTGATGTTGACCATTTTTTCATGTGTTTTTCAGTCATTTGTATTTCCTCTTTGGGACAGTGTCTATTCAAATCTTTTGCCCATTTTAAAAATTGGTTGTTTGTCTTTTAGTTGAGTTGCAGGATTTCTTTATATATTTTGCATATCAAATCTTTATCAGATATGTGGTTTCCAAATATTTTCTCCCATTGAGTTGGCTGCCTTTTTACCTTTTTTGACAAAGTCCTTTGAAGCACTGAAGTATTCGATTTTGAGGAGTTCCCATTTAGCTACAGCCTTTTGAAGCTTTGGGAACCTCATGGCCTTTGAAGAACCCCATGGCATCAAAAATACTGAGAAACTGCAGGAAGGGTATTTCTTCTGGGTGTAATTTTCCATTTTTCTCCAGCCCAGAACAGTAAACACTGCACAAGTCTACAGACAAACTGGAATCGCACTGAGAGGCAGCAATCTCTATCAAAGGTGCTCTAAGCATCAGGGGAAAAAAAAAACCAATGCCCAAAGTTTGCCTTTCAGTGTCAGCCTCACAGGAATACCAAGTAGCCCTGCAGAATTTAGGGCATTCTCCCACTTGGCCAAGGAGTACCTGCAAGGTAGGCCAGTCAGCCACAGTCTCGAGGACAGCAGGAAAGATGGTTCCCAAAGTCCACGAGGGCCCAAGAAGGTTCTGAGAGCCAGGTCTCCAGACCTTGCTGGGATCCAGGAGGCCATTCTGCACAGTGACTGAGAACTTTTCTCCAAAAAAAGAGGGTTATTCCATGAAACAGGCAGAAGAGCAGAGGACAAGGGAGGTTAGAGGTAAGGAGTGGGTTGCTTTTTGTTTTTCTTTTTTCTTTTTTAGTAGTAGCATTAGGATGTTTGTATGGTTCCAACAAGAAGGGTATTGCCCCCAAATCACCCCCAGTGGATACTCTTTGGGTTCCAACATTGCATTGCAAATTATCCCCAAATTATCTGCCACATATACACACAGAGTAACATAGAGCAAAACAAAGTTTTTGTGCAGAGTTCCCTTCCATCCCACCCCTAATGACCTCTATTCCCTGCCTTATTCCCCAGATTTTCAAAACAAAAAACTTTAGAGTCATGACTGGGAAGCAACATCTACAAGCTGGAGGGGAGAATTAGAATCAAGTCAGGATTTCAAGAAAAGTTGCTTAGAACAAAAGAAATAAGGAGAGGCCTTTTCACTCTCTGCCCAATATCTTCTCAGAAAAAAGAAAAGAGGCGATAAGCAACAGCGTTATTTAAATTCAGACTTGAATGCCCCTGCCTAAGAGCAGGGTCAGGGATGCAGGTGTCCAGGTTGGGAGAGGGAGAAGTTTGAACTGAGCCTCTTTTCTCGTACCAGGGCAGACCCTTACCTCGCTCACTCAGGTGCTAGCCTGGTTGTTCCCTCTCACATCCTCCAAGGAGCTGACCAAGCTTCTCTTACCTTGCTCTGGTTAGGCCCAACCCTAGCCACTCTTCCCATAGGTAGACATCGGCTCCCAGACTCAAGCACAAACAGTTCTCTCCAAAGGCACCTGGGGAGGCAACTTTCAAGCAGCTCCCTTTAATAATTCTTTTCTTATAAAAAATATTTTCCCCTCCTCTTTTTTTTTTTAATTAACGGAAAAAAAGAAATTAACCCAACATTAGAAATCATACCATTCTACATATGCAATCAGTAATTCTTAACATCATCACATAGATGCATGATCATCGTTTCTTAGTACATTTCCATCAGTTTAGAAGAACTAGCAACACAACCGAAAAAGATATAGAATGTTAATATAGAGAAAAAAATAAAAGTAATAATAGTAAAAACAAAACAAAACAAAACAAAACAAAAACCTATAGCTCGGATGCAGCTTCATTCAGTGTTTTAACATGATTACTTTACAATTAGGTATTATTGTGCTGTCCATTTTTGAGTTTTTGTATCTAGTCCTGTTGCACAGTCTGTATCCCAACAGCTCCAATTACCCATTATCTTACCCTGTTTCTAACTCCTGCTGGACTCTGTTACCAATGACATATTCCAAGTTTATTCTCGAATGTCGATTCACATCATCGGGACCATACAGTATTTGTCTTTTAGTTTTTGGCTAGACTCACTCAGCATAATGTTCTCTAGGTCCATCCATGTTATTACATGCTTCATAAGTTTATCCTGTCTTAAAGCTGCATAATATTCCATCGTATGTATATACCACAGTTTGTTTAGCCACTCGTCTGTTGATGGACATTTTGGCTGTTTCCATCTCTTTGCAATTGTAAATAACGCTGCTATAAACATTGGTGTGCAAATGTCCGTTTGTGTCTTTGCCCTTAAGTCCTTTGAGTAGGTTCCCAGCAATGGTATTGCTGGGTCGTATGGCAATTCTATATTCAGCTTTTTGAGGAACCGCCAAACTGCCTTCCACAGTGGTTGCACCATTTGATATTCCCACCAACAGTGGATAAGTGTGCCTCTTTCACCGCATCCTCTCCAGCACTTGTCATTTTCTGTTTTGTTGATAATGGCCATTCTGGTAGGTGTGAGATGATATCTCATTGTGGTTTTGATTTGCATTTCTCTAATGGCCAGGGACATTGAGCATCTCTTCATGTGCCTTTTGGCCATTTGTATTTCCTCTTTTGAGAGGTGTCTATTCAAGTCTTTTTCCCATTTTGTAATTGGGTTGGCTGTCTTTTTGTTGTTGAGTTGAACAATCTCTTTATAAATTCTGGATACTAGACCTTTATCTGATATGTCGTTTCCAAATATTGTCTCCCATTGTGTAGGCTGTCTTTCTACTTTCTTGATGAAGTTCTTTGATAAACAAATGTGTTTAATTTTGAGGAGTTCCCATTTATTTATTTCCTTCTTCAGTGCTCTTGCTTTAGGTTTAAGGTCCATAAAACCGCCTCCAATTGTAAGATTCATAAGATATCTCCCTACATTTTCCTCTGTTTTACGGTCTAAGACCTAATGTTTAGATCTTTGATCCATTTTGAGTTAACTTTTGTGTAGGGCGTGAGATATGGGTCTTCTTTCATTCTTTTGCATATGGATATCCAGTTCTCTAGGCACCATTTATTGAAGAGACTGTTCTGTCCCAGGTGAGTTGGCTTGACTGCCTTATCAAAGATCAAATGTCCGTAGATGAGAGGGTCTATATCTGAGCACTCTATTCGATTCCATTGGTCGATAAATCTATCTTTATGCCAATACCATGCTGTTTTGACCACTGTGGCTTCATAATATGCCTTAAAGTCAGGCAGTGCAAGACCTCCAGCTTCGTTTTTTTCCCTCAAGATGTTTTTAGCAATTCGGGGCACCCTGCCCTTCCAGATAAATTTGCTTATTGGTTTTTCTATTTCTGAAAAATAAGTTGTTGGGATTTTGATTGGTATTGCATTGAATCTGTAGATCAATTTAGGTAGAATTGACATCTTAACTATATTTAGTCTTCCAATCCATGAACACGGTATGCCCTTCCATCTATTTAGGTCTTCTGTGATTTCTTTTAGCAGTTTTTTGTAGTTTTCTTTATATAGGTTTTTTGTCTCTTTAGTTAAATTTATTCCTAGGTATTTCATTCTTTTAGTTGCAATTGTAAATGGGATTCGTTTCTTGATTTCCCCCTCAGCTTGTTCATTGCTAGTGTATAGAAATGCTATAGATTTTTGAATGTTGATCTTGTAACCTGCTACTTTGCTGTACTCATTTATTAGCTCTAGTAGTTTTGTTGTGGATTTTTCCGGGTTTTCGACGTATAGTATCATATCGTCTGCAAATAGTGATAGTTTTACTTCTTCCTTTCCAATTTTGATGCCTTGTATTTCTTTTTCTTGTCTAATTGCTCTGGCTAGAACCTCCAACACAATGTTGAATAATAGTGGTGATAGTGGACATCCTTGTCTTGTTCCTGATCTTAGGGGGAAACTTTTCAATTTTCCCCATTGAGGATGATATTAGCTGTGGGTTTTTCATATATTCCCTCTATCATTTTAAGGAAGTTCCCTTGTATTCCTATCTTTTGAAATGTTTTCAACAGGAAAGGATGTTGAAGCTTGTCGAATGCCTTCTCTGCATCAATTGAGATGATCATGTGATTTTTCTGCTTTGATTTGTTGATATGGTGTATTACATTAATTGATTTTCTTATGTTGAACCATCCTTGCATACCTGGGATGAATCCAACTTGGTCATGATGTATAATTCTTTTAATGTGTTGTTGGATATGATTTGCTAGAATTTTATTGAGGATTTTTGCATCTATATTCATTAGAGAGATTGGCCTGTAGTTTTCTTTTTTTGTAATATCTTTGCCTGGTTTTGGTATGAGGGTGATGTTGGCTTCATAGAATGAATTAGGTAGTTTTCCCTCCACTTTGATTTTTTTGAAGAGTTTGAGGAGAGTTGGTACTAATTCTTTCTGGAATGTTTGATAGAATTCACATGTGAAGCCGTCTGGTCCTGGACTTTTCTTTTTAGGAAGCTTTTGAATGACTAATTCAATTTCTTTACTTGTGATTGGTTTGTTGAGGTCATCTATGTCTTCTTGAGTCAAAGTTGGTTGTTCATGTCTTTCCAGGAACCCATCCATTTCATCTAAATTGTTGTATTTATTAGCGTAAAGTTGTTCATAGTATCCTGTTATTACCTCCTTTATTTCTGTGAGGTCAGTAGTTATGTCTCCTCTTCCATTTCGGATCTTATTTATTTGCATCCTCTCTCTTCTTCTTTTTGTCAATCTTGCTAAGGGCCCATCAATCTTATTGATTTTCTCATAGAACCAACTTCTGGTCTTATTGATTTTCTCTATTGTTTTCATGTTTTCAATTTCATTTATTTCTGCTCTAATCTTTGTTATTTCTTTCCTTTTGCTTGCTTTGGGATTAGTTTGCTGTTCTTTCTCCAGTTCTTCCAAGTGGACAGTTAATTCCTGCATTTTTGCCTTTTCTTCTTTTCTGATGATACAGGCATTTAGGGCAATAAATTTCCCTCTTAACACTGCCTTCGCTGCATCCCATAAGTTTTGAAATGTTGTGTTTTCATTTTCATTCGCCTCGAGGTATTTGCTAATTTCTCTAGCAATTTCTTCTTTGACCCAGTCATTGTTTAAGAGTGTGTTGTTGAGCCTCCACGTATTTGTGAGTTTTCTGGCACTCCGCCTATTATTGATTTCCAACTTCATTCCTTTATGATCCGAGAAAGTGTTGTGTATGATTTCAATCTTTTTAAATTTGTTAAGACTTGCTTTGTGACCCAGCATATGGTCTATCTTTGAGAATGATCCATGAGCACTTGAGAAAAAGGTGTATCCTGCTGATGTGGGATGTAATGTCCTATAATGTCTGTTAAGTCTAGCTCATTTATAGTAATATTCAGATTCTCTATTTCTTTATTGATCCTCCCCTCCTCTTTTCTTAAATATACATAAAGCTCTTCATTAAAAAATATAGTTCCTCAGGAAGCGGTAGCAGTGGCCTGTTGTCATGGAAGAAGGAGTATAGCAGAGCACTGGGACAGGGGCACTGGGGACCTAACAGGAGACTGCCATCATACAGTTCTTCGAGAGGCTGCTCCTACCCAGCTCTTGCCCCGGTCATACAGGTGAGGAACCCATAGGAGGTGGCCACTGAGGCATCCTCCCAGATATGGGAGAACCCAGGGTCAGTTTGCTGGGCAGCAGCCATTGCAGCTGCGCTGGTTGAGTCGGTATGGCCGACCACCTTGCTGACCAAGGGCTCCATCTTGCGGTTGATGGGGATGCAGAGGTAGCCAGAGCTCTTGCATGACTTTTAGAAAAATCAGGGTGTTCATAGTGCTCTATTAATGCCTTCTGATCAGCTCTGCTGGAAACCTTAAGTCTCTGCTAGCTCATATGGCCCAGGGTCCTCAGGAGGCTGGAGAGGAAGCCCAAAGCAGCCACAATCTCTGGAAGTTTGTCAGTTCTCTTTGTGGTCCAGTGGGCCTGGCATATGCAGTATGTGGCTCAGGGAGCACAGGCAGAGAGCAGTGAGAGGTCTCCGAGTGGGACACACTGCTCGGAGGAAGTTCGGACAAACCATGTGCAATCCTCCGAGCTGCTGTCTGGTCTCTTTTTTTGTTGTTGAATTGCAGGACTTCTTTATTCTGGATTTTAAACTCTTATTGGATACATAATCTCCAAATACTCACACACACACCCATTCTTTACAATTTCTCAATAATGCCCTTTGAAGCACAAAAGTTTTTAATTTTAATAAATTTTAATTTACCTACATTTTCTTTTGTTACTTGTGTTTTTGGTATCATATCTAAGAATACATTGCCAAATACAAGCTCCTGAAGACTTTGTACTATGTTTTCTTCTAAGAGTTTTATGGTTTTAGCTCTTATATTTAGCTTGTTGATCCATTTTGAGTTAGTTTTTGTATATGATATGAAGTAGGGGTCCACATTTGTTCTTTTGCATGTATATATCCAATTTTCCCAGCATGTTTGTTGACAAGACTGCTCTTTCCCAACTGAGTGGAACTGGCACAATTATTGAATGTCATTTGGCCACAGATGTAATAGCTTGTCTCTGGACATTTAACTCTAACCTACTTACTGTAGCTTTGTGTTAAGTTTTGAAATCAGGAAGTATGAGACCTCTAACGTTGCTCCTCTTTTTAAAGATTGTTTTGATTATTACAATTCCATATGATTTGAGGACTGGCTTTTCCATTTCAGCAAAAAGGGCTGCTGTCATTTTGATCTAGATTTCTTTGAATCTGTAGATTGCCTTGGATAGCACTGACACCTTAGGAGTATTAAGTCTTTCAATTCATGAACAAGGATGTGTTTCCACTTATTAGATCTTCTTTAATTTCTTTCAGTAGTGTTTTGTAGTTTTCAGTGTACAAGTCTTTTGCCTCCTTGGTGAAATTTACTCCAAAATATTTTATTCTTTTAGATCCTATGGTAAATAGGAAGTTTTCATGATTTCCTTTTTGGATTGCTCATAAGCATAATTAATTTTTTTAAGCATAATTGATTTTTGTGTGTTGATCTTATACTCTTCTGTATTGCTGAAAGGTTTACTAGCTTTCTTGTGGATTGCTTGGGGTTTTGTACATTCAGGATTATGCCATCTGCAAACAGAGGTAGTTTTACTTCTTCTTTTCCAATTTGGATCCTTTTTATTTCTTTTTCTTGCCTAATTGCTCTAGTTAGATATTCTAGTAAAATATTTAACAGCAGTGGTGAAAGTGTGCATCCTTTCTTAGCTCCTGATATTAGGGGGAAAGATTTCAGTCTTTCATTGTTGAGTATGCTGTTACCAATGGGTTTTTCATATATATCTTTTTATCATGTTGAGGAAGTTCCCTTCTGGTCCTAGTTTTCTCAGTGTTTTTATCAGAAAGGGTGTAGGCCTCCCTCCTACGTGGGACATGACTCTTACGTAAATCTTCTTGGCAGTGTGGGATGGAAAGCCCAGGATGAGCCTGGAACAGCATCAAGAGATTGAAAGAGCCTTCTTGACCAAAAGGGGGAAAACAGAAATGGACAAAATAAAGTTTCAGTGGCTGAGAGATTTCAAACAGAGTCGAGAGGTTATTCTGATGCATTATATTGATATCCCTTTTTAGTTTAGGGTAGAGTGGAGTGGCTGGAGGGAAGTACCTGAAAGCTTTGAGCTGCGTTCTAGTAGGCTAGATTCTTGAAGACATTTGTACAAATATATAATGTTTACAATGTTACTGTGTGATTGTGAAAATCTTGTGTCTGATGTTCCTTATATCCAGAGTATGGACAGATAAGTAAAAATATGGATAATAAATAAATAAATAAATAGTGGGGGGGGGCAAAGGGTTCAATAAATTGGGTAGATGGAAAACACTAGTGGTCAATGAGAGGGAGGGGTAAAGGGTATGGTATGTATGAGTTTTTTCTTTTTATTTCTTTTTCTGGGGTGATGTAAATGTTCTAAAAATGATCATGGTGATGAATATACAACCATGTGATGATATTATGAACCACTGATTGTACACTATGTAGAGAATGTGTGTGAAGATTTCTCAAAAAAAAAAAAAGGTGCAGGGTTTTGACAAATGCCCTTTCTGTATCAAATGATATGATCCTGTGTTTTTTTCCCATATTAATTTGGTATGTTACATTTATTGGTTTTCTTATGTCAAACCACCCTTGCATTCCTGGGACAAATTCTATTTAGTCCTGGGTATATAATCCTCTTAATGTGCTGTTGGATTTGGTTTGTAAATATTTTTAAAAATTTATTTATTAATTAAAAAATTAACAAATGAACTAAAACATCAACATATATAATCAGTAATTCACAATATCATCACTTAGTTGCATATTCATCATTTCTTAGAACATTTGCATCAATTCAGGAAAAGAAATAAAAAGACAGCAGAAAAAGAAAACAAAAACAGAAAAAAAAAGATTATACATACCATACCCCTTACCCCTCGGTTTCATTAGCATTTTATACTAAATTTATTGTAACATTTGTTCCCCCTATTATTTATTTTTATTCCATATGTTCTACTCATCTGTTGACAAGGTAGATAAAAGGAGCATCAGAAACAAGGTTTTCACAATCACACAGTCACACTGTGAAAGCTATATCATTATTCAATCATCATCAAGAAGCATGGCTACTGGAACACAGCTCCACATTTTCAGGCAGTTCCCTCCAGCCTCTCCACTACATCTTGAATATGGTTTGTAAATATTTTGTTGAGGGTTTTCATATTCATAAGTGATACTGGTCTATAATTTGTTTTTGTGTGTATGATGCCTTTATCTGGTTTTGATGTTAGAGTAATGCTGACCTCATGGAATGAGTTAGGAAATGTTCTTTCTCATCAATTTTTTGGAAGAGTTTGAACAGAATTGGTGTTAATTATTCTTTGAATGTTTGGTAGAATTCACTAGTGAAGCTGTGTGGTCCTGAACTCCTTTTTGTTGGGAGCTTTTTTTTAGTAATTCAACTCCTTTACTTTGTATCATCTATGGAGATTTTCTATTTCTTTAGTCAGTTAGGTAAACTGCGTGCTTCTAGAAATTTGTCCATTTCTAGATCTTCTAATCTGTTGGCATACAATTGCTTATAAAATTCTCTTATAATCCTTTTTATTTCTGTAAAGTCAGTAGTTATAGCCCTCCTTGCACTTCTGATTTTAGCTACTTAGTTTTCCTTTGTCATTATAACTGAAGGTTTGTCAATTTTATTGGTCTTTTCAAAGAACAACTTATGGTCTTACTGATTCTATTTTTTACCCCCTAGTTTCTGTTTCATTTATCTCTGCTCTAATCCAGCATTTCTTGTAGGGCAGAGCTAGTGGTGGCATACTCACTAAGCTTTTATTTATCTGGAAATGTCTTAATGTCTCATTTTTGAAAGATAGTTTTGCTGACTATAGAAATCTTGATTGGCAATTTATTTTTTGTGTTATTTTTTTTGCTTTCAGCATCTTAAATATGTTATCCCACTGACTTCTTGCCTCTATGATTTCCAATGAGCAAATGGAACTTATTTTTATTGAGACTTCCTTGTATGTGACACATTGCTTCTCTTTTGTGGCATTCAGAATTTTCTGTATATTTTCAGCATTTGTCAGCTTTATTTTATCTTTTAATTTATTTTTCATTATCAAACCAAAACAATATACAAACATGAACATTCGTAATATACAAACGTTCTGTGCATGGTGTACAATCAGTGGCTCACAGTATCATCACATAGTAGTATATTCATCGCCATGATAATTTTTTAGAACATTTGCATCACTCCAGAAAAAGAGGTTAAAAAAAATTCATACATACCATACCCCTTACCACTCCCTCTCACTGAGCACTAGTATTTCCATCTACTCAATATATTTTAACCTTTGTTCCCCCTATTTTTTCTATACCCCTTACCACTCCTTCATTGTTCACTAGTATTTAAATCTACTCAATTTATTTTTAACATTTGTTCCCCCTATTATTTACTTATTTTTAATCCATATTTTTTTACTCATCTGTCTATATCATAGATAAAAGGAGCATCAGACACAAGGTTTTCACACTCACATAGTCTACATTGTGAAAGCTATATCATTATACATTCATCTTCAAGAAACATGGCTACTGGAACACAGCTCTACAGTTTCAGGCACTATCCCTTAGCCTCTCTAATACACCTTAAATTAAAAAAGGGATACCTATAAAATGTATAAGAATAACCTCCAGGATAACCTCTCGACCTCTATTTGAAATCTCTCAGCCACTGACACTTTATTTTGCCTCATTTCCCTCTTTCCCCTTTCAGTAGAGAAGGTTTTCTCAAATCCTTGATGCTAAGTCTCAGCTCATTCTAGGATTTCTGTCCCACATTGCCAGGGAGGTTTACACCCCTGGGAGTCATGTCCCATGTAGAGAGGGGAGGGCGGTGAGTTTGCTTGCCATGTTGGGGGGGGGGGGGGGGGAGAGAGAGAGAGAGAGAGAGAGAGAGAGAGAGAGAGAGAGAGAGAGAGAGAGAGAGAGAGAGAGAGAGACCACATCTGAGCAACAAAAGAGGTTCTCTGGGGGTGACTCTTCAACCTAATTTTAAGTAGGCTTAGTCTATCCTTTGTGGGGATAAGTTTCATATGAACAAACCCCAAGATTGATGGCTCGGGCCTATTGATTTGATTGTCCCCACTGCTTGCAAGAATATCAGGAATCCTCCAAATGGGGAAGTTGAATTTTTCCCCCTTTCTCACCGTTTCCCCAAGGGGACCTTGCAAATATTTTTTTATTCACTGTCAGCTTTATTTTAATATGCCATGGTATGTGTCTATTTGAGTTTATCCTGTTTGGAGTTCACTGAGCATCTTGAATATGTATATTCATATCTTTTGTTAAATTTTCTGCCATTTTATCCTTGACTATTCTCCCTGCCCCCTTTTCTCTTTCTTCTTCTTCTGGGACTCCCATGATGCATATATTGATGTACTTCGTTAAGTACCACAGATATGTTAAGCTTTGTTGATTTGTTCATTTTTTTCTTCATCCTTTCTTCCTCATGCTTCTCAGGCTGAATCATTTCAATTGTCTCATCTTTAAGTTCACTAATTCTTCTGCCAGCTCCAAACTGTTAGTTAACCCCTCTAAAGAATTTTAAATTTCTGTTACTATGGTCTTCACTCTGTTTGGTTCTTTTTCATAATTTCAATCCACCTGTTGATATTCTGTTTGTGTTCATCTTTCTTTTCCCTAATTTCCTTTAGTTCTTTGTTCATGTTTTCCTTTAACTCTCTGAACATATTTAGTGCTATTTTTTAAAAGTCTTTGTCTGGTATGTCCTAAGTCTGGTCCTCCCCATCGATGATTCCTAATGCTTTAATTTTCTCCTTTGCCTGAGTCATCACTTCCTCTTTCTTTGTACGCTTTGTAACCTTTTGATTAAACCTCCACATTTCTATATTTTAATGTGTTACAATCTCTGCCTTTGATTGGAGGGTTTAATTCATTTAAAGTAATTACAAATAAGGCAGGTCTTACTCCAGCCATTTTGCCATTTGTATTTTGTATACTATAACTTTTTCAGTCCCTTCTTTGCTCCTCCATTACTACCTTCTTCGATTCCTTTCTCATTTCCTTTCTGTATATTAAAAAACTATTTTCTTTGTCATTACCATGGAGTTTATGTTTAGCATTCTAAATCTAA
Source organism: Tamandua tetradactyla (assembly GCF_023851605.1). NCBI lineage: Eukaryota > Metazoa > Chordata > Mammalia > Pilosa > Myrmecophagidae > Tamandua > Tamandua tetradactyla. Next base: position 8,266,734 of record NC_135335.1, read on the forward strand.
AACAATCCAATTTGAATTAATATCGATTTAACTTCAATAGTATATCTGTTCTTATACATCCCCCACCTTTATGTTGTTCTTGACACCAATTACATCTTTATACCTTGTCCAATAATACAGATTTATGCTAATTTTTATACACCTGTGTTTTAGATTATGTAAGAAATAAAAAGTGGAGCTAAAAACCAAGCATACAATACAACGGCATTTATATTTACCAATATATTTACCTTTACTCTGGATCTTTATTTCTTTATATGGCTTCAAGTTATGGGCCTAGTGTCCTTTCCCTTCATCCTGAAGAAGTCCCTTTAGAACTTCTTGTAGGTTAGGCCTAGTGGTAATGAACCTGCTTTCGTTAATCAGGGAAGGTTTTGATTTTTCCCTCATTTTTGGAGGACAGTTTTGCCAGACATAGAATTCTTGGTTGATAGATTTTTTTTTTCTTTTAGCATTTTAAATGTATCCTCCCACTGCATTCTGGCCTCAATGGTTTCTGATGAGAAATCAGCACTTAATCTTATTGAAGCTGCCTTGTACCTGATGAATCACTTCTCTTTTGCTGCTTTTTATATTCTCTTTTTGCCTTTGGCCTTTGCTGGTCTGACTATAACATGTCTCCGTGTGGATATATTTAAGTTTATCCTATCTGGAGTTTGTTGAGTTTCTTGGATGTGTATATCCATGTCCTTCCTAAAACCTGGGAAATTCTAGGCCATTTTTCTTCAAATATTCTTTCTGCCCTCTCCTCTTTCTCTTCCTTAGTATGGATATTGCTATGCTTCATGGTATCCACAGATCCCTTAGACTCTGGTCACTTTTCTTAACTTTTTCTTTCTGCTCTGCAGATTGGATAATTTCAGTTGTCCCACTTTTAAGTTTACTGATTCTTTCTTCTGCCTATTTAAATCTATTAAACTCTTCTAGAGAATTTTACATTTTAATTATTGTACTTTTCAGTTCCAGAATTTGATTCCTTTTTAAAATTTCTATCTCTTTTTGAATTACTCCTTTTGTTCATGAATTGCTTTCCTGATTTCCTTTAGTTCTTTGTACATGGTTTACTTTAGCTCACTGAACTAATTTAGGAGACTTGACTTAATGTCTTTGATTAGGAATTCCAATGCCTGGGTTTCCTCAGGGATGAGTTCTCCACTTTATTTTGTTCCTTTCAATGGGAAATATTTTCCTGTTTCTTTGTATACTTTCAGACACTTTAATGGAAAATCGAGACATTTAAATATTTTAACGTAACTCTGGAAGTCACATTCGCCCCTTTCCCTACAATTTGCTGTTTTCATTTTCCTCATTGTAGAAGGCAGATACATATATATATGTATCTATCCCAATCTACAAATAAGGTGGGCTCTGTTTCTTCTGGATCTGGGACCAGGAAACCACACTGGGAGCATGAGCTGCTGCTGTGCCAATAGAAAATGAGTGAGGGAAGGGCTACTAAAGTGCTATGAGGTTTTCTTATAATTTTTAACTTTTTTTTTCTTGAATCAATGTTCACTTGGTTGCTGTAAACCTTTGACTGATTTCCAGAGTTCTGAGAAAGTTGGTTCTGCTTGCTTTTTGATGTGTCTCTGAGGGTTCAGGATTTTGGAACATCTCACTCCACATCTTGCTAATGCTCTTCCAAATGCTTTTAAGAGAATCAGTTGAATGATCCCAAAATCTATCTGAAAGGCCAGTAGTCTAATAAGAAATCGTGGCTCTCAAACATATGAAAGGAAAGAAAGATATCTCAAAAATTGAAAGTAAAAGAGGTTCTCTTCAAGATCTTTAAAAGGAGAATCAAATCCCTACTCTTCTGCATTTCAGAGAGCCCAGTTTCCCTCCAAGGTATAATCGGTTGGAAGTCAGGTATTTCACAAAATGGCTTGGGGATATGGGAGCAGGCTAGAGATTGCTCTATAGCTTTGCTTCTACCTGTCTCCTGACATGGGTAGAGACAGGAGGATGTTCTAGTCAAAGTCCTTGCTCAAAGCAGGTTTCAAGTAAAATGTATGCCTGAGACTCTTCAGCTTGTCTGCCTCTGGATCTTTTCCAGATTCCAACAGGATATTCCACACACACAAATTCTTTTCACTCAGTGAAAAGTCAGGGACATGTGGGCCTCTACTAGGACTCAAAGAAGTCAATGATTTGCCTTTAAAGTAAAACAGAGTATCACAAAGGTGTCTGGAATCTAAAAATTTACAGAGGACCCCAGGTTATTTAGCTCAAAGGTAATCTTCCTCTCCATGAAAGCGTTTGAAAATATACTGAAAACAGAACTCACTTATTGTAACTCCTAAAATTTCCATTTGGATAAATCTTAGTCTATCATTAATAAAACATCAAATCATGGTTCCCTGATTACTCAAAGTTGTTCTCTCTTCTGTGTCTTGGTGTTTTCTTGATTCCATCCCCTATTTTTCTTGTTACCCACCTCTGAGCCTCAGTTTTCTCATGTAAAATGAACTTAACAATAGTTCCTACTTAACTAACACTATGATGAGAGAATTTATGTGAGGCAGTTAACGCAGGGTCTGGCATATGGTACGCATGCACTAAATGCTACCACATGGAATCATCATCAGCAACATGTTTGTTTCATTCTAACTTTGGTTTTCTTCTCTTTGGGTCTCTTTTTTCTTTCAATAAGAGCATTCAGGCAATTGCTACTTTAAATAGGGAGGGAACTCCTGGCTTTAACCCTGATTCCCTGCACCCCAAGCCATTTCCCTTCTATTTCATAGGCATGTACATCCTTGCAGGGAACATTCTCATTCCCCTTTGCCAGAAGGAAGGACAAAGTCAGGTTACATAGAAAAAAAAAAAAGGGATGATCCCTACTTTTGAGCAGTTCATAACCTAGGTGGGAGGACAGGATTTAAGTATACCAAACAACTAAATGTCACAATACATAATTAATTGCTAAACTACACAGAGGGAGAACACTGAGTAACTGGTCTAGGTTTCAGTAAGGACATATTATTTGAGCCCAAGCAAACTACATTAAAAAATTTGGTTTCTTTAGTTTCCATTAAACTAAGCCTGAAAGAGTTAGGCTGTCTGCTTGATAACTGGGTAGACAATGAAAAAAATATATAATGACATGGATCTTTTGAAATTTTCTAAATTATTATAGTTTGTGCTTGATATAAGATAAAGAAGACAGCCTTAAATGATATCTACAAATAATTCCTAACCTGCCTTTACAGCTGTTTCAAATGGATTCCCAGGCAAATCACAGCAGAGAGGCTCACCAACAGATAAATGATCAGTCAGATGCTGAGCCCTACCCCCAATCTCCTTTCTAACAGGATATCAATAAACATTGTGGTAATTGTATTTTGAGCAGAAAAAGGGGAAGAAAAGAGAAATAAAGATTTGGATAACCTAAAAACTGAATAGTCCCCCGAGTCAAACCAATGGTCGTTTTGGAAGCAGAGCAGATAAATGTTGGACTAGAAGACAAGTGACCTTGATTATTCCTTTGTTCTTCCAAGATACTGCTGTGTCATACGAGCAAGTCACTGTTTTCTTCTCTTTAGTTCTTTAATCATAAGATGGAAAGAATAAGCTCTGCTTTCTCCCTCCAACAGCAATTATCAGTATAAAAAGCAAATCTATGGAAAAAATTGTGGAAAGTTTTGTGTGTGTGTAAAGATTAACTCTTCACTTCTGAAATTCTTTCAGTTTCATGAGCTTTAAAGGTAAATTTCTGAGCACTATACTAATGCCAATTATAAAATTACTTGAGTATTTTATCATTTACGGCCTGAGAAAAAAACATTAGAAACAATCCGGGCCTGCGAGCTCCGCCCTGCTGCTGTGCGGGAGAGAGCCGCCAGTCCCTGCGCTGACCCGGCTGAACGGGAGCAGAAGTCCCTGGCCCTGGGCGCCAGCATCCCGTGCACTGCGGCTGGAGCCTGCCCAACAGCCCCGTGCTCAACATGCACCTGGTCAAGAGCCACCGCCTGCAGGCCGGCATAGTAAACGCAACTATAAGGGAAGATTCGAAAACTGTACTGAAATTCTATTGTTGTCCAATTGAAGGATGCCCTCGAGGCCCTATCAGATCATTTTCTGAATTCTCTCTTGTAAGACAGAGACACTTTATGAAAATGCATGCTGCAAAGAAGCAGAAATGTAGTAAGGGCAGCAATTCTTATGGTACTGAGTGGGACTTGACAAGACACACAGAGGACTGTGGCAAGACCTTCAGTGCACATGTGGCAGCCCTTACGCCAGCAGAACTGCCTTGCAGGCACACATCTACTGAACTGGCCATGAGATCCCTGCTGAGCACAGGGATCCACCTGGTAAAAGGATAATGGAGAACTCCAGGAATAACCAGAAGTTGCCAAAAAAGACCACTGACTCATGGCTCATTAAACCAACCTCTAGATCTGACACACAAGACTAGAAACCTCAGAAATAAAGCTAGTGGCTTCCCTGGAAGACTCTTGCTCTGGCTCTAAAGCCAGAAAACAGGCTCTTACAACACTTCCAAGATATATCCTCAGAAGCTGCTTTTACTAAAGCAAAAGTGGCTTGGGTTAGACTGTCTGTTACGCAGTTTCTCCTATGCCTGGTGCAGCCGACTCCTCGGCCCAGCCTGTGGTAGTAGCTGTGAATCGTCAGGCCTCTGCCCTGGGCATCATTCACTTACTTCCCTTGTCCATAGGAACCCTGGTCCTCCGCCTTTCTTAGGGACAGCCTGCCTCTCTCAAAAATTGTGAATCCTATTGCTGCTGAGCCAATTAGTACAGGTGTTCAAGTGAACTCGGGTAAAAGTTCACCTACTACTTTACAATAAAGAGGGAGCACATGTCAGAACAGCATTTCTTTCATCAGTGTGCAGACAGATCTGCCTTATGCCTCACCAAGCTTCATGCTTTCTGCATAGCAGGCTTCCCCAGACTCTTCTGTAGCGTCTTGTTCTCAAACTGATTTGATATTTGGTTCTCAAGTTTCTCTTCCCATTAGTGTGCATACTCAAAAAAAAAAAACAAAAACCCAGTTCTAAAGAAACTTCTTCCATAGCTGCTCAGACTGATGCTTTTTTTAGGTTCTTGTTTCCACATCAGGGGGTACTCCAGAGAAACTGAAACCAGTGGAGTGCCAAGTTCCTCAGATGACCCCTGTACACATGGACCAAGCAGTAATGTGTAGTGACATTTTTGAGAATGTCCATTCATCATACACGGTTTCTACAGACAATAAAGCAACAGTTTGGTAGTAGAGACTATAACTCATGGTTTGTTACCTCAGAACAACCCTAAGACTTTAAGTCAAGAAATAGAAATCTGCACCAATTATAAACTTCAGTGAGCAGAACAGTATGCTTCCTTCACAAAACATGACAGATAATCAGACCCAAACCATAGCTTCAAACAACTTAGAAAACATCTAAGTAAACTGCTGGGACAGACATTGGATAATCGCAGTCTTTTGTCGGACACAAACACTGGACCTGACACCCAGCTCCCATCTGGCCCAACTCAGAATCTTGAAATAGATTTTGATATTGAAGAGTTCTTTTCAGCCTCAAATATCCAAACTCAAGCGGAAGAGAGTGAACTCAGCAAATTTGAACACTGAACCAGTGTTGGAATTCCTGGACACAGAGACCCAAACCGACATTTTACTTGCATACACCTCTGCTTAGTTCTACAGTTGTAGAGGAAATGCTAACTTCCTGGGCCTTGCAATGTTGATAGGCAGACACAGACAGACACACTTCTTTTCAGACAGTAGCCTTCATCTGCCTCTGGGCAGTATTCTCAAATACTCCAGCTTTCTCATGAGTACTGATTTATCTGACACAGAAACCCAAACAGAAAGGATTTCCACTAAAAACCTCCCTGCTCTAGGAAGCAAAATTCAGTTGAACAGCTCAGAAACACAGACCATGAATTCTGGTTTTGAAACTCTGGGGAGATTTGTTTTTCAACAGCAGTGACACTCAGCCAGCCATGGCTGACCTCCTTCCGGCCGATGTGACCTGGCACACGGTGGGAGTCTCAGCTCAGTTCTGTGGAAACCCAGACATGCGGAACTACACAGTCTCCGACTCCTAAAGGTGAAGTCCACGTGCAGGGTGGCATTTACAGTTTCCTTCTGGATTTAGAAACTGGGGAATGGGGAAAACAGTTATAATAACTGAATGTAGTTGTTTAGATTATTTGAGGTTCATTGACTTTTGTACTTGTAAACATGAAATTTGGGTATAAATATGAGTATTATAAAGTGTATGATGCAGATCTAAAAAAAGAAAAGAATTAGGCTGACAAAAGACTTTTTTTAAAAAAACAATTTTATTGAGGTTTAACTTATTTGCCATATAATTTCATCTTCTAAGTGTACAATTCAATGAATTTCTTAGTAAATTTATGACATGATGCAACTATCACTACATTCCAGTTTTAGAATATTTCATCACAGAAATAAAATACCATGTACCTGTTACAGTTAATCCCCATTACCATCCCATCCCAGACAACCTCTAATCTATTCTCTATGTTTATAGCTTAGTCTTTTCTGGATATTTCACGTAAATGGAATTATATAATATATATCTGGCTTTTTATGGCATTTTTGAGGTTCATCCATTTGTGGCATATATCAGTATTTCATTTCTTTTCTTGCTGAATAGTATTCTAGTTGCATGTATATACCATACTTGGTTTATTCACCACTTAGTGGGCCTTTGGTTTTTTCCCCAATTTTTGGTTATTACGAAATAACGTTGAGAATATTCATGAACAAGTCTTTGTGTGGACATCATAGGTTTTCATTTCTCATGGAATGGACTTGCTGATAAATTTATTTTTAACTTTCAAAGAAACTATCATAGTTTCCAAAGTGGATGTGCCATTTTACATTCCCTTCAGCAATGTGTGAGGGTTTCAGTTGTTCTGTATCTTTTCTAAAACAGGGTATGATTAGTTGTTTCAATTGTAGACATTCATGTCAGTGTGTAGTGTTCTCTCATTGTGGTTTTAATGTGCATTTTCCTTTGTTCTTAACTACGACTCTAAGCTGCCTCCATCTGCAAGACATGCAAGACTTTATGGAGAAAAGTACAAAATACTCTGTAAAACATTTAACAGGTAGGAGAGATGCCATTTTTATATATAAGGGAAACTCTAGCATCGAGATCTCATTTCTCCCCAAACTGATATACAGAATTAATATAACACTGATCAAAATTCCAGCAGGTTCTTCTATACACTCAAATTCTAAGATTTATAAGGAAGAGAAAAAGGGCCAAGAAAAACCAAGACACTGTTGAAAAATAGAAACAAGGTAGGGAAATTAGTCTATCAGATATCAAGACTTGCTACAAAGCAACAATAGTTGAGATAGAATGGTTATTGAAGGAACAGAAAAATAAATCAATGGAACAGAACAGAGTGCCCAGAAACAATACCACAAAGTTTAAAGAAATTCAATATAAGAAAATAGCAGTATTACAATAACTGGAAAAAGGATGAACTATGAAATGGAAAAAGAAATTGGATACACACCTCACACCAGCAGCAAAAATAATCTCCAGGTGCCTCATCTACCTATATATGAACGACAAAATCTTAGGAGAAATATGGGAAAATCTTTATGACTCTGAGGTAAAGATGAGATGAATTCCCTAAATAAGACACTGAAAAGACTGAGAAATTCAACTACATTAAAATTAGGAATTTCTGTTCATTAAGAGACACAATATAGAGAGTCAAAACAGAAGCCATGAAGTGGGAGAAGGTATTTAAAACTCATAATACTGACAAAGGGTCCAGAATTTAAAGAACCCCTACAATTCAATAAGAAAAAGACCGTTAGATCAATAGAAAAATGGGCAAAAGACATGAACAGATGTTTCATGTTTTACCAGAAGAGGAAACACTAGTAACTAATAAACATACAAAAATATGTTCAATCTCATTAGGAGTCACAGAAATGAAAATTGAAATCATAACAAAATACCACTTACATCCACAAAACTGGCAAATCTAAGAGTGGGTGAAGATGTAGAGAAATTGGAATTCATATGCTGCCAGTGGGAATGTCATCTAGTACAATCACTGAAAAGCTATCAGACATCATCTTATAAAGTTGAATGTGTGTAAAATCCATGATTCAGCAATTTAATTCCTGAAGAAACGCTTGTTCTTGTGTACTAGGAGACACGTACAAAAGCATTCATAGCACTCATATATGACTTTGGGTAAGCTACTTCATCTTTCTATGCCTCTACTTCCTCATTTGTAAAATAAGGATTATAATAATACCAACTCACAGAGCTGTTGGGAGAATTCGTATATGTAAAGGGAGAGTGCTAAGATGTGAGGCTGGAGAAGCAAACAGCTTAGACTATGTAGTAGGACCTTTATTTTGGTTATGGTGGGAAGCCACGGAAGAGTTATAAACAAGTGGACAGCATAGTAAGATTTGTGCAAGATCACTCTGCTGCTGGGTGAATCAGGGGCCAAAGAAAAGTAAGAGTAGAAACAGGAAGACCAGTTAGGAGGTAGCTGCAGTGATACAGGTAAGACAGGAAGGTGTGGTGTGGAGGAGGAGTAGTGGAGATGGGTAGAAGCGTGGAAATTAGGAACACTGAATGCAGAGTATGAGAAAAAAACAACTCAAAGATGTTTCTGAGTCTATGGCTTGAACAACAGGGTGGATGGACAGTGGGTGCTGTTTATTGAGGGGTATGTATACAGGGAAAGTTTTGAGGTGGTGTGTTAGTTAGATTCAGCTGTCAACTTGGTCAGGTGAGCATACCTAGTTCTGTTGCTGCGGACACAAACCAATGGTACGTGAACCTCATCTGTTGCTAATTACATCTGCAGTCGGCTAGGAGGCGTGTCTGCTGCAATGAGTGACGTTTGACTTAATTGGCTGGTGCTTAAATGAGAGAGCGCAATGTAGCACAGCCTAAGCAGCTTGGCATTCCTCATCTCAGCACTCGCAGCTCAGCCCAGGCCTTTGGAGATGCAGAAAGAAGTCACCCCAGGGAAAGTTGTTGGAACCCAGGGGCCTGGAGAGAGGACTGGCAGAGACCATCCTGTGCCTTCCACGTAAGAAAGAACCTCAGTGGAAAGTTAGCTGCCTTTCCTCTGAAGAACCAACAAAATAAATCCCCTTTTATTAAAAGCCAGTCCGTCTCTGGTGTGTTGCATTCCGGCAGCTAGCAAACTAGAACAGGTGGATAGTGTAGAAAAGTCAGAAGTTTATTAAGTTTGAGACATCTTGGATATTCAAGTGGAAAAATTCAAAATAGGTAGCAAGCAATATGAGCTATGAGTTCAAGAGAAAAGATTAGGCTAGAGATAACAGATTCTGGAATCATGGCACAGAGATGAGATTTAAAGCAACATCATATTTAAATATCATCTAGTATAGTATTGCTGGTTGAGATCTTCCAGAGGCGGGTACAAATAGAAATGAGAAAAGTTCAAGGATGGAACCCTGGGCATCTCAATGCTTAGGAGCCTAGCAGAGGAGAAAGGCCCAGCAAATGAGACTGAGGAGCTGCCAGTGAGGTAGGAATACCAAAAGGACATACCTTTATGAACCAAGAGAAGAAAGTATTCAAGAATTTGTGTCAACTGTTGATAAGAAGTGGACTACAGAAAAATAATTGAAGGATTAGCCAAAATATTGGTGGGTTTAAGAGCCATTTCATTGAAGTGGTAAAGTAAAAAGCCTGAGTGAAGGATTTTTCCTCCTCAGAAATATAAATAGTTGCAGGTGTAGGTGGGGATAGAAAAAAATATTTCAAGCTGGAAGAAAGAGCAATGTCGTATAGTAGAAGGAACTTGAATCTGTGTTTTGGTCTTCAAATCTAGCATGTGATTCTACCAGTTCACCTAACATTTTCTAGGGTTCAGCTACTTGTTAAGATACTGGGACCAAATGGTGTCATCTAAGGTCCCTGAGAATAAAGGGAGAGTTTTTTGAGAATAAAGGGGAGAGAGGTGATTGGGGAACTGAATGCAGCTGAGTAGACAAAATATAAATTGTTTTTTTAAAAAGTAGCGCTGGTATCATTCAGAACTACATACAAGGAAGATGATAAAGCATACAAGTCCCAGGAAGTTTCTATTTTGTCCTACCATGTCATTATTCCAGGATCACTGTACTATTTTTTAAATCATATTGGCGAGGAACCAATCCATACCTCCTCTGTACTGAGACATGAATGACAAACTGAATAACATAGGTGCAAGAAATCTTTACTTCTGTAAGGAACAAAAGAAGCACAGTGATAGAGCAAGAGGCTAAATACAGAGATTTCCAATTATGGTAGTATTACCTCCATCCAGTCACTGCCACTTCAGATGAACTGCAGAACCGAGAAAGGAAACACCAAACTGTTATTTCAGCTCCCTTTCCTTTCTTATTTGCCTTCCTTTTTTTCTTTATTTCTCCTTTCCAAACATTCAGTCCATGACACATTCTTACAATGTTTAAACAAACAAAACAAGAAAACTGCGCAATTTGGATTCAAGATGTCTTTTTCTATAAAGACAATTAACATTTTTAAAGTAGGTCATGTTGGGGGCTGAAACAGCTTGCCTATTTTACCTTTAAATGGTACATTTTTAAGTATGGTGTAACTAGCTGGCTTTTTTAATCCAGAGATAATTCCATCTTTGATCTCCCTATCCATCCCACCCCCGAGGCAAGACCCATATTTTGCTCGAGAAACAAACAGCTGCTCTCACAAGGAAGAAAGAGGATAATTCTTAGGCATTCCTGATAAAGGACTTCATAGAGAGGAAATATCATTATCTTGCTGTTTGAAACCAAGGGGCCTCAAAAAGAAAAAGTTCTCTATCATAGCTATAGCTATCTATTCAAAGATATTCCACCTTCAAAAGAAGAATGCTGGGATATAAATGAGCATCTTTGAATCCATGCCTGGGACCCCAACACACGAAGTACAAATTTATTGCCTATATAATTTTAAGTTGCCTAGGTAGGAACTGAATAATCATCTGGTTCTACATCAGAAATAAACAGAGGCAATACTAAAATAAACTAAGCATGGTCTCAAAGTAATTATAAATGTTCTCTGGGAAAAGGAGACTAGAATAAGAAAAGCGTCAGGAAAGACTCCACCGATAATTATGATCAGGGGAGGAAATGCAATAACTTTTTGTATTAAAACTAAATAAAATTTACTTGTATCATTTTATTATATTTTACAATACACAAAATATATTTTCATAAACATGTTTTATATTTTCATCTTTATTATACCTTTCAGGATTGTTTACATTTAAAATTATATCTTTGACTTCCCCCACCACAAATTTATTGCCTATATAATTTTAAGATTCCTTATTTGGTTTTACACAATAGAAACATACTCCTTATATATGTATGCAAATATACTTGTGTACATAATATAATTTTCCCATTGACAACTTCAATTATGTCTTATTTTCATCTCCAACTATATTAGTTTCCTGTGGCTGCTAAAGAAAACACCACAAATGTGGTGGCATAAAGCAACAGAAATTTATTCTCTCACAGTTCTGGAGACTCCAGGTCCTATATCAGGTTGTTGGCTCTAGGGGAGACTCCTCCCCTGCCTCTTCTAGCTGCTGGGGGCTGCTGGCAGTTCTTGGCTTGTTTGGGTGTACACATCCATCACTCCAATCTCTGCCTCTGTCTTCACATGGCCTGTGTGTGTGCGTCTCCAATCTCCCTTTCCTTTCTCTTATGAGGATACCAGTCATTGGATTTACAGTCCACCCTAAATCCAGGGTGAGCTCATCTCTAGAGCTTTAATTTAATTATATCTGCCAAGACCCTATCTCCAAATAAGGTCACATTCAGATGTACTGTGGCTTAGGACTTGAACGTTATCTTTCTGAGCCACTATTCAACCCAGTAGACCGACCAACCTCCTAAAATAAAGTGTGTTTGCCTCTCATAGCATTCATCATATTCTTTCTAACATCTAACCTGACTTGGGAAAAGCTATTAATAGGAAGGTAAGTGGGCTCCAGAGTCCACTCTTAACTACTATTCAATACTGACTCTGCAGTAATGTGCCAAAATGCTAATTCTATTCTATTAGTGGAAGGATTACAGGTGAGTTTTTAAAAATGCTTTTCTATATATCCCATATTTCCTCCAATGATTATATATATATATATTATATATATTTGGCATTGGCAGGCTCCGGGAAAATGTATTAATTTTGTAATCAGAAAAAATATTTTTAAACAGAAAAATGTGTAAATTTGTGGAAATACAACATAATAATAATGGCAAGCATATAATACTATAAATAGGGCATCGTTATTTGTGATTTATGTATACTAATTTAAACCTCAAAGCAATTATAAGTCTCATTTTATAGTTAAGAAAATGAAGCACAGAGAAGTTAATTAGCCTGCCCAAGGTCAAACAGCTAGTAAGTAGAAGACAGGGCTGTCTAGTTCCAAAGTCAGCGCTCTTAACTAGGTTATGCTGCCTAAATTAAATTAAAAACTTTGGTATTCAAACTCCAGTCTGACCCTCTGCTAAAGTGCACTACTGCCAAGAAAATACATATTTCACTGCCTATGCCCAAACCACATAAAAAGATGTAATAAAACAAACCATAAAAACCTTCTCTTGACTCTGAATTGGTGTCCATTGCTATCCATCACTCCAGACACCACCTCCTCTCCTGATTTCCCATCACTGTATAAGACACCTTCTCTGAGGCCTGCACTGCTTTGTAACTCTTGAGGCCTCATCCCGTTCCTCCTTGAATTACAGCCCTCTCCTTTCCCCTACTAAATGTGTCTGAATGCCAGGGACTATGTGTTACTCTTACTTGGATCCCTCCAACTCTTACACAGCGGTTTGAAAGAAAAGAGGAAATATTTAGTGCATTTAATTAAATTGTAATCTTTACCATTCGATGTAAATATACTAATGAAAGGAAAAAAATTCTGCTTCACTACACTAAGAATAAAAAACCCAAGTGTTTTCATTTTAACAGACTTCTTAATTGGACAAACTAGCCCAGATTAGAGGGCATTTAAATTACCCCTTTCTAAACAGTGTCACAAATACAGAATATATTCTCCCTTTGCCACTGGGTAGCTGGGCACCTTGCCAAATCTTTTTCTAATTAGGTCCTATGGTTAATTCCTTAATTTGTTCACATTTCCTTACATCTTTTAAGTGTAAAGGAGTTGGACTCTGCAAATGTAAAGAGAGTTAGGTATTTTCCAGTGTTTTCATGAAAGTGGGGAAAATTTCCCATGTAGACTGATCAACATTAAACAATCACATCCTTCAACCTTCACCTTTCAGAACAGCAAACTGCCCCCATCACAAGAAAGGAGAGCGAGAGAGAGAGAGAGAGAGAGAGAGAGAGAGAGAGAGAGAGAGAGAGAGAGAGAAAACCCTGTAACCCTTGATGGCGAGACTGTAGGGAAAGAGGATCTTCTACATTGCTAGTGGAACTATAAATTGGGACAACCCCTACAGAGGACAAAATGCATACACTCTTTGAGCATTTCTATTCTAGGAATTTATTCCACAGATAGGTGTTATAATTGCAGTGGACTGGAAAGCCTAAAATGCCTATCAATAAGGGTCTGGTTAAATAACTTACGGTACATCCACACGATGCCTCCATACTATGTAGCTGAAAGATCAATGAGGACAGGACTGTACAACACAATGGACCCTAATGTAAACCATAGACTACAGTCATAGTACAATTATAAAAATGTTGTCTCATGAACTGTAACAACTGTACCACACTAATGCAAGATGTTAATAGGGTGGTATATGGAGACTATGTATTTTATGTCTGATTTTCCTGAAAACTGACAGATTCTCTAATAAAAAATTATGAATGACTTGACAATTGTGTAACTATATGTGACAATGTGATTGTGAAAACCTGGTGTCCGATGCTCCCTTTATCCAGGGTATGGAGAGATGAGTAAAAATATAAGAACAAAAAATAAATAAATAAATAATGGGGGTATAAGGGGTAAAATAAAAAAAGGGTAGATTGAAAAATGCTGGTGGTCAATGAGAGGAAGAGGTAAGGGGTATGGGATGTACGAGTTTTTTTCTTTTTTCTTTTTATTTCTTTTTCTGGAGTGATGCAAATGTTCTAAAAATGATCATGGAGATAAATACACAACTATGTCACGATATTGTGAGCCACTGATTGCATACTTTAAATGGACTGTATGTGCATGAAGATATCTCAATAAAAATATTTTTTAAAAAATGAATGAAGAAACTCTCTTGGTACTGCTATGAAAAGACCTTCAAAATAAATTGCTAAGTGAAAAAAGGTATGAACCAGAGTATAGCATGTTGCCAATTATGTAAAATCAGGAAGCAATGAGCATATATTTAGGTTTGCTAGTACATATACGAAGTAACGAGGTGGACAGACAGACTAATTGTGGTCACCAGAATAGAATACAGATTAGACACCCCATTACGATAGTGGGCTTACATACCAAACCTCCAGAATAGGAAGAAGGAGGACTCTAAGAAAGAAACGCCTGAATTAAAAAGAGAAACCATGCAATAAACACTATAAATGAGAGATGAAAAAATCTTAAGGATATCACAAAGGCAAATTATTATTCTGCTAACCACAAAAAAAATAAAGACCATTAGAAATCCTGGGGTAAAAATAAAAAAGGCATAAAAGATATGATGAATAAATATGAAGTAAGGTAAAATAGAACATTATTTTAAGTAACTGATGAAATTTATGAAAAAAAGAAGCCATTGATTTTTTTTTTTTTTTTTTTGCATGGGCAGGTACCGAGAATCAAACCGGGTCTCTGGCATGGCAGGCGAGAACTCTGCTGGCTGAGCCACTGTGGTTCACCCCATTGATTTTTATTGTAGGAATGCTCCCTTTTGAGTAAAGAAAATGTCATCTTAGTGCTTCAAGTACTAAGATATGTAGGGCTCTAGTGACAATATTTCTTTAACGATAAGTAAACGCTACTCATTGTTTTTCAACTTTTAGAGTTAACATTTGGAAAAAGTACCAGAGAACAGGTTAGGCTGCAAAAATGTCAGATAGCCTTGATGGAAAGAAGTAACAGGGGCAGAAGGGAGAGAGAGGGGAGGAAAGGGGTACTTCTGCATTTGATAGTGTAATCAAAGTTTGACGGGGGATTTTTCTTCATGTTTATTCTGCTTGGTGTTCTCTAAGCTTCTTGGATGTTTATATTCACATCTTTTGCTAAGTTTGGGAAGTTCTCTGTCATTATTTCTTTGATTATTCTTTCTGCCCCTCTCTTTCTTTCTTCTCCTTCTGGGACCCCCGTAACACATATACTAGCACACTTAATGGTGCCCCATAGCTATCTTAGGCTATTTTTACTCCTAATATTTCTTTTTACTTTCTGCTCCTCAGCTTGACTCATTTCAAGTGTCTTGTCTTCAAGTTCACTGATTCTTTCTTTTGCCAGCTCCATTCTGCTCTTGAAACCCTCCTGGGCATTTTTAATTGCAGCTGTTATGGTCTTCAACTCCAGTAGTCCTGTTTGGCTCCTTTTAAAATTTTCTCTTTATTTAGATTTTCATCTTGTTCATTCATTGTTTTCCTGATGTCCTGTGGTCCTTCTGTGTACTTTCTTTCATGTCCTTAAGCATTTTTAATACCATTTTTTTAAAAGGCTTTGTTCTATACGCCCACATTCTTGTCTTCTTTGTTGGTGTTTTCTGTATTTCTATCCTTTTCCTTTGGATGCACCATCATTTCCTGTTTCTGTCTTGTACTGTTTTGTTGTAAATACACATTTGAGTATTTAAAAATGTTAAGTCTGGGATTTACTTCCTGGGATATCTGTTTCCTGGTTTGTAAGCAGCTGGTGATAAAACAGAGGTTTTTGGAGCTTCAGTCCTGCTACCAGGAAAGTCTGCCCGAGGTGAATCACCATGCAAGGCTTTCCCTCCCTTCCTGGGCCTCGGTCTTGTGCTGAGCCTTTGCTTATTAGTTGTTTTGGAGTTCCCCTGTTTACAGGACTTTGATTTCCACTCTATTTCTCAGAGACAGAGATACTTTTCTGGGTATCTGAAGCTGGCAGGCCTTTGTCCCAGACTGTCAGCCTCTATAGTTACTGACACTCCTTTCATTGTCTCATGCTGCTTTTTCCTGGAGGGCAAATTCTGGGAGGAGGGTCACCCTGGTAAGAGCGTTCCCAATTTGGTCTTTCTAAGCCAAAGCAGGGACAGGGACCCCAAAGGGAGTACAGATTGGTTCTCCAGTGCCCTGCAGAGGGGGGTCAGGAAGGGCACCAAACACTTCAATTGCTCTTCAAAGCTAAGCTTTCTTGGTGTGCCCGGCAAATACAGCCCTTTAGGTAACTTTCCCACACAGCCCTGAGGAAGCCCTTTGTCTTTAAATTTCCATGGCCTCCTTCCCTGTCCTGGGTGGCAGGGAAATAATAGCTGCTGTGGTCAGAGCATGGACCCAGGGATCTGAATTTGCTCATCAAAAGCGGTGTCTATGAATGGGATGTGCACACCCCTGTTCTTAGGGAAGAAGATTTTTATGTCCTTATTGTCAGCAGCAGCTAGCCAGGGAATGGACCCCACGGTGACCTGCCACCAGAGTGGGAGATGGGTACCAGTATGGAGATGGGTACCAGTAACTGCCGTACAGAGTTTACAGTTCTTTACCATAAAATATCAGGCTCTTCCTCCTGCTCTTCCTTTGATGTTGTACAGTGTTCTTCTGGCCTCTGGAGTTTCAAAATTGTTGTTTCAGACAGTTCCTGTCTGTTTAATAGTTGTTTTGGTGGAGGAACTGATTCCTGGTGCTCCCTACTCAGCCATCTTCCTTTGAAGTTCTAGAACAGGGATGCTTTAACTCATATCTCATAGTGGGAAGGAGAAAATCTAATAAAGGTAATGGTATTAATAGAACTAGAAATAGAAATATACTTAAAATATTTAACGCTACAAAAATTATCAAGAAGAAAAGTGAAAATAAAAACGGGAGGGGGAAGAAATAAGAAAATAAAGACTATGCATTGAATTCTCACTTTTCATATCAGAAAGTGAATAGATATTTTTCAAGCCAACAAAAAGAGAGGAAAAACAAATGTGCTATGAAACCCATGTTCAGAGCAGCATTATTCACAAAAGCCAAAAAGTGGACACAACTCAAATGTCCATCAACAAATGAATGGATAAACAACACATGGTTTATAAACACAATATAATATTATTCAGCCATAAGAAGGAATGAAGTTCTGAGATATACTGTAACATAGATGAACCTTGAAAACAAAATGATGAGTGAAATAAGGCACCTAAGGACACATATATGATGTCACTTATATGAGATATCTAGAATTAGCAAATCTGCAGACAGAAAGTAGAATAGAAATTACCAAAAGATGGGGGAGGGGAAGGAGAACTTTTTGCTTGGTATAGAATATTTGTAAATCGAAATTAAAAACAAACACACAAGACAAAAAAACAAATGTATAGTCATATTTCATGAAGGAGCCCCTCCCCAGCATACACTGTGATTCTTGGTTGGTGTAAGCCAGATATGGTACTCTTATTACTTAAGGATTAAGTTTTGTACCATAAAAGAAATAAAAGTTAAAAATCAAATAAATTAGGTGGGCCACAGTGGCTCAGCATGCAAGAACGCTTGCCTGCCATGCCAGAGGACCCGGGTTCGGTTCCTGCTGCCTGCCCATGCATGTATAAAAAAAAAAAAATCAAATAAATTAAGTAAAACCCCTGTGTGCTGGTTTGAAGCTGTATGTACATAAGAAAGGAATGTTCTCAAAAGTTAATCCATTCCTATGGGTGTGACCCCAGTATATGCAGGACATTTCTTTTTCTTTTTAAGTTTTATTAATAAAACCAATCATCATACAATATGAACATTCTTTTCTTATCACATAGTTGTATATTTATCATCATGATAATTTCTTAGAACATTTGCATCAATTCAGAAAAAGAAAAAAGAGAAAACAGAAAAAAAAATTCATACATACCATACCCCTTACCCTCCCTTTCTTTGATCACTAGCATTTCAAGCTACTAAATTTATTTTAACATTTGTTCCCTCTATTATTTATTTATTTTCAATCCACATATTTTACTCATCTGTCTATAAGGCAGTTAAAAGAAGCATCACACACAAGGATTTCACAATCAAAGTCACATTGCAAAAGCTATATCACTACACAATCATCTTCAAGAAACATGGCTACTGGAACACAGCTCTACTCTTTCAGGCAGGTCCCTCCAGCCTCTCTTTTAGGCCTTAACTAAAAAGGTGATATCTATCCAATGCATAAGGCTAACCTCCAGGATAACCTCTCGACTCCATTTGGAATCTCTCAGTCATTGACACTTTATTTTGTCTCATTTCTCTCTTTCCCTTTTCAGTCGAGAAGGTTTTCTCGATCCCTTGGTGTTGAGTCCCAACTCATTCTAGGAATTCTGTCCCACGTTGCCAGGAAGGTCCACACCCCGGGAGTCATGTCCCACATAGACAGGGGGAGGGTGGTGAGTTTGCTGGTCATGTTGGCTGAGAGAGAGAGAGAGAGGCCACATCTCAGCAACAAAAGAGGCTCTCTTGGGGCTGACTCTTAGGCTTAATTTTAAATAGGCTTAGCCTATCCTTTGTGGGGTTAAGTTTCATATGAACAAACCCCAAAATTGGGGGTTAGCCTATTGCTTTGGTTGTCCCCATTGCTTGTAAGAATATCAAGAATTCTCCACTTGGGGAAATTGAATTTCCCCCCTTTCTCACCATTCCCCCAAGGGGACTTTGCAAATACTTTTTTATTCACTGTTCAAATCCTTCTGGGATTTATCAAGGCATCATTCTGGACAAACCTACAAAATCTCATGCCCTACTTAAGGTTCCATGTACTTATGGTGCCAATTAAGCTGTCCACATAAGTTATATTAGGAAATGCACTAATCAAAATATAAATTTTGTACCAAATAAATATTTTTTTAAGCAGGACATTTTGATGAGACTATTTCAATTAGGGTGTGACATTTCATTTAGGATGGGTCTTATTCCTCTTACTGGAGTCCTTTAAAAATGGAATGAATACAGAGGGAGAGACACGGACGCAAGAAACTGAAAGCAATGAAACCTGGAAGAGAAGGGAGAGACCATGGATGCTACTATGTGCTTTGCCATGTACAGAAGAATAAGGATTGCTGGCAGCCAGTCTTTGGGGAGAAACCATCACTTTGATGATGGCTTCATTTAGACATTTTCTCGATCTCAAACTATAAGTTAACAAACTCCCATTGTTTAAGCCTATGCATTTCATGGTATCTACTTTCAGCAGTCTAGGAAACAAAAACACACTAAAATTTCAGTAGAAAATTACCAGTATGATATCAAGATTTTTTTAAGGAAGAAAATAAGTATTGCTGAATTTGTACACTGAAAAGGCCTAGAAGCGGTGACCATCTTGGTGACAATAAGCACCCCTACCTAACATACAGATTGTGGTCTTTAAGAACCACAATCTCACTAAAAGGAAAATGGCTGATTCTAGTTCTGGGGCAGAATTTTACAAAGATAAGCCTAGAAAAATTCTGTCATACCAGAAAGTAAGGAAAATATCAAAGACCACTAAGGTCATATCAAAAGGAGTAAGGAGGGTGGGTCACAGTGGCTCAGCAGGCAGGGAGACCTGGGTTCAATTCTCACTGCCTGCCCATGGCAAAAAAAAAAAAAAAAAAAGGTGACAGGTGCCAATCCAAAAGCAACATCAATGGCCAAAGATGTGAAATGTGAACATCCAAAAGAATAATGATAGCAATGGATTGAAAAACATTAAATATATAAAAGTCCATGACTTCTTAATGATTCTGAACACACATGCACACACACAGGTCAACTTTAAAGGTGGTTTGCCAGTTTGAAACTGTTGTATACCCCAGAAAAGCCATGTTCTTTAATCCTAATTCAATATTGTAGGGTGAGATCTTTTTGATTAAGTTGTTTCCATGAAGATGTGACTGACCCAATCGTTGGTGGGACCTTCTGATTAGGTGGTTTCCATGGAGATGTTTCTCTGCCCATTCAAGGTGGGTCTTAATCTGCTTACTGGAGTCCATTAAGAGGGAACCATTTTGGAAAGAGCTTCAGAGCCAACACAGACAGAAACATTTGGAGATGTAAAAAGAAAACACCCCTAGGGAAGCTGTTTGAAACCAAAAGCTAAAGGACCAGCAGACGCTTCCACTTTCCTTCCCAGCTGACAGAGGTGGTCAGGACCAGGGTCACATCCATTATTTTTCCATGTGAGTATTCCATTACGGCAGCACCATTTGTTGAATTTTTGTTTGTTTGTTTTGTTCTGGAGGAAGTGTATGGACTGGGAATTGAACCCGGGTACAGGCAAGAATTCTACCACTGAACTACCCTTGCATTCCTCCATTGACCTTTCTTGAGTCACAGTATCTTTCCCTGGATGCCTTAGTTTGGATGGCCTTAGAACTGTAAAACTTCTAACTTAATAAATTCCTGTTTTAAAGGCCAACCCATTTCTTGTGTACTACATTTCCAGCAGCATTAACAAACTAAACAGGTGGCTAGGGAGTTAACGTACCATTTTGAAAACAGGTGTATAAAGGAAAAGAGTGAAGCACTTTGTCAGCTGTGGCACGATGGCTAATTCTACTCATGGTTACAGGATGACTGCGGCAACTCCTGTCATGACATCCTCACATACCAACACCCGGAGACAGAAAATAAGGACTCTTTCGTGGGTTTTTTTTTTTTAATTTAATTTTTACTTGTATCAAAATAAAAAGTGTACACTATTTAAAAGGGTAAATGGAAACAAAGAACAGTTTCCTTCTTCATCCCTCTCCATGTTCCAAAGGTTATCACTTTAAAACCTTCTGGTATTTACTTTTAATTTCTAAATAACTTAAATAATAAATAAGCTAAAGACAGATATAAGCATTCTAAATAAAATTTATCTTTCTACTGACTACCATCTACATAAAATTTAGTTCTCCGATACCACACGAAGGAACACACACACACACTGCCCCTTTTTGTTCCTTCCATAGTTAGATAGCAGTGTTTTAATAAATCAATATTCAGTATTTACATGATTATGACTATGCAAATATTATACTGTTCGGTCATGTGGTATACTATGTTTCTTTTCTTATTTAACTTTAAAAAATATTGGAGATTGCCTATTTCCTTTCCTTCTCCAACTCTAAAATTCTTCTCAACATAACTAATCATATTATATAGTCTCTGAACTCTGTTTTTCCTGGGAGGCACTCCTCCTGGAGCCCAGGGTCATCTGTTCCAACCTGCCCAGGTAGTGGCACAGATGCTATCCCAGGCCTTCCTCTCGTTAGGTTTCTGAGCAGTCCCCTTGTACCCTGGTTGCTCCTTGTTTCCTGGATTTGCATCTTCCTCTTTCTTAGTGTACTCTTGAGTTTTAGAAGAGTATGTCCTCCAGCTATTCCGAGAAAAGGCAGTCAGGAGGTAAATGTTTTGAGAGCTTGCACTGCTGAAAATACTATTATTTTATTCTCTCAATTAATATCTTGGCTAGGGATAGAATTATAGGTTGGAAATTTTTCTGTCAGATCTGAGAAAGCATTACTCTATTGTCTTTTAGACCTCAGTGCTGTTGATATGTAGCCTAATGCCACTTGTTTTTGTGTTTTTTTTTTGTATATGATCTTTCTCTCCAGAAACTCTAAAAAATCTATGTTCGGTATCCCAAAATTCTACAATAATATGCTTTGTTGAGGGTCTTTTTCATTCATCTTTATCATTCTAAGCACTGGTGGGCTCTTATCAATCTAGAGGACTTAGCTTTGGGGGAAATCTCCCATGAAAGAAAGCCTTGCCTTTCTTTCATCTTCTCTCCTCCAACTCCTATTAAGTAAGATGTTCGACCTCCTGGATATCTTTATTTTTCTTATTTTTTTCTCTCTTATTGTCTATCTCTTTGACTAATTGTTTTACTTTTCAAGAGATTTCCACAACTTTATCTTCCAACTTTTTTACCGCAGTCTTTGCTTTGTGACATTTTTAATTCTCAAGAATATTCTTGAATAGTTCCTTTATACAGCATCCTGCTCTTGCTTCCTACATGTAACATCTGATTTTATCTGAGGTTTTCTTTAAATGTCTGGAGGTCCTAAGATTCTGCTCACATGTAGGAGCTAATCAGAAATTCTCTTGTGTGAGCACAGCTTTTTTACTGTTGGACATCACAGAACACAATGGGTAGGGGAACTCCAAATAGCAATTTTTTCACATAGGTTGGTTAATTTTCCCAGAGAAGAATGTTATCATCTCCTGGCTGGGGTGGGGTGGGTGTGTGTTAAAATGAGTGTTCTAGGAGCCACGGAGGGGTAAATTTTTCTGAGATAAATCTTTCAATACCCTGGAGGGGCAGAGGTACAGATTATAATAATAACTACAGCAGCCAGGATTCTGGAAGTCAAGAAAGGGAAAGTGGTTGGAAAGATTTCCTGGTGAATATGCAGACTTTCACATAATCCCGCTATTTTGGCTAAGAAGCCTGCCTCTTGCCCTCAGTTCTAACAGGATCCCCCCAGCTAAGATAGTGACATACACACACTCCTCTCTGTTTCAATTTCTCCAAGCATTAAACTCCCATTTTAGGCCAGAAAGGAGGAGGGGAATTGACCTGAAAGGGTAGGCTGAGGGTCTGGGGAACTAAGCCTTCTACATTCAGACTTTCAACTAATATTACTGTTTTCAGCACCAATGCATATCCCACAGTCAACGGTATCTAAAACTTTTTATTCCAGAAGAATGCCTTGTGGCTGAAAACTGGCTTGCTTCTCATTAGGTTCTACCACTGCAAATGCTTAAGAGCCAGAAAAAAAGCACATTTCACTTACTGCACCCATCTCAGTGCTTTTGTTGTTATATAATACACCTACATGTGCATTACAAACACAACAATACAATGTCATAATTTTTGCTTTAAAGTCCTATGTCTTTTAAAGAAGTTAGAGAAGATAAAGTACATATATAATATTTTACATTTATCCACAAATTTACCATTTCTGGTGCTCTTCATCCTTTCCAAGAGATCTGAGTTGCCATCTGGTGTCATTTCCCTTCACCCAGAAAACTTCCTTCAGTTTGCTGGCGATTAATTCTTTCAGTTTTTGTTCATATGAAAATGTCTTTATTTAGCCTTTATTTTTGAAAGATAGTTTTTCTGGACATTGAATTCTTGGTTGAGTTTTTTCTTTCAGTATTTGAATATACAGTTCCAATATCTTTTGGCCTCCACTTTTTCCTATGAGAAGTCATCCATATAGTAACATTCACCCTGTATGTAATATGTCATTTTCAAGATTAAAAAAAAAAACACAACTTTGGTTTCAACAATTTGACTACAATGTGTGTGTTGTGTGCTTTTCTTTGTGCTTCTCCTGCTTAGAATCCTTTGAAATTCTTAGATCTGTAGATTATTATTGTCTACTAAACTTGGAAAATTTAGGGATTACTTTTTCAAATTATTTTTCTCCTCTCCCTCTGGGAGTCCAATTACAGCTACACTGTACTACTTGATATTTTCCTATAAGTAGCTGACGCTATATTGAGTTTTCTACAATCTTTTTTTCTCTCTCTCTCTTCTTTGAATTGGATAATTTCTATTGATCTATTTTCAAATTTTTTGTCATTCCAAACTTCCTGTTAAGTGCATCTACTGAGTTTTTACTTATTTATTATTTAACTTGAGCTCTACAATTTTCATTTTTCAAAGTTTCCATTTCTTTGTTGCAATTTCTCCATCCGTTTACTTATTTTTCCCTTAAATCTTACCTACAATAGATGCTCTGAAGTCTTTGCCTGCTAAATCCAACCATTTGGACCCACTCAGAGTCAGTTTGAGTTACCTTTTCCTGTTTCTTTACGTGTCTTGTAAATTGTAGGTTGAAAACTGGACATTGTAGATAAGATGTTGTAATTCTGGATTCTGTTGTGTCCTTCTGAGGATTTCTAAAAAAAAGTTCTAACAGGCAGTTAAACTTGCCTAAATTCAAACTGCAAATTTACATCTCCCACGGTATATAGCAGCTGATATCTCTTTTCAGTTCTTGCAGCTTGAAGCTGCTGCATTTTTTAGCTTGGTTCCCTGGGGTCTTCCACATACCTGTATAATCTGGCAGACAGCCAAGGATTGGGGAAGCTTATACTCAAATTTGGGGGCTCACACTCTTTCTGATTTTGTTTTGTGACTTCCCTCTCATTTCTAGCTGCTCTGCTTATCTTGGACTCTGTCCTCTGACAATCAAGCCAGTCGAGTTTCAGCTCTCTATTGGCTGAGCTGTGCACAGTTCAGGAATATACTCAGTTTAAAAAAAGCACCAAACTCACAAATGTCGTGTAGTATATCTGTCTTTCAAGGTAGTTTTCTCTCTGATCTCTGTCTGTTTCGTTGTTTTGCTTTATTTTTGTGCTTGACCCCTGTTCTAGTTTGCTAGCTGCCGGAATGCAATATACTAGAAGCAGAATTGCTTTTATAAAAGGGGATTCAGTACGTTACCTGTTCACAGTTCTAAGGCTGAGAAAATGTCCCAATTAAAACAAGTCTATAGAAATGTCCAAGCAAAGGCATCCAGGGAAAGATACCTTGGTTCAAGAAGGCAGATGATGGTCAGTGTTTCTGTCTCAGCTGGAAGGGCACATGGTGAACATGGCGGCATCTGCTGGCTTTCTCTCCAGGCCTCCCATTTCATGTAGCTCCCCAGAAGGCATTTTTCTTCTTCACCTCCAAAAGTCACTGGCTGGTGGACTTTCTGCTTCACGGTTCTGTGGCATTCTGTAGTCATTCTCTGCTCTCAGCATTTTGTGGCTTTCTCTCTTGTTGTTCTCTAGTTTTATACAAAGTGCTTCTTTTAAAGGATTCTAGTAAAACTAATCAAGACCCACCCGGAATGGGTGGAGAAACTCTGCACCTAATCAAGTTTAATACCCACACTTGATTGAGTCCATCTCCACGGAGATAAGCTAATTAAATTTTCCAACATACAGTACTGAATAGGGATTAGAAGAAAATTTTGCTTCCACAAGGTTGATTAGGATTAAAACATGGCTTTTCTAGGGTACATAAACCTTTTCAAATTGGCACAACCCCCTACACATTCAGAGTTTAAAATCAACCAGGGATTTGGGCAGAGTTTTTTTTTAATTATTACTTAATTAAATAGTTGAGAATATAGCATGCTCTTTTTCTTTTACATGGGCAGGCACCGGGAACTGAACCCGGGTCCTCTGGCATGGCAGGCAAGCATTCTTGCCTGCTGAGCCACCGTGGCCCCGCCCAGCATGCTTTTTTAAAAAAACTTTTTTTATTGTATAGTATAACATATATACAAAGCAAAGAAATAAAAAAGCAATACTTTTCAAAGCACTCTTCAAAAAGTGGTTACAGGATAGATCCCAGAGTTTGTCATGGGCTACCATATGATACTATCATATTTTTCCCTTCTAACTGCTGCAGAATATAAGAGGCTTTCAGGCTTAATATTTTTTTATCATCACAATCAACTTTTTTTTCCTTCTTTTTTTAAATTTTTTTAAACTTTTTTTATTAATTAAAATAAATTAACAAACAAAACCTTAAGATATTCCATTCTACATATACAATCAGTAATTCTTAATATCATCACATAGTTGCATATTCATTTCTTAGAACATTTGCATCAATTTAGAAAAAGAAATAAAAAGACAACAGAAAAAGAAATAAAATGATAACAGAGAAAAAAAAAAAGATTATACTTACCATACCCCTTACCCCTCGCTTTCATTTACCACTAGCATTTCAAACTAAATTTATTTTAACATTTGTTCTCCCTATTATTTATTTTTATTCCATATGTTCTACTCTTCTGTTGATATAGTAGATAAAAGGAGCATCAGACACAAGGTTTTCACATTCACAGAGTCTCATTGTGAAATCTATATCATTGTTCAGTCATCATCAAGAAACATGGCTACTGGAACACAGCTCTACATTTTCAGGCAGTTCCCTCCAGCCTCTCTGCTACATCTTGAACAACAAGGTGATATCTACTTAATGCATAAGAATAACCTCCAGGATAACCTCTCAACTCTGTTTGGAATCTCTCAGCCATTGACACTTAGTCTCATTTCACTCTTCCCCCTTTGGTCGAGAAGGTTCTCTCAATCCTTTGATGTTAATTCTCAGCTCATTCCAGGATCTCTGTCCCACGTTGCCAGGAAGGTCCACACCCCTGGGAGTCATGTCCCACGCAGAGAGGGGGAGGGTGGTGAGACTGCTTGTCATGTTGGCTGGAGAGAGAGGCCACATCTGAGCAACAAAAGAGGCTCTCTTGGGGGTGACTCTTAGGCCTAAATTTTAAGTAGACTTGACCTATCCTTTGTGGGGTTAAGTTTCATATGAACAAACCCTAAGACTGGGGGCTCAGCCTATAGCTTTGGTTGTCTTTCCTTCTTTTTTTGTGAACAATAACACATATACAAAAAAGCTATAAATTTCCAAGCACAGCACCACAATTATTTGCAGAACATATTTCAGACTTTGATATGGGTTATAATTTCACAATTTTAGGTTTTTACTTCTAGCTGCTCTAAAACACTGGAGACTAAAAGAGATATCAATTTAATGATTCAGCATTCATATTCATTTGTTAAGTTTTATCTTCTATGTATAATTCCACCATCACCTTTGATCTTTCCATACCTCTCACTGGGGTTGTTTGGGCTGTGGCAATTTTAAATTTTTGATATTGGAAGGGTCTGTCACTAATATGGGGTAGGGAGATGGAACTATCTGATGTCCTGGAGAGGCTGGGCTAAGTTTCAGGACTTATCTGGACCAGGGACCCATCTGGAGGTTGTAGGTTTCTGGAAAGTTACTCTAGTGCCTGGAACTCTTGTGGAATCTCATAACTACAATTTGTAGTTTGGACCTTGTCATTTCCACAGTTCCCCCTTGCTTCCAGGATCTACCCCTTAAGATTTCTACTCTCCCATCCCTGACCTCTCTTCTCCGTCACCTTTAACTTGTAAGGCTGCAGTTTCCCATTGTCATTTCATTCACTGTAGCCACCCTGGGACTGAAGCCACCCTGGGACTGAAGCATACCTTTAGGCAAAAAAAAGCCACAAACTTACAATTCTTATTCCTTCCAATTACAATTTTTCAGGAAACAACTCTCTTTCACCTTCTGCCTGCTACTCAGTACTTTTAAACAGTTGTTTCCGATATTTTGTCCAAATTTTCTAATTTAATGTGAGTGTAAGCAACCATTTCACTCTATTTCCATTACTGGCAATTTCCTCCAATCCAAATGAAAGTAATTTACAATTAAGTTTACTTTTTTGGATTTTTATAGCACCTTATCTATTAAAGTATAGGGCCACAGTGCTATGCACAAAACATTTATAAGCTATAAAGTTCTTAAAAAAATATTTTTATTGAGAAATCTTCACACACATACATTTTATACATGGTGTACAAGCAGCAGTTCACAATATCATCACATAGTTATGTATTCATCACCATGATCGTTTTTAGAACATTTGCATCACCCCAGAAAAATAAATAAAAAGAAAAAAGAAAAAAACTCATACATCTCATACCCCCTACCTCTCATTGACAACTAGGATTACAATCTACCCAATTTTTTTTATCCTTTATTCCTCCCTATTATTTATTTATTTTTTTGTCCTTTTTTTTGTTTTACTCATCTGCCCATACCCTGGATAAAAGGAACATCAGACACAAGGTTTTCACAATCACACAGTCACACTGTAAAAGCTATGTAGTTACAGAATTGTCTTCAAGAATCAAAGCTACTGGAACACAGTTCACCAATTTCAGGTACTTCTCTCCAATCACTCCAATATACCATAAGCTAAAAAGGGATATCTATATAATGCATAAGAATAACTTCCCGGATAACCTGTTGACTCCATTTGAAATCTCTCAACCACTGAGAGACTTTATTTTGTCTCATATCTGTTCTCCCTTTTGGTCAGGAAGACTTTCTCATACCATGGTCCTAGCTCATCCCAGAAGTCCTGTCCTATGTTGCCAGAGAGATTTATTTCCCTGGGAGTCATGTCCTAAGTAGGAAGGAGGGCAATGAGTTCACCTGCTAAGTTGGCTTAGAGAGGGAGGCCATAAATGAGCAACAAAAGAGGTTCTCTTGGAGTGACTCTTAATTATAAGTAGGCTTAGCTTTTCCTTTACAGGAAAAAGTTTCATAGGGGTGAGCCCCAACACTGAGGGCTCAGTCTATTGAATTGGTTGTCCCCATCGCTAAGCAATAAAGTTTTAAAACAGTGAACGACACTTCAATGGTAAAAGTCCTGGCTGTCTTTAAAGATTTATTAGGTCAAATGGTTCAAAAGATGCATATGTAACATAGCCAAGGTAAGAAAGACTTGGAAATTGTTTTTTCCTATTTAAAGACAAGAAATGGCATAAAGTGAAGGAGAAAGAATAATCCAGGTCAAAATTAAAGAAGCTAGAAACAGGAATTCTGTTCCTAGAAAGTGAATATTTTTCCTGCTGAGAAATCAGCATAACTCAATCTATTCTACATTTAACAACTGGAGGAGATGAGAAAAGTAGAGCTCTTCTCTGTTTCTGTTTTGTTTTACTTTGTTTTTTAGGGTAGGAGAAAGACAGAATGTGTGTTAGTGGATAGAATTACTTAACCACAGATGACTGTACTGGACTTGAATTGCTCTGTGGAAGAATTAATATTTTATAAATCTCTTTAAAGTATACATATTTACAAATGGTCTATGTGCAAAGCACTATATGATGTAAAACTGAGAGATGAGATGGGGAAGTGAATAAATGATTAAGATTAGTTTTGTTCTCAAATATTCTATAATGTACTAAGAGGCATGTAAGGAAAAAAAATAGAAGGAAGGGCACACAAGTGATGGAATGGAAGTGGAAAGTTAAATGCTGCCTATAGGCTGAGTACTTAATTTAGTCAATCTCAAAATTCCAAATCACGAAGTTAGTGTTAGGCTGTAAATTGTTTTTAAAAATGTGAGTGTGTTTATAAAGTATTACACTTACACTGCAGAAAAAACATCTAATATATTTTGGAAATACCTAATAAAGTGAAACATCTCTATAAACTCTCAGAGATGATCCTTGTTAAAAGTCTTTGCATGTTAGAATATATATTAGATTACATATTTACTTGAAATAAATATACCATAATCTCCTTAATCAGTCCCTTTTTAATGGGTATTTGAGGGTTTTTTTTTAACAGTTTTTATTGTGAAATATATACATGCAAAAAAGTAATAAATTTTGAAGTACATTGTAACAAGTAGTTATAGAATAGATTTTAGAGTTTGTTATGGGTTACAGTTCCACAATTCTAGGTTTTTCCTTCTAGCTGCTCCAAGACACTGGAGACTGAAAGAAATCACTCTCATTTGTTAAAAAAAATCCCATCTTCTCTGTTATAACTCCTCCTTCTCCTCTGATCTTTCTCCCAATCTTTAGGGGTATATTTGGACTATGACAATTCTAACTTTTTCATGTTGGAAAGGGGTGTCATATATGGGATGGGCTTGGAACTAGTTGATGTTCTTGGAGATGCTGGTTCCTCTGGACATTTGAGTTTGTAGTTTTTAACTACTACAAACAACTGCGTATTTCCATCATATAAATTCTTACAACTGGAACTACTAAATAAAAAATTCTAAAGATTTCAATTTTTAATGGCTATTGTTCAACTGGCCTTCAAAAGGGTTACGTCAATCACACTCTATAAACTACAAGATAATATCAGCTATTTTTGTGCACATTTATCCATATATTGGCAGTTATAGTGCTCATTATTTCTTCTGACAGATTTTAATTACTGTCTACAGGAAGAACTCTCCTTTTAGTAAAAGATCTTCTTTTAATATTTCTTGTAAGGCAGATTTGCTAGCAACAAATTCTCTTAGTCTTTGTTTATCTAGAAATGTCTTTATTTGACCTTCATTTTTTGAAGGATAGTTTGCTAGATATAAATGTTTAGAATGAGTTTTTTCTTTCAGCCTTCTGAGTATGTCATTCCATTGCCTTCCAGCCCCCACTGTTTCTGCTGAGAATTCAACCATTACTCACACTGTTCTACCCAATATGATCGGTTGTCTTTCTCTGGATGCTTTTAAGAATTTCCGTTTGTTTCTGGCTTTCATAGTTTGATCAGGGTATGCCTAGGTGTGGATCATTTTGAGTTTGAGTTTATCCTATCTGGGGTTTGTTGAGCTTCTTGGATCTCAGATTTGGGAAGTTCTGAGCCACTGCTTCTTCAAATATTTTTTCTGCCTTTTCCTTTTTTTCCTCTCCTGGGATTTCCATTACATGTTTGTTGGTGTGCTTGATGCTGTCCCACATGCCTCTGAGGCTTTGTTCTTTTTTTTGTATGCTGTATGATGGGGTCACATTTCATTCTCTTTCCATATGAGTAAACTGTTATTGCAGCACCATTTGTTGAATTTTTGCTGTTTTTTGTTTGCTTGTTTGTTTGTTCTTTGGGGAAGTACATGGGCCGGGAATTGAACCCAGATCTCCTGCATGGCAGGCGAGAATTCCACCACTAAACTACCCTTGCACTCCCATGTTCATTTTTTTCTCAATTCTTTTTTCTCTCTATTCTTCAGTCTGGATCATTTCTATTAACCTATCTTTAAATCCACTGATTCTTTCTTTTGTATCTCAAATATGCTGTTGAACTCCTCTAGTGAATTTTTCATTTCAGTTATTATACTTTTCAACACCAGAATTTTCATTCTGTTGGTTTTATGGTTTTAATCTTTTACTGATTATTTATTGAATTATTGTCATCATACTTTCCTTTAAATATTTAAACATAATGTCCTTTATTCTGTGAACATATTTAAAATAATTGTGTTGAAGTCTTTATTTACTGCATCTAATATGTGGACTCAAAAATTATTTCCTGTGAATATTAATCATCCTTTCCTGTTTTTTTGGCTCATAATTTTTGGTTGAAAATAGGACATCTTAAGGAATAAAGGGGGATTACAGTATAACAAATCTGGATTATAATTTTCCATGAAGGTTGTTATATATTTTCTGTTTATTTCTTTAGTATAAATCAGCAGAATCTGCTACCCTCATAGTGTATGGGTAACTGATAACTCTGCTTAGATTCTTTCTTTCTTTTTTTTAAGTCTTTATATTTTTAAGCCTGACTTTCTTTCCTTAAGTCTGCAAAGCTTTAGCCAATGATTGGCTAAAGGTTGTGAGTGGTTAAAGGCTGTGTGCAAATCACAGCTGATGGTTGTGATTTATGGGAATGGGAGCACAAAGTTCAAATGGTTTTACAGGCTGTTCTAGTTTGCAAGCTGCTGGAATGCGATATAACAGAAATGGAACAGATTTTAAAGGAATAAGCTGCAAGTTAACAGTTGTAAGGCCATGAAAATATCCAAATTAAGGAAAGGCCATACGAGTGTCCAAAATAATGCATCCAGATACCTTGAATGTAAATACCTTCATTCAAGAAGGCCCTTGATGTCCAGGATTTCTCTCTCAACGGGAAAGGCACAGGCTGACATCTGCTAGCTTTTTCTCCAGACTTACCCAATGGCTTTCCCGGGGTGTTTTCTTTCTTCATCTTCAACGGCCTCTGGCTGTTTGAACTCTGTTGTTTCTGGTGGCTCTCAAGCTTTTTCCAAAATGACTCCCTCTTAAAGGGCTCCAGTAAGCAACCCCATCTTGAATGGATGGAGATACATATCCATGGAAACCATTTAATCAAAAGTACCAACCACAATTGGGTTGGTCATATCTCCATGGAAACAATAAAAAAGCTCCCACCCAGCAATATTGAATGCGGAATAAAGAACTTGGCTTTTCTACAACAGTTTCAAACCAGCCCCCAGGCTTTCCCTGACTTATTTTCTCCTGAGCTCTCTTGAATCTCCTCTACATATTAATTAGCCTTCTGACCAACTAAGGATATGTACATAGCTTGGGACCTCCTTGGTCTTACCTGTATGTGTGTAGGTTTCCATTCAGCCAGGAAATGTGGGGAGCATTTCAAGTCCTTCTATGTGCTAATTCATACCAGGAGGTCTATTAAAATTTTAGCTGGTCTGCCAGTCACTGCTTGGTCCAATTGGGACAGCTATCTTATGCCACCAGACTACTGGCCTTTCCTCTTCAATTTCCACTGGGATAGTTACTGACAATGCCTTGGGCATGACTTTTTCCCCCTTCTGCTCCAAATCAAGTGAGATCCCTGTGACAGTAAAGCTACTAGTTTCCATGACTTGCCCTACCCTGACAGAGCTACCACATCAATGGAGGTGAGGGGAAAGTGACAGGAGTAGCTCCAAGCAAGAATACCAAAGACACTCACTGCCCATACTTGAAATTCAGCAGTTTTTCAAGGACAAATTCTTCTCAGTTTGTTGCTTGCATTTATTCTATTTTTAGAGCTCTGAAGTAGATGTTTTTGACAACTTTGTCAGTTTTAAAGTTGTTTTCTGAGATTTGCTGACTTCCTTACTTCACCAGACTGATACTTGCCTCTGTTCTCAACTACATTTAAATCTTCATTCATCTTCAAGTGCACCACCCAGTCACATCATATTAAACTATACTTTAAGTCAAATGTGAGATCATAAAGAAAAAGGAACATTTTCCACATCCAATTGTCTTTATAAGCTGTCTTAGCATGTACTTCTAGATCCTAAGAGAGCAAAATACAATGTCTAAAAACTGGCTATAAAGCTGCTGTGGAAGACACTTTGACGGATCCTCAGAATACTAAATATCGAGTGGCCATGTGACCCGGCAATTCAGCTACTTGGTATACACCTTGAAGATCTGAAAGTAGGGACACAAACATACATTTGCACACAGATGTTCACAGTGGCAGTGCTCACAATTGCCAAAAGATGGAAACAATCCAAATGCCATCAACAGATGAATGGATAAACAAAATGTGGTGTGTGTATATATATATATATATGATGGAATAGTATGCAGCAGTTAGAAGAAATGAGGTCCTGAAGCATGTGACAACAGGGACGAATTTTGAGAAAATAAAACTGAGTAAAATAAGTCAGACACAAAAGGACAGACATTTTATGATTTCACTAAATATGAACTACCCAGAATATGTTAACTCAGAGTCTTAAAATGTAGAAAATAGGATACCTAGAAATATACAGAAGTTAGAGAAGGGGGAGTAGTAACCTAATATATTCAGAATTTAAGTATAAGGAGACTGAACTTAAATGTCTGCAAATAGATATGGGGTGAGGGTAGCTCACTATTGGGCATAAGGAATAGTGCTGTATTGTAGGTGAATTTGGTTGAAAGGGGTTGTTTAGAGTCAGGTATGTCACCAATTAACACTACAAATTTAAATAAGCAGTTGCATGAATTGGTACAAACGTAGAACACTGGTACAAAGAGTTAATAATAGAGTGGTATGTGGGGGAAAAATACCTATTGCAAGCTACAGACTATAATTAATGATAATACCTTAAAATTCTTTCATCAACAGTAACTGGTGTATCATATCAATCCTAAGGGTCAATAACAGAGGGACATAAGGAATATGGGATGTTCTGGGTCTTCTTTTTTTTTGGATCTATCTGATAATTTTCTTTTTGGAGCAATTAAAATGGTCTAAAATTAAGTGTGATGATTGCACAACTAAATGATGATACTGTGGGACATTAATTGTATAATTTGGATGGACTATATGATAAATATATCTCAAAAAATCTACATACAAATAAGTCAGTGAAGTGGGGAAAAAAAAAAAAGCTGCACAATCCCTACCTGGTCTAAAAATAAACCAAATGTCTGTGTTTCCTTAAGTCTTATCTAAGAACTTGGAGTAGGTTTCACCTTGATTCTTTTACTAAAAAAAAAACTGCTTGGCTATCTTTTGTTTTCCTTTCCTGTAAGTCATGCATTCTCTCTATTGGCTGGCCCCTGAAGTCATCCATAAATTAATGAAATCTGGTCATTCAATCCCTAGTGAAGGCAGACAGCCCTCAGAGCCTCATATGTTTATCTGTATAAACAACAAGCCCAAGATTTATTTTTCCCTGTTCTAAAAAGCCTTGTTCTCTCTGTCAAATGATAGTTTATTTTTACAATGGAAATGTCTCATACTACTCTAACTTACCCTACTAAAACTGCAAAATATCAGATGACTAGCCCTTGTTATTTCACAACAGGTATTATTGTTACTATGTTAGACTTCTCAGTCTTAGGTAAGGACTCAACTCAAGATAAAATTAAGAATAACCACTTACAAGTAAGAAGCAAAGAGGAATTAGAGCTGAAGAATTTCTGACTCCTAGTTCTAAGATTATGCAGGTCCCAAAATTAAAAAGCACTTTTCAGCATTGTTGCTACACTGATACTCTATGTTTATGATAAAGCATTTATTCCACACAACCTAAACTAACTGCAATATGTTTTATGAAACTTCTTAAAATGCTCCCCTCACAAAAGTCTTCAATAGCAAATGGTTTCCCAAATTGAGTATTAAACATTAAATAATGGAAAATACATGGCAAACTAAATTTCGTATTCATTTCTTCCTTTGGGTTGATGGTACAACATAACAGGCATATGCTAAAGGGAAAAGTAACAACTACACTAACAAGGACTCTGAGATGATGAGATCCAATACGCTGGTATACACCATTCATCTGCTATATAAACGACCCAAGGTAATCCACTGCACTTTACGTTCAGTGCTTGCAGCAGAAACGTTTTCTCAGCAAAAAACAAAGCTACCAAAACCTCAAATGTGTTCAAATAAGAAATGCACCACTAGAGGAAGGTGGGAGTGTCAAAAATAACATCCCCTCCAATTCAGGCGAAGTGCCTGGAAGCCAGCAGTTCATTACAAGTAGAGTTACCCGAGAAGGTGGAATCGGTTACAAGAACGTAACTCAGTTGAGACTCCTGACAACATTATATTATAATCTAATACTTGGAAAGGAATCACTCTTTCTGTTTGGCATTTTTACTAGACAACACCTGACCACAGCTTAAAATGCTGCAACAGAAAAAAATCTTTCTAAATACACTGGCTGACCCATCTGTAAATAACAGAATTTCTATCTAAGCCATATTGCTGAGGTGAATGTAAAATCATAGTAGTTATTCTAACAATTTTAAGAAACATGATGTCAGAGCTGGGACCAGGATGAGACAAGGAAGACACTTAGGGCATATATATTTTTTAATTAGAGAAATTGTAGGTTTACAGAAAAGTCATGCAAAAAACACATAAAATACTGCGTTCCCATATACTACCCTATTATCAACACCAGGCGTTAGTGTACACAGTGTATTACTAGAATAAAAATTAAAAGATAAAACATAGGACTGTATGACACAGTGAACCCTACTGTAGATGATGGACTACAGTTAATAACAATACAACTGTAAGAACATTCTTTTGTGAATCAATGTATAATACTAATAAAAGGTGGTAATAACAGGGTGGTATATGGGAAAAAATACCTGATATAAATAATGCACAATAGATAAAAAACCATTTTAATAATCATTCATCAACTGTAACAAAGGTAGCTATTAAATAAATAATGCCACTTAAAAAGTGCTATCATTAGCAGAACATACGTTCCACAATAATACAAGGTGTTGGTGGTGGTATGGTGTATGAGAATCCTGTATTGCAAGCATGATTGTTTTGTAAACTCACAATTTCTCTAATTAAAAAAAAAGTTAATGGAAAAAACCCAATTTGCCAATAGATCTGAACTCTCAATTCAATTCCATTGATCTATATATCTAATCCTGTGCCAGTACCATGCTGCTTTTATCACTGTAGCTTTGTAATAAGTTTTAAAGTCAGGAAGTGTGAGTCCTCTAACTTTGTTCTTCCTTGTCAAGATGGCTTCTGATATTCAGGGTCCTTTACCCTTCCAAATAAATTTGATGATTGGCTTTTCCATTTCTGCAAAGAAGGCAGCTGGAATTTTGATTGAGTCTGCATTGAATCTGTAAACCACACTTTGGGTAGAATTGATGTCTTAATAATATTTAACCTTCTAAGCCATGAGCACGGACTGTCCTATTTATTTAGATTTCTTTTTTAGAAACGTTTTTTATTATAAATATTTCAAAGTACATTGTAACAAGTAGTTATAGAACAGATTTCTGAGTTTGGTATGGGTTACTATTCCACAATTTTAGGTTTCTCCTTCTAGCTGCTCTAAGACACTGGTGACTAAAAGAAAAATCAATATAATGATTCATCAGTCATACTTATTTGTTAAATCCTATCTTCTCTGTTATAATTCCTCTTTCTCCCTTGATTAGATCTCTTTTTTAAAAAAATTCTTTTAGCAAAGTTTTATAGTTTTCCATGTATAAGCCCTTTATACCCTTGGTTAAATTTATTCTTAGACATTTGATTCTTTTAGTTGTTATTGTAAATGAAATTTTTTCCCTCAATTTCATCCTCAGATTGCTCAATACTGGTATACAGAAATACTGATTTTTGCATGTTGATCTTGTACCCTGTCACTTTACTGCTTGGTATAGATTTTTTTTTGGACTTTCTATGCATAGGATCATGTCATCTGCAAACAGTAAAAGTTTTACTTCTTCCTTTCCAATGTGGATGCCTTATATTTCTTTTTCTTGACTAATTTCTTTTGTCTTTGGGTCTGAGGTACAATTAGATTGCAAACAATATAACTGTACAATGCTTATTAATCCATTCTGCCAACCTGTGTCTTTTGATGAGGAATTTAATCCATTAACATTCCATGTCAGTACTGTAAAGACAGTACCACAGCCATTCTATCCTTCGGTTTTTATTTCTCATCTTTTTTGTCTCTCTTTTCTTTTATTGCAGCCTTCTTTTCTGTAGAGTTGATCTTTTGTGAGATATCTAATTGATCCTTTTCTCATTTCTGTTCCTGCATATTTTTAAAACATTTTCTTTGTGGCTACCCTGAGATTTGAATTACATAATCTATGTCCATACACTATTGTGGTAGTTAGGTTCAGGTGTCAACATGGCCAGGTGACGATGCCCCGTTGTTCTGTTTCTGTGGACTTACATCATCAGTGTGTGAAATTCATCTATGGCTTATCACATCTGTGGTCAGCTAAGGGGAGTGCCTTCCACAATGAGTAAGATTTTATTTAATTAGCTGGAGCCTTAAAAGAGAGAGGTCAGGAGAGAGCTCAACAGCTCAGCATACCTCATTCTCAGCAGCTCAGCCCAGATGTTTGGAGATAAAGAAAGAAATCGCCCCAGGGAAGGCTGTTGGAACCCAGAAATCAGGACAGAAGGCCAGTAAATGTCTGTGTGCCTTCCCATGTCACAGAGAAATTCAGATGAAAGCTACTTGTCTTTCCTCTGAAGAACTATAAATTTGTAACTAAATAAATCTTATTAAAAGCTGATCCATCTCTGGTGTGTTGCATTCTGGCAACTTTAGTAAACTAAAACAACTATTAATTTGAAAAGATATCAATTTAGCTTCAATAGCATACATAGTCTCTGCTCCCATATACCTCTATTTCTGCTTTGTTATTTTTGTCCCTCATTACTTCTTTATCTTTTGCATGCCCACTGTCAGGAAAGTTTACTATTTCTTATTCAATTGTATTCTAACTCTTCAGGGCACAAAATGTAAGGAAGCACTAACTCCCAAGTTTCTGCAAGTGCACAAGTAAAAACATCCTTAAATATTGTGTCCCAGATGCTACCCGGTTCACCCTAGTCTTGCTCCTGCTCAGAATCTGCATTACAAGATTTCCCAGGTTATACCTACGCACATTAAAGTTTGAAAAGCAATGAATAGAAAAGATGCCTAAATTTAGTTTTGCAACTGATACTAAAGTCCTAAGCTCTTTCTAACATATTATGCCGCATCTTTAATATAAGAAAGAGTGAGTAATGGTTTTCCAGCTGTGTCCAAAGGAAAGCCCTACACTGGTCCACATTTTTGTCACTCTTTTAATCAATGACTGGATTTATCTGGATAAAACACATAAACGAAATGCTTATTAGCCTGCAAGTGGCACAAAGCAGGAAGCTGCTAATGCAAAAAGTGACAGTGTCAGACAATCTTGACAGGATAGATGACAGGCTGAATATTTAACCATGATAAATACATAAAAAATTTTACATTTAGGCTAAAAATTAAAAAGGTATAAAATGTGGGATGATTTTCTTGGCAACAAAACATACGAAAAGTTCTGGGAGTAAATCCAAAAACATGTCATGGATTCAATATGCTGGAATTTCAAATTAGTGGGAGAAAATGAATAGTTCAATAAAATGGTATTGAGACAATGGGTGGCTAGGTGGAGACAAAAAAAAAGGTTGAACCCTTACCTCACATCTTATATCAAAATAAATTCCAGATGGTCCAAAGATTTAAACACAAACCCATTAAAGTACTAGAAGAAAATATGAGAAAAATATTTTTTGGATAACTTCAACATCGGCAACGCCTTTTAGGTTTGAACAAATTCCAAAAGTATGAATAAAATCCAGAGATTATAAAAAAAAAGATTGATAAATTTTTCTACATAAAAAATAATTCTGATGGAAAAACCCAACGTAAACAAAGTATAAAGATAGATGACAAACTGGGAGGGAGGGGGGATTTGTGACTAATATCAAAGGCAAAGGGCTATTTTCTTTAATGCACAAAAGCTTCCAAAACCAATAAGAAAAAAATGTCCAACAAGCCGTGAGGAAAGTGGACAAAGAATGTGAAGAAAGAGCACACAGAAAAGAAAATACAGTTGGCTCCTCAATGCACAATGCTCAACTTTACTTGTAAGACAAATACAATTTTAAACTACAGTATACAGGGCCGCGTGATGGTGGCTCAGTGGCAGAATTCTTGTCTGTCATGTCAGAGACCCGGGTTCATTTCCTGGTGCCTGCCCATGCAAAAAATTAATTAATTAATTAATTGATTTAAAAATTACAGTGTACAGAAGCAGACATGTGTAGTGGGAGGGTAAACTCATAGATCTTTCTAGAAGTCTACTTGGCAATATGTATCAAAACTTAAATGCGCAATGCCCTTTGACCTGGTATACATAAAGATGCTTTGGGGGGCATGGTCCGGGAATCAAACCCAGATCTCCTGCATGGAAGGTGAGCATCCTACCACTGAAACACGTGCCAGCAATGTTTTTTGTAACTGTAAAAGAATTTAAACAAACTAAAATGACCATCAATAGAATTCTGATCAAATAAATTATCGCATTCCGTACGATGGAAATACTATGTAGATGCTTAAAAGAAGGAGGTAGCTCTATTTGCATTATAATAAATAGCTCCCCAAGATAAACTGAGAGTATCAAGAAAGGAAAAATAAATGTTCAGGTATGTACAGTAAACTAACAGTTATATGGGGAAGATATAAAAAAGAAACACACTTGTAAACGCATGAACTATCTCTGGACAGATACCAGACACTGCTCACAGTGCCTGTTTGCCAGGAAGGCATCTAGGTGGCTGGGAACAGGGGAGGGAAGAAGATTTAGTTTTCATTCTTTACCTTTTGAATTTTGTATCATGTCTATTTATTATCTATTCAAAACTAAATAAAATTTAAAATGTTAAATTAAAAAAAAATAAGGTAAAATCAGAGTTAATTTCTTATTTGTTAGCATAATGTTAGATAATTTGTTTCAATAAATATTTTTCAGTGGAAAAAAGTTCTGAGGCTTTTATAGTCATACAAAGCTGGATGTGTCTTGGCAATCACAATGCCTAATTTTTGAAGGAAAAAAAGGATGAGACGGGAGAGGGAAGGGGCTGAGGAAGGGGTGGGGAAAGGGGAAGAAAGTAGCTCAGAGAGTCTCAGTGGGCAGCCACTAATATGACCCTGCAAAGCAATATTGCCCCAAACAGCGTCACTGAAACCAGTGTGCAGATCACAGGAAATAATTCCATTTTCCTTGGCACTAGCCAGTCCATTTTTGCTTGTATAATTCTAGGTAGCATTTGCAAAAAAATCATTTTAATTTATGTTGTGATGATACATATCACAAAATTTCCCATTTTAACGATTTTTCAGCATACAATTTAGTGGTATTAAATACATTTACAACGTTGTGCTGCCATCACCACCATCCAATATTAAAACTTTTTCATCACCCCAAACAAACTCTGAACCCATTTAACAGTAACTCTACTGTTCCCTCTCCTGGTGCCCTTGGTAACCCCTAATCTACTTTGTGTCTCTATGAATTTGCATATTCTAGCCATTACATATAAGTGGAATCATACAATATATGCACCTTTGTATGTGACTTATTTCACTCAACATGATGTCTTCAAGGTTCACCCATGTTGTGGCATGCATCAGTACTTTACTCCTTTTTACATTTGAATATTATTTCATATACACCATATTTTATTTATTCATTCATCTGTTGATGGAGACCCTTTAGTTATGGGAATAATGCTGCTATTAAACACTGCTATACCAGTATCTGTTCAGGTTCCAGCCTTCAATTCTTTTGGTTATACACCTTAGGAGTGAGACTGCCAGGTCATGTGGTA
Organism: Tamandua tetradactyla; assembly: GCF_023851605.1. Taxonomy (NCBI): domain Eukaryota; kingdom Metazoa; phylum Chordata; class Mammalia; order Pilosa; family Myrmecophagidae; genus Tamandua; species Tamandua tetradactyla. The sequence continues at coordinate 8,307,356 of NC_135335.1, forward strand.
ATTGTATGTTTAACTTTTTTTTTTTTTAAAGGAAAGACAGAGAGAAGGAAGGAAGGATAGAAGGAAGGAAGGAAGGAAGAAAGGGAAACATTTTTAAACATTTTCTTGTTTTATTGTATTCTGTTTCTCCGTTTTTGTTACATGGGCTGGGGCCGGGAATCGAACCGAGGTCCTCCGGCATAGCAGGCAAGCACTTTGCCCGCTGAGCCACCGCGGCCCGCCTGTATGTTTAACTTTTTGAGGAACCGCCAAACTATTTTCCACAGTGGCTAAACTGTTTTATGTTTCCAAATTTTTCTGGTACAAGTTACAGAGAATTGGTACTAGGGTCCCAATTTTCTCTGCATCCTTGCCAACACTTATTTTCCATTTTTTAAATAACAGCCACTCTAGTGGGTGTTGATTTGCATTTCCATGATGACTAATGATGTTGAACATCTTTTCATTTGCTTAACGGCAGGCAGCAAATTTTAATGGGAACCGGGTATTGCAGACCAGGGCCAACTCATGATGAGACAGAGGCAGGAATTACAGAAGCTTAGCATGGAAAAGACAAAGGAAGCTGAGAGCTGTCCTCCAATAGCTGAAAGACATTCTCATGAAAGAGTGAAAATACTGAGTTACCTTTGTTACCAATTTTGAATTAAATTATTTTTCAAATTTTGAATTAAATTTTAAATTTAAGTTACATTTTAGCCAAACATATAGAAAAACCTTCTAAGAATTACAGTTGTCTATAAATGGAATAGCCCTCCTCAAAAAGTAGTGAATTTTTGCTTAATGGAGGCATTCAGGCCAAGGCTAGATGGCCAACTTCTGGTGAGTTTTTGGAAGGGAAGACTACATTAGATGGGAATTCAAACCATATGGTCACTGAGACTCCTTCACACTCAGTAAGTACGCAATTCCATCCCAAAGATATCAGCTCTGGAAAAGTTAGGAAAATGAAATCAAATAATGACAGATTCTCACAACTCTAAAAAGATTTGAAACATGATGCTCTTGACTTTTTATTATAGATACAGGGTTCTGGGTTCTCTGGGGGTAAAAGCGCGGACACGAATGATTTGTTGCATCATGGCTCCTGTGCTCAGGAGTACTGTGAATGCTGTTTTGTTTGTTTGTTTGTGGTAGTAGGGTTGGGTAATCTGTTTCATCCACATTCTTTCCCTAGGCTCCTCAGGCACCACGTTGCACAATTTTGGAAAAAAGTGAATTAGGGTTAGAGAGCTAAGTCTAAGATCTCAGACTCTTTGATGTAATGCCCCATAACCCAGAGAGACTTTGATATCTGTATTACTTTACCTACAGTCTAATTGTAAGCTAAAAGACACAAACAAATAAACAGTACAGGTATTTCACTAGCAAATGGATTGTATTCCAGAAATTATTTTGCAAATCAGTCGGGAAGAATTTGAAACAGCACTGAAAACACTGCTCCTCAGTGCATCTGACCCCAATGTATCTGACCCCTTGTGCATCTGCCCTTCTCCCAGGTAGAAAATACCCCTGGGATACTATACTAACAACCCAGAAAGTAGAACAAAATTGAAGAACTGCTTTATTTACCTTGAATTCTAATGCTTAAGACAAAGGAAATTCAGTTGACAAAGGCTAGAGAGTTTTACAAAACCGTGTAGGGAACGCCTTATATACCTCAAAAGCTCTAGAAGTTGCCAACAGTGAGTATTATGGCATCTAATTTTACTTCAAAAACTAGTGCTTCCTTTCTCCTTAATATGGACATGCCACTAAATATGTTTTTAGCCATGACTGGGGAAAGTTTTTAATTGATAAGAATGAGTGTGGTAAAGAAAGAAGATATTTTTGAAGTTAAAAGAGCAATAAACAAGAGAGGCCAAAAGAAGCCCAATGAAGAGATAACAATCATCATCACAAGCATAAATACCTAAAATGCAAGATATTATAAAAGAAAGTCAAGGGTTGGGGTAGGGAGCGAACTGTCTGACCATGAAGATGGGGGAAAGGGGTGATGACACTGTGACCAAGTTTCTGCAGAGTCTGCTGGGGGGCTCCATCAGCCAGGACAACTTAGCTGTTGCCGGGGTATGGGGAGAAGCATTCAATTGGGCTTCCATATTTACAGGATATTCCCAAATTGCAAATAATGTACACAACTATAAACCACAAGAAATGCTTTTGTAGCCAGGTTAACAGAGAAACAAACAAACACCAAAACAAACAAATAAAAATAGTTACCTGCCATGTATTCCTATATCTGCTTATTCAAATCAGAAATGGCAATGATTAATAGTGTGACATTTGACATCTAGAAATAAAAAAGGCCAGAGAGAAAGCTGAAGGAACCTCATCATGGAGCTCCTGCTGCTTCTGAAACTCAGCCTGACCAACGGCAGCAGCACACACTGTGGCTGAGGCTCCCTCAGGCCCTGGGGAGTAGTGAGGGGGGTACGCCAATAGGATTTCATGGTAGGACAGAGATAAGAGAATTCTGTAGCAATAAAAATTTGACATGTATCTCAGGAGTGAATATGCTTTATGGATATGTTAAAGGTAGTTTTTCATATCTCTGGGAACTTAGAATAAACACAGGCATCTGAAAAAGAAGGAAGTTAAATGCCTTGCTCAGTATCACATTAACAAGTATCCATCTATCCTGTTGGGCAAGTGTTTATACCCTTAAGTATTTCTGTAAATCGTAAGATTTCAGATGAAAGGTGAAAAAGACAGCATTGTTTTAAGGTATTTTTAACAAAGAGGCCTACTAACTATCACGTGAGCCTAGACAACACATTCAAGCAAATCTGTTCCTCCAGAAATTACTTTGCATGGCCCTCACACCTCAGACCTCCTGGCAGGCAAGAATCTTTCTACAACATCTGCTGGCCCATAATACATTATAAATCAGGAGCATTATTGGCTGTTCTGATGATCGATATTGGGGTCAGCAACAACTTTAGCTCTAAGTGTCAGCCAACAGTGATGCCTCTAGCTGCCACCAGTGAAGCCAAGGAACAGGAGGTAGGTAGGAAGAGAAGGGTGAGGGAAAGAAGAATGCAAGTACAAAAATGTAGAGCTCATAAATGAATAGAAAAGGCAAAAACTGGTTTAGCAGTTTAGGACTCCACAGAGTACCACCCAATGTCCTTAAATAATACCTCAGGATGCTAAGTTGTTTTCATCTGCTCTTTCAATGGATTAAGAACATTTTTTCTTATGTACAATTTTAATAAAATCAGATTTAAAAAAAAGACATAACATAAACATGCATGGTGGAATTACTGTTTTTGTATCACACACCTGGTGTTCAGGAGGTGGCCCGGAGTAAGTAATGAGCCTTCAGCACTTAGGGGTGCAGCTTTATTGTGAGATGGAGGGTGAGCACATACTCGTACCACAGGGGGGTCTGTTATGTTTCAGGACCATGCTAGGCATTTTCAAAAGTTATCTTATTTGTTTCTCACAACACACCAACAAGGTATGTTTTATCTCCATTCTACAATGGAAAAAAGTACACCTAGGGAAGATAAATGACTCATTCAAGATCTCAAAACCTGCTGGTGGCAGAGCCAGATTCAAATCTAAGGCTCTCTGAAATGAGAACTGCCTTCATCTCATCGAGGAACAAAACACAACTTCATCCTGCAGCATACAGGCCACTTACAACCCTCCTCGCTGCAAGGGACACTGCCTCTGAAGCCCATTATTCATACATTTGAAATATATTTACTAGCTCCCCCTGGCTGGAAGAGCATGGCTACAAACACCAGTGCCACAGGGAATGGTACAGTCCTGGTTCCCTGGGCTCGTAAAGCAACTGTAAAGCTGGGGTGAGGCGGTGCTGGTGCAATGGATAAATCCAATAAACAAACAACATAACATCAAATCGTAATAACTACTACCCAGAAATAGGACACAGAGAAGTGAGAGTAGTCCCAAAGGCCCTAACTCAGACCTAGCGGTAAGGTAAGGGCTATTTTCAGGGGGAAATGTCCAAGCTGAGAACTGAAAGACAAGAAAGAGCCAGTCTTGCAAACAGGTAGAAACAGAACATGCCAGATGAGGCAACTGCAAGCAAAGACCCTGAGAAAGAAATAGGCTTGGTATAGAACAGAAAATAGACCTATTTGGTGAGACAGATACACACACAGAGATAGAATATATTGGTCTTGGGACAGACACAGAGTGTGGATTTTAGTCTAAGTGTGAACGGAAACAATCAGAGGCTTTTAAGCAAGAAGTAATATGCTCCTCCGACGAGTGTTTTTACAAGATCCTCTGGCTACTCTATGGTTAATGAACTAGAGGAAGGCTGCAGGAGGAGCAGGGAGGCCATGGGGAAGGCCACAGGTGGTGGTGACTTGATTTAGAGGAGTAGCAGGTGGAGAAAAGACACGGACAGAGTACAGAGTTAGAATATACAGAAGATGCTGAGGGACTAGATGTGGAGAATACAAAAATGGAAAGAATCAAAGACAACTCCTAGGTTTTTGGTTTGAGCGACAGCATGGACTGTGATGCATTTACTTAGATGAACAAAGACTGGAGAGGAACAGATTTTTTTTTTTTTTAATGGGGAAGGAGTAAAATAAAGAGATCTGTTTTAGTAAAGCTAAATTTGAGGTACCTATTAGATATTCAAATGGAACTATCAGGTAGGCAGTAGTTGTACAAAGAAAGATCAAGATGTACTTTAAGAGATAAACATATATTCTCACAAGCAGTGGGACAACCAAAGCAATAGGCCGAGCCTTCAATTTTGGGGTTTGTTCCTAGGAAACTTATCCCCACAAAGGATAGGCAAAGCCTACTTAAAATTAGGCCTAAGAGTCACCCCCAAGAGAACTTCTTTTGTTGCTCAGAAGTGGCCTCTCAGTCAACACAACAAGCAAACTCACTGCCCTCCCCCTCTCTATGTGGGACATGACTCCCAGGGGTGTAAACCTCCCTGGCAACGTGGGACAGAAATCCTAGAATGAGCTAGGACTCAGCATCAAGGGATTGGGACTCAGCTTCAAGGGATTGAGAAAATCTTCTCAACCAAAAGGGGGAAGACAGAAATGAGACAAAATAAAGAGTCAATGGCTAAGAGATTTGAAACAGAGTTGAGAGGTTATCCTGGAGGTTATTCTTATGCATTATATAGATATCACATTTTTAGTTAAGATATATTGGAGAGACTGAAGGGAAGTGCCTGAAAATGTAGAGCTGTGTTACAGTAGCCATGCTTCTTGAAGATGATTGTATAATGATATAGCTTTCACCTTGTGTCTGATGCGCCTTTTATCTACAGTATGGACAGATGAGTAAAGCATGTGGATTAAAAATAAATAAATAATGGGGGAACAAATGTTAAAATAAATTTAATGGATTCAAAAGCTAGTGATCAATGAAAGATAGTGGTAAGGAGTATAGAAAAAAATAGGGGAAACAAAGGCTAAAATATATTGGGTAGATGAGAGGGAGGGGTAAGGGGTGTGGTATGTAAAGAGAAATACATAAACCTAATCAGAAGGATAGTTTCTAATTGACCGAGGATAGAAAAGATTTCTTAAATTAAAAAAGCATAAATCTTTATAAATGAAAGGATTATGTCAAAATGAAAGATTTCTGCTGAATAAAGAACATTATGAACAAGATTAGTTCATAGTGTTTACCACCTGGATAAAGGCCCAAGAGTGTATACATGATCTCTTCCCACGCTGAGAGCTATATCCCTAAGGGTAGGGCTGAATCATATGCATCCTCATTATCCCAGAACCCAGCACAGTGGCTAGTACAGAGAATACATTCAATAAATGTTAACTAGCTGACTGTTTGGTGGTTGGGATACTGGATAAAAAATAAATCAAAATCGGAACCTCACAGAACTGTTTTCAGCTCAGGTATACCCTTAGTTCTTGACTATTAAAATGCAGCCAATTGAATTTTTAATGAATTATCATTATAGATGTACAGATATCTCCCTAACATTTCTTCTAGCATCATATTGTGTGTCCATTTGGATGACAGACACATGAACAAACAAAATTCAAGTTGACTCTATGGCTCCAAGGAAACATTAGAGATGCTACATCAAAATCAGAGCTGCAAATGATAAAAATTAACCTTAAATGGAAAAACAAATAGAGATGGAGCACAAGTCAGAATCTCTGCTGCCTGGTAGTGCTGGGTAGCATCAAAATTCTGAAATTACGGATTCAACATTATATATTAGAATACATGAAAACATTTCTCATAATTTTGTTTTGTTTAGGTTTATTTCATAGTCATAAACTTAACTCTGCAACCCAGCTAGACTTGGAAGGGGAGGAGAATGGAGAACCCAATGAACTGCAGAGAGAGCACAATGATAGGACACTGAGGCAGACCAGGGACTCGGGCAGAGGTGGGATGCTCTCCTGAGCTACAGAAGGTGTGGTCTGCTGGAGAAGACAAAACACAGATTAAATTTATTATTTGTCCACATCGACAACGGTGATCTTCTTGCTGGTCTTGCCATTTCTGGATCCAAAGCACTCCATGGCTTCCATAATATTCATTCCCTCTTTCACCCTGATGAAGACCACGTGCTTGCCATCCAACCACTCAGTCTTAGCAGTGCAGATGAAAAACCGGGAACCATTTGTGTTGGGTCCAGCATTGGCCATGGACAAAATGCCAGAACCTGTATGCTTCAGGATGAAGGTCTCATCATCAAACTTCTCCCCGTAGATGGCCTTGCCACTAGTGCCATTACAGCATGTGAAGTTATCACCCTGGCACATAAAGCCAGGAATAAGTCTGTGAAAGCAGGAAACCTTATAACCAAATCCTTTGTCCCCAGTGCTCACAGCATGAAAATTTTCTGCTGTTTTTGGAACTTTGTCTGCAAACAGTTCAAAGGAGACACAGCCTGTTCTAGTTTGCTAGCTGCTGGAATGCAATATACCAGAAACGGAATGGCTTTTAAAAAGGGGAATTTAATGAGTTGCTAGTTTACAGTTCTAAGGCCGAGAAAATGTCCCAATTACAACAAGTCTATAGAAATGTCCAATCAAAGGCATCCAGGGAAAGGTACCTTGGTTCAAGAAGGCCGATGAAGTTCAGGGTTTCACTCTCAAGTTGGATGGCACATGGCGAACGCAGTCAGGGCTTCTCTCTCGGCTGGAAGGGCACATGGCAGACACAGCGTCATCTGCTAGCTTACTCTCCTGGCTTCTGGTTTCATGAAGCTCCCCGGGAGGCATTTCCCTTCTTCATCTCCAAAGGTCGCTGGCTGGTGGACTCTCTGCTTCGTGGTGCTGCAGCATTCTCTGCTCTCTCTGAGTCTCTCATTCTCCAAAATGTTCCCTCTTTTATAGGACTTCAGAAACTAATCAAGACCCACTCAGATGGGTGGAGACATGTCATCCCCTAATCCAGTTTAACAACCATTCTTAACTAAATCTCATCAACCAGGGAGATGATCCCATCACAGTCCCTAAATACACAGCATTGAATAGAGACTATTCTACCTTTAAGAAATGGGATCCATATTAAAACATGGCTTTTCTTAGGGGGCATACTTCCTTTCAAACCAGCACACAGCCCAAGGGCTCGCTGTCGACAGCGATGTGGAAGAACATGATGGGGTTGACCAAGGCTGTGAGCGGGGAGCTGCAGCGATGGGCAGTGGCATCTGCCCCTTCTCATTAATTTTCAATCAACTTTATTAGTCTCATTTATATATAATAAAACACACTTATTGAAGTCTAATTTATATACAAGAAAACACTCACTTTAAGTGGACAGTTTGATGAGTTTAAATGCGTATATCCATGTAACCACCACCACCACCACAGTCAAGATACAGAGCATTTCCATCACCACAGAAGTTCCCCCATGTTCTTTTGTAGTCAGTCCATCTCTCTGCCCCTGGCTCCAGGCAACCACTGATCTGCCTTCTGTCAAGATATCTCATTCATTTTTTAAATACAAGAAAACTTAAACTTTTTATTTGAAAATGCCAAACACACACACAAATAGAAGAGTATAATGCATCTGATGTATCCAATACCCAATTTCAGTGCATGGCCAACCCTATCTCATCTATAACCTCTACCACCTTCTTGCCTAGGTTACTTTGAAGCGAATCCCAGACATTTTCCTTACTTCAAAAGAAGGGGGCTATCCCTTTAAAAAAAGATATTCTTTTAAAACATATCTACAATGTAATTTTCACATCCAAAATAATGAATAGGTTACTTAATATCGCAAAAAAAAAAAATCAGTGTTCACATTTCTCAGATTGTCTTATATATTTCTCTTAATTTTGTTTGTCTGAGTCAGGATCAGAATAAGATCAATACATTACTCTTGGTTCCTTAATCTTCTAAATCTCTTTTTATCTAAAGGTTCCTTCTCCATCTTTTTTTTCCCTTATAATTTATTTGTTGAAGAAACTGGTTTAGTCCTATAAAGCACCTGCAGCCTGGAATTTGCTGATTGCACCCCCACAAAACCACTTACCATGTTTCTCTGTCCCTTGTATTTCCTATAAATTTGTAGCTAGATCTAGAGGTTTTACTCGGTTTCTATTTTTCATGGCAAGGCTACTTTATAGGTGGTACTGGGTATCTCTTCCAGGAGCTATACAACGTACCATATCCTTTTTTTGCATATGTTTCATTAAAAAAAAAAAAAAAAAAAGGACTTTCCCTCAACTAGCTGAAAAGAAAAACATTCATTACAATGTATCAAGACCCATTTAATCTAGAAAATTGTAACAATCCCCTTTAGCAGACTGATTCTGGTCTCTGGTGTCCCTAGGAATGTAAAGTTCTCCTTGTGGCACCGTCTCACTCAGCTGGTTCTATCCATCATATTACACACATCACTTACGTGAAGTTGTATACTGAACACACACTGACGTACTCATCTCTTGTGTGAATTTCTTATCTCCCCAATTATAGTTTTAGTTCGCTAAGAGAAGAAACCATCTTACCCCTCTACCCAATTCCTAACAGAAAGCCCTGTGTGTAGATGGCACGAGGAACCAGAGGGCCACATGATGCTCTGCTTGGGAGCCTTCTCTAGTCCTTGATGCATTCCAACCGCTCTTATTATTAGTTCTTCACAACCTTCCTCCAGAGTCAGCAACATCTCATTTTCCCAACAGGAAAATAGAGAAGAAATGTGAATGGTGAATCAGTGGATGGCTACAATAAAATCTCAAAAATCACTGTTCAGAAAACCGGCTGAGTTAAGTGCTACTTTAATTCCTCCTCCTTCCCTTCAGGGAAAATATGAGTCTTCGAGAGAAAGGGCTACAGGCACTGAATAGACAAGGAACCAGAAAGCCTGGTAAAGTGACCTCCCTGCTCTCTTCGGCAGGACAAGTCCCTGCTTGACAAGTGCTAAATAATTAAAAAGAGAACAAGAATCAGCTAACCAAAAGAGAGATAATCCTGAACTTTGGAATGGGGAAGGAGAGAAAAGTAGTTTATATCCTTGCCTCACCAACATCCAGTAAAGAAAAGGGACATGTTATTACCAAGATGTGCAGAGGAAGTTAGAGTCATCAGCAGAACCAACCAGGCCTGTCTTTCTTCCCACTCTGATAAAACACTCTGCCACCTGAAGCACAAAGTGGCAGTAATAGCTACAAGGCTCTGGCTTGCCAGTCACCTCCCACCCATCTTTGGGCTTGGCTGGTTCTTTCCTGCCTCCAGAAATAAAAATCAGAATATGATACTTATTATGCCAAAAATCACTACCTGGCAAACTTAGGTTCCAGAAGCATAGGCCACTGCTTACAAACAGCATAATCTGCAGTGTAAAAAGACACAGCTCTACATTGTCCCCATCCCAAACCAAGGAAAAGTACAGATTAAATTAAGAATTCTCAAAATTCCCAACGGAGCTAAATGCATTTAAAGTTGCTGGGTCAAAGATTCATTTTTGTAGCAGACATCCACAAAGGATTTCAGTGTTACATACAGTAGAAATGGAGCAAAAAATTCTAAATATGGAGAGATGAGTAATTTAAATTCTTTTTCTAATGGTTAATACTTTCTTTTACGTTCAATATCTAATTCTAAATCAGGTTCCAATTAAGGAAATCAAGACTCAGTTTGCTGGTTCCACTGGGGTTTATTCATGTAGGGATTACCTGTCTGCCAGCTGTGACTGTTTCCCATCAGAGCTCTGTGGGAAACTCTGTCATGACTAACAAAAACATGTTTCAAAACAAGAAAATAGCCCAGTTACTAGAAGTCAGTGGCAAAGGAAAGGCCAGAACAAAGAACTCTCACTCTTAAGTCTCTGGCTTCCGCAGCAGGCTGCTGCCTCTGTGTCTAACCAGCTGAGTGAATCTGGCAAATCAAGTAACATACCTAGGTTTTTTTCTCCTCGTCTAAAAACCAAAAAGGTGGACTAGTCAATTTTTAAGAAATATCTCTAGCTATAAGAGTCCACCCTTCTTTTCACACATATTTACATGCAAATCACATGCTAACTATGGTAGCATATACAAAGAATCGCAGATTTCAAAGAGCTGCTAGGAGGAGATAAGACATATGCAAAAGAGATAATAAAGTAGAGAAGGAGGATGATAAAAGTACAGCTCTAGAAATCTTGTGTTGAAAATAATACAAGATCTAGCACTCAGTGAAAAAAGCAAGTTACAGAATAAAATGCAAAATGCCATCATATTTTTGTGAGGGGAGTTGCATGCATGTGTATGGTTACAAGTGGACTTTTTTTAAAAGCATGGAAGGGAACAGAGCTAATTATCAACAATGGCTAGTCCTTGGGATAAGATTTCAAGGAAGTCCACTTTCTATTTTTTTAATTTCTATTTTTTTTTTACTAGAATGTTTTATTATTGCAATTAGGGAAAAAGAAGATTTTTAAAAGAAAAAAACAACAAAGGGAAAGATGTTTATTTGGAGCAAAATTTATATTTTGGGCAGCACATTATTCAATTTAACTTCTATGGCCAGTTTACTTGAATACCATAAGTACATGGAATCTTGAATAGTACATGGAATCTTGAATAGGGCATGAAATCTTGTTGGTTTGTACAGGTTAGTGTCATATCCCGATATATCCCAGAGTAATTCAGGCAGAGAATAAAAAAGTATTTGCAGAATCCCCTTGGGGGACTAGGGAGAAAGAAGGAAATATTAAACTTCCCCATCTGGAGAATTCTTGATATTCTCACCAACAGTGGGAACAAGCAATTCAATAGGCTGAGCTCACAATCTTCAGGCTCACCCCTATGAAACTTATTCCTGCAAAGGAGAAGTTAAACCTGCTGATAATTATGCCTCTTTTGTGGCTCAGATATGGCCTCTGTCTTTAAGCGAACTCGGCAGGTACTCATTGCCCTCCCTCCTACGTGGGACATGACTCCCAAGGGTGTAAATCTCCTGGCAACGTGGGACCTGTCTCCTGGGGATGAGCTGGGACCTGGCATCACAAGATTAAGATAGCCTTCTTGACCAAAAGGGGGAAGAGAGAAATGAGACAAAATAAAATTTCAGTGGCTGAGAAATTTCATACAGAGTCAGAAGGTTATCCTGGGGGGTCATTCTTACGCATTATATAGATATCTCTTTTTCGTTTATGGTGTATTGGAGTGGTTAGAGGGAAGTCCCTGAAACTGTTGAACTGTATTCCAGTAGCCTTGATTCTTGAAGAATCAAGAATAACTATATAGCTTTGACAATGTGACCATGAGATCGTGAAAACTTTGTGTCTGATGCTCCTTTCATCCAGGGTATAGACAGATGAGTGTGTGTGTGTGTGTATATACACACACACACACACACACACACACACATATATATAAAAGGATAAAAATAAATAAATAATGGGGGAGAGAAAGGGTAAAAATTGGGTAGATTGAAATACTATGGGTCAATGAGAGGGAAGGTTAAGGGGTATGGGATGTATGAGTTCTTTTTTTTCTCTTTATTTCTTTTTCTGGAGTGATGCAAATGTTCTAAAAATGATCATGGTGAGGAATACACAACAATGTGATGATATTGTAAGCCATTAATTGTATAATATGGTTGGACTGTACATGTATGGATATTTCTCAATAAAAATATTTTTTAAAAAAAGAATCAAGCCTACTAGAATATAATTCAACAGTTTCAGGTACTTTCCTCCAACCACTTCAATGCACCACAAATAAGAATAAGCTCCAAGACAACCTCTCAACTCTGTTTGAGATCTCTCAGCCACTGAAACTTTATTTTATCTCATTTTTCTCTTCCCCCTTTTGGTCAAGAAGCCTATCTCAATCTCAAGATGCCAGGTCCTGGCTTATCCCAGGAGTCCTTTCCCATGATGCCAGGGAGAATTATACCCCTAGGAGTCATGTCCCACATAGAAGGGAGGGCAATGAGTTCACCTGTCGAGCTGGCTTAGAGAGAGAGCACACAACTGAGCAACAAAAGAGGCTCTCTGGGGATGACTCTCAGGCATAATTATAAGTAGGCTTAGTTTCTCCTTTGCAAGAATAAGTTTTATAGGGGCAAGCTCCAAGATTGAAGGCTCAGCCTACTGAACTGGTTATCCCCACTGCTTTCAAGAATATCAGGAATTCCCCAGATGGGGAAGCTTAATATTTCCTCCTTTTTCCCCACTCCCCCAAGGGGACTCTGCAAATACTTTTTTATTCTCTGCCCAAATTATTCTGAGATATTCTGGGGCATTACACTAACATGTACAAACCAACAGGATCTAACTCCCTATTCAAGATTCCATATAATTATGGTGTTCAATAAACGGACCATACAAAAAAAATTAGATAATGCATAACCCAAAATATAAATTTTGCACCAAATAAACATCTCTCCCTTTGGTTTCACATAGAAATTGACATTTTAAAATATGGACTATATCATCCTTCACCCTGTATTCTGATTTATCTTAGTCCTATCCAGATCAGCTTCATGGATATCTCTACTTGAAATCTGATCATTTTGTCAACTTTTTTAACAGCTGTGGTATGGGGTATTGCTGACTTTCATAGTGTCAGTGCTCTAACTCTGAGTTGGATAAGGGTTTGATATCCTCTGTATTAAAGAAATTATACAATGCAATAACAAAAAACAACAACCCAACTGTAAAATGGGCAAAAGATATGAATGGACATTTTTTCTGAAGAGCAAACAGAAATGGCTAAAAAGCACATGAAGAGATCCTCATCTTCATTAGCTATAAGGGAAATGCAAATCAAGACTACAATGAGATGTCATCTCACAGCTTATAGAATGGCTGCTATTAAACAAACAGGAAACCACAAATGTTGGAGATGATGTGGAGAAATTACAACACATCCACTGTTGGTGGGTATGTATAATGGTACAGCTACTATGGAAGACAGTTTGGCGGTTCCTTAGAAAACTAAATACTGAATTGCACCACAAGCTGGCAGTATCAATACTAGTTATATACCCAGAAGAGTTGAAAGCAGTGACACGAACAGACATATAACAATGTTTATAGCAATACTATTCATAATTGCTAAAAGATGGAAACAATCCAAATGGCCATCAACAGACAAATGGACAAACAAAATATGGTAGATATACATGATGGAATATTATTCAGTAAGATGAAATGTGGTCCTGAAGCATATGACAACATGGATGAACCTAGAGAACATAATGCTAAATGAAATAAGCCAGACACAAAAGGATAAATAAAGTATGATTTCACCATTATGACTCTGATAAAGAGGGCAAGCACCAAATCATACAGCCCAGGAAGAAAATCTGTATTCATATACAGCAATGAACTAGATGTTGCATCTCTGCAGCTAGAGTGCACAAAAGACTTCACAAGCAATGGCTTCCATTTGTTTCACATTTTTAACATTGTCCAGTCATAAGAAAGATTTCTAAAAAGAGAAAAAAAATTAATAAAGATAAAATAAAATTTAAAAAGAAAGAATAGATAAGAAAGGATCTCCTTAAATTTTCCCAATTTTGGAGTATCACTAGTTTAAAAAATAATAATAATAAAATAAATGCACTTCCCAAACAAACGAAAAACTAAACAAACAAAAATTTAGCAAAAGGTGCTGCAATAAGGGTATACTCACATGGAAAAAGAATGAAATGTAACCCCGCCATATAGCATACAAAAAAATAAATAAAATAAAATCTATTGGCAAATATTCCATGGAAAAAAAAGTAATTGGAAAATGATGACCTGAAATACAACTTTGTGTTCACAGCAACCCTATTTTTACAGCTGAGGAAACTGAAGCACTGAGCAGCAAACTAACTTGCCAAAAGTCCCCTCATTTTGTAGTTTTCTCCCCCTGAACTCTTCCCTCTCTTCATTTGGCTAACTCCTACATATTCTTCACATTTCAACTTAAACAAATACCACTTCCTCAGGAAAAGTCTGCTCTGATGTGTCCAAAGGAGGTTCAAGGCTCCTGTTATATTCTGCTGCACTCTGGGTGCTGTTATAGCACTCTGACACACATGCTCATTAAAATATGTCATCCCCACTAGAAAGCACGCGCCTGAGAGCAGTTCTGTCTTGTTCTCCAGTATGGGATATTTCCAGTGCTGAGCAGAGTGCCTGCCCTTAAGATGCTCACAGACTGGATAGAGCTGGAGAGACCATATGGGGGACTCTATGAAGCTCATGGATAGGGCGAGGGAAGGCCTCATGGAAGAGATGTCCTTTGAACTGAACTCTGAAAGGTAAGTAAGAGTTAGGAGAAAAAGAAGCAAGGCGAGAGATGTACGCATAGACAAGAAGTAGGGCAAATATTTAGAGGAACTATTACTAGTTTGCTATACTGGCCTTTAATATCAGGCAGCAAAAAATGAAGTTTGATATACGGGAAGATTCAGCTCTATTTTCAAAGATAGCATTACTCTGTATAGACCTGTGCAATAACCAATAAGGATGGATATGATGGAAGCACTTATTGTATGTCAGGCACCATGCTAAGCAGTATACATGTATCATTTCATGTCATCTTCACAACCACACTGTGAGTATGATTATTCCCATGGGGAACAGGAAGGCCAAGTCATCTGAGCCAGTAAGTACATGGCAGAGCCAGGCCTTGAACCACAACTGAATGCATTTCTAATTTACTATGCACCTTATATATTACTAGGCATGTAATGAAAATAATTATGTTAATTCTATTAGGAAGTGCCTACTTAAAGGAATCCCACATCTTTTTCATTAAGAAAATCATACACACAGATTTTTCATAAATTGAATTTGTTTGAAAGGAAGTATATAATTACTAATCAGTAGATTTTTATAAATGAAAATTAAAGGAGAATTATACAAAGACACAAAATATGTATTTTGATGGATAAGGCAATATTTTCTATAGAACCGTGTTATCTCTAAACCTCAAAAATTATGCTAAGCAAAGATTAGAACTTCTTGGTGTGTATCCTCATCAAATCCAAATTTCCATAGGAGAATTAAAATTATTATTAAACAACTCATCAATTTCTGAGAATGGACAAAAAGGGGAGAAAATGGTTAATATAGAGAAAAGATGACATGACCCAAGAACTCTCTCTTTCCCCTCTGTAATTTTCTTTAAGCAGGGTAAAATGATAGTATGGCGGAAGGGTTTATAAGATAAGACATACACAACATTACAGTCTATGTGCCAATTCAAGTCAAACACAGGATAGAAACTTACCAGTTAGAAAAGGCGCTGGTTCAAAGCACTCAGTGTTTTAGAAAGCATCAGCAAAAATGCAAATGCCCTAAATCACAATTGCTGGGCTATTAATCACTCATTAAAACAAGCTACTGAGTTCAAACTGATAATAATTATCATAATTACATTAGATTAAACACCTATTAGTGCCAAGAGTTTTAAGAACATTATCTCACTTCATGTGTACAAGGTCAGATCACATTTTCAGATAAAGTAACAAAGGCACCGGCAGTTTAACTAAATTGCTCAAAGTCATATGAATAGGAAGTGACAGAGACAGGATTCACACACAGATGTGTCCAACACCAAAGGGGATGCTAGCTCCACCATGCAGCAATGTCTCCACCAAGTTGAAAGGAATCCAGAGATAATGGAGTTTACTCACCAAACAACCCCATTATTTAGAAAGACCTGGTATGTTGGTGCTCTCTGTATGGGTTTTGTATTATTTTTGCAATTGTCCTTTAACTTTGAAATTAATTCAAAATAAAAAGTTTAAGGGAAAAAATGAATTACTGTGCTTCAAATAATTTAAAGTAAACCTAAAAACGCACAATCACTGAATGTAATATGAAAATAACATGAAAATTCTAATCATTATCACATAAAGCACGAAAAAGGAACAAGTATCTTTCCAATCACTTGTGTAGTGCTGGAGGGATGGACTTGCCAATGCCAGAGTCCTTAACCCTTTTTCACGCTAAGGTTCCCCTGGGCAGTCTGGTGAAGCCAAGGGATCCCTTCCAAGATCTGAATGTATAAAATATGCGTATCTTAGGGGGAACAAATGCTAAAATAAATTTAGTTTGAAATGCTAGTGATCAACGAAAGCGAGGGGTAAGGGGTATGGTAGGCATAATCTTTTTTTTTTTCTTTTCTGTTTTCGTTTTATTTCTTTTCCTATTGCCTTTATTTCTTTTTCTGAATTGATGCAAATGTTCTAAGAAATGATGAATATGCAACTAAGTGATGATATTGTAAATTACTGATTATATATGTTAATGTTTTATTTAGTTTGTTAAATTTTTTTTAATTAATAAATAAATTTTTAAAAAAATGCGTAGTTTAAAAAAGGAAATCAGTTATATCAATAATTAACCCATACTATCACCCCTAACACTTTCTGTCTTCTTTTCCTGCTTAGCAGTCATCACAATCTATCACTGTGTACCTAATTTAGCACGTCTCTCTGACGAAAATCTAAATTCCCTGAGGGCATACATGTTTAACTATTTTGTTCACCACTGTATTACCAAAACCTAGAACAAGCCTAACATAAAACAGATGTTCAATAAATATTTGTTGACTTATTAAATGAACTTCCTGTCTCCTAAGAGCTATATGCTAAAATGAATTAAAGGCAGCTCTACTAAAATCTGTAATCCTTAAGAAAGAAAATAAACAACACAATAGTACTTCATATTTACAAAAGCCTTTTTGGTGGGCACTGGAACCCTTTTATAAATACAATCTTGTTTATACACAATAAACTTAGTATCTAATGACTGAGGACAAAGAGACTATCTGCAGCAGAGAAGTCAAACGCCTCAAGATAAGTGTGTTAACAAATCCATGTACCAAGCCTCCTGCTTAACTCTGCCCCTTTCCTTTACCCTTTGCCCTTTAAAGTTTTGCTGCTTTTGCCTTTAAGTACAGTCTTTTTGCCACTGAAAATATCTGATTGCAGACTAACAATAAAAGAAGCATTAACAGGATTCGAACAGACTGATTAATAACAAATAGCTACACACTTGTGTGGAACAGGTTCTAGGATTTCCAGCTTCTTGCCAAAGCAGTCTTTAAATAGAGGAAACGGTTCTCTTACTAATCACAATAAATTAAAAGGTTAACATGTTATTTAAATCCTCAACCTTGAAAGGCTGCCTCTATTGTTTGTCTCATATAGTCCTAAGAGGAAGGAAGCGTAAAGCCAGAAAACTAAAACCACTAGAGAAATGTAATAATTTCTACCAATTGCAATGTCTTCACACGGTAAATGTAGTAACAAATAGGAAAGGAAAACCAGAAACCAAAAAAAGAAGGGGCGGGGAGGGAAGTTGAGGTTAATACCAAGGTCAGTTAATAAGAAGAAAACAGCTTCTCAGACTGTTTCATAACTAAGCAAGCAGTCAAAAAGCCTAAGAGGGAGGTAATTTTGGCCCTTTTGGGTAGCTAGAACAAATGTGAGCCTACTCCCCACTCTCAAACATTTGCCAAAAAGCAGAGCTGAGGAAATGCATTTATATCATGCAGGTTTTGAGATACTCAAACCCATCTGTTTTAAATACAACTTTCTAACTCTGCTTAAACATCAGAAATGTCCATATTTGTGCATCCTCATAATATACAGGGCAAGAAAATTTAAGGAAATAAGTTTCTTGGTTGTTTTTAATGTTTTAAGTGCTAATAAATCAACAACAGCCAGTCATCAATAGAGGCTGGCAGAGAGTGCCACATCAATAATGTGAATTAACAGGATTTCAAATTGAAAAAAAAAAATCAGGAAACATTTTTTCACATCTGCTTGACTTCAGCTCAATGGGAAAATATCAACCTACAGCAACCATTATAACCAACGGCCCTGCTGATTTCATGTTACAACCAGAGGTGCCTGTCCTAGTTCTAATGCTTAGAGATGTATACTTCTTTTGAACTAAGTATACATTAAGATAATTCCGTAATTAATGATAGTGCCGCTGTTTTATAATAATATCTAAAGTGAAAGCTTGAAGACACAACGTTAAGTGAGGCCCACAACCACAGAATTTACATTTAACTTTTTCTTCTAAAACAAAGATTTTCAAAATATTGTTTCAATATTACAATACCAGTGAGGTACTTCCTATCCCAATACACTTTTAAAAATACATTATAAATAGTGACATAACTGAATAGAAAATGAAAAACCCTAAAAACACAAAATTATTTACATTAGTCTAAATTCACTTTTTGACTGACAGTGAAAATTAGAAAAAAACCTAAATGACCATTTAGTGGGCTTAACAAACTGTGTTTTATCCATTCTAAGGAATACTATGCATCCATTTAAAAGAATGAGATAGATTTGTAACTATGGAAATGGAAAACTCTCCAAGATATATTGTTATGTAAAAAGAGCAAGCTCAACAATTCATGGTGTTTCTGCTAATGTAAAAAAATGCACGTGTATCTGAACATATATTACATTTAAGTGTTTAGAAAAAGATCTGGAAGAATATATACCAAACTGTTAAAAGTGATTTTGCCTGGGGAAGGGGAGAGAAGTAAGGAATGCTTTGGGAGAATTTTCACGTCACACTTAATGCATTGCTTCAATATTTTATAAGGCTGTATTCATATATCATTTGTGTGATAAAATAAAGATTTTAATAACTGAAGAAAGGACTAGATGATTCTGTGAATCAAGGAATAACAAACGATGAAAACCAGGCTTGCTACTAAATAATTTATATGGTTGTCAGAGCAAGAGTTTGATCATGAGACAGTTTTTTATCCACTGACACCTCAATGTAGACAGTTCAGCTACTATATTTACAGTAATAGGATGAATCATAAAGAATAGGATTTCTGAAGTGGTAAACCTACACTATGATCAAAGTACACAAGTCATACCTAAAGGAACCAAGTTAAAAATGCATACTTCTAAAAAAAATGTACACTTCTCAGCTCTTCCTATCAAGCTAGATACACTGCAATCATTTGGGAGGTGTGATATTATAAAATAGCCATATGTTGGAAGTACTTATTCTTTGGTGCTGAAATCCAACTAGCCTTGATGGCAAATTCCAATAGCATATCTAAAGATAGTCAATGCACTGCAATTAAATAGATGGTTTGCTTACTAGAAATAGAGGCCAAGAAACCCAAAGGATGGTAGTAACTGATTCAGAAAGAGGAATGCAAGGCACATTTAGGATAAGAGTCAGTAGGTGGCTAGGTGATTCTGAAATGAAAAGAAAAGTCACCTACCCAAGATGTGACAAAGTAAACAGGACAAAAGAAACCCAAAGTGAACTAAAATATCAGGTAAGAGAAGATTTATTTCCACCAACATTACTGAGATTTGGTTTACATAAAATAAGATGAGCCATTTTAACTGTACATTTTGATAAGTTGATAAATTTATAAAGTCCCCTCATTTTGTAGTTTTCTCCCCCTGAACTCTTCCCTCTCTTCATTTGGCTAACTCCTACATATTCTTCACATTTCAACTTAAACAAATACCACTTCCTCAGGAAAAGTCTGCTCTGATGTGTCCAAAGGAGGTTCAAGGCTCCTGTTATATTCTGCTGCACTCTGGGTGCTGTTATAGCACTCTGACACACATGTTCATTAAAATATGTCATCCCCACTAGAATGCACGCGCCTGAGAGCAGTTCTGTCTTGTTCTCCAGTATGGGATATTTCCAGTGCCGAGCAGAGTGCCTGAGTAATCACCACCACATTCAAGTCAATGAAGATTTCCATAACCCCAAAAGTTTTCTTGTGTTCCATTCCAATCATCTCCCATTTCTGGGATCCAGGTAGCTATTTTCTGTCACTATAAGTTAGATTTGTCTTTGCTAGAATTTCACAGAAATGGAATCATATGGTATGGACTCTTTTGTGTTGTAAGGCATCTCTTCACTCAGCATAATGTTTTATTACAGCATGTATTAGTACTTCATTCCTTGGTATCCCCAAGGAATATTCCACTGCATGAATATTCCCTAATCTGTTTACCCATTCATCTGTTGATGGATATTTAGGTTGTTTCCAGTTTTAGTTATTATAAATAAAAGTGCTATGATTATATGGATATTCATCTTCATACTCAGCACCAACCCTACACTCTCAGTTCACCACAACTCCAATCTTAACATTGGTCCTATGCACAATGGGAAAAGCAATACTTATTCAACAAGTACATACTAAAGACCTACTGCATGCCAGGAACTGTTCAGGCACAGGGACACAATAATGAGTAAGACTGATATAATTCCTCTCTTGTACGGCTTACATTCTTTTTTTTTAGGGGGAGAGAGAAACAAAAATAAAAAAAAATAACAGGGTATATAATAGGAAAAAAGTTAAGGGGTAATATGATAAGAACGTGACTAGAGGTGTATGTGTCTAATTTATATTTGATGGTCAGGGAAGGGCTGTATGAGCTGAAACCTAAATGACACAAAGGAGTCAGCCAGGCAGGTAACTATGGGAGATTCAAAGCATTGGACAATGGGAACTGCAAGTGCAAATGCACTAAGGTGACACTGCACCTGTCCTATTCAAGGAGCAGAAAGAAGGGCACATGATGGAAATGTAGTGAACAGGTTGGCGGTGATGGGGGTGAGAGGGGAAAGTGCTAGTAAGAGGACAGAGAGGCAAGCAGATACCAAGCCAAATAAAGCCTTGTAGGCCATGACAAGAAGTTTGGGTTTTAACGAAGGGTTTTAAGCAGGAGAGTAAACAAAACAGATTGCATTTCAAAAAGACCACTCTGCCTGCGATGCAGAGAGAACGGTAGAGGAGAAGGATGGAAACCAGTGATCAGTTACATGGCTACTGCATAATTCAGGTGAGAGATGAGGGTGGTCTAGACTATAGGGGAGCAGGGAAACAAAAAGAGATGAGAATAGTTTCAAGATATTTTTGAAGTAGAATCAATAGCACTTGATGATGAATTAGATGTGATAGGTATTAAAAAAGAATCTAGGACAGATTTCTAGGTTTTGGGCTTGGGAAACAAGGTGGCTAATAGTACCATTTAAATACATCCATTTAAAATATGTAACTCAATCATTTCTGGTGTATTCACAGAATTGTGAGCTATCTCCACAATTCATTTTAGAACACTTTCATCACACCATAAAGAAACCCCGTACTCATAAGTAGTCGCTCTCCATTTCCCCCAACCTCACCAGCCCTAGGCAACTGCTAACCTATTCTCTGTCTCTACAGATTTGCATATTCTGC
This sequence comes from Tamandua tetradactyla, assembly GCF_023851605.1. Taxonomy (NCBI): domain Eukaryota; kingdom Metazoa; phylum Chordata; class Mammalia; order Pilosa; family Myrmecophagidae; genus Tamandua; species Tamandua tetradactyla. The sequence continues at coordinate 8,328,984 of NC_135335.1, forward strand.
ATATTTTATATAAATCAATTCATACAGTATGTGGCCTTTTGTGACTGGCCTCTTTCAGTAGCATTTCAAGATTCATCCATGTTGTAGTATGAATCAGAACCTCATTTCTTTTTATTGCCAAATGATATACCACTGTATGGATATACCATATTTTATTTATCCAACCATCAGTTGATAGTTACTTGGGTTGTTCACACTTTTCCGGTACTACGAATAATGTTGCTATGAACATCTGCGTACAAGTTTCTCTGTGGACACATGTTTTCATATATCTTAGGTATATGCTAAGAAGTAGAATTGCTAGATCTTATGGTAACTCTGCTTAACCTTTGGAGGAACTGCCAGTCTGTTTTCCAAAGAAGCTACACCATTTTCTATTCCCACCAGCAGTGTATGAAGGTTCTAATCTCTCCAGGTTCTTGCCAACAAGTTATTATCTGTCTTTCTTTTGGGGGGGAGAAGGGGTGCATGGGCCAGGAATCAAACCTGGGTATCCAGCATGATAGACGAGCATTTTACCACTGAATCAAAGTACATTTTAAGAAGTAGTTGTAGCACAAATTTCAAACTATGGTATGGGTTACAGTTCCTCAATGTCAGGTATTTTCTCTTAACTGCTCTAAGACACTGCAGACTAAAAATAATATCAATATAATGATTCAGCATTCATACTCATTTGTTAAAGTCTATTTTCTCTGTTACAACTGCTCTTTATCCTTTGATCTTTCTCCCTATTTTAGGGATATTTGGGCGATGAACATTCTAACTTCTTCATGTTGAAAAGGGATGTCGACATTATGGGGTAGAGGATGGAACTAGTTGATGTTCTTGGAGAGACTGGTAACTCTGGATTTCAGGGCTTATTTGGCCTAGGAACCATCTGAAGACTTTAGGTTTCTGAAAGATAAATTTAGTGAGCAAAAATTTTATACAGTGTTAGATAGAGCCCTGGGTATTTTTTAGGGTTTACAGGGATTCTGTTGGTTGGGGTTTGGCATACCATGGCAATTAGCAATACCTAGCTGAAGCTTGTGTAATGGTGACCTCCAGAATAGCCTCTCAACTTTATTTGAAATCTCTTAGCCACGGATACCCAATTTTATTACATTTCTTTTCCCCCTTTTGGTCAGGTAGGCAATGTTGGTCTTACTGTGCCCAGGCAAGGCTCATCCCTGGGAGTCATGCCCCACATTGCCAGGGAAACTCACATCCCTGGACATCATGTCCCATGTAGGGAGGAGGGTAATGATTTTCCTTGCAGAGCTAGGCTGAGAGAGGCCACATCTGAGCAACAAGAGAGGTTCTCTGGAAGTAACTCTTAGGCATAAAATTATAGGCAGGCTTAGCTTCTCTGATGCAGAAATAAGTTTCATAAGAGTAAGCCTCAAGATCAAGGGCTTGGTCTACTGACTTGGGAGTCCCTAATGTCTGAAAGGGTATCTGGAGTTTCTCAGGTAAGAAAGTTTAATAGGTCCATATTTTTTTCTCCAGTCCCTCAAGGGGCTTTGCCAATACTTTTTATGAATTCGTATTTTTCAATTTTGCATTTGTGGTTTTGATTTGTATTTCCCTAATGAGTAACGATGTGGAACATCTTTTCATGTTCCTCTTGGCCATTTCTATATCTTCTTTGGAGAAATGTCTGTTCAGATCTGCCAGTTCCTAAAAGCATAATAACCCAAGCACTTGCAACACTGCGGATTACTTTACATGATTTCTGGACATCATCTCATCTACTCATCATGACTGTGAGGTAAGAATTATCATCTCCACTTTATAGCCGAGGAAACAGAGGCTCAGAGAAATTGTGTGCTTTGATCAAATGACAAAGCTGGAGAGTGGCAGAGGTGCCACCAGAAGCCTGGTCTGGCCATCTCTAAAGCCCGTCTTCCTTGCACTAGGCACTGTGAGCACCGCAGCAGCAGAGACAGAAGCACTTGAAGATCTTTCTAGGAAGGTAGTTGGAGATGGAACATGCAGCCAAGGAAACACAGGTTTGAAAAGAATCCTGAATGCAGGTTGAGATCACTATTTTCTCATGGTCCACTTTAGTCAAATGATTCTCAAAAAAAACCTAGCTAAACCAATTTCCCGCTCATGTTAATAGGAGTTGTTCTGACTTGTGTTTGGTTGGACAAATATCCTAAACATATTCAAAAGTTTTTAATCCATTGAGTAATAAAAGTGTCTACTTTTATCCATATCAGGCAAATGCATCAGGGGCTAATAATAGAAGCAAAATTGTACTAAAACCTTTAACAACAGAGCCAGGAGGCTTCAGATTACAAATGCTATTTGCCATATGTGAGGTTTATTAATGTCAAGAAAATCCAGGTGGTTCCAAGTGACAATAATTCATTTCCTGGCTCTACATCTCTGGGCAACCTCATGTCTCATACTTTCAAAGTGTCTAATGATTTTTGTTTGTAATAATGAGTTTGCAAGAAAAGGTAAGTATGCAGAATTAGAAGATTAAAATGCTAGAAAAAGGGAACACAATACTGCTATCTGCTCTTTGAAAGCACTGAAGCAGCCATTCCGTAAATACGGAAGCCAAATCTTTAATATTTATGTGAAGTCTGAATAAGAGGTGTTTAAATATCAATTAAGTGCATCCAAGTATTGAGGATGAGTGTGTACATATGGGAAAGCTACAAAACCAAGCAAATTTTTTGGTCTTCCACTCTGTGGTAGTTAGATTCAGTTGTCAACTTGACCAGGTGAATTTTGACCAGGTGAAGGCACCTAGTTCTGTTGCTGTGGACATAAGCCAATGGTACATGAACCTCATCTGTTGCTAATTACATCTGCAGTCTGCTAGGAGGCATGCCTGCTGCAATGAATGATGTTTGACTTAACTGGCTGGTGCTTAAATGAGAGAGCACAACGTAGCACAGCCCAAGCAGTTCAGCATACCTCGTCTCAACACTTGCAGCTCAGCCCAGGCCTTTGGGGATGCACAAAGAAATCACCCTGGGGAAAACTGTTGGAATCTAGAGGCCTGGAGAGAAGGCCAGCAGAGATCACCCTGTCCCTTCCCACGTAAGAAAGAACCTCAGTTGAAAGTTAGCTGCCTTTCCTCTGAAGAACTAATGAAATAAATCCCCTTTTATTAAAAAGCCAATCCGTCTCTGGTGTGTTGCATTCCGGCAGCTAGCAAACTAGAACACACTCTTTGGGTAACTTTGGAAAAGACTTTCTCTCTGTATCTTACTTTCTCTCTCATTGTACAATGTGAAAAAAACAATACTTGTCTCTTGTCTGGCCAAGTAATTTTTTTCCAATGATTTCGGGGATTTAATTTTTTTTTATCAGAGAAGCAGATTTCAGAAAATCATGCAGTAAATAGAGTTCCCATATACCCTACTAATTAAGTTTTTCCTATTATTAACACTTTGCATTAGTGTGGTAACTTTGCTACAACTGATGAAACAGTAATATAATTGTACTATTATCTATGGTTCATAGTTTATAGCAGGGTTCAGTTGCACAGTTCTATAGTGTCTTTTAAAATTTTATTTTAGTAACATATACAACCTAAAATTTCTCCTTTTAATCACATTCAAGTATATAGTTCAGTGGTGCTAATTACATTCGTAATGTTGTGCTACCATTACCAAAACTTTTCCATTACCCAAGAAGAAAGTCTGTACTAATTAAGTATCAACTCCCAACTTCCTACCCCGGCCCCAGCCCCTGCTCAAATAATTTTGATTTATGTTTCAAAGGTGCCTTATCACCAAATAATCATAAAATGTGCATTTTCAATAAACATCACAATTGTGTGAGGCAGAATTATCTTTCAGTAAGACTGTCCTTCTAGAGCTCCATGGTCTAGTACAGTAGCCACTGGCCACAGGTCGTCACTGAGCGCCTGAAACGTGACCCCTGAGACTAAGGAACTACAATTTAAAATTTGTTTTAACTAATTTAAATTTAAAAATTGAAGCAGTACAAAATTATTTTATATGATCACATTCTGGAAAAATATTTTGGATACACTAGGCTAAATAAAATACATTATTAAAATTAATTTCACCTGTTTCTTTTACCTTTTTTAATGTGGCTACTTGAAAATTTCAGAGTATATATATATGCCTCTTGTGCATATACTTAAAACCGTTGAATTATGTATTTTAAATGGGTGAGTTATATTTCAATAATGCTGTATTTTAACAAGTACACATATGGCTCATATTATCTACCAGACAGAACTGTTCTAGGGTTTTTCTATTTCTGAAGTTATAAAGTCAGTTACAGTAATAACGAGAAATGAAGAAAAAAAGCGGAAATCCTGTTTATTTCCTATTTGTATAATGGTCTTTTTATAGACCTATTTACAAAGCAAAGCAAGAAATTAACTTTACTAATTACAACTGACAACTAATACAGTATTAGAAAATATCTTATGTGTGGATGGAATTTTCCTATGTGTGGATGGAATAAGGAGACCAAAAGAAAAAATTAGGGCCAGGGCTGGTTCAAGAGAACCAAAACACAAAGTTCCCCAATATGTAATACCTTGTAAATACTTGATAAATACTAAATGGGAGGATAGCTGAATAGATGGATGAATAAATAAGTAAATATGGAATAGGAAAATAGAAAAGAAGAGATTATAAAACTGAAAAAAAAAAAGCCTCTACTACACAATTATAAAAGGTAGTGAAGGCGGGCCGCGGTGGCTCAGCGGGCAAAGTGCTTGCCTGCCATGCCGGAGGACCTCGGTTCGATTCCCGGCCCCAGCCCATGTAAAAAACAAACGAACAAACAAAATATAATAAAACAAGAAAATGTTTCCCTTCCTTCCTTCTCTCTGTCTTTCCTTCCCTTCCTCCCTCTCTCTTTAAAAAAAAAAAAAAAAAAAAGGTAGTGAAAATAAGTTCAACTTGCAAATCAGCAGGTCACCTGTGTGGGGAAGTTTACAACTCAAGGACAAGAAACATCATAGACAAAGGCTTGGGAACAGAATCAATAGAAAAGAGAAAACCACAGAAGCTCACAGTCAAGAATATCTATCAGCCTTGAGTGTTTTGGGGGAATACAATGAAATAAAGCCAAGTCATTAAAATTAGGAGGCATTTGGTTAGAGTTTTGGTAGTTTAACAAAGGATCCTGGAGCACTGAGACATGAAATAAATGCTTTTTTGATTATTCAAGAACAAGAACCATCAACGAGGCTAAGAGAGAAGCAAGCTACGCTATCTCCATGCTATCAGAAAAATCATAAACGTGTCTTGAGCACAGGCAGGAAAACCAGATCAGTTTAAAGTAAATAACAACCAAGACAAACTTAATTTAATGTTATATGTATCACACTAAGAAGAAAAGAAAGAAATTCTGGCTTTCTACATAAGGAATTCTCTGGAGTCATAACTTATCAAACCATTTGTGCCATTTATATAGTTAGAACATCTGAAGACACTGCATTAGTAATTGCAGTTTCATAAACAGAGTATTAATGCTGGCTGACAATCTCCCTAATTATTTATTAATGGCAAACAGTAGGCTGTGACAGAAAGAGTTTTCACTTAACACCAGGAATTGGCTTTGCAGAAAGACAGGAGAAGAGGAAAGAGAACTAAAATTTCACCTCACCTTGTTAAGGAAAAGAAATTGAGGGTCGGGTGAGGGGTGAAGTCATTAACTTTGAACAGTATGAAAAGTTATCAATTGTCAAACAATACAGTAAAATGTTGGGGAAGTAAGGGTTGGAGAGACAGGCTGGACAGTAGCTGAAGAACCAAAGCCATCTGAGGACAAAGGAAGAGGGTTTAGACAAGAGTTTGAAGAAACTGCCTTCTCATTACCATATGTGTGGATTCTTATTATATTGTCTGACTCATATGCTACTGTGTTGTAACAATGGATATATTTACTGATGGATCTGCAAGAACACACATGATTGTCTCAGAGAACCCTTTCCCCATAGTACTCATCGCCCTACTAAGCTTCAAGATGGCCGGGTACAGGATAGCCTCTGTACCTAGCATGGGGCTTGCCATATAGTTGGTTTGGCTCACCATAAATGTCAGTGAAAAAAGTTATGTTTGACACAGAGAGCCCAGAATAAGAATGACGGCCTTTAATCCTGTATAGCTTAATGTAATGCCTGGATACATCCTGGAGTATAATAAGCAGATAATCAAAAAGTATTGGCAGGAGGTGTAAGGGTAGCTCAGTGGTAGAATTCTTGCCTGCCATGTGGAAGACCTGGGTTCATTTCCCAGCCCGTGCACTTCCCAAAACAAACAAAGAAACCAACAAAACAAACAAACAAACAAGTAAAAAAATTCAACAAATGGTGCTGCAATAATGGGATACTCATGCGGAAATAGAATGAAATGTGACCCCACCATACAGCATTCAAAAAAAAAAAGTACTGGCAAAGTCCTTTAAGGGATGGGAGAAAAATTATGGAACAATTAAATTTTATCACTGGGGGAAACCCTGAATACTGTGCCAAACATTAGGGATACCCGAATCAATAGGCCAAACCCCTTGTTCTTGGGGCTTGCTCTTGTGAAGCTTATGTATGTAGTGGAGAAGCTTAGCCCACCTATATGTATGCCTAAGAGTCACCTCTGGAGGACCTCTTTTGTTGCTCAGATGTGGCCTCTCTCTCTAAGCCCAACTTTGCAAGTGAAATCATTGCCCTCCCCCGCAACATGGGACATGATGTCCAGGGATGAAAGTCTCCCTGGTGGCATGGTAGAGAACTCCCAGGGATGAGCCTGGCCCTAGCACCATGGGATCAACAATGCCTTCCTGGCCAAAAGCGGGAAAAGAAGTGAAACAAGGTATCAGTGGCTGAGAGAGTTCAAATAGAGTCTAGAAGTTACTTTAGAGGTCACTCTCAGGCATGCTTCAGTTTAGACATTGTTAAGTATCATAACTTGCCAACCCCCAACCAAAACTATTCCTGCCAATCCTAATGAATACCTAGGATATTAAATAAGATTCTCCAAAGGTTTCATGCACTAGGGTAACTTTCCAAAACCTACAATCTCCAGATGGGTACCCAGACCAGATAAGTCCTGAAATGCAGAGGGGCCAGTTCTTTCAAAACATCAACTTATTCCATCCCCCTATCCTATATTATCGAAAGCCTTTTCCAACATGAAAAAGTTAGAATAGGAATAGCCCAAATGCCCCTAAACAGTGAAAGAAAGATCAAAGGTCATGATGGAGTTATATAGAGAAGGTCGGGTTTAACAAATGAGTGTGAGTACTGAATCATTATACTGATATTTCTTTCAGCTTCCAGTACTTTAGTGCCCCAGAAGTAAAAGCCTAAAATTGTGGAACTGCAACCCATACCAAACTCTGAAATCTGTTCTACAATTAATTGTTGCAATGTATTTTGAAATTTATTGTCTTTACATACAGAAAAGATAGGATTTAACAAATGAGAATGACTGCTGAAACATTATACTGATATTCTGCCAGTATCTTGGAGCAGATAGAAGAAAAAACAAAAAACTGTGGAACTGTAACCCATACCAAATTTTAAAATCTAGTCTATAATTACTTGTTAAAATGTACTTGGAAATTTATTGCTTTTTTGTATAAGCTATATTTCACAATAAAAAATGTTAAATAAAAAAAATCTCAAAAAATATATATTAATACTTCAGTTGGTTTGGGAAAAAAAATTGTTTGGGATATCTCACATGAAGCATAAGGTCATTTGTTCCAGTAAAAGAGATGACACCCAAACTAGAAAATGGGTGTTCTCTTGGATTCACTGACAGAGCTGTCAAGATGTATAGAAAGGAGCTCCTTGGTAACAAATTATGAGGCGGGACCACATACAGGACATTAATTTCTCTTGATAAACAGGTAGATTCAGACAGAGCCTGCAAAACCCATGAACAAGGTAGTTATAGTAGATTCTAGAGTTATAAACTTTATAAGAGACTGTTTTTATACTTCTAGCACTTTCGGTAGGGATTTCTCTATTGTTCTTAGTACTCAAAACATTTCCTTGAATTTCTCAATCTATCCCAGTAGTATCAAGGCAGCACCAAAAGAAACTGTTTTTGTCCTTGCTCATTAGAGGGGAAATAGAGCATCCCTTGGGGTCCAGGATAGTGTGGTGGTAACAATCATACAAGAAAATTCTTAGCAGAAGATGAAACTCAGTATCCCAGTCACTTCATTCATTCAGCAAATATTTGCCAAGCACCTACTATGTGCCTGACCCTAATCTAACCACTGGGGATACAACAGTAAACAAAATTCCAAACCAACAAAAATCCTTGCCCTCATGGAGTTTCCATTCTTGGGGGTGGTGGTGGAGAGCACACAGAGAGAGAGCAAACAACAAACATAATACATGAGTAAAGGAAGTATTAGAAATTAAGTGCCATAGACAAGGAAAAGCAAGAACAATGGGGGCGGGGGAGCTCAGGGTGGGCCTCACTGGGAAGGGGGCACTCGAGCAAATACCCAGAGGAGGGTCAGAAAATAAGCATGTAGCTTCTGGGCACAGGCAGTGCAAAGGCCAAGGCAGATCCTGTTTGGCATTTTCAAAGAACAGCAAAGAGGTCGGTGTGCCTGGAATGGCATGGTCTAACAGGAAGTGGCAGGTGGCCAGATTAGCACTGGGGGGTGGGGGTGGAGAGCAGGGAGCCATATCACATATTCACTTGCAGACCACTAGAAGGACTTCAGATTTTATTCTGAATTACATGGGAATGGATACTTCTCATTTAATCTTCCCATTTGCTAACCTGTGAGGTAATATTCTCTCAAAAAGTAGGTTTCTGAAGTTGTGGAATCTTCTGTATTTTGTTTTGTGTTGCAGAATTCCAGTCCCTGGCAAGATGTTCAGATGAAGCCTTTAGGCAATGGCTAGAACATTTTATATATATATAGAAATGTAGTTTGGAAGAACAAAGACCTATTTATTTATTTATTTATTTATTTCTGTATCTTACTTTTATTGATGGGTACTTAATTTGTTTCCATTTTTGCCATTATGTACTATGCTCCAGAAAACTAATTTGTCAAAGACCTATTTAAATTAAAGGGCTGCAAGGCTACCATATCCTTGGGAGATTTGTAGAGCGCTCAGTTTTGTACCTAGAGGAACTGAGATACAAATAAAAGACTTATTCATGTTTTAAAGCAGACTGAAATTGAAATGGACATTAAACAAAATGACTACCTCAAATGACTACATCCATTAAAAAATGCTGTCTTTATATGGCATGAAACAAAAGCTAGCCTGAATGTGCATCTCAGGTTAGGAGGAAGGGAGCACTGCTTTGAGAAAACCCAACACAAAACATTCTCACCCAGATGACTCCTTTCCCCCTGGCGAGAGGGAACATGTCAGTTAGGTTCTATCTCAAATATAAGTGTTTTTGCCTAAATGTAAACTTTATAAACCCAAATTAGGCTCTAACCAAGGATGCTTATATGCATACGTCTTCCTGGGAAGCATATTGTGACAGTGTATCATGGGATAAAGTAAAACATCTGTCCATGATGCCCATCAACCTTTCCAATGCTCACAATCAACAGAAACTCTGATTTCTGATTATTGCATTATTTGTGATTCAAGCTAAAAGTTGTATTTCTGGACATGGTTCAAGGAGAAAAGAAAGGGTGAGGAGAGACAGGGAAAATATACATATACATATATTTTTTAAATCATCATTGAAAAGATGAGAAAGCAATTGTACTAAATAAAATTTAGAGAGAAAAATCACCAAAAAACCCACTATCCTAAAACAATGATTTCATTTTCGCATTATCTTCCTACTTTGTCCAAAGACATATATATTTTAGAAAGGCAGTATATATGATTTTGACTCATTATAAACTTTTTCTCATAGTTCTAGTTTCCAGTATTGCCATTTTAATTGCTGCTTAATACTTCACTACACTGATGAAACAATTTTCTAAACCTTGTTGGGGAAAATTATAATAGATTTTCATAATTGTCTCATTGCCATTTCAAATATATCATCCTGTCACCCCCCCCCAAAAAAAAAAGAAAAAGTGGCTCCAAATGCCTCTAATGCAGAAGAGGAACAGAAAGACTGAGACACTCACTTATTTATTCAACAGCTATTGACTGGGGGTCCACGCAAGCATCTGGCACCAATCCAGGTCCTGGGCACACACACAGTGAAAAAAAGACCCCAAATCCCCAACTTCACAGAGTTTACATTCTAGTGGGAAAGAGAATTTTTTTAAAAAGTGAAATTTACAGTACATTTGGTAGTGAAAAGGGCTAAAGAAAATTTTAAGAAGAAAAAGAGGGCCAGAAGTGCAGGTTGGGGGTGGTAGTGCAGCGACTGACAAGGTAGCTTGCACGGACTCACTACAAGGGAGCCATCCACGTGGACATCTAAGAAAAAGTGCCCCAAACAGAGGGGACATTTAAGTTCAAAGGCCCTGAGGTCCAATAAGCCATGTTCAAGAACAGCCAAAATGAAGAGAAGGAGAGAAACTGAAATTGAAATAAACAGAGAGATTCTTTGACAAACTTATTTTCTCAAGCTATAGGGTGAATGATACAGACAGAGCCAAGCCATGGCTGTTTCTGATCAATATGTTCAACACAACTCCTCTGACACAGCACTAAACCAGGGCCGAGCTTCTTCTAGATCAGCGGTCGGCAAACTTCTGTAAAGAGTTAGACAGTAAATACTTGCAGCTTTTCAGATCTTATGGTCTCTCTCATAACTACTCAACTCTGCCATTACAGTGTGAATCAGAGAATATGCAAACTCAGAGAGACAGAAATTAGAGTACAGGTTGCCAGGACAGGGACAGAGCAGGGGAAATGGAGAGTTAATGTAAAATGGGAGTGGATTTTCTACTCGGGGATATGAGAAAGTTTTAGAAATGAAAGGTAGTGAGGGCATTGCAACAATACCAATTAAACGCCATACCTGATGCTGGAGGGGCTCTAACAAGGGAGGAGAGAAGGCTTAAAAGGACATTACTGGGACATTTGAAAAAATTGTAATATAGACTGTAAGTTTATATCAATAGTAAATTTCTTGAACTGGATATCTTCACTTGAAGTAGATACACAAGTGAATTTCATTGTCCTTAGGAAATACACAAGGCAATATGAAGTGTTCCAGGAGCATGACATATACAACCTATACTCAACTATTCAGAAATGGACTGATAAATAGACAGATAGATAGAGAGGTAGGTGGGTAGGTAGGTGGATGGATGGATAAATGGATGGGCACACAGAACAAGGCAAATGTGACAAAATGTTAAAATTGGTGTATCTGGATATCTTGAAGGGGGTAGTGCATATTGGAGTGTTCTGTATGGGGTTTGTATTACTTGTGTAACTGTCCTTAAGTTTAAAAATATTTCAAAATAAAAAAATTTAAAAAGTATCCTTATATTTTAGAGACACACACTCTATTATAGGTCAAATGCTCTGATGCCTGGGATTTCCTTCAAAATAATCTGGGATGCAAAAAAATAAAAAAATTAAAAAATATGGGAGTGGAGGTGGGGGAAATGGTAAGGATAAAGACGAAACAAGATTCACCATGAGCTGATAATGAAGCTGGGTGATGAGTACATAGGGTTCATGTTACATCTTCTATTTGCATGCATTTTTGAAATTTCCCACCTTTATAAAGAAGAAATCCAGCTAATTTCGATGTCACCGAAATTTTAAATCTACTACTACTGGCAATAAACCTGATGGCATTGGAGCGGTTATCAGGGCTGGGCTAGTTGTGAGTTCCAGCCAGAGTCACACATCTGGGTTAGGCATCAGGGGTCCTTCACTCAGCTGCACTATAAATCTTCTAATATAAAAAGAGAAGAGAAAAAATCCTTTCTTCGTCTACTCAATGATACTAATTACCACATATAGTCTAGATCGGTTTGATTTGAGAGAAGAGATTAAGAAGTTGAAATCAGGTAGCTCTGGTTTAGAATTTCCAATGTCTTAAGTGCCTCAGAAAGTCTAGCAATTCACATTGTTATATTTAGCAAAAGGTTCTCTCAGTCCACATTATATACAAGGAAAATAAAAACTCTACTTCTGAAAAAACAGAAAGCTTCTTAAAACAGAACTTACTGCACTAAGTCTAAATTAAATACACAGGGGCCTTGTCTGGAATGAGGAAACCGTGGTCATTTTCTGGGTCTCACATAGCTGCACACAGTGCTGAGCGAGGCAGCTCTCCCTTAAGCCATCATCCCTCATGGCTCTGTCCAGCAGCTCCAGTCCCATTCTTGTATTCATGCTCTGATCCGGGTCCTCCATTGCCTGGGAAGCAATTTTAACGTATGCAAAAGACACTTCATTTCCTCATCAAAACCAGCCAGCATACATTTCTTCCCTTCCTGCCTCCTGGAGGGCCCAGAAGGTGAAGATTCAGGGATCATTTAATAGTCCTCTCCTCCCCTGTTCCCCTATCAGCCTTCCTTAGGCTTGGCCCTCTTTACTCCTGTTCCCTGAGTAGTCTCCTACCCTTTGACAATTAAACAGCCAAATAAAATATGTATGGCCATTAAAAAGAATAAATTAGAACAAAATCTCGACTCACAGGGATTTCTACAAGATGTTCGGTAAGAAAGCAAGATGCAAAAATTAGTTTTAATATGATTCCACTTTTTAATATCCCCAATCCACTCTATGTATATGCACATACATTTATTTATTTCTATACTACATGAGAATGGGGCAAAATATGGAAGAATAGATACATGAGTGTTCTAGTTTGCTAGCTGCCAGAATACAATATACTGGAAACAGAATGGCTTTTTAAAAGGGGAATTTAATAAGTTGCTAGTTTGCAGTTCTAAGGCCGAGAAAATGTCCCAATTAAAACACGTCAATAGAAAAGTCCAATCAAAGGCATCCAGGGAACAATACCTTGGTTCAAGAAGTTTGATGAAGTTCAGGGTTTCTCTCTCATCTGGAAAGGCACATGGCGAACAGTCACAGTTTCTCTCTCGGCTGGAAGGGTACATAGTGAACACGGTGTCATCTGCTAGCTTCTCTCCTGGCTTCCTGTTCCATGAAGCTCCCCAGGAGGCGTTTTACTTCTTCATCTTCAAAGGTCACTGGCTTGTGGGCTCTTGTGGTTATGTTGATCTTCTCTGGCTCTCTCTGAATCACTCTTTTTCTCCAAAATGTTTCCTCTTTTATAGGACTCCAGAAACTTATCAAGACCCACTCACATGGGTGGAGACATGTCATCATCTAATCCAGTTTAACAATCACTCTTAACTAAATCACATCGTCCAAGGAGATGATATGATTATAGTTTCAAACACACAGTATTGAATAGGGATTATTCTGCCTTTATAAAATGGGATTTAGATTAAAACATGGCTTTTCTAGGGGACATACATCTTTTCAAACCAGCACATTCCACTCTCTGGACCCTAAAAAAGACATGTTTTCCCCATATACAAAATACATTCATTCCATAACAACATCAGAAAACTTCAAAGCATTTCAGTGACAATCAAATGCAATACAAGGTTAAAACCAGTATAAAATCTCATCAAAGTTTGGTACAAGCATGTTCTATGCTCAGGCAAATTCTCCTCAGTCTCTGGATCTTAGAAAACTCATAACAAGTTATTTGTTGCTAACATACAAAGGAGGAACTGTCATGGGATATATATATGCATTTCTATAGAGAGGAAAGAACACAGGGGTCACTGGACCCACAGTTTGGAAAACCTACAGGGCAAAGTCCATTAGATTTCAAAGTCTGAGAGTCATTTATCTTCAGGGCTTCTGAAAGTGGCAGTCCCACCCTTTCCAAGGGCCTATGCAACAGCTTGACTCTCTCCAAATGCAACTTTGGGGGACACTGAGGAGACCATATTTTTCTCAGCTCCACCCTCTCCAAGCATCAGGGCTGCACCTGGGCTCTCTGCCATCTTCAGGACACACAGTCAACCCCTCCATGTGGTGGCAGCCAGGCTCTCCCCAAACCCCAAGGAATGTGCTTCACTCTCTCCAAGGCCTGAAGCAACATGACTCTTCCACAGCCGAGGTGGAAGGCCCATTCTGTGCCTTCGGGGTAAACTCACCCTCTCCACGGGCTTGGGTGGATCCGCTCTCCTGGCCCGAGGCTTCGTGACTTCAGACCTCAGCCTCCATGGTTTTGCCTCTGAAGTTATTTTTCCTCCAATGTGTCCCTTCTCTGTCCCTCTCAGTCTCAACTGGCAGTGGTTCTCTCTTTATACAGGTCCTGCAACACTCTCGTTGGCTTTCTATGCAGTAGTCCTGGATCATACCCATCAGACATAAGGAGTTTCTACAAATCCTTCCTAGATAACTCCATGTCGAATTTTGGCTTTCTCTGAAATGGCTGATGGGTTTCACATTTGGCCAAATCCTCACATGGGGCACCGTTCTTTTGGATCTCCCCTTCTGGAAGCCCAGAATTTTCCAGAACATCAACCTCTGGTTTCTTTGTACCCAAGAGTTCAGTTCTCAGCTTATCTCTTTCCTGTTACATTTCACTATAAGCTGCAAGGAGAAACGCTGCATTTTTGACATCTAACCTGGAGAGCTCTTCTGCTAAATATCCAAGTTCGTGGCTTTTAAAATCTGCCTTCCAGCCAAAGCCACCAGTCAATTTTGCCAGATGATCTGCCATTTTAAAACAAGGCTCATCTTCCTTCCGGTCTGAAATAATACATGCCTCATTTCTGTCTAGAGCTTCGTCACAGGTAGCTTTGGAGTCCACAGTTCTACCAACAGTCTCTTCAAAGCATTCTAGGCCTTCTCTATCAAGTTTCTCATATCTCCTTCAAAATCTTCCTCTTATCCATTTAAAAAGCTGTTCCAACATGTTTGGTATTTGCAAACCAGAGCAGCAGCACCCCACTCTCCAGTACCAAAACCTGTTCTAGTTTGCTAGCTGCCAGTATATATGCAACATACTGGAAACAGAATGGTTTTTAAAAAGGGGAATTTAATAAGTTGCTAGTTTACAGTTCTAAGGCCGAGAAAATGTCCCAATGGATTTCTTCTGCTAGATATCCAAGTTCAAAATATGTATGGCCGTTAAAAAGAACAAATTAGAACAAAACCTCGACTCACAGGGATTTCTACAAGGTGTTCAGTAAGACAGCAAGATGCAAAAATTAGTTTTAATATGATTCCACTTTTTAATATCCCGAATCCACTCTATGTATATGCACATACATTTATTTATTTCTATATTACATGAGAATGGGGCAAAATATGGAAGGATACATACATGAGTAACCTGGCAGGCAGTGAGATAGAAAGAAAAAAAAATGAAGGAGGAAAGTGAGGCAAGCAAAGGAGGAAAAAAACAGACTTCACTAATAAGTACATATATACATGAAACGATCCCTTTTATGCATCCACATAAAATTATTTAGGTATTTTTTTAAATTTTAAAGAAAATTAAATTAGAAATACTACTAATAATTCAACTATACAAATGAAAGAATATTCCATTCATTCAGAAACTAAAACATTTTTAAATACTGTGGTGGTTTTAAAACATATCTGCAAATTCTTGAAGACACTCTTCTCATGAAAAGGTAGAAACTAATTCCCCTCCCCTTGAATATGGGCTGACCTTAATGAAACTTCTAACAAACAGAATGCAGTGGAATTGGCAGGGTGACTTCTATGGCTAGGTGAGAAAAGGTGACAGCTTCCACATGGCTCCCTCTCTCTTGGGATTCCTGCCCTAGGAACCCTGCCACCATGATGTGAGAAAGCCAGGCAGCCACCTGGAAAGGCCAGCTAGAGGTGTTCCAGCCATCGCCCTAGCTGAGGTACCAGCCAATGGCTACCTCAACTGCCAGACACGTGAGTGCATTTAGGGGGCTCCAGCTCCAGGCTTTCAGCCACCCCAACTGACATGGAATGGAGCAGAGGGACTATCCCTGCTGAGCTCTGCCCAAGCAGCAGAAGTGCGTGCACAATAATCGTGTCCTTACTCAAGCAACTAAGTTTGGGAGTGAGTTTTTAACTGGAACAAATACTAAAGAAGATTATGCACAGTAAATTGGGTTGCTTCTCCCTTTCCACCTCTGTTGTCTCAGGAGTCATTGCTAAGAAGGTGTCCAGTTGTCTATCTGCTTTCCTGCCTCACCACTAGCACTCAAGGACACAGGGTGCTGGGGCAGGGGTAGGGACAGACATGGGGGGTGGAGGAAAAGGCCACAGTAGTTGACAGATTAGTTACAATGAATAAACAAATAAGTAAATTAATTGAGCAATTAAGTAAATACATTGACAATAAAAAAGAAGGAACTACTGATACACACAACAAAATAGATGAATATGACAAAAGAAGCCCAACACAAGAATACAAGCTATATGATTCCATTTACATGAAGTTCAAGAACAAAAATTAATAATCTGTGGTGATATAAAACAGAACAGTAATTGCCTCTGTGGGGTGGGGATAGATTGGAAGTAATAAAAATGTTTTATATCTTGATTGGGGTGTTGGTACCTGAATTTATATGGTTGTCACAAGCCATTAAGCCATAAACTTAAGATATGTGCATTTCACTGTATTTAAATTGTACCACAATAAAAAAAAATTAAGTACACATTAGTGGAAAACTAAGAAAGTTTAGAATGGTAGCTAATACCATCAGGAGCCAGACCGCCAGGGTTAGAATTCTGGCTATGTAGCTTTGCTGGGTGATTTCCCTAACCTCTGTGTACCTCTGTACCTATTTGAAAATTAAATGAGTTAACACATGTACAGCAATTAGAACAGTACCTGGTACATAGTAAGCACCCAATTAATGTTAAACTAAACTAAAAAGACAATTATTAACCCTAGAAAAATAAAAAGACCAGAAAGGAAAAGTCATCATAATTAATACACAGGCTCAACAGGGATTTGTTGTTCTATGGTTATAACAACGAAAACCCTGAATAATAATCTAACAAAAACTACAATTTTATTGGGAAGATGGTATGATGATGAAAAAACTAAACCATCTTCCACAGTTGGAATTCAATAGATAACATCCAAAAACTGTTTGACGTGCTAAAATATATGTATAACTTTGACTAAAAATAAAAACAAGGAAAAAAAAAACTATTACGTGGAAGTAGACTACCCAAAAAAATAAAACCAGGAAGAAAAATAGCCAAATCTTAAAACTTTAAATAAAACTAAAATACAGTTTAAAAGAGAAGCTCCCTGCATATAAGTGCATTCTAGAATTAACACTAATTATTGGAGACTTAGATTTATTGGGGGTGGTGGTGAGGGGGGCAAGTGGATAACCACATTCAAATTAAATATACTATTAGCATTAGTATATTCCATATTAAATTTGCAAAGACAATATCCTTCCTTCCTCTCAACTTATATTGTAAGGTCTCATCACCATTTTATCCAGTAACAAGCCAGAGAATTCTCAATCCTTTGGGTGGAAGGCCAGAGTCATAGGGAATCGATATGAATGAGAATTTAATTACATAATGCTTCACGTATATTCACATGTATATTCACGTATATCACTTTTACTGAAAAAATAAACTTTGCTTACAAATTTTACCTTAATCCTCAAAGCATTTCTAAGCAGTAAGACAATGAGGGAAATGGGAAATGAGTGGTTTGCCCATTTTCATTTAGAAAAGCAGATCAAGAAGACATAGGAAGCTCAACAGACTGATGGTCCCGTTGCCTTCCTATAAACACACAGACTCTTATACAATAGATGCACTTTCCATGAACAGGTGGTAGTTACAGCTGCCATGACTGAGGAATCTCAAACCAGGCAGATCCAGACTATTTAGGAGGCTTTGTCTTGGTGATTATGCCTACAATCCCACCAAAACAAAAACAAACCCACAAAACAGCAAATTCATGAATCAATAACAATGACATTTCTACAGTTCTTTAAGATTTATATAGCATTTATAGATAATTGTTTAATCTGCTCTTCCTAACAACTCTGAGTAGTTAGCTGGACAATTACTTTTTTCCATTTTGATGAGAAGACTGAGGTTCAAAAGGTAACTGACCCCAAATGACAGTGTTGTTAAAGGAAGGAATTAATTCTTCTGGTCCAGTGCTCAATCCACTCTACCAGTAACCCTGGGTAAAGAGAAGTCTGTGAAGATTAATCATTTGCTAGTTTTTAAGGTCTAGATAATAGATAGAAACATGGAATTGTTGGCTTACTTTAGGTCTCCTCCTAAAACAAACAAACAAAAGTCAAACACTTGAGGACATTCAATCACATTTACACTTACGAGCTAAAGTAACTGTAATAAAGGCAAAATGTCTTAAGTAAGTAACAGTAAGAATGACGGTGGTGGTAGTGCCTCTAGGGAGCTTTCAGGATTGGTGCAATGATTGGGGACTTCACTGACATTCAATGACAGAAAAAAGAAAGCTAACTTCCTCCAACCAGCAGTGCCAATCTTCAAGTTCTGCACAATTAGGAAATGACTAGGCCACCTGAGGACCCTGCCAGGATCAGAATGTCAAAGTGAGACACAACCGCCCCCACAAAAACTTTGAACAATCAGCAAGAACTAGCAAAAATATTTCCCTCAAAATTAAGGAAATAGTTAAAGAGCTGAATTATGAAAGAGGGTGCAAGTGGAATCAAGTGAAAGGCTACTTAAAAGCTGGCTCCAGCCCCCACCCCTCACCCACTGTGTGCTGAGCCGTTCTCCCGCGGCAGCTCCCTGGTCCTAGCTCCAGAGGAAGCAGGGTGTCCCTTGTACACACACTAGAGGTAATACTAATTATAGAGACTTAGATTTATTGGGGGGGGGGGGGGGTTGTGGGTGTGTGTGTCAGGTGGATAACCACATTCAAATTAAATATCCTATTAGCATTAGTATATTCCATATTAAATTTGCAAAAACAATACTCCTCCTTCCAGTACACATACTGGAACATATACCTTTGGCCAGTCTCTCTGGTGGTGGCCTGAGGGACTTGCCATCCCAGAACTTATCCTGCAATGAAGAAGCTGACTCACAGTGCACCCCTATGGGATGCTGTGGGAGAGCAGGTAAGAGGCTGCATGTGGCAAAGGATGGCTGGCTGGCAAACAATGCAGTGCCTGGGACCACAAGGAAACTGTTTCCTAGGGATGAGGGGTCATTCCCATCCACATTAATTGGGGTGGGAGGATTCCCAGCGCCCCCACATGGTGGCCCCTACACTCTGGCTTTGAGCTTTCTCTAAACTTGAGGATAAGCCCTGAAGGAGAAGATTCACACAGGTCAATATGCAAAGACTGGGAAAGCTATTTTCTTTTCTTTCCTTTTCTTCTTTTTTATGTGGTAAGCTTCTGGCATTCAAGGAAAGCTATGTCAACATTGGAACTTAATTTACAGTACCGAAGTATATATCTGAATGTGGTTAAAAGTTAAAATTTTAGGTTGTATATATCTAATTTACTAAAGTAAAAATTAAAAAATATATATCCACAGGACTGTACAACACAATGACCCCTAGAGCAAACCATTGGCTGTAGTTAGTAATGCAATCGTAAAAATACTTCTTCATCAACTGAAGTAAATGTACCACACAAATGCAAGGCATTAACAATAAGATAGTATATGGTAACTCTGTATTTTAAACACGATTTTTCTGTAAACCTACAACTTCCTAATGAAAAATAAAATTTTAAAAAAAGCTCTGTCAAAATATTTGTAAGAAAATGGGAGCCTAGATTGTAAACCCTTACAGCTGGCACACTTAGTCTGAAGTTGTGAATGTATTTCTAGATTCTGAGACCTTGAGCTATATGTTTATCAGCTGGTATTTCCCTGGAACTTTGAGTAACTCTGTGTCACCTAAGACCCAGATATGGAGTGCTGAAGCCCTGAAAGTTAGCAGAGCTGTATACAATAACAGCTGAAGTAACCAAAAAGCGATCAGGCCTCAATTAGAATTTAAAATGAAACCAATCTGGCTAGGTCTAAGGTAAATTAGAATGCACGGTAAAAGATGAAAATGTTATCTGCTCTAGACTTTCACCCACTACATGAGACCAAAGGCAGAGAGGTTTATTATATCTAGAACCTAAATCTTCTGTAACACATACTCTAAATCAATCTCTCTGGATAGCTCATTTAAATAACCCGAACTTCTAGAGTCCAAAACAAGAACGAGGCCTTGTGTTTCTGTATGGCTTAACATAATACAAGGATACATCTCAGACTATAGTGGGCTGATAATTTATAAAGTATTGGTAGAGTCTCTCGAGGGTCTGACGGAAAAAAAAAAAAATATATATATATATAGATATATATAGATATATATATATATAGATAGATAGATAGATAGATATAGATATAGATATGGAACTATTAAGCTTTCCCATCTGGGACACCCTAGGTACCCTCTCAACCACTGGGGACTCCTAAAAAAATAGGCCAAGCCCTGGATTTTGAAGCTTCCCTTATGAAACTAATTTCTATATGGGAGAAGCTAAGACTACTCATGACGAAGCCTAAGAGTTGCTTCCAGGAAGCCGCTTTGTTGTTCAGATGTGGCCTTTCTCTCTGTAAGTTCAACTCTGCAAGAAAAATTGTTGCTTTCCCCATTACATGGGACAAGCCATTCAGATGAAAATTCCCCTGACAATGTGGGGAGTGACTCCCAAGGATGTATATGGCCCTGGTACCCTGGGACTAGCAACACCTTCCAGACCAAAATGGGGAAAGAAGTATAATAAGGTATCAGTGGCTAAGAGAGAGCAAATGGAGTCAAGAGGCTATTCTGGAGGATACTCTGACAGAAGCTTCAGTCAGATAGTGCAAATGCCATGGTTTGCTAAACCCAACCAATATGTTAAGACTTAGGGCTCAAACTGAGACTCTGTAAAGGTTTCATGCACTAGAGTTTCCCTTCCTGGAACCTATAATTCCAGAGGGGTTCCTAGGACAGATAAATCCTGAAACCTACAGGGATCAGCTTCTCAAGATTATCAGTTAATTACATCCCCTATCCTTTAGTGTCAATACCTCTTCTCAACATGAAATCAGAATAGGCATTGCCCAAAGATCCCTATAGATCACAAGAAGGATTAAATTGAGAAGAAGGAGGTATAACAGAAAACAGAATTTAACAAATGAGTTTGACTGCTAAATCACTATATTAATATGCTTTCAAGCTTCCAGTGTTTTGGAGGAGCTAGAAGGAAAAATCTGAGATGGTGGAATGGTACTCATGACAAACTCTGGGATCTGTTCTGTAACTACTTGTTGAAGTGTGCTTTAAAAATTATTGCTTTTTTTCTTTCTTTGCTTTGCATATATGTTATATTTTAAAATAAAAAAAGTTTTTTTTTAAATGCTCTGTCATAATACTAGCTGGATATAAGCTTAAGTAACAGATGCTTCAGAATCTAAAATTCCAGCAATAACAAGTTAAAATATCAAAATGCCCAGGTTTCCACAAAGGATTACAAAACATACAAAGAAACAGGAAGGAATGACCCAGGCAGAGGAGAAGATTAAAGCATTAGAAATACTCAATGAGGAGGACCAGACCTGGAACATACCAAACAAAGACTTTTTAAAAATGGTCCCAAATATGCTCAAGGAGCTAAAAAAAAAACCATGAATAAAGAATTAAAGGAAATCAAGCAAATGATAGATACCACAAAAAGAATAGCAACAGAAGATGGAAATGAATAAAAGAGCTGAAGACCACAGGAACAGAAATTTAAAATTCCCGAGAGGGTTCAAGACCAGGTTGGAGCAGACAGAAGAAAGAATCCGAGAACTGAAGATAAGACCTTTGAAAGCATCCAGTCTGAAGAGCAGGAGGTAGAAAGAATGAAGAAAAGCGAACAGAGCGTGATAGACCTGTGAGACATCATCAAGTGCACCAACATAATACAATGTGGGAGTACCAGAAGGAGAGGAAAGAGAGAAAGAGACAAAGAGAACAGTCAAAGAAATAATGGCTGAAAACTTCTCAAATTTAGCCAAAGTTATGATTATATATATATATCATATAATATATAATATGTAATTATTATATAATAACATAATATTATATGCTCAATGAACTCCAAACAGGATAAAACCAAAAAGGCCCACATAACAAAATATTATAATCAAACTATAGAAAGCCAAAGAAAAAGAGAGAACTCTAAAAGCTGCAAGAGATAAGTAAGGGGGGCTCAATAAGATTAAGTACAGATCTCTCATAGGAAATCACAGAGGCAAGGAGGTAGTAGGATGCATATTAAAAATGCTGTAGGGCGGGCCATGGTGGCTCAGCAGTCAGAGTTCTCACCTGCCATGCCAGAGACCCGGGTTCAATGCCTGGTGCCTACCCATGTAAAAAAAAAAATGCTGTAAGCAAAAAATTGCCAACTAAAAATTCTACATCTTGTAAAACATTTTAAAAGTAGGGAGAGATTAAGACATTCCCAGATAAAATCTGAGGGAGTACATCACCACTAGACTAGCCCTACAAGAGATACTAAAGAGAGCTCTACAGGTTGACAGGAAAGGGCAATAGACAATAGACTGAAGCCACATGAAGAACTAAAGATCTCTCGTAAGGGTAACAACAACATGAAAATGCTAGTAGTGTGGTGCTCTTGGTTTATAACTCCACTTTTTATGTCCTACAGGATCTAAAAGGCATATGTATAAAATATAATGAGAAATCAGTGGTTTTTGAACTTCTAAGGTATAAACATGTAATTTGTCACCAAACCACATAAAGGTGGGGGAATGGAACATAGTTTATGTTTACTATTGAAGTTAAGTTGGTATCAAAGCAAACAAGAATGTTGTAGACTTAGGACGTTCAATTTAAGCCCAAAGGTGACTACAAGGAAAATATCAGAGAATATACAAACTCATAGAGACAGATATTAGAGTACAGGGTGCCGGAATGGGGGCAGGGTAGGGGAAATGGGGAGTTAATGCAAAATGGGTGTGGGTTTTCCGCTTGGGGAGCTGGGAACAGTTTAGTAATGAAAGGTGGAAGGGCACTACACATCGTGAATGTGATTAATCCCACTGAAAAGTATACTTGGGAGTGGTTGAGATGGGAAAGTTTATGTTGTATATATGTTCCCATGAAATAAAAAAAAAAGAAAAAAGAAAGAGCAACTAAAGAGACAGTGACAGTTAAAGGCAATACAGGATCCTGGACGGATATAACAAAGAAGGAGAGAAAGTTTAAAAGGACATTATCGGTACAACTAATTGTTGTGATGTGCTTTGAAATGTATTGCTTTTTTGTATATGTGTTATTCTTCACCAAAAAAAAGAAAAGAAAATGATGTGAGCTAAGGTAGTACAGATCTGCATTGTGAAATAAAGAATTTTGTTTGTCCACTGGAAAAAAAGAGAAACATAATCTGGGACCTATATTTTTGTCTTGTCTAGGATAATAAGTTAATACTGCCTTGTTAAGCCATTACTATGACCCTCATTACAATACGATGCTTTAAAATTTAAAATAAAAAAGGGACATTATAGGGACATACAAAAAAATTGGAAAATAGATTGTAAGCTTTATATCAATGTTAAATTTCTTGAACTAGATAACTGCACTTAAGGTCAACACATAAGAGAATATCTTTATTCTTAGGAAATGTACAAGGAACTATTAAGCATTCAAGCAGCATGATGTACACAGCATACTCACAAGTGTTCAGGAAATGGACTGACAGACGGGTAGATAGAGGGATAGATAAATAGAATGATATGGCAAATGTGGCAAAGTGTTCAAATGGGTAATCCAGGTATCTGTGGGATAATTTGGAGTTATCCATATGGGGTTTGTATTATATTTGTAACTGTCCTGAAAGTTTGAAAGTATTTCTAAATGAAAAGATTTAAAAAAAAAAAAAAAAGAAAAAGCAAAAAGAAATGACTGGATTCCCACATGAGTTCAAACATTCATACAGGTGAAAACATTACACCTATGATAGATTCAGGTCTTGAAGGGCCAAAGTCTTATATAATTACAGGGTCCTTTATAACAGTAAGCAAAAATATTACAATATCAAAATTAGATCTAGGATAAAAATATATAAAATATCTAGGAAAAAATATTTTTATCATGCTCTTGAAAGACTCAATATTTTAAAGATTTCAATTCTCTCCAAATTAACCCATATTTTCAATGTAATCCCAATACAAATCCCAAAGGAAATTTTTTGAGGACATGGAAAGCCTAACTCTAAAATTTCTAAAGAAGTGTAACGGGCAAACACTAGTCAAAGAAATCAGGAAGAAGCACAAAGCCAGAAGACTTATCATCAGGTAAGAGACCGATTAGAAAGCTACAGTAATTGAGACCATGAGGCACTGGTACAAGGATGGACAAAATAACTGATGGTAGGGAACAGAACGTTTAAAAACATACCCTTACATAAAATGCCACATGATTTATGATCAAAGTAGCAACGTAGAGCAGTGGAAAACAGATGATCTTTTAAATAAATGGTGCAATGGTTAACTGACTGTCCATGTGGGGGCAAATGTACCTTAATCCCGCCCTCACACCACATGCAAATATCAGTTTCAGATGGTTGCAGATCTAAATGTGAAAGGCAAATCAAAACTTTTAGAAGAAAGCATTGGAGAACATATTTGTGTTCCTGATGGAGGCAAACATTCCTTAAACAAGTCACCGAAAACACTAAACATAAAGGGAGAAAACTGATACACTGGACTATGTTCATCAAAAGATACCATTAAAAACACAAAAAGGCAACCACCGAGTATGAAAAGTTATCTGCAATAAAAAGAACTGCTACAAGTCATTAAGAAAGTACAATTTGAAATTATCAAATGACTTGAACACACAATTCATAAATGAGGATATCCAAAAGGCCAATAAACATATGAATAGGTGGTCAACATGATCAGGAAAACGCAAATTAGAGTCACAAGGAGAAAACATTTCACCCCCATCTATTGCAACTAAAATAAAAAGGACAAAGAATACCACTGCTAGAAAGGATGTGGAGCGACTGGAACTCTCAGACCTTGCTAAACAACATAATCCTGAAATTCCATTCCTGGTCATATACAGGGGAGAAGTGACTTATATCCACCAACAGACATATACAAGAATGTTCACAGTAGCACTTTTCATAACAGAACCAAACTGGAAATCTCCCTGTGCCCATTATCAGCGGAAAGGATAAATAAATTATAATATGTTCACTGAATATTACAGCAATATGAATGTATGAACTGCAACTACATCCACAATATGGATGAATCGCACAATATAATGTTGAGCAGAAGAAGTCAGACACAAAAGCACACACTGGGTGAAGAACAAATGCAGGCAAAACTGTCAGAAGCTGGGACAACAGTTGTCTTGCGGTGGGGGTGACAGACGGTGATAGAACGGGTCTCCCGGGGCAATACTAACATTCGGTTTCTTGACTATCTTGAAATGGGTGATGGTTATGTGGGTCTGCTCAGTTCATAAAAATGCATCAAACTGCACTTGTTACATGTATAGTTTTCTGAGTGTATATTACACATCAATCAAAAGTGTTTCCGTTTTTGTCTTGTATTGTTTTCAAATAGATATAGGACCTCGGAAGTAGCCTGTGCAAATGAAGGGCCCTGAAGCTTAAGCTTCATTAGCTTCCTGGTAAATCTACTTTTGATCTTACCAGACATGTATGTAAATAAAAAGGTATTTATAATTACCGAAGTCCAGGCCTAAACAAATTTTATAGAAATATAAAACATTTTTTCACCATTTAATTTACACTGAATTTTCCAGGAATGTAACTACTATGTAAACAGAGGAAAGACTACTTGATTTTATGTAGAGTTTTATAAAGACTTTTTCACCATTTTAGAAAATCATATCACCAATGCACTGCCATATATCATCTAAGTCACCAATGCAGTATCCCAATAACAGTCTCTATTTACAGGTGCCATATTCACAGAGATAAAGCTATGCGGAGCTGCATGTACTTGACAGCTATGGTTTCTAATGTGATGTGCACATATGCATATGTCTTCTGAGAATTTACAAACAGAAATACTTTATTACAAATAACTTTCCTTTTATTTTTCT
Organism: Tamandua tetradactyla; assembly: GCF_023851605.1. NCBI lineage: Eukaryota > Metazoa > Chordata > Mammalia > Pilosa > Myrmecophagidae > Tamandua > Tamandua tetradactyla. Next base: position 8,355,017 of record NC_135335.1, read on the forward strand.
TTTATATTGAAATTTAGACATTTTAATGACTTTTTAAAAATTATGTATACAGGCAAATTTTCTTACCTGGGAATTTCATTTCAGGATAGTAAAGGAAACATAGGGACTGACAGGATTGAGGGCCAATTATAATAAACAAAACAAGTCTTTCAAAAGAACTTATCAACCTGATAACTTCTTTTATGCTGCCCACATTATCTGGATCACTTAGATTAAGCTATATAGTTAAGTAACACACTTATGTAGAAATGTAAAAAAGAAAAACCCAGCTGTCATTTTCAAGAGCAATTACCCTACTCTATCATAAACTTGATATAGACAAGGTGAGCAGAACAGGAGGGAAACAGGAGCTCAAACCACAAAATTTAACTCAGTCCTTCTCCCTTTAAATCAGTAAAATCCAGTTTGGCATTCACAGGCAAACGACCCCATTATTTTTCTGTTCTGCAGGCCGACCTTCAAAAACACCCAGTCCAGGCCATTCTGCAGCAGGATCCCTCCTCTCGGGGACCTCCTGGAAGCGCAGACAGGCTGTCTGCTGCAACACATCAGCCATCTAAAAAAACACATTTCTGACTTTTCAATTTCACTGGGTTAGTGACAAAGAATATGTGCTACAGTTGTTAATGGCTTCTGCAGTAGATCTGCCTCAGCGAAAACCATCAAATAAGGGTCACAGAGAAGATACCAGACAGAGCAAACATGATGGCAGAGTAATTATGGCTGTTGAGACTTGGCTGCTCCAAAAGTTTGGTCATGGTCTAAAGCATAAAAATAACTTATCTAGATTTTTTAACATGATCAGTTGCCAGCCCGTGGATAATTCTAACACCCAGTAAATTTCCAAGGAAATTTATCTCCAATTAATTAAAGGTGGCAAATTGGAAACAAACTCCTCCAAGAGCTCTGAAGAGTTCTGTTACACAGATCTCATTCTCATATATCACTAAGATTGAGATAACAATAGTAACGATTAAAAAAAAAAAACATGCAAACTGACACAAATGAAATCTTGGGAGTCATCCTTGAATTCTTCTATTCTCTCAAATGCCAAATCTCATCCATATGCATATCCTTTAGGTTTGAAAATATATTCAGAATCTACTTCTCATCTTCTCCAAGTCTACTGCCCTGGTCCAAGACAGCATAATCTCCCACTCAGATAATCACAACCACCTCACAACCAGACCCACTGCATCCACCCCTGCCCTTCTTCACAAGCTATTCTACCCACAGTGTAGAAGCCTCTTCCCTGTTCAAAACCCCACAACAGCTTCCCATCTCACTTAAGATCAAAGCCAGAGTCCTACAATGGCCTACAATATCCCACCCCCTTTGCCTGTCTGATTTTATCACCTATTCTTCTCACTCTCATTCAGTTAGCTCCAGTCACACTGCTGTTCCTGGAGTCTTGCTTTCCTTGCTATTCCGTCTTTTTGACAAGGTTCTTACCCCAAAACGCAGTTGGCTTGCCTAAAATGTGTGCTCTAAACAGCCGGCTCTCCTTTTCTGAGGCCTTTCTAGACCACCTTGTTTAAACTGTAACATTGTCCTCCCTCTGCCCTACTTATCCCCTCTCCTACTTCATTTTTTTCCATCTGGCATATTGTATCATTTTTGCTCCCTCAGTTGTTCACTCTCTGCTGTCCAGTCTGTCCCTAGAAGGTAAGCTTCGTGAAAGCGGGATTTTTATCTGTTTTGTTCACTGCTCTCTTCTCAGTGCCTGAAACAGTGACAGGCATATGAAGTGTGTTCAATAAAAATCTGTTGACTAAATGAGGTAACTGAGGGACTATTATTAGATGGGGAAGAGTTACAGAGACTTATCCAAACCCACAATGTGAGGAAAGTCAAGTAAGAAACCAGATTCTAAAGATAAAGCATTTTTGGCTGTGGTTTTTGAAGAGGTTATAGCAATTTGCTGACTTTTCCCCTCCAGATATACTAAAACAATAGGAGGAAATACCTGAAAGAGCAACAAACAAAACAGAAAAACAAATAGAGAAGTCATGCCAAATGGTCATTCTTCTATGAAAATGTTCTATTAAATAGATTCTAGTAAGATGAAGCCTCACACACGGAGACATTTATCGGTGAGGCTGGTGCAGCGCCAGGACCTTCTAGAACACAAGTAAACACATCACTTGAGCAGCCTTATGTCAAATAGTTTTGGAGAGTAGCATCAAATCAAAATTTGGGAGAACAAGACCCATCTCTACCCCAAGTCTGTTTCCCCAATGAGATGATACTTTCCTTTTTCTCCACAGAGGGAAAAGTCAACCAAAAGGATGAATGAGCAATGTTTACTAATATTACAGTTAAACCTTTCCATAAGTTAAAGATTTTCATTTTTAAAAGATGGAGGGGATTATTTACGAGTATTGAAAGCAAAGCAGTAATGATACTATGCACATTTAATGAACAATTTTCTCCATTAGAGGCAAGGGCATAAACAATTTAGTACACATTTCGGTGGCAGAGAGGAAATACAATTAAGTCCATTAATAGCCACAAGAGTTTTTATGTCCCCAAAGAATGCTGGTTTCCACAGTTGCTTATTCATTTTCATCCACAGCAAAAATGGTGCATGACAGGGAAGACAGAATGCTTTAGACTACTTTCTACATATTTTAATTAATTAATTATTCTTCTAAATATTTTAATTTTAAGCAGAAAAGTTTTATTCTGCAATAGACTTAACGGTATATTACACAGCTGCATTCCATTAAATGAGATGAAAGTGCCAAACAAAGCCTACATGTGAAGACAATGAAATTATGACTAATGTAAATCAGGTTTACCACAGTACAAATATTATAGCATTGTATTCATAGTTTCATTGCTGTTGCCCAAAGTGTTAAGGTAATGATATCTAAGAATATAGATGCTCAAACATTTTACAAACATTTTGTTTCTCTTCATAACAAATCAATGGGGTAAAAAGAAATACAAACAAACAAATGGTATGCACATTTTTAAAGAGCAAGGAAAAAAAAATGACCTGCTCAGAGGTTAAAAATAAATTTAGCCAAGCACTAGATTTGGCTTTTTTCACTAATCCATAATACTCCAACCCAAATGTAAAATTTGACTTGTATCTCTAAATCTATCTTCCATTGGTTTTTGAATCCCTAAAATTCTGGGAGATTAACACCTACCCTGAACTTGCTCTATCTCTTTGGAGCACAATCTAGACCAGAAGGCGATGCAAAACCACCTCTTCCTCATCCCTAGAGCATCTCAGCTTTGAATCTCATATTCTCAGATTACAGTGCTCATTACTCTTAGCCTTGTATTCACAGCCCATTTGTTCTTTTTTGTTTTTTTTTTCACATGGGCCGGCACCAGGAATCGAAACCGGGTCCCGGGCATGGCAGGCGAGAACTCTGCCAGTGAGCCATAGTGGCCCGCCATCAGCATTTTTTTTTTCCATTCGTTCTTAACATATTTGATTATTTGGTTCTTCATCCATGGTATGTTAGAGGCAACAAAGCAAGAAAGAAGACATACTGATAGCAATGAGGAGAAACAAAGCAAGACCCCAAAAAGCCAACATGTTGATTTTAAAGTAGTTATGCACTAACTATGTACCAGTCTACACTCATCATCACCCTTAATGTTCACCAGAGGAACCTGCTCATGGTGATCCAGAGTCAAGAAAAGGTTCGTCTGTTTTATATGTTTTTAAGGAAGAACCAGAAACACTTATATATATTTATAGATTTCTAACCAAAATGGAAAAAGTCTTGGTGTTTAATAAAAGGGAAAATTAAATATATACACAAAGATCCAAATGTGTCAAGATAAGCCATAAATGTATTATCAGGTTTCTCCTGTACAAGTAGCATACAGTTTTTGTATACTATGAGACATAAAAAGAAAAACCTTATGAGACAAGAGAAAAAAAATACCAGCTCCCGTTAAACTCTCATTGTCCTAGGAGTCACCCAGCTTTCACTAGGGATAACTGGTTAGCTGTAAACTGGTTTAGTTGCTTTTCTGCCTGCCAAACCAGAGCTAAAGAAGTCAGCAGGTAGAATAGGGAAGCTGTGGAGTCAAGTTAGCTCAAAACAAAAGTTGTGGTTTGCAGGCGGAGCCTTCACCATCTCTTCCGCTCGTATAAACTGGCAGGATGTAGAAACAGGATCCCAATCTAGTTACTGCTTCAGAGAACCAAAATATTTTGCTTTGATTTTCTAGTCTATTAAGCTTGGGATTTGGCAGGATCTGTGCCTAAAGTGAACCCAAGACCTTGTGATGGTCCCACTGAGGAAATCAGAATATCAACAAAGTTGCCCTGGTACTAAAAAGAAAACAATTTTTTTTTTGCAGGGAAAGAAACTGTCTTGGCAAGAAAGACAGCAATTACGGGAGGAGCTGACATTTACCGGGTGGCTTCGTGTGTGCCACGTGAACACTGAGTTTGCATTAATCTCATCTAATCTCTTAAGAACCCTATGAGGTAGGGGCTATTATTATGCCCATTCTAAAGATGAGAAGACTGAAGTATAGAGGGGTTACTAACTTGCCCAAGGTCACTGGTAGGCAGTAGAGTTTGGATTCAAATCTAAGTTATTGGCCCAGAACCCACACTCACAGCTACTATGCTATGCAGCCTCTCATCGTCTATAATTTGGTAACTGAGCAGCATTCTGTAATTCCAACATGACAAAGTACAGGGCCTTAAGTATTACTTTGTCAACTATAAGAACCAGACACAGCTTGGAAGGCCAAGTTTAAACAGAGAATCCCAGTTCCACCTACTTCTAAACTGTTTAACTTTGCAAAACTACAGCCTTTCTGGGCCTCAGTTTCCTCTATGGGAAAAGGGGACACCTGCCTCTGTTACAATGGCACAGAGTAAATGCTCAATTAGTCAAGCTCGCCTTATTCAAGCATCAGCTCAATTGTCTCCTCACCTGAGACTTTCCAGGACTACCTAACTAAAACAGCACTTCCCCCCAACACTCTCTTTCTCTCTATCCTGCTTTATCTTTCATCTGACACTACTCAATACTTCAACATTTATTACTGATCTAATTATTTAATTGCTGATTATCTATATCCCTCCAATAGAATGTACAGTCTAGGAGAGAATAGACTTTGTCAGCCTGTTCACTGCTGTTTCCCCAGCATCTTAATCAGTTTGGCATGCAGAATGCTCAATAAATATTTGTTGAATGGACGAATTGTGTATAATATTCATTCAATAAACATTAAAAAATAGGTAGGCACTTTCGAAAACTCAAATTCATTAACTTGATAAATTTATTTATTGAACACCTATAGAGCAATTGATTAATAAGCAGGATTATTTCAGATGGTAAGTAGTTGTGGAGAAAACAAAATCAGGTAATGCAATAGGCAAGTTATGGAATGGACTGGGCAGGTGAGAACGGCCTTCCAAGGTGGCGGGTCAGCTGAGACCCGAATGACACCCAGGAGCCAGCCACATGATGATGAGGGCAGGGGTGGAGTTGGACAGAGTGTCCCAGGTAGAGGGAACTGAAAGTTAAAAGCCCTAAGGCAGTGGTGAGAGTACAGAAGATGAGTTAAAGACACAGGAAGGGGCCAGATCACAGAGAGTCTCCTAAGCCATTCAAGGGGGGTTTATTCTCAGTATGATGGAAAGCTATCTGATAGCATCTCTTACCTTCCCCCATTAGAATGTATACTTCATGAGATGAAGGATTTTGGTTGTGGCCCCTACCAGCTGGTCTATAAGCATTTGCAGAATGCATGACTAGAAAGATTTTGAAGAGGTGAGTGATACGATCTGATTTTCATTTGTAAAATATCACTGCGAACTGCTACTAGCGGTTGCCTTCTGGGAGGAAACTGAGGAAGCAGAAGACAGGTAGAATTACACAGTATGTGCAAAGACCATAAAACAGAACAGGAAGAAAAAGCTACCCCTAAACCTTGAGGCTATTTGGTACTTTTAAACAAGAGAAAGGAATAGGATAGTGAGGAGGGATCAATTGATGTCCTGAGCTTTTTGCATGTTTAAACTATAAAAGAAAAGTTAGAAAGATTCTCTGTCTCACAGAAAGAGGAACAAAAGGAAACATACACACACACACACTCACGCGCGCGCGCGCGCAATGTTTTGAGGAACAAATGAAAAGAAAAATCACTTTTCTATCCAAGCACAATAACCACTGTGAATTTCCTCAGGGATAATTAAATATGATCAGTGACATCCAAAATATTACCTGGGGGAAATTCTGCTCACAATAAGGTTTGAGAGGCAAAATGTCATACAAAGAGAGGAACAGGTGTTGTAGTAGGCATCACGTTTTAAAATATTATTCCTTTTCATAATTACTTATATCCATTTTGGGTCACCAAGAACATACACGACAAATCATCTACAATGAAATTCCATTTTTTATTATTATTATTTTTCATTTTTTAAAATCATCTTTTTTAAAAAATATTTTTATTGAGCAATATCTAGACACGTGCAGTCCATCCATATTATACAATCAATGGCTCACAATATCATCACATAGTTGTATATTCTTCACCATGATCATTTTTAGAATATTTGTATCACTCCAGAAAAAGAAATAATGAAAAAAAAACCCCTCATACATCCCATACCCCTCATCCCTCCCTCCCATTGACCCACAGTATTTCAATCTACCCTATTTTTATCCTTCATCTCCCCCTATCATTTATTTTTTATCCTTTTTTTTTAAAACTTATCTGTCCATACCCTGGATAAAAGGAGCATCAGATCCACAAGTTTTCAAAATCACAGTCACATTGCAAAAGCTATACAGTTAGAGTCTTCTCAAGAATCAAGGTCCCACAGGGTAATTTCTAAGAAGCAAAATCAGTACCAAAAATATTTTTGCCAAAATACTCTATAGGTATTACCTAGCATCTATGTTTGCAGAACTAAAAGTCCCGAGAGTGCTGAAGGGATGAATGAAACACAGGACAACGATCATTACTTTCAAAGAGAAAAGAGGGAGAACTGTATTGAAGGCCAAAAAAATTGGTGAAGCTAGAACTAAAGTCAAATATTCTGATCATCAGTGTATTTTTAAAACTTTAGTCTTAAAAGAACCTGCACAAGCATTACATAAATAAATCTGCCATCATCAACATTACCTTCTCACCTATGCCACACCACCCAGGACCAGGAAAGTGGTCCAAGAAATTCTCTATTCACAATCTTCAATATCAATAAAAATGAACAAGCAACTCTAGAACAAAGAAAGGAGGGTAATGAGAGGAGTGAAACTTAAGTCCTCTATTTCCTGAATTATCCAGTGTTCATTAAATATATACTTTTTGTTACAACTCTATCGAGTTGTAAAATTCATAAAATTCATTCCTTGGGGAAGTATACAGTTCAGCAGTCTTTACTGCAAAGTTGATATGTATTTGTAAAACAACGACTAATCTCTTCTGTAATACATGTTTATTGTGGAAAATTTAGAAATTGCCAAAAAAAAAAAAAAAGGGACAAATGTTAAAATCACCCATAATTCTACCATTTAAAGCCATTTTGGTGTTAATCCCTCTGGATGCTTTTCTCAATAGATATTGACTAAGACCTAAGACTGTGGGAAACAAATGGCATGGAGAGACCAGGAAGCAAATTCCCTACAGGAAGAAGCAGAACAGACTAAACGGTAATAACTTTAAAGGTAAAAAACAAACCAACAAAAAACTACTGGGACCTTAAAAAAGCAAAGAAAAGGGGCATTTTAAAATAATTTGGGAAAGGACAAAAGTATTCAACTTAATTAAATGAATAGGGAGAAACTATAAATATTAATACTAGCGATATTATATTTAGACAATTTTCTCTCTAATACAGTGTTATCCAATAAAACTTTCTGCAGTCCTGGAAATGTTCTACATCTGCCCCGTCCAATATGGAAGTTACATGTGGCTAGTGTGACTTGAAATGTGACCAGTGTAACTTTAGAATTAAATTTTTTATTTTAATTAACTTAAATTTAAATAGCCACAGTAGCTAGTGGCTACTATATTGGCCTGGGCAATTTCAAAAAAATAAAATAGGTCATAATTTTAAGACATAATGGGTGTGGGTTACAGTGGCTCAGCAGGCAGAGTTCTCGCCTGCCATGCCGGAGACCGGAGTTCAATTCCCGATGCCCACCCATGCAAAAAAAAAAAAAAGACATAATGGAATGTCAAATGTCATGATTTAAGCAACTGTTTCTAGAAGTTATAGAAGATAAGTAGCACCATATCATCATGATTTATTTGTCACCTCCATCACACCAACCTAGGTAAAGAAGCCAGGTATGCCTAAGTGGAGATCCCTGAGCTGCTACTAAAGCCACTCTTTGCTTTCAATGAGGTAAAAAGGAACACAGGTCCAATCAGCTTTCTAACCAGACAAGTGCTTTTTGAATGTCAGCAAGACGGAAAACATCCTAGAGTGTATGCCTAGGCCTTCATCCTGGTTCTCTAAAACCTTGAGAAGCTAGGCTGGTTTTTCCTCAATCTTGGCCTAGTGACGGGAAGATCCTTTGAAAGACGTTCTAAGGCCAATTTCAAATTCTGACTTTTCTCAAGAATCCTCACTATCACTTCAAACCCTAAGCTGCAAAAAGGCCTGCACTCGCTAATCATTCCCATAGCTACCTTAAAAACTCCCAAACTACTTCCAGAAAGCGATGGCACAGATACAAGTCAGGCCAACTTGAAATTCAAATTTCGTTTACCCACTGAGCCCGCCCTAGTCTACACCAACATCCTCAGGGCCCGCCAGGCCACACCAGGTCAATCCCCCGAGGGGAGGCAATGAAAAGACTTCACACACTTTTCAACTCCTCACGCACGCTGCAGCCAGCACAACATTAGCAGCAATGCCTTACTGACCGAGCTAAGCAACTGGACAACTCGTTTAAAAAAAAAAATCACATAACCACCAATGCGTCCACAAGATCTGTAAATCAATACGTGGACAACAGACTCTGTGAAAGTTGAATCTGAGCTTCCGCAGAGACATTGGAGAATGTTACCCTGATAGAGAGGCTATTCTGTTACAACACTCACGATGTGAAATTCAACTCTTCTAAGGTACAGATATGCTTTTAAGATGTTTAATACTAGGGAAATAATTTCACAAGGTCTCTGTGATTTGATCAATTACATTTATTTCCTATCTGTCATTGAAGTACTTTCTCTGGTAGATTTACTCCATCTACATTTTAGGATGGATGTAAAGAAAAAATATTCCCAATTAATGGATGAAAACACTGAGGCATGGAAGAGTTTATCCTTGTTCACAGTAAGCACACAGAGCACTTTATCCCCACTTGCCTAGTGCCAGTGCTTTTGTGGTTAGAGGAAGTGCGGCAAGAGCCTTCATTCAAGCAGTACATCCATTGCAGGTCAGTCCTGCCCACTTAGATAGGGCCACCTCCTTTAGTTCCAACCTTTGTGCTCAATAAGACTTATCCTCAGGACCTTTCCTTCTTTTTTAAATGTGGTCTAAGGAGAATTATGACTGGTAACTGCTGAACTCCTCCAAGTACATGTACAGATAAGTACATCGGCAGATAAATGTGATGCAGTTTGTGAGTGATAGAGCAGAGCACATTTTGTGTCCTAATAATCAGTTTTTATGCCGCTGAAGAAATTTTGTATACTTGTGAAATTTTACAATTTTTTTCCACCTCTCCTACCTATAGAGACTCAAAAAGGCAAGGAAAGGGTACCAGGGAAAATGTCACCATACAAAGACTGAAGAGAAGGTATGAATAATGAGACTTTTCCCTTTAAGGTCAAGCAACATGCCGCCTGGTCCGTAGCCTGCTGCCACACCACTTTCCACGCCATACAGGATCACACTAGCACCGCCTCATGTGATAGGAGGGACCAGTGCCAACTTCTGAAGCTATGAATTTCATAAAGGAACTGTAATAAAGCTACCTTCCTGTAACAGAATCTTAAAAGCCAACTGTGTTTCACAGTAATTATCTGTGGGGACTAAGAACAGGAGTGAGGCTGGAGGATTTTTACATTTTCCATCTTTCTATACTGTTTACATTCTTAATTGTTGACATATATTAATCGTATTTCTAAAAATGCTGCTAAAATGCCAATGAATTAGTATTTTAATGCCAACTGTACATATGCTATTCATCCATAAAATGTTTTTAAAATACTATGGATTCTGAGGGAATTTGGTAATTGTTAAATAAGAGCAGACTGCACACGTGAGATACAACCACAAGACTCATCTTTATTTCAGTATCTAATACAGGGAAAGGCACTGTTCTCAAAAGCAAATTATATGCCTATAGGGATCAAAAAAAGGAATCATGCCCTTTCTAACACTTGACTTTTCAACCCACTCATTTTTGCACATTTTCACAAGACTGAATCCCACAACATTCATTACTTACGCACACAGATGTCATGTGTTTGTGTGTCATTTGAGTTATACAAGAGAAGAACTTTAATCCCAGGCTATATACAGAGTGCTGCACACTGCCAATAGATTCTAAGCAATGTGAGCAAGTACACCAAAGAGACCTCAAATTAACTGGATGACTTTAATAACTGGAAAGGCCAATAGCAGGCATTTTCTCCCCAGAGGGTGTTATTTTCCATGCTGCAGATGAAGCAGTACGCTCCAAGGAGCACAAGTGTTCCACAAGAGCCTGGGAGGCACAAGGATGATGGCTGGAGCTAGAAAACAAAGTCCGAGTAGGACAGCTCACGGTCTCAAGGACTGGTTAGTAAACATGACATAATCGTATGTTCCCTGCACGTGGTGAAAACAAGAAGCCAGCCTAGTCCTCTCACACCAAGTTAGCAAAAAAAAAATGATCAATTTGATCAGGATGCCTAGGTGCTTCTTGGGCTAACAGTTTGTTACGTGAACTTTTCAGTGACGTTGATGTAGGGAACAGACAAAAATCAACAGCATGAGTGATTTTATTTGGCCCCGTCTGTTGCACATCAGTTTCCTGCCAGCCCTCTGATACCTTTTCACGCTAATAAACCAGAGAATGCACCTATCCAGGCCTCTTAAACCTAGTGATAGATGTTAAGGAAGAACAGGCAAGCATGTATTATAACATTAGACCATGGTAGGAAGGGACATGGTGATTTCACGTTTGAAAGAGATGGATTAGAATACTTCAACGGTAGATGTACCCATACAGAAGAGAAAGAGAGGCCTGTCTAAGATGAATAAAGGAACACCATGAAATACTTAACTCCCACTTAAGTTTGGTGATGTGCTAAAGCACATTAAACTAATGTGACTTCTGATTACTCTAAAGGAAGGACAGAGGAAAAAGAAACGAAATCAGTAAAGTGAACGCTGATACACTTAGGGCATGCAGAGTGGGGGTGGAGGGTGGGGGAGGGAGGAAAAAGGTCTAGCATTATCTAGTAATGGAGTGACAATTCCACCCCTACATATATATATATATATATACACACCCCGAAGAAACTTTTGCAGGGGAGCCCTAGGAGTCCTGGGCAAATATACCTTACAGAGCATGTTAACAAATAGGAGACAATTCAAGTGGTTATCGAGAGGAGAATTCTGATATATTTAATCAATGGAATACCATATATTAGGGGAAATAAACTAGAGCTACCCAGACAATACCGAGAGAATGAATTTAACGTTGAATTAAAAAAAAAAAAACTAAAACAAATCATACAACCTGACAGCATTTATGTAACTTCAAAAAGCATTCAAAACCAAAAACATATTGGTGAGGAATGCACATGTTTACTAAAACTATAATTTTTAAAAAGGGAAATGATAAAAACACATTTCATACAGTGTTTACCTTTGTGGGGGGAGAGGGATGCAGCCAGGAAGGAGCAACCGGAGGGTTTTGAGAAAACTGGTAATGCCCTATTTCTTACTTTTCATTGCTTTTTATAGCATATCTATGATAAATATAATTTTGTATGCAAGAAATAATTCAAATTAAAGAGAGTAGAGATAAGTAAACAGAATAGAGGGTAGAACCAGATGCTGCTGCTTCCTAGCTCTGACTTAGACGTCATCTGCCCAGGGCTAACTGAGTAAGGGAGAGAACTCAAGAGTGCAAGCAATCAAACCAACTCAGTTTAAAGGTGACAAAAAGAACACCTCCAGACACTTCTCTGGGCTTACTGGGCAAAGCTTACAGGGCTCCAAACTCTGTCCATTCAAGGTGACAACTGTGAAACACTGCACACTGTCCCCAGAGTTGCAGAAAAACTGCCTTGCCAATACAAAAACAGAAAACATCCCAAACTCTGGAATATTTTGCCAATGGAAGGAAAATCCCCAGATGATTCCAAGAGACTGAGCAATGGGCTGAATTTAGGAACAAGACAGTAATTGGGGCTGGAAGAACTTGTGATCAGTTATACGGCGACAAGGGAGTGATGGGTGAAAGACGGGAAGGAAAAATACACCTGAAGAGACATTAAATCAGGACCCAAAAGATAAGAGCATGAAGGCTGGGACAAAATGCATGTAACCTGAAATACAAATGAACATAGTGTACCGGAAGCCCCAAGGCTTCTATATGGGCTTTACCTGGCAGAAAGTGGAACCCAGTTTGGCACATGCTGAGTGTATTGGGAAAGAACAATATCAAGTGAGATCTAGACCAAATCTATTTAACATATATACAGCCCACGGGCGAAGCGGAGCAGAGAAGAAAGAGTCCGTGATTATATGGGGAAACTGACCATCAGGAAAGCCAGATTCGGTCAGATCCAACGAGAGAAGGCCCAGGGCTGAGTCCAGAAGGCCCGGCTCGGAAAGGAAGAGGGTGGTCCAGGCCAGAGGCAGAAGATGGGGCTGCCAGAAGAGGGCGGGGTTCCCGCAGACCAAGTCCTTGGAGGCCTGGCAGGAGCCGGGTCGGGAAGCCCGGGGTAGCTAGGGGGTGGACGCGCCCCCTCGGCGATGGGACCTGGAGGAATGGGGAGGCGGGGCCTGGCACGGACCCAGCCCGGCGGGCGCAGCCTGGGCGGCCCCCACGGCGCCGGCCCCACCCCGCCCGCCCGCCGCTCACCTGGGCACGCAGCTGGACGAGCTCCGGTCCACCTCCCAGGTGGCGTACAGGTTCATCTGCACCGGGGCGGGGGTGCGGCCTGGCCCCGAGCCGCCGGGAGGCGCGGAGCCCGAGGCCACCGCGACGGCCATGGAGGTGGAGGTGGACGAGGACGAGGAGGAGGCGGCCGCCGCCGAGGTGGACGAGGACGACGAGGTGGCCTGGGCCAGCTTGGGGGGCGTCGGCTGCTGAGGCTGCTGCTGAGGCGGCGGCGGCTGCTGCTGCTGCGGGGACTGAGCGGCCCCAGAGCCCCGCTGGCCGCCACCGCCCCCAGCGCCTCCGGGACCACCGCCCGTTCCTCCGCGTTCCGCCATGGCCCGGCCCGGGGTCGGGGGTGGAGCGGGAGTTACGGGGAGCTGGACGACGCCGAGCGGACCCCGAGGCTTCGCCCGCTGTGGCGGCGGGGGCTCCGACTCCTCTCCTCAGCCCGCCCGCCCCGGCGCGCGAGCGAGCGAGACTCTGCACGCACGCGCGGGGCCTCGCGCTCGCCCGCCGCGGCCTGTTGCGGCTCGCGCCGCCGAGACGGAGGTGGGCGTGTCCCGGGAGGGGGCGGGGAGCCCTGCTCGCGCCCGCCCCGCCCAGGGCTGAGGGGCGGGGCCGGGGTGCGCGCTCCGTCGTGCCCGCCCCCCAAATCCGCGGCGCCGGCCGCTGCGGCGGGGCTCTCGGAAACCCTCTTTTTCCGGGGCGCGGCCCCAGCCAGGGTAGGGGGATGTGGGCTGCCGCAGGAATGCGCCTGGCCCCTTCGGGTCAGAACGGAGGAAAAACCGGCTCCCAACAGGGCGCTGGGCCCGCTTCGCGACGGCCGACATGGTCTCCACCCTGCGGCTCAGACCTGCGAAGGGGGTTTGGTAGAGGAGACCCTGCCGCTGGCTGCCGCCATTGGCGCCCACGGGCCAGGAACTTTCTGCCTCTGCCCATCTCTAGCGCCAGTGCAGACAGGGGCTCAGGGGCCTGGAGTTCAAAAGGCCCTTCACACGAGTGAATTACAAAGCTAAGCCCTGGCCCATTCTGGGCTAGAAGAAAACTCTCTTCTCTCCTAACAGCCTCTTTACCCCCCGATCCTCTCATGACAGGGCCAGCGCACCCTTCCAGCTCCCCCTGGTCTTAAATTTCTTCTACTTGTAATGTTTTGTGCTTCATTGCTTCGTAAAATTCTCCTCTACCTTCCCAAGACCTAGCTCAATTGCCCCTTCTCCCTGGGGGTATTCCACACTCTGCCCTCCAGAAGTGGTCCTGAAGCCCCTGCAGGTCAGCACCTCAGCTGGTACACTTGTACCACCACGAGTACAATAGCAGCCCAGGACTTCTCCCCCAGCAGTGCTTAGCCTGCTGGACCCAGTGATCCCAGCCCTAGGTCCAGCCTGTCAAAGACTGACCAGCAGTGGGGGACCAGAACCTGGAGAAAGCAGGATCCCTTACTCCCCACCCCAAATCTCAGAGGACATTGCTTGAAATTACCCAGGGTTCAGGACCATCTAGATTTTGAGCTATGGTCTCTCACAGGTAAGGACTTGGGTTCTTCATCTCTTCCACCACTACAGGTCTATTAGGAAGGCCTCACCTGGCCTACTTTCCAAGTCCATGTACTCCCCCAGCCCAGGAGGGATTTAAACTCTTTTTACTCCCCAAGGACAAAGGCGAAAGGTCAAACCAGATCTAGATGTACTTCCTCCATGCCCCTTCCTACAAAGGGGGCAGTTGTATAACATATACCTTTTTAGCCTGACTTTGGCTTCATCGCCAGTCTTAACTAAAACATGTGCTCTAGATACATGCCCCTGGTCACAGGAGCAGCCCTGGGATTGTCTGTAAAAATATATTATTTTGTTCTTTTGCAGAAGGGGGTTAAAAGATGAGGGAGCATCCCGAGTTGTTACATATTCATCTCTTTCCTTAGGAAACAGCTTTATTTACAAAACAGGTCTAAAATAAGAACATGAAATGACAAGCAGTTGGAAACTGTGGGAGAGGTGGCTCTTGGGACCCATGTATGAAGCCCAGGCAAAGCCTAGAGGAGAACTGGGTATGTGAGAGGAACCTAAAATTTGAACTCCTTGTATTTCTTGCTGCCTCCACGGCTGTCCTGGGGCTGGGCTTTCCGCTTCTTTTGCTATAGGAGAGAAAGAGAAATTACAACAGGTTAGACAATATATTTCTCCACCTCTTAAAAAAAAGAGAATGCTTGAGCAGCCTTATATAGTCTTATAGTTCTATGGAAAATGCATTGCAACTGGATTCTGTTCCCACCTCCCTCTCAAATTTGGATGAATCCCTACCACCACCACCCCATGGCTATTTCACCATTCTTCAAGAGGACAGCCACTCAAGGGGAATCTAAGGATTCCAGCACTAAACAGCTCAGGGCAACAGGCGAAGTCACCACAAGAGGGCACCATTCCACTGAAAAAAAGGCAGACTAATGTCTCCATCCCAATTCCCTGCCAAAGCTCCTACCTTCTGTTTGGCAGCATGCTCAGCCACCATGTCGCTGAAGTCTTCTTTCTCCACTTGTGCCTGCTGCTCCCGTACATGCTCCTCATACTTCTGGGTCATGGCCATGGGATCGAGCTCCAACTCTTCAGGTGCGAGGGCCACCTCTACACCTTGCAGCTCAGGGGCAGGGCCCTTCCGGCTCATAACCTGGAAGAAGGATCAAAGGCTTGTCATCTCCAAAGAGAGATTCATAATCCCTAGCTTCTGCCCCTGCTTCCAGCCCCACAAGCAGTGTCCTCCAAGTGCTCACCGTGGACATGTCATAGATATGGGTCGAACCCATCATGGCTCCCCCAACAGTGGCCGTTCTCTTCTCTGGCAACACGGTAAACAGCTGAGGTGTCTCACTTCTACAAAGGACAACAGGGTCAAGCCCGAAAAGGAAGAGACAAGAGGGTCTCCAGAAGAGGAAGCAAAGAAACAAGAGCAAAAGCTCCCTGGAGAGATTCTGAGTATCCAGGGGCAAAAATGATGCCTGAGGAGCCTTTACAGTTCATGCGTGGAAAGAAATGGTCAGGAGGGAGGAGGTTTGGTTCCAGGGGATCCAGTCTGGAAGGAATAGAGACTGAGCTAAGAGACACCCCCACCCCCAAACTCAGAGACCAGGACTCCCCATTCAAAGAAGGGCTAAAAGGTCAAAGAAGCTAAAAGTTTTCAAGAAAATTCTGGCTATAACAATTCCAGCCTCAAAGTTGTGTCGGGAGTTCTTACAGAACTCAAACTTCCAGCCCTGTCAGTGGTACAAAAACCCTCCACATCCAGTCTTATCACCTAAGTCAACGATTGTACTCAGATCTATCACTATCTATGACATCTATCACTATCACCCCAGGCAGTGTCCTCCCCAGCCCCTCTACCCCTGGAAGAGGTCATTCTATTCTCCAGACGGCAACCAAAGTGAATACCTTAAAACAGATCTCAGATCTGATCACTCCTTTGCTCAAAATCCTCTAAGGCTTTTGATCATTGTCTGAATAAAATCCAAACTTCTTACCATGACCTAAAGAGTCTTCATAATCTGGCCCCTTGCCCCACCCCTGCTCTCTATACTCTAGCTAAGTACCCCCTTCTTTCTTTTCTACTTTGAATATGAGAAGTTTGAGAGTTCTGCTTCTGGATAAGGAGTGACAGGGACCAGATTTACCCTCCCACTTGAAACAACCAAAAATGGACAAAATATATGAAAGTGTTATTGAAGACACTGGACATTGGACAATAAAGGACAGTAATCTTTGACAGATGGGAAACAAATGAAGTGAGCTCCATAGTCGTCCCAGCTTACCACACTGAGAGTTTCCAGACTTGAGGACAAGTAGAAAAAACCCATGGAGAGCCCAGAGGACTCCATGAACTGAGGAGCTGAAGCTAAGAGTGAGTCCAGGGATACTAAGGCAGCGACAGTTCACAGAAAAGAATACCGGAGAAGAGAAAGCACAGAGAGAGAACTCCAGAGACGTACAGAATCTTCTTCAAGTGTTCAGGTGAGTACTGATCAGATCAGTGTATGCCTAAGGAAACTACCAAAGCCAAGGGAAAAAACCCCCAAAGCATTAGTGGTAACAGAGGCTGATGCCCCTTAAGGACAGGGAACAGTACCTATTAGCACTAGCCAAGCTGGAAAACCTCACTATTCACAGGGCACTGTGTCAAATACACAGGATTTCTGCCCTACTAGTGGGGAGGACTACATAGTGCTTTAGTTGCTGCCTAATGAACCTTAAAAACAAGATATGAAAAGATCAAAACCTGTTTCCAAGTACCTTAACTCTATCACTGAACAAAACTGAAAAAGACTTATAGGAATACAAAAATATTCTTTTCACACAAGGTAAATTTCACAGTTCCTGGCATCCAACAAAAAATTACCAGGCATGCAAAGAAGCAGGAAAATACAACCCATGATGAGAATAATCAATCAACGGAAACTAATCCAGAACTGATACTGATATTAGAATTCACTGGCAGGTACACTGAAACAGTTATTATAACTATATTTCTTCCATATGTTCAAAAAGTTAAATAGAGACACAGAAGACATAAGATGCAAATCAAACTTCTATAAATGAAAACTACACTGGATGGAATTAATATCAGATTAGAAGTTGCAGAAGCAAAGATTAGCAAACACAGTAACAGGAACTGTCTAAAATAAAACACAGAGAGCAAAGAGAAATAGCTGTGGGACAACTTCAAGACCTAATACATGTGTAATTAGAGTTCCCAAAAGAGAGGAGAGAAGGGAAAAGAAAAGATAACTGAAGAAATAATGGCCAAAAATTTTGCAAAATAAATAAGAACTACAAACTCACAGATCTAAGATGCTTAGCAAACCCCAAGCACAAGAAACATGAAGACAATTACACTAAGCATATCATGATCAAACTGCTGAAAAAACCAAGCGACAGAGGAAATCTTAAAAGCAGCCAAAGGAAAATGACACATACCAAAGTTACATACCAAAGAAAAACAGGTGTGAGAGAAGATTTTTCCTCTGAAACAATGCAAGCAAGACAGTGAAGCAACAACTTTAAAGTTCTGAAAGAAAACACAGTCAACTTATAGAATCCTATAGCCAGCAAAAAAAAAAAAAAAAACTTCCAAAAATGAAGGCCAGATACAGAAATTTTTAGAATAACAAAAATTGAAAGAATTCATCGACCCACACAACAAGAAATGATAAAGCAAGTCCTTTCAGGCAGAAGGAAAATGATACCAGATGGAAAGCTGGATATACACAAATATGTAAAGAACAGTGGAAATGGTAACTACATGGATTGAATTATCAGATTCTAAGTCTCTCCAAAAGACAACTATTTATACAAAAATAATAAATGTAGTATGGAATTTATAACATATAAAAGGAAAAAGTGACAGTGGTGCAAAGGCTGGGAAGAGAGAACTGGAACTATTTTAAGGTTCTTATACTATCTGGGAAGTGGTATAATATCACTTGAAAGTAGGATGCGATAAATAAAAAAGATGCATGCTATAAACCCTGAAAAGCAATCCCTAAAATAACAAAACAAAGCTGTACAGTTAATAACTCAGCAACAGAGGTAAAATGGAATCATAAAAAAATTCAGATAATCCAAAAGAAGACAGGAAGACAGAAAAATGGGAATAAAGAACAGAAAGGATAAAGAAAAGGTCATTTCATAATGAAAAAGGGGTCAATTCATCAAGAGGGCTTAACACTTCTCAGTGTCTACGTGCCTAGTAAGAAAGCTTCAAAATACATGACTATGAGAAGCCTACGCCTGACTTAGGGCCTCTGCACTTGGATGAATTTACTGTTCCTTCTGCCTCCAGATCCTTAGCATTTAGATCTCGGCTCAAATAGAGCCTTCACACACCCAAATCCCTCTATATCCCATCACCTAGTTTCCTTTGCTTCACCACCCTCTTCTACATCTGAAATCACTTTGTTCTTTGACTACTCATTTACTTTGACTGTATTTCACTGCTGACTGTTTTCTGCCTAGAGCAGCTGGTATTCCATTGTTGTTTTTCTAGAAAGAGGAACAAAAATCAGCCAGCCAACCTAGAAGTTGAAGAAAGTTAAGTCCTTCCCTCTCAGCCCTGCCTCTGGCTCTCTCACCCATCCATTGCCTCCTCAATCTTCTTCTTCCTCAGCTCGATGAGTTCTGGAGTCTCCATTCCAGCTGGCACCGACGAGAACCCTCCAGGAGTAATGAGACCACTGTGAACAGAGAAGTAAGCTCAGAAGTAAAGAAAACACCCTCCCACAAAAACAGATCACTTAAGAGAAGCAGGCGCTCAGCAGGCAGAGTTCTTGCCTGCCATGCCAGAGACCTGGGTTTGATTCCCGGTGCCTGCCCATGCCAAAAAAAGAAAAAAAGAGAGAGAGAAGCAGGTGCTTTAGTTCCCCAACCTGTCTGCAGGGGTAATAAAGCCTGTTTCATCTGGTTTGTCTTCATCACTCTCCTCCTCTTCCTCTTCTTCTGAAGACTCTTCATCAGATGGCTCCAGTTCCCCCCATGGGGTCCGATCAATCTCTTCTTCCTCAGTCTTGGTCTGAAAGAGACCATTCATTCATTTATTCAATGTGGAGTATCTACTATGTGCCAAGCACTGTTGTAAGCTGAAGTTATACAAGAATAAACAAACAGACAGTAATTCCCTACCCACATAGAGCTTAGAATTCTAGTCGAAAACTTGCATCACATCTCAGGAAAATATGCTTGTTTTTAGACTTGAGAAGTTCAGAACACTCAGCTCCCTGATAATGAAGCTATAAACCAACTATCCCTAACCTCATGACCAGTAAGACCAAGTTCTCCAATCCACGGCCCATACCTGAAATTCAGCAGCATTGGTTCCAAACACATCCCCATAAAGCGGTTTCCCAGTCTCATCTACTGGGGGTTTACCCCAGCCACCAGCATGGTACCCAAAGGAACAGCTCTGTAAGAGAAGAAGCTCACATCAGTTCCACTCATCTCACCTGGAGAGAAAATTCACACTCCACAGTACAGAACTTACACTTAGGAACTGCAGGAATTATGACTGCAGAGTAGAATTCAATGTTATATGAGGCGTTACAAAGCAAAAAGTAGTAATAAGCAGCAGAAGTCTAGAGGGAATTGGATAAGGAAATGGAAGGTAGAGAGTGTGCTACTAACCTCATCTTTCATAGCATAGTCCGTGTGTCTAAAACTGAAACATGCACTTAAAAATACATGGCTCCAACTTCTTCCTGATTTTTCCTAACTTTGGAAAGCTGGCTCTTTGAGAATCTAGTTCTCTTAAGAAACAGAACTTTTTATCCAAAATTGAACAATTACTTCTATTTTACTTTAATGACTTTGTTGCCTGTCAAATTCCAGAAAAAAAATTTAATGCTTTTGATTTTAAAAACAAGAATAAATTCAAAACAAATAAATAAATGTAGTGCCATTCTTAAAATAAAATTATTTCTATCTGTCCATCCATCTATATATCAGCGAGATGTTTTAAAACTCATTCATAAAAAAGGCAAATTTGGTGATTTCTAAGTGGTCAAATTGTGGGTGATTTGTTGTTTGCATCTTTGAACCTGTACAATTTGGATATTTTATGAGCATGTCACATTCAAAAAAAAAATCAGTATCTTTTTTTTTTCTTAAAGAGATACAGAGTAGAGTGAAAGGGGGAAAAATACTCCTCTAGTCAAAAAGCAGAGGCAGCTGAGAATGAAAGAAAGAACAGCACTCACCTCAGGGATGGGCGAGTTCAGCCCCGGGATTTTCAGGTTGGGGTACGATGGGGGTGGTCCATATCGCTGCATAGCAATCAGCCACGGGGGAGGCACCTTATGGGCATTCTGCAGGGGAAAGAGAATAGGACGCCATCTCCTAACCTCATCCTGTGTCTCTTTCTCACCCCAATTCCCACCCTCTTCAGCTGTTTCACCAGCCAGCTAACTGGCACTCACAGGTCCTACTGGCATCCCCAAGGAAATCCTTAGCTCATCAGACAGATCTCCTGGCTTCTTTTCCTTCAGTCGCGTCTCAAACTCCTTCCCCTGAGGAAAAAGCAGAGCAGGCTGTATTGTGGACGCCAGACACACAGTGGGAGCTCAATGGCAAGAGAATATAAGAACCAAGATGAGAATTCCTAATCCGTATCAGATAAGAAATCCCTCTGAGGCCTGCCTGGCTCCCACTCTCCTTATCATCACTTTTTCCCCAGCCAGAAGTGGAGAAGAAAGGCCAAGGAGGAAGGGGAAAGGAAAGATTCCCTGTGCCGTTAACCCAGTTTGAGCACACAGCCAAATCTGCTTTCTTGTGTAAAATGAGGACATTTGGCAGGATCACCTCTAAGATCCGTCCACCTCGAAAAGTCTAGAAGTCATGATAATTCACATTTTAAGAATCAGAAAAAACTAAACTGTTTTTCTCACCCCCAATATTAAATGTTTCCTAGAAGCATCTGTCACTTTAGTCCCTCTGTCCTTAATCCACCCACCATAAACAATTATTGTTTCAAAGATAGAATCTGCTTCTCTCTTCCAAAAAACCACCTCATTTTAAAATCTTGAATCCCATCTCATCGGAGGGGAATTATTGGACAGATTCTCTGACTTAACACTGACTGTTAGAATACTAGGACTCCGGGGGCCACTGCACCACCTTCAAACATCCTTCTGACCAAGGATCACAAAGTCATGATTAAACAGGCCAGCCCTGCCCCCAGCAGTCCCCGAACCTCATAATAGAGGTCTCCATGGATGGT
Source organism: Tamandua tetradactyla (assembly GCF_023851605.1). NCBI lineage: Eukaryota > Metazoa > Chordata > Mammalia > Pilosa > Myrmecophagidae > Tamandua > Tamandua tetradactyla. Next base: position 8,376,817 of record NC_135335.1, read on the forward strand.
CAACTTCGGCTTGGTCTGCCACTTGAAGAAGGCATCGTGCAGTTTTTGATAGTCAATGTCAATCTTCCCCATCTTAGGTCGAACCTTCTCGCGCATTTTTGACTTCATCGTCTTTTGTTCTTCCTGTGGAAATGGAAGAAGACATGCCCTAACAGGTGCTCACCAAGTCCAACTCTTAGCAGAGGCTCTGGTTCCCCACTCCCAAAAGAGATCAAAAGAAACCTCACTCAAACTCACCAAAATTCTTTCTGCTTCAATACAAAATAATCCATGTTGAACAAAATAGATAATATGAAATCAGCCTCAGCTGAATGTGTGGTTTTTTTTTAAACTATACGATCCTCTGGAGAGAACTGGATGACTAAAGTATAACTGGGAGGAGTGTTTTCCTTCTGGATTTTTGCATCACATTAAAGTATTACCTACTCAAGATATTTTTAATTTAAAAAATCTGACAACCACCATGAATCTCTAGCCACAAAGTGTATCAGGCTCACATTGGGGGCAGAGAAGGAGGTACCACCAAAAAGCCACCTGTAAGGACAGAATTCACAATGTGCAGATCAGAGTGAGCTTGCAAAGGGAAGGCAGAGGGAGGAAAGAGACAAGGAGGAAGGTGGAGCTGCTCAGACCAGCATCTCAGTGTGGGGCAGGAGAGAAAGCTCTGAACACAGATGTGAGGTCTGCCTTTTAGCTGTTTATATCCTTCCTCTCCTGCCCTTCCTGCAGGGTTCAGATGTAGTGCTGACTTCTAAATTAGAAAAGGGGTAAATTACACAATAAACAGTCAAGTGTCTCTCTGGAGCCAGATTCTGACTTTGAAGCAGGCTGCTTGCTATTCAGGACCTGGATCCCCCAGGGCAGGCCTGAATCCCAGCCAGACCCTCACCTTCTCCTGCAGGGCCTCCCGCATCTCCTGGATGCCTGTGCGTTTGATGAAGTCTGGCAGCTCAAAGGGTGGCTTCTCAATGCCCCGCTTGCCCTGCAGGTACTTGCGCTTAAAACACCAGTGACGTGGCACGGGTACGGAATTCCGAGTGGCTTTGAGATGAACCAAGAGCTTGGGGTCCTGCGCTGTCACATCATGCATCTCCACCACGTCAGGCCGTGCCACCAACTGGAACGCACACAGTACCATGCTGTCACAAAGTCCCAACCTCTTAGGAGCAAAGTTTCCTCTTTCTCACCCTCAAAGACCCATACACAAGTCACTCACGTCTCCTTCAGTGCCCTCCATGCCACCCCCAACAGAAAAGACTCCCAAATAGGGTAGGAATTGCACATGTGGTCTCCCAGCCAGGCTCCAGGCCCTGCTGGGATCATCTTTGGCCTCACCTGCTTGAGTTCAGCCACAGTGAAGCGATTCATTCGGCGCAACTTCTTCTTGGATAGCTTGGGGGCTTCTGGTTTCTTTTCCTAGAACCGAACAGGGACCTCATGAGCAGGACTCTTTATGTGTATCTCAGACTGTCCCAGCCTACCCCAAAACTTAAGCCCACAAAGGGATTCTTCCCGGTAAGAGTGTCCCATGGCCCCACTGGATGCATCTCAGCCAGCTGTCCCCGCAGCCCTTGCTTCCCCCCAGGAGGGGCCTCACCTGTTCGTCATCACTGCTGTCATCATCGCTGTCCTTGTGCTCCTCCTCGAAGCCCTTCTTCTTGGGGGCTGCAGAGTTCTCCAATTTGTCAAGTTTCTCTGGCTCCTTCTCTTTCTCCTTCTTCACATCATCAGTGAGCTAAGGAGGAAGAGAACATGAAAGCCCAGCCCCCTGCGCCCTCCCTACTACCTGAACCCTGCAGTGAAAAGATGTCCTCTTAGCCCCATCTCTCCCCCTGTTCCTGCTTTCCCCTTTAGCTCTGCTCCTTCAGAGTAAATTGCTCCTTGTACCTTGAAAGCCTCAAAAATCCTCTTGAAGAAGATGAAGTTGGGCTCATATATTTCAGGTTCTTCAGTCACATACTCAATTTCAACATCAGCAGCTGGGGAGTCAGAACCACGGGACCGGGCTGAATCTTTTTCTCGGTCTCCGGAGCTCTCAGACGACACCCCCCGCACCCGCTGGGGCTTTTTCTTCTTCTTTCGGTTCCGACGCTTCCGGTTTTTCTGGAAAGACAGAGAAAACCAACTGGATCAAAGAATCCAAGCACCATGCCTCCTCCCAGCCCCTAATCTCCTCACCCCTGTTCCCCCATAACTCAATGCTCAGTCTTTTCCCAAGGAGGCAATCCCGTGAAATGGCTGAGAAAAGAAACCTTGGAGTAGGACTCCCAAATCCTACCACTCTCAAGCTAGGAACCACTGGGTAAATTATTGCACCTCTCAGAACCTCAGCTTTGTCATCTGTAAAACGGAGGAATTAATAGTACTCGGAACTCAAAGGGATGTATGGCAATTAAATGAAAACACACATGTAAGATGCCTAGGCCAGAACTGGCACAGAGTAGCAGTTACTATCTATAGAACACATGCAACTGCTGTTAGTTAAGTACCCAAACATGGTCTCCTGACAGTTGTCCCAGACCCGGCTCTGTCCCATACCTCTTTTTTTGATATGGACACAGTGTCCTCCTCAGTCTCTGAAGCTGAGTGGCCCAGGGATGAGCGAGTGTCTGTTTCCATTTCCTCTTCCTCTGTAAGGAGGGAAGGCAGTGATCAGAGTCCAGTGCCACTGGCTTGCCATCCACTCACAGTAACCCCTCCTTACCAAGAGCCCGTTTATCTCTAAAGACCTCTTCTGGAAGGGATGGATGGATGGGAACTGGGCCTCACCCTCCCAGGTTCTACCTCCGCAGCCCTTGGGACATACGGACATACTCACCCTGTTGAGAGTTCATCTCTTCCTGGCGGCTTTCCTTCAGCTGCAAGATCTTCTCCAAAGCCTGGGGAATCTTGGGGCCCACAGAGGGATCATCCATCTGTTAGAGACAACCCAGTCATCAAGGACTGTCACAGCGCCCTTCTGCTAGAAAGGCTGCTGGCCAGGTGATGTAAAGGGCAGACAGCAGGCATGACCCTCTGGACACAGTAAGGTTCAGCAACCTTTGGAGTGAGCCCAGACCCTGCCCCAAAAGTGTTTCCCAGACCCCACTTCCTGCTCTACCCTTAGTATATTTCAACTAAGTATGGCTTTTTATGTTCCCTCCCCGCTGCTCCCAAAAGGTAAATACCCCCTTCTTCTTTTGGAATCCTTCTCTAATAATCCAGAAATAACCCCCTTCTAAACCACCGCTCTTCTGTCCTTGGCCTTACCTCTCTGTTCTCATCTCCAGGGGGTGGTGGAGGACCACGAGGCCTGGGAACAGGAGCCCCCATGGGCAAAACAGTAGGAGAGGGCCCCACTGGTGCAGCTACTAAGAGAATGGAGAAAGAATACCAATGTTAGAAGAGAAAATATGTTGTCCCCCCAAAACATTACCATCCTTGCTAAAAGTCAAGATGATGGTTAACCTTTTGGAGAGAAAGGCGCCTAAGGGGTCTTTTGGGGTTCTGGAAACATTTTAGCTCTTGGCCCAGGTACTGCTTATTTATATGGGTGTGATCACTGAAATTTCACTGAATTGCATACTTGCCATATGTGCACTTTTTGGTATATACTATACACTTAAAATTAAAAATTAAAAAAACAAAACAATTACCTTCCTTGTCCTTCCCTTTTATTTCCAGGATCTTACCTCGAGGACCCAGAGGTGTGCGAACACCAATTTGGCCCAAGTCTTGTGGCGGCCGAGCGACCGGGGCGCCCATCTTGGCTATCTCCTGCTGCCGTTCCTGCTCCAGAAGCACAGCTGCCTAGAGAAGGGAAGTAAGGGTGGAGACAGAACTTGTAACTCCATTCAATGGGTGGCCCCTAGCAACTGCATTCTTTCAGGCTGGTAAGAGGCCCCAGGAGAACAGTCAGGAATCACTCAGGCTCTCGGAGCTCCCCCCACCTCCACTTTTCCAGCTTCCAGGTCATGGATCCAAATGGAGTAGCCCTCTCATCACCAAGGAAAATCCTTGGAAAGAACTCCAAGGAAAACCCTGGGAAGCTTCTAGTTTCTAGCACAGATATTAATATTTAGCTAAATACTGCTTCTATTTTTTGATTGAGGATTTTCTTCCTCAAAAGATTAAGTTAATTAGAAGGAACTATGAGTTATTTTCTTGTATCTACTCCCCAGGAGCAAGCACAATCTGGGTACAAAGATAGTACTTCATAAGTATTTTCTCATCTGTTACTCTTAATGCTGTTTTTTAAATACTCCCAGGTAACCCATTAGATAATTAAAACAATGCACCTCTAGGGATAACATCTGACTCATCATCCCCAAACTTATATTCCTCATATTAGACAGTCTAACACCTATAAAAACGGATAAATGAGCCAAAATTTCTCTCCAAGGAACCTAAAGTGACATCATTTAAGACCTCGCAGGGGCTAGCAAACTTTTTCTGTAAAGAGCTGGACTGTGGCTTTTATAGGCCACAAACGGATTCTGTTGCATGTTCTTGGTTTTCCTTTTTGCATGTTTGTTTTTACAGCCCTTGAAATATATTTTAAAAATTCTCAATTTACAGGCTGTACAAAAATAGGCACAGGCCATAATTTGACAACCCCTGGACTACAGAATGACTGGAATTACTAAGGAAATAATGGAACATAGTTGGGGATGAGGGAGCTTCCAAAGAAAACTTGAATGGGGCATCTCATTTTGGGCAGTAAGCAGAAAATAACAGTCAACTGACTGGACCATGAGGTCAGAGGTTAGGGGGAGGGGCATTACCCGCTTCTGCTGCTCCAAGAGCTCATGTTCCTTCAGTGAATGATCTCCCTGCTTAAAAAAGAAAACAAGCTCATACCAGCACCGATACCCCGCAGGCCAGTCTGCCACAACTCGGCTTCCTAGGGTGCTCTACCAGCCTAAGGCCTATGTTCTAGTCCTTGGTCCAGAGCTTCCTGAAAGCTTCAGCCCCAGGATCCAGCTCTCTCTGGGGCTCTGCTCCCCCTTCAGGGGCCTGGTGAGGCCTAAGCATAGGCTTCCATCTACCCTACCTGCTTGGCACGCTCCTCTTGCTGCATCAGCAACGCTGCCTGCTGTTGTGCCAGCTTCAGCCGTTCCTCCTCTGAAAGTGCCACAGGCTCACCCACACGGAGGGGAGGTGGGGGCCCCAAGCTTGGTGGGTGGGGTCCAACTCCCATAGGAAAACCAAGGCCAAGGCCTGGTGGAGGTGGTGGGGGTGGCGGAGGAGGCTGCAGAGGAGGAAGCCCCATGGGTGGAGGTGGCATGGGAATCCCAGAGAGCTGTGGAGAAAATACAACCATAAAGTAGAAAGCATTTATCTATTTATTCTGCAAATATGTTTTGGGGACGTATTATGAAACAGGTACTGGGATTCTTTCATTCAAGAAGAGAATGCACCATAGCAATATCAAGAAAAGAGACTATTAACTATGGACCATTAACTGAAGAAAGCTATCAACTCTCTCCCCACAAAATGATCATGAGTGCAGATCTTGCATAATTTCAGGAGATTCAGGGATACTTCTAAAGGCTATCTAGGGACTCCTCATGCCACACAGAGGTCAATGGACCCCAGGTCAGAGCCACTGCTTTAGAGAAAAAGAAGCAAAATCAGAAAAAAACCTGAATCAGAAGGAGCATAGATGTTACAAGGAATTAAATTTACAGTGTACCAGGGCACCCAGCAAACCCTAATAATTGCAGGGAGTATGCAATCAATTCAGAGAGTTGGCTTTAAATGTCTCACTGAATGACATGGGAATTATCCCCTTGGAGGGCATGGAAAAGGATAATTACTTCCAGGAAGGGAGCATCATGTCAGGCTTCCAGGTATTTACGCTGAGTCCTGAACTACAGGTAGAATTTGGAGGAGCTGACATTGAGAAAGGAGGCAAATATCAGGACCAAGAAAGAAATGAAGAGCTCCCAGTATGTCCTCACAATATCTCCCTGCCCAATCTGATAGCTGCAAACCCAGTACACCACATTCGAGAGGAGGGCGGAGCCTGCGAAGGACCTTATAACACGAAACAACCTCCTCACCTGTGCTGACATGGGAGGGGGCGCAGTTTTATCCCCATCTTCCCCTCTTAGAACCGACCGATTCAGCACTATGCCAGTCTGCAAAAGCGAAAAGGAGGTCAATGTAGGTGAGTCCAAGAGGAACTGTTACGGTAAAAAACGTTCCGTCCCATTCACTGAACACTATTTATCCAGTGTTTGTCTGCCAGAACTCAGGCTGGGCAATGGGGAAGACCCACATGCACAGAAACGATTAAGACAGAGCAGGAAAAGGCAAGAGAGGCAAAGAGAGCAAGCCCCCGATGTCCTAAGGTGCATAAAGAACGAAAATCGAGCCATGAATGGACTTAAAGTCCTTCTCGAGAAACGGCCTATCCTGCCATTCCGCGGCGAGCACTTACCTGGCGGGTGTAACTCTGCAATCGCTCCACCAGCTCCTCGCGACTCCCTGCAGGGCAAAGTTATAGGATCAGTGAGGCAGGTCAGGCCGGAGCAGGCCAGTCTGACCCGGTCCAGGCCCAGAGACCAGCCTTGTCCCGCGGTCCCCAGGTCTCCCGGGTAACCAAGCTCCGCTTCCTCGTAGTTCCACGCGAGTCCCTTTTGGCTTCCAACGCTCCTCACCCTGGATCGGAGCTCCGATCTCTGCCAGCTTCGCCTGAAGCTCTTGGGCAGCCCAAGCGCCATAGTGCCCTGGGGGTGGCGGCGGCGGCAGCTGCAAGTCCCCTTTGGGAGGTTCGGGATGGTCGGCCGCCATCTTAGCCGCACGAAGGCGCGCAACCAATCCGGAAGCTCGAGCCAGCCTCCGGGCCCAATTCCCGGAACTTCCGGCAACGCCATACGCTACGTCCTCTCGCGGTTGGGAGTACTTTCTGATCGAGGCCCGCCCCCAATTGCGTCCCCGTAGACGCGCCCTTTCTCCAATGGTCCTTACATAGCGAGTCGCGAAGCCTTCTGGGAGTTGTAGTACTCAAGCCACTATATATGAGAGCCAGCGACGCCGCTGGGAAACACCCGGGCCGAAGCGTGGGTGGTGCTGCGGTGGGAGCGCCTCCTGGCCCGAGGGAGTGCTTTCAACGTCTCCCTGCTGAGCCTTCCGACCCGACTCCCTTGATCGGGCAGTCCCGAGAGATTCATCACCAATGCGGCCACGCGTTACGGCCGCTAAGCCGGAGGTGGAAGCCGATGCCTGCGATAACACAGGGTCTGATTGTCTGCCCGCCCGCCCACGGCCCAGGCATGGATGAATGGACTGAAAGGGGATCGGAGCCGGGAGAGGAGCAGGCCCGACCGGGCCGAGCTCCAGCTGCCGACCTGGGGGCGGGGAGGGCGACACTACAGCCCCCCTTTCCACCTTCCAGGTCGACTCAGATGTTGTCCGCTCCGCTAAGTCTTCTCCCACTTCCCTTTCCTTTGGAGCTCCCAAAGCACTTTCAAACCTCCACTACTCAAGTCTGTATTCTGCCCTTTCTCCTCACCTCCACCCCATCTCCAGGAATGTGAGCAGAGAGCTGATCTATTTACTGTGTCGCAGTACCTGGCACTGAAATGGCGCTCAGTAAATGAAAAAGACTAAATGGAACAATCTTTCTGGCGTCAAGAGTTGCAAATTCTTCGTCTCGAAAATGAACTCAGGGACTTTTCTTCCTTAAGCCTCGCCAGCCCTCTCCCAAGTGGCCTCTGCGCCGTGAGGCAGGGATGGGCAGGGGCTCTTTGCTGAAACTAGCTCCTCACCCTCACTGACAGCCAGGCTCACTGTGTGTGTGTGTTTGTGTGTGTGTGTGTTTGTGTGTGTGTGTGTGTGTGTGTGTGTGTGTCCGTCCGCGCGCTCGCGCGTGTTGGGTGAGAAAGAGAGAGCCCTAGTTCAGTTGTCTCATTTATCGGCCCCCTCCACCCCACATCCTTCCAATCTCTCTAGTTGGCGCCATTTCACCGACTGCCCCCAACAGACCTGGATACCCCAAGTCCAGGGAGGTTCGGTTCAGTAGAGATAGAGAAAAGGTCTGCACCAGGAAGGTCAGCTCATGTTCTAGCCCTGATGGAGAAGTTCCCTTCATTCCTGCCCAAATTTTTACCCATCCCCCTTCCATTATCACCACCACCCCAGTCTCCTACCGCAACTTCCGGAGGGGAAGCCAAACCCAGAAAAGGACAGCAGAGAAGGCACAAGAGTACTGTCAGTCCACTCTGGCAGAACCTACCTTCCTGACCCACTCTAAGCCTTTCTGATCCAGAAAGCCTTTCTGCCTCCTGTAACCCCAAAGTCACTGGCAGGTCACCTGAGGCTGGAGGCCCCCTGTTGTGTGTGTCCTAGGGGAGAAGGGAGGGAGTCTCTGTCTCAGACAGATAAGCTTAGAGTTGACTGGTGAAAAGTTAATGTTGCTAAGGGCCAGAAAGGGACATGCCAAGTGGGAACTCATTTCACCATGGAGGCAGGCAGGGTAGGACTCCCCCATTGTGCAGAGGGGAATACTGAGGGGTGGAGAGAAGCCAACATGTCCAAGGGGCCAATTGGGCCACAAGTAGTTCCCCTACTTAGAGAGTCCACATTCTTTCTCAACAAGGACCCTCGTATAATACCTGCTTGTGTGGCCCTAAATGGGGTATCCAAAGCTAAGAACTACAAAGGCAGCAGGAAATTCAGGACCACCCCCAGGCCACACAGACAGAGCCTTCACTTGAACAAACTGAGATCTTAGGACAGCTCCTGGATGAGGCAGGGCAGGAGTGCTTATTTCCATTTGAGAACTGAAGCAACAGGGCTTCGGAGCTGCCTCTTGACTCAGGACCTAATAACAGAACCAGCACCGAACTTGGATCCTCTGATTCCTGGTGCAAGATGCTTGGGCAAGGGTCCCAGGCCCACTAAAGCACTGGTCAGGACTGAGTGGAGTCCTGATGGGGAGTAGGAATGGATAAGCAGAAGAGGGCTGCCCTGGGGGAGAAGGGGGCAAGCTAGAAGGGAAGGGATCTGGGGGTGTGAAGGAGATGGGGCCAAACAAGGGGCAAGAGCTGTGCTTCTCTGCTGGAGGTGGAAAGAAGTGAAGAGGAGGAAGGACTGAGCACGTGGTTGCTCCTGTAAGTATACCTGGGTCTCTTGAGTTCCCCAGGAATAAGGCTTCAGCACCCAGGTATGACTAGTGGCATCCAGGACTGCCTTGCAATGCCAGCCTATTCAAACACCTTCTGGGGCTCAGTTTCCCCTTCTGAAAATTGAGGGAAGGGGACTAGCCATGGAGTCCAGACCCGGCAAGCCTGCTGGGTGAAGATGCCGGCATCGGAAATTGCCACCCGCAGAAGGTTCACCCGACCTCACCTGCAAGCCAGGGCGGCCCCCTCCCCTTCCCTCCTCGCTCCCCTCCTCGCTCCCCTCCCCCTCCCCTGCGCGCCTCGGCCCCCGCCCCCGCCCCGCCTCCGGTGTGCGATGGGGGGCGGGCGGCGGGCTGAGCGGAGAGGAGAGGAGCGGAGCCGAGCGGACGCCGCCACCTGATCCCATCCAGACGCGGCGAGCCGACCGACCCGCACTTGGCGCGCAGGGCCCCCGGAGCCCTTGGACCCGGCGCGGACCTCGGGACAAAGCGCGGGAGGTAGCGGCGACCACCCCCACCCGGGTGGGAGGCAGAGCTAGCGCGGCGTGAGTATTACAGTGGCCAGCCTGGGCTGGGGGCGCCGGGGGGGGCCAGACCAGGATGGGGAACGAGAGGTGGAAGGGAGAGTGCCCCGGGGGCCTAGTGCCTGAGAGCAAGGGAGGGGGCGCTTTACCCCCGAGGAGCCAGAGAGGACGGGGTGCGAGGGCGAATCTGGCCTGTTCACTGTGGTGACCGGATGCGGATGCGGGTGGTGGATCCCAGGGGGAGGTTGGGATGAAATCGAGGGAATGTATGCATATGGTGGGGGGTGGGGGGGTGGGGGGGAATGATGGAGAGAGGAGGATGAAGGGAATTTGGAGGCAGGGATGACATGGGGGTAGATGACAGCGAGAGGGGGCTGGAGAGGACCTGGCCCTTCCTAGGGGAAGGAAAAATATAAGAGAGAGAGATGGAAAGACATTTGATCTCCTGGGGCCATTCTTTTGCAATCCCCCTGATCCCTCGGCCCTTTCCTCTCTAGTTCCCTGGGTCAGTTTCCCTACTCCACCGGCTCTGCCATCCCTCAAGTCTGGATGGAATCCCCAGGTCATGCAGCATTCCAGCCAGGTGGTCCAGCCCAGGGCCCCCTTCTCCTCTAAGAGCAGCTCCCCCACCCCACCCACACCCACACCAGCCCTGGAGGTGGGAAGAGAGAGAGGAGAAGGGGCTCATCAGGGAGCCAGGAGGTGTCCAGGCCAATTTCAAAGCTCTGGCTGGCTGAACCATTTCTTCCTTAGTTCCCTGGAGAAAGGAGAGCAATTTGCACAACGAGGCAGCAACCTGAGGTGGATGGTTCTTACTAAAATTAGTACCAATACTGTGATGAGGCTGGGCATCCTAACCTGTCACGGATAACTGGGGGCCCTCTCTCTCTCTCTCTCTCCTGGGGAGACAGGGGTGTAGTCTGCAGCTACTGAGGAGCAGGGGCCAGGTGCATTTCTCTAACATGAAAACCTGCCCCAGCAACACTGCCACCCACCCACACAGGCCTGGCAATAACAGAGGGAAGCCAGCTCCAGGTGGCCCCTGCCCAGGATGCTAGCACTCTGACTCCAAGAAGCGAACTTGCCTGGGGAAGGCAGACCTCCTCCAGGGTCCAGGCAGCAGCCTCTCTCGGGACATGGAATGTTCAGCCTGGTCGAGGGCCCACCTGAAGGGGACATGGTTACTGCCTTCAAATACCTGAAAGTCTGTCTCAGAGGAAAGGGCCTGGGAGGGCAGCACTAACAACAATATAGGGCGAGGTGTGAAGGAAGGAGAGAGGCAGAGGGTCCTATGGGAGGGAAGCTGATCCTGGCTGTCCCAGAAAGAACTCTTCACTGGCCAGGGCTGCTCAGAGATGGGCCAGGCAGTGTCCAAAGGTGATAAGCCTCCAGTGGAAGGTGGCCAAGCAGAAGCTGGTGCCCACCTTCTGGGGGTGATGCCCAGGGACTTCCAGCACCTATGTTCCTGAGCAGGCCAGAGCTTGGGGGCCAGCTGGCTCCACAAGGCTGAGCCATGGAGGGGAGCTGGGAAAGGGCCAAGAACGGGATGTAGAGGGCACTGAGAACCCCTGTCACCTTTTTCTGGAGAAAGGCCCACTGCCACTCCCCCCAGGCTTGAACCCCTTTGCTGACTCCAACTCCTCTGAGAAATAGGGTAGTTTCAACAAGTTTACCAGGATAGGAATGGGCCTGCTCCCCTTGGGAGACTCCAGTGTAGGCACCAAGTCCTGTAGGCAGGACAGTGACAAAGGGAAGAAAGTGTACATCCCAGGAGAATTAAGGACTCTGATTCTTCCTGCAGGCTGTCCTGTCCATGCAGAGCCAGTCACCCCTCTGCCCCCAGCAATCTTCAAAGAGACAGGAAGGAGCTTAGGCTTCCTCTGCTGTGCCCTTCATTGCCCTCTGTAGCTGGACCCTTCACCCGTCTCAGGCTCCAGGCGGATTAAATTTGTCTGCAGGTTGGCAGAGAAAACCAAGGGATAGGGCCCAGAGAGAAGGGAAAGCCATAAGCAGCACATCTTTCCACGCAAACAGGTTTAAATGTAATCCAGGATTAAGTGGGAGGGAGGGTTAGCGAAGAGAGATTGGCGGCCAAACCTAGAGCCCCTGGGGAAGGAGATGGTGAAAAGCGTTTTCACATTACCTTACCCCTCCTGGGAGTGGGTGTCCTAGTTCCCCACACATGCACATGCCCACAAGGTCCCAGGCTCTCCCTCCCCTCTGGAAGAGGAGTGTGTGTGAGGGCTGACACTGAATCTGAACCTAGAGACTGAGGCCCCTGTGACAGAGATTCCACCCTAGCCTGGGGACAGGCATCACTGCTGAAGCTGACTTTCCACTACAGCTGCCAAGGGCTGGGCTGCCCTTGAGCCAAGGCATTCACGCGGAGACAGGTGACTGGCTGGGAACCAGGCCCTTCTCCCACCTCTCACTCCTGCTGCTCACTCAGGACAGAGGCCAAGACTGTCTCCTGGAGATTCCCAGCAAGGCAGCAAGCAGGAGCCACCTCCATCTTCCCCCCACCCCCGCCTCCCAGGCTGCCCTCCCGTTGCTTGGCCGGGCACCTCTCACAGCAGAGCCAGCTGATGGGGCGGCCTGGGTTTCAGGTGTCTGAGGATGGAATCCAGTTGGGGTTCCAGGATTCAAGTCCCTCTTTTCCTTTATTGATTTATACATCTTGGGCTTTCAGAGCAGGAACCAAGCGAGGACAGCTCAGAGCTCAGAAGCATGCAGAACTGCCAGAGTCCAGGACAGGGATGGGGAAAAAATCAGTTGTGTCCAGTAGCAGCACACATCATGTCTCAGGGCATCAACTTTGGAGCCAGAAAGAGCAGGATCTGAATCCTCCCTCCACTAATAACAGCTGTGCGACCTTGGACAAGTGACAGCATCTCTTAGAGCTTCAGTTTCCTAATCTGTAAAATGGGAATAAATATGTTAGGGTATTACATGAGATGAACTATGAAACAGTACTGTTCCTAGATTAAGCCTGCAACATTGATCGCTTTCCTAGGTCAGAGACTTGAGAAGTTAAAGACCTGGCCAGTGTTTCTCAGGAGCTCAGCTAGTCAGTGACTGAACTGGGTTTTGAATTTAGCCTAAATCAAGTCTGGGATCCTTCTCACTGCATCATATTCCTCCCTCCTCACTCTGAGTGCCCCTACCCTTCTCCCAACTTAGTCTCAGGACTGAAAGACTTGCAAACTCCTCACTAATTATATCATGCAAGGCACCTCACTTCAGAGCCCCTGGGGAGCCAGGACCAACCATTAGCAGAAGTGATCAGGCAAGGAGTCCTGGTGGAGGGGAAACCTTGAGTTGAGACTTCTGTGCTCTGAGCCAAGTCGTGGGGCTGAGGTGAGTTTACTGAGAAGATGGATACAAATGGCCAGGAGATAAGCCAAATTAGCGGCAGAAAAGCAGAGAGGGCTCAAGGAAGGGAAGGCTACCGCCCAAAGGCTGGCCAAACCCCAAACCCTGTAATTCCACCCAAGACCAGTTATCTGGAGCAGAGAGTAGATAAAGTCTTGGTAACGGGAGGCAGGAATCTGATCTTCCCTGGCCTCTCTGCTCACCTCACCCTTTTGGAGCTCTCCTTTCCAGCAGTCCTGCCAGGGCCCACAGCCCATCTCCTCTGTCGGGACAAACCTGTCTGCCTCTTTCTCCTGCCAGACCTCTCTCAGGGCACACTGGCCCTGCTACCGGAGCCCCAGGAGCCCCCATGAGTGCCGGTGAAGGGCGTCCTGGATAGCGAGGCCCTGGCTGGTCCAGGGCTGGGCACCCCACCATGCCGCCCATACTCCAGCGCCTGCAGCAGGTCTCCAAGATGATGAGCCGCAGAAAAATCCTGCTGCTGGTGCTAGGATGCAGCACCGTAAGCCTGCTCATCCACCAGGGGGCGCAGCGCAGCTGGTAAGGGGGCGGGGCACGGCGATGGGCGGGTCCCAGCGCACCTGGGCTGCACAGAACTGGCAGTTCTCCTTGCCATTCCTTCCACCTGCTGGGAGATTCCTCCTCCTATGGGGCAACGCTCCTTCTCCCTACTCTGAAAGTGTTTTCCATACATTCCCTTTAGAGCCACACGACTTCCCTGGGGAGGGACTGGTCTTCAGTGAAAGGGTTGAATGATTTGCTCGGCCATATAGCCAAATAGTGACTGAGCTGGGTTTCAAAGCCAGCCTGAATCAAGTCCAGGATCCTTCCCACTGCAACACACTCCCTCGCTCATCACTCTGAGCCCGTCCCACCTCCAACTAAGTCACCAGGTGAAAGGATGGCAAACGACTATTTCTCACTCTTTCCCTTGTGCTGGGCAAGTCACTTACTTCACTTCTGACCTCCTCCAGTTTCCTCATCTATAAAATGAGAATGATCATATCTGTGACCCAGACCAGCTACCCTGGTACCAGATGCCAGGGGACAATGAGAGCCCTGGCCCTACTCCTGACTCACTCTGTGGACCCAACTAATTGACACCACTTGGCCTCAGTATCCACATTTTCTACACAGTCTGCCCCTGAGGATGGAGCGAATGGGTCCAGACCCTCTTGGTTGGTTTTTACAAGAGCTGTCTGTGTTGACATTATGCTGAGCCCAGACCAGCTACAGATGGGAAACATCAGTGGTGTTCAGGCTGCCAAAGCTGCTTAGAGTTGCCCTCATTACATGATACTTAGGATGTTAGAAAAGAAACAGGAGAGTAAATCAAAGTGGAGACAGATCTTATAGGGTCCCTGCAATCCCAAACATTCTTATTTCAGGAATGAGTAAATAGAAATGAAAGCTTTATGGCAGCTGGGAGTATTTTGCATAGTATTGTATCTTTGAGCTGGTAACAATGTCTGACACATAGTAGCTGGTCAAAAAAATATATTTGTTGAATGAGATTCCCCAAACCTTAAGAGAATCATGTAACAAATGAGCCTTCTCAAAGCCCAGGGCAACCCATCTACAGGGTGAGGAGACCATGAAAGGGTGAAAATGAGAAAGGAGACAGCAAGAGAATTTGGTGACTTTATTTGACTTGTTTCCCGACTTTATGTAAGTGCCTTTTCTCCTGATCCTCCGTTTCTACATTCGTAAAGAGGGACTTCTCAAGGATCTTCAAAGGTCTTTGTCTGTTGTATTAGTTATCCATTTCCACATAAACAAATTATTCCAAAACGTAGTGGCTGAAAAACAACAAGCGTCTCCTAACTTACAGTTTCTCTGAGTCAGGAATCCAGGTGTGGCTTAGTGGGTGCCTCTGGTTCAGGGTCCCTCATGAGGTCACCATCAAGCTGTCTGCTGGGATGTGTTCTCACCGGAAGGGTTGATTGGAAAAGACCCGCCTCCAAGCTCACCCATTTGGTTGTGGGCAAGCTTCAGCTCTTCAAGGAAGTTGGTCGACTGACGGCCTTAGTACCTTAGGGGTTGTTGCCACCTGGTGCCTCCCCATGGGACAATTCCCAGTATGACAGCTTGCTTCTGCCAGTGAGTCATCTGGGGGTGGGGGGGACGCACCAAGACAGAAGCCATAGCCTTTTGATAACAATCTCAGAAGTGATTTCCCTTCATTTCTTCCCATATTCTGTGTCTTAGAAGCATCGCCAAGTCCAGCCCACACTCAGAGGGAAGGGATCATACAAGGTCCTGAATACCAGGAGGCCAGGGTTGAACCACCGGGGGTCGTCTTAGGGGCTGCCTACCACGCCCCTCTAACAATCCATGGGTAAAGCCCAGTACAGGCGGCTCTGGGGCACATCCCATCGTCCCTGGGGAACGGCAAGAGTCAGACTACAGCTCCTCACACTATCCTCCCTGCACACCTCTTACACCCGGCAGGTACCCCAAGCTGTTCCCCGTGAGCTGCCCACCTCTGCGGAACTCGCCGCCGCGTCCCAAGCACATGACCGTGGCTTTCCTGAAGACGCACAAGACGGCGGGCACGACGGTGCAGAATATCCTGTTCCGCTTTGCCGAGCGCCACAACCTGACCGTCGCGCTGCCGCACCCGAGCTGCGAGCACCAGTTCTGTTACCCGCGCAACTTCTCCGCGCACTTTGTGCACCCAGCCACGCGGCCACCGCACGTGCTGGCCAGCCACCTGCGCTTCGACCGCGCCGAGCTCCAGCGCCTCATGCCGCCCGGCACCGTCTACGTCACTATCCTGCGCGAGCCGGCTGCCATGTTCGAGTCGCTCTTCAGCTACTACCACCAGTACTGCCCGGCCTTCAGGCGGGTGCCCAACGCGTCGCTCGAGGCCTTCCTGCGCGCGCCCCAGGCCTACTACCGCGCGGGCGAGCACTTCGCCATGTTCGCGCACAACACCCTGGCCTACGATCTGGGTGGCGACAACGAGCGCAGCCCGCGGGACGACGCCGCCTACTTGGCGGGCCTCATCCACCAGGTCGAGGAGGTCTTCTCGCTCGTCATGATCGCTGAATACTTCGACGAGTCGCTCGTGCTGCTGCGGCGCCTACTGGCCTGGGACCTGGACGACGTGCTCTACGCCAAGCTCAACGCGCGCGCCTCCAGCTCGCGCCTCGCCGCCATCCCTGCGGCGCTCGCGCGGGCCGCGCGCGCCTGGAACGCGCTGGACGCTGGCCTCTACGACCACTTTAACGCCACCTTCTGGCGCCGCGTGGCGCATGCCGGCCGCGCATGCGTGGAGCGCGAGGCACGCGAGCTGCGCGAGGCTCGGGAGCGCTTGCTGCGGCGCTGCTTCGGAGATGAGCCGGTGCTGCGGCCCGCTGCGCAGATCCGCACCAAACAGCTGCAGCCGTGGCAGCCCAGCCGCAAGGTGGACATCATGGGCTATGACCTGCCCAGCGGCGGTGCCGGCCCTGCCACCGAGGCCTGCCTCAAGCTGGCCATGCCCGAGGTGCAGTATTCTAACTACCTGCTGCGCAAGCAGAAGCGCCGCGGCGGCGCGCGGGTCCGGCCCGAACCCGTCCTGGACAATCCCCCGCCTCGACCCATCCGAGCGCTGCCCCGCATTCCCCAGGGCCCTTGATCTCCGCCCGACTCCCAGAGTTGGGGTTCTGCCCCCAGCCGTTCAGCCTCGAACTGCCGCTAGACCCGCCCCTGGAGGGTCCTTGCATTCCAAGGGGTTTGAGCCCTGCGCTGAACTTGGGGAGTTTCTCCCTATCTGAGCCCACCTCTTGAGGATGGCCCCATGGGGAGGGTGCTGATAGGCCCGATCGAGCCCCGGGCCACCCTCTCCGCCTTCCCAACACGTTGGTGACTGGTAAACGGCCTGAGATCCATCCACAACTGCCTACCCTACCTTTTTCTGGAGGCTGAGCTCCCCACCAGTCTGGGTCCTACCCAAACTCGGAAGGGGAGACTGAACCTCACCTGTCTTTTCTGAATGGAGGAGCCCAGGCCTCAGAGAAGGGTTGAGCCTGGGGGGACAAGTTGTCCTGGCAGTCAGCATCCCCTCATGTTCCCAGGGCTTCAGGGGCCCCCATACTATTAGTCTTCCAGGTCCTGCCTTCCCCACAGACCTAAGCTGCTCCCAGACTCCCAGAGCAAAGTGTTCTTGGGTTGGGCTTTTTGTTTGGTTGTATTTTTTTTTTAATAAAATATCTTGAAAACGTGCAAGTTGTGTATCTGACACTGAAAGCCATATTCCCCACGTGAGAGAAGGGAGGTGCCAAGGAAGAGCTGTGGCTGTAGCCATGAGGATGGGGGTCCAGACTCAAGTTACCCTGTTGCCTTTCCCAGGAGTTCACCACCTCCTCCAGCTCCTTTATGGACTGGGCTCACCAGCTGTGGTTGACTGGCCACCTCAACTTCACTCGTGTTCCATTTAGAAATTCTATTAAAAGAATGGTCTCCCTTTCCAATCGATTCGGGAACATTTATCAGCATCATCTCTGTAACTTGAGGGCACAGAGGTGAACAAGGGACATGGGACCTATCATAATGAAGCTCATGAGGATACTGAAACAGGAGCAAGGCATGTAATCAAAGAGAAGGACTGAAGGGGATTAGAGCACAACAGAACATCTCCTTGGAAGGAGGATCATTTTCAGGTAAGAAGCTAACTCAGAATTTTACCTCCCTGCTTTAAGTTGCTGATTCCAACACCAGCCTTCTTTCCAACCACAAGGAGAAGATAACTCTGACTCTGATGAGGACCAGTCCTTTCCCCAGCTTCCTTTAAGCATAGCAAAGTGGCCAACACTTTCTAATGAAACCTTAAGGTTAGCAGAGATTCAGGGCTTTTTGTTACTTTCTCCAGAACTATGTCGATATAACTTGGATGATTAATAAAAATAATAGATAACATGGTCTGCAGCGTGCCAGCCACTTTTCATGTATTAACTTATGAGATAGGTGCCATTTTACAGCTGAGGGGACTGAAACGTGGAGAGCTTAAGGAACACGCAGAGTCACACAGCTAGAAAGTGACCCTGAGGATTTGGACCTGACAGTGTAGTTTCAGCATCTGCTCTTAAGTGACATTCATAGTACTATTCAGATAAACAACTTCACATGCCAGGGACTAGGCTGATTTCCAGGATCTTTCCCCCAAAAGAATGTAAAATGAAGACACCAAGGTACTACTATCAGCTTGCCTTCATCTTATTTTTTTACAGAGACAATGTTTGACCAGTTCGGGCAGTGGGATTGCAGTGGTTCATCAACAGATCATGAAACTCCCTAGGCTGGAAAAAGGGCTGTTTTTATTGCACTTTGCTTTTCACCAGCAAGCTCTGGAAATGGCAAAAAAGGCAATAATTACAGAGTTCAAAGGCGAAATGATGTTTCCGGCGGTAAGCAGCTGTAAAGAACTGCACGAGGCTCAAAGCCTTCTATCCAAAAAGAAGTGTCTTCCGGTCCCCAGACCAAAAAAACGTGTCTGCTTGCCCCTGCCAGTTCCCTCCCCTGTCAATTCTCCCTCCACCCCTGACCTCTGGCCCCACTTCTACCTGGAACATTCTTCACCCTACTTGAGTCCTGGAAAACTCAAAACATGTCTGTAGGGTCCACCTCCATAGGCCTCTCCTGCCTTCCTTGGCCCCCTGGCAGCAGGGTTGTCCTTTACAAGCCTCGCCCCACTTCAGAGGAAACCCATCTCTGGACTGAGAACATTATGGATTCAAGAACTAACTGCAGCTATATTCAATCATTAGCAAATGGCAAATTCTAAAAATGTAAGATGCCATATTTAGCGTAGAGTGAAAATATTTGCATTCAAACATGGTTTTAATACTTGGGAAGGAATAAGCTGATAAATACCCTCATCAACATAATTACAATTATCTGAAGTTAATGTATTTTGAAACCTAATGTAAAATCAAGCTAAAAGCACCTTGTAAAAGCATTAGGACAAAAGATCTTGATAGCAAAATTTGAAAGAAATGCCAACTTATTTAAATTTCTTTAATTCGATAAAATAATTGATTTCATCTACAAAAGCACAAATGGATCACTACTTTGTCAGCTAGATGATGGGATATTGCAACTAAGAAACAACAAAAAATGAATAAAGTACTGGAATATTCTGGTCATCACAAGAATCCTGTTGAAAAATAAAAAAGAAGCAATTTAAGAGATTATGCTTATAATCCATCAAATAATCCTTTTTTTTTTTTTTTTCAGAAAGAAAGAGTTTATTACTACCTCCGTAGTAAGAGAACAGATGGGCTAGCAACCCAAAATCTGTCTCTCTGAACCACAGTAATTTGGGTAGTTTTATTAGAGAAAAGGTGGGCAGGGTTTAGGATAATGAGCACAGTGGCTCCAGATGATGTAATTAGGGGTGATCTGATTATTGAGCATTTGCACACTGAGTATATGCTTAGTTACAGAATGTATGAAAGAAAATGGCGGAATGAGGTATAGGTGACTGGTAGGTTAACGGCTAATTTACTGAGCATGTCAGGTGGGCCCACTTTGGTTAAATCCAATCTCAGTCATCAAGATAATTTGGGATTTGGGGTGGGTTAGTTCCGGGGGCCCAAGATCCTTCATTAACAAACATTAGGGACTATTTTTAGTGATTACAAGACCTAAAGTTGAAAAACTGGATAACTGGGTACAAATGAAGATTAGTCACAAGGCTTTTACAGTCACAGGGGCAGAAGATAAGTGCTACACAACTGTTATCAGAGATCAAGGCAGCTGGATTACAATTCAGAGATTTCAGGTATTTCCCTGTCTACTCTGATATGCCAGAAAGCAAAAAGAAATATTTATATAACGATTCAGTAATCAAAATCATCCCTTAAATCCCGATTTCTTGGTTATAATTCCTCCCTCTCATTTGATAACTATCTCTCAATCTTGAGGGATATCTGGGTGAGGACTCTTCTAACTGCTTCAAGAGTGAAAAGGGGCATTATTATTAAGCGGCAAAGGGATGAACTGATGAAACCAGTTGTTATTCTTGGAGAGTCCTGTATCTCTGGGTTTCAGAGCTTCTCTAGCACTGGAACAATCTGGAGGTTTCAAGTCTCTGAAAAACAAACTTAATAAGTAAAATTTTATAGAGCCCAGGATATCTTTCAGAGTTTCCAGGATCACTGTTGGTTGGGGGTTGCCGTGTTGTGGCAGTTTGAAATATCTGGCTGAAACCTGCATAAGAGTAACCTCCAGAATGACCTCTCAACTCGATTTGAAATCTCTTAGCCATTGAAACTCTACTTCTTTTCCCCTTTTTGGTCAGTTCATCCATGATATCAGGGCCAGGTTCGTCCTTGGAACTTATATCTCACAATGCCAGGGCCAGTTATGTCCTGTGATGCCAGGACCAGTTACAAATAATCCTTTCATTTCAGTATTTTGGAGAAAGACAACTTAACTTCAATAAAAACCTTTTAAACTATTAAAAAAAAAAAAAGAACCAGCCAGAATCACTGGGTATTGGGAGACATTTCTCTGATTGACTTAGGGACAAAGGCAGCCCCTTAAGTAGGCATGGAACAGTGTTAGCCTTCAGAAATGTCTCCAGCCTCTGCCGCATCCCCAGGGCATAGGCCCTGGCCCCAAGCCCCCTGTGCCCTGCAAAGAAGCCCCCTCCATTGGCACACACTTAGCACTGCCCTTTTGGTGCCCACTCCACACTGCCCTAGAGTGCTGGTACTGTATATGGCCCTGCCTGCTGGAGTTCATGCTGAGGCCAGGGCAGGCCCGTGAGCAGTGGCCCAGGTGACAAGGACATGATGGGAAGTTTTACCTCACAAGGACCCATAGGGACTGTGAAGTGTAAACCATGGCTTTGCTTCCTACTGGTTACATGACCTCGGACCAGGCCTTTGTGCCTCAGTTTCCTCACCCCTGAATTGAGCAGTTTTCCCTCAGGGGCTTTGTGGACAGTGCATGAGATAAGGCCCTCAGCACAGTGAGGTGCCTGGAAACGTTCCCACAGTGACTCCTCTAGTTGGATCACACTCCTCCAGGAGAGGCACCCTTCACGTTGTAAATGCTACAGGTTGGCATGTTCATTGATTACAAAAATTTTCCAGCAGACTGAAGAACGCATTGTGAGGAGAGGGTGCCTTTTCCTACTTTGCCCAAAGGCACTACATGGGCCAGCAGCAGCCTTGATTTCTGTGATTACAGGAGAATGTGCCAACTGTGTGGGGAGCAAAAAGGAGAGGAGTGTCTGATGAGGGTAGGAGAGGCTCCCTGGAGCAGGGATGGAGGGAGGGTGCTCCAGCCAAAAGGAACAGCCCAAGCAAAGACCCCGAGGTCTGAGAAGCTTTCCTGAGACAAGGAGTGCCAGGCCATCTGGGTGGGGAGAAGAACTCTAGCACCAGGTCAGGAAAGGAGGCCTGGAATGTCACATGTAAAAGCTTGGGTTCTGTCCAGCACAGGATGCTGGAGTAAATGGCCAGCAGGGGAGGCTGGGCTGCTCCCTCCACCCCCAGCAGAGGGGATCACTTCAGCTCATTGTCAGCCCCTCCCAGCACAGCAGCCTGCCATGGCACGCCCAGTGGGACCTCTATTACGGACGAGGGCACATCCCTGGGGTAGTCAGGGTAGAGATCTTTAATCAGAAACCACAAATGCCTCCGGGAGCAGGCCTGTTAATAAGATCAATGATAACAGCTGACATTTATAGAGCACTTAACTCTGCCAAGTGCTCTTCTCAGTGCCTTCTGTATTTTAACTTCTTTGATTCTCCCAACAACCCTGTGAGACCGGTGCTATTCTTATTCCCACTTTACAGAGGAGGAAACGAAGTACAAAACGGTGCAGTGCCCAGGCTCAAGAGCTGGGAGAGGCTGAGCTAGAACAGAAACCAGAGTTTCCATAGCCCCTCGGCCTCTACTGTGTGCACAGTCCCTGCAGCCGCCTTATTAAAGAGCTTCCTTACAAAAGCTTGGGGAGAATAGGCTTGAGTGGGTGGGAAGGGCAAGTAAAGTGAGGCCCCAAAGTAAGGCAGGGCCCCAGGAGGGACTGGTCATCTGCTGACCTAATTGGGCAGCTTCCCAGGATGAGCTAGAGGAGTGGAGAGGCGATTCCAGGGCAGGGATCTGGGGAGAGGGGACAGCCCCTTAATCCATCCAGACATGGGCAAGGAGGGAAGAAGAAGGCGAGGTAGTTGGGGGAGGGGGCCACGAGCATGGCAGCCCTTCGCAAACTTATGGGCCCCAGATGCGCTCCTCTGGCCAGGCCATGCGGCAGGAATCCCAGGACCCTAGGTGGCCATCCTTCTTCTCCCCAAGAGTTCAGCTGGCATCCTCTAGTGGGCCAAGGACAGTGCAGGAATGGCCTCCCCTTCCCTCAGGCCCCAAATCTGTCCCTGTCCTGTGGGATTTTCACAATACCCAGGCAAAAGGGGGCTCAGGACTCAGACCCTAATACCTCATTTCAAGTGGGAAGACTGAATCCAAGTTTGGGGATGTGTGGCCCAGAACCAGGTCAAGGCTAGGAAAGGGGACACTCCCATAAGCTGAGGCCACATAAGGCAGGAACCTAGGTCTTCTAGCTAAACTCTGCCTCCAGCCCAGCCCTCTCCTCCTGAGTGTCCCCCAGTCTCATCAAATACAATGGGTTCAAAGGCACACATGTCACCTTTGGCCCAAACCTGCTCCAGCGCCACATCCACAGTGCTCTCAGTTCCAGCAACTGGTGCCCCTATTCAAGCAGATACTCATGCCCCAAACCTTGGTGTGTCCTTATAACCTTCCTCTCCCTTTCCCCAGCTCCCACCCTGCCTGCCTATTCTGTGGATTCTGACTTCTGAATAACTCTGGCATCTCTCTCCCCCCACAGTTCTGCCATCAGAGTTTCTCTACTAGTTTTTTTTTTTTTTATTAATTAACGGAAAAAAGAAATTAACCCAACATTTAGAAGTCATACCATTCTACATATGCAATCAGTAATTCTTAACATCATCACATAGATGCATGATCATCATTTCTTAGTACATTTGCATCAGTTTAGAAGAACTAGCAACACAACAGAAAAAGATATAGAATGTTAATATAGAGAAAAAAAATAAAAGTAATAATAATAGTAAAAAAAAACCAAAACCAAAAACCTATAGCCCAGATGCAGCTTCATTCAGTGTTTTAACATGATTACTTTACCATTAGGTATTATTGTGCTGTCCATTTTTGAGTTTTTGTATCTAGTCCTGTTGCACAGTCTGTATCCCTTCAGTTCCAATTACCCATTATCTTACCCTGTTTCTAACTCCTGATGGTCTCTGTTACCAATGACATATTCCAAGTTTATTCTCGAATGTCTGTTCACATCAGTGGGACCATAGAGTATTTGTCTTTTAGTTTTTGGCTAGACTCACTCAGCATAATGTTCTCTAGGTCCATCCATGTTATTACATGCTTCATAAGTTTATCCTGTCTTAAAGCTGCATAGTATTCCATCGTATGTATATACCACAGTTTGTTTAGCCACTCTTCTGTTGATGGAGATTTCGGCTGTTTCCATATCTTTGCAATTGTAAATAACGCTGCTATAAACATTGGTGTGCAAATGTCCGTTTGTGTCTTTGCCCTTAAGTCCTTTGAGTAGATTCCCAGCAATGGTATTGCTGGGTCGTATGGCAATTCTATATTCAGCTTTTTGAGGAACCGCCAAACTGCCTTCCACAGTGGTTGCACCTTTTGACATTCCCACCAACAGTGGATAAGTGTGCCTCTTTCTCCGCATCCTCTCCAGCACTTGTCATTTTCTGTTTTGTTGATAATGGCCATTCTGGTGGGTGTGAGATGATATCTCATTGTGGTTTTGATTTGCATTTCTCTAATGGCCAGGGACATTGAGCATCTCTTCATGTGCCTTTTGGCCATTTGTATTTCCTCTTCTGATAGGTGTCTGTTCAAGTCTTTTTCCCATTTTGTAATTGGGTTGGCTGTCTTTTTGTTGTTGAGTTGAACAATCTCTTTATAAATTCTGGATACTAGACCTTTATCTGATATGTCATTTCCAAATATTGTCTCCCATTGTGTAGGCTGTCTTTCTACTTTCTTGATGAAGTTCTTTGATGCACAAAAGTGTTTAATTTTGAGAAGTTCCCATTTATTTATTTCCTTCTTCAGTGCTCTTGCTTTAGGTTTAAGGTCCATAAAACCGCCTCCAATTGTAAGTTTCATAAGATATCTCCCTACATTTTCCTCTTAACTGTTTTATGGTCTTAGACCTAATGCTTAGATCTTTGATTCATTTTGAGTTAACTTTTGTATAGGGTGTGAGATATGGGTCTTCTTTCATTCTTTTGCATATGGATATCCAGTTCTCTAGGCACCATTTATTGAAGAGATTGTTCTGTCCCAGGTGAGTTGGCTTGACTGCCTTATCAAAGATCAAATGTCCATAGATGAGAGGGTCTATATCTGAGCACTCTATTCGATTCCATTGGTCGATATATCTATCTTTATGCCAATACCATGCTGTTTTGACCACTGTGGCTTCATAATATGCCTTAAAGTCAGGCAGCGCGAGACCTCCAGCTTCGTTTTTTTTCCTCAAGATGTTTTTAGCAATTCGGGGCACCCTGCCCTTCCAGATAAATTTGCTTATTGGTTTTTCTATTTCTGAAAAATAAGTTGTTGGGATTTTGATTGGTATTGCATTGAATCTGTAAATCAATTTAGGTAGGATTGACATCTTAACTATATTTAGTCTTCCAGTCCATGAACACGGTATGCCCTTCCATCTATTTAGGTCTTCTGTGATTTCTTTTAGCAGTTTTTTGTAGTTTTCTTTATATAGGTTTTTTGTCTCTTTAGTTAAATTTATTCCTAGGTATTTCATTCTTTTAGTTGCAATTGTAAATGGGATTCGTTTCTTGATTTCCCCCTCAGCTTGTTCATTACTAGTGTATAGAAATACTACAGATTTTTGAATGTTGATCTTGTAACCTGCTACTTTGCTGTACTCACTTATTAGCTCTAGTAGTTTTGTTGTGGATTTTTCCGGGTTTTCGACGTATAGTATCATATCGTCTGCAAACAGTGATAGTTTTACTTCTTCCTTTCCAATTCTGATGCCTTGTATTTCTTTTTCTTGTCTAATTGCTCTGGCTAGAACTTCCAACACAATGTTGAATAACAGGGGTGATAGTGGACATCCTTGTCTTGTTCCTGATCTTAGGGGGAAAGTTTTCAATTTTTCCCCATTGAGGATGATATTAGCTGTGGGTTTTTCATATATTCCCTCTATCATTTTAAGGAAATTCCCTTGTATTCCTATCTTTTGAAGTGTTTTCAACAGGAAAGGATATTGAATCTTGTCAAATGCCTTCTCTGCATCAATTGAGATGATCATGTGATTTTTCTGCTTTGATTTGTTGATATGGTGTATTACATTAATTGATTTTCTTATGTTGAACCATCCTTGCATACCTGGGATGAATCCTACTTGGTCATGATGTATAATTCTTTTAATGTGTTGTTGGATACGATTTGCTAGAGTTTTACTGAGGATTTTTGCATCTATATTCATTAGAGAGATCGGTCTGTAGTTTTCTTTTTTTGTAATATCTTTGCCTGGTTTTGGTATGAGGGTGATGTTGGCTTCATAGAATGAATTAGGTAGTTTTCCCTCCACTTCGATTTTTTTGAAGAGTTTGAGGAGAGTTGGTACTAATTCTTTCTGGAATGTTTGATAGAATTCACATGTGAAGCCGTCTGGTCCTGGACTTTTCTTTTTAGGAAGCTTTTGAATGACTAATTCAATTTCTTTACTTGTGATTGGTTTGTTGAGGTCATCTATTTCTTCTTGAGTCAAAGTTGGTTGTTCATGTCTTTCCAGGAACCCGTCCATTTCCTCTAAATTGTTGTATTTATTAGCGTAAAGTTGTTCATAGTATCCTGTTATTACCTCCTTTATTTCTGTGAGGTCAGTAGTTATGTCTCCTCTTCCATTTCTGATCTTATTTATTTGCATCCTCTCTCTTCTTCTTTTTGTCAATCTTGATAGGGGCCCATCAATCTTACTGATTTTCTCATAGAACCAACTTCTGGTCTTATTGATTTTCTCTATTGTTTTCATGTTTTCAATTTCATTTATTTCTGCTCTAATCTTTGTTATTTCTTTCCTTTTGCTTGCTTTGGGATTAGTTTGCTGTTCTTTCTCCAGTTCTTCCAAGTGGACAGTTAATTCCTGCATTTTTGCCTTTTCTTCTTTTCTGATATAGGCATTTAGGGCAATAAATTTCCCTCTTAGCACTGCCTTTGCTGCGTCCCATAAGTTTTGATATGTTGTGTTTTCATTTTCATTCACCTCGAGGTATTTACTAATTTCTCTTGCAATTTCTTCTCTGACCCACTCGTTGTTTAACAGTGTGTTGTTGAGCCTCCACGTATTTGTGAATTTTCTGGCACTCCGCCTATTATTGATTTCCAACTTCATTCCTTTATGATCCGAGAAAGTGTTGTGTATGATTTCAATCTTTTTAAATTTGTTAAGACTTGCTTTGTGACCCAGAATATGGTCTATCTTTGAGAATGATCCATGAGTACTTGAAAAAAAGGTGTATCCTGCTGTTGTGGGATGTAATGTCCTATAAATGTCTGTTAAGTCTAGCTCATTTATAGTAATATTCAGATTCTCTATTTCTTTATTGATCCTCTGTCTAGATGTTCTGTCCATTGATGAAAGTGGTGAATTGAAGTCTCCAACTATTATGGTATATGAGTCTATTTCCCTTTTCAGTGTTTGCAGTGTATTCCTCACGTATTTTGGGGCATTCTGGTTCGGTGCATAAATATTTATGATTGTTATGTCTTCTTGTTTAATTGTTCCTTTTATTAGTATATAGTGTCCTTCTTTGTCTCTTTTAACTGTTTTACATTTGAAGTCTAATTTGTTGGATATTAGTATAGCCACTCCTGCTCTTTTCTGGTTGTTATTTGCATGAAATATCTTTTCCCAACCTTTCACTTTCAACCTATGTTTATCTTTGGGTCTAAGATGTGTTTCCTGTAGACAGCATATAGAAGGATCCTGTTTTTTAATCCATTCTGCCAATCTATTTCTTTTGATTGGGGAATTCAGTCCATTAACATTTAGTGTTATTACTGTTTGGATAATATTTTCCTCTACCATTTTGCCTTTTGTATTATATATATCATATCTGATTTTCCTTCTTTCTACACTCTTCTCCATACCTCTCTCTTCTGTCTTTTTGTATCTGACTCTAGTGCTCCCTTTAGTATTTCTTGCAGAGCTGGTCTCTTGGTCACAAATTCTCTCAGTGACTTTTTGTCTGAGAATGTTTTAATTTCTCCCTCATTTTTGAAGGACAATTTTGCTGGATATAGGAGTCTTGGTTGGCAGTTTTTCTCTTTTAGTAATTTAAATATATCATCCCACTGTCTTCTAGCCTCCATGGTTTCTGCTGAGAAATCTACACATAGTCTTATTGGGTTTCCCTTGTATGTGATGGATTGTTTTTCTCTTGCTGCTTTCAAGATCCTCTCTTTCTCTTTGACCTCTGACATTCTAACTAGTAAGTGTTTTGGAGAACGCTTATTTGGGTCTAATCTCTTTGGGGTGTGCTGCACTTCTTGGATCTGTAATTTTAGGTCTTTCATAAGAGTTGGGAAATTTTCAGTGATAATTTCTTCCATTAGTTTTTCTCCTCCTTTTCCCTTCTCTTCGCCTTCTGGGACACCCACAACACGTATATTTGTGCGGTTCATATTGTCCTTGAGTTCCCTGATACCCTGTTCAAATCTTTCCATTCTTTTCCCGATAGTTTCTGTTTCTTTTTGGAATTCAGATGTTCCATCCTCCAAATCACTAATTCTATCTTCTGTCTCTTTAAATCTATCATTGTAGGTATCCATTGTTTTTTCCATCTTTTCTACTTTATCCTTCACTTCCATAAGTTCTGTGATTTGTTTTTTCAGTTTTTCTGTTTCTTCTTTTTGTTCAGCCCATGTCTTCTTCATGTCCTCCCTCAATTTATCGATTTCGTTTTTGAAGAGTTTTTCCATTTCTGTTCATATATTCAGCATTAGTTGTCTCAGCTCCTGTATCTCATTTGAACTATTGGTTTGTTTCTTTGACTGGGCCATATTTTCAATCTTCTGAGCGTGATCCATTATCTTCTGCTGGCGTCTGGGCATTTAGTCAGATTTCCCTGGGTGCTGGACCCAACAGGTTGGAAGATTTTTCTGTGAAATCTCTGGGTTCTGTTTTTCTTATCCTGCCCAGTAGGTGGCGCTCGTGGCACACGTTTGTCTGCTGGTCCCACCAGTAAAAGGTGCTGTGGGTCCTTTAACTTTGGAAAACTCTTGCCGTGTGGGAGGTTCGCCAGCCGAAGTAGCTTGGAAGAGTGCCAGCAGGCCCGGGGGTCCGAAAGCGGGGAGGGTCGCCGGCCGCCACAGCCTGGGAGAGCGCCCGTCCGAATTTCCTAGTCGGCCCGGGGCGCCAAGCATGGCGGGAGGGCGCCAGCCGCCACGGCCCAGGAGAGTGCACCATTCCCAGCCGGACCCGGGAGTCACGTGTTTGGAAGGGATCCCCCCATCACCGTTCTCCGTGGCCTGGGGATTTCCGATCCAATTCTCTCAGTTGGTCCGGAGGGCCGCGCGTGGTGGGGGCACCAGCCACTGCGGCTTGAGGGGACCCTGTGGCTCCTTTATTAATGCCACTACTGGTGTTTGGTTGGACCCAGTCCCTGCCACTGTCGGAAATTCCCTCCTCTCCATGGAGGGGTGCCGGTCGCCAGCCGCCGTGGCCCGGGGAACTCGCCACCAGACCAGGAAGCCGCCTGTAGGGGAGGGGCACCGGTCGCCGGCTGCCGTGGCCTGGGGAACTTGCCACCGGACCAGGAAGCCGCCCGCAGGGGAGGGGCGCCGGTTGCCGGCCACCGCGGCTTGGGTAGCCCTCTTATCTGAGACTCGTAGCCGGTCCAGGAAGCCACCTGCAAAAGAGGGGTGCCGGCCGCCGCGGCTTGGGAAACTTGCCTCTCCGAGACTCTCAGCCGGCCCGGGAAGGAGGGAGGGAGGAGCTCCGGCCGCCAGCTGCCGCGGCTCGGGGAAGTGCGCGCCGCTCGGGGATCTCACCGCAGCAGAGTCTCGCAGTCAGTCTAGCCAGTCCAGACTGGGGTACGCTGTGTGTCCATTCCCTGCCATGGCCCCGGGAGCTGTTCTGCACTGTTTCTGTTCACCTAGTAGTTGCTTGGGGGAGGAACTAAGACGCGCGTACCTTACTAAGCTGCCATCTTCTGTATGTTATTCTACTAGTTTGGTCAACAGCCTCCTCGTTGATCTCCTGCTTCCAGTGTCCCCACTACCACCGCAATCTCCACTCTGAGGTCAGGGCGATACCTTTTAGAATCTGACCCTTTCACTCCCCGGCTCGAAACCTCACTGCCCTTCTTACCAGGCCCATGAGGCCCAGTGGTGGGACCCTGTATTAGTTAGGGTTCTCTAGAGAAACAGAATCAACAGGGAACACTTGCAAATATAAAATTCATAAAAGTGTCTCACGTGACCGTAGGAACACAGAGTCCAAAATCCACAGGGCAGGCTGCGAAGCCGATGACTCCGATGGATGGCCTGGATGAACTCCACAGGAGAGGCTCACCAGCCAAAACAGAAATGGAACCTGGCTCCTCCGAATCCTCCTTAAAACGCTTCCCATGATTAGAATTAGCATCACTAATTGCAGAAGACACTCCCCTTTGGCTGATTACAAATGGAATCAGCTGTGGATGCAGCTGACGTGATCATGACCTAATGAAATGTCCTCATTGCAACAGACAGGCCAGCGCTTGCCCAATCAGATAAACAGGTACCACAACTTGGCCAAGTTGACACCTGTCCCTAACCATGACAGACCCCTCCCCAAAACCTTTCTGCTCCATCTCTCATTGCCCACCCCCCATCACTGTGCTCCAGTCACGCTGGACACACCATTTCCTGAAGCCTGTGGCATTGGGTCTGGTCATCACAAACTTGTGAAAGCTGAATTTTGAGAGCCGGGGGTTAAACATAGCCATTACTGAAAATTAAATTATAAAAACTTATAATTAGACATCGTCTATATTTTAGAACTGTACTTATTCTTTGAGACCAAAGGATGAAAGGTTTATTTTGTCTCGAAACTAAATTTTCTGTAACACATAATAACTCAACCTGTCTGAATAGCTCATTTGAACAACTGAAACACAGGGAGCTCAGAATAAGAGTGAAGGCCTTTAATCCTGTATAGCTTAATGTAATGCCTGGATACATCCTAGAATATATTAAGCAGATAATCAAAAAGTATTGACAAAGTCCCTTGAGGGATGGGAGAAAAAATATGGAACTATTAAACTTTACCTCAGGGAATCCCCTGAAACTAAGTAAAACATTAGGGACACCTAAATCAGTAGGCCAAGCCCTTGATCTTGAGGCTTACTCTCGTGAAACTTATGTAGGTAGTGGATTAGCTTAGCCTGTCTATAGGTATGCCTAAGGGTTACTTCTGGAGGACCTCTGTTGTTGATCAGCTATGGTCTCACTCTCTCTAAGCCCAACTCTGTAAGCAAAATCGTTGCCCTCCCTTCTACATAGGGCATGACATCCAGGAGTGAAAGTCTCTTTGGTGGCGTGTGAGATGACTCCAAGGGATGAGTCCAGCCCTGGCACCGTGGGATCAACAATTCCATCCTGACCAAAAAAGGTAAAAGAAGTGGAACAAATAAAGTATCAGTGGCTGAGGGAGTTCAAATAGAGTCAAGAGTCTTCTCTGGAGGTCAATATTACACAAGCATCAGTTAGACACTGCTACCTTGCCAAACCAAAACCAAAACCATTCCAACCAATTCTAAAGAACACGTAGGGAGTTATATAAGGTTCTGCAAAGGTTCCATGCACTAGGGTAACATTCCAGAAACCTACAACCTCCAGATGGGTCCCTGGACCAGATAAGTCCTGAAACCCAGAGGGCCCAAACTCTCCAGAACATCAGCTAGTTCCATCTCCCTACCCCATATTACTGACAGCCCCTTCCAACATGAAAAAGTTAGAATGGCCATAGCCCAAATATCCCTAAAGAGTGGGATAGAAAGCTTTAAGGTGATGGTAGAGTTATACAGAGAAGGTAGGGTTTAACAAATGAATATGATTGCTGAATCATTAAATTGATATCTGTTTTAGTCTCCAGTATCTTAGAGCAGCTAGAAGTAAAACCTAAAATTGTGGAATTGTAACCTATACCAAACTCTGAAATCTGTTCTACAATGAATTGTGGTGCTGTGCTTTGAAATGTATTGCTTTTTTGTATATATGTTATTTTTCACAAAAAAGAAAAAAAGTCAAATGTGATGATAAAAAAATATTTATCCCTTCTAGCCTCCTGTGTTCTGGAGCAACTAGCAGGAAAAATCTGAGATGATGGTATGGTAGCCCATGACAAACTCTGGGATCGGTCTTGTAACTATTGAAGGGTGCTTTGAAAACTAAAAACAACAACAACAACTTACAATTAAATGAATTATATTTTAAAAAGGTAAATAGTCAAAACTCATAAGTTCCAAATTATTGATCTATCATTTACTACTATTTGTGCTCTTGAGGTTATCTCTGTCTATTGCAATTTTCTGGTGGAAATACTATATGATGGTGAGCTACTACACGTTTCTTCCATCTCCACATTCAGTAACATTGCATTGGCAATGAGAAGTTTAGTTTTTTTTTTATTATTGAGAAATATCCACACACATACAGTCCAACCGTATTATACAATCAGAGGTTCACTATATCATCACATAGTTGTGTATTATTCACCATGATCATTTTCAGAACATTTGCATCACTCCAGAAAAAGAAATAAAAAGAAAAAAAAAGAATTCATACATTCCACACCTCTTCCTCTCAGTGACCCGCTGTATTTCAATCTATCCAGTTTTTACCCTTTATATCTCCCTACTGTTTATTCATTTTTTGTTTTTGTTTTTTTGCATGCACAGGCACTGGGAATCAAAACCAGGTCTCCAGCATGGCAGGTGAGAATTCTGCCTGCTGAGCCACCACGGCCTGCCCTGTTTATTTATTTTTTATCTTTCATATTATTATAATTTTACCCATCTGTCATACCCTGGATAAAAGGAGCATCAGACACAAAGTTTTCACACTCACATAGTCACATCATAAAATCTATATAGTTATAAAGTCTTCTTCAAGAATCACAGCTCAAAAAAATGTTTATTTGGTACAAAACATATTTTGACTAGTGCATTTCCTAATATAACTTATGTGGACAGCTTAATTGAACCGTAAGTACATGGAACCTTGAGTACGGCATGAGATTGTGTAGGTTTGTCCAGAGTGATGCCCCGATAAATCCCAGAAGGATTTGAACAGTGAACAAAAAAGTATTTGCAAAGTCCCCTTGGGGGAATGGTGAGAAAGGGGGAAAATTCAACTTCCCCAAGTGGAGAATTCTTGATATTCTCACAGGCAGTGCGGACAACCAAAGCTAGGCTGAGCCCCCAATCTTGGGATTTGTTCATGTGAACTTAACCCCGCAAAGGATAGGCTAAGCCTACTTAAAATTGGGCCTAAGTGTCACCCCCAAGAGAGCCTCTTTTTTTGTTCAGATGTGGCCTCTCTCTCTCAGCCAACATCACAAGCGAACTCACCACCCTCCCCCTCTCTACATGAGTCATGACTCCCATGGGTGTGGACCTTCCTAGTAACATGGGACAGAAATCCTAGAATGAGCTGGGATTGAGAAAACCTTCTTGACCAAAAGGGGAAAGAGAGAAATGAGACAAAATAAAGTGTCAATGGCTGAGAGATTCCAAACAGAGCCGAGAGATTATCCTGGAGGTTATTCTTACGCATTAAATAGATATAACCTTGTTAGTTAAGGCGAAACAGAGAGGCTGGAGGGAACTGCCTGAAAATGTAGAGCTGTGTTCCAGTAGCCATGTTTCTTGAAGATGATTGTATAATGATACAGCTCTCACAGTGTGACTGTGTGATTGTGAAAACCTTGTGTCTGATGCTTCTTTTATCTATCTCATGGACAGATGAGTAAAACATAGGGGTTAAAAATAAATAAATAATGGGGGAACAAATGTTAAAATAAATTTAGTAGACTGAAATGCTAGTGATCAAAGAAAGGGAGGGGTAAAAGGTATGGTATATATGAATTTCTTTCTGTTTTCTTTTTCCGAATTGAGGTAAATGTTCTAAGAAATGATCATGATGATGAATATACAACTATGTGATGAAAAAAAAGAATGTTCATATTGTATGTTGATTGGTTTTATTAATAAAAATTAAAAAAAAAGAATCACAGTTCAACAGTTTCAGTTACTTCCCTGCAGCCACTCCAATACACCATAAACTAAAAAGGGATATCTATATAATGCATAAGAATAACCTCCACGTTAACCTCCTGACTCTGTGTGAAATCTCTCAACTACTGAGACTTTAAAAAAAAAATTTTTATTGTATAGTATAACATATATACAAAGCAAAGAAATAAAAAAGCAATAGTTTTCAAAGCACTCTTCAAAAGGTAGTTACAGGACAGATCCCAGAGTTTGTCATGGGCTACCATATGACCTCTCATATTTTTCCTTCTAGCTGCTCCAGGATATAGGAGGCAGGATATAGGATAAAATAAAAATATTTTTTATCATCACAATCTATTTTTCCTTCTTTTTTTGTGAAAAATAACATATATACAAAAAAGCGATAAATTTCACAGCACAGCACCACAATTAGTTGTAGAACATATTTCAGAGTTTGACATGGGTTACAATTTCACAATTTTGGGTTTTTATTTCTAGCTGCTTTAAAATACTAGAGACTAAAAGAGAGATCAATTTAATGATTCAGA
The DNA here is from genome assembly GCF_023851605.1 of Tamandua tetradactyla. Taxonomy (NCBI): domain Eukaryota; kingdom Metazoa; phylum Chordata; class Mammalia; order Pilosa; family Myrmecophagidae; genus Tamandua; species Tamandua tetradactyla. The sequence goes on from NC_135335.1 coordinate 8,410,699, forward strand.
GTTCATATTCATTTGTTAAATCCTACCCTCTCTGTATAACTCCACTATCACCTTTGATCTCTCCATCCCTCTCTCTAGGAGTGTTTGGGCTATGGCCATTCTAAATTTTTCATATTGGAAGGGTCTGTCACTAATATGGGGTAAGGAGATGGAACTATCAGAAGTTCTGGAGAGGCTGGGCTAGGTTTCAGGACTTATCTGGACCTGGGATCCATCTGGAGGTTGTAGGTTTCTGGAAAATTACTCTAGTGCGTAGAACCCTTGTGGAATCTTATATATTGCCCTAGGTGTTCTTTAGGATTGGCTGGAGTGGTCCTGGTTGGGGGTTGGCACGTTGTGATAGGTAGCAAGGGCTAACTGAAGTTTGTATAAAATCAACCTCTAGAGTTGCCTCACGACTCTATTTGAACTCTCTCTGCCACTGATACTTTATTCGTTATACTTTTTTCCCCTTTTTGGTCAAGATGGAATTGTTGATTCCACGGTGCCAGGGTTGGATTCATCCCTGGGAATCATCTCCCATGTCACCAGGGAGGCTTTCAACCCTGGATGCTGAGACTTTATTTTGTCTCATTTCTCTCTTCTGCCTTTTGGTCAAGAACACTTTCTCAATCCCATGATGCCAGGTCCTGGTTCATCCCCAGGAGTCGGGTCACATGTTGCCACGGAGATTTAAACCCCTGGGAGTCACGTCCCATGAAGTGGGGACGGCAGTGAGTTCACCTGCCAAGCTGGCTTAGAGAGAGAGGCCACATCCAAGCAACAAAAGAGGCTCTCCGGAGGTGAGTCTAAGGCATAATTATCAGTACGCTTGGCCTCTCCTTTGCAGGAATAAGCTTCATAGGGGCAAGCCCCAAGATCAAGGGCTAAGCTTATTAAACTGGTTGTCATCACTGCTTGAAAGAGTATCAGGAATTCCCAAGATGGGGAAGTTTAATATTTCCTTGATAGGGGATAGTTTCGCTTTGATAGTTGGTGATGCTGTGTATGTCAGTTCTTTGTCATCTGAACCAATGAAAATCGTTTAAAATTGTGAGTGCTGCTGATCGTACAACCAAGTGAGGATACTGTAAGACACGGTTTGCTTACTTTGGACATTATCCATGATGGCCAACAGATGGAGTCGAAGGGTACAATGACTGAGAAGCAGAAAGTGAACTGTGATTCATTTATATAAAGGAATACGGGGTATATATAAAAAGGAAGGATGTCGAGAGGCACACAATGAACTGAATAAACCTTGAGGACAATGTGTTATGCAAAATAAGTCAGAAGCAAAGGAACAAATATGCTAAGGTCTTTTTCAGAAAATACTTATAAGAAAATGGGACACTAGTCTATAAGCTCTTATAGCAGCAGACTTAGTCTGAAGTTGTAAATGTATCTCTAGATTCTGAGACCCTGAGATATAAGTGCATGTGCTGATATTTCCCTAGAAATTTGAGTAACTCTGTGATACCTAAGACCCAGAAAGGAATGCTGCAGACCCAAAAGTTAGCAAAGCTATTTACAATAACAGTTAAATGAACCAAAAAAGAGATCAATCCTCAATTAGAGATAAAAATGAAGCCAATCTGGCTGGATCTAAGGTAAATCAGACCACAGTTAAAAGATGATAGTGTTAACTTATGTGTGAGACTAAAGCAAAAAAAATGTTTATTTGATTCAAAATTTATATTTTGACTAACACATTTCCTAATACAATTTATGTGAACAGCTTAATTGAACACCATAGTACATGGAACCTTGAGTAGGGCATGAGATTTTGTAGGTTTGTCCACAGTGATGCCTCGATAAATCCCAGAGTGATTTGAACAGTGAATAAAAAAGTATTTACAAAGTGCCCCTGGGGAAATGGTGAGAAAGGGGGAAAATTCAGCTTCCCCAAGTGGAAATTCTTGATTTTCTCACAAGCACTGGGGACAACCAAAGCAATAGGCTGAGCCCTCTATTGGAGGTTTGTTCATATGAAACTTAACCCCGCAAAGGCTAGGCTAAGCCTACTTAAAATTGGGCCTTAAGAGTCACCCCCAAGAGAGCCTCTTTTGTTGCTCAGATCTGGCCTCTCTCTCTCAGCCAACATGACAGGCAAACTCACTATCCTCCCCCTCTCTACATGGGACATGACTCCCTGGGGTGTGGACCTTCCTGGCAATGTGGGACAGAAATTCTAGAATAAGCTGGGACTCAGCATCAAGGGATTAAGAAAACCTTCTCAACCAAAAAGGGGAAGAGCAAAATGAGACAAAATAAAGTGTCAATGGCTGAGAGATTCCAAACAGAGTCAAGAGGTTATCCTGGAGGTTATTCTTACGTATTAAATAGATATCACCTTGTTAGTTAAGATGTAATGGAGAGGCTGGAGGGAACTGCCTGAAACTGTAGAGCTGTGTTCCAGTAGCCATGTTTCCTGAAGATGATGGTATAATGATATAGCTTTCGCAATGTGACAGTGTGATTGTGAAAACCTTGTGTCTGATGTTCCTTTTATCTACCTTATCGACAGATGAGTAAAACATATGGATCAAAAATAAATAAATAATAGGGGGAACAAATGTTAAAATAAATTTAGTAGATTGAAATGCTAGTGATGAATGAAAGGGAAGAGTAAGGGGTATGGTATGTATGAATTGTTTTCTTTTTATTTCTTTTTCCAAATTGATGCAAATGTTCTAAGAAATTATCATGATGATGAATATATAACTATGTGATGATATTGTGAGTTATTGATTATAAATCAAGAATGGAATGATCAATTGGTAAGAATGTTTGTGTTTGTGTGTAGTTAAGTTTAGTAAATAAAAAAAAAGATTATAATGTACCTAACTGTAATACAATAATGTTAGAACACTGAATGAAGCTGAATGTGAGAATGATAGAAGGAGGAGGGTTGGGGGCACAAATGAAATCAGAAGGAAATATAGGCGATAAAGACTGAGATGGTATAATCTAGGAATGCCTGGAGTGTATAATGATAGTGACTAAATGTACAAATTTAAAAATGTTTTTGCATGAGGAAGAACAAAGGAATGTCAATACTGCAGGGTGTTGTAAATAAACAGCTATTCATATTTTAAAACTTTAATTTATGTTTGAGACTAAAGCAAAAAATGTTTATTTGGTATGAAATTCATATTTTGACTCATGCATTTCCTAATATAACTTATGTGGACAGTTAATTGAACACCATAAATGCATGAAACCTTGAGTAGGGCATGGGATTTTGTAGGTTTGTCCAGAGTAAGGTCCCGATAAATCCCAGAGTGATTTGAACAGAGAATAAAAAAGTATTTGCAAAGTCCTTGGGGGAATGGCAAGAAAGGGGAAAATGCAACTTTCCCATGTGGAGAATTCCTGATATTCTCACAAGCAGTAGGGACAAAGAAAGCAATAGGCCGAGCCCTCAATCTTGGGGGTTGTTCATATGAAACTTCTCCCCGCAAAGGACAGGCTAAGCCCACTTAAATTAAGCCTAAGAGTCACCCCCAGAAAACCTCTTGTTGCTCAGATGTGTCCTCTCTCTCTCTCTCAGCCAACACAACAAGCAAATTCACTGCCTTTCCCCTCTCTACATGGGACAGGACTCCCAGGGGTGTAAACCTCCCTGGCAACGTGGGACAGAAGTCCTAGAATAAGCTGGGACTCAGCATCAAGGGATTGAAAAAAGTTTCTTGACCAAAAGGGGGAAGAGTGAAATGAGACAAAATAAAGAGTCAATGGCTAAGAGATTTCAAATAGAGATAAGAGGTTATCCTGGAGGTTATTCTTACACATTAGATAGATATAACCTTGTTATTCAAGATGTAATAGAGAAGCTGGAGGGAACTGCCTGAAAGTGTAGAGCTGTGTTCCAGTAGCCATGTTTCTTGAAGATGATTGTATAATGATATAGCTTTCACAGTGTGACTGTGTGATTGTGAAAACCTTGTGTCTGATGCTTCTTTTATCTACTTCATGGACAGATGAGTAAAACATATGGATTAAAAATAAATAAATAATAGTGGGAACAAATCTTAAAACAAATTTAGTAGATTGAAATGCTAGTGATCAAAGAAAGGGAGGGGTAAGCGGTATGGTATGTATGAATTTTTTTCTTTTTTCTTTTTATTTCCTTTTCTGAATTGAGGTAAATGTTCTAAGAAATGATCATGATGATGAATATACAACTATGTGATGATATTGTGAGTTATTGATTATAAATCAAGAATGGAATGATCATATGGTAAGAATGTTTGTGTTTATATGTTGTTATACTTAAAAAAATAATTAATTAAAAAAGAATAAGAGATGTTTTTCTGGGGAGAAAAAAGAAAAGATGATAGTGTACTGGGCAGGCAACGGTGGCTCAGTGGCAGAGTTCTCGCCTACCATACCGGAGACCCGGATTCGACTCCTGAAGCCTGCTGTGGTAGTTAGATTCAGTTGTCAACTTGGCCAGGTGAGCATACCTAGTTTTGTTGCTGTGGACATGAGTCAATGGTACGTGAACCTCATCTGTTGCTGATTTACATCTGCAGTAGGCTAGGAGGCGTGCCTGCTGTTTGACTTAATTGGCTGGTGCTTAAATGAGAGACCACAACATAGCACAGCCTAAGCAGCTCAGCATTCCTCATCTCAGCACTCACAGCTCAGCCCAGGCCTTTGGAGATGCAGAAAGAAGTCACCCTGGGGAAAGTTGTTGAAACCCAGGGGCCTGGAGAGAAGGCCGGCAGAGACCACCCTGTGCCTTCCCATGTAAGAAAGAACCTCAGTGGAAAGTTAGCTGCCTTTCCTCTGAAGAACTAACAAAATAAACCCCCTTTTATTAAAAGCCAATCCGTTTCTGGTGTGTTGCATTCCAGCAGCTAGCAAACTAGAGCACCTGTACATGCCAAAAAAACAGACGACGGTGTACGTACTCTAGACCTTCACCTAACTGTCTGAGACCAAATGCAGACGTTTATTATGTCTAAAATCTAAATTTTCCATAACACATAAACTAAATCAACTCGTTGGGATAGCTCATTTAAACAATGCAGACTCCTGGAGTCCAGAACAGGAACCAGGCCTTATAATTCTGTATGGCTTAATGTAATGCCAGAATACATCTCAGACTATGGTGGGGTGATAATTTAAAAAGTATTGGTAGAAAGATGGCAGCATAATAAGTTGTAGAATTTAGTTTGTCCTCCAGGGCAGCTAGTAAATAGCCAGGAATAGTATGGAACAACTGCTGAGGGGACTTCAGTGACCAGAATGATGTATATCATTCACCAGTCCAGGACGGGTGGAACACCTGAGACCCCACACAAAATTGTGAGTCTCCCAAGCTGTGCAAGCTGGTGCCCCTCCCCCATAGGGACAGCAGACTGGTTCCTGAAGCAGAAAGAAACAGTCTCTACTAGGAGCAAGGAAGGTAGCTCAACCAAGCTCCAATTGCAGAATTACTTAACAAATATGGACTGCTGAAAATAGGCCCTGAGCACATATAAACTTGGAGTAAGGTCAAAAAGAACCAGGAGTTTTCACCCCGGCAGAGAGGGGTGGGGCTGATGGAGAAAAAAAACACACACAACAAAATCAACAACAAAGGTTTTTTAAGTTGGATGAGCACAAAATACTGGAAAACGGCTGAACCCCAAGAAAAGGGGACATCTAGAGCTTGGGGGCACATACAGCCATATACCAATCCCAGCTCATGATTGGCAAACCTGGGGAACTGGAGGCTGGCTCTGAAAAGACTTTTTTTTTTTTTCTTTTTTTTAAATTATTATTTCTTAGCAGTTTATTAGGTAGAACTGGGAGCACGCTCAGGCTTCAGTACTGCCCCAGGCAAGGGTGGAATTAAGGCATGCCTGAGAGACAGAGTAACTAGTCCAGTAAATGGGGATAATTCCCTAAAGGGTGTATCTTCCCCAAGAACAGGGAGGTGGAGGCCCTCCTTCAGGGAATTCAGGCCCCAGGTACTGAAAAACAGAAGCAACCTAGGCCCACCCTCTACCTCAGCTTCTGCTCAACCACGCCCCTGACAGGGACAAGATCAGTTTAGAATTAAAGGCACCGCATCACTTTATGCTAATGTGAAGCTGTAGGCTGACAGGTACTACATACTGGGCAGGAAAGGAAAAGCACAAAGTCTAGAGGCTTCATAGAATAGTCTGACAACCTGTTGGGTCTCACCCTCAGGGAAACTTGATACTGGTTACTCTCTCCTCCTGAGACATGGGTCTGTCTGGTCTGGGAAAATCTGACTGGGGTTGATCATATCTGAGGAGACCCTCTTCAAAAAAAGGCTCCACATAGGTAGGGCAAGAAACAGAAAAACAAGAACTGAAAAATTCTGATCAGTTAAGCAGATGCTATGCTAAAGGTCTAGAATAAGTTGAACTGAAGGTCCGAGAATAAAACCAACCAACAACAACAACAACAAAACTCTAGGTAAAAGAGAATAAACTAATTAATGGAATCAAATGTCTAGACACCAGGAAACAATAATGAGTTACTGTGTTTGTCTGAAAGCTACCGGAATGCAATATACCAGAACTGAAATGGCTTTTATAAAGGGAAATTTAGTAAGTTACAATTTTACAGTTCTAAGGAAGTGAAAGTGGTCAAATTAAGGTGCCAACAAGAGGTCACCTTCACTCAAGGAAGGCCAATTGATCTGGAACACCTCTGTCAGCTGGGAAGTCACATGGCGGCATCTGCTGGTCCTTTCTTCCTGGGCTCCATTGCTTTCAGTCTCAGTCCATGCAGAGGTTCCTCACTTCGCTTCTCTGGGGCTAGGTTTCATCTCTTGGCTTCCCTTAGCTCTCTCTCCAGGTTCTAGCTTGCTTAACATCTCATGGTGATGTCTGCTGGGTCCCAAGCATCTCCAAACATCCATGTCTCTGCTCTCCACATATCCACATTTGTGTCAGTTCCACTTTGAAGTTTCTGTCAGCTCTGAGGCTTCTGTAATTCCTATAGGCTCTGTAATTTCATTTCTGTTGTTTCTCAAGACTGTCATTTCTGAGGTCTCTCCAAAATGCTTCCTCTTTGAAAGGATTCCAGGAAACTAATCAAGGCCCACCTGGAATGCATGGAGTCAATCTCCAACTAATCAAAAGTTAATACCACAATTGGATGTGTCACATCTCCATAGAGATAATCAAATAAAAATATTCCAGCCTACATTAATGAATCAGGATTAAAATAAGGGGGTGCCCACAAAGGATAAATCAAGCCTACTTAAAATTAGGCATAAGAGTCATCCCCAAGAGAGCCTCTTTTGTTGTTCAAAAAAAAGAGGATGTGACCTCTCTCTCCAGCCAACACAACAAGCAAACTCACCACCCTCCCCCTGTTTATGTGGGACATAACTCCCAGGGGTGTGGATCTTCCTGGCAACGTGGGACAGAAATCCTAGAATAAGCTGAGACTCAGCATCAAGGTATTGAGAAAAACCGTAAAATGAGCTGAGACTCAGCATCAAGGGATTGAGAAAATCTTCTCGACCAAAAGGGGGAAGAGTGAAATGAGACAAAGTGTCAATGGCTGTGAGATTCCAAACAGAGTCGAGAGGTTATCCTGGAGGTTATTCTTACCCATTAAGTAGATATCACTTTGTTATTTAAGATGTAATGGAGAGGCTGGAGGGAACTGCCTGAAAATGTGGAGCTGTGTTCCAGTAGCCATGTTTCTTGAAGATGATTGTATAATGTACAGCTTTCACAATGTGACCGTGTGATAGTGAAAACCTTGTGTCTGATGCTCCTTTTATCTACCTTGTCAACAGACGAGTAGAACATATGGAATAAAAATAAATAATAGAGGGAACAAATGTTAAAATAAATTTAGTTTGAAATGCTAGTGATCAATGAAAGGGAGGGGTAAGGGGCATGGTATGTATAATTTTTTTTTTCTGTTTTCGTTGTATTTCTTTTTCTGAATAGATGCAAATGTTCCAAGAAATGATCATGATGATGAATATGCAACTATGTGATGATATCGTGAATTACCGATTACATATGTTGAACGGAATGATCAAAATAGGAATGTCTGCATTTGTTTGGTGTTTTTTTGGTATTTAAAAAAATAAAATTAAAAAATAAAATAAAAAATAAAGGGGTGCTCCCACAAGATTGGATCAGGGTTAAAACATGGCTTTTCTAGGGTACATAATAATACTTTCAAACTGGCACAATCATACTAGGAAAATCGAAGAGATGGCCCAGTCAAAGGAACAAACCAACATTTCAAATGAGATACAGGAGTTGAAACAACTCGTTAAGGATGTTTGAACAGACATGCAAAAACACATCAAAAGTCAAATCAGTGAATTGAGGGAAGATATGGCAAAAGAGATGAAGGATATAAAAAAGACATTGGGTGAACATCAAGAAGAACTCAAAAGTTTGAAAAAACAAATAGCAGAACTTATGGGAATGAAAGGCACAATATAAGAGATGAAACACAGTTGTGTTAGTTAGATTCAGTTGTCAACTTGGCCAGGTGAGCATACCTAGTCTTGTTGCTGCGGACATAAGCCAATGGTACGTGAACCTCATCTGTTGCCAATTGCATCTGCAGTCAGCTAGGAGGCGTGTCTGCTGCAATGAGTGATGTTTGACTTAATTGGCTGGTGCTTAAATGAGAGATTGCAATGTAGCACTGCTAGCAGCTCGGCATTCCTCATCTCAGCACTTGCAGCTCAGCCCAGGCCTTTGGAGATGCAGAAAGAAGTCACCCCGGGGAAAGTTGTTGGAACCCAGGGCCCTGGAGAGAAGACCAGCAGAGACCATCTTGTGCCTTCCACATAAGAAAGAACCTCAGTGGAAAGTTAGCTGCCTTTCCTCTGAAGAACCAACAAAATAAATCCCCTTTTATTAAAAGCCAATCCGTCTCTGGTGTGTTGCATTCTGGCAGCTAGCAAACTAGAAAAACAGTGGAGACATACAACAGCAGATTTGAAGAGGCAGAAGAAAGGCTTAGTGAACAGAGGACAGGACATCTGAAATCCCACACACAAAAGAACACATAGGGAAAAGAATGGAAAAATACAAGCAAGGTCTCTGGGAACTGAATGACAACATGAAGCACATGGATATATGTGTTCTGGGCATCCCAGAAGGAGAAGAGAAGTAAAAAGGGGCAGAAAGAATAAAGGAGGAAGTAATCACTGAAAAATTTTCCATCTCTTATGAAACATAAAATTACAGAGCCAAGAAGTACAGCGTACCCAAAAGAAAAGATCAATAGACCTACTCCAAGACACTTACTAATCAGATTGTCAAGTGTCAAAGACAAAGACAGAATTATAGAAGCAACAAGAGAAAAGCAATCCAACACATACAAGGGAAGCTCAATAAGACTATGTGTGGATTTCTCAGCAGAAACCATAGAGGTGAGAAGGCACTGGTGTGATACATTTAAGATTATGAAAGAGATAAACCAAGAATTCTATACCCAACAAAACTATCCTTCAAAATGAAGGGGGAATTCTTGCCTGCCATGCTGGAGACCCAGGTTCCATTCCTGGCCCATTCACTTTCCAAAAACAAGCAAACAAAAGAAAGAAAAAACAAACAAACAAAAATTCAATACATGGTACTGCAATACTGGGACACTCACATGTCAAATGGAAAAAGAATGAACTGTGACCCCTGCCATACAGCACAAAAAAAAACAAAAACAAAAACAGGGGGTTGTGGCAGAATGGGCCAGCTGGCCTGCTCCCCTCCCCAGCCCCAGTGGGCTGATGAGCTTCCCTGAGGAGGTGGGGAGGGGAGGACTGAGCTGGCTGGCAGGTGGGCTATGATGTTGAACTTCTGCGCTGCCCACAACTGCATGCGCAAGAGCACCCAGTCCGACCTGACCTTCAGGTTCCTGCAGGACCCAGCCAGATGCCAGAAGTGGGTGGAGAATTGTAGGATGGCAGACTTGGAAGGTGTGCTGGTCTGAAAGGATGTATGGGCCCTAGAAAAGCCGTGTTTTAATCAAAACCTCATTTCATAAAGGCAGAATACTCCCTATTCAATATTGTATGTTTGAAACTGTAATTAGATCATCCCCCTGGATATGTGATTTAATCCAGAGTGGTTGTTAAGCTGGATTAGGTGACGACATGTGTCCACCCATTTGGGTGAGTCTTGATTGGTTTATGGAATCCTATAAAAGAGGAAACATCTTGGAGAATGCGAGCGATTCAGAGAGAGCAGAGCAGAATGACACAGCCACGAGAAGCAGAGTCCACCAGCCAGCAACCTTTGGAAATGAAGACGGAAAACACCTCCCGGGTATCTTCATGAAGGGAAGCCAGGAGAGAAAGCTAGTAAATGATGCTATATTTGTCACATGCCTTTCGATGAGATGAGAGATGAGAGAGAAACCCTGACCCTGTTCGCCACGTGCCTTCTCACTTGAGAGAGAAACCCTGAACTTCATTGGCTTTCTTGAAATATATATTTAAGATTATGAAAGAGATGAATCCAGCATATCTTTCCCTGGATGCCTTTAATTGGACATTTCAATAGACTGGTTTTAATTGGGACATTTTCTTGGCCTTAGAACTATAAACTAGCAACTTATTAAATTCCCCTTTTTAAAAGCCATTCCGTTTCTGGTATATTGTATTCCGGCAGCTAGAAAACTAGAACAGAAGATAAAACACCTGATCAGCTAAATCAACATTATCAGGTATGTGCCAAACACTTTGAGACCTCTATGATCTGTAGAACTCTACATTATGCAGAGGCATCAGAAAACTAAAGAATGATTGGGTTATTTTATTTCTCAAAATTAATTGAAGCAGATACTCACGAAGTCATGGGGAGAGTCCTTTTAGGACAGTTCTTTGAGATACTGCTATACCAACAATGTTTGAGCTTACCAGTCATTTAAACAACCCACATAAGAGACACAGAAAACAAATAAAAGAATTGAGTGACATTGAAATCAGGACACTGAAACTGAAAAAAAATGATGAAACTTCTGAACAGGAACAAAAACATAAAGAAACAAACAACAGCAATGCTCAGAACCCAAATGCAGAAGGGAGTAAAGAACAGGATGAAGACATTTTACCTTTAATCCTTGAAGAGATGAAAAGCAAAGAATACCTAAAATCTTCATTTGAAAATTTGCTTCTTACGGGAAAACAAAACACACCTCTGGATGGACATGAGGTTGATGAACTCCCTGAAGGTCTCTTTACACCTGATAACTTTCAAGCACTGCTGGAGTACCGAATAAATTCTGGTGAAGAGCTTCTGAGAAAGCATTCTGAGACAATAGCAGTCAACACGTTGTTCTGTTCAAAGAAAAACACAGCAGAAACACCAGATGCTAGAGATATGCGAGAGCTGCATTGGGGAAGAAAGTCTCGGGGAAGTGAGAGACTCACACTTCAATGATCACTGATGATGTGGTGGACATAGGCAGGGAAGAGTCCCTGCTTGTGTTGGTAAGATTTGTGGATGAATCTCATAAACTGGGAGAGGAATTTGTGGGCTTCCTCCCTTATGAAGCAGATGCAGAAATTTTGGCTGTGGAATTCCCCACTGCAATAACTGAGAAATGGGGACTAAACATGGAATGCTGTCATGGACGGCTTACATTGTGTCCAGTGGCTTTTCTTCCATAATGAAAGTTGTTGGCTTCCAGACTCCCAGAGAAATAGCCCCACTTATCTACACACTCTGTTCTTCCTGTACCTTAAATATGTGGTTAGCAAAATCAGTGCTTGTTATGGGAGTATCTGTTGCATTGGGAATTATTGAGGAAGTTTCTTCTTTTTTCCATTGATCACTGCAACTAATTTTAGAACTTGACAATGTAATTTCGGTCCTTTTTCAGAGCAATGAAGAAAGGGGTAATGAACTGAAGGAAATTTGCCATTCTCAGTGAACAGGCAGGCATGATGCTTTTGAGATTTTAGTGGAACTCCTGCAAGTGTTTGTTTTGTGTTTAGATGGTATAAATAGTGCCAAAAATATGAGATGGAGTAACTGTATAGCTGGCCAAGCATTTATACTCTGTAGGGCAGCTAACAGATTTTGATTTCATTGTTACCATTGTTGATCTTTAAAATGTTCTATCTTTTACAAGAGCCTTTGGGAAAAATTTCCAAGGGAAAACCCCTGATGTCTTTTTTGCAGCTAGCAGCTTGACTGCAGTGCTGCATTCACTAAATGAAGTGATAGAAAATATTGAAGCTTATCATGAATTTCGGATTGAGGAAGCCACAGATTTGGCCACCAAACTTGATGGTCACATGGAACTCCTGGCAAATTCCACAGAGCTCAGCAAGGTAACCTGGGGTCTCAGTTAACCTCGGAGTTATACAATAAAGAAGCCTTAAGTGTGCCAACAGTGGCGCACATTACTCAGGAACTTGAAGATATATTTTCAGGACAGCACTCAAAACCCTTAAATGCTTCTCTCTGATACTCTCTGTCATGGGACAGCTCAAGTTCAATACACTGGAGGAACACCGTGCTGACTTGTACAGAAGTGACTTACCCAATCCTGGCCCACTCTCAGCTGAGCTTTATTGTTGGAGAATCAAGTGGAAACACAGGGAAAGATAGAGAGCTTCCATACACCATTTATGAAGCCCTCCATCTACCTGACATCAAGTTTTTCCCTAGTGTTTATGCTTTGTTGAAGGTCTTATGTATTCTTCCTGTGATGAAGGTTGAGAATGAATGCTATGAAGATGGAAGAAAGCATCTCAAAGCATACCTGAGGATACTGACAGGCCAAAGGTCAAGTAACTTGGCTTTACTTAACATAAATTTTGACATAAAACATCATTTGGATTTGATGTGGACACATGTATCAAGCTCTACATGACTAAGTCAGCGCTTCCTACAAGTAATTCAGAAACTACTGAAAATACTTAAGACTTTTAAAATATGTTTTCATCTTACATTGGAAGAGAAGCTGTGAGGTGTATGTAAGCTGCTTAATTACTGACTCACTTTGCCAATGGGTACCCCATTGAATACATTAGTCATTAATAATCTATTTGAATTCTCATGCTTTGAAGACCCATCTATTCTTCCAGAAGATAGCATTGAAAGTGCCACATTTCATTTTTACGTAATCTTTTTTACTGGCATTCTGGAATTACTTTAATTAAGTCATTTTAGACATTATATTAATCATCACTATGGATCCAATCATCAGTCCAGTTATCAGCACTTGAAAAAATAAATTTTGACGGGGTGTGGAAGGAAGGAATGCATTTTGTAAAATGTTAAAATGAGGCTCACAACTACCTTTAACTAGGAGGATTTTTTTTAATTGTCATCTTTTTTATTTTAGAATATAACATTAAATCAAATACAGTTTGCTGTAAATAAAATGTTCCTCAGAAAAAGATCCATATTACTAGTTTTTTTTTTTAGTTTTTCAATACTTATATACTTTAGTAAATGGTTACTTTTACTTATGTCTTAGGGCTGCTGGGAATAGTCACTGCCAAATGAATATTGCTTCAACTTTTATAACCCTTATTGCTAAATGGTATATATATATTGAAATTATAATTATATGTAATAGATTAAGAGGAAAATTAACATATGAATGCACAAACAAATAAATGCTAAACAAACACCTATAACATGTCAATATGTCTCTAAGTACTCTCTTAAGTACATAAATAAGTTCTTAAGTAGTAGAAGCTTCATTTATGCTAAGGAATTATTCAGTATGTAGAGAGACTGCTCCACACTTCTGGATGTATTCCTGGAAGTCCAAAACTCTGTGATCGAAGGTGAAACTGTCGATGGAGGACATCAGTTGAGTGACCAGGAGGTGAAGGCGGAAGAACCCCAGCCCATGATGATGATTCCCTTGGATCCATTGGCCTCCGTGACTCTCGGAAGGATGTTGGGGTGGGTGAATGCAGAGTAGTGGTTCAGGAGGCCTTAGTGGAGCAGAAGATCAATGCTTCTTTAAAATCCAGGCCCACTGCTAGTGGACAGTCCATCAGGCAGTGTAAGATAGCCATACTCTAGGTTTGGAACAGCGCCTTGTGCCGTGTTGGTTCTCTTGACCTCTTCCGGGGGTACCAGTGTTTTTAGCATCTCTACAATCTCATGTTCCTTGGAGCCTTTGGATTGTTCTTCCTTTAGTTTGAAGACCAGCAAAGTTAATTCTTCCATCAGCATCGCTCTGGTCATCTTTGCCCTTCTGTAGGTGTCGATAAGGCTGGGTATGTTTATAGACTCCTTCTGTAGCCTGGCCTTCCTTAAAGATAACTCGGTCTCCGCATGCCTCTTCTGAGCAGCACTAAGCTGGTCAAGGCGTTGACATTTTTTGTCAATCAGTGCAGCCAGTGTGTCTGCAAGCTGCTTTTCACATCTGAAATAAAGTTGGCTTCTAACAGACTGTATGAGTCGAAGGAACAGCAAGAGACCCACCGAAAAAGCGATGAAAGCTGGGTGCACAGCCTCCCACTGGAGGCTGTGGAATGTGAGGGCTGGACTCAGATCATTGGGCAGCAGATCCATAAAACCCTCTCTCAGGTTCCCAAGGATCATGGAAAACACAAGCTCCACAGAGGCTGACACTCCCTCCATGGCACTGAGGCCACCACAGGACTCTGCCCAGTAACTACAACAAACCCCAGAGAACTCCCCAGCATTCTATCTGGAAGTCACCAGCAACTGACAGCCTGGACTGGTCCACAGTGAGGTGGTCAGCGGGGGAAGATGCTGGAAAGAAAATGTGCTCCTCTCCATAATATTATTATGATCTTTCTTTCCTTCTTGTGGTTCTTTTAAATTGATGTAAATATGAAATATAGTTTAATGAATTGATCTAAATTGAATGATTGGTCAAATTTCACAACATGTCATCTCCTTTCCCCCACCCTATCAAACAACCGTATCAAGATTTAAATCATCTCCATCAATTTAGAAGTTAACTGCTTTCCTTTCCATCAATAACCACCACAACCATACTTGCCACTTATCTGATTTTCTGTCATCATACATCAGTTTTGCCATATCTTCAAATTTAAAAGTATCTTTTTCTTCAAAATATTGTTTTGAGTTTAATCTATATTGTTCTGTGGATCTGCAGTTGTCTCAGGTTTTACCATTTAGTGCTTTCATGATAAATGATTATGTTACAAAATGTTTATCCATTTTCCTCTTGGTGGATATATTATTCACAAGTTTAGGACATTGTGAATAAATATATTTTGAGTATTCCTGGATATGTCATTTATATAAAGACATGTTTTCATTTCCCCTGGGTTATAGAAACAGAAAGCTTAATCACAGGGAAGATGAATATTAAATATATTAACAGTTTAATGAGGTACAATTCACATGACCTAACGTTTCCCATTTTTAAATATAGAAATAGTTGAGGTGCTGTAAAGATAGAGGGTGGGGCACCTATCACTATATCCAGTTTTTAAACATTTCACCCACCCCAAAATGTTCCTTCGCATCCCTCTAACTGCTCCATCAGCTGCACTTGACACAGGTAGTTCTTCTTTACTTCTTGAAGTGCTCCCATCTCTTTATTCTGGCTCACCACATTGTTTCCTTTCTTTTTTCAACTCCCTCACTGTCCTGTCCACTTCTATCTCCCCTTCTCATTTCTCTTGTACTAAAATCTCTCAACATCAGTGTTTCCATAGGTTAGCTCTTGAGTTTTCCAGATTCCTTTCTTCAGTCCTTTCCAACTTGTTCTGGGAACAAACAGTTGATGTAGACAAAATGCCCGGGAAAGAGGTGAGCAAATGGGCTGAACCATCCACAGAGTCATTTTATGGTGAGGAAGGGTTGCTTTTGTCCTTAGCTATGGAGAGGTCATGCCAACCAATGTTTTACCTGGGGATATTGTTTTAATATCTCTGTCTGGGAATGGCCTTTAATCTCTGGAGATCTGACTCCAGGACCCCTGTGCTTCTCACCATCGGGATGACCCTGGGATATATAGACAGTATGTCAGTTCTCGTTCTTCCAAAGTTTATTACCAAATTTTCACCCTCTTGCCCACTGAATCAAGTACTCTACCCAAACTTTCCAGGTCTGGGGTTCAAAAATATATTAGCTAGATTTCTGGGAAGATGGCAGAAGAGGATAGGTCGAGCTGACCCGTGCTCCAAGGAACAGCTAGAAAACGGATGGGAGGGCAACTGAGCCGGCAATTCCAAAGTATAAGTGACTTCGGAGAGTCTTCTGCACCACCTAGGGAGACCCTGGTTGCAAAAGCTGAGGAAACTGAGAAGCAGAGAACCAGAGACCATTTGGATGGTGCAAATAGCCTAATGTGGAAGTCAGGAGCCCTCAGGAGCGCATGGGTGGGGAGGCAGGGACCAGGAAGTAAGCCAAGCAGCGTTCCTTGAATGCACTACCCTGACCGGTGCAGCCCCATGACCCATGACTCACCCCGTACCCCACACACCTGAATCCCATCATCCGCCCCCCTGCACTCCAAGCGTCCCCACACTGCCAACCCCCCCCACCTACCCATCCCACACCCACACACCAAGAATACACGCACACGCCTGCCCCAGGCCAACCCCTAACTATGAGGTCTTTTAGGTATGCTGATAAGAATTTGTATTGGACAGTTAAGGGAATTACCAGAGAGTGAGAGACACTGAGCTTACTAAGCAAGGATTTCAGTGTAGATTTTATCTTCATCAAATGAACCCAAAGGAACAAGTTACAGTTAAAGTTTGAATACCTTTTTCCACATCTAGTTGTTGCTTTTTACATACCTTTGTTGAGCCTACACCTTCATAAGCTTTTTAGCAGGTACGTGTTGAACACTTCTGTTTTATGGTCAAGACAGAATCAGAGGCCATGAATACTGATAGCTGATTTGTCTGTTTTCTTCTATTTCCCTGACTGTATCTACTGCCTCACCTTGGTTTATAAGCAGTACCTGGAAAGCCTACAAAAGTAAGTGTTTTGCGGTTTATCTAGGAATAATACAGAAAATATTGCTGTTATTCTTGGTGAAGAAAATCAGTTTTGTACAGTTTATTTCAATCTAAATAAAATGTGAATTTTGTTTTTAAAAAATGTGGGAGAGTTTAAAATATTTTCAGACAAACCATCACGGAGAGTGTTTGTGACTATGAAACTGAGTCTACAAAGAATTACTGAAGGGAGCACTTCACGCACATAGGAAAAGACAGGAGAGAAATATCTGGAGAAGGGTGGGGAAATGAAGACTATCAGTGAAGGTAAAAAGAGAAAAAAAATAAGATATGACATATAAAATTCAAAAGACAACATGGTAGAAGAAAGTACTGCCTTTACAGTAATAATGTTAAATGTTAATGGATTAAGCTCCCCACTCAAAAGGTACAGAATGGCAGAATGGATTAGAAGCAGGACCTATCTCTACGCTGTCTATAGGAGACTCACTTCAGACCCAAAGACAAAAACAGACTGAAAGTGAAAAGTTGGAAACAGACATTTCAGGCAAACAACATTCAGAAGAGAGCAGGGATAGCTATATTAATATATGACAATTTAGACTTCAAATGTAAAACAATTAAAGACAAAGAAGGACACCATGTATTAATAAAAGGAATAATTCAACAAGAAGACATAACAGTCATAAATGTTTATGCACCAAACCAGAGTGCCCCAAAATACATGAGGAAAACACTGAAGGGAGAAGGAGATATCTCTGCAATAGTAGTTGAAGACTTCAATTCACCACTTTCATCAATGGTTAGAATTTCTAGATAGAGGAACAATATGGAAACAGATATTTTGAATAATATGTTAAATGGACTAGACTTAATAGATATTTACAGAATGTTACACCCCACAACAGCAGGGTACACATTTTTCTCAAGTGTTCATGGATCATAGACCGTATGATCTCAAGGATGGACCATATGCTGGGTCACAAAGTAAGTCTCAATAAATTTTTAAAGATTGAAATTATACAAAGCACTTTCTCAGATCATAACGGAATAATGATGGAGCTCAATAACAGGCAGAGGGCCAGAAAGTTCACAAATATATAGAGGCTAAACAACACACTCTTAAACAACCAATGGGTCAATGAAGAAATTACAAGAGAAATCAGTAAATATCTCAAGACAAATGAAAATGAAAATACAACATATCAAAACTTTTGGGATGCAGCAAAGGAGGTAGTGAGAGGGAAATATATTGCCCTAAATTCCTATATTAAAAAAGAAGAAAGGGTAAAAATACAAGAATTAACTGTTCACCTGGAAGAGCTAGAGAAAGAATAGCAAACTAATCTTAAAGGAAACATAAGGAAAGAAATAATGGAGACTAGAGCAGAAATAAACGAAATTGAGAATACGAAAACAAAAGAGAAAATCAACAAAATCAGAAGTTGTTCTTTGAGAAAATCAATTAAAATCAATGAACCCTTAGCTAGGCTGACAAAAAGGGGGGGAGAGGGAGAAAGAGAGACAGAGAGCAAATAAATAAAATCAGAAATGGAAGAACAGACATAACCACTGACCCCACAGAAATAGAGGTAATGAGAAGAAGATTCTGTGAGCAACTATATGCTAATAAGCTAGACAATATAGATGAAAGGGACAACTTTCTAGAAAAATATAAACAACCAACATTGGCTCAAGAAGAAATAGATGATTTCAACAAACCAATCACAAGTAAACAGAGTGAATCAGTCATCAAGAAGCTCCCCAAAAAGAAACGTCCAAGACCAGATGGCTTCACATGTGAATTCTACAAGCACTCAAGAAAGAATTAGTACTTATTCTGCTAAAACTCTTCAGAAAAAAGTTGAAGAGGAGGTGTATTAATCAGGGTTCTCTAGAGGAAACAGAATCAACAGAAGATATCTGTAAATATAAGGTTTATAAAAGTGTCTCATGCAACCGTGGGGCTGTAAGAGTCCAAAATCTGTAGGGCAGGCCATGAGCTGGCAGCACCAATGAAGGTTCTCAACAAACTCCCCAGGAGAGGCTGGCTGGTTGAAGCAGAAAAGAGATTCTGTCATCTGATTTCTCCTTACAAGCCTTTAGGAGATTAGATTAAGTGTCTCTCATTGCAGAATACACTCCCTGTGCAGCGTGGACAACCAAAGCTATAGGCTGAGCCCCCAGTCTTGGGGCTTGTTCATTTGAAACTTGACCCCACAAAGGATAGGTCAAGTCTACTTAAAATTTAGGCCTAAGAGTCACCCCCAAGAGAGCCTCTTTTGTTGCTTAGATGTGGCCTCTCTCTCCAGCCAACACAACAAGCCGTCTCACCACCCTCCCCCTGTCTACGTGGGACATGACTCCCAGAAGTGTGGACCTTCCTGGCAATGTGGGACAGAGATCTTGGAATGAGCTGAGACTCAGCATCAAGGGATTGAGAAAAACCCTAGAACAAGCTGAGACTTAGCATCAGGGGATTGAGAAAACCTTCTCGACAAAATGGGGGGAAGAGGGAAATGAGACAAAGTGTCAATGACTGAGAGATTCCAAACAGAGTTGAGAGGTTATCCTGGAGGTTATTCTTATGCATCAAGTAGATATCATCTTGTTATTCAAGATGTAATGGAGAGGCTGGAAGGAACTGCCTGAAAATGTACAGTTGTGTACCAGTAGCCATGTTTCTTGAGGATGATTGAATAATGATGCGGCTGTCACAATGTTACTGTGTGATTGTGCAAACCTTGTGTCTGATGCTCCTTTTATCTACCTTGTCAACAAAGGAGTAGAACATATGGAATAAAAATAAATAATAAGGGGAACAAATGCTAAGCTAAATTTAGTTTGAAATGCTAGTGATCAATAAAAGTGAGGGGTAAGGGGTATGGTAGGTATAATCTTTTTTTTTTCTTTCCTGTTTTCATGTTATTTCTTTTTCTATTGTCTTTTTATTTCTTTTTCTGAATTAATGCAAATGTTCTAAGAAATGATGAATATGCAACTAAGTGATGATATTATGAATTACTGATTATGTATGTTGAGGTTTTATTTTGTTTCTTAATTTTTTAATTAATAAATAAATTAAAAAAAAAAAAGAATATACTCCCCGTAACTGACTACAGATGTAATCTGCAGAATACACTCCCCTTAGCTGAATGCAGATGTAATCAGCCATGGATGCAATCAGAGTGCTCATGATTTAAGTCCATGAAATGCCATCACAGCAACAGATAGGCCAGTGCTTGCTTGACCAGACAACTGGGCACCATCACCTGGCCAAGTTGATGCATGAATCTGACCATCACAGTCCACCTCTTGCTAACTTGGCAGCTATACACATCATCTTAAACCATACTTAAGCTCTAAATAGAAAACAATAACAGACACTCAACTATCCTGCATACAACCAGAAATGACCTAAATCTCTCCAGAATAGGGTGCAAGTCTTTGGGTAAAATTCACTCTGAAACTTGATAGCCTATAACTTAAATACCATCACATGAACAGTACAGCTTCTGTCATATGATAAAGGGGATAAAATAGGGAGGTAAACAAAGATATTTGCTTTATGTACACATACCTGCTTGCATAGAATATCTTTTTCCATCATTTCACTTTCAATCTAACTATGAGTTTAAGATATGTCTCTTGTAGACAGCATATAGATGGATTATGTTTTTTAATCCGTTCTGCCAATCTGTATCTTTAGTTGGTGAATTTAGTCCATTAACATTCAAAGTAATTACTAAAAAGCAATTCTTGACTCTACCATCTTAACCTTTAGTTTTATTGGTCAGATTTATATACTCTTTACCTTTTTTTTGTTTGTTTGTTTGGGCAGACACTGGGAATCGAACCCAGGTCTCCAGCATGGCAGGTGAAAACGCTGCCTGCTGAGCCACCGTGGCCCACTCTACCTTCTCTTTTTATCCTTTAAATTACCATGAGTTATATTTTTCAATCTGTGCTTTCCTCCAGTTCTCCTTCTCCTGTCTTTTTTGTGTTGTTGTTCAGCTGATTGGACTACCTTTAGCACATCTTGTAGGGCGGGGTTCTTGTTGACTTGTTCTCTCGATCTTTGTTCGTCTTTGAAAATTTTAATCTCTCCCTCAATTTTGAAGGATAACTTATCTGGATAAAGAATTCTTAGTTAAAAGTCTTTCTCATTCAGGATCTTAAATATATCATACCACTGCCTTCTTGCTCCTTTGGTGCCTGTTGAGTAGTCTAAAGTCAATCTTATGCATTTTCCATGCATGTAGTAGACTGCTTTTCTCATGCAGGTTTCGGGACTTTCTGTTTCTCTTCAACTTTTGAAATTTGATTAGTATGTGTCTTGGAGTAGACCTATTCAGATTTCTTCTATTTGGAGTTCACTGCGCCGCTTTAATTTGTATCTCTATGTCTTTTTTTTTTTAAGGTGCTTGGAAATTTATTGCTTTTTTGTATATATGTTATGTTTCTCAATAAAAAAGTTAGAAAAAAAGAAAAATTAAAGTCTTTCAATCAAGGAAAATGGAATGTCTTTCATTTATTTAGGTCTTCTTTAATTTCTTTCAGCAGTGTTTTGTTGTTTTGTACTTTTCAGTGTTCAAGTCTTTCACATCTTTGGTTAAATTTATTCCTAGATATTTTATTTTTTTATATGCTATTGTGAATGGAATTGCTTTCTTGACTTCCTTTCAAGACTGTTCATTACTGCCGTACAGGGGCGCACATGATTTTCGTATCTTGTTCTTCTACTCTACTGCTGTGCTGAATTTGTTTATTAGCACTGGAAGTTTTGTTATGGATTTCTTTGGATTTCCTATCTGTAGGATCATGTCATCTGCAAATAAAGAGTTTTACTTTGTCCTTTGCAATTTGGATTCTTTTATTTTTTTTCTTGCCTTTTTGCTCTTGGTGTGAATTTCCAGTATAATATTGGATAGCAGTGTTAAGTGACATATGAATCTGTGTTATGTTCCTGACCTTAGGGAGAAAGATTTAACTTTCACCACTGAGTATGAAGTGAACCATGGTTTTCTCATATACGCCCTTCATCATTTTTAAGACATCCCCTTCTATTCCTAGTTTTCTGAGTAATTTTATCAAGCAAGGGTGCTGGTTTTTGTCTGCATCAATTGAGATGATAATGTTTTGTTTTGTTTTTTCCCTTCATTCTATTAATGTGGTGTTTTAAGTTGATTTTAGTGTGTTGAGCCAAACTTGCAGTCCTGGGATAAATCCCATTTGCTCAAACTTGCATTCCTGGGATAAATCCCATTTGCTCATGGGTATGATTCTTTAAATGTACTCTTAGATTAGATTTGCCAGTATTTTATTGAGAATTTTGGCATCTATATTCATAAGGGATATTGGTCTGTAGTTTTCTTTTCTTGTGATTCTTTATCTGACTTTGGTATCCAGGTACTGCTTGCCTCATAGAATGAGTTTGGAAGGTTCCCTCCTGTGCTGGTTTGAAAGGATGCATGTACCCTAGAAAACCCATGCGTTAATCAAAATCCCATTTCATAAAGGTTGAATCCCATTCAATACAGTATGTTTGAAACAGTAATCAGATCATCTCCCTGCAGATGTGATTTAATCAAGAGTGGTTGTTAAACTGGATTAGGTGACGACATGTCTCCACCCATTTGGGTGGGTCTTGATAAGTTTCTGGAGTCCTATAAAAGAGGAAACATTTTGGAGAATGAAGGAGATTTGGAGAGAGCTGAGAATGCCGTAGCACCATGAAGCAGAGAGTCCATGAACCAGCGACCTTTGGAGACGAAGAAGGAAAACACCTCCTGGGGAGCTTCATGAAACAGGAAGCCAGAAGAAGCTAGCAGATGATGCCATGTTTGCCATGTGCCCTTCCAGATTAGAGAGAAACTCTCACTGTGTTCACCATGTACCTTCTCACTTGAAAGAGAAACCCGAACTTCATCAGCCTTCTTCTACCAAGGTATGTTTCTCTGGATGCCTTTTATTGGACATTTCTATAGACTTGGTGTTTTTTTAAATTTTTTTTTATTAATCAAAAAAAAGAAAAGAAATTAACACAACATTTAGAAATCATTCCATTCTACACATGCACTCAGTAATTCTTAGTATCATCACATAGATGTATGATCATCATTTCTTAGTACATTTGCATCGATTTAGAAAAAGAACTAGCAAAACAGCAGAAAAAGATATAGAATGTTAATATAGAGAAGAGAATTAAAATAATAATACTAATAAAAAATATATATATATATAAAAAGGAAAAAGAAAAAAACAAAAACAAAAGATACAAACAAACAAACAAAAAACTATATTTCAGGTGCAGCTTCATTCAGTGTTCCAACATAGTTACATTACACTTAGGTATTATTGTGCTGTCCATTTTTGAGTTTTTGTATCTAGTCCTGTTGCACAGTCTGTATCCCTTCAGCTCCAATTACCCATTATCTTACCCTGTTTCTAACTCCGGCTAGTCTCTGTTACCAATGATATATTCCAAGCTGATTCTCAAATGTCGATTCACATCAGTGGGACCATACAGTATTTGTCCTTTAGTTTTTGGCTAGACTCACTCAGCATAATGTTCTCTAGGTCCATCCATGTTATTACATGCTTCATAAGTTTAGTCTGTCTTAAAGCTGCATAATATTCCATTGTAGGTATATGCCACAGTTTGTTTAGCCACTCGTCTGTTGATGGACATTTTGGCTCTTTCCATCTCTTTGCAATTGTAGATAATGCTGCTATAAACACTGGTGTGCAAATGTCCGTCTGTGTCTTTGCCCTTAAGTCCTTTGAGTAGATACCTAGCAGTGGTATTGCTGGGTCGTAATCCATTCTGCCAGTCTATGTCTTTTGATTGGGAAATTCAGTCCATTAACTTTTAGTGTTATTACTGTTTGGATAATATTTTCCTCTAACATTTTGGTTTTTGTATTATATATATCATATCTGATTTTCCTTCTTTCTACACTTTACTCCATACCTCTCTCTTCTGTTTTTTTCGTATCTGATTCTAGTGCTCCCTTTAGTATTTCTTGCAGAGCTGGTCTCTTGGTCACAAATTCTCTCAGTGACTTTTTGTCTATAAATGTTTTAATTTCTCCTTCATTTTTGAAGGACAATTTTGCTGGATATAGGAGTCTTGGTTGGCAGTTTTTCTCTTTTAGTAATTTAAATATATCATCCCACTGTCTTCTAGCCTCCATGGTTTCTGCTGAGAAATCTACACATAGTCTTATTGGGTTTCCCTTGTATGTGACAGATTGTTTTTCTCTTGCTGCTTTCAAGATCCTCTCTTTCTCTTTGACCTCTGACATTCTAACTAGCAAATGTCTTGGAGAACGCCTATTTGGGTCTATTCTCTTTGGGGTGTGCTGCACTTCTTGGATCTGTAAATTTAGGTCTTTCATAAGAGTTGGGAAATTTTCAGTGATAATTTCTTCCATTAGTTTTTCTCCTCCTTTTCCCTTCTCTTCTCCTTCTGGGACACCCACAACACGTATATTTGTGCGCTTCATATTGTCATTCAGTTCCCTGATCCCCTGCTCAAGTTTTTCCATTCTTTTCCCTATAGTTTCTGTTTCTTTTTGGAATTCAGATGTTCCATCCTCCAGTTCACTAATTGTAGCTTCTGTCTCTTTAGATCTACCATTGTAGGTATCCATTGTTTTTTCCATTTTTTCTTCTTTGTCCTTCACTCCCATAAGTTCTGTGATTTGTTTTTTCAGATTTTCTATTTCTTCTTTTTGTTCAGCCCATGTCTTCTTCATGTCCTCCCTCAATTTATTGATTTGGTTTTTGAAGAGTTTTTCCATTTCTGTTCGTATATTCAGCATTAGTTGTCTCAGCTCCTGTATCTCATTTGAACTATTGGTTTGTTCCTTTGACTGGGCCATATCTTCAATTTTCCGAGCATCATCCATTATTTTCTGCTGGTGTCTGGGCATTTGATCAGATTTCCCTGGGTGTGGGACCTGGCTGGTTGAAAGGTTTTTCTGTGAAATCTCTGGGCTCTGTTTTTCTTTTCCTGCCCAGTAGGTGGCACTCGTGGCGCTCATCTGTCTGCGGGTCCCACCAGTAAAAGATGCTGTGGCTCCTTTAACTTGCCAATCCAAATCTCACAGTCGGCCAGGGAAACCGCGCGTGGAGGGGGGGTCGCCGGCCGCCGCGGCTTGGGGGAGTGCCGATCCAAATTGCCTAGCTGGCCCGAGACGCCAAGCATGGCGGGAGGGCCCCACTATCCAACGTTCCCAGTCAGACCGGGGAGCCACGTGCGTGGGGGGGACCCCAGTCGCCAGCCGCCCCGGCGGGAAAACGTGCGCCCCTCGGGTATCTCACCGCAGAGGATTCTCCCTGCCTGTTCAGCCGTTCCAGAATGGGGTACGCTGTCTTTTTTGTTTCTGTCGTGGCTCCGGGAGCTGTTTCGTATTGTTTCTGTTTCTTTAGTTGCTGTTCTGGAGGAGGAACTAAGACCCACGCGTCTTACTAAGCCGCCATCTTCTCCAGAAGTCCTCTATAGACTTGCTTTAATTGGGACATTTTCTCAGCCTTAGAACTGTAAACTAGCAACTTATTAAATTCCCCCTTTTAAAAGTCGTCTGTTTCCAGTATATTGCATTCTGGCAGCTAGCAAACTAGAACATCTCCTCTTCAAGTTTTTGAAAGGGTTTGAGAAGGATTGGTGTTAATTTTCCTTTGAATGTTTGGTAGAATTAACAAATGAATTCATGTACCCCTACATTTTCTTCGTGGGAAAATTCTGATTACTACATCAGATCTTTACTTTTTACTTTCTTGAGATTGCATATTTCTTCTTAATTTAGTTTAGGCAATTTGTATTTTTCCAGGAAATTGTCCCTTTTATCTAGGTTATCTACTTTTTGGGGTACAGTTCTTCATAGTATTTTATATTTGTAAAGTGGCAATTTATTTCAGTCTAGCTAAATGTTTATCAATTTTGTTGATCTTTCCAATTTTTTTTCTATTCTCTATTTCATTTTTCCCTGCTTAGCCTTTATTTCCTTCCTTCTATTTCCTTTGGGTTTAAGTTCTCTCTATGGCTTTTATAAGGGTTGGGAAGTTTTCCCCAATTGTATCTTCAAATAACTTTCCCAGCCCTTTATTCTTTTCTTCTCCTTCTGGGACACCAATGATTTTTATATTTGTGCACATCTTGTTGTCTATCATTTCCTTTAGTAGATTTCCTTAAGATCCAGTTGCACTTTTTCCATCTTTCTCACCATTTCTTCTTTTGTGCACTCTAGTTCAATTGCTCTGTCTTCTAGCTCACTTATTCTTCCTTCTGCTTCTTCAAATCTGCTATAGTGGGTCTCTAGCATACTTCTAATTTGGTCTACTGTATCTTTTATTTCTGTGACATCCACCCCTTTTCTATTTGACCTCCTGAATTCTTCTTTATGCTATTCTAGTATCTTCCTGATATCCTTCATTTCTTATAAATATCCTTGAGTAGTTGTTCTATATTCTGTGTCTCCTCTGGAATTTTTATTTAGTCATTTGGCTGGGCCATATCTGCTCGGCTCTTCACATGCTTTGTGATTTTTTCTTTGTGTTCAGGGCATTTGGTTAACTTTATACGGTTATTTTTCAAGTTGGTTTCCTTCACTCATCTAAAGTTTTGTAAATACTAGGTCAGCTATTCCCTGCCAAATCAAGGTCCAGATCTCATGTAGGGGATACAATTCAATTGAGGGTCTGTTAGAAGCTAGGCTGGGATGCACAGGTACTTCAGTGGCAGAATGACTACCCACCAGGGTGGAGATCCAGGCTCCAGTCCCAGCCAGTGAACCCTCACCCCCGTAAAAAAAAAAAAAAAAAGAAAAAAGATAATAATAATAAAATAAAGTAAGTATATTATAAAAATATGAAACAAGGACAATAGAACACACCTCAACAGTAGTAGGCCCCAGAGTCAGAAGGAGAGACCCCAAGATATATTGGGAGTGAACTCAGACTAGTGCCCACCAAAGGAAGAGAAAACTTAAGGGAAAAAATAATAAATAATGAAAATAAGTGAAATAAAATAGAATAACAAAAAATACTATATAAAATAGGAAACAAAAAATAAAGAATAAATACAAAATATAAAATAGCTAGAAAAATAAAAAGTTATACTACTAATAAAATATATAGAAAAGTATATTTTTTTAAAAGGGGAAAAAAGAATATTAGGGAAAAAGTAATTTTAAAAAAACCTGGGCAGACAGACGTTATCCTGCTTGCACTTACTCCTTCTCCCCAGTAGATGGCGATCCTGAGGCTCCTCCTCCCTCAGGCCCGCCCCTCCAGGGGTGCAGAGACTTGAGGACAATGTGCCTGGTGGGGGGGCTGGGGAGCTGTTCCAGGCTGCGGTGGCCAAAATGCCATCCCCGCTGGCAGGACTGGGGTGCCAACCAACACCTGGGGGACTATCCTCTCCAGGATGGTCAATTGGTTCCATCCCCTATCCTTTAGTGTGGACACCCCTTCTTAGCATGGGGGGGGGGTTCGGGGCAGGCACTGCCCAGAGATCCCTGTGGATTAGGGTTGAGATCTGGGGAGGGGGAGGAGGTATGGCAAGGGGTTTGACCCGCAGACATGGCTGCTGAATTGCCCTGCTGGTGTTCCTTCTGGCCTCTGGTGTTTTAGGACAGCCAGAGGGAGGATCTGAGATGTGGAGTGGTGGCCCCCCGGCAGGCTCTGAGATCTGTTCTGTGGCTACTTGTTGGGGTGTGCTTTGAAAATTATTGTTTTTTGCTTTCTTTGCTTTGTATATGTAAAATATGCTATATTTTACAATTAAAAAAAAAAAGGTTTAAAAAAAATCTTCCCACAAAGAAAATTCCAGGACCAGATGGCTTCACAGACCAAAAAGAACTAACACCAATCCTGCCCAAACTCTTCAAAAAAATTGAGGAAAGAAGGAATGCTACTAACTCATTTCATGAAGCTAACATCACTCTAATATCAAAACCAGATAAACCCAGAGTGATTTGATCAGTGGGTGGAAAAGTATTTGCAAGCCCCCTTCGGGGAATGGTGAGAGCGGGGAGAAATTCAACTTCCCCAAGTTGAATTCTTGATATTCTCACAAGCAGTGCGGACAACCAAAGCTATAGGCTGAGCCCCCAGTCTTGGGGTTTGTTCATATGAAACTTAACTCCACAGGGGATAGGTCAAGCCTACTTAAAATTTAGGCCTAAGAGTCACCCCCAAGAGAACCTCTTTTGTTGCTCAGATGTGGCCTCTCTCTCCAGCCAACACGACGAGCAGTCTCACCACCCTCCCCCTCTTTACGTGGGACATGACTCCCAGGGGTGTGGAGCTTCCTGGCAACGTGGGACAGAGATCTTGGAATGAGCTGAGACTCAGCATCAAGGAATTGAGAAAAATCCTAGTACGAGCTGAGATTTAGCATCAGGGGATTGAGAAAACCTTCTCAACCAAAAGGGGGAAGAATGAAATGAAACAAAATAAAGTGTCAGTGGCTGAAAGATTCCAAACAGAGTCGAGAGGTTATCCTGGAGGTTATTCTTATGCATCAAGTAGATATCATCTTGTTATTCAAGAAGTAATGGAGAGGCTGGAGGGAACTGCCTGAAAATGTAGAGCTGTGTTCCAGTAGCCATGTTTCTTGATGATGATTGAATAATGATATAGCTTTCACAATGTGACTGTGTGATTGTGAAAACGTTGTGTCTGATGCTCCCTTTATCTACCTTGTCAACAAAGGAATAGAACATATGGAATAAAAATAAATAATAGGGGGAACAAATGCTAAAATAAATTTAGTTTGAGATGCTAGTGATCAATGAAAGCAAGGGGTAAGGGGTATGGTAGGTATAATCTTTTTTTTTTCTTTCCTGTGTTCGTTTTATTTCTTTTTCTATTGTCTTTTTATTTCTCTGAATTAATGCAAATGTTCTAAGACATGATGAATATGCAACTAAGTGATGATATTGTGAATTACTGATTATATATGTTGATGTTTTATTTGGTTTCTTAATTTTTTAATTAATAACTAAATTAAAAAAAATACTAGCAAATCAAATCCAATGACAGAGGGCAGTGCAACGGTGACTCAGTGGCAGAATTCTTGCCTGCCATGCCAGAGACCTAGGTTCAATACCTGGAGCCTGCCCATGCCAAAAACAGCAACAAATCCAGTGACACACTAAAAGGGTTATACATCATGACCAAGTGGGGTTTATACCAGGAATGCAAGGGTGGCTCAACACAAGAAAATCTATCAATGTAATACAGCACATTAACAAATCGAAAAGGAAAAATCACATGATCATGTCGACTGATGCTGAAAAAGCATTAGACAAATTCAGCATCCTTTCCTGATAAAAACCACTTCAAGAGGTAGGAATCAAAGTAAACTTCTTCATTATCATAAAGGCCATATATGAAAAACCCATAGCCAGCAGCATGCTTAATGGTGAAAGATTGAAAGCATTTCCCCTAAGATTGGGAATAAGACAAGGATGCCCATGGTCACCACTATTATGCAACATTGTACTAGCAGTCCTAGCTGGAGCAATTGTGCAGGAAAAAGAAATAAAAGGCATCTAAATAGGAAAGAAAGAAGTAAAACTTTTATTATTTGCAGATGACATGATCCTATACTTAAAAAAACTCGAGAAATCTATGCCAAAGTTACTTAGGCTAATAAACAAATTCAGCAAAGTGGTAGGATACAAGATTAATGTTCAAGTCAACCAACAACACTCCTGTTGAATCTTAAGAACACCTAGGGCTCAAACTGAGACTCTAAAAGTTTTATGCGCTAAGTTTGCTTTCCTGAAACCTATCATTTCCAGAGGGTTCCTGGGCTAGATAAATTCTGAAACTCAGAGGGAACAGCCTCTTCAAAATTATCAACTGATCACATCCCCCTATTCTTTAGGGTTTGATACCCCTTTCTCAACAAGAAAAAGTCAGAATGGGCATTGTGTAAAGATCCCCAGAGATTGGGAGATGGATCAAAGGAGAAGGAGGAGGTATAAGAAAATAGGATTGAACAAATGAGTATGACTGCTGAATCAATATATTGATATTTCTTCTAGCCTCCAGGGTTTTGGAGCAGCTAGAAGGAAAAATCAGAAATAGTGGAATGGTAGCCCATGACAAACTCTGAAATCTGTTTTATAACTACTTGTTCAAGTGTACTTTGAAAATTTTAGCTTTTTCTTTCTTTTCTTTGCATATATGTTATATTTCACAATAAAAATGTTTTTTTAAAAAGAGTTAGTATATATTTGGACTCGTGTCTTTCCTAATATAGCTTATATGGACAGTTTAACTGAACACCATAAGTACATAGAACCTTGAGTAGGGCATGAGATTTTGTAGGTTCATCCAGAGTGATGCTCTGATAAATTCCAGAATGAATTGAACAGTGAATTAAAAAGTATTTGCAGGGCGGGCCGCGGTGGCTCAGCGGGCAAGAGTGCTTGCCTGCCATGCCGGAGGACCCCGGTTCGATTCCCGGCCCCAGCCCATGTAAAAAACAAACAAACAAACAAAATATAATAAAATAAGAAAATGTTGAAAGATGTTTCCCTTTCTTCCTCCCTTCCTTCCTTCCATCCTTCCTTCCTTCTCTGTCTTTCTTTAAAAAAAAAAAAAAAAAAAAAAAAAAGTATTTGCAAAGTCCCCTTTGGAGAATGGTGAGAATGGGGGAAATTTCAACTTCCCCAAGATGAATCCTTGATATTCTCACAAGCAGTGTGGACAATCAAAGCTATAGGCTGAGCCCCCAATCTTGGGGTTTGTTCATATGAAACTTAACCCCACAGAGGATAGGTCAAGCCTACTTAAAATTAGGCCTAAAAGTCACCCCCAAGAGAGCCTCGTTCATTGCTCAGATGTGGCCTCTCTCTCCAGCCAACACAACAAGCAAACTCAACACCCTCCCCTGTCTACATGAGATATGACTCCCAGGGGTGTGGACCTTCCTGGCAATGTGGGACAGAAATCCTAGAATAAGCTGAGACTTGGCACCAAGGGATTGAGAAAAACCCTAGAAAGAGCTGAGACTCAGCATCAGGGGACTGAGAAAACCTTCTCAATCAAAAGGGGGAAGAGTGAAATGAGACAAAATAAAGTGTCAATGGCTGAGAAATTCCAAACAGAGTGGAGAGGTTATCCTGGATGTTATTCTTATGCATTAAATAGATATCACCTTGTTAGTCAAGATGTAGTGGAGAGGCTGGAGGGAACTGCCTGAAAATGTAGAACTGTGTTCCAGTAGCCATGTTTCTTGAAGATGATTGTATAACGATATAGCGTTCACAATGTGACTGTGTGATTGTGAAACCTTGTGTCTGATGCTCCTTTTATCTACCTTATCAACAGACGAGTAAAACATATGGAATAAAGATGAATAATAAAGGAAACAAATGTTAAAATAAATTTAGAGAGACTTCCGGAAAAGATGGCGGCTTTGTAAGACGCGCCGATCTTAGCTTCTCCTCCAGAACAGCTACTAGGGGAGTAGAAACGATACAGAACAGCTCCCAAAGCCACAACAGAGATAAAAAAGACAGCGTACCCCATCCTGGAATGGCTGGCTGGCTGAGAGAACCCGCTCTGGTGAGATCGCCGAGGGGCGTGGGCTTCACCGGGTGGGACGGCAAGCGGCCGGAGTCACTCCCTTCCCCCTTCCCGGGCCGGCTGGGAGAATTGAACAGGCGGTCCCCTCAAACCGCGGCGGCTGGCGCCCACACCACGCACAGCCCCCCGGACCAACTGAGAGAATTGGATTAGAAATCCCCAGGCCGCAGAGAAGGGTGACGGGTGGGGGAGGCCCCTTCCAAACCCGTGACTCCTGGGGAACGTGCACTCTCCCGGGCGGGCTGCTGCCGCTGGCGCCCTCCCGCCACGCTTGGTGCCCCGGGCTGACTAGGAAATTCGGACGGGCGCTTTCCCGGGCTGAGGCGGCCAGCGACCCTCCCCGCGTTCAGACCCCGGGCCGGCTGGCACTCTTCCAAGCCGCTTCGGCTAGCGAACCTCCCAGACGGCGAGAGTTTTCCAAAGTTAAAAGACCCACAGCACCTTTTACTGGTGGGACCCGCAGACAAACGTGTGCCACCAGCGCCACCTACTGGGCAGGATAAGAAAAACAGAACCCAGAGATTTCACAGAAAAATCTTCCAAACTTTTGGATCCAACACCCAGGGAAATCTGTCTAAATGCGCAGACGCCAGCAG
The DNA here is from genome assembly GCF_023851605.1 of Tamandua tetradactyla. NCBI lineage: Eukaryota > Metazoa > Chordata > Mammalia > Pilosa > Myrmecophagidae > Tamandua > Tamandua tetradactyla. The sequence goes on from NC_135335.1 coordinate 8,442,778, forward strand.
AAGATAACGGATCATGCTCAAAAAATTGAAAATATGGCCCAGTCAAAGGAACAAACCAGTAGTTCAAATGAGAGACAGGAGCTGAGACAACTAATGCTGAATATATGAACAGAAATAGAAAAACTCTTCAAAAACGATAAATTGAGGGAGGACATGAAGAAGACATGGGCTGAACATAAAGAAGAAATAGAAAAACTGAAAAAACAAATCACAGAACTTATGGAAGTGAAGGACAAAGTAGAAAACATGGAAAAAACAATGGATACCTACAATGATAGATTTAAAGAGACAGAAGATAGAATTAATGATTTGGAGGATGGAACATCTGAATTCCAAAAAGAAACAGAAACTATCGGGAAAAGAATGGAAAGATTTGAACAGGGTATCAGGGAACTCAAGGACAATATGAACCGCACAAATATACGTGTTGTGGGTGTCCCAGAAGGAGAAGAGAAGGGAAAAGGAGGAGAAAAACTAATGGAAGAAATTATCACTGAAAATTTCCCAACTCTTATGAAAGACCTAAAATTACAGATCCAAGAAGTGCAGCGCACCCCAAAGAGATTAGACCCAAATAGGCATTCTCCAAGACACTTACTCGTTAGAATGTCAGAGGTCAAAGAGAAAGAGAGGATCTTGAAAGCAGCAAGAGAAAAACAATCCATCACATACAAGGGAAACCCAATAAGACTATGTGTAGATTTCTCAGCAGAAACCATGGAGGCTAGAAGACAGTGGGATGATATATTTAAATTACTAAAAGAGAAAAACTGCCAACCAAGACTCCTATATCCAGCAAAATTGTCCTTCAAAAATGAGGGAGAAATTAAAACATTCTCAGACAAAAAGTCACTGAGAGAATTTGTGACCAAGAGACCAGCTCTGCAAGAAATACTAAAGGGAGCACTAGAGTCAGATACAAAAAGACAGAAGAGAGAGGTATGGAGAAGAGTGTAGAAAGAAGGAAAGTCAGATATGATATATATAATACAAAAGGCAAAATGTTAGAGGAAAATATTATCCAAACAGTAATAACACTAAATGTTAATGGACTGAATTCCCCAATCAAAAGACATAGACTGGCAGAATGGATTAAAAAACAGGACCCTTCTATATGCTGTCTACAGGAAACACATCTTAGACCCAAAGATAAACATAGGTTGAAAGTGAAAGGTTGGGAAAAGATATTTCATGCAAATAACAACCAGAAAAGAGCAGGAGTGGCTATACTAATATCCAACAAATTAGACTTCAAATGTAAAACAGTTAAAAGAGACAAAGAAGGACACTATATACTAATAAAAGGAACAATTAAACAAGAAGACATAACAATCATAAATATTTACGCACCGAACAAGAATGCCCCAAAATACGTGAGGAATACACTGCAAACACTGAAAAGGGAAATAGACTCATATACCATAATAGTTGGAGACTTCAATTCACCACTCTCATCAATGGACAGAACATCTAGACAGAGGATCAACAAAGAAATAGAGAATCTGAATATTACTATAAATGAGCTAGACTTAACAGACATTTATAGGACATTACATCCCACAACAGCAGGATACACCTTTTTTTCAAGTGCTCATGGATCATTCTCAAAGATAGACCATATGCTGGGTCACAAAGCAAGTCTTAACAAATTTAAAAAGATTGAAATCATACACAACACTTTCTCGGATCATAAAGGAATGAAGTTGGAAATCAATAATAGGCGGAGTACCAGAAAATTCACAAATACGTGGAGGCTCAACAACACACTCTTAAACAACGAGTGGGTCAAAGAAGAAATTGCAAGAGAAATTAGTAAATACCTCAAGGCGAATGAAAATGAAAACACAACATATCAAAACTTATGGGATGCAGCAAAGGCAGTGCTAAGAGGGAAATTTATTGCCCTAAATGCCTATATCAGAAAAGAAGAAAAGGCAAAAATGCAGGAATTAACTGTCCACTTGGAAGAACTGGAGAAAGAACAGCAAACTAATCCCAAAGCAAGCAAAAGGAAAGAAATAACAAAGATTAGAGCAGAAATAAATGAAATTGAAAACATGAAAACAATAGAGAAAATCAATAAGATTGATGAGCCCTTATCAAGATTGACAAAAAGAAGAAGAGAGAGGATGCAAATAAATAAGATCAGAAATGGAAGAGGAGACATAACTACTGACCTCACAGAAATAAAGGAGGTAATAACAGGATACTATGAACAACTTTACGCCAATAAATACAACAATTTAGATGAAATGGATGGGTTCCTGGAAAGACATGAACAACCAACTTTGACTCAAGAAAAAATAGATGACCTCAACAAACCAATCACAAGTAAAGAAATTGAATTAGTCATTCAAAAGCTTCCTAAAAAGAAAAGTCCAGGACCAGATGGCTTCATACGTGAATTCTACCAAACATTCCAGAAAGAATTAGTACCAACTCTCCTCAAACTCTTCAAAATAATCGAAGTGGAGGGAAAACTACCTAATTCATTCTATGAAGCCAACATCACCCTCATACCAAAACCAGGCAAAGATATTACAAAAAAAGAAAACTACAGACCAATCTCTCTAATGAATATAGATGCAAAAATCCTCAATAAAATTCTAGCAAATCGTATCCAACAACACATTAAAAGAATTATACATCATGACCAAGTAGGATTCATCCCAGGTATGCAAGGATGGTTCAACATAAGAAAATCAATTAATGTAATACACCATATCAACAAATCAAAGCAGAAAAATCACATGATCATCTCAATTGATGCAGAGAAGGCATTTGACAAGATTCAACATCCTTTCCTGTTGAAAACACTTCAAAAGATAGGAATACAAGGGAACTTCCTTAAAATGATAGAGGGAATGTATGAAAAACCCACAGCTAATGTCATCCTCAATGGGGAAAAATTGAAAACTTTCCCCCTAAGATCAGGAACAAGACAAGGATGTCCACTATCACCACTGTTATTCAACATTGTGTTGGAGGTTCTAGCCAGAGCAATTAGACAAGAAAAAGAAATACAAGGCATCAAAATTGGAAAGGAAGAAGTAAAACTATCACTGTTTGCAGACGATATGATACTATACGTCGAAAACCCGGAAAAATCCACAATAAAACTACTAGAGCTAATAAGTGAGTACAGCAAAGTAGCAGGTTACAAGATCAACATTCAAAAATCTGTAGCATTTCTAATGCAAATCAAAACCACAATGAGATATCATCTCACACCCACCAGAATGGCCATTATCAACAAAACAGAAAATGACAAGTGCTGGAGAGGATGCGGAGAAAGAGGCACACTTATCCACTGTTGGTGGGAATGTCAAAGGGTGCAACCACTGTGGAAGGCAGTTTGGCGGTTCCTCAAAAAGCTGAATATAGAATTGCCATACGACCCAGCAATACCATTGCTAGGTATCTACTCAAAGGACTTAAGGGCAAAGACACAAACGGACATTTGCACACCAATGTTTATAGCAGCATTATTTACAATTGCAAAGAGATGGAAACAGCCAAAATCTCCATCAACAGAAGAGTGGCTAAACAAACTGTGGTATATACATACGATGGAATATTATGCAGCTTTAAGACAAGATAAACTTATGAACCATGTAATAACATGGATGGACCTAGAGAATATTATGCTGAGTGAATCCAGCCAAAAACTAAAGGACAAATACTGTATGGTCCCACTGATGTGAACGGACATTTGAGAATAAACTTGAAATATGTCATTGGTAACAGAGTTCAGCAGGAGTTAGAAACAGGGTAAGACAATGGGTAATTGAAGCTGAAGGGATACAAACTGTGCAACAGGACTAGATACAAAAACTCAAAAATGGACAGCACAATAATACCTAATTGTAAAGTAATCATGTTAAAACACTGAATGAAGCTGCATCTGAGCTATAGGTTTTTGTTTTGTTTTGTGTTGTTTTGTTTTGATTTTACTATTATTACTTTTATTTTTTTCTCTATATTAACATTCTATATCTTTTTCGGTTATGTTGCTAGTTCTTCTAAACCAATGCAAATGTACTAAGAAATGATGATCATGCAGCTATGTGATGATGTTAAGAATTAATGATTGCATGTGTAGAATGGTATGATCTCTAAATGTTGGGTTAATTTCTTTTTTTATGTTAATTTAAAAAAAAAAGAGAAGGGATAATTGGAGATGAAAGGATACAGACTGTACAACGGGACTGGATATAAAAACTCAGAAATGGACAGCACAATACTACCCAATTGTAATGCAATTATGTTAAAACACTGAATGAAGCTGCATGTGAGGTATAGGTTTTTTTGTTTTTGTTTTTTTTGTTTTTTTTTCTTTCTATTATTGTTTTAATTCTTATTCTGTTGTCTTTTTATTTCTTTTTCTAAATCGATGCAAATGTACTAAGAAATGATGAATATGCAACTATGTGATGTTATTAAGAATTACTGATTGTACATGTAGATTGGAATGATTTCTAATTGTTTTGTTAATTCTTTTTTTAATTAATAAAAAAAAAATCTGTAGCATTTCTATACACTAACAATGAACAAGCTGAGGGGGAAATCAAGAAACGAATCCCATTTACAATTGCAACTAAAAGAATAAAATACCTAGGAATAAATTTAACTAAAGAGACAAAAAAACCTATATAAATAAAGCTACAAAAAACTGCTAAAAGAAATCACAGAAGACCTAAATAGATGGAAGGGCATACCGTGTTCATGGACTGGAAGACTAAATATAGTTAAGATGTCAATCCTACCTAAATTGATTTACAGATTCAATGCAATACCAATCAAAATCCCAACAACTTATTTTTCAGAAATAGAAAAACCAATAAGCAAATTTATCTGGAAGGGCAGGGTGCCCCGAATTGCTGAAAACATCTTAAGGAAAAAAAACGAAGCTGGAGGTCTCGCGATGCCGGACTTTAAGGCATATTATGAAGCCACAGTGGCCAAAACAGCATGGTATTGGCATAAAGATAGATATATCGACCAATAGAATCGAATAGAGTGCTCAGATATAGACCCTCTCATCTATGGACATTTGATCTTTGATAAGGCAGTCAAGCCAACTCACCTGGGACAGAACAGTCTCTTCAATAAATGGTGACTAGAGAACTGGATATCCATATGCAAAAGAATGAAAGAAGACCCATATCTCACACCCTATACAAAAGTTAACTCAAAATGGATCAAAGATCTAAACATTAGGTCTAAGACCATAAAAGAGTTAGAGGAAAATGTTGGGAGATATCTTATGAATCTTACAATTGGAGGCGGTTTTATGGACCTTAAACCTAAAGCAAGAACACTGAAGAAGGAAATAAATAAATGGGAGCTCCTCAAAATTAAACACTTTTGTGCATCAAAGAACTTCATCAAGAAAGTAGAAAGACAGCCTACACAATGGGAGACAATATTTGGAAATGACATATCAGATAAAGGTCTAGTATCCAGAATTTATAAAGAGATTATTCAACTCAACAACAAAAAGACAGCCAACCCAATTACAAAATGGGAAAAAGACTTGAACAGACACCTCTCAGAAGAGGAAATACAAATGGCCAAAAGGCACATGAAGAGATGCTCAATGTCCCTGGCCATTAGAGAAATGCAAATCAAAACCACAATGAGATATCATCTCACACCCACCAGAATGGCCATTATCAACAAAACAGAAAATGACAAGTGCTGGAGAGGATGCGGAGAAAGAGGCACACTTATCCACTGTTGGTGGGAATGTCAAATGGTGCAACCACTGTGGAAGGCAGTTTGGCGGTTCCTCAAAAAGCTGAATATAGAACTGCCATATGACCCAGCAATACCATTGCTGGGAATCTACTCAAAGGACTTAAGGGCAAAGACACAAACGGACATTTGCACACCAATGTTTATAGCAGCATTATTTACAATTGCAAAGAGATGGAAACAGCCAAAATGTCCATCAACAGACGAGTGGCTAAACAAACTGTGGTATATACATACAATGGAATATTATGCAGCTTTAAGACAGGATAAACTTATGAAGCATGTAATAACATGGATGGACCTAGAGAACATTATGCTGAGTGAGTCTAACCAAAAACTAAAGGACAAATACTGTATGGTCCCACTGATGTGAACGGACATTCGAGAATAAATTTGGAATATGTCATTGGTAACAGAGTCCAGCAGGAGGTAGAAACAGGGTAAAATAATGGGCAATTGGAGCTGAAGGGATACAGACTGTGCAACAGGACTAGATACAAAAACTCAAAAATGGACAGCACAATAATACCTAATGGTAAAGTAATCATGTTAAAACACTGAATGAAGCTGCATCTGAGCTATAGGTTTTTGTTTTGTTTTGTTTTTACTATTATTACTTTTATTTTTTTTCTCTATATTAACATTCTATATCTTTTTCAGTTGTGTTGCTAGTTCTTCTAAAGCGATGCAAATGTACTAAGAAACGATGATCATGCATCTATGTGATGATGTTAAGAATTACTGATTGCATATGTAGAATGGTATGATTTCTAAATGTTGGGTTAATTTCTTTTTTTCCGTCAATTAAAAAAAAGAGAGAGAAGGGGTAATTGGAGCTGAAGGGATACAGACTGTGCAACACGACTGGATATAAAAACTCAGAAATGGACAGCACAATACTACCTAATTGTAATGCAATTATGTTAAAACATTGAATGAAGCTGCATGTGAGGTATAGATTTTTTTTTCTCTCTATTATCGTTTTAATTCTTATTCTGTTGTCTGTTTATTTCTTTTTCTAAATCGATGCAAATGTACTAAGAAATGATGAATATGCAACTATGTGATGATATTAAGAATTACTGATTGTACATGTAGAATGGAATGATTTCTAAATGTTTTGTTGATTTTTTTTAATTAATAAAAAAAGGAAAAAAATAAATTTAGAGTGAAATGATGGTGATCGGTGAGGGGGAGGGATGGGGGTATGATAGGTACGAATTTTTTTCTGTTTTCTTTTTAATTCTTTTTCTGAATAGATGCAAATGTTCCAAGAAATGATCATGATGATGAATAGGCAACTATGTGATGATATTGTGAATTACTGATTGTGGCATAATTTTATTCTTGGCCTGGTGGCTTAGTCTCTTTCTCTCCCTCCCTCGCCATTTTGGCACATCCGGTTCTTCTAGACCTCTGAATTACAGGCCTCACCGGCGACTAGTGATGATGCAGTCTTCTCTCTCTAACCCTATTGGTCTTCTCCTTAGTCCTCCACCTACCCAACATCCTCTGCTACGGGTACACTCAGGAACAGCATCTCTATGGTCACAGTCACTCATCTGTCCTCCCTGTGTGATTGGCTACCCTCCCCTGGAGGCCACGCCCTAACTCCGCCTCTCCTCAAACTGTATATAATCCAGGGCTCGCTGAGCCTCGTGGTCTTTAGCTACTGGCAGCCCTGGCATAAGCGTCTACCAACAATAAAGCTACCTCGCTTTATGCCTTAATTGGCTCGGCCTCCAGTCCTTTAGACCCGCAGCGAGGTCTCCTGCGCGCGCCCCTTGGAACCAGACCCCCGGCTCGAGCCCCTTTTCTGCGTGCGGCAGTGTCGTCTAGCAAGCAGTGAGAAGCTGAGGAGTAGAGGGTCCCCGATAGTTTAGCGGTTGGGCCAAACCGCACTGATTATATATGTAGAACAGAATGATAAAAAATTATGAATGTTAAGGGCAAAGACACAAACGGACATTTGCACACCAATGTTTATAGCAGCATTATTTACAATTGCAAAGAGATGGAAACAGCCAAAATGTCCATCAACAGACGAGTGGCTAAACAAACTGTGGTATATACATACGATGGAATATTATGCAGCTTTAAGACAGGATAAACTTATGAAGCATGTAATAATATGGATGGACCTAGAGAACAGTATGCTGAGTGAGTCTAGCCAAAAACTAAAAGACAAATACTGTATGGTCCCAATGATGTGAATCGACATTAGAGAATAAACTTGGAATCTGTCATTGGTAACAGAGACCATCAGGAGTTAGAAATAGGGTAAGATAATGGGTAATTGGAGCTGAAGGGATACAGACTGTGCAACAGGAGTAGATACAAAACTCAAAAATGGACAGCACAATACTACCTAATTGCAATGTAAATTATGTTAAAACACTGAATGAAGCTGCATCTGAGCTATAGTTTTTTTTGTTTGTTTGTTCTGTTTTTTATATGTATTTTTTGTATTTTTTATTTTTATTTTTTCTCTATATTATCATTTTATTTCTTCTTCTGTTGTCTTCCTATTTCTTTTTCTCAATCGATGCAAATGTACTAAGAAATGATGATCATACATCTATGTGATGATATTAAGAATTACTGATTACATATGTAGAATGGAATGATTTCTAAATGTGTTAATTAATTTTTTTAATTAATAAAAAAAATTATGAATGTTTGCATTTGTTTGGTGCTTTTTGGTATTTTAAAATAAATTTAAAAAATAATTAAAAAAGAAAGTATTTGCAAAGTCCCCTTGGGGGAATGTGAGAAAGAGGGAAAATTCAACTTCCCCATTTGGAGAAGGCCTAATATTCTTGCAAGCAGTGAGGACAACAAAATCAATAGGCCGAACCCTCAAACTTGAGGTTTGTTCATATGAAACTTATCCCTGCAAAGGATAGGCTGAGCCTACTTAAAATTAGGCCTAAGAGTCACCCCCAGAGAACTTCTTTTTTGCTCAAATGTGGCCTCTCTTTCTATCAGCCAACACGACAAGCAAACTCACTGCCCTCCCCCTCTCTACTTGGGACATGACTCCCACGGGTGTGGACCTCCCTGGCAACGTGGGACAGAAACCCTAGAATGAGCTGGGACTCAGCATCAAGGAATTGAGAAAACCTTCTTGACCGAAAGGGGGAGGAGAGAAATGAGATAAAATAGAGTGTCAGTGGCTGAGAAATTTCAAATAGAGTCGAGAGGTTAACCTAGAGGTTATTCTTATGCATTATATAGATAACCCCTTTTTAGTTTAAGGTGTATTAAAGAGGCTAGAGGAAAATGCCTGAAACTGTAGAGCTGTGTTCCAGCAGCCATGTTTCTTTAAGATGATCATATAATGATATAGCTTTCTCAAAGTGACTGTGTGATTGTGAAAACTTTATTCTGATGCTCCTTTTATCTACAGAAAGGACAGATGAGTAAAAAATATGGATAAAAATAAATAAATAATAGGGGGAACAAATGTTAAAATAAATTGAGGGCGGGCCATGGTGGCTCAGTGGCAGAGCTCTTGCCTGCCATGCTGGAGACCTGGGTTCATTTTCTGGTGCCTGATCATGTGAAAACAAAATAAAAAAATAAATTGAGTAGAGGGAAATACTAGTGGTCAATGAGAGGGAGGGAAAAGGGGTACGGTATATGAGTTTTTTCTTTTTTCTTCTTATTTCTTTTTCTGGAGTGATGTAAATGTTTCTGAGAAGTGATCATGGTGATGAATATACAACTATTTGATGATATTATGAGCCACTGATTGCACAACAATTATGGAATGTTCATACGTTAAGAATGTTCGCATTGTATGTTTTATTAATAAAATTAAAAAAAAAAACACTAAACAGGCCTGATCAAAAGGGGGGAAAGAAGTGTAACAAATAAAGTATCAGTGGCAGAGAGAGTTCAAATAGAGTCGAGAGGCTACTCTAGAGGTTGCTCTTACGCAAGCTTCAGTTAGAACTTGCTACCTATCACAACCTGCCAACCCCCAACCAGGACCATTCCAGCCAATCCTAAAGAACACCTAGGGCAATATATAAGATTCCACAAGGGTTCTATGCACTAGAGTAATTTTCCAGAAACCTACAACCTCCAGATGGATCCCCGGTCCAGATAAGTCCTGGAACCTAGCCCAGCCTCTCCAGAACTCTGATAGTTCCATTTCCCTACCCCATATTAGTGACAGACCCTTCAAATATGAAAAATTTAGAATCGCCATAGCCCAAACACCCCTAAAGAGAAGGATAGAAAGATCAAAGGTGACGGTGGAGTTATACAGAGAAGATAGGATTTAACAAAGGAATATAAATAGTGAATCATTAAATTGATATCTCTTTTAGTCTCCAGTACTTTAGAACAGCTTGAAGTAAAAAAAGAGAAGGAAAAAAGTCATATGGTAATCCATGACAAACTCTGGGATCTGTCCTTAACTACTTGTTGAAGAGTGCTTTGAAAACTCCTGCTTTTTTATTTCTTTGCTTTGTATATATGTTATACTATACAATAAAAAAAAGTAAAAAAAAAAAAAGAGTTAACAGGAGTGATGTTGGTTGGGGTTTAGCAAACCATGGCAATTAGCACTGTCTTAACTGAAGCCTCCAAAATGGCCTCTTGACTCCATTTGATCTCTCTTAGCCATTGATGCCTTATTTTATTATACTTCTTTTCCCTATTTTGGTCAGGAAGGCATTGTTGATCCCCTGGTGCCAGGGCCAGACTCACCCCCAGGAGTCATGCCCCATGTTATCAGGGAGACTTCCACCCATGAATATCAGGTCCCAAATAGGGGGGAGGGTAATGATTTTCCTTGCAAAGTTGGGCTTAGAGAGGGAGAGAGAGGCCACATATGAGCAAAAAAAGAGGTTTCCTGGAAGCAACTCTCAGGCCTCATTATAAGTAGCCTTAGCTTCTCTACTACAGAAATAAGTTTTACAAGGGCAAGCCTCACAATCAAGAGCTTGGCCTATTTTCTTGGGAGTTCCCAGTGACTGAGAGGGTACCCAGGATTTCCCAGGTGGGAAAGTTTAATAGTTTATTTTTTTTCCTTCGGAACCTCAAGGGACTCTACCAAGACTTTTTGATTATCAGCCCACCATAGTCTGAGATGTATCTGTGTATTACAGTAAGCTAGACAGAATTATAAGGGCTCATTCCTATTCTGGACTCTAGGATTTTGGGTTGTTTAAATGAACTATCCAGACAGGTTGATTTAGAGTATGTGTTACAGAAAATTTAGGTTCCAGACATAATAAACCTCTCTGCCTTTGGTCTCACGCAGCAGGTGAAAGTCTAGAGTATATACACTATCAGGTTTTACCCTGTATTCTAATTTACCTTAGACCCAGACAGATTGGCTTAATTTTTAGCTCTAATTGAGGTCTGATCTCTTTCTTCGTTACTTTAACTGTTATTGTATATAGCTAAGCTAACTTTCAGGGCTGCAGCACTCCATTTCTGGGTCTTAGGTGTCACAGAGTTACTCAAAGTTCCAGGGAAATACCAGCTGATGCACATATAGCTCAATGTCTCAGAACCCAGAAAGGCACCCACAGCTCAGACTAAGTGTGGCTGCTATAGGGGCTTACAAACTAGGCTCAAATTTTCTTATAAGTATTTTCCAAAAAAAAAGACCTCAGCATATTTGTTCCTTTGCTTTTGGCTTATTTTGCATAACACATTGTCCCCAAGGTTTATTCAGTTTGTTGTGTGCCTCTCAACATCCTTCCTTTTAGTGGCTGTACCATATTCTATCATATAAATGTATCATAGTTCACTGTTCTGCTTCTCAGACACTGTATCCTTTGGCTCCCTCCATCTATTGGGCATCATAGACAATGTCCAAAATAAATGAGCCATGTCTTAAAGTAGCCTCACTTGGTTGCACGATCAGCAGCACTCTCAGTTTTGGACAATTTTCATTGGTCCAAAGAGACAAACAACCAACAAACATAGCCTCAACAAATATCAAATCAAAACTACCCCTTATCACTTGTCTCTTCCCCTCAATTAGTTGCCCCTGGTAGTGCTGTGGTACTGTTGATGTCTTCCTATTAACTATTGGCCAGAGCATGCAACTTTAGCTTTCCTTGTATATCCCTCTACTATTGTTTCTTTGTCCAATATCAAATCTTTGAAATGGTTCATGCAAGAACTTATTTATAATTGTAGATTTCATCAGTGGGATACATGGTATCATACATCCCCTTTCAGTCATATTCACCTTCACTATGTAATGTTATTTATAACCCCGCTAATTAGTTACCATCATTTCTATCCATTTTCTTGCATTTAAATTCAACCTCATTGGGTAGCTATCATGGTCAGGTTCATGTGTCAACTTGGCCAGGTGGTGGTGCCCAGTCATCTGCTCAGGCAAGTGCTGCCTGTCTGTTACTATGAGGGCATTTCATGGTCTTAAATCATGATTATGTTGGCTGCATCCACAGGTGATGGCATTTGTAATCAGCTTAGGGAAGTGTCTTCTGCAATGAGTGACACTTAATTCAGAAGAGACAGTCACTCTTCCTGCTTCAGCTGGTGAGCCTCTACTGTGGAGTACATCCAGACCCTTCATTGGAGTTGCCAGATTCCACAGCCTGCCCTAAAAATTTTGGACTCTTCCATTCCCATGGTTGTCCAGTCAGCCTCTCCGGAGAGTTTGCTGAGGAACTTCACTGGAGTTACCAGCTTGCAGCCTGCCCTACAGACCATGGACTCTATACTCCCATGGTTACGTGAGACACTTTTATAAATTTTAAATCTACAGATATCTCCAGCTTATTTTTTTTTTCTCTAGAGGATCCTAACTAATATAGTAGCCTTTCCCCATCTCTAGCTTTTTTTGTACCTCTAGGTATGCTATATTCTGCAGTGTAACCTCTGAGATAACCTTTATCAGAGTCATAATAGAAAAATCATGCAGTATCTGTCCTTTCGTGTCTGACTTATAAGTCTATATTCCTTTAATCCACCCCTATGGGTACAGACCTATTGTTGGGTGGGACTTTTTGGTCGGGTTGTTTTCATGGAGATGTGATTCAGCCTATTCAAGGTGGGTCTTAATCCCCTTGTTGGAGTCCTCTATGAGAGGATTATAGAGCAATGAAACTCAGAGAAAGAAAATGCTCCAGGAGAAGCAAGAAGGACCCACAGGAGCTGAGAGAGCCATTTTGAAACCAGAATCCAGGAGAGAAGGACCAGCAAATTTTGCCATGTGCCTTTCCATATGACAAAAAAATCCTACATGCCAGCAATCCTTCCTCAGAGAAGGTAAATCCCTGTTGATGCCTTAATTTGGACATTTTCATGGCCTTAGAACTATAAATTTGTAATCTAATAAATCCCTTTTGTAAAAGCCAATCCATTTCTGGTATATTACATTCCAGCAGCTTTAGCAAACCAAAACAAAACCAAAATCTAAAACATTTTCTACTTGGACTTTTATGGAAAAAGTTTGCCTACCCCTTATCTAGACTTAAGAAAGCACTAGAGAAATATTAATAATGCAGATTAAACTTAAAAATATGTCATGTCCATGACAGTTTTTGAATAGCACAATTTGGAGAAAATATTCTTTAGTATTTGAAAACTACTATACAACTCAGCAAAGAAGCCATTCATGTCATTAACGAATGAAGTTCTGTCATGCATCTTATATCACCTTACCTTACTCATTAACAGGAACAAAAATATCAACCAGCTTTCATGTCAGCAGTACATATGGAGAGTCAGGTGTTAAGCATTTACCAGGCCCCAACACGGCCTGCATATGAAAAGCCTGTTTATACCTCCATTCTTAGCATAAAATCTTTCCTCTGCCCATAATGCCCTTTCTCCTCTGATCCACCTAGAGAGCTCCTACCTATTCTTCAAAACCCAGCCCACAGGTTCCTTTTCCCAAGCTTCTGTTCTCGGTTAGTTAGGTGCTAGGTAACAAACTACCCAAAATCTAATGGCTTAAAACACATGCATTATTTCTCATCAGATTGCAGGTTTTCCAGGTGGTTTTACTGATTTGGACTGAGATCCAAATCAAATGTGTTCTCTCATGTGTCCATGGTCAGCGGGTAGATCAGCGGGGGTGGGGGGGTGGGGGTGGGGGTGGGGGGGGTGTTCGCTAGTGTAGGATGGCTTCAGCTGAGATGACACCACAGTGCTCCATGTGGACTCATCCTCCAGCAGACAGATTAGCCTGGGTTTGATTTCATGGCACAAAAGTAGGTCCAAGAGAGTAAGGGCAAGTGTGCAAGTCCTCTTGAAGCTTAGACTTGGAATTGGCACTCTATCATTTACATCACATTTTGTTGTCTAAAGAAAGTCACAAGTCCAGCCCAGATTCACAGAATGGGGAAATAGATGTTGCAAAGTCACATTGCAAGGGGCATGCGGGTTAGAGGGAGAGAAAGAATTGGGGCCATTTTTATAATTAATCTACTATACTGCTTTCTCATTTTACTCAAATAGAGGCACTGCTCCTGGTTGTGTGTGTATGCAGCATTACTAAAACAAACCAAAACCTCTCTAAACACTGCAGATAAGGAATCTCCCAGAGGAACTAATTTACTTATCTTTATGTATAAAGGGACAAAAAGACATGGATGGAACTTTAAGGATCAATGTCTGACAAAGAAAATGGCAGCTTATATATCTTCTAAAGTTACTGTATCAGCCAGGATTTGATCAGAGAAACAAAATTACTAGGAAGGATACTTCTGGAGTAAAACATCTGCTATAAAGACTTGTCACTATGTAACTGTAAGAACTGGTTGTCACTATGTAATTGTGAGAACTAGTTAAGCACTTTATGTAAGATTTTTGTCTTTTTATCTGGTGCTGGAGCCTCAAGACATCAGGGCAGGCAGCTGTCATAGACATGAGGTGGGGGAAGCTGTGAGGATGAGCTAGAACTCAGAAGGACAGACCAACACCCACATCCATCGCTCACCACCTCTAAGCCTCCAACTAGTGTGAGGTGAATGACCTACAGGAGAAGCTGGCAGTCTTTGTCAGGCAGCTAACCATGTCCCTGGACCAGTCACAGAAGTTGAAGGAAATCCAGTGGCAGCTAGAGGAGCTGTGGGCCTCACAGCTATTCTGTGGCAAAAAGGTGAGATAGCAAATAAGCATCAATGTGGGTGAGCTACAGCTGCCTCTGGTGCCCCTGCACTAACATTCCTGGTGTAAAAAGGATATGATTCTGTTTCCTGCCAGTTTCTAAAGTTTGTACAAAATGTCTCTTGTAGATTATACTAAGTGAGAACTATGCAGGGAAGAGAATTCTTGGAACATAGTTCCACCTTAACTAAACTAACACTCTACAAATTCACTACCACTTCAGATGTTAATTTGAGTATCATTACCCAGTGTAGTAGTTGGGTTCAGGTGTCACCTTGGTCAGGTGATGCTGCCCTGTTGTTCTGTTGCTGTAGATGTAAATCACTAGCATATGAAATTCATCTATGGGTGATTACATCTGCAGTCAGCTAAGGGGAGTGCCTTTGACAATGAGGGACATTTAATTTAATTAGCTGGAGGCTTAAAAGAAAGAGATCAGAAGAGTGCTCAGCACAGCTCTGTGGAGCTCAGCAGCCTAGCACACCTCAGCTTAGAGGTCAGAGCCGGCTCAGATCAGATGTTTGGAAAGACAGAAAGGAACCACCCCAGGAATAGCCATTTGAACCCAGAAGCTGGAAGAGAGGGCCAGCAGACATCACCATGTTCCTTCCCAAATTAATAAACTTGTAACTTAATAAATCCCCTTTATAAAAGCCAGTCCATCTCTGGTGTATTGTATTCCAGCAGTCTTAGCAAACAAAAACATCCATAGAGACCAATTAGCACCAAAGCCTGTTGAAATCAAAGGCCATATTCCTGAGGATCACATAACTGGTTATTTCCTGAGTCCCAGAATTTTTTTGTGAGATGAGAACTCAGTAACTAGCAGGATCTCCTGACACTGAAATATGGCCAACTATAAGAAAAGACAAGTGAAAAACCCTAGAATTGTTCTCCTACTCCTGCTAGTTATAAACCAGAAGTAATACCACAAACCTGGGGAAAGTGCAGAGAATAGTGTCATCAACAAGGACTTAAGAGACGCAGGATGATAATTTCTAGCATATTCTCTTATAACTCACCTGTTTGTTGTTGAAAACCAAACTTGGTGTAATCTTTTCAAACACAGCTGCAATTCTGGATTTGATATATTGATTGGAATAAATAAATATAAACCCTGGCAAGTGGTATGCAGCTATTGAATTGGGAAATGCTTTCTTTTACACCCCCATGAGTGAGGAAAATCACATTCAGTTTGCATTTACATAGCAGGGATAGCAGTATACTTTACTCTCTCAGCCCAGGGATATGCTATTTTTTTCTTTTTTTTTTTTTTTTTTTGCAAAGTTCAAGGTCCAGAGTGACTTTGAAAGTTTTCATAACACAGAGAACATTATGGTCTGTGCTAATTGGACCTTGCAAGCAGGAAACAGCAATCCCTTAGGTGCCTTAGATATCTGTATGCCACATAGTTGGACAAAGTGTGAGGGCCTGCCTCAAAAAAAGTTTGTGGGAGTCCAGAAGTCTGAGAAAATGTCAGGATATTCCTTCTAAAGTGAGAGACAAGTTGCTTCACCTTACACTACATGAAGAAAGAGAAACAAACATGTGGTATGCATCTTTGGATTTTGATGCCAACTTATATCACCTTTGGGCATGCTGCTTTGACCCCTTTACGGGGTAACCTCTAAGGCTGACAAAGTGGCAGTGAGAGCTGGATCTAGAAAAGGCTCCACAGAAGGTCCAGGCTGTGATGTTTTCTTATCACTTGGACATAGTAGATCCAGGTGTTTGATTTAGGTGTCTGCCAAAGTTGTCATGGGGTGCCTCAGGAAAACACCAGTAGAAGAATCATAGCAACGACCCCTAAAGTTTTAGTCAGGTAATCTGTGCCAACAGCTATTCTACATTTTAAAAAGAATCCTGGGCTTTGGCAAAGAAATAATGTCTGATTTATCGACACCAAGTGATTATAGGACCCGAATGTTCATCAAGGGTTACCTAACTCATGGCTTCATCATAACATTGGATTTGCACAGCTGCATCCTATTGGAACTTTTTAAAGAGAGGTTGTAGGTTTACAGAACAATCATATATAAATATAGGATCCCCATATACCAGCCTTTTATTAACACTTTGCATTGGTGTGGTACATTTGTTACAACTGATGAAAGAACATTTTTATAATTGTACTATTAACTAATGCCCATGGTTTAACTTGGTTTAAGACTGCTTGTGTTGTGCAGTTCCATGGATTTTAGATTTTAAAAATTGTTCTAGTAACATATACAACTGAAAACGTCTCCTTTAAACCACATTCAAATAATTAAGTGATATTATGTTCATGATGTTGTGCTTCCATCACCGCCATCCCTTACCAAAACTTTTCCATCATCCTAATAAAAACTCTGCACATCTTAAGCCCTATCTCCTTATTCACAACTGCCAAAAGATAGAACCACCACCCCATCCCCTGGTAAACTATATTTTAGATTTTGACTCTATGCATTTACTTATTCTAACTATTTCATATCAGTGAGATCAAATAATACTTGTCCTTTTGTGTCTGGCTTATTTCACTCAGCAGAATGCCCTCAAGTTTCATCCATGTTATCACATGCTTCAGGACTTCATTCCTTCTTACAGCTGAATAATATTTCATTGCATGCATCTACTGCATTTTGTTTATCTGACTGATAGACACTTGGTCTATTCTATGTTTTGGCGATTGTGAATAATGCCACTATGAACATTGGTGTGGAAATTTTGAGCCCCTGCCTTCAATTCTTTTGGGTACATATCTACAAGCAGGATTACCAGGTGCACTGGTTTGAAACTGTTGTGTGCCCCAGAAAAGCTATGTTCTTTAATCTTCATTCAATATTGTTGGGTGGAATATTTAGAAGGAAAATGCTCCCAGGGTAGCTGCTTGAAATGAGAAGCCAAAGACTCCAAAAAGACAGCAGCCACATGCCTACCCAGCTGACAGAGGTAAACCAGATCCATCACCCTTCTTAAGTCAAAGTATCTTTTACTGGATGCCTTAGTTTGGGCATTTTTATAGCCTTAGAACTGTAAACTTGCAACTAAATAAATTTCCCTTCTAAAAGCTGTTCCATTTCTGATATATTGCATTCCAGCAGCTTTAACAAACTAAAACACCAGGTCACATGGTAGTTTCATACTTAACTTCATGAGAAACTGCCAAACTGCACAAGCTTCCACAGCAGCTGCACTATTTTACATTCCACTAGCAGTGAATAAGTTCCTATTTTTCCACATCCTCTCCAACACTTGTAGTTTTGTTTTTTTTTTTAATAGTGGCCATCCTAGTAGGTGTGAAATGATATCTCATTGTGGTTTTGACTTGCATTTACCTAATAGCAAGTGATGTTGAGTATCTTTTCATGTGCTTTTTAGCCATTTGTATTTCCTCTTTGGAGGGTGTCCATTTGAATCTTTCACCTATTTTTAAATTGGGTTGTTTGTCTTTTTATTGTTGAGTTGTAAGATTTGTTTACATATTCTGAATATTAAATCCTTAACAGATATGTGATTTCCAGTATTTTCTCCCATTGTTTAGGCTGCCTTTTCATTTTCTTGACAAAGTCCTTTGAAGCACAAAAGTATTTAATTTTGAGGAAGTACCATTTATCTATTTTTTCTTTCATTGCTTGTGCTTTGGGTATAAAGTTCAAGAAATCACTGCCTACCAAAAGATCTTGAAGATGCTTTCCTATATTTTCTTGTAGGAGTTTTATGGTCCTGGTTCTTATATTTAGGTTTTAGCCATTTTGAGTTAATTTTTGTATGAGGTGTGAGTTAAAGATCCTCCTTCTTTCTTCTGGATATGGATTCCAGTTTTCCCAACACCATTTGTTAAAGAGACTATTGTGCCCTAGTTGAGTGGATTTGGCAGCCTTGTCAAATATCAAGTGACCACAGATGTGAGAGTCTATTTCTGAACTCTCAATTTGATTCCATTGATCAATATATCTCCTACTATTAATGCAGAACCATCAATTTCTCTTTTAAATCTGTCAATATTTGCTTCATATATTTGGGGGCTCTGCTGTTAGGTTTAGGGGCAAATGTATTTATAATTGTTCTTTTTGTTGAATTGATCCCTTTACCAGTATATAATGACCATCTTTGTCCCTTATCATCTGCTTTCAACTTAAGGTCTATTTTATCTGATATTAATACAGCTACCCCAGCTCTCTTTTAGTTACTATTTGCAAGGTATATATATATTTCCAGCCTCTCTTCAACCTACTTATGTCTTTGAATTTAAGGTGATTCTCCTTTAGACAGCATATAGTTGGGTTGTGCTTTTTTATTCTTTCTGCCAATCTCTGCCTTTTGGCTGGAAAGTTTAATTCATTTATATTTAAAGTTGGTACTAATAATGCAAGACTTTCTTTTGTCATTTTGCTATTTAGTTCTTGTAAGCCTTATACCTTTTTTGTCCCTCAATTCTTCCATTAATACCTACTTTCATATACATTTGACTTTTTTGTGTTGTACCATATTGAGTCCCTTCTCATTGCTATCTGGATATATTTTTCATATATTTTCCTTGTGGTTATTATGAGGTTAAAATTCAACATTCTAAATTTTTAATAATCATATTTTATTTGATACCAACTTTACATCAACAGCATACACATACACTGTTCCTATAACTTTCTACTGTGTCTTTCATTCCCATAAGTTCTGTGATTTGTTTTTTCAGACTTTCAGTTTCTTCATTTTGTTCCTTCCTTGCCTTTTTTATATCCTCCCTCAATTCATTGATTTGGTTTTTGATGAGGTTTTCCATGTCTGTTCATATATTCTGAATTAGTTGTTTCAGTTCCTGTATGTCATTTGAATTGTTGGTTTGTTCCTTTGACTGGGCCATATCTTCAATTTCCTTAGTGTGATTTGTTATTTTTTGCTGGCGTCTAGGCATTTAATTACCTTAATTAGTTTATTCTGGAGATTGCTTTCACTTCTTTTATCTAGGGTTTTCTTGCTGGATGAATTTGTTGTCTATCTGTTCTTTGACCTTCTGTTCAGCTTTATCTGAGCCTTTAGCTTAGGTTTTGTTTAACAGAGGAGAATTTTTCCGTTCTTGTTTTCTTGTTTCTTGCCCTGCTTGTGTGGTACCTTTCCCCCCACACACTTAGGAGGGTCTGCTTAGATATTATAGACCCCAACCAGATTTTCCCAGACCAAACTGGCCTCCTATCAGGAGGAAAGAGTCACCTGTGTCAGTTTTCCCTGAGCATGAGACCCGGCAGGTTGAAAGACTTTCCTGTGAAGTCTCTGGACTCTGTTTTTCTTATCCTGCCCAGTATGTGGCGCTTGTCTGACTGCAGGTCCCACCAGCATAAGATGATGCGGTACCTTTAACTTTGGCTGGGGGGTTGTTGGAGACAGAGGAGAGGTTGTAGGCTGGTTTTAATGGCTTCAAATTACCAAGCACTGGTGTCTGAATTCCTTGATGGAGGGATTCCTCCTGGGTGGGCCTTCACCCCTTCCCTGGGGAAGGCACAGGCTCCAGATAAGCCCCCAAAAGAGCTCACTTCTGCTTATGCCTGGGGCAGCTGCAGCCTGAAGAGTCCTGTCACTGTATCCAGAGGCAGTCAAGCCTTTGTAGATACACAGCCACAAAAACCTGTTTCCTTCTTTTTTTTACCCCTTTTTCTGTCAGTCCTGCCCCCTTGGTGCTGGGGCAAAAATGAGCAACCTCCGCTTTGATTGAGTTCACCTAAGCTGGGGGCCTATTTTTAGTAGTCAGAATTTGTTAATTAGTTCCACAACTGGCGTTTGATTGTGCCCAGTCACTGCTGCTGGTAAAGTCCTTTCCTTTCCCCTCTGGGAAGCGGCCTGTGGGGGAGGGGCACTGGCCGCCGCAGCTTTGGAAACTCACGGTTTTGGGGGGTGCTCGCAGCTGGTCCAGCTGGTCCAGACTGGGGTACGCTGTGTGTCTGGTCACTGACGTGACCCCAGGAGCTGTTCTGTACTGTTTCTGGTTATTTAGCAGTTGTTCTGGAGGACGAACTAAAAAGCGCACATTGTTAAGCCGCCATCTTGACCCGGAAGTGTTCCTATAACTTTCAATCCCTTCTCCCTTTTTTTGTACATGTTACCAATTATATCTTTGTACATTGCATGTCCAAATCCACAGATTTATCAATAATTTTATGCATTTACATTTTAGCACCTGTAGGACATAAGTCACATACAAGAAATTCAATACAATAGTACTAGAATTTAGAATTCCCCAACTGATTACTTTTACCAGAGGTTTTTAATTTATTTATTTCCATATATATAAAACGTTGCTTTCCTTTTGCAGCTTTCAGAAATGTCTTCTTGTCCTGTGCATTTGATAGTTTGTTCACTATGTGATGTGGGTTATTTTTCTTCATGTTTATCCTGTTTGATGTTCTCAGGGCTTCTTGGATGTGCATATTCATGTCTTTTGCTAAGTTTGGGAAGTTCTCTGTCATTATTTCTTTGATATCCCCTCTATCCCTTTCTTTATTCTCCTTCTGGGACTCCCATAATGTGTATATTGTTATGCTTGATGGTGTCCCAGAGGTCTCTCAGGCTATTTTCTCTTTTTATAATTATTTTTTCCTTCTGCTCCTCAGGCAGACTCATTTCAATTGTCTAGTTTTCGAGTTCACTAATTCTTTCTTCTGCCAGCTCCAATCTGCTGTTGAAACCCTCCTGGGGATTTCCTTATTTCAGTGATTGTGGTCTTCAATTTCAATAGTTCTGTTTGGTCCCTTTTAAAATTTCTATCTCCTTACTAAGATTCTCTTATTGCTCATTCATTGTTTTCCTGATATCCTTTAGTTCTTTATCTGTATTTTCCTCCCTCTCATAGAGCATACCAAGATCATTTTTTCAGAAAATCTTTGTTCAGTGTGTCCACAGTCTGGTCTTCTTTTTTTATGTTTTCTGGATTTTTATTCTGTTCCTGTGGCTAGGCCATCATTTCCTGTTTTTTTGTCTTGTAATCTTTTGTTGCACCCTGTACATTTTAATATTTTAAAATGTTAGCTCTGTGACTTGTTCCCTGAGTTGTCTGTTCCTTGAGTTTGTAACCAACTGGTGATATGACAGGGATTTTCAGAAAGGTCAAACAAGGCAAATGCAAAATGCAGAGTCCTTCCTGCCTTTTCTGGGCCTGTGTCTTGTCCTGGCTTGTGCTTGCTAGTTGCTTAGGAGTTTCCCTGTTTACAGGAGCTTTAATGCCCCCTCTACTTCTCAGGAGACAGCATCTCACTCTCCTGGGTGTTCAGCACCCTATGTAAAGCCAGTAATCCTTTGCCCCAGGCTATCCACCTAAACTGTTTCTTACACTGTTTTCATTGTTTCAAGCAGCTTTTGCTGGGAAGGAAAATTCTGGGATAGGCACACACCAGAGAGGAGTTTTCCAAGTCAGTCTTTCCCAGCTGCAACAAGGCCCAAGGACTCACAAAGGGGATACAGACCCACCCAAACTTCTCTGGAGATGGGATGAGGAAGGGGTCGGGAAGGATGTCAGGAGCTTCTTCCATGGCTCCTAAAAGCTGCGCTTTCTTGACCTGCCCACCAAATACAGCCCTTCAATAGTCCTCCACAGCTCTGAGGAAGTGTACTTTCTTTATGTCTCTTTCATCACCTTTGTTTGAGTTGGAAGAATGGCCTCTCAAAGAGCCAGGCCCCCAGTGACCAAAGTTGATAATCAAAAGCTGTGCTCAGCAGTTGGCCCACGCTCACCTTGGATCTTGGGGAAGTGGATTTTTATGTCCCTTTCTGGCAAAAGCAAGTTATGCTAGGAGATTGACCCCACTGGGGCCTGCTGTGAGAGTGGAGGATGAGCATCAATATACACCATGTGGAGAGAGCAATTTACTGGTCTTTACTATCACTTACCACCCTCTACCTCCTGCTCTTTCCTGGATGTTGCACAGTGTTGTACTGGACTCTGGAGTTCAGAAATGGTTGATTCAGACAGTTCCTACTTGTTTAATAGCTGTTCTGAGGACTGATTCCTGGCGCTCCCCACAACACCATCTCCCCACAATCTTCTCCTCCTGTTCTGTTTTATTTTGTTTTGTTTGTTTGTTTGCTTGCTGAATGGCAGGGTCACATTTCATTATTTTTCCATGTGAGTACCCCGTTGTTCTAGTTTGCTAGCTGCCAGAATGCAATATACCAGTGACAGGATGGCTTTTAAAAAGAGGAATTTAATGAGTTGTTAGTTTACAGTTCTAAGGCCAAGAAAATGCCCCAGTTATATCAAGTCTATAGAAATGTTCAATCTAAGGCATCCAGGGAGCGATACGTTGGATATCGCTTGGTTCAAGAAGGCCAATGAAGTTCAGGGTTTCTCTCTCAGCTGGAAGGGCACATGGCGAACATGATGTCATCTGCTAGCTTTCTCTCCTGGTTTCCTGTTTCATGAAGCTCCCCGGGAGGTGTTTTCCTTCTACATCTTCAAAGGTCTCTGGCTGGTAGACTGCTTCTCGTGGCTATGTCTTTCTGCTCTGCTCTCTCTGAATCTCTCATGCTCCAAAATGTTTCCTCTTTTATAGGACTCCAATAAACCAGTCAAGACCCACCCAAATGGGTGGAGACATGTCGTCCCCTAATCCAGTTTAACAATCACTCTTTTTTTAAAATTTTTTTTTATTAATCAAAAAAGAAAAGAAATTAACACAACATTTAGAAATCATTCCATTCTACACATGCACTCAGTAATTCTTAGTATCATCACATAGATGTATGATCATCATTTCTTAGTACATTTGCATCGATTTAGGAAAAGAACTAGCAAAACAGCAGAAAAAGATATAGAATGTTAATATAGAGAAGAGAATTAAAATAATAATACTAATAAAATATATATATATATAAAAAGGAAAAAGAAAAAAACAAAAACAAAAGATACAAACAAACAAACAAACAAACAAACAAAAAACTATATTTCAGGTGCAGCTTCATTCAGTGTTCCAACCTAGTTACATTACACTTAGGTATTATTGTGCTGTCCATTTTTGAGTTTTTGTATCTAGTCCTGTTGCGCAGTCTGTATCCCTTCAGGTCCAATTACCAATTATCTTACCCTGTTTCTAACTCCGGCTAGTCTCTGTTACCAATGATATATTCCAAGCTGATTCTCGAATGTCGGTTCACATCAGTGGGACCATACAGTATTTTTCCTTTAGTTTTTGGCTAGACTCACTCAGCATAATGTTCTCTAGGTCCATCCATGTTATTACATGCTTCATAAGTTTATCCTGTCTTAAAGCTGCATAATATTCCATCGTAGGTATACGCCACAGTTTGTTTAGCCACTTGTCTGTTGATGGACATTTTGGCTGTTTCCATCTCTTTGCAATTGTAGATCATGCTGCTATAAACACTGGTGTGCAAATGTCCGTCTGTGTCTTTGCCCTTAAGTCCTTTGAGCAGATACCTAGCAGTGGTATTGCTGGGTCGTAATCCATTCTGCCAATCTATGTCTTTTGATTGGGAAATTCAGTCCATTAACTTTTAGTGTTATTACTGTTTGGATAATATTTTCCTCTACCATTTTGGCTTTTGTATTATATATATCATATTTGATTTTCCTTCTTTCTACACTTTACTCCATACCTCTCTCTTCTGTCTTTTTGTATCTGACTCTAGTGCTCCCTTTAGTATTTCTTGCAGAGCTGGTCTCTTGGTCACAAATTCTCTCAGTGACTTTTTGTCTATAAATGTTTTAATTTCTCCTTCATTTTTGAAGGACAATTTTGCTGGATATAGAAGTCTTGGTTGGCAGTTTTTCTCTTTTAGTAATTTAAATATATCATCCCACTGTCTTCTAGCTTCCATGGTTTCTGCTGAGAAATCTACACATAGTCTTATTGGGTTTCCCTTGTATGTGACAGATTGTTTTTCTCTTGCTGCTTTCAAGATCCTCTCTTTCTCTTTGACCTCTGACATTCTAACTAATAAGTGTCTTGGAGAACGCCTATTTGGGTCTATTCTCTTTGGGGTGTGCTGTACTTCTTGGATCTGTAAATTTAGGTCTTTCATAAGAGTTGGGAAATTTTCAGTGATAATTTCTTCCATTAGTTTTTCTCCTCCTTTTCCCTTCTCTTCTCCTTCTGGGACACCCACAACATGTCTTCTAGCTTCCATGGTTTCTGCTGAGAAATCTACACATAGTCTTATTGGGTTTCCCTTGTATGTGACAGATTGTTTTTCTCTTGCTGCTTTCAAGATCCTCTCTTTCTCTTTGACCTCTGACATTCTAACTAATAAGTGTCTTGGAGAACGCCTATTTGGGTCTATTCTCTTTGGGGTGCGCTGCACTTCTTGGATCTGTAAATTTAGGTCTTTCATAAGAGTTGGGAAATTTTCAGTGATAATTTCTTCCATTAGTTTTTCTCCTCCTTTTCCCTTCTCTTCTCCTTCTGGGACACCCACAACACGTATATTTGTGCGCTTCATATTGTCATTCAGTTCCCTGATCCCTTGCTCAAGTTTTTCCATTCTTTTCCCTATAGTTTCTGTTTCTTTTTGGAATTCAGATGTTCCATCCTCCAGTTCACTAATTGTAGCTTCTGTCTCTTTAGAACTACCATTGTAGGTATCCATTGTTTTTTCCGTTTTTTCTTCTTTGTCCTTCACTCCCATAAGTTCTGTGACTTGTTTTCTCAGATTTTCTATTTCTTCTTTTTGTTCAGCCCATGTCTTCTTCATGTCCTCCCTCAATTTATCGATTTCGTTTTTGAAGAGTTTTTCCATTTCTGTTCGTATATTCAGCATTAGTTGTCTCAGCTCCTGTATCTCATTTGAACTATTGGTTTGTTCCTTTGACTGGGCCATATCTTCAATTTTCCGAGCGTCATCCATTATTTTCTGCTGGTGTCTGGGCATTTGATCAGATTTCCCTGGGTGTGGGACCCGGCTGGTTGAAAGGTTTTTCTGTGAAATCCAACAATCACTCTTGACTAAATCACATCATCCAGGGAGATGATCTGATTACAGTTTCAAACATACAGTATTGAATAGGGATTATTCTACCTTTATGAAATGGAATTTTGATTAAAGCATGGCTTTTCTAGGGGGCATACATCCTTTTAAACCAGCGTACCCATTATTGCAGCACCATTTGTTGAACTTTCGCTTGTTTGTTTGTTTGTTTCGGGGGGGAGGTGCATGTAGTGGGAATCGAACTCAGATCTCCCGCATGGCAGACGAAAATCCTACCACTGGCCTACCCTTGCACCTCCTACTACTACTGTTTTTAAAGCTGATTTTTCTTAATTTGGCACTTGTCCAGCTACCACAACCCTTTAACTGCTTTCAGGAGCTTTGAGAAAGATTTTCCATCAGTTATTGCTGATTGTTTAAAGCTCTCTATGTTTGTCGGGCGGGGGGATTGGAGTTAGAGACCTGAAATGCCCAACTCCTCCATTTTCATTCTGTTAGGGCCCTCTTTTTTTTTTTTAACTTTGTATTTTGAAATATTTTCAAATTTGCAGGACAGTTACAAAAATAGCACAAACCCCTTGCAGAGAACTGCTTATGGGCTTTCTGATTTCTATATTTGAGCTAAACTTTGCATGTTCCGTTCCTATTTTTCCAATTTCCTCATGACAACATGTCAAAATTAGAAGTAGTTATCTCTGTGAGACCAAAGGGAAAGATGTTTATTTGGTGCAAAATTTATATTTTGGGTAGTATTTAATTTAATTTAACTTGTATGACCAGTTTAGTTGAACACCATAAGTACATGGAATTGGGTGTGAGATTTTGTTGGTTTGTCCAGGTTAGTGTGATGCCCTGATATATCCCAGAGTAATTTGGGCAGTGACGAAAAAGTATTTGCAAAGTCCCCTTGGGGGACTGGGGAGAAAGGAGGAAATATTCAACTTTCCCATTTGAAGAATTTCTGATATTCTCACAAGTCGTGGGGACAACCACTTCAATAGGCTGAGCCCTCGATCTTGGGGTTCACCCCTATGAAACTTATTACTGCAAAGGATAGGCTAAGCCTACTTAAAACTAGGCCTGAGAGTCACCCCCAGAGAACCTCTTTTATTGCTCAGATGTGGTCTCTCTCTCTAAGCCAACTCAGCAGGTGAGCTCACTGCCCTCCCCCCACTACATGCAACATGACTCCCAGGGGGTGTAAATCTCCCTAGCAACGTGGGGCAGAACTCCTGGGATGAGCCCCAGGTATCAAGGGATTGAGAAAGCTTTTTTGACCAAGAGGGTGAAGAGAGAAATGAGACAAAATAAAGTCTCAGTGGCTGAGAGATTTCCAACAGAGGTGAGAGGTTATTCTAGAGGTTATTCTTATGCATTGTATAGATATCCCTTTTTAGTTTATGGTGTATCATAGTGGCTGGAGGAAAGTACCTGAAATTGTTGTGTTACGGTCCTGTAGTCTTGATTCTTGAAGACAATTGTATAAGGATGTAACTTTTACATTGTGATTGTGAAAACCTTGTGTCTGATGCTCCTTTTATCCAGGGTATGGATAGAGTAAAAAAAAATGGATAAAAATAAATAAATTATAGTGGGTGTGTTAGTTAGATTCAGTTGTCAACTTGGTCAGGTGAGCAGACAGTCTTGTTGCTGCGGACATAAGCCAACAGTATGTGAACATCATCTGTTGCTAATTACATCTTCAGTCAGTTAGAAGGTGTGTCTGCTGCAATGAGTGATGTTTGACTTAATTGGCTGGTGCTTAAATGAGAGAGTGCCAAGTAGCACAGCCTAAGCAGCTCGGCATTCCTCATCTCAGCACTAGCAGCTCAGCCCAGGCCTTTGGAGATGCAGAAAGAAGTCACCCCAGGGAAAGTTGTTGGAACCCAGGGGCCTGGAGAGAAGACCAGCAGAGACCATCTGTGCCTTCCACATAAGAAAGAACCTCAGTGGAAAGTTAGCTGCCTTTCCTCTGAAGAACCAACAAAATAAATCCCCTTTTATTAAAAGCCAATCCATCTCTGGTGTGTTGCATTCCAGCAGCTAGCAAACTAGAACAGATTTGGTACCAGGAGTGGGGTACTGCTGCGGTTTGCAAATACCAGATATATTGAAACAGTTTTTGGATGGCTAAAGGGAAGATTTTGGAGGAACCGTGAAGAGAATGATGGAGAAGTTCTGGAGGGTTTGAAGAGACTGTTGGTGTAAATGGAACTACTACCAATCTTGACAAAGGAGGACACAAAAGGGAAAAAATTGGAGTTTGCAGAGTGAGAACCATGGAAGCTTGGGTCTGAAGTCAAGAAATCTCGGCCAGGAGAGTGGATCCACCCATATACAGGGAGAGGGTGAGTTTACCCTGAAGGGCGAGGATGAGTCTCGCCTCTCATTGCAGTGGAATAGTTGTATAGCCTCAGGCCTTGGAGAAGGTAGAGCACACTCCTTGGGGGACTGAAAGAGCCTGGCTGCCACCACATGGAAGGGTTGAGCGTGTGCCCCAGAAATGGCAGAGAGCCCAGGGGTGGCCCTGATGCCTGGAGAGAGTGGAGCCAAGAGGTGGTCTCCTCGATGTTCCCCGAGGTTGATTTGGAAAGAGGCGGGCCACTGCATAGGCCCTCAGAAAGGGTGGGATTGCCACTTTCTAAAGCCAAAGGATGAATGACTTTCAGACTTCAAAATCCAATGGTGTTTGCCCTGCAGGTTTTACATCGGTGTTCTTCCGATTTCTCCCTATGGAAATGAAAACCTAATATCCTCTTTTGCATTTTGGCATCAGACAACTTGTTTTGAGATTCACAGGTCCACAGCAAGAAGAGAATTTTTTGCACCTGTTTAAGGTGATGCTTGAAGTTGCCAAGTTGACAAGGGGTGGACATGTGTTAGTTAGATTCAGTTGTCAACTTGGCCAGGTGAGCATACCTAGTCTTGTTGCTGCGGACATAAGCCAACAGTATGTGAACCTCATCTGTTGCTAATTACATCTGCAGTCAGTTAGAAGGCGTGTCTGCTGCAATGAGTGACGTTTGACTTAATTGGCTGGTGCTTAAATGAGAGAGCGCCAAGTAGCACAGCCTAAGCAGCTCGACATTCCTTATCTCAGCACTAGCAGCTCAGCCCAGGCCTTTGGAGATGCAGAAAGAAGTCACCCCAGGGAAAGTTGTTGGAACCCAGGGGCCTGGAGAGAAGACCAGCAGAGACCATCCTGTGCCTTCCACGTAAGAAAGAACCTCAGTGGAAAGTTAGCTACCTTTCCTCTGAAGACCAACAAAATAAATCTAGTTAGCAGCTAGCAAACTAGAACAGAGGGGAAAAGGGGTAAAATAAATTGGGTAGATGGAAATACTAGTGGTCAATAAGAAAGAGTGGTAACAAATATGGTATATATGAGTTTTTCTGTTTTCTTTTATTTCTTTTTCTAGAGTGAAGCAAATGTTCTAAGAAATGGTCATAGTGATGAATACACAACTATGTGATGAGACTGTGAGCCACTGATTGTACATCATGTATGGAATGTATGTGTACGAAGATGTGCTAATAACATTTTTTTTTAAGTAATTATCTCTGCTCCTATAGCCTCCCTCCCTCTATGTTCTTCCTTTTCCCCTTTCAGGTTAAGTGTGTATTCTGACAGTTTTATTTTAGCAATAACTCAAGAGGAGGGTTTCCATTACTGCTAATGATCAAGGAGAGACTAACAATCAACTTTTTTTTCTGTTATCACATCTCTCTGTTTAAAAAAAAAAAAAGCAGTTTTACTAAGATATATTCTCACATCGTACAAATCATCTGAAGTATACAATCCCTGGCTCACAATGTTATCACATAGTTGTGCATACAAGCCCATGATCAATTTTAGAACATTTTCATTACTCCAGAAAAGAAATAAAAATGAAAAAGAAAACCCAAATTCTCCCATACCCCTTCCCCCATTACTAACCCATAGTATTAGTGTAGTATGTTTGTAACTGTTGATGAAAGAGTATTAAAATGTTACTGTTAACTAGAGTCCATAGTTTGCAGTAGGTACATTTTTTTTTTACCATATATCCCTCTATTATTAACTCCTTATAATAGTGTATACATTTCCAACTAACTTTTATTGTGTGGCTACTATAAGCTTTACAGATTTTCACTGTTTTGATCCTATGATGTAGGTGTTATTTCCCTACTTTATAGAGGAAGAAACTGAGGCACAGGAAGATTAAGTAACTAGCCCAAGATCACATATCTACTCATAAAGGGGTCAGTCAGTCTTAACCCCATAGCTAACTGAAATCAAGGTGAGATTGGAGATTGGAACACTTGGCCTCTTAAAGTTCTTTCCAACAACAGGGCTAAAGCAACTGATGGGGCCAGTGGTGCCACCCTGGATTTCTTTATTTGGCTTTGCCATTAAACCACTCACTTTTTCTTGACCTCAATTTTCTCATCATATAATGAAAGGGTTAGATGCAATGATCCTTGGTTCTAAACTATAGCTCAGAAGTAGGCATTTGGGAATTTGGTCTGGGGAGGCCTGCTAATGACATCATAGAGGGGAGAGTTCCACGAGAAGAGTCAAGCTTTCCTAGAAGTCCCAGTGCCATAGTTTGCACTGCATTCAGCTTAGGTGAGGAAAGAAATCCAGGAAGGTGTCTGTTGGACCCAAGTCTTGAGCTCTTTTCATCCCAGGGGTCCCAGCTTAGAGATGGATCAACCCTCAAGGTCTGAAAAAGCTCAAAATGAAACAGATGCCACTACTTTGGCTATGTTTTCTGGCCCCCACTCATCATCTCCACATCAAAAGCCGGGCCATGGTGGAACCCACCACCATCATGAGTCCCACCACCATGGTGAGTCCCACCATCATGGTGAATCCCATCATCATGATGAGTTCCAAGGCTCCCATGACAGTGCCTTATCCCACCACACTCACCACCATGGTGAAGCCCACCATTCCCATGGCCTGGCTTCTCCCCATGGTACTGTCCTCTCCCACAGTTCATATAGTGATGACCACTCCCACCATTCTGATGGTGAGCACCACCATGGCAGCAGGATACATCATGATGGGTTCCACCACCATGGCGGACCCCATCACCATGATGAGACTTCCCGGCATACTGGGCTCTATCATCATGGTGGGTCCCATCACCATGGTGAATCATACCACCACGGTGGGCCCCATCACCATGACGAGCCTTCCCGGCATAGTGGCCTCTATCATCATGGTGGGTCCCGTCACCATGGTGAATCCTACCACCAAGGCAGGCCCCACCACCATGACGAGGCTTCCCGGCATACTGGGCTCTATCACCATGGTGGGACCCGTCACCATGGAGAGCCTTACTACCACACTGGGCCTCACCAACATGACGAGACTTCCCACCTTAGCGGACAGTATCATCAAGGTGAGTCCTCCCACCACAGTGGGTTCTATCACCATGAAGCCTACCACCATGGAAGGCCTCTTCACCACGGAGAGACTTATTCCCACCAATCCTACCACCATGGCATGCCTCACCACCATGGTGAGCACCACACCAGTGAGTCCCACCATGGCGAGGATCATCACGGCGAGCATCCCCACCATGGCGAACACCACCACCTCCACGGCAGGCAGCACCATGGCAAGCACCACCGCGGCGAGCATTACCACGCCTCCCAACTCTTTGCCCCATTCCAGTCCCACAGCAAGCTCAGTTCCTCCCTTGGCTCTCCCTATTCTGCTATCACACCCCCCTACCATAGTGTGACACACATCGAGAGCTCGGCCCAGGGTGTTGCTCGGTCCCGCAGTGTGGTTCATGCACAGGACTCCCAGACCTCCAGCAAAGTTTATCCTCAAAGCTCTTCCTCTCAAGCTGCAGAAAGCTGGCAAGAAGATGAGCAATTTCAGAGGCGCAAAAGTGAGTCTTTATCCATCCCACCCCACAGCACCCCACACTGCCCCGTCCAGATTCCAAACCCAATCTAGGTCCCGCATGACCTTCTGTGGCTCACCTGATATGTATCCCATCAACCATTCACTCACCTGACTGTCATCTAATTTTTGATTCCTTGAATTATGGACCCCGTCAGACCATCAGCTATTTGTTTATTCAGTCACCCATTCATTTCTCAAACACTTACTCTTGTCTAACATGGGTGCTTAGAATTCCTGGGCCCTAGCAGCAGAGGAAGAACTCCAGCTCAACCCCTTCCCTTGTGAGGCTCCAATGCCAGGGTCTGGGAGATATGCCCACTGAAACAACAGTTCACAAATCATCCAGGAATGAGAGGCTATCCTCCTCCTTCTCAGAACATTTGCCATTGCAGATTCTATCTGCCCATGTTTCCTCTGCTAAACTGTGAGCTTCTGGAAGGTGGGGACTGGGACCCAGTGACCGAATGAGTTTGAGGGCATAGAAGGACCTTGGCTTTTAACTCACAACCCTCCAATCTTCGCTCCTAAGAGGAGTTTAGTAAGCGTGGCAACACTGTCATGAAGCAAGGAGTTGTTGGAGCAGGTATGGGTGAGTGTCTAATTGGATGGGGGCAAGGAAGGCAGCCAAGAGGAGGGGCTGTTTCAACAGGATCTTAAAAGAAGAGGGAGGCTTGCCGAAGAGGATCGGGTCCTCCATGCATATACTGCAGCATGAGCAGAGAAAGTTAGGGAGATGTGAGCATGTGAGCCCCGAAGGCCTGCTCAAAAAGACTCTGAATACCAAATAGGCTGGCAGCTGCCCATGGAAGGGGACAGTGGTTCCCATACTAGCACTAGACTAGCACAAAGGCACCTCAGTACCTGAGTCAGGCAGGCAAACGTGAAGGGTGAACCCGGATCCTCTCAGGAGGGTGTCCGGGATCCCCAGGCCCACTGCCTGCCTCCTACCAGCCGGCAGGATGCAGCGGGCTCACAAGAAGCTGCACTCTGAGAACATCTTCCGTTGGTTGCTGGAAAAACTAATTGATTTCATTCGGGACCTCCGGAGAATGCTCAGGGACCTGACTCAGTCCCTGGTCTTTGAGGCCTTCATCTTCATCATTGTGTGCCTCAACACCATAGTGCTGGTGGCCCAGACCTTTGCTGAGGTCGAGATCCGCGGAGGTAAGTGCTGGAGAGCCCTGTGCACGTGGAGAGGGTGCCAGATGCCATGCGGGGGTCTCCTGTGGGCCTGACCTTGAGCTGGGTGATTTATATGCCTTAGCTCACCTGACCCACCTCCCTGGGGAATAACATTCCCCCTGTATTTGGAGACGAGGCTCAGGGAGATGTCGCGGGCCGTTACACAGCCAGCCAGCCAGAGTCAGAAGGGCCAGATAAAAGGGGGACCCACTGCTTGCGGCTGTGGCCACTAGAGGGCGCGTCAGCTCTGAGGTGGCTGCTTTGGGCGGGAAGGGCCCCGAGCCCGGGAGGAGGTGGCCCTGGAGTGGAGAGAGTATAAAGCCTGTGCAGGGCTGATGTCTGACACCCTGGCAAGGGTGAAAGAAACTGAGGGGAGAATAGTAACAATAATAATAGGCATCTAGGGCGGAGCTGGGGAGAGCCTAGGGGTCGGAGCTTGTGTGAGGTCCCAGTGGTGGGGGGAAGAGGAGCCCGAGGTGGGGGCTGGAATGGCCCTGAGCAAGCTCCCGGCTCCCCTACAGAGTGGTACTTCGTGGCCATGGACTCTGTTTTCCTCTGCATCTATGTGGTGGAAGCCGTGCTGAAGATCATGGCCCTGGGCCTCAAATATTTTTCTGACTCTTGGAACAAGCTTGGTAGGTGGGGATGACTCTGTGCGTGCGTGCGTGCATACGCGTGTGCGTGCGTTGTGCGTGCGTGCGTGCGCGCGCGCACGTGGTGGGAGCCACTGACCTGCCCCGGGGGAGGCTGATGACTCACTAGGGCCAGGGAGTGTTGGCATAGGGCCCCGAGGGGATCCAGGCCGTAGCCATGGGCGGGGGTGGGGGGCCTGGGCAGGAGTCCGCCCCACTCAGACGCCCTGCGCCCCCAGACTTCTTCATCATGGTCATGGCCTTGCTGGACTTCGTGCTCATGCAGCTCAACGCCCTGTCCCTACGCTCCGTCTACAACCAGAGCATCTTCCGGGTCCTCAAGGTCCTGAAGAGCCTGCGGGCCCTGAGGGCCATCCGGGTGCTGCGGAGGCTCAGGTCAGCCTGACGCGACTGCCGCCCTGGTCTGGGGACCCTGCGAGTCCAGCGGTCGCGGGCTTGGGGCGCTAGCCCTCTTCTGAGGCGCCTCCCGCTGGACCGGGTCCCTTCGTTTCCCAGGGAGGGGCCGGGAGGGACTCGCCCCCCCCCTGCCTTGGGGACCACCTCTGGATGCAGGGCGGAGACCCCCCTTTCCCCCCTCTCCGACCCCCGCCCGCTTCAGCCTCCGGCGCCCTGTGCCCACAGCTTCCTGACCAGCCTCCAGGAAGTTACGGGAACCCTGGCACGCTCCCTGCCTTCCATCACGGCCATCCTCATCCTCATGTTCACCTGCCTGTGTATCCTGTGCTGCGGGAGCTGCGGGGAATGGGGCGGGGGGTGGGGGCGGCCTGGGAGAGGGGATAGGGCCCCGCGAGCCCATTTAGGCCCTGAACAGCCAGTCCTCTTCTCCGTGGTGCTTCGGGCCCTGTTCCGCCATTCTGACCCCAAGCGCTTCGGGAACATCTTCACCACCATCTTCACCCTCTTCACCTTGCTCACCCTGGACGACTGGTCTCTCATCTACCTGGACAGCCGAGCCCAGGGTGGGCCAGGTCCCAGGCTGGGTAGAGGGCCTGGGACCTCGAGGGGTGTCTCTGAGGCCTGCTGGCTGGGGCATGGTGAGGGGCAGCTGGAGTCAACAGCTCAACAACCCCTCTCTCCCAGGCGCCTGGTACATCATTCCTATTCTCATGGTTTACATCATCATCCAGTACTTCATCTTCCTCAAGTGAGAACCCTGCTCCTGCTTTGCCCCCCAACTGTACTGCACTGCCCCACCCCCTCCCTACGCAACCCCTGGGCGCCTCCACCCCAGCCCTCTCACCCTCCTCATAGCATACTGAAGCCGGGGCAGGGGCATGGCCTCTCCCACAGCCTCTTCCTTGAGAGTGACCCTCCTCGTCCCCCAGCCTGGTGATTGCTGTCCTGGTGGATAACTTCCAGATGGCCCTGCTCCAAGGCCTAGAGAAAGTGAAGCAAGAGGTATCAAGAGATTGCTGGGCAGAGGGACGGGATCAGGGAAATGCAAGGAGGCGGGCACAGAGGCTAATTCCCTGGAGGGGAGGGATGTGGGGTACTCCCGGGATAGGCGGACATGGGACCCTGACAGGACTGAGGCCTCTTCTTCCCAGAGGGCCGCCCGGATCCATGAGAAACTGCTGGATGACTCACTGACTGAGCTCAGCATGGCAGGTACGAGTCCTGTTCCACTTGCCCTCCGAGGTCCACCCTACTTGCGGGGTGGGGAGTGGGCAGGGGGGCTGGCCTCTTCTTCCCTCCACCCTCCTTTCAAAGCCAGACGCAGAAATCCCCGGCTCAGCTTGAGAGTATTTAAAAAACTTTCAGTGTTTAGAACTCTAGTTCAAAGGACTCTGGGACAATCCTCCAAAAGTCAGTTAAACTAACAGTTAATTTCTTTAAATGTTTTTTATTGTTAAATATAACTTATATACAAAGAAAAGACAGAAAAAGCAGTGATTTTCAAAGTACACCTCAAAGGTAGATACAGAACAGATTTCACAGTTTGTTATGGGTTGCCATTATACTATTTCAGATTTTTCTTTCTAGCTGCTCCAAAACATGAAGCCTAGAAAATTTTTTTTTCTTTTTTGTGAAAAATAACATATATACAAAAAAGCAATAAATTTGAAAGCACATTGCAACAATTAGTTGTAGAACAGATTTCAGGGTTTGGTATGGGTTACAATTCCACCATTTTAGGTTTTACTTCTAGCTGCTCTAAGATACTGGAGACTAAAGGAAATATCAAGATAATGATTCAGCAATCATATTCATTTGTTAAATCCTACCTTCTCTCTATAACTCCACCATCACCTTTCTCCCACTCTTCAGGGATATCTGGGCTATGCCTGTCCTAACTTTTTCATGTTGGAAGGGGTTGTCAATAATATGGGAAAGTGGGGAAGAACTAGCTGGTGTTCTGGAGAGGCTGACCCCTCTGCATTTCAGGACTTATCTGGACAGGGACCCATCTGGAGGTTGTAAGTTTCTGGAATGTTAACCTACTGCATGGAACCTTTGTAGAATCTTATATAACACCCTAGATGTTCTTTAAGATTGGCTGGAATGGTGTTGGTTGGGGTTTGGCCCGTTATGGTAGGTAGCGATGTCTAAATGATGCTTGCGTAAAAGTAGCCTCTCGACTCTGTTTGAACTCTCTCAGCCACTGATACCTCATTTGTTCCACTTCTTTTTCCGCTTTTGGTCCGGATGGCATTGTTGAGCCCATGATGCCAGGGCCAGAGTCATCACTGGGAGTCATCGCCCATGCCACCAAGGAGACGTCCACCCTGGATGTCATGTCCCACATAGTGGGGAGGGCCTTGATTTTACTTGCAGAGTTGGGCTTAGAGAGAGAGAGGCCACTTCCAAGCAACAAAAGAGGTCCTCCAGAAGTAACTCTCAGGCATACCTATAGGCGGGCTAAGCTTCTCCACTACATACATAAGTTTCACAAGATCAACGGCGTCCCTGTATTTGACACAGTATTGGGTTTCCCCGATGGTAAAGTTTAATAGTTCCATATTTTTCCTCCCATCCCTCAAGGGACTTTTCCAGTACTTTTTGATTATCTGCTTAATATGCTCTAGTATATATCCAAGCATCACATTAAGCTATATGGGATTAAAGGCCCTCATTCTTATTCTGGGCTCCCTGTGTTTCAACTATTTAAATGATCTATCCAGACAGGTTAAGTTAGATTATATGCTACAGAAACTTTAAGTTCTGGACAAAATAAACCTTTCTTCCTTTGGTCTCAAAGAGTAAATGAGGTTCTCAAATATAGACAATGTCTTCCTTACCCTTGTATTCTGAATTACCTTAATCCCGACCTGATTGGCCTCATTCTTAACTCTACCAGGTTGTACATATATAAAACAGCTTCTCAAAATCCAGAAATAATAATTACTACTACATGTGACTGCTATGGTAGCTTACAATCTAGGTCCCACCTCCACGTCTACCTATTTCCTATATTTGAATTCAGCCTCATTACCTAGCTGTTCACCCATCTCTAACTTCCGTGCATCTCTAAGTCTCCTATATTCTGTATTATAAGCCTCTGATTTTACCTTTACCATGGTCTATAAAAGTGGAATCATACAGTATCTATCCTTGTGTGTCTGGCTCATTTCACTCAGCATTATGTCCTCCAGGCTCATACATCTTGTTATGTGCTTCAGGACATCATTTTATCTTATTGCTGCATAATATTCCATCGTTATGTATATAACACATTTTGTTTATCCACTCGTCTGTTGATGGGCACTTGGATTGTTTCCATCTTTTGGTTATTGTGAATGGTGCTGCTATGAACATCCGTGTGCAAATCTCTGTTTGTGTCATTGCTTTCAGCTCTTCTGGGTATATACCAAGTAGTGGTATTGCTGGGTCCTAGGGCAACTCAATATTTAGTTTCCTAAGGAATTGCCTTTTTTCCATATCAGCTGTACTATTATACATTCCCACCAGCAGTGCATAAGTGGTCCAGTTTCTCCACATCCTCTCCAACATTTGTGGTTTCCTATTTAATAGCAGCCATTCTTACAGGTGTGAGGTGGTATCACATTGTAGTCTTGATCTGCATTTCCCTTATAGCTAATGAAAATGAGCATCTCTTCATGTGCTTTTAAGCCATCTTAATTTGCTCTTCAGAAAAATGCCTATTCATTATCTTTAGCCCATTTTATAGTTGGGTTGTTTGTTGTGTTGTTGAGTTGTATGATTTCTCTATGTATGCAGGATATCAAACCTTTATCCCATATATTTTCTCCCATTGAGTTGGCTGCTTTACCTTTTTTTTATTATTAATTTAAAAAAATTAACTAACACAACATTTAGAAATCATTCCATTCTACATATGCAATCAGTAATTCTTAATATCATCACATAGGTGTATGGTCATCATTTCTCGGTACATATGCATCGATTTAGAGAAAGAAATAGCAAGACAACAGAAAAAGAAATAAAATGATAACACAGAGAAAACAAAAATAAAAATAAAAAGTACAAAAATATATAAGAAAAAAATGGTCAGCACAATACTGCCTAATTGTAATGTAATTATGTTGGAATGCTGAATGAAGCTGCATCTGTGCTTTACCTTTTTGACCAAGTCTTTTGAGGCACAAAAACATTTGATTTTGTGGAGTTCCCTTTTATCTACTTTTTCTTTTCTTTTTTCTTGTGCTTTGGGTGTAAAGTTTAGGAAGCTACCTGCTATTACTAGGTCTTGAAGATGTTTCCCTACATTTTCTTCTAGGAGCTGTATATTTAGGTGTTTCTTATATTTAGGTGTTTGATCCACTTTGAGTTAATTTTTGTATAGGGTCTAAGGCAAGGGTCCTCTTTCATTCTTTTGGTTATTGACATCCAGTTCTCCCATGCTTATTTATTGAAAAGTCTATTTTGTTCTAGTTCAGTGGATTTGGGGGCCTTGTTGAAGATTAGTTGACCATAAATTTGATGGTCTATTTCTGTGCTCTTGATTAAATTCCATTGGTCAATACTTCTGTCTTTGTGCCCGTACCATGCTGTTTTGACCACTGTGGCTTTATAATAAGTTTTAAAATCAGGAAGTGTTAATCCTGCCACTTCATTCTCCTTTTTTAGGATGCTTTTAGCTATTTGGGATCTCTTTCCCTTCCAGGTGAATTTGGTAACTAGTTTTCCAAGTCTTCAAAGTAGGTTGTTGGAATTTTGATTGGTACTGCATTGAATCTATAGATTAATTTGTGTAGAACTGATATCCTAACTATATTTAACCTTCTTATTCATGAGCATGAAATGTCTTTCCACCTATTTAAATCTTCTTTGATTTCTTTTAGCAATGTTATACAGTTTTCTGTATACAAGTCCTTTACATCCCTAGTTAAGTTCGTTCCTAGATACTTGATTCTTTTAGTTGCTATTTTGAATGGGATTTTTTCCTTAATTGTCTCCTCAGTTAGGTCATTGCTTGTGTATAGAAACATTACTGATTTGCATATTACTTCTACATCCCCACCACCTTGCTGAATTTGTTTATTCGCTCAAGTAACTTTGTTGTCGATTTCTCAGGATTTTCTGAGTATAGTATCTTGTCATCTGCAAATAAAGAAAGTTTTACTTCTTCTATTCCAATTTGGATGCCTTTTATTTCTTTTTCCTGTCTGATTGCTCTAGCTAGAACTTCTAGTACGATGTTGAATAATAGTGGTACAGACAGCATCCTTGTCTCATTCCCAGTCTTAGGGGGGAAGCTTTCAGTCTCTCTCCATTGAGTATGATGCTGGCTAAGAGTTTTTCATATAGGCTCTTTATCATATTAAGGAAGTTACCTTTGATGCCTACCTTTTGAAGTATTTTTTTTTTTATTAATTAAAAAAAGAATTAACAAAACAATTAGAAATCATTCCAATCTACATGTACAATCAGTAATTCTTAATAACATCACATAGTTGCATATTCATCATTTCTTAGTACATTTGCATCAATTTAGAAAAAGAAATAAAAAGACAACAGAATAAGAATTAAAACAATAATAGAAAGAAAAAAAAACAAAAAAAACAAAAACAAAAAACCTATACCTCACATGCAGCTTCATTCAGTGTTTTAATATAATTGCATTACAATTGGGTAGTATTGTGCTGTCCATTTCTGAGTTTTTATATCCAGTCCCGTTGTACAGTCTGTATCCCTTCATCTCCAATTATCCCTTCTCTTTTTTTTTTTTTTAATTAACGGAAAAAAAGAAATTAACCCAACATTTAGAGATCATACCATTCTACACATGCAATCATTAATTCTTAACATCATCACATAGATGCATGATCATCATTTCTTAGTACATTTGCATTGGTTTAGAAGAACTAGCAACATAACCGAAAAAGATATAGAATGTTAATATAGAGAAAAAAATAAAAGTAATAATA
This sequence comes from Tamandua tetradactyla, assembly GCF_023851605.1. NCBI lineage: Eukaryota > Metazoa > Chordata > Mammalia > Pilosa > Myrmecophagidae > Tamandua > Tamandua tetradactyla. The sequence goes on from NC_135335.1 coordinate 8,482,647, forward strand.
GTAAAATCAAAACAAAACAAAACAAAACAAAACAAAACAAAAACCTATAGCTCAGATGCAGCTTCATTCAGTGTTTTAACAAGATTACTTTACAATTAGGTATTATTGTGCTGTCCATTTTTGAGTTTTTGTATCTAGTCCTGTTGCACAGTCTGTATCCCTTCAGCTTCAATTACCCATTGTCTTACCCTGTTTCTAACTCCTGCTGAACTCTGTTACCAGTGACATATTTCCAGTTTATTCTCGAATGTCCGTTCACATCAGTGGGACCATACAGTATTTGTCCTTTAGTTTTTGGCTGGATTCACTCAGCATAATATTCTCTAGGTCCATCCATGTTATTACATGGTTCATAAGTTTATCTTGTCTTAAAGCTGAATCCATTCTGCCATTCTATGTCTTTTGATTGGGAAATTCAGTCCATTAACTTTTAGTGTTATTACTGTTTGGATAATATTTTCCTCTACCATTTTGGCTTTTGTATTATATATATCATATCTGATTTTCCTTCTTTCTACACTTTACTCCATACCTCTCTCTTCTGTCTTTTCGTGTCTGACTCTAGTGCTCCCTTTAGTATTTCTTGCAGAGCTGGTCTCTTGGTCACAAATTCTCTCAGTGACTTTTTGTCTATAAATGTTTTAATTTCTCCTTCATTTTTGAAGGACAATTTTGCTGGATATAGGAGTCTTAGTTGGCAGTTTTTCTCTTTTAGTGATTTAAATATATCATCCCACTGTCTTCTAGCTTCCATGGTTTCTGCTGAGAAATCTACACATAGTCTTATTGGGTTTCCCTTGTATGTGACAGATTGTTTTTCTCTTGCTGCTTTCAAGATCCTCTCTTTCTCTTTGACCTCTGACATTCTAACTAGTAAATGTCTTGGAGAACGCCTATTTGGGTCTATTCTCTTTGGGGTGCGCTGCACTTCTTGGATCTGTATATTTAGGTCTTTCATAAGAGTTGGGAAATTTTCAGTGATAATTTCTTCCATTAGTTTTTCTCCTCCTTTTCCCTTCTCTTCTCCTTCTGGGACACCCACAACACGTATATTTGTGCGCTTCATATTGTCATTCAGTTCCCTGATTCCCTGCTCAAGTTTTTCCATTCTTTTCCCTATAGTTTCTGTTTCTTTTTGGAATTCAGTTGTTCCATCCTCCAGTTCACTAATTGTAGCTTCTGTCTCTTTAGATCTACCATTGTAGGTATCCATTGTTTTTTTCCATTTTTTCTTCTTTGTCCTTCACTCCCACAAGTTCTGTGATTTGTTTTTTCAGATTTTCTATTTCTTCTTTTTGTTCAGCCCATATCTTCTTCATGTCCTCCCTCAATTTATTGATTTGGTTTTTGAAGAGTTTTTCCATTTCTGTTCGTATATTCAGCATTAGTTGTCTCAGCTCCTGTATCTCATTTGAACTATTGGTTTGTTCCTTTGATTGGGCCATATCTTCAATTTTCCGAGCGTCATCCATTATTTTCTGCTGGTGTCTGGGCATTTGATCAGATCTCCCTGGGTGTGGGACCCAGCTGGTTGAAAGGTTTTTCTGTGGAATCTCTGGGCTCTGTTTTTCTTTTCCTGCCCAGTAGGTGGCGCTCGTGGCGGTCGTTTGTCTGCGGGGCAGTCGGCCCGGGAAACCGCGCGTGGAGGCGGGGGTCGCTGGCCGTGGCTTGGGGGAGTGCCGGTCCAAATTGCCCAGCTGGCCCGAGACGCCAAGCGTGACGGGAGGGCCCCGCTATCCAATGTTCCCAGTCAGACCGGGGAGCCACGTGCGTGGAGGGGACCCCAGACGCCAGCCACCCCAGCCGGGAAAACGTGCACCCCTCGGGTATCTCACAGCAGTGGATTCTCCCTACCCGTTCAGCCGTTCCAGAATGGGGTACGCTGTCTTTTTTGGTCTCTGTCGTGACTCCGGGAGCTGTTTCATATTGTTTCTGTTTCTTTAGTTGCTTTTCTGGAGGAGGAACTAAGACCCGCGCGTCTTACTAAGCCGCCATCTTCTCCGGAAGTCTTGAAGTATTTTTATCAGAAGGGATGTTGAATTTTGTTGAATGCTTTATCAGCATCAATCAAGATGATCATGTGATTTTCCCTTTTTTATTTATGTGCTGTATTACATTAATTGATTTTCTTGTGTTGAACCACCCTTGCATTCTTTTTTTAATTTACTTATTAATTAAAAAATTTTAAAAATGAACTAAACATTAACATATATAATCAGTAATTCACAATATCATCACTTAGTTGCATATTCATCATTTCTTAGAACATTTGCATCAATTCAGAAAAAGAAATAAAAAGACAGAAAAAGAAATAAAACGAAAACAGAAAAAAAGAGATTATACATACCATACCCCTTACCCCTTGCTTTCATTGATCACTAGCATTTCAAACAATTTATTTTAACATTTGTTCCCCCTGTTATTTATTTTTATTCCATATATTCTACTCATCTGTTGACAAGGTAGATAAAGGAGCATCAGACACAAGGTTTTCACAATCACGCAGTCACACTGTGAAAGCTATATCATTATTCAATCATCCTCAATAAACATGGCTACTGGAACTCAGCTCTACATTTTCAGATGGTTCCCTTCAGCCTCTCCATTTCATCTTGACTAACAAGGTGATATCTACTTAATGCGTAAGAATAATCTCCAGGGTAACCTCTCGACTCTGTTTGGAATCTCTCAGCCATTGACACTTTGTCTCATTTCACTCTTCCCCCTTTTGGTCGAGAAGGTTTGCTCAATCTGTTGATGCTGAGTCTCAGCCCATTCTAGGATTTTTCTCAATCCCTTGATGCTGAGTCTCAGCTCATTCTAGGATTTTTGTCCCACGTTGCCAGGAAGGTCCACACCCCTGGGAGTCATGTCCCACGTAGACACATTCTTGCATTCTTGATATAAACCCCACTTGGACTAAGAAATGATGATCATGCATCTATGTGATGATGTTAAGAATTACTGATTGCATATGTAGAATGGAATGATTTCTAAATGTTGTGTTAATTTCTTTTTTTCTTTAATTAATAAAAAAAAACCCACTTGGTTGTGGTGTGTAATTCTTTTAATGTGTTGTTTGATTTGCTTTGCTAGTATTTTGTTGAAAATTTTTGCATCTGTGTTCAATAGAGACATTGGCCTGCAGCTTTTCTTACAGCGTCTTTACCCAGTTCTAGTATTAAAGTGATGTTAGCTTCATAAAATGTGGCATGTAGAGTTCCTTTTTCCTTTGGTGTTCTTTTTGGACTATGTGATAAGATTCCCCTGTGAAGCCATCTGGCCCTTTTCTTTGTAGGAAGATTTTTGATGACTGATTGAATCTCTTTACCTGTAACTGGCTTGTTGAGATCTTTTATTTCTCCTTGAGTCAGTGTAGCTTGTTCTTATGTTTCCAGGAATTTGTCTATTTCATCTAAGTTGTCTAGTTTGTTGGTGTATGGTTGTTCATAGTATCGTCTTATGATTTTTTTATTTCTTCAGGGTCTGTGATAATGTCCCCCCTCTCATTTCTGACTTTGCTTATTTGTATCCTCTCTTTTTTCTCATCAGCCTTGCTGGTGGTCCGTTGATTTTATTGGTTTTCTCAAAGAACCAAGTTTTGGTTTTATTGATTCTTTGTACTGTTCTTTTGTTCTCCCATTCATTTAACTCTGCTTTAATCTTTGTTATTTCTCTTCTTTTATTTGTTTTGGGTTTAGTTTGCTGTTCTTTCTCAAGTTCCTCCAGGTGAGCAGTTAGTTCCTTGATTTTTGCTCTTTCTTCTTTTTTAATATAAGCATTTAAGGTTATAAATTTCCCTCCCAGCACAGTCTGTGCTGCATCCCATAAGTTCTGATGTGTTATAGTCTCACTTTCATTCATCTCCAGATAGCTACCAATTTCTTTAGCAATTTCTTCTTTGACCCACTGGTTGTTTAAGAGTGTGTTATTTAATCTCTATATATTTGTGTAAGTTCTTGTTCTTTGGTGGTTATTGATTTCCAGCTTCATTGCATTGTGATCAGAGAAAGTGCTTTGAATAATTTCATTGTTTTTAAATTCATGAAGACCTATTTTGTGTCCCAGCATATGATCTATCCTGGAGAATGTTCCATGAGCACTAGAGAAGAATGTATATCCTGGTGTTTTGGGGTATAATGACCTATATATGTCTATTAAGTCTAATTCGTTTATCAAATTGTTAACTTCTCCATTTACTTGCTGATTCTCTGTCAGGTTATTCTGTCTATGGAGAAGAGTGATGTATTGAAGCCTCCTACTATTATTGTTAAAATATCTATTGTTCCCTTCAGTTTTGCCAGTGTTTGTCTCATACTTGAGAGCACCTTGATTGGGAGCATAAACATTTATGATTATTTCTTCTTGGTAAATTGTCCCCTTTATTAATATATAGTGTCCTTTTTTGTCTCTTATGATGTCTTTACATTTAAAGTCTATTTTGCCCAATATTAGTATAGCTACTCCTGCTTTCTTTTGGTTACAACTTGGTGGAACATCTCTTTCTATCCTTTTCCTTTCAATCTATTTGTGTCCTTGTGTTTAAGATGAGTCTCTTGTAAGCAGCATATAGCTGGATTTTATTTCTTAATCTGTTCTGCCAATGTTTTTTTTAATTGCTAAGTTTAGTCTATTAACATTCAAAGTTATTACTGTAAAGGCGTTTCTTGAATCCACCATCTTATCCTTTGGATTTTATTTGTCAGATCCATATATTCATTTCCTTCTTTCTCTTTTTATACTTTAAGTTACCCTTACTGGTACTCTTCAATTCCATGTCCTCCTCCAGAGCTCCCTCTCCTGTCTTTTCTCTTCAGCTGGCAGAACGCCCTTTAGTATTTCCTGTAGGGCTGGTCTCTTTCAGCATTTGTTTGTCTGTGAAAATTTTAATCTCTCCCACAGTTTTGAAGGACAGTTTGGCTGGGTACAGAATTCCTGGCTGTAAGTCTTTCTCTTTCAGGATCTTAAATATGTCATACCACTGTTTTCTTGCCTCCATAGTGCCAGTTTAGTAGTCCAAATTCAGTCTTATGTGGTTTCCCTTGTATGTAGTAGATTGCTTTTCTCTTTCCATTTTCAGGATTTTCTGCTTTCAACATTTGAAAGACTGATTAGTATGTGTCTTAGGGAGGGCCTTCTTGGATTTATTCAATTTGGAGTTTGTTGGGCTTCTTTAATTTGCATATTTATGTCCTTTATAAGGGTTATTAAGTTCTCTCCCATTATACTCTCAACTAATCTTCCTAGCCCCTTTACTCTTCTTTTCTCCCTCTGGGACACTGATGATTCTTACATTTGTGTGCTTTATTTTGTCCATCATTTCCCTGAGATCAATTCAGATTTTTTTTTTTTTGCCATTTGCTCTTTTGTGTCTTCAAAATCAGTTGCTCTGTCCTCTAGTTTACTTATTCTTTCTTCTGCCTCTTCAAATCTACTGTTGTGTGTCTCTAGTATATTTTTTATTTGGTCTACAGCATTTTTAATCTCTGTGATATCTACTACTTTCTATTTATCCTTTCAGATTCATCTTTATGCTCTTCTAGTATCTTCTTGACCTCCTTTATGTCATTAGCTATCCATTTATTTTATTTAGTAGAGTTATATGGACATCTTTGATTCGTTGTTCCAAAGTCTGTGTCTCCTCCAGTGTTTAATTTGGTCATTAGGCTGGGCTATATCTGCCTGCATCTTGGTATGCTTCTTGATCTTATGTTACCTTTAAGGCATGTAAATATCTTGAAAGAGTAACTTTGGAAGTTGATTTCCTTCAGTAGTCTAAAGCTTTGTATTTGCAGGGTGAACGTGGAGCAGGATGCAGGGCACAATAGTGCCGTGATGGGTTGCAGCGCAGGTATAGGCATGGGTTAGGATGCTACACTAGTTCTTCTGGGGTTCAAGGCATGGGGTTGTGGAGATGAAGTGCGGGAACTGTGGGGGAGGGGTGCAGCTCAGGCAGGGCTTGCAGTGCAGGAGTAGGGTGCAGCAGGAGGTGGATGGCAGTTGCTGCATGAAGGCATGGGGGCTGCTGCACAAGCCGGATGTGGGTGGGCACATGAAGCAGAGGGGTCACTGGTATCAGCGTGTGGGATAGGTGGCACAGAGGTCAGGGCACAGAGAGGACAGGGTGTGGGCATGTCCTTGTGCAGGGGGAGGGCTCCAGGGGGCTGGGATGCAGATGTGAGAGTGTGTAGGTGCGGGGCACAGGTCACCGGGGTTGTAGAACATGGGTCAAAGGTGGGTGGTGTCGGGTGGGTGGGACCTGGCACAGGAGCAGGCATACAAGTGCAGGGGTGGGGGGCAGGGCTTGGGACAGGGGTTCACTTGTGTGCAGGAGTGGGGCTATATAGCACAGATGCACCCAGGAGCACCTGCCAGGTGTGGAAGCAGGGCATTTGTGCCAGGGAGTGGGGCAAGGATGTGCACATGTACGGGACAGGGTGTTGGGGTGCAAGAGTCAAGAGGTTGGTGCACGGATGCATGGGTGCTCTGCAGGGAGGGTGTGGTTGTGCACATGCATGGATCTGTGGTGTAGGGCCCAGGTGTGTGTGTGCGTGCGCAGAGTTTAGGGACAGCAGGGCCAGGATTATGCCTACATGAGCTGGGGGCAGGTGTGGCTCAGATTCACATATCAGTGCTTACCCAGAGCTGGGAGGCATTACGAGGGTGCACGCATGCATGTATCTGGGAGGTCCTTACACTAATGTACATGTGCGCAGAGCTCAGGGGGGACAGGGCAAAGTTGCAGGTGTGGCCCAGGTATGAAGGTGTGTGCTGGCAGCCTGGATACGCTGGTGACCACGTGCAGGGAGGTGAGGGTCAAGGGTGCACAGGTCTCAGGAGAGGCAGAACGAGACTGTGCATGTGCACAGGAGAGGTGGGTGGATCTGGGGCACGAGTGTATATGCACAGGGTAGGGCTTGGTGAGGATGTCAGGGTTCAGGTGTGCCAGAGGTGGGGGGAGTCTTGGGTCACGGGGGCAGGGGGCAGTGCGTGTGAGGGTAGCACATTCAAAGAATGTGGCTTGGCTTTATTTCTTGTTCCCATCTCCCTGTCCGTGCACTCTTGAGGACTCTGGGACTCTGGAAATGAATGTGCTAGGCTGTTTGCATTAGCTGGAGGGTCTCCAATTCTCTGCGTCTCAAGTCTTCAATTTTTGCAACCAGCGTTTCCCTATGTGGTGTAGAAGACCCTCCCAGGTCACTTATACCCTGGAATCGCCATCCCAGTCACCTTTCAGTCCCTTCTCTAGCTGACCTTGGAGTAGGGGTGAACTTGACCTATCCTATTCCACCATCTTCCCAGAACGTGACGGTCAATTTTTGAAAGACCTATTTGTAACATGGGTGATAAGCCAAATGAGGAGCCAGCAAACACCTGTTTCTATTAATAAATTATAAAGTTTACAGCTAGGAGATTAATGATAATAGCCCATACAAGCAATATGGATGCAGTTGCTTGTGTTAGCGAGTGCTTGGTGGCTGCTTCAGTTGCCGTTGGTCTTATGTAGGGTGTTTCACTGCCCTTGAGGGCTTTCTCAAGGGGTTACACACATTTGCAGATTCACTCATTATGAATTCAGTGTCTGCAGAGACGTAGCTTCCTGGACATATATACTTTCACACATCCGACTTTTTGGGCAAATTGATTTCCACTTGGTTTGCATTCTGCTTAAAGATCCTCAGAATTCAAGAATCTTATCTCCAGAATACTACCCTTAAGATCATCAAAGCCAGAGAACCCAGGAGTCCCAAGGTCATGAGGTCCCTTACCTGCCCTCCCCAAATGAACATTTGGCACAACATGCCTTAAGCATAAAAGGGAATTTGTTGGTTCAAATTACCCGGCAAGCCAAGGGGGCATGGGCTTTCCGGAATGGCCGTTTCCACAGCTCAGATGATCCGGACTTGGTTTCCTCCACCTCTCTGCTCTAGCCCACTGTGCGGCTTTGTTCCCAGGTGGATCTTCACTTCTGGTGGCCAAATGCCTCCTGCAACTCTAGACCCATTCCCTCAGTTTAGCCCACCCCCAGAGCTCCCAGCAGAAAGAGAAGTCCAATTCTCCCAACAATCCCAAGAAAGCCCCAGAAATGAACTGCCTTTGCTGGGATTAAATCCAGTGCCCATACCTCGACCAATCACTGTAGCCAAAAGGGAAGACTGTCCTGATTGGCCAGCCAGGCTGAGTCGGGTGTCCTTGGAGCTGGGGGTGGGGTCCAGCCCAGTTAGACAATATGGACTGAAAAAAAGGGATAGGGATGGTTCCTTGAGGGAATGGGATACTTTCACCAGAAGAAAAGGGAAGGGATGCTTGACAGGCAAACCCACAAAGAGGACGGCTCTGCTCTGCATACCTGGAGTAGCACCGTCTTTGGGAGCATCCTGGACAGAAACTCTTTTGGGCCCTAGTTAAATGTCTCCATGACATATAGGTTCTACACTCCACCGACCCTAGTTAAATGTCTCCATGACATATAGGTTCTACACTCCACCGACCTGCCCACCCTCTCTGAAACTGGGTACCTTCTTGACCCTCCCACCTTCTTTCTCCACATCCAGAGCTGGAAGAAAAGATGAGTGAAGCCACCAGGCATAAGCAGCTCATCGAGAAAAAGTTTGGGACCTTGACTGCGAAGTGAGGAGCCACCAAGGCAGTTGGAGTAGGGGGTGGGTGGTTTAGGTCTTAGGGTCTGGAGGCCTGATACAGGGGCTAAAGGGAAAGAACCGTTGCCTGTCTCTCTGGAAACGGAGTACCAAGGTCATGTCTACAAGGGATAAGAGAGCTCCTCTGAGGCCAAGGGCAGGGGAGTTGCAGGGCGGGAAGCTGTCTTGAGGAAACATGATAACCTGGAAGGCAAGGGCAAGGGCAGGGCACGAAGGTGTCCTAGAGGAGACATGATGACCCTGTGACTCATTCCCTGCTCTAAGGGCCCCACCTCCACAGCGCTCATTGGAGGATGGGTGGTCCTGAGTGAAGTGGAGGGCTGCAGGAAAGCAGGCAGGTGGGCACTGTCCCCATCAAGGCCATGACAACTGGGGGTGGGGGCTGTGCTTATTTATGATTGGAGGTCATTGGTACAATCTTTTGCTCCCCGGTCTCAGCCCTGACTCCATAAAATCCTTCTCCCTAAAATCTGAGCCCCATCTACCTCGTCCAAACTGGCTCCAAACCAGTAGACAGCGTAGAACTGCTGACTGCATCCTGGCCTCCCAACCCCCCTGGCCTCGCCCTCAGGGCCCAGCAGGCTCCTTTTCTAGGTAGGCCTGGCGTGTCCCAACACACTAAGCACTGTCACCCAAGCATACCAAATACTCTGCCACCTCCAGGCCCTTGTTCACAATTCTGTCTGCTTGGAACATTCTCTGCCCAATCCTGACTCAGCCAGTGCTGGCAGAGCAACTTGGCCACTTCCCCTCCTGGATAGAGTGGTCTGCCCTCCATGCTGCCACACATGGCCACCAGCTTAGCCCAGGCCCCTTGCTTCTCTGTGGTCCTTTCCTGGGTGATCTCTTGGCCGGCAATCTCTTCCCCACAGGCCCACCTCCACTGAGAGTGTTCTTTGTTTCACACCATTTTTACATCCTCTCTCCCTCCTCCTCTGAGCCTAAAATCCTGCAACCCACCATCCTTAGGATGAGCTCCAGGCTCCCTGCTTTGGGCCTTCCTGGGTGTCTGCACCTTCCACCCCCCCACCCCACCCCCACTCTGAAGCTCCCGTCTCCAAGTCTTGCTCCTGCCACTCCAGTCCTTCTCCCTGCTCTTCTTATCCTTTGGAGCATGAAAGCTGGTGAACCCCTACGTGTCTTCCAAACCCAGCTGAAATAGTATTTTCACAGGAAGCTTTCTCTGATCCCTGGAAATGGATGAGATTTCCTCCTTGGTCTCCTCAGCCCCCAGTGTTTACACTTATCACAATGCATGGATTTGCTTCTCTGGCTCAGACACAAGACTGAGCTTCATGGGAGCAGAGGCTGGTTCTTGTTCCTCTCTCTGTCCTTAGAGCGCCCTAAAGTGTTATAGATTGAGAAGGTGGGCGGGTGGGTAACTGAGCTGATGAATGGTCATTGAGTGGATGGATGGGAGGGTGGAGGGTGGGTGTTTAGGTGGGTGCCTGTAGAGCATGGTAAAGGGACTGATAGCTGTGTGGGTGGGTACAGGGAAGTCCGAGTAAATGGAGGGACAACTGGGAGAGGAGTGGATGGGTAGAGGTGTGGCTGGATGGGCGAGTGAATGCAGAGGCACATGGGTGGTGGATGGGTAGATGGTTAACTGGTTGCTTGGAGGGTGTGGGGCAAATGGAGGGGCAAGCAGATGGGTGATGGAGGGATGGATGGTTGGGAGGGGGAACTCTTAATAGTCATAGGCCTCTGTGGCACAGGCAGATGATGGGGCCTTTTTATATGGGGAAAATGAAAGGTCACAGAGCAAAGTTGTGGCCATGACGGGGAATGGAGGTCAAGGGTGATGTGTGTGTGTGTTGGGGGGTGGGGGTCACAGGAGGAGACACGTGGATGACTCTGGGGTGCAGGAGGCCCAGCCAGGCAGGTTGGGCCAGCCCTTGTCTCTGCCCCCTCCACCCCCAGGCAGCAGGAGCTCCTGTCCCACTACCTGCAGCTGGTGGCTGCGGTGGAGCACCATCAACAGAAATTCCGCTCCCAGGCATCTGTCATCAACGAGATCATCGACACTACATTTGAGGTGAACCAAGCAGGACAGGACGGGAGGGCACCCGAGGTGGTTAGGGCCCTGGAAGGCCAGGCAGGGAGCTCATTCTCTGAAGTGACCCTAGCAAGTCGCAGAGGCTTCTGGAAGGCAGAGGCTAGAGTCGGCCCATTTGTCCTGTCTCCCCCACCCCCTGCAGACTGGAGAAGAAGACTTCAGGAAATGACCCCTGGAGAGGGACAGAGCAAGCAGACAGCAACATCTGGCAAGCTGTGAGCTTACGCTCTGGCAGGATCCTCAGAGCCCCTGTCCCACCAGCTGGGGGTGGCAGTGGGTCAGACAAGTCTCCAGCTCTGCTGGAATGATCATCGAGCCCTTTGGGCTAAAGCTTCAACAGAGTTTTAAAATCCCAGGTGGCTCCGTGTCCTCCCTGGTACACCTGCACATGTGCGCACATGCACGGGTGTGTGTGACAGCTACATGTGAAAGGGCTATTCTGGGGATCCCCTGCCCCCGAGCATGTCCAGGGCCAGGAACCCCAGCTCAGCCCATGAGTGCGTTGGCATCAGTCAGAGAGGGATGCAGAAGCGGGCCAGACGCCGTTCCTGGGGGTGCCTAGTGGGGACAGCGTGGGAAGAAGCCTGCTTTGGGGACAAAGGCTGGGCTCACCCAGGAGTCAGGGGAAAAGGAACCAGGCTGGGCCAGGCCAGGGTTGTCAGGGCCTGGGGAATCCATGGGCTCCAGGAATGGGTGCTCCGGGTGCCAACCCACTGGGGACATGGTGAGCTGCAGTGGACTCAGAGGTCTCAGCATACCCTGCCCTCTGGGCTTGGTCTAAAGAGCTTCGTAGGGGGAAGGTGGGCTGAGGCTGCTCCAGTCCTCCTGGCCGGGGGCGGGGGGGGGGGGGGGGCGGGTTGTGGAGGTGGATGGCTGAGCCTGTTGGTAGGAGAGGAGAGCAGGGAATGAGGCTGGTGGCTGCTCCCCGCCTACCCGTGGGGCTGAGCTGAGTCCCCTGCTCTTGGCCTGGCCTTGCAGGACACCAAGCTCCTGTCCCTGTGACTGTGGATGGCTGAGGGGTGGGGGGGGTGGCCACTGCCCTTACTGCCTTCATCCAATAGGCACTGACCATGATCCCCCAGTGCTGGGTGTTTGGGGTCTCAGGGGGTTCTTTCCTACATCTGTGATGGTGTGTTTGGGGGCTGAACTTAGCTCCCTTTCACTGGACTAGGACAGCAGAAGCTCCACTGCGGGTTTGGGAGCTGCCAGGAGTGGGAGTGCGGGCAGAGGGTTGAAGCACTCAGAGCAGACAGTGCAGGAAGCAGTGTCAGCAATTTATTGTGACAAATGTGGCCCCTGGACCTGAAGTGCCCTCCACCACTGCAGGTCCGCCCCACAGGCCCCTTTATGGGCCACTACACAGTGTGACAGAATTCCCATAGCATTTCTGATGCATTCCTCCGAGAACTCAAGTTCATCTTAAATTCACAGTGCAGCGTCTGGGTGAGAGCACAGGGGAAAGGAGGAGGGTGAGCTGGGCCCCCCCAAGCCTGCCTCCTCCCAAAGCCAGCCCTCTGCCTGCCGAGGTCCCACTCTGGACTGAGAGAGGGACAGTCACTGGCCCAAGGGACAGCGAACCAGATGACAAGCTAGGTCCCAGCTCTTCGGGCCACCCCATTCCCATTTTCCCTGCCTGCACCCAACCCTGGCCTGGTGGCTGAGTCACGGGAGGCAGGCAGGTTGGGTCAGACATCCTCCTGGGCAGCAGACCAGTTTAGGCTGGACAAACTGGAAGCCTCGGGGATGGGGGGAAGGGATGGGGAGGGCTGCTACCTCCTGCTGTGCCCCCGTGGCCAGGGGGCAGGTGGAGATGTCTGGGAGCTCCATGTCTTCCCCTGTAACAACCGTCGGACACGCTGTGCGCCCCAACTCGAGCATCAGATAATACATGGCTTCTTCATCCGGCTGCGGGTGGAGGGCAGGGGCAGGTCGGGGTGCCTGGGCACCTCCTGCCACGTTCTCCCATCCACCCAGGACCCACTCAGCACCCTGGCCTTGGGGTTCAGCTTTTCCCTAGGGCAGTTCTGGGGGGGGGGTGTGCCAGGGGTCAGGAGTGCCCCTGGGTCCCGGGACAGAGCTGCAGAGGCCTCGACTGTGCACGAGGCGGGAGACTCAGAAGCACGGGGAGGCTGAGACCCAATGCACACTTAAACCTTCCCCAGGCTGGGTCCCCAAGGGGACCTAGTTCCTGTTCTGAGAAGGGGCAGTGTCCCAAGCCACGTTCAGCCGGCAGGAGGCTGCTCAGCAACCCCCTCTCCCTCCGTGGGCTCCTTCACTCCCATGTCCCTCAGCACCCCCCTTCTCCCTGGCCCCCTCCACGCCCCCATGGGTCTCCCTCACCCTCCCACTCCCCAGTCGCAGGTGGGAGGAGGAGGCCCAGTGCAGGGTTGGCTCCTGGCCATATGAAACAGAGACGTTTTTCCATCGTGGATCTGGACCTGAATTTCCACTGTACAGCATCCCCCTAATTGCTACTCTTGGGTCCTGAGACCGTGGCCCCGAGGCCCGGGCCGCCCTGGCCTCCCACCGGCCGCACCTGGCTCTGCGCCCCGAGGACGCGCAGGAGGCGGAAGCGGGACCGGTAGGGGCTGCGCTGGTTGAACAAGTCCACGGCCTCCTGCGCCGCCTTCTGCACCTGCGGGGCGTCGGGCGCCAGCTCCTGGCGGCCTCCGGCCGGGTGCACGTCCCGCCGGGCCCGGGCGTCGGAGGGCAGCGCCAGGAGGCAGAGCGCGGCCAGGGCCAGGCGCAGCGTGCGCGGGCGGCTCGGGGGCGCCATGGCGGTCAGCTCCCAGCCCGCCGCCCGCGCCGCTTTTACGGGCTCCGCCGCCCCGCCCGGCCCCGCCCGCCGCCCGCCAGCCCGCAGCGGGGGTGGGGCCGCCGGGGACCTGCGTGGGGCAGGGGACGCCGCCCGAGGGCCGCGCTGTGAGACCCGGGGCGGCCTGCTGAGCCTCTCCCGGCCTCCCTCGCTTTGCTGCTCTGTGAAATGGGGCATCGTGAGGAGTCAGTGAATAACACAGCCCCGCTCAAAGCGCCCTGGGCCCCGACGTCGGGACCCGTTAGGCGGCCCTGGCTTCCCGGCAGCGAAGTGGGAATCACTAGGGCTTCCCCTTGACCCAGGAGGCAGCGGAACCCAGCGGGGACGGATTTGCCCAAGGACACCAGCTGGTGAGTAGTGAAGGCCCCAGTGGCTTTGGGGCGCTGCAAGTCTAATTTGGACGTCACTGAGCCCAGAGGAAAAGAACTGGCCAGAAGGAGCAGGGCTTGTGATACCAGCCTTGCCATTGACTGGGCGACTTTGGACACATCTGTTGCCTTCCCAGAGCCTCAGTGTCCCCACCGGAAAGAAACAAGATGACCCTCACTTCATAGGTGGGTCAGACTTAGCCACTCCATCACCTCAAAGCAAACCAGGCTCACCTCAGGTGCCTAGTGGGGACAGCGTGGGAAGAAGCCTGCTTTGGGGACAAAGGCTGGGCTCACCCAGGAGTCAGGGGAAAAGGAACCAGGCTGGGCCAGGCCAGGGTTGTCAGGGCCTGGGGAATCCATGAGCTCCAGGAATGGGTGCTCCGGGTGCCAACCCACTGGGGACATGGTGAGCTGCAGTGGACTCAGAGGTCTCAGCACCAAAGCAGAGGCACCTGGACTCATTTGAAAAGAAGTTTCTAATTACTATTTTAAGAACATTACCTAAGGGGTCACCATAGGGTGATGTCAGATATGGTGGGAATTCCCGACCCGCCTTGGAGAGTTCAGCATTGTTGTACCTTTAATCAGGTTTTGGGGGGAGGGGCGCTGAGCGCCCCCTGCCTGGGAGGCCTCACTGGACCTTGGAAGAGGTAATGGTTTACCTGACATACAGTTGGTGCTTAACAAGCAGTGGCTAATGTGGTGATGAACATTAAAAGGTGGCAAACAGCACCTGCCCCTGCTCGGGGCCTCTTAGATTTCCAGGGCTAGGAAGGAAGTGATATATCTCAGGGAGCCTGGGTCCACAAGGGTGGTCACTGCCCGGTCCCCCCAGTGCCAGCTGGCCACCCCCAACCGCCTTGGCCCAGCCACAGGAAGACACTCTTCCCTGGGACTGCAAGGAACAATGTCAAGTGGGTTATGGACTCCTGCAGGGACAGGCCTAGGTTTGTGTCCAAACTTAGCTTGCTGAGGCGGAGCAGGGACCTGAGCTGAGAGAGGGGGTGGAGTAAGAGGCCCAGCACCAAAGCACAGTGGAAAAGTGGGAGAGGCAGCCCTGGGGAACAAGGGGCCTCCTCAGCAGCCCCCTCCCCCCAGGTGTTCTCTCCTGAGTTTTGGTCCTCAACCTTGGCCAAACTCATCTCAAATAGTTCCCTCAAAAACTAGCCAAGGCCCCAACTCTAACCCTCCAGGACCCCTGGGTCCCCGGCTCACTCACCTTACCTGCCCCTCCTTTGATTGATGGTGACAAGCCTTTTGTAGCACAGCCCAAAGTTCTCAAAGACAGTTGCCCCACTCATCTGTTGGCACAGGCACTCTGAAGTAGCAGCGTTATCCTCAGAAAGTTATCCAGAGAAGTCAGGGCACTTCTCAAGGGCCACTTGGCTGGAAGCAGTGCATGTGGGAGAAAAGAGGATGGCGAAAGGAAATTAGCAATGTCTGGGACCTGACTTGTGCCAGGCCTTCCACTAGGTACCCAGCATTGGCTCTTTCATCTCCAGAAACGTGATCCACGACCTCAGCTTACAATGAGGGAATGGGGTGCAAGGGGGAAGGGGCAGTGGCAGGGCTGGGACTGGACCCCACATGCGTTCAGGGCTGCTCCTCAGGTCTCAGGGACAAGGCTTGGCTCTCTGGTAGTAGGGGTGCCCCTGGGGGACGTTCCCTCAGCCTGGGTCTGGTGCAGCTCAGGTCTGGCCATCCCCACAGGGCCACCGGCTGCTCCAGTTATGCTGCAGACCCATGGCATTCCTCACTTGTCCTTAAATCAGCCGCAGCTCTTCCTCACATCCTGATGGGTCTCTCTGCCCAGGATGGGCCCTTGATATCTCCTTCTCGCTAGTCTCAGGCCATCCAGAGTCTTCTTGCTGCTCCCAGAAGCCTCTTCCTTGAAGCTTTGTCTGGGTTGCGGACATCCCGCAAACTTCCTTCCTGGGGGGAGTGGGAGTCTCGGGGGCCCTGGAGTTCATGGTTTGTGTTCACTGCAAGCTCCAGGCCAGCTCAAGGACTCACAACTTGATTGGTGAAGGGGGCAAGCTCTGGCCAGGTGCAGGGTGGAGCACTGGGTCAACCCCCATGTCCTATGCACTCATGCCAGGCTGGTGGGCAGGCATGGCCTCTCAGTCACTGTCGGCTGACACTTAGATAACCTGCTCCCATGCCCTCATGATCCGTGCCTGCTTTCTCTTCCACCACTCCAGGCCTTACATCCCTCTGTCGTGCTGGCTGGGTTGAGGCTGAGCCTCTGAGAGACTGCACCTTCCCAAAGTACATTCTAGATTCTATTTGTCATCTCCTGCCCCAGAACTAAGCCAGAAACCTGGGTGGGACACGCTCGGGGACCCTGATAAAGGCTTCAGAACCCACCGTCCTGTCCTCAGCGCTGCCTGAACTTCAAGGGAGAGATGAGAAAGCAGGTTCCAGCCCCTGCAGAGGTAAACCCTGTGGGTGAACCAGAGAAAGGCAAATGAGTAAACCAAGGCAGCATGTCTTGCAGCACTCTGCCAGGCAAGCTCCAGTGCCAGAGCTCTGGGAGGCAAAAACAGGCAACCAGCATGGTCCAGAGCCAGGAGAAGGGCTTCCCGGAGGAGGAGGGCGCTTCCATGACCTCTCAGAGCTCCAGTGAACAACTGGCAGCATCAGGGTCCAGGTGGGGAGAAGGCTGGGGCACTGCTAAGCTCTTGCATGAGCACAACCGGTGGGGCAGAGGGGACCCTGGAACCTTCCAAGAACACATCACTAATGCAGCAGGGTCCAGAGTCCTGTGAGAGCCTCGTTACCACCTTAGCCTGGGCTTCAGACTAGCACCCTCCCGGGGGGGGCCCAGCCTCAAAGCCAAAGCCTGCTGTGGCCTCCCAGTACCCCAACCGGGGCCACTCACGATTTCCACCCCCAACCAGGCTCTGACCCCATCTCCCTTATAACCATAAGGGTTTCCTGCTTGCAACCTGATTGTTCTATCCCTGAGTCTTTAATTTTGTTTTTTCCCATTATCCTTTTGTTCCGAGATGTAGCTAAGAACATACAGCAAGGTACATAGAATGTATGTGCTCAGCTTAACAGGTAACAAGGGGGGCTCCTGCGTTACCACCCCCAAGCTGTCCCACTCATTTTTCCCTCCTCCCACCCCAGAGGCAACCAGTCTTGACCTTTTCACGCTATTGATTTTTTAATAAGCTTTTCCTTGCTTTTCTTTTAGTTTGACCACGTACGTAGGGATCCCTAAACAAGAAGTTTTGTAACTTTACACGAACAGAATGGCCATATTTGATTTTGCTTCATATGCACAGTATTGTTTTGGATTTGTCTGTGGTGGACACAGCTGTCATTCGGTCACCTTCCCTGCCACGTAGTATGTAGTCCCAGGCCCGGACATGAGATCATTTATCCATTCCGGCACTGACAGTCCTGAGGCTGGCTTCAGGCTGGGACCTTGAGAAGCAGCCCTGTGAGTGTCCACGTCTGCCTCCTGGTGCAGGGGGACACGAATTTCTTGGGGACACATCCCTGCATGTGGGAGCTGGGGGTAGCCAGGCCTGTTATCTCCAGCTTGACCTGATAACACCCAACCGTTTACCAAAGTGTTCTTTGCAGTTTACACTCCCTCCAGCTGAATATCGGTTCCTGTAGCTCCTTTTCCTTGACACTTGATATTGTCAGACTTTAAAATTTTTGCCAGTCTAGTAGGTGTATAATGACATCTCATTTGTGTTTTCCTGCTTACTAATGAAATTGAGCACCTTGTCACATGTTTATTCGCCACTCCAAGCCAGCAGACAGGGCAGGACTGCTGGCTGCCTCCTGGTTTCCCAGCCCCCATGCGACAGCACCCAGCCCCCTGGCCAGGCCCTCAGGATCCTCCACGAACAGGCCAGAATGTCCCTTGCTTTTCTGCGCTGTCACCCAAGCATACCGTATACTCTGCCACCTCCAGGCCCTTGCCCACAGTTCTCTCTGCCTGGAACGTTCTCTGCCTCAAGTGAGTTGGGTGAGCTGAGACCTGATCCTGGCTTCCCCTCCTGGGTCATGCTGTCCGCCCTCCGTGCTGCCACCCATGGCCACCAGCTTAGCCCACGCCCCTTGCATCTCTGCCATCCTTTCCTGGGTGGTCTCTTGACCTGCAATCTTTTCCCCGCTGGCCCACCTCCATTGGGAGAGTATTCTTTGTTTCGTACAATTTTGACTTTCGCCACAGCTCCTCGAGCAAAAATCCTACAACCCACCACCCTTAGGATGAGCTCCAGGCTCCTTCTTGGGTTTCTGCCCTTCCATCCTTCCACTCCCTGAAGCTTCCTTTCCTGAGGTTTGCCCCTGCCATTCCGGTTTCTCTCCCTGCGGTTCTTATCCCTTGGAGCACCAGAAATGCAAGCAAAGCTTGTGAACCCCTATGTGTCTTCCAAACTCAGCTGAAATAATACTTCTGCAGGAAGCTTTTCCTGATCCCCGGAGATGGATCCTCCTTTGGTCTCCTGAGTCCCTGGTGTTTGCACTTATCACGATGCATAGAATTGCTTCTCTGGCTCAGACACAAGACTGAGCTTCATGGGGACAGAGGATGGTTCTTGTTCCTCTCTCTGTCCTTAGAGCACCCTGAAGTGTTGCAGATTGAGAAGGTGGGCCGGTGGTTGGCTGAGCTGATGAATGGTCGTTGGGTGGCTGATTGAGTGGATGGATGGGGGGGTGGAGGGTGGGTATTTAGGTGGGTGTTTAGGTGGGTGCCTGTAGAGCATGGTAAAGGGACTGATAGCTGTGTGGATGGGTACAGGGAAGTCCGAGTAAATGGAGGGACAACTGGGAGAGGAGTGGATGGGTAGAGGTGTGGCTGGATGGGCGAGTGAATGCAGAGGCACGTGGGTGGTGGATGGGTAGATGTTTAAGTGGGGGCATGGAGGGTGTGGGGCAAATGGAGGGGCAAGCAGATGGGTGATGGAGGGATGGATGATTGAGAGGGGAAACTCTTAATAGTCATAGGCCTCTGCGGCACAGGCAGATGATGGGGCCTTTTATATGGGGAAAATGAAAGGTCACACAGAGCAAAGTTGTGGCCATGACAGGGAATGGAGGTCAAGGGTGATGTGTATGTGTGTTGGGGGGTGGGGGTCACAGGAGGAGATATGTGGATGACTCTGGGGTGCAGGAGGCCCAGCCAGGCAGGTTGGGCCAGCCCTTGTCTCTGCCCCCTCCACCCCCAGGCAGCAGGAGCTCCTGTCCCACTCCCTGCAGCTGGTGGCTGCGGTGGAGCACCATCAACAGAAATTCCGCTCCCAGGCATCCATCATCAACGAGATCATCGACACTACATTTGAGGTGACCCAGGCAGGACAGGACTGGAGGGCACCAGGAGGTGGTAGGGCCCTGGAAGGCCAGGCAGGGAACTCATGCTCAGAAATGACCCTAGCAAGTCACAGAGGCTTCTGGAAGGCAGAGGCTAGAGTCAGCCCATTTGTCCTGTCCCCCCCACCCCCTGCAGACTGGAGAAGAAGACTTCAGGAAATGACCCCTGGAGAGGGACAGAGCAAGCAGACAGCAACATCTGGCAAGCTGTGGGCTTATGCTCTGGCAGGATCTTCAGAGCCCCTGTCCCACCAGCTGGGGGTCGCAGTGGGTCGAACAAGTCCCCGACTGCTGGACTGCTGGAATGACCATCGAGCCCTGCAAAGCTGAAGTCCCAACAGAGTTGTTTTATTTTTGTTATAAAATATAGCATATATGCAAAGCAAAGGAAGAAAAAAGCAATAATTTTCAAAGCAGACCTCAACAAATAGTTACAGAGCAGATCCCAGAATTTGTCATGGGCTACTGTACCATCAGATCTTTCCTTCCAGCTGCTCCAAAACACTGGAGGCTAGAAGAAATATTAATACAGTGTTTCAGCAGCCATACTTGTGCTTGTTAAATCCTTTTTTTATAGGGGTCTTTGGGAAATTCCCATTCTGACATTTTCAAGTTGAGGAGGGGTGTCGACACTAAAGGATGGGGGGATGTAATTAATTGATAATCTTGGAGAGGCTAGTCCCTCTGGATTTCAGGATTTATCTGGCCTAGGAAACTTCTGGGAATTACAGGTTTCAGGAAAGCAAACTTAGTGCATGACACTTTTATAAAGTCTCAGTTCAAGCCCTCGGTGTTTGTATTTTTTTATTGGTTATGATGTTATTCCTAATGTGAACATATTTAATAACCTGGCACATATATTCATAATGAGCCACATCTAGTGTACAATAAAAAAGTAAGGACACTTTGCAGCCACTAGGAAGATTATTATTTAAAAAAAAACAAGCAGAAAATAGTAAGTGTTGGCAAGAAATGTGTAGAAACTGGAACACACCTCTGGTGACATCATAAAATGGCACAGCCACCATGGAAATCAGCCCGGCAGTCTGAGAAAATTGAACTCAGAGTTACGGTGTGATCTGTCAATCCCATTTCTGAGCATACACTCAACATAATTGAAAGCAGGGACTCGGACATCTGTACACCAGTGTCCATGGCTGCAGTCACGGACGTATTCCACTCACAGTAGTCAAAGGGTGGAGAGCAACCCAATGCCCATCAACGGATGAAAAGACAAACGAAATGCAGTATGTCCACACAATGGAACATCATGAAACCATAAAAAGGAATGAAGTTCTAGATGATGCTGCGACGTGGATGAACATTGAAGACAACTTGCCAAGTAAAACGAGCCAGACACAAAAAAGACAGACAATGCACGATCTCATTGATAGAAAATACATAGAAGAAGCAAGTTTCACGGAGGCATATACAGCGGTCGGGGGTGGGCTGAGAGAAAGAGGGACTTACTGCTTTAATAGGTACAGAACTTCTGTTAGAGGTTGTGTCGGTTTGAAAAGGTTTGTGTACCCTAGAAAAGCCATGTTTTAATCTTAATCAACCTTGTGGGAACAACAGTTTCTTCTAATCCCTATTCAGTACTATATGTAGGAAACTTTAATTATCTCCATGGGGATGTGACTCAATCAGGTGTGGGTATTCAACTTGATTAGGTGGCGACGTGTCTCTACCCATTCCAGGTGGGTCTTGATTGGTTTTACTGGAATCCTTTAAAAGAAGAAGCCCTTTGAAAAAAGCTGGAGAACACAAGAGAGAAAGCCACGAGATTCTGAGAGAGCAGAGAAGGATGACAGAATGCCACAGAACCATGAAGCAGAGAGTCCACCAGCCAGAGATTTTTGGAGATGAAGAAGGAAAATGCCTCTCAGGGAACTTCATAAAACAAAAGGCCTGGAGAGAAAACTAGCAAACTAGAACAGAGTGACAAAACAGTTGGGGTAATGGGTTGTGGTTAAGGTAGCACCATATTGTGAATACATTTGACACCATTGAATTGTACATGTGAAAGTGGTTGAAATCGGAATTTTTGAGCTGTATATATAATTTCATAAAAAACATTTTTTAAACTTTTTTATTGTATAATATAACATATATACAAAGCGAATATATAAAAAAAGCAATAGTTTTCAAAGCACTCTTCAACATGTAGTTACAGGACAGATCCCAGAGTGTGTCATGGCCTACCATACCATCCTCTCAGATTTTTCCTTCTAGTTGCTCCAGAATATAGGAGGTTAGAGGGAATAAATACTTTTTTATCATCACAATCGACCTTTTTTTGTGAAAAATAACATATATACAAAACAATAAATTTCAAAGCACAGCACAACAATTAGTTGTAGAGTAGATTTCAGAGTTTGGTATGGGTTACAATTCCACAATTTTAAGTTTTTACTTCTAGCTGCTCTAAGATACCAGAGACTAAAAGAAATATCAGTTTAATAATTCAACAATCATATTTGTTTGTTAAATCCTACCTTATCTGTATAACTCCACCATCACCTTTGATCTTTCTGTCCCACTCTTTAGGGGTATTTGGGCTATGGCCATTCTAACTTTTTCATGTTGGAAGGAGCTGCCACTAATGTTCTGGAGAGGCTGGGTCCTCTAGATTTTATGACTTATCTGGTCCAGGGTCCCATCTGGAGGTTGTAGGTTTCTGGAAAGTTACCCTAGTGCATGAAACCTTTGTAGAATCTTATATATTGACCTAGGTTTCTTTAGGATTGGCTGGAATGGTTTTGGTTGGGGTTTGGCAAGTCATGATAGGTAGCAATGTCTAACTGAAACTGTGCGAGAGTGACCTCCAGAGTAGCCTCTTGACTCTTTTTGAACTCTCTCAGCCACTTCATTAGTTACATTTCTTTTCCCCCTTTTGGTCAGGATGGAATTGTTGATCCCATAGTGCCTGGGTCGGACTCATTTCTGGGAGTCATCTTCCATGCCCTAGGTGTTCTTTAGAGTCAACAGGTGGGGGAAAGAAAAAAAAAGAGTCAACAGGAGTGATGTTGGCAACTAACATATTTAACTGAGGTTTGGATAGTAGTAGCCTCCAGAAGAGCCTCTTGACTCCATCTGAGCGCTGTAGCCATGAAGCCTTATTCTATTACACTTCTTTTCCCTCTTTTGGTCTGGAAGGCATCAATCTCATTGTGCCAGGGCCAAACTCATATCTGGGAGTCATGCCCCACATTGTCAGGGAGATTTTTCACCCCTGAATGTCACGTCCCACATGGAGAGTAATGATTTTCCTTGCAGAGTTGGGTTTGGTGAGAGAGAGAGAGAGAAGCCACATCTAAGTAACAAAAGAGGTTTCCTGAAAACAACTCTTAGGCCTCATTATGGGCAGTCTTAGTTTCTTCCCTATAGAAATAAGTTTCATAAGAGCAAGCCTCAAAATCAAGGGCTTGGCCTATTTTCTTGAGATTCCTCAATGTTTGAGAGGGTACCTGAAATGTAAAAGAGGGAAACTGAGTTTGTGGAGTTTGATCTGCTCAGCTGACATTGACCATTGTAACACCTTGGTATCTGATCATAAGGTGGAATATACTGACTGCTGAAGGCCAAAGAACATGCTGACCAAATATGTAAAACATGAATATGTGCAGTCCAACTGGGGGGCTGGCTAACCTCCCAGAAGGAAGTGTACTTCTTTTTAAGTTGTTCACGCTCAAGTAAATTCCTCCTGGGACCAAGCCAGTCTCATGAGAAACATTTGAACCAGGTCATACAGGTTAGTTGGAATTTGCCCGCTATTGTGGAAAAAAGCAACACTTAAACTATTCACAGACAGCTAGATTTTGGAATCTCATCGAGGGGAGGATGCTCTACTCAGGACTTTCCCAGTTGGACCCCGAAAATGCTGTCTCATTTTCGTTCTTCTTTGGGTGTTGGTGACTTGCCAACTAGTGATGTGACTTACTTTGTTTCTCTGTCTTTTATTTCTTATTTATAAATAAATAAAATTTATTTATAGAGAAATAATTAATGATTATCGATTAATAGAATTATTAATTAATCATTTTATTTATTAATAGAGGAATTAATTTCTCCTATTAATCAATAAATGCTTATTTGCTTAAATGGAGAGAGGTATGTTAACTCATGAATCAGAACCTGTTCAAATTGAGGTCTCACCCATGTTTCTTTTTTTTTTCACCCATGTTTCTTAAGGAAACAGTTCCCAGGGTTTCCCAGATGGGGAAGTTCAATAGATCCTTATATTTATTTTCCTTTGGATGCTCCAGGACTCTACCAATACTTTTTAATTATCTGCCCACCATCGTCTGAAATGTATCTGGGTATTATAACTGAGAAATCAGGACGTAAGGGATAATTTTGATTGCTTAATCATTATATAGATATTTCTTTTTGCTTTCTGGTATATTGGAGCAGACAGAGGGAAATTCCTGAATGTGTAAATTGTAACCCAGCTGCCTTGATCTCTGATAATGGTTATCGAGCCTTTACCTTCTGCCCCTGTAATTGTGAAAACATTGTGACTAACCTTCATTTGCATCCAGTTATCCAGTTTTTCAACTTTAGAGTCTTCTAATCACTAAAGATAGCCCCTAATGTTTATTAAGGGTCTTAGCTCAGCCCAGAACTAACCCACCCCAAATTCAAAGTAATCTTGATGACCAAGACTGGAGCTAACCAAAATGGGCCCACCCGAAATGGGCAGTAGCTTAGACTTTCACCTACAAGTCGGCTCGCGCTCATTCTACCATTTTTCTATCTACATGCTGTGACTGAGCATGGAATCAGTCTGCGCATGCTCAATAATCAGATCACTTCTAATTACATCATCTGGGGCCACTGTACTCATTAGCCTAAACCCTGCCTAGCTTTTCTCTAAAAAAACAATCAGAATTACTGCAGTTTGGGGAGACAGATTTTGGACCGCTAGATCATCTGCTTTCCTACTACATGCCTAGTAGCAAAGTCTTTCTATCTTTGAACTCCGGTGTTCTAGTTTGCTAGCTGCCAGAATGCAACACAGCAGAGATGTATTGGCTTTTAATATAAAAGGGGATTTATTTTGTTGGTTCTTCAGAGGAAAGGTGGCTAACTTTCCACTGAGGTTCTTTCTTACATGAGAAGGCACAGGATGGTCTCTGCTGGCCTTCTCTCCAGGCCTCTAGATTCCAACAGCTTTCCCTGGGGTGATTTCTTTCTGCATCTCCAAAGGCCTGGGCTGAGCTGCAAGTGCTGAGATGGGGTATGCTGAGCTACTTGGGCTGTGCTACGTTGCGCTCTCTCATTTAAGCACCAGCCAATTGAGTCAAACATCATTCATTGCAGCAGGCACGCCTCCTAGCTGACTGCAGATGTAATTAGCAACAAATGAGGTTCATGTACCATTGGCTCATGTCCACAGCAATAGAACTAGGTGCCTTCACCTGGTCAAGTTGACACCTGAATCTACCACATCCGGTGTCTCAGGAATTGGTCATTGAGTGTGTCAGGCAAAAGAATGCATGGCCTTTGTCTGGTAATAGTATTCCATTAAGCTATACAGAATTACAAGGCCTCATTCCCTTTCTGAACTCCAGGAGTTTGGGTTGTTTAAATGAGCTATCCAGACAGGTTGATTTATATTATGTGTCACTAAATATTTAGATTCCAGACATAATAAACCTCTCTGCCTTTGGTCTCATGTAGTAGGTAAAGGTCTAAAGTACATACACTATCACCTTTTACCCTGTATTCTAATTTACTTAGACCCAGCCAGATTGGCTTTGTTTTTTTTTAAATATCTCATATGTATTTGTATACACCCAGTTTATTTTGAAAACAACCTTTTCTGATATATATCCAATTGAATCTGAAATTACAATTATCTCAAAGTACACAGTAATTACCTATAAATGAAACACTGACAAAAGAACACGACATTATTTAAAGACTTCAACATGGTAGAATTCTCTTTTTCCAGCTTTTTAAACTATTTTTTCCCCATATAAGCCATCATATCATATTTGACTTTGGGATATATGTGCCTATAAAGCAGACACATTTGTCAAAGTGAGCATAAGATAAAAGGTCACACAGTATCCTTTTGCATATAATTAAATTTTCAGAGGCAAAGTGGTCCAAATGGGAACAAAAAGTTGATTTCCTCATGAAATAAACCAGGTAAAGAAAAATTAAGATCAATGCTAAATATTTATACCATAAATCATTATCTTTCCTATCCTTTTAACATACAAATATGCTCTCTGAGTATTTGTGAGTCAAAATACTTGCAATCAAGATTGTGAACTCTGATGACTAAGGCAGAATGTAATTCAATAAAAGGCCCTGGGGCAAAGAAAAAGAAAAGTGGTAGAGGTGAAGAAAAGACATTTGTCCATCACGTTATACATATTGACTTAATAAAGAGGTACATTATTTAAAAGTCTCAATGGGCTCAGATATTGACTTGGGCCTGGAAGTGATGCTTAATTATTTATTAAGATCATAATTAAACATATTAGAAGACTAGCCATGACTGAATAGTACCTTAAGGTGAAACACGGAAAAGAAATGATTGTTACAAAACACGCAAAATGTTATATTTTGTGGTTCTACTATTTTGTTTGTTCCACTATTTTTGTAACTGGGTCAGGAGAAGAGGTCCAGTTTAGTTCAGAACATTTAATGTACCCCATAAGCTGTCTGAATCAGAGATTTTTAGTAATTCTTCGGCAAACAACATTGATTTCCACCTACAATTATTTTTTAAGATAAACGATAAGTCAATTGGAAAAAAAAGTTGTGGCCTTGAGCTATGAAACATGACACTTTTAACATACGGATTGAAAAACCTAGAACATCACTGTATAGATGTAAAGCATTGTTGACCTTCAGCAATGAATGGATGCAGCTTTAGTATGACTCCTCCAGAAATGCTTTGCAGCACTGAACACACTGCTGGTACACAGGCTCAAAGCTGGTATCGTTCCCATAATAGGAATCTTTGTTTTTGTGGAGCGTAGCTCCCAAAGTGGTTTAATGTTTTTTTTTTTTTTTTTTTGCATGTGCAGGCACCGGGAATCGAACCCAGGTCTCCAGCATGGCAGGCGAGAACTCTGCCTGCTGAGCCACCATGGCCCGCCTCAAAGTAGTTCAATTTTTGCTTTGCATTTTTTTAAACTTCACTCTTCTTTCTATTCGGATCTCTCAGATTGCTTTCATCCGTGCACAAAATATAATTAGACGTGCCAAAGTCTTCTACCTGCCAGGCAGCGTGGCTCCTAGGAATATCATGCTTTTTCATGCAGTTTTGCCCTTGAATACCAGGAGGGTTTCCTATCTTGTAATTGGATGTTGCAGCACCATTATCTGAAATATCTTGATCAGTTAAAAGTTTTCTGAAAACTGCTTTTGCAATGGATGACCTATAAATATTACCCAGACATACAAACAGCACTGACTCGGGAGGCTGTGCTGCCATGTTCTCAGCCGCACAGAGAGGTACACAGTCAGACTGGCTTTGTTTCTTAACTCTGATTGTGGTCTGATCCCTTTTCGGGTACTTTAGCTACAATATATAGCTATGCTAACTTTCAGGGCTCCCGACAGAGCTTTAAAACCCAAATGGCCTGGTTTCCCCCCTGCCTCATTGTCTGCTTCTTCTACCCGATGTAGTGGATTGAATAGTTCTCTCCTTGAGACGTCTGTCCACATCCAAATCTCTGGAAACTTGTTTGGAGTAGGGGGCTTTGCAGATGTAATTAAGTTAAGGATCTTGAGATGGGCTCATCCTGGGTTTGGGATGGATCCTAAGCCCAGTGACGGATGTCCTCATCAGAGAAAGGCAAAGGGGCACCTGAGACAGAGGGAGAAACTAAGACACAGATTCGGAAGACGCCAGGGCCATGTGGGGGTGGGGGCAGGGATTGGACGGATGCAGCCGCAAGCCAAGAACACCTGGCGCTACCAGGGAGGCTGTGGGGGAGGGGGTGGGCAGGGAGGGATCCTCCCCTGGAGCCCTCAGAGGGAGCAAGGCCCTGCTGGCATGTTCCTTTTGGACATCTGGCCTCAAAAACTGTGAAAGAATAAATCTGTTGTTTTAAACCAAAAAATAAGACTAAGCAAAACAGGTGGCTCCCTGTCCTCACTAGTGCACCCGCACATGTGCAGGCACGTATGTGGGTGTATGTGACAGCTCCGTGTGAAAGGGGCTATTCTGGGGTCCCCCCTGCCCCCAAGCACCTCCAGGACTGGGCACCCCAGCTCAGCCCATCAGTGCATTGCCAGCAGCCAGAGAGGGATGCAGAAGTGGGCCAGACGCCAGTCCTGGGGGTGCCTGGTGGGGACAGCGTGGGAAGAAGCCTGCTTTGGGGACAAAGGCTGGGCTCACCCAGGAGTCAGGGGAAAAGGACCAGGCTGGGCCAGGCCAGGGTTGTCAGGGCCTGGGGGACCCGTGGGCTCCAGGAATGGGTGCTGCGGATGCCAACCCACTGGGGACATGGTGAACAGAGGTCAGAGGTCTCACCATACCCTTCCCTCTGGGCTTGGTTTAAGGAGCCTCGGTGGGGGAAGGTGGGCTGAGGCTGCTCCAGTCTTCCTGGCCTGGGGTGGGGGGCGGGGGTTGTGGTAGTGCATGGCTGAGCCTGTTGGTAGGAGAGGACAGCAGGGATTGAGGCTGACGGCTGCTCCCCGCCTACCTGTGGGGCTGAGCCAAGTCCCTTGCTCTTGGCCTGGCCTTGCAGGACACCCAGCTCCTGTCCTGTCCTCAGGTGGCTGAGGATGGCCTGGGAGTGGGGGCGGGCACTGCCTGTCCTGCTTTCATTCAGCAGGCACTGACCGCGACCCCCAAGTGCCTGGGCCCGTGCTGGGTGTTGGAGAACTAGACTGAGTAGTTCAAGCCCAGCATTGGCCCTGGGGGGGGGGGGGTCCCCATCCCAGAACGGGAGTGCCGGGGGGTCCTTCACTAGCTCACACACACCTGCACCCTGAGATGACTCCAGCCCGGGGCACAGAGGAGGCTCGAGGGAGCTGGCAATGTCACTCAGGAGGGGCCTGGGAGGAACAGACAGTCTTGCCAACCTCCCACTGCCTCTGAGTGGGGCCAGGCTGGTGATGCCCCGAGCCTTGGAGCCAAAGCAGCACCCTCCTCCCTGGCCGGGTGAGGGCCCTCCTGGACCGGCCCAAGGAGCCGCATGCAGACGTAATGCCATGTCAGCCTTGGGCACAATTGCAGGGACGGAGAGGCAACCTGGCAGGTATGTTTGGGCCCCACCTCATCCTGCCACCTCACTCATTCAATCAACAAGCATTTCCTGCTCCCGCCTGTGCAACTCGAGCTGGAGGCACCAGAGCATCGCCCCCCTAGGCTGCCACATCCGGCAGATGCCGGTAGATGCAGGTCCAGAAGTGTTTCCCCCTGCAACCCTAACTCCTAGCAAACCCTCCCCTCGGCTCCCCAGACCCCCTTGGGAGACGCAGCGTGTGTTTTGCACTTCTCATCCCCACGCCAGGGCAGGCCCAGGAGCTGGGGCTTTTCCTTCCTAGGTCCCCAGCACTGGGCAGGGGACAGGAAGGCACAGGCAGGGAGCAGGACTGGCTTAGTTCTGCCCAGCGAGGCCTCGTGCTCTGGAGCCACCCTGTGACTGCCCGTCCCTGTCCGCAGTGTGGGAGTCTGAGGACAGCCCTGGGAGTGTGTGCACGTGAGTCTCTGGGTTTGTGTGTTTGGGTGTCTATTTGTGTCTCTAGGTTGTTTCCCTGGATGGGTGTTTCTGCCTGTGCTTCTGGTTTGCCAGGTTGTGTGTGTTTTGTGTTTTTCTGGATATTGTGTGATGTCTGGGCCCATCTGGTGTGGGTTTCTGTGTGTGAGTGTGTGTGGGGGGTGAATGGGTCAGGGCTCTGGGTTTATGTGCATATGGTGCTTGTGAATTGCAACCACAAATTCAAGGGTGCAACTCTTATTTTCTTTAAATAACATTAAATCAAATCGATCCCCCTCCCCTCTCCTGTGGGCAGTAGATTCAGACTCACTCCCCCCCCGGGGCGGGGGCCTGCACAGCTCCTTCCAGGGATCTCAGGAGGGGAAGTGTGTCTGGTGTGTGCCCCCCCCCCCGGTGTGTACAGCCAAGAGGCACCAGCCCAGCCCTCGAGGACAAGTGTCATGCCTGCTTGGCCGCTTCTGGGCCATGAGCTGGGAGAGTTTTTGTAGGCTGGAAGCTCAGTCCCTGTGTCCTGCCTGGCTGATCCCACCCCACGTCAGCCCTGAGATCTGCTGAGATGCTGGGAGGAGACAGTGCTGTGGGCCCCTTCTCAGCCAACTCAGCAGATCCCTGCCCTCTTCTGGTCTTGGACATCATCCATCATCTGTGACCTTCTCTCCCACCTTCCACTCTGAGAATACTGGGGGTCTCTGGCTGCGTTTGGGGGCTCTGGAGGCGGGTTTCTCTATGTCTCTGATCCTGGAGTATATTTGAATATATCCAGATCTGCAGGCTAAGCTTAGCCCCCTTGGCACTAGGACAGAAGAAGCTCAGCCTGGGGTGGTTGGGGAGCTGCTAGGAGTGGGAGGAAGGCACAGGGGTGAAGCATTCGGATCCAACAATGCACTGTCAGCAATTTATTGTAACAGATATGGCCCCTGCACCCCAAAGTGCCCTCCACCGCTGCGGTCCCACCCCACGCCGTGCCTTCGTGCACCGACTACATGCGGGTACAGTGTTGTTTTTGCACCTCGGTCGAATTCTTCCAAGGTACCGAGAGTACCTCGAAATCGCACTGCAGCTTCTGGGTAAGAGCAGAGGGGAAAAAGGAGGGTGAGCCGGGCCCCCCAAGCCTGCCTCCTCCCAGAGCCGAGGCCCCACTCTGAACCGAGAGAGGGACAGTCACTGGCCCAAGGGACAATAAACCAGATGGCAAACTAGATGCCAGATCTTCTGGCCACCCCATCCCCATTTTCCCTGCCTGCACCCAACCCTGGCCTGGTGGCTGAGTCACGGGAGGCAGACAGGTTGGGTCAGACATCCTCCTGGGCAGCAGACCAGTTTAGGCTGGACAAACTGGAAGCCTCAGGGCTGGGGGGATGGGGGTGGGGGTGGGCTGCTACCTCCTGCTGTGCCCCCGTGGCCAGGGGGCAGGTGGTGAGGTCCATGCGGTACCCAGTCACAGCGTTCTTCCGGCAGTCCGTGTTCTCCATCTCCACCGACAGGTAATACAGGATGCCGGCCACCAGCTGCGGGCGGAGGGCAGGGGCAGGTCAGCGTGCCTGGGCACCTCCTGCCACGTTCTCCCACCCACAGGACCCACTCAGCAGCACCCTGGCCTTGGGATTCAGCTGTGCCCCAGGGCAGTTCTGGTGGGGGCGCCAGGGCTCAGGAGTGCCCCTGGGTCCCGGGACAGAGGTGCAGAGGCCTCGACTGTGCACGAGGCGGGAGACTCAGAAGCACGGGGAGGCTGAGACCCAATGCACACTTAAACCTTCCCCAGGCTGGACCCCAAGGGGACCCAGTTCCTGTTCTGAGAAGGAGCAGTGTCCCAAGCCACGTTCAGCCGGCAGGAGGCTGCTCAGCAACCCCCTCTCCCTCTGTGGGCTCCTTCACTCCCATGTCCCTCAGCACCCCCCTTCTCCCTGGCCCCCTCCACGCCCCCAGGCGTCTCCCTCACCCTCCCATTCCCCGTCGCAGGGGGGAGGCGCTGGCCCAGTGCAGGGTTATTTAACCCAGAGATGTTTTTCCATCATGGATCTGGACCTGAATTTCCACTGTACAGCATCCCCCTAAATGCTAATCTTGGGTCCTGGGACCGTGGCCCCGTGGCCCCGAGGCCCGGGCCGCCCTGGCCCCCCCGCCCGCCGCACCTGGCTCTGCGCCCTGGTGATGCGCGTGTGGCGGAAGAGGTACATGCTGTTGCTGCCCATGTTGTAGGTGGCCACGGCCTCCTGCGCCGCCTTCTGCACCTGCGGGTCGTCGGGCGACAGGTCCTTGCGTTCCCCGGTCATGAGCCTGTTCTGCCGGGCCCGGGCGTCGGAGGGCAGCGCCAGGAGGCAGAGCGCGGCCAGGGCCAGGCGCAGCGCGCGCGGGCGGCTCGGGGGCGCCATGGCGGTCAGCTCCCAGCCCGCCGCCCGCGCCGCTTTTACGGGCTGCGACGCCC
Source organism: Tamandua tetradactyla (assembly GCF_023851605.1). Lineage (NCBI taxonomy): Eukaryota > Metazoa > Chordata > Mammalia > Pilosa > Myrmecophagidae > Tamandua > Tamandua tetradactyla. The sequence goes on from NC_135335.1 coordinate 8,514,003, forward strand.
CGCCCGGCCCCGCCCGCCGCCCGCCGCGCGCCCCCGCCAGCCCGCAGCCGGGGTGGGGCCACCGGGGACCTGCGTGGGGCAGGGGACGCCGCCCGAGGGCCGCGCTGTGAGACCCGGGGCGGCCTGCTGAGCCTCTCCAGGCCCTCGCTTTGCTGCTCTGTGAAATGGGGCGTCGTGAGGAGTCAGTGAATAACACGGCCCAGCTCAAAGCGCCCTGGCGGGCGGGTGGCTCCTGGGCCCCGACGTGGGGACCGGTTAGGCGGCCCTGGCTTCCCGGCAGCGAAGTGGGAATCACTAGGGCTTCCCCTTGACCCAGGAGGCAGCGGAACCCAGCGGGGACGGATTTGCCCAAGGACACCAGCTGGTGAGTAGTGAAGGCCCCAGTGGCTTTGGGGCGCTGCAAGTCTAATTTGGATGTCACTGAGCCCAGAGGAAAAGAACTGGCCAGAAGGAGCAGGGCTTGTGATACCAGCCTTGCCATTGACTGGGCAACTTTGGACACATCCATTGCCTTCCCAGAGCCTCATTGTCGCCACTGGAAGAAATGAGATAACCCTCACTTCAGCAACCCAGTCACCCCAAAGCAAACCAGGCGCATGCTGGAGACACCACCAAAATGGGGACATGAAGACGCCTTTTTAAAAAGTTTTCTGTTGCATTATGAAGTAGCCTAACTGCACAAAAATGTGAACTATTACAATTCATCTCAATTTCGAAGAAAGGTGATGCATGCATCTGTATTGTTCAATTCTGCAGCAATGTTTGAAGCATGTTGTGAACTTTACACCATGATGGATCAATGAATCAGTTTAGAATTGCCACGCAACATCTCAAATTACATAAAAAGGAAGCATTTTTTAAAAACTTTGAAAAAGTCTTCATGCTAATGATAAAAATCTTCGTGGGGGGCAGGCAACTTTGATTACAATATACCTGGGCTGCTATACTTCAAATTCTTGTTGCTCCCAGAAGCCTCTTCCTTGAACCTTGAGCGGGGCTGCAGGCACCCCCACATCCTTCTCAGGGTTAGCCTGCGACTTGGAGGCCCCAGAATGCATGGTTGGGTTCACTACAGGCTCCAGGCCAACTCAATGGGTGATGGGGACAAGCTCAGACCAGGTGCAGGGTGGAGCACTGGGTCAATATTTGCAGACTTCTACACACACACCCACGTGCCCATGCACTCACGCCAGGCTGGTGGGCAGGCGTATCCTATTGGCTACTCTGGACTGACACTTAGATAACCTGCCCCCTACCCTCACCCACTGTGCCTGCTTTCTCCTCCACCACTCCAGGCCGTACATCCCTCTGTCTTGCTAGCTGGGTTGGGACTGAGCCTCTGAGAGACTGCACCTTCCCAAGGTACATTCTAGATACTATTTGGCATCTCCTGCCCCAGAACTAAGCCAGGAACCTGGGTGGGACACACTTGGGGACCATGATAAAGGCTTCAGAACCCACCACCCTGTCCCCAGCACTGAGCCCCAAGGTAGAAGCGAGAAAGCAGATTCCAGCCCCTGCAGAGACAAACCATGTGGGTGAACCAGACAAAGGCAGATGAGTAAACCAAGGCAGCATGTCTTGCAGCACTCTGCCAGGCAAGCCCCAGTGCCAGAGCTCTGGGAGGCAAGAACAGGCAACCAGCATGGTCCAGAGCCAGGAGAAGGGCTTCCCGGAGGAGGAGGGCGTTTCCATGACCTCTCAGAGCTCCAGTGAACAACTGGCAGCATCAGGGTCCAGGTGGGGAGAAGGCCGGGACCCTGCCAACCTCCTGCATGAGCACAACCGGCGGGGCAGAGGGGACCCTGGAACCTTCCAAGAACACATCACTAATGCAGCAGGGTCCAGAGTCCTGTGAAAGCCTCGTTACCACCTTAGCCTGGGCTTCAGACTAGCACCCTCCCAGGGAGGGGCCCGGCCTCAAAATCAAAGCCTGTTGTGGCCTCCCGGTACCCCAACCAGGGCCACTCACAATTTCCATCCCCAGCCAGGCTCTGACCTCTCCTCTCTAATAAACATAAGGGTTTCTTGCTCTTATTGCAACCTGATTGCTCTATCCCTGAGTCTTGAATTTTGGTTTTCCCATTATCCTTTTATTCCAAGATGTAGCTAACAGCACACAGCAAGGAGCACAGAACATATGTGCTCAGCTTAACAGGTAACAAGGTGGGCTCCTGTGTTACTACCACACAGGTCAAGACATGGAAACTGCCACTCCCCACCCCCAAGCTCTCCTACTCATTTTCCCCTCCTCCCACCCCAGAGGTAACCCGTATTGAATTTTTTCTATTGACTTTTTAATAAGCATTTCCTTGCCTTTCTTTTAGTTTGACCATCTACATAGGTGTGCCTAAACAAGAATTTTTTTTAACCTTATATGAGCGCAACTGCCATCTTTTGTTTCACTTCATTTGCTCAAGATTGTTTGTGATTCATCTGTAGCATACACAGATGCCATTTGGTCACCTTCGCTGGGGTGTAGTAGTCCAACATACGATCATTTATCCATTCCGGCACTGACACCCCTCCGGGCGGTTTCAAGGGGGGCCACTAGCAGAGCTGCTGTGAGCCTCTGCATATGCTCCTGGTGCAGGGGGAGACACGAGTTTCTTCTGGAACATACCTGGGTGTGGGAGCTCTGGGTGACAGGGCACATTATCTCCAGTTTTACCAGAGAACGCCCAACTGTTTTCCAAAGTGTTCATTCCAATTTACACTCCCACCAGCTGAGTATCAGTTCCTGTTGTTTCTTTTCCCTGACACTTGGTATTGTCAAGACTAAAATTTTTGCCAATATAGTGGGTGTGTAATGACATCTCATTTGCATTTTCCTGATTACTAAAGAAACTGAGCACCTTTTCATGTTTATTCCCCACTTGGGCCTCTTCCTTTTGGCTGGATTTCACATCTTTTATCTGTTTTATATTGTGCCTTTTCTTCTTGGTTGCACTTCTGCATGTGCTCTGTATACAACCCTTTGTTGCTTTTATGGGTGGCAAGTGTCTCTTCACACTCTGGGTATGTCTCTTCACTCTCTTTATGGTCTTTTGATGAAGTTTCTAATACTGACGGAGTTGTATTAGCTTTTTCTTCTTTTAAGAAATTCTTTCGTATTGTAAGATCATGAGAATCTTTTCTTCTGTCGTCCCAGTTTTTATGTGTGTTTTTGACGTCTGTCACTCTCTCCTCAGCAGTTTGTAACCCCTACTGGGAAAACTTTTGTTTACACTCTAAGTAAGTAGCGCAGCGATGCTGTGCTAAAATAACTATCAAGCAGGGCTGGGCGTTCACAGCTAGTATTTCATCTGATCCTCACAACTTCATTTTCCAAGTGGGGAAACTGAGGCTCACAGAGACCAAGTGCCATGACCAAGGAACACAGAGCTCCCAGGAACACAAATTTTCAAGTTACAATTTGAGTTCCAGTCTGGTTACTTCCTAAGTAATTTGTCCATGGGCAAATTACTTAGCCTCTTGGAGCCTCAAGTTCTCCCACCTGTAAAAGAGGAAGCATACATTATCGTGAAGAAAAAAAGATGTTTGCAAAGATCTTAGCTTTGTACCTGGTTCACACTAAGTGGTTCAACAAAGGACAATAATAAAATGTAGTGAATAAAAGTGTAACTCCAACCTTACTGGCTGTGATGCTCATACCGTTTCCCCCTCCCCAAGATAGCAAGGCTGATGCAAGAGTCCTGCCCACTCTTCCCAAATGCCAGGTAAGCACACGAGCATTGGCAACTGAGTTCTCACCCACATGTGTGCCACCCTCTTCCTGGAATCTCTGACTCCCACTTTTTCCAGCAGGTGCTGCCTGGCCCTGCTATCGACACCACTGACATCTGGAACACCATAGCCCATCTGGCTCCCAGGCTGGGATGAGCCTACACTCTCCCCCAGATTAGTCAGGGATTGAGACACTCCAGGACACCTGCCTAGGGCCCACGACAGTAGGGTGGCTGAAGCTGCCGGTTTCAGTGTGCACGTGAGGAGCCCAGGAGACAGAGACAGTCCCCAGGAAGAAGCCACTCCTGGCCCACTTGCTTTTCAATGAACAAAGCCCAGATATGAAGGCCACTGACTTTATTGACTTAAAAACTTTACAAGGACAGTGACTTCTGACAAAAAAGGAGTCAAATGCCATAAAACAGAGCAGAGGTGAGGATGGGGGTGAGGAACAAGGTCAGGAATCTGCTCAAGAAAGCTGATAACTGTCCTCACGGACCAAGGAGGGGAATGAGAAGGAAGGGGAACACATGCAAGAGTGAGAATTCCAAAAAAGTTGAAATAGTGAGGAGAGAGAACTCCCAAAAGACCCTGGAGTACGTTGGAGGCGAGTACTGACAACAGTGATCTTTGTATTTGTCGAGGATGGGGGAGGAGTCCCCACTCAGCTGCAAATTCTGGAGATTCAATGCTGGGGCTGGGGACTGGGGACTCCCCAGAGAACATCACAAGAAGGCATCACACCACTCTCGAAGGCACCCAAAGCAATCCCGGGACTGCTTGGCACTGGCACCGCATGTGTCCTTGAGCCACTCCCGGAAGAGGTCTTCATCTTTCTTAAGCACCAGAAACTGGCCAAGGACCACATAGGCCTGTAAAACAGGCAAAGCAAAGGGCAGACTGCTAAGAGCACTGTGGGGCTTAGAACAAGGCATTCAAAGCACATGAGCCCAGGAAACAGGGTGACTTTTGCCCTCATCTCTCTTCCACCAGGTGAGCAGGCTCCAATTACACCCCATCCTCTATCCCTCCCACCCCCACCCCCACACTCATTTTCCCCACTCCCAATCCTCTAGGAAATACTGTGGTCTCCCCCCACCCCAGGGTTCCCCAGGTACAGGCAGCCACCCCACACCTTGTCAAAGCCCCTCTCTTCCAGCCTCTTGCCCAGGACTTCACCAATCCCGGCCAGGCTCCCTACTGGCTTTTCCCCCATGGGCTCTGCCACGAAGTCTCGGTGCTTTTGGGAGGTTGTCATCTTGATCAGGCTTAATCTGGGAATCCCAAGAAAAGGCAGGTTAGGGCTGAAGACCCCGGCGCTCCCAAGGACCCAATGACAATCCTAAATTAAGAGAAAAGTGCACCGTACAGTTTTTTTTTACCCTCATTTCACAGATGAGAAAACTGGGCCTTAGATACAGTCTTTAGCCGGCTATGCAGAGGAGAAACCTCTTCCACTTCCTTCAGGAACTGGGTTTTGGTACTGCTCAGAGGAAAATTATCCAGCCCTAACAGGTGGCGCGGGGCAGTGAGAAAATTCCCAGAGTCAGTAGCCAGGGCCCGCCCCGTGGCTGTCACTCCCTCGGTGACCTTGATTAGACAAAGAAGGCACTGACCCTGCCTAGAACGGCTACCTGGCCTGAAAAGCAAACTAATGGTCTCAACCTCCTACCCGGCCGTCCCCATCCCCCCAGGTCGCTGAGAATACAAGGGCGTAGGCAGACAGGGCCACAAGTCAGCCCTTGCACAGCCGAAATCCACATCTCGCGTCCCTCCGCGCTTGGTCCTGCAAACCCCGCCCCCACGTGCCGCGCCCGCCTCCTCCACGCGCAGCGCTCTGCCCCGCCCCTCCACGCGCCGCGGCGCAGCCCTCTCAGCTGGCGCCCCCTCCGGCAGGCCACAGCACTTGCAGCCTTTCCCATCCCCTCCTCTGACTTCCCGCCCGGGTCCTGCTCCGTGGCTCGCGCTCACCAGCACCTCCGGTTCCCGTAACGGCTACTCCCGCCACCCGGCTGCTCCCGCCGCTATCTCAGCCCCACTAGAACGTTCCTCAACTTCCGCTTCCGGTTCGCCTATAGGACCGCCTTCTAAACTCCAAGTCGGGCACTTCTACCCAGTTACAGCCATAGAGATGAGGCGCTGAGGACCTCCAGGGCGTTCTTGGTGGGCGCTCCTTTCCGGTCGTTTCGCGAGCTCCCGGGCTGACTCCTACGATCTCGCTCCTCGGGCGGCCCTTCCGGTCAGAGTGCAAAAGCCTCAGAGGAGAAAACTTCCTTTCCCCGCGGCTCTGCTCCCGGAACTCAAGGAGTTAGGCTAGGCCGACCTGGTAGTGGGAAGAATTAGAGGGACGGACAAGGTACTGGCCGGGAGGCTGCCGAGCGAGTTCCGGAAGTAGAGCGCTCTCAAGGGTCCGACTCAGACTGCCGTCAGCTTCCGCGCGCTCCGACGCGGCTGGTGGAAGTTAGGCTTGAACCCCGGACGTCGGAGAGCTGCGTCCACACCACCGTCGACGCGGTGATCGCGGGCAGATCCTTTTCTCGGCCTTCGTTGGCGCATCTGCGGAGTCGTGGACCGAGCGTCTCAGCATCCATCCTGGGGAACGAGGTGGCTTGGTCAGCGCCCGTGGGAGCCAAAGGACGGAAAGTGAGTGTGGGTCTTTCACTGAGGATCTTTTACTGAGGATAGGGAATCGAGGAGGGCAGGGGATAGCACTAAGGGTGACACGTCGGGGGTTCCTTTGGGAACCGTCAGTCTGGGCGGACCGGCGTTCTTCTCAGTCCCCAAGCCCGAAGTGTGGCACATGCTACAGACCATGACTCACCTCGGCTTTTTATTAATTCGGCCCATCCCGATGGCCTCCTAACTAGTCTCTGCCTGTGGCTTGTTGAGGAATTATTAGATTGAGCATTTGTGTTGTTGCAAGACTTGGGATGAACAAGCCTGTTGAGAAAGATGCTGTTTATCTGATACCTCTTCTCCAGCTGTAGCCAGGATTTCTCTAGAGAAAGTTTATGATTTTGTGATTATACCAGTACTTGAGGTTATAGGAGTTATGTTTTTATTGCCTACTGTGTATCAAGACCCTTATTTACATTATGTCATTCTAGTGACAGAGCTTGAAGTTAGCTACGGTTATTTTCTCTAAGCCAGAGAGAAGTTGAACATCTAGGAAGTAGACAAGATAGGTCTTGATGCCAGGCAGTTAGATTTCAGAGCCCGTGTTCCTAAACAAGACACTGTGTCACTCCTCAGTAAAAGGTCCCTCCCCTTCTTCAAAACAGCCCTGGATTCTCAGCCTGCCACCCAAGGAACTCAGGAAGAAGAGGTGACAGTCTCTGCATCCCCCTTCCCCTCTCTCCGGGAGAGGACCCAACATGTCTCAGGCCACCAAGAGGAAGCATGTAGTGAAGGAGGTCTTGGGGGAGCACATGGTGCCCTCTGAGCAGCAGCAGATTGTGAGGGTAAGTGTCATTGGGCACAAGGTTCTTCCCCAAACACACATACACATGAGCCCCTGAGATGTGGATAGGGTACCGGGTGCTCAGAGGATTTTGATCTGACTTATGAGGCTGACTGGTTCTTGCTTTCTCCTGGCCCAGGTTATCAGGACCCCCGGGAACAATCTGCATGAGGTTGAGACAGCGCAGGGACAGCGCTTCCTGGTGAGCATGCCCTCCAAATACCGTAAGAACATCTGGATCAAGAGAGGTGAGAGAGGCAGATACCCGGGAGACAGAATCCTTTCCTGTGGCTTCAGCTTCCCCCATTGCCAGCAGAACTGATTTTTCCTTTTCTCTCCTCTACCTATAGGGGACTTTCTTATTGTTGACCCCATTGAAGAAGGAGAAAAGGTGAAGGCTGAGATCTCCTTTGTGCTTTGCAAGGACCATGTGCGCTCTCTGCAGAAGGAGGGGCTCTGGTAGGGTGGCACCCTTGATCACTGACTTCCTGGCTTCTGGGGGGATTGGCTTCCTAACCTTGGAATTTGGGGAGGAAAGGTCATGGCATCCCCAGCAGGGACAGCTGGAAATAGCTTATCTGTTGAAAGGTTTCTCTGTCTTCTCTGAACTTGACTCTTCTCTTGGCACAGGCCTGAGGCCTTCTCCGAAGGGGCCGAGAAACACAACAACAAAAACAGGTAAGGAATAAGCTGTGGAGTGGGAGAGATGGAAAATATGGGTCTAAGGCCTGGAGCTCTGAGAGGAGGGTAGAAACTTCCTTTCTCCCTGCAGAGGGTTCCGGGTGGAGCTTCTAAATATGTACTATAATATGTAGTTACAAGTATGGCCTGAGGCTCAGATGACCTGGGTTCAAGTGATGGCTTTGCCAGATATGTACAGCTGAATAACTCAAAGCAGATTATTTTATCTCTGAAGCTTCCATTTCTCAGCTATAAAATGGGAGCTTTGTGAGTTTTGAAGGTGCTAATGATTGTAAAATTACTTGGTACGGTACCCAGTATGTAATGTGGGCCCAGTGAGTGCTACATGTGGTAATAGAATTATTATATTCTTTACAAAACCATTGTTTCAGGCAAAATTTGTGGTGGGGAACAATCTGTCCTTTTTCCATTGGCCAGTGAAACGGCAGTGTTTGCTCTATCTCTGCTCTTCTCTTTAGTCTTAATGGGGTTGCTGAGTTTTGGCAGGTGTTTTGGGCCCTGGGTAACCAAATCGTCCTTTTTAGGGAGTCCTTGATTGCAAATTAGGTTTTCTCAGAAGGTACCGGGCTCTCTGTTTTCTGCCCCCATACAGACAGACTCAGCCAGAACTCCCAGCCGAGACACAGTCATCAGGAGAAGAGTCCACCTCTGAAGATGATTCTGACCTCTTTGTTAACACCAACCGCAGACAGTATCATGAGAGTGAGGAGGAGAGTGAGGAGGAGGAAGCAGCCTGAGACGCAGGACCCATTTCTCCAGTTGCTCGGAGACTAGACCCTGGCTCCCCTGGACTTGGACATTCCCAGGGTGCTCTGCAGATCTTCCTCCCTGGATGGGGACAAGGCAGGGCCCCTATCTGAACTGACCTGACCTTTAGGAGAATTAAACCCCTGGTGGGTGGTGACTTATGCCGGTGTCCGAGTGGCTCTCTGGGGGAAGGAGGGGCCTGGGGTAAAGTGAAAAACAGTGTACTCTTTGGTAGAGGCCTGCTAGGCCTCAGGGCTGAAGGTCTGATGGAAAAGAAGTGGAGGATGGCTGGAATCTTCTCCCGAGGTGGTTTCTCTCTCCCTCTCTCTCTTATGTGCCAGGCCTCTGCTGTGCCTCTTTGTGTGTGTTGGGACGTGCCCACCTCATTGCCTGGTGGCAGTTAATACAGATTAAAGCACTCAGGATCAGAGCTCTAGAACTCAGTGCTCACCTACCTCTAAGAGACTCTCAGGATGCAATCTCTGGTGCCTCATGAGCCGCTTTCCCTGCCTTTCCTCCGTTGCTGCGAGTGCTCACTTCCGTGGTGCTATGAATACATGTGGTTCTCCCACCCCTCTGCATTCTGTGCCCTCGAGAGTGTCTACTATGAGATCGGTAGACCTCCCTACTTCTTCAACCTTGCTTTGAATGGTCTCTCTATTTCCTGACTTTATTTGAAACCCAGCTATTGCCTGAGGGCATCACTTGTCCTATGGTCTGCTAAAGGGAGGCTGCTTTTTTACTCTTTCTCTTCTCGCATCAGCATCAGGAAGTAGGAATTGTGGCCGCCTTATACCTACTCAGACCATTTTTCTTCCCACCTCTCCCTTCACTCTCACCCTTTTTAGTGCTGCACTGGCCTTCTAGGTGCTGCTCAGTCAGTGAGGACTCAGCCTCCTGACTTGGAGTCTTCATGTCTGCTCATGTCATTTTCTGCATCCCATGGATGGGCCTGTTCAACCCAATTAGGACCTGTGGTCCCCTGCTTCCTGATATCCTCAGCTCTGATGCCCTTGTCTTCCGTGTCATGCCCTGTTTGCTGCCTGCTTCGCTCGACACTCCCTGGACCCCAACATTGCTAGAAATTGCAGCCCGTTTGGGTTCATGTAGCACCTCCTGCTTTTTCTTGCTTACTTACTCAACTACCCCCTCTAAAAATTCTTTGTCCTCATCCTGCAGACTAGCCCTCCCACACTCTCACCATCAGCCCCCCCCGCCCCTTCAGTTTCTCCTTGCCCAGCATAGGGTCCATGGCTCCTGCCTTCTCTCCATTGTATTCATCTGGCAAAACCCTGACCCTGGGTGAACCCAATTGTTCACCCCTATGCCTGCTCCCAAGTGACTAAAATACTAAAGAGAAAATAGGCAATTTTACCTTAAATTAGCAACTACAATCCTCAAATGGACATCCAGCAGTGTCCAGTAGACCAAATCCGGGAGCTGTCTATTTCCAAACTTCCACCTGGTCTACCAGTTCCCCTTCTGCTGGTTACCAACTGCTGCTCAGGCTTCATTAAGAAATAGTAGCCACCGTAGGCCCTCTCACCTTCACATTCACAATTGGAAAAATAGGCCCACATATCTTCTTACTTCCCATGGGAAGTAAACTTTTTCCGCTCATGCTTTGGAGCCTTTCCTCTTGCTTTCTTGAGGACTTTTTTTCTTTTGTCCTCCTCTCTACTGGTTGTGTTTCATTAACATCAAATGTGTTGTAGAATCTCCCATCTCAGAAACGATCACAGAAACCTCACTGACAACTCTTCCACCCCTCACCAGCTTCCACGTCATTTATCTGCTCTTCTCCATTCGCTTTCTTTTTTAAGTGTAGCCTTAAATGGATACACATATATAGAAATGTATGTTTTTTAAAAAACAAACTTCTGATGAACTAAAGTGTGTAGTGCATGTACAGATCATCTGAAGTTTATTATTTTTTTGATGGGATGTTGTACTCTTAACTTTTGTGTTTTGTTTTCTTATATATATAAATGGATAGCCACTTGTCTCTACCCAATTTAGTGAATGGGTCGTTCTTTCTGCATTGGTTTGAAACACCTCTTTTAAAATAAACTAAATTCCTGCATGTACATGGATTTCTTTTTGAAATTTCTAATCTGTCCTATTGATGTATGTGCTGGCAGCATGCGATACCACATTTTTTATACAGTGATTTGATATCTGACAGCTGACTCCTGTATTTCCGCCTCACCATCCCTTGGCCATTATACTTTTATTTTTTAATTTTCCACAGTAGTTCATGGTTTCTTTTTTTTTATTATTAATTAAAAAAAATTAACAACAAACAAAAACATTAACATATCATTCCATTCTGCATATATAATCAGTAATTCTTAATATCATCACATAGTTGCATATTCATTTCTTAGAATATTTGCATCAATTTAGAAAAAATTGGCCATTATACTTTTATATTTTCTTTTACAAAAGAACTTTTAAGTGACAATTGACAAGCTCACTCTAAATCCCTGTTAGGATTTTCATTGGCATGGTTTTAGATCTCATCGTTTGATTTAGAGAGAAGTGATATCCTAACAGTTTTGAATCTGTGCATTCTTTTGTAAGGTATTGTCTTCTTCCTATGGCTGTTTTGTGTTTCTACTTAGATTGAGTCTTGGGAAATTTTTAGTTATTTATTATTAAATGGGCTCTTTTGAAATTCCCTTTCTGAGTGTCGCTGGCTCCTAGGAGTTGTCAGGTTTAGGGTTATTCCAGTTGATCTTTGTACCACTCACCTACTTGATCTCGTTGAACTCTCATTAGTTCTCATAGTTCTTCGTTTGATTCTCTTGGCTTTCCTAAAGAGTATCAAACCATATTATACTAATAGTTTTATCTCATCCTTTCCGCTTTTTCCATTTTCCCATCCTTTCCACTCATTTCCTTTTTCCTGTGAATCACACTGTGTAGGACCGCCCGTGTAAGGTTGAATGGCCCCCTTGATTGTGCCTGAGTGGGCCCAGCACTCCTGCTTTATCAGGAGCTAGGATTCTTGCTTAGGTTTCTGGTAGATAATCTTCCTTAGGCTGAAGATGTTTCCTTCTGTTCCTGGCTCTCTTGAGGTTTAGTTTTTTTCCTTTACTCAACAATGAAGAATTTTGACATCTAGTGAAATAATCAAGAAATTTTATTTTATTATTAGTATTTACTACTCAATTACATTAATAGATTTCCTGTTAGTGAACCGTCTTAGCATTCTGATAAAAAATATGGGTTGGTTTTATGATGTTTTATTTATTTAGGGTTTTTTAAATCTATTCTTGGGCCAATTTTACTTTATCTTTTAGTGATCTCCCTGCCCTATTTTGATATCAGCCCCACATAGCCTTCAGATCAGTTTGGAGACATTTTATCTTTTTCTCCAGGCTTTATATGATGGGAATTAATTACTTCCTCAAAGTTTGGTGGAACTGTTTTATAAAAACATCTGTCCTCGTGCCTTTTTTGGGGATAAATCTTTGATTCCTTTTTTTTCTTTTTTAATGCAATTTTATTAAGATAGAGTCACACGTCATACAATCCATGCAAAGTATGCAGTCAGTGGCTCACAGTTTCATCACATGCTTACATGTTCATCACCACAGTCAATTATTTTAGAACTTTTCATTACTCCAGGAAAAAAAAGAAAACCCAACGCATTCCATATTCCTTATCCCCCCATCATTGATCCCTAGCCTTGGTGTGGTACATTTGTTGTTGTTGATGAAAGACTATTAAGATATTTCTGTTAACTATAGTCCATGGTTTGCAGTAGGAATGATTTTTCCCATATACTAACTATAAATTCATTGTAACAAATTCATACATTTGTTCTAGTTCATGGCGGACATTTTTTATATTTGTACTGTTATTCAGTCATCATCTCTCACAAGATTTACTGTGTTTTACAGTCCCATGTTTAAACCTCTGGCTTTCCTTCTGGTGACATGACTCTAAGCTTCCCCTTTCAACCACACTCACTCACAATTCCTCACTTACTTATACTTACAATAACATATGACTGTCACCTCTAACCAATTCCAAACCTAGTTAAAAATTCTGTGCAACCACTCCCCTCTCTGCAGCCTCATTCTATCTTGCTAACCTATATTCTAGATTCTATATGAGTTTACATAGTATGATTTGTTTATATTAGTGAGATCATACATTTGTCCTTTTGTGTCTGACTTATTTCACTCCACATAATGTCCTCAAAGATCATGAGTGACAAAACCTAAATTAGACTGGCAGAAGCAAACAAGGGCTCGTTGACCTGAAGTCTTGAGAGTTGGACTTGAGAAATGATATCACTGGGGCTCTTTCCTCATTCGTCTTTCAGGTGTCTCTGCATTCTTGATGAATCCTATTCTTTCCTGCAGGCAACTTCTGTAGGAAGTTCTGGCTGTGCACATCCTTACAGGAAAAAAAAAGTTCCTTCTTCAGAATCCATGTATTTCAGGAAAGACTGCTTGGTCTTGTTCAGGTCATTTGCCCTCTCCTGAGCAACCGCGGTGGCCGGGGGATGTGGGAGTGTGGGGCAGTAGGTGGGATCGAGGCAGGCAAGCTGCACCTGGTCCACATGACATGCCTTTCCCATGGCATCAGGAAAAGGAAGGCAAAGGATGACACATCAAAGCTGTAAACATATGTCCTGTATTTTATTTTCTTTGACTAGCTTTGCAAGTTCAATAAGGTTCTGTCTATCGTACTGGACTTTTCTTCTGTTTCTTTGGGTTTATTTGCTCATTTATTCTAGCTTCTTAAGTTGTAAGCTTAGTTAATTTTTGTCTTGTTTTCTAATATATTTATGACTGTAAACGTTCCTCTAAAACCTCCTTTGACTATTTTTTTACCTTATCGTGTGCCTGTGTGAGGTTTTTGTTGGGGGAGGGTTGGGGAGAAGGTGGGGGACAGCATTGTTTCTATCAGCTTGGCATGTAGTTTTCTCCTACCTCTGAATGATAACCTCTTTTTTACTCTGTCTTTTAATCTCTATCCCTTCTTTTAATCTCTATCCCTTATCAGCCGCGTCGCTTATGTGGGTTGTAGCTAAGAAACCTGACACAGGTCAGGTCCTTATAGTCCACATACTACTTCTTTTTGCCATTCTCTGAAGCTGGATCCTACCCCTCCTTTCCCGGGTGTGAGTAGATCTCCCAGCAGGAGCTGAGCATCTGAGAGACACACCCCGTCCCTGCACCTTCCCCCACCGCCCGTGCAATGGCAGGCCTGAATGCACCCACTCCTCTTGCAGGAGTGAGAACTCACCTGGCCAGCCAGCTCATGTCCCCTGGGGCTTCCCCGCGCAGCCCCTCAGTCTTGTGCACTCAGCCACCCGTATGCATGTACCAAGGAACACAAGTGACAACCATGTGGTTTTTGTCCTTCAATCTGCAAATGTAGTGAAATATTTAAGTGCATTTTCTCATTTTAAAACATCCTTCCATTCCAGGAATAAAACAGTCAAGATATGTTTAAAACATTGCTAGATTTGGTTTTCTGATATTTTGGTAGTTTGGGCATCCAAGTTCATAAGTGAAATGGCTTAAGCTTTTCCTTTCCTATACTGCCCTTGTCTGGTTTTTGAATCAAGGAAATACCAGTCTTATGAGGAAACTATGAATTGGAGGGTTCTGTTTTGTAAATTTTCCTTAGAAGAATTTGTATAAGATTGGAATTTTGCATTTCTAAACTTTTTAGTGAAATTTGGTGTGAAACCAACTGTACCTGGCATATTTTTGGAGTGTGGTTAGGTTTCTTTATATTTCCTCATTTTATCTCTGGTTTCAAATTCTTTAGCATAAAGTTATTTGTAGATTTCCCTTGTGTGTGTAATCTTGACTATATCTGAATGTACATCTTCTTTCTAGATCTAATATTGCTTATTTATGCTTTCTCTTTAACCTGTCAATCTTGACAGAAATTCATTTATTAATCTCTTCAAAGCACCAACTTTGAACCTCATTGTTAGCTTTTGTGATCATTTCCCCTCTCCTTCTCCTTTGGGTTTATCCTGTGGTTCTTTTTCTAACCCTTTTGGTTGAATGCTTAGCTCATTAATTTTCAGCTTTACCTCTTCCCCCACCTCAAACTTATTCAGGGAGATTTCAAACCTAAAGAAAAATGGAAAGAATTGTAAAATAAGTACCTGTATACCCTTCAACAGCTGTCACTAATTCCTAATATTTTGCCACAATCTATTTCTCTGTACACACACAAGCAGTTTTTATACTTAATTGTTAGATATTTTTTAGGCACTTTAAATGAAAACACTAATGCTTTTTTTTGTTTTTAAGAATTCAGGCCAGTTTTCCTTTTAAAGTGTCCCACATTCTGGATTTTTCCTATTGTTTTTGCATGCTTGGCCTCAGGTTAAACAAATTTAGCAAAAATACCACAGAGGTAACACCTTCTTACCACATCAGCAGGTATGGAGGTATGGAGGAGTTCTTAACAGAGGTGACACCTTCCTGTGTCACCTGGACGCCCATGGTGACTGGATGCCCAGCTATTTGTCATGCTAATTTTGATCACTTGGTTTAATAGGTGACTTCTAGATAATTTCTTTGTAAAGGTACTATTTTCCCTTTGTAATTAGTAGGTAATCCATGAATAGTTTTTTGTGTGTTTTGTTTTTTTTTCTGTTTGTTTGTTTTTTTGGCATGGGGGCAAGCTCTGGAAATCGAACCCCGGTCTTTAGCATGGCAGGCGAGAATTCTGCCACTGAGCCACCGTGGCACCGCCCTATGAATGGTTTTTTAAAGCAAAAATTCCCTGAGATATACTTTATAAGTGTTCCTCTGTAGTATTTTAATTATAGTTTAGTTTTGAGTATTTTCTAATTTCCATTATGATTCCTTTTTTGACTCATAAGTTATTTGGAAAGGTATTTTCTAATTTCCAGGTTTGTTGGGAGTGACCATTAGTTACTGACATGTCCATAATTGAGCATTTTGGGGGGTCCTTAGAGGAACAGAATTTTAATAGTCATAATTCTCAGTTCTGACACACTCCATTGATCCATTGGCCCACTTTTAAATACCTTTTTTATAAGCTAATGTTTAAATATTTAGTAAGAACCTTCACACCTACCACCCGTTTAATTATCCAAGAAACATTATGTCCCCCTTACCCAAGCCCCGCCATCCCATTCTCCATTCTTCTGCCACCCAAGGCAGAGGTGAAGCCCAGGTTTCTTTGTTTTTTTTACAAATTTATTTTTTAAAAGGTGACCTTTGAAAAGTATTTCCGGAAAATGTTTAATTTTATGAAAAGGATAACGTGCTGTATGTCATATTTTGAAGCTGACTTTTTTTTTTGTTTAAAATCACGTTCCTGTGACTCCATACTGCCGTATGTTGCTATAGTTCATGGGACTGGAGCACACTTTTACCCATTCGGTCTTGTATTGTTGCCTTCGGGTTCTTCCCATACTTTTCTTTGGTGCATGGACCGGGAATCAAGCTGGGTCTCCCGGCTGGAAGGCGGGCATTCCATCACTGAGCCCCGGGCTCCCTCTGCCCGTACTTTTGCTGTTGTAAACATCTTATACAAGTGTGTTTTGTACATGTGGGAGAGGTTCTCTCGGCACTGCTCTTAGGAGTGGGATTGCCGGCTTACAATTTTAGGCAGTGGTGCCACCAGCAGCGTATCCCGTGGTGGACTTAAGTATTTCTCCTTGTAGTCTGTCAACTTCTGCTTAATATATTTTGAATTTATTTTGTTAGACATAACATGTTCAAAATTGCTGTCTCTCCTTGTGAATTGAACCTTTTATTATTGTGGGGTGACCCTTTCCATCCTTAGTAATGCCTTTTAACTTAGTTTATTTCATCTGATGTTAGTATAGCTACTTCAGATTTCTTTGGGTTCATGCTTTTGCCTGATTTGTCTTTTTTACCTACTTTTACTTTCAATCTTTGCATGCCTCCATGCCTTGGATGTCCCTGGATTTATTTGGAGTTTAACAAATTGAATGACTTTTTCTTTTAACTGATAAGTTTAGTCTATTTAACTTACTTTAATAGATGGTATAATGGTGCACATCTGTCATGTTTGAATGGCAGTTGGATGGATATAAAATTCTAAATTCTTTTCCTTCATTACTTTGAAATCACCACTCCATTGGTGTTGAAAAATTGGATGTCAGTCTGATTTTTATTCCCTTCTATGGGATCTGTTCTGTGTCTCTCAGCACTGTCTGTGACATTCTTAAAGTCCAGTAGGATGAATACCAGTGTGAGTTATTCTGTTTTGCTCCTTTTGGGCACTCTTTGGCCCTTTTAATCTGAGGTGCTTTGTGTTTCTGTTTGTTCCAAGAAAGTTGTCTCCATGATTTCTTCAACTGCTTTCCCCTTCCATGTTCATTTTTCTCTCTAGAATTCTTGTTATTCAGATAATAGCACCTTTCCTTCCATCTTCCATATCACATAGCTTTTCTTTTACATTTTTAAAATTTCTTCAGCTCTTCCTTCTGGAAGATTTTCTCAGTCTGGTCTTCGATTCACTATTTAATTTCTAAACTGTGTCCCTTCTCTTGAGTATCCCATCTATTGTGTCCTGTAACTATTTTATTTTTCATATGTGATATTTCTGCTTTTTTTTTCTTATTTTTTTCTACCGCACATTTGTAATTATGACTGTTTTTCCATCTCTTTGTACACTTGTGAGGCTTATTTCAGTTCCTTAGTCCATCTGTTACTTCTATTTCTGATGGGCTCCGTAGCACAGTATGTCATTTTCCATTGCGGTAGTTGTGCTCCTCAGATGTCTCTGGTGTGGCCTAGGAGCCCGCACGTGTACTCGCTATCCTCTCGGCCATGCGAGCTGGAAGGGGTACAGACCCAAGTCCAAGTACGCCGCAGGATGCCAGGAGATGGAGAGTGGAGAGGCCCAGGCATCAGAAAAATGCAGTTCCTTAAGCTTTTGCCCAGAAAAACTATCAGGTTCCACAGCTCCCCTCTCTGTGCTCAAGGAGAAGTGGCTTTGGGAGAGGGTCCTCTGGGTCAGCAGGAGGGAGGGTGGGTGGAAGGACTGTCCCCAGCTGATGGACTCAGCTCCTCACCCGCATGAGCACAAGCACGAGCGCCACCCTGATCTCACTCGGCAGGGGCAGAGCCATGACACCTGCAGCTCTCCTGCTTGTTCCCCAACAGCTGGCTGGGCTACTTCCTGCCCACCCCCTGCCAAAATGCCACCTCCCACCACACACATGGCCTGTACTTAAAAGCTCTCTTCTGCCACACCCCAGGGACTCCTCACAGTTTTCTGAGAACATTGGGCTTTCTGTCTTCAGTTCCTCCAGGGTTGATCTTGGAGAAGGAGCCAGCAGTTCTGTAGCATCTTGGTACAAGTGGACATCCCCAGACCTCGCTTCCCACCCTCTGTGGCAGTTCCTCCCGCCTTCCCCCTCCCTCTTTGATCCATGCCAAACCAACATGATCATTTGCAACTCCTCTTCTCTAGTTTAGGGTGATGGTCTCCAGATTCTCCCACTATTAGTTTCCTTTATAATATTCTCTTTAGTAGTAAATGAGGAACCTGTAGGAAGAGACTATGTAATATCCTCTTCCCCAGTAAGCTTTCACCCAGTAGTTTTAGCATCTGTGATGGTTAATTTTGTGTGTCAACTTGGCTAGACTGTGGCATCCAGTTATTTTTTCAAATGCTAATCTAGATGTCCTGTGAAATGTAGATGGGATTAACATCTACAGTCAGGAGGTTTTAAGTGAAAATCACCCACCATAATGTGGCTGGGCCTCAACCAATCAGTTGAAAGTTTTAAGATAAAAAAAGGTTTCCTGGAGAAGAATCCTGCCTCAAGGCTACATCAACTCCTGTCTGAATTTCCAACCTGTCCCCCTGCCCAACAGATTTCATACTTGCCAGCCACCTAATTCCTTAAAATAAATCTCTGTATACACACACACACACACACACCCTGTTGATTCTGTTTCACTGGAGAACCCTGACCAATACAGCATCCTGCTAAAATTAAACTTTGCCCAGAGTTAGTAAACACTGAATTTTGAAGTACTTTTCTAAGATTTTCACTACTGTGTAAATCGAGGGAAGACTGAACTTTATTTTACTTGAAACTTTACCAAGAGTTTGCTGTTTCTGAAAATTGCGTCCCCAGTAGCAAGGCTGCTGGCGTTATTGGAATTGCAACACCCTGTGGCATCCTCGTTTGCAGCTGTCACCGCCACAGGGACGCCATGAGGAGGCGCAATTACCTGATGGCAACATCGTCCTTCCAGTGCGGTCAGACCCTAGCGTTTCTATCATGCCATGCATATTACTGTATCAGAAATCACTTTCTGATGAGCTCTCCTTTTTATTAAAATTAGAGCATTACATTTATCAGAGTTGTATATCAGTAGGTTATATTATCTATTAATTTCATTTCATTCTGGTAAAAGCAGTGTTCCAAGGTTGCTTTATAAAAAGGGTGATAGATCCGATTAAGCGAGATTCCCTGTTTTCAGTGGTCAGATCGGGGGTGCCCCAACTCAGTCCTCGGCCCTCCTGCCACATCCCTTCCAGGACTCGCAGGGACCTGGCTGGCCCAGCCCCGCTGCCTCTGTGACTCCATCGCCTACCCTCCCTTCCTTGCTCACTCAGCTTCAGCCACCTTGACCTGGCTGTTCCCCACACCTGCCAGGGGTCTCCCCCTGAGGTCCGCTGTCCCTGCTATTCCCTCTGCTGGGAACACACTCTCCCAAGATCCACATGACCCTCTCTGCCTTCAGATCCCTGCTACACTGGTCACATTATCCAAGAGCCTTTCCTGACCTTTTTTCTTACTCATCTCCTTTTCTTCCTGGCACTTCTCACCTCCTGACTGCTCTGAATTTAACTTATTTTCTGTCTATATCACAAAAACGGGCACTTTGCTTTTTCATTCCTGTATCCACAGCCTCTAGACCTGTGGTTGACATAGATTAGTGCCCAATAAATATTTGTTGAAAATTGCAAGGAATCCATAAGTTCCATCCCAATGCTGCGATCGTCACCTGGAGCTCAGGCACGAGGGGGTACTCTGGAGTCAGGGCATGGAACACTTCAGGGAGCGCCCCTGAGGGGCCAGGCAGCTGCAGAGGGTTCCCATCAACTCCAATGTGTCACTGGAGGAGGGCTCCCTCTGGTGGAGGGCGGGGTGCGGTGCACTTCCAGACTGCCCGTGGTGGGGAAGGCCAGGGAAAGTCAGATGCAAAGAGTTCAGATGCTGGCTGTTGAAATTCCAGCCTGCACGCGTGAAAATGTTACGGGCTGATGGGCTATGTGTGGGAATCTCCTATAAAGAGCGCGTGCTTCTCAGCAGCAGGAGGAGGTCCATACATCCAAAAGCCGGGGGGTGATCAGGGCAGTGACTACCAGTGGAATATAATTTCCAAAGACTCCTGTCAGCTGGGACGGCAGTTGCACAAGGTCTGAAGGAGCTCAGTGGCCAGGCTTCCTGGCCTGCTTCCAAGGCTTCCTCTTGCAAGGACCCCATTCAGACGAGGCCTCTTGTCTGGCAACCCAGCACAAAGTCTTCAGAAAGATTCCTAGGTGTGGGACATGCTCCCTTCCATGGCAGAGCAGCCAAATCAGAGCCTTTCTCTTGGTAGTCGGTGGCCAAAAGCCAATCCTAATGGTTGGTGGACTTCCCAGACGTCCCCCAAGAAAGTAGCTGGTGTAATGGGACCATGGATTTTGTCTTCATTTACAATCCACCTGTATTTGAAGAGCAGTCCAAAAAAAAAAAAAAAAAAATGTGGACGGCTGCTTCAGTGGGACCCACTGTCAGAGCATGGTGGATGTGATCAGAAGTGAAGATGCCCGGCAGCGGCTCCTCTTGTGCTAGGGTTGCATCAGCTGGATGATTACGTTTGCAAGAAAATTTTAAAAATTTCCGTGGAAATGATAAAAGCACATTGCATGCCTCGCCTGGTGCTGTGGAGGAAAGAAAACATCAGCAACGTCCAAAGCTACACACTACGTGCCAGCAGTGGCAGCAATTTTTCTGCCTTATGATCCTTATGAGATCAATTTGCTAAAATAGCCTCTTCTCCATTTAACCCTTGCTGGTGCGGTGAGGTGCCAAGCGCTAGTAGCCTTTGTCACCAACCAGTCCAGGCTGCTCAAGGGGAGAGAGCATTGGGGAGCACTCTTTCCTCACTGAGTTTTCTATGAGAAGTGTGATCTCTTTTCCTCCTTCTGCTATGCAGCACAGTTCCAATTGGGCGACCTCGGCAGCTCTGAGGACTTACAAAGCAGGTCCACGCGCCGTCCCCAGCCACCCTTTACAGACTCTACCGCCAGGGGTCACCATCAGCGCGTCAGCGCCCCAGCCTGGCACTGCGCGGCCCCAGAAAAACAAAAAAAAAACAAAAAAAAACCGAGCACCCCATTGCCCAATCCCATGGCGGCACCGCAATCTCAGCCCAGCAAAGGGTCCAAGTTTCCCAACAGCAATCGTCAGTCTGGTGGTTGACCACGAATAACCCAAGTGCCAAACCTTCGAGAGGAATTCATTTGCCAAGGCCCTGCGCGCCCGACCTGCAGCGCCTACAAAGAGGAAGCGGCCTGGGTGGGGGGGAGGTGGGGGGGGGGGGTTGACCGGGCGGGGGGCGGGGGGAGCCGGGGCGTCGCCTCCGTTTGTAAGGACCGAAATCAGACGGCGGGGGGTGGGGCGGGACGGGCCTCGTGCGGCAGCCCCTGTGGCTTGGCCCATCCCCTCCGGACGCTGCGCTGCTAAAAGGGCCCGAAAATATGTATAATAGAAAATATATATTTTTTCTATTAGAGACGTTGTATGTTTACAGAGAAAGCATGCAAAGAATAGAGCTCCCAGTACCCTAATTTTTCTTGCCAACCCGCTCTGCCCCTTCTCTGCAGCCTCCCAGTCCCTGCGGGGGCCTGCACCCCCTCACAGGGCGCCCCTAACTCGGGTCGATCTGGTGACTGCCCCGGCCCCCAGGCGCCCAGTGAGCGGGCCCCGCAGGGAGTCGCCCACCAGCCCTCCACCCCCTCACTTCCCGTTGTCTTTCTGTCCCTGGCTGCCAAACTAGCCACGTCTGGGGACCCCAGCCTCCCCTCAGAACCCAGTGTGGCCCAGAAGGGCTGCTCTGCCTCTCCTGGGGCCCCCCGGTGCAAGAGCTCAGAGGTGGGACCCACAGCAGGTGATGGCCAGTCCGGTGGGGGGGGCAGAGCCGGGGTGGGGGGGGACAAGGTCAGAGGACACGTGGCCTACCAACGCCTGGCAGAGGGATTTAGGTGAGCCCCAGAGAGCCAACAGGGGCTGGGGTGGACACCCCAACTCTGTTTTATTTTATTTATCTATTTTATTTTGGGTGGTGGTGGTGATGGCGGCGCATGGTCCGGGAACCAAACCCGGGTCTCCTGCATGGCAGGTGAGAATTCTCCCACTGAACTACCTTCGCGCCACCCTTTTATTATTTTTAAAATGTGTTTTATTATTATTATTATTTTCTCCAGGGTCCTCATCTGGGAGAAACTCCCAGGGAAGAATCACTTTGATTCTTACACACCCCAAGAGTAAGGCGGCCCCTCCCCCACAACTACAGGGGGACACTCAGACCCATGAAATACAAGCATCTATCACGCCTCAATGGCCTTGTTGCCTGACAGCCACGGTGGGAGCACTGCCCAGGCAATCACCAACAGACGAGAGAACGTCTAAAAGCCAAACTTCAGAAAGAATGAAAATGCCTCCAAAGAGAGAGAGCTCTGAGAGTCGAGAAGGAATGGTGAGCAAATTGATTCATTGACTGATTCATGAATGATGATGTCTCATTTGGCAGTGGTTCTTAAAAGTCAAGGTAAAAGTATAAAGTCCTGGGGGGGAAAACCACTGAAAACTGAAGAGGAGGCTGTTCTAGTTTGCTAGCTGCTGGAATGCAATATACCAGAAATGGAATGGCTTCTAAAACGGGGAATTTGATAAGTTGCAAGCTTATAGTTCTAAGGCCAAGAAAATGTCCCAATTAAAGCAAGGCTATAGAAATGTCCAATCTAAGGCATCAGGGAAATACACCTTGGTTCAAGAAGGCCAGTGACGTTCAGGGTTTCTCTCTCAGCTGGAAGGGCTTGTGGCAAACATGGCCATGTCTGCAAGCTTTCTCTCTAGGCCTCTTGCTTTACGTAGCACCCTGGGAGCATTCTCCTTCTTCATCGCCCAAGTTCACTGGCTGATGGACCCTTTCATTCTCTCATCCTTCTACAACGTTGTGGCTCTGTGGCTCTCTTCTCATTCTCAAAAAAGGCACTCTCTCCAAAAATGTTCCTTTATAGCATTCCAGTAAACTAATCGAGACCCATGTATAATGAGTGGAGACACGTCACCATCTAATCAAGTTCAAGACCCACAACTGGTTGAGTCACATCTCCGTGGAGATGATCTAATCAAGTTTCCAGCCTGTAGTGCAAGCAGGGATTAGCGCAAACTGTTGCTCCCACAAGATTGATTAGGATTAAAGCATGGCTTTCTAGGGTACATAAATCCTTTCAAACCAGCACAGGGGGCAACAAAAAAAAAGTTCTGAGGTCTTGTATGGTTTGAGAGGGCGCCAGCGCTCTTGACTAACCTCGGGCTTTGTTAACGTGCTTTTAGGAGTAACCTCCAAAACACTAGAAACAGAGGGCATCACTTCCAAGCCGGCAAAAAGGAGAAGGTGTCAAGAACTCAGTCACTCCAGAAGAAAACCAGAAAGGAGAAAAGCAACAGAAAGTGGGACAAATAGAAAAATTAGTTGCAGAAACTCCTTTGTTTGGTTTAAGCAGAAAAGGGATTTTCTAGGCCATTTTAAGTCACTCATGGAATCTCAGGAGAGTCAGAGAACCAATCTCGGGGGTCCCACGACCAGGAGAAGCGCCCCAATGTTGTCTGATGGGAACGGTGGGGACAGAGCCCAGGGCATCAGGAACTACTTCCCCACACCCCCTCCTCGGGACGTTCAACAAGTGTTAGCACTTACTCCCATAACCATCGCCGCTGTCTTACTATTCCTCTTTGAAATTTACTACTTATTCCTTTTACTTGAAATGGTTGCTGTATTTTTATTAAATATAACGAAGGTAATTGGGTGTGTGGTTTTTTTTTTTTGCAGATTTTGTCGAGATATATTCACTTATCCTATATTCCATCCAAAGTATACAATCAACGTCTCACAGTGTCCTTTCCTCGTTGTGCAGTTGTCATCACACTCGATATTAGACAATTTTCATTGTATCAAAGAGAAAAATGACAAAGAGACACAAAAAAAGGAAACTGAAAGCATCCCTGTGGATGCTTGCCTGCTCCCTATTGAGAATAAACTACTGCACATGGAAGCCTGCAATGACAGGACAGGAGCTAAAGCTCAGCAGATGTCCTGGGGAGTAGGGAGTGGGGGTGGGGGTTGAAATGCCCAGGCGGTATCGTAAACAAAGCATTAAAAAGCACTAAAACTCCCCTCCCTTGATCGCTGTGGATAACAGACCTCAAGACTCTGCTGAAACTCTGTTCTCATGCCCTTGTCCTAAACTCTTAGAAGCCCTTGCACTCCCTGCCCCTTTGCGGAGCATTAACTTCCATTTCCCAACCGGCCGCCATCGGGAAGACTTTTCTCCTGTTCGTAAGTCCCAAACACGTATGTAAGATGTGTTTTTCGGTCTTAGGGCTGCTCCAACCCAAGCTCTCCAAGAGCTGGGTTTGAACAACCCCATGTCCCTTAACCTGCTCCCTCCCCATTATTGGCCCCTACCATTGGTGTGGTTCACCTGTTATTGTTGATGAAAAAATATTAAGGTATTACTGTAAAATAGAGTTCATAGCTTGCAATAGGTAATTTTCCCCCATACACCACGACATTAACTCTTTGTACAGGTGTTATATATTTGTAGTAGCACCCGCAAGTACAATCAGTGACATACATGACTATAAATGGCCACTTTCAATCAAATTCACCTACAATATGACTCTATTACTTATAATCCCAATAACGAGCTACCATCACCTCTATCTATCCCCAAATATTGAAGTTTAAACTTGTTAATAATTCTGTACATATTAGGTAACTTCTCTCCCTTCTCTAGCTTCTATCTCTAAGTATCTTATATATTACATCTTTTTTTAATATGTTTATTATAAACAACATACATTCTTGACATGGTTACAATCAATGGCTCACAATATCATCACATAGTTGTGTTTTCATCACCATGTATATTCTTCATCTTCAGACTCTGAGTTTACATACGCTAGTCAGTTCATATTAGTAAAATCATATCTGTCCTTTTGTGTCTGGCTTATTTCACTCAGCATTAAAGACAACATACTTTTGCATTCTCTCTCTTTTTTTTTTTTCGCATGGGCAGGTTCTGGGAATCGAACCCGGGTCTTCAGCATGACAGGCAAGAACTCTGCCTGCTGAACCATCACTGCCTGCCCCACCCTCTCTCTTTTTTAAAAAACACTTTGTATTGTGAAATATAACATATTTACACACACGAAAAAAAAACCCCAATAATTCTCAAAGTACATTTGAACAAGTAATCACAGAAGAGATTTCAAATTTTGGTATGGGTTATCACTTTTCCTTCTAGCAGCTCCAAAACACTGGAAGCTGGAAGAACTATCAACACAGTGATTCAGCAATCATACTCGTTTGTTAAATCCTATCTTCTGTGTTATAACTGCTCCTTCTCCTTTCATCCTTCTCCCAATCTATAGGGGTCTTTGGGCTATGCCCATTCTAACTTTTTCATGTTGAAAAGGGGTGTGGATAATATGGGACAGGGGAGTAGAACTAGTTGATGTTCTTGGGTAGGCTGGCTCCTCTGGGTTTCAGGACTTCACTGGCCTAGGAAGCCACTGCAGGGTGTAGATTTCAGGAAAGTAAACTTAGTACATGCAACTTTTGTAGAGTCTCAGTTAGAGCCCCAGGTGTTCTTTTTTTTCTTCCCCCTTTAAAAATTTACATTGACAGATCTTCACATGCATACATTCCATGCATGGTGTACAATCAATGCCTATTGATTGATTGTTCAATCAATCATTCAATGATTGAGTGTTCTTTAGGGTTAACAGGAATGATGTTATTTGGGGGTTATTTTTGCACACTCTCTTAAAAAAAGTTTGTTTTTTTTTTTTTTTACATGGGCAGGCACCGGGAATCGAACCCGGGTCCTCGGGCATGGCAGGCAAGCATTCTTACCTGCTGAGCCACTGTGGCCCGCCCTTAAAAAAAGTTTTATAATTTAAAAATTTCAAACATAGTTAAAAGTAGATGGGATAGAATAATGAACCCCCGACCCCATGGCCCCCTTACCCAGCTTTAACAACTGCCAAAATCTGACTATTTCTGTCACACATATCCCCTTCCCCCACCCATATTTTTCTTTTCTTTTCTTTTTTGATGGTGAATTTAAAGCAAAT
Source organism: Tamandua tetradactyla (assembly GCF_023851605.1). Lineage (NCBI taxonomy): Eukaryota > Metazoa > Chordata > Mammalia > Pilosa > Myrmecophagidae > Tamandua > Tamandua tetradactyla. Next base: position 8,540,057 of record NC_135335.1, read on the forward strand.
CCCAGATTCCACATTGTATATATCATGGTTTGTATCTTTAACAGATAAGGACTTTTTTCTTAACCGCCATGCCATTATCATACCCAACAAAATGAATACTTCCTTGATATAATCTAACACCCAGTCTGTGTTCAAATTTCCCCAATTAGCTCAGAAACATCCAATGGTCCATTTGTTTGAATAGAGAGCCAAACAAGGTAGAGTGTATTCCTTTCAAAGTTTCATGTGTTTTTTGTTTTTTTTTTTTGGTTTTTACATGGGCAGGCACCGGGAATCAAACCCGGATCCTCTGGCATGGCAGTTAAGCATTCTTGCCTGCTGAGCCACCGTGGCCCACCCTCATGTGTTTTTAATCCATAAATTTCCTTCCTACCTTTTTCAGGTCATTTGTTTGTTGGTGAAACTCATCCATTTGCCCACAGGATTTCCCACATTCGTGATTTGGCAGATTACATCCTAGGGGTGCTATTTAACATGTTCCTCTGTCCCCTATTTTTCTGGAAAACTGGTAGGTGGATCTAGAGGCTATTATTTGGGGAAGAACGTTCATAGGTGACGCTGTACGCTTCCTCCCCTGTCTTTTTTAAAAGGCTTGCTCTGCTTTAAGGGATGTGTGAATTCACAAGTGGGTTCAGATGTTACCAGCAGGATACTTTATTATAAAGTCCCCCCTGACTTTTGGCATGCTGGCCTTAGCAGCTCTCTAGAATCACAGCCTAAGCCTCTAACTAGGGATTGCAAAATGATGACTTTCTAATTATATCATTAGCTCTGCCTTGTTAGCTGGAATGTTTCCCATAAGGAAACCCTGAAATATAAATTGGTACAAGAAGGCAGAAAAATGGATTCTTTTTTTATTTTTTAAAAACAATTTCAGCATAAAGATTTGGTGCCTGTAGCAGAGTCCAATCAGGAGATCAAAACTAGGCCAGTTACTTTAACAGAGAAAATTTTCTCTAAAGAATTGCTAATGAGGTTTTTGAGAGGTAGAAAGGGAACTTAGACTCTCAGAGCAGCGGGTGGGCCGCACCCCAGCAAGATGGGGGGGGTGTAGGGGGAGGAGGGGTGGGGAGGGGATGCCTGCTGACCCCCCAGGAGGCCCCTGCTCTGCCCCGGGAAGGGAGCTGAGTCCCTGTGGGTCCAGTCTGTGGCCACGGCTGCTGCTGAGCCCTGAAACCCGACTCCCCCGGGCGTTGCCCGGGAAGTTGCGTGGAAATCAGAAATGCCATGAGTCTGCTTTCTAGTACACCGAGGAAATCACAGTTAATTATACACAGGGCCTTCCTCTTGATGACACTTACTCTGCCGCCCAGAAGAGAGTGCTGTCAGTGTGTGGTCAAACCAATGTCACCCACAGCTGGTTCCTTCCTTCAGGACCTATGAGCTGAAGATAAAAGGATCAAAAGCGCGACCACCTTCTCGGCAGATGGCAGCAAGTTCCCAGCTTTCAACCTGGATGGAACTTTTGCTGATGTGCAATTTTAAACTCATCCTTAATAAAATAACACGTGATATGCAGTGGCCCAAGAAAGAAAACCTGAGTAGTGAGGGTGCCACTGAGATGGAAAACATGAGAGCCTTGGTGCACAGACTGTTTATATGCCTGCATTTAGAAGAGTTTCTGGTCAAGAGCAAGTGCCATTTACCAGAGGAAATGGGTGGCCTGATGGAAGAACTGCGCTCCCCAGAACAGCTGAAAACCAGAAGGGGAGCTGGCTCAGAAGCCAAGACCAGCGGACTCCCGTGGGCTGGGTGAGCATCCAGGACCTGGCAGTGGCTGGGTTCCCTGGGCAGGAATCCTCCCAGGGCATTAGGGAACCATCATGGGCTTCATTGCATTTGCAAATTCCATGGTCTCTTTTTGCATATTTTGCAGTCACAAGACAGGCTCATACTTACTCAGCTGTTAAGAAGGCAATTCTCCCACAAGAACTCAACAGCGATTTGATGTGAAGCCACACAAGTTAAAAGAAGGCCTTGGCAAGGCTCAAGAGTCCCCAAGCACGTGCGCCATCCTCTGTTGACAATTGCCCAGTGGAAGAACTCGATGGCAAGGGTTAATCTGACATTTTTAAGTATCACTGAAAATTTCCATTAAATGTTGATTTTGCAATTTAGACACTAGACGCTTTTAGTCCTGTAGTTCCTTTCAATTTGACCATTTCCATTTTTTTTTAGTTAGTAAAAAAAATTTTGTAAAACACAAGTATTCTTTGAAGAAAAAAAAAAGAAAAAAAGATACCACAAAGTAACTGGAGGAAGCAGCCCCCACCCCTAGAGCTGGGGAAATAAAGGGGAGCATTTGGGATGATTGAAATGTAGAAGCTGGGAGGCCTCTGGGCACTGGGAAACTTTTGCAGCTGGTGCTGTAATGCTGGAAAAACGCCAGATGCAAAGGGAAAATGTGGTTTGCACATTAAGAGTCACAGAGCAACGGGCCCCACAGCCTCTCACAGCAGAGAACAGATGGGCGGATGCCTTAATAACCATCACGGAGCCGCAGCAATCTCTACAAACGACCAATAGATTTTGGTTTTCTAATGCATCATTTGAACTCATGGTGTTTTACACATTTGAATGTAAAAACCCATTGCAGGCGGGCCGCGGTGGCTCAGCGGGCAAGAGTGCTTGCCTGCCATGCCGGAGGACCCCGGTTCGATTCCCGGCCCCAGCCCATGTAAAAAAAAAAACAAACAAACAAAATATAATAAAAATAAGAAAATGTTTAAAGATGTTTCCCTTCCATCCTTCCTTCCTTCTCTGTCTTTCCTTCCCTTCCTCCCTCTCTCTTTTAAAAAAAAAAAAAAAAAAAAAAAACCCATTGCAATTACTCATCTTTTTGATGCTTCAGTTGTTCTGCCTTCGGCCGACGGCAGCTCCTTCAGCCACTGCCAGGCCTGCGCCCAGGGCCAAGCCCTTCTTGAGGACACCAAGGGACCGGCACAGGAGCCGTGGGGCAGGGGGCGCTGCAGGCCAGGTGCTGGGGGGCACCAGGGAGCACAGGGAGCGGGCTAAGTGGGGTGCACACTCAGCGCGCAGGCCGGGCTCCCGAAGACCTGCGTGTCTGCCCAGGGGGCGCCCTCCTCCAACTGCACAAAGCAGCCTGGGCCCCAGGAGCTTCTGATGGGTGGGGGAGGAGGCCTAGCATTTCTGCCCACCCTGGAGAGGAGGGAGGGGAGGAGGCAGGGGCCCTGCCTCTGATCCAGGGTCCAGGTTCCAGTCCTGCAGCTTGACAGGTATCATCCTACCATGAGGGCACAGCCACGAGGCTCCTCACTGGGGCATGGGGTGAGTTGGGTGGACCTGGGCAGGGGACGGGCGCGGTCCCAGAGGGTGAGGCCCAGCCACGCGGGCTTCAGCCACTGTGCCGAGGACCTGTCCCCCTCACCCGGACTGCCCACCTGGGGAATTACCCGCTGCGAGGGCTGGGACCGGCGGGGGTGCAGAGGGGCCCCTAGCGCCTTCTCTGGAGGCACCAGGTAGGTTGGTGGCGGAGAGGCTGCTCTTAGCCGGGCATGGCATGGGTTTCCTTCAAGCCCTTCCTGTCCAGCGGGTCCTTGTCCCACGGGCCCTGAGTGCCTCGGACCCAGGCGCTCCACCGGCCTTGCTCCCCGGCCTCCCCAGGCCTGGCCCCGGCCGCCGTTCAGGAAATACCTGCGGAAGTGACGAGAAGATGGACGCCGTCAGTGAGGCCTTCCCCCACCCCTAAGAGTGAGCCCCTGTGTTCCGGGTGACAGGTGAGGCCCCCGAGACTCAGAGGCCAGGTCACCTGCCCTGGGACAGACCGTGAATGACAAGACCGAAACTCAAGCACCCCCTCGATGGCCCACCCACCAGGTCCAGCTCAGGGCCCAGCTGGTTTTCATGCCACCCTGGGAGGGTGCCGGTGGGGTCAGGGGGTCTCCAGCCCTCCTCGTCCCTGGGGGAGGTGCCTTGGCCAGGAGGAAAGGGAAGGCCTGGGGAGCGGGCTGGGCAGAGGGCAAACCCCCGGCCCGAGGCCCACGAGCCCCAGGCCGAGAGGAAGCCAGCGGACTTCCTGGGTGGCCCGCTAGGGTGTCCTCCCAAGCCCCTCTTCCGATTCACCGCCATGGCCCACCCGGGAACCCAAGTCACAGATGCTCGAGGCCTCCTGTTGTCCCCCGGCTCACCCGGACACCAGGCCTCGGTCACCTCCGGCTCGGACAGTGGCCACAGCCTGGCGGGCGCCATCCCCTGCAGCGGCCGGGCCAGCGCCAGCCGCCAGGCCAGCCACGGGCACCCGCGCGGGACTCCCCACCCAGCGCTGGGCGTGCCCACTGGAGAAACCGACAGTGGGTGCCCGAAATTCCAGACCCGGCCTAGGGTCTGCACGCCAGGCACAGCACGTGGACACCCCTTCTGAGGCAACTCAGGCAGCAAGCCAGAGTCAAAAGAAATGCAGAATCAGACTTCGAAACAGGGTGAGATAAAAGCTCAAAAAGCTGACTTTGGGTGGTTTTTGCCAGTTTGAAATTGTCATCAAATACCAATCTTACTTTAAGGCAACTGGGTCTTACCCTTTATTACAAGAGAATTTTTTCAGTCAGGAATATTTTTTATTTCACCCTTTCCTTCCCTTTTTTTTTTTTTTTTAAACATGCAGGGATTCTGGGCTTTGAGCTGGTGGGCCCAGGGAGGATGTGAGTGGCGGGCTCGGCTGGCCCTCCCACCCCTCAGAAGTGTCTTCTCACAGAGCTTGGCTGACACTTAGCTTTGCTGCTGCCCTGTGCCCGGGACAAGCCTCCCAGAAGGCGCTGGGCCAAGTGCTGCCCACGCAGGCCGCTCTAAGGAGGCCCCAGCCCAGGAAACGGCACAGCCCTGGGGGCTCTGCTGCACACAGACCGGCCCCTGGTCCCCCAGAGGCCAGAGGCTGCCCTGTCCCTGTCCCCCTCCTCCTCCCAGCAGGCCTGGAGGCCAGAAGACGCCTGGACCTTGCTGACCACGCCCCTACCACCACTGGGCTCTTCTTAGCAGAAAGCAGGCACTGTGGGGAATGGGCATGCTTGGGGGAGGGGTATGAGAAACTAAACCAGCTGGGGCCCAGGGTGGGGTGGAGAAATGTCTTAGAACACCCCAGGCCAAGTCTTTTCTTTCCTGTCCCTGGGTTCTTTGTGTCCACCGACTGCCATGTTCCAACTAGCAGCTGCCGCACCCCGAGTCACGTGTGTTCCGTCTGTCCAGTCTTAAGTCACCTGAGTTCCAGGTGAATGCGGGAACAGCTGAGCTCATCTAACCTTCACACACACTTGGGTGGTTTTTTCAATCATTCTTTTTTTGTGTGAAAAGTAACATATATACAAAAAAGCAATAAATTTCAAAGCACACTGCAACAATTAGTTACAGAACAGATTTCAGAGTTTGGTATGGGTTATAGTTTCACAATTTTAGGTTTTTCCTTCAAGCTGCACCAAGACACTGGAGACTAAGAAATACCAATATAGTGATTCAGCAGTCACACTCATTCGCCAAACACTTTCTTCTCTGCTATAACTCCACCTTCTCCTTTGATCTTTCTCCTAATCTTTAGGGGTATTTGGGCTATGTCCTTTCTAATTTTCTCATGTTGGAAGGGGCTGTTGATAATATGGGATGGGAGGACGGAACTAACTGATGTTCTGGAGAGGCTGGGCCCTCTGCATTTCAGGACTTACCTGGCCTAGTGCCCCATCTGGAGGTTGCAGGCTTCTGGAAAGTAATCATAGCACATAGAACTTTTGTAGAATCTCAGATAACACCCGAGTTAATGTCTTAGGGGTATTTTAATTGTACAAATGATCTCAGAGGGGCTCAATGGGGGCTGTCAAGTCTGTGAGCCCGGCTCAGTGGTAGGTAACCCAGTAGGGGCTCCTGCTCACGGCCCACCCCCTCCTCCCAGCTCAGCCTGGAATGTGCACCATGACCAGGGAGGAAAAAATAAGGCAGGAACTTTATTTAATATTAAGGTTGGGGTGGGGGGCCGGGGTCGGGAGAAGGGTCTGCTTCACTTGGTGATGGTGTTCCTGCGGAGAGAGGAGAGGGCCGTGAGTAGGGGAGGGCGGCGGGCCTCCCACCCCCACGAGCTCGCCCTGCCCACCCAGGCCGCCTCCCACTCACGCGTTCATGCTCTTGCCGCTGCCGCTGAGCACGATGTAGGGGGTCTTCTGAGCCTTCTGCTTCTCCTGGAGCAAAGCCACGGTGCCCAGGGGCGTGTCGCTGGAGCTCATCTTCTTCAGCAGCTGCAGGGCCAGGGCAGTCAGCACCAGCAGGAGCCGACCCCAGAGCCCACCTCCCCCAGCACCCCACGCCCCAGCAGGCCACCCACCGCCTCCTCATCCAGCTTCTTCATCCGCCGCTCAGTCTTCATCTTGCCTGAGCCCTTCCCATGGAAGCGGTGGGACAGCTGCCGGAAAGCCTGGGACACAGGGTGCGACCCGCATCAGAGCTGCCTGCACCCGCAGGAGCTTCACAAGCCGGGAGGCGATGGGGACAGGCACAGGGCACAGACCCTGGCCGCCTTGGGGGCTTCCAGCAGAGTAGGAGAGAGAAGTGGGATGTGCTGTAATGGAGGGCGCGTGGGCCCTGGAACGAGACCTGCTGAGAGGGACCTGGGTGGGGCACTTGGCTGGGGCTAGGGGAGGTGGAGGGGGGAGGCCAGAGCAGTGGAGAGAGCATTGCCAGGCACAGCAGTGCAGGGCAAGGAGGACGCAGGAAGGAGAGTTGGGGTGAGCCTGCAAGGGCCACCAGCCTTGAGCCAGAGCATCTGTGAGCACGTGGGGATCAGTGGAAAGGCCTGGACTCTGCCCACCGTAATGGTGGCCCTGAGCAGGGGAAACACCAAAGGGGCTTCATGCTTACAGGCCAAAGGCTAAGGGTCCAAAGTGCCCTTGCACAGGATCCTGAGCCTAACAGAGAGGGAAACTGAGGTATGGGTCCCAACACCTCCCCAGACCCCCCCAGTCAGTGGCTGGAAGGGCCAAGACCCCACTGCACATGCTGCTCCCAGCAGCTCTGCTGGAGGGTGTTGTGCAGCCTCTCCTGACCCTGCTCACCTCCTTGGGCGTGAGCTTGCGGCCCGTCTCGTCCACGTACTCGATCTTGACATCAGGCTTGTAGCCGTCCTTTTCCTTGAAGTCCTGGGTGAAGCCACGGTATTCCTCCCGCCGGCTGTACTTGTCATCGATGGCCCTGGCCCAAGACAAAGGGGCCTCAGCACGAGCGCTGCCTGGCCTGCCCGAGCTCCCAGCAGTCCCCGGGCAGGCGTGCCCCATCCGCGCGCCCCACGTACATCTTGTCCTCGATGCAGTACACGGCGGACGGCAGGGACTTGTTGGGCGCCTTCACCCGGGCCACCTTCTGCACTGTGGTCTCCAGCAGCCCTGGGGACGGGGGCGGTGAGGCCTGGGCGCCCACCCTGCCCCGCTCAGGCGGCCAGCGCCACGGCCCGAGGGCCAGCAGGTACCGTGGGACCCTCACACCAGGCGGTCAGAGGGTAGGATATGAAGCCCATTTTACAGACAAGTAGAGAAATCGGTCCACGTGCCGAGCTGGGCGCCTGAACCCGGGTCTCAGTACCTGGGCTGTTCCAGCCCCCCCCAACCACCCCCATGGGGCCCTGGAGACCCCAGCCTTTAAGAATGACCAGCGCCCCCAGGCCACCAAGCCCTTTACCCTTGTTCTGACACAGGAGCAGGGCAGCTGCCAGCCCTCTGTTCACGATGGGCTCCTCGTCCAGGATGGTGGTGGAGGAGGCAGAGAACTGGGGACGGCACACGGCGAGGGGGCTGGTGAGCGGGCCATGCGGTTCTCCTCTGTCCCCCAATCTGCTCCCCCGCCCCCCACCAGGTACAACGAGGCCCTTCCCAGGCCTGTGACACGTTTCACTCAACCCTTATGAGAACCCTACAAGGTTTAAGAACCATTTTACAGAAGAGGAAACTGAGGCTCAGAGAAACACTGAGTAACTTTCCCAAGGCCCCACAGCCAAGAAGGGGAACAGCTGGGGCTGCAGCCCAGGCCCCCAAGACCCCCACTCTGCCGTCCTCCCCCGCCAGCGTCCCCTCCTCACATCCTGCTGCTGCTTCTCCTCATCCAGGTTCACTGTGCTCCAGCCGATGTTCTCCTCCCCGTCGGATTCGGAGCCTCCGTTGGCTGAGCGCTCCTCGTCCCGCTCAAAGTCCTGGGGACAGAAGACCAGGTCGGCCCAGGCAGCCCCAGCCCCCAGCCGGCCGCTCCGAGCACCACGGCAGGAAGGGGCTGCCCAGGACCCACCATGAGCTCCTCCTGCTCCTCCCGGTTGCCGGCCAGCCCGTAGGTGGGGATCTCGCCCAGGGTCCGGCAGAACTCGGACGTGGCATTGAACACGATGGCACCCTTCCGCTCGGGGTCCTCGTCCTCCTCCCAGCCCCGTGGGCGCGCCTCTAGCTTCTTCACGATCTCCACCACCTGGGGGAGGGAGCAGCTGTGGGCAAACCCAGGCGTGTCTGGGGCAAGGCCATCGAGACCCAGGAACCCAGAGACCCTGCCCGCTAGTAAGGGAGCGAGACAACCCACCCCACGGCCCACCACAGCCCGCGACCGGTCTCCACTTGCTCAGACCCCTCGGTCCGTCTCCCCACCCGCCCTGACCTCACCAGGTCCCTCCTCTACCCCAAACCCGTCCACGGCTCCCTGCTGAGCCTGGAGTCAATACCCAAATCCCACCCGGCCCTCCACGACCAGGCCCACTCTGACCCTCTCTCTCCAAACCCCCTTGCCCACCACTCTCCGCCTCATACACCTTCCAGAATCCTCAATATGACAAGGCCTCTTGCCACTCTTCTGCCACCTGCTCTTCTCCCAACAAACTACAGCTTCAGGGCTTGGCTTAAACTTCACTTCTTTCAGAACCCTCTCCCTGAGGCCACAGGGCAGTCAGATGCCATTCTCTGACTGCCCGCAAGCTGTCTTCTCAAAGCTCCCTGCTCCACTGGGAAAGTAGGAGCCTTAAGAAAAGAACCTACATATTAAATCCAGCAAGTCACCCACAGATGCACCCATGCCGTCTGCCACCCTCCTACCTGGCACAGCTCCCATGGCCCATTCAAAATCTCAAGGGTTCTGCTCCTGCGGCCTACCCTCTCTCTAGCACCATTCACATCAGCCCACGGATACTATTTCTTTAAAAGAACACCCTCCCATAACCCCAGAGCCCCACTGCTCTGCCTTTTCCACAGCAAACTCTTAGGCGAGCCCACGTCTCCACCCCCTTTCCTTCCATTTTAAAATTTTAGTTACATTTACTTTATATTTTCCCATTTTCATTTTTGGTTGATTTTTACATCCCATGTTGCCCAAAAAGGTATTAAAGAGTTTCCCATGGGATAGGGAGACTAACACACTAGCTTAAAAGTTTATTTCCTGCCTTTCATGCAAGCGCAGGTTGAGTTACATTTATTTTTAAATGGGCTGCACCACCAACACAAAAGCGCTAAACGGCCAACACATGCATGTGTCTTTAAAAATAACAATAACCACAGAGCCCCACGTGCCCATCACCAGGATGAGAAGCAGCACCTCTAACAACCCTTGCATGGGGGTGTCCATGGTTCCCAGGTTCTCTCTATTGTTTTCCCACATAAGGCTCTGCCCATGAACAATGCATTATTTCACTGTGCATTTTTAAAAGATGACATAATCTGAGTCATACTGTATAATTCTATGATTTGTTTTTGCTAAATATTTTTGAGATGAGTATTGAAGAGACTGTGGTTCATTAGCTTTTTGCTACAGAATCATATTCCGTGATGTGAACAGACCTCAATCTTGTGATCCAGTCCACTGAGGATGGACTTGTTTTGCTGTCACTAATAATGCAGCCAGAGGCACCCTGAGGCTTGCCTCCCCATGCACAAGTTCCTTGGGGGCACACATGCAGAGTGGGCCATGCTGGGCTGTGGAGCACAGGGTCCTTCAACTATACTAGACGATGCAATGTCCTTCCCACCACGGACGGAGATCAGAGAGACACTTGCAGCCATGAGTCAGAACCCCATGCATATCTAGGCAAAGAGGCCCAAGTCCAAGGAGACCCAGGGTGGGACACAAGCAGCTGAGAAGTGCCACACACAGAAGTATCCCCAGAGAGAAAAGAGACTGCAGCAGGACTGCTGGCAAGAGGTGCACACACACTCAATCCAGTCTCTGTTTGCTGGATCACTTAAATGCAAAACAGACCTTTCTGGATGACCCTATCTGGCTCCCCAGGGCAGAATACCCTAACGGGGAAGAAACCAGAAAAACCTTATGGGAAAACAAAGGGGGGGTGGGTGCTTACTGAACTGCAGTAAGACAGGACAGGTCCCAGAACTGCCAAAGGGCACTGAACGAGGATGAGAATTTAAACAAAATCATAGGTGGTGGGGAGAGAACTCTGCACAACAACAAATGGAACAAATAAAGATTCCTAGAGAAGGAACAGAAGAACAAAGTTCTCTCCTGGACTTGAAATAATTGCACATTACAGGGCAATCTTGAAAACTGTGCCACATATTCAGAGCAAGAATCAGGGGCAGAAGAGCTAAGAAGATCTGAACAGTTAAACATAGGCTACTCTAAATGCCCAGAATAAGTTGGACCAAACGCCAAAAAGCTTTAACACAGAGTCAATCAACTATGAAACCCTAGGCGAGAGGGAGAGATTGACCTTTAATTTAGAGATAACAAAATCAGATGCCCAAGCATCAGCAAAAAATTACAAGCCATACCACAAAATGGCTCAGTCAAGGGAACAAATTAAAACTTCAGGGAAGATACAGAATTTGGAACAACATCTAGACAGAAGAGCACTAAGAAAAGAGAACTTGAATAGCATGACAAAAGAACCAGACCTGACAGACACATACAGAACATTACATTCTGTGCTGGTCTGAAAGGATGTATGTCCCCTAGAAATGCCATGTTTTAATCAAAATCCCATTTTGTAAAGGCAGAATAATCCCTATTCAATACAGTACGTTTGAAATTGTAATCAGATCATCTCCCTGGAGATGTGATTTAATCAAGAGTGGCTGTTAAACTGGATTAGATGACAACATGTCCCCACCCATTCGGGTGGGTCTTCTGGACTCCTATAAAAAAGGAAACATTCTGAAGAATGAAGGAGATTCAGAGAGAGCAGAGCAGAATAACACAGCCATGAGAAGTGGAGTCTGCCAGCCAGCGACCTTTGGAGATGAAGAAGGGAAATGCCTCCTGGGGAGCTTCCTGAAACAGGAAGCCAGGAGAAGAAGCTAGGAGACAACACCATGTTCACTGTGTGCCCCTCCAGATGAGAGAGAGAAACTCTGACTGTGTTCATCATGTGCCCTTCCACCTGAGAGAGAAATCCTGGATTTCACTGGCCTTCTTGAACCAAGGTATCTTTTCCTGGATGCCTTAGACTGGACATTTCTATAGACTTGTTTTAATTGGGACATTTTCTTGGCCTTAGAACTGTAAACTAGCAACTTATTAAATTCCCCTTTTTATAAAGCCATTCAGTTTCTGGCATATTGCACTCCAGCAGCTAGCAAACTAGAACACATCCCAAACAGAATACACATTCTTCTCAAGTGAATGTCGGTTATTCTGCAGGATGCCACTTCTTGGATCACAAAACAAGTCTCAATACATTTTTTTTTAATTAAAAAAAAATTACAAGAAACACAAACATTCCCAACACATACACTCAATACATTTTAAAAGACTGAAGTTATACAAGGAATCTTCTCTGATCACAATAGAATGAAGCTGGAAATCCACAACAGGCAGAGAACTGGAAAATCTACAACTATACAGAAGTTAAATACATACTCAAAATGATAAATAGGTCAAAGAAACCAGTAAATATCTTGAGATGAATGAAAATAAGAACACAACATATCAAAATTTATGGGATGCAGCAAAAGTAATGCTAACTTTATACACATAACGCATTACTTTATACACTTAAATGCTTGTATTAAAAAAGAAAAGACAGTTAAAATCAAAGACCAAGCTGCATACTCTTGGGTGTGAACTTAGAGAACTAGAAAAAGAACAGCAAACTAATCCTAAAGCAAACAGAAGGGAAAAAATAAAGATCAGAACAGAAATAAATGAAATAGAGAATTTGAAAAAAAAATAGAGGTCACTAGCAAGACCAAAAGTTGGTTATTTGAAAAGATCATTAAAATTGACAAACCTTTAGCTAGACTGATAAAGAAAAAGAAAGAGAAGATGCAAATGAAGTCAGAAATGAGAGGGGGGACATTACTACTGACCTCATAGAAATAAACAGTCATAAGAGAATACTATGAACTGGACGCCCACAAATTAGACAACCTAGATGAAATGGACAAATTCCTAGAAACACAAGAATAACTTACACTGACTCTAGAAGAAACAGATCTCAACATAACAATTACAAGTAAACAGACTGAATTGGTCATCAAAAACCTCCCAACAAAGAAAAGCCCAGGACCAGACGGCTTCACTGGTGAATTCTACAAAACATTCTAAGAATTAACTCCAATACTGCTCAAACTCTTCGGAAGAATTGAAGAGGAGGGAAAGCTAAGTAAATCATTCCACGAGTCCAACATCATCCTAATACCAAAACCAGATACAGGTACCATAAGAAAATAAAATTAAAGACCATTTCTCTTGTGAATAAAGATGTAAAATATCCTCAACAAATTGAATTCAACAGCACACTGAAAGAATTGTACACTGTGATCAAGTGGAATTTACCCCAGGTGTGCAAGAGTGGTTCAACATAAAAAAATGAATTGATGTAATGCACCATATTAATGGAGCAAAAGGAAAAAAAAAAAACAACACATGATTATCTCAATTAACAGAAAGGCACTTGACAAAATCCAGCATCCCTTCTTGATAAAAATACTTAGGAAACTAGGAGTATAAGGAAAAACCCACAGCTAGCATCATACTCTAAGGTGAAAGACTGAAAACTTCCCCTCAGAGATCAGGAACAAGACTGTCACCACTGCTGTTCAACACTGTACTGTACTGGAACTGGCAAGTCTGGCCAGAGCAATTAGGCAAGAAAAAGAAATAAAAGGCATCCAAATTGGAAAGGAAAAAATAAAATTTTCACTATCTGCAGATGGTATGATCCTATATATAAAGTCCCCAAAAATCTGCAGGAAAGCTACTGGAGCTAAAAAATGAGTTCAGCAAAGTGGTAAGGTAAAAGACCAACAGGCAAAAATCTGTGGTGTTAATATACACTAGTAATGACCATTCTGGGGAGGCTAGTAAGAAAAAAATTCCATTTATGATGGCAGTTAAAAGACTCAAATATCAAGGCATAAACTTAACCAAAGATGTAAAGGACTTACACATGGCAAACTACAAAACTTTGCTAGGTGAAATCAAAGAAGATCTAAATAAATGGCCAGACATTCCATGCTCACAGACTGGAAGACTAAATATCGTTAACATGCAAATTCTACCCAAAATGATTTACACATTCAACACAATCCCAATAAAAATCTCAACAGCCTATTATGCAAAAATGGAAAAGCCAATCATTAAATTTATTTGGAAGGTTAAGGGGCCCCAAATGGCCAAGCCATCTTGAAAAAGATGAAGTTGGAGGACACACAATTCCTGACTTTAAACTTATTACAAAGCTACAGTGGTCAAAACAGCAAGGCACCGGCACAAGGATAGATATATAGACTCATGGAATTGAAGTGAGAGCTCAGAAATAGACCCTCACATCTATGGCAAGTTGATTTTCTTTTGGGGGTGTGTGTGTGTGGGGGGGGGTGCATGGTCCAAGAAGGCAAGCTAATTTTTGACAAGGCTGCCAAATCTACTCAATTGCGAAAGAACAGTCTCTTCAACAAATGGTGCTAGGAGAGCTGGATATCCATATGGAAAAGAATGAAGGACGGTCGCTATCTTACACCACATACAAAAATTAACTCAAAATGGATTAAAGACCTAAATGTAAAAACTAGGACTATAAAACTCCCAGCAGCAAACATAGGGAAGCATCTGCAGGATCCTGTGTTAGGCAATGCTTTCTTACACTTTATATGCAAGGCACAAGAAACAAAAAAAGAAATCAGATAAATTGGACCTCATCAAAATTAAATACTTTTGTGTTTTTTGAAGTCACAGGACTTTATCATGAAGGTGAAATGACAACCTTCTCAGTGGGAGAAAATATTTGAAAACCACATATCCAATAAGGATTTAATAACCAGAAAATATAAAGAACTTCTACAACTCAAGAACAAAGAGAGATAACCCAATTAAAAAGTGGGTCAAGAATTCAGATCTTTCTCCAAATAAGATATTCAAACAGCCAATAAGCACATGAAAAGATGCTCAACATCATTAGTCATTAGGGAAATGGAAATCAAAACCACAATAAGAGGGTGGTACGATGGTGCTAAAGCAGGCAGAATTTTTGCCTGCCATGCTGGAGACCCAGGTTCAATTTCTGGTGCCTGCCCATGCAAAAAAAAAATGTAAAACAGATCTGATAAATACTAAAGGCAGTGCAATGGTGGCTCAGTGGCAGAGTTCTCACCTGCCATGCCGGAGACCCAGGTTCGATTCCCAGTGCCTGCCCATGCAAAAAAAAAAAAACACAATGAGATATCATTTCATACCACCTAGAATAGCAACTATAAAAAAAACAGAAAATTACAAGTGAGGGAGAGGATACGGACAAACAGGAATACTCATTCATTGATGGGGGGAATGCAAACGGGGTAACTGCTATGGAAAACAGTTTAGCAGTTTCTCAGAAAGTTAAAGATAGAATTACCTATGAAACAGCAACCCCTCTATTAGGTCTATATTCAAAAGAATTTAAGGCAGGGACCCAAAGAGATAAATATTTTAATTTTTATTTATTTTTTGCATGGGCGGGCACCAGGAATCAAATCCAGGTTTCCGGCATGACAGGTGAGAACCCTGCCTGCTGAGCCACTGTGGCCTGCCCTCGAACAGATATTTTCACACCGATGTTCAAAGCCACATCATTCACAATTGCCAAAAGACAGAAGCTACTCACATATCCATCAAGTGAAGAACAGAAAAACAAAATACGGAATATACATACAACGGATTATTATTCATCAGTGAAAACGAATCAAGTTCTGATTCATGTGATAACATGGATGAATCCTGAAGACATCATGTTGAGAGAAATAAGCCAGACACAAAAGAACAAATACTGTATGATCTCACCAACACGAGATAATTAGAATAAGCAAACTAATAGAGTCAGAATCTAGACTATAAGTTACTGGGGGCTGGGCTGGGTGTAGGCAATGAGGAGTTAATGCTTAAATTGTAGAGAATTTCTATTGGTGTTGATTGCTAAGTTTTGGAAATGGATGGTGGTGATGGGAGCACAACATCGTGAGTGTAATTAACATACTGAGTTATATATGGGAATGTGGTTAAAAGGGGAAATTTTAGGTTGTACAGATCTTAGAATAAAAGTTCAAAGAAACAGTGAACCCTATTGTAAATGATGGACTATAGTTAAAAGTACAACATAAAAATGCTCTTTTGTGAATTATTAACAAATGTACCTCGCTAATGCAAGGTGTTAATAATAAGGTGGCATATGGGAACTCTGTATTTTTATATTTTATGCATGATATTTCTGTAAACCTACAACTTCTGCAGCAACAAGAAAAATTAACTAAAAAAAAAAAAGATCCATGCAGTAACTGCCTCAGAGATTCCAACATCCTTACTGCCAAGGATAGTTTTCTCAACCCTCCCCTCCAGTGTCATCTTCCATACCCCACTCGAAATCTCAGGCCCAAGAACTCTCTCAGGTCACTATGTCCTAGCTTCACAGCTCACTGAGTTTATTAACCTAAATCCAACAATTCTTCAACCTCACCAAGATCTCCACTCCAATTCTTCATATCCAGCATTCCCCTTACTATTCGGCTTGGATTCTGTGGTGCGTAATCTCTCCTTTGCAATCACCTTACCTGTCTGGCTCACCCCTCTTCCTATTAATCCAAACACCCACCTGCTCTCAGCTGACTACATCCGAACAGCTATACGTGGCTAGAGAAATCCATAAACGCCTTGACCAGACCCACTTCAAATTCACAGGCATTCAGCTCTGATGCAGAATCACCACTGATTTCAACTGGGAAGTCTCTAGCGCCCCACGGATCTGCTCTTCTTCCTCAGTGTCTGACATCCACTCTCCAAAACGATGTCTTACCTGCTCTCTTCTTCAACTTCCCATATTCACCTCACCCTCCATTCCCCACCCCTTCACTGAAAAGCTTGAAAACCATCATGTAGGAGCTCCCTTAATTTCCCCCAACCAAAGTTACCGTATTTCACACACACACACATACACACACACACACACACACACACACACACACACACACACACGGGCCCTATCTTGCCCCCATGTTCGCTCCTGAAATAAATGATGACGTAGCCTGGCTTCTCTCCACGTGTCTTCTAGGCCGACCTCCACTGGTACTCTGGAACCCATCTTTGCTTTCCTTCTTGAGGATTTGGCTCCTGTTTTCTCCTCTTTCATCATTACTATATCCTTCCCTCCTGGACTGACATCAAACATACTCTAGAATTTCATCACTTAGAAAAAATTTCAAAAATACCCCTTTGGGGGTGTGAAACTTGATGAGATACTGGCTAAAACAAAAATAAAATTTAAAAAGACGTTTGGGGAGGTGCGAAGGTAGTTCAGTGGTAGAATTCTCACCTGCATGTGGGAGACCCGGGTTCGATTTCCGACCCATGCACTTTCCCAAAAAAGCAAGCAAAAAATACAAACAAAAAACAGTAAAAAATTCAACAAATGGTGCTACAATAATGGAATACTCACATGGAAAAATGATGAAATGTGACCCTGCCACAGAGCATTACAAAAAAAAAAAAAGACATTTTGGAGGATAACTGGCAAATTGTGTTATATGGATTGGCTACTTTATAGCATTTATGGAGCTTTCTTAGGCCACGTGGTTATAAAGGACAGTGTCCTTGTTTTCAGGAGATGCCTGCTGAAGTCTTTAGGGATGAAGTATCACAATGTCTCCAACTGATTTCAAAGTGATTCAGGAGAAAAAAAGAAGGTGAAATGAAAACACTGTGACAAAATACTCACAATGACTGAATCTAAGAAGAATCTAAAGTTGTTCACTGTAGCACTCTTTCAACTCTTCTGCATGTAAACGGTTGGGAGTATGGCTCAGGTATGCTTTTAAAACTTCCCAGGTAATTCGAATGTGCAGCCAGGCTGAGAACCACTGAGCCAAATATTCTTCACTGGCATAAAACTCTACAATTCTTAGATGTAACTTTTAAATATTAATGTTATTAATCCTCAAGTATAAAAAAAACTCCTTTGATTCTCACTCCCTCCAGCTACTGCCCCATTTCTCTGCTCCTCCTCAGAACAGGGGTGAGTGGGCACACGATGGCCCACTGGCTGTCTAGAAATGAAGTTTTATTGGAACACGGTCACACCCATTCATTTGTATTTTGTCTGTAGGTTGGATGTGGCTGCTTTCACCTCAATGGCTGAGCACCTCAACAGCTCCAACAGACCATAGGCCTTTAAGGTCAAAATTTACTATCTGGCCCTTTAACAGAAACTTCACTTAATGCTGCTCTAGAGAATTGTCCCTAGGTTCTGCCCCAACTTTCTCAACCCCCATCTCTTCCCAGTCTCCTCCTATTCACAGAAACTGCCTCCACTGTGCCAAATCTGACTTTGCCTCACAGTATAATACGAAAGTTCTGTCCTTATACACTTGGCTACTCAAGGACTAAAAATATTCTTAGTGAAACCTCACTCCTAAGAGTAGATCCCTGGCTCTACTCTACCCCAGGCTTACTGCTCCTTGAGCCACACTCTCTCCCTGGGTGGGAGGTGAAGGGGCGAGCATGAACTCTGGAGTCCAGCTGTTTGAATCCCAACTGTGCCACGTACCAGCCATATAACCTTGGGTAATTTGTCTAACGCACATGCCTCAGTTTCCTCATCTGTAAAATGGAGATAACAGAACCTTTCTCAGAGGGTGCTGTTTTGAGGATTGAATGAATCAATACACATAAAGCACTTTAGTAGCGCCCAGCACACATCCATGCCCTAGCAGGATCATCAATGTCCATGGCTTCAGTCCTCACAAGCTGGCCCACTGATCTCTCCACTCCAGCTGACCCACCATTCCTCACTCTGCCCCAGCCTTCCCGGTCCTCGAGCGGCCTAAGGGCACTCCTCCTAAGGACATCCACTGTCCCAACCAAATGCCCAATCTTTCCACCCTACTGACACCCCAAGTCTTGATAAAGATTTTCAAGTTTCAAATCAAATTTCATCCCTTGAAAGGTCTTGCCTGAATACCCAATCTAAGGTACTAACACTCTAGTTTCTCTAAGTCATCCTGTATCATTACTGTCTGCCAAGCTCACTACTGGAATTTACTGCGTTTCTGCTCACGTGTTCACAAGTTCACTGTACTGTTTCCCCCCTACTAGAAGGCAGGTTTCGAGAATACAGGGTCCCTGTCCTTCCAGTTCACCAGCGACTCCCCAGCCCTGAGAACAATGCCTTGCTCTCAGAAGGCATTCAAGGAATATATGCAGAAGTAAAAAAGAGAAAGATCCAACCACTAAAACATCTCAACAGTGAAAACAGGCAGAAATCTGGAAATCCGCTACAACACATTATTAAAAAGGAGAATTCAGATTGGACCATGGGTACTGGTTAGAATGACGCATGTGCATGTGCTCAAAGGGACAGGTCACCACAGACACACATGCTACCAAAAGTCCTGCTGAGGCCAGCAGCCACTCACCCCCAAGCCTTCAGAACCCCTTACCTTCTCGCCACTGTCTCGCAGCTGCTGGAGCTGCCGCAGCCGGCGCCCCTTCTCCAGCTGCTTCTGTAGTTCCAGCTCGGCCTCATCCTCCTCTAGTGCCTCTGGGGACCCGGAGCGCAGAGCGCTGCCCTCCTCTGGGGGAAACACAGGAGATGCCTGCTCAGATCGCCTCCTTGGACCCGGGGCTCTGGTTCCTGCCCTGTGTCCCCCTCCCATACCCCCGCCACCTGGGTGCCCCTCACCGTCGTCACTGATGTCCATGTTCTCCACACGGGTGTCATCTGACTGGGGGGGCTGAGCCACTGGCTCCTTTTCCTCCTCCTCCTGGGCCTCCTCGTCAGCCTCGGGCACTCGGCGCCGACCCCGGCCCCGCAGCCTGGGGAAAGTGGTCTCCCCAGTGAGCACAGGCCCCTAGGCTAGGCCAGCCCAGCCCAGCCCAGCCCAGCCTCACCCCCACCCCCGTGCCCAAGCCTGCCTGGAGCCAAAGTCCCCATCTTGAGTCTGGTCCCCAAGAGGCAGCAAGTCATCGGCCCGCACCACCACCTCCTTCTCCTTCTTGCGGATTTTCTTCACCCTCCGCTTGGCCTTTTTAAAGGTCACCTTAGGGGACGGGAGGAGAGGAGAGGCGAGGTGTGAGGAGGGGGAAGGGGGATGGCAGGCCAGCCACAAACTCAAAATGAACCCCTCTTCAGCATTATTCCCTGCCAGCATTATTCTGATAGCACACAAGGGGGTGGGGGTTGTTATCATCATTCCCATTTGTAGAGATGAGAAAACTGAGGCACAGAAAGTTTAAGTGACTTGCCCAAGGTCACCCAGCTCCTAAGTGGGAGAAGGGGCTTGTAAATCTTGGCAGTCTGGCTCCATAGTCCCTGCTCTTAACCAAGCCATCTCCGGAGGCTGCAGGGTGCTCACCATCTCCTCGGGTGTGAGGTACTCAGAGGCAAGCCGGGGCCCAGCCGTACTCAGGGACTGAGCCTGCAGTCGCAGCTTGGCCCGGATCTCTTCCAGCTCCCGTTCCCGTAGGCCGTCGGCCATGCCACCCTGCTCCAAGCGGAAGGAGTGTGGCCGCTCCCCCTCAAGCTCCTCATCATACTTTGACAGGATAGAACGGGGCTTTTGCTGTAAGGCAAGAGGTATGGGTTGGGACCCAGCCTGGCTCCCAAACAGGCACTGAGCCACGTTCTCCTCACAGCCCCCTCCCCCGTCAGCCTGTGGCCACCCGCTCTGCCTAGGCCTGCCTGGGCCAAGTCATCCACACTCTCGTCCTCCGCATAGGGCAAGTAGTCAGGCTTCTTCTTTCGCAGCTCCACGTTCTTCTCTGCCCGCTCCTTATCCACCAGGTTCACGTTCACCAGCACATCCTCCTCCTCCTGCAGCACACCTGGGGACAGGGTAAAGGCAGTGGCTACGTGTGCCCGTCCTCAGTGCAGCAGGGTCCAGGCTCCCACCAGGGCACCTGACTCACGCACCTTTGTCCTTCAGGGTAAGGATCATGGTCTCCCCTTCTCGGAAGGAATCGATGGCATGTTCCACAGTGAGGCCCTGCAAGTCCCGGGCACTGTACAGATCCTAGGGGGTGGAGGAGGGGCCAGCTGAGTCAGGAGCCCCCGACACACCCCAGTACTGGGGGCCCAGCACCTGGAGAGCATTGCCTCCTCCAACCCGCTGATCCTGCAGCCTCACCTGCCGCCGCTGCCCAAACTCTTCCTCCACCAGAGTGCTGACACCAAACTCTTGGTCCATCTCTTCCAGCAGCTTGGCCTGTAGGACAGGGAGAGGTGTAACTTATAACCTGCATGCCATTCAGCATCACCAGAAAACACTTGTCATGGTATACACCGAGACTATACCAAACGGAAGTGCAAAAAGTACAGACCTTGCAGGCAAACTGCTGAGTATCCAAAGCAGATGCCACTGACCCCGGCCCTCCCAATTCTGGGCCCAGTTGCACCTTCCAAGGGTCAGTCTCCTGCCTCATCACCCAGCCAGATCACCAGAGGCACGTGGCAACTAGTCCAAACTGCTCACAGTCCTCACCCTCTTTTCTGCCAAGTCCTTCTCCTTCTGAAGCTGTCGGCTCCTCTCTATCCAGGCCGCAGTGTCATCCAGCCAGGGGTCATCCTCCCCTAGCGTCTTTATCTTCCTGAAGGGGGAAGAAAGGGGCCCACTGAGGAGCCCAGCCCCTGCTCCCCCTGCCCCAACTCCACAACTCAAGAGTTCCTTGACAGCCTCTTCAGCCCTTCCTGTGCCCACCCCGGCTGGGACCCCTCACCCCAGCTTCTGGTTCAGGAGGCGCTTTTCCTTGGCAGCCGCCAGCTTCTCTCGCAGTTCCTCTCGCTGTCGCAAGGCCATGGGGTTGATGACATCGGCAGCCACAGGCTCCTCCTTGGTGCCCGCCTCTGGAAGGGGGGCCTAGATGTGAGGCTACGCCTGCCCCATGGCTGGTGGGGAAAGGAGGGAGCCACTCACCCTGCCCCCTTCCAGCTCAGGGTGCCAGAAGGGGCCAGGAGAGGGGGGAAGAAATCCTTGTCTCCCTACTCCTGCTTCATCCCACATCCTCATGTCATCCCATGCAGCAGGACGGCACCCTCCACACCTTCCAAAAACCCCTCAAAATAATAATAATAATAATAATAATAAACCAACATCTACGGCCCAGAGCAATCTGCAGTAACTGTGCCCCTCTCTCAGCCCATGTAATATCACTTCTCAGTCAGTGTGAGTATGCAATGACTAGCTGTTCAAATTTACAGAAGGAGAGTCCCAGAATCCCATCGTGATGGGCAGGGAGGGTGTCTTCGGGCAAGTGCATACACACATGAAACCACTAAATTGTACTGAATCTGCACTTTAACCCCACTCTTCAAAGACCCCCTTCAGATGGTCCCTTTCCCCGACCCACAGCCCTCCTTCACCCCATCCTCAGCCCCACACTCACCCTTCTTGACAGCATTGACCTCCAAGGGTTTCAGCCCCAACTTTGCCCGGAGTTTACTAAGGAAGAGAGGCACAAGTGTTAGGGGCTGTCAGAGAAATAGGACATCAAATGCATTTCTGAACAAAAAAGAGAGTGAAAACAGGACGAGAATGAATGCTCCTAAGGCTCCCAATCATGGGGGCACTGGGAAGGGCTTTGGCCTCCAGAACACAGAACACGGTACTGGGCATGGCGTGCCCCTCACCAGTGGAATGTCACTTGGGTTTCTGTTTCCTCTTCATAACCCAAACAGTTGGCTAAGAGGACTGAGATGGCCCTTCCAACTCCAGTCAGAATGCTTTATTATGTAAAAGCTTCCACAAGCAATCACCCCAGAAGCCACTTCTCTCAGGGGGGAAAAAAAATAGAACTACAAGGAACACAATACTTACTTGGTCTCCTCGATGCTGAGTGATGAGGCATCTCCTGAACTGGTGGTTTTGGAGCTAGCAGCTGGAACAAGAAATGTGGCTTAGGAGCTGAACCAGGGTCAAGATGCCAGCATCCCTTATCCAGCACCTGAGCCTTGCTGAGACACCTGCAAACAGCAGCAACTGTGGCCTTCCCTCACAGTCTTCCTCCTAACAACTCTTCCTATCTGAGCTGCAGCCTCTGAGAATCCTGCTTCTACATACTTCCCTTTTCTGTCCCAAGAGGGCCAATCTTCTGCATCCCTCCCTCACACTGCCACCTCTCTACCTTTGTACGTTGCACCTTCAACCTGCACTGCCCTCGCTCTGGCCTTGTTTGCACTGTAAAATCCTACCCAAATGCAAAGATGAAACACCATCTTCTCTGTGAAGGCCTGTCAATTACTGGATCAGAACTAACTGCTCTCTCCTGAAACCCATAGCACGGTTACTATTTCTGGGGCTGTTTCTCCCTGACAGTACAGGGACCATAAGGGCAGCATGACTGAGTCAGGGGCTGACCAAATCTACACATGTGATTCATATATCAAGAAGCAAACACTTTTTAGTGCCAGTTCTGTTATGCTGGATGCTGGGAACAGAGACAGAAAAGCATTTCAGTCCTCTTCCACCCACTTCACAAACAGCAAATTACTTCACTGAACATCACAGAGAGAAGTTAGACACCCCAGCTAGCTGCCACCTGGCTTGCATTCCCACCCTATCAACCTACCTCTTTATCCAAAGGTTCCTTTCTCCACCTGGGCCTAAGATTCCAACCCCTTTGAGCTCTCTCCAAGGTCAACAGCCCCATTTCTAAACCTATTAGCTATTTTTTAGTTCTGGTTTTGCTTAATCTCTTGTGGCATGTCACTCCCCTTCTAAAACCACTATCTTAAACAAACAAACAAAAACATTCTTCCCGCAGACCTCATGCTTGAGACTCACCTGGTTTTCCTCCTTTGGCTCCTCTACCTGCATTTTTGGAGCATTGTCCTCTGCCCACTTCTAAAACGTTGGCATTTCTCAGGTTCCCGTCCTGACCCTTTTTTCTCACACCTCACTCTTTCTCAGTGGACTTCATTTGTCAACCAAATACTCATACCCCCGCAAATGACCCTATTCAGCCCTGACCCTGTGTTTCTCCATGCATGTCAAACTCAATATGCCCCTAAACTGAATTTATTATTCCCCTCCTCCCACAAGTCTGCTTTTCCTCTCATCTTCCCCATTTCAATAGACAGCTCCACCACCAACCTAGATGCTCAGGTCAAAATCCAACGGGCCATCCTCAATTCCTTTCCTTCACCACCCTCATCCAAGTTCTGACTTCTAAGCACTTCTTCCATCTGTCTCCGGGCTCTATTCCATTGCTGCTGCTTTGGCACTGTCCAACATCAGCCCACACCTGTTTTTCTGCCTCCAGTCTTGCCTACTCTGAATCCACCCCTCCAAGCAGCGAACTTTACAAAATGTGAATCTGATCATCTCACTTCTCAACTGAAATCCATGACTCCCTGCTGCCCTAAGGACAATCTGCACACACTATAGTGACCTCATTCATTCATCCTTTAACTTACTCAACACATCAATTTAAGGCCTGTGATGTGACAGACAACTGAGGTCTCTAGAGAGCCTCAAAGGAGGACCCTTTAGTAACTAGGGCTGACGGAGAGAACCCGGGGCGGTGCTCGGCGAGCACTTGTCCCTAATCCCAAGGCCCGCACGCGGCGGGACCCCTGAAGGCCCCGTCCCTCCGCAGGTCCTACTCCTCACCCGCCTCGTAGCCGTCATCGCGCTTCTCCCGCTTCACACGCCGCTCGGAGGGCTCGGCCTGGCTGCGCTCCCGCCCGTGCGCGCCGCCCCGGGCCTCGGCCTCAGCTCCGCGCCGTCCGCTCCCGCGCTCGCCCCCGCGCTCCCGGCTCCTCTTCCTTCGTTCGCCGCCGCCGCTGCTACCGCCGCCGCCGCTCCGATGCTTGTGTTTTTTGTGCTCCCGGTGCCGCGGCGGCTGCTCGGTGGTGCCCCCGGTGCCGGCCGCCGCTGTCGTCCCGGCCGCCTCCTTCTCGCCGCGGTGCTTCTTGGACGACCCCATGGTGGAACGTCTGCCCCGAGCGGGCCGCCGCCGAGCCCCGACGACGCAAAATGGGAACGCTTCCGGGTCGCCCGGCGGCTGCCGTGTTGCCGGAAACCAAGAGCGGCTGCTTCCGTCGGTCGCGCGGAGGCTGACCCAGAGGCTCACGGGAAGGCCGAGGTCGGCGCCCCAAAGTGCGTTTGGCTGCAGGCGAGGGAGGTTTGCTCAGTCGGCTCAACTGCGCATGCGTTCCTTTGGGTGTGCGAACAGGGTCTGCGGAAGATCGAACCCCAGAGCTTGGAAACCCCGCCTTGGCTTGTGTCACCTGCAGCCACGCGGTGCCCACTGCCTCACGGCCTTTCCGTGGACAGGCGTCCTCCTAGTGGACTCCATCGAGTGTTGAACAGTGCAGCGTGACCTCCTGCAGACCCCCAGCTCCTCAGCCCGCTCCGGGCTTCTGTAACCACCACAGTCAGCCATCGCTGCCTTTCGATGTCCCCTGGATGGGGCTTTTCAGCCTGGGGTCTGTGAACTGCCAAGAAGCTCCAGACGAGCTTTTGTGTCTGAATCCCTTGAAAATTGAGTGCAAAATATGGCGCATCTGTGTGTGGCCATTGTTTTTATCTTGAGGAGGGGGTCTGTAACTTTTTTGGTTTTGTTTTGCTTTTTTGGGGGGGGGTCTATAACTTTAAGGCCCAGTTCACACAATCCTTCGGACACCCCCTACCCAAAATTGCTCATTTCCGCTGCTGGGTTCCGGCGGCTCCCCGTCAGTCCCCTGCTATGGTTGTTGTGCAGGTCGCTTTGAAGATCAACCCCACCACCACTACCACCACCAGTGTTCACTGGGGATCCTCAAAGGCAAGGGCCTTGTTTGTCCTGTTCACTCCTGAATTCCTAGGACCACGTGTGCCTTCCATGTTGGAGACTGGGCATGGGTTCCCCACCCCTCAGAGACTGGGTTGTGTGTATGTTGGGGGAGGGGGTTGAGCAGACAGAACAGTCAGCTCCTGGGGGAGGTGGGGGCAGACACCTGCCACCTCCTACAACCAACTAGCAGATCTCCCTCCCCCTGTCCACCCCAGAAATCCCACGCTGTATTTTCCATAGATCATTTAATTTTGATCTGGGGGACTGGACGCCAGGTCCCGGCTGGGAGCAGAGCGCCAGTCAGGCTGGCTGCCGGCATGTCTGGATTGTGTCCTCGGGGGGCTCTGAGAAGAGGGCTCTGTTCTCAGCCCTGATGGTCTGTGGCTCCTTAAAGATGAGGACACAGATAGAGGCCACAGGACGCCACAGCTGTACCCTCCACTCCCCACCCTTCGGCGCTAGGAGGGAAAAGGCCATGTGTCTGACAACGTAGGTTCAAATCCCAGTTCCTGTGCTAGCTTGCTGTGTAACCCTGGGTAAGGGATGTCACCTCCCCGAGCCTCAGTTTCCTTATTGTGGAGTGGACCTCAGGAGCCCTGCTCTGCAGAAGTAAGGGACAGTAGACATAGGGCAACCAGTGTGGCACCAGCCCCATAAGGAGGCTTGACGCATGGCTGCACAGATGGCTGCCGTGACCCAAAATGGCTCGGCTGCTTACTTGGTCCTGGGTCTTGAATTCTCAGTTTCCTCATTGAGAAGTGGCAAGAATAACCCTGGCCTTTCCCTCTCTGGGGATATGGAGAACAACTGGGCCTCGGGAGGGCTCTGCTCGTTGCCAGGGCCAGGCAGAATCCTTCAGGCAGGGGAATGGGGCAGGGCAGTCCTGAAGCCTCCATCCAGGGTGATCAAAATGCTGCCCAGGGAGTTTCTCAGCCTCCCGCCACCCCACCCCCAGATGTCCCCCTAGGCTGGGAGAGGGGAGGGGAGGGGGGAGAGGAAGGGAGAGGGAGTGCTTCCTCCCCCATTCCCCACGGCTGGGCTAGCCAGCCACTTGGCCAGCCAGCCGACTTCACCTGGGTTTCCTGGGGCTGCTGTCCACATCCCCCTTGCCCGCCTCAGCCAGCAGCCGCTCCTCATCCAGGCCCAGTGACGACAGCACTTGGGAGAAGCGCCGGCTCACAGTGAGCCGGGCATTGGCCTAAGAAGAAAGAAGAGGGGTTCCTGCCAAGGATGCAGTGGGGCTCTGGCCACAGTTGGGGGTGGGTGGGTTCCCTGGGTTTCCAGGTGGGCACCAGCCTGGGGGGGCCCAGTCCCCACCTTGCTGCCTACCCCCACTCAGCCAGGAAGAAGCTTTTGTCTTCAGAGAACAGCCTTGTGCTTGCCCAGGGCCTCACCTGCATGGCCTGCTGGAACAGATAGGGCCGGGCCTGCACCCTGTGCTGGATGCCCTGCAGCTCCGCCTGGTACTCGGCAAAGCGCTGTCGCTCCTGGCGCCTGCACAGGAGAGGCCACTGGGCAGCTAACCTGGCCCCAGACCCGCCAGCCCTCTGGGCACAACCCACCCCCACTCCTGAGCCTATTTGTCCTCACTAAAGGCTTTATGTGCTCCCCAGCTTTCCTTCACTCCCACTCTTGCCCTAGATTCTTCTGGAGGTCAGCAGGATGGGAATTGTTCACCCCATTTTATTCATGGTGAGCCAGAGGCTCAGGAAGGTCAAGAGATTGGTCCAGCGTAGCACAGCTGGGTAGTGGGGGCTTCCCAGTCACCCCCCTTCCCCAAGGGAGAGGAGCCGGCACTGGCTTCTCAGGCCCCAGATAGCTGCTTGTACAGCTCTTCCCTGCCCGCAGCCATATCCCTGCACCCTCACACTTCAGCTCTGGGGAGGCTGTTGGCTGTGCGACTTTGAACAAGGCAGTGCCCCTTTCTGGGTCTGGGCACTTTTTACTTTTACTGGGCTCTTACGGGTACTGGACGAGCTTGCCAGCATTTTCTGTGGTTCTTATAAATAGGCTGTTCAGAAAAGGAGACAGCGAAACAAAAGAGATGTGTTGCAAATGAAACAGCACATCCTGGAAAAATCGGGATTCTCCTGGGGAAGCACAATTCTTTTTACAAAAACCCAGTTTGTGCACTTGCCAGAATCTACCTGCTCAACAAACTAGGCACTGTCTTGTGTGATAAGAGCATCTTGGCAGCAAGAGAGACCCTCTGGCCACAGCATATGGGGACAAGTGGCCCTTTGCAAAGCACATAGGAGAGGCTGCCTGGTGTGGGGGAGGAGCCACAGAAGGCATAGGAGGGGAGAAGCAGGCATAACCCGGGACTCGGGCTGAGACCTCTGGCAGGTGTGCCCTTTGGAAAAAGTCTGCCTTGTTGGGCCAGGACCCTTGGCCATGTGCCAAGGGAAGGAGCCAAGAAAAAGAAATAGACTTGGAAACCCCATCATCAGCAATATGAGTTACTGCAAAAAAAGATGGAGGTCTTTGCCAATCAAGAGGGAATTTACAACAGTTGAAAGGGGAGGGAGACGAGGGGCTGCCTTCCAGCCTGGCTTGCATTTTTCCTGCTCATCGCTCCGTGCTATTTTTGTTAGAAATGAGGACGGCCACCTCTCGGAGCCCCAGAAGAGAGAGGAAGCGTTGCCAGGGGCTGTCAGCCCTGCCTGTCATCTCAGTAATGAGAAGAAAACATCAGGCCTCCCTATCACAGGGTAACAGTGGATGACCCAGTTGACAGGCCTCACTGTGGCCAAACCTCTCTTGCCCGCCCCTCCAAGGCAGGGCAGGGTCTCCAGTCCCAGGGCAAAGTTCACTGCAGTAAGGCCTGAGAAACCTTGCCGGAAATACCTGCACATGCCTTAGCCCTCTCTTTAGTAAACGATCAAAGGGGCACAGGTGACACCCTTCTGAGCCCAACATCTGCCCCTTGGTGTTCTGAACCTTACACTGCTTGCCTTATTAAGAAAACAGGCAGAGTGATTGTGAAAACCTTGTGTCTGATGTTCCTTTTATCTATGGTATGGACAGATGAGTAAAAAATATGGATAAAAAATAAAGAAATAATAGGGGGAACAAATGTTAACATAAATTGAGTAGACTGAAATACTA
This sequence comes from Tamandua tetradactyla, assembly GCF_023851605.1. Classification (NCBI taxonomy): domain Eukaryota; kingdom Metazoa; phylum Chordata; class Mammalia; order Pilosa; family Myrmecophagidae; genus Tamandua; species Tamandua tetradactyla. Next base: position 8,568,365 of record NC_135335.1, read on the forward strand.
GTGATCAATGAAAGGGAGGGGTAAGGGATATAGGAAAAAAAACAAAACAGGAGGAACAAAGGTGAAAATATATTGGGTAGATGGAAATACAGTGGTCAATGAGAGGGAAGGGTAAGGGGTATGGTGTGTGTGAGATTTTTCTTTTAATTTCTTTTTCTGGAGTGATGCAAATGTTCTAAGAAATGATCATGATAATGAATACCCAACTATGTGATGATATTGTGAGCCATTGACTGTACACTAAGTACAGAATGTTCATATGTTAAGAATGTGTTTATATGTTGTTTTGTCAACAAAAATATTTTTAAAAGTTTGAAATGCTAGTGATCGGTGAAAGCGAGGGGTAAGGGGTGTGGTAGGTATAATCTTTTTTTTTTTCTGTTTTCATTTTATTTCTTTTTCTATTGTCTTTCTTTTTCTGGATGGATGCAAATGTTCTAAGAAATGATGAATATGCAACTAAGTGATGATATTGTGAATTACTGATTATGTTAACTTTTATTTCATTTGTTAATTTTTTAAATTAATAAATAAATTTAAAAATATATTTTAAGAAAATAAAATAAAAAGAAAACAGACAAGCTGTGAACTTGAGGCCTGGCAAGCGGACAGCATCTCTCCAACCACTGGCCAGAAAACACACTTGACCTCTGGAGCCTCAGTTTCCTTTATCTTTAGCACAGGGGTGATAAGAGTCTTAAAGAGCAGGCCATCAGAGTCCACCTGGTCTTTGGCAGCCCTGCTGAGGGCATGACCCTCCTCTGTCTGCAGCACCTGCTCGCTGTGACCTTCTCCCAGGACACAGGAGACCAGGGGTGGACAGGGCTGCACTGGTGCCATCTGCACCCAGTATGTACTCAGTGCATTAGCAATTATATGGTTTTGGGTGATTTGTTTCATTAGTTCGGGCTGTGTGGGGAAGCAGCTGGTGTGCTTTACCTACAGAGTGGGAACTGAGTGCTCCGAGGTGGCACAGCAGGTGAGAGGCTGCTGGGTTGGTATCCAAGCTTTGATGCTTACTTGTGACCGTGGCACATTATTTAAGGTCTCTGAGCTGCAGCTTCCTCATCGGTAGAATTACAGGAGTGATGATAATCCTTACCTCGTGGGCCTGTTACAAGTTTTAAAAAGATTTTCCTAGCTGGCATGTTAGCTTTAAAATGTATCTATGCGGAAAAAATCAGATGACACTTCACCTGACCTTGACCAAGGGTTGTCTCCAGGAGTGGGATTATAGGGGCTGCTCACCTTCTTTACTATTTCAGTATTATTTGGATTTTTATCATAAGCATCTATGATTTATAAGCATATATGTATAATTTCCAATCAGCAAAGCAAGATATGCAAGTGTGATATGTATGTAGAACATTTTAATCTTGAGGGTTCAATAACATTCATTATTAACTGGGATCGTCCTTAACTGGGTGATATTGGACTGTCCCTTCTCCCCCCTGTGCCTTGGAAACTTCATCTGTAAAATGTGGCAAAGCAGACCAGTTTCTTCTTCCATTCTCCCTGGAAGAATGGCTGTGCTGGCTCACTGCAATCTGAGACCTAGCACTGCTTCCCTGCTCTCCCCACCCTGTCCTCCGCAGCCCGTGCCTCCTACCTCAGTTCCTCTAGCTTGCTCTGGGCAGCCCCCGGGCCCCTGCTCCCTCTGGGCACATAGGCAGCCAGGCAGCGAGCCACCTGCTGCTGTACCCGCTGTTCCCGAGCACGGCGCATCTCGGCCCGCTGCTGCTCCTCCTGCTGCTGCTGCTCCCAGGTCTTCAGTAGCTTTCTTAAGAAGAAGGAAGGGGGGTAGAGTGGGAGAAAGCTGCAGGAGAGCAAGAGCTTCAAGGAAGGTCAGGGGCCTAAGGGGAGGGATTGGGAGAGCCCAAGAACCAAGGTCATAGGGAATGGAAGTTTGACGTGAAGGGAACACACATCTGGGGTCTCAGCCCTCAGGCTGTGCCCAAAGCATTTCTCTGCTTTTCCTGGAAGCTTCCTGTCCACCCCAGCTGGCTGTGAACTCCAGCTCTGGCCTTTCTCAGCCCAGGCTCCTGAGCCCTGATGAGTTCAGCACACTCAGCCAGCAACCTCATGCTAACTTCCCCTTGCAAAGCAGCTCTCCTGGAAGATAGGGGCCAGATCTTCTCTATGACCCCCATATCTGATGGGAGCTAGGTGAATGCCTATTGGTTGGAGAGAAAGTTGGATGATGGACATATGGACAGACAGCTGGATAGAAGGATGGGAAAGAGAAACAAAATGGTGAAGGCATCAATGGGTAGATGGACAGGTGGAAAAATGCTGTGGATGATTGAAAGACAGAATCTAGACTGTCCCGGAATATTCTTCCCCGAGGCCTTGCAGCTATTTCCTTCTTGTTAATCAGGTCTTTGCTCAAATGTGACTGTGCTGGTTTGAAAGGATGTATGGACCCTAGAAAAGCCATGTTTTAATCAAAATCCCATTTTGTAAATAATCCCTATTCAATATTGTATGTTTGAAACTGTAATCAGATCATCTTCTTCCTGAAGATGTGATTTAATCAAGAGTGGCTGTTAAACTGGATTAGGTGACAATATGTCTCCACCCATTTGGGTGAGTCTTGATAAGTTTCTGGAGTTCTATAAAAGAGGAAACATTTTGGAGAATAAAAGCAATTCAGAGAGAGCAGAGAATGCTGCAGCACCACGAAAGCAGAGAGTCTACCAGCCAGCAACCTTTGGAGATGAAGAAGGAAAACGCCTCCCGGGGAGCTTCATGAAACAGGAAGCCAGAAGAAGCTAGCAGATGATGCCGTGTTTGCCATGTGCCCTTCCAGATGAGAGAGAAACTCTCACTGTGTTCGCCATGTACCTTCTCACTTGAGAGAGAAATCCTGAACTTCATCGGCCTTCTTGAACCAAGGTATCTTTCCCTGGATGCCTTTGATTGGACATTTCTATAGGCGTTTTAATTGGGACATTTTCTCAGCCTTAGAACTGTAAACTAGCAATTTATTAAAGTCCCCTTTTTGAAAGCCATTCCATTTCTGGCATATTGCATTCCAGCAGCTAGCAAACTAGAACAGTGACTTTCTCAAACAACCTTTTCCTGACCACCCATCTTCAGTAGCCTCCCAGAAATTTCCTATCTCTAGCCATAGGTTTTGCTCATTTATTTCTTAATTATCCTTCTTCCCAAACAGAGTGTAAGCTTCAGACCAGATAAGTCCTGAAACCTAGAGGGCCCAGCCTTTCCAGAACATCAGCTAGTTCCATCTTCCTACCCCATAGTAGTGACAGCCTCCTTCCAACATGAAAAAGTTAGAATGGCCATAGCCCAAATACCCTTAAAGAAAGGGATGGAAAGATCAAAGGTGATGGTGGAATTATACAGAGAAGATAGGATTTAACAAATGACTATGAATGCGGAATCATTAAATTGATATCTCTTTTGGTCTCCAGTATCTTAGAGCAGCTAGAAGTAAAAACCTAAAATTGTGCTATTGTAACGCAAACCAAACTCTGAAATGTGCTCTACAACTAATTGTGGTGCTGTGCTTTGAAATTTATTACTTTTTTGTATGTATGTTATTTTTCACAAAAAAGAAAGAAAAAGAGTCAATTGTGGTGATAAAAGAATATTTTAGCCTTCCAGCCTCCTATATTCTGGAGTAGCTAGAAGGAAAAATCTGAGAGGATCGTGTGGTGGCCCATGACAAACTCTGGGATCTGTCCTGAAACTTCTTGTCAAGGAATGCTTTGAAAATGATTGCTTTTTTCTTTCTTTGTTTTGTTTATATGTTATACTATACAATAAAAAAGTAAAAAAAAAAAAAAAAAAAAAAAAAGGCAGAGTGACACCCCAGCACCCCACCCCTGCCCCCAGAATTATTAAACAACTAGCAAAAACTGGCAGAACCATCTCTCTCAGAGCTCTGAAAAGCAATAACTGGCAAGAGCCAAATCAAGAAAAAGGCCATTTTAAAATGGTAGGATAATTTCATAGCACCACTGCTGGCCCTGCCCTTGCCCTCACCCTGGCTCGGTGCTGAGCCAGTCTGCACTCCTACTGTGGGTCCTTGGCAGTGGTACTTAAGAGAGGAAAGTAACCCCTGTGTGCAAAATAAGGTGCATATACCTATCTAGTAGCAGCCTGAGGCCTGAATCAGGACACTATTCTCGCGCTCACTATCCCAGAACATGCCATGTACGCAGAAGTAGCTTGTGGGCAGCTAAATCGGTATAAGAAACAATCAAATCACAGCAGCCTGGGGCAAAGGATTGCTGACTTTAAGACATACCACAGAGCACTTGGACCAGAAGGAAAGACTATTTCATAAGGAGAAGAGGGGGCACACAGATCCGTGTACATGGGAGAATTCCTCAGACTGCAAATGCACGCCCAGGGAAAACGCATGTCCAGGAGAAGATGTCTGCTCAGAAAAGACCTGAGAGGACCTAATGCACTTCCCTTGGGCTGTTCTTCAGTTTCACTGTTAAGCGGGCTAAACTCTAAAGTTTCTGAGCACCAGTCAACACAGAGTCAATCTACAAAGACTGTAAAAGGTGTTTGTTTCTTTGCTTATGTTAGTTACTGGCATTCAAGGAGCTCTGTGTCACATCCCTAGCTGGATACAAACTTAAGAAGCAGACACTTCAGGGACAACATTTCAGAGCTAACACATGAAAACAGTAAAATGTAGAGTGTGCAACAAAATGTTATAACGCATCCAAAGAAACAGGGAGAGATGGTCCATCCAAAGGAGCAAAACGAAGCCATCAATGAAGAATAACAGACTTTGGGCATGCCAGACAAAGGTTTTTTATTTTATTTTATCTTTTATTTAAGAAAACAAACAACACACTTAGAACCACCAAAAATGGATCTCTTAGTTAGCTTAACCATAGGCATATTCAAATAAATTATCCACATAATCATTTTAAAGCCTGTATTAGTGCAGTAAGTTTCATAAACCAATTCAACATTAAGGCAACAAGGAAAAAAATCTACAAATTCAGATAGCTAAGTTCTTAAATTCTAAGTATTAAACACTAACTTAGATACTATTTCATCAGCTGTCAAAACTGTGAATGTTCTCAAAATATCAAGTAGAAAGTTCTTACAAATATCTGCATTACTGTCATTTTCCTGATTTCAGGAAAATATGAAGATACAAATATTTTTACAATTAACATATGAAAATCTTAAACCACCTAAAATGGATATCTTAGTTAGCTTATCCATAGGCATATTTTTAAAAAATATCTAAGTAATCATCAGAAACAAAGGTTGTGTTTAAATGGTCTTAAATATGATCAAAGAGCTAAAGGAAAACATGGATAAAGAACTAAAGAGTATCAGGAAAATGATATATGAACAAAATGAGAATTTCGGGCGGGCCACGGTGGCTCAGCAGGCAAGAATGCTTGCCTGCCATGCCAGAGGACCCGGGTTCGATTCCCGGTGCCTGCCCATGTGAAAAAAAAAAAGAGAGAGAGAGAGAGAATTTCAATTAAAAGATAAAAAGTAATAAAAGGAACCAAACAAATTGCTGGAGCTGAAAACCACAATAACTGAAATTAAAAATTCCTTACAGGGGTCCAGGAGACGATTGGAGCTGGGAGAAGAAAGAAATAGTGAATTTCAAGGTCAGACTACTGAAAAGTACTCAGTCTCAGGAACAGCAAGAATAAAGAATGAAGAAAAGTGAACAGAACCTGAGAGACCTTAGGACACCATCAAAATTACCAACGTATGCATTATGGAACTTCCAGAAGGAGAAGAAAGAGAGAAAATGGCAGAAAGAATATTCAAAGAAATAATAGCTGAATCCTTCCCAAATTGCATCAGCCATATGAATAAGCACATCCAAGAAGCTTAACAAACTCCAAACAGGATAAACTCAAAGACTTCCATACCCAGGCCCATTATAATCAAACTGTTGAATGCTAAAGACAGAAAATCCAGAAACCCACAAGATTAAATAATGTGTTGTGTACAAGACAGCCTCAATAAGATAAAAAAATATATATATGCTTGGAAATGTATTGCTTCTTTGTATATATGTTGTATTTCACAATTAAAAAAAACATTAAAAAAAATTTCACATGGAAGGGCATGAGGCCCCAAATAGCCAAAAACATTAACAATGCTGGCGGATTTACACTGTCCAATCTCAAAACATATTACAAAACTATAGTAATCAAATCAGCATGATACGGTCACAAGGACAGACATCCAGCCCAGTGGAAAAGCATTAAGAGCTCAGAAATAAACCCTCACATCAATGGCCAATTGATTTTTGACAAGGGTACCAAGCCCACTCAATGGAAAAAGAATAGTCTCTTCAACAAATGGTGCTTGGAAAACTACTCCCACGTGCAAAAAGAAGAAGAAAGTGGATGCCTGTTTCACAGCTTAAACAAAAATTAACTCAAAATGGATTAAATACTTAAATACAAGAACGAAAACTATAAAGCTCCTATAAGAAAACATAGGGGAGTATCTTTAGGACCTTGTATTAGGCAGTAGAATTTTAAACTTTATACCTAAAAGCATGAGAAACAAAATTTAAAAAAAAGGTAAATAGGACCTCATCAAAGTTAAAAATTGTTGTGCAACAAGGGATATTATCAATAAAGTAAAAAGACAACTTACCAAATGGGAGAAAATATGTGGAAACCATTATCTGATAGGGGTTAATATCCAAAAAATATAAAGAACTCCTGCAACTCAACAACAAAAAGACAAACAACCCTATTAAAAAATGGGCCAAGAATTTGAATAGACATTTCTCCAAGATATTAAAATGACCAATAAGCACATGAAAAAAATGCCTAATATCATTAGCCATTAGGGAAATGCAAATCAGAACCACATTGAGATATGACTTCACACCCATTAAAATGGCTATTATTTCAAAAACAGAAAATAACAAGAGTTGGTGAAGATGTAGAGAAGTAAAAACCCTCATTCATCGCCAGTAGGAACGTAAAATGGTGCAGCCGCTGTAGAAAACAGATTGGTGTTTCCTCATAAACCTAAGCATAGAATTACTACAAGACTTTCTAATCCCACTTCCAGGTGTATATACCCCAAAGAATTGAAAACAAGAAACTAAGAGATATCTGTACACCCGTGCTCATAACAGCATTATTCACAAGAAACAAACGGTGGAAGCAAACCAAGAATCCATAAACAGATGAATGGATAAACAAAATGAGGTATATACATGCAATTGTATATCATTCAGTTGTAAAAAGGAATGAAATTCTGATATATGTTATAACGCGGATGAACCCTGAATACATCATATTGAGGGAAATAAGACATAAAAGGATAAATATTGTATGATTTCTCTTCTGTAAAATACTTAGAATAAACAAATTCATAGAGACAGAAAGCAAAATACTGGTTATCAGGGGCACAGGGACAGGAAATGGGAATTATGACTAAATCAGTATGGATTATGGTTTGGAATGACGAAAATAATCTGCAGTGGTGAAAGTTACACAGTGTTGTCAATGTACTTAACGTCCACAAATTGTCCTCTTAGAGTGGCTAAAAGGATTTTTATGTCATGTCTACTATACCATGATTAAAAATAAAAATTATTTTTTAAAAAAGACTGGTGAAAGAGAGCCTCTTTTGTTGCTCAGATGTGGCCTCTCTCTCCAGCCAACACAACAAGCAAACTCACCACCCTCCCCCTGTCTGCGTGGGACACGACTCCCAGGGGTGTGGACCTTTCTGGCAACGTGGGACAGAAATCCTAGAATGAGCTGAGACTCGGCATCAAGGGATTGAGAAAATTCTCTTGACCAAAAGGGGAAAGAGTGAAATGAGACAAAGTGTCAATGGCTGAGAGATTCCAAACAGAGTCTGGAGGTTATCCTGGAGGTTATTCTTATGCATTAAGTAGATATCACCTTGTTAGTCAAGATGTAATGGAGAGGCTGGAGGGAACTGCCTGAGAATGTAGAGCTGTGTACCAGTAGCCATGTTTCTTGAAGATAATTGTATAATGATATAGCTTTCACAATGTGACTGTGTGATTGTGAAAACCTTGTGTCTGATGCTCCTTTTATATACCTTGTCAACAGAAGAGTAGAACATATGGAATAAAAATAAATAATAGTGGGAACAAATGTTAAAATAAATTTAGTTTGAAATGCTAGTGATCAATGAAAGGGAGGGATAAGGGGTATTCTATGCAAAAATTCTTTTTCTGTTGTTTTATTTCTTTTCCTGAATAGATGCAAATGTTCCGAGAAATGATTATGATGATGAATATGCAACTATGTGATGATATTGTGAATTACTGATTAAATATGTAGGACAGAATGATCAAAATAGGAATGTTTGCAAAAAAAAAAAAGAGTGGTGAATGGATACATGAAGGCCTGAATGGAAGGATGAATGGCTACATTTCTCTACGACGACTGGTTTTTCCTCTAGTCTTCACCCTCAGCCCCCACCCTCCTGCGTCTCCTGCCTTACCTGGTGGCCTCCTGCCGTTTGTGGAAGGTGCGGTTAGGGAAGCTGGCAGACAGGAAGGTCTCATCATCTCCCAAGGCATGTGTCTTTCCCCCTCGGCGGGTGGCCTGGACAGCGGCCCGTAAAACTTTCCACGGCTGCTTTTGGGGACCTAGCCACAGTGGGGCGAGTCAGGGCCTCGGCTCTCTCCCAGCCCCGGGCCCCAGGTTGCTGGCTCCCAGCCTGCTCCCCACACCGGGTGGCCTCCTGGGGGAACCCAGGCATGGATCCCCACTGACACTCACCGCAGAGGCCCCGCTCCTCCAAGTCTCTCTGTAACTGCCTCTGCAGCTTCTCCAGGTCCCACGGCCCCTCCAGCATCTCGGCCCTGGTCTGGGTCCCGTGCGCCCCTTGAAGGTTGCTGGAGCTGGGGCAGCTCCCGGGGCTCCGGCCCTGCAGGTCACCCTCGCCCAAGAGCTCCTCACCCGAATTCTTCCCCTTCCTCCGCGAATGGGCCCTCCCTCTCCGGGGGGCCCTGGGCACCCCGTCCTCGCCCTCCTCTGTCTCCTCGCAGGACCCCTCCTCCTCCCAGGGCGGGCCCCTCCTGAGGAGCGGGGGCAGCTCCCCGGGGCTCAGGGCCCTCCCGGCCTCCCGGGCGCCCGGCGCTTCCTCCTCGGCAGCCTCGCACTCCGAGTCCGCGCTCTTCCGGGGCGGCCAGAGGCCCCGTTCGCCGCGCGGCTCGGGCCCGGGGCGCTCCCCTTTGGCGCCCCCGGCCCCCGGCCGCCGCCTGCCCTGGGCGCCGGGCGGCTCGGTTGTCCCGCGGAGGCCGTGGGGCCCGGGGAGGCTGGCCGTGGGCGCCGTCCTGCGCCTGGGCCTGTGCTGCGGCCGCGCCTGGCGGCCCGCGGGGGGCAGGGGCGGCCGGGCTGGGACGGGGCCCGCGGGGGCGCGGGGCTGCCGCAGGGGCCGGCCGTCGGTGAGGAAGCTCTCCCAGGCCCACTGGAAGGGGAAGGAGGGCTTCCGAGGAGGAGAGGGCAGGAGGCTGGGGAGGGAGAGGGCGGCCGTCAGGGCGCAGCGGCTGGGGCCTCCCGCCAGCCCCCCTCTTTCCCCCAAGCCCCCCACCCGCTCACTCCTCGGCCTCGGCAGAGCCATACCCTTTCTTGCTCCGGCCCGAGGGCCCCCGGTCCTTTTTCGCCGTCTGCTCGGCGCTCCGAGACCTCCGCTGCCGGCCCTGAACGAGCACCCCGTCGCCGCTCCCCAGGCTGCCCTGGGCCAGGACAGAGACGAGGCCCAGCTCCAGGCAGCCTCCAGGACTACCCGCCCGGCCCCCACCATCACACAGGCAGAGGAGCCCCCCTTACCGCCCCTGCACGCCCCATCCCCCACCATCACACACGCAGAGGAGCCCCCCTTACCGCCCCTGGACGCCCCATCCCCACCCCGCAGACCCATGCTAGCGCTAACTGGATTCTTCGTATTCAAAAGCAACAGCTGCCACTTTCCCAGCGAGTAGGACTTGCATGCATTTTACCCACTTAATAGTCTCTTCCAACCCCATTCTGCAGATGAGGAGACTGGGAGACGTGGAATAATCTGACCACGGTCACACAGCTGGTGCGTGGTGGCCCAGGGCACTGAACACAGCCAGCCTGTCTCTTCCAGAACCCCTGTCTGGCCGTGGCACCTTGCTGGCTGCCGGACCCCAGATGGCTCTTCTAGAATGACCCACCCCGGACTTGCTACAGCACCGGGAAGGCGCTCTGCCTCACCCCTGCATCCTTCAGGCCTCCCCTGACCCCTGGCCCCACACCCCTCCGGGCCCCCCTGCCTCTCACCTGGACCTTGACTCCAGCCTCCAGGCTGCTCATGGGCCTCCCCGTGGGCTCTGGCCTCCCCCGGCCCCCAGATCCAGCCAGCCTGCCTCAAGGCAGGTAGAGGCCTCCCTATGGGGCTCCCTCACCTGCTCGGCCAGGGGGCTGCCCGACAGAAGCTCCAGCAGCCCTGCGGTGGTCCCTGGAGCCTAAAGCTGCGGATCCTGCCCTGGCCTCCCTGAGGTGGTCCTGCCTGACTGTTGGTGGGTGTTTAGCTTACAGGTGAACTCCCCATCCCCCGCCCCACCTGCCAGCCTCAGAACTGCCCTCCCTGCCATCTCTATGGCAACCGGGCCTCAGCCAGTCTCAGGGGGTCTGGTCAAATGCAGGCCATGATGGTTTTGGGCAGGGTACAAGGCCCACCTCCTTCCATGGGGGACATTCAACAGGATGCTGGGGACTAGTCCAGGCATAGAAGTCCAGAGACCCGGTCTCTGCTGTAGATCGACCATGCAGCCTGGTGTAAGGCCCCTGCCCTCTCTTGACCTGCTCCCCTGTCTCTCTGTGAAACAGGACTGTAGGACTTGGCCATCTTGAAGAGTCCTGATGTTCTATGAGATGCCAGGCTTGTGCCTGAAAGGGGTCCCCTCCCTCAGCCTGCCTTCTCGGCTATCCTTCTGCCCCAGCTGAGGTCCTGCAAGGGTCAGATTGAATGTTCACAGGGCCTTGTTCAAACCACTTGCCCTCCCGGAAGCTAAACATCATCATGCCTGGGAGAGAGGCAGCAGGCACACGAGAGCTCAGCAGAGGCTTGGAGGGAATTGCAGCATTTAAATTTTATCCCAAACTTCTAAACGTCACCAGAACCCTCTGGGATGTTAAATTCCCGTGGGGTGCCAGACACTGATCTCTAAGTCCAACAGGCTGGGGACAGGGACACAGTGCAGAGCTTAGACCCTGGAGATGGAGCAGCCAGGGCTGCACTTGGGTGGGACCTCTTGTGACTCTGATCCTGAGTGTATTAGCTAGGGTTCTCTAGAGAAACAGAATCAGCAGGAAGTATCCATAGATATAAATTTTTTTTAAGTGTCTCATGTTCCTGTGGGGACATAGAGTCCAAAATCCGTAGGGCAGGCTGTGAAGCTGATGACTCTGATGAAGGGTCTGGACGAACTCCACAGGAGAGGCTCACCGGTTGAAGCAGGAAGAGAGCCCGTCTCTTCTGAATCCTCCTTAAGAGCCTCCCAGTGATTAGATTAAGCATCACTCATTGCAGAAGACACTCCCCTAGGCTGACTACAAATGCAATCAGCTGTGGATGCAGCCGACGTGATCATGATTTAATTCTATGAAATGTCCTCATGGCAACAGATAGGTCAGCACTTGCCCAACCATACAAACGGGCACTACCACCTGGCAAAGTTGATAAATGAACCTGATCATGACACTGGGCAAGTCCCTTCTCCCCTCTGCAAAGCTGGAATCATGGTTCTACCCCATAGGTTTGTTGTAAAGGCCAGAGGAAATCACAAAGGCAATGCATTCAGCCAACATGTTATTATCTCTTTTATGGGCTGAACTGTGTCCCTGTACTGGTTTGAAAGGATGTGTGTCCCCTAGAAAAGCCATGTTTTAATCCTAATTCCATTTCGTAAAGGCAGCCATTTCTTCTAATCCCTATTCAGCATTGTATGTTTGAAACTGTAATTAGATCATCTCCCTGGAGATATGATGTAATCGAGAGTGGTTGTTAAACTGGATTAGGTGATGACATGTCTCCACCATTCAGGTGGGTCTTGATTAGTTTCTGAAGTCCTATAAAAGAGGAAACATTTTGGAGATAAGAGATTTGGAGAGAGAGCAGAGAATGCTGCAGCATCATGAAGCAGAGAGTCCACGAGCCAGCAACCTTTGGAGATGATGAAGGAAAATGCCTCCTGGGGAGCTTCATGAACCCAGAAGCCAGGAGAGAAAGCTAGCAGATGACGCCGTGTTCACCATGTGCCCTTCCAGCCGAGAGACAAGCCCTGACTGTGTTCGCCATGTGCCTTCTCACTTGAGAGAGAAACCCTGAACTTCATCGGCCTTCTTGAACCAAGGTATCTTTCCCTGGATGACTTTGATTGGACATTTCTATAGACTTAATTGGAACATTTTCTCGACCTTAGAACTGTAAACTAGCAACTTATTAAATTCCCCTTTTAAAAGCCATTCCGCTTCCAGTATATTGCTTTCTGGCAGCTAGCAAACTAGAACAGTCCCCCAAAGAGACACATGGAAGTCCTAACCCCCAGTCCCGTGAATGTGACCTTATTTGGGAATAGGGTCATTGTTGATGGAATTAGTGAAGTTAAATGAGGTCATACTGGAGAAGGGCCTTTGCCCAATATAACCGGTATCCTTATAAGAAGGGGAAACTTGGACACAACAGAGACAGGTGCTGGGAGATGTGTGAAGACGGAGAAGGCAGAGGTTGGGGTGATGCATCTACAAGCCAAGGGACATCCAAGAATGCCAGCAAACACCAGAAGCTAGGAGAGGCAAGGAGGGATCGTCCCCCTACAGGTTTCTGCTGACAACTTGATTTTAGACTTCTGGCCTCCAGAAGTGCATGACAATACATTTCTGGTTTTTAATCCATCCAGTTTGTGGTCCTGTTCTAGTTTGCTAGCTGCTGGGATGTGACATACCAGAAATGGAATGGCTTTTAAAAGGGGGGATTTATTAAATTGCAAGTTTACAGTTCTACAGCTGTGAAAGTGTCCCAATTAAAGCAAGTCTATAAAAATGTCCAAATTAAGGCACCAACAAGAGGTTACCTTCACTCAAGAAAGGCCGATGAAGTTCAGGGTTCCTCTCTCATCTGGAAAGGCACAGGGCAAACATGGCGGCGTCTGCTAGCTTTCTCTCCAGGCCTCTCACTTCACGACGCTGCCCCGGGAGCATTTTCCATATTCATCTCCAAAGGTCTCCAAAGGGCTATGTGGGCTCTTGTAGTTCTCGTGTCTCTCTCACAGCTCTTGTCATTCTGAAGCTTTCTCCACAATGCTTCCTCTTTTAAAGGATTCCAGTAAAATAATCAAGACCCACCTGGAATGGGTGGCGTCACATCTCCAAGGAGAGAATCTAATCAAATTTCCAACCTATAGTGCTGAATAAGGATTAAAAGAAATGGTTGCTCCCCAAGATTGGATTAGGATTAATGCATGGCTTTTCTAGGGTACACGGTCCTTTCAAACCAGCATGGGTACCTTATTCCGGCAACCCTAGGAAACTAACCCAAGGACTAATAATAGTAACTGACCATTACTGCAGGGCAGCAGAGTACAATGGTTAAAAGTGCAGAGGGATGGCATGGGTTCAAATCACTGTTCCTCCACCAACAGCCTTGTCACATGACCTCACTGTGTCTCCATTTTCTTGTGGACCACATGGGGCTGGTTATATTCATACCTGCTGCTGGAACCATGGCGAGGAATAAATCAGTCTCATCTCTAGATGCACACAGCACATTGACATGGCTCGCCGTAAGGTCTGTGCAAGTGTTAGCTTATTAATTGACCCACATCCGACCCCAGAGAGATAGGCTGTGGGAATAAATCCCAGCAGAGGCCCCAGGGGCATGTTATTCTCAGACCTTTGGCCCCGAGGACCCTCAGTCTGAAGGACAGATCTGGAACAAACACATCCAATTTAACATCCTAAATAACACGCCAGGTGAAGAGGTTTTGCCACCCGACATGTGCACGCTGTATTCTCCCTGGCCGGCTGCCATCCCCTCCCATCTGCTTTCTCTGCCAGGTGTCACTCTCAGCGCCCAAGCAGAAGACACGTGTGTAGACTGCACCATTTTCAGAGACCCAGCTGCCACCCCCTCCGGACCCCAGCCTGGTTGACTTCCTGGACAGTCCAAAACTCTGGGCCACTTCCTTTCTTGACAGAGGGCAAGGCTGGGTTTCTCAGGCCAGTACCTTCATGAGGATTACAGACCTCTTCTCTGGCCACACCCCCTCGCTAAGTGAGCTCATGCAGTCTTACGATTTTAACAGCCAACTGCATTCCAGCGACTCCCAGGTTTACATATCCCAGCCCTGAGCTCTCCTGCCGCGTCCAGATTCCTGCATCTGGCGACCCGCTCAGCCTCTTCCCATCTTAACTCGACATGTCTAATGTCGGACCTGGGCTTCCCCATCTCAGGTAAGGGCACATCCATCTTCCCTGTCGCTCAGGCAAGACCCTGGGCTCCCCTCTTTCCCTGACATGCACGCCCAGCGCCCAGGCCAACCGTGCTAGCCCCACCTCTGAGACATTGCGAATCCATCTCTCCTCCCACCTCCACCAGGTACAACCTTCTCCAAAGCACCCCCACCCCTCGCCTGGATCCTTGCAGCAGCCCCTAACCCACCCCCGTCTTCCACCCTTGCCCCCATTCTCTGCCCTCCTCAGCAGCCAGAGTGACCCTACTAAAACCAGAGCCCGTTATGGCTTTGTTCAAAACCCCCCAGCAGGGCCCAGCCTCTCCAGAACATCAGTGAGTTCCATCTCCCTACCCCATATTATTGACAGCCCCTTCCAACATGGAAAAGTTGCAATGGCCCTAGCCCCAAAAACCCTAAAGAGTGGGACAGAAAGATCAAAGGTGATGGTGGAGTTATACAGAAAGGTAGGGTTTAACAAACTAATATGACACCTGAATTATTATATTGATATCTCTTTCAGTCCCTAGTGTCTTAGAGCAGCTAGAAGTAAAACCTAAAATTGTGGAATTGTAACCCACACCAAACTCTACAATCTGTTCTACAACTTATAATTGTGCTGCGCTTTGAAATGTATTGCTTTTTTTTATATGTTATTTTTCACAAAAAAAAGGTCGATTGTGATGATAAAAAAAACATTTATTCCCTCTAGCCTCCTATATTCTGGAGTAGCTAGAAGGAAGACTCTGAGAGAGTTTCCGTGACAAACTCTGGAATCTGTCCTGTAACTTCTTGTTGAAGAGTGCCTTGAAAACTATTGCTTTTTCTTGCTTTGCTTTGTATGTTATATTATGCAATTAAAAAAAAGTTTTAAAAAATTATTTAAAAATAAAACAAAACCTTCCAGCAGCTCCCATCCCCTGCAGAATGAAAGCTTCTAGGCCTTGTGTGATTCACTTGCACCCGGACTCCTTCACTCACTCAGCTCCAGTCACACTGGCCTCTTTACTGACTCTCCGGCCCACCAGACACAGTCCCACCTCAGGACCTTGGCACTGGCTGTTTCTTCTTCCCGAAATGCTCTCTCCCCAGGATGCACATGGCTCACCACTCATTCCCATCAGGTTTCTCTAACAGGAGAAGCCTTCCCCGACCAGCCTACCTAAGGAGCTCCGTCCCCTTCTCGGCTTTACCTATCACCTCCTCACAAATATTCATGTGTCCACTGACTGTTCATGATTATCACACACGTTCTCCCCCCGCTCTCCTTAGGAATCATTTCCAACTCTACCTGTGCTGGTTTGAAAGGATGTATGCCCCCTAGAAGAGCCATGTTTTAATCAAAATCCCATTTCATAAAGGTAGAATAATCCCTTTTCAATGCTGTATGTTTGAAACTGTAATCAGATCATCTCCTGGGATGATGTGATTTAGTCAAGAGTGATTGTTAAATTGGATTAGGGGATGACATGTCTCCACCCATTTGGGTGGGTCTTGATTGGTTTATTGGAGTCCCATAGAAGAGAAAACATTTTGGAGAATGGAGATTCAGAGAGAGCAGAGAAGAATGACATAGCCACGAGAGCAGAGAGGCCACAAGCTAGTGACCTTTGGAAATGAAGAAGGAAAACACCTCCCGGGAGCCTCATGAACCAGGAAGCCAGGAGAGAAAGTAGCAGATGACGCCTTGCTCACTATGTGCCATTCCAGCCAAGAGAAAAACTGTGACTTGGTTCACCATGTGCCTTTCCAGATGAGAGAAACCCTGAACTTCATCAGCCTTCTTGCACCAAGGTATCCTTCCCTGGATGCCTGTGGTTGGACATTTCTATAGACTTGTTTTAATTGGACATTTTCTCGGCCTTAGAACTGTAAACTAGCAACTCATTAAATTCCCCTTTTAAAAAGCCTTTCTGATTCTGTTATATTGCATTCCAGCAGCTAGCAAACTAGAACACCACCCAATTGTGCTGCCCTTTCTCTCTTGATGTCACTCCCCCTTCCCTAAAACAGACCCATTTCTCTGTTCCCCATTGCAGTAAAACCCCAAAAGAGTTGACTTCACTTGTCAACATCAGTTTTCCCCATTGTGGTCTCTTGAACCTACCCCAGGCTGCCCCCCCCCCTACCACCCACCCCCACCCAACTCAACCTGCTCCCGTGAGGTCACCAGTGACGGCTCTGTGACCGCAAGGTGCAGCCTCTCTCCTCCCACCAACGAGGCCATTCCATACCAGCCCCTTTGTGGTCCTGAGCCCCCTTTCCGGAATAGACTCAGCCCATGGGGTCCTTATCTTTGCTCTCCACACTCACTCTCTTGGCAGTCTCAGCCAGGGTTTAAATACTAGCTGTTCTCCAAGGAGTCCCAAATCGATCTGAAGATCAGACGTCACCACCAAACTTGAAACTCAATTCCCCTCTTCCAGACACCTCCTCTTCAACTTCACCTGGACGTCTAATTGGCATCTCAAAGGCAATGTGTCCAAAAATGAGCTTTCCCGACACCTTCCCCATCTTGGCTAATGTCTATTCTCTCCTCGTCTCTTCGGCTAAAAACTTGGGTGCCTCTCTTTCTATCCCATTATATGCTAGCCATCAATCAATCCTGGGGACTCTGCCTCCAAAATGTACTCAGAATCTGAACATTTCCCATCCCCCCCCCCAACCTGAATCTGGACCACTCGACTCACCTACGTTCCTAAAAATAGCCTCCTAAATAGACATCCACTTCTCCCCTTGCCCCTTACAGTCAGCTTTCAATCCTGCAGCCTGAACGACTCTTTTAAAACCTCACCTTAGCTGTGTTCCAGTAGCCATGTTTCTTGAAGATGATTGTATAATGATATACTTTCACAATGTGACTGTGTGATTGTGAAAACCTGGTGTCTGATGCTCCTTTTTTATCTACCTTATCAACAGACGAGTAAAATATATGGAACAAAGATGCATAATAGGGAGAACAAATGTTAAAATAAATTTAGAGTGAAATGCTGGTGATTGGTGAGGGGGAGAGGTGGGGGTATGGTAGATATTAATTTTTTTCTGTTTTCTTTTTATTTCTTTTTCTGAATAGATGCAAATGTTCCAAGAAATGATCATGATGATGAATATGCAACTATGTAATGATATTGTGAATTACTGATTATATATGTAGAATGGAATGATAAAAAATTATGAATGTTTGCTTTTGTTTGGTGTTTTTTTTGGTATTTTAAAAAAAATTAAAAATCAATAAAAAAAAAACTCCCATAAAAAAGTACTCTATGCATTATTAAAGTCTCTAAAAGAAAAAAAATAATAAAATAAAAATAAAACCTCTCCTTAAAATCCTGCAATGGTCTTGAAAAGCCCTGCAATGGCCTACAGGGTCCACGTCACCGGACTCCCCACTCCCTGCCTCTCTAACTTCATCTTCTGCTGATCCCTGCTCACCCCGTGTCCTCCAGCTGATTCGGGGGACACACCAGTCCTGTTTCCCACCTTTACCCTGGCTGTTCCCTCTGCCTGGAATTCTCTTCCCCCAGACATCTGCATGGCTGTTTTCATTTCCTTGGCTACTCCAGCAAATACCATGAAATGGATCGGGTTAAACAATGGGAATTTATTCACTCACAGTTTTGAGGCCATGAGAAAGCTCAAATCAAAGCCTTACCAAGGCGATGCTTTCTTCCTGAAGACCAGCTGCCGGCAACCCTTGACTCCTCTGTCACGTGGCGAGGCACGTGACAGCGTCTGCTGGGCTCTCCCTTCTCTTTTGGGTTCCATTTCAGTTTCTTGCTTCCTGTGGCTTTCCGTGTGTGTATATTTGTGTGTATGTCTGAATTTCATCCTCTTATAAAGAGGTTTCAGTAATAGGATTAAGAATCATTCTGGTTGAGCTGGGTCACACTTTAACTGAAGTAGCCTCATCAGAAGATCCTACTTACAATGGGTTTGCACCCACAGGGAATGAATTAAATATCAGAACATGTTTTCCTGGGGTACATACAGCTCCAAACCACCAAAGCAATAAACCTCAAACTAATTTCTTACCCAGTTTCTTATGGGGGCCCAACCTGAGAAAGGCACAAGTCGACATAAGGGCTCGGCTTTTTACTCTCTTCATGTTCACACTCAAATGGCAACTTTTTAAAGAGACCCCACCCTGACCACCTAATTTTAAAACCTGCAATCTCTTCCACAGACAGACACGCTCAATGCCCCCTACCCTTTTCTTCCATTGCACTGACCACTTTCTAACATTGATCTTGTGTGAAACCCACGTACTTGTTGTGTTTATTGTCTGGCTCCCCCAAGCTAGATCCGAGCTTTGTTCACAGATATCTCCTCAATGGCTCACTCAGAGCCTGCACATAGTGGGCCCTCAAAGAATATTGATGGAATGACTGAATGAACAAAATTGCAGCAGCTGGGAGCTATCATTTGTTGAGAAATCCAATGGAAATGACTTAGAACCATTGGAGGGTTGGTAGCTTCTCAATCAAGGACTTTTCTTTGACTTCCAAGACAGGCCCCAATGGTGGGTTAGTAAAGCCACATGAGTGCCACAAAATTTCCCAATAACCGATGTGCATGTAAACACCAGCATCTCTTGAAAGCAATCAATACATGCATGGGTATTGATTTTTCAGATAATAGAGGTAATACATGCACAGTATCAAAAATTTAAACCAATACCGAAATCCGTATGGTAGAACTGTGAGCCGCCCTTCAATTTTTGTGTGTATTCTCCCTGAGGTTTCCTATGCATGGAAAACATGCATGGGGCTCACACCCTAAATAAGACGGTGGAGAAAGAGACAGCTACACCCTAGCCCTCACTCCGCAGTCATCCTAGTCTGTGGACCCTGCCTTTCCCGCCCTGGCTGTAACCGCAGCAGGGGCCACAGTGTCTCAGGTCTCTTGGGTGGGAAAAAAATCCTCTCATCGCTGCTAGGCTCAAGAACAGCCCCAGTTCAGAAATGAAAGTGTCAGGTCTGCTATCATGTCCAATCATTATTGTGCAATTAGTGAATCATTAGGTAATAAGTCACCTGAATTTTGTTAAAAGCTTAAGACTTCTTCAGGCAGGGAAGCCAGCAACCAGGGAGAGGTGTGGTCAGATTCCCCACCCTCACCCCATGGGGAGGTGGGCTCAGAGGGGGAGGACCCCCAAAAGATATGTTCTTTCCAAATGCAAAATACATTCCTTCCATCACAATATCACAAAGCTTTAAATCATTTCAGTAACAATAAAAATACAATATCAACTAAAAAATACTACAAAATCTCATCAAAGTCAGTTATAGGTATGGTCTGCCCTAAGGCAAAAATTCTCCTCTGGCTGTGGACCTGTGAAATTTAGAACAAGCTATCTGCTTCCAATATACAAAGGAAAGACAGTCATAAATAAACATTCCCATGGCCATACGGAGACATCAAAAGGAAAACGGGAGACTTCTGGGCCAAGATGGTGGCTTAGCAATGTGCACGTTTTAGTTCATCCTCCAGAACAACAAGTAAATAACCAGAAACAATACAGGACAGCTCCTGGGGCTACGTCAGTGACCGGACACACAGCGTACCCCAGTCTGGACCAGCTGGACCCGCTGTGAGCCCCTCAGAACCATGAGTTCCCCGCGCCCGGCGCCCCTCCCCCACAGGCAACTTCCCAGAGGGGAAAGGAAAGAGACTTTACCAGCAGCAGGGGCTGAGGCCAATTGTGGAATTAATTTAAAAATTCTGACTACTAAATATAGGCCCCCAGCACAGGTGAACCTGGTCAAAGCAGAGGTCGCTCATTTTTGCCCCGCACCAAGGGGGCAGGGCTGACAGAAAAAGGAAAAAAAGAGAAGGAAACAGAGGTTTTTGTGGCTGTGTTTCTACAAAGACTTGACGGCCTCTGGATTCAGCAGCAGGACTTCTCAGGCTGCAACTGCCCCAGGCATAGGCAGAAACAAACTCGTTTGAAGGCTTGTCTGGAGCCTGTGCCTTCCCCAGGGGAGGGGGTGAAGCCCAACTCAGGTGGAATCCCTCCATCAAGGAATTCAGACCCCAGGGCTTGGTAATTTGAAGCCATTAAAACCAGCCTACAACCTCTCCTCTGTCTCCACCACGCCCCCCACCAAAGTTAAAGGTACCGCATCACCTTATGCTGGGGGGACCTACAGGCAGACAAGCGCCACATACTGGGCAGGATAAGAAAAACAGAGTCCAGAGACTTCACAGGAAGGTCTGTTTTCAGGGAAAACCGACACAGGTGAATCTTTCCTCCTCTTAGGAGGCCAGTTCAGTCTGGGAAAATCTGACTGGGGTTTATAATATCTAAATAGACCCTCCTAAGGGGGGGGGGGGCACCATACAAGCAGGGCAAGAGACAAGAAAACAAGAACTGAAAAATTCTCCTCTGTTAAACAAAACCTAGAGGTCCAGAAAAAGCTGAACTGAATGTCGAAGAACAGAGAGACAACAAATTCATCCAGCAAGAAAACCCTAGGTAAAAGAAGTGAAAGCAATCTCCAGAATAAACTAATTAAGGTAATTAAATGTCTAGACACCAGCAAAAAAATAACACATCACACTCGGAAAATTGAAGATATGGCCCAGTCAAAGGAACAAACCAACAATTCAAATGAGATACAGGAGCTGAAACATTTAATTCAGAATATACAAACAGACATGGAAAACCACATCAAAAACCAAATCAATGAATTGAGGGAGGATATAAAGAAGACAAGGAATGAACAAAAAGAAGAAATTGAAAGTCTGAAAAAACAAATCACAGAACTTATGGGAATGAAAGGCACAGTAGAAGAGATGAAAAAAAAACAATGGAAACCTACAATGGTAGATTTCGAGAGACAGAACATAGGATTTCTGAACTGGAGAATGGAACATCTGAAATCTGGCAAGAAAAAGAAAATATAGGGAAAAAATGGAAAAATATGAGCAGGGACTCAGGGAATTGAAGAACAATATGAAGTGCATGAATATACATGTTTTGGGTGTCCCAGAAGGAGAAGAGGAGGGAAAAGGAGGAGAAAAACTAATGGAGGAAATTATCACTGAAAATTTCCCAACTCTTATGAAGGACTTAAAATTTCAGATCCAAGAAGTGCAGCGTACCCCAAAGAGATAGATCCAAATAGACGTACTCCAGGATATTTACTAATCAGAATGTCAGAGGTCAAAGAGAAAGAGAGAATCTTGAAAGCAGCAAGAGAAAAGCAATCCATCACATACAAGGGGAGCCCAATAAGACTATGTGTAGATTTCTCAGCAGAAACCATGGAGGCAAGAAGACAGTGGGATGATATATTTAAATTATTAAAAGAGAAAAACTGCCAACCAAGAATTCTATACCCAGCAAAATTGTCCTTCAAAAATGAGGGAGAAATTAGAACATTTTCAGACAAAAAATCACTGAGAGAATTTGTGACCAAGAGACCAGCTCTGCAAGAAATACTAAAGGGAGCACTAGAGACAGATACGAAGGCAGAAGAGAGAGGTGTGGAGAAGAGTGTAGAAAAGAAGACCATGAGTAAAGGTAAAAAGAAGGAAAATTAAAAGGACATATAAAAGCTAAAAGGCAAAAAGCCCAGGCAGTAAGAACACTGATGTTGATGGATTAAGCTTCCCAATTGGGGGACATGGACTGGCAGAATGGATTAGGGAGCAGGACCCATCTATATGTTGTCTCTACTCAAAGGACATGAGGGCAAGGACTCAAACGGACCTTTGCACACCAATGTTTATAGCAGCATTATTTACAATTACCAAGAGATGGAAACAGCCAAAATGTCCATCAACAGACAGGTTGCTAAACAAACTGTGGTATATACATATGATGGAATATTATGCAGCTGTAAGACAGAATATAGTTATGAAGTATGTAACAAAATGGATGGACCTTAAGGACATTATGCTGAGTGAGGTTAACCAGAAACAAAAGGACAAATGCTGTATGGTCTCACTGATATGAACTGACATTAGTGAATAAACTTGGAGAATTTCATTGGTAACAGAGACCATCAGGAGATAGAAATCAGGTAAGATATTGGGTAATTGGGGCTGAAGGGATACAGATTGTGCAACAGGACTGAATGTAAAAACTCAGAAATGGACAGCACAAAGCTACCTAACTGTAATACAATTATGTTAAAACACTGAATGAAGCTGAATGTGAGAATGATAGAGGAAGGAGGGCTGGGGGCACAAATGAAATCAGAAAGAAAGATAGATGACAAAGATTGAGATGGTATAATCTAGGATTGCCTAGAGTGTATAATGACAGTGACTAAATGTACAAATTTAAAAAATGTTTTTGCATGAGGAAGAACAAAGGAATGTCATTACTACAGGGTGCTGAAAATAGATAGTAATTAATATTCTAAAATTTCAACTTCTGTGTGAGACTAAAGCAAAAAAAATGTTTATTTGGTACAAAATTTATATTTTGACTAGTGCATTTCCTAATATAACTTATGTAGATAGCTTGGTTGAACAACATAAGTACATGGAACCTTGGGTAGGACATGAGATTTTGTTGGTTTGTCCAGAGTGATGCCCGGATGAATCCCAGAGTGATTTGATCAATGAGCGGAAAAATATTTGCAAAGTCCCCTTTGGGGAATGGTGAGAAAGAGGAAAAAGTCAACCTCCTCAAGTTGAATTCTTGATATTCTCACAAGCAGTGTGGACAACCAAAGCTATAGGCTGAGCCCCCAGTCTTGGGGGTTGTTCATATGAAACTTAACCCCACAAAGGATAGGTCCAGCCTACTTAAAATTAAGCCTAAGAGTCACCCCCAAGAGAACCTCTTTTTGTTGGCTCAGATGTGGCCTCTCTCTCCAGCCAACACAACAAGCAAACTCACCACCCTACCCCTCTCTACGTGGGACATGACTCCCAGGGTTGTGGACCTTACTGGCAACGTGGGACAGAAATCCGAGAATGAACTCGGACTCAGCATCAAGGGATTGAGAAAAACCCTAGAATGAGCTGAGACTTAGCATCAAGGGATTGAGAAAATCCTCTTGACCAAAAGGGGAAAGAGTGAAATGAGACAAAGTATCAATGGCTGAGAGATTCCAAACAGAGTCTCGAGGTTATCCTGCAGGTTATTCTTATGCATTAAGTAGATATCACCTTGTTAGTCAAGATGTAATGGAGAGGCTGGAGGGAACTGCCTGAAACTGTAGAGCTATGTTCCAGTAGCCATGTTTCTTGAAGATGATTGTATAATGATATAGCTTTCACAATGTGACTGTGTGATTGTGAAAACCTTGTGTCTGATGCTCCTTTTATCTACCTTATCAACAGATGAGTAAAATATATGGAATAAAAATAAATAATAGGGGGAACAAATGTTAAAATAAATGTAGTTTGAAATGCTAGTGATCAATGAAAGGAGGAGTAAGGGGTATGATGTGTATATTTTTTTCTGTTTTTGTTTTATTTTTCTGTTGTCTTTTTGTTTCTTTTTCTGAATTGATGCAAATGTTCTAAGAAATTATCAGGATGATGAATCTGCAGCTATGTGATGATATTGTGAATTACTGATTATATATGTAGAATGGAATGATCACATATTGGGATGTTTGTGTTTCTTTCTGTAATTTTTTTTAATTAATAAAAAAAATTTTTAAAGAAAACAGGGATCACCAGACCCAAACAGTTCTAAAAACCTGCAGGGCAACCTCCATTGGATTTCAAAGTCTGAGTCACTTATCCACAGGGCTCAAGAGAACAGCAGTTCCACCCTTTCCAAGGGCTTTTGCAGTGGCCCTGTTCTCTCCAAATACTGGGATGAAGATTGCAATGTTGGTGGGCATTGGGGAGACCACCTTTTTCTTAGCTCCACCCTACTCAAGCATCAGGGAAGCATCAGACTCTCTTCCATCTCCAGCACCCACGCCTAACCTCTTCAGAACAGTGCGTTAGCAGCAAGGTTCTCCCTAATCCCCAGGGAATGTGCTCCACCCTCTCCAAGGTCTGAGGCAGCAGCGCTCTTCTGTCTGGCCTCTGCCTCCAGGACAAACTCACCCTTTTCATGTGGATGGGTGAGTCCACTCTCCTGCTCCAAGATTCCTTGAATTCAGTTAGGCTTCATGGTTCTGCCTTTGAAGTCATTTTTATTTCAGTCTGTACCTTTTCTGTCCCTTTTAGTCCAGACTGGTAATAGTTACATTTATACCAATCTCACACAAAAAAGTGTTGGTTTAGCATGTAGCATCCAGGGATCAGAGCCATCAGACAATAGGACCTTCCACAAATCCTTTCTGGATAACTCCATCTCCAGTCCTGGCTTGTCCTGACATGGCTGACTGGTTCAATATTTGGTTAAATCCTCACGTGGGGCATTATTCTTTGGGGGTCTCATTTTCTGGAAGTCCAGAATTTTCCAAACCATCAATTTCTAGTTTCTTTCTACCCAAGAGCTCAATTCTTAGCTTATCTCTTTCCTCATGCATTTTACTAGAAGCTGCATGGAAAAGCCAAGCTGCATTTTCCACATTTCATTTGGAAATCTCTTTAGCTAAGTATTCCAGCTCATCACTTTAAAACTCTACCTTCTATCCAACACCAGGACATGATTCTGGAGAAGGGTCTTTCCTTGCTCCTTCCTTGCTGATTGCCAGCAGTCCTTGGGTTTCCTTAGCTGGTAGATACCTCATTGCAATTTCTGCCTCTGTCATCACATGGCCTTCTTCCTTATGTGTCTGGGCATCTTCAAGTGACCTTTTCATAAGGACAGCAGTCACTGGATTTAGGACCCACCCTAATTCAGTGTGACCTCATCTTAATTTAACTAATTACATCTGTAAAGACCTGTCTTAGATTTCTAGGACTGCTGTAACACAACTGATGGTTTAAATCACAGAAATGTATTGTCTTACAGTTCTGATGGCTAGAAGACAGAAATCAAAGGGTCAGCAGAGCCATGTTTCCTCTGAAGTCAATGATGTTCTTTGGTTTGTGATGTAACTCAATCTCTTTCTCTGTCACATGGCCATCTTGTCTCTTTGTGTCCAAATTTCCCCCTTTATAGGGACACTAGTCATAATGAAATAATGGCCCACCCAAATCTATTTCAGCCTCATTTTACTAAAAATATCTTCAAAGACCCTATTTCTAAAAAGGGGTCACATTTATGAGACCAAGGGTGAGGAGCTGAACTTATCTTTTAGGGCAAAACAATTCAATCCACAGCAGACCTCATTTCCAGATAAGGTCACATTCTGAGCTTCCAGGTAAACATGAATTTTACAGGGACACTACTTAACCCAGTACAAGAAAACTCATTGAGTATATAGAAAAATTCAGTAGAGAGCCCAGAACCCCGTTCCTAAGAAGTAGGTTTAAATCAGCCCTTAGTAAGGTCTAGTCTAGATCTACTATAAAAGAGCTTCAAATAAACCTTGAAAAGCTCAAGCTAATCCACAAGTAACTAAATGCCAGAAAAGTCTGACACTTTTTAAAGGAATTCAATAAAGCCCCAGTATTCAACAACGTCAAATTCATAACGTTTGACACCCAATAAAAAATTAATGCACATGCAAAAAAGGAAGAAATTTTAAGTCAATAACCAGGAGAAAAAGCAATCATTTAAAAGCAAACTCAGATGATGACGTTTGTCCTCATATTGACTTAATTCAATCTCTATCAAAACCTCAGCTGCCTTTCACAGGATTTGACAAGCTGACTCTAAAATTTATTAGGAAATTCGAGGGGCCCAGAATAGCCAAAACAACTTTGAAAAAGAATAACAAAGTTGCAAAGACTCACATTTCCTCATTTCAAAACTTAATACAAACCTACAGGAATCAAGAGAATGTGGTATTAACAGAAGAATAGACATACAGATCAATGGGATAAAACTTGAGAGTCCAGGAATTAGCGCCCTTACATTTATGGTCAATTGATTTTTATTTATTTTTTTGTCAATTGATTTTTGACAAGGGTGTCAAGATAATTCAATGGGGAAAGGACAGTCTTTTCAACACATGGGTCTGAGATAACTAGATGTCCTCATGCAAGACAATGAAGGTAGATGCCTTCCTTACCCCATCTACAAAAGTTAACTCAAAATGAATCATATACCTGATTGTGAAAACAAAAACTATAAAAATACTGGGGGAAAAAAAGTAAGAATACATCTTCATGTCTTTGGACTAGGTAATGGTTCCTTAGCTCCAATGGCAAAAGCGCAAGTGGTAAAAGAAAAAAAAAAGACAGATAGATTAGACTTCAACAAAATTTAAATCTTTTGTGCTTCAAAGAGCACCATGAAGAAAGTAAAAAGACAACCCAAGAATGGGAGAAAATATTTATGAACCTTGTATCTAAGAAGGGACTTGTATCCAAGAATAAAGAAAAACACAATACAACAATAAGCCAATTGAAAAATGGACAAAAGACTTGAATAGACATTTCTCCCAAGAAGATATGCAAATGGCCAATAAGCACATGAGAAGATGTTCAGCATTGCTAGCTCTCAAGGAAATGCAAATCAAAACCACAAAGAGATACCACTAAGGCCTAAGAAATACTAGGATGACTACAGTAAAAAAGACAATGACAAATGTTGGTAAGGATTGGAAAACTTGGAACCCTCATACATTGTTGGTGAGAATGTAAAATAATGATGATTCTTCGGAAAAAGCTTGGCAGTTCCTCAAAAAGTTAAACATAGAGTTGCCACATGACTCACTCCTAGGTATATACCCAATAAAAATGAAATCATATGTCCACACACAAATTTGTATGCAAATGTTCATAGCAGTACTTTTCATAAAAGTCAAAAGGTGGAAACAACCCAAATACCCATCAACAGCGGAATGGATAAACAGAATGTGGAATATCCATACAATTGAATATTATTTGGCCATAAAAAGCAATGAAGTTCTGGTTCATGGATGAACCTTTTATATTATACTAAGTGAAAGCAGTTAAGCACACAAAAGGCCACAGTATTTTATGATCCCATTTATATTAAAGGTTCAGATTAGGCAAATCTATACAGACAAGAAACAGATTAGTAATTCCAGGGGCAGGGGGAAGAGGGAATGAGGAGTTACTACTAATGTACCTGGGATTTCTTTTAGGGGTGCTGAAAATGCTCTGAAATTAAGCATAACTTGGTGAGTATGTCATTGTATAACATGGTGAGTATACTAAAAACCACTGAATTGTACATTTTTAAAGCATAAATTTTGTGGTATATGAATTATAATTCAATAAAGCTATTATTAAAAAACATAATTGAAGCTTTCTGCTTCTCCCTGTTCAATAGTCAGCCACATTCCGTATGGGGCCATTGTTGCCTTATCTGTCAGTCACGATGGTGAAGGGTGGAGTAAATGGGTTTGGCCATACTGGGCTCCTGATCACTAGAGACCAGCAAGGTGGAGGGTGTTGCCATCGATGACCCCTTCATTGACCTCAACTGGATGGTCTCCATGTCCCAGTATGATACCTCCCATGGCAAGTTGAAAGGCACGGTCAAGGCTGAAAACGGGAAGTCTGTCATCAATGGGAAGCCCATTACTATCTTCTAGGAGCAAGATTCCACCAACATCAAATGGGGTGACGCTGGTGCTGAATGTCGTGGCATCCACTGGTGTCTTCACTATGTTGGAGAAGGCTGGGGCTCACCTGAAGGATGGGGTGAAAAGAGTTCTCATCTTTGCCCCTTCCACTGATGCCCCCCGTGTTTGTGATGGCATGAACCATGAGAAGTATGACAACCCCCTCAAGGTCATCAGCAGTGCTTCCTGCCCCACCAGCTGCCTGGCCCCCTGTCCAAGGTCATCCATGACAACTTTGGCATCATGCAAAGACTCACGAGCACCGTCCACGCCATAGGGAAAATGTAGGGAAACATCTTCAACACCTAGTAATAGGAGGTCGCTTCCTAAACTTTATACCCAAAAGCACAAGCAACTAAAGTAAAAACAGATAAACAGGAACTCCTCAAAATCAAATGCTTCTGCACCTCAAAAGACTTTGTCAAAAATGTGAAGAGGCAGCCAACTCAATGGGAGAAAATATTTGGAAATCACACATCCAACAAAGGTTTGATATCCTGTATACATAAAGAAATCATACAACTCAACAACAAAAAACAAGCAACCCAATTACAAAGTGGGCTAAAGATATGAATAGACATTTTTCTGAAGAGCATATATAGATGGCTCAAAAGCACATGAAGAGATACTCATTTTCATTAGCTATAAGGCAAATGCAGATCAAGACTACAATGAGACACCACCTCACACCTATAAGAATGGCTGCTATTAAACAAATAGGAAACTGCAAATGTTTAAGAGGATGTGGAGAAACTGGGACACTTATGCACTGCTGGTGGGAGTGTATAATGGCGCAGCTGCTATGGAAGACAGTTTGGGGTTCCTGAGGAAACTAAATATTGAGTTGCCCATGACCTGGCAATACCACTACTTGGTATATACCCAAAAGAGCTAAAAGCAGTGACACAAACAGACATTTGCACACCGATGTTCATAGCAGCATTATTCACAATCGCCAAAAGATGGAAACAATCCAAGTGCCCATCAACAGACGAGTGGATTAACAAAATGTGGAATACACATATGATGGAATATTATGCAGCAGTAAGACAAAGTGACATCCTCAAGCACCTGATGAGATGATTGAGCCTTGAAGTCATAATGCTGAGTGAAATAAGCCAGACACACAATACTGCATGATTCCACTTTTATGACTATGGTAAAGGTAAAATCAGAGGATTATAATACAGAATATAGGGGACCTAGAGATGCACGGAAGCTTGAGATGGGTGAACAGTTAGCTAATGAGGTTGAATTTAATTGTAAAAGAATATATAGAAGTGAAAGCTGTTCACTAGTGAGTCTATATGTAATATTACCATATCAAAGGTGAACATGATTGAAAGGGGGTTGTATAGACGCATGTGTCCCACAGATTAACACTACAAATATAAATAAGTTCTTGCGTGAACTGCTGCAAAGGTATGAATCTTGTACAAAAACTGTATAAGTTCAGGATGCCCTAGCGGGAAGATGCTATCGCATGCTATGGGCCATGTTTAATAGGAAAACATCCACAGTACCACAGCAACACCAGGGGTACATAATGCGGGGAGGGACAAGAGTTAGGGGGGAGTTTGGATTTTCTATTGGGTGAGGAAGTGTCTATTGACTATCCTTCTCTTGGGAATAATGAAATTATCTAAAACAGATGGACTGTAGACTTTGGATGTTATACATGAGACCCAGCAGACAGAGATGGCGAGAGACACCCTGACTGAGAAGCAGATTGTTGGACGATAGTATATACGTATGATCGAACATTGTGCTGCTACAAAAAGGAACAAAGTTGTGCAATGATGTGAATTAACATGTGGGACATTTGGTGAGGCAATAAGCCAGAAACAAAAGAGCAAATATGGTATGATCTCATTTAGAAAATACTTATAAGAAAACTGGGGCCTAGATTGTAAGCTCCTATAGCAGTCACATTTAGTCAGGAGCAGTCATTGTTATTTCTAGATTTTGAGGGGCTGTTTTATATAGGTATGACCTGGTATTTAGAATTAAAAATGAAACCGATCTGGTCAGGATTAAGGTAATTCAGAGTAGGGGTAAAGAAGACATTGCCTGTATTTTAGAACTTCATCTACTCTTTGAGACCAAAGGAAGAAAGTTTTATTATGTTCAGAACCTAAATTTTCTGTAGCACATAATCTAACTCAACCTGTCGGGATAGATTATTTAAACAATCCAAACACAGGGAGCCCAAAATAAGAATGAGGGCCTTTAATCCTGTATAACTTAAGGTAATGCCTGGATACATCCCAGAATATATTAAGCAGATAATTAAAAGTACTGGCAAAGTCCCTTGAGGGATGGGAGAAACAATATAGAACTGTTAAAATTTACCACAGGGGAAACCCTGGATACGGTATCAAACATTAGGGTCACCCAGTTCAGTAGGCCAAGCCCTTGATCTCTTGTGAAGCTTATGTATGTAGCAGAGAAGCTTAACCCACCTGCAGGTAGGCCTGAGAGTCACCTCCTGACAACCTCTTTTGTTGCTTAGATGTGGCCTCTTTCTCTCCAAGCCCAACTCGTAAGTGAAACCATTGCCCTCCCCACTATGTGAGACATGACATCTAGGGATGAAAGTCTCCCTGGCAGTGTGGGAGATAATCCCCAGTGATGAGTCTGGTCTTGAAATCATGGGATCAACAATGCCATCCTGACCAAAAGGGGGAGAAAGAATGGAACAAATAAGGTATCAGTGTCTGAGAGGGTTCAAATAGAGTTGAGAGTCACTCTTATGCAAATACTTTAGTTAGACAAGTTACTATCGTAACTTGCCAAACCCCAACCAAAACCATTCCAGCCAATCCTAAAGAACACCTAGGGCAATATGTAAGATTCTACAAAGGTTCCATGCACTAGGGTAAATTTCCAGAAACCTACAACCTCCTGATGGGTCCCTGGACCAGATAAGTCCTGAGATGCAGAGGGGCCATTCTCTCCAGAACATCAACTAGTTCCATCCCCCTATCCCATATTATTGACAGCCCCTTCCAACTTGAAAAAGTTAGAATGGGCATAGCCCAAATAACCCTAAAGAGTGAGAGAAAGATCAAAAAAGAAAAAAAGAGAGAAGGAAGAATATAATAAATAGAGAAGATAGGATTTAACAAATGAATATGACTGCTAAATCAATATACTGACATTTCTTTTGGTCTCTAATGTCTTGCAGCAGCTAGAAGAAAAAAACGAAAAATCGTGAAACTGTAACCCATACCAAACTTTAAAATCTGCTATGTAACTACTTGTTAAAATGTACTTGGAAATGTACTCCTTTTTTATATATGTTATTTCTCACAATAAAATAAAAAACATTAAAAAAAAAAAAAAAAGGAAATGGGGGCGGGCCACGGTGGCTCAGCAGGCAGAGTTCTCTAGTTCTCAAGGGAGTGAGAAAACCTTCTCGACCAAAAGGGGGAAGAGTGAAATGAGGCAAAGTGTCAATGGCTGAGAGATTCCAGACAGAGCCACGAGGCTATCCTGGAGGTTATTCTTATGCATTAAGTAGATATCACTTTGTTATCTAAGAGGAAATGGAGAGGCTGGATGGAACTGCCTGAAAATGTAGAGCTGTGTTCCAGTAGCCATGTTTCTTGAAGATGATTGTATAATGATATAGCTTTCACAATGTGACTGTGTGATTGTGAAAACCTTGTGTCTGATGCTCCTTTTATCTACCTTGCCAACGAACGAGTAGAACATACGGAATAAAAATAAATAATGGGGGGAACAAATGTTAAAATAAATGTAGTTTGAAATGCTAGTGATCAATGAAAGGGAGGGGTAAGGGGTATGGTATGCATAATTTTTTTTTCTGTTTTCTTTTTATTTCTTTTTCTGAATAGATGCAAATGTTCCAAGAAATGATTATGATGATGAATATGCAACTATGCGATGATATAGTGAATTACTTATTATATATGTAGAACGGAATGATCAAAATAGGAATGTTTGCATTTGTTTTGTGTTTTTTGGTATTCAAAAAAATGAAATAAAAAAATTAAAAAAAAAAAAAAAAGGAAATGGGGGTGGGCCACGGTGGCTCAGCAGGCAGAGTTCCACCTGCCATGCCAGAGACCTGGGTTCGATTCCTGGCTCCTGCCCATGCCATAAAAAAAAAGTAAATGGATGCATTTGCACACCGATATTTGTGGCAGCATTATTCACAATTGCCAATGGATGGAAGAAGCCCAAGGATCCATCGACTGATGAATTGGATGGCTGAACTGGGAAATATCCATACGATGGAATATTGTGCTGCTGTAGGAAAGAATGTAGTTGTGATGCATGTAGTGACATGTGTGAACCTTGAGTACATTATATTGAGTGAAATAAGCCAGAAACAAAAGGAGAAATATTGTATATTTTCAGTAACATGAACTAACTATAATGAACAAATTCTGGGAGTTAAATTCAAGAGTATAGGTTATCAGGGGATAGAAAGAGGGTAACAACTGGACAAGTGGTGTTTAAGGAGTACAGAATGTTTAATAAAGTTGATTGTAAAAGTTCAGAAATGGATAGAACAGTACTGTGGGATGGTGGCACAGTATTGTAAGAATAATGAACAAAGCGGAGTGTGGGTATGGCTGAAAAAGGAAGGCTAGGGTTTGTATTTCACTATAAGGAAAGCTGGTTGATTGTACAAATATAAAAAAATTCTTTCATGAAAAAACATGTGTCACTACTACAAGGTGTTAATAATAGGGTGGCATACGGGAAAAAATACAACTGATGTAAACTGAAGTCTATAGTTAACCGTAGCACTGTTATATTCTTTCATTAATAGTAACAAAGGCACTATACCAAAGTTAAATGTCAATGACAGGGGGATATATGGAGAATGGGATTTTCATTTTCAGAAAAAATGGGAATGTTCTCATATCGACTATGGTGGTGAAGGTATAACTGTGATTACAGCAAAAGCCATTGATTGTACACTTAGGATAGTGTATTAGTTAAGGTTCTCTAGAGAAACAGAATCAATAGAAAATACTCATAAATATAAAATTTATAAGTGTCTTACATAACCATGGGAACGTAGAGTCCAAAATCCGCAGGGCAGGCTGTGAAGCTGACGATTCCGATGGAGGGTCTGGACGAACTCCACAGGAGAGGCTCGCAACCCGAAGCAGGAAGAGAGCCAGTCTCTTCTGAATCCTCCTTAAAAGGCTTCCCGTGATTAGATTAAGCATCACTCATTGTAGAAGACACGCCCCTTGGCTGATTACAAATGGAATCAGCTGTGGACGCAGTTGCCGTGATCATGATTTAATTCTATGAAATGTCCTCATAGCAAAAGACAGGCCAGCACTTGCCCAACCAGACAAACCGGTACCACCACCTGGCCAAGTTGACACATGAACCTGACCATGGCAGGTAGATTATATGGTGTGTGAATAAAGCTGCTAAAAAAATGCAAACTAAAAGGATGAAAAAATATACCATGCAAACACTAACTCAAGACCAGATGCAGTTGAGGCCAATTGCAGCCAGACATCCAGGAAGACCTCCTGGAGGCAGTGACATTTGAGCTGACCTTTAAAGACTATATAGTATTTAGGAATATGAAGACCAAAGAAGTCCATTTGGGCAAAGACCCTGAGTCAGAACAGAGGTATTATGAGTGAGGTACAAGAATTAATTATCACACAATAGGGTCAAGTGAAGGGTTGGCAGTAGGTGAGGTTAGATAACTTCTTTGGGAGAATAGGATGAGTTTTATATCATGAGGGCGATGGGATTCAAAAGCAAGGGGACAGTGACCGGGGAGGTGCAGTGTCTCAGTTTGCCAGGGTGGCTATGACAACTACCACACAATGAGTTGGCTTAAACAACAAGAATTTATTGGCTTACAATTTCAGAGGCTAGAAGTCTGAAATCAAGGTGTCCCAAGAGCGTGCTTTCTCCCCAAAGTCTGTAGGGTTCTGATGCTGTCTGGTCGTGATCCTTAGGGTTCCCTGGCTTACATCTCTGCCTCCTATGCATGGCTTTCTCTATCCCCTAGCGTCTGTTCTTTCGGCTTCTGATGGCTTCCGCGTCTCAATTTCTTTTGCTTATAAAGGACTCCAATAATACAATTAAGACCCACCTGATACTCAGCATCAAGGGATTGAGAAAACCTTCTCGACTGAAAGGGGGAAGAGAGAAATGAGACAAAATAAAGTGTCAGTGGCTGAGAGATTTCAAATAGAGTCAAGAGGTTATCCTGGAGGTTATTCTTACGCATTGTCCTAGTTTGCTAGCTGCTGGAATGCAATATACCAGAAATGGAATGGCTTTTTAAAAGGGGGAATTTAATGAGTTGCTAGTTTACAGTTCTAAGGCCGAGAAAATGTCCAAATTAGAAATGTCCAATCAAAGGCATCCAGGGAAAGATACCTTGGTTCGAGAAGGCCGATGGAGTTCAGGGTTTCTCTCTCAAGTGAGAAGGCACATGGTGAACACAGTCAGGGCTTCTCTCTCTCAGCTGGAAGGGCACATGGCGAATACGGTGTCATCTGCTAGCTTACTCTCCTGGCTTCTGGTTTCATGAAGCTCCCCCAGAGGCGTTTTCCTTCTTCATCTCCAATGGACTCTCCACTTCGTGGTGCTGCAGCATTCTCTGCTCTCTCTCTGAGTCTCTTTCTCCGAAATGTTTCCTCTTTTATAGGACTTCAGAAACTAATCAAGATCCACTCATATGGGTGGAGACATGTCATCCCCTAATCCGGTTTAACAACCATTCTTAACTAAATCACATCAACCAGGGAGATGATCTCATTACAGTTTCAAATATACAGTATTGAATAGGGATTATTCTACCTTTAAGAAATGGGATTTATATTAAAACATGGCTTTTCTTAGGGGGCATACTTCCTTTCAAGCCAGCGCACGCATTATACTGATAACCCCTTTTTCATTTAAGGTGTATTCGAGAGGCTGGAGGCAACTGCCTGAAACTGTAGAGCTGTGTTCCAGTAGCCATGTTTCTTGAAGATGATTGTATAATGATATAGCTTTCACAATGTGACTGTGTGATTGTGAAAACCTTGTGTCTGATGCTCCTTTCATCTATGGTGTGGACAGATGAGTAAAAAACATGGATTAAAAATAAAGAAATAATAGGGAAACATATTAAAATAAATTTAGTAGATTGAAATGCTAGTGATCAATGAAAGGAAGGGATAAGGGGTATGGTATGTATGAGTCTTTTTCTTTCATCTTTTTCTTTCTTTTTCTGGAGTGATGTAAATGTTCTGCAAAATGATCATGGCGATGAATATACAACTATGTGATGATATTGCGAGCCACTGATTGCACACCATGTATGGAATGTTCATATGTTAAGAATGTTCTTGTTGTATGTTGATTGGTTGTGTTAATTAAAAAAAAAATAAGACCTATCTGACGGAAGATCCTATTCACAAATGAGTGCACACCTTACCTGAAAATCCATTTTCAAAGGGCCCCATTTACAAATGGGTTCACACCCACAAGAACTTGCGTTAAGAACGTGTCGTGTGAGGGGGTACACAAATTAATCTACCACGGGCAGGAGCAGGATGAAATTTGAGTTTAGAAAGGTTGATCTGGCTCTGCAATGAAGAATGACTAAGAAGTGGGACCCCAGAGCCAACGGGGCCAGTGAGGAACCTGTTGAAATAATTCAGGCGAGAGATGATGCTGGCATTACTAAGAGTTTAGGATCCAAGAACGCGCCGACTATACTTATGCATTGTAGTGGCCTCGTGGTTTCCAATTCTGACTGCACTTTTACAACTTTTCAATGGCTGAACTCCTCTCCAGCCCGTTGGTTCAGAGTTTCTAGAGATAACCTGTCTTTTTTTTTTTTTTTTTTTTTGCATGGGCAGGCGCTGGGAATCGAACCCGCATCTCCGGCATGGCAGGTGAGAACTTTGCCTGCTGAGCCACTGTGGTCCACCCAACCTATCATTTTTTAAAGCTCCCCAGGGATTCTAGTGCATGGCCATGGGTAAAACCCCCACCACCCTGGATGGTTCCAGACCTTTGGCTTGTGTGTGGCTGATTGCCAGTGGCTAGAACCAAGCCTGTCACGTGCTGTGGTCAACAGATCTTTCTTCGTATCAGCCAACATGCACAACAGCGCTGCGAGGTAGGGAAAATTATTCTGCTCATTTTCCAGATAAGGAAACAAAGGTTGGGTTGTCAGCTCAGCGTCTCAAGGCGAATGAAGGGTGGCACTAGAATCCAGTACTAAGGAATCTCATGCACAGAGGCCAAACTCAGCCTGGGTGCTGGGCTGCCTTGAGTGTGGTGGGGAGTTGGACACCCAGGGGAGAAGGGCCCCAGGGATGATGAAGCAGGGCCCTCTAGGGGAGGAACGGAGGGCCCAGGCTTTGACCCTGTAATCGGTGCTCACCCACACCCTCCCGAAAAAAGATTTTCCCTGCAAAGGGCAGGATTCTTTAAGACACACGCGAGCCCCACCGGCCCAGCCCTGATGGGGCACTAACTGGGACGATATAATGGTTTAGCCCAGTCTGGAAGACATTTTATCTTAACGCAGTATTCAGAATTGAGCAGCCGATGTCCCTTGTGGGGGACCCTCTGTGTACCCCAGGGCCCTGAAGAGCTTCCCCTTCTCATGGTTTTGCTCCTTCACCCCCCATCCCCCATTCCCTCCCCATAGCCCTGCATCCTTGTCGGCTGCACGCACGGCCTTCCAACATGCTCTCCTATGCAAGTTAGTAACGGGGATTCGTCGCCTGCCCACTTGGTGCCAGGCTCTGTGCCAAGGACTTGGTGCATCCGAGCCTGTGCCAGTCTGAATACATTATGTACCCCCAGAAAAACCATGTTTCAATCCTGATTCCATGTTGTGGAAGCAGCGTTTCTTTTAATCCCAATTCAATAATGTTGGTTGGAATCTTTTTTTTTTTTTTTTTTTTTTTTTTTTTAGAGAGGGAGGAAGGGAAGGAAAGACAGAGAAGGAAGGAAGGATGGAAGGAAGGAAGGGAAACATCTTTAAACATTTTCTTGTTTTTTTTTTTATTATATTTTGTTTGTTTGTTTTTTGTTTTTTACATGGGCTGGGGCCGGGAATCGAACCGGGGTCCTCCGGCATA
Source organism: Tamandua tetradactyla (assembly GCF_023851605.1). NCBI lineage: Eukaryota > Metazoa > Chordata > Mammalia > Pilosa > Myrmecophagidae > Tamandua > Tamandua tetradactyla. Next base: position 8,605,489 of record NC_135335.1, read on the forward strand.
GCAGGCAAGCACTCTTGCCCGCTGAGCCACCACGGCCCGCCCCGGTTGGAATCTTTTGATTAGATTATCTCCGTGGAGATAAGACGTGTCCAATTCTGGGTATTGACTTTTTTTTTTTTTTTTTCTTTTGCATGGGCAGGTACCGGGAATCGAACCCGGGTCTCCGGCATGGTAGGCGAGAACTCTACCTACTGAGCCACCGTGGCCCGCCCCGGATATTAACTTTTGATTACATGGAGATGTGACTCCACCCATTCCAGGTGGGTCTTGATTAGTTTTCTAGAGTCTTTAAAAGGGTAAACATTTTGGAGAAACGCTAGGAACGACAGGGCCAATAGAAACTTCAGAGCAGAGCCTACGTGAACGACAGAAAGCTGTCAGAGCAGAAAGAAACTTCACAGCAGAGCTGACACAGATGCTGACAAGTGGAGAACAGAGACACAGATGTTTGGAGATGCTCGGAGCCCAGCAGATGTCGCCGTGAGACATTAAGCCAGCCAGAACCTGGATAAGCAGATGCCAGCTATGTGACTACCCAGCTGACAGAGGACCTTCTTTGAATTAAGGTAACCTCTTGTTGGTGCTGTGAAATTGTTGTGGGCAATTTCATTGTCTTCAAATCATAAACTTGCAACTTAATAAATTCCCCTTTTTAAAAACTGTTTCAGTTCTGGTATATCGCATATGACCCGGCAATCCTACTCCTAGGTGTATACCCAAAATAATTAAAAGCAGGCACTCAGCATTTCCTAATATAACTTATCTAGATAGTTTGATTGAACACCATAACTACTTGAATCTCAGGTAGGACTTGAGATACTGTTGGTTTGTCCAGAGTGATGCCCCGATGAATCCCAGAGTGATTCAATCAGTGAGTGGAAAAGTATTTGCAAAGCCCCTTTGGGGAATGGTGAGAACGGGGAGAAATTCAACTTCCCCAAGTTGAATTCTTGATATTCTCACAAGCAGTATGGACAACCAAAGCTATAGGCTGAGCCCCCAGTCTTGGGGTTTGTTCATATGAAACTTAACCCCACAAAGGATAGGTCAAGTCTACTTAAAATTTAGGCCTAAGAGTCACCCCCAAGAGAGCCTCTTTTGCTGCTCAGATGTGACCTCTCTCTCCAGCCAACACAACAAGCAAACTCACCACCTACCCCCCCTGTCTACGTGGGACATGACTCCCAGGGGTGTGGACCTTCCTGGCAACATGGGACAGAAATCCTAGAATGAGCTGAGACTCAGCATCAAGGGATTGAGAAAACCTTCTCGACCAAAAGGGGGAAGAGGGAAATGAGGCAAAGTGTCAATGGCTGAGAGATTCCAGAGTTGAGAGGTTATCCCGGAGGTTATTCTTACACATTAAGTAGGTATCACCTTGTTATTCAAGATGTAATGGAGAGGCTGGAGGGAACTGCCTGAAATGTAGAGCTGTGTTCCAGTAGCCATGTTTCTTATGATGATTGTATAATGATATAGCTTTCACAATGTGACTGTGTGATTGTGAAAACCTTGTGTCTGATGCTCCTTTTATCTACCTTGTCAACAAATAAGTAGAACATATGGAATAAAAATAAATAATAGGGGGAACAAATGCTAAAATAAATTTAGTTTGAAATGCTAGTGATCAATGAAAGCGAGGGATAAGGGGTGTGGTAGGTATAATCTTTTTTTTTTCTTTTCTGTTTTCATTTTATTTCTTTTTCTATTGTCCTTTTTATTTCTTTTTCTAAATTGATGCAAATGTTCTAAGAAATAATGAATATGCAACTAAGTGATGATATTGTGAATTACTGATTATATATGTTGATGTTTTATTTGGTTTGTTAAATTTTTTTTAATTAATAAATTTTTTAAAAAATCAATCACATTTTAAAAAAAAGTAGGCACTCAGATATTTGTACACCAGTGTTCATCACAGCATTATTCGCAGTAGCTAAAAGGTGGAAGCAACTCAAATTGTGTCATCTAACAGATGAATGGAGACACAAAATGGAAGAGTCCAGACAATGGAATACTATTTAGCTGTTAAAAAGAAGTGGAGGGCTGATACATGCCACCTGAAGCCATCGTGCTGAATGAAATAAGCTGGACACAAAAAGACAAATATTGTATTTCGTGTAAATGAAATACCTAAAATATGCCAATCCATGAAGGCAGAAAGTAGCCAGGGGTTGAGAGGGGATGGGAAATGATTGCTTAATGGGCGCAGAGTTTCTGTTTGGGGTAATGTAAAGGTTTGAGGTAACAGATGGTGGTGGTGGTAGCACAACATGAGGAGTGCAATTTATCACTTAACTGTGAATATTAAAATGGTTAAAATGGGACATTTTGCACTGATTATACGTTACCACATTTACAAAGCCTAAAAAGTAAAACTGCACAAATTTACATGTAAATAAATTAAATTTAAAAAGAAACTGGCAAATAGTTTTCCAAAAGGGTTGGACCAACTTCCCTTCCCACCAGCCACATATGAGTTCCAGTGACACCACCTCCTCTCCAGCATTTGACAATGTGGGTTGTCGTGTGTGCGTGTGTGTGTGTGTGTAATATAACATATATACAAAAAAGCAATAAATTTCAAAGCACATTGTAAACTAAATTCTGTAGTTTATAGAACAGATTTCAGAGTTTGGTATGGGTTACAGCTCAACAATTTTTGGTTTTTCCTTCTAGCTGCTCCAAGACACTGGAGACTAAGAGAAATACTGGTATAATGATTCAGCACTCATACTCTTTTGTTAAATCCTATCTTCTCTGTTATAACTCCTCTTTCTCTTTTGATCCTTCTCCCAATATTTAGAGGTATTTGGATTATGCCCATTCTAACTTTTTCATATTGGAAAGGGCTGTCGATAATATGGGATAAGGGGATGGAACTAGTTGATGTTCTTCGAGAGGCTGGCCCCTCTGGGTTTCAAGACTGATATGACCTAGGAACCCATCTGGAGGGTGTACTTTTCTGGAAAGTAATCATAGTGCATGGAACTTTTGTAGACTCTCAGATAGAACCCTAGGTGTTCTTTAGGGATGGCAGGAGTGGTTTTGGTTGGGGTTTGGCAAACCATGGTAAACAGCAATATCTAGCTGAAGTTTGCGTAAGAGTCGCCTCCAGAGTAGCCTCTCGACTCCATTTGAACTCTCTCAGCCATGGATACCTTATTTTGTTACAATTCTTCCCCCCTTTTGGTCAGGAAGGCATTGTCGATCCCAAAATGCCAGGGCCAGGCTCATCCCTGGGAGTCATGTCTCACGTTGCCTGGGAGACTCACACCCTGGATGTCATGTCCCATGTAGGGGGGAGAGTAATGATTTTTCTTGCAGAGTTTGGCTTAGAGAGAGGGGCCACATCTGAGCAAAAGAGGGTCTCTGAAAGTAACTCTTAGGCATGCCTATAGGTAGGCTTAGCTTCTCCACTACAGAAATAAGCTTCATAAGAGCAAACCTCAAGATCAAGGTTGTGGCCTGTTGACTTGTAAGTCCCTAATGTTTAAATATGGGACTTTTTAATTGCATCCACTCTGGTGGGTGGCTTGTGGTATCTTATTTCCCAGCTGATGTTGGGTGACCAATAAACGCTTGCTAAATGAACCCTGGGGTGGGCTGTGGAGGGAGACGTCACCTGGCAGGACTCTGAGCCCTTCGTGGTGGCTGAGTGTCTCCAGCCTTGGCTGCCTTGCCGGCCTCAGAAGCTGCTCCCCATTTTGCACCCTGGTCCTGCTGAGGCCAGGCTGAGGCATTCTAATAGTATTTGGCTCGAGGCCAAGAATCCCCATGAAGAATCAAGAGAAGAAATCACCCGGTTGCCCAAGCAGAGCTCTGCAGATGGCCGTGCCAGGCTGCTTCCTCCTGGGACTCAGAGGCGTTTTGGGGGCAGAAGCCACCTTTCCCCACGTCCCGGAGCCTCCCCAAGGCCAGGCCCAGCTGAGAGCACCGCCTGCCCTGGGCCCTGACTCGGGGGGCTGCTCTCCTTACACCTGGCAAACATGCCAGGCCCTGCCCTGCGGCAGCAACTGGCGAGTCACCCGTATCGACAGGACCACATTGTCCAGCCTCCCTCCTGTGACAGGACTGGGCCAGGGGGGAGGCACAGAGGCCGTGTGATCCCCGCCAGCCCTAACCCACAAGACCCTCCCGTGGGCTCTGAGCAATCCCCTTCCCCAGTGACCTCTGACGAAGATGGCTGACTCGGAGGAGGGCAGGAGCCTGGAGTCCCTGGAGAGGCGCTGCTGCCCCTTGATCAGGTAAGTCCCATACAGACATGATGCAAGCAAGGAAAGAAACGTCCTCAATTGCATTTGAGCTAACACATTTGTGTCTGTTACATCAGCAAGCTTTACCTTAACCGGTATAGATGTAACGTGTCTATACAGTAGAGCAAAGATAACTAACACAGGCAATAACCGGTCCCACCTCACAGCTGAGAAAACTGGGACACCGAGCTGGTGAGCTTGTCCAAGCTTGTCAAGGGGTAGAGCCAGGTCTCACATCCTGGGTCGTAAGCATTCTGCAGGGCTGGGCCAGTGGGTTGGGGGTGCAGGGCTGCAGGCCAGCCAGTCCAGGGCAGCCCTTCACTCCCGCCTGGGCAGCTGAGCCCTGTGCCCGGGCCTCCCTCAGTGTCACCTGCTCCTTGCTCTAACTCCTCTCCAAAGGCCTCAGTGCAGCAGGTCACCTCTTGAATGGACCCCAGCAACAGGTTCTTAGGAGTCTCTTCCTCTCTCACCCCATCATTCCTCCTCATACCTGGGTGACATGACCTCTAGTGATCCCAAGCGTCCACTCACCTTGGGTCTGCCAGAGAAAACCACTCCTGGGCCCACGGGAACCACCTTATACTCCGGAGCCCTGGGTCGGTCAAACTTTTGATTGTAAGTGACAGAAAAACCGGCATGTTGGAGGAGATGGAGCATGAAGCCTAATTAGCTCATGTGATTAAGAAGTCCAAAGTAGATAGATGTCAGCAGGGCTGGATCCAGGTGCTTAGGAGCCATCAGAAATCAGCGTCTCCCACCTCTTGGCTCTGCTGTTGTGCTACCTTCAGCTCAGGAAGGATTTGGTGGTGGTAAGGTTTCCAGCAGCTTCCAGCCTACGTTCCGCCGGTTTTGCCACACAGCCAGCCACTTTTCCCAAGCTCCCAGCTCAAGTCCCAGGGGCTGGCTGGGTCATGACCCCATTCCTGAACTGTGACCAGGGCAGGCGGTGCTGTGATTGGCCAGGTTGATGTGACGTCCCTATCCTCAACCCCAGGGAACGGAGTTAGCTGCACAAACCCCAGGTTGAGATTGGAGGAGGGATGGTTCCCCAGAAGAGAACAGGGGTGCTATTACTAGACAGGAAGCTGATGAGAGGGTGCTATTACTAGACAGAGAGCCTACAGAGGCACCTGGTCCCTAGCTCCCCAGGCCCATCCCCTGCAGCCATCCACCCTGTACCTCCAGCCAGCCCGGCCTGCCCCTGGCCTCGGCTATTGTTTTACCCCAGCTTCTCTCTCTCTGCCCCTCACTCTGGGCAAGTACCCCTGCCTCCTACTTCACAGAGAACTCAAGACACCATGGGATGAAGCTGTGAATACCTCGCTCCTCCTTCCCAAATGAGGACTATCAGCTGACGATAGGTTCTGCCCTGGGCCCTTCCCGCTTCAATCATCCATTATCAGACCCTCCCTCTTCCTGAGCTTGAGCTCCGGCCATTTTTACATAAAAAAAAAAAAAAAAAACCCTGTTCCTGGTGCATGGATGGTTCAGTGCTAGAATGCTCACCTTCCATGTGGGAGACCCGGGTTCGATTCCCAGACCAGTACCCAAAAAAAAAAAAAAAGGCTGTCCCTTCAGTCTTCACCCTGAGCCACTGCTCTCTCATCTCTATTTCAAGCTTTGTGTCCGCTCACTTCTGAGTTTCTCACCTCACCCCGCTCCCACCTGTCAACAACTACCAAGCCAAGAAGTGCCTCTCGTGAAGGATCTCAAAAGCTGAAGGATGCTGCAGTCACCAGCTTCCTTGGCTGGCATTTCACAGCTGACCTCTCCCCTTTCGGCACCCTGGTCAGCAACTCAAGCCTCCTAGGTGGCCCTGAGTCAGTCCCAAGCACTCCACCCCCACCCTTCCTGCAATTCGATTCCCGCACCTGCCTCCGGGCCCCTATGTCCAACTGTCCACTCGACATCTCCCCTTAGCAGTGTCACAGGCACCCCAAATTCATCACAGCCAAACTTATGGACATCAGGCCAAATCCTGCCCCTCTCCCTGTGCCCCCACTCTCCCTCCTAAGTCACTCACGATGCCCTGTCTTGGCTCCTCCAGGCTGTCACCCACATTTGACTCTACTGCAAAGAAGACCTCAGCTCTGTCCACTGCTCTCCCTGCCCTCTGTGCCACCTGGCCACAGGCCACCCGGATCCGGCCTGGATTCCTACAAGATTCCCAGCAGGTGGGCCCTGGATGCCTCCAAGGAGAAGCTACCCTGATCTTGTAAAGCCAGAGAGAATCACAGCCTTCTGGCTCTGGGTCTTTAGACGCGAGACGCTCCCTAGCCCTGGGAGGGGAGGTGCCCAAGGCTGCTGCTCCCCGAGGGTGCCACCCTCACTCCAGGGCCTACTCAGAGAAGCAGGCAGATTGTTTGGTTGTGTCCGGCCCACCTCCAGCCCCATTGCTACTGCCCTTGCATCCCAGCTCCGGGGATGGGGCTCCCCAATCTGCTTCTTGTCCCACTTGTCCCCTCGCAGTAGCCCAAGGCAGGCACAATGGTCTCTATCAGAGAGATGAGAAGAGGCTGCTCAGAGAAGGATGGGGCCCTGTCACAGGTCACACAGCACCAGGGGGTGGGTGGCCCTGGCATGTCCAGTCCCCATTGGCTCAGGCCCCACAGGTTTCTGGCCACCTTCCTTCTGGCAGCACCCCTGGATCTCCCAGCACCCTGGGCACTGGCCTCTCCAGCTGACCTCACCCTTCATGCAGCCGCTGCTCCCAGCCCCAGCTGAGTGCAGGGCAAGAGGACAGGCGGGTGGGACGGCGGCCGCAAACCCTGGGACTGAGGCCGGGTCAGACGCTATTGCTCCCTCTTATTATTATTATTTTTTAATAAACTTAAGAACAGCTCTACCTTCCCTGCTCCCCCCAGAGCAACTAAAACCAACTGCAAGGGGGTATGACCTGGGGGGCAGGGGGCGCTAGGAGTCATAATCCTCTTCATCCTCCATGTCTGGTGCTGAGGGGCCCGGAGGTGCTGGGGGCAGAGGCAGAGTCGAGGTGAAGGGCGGGAAGGGTGTTGGGGGGCTGCGGACAGAAAGGGGAGGAAAATCAGGCCACTCACTGCCCGCTGAGCCCACCCTCCATGCAGGCAGCCACGGGGACCACCCGTCTCTGTACTAAGTGGGACCCCCAAGCCCCAGAGAAGCCAGGGCCCAGTGCAGGTGGCACAGTCCCTGCCCGGGGTGGGGAGGGAACCTTTCTGAGAGCACCTTTCCCTACTCTAAGGCCGCCTAAGATCCTCCCCTCCTCTCCCCCAAAACTGCCACAAGCAACAGAATCAGGTGGCTGGGGAGGACAGGAGGAGCAAGTCAGCCTGGGGGACTCCAGGCTGCTGCCCCCCACCCCACCCCGTGCTGCGGGCCTGCTTACCTCTGAAAGTGGGCAGGGGGGTGGCTGGCCTGGGGCGGGGGCTGCAGTGTCTCCTCTTCCCCATCGGTGTCTGTGTCCTCAGATTCGTCCTGGGGGTGAGGCAAAGAGGTGGTAGAGATAAAAAAAAAAAAGAGGCCTGTCTGGGGCTTTTGCTGGGGACCCTTGACCCCTGAGGGGTGGCAGGGACAGGAGGTGGATTCCAATAGCCCCAATTTACAGATATGGAAACCTAGGTGCAAGGAAGGCGTCGGTGAGGATGGGCCCAAGTCTCCAGCTGGCTGGGCAGATGCCACAGCGTGCACGGACTGCCCTCTCCAGTAAGCAGGGACAGGAGACAGGGCCAGGGTCCCACTCACCTCCTGCTCCGAGTCTGTCCCCGACAGCTTCTTGTCCTTGCCTTTGCTGCCCACTCCACCATTCTTCCGACTGCCACTGCCTGGCTTCCGGCCCCTTCGGGAAGGGACAGTCCATTTGCCAAAAGGTTGTCCCCCTCCTCAGCCCCACCCCTACCCCTGTGGCCTTGATCTTTCCCCACCTGGACCCCTGACCTGAGAGCCCCTACCTGCGGCCACCCTTGTCCCCGTCCATGTGGTTGTCTTCCCCATCCCCCTGCATGTCAGGCACAGATGCTACCAGGTCCTTCAAAAAGTCAAACTGCTGCTCCAGCTCGATGCACTGCTTCCTGGAAGAGGTGGGAAGGGGACAGCACTTGAGTGAGACCCAGATGCCTGGGCTTCTGGAGGCGGAAGGTGGGGAGGAAGGGGGGAAGGAAGGGGGGGGTAGCAGAACAGTCTGGAAAACCCAAACCTTACTCCTCCAGTCCCAACCCGCTGCCCCGGAGGCCTGGCCAGTCTCCCGGCAGCCGGCACCATCAGGGGTGCCTGCCTTGGGGTGGGGGTGGGGGTCGTGTCGAGTCTCCGCTAAGCGTGGGAACTCCGGGGCACGGCCCCAGCGGCCCCTCCCCGCTCGGCGGCCACTCACAGGTGGGACGTGGTCATGGTCTTGGCGTTGCGGGACTGGGTCACCTGGCAAGCCTTTTTCAGCAGCGACTCCAGGAAGAGCTCGAGCGCCCGAGCTGAGAAACCGACGTCAAGGAGAACCGGGAGGGGACCCAGACCGCGCCCGGCGAACCCGGCTGGCCTCCCCACCTCCCCCAGTCCGCCCCCCAGCCGGATACAGATGATGACAGGCACGGCCGCCGCCACCTTCCCGATCTCCTCGTCAGTCTGCATGATCTTCTTGATTCGCGCCTGAGGAGCGGGCAGACAGCTCGGACCCCGCCGCCTCCGCCCCGGAGCGGGGTGCTGGGGTGGGTGGGGGGGAGAGGGGGGGTCTCCCGGGTGGGAGGGGAGGGGGGTGGCACGGACGCCGGGGAAGGGGACGGAAGGGGGCGGGGCGTCCGAACCCCCGAACCCGGCGCTGCGCTCGCTCCCCACAGCGGGGCCTGGGCCGGGGCCTCCCCCGAGCCGGCCCGGTTCCTCCCCGGCCCGGCCACGTGCTCACCGGAGGGAACCGCGCGTTGTACTTCTTCTTCTTGCTAGGCATCTCGGCGCCTCTCCCGCAGCGCCGGGCCCAGCGCCGCCGCCCGCAGCCTCCCGGCCCCGGGGCCTGCTCGCCGCCGGCCCGCCGGGATTCCCCCGGGTCCTGGCGCCGCCCGCTCCGCCCTCGCCGCTTCCCTCCCCCCCGTCCCCAAACGGGGTCCTAGCGCCGCCGGTTCAGCCGCCACCTGCAGCACCAAAGCGCACCTCCCCTCGGAGGCTGCCGGGGCTGTGAGCGTGGGTCCCCGACCCCAGCGCGGCTCTCACCCGCCCCCAAGGCCAGAAGAGCGAACGTTGGCCCCGCCTCCCTCACGACCCGCCCCTCCCTGGGTCCCGGCGGTAGCCACGCCCTGGGGTCAGCCCCGCCCCTGCCTGCCCCGCCCCGCCGCGGGGCCGACCCGGCCGGGTGGTCCCGCCCCGTGGTTGCGCTTGTCTATAAAGTTGTTGTTGAGGCGCGCGGGCGCTAAGATGGCGGCGGCGGCGGCGGCCCTGGCGGGGGTGGGGCGCGGCGGCGGCGGTGGCGGCGGCGCGGAGCCCCGGCAGGAGCGGAGTCGGGCCCGGGGTTGGGCCGGCGCCGAGCGCAGCGAGGGCCGGAGGTGACGGCGGGGCAGCGGGAGGGGGCAGGGCCGGGACACGGCTCGGCCCGCGGGCTCTAATGGCGGCGGGGGCGGCGGGGTGAGAGGCAAGCCCTCCTGCAGGCTCTAACAAGCCGGAGTTCGAGTCCGGGCTCCGGCCATTGGCTTCAGACCCGTTACTGCCCCCTCTGCGCCCCCCGTGTCCGCGGCGTTATGTAGGCCGATGACGCTCACGCGAGAGCCAGGCCCTGCGTCCCGGGTGCTTGATTCCTTCCATTAAATCCCCGCACTAAGGCTGCCTGCATGTCTCCCTCCAGATGGAGGGCCAGGAGGTGGAGCTGGGGCCTGCAGCGTCCAGACCTGAATTCACGTTCGCTTCTGTCACCCACTATAGGTGTGACCTTGGGCAGGTCCCTTCTCCCTGAGCCTCAGTTTCCTCGGCTGTAAGTCTACCGTAGCACTGCTAACAATAGAGGTAACAGTTATGCGGAGCATACTCTGCCTTAGGTGTTTAATTCTCAGGTTAGCTCTAGCTCCGTGACAGGTAACAGTGTTATCCCATTGTAAAGATGAGACAACTGAGGGACAGTGAGATTAAGATTTACCCAAGGCCACACGTTTTAGCCCAGTGGTTGGTACCTGCCAGAGCCCAGCAGGAGGCAGTTAGAAAGTTATTGTCCCAGACCAGCCCTAACTCGGTTTTCTTCTAACAGGATGGAGCCAGGTGAGGAGCCGGAGGAGGAGGACTCTCCAGGCGGCCGGGAGGATGGCTTCACTGCTGAGCACTTGGCAGCTGAGGCCATGGCGGCTGACATGGATCCCTGGCTGGTGTTTGATGCCCGCACCACCCCCGCCACCGAGCTGGATACCTGGTTAGCCAAGTACCCACCATCCCAAGTTACCCGCTATGGGGATCCTGGCTCCCCCAACTCTGAGCCTGTAGGCTGGATTGCGGTGTATGGGCAGGGCTACACCCCCAACTCGGGTGATGTGCAGGGCCTGCAGGCAGCCTGGGAGGCTCTGCAGACCAGCGGGAGGCCCATCACGCCGGGCACCCTGCGCCAGCTGGCCATCACCCACCATGTGCTCTCTGGCAAGTGGCTGATGCACCTGGCACCTGGCTTCAAGCTGGACCATGCCTGGACTGGCATTGCCCGGGCTGTGGTCGAGGGCCGACTGCAGGTGGCCAAAGTGAGCCCACGGGCGAAGGAGGGTGGGCGCCAGGTCATCTGCGTGTACACGGACGACTTCACGGACCGCTTGGGTGTACTGGAGGCAGACACAGCTATCCGCGCGGCAGGCATTAAGTGTCTGCTCACCTACAAGCCCGACGTCTACACCTATCTGGGCATCTACCGGGCCAACCGCTGGCACCTCTGCCCCACTCTCTATGAGAGCCGTTTCCAGTTGGGGGGCAATGCACGCGGCTCCCGTGTGCTGGACCGCGCCAACAATGTGGAACTGACCTAGTGGGGCCAGGTGGGGAGGCCACTCTCCACCCTCCCTACTAGGGATGGCTCCTCCCGTCTTCCTTCTCCTTGTCCCAAGGAGGCCAAGGCCCCCAACCCTGAGGACTGGGCTAGGTCACTTGGGAACCGCCTGCATCTTTGAACCCCTTGAACCTCTGCCCTGTGTTCAGGGCTGATTCAAGCCCCCACAGGCTGGGGGCTCTGGCTCCCCTGAGGGCCGTGCCCTCAACCTCTCTCTTCGCTGCTGCTCCCCTCCACCTCCCAGGACCACAGGCTGGGTCCAGACACCCAGGGGAATAAGCCTTCCTTGGCCATCCCCATCACTGGCTGTACCTTCCCCACACCCTGTTCCCTCGTAAGGGAGAAAAACTTTAGTGCTTCCAGTCTCTCCCCTTGAAGCCTTCATAGTCCAGGGGACAGGGGCCCTACAGGCCTGAGCATGCCATTTTGCGTGGGGTATTGGTGCCCACTCAGCCCCTGGCCAGGGCCATGGACATGGGCCCGCCCCTCCCTGCCGACTCACAGCTTGCACCACCTTCTCCTTTCCTTGGCTTCCTTGTCATGTGCCTGTTCCTGGCATTTCAATAAAGCCCAGCTTGGGTCTGTGTCTTGAGTGGTTTTTCAAACATTTGTGATAGTTACCTGCTTTGTTTACTGGGGAGAGGCAAGGCCAGGAGGGGGCTGCCCCTCTGACCTGGCCTCTCCATCTGCCGCAGTAATAAGACATGCCTCACTGCCAAGACCCAACTCCTTCTGTGAGAAGCCAACCCTGCTTCTTCTCCATCCCAAGGAGAAACTTCCAAGGAGTTTCTCAGAGATATCCCATAAATCCAGGGACTTAGGCCTTCTAAGAAGGTCCAAGGGCCCACTACTAGCTCTCGGAATGCTTTTGTGCATATTTTAGATAGAGATTCCCTCTTGGTCCCAGCAGAGGTGGCCCAAAGCCAGAGCACCTGGTTTGGGGAGCAGAGGCTGGACTGTATTTCAGCATCCTAAGTATGGGTGCCCTTGTGCAGTGGACAGCTTTCCTCCCTGCCACGGGCCAACTGGACAGTTTGCAAAGCACTTTCATGTGCATCACTTTATTTTCACAATCCCTTTTTAAGGAGATACTGGTCCCATTCTGTGGCCAAAGAAAATGAGGCCGAGGTTAAGGGAATTCCCCCAGGGCTGTGCGATGAGTCGACAGAGCCAGGACTTGCACCCCAATGCCCGCCTCCACCTTCTGCGAGGTGCGGTCCCAGGCCTCACCAAGTAAAGAAAACCTCACCCCCACTTAGCTTTTCACAATCCACAAAGCACTTTCACTCATGATCTCGTCTGGCTAGGCTGCCCTGCATGGCTGAGGCCGCTGCAGCCGCTGGGAACCTGGCTCCTGCCCTCCCCCAACCCCACACCTGGCCCTGGCCTTGGGTGGGGGGCAGGGCGTCTGGCAGGGAGCCCCTTTTGGATGCTGCTCTCGTGCCGTGCAGTAGCTGACTCAGTCTTCAGCAGCTTCACCAAATTGGAATTTGGAGCAGGGGAGCGGAGATGCCACTCGGCTGACTGGGTGGAAGTGGGTGAGTAATGAGCTCTGGATCAGCCCCCTCCCGGCTTCCTCCTCACCCGGAGCTTCCCTGGGGCTGGGTCCCCAACAGCCCGGCCCTAGGAAGTCCCTAGAGCTGGGTGGTCTCCGAGTTGGAGCCTGGTGCCCTGCCCCCACTGTCAGTACCTAGCAGTTAACCAAACCGGGTCAATTTAGGCAGGGGGAGGGGGGGTGGTCCTGGCTGCGTCTTCGTGAGTCCCACAAAGATGCCCAAATCGTGTAAACAAGACCTGGTTCACCTTCCCCTGCAGAGCATTTCACACCACATCCCCTCCTCTCCATCCTCATGGTCCTTTGTAGCCGAGACTTTGTCATCTCCCTCCCAAACCACTGCCTTTTTGCTTGGTCCCTGTCACTCCCACCTCCCTACACCCAAGGCCCCGAGGAATTCTTGTCCTGCTCAAAGTCCTTCCGTGGCTCCCCACAGCCTACAAGGCAGACAAAGAGTCTATTCTCCCAGGCCAACCGTGGCCAGACCCCCACTGACTGCTCCAGCTTCCCTTGGGCACCCTGCCCACCTATGCTTGACCCACTGAAGCCAGCTGGCATTGCCTCCATCCCTGGCATGCAGCCCTGGGCCTCAAGCTGTTTCTTCTGCTTGGACACCTGCTATGCAGCCCTGATCACAGTTAGGCTGGTGGGGTTGCCTACGTGATCACCTGAGTGACATCCGTCTCTCTACTGGCCCCTGAGCCACATGCTCAGACTGTACACTGCATGAGGGCAGGAGCAGCATCTAATCTCTGCCCCCTCCCCACCCCGAGTCTAGCACAGGGCTTTGCCAAGGCAGCCTCCCCACAAATGAATGAATGAATGAACCAATGAATGACTCAAGTCTGGAATCCCATCGGCCCCTCCAGCCCCATTCCTCCTTCACTCCCTGCTTCACGCTTCTTGTTCAGGAATCACGAGCTGCCTGGGGTGTGCTTGCACGCATTCTGCCTTTCTCACTTCTGCACCTTTGCTTGTGCAGTGCCAGGGCCCCTGCATGGCAGGCTTGAGCCCCGCACTGACCTGGCAACTCCACGGCACATACCCGTGGAGGGTCCCCCTCCCTGGTTCAGCCCAGCTGGGGTAGGTCCCTGCCCCAAGGTCCCATGACCCCCACCTGCCCTTGCTGCACTTGATCCCCCAGGGTGTGCTCAGTGCCCAGCATAGGACCTGACCTAGCACAGGTCACAGAGACAATTGACTAAATGAGTGATTGTGCGAAAGTCACTCTGTCTCTGGACCTTGTTTTCCGCTTTCTATTAAATCATACCAAAAGCCAGGCGCTATGCTAAGTGTTTACTTACGTCATCTCCTGTAAGATTCACCCGGCTCTATTACTGATGCCATTTTGCAGAAGAGGAAGCAGAGGCCGGGAGAGGTTTGGTAATTGGCCCAAGGCTGTGCAGCCGGAAAGTGGCAGAGCCGAGATTCGAAGGGCAGCATAACCATCAGGCTCCAGGGCTCCTGAGCATACCCGTGCACCCCACAACCTCCAGTGCTTGTGAGGCAGATTCATTATGGAGCCCCCCACCTCCCCACTATGTGCAGGTGGGGGTGGGGGTGGGGGCTGCAAGGACAAATAAAACCCAGGAGGACAGAGGGTCTGACTTGTAAAGCACAAGCGTTGGGTCCTCAGAACTGCCCTGCAAGAGAGACAGGGCTGAGACAAAGATTCCCACTTTACTGATGAAGAGACTGAGGTCCCCAGAGGTCCCCACCTGGGGAGAAACAGTTTCCCAGGCCCACAGTAGTAACTCCCAGGCTACCCCTCTGCTAGGCCAAGGATTCCCCGAAATCCACCCCATCAGGCTGGCAGGGGCTTCCGCCCTGTTTGGCCAGACCCTCCCACGTGGGAGTGGGGAAGCCCTACAAAACCAGGGACAAGGTAAAGGAGGAGACCCCAGCCCTCCCTCTCCCACTCCCTGCACACCTCTAAACCCCAGAGAGAAACCTTCAACGGGGCTATCTGGGGCGTTGGAGACTCTAGGGGTTGGGACTCTCTGCCGGACCCCTGCCTCCAGCTGGGAATTGGGGCTGAATCGGGGAGAATAAGAAGCAGCTGAGTCGAGAGAAAACTTTGGCCAGCTCTTTGGCGGGGTTCGTGGGGATTTTCCCGACGGCGGGGCAGCTGCACCCCATCCCGCCCGCTGGGACGGGCGCTGGCAGGGACGAAGCTTGGATCACACGGCTGATTCATCTGCAAAGGGAAACTCCTCACTTCTCTGACGCGCATCCCCGGGGCGGCCAAGGGGTAACCTGAGGGCACCCGGCCCCGAAGCCCTCTAACCCAATCTCTCCTCGGCCACTGACCTCCTGGCCGGAGGGACGGAGCAGGGCAGGGGGGCAGCACAGAGGGAACATTGTCCCAGGCAACCAAGCCCGGAGGCTGGACCAAAACGAGGCTTCCTGGGCGCCTCGGGATCCGCTGCTCAGCCTTTGTGGATGAGAAACTGCCACTGGGTGAGCACAAACCCGCAGACCTACTCAGTGCCCGGCCCCACCCCCAGCACTCCATATGCTTGAACTCACTTCCATCCCTGCAGACTCCGTTTTACTGATGAGGAAACAGAGGACAGGACAGGGTAATTGGCCAAGCTGCAGCGTCTCCCACAAGGCCCTATATGCGTCTCTGCGACAACAGCCCTGACCTGTGTCCCCAGCAGCTCTGGCCCCTGGGGCAGAGGTCCCCTCTGGGGTGGGGGGGAGTGAACTCTCCATTGGCTTCTGGGGATCTCCTTATCCTCGGGGGCCCAACTTTCGCCCCATCAACACCCTCCTGGGCGACGCATCCATCTCCCTCCCCTTTCTGGCTGCTCTTGCCCTAGCTAAAGGGAGAAAGCTGGCTTTGGGGGGGGAAATCAGCCAAACCCCCAGAGGTTGGGAGACAGCCACGAAGCATTCCCACCAAAATCTTCTCCGCCAGGGCTTTGACTTCTTTCCAAACCCTAATCCTTTCCTCTCGAGTCAGAGCCTCCCTTTCCTGTCTGCCACGTGTCCCACGGCGCCCTGGGGTCCAGCCTTCAGGCTCTGGTCCCCCATCCTGACCCTTCAGGGAGCCGGCCCCTCCCCTTTGCCCTGGGTGTGTGGGGGGGGCGGGGGGAAGGGGAGCTGCTGGGTGGGGGAGGGGGGCTGAGAGTTGTGGCTCTGCCAGGTGGGGGCAGGGGCCCCAAGCAGGCGAGCTCTGCCCCATCTGGCTCCCACTCAGGCTGCTTGACTCACCCCCTTGCCCCCCATGACTCAGTTTACACCGGTGCCTGGAGGTCCTCCCAGCATGGGTGGGGCCGGTTTATTGGCCCAACCCGGGGCGGCCAGCCTTTCATCCCAGGATGAGCATCTCATCCCCCTCTTGGCCCAGAGCAGGAGATGGCACCGGCGGGGGCAGCTGTACCTGGCTCCCAGGAGCTGGGGGGGGGGGGGCGGGCAGAGTAGCCAGGGCACTCGGGGTTCCTGTGTGGGAGCCGAAGGGTGGGCTGCGGGAGGGTCTAAGCCCGGGCCCTTGAATGCCAGGTTGAGGAGCTTGACTTGGTCTGGGGGTGGTCGACAGGGCATGGGTGGTGTTTGAGCAGGGAAGTGAATTGGAGTCTGGGAAGAAGAGGGGTGGGGTCCCTCGCTGGAGACTGAGGCATCTGGTGGGACCCGGGGCTGAGGAAGGGGCTGGGGTGAGAGTGGCTCGGGGTTGCTGCCTGCAGGACCTGGTATCGCCGTGGACGCAGGCGCTGCCTTCTCCCCAGTTCCCCAGACGCCGGCTGAGCAGCCACGACCCATGGGTCCCTGGAGCCTCATGCCACCCTGCTGGGATGGCAGTCCTGTCCCCATGAGGCCCATGGGGACCCTGAGACTGCAAAAAGGGAGAGAGACTGGCTAAAGAACCTTAGGGAGGCAAGGACAGGCCACCGTTTCCCCCCTCCTTCTCTAGGTGCCCAGCCCTATGCCAGCCACCCCATCCCAGGCAGCAGAGAGGGCGCCATAAGCCTTGTCCCAGCCCCTGCTGGGTCTCCAATTTGTTACGCGACCTCAGCCCAGTTCCTTTCCCTCTGGGAGCCTCAGTTTCTCCTCCTTGCAGGTCAGTGGTTTACTGACCAGGCTCTCTAATGTCAAAGGTTTCAGCAGAGTTCCAGTGGTGGGGACAGGGGAGGGACTGGTCAACGGGCCCCTCATCCCAGCTCCAACCACTGCAGCTCTGGGAGGTGGCAGGGGTTAATGACATGAGTTATGGAACGGATGGCCTGGGTTTGAATCCCGGCTCATCTAGCTGTGCCCCCTGGGACGTCAGTGTCTTCATTGGTGAAAAGGAGATGATAATAGCTGTATCTGCCCTTCAGGAATGGGTGCGAGAGTAAGTGAGCCCCGGCCCAGGTTCAGTCAAGGGTCAGAGGACAGCCAGTGAGGATTCTGGCTGATGCGATTTGTGCCTGGTGACCATTTCTTCCCAGCGAAGGGTGCCCAGGACTGCACTGCCAGTGCCCAAGATGGCTCTGTCCCCTTGCCCGGCTCCTCGAGTTTCCTGGAGCAGCTCTTCTGCCTGCAGATCCAGACCCAGGGCAGTTGGAGCCTGTCACCCCATTCTCAGGCTCCCCCCTCTCACCCCAGCAGATCAGGGGCTGCCGGTTGCTGCCCCTTCCCCAAGCCTTCGTACCCACGGTGTCCAACACCAGGACTGTCTCTCTGACCCCAAGCCCGCCTCTGCCAGGAAGCCTTCTGCCACCCACCCCACCCAAGTGGAAAGAGCTCTTAATATAGGAAATGAATAAATGGGAAAGAGCTCCCATAATGCCTCCGGCATTCCATGGCTTCAGCCCCAGCACTTTTTTTTTTTTTAATATTTTTATTGATTGATAAACAACATACAAACACAAACATTCCATACATAGTTACAATCAGTGGCTCACAATAACATCACATAGTTGTATATTCATCACCATGATCATTTCTTAGGACATTTGCGTTGCTTGAGAAAAAGAAATAAAAAGAAAACAGGCAAAAAACTCAGACATACCATACCCCTTACCCCTCCCTCTCATTGACTGCTAGCATTTCCCTCTACCCAATTTATTTTAACATTTGTTCCCCCTATTATTTATTTATTTTTAATCCATATTTTTTTACTCATCTATCCATACTGTAGATAAAAGGAGCATCAGACACAAGGTTTTCACAATCACACAGTAACACTGTGAAAGCTACATCATTATACAATCATCTTCAAGAAACAAGGCTACTGGAACACCCTGGTCTTGGGGTTTGTTCATATGAAACTTAACCCCACAAAGAATAGGTCAAGTCTACTTAAAATTAGGCCTTAGAGTCACCCCCAAGAGAGCCTCTTTCGTTGCTCAGATGTGGCCTCTCTCTCCAGCCAACACAACAAGCAGTCTCACCACCCTCCCCCTGTCTACGTGGGACATGACTCCCAGGGTGCAGACCTTCCCAGCAACTTGGGACAGAAATCCTAGAATGAGCTGAGACTCAGCATCAAGGGATTGAGAAAACCTTCTCAATCAAAAGGGAAATGAGACAAAGTGTCAATGGCTGAGAGATTCCAGAGTTGAGAGGTTATCCTGGAGGTTATTCTTATGCATTAAGTAGATATCACCTTGTTAGTCAAGATATAATGGAGAGACTGGAGGGAATTACCTGAAAATGTGGAGCTGTGTTCCAGTAGCCATGTTTCTTGATGATGATTGAATAATGATATAGCTTTCACAATGTGACTCTGTGGTTGTGAAAACCTTGTGTCTGATGCTCCTTTTATCTACCTTGTCACAGACGAGTAGATAAGTAGAACATATGGAATAAAAATAAGGAATAGGGGGAACAAATGTTAAAATAAATTTAGTTTGAAATGCTAGTGATCAATGAAAGGGAGGGGTAAGGGGTATGGTATGTATAATCTTTTTTTTTTCTGTTTTCGTTTTATTTCTTTTTCTGTTGTCTTTTTATTTCTTTTTCTGAATTGATGCAAATGTTCTAAGAAATGATGAATATGCAGCTATGTGATGATACTGTGAATTATTGATTATATATGTAGAACGGAATGATTATATGTTAATGTTTTTGTTTGCTTGATGTTAAATTTTTTTTTAATTAATAAATAAATAAATTTTAAAAAGAGAAAAGAAACATGGCTACTGGAACACAACTCTACCTTTTCAGGCAGTTCCCTCCAGCTTCTCCAATACCTCTTAATCTAAATAGGTGATCTCTATATAATGCGTAAGAATAACCTCCAGGATAATTTCTCAACCCTGTTTGGAATCTCTCAGCCACTGACACTTTATTTTGTCTCATTTCACTCTTCCCCCTTTTGGTGGAGTAGGTTTTCTCAGTCCCTTGATGCTGAGTCTCAGCTCATACTAGGATTTCTGTCCCACGTTGCCGGGAAGGTCCACACCCCTGGGAGTCATGTCCCGCGTAGACAGGGGGGGAACAGCCCCAACACTTTCTACCTGGCACCTGGGCATCTGACCACCTCCCTGGGCTGTGAGCCCCTTGGGGCGAGGACCAAGTCCTGAATCATCCTTGCCTCCCCGCTATCTGGCTCAACCCACCGTTTCATTCAGCTAATTCAGGAGACAGGATAACGACACTGGGGCACAGCCATGCACTGGGATGCTGCAGCGCAATGAAACAGAATGAACTGCTGCACCCACAGCAGGGTGAATCTGACAAACACCATGCTGAGCGAGAAACCAGACACAGAAAAGTGCGTACTGTATGATTCCCACTGGCGTGGAATATTCTAGAAGAGGCAAAACTAATCTATCATATGGAGATGAGCTCAGTGATTCCCTGGGGTGGGGGTGGGGTGGGGGATAGACTGACTGCCAAAGGGGAGGAAAGAAGCTTCTGGGGGATGGAAATGTCCTGGGTCTTGATCGGATCAGTGGCTGCTCGGAGCACAATGAGCAAAACGCAAGGCCAGTATGTTTAGAAAGTGCAGATTTGGGGAATGCAAGGATGGTTCGGTGGTAGAATTCTCGCCTGCCATGCAGGAGACCTGGGTTCGAGTCCCAGCCCGTGCACTTACCCCCCCCCCCCAAAAAAAAGTCAATAAATGGTGTTGCAATAATGGAAGAGTCACATGGAAAAAGAATGAAATATGACTTCTACCATTTAAAAAAAAAGTACAGATTTTAGCTAATGTAAAATACACCCCCAATGTAAGATATTTAAAAGGGAAAGAGATCTATAGGTTATGCTCAGCAGAAAGATTTCCAAGATGTAAGAAAACAAAAAAAAACAAGGGGGAAAGTGTGTAGAACAGACTACCTTTTGGGCAAAAAGATATAAAAGAAACTGGGTACATCGTTTCCTTGAGCGGGGAAGCAGAAATGGGAGGGAATTAGCAGGGACATTCTCCTTGTAAACACTTCTGGAACGTGTGGACTTTGAAGTATGGGAACGTATGTATTACCTAGTGGAAGAAGCAATGCCATTAAAAATTTAAAGACATTAAAAATACAAATCATGTTTTGAAATTTGGATTCCTTTTCCTCCACGCGTCCTTTTTATGACCACTCAGTGGGAAAATATATACCCCCCCCCAAAAATGCAAACATTTAAAAAATTATTCTAGTCCCCATACAAAAAAAAAAAAAGATGTAATAGTGAGCATCATGCTAGGGGGCTGTACTGCAGGAAGGGTTTTGACTAGAACAGGGGCTCATGGAGGAAGCAGTGGGTAACTGCAGTGGAGAGAGTTGGCCTGGTGGAGGGGGGTGGGGAGGGCTCCCTGGGGCAGAGGGAGCAGACTGTGCAAAAGTGGAGGGGTCCTCAGTGGTAAAATGCCTGCCTTCCATGCGGGAGACCCAGCTTCGATTCCTGAACCATGCACCACCACAATCCCCCCAAAAAGGAAGGGGTCCACTGAATGAGCCTATGCTGGCGAGGCAGGAGCCCAGGTCCGCCATGTCTGGGAGGGCTTGAAATGCCAATGTTAGGGATACTGGTCCCTTTTGAGGGACACACTAACAAGGCTATGAGAAGCCCCGGCTCTGGAGACCCGGTACGTAGGTTCAAATCCTGGCTCCACCACTATCTCACTGTGTGGCTTTTAGCAGGTGACTTAACTTCTCTGTGCCTCCATTTCCTAATCTGTAAAATGGGTATAACCTTACTATCTACCTCACAGGGTTACCCCGAGGATTGAATAAATTACTTTGAACCATGCCTGGTTCATTGGAGCTCAACAGTGTCATCCCCGAGGCCCTCCAGCCCCTCCAATCAACACATCACCTAAGAGGGTGCATTACCCATCCGCCACCCCGCCCCTCCCCAGGCCTCAGCACCTCCCTGTAGCCTTGCTGAAGGTGCTACAGCTCAGAAGGGTCCAATACAGCGAGTGATGTGGACAGACTTTAAAAGATTCCTCTGGAAACATTTTCATGATTAAAAATGCATATATGCGGGGGTGCACAGGTGGTTCAGTAGTAGAATGTTCGCCTTTCATACGGGAGACCTGGGTTCGATTTCCAGACCATGCACCCTTCCCCCCCAAAAATACATATATCCTTCTGAAGTGATGCAAATGCTCTAAAAATGATAATGGTGATGACTACACAACTATGTGATGATATGGACCGTATGTGTGTGAATATTTGTCAATAAACAAAAAATACATATATCCTCCAGGTTGCAAAGTGGGAGACCTAAAGGAGGGTGCTGAGCTGCAGAATGGGAAAAAGTCCAGGAGAAAGAGAGAGGATGGGGCCAGCCCGTTGACCGGAATTAGAGTGGTACTTCCAGACATGAAGCAACCGGAATTCTTTACCCACGACTGGTGGGACGTAAAACAGTAAAGCCACTTTTTGGAGAACTGTTTGGCGGAATCGACTAAAGTGCCAAGCACACGCCTACCTCCACGACCCAGCAATTCCAGTCCTGCCTGGGCAAATGTCCGAGAGAAATGAATGCAAATGGCCACCAAAGAACACATTGAGAGTGTTCTCAGCAGCCTCATTCATCCTAGCCCCAAACTGGAAGCACCCCCAGTGTTGCCCGCTTTTGATACTTTGCGCACACTAGAATGCAATACAGCAACAGAAAAGAGCTACTGGTTCACTCAGCTCTGTGGACAAACCCCCCCCAGATGGGATGCATGAAAAGACACATACTCCCCTCCAAAGAATACACAAGATATGGCTCCATTTATATGAAGTTCAAGAGCTGGCAGATCTTATCTGTGATGGTAAAAGTCAGAAGAGTGGCTACCTGGGAAGGGACACAGGGAAGTGCCCTACATCATAATGCGAGTGGTAGTTGCACAGGTTTATCTATATGTCAAAAGACATTGAGCTAATGGGCATAGCCCAAGTGCCCCTAAAGGGTGGGAGAAAGATCAAAGGTGATGGTGGAGTTACACAGAGAAGGTAAGGTTTAACAAATGAGTATGAGTGCTGAATCATTATACTGATATTTCTTTTGGTCTCCAGTATCTTAGAGCAGCTAGAAGTAAAAACCTAAAACTGGAATTGTAACCCATACCAAACTCTGAAATTGGTTCTACAACTACTTGTTGCGCTGTATTTTGATATTTTTCACACACAAAAAAGGTCAATTGTGATGCTTAAAAAAAAAAAAAGCATTGAGCTGAACCCCTTAGGAGCGCACTTTCCAGCATGCATGTTAAGCTGCAACTTAAAAAGAACAAACAAACAAAAATGTAATGGAACTGAAAAAATAAGCATCCCCTCCAATGCTCTGGTGGCACTGATTGGGCACACTCATGTATCACACCATTTTACCTCACTGCAACCCCCAAAGCTGGGATTCTCTGGGGCCCAGAGAGGGGAAATGACTGGGCCAGGGTCCCATGGCTGCCAAGGGGCTAGTGCATGGTCTCTCAGGCCTCCTGGCGCCCCACGAGGCTCTCAGCAATCCTCATTGTGACCCCCTGGAGTTCTCTCCTGGCCTCCTGAAGTTGGAGCCGGTGAGGTCAGGGACCAAGAAGACTTCTGCAGCCACAAGGTGGGAGTTAGTGACTGAGGAGTTTGGAATGTGCTGCCTCTGAAAGGGCCTCCTTGTGACTGAGCCGACGGTTAGAGCAGGAAGGGACTTTCAGAGCCGTGTAATCACACACATGCATAACTTGGAAGAGATGGGGAAACAAACTCAGAGGGGCTAAGAGGCTTGCCCCATGTCAGGAGTGGGGCAAGCCCTTGCTCAGGTAGTTGCTTCTGAGGCAGGCAGGTGGATGTGGTCAAGACTGTCCTTGCAGGTGATGCCACCTGGCTTCCTGTGTCATCCCTCCCAATTTGAGCTGAGCCAAGGAGGCCAGATATCAACGTGTGTGAGTGCTTCCTGTTTCCAGAGTCCCAAGGTGCTCCCATCTCTGAGGCTTTTGAGTAGTATGTGGATTTATTTCCACTACTATTTGTTAAGTTCTTACTATGGGGCCAGGTGCTGTGCTTGGCATGGGACAGTACTTCTATGCCTCTACAACTCTGAGGTGTAGTTATCATTGTCTCCATTTTACAGATGAGGAAATGGAGGCTGAGAGATTGCATGCCTCAGCTACAGTCACACAGCTGATGAGCGGCCTGGCCAGAATTCAAACCCAGGACCCAGAATCATCTGATGCATGCACTTCTTCAATTACTATGGTTTCTTTTTGTTTTTCATTGAAGACAAGCCTTGATTAGGACAAGGGCGGGGGTAAGTAGGCTGCTAAGGACCTCCTGAGTAGATGGCACTTTACAGCTTCATTCCATTTATTCCTCATAGCAGCCCCATGAGCTCAGTGGAGAGTCCCAATTCTACCCACCGGGACTGGAGCTGAGAGGAAATGTGACCTGCCCAGGGTCACACACAGACAGAAAACAGTAGCTCTGGCCCTGAAGGGGCCAACCTGGGCTTCTGGCTAAGCCCTGACTGAGTCCACAGACCCCTCTGGCTTCTGTTCCCAAGGAAGGCAATCCTGGACCCTTCTTTTCTGTGGGCTAAACTGGAGCTGATCAAATGGCGGTACCAGTGGAAAAGCAGGAGAACCCAATCTTCTTTCTGTAGTTAAGCCCACTTGCAGCTCCTTGCCCTCTCTGGGCCTTGGTTTCTTATCTATAAAATGGGAGGGGGCAGGGAAGAAGCTTCCAGACAGGTCCCCCCCCCACCCCGTGCTGACATTTGGTGTGAGTGAAAAGATGTCTGTGAAGCTGTGAGGCTTTGAACAGTCTTGGCTGAGCCTGGCCTAGAGCTCCCACAGCCCCGGTTTGAGAACCCAGTTCTCATTTAGTGGGCAATTCATTTCAATATCTCCCAGCCTCAGTTTCCCCATCTGTGAAATGGGGATGATAATGGCACCCACCTCCCAGGGTTATTGGTCTTTGGTTGTTGACATTTGGCTCTTGGCTTCCCATTCACACATTCAAACAAGGCTGGTGACCACAAGGAACACAGATGGCATTTAAAGAAGACGCCGTTCATCAAACACCTACACCCATGTCCCACTGGAGGCTCCCACTGCCTGTAGGGACTCTGTACTAAAGCTTGTTATAGCTCCTGGAATTACCCTGTGAGTAGCACAATTATTATTGTATTGTATTTATGGGTCTTCAAAGTAGTATTTTATTCATTGCAATCCGTACCACCAATTTTGTAATCTGGTTTGTCCTTTATTCACTTTCTAGTATACCTGAAACTTTAAAACCATGCCAGTGGAGGGGCCTCACGCCACGCCTGGGAAGCTGTGGGTGGCACTGAGCAAGGTTCCTGGCTTGAAATAAGCACCCAGTAAATCATCACCATCACCCATCACATTTACAATTCACTTTACAGCTTCCAAACCGCTTTCACATTCATCTTTCCAAACTCCCACGCGTGGCAAGGTAGCTGTGAGATTATATCGTCCTATCTTACAGATGCAAAAACTGAGACCCGGCCAAACTAGGAGGATAGGGGCCGGGAACGCCGCGGCTGGCTTTCTGTCTGCACCCGCGGCGGGGCGGGGCCGGACGGGGCAGGGCGGGGCGGGGCGCGCGGCTCCTGGGCAGGTGCGTAATTCCGTGAGGGGAACCCTCGGCTCCACCTGGGCGCGGCGAGGAAATTGCACCATGTATGGGCAGCTACGTCAGAGGGGGGGAGGATACTTGCAGCACTCCCGGCCGGGAGACGCCGAAGCCACCCCCTCTCCCCAAGAAAAGGCAGCTACCGGACAGTAGGAGGTGTCGAAAAGCTCGGGGCGGACTGGCAAAAGGCTAGAGGCGGAGCCCCGAGGTGACCCGCGCCGCCGCGCACCCCCCGCCCCCCGGTCCAAGTGGTTCAGCCCAAGAACTTTTCATTCATAAAAAAGACTCCACTGGGGAGCGAGTGAGTCAGAACCGCAGCCGCCGACGCGGACCCCGCACAGCAGCCAGCCCAGGGCATGTTCCGAGACTTCGGGGAACCGGGACCGAGCTCCGGCGCGGGCGGCGCGTACGGCGGCCCCTCGCAGCCCCCCGCCGCGGCGCAGGCGGCCGCCCAGCAGGTAAGAGGGGTCCGACGCCCACTGGTGCTCGGGTGGACAGCGCCTGGGACGCCGGGGTGAGCTCGAGAGTGGCTCTGGGGACTGGGGTAGGGAGCCGGGTGGCAGGACCCTGCCCGTTCTCCGCCGTCGAGCGGCCACTTTTCCTCCACCGCCCAGGGGGGACGCGTGCCCCCCCAGCCACTTCCCGGGTCCCCTCCTCCTGCCCAGGGACCCAGGACGCCTGGGTTAGTTGTAGCCCCAGTAGGATCAGAGCGTGTCTCCATCTCGGGCTAAATTCCGGAATCTGGAGTCTGGGCTTGGGCACCGAGGGAGGCGGGGTCCTTGGGCTGACCGGTCCCGACAGAGTGGGACTCCTTGGCACTGTCTGTGTGTCGCTCCGTTTGTCTGTCCTTCCCTCCCCACCCCTCGCCAAGCCCCTGTCCCCTTCTCAGCGGTGGCCCGGGCAGCGGAGCCTGGTGGGCTTCCAGGGACGGGTTCTCAACCCCACGATCGGGCCACTGGAGCCCTGGAGGTGCCGGGACGTGCGCGGGGCCACGTTGCGGGCAACTCCCGCGTCCCCGACTCCTGGCACCGAACAGCGCCCGCTGCCGGCGGGGGGCAGCCAGGAGGCTGCAGGTGTCCATTTCCTGTCGAGGGGCTGCCAACACGTGTCGCCAGGGGAGGGAAAGAGCGGGCGTCCGTTGCGCCGAGTCACGGCCGCCGAGTCACGGAGGCTGACTCACCCGGGGCGCCCCTCCCTTCCTGGCCCGGAGCTGCCGGGCCCGGACAACCTCGGGAGCCGGAGATGCCGTCGGCGGTCTCTCAGGCCCGGAACTGGGGTCACCCGGCCGCTGGGACGGCAGCCTGCACCGGGGCCACCACTGTCCGGACTTGCCTGGGCCTGTAGGGCGCTTCCCGGACGACTAGGTGCCCACACCCAGGGCCCAGCCCCAGGGCTCAAACCCAATTCTCTCAGAACAATGGACCCAGCCCATTCCTCAGATGCAGGCTCCATGCTGGGTGCTTTCCACTTCAGTTACCGCATTTCATTGAATCTAAGATGCCCTTGATCTTAAAACCCACCATTATTTTATGCACGTTAAAGGGGGGTGGGGGTGTGAAACAAGCTAATATTTCAGCAATTAAAAGGTAATTCGTAACACCACTGAAGTGCTCTAATCCTCATTTTTACAGTGTCACGAATGAGGAAACTGAGGCACACTGATTTGCCCCAGTAAGCAACTGAGCTAGGATTAGAACTGGGACAGGTGGAATCCAGAGCAGTGGCCCTTGCCTACCACAAGCCTGTGCACGGGGCACCTCCCACTTTCCAGGCTGTCACCTAAATTCTCTCACCCGATTTTCACAGCCACCTGGGAGCTGGGAAGTGTGATCATCCTCTTTGGGCAGATGGCACTCAGGCAGGGTGCAGGAGTGGGGAAGGGCATAGACTCTGGAGCTGGGCCCCTTGGGGTTTAATTCCACTTTCCACTTCCTAGCTGTTTGTCTGTGGACATCTGCTCCCCTGTCTAAAAATGAAGATAATACTAGAGCTGCCACCTTAGGGCTGTTGTGCAAATTATGAGTTGGTATCTGTATGGTGGTTAGAATACTACCCGGCAGGTCACACTCTATAAGTATCAACTCTGATGGGAAAACAGAGGCACAGAGAGGTTAGGGTACCTGCCCAAAGTCACACAGCTCGTGAGCAGGGCTTTGCCACAGGTCAATCTCTTTCTGGTTTCCCAGTACCAGCAGTTACATTGGGGGTGGATGGCAGTGTGGCCCTATCCACTAGATGTCCCTTAATCCTTGGTCCTCCATTTCTTATCCCCCCAGAAGTTCCACCTTGTGCCAAGCCTCAACACTGTGAGTGGCAGTCAAGAGCTGCAGTGGATGGTGCAGCCTCACTTCGTGGGGCCCAGCAACTACCCCAGGCCCCTGGCCTACCCCCAGTACAGTCCCCCACAACCTCGACCAGGTGTCATCCGGGCCTTGGGGCCACCTCCAGGCATCCGGCGCCGGCCCTGTGAACAGGTAAGGGACAGTGGCGTTGCATTGGTCCTGATACCTACAGGCGTGCTATGGCAGGGAGGAAGAGCGCCTGTCTGAAAGGGTAGGGGTGGGGTGGGAGGAAGGCAGGACCACTGGCAACTATTGCTCAAAGCAGAAAGTGATCAGATGCCAAGGTCACTGCTGGAGCAGGGGAAAGTTTCCTGGAACAGGGGCATAACAGCTGAAAAATATGGGTAGGATTTGCACATGTAGAGATGAAGGAAAGGAAGTTCCAGGTAGACAGAATGGCAGGAGCAAGGAATGGAGGTGGAGGTGAGGATGTGCATGGGGAAAGGTGAATGGGCAGCGGAGGGCCTCTACCTGCCGACATGCATGGAAGGGTGAGCTTATGCCACCCACGGCTCTGTAAAGCTGGGGAGAGAACAGGAACAAGAGGCTCCCCTTCAGCTACTCTCTGAGTCTGTTTCCCTCTCATTTGATCCTCACAAAAACGCTCTGGGGATTGTATGCTGGTTCTCCTCCTTTTTACAGCTGAGGAAACCAAGGCACAGAAAGGTAGAGTCACTCAGGCAAGATCCCATAAGTGGTGAGCAATGAGACAGGTCTAACTCTAAAGTAGGCTGCTAACCACCAAAGCTGCACTGACAGGTGTCACCAGCAGGCTGGAAGCCAGGGACTCTGCCTCCCCTACCAGGTGCCCTCACCAAAATGAATAAATAAGCAATGTGGGTCTTAAAAGAGGTGCCTCCTCCTTCCTCTCCCTGGCGAGCTTTAGTACTTGACAACTGGGTGAGGCTTTGTTGTTTAAATGTTTTTCTAGGACAGTAGGGTAGCGAATGGGGAGGGAAGTTGGGTCCTGGGGAAGATGTGAGATGGACCAGCATGGGGTTTCCAGAATCAGAATGGCTGGCCTTTGTGACCAACTGGAGGATGGGAGAGCGGTGTGGGCCCCAGAGGCAGCCACCTCCTGGACTTTCAGCCCCCTGGGTTCTCCCCAGTGAGAGCTGTGAGGTGGGGGTTCTTTTGAGGGAGGTGGTCTCCAGCAGCTGGCCTCCTTGAAGAGCTAGTGGGTCCTAAATCCTGCTCCAGAACCTTGAACACATTTTTCATTCCCCCCTGGGCTTTAGTTCCTCACATGGCAAGTGGGGCTATGTATCCATAAAGCACTTGGCTGGCACATAGTAGGTTCCCAATAAACTGCAGTTTATTCAGTGGCCCTCACTAGCCCCTCCTAGTGCTCACAGCCCGTGGGAAAGAGGAGACTGGGTCATCAAGAGTTCAGAGATGGAGACAGATGAGGGTCCTGCGAAAAGAGGCGGCTTGGTCCCCAGGGCTCAGAGGGGGAGAGGCCACATCTGGCTGGGGAATAAGAGACTTCCTGGAGGCGGGGGCATCTTCGCCAAGTTCTGGGAGATGAGGAGGGTTAACATTCCGGGAAATGATAAGAGGCAAAGGCTGGGTGCTAGAAAGAAATTGGACCAATCCAGGCTGACGGGAGCTTGGGTGCTGGGAGTCAGTGGGCCGGGGTGCGGGGCTCTCTCAACCCGACTGACGCCCCCCCCCCCGCCCCCGCTGCCATGCCCTCCGCCAGGGTCCTACGGCGGGGCCGCCGTGGGGGAGTGCCGGGCACCCTGCGGCCCAGGACCCGCCTCACCGCCGACCCCCGGTCCCCCAGATCAGTCCTGAGGAGGAGGAGCGCCGCCGAGTGAGGCGCGAGCGGAACAAGCTAGCCGCCGCCAAGTGCCGGAACCGGAGGAAGGAACTGACCGACTTCCTGCAGGCGGTGAGCACCGACCCGGGCCCACCGAGGCTCGGCGGGTCCGGGGGCGCCCTAGGGTGCGCGGGGGGCCAGTGGTCTCCACTCTCTCTCCCCCACCTCCCGGCTGCCTGCCCGAGGGGGGGGAAGCCCTTCCAGGAAAAGGACGAGGAAACAGCGAGTTAAAACGAGTGGCAGCGCGCCTCACTCTGTAATCCAGGCAAATCGCCGGTCCTCCCCGACTCAATCCTTCTCGCGGAAGGAGGAAGGGGCACGGAAGACAGACGCCCCCAGGCCTTCTGGGAGCCCGGCCCATTTTCTCCCGGGGGCTCACGGGAGTTGTAGTCCAACCCCCTCCCCGCCCCACCCTGCCTCTCCCCCGAGGCCGCGGGATCCTCAGCCCTCAGCTTCCTGATGACTCCCGCGCCTCCCTCTCCAGGAGACCGACAAACTGGAGGGCGAGAAGTCCGGGCTGCAGCGAGAAATTGAGGAGCTGCAGAAGCAGAAGGAGCGCCTGGAGCTGGTGCTCGAAGCCCACCGCCCCATCTGCAAAATCCCGGAGGGGGCCGAGGAAAGTGGCGCAGGTGGTCCCAGCGGCAGCAGCAGCCCGCCCGGCCCCTCCCGTCCTGTGCCTTGTATCTCCCTTTCCCCCGGTCCGGTGCTTGAGCCCGAGGCGTTGCACACCCCCACACTCATGACTACACCCTCCCTGACCCCATTCACCCCCAGCCTGGTCTTCACCTACCCCAGCACTCCCGAACCCTGCTCCTCGGCTCATCGGAGGAGTAGCAGCAGCAGCGGGGACCCGTCCTCTGACCCTCTCGGCTCCCCCACCCTCTTGGCCTTGTGAGGTGCGCTAGCCTCCCTGCCTGCGGGAGCCACCATAGCCCGACATTCTGCCGCCCCCATTGGTCCAGCTGGCCTGGACGGTACCCCACATCCTACGCCAGCAGGTTTTGTGTTTTTCCATTTCTCCAGATGAGACTGAGAATATTTTGCTTTGCAGAAGAGCCAGCTCGGGCCCACCAAAACTGCCAGCTGCTTCTCTAGAGCTGACCCCTCTGGCACAGTTTGCACTAAATCAGAGATAAAATATTTCCCATTTCTGCCATAGACCTCTGGGCAGCCCCAAAGGACTTCATAAAGCCCTAGAGGACCTCTGGAGCCCCAGATGCAGTCCCACAGTCTCTGTCACCCTCTTCTTGTGATCCACCCAACCCAACCCTCTGACAAAAGGTGCCATTCTATCAGCCCAGAACACTAATTCACCCAGTCCCACTGCCAGCAGCACCAGATGATTGGACCAGGCCATTCTGCCGGCCCCTCCTGATTGACACAGCCCAGGAAGGTGTCAGAGGCTCCTGTGATGAGCTGCCCTGCAGTCCCCAGCTCTGAGGAGCCTTCCACTCCAGGGAATCCAGGCCCCCACAGTGAGGGCAGCTGCTATTTATTTTCCTAAAAAGAATATTTTTGTACAAACCTACCAAATAAAACAAGAGGCTTGAAGCTTTGACCTGAGTGTCTCTGGACCCCAAGCCTTAAAGGGGGCCTTTGGAGCCAGAAGCCCCGTTTCCGGGCTCATCTCCACCGATTCACTGCGTGATCTTGAGCAAATTCTTTGGTATCTCTAGCTCTGAATTGTGTATTCTGACAAACGAGGCTACCTCTATTCTGCCCCATCTCCAGGTCTGAGCGGAGGAAGAGCGCTCAGGGGTGCAAGCAAGGATTTTCCTTCTCCTCCCGGTAGGAGCCCACGTTGCTCCCGAGTGTTGCCACAGGGGGGCGCTACTATGGTCCTTTAGCCTCGGGGGAGGAGGCCGAGTGGGTTCTACGCCCCCGACACCTGCTTCCTGCCCCATTGTCTTTGACAGGAAAGAGCCAGGAAGGGGGCAGGAGCCACTTATGGGACCGGATCATGGCCTGTCCCACGGCCCGAGGGGGGAATCAGTGGCTTACCGCGGGCCCTCATCCCACCCTAGCTTCGAGGTAATGGTTAAGTCGGCCACCTTAGCTCTGCAGTCCCCCTGAATGGGGATGGTACCCCGTCTCAACGTCCCCGCCCTCGCCCCAATCCCGAAGAGTCCGAAACAGACGCTGCCTAAACCACCGACTCCGCTTCCGTCCCGGTTTATTGGTCCCCACCCAGTCCCCGACAAGTCCCTCCACTCCGGCCTCCAGTCCCCCTAATGCCCCGCCGGCGAGGGCGGGGGGCTCCCTTCCGTGCCAGCGATTCTAAGCCCAAGCCGACGGCCCCTCGTGCGGGGCAGGAGTGGCGTCCAGGTCGGGAGATCCACGGCAATCCCGGCGCTCGGGGCGCAATCTGGGCGGGCGCCCGCGCAGAAGCAGCAGCGCCCTCAGTCATCCGGAGAGCAGGCCAGGGGCAACTGATCGGGGCTGCCCACGCTGCCGGTGCTGGAGCTGCCGTCGCCCAGGTCGCGGGGCCCGCAGGGGGGCAAGGCGAGCTCGGGTGTCGTTCCCGAGCCTGAGCCCCCCGCGCTGCCGGGGCCGCCGCGGGGGCCCCACTCCTCGCCCAGCGCCAGGCAGAGCTCCTTAAGCGCCAGGTTCTCCCGCAGCAGCTCCTCCTGGCGGCCCTCCAGCTCGGCCAGCTTCTGCCAACAGCCGCCCAGGT
The DNA here is from genome assembly GCF_023851605.1 of Tamandua tetradactyla. NCBI lineage: Eukaryota > Metazoa > Chordata > Mammalia > Pilosa > Myrmecophagidae > Tamandua > Tamandua tetradactyla. The sequence goes on from NC_135335.1 coordinate 8,637,104, forward strand.
CCTCGCGCACGGCCCGGGACGCCTGGGTCCCGAAGAGCTGCCACTGGCGCGCGGCGCGCCGCCCGCGCTGGCGCTCGGAGTCCAGGAAGCAGCAGAGGTCGCGTAGCTCGCGGTTCTCGGCCTGCAGGCGCCGGTTGAGCTGCTTGAGCTCGCGGATCTCGCCCAGGTGACCCTGCAGCTGCCGGTTCACCTCCTGCATGAGGCGACCGCGCTGCACCAGGGCGGCCAGGCGCGCCGCCTCCTCCCGCCGCAGGCGCCGCACCAGCTCCTCCTTGCCCAGCGCCGCCATCTCCTCGTCCGTCAGCTCCTCCAGGCCGCCCGCCTCGGCCTCCATGGCCGGTCAGGCCGCTGGAGCATCGCCCGCCCGCCCGCCGCCGCCGCTCGGGAGCCCCACGTCGGGCCCGGCGCTGCTTCGGCTCTGGGCGGGCGGCAGGCAGTGGCCAAGGAAGCGGAGGCGGCAGCAGCCACCCGGGGGCGGGCACGCGCCGGGGCGCGCGCTAGGGCGGGGCCTCGTGACGTCACGGAAGGACAACCAATTCGAGAAAGCCGCCCCGTAGGGGCGGGACCCGAGCGCCGAAAGACCCTTACGGGTTCCCCCCACACACACCGCCGTCGGGTCGCTGGCCCTCGCGGGCACCCGCCTCTGGTATCTCCGACCTCTGCGTCAGTCTCAACCCGAAACTCTGCGCCTCGTACCTCGCCGTCCCGGACCTCCTCAAGCTGGTCTTTTGGCTTCTTCGGAGAACCAAGACTCGGGATTCGGCCCCCGCCCGTCCTGCCCACCCCTCGACGCAGCCCAGACCGATCACCGCCCCAGTCCCTCCTAGATTAGTTCGCACTCGAGTCTTGGCTCACTGAGCATCGCTCCTTGCCCCTCGAAGCCCTGAGTCCAAACTTCCTGGCTCGCCAACAGCTCATCCTCCCTCCCGCGGACTGTTTCCTGCCGGTGGGGAGGGGCATACAAGGACTCTTTGTTCAATAAACGTTTCTTATGTGCCAGGCCCATACAGAAATAAACTTGATCAGATCCTGATCCTGTCCTCAAAAAGGTCGCAATCTGCCAGGAGTGACAGGCTGTTTAAACCAGAAGGGTGTGGGGTGGGGCGGCACGATCTGAGGGGACCTAGAAAGGTTTTCCAAAAGAGATGATGTGGGTGATATGGGGCCCTGAAAGATGCCCGGGACTTTAACAAGTAAAAGAGAGCTATTTCTGGGAAAAGAAGTGTAACTAATAAGGTATCAGTGGCTGAAAGTGTTCAAATAGAGTCAAGAGGCTACTCTGGAGGTCACTCTCACACAAGCTTCAGTTAGACATTGCTACTATCATAACTTTCCAACCCCTAACGAAAACCATTCCAGTCAATCCTAAACCTAGGGCAATACATAAGATTCTACAAAGGTTCCATGGGTAACTTTCCAGAAACCTACAACCTCCAGATGGGTCCCTGGACCAGGTAAGTCTTGAAGTGCAGAGGGTCCAGCCCCTCAAGAACATCAGCTAGTTCCATCTCCCTACTCATATTATTGACTTCCAGCATGAAAAAGTTAGAATGGGCATAGCCAAAATACCCCTAAAGAGTGGGATAGAAAGATCAAAGGTAATATGGAGTTATACAGAGAAGGTAGGGTTTAACAAACAAGTATAATTGCGGAATCATATTGATATTTCTTTTAGTCTCCAGTATCTTAGAGCAGCTAGAAGTAAAAACCTAAAATTGTGGAATTGTAACCCATACCAAACTCTGAAATCTGCTCTACAACTAATTGTTGGGCTGTGCTTTGAAATCTACTGCTTTTTTGTATATATGTTATTTTTCACACAAAAAAAGAAAAAAAGTCGGTTGTGATGGTAAAAAAAAATTCCTTCTAGCCGCCTGTATTCTGGAGCAGCTAGAAGGAAAAATCTGAGAGGATGGTAGTCCATGACAAACTCTGGAATCTGTCCTGTAACTACTTGTTAAAGGGTGCTTTGAAAACTATCGCTTCTTTCTTTCTTTGCTTTGCATGTATGTTATATTATATATATATAAGTTTTAAAAGAGGAAAGAGAGGGCTATTTCAGGGAGAGGGGATAGCATGGTGAAAGATGCTGGTGCCTGAAAGAGCCTAGCTGTTTTAGGAATAGTGAACTTAGTTTGATGTTTTTTGAAAGGTGGAGAAAGTGGTAAGAAACGGGGGAGAGAGACGACAAAAGTAGTCAGAAGCCAGATTCTTAAGCGCCTTTGATATCAGGCTGGGGAGCCTCCACAGGCAGTAAGGATTTCAAACAAGGGAGTAACTAAATCAAATGTGCATTTCTAAAAGAAAGATCGTTCCAGCTGCTCTGTGTGGGATGGACTGGAGGGGAGAGGAGTGCAAGGAGGGAGATAAGTAAGAATACTGTGGCCAGAGCTATGCAGAAGAACCTGGCAGGGGCAGTGCCAGTGGGGAATGGAAAGGGAGCAAATAGATACCAGAAACATTCAGGAAGCAAAATCAGCAGAAAGAATGTGGGAGAGCAGTCTGGGAGAATGCCCAGGTTTCTGACATTAGAACCGGGTGGATGTTGGGGCTGCCACTGAGATGGGGATGCAGGAAAGTAACATACTCAGGAGAGGGGGATATGTTGAGCTCGACGGGCCTATAGGAAGGTGAGGTGGAGGGACTTGGGAGACAGGCGGCCCACCGCTGTGGACTCGGAGCTCTGGGCTGCAGAATCCCATTAACTTGTGTGTGGGGTGGGGGGGGGTGGGGGGTGGGAGATGGGGGGTGGGGGGGTGGTTAAAGCCCTGGGAGCAGGTGAGATGGCCCAGAGAGGTGCTGCTCGCAGGCTGTGCGAAGGGACCCCAAACAAAAGCCCTCGGAAGTCGGGCCATACACTCTCTGCAGAGAAGAGATTTAGGATACAGCCGTGGGAAACACCTAAGTTTCAGAGACCAAGTAGGGAGGCGTGGAAGAGGACAGAGAGGTGGGAGGGAAACCTCGCCATGGGAGGGCAGAGGGGCCGGTGGAGGGGAGAATGACGGGAGACGGCGGTTCCCGACGCCCTCCTGCTAATCGCCGTGTTGGGAAATAATGAGGAGGGGGGCGTAGGGGGCACAGATGGGCCTGGGATTCCCACTCCGGCTACTGCTCCGCCCCTTCCCGCGCCGCCCCGCCCCCGCCGAGCCTGCCCCGGAAGTGGTCCTTCTCTAGCTCCGAGTGCCCGGCGCGGGATCTTGGCGTTCCCGGAAGTGCCCCGGCGGCGGCGCTCCGGGCCCGGGCCAGTGGTCACTCCTTCACCGGGTGCCCGGGCCCGGGTGTCGCCATGACCAGCGAGCTGGACATCTTCGTGGGGAACACGACCCTTATCGATGAGGATGTGTATCGCCTCTGGCTGGACGGTTACTCGGGTCTGTGGGGGGTCACCTGGGGGCCCGGTCGGGCGGAGCGGTTGTTTTGGGTTGGAGAAGGGGCGGGGCCAGGAGTTGATCATCCTGTGGGGCTGCGGGCAGGAGCCGGGGATCGGGGGGTAAGGGACGTAGAGGGGTGGGCGCTGGCGTCACTGGAGGATCACTGGAGGGTCCCTGGAGTTGATGAAGTGGGACCTGACGCCGGCGCCGGTTCCCCAGTAAGCGACGCGGTGGCCCTGCGGGTGCGCTCAGGGATCCTGGAGCAGACGGGCGCCACCGCAGCGGTGCTGCAGAGCGACACCATGGACCACTACCGCACCTTCCACATGCTCGAGCGTCTGCTGCATGCGCCGCCCAAGCTGCTGCACCAGCTCATCTTCCAGATCCCGCCCTCCCGACAGGCGCTGCTCATCGAGAGGTGCTCACCTGGCGGGCTGGTGGGGTAGCCGCAACCACTCTCACCGTATACCCATTTTGCAGGCTGAAACCGAAGCCCATGGAGGGAATGGGACTTACCCGGGCACTCAGAAAGTTGGGAGCAGAACCTAGGACCTGTCAAGGCCTCCCCCCTACCCCTCCTTTATACAGGGTCAGCCTTGTCCTCCACCACCCCGCAGATACTATGCGTTTGATGAGGCCTTTGTGCGGGAGGTGCTGGGCAAGAAGCTGTCCAAGGGCACCAAGAAGGACCTGGAGGACATCAGCACCAAAACAGGCATCACCCTCAAGAGCTGCCGAAGACAGGTGGGTGCCACACCCCTCCCGCCCCCTCTTTCCCAACATCCATGTACTGTTCTCTCCTTGGCTGCATCCGTTTGGCCACTGCCCCAGCTCCAGTCTCCTAGGCTCTCTGATTGTGGCAACAGTAGCATCCCCCATCTCCTTTTCCCCCATTCTTGCCCCTTCCAAGTTATCCCCTACCCTACATCCAGAGTGACCTTCCCAAAACCCAGATATGGCTATGGCTTTCCCTGCCTGTAAACTTTCATTGACAACCACTGTCTCCGTCAATAACTGTCACCATCCTTGGCCTGTTCTTCTATCTGAAGGAGTCTTTCCTTGGCCATAGCTACTCTTTGACATCCAAAGCAGAGTGTGAGATGCTACCTCCCCCATGGGCCTTTCTGGTGGTGCCAGGAGGAATTAACTCTTTTTCTGGACCTTTAGTGTCTTTCCCCCTGTGTCTCCTGTGAGCCACCCTGGGGACAGCTTAGCATGTACTCATCTTTGATTTCCTGGGGTGTAGCCAGCAGGGTCAGTTCTAGCTCAAGCTCCTAAAGAATTGCAGAGTACAGTGCTGAAATAGGGTCGAATTTAGAGTTAAGAGTGAGTAAGCATTTATCCAAGACAGGATGGCCAAAGCTGATCAACATGTGTTGAATCAGTAAGAGGTACTAAATAATTAATAGTTTGCTGAAGGAATAACAAACTGTTTGTTGACTGGATAAGTGGCTATGTGGTAAATGACTGTTCAGTCAACATTTTACTGGGTGACTGCCCTCTTACCCATTCTTTCCTCTTTCCCTATCTACCCTGCAGTTTGACAACTTTAAGCGAGTCTTCAAGATGGTGGAGGAAATGCGGGGTTCTCTGGTCGATAACATCCAGCACCACTTCCTCCTCTCTGACCGGTTGGCCAGGTGAGGGGTTGGGGGAGGAGTCAGCTCTCACTTTCTCCTGCACACCACTTCCCTGGGCCCTGGGCCTGGTCCACCTTCTCCACCCCAGACCCTTCGGCCTCCTGGCTGTGCTGGTGGTATGATTCTCCCACTTCTGGTCTAAACTTTGGAGCAGACTGACCTGGTTTGAGATCCCAGCGCAGCCATGTTCCCGCTGGGCTGTTGGAGGATTAAATGAGGTAAAGCCCTTGGCACAGTACCTGTCCTTTCGTAGGTCCTCAGGAAATGGTAGCTGTTCCGCTGAGGTCTCCGTTTTGTCCCTTAGGAAACCTGAGCAGAAACCTTTTCTTTGCGCAGATAGGATGGAGGCACCCAGAGAGAGGTGGCTTGAGACAGGTCACCCAGTGAGTTAGGGCAGAGGGGCCAAATCCCAGGTGTCCAGCCGAGGTGGCAGGTGGTGGCGCCCAAAGGGGATTTCAAATCCCAAGAGAATTCCCTCTCCCCTCGCTGCAGGGATTATGCAGCCATTGTCTTCTTTGCCAACAACCGCTTTGAGACGGGGAAGAAGAAGCTGCAGTATTTGAGCTTCGGTGACTTTGCCTTCTGTGCCGAGCTCATGATCCAGAACTGGACCCTCGGAGCCATTGGTGAGGCTCCCACTGCTGTGCCGGGTGCTCGGCCTTCCCCTGTCCTCTCGAGGCCTGGCCCCCCACCAGTGCTTTCTCCTGCTGACCCCAGCTCCCTGCATCCTTTCTTCCGTAAGGCCCCACCTGGGCCACCTCTGCTCTTATCCCAGTTTCCTGATAACACCGTGTCTCTACTTTTCTGAGACTCTATTTTCTCTTCTCCGCAAGGGGACACAGTGAGGAAGGCTCAGGACATCACGGCAGGGGGTTTATCACTCACTCTAACCCCCTTATGGCTTCACTCAGATTCCCAGGTGGACGACATGGACATGGACTTAGACAAGGAGTTCCTCCAGGACTTGAAAGAGCTGAAGATGTTGGTGGCTGACAAGGACCTTCTGGACCTGCACAAGAGGTGACCTTGGGGTGTCCCTGGGACTGGGGCCTGAGATGGCAGCTGGGAGGGCCCTAGGGCTGACTCTGTCTCCGTGTACAGCCTGGTGTGCACAGCTCTCCGGGGCAAGCTCGGCGTCTTCTCTGAGATGGAAGCCAACTTCAAGGTCTGTGGTCCAATCCAGCCTCTGTCCCCTGGGCGTCTTCAGCCTACCTGGCCCCAGGCCGCTCTGGTTATGCCAGAGATTGACCGACAGGTGGCGCTGCTGCTCCTTCTGCAGGCCTGTGTGGGGGGGGCAGCTCACAAACAGTGGGGAATAAATTGATTGTGGGAAGTGGATGGAGGAAATGGGGGCTCAGCCCTCAGACTCTGGGGCAGCAGGCAGAACTCCCAGGATCCCTGCCCCGCAGAACCTGTCCCGGGGGCTGGTAAATGTGGCCGCCAAGCTGACCCACAATAAGGACGTCAGAGACCTGTTCGTGGACCTGGTAGAGAAGGTGAGCTGTCCTGCCCAGCGCCCCTACCCCCACCTGGCCTGTCCCCGGGCCGTGGTAAGCACTAGATGTTCCCTTGGGCCTACAGTTTGTGGAACCCTGCCGCTCCGACCACTGGCCGCTGAGTGATGTGCGGCTCTTCCTGAGTCAGTATTCGGTGTCCGTCCATTCCCTGGATGGCTTCCGGTGAGACCCCAGCCTTTCTGTCCCACTCAGCCTCACCCACCCAGTCCCCTGCCAGGGCCCAGCCCTCCTGCAGGCTCAGGGTTCCCCGCTCTGCTGCCCTAGGGGGTGGAAGTGTTTTCTGTGTACCAGAGTCCTGGTTCTGCCTTTTAGAAGCTAGGTGACCTTGGGCAGGTTTCTTAACCTCTCCGTGCCTCAGTTTCCTCAGACGTGAAAATGGTGTAAGACCTGCCTCTTTGGCGTCTTGTGGGAGTAAATGAGTTGAGCTGGATGGAGGGTTTGGAGCAGTGTCTCTGGCGTGGCCCGTGTTCAGTGGCATCAGCTGCTACTGACTGTCCCCCTCACTGGTCATTACAGGCACCAGGCCCTCTGGGACCGCTACATGGGCACCCTACGTGGCTGCCTCCTGCGCCTCTACCACGACTGAGGCCCCTCACCCGCTGCCCTGCCCACCCTCACAATAAAGTTGCCATGAGTTTGGAGACAGACCTTTGCTCCAATGGGAGGAGCCTGTGTGGGGGACACGTGTGGCTTCCTGCCAAGGTGCTGTAAGTGCCTGCACCAGGGTGGGAGTGTGTGTGCATGCGGGTGTGCCCGTGTATATGTGTCTGTAAGTGTCAAGGAGGGCAAGTGTATGCTGGCCCTGGGGATGGAGTGTGTGCCTTTCCTACCCCCATCTCCCCCATCCCAGTCAAGTTCACTTGGAAGCCAGGCATCCTGTCTTGGTTTATTCAGGCTGTAGCCAGAAGATTGAGAGGCTGTGCAAAAACCTGGGGCTGGGGCCAGTGAGTGGGCAGCTGGTGTAGCGGGAGAGAGCAGAGGGGCTGCTGGGGGAGCTCAGGGTGGGCAGGAGACTGGGTGCTTCTTAGCTGATATATCTACACGGGCAGTGAGTGGGTACTTGGTGATGCCACAGGTGTTGTTCCCTTGGTGCAGCCGGAAGTAGCCCTGCAAAGTTAGGGAATGTCAGGGCCGGAAGGTGGGGAGAGCTCTGCCCTGCCCTATCTATCCCCCTCCCCCAGCAATAGATCACACTCACATGCTCGCCCCAGTTGGCACCCCAGGAGTTCTTCAGGATCCAGTATGGGGTGGAGCGGTGAGGACGAGACTGGGGTGCCTCTGCCCCCATCCCCGGAACTGCCTTGCTCTTGCCAAAGCCTACAAGCAGGACCACGTGATCCACATGGTAGGGGTCACAGGTGGTAGGTTTGGCCTTGATCACGCCACTCTTGTATTGCTGCAGGGGTGGGGCAGAGGGGCTGAGTCTGGGGCACTGTTCCCCTTGCCCGCCGTTCCCCCTGCCGCCTTCCTCCATTCCCCACGCCATCCCACCTGCAGTAGCTTCTTGTTGATGGTCACGGTGATGGGGCCATGGGTGGCCAGGTAGTTGGCGATTACTGAGGGCAGAAGGTGTGATCAGGCCCCACCCACCTCAAGGCCCCTACTCTTGGCCCTTGAACCAAGAGCATGCTGGGAGTGTGCCTCCCTTTCTGTCTCTCTACCTTTGTCTATAGCCCAGTCTGCCTGCCTCCATCCTGGTCTGTCTCTCCCTCCATTTTCAACCCTCATCCCCGCCTGTGTCCCCTCCTGCCCGCACTCTGCTCGTTGGCCGGCAGTATGATGAAATCCTGGATCCAGGCCACCCTCTTGTGCTTCTTGGGCAGGCACCTATCAGACTTGGTGTTCCCCCGGTACGGGTAGTCCTTTTCACTGGCCAGGCCTCCTGGGGAAGCAATAAGCAACACAAGGAAGGAGACTCAGCTCCTGTACTGACCCCCATCTCCCTTGCACCCTGGACCACCTCATCCTGCAGCTGCCCAGACGTGGGTTACTCACTGTTGTTGAGAACAGTGGTGAATGCATCCCAGGCAAAGCCACCCTTGCAGCCATCCCCACAGCGGTTACAATCCAGCAGCTCTGGTTTAAGAAGGGACAGCATGAGTGTCCAGGTCCCCAGCCCTCTCCTCACCACTGCCCATCCCTCTGCCAGCCATACCCTGCACAGAGAGTTCCACGAGCCGATGGTGTTTGAAGCCCCATAAGGCCTCGATGTTGTCTGCTGCCGCCATGGCCCAGCAGCATGCACAGTTTTTCTGGTGGGTAAAAGGGGTGGGTCGAGGTGTCCAGGCCTTGCCCTGCTCATCTCCCACCTACTGCTGGGGCTGGATTGGCCAGACTAAGTGGGGGCAGATACCTGGTCCTTGATGGGTGAGATGACACCAGGTGCCTTCCGCCAGTCACAGGTGGGGGGCGCTGGTTTCCCCCACTCTTCAGACCTTGCCTTGTTCGCATTGGGGACCTCTCCAGTCACCCTCCGTTGCCCATATATCTGGCCAAACTCCTCCTCTGGGGACAGATGGAATCACTGAGATCACAATTTTGACTCTCCCCCTTGCTATCCTGCCTGTCCTGTTCCAGTTGTCCACATCCTTGGCCATTTGAACCCCCATAAGACCTTGGGAGGCGGCAAATCAGGGAAACTGAGGCCTGGCCCCACATCTCTCTGTTCCCCGAGCTAGGCTGGGACCCAGCTCAGGGTTCCTGCCCCACTGCTGCCCACTGTGATTTGGAGCAAGCAGCCAGATGCCTGGCCCTGAGTCCCTTTCTGGGAAGTGAAATCCCCAGTTGTGACCTGCTCACCTGCCTGAATCCCAGGAGAAGGCAGTCCTTCCCTAGCCACTATCTCAGGGTTGAGAGAGGGGTCCCAGTACCTGTAAGGTCACTGAATGGGGTCACCCCAAACTCGGCTGTGCCCAAGTCTTCCTCCTGCAGCCGCTGTGCCAGGGCCAGGTTGCGGGCAAAGATGTCCAGGCGGCGCGCATGCTCTGGACCGAAAGGGCCAGCTGTCAAGCCTCAGGGGCAGGAAGTGGCCGCTGGCGGGGCAGCCATGCCCCACCTCAGGTCACCACCTCAGGTGAGTGTTGGCTCCTTTCCTGGAGCCCCCACAGGCCCCGCTGCACACATGTGGGCGGAGAAAGTGGCTGCCCAGCCCACATGAGGTTAGGTTTTCCCCAGAGGCAGGAAGGGGGATGGGGTGTCTCTCCCTACCCTGGGGGGGAGCAACAAGGGGTCTAGAGGCGGAGTGACTCAGAAGAGAAAGGTGGGTAGCTGGGCTTCCTGTCAGGCCACCTCCTCTTCACACCTCTGACCGCAGGTCTGGAGCTGCAGCTTGGAGGTATGGGGGGAAGACGGGGTGCAGGGCCACAGGGCAGACAGCTCAGGAGAAAGTACGGCCTCAGATGGCCCCCTTCCGGGGAGGTGAAACCCAGGGTGGGGGCAGGGGCAGGAGCAGGACTGGCGGCTTATGGGGGGCAGGGAGCGAGTCCCTAGCTCGGGATAAAACGATACAAAACAGGCAGCCTTGGGCTTCTGCTGAATGAACTCATGGGTACACGGGGGTCCTCTGTCCACTGCCTGGATCACGGGGATGTGCCTATGGAGGCAGCAGGTCCCTTAAGACTGGGGCAGACCCCTGGCAGCTGCTACCTGTTCCCCAGCTTCATGCCAGGGAAGGATCCTGTATCCACCCCCGCCTGCAGGAAACCAGGGAGTCCACCCCAGCCCTGCCATCATCCTGCTGAGTGGCCTTGGCCAAGGTCATCCCCCACGCCAAGCCTCAGTTTCCTCCTAAAATGGGAGTGGGGAGGGCTCGCCTGGAACATGTAGTCGGTACCTGCTGGGCTTGAGTAAGTCCGGTTGTACTGGGTCTGGAACAGCGTGAAGACTTCTTTCAGCTCCAGTGGCTGCGGGCCTGGGTCCTGGCAGGTGGGGAATCAGTGCTGGGGGCCCCCTTTTGGCTCTTAGGCATGCAGGGACTTGATTCCCAGCATGCAACCTGTTAGCCTGTTCTGATGCCCCATGTGAACTTGGGCTTGCCAACCACAGCTCCAACCTCTGGGGAATGACAAGCCAGTTGCTTCTGAATGGGTGAGCCCTGGGGAGGATATGAGGAGCAGGTTGGAGCACTTACCTGGGCCCTGCGGGAGTCCCTGGTGCCTTGGGCCAGGCCTGCCATCAAAACAGCCAGGAGGCAGAGAAGGTGAGGAGTTGGCGCCATGGCCGTGCAGCCGGGAGTGGCAGGGCAGGAAACTGCAGAGGAGGGCTGCGGGTATGGGGGGGCGGAGCCAGAGAAACCATGGAGGAGGTGGACCCCTGGAGGGCACGAACCCAGCTCTAGGGCAGCTGCTTCAGGCCCTCAGGCGTTTGGCCCTTTACCTGCCTCCCCCACCTAAGCCCAGGGGGCTGTAGGAGCCTCAGTCTTCTGACAACTGGCCAGGGCTGAAAGGGGCCAGGCCCCCACCCCCACTCTACACCAGGAACCACTCGGTTCGTCCTATGAAGTTTACCTTCAAGAAGCCTTCCCTGCTCCCCAGCTTTTGGGGTAACCTGCAGCTCCCCTGAGCCCCTGCCCTCTTGGGCCTGCTTGACATCTGCCTTCCAGTCACGGTGGATCTATCAGAGCACCCAGAACAGTGCACAGAGCAGTTCGATGAGTGTCTTGACTGAGTAATTGATCATCCTGGATTTTAAGCAGGAGGCTGTTGCCTCCTTCTGTCCCTCAGCCCTGCCAAGGTCTGGGATGAGGATGCTGGGTCTGGGTGGCACTGTGGGGTCAGAAGAACAAGGTGAGAATTGCAGACAGAGCACAGCCTAGCCTTTGAGGCCAGGGGCTGGGCAATGGTATCTCCTGCTTGGGATCTAGTTCCATCAGGTGTGTGACCTTGGGACAGTCACTTTCCTTCTCTTAACCTGTCTTCTTTCTGCATGGGACTGTTTTGCAGAGTAGACAGGAAGGTGTGGAAAGGGGCCTAGGGAACTAGGGTACAACGTGGCCTCTGTAAGTCCCTGGCAGCCCCTGGGATTTGTAATAATGTAGATGGAACAGTTAGATTGCACAAATTGTGTGTCTAAACCATTCTGGGTGCTTTATAGATAATTTGCTCAGTCTTCCTGGCAATCCTGCGAAGGAGATAATACAGTACTGTCAGCATCATTTTATGGAGGCTAAGAAACTTTCCAAGGTCACAAAGCAAAAGGTGTTTTGTGAGATGCAAACCCAAGCTAATTCTGGTGTACTGGACCCTGCACCATTCTGCCTCTCATGAAATTCTGTGAATTCTGGAAGGTGTCACAGCTGCAGGACACTCCTGCAGAGGAAGCCTTGAGGCCCAGAGAAGCTAGAGGGCAGGAGGCCAGGAGCAGGCCTGGTCCTTGGGGGTTGGGCTGGGCTCTGCAGGATCAGACGTGCCCCTGATGGCCTTGGACACCTGCTTTGTGATCTAGGAAACATTCTGGGCTTCTTGAGGCAATATGGGGCCAGGAACCTTGCAACTCCGTCCCCTCTCCCCTTTTACCACCTACTCTGCCTGAGCCTCCAATCTCCCTCCCCTATCAAACAGAGCCTGGGGGCCCAGAACTCTAGCGCTCTGGACCTCACCCCACACTCCCGAAACACACACCCCCTTCTGGTCTCCATCTTTGGGCATCAGGAATTGTTTCCAAAGGGCTTTGGGCTGGAATTGAGTGTTTTCTTCCCCCACAAGGGCCGTGGGCCCAAAGGAACATCTGGGGTGGAGAAAGCCAAGTTCTCTGGCTGGACAGTATGCTCTGCAGAGTCAGAAGCATTTATCATTTATTCACTGATTCATTCACCTGATCTTTACCCTCCTCTCTCCTTCCCTAATTCATTCCTCTTAACTGGGAGCAAGAGGGAGCCCATCTTGACCTTTGGCCTACTCAGGACCTGTGCTTATGCCCCCCCCACACACTTCCCATCTATGAAATGCATGGTCCTTTAAATAAGAAACCCATCTTCCTCTTTTTTAATTCTTCAAAAGCACATTAAGTTATGTTAATTCAGTAAACATCAAGCTAAACCCATAGCTGACATCATACTTGAAGAAGGACTAGAAGTTTTCCCCCTAAGATTGGAAACAAGACAAGAATGCCCTCTATCATCAATGCTATTCAACATTGTGTTGGAAGTTCTAGCCAGAGCAATTAGACAAGAAAAAAATAAAAGGCATCCAAATTGGAAAGATAGAAGGAAAACTTGCCCTATTTGAGATCATATGATCCTGTATATAAGAAAATCCCAGAGAATCTACAAAAAAGCTACTAGAACTAATAAACAGATTCAGTAAAGTTGTAGGGTACAAGATCAACCCACAAAAACCAGTGGTGTTTCTATGCACCAGCAATGAACAATCCGAAAAGGAAATCAAGAAAATGGTTCCATTTACAATAACAAGTAAAATAAACAAATATCTAGGAATAAATTTAACCAAGGATCTCAAGGGCTTGTACCTGAAAACTACAAAACATTGCTGAAAGAAATGAAAGGAGACCTAAATAAACGGAAAGATATTCCACGGTCATGGATATACAAAACAATTTACAAATTCAACACAATCCCAACCTAAAGCCCAATAGTGTTCCTCACAGAAATTAGGACAGCCAACCATTAAATTCCTATGGAAGGGCAAGGGCTCTGGATGACCAAAATCATTTTGAAAAAGAACAAAATTGGAGGACTCGCCTTTCCCTATTTCAAAACTTATTGCCAGGCTGCAATCATCAAAACAGTGTGGTACTGGAACTAAGAAAAATGGAACAATTGAAAGTTAAGATCTAAACCATCACCTCCATAGCCAACTGATTTTTGACAAGATTGCCAAGTCCACCCAATTGGGGAAGAACAGTGTCTTCAACAAATGGTGCTAGGAAAACTAGATTTCCTCTTGCAAAAGAATAAAAGTGGACTCCTAATCCATATCATTTACAAAATTAACTCCAAATGGATCAGCGACCTAAATGTAAGAGCTGAAACTATCAAATTCTTAGAAAAAACATAAGGAAATATATCCAGGATAACGTACAAGAGATTATTTGACTTTACACCAAAAGCATGAGCAAAAAAAGAAAAAATAAATTGAACTTCATTAAAATTATGAACTTGTTAATCGAAGGATATTATCAAGAAAGTGACAACACAACCTACAGAATGAGGGAAATAGTTGCAAATCATCGATCTGATAAGGGTCTAATATCCAGAATACATAAAGACATACAACAACTCAACAAAAGGCAACCCAATTTAAAAAATGACCAAGAAACTTGAATAGACATTTCTCCAAAAAGATATATAAATGGCCAATAGGCTCACGATAAGATGCTCAACATCATCAGCCATCAGGGAAATGCAAATGGAAACCACAATGAGATACCACTTCCCACCCACTAACATGGCTACAGACAGATAACTTGTACTCCAATGTTCATAGCAGTATCTTTCACAATAACCAAAAAGGGAAGGCAACTCAAGGGTCCAGCACAGATGGACAGATGGACATTGTATATAAATGTGATATTTATATACAATGGAATATTAGTCAGCTATAAAAAGGAAGAAAGTTCTGATATGTGCTACAACATGGATAACCTTGATGACGTGATGCCGAGTGAAATAAGCCAGACTCAAATGCAGCAGATGGTGTATGGTTCCACTTATATGAAAAAAAAAAAAAAAACAACCTAGAATATGCAAATTCATGGAGACAAAGTAGAGTACGGGTCACCAGGGGTGAGAGGCAGATTAAGGAGATAATGCATCATAGGTGCAGGGCTTCTATTTGGGGTGCTGGGAAGGCACCCCAAACAGTAATGGATGGTGGTGATGGTAGCACATTGTGAATATAATTAACTCCAGTTAATTGTATACTTGAAAGTAGTTTAAATGGGAAATTTTATGTTGTATGTATGTTACCACAATAAATACTTAAAAAAAAAAAACTATAGAACTGTACAACACAACGAGTGCACCCCAGTGTAAACTAGGGACTTTTAGTTTACGATACAATTATGGTTATATTGATTCATCAACTGTAACAAATGTACCACACTAATGCAAATATTAATAAAAGGGAAACTGTGTGGGAGTGCATATGGAAACTGTACATTCTGTGGGATTTTTATATAAACCTTCAACTGGTCTAAAAAATAAAGTATCAAAAAGAGAGAGAGACAATAATAGTTAAATGCAATACATGGTCCTGGACTGGATCTAATAATGAAGGAGAAATGCCTAAAATGACTTTATCGAGACAAATGAAAAAATTGGAATAGAGACTTGAAGTTTTACATCAATGATAAACTTCTTAAACTTGATAACTGTACTTAAGGTGGTTACATAAGTGAATATCCTTGTTCTTAGGAAACATACATGGAAGTAAGTGTTCCAGGAGCATGATATATACAACCTACTCAAATATTTAGAAAACAGGCAATAGGAAGGAAGAAAATGGCAAATATGGCAAAATGTTAAAAGTTGGTGAATCTGATTGGAAATATGTTGGTGTTCTCTATATGGGTTTTGTATTATTTTTGCAACTGTCCTTTAAGTTTGAAAATGATTTCTAAATAAGAAGCTAAAAGAATGAAACAACCCAGCAAACTCCGGGGATCCCTTCCCAAACGTTACTCTGGCCCTCCCAGAGTTCACAGCCCAATGGGGGGACAGCCGTGCTTGGGGGGTGCCTGTTGCATGTGCAGGGCTGTAACGGCAGGTTTAGGTGGGGTGCAAAACTGCTGACAGAGGCTTTGTCCAACTGAGGACTGAGGATGAGCTGGCAGAGTTAGTTGGGTGAACAGTGTTCCCAGCAGAGTGCAGCAGGTGCAAAGGCCCGGGGGCCAGAGCAGCGTGACTGCGGGGTGGGCAGGCCTGCAGGTGTCCTTCGTGGCTCCATCTGCCTGGAGGGACTGCTGATAGGGAGACTGGGACACCCTGGGCAGGTTGCTGTGGTCCAGGGGGAGGTGCGGACTCTGTCCTCAGGGGAATGGGGAACTATGAAGGGCTTTAGGCAGGGGGTAGCTCCATCTCCTTGTGTTCTGGGAAAGACCACCCCGACCTTGGAGGGAGGGAGGTTACATTTGCAGAAGTGAGAGTGGAGACCATGGCAGGTGCCCAGAGGAGGGCATCTGAGCCTGGATTGGGCCTGGGGCGGGTGGAGAGGGGATTGGGGAATCATGGGAGGGATCAAGCTTCTAAGCTGGCAAGGTGACAAGTCTCTCTGAGCTATGCCATTCCACCCCTTTTGCTGCAGGAGGGCTGCAGGCAGCAGGGGTGGGGGTTGTGAGGGTAGTAGTAACAGCTGTTATTGCTACCTTGATGCTGAGAGGGTCCCTGGGCTGGGGACCCCCCTTAGAGGCCCCAGGGTAGGACCACTGCCCCAGATCTATAGATGGGGAAGGAAAAACCCCTGCCTTCTAGGGGCTCCAAGGGGGTGAGGAACAAAGGAGAAGGGAGGAGGCCACCACACCCAGCAGGAAGCCAAGAGACGCCTCTATCTGGAATAAAGAGCTGAGCTCATTGCATCAGAGCTACGGGGTGGGGCCTGCCTGTGGGACCAGCTCCCGGTTGGGCCCCGTGTGATGTGTGACCTGTGGCTGAGGCCCCAGGCCAGGCACCAAATTGGGCATCATCAAACCCACCTCTGCTTGTGGCGGGGGGGCTGTCAAAATGGGGAAGCACAACAAATTCTGGGGCTGGTAGCCTTCCTCTTTGCTCCCTCTGCTGCCCTCCCTGGAATGTGAGTTCCACGAGGCTGGGAGACTTGGGGTCTGTTTTGGTCAGTGATCCACAGTAGCCACTCAATAAATATTTGTGGAGGAATGAGTGAACTCCCCCCACTCACTCATGCATTTGTTCATTCCCACGCTCGTCCTGCAGCTCCTGGCTGGCACCAGCAAGGCCTGGGCTATGGGCCAAAGTGGGGGGACCTCAGGGGGCTCCCAGAAGATCCAGAGAGCTCACAACCTGGGAGAGGCTTGGTGGGAGAGACACACCAAGCCAGAGAAGGCCGCAGAGGGGCTCAGTGCGAGGGGCGAGAGCAAGAAGAGCCAGTAGGGTTGCAGAGGTCAGAAGAGGCGTACTGTCCCGGGAGGCAGCGGCCCACCAGGGAAGAACAGGGCAGAGAAGGGGGCTCGGTCCTGATTGGAGGCACCAGCCAGGCCCCCAGCCATTCCCCTCTGCACCCCCGCTCCTCATCTCACATGGCAACAATGGGGCCCCTGGGGGAGAGGCTTGAGGGGTCCGGCCCTTGGTGAAGCACCCACAACCCTGCCTGGCACAAAACAGGTCTCCATATGGTGGGTCCTTGACACATTGAGAGGCTCGGATTTAGAGAGGCTCGAGTTCAAATCCTGTCCTTACCCCTCTGCCTGGGCCTGGAACCCTCCTCTGTGAACTGCAGTGAGCAGGGCAGCCCCTCTCTGGCTCTGTAGGAGGTGCCTGCTGCCACCCAGGTTGTGAAATTGTAATAACCAGGAGCTATTATTTTCTTAAATAACAGCTTTATCAAGATGGGATTTACATGCCATAAAATTCACTTTTATAATGTTTAATCCCATGGTTTTTAGTAATTCACAGAGTTGATTTAATTTCAGAATTATTTTTATCACCCCTAAAAGAAACTCTAGAGCCCACTGGCAGCCCCTCCCCATGTCTCCCCTTCCCCCAGCCCCTGGCTACCACTTAATCTCCTTTCTGTTTCTACAGACCTGCCTGCCCTGGGCACTTCATGTGAGTGGAAACATATATCTGTCCTTTGGGGTCTAGTTTCTTGCTTTTAGTAGAACCATAGGTGTCAAGGTTCCATGTTGTAGATGGATCAGTACTTCGTTCCTTTTTATGGCTAAAGAGTGCAAGACTGGGTGGGCCACCATGGCTCAGTGGTAGAGTTCTCGCCTACCATACCAGAGACCTGGGTTCGGTACCCGGGTTCGGTTTCCAGTCCATGTTTAAAAAAAAATATGGGGCCGTAGTATGGATAAATCACATGTGCTTACTAAGCCATCAGGTGATGGGCATTTGGGTTATTCCCCCTTCTTGGCTACTGTGAAGGATGCTGCTATGAACATTTGTGTGCAGGTTTTGCGTGGACATGTGTTTTCAATTCTCTAGGAGGGGAACTGCTGGGTCACGAGCTAACTCCCACTCTTTGTTTAACCTTTTGGGGGAACTGCCAGCTGTCTTTGGCCAAAGCCAGCGCAGCATGTGAAGTCCCACCAGCGACGGAGACGTCCAAGTCCTCCACCTCCTCGTCAACACTTGCTATTGTCTGTCCGTTCTTTTAAGGACCGTTGTTTTAACCTCCTCACCCTGACCTGGGAGCGTTTCTAGGGGAATCAAAGGGAGACGCGCTCCGGGCCGTCCTGCACTCTGAATGCTCACCTCTGAGGGAACTGGGAATAGGGGGTGGGAAAGGGACGCGAGGACCGGGAATTTCCCGTTTGGGGGCTAGGCGGGCGGGGGGGATCCCCGGACACGCAGCACTTTCCCGTCTTGTCCCGCCCCGAGACGTGGGTCAGGCGGGGCCCCGCCCCTTCCTGGGAGCCCGCCCCGCCCAGACCCCGCCTCCAAGGGTGGCGGAGGCGGGGACCCTGGGGGGGGGGGCGGCGTGGGAAGAGGGCCGGGCAGGTCCTGGCACGCGACCCTGCGCCCGAGTTCAGCCCTGCCCGCCCCCTCAAGGGCTTCCATTCATTCTGGGCCAAAAGGGGCCTGCCGCCCCCGCCCCCAAACTGCTGCAAACTGGTGGGGGAGGTCGCCCTGGGGGAGAAGGAACCGAGATGGACTGCATCCATCTCCAGGAGTATCTCGTCCCTGGACGAGGGCCTTGGGGCGCCTCGGTGTTTTGGAGTTTCCGGAGGGTCGGTCTGACTGCACAGAGTAAAATTCTGGAAGAGTGGGGGTTTGGGGGCTCCAGGATGAGGTGGGGTCTGGGGGCCCCAGGATGACATGCTGGCGCAGAACGAGACTCTGGGGGCCCCCGGCTGAAGGTGTGTTTGCACGGGATGGGGTTTGGGGGGCACAGATTAGGTAGGGTCGAGGTGAGCAGGGTGAGGGTCTGGGGGCCCTTGGGTGGGTCTGGGGCCTGGCCTGAGGGTCAACGGCCCCGGGCTCGAAAGCGAGGGGATCCCGGCCGAGCGCCGGCAGGCGGCTCCGGGCGGCGCCGCGGGGGACCGGGTGGGGGCCTGCGGCCGGCCGGGGGCGGAGAAGCGGGGGGTCGGGGTCCCTCCCCCTGGCGCAGGCTCAGGAATCCGCCAAGAGGCGGGCGGAGGCGCCGGGGTGGGCCGCGCCGCGGCGGGCGGGCGGGGGGCGCTTCCTGGGGCCGCGCGTCCAGGGAGCTGCGCCGTCCGTCGGTCCGTCCGTCCGCCCGCAGGCGCTGCCCGAGCCACCCGAGCCGCCGGAGCCGCGGGCCGCGGGGGCGTCGCGGGCCCCAAGTGAGTGGCCGCCCAGGGCCGGAGGGCGCGGGCCCGAGTCTCGGCCGAGTCGGCGGGAGGGAGCCGCGGAGAGGCCCGCGCTCCTCCGCCCCGCGCCGCTGGGGCACCGGGCAGGGGCGGGGCGGCCCGGGCGGGCGAGGGGCCCCGACCCGGGCCTGCGTGGGGTGGGGGTGGGGCCGGGTCCCCAACCCCGAGAGGCGCCTGGCGTCCAGGCACTGTCCTGAGCGGGAGGCGGCTGGGACCAGGGCTCTGGGACCTCCTGGGGTGGGGGGAGGTTTGGGGGGTGCCATGGCGGAGATGCCCTGACCGGCACCCGCCACCTCCCGACCCCAGGATGCTCCCTTTCGCCTCCTGCCTCCCCGGGTCTCTGCTGCTCTGGGCGCTGCTGGTGTTGCTCCTGGGGGCAGCGTCTCCCCAGGATCCGGAGGAGCCCGACAGCTACACGGTGGGGAGAGTGGGGCCATTGGCCCGGGGCCGGGCTGGGCAGGGACACTGAGGCCAGGAACCCCGGGTGGCTGCTGCTGGGAAGGATTGTCCCCTCCCCTGGTTGGGGGAACAGCTGGGGGCCATTGTTTGGAGCAGGCTTGGGGGATGGCAGGGCTTGGGCCCTGATCTTGGCCTAGCCTATTGGAAGGGACGGGGGGCGGGGGTGACCACTGGCCACCTCTGGTTCCATTCCAGGAATGCACAGATGGCTATGAGTGGGACCCTGGTAGCCAGCACTGCCGGGGTGAGTGTGCCTGGGGAACCCGTCCTCCCCCCCAGGAGCCAGGGAAGGGGATAGCTACTTCCCAAGGACAGCCCCACCCCCGGATCTGCAGGGGGACCCCGTTGGTCTGTCCTCTGCCCGGCTCCCCTGGGCAAAGGCCAGCTCTGGTTCTCTGGGGGCCAGCTCAGCGAAGAGTGGGGAGCCATCCAGGCCCCTCCCTTGCTGAGAAATCCAGGAAACCCTGCCCCCACCTCCAGTAGGCAAAAAGGAAACAGTGCTGCCCAGAAGAGCTGGGTCCTGGCCACCCTCCTGAGCCACTCCCTTGTCCCAGCTCTGGGTCCCATCCCAGCCCAGGAGGGCACTGTCCACAGGGCTGGGTGAGGAGGCCTGCAGGACCCTCTCAGGTTGAGCCATGGCCAGGGCTTTGGAGAGGAATAGAGACTCACTTGGAGGCAGGAAGACAGGGCAGCACTGGTAACAGCTGCTTCCCACCTCCAGCCCTGGCAGGCCCTGGGCAGGCAGTCTGAGTTTGTTGAATTGAGAAGGAAAGGTCCTGCCCAGGTCACAGAGCCCCAGAGAAGGCCGAGCTGGGCTCCTGCCCCTCTCCCCTCCAGGGCCAGCCCAGGAGAATGGCTGTGCCCAGCGGGCCTTTCCCTGCAGATGTCAATGAGTGTCTGACCATCCCTGAGGCCTGCAAAGGAGAGATGAAATGCATCAATCACTACGGGGGTTACCTGTGCCTGCCCCGCTCGGCGGCCGTCATCAATGACCTGCATGGCGAGGGACCCCCACCACCTGTGCCCCCTGCTTCCCACCCCAACCTCTGCCCACCAGGCTATGAACCCGACGAGCAGGAGAGCTGCGTGGGTGAGTGGAAGGCGTGCTGGTGCCGAGGCTTCCGGCTCTCACAGCATGCCGCCAATGTCGCATCTGAAACACTCAGACCCCCGGGTTCCTTCCCAGCTCAGATGCCTCCGAGCCCCCGCAGCCCCTCACCCTCACTTGTGGGGTCTGCCCAGCCAGCCCCATGGGCCCTGGAGGAGGGAGAGGGTGCTGGGGCCCGGGGCTTTGTTTCCTGTGCTCTCCTGATACGGGGCCTCACAGCCTAGGGGGTCTTTCTTGTTGGGTCTAACTCCGGGCTTCCCGTTGTGGGGGTGCCAGGCACCCACACACCCATGTGATGTGCCTGTCATGTTGGGGGGTGGTGGTGGCGCGTGGGCCCCCAAGCAGGGGTTGAGCAGTGTTTCCACAGACGTGGATGAGTGCGACCAGGCCCTGCACGATTGCCGTCCCAGCCAGCAGTGCCATAACCTGCCCGGCTCCTACCAGTGCACCTGCCCCGACGGCTACCGCAAGATAGGGCCTGAGTGCGTGGGTATGTGCCGAAGGGACTGTTCGGCTCCCTTCTCTGAGCTCCTGGCCTGATCTCCACCCCAGGAGCCCACCCCCAGGCGGAATTAAGCTTCACCGCAGTCCCGTCTCCTCCACCTTCCCATCCACCCAACAGAGAGGGCCCGATGGATGTGTGCGGGGTGTCGACCCAGCACCCCACCCCCCTCGGAGACAGACAGGCCTCTGGGTGATGGGGTCTTGCGTGCCAGCCAGCTCGAGCCCCACGTGGCTTCTGATTCCTGTCCTCTCCCCCTGCCTCCCCAGACATAGATGAGTGCCGCTACCGCTACTGCCAGCACCGCTGCGTGAACCTGCCTGGCTCCTTTAGCTGCCAGTGTGAGCCCGGCTTCCAGCTGGGGCCCAACAACCGCTCCTGTGTGGGTGAGACTGGGCTTCACCTGGGCAGGGAGGTGTGGGCTAGGGGAGCTCCCGTCCAGACCGGACCAAGTAGCCTGGAGGCTCTGGGCTGCTCCTGTGCTTTCACCCCTACCCTGTTTCTGCCGGCACCTGCCCCCCCTCTCCCCAGATGTGAACGAGTGTGACATGGGGGCCCCGTGTGAGCAGCGCTGCTTCAACTCCTATGGGACCTTCCTGTGTCGCTGCCACCAGGGCTACGAGCTGCACCGGGATGGCTTCTCCTGCAACGGTGAGTGCTCCACCCCAGGCCATGGATCCCTCTTCCTGGTCCCCAGGCCCTGTATTATCTGCATTTCCTGCCACTATCTGATATCTTCACTTCCTGTTCACTGTCCGTTTTGCACCACCACCTCCTGTGCACTCCTCCCGGGGCTGGTTGCAGGGCACTTGCACATGTGCCCCCAAGAGCTCCCTGCCTCGGCGGGGAACACGCGGTTGGGTCCTCGCTTATCCTCGCCAGGAGCAAGCCATGCTCCCTGGGGGTCAGGCTGACCTGCCTCTGAATCCTGGGCCGAGTCACTCTTTTCTCTGAGCCTGTTTCTTCTTCTGTGAAATGGGCTGTCTTGAGGATTAGGTGGGAAAATGAAAACAGGCTTCATCGAGACTTCAGCCACAATGCTTTAAAGTGAACTGTGTCATTTATTGGGAACTGACCCTGGGCAGTGTGCTTTACTGACATATTTTGCTCCATTTAACCCTATCAACAATCCTTTAAGGTCAGTATGATTTTTCCCCCTTCCTCTGAAAATTGAAGGCCTTAGTAACTCCCTCAAACTTTATTGGGAGGATTACAAAAAAAAGAGTAAGCATAAAGTCCTGGATAAATGGTGAGACTTTCATTGTACGACTAAGAGAGGTGAAGGGACTTGTCCAAAGTCACACAGCTAGGATGAGATGGGGCCAGGGCTCGACCCTGGACTTCTTATTCCATGTCAACTGGCCTTGTACCTGTTTATCCATGCTTTGCTGACAAAACCCGCTGGTACCTGTCTCAGCGCTAGGCAGCCTGGGAGCAACAGGAGAACACCTGGCCCTGTGTCCTCCTGTGGGCTCAGGAGGTGATTGGGTGCATGCTCTGACTCTGGGTTGCAGGAGTTTGGCAAGTTATTGAAAACCAGAACAGGCTTGGTCTTCAAGTCTCATCTAGGCCAACCCATTCATTTTACTCACAGGGAAATTGAGGTTGCCCAAAATCAGTCAGTAGGATTCAAACCCAGGCCTCCACGTCCCCAGTGCTTGTATTTAGTATCTTCTTTTGGCCCCGGGGTTGAGAGAGGAGCCTGGGAGCAGGGAGCAGCCTGGATAGATGTTTATTTGACCCCTGTGCCCGCTACTGAGCTCTGCAGGGCTTATCTCATTCCTCTCTGCCTTCTGACACCGGGCCTGTTGGCAAATGTCTGTGGAATGGACTGAGAGGCTTCCTCCTGCCCACCCCCACCTGCAGGCCACCCCCATCTGACAACCCCGCCCTTCCTCAGATATCAACGAGTGCAGCTACTCCAGTTACCTCTGCCAGTACCGCTGCGTCAACGAGCCAGGCCGCTTCTCCTGCCAGTGCCCGCAGGGCTACCAGTTGCTGGCCACGCGCCTCTGCCAAGGTACAGGTGGCCCGGCCAGGGCCTGGGCAGGGTGGTGACAGGGGCTGACGATCTGGTGCCTGGGTTCCAGCCCCTCCCCTCTGACACAGACATCGATGAGTGCGAGTTGGGGGCGCACCAGTGCTCTGAGGCCCAGACCTGTGTCAACTTCTACGGGGGCTACCGCTGCGTAGACAGCAACCGCTGCGTGGAGCCCTATGTCCAGGTGTCCGACAAGTGAGTCAATTCAACGCCAGGTCCCTCCTCCAGGAAACTACAACTCCCATCAGGCTCTGGGGCTGACTGGCGTGCATCTGACCAGCCGGCTCCCCCCAGCGCGGATGGAAGTTGTAGTCCTTCTTGGCTAAACCATGCCGAGTTGTACATCAGGCGTGGGAGGCTCCACCGTGCCCTCCTTTTGGGGTGGGCAAATTGAGGGGGGACGGGCTAGGAGCTCATTCGTGCCCCCCCACCTTGGGGTCTCTAGTCGCTGCCTCTGTCCGACTTCCAACCCCCTGTGCCGGGAGCAGCCTTCTTCCATCGTGCACCGCTACATGAGCATCACCTCGGAGCGCAGCGTCCCTGCCGACGTGTTCCAGATCCAGGCGACCTCAGTATACCCTGGCGCCTACAACGCCTTTCAGATCCGCGCCGGAAACTCGCAGGGGGACTTCTACATTCGGGTAACTTTCCCCACCTCCACTGCGCGACTGCCATGCCTGGTCCCGAATTTAACTCCAGGAAGCCCAAAAAGGGAGACTCCATTATGCCATTAGGCTCCATCCTTTCCCCCAGAGCCCCACCCCCACCCTCGACGGGGCGGGGGGGGGGGGACTTCTGTTGGAAGGTAGGGGCGGCCCCACCCACCACGGTCCAACTACAGGGACCGTGGGAAGTTGAGGCCCCGTGCTGGTTCCCCCTGTGAAGGGCGAGAGGCCTTCCAAGGTCACAGGCATGGCAGAGAGGGGTAGGCACAGAGCTGCGCCTTGAAGAGGCAGCGGGGGTTTGTTTCACGGCCTGGGCTCAGAGCGGGCTCTCTGTTGGCAGCACCGTCAGGTGTGGCTTAGCCAGAGGAGCGGAGATGGGCGAGGGTCTCGAACCCAAGTCCCCCGTGTATTCTGCATGAGAAGGGGTTTGGTACCAGGGTTTTATTCTTTTTGAATTAGAACGCTTTGAGGGGGAGCTTGCCTGCTCCAGGTCACCAAAGCCCATCTGATCTCAGGAGTCTCCCACTCCGCCCTGTCTCATGTGCGCATCACCCATTAATCCTGCTTAGAGGAAGAACCAGCTGGCAATGAGGGGGTGGGGAAAGGGACCTCACAGGAGGGGACAAGGGTGGTCATGCCCAGCTCCTGCTGCCACCAACTGAGCAGCAGGGTCACAGCCTGGGCCCTCCTCGCCCCTTGTGGCTGGCAGCAGCAGGTGCAAGACCTGGGAGGTGGGGGTGGGGGCAGAGGCAGGCCCTGGCTTGTAGGTTGACACGTCCCCCCCCATTCCGTACTGTGCCCTGCAGCAGATCAACAACGTCAGTGCCATGCTGGTCCTCGCCCGGCCAGTCACGGGGCCCCGAGAATATGTGCTGGACCTGGAGATGGTCACCATGAACTCCCTCCTGAGCTACCGGGCCAGCTCTGTCCTGAGACTCACCGTCTTTGTGGGGGCCTACACCTTCTAAGGAGGGGGCTGGCTCCACAGCCCCCTGCAGCTGGAGCTCGGGGCTGGGGGTGACTGGGCTCTGCTAAAAGGGAAGATGTTCTGAAGGGTGCAGAGAGAAAGGCAATAAAGGGAGAAAGAAGGTGTCCTGGTGGCTGAGGTGGGTGGGGACTCCGCAGTGAGTCCCAGATTGGGGGCGGGGACAGGCCCGCAGGAGGCAGGGCCAAGTCAACCTAATGGGGCCCCTTGATGGGAGCTGGGAGCCATGTGCTCGAGGCAGAGACTGGCCTACATAACACAGGCATCAGGCTCACCCTGCTCAGGGAGGAGGTTATAAGGTATGCAGAGATTTGGGCTTGGAGAATGCCAGGAGGCCCTGGGTTCCAGTCCTTGTTCGGCCTCACACTGTGAATTTGGACAAGCCCTGGTAGTGGTGCCTCAGCCTTCCCATCCATAAAATGAGGCGACTGGATCATCAGTGGTTTGCAAACTTCTTTTTCAGAGTACAGAACATCTTATCAAAGGAAAATTCATTTACCGGGGACCCTCTGATTACATAAACTAGATTCAAGGTTGCAGTGCCCTACTGACTCCATCTCCTGGCAGCCTCTGTGATCCTCCAGGGAACCCCAGGGTCCTGAAGAGCTCAGTTTAAAAACCACTGGATCAGAGTAAATGGTCTCCCCAGTTCTTGCCTGAATATTTTTTAAAGCCTTTGGGGCCTGGAGCCCCTTCTCTATATAGTAACAGGCTGCATGCACTTAGATTTTTATTGAAGCCGAAAAGATTCTCGTTAAAAGGCTGGCTGGCCTGGATAGAGGGAAGACAGGGGCAGGAGTTGTTCGTGTGTGGCTCAGGTCAGGGGACCGCAGCTGCAGTACAGCTGGGCTAAAGTTCTGCTCAGAGCGGGCCCGAGATTCCTGCAGGAAGAGAGAAGCAGATGAGGGCAGCCCTGGCCCCTGGCCACTCCCTCCAACTCTGTCCCTTGCCCTCACCTCTGCAGACGTCCACATTTGATAGTGCTCAGCAGGCTCTCCTGTTCCTTGGGGGTGGCACAGGCATCATAGGCAGCCAGGAGCCTGGGGGAGGGGCAGGGAGTGGGGGGTGTTTTGAGTTTCTAAGGCTTGACAGTGGCTGACTGGTTGCTCACTCCGAGCCAACACCACAGGAGACAAGGCAGGAGGGGGCCGGCACAGGTTAGAAGGGTAGGGCTCTCAGCCCCCCTTCCAGAGCCTGGCATTCGAGGGCCCACACCATCCTGCTTTGCTGTCCCTTCATGTGGGCACACGGGTGGAGCCAGAAAAGGCTCCAAAGGCTCCCTGCACACGATGTTCTTGGCCCAGCAAAATGCACAATTTTTATGGCCCAGCCCCCATGCTCCCTCCACCAGACTGAACGTCTCCCTCCCTCCTGTGGCTTTCCTCGATGTTTGGGATACTGTCTGATCCTGGCTGGCTGTTTTCCTTCCCCCCTACTCTGGCAAGTTCCTGGGGGGTTCAGCCAGGTCCATCTGTCTTTGGGTCTGCACAGTCTGTGCAGAGCCACCCCCCCTCTCCTGCCCAAAGCCTTGGTTGAGCTGAATTCTATGCAGGGAGGGCAAGGGCTGAGGGCCCCCTGAAGGTTCCCCCCCCTGCCCGGCTCCACTGGCATACCTGGCAGGGGTGCTGTACCGGTCCACCAGGGCTGCTGCCTTCTCCCCACTTACTCCACGCACCTGCATCAGCTGGCGGGCAAATACCTCCCGCACGGACTGGGCCTGGGGTTGTGGGGGTGGGCTGCGTGAGGGTGGCCTAGGGCCGGGGAGGGCTGCAGCAGGGTGACCAGGGGCTGGACCAAGGGAGGAGAAGCTGGGCAGAAGCGGTACCTTGTTCTTGATGGCTCCCGCGTTGAAGTCACTGAAGGTGAGGAGTGAGCAGAGGGGGTTTGGGGAAGGCCCGGCCCCTGATTCAGGGTTCCCTGGGGTTCCCCAGGGGCGGCTGCGTAGGGTATGGCCCTGAAGGGAGAGGGGATTGAGGCCAGGCCAGAGCTCTAGGAGACAACCCCCAGCCAGTCCTTGTCTGATCCTAGGCCTGAGGAGGCTGGCTTGAGAAATGGGATCTCACCCAGCCCACCTGGGTAAAGGCCCAGTGCTGGGCAGGTGCATCTGCTTACCTGGTAGAGTCTCTGCAAGCCTCGTGTCAAGAGGGCCAGGTAGGCAGCGGACTCTTTAATGTCTGCCGTACGCTTCACGAAGAAGCCATCGATGACCTAATGGAGGAGAGAAGGAGGCAGGGAGGCAGGGTGGTTCCCAGGCCAAACCAAGAACCAGAGGCTCTGCCGGCCTGTCCTGCCCTCCGGCTCACCTGAGTGTTGGTGACAGCTTGCAGCAGCGTGCTCTCAGGAAGGCTGAGGTTCTGCACTGAGCCGTGTTCCTCCACCAGGTACACCCGGTGCCCTAGGCCGCAGCGCTTCAGCCGGAACTGGGGAGGCGGATGGATGGAAACAGGGAGAATCAGGCCGGGGCTCTCCCTTGTGCCTCATGCAAAACCACCCTGCAACTCTGGTGCTGCCAGTTATACTCCTCAGCCTCCTCACCACTCTCTGCTAATGGTGTTCTCGCCCCAAATGCCCTCCCATCCTCCCTGACTAATGCCCATTCTTCCAACGCACGCTCTGCTAACTTTGGGGTCAGTTCAGCAGCAAATAACAGGACACAGCCTCTGCAGTTCCAGTACAGAGGCTTCGGCCAGGTTGTTTTGAGACCTCAGGGCTGGGGACCCAAAGGGTCTTTAATGTGCCCCTCAGTCCAGCAGAGTCGCCCCGAGCACCTCCTGCAGGCCTGGTGGGGCCTATGGGCGCCTGATCCGAGGGCTCCCTTGCAGCAACTCTGATGGAGCTGAGGAGACGCTGCCTCGAGGGGCCCACCCACAGGGCCCCGGATTCCTCTGGGCTGAGGGAACATGTGCTGGGGGCAGAGAGCAGGGAGTAAGGCCGAGCTCAGTGAATGGACCTTCTGCTCCCGGAAGCGGCCGTCAATGATGCTGCTGCACAGGTCGTCCAGCCGCTTGCGTTCCACTATGTGGTCCAGAACTAGCTCACCGGGTCTTGCTGCTGAGGCCAAGGAGAGTTGTGTTCGTTGGCTCTCATTGCCCTGCCCACCAGGCCCTGACTCCAGGGCCCGCCCACAGCCCCTCACCTGGATCTCTGGGCCTGGTCTCCTGTGCCACCCACACGAAGTCCCCAACGTGCAGCCTGCGCACGGTGTGGGGCACGCGCAGCCGCTGCAGCTCACGGAGCAGCTTTGGCCTGTGCCCAGCCCTAGAGGTGCAAAGTAGGGACCTTGTCAGGGCAGGCGGCACTCCCCCCTTGGCATTCTGCTGATACCTCCACCCTGTTCCCGCACCACACTCACCCCGTGGTCTCGCCGACATCCACACACAATAGCAGGCTGTACTCTCCAGGCCCCAGCTCCAGCAGTGGCTGCTGGACCCCCGCTTCGCCGGCACCACTGCAGGGAGGGGCGGTTAGTGCGTGGGGAGACAGGAATCCCCAGGGTCAAGGCAGACCAACTCTTCCCACCATGGGTACAGGCAGGGAGCAGCCGGGCTCAGCTGCAGGTGATGGACGTAGGGGTATGGTGTTGGCCTCATTTCAGAGAGCCCTCCTGCTCCACTGGGCTCTGCCCCCATAGCTTCCCCTCCCACTCACAGCTCAGCTGAAGCTGTTCCTGGCACTTCTGCCTCCTCCCCAGGGGGCTCTTCTGGCCTGATACCCACATTCAGTGAGCTCAGTCCCTCCAACTCAGCCAGCTTCTGGGCCAGCTCCAGGCCCTCCGGGGTCAGTGAGTACCTGGAAGACCCAATTGATGAACACAGATCTCCTTTTTTCACCGAAGCCTGGCAGGCTTTCCCGCTTGCCCCCAGTGAGGCTGCCTGCCCTGCCCCCTTGGCGACCCTGCACAATAAGTCTCCTGGGTTCCCCTCCCCAGGCTGTCCTTGCCCTGCACGATCAGACTGGCTTCCTCTGGACCTCCCCAGCACCACTTCTCAGATCTCAGGTGGTAAGCATGCCTCAAACTTTCCTTTTTTCCCAGCTTTGCTCATGCTGTTCTCTCCTCCTGAAATGTCTTTCCTGCATCTCTTTGCATTGGATTCTAAGACATGTCAGATACTGCCTCCTCAGCAAAGCCTTTCTGCTTCTCCAGTAACCCCTGGCAATCTTCTTCCACTCATTGCCTCCATCTCTCAGACCCTCCTGGTACCCTTGCCCCAGTCTCCATAGTGCCTAGCATGAAGCCTGGGCATTGCTGGATGAATGCAGCACCCCACGAAGATGTCATGCCCCCTCTCTGCTTCCTGTGTCTCCCCGAGTTGGTTCCACCTGGCTGGCTGGTGTGTCCTGAGGATGAGGTTCCTGTGAAGGAGGGAACGGAGGGCTGGCCAGGGTCGAGCACTCTCAGGGGCTACCTGTTGATGGGGAGGCAGGGTAGGTTGAGGCTCTCAGGGATTCACTGGAGCTGAGTGTCCACATTATCCCTGCTCCCAGCCATGGGTCCGACCCCACATATTGCTCACTCCTGATGGATAGTCTCTGGTGGGCTCAGGGTTAGAAGTAAAGTTGCTCAGCCCCATCCTCCTTCTACCCCAGTGCTCACCTTAGGAGCCTTCTGAGAACACCTCTGCAGCAGCTGCTCCTTGGTTAGGAAGCCAGGGCTGCCAGGTGTCTGAAACCAAGGTCAAAATGATAGGGTAGGCTCAGCCCCCTTTGCTCTGCTCCCACTGCCTCTGTTCTCCCAACTCCTGGGCAGGCCAGACACTCACCAGGTGCTCCTCATAAAGCAGCAGCAGCACCACTCGTGGCCCTGAGTGCCGAGCTGGCCAGTAGCCACCAGAGCCTCCTGCCTTGGGCTTGGCTGGAACCTGCCAGGTACAGAGGGCTCTGAACAGTGGCTCTGTGGGGACGCCTGGCAGGGCCAGAGGACTTGAGGTTTAGGTCGACCAAGTCACTCAGCTGCCTCTCAGTTTTATTTGCAAAACTAGTCAGATGACTGGATGATTCCCTGCAAAGCTGGGCTGGGACAGGGAATGGTTGTGGGGGACTGGAACTGCCTGATCCAGCCTCAGTTCTCCAGAACCGCTGCCCACGGTACAATCTCAGTAAAGGGCAACTCAGTAATGGCAACCTCAACGATGTACCGGGCTGGGCCCCCTATGAAGCTTGCTCATAGAACTTTCTGAAAGATTCCTGCCAATATCCCTGCCTACAGATGAGAAAACAAGTCTCAGAGAGGATATCACTTGCCGGAGGCCAGGCATCACTGATGGGGAGATTTGTCTCCAGGCCTGCTAAATGTCAAATATTCCTCAAAATCATCCATATCACCAGATAAACCTTATTTCTGGTGATCCCATCTTTCCTTCTGCTCCCCGGCCCCCTCCTCACCGACACAGAAGGATCCTGGGCTTCTGCAGGTGGCCCATCCTGGGCAGGGCTCTTTCTTCCAGGTGGTGAGCCCGGTTCATGGGCACCTGCGGAGCCAGACGAGAGTCATTCCTGGCATTCCCACAGGAATCCGGCAGCTGGGGAGGAGGCTGGGAGGGACTCTGCCACTGGCCAGAGATCAAGTAGCAACTGGGACAGGTGTGCGAGAGCTTGAAGCCCAGGTATCCGAGGTGGGCACAGAGGCTGCACCTGGGTGGGCGGCTGGAGACGACCACCCCCGGCCCCTGCGCTCACCGCCGGATGCTCGGTGCTGCTGCAGCCGCTCGTCAAGCATCCGGCACAGCCGGTCTCCGAAGTGCTGTAGGATCTTAGCTTCCTTCCCGCTGCGCAGGGGCAGTGGGTATCGCCGGAGGGAGCGCAGCGCCTGGCGGGGAGAAGTGGTGCGGTACCGGGTCAGGGCAGGCCTCCGCGTCCAGCCCGGCCAGCGTTGGTCCCCTTCGGGCCCGGCCGGGACCCACCTTCTGAAATACAAAGTGAGTGCGGCGCCCCCTGCTGGCGGCCTCGTCCCGCCACTCGGTCAGCCAGCGGACGAAGAGCGGGTTGGGACAAACCGGCAGTGGGCGCTTCCGGCCCAGGCGGACGCGCGCCGCCATGGGCGCCGCGGCAGGCCTCAAGCTCGCGGGACTGCGACGCCGCCCGCTCGGGAGAGAGATTCGAACACCTGGCTCCGAGGGGAGGCGGGCCTCTCCGATCACGTGGTCCCGCCCGCGAGACACTAACTCCGGGCTAGCCTCCCTTCCCCCTCCCCGCCCCTACACTTCTCTAAGTGGCTCCCGGCGCCATCTCCGCGGCTCAGCGCTCCGCTCGCTCCCACCGCCCAACTCGGCCTCGGCCCGCGCCCCACCCGGGCCCCGCGAGCCTCAGCCACGCCCCTCCGCCCACTTCCGCGTCCAGAGCCCGGGCGATTAGGGAAGATCCTCCGCGGGCGGGCGAAAGCAAGGCGGACAGCGCCCCCTGCGGCTGGCAGTGCGCGTTGCGGGCGCGCTTAACCGAGCTTTTCCGCCTCATCCTTGCAGAGCCTGGGCAGCCCGACTGGGCTTACGAGGAGTCCCGGAGAGGGATGGTGGGTGGGAGATGGGTGCACGTGTATTTGCGGGAGGAATATCTACGTGAGGATACAGGGGAGGGCACAGAGGGAAGGCAGGAGTTGCTGAAGGACCACCGGAGGAAATGGCGGTCAGGAGTTAGGGGTCGCAGGGCAGAGTGGGGACCGTGAAATCGGGGACTTGAAAAGAGGGCCGAAGCCAGACGGGCGGGATAAGGCCGAGGGCAGGTAGAAGGGGACTACAGGTAGGAGGTGCTGGTAGGTGGGGAGCCTGAGATGGGGTGCGCATGATTGGATCCGGGGTAGCAGGCTGCGGGTAAGAAGCCGAGACAGAGGGAGAAGGGGAGAACACTTTGGACGTTTTTGTGGCACATTGGAGGTGGGGCACCCCCAGGGGGTTTGAAGAACCGTGTAAAGGGGTTCAAGGTTGAGGGGCTGGGCTTAAGGGTCTCACTAGGGAGTTGGAGCAGACCCAGGCCTCGGGCTGATATGCCGGAAGTCGCTAGATGCAGATCTCCAGGCCCGCCCCTCGAGACCTCACCCAGTCCGCGACCCTGGTACCCCGAAACCGCTAGGGACGCCCGCCTCCCGCCAGAAGCGGCCTTATAAGGAGCCTGGAGCCGGCGTTCGGGCTGGTCCCACCCCCTCCAGTCTCCTGTCCTAATAAGGACATCTAGGGCATCCCGCGGCTGGGGGGTGGGCGGGAGCACGTCTCCAGGGTAACTACCAAGCCCGCCCCACTCCCCTCGCTGCGCTTGAAAACTGCGAAGCGCGAAAAAGGTGGGATCAACTTACCAGTCTGGCACGCGCCCTTGTGAAAGATGGGGTTCGAGCTGCGGCCTCCCCCTGGGGCTCCCGGGAGCTCGAGGGTGGGGGTGGGGGTGGGGGAGGTACAGCAGCAGATCCCGGACTACAAATCCCGGCATGTTCTGCGAGGTACCCCCACTCCCGGGCTTCGCGAAGACCCGGCTGCCTGCTCTCCGTTAACACCCGTTATTCGGCTTATGAGATCCACGCCCCCGGTCCCATTGCTGGGTTTGTCTCTGACTTGTTTGCAATCTTGCCTTTTCTTGCAGGGTGTGAGGTCATGGTCATTGTCCCGGTCAGCGAAGTCTTCCCGGAGCCCTTCACCCCAAACGGTTTATTTCGTTAGTTTCAGTTTTTGCGGGTATTAGTTTAATCATCTAACTGGCTATCAACTCGAGAACAGCAACTTGAACAGGAGTGGGGAGCTTGAAGTCAAGGTATCCGAGGTGGGCACGGAGATTCGAGTCAGGTTTAATATGTTTCCTTTCCTCTGTGTCTAGTAAAAGGCACGTAGAGAATCCTTGAATTGAATGCACAAATCCTTGCCCTCCCTTTTCATTGCCCCATGGATGAATGTCTGCCAAACATCTTTAAACAAGGACAAAGTCCTCCTTTCAAAGTTTTCCCTGTAGCCTGCCTGTCCCTTGTGTTTCTTTTCTCCTTTTTTTTTTTTTTTTAAAGTTGCGTATGGCCTTTTCTCGGGGGACAAGAGTGGCTGTGCACACGGAGGGTGCTGAGTGAATGCTGGATTGAAGGCCCTTGTACTTGTCATTTTCCTTGCTTTAGAACTGGATTCCAGTTCATGGATAATTGCTTCCATTCCGAAAAGCAAAATCCTAACCCCACTCAAACTGGCCAGACTGAGAGATCCAGAAAGTGCCAACATGGGTCTGAGGAAAATCGTTTGGCTTCGGGATAAAGAGCCGCCAAGTCGGGGCTCCTTTCCCTGTCAACCTTTACTTGCGGCGGCACAGATTGCTCAGGTCAGCGCGTTTCCTAGGAAACCACCAATGGGCGCGTTCTCCGTTCCCACTGCCCGCCTCCCGACCCCCTCCCCGCAACCTTGGACTACACTTTCCGGCATGCAGTGCGGGGCCGGAGGCCGGCTGTCGAGAAAGACCCCGCTACCAGCCGAGCCGGAGGACGGCGCAGGACCCTCGGACTTCATTTCCCGTCCGCCCGCGGGGAGGGGCGCCGGAAGCCCGCCCCGCCCCTCATTGTGCGGCTCATACTAAACGGAAGGGGTCGGGAGAGGCCGCGTTCAGTCGGATCTCGGCGGCAGCTGCAGCGGTTCTCATCTTCTCCGGTTCTCCTTGCTGTGTCCCTTTAGCATCCAGAAACATGGTGAGCGGCAGGCCTCAGCGCCCGAGGGGAGGCGGCTGCGGGCCGGTCGTCTGTGCGCACGGCAGGGGACGGGGAGCGACGTCGGCACCCCTCAGCCGGCGCCGCGGGCGGGACGAGGGTCTCGCGCTGAGGGGCGGGCGGCTCGGGGTGCGCGTGCGCGCCCGCGGGCGCCGAGGAGGGCCGGCTCGGACGTCGCTCGCGCGCCCCCTGGCCTCCCCTCCCCTCCCCCATCCCGCTGATGCGCCCGCGCGGACATCAGTCGTGGGGGGAGGGGTCCGGGTCGCGCGCGCGCCTGCCCCTCGCGATGCAGCCGGCGCGCGGCGGCGCGGACCGAAGCGAGTCGGTTCCCGTGGGGCGCGCGCTCGACCGGGGCATGCGGCGTTCAGAGCCCGGGGGCGGCGAGGGGAAGGCGCGCGAGCGTTTTGGGCACGTGCGCCCCACCCAAGGGCTGTTCGTGCCTCCGCGCCATCCTCCCTCGGCCGGCTAACGGGCCTGTCTGGAGAGCAGGTGGCAGGGATGCCCGGGAAGGGCGGGGGCGGCGCGGCTAAAGCGGGGATGCTGGGGCGGCGGAGAGCGGGTGGGAACCTGGTCGGGCTGGATTTGGGGCCTCCCCTCCAACGCCCGCGCACGGGAGCGAGCGAACCCGCAAAGCGATCCGGGTCCTCTGCTGGGTATACCCGGCACGGGCTGGAACGGCGCTGGCGGCCGGCGCGTGCGCACACGCTCGGGCCCGGCCGCGGGGGCCGAGGCCCTGGACAAGCGGGGCCATCGGCCTACCCAGATGGCCTGAGGGTGGAGCCGAGCCGAGGGAAATGACCCAGGCGGTTACCGCTTGAGAACACCCCGCCCACTGTGCTCGACCTGAGCTGTCCAACTTTCGTGCCGCAGGGGATAGGGTTTGAAATGCCCGTCGGGAAAAGCGGTGCTAAGGGTTAAGGGCCCGGAGGTGCTGCTGCCTCGGGCAAGGGTTTCTCTCTTGGGGAGGGCCAGGCCTAACCTATCTTCTCCCACTCCGGAAGCGGCTGCGTCACGTGGCCGGCTTCCTCTGCAGTTCCAGAGAGGGGAGTACAGATTTCACCGCGGACAGTCCCTGTCTTTCCTTACTGGGGCTTCCCCTAGGAGGACGTAGGGTAGAAGTTTAAAAAACTCTCTAGCACTCTGGGCTCTAGAGTTTGGGTTGTTAGCTTCTACCGATGATCTCTGAGGCCTTGCATCATCCCCCGGGGACAGAATTGTCCTGCAGAGCCCTCATTGGAAGATGTCATTCTTGTTTTAGTTGGGGGACAACTAAAACAATAATTTAGTGAATAATTTAGGTAATAACTGTATTGAGCAGTTGTGATGAACTGTTGGACACCGTGGTGTCCCGTCTAGCGTTTGGGGTTCTGGCTACCTGTTCCCTGAAGAGAAGACCCATGGCCTAGGTGTTTGGGTCCTCTTACCATCTCTGAGATATTCCAGGTCAGCACTTTTCTCACAAGCCAAGATTGAGTATTCTGAGTAGGAAACGCATTGGTAGCCTGTGGATTCGTTTTCATGCTGGGTTGGCATCTCAGCTGAGGTCCTGCTTGTCCCGCGTCATCAGTTTCCCTGCCTGTGAAACGCAGGGGGGTGTAGAACTATGTGATCCGAGGTCTTCTCCATGGCTGCCGTCCTGTGGTTGTCTCCCATGTCCCATCCAGTCCTTTGGCAGTGGCTTGTGTGGGGAAAATAATGACATTTGCCTTGGAGTGTGGGGTCATGGACTATACTGTGGCATCCAGACTTGGGGCCCTCTGAGAAGACAAGGGAGACTTTGGGGAGATTCCAGCCACCTGTTCTTAAGAGGCACATACTGCTTGTCTTCCAGGCCTCTGGCGTGGCTGTCTCTGATGGCGTCATCAAGGTGTTCAACGACATGAAGGTGCGCAAGTCGTCAACTCCAGAGGAGGTGAAGAAGCGCAAGAAGGCTGTGCTGTTCTGCCTGAGTGAGGACAAAAAGAACATCATCCTGGAAGAGGGCAAGGAGATCCTGGTGGGTGATGTGGGCCATACTGTCGACGACCCCTACACCACCTTTGTCAAGATGCTGCCAGACAAGGACTGCCGCTATGCCCTTTATGATGCGACCTATGAGACCAAGGAGAGCAAGAAGGAGGACCTGGTGTTTATTTTCTGGTGAGCTCCTCATTCAGGCACTTCTTCGTGTCACCTGTCCCAGCTTTGCCTTGTCCCCCTTTCTTAGGATGGTAATTTTTGTGACTCTTGGTATAACCTAGGGGTGTGTGCTTGTGGGGAGAGGGTTGTTGCAAAAACACTTCAGTGTCGGTGGGCAATGCCAAGGCTTGAATGCTTGAAAGCTGGTTAGATGGTTCTTCAGAGTCGTTTATTGAGGGTGGTTGCTGAGCTTGGAGAAGGGGCTTTGCCGTGAGCTCCCCGGCTGTGTTTCTTTCTAGGGCCCCTGAGTGTGCACCCCTCAAGAGCAAAATGATCTATGCTAGCTCCAAGGATGCCATCAAGAAGAAACTGACAGGTAAGGGCCATCACGGGTGCTGTTGTGTGCCTTTCAGCTTTGCTGTGTGCTAAGGTGACTGGCATGGGGGGCGGGGCCTCCTCTTCTCTTTCCTGCCTGTTGGAAGGTAACCTTGTTCCCACCATCTGCTCTGATTGGCTCCTTCCCAGCTGCAGGAACTCTTCTCCCCCACCCCAGAGCTTCCTGCTCACGGATGCTCCTTCTTCTTCCTCACAGGGATCAAGCATGAATTACAAGCAAACTGCTATGAGGAGGTCAAGGACCGCTGCACCCTGGCAGAGAAGCTGGGGGGCAGCGCTGTCATCTCCCTGGAGGGCAAGCCCTTGTGAGCCCCTCCAGCCCCCTGTCTGGAGCATCCGGCAGCCCCAGACCTGTCCATGGAGGTTGCAGGCTGCCCCCTTCCTGCCAGACCTGAGGGGCTGGGGGGATCCCAGCAGGGGGAGGGCAATCCTTTCACCCCAGTTGCCAAACAGCCCCACCCCCACCCCCTGGACCTTCCTTCTCCCTCCATCCCTGATGGTTCTGGCCTCCCCAAACTACTTTTGATCTTCTGATTCCTCTTGGGTTGAAGCAGACCAAGTCTCCTCCCCAGGC
This sequence comes from Tamandua tetradactyla, assembly GCF_023851605.1. Taxonomy (NCBI): domain Eukaryota; kingdom Metazoa; phylum Chordata; class Mammalia; order Pilosa; family Myrmecophagidae; genus Tamandua; species Tamandua tetradactyla. The sequence goes on from NC_135335.1 coordinate 8,673,601, forward strand.
ATCCCAGTTTGGGAGGGGGGCTGTATTTTTTTTAACGACACCCCCTGTTTCCCATCTGTTCCCTCCCTGTCCCATGCTGCCAACTTCTAACCACAATACTGACTCTGTGTTTGTCTGTTTAGTTCTGTGTATAAATGGAATGTTGTGGAGATGATCCCTCCCTGTGCCCACCGGTCCCCTTCTCCCTTTCCCCTGGTCCTGGCCACTCAGGTGGAAGCAGGACTAGTAAGAAATCCTCAATTAAAAACAAAGAAACAAAAAATCAACAATAAAAAGGCTCGCTAATGGGATGTGTGTCTCAGGGTTGGGGCCCAGGGGACCCTGTGGGGTGGGAGAGGTAGACTGGGAAAATGCATCTCCTCCTCTCCACCCTACCCCAAGAGCCTCCCTCCTGAGAACCGCCACTCTGCCGTTCTGTGCATGGTGCCGCGGTTGATGCTAGACTGGCTATTTTAGGGGTGGTTGAGCTAGGATGTCTGGTGCTGGCTGCAGGGGTTCCCCAAGGTTTGTGCCTGAACTTTTGTCTTCTGAGAGCTCACCTAGTGGGGCAGTGAGGACGGCGAACTCTAATCTCAGATTCCTCACTTAGTTCTGCCAGGTTTAGGCTGTACGATTTCTTGAGTGTTAATGGGTTGCCTGTTGGCCCATTTTACCCTCAAGGTTGTTTGGTCTTTTCCTTTCTTTTGCCTTCTTCCCTGGTTGGTGACTTGTATTTCTGAGGACAGAGGACCAGGTCCAATTGCCCTTTGACCTGCAGATATGGCTGCAGTACATTGAGGGTGTGGCATCCAGGTGAGTCCAGGACTTCAAACCCACGTATCTTGGGCCACACCTCCCTGTGTTTAATTAATGGGTGTTGGCTGGGCCCTGACCCTGCACTTTGTGCTTTTACCTGCCCAGCAGGCAAAGGTATCAAAGTCTGGCCCTAGGGTGGGATGAATTGGGAGTAGTGATGTAGGATATGTTCTCAACCAACCAAACTGAAAATGCCTTTGGAATTAGAACTGGCCCTTCGGCTCCCTGGAGTTTGCCAACAGTTCTGGGAGGGAGGCAGGAAGGGGTATTTCCATTTTTACTGGGTGTGGAGGATTTGTCATTAGTTTTAAGACATCCGGGACACACTAGGGTTTGTGATGGCGGGGACAAACCTTGGAGATTCTCTGGGTTCCAAGTTCTCGGCCCTGTATCATCCCTTCAACCTGCTGGGATTCTGGGAGAAGGGGCTGTGAGGAGGCAGCGGTGTTCGCCAAGTGTGGGCTCTTGAGCTGTGGGAAGTAAGCACTCATGGCTCCTTAGTTACAAAGCCAGGCTCTTTATTTGTGAAGGAGAGGCTGGGGCTCCAGAATGGGTGAGGATTCCCATTCTACCCCCCTGGGGGGGCGGGGCTCTCCCGGGCTGGAGCTCTTGGCTTACCTGGGAGCAAGTGTAATACCCACACTGCCCTATCCTTCCTCTTCCAGGGCCTGGCACATTGGGATGGGGGGTGGGGGGTGGGTCGGCCTCACCCTGGGAGGGCATGGGGCAGGCTGGGGGCATAGCTGATGGCCTCTGGCAGGGAAAGAGGTAACTTGCTGAGGAGGAGGGAAATGGGTTCAGGGGCGCCCTTGTCACCCCAGGCCTGGGAGCAGGGTCCGCCTGGGCGCTGGCTGCTTTATGGCTCCCCCTTGAGGGCGACGAGGGTGTTGCGGAGCAGCTGGGTGCTGGCCTGCAGGAGAGGTTCTTGATGGCCCCGCCCAGAGTCTCCATCCTGATCCTGGAGTCAGGCCTGCTACCACCTCAGGTCACTCAGGCCCCCTCCCTCCCCACGTCCCTGCCCTCAGCAATAACTGCTGCCATTTATCGGGGGCTTATTCCCAGTGATGAAGGGAAGGGTCCTGGCCCGAGATGGGCAAACAGATGGCTCTGAGCCTCAGCTGGAGCTGCTTACAGGCTGCTGATCCTTTCCTCCAACACGACACCCTCGTGCTGGCAGATGCTAAGAACCTAGAGGCCTGGGGTTGGGGGGTGGGGAGGTTGGAGGGCTCACCTTGGCATGTTTGAGCTCTAGCTCTGCCAATTCAATGAGGTTCTTGCGGAAGGAAGAGACCCGGCGGGACTTGAAGTCCATGAGCTCTGGAGAGAAGGGAGAGGAATGGGGGCATCAGGGCAGGCAGCTGCTGCTGCTGCTGCTGCTGATGGTGGTGGGGGTGGGGTGGGGGTGGGGGTGGGGTGGGGTGGGGGTGGTTGCATGGCCACGGGGCTCACCCTGTTTGGCAGAGTCAGAGAGGCGCTTGAAGCGCTGGCAGCACAGCTGCTGGTGGCTCTCGGCGGGCTGCACCTCCCGGTTCCGAGTGCGTGCCTTGTCCAGCGCCTTGTTGGCATTCTCGTAATCAGCCAGCGCCCTCAGCCGCCGGTACAGCAGGTCCTGGGGCCGGCAGGGGCACAGGGGCGCTGCTGCCCTCAGCTCTGGCCGGCCCAGCCTAGTTCTGTCCTCCCACCCGCCGCCTCTCACCTTGGCCGCCTGTGAGTCTCGCATGTAGTATCTCAGCATGTCTGACAGCTTCAGGTCCTCATCAGAGGCCACCCGGCCCTCCAGCTTCTGGTGGAGAAGGTGGGGACTGGGGAGGGAGCTTTGCACAAAGGCAGCTGCGTGGAGAGGCACTTCTCTCGATTTACAGCCAGGAATAACTGGTACCCCTCTGTGTCAGCTCCTGATGTTCAGGGCAGCAAGCTAGACAAAACCTCAAGGAGGAGGTGGCCTCTTACAAGGATCTTGGGGTTGAGCAGGAGTTAGCCAGAGGGTTTGCACATGCGCAGGCCTAGTGTGTGTTCAGCGAGGGGCACTTGGGCAGAGCAGGGAAGGGAGGTAGTGGCTAGAACACGAGAGGCCTAGAATGAAGCTGATGGCTTTGGGCTTTGTGTCGTGGTCAGTTTCTGGAAGGGCAGGGGCACTGAAGGGTTTTGAGCGGACGAGAGATGCGGCCCAAAAGATGTTTTAGAAAGACAGGTACACTTCAGTGTTTTCTTGGAGAAGAGTTTGGGAAGTTTAGGTCTGGGTCAGGGCGCAGCCTACGAGAGGCACGTGGCATATCCTCTAAGTGCCTCTCTGAGCCCGGTTCTGCCCTCTCCACCCCTGCAGTCACTACACACACTTGACGCTGGACCTTTGTCTCCAGTCCACTTTTTTAAAAAAAATGTTAGTCTCAAATGTGAGCCCAGGGTGTCATGGAGTTCAAGTTATCACATCCTAACAAGATCCTGGAACTTCCTGCTCTCCCGGGACTCATTCTTTCCTGCAAAGGATCCCTGGGGAGGCCTCAGCACAGAAGGGGATACTCACCCTTAGTCTTTCAAAGAGTTCAGCCAATTTGAGGAAGCTCCTAGAGGGTGGTGGGGTGGAGGTTAGGGCAGGGGAATGAGGGGGTTGCTCAAAGCCTCCCTGCCCTTAGCCTCTCTTAAGGAGGGGGACAGGGCAGAGGCTTTCCCTTGGGGACATTTCCCCCTCCCTCTTCTCAGACCCCAGCAGGAGTGTCTGCACCTCCCCTGTTAGTAGCCTTCTCAAGAAGGGGCCCACATGGGCAGACACGGTGTTACAGGCATAGGGAGAGAGCAGAAGGGGCGAGAGGGAGCAGGTCCTCACGTTTTTAGCTGGTTGACTTCCTGTGTCCCCAGGCTGCTCAGTGCAGCCGAGATAGGAATATAATCATCTGCCAGGCCTGCTGGGGAACAAGCCTGCATCAGAGACCCTTGGTCCACACGGCAAGCCCCACCCTTGGTGTTCATGGCCAAGGAAGGACACTATGGCTTCTCCTGCTGTCTTCGCTCCCCCAGGGAATAGGATCACTGGGGAGGGGGCCAGAGGAATCCAGGACCCCTTGGGCCCTGCGTACACTTGTGGGAGCGCATGACACGGTCCGCCCGCAGGCAGGCATCTCGGATGTGGGTGTGATACTCCAGCAGGAAGGTCCTCTCCTGCTCAAAGAAGTCATCCACCTCCTAAGGGAGCCAGACAGGACCCCACTTAGGCTCGGGTCACCAGGAGCATGGCAGCCACGGGCACCTGGGGTGGGTACCAACTCCCTCCAACCAGGCCAGGTCCCACCTGTGCCCCCCGCCCACCCCCCGCCACCAGCCAGTCTGGCCTCAATCCAGGCCTCACCTTGAGCCCTGACATGCCAGTGATGAGGGCTTCATCTGCAGACTTCACGATATTCCTCAGAAATCCCCCAAGGAGCTCCTTCCGGTTCTTTCCTCGGACACTGAGCTGAGGCACACACGGGGAGGGGGTGATGCTGGGGGATGCCATTGGTGCCCCCCCAGCCCCAGTTCATGTGCCACGCCCAGCTGGAGCCCCTTCTCCAGCCCCGCTTTCCCCTCCCCCGGGGTCTCAGTCCCCGGCCCCTGTGGGTGACCCCAACATCTGGGTCCAGCTCACATCCTGGTCATATTCCAAAAAGACAAAGAAATTGTGGTCTTGTCGGAGGGTGGGGTGGGCAGCCAGGCGCTGCAGAAAGACTTCATGCATCGCAACTGTCTTCTTAAAGATGGCCAGGTACTCCCTACAGGGGGGCGGCAGGCAGTTTGAGGGTGCTGGCCCCCTCCCCCTCAGGGACCCCCTTCAGCCCCGGGATCAGGGCTCCGAGTCCCTCAAAATCAGGCTCCCGAAACCATGCAAAGGTGGTGTGTTGGGGGGACAAGTCGGGCGAAGAAGGCCAGGGGCTGTCTAGAGGGGGCTGGGGCAGGGGCCCCCCCACGGGTGGCACTCACGCCTCCAGCTCCTGCTTCACTTTGGCAAACTCCTCCCTGGTGACAGAGCCGTCCCCCTCACCCAGCTTCTGCAGCTTCTCCCTCGAAGCCTCAAAGTCGGGCCTCGGAGGGGGCGGGGGGATCTGCCAGAAGGAGGGAGCGGATCGTGGAGGCCTTTCGTGGCCGCTGAGAGCATTGCTCCCCGCCCCCCCGGCCCCCCCGGGGACTCACGATGAGGCCGGCATATTCCTCATTCTCCACATAGGTGTCGTGGAGCCAGATGAACTCCTCATGCTGCCTCACCACAGAGAACGCGGTCTGGACGAAGTGGGGGAGGCAGCTCTGGAAGCCGGGAAGCCTGTCTGTGGTCTCCCTTCCCTTCCCCAAGCCCCACACGCCCATCAAGCCTCCCGGGCACCCCACCTTTGGGGCTTCCGAACCCCACTTCCCAGGTGAGGACCGAGTTCACTCAGAGGGGTGGACAGGGATGGTTAGGGCTCAGGGTCCTAAGAGTAGACAAGATACCCCTGGGGGACGGGGACTAGGTTGAGGCTCCCTCTTGGCAATGGGGGGCCAGCTACTGGGGCTCCTGGGCCCCTGCAGGTGTCCATCCCGGCAGCCCCCTCACCCCCCTGTGCAGGCTCACCTTGGTTTGAACAGTGAATTTCACCTTATCCCGCTCGCTCACCGCGTCAGAGATCTCCACCTGTAAGGAGCTGTCTCCCTGCAGATCCACGGAGGAGGACTGTGGGGGGAAGGGAGCCCCAGCCATGACTGACCGGTGGTGCCCCTGGTCCCAGCCTCGCCGCAGAACCCCTGCCAAGCCCGCTTCAGGAGCGTCTGCAACGACCCAGGTAACAGGCTGCCCTGCTCAGGACTTTACAGTGGCCAAACGCTCTCCCATCCTCCAGCTTGTTCAACCCTCTGGGGCAGGCGGGCATCCCCCCATTTTACAGAGGTAGAAGCTGAGGCCACCAGAGAAGTGAAGTATCTCGTCCAAGGTCGCAGAGCTACAACATGGCAAGGCCAGATTGGGACCCTGTTTCTTGATTCCAAACCCCACCACTTTCTCAGCTTCTCGCCCACCAGCTCAAGTTCCCCTTCGCCAGCACTTCAAGTGAGTTGCATGAGAAGTTCCCAGCTCTTTTGGGAGCTTCCTGAAACCATTTCTTCCGTTACTTGTTGGTGCTTCATATTTCTTCAAGTGAAAAAGATTTGTGAGGCACCAGGCAACTTGTTCACTCTTGGATTAAGCCATTCAATGAGCATTTATTGAACACCTAGGGTGTACATACCATTTGTGCCAAGTGCTACAAATGAGAAGAGATGGGGCTTAGAAGCCACTCTACCTTCAAGCCTTGCCCTCCTTTCACACCAGAGGTCTCCCCACTCTCTCCTCTCACCAGCTCCTAGAGATGGGGCTGAGTGACACGTGGGTCCAGAAACATACACGGCTCCACCAAATAAGGAGTCTACAGCAGGGCTGGTGATCTCTTCTCCCCATTTTGGATTCCTGCAGCTGCTTCATTCACTCGCATGAGGGAACGGACCCTGAGGTCACCTCTCACACTTTTTATTTTTTAAATTGAAGTATAACTTGTATGCAGTGAAGTACATACATCTTAGATGTAAAACTCAATTAATTTGTACCTATCTAGGGAGACTTTCTTAATGGTTCGTCCTTTTAAGACCAATATATTAGTCTTTTGTGCCCAGTTGAAGAAAACTTTACCCATCCTGAGGTCATGGACATATCCGTATTGGGTTTTTTTCTAGAAGTTTTATAATGTTAGGTTTTACATTCAAGTTTATGGTCCATCTTCAACTCATTTTGTATATTCTGTGAGGTATGGATTGGGATTCACTTTTGCCACATAAATAGCCAGTTATTATTTCACCACTATTTATTGACACGACCCCCTCCCCCCCATTGAACTGCTTTGATGCACACCTTAGTCAAAAATCAATTGACCTCCTCTGGTTCTAGCCAGAGCAATTAGACAAGAAAAAGAAATACAAGGCATCAAAATTGAAAAGGAAGAAGTAAAACTATCACTGTTTGCAGACGATATGATACTATACGTTGAAAACCCGGAAAAATCCACAACAAAACTACTAGAGCTAATAAATGAGTACAGCAAAGTAGCAGGTTACAAGATCAACATTCAAAAATCTGTAGCATTTCTATACACGAGCAATGAACAAGTGGAGGGGGAATCAAGAAACGAATCCCATTTACAATTGCAACTAAAAGAATAAAATACCTAGGAATAAATTTAACTAAAGAGACAAAAAACCTATATAAAGAAAACTACAAAAAACTGCTAAAAGAAATCACAGAAGACCTAAATAGATGGAAGGGCATACCGTGTTCATGGATTGGAAGACTAAATATAGTTAAGATGTCAATCCTACCTAAATTGATTTACAGATTCAATGCAATACCAATCAAAATCCCAACAACTTATTTTTCAGAAATAGAAAAACCAATAAGCAAATTTATCTGGAAGGGCAGGGTGCCCCGAATTGCTAAAAACATCTTGAGGAAAAAAAACGAAGCTGGAGGTCTTGCACTGCCTGACTTTAAGGCATATTATGAAGCCACAGTGGTCAAAACAGCATGGTATTGGCATAAAGATAGATATATCGACCAATGGAATCGAATAGAGTGCTCAGATATAGACCCTCTCATCTATGGACATTTGATCTTTGATAAGGCAGTCAAGCCAACTCACCTGGGACAGAACAGTCTCTTCAATAAATGGTGCCTAGAGAACTGGATATCCATATGCAAAAGAATGAAAGAAGACCCGTATCTCACACCCTATACAAAAGTTAACTCAAAATGGATCAAAGATCTAAACATTAGGTCTAAGACCATAAAACAGTTAGAGGAAAATGTAGGGAGATATCTTATGAATCTTACAATTGGAGGCAGTTTTATGGACCTTAAATCTAAAGCAAGAGCACTGAAGAAGGAAATAAATAAATGGGAACTCCTCAAAATTAAACACTTTTGTGCATCAAAGAACTTCATCAAGAAAGTAGAAAGACAGCCTACACAATGGGAATCAATATTTGGAAACAACATATCAGATAAAGGTCTAGTATCCAGAATTTATAATGAGATTGTTCAACTCAACAACAAAAAGACAGCCAATCCAATTACAAAATGGGAAAAAGACTTGAATAGACACCTCTCAGAGGAGGAAATACAAATGGCCAAAAGGCACATGAAGAGATGCTCAATGTCCCTGGCCATTAGAGAAATGCAAATCAAAACCACAATGAGATATCATCTCACACCCACCAGAATGGCCATTATCAACAAAACAGAAAATGACAAGTGCTGGAGAGGATGCGGAGAAAGAGGCACACTTATCCACTGTTGGTGGGAATGTCAAATGGTGCAACCACTGTGGAAGGCAGTTTGGCGGTTCCTCAAAAAGCTGAATATAGAATTGCCATATGACCCAGCAATACCATTGCTGGGAATATACTCAAAGGACTTAAGGGCAAAAACTCAAACGGACATTTGCACACCAATGTTTATAGCAGCGTTATTTACAATTGCAAAGAGATGGAAACAGCCAAAATGTCCATCAACAGACGAGTGGCTAAACAAACTGTGGTATATACATACGATGGAATATTATGCAGCTTTAAGACAGGATAAACTTATGAAGCATGTAATAACATGGATGGACCTAGAGAACATTATGCTGAGTGAGTCTAGCCAAAAACTAAAAGACAAATACTGTATGGTCCCAATGATGTGAATCGACACTCGAGAATAAACTTGGAATATGTCACTGGTAACAGAGTTCAGCAGGAGTTAGAAACAGGCTAAGATAATGGGTAATTGGAGCTGATGGGATACAGACTGTGCAATAGGACTAGATACAAAAACTCAAAAATGGACAGCACAATAATACCTAATTGTAAAGTAATCATGTTAAAACACTGAATGAAGCTGCATCCGAGCTATAGGTTTTTGTTTTGTTTTGTTTTGTTTTGTTCTTACTATTATTACTTTTATTTTTTTTCTCTATATTAACATTCTATATCTTTTTTGGTTGTATTGCCAGTTCTTCTAAACCGATGCAAATGTACTAAGAAACGATGATCATGCATCTATGTGATGATGTTAAGAATTACTGATTGCATATGTAGAATGGTATGATTTCTAAAAAAAATGGACAGCACAATACTACCTAATTGTAATGTAATTATGTTAAAACACTGAATAAAAAAAAATAATAAAAATCAATTGACCTCCTCTGGCATGGACCCCAGGCTGAGCCTGGCCTCGGCACCGTGGGATCTACAATGCCGTTCTGACCACAGAGGGGAAAAGAAACGTGACAAAATAAGGCATCAGTGGCTGAGAGAGTTCAAATATACAAGCTTCAGCTAGATATTGCTATTTACCATGGTTTGCCAACCCCCAACCCAAGACTATTCCAGTCAACCCTAAAGAACACCTAGGGCTCTATCTGAGACTCTACAGAAGTTTCATGCTCGATGATTACTTTCCAGACCCCTACAATCTCCAGATGGGTTCCTAGGTCAGATAAGTCCTGAAACCCAGAGGGACCAGCCTCTCCAAGAACATCAACTAGTTCCATCCCCCTATCCCATATTGTCTACAGCCTTTCCAAGTGAAAAAGTTAGAATGGGCATAGCCCAAATACCCCTAAAGACTGGGAGAAGGATCAAAGGAGAGGAGGAGTTATAACAGAGAAGATAGGGTTTAACAAATGAATATCACTGCTGAATCATTATATTGATATTTCTTTTAATTTCCAGTGTCTTGGAGCGGCTAGAAGGAAAAACCTAAAACTGTGGAAATGTAACCCATACCAAACTCTGAAATCTGTCCTATAGCTACTTGTTACAATATACTTTGAAATGTATTGCTTTTTGTATATATGTTATATTTCACAATAAAAAATGTTAAAAAAAATCAATTGACCTCATAAGTGTAATCAATTCTGGACTCTATTCTATTTCATTGAAATCAACGTCTATCCTTACTACAATAGCACAAACTGTCTTGATTACTGTAATTTAATAGGCAACATGAAATCAGATAGTATAAGGCCTCCTATTTTGTTCTTTTTTATAATCATTTTGGCTTTTAAAAATCCTTTGTATTTCCACCTACATTTTAGAGTCAGCTTAATTTCCGTAAAAAAATTTGCTGAGATTTTGATTGAGATTGCATTGACTCTATAGATCATTTGGGAAGAATAGATATCTTTACAATATCAATTTCTAATCCATGAACCTGGAGTATCTTTCCAATTATTTAGGTATTCTTGAATTTTTCTTGGTAATGTTTTATAGTGTTCTGTGTAGAGGAATCACACATCTCTGGTTCGATTTACTCTTGGGTATTTTGCGATACTTCTATTTTTAATGTTATTTTTTTAAATTCTATTTTTTAATTGTTTATTGTTAGTATATAGAAACACAATTAGTTTTTATATATTTATCTTGTATCCAAGAACTATGTTAAATGTATTAACTTTAACAGTTTGTAGATTCTTTTGGATTTCCTACATATATGATCTATAACCTAAACTAATTGACAAAAAACTAGTTTTATTTATTCCCTTCCAAACCTTTATAACTTTTCTTTTTCTTGCCTTATTTCATTTTTTAGGACTTAAGTTTAGTGTAGACTAGAAGTGGTGATATGATAGTGGATATCTTTTTATTTGTTTCTGATCTCAGAAGGAATGTATTCACAATTTTACCCAGATGATGTTTTTAGATACCCTTTATCAGCTTAGGGAAGCTCCCTTCTATGCCTGGTTTGAGGAGTGTTGAATTTTATCAATTTTATCTTCCTTTATTGAAATAATCCTATGTTTTTTCTCTTATTCTGTTTATGTACTGAATTTCCTTGATTGATTTTCGTATGTTAAACCAACTTGCATTCCTGGAAGCATCTTTTAAATACACTGCTTATGCTATCCTCAAAACAAGTCGGTAACTGTGCCCTCTCTTTCTCTTCTTTAGGATAATTCGTAAAGGATGGCATTATTTCTCCTTTAATGATTAGGAGAATTCACCTGTGAAGCTATCTGTACTTAGAGATGTGTTTTGAAAAGTTGCTAATTATAGATTTAGTTCCTTTAATAGGTGTAGGACAACTCAGATTTACTTTTTTGTGTGTGTCAGTTTTAACAAACTTGCCCAGTTCATCCAAATTATTGAATTTATTGGCAATAACTTGTTCATATGTGCTCTTAGTTTTATTCCTGAAATTGGTACCCACACAGGACAGCTGTCCCTTTCTCCCTCGGTCTCCTTCTCTCTCTCTTTTTTATCAGTCTTGAGAGGGCTTTATTAATTGTATTAATGTTTTAAAAAACCTTTTTTTCATTATTGATTTTCTCTATCTGCCTGCTTACTTTCTAGTTATTGATTTCTGCCCTTATCTTTATTATTTCTTTCCTTATACTTTCTTGGGCTTTAATTTGGTCTTCTTTTACCAGATTCTTGAGATTGAAACTGAGCTCACTGATCACTGACTTTTCAACATTTCTTCCTTTCTAAAATATGCATTTAGAGGTATAGATTTCCCTCTGGATCTTGCTTTAGTTGCATCCCATGAATTCTGACATATCATGTTTTCATAATCATTTATTAAAAATATCTTCTCATTTCCATTATAATTTTGTCTTTGACTTACAGGTTGTTTTGAAGCATGTTGCTTAATTAACAAATATTTAGGAATCTGGTTATCTTTTTTTTATTTCTAGTTTTTTCTATTTCTATTTTTAATTCCACAGAGTTAGAGAACACACGCAATATGATTTCAGCCTTTTAAATTTTTTTGATACTTGCTTTGTAGTCTGGCATATGATGTATTTTGATAAATGTCTGGCATATGGTATATTTTGATAAATGTCTCAAGTGTACTTAAAAATAACGTTTTTATTATTATTATTTATTTTTTACATGGGCAGGCACCGGGAATCGAACCCTGGTCCTCGGGCTTGGCAGGCAAGCATTCTTACCTGCTGAGCCACCGTGGCCCGCCCCTTTTTTTTTTTAAGTGGCTCAGTGACAGAGTTCTCACCTGCCATACCGGAGACCCGGGTTTGTTTCCTGGTGCCTGCCCATGCAAAAATAAATAAATAAATAAATAAATAAATAAATAATGTGTTTTCTGCAGTCATTGGATATAGAGTCTACATAACTCGATTAGATCATATTGATTAACCATGCTATTAAATGTTCTAAATCCTTACTGATTTCATTTGGGGATCTGTTCTGTCAGTTATTGAGACAATTGTGTTAAATATCTTAGGGTAATTGTAGGCTTATCTATTTCTCCTTTCACTTCTATCATCTTTTACTTAGCATATTTGAAGCTATGTTATTGGGTGCATATAAACTCAGAACTGTTGCATCTTCTTGTTGAATTGACTTTTTATTATTACAAAATGTATTTATTCTAATAATACTTCTTGATTTAAAGTCTACTTTGCCTGAAATGTAGCCACAGAAGCTTTCTTTAGGTTAGTGTTTTCATGATGTGTATGTATCATCTTTTTATTTCAACTTTTTTTGTGTCCTTATATTTGAAGAGTGTCTGTTTTAACATAGCGTAGTTTATTTTAAAAAATCCAGTCTAATAATGTTTGTTTTTAAATGGAAATGTTTAGTCCATTCATATTATTGTAATTACTCATATAGTAGGCTATAAACAAGCCATCTTGTTCTTTGCTTTCTAGTTGTCCCATCTGTTTTTTTCCCCTTTATTCTCTTTCTTGCATTCTGCTGAATTAATAAAGTACTTTACATTATTATTTCATTTTTCTCTATTATATTTTTACTTACATATTCTTTTTAATTTCTCCACATTTAAAGGCAAATCTTAGAGAGGTCAATCCTTAACTTAGAGGCTAAATGCTAAGAGTGGACATTCAGAAAATGTGCACTTATAAAGACTGGAGTGCACCCGTCAATTTGATAGCTTAGTGCATTGTCAGAACACACAGCATCATATAATAGTAACAGTAATAATAATAATATAATAGTTAACAATATAACAGACACCACTCTAAATGTTTTACATGTTTCGTGTATATTAACTAATTTAATCGTGACCATGGGCATAGTTAAACATTGAAACGGATACTTTATGTTCTCTTAGCTCTTCTCACCCTTCCAAACTCCACTTGAACCCCACTTCTTGGCTTCTTCCACACCCCCAGGGCAGGCTCTGCATCTGACCAACGCCCTCTCCCACAACATATAAAATTCGGCTCATGGATGCAGAAGGTCCCCAAGTTCCTGCCTCTCTTCTGCTGCCTTGGCACCTCTGCTTTGACCTGCACTTGGTACCTGCTTGAGGAAGATGGGACCACAGCTGCTCCATTCTCATCCTCAGCCACAGCTCACCGTGCACATGCCCTCCAACCCCCAAAATGTTCACTTCTGCACGCCCAGTCCCTAACTGTCCCTGACACAAGGTAGATGCTCAATAAACATTTGTTGAATGAATGAAGTCGAGGGGAAAGAATGAAGAATGAATGGCCTTATGACTTATGATTATATGAACACAAATACACATGTGGTGCCGATCACAATCCCCCCACCTTGGGCAAGGAGGGGACACCGTCTTTTCTCAATCCCTAACATTTCCTGCTCTTCTTCTTCCCCATCAAGCCAGCATGAGTCGGTTCTGGGGAGAAATGACAGAGTCCCCTCCCACCTCTCAGGGCAAAGGCAAAATCCTCCTTCCCTTAGTGTCCTCCATACCCCATGCAGGTGCCACAGAGGCACCCCACTTCCTTGCTCAGGGCTTTTTTTTAAACAAACATAAACATTCTTACCATATGATCATTCCATTCTACATATATAATCAGTAATTCACGCTATCATTACATAGTTGCATATTCATCATCATGATCATTTCTTAGAACATTTGCATCAATTCAGAAAAAGAAAGAAAAAGGAAACAGAAAAAAATTCATACATACCATACCCCTCACCCCTACCTTTCAGTGCTCACTAGCATTTCAATCTACTAAATTTAACATTTGTTCCCCCTATTATTAATTTATTTTTAATCCATATGTTTTACTCATCTGTCAAAAAGGTAGATAAAAGGAGCATCAGACACAAGGTTTTCACAACCACACAGTCACATTATAAAAGCTGTATCATTAATCTATCATCTTCAAGAAACATGGCTACTGGAACACAGTTGTACATTTTCAGGCATTTCCCTCCAGCCCCTCTGTTGCCTTAACTAAAAAGGTGATGTCTGTTTAATGCATAAGAATAACCTTCAGGATAACCTCTCCACTCTATTTGAAATCTCTCAGCCACTGACACTTTATTTTGTCTCATTTCTATCTTTCCCCTTTCAGTGGAGAAGGTTTTCTCAATCCCTTGATGCTGAGTCTCAGCGCATTCTAGGATTTCTGTCCCACGTTGCCAGGAAGGTCCACGCCCCTGGGAGTCATATCCCACGTAGACAGGGGGCAGTGAGCTTGCTTGTCATATTGGCTGGAGAGAGAGGCCACATCTGAGCAACAAAAGAGATTTTCTTGGGGGTGACTCTTAGGCCTAATTTTAAGTAGGCTCAGTCTATCCTTTGCAACATTAAATTTCATACGAACAACCCCCAAGATTGGGGCTTAGCCTATTGCTTTGGTTGTCTCCATTCCTTGTGTTGCTCAGGGCTCTTATCTCTCTGTCTCCATCTCTCTCTCTCTCTCTCTCTCTCTCTCTCTCTCTCTCACACACACACACACACACACAGACACCACTCCATGATGGGCATTATGGGGTAATGGAGTGGTGTAAAGGTTAGGAGAGGGTTGCATCCTTTCTTTACCTTGGCCTCATTCCCAGCCTCCTGATTCTCCTCCATCACTCTCCCACTGGGCTGCGGCCCACCAGGATTCCGCTGCCCGCCGCTCCGCTCCCGCCGTTTCGTCCGCCCTAACTCGCCGCGAAGTCCCACTGAGTGGCGATCCTATCAGCTGATGGGGACACTCTCCCCCTCCCACCCCGGGAGTCACCTGGAGTCGGGGGTGGCTCCCACCCCGTTCCCCCGCAGGCGCGGCCTGTGACTGGGTGCAAGGTTTGCGGTGCGCGACGCCATTGGTTGCAACGACTGTCATTCCTGCGCCCAGGCCCCAGCTTTAAGGTGGACTACAGAACCGAGAGCGGGCCGGGAAGAGGCGACAGTGTAGGAGCAGCGGGGTCGGGGACCTTGGAGTCGCGGAGTTCGTGGGCCACATCACCTTCCCCCGCCTCCGCCTCCGCCCCCCCCCCACCCCACCTTCGGGCGCGCAGCCTCCCTGCGGCGCGCGCTCACGGCGCACTCCTGCGCGCCGCCGCGCCGGGCCCCCGCTTTCCAACGGCCTCGCGCGGCCCGCGCGTGCGCGCTGGCCCAGCCTCCCGGACTGCCGGCGGGGGGCCGGGCGGCGGGGCCAGGGGCCGAGGGTGGGAGGGGAGGGTGGGATGGGAGGGAGCGGGGCGGGGCGGTGGCGGCGGATTAGGGACGAGGGCAACGGGCAGCGTCTGTGGAGAGAGGGATTCCGTTAGGATTTCCGCCCCGGGGCATGAGGGAGCCGTGGGCGAAGGCGCACAGGAAGGCGAGGGGGCGCGACAAGGCCCGCGGCCAGGCCCGGACGCCCGGGCCGTCGCAGCCGCAGCCGCAGCCGGGCTGCAGGGGCACCCAGATGCCGCGCGAGAAAATGTGGGTGCCCTGGAACGGGCTTGTCGTGATCGGGAAGAGAGTGGAGCTTCTGGGTAGGATCGCCCAAAAGCCTAGGCTGTGGGTCGAAAAGCTAGAGTCAGTCTATTGGAGACCCGAAGCTGCCCAAAAGACCCAGTTGAAAGAGAAGTCTGGCCGGAGTCAGGAAACGATGGATGTGAAGCTACTGCAGAATGTAGCAAGTGCATTGCCTGTTTCGGCAGGCTTGGAGAAAGACACCCCGAGGGAGATTTGGGGAAAGCAAGAGGTGAACCGCAAAATAGGGGCTGAATCTGAGAGGTCAGGGACTGTGCCAGGGTCTAGGAGGGGGTCTGAGTTTGATGACAGGTTGAGGCCTACTCGGGAGAAGGTGGGGACCAGGGGAGAAGGAATGAGGTCCAGTGGAGAGAAGCTGGGGACGAGGGGAGAGAATCGGGGGTCCATTGGAGAGAAAATATCAAGTAGAGAGAAGCTGGGGACCAGAGGAGAGATGCAGGCGTCAATTGGAGAGAAAATATCAAGTAGAGAGAAGCTGGGGACCAGAGGAGAGATGCGGGGGTCCACAGGAGAGAAAATATCAAGTGGAGAAAAGCTGGGGGCCAGAGGAGAGATGCGGGGGTCCACTGGAGAGAAAATATCAAGTGGAGAGAAGCTGGGGACCAGAGGAGAGATGCGGGGGTCCATTGGAGAGAAAATATCAAGTGGAGAGAAGCTGGGGGCCAGAGGAGAGATGCGGGGGTCCATTGGAGAGAAAATATCAAGTGGAGAGAAGCTGGGGGCCAGAGGAGAGATGCGGGGGTCGATTGGAGAGAAAATATCAAGTGGAGAGAAGCTGGGGACTAGTGGAGAGGATTTGAGATCCAGAGGATACAAACCAGGATCTGGGACTGGGGAGGAGCATAAATTGAGTGCAGAGAAGCTGAGGTCAAGTGGAGAGAAGCTGGGAACCAAGGGAGAGAGACGGGGGTCCAGTGAGGAGAAGCTGAGATCTAGTAGAGAGAAACTGAGGTTGAGCAGAGAGAAGCTGGAATCCAGTGGAGAAAAGCTGATGTCTACTGAAGAGAATCTGGGGACCAGTGGAGAAGATTTGAGATCCACTGGAGACAAGCTGGGGTCAAGTGGAGAGAAGCTGAGATCCAGTGGAGAGAAGCTAGGGTCCAGTAGGGAGAGGATGGGTTCCAGTAGGGAGAAGCTGGGGACTAGTGGACAGAAGTTAAGGGGTTCAAGAATAGGGAGCATAAATGAAGAGGAAATCAAAGAAGGGATAGAAGTTACTGATGAGGAAAAAGTGATAGAAATTAATGATGAGGTGGAGACTTCCAAAAGGATGGGAAGGAGTGATGAAGATCTAGAAGGGGCTGCAGAAGGAGTGGAAGTTGAGGGGGATGGCTTGCAGGGAGTGAAGGATATTGCTGATGAGTCAGTTTCTGTGGAAGAGAAAGAAGTTATAGGTGAAGGTCCGAGTGAGTGAGGCAGATGAAGGACTGAAGCTGAAGAAGAAAAGAGAAGCAGATAGGGGAAGTATTGAAAATTAAAGAAAAGAAATTAGAGCTAAGTAGAGCATTATTTATCCTAAAGGGGTGAAGATGAGGGAGGAAAGGAGGTAATCTGAGCCCAAGGGAAGTGAGAGGTAGGGATGAAGAAGAAATGCTGGAGATGAAGGCAGAGACTAGGACCAAAGGAAATGAAGAAGAATGGAAGAGGGGAATGGAAACAGTTTTAGGAGAAAGAAAAGATTTGATAATGAGTTGGCATAATAATGAATACTGGTTACTTGGAGAAGAGCCGCAACTGAGGAGCTTGTAGGAAAACGTTTGAGAGGTGGACTTAGGATGGGCTGAAGGGTTTAGCTTACCACATGATTGGGGACATGAGATATAGGAGAATGCAGAGTGAGAAAGATGGAGAATTACAGTCAGGTAAAGGATAGATATTGGGGGTTATAAATGATGCAAGCTGACACGAGCAAAGACAATGTCTGAAAGAGGATCCTGAAGGAGAATGAGGGGCTCCAAAGTGACAAAAGCAAGAGGAAAAGAGATGAGAAAAAGAAGTGGGGGGAAAAAAAACAGAGGAAGCTAAATTCCATAATGGTGATTATGTTTCTTGGTTTTTAAAATTATTTTCTTCATTATTTCTGTTTCTATACTCTCCTCTGCCATGTAAACAACTTTACAGTCTCATGTGACAGGCCTCTCCCAGAGCCCTTTGTAACTGGACCAAGCTTATTCTCACTGATCTTCCCTCTAACTGACCCCCAAATTGTATCTAGAATAATTGCTGGGCTCCACTGTTTTAACCACTTCAACATAATAGCAGTTTCCTCTCCCACTCGGTACTTGGACTCTACTGTCTGTCTCTGAATTTGTATATTCTATTTCATATAAGTGGATTCATACATATTTGTCCCTTTGTGTCTGACTTATTTCATTGACATCACATAATGTCTTCAAGGTTCATCCATAAAGCAGCATATATCAGAACTTCATTCTTTTTTTTTTAACAGCTGAATAATATTCCATCATATGGCTAGAAGACATTTTGTTTATCCATTCACCTCCTGGTGGACTTTGGGTTGGTTCACCTTTTGGCTATTGTGTACAATACTGCTATGAAAATTGATGTACAAATATTGGTCTGAGTCCCTGGTTTCAATTCTTTTGAGCATATATCTAGAAGTGAGATTGATAGATCATATGGTATGATAATTCTATATTTAGTTTTCTGAGGAACCGTCAAACTGCTTTCCACGGTGGCTACATCAGTTTACATTTCCCCCAACAGTGTACTAAGGTTTCCATTTCTCCACATCCTCGTCAGCACTTGTCACTTTCTGTGCTTGTGTGTGTGTGTTTAAATAATTGCAATTCTAGTAAGTGTGAGGCGGTATCTTCTTGTAGTTTTGATTTGCATTTCTCTAAGGCTAATGTCATCAAGCATCTTTTCGTGTGCTTATTGGCCATCTGTATGTATTTTTTTTTTTTTTTTTGAGAAATGTCTATTCAAGTCCTTTGCCCATTTTTGTAGTGAACCATTTAGAATCCCTACTCATTTCTTTCTGTGCATGTTTTTCCAATATTTTCTTTGTGGTAAGACTCTTGTTTGGCTTGATACCAACTTAACTTCAATAACATGCATACGCTTTGTTCCTATTCCCCTGTGTCCCCCAAACTTTATGTATTATTTGTCACAAATTACTACTTATACAGTAAAATTCAAAGATTTGATTTATCATTACTTTTTGTGCATTTGCATTTTAAATGCTGTAGGAAGTAAAAAGTGGGGTTCAAACCAAAAATACAATAGTGCTGGCATTTATATTTATCCCTGTCATTACTGTTAACAGAGATCTTTATTTCTTCATGTAACTTTGATTTGTTGTCCTGTGTCCTTTCATATCAACATGAAGAAGTCTCTTTAACATTTCTTGTAGGGCTGATGTAGTGGTGACAAACTCCTTCGGTTTTTGTTTGTCTGGGAATGTCTTGATCTGTCCCTCATTTTTTTTTTTCGCATGGGCAGGCACCAGGAATTGAACCCAGGTCTCCAGTATGGTAGGCAAGAACTCTGCCTGCTGAGCCACCATGGCCTGCCCTGTCTCCCTCATTTTTGAAGGATGCTTTTGCCAGATAATAGAATTCTTGATTGGCAATTTTTTTTGCTTTCAACATTTAAATATATCATCCCGATGCCTTCTTGCCTCCATGGTTTTCTGTGAGAAATCAGCACTTAGTCTTATTGAGGCTCTCTTATATTTGATATGTTGCGTTTCTCTTGCAGCTTTCAAAATTTTATCTTTGGCATTCAATGGTTTGATTATCATATGTCTCAATATGGCTGTTCTGAGTAAGGTGAGGGGCTATGGAATCAGACAGCCTTCCACTGAACTGCAAGGGGTACAGCAGACCAAAGGATGACTTGGACAAGTCCAGCTTGGTGAGTAAGATGGAGTATTTATTGGGGGACTTACATGGGGTCCTCGTCCTGGGCAGTGGAAGGAGAGACATCAGTTCTGTGCTTGATGGTTCACACTAACCAGAAGAGAAGGCAGGTTTTCATAGTGGAAATGGACAAAGAAGGCATACAGCCAAGATAATGTGTGCATGTAATTGCTGACAAAGCTAACTCCTTTGTTTCTTTTTTTTTTTTTTTAACTTTTTAATTATATAATATAACATATATACAAAGCAAAGAAAGAAAAAAGCAATATTTCCCAAAGGACCCCTCAACAAGCAGTTACAGGACAGGTCCCAGAGTTTGTCATGGGCTACCATATGATCCTCTCAGATTTCTCCTTCTAGCTGATCCAGAATATAGAAGGCTAGAAGGCATAAATATTTTTTTATCATCCCAGTCAACTTTTTTTTTTTTTGAGAAAAAATAACATATATAGATGTATTAGTTAGGGTTCTCTAGAGAAACAGAATCAACAGGGAACACTCACAAATATAAAATTTATAAAAGTGTCTCACGTGACCACGGGAACGCAGAGTCCAAAATGCGCAGGGCAGGCTGTGAAATTGACCACTCCGATGGAGGGTCTGGACGAACTCCACAGGAGAGGCTCGCCAATCGAAACACAAAGAGAGCCAGTCTCTTCTGAATCCTCCTTAAGAGGCTTTCAGTGATTAGATTAACATCACTCATTGCAGAAGACACGCCCCTTTGGCTGATTACAAATGGAATCAGCTGTGGATGCAGCTGACATGATCATGATTTAATTCTATGAAATGTCCTCCTCGCAACAGACAGGCCAGCACTTGCCCAACCAGACAAACAGGTACCACCACTTGGCCAAGTTGACACATGATACCTGACCATGATATACAAAAAAGCAAATTTCAAAGCCCAGCATGACAATTACTTATAGAACAGATTTCAGAGTTTGACATATGTTACAATTCCATAATTTTAGGTTTTTACTTCTAGCTACTCTAAGATACTGGAGACTAAAAGAAATATCAATTTAATGATTCAGCGTTCATATTCATTTGTTAAATCCTATCTTGTCTATATAACTCAACATTACCTGTGATCTTTCTATCTCACTTTTTAGAATGGACTATTCCACCTTTTAGAATGGACTGTGACCATTCTAACTTTTTAAAATAAATTTTAAATTAATTTTTAAATTAAAAAATATATATGACAAGAAAGAAATACAAACATTCTTAAAATATCATTCCATTCTACATATATAATCAATAATTCACAGTATCATCATATAGTTGCATATTCATCATCATGATCATTTCTTAGAACATTTGCATCAATTCAGAAAAAAAAAAGACAACAGAAAAAATTCATACATACCATGTCCCTTACCCCTCCCTTTCATTGATCACTAGCATTTCAATCTAAGTTTATTTTAACATTTGTTCCCCCTATTATTTATTTTATTCTGTATGTTTTACTCGTCTGTTGATAAGGTAGGTAAAAGGAGCATCAGATAAGCTGAGCCCCCAGTCTTGGGGTTTGTTTATATGAAACTTAACCCCACAAAGGATAAGTCAAGTTTACTTAAAATTTGGGTCTAAGAGTCACCCCCAAGAGAGCCTCTTTTGTTGCTCGGATGTGGCCTCTCTCTCCAGCCAGCACAACGAGCAGTCTCACCACCCTACCCCTCTCTACGTGGGACATGACTCCCAGGGGTGTGGACCTTCCTGGCAACGTGGGACAGAGATCTTGGAATGAGCTGAGACTCAGCATCAAGGGATTGACAAAAACCCTAGAGTGAGCTGAGACTTGGCATCAGGGAATTGAGGGGACCCTCTTGACCAGAAGGGGGAGGAGTGAAGTGAGACAAAGTGTCAATGACTTTGTCACTTTGTCAGATGCCAAACAGAGTCGAGAGGTTATCCTGGAGGTTATTCTTACGCATTAAGCAGATATCACCTTGTTATTCAAGATGTAATGGAGAGGCTGGAGGGAACTGCCTGAAAATGTAGAGCAGTGTTCCAGTAGCCGTGTTTCTTGAGGATGATTGAATAATGATATAGCTTTCACAATATGACTGTGTGATTGTGAAAACCTTGTGTCTGATGCTCCTTTTATCTACCTTGTCAAAAGATGAGTAGAACATATGGAATAAAAATAAATAATAGG
Organism: Tamandua tetradactyla; assembly: GCF_023851605.1. Classification (NCBI taxonomy): domain Eukaryota; kingdom Metazoa; phylum Chordata; class Mammalia; order Pilosa; family Myrmecophagidae; genus Tamandua; species Tamandua tetradactyla. Next base: position 8,695,163 of record NC_135335.1, read on the forward strand.
GGGAACAAATGTTAAAATAAATTTAGTTTGAATGCTAATGAAAGCGAGGGGTAAGGGGTATGGTATGTATAATCTTTTTTTTTCTGTTTTCTTTTTATTTCTTTTTCTGAATTGCTGCAAATATTCTAAGAAATGATGAATATGCAACTAACTGATGATATTGTGAATTACTGATTATATATGTTAATGTTTTAGTTCATAGGAGCATCAGATACAAGGTTTTCACATTCACACAGTCAAATTGTGAAAGCTATATCATTATACAATCATCTTTAATGAACATGGCTACTGGAACACAGCTCTACGTTTTCAGGCAATTCCCTCCAGCCTCTCTATTACATCTTTTTTTTGAATTAATTAATATTTTTTAATACCAAAAAACACCAAACAAATGCAAACATTCGTAACGCTTGACGATTCCGTACTACATATATAATCAGTAATTCACAATATCATCACATAGTTGCATATTCATCATTATGATCATTTCTTGGAACAATTGCATCTATTCAGAAAAAGAGATAAAAAGACAACAGAAAAAAATTCATACATACTGTACCGCCATCCTTCCCCCTTAACTGATCACCAGCATTTCACTCTAAATTTATTTTAACATTTGTTCCCCCTATTATTCATCTTTATTCCATATGTTTTACTCATCTGTTGATAAGGTGGATAAAAGGAGCATCAGACACAAGGTTTTCACAATCACACAGTCACGCGGTGAAAGCTATATCATTATACAGTCATCTTCAAGAAACATGGCTACTGGAACACAGCTCTACATTTTCAGGCAGTTCCCTCCAGCCTCTCCACTACATCTTGACTAACTAGGTGATATCTATTTAATGTGTAAGAATAACCTCCAGGATAACCTCTCGACTCTGTTTGGAATCTCTCAGTCATTGACACTTTTTTTTGTCTCATTTCACTCTTTCCCCTGTTGGTCGAGAAGGTTTTCTCAATCCCCTGATGCTGAGTCTCAGCTTATTCCAGGATTTCTATCCCACGTTTCCAGGAAGACCCACACCCTGGAAGTCATGTCCAAGGTAAACAGGGGGAGGGTGGTGAGTTTGCTTGTTGTGTTAGCTGGAGAGAGAGGCCACATATGAACAACAAAAGAGGTTCTCTTGGGGGTGACTCTTAGGCCTAATTTTAAGTGGGCTTGACCTATCCTTTGTGGGGTTAAGTTTCATATGAAAAAACCCCAAGACTGGGGGCTCAGCCTATAGCTTTGATTGTCCACACTGCTTGTGAGAATATCAAGAATTTAATTTGGGGAAGTTGAATTTTCACCCTTTCTCACCATTCTCTGAAGGGGACTTTGCAAATACATTTTTATTCACTGTTCAAATCACTCTGGGATTTATCAGGGCATCACTCTGGACAAACCGACAAAATCTCATGTCCTGCTCAAGGTTTCATGTACTTATGGTGTTCAATTAAGCTATCTACATAAGTTATATTAGGAAATGCACTAGTCAAAATATAAATTTTGTACCAAATAAACATTTTTTGCTTTAGTCTCACACATAAGTTAAAATTTTAAAATATTTATTACTATCAATTTTCAGCACCCTGCAGTAATGACATTCCTATGTTCTTCCTCATGCAAAAACAATTTTTTAAATTTGTACATTTAGTCGCTATCATTATACACTCCAGGCATTCCTAGATTATACCATCTCAGTCTTTATCATCTATCTTTCTTTCTGATTTCATTTGTGCCCCAGCCCTCCTCCCTCTATCATTCTCACATTCAGCTTCATTCAGTGTTTTAACATAATTGTATTACAGTTAGGTAGTATTGTGCTATCCATTTCTGAGTTTTTATATTCAGTCATGTTGCATAATCTGTATCCCTTCAGCTCCAATTACCCAATATCTTATTCTATTTCTATCTCCTGATGGTCTCTGTTACCAACGAAATTCTCCAAGTTTATTCACTAATATCAGTTCATATCAGTGTGACCATACAGTATTTGTCCTTTTGTTTCTGGCTAACCTCACTCAGCATAATATCCTTAAGGTCCATCCATGTTGTTATATACTTCATAACTTTATTCTGTCTTACAGCTGCATAATATTCTATCGTATGTATACACCACAGTTTGTTTAACCACTCCTCTGTTGATGGACATTTTGGCTATTTCCATCTCTTTGCAATTGTAAATAATGTTGCTATAAGCATTGGTGTGCAAATGTCCACTTGTGTCCTTGCCCTCATGTCCTCCAAGTAGATCCCAACAATATTGCCAGGTCATATGGCAATTCTATATTCAGCTTTTTGAGGAACCGCCAAACTGCCTTTCACAGTGGTTGCACCATTTGACATTCCCACCAACAGTGAATAAGTGTGCCTCTTTCTCCGCATCCTCTCCAGCACTTGTCATTTTCTGTTTTATTGATAATGGCCATTCTGGTGGGTGTGAGATGATATCTCATTGTGGTTTTGATTTGCATTTTTCTAATGACCAGGGACGCTGAGCATCTCTTCATGTGCCTTTTGGCCATTTGTATTTCCTCTTCTGAGAAGTGTCTGTTCAAGTCTTTTTCCCATTTAGTAATTGGATTGGCTGTCTTTTTGTTGTTGAGTTGAACAATCTCTTTATAAATTCTAGATACTAGACCTTTATCTGATGTGTTGTTTCCAAATATTGTCTCCCATTGTGTAGGCTGTCTTTCTACTTTCTTGATGAAGTTCTTTGATGCACAAAAGTGTTTAATTTTGAGGAGTTCCCATTTCTTTCTTTCTTTCTTCAGTGCTCTTGCTTTAGGTGTAAGGTCTATAAAACCGCCTCCGATTATAAGATTTATAAGATATTTCCCTACATTTTCCTTTAACGTTTTATGAGCTTAGACCTGATGTTTAGATCTTTGATCCATTTTGAGTTAACTTTTGTATAGGGTGTGAGATACGGGTCCTCTTTCATCCCTTTGCATGTGTATATCCAGTTCTCTAGGCACCATTTATTGAAGAGACTGTTCTGTCCCAGGTGAGTTGGCTTGACTGCCTTATCAAAGATCAAATGTCCATAGATGAGAGGGTCTATATCTGAGCACTCTATTCGATTCCATTGGTCAACATATCTATCTTTATGCCAGTACCATGCTGTTTTGACCACTGTGGCTTCATAATATGCCTTAAAATCAGGCAGTGTGAGACCTCCAGCTTCATTTTTTTTTCCTCAAGATACTTTTAGCAATTCGGGGCACCCTGCCCTTCCAGATAAATTTGCTTATTGGTTTTTCTATTTCTGAAATTTCTGGATTTCAAATCAAAATTCTGGATTTTGATTGGTATTGTGTTAAATCTGTAAATCAATTTAGGTAGAATTGACATCTTAACTATATTTAGTCTTCCAATCCATGAACGTGGTATGCCCTTCCATCTATTTAGGTCTCCTGTGATTTCTTTTAACAGTTTCTTGTAGTTTACTTTGTATAGGTCTTTTGTCTCTTTAGTTAAATTTATTCCTAAGTATTTTATTCTTTTAGTTGCAATTGTAAATGGAATTCGTTTCTTGATTTCCCCCTGATTGTTCATTACTAGTATATAGAAACACTACAGATTTTTGAATGTTGATCTTGTACCCTGCCACTTTGCTGTACTCGTTTATTAGCTCTAGTAGTTTTGCTGTGGATTTTTCAGGGTTTTCGACATATAGTATCATATCATCTGCAAACAGTGATAGTTTTACTTCTTCCTTTCCAATTTTGATGCCTTGTATTTCTTTTTCTTGTCTAATTGCTCTGGCTAGAACTTCCAACACAATGTTGAATAACAGTAGTGATAGTGGACATCCTTGTCTTGTTCCTGCTCTTAGGGGGAGAGTTTTCAGTTTTTCCCCATTGAGGATGATATTAGCTGTGGGTTTTTCATATATTCCCTTTATCATTTTAAGGAAGTTCCCTTGTATTCCTATCCTTTGAAGTGTTTTCAACAGGAAAGGATGTTGAATTTTGTCAAATGCCTTCTCTGCATCAATTGAGATGATCATGTGATTTTTCTGCTTTGATTTGTTGACATGGTGTATTACATTAATTGATTTTCTTATGTTGAACCATCCTTGCATACCTGGGATGAATCCTACTTGGTCATGATGTATAATTCTTTTAATGTGTTGCTGGATTCAATTTGCTAGAATTTTCTTGAGGATTTTTGCATCTATATTCATTAGAGATATTGGTCTGTAGTTTTCTTTTTTTGTAATATCTTTGCCTGGTTTTGGTATGAGGGTGATGTTGGCTTCGTAGAATGAATTAGGTAGCTTTCCCTCCACTTCAATTTTTTTGAAGCCTCCTTCAATTTTTTTGAAGAGTTTGAGCAGGATTGGTACTAATTCTTTCTTGAATGTTTGGTAGAATTCACACGTGAAGCCATCTGGTCCTGGGCTTTTCTTTTCGGGGAGCTTCTTAATGACTGATTCAGTTTCTTTACTTGTGATTGGTTTGTTGAGGTCATCTGTTTCTTCTCGAGTCAATGTTAGTTGTTCATGCCTTTCTAGGAAGTTGTCCATTTCATCTACATTGTGTAATTTGTTAGCATAAAGTTGTTCATAGTATCCCTTCATTACTTCCTTTATTTCTGTGGGGTCAGTGGTTATGTCTCCTCTTCCATTTCTGATTTTATTTATTTGCATCCTCTCACTTCTTCTTTTTGCCAACCTCACTAAGGGTCCATCAATCTTATTGATTTTCTCATAGAACCAACTTCTGGTTTTGTTGATTTTCTCGATTGTTTTCATGTTCTCAATTTCATTTATTTCTGGTCAAATCTTCATTATTTCTTTCCTTTTGCTTGCTTTGGGGTTAATTTGCTGTTCTTTCTCTTGGTCACAAATTCTCTCAGTGAATTTTTGTCTGCAAATGTTTTAATTTCCCCCTCATTTTTGAAGGATGGTTTTGCTGGATATAGAATTCTTGGTTGGAAGTTTTTCTTGTTTAATTCAGAGTTTTTGCTCTTTCTTCTGTTTTGATATAGGCATTTAGGGCAATAAATTTCCCTCTTAGCACTGACTTTGCTGCATCCCATAAATTTTGATATGTTGTGTTTTCATTTTCATTTTCCTCGAGATATTTACTGATTTCTCTTGTAATTTCTTCCTTGACCCACTGGTTGTTTAAGAGTATGTTGTTGAGCCTCCATATATTTGTGAATTTTCTGGCACTCTGCCTATTGATTTCCAGCCTCATTCCTTTATGATCTGAGAAAGTGTTTTGTGTGATTTCAATCATTTTAAATTTATTGGGACTTGCTTTGTGACCCAGCATATAGTCTATCCTTGAGAATGATCCATGAGCACTTGAGAAAAAGGTGTATCCTGCTTTTTTGGGGTGTAATATTCTATATATGTCTGTTAAGTCTAGCTCATTTATTGTATTATTCAAATTCTCTGTTTCTTTATTGATCCTCTGTCTAGATGTTCTGTCCATTGACAAGAGTGGGGAATTGAAGTCTCCAACTATTATGGTAGATGTGTCTATTTCTCTTTTCAGTGTTTGCCTCATGTGTTTGGAGCATTCTGGCTTGGTGCATAAATATTTATGATTGTTATGCCTTCTTGTTGAATTGTTCCTTTTATTAATACATAGTGTCCTTCTTTGTCTCTTTTAACTGTTTTACATTTGAAGTCTAATTTGCCAGATATTAGTATAACTACTCCTGCTCTTTTCTGATTGTTATTTGCATGGAATATCTTTTCCCAACCTTTCACTTTCAACCTATGTTTATCCTGAGGTCTAAGATGCGTTTCCTGTAGACAGCATATAGATGGGTCCTGTTTTTTAATCCATTCTGCCAGTCTATGTCTTTTGATTGGGGAGTTCAATCCATTAACATTTAGTGTTATTACTGTATGGGCAATGCTTTCTTCTACCATTTTGCCTTTTGGATTTTATATGTCATATCTCATTTTTCTTCTTTTTACTTTTACTGATAGTCTTCATTTCTATACTCTTCTCCACACCTCTCTCTCCTGTCTTTTCTTATCTGTCTCTAGTGCTCCCTTTAGTATTTCTTGCAGAGCTGGTCTCTTGGTCACAAATTCTCTCAGTGAATTTTTGTCTGCAAATGTTTTAATTTCCCCTTCATTTTTGAAGGATGGTTTTGCTGGATATAGAATTCTTGGTTGGAAGTTTTTCTTGTTAGTATCTTAAATATATCATCCCACTGTCTTCTTGACTCCATAGTTTCTGCTGAAAATCTACACATAGTCTTATTGGGCTTCCCTTGTATGTGATGGATTGTTTTTCTCTTGCTGCTTTCAAGATTCTCTCTTTCTCTTTGACATCTGACATTCTGATTAGTAAATGTCTTGGAGTACGTCTATTTGGATCTATTCTCTTTGGGGTACTCTGCAGTTATTGGATCTGTAATTCTAAGTCTTTCATAAGAGTTGGGAAGTGTTCAGTGATAATTTCCTCCATTAGTTTTTCTCCTCCTTTTCCCTTCTCTTCTCCTTCTGGGACACCCACAACACGTATATTCATGTGCTTCATGTTGTCATTCAATTCCCTGAGTCCCTGCTCATATTTTTCCATTCTTTTCCCTATATTTTCTTTTGCTTGTCGGATTTCAGATGTCCTGTCCTCCAGTTCACTAATCCTATCTTTTGCCTCTTGAAATCTAACATTGTAGGTTTCCATTGTTTTTTTCATCTCTTCCACTGTGCCTTTCATTCCCATAAGTTCTGTGATTTGTTTTTTCAGACTTTTAATTTCTTCTTTTTGTTCATTTCTTGCCTTCTTTATATTCTTCCTGAATTCATTGATTTGATTTTTGATGAGATTTTCCATTTCTGTTCAAACATTCTGAATTAATTGTTTCAACTCCTGTATCTCATTTGAATTGTTGATGTGTTCCTTTGACTGGGCCATTTCTTCAATTTTCCTAGTGTGATTTTTATTTTTTGCTGGTGTCTGGGCATTTAATTACTTAATTAGTTTATTCTGGAGATTGTTTTCACTTTTTTCCCCTAGGATTTTCTTGCTGGATGACTTTGTTGTTTATCTCTTTTTTGACATTCAATTCATCTTATTCTAGTCCTCTAGCTTAGGTTTTGTTTAATAGATCAGAATTTTTCAGTTCTTGTGTTTTTTTGTTTGTTTGTTTCTTGCCCTGCCTGTATGGTGCCTTTTCCCTACCCCTTAGGAGGGTCCACTTAGGTATTATAGACCCCAGTCAGATTTTCCCAGACCAAACTAGTCTTCTCTCAGGAGGAAAGAGTCATCTGCGTCAGTTTTCCGTGAGGGTGAGACCTAGCAGATTAAAAGGTGTTCCTGTGTAGTCTCTGGACTCTGCGTTTTTCCTACCCTGCCCAGTATGTGGCGCTTTTCTGCCTGCAGGTCCCACCAGAATAAGGTGATGCGGTACCTTTAACTTCAGCAGACTCTCCCTGCTGGGGGCATGGTGAAGACAGAGGAGAGGTTGTAGGCTGCCTTTAATCACTTCCCTTTTCCAGACCATGGGGTCTGAATTCCTTGAGGGAGGGATTCCACCTCAGCTGTCCCCACCCCTCACCTGGGGAAGGCACAGCCTTCAGATAAGCTCTCAAACAAGACTGTTTCTGCCTGTGCTGGGACAGTGGAGGGTGAGAAGCCTTGCAGCTGTATCCAAAGGGTAATCAATCCATAGAAACATGGCCACAAAAGAGAAAAATAAAAATCCTTTTCAGAGCAGGACACCATTCCTCAGGTTTGCCAATCAAGAGCTTGAGTTGGTACATTGCTCTGTGTATCTCCAGGTCTGATGTGCCCTCTCCTTTCCTGCAGGGCCCAGACCTTTTCAGATAAAAAAAACCCTGTTTGTTTGTTTTTCTCTTTTTTCTTTTTCTGTCAGCCCTGCCCCCTCTGCACCAGGGCAAAAACCAGCGACCTCCACTTTTACTCCACGTTCAGCTGAGTTGGGGACCTATTTTTATTAGTCAGAATTTGTTAATTAATTCCACAATTGATGTTTGGTTGCGCTCAGCCCCTGCTGCTAGTAAAGTCTCTTTCCTTTCCCCTCTTGGAAGCAGCCTGTTTGGGAGGGGCACTGGCTGCTGCGGCTTGGGGAACTCACAGTTCTGGGGGCGGGGCTCATAGCTGGTCCAACTGGTCCAGACTGGGGTATGCTGTGTGTTTCGTCACTGACGTGGCCCCAACAGTTGTTCTGTACTGTTTCTGGCTATTTATTAGCTGCTCTGGAGGACGAACTAAATCCCACACCTTGCTAAGCCACCATCTTGGCTCCTCCCCTCCCATTCTAACTTTTTAATGTTGGAAGATTCTGTCACTAATATGGGGTAGGGAGATGGAACTATCTGATGTTCTGGAGAGGCTGGGCCCTCTAGGTTTTAGGACTTATCTGGTCCAGGGATCCATCTGGAGGTTGTAGGTTTCTGGACAGTTACACTACTGCATGGAACCCTTGTGGAATCTTTTATATTGCCCTAGGTGTTCTTTAGGATTGGCTGGAAACCCCTGGTTGGGGTTTGGTGAGTTATGATTGATAGCAATGTCTAACTGAAACTCATGTAAGAGCAACCTCCAGAGTGGCCTCTCAACTCTATTTGAACTGTCTTTGCCATTGATACTTTATTAGTTACACTTCTTTTCCTCTTTTGGTCAGAATGGAATTGTTGATCCCACAGTGCCAGGGCTGGACATATCCCTGGGAGTCATCTTCCATGCTGCCAGGGAGACTTTCACCCCTGGATGTCATGTCCCACATAGAGGGGAGGGCAATGATTTCAGAGTTGGACTTAGAGAGTGAGGCCACATCTGAGCAACAAACGAGGTCCTTTGGAAGTAACTCTTAGGCATACCTATAGGTAGGCTAATCTTCTCCCCTACCAACATTAGCTTCAGAAGAGTAAGCCTCAGGATCAAGGGTATGGTCTATTGATTTGGGTGTCCCTAAAATTTGACACAGTATCAGGGGATTCCCTGATGGTAAGGTTTAATGGTTCCATATTTTTTCTCCCATCCCTCAAGGGACTTTGCCAATACTTTTTGATTATCTGCTTGATATGCTCTAGAATGTATCTAGGCATTACATTAATCTATATAGGATTAAAAGACCTCTTTCTTATTCTGGACTCCCTGTGTTTCAGTTGTACAGATGAGCTATACAGATAGGTTGAGTCAGATTATGTGTTACAGAAAATTTCAATTCCAGACAAAATAAATCTTTCTTCCTTTCATCTCAAAGAGTATGAGGGGTTCTGAAATATAGACTGTGTCTTCCTTACACCTGTGTTCTGAATTACTTGAACCCCAACATGATCAGCTTTGTTCTTATCTCTAAATATCAGGTTATATATATATATATATATATATATATATAGATTATATAAATAAAAATATGTTTTATATATATGAATATATAACAGCCTCTTGAAATCCAGAAATAATGATTACCACTCTGAACTTAATGAGTCTGTTATAAAAGCTTACAATCTAACAAAACAATCCTGTTTTGCTACAAGCATTTTCTAAAGTAGACCATATCGTTGTGGTTTTGTTTCTGGCTTATTTTGCCTCACCAAATGTCCCACATGTTCATTCACATCGTTGCATGCCTCACGACTTCATTCCTTTTTGTGGCAGCATAACCTTCATTCATAAATATACACCATCATTTGCCAATCTACTTCTCAGTCAGTGAATCCTTCTGCCGCCTGCATTCATCAGGCATTGTGTATAATGCCCAAAGTCCACAGTCCATCAACACTCTCAATTTTAGGTAATTTCATTGTTCTCAAGAGAAAGAAAACCAATAAATACACTTTCGCCAAATAGGAAATCTAAACCTCCTCTTAACTCTTGCCCCTCCCCCGTTATTTACCTCTGCTGGCAACTGTTTCTTTTTGTTTTTTTACATGGGCAGGCACCAGGAATCGAACCCGGTTCCTCTGGCAAGCATTCTTGCCTGCTGAGCCACCTTGGCCCGCCCATGGCAACTGTTTCTTAATGTTTGTTTCTCTGGGCATAACTTATGACAAAGTTAGCCTTGAGAAAAGATGACTGAAAGCACAGAGCTAAGGGAGTACGTGCAGGAATGTGCATAATTGCTTCAGTTGGAAGAGTTGGGGGATATTGGAAATTGGGAAAGCGTTACTCTTAAAATTGGGTGTATTTGGGTTTATCTTGTTTGGAGTCCATTAAGTTTCTGGTATGTGCGTATTCGTGTCTTTTGTTAAATTTGGAAAGTTTTCAGCCATTTTCTTTTTTTGAGTAGTTTCTGTGCTCCTTTCTCTCTTTTCCCTTTGGGGCTCCCACAGTGTGTATATTGATATGCTTGATGGTGTCCTACAGTCTTACAGGCTCTGCTCACTTTTCTTCATTCTTTTTTTCTTTCTGCTGCTGAGACTGAATAATTTTGTTTGTCTGAACTTCAGATTGACTGCTTCTTTCTTTTGCCCGCTCCAATCTGCTGTTGAACCTGTCTAGGGAATTTTAAATTTCTATTATTGTGATCTTCAGCTCTGTTTGGTTCTCTTTCATGATTTATATCATTTTTTTTTTACATTCTTTGTGTTTATCTGTTGTTTTCCTGATTTCCTTCAGTTCTTTGTGTATATTTAGCACCATTTTTAAAGGCTTTGCCTGGTAGGTTCAACCTCTGGTCTTCCTTATTGATAGCTTATAATTCTTTATTTTGGTCCTTGCGTAAGCCATTGTTTCCTGTTTCTTAGTGTGTTTTGTAATCTTTAGTTGCAACCTAAACATTTTAATATTTTTAAATGTTATCTCTGAAATTTAGACATGGAGGTATTCGTTCCTTAGCATATCCTGCTAGTATTGTGATAGAGATTTCCTTTAATTCCAAGAACTAACAAAAAAAAAAAAAGAAGAGAAAAAAGAAACACTCTTTCTCAGTCCAAGAAACACACTTGGCCTGTGCAAGTGCTGTACTTGAGTCTTCTGTCCTAACAATAGGTTAAGAGAATAGCCTGAGACAAAAGCACTGGTTCCTCCTCAGTCTTTTCTAGGCATGCATCTTTTTCTGGGCATGTGCTTAGTGGCCTTGGAAATACCCGCATTTACATGAATCCTAAGATCCCCTCCCTAGAAACCATGTTTCCTTACAGTCCTAGGCACTGTGCTTTATCACCATAGCCAGCAAAACTTTGCCCCAGGCAGCTGTGATTTGGCTGTTCTACAGTATTCTGAAGGAGCCCTGTGGTCTGTTTTCTACATGCAGGACAATTTTGGGATGGTGAATCTCTGACGGGTGTCCTGATTCAATCTTTCAGGCTACCACCGGACAAATTGACACAGACATACATGCTCCCAGTATGTGCAGGAGGGTTACTTACTGTGCTTCCTCTGGAACCTGTACCGGGAGCAGAGGCCAGTTCCATGCCAAGCCAGTGAGGGATTGGGTTAGGGGCCAGCCAGGGTGTGATGAGACCCTACCATTTTTGAGTTGCCTTTTTCTTGATTTGGCGCTTGTCCTGCTACTGCACCCCTTTAACTGTTTTCTGGAGTTTTGAGAAAAATAGTTCTACCAGTTCTTGTTTGTTGCTTAATGCTTCTGTGCTGGGACAGAGTCCTGGGGTACTGCCACCCTGATGACTAGAAATCTCCCTCCAGTACTGCTAAAAGTCTATAAAATTTTTGGAGAGCAGAAATCTCTGTTTTCCCTTCACCTTCTTCGTTTCCCAGGCCGGTCTCACAAAACTTAGTAAATTTGAAATTCTCATTAAATATCAAACCAGATTGTCTTTAGGTCTTGTAAGGCAGTTGGAATTCTGCAGGCTATAGGGGACTGTGCTTCAATCTACCAAATGGTTGATGGTAAATTAACACTGATGCTTGGCAAGAGCTTAAAGCCTGCAATGGGGCTGCTGTGGTCTAAAAGGTGAAAGAAGGGGGCAGGGCGAAGGGAGGTTGGAGGGTGGGAAGGGCTGGCCAGTTACCTAGACAGGGTGTACTGGGGGGTCATACTTTGTTGTTGTTCTTTAATTTTTTTAAAAATTTATTTATTAATTAAAAAAATTGAGAACAAACAAAAACATTAATGTATCATTCCCTTCTACATATGTTATCAGTAATTCTCGATATCATCACATAGTTGCATATTCATTTCTTAGAACATTTGCACCAATTCAGAAAAATAAATAAAAAGACAACAGAAAAAGAAATAAAATGATAATAGAAAAAAAAGATTATACATACCATACTCCTTACCCCTCACTTTCATTTATCACTAGCATTTCAAACTAAATTTACTTTAACATTTGTTCCCCCTATTCCTTATTTTTATTCCGTATGTTCTACTCATCTGTTGACATGGTAGATAAAAGGAGCATCAGACACAAGGTTTTCACAATCACACAGTCACATTGTGGAAGCTTTATCATTATTTAATCATCACCAAGAAACATGGCTACTGGAACACAACTCAACATTTTCAGGTAGTTCCCTCCAGCCTCTCCACTACATCTTGAATAACAAGGTGATATCTACTTAATGCGTAAGAATAACCCCCAGGATAACCTCTCCACTCTGATTGGAATCTCTCAACCACTGACACTTAGTCTCATTTCACTCTTCCCCCTTTTGATCGAGAAGGTTTTCTCAATCCCTTGATGCTGGGTCTCAGCTCATGCTAGGGTTTTTCTCAATCCCTTGGTGCTGAGTCTCAGCTCATTCCAGGATTTCTGTCCCACGTTGCCAGGAAGGTCCAAAGCCCTGAGAATCATGTCCCACGTAGACAGGGGGAGGGTGGTGAGTTTGCTTGCTGTGTTGGCTGGAGAGAGAGGCCACATCTGAGCAACAAAAGAGGCTCTCTTGGGGGTGACTCTTAGACCTAAATTTTAAGTAGGCTTGACCTATCCTTTGCAGGGTTTAGTTTCATATGAAAAAACCCCAAGACTGGGGGCTCAGCCTATATGGGTCTTGATTTTACGGAAGGATAAAAGGACCCGGAATGAATCAGATTTTCAGCTCATACCTAATGCTCAACGAACTCGCAAGAGACTGATGTACGTGTTAGAATATACTTTATTGAGTTTATCAGGAGGATCTGTTTCTAAGGCTGGAATTCTCATGTTTGCTTTCTAGGAAACTCAAGGAATCTGGAAGAAGAAGAAGCAGTCAATCAGAAGGTAGCTTGGTGAGCATGGACTCAGAACAAAGGGAAGTAGAAAGTTTGATGTGGGTGATGATGGCGCCTCAGTAACCCTCCCAGTTCATTACGTGGCACGGCCTGCCTTGGAGGTCAGTACTCTTGCCTCTGCACAGTACTCTTGCCCCTGCCCTAGGCCAAAGCTATTGAATGGGCCCTGGTGAGATCTCTATCTCAAGCTCCCTTGTATGTAATACAACTGGTTAAATTACAGGGTTTTTTTTTCAGTTACAGTCAAGCCCAGTATTGCCTTTACAAGGCTACACATTTACTATATTTACAATCAAGTCATTGAATTTCATTCTTTAGTCACACATTTCTGTATTATTTCATTGGTTATATTGTTTTGTCATTTTTGCTTATGATCCGTTCATCTATTACTTTTCTCTAAACTTAAAACTAAAAAATGACTGTGCTAAGCTCTGTGTTATGAACTGCTTCATGGAGTATTTACAACAGCCCAATGTAAATAGCACTCTTATCCCTTAGAAATGATAAATTTGTTTGTCTAAGGTTATGTATTCAATGAATTGTAGGCCTAGGAATCATTCCCAGTGGTCTGCTTCTAAAACCCACATTCTTAACCATTGTGGAAACTGCTATATCAGTAACATTTTTTTCTTATGACAGTGGCAACACTTATTAATAGAGGAATTAGAAAATACAGTTACTTTTTTTAAAAAAGAAAAAAAACCTCAGCCACTTTGATTCTTTCTAGAATTCTTTCTAGAATGTGTGGCTATAAATTATCCCTTTAGTTTAACAAAATGGGATCATATCATAGATAAGGATTAATAAACCATTCTCTAAATTTAACTCATCCAATAATCTTTTTCACTTATTGTTTGAAATTTTATTTTTGTCAAAGTAGTATATGTACGCAGCTTTAAAAGTCAAGTAGTGTTATAGGACTTATAATGAGAAACAGAAATTCCCTACCCCATCCTGGCCATCTCTAGCCCCTCTCCTTCCTACTCTTCTAGTTTTTTCTTTTGTCTATGCATCCATATTTCTAAATGGTAGCTTGGATAGCTATTTTTTGATTTTTAACTTTTAGACATTATTTGTTGACTTTTTCTGAAGTCGGTGAAGACTTAGCTTTCCTGTGTCCCTGGACCTTTACACATTTCCATTCTGCCATCTTTCCAATATAACCATATTACCATTTGAGGTTAAGTCAAATTATCTAGTGTTTACATTATTGTGACAATATGAATATTGCTCATTGTTGAGTTAGGCAATACCCTGTATCTTCTCTTTATTGTATAAGCCCACTCCCCGGAAATAGCCTCAGGTTTTTAAATTAAGTTTTTTGCATACCTTTTATGGGTTGAATTGTGTTCCCTCAAAAGATGGGCTGAAGTCCTAACCCTCAGTGCCTCAGAATGTGACCTTATTTGGAAATAGGGTCGTTGCAGGTGGATTTAGTTAAGTTGAGGTCAAACAGGATGAGGGTGAACCCTAATCCAATGTGATTGGTGTCCTTTTTAAGGAGAGGGAACTTTGAGCACAGGAAAGAGGATGGTCACGTGCTGATGGAGGCAGGGGTTGATGTGCTGTCGCTGCAAGCCAAGGAATGCCAAGCATTGCCAGCAAACCATCAGAAGCTAGGAAGGGGCAAGGAAAGATCCTCCTCTACAGATCAGAGGGAGTTTGGCTCTGCTGACATATTGATCTTGGACTTCTAGCTTCCAAAACTATGAGACGATACATTTCTGTTGTTTTAAAGCCATCAGATTTGTGGTACTTTATTATAGCAGTTCTAGGAAACTAAGACAAGCTCCCTTGCTAATTTTCCCCCACCGCTCCAAAAGGCCTGTATATGCCCTGCCATATTTTTGTCCATATGGTCAAACCTAACAGATTGCCTATCAATTCTACTTTTTTTTTTTCTGGAAATCTCCTTGGAGTCCTTCATGCTCTAGGTCTAATCTACACTGTTTTCTATGTTTACTCCACAGCTGTCTTCTAGGGCTTCTTACCAGCCACATCCATGCTTCTATATTTGGTCTCCTACTGCCTGGATCTTTGGTATTTCTCCTTCTTGTTTTGCTCCTGCATTTGGGTCAACCACGTCATCTAATAGCTTCTAGAGAACGTGTCCATGGGAGATAAACTTCATGCTACCATATCTTTCTGAAATATCTGTTCTTCCCTCATATTAGATTGATGGCAAGCTGGGCTTCGAATTCTAGTTTGGAAATACTTTTCCTTAGAATTTTTTTTTCTCTCTCTTTTTTTTTATTAATTAAAAAAAGAATTAACAAAACAATTAGAAATCATTCCATTCTACATGTACAATCAGTAATTCTTAATAACATCATATAGTTGCATATTCATCATTTCTGAGTACATTTGCATCGATTTAGAAAAAGAAATAAAAAGACAACAGAATAAGAATTAAAACAATAATAGAAAGAAAAAAAAAACAAGAAACAAAAAACCTATACCTCACATGCAGCTTCATTCAGTGTTTTAACATAATTGCATTACAACTGGGTAGTATTGTGCTGTCCATTTCTGAGTTTTTATATCCAGTCCCGTTGTACAGTCTGTATTCCTTCAGCTCCAATTACCCCTTCTCTTTTTTTCTTTTTTTTTAATTAACGGAAAAAAAGAAATTAACCCAACATTTAGAAATCATACCATTCTACATATGCAATCAGTAATTCTTAACATCATCACATAGATGCATGATCATCATTACTTAGTACATTTGCATCGGTTTAGAAGAACTAGCAACATAACCGAAAAAGATATAGAATATTAATATAGAGAAAAAAATAAAAGTAATAATAGTAAAATCAAAACAAAACAAAACAAAACAAAACAAAAACCTATAGCTCAGATGCAGCTTCATTCAGTGTTTTAACATGATTACTTTACAATTAGGTATTATTGTGCTGTCCATTTTTGAGTTTTTGTATCTAGTCCTGTTACACCGTCTGTATCCCTTCAACTCCAATTGCCCATTATCTTACCCTGTTTCTACCTCCTGCTGGACTCTGTTACCAATGACATATTCCAAATTTATTCTCGAATGTCTGTTCACATCAGTGGGACCATACAGTATTTGTCCTTTAGTTTTTGGCTAGACTCACTCAGCATAATGTTCTCTAGGTCCATCCATGTTATTACATGCTTCATAAGTTTATCCTGTCTTAAAGCTGCATAGTATTCCATCGTATGTATATACCACAGTTTGTTTAGCCACTCTTCTGTTGATGGAGATTTCGGCTGTTTCCATCTCTTTGCAATTGTAAATAACGCTGCTATAAACATTGGTGTGCAAATGTCTGTTTGTGTCTTTGCCCTTAAGTCCTTTGAGTATATTCCCAGCAATGGTATTGCTGGGTCGTGTGGCAATTCTATATTCAGCTTTTTGAGGAACCGCCAAACTGCCTTCCACAGTGGTTGCACCCTTTGACATTCCCACCAAGAGTGGATAAGTGTGCCTCTTTCACCGCATCCTCTCCAGCACTTGTCATTTTCTGTTTTGTTGATAATGGCCATTCTGGTGGGTGTGAGATGATATCTCATTGTGGTTTTGATTTGCATTTCTCTAATGGCCAGGGATATTGAGCATCTCTTCATGTGCCTTTTGACCATTTGTATTTCCTCTTCTGATAGGTGTCTGTTCAAGTCTTTTTCCCATTTTGTAATTGGGTTGGCTGTCTTTTTGTTGTTGAGTTGGACAATCTCTTTATAAATTCTGGATACTAGACCTTTATCTGATATGTCGTTTCCAAATATTGTCTCCCATTGTGTAGGCTGTCTTTCTACTTTCTTGATGAAGTTCTTTGATGCACAAAAATGTTTAATTTTGAGGAGTTCCCATTTATTTATTTCCTTCTTCAGTGCTCTTGCTTTAGGTTTAAGGTCCATAAAACCGCCTCCAGTTGTAAGATCCATAAGATATCTCCCAACATTTTCCTCTAACTGTTTTATGGTCTTAGACCTAATGTTTAGATCTTTGATCCATTTTGAGTTAACTTTTGTATAGGGTGTGAGAGATGGGTCTTCTTTCATTCTTTTGCATATGGATATCCAGTTCTCTAGGCACCATTTATTGAAGAGACTGTTCTGTCCCAGGTGAGTTGGCTTGACTGCCTTATCAAAGATCAAATGTCCATAGATGAGAGGGTCTATATCTGAGCACTCTATTCGATTCCATTGGTCGATATATCTATCTTTATGCCAATACCATGCTGTTTTGACCACTGTGGCTTCATAATATGCCTTAAAGTCAGGCAGCGCGAGACCTCCAGCTTCGTTTTTTTCCTCAAGATGTTTTTAGCAATTCGGGGCACCCTGCCCTTCCAGATAAATTTGCTTATTGGTTTTTCTATTTCTGAAAAATAAGTTGTTGGGATTTTGATTGGTATTGCATTGAATCTGTAAATCAATTTAGGTAGGATTTCCTTAGAATTTTAAAAGCATTGGTTCACTGTTTCTAACTTCCAAGTGTTGTTGATAAGTCCAGTTTTGTTCTCTTTCTTGATTCTATGGATATTACCAGTTTTTCCCCTCCTATGTAAATTACCTGTTTTCTATCACCCCATGGCTAAACCTCATTTTCTGTGGTTCCACTAAAAGATGTTGGAGCCCAAGTAATAACTCTTTCTTAATTTTTTTTCTCCTTTTGTCCTCTATTTTTATTATATTGCCTGAGTGATTTCATTAACTTTATCTTCTTATCCTTTTTATTGAATTTTTCATTTCAACTCTCTCTTATTCACTGATTGCTTCTTTTCACATATAACATTCCTGTTCCTGTTTAATATATTTCTTCTCTCTGCTCTCCAAGTAAAGTTATTATAGCTTTTTAATGTTTTCATCTCTTTTTTCAATTTCTTTTTTAAAAGCTTTTTAAACAAACATTACCCCTTTATTTTCCTTCTTAAATCGTTTCCTCTGAATCCCATTCATCACCCTTTTTTCCCTGTTGTGTTTGGGTATGTGTTGTTCCTGGAGATTGTCCAACAACAGAGATGTTTGACCTTTGGCTGTGTATTTATATTTAAGAATAAGGCCATAAGCAGAGCAAATTGAAAACTCCGTGTGCATGGGTGGGGCTTGTTGATTGATGGGCTTCACTCCAAGGTGAATGGAGCAAGCAGGTGTTTTCAATTGGGTATCCCCCAAATGTCAGAATCCTTAGACTCTGTGTGCTGTGGCTGCAAGCCAAGGGCTATTCAGTTTTTCCAGAGAAGAATTCTCCAATCTCCAATTCAGGAAATATTCCTATGGCTACCACTGTTGATGTTATGGCAGCAAGACAAGTTGAATAGGATTGTGGACCCAACATTTAGTGTGCATATTTTCATCTGGTCTTTTGGTTTTCGGCCCAGTGCTCACCCTTACCTTCAGCTCTGCCTGGTGTCCCTGAGTTGGTGGTTCTCAGATTCGCTTTCTTCAGAGAATAAACCCTCTGGTATCCCAAGGGGGCTTGTTGCCAGGCTAGAAAATGTTGGGATAGAGCTATGTGAGTTTAACTGCTTTATATACAGACTTCTAACCAATTTCCCTGTTTTCGGATCCATGCCTTTCTCCCTCCATCTGAGGTTCCTTCAAGTCCTGAATTTTACTGGGGATCAGGAGGTTGAACTGTTACTCCTTTAATTTATATTCTCCTCTTCAGCTTCCTTCACTCTGGAACTTAGTTTCCACTCCATCTCCAAACAATTGTTGACTGCTCTAATATGCTGTGGTCTTGTCCTCTTTTTTCTTATGGGCTTATGCCATTTTTATTCCCTTACTTTCACCTTAGTGGGGTTTGGAGATAAATCCATGTGGGTATGCATGTATGCATGTGTATATGTGTATTCCAATCTGCCATATTTGACGAAAAGTCTAATTCATTACATTTGATTGTTCTTAATCGAGTTCTCAAAAAGTAACCCTAATTTTAATCCTGAAGGTACTTTGCTGTATTTTTTTAATGAATTTTCCTTTGCAAAACTGGTTAATATATTGAACAAATATACCAGACTAAATCAGTTATTATAAACAGGCTGTGATTTCTAACCATCTTAAAAACAAAACCTTCTCTTGACCCCACATTCCCATCTAGCAATTGCTGCATTTTCTTATGCCCTGTGATGGGCGGAAAAATGCCCCTTCCCTCTCCACATACATTCACTGCTTAATCTGGATTAAATTAAGGATCTTGAGAGGAGGAGTTTATCCTGGATTATCCAGGTGAGCCCCAAATTCCATCACAAGTACCTTATTAAGAGAGACGCAGTGCGAGATCCGATGCACACAGATGAGGAGGGGGAACTGAGACCACCAGCTGAGATTGGAGTGATGCAGCCACAAATCAAGGAATGCTGGCAGCCATCAGAACTCAGAAGAGGCAAAGAATGGACCCTCCCCTAGAGCTTCCATAGGGGCGCAGCCCTGCGCCCTTAATTTTGAACTTCTAGCCTTGAGAGCTATGAGAATATAAATTTCTGTTGCAAACCACCCACCTAATCTGTGATAACTGGCACACGAGCCCTAGGAAGCGAAGACATTATCCTTTACAGCAGAACTCTTCTGTGAAGTTGTGTAAGCTTGCTTTCTCTAAAGTCTTCTCCTCCGTTCTTGTTTCCCCAACTTTATATGTTGAGCATTTTTTTATTTACAAAAAAGTTGAAAGATTAGAGCAATGAGCAACTGAATACTGTCTGCCTAGATCCAAAAGTTGTCAATGGTTTGCCCCATTTGTTTTATCTTTATATACTCCAGCATGCATCTCCTAAGAATAAAGGGCTTCTACAAATCCACAGTATCTAGGTAAATTAAAAAATTTTTTAAAATGTAATAAACTAAAAAATAATTCTCTAACATCTAATACTAAATCTATGTTCAAACATCCTTCATTATCCTCCAGATATCTTTTATGTCCAAGCAGAGTTTGTGTGTGATTATTAACGCCTTTTAGTTGCTTTCAATCTAAAAAAAGATCTCTCTCTTGTGTTGTTTTTAACCACTTTGACCTTTTGAAGAGTTCAGACCACCTTTTTGGGGGATGGGCTGGAGGGGGCGTGGTGCATGGTCCGGGAATCAAACCCAGGTCTCCTGCATGGCAGGTGAGCATTGTTTTGTTTTTGTTTTTTTACATATATAATCAGTGATTCTTAATATCATCACATAGTTGCATATTCATCATGTCTTAGAACATTTGCATTGATTTAGAAAAAGAAAAAAAAGACAACAGAAAAAGAAATAAGATGATAACAGAGAAAAAAAGATTATACATACCATACCCCTTTCCCCTCGCTTTCATTTACCACTAGCATTTCAAACTAAATTTATTTTAACATTTTCCCCCTATTATTTATTTTTATTCCATATGTTCTACTCTTCTGTTGATATGATAGATAAAAGGAGCATCAGACACAAGGTTTTCACATTCACAGAGTCACATTGAGAAAGCTATATCATTGTTCAATCATCATCAAGAAACATGGCTACTGGAACACAGCACTACATTTTCAGGCAGTTCCCTCCAGCCTCTCCACTACATCTTGAACAATAAGGTGATATCTACTTAATGCGTAAGAATAACCTCCAGGATAACCTCTTGACTCTGTTTGGAATCTCTCAGCCATTGACACTTTGTCTCATTTCACTCTTCCCCCTTTTGGTTGAGAAGGTTCTCTCAATCCCTTGATGTTAATTCTCAGCTCATTCTAGGGTTTTTCTCAGACCCTTGATGTTGAGTCTCAGCTCATTCCAGGATCTCTGTCCCATGTTGCCAGGAAGGTCCACACCCCTGGGAGTCATGTCCCACGCAGAGAGTGGGAGGGTGGTGAGACTGCTTATCGTGTTGGCTGGAGAGAAAGGCCACATCTGAGCAACAAAAGAGGCTCTCTTGGGGGTGACTCGTAGGCCTAAGTTTTTACTAGACTTGACCTATCCTTTGTGGGGTTGTTTCATATGAACAAACCCCAAAACTGGGGGCTCAGCCTATAGCTTTAGTTGTCTACACTGCTTGTGAGAATATCAAGAATTCAACTTGGGGAAGTTGAATTTCTCCCCGCTCAGGTGAGCATTGTTTTCTGCCACTGAGCCACCTGTGCACCTTCAGTCACTTTTTTTACAAGTGGCACACACTCTGGATTTGCCTGATTGTGTCCTGTCGATGTCATTTAATCCATTCCGCCATCTGCTCTAGCTCCTGAATTCTGGAAGTTGGGGCTAGAGGAACTTTTTTTTCTTTCTCCACAGTATCAGCACCCTCTGAAATACTCTGAATTTTCCCTCAGTAGTTGTTAAGTATCTGTTCTCCCCTCTAGGATGACAGCTCCACGAGGTTATCAGTGTGCATCTATTTGGTTACCAACCCGAGGGTGGGACTCCATTACGTTCAGTGACTCAGCCTGTTTCAATACTATTTAACATTTGTTGAGCAATTGCTGTAGTAATTCACCCCCTTTCTTAGGATATCTGTATCATATATTTTAAAGCCTCAAATGCACCAAACTGTATTTATTCCGTACTCATACTTGAGGTTTGTCTGGGTATAGAATTGTTTATTGGAAATGATTTTCCCTCAGTACTTTGAAGGCTTGTGTTATCTCCCTTCCAGCCTTGCCGATGAGAAGTTCAGATCCATTCGTATGCTTGGTCTGTTGTACATCACCAAGTTCTCTTTGTATGTGACCTGTTTCCCTCTTCCCATCTTCATTAGCTCTGCCTCTTTATTGTCAGAAGCTGATAGCTTGATCTTTCTTCTGTTTTCTAGGAGCTCTGATCCCACAGATATTGTAGAGATTGTTGGAGGTGGGAAGGGTTATAAAGGTAAGGTAACAGACAGATCAAGCTTATTAGTTGGCGGCTTGATAATATGGTCATTAATACAGTTTATTATTAGCACACTTATCTGTAAAGCATGCAAAAAATACAGCTCTTTATAACACATTGAGTCACTCTGTCTTTACAAGTGTAGAAGAGCATATTCATAGGCAAATGGACAAATTAGTTCTTTTATAAAGTTTCATACAAATACACTGGAATTGTACCCAAAAGAAAAGTAGTTGAAGACTTGACAAAATAATATACAGGAAATACAGTATGAAAAGAAAGAACAGTCAGTTAAGGTACTATATATATAAAAAACCTCAAAACACAAAAAGAGTTTCAAATGTATTAAACTGCTCACAACATCAATGGATTATATGGCTTGAAAATTTTTGAATGAACAGCAATTTTACAAAAGCATGCTTTCTCAAGGGGTCAAATGCCTTTCTTCACATAAAAATCTGCCTTCATTTCTTTGATGACAAAAAGGATATTTCTTCTTTTGGCACTTGAGCTAAATTACCCCCAGATCAATGGACATCAGCCTCACCATAAATTACCTTGCTGGCCCCTTAGAACTGCTACCCAATGAAAGAAAACATGGAGGCAAAAATAAGGTACATTTAACTTACATTCCCCAAACGATTTTTTTTCTTTTCTTTTTACTGAAACAAGAAATTTTCAGATGCAAGTCTAAAAGCAGAAAACATTTTTGCGACATTAAAGTCATCCATATTCAGGTTTGGCATAAATAAATGAGATCCTGAGCACTGAGGATGTACTGACAATATGGCCTTCATTTGTTACATGAAAAAGAAATTCAACACAGACATGTTAGGAATGTGCCAGGGATGCATTAGCATTTTTATCATGTTTTAATTATGATCAGTGCCAGTATCTAAAGTATCTATGATGGCTTCCAAGGAACAGTTGTGGAAGATTTATTTGGAAAGATCCTCTCAATAGAAAGAGAGAAAGGAAGAAAGGAAGGAAGAGAGAAAGAAAGAAAGTAAAGAAAAGAAGGAAGGAAAGAAGGAAGGAGGGAAGGTAGGAAAGAAAGGTGGATGGACAGGAGGGAGAAAGAAAGGATGGAAGGGAAGAAAGAAAGGAAAAAGGAAGATCGATGTAAGGTAGGGAGAAAGGAAGAAAGAGAGAAGGAAGGAAGGGAGAGAGGGAGGAAGAAAGAAAAAGATCATGGTAGTTTAGAAATAGATATCCATGAGAAACATTTTTTCTCCTCTTTTCTCAGCTGTACAATGTAAAGGTCTGCAATAGTAATGCTTCCCCACTGGTCTGCTACTGATGGCGGATACTGGTACGGATGGTCTTACTGGGAAGCTTCGGGTTTTCTGAATTGGTCTCATGAGTGGTGGACTGCTGTTCCCCCGGGCTGGTGAATTGTCGAAGTCTTCCTCGTCATCCATGCCATTGGCTGCATCGTATTGGGTGTTTTCTAATCTAGTGATGAGCTTTTCGTCCTTGTCCCCAAACCTTCTTCCTTGGCTCTCTTCCCCGATCACGTCCTGACCCGACAGGCTCAGTTTTGCCATCTTCATGCTGCCAGTGCTATTGGCATCGTTCCCAGCGCTGCTGATGGAATTTTTTCCTTTTTTTCCCATTAGTCATCAGTTGCCTTGTAGGTTCTGCTGGGGTCACCACCACCCACTGCCACTTCTGGAACATGGCAGTCTTGCAGCAGTCTCGTGGACTGAGGCTGCGAGCCTCAGTCTGGGCACCGGCTCCTGCTCTGACTGCAGTAGGACAGGCAGCCTGAGCTGGCTGAGGGTGAACTCTGCTAGCCCCAATCCTGCCGATGCTTTCAGACACCTGATCCCGGAGTGGAGGGCCTTGTGTCTGCACGGCCAGCTGCCTTCTTGGGACCACCCCTCTGTGGTCTGATGGTAGAGTGCCAAGATTTTGTTTTCATGAGCCCATCAGAGGGGAGCTCCGAGACCAGCCTGCCTTCTGTGCAGACCTTGGTGAGCAAGGGCTTCCCGTGCTGCCTGCCCGTGGCACCTCGGTCGCAGTCCACCACGACAGATGAGCAGGACTAGGACTCTTTCGAGTCCCTGAGCATGTACTGTGAGGTCATCTTTGAAAACCTCAGTTGCAGATGCATCCCTCCAGAGGCCGTCACTACCCTCCATGCAAGACTGCAGTCTCTTGTTCATCTCATAGATTTTGGTACTCTGGCTGGCAGTGGGAGGATATTTTTGGCAAATGATAGAGATAGTTAACATTTACTGAACTTTTGTAATAATCAGAGTAATTTAATTGGCACCGTGTGAAACACTTCACATGTTCTCTGTCATTTACTCCCCCACAATGGCATTTTTAGACAGAAGAATTAATCTACCAGTTTTACCAGTTAGGAACTGCCAGGGCGATGACCCCAAGCCCCACTCTGCTCAACTGCCCCGCCACGGAGTCTCCAGGCCTGCGAAGGGAGGGCTTGGGGACCCTGTCTGGGGGACTTGGGAATGAGGTTGTATAAAACCCCCTCATTCCCACAGCGAAGGCTTGAGGGATGAGTGCATCAGTGGCAAGTTGTTGTTTTGTTTTGTTTTACCCCTTTCTCTCTTTATTCTCTTTCTGGCACCCCCTAATGTGTATATGTCCATACTCATGATGCTGTCGCAGAGGCCTCTTAAGCTATTTATTAAAAAAATTTTTTTTGCCAATACTTACAACTTTATTGCTACTGTCTGTCTTTTTGATTATTGGATTGTAAGTGTGAAAGGGCATCTTGTGATTTTGATCTGTATTTCCGTGCTGACTAATAACAACGAACATTTTTTTATGTGCTCATAGTACCTTGTTTTATTTTATGTGTGCATGTGTGACAAATGTACCATGTAAATGTAAGACACTAACAAGGGTGGAAGTGGGTGTGGGGTGTATGGAAATTAATTGTCTTTACCATTGTTGCAATAATTCTGTCTAAAGTCTTTTTTAATTATTTTTTTCTCTTTTATAGGATCTTTATTATGAATGGTCAATGTTAAAAATGGGAAACATATGAGAGCTGTTGCTTGTGAAGTCATATGTGTACTCTAGCTGCAGAGATGCAACATCTAGTTCATTGCTATAAACGAGTACAGGTTTTCTTCCTGGGCCGTATGATTTGGAGTTTGCTCTCTTTACCAAAGTCATAATAGGAAATCATAGTACATCTACCGTTTTGTGTCTGGCTTATTTCACTCAGCATTATGTCCTCTAGTTTCATCCATGCTGTCTTATGCTTCAGGACCTCATTTCATCTTACTGCTACATAATATTCCATCATATGTGTGTATCACATTTGGTTTATCCATGTATCAGTTGATGGGCACTTGGATTGGTTCCATCTTTGGGCAATTATGAGTAGTGCCGCTATGAACATAGGTGTGCAAATGTCTATTTGTGTCACTGCTTTCAACTATTCCGAGTATATATTGATATTGCCAGGTCATAGGGCAACTCTATACTTAGTTTTCTAAGGAAACACCAAACGGTCTTCCACAGTGGCTGTACCATTATACATTCCCACCAGTGAATGAGTGTTCCAATTTCTCCACATCCTCTCCGACATTTGTAGTTTCCTGTTTGTTTAATAGCAGCCATTCTAGTGGGTATGAGATGATATCTTATTGTAGTTTTGATTTGCATTTCCTTTATAGCTAATGAAGATGAGCATCGCTAGTGGCAAGTTTTTAAGAGCATAAATGCCAAAAACAATGATTTTTTTTTTTCTTTCCCAGATCTCTGTCCTCCTGAGATCGTCTACTCCAGCCTCCTTGGATGATTCTCTGAGAGTGGAGGAACCTCAAGCATGAGGCTGAGACTCAGGAAATTTTCACTGTGTAGACCTCTCATATTGCGCTGCACAATATTTAAATTGTGAACCAAAAGTCAGACCTGTTATCTGGCTGCATTACATGTTCTCCTTGGATTTCAGATACCCTCCACCGAGGTCACCTAAAGCAAAGTCAAGATCAAGACACCGTGACAAATGCCAGCTACCTTGTAAGTGCAGATATTTTTATTCCTTCAGGCAGTGGGAACATTCTATAGATCCATTATATATATAATCCTTTATATAAAATTAACCAATATGTATATATTACAGGGAATTGAGGACTCCTGAGTGATTCTAAATATTTTTCTTATCCTACTTTTCTTTTTGGTATATTCCCAAAGACCCCTGTTCCTTGAAAAGTGACAGTATTTCTTGACTTCGGTTAAAATACCCTTGCAGTCGGTTTCATTAATTCATTCAGCAAACATTGAGAACTCACTGCTTGCCAGCTGGGAATGCAAACGCTGTGTATGACCAAGTCCTTGCCCTTGACCTTGTATCTCCTGCATGAGAGTCGTGTTGGAAGAGAGCTGGGTACCGAGAGTGGAGGGAGCTGCAGCAGACAGAGGGCCTGACTGCGGGGCCTGACCACAGGGTGACTAGAGGCAGCTTCATGGTGGAAATGACCATTTGGGGCTGGACTGGGAGTGGTAAGGAAGGGCCAAGTAAGGGGACACGGAGGACAGACATTCTAAAATTCTAGAAAGAATGATGTTTCCAAGGTACAGTGACGGGAAATACACAGCCTGTTTGGGGCTAGCAAAAAGAGTAGTTCTGTATGGCAGGAGCAGAGAGAATGTTCTAGAGACTGATAGGATGTAACCCTGGGGAGAATCTGCAGCAAGACCTAGGAAGTCCTCACTTCAGGACTAAGGGACTTAGACTAAGCATAGACGACTAACCAAGCAGAACGGCGTGCGGCACACAGGAGGTGCTCAGTAGAGCAGGGGATACAATCAAAACAATTCAGGTAGACAGGAGGAGGCTACAAGCCAAGGCAGAGAGAGTGGGGATGGAAGCAGGAGGGCTGCGTGCAGGTAGGACAGGACTGAGAAGAGTGAAAACGAAATAGAAAGCACTCTATTCTTTCTATCTAGGGCAAAAGCGATGCCAACCACGCATTTTAAAATTTGATTTGTTGCGTAATTAATAATATGCTTGAATTCAATCTGTGTACTTTGGCCTTATTAGGAGGAAGGCTTTGGGAAAAATGTTTGTGTGCGGATGGGTGTGGGTGGGCCCTAGCTTTCATAGCTTGGAGTTCTGTTCAGAAATTATTTCAGAACATTTGTAAAAAGTTTTATGATTTGTTAAAGGTTGAAAACATGTCTGTACCACTAAGTTAAAATGTGAGGCACAAGATGGCAATATGTTTGTCCATATTAAGTATTTTGTCACATTTAAGATGTAATATAACCCCCCAAGGCAGTGGTCAGGTTGGACAAACGATGACATCTCATGTTTGTGTGATTTTGTTTGCAGTTTTAAAAAATAGTTCATTTATTGTTTCGATTGTGGTAAAATATACGTAACAAAAAAATCATTTTAACCGTTTTAAGTGGGCAATTCCTTGACATTAAGTCCATTGACCATACTGTGTAACTGTCACCACTATTTCCAGACTGTTTTCATCATCCCAAACCAAAACTCATATTGATTTAACCATAACTCCCCATTCACCTCTCACCACCCCTGCTAACCACTATTCTATTTTCTGTGACTGTGAATTTGCTTTTTTTAAGTATTTCACATCAGAGAAATTATATAGTATTTGTCTTTTTTGTGTCTGACTATTTTCATTCAACATGTCTTCAAGGTTCATCCATGTCATAGCACGCATCAGCACTTCACTTATTTTTATAGCTGAGTGATATGCCATTTTACTGATATTCCACGTTGTGTTTCTCCATTCATCTGTTGATGGATACTTGGGTTGCTTCCGCCTTTCGGACATTGTGACTAATGTTGTAGTGAACGCTGATGTACCAATATCTGAGTCCTTCCTTCCAGTTCTTTTGTGTGTGTATCTAGGAGCGGAGTTGTCTGGTTATAGGGCAATGCTATGTGTAGCTTTCTGAAGAGCCACCCAACTGTTTCCCATAGTGGGCTGCACCATTTCACGTTCCCACTGACAACGTGTGAAGGTTCCTATTTCTCCACATCTCCTTCAACACTTGTTATTTTCAATTTTTAAGAATACTAGCCGTCCTAGTGGATGTGAAGTAGTATCTCATTGTGGGTTTAATTTGAATTTCTTTGATGGTTAATTATGTGGTGCATCTTTTCATATACTTATTGGCCATTTAAATATCTTCTTTGCTGAATGTCTGTTCAGATCCTTGACTTATTTTCTAATTGGATTGTTTATCTATATGTGGTTGATTTGTTGGAGTCCTTTATATATCCTAGATATTAAATCCTTATCAGACATATGGGTTCCAAATTTCCCTCCCATTCACTTTCTTGATAGTGTCCTTTGATGCACAAAAATTTTTAAGTTTTCTGAAGTTCATTTTATCTATTTTTTTCTTTTGTTGCTTATGCTTTTGGTGTAAAATCTAAAAATCCACTGCAATTACTCCATTACTGCAATTACTCCACTACTACATTTTTGGCGGTGTTTAGTTGCTTTTTTATAATGTACCATTTTAATTCCCTTCTTCTTTCCTTTTATTTATGTTTTTTAGTTATTTTATTAGTGACTACTTTTGTAACTATAGTTAACATCTTAAATTAATACAACCTAGTTTGACCAATACAACCTAGTTTGTATAGTTGACTAATACAAACTCTGTACTTCTATATAACTCCTTCCCCTCCACTTTATTTTGTTTAGTCTGAGATTGCATCTTTATACATTGTAGGCCCATTAACATATAGTTAAAATGTTACTTTACATATTTGCATAAGTTATATGTGGAGGGGAGAGCAGTTACAAACCCAAAGTATAATGATACACAATTTTATTTTTACCTATGTAGTTACCTTTACAGGTGTCCTTTATTTCTTCTTAATGGCTTTGAGTTATTGTCTAGTGTTCTTTTATTTTAGCCTGCCTATTTCTTGTGGGGCAGGTCTTCTGATAATGAATTCTTTCAGTTTTCATTGATCTGCAAATGTGTTAACTTTTCCCTTTCTTTTTTTTTTTGGCTTTCAGAAAGGGACTTTATTAAGTTGCAGGCTTAAAGTTCTAAGGCTATGAAAGTGTCCAAACTAAGGCATGCAGGGAAAGATACTGTGCTGGTTTGAAAGGATGTATGTCACCTAGAAAAGCCATGTTTTAATCTAAATCCTATTTTGTAAAGGCAGAATAATCCCTGTTCAATACTGTATGTTTGAATCTGTAACCAGATCATCTCCCTGGATATGTGATTTAATCAAGAGTGGTTGTTAAGCTGGATTAGGTGACGACATGTCTCCACCCATTTGGGTGGGTATTGATGAGTTTCTGGAGTCCTATAAAAGAGGAAACATTTTGAAGAGTGAAGGAGTTTCAGAGAGAGCAGAGAATGCGCACCACGAAGCAGAGAGTCCATGAGCCAGCGACCTTTGGAGATAAAGAAGGAGAATGCCTCCCGGGGAGCTTCATGAAACAGGAAGCCAGGAGAGAAAGCTAGCAGATGATGCCATGTTCGCCATGTGCCCTTTCAGATGAGAGAGGAACCCTGACTGTGTTTTCATGTGCCTTTCCATATGAGAGAAAAACTCTGACTGTGTTCGCCATATGCCCTTCCACTTGAGAGAGAAACCCTGACTGTCACTGGCCTTCTTGAGTCAAGGTATCTTTCCCTGGATGGCTTAGATTGGACATTTCTATAGACTTGCTTTAACTGGGATGTTTTCTTAGCCTTAGAACTGTAAACTAGCAACCTATTAAATTCCCCCTTTTAAAAGCCATTCTGTTTCTGGTGTATTGCGTTCCAGCAGCTAGCAAACTAGAACAGATACCTTAACTCAAGAAAGGGCAGATAACATTTAGGGTTTCTCTCTCAGCTGGCAAGGCACATGGCAAAGTCTGCTAGCTTTCTCTCCTGGCTTCTTCGAACAGCTTCCCCAGGTGTATTTTCTGTCTGCATCTCCAAGGGTCTCTGTGTGGGCTCTGCAGCTTTTTCCAAAATAGTTCCCTCTTAAAGAATTCCACCTTGAATGGGTAGAGATCCATCTGCATGGAAACCACCTACTCAAAAGATCCCACCCACAATTGGGTGGATCACATCTCCATGGAAACAACTTAATCAAAACATCCCTCCCAACAATTTTGACTCAGGATTAAAGAACATGGCTATTTTGGGATATACAACAAATTCAAACTGGCATAAATATTAATAAGAGAAATGTTTATCTCCATTTGGTTCTTATTTTAAAAATATTTTTATTGAGAAATTGTACTACACATACAGCCCGTATAAGGTATTCAGTCAGTGGCTCACAATATCATCACATAGTTGAGTATTCATCACTATGATCTTTGATCATTTTTAGAACATTTGCATTACTCCAGAGCAAGAAAAAAAGACAAAAACCTACACATTCCAAACTCTTACCCCTTCCTCTCACTGACCACTAGTATTTCCATCTACCCAATTTATTTTACCCTTTGCCCCCCTATTATTTATTTGTTTTTCATTCATATTTTTAATTAATATGTCCATATCCTGGATAAAAGAAGCATCAGAAATAAGGATTTTACAACCGCACAGTCACATTGTAGAAGTTGTATCTTTATACAGTCACCTTATTGAGCTTCAAGAACACAGCTCAATAGTTCAGGTACTTCCCTCCAACCACTCCAGTTACCATAGGGATATCTGTATAATGCATAAGAATAATCTCCAGGATAACCTTTCAATTGTTTGAAATCTCTCAACCACTGAAACTTTATTTTGTCTCATTTCTCTCTTCTCCTTTTTGTCAAGAAACCTTTCTCAATCCCTTGATTCTGGGTCCCAGCTCATATTTCTGTCCCATGTTGCCAGGGAAATTTACACTCCTGCAAGTCGTGTCCCATGTAGGAGGGAGGGCAGTGAGTTCACTTCCGAGTTGGCTTACAGAGAAAGAGAGGCCACATCTGAACAACAAAAGAGATTCTCTGGGGGTGACTGTTAGGCCTAATTTTAAGAAGGCTTAGCCTATCTTTTGCAGGAATAAGTTTCATAGGGGTGAACCCCAAGATCAAGGGCTCAGCCTATTGATTTGGTTATCCCTACTGCTTGGGAGAATATCAGGAATTCTCCAAATAGGGAAGTTGAGTATTTCGTCTTTTCTCCCCAGTCCCCCAAGGGGATTTTTCAAATACCTCTTTATTCATTGCCCAAATTTTACTCTGGGATATATTGGGGCATCACACTAATCTGGACAAACCAACAAAATCTCACACCCTATTCAACATTCCATGTACTTACTGACAATACAAGTTAAATTAGGAAATGCACTACCCAAAATATAAATTTTGCACCAAATAAACATTTCCCTGTTTAGTCTTACATAGAAGTTGAAGTTTTAAGATATGGATGGCATCATCCTTTACCCAGTCTTCTGATATACCTCAGTCCTATCCAGATCAGCTTCATTCATGTCTCTAGTTGAAGTCTGATCCTTTTTACAACACTTTAAAAAGTGTTGTATGGGGTACTGCTGACTTTCTTAGCTTCAGAGCTCTGCCTCTGAGTCTCAGGTGTCATATAAATACCCAAAGTCTCTGGGAAAGACCAGGTTATATACAAACAGCTCAGTATCTCAGAACTTAGAATGAACAGTTATGCCCCCTGAATACATGTGACTGCTGTAAGAGCTTACAACCTAGGACCCTTTACAATAACCCCAACCTGGTAACCCATGCTCTCGACTTTAGTTCACTGAATTTTTATATTACTGTTAGCCCATATAATTGAGGAATGATAATATTTGTCTTTTTGTTTCTGGCATTTCATTCAACATACAGCTCTTAAGGTTCGTTCATCTAGTTACATGCCACACACCTTCCTTCTTTCTTGCAGCAGCTCAGTAGTTCATTCGTGTCCCCACACTCAGTTCCTCCAGGTATATACTGAGCAACAGGCTTTCAGGATTATATGGCAACCTCACCCCAAACCTCCTGTGGAACCACCACAGCGCTCTCCAAGGGGCTGCACCTCTCATTTCCCTACTGACAGTGAATAGGTACTTCTATTTCTCCTCATTTTCTCTAGCACTTGTTTCTCTCTGACCATTTTTAAATAGTTTTATTTACATGTCATACAATCCAGCCTAATCCAGACAGGGCTTCGCCACCATACTCTGTCTTAAAGCATTTCCTTTCCTTCCACAAAGAATGCATACCCCTTTCCCAATGCACCCGCCTGCGGACATTTAGTTTTGGCAGAATGCCTTTATTACATTCAGTGGAAGCATATTACAATGTTACTGTTTACTGTAGACCCCAGCTTACACTGATTGTACTTTTCCCCATACCATCTATTTTCAACATCCTGCAATACTGACATTCCTTTGTTCATCACGCAACACATTTTTAAATTTGTACATTTAGTCACTATCATTGTACACTCTAGGCATTCCTAAATTATTCTGTCTCAGTCTTTATCCTCTATGCAAACTTCTGATTTCATACATGCCCCCAGCCCTTCTCCCTCAACCATGTTCGCATTCAGCTTCATTCAGTGCACTTACATTGTTGTGCTACAGTCACGTAGTATTGTACTATCCATATTTGAATTTCAGCACCAACTGCCCAATCTCTACCCTATTTCTATCCCCTTGATAACTTGTGTTCTTAACTTTAATTCTCTAAGTTCATTCATTAATGTTAGTTCATATCCGCGAGACCATATAGTATTTATCCTTTTGTTTCTGGCTAATATCACTCAGCATAATGTCCTCAAATTCCATCCACATTGTTACATGTATATGTATACCACAGTTTGTTTAGCCACTCATCTGTTGAGGGACATTTGGGCTGTTTCCAACTCTGGGAAATTATAAATAATGCTGCTATAAACATCAGTGTGCAAATGTCCATTTGTGTCCTTGCCCTCATGCCCTCTGAATAGATACTTAGCAATGGGATTGCTGAATCATGTGGCAATTCTATACTTAGCTTCCTGAGGAACCGCCAAACTGTCTTCCACAGTAGTTGTACCATTTGACATTCCCACCAACAGTGGATAAGTGTGCCTCTTTCTCCACATCCTCTCCAGCACCTGTCATTTTCTGTTGTTTTGATAATGGCCATTCTGGTGGGTGTCAGATGATATCTCATTGTAGTTTTGTTTTGCATGTCCCAGATGAGTTGGCTTGACCCCTTATCAAAGATCAATTGTCCATAGATGAGAGGGTCTATATCTGAATACTCTATTCGATTCCATTGGTCAGAATATCTATCTTTATGCCAGTACCATGCTGTTTTGAGCACCAGTAGTTTTGTAATATGCCTTAAAGTCAGGTAGTCTGAGACCTTCCACTTCATTTTTCTTTCTCAAGATATTTTTAGCTGTTGGGGGCACGCTGCCCCTCCAAATAAATTTGGTTATTGTTTTTTCTATTTCTGTTAAGTAATTTTTTGGAATTTTAATTGATATTGCCTTGAATCTATAAATAAATTTGGGTAGAATTGACATCTTCACTATATTTAGTCTTCTAATTCATAAACATGGCATGTCCTTTCATTTACTTAGGTCTTCCCTGATTTCTTTTAGCAGTTTCTTATAGTTTTCTGTGTCTTTTGTATCATTGGTTAAATTTATTCCTAAATATTTTATTCTTTGGTTGCGATTATAAGTTGAATTTTTTCCTTGATTTTCTCCTCAGATTGCTCATTACTACTGTATAGAAATGCTACTTATTTTCAGGTGTTGCTCTTGTACCCTGCCACTTTGCTGTACTCATTTATTAGCTCTAGTAGCTTTGCTATAGATTTTTCAGGATTTTCAGCATATAGTATCATATCATCTGCAAACAGTGAGAGTTTTAGTTCTTCCTTTCCAATTTGGATGCCTTTTATTTCTTTTTCTTGTCTAATTGCTCTAGCTAGAACTTCCAGCACAATGTTGAATGACAATGGTGACACTGGACACCCTTGTCTTGTTCCTGATCTTAGGGGGAAAGCTTTCAGTCTTTCCTCATTGAGGATGATGTTAGCTGTGGGTTTTTCATATATTCCCTTTATCATGTTGAGGACGTTCCCTTATATTCCTATCCTTTAAAGTATTTTCATCAAGAAAGGATGTTGAATTTTGTCAAATGCCTTTCTTCATCAAGCGAGATGATCATGTAGTTTTTCTGCTTTGATTTGTTGATATGGTGTATTACATTAATTGATTTTCTTATGTTGAACCATCCTTCCATACCTGGAATAAATCCCTCTTGGTCATGATGTGTATTTGTTTTAATGTGCTGCTGGATTCAATTTGCAAGAATTTTGTTGAGGATTTTTGCATCTGTATTCATTAGAGATTGGTCTGTAATTTTCTTTTCTTGTAGTATCTTTGTCTGGCTTTGGTATGAGGGTAATGTTGGCTTCATAGAATGAGTTAGGTAGCCTTCCCTCCTCTTAAATTTTTTTGAAGAGTTTGAGCAGGATTGGTACTAATTCTTTCTTGAATGCTTGGTAGAATTTACATGTGAAGCCATTTGTCCTGGACTTTTCTTTTCTGGGAGCTTCTTGATGACTGATTCAATGTTTTTGCTTGTGATTGGTTTGTTGAGATCATCTATTTTTTCTTAGTCAATGCTGGTTGTTCATGCCTTTCTAGGAAGTTGTCCATTTAATCTACGTTGTCTAGTTTATTAGCACATAGTTGCTCATAATATCCTCTCATTAGCTCCTTTATTTCTGCGGGGTCAGTGGTTATGTCACCTCTCCCAGTTCTGATTTTATTTATTTGCATCCTCTCTCTTTTTCTTTTTGTCAACCTAGGTAAGGGTTCATCATTTTTACTGAGTTTTCTCAAAAAACCAACTTCTGGTTTTATTGATTTTCTCAATTGTTCTCAGTTTCATTTATTTCTGCTCTAATTTACATTATTTTCTTTCCTTTTGTTTGTTTTGGGGTTAGTTTGCTGTTCTTTCTCTACTTCTTTCAAGTGGACGGTAAATTCCTTGATTTTTGCTCTTTCTTCTTTTTAATATAGGCATTTAAGGCAACAAATTTCACTCTTAACACTGCCTTTGCTGCATCCCACAAATTTTGTTATGTTGTGTTTTCATTTTCATTTGCCTTGAGATATTTACTGATTTCTCTTGTAATGTCTTCTTTGACCCACTGGTTGTTTAAGAGTGTGTGTTTGAGCCTTCATTTATTTGTGAATTTTCTGGCCCTCTGCCTATTATTGATTTCCAACTTCATTCCTTTAAGATCGGAGAAAGTGTTTTCTATGATTTCAATCTTTGTAAATTTATTGAGACTTGCTTTGTTGCACAGCATGTGGTTTATCCCTGAGAATGATCCATGAACACTTGAGAAAAAGATGTATCCTGCTGTTGTGGGTAATATTCTATAAATGTCTCTTAAGTCTAGTTTGTTTATTGTATTGTTCAATTTCTCTGTTTCTCTATTGATCCTCTGTCTAGATGTTCTGTCCATTGATGAAAGTGGGGAATTGAGGTCTACCATGGTAGATGTGTCTATTTTTCTGTTCAGTGTTTACCTCATGTATTTTGGAGCATTCTGGCTCAGTGCATAAATATTTATGATTGTTGTGTCTTCTTGTTCGATTGTTCCTTTTATTAATATAGTGTCCTTATTTGTCTCTTTTAAATGTTTTACATTTGAAGTCTAATTTGTCAGATATTAGTATAGCTACTCCTGCTGTTTTCTGATTATTGTTTGTATGTAATATCTTTTCCCAACCTTTCACTTTCAGCCTATTTTTGTCCTTAGGTCTAAAGTGAGTCTCCTGTAGACAGCATATAGATGGGTTCTGTTTTTTAATCCATTTTGCCAGTCTATGTCTTTTGATTGGGGAGTTAATCCATTAACATTTACTGTTATTACTGTAAAGGCAGTACTTTCTTCTACCATTTTGCCTTTTGGATTTTATATGTCATGTATAGTTTTTTTTTTTTCTCTTTTTACCTTTACTGATAGTCTTCATTTCTACACTCTTCTCCACACCTCTCTCTCCTGCCTTTTCCTATCTGCCTGTAGTGTATCCTTTAGTGTTTCTTGCAGAGATCATCTCTTGGTCACAAATTCTCTCAGTGATTGTTTGTCTGAAAATGTTTTAATCCCCCTCTCATTTTTGAAGGACAATTTTGCAGGATATAGAATTCTTGGTTGGCCATTTTTCGCTTTTAGAATCTTAAATATATCATTCACTGTCTTCTCATCTCCATGGTTTCTGCTGAGAAAGCCACACATAGTCTTATTGGGCTTCCCTTGTATATGATGGATTGTTTTTCTCTTGCTGCTTTCAAAATTCTCTCTTTCTCTTTGACATCTGACAGTCTGATTAGTAAGTGTCTTGGAGTATGTCTATTTGGATCTATTCTGTCTGGGTACACTGCACTTCTTGGATCTGTAATTTTATGTCTTTCATAAGAGATGAGAAATTTTCAGTGATGATTTCCTCCATTAGTCTTTCTTCTTCTTTTCCCTTCTCCTCTCTTTTTGGGACACCCTTACTATGTATATTTGTGCACTTCATGTTGTCATTCAGTTCCCTGAGACCCTGCTTGTATTTTTCCATTCTTTTCCCTATATATACATATTTGTGTGTGTGTTAGATTTCAAATGTGAAGTCCTCTACTTCACTAATTCTTTCTTTTGCCTCTTCAAATGTATCGTTGTAGAATTCAATTGTTTTTTTTGTTTTCATTTCTTTTACTGTGCCTTTCATTCCGTATAAGTTGTGTAACTTGTTTTTTCAAACTTTTGATTTGTTCTTTTTGCTCACCCATTACCTTCTTTATATCCTCCCCCACCTCGTTAATTTGATTTTTGACGAGATTTTCCATGCCTGTTCAAACATCCTGAATTAGTTGTTTCAACTCCAGTATCTCATTTGAATTGTTGGTTTGCTTCTTTGTCTGATCCATATCTTTGACTTTCCTAGGAGGACTCATTATTTTTTGCTGGCATCTAGGCATTTGATTTCCTTAATTAGTTTATTCTGGAGGTTGTTTTTACTCTTTTACCTAGGATTTTCTTGCTGGGTGGCTTTGTTCTCTAACTGTTCTTTTATACTCAGTTCATCATTCTAGACCTGTAGCATAGGTTCTGTTTAACTGTACAAAATTTTTCAGTTCTTGTTTTTCTGTTTCTTGTCCTGCCTATACGGAGCCTTTTTCTTTTCTTTTCATTTGCGAGGAGGGTCTCCTCAGATATTATAGACCTCAGTCATATTTCCAGACAGGCCCACATCTTAGGAGTGAAGAGTCACCAGCATCAGTGTTCCCTGAGGGCAAGACCGAGCAGGTTGACAGACTTTCCTATGAAGCCTCTAGACTCTGTTTCCCTATCCTCCCCATCATATGGTGCTTGTCTGCCTGCAGTGTCTCACCAGCGAAAAGTGATTGTGGTGCCTTTAATTTCAGCAGATTTTCTCTGCTTGGGGGCATGGTTGAGACAGAGGAAAGTTTGTACACTGGCTTTACTTGCTTCAGTTTTCCAGTTCCTGGGGCCTGAATTCCTTGAGGGAGGGATTCCACCTGAGATGGGCCCCACCTTTCTCTTGGGGGAGGTACAACCTTTAGTGGTTAAATCCTTTCACCTGACTAGTTACTTTGTCTCTCAGACAAGCTTAATTCTGCCCTTGCCTGGGGCAGTGCTGAAGACTGAGAAGCCTTGCGGTTATATTTAGTGAGCTGTTAAGTAGTAGAGACACAGCCAAAAAAAAAAGGCAGGACCCCCCCCCCCCCCCCCCCCGCTCCTCAGATTTTGTCAATCAAGAGCTTAATTTGATACGTGATTCTATGCATCTCCAGGCTCTATGTGCCCCTTTTCTTTTAGGGTCCAGCCCTTTTCAAATATTTTGTGCTGTCCGACTCAAAAGCCTGTTTACTCCCCCACCCCCTGTCAGCCCCACTCCCTCTCTGCCGGGGCAAAAACTCCTAGTACCTTTATCTCTTATTCTAGGTTTATCTGAGTTGGGGGCCTATTTTCAGTGGCCAGAATTAATTAATTCTGCAGTTGGAGCTTGGTTGAGCTAAACCCCTGCTACTAGTAAAGTCTCTCTCCTTTCCCCTCAGGGAACCAGCCTGGGCGGAGGGGCGCTGGCCTCCACAGCTTGGGGGCTCATGGTTCTGGGTGGGGTCGCAGCAGATCCAGCTTATCCAGCCCTGTGTCCTGTCACTGATGTGGCCCCAGCAGTTGCTCTCTACTGTTCCTGGCTATTTACCAGCTGCTCTGGAGGACGAACTAAATTCCACACCACACTAAGCTGCCATCTTGCCCCCCCAAACCTGTTTTGTGCCCTAGCACATGGTCTATCCTGGAAAATGTTCCATGAGCACTTGAGAAGTATGCATATCTTGCTGTTTTGGGGTACAGTGACCTATTAGGTATATTTCATTTATATTATTTAGGTTCTCTGTTTCCTTATTGCTCCTACATCTACATATTCTCTATTGAAGAGAGTGGTGTGTTGAAGTCTCCCACTATTATTGTAGCAATATCTATTACTCCCTTGAGTTTTGCCAGTGTTTGTCTCATGTACTTTGGGGCAGCTTAATTAGGTGCTAAATATTTGACTGTTATTTCTTCTTGGTGAATTACCCCTTTTTTTAATATATAATGTCCTTCTTTGACTCATAACTTTTTTCACTTAAAGTCTGTTTTGTCTGATATTAGTATAGCTACCCAAGTGTTTTGTTTGTTTGTTTGTTATAGCTTGTGTGGAGTATCTTTTTCCATCCACTTGTTTTCAACCTAATTATATGTTTGGGTCTAAAACAAGTCTCTTGTAAATAGCATACAGATAAATTGTATTTCTTTACACATCCTGCCAATCTGTGTCTTTTGATTGGGGAATTTAATCCATTAACATTGAATGTTATTACTATAAAAGCTACTTCAACCATTTTATCCTTTCATTGTTATTTGTCAGATATATTAATATTCTCTTTTTATCCTTTTAATTGCCCTTACAGATAATAATAATTTCTATACTTTGCCCCCAGCCTTGCTCTTCTATTTTTTTTAATCCAGCTGCCAGATTCCCTTTAGTATTTCTTGCAGGGCAGGTCTCTTGTTCACACATTCCCTCAGCTTTTTGTTTACCTGTCAATTTTTTAAGCTCTCTCATTTTTGAAGGACAACTTTGTTGGATAGAGAACTCTTGGCTGGCAATTTTTCTCTCTCAGTATCTCAAATATATCATGCTTTTTTTTTTCTTTTTTATGGCATGGGCAGACTGCGGGAGTCGAACCTGGGTCTTCGGCATGGTAGGCAAGAGAACTCTGCCACTGAGCCACTGTCGCCCGCCCTCAAATATATCACACGTTGCCTTCTTGCCTCCACTGTGCCTGATAAGTAGTCAACACTTAGCCTTATGTTGCTTGCCTTGTATGTGTTGAATTGTTTTTCTCTTGCTGCTTTCAGGATTCCTTTCTTCTCTCTGGCATTTGATAGTCTGATAGAATGTATTTTGAAGTGGGTCTATTCACATTCATTTTATTTGGAGTGTGTTGGGTTACTTTTATTTGTATATTTATGTCTTTTATAAGAGTTGGGAAATGTTTTGCTATTGTTTCCTCAAATATTCTTCCTGGACTTTTACCCTTTTCTTCTTCTGGGAAACCCATGATTTGTATATTTGTATGCTCCATATTGTCAATCATTTTCCTGAGACCCAGTTCAAAATTTTCCACTTTTTTCTCCATTTGTTCTTTTGTGTATTCAGATTCATTTGCTTTGTCCTTTAGTTTGCTGATCCTTTCTTCTGCCACTTCAATCCTGCTACTGTATGTCTCTCATATATTTTAATTTTCATCTACAGTACCCTTCATTTCCGTATTATCTGCTAATTTTTACATGTACTTTTTTTTTGCACATGGGCAGACATGGCAGGTGAGAACTCTGCCTGCTGAGCCACCGTGGTCTGCCCTTATCTGCTAATTTTTTTTAATTTAATTTATTTTATTTTTTTAAATACCAAAAAACACAAAGCAAATGCAAACATTCCTATTTTGATCATTCCATTCTACATATATAATCAGTAATTCACAATATCATCACATAGTTGCATATTCATCATCATAATAATTTCTTGGAACATTTGCATCTAGTCCCTTATCTGCTAATTTTGTATGTATATTTTTTTCTTTCATGGGCAGGCACCGGGAATCGAACCCGGGTCCTCGGGCTTGGCAGGCAAGCATTCTTACCTGCTGAGCCACCGTGGCCCACCCTGTATGTATTCTTTTAAATTCTTCTTTATGCTCTCTTAGTGTCTTCTTAATATTCTTTATCTCTTTAAGATAGCCTTTAAGGAAATTTATTTGAATAGCTTTGATTAGTTATTCCAAATTCTGAGTCTTCTCCAACTTTTTAATTTGACCATTTGGCTTGGCCATATCTTCTTATTTCTTGATGTGCCTTGTAATTTTTTGGCCATTTTCTGGGCATCTGATTATCTTGATAAGATTATTTTGAAAGTTGATTTCTCTGTCGTGCTTAAGATTTTGTTGTTGCTTGAGTTCACACTGAGGGTCTCCTTTGGCACTTGGTTCGTTAGTATTTCCCAGCCAAACAGGGCCAGGGTCTCACACAGGGGGTGAAGACTTGTTCCAGAGGGTCTTAGAGGGTAGCAGGAAAGCAGCTTCACAGAGTGCACTTTCCAAGCCTTTCCAGAAGATGGCGCACTTGGGCAGCCTATCCCACAGCCCTGCCTGTGGAGTCAGGATGGAATCAAAGCTGCCAGCCTTGGAGTGGGGGATGGGCACCAGGAGCCATGGTGGAGCTCTCTCCATCCACGCAGCTTCTCTGTTCATGGGAATAATGGAGCCATGAGCCTCCTGCTCTCCTGTGTGGAAAGGTTCAAGGCTGCAGGACCCAGAGGGTCACCCTCACTGGCCAACTGTTAGAACAGGATTGTTCGGAGTCCCCTCTGTTTGCAAGGGGTGGGCCTCCCGTCTCTCCCAGATCTGGGCACACCCGAAGCCTCTGGCCTCAGAGCGGGGGCGGTGGGGGCGGGTTACCAGGAACTGAGGTGGAGTCTCTGTGGATATAATAGAGCCGTTGGCTTCTGGACTCCAGCGTGGAAAGACTGTAGGCTGCGGGACTGAGAGGGTTAACTTCGCCCGCCAGCGGATAAACCAGGACTGTGTCACATCTCAGCAACCGGCAAGAACCAGGATGCACCACTGCTGAACTCGGGGTTGGAGCACGGGCACCAACAGGTTCACTCACCCCTGGTTCTCAGTCATACCTTCTCTGTTCTTTCATCCAGCTCTTCCTTATATATTGCAGTGGTCCTTCCCTGGTCTCCCGAGCCCCTGAACTGCTGCTTTGGACAGTTTCTACCTGTTTCTCTAGGTGTTATTGGTGGAGTAGTGAGTTCTATTTGTCCTTTCATTCCACCATCTTCCCAGAAGTCTCAACGAATTTTATTACGTGTTTTTTTAAATTTTTAAATAGATTTTTAATTAAAAATATATAACAAACACAAACATTCTTAACATATGATCATTCCGTTCTACATATATAATCAGTAATTCACGATATCACAGTTGCATATTTATCATCATGATCATTTCTTAGAACTTTTGCATCAATTCAGAAAAAGAAATAAAAAGACAACAGATAAAAATCCATACGTACCATCCCCCTTACCCCTCCCTTTCATTGATCACTAGCATTTCAATCTAAATTTTTTTTTTATAGCTCAGATGCAGCTTCATTCAGTGTTTTAACATGATTACTTTACAATTAGGTGTTATTATGCTGTCCATTTTTGAGTTTTTGTATCTAGTCCTTTTGCACAGTCTATATCCCTTCAGCTCCAATTACCCAGTATTTTACCCTGTTTCTAACTCCTGCTGGACTCTGTTACCAATGACATATTCCAAGTTTATTCTCGAATGTCGGTTCACATCAGTGGGACCATACAGTATTTGTCTTTTAGTTTTTGGCTAGACTCGCTCAGCATAATGTTCTCTAGGTCCATCCATGTTATTACATGCTTCATAAGTTTATTCTGTCTTAAAGCTGCATAATATTCCATCGTATGTATGTACCACAGTTTGTTTAGCCACTCATCTGTTGATGGACATTTTGGCTGTTTCCATCTCTTTGCAATTGTAAATAACGCTGCTATAAACATTGGTGTGCAAATGTCCGTTTGTGTCTTTGCCCTTAAGTCCGTTGAGTAGATACTTAGCAATGGTATTGCTGGGTCATATGGCAATTCTATATTCAGCTTTTTGAGGAATTGCCAAACTGCCTTCCACAGTGGTTGCACCCTTTGACATTCCCACAACAGTGGATAAGTGTGCCTCTTTCTCCGCATCCTCTCCAGCACTTGTCATTTTCTGTTTTGTTGATAATGGCCATTCTGGTGGGTGTGAGATGATATCTCATTGTGGTTTTGATTTGCATTTCTCTAATGGCCAGGGACATTGAGCATCTCTTCATGTGCCTTTTGGCCATTTGTATTTCCTCTTCTAAGAGGTGTCTGTTCAAGTCTTTTTCCCATTTTGTAATTGGGTTGGCTGTCTTTTTGTTGTTGAGTTGGACAATCTCTTTATAAATTCTGGATACTAGACCTTTATCTGATATGTCGTTTCCAAATATTGTCTCCCATTGTGTAGGCTGTCTTTCTACTTTCTTGATGAAGTTCTTTGATGCACAGAAGTGTTTAATTTTGAGGAGCTCCCATTTATTTATTTTCTTCTTCAGTGCTCTTGCTTTAGGTTTAAGGTCCATAAAACCGCCTCTAATTGTAAGTTTCATAAGATATCTCCCTACATTTTCCTCTAACTGTTTTATGGTCTTAGACCTAATGTTTAGATCTTTGATCCATTTTGAGTTAACTTTTGTATAGGGTGTGAGATACGGGTCTTCTTTCATTCTTTTGCATATGGATATCCAGTTCTCTAGGCACCATTTATTGAAGAGACTGTTCTGTCCCAGGTGAGTTGGCTTGACTGCCTTATCAAAGATCAAATGTCCATAGATGAGAGGGTCTATATCTGAGCACTCTATTCGATTCCATTGGTCGATATATCTATCTTTATGCCAATACCATGCTGTTTTGGCCACTGTGGCTTCATAATATGCCTTAAAGTCAGGCAGCGCGAGACCTCCAGCTTCGTTATTTTTCCTCAAGATGCTTTTAGCAATTCGGGGCACCCTGCCCTTCCAGATAAATTTGCTTATTGGTTTTTCTATTTCTGAAAAATAAGTTGTTGGGATTTTGATTGGTATTGCATTGAATCTGTAAATCAATTTAGGTAGAATTGACATCTTAACTATATTTAGTCTTCCAATCCATGAACATGGTATGCCCTTCCATCTATTTAGGTCTTCTGTGATTTCTTTTAGCAGTTTTTTTTAGTTTTCTTTATATAGGTTTTTTGTCTCTTTAGTTAAATTTATTCCTAGGTATTTTATTCTTTTAGTTGCAATTGTAAATGGAATTCGTTTCTTGATTTCCCCCTCAGCTTGTTCATTACTAGTGTATAGAAATGCTACAGGTTTTTGAATGTTGATCTTGTAACCTGCTACTTTGCTGTACTCATTTATTAGCTCTAGTAGTTTTGTTGTGGATTTTTCCGGGTTTTCGACATATAGTATCATATCGTCTGCAAACAGTGATAGTTTTACTTCTTCCTTTCCAATTTTGATGCCTTGTATTTCTTTTTCTTGTCTAATTGCTCTGGCTAGAACGTCCAACACAATGTTGAATAATAGTGGTGATAGTGGACATCCTTGTCTTGTTCCTGATCTTAGGGGGAAAGTTTTCAATTTTTCCCCATTGAGGATGATATTAGCTGTGGGTTTTTCATATATTCCCTCTATCATTTTTTTTTATTAACGGAAAAAAAAAAGAAATTAACACAACATTTAGAAATCATACCATTCTACATATGCAATCAGTAATTCTTAACATCATCACATGGATGCATGATCATCGTTTCTTAGTACATTTGCATCGGTTTAGAGGAACTAGCAACACAACAGAAAAAGATATAGAATGTTAATATAGAGAAAAGAAATAAAAGTAGTAATAATAGTAAAAAAAAACAAACAAAAAAACCCCTATAGCTCAGATGCAGCTTCATTCAGTGTTTTAACATGATTACTTTACAGTTAGGTATTATTGTGCTGTCCATTTTTGAGTTTTTGTATCTAGTCCTGTTGCACAGTCTGTATCCCTTCAGCTCCAATTACCCAGTATCTTACCCTGTTTCTAACTCCTGCTGGACTCTGTTACCAATGACATATTTCAAGTTTATTCTCGAATGTCCGTTCACATCAGTGGGACCATACAGTATTTGTCCTTTAGTTTTTGGCTGGACTCACTCAGCATAATATTCTCTAGGTCCATCCATATTATTACATGCTTCATAAGTTTATCTTGTCTTAAAGCTGCATAATATTCCATCGTATGTATATACCACAGTTTGTTGAGCCACTCATCTGTTGATGGACATTTTGGCTGTTTCCATCTCTTTGCAATTGTAAATAACGCTGCTATAAACATTGGTGTGCAAATGTCTGTTTTGTCTTTGCCCTTAAGTCCGTTGAGTAGATACTTAGCAATGGTATTGCTGGGTCATATGGCAATTCTATATTCAGCTTTTTGAGGAACCGCCAAACTGCCTTCCACAGTGGTTGCACCATTTGACATTCCCACCAATAGTGGATAAGTGTGCCTCTTTCTCCGCATCCTCTCCAGCACTTGTCATTTTCTGTTTTGTTGATAATGGCCATTCTGGTGGGTTCCCTCTATCATTTTAAGGAAATTCCCTTGTATTCCTATCTTTTGAAGTGTTTTCAACAGGAAAGGATGTTGAATCTTGTCAAATGCCTTCTCTGCATCAATTGAGATGATCATGTGATTTTTCTGCTTTGATTTGTTGATATGGTGTATTACATTAATTGATTTTCTTATGTTGAACCATCCTTGCATACCTGAGATGAATCCTACTTGGTCATGATGTATAATTCTTTTAATGTGTTGTTGGATACGATTTGCTAGAATTTTATTGAGGATTTTTGCATCTATATTCATTA
Organism: Tamandua tetradactyla; assembly: GCF_023851605.1. Taxonomy (NCBI): domain Eukaryota; kingdom Metazoa; phylum Chordata; class Mammalia; order Pilosa; family Myrmecophagidae; genus Tamandua; species Tamandua tetradactyla. The sequence continues at coordinate 8,740,079 of NC_135335.1, forward strand.
GAGAGATTGGTCTGTAGTTTTCTTTTTTTGTAACATCTTTGCCTGGTTTTGGTATGAGGGTGATGTTGGCTTCATGGAATGAATTAGGTAGTTTTCCCTCCGCTTCAATTTTTTTGAAGAGTTTGAGGAGAGTTGGTACTAATTCTTTCTGGAATGTTTGATAGAATTCACATGTGAAGCCGTCTGGTCCTGGACTTTTCTTTTTAGGAAGCTTTTGAATGACTGATTCAATTTCTTTACTTGTGATTGGTTTGTTGAGGTCATCTATTTCTTCTTTTTTTTTTTTTTTTTTTTTTTTTTGAGAGAGGGAGGAAGGGAAGGAAAGACAGAGAGAAGGAAGGAAGGATGGAAGGAAGGAAGGGAGGAAGAAAGGGAAACATCTTTAAACATTTTCTTGTTTTATTATATTTTGTTTGTTTGTTTGTTTTTTACATGGGCTGGGCCGGGAATCGAACCGGGGTCCTCCGGCATGGCAGGCAAGCACTCTTGCCCGCTGAGCCACCGCGGCCCGCCCCATCTATTTCTTCTTGAGTCAAAGTTGGTTGTTCATGTCTTTCCAGGAACCCGTCCATTTCACCTAAATTGTTGTATTTATTAGCGTAAAGTTGTTCATAGTATCCTGTTATTACCTCCTTTATTTCTGTGAGGTCAGTAGTTATGTCTCCTCTTCCATTTCTGATCTTATTTATTTGCATCCTCTCTCTTCTTCTTTTTGTCAATCTTGATAAGGGCCCATCGATCTTATTGATTTTCTCATAGTACCAACTTCTGGTCTTATTGATTTTCTCTATTGTTTTCATGTTTTCAATTTCATTTATTTCTGCTCTGATCTTTGTTATTTCTTTCCTTTTGCTTGCTTTGGGATTAGTTTGCTGTTCTTTCTCCAGTTCTTCCAAGTGGACAGTTAATTCCTGCATTTTTGCCTTTTCTTCTTTTCTGATATAGGCATTTAGGGCAATAAATTTCCCTCTTAGCAATGCCTTTGCTGCGTCCCATAAGTTTTGATATGTTGTGTTTTCATTTTCATTCGTCTCGAGGTATTTACTAATTTCTCTTGCAATTTCTTCTTTGACCCACTCGTTGTTTAAGAGTGTGTTGTTGAGCCTCCACGTATTTGTGAATTTTCTGGCACTGTGCCTATTATTGATTTCCAACTTCATTCCTTTATGATCTGAGAAAGTGTTGTGTATGATTTCAATCTTTTTAAATTTGTTAAGACTTGCTTTGTGACCCAGCATATGGTCTATCTTTGAGAATGATCCATGAGCACTTGAGAAAAAGGTGTATCCTGCTGTTGTGGGATGTAATGTCCTATAAATGTCTGTTAAGTCTAGCTCATTTATAGTAGTATTCAGATTCTCTATTTCTTTATTGATCCTCTGTCTAGATGTTCTGTCCATTGATGAGAGTGGTGAATTGAAGTCTCCAACTATTATGGTATATGTGTCTATTTCCCTTTTCAGTGTTTGCAGTGTATTCCTCACGTATTTTGGGGCATTCTGGTTCGGTGCGTAAATATTTATGATTGTTATGTCTTCTTGTTTAATTGTTCCTTTTATTAGTAGATAGTGTCCTTCTTTGTCTCTTTTAACTGTTTTACATTTGAAGTCTAGTTTGTTGGATATTAGAATAGCTACTCCTGCTCTTTTCTGGTTGTTATTTGCATGAAATATCTTTTCCCAACCTTTCACTTTCAACCTATGTTTATCTTTGGGTCTAAGATGTGTTTCCTGTAGACAGCATATAGAAGGATCCTGTTTTTTAATCCATTCTGCCAGTCTATGTCTTTTGATTGGGGAATTCAGTCCATTAACATTTAGTGTTATTACTGTTTGGATAATATTTTCCTCTACCATTTTGCCTTTTGTATTATATATATCATATCTGATTTTCCTTCTTTCTACACTCTTCTCCATACCTCTCTCTTCTGTCTTTTCGTATCTGACTCTAGTGCTCCCTTTAGTATTTCTTGCAGAGCTGGTCTCTTGGTCACAAATTCTCTCAGTGACTTTTTGTCTGAGAATGTTTTAATTTCTCCCTCATTTTTGAAGGACAATTTTGCTGGATATAGGAGTCTTGGTTGGCAGTTTTTCTCTTTTAGTAATTTAAATATATCATCCCACTGTCTTCTAGCTTCCATGGTTTCTGCTGAGAAATCTACACATAGTCTTCTTGGGTTTCCCTTGTATGTGATGGATTGTATTTCTCTTGCTGCTTTCAAGATCCTCTCTTTCTCTTTGACCTCTGACATTCTAACTAGTAAGTGTCTTGGAGAATGCCTATTTGGGTCTATTCTCTTTGGGGTGCGCTGCACTTCTTGGATCTGTAATTTTAGGTCTTTCATAAGAGTTGGGAAATTTTCAGTGATAATTTCTTCCATTAGTTTTTCTCCTCCTTTTCCCTTCTCTTCTCCTTCTGGGACACCCACAACACGTATATTTGTGCGGTTCATATTGTCCTTGAGTTCCCTGATCCCCTGTTCAAATTTTTCCATTCTTCTCCCTATAGTTTCTGTTTCTTTTTGGACTTCAGATGTTCCATCCTCCAAATCACTAATTCTATCTTCTGTCTCTTTAAATCTATCATTGTAGGTATCCATTGTTTTTTCCATCTTTTCTACTTTATCCTTCACTTCCATAAGTTCTGTGATTTGTTTTTTCAGTTTTTCTATTTCTTCTTTTTGTTCAGCCCATGTCTTCTTCATGTCCTCCCTCAATTTATCGATTTCGTTTTTGAAGAGGTTTTCCATTTCTGTTCGTATATTCAGCATTAGTTGTCTCAGCTCCTGTATCTCATTTGAACTATTGGTTTGTTCCTTTGACTGGGCCATATTTTCAATTTTCTGAGCGTGATCCGTTATCTTCTGCTGGCGTCTGGGCATTTAGTCAGATTTCCCTGGGTGTTGGACCCAATGGGTTGAAAGATTTTTCTGTGAAATCTCTGGGTTCTGTTTTTCTTATCCTGCCCAGTAGGTGGCGCTCGTGGCACACGGTTGTCTGCGGGTCCTACCAGTAAAAGGTGCTGTGGGTCCTTTAACTTTGGAAAACTCTCGCCATGGGGGAGGTTCGCCAGCCGAAGCGACTTGGAAGAGTGCCAGCCGGCCCGGGGATCCGAATGTGGGGAGGGTCGCTGGCCGCCACAGCCCGGGAGAGCGCCCGTCTGAATCTCCTAGTCGGCCCGGGGCGCCAAGCGTGGCAGGAGGGCGCCAGCCACCGCGGCCTGGGAGAGTGCACCATTCCCAGCCGGACCAGGAAGTCACGTGTCTGAGAGGGACCCCGGTCACCATTCTCTGCGGCCTGGGGATCTCTGATCCAATTCTCCCAGTTGGTCCAGGGGGCCGCGCGTGGGGGGGTCGCCAGCCGCCGCGGCTTGAGGGGACCGCCTGTCCAATTCTCCCAGCTGGCCCGGGAAGGTGGAAGGGAGGGACTCCGGCTGCTTGCCGCCCCGGCCCAGGAAAGCCCGCGCCCCTCGGCGATCTCACCGGAGCGGGTTCTCCCAGACAGTCAGCCGTTCCAGGATGGGGTATGCTGTCTTTTTGATCTTTGTCGTGGCTCCGGGAGCTGTTCTGTATCGTTTCTACTCCCCTAGTAGCTGTTCTGGAGGAGGAACTAAGATCCGCGCATCTTACTAAGCCACCATCTTCCTGGGATTCCTCTCAATCTAAATTTATTTTAACATTTGTTCCCCCTATTATTTATTTTTATTCAATATGTTTTACTCATCTGGCAATAATTTTTTTAAAGTACCTTTTTATTGAGAAATCTTCACACACATGCAGTCCGTACATGGCATACAATCAGTGGCTCGCAATATCATCACATAGTTGTGTATTCATCACATGATCATTTTTAGAATTTGTATCACTCCAGAAAAAGATATAAAAAGAAAAAAGAAAAAACTCATACATCCCATACCCCTTACCCCTCCCTCTCATTGACCACTAATATTTCAATCTACCCATTTTTTTACCCCCATTAATTATTTATTTTTATTCTATTTTTTACTCATCTGTCCATACCCTGGATCAAAGGAGCATCAGGCAAAGGTTTTCACAATCACGTGGTCACATTGTAAAAGCTTCAGTGAGTTTTTTTTTTGAAACAGCTTTGTTGAGGTATAATTGACATACAATCAACTATGCAATTCAAAGTAGACAATTTGATAAGTTTTAACACATGTATAGATCCATGAATCCATCACCACACTTAGATTAATGAATACTTCCATCACTCCCTAAAGTTTCTTCTTACCCTTTTTTCATCCTTTCCTCCTGTCCCTTTCTCATTTCTGTCCTATACCCCATCATCAGGCAATCGATTATTTAGTTTCTCTCACTACAAATTGATTTCCATTTTTCTAGAACTTTATATAAATGGACTGATACAGTCTGTACTTTTTTTTTTGGCCTAGGTTCTTTCATTCAGAATAAGTATTTTGGAATTTATCCATGTTGTGGTATGTAGAGAGAGCTTATTCCTTTTTTTTTTTTTTTGCTGAGTAGTATTCCATTGTATGGAGACATACAACAATTTGCTCGTTCTCCTGTGGATGGACTTTGGATTATTTCCACTTTTGGCTATTACAAATAAAGCTGCTGTGAACACCCCAGTACAGACTTTTATAGGGCCATATGCTTTCATTTTTCTTGGGTAAATACCTAGGAATAGAATGGCTAGGTGTGGTAGATGTATGATTAACTTTTAATGAAATGGCCTGTTCTCCAAAGTGGATGTCCATTTTATATTCCCACCACAGAGTAAGCAAGCTCCAGTTGTTCTGCATCCACACCGTGTGGTCATTCTTTTTAATCGTAGCTATTCTAATAAGTGTGTAGTCATATTATGTAGTACTTTTACTTGCATTTCTCTGATGACGTTGAGCATCTTTTCATGTGTTTACATATCATCTCTATATCTTCCTTGGTGAAGATTCTGTTTACATCTTTTGCCGATTTAAAAAAAATGAGTTAATTTTTTTTTTAATTATTGAGTTTTGAGAGTTCTTTATATATTATAGATGCATGCCCTTTACCAGACATAATATCTTTTCCCACTTTGTGTCTTGTCTTTTCATTTTCTTAACATTGTCCTTCAAAGTAGAAGTTGTCCGTTTTGATGAAGTCAAATTTATCAATTTTTTCTTTTGTGGGACATGCTTTTGGAATTGTACCTAATCTTTGCCTCATCCTAGGTCACAGTGATTTTCCTGTATGTTTTCTTCTAAAAAGTCCATAGTTTAAAGTTTTATGATAAGCTTTGATCTATTTTTAGTTTATTTTTATATATGGTGGAAGAAATGGATCAAAATTCATTTTTTCAAATCCAACTGTTCCAGCACCATTTGTTAATAAAAATACTCCTTTCTCCACTGAATTGCTCTTGTACTTTTGTTGAAAATCGTTGTCTGTGTGTGTATATGTATATGTATATGTATATGTATATGTATATGCACTTTTACTTTTTTTTTTTTTTTTAACATGGGGAGGCTTCGGAAATCGAACCCAGGTCTCTGGCATGGCGGGCGAGAGCTGCTCTTTTACTTTTAATGGTAAATTATGTTGTAACTCTAGAAGGAGGATTTCTCTATGTCTGATGTTGCCCCTTTCCTTCCTGGCTTACTCCCCCTCACCATGCTTCATCTATGTGTTTATTCTATAGACATTTATTGAGTCTCTGCTTGTTCAGTAGCTAGGCAGGTATTAGGATACCTAGTGAAAATAGTACTAATTCTGACTCAGAAACTATAGAGATTTAGACCTTGAACAGATAATTGCCAGAAAATTAAGTTTCTATAAACACTTGTAAGAAAAAAAATATGGAGGATATTTTGAGGATATTTTGAGGCTCATGTTAAAAATCTTTGTTATGTTATTAAAGCTACTAGAAGAGATGCCACTAGCTTTAAAAGCTACTAGCCTAACATAACTAGGTTGCTTTTATAATTGTCTCTACTCTAGAGACACTGGAGAGAAAGGTCGGAGCAGGGCATAGAGTAGGCAGCAAAGGTCAAATCCATGGAACTTCATTCATTTGCTCCTGATATCAACTCTCTGAGGTCTGCAAGGACAGATAATACCACCACTCCCATTTTACGGATGTGGAAGCAGGCCCTGCAGGTCATGCCTTGCCGGATGTCACCTGCGGTGTTCACAGCTTGCATTCTTTCTGCTTGAGCCAACTGTCGGGCGAAGCGAAAGCACTTTGTCCGACAGAGGGCAGCGGCTCACTGGCTGGAAGGAGCCGCACTCAGGCACCAGAGTGGTCCAGCGTCCACCAGCCCACAGGGGTGTGCTCCTGGCCCTCCAGTAGAGGGCACTGCTGAGCTGGCTCAGAGTCACCTCCCAGAGTCTCACCCACCCCCAGACACACCTGGACCTAGGACCCAGCCAGCTCTCAACTCCCTTGGGCTTTTTGCTGCACGCTGATCCATACACCTGTGTTTTCGCAGATGATTGTTTCTTAACCAAGCTGCGGAGTGGCAAACAGCGAAAGTAACCCAGATCACCTCAAGTGATGAGCTAGTAATCCCCAGAACACAGGTACAGCCCCCCACCCTGGGTGGGGAGACCCCTATCCCACCCCAAACTGCTGAACTGGTACCGCCGTGTGGCATGCCACGTCTCTCATGTCGGCGCAATCATTGAGTTTCTTCAGGCAGGATGGCCTGGCAGCATTTCCACCCCACCCACCTCTGGTTTCGCTTTCCTAATGTTGTTAAAAAGTGCCTTCTAACTGGAGTAGGGTGGCTGAACAGGTTTCAACATTTTATTTACCTTTTTTTTTTAATATCATCATTTCACTTAAGATTTCTCCCTTCTGGCGTGTCTCCTTCCTTTTCGCTCAGGAAGATGCCTAGAACTGTCCTCTTTGGCATTTGTCCAAGTCCAGATGCTAAAGCTTTTGGATTGTGGTTTAATTTTAACCATAAAGCTTTCTTTGGAATAGTCACTTTTTTTTTCAATCTGCAAAGGGCCAATATAATACCGTGCAATAAACGGCTTCTGCCTGGAATATGTGGAAGTTATGTGCATTTACTGCTGGCATGTCTCTTTTTAAAAGGGAAGACAGATTTGAGAAAAAAGGAGAAAATGAGAATTATGGATTGGTCTGTCTTGGGGACTCGTTGGGATATCTGCTTTAATCAGGTTCACTAACTCTGGTGCCTAAGGAGAGTGGCTGAGGGGAAGAACTGAGAGAAGAAATGATGGAGAGGCCCCGAAGCATTTACTAAGCTGGAGGTATCCAAGAATGGCTTCTTAGCGCTGTCCTCTGGGCAACCATGTGGCCTCTGTTTTCTGGGACAGTCTCAATTTCTGGGGCAGAAAGCACACTGGCCTTTTGTCAGGCATGTCTCTGACTGCCACCAATTCTTGGTTGTGAAAATGTGGCCACCAGAGAGGCCCTGGCAGAGCTGGGATCTCCAGTGCTACCTGCCACTGCTCCAGACACTTCCGGTTCCATTTCTTCCCTTCTCATGCCAGTCTTTGCCAATAACTACTTGTGTCTGCAGAAACTTAAAGACCTTTTGATGCAGCAGGATAGAAATTTGTCATTTACTCTTGCAGTTTGAGTGGCAAATCTCTGGTAATTAAAAAAAAGAGGGAAAACATGAAAAGAAAATGTGATATGTGATGAAGACCCTTTTTAGACAAAATGTATGCCAATCCCAGCTGAGGATTCGGGGAGACTTACTTATTTACAGAAATAGTCTCCACTTTATCAGATTTCTTACTTGGGCTTCTTAAAATACAGAACTCTTCTGGAATATTTAAATAGGAGGGAGGACAGAAGAAACTGGGAGCTATTAGAAGCTATGATCAGAGGAAAGTCAGTCTTTAATGAAAATAAATGGTCCTTGATTATCCAGTGGGTCAGTGAGAGACAAGGCTTCCATTTAGAAAAAGCTCACTTTGTACAGACCTTTCAAGAGCAGATGCTTGAAGCTGGGTATATCTGAGCTGGCTTGAGCAGGCTCACAAGAGCTCCCAGAGTCAGGGACTGTGTCTTTTACAGCTCCTTCCCCGCTGTTATGCCTTGTTCGCAACACCCAATGAATGTTAGATAACAGGTTCGTAGGTTATATTAGATATGTATAAGGAGAGAGATCCGTCTGTTCATGACCTGAGTCAGAAGCTACTGTTTCTCACCTCTCTCAGTTCTGAAGAAGAGAGGCAGCAAGTTTCACATGCCCAGGGAAAACTGGTGTGATAGTGATGAAGTAAAAATTGGAGAGGAAGGAAAAAGAAAAAAAAAAAAAAGCTAAGCTAATCTGGGAGTTTGATCAGTGCTGTTGAGAATGCATTTCTGTTTCATCATTCAGTTTCTAGTTCTGCTTCCCGGCTTAGACCTGTGCAGTACATCACATCTCCGTGCCTTCTCCTTGGCTCCAGACCTGGGGTGCTGCATTCCTAGGACATCCCCCTCTTTCCGGAGTCCTCTATCCACCTGCCCAGGGGGGAAGGCATTGGGGCAGTGCTCTCAGGGTGATGGTAGGCTCCCCCAAATGAGCTGTCACCCTCTAGGGGTGCTTCTTGCTATTTTTGAGGCGCTCCGGTTGGTAACCGGTCGGGCATGGATTGAGTTGGCAGGGAGATTGTATAAGATGGTAGAGGCCTCGCTGGCTGAGATGAACCAACCTGGGACCAAGGGTGCATCTGTGTCTTGGACTGGGTGAGAGAGTGGGATCAGGAAACTTTTGCACCATGAATTCTTAGGATGTCATGACGGTGTTCCAATGATTGGGACTTCTCTTTTGTCTTGCTGAGAGCCTCAGAACAAGAAAACCAGTCAAAATAACAGGGTCTGAAAGACAGAGGCTCATAGGGGAGGCTCAGGCTAGCAGGGCAGATGCCAGAGATGACCAGATATTCATTTCTGGTATCTGCCCAGACTCAGCTCTACAGAGCCCACCTTTGGGTATAGAGAGAGTGTTTCTTGATTACTGGTCAGTGAGAAATGCCCTCAAAATACTTGTCTCTTGAAAGGAACCCAAGGGCTTAAGTCAGAGTATATGGAGTTGACCCAATTGTAAAAGGTTGTTTGTCTGTCTGTTTAACCAATAGATAGTCAGTTCCATGATGTGGGATATTGGCATTGAATATTAGCAATGCTGTCTTAGGGCGCTGGAAATATTACTCATTTGGAGACTTTTTTCTATCTTAGTCTCCAGGCTGCCATGGGTCAGAAATTGGATGAAATATTGAAATGGTGCCCTAAATATTAGGTTCTAAAAAGCCAGCGGTGTAGGAAGAGGGAGCACCTTTAACTACAGCCATGGCCTAGTGTGGCCCCAGATGTATTACATCACTCTGTGTCACCACAGGGAGCCCCTGAGGCTGTTGTGTATTTGCATTCACAGCCGGGACAAGGCTGCTGACAGGACTATTTCTAATGTTAGACTCACCCCATCAGCAAGATATTGTTTGCATTATTTGTTTGCCATCTTGTGGCACATTATGCACGATTTCCCTGAAGTTCAATCAAATTCATTATTTAGAAACATTGTGAACAGAAAGAGCTAGAAAGGCACTCGCACAAGCAATGATGACGGAGAGTGCTGTAACGTGGGCACTAGGGAACCTTGTGGATTGGTGGGACTTAGCCAGGACAGGTCCTTCTCTCAGAGAAGCACGGGAACGTGCAAAGAATGTCCACGCAGTGGAAGAGGTATTTCAGGTAGCTTGGGGCAGGCTAAGGAGGTAAGGAAGACAATAAACCTCAGAAAACATTGTCTGTCAAGAGTTATTATTTCCTTTGACAAAGCACCGACTGTCCCATTATTTGGGTCAGTTAACTGGGTAAAAGAATGAATTGTGAAGAAGCAAAGTACAGAGCAGAACGGAGGAGTGGTTAGGGATGAAGGCTACAATTTTAAAGATGAAATAGTTGAACTCCAGACCTCACTGTAAGATGTGAAGAGTCACTCCAAATTTACAAGCTTATTAAACTAGTATTTTTGACTGTCCACAGGTCTGGCTTCAAGCCACACCTAAACATTCTCAAACTACTTAGCTGACAGTGTTGTTCTGGTTTTTTTTTTCTTTCTAATTACTTGAATGAGCGTCTCTGTTATTTGCAAAGTTTGGGGGAGGTAGGGCAGGGGGAATTTGCGGTTTGACAGAGGTGCCAATTTCAATTTCTTTTTATGAAATCAGTCAGAATTGTCAGATGCTGCCAGAGTCAAGGACCCCATCCCCAACCCCTACTCAGGTCTCTGCCTGTGGGATTTACTATAGCCATGAGGCTAGAGATGGGGCTTTTGAGTTCATGTCTACTTCTTAACTGATGTTACGGGTGGAGAGAGTTGTAGCCAGTTCACGGAAAGCTTTCTCCTTCCCTCCCCTGCCCATTCACTTTTGTTTGGATGAAATAAGAGGACTTATGCTTCTTTGTTCTTTTCTTGATGTTGGTAAGAGCAATGAGATAACGGCCATAAAATCCTTAGAACAACTTCAAGAAAGTACAGCCAGCTCTTTATTGCCCTTGGGTCAGTCACACATCCTCACGGCCTGTTCCGGTGCCGGAGAGAGAAGGGGGTGGGAGACATGCGTTCCTGACCTTGGCATTGACAGTCTTATCTCCAGAAACAAACAGCATTCTGGCTGCTGGTGTCTCCTTGTCCCACGGAGCCTCGATCATCTCCAGGGCAACCTGCTGGGCTTCTCCACATCTCCAGCCCCTTTTCTAGGAACTAATAATAGGTGGAATGAAAATATTCTTTCCTCTGATGCCCTTTTACGAGATGTTTTCAAAGATGAGGTGGCAGGGAAATAGTTAACCCACTCACCCGCGCTGTGAGGTGTCCGAAAGGGAGCGCCACCTGCCCCAGGAGAGTGGGGAGAGCGGCTGCTCTGGACAGCCCACTTGTCAGCTGGCCAGAGTCAGGGAACATCAAGGTAACCTCAAGCCTTGTAACCCAGATAAGGTGCTTTGAGGCTGATGGTGCTGACCCGTCTGCGGGCAGGAGCAGGGGTAAAGGAGGCTGTAGCTTGGGCCAGCTGGCCCTTTCCACCCCAACTCTTCTTGGGTAACTGGTTCCTCACCACACCTGTGATATTTAGGGCTGTCCAAACTCTTCCCTCACCCCAAAACAATAATAAGAGAGTCGATTTCTTATGAGAAAAAAAAGAGATCTGTGTGTCCCACCATCCCCACGAGGGCCATTCACCCACAGGAGCGCCGCAAGGACAAAGGAATCTTCTCATGGAGGGGGCTGCAGGGAGCAGAAGGAGACTCTGGGGTAAACCCAGAGTCCAGCGGGAGTTCATTAAACTCCCGTTGAGAGGAGCCTGGCAGATGTTTTGGGTACAAGCAAAGGCTGAGTGACACGGGGAAGAGGCAGTGGTGGCCATGGAACATGAGAGAAGTTTAATTATAGGAGCTGAAAGGGATTATAAAATTCGTTTGGTTGCCAACAGGTGCTCTTAGCAGAACAAAATTGTGGACTGCTGGGCAGGTGAAGTAGGACATATTGATTGACAAAGGACTGGTAGGTAACGCACTAGAAATGAAGAGGATGGCAAGGCTTATGACCATAAACAGCTGAACGTGCCTCTTTTCCGGGCTTCAGTCACCAGAATTTGCCGATTTGATGTCAAGTCACTCATGTTCTTGGTGCTGTTAGAGTGTCTGTTGAGTAATTCGGGGCTTTAAGAAAATGTTGGCAAAGTCAGCATCCAACACTTCCACCCAGGCCCTGCTCAGGGAAGGTGAGGCTTCCTCCAGGAAGTCCCCCAGGGCCCTTCTCCGGCTTCCCAGGTGACACTCCTGTGCCTCGGCATGGTCGTCATCCTTTGGCCTGGACACTTGCCCTTTCTCCAGGCAGGCTGGGCTCCTGCCCTGGGAAGGTGTGTGAGTGTGTCTCTGCATGTGCGTGTGAGTATGTGCTTGTGTGTAAGTGTGAGTATGCATAAGCGTGCGAATGTGAGCCCAGGGGTGTGTGGGTGTGAGTATGCGTGTCAGTGTGTGTGTGTGCCTGTGTGCATGTGGTGGGGACGGCGGGGGCAGGTGGTACCCACCGGTCAGTGTGTGCCCTCAGTCGACGGTGCAGCAAGAGTGACACCAAGTGCCAGGCACAGGAGCTTGCCGGGGCACCAGGTGCCTCTGCTGTGCAAACTGGAGGAGCCGAGAGAAAAGCTTAGTTCCAGTCCAGCAGTGGTCAGCTCAATGAGAGGGTGACGAGGGCTTCCAGGGGCGAGCTGGGCGTCTGTCTCCTGCCTTCCTCATCCGGATGAGCTCTCTGGGAACTGGCTGCAGGATGGAAGCTTTCAACAGACTTTTCAAATAAAAATGAAGGTGAAATGTCTTGTTAGCTGGACGCAGAGACTCAGGTTGCCATTTCAACCCTGTTAGTTGTCCTCCGGCTTCCTCCGGAGAGTAACTGTGCCCTACCTGGCTGCAGACCACAGACCGACCCTCCTCTGTGACAGGGAGCATTACAACACTGGGTCTGTGTGTCATCCGTCATGTGGAGAGGATGGCCCATTTTCACTGACCCAGTTCTCTGGGGCTGCTCTAGAGGCTGCTCTTGAGGCGGGGTTCCCGTCGCCCCATGTCTGTCCCATCAGGCCACCAGCAGGGACCAACATATGTATTCCTGTGAGGTGGCCCACCAGTGGGGCCAGTGGTGGGAAACTCTGCCCTCGGTCTTCCTGGTTTCCAGCAAACCACTGTTGAGGGCAGAGGATTCCATGGGGCATCTGGAGAGGATGTCCACTGCATAGTTCACACCTGCGTTCCCCTGGGAAGGAGTATGGCACTGTCCCGCCAGTCCTGGTTCTCAGTTTGGAGCCTACTTGGTTGTCTTTAGATAGATAGATAGATAGATAGATAGATAGATAGATAGATAGATACACACACACATACACATATATTTTAAATATTTTTATTGAGATATTTTATGCACCCTAAAGTCCATCCAAAGTATAGAATCGGTGACTCACAATATCATTGCATAGCCTACTTGGTTTATACCTCATGGAAGATAAGGAGGGGATAGATTTGTTTGTCCAGATGCCAGCAGGCTGATGACTATCACAGAGAGAGGAGCGTCTTCCAGGCGTGGGGCCAAGGCTGATCCCACTTAACGTCTCTCTTCCTGATCTGGGAGTGCTGTCAACAGCAGGTTGATTCAAAACTGGGAGGTGTTGGGAAACCCCTTGGGCAGGAGATTTCGAAATGAGATTCTGATTTAGAAAAAATATAGTGGGGTGGGGTTCTAAGGAATGAAGGAGACAGAAAAAACTCCCATCCCGACGCCGCTGGATAGCGGGGATGAACAGAAGAGCCTAGAAGGGCCTAGAATGGAGGGAGACCAGGAACCCAGCTGAAGCCGCACAAGGCTGTTCCTAGACTGCCTCTCCCCACTCCCGCGGAGGAGGCTCCCTGAGTCTCTCCGTTCGCTGGGCAAAACCACACCTTGGATGGCACTTTCAACCCAGGGCATGCTAGCACCAGCAAGGTGGCGATAAATCGAAAGGACTCCACAGAGGAAGGGATTTTTTTGTGTGGGGTTGGGGGGTATAAGATTAGCAGGAGTATTAGAAAAAATACAGAAAACCAAATATACATGCACATTTTAGGCTTATCAGATAATTCTGAGAAAGTTTAGTGATGAAATGAGGAATTAAAAAAGTTTGTGAGCACCCAGCCACAGTGGTCCTGGGTGGGGAAGGGCAGCGCCCCACTCCCTTGTCACACAGTCCCCCTGGGCTTTAGCTCGGAACACCCAGGTATCAGGTGGCTTCTGGTGGTGAGTACCTGGACATGAATTGCACAGAGGAAGAGCTAGTGCTAGTTGGAACAGGGAAAGAAGAGCAATGAAAGCAATCCCCAAAAAGAAAAGGAGGTAAAACCCAAGGGAAGACAGGAAGGAACAACAAAGAAGAAAAGGTCTGTCATCTGAAGGACTGAAGGACTCAGGGCCGTACAGTCTAGAATCCCAGATATGACCAGTACTTAGCGAGCCTGTCAACTGATAACTAAGCCCTTTTCAGCTAGGTGGAAGGGAGAAAGTGGTGCTCTTTGAGGATGTTTGGGGCCATACTGCGGGAAGCAGTTCGTGGAGTTGTCAGTACGAGCTAACCAGTCCCGGCGAGAGGGGCTTGTGATTCATGAGTATGCTCACCGCCTCCACCCAGAAGCCATGACTTCCCCTTGTCTCGTGCAGGGTGGGGACCCATCCAACCAGAACCACCACCCAGCCTCTCCCAGTCTCCTAAAATGACAAGCCATGGCATCCTCGGTCCACCCAACTCAGCCCCCAAGCGTTTTCTGCCCAAACATCAGTAAGTAAACAGGTACAGGCAAAGGGGGTTAACTAGGGATGAGTATTATGAACTGCATCCCCCAACATTGGCTCAGTGCTGTAAACTTCAGAGCGCCTTCTTATGTGCTATCTCCATGAATCCTCACCATAAGGCCCTGTTACTGTAGCTCCCATTTGTAGGTGTTGAAATTTAATCTCAGGGAAATTCAATGGCTTCCTCAAGGTCAACTGGTAGACCCAGGATTGAGACTCACATGCTCTGACTTCAGCTCACTTGGTGCTGTCTCTGTGGTGGCATGCTCTCACACCAGAAGTCAGGGTTCCTGGAGCTCTTTCCTCCTCCTTATTCCTGCAGCCCAAGTGACCTCAAACAGTCTGTTCCCATCCCCCCACCCCCCAGCCTTCCTCTTACCCATTTCCATCCCACCTTTACTTCTATGACCATTAAACCAGAGAAGGGTATATACAGACATCAGGCAAATGGTACATTTCCCCCACCAAGAATGCTTTCAAAATCACCAAGCTTTCTTTTCACTACAGAAGCTGTATGATCATTGCAGAAAAGTACAAACTATAGACAAACAAAAAGAAGAAAATTTTAAAAAATCACAATTCTGCCACTGAGCAATAACTTCTACTCGGAACAGTGAGCTGGTAAATCTTCCATAACTTTTCTGAGACATAGGTGTCCCTGTTTTGTTTACTAAAATGGAAGATATGACCACCTCAGAATACGGTTTTGACACCTGCTTTCTTTACTTAATATATTGTAGACATTTTCTTGTTATTAAATTTTATATCATGTTTAGTAAATACATAATACTTCATGATCATTTTTAATGGTACTCTACAGTTAAACATTTAGATTGTTTCTACTTTGCCAATACTTTAACCCGTTTTATCATTGACTTCTCTTTATAGTTAAAAGGTGGTTGATTTTTATTTTATTTTCTTTGATTGTGAATGAAGTCATATTTTCCCCAAATGATTTTTATCATTTGAAATTTTTAATGAATAACTCATCCATATTATCTGTCAATTTTCCATGGCATGTGTTTTTTATTGATAAAAAAGAACTCTATATTAAGAAGGCTAAAATCTAAAACAGGCTAAAAATGTTACCTGCTAAAGACTCATTTGGACATCCGCTATTCCAGAATCGCTCTGAATTTGTGTACAAGTTGATTTCTCCTGCCTCTCCCACCCAGACCCCTGATTCTTTGCTCTTTTTTTCTACTCCTTTCTCTTTGACAAAATCTCCCCAGTCTGTGCATCTTAGTGTAAATTCCAAACTCCAAACGAGGGCATGTTGGTGAGGGTTCCCCATCCAGTGCTCATCCCAGAAGCACCCTGGCCTCCTTTGGGCTCCATTAGGGCTGCCTGAGATTTGTGCACTCACCTCCCATCTGCCCAGACCCTCCCCTCCTCCCCCTTCTATGGGCTGCTGCCCCCATGGGGGTGGGGAGGCTCTGCCAGAGGTTCCTGCAAAAGGCTCCAGAAATCCCTGAGCCTCTTAGAACTTTCTAGAAGAATCGTGAAACCGTGTGGGGATATTGGAGTCAGAGGGAATCCTTTGGTGGGAGGTGGGTGGCCCCCCCACTCTCCAGGGGCCCCGGGGCACCGAGCCGGGCGCTGACGGCGGGCGCGCACGGGTGCCCTGGGCAGCGGGGCGCAGGCAGCCTCCCTCTTCCCGAGTCTCAAGGCAGTTGGGTCCGCTCCTCTGCCCTGTTATTACCGCTGGCAAGTTCGTTTGTGCCTCAGGCGGAAGGGACGCAGGTCCTTCCAGTTCTCCAGGTCTCCTTCAGCAACTCATCCGCTGCCTGCGCGTGGGGAGGGGGAGGCGCCGGGGCCTGTTACCCGGAGTGCCCGAGCTCGTGCGGGGGAGGCAGGGAGGGGACCGGGCAGGAGCCGGCTGGACTGGTCCAGCTGAGGTGGCGGGACACGATGAGTTTCTTACGCGATCACCGCTCTGGAAAACTGGGACTGTAGGGAGGGGCGCAGGGTGGGGGCGGGGCGAGCGCTGGGCCCAGCGCACCTGTGGGTTTGGAATGTCCCGGCCCTTCCCAGATTCCCCTAAGCCCTTCCCGGTGCTCGCCCCGCTCCCGTCCCTCTCCTGCCCTTTCTCCCAGTTAGGAATATTTAAGACAGCGGTGGCTGCCATTTAACAGGAAACAACACAGCGGGCATTCCTGGGGCCCGGGCTAGGCCCTGCCCCTCTTGGCTCCCCAGAGGTCTTTGGCTCATCCCTGCAGTTGGGCCCAGGGGTCTCCCGTCTCTTCCCTCGGTTTCCACGTGTTTCCTGGGCCGGCAGTGGTGCCCTGGAGTGCCCCGGCTTGCAGCCAGGCGGCTCCGCCAGGTCATACACGGCAACTGACCTCGGTCAGCTGTTTCTTAACCTCTTTAGGTTTGACTGTCCTCGTCTATAAAATGACAATAATGGTGCCAAGCTCTCAGGCTAGTTGGAATGAGTTCCCCTGCCCAATACCCTGGATAGATGTGGGGGAGGGGAGTGCTCAACTGTGCGCCTGTCCCCTCTCCTGTCTCCATTCTGTTGATATTGGGAGACATTTGGGAGCTTAGGCCATCTCTCCCGCGAGCCCCGGGACAGCCTTGCCCCTTCCTGCTGCCCTCTGTTGTCACCCAGTGTGCAGCCATCTGTTCCCCTGCGTGGAGGGCAGGGACTGGGCTGTATTGCTCGTGGTGTACCTGATGCCTCCGCAGACCGCATGGTCCAGAACAGAAGCATCCAGAAACTGAATGATTGAAGGACGGAGTGGGAAGGATCTCTGTTTCCAAGAGAAAAGAGCCCAAACTTTAGTGTCCACAGACTTGGTGTCAGATCCTGCTTTCGTCACTTACGTGGTGCATGATGTCGAGCAAGATGTTTAATCCCAACTCTCAATTTCTTTGTCTAAAAATAGGAACTATAATAGCTACCTCCTTGGGATGTTGTGGGCATCAGAGATGAGGTCAGAAAGAAGCCAGCATGCTGCTACCTCGTGTAGTAGGCGCTCAGCAAATGGGAGCTGCTGCCTGGCACGTAGTAGGAGCTCAGCAAATGGGAGCTGCTGCCTGGCATGTAGTAGGAGCTCAGCAAATGGGAGCTGCTGCCTGGCACATAGAAGGTGCTCAGCAAATGGGAGCCACTGCCTGGTGCATAGTAGGCGCTCAGCAAATGGAAGCTGCTTCCTAGCATGTAGTAGGTGCTCAGCAAATGGGAGCTGCTGCCTGGCACATAGTAGGTGCTCAGCAAATGAAAGCGACAGGTGGTTGTGTATGTGTATGCCCAAAACACATGTTCGCTCCCAGGACTCTCAGTCAGGAGCATCCCCTCTTGATTTGGTCTCACCCCCTGTCCCAGATGCCGTGGTCCCTGTCGTAGAAAATGAGACTTGCTGCTGTGAGATTAATGGGCAGCATCACCAGGCCCTGCCTAAACCCACCCTTCGGCAGTGTCCTGTCAGCACATGTCCTCAGAGCCCACGGATGCCTTCCCAGGGGACAGAGGTGGGGGGCACGGACTGATTGGATATGGGAGCTACAGAGCATGGAAAGGTTAGCCTGGAGACCAGGGGGACGGGACTACCGAAACAGACTAGGAAATTGGGACGGGGGCCTCACATGAGCATGAAGACATGTTGATTTGGAACATGCTGGGTCTATGGAGAGGGTGGGCCGTTCTAGGTCACACAGCTGCCCGAGGGAGTGGTCTTGTCCTGGGAGGCCCCAGAGGACAAGAAAGGGTGATGACAGTGCAGGGAGCCCCTGCCCACAAGTCCAGGCACCCATTACCCCAAACCAAGAGTGTGGGTACAGCCTCCCAACCGATCTCACTGTGACGTCTTCTTTTCCTTTCTTTTCTGTTCCCTGCATTTCCTCCCTGGCTGGTGCCTTCCTGGGAATGGTGATTAGGTCCCCAAGTCATGGCCACAGCCCATCAGCCTGACCTTATAGAATTTCATGATGGAACGAGCCTTGAAGATGACTGCCAGACTTCTGTCCGAGGTTTAAGATCCCTAACAAATGGCTCCTGGCCTCTGCCTGCAGCCTTCCCGTGTCGGTTCTGGGGCTTCCCCTCGGAAGCATCTGTCCCCACCTACTACTCACCTTCTTCCCTCTCTGGAGCCACCTGGAGAGAGCCCATCCCCTCTTCCTCAAGCCACAGTCAGGCTCCCACAGAGGACCTCCGCCGGGCCTTTGCCCTCCTTGTCTCTGCTGCAGCTTGTCAGTGAAGTTCCCTGAGAGTTTTATCTAGCTGGGGTCTAGAGACATGAAATCTCTGTAACAGGAAGGGACTCTAGAACCCTTGAGACCACTTGGTCCTGTAGCTGCGGGAACCGAGAGGTCAGATGACATGGCCAAGGTCACAGACAGGGCTGGAGGTGGGCTGGGCCCCCACCCTGCCTCCCCCACCCAGAGACGCCTCTCCCTGCCATGCAGACCCTGGAGACCACAAGTGGCCCGAGGTCATATTAGCTTTTTTTTTGGCAGCTCCATCTCCCTGTTGATGTATTGAGCCTCTAGTAAACTAACCCCCTTAAACTGTTTTATAACTTTATTTTGCTCTGATTGTAAAAATAATATATGATCATTATAAGAAAATTTAAGAAATACATAAAAACATAAAGTTAAAATCTTACTAGCACTTGCTGATGATGTAAAGTTTTCCCACCCTACACTGGCAGCTTTTCTCTTTTTTTCTTTTCAGATGGGCAGGTACCAGGAATCAGACCTGGGTCTCCAGCATGGCAGGCGAGAACTCTGCCACTAAACCACCGTGGCCTGCTAGCTTTTCTCTTTTAGGTGTAAGATAGGCCTTTTTACCTCTCTCCTTTTTCATATTGTCTTGCTAAGTCCCACCCACCTTTCCTATCTCTCAGAATCTTTTCCTGTCTTCTTCTGGGCACCTAGGCGGTACTCAAAACCAAAAACAAAAACCCGTGTTCTCAATGAATGAATGAAGCAACAAGTAAGGTTCCCACCCAGATGGCTGATCTAATGCTGAGAACCTCTGGCCTACCCCACACTGCATCTCTCTTCTGAGTCTCTGGTCCTTCCCCAAACACCCTCCCTCCTCCTCTGCCCTGTTTAGATCCTCAGTTCCTCCAGGAAGCGTTCACTGCAGAAACGCTCCTTTCTGTGAGTCTGTGGCATTGTGTCTGGCCACGCCATTTGTCCTCTGTTATAGGCTGACAGGGAGTGGTCTCTCTCCTCCACTTGGGCCTCATTTCCCAGTCAATTGAGAGCCGTCTGTGCTTCTCTTGTTTCTCCCACAGCACCCTACTGAATCTGGAGAACATTCTGGGCCCTTGAGATGTGCCTGTCTGGCCAGGGAAGGGCTCTGGCTCTTTTGAGGACTCCAGAGAGCTCTTGGGAGGAGAGAGCAGAGGCCCGAATAAAGCCCCAAAGCCCTCCACCCCAACCCTCCCTGGTCTCCTGGGGGTTCGTCCAGTTTGCTGGGAGTTTGTCCTTTCTCGGCAATTAATTGTCTGAGTTCCCAACAATGGGCTATGGCTGATCTTGGCCCACGCTAAAGTGGCACTCAGTCGGACCTTCAAATTGGGAGGCTTCTAGAGATGGGAGAAAGCCTGTCTGGCTATTTAAAGAGACTTGGGGAGAGTTACAAGTTCTTTCCAAATCTCTGGGCTTCTCGTGGGGAGATTTAGAGAGGGCAGTCAGTGTTTCCCTTTCTTACCAAATTTTTCTCATGCCTCCTGGAAGGTAATCCAGCGGCAGAGGCCTGGGAGCCCTCTTCCTCCTGCAGCTGGCTGCTCATGGTGGAAGAGCCCTCACCTGAGATTCTGGTCCACGTAGGGGATGGCGAGACCAGGCAGTTTCTACATTTCCTAGAGCCTCCCGCTAAGTCCTCTCCCCGTTCCCATGAGGCGAAATGGCGGTGCCGCTGCACAGACTGGAGCGCAGTGGCTGCTGGTGCTACCTTCACTGCCTGCCAGCCGTGGGACTTTGGGCCAGTTACCCAACTTCTCTCTGCCGCGTGGCGGCGTCAGCAGCTACCCTGGAGGGTGGATGGAGGACTGAGGGAGCTGATGCGCTGGAGGTGTGGCCTGATGTGGGCTTGTTGGGACGCGGGGGCTGCAGGGGCTGCAGGGGCGTCAGGCAGATGCAAGACAGACGAGGGAGGCCCCTGTGGGAGCCATGCACCTGGTACCTGGAGCCAGATGCTACACAGGCCCCTTCACCTTTCCGGGCCAGGCGCCTGTCTTTACCCACTGGCAAAGAGGTAAAGCTTCGAAGAGAATTGATTGTTTGTTTTGATTAATTGCCCTTCAGGCAAAAGAAAGAGGCCTATTAGACCGAAAACCAACCAAACAAAAACCAAAATAAAACAGAAAAGTAGCAAAGGGTAGAAGTTCTCTGATTTTAATAGTTGCGGGAAAAGTTATAAAATAAAACAGACAACACAGAGTCTTATGACTCCCTCGGGTGGATATCGAACTCGTGGGTCCAGGAGTGTAAACAAAAACAGAGCTTCCAGATCATGTTCTTTTATAACTTCCAAAATACAGCATTGTACAGACACTTGCAAAAATAATAATAATAATAAAGTCAAGTGAACAGCGGTCTGCGGATGCAGGCTGCATTTAGTTCAGGAGCAGAGGACAGGGCGAGGGAAGCCAGGAGAAGGCTCCTTCTTTCCTGAGGCCTGGATAGGGACCCCAAGGCTGGTCCTGCTTAGGGGGTGGCTTCAAGGCACTGGCTGGCCCTCTGGCCCCGCCTGTCCATCTCTCCCCCCGTGACCCACATGACACAGACCCAGAGTGTTACTTGAGAGACAGCTGCAAAGTGTGATGACTTTCCTTTTATCAGGAGGCAACCCAAGCGAGCCCGGGAGACCTTGCCCATTCCCTCAGGCACAGCCCAGAGATGCTGCTCAAAAATCCCCAGCCTTCCAAACCCCCGCCTGGCCATTTGCAAAACAGCCAGAAAAAAAAGGCCAAACTAAAATCTGTTAACCATCTAGTACTTTCTTCCTCTAGGGTTTCTGATGTGTTTGCCGATTATCCCCATTTTTTGTTTTTTTACTGCCTAGGGTTTATGACTCGATCAGGCAAAAAGCGGCCTTGGGGTCTGGCCCTGCACCCTTCTCAGGACTTCAGGCAGTAGACTGGGCCTGCCTAGAGCTCAGCATCCCATTGTGCTCACCTTTAGAGCCGCAGCTGACAGGTGCCCGGCCTCTGGGAGGGTGAGTTCCTCTGATCCCGAGTAACCTGGAGGCTGCCCTGGAACAGCCAGGGAAGGAGGCAGAGCCACAGGGGAGGGAAGAGGGGAAGTTCCGTGTGCTGTCCGGCAGGAGGGGAAGAGCAGAGCACGCAGTCTGGCCTTCAGGGCACAAGCTGGGGATGGTCGTAGGTTAAATATACCGGGAGGTGTGTGGGCTGGGCGGTGGGTCAGGGCTAGGGCACAAAGGAGGGGTGAAATGTCCAGGATAAATAGAACCACGTGGGGATGGAGAAAAGCCAGCTCCATGCCCCTCTTAAAAACAGTTGCCATAGGCACCAAAAATATATTAATATCTGTACATTTGTCATCTTTAAAAAAGGAAATAAAACCTCCTTGGCACCTTGTAGTTGATATCTGCAAAATGAGGTGATCTGTGGAAAGGCCGCCTGTGTGCACGCATGCACGCATGCATGTGTGCACACACACACCCACGGCTGGGCCCCGTGTGTGCATTTCCCTGTCGGAAGCGCTGAGCCTCCCGGCAGCCCTGAGCATTCAACACAGTGAACAGGGGGCTATCGCCAGCTTCCCACTGGTGCCCTTTGCAGGTGTTTGGACTCCACCGCCCGGGGGGACCAGCAGCGCCCACCCTGTGCTCTGGAGGGCGGGGGCAGCAGGGCCACCCCCCCCCCCCCCGGAGGAAAGTCCTGCCACTGGGGGAAACCGTGCCTGCTCCCTGGGCCTGCCGCTCCCACTGGGGCGCATCCATGCGCTCGTCCTCCCAGGCTCAGCCCCCTGAGAGGGAAACATCCAGGTGGGCGGCTCAGAGGCGGGGGCCGCCCTGCAGCAGGGAGGTGACCGTGGTCTGCAGGGCCGCAGCCACCTTCTTGGAGGTCTTGCGCAGCAGCGGGCTGTCGGGGTGCTGCTCCTTCAGGTGCAGGATGTGACCCTCCTGGCTCTCGGACGTGCAGCCGCACTCCTCGCACACGTAGAGCTTGGCCCGGCGCTCCTTGTAGGCGTACTTCTGCTGCACACCGTGGATCTTCTTCAGGTGAGACTCCAGGGAGCAGCGCTGGGTGAAGGCCTTGTCGCACAGGCTGCACTTGTAGGGGCGCACGCCTGTGGGGGGCAGGGGGGGAGCGTGGGTCGGGGCTGGGGCAGAGGCAGCAGCGCCCCCAGCCCGTCTCGCACAGGGCCTGCTGCCAGCCTGCGTCCTGGACACAGGGAGGAAAACCCTGCCCCGAGCCCTAAGATGCCCTCCCAGGCCACTGGGGCCCGGAGGAGAGATGCGCCGGCAGGGCCGGGCCGGGCGGCCCCCTTACCCGTGTGGGTGCGGACGTGTCTCTTGAGGTCAAAGGTGTCGTTGAAGCCCTTCCCGCAGTAGGTGCAGAGATGCCTCTTGACGTCGTTGTGGCACTTCATGTGGCGGTTCAGCATGCGCTGGTAGGTGAAGGCCTTCTGGCAGATGGGGCAGGTGAAGAGGTCCCCGCTGGGGCCGTCCCCCAGGGTCACCTGCAGGCGAGGGAGGTGTCTGAGACGGGCACCCAGCTGCGCAGCTTTGCAGGGCACCAGCGCCAGCCCCTGCGGGAAACAGTGCCCGCGCTCCCTCCAAGGCCACATCTCCAGGCCATCTGCTTTCACGGTTCAGGGGTGTCAGGGCTGGAAAGGACCTTAGGGTCACCTGGCCCGGCCATCTGCTGGCGACCGAGCCAAACTTGTCTCTACTTTCTGCTCATCCATGGGAGTGGGCCTGGTGTAGCTTGGTTTGAATGCCTTGGTCACCTATGACCCTCTTTGTCTGTAAGCCTTTTTCATTTTTTTTTTTTTAATTATGGAAAATGTCAAGCGTATATACAAAAGTAGAGACTAGTATCGGGGGCCCCCGTGCCCTGCTACTTGGGCCAGACTCACTCTGCCTTTGCGTCCCCCTCTTCTCCCTGCACCCCCGCCCTGGATGATTTTGCAGAAATCCTGGATGCCACTCTACATCCCTTAAAGGACGCTGCCCAGAGGACTCGCAGCAATTGTCCAGGTGCAGCTGGCCAGCACAGGGCGACGTGCGGCCCGATGCTCCACTTCTGGTCACATCCCTGTGGCTGCTTGGGCTCTGTGGGTGGCCCTGTCACTGGCAACGCCCTGGCACTCGGCACACACCCTCACGCCACCCCTCCCTCCTTCGGGGCTTGGGGCGCTGGCCGTTGGGCACCTGGGCAGATGTCCCTTGTTGCCAGTTATCAAGACCCTTTGGGGTCAGGACTCAATTCTCTAGCTCAGCTGCTGTCCTGCTCCCTCTGTCCTCTGACTGGTCCAGGTCCTCCCTGTACCCAGGGACTCCTGGGCTAGGAGTAAAGGCAGTGGGGTTAGGGGCTGTTCTTCCCTCTCCCCTGCCCTCTGCAGGGCCTCTGTGGGGGAAAGGAAAGAACAGCATTCCATCCCACTGCCACTTTTGGCACGTAGGGTAGCACTCTGAGCACCCTTCCCTGAGAACTCTGCTGGCAGAAGCTTCTAGATCTTGGAGCTTTCAGGAACGCAGACCCAGCCAGGGATGGCCCTTGAAGGCTGGGGTATTTCTGTTGTGTTACGGACCCCTGAGCGCAGTGGGCTTGCTCAGCCTGGCCCTGCCCTCAATGGGAGGCCACGGACCCTGACATGGGGGTTGAAAAGGTCAACCTGGGCTCAGTGGCACTCACTGGGCACATGCCCCAGGGAGGGTTAACGACCGTGTCGCTGCCAGAGCACATTTTCACCCACTAGATGATGCTGAGCGGGGCTCACACCTCGCCTCCTTTCCTAGGGCTTCTGCATGAGGATGGGCTTCATTGCCTCTTTTGGCCAGAAATTAAATTAAGAAACCCCTGGATGTGGACTCCAAGGGCTTAGGTGCCATCAGAACCTGCTGCTTCTCCCCAGTGAATGGCCTTCCCGCTCGAGACTTCTTCCTCTCCTTGTCCGCCCACATCCGGGCTCCGGCTGGGCTCATCCCCCTGCAGTCCTCCATCCACACCCTGACTCAGAGCCAGACCCTGGCCCTGACACGCGCCGCTGGCCTTGGTGCGCGGGAGGGAATTACCTTCATCTTGGTGCGCAGGAAGCTGTGGTCTCGGCCCTGGGGTTCCGCCAAGCGACCCACGTCTTCAGAGGGCAGCTGGGCCACTGCGCAGGGCCCCGGGGCCACGCTGTAGCTGGGGTCCCGAAGGCTCATGTCCAAAGCCAGTGGGCAAGAGGGTGGTTCGGCCATGGATGGCTCCGGCTCTTGGTAGGGCTGCGGCAGGCAGAAGCCCAGGCTGACTGGGGAGAGGAGAGGACCCAGGTGAGGGCCTGGGGTGGGCATGGGGTGGGGTGGGGGACGAGGGGCCAGTGGGGTCCCAGGAAGGCGTCCCCGCCTCGAGCTGGCCTGGCACCTGGAGCCTGCACCCCTCCCTCTCTGGGCATGCAGCCGAGCAGGGCTGCCCCAGCCCAGCGCATGCTGCACTTCCCTCCCCCTCCCACCCCATTAAGCTAATTACAGGTGACGCCAGCCAAGCAGCGCGGCCCACAGGCCTGCCCACTGAGTAATTTGTGTCTTAGCGGAACTGGGAGGACCCAACCTGCCCTGCCAATTACCCCTCCGGAGTTGTCTGCGTACCCCACCCGGGCCTGTCCCTCTGCATTCCAGGCCTCATACCCGCTCCTGCAGGGCAGAGGGCACCCCGGCCGGGCCTGGCCCCAGGGGCAGTTCGTGGGGATTCACCCTCGCCCCGGGAGGGTCCCTGGGGATCTGTACCTGTCCGAGCCCCTCCACCAGGCAGGTTTAGTAGCTGGCCTTGGAGAGGGTGGGCGGGCCTCAGGGCCTCCCCCACACCCCCGGCTCCGGGGCTCCCCGCCAGGGCTG
This sequence comes from Tamandua tetradactyla, assembly GCF_023851605.1. NCBI lineage: Eukaryota > Metazoa > Chordata > Mammalia > Pilosa > Myrmecophagidae > Tamandua > Tamandua tetradactyla. The sequence continues at coordinate 8,765,397 of NC_135335.1, forward strand.
GGCCCCCGCTCTGCACGCAAACAGGTCGGCTGGGCGGGCCAGGGAGGAGGTCAGGGAGCAGCAGGTGGACGCAGCCTAACAGTGCCCTGGCGGCCTGCCCAGCGCTTACGCAACCCGCTCCCCCGCCGGGGACCGCTGGCCGCAGCGGGGGGTGGGCCGGGCTCCCTCAGCGGGCGGCCCCGATACCTGGCGGCCCTAGGACGCGGCCGCTCCCCTGGCAGGCACCTCACATTAAACGGGCCCAGGGAAGCAAGATGGGAGGGCGGGGAGCTCTTCTGAGTGACACGGAGCTGACAGGTCTCCCAGTTGACAAGAGCTGCAGCGCACGATCTAATTTTTCAGCTTAGTTACTTTTCTTCCCAAATGCCAAAGTTCTGCGTGGGAAACCTATCAGCGAGGAACACGGCCCAGCCTTCAGAAGGAGACCCTGAGAGGCTCCTTGGAAGGGAAGGATGAGCAGCTTCCGAGAGAGGGGCTTGGGCGGCGGATTTCGGATGGCAGCACTGGAAGGGGCTGCACCCCATCCCCTCCCCAACCGCTGAGACAGGCACAACCAGGGCCTCCCTCCTTGGGACCCAGTGGGTGGTCGCAGGTGGACAGACGGGGTGGTGGGGAAGGCGGGAGGAGCAGAGTCATGGAACAAGGTAAAGACGAAAGCACCAGAGTTTCAGGAGAGGCCCCAGCTCTCGCCCCCTCAAAACACAACAAAGGTCTGACGGGAGAAGAATGCGCCTGCCCGCCGCCCAGAACCCGTTCTGCTGGCACTGGCGTCCGTCTGTCCGGGCGACTTTAATGAGCCACCTCATTCCGGGAGTTGATTCACCCGCGCCGGGCCCCAGCCTGGCCTCTGGGCTGGCGCCAGGCCCCGGTGGTCGGGGCTGGGGGTGGGGGGCCGGGGGCGGGCATGGTGTGTGTCAGTGCTGGCAGCTTCGATGCCAGTCTCCCAGCTGTGGAAGGTCACGGCCAGGGTGCAGCACTGGACGAGAACCCCCGTTTCTCCATCCAGGTGGAGACCTACAGGACGCCCTGCCTTCCTGTCTTGCAGCTTTGGAGAGTGTAATGGGGATCCCAGATGTGGAGCCCGGCTGCCCCACCTCTGAGCAGCAGAGGGAGGAGGCTGCGGCAGGTGAGGGCCTGCTGGTCTCAGCGCTAGATGGGCTGTCCCGCTGGGTTCCCTTGCTCCGCTAGAGGAGAGGCCTTGGGCTCCAAGCAGGTTTGGGGAGAAACCTCTTTGCTTGGCCTGCCTCTCCCCCTTGCACACAAACCTTGATAGGACAGCAGTCCCAAGGACCAGGGCACAGGGAGTGAGCTTGCCCAGGCTGCACCCCTGAGCCAGGGGCGGGGGAGGCTGGACGAGCAGTGCCCTGGTGGCCAGGGAGGGGGTACTCACCCCGGACACACACATACACACCCGCCTGCCTGCCTGCCACCCCCGTGGGTGCACTGGGAGTGCTCTCGGCGTCTGCACCTGCCAACGGGTGTCATTGGGTGGCAGAGGGCAGGACGCAGAACTGGCTGGGCCCCTGCTTGTGCTGCTCTGTCCCCTAATTAGATGTTTCCAGCAAGGTGGCGGCCTCGGTGGCTACTTATCGCCTGCCCATGGCCAGGAGTGTGGCAAGGCCAAACCATCCAGCCCTCTCCCTACCCCCTCAGGGGGCTGCAGGTCCCCTTCCTTTTGACCTGACTTGTCTGGGCCTGGATGCTGTGGAGGGCAGGGGCCCAGAGCAGAAAATGAGGCAGGAAGGGGCTGCCCCTTGACGCTTAGCACATCCCCTCCAGGATGGCTTGAGATCTGCAGGTCCAGAGGGTTGGACAGAGCACCAGGTCATGCAGCTCTTCAGGAAGCGCCAGTGAAACAGCTGGCAGGGTACTGGGCCTCCTGGGTCTCCCTGCTGACCACACTAGGTGAAGGATGGCAAATGGGAGCCCGTGGGTCAGCACAGCCCGGGCTGGCTTTAGGCAGCCTTGTACCCTTATCAGGAAGGGCAGGGGTCCCCGGGCGCTTCCCCTCCAGCGCCTGCAGCTCAGCTAGCAAGGAAGCCTGCGCCAGCCAACTGGCAGAGGCAGGCAGCCCTGCACACACAATGGGCCTGTCTCTCAGCCTTTTGTCTCCAGTCTGTGAAGTGCCAAGAGTTTTTCTCTCAGGCAGTATCTTTTCCCCCTTTCCCAACCGCTTTTCATAATGAAGCTAAAACCGTGCACTCGGCCCTCACACCAGGGTGGACGCCACGCGCTGCCAGGATCCGGGCTTCCTTTTGCATCCTTCCCATTCTCCCAGTGGCGCCGGCCTGGGCACACCTGGCGGATACCATGAAATACTTGTTGCGAATGAACAAGATTTATATGCAACTTGCCATCAACGACAGCCAGCCTTCGCTGCCCGTGTTCAGGGAACTCAGCCTCACTGCTTCTCTTTCTGGGACAATAGCCTGGCGATCTGCCTTGGGACACCCAAGAAACAAAGAGCTCAGTGGCTTGGATGAAGGCACCCAGGTGGGACAGGAGGAGTCCCTCGAGCCCGGGCCCAAGGGGTTCTTCTGTTCTCACCCCCTGCCTGGCTGCCTGCTGACACTGCCAGGCCCTGGAGATCACAGCAAGCATCAAACCCTGCCCAGGAATTATTAGAATAACCATCCGAAGCCTAATCTCTCCTGCCCCCACAGAACCCTGGAGTCCAAGCTAAGTTTCTAAAGCCCTCCCAGCTCACCCTGGGAAGGACGCTGCTCACGTCCCCACACCACCTAGCGGCCGAGCCAGACTGAGCCTTGCTGCAGGAAAGTCAGGCCAGTCTCCCACCGCTCAGCCCAGCGCACCTCCTCTGGGTGGTGCCTCTGCTGACAAGCCAGCAGGATAGGCTGCAAGGGCCAGACCAGCAGCTCTGGAGGAGCCTGGGAGGTGTGGGTGGTCGGGGGCCTGGAGGAGTCCCCAGCAGCCCCAGGCTGGGAGAACTTCACTGCCGTGTCCAGGCTCATTTCTCGCCCAGCGCCTTCCCTTCCCCTTCCTGGGCAGGGGCTGAAGAAGCAGGTGCCATCCCTATTCTACCAGCCAGGGAGCCAGCACGTCCCTTCAGCCTCTGCTCTCAACAGGCAGTCACTCCACTGTCAACACTGGCATGACCAAGGCCAACAGCATGCCCAGACGAGGGGTGGCGGCAGGGCCCAGGGCTCTGGGCCTCTCACCCAAATAGGTGGCTGCGTAACCACGAACCCTTACAATTCTCCAGGGTGGATGGAGCCACCTCCCCAGCCCACACGCCCACTGCCAGAATTTTCCTCAGTTTCGGGAGGAGAGTGAGGCCGAGGAAGAAGATTCTGCGGTCTAAGTGGGAACCTCTAGATCCTCTCCTGCGCCTCCAGGAGAAGGGCTGCTGTGACTGTCCGGGCTGCCGGACTGGGCCCAGCATTTCCACTCAGAGAACCTGCTCCTTCCAGGCCGTCTGTGAGCCTCGAGGGTCTCCCGGGACCCTGAGGGGGAAGGTTAGAGCTAGAGGCCTTCGCATTCCCCAGACCCCGCCGTGCCCCCCAGTGGGACAGGGTCAGCGCCTCGCTGGTCACAACGTGCCGGGCCTTGAGTCTGTGAAGCGGATGAAGGAGCTGTGCCGAGCCGGCTGCTGGGGTCATGGCTGGCTGGTGATGGAATGGCCAGGCCACCTGGGGCAGCTGAGCATGGGCCCGGAACATTCCCTTTCTCACTTCCAACTCCACTGGGAAAACTCTCCAGGGAAACACAAGGGTTTTTTAGAGGTAACATTAGGTACCTTAACCGCTCCGCTTTACTTGACCCCACCGGCCCCCCCTCACCCCTTGCCAGAGATGGGGGCAAAATCTCACTTGCCCCCTCGAGTTTTGACTCCCACCCCCCCCATCAGCCTGATCATCCGAGCTGCCCACACATCTCTGCTCACCTGGAGGCCCTCCCCAGCACCCAATGGGGCTGCCCCTGGGGTGCGGGGCTCTTGCCCCCCACTTGCACTCCAGGCTACCCGGAGCTGCATCGGGGAAAATCACTAGAGTGCAAGGAAGTCAATGATTTGAACAAACGGAATTTCTTTGTCCTTTTTAAAAGTCAACACTTGATCTGTTACTGATTGGGATGTGAAATAAAACTAAAAATAACAGCACACGGTGTCTCATTCAAGGCTCAGCTCACCTTTACCACAGTCCAAGTTCAATTTATCAGATCCCAAGGAGCAGCTTAGCAGCAAGTCAAACACAGGTGAGGGAGGAGGTAGGGGCAAGGAAAGTGGGCTCCCCGGGGCACCCCCTCAGGAGGTGGGAACCAGCCAGCTCACCCGCAAACTTGGCAAAGCAAGAAACCCTAGACGGAATCCTGGTTCGCTCTAATCCCCCTCATGTGGCCAGGCAACTCGCGTGCCTTTTTGACTCAGTTTCCCCCCCTGGGGCCATTAGGGACTTCTGGCACATTGCCTTGCTTTAAAGATGAATGATGCAGAAGGCAGGCTTGAGGGAGGGGCAAGCTCTGAAACTGCCCTGCCAATGCCATCCGTCATCAGGTCCTGTCCCTTCCGGCCACAAAGACCTCGGCACTCCACACACGGTCCCTAACAGTGTATTCAAAGGGGAAACTGAGGCAAGAGCCCTTACAAGGCCCCTCACCACCCCCCATTTCACCACCTTCCTAGGAGGCCTGGGGCGGTGCCAGGGTTCTTGGCAGATCAAGGGTCAGAGTCGGTTGGTTAATTACAACCTCTCCACCCCCCCTCCCCGTGGAGGCGCTGGGCAGGATGTTCAGTTCTCCCCCACCCCCAGGCCGCTGGAGGGGGGCTTCGGAGGGAACTTGGTTTTCTCTCCACCCTAAGTTTTGTTGGGAGAGCAAGGAGGCCAGAAGGAGGGAGCAGAAGTGTTCTCAGGGCTCAGAGAGGAAGATGCCAGGGGAGGAAGAACCAAGAAACAACTGGAGTTACTCATTCAAAGTTGACTCCGACGCTGTCAAGGCGTCTTCCAAAAATTAACCGGAAACACCGGCTTCCCTGGGGCTCGGTCGCCCCGCTGTGGGGTGGGCCCCTTAAAATCACTTTTCTCTGAACGCTGTGTCCTCTGCAAGGTGGACGGGAGAACGCTTCTAACAGAGAGACCTGATCCCACCTTCGCCTTAACGATGAGCGGGGCGCCTTCCCCACTGCCTCGGCGCTCCGCGGGCCCGCGGCCGGGAGCCCCCGGTAAACTCGGGGAGCCCTGCGCCCCACCCCGCCGGCCCGGTTCTCAGCAACCTCGGCCGCACCTCCTGGCCATCAGTTTTGTCGGGCAGGGGGAGCCAGCTCTTACGTTTAGCATAAATCTCGGCCGAAACTCCAGCTCGGCTCCCTGCCCCCCAAAATGGCATCGCTCCAATGCCCTCCTCCCGCCTCATAAAAGTCCCGGCTTTCTGGATTTACGATGCGAGAGCGGGGGGTCGCCCGAGCGGTGACACACCCCGTTGCCTCCCCTGCGCCGCGGCTCGGGCCCGTGGAGGGGAGGGCAGAGGCACGCGGGCCGGAGACCCCTGCCCCCAGCCCCGCGCCCGGGCACGGCCCCGTCCCCGCCCCCACCCGGCCGCCTCCTTCCGCCGGCCCTGCCCTTCCCCCCGCAGCCCCGGGGTCGGCCGAGCCGCGGGTTAACGGGGCCGCGGCCGCTTAAACATTAAATCCCGGCGCCCGCCGGCGGTATCCACATAACCGCCCCCGGCGCTGCCCGCTCTCCCCTCCCAGGAGGCGGCCGCCCCAGGCGGGCGTGGGGCCCCGGGGGGCTCCGGGCGCGGAGGGGGCCCCTCACCCGGCACGTAGATCTCGCCGCGCTCCTCGTCGGGCAGTTCGCTCCAGTTGCGCTTGCACGTGGAGACGCACGGCTTCTTCACCAGAAACGCGCGAGGCATTTTCCAACCCTGTCGCCGCGCGCGGTCCGCTGCGGAGCCTCGGGTCCCGGGTGGTGGTGGCAGGGAGTGGTGGGGGGCGGCCCTCCTGGCCCGGGCCGGGACGGGTTGAGTTGGAGGCGGGGGCACAAGTCCGGGAAGGAGTCGCCAAAGCGCCGCCACGGGCCGCCGAGAGCCCGCGCCTCGGAGCGCGCGCGCCCGCTGCCAACTCCGCGGAGCTGTCGTCGAGCTTCCTCGCCACCGCGTCCCTTGCGGCCAGGTGCAGCGGGCTGGCGACGGGGGAAGCGGCGGGTCAGCGTCTCCCGGCTCGACTGGCGTCCCCCGCGGCCGCTCGGGAAGTCTTAAAGTACGATCCGGACCGACGGGTTCACGCTTTATTGGCTCGCGGCGGTGTGTGTTGGTGGCTGGGGCGGGGGGTGGGGGGAGTGATCCGATCTAATTATCTTGGAGCGTCCCCGGGAGCGACGGCGCATGCGTTGGGAAATAACGGTGACAACCCACCTATTTGTTACCTGTCGAACCGGTTTCCAGTCCGCTGCCGGGGAGGTGGCCTGGCGGAGCGCCGGGCGGGCGGGGGGGGGCGGGGGAGGGGAAGGAGGCGAGCTCAGGGCACCCCGCACCCAGTACCCGAGCGCCCAGCCGGCCCGGCCCCCGCCCCGCCCCGCCCCGCCCCGCCCCGCCCCGCCCCGCCCCGCTCCAGCCGGGTGTGTAAGCGTTTGCAAGCGGGAGTTTCGGAGGGAACAGGGGAGGGGAAGGGAGGGGGCAACGTTATTTGCACCGGGTGCTCGCACGCTCGGCGGGTGATGAAATGAAACTCGCCCGACTGGGCCATCCTGGCGCGCCTGGGGCGCACGGGGAGGCGCGGAGCCGCCGGGCGGGAGCGGGCGGCCCGGCCCACACTTGTTGAACCGGGCCTGGGCCGGGCGTCCCTGGATCCCAAAGGCTTGGCTGAGCAATTCGTGGTGTTCAGCCCTGAGGTATGTGCTGGGCGCCGTGCAGGAAGGCACGCGGGGCCGCAGGAGCGCTCAGGCCGGGGCGCGGGGAGGCGGGGCGCGCGCCGCGCAAATGCAAAACTGGAAGCGCCGAGCCCCGCGGCAGGTCTTCTGGCGGCCCAACCGCAGCGCCGGGGCCACCGAGAGCCAGACCCGCAGAACCCCTCATCCTTCTTGCAGACGGCCGGACTTCGGGTGCAGCGAGGGGTGGTGGTGGTGGGGAATCTGGCACGAGAGAGCTGAGGGCGGAGGATCCGTGAGCGGCAGGCGCAGCCGCCTGTGTCCCCGCTGCCGCCACCGCAGAGAGCTCACCTCCGGTCCGTTTCCTTCCCACAGCCCACCTTGGCCGATGTCCCACCCCCACCCATCCTGATCAGCCCAGGCCCCCAGGCCCAGCTGGAGGGATGCCCACCCTTCCTTAGGAGCCGGGGAGTGCTTGGTGCCCTCCAGGACACACTCTCCTGAGAGCTGTGGTTACCCCAGGGCGAGATGAATTCAGTGAATGAATGAATCTTGCGCCAGACCCTGACTTGGGCCATCCTGCAGTAGGCGGGTACTGCGACAAACCCTTCCCCATGACCCTGGACTCAGGAGGTGGCCCTTCTTGTCAGGGGAGCAAGGCAAATGTCTACAGGGCAGGTGGATGAATGCAGGGGGTGAAGACAGCCAGTCCAAATACCCCACTTGTACGCAGAAACTTCCATGCAACGTTCGGGTCGAGGCCCGGTGCGGGAGGTAATTTTTGTTGATGTCTCTCACTGCTTTATCTCCAGCCTCTCCAGCTGTGTTCGCCACATAGTAGGTGCTCAGTAAACGTTTGTGGAATGACTGCGTGTCCCATTTTTCTTGACTCATGTGACCCTTTAGCCTTTCATTTTCCAGCTTTTGATAGAGCATAGATCCAGAGCACATTTCTTTATTATAAGGGAAGCAATACTGCCAGTTCAGTGACAAAAGGCAAGTAACACTGGCTGTCGGGGAGGGTGGGGAGGTTGGGGACCGTGGAGAACAGGCCTCTCCAAGGGGGTAGACCCAATCAGTGCTCTTCGGGTACAGAAATCCATCACGGCCACAGCTTTCCATTTTTCCAAGAGAAACTGGAAATGTGGATTTGTATGTGAAATCTACCAATTTTCAAAATGCCATTTCAATTTTTTTTATAAAACACAGAATGGCTCAAAAACAATGATTTTCGAAGTATACTTCAATAAGTAGATACAGAGAAAATTTCAGAGTTTGTTATGGGTTACCATTCCACTATTTCAGATTTCTCCTTCTAGCTGCTCCAAAACACTGGAGGCTAGAAGAAATTTATTTTTATGCGTGCGAAAAACAAAACAACTTTCTGCGTTAGATGTGACCCACAAACTGCCCGTGTGTATGGCCAGTGGTTTATGGGTGGCTCTGGAGTGACATACATGTGACTTTGCTCCACGAAAGCAGGGACCTGCTCTGTGTACCCAGCGCTCTGCACAATGCCTTCATTCATTCATTCGTTCATAAGGAATGTCACTTCATCCATTCCTTAACTCATTCAGCAGAAATTTATTGAGCACCTACTATAAGCCAGGCACTGTAGATTCTGTGATGCAAGGCATACAAAGAAATAGGCAATTGCTAGTGTGCTGCAGATCCTTTAAACATGATGGAAGGTGGGTGGGGGTGCTGAGATCACAGTGAGAGGCAGAAGCCAGGCAGAGAGCGAGGAAGCTCACCATCAGCAGAAGGAACAGCTGGTGCGAAGGCCCTGGTGTGGGAATGAGCCTACTGTGTGTGTGCGATGGACAGAATCATGAACGTGGGGAGAAGGGAGGGTATAGGAGATGAGGCTGAAGACATGGGCCAGGCTACATCATGTGAGACTCAGTATAGTGGGAAGCTGTGGGGTTTGGAAGCCATATGGCCTGCTGCGGAGAGAAAGGAGTGTATCTGTGTGAGTTAATTGGGGGTGTGTGTGTGTGTGCAGGGACAGTGTACATGAGAGTGGCAGCAGGCCAGCAGGGAGTCTACTGCAATAGTCCCAGTAGGAGATGACGGTAGGCTGAGCCAGGGTGAAAGCCAATTCCAGGTGTGTTCCAAAGGTAGAACAGACGTCTCTTTTTTATTTCTTTAAGCGTTTTTTTATTGTAAAATATAACATTTATACAAAGGAAAGAAAGAAAAAACAATGATTTTCAAAGTATACTTCAATAAGTAGATACAGAGAAAATTTCAGAGTTTGTTATGGGTTACCATTCCACTATTTCAGATTTCTCCTTCTAGCTGCTCCAAAACACTGGAGGCTAGAAGAAATTTATTTTTGTGCATGCGAAAAACAACATAAATACCAGAAAGCAATAAATTTCAAAGCGCATCACAAAATTAGCTGTAGAACAGATTGCAGAGTTTGGTATGGATTGCAATTCCACCATTTCAGGTTTTCATTTCCACCAGCTCTAAGATACTGGAGACTAAAAGAAATGTCAATATAATGACTCCGCAATCATTCTCGTTTGGTAAACCCTATCTTCTCTATATAACTCCACTATCACCTTTGATCTTTCTCCCACTCTTTAGGGGTATTTGGGCTATGCCCATTCTAACTTTTTCATATTGGAAGGGCCTGTTGATAATATTGGATGGGGGATGAAATTAGTCGATGTTCTGGAGAGGCTGGCCCTCTGCATTTCAGGACTTACCTTGCCCAGGTAAGAGGTAGTAGGTTTCTGGAAGTAGTAGGTTACCCTAGTGCATGGAACCTTTGTAGAATCTTATATAACGCCCTAGGTGTTTTTTAGGGTTGGCTGGAATGGTTTTGGTTGAGCTAACTTTTGCAAGAGGATCCACTGGAAGACAGACAAGGTTATGATATTCTAAGGCCAATCTTTTTTGGCCATTAAAATATTGTAAGTAGGGGAGTTATATGATTGGATTTACCTTTTAGAAGTTGCATGAAATCGAACAGAAGTCTCTTGTTGGTATGGTGGACATGGGGTGCAAAGAAAGGAGGAGCTCAGCATGATGTGGAGGTTTGGGACTAAGCACTTGGCTGGGTGGAGGTGCCAGCTACTGAGATGGAGAGGCTAGGGGCTGGACAGGTGGTGACGGCAGGGGAGATGGCGATTGTTTGGACTAGTTAAGACTGAAATGTGCATTCAGTGTCCATGCTGGGGTGGGCTGCTGGAAAGCAAGGCTGGAGTTTCAGGGCAGGGGCAAAGCTGCAGGTAGAAATTCGGGATGTGCCAGCATCTAGATGGTTTCCAAGCCACGGGCCTGTCTGAGTGTGTCAGGGGTGGGGTGGGGGTGGGGGTGGGGGTGGGGTGGACAGGGTCTCAGGCCGGGCCATGCCTATCTTTCCAGATTAAGAGAATGTGGCCGGCAGTTTGAGCTCAGAAGTTTTAGGGAAGCCATGGAGTAAAACGCATGCTTCTGCCTGGACAGCCTAGGACGTCTCCAGCACTGGCAGGAGCCGAGAAGGGCCCTTTGCCTGTTGCACTTTCCACTGTCACAGACAAGAGCGCGAGGCCCCATCTCAAGCACTTTTCTTACATTCGCCCTTTTAATCTAAACAACAGCCCATGAGGGAGGTACGAATCTTAGCCCCTATTTTACAGGTGAGGAAACTGAGGCTAGATGCAGATGGGGAAAGATGAGGGGGGTGCAGCACGTGGGCAGAGGCTCCCCTGGTGGAGCTGGGGGGTGGCTGGGCGTAGGGGAAATGGGAGAGCAGCGTGGCCACGGGTCCAGCTGCCAAGCTGCTCTGGCATCACTTTAGCTCACCCTCACCGTCTCCGCAGCCCTCTCGTCACAGATTGGTGGCGGCCAGGAGCTAGGAATGGGAGTGGGGGTGGACATGGGTGTGACTGCTAATGGGTATGGGGTGGTGAAAAAGGTTCGGGAATTAGAGATGGTGTCCAGAGCACCAGCCTGAATATACCGTAGTCCACTGAATGGTACATCTAGAAGGCATGCATTTTATGATACGTGAATTCTACCTCAAAGTTATTAAAAATGGTGTTATAAAAGGAGTCTCCTGGCCGCCACTAATCTACTGTGTCTCTAGGGCTCTGCCTAATGTTCTTTTTAGAGCTTCCTGATAATCCCAGAAACTGAAGCTCTGAGGATGGAATTAATTGTCCCGCCCATCTCACAGACAAGAAAAACTGAGGCTCAGGATGACCTGCCTGTTTCCATGCCTGTGTCCAATGCCTCCCCAGAACTAGGCTGTACGGGGGGAGGGTGGAAGCTCAGCAGGAAGGGAAGGGACAAGGTGTGGGCACTGAGCAGGGGGCTGCTCTCCGGGGTGGGCCTGCTGCCTGGGGACTCGGGGACACCCTTGCCCACGGTGTTGGCAGGCTGAGCTCACCCCTTGTGTGGGACCAGCCAGTGGCTGTTGGCGAAATCCCCCGATTCCACCTCTTAGGACCTGTGTCATTTGGGGCAAATGGCTGGGCCTCTCTGGGCCCCCTGTCCTCATCTGGTACCTATCCTGGGTTGCGGTGATTTGATGTGGATGTGTTTGTCCCAGCCTCAGGGACATGGCTGGGTGCCCCCGCCACCCCCCCCCCCCCATGAGTTCCCTCCCTTCAGACACTTGGCCCCAAGGAGCCAAGGTTCAGAAAAGCTGGAGGTCGGCAGAGGCTGAACTGGGGCCAGAGCTGGCGCCTGGCTTCCGGGGCCCTTTGAAGCCGGCCTCCTCCACCGCAAAAAGGGGTTTAATAACCACTTCTCCCGCCCGGGGAGCCGAGAGGGCTGCACACGTGCAGTTATCAGCACCCGCTGGACCTCAAGGACCGGGAAGCTAGACAGCCTTCCCTCTCCTGGGCTGCTCTCACCCGGGTTGTGTTTTTCATCTGAGGGTTAATTACCCTGGCGCCCCACCCACTACCTCCTGAGCAGAGTCATCACTCCCATTTTATAGACAGGGAAACTGAGGCACGTAGAGGGAAGTGGTTTGAGGCTGCCGCCTGTGAGTCAGACGTGGAGCCAGCACCAGGGCCCAAAGGAGCCGGGACCCGGCCTTCCGGCTGGACCTGTCCCTCCGGGTGGGCCCATGCACCCTGGGCACGGGCGGCCCAGACATCCTCCTTCCCGGTTCTCCTTACCCCACCCCAGTCCCTGCCAGCGGGGGGGAAGGGGAGATGAGATGGCAGCGGCTGGCATGGGGGCTTAGACCAGGTTCATCTTCAAGACCCGCTGATTAGAGCCAGAAGCCACAGGGCGGGAGGCAGGGTCTGGTGGCCCGCGGGTCTGTGCCCTGCAAACCCGCGATGAGTGGGGCGTCTTCGGTGGAGAGCTGCTCCGTGAGCCTCTGAGTGTCCCCCCACGAATTCCCAGGGTCGTCCTCTAGAAGTGGAGGGCTGGGTTCTGGTCCTGCCTGGCCCCAGGTCTGGGAGGAAGGAGACCATTCCGCTCGCGGGCCGTGGCTTCCCGGGCCGTGCCCCGCGCCCCGCGCGGCCCGCCAGGCCCTGCCCGTCCGCTCGGCCCGCGTCGGGGGCCCGTTGCTTCCGGGTTTCCCTGCCCGTGGCCCGAGCCCGGCGGCCTGGCCGCGTCCGGCTGCCGCGCCCCCTGCCGGCCGCCTCGGGCCGAGGTCAGCGGTTCCCGCCCGGCCTCGACCCCGGCGCCGGCTCCGCGCCCCCAAGCCGAGCGGGACTGGCGGGGGGGGGGGGGGGGGGGGGCCAGGCCCGGCGTCGGGGAAGCCAAGCCAAGCCCCGCGGCGCCCGCCCGACCGGTTCCGCAGGGGCCGCGGCGCGCACTTCCTGCGGGCGCCCGGGGCCGCACCCTGCGCTACCCCCAGCGGCCACCCTGGGAACCCGGGCCGTCCCCCCCCCACTTGCCCCCCCCCCACGGGGACGCGGCTGGCGCTGGAGGGGGTGCGCCCGGGCGCCGGCGGGGGTCGCGCCGGTAGCCCCCCCACCTCAGCCGGGCAGGCGCTGGCGGAGCCCGGGCGGCGGGGGTTCCGGGGGTCGCAGTCGCGGCTCCGGGGTGGGGGTGGGGCACCCGGGAGTCCCGGAGCCCGGGCCCCCCCCAGCGCCACCGCCCCTGCGCGGGCCTGCGGCGGTTTCGGGGCAGGGGGGCGCCCCGCGCGCGGCGGGACAGTTACTCAGCCCCAGCGAAACCAGCGAGTCGGCACCTGCCGGCCGGGGGCGGGGAAGGCGGCGGCCCCGTTACGGCCCCGCCCCCGCGCCGCCCCGCCCCGGCCCGCCCGCCCCCGCGCCGCCGCCCGCCGGGAAGGAGCCGCTGAGTCAGGCCCGGTGAGAGCCGCCGGCCCGTTACCGCGGGCGCCGGGGGCGCGGGCGGCGCTGCGGTTTCGGTGGCGGCCGGGGGCGGGCGGCCTGACGAGTCCTCGGCACGCACCCCTCGCCCGCCGCCCGCGCCCCTACCCCGCGGGGCCCCCCCGCGACACCCGTGGGAGGGAGGCGCGCGGGGTGGGGGTGGGGGTGGGGGGGTGCCGCGGGCGAGCCCTGCTGGGAGCTGCGAGACCACCCAGGGGAGGCGGCAGCCCCCTCGGCGTGGGCGGGGGCCGGGCGCGGGGCCGGCGGCTGCGGGCGCCCTCTGGCGGCCCCGGCGCGTCTTCACGGCGTGGGCCTCCCTCCCGTCCACGCAGGCGTCCGCGTGCCTGGCCGCCATGGGGCCGCTGAGCCGGGAATCCTGGGCCCAGCGCCTCCGGGCTTTCCGGGCCAGCCCATCCGCCTTCCTCGCAGGCCCCGAGGGTGAGGGTCTGGGCCGTGACCTGCTGAGTGACCTGAGGAGCGAGAAGTTGGGTGAACAGACCAAGGTAGGCCCCTCACGCATCCTCAGCCTTGGGCCTTCTGGTCACCCCAGTCCCCTGACCGTTATCATCACGCTGCTCACAACACCCGTCCCCACCCAGGTTTCTTTGCTGACCCTGGCCTTGGAGTACCCAGCCCTGCTGTGGCCCGACGTCCCTGCAGCCGAAGCTGCTGCCGTCTTCCTCCTGGACACCCTGGTCCTTCTACCCCCACGGCCCTCTGCTCTCCGGCGGCCCCTGCTGCTGGCGGCCACCACAACCCTGGCAGCAGGAGGGGCGCTGGGTCCCGCCTCCGGGGCGTCGGGCCGCCTCCTGCCCCTGCTGCTGGGCCTGGCCTCAGGCCGAGATCTGGGTCGAGGCTTTGGCCCTGCCTCGGAGCAGCACCTCCTGCAGGCCACAGCGTGCGAGTGCCTGCGGGAGCTGGAGAGCTGCAGGCCGGGGCTGCTGGGGGGTTGCCTGGGCCTGCTGCGGGGCCTGCTGGGGCGGGAGGGCCCCGTCCAGCCCCTCAGCCTGCTGCTGGGCCTGGTCCTGCACAACACCTTGGTGGGACAAGCCAGGGCTGGGGCCAGCCTGCAGGACCAGCTCGTGGCTGGCGACTGCTCCTCAGGGGATGTCCGCAGTCCCACCATTCCTTGGGACTGGACGCTAGCTGGGGAAGGTGATGGCCACCTCCAGGCCCAGGCGCCCAGCTGGCCGGCGGCCGAGGAGGAGGAACGGGGCCTTGAAGTGCTCGAGCCCAGCCCCGAGGAGGCGCGGGAGCTGCGGGCTGTCGCGGCCCAGCTCCTGGATGCCTCTTACCTGCTCACTCCTGTGGCCCAGGCCCAGCTCCTCTGGCTCCTGGGCTGGGCCCTGCGGGGCAGGCGGGGACAGCCACCAGCGCTCTTCAAGCCGCAGCTGGTGCGGTTGCTGGGCACGGCCCAGCTGGTGCTGCTGCACGCTGTGCTGGCGCTGAAGGCGGCCTTCGGCGAGGCCATGTTCACAGCCCAGGACGAGGCCTTGCTGCTCCGTCGGCTTGCCCTGGCCGCCCAGCACCCCGCCCTGCCCGTGCCTGCCCACCTCTTCTACCTGCACTGCCTGCTCAGCTTCCCCGAGAACTGGCCGCTCGGCCCCACGGGGGAGGAGGCCGCCCCGCTGCTGCTCGGGCCCCGGCAGTGCCGCGGCCTCCTGCCCAGCCTCCTGCACGACCCGCTAGGTCTCCTGGCCCGCCTGCACCTACTGTGCCTGCTCAGTGTCCAGGGCGAAGAGGAAGAAGAGGAGGAGGAGGTCCAGGCTCAGAGCCCCCGGCGCTACCTGCAGGACCTGCTGGCCGGCGTGCGGCAGATGGCCGCCCTAGAGGGGGGCCCCCGGGCCTCGGCCACGCTCTGCTTCCAGGCCTCCTACTTGGTTGCCTGCTGCCTGGCAGGGGAGCCCGCGGTGCTGAACTCTCTGACCCATGGGCTGGCCCAACTGTACCGGGCCCGGCCGGCGTTGGCC
This sequence comes from Tamandua tetradactyla, assembly GCF_023851605.1. Classification (NCBI taxonomy): domain Eukaryota; kingdom Metazoa; phylum Chordata; class Mammalia; order Pilosa; family Myrmecophagidae; genus Tamandua; species Tamandua tetradactyla. The sequence goes on from NC_135335.1 coordinate 8,780,481, forward strand.
CCCCATTTTGTGGACTTCCTAGATCGAGTGGCCCCCGAGCTGGGGAAGCCCCTGGGGGTGATGTTGCGGCAGGAGGTGGTGTCCAGAGAGGGCAGTGACGGGGCTCTTCGTTGGCATCTGCAGATGTTGGCAAAGGTGGTGGACGGCGAGGCCCCCGTTGCCACCCTGCGCTTCCTGCGGGCGGCAGCTGCCCACTGCAAGGACTGGGGCCTGGAGCAAGCCCTGCTGCGGGTCTGCCGGGCCCTGCTGTGGGCAGGGGGTGGGGGCGGCCTGGTGGACTTCCTGCAGGAGCTGGCCGGGCAGCTGGAGGACCCTGATGGCCGGGACCATGCCCGCCTCTACTACATCCTCCTGGCCCACCTGGCAGGCCCCAAGCTGGGGGTGGCTCTGGGCCCCTCGCTTGCCGCCCCTGCCTTAACCTCCTCGCTGGTGGCCGAGAACCAGGGCTTTGCCGCGGCGCTGACCGTGCAGGAGGCCCTGTCCCCGCTGCGGCTGAGTGTGGGTCCCCGCAGAGCCGAGGGCCCCGACCCAGTGCTGCAGCTCCAGGTGGAGGCGCAGGAGCCGCTCTACTCCCTGGAGTTGCGCTTCCGCGTGCAGGGGCAGCTCTATGCACCCCTGGGCGCCGTCCACGTGCCCCACCTGCGTCCGGGCCGCCCCCTGCCTCTGGCCCTGCCGCTGCAGCCCCGACGCCCAGCCCCGACGCAGCTGCACGTCCAGGCTCTGTACACCACACCCACCGGCCTCACGTGCCACGCCCGGCTGCCACCCGTGACTGTGGACTTTGCCAGCCTCTTCCTGCCTTTCCCGCAGCCCCCTGGGGGGGCCGGGCCGGACTTCTTCGAGGAGCTCTGGGCCTCCTGCCTGCCGAAGGGCGCCGAGAGTCGGGTGTGGTGCCCACTGGGGCCGCAGGGGCTCGAGGCCCTGGTAGCCCGCCACCTGGAACCCTTCGTGGTGGCGGCCCAGCCCCCCACCAGCTACTCCGTGGCCATCCGCCTGCCCCCGGCCTCCAGGCTGCTGCTGCGGCTGCAGGCGACACCAGCGGGCGGGGTGCCCGTGGCCCTGCGCACCGACGACTGGGCTGTGCTGCCCCTGGCCGGGGACTTTCTCCGCGGGCTCTCAGCCGCCGGCTGAGCCCTGGGGCCCCTGTAGGGGGCCTAAGCCAGGCTGCCCAGAGCCCGGGCACGCTCCCATGCCTTTTTCATAAAAGCAAACAGAAGCCACCCTGCGTGCACCTGGCTTGTTTCCTTTTGGGATGGGGGAAAACGGACCCAGGGAAAGCGTCCAAACTAATCTCTTTCTACCCGGATGCACCAGGAGTCTCCAGAATCCCCACCGAGGGAATGGGAGAACGAACATCCTTCTTTCTGCTCTCCAGGGAGGGTCTGACCTTGCCCAAGGCCACCCAGCAATTTGGGAACGAGGCTGGAGCTGGCGCCTTGTTCAAATCCCAAAGTTTGCAGGGTCCCTGCCCCGGGGAGCTCAGGCTAGATAGGGTGGTGGGCTGCCAGCCAGAAAGAGGGAGGAGGCTGGAGAGGCCAGTGCCTCCTTCCTTGACTTGGCAGGCTTCCCCAGGCCATTGGGGACAGCTGTGGGAGGGGCCCGCTGGCACTGTTTGGGGACTGTAGGACCCAGGCTCCAGCCAAGCTGGCCTTTCCTACCCCCAGCTCCTAAGAAACCCAGTCCGCTTAGGAATCACCACATGCAAGAATTAGACCCATTTTTCCAAACATGCAAGACACTGCAGAGACAGATCTATTGAGGCCAGTTCTGCCGCTGTCACAAAGCTGGTGTTTTCTCTGCGTGTTGCCTCATTTAATCCTTGCGACAACCCTGCCGAGTCCCGCACAGATGAGGAAATCTGGGGGCCAGAGAGGATGAGGGACGTGCTTACGGTCACTCAGCTGGTTGGTAGCCGTGTTTTGTCATCCGGTGGCAGGTTTCCATCAGCATGCTGCCAGGGTAGAATGCTGCAAGGCCACTGAACACCGAGTCGCCAGCACTCTGCCCTGGGCCTGCTCCCAGCATGCCGAGGAAGCAGCAGCGGGCAGTGGGCCTGGATGGGAAGTGACCAGTGGCTTGGGGAAAGGGTCTCTTCTGCTGCCTCTGCTCCTCCAGGCTCCTTATGGGCCAGTCTTGTTCCTCCTAGGCGGCTAGGAAAGAAAAGAAGGGTCCGGGGGAACTGATAGAGGTGGGAGACCTGCCCCAAGCTCAAGCTCTGGCTGTAACTTGCAGTGTAACCTGGGAAAAGCCGTTGCTGGGTCAGGAAGGGTCCAAAAGAGATTTAAGACAGAAACAGGTGCTTGCAAGGGCTGCAGAAGTGGGGCTCTGGAAGCCACCCCGGGAACCCCTGGTCAGGCCTACAAGCTTCATGGGGTGGGGGACACCCTCCAGTCCAGCGACTTAGCATCCAGGAAGCTGAGCCCGCACACTAAACACAGCAAGGGACTGCCCCCACTCCCTCCTGGTACCCACAAAGGCAGAGACCTGGCACTACCGCTAAAAGTCTGATCCTCCCCAAGCTGGGCCTGCAGGGCGTGTGGCCTCGGCCCCTCTGTCCCCGTCCACATCACCTGGAGTGTATCTAACCTGTGCAAAACTAGCGGCAAGGGCTGCAGAAAGTGTCGTTTCCCTGTTGTCCTCAGAAGCAGAAGGCGGCATGAGCCTAAAATTAAGGTAATCGATCCATGTAAGGACCAGCCACCCATCCCTTTGTCCATCCGCCCGTGCATCCTTCCCGTTTTGTCCACCCGCTCTTCTGGCGAGGGGTACCGGCTGGCCCCCAGCTCCCCCCACCTCAGTGTGCCCCAGTGCACATTCTTATGCGTCCCTCTGTGGACTTGCATGACAGCTCCCCTGGGATACACCCCGGGAGCAGAATTGCCACATCACAGGGCATGCAGACGCTGACGTCGACTGAGCAGGGTCAGTAAGTTTTCAGCTTTATGGGTGGGGATAGAGCCAACGTCTTTTCAAACTCAGTGTCCACACACCATCCTCAGGCGACCCAAAATTCCACCCCAAAAGGGGACACCTAACGTCTTCACCAGTCACTTTGTTCACCTCTGTGGATATTATCAATCACTTGCTCACCAGCTGCCGGGTCTCCGCCTCCGGATGCCCTGGGTCCTTTCCCCATCCCACTGAAGGGGGGTTGGACCTGGCCGGGAGGGCAGCTCTGCCTGAGGAATCCAGGCAGCCTCAGAGCCAGGGCAAAATAGTGCATTGCTGGAGCTCACGTAGGTTTGGGGGCTCTGAACCGTGCAGCCGCAATCTCCCCATGACCCGCTATGACAAATACACTGAACTGTGAAGTGAATCATCAGCAACACGCATTTTGTACGTGGAAAGAACTGGAGAAGGCTACTGATGAATATAGGTGCACACATAAGGAAGAAAGAGGGGTCCTCTTTTGTGTAATGTCCCAAAGACATCATTAAAGCCACCCAAATGAATAATTTTTAGCTCAAATATGTCCCAAATGTTGCATGAGACATTAAACATTCCTTTATCGCTTCTCAGAAGTTCAAATTTATCTGGTCATCCTGTATTTTTTTTCTGTCAACCCTAGGTTGGTATTTGTAACTTTTTTCTTTCCCGACCCCTTCTATATTCCTTTTGCCTTCAGGTTTCTTTACCCTTTGAGGCGCCTCCCACCTTCCCTCCCAAGGGCTCTGAGTCCTCCTGATTCTGGGTGGCTTTAAGCCTTTGCATTATCGCTGGATCTGGAAGTCTCGGAGATGGCCCAGGGGATTCTCTGCATGCGGCAGACTCCTCCCTGACCTCGTGTGGCGGCGACAATTTCACCCTTTCAGAATCGGGATCAGCTGCCCCGGCCAACACGGGGACACCCTGGAGCGGTAGGTTAGAAGGTGTGAGGAGGGCGAAAGGGACAGCAGAGGGCAGTGTTCACTTATAGTTCAGGAGAACCTCCTCGGTGCTTCCCCATCGGGGATGCCGCCTTCCTTCCCTGGGCACTCAGGACTCCAACTAGCGAAGCCAGGAGCTGTAGGGATGGGAAGTAACATTTTTGTGAGATTTCCAGGTAGCAGAAGACCATGGCGGCAGGCTGAGTCCTCATCTTGAGGCACTTCCCCTCAAAACAATATGCAACAAGGAGAACAGACAACCACAGAACTACACAAAACCAAGCTGCAAGTAAACTATATATATGTATGTATATATAAATAAATGCTCAAGCCAAACAAAAGCCAAATTGCAGTGCAGCAGCTCCCACGGCTCCATCCGTGCTACAAAGCTTTGCAGCAAAGATCGAATGAGAGAACTGCAGGGAAGAGAGAAAAGGGGAATTGGCAATGAGGCTTAGGGTTGGTGTAAGATCTTGCCAGAAAGACTAAGTCTGGTCTAAATCTGAAAATACTAAGTTGTGTCTGGATAGGTCAGAGTTCATACTCAGGGAAGGAATTTAAAGGTATGGGTGATTTGAAGGGACAGTCTTTTTAAAATACATATATTCAGGGGAACAAAAAGGCCTAAAGGAAAGGAGAAGCAGCCTTTGGCAGTGGGTATGTGTTCTAGTTTGCTAGCTGCCAGAACGCAATATACCGGAAACGGAATGGCTTCTAAAAAGAGGAATTTAATAAGTTGCTTGTTTATAGTTCTAAGGCCGAGAAAATGTCTCAACTAAAACAAGTCTATAGAAACGTCCAATCAAAGGCATCCAGGGAAAGATACCTTGGTTCAAGAAGGCCAATGAAGTTCAGGGTTTCTCTCTCATTTGGAAGGGCACATGGCGAACACGGTGTCAACTGCCAGCTTTCTCTCCTGGCTTCCTGTTTCATGAAGCTCCCCAGGAGGCGTTTTCCTTCTTCATCTCCAAAAGTCACAGGCTGGTGGGCTCTGCTTCTTGTGGCTCTGTCGTTCTGCTCTGCTCTCTCTGAATCTCTCTCAGTCTCCAAAATCTTTCCTTTTTTATAGGACTTCAGAAACTAGTCAAGACCCACCCAAATGGGTGGAGACATGTCATCACCTAATCCAACTTAACAACCACTCTTGATTAAATCACATCTCCAGGGAGATGATCTGGTTACAGTTTCAAACATACAGTATCGAATAGGGATTATTCTGCCTTTATGAAATGGGATTTTGATTAAAGCATGACTTTTCTAGGGGACATACATCGTTTCACACCAGCACTGTATGGAAAGGGAAGCAAATGGGGAAATTTTATGGTCTTGCAAGACAAAAAACAACAGCAATAAAACCCCTCCCCCATCCTCAAAATAAACCAACGAACACACTAAGGCATCTATGTCACCTCCCTTTGTAGTGACAGAGGGACGGTGGCATTAAACTAGGAATCCTGGGAAGCATCCCCCAAACCACAAAAATGAACAATAAAAAATTAACAGGTCTATACAGAGTTACTGCAAAAAATCAGAAAATGAATTTCATTACATATCAACCAAGGAATAGTCATACACTCAAGAAGCAAAAGAAAGGTGTAAGACAATACTCCAAACGGAACTCAATATACTCAACACAAGCATTTGCAGATATGAAGAATCACCTTCAATGAGCAATTTTAAAGCAAAAAACCAAAACAGATAAACGCAGAAAGAAATGAAAAGAAAGTTGATTGAATTCAGGAAAGAAATAGAAGAAACATACAATAATTTTATCTAGAAATAAAGATTAATTATAAGAGGCCCAAAGGAGAAATAGACCCAAATAAAAATTTAATTAAAAAGACGGGAGACCAAAAAAAAAAAAAAAAAGAGAGAGAGACAGGAGACAAGAGAATGAAACTGAGATAAAGAAGTAAAAGGAGTCAGAAGACAGTAGCAGAAATGGAAGACAAAGAAGGAATCACATTCGTACTGTTGGAGTCCCTGAAGAAAAACCAAGCAGTAGTACAGAACTACTATTTAATACCATAATCGAAGAAAACTTACCAGGAAAAAAATCTACACATTGAAAGAACCCTACTGAGTATCTGGGAAAATTAACTGAGTAAATTCCTCCTTTGTAACACATTCTAATAAAACATTAGATTTAAAAGATTTTTTAAAAAATCCATAGGCAAAAAGAGCCAATAACTTCCAAAGGCAAAAGAATTAGACTGACATCAGACTTTTCAAAGCACATGCAACAACAGAGCAGCATTTTTTTTAAGTGTGAGCCAAAGATTTTATATACGGACAAACTGTCATTCAAGTAGCAAAAACAGTTTTCTGACTGTTGACAAATACTTAAGGAATTTTGCACCAATTCTGCACCCATTAGTCTTTCTTTAAATACTGCCAGAGAATGCATTTCACCCAATATAAAAGACTGAGAAATTTTAGCCTTTCATTTACAGTGAATATATAGATCTAAGACTAAAACAAAGGTGGAAATGAGGGGAGATGTATTAGTTAGGGTTCTCTAGAGAAGCAGAATCAACAGGGAACACTTGCAAATGTAAAATATATGCGTCTCACGTGACCGTGGGAATGCAGAGTCCAAAGTCCGCAGGGCAGGCTGTGAAGCTGATGATTCCAATGGAGGGTCTGGACAAACTCCATAGGAGAAGCTTGCTGGCTGAAGCAGGAAGAGAGCCTGTCTCTTCTGAATCCTCCTTAAAAGGCTTCCAGTGATGAGATTAAGCATCACTCATTGCAGAAGACACGCCCCTTGGCTGATTACAAATGGAATCAGCTGTGGATGCAGCTGACGTGATCATGATTTAATTTTATGAAATGTCCTCATTGCAACAGACAGGCCAGCACTTGCCCAACCAGACAGACAGGTACCACCACTTGGCCAAGTTGACATATGAACCTGACCATGCAAATGTTTACATTGTGATAAAGTAGAAAAAATGCAAATAATAGCATGAGAGAAGAAGGGAGAAAGAAAGAGGAAAATAAGTCAAGGTATCTTTCAGCTCCAAATTCACCTTCATTGCCTGCTCATGAAAGTGGGTCTGGGCCCTTTATCTTTCTTTTGCCAGTAACTCATCGTTAAGCTTTGTCAGTAGAGGTCTCTGGAAAGCCATTGCAGGGGGAAGGGGTTTTCCTTTCTCATAGATGTGCTCCCCAGGCAGCCTTCTGAAGCTTCTCCAGAACCCAAGCGTTTTTGAGTATCAGGCGCTTCAGTATACACACACAAAATACACGTAATTATAAAAGCTTCTGATAGAGTTGAGACCAAACAATTCAGTTGTATTGATACATAAATGGATTAACTCATCTATTTAAAGAAAAAGATTTTAAATTTGGCTCAAATGTCTTGGCCCAACTGTATGCTTTTACTAGAGCATCCACACTTAAAACAATATGATTCAGAAAGGGTAAAAGTAAGGGGATGGTTTCTGTAAACCCTTAAAAAAATACCCAGGGCTCTATCTGAGATGCTATAAAAGATTAACTCACTAAGTTTATTTCTTAGGAACCTAAAACCTGCAGATGGTTCCTAGGCTAGACAAGTGCTGAAATACAGAGTTACCATTCTTTCTAAGAGCATCAACCAATTCCATCCCCCTACCCCATACCCCTTTTCAACGTGAAGAAGTTAGAAGGTCATTGCACAAATATCCCTAAAGATCGGGAGAAGGATCAAAGGAAAAGGAGGAGTTGCAATAGAGAAGATAGGATTTAACAAATAAGTATGGCTACTGAATCATTATATTGATATTTCCTTTTAGTCTCTCTTATAGTTTGCAAGCTGCCAGAATGCAATATACCAGAAATGGAATGGCTTTTAAAATGGGAACTTATTGAATTGCAAATTTGCATGTTCTAATGCTGTGAAAATGTCCAAATTAAAGCAAAGCTATAGAAATGTCCAATCTAAAGCATCCAGAGGAAGATAAGTTGGTTCAAGATAGCCGACAAAGTTCAGAGTATCTCTCAACTGGAAAGGCACATGGCAAACATGGCAATGTCTGCTAGTTTTCTCTCCAGTCTTCTTGTGTCATGCAGCTCACCTGGGAGTGTTTTCCTTTCTCATCTGTAAAGGCCTCTGGCTACATGGGCTCTCGTGGCTCTTTCCAAAATGGTTTCCTCTTAAAGGGCTCCAGTAAGCAACCTCTTTTGTTGCTCAGAAGTGGCCTCTTTCTCAGGGCCAGCATGGCAGGTGAGCTTACTACTCTTCCCCTATGTGGGACGTGACTCCCAGGGCTGTAAATCTCCCTGGCAACGTGAGACAGAACTCGCGCTATGAGCCAGGACCCGACATCAAGGGATTGAGAAAGCCTTCTTGACCACAAGGAGGAAGAGAGAAATGAGACAAGGTAAAGTTTCAGTGGCTGAGAGATTTCAAGCAGAGTCATGAAGTTATCCTGGAGGTTATTCTTATGCATTACATAGATATCCCTTTTTAGTTTATAGTGTATTGGAGTGACTGGAGGAAAGTACCTGAAACTGTTGAGCTGTGTTCCAGTAGCCTTGATTCTTGAAGATGATTGTATAATGATATAGCTTTTACAGTGTGACTGTGTAATTGTGAAAACCTTGTGTCTGATGCTCCTTTTATCCAGGGTATGGACAGATGAGGAAAAAAAACGTGGATAAAAATAAATAAATGATAGGTAAGGCATATGGGATGTATGAGTTTTTCTTTTTTCTTTTTTTTTTTCTGGAGTGATGCAAATGTTCTAAAAAATGGTCATGATGATGAATACATAACTATGTGATGATAATGTGAGCCACTGATTGTACACCATGTATGGACTATATGTGTGTGAAGATCTGTCAATTTAAATAGTTTTTAAAAAGACCTCACTGATAATTTTTCAGTTATATCAATGAAACTGTAGTTTATGACTTAAGACATTTTTGTTTTTGTTTTGCATGGGCAGGCACCGGGAATTGAACCTGGGTCTCCAGCATGGCAGGTGAGAACTCTGCCTGCTGAGCCACCGTGGCCCACCCAAGACGTTTGTTTTGATTGTTTTATTTCATAAAATTCTTAATACTGTTTTTAGGTTTCATTGAATTATGGTGATGATACTAGATTAAACCTTTTTTTTTTTTTTTTTTTTTGCATGGGCAGGCACTGGGAATCAAACCCGGGTCTCTCCGGCATGGGAGGTGAGAACTCTGCCTGCTGAGCCACTGTGGCCCACCCTAGATTAAACATTTTTAGTTTAAGTGCAAAATGGCAGAAAAATCTCATCTATTCTCAATATTTGCTCACTGTACAATTTTTAAATACATGAAAGAATACAAATAAAAATATTTGCTGCAAGTAAGGTCACTTGCAGCAAAACATGGCACATTATAATTATTTATTGATGCTTTTATTCTTAAAGGTAGGCACTGCACAATATTTGCATTTTGCTCACATGTAACTTTTTTATGTCAATATGTTAACCATTCCATCAACTGTATAAGTTTTCCAAAGGGAATAGATTATCAAAAATGTTATGAAAGATCTGTCTAAACTATATCAGAATGGAATGCCACAGAAAGGAATCTAACTTCCTTTTCTCCCCCTCTCACTGCTTTTTGTAAGTCTGTTCTATCTCTTCTTCATGGTCCAGTTTTGAAATTTCACTCCTTGATATAAAATCTAGTGGCAATATTTGGTTTTATATATTTTGCTCTGAAGAAAAGTGTTTGTTGCCTGTAGAACATGATATAACTTTTTTTAACTTTGTCATAATGCACTAAACAAAGTCAGATAATTTTTAGGTGGCAATAGCTAGAATTAAAGAGTTCTTGGCTTTAGGCAGCTGTTGAGTCCTTCTGATCCTATTTTAACTGTCCGATTAAATGGATACTATTCAACTATTCCTGTAATGTTCATCATGGAGGCAATGAAATTCACTTCAGCCCTACCTAAAACATGAACAGAACTATTAGGGTCTGAAAGACCCATCTGCTATTTGGTTTAGGATTCCTTTCTATACCTTTTCTCTTACTAGATAGTCAGCCAGGTTTTGTCAGAAAAGTCTTAGTAACAGGGGGCTTCACAAAGCAAACGTCATCAGTGAGGAAGCTCTAATTGTTAAAATGATCTTTTGTATACTAAGACCAAAGTTCCCTCCCTGTAACTTCTAATCAATGCCTCAAACAGTACAAGGCTGTTAGGCACTCCAAATGCATTGAGCAATGAATGAAAGATTGAACCGTTCTAGTTCTGCCATTAAAAGCTACATAGAGTAAAGTTTTTTCTGCAAGCCAAGTTACTCCCTGGTCCTACGCAAAAGTCTTCTCTTTCTGAGGATTGATATTGCTATTTCATACACCTATTCTGTAATTACCTGATTCTCAAATGTTTTACCAATTTTACTCTTCTCTGAATGTGCTTAATTAAGTTGACCAGGAAATCTCTTAAAATGTGGTCCCAGAGAACCAAGCATTATGTTCCAGGAAGGTTAGCTCTGAGCAGGATAGAAGCCCTGGATCTCTTAACCTGGACATTCCACCTGAAATAGTGTCTGACTCACAAAGAATTCTCTTGAGTACTTTTTTTCCTGAATGCTTACAAGTAGAGGCATTTTGTTCTGGGCAAGACCATTGATGGGCACATATTCTGCTGTGGGAGAGGAATTATTTCCATGAATTTCCAGGATACAGAATGGGTGGAGAAGGCTGTGCTGAAGCCTGCAGTGTAGAGGAGAATGGTGGAGGCAAGTCTGCAGAGTCTTCCTTCTCATAGTCGTAACTAGAGGGGGTGGTGCCACAGGATAGGAGGAGATGGTGTTGATGTGGGTGGTCCTGATGACGCCCTCCCAGGTCCTGTGGCTGCTTTTCATGCACATGCAGATGCAGGTGGCAATTCTGGCTATGACCCTCATGATGAATAGGATTCCAAAAATCACAATGCTGGCAATGGCAGTGCCTGAGGATATTGTCAATGTGGGCATAGTAGAAGCAACAGAAGGGTGTGGTTCCATCACAGCAGTAAGATCTGCAGTCTCTGCTGTACTGAGCAAGGCAATTGTCTGCGATAGATAAAGAACAGGATCAACTTTGGAAGCAAGATCCCTGGAAGCCCTGGCAGCCTTGGTGCATCCATCCAAGCCAGTGGCTGGAAATTGTGCACACTGATAGACGGGTGGGTGGACTGAAGAGAGGGCTGGAGCCAAGGGAGAGCCCAGAATAGGGAGAAGCTGGAGGGGATAGAGGGGATGGAGGGTGGTCAGATGGAGTGAGCAGCAGTCCCTAGAGAGGGCATGGGTGGGGCTCCAGCCATTGCCCAGGGAGCCTTGGAAGGAACTCTGGGCTGTCAGGGTGTGACTCCATGGACCTGGGGTACATTGGCCAGGGCCAGGCTATTCTGGGCACAAAGTCTTTTTTCACCACCATGCCCCATTTAAAAAAAAATTTATTAATTAATTAAAAAATTAAGAAACAAAATAAAACATCAACATACATAATCAGTAATTTACAATATCATCACTTAGTTGCATATTCATCATTTCTTAGAACATTTGCATTAATTCAGAAAAAGAAATGAAAAGACAATAGAAAAACAAATAAAATGAACACAGGAAAGAAAAAAAAAGATTATACTACCATACCCCTTACCCCTCGCTTTCATTGATCACTAGCATTTCAAACTAAATTTATTTTAGCATTTGTTCCCCCTATTATTTATTTTTATTCCATATGTTCTACTCATCTGTTGACAAGGTAGATAAAAGGAGCATCAGACACAAGGTTTTCACAATCACACAGTCACATTGTGACAGCTGTATCATTATTAAATCATCCTCAAGAAACATGGCTACTGGAACACAGCTCTACATTTTCAGGCAGTTCCCTCCAGCCTCTCCATTACTTCTTGAATAACAAGATGATATCTACTTGATGCATAAGAATAATCTCCAGGATAACCTCCAGACTCTGTCAGCCATTGACAATTTGTCTCATTTCCCTCTTCCCTCTTTTGGTCAAGAAGGTTTGCTCAGTCCCTTGATGCTAAGTCTCAGCTCGTTCTAGGGTTTTTCTCAATCCCTTGATGCTGAGTCTCAGCTCATTCCAAGATGTCTGTCCCACATTGCCAGGAAGGTCCACACCCCTGGGAATCATGTCCCACGTAGAGAGGGGTAGGGTGGTGAGATTGCTTATTGTGTTGGCTGGAGAAGAGAGGCCACATCTGAGCAACAAAAGAGGTTCTCTTGGGGGTGACTCTTAGGCCTAAATTTTAAGTAGACTTGACCTATCCTTTGTGGGGTTGTTTCATATGAACAAACCCCAAGACTGGGGGCTGAGCTTATAGCTTTGGTTGTCCACACTGCTTATGAGAATATCAAGAATTCAACTTGGGGAAGTTGAATTTCTCCCCGTTCTCACCATTCCCCGAAGGGGGCTTTGCAAATACTTTTCCCCTCACTGATCGAATCACTCTGGGATTCATCGAGGCATCACTCTGGACAAACCAGAAAAATCTCATGTCCTACCTGAGATTCCGAGTACTTCTGCATGCCCCATTTTTGAAGGACAGTTTTTCTGGGTATAGAATTATTGATAGGCAGTTTTTTTCTCTTTCTATCATATTTTCATTTCATCTCGTTTTTCACTTCCATGTGTTCTGCTGAGAAATTCACACATAGTCTTATTGAGCTTCTCTTGTATGTGATGGATTGCTTTTCTCCTGCGGCTTTCAAAATTCTCGAAATTCAACATTATAAACAGCAGGCACCCCCCCCACCCGCCCACCCCCCATCCATCCCGCTGGGTGCAGACCATGCTGTGCAGAGTGAGGGGTGATGCGGCCCTACTGCTTTGGAGTGAGAAAGAGAGCGATTGGCAACCTGCCTGCACTACATCCTGCCTGCCCCATATGCCCACACGCCTGCTCGCTGCTGCAGGCCTCCAGCGTCTGTCTGGGCCCAGCTTGAGGCCAAACCAGTTACATGGATCCAGCCCAGTTCTCCAATTCCTTCATGTTGTCATCTTCCTCTTCCTTCTTCTTGGTTGGTTTTGATGGTAGGGCTATAGAGGGACCATTTGGTAGAGGAACTGTTTCGTGTCCACTGATTTCCAGCAAATTCTTGTCTAGTTCTTCTTGTTCTAATTCCTCTCATTCTGCCATGAGCTCATCCTCATCAAATTCTTCTCCAAACCCTACAGGTTTGGAAATAGCTGTGGAAATCTCCTCTGCAAGTTCTCACTGGTCAGCAATGTCCTGCATTAACTCATCAACTTTATCGATGTCCATGTTGTCGTGGGCAGCCGTCATGGCCTTGGCAGCATAGCCCATGTTCTTGAGCACCTCAGTGTTGCTGGTGGCGTTTTCCAGGGCCTCCCTCTGAAACTCGATGGTGGACAGTGTACCGTCGATCTGTGCCAGCTGCTTCTGGTACCTCTTCTTGCGCTTTAGTGCCTGGAGGGCCGTGCGCTTGTTTTTGGTGCCGTGCTTCTTGGCAGCCGTCAGTTCCTGCTTGATCTTCTTCTCCAGGAACTCCTGCTTCTTGCTTAGCATTTCCTCCGTGTCCCGCAGCCGCTGGATGGCCTCCTGGGGGGTCGGGCCGCCCTTGCCCGCCGTACCCCCTCCAGCCCCGAACAGCTTCCCGAACACCGACATGGTTGTTGCTCGCCGCGCGGGCCTGTGCTGCCCGCTCCGGCTCCGCTCGGCTCAGCTCCGGCGCCCGCCTCCGACTCCGTAGCTCCCGGCCACCACAGGCCTCGCCGCCGCCTCCGCCCCGCAGCTGGGCTCAGACGCGCCACCTCCCACAGGCCCCCACCCCTTTATTTTCTTTTGTGTGTAGGGCCTGGCAGGTTGTCAGACTTTCCTATGAAGCCTCTAGGCTCTGTGTTTCCCCTGTCATGCCCAGCACATGGCACTTCTCTGCCCACAGCTTCCCACAAGGGTAGGGTGATTCTGTGCCTTTAATTTGAGCAGCCTCTCCCTGCCAGCGTTGTGGTTAAGACAGAGGCTAAGGTATAGGGTAGGCTTAGATCACTTCTATTTTCCAGCCCCTGGGGCCCGAATTCCCTGAAGGAGGGCTGCCACAGGAGCTGGGCCCCATCCCCGTTTCCTTGGGGAAGATACATCCTTTAGGGAATTGTCCCCATTCACCCATTCACCTACTTACATTGCCTCTCAGAGATGTCTTAATTCCTCCCTTGCCTGGGGTAGTGCTGAAGTCTAAGAGGGCCAGCAGTTCTATCGAATGAGCTGTTAAGAAGTTAAAAAAAAAGGGGGGTGGGGAAGGGGGAGCATTTTCAGAGGCAGATCCCAGCTCCCCGGGTTTGCCAATCAAGAGCTGGAATTAATATTTGGCTCTATATATGTCCCCAGGCTCTATACTCCCTTTACTTTGGGTCCAGCCCTTTTCCACTATTTTGTACTGTCCTACTCAAAAAGCCTCTGTTTTGTTTTTCTGTCAGCTTGGCCCCTCTCTTCCAGGGCAAAAACTCTCAGCTCCTTTAGTGTTTCTCCAGGTTTATCTGTGCTCTGGGTCTGTCTTCAGCAATCTGAATTTGTCAATTGATTCCACAATTGGAGCTTGGTTGAGCTAGCTTCCTGCTACCAGTAAAATCTGTTTCCTTTTCCCTTGGAGAACCAGCCTGCCATGCCCATTGTGGTGGTGGTGGTGGGGTGCTGGCCTCCATGGCTTGGGAGACTTACAGTTATGTGTGGGGTCTCAGCTGTTCCACCCTTTCCAGACTGGTGCACGCTGTGTGTCCAGTCATTGATGTCCCTGAAACAGCTGTTTCATACAGTGTCTGTCTATTTACTAGCTGCTCTGGAGGATGAACTAAATTTCACACCTCACTATGCTGCCATCTTGCCCTGTCCCAGTCCAAACTTGGACTTTTTAAACAAATAATGCTGGGACAACTGAGTAGCCATCTGGAAGAACTTAAAATTAGATCATACTTCATACTATACACAAGAATACGTTCCAAATGAACTGGAGATCTAAATATAAAAATGGAGCAATACAAGTACTGGAAAAAAAACCTGGGTAAATTTTTCTTTAATTGTACCATAGAAAAGTCTTTCTGACTATGACTCAAAATCTACAGGCAAGAAAGAAAAAAAGGAGAGATTGGTCATTTCAACTACCTAAAAATTTGCATGGGAAAAATCACCATAAACTATGTCAAAAGACGACTGAATCTTCAGAAAACCTCCTAGAATTAATAGGTGAGCTCAGCGAGGTTACAGGATACCATTACTACACCCCAAATCAATCACATTTCTGTATACTGACAATGAACATGTGGAAACCAAAGTGAAAAACAGAAAACCATTTATGATCACTCTGCCCCCAAAATGAAATGCTTAGATATAAATGTAATAAAACAAGTACAAGATCTTTATGCTGAAAATTACAAAAAAAGAACTACAAGGAGACCTAAATAAATGGACAGACATATCACACCCATGCATTGGAAGCCTCAACACAATAAAGATGTAAATTCTCCCCCAAATGATCTGTAGGTTTAATGCAATTCTTATCAAAATCCCAGCGTTTTTTAAATGGACATAGAGAGCTTATTCTGAAACTTATTTGGAAAGGCACCAGGCCTAGAATAGCTGAAACAGTGTTAAAAAGAATAGTACAGTGGGAATAACCACTCTACCAGGATTAAGACCTATCTAGCTATGGTAATCCAGACAGCATGGTAACGGTGCAGGAAGCGACACATAGATCAACGGGACAGAATAGAAGACCCCAAAATAGACCCACACAAACATGCCCAGTTTATTTTTGATAAAGGTGAGAAAGCAGTTCAATGAACAGCTTTTAATTTAATTTAATTTTTTACTTTTCACTTTGAAATAAAAATTTTATTTTTTTACCTTTTATTTTGAAATATTTTTAAGCTTTTTTTTTTTTTTTTTTTCATGGGCAGGCACCGGGAAATGAACCCGGGTCTCTGGCGTGGCAGGTGAGAACTCTGCCTGCTGAGCCACCATGGCCCGCCCTATTTTTGAGCTTTTCAAGTTAGAAAAATAATACAAATCCCATACAGAGAAATCCAACATACCCCTACCCCCCACCCATACCCAGATCGACCAATTTTAACATTTTGCCACATTTGCCATATCATTCTATCATCTATCTCGCTAGCTATCACCTGTCTGTCTATCCATTTTCTGAACACTTGAGAGTAGGTTGTATATATCATGCTCCTTGAACCCTTACTAGGACTTTGTACATTTCCTAAGAACATGGATATTCACTTATGTAACCACCTTAAGTGCAGTTATCAAGTTCAAGAAATTTAACATAAATTACATTAAGTCTATTATAGTCTATATTTCAATTCTTTCATATGTTCCAATAATAGCTCTTTGAGCCTTTTCTCCTCTCTTGCTAGATCCATTCCAGGGTCACGTGTTGCATTTAATTGTCACTGACTCTTTAGTTGCACTTTCTATACAAACACACACATATTTTTTAGTTATGTCCACTGAGAGGGCCTTGAAGCAATGATACTCAAGTAGCAATGGACACACCTAGTTCCCTCATTCTCCAAACAAAAGAAATTAGGGCTGCTTGTATAAATAGTTGGTTCCAGAGCTAGGTAAGGAAAATACAAGGTAAGATGCAACATTTTGTGATGCCAGAAAGTAAGGAAGTACTTAATAAATGATGGGCCCAGAAATAAACATACGTCTGCTTGGTTTTCGACCAGGATGACAAGATCATTTAATGGGGAAAGAACAGTCTTATTAACATATAATGCTGGGACAACTAGATATCCACGTGGAGAAAAATGGACTTGAACCCTTGCCTCACAGTATATACAAATATTAACTCAAAATGGATAAAAAATATACGTGTAAATGCTAAAACTATAATATATTTAGAAGAAAACATAGGCATAAAACTTTCTGACTTTGAGTTAGGCAATGGTTTCTTAGCTACAAACCTAAGAAAAAATAGCTAAATTGGCCTTCATTAAAATTTAAAACTTTGTATTTAAAGGGCACTGTCACAAATGTGAAAAGACAACCCATAGAATGGAAAAAAATTGCAAATAATATATCTGATAAAGATCTAGCATCCAGAATATATAAAGAATTCTTACAACTCAATAATAAAAACAAATAACACAATTTAAACATGGAAAAAGAATTTAAATAGACATTCCTCCAAATAAGATACACAAATGGCCAATAAGCACAGGAAAGATGCTCAGCATCATTGGTCATTAGGGAAATGCAACTCAAAACATAATGAGATGTTATGTTCACTTCTGGGCCAAGATGGTGTCTTAGCAATGTGCTCGTTTTAGTTCGTCCTCCAGAACAACTACTAAATAACCAGGAACAGTACAGAACAGCTCCTGGGGCCACGTCAGTGGCTGGACACACAGTGTACCCCAGTATGGACCAGCTGGACCGGCTGCTAGCCCCCCCTCAGAACTGTAAGTGCCCCAAGCCACTGTGGCCGGCACCCCTCCCCCACAGGCTGCTTCCTAGAGGGAAAAGGAAAGAGACTTTACCAGCAGCAGGGGCTGAGCCCAACCAAATGTAAATTGTGGAATTAATTTAAAAATTCTGACTACTAAAAATAGGCCCCCAACTCAGGTGAACCTGGTCAAAGCGGAGGTTGCTCATTTTTGCCCCAGCACCAAGGGAGCAGGGCTGATGGAAAAAGAAAAAAAAGGAAACAGAGGTTTCTGTGGCTGTGTTTCTGCAAAGACTTGACTGCCTCTGGATTCAGCGACAGGGCTTCTCAGGCTGCAACTGCCCCAGGCATAGGCAGAAACAAGTGTGTTTGAGGGCTTGTCTGGAGCCTGTGCCTTCCCCAGGGGAGGGGTGAAGCCCAACTCAGGTGGAATCCCTCCCTCAAGTAATTCAGACACCAGGGCTTGGTAATTTGAAGCCATTAAAACCAGCCTACAACCTCTCCTCTGTCTCCACCATGTCCCCAGCAGGGAGAGTTTGCCAAAGTTAAAGGTACTGCATCATCTTATGCTGGTGGGATCTGCAGGCAGACAAGCACCACATACTGGGAAGGATAAGAAAAACAGAGCCCAGAGACTTCACAGGAAAGTCTTTCAACCTGCTGGGTCTCACCCTCAGGGAAAACTGACGCAGGTGACTCTTTCCTCCTGATAGGAGGCCAGTTGGTCTGGGAAAATCCAGCTGGGGTCTTTAATACCTAACTAGACCCTCCTAAGGGTTGGGGGGGGAAAGGCACCATAGAGGCAGGGCAAGAAACAAAAACTGAAAAATTCTCCTCTGTTAAAAAAAACCTAAGCTAGAGGTCCAGAAAAAGCTGAACTGAATGTCAAAGAACAGATAGACAACAAATTCATCCAGCAAGAAAACCCTAGGTAAAAGAAGTGAAAGCAATCTCCAGAATAAACTAATTAAGGTAATTAAATGCCTAGACGCCAGCAAAAAACAACAAATCACACTAGGAAAATTGAAGATATGGCCCAGTCAAAGGAACAAACCAACAATTCAAATGAGATACAGGAGCTGAAACAATTAATTCAGAATATACGAACAGACATGGAAAACCTCATCAAAAACCAAATCAGTAAATTGAGGGAGGATATAAAGAAGGCAAGGAATGAACAAAAAGAAGAAATGGAAAGTCTGAAAAAACAAATCACAGAACTTATGGGAATGAAAGGCATGGTAGAAGAGATGAAAAAACAATGGAAACCTACAATGCTAGATTTTGAGAGGCAGAACATAGGATTAGTGAACTGGAGGATGGAACATCTGAAATATGACAAGAAAAAGAAAATATAAGGAAAAAATTGGAAAAATATGATCAGGGACTCAGGGAATTGAATGACAATATGAAGCTCATGAATATGTGTTATGGGTGTCCCAGAAGGAGATGAGAAGGGAAAAGGAGGAGAAAAACTAATGGAGGAAATTATCACTGAAAATTTCCCAACTCTTATGAAAGACTTAAAATTACAGATCCAAGAAGTGCAGCATACCCCAAAGAGAATAGATCCAAATAGACGTACTCCAAGACATTTACTAATCAGAATGTCAGAGGTCAAAGAGAAAGAGAGAATCTTGAAAGCAGCAAGAGAAAAACAATCCATCACATACAAGGGAAGCCCAATAAGACTATGTGTAGATTTCTCAGCAGAAACCATGGAGGTGAGAAGACAGTGGGATGATATATTTAAATTATTAAAAGAGAAAAACTGCCAGCCAAGAATTCTATATCCAGCAAAACTGTCCTTCAAAAATGAGGGATAAATTAAAACATTTTCAGACAAAAAAGCACTGAGAGAATTTGTGACCAAGAGACCAGCTCTGTAAGAAATACTAAAGGGAGCACTAGAGACAGATACGAAAACACAGAAGAGAGAGATGTGGAGAAGAGTGTAGAAAGGAAGACTATGAGTAAAGGTAAAAAGAAGGAAAATTAGATATGACATATAAAATCCAGAAGGCAAATAGTAGAAGAAAGTACTACCCATTCAGTAATAATACTAAATGTTAATGGATTAAACTCCTCAATCAAAAGACATACACTGGCAGAATGGATTAAAAAGCAGGACCCATCTATATGCTGTCTCTACTCAAAGGACATGAGGTCAAGGACACAAAAGGACATTTTCACACCAATGTTTATAGCAGCATTATTTACAGTTACCAAGAGTTAGAAACAGCCAAAATGTCCATCAACAGATGGGTGGCTAAACAAACTGTGGCATACATATATGATGGAATATTATGAAGCTGTAAGACAGAATAAAGTTATGAAGTATGTAAGGACATTATGCTGAGTGAGATTAGCCAAAAAAAAAAAAGAACAAATACTGTATGGTCTCACTGATATAAACTGACGTTAGTGAATAAACTTAGAATATTTCGTTGGTAACAGAGACCATCAGGAGATAGAAATAGGGTAAGATATTGGGCAATTGGAGCTGAAGGGATACAGACTGTGCAACAGGACTGAATATAAAAACTCAGAAATGGACAGCACAATATACCTAACTGTAATACAATTATGTTAAAACACTGAATGAAGCTGAATGTGAGAATGATAGAGGGAGGAGGGCAGGGAGCCTAAATGAAATCAGAAAGAAAGATAGATGTTAAAGATTGAGATGGTATAATCTAGGAATGCCTAGAGTGTATAATGATAGTGACTAAATGTACAAACTTTAAAAATGTTTTCGTATGAGGAAGAACAAAGGAATGTCATTACTGCAGTGTGCTGAAAATTGATGGTAATTAATATTTTAAAATTTCAACTTATGTGTGACACTAAAGCAAAAAATGTTTATTTGGTACAAAATTTATATTTTGACTAGTGCATTTCCTAATATAACTTATGTAGATAGTTGGTTGAACAACATAAGTACATGGAACTTTGAGCAGGACATGAGATTTTGTTGGTTTGTCCAGAGTGATGCACCGTTGAATCCCAGAGTGATTTGATCAGTGAGTGGAAAAGTATTTGCAAAGTCCCCTTAGGGGAATGGTGAGAACAGGGAGAAATTCAACCTCCCCAAGTTGAATTCTTGATATTCTCATAAGCAGTGTGGACAACCAAAGCTATAGGCTGAGCCCCCAGTCTTGGGGTTTGTTCGTATGAAATTTAACCCCACAAAGGATAGGTCAAGTCTACTTAAAATTTAGGCCTAAGAGTCACCCCCAAGAGAGCCTCTTTTGTTGCTCAGATGTGGCCTCTCTCTCCAGCCAACACAACAAGCAAACTCACCACCCTCCCCCTGTCTACGTGGGACATGACTCCCAGGGGTGTGGACCTTCCAGACAACGTGGGACAGAAATCCTAGAATGAGCTGAGACTCAGCATCAAGGGATTGAGAAAACCGTCTCGACCAAAAAGGGGAAGAGTGAAATGAGACAAAGTGTCAATGGCTGAGAGATTCCAAACAGAGTCGAGAGGTTATCCTGGAGGTTATTCTTACACATTAAGTAAATATCACCTTGTTATCCAAGATGTAATGGAGGGGCTGGAGGGAACTGCCTGAAAATGTAGAGCTGTGTTCCAGTAGCCATGTTTCTTGATGATGATTGTATAATGATACAGCTGTCACAATGTGACTGTGTGATTGTGAAAACCTTGTGTCTGATGCTCCTTTTATCTTCCTTGTCAACAGACAAGTAGAACATATGGAATAAAAATAAATAATGGGGAAACAAAGGTTAAAATAAATTTAGTTTGAAATGCTAGTGATCAATGAAAGGGAGGGGTAAGGGGTATGATATGTATAATTTTTTTTCTGTTTTTGTTTTATTTTTCTGTTGTCTTTTTATTTCTTTTTCTGAATTGATGCAAATGTTCTAAGAAATGATCATGATGATGAATATGCAACTATGTGATGGTATTGTGAATTACTGATTATATATGTAGAACGGAATGATCATAAAAAAAACATAATGAGATACTACTTCATACCCACCAGAGTGGAATAATTAAAAAGATTGATACTAACAAGTGTTGATGAGAGTATAGCATTCGGAACCCTCATATATTGCTGGTGGGAATGTAAATGTTGCAGACACTTTGGAAATAATTTTTGAAATTCCTTAAAAAAATTAAACACAAAGTAACCATGTGACCTAGTAATCCCCCTCCAAGTACACACCAAAGAGAACTGAGAACATATGTTCAACCAAAAACTTTTACATGAATGCTCATAGCAGCATTATTCATAATGGCCAGCAAGTGGAAACAACTCAAATGTCTATCAAATGATGAATGGATAAACAAAATGTGGTATATCCATATGATGCAATATTATCAGCCATAAAAAGGAATCAAGTACTGATGCATGCCAGTTTCAAACTGTTGTATACCCCAGAAAAGTCATGTTCTTTAATCTATTTCAATATTTTGCAGTAGGATCTTTTTTATTAAGTTGTTTCCATGGAGATGTGACCCACCCAATTGTGTGGGGGGGGATGTTTGGATTAGGTGGTTCCTTGGAGCTGTGTCTGCACCCATCGTAGGTAGGGATGCTTACTAGAGTCCTGTAAGATGGCACCATTTTGGAAAAAGCTTTAGAGCCCACACAGCCAAAGACCTTTGGAGATGCAGAAGGAAAACGCCCCTGGGGAAGCCCTTTGAAGAAGCCAGGAGAGAAAGCTAGCAGAGGTGGCCACGTGCCTTCCCAGCTGACAGCTGTTTCAGACCCACTGGTCTTTCTTTAGCATTCTCTAGGGGGCGCAAAGGTAGTTCAGTGGTAGAATTCTCACCTGCCATGTGAGAGACCCAGTTCAGTTTCCGGCCCATGCACTTCCCAAACAAACAAATAAACAAATGTAAAACCAAACCAAACAAAAGTCAACAAATGGTGCTATATGCAATAAGGGGATATTCACATGGAAAAAGAACAAAATGTGACCTCCACCATACAGCATAAAAAAGATATTTTTCTCTGGATGCCTTAGTTTGGACGTTTTAATGGCCTCAGAACTGTAAATGTGCAACTTAATAAATTCCCTTTTTAAAAGCCATTGCATTTCTAGTATATTGCACTCCAGCAGCTTTAACAAACCAAAACAATGGGTGAACCTTGAAAACATTATGCTAAGTGAAAAAGACACACACAGAAAGCCAAATATTATGTTATTCCATTTATCTGAAATATATAGAATTGGAAAATCCAAAGACACAGAGAGTAGACTTATGGTTTCTGGGGGCTGGGGAGGGGGATTGGGGAGAAACTGAGTATGGGATTTCTTTTTGGGTTGTTGAAAATATTCTGGAATTAGGTAATGCAATTGCACAATCTCATAAATATACTAAAAAGCTCTGAGTTGTAAAGTTTAAAGGGGGGGCTAGCATGTGAATTAAATCTCAATAAAAATATATTTTTTAAAATGACAGGGACTTGTTGAATATACAAAGGCAGGGAACTTGAATCCCTCAATGGACAAATCTGGAACAATTTGAGCAACAAAATAAATAATGATAGCAACAGATTAAAACCTGTAGAATAAAATAAATATCCAAGAGCCCATGCTGTTATAAATCCACAGTTGAATAAATATACGGGGAAGAAAGGACAGCTCCAGAATTCCAATTAATAAATACAGACAGAATGTTGGAAATAGAAAATCACCATCAGGCAAACACCATAGCGATAATTGTTTCAAGCAAGAACCACCGATGAATGTCTAAATAAGTGGGTAAAACTTACGAAGAGAAACTGGTTGCATAGGCATCTTCTGATTAAAAAATAAAAAATAGTGGCTTTTCAGAGGAGAAACCTGACACTTACCAAGTGGCCAGGGTTAACACCGCTATTTAATGAATGCAGGGATGTGAGGCATTGACAAGGGCACACTATTGCTTCTATGGTATTCCTGCCATGAATTCCTATCACCGATTATGGGAAAACATCAGACAAACCCCAATTAAGGGACATTTTACAAAAGAACTGGCCAGTGCTCTTCAGCAGTGTCAAGGTCAAAAACTGTCACAGATAGAGGACAAGAGGACATGAAAACTAGATGCAATGTGGGATCCAGAATCAGGACCGGATGCAGGCACAATTCTATAATGTCTACAGATTTAGTTAATGGTATTGTATCAATGCTAATTTCCTGGGTTTGATAATTACACTATAGTTACGTAAGTTGTTACTATTAGGTGAAGCTGGGTGAAGGGTACATGGGAAATCTTTGTTCTATTTTTGCAAGTTTTATGTAAATATAAAAACCATCTCAAACAGAAGCTGAAAAAAATGTGAGACAAGCATTATGTGTAATAGTGAAAGAAGTCGCTCTCAGTTCCACCCTTTAGTTCCAAGATCCTTGTATTCTGACTGAAAGAGAGAAACATACCCATTTTCATAAATGGGAAGAACATCTAGATAGAAGATTAATAAGGAAATAGAAAAGTTGAACACAACTCTAAACCAGCTAGACCTAACAGAGATCTATAGAACATTCCCCTAAGCGCAGCAGAATACACAGGATACTGTTAAGATTTTATTTTATTTCTGTTAAGCCTAAAGAACATCTAGGGCTTGGCTGTGCCCTCAATCCCGAGGCTTACTCTTGTGAAGCTTATGTAGGTAGCGGAGAAGCTTAGACTACCTATAGGCATGCCTCAGCGTTACTTCTGGAGGACCTCTGTTGTTGCTCAGATGTGGCCTAACTCTCTCTAAGTTCAACTCTGCAAGTGACATCATTGCCCTCTCCCCTAGGTAGGACATGACATCCAGGGGTGAAAGTCTCCCTGGCGACATGGGAGACGACTCCCAGGGATGAATCCAGCCCTGGAACTGTGGGATCAACAATTCCATCCTGGCCAAAAGGGGGGAAGAAGTGTCACTAATAAAGTATCAGTGGCAGAGAGAGTTCAAATAGAGTCGAGAGCTACTCAGGAGGTTGCGCTTATGCAAGCTTCAGGTAGCCCTTGCTACCTATCATAACCTGCCAAATCCTAATCAGGACCATTCCAGACAATCCTAAAGAACACCTAGGGCAATATATAAGATTCCACAAGGGTTTCAGGCACTAGAGAAACTTTCCAGAAACCTACAATCTCCAGATGGGTCCCTGGTCCAGATAAGTCCTGAAACCTAGCCCAGCCTCTCCAGAACATCAGATAGTTCCATCTCCCTACCCCATATTAGTGACAGCCCCTTCCAATGTGAAAAAGTTGGAATGGCCATAGCCCAAACACCCCTAAAGAGAGGTATGGAAAGATCAAAGGTGATGGTGGAGTTATACAGTGGAAATAGGATTTAACAAATGAATATGAACGCTGAATCATTCAATTGATATCTCTTAGTCTCCAGTATCTTAGAGCAGCTAGAATTAAAAACCTATGTATTTTTTACAATTACAATTACAATTACAACCCATGTCAAGCTTTGAAATATGTTCTACAACTAATTGTGGTGCAGTGCTTTGAAATTTATTGCTTTTTGGTATGTATGCTATTTTTCACAAAAAAGGAAAAAAAGTAAATTGTAATGATAAAAAAATATTTATGCCTTCTAGCCTCCTATATTCTGAAGCAGCTAGAAGGAAAAATCTGAGAGGATCTTTTGTTAGCCCATGACAAACTATGGGATCTGTCCTTTAACTACTTGTTGAAGAGTGCTTTGAAAACTATTGCTTTTTTATTTCTTTGCTTCGTATATGTTATACTATACAATAAAAAAGTTAAAAAAAACTAGGGTTCTATTACTTTCCTGAAACCTGCAACCTTCAGATGGTTCTTAAACCAGTTAAGTCCTAAAACTCAGAGAAGCCAGCCTCTCCGAACATCAACTAGTTCTATCCCCTATCCCATATTATCAGCACCCATTTCCAACATAAAAAAATTAGAATAGGCATAGACCAAACACCCCTAAACATTCAGAGCAGGATCAAAGGAGGAGGTATAACAGAGAAGGCAGGATTCAACAAATGAGTATAACTGCTGAATCATTATACTGGTATTTCTTTCAGTCTCCAGTGTCTTTTAGCAGCCAAAAGGAAAAACCTAACATTGTAGCACCAAAAACCATACCCAACTCTGAAATCTATTTTATACTCATTACAATACACTTTGAAATTTATTGCTTTTTTGTACATGTTATATTTCACAATAAAAATGTTTTGAAAAAATGAGGCTCCCCACAAAAAAGAAAAAAGTCTTCTGTATAACTAAAATCACCCAAACTCAGGTTTCGAAGACGAACCACAAATTCCAATAAAATATCTTAAATTCATTTGAGGAAGGGTTGCTATTCCTAGTAAGTTAACAGTGAGCAATCCTATACTTCAATATAAAAGGTATACTTTTCGGAATCCTCTTAGTTGTTTATAATGAGCATGTATCATTAAAAGCAAATGAAAGAGAATAAAGGCTGGGACTCGAACTCAAGGGACGGATCCTGCGGAGGCGCCACAAGTAAGGACTACACTTCCCAGCAGGCTCCGCGCTGACCCAACGCGGCCTCCCGAGAGGCTCCGCGCGCTTGACGCGCCAGCTTCGGCCTGGGCGGCGAGCAGCAGGATCGCGGCGGCGGGACAATGGAGAGCAGCGATGAGGCGGTCACCGAGAAGCAGCGCGTCCACGTGCGCCCCACCACGCTCCGCGGCGCAGCCCCCGCCACGCTACACCTACTGCCCTGTGAGGTCCCGCGGAACCGGCCCGCCCCCGTGGGCTGCTTCTTCACGCCCGCGGTCCGCCGGGGCCCGGACGGTGAGCGCTCGGGTTGGACCGCGGCTCCCGGCAGCCCCCGCGCGGCCCCCTGCGTCCGGCTGCAGCTGAGCCCCCACCCCTACCCCCGCCAGGGCTTCAGGTGTCGTTTCGGGGCCGCAGTCTTCGCGGCGAGGAGCTGATGGTGCCGCCCGGCCTCGTGGGATACGTGTTGACGATGGAAGAGGAGAGAGAGGTGTTAACAGGGCTCGAAGGGAAGCAGGACTTCTTGGGGGGTTCGCGGAACGCCGAGGAAGAGGAGCAGGAGCCGCTGGAGCGGGACTTCGTGAGCAAAGGGGGATGGGGCTGGAAGGAGGTGTGGGTGGGGCTGCGGCCGGGAGGCTGAGCCGAGCCCCTTCCCCAGGATCGCTTTATGGGGGCCACCTCCAGTTTCAGCCGTTTTACCCTATGGGGTCTGGAGACCATACCTGGCCCGGATGCTAAAGTGCGTGGGGCCCTGGCGTGGCCAGGCCTGGCTGCAGCGGTGAGTAGAAGGGTGGACCCTCTCCCTCCCGAGCCTCTGAGACCTCGCCTATTCCCCTCCCGTGCCTTACAAAGTTAGAGTCCGGTTGTCCAGCATCTTGCTGCCTTAGTGGATTCGGGTAGCACAATGGGGTAGGTAAAAGTCTGGGCCTCTTAGGCTGGTGAAAGACAGTTTGGCTTCCCTGCCACTCTTTTCTGGCCTATCTAGAAGTAAGTATCATTCCAGGCAGTTGGATCTCTCCCGTAGGTAGGCCACCCAGTCACTGTATTTTAGAAATCCAACCCTGGAGGTGACTCCTTTGCAGATTCATGCACAGGTGTCTGAGGACTGAGAACCAGCGCATGAAATTGAAAGCTGCGGAATCCTTCACTCCAATAAACCAGTTCTTCACTTTGGAGCCACTGATCCCATCAGCCAATAAACCAACTCTTCACAACACCTGTGAGTCTGTGGCACCTCCAAGTCCGAAGCTGGCACAGCCCTCTTCCCCCCAGCACAGGAACCTTTCATGACTCTAACCTTTAGAAACAATTTATTACCAGGGGTGGGGAAACTGGGGCAAGAGAGGCTAGAATTCTGCAGCCTATACCCACCCCAACTTCTACTTTACAAGAGAAATCTTTACACCCAACCAGCCCTCTGAACAGAGGATCCCCCCCACCCCCCATCGCACTATACACAGCTGCCTGGTCCCTGGCTCAGAACAGACTGGGTTTGCAACCAGTTGACCTGGGAGTGGGCCTGAGTGCTCAGCTTGCCTGGTGCTGGGCACCAGCCGGCCCTGTCCTCTCCTTTTGGGGCAGTCAGCCCCATCTCCCTTGAGGTGCCTCTCAGGACCCCATGGAGGCAGGATGGGCTGTTAGCCCCAGTTCTGCCAGCTGTACTGGTGCTGCCACAGCAGTGCCTGGTCACCACTTTCCCCGCTTGCTCCAGTCCTTAGGAGTGAAGTGCAGACACTTGGAATCAATCCGAAGGAGCCGCTTAAGCATAGCCCGTTCGTGCCCATCCACGATGTCCTCTGACAGAGTGAGGATGTACTGGCCCTGGGTAGGGGAGAGAGGCAGACGGGGTCAGCCCACCCTAGGCCTGCACTCTGTGCACCCTATCCCACTCCACCTGTCTCCCCATGCCTGCCCCCTACCTTGTAGTAGTTGATGAGGTTGAGGTACTGCAAGGTGGAGATAACATCCTCCTTCTTGATGCTGGTGATTTCACTAATCTCGCTGTGGGAGGGCAAAGGTCAGGTCCTCTAGGGTCCTCATCTCTGCCCCAGAGGGAGTGAGAAAGCCCAGGGACAGACAGGCCATGCCCTCCCCAGATGCCTGCTTACTTGATGGTTATCTGTGGCCTCTCCCCACTCTCAGACTTCAGGCCCATCAGGATCTCCAGGATGGTCTGGGACCAGTAGCTTCGATAGGACAAGAGTCCAAGATCTGAGAGGGGCTTCTCAGGGGTCCCCGTTTTCCCTTCCACTTTAGAAAGTTCATAGCCTAAAGCAATGGAGTAGGAGAGGGTAAGTGGTCACAGATTAATGCAACCAACATTTAAGAGTATGGTTTGCTGGTATAAACTGCCTTGCCCCATTCCAATCCTGCCACTCGGTACTTCTGTGACCATGGGTAGATTGCTTGTCTGTTGTGTCTGTTTCCTCATAAAGGACTAACACCTATTTCTTTAGTCACCTATTTCTTTGGTCTGTTGTACAATTAATAACAAATGTCAAGTGCTGGCACCTGGCTGTTCCTTTATGGAGCATTCACTTTTCACCCAGGTGCTCAGAAGCCAGTGAGGGCAGAAGGGTGCAAGGTGCAGAGAGAATGGCTTATGGGAAGGAGATGCCATATATTTGCCTTGGGTCATCCCAGACTCCCTGCTGGGTTCGGATATGTGAGGAGGGAAGTGAAGCAGGCCCCCATCCAGAGTCCAGGCCTGAGGATGTTTGAATTCTCAAACCCTCCCCCTAGCTGAGGCCTTGGGAGAGTCTTCTGCTGTCCTAGGGTGGCCTGATTGGCTGGTTGTGAGGACCCACAGAGGAGGAGCACTCTTCTAAGACCAAGGCCATTTCTCCCAGTGATGGCCCTGAACTCTGTAGTAGCCCTTTCCCTTCTACCAGGCTGCGATCTAGGCACTGGGTCCTGAGGCATTTCTGCTGGGCACTGGCAGCCAGCTCCCGAAGAGACCCTCAGACCCTCTGAAGCCAACTGGTTACATATCTTGGCAAGATCTTCCTTCTCCCATGTCAGGGCCCTAGAATGTCTCCACTATCTTTAAAAAGCCTTCCTCACCCTTAGAACCAACCAGTCTCATACTGGACCTATACACTTTCTGCTTTTCTGCCCTTAGTACATGTTTATCGGCCTGTCTTAACCTCTGTTCGATCTTTCATGATCTCCAAGTTATCAGTAGTGAGAGACAAAGAGACTGGTGTTTGGAGAGGGGAAGCACTGAAGAGGAAGGGGTTAATCAAGCATTCACAGGGGCTCCTGCTCAGCCTTGTGAGCTGCACACTGCATTGTGGCCCCGGCACGTCAATGAAGGCCACAGGGAACTGGCTCCCCAGTGAACACCAACCATCTATCCCTGAGCTTCCCGGAAAATGCTTTTGGTGCTCTCCCTGACCGTGCTGCACAGAAATGTCACACGTCCTTGGTGTCCCCACCTGTATCCATAATTCACTCTGACTGAATTCCTTGAAACACCTGCCTGCTCTACCAGGCTGAGAGCTTCCTGAAAATGTGATTTTATCTTGGTATCCCATGACTAATAAAATTTCTCATATGAACTATCACCATGAACCAAGTCAAGCTTTGTTGTCTTCACTAGCCAGTTAAGGCTCCCTCACTGTCTCCCCAGATCAGAGAGCTTAAAAACAGCAAAATTTCTCAAATGCTGGTTGTTGTGTGGATTGAGTGCTGACTTGAACTGAGGGTGGGGTCGGGGGATAAGACCTGGAAAGCAGACGTGGCCTCAGGGTTGGAGAGGATGCTGAAGAGCCTGTGTGTGATGAGGGGGTTGGGTCCCTTCTGTGCTTTAGATGGACCTGACTGAATAGAAAGAGCAGGGAACAAATCTGTGCAAGTTGGTGCTTATATCTGTTAACAGCATTTTGAATACCTGTCTGCAAGGCTTGGGGGACAAATGGGGAAATTAAGCACTGGTTCTTGCCCAAGAACTTGTATCATGGCACAATCAGCTTCTACCCATGGCCCGGGCAGGTACAGGAGAAGGTGGGCAATGCCTTTATCCTTGGCCAAGCAAGAGGGAGGGAGGGCTGAGAAACAACTCCAGAAGAGCAGGAAGGTAACCCTTGAAAGGGAGAAACTCTTGGTAGGGTCCCATACTTGTTTTAGGCCTGCTCTCTTGGCACTGGGTTGCCCCGCCAGGTTTGAAAAGTACAGCAACGCAGCAGGTACTGCGGACACAGGTGGTGGGGCCCTGGCACCAGGCCCAGCCGTGCGGCCATCACAGGTACTCACTGAACTCAATCAGCAGCTTGCCGTAGCCCCGGCGCTGGTAGGGAGGCAGGGTCAGGATGCAGGCCACATTATAGTCTTCTGTTGACTCCTTCTCCTAGAGAAGAGGGATAGGTGAGTGTGAGGGAACAGGACCTGGCTCAAGGCAGGACTGGGGGGACCGCCTGGCTGAGCTGCTAACCTTGGAGAAGTAGCCCACGATGTGGAAGCCCTTGCAGTCATACTCTGTCATGACGTAGAAGAGGAAGGGGTCTGTGTCGTAATACAGGGTCTTGTGGTCCAGGAAACACTTGGCCAAAAGACATAAGTTCTGGGAGTAACTCTGCAAAGGAAAAGGCCTGTCACCACTCTGGACACTGCCTCAAGATGACCTCTTGCCCCAGGGTGGCTGGACGCTGCTTTGCTCCTGCGATGCCCCAGGCTGGTAGGTGGTAAGCCTTTGTCCCTGGCAAGACCACTCCTCAGGGCCAAGGAGCCTGTGCACCAGTCCAGCCGCCTGCCTCCCTCCCTGTGAGCTGGGCAGGTTTATCCTGCTCCCCAGAGCTCCATGCAGACCTGCCCCAGGGCCCCCCACCATCTTTTGCTATATTGAACAAACAGTTATGTCCCAACAAAGTCAGACTCTGACCAAGGTTCGTGAGAAACTGGCCTCTGCCCACGTAACCATCTCAGGAGTCTGGCTGTCAAAGCATGCAACCACCACCCCCCTCTCCCAGTTACACCTCTTGGGAACAGATCTGCCATTCTACAAAGAAGCCAAGGAATTCTGGAATGTAACAAAATTACAGCCTTAGGGGTTGTCCTACCAAAATTAACCTTGCTTCTTTACCTCTAAGCACAGTTCCTCCAGCAATTCAAACATGTACTTTTAACTCCCTGCTGCCCACTGGCACTCGGTAATACAGAACACTGGTCATTGCAGCATCTCCCTCTCAGGCTCCCCATCACCAAGGCAGAGCTTGCACATGCCATCCTAGGGGCCTGCCTCTCTCTCACTGCCCTCCAGGCTCCAGGGAAGAGGGGAGCCTTACACTCAACGGTCTCTTCAGATTATTTCCTCCTACCTTCCCACAGCTCCAGCCTAAGACAGGTCTAAAGCCCCGAACCTGCAGGGTCCTCCATTCTTGCCCTTCTGACATCTTTCCTACCACCTTGCCCCATCCTCTCTTCTCTGCCTGTTAATCAGAATCATCTTCACATTTCACATGTGCTATTTAAGTACTCCCTAGCTGTCCTTCAGAAATCCAGTTCTTCGAATTCCCTTATCCCCCAGTCCTTCATGTCAAGACTCAAAGGCCACCTCCTCTTTAGAACTTTGCTCACCACCTTCTTTGAATCCTAATAACTGACCCTTTGTTTCATGACACTTATCACACTAGAACATAAGTAGCTATTGGCACTCCGTCTCCCCCATGGGCTGTGAACACTCAGAGAGAAAAGAGTGTATTTCCTGCTCATCTTTGTACTTCCTAGTCCCTGCCCACAGCACACATAAATGGGCTGAACAACTCCACTGGCCAGACTGGTCAGTGTTTTCCTAGCAGGAAAAGGTTGCCCGTTTGCATTCACTCCAGGCCCCCAGAGCCAAGAATTCTCCTCTGTCCCAGCACTAACCTTGTTCTTGCGCCCATCAATCTCAAAGAAGGAGATGGTGCCCTTGCGGTAAATCTCATTGCCTGGCGGGTGCCGCAGGTCGCACTTGGTCTGGGGAAGACAGGAAGATCAGGGGCGGGAGCAGAATGGGGGAAGCTGAGAACACAGCCTCCTGGAACCCCTCATACCAAGTGACGCTGCAGACACTTGAGGCTGCGGCCGTACTTGAGGCAAAACTCGCAGAGGTAGAGCACAGGCAGCGTGGTGAGCTCCTGTGGGTACGGGGAGAAGTACCACGGCTTGAGGCGGTGCCGGCCCAGCTCGATGCACTCAATGTTCTTCATGCGGGTGACAATGTCATCGTGGCTCCGGTCAGACACCAGGCTGCCAGTCATGCGTGGTGCCGACGGTATTCCATCTGAGCTGTCCTGGGAGTCCTGCCCAGGGCCAGTGGAAGACACCAGGTTATGGGAACTCAAACAGGACACTTCAGAGCACACAAAGCCCTGCCCTAGGCTTCCTTGTCCAAGCCTCACAGCAACCCTATGAGGGAGGGAGTATAATCCCCACCCTCCAGGCAAAGAGCCTAAGGCCCAGAGGGGTTGATAACTTGCCAAAGATCACCCAGTGACTGATCTGAACCATGCTCTGCCTGACTCCTAATCCTGCCAATGCCACTGCTGCCCACGAACTCATTTATTTATAAAAGTCACTAAACTCTCCACTCTACCTGTACTCCCTCCTTTTCACCCAGCTTCCCTCTTTCACTGCTGCCCAGACCCACCTCATCAGTGCCCAAGCAATTCGATTTCCGCTTCCGTCCTGGCTGAGCTGCCACTGCCCTACGGGCTGATCCATTCTGCAGGTGAAATGGTAGGAACAGAAGGGTGGCTGTGAGAAGGGGCTGTCAAAGGGTTAAAGAAAAGAAGGGAAGAAGAGATAGTTTTGAAAACTCACTTGAGGAAAAACGGAGGCCGGGGCTGTCTCGCTGGGCACCGGAGTTGCTGGTGAAACCACCTCCACCTTCCGTTTCTGCAGAGAGAAACCAAGAAAGGTGGGTCAGAAGGTAGAGAAGGTGGGACCTCAGAGAAAAGCAAGGTCCCTGGAATTGCCAAGGGTACCGTGGAGCGGTGGTTGGGCTGCAGGCAGGAGCTGGAGGAGAGCGGCTGGTCGGGCTCGCCACCGGGGATGGCCTCCCGCTCCTTGGGCAGGTTGAAGCGGAGTGTGATCTGGACCGGGATTGGCAAAGTCTTCCCGCTGGCCTGGGCGGAGGCCGGCTGTAGAGATAGGTCCAGGGTCTTCCTCTGGGGTGGGATGGTGGTGGATTGGGGAACGGGAGGAAGGGGGCCTCAGCACCAAGTGATCAAACCCCACCCTCTGCCCTCTCAAGGACACAAAAAGAGCCACTGGACTCTGGAAGCTGTGTCTGCAATTTGGTCCCCCATCCTTTGCAGGCTGAAGCCAGGGTGGGAGGACACTGCCTAGTGCCCATTGAGGAGCCCCTGAGGCCAAAAGATGAGAGAAGCAGGAGGCAGGAGAGAAGAGGGAAGAGGGGACCTACTCACCACCTCTCTCTCTGGAGAGCCAGGGCGGGACCCAGGAAGCCCGTTCTTGGTGGGAGTCTTGGCCTCTTTCTTGGGGAACTGAATCTTCTTTAGGTCCAGCCGCTCGTGGGTCACCCATTCATCCAGGCGTTTGTTGACTGCGGTAGTGGGAATGGCTCAGGAAGGAATGCCAGAGGCTGCCCCCTAACCTGTCCTACAGCCCCACCTCACCCCGGCCCAGAACTCACAGTCAATGTAATGGACGTAGAAAAGCTTCCGGCCACTGATGTCCTTCACGCTCAGGATTTCGGCCAGAGCTGCAGGAAGAACACAGGCAGGGGGCCTTAACCCAGCCAGGCCATAAGACTCCACCCCCAAGCCTGATCCCCAATTCCTAGCACTTGGAAGCTCTCGCCCAAACCGGGCCCCTCTTCAATCTCGAAACACCTTCCCTCTCCAAGCCCCGCCCTGGACATCCCGTAGCAGCTAGAGGCCACGCCCCTCCTTCGCCTGCGCTCCTCCCCCTCCCGGGAGTCGGTTGTCTCACTCCCGCCCCTCGCCCTTAGCTTCCTTAGCCCCGCCCCCCGACGTCACTCACGCCACTCATCCTCGTTGTCCTGGTTCCGCCGCAGCACGGGCAGGCGGCAACCCTCGATTATCTCCCCCTGGGGAGACAGCGCGGCGCCAGGGTCGGCTACTGGGGGGCCTCGGGTTCTACCCACCTCCCCTGGCTCCCTCCGCCCCGCCCCGGGCACCGGACTCACCACCTCCGCCATCTTCCCTCCCTCCACTGCCCTTCCGGCTCCGCTGGGCGGCGTCACTTCCGGGACTGAGCACGCTGCAGGCCGCGGCCTCCTGAAGCCGTTTGAGAAGTGAGACGCCGGAGACTACGCCGCCCAGCCAGAAGCCGGGGGCCGGGTCGATGGGCCGGCGGGAAAACCGGGTGTCCCAAGTCTTGGGCCGGGTCCTAGGTGGAAGCCCTCCCCCTCCGTGCCTAACGATTGGAGGAAAACCAAGTCTGTCACGTGACGCCCACCGGGTGCGACGCCGGTCACGTGGAGGCGGGCGGGTCACGTGGGACGAATGTTTGCTTGTGTCTTGCGGCTGTGCTCGGGCGTCCCCTAGTGGCGGCGAGAGGTGTGGCCGGCAGTGAACTGCGTGTGTCCGGCGGGGGCGTGCAGTGTCTGAGCGGACCTAGGGGGTCTAGAGAGGGGGCGGCAGCTATTCCCGGCTGGAGAAGTGGGTGGGACTCAAACTGGGAAGGGCCTTGCATGCCGGGCCAAATATGTGGCCTTCGTCCCTTAGAGATGAGGACTTACAAAGATGTCTAGATTTGTTCTTTTGCATATTAGGTTTCTGATTTTAGAGAGTGATGTGTGGATTATTCATTCATATACTCCAAAAATATATGGCGAGTCCCTTCCATGTGTCAGGCACTATTCGAAGAGTCTGGAGTACATCAGCGAACAAAATAGACCCCTGCCCTGATGGAGCTTACATTTTTTGCGATAGAAATAGTAAATACTAAACACAGTGAAAAAATAAATCGTTTAGGATATTAAAGAGTGATAACTGATGGAAAACAAAAAAGAAATCGAGCAATGTAAGTTTTAAAGTTTAGTTGCAATTTTAGAGTGCTTTGGGCAGGTGGCTTACAATGTATTATTTGAGCCAAGATTTTAAGGGGTGAGGGAATGAGCCATGCACATATCTGAGGGGAAAATATTCCAAAACACAGACCACAGTAAGGGAGTAGAAAGCCCAAACTCACATCATCACGGGGCAATGGACACCGTGAACATTTTGACTCTCCGGTAAAGCAAAGGTGGATAAATGGTGGCCACCAGCCCGAATCCAACCCACTGCTTGCTTTCCTACAGCCTATGAGCTAAGAAGGATTTTAATTTTTTTAAATATTGGGGAAAAAAAACAAAAGAACTTTTGTGGCTCATGAACATTGTGTGAAATTGCATGAATTATATGAAATTCAGAATTCAGGGTCCATAAAGTATTATCGGAACATAGCCACTTTCATCGTTCATATATTGTCTTTGATTCTCTTCACTCTAAAACTGAGTACAAGGCCCACAAAACCTAAAATATTTATTGTCTGGCCTTTTACAGAAACCATTAGTCAACCCCTGCTTTATTTTCTGATCAACACAAAAATAGTTTCTTCTTGTGTGCACTCTGCTGTTATCAGCTTGTTCACTTAGCAGTGTAAACTTGAAGCCTTGTGAGGTATCTGAAGCACTATTTTAATGGCTTTTCAGTGTTTTGTTGTCTTAGATGCCTCTTAGCTGTCATAGCCAGTTTCGTGTTGTGTCCAATTTCTCCTATTGCAAACGATCCCACAAAGATGATCCTTATGCCAGTTGTTCACATGTTCATCCCACCAGGGTTTGCTTTGAAGTTGTATTTGGGGAAAGACTGCATCTGTGCTGAGATCACCTGGTGGCGGTGTCCCAGAATTGGGGCAGTCAGAACAGAAAGGGAGACCGAAAGGAAGGCAGTTGAAATTGGTCATTCACTGATGCAGACAATGTTTATTGAGAGTCTGCCACGAATCAACTTCAGGCAGATTTCAGCCCTGCCTCTTGGCCAAGGTCATTCGTGACAGCCCCTCCCATCCACACGTCTAATCTAATGGCCGCTTCTCAGTGGCATTTGGTACCATTGGCCATTCCCTCTTCCTTGAAACACCCTTTTCTTGGCGTCTGGGCTACGACACTCTTCTGGTTTCCTTCCTCCTTCCTCTGCCACTCCTCATCTCCGTTGCTGGGTCCTCTTCCTGGACTTTTATCTACACTTGCTCCCTTCTTGATCCCCTCCAGGCTCATGGCTTTCAGTATTATTCACTTGCTGAGGTTTCTCACATTTATATCTTCAGCCCAGACCTCTCCCGTGATCTCCAGACTCAGTGCGCACTCACCATCTCCACTTGGATGTCTGAAGGGCGTGTCCAAAACCAAACCCTTGATTTTCATTCCCAACCTGCTTGTCCCACCATCTCTCTTGTCCGTGTCAGTCACGAATCCATCCTTCCATGTGCTCAGACCAAACACCTTAAAGTCATCCCTGATTTCTCTGCTTGGTTTGCAGTCAACCCATCAGCACATCCTCTCACTGCTTTCACCATTATCACCCAGATGCACCCAGGACTACTGCAATAGCCTCATACGCAGGAGAGGAGGGAACTTTAAAAATATAATTGACACCACGTCCCTTTGATGATCCAAACCCACCCGTGGTTTCCCGCTTATTCAGAGTAAAATTCAGAGTCCTTGCACAAATTCATCTCCCCCCACACACACAAGTTACCACTCTGACCTCATCTTTCCCCACCGTCACCCACTCCAGCCACACCGGCCTCCTTGCTGTTTCTGGGGCACAGGAAGCGCCTACCTCCCCCATTGCCTTTGCTGTTTCCTCTGCCTGCAACATTTTCTCTCCATTTGTCTACGGGGCTCACACCCTCACATCATACAAGTCCTTGCTCAAGAGTCACTGTGGGGTGCATGGATGGCTCAGCGTAGAATGCTCACCTTCTATGCAGGAAACCCAGGTTCGATTCCTGGGCCATGCACCAAAAAAAAAAAAAAAAAAAAAAAAAAAAAAAAAGGCACTGTGGTGGTTCAGAGCTGTAAGTACCAGAAAAGCATGTTCTCAAACTGAATCCATTCCTGTGGTGCAAACCCATTGTAAGTAACATCTTTGGGGGAGGTGACTTCAGTGAAAGCGTGGCCCAGCTCGATCAGAATGGGTCTTAATCCTATCTATATCTTACAAGCAGAATGAAATTCAGACATTAAAAGAGAAAGCCAGAGGAAGTAAGAAGCTAGAACTCACCAGAAGCTAAAAGAGAACTGAGATGGTGGGTGTTCGAGTTTACTAGCTGCCGGAATGCAATATACCAGAAACGGAATGGCTCTTTAAAAGGGGAACTTAGTAAGTTGCTTGTTTACAGTTCTAAGGCCAAGAAAATGTCTCAATTAAAACAAGTCTATAGAAATGTCCAATTTAAGGCATCCGGAGAAAGATACCTTGGTTCAAGAAGGCCGACGACGTTCAACGTTTCTCTCTCAGCTGGAAGGGCACATGGCGAACATGGCGGCATCTGCTGGCTTTCTCGTGGCTCTACCAAAA
The DNA here is from genome assembly GCF_023851605.1 of Tamandua tetradactyla. Classification (NCBI taxonomy): domain Eukaryota; kingdom Metazoa; phylum Chordata; class Mammalia; order Pilosa; family Myrmecophagidae; genus Tamandua; species Tamandua tetradactyla. The sequence continues at coordinate 8,817,741 of NC_135335.1, forward strand.
AGGGACTCTCTCCAAAATGTTTCCTCTTTTAAGGGATTCCAGCAAGCAACTCCACCTTCAGTGGGTGGAGACACACCTCCATGGAAATCATCTAATCAAAGGTTACCACCCACAAATGGGTGGGTCACATCTTCATGGAAACAATCAAAATGCTCCCACCCAGCAATATTGAATGAGGATCAAAGGGCATGGCTTTTCTGGGGTCCACCACGGATTCAGACCAGCACACTAGGAGAGGACGCCACAGGCATTTTCACGTGACAGAGAAGCCCAGCACCGTGGATCTCCAGCAGCCAGCCCCAGAATGCCACAGGCTTCTGGGAGAAACCATTGCCCTGATGATGCCTTGATTTGGACTTTTTCTTAACCTCAAAACTATGAGCTGTTGAAATGCCATTGTTTAAGCCAGCCCTTTGCATGGTATTTGCTTAAGCAGCTCCGGAAACCAAAACGGCCCCCTTTCCAATGAGGTCTTCTTTCACATCCCCAGCTAAACCTGTCCCCACGCTCCCCTCCACCCTGTATTCCTCATCCACTTCATTTTTTTTTTCAGAGCATTTATCCCCAGCTATCAAATCATACATTTTCCTTATTCATTTGGTTTGTCTTTCCCACTCTGGGATGAAGGCAGTGTTTCTATTGTTTTGTCCTCCACTATTTTCCCAGCTTCTAGAATAGTGTCACACTCACAGGAGGCATCCAGCTAAAACTTGTCAAATGGATGAAGCACCTGACATTGAAGAAGAGCCAGGGATGTGAACTGACATTTATGGCAGACAGGAGTTAATCCTGTAAGGTGGGCAACCCGGGGCTCAGGAGAGATGCTGATCCAGGTGGCATATAGGGAGGGGTCTTGGAGCTTCCAATGCCTGACCTAAGGCTTAGAGGATGGGTGGTTGTTAGCTATAGAAAGGGGTTGGGGGCTGTATCAGGTAGAGTTCTCTAGAGAAACAGAATCAGCAGGAGATAGATATAAAATTTATAAAATGTCTCATGTAACTATGGGAATGTAAAGTCTAAGGTTGCAAGCTGGCAACTCCAATGAGGTCCTCAACGAACTCTCAGGAAAGCCTGGCTGGACAACCATGGAAGTGTAAGAGTCCAAGGTCCATGGGGCAGGTTGTGAAGCTGGTGGCTCCAATGAAGGGTCTGGACAAATTCCACAGGAGAGGCTCACTGGCTGAAGCAGGAAGGAAGAGTGACTGTCTCTTCTGAATCCCCCTTAAAAGCCTTCCGGTGATTAGATTAAGCACCCTCATTTCAAAAGGCGCTCATCTTAGCTGATTATAAATGCAATCAACTATGGGTGCAGCCAATGTGATCATGATTTAAGTCCACAAAATGTTCTCATAGCAACAGACAGGCCAGCGCTTGCCCTACCAGACAGCCGGGCACCACCACATGGCCAAGTTAACACATGAATATTGGTTTTGGGCACCAATATTAATCGAGCACCAACTGTGTGCCACACCCTGGGACAGCAACATGAGTGAAAACAGATGAGGTGCCTGCTTTATTGGGACAGACATAAACAATTCAATAAAACAAAACAAAAATGATCGTTTGCAAAAAGTGCTGTGAAATGATAAAACAGAATGTCAGAGAGGGTGGGGCTGCCAGTGCAGGTCTCTAGGTCTCTGGGACAGCTGTCTGTCAAAATTGCTCCCCCTGCAAGTAGCACAAAGCCCCATTCAAGCTGGACTAATCAGGGACTGTCTTGTCCCATGAAGCCCAAAGGCACAATGAAGCTTTAGGAAGGGTGTCATCCCCGGACTCAACAGTGTCACCAGCAACTCAGGTTTCTTTATGTCTTCCCACTCCCAACTCCTTGGGGTTGCCTTTCTTCCACATTAAGGCCGACTCCCCTTTACAGTTGCAAGATTGCAGCCCACAGCTCCAAGGCCACCCACCTGTGTCCATGGTCATGTCCAGTGAGAAATCTCTTTCCCAGCTATGGCAGGAAAGTCCTGAACTCCCCTTGGGTTGAACCATCTTAGGGAATTTGCCAATGTCTCAGCCAGTTTCTGTGATCAAGGGCCTAGGGCTACCCTGACTGGCTTTGACTCGCATAGCTGGGGTGGGTCAGTCACATCAACACAGTAGCTGCTGGATGGGGGAGAGTGGAGTGGCTGTTAGGAGGCAGCCAGGATGTCCCTTGAAGGAGAACATGTGACCTGAGTTCTTAATGATGAAAAGGGACAGCATTAGAAGATCTGGGGAAGGTGAGATCCCACTGGGAAGGAATGGCCAGTGCAGAAGCCAGGGAGGGTGGGGGTAGTTCATTTATTCCAAGAACGAGAGAAGCGAATGTGAATAGGGAGACAGTCCCAGAGGATAATCCAGAGGTCTGAGAGTTCACAGGGCCCTTTGTGGCACTTGTATCAAAGCCATGTTTTGCTTTAAAGGCAGTGGGAGCCATTGGGGAATTCGGAGCAAAGGAATGGTGTTATCTGATTCAAGTTTTAGAAAGGTGAGCTGAGTGAATAAGGATTATTGGGGACACGGCTCAATCGAGTGGAGACCTGAGTCTAACTAGAAAGTTTTTGCAGCTGTGGAGGCAAGGGCTGAAGGGGGCAGGAGCTTGAGGAATGACAAAATGTGGTGAGAGAAAGATAGGGATCTTGGCCTGTTGGGGGCTAGCAGTTCTCCATCTAGACCCAAGATCTCTGGGAGTCTCAGTTACTTTGGAAGGAGAATCTTTATTCTAATAAATCACAGTCCCTTTATGGAAAAACTGAACACAGCCTTGTATTTTGCAAATGATGTGAGGTGGTTGAGCTTGCTAGATTCAAAGTGGGGATGTCCAGAAGGTTGTGGGGCCGAGAGCCTGAGCTGGGCAGAGGGCCCACAGGGAAGGCTTGGATCTGGGGATCCCCTGCACAGATGGCAGAAAGGCCTGGAAAATGCCTGCTGGAGTGGACAGCGGGGTGTTCTTCACAGAGCCCAGAGAGGAGTTCCTTGCAGACATGGGGACAGGAAGAAGCCAGAGTGTGAGGGAGGCAAGGAAATGGAAGCAGCACAAAGAGACACCTCTTAAGAGAAATTTGAATGAGAAGTGGAAGGAAAATGTAAACAAAACAAAAAAACTAACAGCTATATACTCAAAAAAAGAAAGCAATTGGAGACTTCCGGAGAAGATGGCGGCTTAGTAAGACGCGCGGATCTTAGTTTCTCCTCCAGGACAGCTACTAGGGGAGTAGAAGCGATACAGAACAGCTCCCAAAGCCACGACAGAGATAAAAAAGACAGCGTACCCCATCCTGGAACGGCTGGCTGGCTAAGAGAACCCGCTCTGGTGAGATCGCCGAGGGGCGCGGGCTTCACCGGGCGGCAAGCGGCCAGAGTCACTCCCTGCCCCCTCCCCGGGTCGGCTGGGAGAATTGGACAGGCGGTCCCCTCAAACCGCGGCGGCTGGCGCCCACATCACGTGCGGACCCCCGGACCAACTGAGAGAATTGGATCGGAAATCCCCAGGCCGCGGAGAACGGCGACGGGGGGGGGGGCCCTTCCAAACCCGTGACTCCCCGGGAACGTGCACTCTCCCGGGCGGGCCGCTGCCACTGGCGCCCTCCCGCCAAGCTTGGCACCCTGGGCCGACTAGGAAATTCGGACGGGCGCTTTCCCAGGCGGCGGCGGCCAGCAACCCTCCCCGCGTTCGGACCCCGGGCCAGCTGGCACTCTTCCAAGCCGCTTCGGCTGGCGAACCTCCCGGACGGCGAGAGTTTTCCAAAGTTAAAGGACCCACAGCAACTTTTACTGGTGGGACCCGCAGACAAACGTGTGCCACGAGTGCCACCTACTGGGCAGGATAAGAAAAACAGAACCCAGAGATTTCACAGAAAAATCTTACAACCTTGTTGGGTCCGACACCCAGGGAAATCTGACTAAATGCCCAGATGCCAGCAGCAGAAGATAACTGTCCACGCTCAGAAGATTGAGAATATGACCCAGTCAAAGGAACAAACCAATAGTTCAAATGAGATACAAGAGCTGAGACAACTAATGCTGAATATACGAACAGAAATGGAAAACCTCTTCAAAAATGAAATCGATAAATTGAGGGAGGACATGAAGAGGACATGGGCTGAACATAAAGAAGAAATAGAAAAACTGAAAAAACAAATCACAGAACTTATGGAAGTGAAGGATAAAGTAGAAAAGATAGAAAAAACAATGGATACCTACAATGATAGATTTAAAGAGACAGAAAATAGAATTAGTGATTTGGAGGATGGAACATCTGAATTCCAAAAAGAAACAGAAAATATCAGGAAAAGAATGGAAAAATTTGAACAGGGTATCAGAGAACTCAAGGACAATATGAACTGCACAAATATACGTGTTGTGGGTGTCCCAGAAGGAGAAGAGAAGGGAAAAGGAGGAGAAAAACTAATGGAAGAAATTATCACTGAAAATTTCCCAACTCTTATGAAAGACCTAAAATTACGGATCCAAGAAGTGCAGCGCACCCCAAAGAGAATAGACCCAAATAGGCGTTCTCCAAGACACTTACTAGTTAGAATGTCAGAGGTCAAAGAGAAAGAGAGGATCTTGAAAGCAGCAAGAGAAATACAATCCATCACATACAAGGGAAACCCAAGAAGACTATGTGTAGATTTCTCAGCAGAAACCATGGAAGCTAGAAGACAGTGGGATGATATATTTAAATTACTAAAAGAGAAAAACTGCCAACCAAGACTCCTATATCCAGCAAAATTATCCTTCAAAAATGAGGGAGAAATTAAAACATTCTCAGACAAAAAGTCACTGAGAGAATTTGTGACCAAGAGACCAGCTCTGCAAGAAATACTAACGGGAGCACTCGAGTCAGATACAAAAAGACAGAAGAGAGAGGTATGGAGAAGAGTGTAGAAAAGGAAAATCAGATATGATATATATAATACAAAAGGCAAAATGGTAGAGGAAAATATTATCCAAACACTAATAACACTAAATGTCAATGGACTGAATTCCCCAATCAAAAGACATAGATTGGCAGAATGGATTAAAAAACAGGATCCTTCTATATGCTGTCTACAGGAAACACATCTTAGACTCAAAGATAAACATAGGTTGAAAGTGAAAGGTTGGGAAAAGATATTTCATGCAAATAACAACCAGAAAAGAGCAGGAGTGGCTACACTAATATCCAACAAATTAGACTTCAAATGTAAAGCAGTTAAAAGAGACAAAGAAGGACACTATCTACTAATAAAAGGAACAATTAAACAAGAAGACATAACAATCATAAATATTTACGCACCAAACCAGAATGCCCCAAAATACGTGAGGAATACACTACAAACACTGAAAAGGGAAATAGACTCATATACCATAATAGTTGGAAACTTCAATTCACCACTCTCATCAATGGACAGAACATCTAGACAGAGGATCAATAAAGAAATAGAGAATCTGAATATTACTATAAATGAGCTAGACTTAACAGACATTTATAGGACATTACATCCCACAACAGCAGGATACACCTTTTTCTCAAGTGCTCATGGATCATTCTCAAAGACAGACCATATGCTGGGTCACAAAGCAAGTCTTAACAAATTTAAAAAGATTGAAATCATACACAACACTTTCTCGGATCATAAAGGAATGAAGTTGGAAATCAATAATAGGCGGAGTGCCAGAAAATTCACAAATACGTGGAGGCTCAACAACACACTCCTAAACAACGACTGGGTCAAAGAAGAAATTGCTAGAGAAATTAGCAAATACCTCGAGGTGAATGAAAATGAAAACACAACATATCAAAACTTATGGGACGCAGCAAAGGCATTGCTAAGAGGGAAATTTATTGCCCTAAATGCCTATATCAGAAAAGAAGAAAAGGCAAAAATTCAGGAATTAACTATCCATTTGGAAGAACTGGAGAAAGAACAGCAAACTAATCCCAAAGCAAGCAAAAGGAAAGAAATAACAAAGATTAGAGCAGAAATAAAGGAAATTGAAAACATGAAAACAATAGAGAAAATCAATAAGGCCAGAAGTTGGTTCTATGAGAAAATCAATAAGATTGATGGGTCCTTAGCAAGATTGACAAAAAGAAGAAGAGAGAGGATGCAAATAAATAAGATCAGAAATGGAAGAGGAGACATAACTACTGACCTCACAGAAATAAAGGAGGTAATAACAGGATACTATGAACAACTTTACGCTAATAAATACAACAATTTAGAGGAAATGGACGGGTTCCTGGAAAGACATGAACAACCAACTTTGACTCAAGAAGACATAGATGACCTCAACAAACCAATCACAAGTAAAGAAATTGAATCAGTCATTCAAAAGCTGCCTAAAAAGAAAAGTCCAGGACCAGACGGCTTCACATGTGAATTCTATCAAACATTCCAGAAAGAATTAGTACCAACTCTCCTCAAACTCTTCAAAAAAATCGAAGCGGAGGGAAAACTACCTAATTCATTCTATGAAGCCAACATCACCCTCATACCAAAACCAGGCAAAGATATTACAAAAAAAGAAAACTACAGACCAATCTCTCTAATGAATATAGATGCAAAAATCCTCAATAAAATTCTAGCAAATCGTATCCAACAACACATTAAAAGAATTATACATCATGACCAAGTAGGATTCATCTCAGGTATGCAAGGATGGTTCAACATAAGAAAATCAATTAATGTAATTGTCATGGTTAGGGACAGGTGTCAACCTGGCCAAGTTGTGGTACCTGTTCATCTGATTGGGCAAGCGCTGGCCTGTCTGTTGCAATGAGGACATTTCATAGGATTAGGTCATGATCATGTCAGCTACATCCACAGCTGATTCCATTTGTAATCAGCCAAAGGGGAGTGTCTTCTGCAATTAGTGATGCTAAATCCAATCATGGGAAGCCTTTTAAGGAGGACTCAGAGGAGACAGGTTGCATTCCTGCTTTGGCTGGTGAGCCTCTCCTGTGGAGTTCATCCAGGCCATCCATTGGAGCCATCGGCTTCGCAGCCTGCCCTGTGGATTTTGGACTCTGCGTTCCTACGGTCATGTGAGACGCTTTCATAAATTTTATATTTGCAAGTGTTCCCTGTTGATTCTGTTTCTCTAGAGAACCCTAACTAATACAGTAATACACCATATCAACAAATCAAAGCAGAAAAATCACATGATCATCTCAATTGATGCAGAGAAGGCATTTGACAAGATTCAACATCCTTTCCTGTTGAAAACACTTCAAAGGATAGGAATACAAGGGAACTTCCTTAAAATGATAGAGGGAATATATGAAAAACCCACAGCTAATATCATCCTCAATGGGGAAAAATTGAAAACTTTCCCCCTAAGATCAGGAACAAGACAAAGATGTCTACTATCACCACTATTATTCAACATTGTGTTGGAGGTTCTAGCCAGAGCAATTAGACAAGAAAAAGAAATACAAGGCATCAAGATAGGAAAGGAAGAAGTAAAACTATCACTGTTTGCAGATAATATGATACTATACATCGAAAACCCGGAAAAATCCACAACAAAACTACTAGAGCTAATAAATGAGTACAGCAAAGTAGCAGGTTACAAGATCAACATTCAAAAATCTGTAGCATTTCTATACACTAGCAATGAACAAGCGGAGGGGGAAATCAAGAAACAAATTCCATTTACAATTGCAACTAAAAGAATAAAATACCTAGGAATAAATTTAACTAAAGAGACAAAAAACCTATATAAAGAAAACTACAAAAAACTGCTAAAAGAAATCACAGAAGACCTAAATAGATGGAAGGGGATACCGTGTTCATGGATTGGAAGACTAAATATAGTTAAGATGTCAATCCTACCTAAATTGATTTACAGATTCAATGCAATACCAATCAAAATCCCAACAACTTATTTTTCAGAAATAGAAAAACCAATAAGCAAATTGATCTGGAAGGGCAGGGTGCCCCGAATTGCTAAAAACATCTTGAGGAAAAATAACGAAGCTGGAGGTCTTGCACTGCCTGACTTTAAGGCATATTATGAAGCCACAGTGGTCAAAACAGCATGGTATTGGCATAAAGATAGATATATCGACCAATGGAATCGAATAGAGTGCTCAGATATAGACCCTCTCATCTATGGACATTTGATCTTTGATAAGGCAGTCAAGCCAACTCACCTGGGACAGAACAGTCTCTTCAACAAATGGTGCCTAGAGAACTGGATATCCATATGCAAAAGAATGAAAGAAGACCCATATCTCACACCCTACACAAAAGTTAACTCAAAATGGATCAAAGATCTAAACATTAGGTCTAAGACCATAAAACAGTTAGAGGAAAATGTAGGGAGATATCTTATGAATCTTACAATTGGAGGCAGTTTTATGGACCTTAAACCTAAAGCAAGAGCACTGAATAAATAAATAAATAAATGGGAGCTCCTCAAAATTAAACACTTTTGTGCATCAAAGAACTTCATCAAGAAAGTAGAAAGACAGCCTACACAATGGGAATCAATATTTGGAAACGACATATCAGATAAAGGTCTAGTATCCAGAATTTATAAAGAGATTGTCCAACTCAACAACAAAAAAACAGCCAACCCAATTACAAAATGGGAAAAAGAATTGAATAGACACCTCTCAGAGGAGGAAATACAAATGGCCAAAAGGCACATGAAGAGATGCTCAATGTCCCTGGCCATTAGAGAAATGCAAATCAAAACCACAATGAGATATCATCTCACACCCACCAGAATGGCCATTATCAACAAAACAGAAAATGACAAGTGCTGGAGAGGATGCGGAGAAAGAGGCACACTTATCCACTGTTGGTGGGAATGTCAAATGGTGCAACCACTGTGGAAGGCAGTTTGGCGGTTCCTCAAAAAGCTGAATATAGAATTGCCATACGACCCAGCAATACCATTGCTGGGAATCTACTCAAAGGAATTAAGGGCAAAAACTCAAACGGACATTTGCACACCAATGTTTATAGCAGCGTTATTTACAATTGCAAAGAGATGGAAACAGCCAAAATGTCCATCAACAGACGAGTGGCTAAACAAACTGTGGTATATACATACAATGGAATATTATGCAGCTTTAAGGCAGGATAAACTTATGAAGCATGTAATAACATGGATGGACCTAGAGAACATTATGCTGAGTGAGTCTAGCCAAAAACTAAAAGACAAATACTGTATGGTCCCAATGATGTGAATCGACACTCGAGAATAAACTTGGAATATGTCATTGGTAACAGAGTTCAGCAGGAGTTAGAAACAGGGTAAGATAATGGGTAATTGGAGCTGATGGGATACAGACTGTGCAATAGGACTAGATACAAAAACTCAAAAATGGACAGCACGATAATACCTAATTGTAAAGTAATCATGTTAAAACACTGAATGAAGCTGCATCCAAGCTATAGGTTTTTGTTTTGTTTTGTTTTGTTTTGTTCTTATTATTATTACTCTTATTTTTTTCTCTGTATTAACATTCCATATCTTTTTCGGTTATATTGCTAGTTCTTCTAAACCGATGCAAATGTACTAAGAAACGATGATCATGCATCTATGTGATGATGTTAAGAATTACTGATTGCATATGTAGAATGGTATGATTTCTAAAAAAAAAAAAAAATGGACAGCACAATACTACCTAATTGTAATGTAATTATGTTAAAACACTGAATGAAGCTGCATCTGAGCTATAGTTGTTTTTTTTCTTATATATTTTTGTATTTTTTATTTTTATTTTTATTTTTTCTCTATATTATCATTTTATTTCTTTTTCTGTTGTCTTGCTATTTCTTTTTCTAAATCGATGCATATGTACTAAGAAATGATGATCATACATCTATGTGATGATATTAAGAATTACTGATTGTATATGTAGAATGGAATGATTTCTAAATGTTGTGTTAGTTAATTTTTTTTAATTAATAAAAAAAAAGCCTATGTCAAAACAGAAGAGAAAAAATTGAGAATTAAGCATTCACTTGAAAGGACTAGAGAAAGAACTGCAAACTAACTCCAAAGCAAACAGAGGAAAGAAATAATGAAGATTAGAGCAGAAATAAGTGAAATGAAGAACAGGAAACTGTAAGCGCCAAAGGGTTAAAACAAGACCTGCAGAATTTGTTGGGAGCAGCTGGCATCCCTGGGTGGGCAAGAAACTCAGGAGATTGTTACTTGCTTTGTTTGGAACAGTCTGGGAGGAACAGAATGTTCCTTTACCCCCAAATGGTTACATTAAGTATGAAGAAAGTCAAGTACTTTGTTTTCTCGGGAAAAGCAGGCATGCCTTTTGTTACCCTGCAGTATACAAGCAGGATCTGGTTCAGAATAAAGGTGTCTGTTGTTTGCTAAAGTTAAGCTTCAGACCCTGTGGGGAAAAAAAAAAAAAAGAAAGCAATTGGAGGAGAGCCAGAGGGGGCTGCAAGGATGACAACAAAGTGTCATTAGGACATGTATCAGTTGGACATTCTTTTTTTTTTTTTTTTTTTTTTTTTTTTTTAAGAGAGAGGGAGGAAGGGAAGGAAAGACAGAGAAGGAAGGAAGGATGGAAGGAAGGGAAACATCTTTAAACATTTTCTTGTTTTATTATATTTTGTTTGTTTGTTTGTTTTTTACATGGGCTGGGGCCGGGAATCGAACCGGGGTCCTCCGGCATGGCAGGCAAGCACTCTTGCCCGCTGAGCCACCGCGGCCCGCCCCAGTTGGACATTCTTGGAGGTTGTTCTGGTTTGCTAATGCAATATACCAGAAATGGAATGGCTTTTATAAAGGAAATGTATTAAGTTACAAGTTTAAGTTTCAAGTCTGTAAAAATGTCCAAACTAAGGCATCCAGAAAAAGATACCTTGACCCAAGAAAGGCCGATGGCTCCAGAACACCTCTGTCAGCTGGGAAGGCACGTGGCTGGCATCTGCTGGGGATGTTTGACTTCTGGTTTCAAAGAGCTTCCCCAGAGGTATTTTCTTTCTGCATGTCCAAACATCTGGGTCTCCTGTAGGCTCAGAGCTTTTTCCAACATGTTTCCTCTTTAAAGGACTCCTGTAAACTAATCAAGAGTCACCTTGAATCGGTGGAGTCATGTCACCAAATTTAATTGAAAGGGTACACGCGTAACTGGGTGTGTCACATCTCCATAGAAACAATCCAATCAAAGTTTCCACCAGAAGCAATAGGTCTGCCCCCACAAGATTAGATCAGGATTAAAACATGGCTTTTCTGGGGTACATAAGAGTTTCAAACCAGCACAGTTGTCAATAATCAAAAGCCATGAATAAATTGGCTCAGTAAACCGGAATTGTGCAGTTATCTTCCTGGAGTTGTGGCAGCCCCTTTGAGTCATTGGTTGGCCAATGACTCAAAGATGGAATCGTCGTACCCCCAGCCTTCTTCCGCCTCTCCATGCCAACAAGTCAGTGGATTGGCTTTGTCTCAAGCTGACAGCTCATAGGGTGGTGAGAGGCTTGCGGCAGCCACTGAGCACAACCATCTGCTCTCACACCTAGTGTTTCCATGCCGGCATTCTTGGCATTTGGGGGGAAATGTGTATTTTGCTGAATCCTACACAGGGTGAACTTCGTGGGTGTGTGAATGGAGCAATCACCCAGGGCCCCCACGCTCAGACAGACCCTGTATTTGGCTTAAGGCTCTGCCATTGCCATCTCGAAATTCTTAATTTTTGAACAAGGGGACCAGCATTTTCATTATGCATTGTGCCCCACAAATTACATAACTCACACTGATCTTGAGAAAAATCAATTTTAAAAAATCTGGAAAAGGTATTATAATCTGCTCATGAGAGTTGAAGTTTAACAATCAACGAGGACACATGGCTGGTTCAAAAAGATCTACCCATCTCCAGGCCAAGGCAAGAGCCCAAAACATTGATGCACTTGAAGGTCAAGTTCATGTTATTCTCTGACCTACAGGAGAAAGGGGTGGGTGTCACGGAATTCTCTGATCTGAAATCTGAATTAACAATATTGATTTCAACAGCAAATCCAAAATAGGGGCAAGTAGACAAAATATTGTCATCATTTAAAAAGGAAATGAGGCAGGCCACAGTGGCTCAACAGGCAGAGTTCTTGCCTGCCATGCCAGAGACCCGGGTTCGATTCCTGGTGCCTGCCCAGGGCAGGGGAGGGGGGAGAGAAAATGAGCTTCTATGGAGCAACGCATCCCTCAAGTTGAAGATGCCTGTGGATAACCCCTTAACCATTTGACCAACTTCATTACAAAATGAAGAGAACTTTTCCTGCAGCCGGAATATTTGTCATGAAACAATGATCAAGGCTATCAGAAAGGGAAACTGATGCTCTGTGTGTTTGAAATTTCCTTTTGAGAACGGTAACTTCTAAATATTAAAAATGTGCGTTATTATTTTTCAATTTTGTAAGTGAATTTCAATTTGTCACTTAACTTGTGTTCATCTTTCCTTCTTTAATTGTTTCCTATTATTCAATGTCTGCATCAGGTAGAGATCATTTTGGCATGTTATTAAAATATATAGTCTTGTTGCAACATATTGGTTCTTAATAATAAACCTTTGCATTGATTGCATTCATTATATCTTATCTTCCCAGTAAATCTCTGAACCTTTTAATATAAGCTTGTTGCAAAAAAAAAAAAAAGATTCAGAATTTATTCTTTTTTTTTTTTAACTTGAAAACACATAAAGTATTGTAAAAAATGCAACATAAGTTATGGTTTGGGCAGGATCACCCATGGGGATAGTGGTGGGGAGGGAAGGAGCAGGAGGTGAGAGAGAAAAAGAGAGAGAGAGAGAGGGAGAAGAAGGGAGAGAGAGCAAGCAAGAGAAGTTACCTCCCATGGCTTTGGCATCTCTTCCTCCAGGAAAAGGGAAGCTGAGACACCACTCAAGCACACACCTCATCTCCCAGGCCATTGTTCAACCCACTGCAGAAGCCAACCATTTGACTCTGCATGGGCTTTTGCTTTCTTCCCAGTTTTATGCCAACACAGACGCAGTTGCAACGATACAACCTCTGCATAGAGTCTAAAGGATGGAGTCCCCAGAAATGCACGAAAGTTCATTTCCATATCTCCACCAGCAACAGGAGTTTGTTAGAGCTTTTTAAAATTCTTGCCAAACTGATGGGTAAAGTTACTGTGGCAGTATAACTTGCACTTGCATTTTCTACCCTACTAGTCACCATAAGCATCTTTTCCTTTGTTGACCACTGGAGTTTTTCTTCTGTGAATTTCTTCTTTATCTGAGAATGTTTTAATTTCTCCCTCATTTTTGAAGGACAATTTTGCTGGATATAGGAGTCTTGGTTGGCAGTTTTTCTCTTTTAGTAATTTAAATATATCATCCCACTGTCTTCTAGCCTCCATGGTTTCTGCTGAGAAATCTACACATAGTCTTATTGGGTTTCCCTTGTATGTGATGGATTGTTTTTCTCTTGCTGCTTTCAAGATCCTCTCTTTCTCTTTGACCTCTGACATTCTAACTAGTAAGTGTCTTGGAGAATGCCTATTTGGGTCTAATCTCTTTGGGGTGCACTGCACTTCTTGGATCTGTAATTTTAGTTCTTTCATAAGAGTTGGGAAATTTTCAGTGATAATTTCTTCCATTAGTTTTTCTCCTCCTTTTCCCTTCTCTTCTCCTTCTGGGACACCCACAACACGTATATTTGTGCGGTTCATATTGTCCTTGAGTTCCCTGATACCCTGATCAAATTTTTCCATTCTTTTCCCGATAGTTTCTGTTTTTTTTTTGGAATTCAGATGTTCCATCCTCCTAATCACTAATTCTATCTTCTGTCTCTTTGAATCTATCATTGTAGGTATCCATTGTTTTTTCCATCTTTTCTACTTTATCCTTCACTTCCATAAGTTCTGTGATTTGTTTTTTCAGTTTTTCTATTTCTTCTTTATGTTCAGCCCATGTCTTCTTCATGTCCTCCCTCAATTTATCGATTTCGTTTTTGAAGAGGTTTTCCATTTCTGTTCGTATATTCAGCATTAGTTGTCTCAGCTCCTGTATCTCATTTGAACTATTGGTTTGTTCCTTTGACTGGGCCATATTTTCAATTTTTTGAGCTTGATCCGTTATCTTCTGCTGGCATCTGCGCATTTAGACAGATTTCCCTGGGTGTTGGATCCAAAAGTTTGGAAGATTTTTCTGTGAAATCTCTGGGTTCTGTTTTTCTTATCCTGCCCAGTAGGTGGCGCTCGTGGCACACGTTTGTCTGCGGGTCCCACCAGTAAAAGGTGCTGTGGGTCCTTTAACTTTGCTGAAGCGGCTTGGAAGAGTGCCAGCCTGCCCGGGGTCCGAACGCGGGGAGGGTCGCTGGCCACCGCAGCCCGGGAAAGCGCCCGTCCGAATTTCCTAGTCGGCCCGGGGCGCCAAGCGTGGCGGGAGGGCGCCAGCGGCAGCGGCCCGCCCGGGAGAGTGCACTGTTCCCGGGGAGTCACGGGTTTGGAAGGCCCCCCCCCAGTCGCCATTCTCCGCGGCCTGGGGATTTCCGATCCAATTCTCTCAGTTGGTCCGGGGGGCCGCGCGTGGTGTGGGCGCCAGCTGCCGCGGTTTGAAGGGACCGCCTCTCCAATTCTCCCAGCCGGCCCGGGAAGGGGGAAGGGAGGGACTCCGGCCGCTTGCCGCCCCGCCCGGTAAGGCCCGCGCCCCTCGGCGATCTCACCAGAGCGGGTTCTCTCAGCCAGCCAGCCGTTCCAGGATGGGGTACGCTGTCTTTTTTATCTCTGCTGTGGCTTTGGGAGCTGTTCTGTATCGTTTCTACTCCCCTAGTAGCTGTTCTGGAGGAGAAACTAAGATCCGCGCGTCTTACTAAGCCGCCATCTTCTCCGGAAGTCCAGAATATTTCTTAATATAGTATTTATTAGAAACAAAGCTGCTAAGGAGTTGCTCAAAGTTTGTGAATAATTGTTGTTTTTTTTTTCACTCTGATTCCTCAAACCTGAGTCCTCTACTGGAGACTCAAATGATCAGCTCCAGTAACATCTCCTACCCCTCTCCTTCCTGAAGGATTGCTCTGAATTTCTTCTTTATGTGCTTAGCTCACTTTCCCCTTGTATTGTTTGTCACTTTCTGAATTTGTTAAATCTCTTCTTATGGGTAATTATTAAGCTATTGTCTTCTCCTTTCAAATCTTCTTTGTTCCCTTACTTCATTTATAACATCTTTTGGCACACATACATTTAAATTGTACCTAGTCAGATATGCCTATCTTTTTTTTTTACTTAAATATCAAAATGTATAATAGACTTTTACTTGATATTATGTATCATCAGATTATTTTCTGGGTCATAAATATTATTAAAACAGGATTAGTTAATGGAGAGGATTCATAGTAATTAATAATAGGAATACTAGATGAAATGTATGTGTCAGGACATATATAACAATGTGCTATATTTTAAATCTTAAAATATTTTCAGATTTACAGAACATATATGAAGACGGTGCAGAGATTTATCATGTGAACAAGTTCCAGTTTCCTGTCTTATTGTACTATATCAGCATGGTCCATTTGTTATAATTAATAAGTCAATGTACATTCATTATGATTAACTACAGTCTATTCTTTCTCCTTAGTTTTATCTTTTTCTAGTCAACATTACATGCCAAGTGTTCTAGTCTGCTAACTGCCAGAATGCGATATGCCAGTAACTGAATGGCTTTAAAAAAGAGGCATTTAATAAGGAATTTCTCTAAGACCAAGAAAATGTCCCAATTAAATCAAGTTTATAAAAATGTCCAAATTAAGGCACCAACAAGTGGCCACCATCACTCAAGGAAGGCCGATGATGTTCCAGTTGAACTTTCATCAACTGGAAAGATACGTGGCATACATGGCAACATCTGCTAGCTTCCTCTCCAGGCTTCTTGTTTCATGAAGCTCCCCCAGGGCCGTTTTCATCCTTCATCTCCAAAGGTGCCTGGTGGCGTGGGCGCTGTAATTCATCACTCTCATCATTCTGTCATCATTCTTTGCTCTCTCAGAATCTCAAGCCTTTTCCAAAATGCCTCCTCTTTTAAAAGATTCCAGTAATAATTTACTATCAAGACCCACCTGGAATGGGTGGGGTCAACATCTCCCTCTAATGAAAGGTTAATACCCTAAGTGGGTGAGTCCCATCTCAGTGGAGATAACCCAATCAAGTTTTCAACCTATAGTACTGAATAGAAATTAGAAGAAATGGTTGCCCCCACAAGATTGATTAGGATTAAATATGGCTTTTCCAGGGCACACCAAGGTACCACATTGTATTTAGTCCCCAGGTCTGATTAGGCTCGCCTTGGCTGTGAGATTTTCTCAGATCTTCTTTGTTCATAATGACCGTGAAAATGTTCAGAAATTTTCACTATATATGGTCACTATACACAGCCCACCCTTAAAGAGTGGGGAATTATGTTCCACTTGCTTGAAGGAGCAAGTATCTATATCAACAAGTTGGAATTTACTTGGATGGGATAATTTTATTCTTCTCCATTTATTCATCAATTAAGTTATTCAGGTAATCCTGGTTGTATCAGTCAGGATTCTCTAGGGAAACAGAACCACAGGAGATATCTGTAAATAGTGTGAGACTTTATAAAAGTGTCTCACAAAGCTATGGGGATGCATGAGTCCTAATTCTGTAGGGCAGGTTGCAAGCTGGCAACTCCAATGAAGATTTTTTTTGATGAATTCCCCAGGAGTCACTGGCTGGCTGAAGTAGAGTTGAACTACTTCTACTACTAGAGTTCTCTCTACTGACTACTGAAGTCATCAATTCTCCTTTTAAAGCCTTCATCTGATTGGATTAAATATTTCTCATTGCTGAAGACACTCTCCTTAGTCGAGTGCAGATATAATCAGCGGTAAGTTCAATCAACTTGCTGATGCTTTAAGTCCACGAAATGTCCTTGCAGTAATAGTTAGACCAGTGTTTTCTTGTTCAGAGAACCGGGCACCCTTACCTGTCCAGGTTGACACATGAGCCTAACTATCACAGTCCACCCCTTGTCAACTTGCCAGCTATACACATCACCTTAAATCATGCTAATCTCTAAATTAAAACAATAATAAATCTATTTTTTCACCTAATAATACTCAGCTTCCTGCACAGAACCAGAAATGCACTAAATCTCTCCAGAATTAAGGTGCAAGTCTTTGAGTAATATTCACTCTTACACTTGATATCCTATAACTTGACTACTATGACATGAACAATTCAATGGGGAGGCTGATAGGGAAAAAAACAAAGATATTTGCTTTATGTACATATACAGACATACTCGTAACAAAACAAGGAGGAAATGTTCATACCATTACAGTCCTCATTTCTGTAGCTGATCACGTGGTTGTAGTTCATATTTATCACTACCTTCTTCCACTACCCGTTCCATGTTCCCTTCACTCCCAGCAAGCACCTCAGCTGGCTGTGGTTCTTTGTCTGGTGGGGTGACCCAAACCTTCATTCCTGAAGTTTCTGGGCCAATGATAGTCTTGCCCAGATTGGGTTGGTGCATTTTTCCATTGACTTTGATCACAGGGCATGGTAGTTTTATGAGACGCCTTAGGGGATCTTCTGCATCCTAGGAAAACACTTCTTTACCTCCATTGTGTCGTTGCAGTCCTATTTCCCCTTGATGGTCAAAATCAATCATTCAAGTCGATAATTCCCTTCCTTGCCTATTGATTCAGAGGCATGAGAAGCCCAAAGTGGCCAGGTGGCAGTCTTAACTTGGTGGAAGCATTCCTCATTTTGGAACTAAGATCTTTAGACCAGCAGAGCTTAAGGTTTCAGGGACAGGAAGCAAAAATGTTTCTAGTGGATCACTTGGGGTAATAGTGAGTGGTGTCACTCCCATTTCCCTTGATTCTTGGTCAGTGATTCTGGCTATGGGAGAAACAGCACCATAGAGTGGATGCTGATTTAGCACATGTACAGCCTCTTGGAGAACATTGTTTCAGCCCTGCAAAATATTGCTAACTAGTTGGCACCGCAATTGAATCTTCAAAAGGCCATTCTACCGTTCTGTTAATCCAGCTGCCTCTGGCTGATGGGGAACATGGTAAGACCAGAGAATTCCATGAGCGTGTGCCCATTCCCACACTTCATTTGCTATGAAGTCATGCCCATCTTTTCCTTTATACATTCTGGATTTCAAGTATTGGTTAAGAATGTCTTTAAAATGTCTTAAAAGATTTTTATTGTGTTATTGTTTTACATTTAAGAGTTTGATCCTAATGGGGGAGTATAAAATGGTGCAGCCACCACTATAAAAAGCAATATGGCAGCTCTCCAAAAAGTTAAATATACAATTACCATATGACCTGGCAATTCCATTTCTAGATATTTACCTAAAGAAATTGAAAGCAGGGACTTAGATACTTGTACTCTAGTGTTCATAGCAGCATTATTCACTAAAGCTGAAAGGTCGAAACAATCCAAGTGTCCATCAACAGATGAAAGGATAAACAAAATGTGGTACATACACAGTAGAATATTTTTCGGCCAAAGGAAAGAATGAAGTTCTAGAAACAGGCTGCATCATGCATGAGGCTTAAAGATGTTATGCTGAGTGAAATAAGTAAGGCCCATGAGGACAAATGCTGAATAATTTCATTTCTATTAATATTTGAAAATAGCAAATTCATAGAGTCAGGAAGTAGATTCAAGTTTATCAGGGGATGAAGGGAGGAGAAAAGGGGAGCTGTTGCTTGGTGGGTATAGATTGTTCGTAAATTTTGGCAATTTTTAAATAAAATTAATTTTTTGAGCAAACGGTTTGCTCCTTCTGGGACTTATTTTGGAGGCTGGTGTGAGAGAAGCTCGATTGCATTTTCATCCAATTGATCAGGGAACTGTGTCTTGGCACCTCTCATTACATAAGCCAACCCTTTTCCGTTGAACTGTGATGCAACATGTGTTATGTATTAAATTCTCAAATAGATTTTTCCTAGTTCTTTATTCCCAATTCAGCTGCATGGATCTGTTTGTCTAATTCCTTTGCCAAAATCATATTGATCTGGTTATAACGGCTGTTAATGGTTTCTTCCTGGTAAGACAAGACCCTCTCACTATGCTTTGTCGTATATTTTTTAGCTATTCTCAGGCTTATATTCTTCCAGGTAAGCATTTGGATCATTTAAACCAATTAAAAGAAACTCTGTTAGAATTCTAATTGAAATTGCATTCAGTGAATCTGTTAATTTGGAGAAAAGTAGTTTTTGTTTTTAATTAATAAATAAAAGAAAAGTAGTTTTTTAATGCTGTTATGTCTTACCCTCCAAAAACCTGGTATCTTTCCAGTTACTGAATTTTTTAAGAATGTCATTTGATATATTAATTATTTTCTCTGTATTGGCCCTGTGCTTTTCTTGATTACTTTGTTCTTAAATATTTTTTCATTTTTTTTCTCTATTATGATTTGGAGTGTTTTTTCTCATTTTTCAAATTAAGGTGCTTAGTGTTAGAATATGGGAAGGCTATTAATTTTTTATATTCTCTTCCTTATTATCTTAATTTCTCTTCTTAAATCTTTTTTCACCATAGTCTTTTAGGTGAAATTTTAATACATTTGGCAAAAGCAGTAATATTTGTTTTTTCCAAAATTTATACCATTAATTTTCTTATTGCATTTCCTCCAAACTCCAAGTTAGTGCTAAATAATAACAGTGACAATAAATGTATTCATACATCCTGATTTTAGTTGAAATTATTTTAGTATTCAGATATTTAGGATACTGCTGAGTGTTTTCCTTATATAAAATAGTTTCCTTCTGGCCTATTTTACTTAGAACTTTTATTGAAAATAGCTGATGAGTTTCATAAACTAGGTGATGGTTCCTTTATTTCGTTGACATAATTGATTATGTTGTAAATTTCCTGGGCCTTAAGAGTACCCTTTTAACTCTTTCTTGGTCATGGTGTATTAGTTCTTTTTTTTTCCCATGGGCAGGCACGGGGAATCAAACCCAGGTCTCCCGCATGGCAGGTAAGAACTCTGCCTGCTGAGTCACTGTGGCCTGCCCTGTACTAGTTTTTTTTTACACTGATGATACCTATTTCTTTTTCTTAATGTGTACTTTCTGCATCTTAGATTAAATGATTGGTCTAGCCCTGCGCTGTCCGATGTGATAGTTACTTCCTATATGTGACTGTTGGGAATTTGAAATGGCAAAATCAGTAAAGGGACTGAAAATTTCAATTTTATTTTATTTTAATTCAATTAAATTTAAATGTAAAAATCGATACTTGGTTGAGTTATTGGAAAATGTCTAAGTTATTTGAAATAACTTGAGTATGTGAATCTAATTCTTCAAATATAAATTTTAGGCAATCTAAGTACAGAACAAGTATTTCCAATGAAAATTTGACATCTGAATCAAGATGTGCTAATCAGTGTAAAGTGACTTCAGAAGACTTGCATGGAAAAAGGTATGTAAAATATCTCATCAATAGTTGATATATTAATTACATGTTAAATAATATTTGTGTGTATTGGTAAAAAAGATTATATTATTAAAATGAATTTCACCTTTTAAGAACTTTTTAAAATGTGTTTGGTAGAGGGCAGTGCCGTGGTGGCTCAGTGGCAGAGTTCTCGCCTGCCATGCCAGAGACAGCTCAGCAGACCTCATCTCAGCACTCGCAGCTCAGCCCCAGGGAAAAAAAGTTGCCCCGGGTAAGGCTGTTGGACCCAGAAGCCAGAAGAGAAAGCAGAAGAGAAAGTCAGCAGACATCGCCATGTGCATTCCCAAGTAACACAGAACTTCAGATAAAAGTTAGCTGCCTTTATCATTCTGAAGAACTATACATTTTTAACTTAATATATCCCCTTTTATTAAAAATCCGATCCATCTTGATGACTGAACACTGATGAACTGTATTCCGGTAGCCTTGATTCTTGAAGATTTTTGTATAACTATATGGCTTTTACAATGTGACTGTGTGATTGTGAAAACCTTGTGTCTGATGCTCCCTTTATGTGTGAAAATTAAGGACAGTGAATAAATAAATAATCAGGGAAGTGGGATAAGGGGTAAAAAAAATGCGTAGATTGCAATACTAGTGGTCAATGAAAGGGGAGGGTAAGAGGTATAGGATGTATGAGTTTTTTCTTTTTATTTATTTTTCTGGAATGGTGCAAATGTTCTAAAAATGATCATGGTGATGAAAACACAACTATGTGATGACATTGTGAGGCATTGATTGTATGCTTTCGATGGACTGTATATGTGTAAAGATATCTCAATAAAAATATTTTTTTAAGTGAGGGAGAGATGAAGGCATTCCCAGATAAACAGAAGCTGAAGGAGGTTGTCACCAGCCCTCCAGGAGATGCTAAAGAGAGCTCTGCAGGTTGAAATAAAAGGACAATAGTACATTGGAGCTGCATGAAGAAAGAAAAATTTCTGGTGAAGGTAATGACATGGGTAAATACAAATGCCAGTACTATTGTATTTTTAGCTTGTAATTCCACTCTTATCACCCTAGAGAATCTGAAAGGCAAATGCATATGACATAATGCTAAATCAGTGGTTTTGGACTCGTAATGTCTAAGCATGTAATTTGCAACAAGAATTAGATAAAGATGGGGATATGGAGAAATGTAGCAATATAGTATTATACTATTGAGGTTAAGTTGGCATCAAAGCAAATGAGATTGTTCCGGAGTTAGGATTTTAAGTTTAAGCCCCATAGTAACCACAAAGAAAATATTGGAGAATATGCAATTTGTAGAGACAGAAATGAGGGATGTGGGGTTGGGAGAACGGGGAGGAAATGTTTAATGGGTGTAGGTTTTCTCTTTGGGGAGATGGTAATGGTTTAATCATGGCAGATGTTGAAATGAGCGCCATATTGGAAATGTGATTCATCTCGTTGAATGAAATGCTTGAGAGTGGTTGACATGGGAAAGTTTTTGCTATATTATGTTTCCACGATTTTTTAAAAGTGGTAACTAATAATAATTATATGCAATACATGATCCTGGATGAGATCTAGCAAGGGAGGAGAAAAGGCTCAAAGGAACATTATTGGAACTTATGAAAAAACTGGTACATAGACTATAAACTTCATGTCAATGTTAAATTTCTTGAACTTGGTAACTGCACTTAAGGTGGTTACATAATGAATATCTTTGCTCTTAGAAAATGTACATGGAAATATTAAGGGTTTGAAGAGTATATTAAACATTACCTACATTCAAGTATTTGGAAAATGAATTAATGAGGGATGGATAGATATATAGAATAATATGGCAAATGTGACAAAGAAGTTAATATTGATGGATCTGGGTACCTGGGCAGGGGGTATGTTGGAGTTCTCTTTATGGAGTTTGTGTTAATTTTGCAACTGTCCTATAAGCTTGAGTGTATTTCAAAAAAAAATTTTTTTTAAAAAAAAAGAAAGCACCCCCTACGTGGAACATGACATCCACGGGTGAAAGTCTCCCTGCCGAAATGAGAGATGACTCCCAGGGATTAATCCAGACCTGGCACCTTGGGATCAACAATTCCATCCTGACTGAAAGGGGGAAAAGAAGTTTAACTAATAAAGTATCAGTGGCAGAGAAAATTCAAATAGAGTCGAGAGGCTACTCTGGAGGTTGCTCTTACGCAAGCCTCAATTAGACCTTGCTATCTACTGTAACCTGCCAACCCCCAACCAGAACCATTCCAGACAATCCTAAAGAACACCTAGGGCAAAATATAAGATTCCACAAGGGTTTCAGGTGCTAGAGTAACTTTCTAGAAACCTACAACCTCCAGATGGGTTCCTGGTCCAGATAAGTCCTGAAACCTAGCCCAGCCTCTCCAGAACCTCAGATACTTCCATCTCCCTACCCCATATTAGTGACAGATCCTTCCAAGATAAGAAAGTTAGAATTGCCCTAGCCCAAACACCCCTAAAGAGAGAGATGGAAAGATCAAAGTTGATAGTGGAGTTATACAGAGAAGATAGGATTTAACAAATGAATTTGAATGCTGAATCATTAAATTGATATCTCTTTTAGTCTCCAAAATTTTAGAGCAGCTAGAAATAAAAACCTCAACTTGTGGAATTGTAACCCATGTCAAACTCTGAAATATGTTCTACAACTAATTGTGGTGCTGTGTTTTGAAATTCATAACTTGTTTTGTATATATGTTCTTTTTCACACAAAAAAGTCGATTGTGATGATAAAAAAATATTCAAGCCCTCTAGCATCCTATATTCTGGAGCAGCTAGAAGGAAAAATCTGAAAGGATGGTATGGTAGCCCATGACAGACTCTGGGATCTGTCCTGTAACTACTTGTTAAACAGTGCTTTGCAAACTATTGCTTTTTTATTTCTTTGCTTTGTATATACATTATACTATACAATAAAAAAAAGTTAAAAAAAAGAAGAAAAAGAAAA
The DNA here is from genome assembly GCF_023851605.1 of Tamandua tetradactyla. Classification (NCBI taxonomy): domain Eukaryota; kingdom Metazoa; phylum Chordata; class Mammalia; order Pilosa; family Myrmecophagidae; genus Tamandua; species Tamandua tetradactyla. The sequence continues at coordinate 8,841,085 of NC_135335.1, forward strand.
GAAAGAAAGCAGATCAATGGTTGTCTGAGTTAGGGGGTGGGTATTGGGGATTGACTGGGAAGAGGCTTGGTCCCAAAGATTGCATCCTGGCTCTCCCTGTCCCTAGCGCAAGGTCTTGGTAGGTCTACCAGATGCCAGGACTGCACTGCTCTCGTCGGACCTGGACCTGCTCCTGTGCCCCATCCTTCTCAGGTGCCCCAGGGCTCCATGCAGCCCCTACAAGGCACCCACCACCCACCATCCCTCAGGATGTCCTTGAACCCTGGCTCCAGCCTTGAAACACAGCAGTGGTCTCTGGGGCTCTAGCAACTCAAGGGTGTGCCAGTTAGAATCTGTGGTGGACCCCAGAAAAGCCATGTCCTTTAATCCTCATTCAGTATTGCTGGGTGGGAGATTTTTGATTGTCCATGGAGATGTGACCCACCCAACTGTGGGTGGGAACTTTTCATGAGATGGCTGAAGGGATACAGACTGTGCAACAGGACTGGATACAAAAACTCAGAAATGGACAGCACAATACTACCTAACTGTAATGTAATTATGTTAAAATACTGAATGAAGCTGCATGAGAGAATGATAGAGGGAGGAGGGCTGGGGACATAAATGAAATCAGAAAGAAAGATAGATGTTAAAGATAGAGATGGTATAATCTAGGAATGCCTAGAGTGTATTATAATAGTGAAATGTACAATGTACAAATTTAAAAAATGTTTTTGCATGAGGAAGAACAAAGGAATGTCATTATTGCAGGGTGCTGAAAATAGATGATAATTAATACTTTAAAATGTCACCTTATGTGTGAGACTAAAGCAAAAAATGTTTATTTGTTACAAAATTTAGATTTTGACTAGAGCATTTCCTGATATAACTCATGTAGATAGTTTGATTGAACGTCATAAGTACTTGGAATCTCAGGTAGGACATGAGATTTTGTTGGTTTGTCCAGAGTGATGCCCCGATGAATCCCAGAGTGATTTGATCAGTGACTGGAAAAGTATTTGCAAAGTCCCCTTCGGGGAATGGTGAGAGTGGGGAGAAATTCAACTTCCCCAAGTTGAATTCCTGATATTCTCACAAGCAGTGTGGACAACCAAAGCTATAGGCTGAGCCCCCAGTCTTGGGGTTTGTTCATATGAAACTTAACCCCACAAAGGATAGGTCAAGTCTACTTAAAATTTAGGCCTAAGAGTCACCCCCAAGAGAACCTCTTTTGTTGCTCAGATGTGGCCTCTCTCTCCAGCCAACACGATGAGCAGTCTCACCACCCTCCCCTTCTCTGTGTGGGACATGACTCCCAGGGGTGTGGACCTTCCTGGCAACGTGGGACAGAGATCCTGGAATGAGCTGAGACTCAGCATCAAGGGACTGAGAAAAACCCTAGAATGAGCTGAGAATTAACATCAAGGGACTGGGAAAACCTTCTCAGTCACAAGGGGGAAGAGTGAAATGAGACTAAGTGTCAATGGCTGAGAGATTCCAACCAGAGTCGAGAGGTTATCCTGGAGGTTATTCTTATGCATTAAGTAGATATCACCCTGTTCTTCAAGATGTAGTGGAGAGGCTGGAGGGAATTGCCTGAAAATGTAGTGCTGTGTTCCAGTAGCCATGTTTCTTGATGATGATTGAACAATGATATAGCTTTCACAATGAGACTCTGTGAATGTGAAAACCTTATGTCTGATGCTCCTTTTAGCTACTATATCAACAGAAGGGTAGAACATATGGAATAAAAATAAATAATAGGGGGAACAAATGTTAAAATAAATTCAGTCTGAAATAGTGGTAAATGAAAGCGAGGGGCAAGGGGTATGGTATGTATAATCTTTTTTTTCTCTTTTATCGTTTTATTTCTTTTTCTGTTGTCTTTTTATTTCTTTTTCTAAATCGATGCAAATGTTCTAAGAAATGATGAATATGCAACTATGTGATGATATTAAGAATTACTGATTGTATATGTAGAATGGAATGATATCTTAATGTTTTCTTTGCTAATTTTTTTAATTAATAAAAAAAGAATTCTTAAAAAAAAAAAAAGCCTTTCTGTTTCTGGTCTATCGCATTCTGGCAGCTAGCAGACTAGAGCACTGGGGTTCTTTGCATTTCAAGCCTCAGCTTGGGGGTGAGGGTCAGTGGGGTCTGGGACATAGGCTCTTCCTGAGACACCACAACTTCTCCACTGCTGTTCCTGTCTCCTCTCCTCCTCCTCTCTTTATTCCCTTAGCAAGGTGGTTGGCTAAATATTTGAGCATTCTTTCTTGCAAATCTATGCCACTGAAACCAGCATCGTGACTTCTTTTGCTCCACTGTGTCCTGAGTCACTGAATAGGAAGGTCACAGGAATTGCAAGGTGTGTGTGTTTGTATGTGTTGGACCTGTGCTACTATCTCAAAATGTTCTCCTATTACAAACATCTGTTAGAGTTACGTACTGGGGGTGTAAGTACCCAGGACCAGCAGAGATGCTTGACCTTGGGCCACGTCTGTGCAGGAGAGAGATTTTGGAGGTACAAGAGGACAGAAGATGTGGAACAGTCTGAAATGGCGCAGAGGGGGCAGGGAGCAGGGAGAAAAGATAAGCGAGACATTCAGCTTTGGAGATGGAGACAGGGAGGGCATGAATTTAGTCAGAAGTGCCATGAGCCCCGGGTGGGGGAACAGCAGACATCTGGGGGGCTCTGGGGTTTGAGAGTTGTCAGGCAGGAGAGTGGATGGGGCCTGTCTTGCTTTTTCAGGTGTACAGAGACAGGGAGGCAGGATTTTTCCTTCCTTTTTCACCAGGATTCAGTCCAAGTGAAGCTCTGGGATTATGCTGGAACTTTGGCCACTCCAGGCCTCCAGGATCTGCCTGGGCAGCTTGGCCAGGGCCACCACGGCAAGCCCCAGGGTCCTGTGCTATGTGCAGATGCCTCATCTGGGGTCACCTTTCCAAAGGGTCTTAGATCTGGGAAGTCTGAAAGAGCCACTGGGAGCAGAGAGGACATAACGGGGAAGGGGTCGTTACTCCAACCCATCGTAATCTTCTGGCTCCCCTTTAAAATGTCAACTCCATGAGGGATGGGATTTTGTCTGCTCTATCCCAGGAAGGTCATGACATCTAAAGACAAGATGAGTCAAGACCTGAGCAGACTTCCTAGGGCTGGGAGCAGCCCTATGTCTTCTATAAAGTTTCATAAGGCCCAAGGTGGACTATCTCATGGAAGCCAGAGGGAGACAGATTTTGACTCTACATTAGAAAGGACCTTGGACAGCCCGAGCTGCTGTGGGCATCCCTTTGGCTGAGCTACCCATGTGTCAGGCCAGATGTGGAGCTGAAGGGACCCTGTGGAAGATGACTTCTTTCATGGCAGACTTGAAGGGCCTCTGAAGGTCTCTCCAGCCACAGTACGTAGGTATCTGCACTTGAGATGGAAGGAAAGGAGAGTGGTTAAATGCCAGTCCTTGAGTCCAATAGAGCTAGGTTTAAAACTTGGCTCCTCCACTAAACTCTGTGATCTTGGGCATGTTACTTAGAGTCTCTGAACCTGCAACCTGATCTGTAATGTGAGATATTGATGGTACAACATCTACCTCAAAGGCTGGCTGTAAGTTTAGATTCGAATGATAACCCATGTGTAGTACTTAGTTCAACATCTGGCATGCAGCCAGTGCTCAATAAACATTAGCTATTGTTAGAGTGCTGGAGGGGGGGCAGAGGGTGTTGGTTCCCAGGGGTGTGTGTTCCTAGGATGGATTGCATTTAAAGTAAAGTAAATTAATTTGTTGGCAGCTGGGAAGGCGATACATTGCAGTGCTTTCTTTAAGCATAGAAAGTGTACTTTTCTTGTTTGATTGAATTTTGATTCACAGGCTTCCAAATCGTGCCTGGGGGAACAACACCCAGAAATTGTTTTTAGGAGTGTTATAGAAACATATTAAATGGGTGCAAATGTTTCTCATTTGTGTCAAAAACAAAACAAAACCTGACTGATAACTTTTGGTTCCAAATCCCCTACCTAAACAAGGAAGTTTAGAACTAGTTTTGCTCTTTTCTATTAGAAAAAAAAAAACTCCAACAAAAGAGCTATTTAGAATTACTTTATTGAAAATATTTACATTGCTTTATTAATGTAAACGCTATATTAATATAAAGTAATGGTTTACAAAATCATTAATTTTATCAGAGTGACGGCAAAATTGAAGTATTTAGTATTTTCCAAGTGTAGTTAACATTAGACCAAAAATGGAGATAAAAAGTTGATTTTGAGACTTCCACTGGAACTAAAGGAACTAAACCTACTAAATTAGTCCTAAAATGAACCCAATGACCCCTCCTCCACCCATACTAAGAGTATAGAAACAGAAACAAACCTCTAAACAAACCCTCCATGGAGGAAAACTTTCACAAGTTGAGCCTACAAGACTGTGGTTTGATCTCACAATCAACAGCCACCAAATACGCGAAGGTGAATTACCACCAGTGACTATCAACAGAAACAAGAAACAGCTTATTGTGTAAGGTGTAGGATAGGGATTGAGATTTTTTATTTTTTGCATTGCTCCAGTTTATTGCAAAGATTATGCTTCCCCCCACTGAAATTGCCTTACTACCTTTGTTGAAAATCAGTTGACCGTCTATGTATTAGATCTTTCTGGGCTCTCTAATTTATTCCAATGATTTCTATGTCTGTCTTGAGGCTAATACCCTATATTCTCAATTATTACAGCTTTAAAATACGTTTTTAAATAAAATAGGTTAAGACTTCCAAACTAGTACTTTTTCAAAGATGTTTTGACTATTCTAGGTTTTTTGCATTAACATATAAACTTTAGAATCAGCTTGTGAATTTCTACTAAAAGATCCTTCTGGGATTTTCATTGGGATTGCACTGAATCTACAGGTAAATTTAGGGAGAATTGATATCTTAACAATAGTGAGGCTTCCAATCTCGAAGTATGATTGCTGAATCATTAGATTGATATCTCTTTTAGTCTCCAGTGTCTTAGAGCAGCTAGAAGTAAAAACCTAAAATTGTGGAATCATAACCCAAACCAAACTCCGAAATCTGTTCTACAACTATTTGTTGCACTGCGCTTTGAAATGTATTGCTTTCTTGTATATTTGCCATTTTTCACAAAAAAGAAAAATAAGTCGATTGTGATGATAAATGCACAATTAAATGATGATGTTGTGAACCATTGATCGTACACTTTGGATGACTACATGGTATGTGAATATATAATATATACCTATAAAAATAAATAAATAATAATAATACATTAAAAATTTAAGGAAAAGAATGGCTGTTATTAAACAAACAGGAAATTACAAATATTGGAGAGGATGTAGAGAAATTGCAACACTTATGAACTGCTGGTGGGAATGTATAATGATACAGCCACTATAAAAGACAGTTTGATGGTTCCTTAGGAACTTAGTATCGAGTTGCCCTATGACCCAGCAATAGCACTACACGTACACGGTATATACCCAGAAGAGCTGAAAGCAGTGGCACGCACAGACATTTGCACACCGATGTTCATAGCTGCATTATTCACAGTTGCCAAAAGATGGAAGCAATCCAAATGCCCATCTACAGATAACTGGATAAATGAAATGTGGTACATACACATGATGGAATATTACTCAGCAGTAAGATGGAATGAGGTCTTGAAGCATATGACAAAATGGAGAAACCTTGAGGCCATAATGCTGAATGAAATAAGCCAGACACGAAAGGATAGACACTGTATGATTTCTCAGAGTCTTATGATGTAGAATATAGAGGACCCGGAGATACACAGGAGCTAGAGATAGATGGCGGTTACCTAATGAGGTTGAACTTAAATATATGGGAATGGATAGAAATGATGATAGTTCTTGAGAGGGGTTATAAGTAATATTGCCATATTGAAGATGAATATGATTGAAAGGGGTTGTACAGAGCCATGTATCTCACCTGTTAACAGTAGAAATATAAATAAGTTCTTGCATGAACTACTTCAAAGGTATGACTCTTATGCCAATAGTCAATAATAGAGGGATATAAGGGGGAAACTACTATTGCATGCTATGATCTATATTTAACAGAAGACATCACCAGTACCAAGGCAATACTAGGGGTAAATAATTGTGGGGAGGAGGGGATAGGAGTTAAGGGGAGCTTCCGAGTTTCCCTTTGATGAGGCTATGTTTGTCTGTTATTTTTTCTCTTTGGATCAATGAAAATTGTCTAAAATTGAGTGATGATGACTGTACAACCAAGTGTAGATAATGTGAGACATGTTGACTTTGGACATTATCCGTGATGCCCAGTGGATGGAGGTGGCTGAAGGATGCTCTGGCTGAGACGTAGAATGATGAACTGTGGCTGGACATATGATGGAATATTGTGCAGCTACAGAAAGGAATGAAGTTGTGAGGTATGCGATGAGGTGAATGACCCTTGAGGACATTATGTTGTGCAAAATAAAGCAGAAACAAAAGGGCAAATAGTGTATGCACTCTTAAAAAATAGTTATAAGAAAATTGGGGTCTAGGTTGTAAACTGCTATAGCAGTCCCATTTATTCCTGAACTTTAAGTGTTATTTCTAGATTCTGAGATGCTGCGCTATATGTGTATAACCTGGTATTTCCCTGGAACTTTGAGTACCTGTGTGACACCTAAGACGCAGAGCTGGAGTCCTGCAGTTCTGAGGGTCAGCACCGCTGCATACAACAACTGAAAAACTGAAAAGAGATCAGGCTTCAATTAGAGAGGAGAATGAAGCTGATCTGGTTAAGACTAAGGTAAACCAGAATACAGGGTAAAGGATGACAGTGTCTGTATTTTAGAACTTCACCTACTGGATGAGACCAAAGAAAGAGAGGTTCATTTTGCCCAAAACCTGAATTTTCTATAGCACGCAATCTAGCTCAATCAGTCTGAGTAGTTTGTTTAAACAACCCAATACGTGGAACCCAAATGAGAATGAGGCTTGTAATTCTGTACAGTTTAACATAATACCCGGATGCATCCCAGAGTGTGTTGGGCAGTAATTAGGAAGTATTGGTGTTCTAGTTTGCTAGCTGCCAGAATGCAACACACCAGAGACAGATTGACTTTAAAAAAAAAATTATTTATTAATATAAAAAATTAACAAACCAAATAAAATATCAACATATATAATCAGTAATTCACAATATCATCACTTAGTTGCATATTCATCATTTCTTAGAACATTTGCATTAATTCAGAAAAAGAAATAAAAAGACAACAGAAAAAGAAATAAAATGAACACAGGAAAGAAAAAAAAAGATTATACCTACCATACCCCTACCCCTCGCTTTCATTTATCACTAGCATTTCAAACTAAATTTATTTTAGCATTTGTTCCCCCTATTATTTATTTTTATTCCATATGTTCTACTCCTTTGTTGACAAGGTAGATAAAAGGAGCATCAGACACAAGGTTTGCACAATCACACATTGTGAAAGCTATATCATTATTCAATCATCCTCAAGAAATATGGCTACTGGAACACAGCTCTACATTTTCAGGCAGTTCCCTCCAGCCTCTCCATTACATCTTGAATAACAAGATGATATCTACTTAATGCGTAAGAATAACCTCCAGGATAACCTCTCGACTCTGTTTGGAATCTCTCAGCCATTGACACTTTGTCTCATTTCCCTCTTTCCCCTTTTGGTCGAGGTTTTCTCAATCCCCTGATACTAAGTCTCTGCTCGTTCTAGGGTTTTTCTCAATCCCTTGATGCTGATTCTCAGCTCATTCTAAGATTTCTGTCCCATGTTGCCAGGAAGGTCCACACCCCTGGGAGTCATGTCCCACGTAGACAGGGGGAGGGTGGAGAGTTTGCTTGTTGTGTTGGCTGGAGAGAGAGGCCACATCTGAGCAACAAAAGAGGTTCTCTTGGGGGTGACTCTTAGGCCTAAATTTTAAGTAGACTTGACCTATCCTTTGTGGGGTTAAGTTTCATATGAACAAACCCCAAGACTGGGGGCTCAGCCTATAGCTTTGGTTGTCCACACTGCTTGTGAGAGTATCAAGAATTCAACTTGGGGAAGTTGAGTTTTCCCCCCATTCTCACCATTCCCCGAAGGGGACTTTGCAAATACTTTTCCACTCACTGATCGAATCACTCTGGGATTCATCGGGGCATCACGACAGATTGGCTTTTAATAAAAGGGGATTTATTTTGTTAGTTTATCAGAGGAAAGGCAGCTAACTTTCATCTGAGGTTCTTTCTTACGTAGGAAGGCTCAGGGTAATCTCTGCTGGCCTCCTCTCCAGGCCTCTGGGTTCCAACAACATTCCCCGGGGTGATTCCTCTCTGAATCTCCAAACACCTGGGCTGAGCTGCAAGTGCCGAGATGAGGTATGCTGAGCAGCTTGGGCTGTGCTACGTTGAGCTCTGTCACTTAAGCACCAGCCAATTAAGTCAGACATCCTTCATTGCAGCAGGCACGCCTCCTACCTGACTGCAGATGTAATCAGCAACAGATGAGGTTCGCATACCACTGGCTCATGTCCACAACAATAGAACTAGGCGCCTTCACCTGGCCAAGTTGACAACTGAATCTAACTACCACAATTGGTATATGATTCTGAAACCCCGTTGCTCAGTATATACCTGGAGGAACTGAGTGTGGAGACACAAATGGACATTTGCACACTGATGTTTATGGTGGCAGAGTTCAAATGGAGGTGACCTAAGGGTACAACAACTGAGGAGTTGAACAGGGAACTGTGGTGTATACACTCATTGGACTCAGGTGGCTGCAAGAAGGAATGAAGTTGTGAGACATGAAACTAGGTGAATGAATCTTAAGGACTGTATGTTGAATGAAATGTCAGGAACAAAAAGACAAGTATCATCATTCCTCAATCATACGGACTAACTATAACATACGAAGTTGGTGAACTAAAGTCAGGAGTATGGGTTATCAGGTTGGGGTCTATTGTGAAGGGTCCTGGATTATAAGTTCTAACAGCAGTCACATGTATTCAGGAGGTGTGCCTATTAATTCTAAATTCTGAGATGCTAAGGGGTTTGTTTATAACCTGGTCATTCCCTGAAACTGTGGGTATTTATGTGACACCTGAGTTAGAGCTCTACGTCTATGAAAGTCAGCATTACCCAATATAGCAACTGGCTAAAAAGTCGAAAAAGGGATGAGATTTGATTAGAGATATGAATGAAGCTGATCTGGATAGGACTAAGGTAAATCAGAATAGAGGGTAAAGGATGATATTGTCCATATTTTAAAACTTCAACTTCTTTGTGAGACCAAAGGAAAAGATGTTTATTTGGTGCAAAATTTATATTGTGGGTAGATCATAATCTATTTTAACTTGTACGATCAGTTTAGTTGAATACCATAAGTACATGGAATCTTGAATAGGGAGTGAGATTTTGTTGGTTTGTCCAGGTTAGTGTGATGCCCTGATATAGCCTAGAGTAATTTGAGCAGTGAATAAAGAAGTATTTGCAAAGTTCACTTGGGGGACTGGGAGAAAGGAGGAAATATTCAACTTCCTCATTTGGTGAATTCCTGATATTTTTGCTAGCAGTAGGGACCACCAAAACCATAGACCGAGCCCCCAATCTTGGGCTATGAAACTTACTCCTGCAAAGGATAGGCTAAGCCTACTTGAAATTAGGCCTAAGAGTCACCCCCAGAGAACCTCTTTTGTTGCTCAGATGTGGCATCTCTCTCTAAACCAACTCAGCAGGTAAACTCACTGCCCTCCCCTCTACATGGGACATGACTCCCAGGGGTATAAATCTCCCTGGCAATGTGGGACAGAACTCCCGGGATGAGCCAGGACCCGGCATCAAGGAATTGAGAAAGCTTTCTTGACCAAAAAGAGGAAGAGGGAAATGAGACAAAAGAAACTTTTCAGTGGCTGAGAGATTTCAGAGTCAAGAAGTTATCCTGGAGGTTATACTTATGCATTATATAGATATCTCTTTTTAGTTTATGTTGCAGTGGAGTGGCTGGAGTGAAGTACTTGAAACTGTTGAGCTGTGTTCCAGTAGCCTTGATTCTTGAAGATGATTGTATAATGACATAGCTTTCACAATGTGACTGTGTGATTGTGAAAATCTTGTGTCTGATGCTCCTTTTATCCAGGATATGGACAGATGAGTAAAAATGTGGATAAAAATAAATAAATAATAGGAGGGACAATGGGTACAATAAATTGGGTGGATGGAAAAAATATGTTGGCAAAGTCCCTTGAGGGGCTGAAGTAAAAATATGGAACTATTAAACTTTCCCACCTGGGAAACCCCAGATACTGTCTCAAACACTAGGGACTCCCAAAAATAGGCCAAGCCCTTGATCTTGAGGCTTTCCTCTTACAAAACTTTTTTCTGTAGTGGAGAAGCTAAATCTACCTATAATTATGCCTAATAGTTACTTCTAGAGATCCTCTTTTGTTGCTCAGATATGGCCTCTCTCTCTCTCTCTACGCCCAACTGTGTATGTAAAATCATTACAATCCCCCTACATGGGAAATGACATCCAGGGGTGTGATTCTCCCTGGCAACATGGGACATGACTTCCAGGGATGAGCCTGGTCTTGGCATCGTCGGATCAACAATGCATTCCTGGCCCAAGCACCTGTATTTGAGATCCTACAAAAGTTTCACATTAAGTTTACTTTTCAGAAAGTACAACAGGCCAAATATCCCCAAAGATTGGGAGAAGACTCAAAGGAGAAGGAGGACTTTTAACAGAAGTCAGGATTTAACAAATGAGTAGGACTATTCAATCATTATATTGATATTTCTTTTTAGTCTCCAGTGTCTTGTAGCAACTTGAAGGAAAAACCTGAAATTGTGGAACTGTAGGCCATACCGAACATTGAAATCTGTTCTAAAACTACTTGTTAAAATGTACTTTGAACTTTATTGCTATTTTGTATATATGTTATATTTCACAATAAAAATGTTTAAAAAAAATAATATATGTATAATGTTCCAAACCTTTCTAAGCCTCTTGATGTTACTCATTTGATCCTTAGAGCAAACTTGTAAGTTAGAGCAAAAATCACCATTTCCATTTTACCAATAATAAAATATGCACAAGATGGCACACATACACACACACAGCCAGACTGGTTATATTATTGTCAGACAAATAGATTTTAAGTCAAAAAAGGTTATGAGACAAAGAAGGATATTATATATCGATAAAAGATTCAGTCCAGAAACAAAATATAGTGATCATAAACATATATGCACCTCACAACAGAGCCCCAAATATATGAAGCTAAAAATTGACAGAATTGAAGGAAGAAACTAATAGTTCTAAAATAATAGTTGGAGACATCAATGCACCACTTTCAGTAATTGCTAGACCATCTCAACCAAAGATCAGTAAGGAAATGGAGGACACAAACAACACTATTGATCAATTAGACCTTACGGATATGTGCCAAACACTCACTGAACAACAGCAGAATGCACGCTCTTCTCAAGTACGCATAGAACATTTTCCAGGGTAGATAATTTATTAGGCCAGAAATCAAATCTTGATAAATTCAGAAATATTGAAATCATACAAAGTATCTTCTCAGACCACAATGGAATAAAGCTGGATGTCAGTAACAGAAGGAAAACTGGAAATTTTCTAAACAGGTGGAAATTAAACAACATATTATTAAACAGCCAAAGGGTCAAAGAAGAAATCATGAAGGAAATTAGGAAATATCTTGAGATGAATGAAAACAAGAATACAATATAACAAAACCTATGAGACCCAGTGAAGGCGCTGTACCAAGGGAAATTTATAGGTCTATATTCCCATATTAAAAAAGAATAAGTAGCACAAATTAATAACTAACTCACACTAAAGAAAACAGAAAAAGAAAAGTAAACGAAATCTGAAGTTAGTAGAAGGAAGGAAATAGTAAGATCAGAGCTGAAATAAATGAAATAGAAAATAGAAAAACAATAGAAAGAATCAACAACATCAAAAGTTGGGTTTTTTAAAAGATCAATAAAATCAACAAAACATTTCACTAGATTAACCAAGAAAAAGAGATAAAGGACACAAATAGCTAAAATCAGAAATAAAATTGGGGACATTATTACCAAACTTACAGAAATATAAAGGATTATAAGAGGGTGTTATGAACAATTATATGCCAACAAATTAGAAAACCTGGATGAAATGGACAAATTCCTTGAACAGTACAAATCGGATGCTAACCTAAGAGAAGAAACCAGAGTTTGCCCCAGAGAAGCTAAGTGAGGACTCACAGATGCTGGAATCAGGAGCTGAAAGAAAGGCAACCTGGGAGCAAAGGAATAGGAGATGCCAGCCATGTGCCTTCCCAGCTGACAGAGGAACCCCAGATGAGATTGGCCTTTCTTGAGTGATGATCCCTTAATTTGGACATTCTCATGGCCTTAGACCTGTAAATTTGTAACTTAATAAATCCCCTTTGTAAAAAGCCAATCCATTTCTGGTATATTGCATTCCAGCAGCTTTAGCAAACTGAAACAATGACCAACTGAGGAATGCAAGGATGGTTCAACATAAGAAAATTCATCAATCTAATACAGCATATTAGGAGAATGAAGGAGAAGAAACATTAGAAATCTTCTTCTTAAATTTGAGAGTTGAAATCTATCTTTGCATCATGCTATAATCATCATTTTTTTTTTCTGACCTCTGCCTCATCCAAGTAAACCCTCTGGAGAGGCAGCACAAGAATAAATTATATGTTGTCTAAAGATATGAAAAGCCGATGCTGCTACCCTGCTCTTCATTTGGAAAACCTCTTGTGTAGACTTTGGAAAATCACTCTCCATTGATCCTACCTCATATCTCAAAGGAGGATTTTAACATATTATAAGTGTGCCTTGTTGCCCTATATACAATACAGTTTATAAAACAGATAAGTTGGGGGTTATTTCATAGGAGAAGGAGGGACAGAGAGGAGCTTAGCCTCAGATTTCCTGTAAAATAGAAAGCATGCTTAAAATATTTAGTTTGATTTGACTTCCAAAATGTGATTAATTCAGTGTCTTAGGAAACATTTATTTATAACATGAGGTGCATGTGTTTGTGTATACTTGCCATAGTATGAGTTGTTTATGCACTTACTAGAAGTCTTTAAATGAGGGCATCAGGGTATAAGAGGATTGGAAAATGGCTTGAAGTTGGAAGATCAAGATATAGGCATGAGGGTGGGCCATGGTGGCTCAGCAGGTAAGAGTGCTTGCCTGCCATGCCCGAGGACCCGGGTTCGATTCCCGGTGCCTGCCCATGTAAAAAAATATATATATATATAGGCATGAGTCTGTCCTGGACAGCTGTATGACCTAAGGCGAGTCACTGTTTCCATATTGGTAAAAGGAAAAATGAGGCCAACTCTACCTTTAAATGCCTGTGATTCTCATTATGTTGATATTTCTGTTGGGCTCCAGTGTCTTGGAGCAGCTAGAAGACAAAAATAAAAAAACATAGAACTGTAACCCATACCAAACTTCAAAATCTGTTTTATAACTGCTTGTTAAAATGTACTTGGAAATTTATTGCTTTATTGTATATATGTTATATTTCACAATAAAAAAAAGTGAAAAAGATAAAAATAAATAAAAGCAAAAAAAAAACCCCACAAAACCTGTGATTCTAAGAGAACATTTACTTAACATTAGAAAGTCTGACTTTATGTAAAAAACCCAGATTTTAAAAGTATCCTTCTATGATTGTATAATGACATCGCTGTCGCAAGGTGACTGTGTGATTGTGAAAACCTTGTGTCTGATGCTCCTTTTATCTACCTTATCGACAGATGAGTAAAACATACGGATTAAAAATAAATAAATAATAGGGGGAACAAAAGTTCAAATAAATTTAGTAGATTGAAATGCTGATGATCGGTGAGGGACAGGGGAAGGGGGTATGGTATGTATGACTTTTTTTTCTTTTTTCTTTTTCTGGATTGATGCAAATGTTCTGAGAGGTGATCATGGTTATAAATATACAACTATGTGATGATATTGTGAATTATTGTTTAAGTACCAAGAATGGAATGATCATATGGTAAGAATGTTCGTGTTTGTATGTTGTTATGTTTAAAAAAAAATTTTAATTAAAAAAAATATATATATAAGTAAAAATAAATGAATAAAGGTATCCTTCTAGGCTTTATGGATTCTTGACATGTAAGTGTTCCATTTAGGAAAATTTACAGAACTCAGACAATCCTGTGTGGATTAGGAGGTCTCTGATACTTTTATATTATAAGACTTAAAGTTCTATGGGTTTGTTTATCAATAGTTGCCAAAATATTAAGTAAATGAACAAAGACTCTTCAAAAAAATTGTGGGCTTATTTTTTCTGTTATATATATTTAAATCACATATGCTATTAAATTTCTAACAACTTCAGAGATATGCAAATAAATTATTTTCTCTGGTGAGCTGTGGTGGTATCTTTCTAAATTACCTTCTTAGTTGCTTAGATATTTGCCACTAGATGTCAGTATTTCAGTCTTTAGTAACATGGAGAACGGGAGAATTGTATTCAGAGTATCCGATAAATAAGCTCCTTTAGAAACCTTTATTTTTTATTTTTTTTATTTTTTTATTAACGGAAAGAAAAAAAAGAAATTAACACAACATTTAGAAATCATACCGTTCTACATATGCAATCAGTAATTCTTAACATCATCACATAGATGCATGATCATCGTTTCTTAGTACATTTGCATCGGTTTAGAGGAACTAGCAACACAACAGAAAAAGATATAAAATGTTAATATAAAGAAAAGAAATAAAAGTAGTAATAATAGTAAAAAACAACAACAACAAACAAACCAACAAGCAAACAAAAACAAAAAAAACCCTATAGCTCAGATGCAGCTTCATTCAGTATTTTAACATGATTACTTTACAATTAGGTATTATTGTAATACTGTTCATTTTTGAGTTTTTGTATCTAGTCCTGTTGCACGGTCTGTATCCCTTCAGCTCCAATTACCCATTATCTTACCGTTTCTAACTCCTGATGGTCTCTGTTACCAATGACATATTTCAAGTTTATTCTCGAATGTCCGTTCACATCAGTGGGACCATACAGTATTTGTCCTTTAGTTTTTGGCTGGATTCACTCAGCATAATATTCTCTAGGTCCATCCATGTTATTACATGGTTCATAAGTTTATCTTGTCTTAAAGCTGCATAATATTCCATCGTATGTATATACCACAGTTTGTTTAGCCACTCTTCTGTTGATGGAGATTTTGGCTGTTTCCATCTCTTTGCAATTGTAAATAACGCTGCTATAAACATCGGTGTGCAAATGTCCGTTTGTGTCTTTGCCCTTAAGTCCTTTGAGTAGATGCCCAGCAATGGTATTGCTGGGTCGTATGGCAATCCTTTAGAAACCTTTTAAACATTGTGTCTAATCTACTACACTTAGTTAAATAATGTCCCAAAATAGACAGCTTGAATAACTGTTTTTTCCCCAGTTTCATATACAGTGTTGTTAAATATGGTTCTTTCCATATGAGAAACTATAGATCTCATAAATTCAAAATATACACAATTTCCTTAAGTCAACCGGAATCACATGCCAGAATATACTGTAATACAAAGTGTAAGTATATTGAAAATAACACAAATAAATCAAACATAATACATTTAATAAATACCTAGTACCCTGTAGAGTGCCTACCAAAAACTTCTGGAATAAACATTTTTCTCTCTTAGTGTCATAATACATGTAGTTGTGGGTTTTTTTTTAGCTTAAAGAATCAGCCAAAAAGAGACGATTATCCATTTAAAATAGGCACAGATAAAAATGAGTCACAAACTGATTAGCTAATGAGGTTGAACTCCAATGTAAGGGAATAGATAGAAGTAACAGTGATTCTCTAGTGGGTCTAGAAATAATATTACCATATTGAAGATGAACAAGATTGAAAGGGGTTGTATAGACCTACATGTCCCACTGAGTCACACTAGAAATATGAATGAGTTCCCGTAAGAATTACTTCAAAGATATGACTCTTGTATAAAGAGTATTTAAATCCAGGGTACGGGGGAGAACTGCTATCGCATGCTGTGAGCTGTGTTAGAAAGAAACCATCAGCACCACCACAGCAACAGCAGAGGTAAATGATGGGGGGAAGGACAAGAGTTAAGAGGAGGTTTAGATCTCCTATTTGGTGCGGGTGTGTTTATTGGTTTTCTGTCTCTTGGGAACGATGAAATTATCTAAAATTGAGAACGTTGATGGACTGGGGACTTTGGGTCCTCTACATGATGCCTGATGAATGCAGGTGGCTGAAGGATGCACTTTCGGAGAAGTAGGTTGGCGAACGATGGTGTATACTTATGTATGAAGGCTGTGCTGCTACAAAAAGGAACAAAGTCGTGAGGCATGCAACGATGTGCATGAACATGTGGGACATTTGGTGAGACAAAATAAGCCAGAAACAAAAAAACAACCATGGTATGGTCACCTTTAGAAAAATGCTTATAAGAAAATAGAGGCCTAGATTGTAAGCTTTTAGACCAAACACATTAAATCCGGAGTAGTGATTATTATTTCTGGATTTTGAGAGGCTATTATATATATATAACCTGATATTTGGTGATAAGAATGAAGCCAAACAGGTTGGGCTTAAAGTAATCCAGAACATAGGGGTAAGAAAGAGAGTGTCTTTATTTTAGAACCACACATACTCTTTGAGACCAATGGAAGAAAGTTTTATTTGATCTGGAACTGAAATTTTCTGCAGTGCCTAATCTAATTCAATTTATCTGTATAACTCATTTGAACAATTGAAACATAGGGAGCACAGAATAAGAAACAGGTCTTTTAATCTTGGAGAGAGTATTGTAATGTCTGGAAACATCCTAGAGTATATTAAGCAGATAATAAAAAAGTATTGGCAAAGTCCCCTGAGGGAGGGGAGAAAGACCACAGAACTATTAAACCTTACCATCAGGGAATCCCCTGATACTGTGCCAAACTTTAGGGACACCCAAATCAATAGGCCATGCCCTGGATCACGAGGCTTACTCTAGTGAAGCTTATGTAGGTAGTGGAGAAGCTTAGACTACCTTTAGGCATGCCTCACAGTTACTTCTGGAGGATCTCTGTTGTTGCTCAGATGTGGCCTCAGTTTCTCTAAGCCCAACTCTGCAAGTGACATCATTGTCCTCCTCCGTAAGTGGGACATAACATCCAGGGGTGAAAGTCTCCCCGGCGGCATGGGAGATGACTCCCAGGGAGGAATCCAGACCTGGCACCTTGGGATCAACAATTACATCCTGACCAAAACGGGGGAAAGAAGTGTAACAAAGTATCAATGGCAGAGAGAGTTCAAATAGAGTCAATAGGCTACTCTGGAAGTGGTTCTTGCACAAGCTTCAGGTAGACCTTGCTACCTATCATGACCTGCCAACCCCCAACCAGGACCATTCCAGCCAATCCTAAAGAACACCTAGGGCAATTCATAAGATTCCACAACGGTTCCATGCACTAGAGGAACTTTCCAGAAATCTAGAACCTCCAGGTGGGTCCCTGGTCCAGATAAGTCCTGAAACCTAGCCCAGCCTCTCCAGAACGTCAGATAGTTCCATCTCCCTACCCCACATTAGTGACAGACCCTTCCAACGTTAAAAAGTTAGACTGGTCATAGCCCAAATACCCCTAAAGTGAGGTATGGAAAGATCAAAGGTGATGGTGGAGTTATACAGAGAATATAGGAATTAACAAATGAATATGAATGCTGACTCATTACATTGATATATGTTTTAGTCTCCAGTATCTTAGAGCAGCTAGAAGGAAGAACCTAAAATATTGGAATTGTAACCCAAACCTAACTCTGAATATGTTCTGCAACTAATTGTAGTGCTGTGCTTTGAAATTTATTGCTTTTTTGTACATACGTTATTTTTCATAAAAAAAAAAGTCGATTGTAATGCTAAAAAAAATATTTATGCCTTCTAGCCTCCTATATTCTGGAGCAGCTAGAAGGAAAAATCTGAGAGGATCATATTATAGCTCATGACAAACTCTGGGGTCTGTCTTGTAACTACTTGTTAAAGAGTGCTTTGAAAACTATTGCTTTTTTATTTCTTTGCTTTGTATGTATGTTATACTATACAATAAAAAAGTTAAAAAAAAAAAAAAAGAAAGAAAGAAAGAAAAAGAAAACCAGTGTAGCTGCTGCAGACCTCGAGAGCATAGATACACTCCCCTGTGACTTATACCTAACCCCCTGCTCATCACCTGTACCTGCCTTCTTTATGCCCGTGCAGAATTCTGTATTTATTATTCTCTTGATTATGTTTTTAAAGAAAAAATATCCATTTATATATGCATGTCTATATTACATTGTTTGGGCTTGCTAACTTTTATTTTTATGAAGAGGGCACCATATTATATGTTTCCCTTTGTTTATGTACTTTTTTCATTCAGTCTTATGGGACTAAGATTTATGCGTTTCATAGTTCATTCCCTTTTCATGACTGTATACTATTCTGTTACGGAGCTATACCACAGCTTGTGAATCTATTCACCCTGAGGATAGGCGCTCAGGTTTGCGGTGCTTTGCTATTATAAACAGTGTTGCTAAGAACATTCCTGGGATTGTCTCCTGTTGTCTATATATCCAAGAGTTTCTCTTGGGTGTATACCTAAAAGGGACTTCCTGGGTCCTGGAATATGCAAATAGCCAATGATACAAGCTAATGCTACAATGCGGATACCAAGTTACACTTCCAGTAGCAATGTGGTACCAGACCTCCTCCACTTGACATTGTCTCCAAGATTTATTGTCAGACTTCATTTTAATCAAATGGTTGTAAAATGGAATCTGGGTGCAATCTTAATTTGCATTTCCATATTACTAGTGAGTTTGACAAACTTCCCATATGTTTATTAGCCCTTTGTGTTTCCTCTTCTGTAAAATGTCTGTTTATGCCTTTGCCTCATTTTACCATTAGGCTGTCTTTTTATTTCGATTTGTAGGCATTCTTTACACCAAGCCTTCGACAGGTGCTTGTGCTGCAAATATTATCTCCCAGCTCATAGCTTGACTTTTCACTCTCCTTAAGGTGTCATTAAAAAAAAAAAGACAACTTTTTAGTATAAAATGTAAATACACACGAGAGTTTGAGAATAGCATAACAAGTTTCCATGGATTCATCATCCAATTACAATAGTTTAGAATTCATGGCTGCTCCTGTTACCTTTTTGCTGACAGCCCCACCCCCACTCCCAGGAAATCTCCATTTCAGGGATTATTTTTGAACTATATCCCAGGACTCTTGGGAAAAAAGACTACTATGTTATTATCACACCTAAAATAATATTAATAACAATCATTTATTATCATCAAATGCCGGGCCAGCGTTCAAATTTAGCCTGTTGCCTCATGAGACTTTATTTAATAGTTTGTTTATTAAAAGCATCCAAACAAGCCTTTCTCAGTGCCTGCCCAATACACCATAAACTAAAAAGGGATAGCTATATAATGTGTAAGAATAACCTCCAGGATAACCTCTCGACTCAGTTTGAAATCTCTCAGCTACTGAAACTTTATCTCATTTCTCTCTTCCCCCTTTTGGTCAAGGAGGCTTACTCAATCCATTGCTGTCGGGCCCTGGCTTATTCTGAGATTTCTGTCCCATATTGCCAGGGAGATTTACACTCCTGGGAGTCATGTCCCATGTAGAGGGGAGGGTAGTGAGTTCACCTGCTGAGTTGGCTTAGAGAAAGCGGCCACATTTGAGCAACTAAAGAGGTTCTCTGGGGATGATTCTTAGGCCTAATTTTAAGCAGGTTTAGCCTACCCTTTGCAGGAATAGTTTTCATAGGGATGCACCCCAAGATCGAGGGCTCTCCTATTGATTTGGTTGCCCCTCATTTGATTATTATTTGCATGGAATAATTATTATTTGCATACTTTCACTTTCAACCTACTCATGCCTTTGAATTTAAGGTGATCTGTTGTAAAAAGCATATAGTTACGTCACACTTTTTAAACTTTTTTTTATTGTGTACTATAACATATATACCAAGTAAAGAAATAAAAAGCAGTAGTTTTCAAAGCACTCTTCAACAAGGGATTACAGGAGAGACCCCAGAGTTTTTCATGGGCTACCGTACCATCCTCTCAGATTTTTTCCTTCTAGCTGCTCCAGAATATAGGCGGCTAGAGAGCTTAAATACTTTTTTATCATCACAATCGACTTTTTTTCCTTCTTTTTTTTGGGAAAAATAACATATATACGAAAAAGCTATCAATTTCAAAGCACAGCACCACAATTAGTTATAGAACATATTTCAGACTTTGACACGGGTTATAATTTCACAATTTTAGGTTTTCAATTCTAGCTGCTCTAAAATACTGGAGATTCCCGGTGCCTGCCCATGCAAAAATAAAATACTGGAGACTAAAATAGATATCAGTTTAATGATTCATCACTCATATTCATTTGTTAAATCCTATCTTCTATGTATAATTCCACCATCACCTTTGATCTTTCCATACCTCTCTTTAGGGGTGTTTGGGCTAGGGCAATTCTAAATTTTTGCTATTGGAAGGGTCTGTCACTAATGTGGGGTAGGGAGATGGAACTATCTGACGTTCTGGAGAGGCTGGGCTAGGTTTCAGGACTTAATTGGACCAGGGACCCACCTGGAGGTTCTAGATTTCTGGAAAGTTCCTCTAGTGCATGGAACCATTGTGGAATCTTATAAATTGCCCTGGGTGTTCTTTAGGATTGGCTGAAATGGTCCTGGCTGGGGGTTGGCAGGTCTACCTGAAGCTTGTGTAAGAACCACTTCCAGAGTAGCCTCTTGACTCTATTTGAACTGGGCCCTCTAGCTAGGTTTCAGGATTTATCTGGTCCAGGGACCCATTTGAAGGTTGTAGGTTTCTGGAAAGTTATTCTAATGCATGGAATCCTTTATGATGGTTTTCACTGTACTATTTTTAAAAGTATAAATATATAAAAATCAAATAAAAGATCATGCCTAAATCAATGATGATTGCATGTCATTAAGTAAAGATTATAATTCATCCATTCTTCAACCTGAAATCTGCCTCCGCAAAAAAAAAAAAAAATCAAAACAAAAAAAAACAGACTTTTCTAATCAGGGACGCAAGAGAAACCGAAATGAGTGGGAGGGGTGGCAACTTCATTTTCACTTTTCTCTTCCTGTTTTTTCAGAGCCTGGGAAAGCAAGTCAGAATTTCCAGTCTTTTTCAATTCCCAAATGATTCCCGAATTTAGAACCCATTTAAAGAAAATAAGTTTTTCTCCATCTGGAGAAGGCTCCACCGCCTGCTTTGGAACGTCCTCAATCTGGGACGGGGGGGCGAGGGAGGACCTGGGGGGTGGGGAGGGCGCCCCAACCCCAGCCCCTTCCCCTCCCTGCAAGGATGCGCTTTGGGCCTGGACTTGGAGGGGGGCGATGGCATGACAATGGCATGGCTTGACTGATGGCTGAGCTGCCCCCAAGCTGGGAGCTCTGGGAAGGCAGGCGGGCCCCTACGGGTGCGAGGGGACCCCCGGGGACTTAGGCAGCCTGCTCCGGGCGTCTCCCGCCCACTCATCGTCCCCGAGGCACTTGAGCCGGAGAAGCGACTAGCCCTGGCCTAACTCGACCGCGGCCGCCCGCGGGAGGCGACGCGACCCTCGGCGCCTCAGTTGCCCCCTGGGCGCCCCGGGGTCCCGGCCCGTGGGGTGGGGGAGCCCGGCCACTCTCCTTTCCCTCCACTGCCTCTGCTTGGGGTGGACAGGAACTTAGCAGGTGCCTCTGCAGGTACAACCCCCGAGAGGCACCTTGGGTGCTCAGGGGCCGCGCGGGTCAAGTCCAGCGCGCGCCTCGGGGGCCGAGCAGGCCCGGGCCTTTCCCGGCGCGGGACGGGCGGCCGCAGCCCTGCAGCCCTGGCCGCGCTCCAGGCCGGGCGCGGTGACATCACCGCCCTCCCCCGAGCGGCGGGAGGGGGGCCCCGAAATCCCCTAAAAAACAGCGTGAGTAATCGCCCGGCCGCCCTCCAGGCGGGGCCGGGACTCGGGAGCGAGCGGAGCGGCCGCGCCCTCCCCGGGAAGCCTCTCGGACCCGGGTCTCGGCGCGGCGCGGCGGCGGCGGCGGCGGCGGCGGCGCGCGGCCTCCTCGCCCCCCGGTAGGCGCGCACCCGGCTCCCGGGCCCCCGCGCGGGGCGGCGGTGACGTAGCGCGCAGGCGCGGCCGGATTCCGGGCAGTGACGCGGCGGCGGGCGCGCGCGGCGCATTTCCGCCTCTGGCGAATGGCTCGGCTGTAGCGCGCGCGCCGCGGGCCCAGCTGCGACCCCGGCCCCGCCCCCGGGACCCCGGCCATGGACGGTGAGGGCGCCCTCTGACCCCGCGGGGGCCCCGCGGTGGGAGTCTCCGTGCCCCCCTGGCCCCCATTCCTGCGCGGGCGGGTGCCACGCAGGGAGCGGCCCGGCCGGATGGTGACGCGGGGCGGGCCGGGCGTGAAGGGGCCTGACTCAGTTTCCCCTCTGGGTGGAAGGGGGGGGCTGGACTCAGTTTCCGTCTTGGGTGGGGGTGGGGGTGGGTGTGCGGGGCCCTGACACAGGTTCCCCCCAGGGTCCATGGGGGCAGCGCTGACTTAGTTTACCTGTTAGAGGAGAATGTAGCTGACTCAGGTTTCCTTTCAGGAAGAGGGGTGGGGGAGTGCATCCTCTTAATTTTGGTTATGAAAGTAGAGAAGGCCTTGACTTAGTTTCCCTTAGTCAAAGGAGGACACCGTACCTAGTTTTCCCTCAGGAAACAAATGTCTCTGGACCTCTTCACCCCACCCCATAGTCTCCCTACAGAGTCTAGAAAGCAGGCCCTGACTCAGTTTCACTCCAGGGGAACCTGGTGAGGATGGGAAGTGGCTTGCTGACCCTTGTCTCCCTCCCCTTTCAGACTTGTTCCCCCTCATCTTCCCCTCAGGTAAGTATACTGTCCTTTCTCAATGGTTCCAGGTGGGGGTTGGCAGGGGGGGAGAGGGTGAGGGGCAGTGGGGACAGTGGCCTGCATCTCCCCAGCAGAGCCAGTCCAGGCCTCTGGTCCCTATGTGGAGATCATTGAGCAGCCCAAGCAGCGGGGCATGCGCTTCCGCTACAAGTGCGAGGGCCGCTCAGCGGGCAGTATCCCAGGCGAGCGGAGCACGGACACCACAAAGACCCACCCCACCATCAAGGTCAGCAGCCAGCCACTGGTTCCCAGAAGTGGAGTGGGGAACACAGATTGGGCGCTAGGGAGAGGCTGCGGAAGTGGTCTCCCTTCAGGCCTCTGTGCCCTCTGTGTCTGGGAGGTGGGATTGGAATTCTTGGGCCTCTAGGTGCTCTCTGTACTTTGGACAGATCAATGGCTACACAGGGCCAGGGACAGTTCGCATCTCCCTGGTTACCAAGGATCCCCCTCACCGGCCTCACCCCCACGAGCTTGTGGGGAAGGACTGCCGAGATGGCTTCTATGAGGCTGAGCTCTGCCCGGACCGCTGCATCCACAGGTGAACTCCCCGCAGGACCTGGGAGTAGGAGGCGATGACGGGAAGATGGGAGGGTCTCGTGTAGCTGTGACAGTCTCACTCCTTTCTATACACAGGGCAGAATTCCTTATTCCTTTCTCTGTCCCCAGGTCTGCAAAGCAGACTTGCTTTGTCTTGAAAATATTTTTGTGGGTTCATTCCTCCAGCAGATGTGGGCTCCTTGGGGCAGGAATGGGGCCCTAATCATCTCTGTGGCTGAAAGAGCAGGTCCCTTGGTGTTACACTGCTTGTGCTGAGAAAGAAAAACCACAAACCAGCCATCTCCCCTGGAGCTCACATACCAGGAGACAGAGACAGGCTGTAAATAAATATACAAATAAATAAGCAAGATAGTGTTAGAGTGATCATTTCAATGATGAAAATAAAACGAAGTAATTGGCTGTGAAGAATAACCTGGGGCAGGGGTTATTTCTTTGGATTGGAAGTCAGGCAAGGCCTCTCTGGGCTAAGACTTTGATGATGAGAAAAAAACTGAAGCAGGGAGAGAACATTCCAAGCAGAAAGAACGAGTGCAAAGGCTTTGAAGTGGGAATGAGTTGAGTGTGTTTGTAGAGACAGAAAAGGGACCCCTGAGGCTGGAGGAGCTAGGCAGGGGCCAGGTACCACGGGGCTTGTCAAGCCTGAGGTCAGGAGTGTGGTTTTTACTGCAGCACGATGGGAAGCCGTTGGACCACAGAGAGATGGTCTGGTTGGGAGTGGGGGGCACACTGAATAAGGCAGGAGGGTCTAGACTCTGCTGGAGACAGTAGGACTGATACCGGGGCGGGGACTCAGCTTTCAGAACCTTGGGATCCAATGCGTGAAGAAACGAGACCTGGAGCAAGCTATCAGCCAGCGCATCCAGACCAACAATAACCCCTTCCAAGGTAAGGGGTAAGGGTGCGAAGGCCAAGGGCTTGTTTGGAGCACCCCTACCCTCCATTACCTTCCTGAGGCCACCTTCCCTGCCTTTCTCCCTCATTGGCCAAGACTCACAGGATGCACGGGATGTCGCTGCCCGTTCAGTGCACACTCCCATTTTACCACTGGGAGCACTGAGGGGCATGGCATCAGGGTGACAGGTAGAGCCAGTGATGGGTCTAGAACCTTCTCTTCCTACTCCTCTGAGTTCCTCCTCCTATTTCCCATGCCCCTGATCAGCCCTCCCCGCCGAGAGCTCCCTGTCCCCAGCCCTGTCCCCCGGCTCTCCTGACCACCTGCTTTTCTGCAGTCCCCATAGAAGAGCAGCGAGGGGACTACGACCTGAATGCTGTGCGGCTCTGCTTCCAGGTGACAGTGCGGGACCCGGCAGGCAGGCCACTCCGCCTGCCGCCCGTCCTCTCCCATCCCATCTTTGACAACCGTGAGTCACCAGGGAGCTGTGGGCAAGGGAGAGATGGGTCTGGGGAGGAGGAAGAAGGTTGGGGTGGGTACAGCCTGGGATGGAGCTCGGGCTTCTGTCTGTCAACGGGTGCATTTGTCATCTCTGTGCCCCACTGGGGGCTGGCTAGGAGACACGGCAGAGGAGACCTGGAGCTGCCCTCAGGGTGCAGCTTCCAGGCCTGGCAGGGAGTCAGATGCATTTTCAGTATCCTGTGATGAGGGGCTGGAGGGGACAGGCTCTGCTCCCACTGGTAAGGGGATATATGTGTGTGGACGGGGTTGGTATTCCATCTATGAAAACAGGCTAGGCATTTCGGGGTAAAAATCTTCCTGCCAACATGGGGCATGACTTCCGAGGATGAGTCTGGCCCTGGCACCCTGGCATCGGCAATGCCTTCTGCACCAAAAGGGGGAAAAGAAGTGTAATAAAATAAGGCATCAGTGGCCAAGAAAGATCAAATGGAATCAAGAGGCTATTCTGGTGACTGCTCTGATGCATGCTCAGATACTGCTAATTGCCATGGTTTGCTAAACCCCAATCACCATCACTCCTTTGGACTCTTAAGAATACCTAGGGCTTGAACTGAGACACTATAAAGGTTTCTTGCACTAGGTTTGTCTTCCTGGAACCTATAATTCCCAAAGAGTTCCCAAGTCAGATAAGTCCTGAAACTCAGGGACCAGCCTCTCCAAGTTATGAATTAATTACATCCCCCAGTTCTTTAGTGTCGACACCCCTTTCCAAAATGAAAGTCAGAACTGGCATTGCTCTAAGATCCCTATAGATTGGGAGAAGGCTCAAAGGAGAAGGAGCAGTTATAAGAGAGAATATGATCTGACAAATGAGTATGACTGCTGAAACATTATATTAATATTCTTTCTGGCTACCAGTGTTTGGAGCAACTAGAAGGAAAAATCTGAGATGGTAGAATGATAGCCCATGACAAACTCTGGGATCCGTCCAGTAACTGCTTATTGAAGTGTGTTTTGAAAATTATTGTTTTTCCTTTCTTTGCTGTATATATATGTTATATTTTACAGTTAAAAAAAAAAAAAGCCTAGGAGTGTGTGCCCCAATAGTACTAGTAATTCCAGGAAATGACCTCCCAAGAACAAGATAAAGTTAGCGATGATGAATGATGAATACTCCCAGGGAGCTCACAGATGAATTGAGCTGACACTGACCAACAGCGGTCTTTCATTAAGCAGGATGGATGAAAATAAAAGGGCTCTGGAGCCCCAAGGATGAGAAAGCAGGATGTATGGGGAGGACAGCCTTGTTGCCAGGGTGGGTATTAACTGGGCCTTGCAGCTTGCTCAGGTCAGGTGGAGAAAGAAGAGGCACCAGCAGATTGGTTCCTACTAGACTATAAACTCGGTGAGGCAGAGGTGTTGAGGTTTTGTGCATAGCTATATTCTTAGTGCCTGGAACAGTGCTGGGCAGTTGTAGATGCTAGTTGATAAATAGCTGCTAAATTGGTTAGGCCAAGGAGCCAGGGTCAAGGGACAGGCTGAATTTGGCTCAGAGGTGTGGGTTGCAAGCTCTGGGCAGCCCCTTGACTCTGGGCTGGGCAGCAATATTGTGTCTCCAAGGGGACCTCTGGTGGTTCAGGGCGTCTTGTCTTACTCCCAACCCTCAGGCGCCCCCAACACTGCCGAGCTCAAGATCTGCCGAGTGAACAGAAACTCCGGGAGCTGCCTCGGAGGGGATGAGATCTTCCTACTGTGTGATAAGGTGCAGAAAGGTACACACCACAGGACAGAGCTGGGCTCTTTGGAGCAGGAGGTGAGGGGCGAGGCTTAGCAGAGATGGCGAGATTCAGGGAACAGCTTTAATCCCCCCTTCCCCCAACACCTTGGGGGCCTCAGATGGGCACTAGGGAGATGTATCCCAGGAGGCAGACAGCACCAGTGGGGGTGGGGGTGGGCAGGGGTGTCAGTGGATTCTGGCAGGGCACACACACTCTGCTGCCTCATCTTCTGCAGAGGACATTGAGGTGTGTTTCACGGGACCCGGCTGGGAGGCCCGAGGCTCCTTTTCCCAAGCTGATGTGCACCGACAAGTGGCCATTGTGTTCCGGACGCCTCCCTATGCTGACCCCAGCCTGCAGGCCCCCGTGCGCGTCTCCATGCAGCTACGGCGGCCTTCCGACCGGGAGCTCAGCGAGCCCATGGAATTCCAGTACTTGCCAGACACAGGTACGCAGTTGGGGTGGGTAGCAGCCGGGCCAGCGGGCTCCACCCGAGGAGAGAGGCCAGGGCTGGATGTCTAAGGCTGGCTATGAGGACCGACAGCTGGGGCCAGGGCTTGGAATTTACACAGGAAGCATCATCTGTCTCTTGCCTCATTAAGTAATGCTAGCCCAGACGTACTGAACTACTACATGTCTGTTCCACGCCCTTCAGTGAATTCACTGATTTTGTTCTCTCACCAACCTCTTGTGGTAGGTAACATCATCTCCATTTTACAAATAAGAAAGTCGAGGCACATGGAGATTTTGGCTACTTTCCAGCAAAGCCAGCATTTGAACCCAGGCCATCTGGCTCCAGGATCCAGTTTCCATGCCGTGTCCCCTGTCACTAGCACAAGCCGTGGTTGGGCCAAGGCTTTCAGGCATCTGCCCACAGGGGGAATAGCAGAATAATCCTTTACCCAAAGCCCATGATCTAGTTTATGGGGGTGTGTGTACTGGGAGCAGCAACCCCTCCAAAACCGCCACTGATTGTTTCTACAAATAATTATTGAGTGCCCGCTTGGTGCCGAGGGCCTGTGCTTGGTGTTGCAAATACCATATTCATCTAGAATAAGACATGGTCCTGCCCTTCAGAAGCACAGTCATGTGAAGAAGGAAATCCTCAAGTCACACAATAACTGCACAACAAGGGGAGGTTTGTGCAAAGTGCTTGTGGGAGCACAGAGGCAGGGAGCCGAGGAGAGCTACAGGTAGGAGGCGCCCTTTAAATTGGAGAAAGACCTGAGGCACGTGGACCCATCTGGGAGGACGGTTCATGAAAAGTGCACGGCGTGTTCAGAGGCAGCTCTGAGACGGGCTTTGACGTTGGGCTGTAAGCAGGCCCAGACACAGGAGGGCCTTGGATGTTAGGCTCAAGGCGTTCACCCACGGTTTCATTCTGAAGGCAGTGGAGAGCCATCAGAGGTTTACCAGCAAGGAAGTGACATGTGCAGATCTGTGAGCTCACTCTGGTGGCCACGTGTCAGAGGATCAGAGATGGGAGACTCGAGGCAGGGAGGCCAAGATGTTGCAGAAGTCCAGGGAGACGAGGTGCAGTGTGAAGCCTGCAGGAGCGCAAAAGCAAGAAATACCACAAGTACCACTGTCCTCCTTGGCTGCCCGGCCTCAGCCCCACCAGCCCTTGGCCTGTGTGCTGGCTGTTGCCTCTGCCCAGAAGGCTTAGCTCCCAGGTCTTCTGGTGACGGCTTCATGCCAGTCCTTCCCTGACCACCTCTAAATGAGCCACTCCAGCTCACTGTTGGGTCTGTTACAGCACCCTACCTATCTGCCTCCATGCTCCTGTCACTTCTGGAGATTTTATTTTGTGTTTGTGGCTGTGTCCCGTCTCTATCATTTTGAAAGCAGAGGCCTTGTCTGCTTACTCCCCGGGGCTAGAATGGAGTCTGACGCATAGTAGGTACTCGGTAAAGATGTGTTGAATTAGTGAATGGGGAGATGTTGAGGATGATTGCAAGGTTTCTAGCTTTGGTGAGAGGGCAGATGGGTAGTAAGGAAACACAGGAGAAAGAATCGGGGGGAGATGGTGAGGTTGGCTTTGGACTGATGGGATTGAAGGGCTTTGGAGTTATCCAAGTGCTGTGGTGGTCAGAAAGACAGTTCTGAAAGCCCCAAACCAAACTATCAGACTGTCAAAGAGAAGAGTAAAAGTATGTTGAAGTCTGAAGCCTGTTGTACCTCATTTGCCTCAGAGAGTGGAGTAGTTATACCCACGTCTGGATCTAGGCTAGGGATGAGCTAGAATGTGAGCCCGGCAGGTAAGAGAATGAGCTGGAGGCTAGGACACCCTGCAAGGGCTCCTGTTCCCCAGAGCATGGCTCCATTAACCTGGAATCACACATGTGGCCTTCGGAGGAGCAGAGGCAGGCAACAGAGGCCTTCTCAGAAAGCTGCAAGCTTCCCAGAATTGCTGAATGTCATAGCAGCCTTCTCAGTGCCTGGTGAGGTTGGAAGACAGCATCTCAGGAAGGCCTAGCCCATCACTTTCCTCCAGAGGGCCCTTTGAGGGCTCTGGGGGCCCTGCTGAGAAGAGTGGGACCCACTTCTCCCCATTCCTTTCCCAGATGATCGTCACCGGATCGAGGAGAAACGCAAGAGGACATATGAGACCTTCAAGAGCATCATGAAAAAGAGTCCTTTCAATGGTAAGGCCAGTGTGAGGGCCAGCTAGAGCAAAGGGGCTTGGACATGACGGAAAGGTAGAGGGGAGACCCTTGGAGCTTGGGGAGGGCGGACCTCTGCAGGCTGAAAGCTGACCCAGCCCTTGCCCTGCAGGCCCCGCTGACCCCCGGCCTCCACCCCGGCGCATTGCTGTGCCTTCCCGCAGCTCAACTTCTGTCCCCAAGCCAGGTAAGGTTTTTCTCTGTCCACTGGAACTGCCAGTTCAGATCTGTTCAGCCTTGGTTTAGACCCCTTCTGGGAGGGAGACAAACAGAACAATCAGCCCCACCAATAGGTGTTGTCTGAAGCAACTTTCTCTTGCACCCATGTTTCTCAGGGTGAGTCCTGGATTACCTTTGTCAGAGGTATCTGACATGTGGTGAAGATGCAGGTTCCTGGGCTTTACTGCAGACCTACTCAGTGAGTCTTTAGAAGTGTGGCCCAGGAACCAGCAACTTCTCAGGGATACTGATGCATATTGAGGTCTGAGAACCACTTGTTCCAGGAAGTAAAAAAAAAAAAAAATTCATTTTCTGCCTTAAATCTCAGTTAATTAGGGAACCAAAATAAATCACCTCTAAAGTAGCAAAATATATGTGCTTGCGGGTTGCTCAGAAAAGAATGACAATATGCCCTGCTCCAGGCCACTACTCTCTGGGTGTCCCTTGGGTTCATCCCATCTCAGGGCTTGATTTAGCAGCTGTGAAGTGAGGAGGTTATGGTGAGAGAGCTTATGGCCAGGCTGGAGTAGTCAGGGAGGGCTCCAAGGAGGAGGTGGGGCTAGAACTGGACCCTACAGGCTTAGTTGGATTGGGTGAGAGGAAGGAGCTGGTGTGTTGGCAGTGACTCCCTAGGGAGAAGTTGATCCTAAGCACTATTGAAAGGGGTGGGGGGGCTAAGGGAATGAGTGGGTCTCTAGGGCTTTCTCTGACCCCTGCCTTTCTGTCTCTCTCCTCCAGCCCCCCAGCCCTATCCCTTTACGCCACCCCTCAGCACCATCAACATTGAGGAGTTTTCCCCCATGGTCTTCCCTTCCGGGCAGATCCCAAGCCAGGCCCCTGCCCAGGTCCTGCCCCCGGCCCTGGCCCCTGCCCCAGCCATCGCATCAGCTCTACCCCAGGCCCCAGTGCTGCTCCCACCTGCCCCCAAGACCACCCAGGCTGGGGAAGGGACACTGACAGAGGCCCTGCTACAGCTGCAGTTTGATACCGATGAAGACCTGGGGGCCCTCCTCGGCAACAGCACAGACCCAGCCGTGTTCACGGACCTGGCATCCGTTGACAACTCTGAGTTTCAGCAGTTGCTGAACCAGGGTGCATCCATGGCCCCCCACACAGCCGAGCCCATGCTGATGGAATACCCTGAGGCTATAACTCGCCTGGTGACAGGGTCTCAGAGGCCCCCTGACCCAGCTCCCACCACCATGGGAGCCTCGGCACTCCCCAACGGCCTCCTTTCAGGGGACGAAGACTTCTCCTCCATTGCGGATATGGACTTCTCAGCTCTTCTCAGTCAAATCAGCTCCTAAGGGGTGGGGGGTAGTGACACCTGCCTTGCCCAGAGCACTGGGGCTGCAGGGGATTGAACCCTTCCACAGCACTTATGGATTCCAGGGGTACCCCACCTTCTTTAGGTGATGTAGCCCTCGAAAGAGGAGCACAATTTATTCATTTATTTGCAGTATCTGTATCTCTTTCTTTTTGGAGGTGCTTAAGCAGAAGCATTAACTTCTCTGGAGAGGGGGGAGTTGGGAAACTCAGACTCTTTCTTCCCTTACCCTGATGCTCAGCCCCCTTTTCTCTGTAAGGAACTCTGGGGGCCCCCACCCCTACCCTCCAGCTTCTAGTACTCTCCTAGAAAGAAAGATAGGCTGGAGCTATGGCCTTAGAGGCCACTAAGCCTTATTATCAAGTGTCTTCCTCAGTTACACATTGAGCCAAAATATTCCTCCTGTTACCGGCCCCTCTGTGGTGCTGGCATTGTCCTTGTGCCTAACATCAGCATTTGCGAGGTTGCTCTTCCCTGCCCTGTGAAGGTCCCTCCCCGCTCTTTTGTTGTTCAGCTGTGGCTGAAGGGAGCTGGTGGGACAGGTACTCTCCATGATCCAAAGGAGGTTTGGTCTGAGATTTCCCTGTTCCTCCTAGTCTCAAGTGCCTTAGTAGTAGGGCAGGTGGTTTGGAGAATGGGGGAGGGCAGGCTGGTAGCTCTCCAGTCAAGAGGCATGGTTTTTACTGAAGAATCAAAGCAGATGGACTCTTGCTCTTTCTACTCTAAACTAATAAATATTGCCAAGCTGGACAGAGATCTGCCTTCTTTCAGACATCACTGAGCAGTCTTTACTGATCACATCACATCGGCGATAGAGTTGGATGAATGTATCTGGGAGCTTGTAGTCTGAGGGTGCCCTTGGAAAGCCCAAAGCCCTCCTCACTGTCCAGTGGAGTAAAACAGGTAGCCGCGGTTCGGGTCCCAGTGTCGCGGGAGCCCGCCAGAGCCCATTGGCCGTGGGGACAGAACAGTTTCAGGAAAATTCTCACAGAGGCCACATTAGCTCCGAGCGTTAGAACAATAAGGTGGATCTCGCAAGGGGACAGACTAGTCCCTGTTTGGAGTTAGGGTTTGGGAGAGGCTGTTGCGAAGTGACGCTGGGGCCCGGCTATCAAGAACCCTGGGCTAAGAGATTTGGACTTCCATCTTTTGGGTGGCCAGGGGAGACTCGCCAGGTGAAGGTCTGTGCCAGCCTCACCTAGGCTTTGACACGCTATTCTGGAAGGAGAGAAGAAATCTCAAGCCGCAGCCCCGAGAATCATAAACAAAGCTCAGGCCACAGCCCATCGGACAGGAGCTGGGGCTGCTTCCGGTTTGGCCCAGCGCACGCGCAGTAAAGCAGAGTCGGCGAAAGGCCCTGGCTAGTTATGCCCGGCCACCTCGGGTGCGCGTGCGCAGGGATAGCCCTCGCCGGCAGGAAGCACCGCCCAGCACTTCAGGAAACCCGTCCTGAAGCCGATGGCGCCTGCGTAGCTTCGCACGGTTGAGGGTGGGTGACGGCAGAGGCAAGCGGGCTGTCGTTAGTGGGACGCGCCGCAAAGGCTGGCGAGACCCTGAGGACAACAGTCAATGACCCAAGGGCAGCGAGTCGGAAGGACCGTGCCAAGAAAATGCCAGCACGCAGCGGGATGTGGGGAAAGGGAAAGCGTCTCGGCAGGGGGCGGGGCCCTCAGGGCAGGGGCGGGGCCCTCAGGGCAGGGGCGGGGCCCGGGGCAAGGGCCGGCCGCTCCAGGCAGGGCCAAGTGGGCGCGCTGGGCAGATTCCCAGCTGGAGACGCACGGTCGGGATCCAAGAGAACCCTCCCGGGAGCTCCTTGGGGGGAGGCGGGGCTGAGCGGGGCCCTAGGAGCGCCCAGCCCGCGCTCCAGACAGGGATCGAGTGGGCCAGGGCCGCGCCTCGCTCTTCTTGGCTTTTCCCGTGACCTGCAGTGATCTCCCCGCGCCGTGGCCCCCGGAAGCCTTCTCACGGTCTTTCCCACACTCGCTGAGTGAGCTCGGTGTGCTTGCGGCTCACCAGTTGCAAATTCTTGTCTGCAGCTAGAACGCTGTGCCCTGCCCGCCCACGCTAGACAGCTCCACTCGGACGTCCCTCAAGCCTCTCACATTCACCCTGTTCCAAGTGATCTCTGCCGGCCCCACCTCCACCCCCCTCCTACTCCCTCCCAGGCTCCAACCAGAAACCTGGCAGCCGCTTCTCCCCTAGCTCGTGTCCAGTCCCTCACCAGGTCCTGGAAAATCTGTCCACTTTCCCCCACTTATCCACCACTCTCATCTAATGTTCACTACTACCACCTCTCACCCAGGCTGCTGCTGCAGCTTCCTTCCCAGCCTCCCAGCTTTCCCTGCCACCAAAGGGCTCTGACACGCAAACCTCACCCCGTCACTCTCCCTTTGACCATCTGTCATCACGTGATAAGGTCCCAGTCTGCTATGAACACACCAAGTCCCCAGGGACCTGGGACACAGGGTTAAGAAGTGCTAATCCAGGAGACCTAATGCACCCTTCAAGGCCCGTTCTGTTCCAGCTCCAGCCTCTTTGACCCTGGGTGCCTATGTGCACCCTGATCCAGTCCAAAATATGCTCCACCCCACTCCCACCTGGTCATACCTGGGATTCTTCAGTCTTCACTGACTAGCGAACTCCTACTCAACCTTCAAAACTCAGCCCTCATGTTACCACCTCCATGAAGCCTTCCTGATCCTTTCATGCTGTTTCCCAGTATAGTTTTTCATACTAGAATGAACCCAGGGCTTGGGTCTCAGCAGGGAGAGCCTCAGTCAGCCTGGCAAAGGGGCTGGACTCAATATGTAATGGCAGGGAAATCAGTGTCTTTTCTGGGCCTCAGGTCCAGCAATGAGATATTTTGGATGAAGTCCAAGCTGGGAAAGGCACAGCTTGGTGAGGAGAGAAGGGGGATCAAGGTCCAATTTCCCCAAAGACAGAAACATCCACCAGACAAGCTGCCAATTGAGCCCATGGTATCTTCAGGATCTGGCAGCTGGTCGAGGAAGTACCATGCTTGGGGTCTCGGTGATGGCAGACAGAGATGGGGACAAGGCTCTCCTGGACCCCTAAGCTCTGCCCCTCCCCTGCCCCTGATCCTAGCTTCTTGAGTTTGAGCCCAGGTAGAGGGTTGGCTGAACCTGGCTTTGAGGAAGGAGGTGAGGAGTATGCATCCCAGCAGAATCAAATAAATGTGGGAGAAAAGGCAAGGGGTGGTCTAGCCTCAGAGGTCTCCTCAGTGAGTGCCACCCAGCCCTAAGCCAGTGTCCCCAGAGCCTGCCTATCACACAGGTGAGCCCGGAGCGAGGCTGGGGCCCCTGGGGCAAAACCCCTTCCCCACTGTCATAAACAGTACAGACACACAGACAAATAGCAGGGGCTTGTGGCTTCTTTACTCCCTGAAGCCCCTCTTTCTCCAAAGAATATTTACAAATAGGGATGAGGTAGGGGCAACTCTGCCACCAAATAACGGGCTGGGGAGTGGGGGCAGTGCTGAGACGCCTCCTCCACATAGGGAGAGAGTTCCTGAGGAGGGCCAAGGGCCCAGGGACCAGGATGGGCTCTGGGCAATTCCGGGCTGGGCCAGGCCGGGCCGTAGCCAAGTCAGAAGCTGGACTGGGTGGCTCAGACCAGGTTGGTGGTGGGTGAGCCCAGCTGCTTGGAAGCCAGGAGGAGGCGGGTGGCGGCACTCTCCGATTCTGCCTGGAGCCGCCGGTTGCTATGCCGCAGGCTCCGCACCTCCTCCTCCAGGGCAGCCCTGTCTGCCTTCTCCTGGCAGGGAGGGGCCGGGGTGGAGGGTCGTGGGAGAGGCAGGAGTCAGAGCAGCCGGCCCCTTGCCTGTGCTCCCCCCTATACACACAGATCCCCAGCCCTGCCCCCTCACCTTCTGCAGGTCCTCCTGCAGCTTCCTGAGCAAGGACTCCAGGTGAGAGACCTTCTCTGACAGGCTCCCGGGTTCTGGCCTGAGGACATGGGGGTCAGGACTCAGCGGGACCAGGGGAGAGGACCGCACGTGGGCAGACCCACCTGGGTGCGAGGGGCCCGATTCTTAAGTGTATGTGAAAGCGGTGCCCTGGGTCAGTGATGCGAATGATGCTAAGGAACGGGCATGATGACAGGGCAAGATCAGGGAGCCTTACTCAGCATCGGACTTGGGGGTTCCCTTGGGGTCTCCGCTCTCTGGGATGGGCTGTCCTGTGGGGGCAGAGGGCCTGTGTGGGCAGGGAGGTAAAGGGAGAAAGAGCCCCATCCTGGCTCCAACCCTGGGTGCCCCGGTGGCCTCACCCTCCCGGGACAGTGACTCCAGGATGGTGTTGCAAGTGGAGGCGATCTCGGAGATGGACTGCCACTCGTCCTCCAGGGTCTCGCTGCCCGCCTCCGACATGACTGCGGACAAGGGAGGGGCCTCAGGCAGGCAAGGCCCAGGCTGGTCCCCTCCTCTCCCCTCCCCTCCCCTCCGCTCCACACTCACTCTTGCTGATGGAATTGCGCAGAGACAAGGTACGTGGCAGGAAGGAGGCCCTCAGCTCCGGGGCTGGGTCGCACCAGTCCTCACAGTCACTGGGACCGCCTAACCCATCCTGGGAGTGTGAAATGGGTGCAGGTGAGGTGACACCCACTGACACCAGAGCCCACCCTTGCTGGTTGGGCCCTAGAGCCCTACTGCTGCTCACCTGGGCAGGGGGTGTCTCCCTGTCAGCACTGGGTGCTGGCGGTGTGGCTCTCGTGGCCAAGAGGAGGTCTGGAGTGGTGGTGGGCAGGACCGGGGCCTCATCTGACAAGGAGCTGGGGAAAGCAGAGGCAGCTCAGCCCTGGAAGCCAGACCCGTGGCCTGTGCTCAGTCTGCCTACCCAAACTCATCTGAGCTGTAGGAGAGGGTAAGCAGGAGGGTGCACCTGCGGGGAGATGGCGAGCTCTGGCTGTGCAGAAATTCAGTCCTCTCCTCAGCCAGGTCCCCAGGCCCCGATGGGCCACTGCCATCAGGCAGGCACAGGTGCAGGAGCTGCTTGGTGGCAGGCAGCAGGGATACCCCGGGGGCCTCCTCTGGTACCGGCTCTGGAGCCCCCCGCCGGCTAGGCTCCTGCAGAGACAGCCTGTACAGCTCCGAAAAGCTCCTGGGAAGGGGCAGGGGAAAAGGGTGGTATCAGGCGAGAAGCCTGTCCCCACCAGCTGTCTGCAGCCCCAGTCCCACTCCTAGCTGCTGCCTGAAGCTCTCCAGGAGGAGAAGCGTACCCCAAACCCCCTGACAACAATGAAAAATGTCTGTTTGGCTACTGGCCATTTTTCCAGGTGTAAGTTCAAATCCTAGTGCTGCCCCTTTGTCTCTTAGACAAATCACTCTAAGCCTCAATTTCTCCATCTGTGAAATGGAGATAACAGTATGAGGCTCATAACTTGCTGTGGGGATGAAATAACAACACAGGTAACTCATCATAGAGATCCACAAAGTACATCCTGGGGCCAAATCCAGCTGGAAGCCTGTTTTTGTACTCGTTCCAGCTAAGGATCCTTGTTACGAGTTATAAAGGGTTGAAACCAAAAGAGTATTTCATGTACGCGAAAGTTACATAAAATACACATTTCAGTGCCTATAAATAAAGTTTTAGTGGAACACAGCCAGGCTCATTCATTTGGGTATGGTCTGCGGCTGCTTTTGCGGTACAGCGACAGAGCTGAGTAATTGTGACCAAGACCAGATGGCCCGGGAAGCCTAAAACACTTCCTATCCGGCTAAGCCTGGCTTAGCGCAGTAAATAAGCAGTGACTCGGGTGAGAGGGGTAATGGCTGAGACCCGGGATTCTCCGGAGAAGGCTGCGCATCCTGACCTGCGGGGCCGGCCGCTCTCGTCCGGCGGCAGGACCGTGACGCAGACCTTGGGCGCGGAGCGCAGCAGCTGCGCGGCGGCGTCGGGGCCGAGGCGGGGCAGCGTCTGGCCGCACACCCGCAGTAGGCGCGCCCCGGGC
Organism: Tamandua tetradactyla; assembly: GCF_023851605.1. Lineage (NCBI taxonomy): Eukaryota > Metazoa > Chordata > Mammalia > Pilosa > Myrmecophagidae > Tamandua > Tamandua tetradactyla. Next base: position 8,877,923 of record NC_135335.1, read on the forward strand.
CGCAGCCCCGCCGTTTCGGCGAATGTGAAGCGCTCCACGTGCGTGACGAAGCCCTCGGCGTCCGCCTCGAAGCCCAGGCGGCCTTGGCCGTCGCGGGGCAGCGCCAGCTCGCGGGTCTCGCAGCCGCGGCTCACCAGCTGCGGGATGGGGACAGGGGCGGGGCATGGGCGGGACTGCCCGGGGGCCCCTCGCGCCTCCCAGGCCACGCAGATCTTTGCACCCGCCGCGAGGACATCATTAGCCACCCACCCGACAGATGAGGGTCGGCGAGCTCAAGTCACTTGTCCGAGGGCCCCCTCGGTTCCAGCTCTGTCCAGCTCACACGCTGGGTCTGTTACCCCCCTCGACTTGCCCTTTCGCAGGAGGGGCAGGAGAAGGGAAGCAGGCTCCGCCCCCAATGCGCGCCCTTCCTCCCCGGGCCTCAGTTTCCCGCTCACGCTCACCTGCAGGCGCGCCACGACCTCGCCCACGGCTTGGCTGGGAGGCCCATCTAGCCGCAACGTGATGGCCTCCCCGCGGCCGTGGTACAGGTCGAGCTGCTGCTCTGAGAAGGTCCAGGCCAGCACGTCGCGGCAGGCACAGTTGAAGACCACGCGGCCGTCGCGCGGCGCCACCAGCACCAGCGCCTCGGCCGAGATGCCCAGCAGGCAGGGCACCTCGGCGCCGTCGGGGTCGCCCGCCTCGGCCCCCGAGGCGCCCCGCGCCCCAGGCGCCGCGCGCACGCCCCACACCAGCGCGCCCGCAGCCTGCAGCTCCGCGCCCTGGCCGCGAGGGGGCGCCCGACGCCGCCCGCCCAGGGAGGGCAGGCCGAAGCGCGAGGCTGAGTCCAGCGACGTGGTGGTCACCTCGTTGGTGGCCAGGTCCTGCAGGTACTGCTGGCGCGTGCGCGTGGCCATGGCGTGGAACTGGCGCGCATGGCCCGCCGCCTGCTCGCCATTGAGTGCCTTGGCCAGCAGGAAGGCCCGGAAGTCGGCGTTGGCCGCGAAGGGGCCTCCGCCGGGGGGCAGAGCGGGCCCAAAGGCCGGGGTGTCCTGAGTGCGGCTCACAGCCACCCTGCGGGCGGTGGAGGGGGTGGGAAGGAAGCGGTGAGATGCGACAGGGTGGGCCCATTCCGGGCCCCCGGCAGGTGCCAGGCCTGGGAGCGCCCAGACGCCCACCTGTAGGAGGTGTGCGGGGTGCAGGGCGCCTGCGCGCGCACCACGAGGAAGACGTGTTGGAAGTGGGAGCGGATGGTGGTGGGACAGAAGGGCTTGCTGCCTGGCTCCTGGAACACGATGGTCACAATGTCGTTGCCGATGTGGCGCTTCCGCAGGAGCTGGGGGTTAGATGGAGCCAAGCAAGTGTCAGGGTGGGGTGGGGGTCATGTTTCCCGAGCCCCTCCTCTTCTGGCAGGGCACAGCCGGGGCAGCAGGGAGCACCCTCACTGGCCTGGGGAGTTTGTCTTTGGAGAAGGGAACAGCAGAGGGGGAGGGTCATTGGGGGTCACCAGAGCCAGGCCCCCCTCCCACCCCTCTCTCTGCTTCCCCAGGGCCCCCGGCCACCCCACCCCCACCCTAGCCCCCATCCCACCTGCTGCTGGTTACTGGGGGTGTATGGCAGCATTGTGGACACGTGGAACATGATCTCGTGGTCCTGGTACGTGGTGTAGAGGGAGTGTGTACCTGTGGAGTCCGCTGTGGCCAGAGACGGCAGTCACAAAGGGCCAGGGGATCCAGCTTGCAGGGACCCCATCCAGCCTGCACTCAGGGGACTCTGGGCCCCCCAATCCCTGGGGCGGAGGCAGGTGGACAACGCCTACAGGGCTACGAGTCAACGCCCAGGCCCCCAGGTCCCATCTGCTCCCCTGTCCCCCAGGCTCCAGCCCCCAGCCCCCACACCAGGGCGGAGGGGGGGCCAGGACGGCCGTGCTGAGATTAGAATGAAGGGAGAAATGGGAAATGGTCTGCCAAGCAGGAGGCAGGGGCTGGTGTCCTTGGAGAGGAGAGATGGTTGGCCCAGCGTGAGCGTGTGCGAAGCCCCAGGGGCTGAGCTGTTAGTAGCTATGTGATGGAGAGGGTGGTACCCCCAAACCCATGTGGGCCCAGCTCAGGTAGTGGGGTTCTGGAGCCTTGGGGGGACAGTCCCAGCCCCTCCTTCCAGCCCCTGACCCAGAGAACTCCCCAACCCCCAGCCCAGGGGCCACAGGGGCCACAGGGGACAGAGGAGCCAAAAGCCTGGCCGCCCCCAGCCCCCAGTGCCTCACTTTTGGTATCCAGCTGGGCCCGGTAACTCTCGAAGCCCTTGAGCCGCACCACGTCGCCCAGCAGGGTGAGAAACTGCATGAAGGGGGCTCCGGCCTCCTGGTTGTTGTACATCTCCTCCTCTGAGCCCTGGCCCGCCCGGCAGTACAGGATGCCCACCTTGCGCTGGCAGCTCAGCTAGGGGGAGGGGGGGCAAGAGGCACTGGGCCTGGGGGAGGGGACACTGGTGGTGTGGCCCTGAGCGCCGCACCCCACCCCCTGCCCCAGGTGGCCTCCGTGTCCTCCCCGTTAGGTGGGTGACGAGTCTGTCCTGCCCCCATTGCTCAGAAGGGGCCGGAACAGGGTTGGTTCTCATGTGACTAGAAACGACCCTGCCCGCACTCCCAGTGCTAGTTCACGTTGTCACCTCCTTATCTCAAGGCTAGACTGTCCTCCCCTCCCTCTAACCCAAGGCCCGTACCCGGCCTCTGCAGGCCTTGAGACTGGCATGGTCTCTGCCAACCCTCTGCCCTCAGCTCCTTTCCATCAGTGGCGAATGGGGCTCGGTTCAGGGTGTCCTGACCCCATGGGACCAGGCCGGCTTCCCCCTCCAGCTCCCACCTCCCTTCTTCAAAGCTGAGCTCGTCCTCGCTGGCAGTCCCCACTTCACCTTCATTCCTCCCAGCCCCCAGGAGCCCCAGCTCCCGCTACAGCACACTCTTGGTCACAACTGGCGCTGGGGACCGCTCCCTCCTGCAACTCCATCTTGCTAAGAGAAGAAACCTGAGCTGCTTCTCCACCTTGTTCCTGGCCTTCAGAGACAGCAACGACCACCTCCATGAGATGACAACTACATCTCTGCCTGCAGCCCGGAACCTTCCCCCAAGCTCCAGATCCATTTCTCCAACCACCTGGCTGTCCTTGGCACCTCCTCACTCCCCAGCTCCATAAAAACATCACTCCTGGGGGCCGAGAAGCTGCGAAGTCTCACAACTCCCCCCGCGCCCCCGCCACAACACATACCTTCTGTCAGTCACATAGGCTATACGGGCTCTAACCCTGGGCTGTTCCCTCTTTATCTCCAGCACCATCACCATTATGCCTGGCCTAGACGCCTGCAACAGTTTTCGGCCCAGCCTTCCTGTCCTCCAGTCCAGCCCTCATGTGGCAGCTAGTAGGACATTACCTCTCAGGTCTGCTTTGAACCTTCCATGGCTCCCCAGTGCCTCAAATGCAAACCTTCCTCACCTACTTCTCCCCAGTCTTGCTCCAGCCACCCTCAATTGCCTACAGGTCCCCAAATATGACATGCTTTCAGTCTGGCCTGTTCCTTCTGCCCAGAAAACGCCTGCTCATCCTGACTTAAAGCCCTGTCGGCAACTGCCTCTGTGCTCCCCCTCCCCACCCCGAGCCCTCAACAGCCCCCTTTCACTGTTCTCCTGGGGGTATTTCAGTGATTCTCTGTGGGTGTCTCTCCGACCCACGTCTCCAGCATCCCGTCTAGGACCTGGCGCCAAGAGGTGTGTAAAATGTTTGTTGGACCACTGATGGGTGGAATGGCTCAGTGGGCAGCTTCCGGCACAGGGAAGGGAAGGACTTCCAATTGGCCTGAGTGATATGGGTGCTCCTGGCGCTCACACCCTGTTTGAGAAGCAAGGCCCCAGATGGCTTCTGAAAGGCCAGCTGTCCTAACTGGCCCAGGGTCAAAGCTCAGTGGCTGGGAGCTGGGCAGGACGCCTTGGTGCTGGGGAGCCAGTCTAAGCTGTCTGGCTGGGGACATGCCGGCCACTCACCACTTGCTCATCCAGTGTGAGGAGCGTTCGTGGCACCTTGGGTGAGGCTGAGCCCAGGCGCAGGCAGGTGGGGCTCAACCGTGGCGCCACATGTTCCAGAAGCTTCCTTGGGGACAGGCCCCGCGGGGGCCCTGGTGGCAACGCGTCCTCTGAGATGGTGCCGCGGAGCGTCCGGAGCTGGGGGTGGAGGGGTAGAGGTGCTCAGGCTCCCTACAGGGTGTGGGGGAGGCTACCCGATCCCTGATCCCGGCTCACCTGTGTGGTCCGTATGATAATACGGTAGCTGTGCAGGGTGGTCCCTCCGCTGCCCTCCTTCTCCTCCCGCCGCAGGCTCACCGCCACGGGGCCCAGCCCCTCGTCCAGCCCGAAGAAGTTCTGATGCTCTGCAGAAGGCCGGGCGGTGGGCAATCGGTTCCGCCCCTCGCCCATGGCAATCTTACCCCCCTCAGCCCATCGCTAAGTCCCCCTGGGTCCCCTTGGAGTGCTGGGGGTTGGCCAGGACCTTACAAAGAAAGGAGGGTCCAGGGCCCCAGTGTATGCTCTGCAGGTGACAATGACCGCTGTCCCCAGGCCCTGACTTGCACCTCCCTGCAAGGCCGCCATCTCCCAGGACCTGCACACCTCTCACCTTTGCCGTAGAAGTACTTGCGGTAGTAGCCGGCGCCCAGGTCTGCGTGCTCCAGGCTGTAGGCCGAGGTCCGGTTCTGGGGCTCCTCCAGGACGGACACGGCCGCGTTGGGCAGTGCAGGGGGGACAGGGGGGGACACAGGCCCACCCAGGCCCAGCTCGCCCTCACCCCCGAGCTCACTCACGAAGCCGGGTGCCCCGAGCAGCAGGTCCGAGCTGGCGGCCGGATCCTGGGCCGAGGCCAGGGCCCCAGAGGCGGCCTCGCCGTGGCCCCCGGCCCCCCGCGGCCTTGGCGCCCAGTCAAAGAGCAGGCTCTGCACGTCGTAGTGGGCGAACCAGCGGGGCTCCGGGACGGGTGGGAAGGCCGGCTCCGGCTCCTCGGCCGGCAGCCCCAGCAAGGCCAGCGGGTCCGCGAAGAGGCGGCTGGGGACCGCGGCCGGGCGGCCGGCCTCCTCGTGGCTGTGGGCCCGGGCCCGGGGGCTGGTGGGCGCGGGCGGCCGGGCCTCGCCGGCATCGCTGCCGCTGCGCAGGAGCGGGCTCCGGGCCGGCCTCGGCTCGAAGGTGTGCGGGGTCAGCGGGGGCCGCGCGGGCTGGCGCAGCTTGCGGGCGAAGAGGTCGTCGGTGGGCGTGGGGGCCGGGCCCCGCCGGGGGCTCCCCACACCGCCGGCCCACATGGGTGTGCGGCGGGCCTGGCTTTCCGGGGGCCGGGCCGCATTGGCGGGCACGGGTGCGAGGTGCCCTGCCGGTGGGCCGAGGGGTCGTGGCGGCGGTTCCTGCCCTGGGGGAGTGGGGGCTGCTCAGAGAGGGGCCTGGGGAGAAAACAGGAACCCGGGCCCCCAGCCGGGTCCTCCACCACCCGGGTTGGCTTCCGGCCCCCTCCGTGGCCATCAAAGCGGCTTCCGCTTTCCTGGCCACTTCCTTGTCTGCCGGGGGCTGAGGTTTCCAGCCCCCCTCCCCCGGCTAGCGCTGGCCCTGCCCAGGGGCTGGACTTGGGGGGGTCCTTGACCCTAAGGGTCCTGGAGCCCCGGGCGGTCCCCAGTTTGCACTCGCGCACAGTGGCTTTGGTCCAGCAAGGTCCTCACGGCGACCCAGGCCAAGTGGACAGGGCACAGGCCTCTGCTGGGCCGGGAAACCCAATGGGGCCTCTGGTGTCTGGGTCCTGCCCGCTTGACAAAGGGAGGACGTCCTGTCCCGAGACCTTCCTCCCCACCCCTCCCACTTCCTCCAGGGTCCCCGAGGAGCAGAGCACCCACAGGCCTGGTCTCAGTGCCCGTGCCCTCTTGGCCGCAATACCTCAAGGACACAGGGGTTCCCGGGGGCACTGGGAGAGCAGCAGGAATGGCAAGAGGACTTCCTTCAACGCAGGAAATAGACCCAACTCTGGGCCCAGGCCCCTGCCAGGCCCTTGCATCCTGAGGAAGGTGCTGGGGTCACAGCAGCTCAGTCCTGGGAACCAAGTCACCCTGGCCTAAAGGATGGCCCGGGCCCACCCCCTTGCAGGTCACTGTGGCCACGTCTGGGGGCAGGGGAGGGAGTTATGCTCACTCAGCCCCTTTACTGGAACCCTAGGGACATCTGTCTTCCTCACCTCACTGATGCTGACATCTGCCCCCACCCCATGGGACAGGCAGTCAAACTGCAGTCCAGAAAAGGGGATGCTCGTGGCTGAAGCAATTCCACAACAGAGCCGGAACTTGAACCGGGGTGGGTCAAACTCCAGAACCTAAACGGTGCTGCCCCCACCCACTCCTGCCCCTCGGTGCATGGGGCGGGGGTGGGGGTGGTTGGGCTGTGGTTCCAGGTCTCACCGGATGTAAGTCTGAGACACCCAAGGCTCTGGGACCTGCTAAAGCAGAAATGTAGGGGACCAGGGGCAGGTGCAAAGAGCAGTGTGAGTGTGGTGGTGGTGGTGAGAGGGGTTGTCCCAGGATGACCCAGAATGACCCAGCAGCCAGGGTGGGGGCATGGAGACCCTCCATGGAGGCATGGGCACCTGCTGGCAGTCTGCACATATCCCCAGGACCCCACGGGGCAGGCCTCCAAAGCTCAGCACATCTCCTCCTTAGTTTCCCCTACGACAGGCTCTGACCCTGGCCATGAGCCTCAGTTTGCTCCTCTCTAAAATGGGGCTTGCTATTCTGTCTCCTCCCCCGGCTGCAGGAAGAATGGAAAATGAAGAGGGTGAAGCCAGCCAGGCACCAAGCATGGGCCAAGCGAGCTGTGTGTGATTGTGCAGGCCTGGGTGGTGCTGGGTGGTGTGTGTGAGGTGGGGAGGAGGGAGGGGGGTCCGTGTGGGCCCCTGCGGGGCCGTGGGGCTGAGTTCTGTGCACATGTGAGCCGGTTCTGTGGACGTGTGCACGCCCAGCCTATGGGCTGCCTGTCACTCTGGCCCAAGGCCAGGCTTTGGCCCTGCTTTGGGGGGTGTTCTTGGGCTCAGCCCCCCACCCTGAAGCTTCACACAGGGTCCATTGAGGCCAGGACATTCCTCCAGGCCTGTGTCACTGAACAAGAGGGGGCCAGCCCCGCCCCCACAGATCCGGAAGGCCTGGGCGCCCCAGGAGGAGGCGCTGGACGCTTCCCAGCACATCTGGAGGTCATGACCCCGTTTCTGCTGCCAGGGGGCACGACAGATGTTTCCTCCCAGGCCAGGCCCGGGACTGGGGAGCGGTGTGCAAAGGTTGGGGAGGAGACCGCCCAAGCAGAAGGGGCGCTCCAGAACCGGGGGGGCCGCCCCACCCCGCGCCCGCCCCTGGACTGCGGACGCAGCGGCCAGCGCTGCCGAGAGGAGCCTGGGGCCGCCACATCCACGGTGCCGCCACATCCACTCACCCGCCCACGGGCAGGGCTGGACCTGAACGCAGAGGACCGAGGCGGGTCCGGAGGCAGGGGAATGGCGGTACTGACTCGGGACTGGGGCTGGAGCCCGGAGGGAGGTTGGGAGGGTGCAGGCGGGGAACGCGGCGAGGATCGGCCCCTACACAACCCCACGCCCGCGTCCACGGCCAGCCCACCTTCTCGCCTGGCCGGCCCGACAGCGGTGTCCCCGATCCCCCGAGCCCGCTCCCGCCAGTACCTCGGGGGCTCCCTCCCGGCCGCCGCCTCCCGCGCTGGGATCCCGCCGCCTGCTCTCCCGCTACAGCTCCAGGCGCCGGTTCCGCCTGGGGGGCGGGGCCGCGGCCGAGGGGCGGGGCCTGCCCGGGAGCCGCCCGCCGCGGGGAGCGCAGTGGGCGGAGCTCCAGGCCAGGAGGTGGCCCACCCCCGCCCGCTAGGCTCGCGCACAAGCCTGCTCAGTCCGAGCGCCCATTTCCCTGGCGGAGCGTGGGAACAGGCACCTGCCTTCCAGCCATCTCGGAGGGCTGCAGGAGGCCACCTGGCGTCGAGTCCCCGCCAGGCAGGCCACAGGTGCTCAGGCGCAGCGGCTATTTACTGAGCACACGGGGCACCGGGTGACTGCTCTGCAGTCTCATTCTTGAAAACACTTGGGGCAGCTGTTCTTTCTTTACAGTTAGAGAAACTGAAGCTCACCTAAAGTCCTTGACCAAGGTCAACGCTGATAAATGTAGGAGCTACTAGAGCTTGAAGTCTGAACATAGAGGAGATGGAAAACTGAACAAAATAACCTTCGGATAACTCTGGAGAAAGGGAACCAGCTTGCAGGGGGAGGTGACCCAGTCCCACTCAAACCCCATTCTGTATGTGACCTTGATGCCCCTCATACCTACTCCACAACCTTCACCCCCCACTGTGCTCACCACCATAGCCTGGGCTACCGCCCTACTTCTCCCACCAACCATTTCCAGATGGAAGAAGAAACTGCCAACCAAAATCAAAAATAGTGTTATTAATTCTCGTGTCTCCGAAGCACAAAAAAAAGAAAGAAAGAAAGAAACCACCCTTCCCACATTTCAGGCCCCAGGTCCAGGCCAAGGGGCCCACCCTGCAGGCCCAGGGGCCAAGTGGGTCCTGGCCACCGGCTTGAAGCGGGACCAGCCCATGGGTTTAGTTCCTATGGCCTGGCTGGGAGGCTGACTGCCTCAATTCAGGTAGTCCAGGTCCTGGATAAGGGATGAAAGACCAGGGGTCAAGGTCAGAGGCTGAGACCACTCAGTTCCAGTACTCCAGCTGAGGCAGCCAGAGAATATAGTTCAGATGTGGAAGCCAAAGCCACTCAGTTTCTGTGATCCAGCAGTGAGGGCCAGAGGCCGTGGGTCAGAGTCACTGAGTCCTGCAATGGGGTCTCGTGGGCACCAGGCCACTCAGTACTGGTGTTCCAATAAGGGCTGGGCGGCCAGACTCTCACGCTCCTCAGCCGGGGCAGCCCAGTCGCCTGGGGCCCCGGTGGGCGTCCCACTTTCAGGGGCACTGCTGTCCAAGCAGAAAGTGTCCTGGGCTGCTCTGGGGGGCGAGGCATCGGTACTGGCATCTGGGGTGAGGCTGAGATCCAGGGGCACCTGAGGAGGGGAGATGGGTTGGCGGGAAAGCAGACTGAGCTGCCCGGGCCCTGACCCTCCCATGGGACTCTTACCTGAGATTTGGGGGTGCCACCTTTGGGGCTCCCTGAGGTTGGCTCCCCATCAGATCCCCCCAACCCTTTGCGACCTCCCAGGCTCCACTTCCCACTGGGGCCCTCATTACTGAGGAGCCCAGGGCCAGGGAGCCGGGAGGGCCGGGGAGCCTCAGTGGGAGCAGGTGAGGCAGGGGGAGGTCCAGGGAGCCGAGGGGGTGGCCACTGCAGCAGAGGGGGGGGCCGCCCATCCCCAGAGCCACTCAGGGAGGGCCGCGGCCCCCAACCAGGGATTGGTGGGAGAGGCTGGTCACCGCTGCCTGTGGGAGACAGATAAGAAGGCGGAGACCTCGGCTGGGCCACCCTCCTCAGCCGCCAGTCCACCCCAGCTGTGCCTGCTCACCTGCTGTGTTCTCAGGCGTGGGGTGTGCCAAGGGGGGGTTATTGCTGAGGGAGGTCAGGCCGCCGCCCCCACCACAGTCAGAGTCATCCACATTGCCACCACTATTGCACCCGGCACCACAACCCTTGTGGAGCCTGGGGGTGGGAAGCAGAGAAAAGGTTAGACAGGGTGTGTGGCTGAGGCCAGTCTCAGGACAAGTCGCCTGTCATCTGAACCCCACGGTCCTCGCCTCTAAGAGATGCTGCTGCCTGGTTCCCAGTCTGCGGCTGGGCTCAATCCTGGCTCCAGCACTTCCTCCCACCGAGACCCAGGCAGGAGTTGCCTAACCCCTCTCTGAGCCTCAGCTTCCTCCTAGGGGAACCCGCTGCCCTGCTTCCTCCAAGGCCTCAGGGGCTGGGGCAGAGGCCTGGGCTCACCTCTCCCAGCTGCGCAGAAGCCAGCGGGCAATGGCGCCCACGCTGACAGGGCCGCCCCACAGGGCCCGCAGCTGGGGGTGGCTGCCGGCCAGCGAGGTGGTGAGGGGTGACACGTAGATGGGGTAGCCGAGTGGCTGGTCGCAGGAGGAGTTGATCATGTTGCGGAGCGCCTGTTTGGCGTTCTGGATGCTTCCACGCTCGGGGTTGCGATTGCGCAGGAACACAAGCTCCTGCTGCTGCCCGGCCCACAGGCCGCGCACGCACTCGCGGTTCACCTGCAGGTGGCCACACGTGAGGGTCAGGGGCCAGCGCCAGGCACAGGCCCAGGTCGGGGTGGGCAGGCCAAGCCCACCTTGATGACGCGGAAGCTGAGGTGGCGCCGGTTGAGCATGATGATCTTGTACTCGTCGGAGGCGTCATCCATGACGTGGCGCAGCGCCAGCAGCGAGGGAGTGTTGCTGAGGATGGCGCTGCGCCAGGCCGGGTCACCCTCATGCGAGATGACCAGCCGCTCCTCGTTGGCCGCGATGGCGTCGTACAGGGCCGCGGGCTCCTCATACTCATCTGGAGACGTGAAGTGGTCCTGGTGGGGAGGCCGGGGCGGCGGGGAGGAAAGGACACTAGGGTGAGCAGCCCCAGCCAGGTGAGAAGGGCCTCATCGCTCACCCTGCTGGGCAGACCCCCCCCCCCGACCTGGTGAAGCTTGAGCGCCATGCGAACCCCGGGGGCCACCACGCGGTGGAGCAGGTCCATGTCGGCAAAGACCCACTCGTCACGCGGGGAGGTGATACGGAAGTCCCCCTTGAACAAGGCGTGCAGGCCGTACAGGAAGGGCTCCAGGCTGGGCAGAGGAAGGACAGGGAGGTAAGCAAGAGGGCAGAGACCCTTCCCCTGCTGGGCCTTAGTTTCCCCATCTTGATGAGGGGGTCAGTCTCTGTCCCTCACAGAGCAGTGAGGAGCAGGCCGGGCGCAACTGGGAGGCAATGTGCCCCCTGAAGAAGAGATTCCAGCGTCTGCTGTGGCAGAGGCCTGGAGCTCTCCAGGGAGGGGTGGGGAGGGAAGGGCAATGGGTCCGCCAGCCCTGGGGGCACTCACCTAGCAGACATGCTGTGCGAGGCCGTCCCCAGGGCCCGGCGGCCCAGCACACACAGGCCGAAACACAGAGTGACCAGTGGCGAGTTCCAATCCTGGTCCACAGGCTGTGATACAAGGACCCCCGCCCCAGAGCCCAGCTCAGACCTGGTGCAGGTTGCGGAAGGTGGGGGCCAGGCCCAGGCCAGGGATGCTCGGGATGAGAGGAGCCCTTGGAGAAGGTCGAGGAATGGAGGGGGGGGTGTCCGCCACAGGCCCCAGAGCCCCGGTGGGGGGCGGGGAGGGGACCATTGGCCTGACCTGGCCGCGCCGGGAGGCACAATACTGGATCCACTCCAGGTGCACCGCGCAGAAGGAGGGCAGCGAGAGGCCAGAGAGCCGAAGGTCGTAGTCCTCGTCCACGCTCAGCGAGAAGGTAGGGTCCGAGTCGGCATAGCCAGGCGCCCGCACAGGCCGCAGGGCCGCAGCCATGCCCTCGTGGCTCAGCCAGGCCTCCAGCTTTGGTGAGCGGCTCACGTAGTAGATGATGCTCTGCGAGGGGAAGGGGCAGGCATCAGGGTTGGGGCCCAGCTCGGAACCTGCCTGAACCCTGGTGTCCCTGGCAAATGCGGCATCTCCAAGGACTGGCAAGAGGGGCAGATGCTACAGGCAGCACTCGCCACAGCGCAGGGCCATCCGTGGACGCTTTGCCAAGAGGCATGTTTCTTCTCAGCTTCCTCACCTCTCCCCCTCCTTGTGAGGGGCAGACCTGCCTGTGTGACTTCAAGAACCAAAAATAGGACCAGCGGATGAAGGGCTACCATGACCCAGAGGGGAATCGGGAGGGCAAGATGGCTGTGGGGCAGCAGCTCCCTGGCTCCCGGCAAAACTGCTCCAGAGCACGTGTCCATAGTTCATGCCCTGCCTCAGGTCCTAAAAAGCCCTAGAAAAGCTTCAGGAAGCAACAGGGAACCTGCCAGGCCCAGATTCAGTGCTAGAAACAGTGCCACCGTGTTCCAAGGAACCCAGAATACCCTGGGGCAGATGCCTTGTGGCAAGCCTTAGGAGGAAGACAAAGGCTGGCTCCTGAGCAGGTCCTGCCAGCCTGGTCTGTTCAATGTGCCACCCGAGGATGACCTCACTTACTTTTCACCAGCCTCACACACAAGTGCAGGAGAGACCAAGGGAGCCACGGCTCCCCAGGAAAGGCCCCACCCCAGCACTGTCCCAACCAGGGTGCTCCCTGCACCCCCACTTCCCCCAGGCTCTGCCCTCTGCAGCCCCCACTAAGCTTTCCAAACTTCATCCCACACTCTGCATCTTCATGGAGCCCCCCTCCCAGGTCCCAGGGCTCCTCTATCCAGCTGTGCCCAGCCTCCGGGGGAGCTTCAGCTGGGTTCAAGTGTGCTTCCCTTGGGAACAATCAAGCTGGCAGGGCCGGAGCTAATCTTGGCCTTCCATCCCAGGCCGGCTAAGCGCCGGGCGCCCACCTATGAGCAGGTCACTCTGGCCTTGGTGGGGCTTGGGGGTGGCAGCAGGGCGGGCTGGGCCAGAGCACCTCTCCAGAAATGGGAGTGGAAGGCAGCCAGGGTCATGGCTGCTGGGTGACACAGGGCAGGAAATGTCCCTCCCTGCCACAGCCTCCTTCTTAGTGAAAGTGGGTGCTGGAGGGCTCATAAACCCTCTCCCAGGAGTGGCTGGGAGAACAGAGGACTCAGATAGGATGTCTAGTGACAGCACAAGGATAGCTGAGGGTGGTAACACTGCCCGAGAGAGAACCTCAGCTGGACTGGCTCACCTGGACCCCAACAGGTCACCAGACCCCACCTGGGGCCCCAAGGTAGACTAACTGGGCACTTGGGGGCCTGGGCCAGGACCACCCACCCACACCACTTCCCCAGTGCCCTTCTCTGGGGGCCACGGAGCTCATGGTACCCGCCATCTCACAGAACTGCATCCATCCCCACCCCCCTCAGGTGGGTAAACTGAGGCCCAGCAAGGGAGATGACATGTCAGGCTGCCCAACTGATATAACAAACCTCCAGAACCCTCAGTCCAGGGATCCTTCTGGGTCCCACACTGCACCTCACCGACTCCTGTCACCCCCCAGTGATCCTGAGACCCTTGGGCCTGGCGTGGAGTTCCCAGTCTGAAGCAGGAGGCCCAGTAGCTGAGTTGGCAGCCTGGAGGCTCTGCCCCTTCCTCCTGATTCCAGGGCCTCAGGAAAATCAGTTCAGCTCTGAGCCGGCAGGAGGCCCCTGGGAGGTGATGGGGCTTCCTGAGGGTGTGGTGAGCCTTACCCGGCTCAGGGGAGTGGCTCAGCCCACAGCCTGCCCCACGGTGGGAGTCCCTGGCTGGCACTGCCACGGTGGCCGCTCAGTTCTGGGTGGTGCTGGGGTGGGGGCATGGGACAGGGTGGCGGGTAACAGTCTGGAAGGCTGGCCTTGGCATCTGCCTCTGCTGGGAGCCCAAAGCAAGGCTTCCTGGGGAGGGTGACAGGAAATCACGCTGGACTGCCCCGATCAGAGCCACACAGGGGCTGCTCTCTGGCAGTGGCGCCATGGAGGATGCTTAAACTCTGTCCCAAACTTTGCTTGGGACAAAACTGGCTCCCAACGAGCCAGAGGATGGCCCTTGGGAGGCTTGTGGCTGGCATACACGAGCACGGGGACCCGTGCCCGGCCCACCATACCTTGACATAGTAGGTGATGAGGATCTTGCGGAGGTCGAAGACCTGCAGCATGGAGGCGGCGTTGTTGTCGCTGATGCTGTAGCCCTCCAGCACGTACTTGCTGGCCGTCACCTCCCAGGCCAGCCAGCGCTGCCCAAAGGCTGCGTTGAAGGACAGGACCCGCGGCAGGTGGCCTGGCTCGCAGCAGCAGCAGCCTTCGTCCTCCTCCACACCCTCCGTAATGGCCTCCACCTCCCGCTGCTGGCAGTACGTGCCTGCGGGAGTGGGGCAGCCAGTCAGGGGCCACAAGGAGACCCCCACTTGCCCCCGCCCCAGAGAGTGCCCAAGCCTGGCATTCAAGGCCACTGTCACCATTCACTCAAGACATGGTATGAGCTAGGCCAAGTCGCTCAGCCTTCTGGGAGCCTCCCTGTCCATTGCAGGACGACTCAGAGGAGTCCCAGGCAGGAGAGCAGAGGATAAAAGCACGTGCTCCAGTCGGACTGTCTGGGCTTGAACGTGCCTCTCAGATTCGTACTGTATGGCCTTGCGGAAGCTGACTGACCTCTACCGAACCCCAACTTTTCCATCTGCAAAATGAGGGATTTGCTATGTACAGGGTTGTGGTGAGAACTGAGTGAGATGATGACATCAAAGGACCTGACTCAATGGCTGGCACACTCAGTGATGCATTTAGTGAAATGGGCTTTGTTTCTACAGCTCAAGCCCACTAACACCATCGCCTCTTTCGCATGCCTTGGGACCTAGGCTGGGCCCAGGGGAGACTGAAAGGCCCTTTCCAGGCAGAAAAAATTAAGCTCCTGCTTCAGTGGGCTGTGGCTCTCGCTATAATGGCTCTCACCCTCTTTGGTCCCTACAACTCCCTTGCTCCCCGGAGCAGGAAATGCATGCCTTTTCCCTAAGTTTCCCTCCTTTTATGAGTCAATCAAGCCCCAGCTTCTCCTGAGGCCCAATTCCTTTCTGTAGCCTACAAGGCCCCATGTGGCTCATGCCCGGCCCACCCCTTTAGCTTCATCTCTCACCATGCTCCTTCTAGCATTCTCTGATCCAACATTTATCCCAGAAGCTCCTGGCTTCTTTCCTGTCCCAGGGCCTTTGCACATGCTGTTCCTCCCCTCCTCTGACTCAATGTTCAGCTCAAGTGTCAATCTCTCAAAGAAACCTTCTTGGCCTCCCCTGACTAGGTCAAATCTCCTCTCAGGGACTTTCAAAGTCCAAGGCACCTCTCTTTTGTACCTGCTGTGGTGGCAATTTTATATTTTTCTACGTAATCTCTGAATAACATGAGTCTTTTCCACTGCACTGTGAGTTCCCTTCCTCATTACTTCTATACCCTTGGACTGAACACTAACCTCAGCCAGATCAAGTAGTAAGTGAACATTACTAAAGGAATGAATGGACAAATGAATAAACGAGCCCTTCCCCTAATTCCCAGCAGCCATGGAAGGGAAGTCTAGGCCCTCATTTATAGAAACAAGGATGGAAGCACAAAGAGAGAAGTGACTTGCTCAAGGTCCTGGCACCCTTGAGCTGTGCTTAGAGGCCCCTCTGCACCCTTGGAGGCTCCTCTGAAGCCAACATCCAACACGTACACCTTCCTGAGGGCAAGGAGCTGGCTCACTCAGTGGGAAGTTGTACAGGGTGGCCCAACCTAGGCCCAACCCTGTGAACACAGAGCAGGCCAGGGGGAGCTGGCACGAAAACCCACAGCTCTAGGCCCAAGCCTTTGCCAGAGCAACCCAAAATCAAGGCAGGAACAGGCCTTGCCCAAAAGAGACACACTTCTCCCCCTGCCCCTACCGCTGTTCAGGATGGGAGGCCCAGGCCTGGAGGGAGACGCCCTTGCCCAAGGTCACCCAGCAAGCTGGGGAGGAGTGAGACTGGGACTGAGCACTCGTGCACCCTTAAATGCAGGTCAGGCTCCACCTGCCCACCCAAGATCAGCTCTGCAGCTCACCCCGGAACTCAAGACCACGCAGCTGGAAGGTGACGAGGCCGTTGCCAA
This sequence comes from Tamandua tetradactyla, assembly GCF_023851605.1. Lineage (NCBI taxonomy): Eukaryota > Metazoa > Chordata > Mammalia > Pilosa > Myrmecophagidae > Tamandua > Tamandua tetradactyla. The sequence goes on from NC_135335.1 coordinate 8,893,653, forward strand.
CCTCGATGAGGTGCACCAAGGCGTTGAGGTAGTCGGAGGCCAGGACGAAGCAGTCGCCGGGGCCATAGTTGCCCCAGCGGCCCAGCACCAGGTCCCCACACAGCGTGTGCTGCAGCGAGCGGGTCAGGTGCTCGTAGAAAATGGAGTTGAGGTTGTTGTCGTCGGCGCCTGGGACCCAGAACACACAGACAGGTGGACAACGTGACCAGCACGGCTCCCCCAGGGGAGAAGGCCCTGCCCCCCAGCCCTGGATGGCCGGGTACGCACCGGGGTTCCGGTCTAGCTGAGTGACCAGGCGGGTGTTGGAATGATCCACGCGTTTAGTGCTGTTCAGAGAGAGAGCGAGGCACACCAGCTGCAGGGGGAGGCTGCCGACAATTCCCACAACCTCCCCGCCCCTGCACAGGCCCTCTCCAGGGGCATGCCCCTGGGCTACAAGGCAGATGCCAGGACACCCCCATTGCACAGGTGAGGAGGCTGAGCAGGTGGGGACACGACAGGACTCCCCACGACCACACACAGCTGGGGAGAGTCGGAAAGCTGGGCCTTGTCTGGGCCCAACTGTGTCCTGCCTGGGAGTCCAAAGCCTCAGCCTGACTGGCTTGGCCTCCTCTGGTGCCTCCGCTTTCAATGCCGGTGCTCGGCACGGGCACTCACAGCCCCACTGCTGTCCCCTCTCTGGGCCCCCTTCAGTCTGGAAACCCCTTCCCAGGCTCACACCCCTTCCGTCCTACAGAGGCTGTGCAGGGCCCCTCTGCCGTCTCCCGAAGACTCACTTGTAGTCACGTTCCCAGAACTTGAGGGGCCGTGCGTAGGACATGAGGAAGACGGCGCTGCCCAGCAGGGGATTGAGGGGCGTGGAGAAGAGCGCCGAGAGCAGCGCCTGGACGAACAGCATGGCCGAGTCTGGGCCCAAGTCAAGGAGGCTACAGCATGCGAACCCTTCCAGCCTCCCTCACCCCGTGCCACCCTGGCCTTGCCCACCTGTCCCAAGCCACAACCCCTGCACACCCTGCCACCCTCGAACAGTAGGCAGCAGGCCGGATACGTGGCACGGCGAAGGGCTGGGCGAAAGCATGGAAAGCTGAACCCCAGGTGATCTGCCAGGGCGCGATGTAGGTCAGCACGAAGCGCAGCTTGTACAGCAGGTCCCACAGCTGCCAGGGCCAGGGGTGAGGGGAAGACACAAGACACAGAAGGTCATTCGTGGAGGTGGGGTCTGTGACGTCCCTGGACACCAGCCCCTATTCAGAGCCCTAGGGACAGAGTGCAGGTGCTGATCCCACACAGAGCCCTACTCCCAAGCCACCCCGCCGGCTGCCAATGAGGCTGCCATCTGTGGTCCTGGTTCAAGGCACCTGTCTCCATCAGCAACCCACACTGAGCAACACTCCCGTGGGCCCTGGCCAGCTAGGTCTCACAACAATCCAGTCTCCAGTTTACAGGTGGGAAAACTGAGGTTCCAAGGAAACAGTTCATGTCATCCACTCAGTGGTAAGACTGGGCCTCGACTCTAGTATTCAAAGTCAAGAGACAAACACAGGCTCTGACCTCAGAGGGCTCAACCTGTGTATCCACCATCCTGGGCCAGGCCAGAAAGCCACAACAGAATGCCCACGTGGAAAAGGTGCAGGCCGCGCTGGGGCCCTTAGCGCCACTACATGCCTCCAGCACAGGACAGGGAAATGGTCCTTCATCCGAAGCAACCCCACAAGTCCTGTGCAGGGCACCCTGCAGCTTGGTGGGACGTTCTATAATCACCCAGGCATGAGGGGCTTCCGAAAGCAGCTCTTAACAAGTCCCCAGAGCTGTGGCCGACAGAGGCTAGGTGCAGGGGACGGGGTCAAGTCCAGACTACTGCACCCACTTAAGAGGAACATGTTCAAGTGCAGTGAATCAGAAAAAGAGCTATGAGGTCGGGCAAAGCTATACCCAAATCCTGGCTGGACACTGATGCCCTGGGAGACCTGAGGTGACTCCCTTAAGCTCTTTAAGCCTTCACTTCTCCCCACACAGAGCATGGATGTAACATGTTCCCTGAAGAGCTGCTGTGAAGGCCCTAGTGGAGATGCTATGGAGCAGCTATGGCCAGGGTCACAGGCACCTGGAAAAGGTTCCCCCCTTACCCTGTCACCATGGGGGAAGCACAAGATCTTCTGTCACCCTGTAGCGGAGTCTGGGCCGATGCCACCAGCTCACCTTGCTGCAGAGCAGGGACATGAGGAAGTAGTCGAGCAGAAACCCCTGGGAGAGACGTGGATAGTCAAAGTGGAAGAGCAGGACGGTGAAGGCCAAGGTCAGGTACTGCTGGGGTGGGCAGCAGAAGGCGGAGCGCAGCAGCTTCAGCCCAGCCACAGTCATCAGCAGCGCCCGGCAGCTGTGGGGGAAGGACAGATGCTGGGGAGGGGGGCACCCATGCCCTACCTGCCCTGCCCTAAGAGCCACCCCAGGCCTCAGCCCCACTGGGGCCGGCCCCTGCTCTTTCAACACAGCAACTTTTAGCCTCTGTCCTGACCCCAAGGGAGTGAGGAGGCTCACATTTGCTTTCAAAGAGAAAACTACTTCAGCAAGGGGTGTCAGGAGCCTGGGCTCCAAGCCTGAGCAACCTCAGGCAGGTCTCGCCCCCTCCCTGGGCCTCTATATATCACACAGAAATGGTGGGGCAACGGGGGGCGGGGGTCCTCACTAGAGGCAGAACTTATCCGGGTGGCTGACGACAGCGTGGGCATCCACGGTGAGGGCGTTGAGCACCACAGCAGGGTAGATGAGGTACTTCTCCACGCACTGAAGACCAGCGTACAGCTTCTCAAACCACATCACCTGGGCAGCACCTGCCAAGAGAAGGTGGGACTGTCAGCCAGCACCTGGCCCTCTGCACTCTCCTCCTTGGGGCCATGAAGACCCATCAAGAGAGGGCACTCATGGGAGGGATGCTGAGAGGGTGGGCAAACCACAAGTAGTGCTGCTCCAGGTCCCCAAAGACTGTCGGGTTGGGGGGTGGCCTTGGGCAACTCAAATGAGGGCTAGGGCACCACATATCCATCCAGCCTCTGACACTAATCAAGCCGGGCTTGTGGCAGGTGCTTTGCCCCGTTTTGCTCATTATGAAAAGACGGAAAGGGACATCTCCAAGACCCATGAGGGGCCAGCGAGGCCCGTCTCAGTGATGAAGCTGAACTGCGGGCCTTTCCAGAAGCACTGTTGCCACTTGGCACCAGCTGATTGTTGCCATGTGGGGAGGTGGGCCCAGTGGGGCAAAACCTTCCAATTCGTTAAGAAAAACAAGGAATGTGGACCTTTGTATGATAAGCCCTGATGTTTAAGTGTAGGCTCAAATTCTTTTTAACTATTGCACTCCCCAAATGGAAACATGTACCAGGCACTTTGGGTCCTCAGGGAACCAGTTTGCAACTCTAGAAAAAGAGTCCCTTTAGGAACTGGGAATTCAACTCGTCTCTCAGAGATAAGAAGGAAGGCAGAAAAGGGGGAAAGTAGGCAGGGCGAGGACAAAGCAGGGGCTGAGCATGGGCTGAAGAGGGCAAGATAGGCATGGCGAGCCCAGCAGGGCACCACAGGCAAAGAGCAACAAAGGGGCAGCAGGCGCCGAGCGGAGCCAAGGCCAGAACAGGCTGGGGCCGTGGGCAGAGGCTGCCCCCTGCTGGCACTCCTGAGCCAAGGGGCCCACTGCTCCCAGCAGGCTGCAAGCTGGCCTCAGCTGGGCTTTAGCTTGAACTGCCACCCAGGTGTGGAGGGAAAGAGAGGAAGAGGGGCCCCTGCCCAGGGGACAGGAAAAGAGGAATGGAGGCGGGGAGAGGCACCCTGGGAATCAGGGTAGGAAGTGTGGAGGGGAGGGGCGGGCACTCACCGCGCACTTCATACTGACTGTACTCCAATGGCTTCAGCACGGGCTGCGAGAGGCAGAACCAGGGCAGCTGTTTGCGGAGTTGGGGCAGCAGGTAGTGGGTGAAGAAGCCCACGGCACCGGCCAGCGCATACAGCACGAAGCCCAGCACCGACTGCAAAAGGGAGGCCAGAGGCTGAGCACCGGGGAGCAGGCCAGAAGGCCACGGAGGGGTATGCACGAGGACAGGTAGGCCGGGGGGGCCCAGGGCCTGCAGGTCGGGCAGGCTCCTGCGGAGGCTGTGGGGAGGGGTGGCCCGTAGCTCACACACCTTCAAGGCGATGAAGACGGTGCTGGCACTGATGGCAAAGGTGAGCACGGCGATGACCAAGCACATCACCAGATCGGAGTGGAGGACCTCACGCTGCAGGGCCAGGAAAACCAGCTAGGGAGCCGCCACCTTGCGGCTGGCCACGCTCCCCCTCCCAGAAACTGCCATTGCCAACTGGAACCCCACACACCCGCCCCCTCACCACCGACTGACGCATCTTGTCTGGCAGTGGGTCCGGGGGCTCCGCTCGGGCTGTCTCCAGGCTCCTCTCCTCCAGCTCAGGGAAGAGCTTGCTCCGGACCAGAGACCTGGGGGTGAGGACAGTCACGGGTCAAGCCACAGGGTGGCCCCTTTCTCCCACAGGACATGGGGTACAGAGGCATGTGCACAGACCCCCAGAGGCCTCCCCAGATACACACGGGCATGCGACCAGAACGGCTTGGGCAGCACCCACCAGAGTACAGTGGGGTCGCTGCTCTGCCGGCTCAGATGGTAGGACACTGCCACCAGGAGGCCACAGAAGACAGAGAAGAGGACGGGGACATGCTGCTCCGGCCAGGGAGTCTGGGAAAAAAAACGTGCTGGTCAAGGGGGGATGGGGGAAGCCACTGCAGAGCCAGAGTCACAGCCTGGTCCTGACAACCTCCACTGGCCCCACCCCCAGGCCACCTTACCTTGAGGGCTCCAAGGCAGAAGCCATAGAGCAGGGCAGCAGCCAGGAGGCTACGGGAGAGGCTGAAGACTGCAGTGAGCGGGCTGGTGGCGGCTGTACGGTAGGAGAGAACAGGTGGAGCCCGACTCTTCCTGCACCCACCTTACCAGCATCTCTTGGCCTTGCCACCACCCTGACTCCCAGAGCTGCTTCCCAGGGATACCATCCCCAGCCCACTGTTCTCTGCTTCTCCCAGGCCTGAGAAACCTTCAGAGCTTCTACAAGTCTCAGGTTTAAACTACTTGCCTGGGGAGAAGAGAGGGACAGGACTCTTGATAGCCACAGGCTAGAGTTGCAGACCCAATCCGTAGGCCCTGACCCCCAAGCCACCTGCAGGCATGGTACCTGTGCCCCCAAAGCCGTGCATATCTATCTGCTCCAGCAGGTACATGAGGCAGGTGTTGACCTGGGGCAGGAGGCCCAGGAGGAAGACGAACGGGAAACACAGAGTGAACACTGGCAGGGAGGGGAGACGAAGGCCAAGTCAGCCTTGCGGGCCTCCCCTTGGCCTGTCCTCGCAGCCTTACTCCCCAGGGCGCCCAGTCCTGCCCCAGCCTCACCTGTGGCCACATCACGGGCACAGAAGAAGAAGGAGGCAGAGAAGAGTGTGAGGCCATAGAGGGAGACGGGCGGGAAGGGCTGGGCCGAGCCCAGGGTGTCCAACAGCCAGATGAGCAGACAGCAGATGCAGAAGTAGACAGGCCGGCTGTACGCGATCACCCAGTTGTGGCCCTGGGGAGCAGGCCTGTGAGGAGGCGGCCCTCCCTGCCGACCACCCCTACCCATACATGCCTCCCACGCTGCTTCCTGGGAGACCGCGAGTCTGGTAGGATGGGAGCAACAGGACAAGCACCCTGCCTGTCCCCCCTGCCCAGCCTCCCCCTCTCCACCCCACCTCCGTCCCGGCCCCTCCCCAGGGCCCCCTGCCTAAGCCTCCAGCAAGAGGGCCGCTGGCTGGTACTCACATGCATAGGTGACGCGGCGTCAGGCTGCACACTCTAGAAGAGACAGGGGCCACACTGGCAAGGAGCCCCAGAGCCCCTGAAGAGTCAGAAGCCCCAGGACCTCCTTGGCTCCACCCCTAGGCAGTTACGAATGACCAGGTAGGACCTCTCCCCCCACCCCAAAATTACCCTCGGCCTCAGTTTTCTCATCTGTAAGATGGGGGCTTGAGTACAAAGAATCTTAAGCAAATAACAAAGATCAGAGCAGAAATAAATGAAATTGAAAACATGAAAACAATAGAGAAAATCAATAAGACCAGAAGTTGGTTCTATGAGAAAATCAATAAGATTGATGGGCCCTTATCAAGATTGACAAAAAGAAGAAGAGAGAGGATGCAAATAAATAAGATCAGAAATGGAAGAGGAGACATAACTACTGACCTCACAGAAATAAAGGAGGTAATAACAGGATACTATGAACAACTTTACGCTAATAAATACAACAATTTAGAGGAAATGGACGGGTTCCTGGAAAGACATGAACAACCAACTTTGACTCAAGAAGACATAGATGACCTCAACAAGCCAATCACAAGTAAAGAAATTGAATTAGTCATTCAAAAGCTTCCTAAAAAGAAAAGTCCAGGACCAGATGGCTTCACATGTGAATTCTACCAAACGTTCCAGAAAGATTAGTACCAATTCTCCTCAAACTCTTCAAAAAAATCGAAGCAGAGGGAAACCTACCTAATTCATTCTATGAAGCCAACATCACCCTCATACCAAAACCAGGCAAAGATATTACAAAAAAAGAAAACTACAGACCAATCTCTCTAATGAATATAGATGCAAAAATCCTCAATAAAATTCTAGCAAATCGTATCCAACAACACATTAAAAGAATTATACATCATGACCAAGTAGGATTCATCCCAGGTATGCAAGGATGGTTCAACATAAGAAAATCAATTAATGTAATACACCATATCAACAAATCAAAGCAGAAAAATCACATGATCATCTCAATTGATGCAGAGAAGGCATTTGACAAGATTCAACATCCTTTCCTGTTGAAAACACTTCAAAGGATAGGAATACAAGGGAACTTCCTTAAAATGATAGAGGGAATATATGAAAAACCCACAGCTAATATCATCCTCAATGGGGAAAAATTGAAAACTTTCTCCCTAAGATCAGGAACAAGACAAGGATGTCCACTATCACCACTATTATTCAACATTGTGTTGGAGGTTCTAGCCAGAGCAATTAGACAAGAAAAAGAAATACAAGGCATCAAAATTGGAAAGGAAGAAGTAAAACTATCACTGTTTGCAGACGATATGATACTATACGTCGAAAACCCGGAAAAATCCACAACAAAACTACTAGAGCTAATAAAGGAGTACAGCAAAGTAGCAGGTTACAAGATCAACATTCAAAAATCTGTAGCATTTCTATACACTAGTAATGAACAAGCTGAGGGGGAAATCAAGAAACGAATCCCATTTACAATTGCAACTAAAAGAATAAAATACCTAGGAATAAATTTAACTAAAGAGACAAAAAACCTATATAAAGAAAACTACAAAAAACTGTTAAAAGAAATCACAGAAGACCTAAATAGATGGAAGGGCATACTGTGTTCATGGATTGGAAGACTAAATATAGTTAAGATGTCAATCCTACCTAAACTGATTTACAGATTCAATGCAATACCAATCAAAATCCCCACAACTTATTTTTCAGAAATAGAAAAACCAATAAGCAAATTTATCTGGAAGGGCAGGGTGCCCCGAATTGCTAAAAACATCTTGAGGAAAAAAAACGAAGCTGGAGGTCTAGCGATGCCGAACTTTAAGGCATATTATGAAGCCACAGTGGTCAAAACAGCATGGTATTGGCATAAAGATAGATATATCGACCAATGGAATCGAATAGAGTGCTCAGATATAGACCCTCTCATCTATGGACATTTGATCTTTGATAAGGTAGTCAAGCCAACTCACCTGGGACAGAACAGTCTCTTCAACAAATGGTGCCTAGAGAACTGGATATCCATATGCAAAAGAATGAAAGAAGACCCATCTCTCACACCCTATACAAAAGTTAACTCAAAATGGATCAAAGATCTAAACATTAGGTCTAAGACCATAAAACAGTTAGAGGAAAATGTTGGGAGATATCTTATGGATCTTACAACTGGAGGAGGTTTTATGGACCTTAAACCTAAAGCAAGAGCACTGAAGAAGGAAATAAATAAATGGGAGCTCCTCAAAATTAAACACTTTTGTGCATCAAAGAACTTCATCAAGAAAGTAGAAAGACAGCCTACACAATGGGAGACAATATTTGGAAATGATATATCAGATAAAGGTCTAGTATCCAGAATTTATAAAGAGATTGTTCATCTCAACAACAAAAAGACAGCCAACCCAATTACAAAATGGGAAAAAGACTTGAACAGACACCTATCAGAAGAGGAAATACAAATGGCCAAAAGGCACATGAAGAGATGCTCAAGGTCCCTGGCCATTAGAGAAATGCAAATCAAAACCACAATGAGATATCATCTCACACCCACCAGAATGGCCATTATCAACAAAACAGAAAATGACAAGTGCTGGAGAGGATGCGGAGAAAGAGGCACACTTATCCACTGTTGGTGGGAATGTCAAAAGGTGCAACCACTGTGGAAGGCAGTTTGGCGGTTCCTCAAAAAGCTGAATATAGAATTGCCATACGACCCAGCAATACCATTGCTGGGAATCTACTCAAAGGACTTAAGGGCAAAGACACAAACGGACATTTGCACACTAATGTTTATAGCAGCGTTATTTACAATTGCAAAGAGATGGAAACAGCCGAAATCTCCATCAACAGAAGAGTGGCTAAACAAACTGTGGTATATACATACGATGGAATACTATGCAGCTTTAAGACAGGATAAACTTATGAAGCATGTAATAACATGGATGGACCTAGAGAACATTATGCTGAGTGAGTCTAGCCAAAAACTAAAGGACAAATACTGTATGGTCCCACTGATGTGAACAGAGATTCGAGAATAAATTTGGAATATGTCATTGGTAACAGAGTCCAGCAGGAGGTAGAAACAGGGTAAGATAATGGCCAATTGGAGTTGAAGGGATACAGACTGTGCAACAGGACTAGATACAAAAACTCAAAAATGGACAGCACAATAATACCTAATTGTAATCTTGTTAAAACACTGAATGAAGCTGCATCTGAGCTATTGGTTTTTGTTTTGTTTTGTTTTGTTTTGTTTTGACTTTACTATTATTACTTTTATTTTTGTCGCTATATTAACATTCTATATCTTTTTCGGTTATGTTGCTAGTTCTTCTAAACCGATGCAAATGTACTAAGAATTGATGATCTATGTGATGATGTTAAGAATTACTGATTGCATATGTAGAATGGTATGATTTCTAAATGTTGGGTTAATTTCTTTTTTTCCGTTAATTAAAAAAAAAAAGAGAGAGAGAGAAGGGGTAATTGGAGCTGAAGGGATACAGAGTGTACAACGGGACTGGATATAAAAACTCAGAAATGGACAGCACAATACTACCCAATTGTAATGCAATTATGTTAAAACACTGAATGAAGCTGCATGTGAGGTATAGGGTTTTTTTTTTTCTTTCTATTAATGTTTTAATTCTTATTCTGTTGTCTTTTTATTTCTTTTTCTAAATCGATGCAAATGTACTAAGAAATGATGAATATGCAACTATGTGATGTTATTAAGAATTACTGATTGTACATGTAGAATGGAATGATTTCTAATTGTTTTGTTAATTCTTTTTTTAATTAATAAAAAAACTATAAAAAAAAAAAGAATCTTAAGCATTTTATCTCGTTTTTGGCTCACACCTCTTAAAACGCAGGTCAAGGCAAGGCAGGGACTGGCAAAAGTCGGGTGGGGGCGGGAGATGGGGCCGTGCTGACCTTTAGTAGGGAATACTGGCAGGAGGCGATGACCAGGCAGAACTGGAAGACCCAGATGTCGGTGAAGAAGCCCTTGAGCAGCAACAGGTACCCCAGGAAGGCGACCAAGCTGCTCAGCCCGACGCCAAAGATGTTCTCCACCACCCCCCGCGTCCTGTGGAGACAGCCGGGTCAGGGCGCACCCTGCCCGCCCCACCCTCCAGTGGGGCAGGCGGTGAAGGGGTGGGTAGATAGGGGCTGGGGGAGAGGGGATCCTGCTTTGGGGTCCCTCCAGCTCAGCCCACACCTGCCCTGCAGCCTCCGAGTAACAAAACCCGTGGCCTCTGGTGTGACTCCAGGTGGCATACAACACGTAGCCTCGTGGACTCCCAGTCCTGTCCCCTCTAGACACTGAGGCCCCAGGCACCATCACTCCAGGGACACGCCATCTCCAGCTCCAGCTCGTTCCCACAAGCAACTGCACGTGGCCGCACTGTGTGTACCACATAGCCAGTGCCTGACAAACACCGGGCAGGGGACCAGCGAACTTCAGGAGGACAGTACAAGGGTTCTAAGTCCAGGCCCTCCACAACCAACCAATAAGATTCTCTGACTTCCCTGGGCCTCAGTTTCCCCTCTGAAAACAGGGAAAGGCACAATGAATAGTTTGGGAGCTTTCTACTTCCATTGAAAACTGGCTACTACAGGATCCATTTCCATTGAAAACTAGCTACTACAGGACTCAGTTTTCAAATGGAATCTAACGCAGACAGAAAGAATTGCAGATTAGACAGGAATTACCTGTCTGAAAGTAGCGCCTTGAGGCTAGAGGGGGTTCCCAGAAGGCCCCCTTGTTTGGTCATCCCTTTGTACCCCAAAAGAACCTAAAGAAACCCCACTGCAGAATCCAGCCTTCAATGTACCTAAGCTCCCCTCCGACAGGTTCTCAAAGTTCTAAAAGGCAGGGCCTGGGAACACTGGGGTTGGCCAGGTAGGGAGGGCATTTACCGGTCCAGTAGGGCCAGGAGGGCAAGCCGCTCGTAGCGCACGGAGGTCCAGCGACCAGGAAGGAGCCAGTACTTGTAGCTCTGCTGGACACGGGGCGGCGCCTCCTCCATCAGCGTCTGCTCCTGGGATTCGTGCAGGGAGTCCTGGTCCAGCAGGTCAAACTGCAGTCCCCACAGCCGCGGCCGTCAGCCCCGCCACCCCCCACGCGGTCTTTCGCCGCCACCCCTCCCAGGGCACACCGGATGGCTGGCCTTTCTCCTTCTGCAGAAGTTTGACGGCTGGCCATTCTCCCTGCCATCTGGTGGCCCCAGGCCTGCCCTGATCCTGTCTCGAGGGCTGGGTCCTTTCTCCAGGCTCCCAGGGGTGGACATATCTGTCTCCCTCATGCAGGCAGAATTCCCCGCCTCTTCCTGAGCCCAGCGAAGCCCACCTGGTCCTCCAAGACCTGGTGCAGAGGCTGCGTCCTTCCCGACAGAGCCAGTCACCATCACCTTGACCACCCCACCCCAGAGCACCCAGCATGCCTGGTCCCAGGGAGAGGCCTGGGTGCCAAGGTCAAGCTGGAAGGCCCTTGGCAAGCTTCCTAACCTCTTTGGGGTTGTTGCCTCCTTCACTCAATTGGTATTTATGGGACATGGCCCTAAGCCCAGCCTGAGCTGGGCTCTGTGGATACAACAGAGAGTCAGGGGTCCAGGCCTTGCCTTCTAGAGGTGGCTGTCAACTTGTAGCAAGGAGAATGCTGCCTAACTCACGTGATGGTCAAGAAGGACAGAGGAACGAGAAAGGGAAACACGGGGGCTTCTGGGTGCAGATATGTACATGCATCTTCTGTTACTATTCTTTAAACCTTACGTCTGTGTTTCATGTGTTATTAGTACTTCCATTCTCACCAACTTGCCCACAGAAGTTATATCCCAATCAGAACACTCCCAGCAGTGGAAAGTGGTGCTATTAACGATTGCACTGAGATAAGGCATAAACAGGGAATGTTCCCAGCAACCCTACATGTAAAAAGCCCCACATAAAGGGGACAGCACACAGTCATCACTCAGGAAACATAACTGCCACTTTGCAGGTACCATGGCTAACACCTGGGTCCCCCCATTAACTAGGGACCAGGAAGACAGTCCAGAAAAATTTGTTGAGTAACAAATAAACACTCCGTGAGCCCTTCGGACCCCAGGCCCGTGTACCTGGGGCCACCATCAAAGCTCAGGGCAGACACGGGCCAGGCCCTGCAGCCCTCCACCTGGAGCTGCCCCGTCTCCCCGCCCCTCCCCATCCTGCCCCCCCCCTCCTCACCTCGGGGACTTCCAAGGGCACCCGGCGCACCTGCATGCCCTGCAGGACCACCGGCCGGGGCTGCAGCAGGTTCAGGCCGCCCGTGGCCTCAGGGACGTCAGCCGAGTGGAAGCTGGAGGAATGTGAGTGACGATCCCTGTGGGCACAGCAGCCATGAGGGCCACAGTCACTGCTGCGCCCTAGGCCCTGGGCAGAGGCCCAGGCCGGAAAGGTGGGAGCAAGGGGGCTGTCGCAGACGCCAAGGAGCAGTGGGGTGGGGAGGAAGCAGGCGACTGAGCACGTTCCTCCTTGGCCCTGGCCTGGATGACAGGAAAGAGGCATTCCATCTTCTTCCCACCAGTCCTGGGAAGTATTACAGATCCAGGGACCCACAGGATCGCTGTGGAGCGGCCCTTCACTGTTCCCAATCCTCTCCCCTAGGGGTCCTGGGCTGCAGCTGGACCAAGCCAGCTGAGAAAGGGAGAAATGCCAGCTTGGAGGGGGGGGGCTCCCAGATATGGCACCTGCGGGCTGCTGCTCAGGAGACTCACCAGGCTCCATTGGCTGCCTGCTCCCCCTGCTGCCCCACAGGGTTCTCATAGCCGCCTCCAGCCAGGCCAAAGGTGTAGGAACGCCGCACACCTGGGGCAGGAACAGTGGGAGGTTACACAGCCTATCAGGGACAGAAGCTCCGAGGCCCAACCCATGGGGACACCAGAGCCACCAAGTGAGGAAAAGCCCCATGTCTGGTATCCCCTGGCATGCCAGCCCTGCCCCTGGGACCAGAAGCTGGAGAGTAGGGCCTGCACTGCAGGCCAACCTGCCTAGGGCCTGGATCCCAATTCCACCAGGCTCCAGCAGGCTCTTGGCAGGTGATTCTGGGCACAGGCACCTGTCCAACACGGCTACACCTGCCTGGTCAGCAGAGCGGGGATACTATAGCTACCCACAACTCAGAAACCTCAAGGATGACACTGAACAGTGCAGGCAAACCACCCACTGTGGTGCCTGACAAGGTAAGTGTTCAGCAGGGTGGGCACTGGCTGGGAAGATGACACTTGGGCAGGCCACTGGACCCAGGAGCTCAGGGACCAGGCACAGGGCTCACCACTCTCATCGTAGAAATAGTGCACGGCGCCTTCGGAGGTGTCGTCAAAAGTGCAGGCTTCATGCACGTTGGCACCAGCCCGGGTGAGCAGCAGCGAGGAGGCGAAGTGCAAGGCGGAGGGGAGCGTCAGCGCCCGGGAGTGGGAGGCAGCCCGGCCTCGTGGAGCCTCCTGCAGGCTGCTGGGGAGGGGACAGGCCAGGATCAGCACCATGTAGAGGGAGCCGGCCTCTGACGACCCTTCCTGGGACCAGTTGGCAGGGGGCTCACCTGGGGGGCGAGCCCATGACAGAGGCTGGCGGGGTGGGGTTGCTGCCGGCGTTGTGGCGCCTCCGGATCGCCTGGGTCCGCCTGACGCTGCTCGAGCGGTCCCGCCTGCCAGTCTCCTCGGCTGCTGCCCAGAGACAGGCCCCGAGCATGAGTGATCAAGGCTGGGACAGAGCCAGGTGCCCTGCACAGAGCTAAAGGTCATGCCTAGCCTGACCTGTCGCTGGTTCTGGGGCCAGTCAGGCCACTAAACCATCCTATGCCTCAGTTTCCTCATTTGAAAGTAAGGAGGACACTCTACCCCAGTGGGGAGCGAGAGGACCAGTGTGGATACTGAAATGCCTCAAAGAAGCATGTGTTAACCGCACGGCCTGAAGCCAGTGCCTGAAGCCTTTCTGCCTCAGTCTCCCCATAATCAAAGCCCTGTTTATCTAAAAGGGTTGGACTACAACATAACCCAGTCACTGAGACCACACCCATCTGCTATTTAGGCCAGAGGCTGGGGACCCTGACCAGGTTCACTCCAGCCTGCCCTTTGCCCAAACCCAAGTCCCGAGCATGCCTCATGCCCCGACTTCAGGAGCCAGCACTTACCTCCCCCGACAGCACCTTCCTCCTGCAGTTCCCCCCGCCAGCCAGGCTGGTTGGCAGCAGGTCCCCTGTGGGCCTCGGTGGGCAACACAGTGGGCTCCCCGGCAGCCAGCTCCACTCCTGCCTGGGCCTCCAGCTCAGCCTTGGAGCCCGCCAGCGGGGCCCTAAGGACATCTCCCCCCGCCCCATCCATGCTCAGAACACGGGCATGCGTTTTGGCGCTGGCAGTACTGGGAGTCCGCTGGGTCCCATAGGGCCGCTTGGGGGGCACAGCAGCCCCATCCTCAGCCCCAGGAGGGGCCCGCCGCTTCCGGCCTCCCCCTGCTGCACCCCGGGAACTCTCAGGAGAATAGCAGGAAGTGGAAGAAGAGCTGTCAGTACTGTAACGGCGCTGTGATCGAAGGCTGGAGGCTGGGCTCAGCTCACTGCCCTCGCTGGTGTCTTCGTCTTCAAAGAAGCCCCCACCCTCAAGCAGGGGCCGTCGAGGAGCACGGCCAGGTGGGGAGTGTCTCCGCAAGGGGGGCCGCCGTTTTCCAGGCCGCAGCAGGGCCAAGTCCTTGGGCCGCACAACCAGGAGCGGCTCGGCTGGGCCCGGTGGCGTCCCTGCTCCGATAACCGTGTCAAAGGAGCGCAGCGTGTCGTCGGAGGGGACCCCGGCGTCTGGAGAAGCAGGCAGCTCGGCCTCCGAGGGTGGGTCCGTGTCGCTGCCCTCAGGGGCTTGCCCACCTGGGGGGCTGTCCAGATGGGTTGAATTGGTCTTCTCGCTCTTGAAACTGCTCAGCGTTTCCCTATCAGTGCCACTGAAGCAGGAATCCGAGGAGCCAGCTTTCTGGGGCGTGGGCTCCCCTGAGCCCCGCCGGTCCAGGGGCTGGTAACCCCCGGCACCCCGGCGCTGTTCCCGTCGACTGCTGGTCCTCATCAGGGCCCGGTCAGGCCGCGCCAGAGTCAGAAAGCTCTTGCTTAGCTCCTGGCTGAGGCTCCCTTTCAGCAAGGGGCTCATGGGGGTATCAGTCATACTGCTCCCACTCCAGGGGGCTCCATCTCCAGCCAGGGGAGAACGCTCTGAAGAATCCGTGCTGGGGAGAGAGGGGTCTGGGGCAGCCCCTGGGGGCGTCTGGGGAAGGTCTCCAACTATCAGAAAAAAGGAAAACAAAGGATGAGAGATGGGCCTTCTGGCTGAGGGTGTCTGACAGCCTCTGTTTTCCCTGAGAGTTTAGTCAGAACAGGAAGCCGAAGGAGCTCCATCCAGAACTGTAGATGGAGCCCTGACTTGCAGCAAAAGTGCCTCAGAGAAGACAGCGGGTCTCCCCCTTGCCCCTGCCACATCGTGCCCACTCACTGAGTCTCTCCTGAGAGCTGAGCTTGAGCATCTCCCGATCGGCCGAGGTCACGATCACGTTGTTGCTCCCCTGCTCCCGCACCAGCTCCTTGATGTCTGCAACCATAGCCCAATCAGGAGGGCCCTGGGACCACTATGGCTCCACAGCGCCATCCTCCAGCCCTGAGCAGCCACCACTTACCTCTCAGGGGCCCCGAGTCCTCCATCCGGGGCAGCAACTCCTGAGCAAACAGAGAGAGACATGAGAGTCAATGTGTCAAGAAGCAGAACCAAGACATACCCAGAGGTGGAAGTGGCTCCCAGGTGAGGAGTGGGAGGTGGCGGGGGCTGAGGATAGAGGCGTGGGACAACTCACCGAGACCTGGTTGAAGCCAAACACGGAATGCTGGGAGCTACAGCGTACAGGGGGTGTTGAACTCACTTTCCGAAACACTGTCATCTCCACTCCTGGGTCCCTGGCAGGGGAGAAGACAATCGGCTGTGAGCTGACCTACCATCTCTATGTTACTCCTCAGACAATTCCCATACCTCCTGCCTTCTCAAAAGTCCCTGCACAATCCCAGGACTGACCAAAAAACAATGGTCCAGGCTCACTCACAGAGCCAGTGTTCCCTCTCCCCTCCTTCCTCTCCCAAAGCTCTGGCCCAGAGGCTAAGAACCCTCAATCCCCAAAAAGGCCCCTGCCCTACCCACCGGGCTGGATTGCTGTCCCCCTGGGCAGGCTCTTCCTCTGGCTCCCCCATGGTAGAGTTACACTTCTCCACGATCTCACCCTGGTCAAACATGGCATGTAGGCGGTAATTCACAGTCTTGATGGTGGCAAAGATGACAGCCACCACGAGGCAGTACACGCCAGCCACCATCAGGCTGGGGGGTAAGACCTGGAGGGAGATAGTAAGTCAGGCTCCTACTTGCCCAGTCTCTACTCCATGGGTATACCAATCACCACTGTCACCGCTAGGATTTACAAATTCACCCTTCCCTACACCCCTGCAACTAGTGCAAAAACCCCTCTGAGTGTTCTGTCTTCTGTTCAACTGGAAAGAGAGAGATCAGAAGAGGAACTAAAAGTCACCCACTCTAGAAAAGGATGAATTCGGATTGTCCTTCACACACCCCAAACTCTGCAGTGACTCCTCTTCCCACACTTCAGCACCCAAGGCAACATCCTGAATCCGTCGCCAGCTTGCCCCTCCATCACATCCTGCCCTCCCTCTCCCCAGCAGGAGTTCCAGGCAGCGGAGATGTCTCACCATGTATAGCAAGAAAGGAAAAGTAAGCAGGAAAATCCAGACGTAGAGGTGGAAGCAGTTGGAGAAGGTGCTCTGGTGTGGGTCGAAGAACCAACCGCCGGTGAGCGAGGCCCACACTCCCTGGCGCAGGATCTGCAACACCTGCGACCCCATGGCCCCGCCGCTGCTGCGCGAGCCCCGACTCCCGGGACCCTCATGGGGGCGGCCCCCAGCCCATGCCCCGCCAGGAGCTGGAGAGCCCCGGGACCCAGCCTCGCACTCACGCCATAGCCTCCCCGCGAGGTGGAGGGGAGGTCGGTGGGGCGGGGTTGAGGGCAGGGGGCGGGGCCGGTCGGGGCAGTCACCGGCGGGAGGCCCGGGGGAGGGGGTGGGACCGCATTAGGGGCGGGGTCCGTGCCCCTATCCCCGGCCCAGAACTGCTCCAAAGGGCCGAAGCGACAGGCAGGCGGGGCACACGGGCTGGGGGCCCGCCGGCGGCATCCAGAGGTGGGCTTGGAGAGGGTGCTCCCGGGACAGAGGCGACGGCTCCCTCGGCTCGGGCCCGGGGAGAGCCCCGGGACCCTGAGGTCCACTTCCGGGGTCACAGGTCACTCTTTTCGGGCTCCGCGCTCGTCCCGCTGCTGCCGGTGCCGGGCCAAGGGGAGGCCGGAAGGAGCGGCGAGCCACCAGCCTGCAGTGGCGCATGCGCCCAGCGGGCCCGCTTGGGACCCGGAAAAGGAAAACTGACGACGTGATTGCGCACGCGCAAGGAGGTGGTAGCGCTAGGAGAGGCGCCCTTTGGGCGTGCGCAGAGTCCGAGTTTAAGGGACTTGACTGGGCAGCTGTAGAAACGTTTGGACGCATGCGCACACCTAGATATTGTCAACCTAGCGCAGTCCACTGATCGAAATCGAAGAGACCAGGTGAATGGCGGTTGGATAATGGCAGAGTAATCGGCACAAAGTTTGCCCAATGAATCGTAGGAGGCGGGGAAACGGATGGAGGCGTGACGTCCCCGCCTCCAGGAGCTACAGAGAGTCCCGCGCTTTCGGAGCACGCCCCTCTTGGCCCGCCCCTTTTAGTGCGTGTGCTTCAACGTCACAGGTGTCTCTTGCCCCGAGCGTCCTCTAGTTCCGGGTCAGGACTCAGACATAATGCGTAGAGAGCGATCCTCCGGCAAGGCAAAAATAGTCGAAACAGGGTAGCATCGTCTCTCTTAAAGTGACAGGCTCTAGACGATTGGTGACAAGCTTAGTTAGCGGTAGTGCGGAGACGATTCAGCTCTCCTCAATCCGTTCACTGGACAGGCTTCGAGACGACAGTCTCCGACTTTCACGCCCTGGGGAAGGGGCATGAGGAAAGTGGATTGTTCCCCAGGTGAGGAGAAAGACGAGAGCCTTAGCCCCTTCTTAGAGCTCGCGGTGTAGCCAGTTCCGTGTCTCCTACAATCCCAACCCCGGCCCCAACCAGTTCTGCTTTCAGAGCTCCTTGCCCCACCTCAGGTATGAAGAGAATGAGGCTCAGAGAGGATGGGTCACACAGCCCTGCGACTTGGTAGCCAAGACCGGACTCAAGTTTGCCCCCACTCCAAGGCCCGGTTTTTCATCCCATTTCGCCGATGTGGACGCAGAGGGAGCAGAATAGCAGGTTCTCGGCAAGGACCAACCTCGCCCCCAGGCAGCGGACCGCCCAGCCTGGGGGGGAGAGTCTCTTCCCAGATCCCCAAACCTGCTGTGTTAAGGAATCTGGGGCTTCGCTACCACCTCTCTCTGCCCTCTTCTCGGCCTACTCGGGAACCTCCCCAGCCCAGCAGCCGGGAGCCTCCGGGAGGGGAGAGCTGCTGCCCGCCCGACCCGCGTCATCTGATGCTGTTTCCTGCAGGAGGGAGAAGAGCGGAAAAAAGTGAAACTCCACCCTCCACCTCTGCCTCCCGCCCCCGGGGCCAAAGTACAAAGGGAGGAGGAAGAAGAGAACGGGGTAGGAGCCGTCGGGGCCACGGGAGCCTGGCCGGGAAGAGGCAACCTCGGCAGACTGGGGACGTTCCCTGCACCCCCTGTGCAGAAGGACCCAACCGGAGCCCGGGCGCTGCCCCTCTGCGGCCCCACCTTACTCTTGGAGGGGCCCGAACCAGGGTCCCAGGACCGCTCTTGGACTGGGGGGACGTACGGGTCCCTGGAGCCGGCCATGGTGAGGTGCCGGCGGCCCCGGGGCCCCACCCCCTGGGCCTGATCGCGCTGCCCTGGGTAACCCGCCCTCCTCCAGAAGCCCGAGATGAGGGGCTCTGGGAGGCAACACTTCTGGCTCCCCAGAGAGGCGTGGGTCTGGGGCTGAGGGCCAGGGCCCTGGTGCCCAGGTTCTGGGACTAGGGCCTCGGCAGCTGGCTGGGGTGGGGCCTGGGGGCACCCAGGAAAGGTCCCCCACACGCCCGGACTCAGGCTCCCGGCCATGGAGCCCCTGAAGAACCTCTTCCTCAAGAGCCCGCTCGGGTCGTGGAACAACGGCGGGGGCAGCGGGGGCGGCGGGGGCAGTGGCAGTGGGCGGCCCGAGGGGTCCCCGAAGGCGGCAGCTTATGCCAACCCCGTGTGGACAGCCCTGTTCGACTACGAGCCCAACGGGCAGGACGAGCTGGCCCTGCGGAAGGGCGACCGTGTGGAGGTGCTGTCCCGGGACGCAGCCATCTCGGGCGACGAGGGCTGGTGGGCGGGCCAGGTGGGCGGCCAGGTGGGCATCTTTCCGTCCAACTATGTGTCACGGGGCGGCGGCCCGCCCCCCTGCGAGGTGGCCAGCTTCCAGGAGCTGCGGCTGGAGGAGGTGATCGGCATCGGTGGCTTCGGCAAGGTGTACCGCGGCAGCTGGCGAGGGGAGCTGGTGGCCGTGAAGGCGGCTCGCCAGGACCCGGATGAGGACATCAGTGTGACGGCTGAGAGTGTGCGCCAAGAGGCCCGGCTCTTTGCCATGCTGGCGCACCCCAACATCATCGCTCTCAAGGCCGTGTGCCTGGAGGAACCCAACCTGTGCCTGGTGATGGAGTACGCGGCCGGGGGGCCCCTCAGCCGCGCCCTGGCTGGGCGGCGTGTGCCCCCCCACGTGCTGGTCAACTGGGCTGTGCAGATCGCCCGTGGGATGCATTACCTGCACTGCGCCGCCCTGGTGCCCGTCATCCACCGCGACCTCAAGTCCAACAACAGTGAGTCCCAGGGGGCCGTTACGGGGGTGGCATGGCCCAGGCACACAGCCAGTGCCAACCTTCAGCTGAGCCCGCCTGGGGGACCGAGGGCTCACACTGGCCCCCAAAGCAGGAATCCCAGGCGCCCAGCCAATCCCACTTCTTCAGTCAAGGGGGTACCTTCTCACCCCAGCCCAGGAGTCCTGCACCCCCAGGCCTGTCGCTGCGGTTTGGGCCAAGGTTAGAAATGGAGACCTCCCAGGTAGGCCAGGCCTGGATGCTGGCACGTCTCAGCTGCGCCCACCCCACCCTCCCACCCCCAAAGTTCAGGTTCGTGGTTCGGGTGCTCTGGTCTCTTTCTCTCCGCGGGGTGGACAACAGCCACCCCAGAGTGGAAAGCCCCCTGTGGGGGGTCAGAGCTGGAAGTCCGACTCTACCACTCCCTGGCTGCACAGCCTGTAGTTGGTTATTTCAACTCAGGGCCTCGATTTCGGGCTCTGTAAAATGGGGCCGAAAGTAGCACACAGAGTGACCGTAAAGGTGAAGTGGCTTAATGGACAGGGCGCGGCAATGCCTGGAACGCAGTGGTCCCTCACCTGTGTGCCTAGGGATGTTTGAGGGCTGGGTCACCGAGGGGGCCTGACCTGGAATAGCATTTGGAATGGGCGTGGCTAGACTTCCCTTCGTCTCCAGCCCCTTCAGGACACTCTGCTGTTGTGGGCCCAAGACACACAAGTGATAGTTCCAGGAAGGCTTCCTGAAGGAGGCAAACTTCACACCAGGCCAAAGGCAAGCAGCATTTAGAGAGGCACCCAGTAGGGCATCTGGACAGGACCAAGCACAGTAGTGGGGACCCTGGGAGAGGTGGACTGTGCTGGCACTGCTGAGTGGTGGCAAATGCGGGGTGGGGGTGGTGGCCAGGGCTCAGCATATTTTTGGAAAGGCAAAAAGGTTCTGGGGGTGGGGGAAAGGACGTGGACATTTTGATCCTTCTGTCCTGGGCTGATTGTGGACAAGGGACTGGGAGTGGGGGGCAGTACAGAGAACTCAGACGGGTGATGCCTGAGTCCCTCCCAGAGCTGCAGGAGGGAGAGGAAGCCTGTGAACCACCCTACTCACTTCTCTCAACCACAGTCGGGGACAGGCCCCCCCCGCCTGACCTTTGGGTCCTAGCCATCTAGGGACCCCCACTCCTTGCCCCAGCCTGAGGGGGATTCCCCAAAGGCCTGGGGGGAGGGTACTCCCCTCTTCTGTTTTTTTTCTCCATTTTCTTTCCAGAGAAAATGGAACAATAGCCCAGGCCCCTGCTCCCCACCCTCCCCACTGCTTCCTGTGTTTCCTGCTGCCCCTGAGCCGGCTTCCTGCCCCTGCTCCAGCCTGGGCTCCCTCCCTGGCCCAGCTGCCTGCAGGGGAGGAAAGAGCTGGGGGTGGGGGGGGTTGTGGGAGAGGAAGGAGCCAGGGATTGCACCCCCACTCCTCCCCCCCACTACCACCCTGTTCCCCTGCTTCGCTCCCCTCCCAGAGTCTGGGTGGCGGTGGAGAAAATCAGGCAAGGTGCCCTGGGTCTCCTTAAGCCTGGCATCCAACCTCACAGACCCCAGTCCTAGGCTCGGGGTGCCTGTCTGCAGGGTTGTGGCGGGGGGGAGTCCCTGGGCTGGGGGGACACAGGCAGGAAACAATGGCGTGATTTTCCTGGACAATGGGGGCCTTGTGAGAAGGCCTGGCGGGGAGAGGAGGGGGAATTCTCCAGGCCCACGAGTCACAGGACTGACCAGCCAGCCCGGCCTGGGCTTGACCTCCCCCAGTTCTCCCCCAAAAGACCCCCCCCCCCCATTTAGGGATCTGACCCAGGCTTCCCAGAAAGGAGAAGTAGGGCCTTGGGAGGGAAGCGGAAGAGGTGTGAGTTTGAGTTGCCCAGGCCACCCCCAAGCCCCACGGAGGCCAGGGAACCCTACGGAGGTGGGACTAAAAGGCTGGCCCCAGCCTCGGGGTTTCTAGCCCCCTCTCCCTCAGGTGGCCATGACTTCCCCTGAGGTCTCCATCTGGTACCAGAACAGCAACTTGTGCTGGCACAAATGGAAGGCATGAGCAGGCATAAGGCAGCTTGGGGACAAGTGGGGAATGAAATGAGGCTTAGCAGATGGCATGTCGATGTGGCAGGTGATGGGAGAAAGTCCACACGTGCAAAGAAATCCTGAAACTTTGGGTGAATTGTTTTCTCTCTCTGGGCCTCAGTTTCCCTAACAGAAAAAGGGGAGACTGGCCTCCCAACCTTGACATACAGAAAATGGCTTGCCTGTCTGCAGGCTACCATAAGTGGCTAGATGGCCAGGAAAAGGCAAGAGCCCCCACCCTTTTTTTGGAGGGGGAGGGGTGCATGGTCCAGGAATTGAGCCTGGGTTTCCTGCATACAGGGCAAGCATTCTGCCACTAAGCCACCCATGCACCACCACCCCACATACCTTTTGATATTGCATCTGCTCTCCAGCCTCTAGCCTGTTGCAGTGCCTTATGGAATGAGCTTATTTGGGGCTTATTACTTGGTCAGGGTCCCAG
Source organism: Tamandua tetradactyla (assembly GCF_023851605.1). NCBI lineage: Eukaryota > Metazoa > Chordata > Mammalia > Pilosa > Myrmecophagidae > Tamandua > Tamandua tetradactyla. Next base: position 8,915,971 of record NC_135335.1, read on the forward strand.
CCACCCAGCTGTCAGGCTGGAGGCTGTGATGAGGAGGGAAGTAAAGCAGTGAGAGAGGATGGAGAGGAGAGAGTGGAGACGGGCGATGTGAGTGAGAGAATCTTTAGAGCAAGTGGCATTTGTTACGCTCATGCTTAGATGTCAGACCCTGGGCTAAGACTCGTAAAAAAACATGTTATCAGTTAGTACTTGTGGCAACCTTATGGGTAGGTTTTGTTTTCCTCTTCAGCTTTATTAACTGTTTGGGATTCTGCCCAGCTCAGAGGAGGGGCTGAGCTGCAGGGCCATTTTCTGAGTTAAGAGAAATTGCGGGAAGAGTTGTGGGGTGAGTAGGATGAGAAGGTGGTTATTAAGGACGTATGGGGGATGGGAGAGGAGGGTCTGATGGGCAACTGAATTGACTTCTGCTGGCCTAGAGGTCCAGGTGTGGGAGAAACCAATGGTAAGGGACAGCTGAGAGCAGCTGAGGCAGCCTGGGGATAAGGAGAGGCTGGACTCTTGTCAAGTACCAGCATTGGAAAGGCTGAGGGGAGGGGAGGTACTGAAGGAGAGAAAGCGCAGGCAGCCCCCAGCCATGGGCAGGAAACTTGGCAGAGAGGGATGGGGGTAGCAGGGCCAGGTGCCCGGCAAGGCCCAGGGCCTTGGCCCGAGGGTGTGGCCTTAGGTGCTGAGGCCTCTGGCATACCATCCCTGTACCAGGCTCTGAGAATTGGACACCCTAGTTTGGCCACCTCGTCTGAGAAGTCTTCCCTAACTCACCAGGCTGTGACCTTTCCTCGTAGTCCACTTGCACAGCACTTGCAGCCAGCTGTGAGCAGAAAGGCAGAGAGCCCTTTCCAGACCTTCAGTGATCCCATGCTTTGTCCTCTTTCCATTCCTCTAAAACTTCCCTCATTTGTGCCCTATTTGTCTTGGCAAAAAAAAATTGCAAATTGCTTCTCCCTGTACAGAGTGCAGCAGCCCTGTTCGCCTCAAAGCTGTGAGCCCCTGCCAAGTTTAACCATCTACTCCTACCTTTGTCCCAAACTCCATCCTTGCCAAGAACCCATCACTTAGACTCAACACTCCTTTCCCTTCACAGCGAATCACTCTCAGGGGGATATCTTATGAGGGCCTAACTCCCAAAGAAACTGAGTCTTTCTCTGCTCTGGGGATGGTTGCACTCACCACACTGCCGTTGGGCCCTGGGGGTGCTGACTGGGATTCCTTCCTCGCTAAGGGGCTCCCTTCTGCTCCCCACCCCACAGGAGATTCTGATTCATACTCCTGCCTCGGCAAAAATGCCAAGACCCTCACAGGTTTCTCTTGAAATCCCTTGCAAATTATCAAAACTACCAGGGCCAAGAGGCTGCCCATACCATCAGCTTCTATCCAATGCAGCATTAGATAGAAATTAGAACGCTGGCTTTGAAGCTACATGGACCGGGTTGAAATCCCTGCTTTGCTTGCTGTACGACTTGACTAAGTCAGTTTCCCTGCTTGGTTTCCTCATCCGTAAAATGGAGACACTAATATCTACCAAAGAGATTTTGTGTGAGTGCTAGAGACAATGAGTCTAAGATGCCTGACCTCCAGTAGACCCTCAGTAAAAGTTTCCCAGCATCCTTATTTTTGTCTGATTCCAACCCCACCCCCACTGTGAGCTCTGCAAGGCAAGCTCTAGAAGAATCCAACTTTGTGCCCCTGGTACCCAAGCAGGATGTCTGTCAGACTCCCAGCTCCTCCCCTGCCCCCACCTCCTGAGCCTCTACCACACACAGACCTGTCCCTCCTCTTCCCCAGTTCTGCTGCTGCAGCCTATTGAGGGAGACGACATGGAACACAAGACCCTGAAGATCACTGACTTCGGTCTGGCCCGTGAGTGGCACAAAACCACGCAAATGAGTGCCGCGGGCACCTATGCCTGGATGGCTCCCGAGGTCATCAAGGCCTCCACCTTCTCCAAGGGCAGCGATGTATGGAGGTGCGGCCTGGGCAGGGCTGGACAGGGCCGCCTGTGGGGCTGCAGAGGGCAGAGGTGGCTGCCAAAGCCCCTGGCTAGGAAGATGGGCAGAGGCGGGGGTGTGGGGTGGGGGGGCAAGTCCCTGAATCATGGAGTTGCTGGTTACTTTGGGGTGAAGTGGTGGTTGGAGGAGACACAGGTCCTCCGTCTCGCCCACAGCTTTGGAGTGCTGCTGTGGGAACTACTGACTGGGGAGGTTCCCTACCGTGGCATTGACTGCCTTGCTGTGGCCTACGGCGTGGCGGTGAACAAGCTCACACTGCCCATCCCATCCACCTGCCCCGAGCCCTTCGCGCAGCTTATGGCCGGTGAGGGGGCGGGGCCTGCGGGTGAGGGGCGGAGCTCCGGGGCCCAGGAAACGCCCACTCACAGACCCTTTCTTTTTCCGTCTTTCTCTCCCCCACGCGGGGTGTCCCCAGACTGCTGGGCGCAGGATCCCCACCGCAGACCCGACTTCGCCTCCATCCTGCAGCAGCTGGAGGCGCTGGAAGCCCAGGTCCTGCGGGAAATGCCGCGGGATTCCTTCCATTCCATGCAGGAGGGCTGGAAGCGGGAGATCCAGGGCCTCTTCGACGAGCTGCGGGCCAAGGAAAAGGTGCGAGGGGTCGGCGCCCCGGGGTTGGGAGGAGAAGGAGTGTTTCCCGGGTCTCCAGGGGCAGCCAGTGCGGGCGGCCGCCAGGGGCCTTGCCGGGCTCACCCCACGCCTCCACTGTCCCGGGCACAGGAGCTACTGAGCCGCGAGGAGGAGCTGACGCGCGCGGCACGCGAGCAGCGGTCACAAGCGGAGCAGCTGCGGCGGCGCGAGCACCTGCTGGCGCAGTGGGAGCTCGAGGTGTTCGAGCGCGAGCTGACGCTGCTGCTGCAGCAGGTGGACCGCGAGCGGCCACACGTGCGTCGCCGACGCGGCACCTTCAAGCGCAGCAAACTCCGCGCGCGGGACGGCGGCGAGCGCATCAGCATGCCTCTCGGTAAGGGGCGGGCCCCAAGCTCGCCGTCCAGCCATTGGTTGCGGGAGCTAGGGGGCGGTGCCACGGAACCCACTGGCTGCTTAGGCGGAGGGGTGGGGTCAGAGGCTGCCCTGTTATTGGTTGAGGATGCCAGAGGGTGGGCCCATGAGCCGAAAGCTGAGAAGGGTGGGGACAGGAATGTTTTTCCTCTCTGTGGGCGGGTTTGAAGGAAATATTTGCATACCGGCCTGGGAGTGGCTGCGGCCGGGAGGGGGCGGGGCTCGCGGCAGTTCTGGGAAGCCCGAGGGGGGCGGGGCGGGATGGCACCGCCCATTCTCCGACTCCGCCCGCTTCTCCCGGTGGTGGGGTTCCGCGGGCCGCGAGGCTGGTCCCTGTCACACCGCCAGCAAGCCAGACCCGATCTATCCCGCCTGCGCGGCCTGGAAGCCGGCCGATGGCCCCTCCGGGGTGGGGTCCTGGCGCCATTTCACCACAAACTTATACCCTGCTCCCCCCTACCCCAGATTTCAAGCACCGCATCACCGTGCAGGCCTCGCCCGGCCTTGACCGGAGGAGAAATGTCTTCGAGGTCGGAGCTGGGGACTCGCCCACCTTCCCCCGATTCCGGGCCATCCAGTGTAAGTCGCCCCTTTTTCCTTCCCCCCAGCCCCTTATCCTTCTGTCAAAACGTATCCTTTGAGGTGGGTCCACCCACTGTCTTCTCTTTCTCCCTGCCCCGGGCTCCCTCCTCTAACGTCCGGGTTAGTACTTCTGAGCCCCCCAAGCAGCGCTTATTTTTCTTATTTTTTAAATCAAATACTTGTATGATACCATGTACCACTCATATTCCTAAATGCTTTGCTGCTATTAACATTTTAATTCCTCACTACATATGAGGTGGATATCATCATTATTATGAAAAAAAGTCTAAAAATTTTTTAAAAAGTGATTTGCCTAAGGACCCCCAGCTAACAAGTGTTGGAGCTGAAATTCAAATCCAAGCGGTTGGCGCCAGCGTCTATGCAGTAGCTACTGAGGAGCAGATATTGTTGGAAGGACTAGGTGAAATGCCCAACTCTACAGCCAGCCCTAGGACCCAAACCCATCTAAGCCACTCTAATTCTGTTCAGATTCTCTAGAGCCCAAAGCCCACCCTGAGGTCCTGGCCTCCTCCCCCTTCTCTAGGCAGCTGCCCCTGGAGTCTGGCTTGCTCTCCTGATGGGGCCAGAGCTAGGGTTCCTGACCCCAGCTCAGATGCCATTGCTTTTCTCCCCACAGTGGAGCCAGTAGAGCCAGGCCAGGCATGGGGCCGCCAGTCCCCCCGCCGTCTAGAGGACTCGAGCAATGGAGAGCGGCGAGCATGCTGGGCCTGGGGCCCCAGTTCCCCCAAACCTGGGGAGGCCCAGAATGGGAGGTGAGTACTGAGCGTAGAAGTCTTCTCCAGTATCACCTGCCTCCCTGCAGTCCTGGGATTTACAAAGCACCTCTCCCCTCCCTTCACCAGGAGAAGGTCCCGCATGGATGAGGCTGCGTGGTACCTGGATTCAGATGACTCGTCCCCCTTAGGATCTCCTTCCACGCCCCCAATACTCAATGGTGAGTGGTCTTGTCTCTCCCCCATCAGGATCTTGCTGAGTCCCTTCTGTAGGCACCATGGGGAGGCCATGGGAAGCCTGTGGGTTGGCAGGAGTCCTCCTTATCCTAGAGACTAGGAAACTGAGGCTGACGGAGCTGGTCCTAGAATGCACATCTGATCTACTACTGACCTGGATCCAGCTCAGGTCTGGGGGACCCAGAATCTGGTCCCCCTGTTCTGGCCAGGCCTGCAAGAGGACCCCATCCTGGACCTATGGCAGCTCCTGCGACCTTGACAGACTCTAGAGAAGGAAGGAAGGAGAATGGTCTCCCATCTGGTACCCAAGGGAAACTGGGTCCAGAGAGGAGAAGGAAACCGCTCCTGCAAAGAAGAGCCGACAAGTGGCTGCCACACTGTGCTTCCCACAGACCCTTCTGGGGAGGCCATAGGTGGGAAACGGGACAAAAAAACTGAGTCAGTGGAGAGCCAGGGCCCATGCCCACTGCACCCAGGATGGTTCTGGGCTTTTCAGTCCTCCATAATGATAGCAGTACTTACTATATGCCAGACATCCCATCCCAGCAACAACTCTAGGAGGGGGATGCTATTATTATGCCCCTTATAGAAATGAGGAAACTGAGGCTCCAAGAAGTGAAGCAACTTGCCTCAAGCCTTCAGTTAAGGATCTGAACCTAGAGAGACTTTGAAGCCCTTGTTCATAGTGAGCTTCCTTGGAAGCTTTTACTTAAGGAAAGAGTTTCTCGTGTACAAACTACTTAGGAAGCCAGGGGTTTGGGCTTGGAGCTGGGCTCCAATATCCGAGGAATGGGAAGGTCAGGGACTGGGAAGTTGCACCCTCCACTTTTACAGGGACAACCCAGTGAGTTATCTTCAGAGCCCCCAACCCTTGCATGCCTCTCACAGCCAGATCCAGGGCCCAGCTCAGATGCTTTCAGACCAGAGTCCTGTTCTGCCATCAATTTAGGCTCCCAGCCCGGCCCACCCCCTCCACCATTAATGTGAGCTACACCTTGTAGCTAATCTCAGAGAGTGGGAATAACTGCTGACATTCACTGAGCACCTCCTGTGTGCTAGGCAGGTTTATAAGGTGATATATTATTAGCTCCACCTTATACTGGAGGAAACTGAGGCACAGAGCACTTAAGCGATATGATGTAGGGCACACAGTAGAGCAGGGATTTGAACCCAAGTCTGACTCCAGAGACAGAGCCTTGGACTCTGTCTTCCATACCATTTTGCACTCCAGCAGTGGTGTTGCCCCAAACTGGATGTGCTGCAGAGGCTGAACTGGGAATTGGTTGGATTCACCTGCTTTGGAAGGTTCCAGGCCTGAAGGGTCAGTGAACTTGAGGCCCTGTCCACTGAGTATATAAGTCAAAGGAGCCCCCCTGCCATGTCCTGAAGAACGCTTTGGCCTTGTCCTTCTTGAGTTCTCAGGAGCAGGATACAAGGGCCTGGACTCCATTCTTTCTCAAGCTTGCACCTTTGCCTGAATGGATGTCAGGCCTGCCACAGCCCAGCTGCTGGCTTTGCACTTGGTTTCCGCAGCCCAAGCCCCCACTCCAACTGCCGTCTGGGCCCCACCAGAGTGCATGACCTTGACCTTCCAGCTGCCCACAGACTCAGAAGCCTGGCTGGGAATCAGAATGGGGCCTCAGGGAGGCCCCAGATCCTGTGAAACTGCCCAGAAAAACACCACGCCATTGGGGAGCTGCAGCTCTCCCACCCACGGGACCTGGTAGCAACAAGTTGCCCGCTGGCAAAGCATTGTCAGCCTACACTGATGGGCCGTCTGAGAAGCTGCCCATAACACTTGTTGCTGCAGAGCCACTGACAACCACGTGGCCGTGTCCTCTCTGTGATGCCCATGGGAACAATTTCACCTTCACCTTTGGATCAAGAAGGGTTGCACGCCTTTCTCCTAAATGAGAGTTCCCAGATCTTACTACTAGGAAGCTTAGAGGAAATTCAAACCCTAGCTGAGTTCCCCGGGACAAGTCACTCAACCACTGACTGCAGGAAGGTTTATCCACTCTCATCGGGTGTACTGATCTCCCTTCCCGATTTCATCTTCCCTTCTCTCTGTCTCATTTTTCTTGCTTATTTTGAACATATTCTCCCCTGTTCTGTTTACACTCACTATAAGCTATCCCTTTCTTCACCCATAACTGGAAATACTAACGAACACCTCATGTGCTTGCTGCAAGGATTGTAAGACTAGATTCACCCATCAAGCCAGGACTGATGTATTTTGAGTCAGGTCTCAACATGTTGTTGGAGATCAACACTACCGTGACCTCAGGGGGTGTTCCTAGTCTGATCGAGGAGGCTGACACATGAGTAAACAAATCCAGTGGAGCTTAGTGAACACTGGGGATGAGGGTGTATACAGTGAATTGTGAGCAATACCTGCACAGGCTCGGGGCATTCTGGGTGTGCTTCACAGAGGAGGTGACATCTTAGCTAAGTCTTGAATGGTGAATTAATAATCACTGAAAACCAAGGTGGAAAGGGTGTCCTGAGCAGAGGCATCAGGGCTCCCCAAACAAGAGGGAGAGGAAACTTGACTCTGACTCAGGGAGAGAGCTGAGAACCAGGGAATCTCGGGCCTGAGGTGGAGGGCAGGGCCCAGCCTATATCCCATAGGTTTCTGGGCACATGACCAGCAAATGTTTGTTGAATAAATGATTGAACTAAGCTGCAAAAGCAGGCAGGAGCTAGGTCAGGAAAGGCCTGGAAACGATGCGGAGTTTTTAAGCCGGTACCTTGTGTTTTTAGCAGGTTTGCATTTCAGGATTCCTGGGTCTTTGAATGGCAGTGGCTAGCTGGAGGTTGTGCGGTCTGGGGTGGTAAGAGGCAGCGAGACTGGGTAAGGGCTGTGGCTGAGAATGGGGGCAGGTTCTAGCTAAGAGTAGAAGCCTCGCATTTCTTCCTCCTGACAGCCAGCCCAGTGCTGCATTCCCAGGCAGCCTCTTTCTATGCTTGGGACAAGGATAAAGGGAAAGGTGGAAGGGGCAAGGCCAGGGAGGGTTTTGAAAGCCCACCCAAGGAGTTTGGACTTCCTTTGAGTGGCAGGAGAGAGCTATAGCAGGTTCTAGAGCCAAGGAGGGACCTGACAAAAGCATGGTTTATGGAAGGCCATCCTAGATGCCCCTGCCTGTTCCTTAATGAAGCGTTTCCCAGCCCCACCCCAATGTGGTCTAGAATGGAATCAGGCCAAGCCTAGGCCAGCAGGTAGGTTGCTGACATTTTGAAAAACATAGTAGGGTTTGTCTGGGATGGGGTGGTAAATAAAAGGTCTGTCTGCCTGGAGTGAGGCTGGCTCTACTTCTCACTGGCTGTGTAGCCTTAGGCAAGCCCTTAACCTCTCTGAGCCTGGCATGAGGATCTAACCACACCATTGCCCTAAATCATTCAGCAGGGCCTGGCACCTGATCTGCTCTACAAACTAGCTGTGGCCTGAGGCAAGACCCTGACCTCTCTGAGCCTGCCTCAGTTTCCTCCTCTCTGGAATGGGGGCCTTGATGTGTGCCTCTTGAAGCTATTGTGTGCCCCACCCCCCACCCCCAGGCTACCACTGACGTGAGGGCAGGTGCACAAAAGGCCAGCGCTGCCTAGCCCAGAAGGGAGATGGGCATAGAGCCTGGGGCGCTAATCCTCCCAGCTGATAGGGACAGCCTTGCCCTAGGGGTCGTCCCACAGTTACCACCAGCAGCTGCTCCCTCTGTCCCAACCCCAGCAGGCCAGAAAAGTTCCTGAGGTCTGCTGTGATCTGGCCTCAGCTTTCACCCTACACAGTGACCTCAACTGCTCCCCCATCCCCCACCCCACCGGCAGGCAACCCCCTGCGGCCGAGCCCGGAGGGAGAGGAGCCGCGGCGGTCTGGGCCAGCGGAACGAGGCAGCGGCTCCGGGACCCCCAAGCTGATCCAGCGCGCGCTGCTGCGTGGCACCGCCCTGCTGGCCTCCCTGGGCCTGGGCCGTGACCTGCAGCCCCCAGGGGGCCCCGGCCGCGAGCGCGGGGAGGCCCCGCCAGCACCCCTGCCTGCTCCGTCCCCGGCCCAGCCGCCCCCCACCCCGCTCATCCGCTTCTCGCCCAAGATGCCCGACACGCCCGCCTCCCTGCTGAGCCCCGACACCCCCGGGCCACCCGGGCCCCTGCTGCTGGACCTGGGAGTCCCTGCCGGCCAGCCGTCAGCCAAGAGCCCCCGGCGCGAAGAGGAGTCACGCGGTGAGTGGACAAGGAGGGGCTGATAGGGACAGGCAGGGGGGCAAGGCCTGTGCTTGATGATGGTCAAGTGATGGTAAGGATGGTAGCACACCTTAAAAGTTGCTTACTTATGCCAGTTATTGTTCTATTGCCTTAGAGAGAGGATCTCATTTCATTATAATAGCAACCCTATGTGGGCTAGGTACTCTTTTAGCCCATTTTGTAGATGAGGCCATTTAAGTCAGAAAGAAAGGAACTCACAGGGTCACATTGTGAGTAAGTGGCAGAGCTGGCGTCCAAACCCAGTTCTGCTCCAGAGGCCTCCCTCTTAACTACTTACATAATAAAGCAGAAAGGGCCGTGGAAGCCAAGGGGGCAGATGGGGAAACTGAGGCTCAGCACAGCAGTGCCTTTCGGAAACACCCAGGGGCCAGTGGTTGGTTGACCCCGTTGTCCTTTCTCTACCCTTCGCAGGAGGCACAGTGTCACCCCCACGTCGGGTATCACGCTCCGCCCCGGGCACCCCAGGGACCCCACGCTCGCCGCCTCTGGGCCTCATCAGCCGCCCTCGGCCCTCACCTCTTCGTAGCCGCATCGACCCTTGGAGCTTCGTGTCAGCTGGGCCCCGGCCTTCACCCCGGCCTTCGCCCCTGCCCTCCCCGCAGCCTGCCCCCCGCCGGGCACCCTGGACCTTGTTCCCGGACTCAGACCCCTTCTGGGACTCCGCATCTGCCAATCCCTTCCAGGGGGCGCCGCAGGACTGCAGGGTGCAGACCAAAGACGTGGGTGCCCAGGCCCCGTGGGTGCCAGAGGCAAGGCCTTGAGTGGGCTGGGCCACAGCCCAGCCTCCAGCTGCCTTAAAGGAGCCACAGTGTACACTGGAACAGGAGCCAGCAGGCCTCTGTAGCTGCCTCAGTTTCCCCCAGGGACCCTGCCCCCCTTGGGGTCAGGAACACTACACTGCACAGGAAGCCTTCACACTGGATGGGGGACCTGCACTCCCCACACACCTGCAACTGGTGGGTCCCCCCCGACTTACCTGCCTCATTGGGGCCCGACACTGTACCCAGCTGGTTGGGAGGACCAGAGCCTGTCTCAGGGAATTGCCCCAGGGGTGGGTGCAGGGCGAGGGGGTGGTGCAGGGCAGAGGGGCCGGCCTCAGCTGACACCAGCACTTTTGACCAAGTCTTGCTACCGCGGCCCCTGCCCCAAGGTTTAGTGCCAGGACGCTCTGCCCTGGGGGTCACTGGGGACTGGGCTCTCCAGGCACCAGGGTTGGGGCTTCGGCCTTAGGATCCAATGAAGCCAAATAAACTCGTAAGCTGTCTCCCCAAGCGCAGCCTGTCACCTTTCTCAGAGGTAAGTGGCAGAACCAAATGATCACATGACTCTGGTGTCCTGACGTCCCCAGCAGAGTGGGCAGTTGGCCTGGGTCTAGGCCGGGCTGCCTTGTGCCACAGCCCTCTCCTGGGGCCAAGCGTTGGCCAGACGCTCAGGTCCTTTTACTGCCTCCCCCACCTCTTCCCCATCCTGGCCAGGGCCCTTCACACCTCTATACCTTTGCACAAGCCATTCCATTGCCAGGGCCTGTGTGCTCTCACGTCCTCCCTGCTGCTAGGTGGCCTCGGCTTGGCCGCCAGCCCAGCTGCAGCATCACCTCCCTAAGAAGCCTTCCCTGGCCAGGTCACCCGAGGCAGATCTCAGAACTACAGAGCCCACAGCCCCCGGGCCACCATCTCGGGAGGTTTGTCCTGGGTTTTTTCTCTATCCATGGTCTAGACACAGGAAGGGGGAGCTCCACCCACCTCCTGGCCTGGTGACCCACCCAGGTGCTGCTTGCACTTCCTTTTAGGCCTCCACCCAGCTTCTGCTGAGTACAGCTCTCAACCCACACCCGAGGGCGGGATCCCCAGCACCTGGGGCTCAGTTCCCCCCAGGGTTCTATGGGAATCGTAGTCCAGCTTCCTCCTTCCCCTCCCCACCCCACGCTCCTGGGCAGCCAGACTCGCTGTGTACTCAGCAGCACCAGGATTCAGAGAGGAAGGACTGGGAATGGGGATGTGAGAACCTGGCCAGTGCTGGCCCAACTCTGGACGTCCTTGACTCCTCCCCATACCTCCTGCTCCCAAATCCCATTCCCCTAATCCTCCACCAATGGCCGGACCCAGGCCATCATCATTCTCCCAGGATGCCAGCAGTAGCCTCCCCACAGATCTCCCTGGGCCACACTGGGCCTCACGCTCCTGGGTCCCTTGCCTCACCTGTACCCCCTTTAGTTGCACTTCATACCCCTTCTCCTCCCTCAGCCATCCAACCATGGCTACGGCCAGCCCCCTGCTCCTTCCCCGGCCTTCCCCACTTCGGGGCTTTTGCACATGCTGTGCCCTCTGGCTGAAATGCTCTTTCCCTGAATCTTACCATGGCTGGCCCTTCTGAGACATCACCTCAAAGGGGCTCTCCCAGTTAGGTTCCCCTTCCCCCATCCCTCTCCCATACCTGGGCTGTTTCCTTCATGGAACTTTTGACAGTGTGAGGTTGCCATGTCTTTTGCAGGCAGATGTCTTGTGTTTGTTACCAGCAGGTGAAAACCAGGAGGGGAACGGGACTTGTGTGCGTCCTGGTCCCTGGTGTCCTCAGGACTTAAGCACTTGTTGAATGAATGAGCAAATGAATGAATGAGGTATCGTGTGAATGAGCACACCCGCCGTCCACGACAGTGATTTTGAGTCAGTTGCTTAACTTGACTTTCCCACCTGCCCTCACCACCCCCCCCATGCCAACCTAGCAATCTGTGAAATGGGCAAATAAAACCTGTCTCACCCCCAGAAACTGGGAAGAGTGGTCAGCTCACCTCCAAGCCTGAGCTGCCTCCCCTGTCCCACGCTCAACACTCACCACAGCTGTGTCCCAGCATCCCTCCCTCTTCAGCCACCTACACAGCACCTCCTCCCAGCCGCACCCTGCCCAGCCCCTCCCAGATGTCTTCGGTGGAGCAGCCAGCTCCCACAGCACCCCAGACTCTGGGCAGCACACAATGGGGTGTCTGAGGCCCTGGGCCCGATATGGGCTCCTGGTTGTGGCCCACCTGCTGGCCCTGGGGCTGGGGGCTGTGGTGCTACAAGCCTTGGAGGGACCTCCAGCACACCGGGTCCAGGCCAGCCTCAGGGCTGAGCTGGCCACCTTCCAAGCCGAGTACGGGGCCTGCCTGCCACCTGAAGCACTGGAGGAGTTGCTGGGTGCTGCCCTGGCAGCGCAGGCACACGGGGTCTCCAGCCTGGGCAACAGCTCAGAGGTCAGCAACTGGGACCTCCCCTCCGCCCTTCTCTTCACTGCCAGCATCCTCACCACCACGGGTAAGGCCGCCAGGCGGCCAGGCAGGAGGTGACTCCTGAGGCCATCGTTCCCTGGGGTTCTAGGGGTACAGCCCTTCACCCAGCCCCAGAGTGCCAGATGGAGCCCAGGTCCTATCCGGTCTGACCTCACAGCTTGGGCTCCCCACAGCAAAAGCTCCCCAACTGGTGCCTCCACTTCAGCTGCCAGGAGGGGCGTGGCTTCCCCAGCCCCACCCCCAGGTACCCTTTGAAACCCAGGAGAGCTGCCCAGATCCCAGGGTCTTGAGGTGAGGCAGGGAACAGGATACAGTGGAATGATTTCTTGGGTGGAGGGAAATGGGGGAGAGCCCAGAGCATGTCTCAGGAGAGGGTAGGAGGGAAGACCTCTGGAGGAGGTAGTCCCTGATGAGATGTTGGCCAAGGCAACAAGCGGTGGAGGGATTCCTGGCAGAGGGGACAGCATATACAAAGACCCAGAGAAACGATGCCCCAGGGCCCACAGCCCTGAAGTGGTTTTGTTCTGCAAAGTGCCTAAATATTTTCTTAAGAGAAGCCTGTATTTCCAGCCTCTTTTGGAAAATCAGGAAATCTGTTCTTGCGGAGGCAGAATCCCCTCATTGGCTGGAGTGGAATGAGGCCTGCCCTTTGGGCAGAGCACATGCTCTCCTTCCATCCCAACCCCCACCACTCCCTCTTGCCTCACATCTGGCTCCTGGAGGCATTTGAGTTTGCAACCTCTGGGCAGCTGATCCCATCCTCCCAGCATGTCCTGTTCTCCCACCTCTCCCTGCCTTTGCACAGGCTTTTCCGGCCCCAAATGCCCTCTCTTGTGCACACAGCTTCTCTTGGCACACAGGAGGACTCGCTACACCCCAGGGAAATTAAAGAGTGGGTGACATTCTGCCTGCTGTGAGTTTGCAAGTATTGGCTAAGGGCAAAGCTGAGGAATCTCTCCAAAAGCTGGGGTCCCTCTGGGGCTGGACAGCTAGCTGTTCTCAGAATTTTGCCAGCCCCAAGGGGCCTGAGGATTTGTCTCCTTTAATCCCTTCATTTCCCAGAAGAAAAGAGTGGCCCAGAAAGGTGATGGGATCTTTCTGCACCCCCCCCCCCACCACCACCCGACCCAACATTCCACCCTGGGGAGGGGCCGAGATGGACAGATAGATCACTGGCCTGAGTCGCTCAGGCCATATTGGCCACCAGGGGGCGGCCTGCTGCAGGTGGAGCTGCAGAGGGAAGCATTCCACTCAAGTGTCCACTGTTGCTCTCCCCTCCAGGGTATGGTCACATAGCCCCACTGTCAGGCGGTGGCAAGGCCTTCTGCGTGATCTATGCGGTCCTGGGGCTGCCGGCCTCCCTCGTCCTGGTGGCCACCCTGCGCCACTGCCTGCTGCCTGTGCTCAGCCGCCCAGGGGCCTGGGCAGCGGCCCGCTGGCACCTGGCGCCGGCCAGAGCTGCGCTGCTGCAGGCAGCCGGACTGGGCCTGCTGGTGGCAGGCACCTTTGTGCTGCTGCCCGCGCTGATGCTGTGGGGCCTGCAGGGCGACTGCAGCCTGCTGGATGCCGTCTACTTCTGCTTCGACTCGCTCAGCACCATCGGCCTGGGGGACCTGCTGCCCGGCCGTGGTCGCCACCTGCACCCAGCCCTCTTCCGCATCGGCCAGCTTGCCCTTCTCGGTGAGTGGGTCGGGCCGCCCAGCTGCGTGGGGGATGGGGAGCCTGAACTACAAGCCCCATAAACCACTGGGAGCTAAGCCAGGCATCCTGCCCTAGGGCGAGGTGTGGGGGTCGTGGTCCGCGGACCCCCCACGGCCACCCCACCCCTGTGGCGCTAAGCAGCATGTCGGGTGCCAGCAGGGGGGCGGAAGCATCACCGCACCCCGAGCCACCTTTGCCACACATCTCTTCCCAGGTTACTTGCTCCTGGGGCTCCTGGCCATGCTGCTGGCCGTGGAGACCTTCTCGGAACTGCCCCAGGTCCGTGCAGTCGTGAGGTTCTTCGGGTCCAGTGGCCCTCAGGCTGCTGACGACCAAGGTGGCCTCGTAGCCCAGGACCAACTGGCCCTGAGCGCCCTGCCGCCCGCGGTCCCGGCCGCCGCCCCGCAGCAGGCTCTGGCTTGCTGACAGGTGTCGCGTGGCTGAGTTCAGCTCCTCTGAGCGGAGAAGTTCCCAGGAGGAAGCATTCTGGAGTGTGTGTGTGGGGGGGTGAGCCCCTGGAGATTGTGCGGGGTGCGGGACGGGGGATGCGACCGCAGGGGATACTGCGCTTAAGAGAATAATAAAATGACGAACAAATCCGACTGGCTGTGTTTTCGCTTCTTTCGAAATGGGACTTCCCTGCGCCCATCAACGGCACAACACAACTCCCAGGGCCCCTCCTCCTCCTCCAGGGGCCTTGGGAACGCAACCTGCAGCCTCAGCTCGCCCGGCGAAGCTAGAAGCAGCCCGCCCACCTTCGTTTCCCGACGTAAGCTCCACCCACTTCCGTCTATTGAAAACCCGCGTTGTCCAAGAAAAGGGCCTGCGCCGGGGTGTCCTGCTCTAACTTTATTGCTCACGAGTCACAGGAAGGGCCGGGGCGCCGGGGCCGTGACAACTGACCAAGCATCCCTCTCCCGGCCCCGTGGAGCTAACCAGCGCCGCCCGGGCCGCGGAGGAGGGGCCCTGCGGACGGCTCCTGGGGACCCCCCCCGCCCCCGCCAGCACTGGCGCACACGCTCCCGCGGACAAATAAATACGGGCCGGACGGCGCGGCCGCCCAGCCGCTCCGGTCCGTCCGGGCCCGAGGGGCCGCCCCCACCCCATCCCGCGAAGGGGCGCCCGTGGCCCCTGGCGGCTCCGGTGAAGGCCTGGTCCTCCCGAGCGCAGGCCCCAGGCGGTGCCCGGAAGCCCGCGGCGGGAAAAAGCTGCGGTCAAAGCGGGCCCGGAGAGACCGAAGCCGCCGAGGCGAGGGCCTCCCGGGCCCCGCGAGCCTCAGCTCAGCACGCAGCGCTCGCGCCGGCTCAGCTGCCGGCTCAGCTTGCGGCGTCTCTGTTCCAGCCCGCGTTCCAGGCGCTCGTCCTCCTCCAGGGCGCTGGGGAGGGACGGGGTAAAATCAGCCCCCTGCGTCCAGGCCCCGACCCCCCTAGCCTTCCTCCCTCGCCCCCGTCTCCCTGCACGGGCCCCAGCCCCGCCTCTCACATCCGCTCCCTCTGGTCCAGGTCCCGGACCAGCTCATCGCGTTGGTTCACCAGGGACACCAGCTCCTCCAGTAGAAGCTGCTCTCGGTGCTGCTGGACGGAGGTTTTCAGCCAGTCTGAGGGCGAAGGAGGCTGAGGGTCAGGAGGTGGGGGGCCCCTCTTCGGTCCCGGCTACCCCTTCCCCCGACGGCTCCACGCCCCCACCTTCGACAGCCAGGATGGTCCGCAGCTCCCGGCTCAGCAGCTCAAACCTCCGCTCCAAGTCCTGCTCCTCGATGCTGGGAATGGGGCGGGGGCAGGTCAGGGAAAGGGGGCCCAGGAGGCAGTGCCCATGGCGCTGCCCACCCCCTGACCCCATCCCACCTTGCCTCCTGCTTCTCCCGAGGACGGAGCAACACCCCAGCCCCCAGGCGGCATCACCTTCTTTCCTCTGGCCATGCTCCCATTGTTGGGTGGCAATGCTCTCTCCCCACCCTCACCCCCACTTTCTTTTAAATCAGAAACAATCCAGCAGGAATATTTGAGTGAATTCTACTTGTGACTAAACAGGAAATAAATATTAGGCTATACGGGGAAAGTGGCCCAAAATGCAAAATTGGGGCCAAAACCTCAGTGCCAAGCTATAAAGGCACCGGCTGTCGAGAATTCCCTGTTGGGAACCCAGCTCAGATCTCTCCAGGCCTCAGTTTCCCCTACTGTAAAGAAACAGCGTCAAACTGGGAGACTCAGCCCTGATTTTCCTGAACCACATTTTGTTCTGGGCCTAGATTTTCTCATTAGTAAAAATATCATCTTAAGAGATATAAACTTTATAAGAAATTAGGAGAGAAAACTTTTGTAAGATCGCAGAGCAGCTTTTTAAGATCTTTGTAGAAAGAATAAAGCAATGAAGGGCTCTAACCCAAGCCATTAAAGTTTCTCTGTTCCGCCAGCCCTCACCCCAGGGGAACGTGACTGTCCCCAGGGGCTGGGCCTGGGCCAGGAGTGGGCAGGGCCGGTTTAGTGGAGGCGGGGCCTGGGCCAGTGATGGGCGGGCCTGGGCTGGTGGGGGCGGGGTCTGGGCCCACAATGGGCCACCACTCACAGCAGCTGCAGCTGATCCTGCCTCCGGATGAGAGCATTCTTTTTGTTGACCAGCGTGAACCATTCCTGGATCAGTATCTCCTCTTGCAGCTTGTCAGCACCTGCACCGAGCCAGGGTGGTCACCAGGACTGCCACCCATCCCAGTGCCAGGAGCAGAACGCCTGGGGATTGGGGAGGGGGCTTGCTCCTTATGGCCTTCCAGAAGCTAGAACGAGCCCAGCTGTAAAAGGGGCATGGCACCCCGCACCTCCTCCTAAGGTCGGGAAGGACCCCAGGGCAGGGCACATCTGGTGACATGTGTCAGGGAAGGGACCCCGGATGCCTGCACCACCTGACTCCATGAGGCTCCTCAGCTGTTTCTCCACTTCAGCCGCCCGCCCATCGATCTGCCTCTGCTCCTGTTCCAGGGCCTGCAGCTCAGCGCACACGTACTGACTTGTGTCCTGGAACCGCTGCTGGGGGGTGAAATGGGGACGAGGGGCAGAGTGGGCTCGGCCCAGGTCCCACCTAGGAAGGGCCTGCCCTTAGCACCTCCCACCTCTGCCCTCCTTACCAGCCCGGCCTCCTCGCCTGGGCTTGGGGGTTGCTCCTCTGATGGGGGGCTTCCACCTGCAAACAGAGACGACACTGATGCACCCCCAACTGACTAGCTCTCAGAAAAGTCCCCAGCCCTGGATTAGTGGGCAGCTTACACCGAGCTGTTCCCGCCCCTACAAATCTACTCACCAAGGGGAGGCTGGGGGGCTGCAGTGGGAGCTGGTCCAGGGGCAGGGCTGGGCTCAGGGCTAGGGCCTTCCTGTGGATGAAGGGACTGGTGAGAGCTGGGAGGGATTCCCCAGCAGGCCCCCCTCCCAACAATGCACAAGGAGACCTCAATCCCAGACCCTCCCACTGCTGGGGAGAAGTGCCACCTGGAGCAAAACCCACAGGCCTTAGCCTGAGCTCCGCCCTCCCTTGCCCTGTGGTCCTGGGCCAGTCCACACCCACTCACAGGGCTATGGTGAGAGTTGGGGGGATAAAGGTGTGAAGGGCTCAGAGTGGCCCTCTCCTCCCCCCTCACCACCTCTGACTCCTGTCTGCTGGTGCTGGCACCTTTTTTACCGCTGGGGACCCCACAAGGTGATGCTGAGCTGAGCTGAACTGAGCTGACTGCAGCTCCAGCTTCACACATCTCCTAGGCAACCCTAAGCCAGCACCTCTACCTACCGGCCAATAGGGGGAACCCTCCCACCTTATTAATTCCCATGCCGGGTGGCCTCTGTCCTCTTCATACGACACTCAGGACAAGGCAGTTTAGCTGGAAGTACAGATTTCAGACTGGAAATGTAGGGCTGGTCCTAAATGTGCCCTGCCCCTGGATGCTTGCTGGGATTGGGGGCCCAACTTTTGGCCTGGCCGTCAGCCCTTACAGCCACCTTTCTGGGTGGGTGACAGGTAGGGGGACACCTTGAGCTGCTCACCGTCCACCCCACCCTGCACCTCTGTGAGTGGCAGCCCTGGACACCCCAGCTCGGGAACCTTCTCCTCCCACCTGGCTCATGTCCTCACCGGCTTCCATCCCTGCCCTGCCTGCTCACCTCAGGCCACAACCGAGGGCTCTTCCTAAAACCCGCCCCCAAGGCGCCCTTCCTCCGCCCCCAGCCTGGCTGCCAAGGCCTGTTGCCTGCTCCAGCCTCAACTCTCCTTCTACCCACCCCGCCCTGAACCCCAGCTAGACACCACCCTCCAAGCACAGTGATAGACTTTCAGTTCCTTAAGCAGTTTCCTCTTGGACTGCCCAGTCTAACTCGGCCTTTGTTGTCCGGCTCGGCTCTCCCTCCCCCAGAGCCTCTTTTAGGCTCCCACACCTCTCTTTGCCGCCCTCCCTGAACTTCTTTGGCTCCCGAAGCCTCCCCAGAGCTGCAAGCCGGACAGCTGCTCCTTCCATGGCCTCCTGGGCCTCCCCCAGACACAGCTCTGACCCTCACCCCGCCCTGGCCGTCGGTTGTGTCTGTCTCCCTGATTGGAGGCTGCCCCTGCACACAGAGCTAGGCCCAGTGTGGGCAATGATTAAAAATAATGGCTGATATCTAGTGCTCGTTTTTGTGCCAGGCACTGTTCAAGGCACTTTCCCTGTATCGACTCATTTAGTTCCTCCGTGAGGGATTCTATTACCCTCCCATTTTATAGATGAGGAAATTTTGGTTGTCAGAGAAGGAAGAAGAGGGCCAGGGACGAGGTTCACACGGGCTGGACTGGGGCCCAGGGCGTCTCATCCAAAGTTTTGTTCCCAGGCTTGCCCGCCAACTTGCTATGTGCCTCCGGGCCAGTCACACCCACTGGGAACTCTGTTTGTGTCCTTAAATATGAATGTAAAATGGGGACAAATCCCAGCCCTGTGTAAGCTGGGGGACTGCAGGACCCCAGAAAGGTATCTGGGCCAACACAAAAAAACTCCCATTTATTTTGACAACAGCCTGAAGCAGCCTCAACGCTATCTTGCAAAAGGGTTTTCATACACTCCCCTTTCATCCTCAGAGAGGTTAAGTGGCTTGCCCAGGGTCACACAGCCAGTAAACAGTGGTAGGCCCAGCAGAGGGTGCCTAGGAATCTGGGTTCACACCTGTGTCCATTCCCTTTGACCCTGTCTTCATCTCCCTAAGCTTCAGTGTTCCCACCTGTAAAACGGGGTAATGGTTCCTCCAGGAAGGGGCATGGTGAGAAGTAAATGAGGGGGTGTAGAGACAAAGAGAAAACACTCCACTGACAGTCCCAGGAGCTGCCGGCAGGCAAAAGTAGGCAAGTAGAGAAATCTCAACCTCAGCAGTAAGTGAATTTACTCACACCCAGTCCTGATGGTAATTCCAAGTAATGCTTCCTCATGTCTGACCCTAATTCCTCTTTCTATATCCGCCTGAGTGGCCCCTCCTCTAGGCAGCACCACTGCACCCTGCCCTCCTCATGCTTCAGCCCCACCCCAGCTGCAGGGTGCCTGACCTCATTCCCCACCACCCAGGCCCCATCCTCTCCCACTGCATACATAAAGCATGGGGGATGGGGATGGCCAATAAGGAAGGGCCCCATCCAGCCTCACGGGTCAAATATCTCCTATCGGACAAGGGCTGGAGAAAAGCTGGCGTTGGAAGAACCAGAGGCTGGGCCTTGAACCCAGGAGGGTGGCGGATGGAGCTACCCCTTTAAGATTTAAAGAGCCACTGATACAGCTTAATGGGGCTGTGGCCAGAGGCTGATAGTTGTATGGGTGGCTGTGTCCTGTCTATCACATATCCATGGGTGCCTCCTGTGTCCTCTGTCTCACTCACAGAAATAATCCTGTGCTCTCACCCTGGCATTCAAGGCTCCTGCTCTACTAGCTGGCCTCATATCCACTCTGACCTCCTGGGAGATGGTCAGCAGTTTCCTAAATGAGACCTCAGCTTCCCTACAGCCACATTTTTGCCTGTGTGGGTCCTTCCACTTGAGAACTGTCCCCTCCCATTTCTCACCTGGGAAAACCTGCCACCTAATCAAAAGTGTTCAAATGGCTGCTTCTTCCAGGAAGCCTTTCCTGATTCCTTTCCTCCTTTCCTCTTGAACTCAGGGGTCACCCCTGGGCAGGTGAAAACCTGAAAAACCCTGACAGAGCTGTCCCTGCTCTGTCCCTGCTCTACACTGTCACATGTAGTGCAGTGCAGTGGGTGGAGCCCCAGCTGGAAAGCATGTGGGTGGCCTGGATTTTAGTGAGTATGAGTCCCTGAGCAAATCCCAAAGCCCCATCTAAGACCATCTCCCCTTCTGTTTAACAATGGTTTGTCACCCTCATAGCCTCCAGCCTGAGACCTGTTGGGGATAGGATAGGAGGTCCCAGCAGGGCCTCCCACCTCCAAATCCCCTTTATCAGAAAGGAGAGAGGAAAACCCAACATCTAAGATTAAAGATGCAGGTCAGAGCATTTTAGGGATGGGAGGCTCTGGAAAGTCCCCCTTTGAGGGTAGGAACCTTTCCTCCGGGGAAGTGGGGTGAGGTGGTTGCTATTAGCAACCCCACAAGCAGCATGGAAAGAAACACCTGAACCCACTTAACAGTCTGCAAAGCAAGGCTGAGCTTTGTGGTTCACAGCAGGCAGCCTCCTGGGAACTTCCTACTGCAGTCTGTGACTCCCCCAAGCATTAAAACCCATTAGAATCTATGGCAAGTCTGACAGCAAAGCCCGGGACCCTGCTCCTCCGCAGCTCTCCTGGGTCTGACAGGTGCTGCCTGCATATGCCCCCCCGACGGGGAGCTCACTACCTTACCAGGACGCTCCTGCAAAGCAAGGCGGCTCCTTGGACGCCCAGATGAGTCCCATCGTCCCCAAAATCGCCACTCCCTGCCCTCGGGGCCCCTCAGGATCCGGCAGCTCCTCCGCCTCCCCCACCACGATCCCCCACCCCCCACCGCCGCGCCGCCGGGTGACACTCACTGCCGCGGCAGCCCCTGAGTCCGGGTCGTCCACGGAGAAGGAGTTGCTGTTGCGCAGCCGGGAGCGCCTTTTCTTCAGCAGGTCGGCGTCGCGCACGTGGGAGAAGGAGCCGTGCGCGCGCGGCGGGGGCACGGGCCCCGGCTCCCCGTTGACCGACTGCCGTCGCAGCCTCACGCCGCCGCCAGGGGCCGCCGCCGCCGCCCCGTTCACCACCAGCCCTTCGGCCGGGAGCGCGCGGGCTCCGGGGCCGTCGACAGGGGCCTCCGCGGAGCGCGCCTCTGGGACGGCCTCGGCCTCGCGGTCCTTCCGGGCGCCGCCCGCGTCCGCGCCCCTGGCGGCCGCCTCGGGGGCCGCGCCGTCCCCCGGGTTCGAGGCCTCCTTGGACGCCCGGGGCTCCTTGGGTGCCTCGGCCCCGTGCTCGCGCAGCCGCTGCGCCAGGTGCCCGGCGTCCAGCTCGTCCGGCGGGCCCGGGTGGGCGCTGCCCACGCGGTAGGTGCCGGCGCCGCCGCCGCCCTCCAGCTGCACGAGCTGCAGCTCCTGGCCGGTGCAGAAGGCGCGGATCTGGCACAGGTACGTCATGACGATGAGCTTGTCGGGCACCGACAGCAGGACCATGTCCGCGGGCTCCAGCAGCCGCGAGACGCCCAGGGCCGCGAAGCCATCGAAGGCCTAGGAAGGGCGCGCGTGGGGTCAGCGGAGACCGCCGGGGAGGGCGTTACCCAGCAACGCCGCGGACCGCCTCCACCAGGAGGGGCCCAGCGACATCCACGCAGGGGTTGGCTTGGCAACGCCTCCCCCTTCACCTAGCAACAGGGACCACCCCTCGCGTTACCTAGCAACTGCCCACATCGGCCACCCCCTGTTACCAAAGGGTGGTTTCGGAAAAAACGTCCAGGGAAAATATGCTTTACCAAAAAAAAAAAAAAAAAGGAAAAGGAAAATCACATTTTAATGGCCAAAAGGGCCAAAAGTGGCAGTATTTCCAAAAGCCACTGCTGGAGCTCTGTACCCAGATTCCTCTCTTATAAAGCAGAGGGAATGCCAAAGCTCAGCCCCAAGGCCAGGCTCTCGACTTTTCCCTGCAGGCATTACTGCCCCCCTGCCCCATCTCACCTGTTTGTTGTTCTGTTTGATGTTGAGTGGGTCCAGGGCGCTATAGTTGCTGCAGAGAGAATAGGGGTCAGAGGCCTTAGGGTCTGGATTTCCACTGCCCTCCCTGCAGCCTCCCCCCATTCCTTCCCGGCCCCTCTGGCAGCTCACATCTTGTCCGGGTAGAATCTGTGCAGGATGGCGCAGAAGGCCAACCCATTGCGCCAGGATGTGGTGAAGTTGGTGATGCGGACGCCACGGTAGCCGGCGGTGACCTCCTGGCACCACTCCAGCAGGGACTGGCTGGAGCTAACCAGGGCAGGTGGCACCTGGGGACACAGGGAGGGTGGGGACTAAGGGGATGTATACCTGGGACCTGTGCCCACTGCCCCTCGGTGAAGCCAGGCCTGACACAAGACAGCCCCAGCTCTGGGTTTGGAGGGGTCATGAGAGGCCGCTGGCCAGAGCCTGGGGCCTGGCAAAAGGGTTTCCAGCTCCCAGGTTATCTGCCATGGCCACCTAAAAGGTCAAGTGGCCCCCAGGCAAGACCAGAGGTCACCAGCAGCCCACAAAACCAGCAGAGGGGTGTCCAGCTCCATGCTGCCCAGGGAAGACAGGGTGGAGGGGGGAGCCAGAGCATTCTGGGGGAGAGGGGGGTGAGGGGGCTCCTAGGAGCTGAGCCCCCTGCCCCACGCCATCCCAGCCGACCAGGTGGGTCCATGCAGAGCCGCCGTTCGCTCAGCCTGAGGTTAGTGGGAAGCAGCAGACTGGCCCTCGGCGGCCCCCGTCCCTACCTGGCTGCCCGGCAGCCTCCTGTCCTCTTCAGGCTCCTCTGGGGAAGAGGCCCCCGAGGGCCTGGCCACTGCAGCCCCTGCCCCGGAGGCCACCTGCGCTGCGCTCAGGCTGGCCTCAGGGGGGCGTCCCTCAGCTTCATTTTCCTTCTTGGGCCCCAAGACCCCTGGCTCTGATTCCTTGGCCTCAAAAACATCAGATTTGTTCTCCGGAGGCCCCAAAGTCTCAGTCTGTGCTTCCTGGGCCCCCAAAACTCCAGGTTTGGCCTCTGAGATCCCCAAAACCCCAGCCTCTGCCTCCTGGGCTTTCAAAACTTTGGCCTCTGCCTCCCGTACTCCTGAAATCTGTGCCTCTGCTTCCTGGGACCCTAAAAGCTCAGGTTTAGTGGCTGGGGCCCTTAAAGACTCACATTCAAGGGCCTCCCAAACCCCAGCCTCTCCCTCCTGGACCCCCAAAATCGCAGCCTCTGCCTTCTCAGCCTCTGAAAGGATAGTTTCTGTGTCTTGGGTTCCCAGCACCTCAGCCTCTGACCCTGAGACCCCTAAATACCCCACCTCTGGCTCATCAGCCCCCAGCCCAGTCTCAGCCATCCCAGCCTCTATCCCTGGGACTCCTGAACCCCAAACCTCTGTTTTCCAGGTTCCCAGTATCTCAGACTCTGCTCTATCAGTTTCAATCCCTGAAACACCTGAATCCTCAGTGGCTCTCTCTTGGGCCTCCCATATCTTTTTCTCTCCTCTCCCAGCCTCTATCTCGAGGCCCCCTGAAAGTCCCACCTCTGTTTCATTGGCCCCCAACATCTCAGTCTCTGCCCTCCTAGCCACTGTCCCTGAGATTCCTAAACCCCAAGCTTCTGTTTTCTGGGTTGCCAGTACCTCAGCCTCTGCCATCCCAATTTCTATGCCTGACAGCTCTAAATCTCTCACTTCTATCTCCTGGACCCCCAATACTTCAGACTCTGCTGTTCCGGCCTCTAAGCCCAGGGCCCCTGAATCCTCCAGCTCTGTCTCCTGGGTCCCCAATACTTCAGAACCTGCCACCCCGCTCTCTATTCCCAGGACCCTTGTATGCCCTTCTGCCTCCCAGACCCCCATATCCCTAGATATCACGCCCTGGTCAGCTGCTGGGGGGCACCCCTGGCTTATGCTCACCTGGGGCCTGGTGTTTGCTGCTCCAACAGAGGGGCCCTGCTCCAGGCTTGTCCCCCCAACACCAGGGGCTCCACCCCTCACCTCTATGCCTGCTCTCTCCTGGCCTGCATCCGCCCTGGCCATCTGGACACCACCAGGATGCCCGAAGCACCTGGCAGGTTCTGCTGGGGGTGGGCTCGAGCCTGTGGGAGCCTCTTCCCTGGTCCCAGCCCCCACCTTCCCCTGAGACCCCCTTGGAGGGGCCTCAGGAGTCCCCTTCAGTTCTGCCTGAGGCATCACCCCTGTGACCTCTGGTCCCTTAGTGTTCACATGCCTCACATTTGACCCCTGCTCAGCCTCTACTTGACTCACTTCTGAACTCTCTTTTACCTCCCTAACTCTGACCACGGACCTCTTCGTGTCCACCTCCCTGACTCCTGGCCCCTGCTCGGTGTCCACCCCGCTGGCCTCTGGCCTGGCCTCAGTGACCCCCTCCTCATCCTTGGGTCTCTGCTGTCCTGATGGGTCTCTGGGGCCTCTGTCCTCAATGCCCAGACCCGGCCCACCCCCCTGGGCCTCTGTCCCTTCCTGAGGACTTGCAGGAGGCTGGGCCTCCCCAGCAGAACCCACTCCTCCTGGGGCAGCCCCTGAGGCTTCGGGGGCCTCACTCTTCCCCTGTGGGGCTGGGGGCCAGGGGGCATCAGGGCCTTTCCGGAGCCGGGGGGCTGGGTTGGGGACCACATCCTGGCCTTGCTGCTTTGGGGACCTGAGAAGAGAGCAGGAAGGGGTGTGGGGGGTGGGTGGGAATGCATTAGCTTCCATTCCCAGTCCCACCCCCACCTTTCACATGGCTGGGAGTTGGGGGGCCGGGCTGGTCCCCACACTCACCGCATCTCCAGTGGGGTTTCCGGGGGCCTGGAGGCCTCAGGCCCTGCCTGGCCCCCGACTGTGGTAGCTGCCTCTGACCCCTGGCCCCGGGAGGCCCTGGCGGGGGGCGTGGGGGCACTCACAGGGGCTGGGCTGGTGTCTTTGGCCCTAGAGGAGCTGAGAGCTGGGGAGAAAGGAAGGAGGGGAGGTGCTGAGGCCTGAGCTATGCCACCCAGGGCTCAGTGCCCTGACCAGCCCCAACCTGGGCCTCACCTGCCTGCTGGGGGTGCAGTCGGCCCTCCTCTTCCTCCTCACAAAGTGTCTTCAGCTCCCGAGAGGGATCTGGGGAAGGGGGGCACGGTAGGGGAAGGCAGAGTCAGCCCGGGCAGGCCGCACAGGTCTGACCCCCTCCCCCCATGAGAGTGCAGGGCCTACCTGGGAAAGGCCCCAGCCTCAGGACACCGCCCCGGCCTGCGAGAAGAGACAGGCCCACAGATGCAGAGAGAGAGAGAGAGAGAGAGAGAGAGAGAACCACAGTGGTAGAGACGGAGAAAAAGCCTTAACAAGCAAAAGGGAGGGAGAAGCACTGAAGGCAGGGGCAGCCCCCTCTCCAGGCTTTCAGCCCGGCTGTCTTAGTTCAGCTACAGGACCGGGCAGGCCCCCACCCAAGGGTGAGAGGAGGGCCGGGGTCATGGGGAGGCACAGGGAACCCAGGCTGCAGGACTCAGCCGAGGACCCAGACTCTCACAAGGACCAGGGGCCCAGCTTGGGCCATCAGGGCTGCTGGGCAGGTCGGGACTACCCTGGGGGGTCGGGAGTGAGCTCTCGGGTCCCAAACATGTGCAAGCTGGCCCTGCCCCAATGCAGCATGTAGCTTGTGGCCTAGGTTACCACCCCCCTCGGTGGTGGTGGGTGGACCCACCTGGCTGGGGGACACGGACCCCTGGACCATTAGCTTCCTCCTCGTCACTCTCAGCAAAGTCATCCAAGTTGCCCACATCACTAGGCTTGACACTCATGAGACTCGCAAGACTCTGCATGTCATCATCCCTGAGGGTCAGAGGTCAGAGGTGAGGCCGGGGAGGTCAGGGATCGCGGGCCAAGCATGGGGGGGGTGGGCACTCACGTGGCACGGCCCTCCCGCAGCAGCACCCCCGAGAGCGTGAGGCTCAGCTCGGCGTGCACTACTTTCACCGACTTGGGCTTGAGCCGCAGCCGCAGTGGCACCTGGGCAGGCACGGGCCCTGCATGGCGAGCCAGGTCCACTTCGGCCGTGGCTAGCACCTTCCGCTGCCCCTTGGTCTCCTACGGGTCAGAGTGGGGCGTGCAGGAGTCTCAGCACTGCCCCAGAGCCTTGGGACCCCAGCCCCCGGCTCACTGCAGCCCGCCCCGGCCACTCACATTCTCAATGACAAATGTCCACTCTTTGGCCTCATACTGGTCCACGTGGGGGTCCTGGGAAAAGGGAGCATTAGTGAGTGCAGGGGCTGCCGGAGTGGAGGCAGGGCAGAGAGAAGAGCATGTTGTGGCTCAAGGGATGCTTGGCCGGGGCGCTTGCTGTGCTGCTCCCTCTTCCTGGGATGCTCCCCAGCCTCCAGATCCCAGCTGCCTTTCATTCTGCATGTTTTGGTTAGATGCCACCTCCTCCAAAGAGACCTCCTGGACCACTGAATAGTTCCTCTGTGATTCCTGGCCTCATCCTTTGTTCTTTCCAATGTGGATGGATAACGCAGTGGGGGACACCCCCACCCCCGCACCCCATGGCTGCCTGGGGTTGCAATTGCCCACCCAATCCCATCTCTGCTGGGGGGCTGGAGACTCACCCTGTAGAGGGTCACAGAGATGTCCACGTTCTCAGGTACCAGCCACACCACGGTGCCCCGGTATGGGTTCTGGATGCCTGGCTGCCAGCTGTGGGCCTACAATGGGCAGTCAGAGCCCCCTCTGCCTCCTGGCCCTCCCTCCCCTAAGCTCCTTACCCCCAGCCTTCACCTCATCTTCTGCTCCCTTCTGAGGATTCTAATGTGAACTTGAACTTGACTCCGCCCCCCCACCAGCCCTCACCCACCTTCCCTGCTACCTGCATACCCCACTCCCTACTGCTAGCCCCCCCCAACCTAGACCCCGGGTTGACGGCCCCGACCTTGGAGCAGATGCGTCGGTTCCGCCGGGTCCATACCACCACCAGCTTGTCCGGCTGCCTGGAGCGGGGGGACACGGGCAAGGGGCTGCTCAGTCGGGCCCCCCCAGCCTCCCAGTCTCCCTCCCGTTCTCCCTTAGTTCTCTTGGGGTCTGCTTTCAGCCAGGGCCCCCTTGCCCCCGCCAGGGGGAGGCCCGGCAGCCCCTTATCTGGGACCACAGGGTGCAGGGTGGGGCTGCTGGGGCAGGGTGGGGCCCGGGGCAGGAGGGCAAAGGCCTGGACGGCGTGGGCTGGCAGGGGTTATTTGGAAAGACAGGAAAAGACACAGACAGACAGACACAGACAGGGACAGACAGGCATATACAGAGCCAAACAAAAGATACACAGTAACACAGCCAGGACCAAGCAAGACACGGGGAAAGACGAAGCCTGGGAGAAAAAGAAGTGCATTCCCTTGCAAGCATGAGCAGAGCCCACTCTCGGCCCTGCCGGGTTCTGGGGCCTGACCAGCGCCAAGAGGAAGAGGCCAGACCCTGCCCGTGGGGGCTCTTTCTGGAACTCAGGGCAATGGAGGAAGGGGAAGAGTGTCAGCCAAGAAGGAAAACAAATTAACAAGTTAACTTTGGGGAGCAATAAATACCAGGGAGATAATGAAACAGGGACAGGTGTGAGAGAGCCGCGGGGTCTCCTTGAGGCTGGGTGTGGGGGGAGCCCTCCCTGAGTAGGGACATGCTGGGGGGTGGAAGGGGCCAGGTGAGGACCCCGAGAAAAGAAACGCCAGGCAGAAGGAATGGCAAGTGCACGGAGCTGATGTTGCAGGGTTGGGGGGAGAAGTAGAACGAGGGGCAGAGGGTGGGAGGTGAGGTCAGAGAAACTGCAGGTCAGCGGGTCACTGGATCGCCCACTCTACCCCTGCCCAGGGGCCTGCTATGCCCGGGCCCTTGCTGGTCAGCCATGAGCCCACCTCCCAGAGCCAGAGCCCCGGACCACCACTCTGCAGGGAAATGCTGACAGCAGAGATCATGGGGTCACTGAACACCACCACAGCATCAGAGAGGGCTTCCAGGAGGTGGCATTTAAACTAAACAGCAGATGTCAGACTCTGAGGAGAGACAGGGACACAGGGAGACAGAGACAAGGTGAGAGGACAGCGATGGCTGCACAGGGCCCAGCTGCAGGAGGGCAGGGGCGGCGGAGGGGAAGAGCAGGCTGAGAGCGGCCCTCTTTGCTGCTACCCCAGAGGCTCGGGTTTGCCGCTGCCCCTCTAGAGGCTGAGCCAGTTCAACTGGCTCTCCTGCTAGTCTCAGATGATGCAGAGGCCCAGAGAGGTGTAGGGGCCAGGCAGGGTCACACGGCCAAGCCTAGAGCCCGCTGGTCAGGATCCACATTGCCCTCCCCAATTCCCAAATGCAGGCGATGGCTAGGCAAGAGAAGCCATAGGGCCTTCACAGAAAGGGGAAGCAGCCAGGGGTGCGTGGGGAGGGCGGGGCCTGGCCTGGCAGCCTGACTCAGACTCCTCCCCGGGAACTGCGACCTGGGCAGGGGCGGCTGCCTGGCCTGGGCTCCAAGCTAAGGCCCAGGAGGCCCTGCCCGCCACCTGTGACTCAGCCACGGAGACACTGCCCGCACCCTCCGCCTGCAATCCAGGACCGTGCCCAGTGCCTCCCCTGGCCTCACCCAGGGGCTGCGGGGGCAGAAGCCAGAGGCCAGGGTTCAAGTCCCAGCCTGGTGCTGTGTGACCCCCCAACCAGCCCCCGACCTCTCTGGGTCTCTGCCAAACAGAGTGATCAGCCCCTGGCAGGCGCGACATGGGCAAGACCAGGGATGTGGCAGCTGCCCAAGGGACCCTGGCCTCCTGCTTGCTCCCCTCCCCTTGGCCTCTATGGTCCCTTCCTAACCCGGGCCCTTCCCCTTGGGAGCCTAAATTTAGCCCCACCTGGTGGTGAGGCCCTCACAGCTGTGCCCTAATCCCAGCGAGGGAAGCTGACACCACTGAGCTCATATATTTAGTGCGTGACGCAGGGGGCTGTGGCAGCTGCGGGTGGCGGCATGCAAACAGGCCCTTGGAAGTCTGGGCCAGGGCCTGCACCCCCCCTCATGCCTGCAACCCCCAACCCCAACCCCCGCCCCTGGCCCTCACCTTCAGGGCCCGCAGGCCCCTTTAAGCTGCTCCCGCCTCCCTCCTCATCCCTCCGGGTGCTCAGTTTCCCCTTTTAAGGACATTTCACAGCCTTTTCCAGCCTCCAGCGTCCACTCCCGCTGAAGCGAGTGGGGGGGCGGGTTCCACCGGCTCAACAAGGGGGCCACATCCTCAATCTCAGCTGGCCGAGGGGCACCGAGGCTCCTGCTCACCACCCGCAGACCTCAAAACTTGCTGCCTCTCCCCATGCCACCCGGGACGTCTCTCTGGCTGGGGACATGTGGCCTCCCTGCCCCCAGTCCTGAATGCAGGAAAGTAGGGGCCAAGACAGAATTCCCAAGCTTGGAGGTCTGGGACCCCACTCCCCCAAAGCTACCCACACCCCCAACTCTAGGGTCCCACAAGCAGCATGGGTAAGTTCCATACTTAATGAGGGACCCTCCGGCCTTTGGGCTGGGGGCAGGGTATACTGTGGCGTTCCGAAGGCCGACAGAGTCCCACCCAGTCTGGGGAGACCCCCAGGCCACCCCCGCCCCCACTCACCATTTCTTGGTGCATTCCACCACCAGCTCGTGGTAACAGGCCACAAACTGGAACTTGGCGGCCCGCTTGCCCACGCGTTGCAGGCGCTTCCACACCGAGGTCATGGTCCCCGCCGCCGCCGCCGCCGCCGCCCGCTCCTCAAGCCCGGGGCCACCGCTGGCCCGCGACCGCTGGCCCGGCCCGGGTCCCCATGGCCCCCGGGGCCGCTATCCGCGCCGCCCGCCCCGTCCGTGCGGCCGCGTCCGAGACTCGGACCCAGGACCGCGCCGCCGCTGGGGCCCGCCGGGGAGTCTGGCCGAGTCGGTGGGGTCGCTGGGGCGCGTCGGGTCGCGAGCGCGGTGAACGCGCCGTTTCCTGGAGCCGCACCCCCGACGGAAGGCGGGCGGGGCTCCCGCGGGGCGGGGGCCGGGGCGGGAGCGCGGGGGGCGGGGCGGCCCGGCTTCCGGAGCCTCGCGCGGCCACCGCTGTGGGGGGCCGTCCGGACCGCAGCGCCCGCCCCGTGCGCGCCGAGGCGAGGTGGCTGCGCCCGCGGGGACATTGCCACCGCTGCCCGGGCCGTCTCCCTTCCTGCTGCACCCGGGGAGGTATGTACCAGTGGCCCCATTTCACAGGCTGGGCAAACAGAGACCCGGAACCGGTAAGGGACTTAGCCAGGGTCGCACAGTTGTCCAGTTGTCACCCCGCGTCTTAGCCAGAGCAGAGCCTGTCTCCTTGGCTGTCCGGTGACAAGATAGTTCCCGCCTTCCCAAGACAACCCTGACTTCCAACCAAATGTGTGATCTTGGGCAAAGTATTGACACTCTGAGCCTCAGTTTCTCCATCTGTTAAATAGGGGTAATGAAAGTTTCTGCCTTTACGAGAGTGTTGAGCCGATGAATGGTTAATTAAATGTTCAAAAGCATTTCGCCTGGAGCCTGGGTGATTTTGCGAGGACTCAGGACCTGGAATCCGTTATCACAGACCGTAAAGTGTGTTTGTTTACACTTCCTGCCCGGGGAAGCCTGCCCCAGGCGGCAGCCAGCGTCCCCGCGCGCCTGGATTAGAGCCCTTCCTGCCACCGGGCCCAGCATGGCAATGAGTGGCTGCAGGACCAGGCCCCGAGGTAGGTAGCTGCCGGTGCTCTGCATGGTTGGGGAGCGGAGAGCAGCCCGTGCCCCATAAATACTCGGTTGGAACCAGAGAGTGAGTGCCTGGAGTGTGAGCTGGGCTGTTCTCCTGGTGGCAAGTGTGTGCAGCAGGGGGTGGGGGGTGGGCTGCCAGCAGGCCTGAGTGTGCAACGTCCCCCTCAGGACAGTGTAGCGGTGTTGTGTAGGTGCCTGAGCACTGTGTCCCCAAATGTGCAGGCTCCTTCCAGGTGGCCCTGACACTAGGGTCCCGGAGGAGTGATCCCAGGTCTCCTTTCTGTAAGTCTTTTTACAGCCCTAAAGGTTCCTAACAGGTTGGGGAGCTGGGGCGCAGTCTAGGTGAGACCAAGTGTGGAAAGAGAGTGCCTGGACCCCCCACCACCCCTCCCACTGCCACCACCAGTAGTCTCTGGCCTGTCCCCATCTCCCTGCAGGGAGGCCTGGGGCACCTCGCCCCTTCTGCCTCTGTAGCGCTCCCCCCCCATACACAGGGCACTGGGTACCGGCCTTTTCCTGGCGACGCGGGACCCCTCTCCCGCCGAGGGGCCTCTTGGTCCGCCGGCCCCGGCCCACCCATTTCCTGTGCTGCCCCAACTCCGCCCCGACTCGGAGTGGAAAGTTTCGCTCCTCAAGATGGGCGGCTCCCTCCCCTTCCTTCCCGGCCGGCTGGGAAAGCCCAGAAAGTTGGGGAAAGGGGGTTGGGCTGAGACCGCTGGCCCGAAAGGGGAAGTGACTCGCCCGCAGTCACACAGTGGCCGTGGCGGGGCTAGGCCCTGCTGGCCCTGAAAGTTCCCCAACCTCGCCCCGGCGCGGGGATTCGCAGCAGCGCGGCCAGGCCTTTCCTCTACTCGGGGCCCAGGGCGCCACCTGCCGGCAGAGCGGGGGGGGGGGGGGGGGGGGGGGGGGGGGGGGGGCGCACTTGGCCGAAACGCCACTATCTTCCCGTCCCAGAGCAACGAGTCAGTGCACAGGAACGCTGAGAGAATGTTTATTTTATCTACGCGCCAGGACGGCAGTCCCCTAATCTTAAATATCCAGCATGGGGCCTTCGCCCTCCTAGCCGTGGACGGGTGTACAGGGACAGGTTCCGGAGCCCGTGTCCAGGGCAGAGGAACGCAGGGACCAGAGGTGGGATGGCCCTGAGCCAGCGGTTCCCAAGAGCAGCTAGGAGCCAAAAGGAGGCGGAGGCCAGGCACTCCCCTCCCAGCGACAGGGGAGTACAAGGTGCTCCGGGCTCTGGCGCCACACTGAGGGTTGGGGGGTGCTTACACATGAGAGAGCAGTGGAGGTCCTCCAGGTGCCATGGGCAGAGGCTGCAGCCCAGGTGCCTAGCCCAGGTGCCTGCCCTAGGGTAGCCGCCCCAGGCAGGAGAGGGAAGTGTTGACAGTTTTGCCTCTGGGGTCACAGGTCTTGCCCCGTGAGGTGAGGCCGTATGGGGGAAGAGCAGGCACTGCAGTGCTGAGGGGTGAGTTTCTGAGCCCTTTGCGTGGGCGCCCGCCTGCCGCCCCCCAGCTCTTCAGAGGCTGATGTGGAAGGCGTCCTGCAGCCACTGGTCACGGGCATTGTGTGTCTGGGGCACAGTGAGGGGTGGCGGGTCGGGGGGCAGGCTGGCGTCAGGAGGCTCCTCGTCATCGGACAGTCCGGCATCAGGTGGGTAGGAGCTGTCCGAGTGCAGAGAGGACGACAGGTCCTGGCACAGGCTCAGGTCTTGGCATAGGTGCTTGTAGTCCTGGATCGACTCATACAGGCCCCACAGCTGGCACAGCAGGGACATGTCCAGCTGCCGCAGCCCCACCTGCAGACGCCTGAGGGTGGGCTGGGGGTGGGATCCAGGCCACCCCCAGCCCCATGCTCCAGGAACCCAGGGTCCCCAGCCCAGGTCAGGGTTATATATAGCCCATTTCTCTGCACCTTCCTAAGTGAAAGTTTTCGTGGCCATCAGATCCCACCTGCAAGCTGTGAAGCTTTAAGCGAGTCCCTGAACCTCAACTGTACAATGGGGAGCAGCCAAACTGGATGAAATCAGTAACACGGGTGAAGTAGTTATAAATGCATGGTAACTACTGCCAGCAGCCGTAACTAGTAATAGTTATGGTTACCACATGCTCTCTGACTCGGGCGGCTTGTGCAGGTCCTCCGAGACCCAGGCCGTCTCTCCCCGGCCCGCTGCATCGCGGCGGCAGCCCCCGTTCGCCCACTCACCATCTCCTTGCGCAGCGTGGCTAGCGCCGAGTCCAGGTTGACCGGGCGGCGCTGGCGCGCGGGGCCGGCGGCGGGGCCCGCGTTGGCAGCGGTGTGGCTGGGCCCATCGGGGACACGGGCGGCGCGGCTCAGCTCGTCGTGGATGCGGCTGCGCTGGCTGTAGACGCGCTCCAGCTCCCGCCAGGAGCCCCCGCTCGCATTGAGGAGGCCGCTGAGGCCGCGCGGCAGCGGCGGGAGCCCGGCTAGGGCGTAGCCCGCGCCGCCCGGCATCTCGACCGAGGGCAGCCCGTTCATGGCCGGGACGGCGCGGACGGCAACGCCGCCTCCTTCCCGCCAACGGCTCCGGCCGGCCCGCCGCCCGCAGGCCCCGCCGGCCGAGCCCAGCAGCCGCCCGCAGGCCGCGCTTTGTTCCTTCCCCGGCTCCTCGAACTCCGCCCCGCCCCGCCCCCTGCGGAGGGGGCGGGGCCTCCCTTAAAATGGCAACGGCCGTGGGCCCACGCCGCACTAAAGGTGAGATCCGGAATAGGAGGTCGGGCAGAAAGAGCAGGAAAACGATGGAGGAGAGGGGCAGACACCAAAAGGGGCGGGCATGGTTTCCTGATGGTACTCCTTGCCCTCCTCCCCAAGCTGTTCTTAATCATTCTGTCCAGTTATTCTCCCAAGGACATAACCTGGTACACTGCTACACACGCATCATTAGGTGAGAAGGACCAAAAGTGGGAGTCAGGAGATGGCTCGATCGTGCAACTTGATGTCAGGGTCACCACAACCTCCTGCAGGGTATGACTCTATGGGGCTGGCATGAGGTGGGAGAGGATATGGGCTCAGGATGCAAAGGGGATCGAGATCTCACTCACAGGCAGGTAATGAGCAGTGGAGGATGGGGTGCTGCCAGGTCCAGGCTGGTGGCCCACCCATCTTCCTCTTGCCTTTGAGGAAGCTGTGGCCCACACCCCAGAAAAAGGGTTCTCATTTTGTCCATTCTCTCCCCCTTCACCTTCTGACTGGGGAATCTGAGCAGAAACAAGCTCACAACCCATCTCTCAGAGACATCAAGGAAAGCAGATGGGGGAAGGGTGGGAGGCCAAAAGGAGGAAAAAGACAAGTGGAGCTGGGGCTGGGACACACACTGAAAACCAAGAAAAGAACCACACACATGAACAGGTGTTTTTCTAGAGGGTTTTTCTCAGGGGTGTCTCAGTGCTGCAGCTGCTGCAAGCTGTGCAAGGCCTCAGCACAAGCCCGGATCAGACCACAGAGCTGGATGCTCGTTTCCAGGGAGGCGCTAGAACCCAGCTCAGCTGAGGCCCAGGTCAGCTTCTGCAGAAGAGCCCCCTGTGTGCAGGCCAAGACATCTGCATCTGGAGGCACTGCCGCTGGGGGTGGCACCTGGGCTGCCTTGAGCCCTGCTGCAGCTCCCTCACAGTGCTCTGGCCGGGGTACCGGAGGCTGAGTAGCAGGTCGACAGCCTGAGGGGAGCTCCAAGGCAGAAGCCAGCTGGTGCTCCCGAGCTTGGGAGAGGGCTGCCTGGGCATTCAGAGCTAAATGAGGAAAAAGCAGGTGGAATGGTCAGAAGTCCTGGCCCACCATAGCCCAGAGCCACCTTCTCTCTTGACTGCTCTGCTCTTTCTGTTCTTTAAGTATTTTCTGTACTCCTCTACAAAGCAATTCATCCAGTCTCTATTTTGTGTCACAATTATTTATGTCCTTGCTTTATCTCTCCCATCAGGACTTTGCCTGATAAAGTTCAGACTCTCCCACTGCGTCTCGCATACAGGAGGTGCTAAGTGTTCTTACTGAATGAATAGTCCTCTTTAGAGCTAAAGGAGAAAGCACCTTACCTCTGCCCACTCCCAGACTCCACTGTCACCTCTCAGACCTACTGTCCCCAGGCCTCCATCGCCACGATTCTTTCCTACCAAGCACACTCGGGCCCTCACCCGGATTATCTTTATCCACGTCTGAATCGAGCTCCTGACAAGCCACACAGTAGATTTTCCGCTGTTTGTCTTGGAGGAGGATCGTCTAGGGGTCAGAAAGCACACGGGGCAGGAGTGAGGCGCTGGGCGATAGGGTGCAGAAGGAAGAGCTGGGGAAGGGCCCAGCGGCCAGGTTCTCGCCTCACCCCGCAGTCCGCGCACGTCTCGCCCAGCATGCGGTAACCGCGCAGCAGGTAGTCGCCCATGAGCCGGGAGATGCGATCCTGTCGCTCCCGTCGCGCCTGCAACACCTTTGTCTCCGCCTCCGTCGGGGGCTCCCAGGAGAAGTCGTCGACTTCTGGAGGAAGAGAGGCATAAGGGGCCGGGGGCTCTTGCCGGAACGGGCTGACTCCAGTACCCCGCAGCCACAGGCCCCCGCAGCCTAAGTCCTCACCAGCGCCGTTTAGGGCCATGTTGCCGTTGTCGCCGCCGAGCTCACCGGAAGTGACGCACAAGCCCTGCGCCCTCCGCCGCGGCTCGGGCGCCTCCATGTGGGGCTGAGGGCGGAAATGGGGCAGCCGAGGGCGCCTCAGGTCGCGCGCTGCCCTGAGTGGGGCGTTTCTGGTCGCAGACTTGACCGTGCCTTGGAGGAGCGCCCGGCAGCTGCAGCCCAGTGGGCGGCGACTTTTCGACGGTCGAGGCCAGCGGAGGAGCGGAAGTGGTAGGAAACACCCTTGGCGTGAGAAATCCGCCTCCCCTGGGGTTTTTCCTTTCCGGATAGGCGGGGCGAGCAGCGACGTCATCGCAACGACAAACGACAGTCATAGCCACGAACCGCCCCTGCGCGCGCGTGGAGCCTGTCGGGCCTCCGTGCTTCTCACTTCTCCATCGGGGCGCTGGGGAAGGAGGCCGCCTATTGCTTGGTTGACCATACGTTTTGGTCAATATGTGTGCTGTCAATTCACTTGAAATTCCCGCAAATAGTGTTAATCAGGCCGTTTAAGAGCCTCATCCTTCCGCCTACAGAATTGTCAGCATCCCTTCCTCATTGCCTGAACTGTCAAGGAGGGTGAAAGGTCTGAGATTTTATCCTACTTGCCGGCTAACAAGTTAGCCTGCAGTTTAATGGATGCTGGCACGAGCTTCGAGTCTCCTGGGTCAGAGACAAGGAACTTTATTACTCACTCATAGCAAGCAGCATGAACAGGACCATATTTGCGTCAGTTCCCTTTACCCTGGAGTCTTAAGAAGGCAGTGCTGGTGGAACTAGATGGACCCATAACCATGGGTTATGTTACAAGAGAGGAACCCTGTGCTTAAGGAACCCAAATATTTTATAATGGGCTTTAAGTATATCTGCCCTTGGCTCTAGAGCACCAACGACGATGGTCAGGCTCAGATGAGGGTGTGACAATTACGTCGTGGCTGTCGGAGGCTGAAAAAGTCCAAACCTCTGCTCCCCAGTCAGCTGATCTGCACACCATGACTCCTGCAATGGCTTTACCATCAAGACTTCTGAGAACTTTCTATGTGCTATCCCTTGTCAAGAATTGTGTGGAGAATGCCCTGAGGGAGCTGGGTGCTGGGGCAGTGGGTGCTGGGGCAGCTGCACCCTCCTGCAGAGGCTGCCCAGAAATGCACCTTAACCAGGAAGCAAAAACTCTCCTCCAGCCTTGCCTCTCCAGCGCCCTCTTCTGACAACACTTAACATTGTGTCAACAGCAAAAGAAAACTAAAGGGCCCAGGTCCGAATGCACAGAGCAGAGAAAGAGAATAAATTTGGAGCTGAGAGACAATAAATTAATAATTGGCACAAGATCATTAGTATCATTTTACAGGTGAGGAAACTGAGGCTCCAGAGAGGGGCAGCAGCTGATCCAAGCCTGTGCTAGATTTTGAATTCAGGTCTGAACCTGAATTCACAGCTCTGCTCTTCAAAGCGTTTAGAAAGCAGGTTGCAAAAGATTATCTATGGGGGGTGCACAGGTGGTTTAGGTGGGTGCACGGGTGGTTCGGTGGTAGAATGCTCACCTCCCATGTGGGAGGCTCAGGTTCGATTCCTGGACCATACACCCCACCCAAAAAAAAAAAAATTAAGGAAAAAAAAGATTACCTATGGTACAATTTTGTGGTGATAATTCTATGACCCATAAATGTGCATATATTCCCCAGCCTGGAGGAATACACACCAAAGATCAGTGGTCCCTTCTGAGACATAAGGATTACAGGGAGTTCTCCTTGCTGTATTATTAGGTTGAACAGCATGAAGTTGCTGTGTTTGTAGGTTAAAACCAGTCAGATATTGGTAATGCCATACAGTTCAACATATTTATTTTTGTGATGTAATGTCTGAAGTTTTCATTATGAGTAAGGCCTCCCTCTGACTTTTGTCTGTGGTTGCATATTTTCCCTCATAATAAACTAGAAGCTTTAAGTTTAACCAACAGAGATCCAAAGACTTTGGGGGAAAATATCTGCTGTTTAACCCACTGAAATATACCAAGAACCACTTGTTAATTGGCCATGATTTGTTTGTGACCAACCATAGGAGAAAACTGTCATTCATGTTCTTTCTGCTTGTTACATTTACACTATGAAATACAGTTGTTCTATGAGGATGTTATCTTTTTATAGAAAAACTGCCATAAATCGATGGTAGAACTTATGCGACAGTTGATCAGATTTCATTTTCAAAAGTATTTGAATTATGTTTTGTCCTAATTTTATGTCTCAGTATTGAGAATTAAAACAGTTCAGCGTCTTCACAAACCGTAACTTTAAGGGAATAATTCTTTTGCCATTATTTCCCCCAAAAAAATGGTTCTGTGGTTTTTGTTTGTTTTTGTTGTTTATTAGTTAATTTTAGCAAATATGATGCCTAAAAAAGAAGGTGCTCGTGATTCAGGCCTATTGTGGTAGGCAAGAGAATGATCCCAAAAGATCCTAATTCCTGGAACCTGTGACTATGTTTCATGACAAAGGAGGAATTCAGGTTGCTAATCGGCTGACCTTAAAATAGGGAGATTTTCCAGGTGGCCCAATGTAAATCGCAAGGGACCTTAAAGTATTAAACAGCTGAATATACGTTCCTCTCAAGTGCACAGGAAACATTCTCCAGAATAGACCATGTGCTAGGCCATTAACCAAACCTAAACACATTAAAAAGGATAGAAATTTTACAAAATATGCTCTCTGAGCACAGTGGAATGAAATTAGAAATCAGTAACAGGAAGAGATTTGGGAAACGCACAGATACATGGAAATTAAATAACACACGCCTTACTAACCAGTGGGTCAAGGAATAAATCATAAGAGAAATTAGACAATACCTTCAGGTGAATAAAAATGAAAGTACAACATACTAAAACTTAAGGGATACGGCCAACGAAGTGCTTAGAGGGAAATTTATACCCATAAGTGCCTGTATTTAAAAAATAATAAAAGATCTCAACCCAATAACCTAACCTTCCACCTTAAGAAACTAGAAAAAGAAGAGCACACCAAGCCTCAACCAAGCAGAAGAAAAGAAATAATAGAAATCAGAGTGGAAATAAATGAAATAGAAAAGCAATAGAGAAAACTAAACCAAGAGTTAGTTCTTTGAAGAAATCAACAAAATGGACAAATCTTTAACTAGACTGACTAGTTCAAGCCTGGGTCAGCCAAAGGACACAAACCTTGTGGCTTCAGCTGGAAAGCCCTGTGGCTGAATCAGAGTTCCCAAAGGTGAAATCCATGATTTCACTGATAATGGCCTTGTCACCTGACAGAGGAGTTTGGATGGTGATGTTTTCAGCTAACAGTGGAAACATATCTGGCTCACTCAGGCAAACGGCCACAGCGAGAGCCAATTTACTGATAAGCCCGGCTGAATTCAAGCTGTCGATGGAGTCGGCACCACTCACAGCCTCACCATATCTGCCTGTCTCATCATCTCTCCAGATTTTTAAGGCAAAGGCTACTACTGCATGCCAGGCAGTGATTCCTGCCACAGGTTGGTCTGTTTC
The DNA here is from genome assembly GCF_023851605.1 of Tamandua tetradactyla. Classification (NCBI taxonomy): domain Eukaryota; kingdom Metazoa; phylum Chordata; class Mammalia; order Pilosa; family Myrmecophagidae; genus Tamandua; species Tamandua tetradactyla. The sequence continues at coordinate 8,954,714 of NC_135335.1, forward strand.
TCTTGCAGTGATGGAGGGTAAACAACATTGCCACTTTCTACTCCTGACAGGTTGGCTTTATGGGACCTTTACCTGCCTCCTGGGGCTCTAGACAGTGTCTCACCACTGTTGTCTGTTTTCCAGGTTAAAGTGTTGCTGTTGCAGCACAATCAAGCAACTCAGGCCACCTCCTTGTGGTTCTTACAACTACACTGGCATGTTTTTAGGTTTCTGGACCATTTCAAGTCTAACAATGGTGCACCTTTTATCTCAAGAGCCTTCCCTTCCCTGCCTCAGATATATGGTCTTGTTAAGCCTTGAAACGGCCTCTGCAAAATCTACTCAGAAACATTTCTGGCTTCCCCTCTCTCATCTTCTCCTGGTCCACACACCTCAGTGAGGCAGTTTGATCACTGAATGTGGCTGTCCCAGGGAAGGGATCATCTCTTCTTGGTCATGTTACGGGAAACCATCAGGATGAGAGGGATGAGAGTTTAGACAGATCAGCATTGACCATTCCTGGGCAGGATGCTTTCTTTACCCTAACAGCAGCCCCTGGCCAGCCTGGGTGGTAAGCCCTGCACATGGGAGCCCCATCCTTGGAAATTCAAACTTAACTGTGGTCCAATCACCTGGATTCTCTTTTTGGACTGACATGGTCCTAGATCGGGAGGATAAGTGGGCCACCTGGTTGAGTACCCCTCTCTCTGCGTTCCCCAACAGTGGCCCATATGTAGAGTGAGGGACGTGGGTCTCTCTAAGTTTTATAAACGCCCTTATCCTTGTTGCACCTGGACCTTCTGGATGCAAAGTCTGGGATGATTGAGAAACAGGTGAATTTATAGCTCCGGAATGGGACATATGGATTTTGTGGCAGGGGAGAGAACAACCTCAGTAGCTGGGTAAGGAACACTCCAGACTCTGGGAGATGGAAAAGGAGGGACATTAATGGCCATTGTTTTCAGAACCACCCCTGGGGACATCTTACCATGAATACACCTAGGTCCAACTCTCCCAAACCACTGCAAGTGCCTTAAACTTAACTGACTAGGCGATCTGTCAGTCTTCCACTAGACAGTTCTGACCCTGAGTTGATTGTTACTCACTGAGCCATGTGGAGACGCTGGAAAGAGCAGGGAGAAGCCTTAGCTCCTGCCCCACCCAAAAAAACCATCTGTCAGCACCAGATGTCTTCCCCACCCTATTTCCATAGCCCTCATGCAGTCAGCCCGTGGAGTGGACAAATGCCACCTAGCTGGTGGCATGGACAAATAGGTCAGATTGGACCATCAGCCCTCAGTATCCTCCAAAAACGAGAACTAAAACTCAATTGTTCAAGTCGAACTGGAATCCTAAGGCCACGCTGGAGCACTGCCAACCTGTGTGTCCAAATGATGTCAGGGGACACAGGTTGACAGACACCTGGGGGAAACCCATGCCTCTTCCCTGGATCCTACGTGTGCTCCGAGCCTGGGCTATTTGTGTGGAATTCACACATTAACCTGCCTCTCTCCCAAAAACAGTGGCTTGAAATTTGTTCCTGACTTTAGCAGACATGATCACACCTTGGCCTGGAAGACATTTAGGTCAACCTCAATTCACTGACCGTGGTTGAAGTCCCTGGACTTCTTCCTCACAGGCCAAGGCAGAGTCTGCACAATCATTAACATATCTTGCTATACCTGGATCAGTGCTTTGGGCCAAGTGGAAAGGTTAATACAGAGGCTTACGGAGGAAGCCACCTGACTCTTTAAGGTACATCTGATGTTGTATGGGATTTGTTCAGCTGGGAAGCCTGGGGTCCCACAGTTGAGTCCAATTCCACCCGGTAGCCTCAACCTGCTGCTGGAAGTTCATGGATAATAGCTTTAATTAAATGCTTTGTGTGACAAATTGAACAGATTTGGTCCCTACCTGTTGACTAGATGCATCAGTTTTGCCAGTGAAGTGGTAAAATTCACCCAAAGCCAAGAACGGCGTAGAAATGAAGGATGGGTGCTGTTGAGGGACAGTTCTCCTTGGATCTCTCGGGTTTCTGCCCATTTTGTACTGACTGCCTTTGTCCTGGACCCTCTTTTCAAGGTTGTTGGTATAGTGACGAGCCATGGAGGGCAGAGGTGGTGCCCCCTCCAGAGCAAAAGGCAGGCATGCTTACTTCCCATTATAAAAGATTCAGGTTCTCCAGGCCCAGGGTCCTCTCCATGTGCAATCCATTGGGTTTGCCAGCATCCTCCTGAGCCCCTCAGTGTTGCCCTCATGGGACATAGGAAAAGAGGAACGGATGCACATATGCTGAAGCTCATGCTGCTTGCTGTGCCGTGAGTAATAAGGGCCTTTGTCTCTGAACCGGGAAACTCATGTCTCCTGGTAGCATCTATGAAGCTGTGGCAGGCCACCAAGGGCAAAAATCTCATTCTCCACACAATTCTTGACAAGGGATAGCACATAGAAAGTTCTCAGAAGTCTTGATGGTAAAGCCATTGCAGGAGTCATGGTGTGCAGATCAGCTGACTGGGGAGCAGAGGTTTGGACTTTTTCAGCCTCCGACAGCCACGACGTAATTGTCACACCCTCATCTGAGCCTGACCATCGTCGTTGGTGCTGGGGGCGCTGCTCATCAGATCTAAAGATGAAGGGAAGAAGTTACGGAAGCCTGCAGGGGACAATCCTGACCCAAAGCATCTCCCCCCACAGATACATTTCTGAAAACAAAGCTGTTACTGAGGTTCCCTGATGTGCCATTGCAGGGGTACAGGTAGGGGGACAAGTACGAAGGTGAAAGGCTCTGGAGAGATTGATTTGGAAAATGCAATGAACCTATCTTCACATTGGCTAAATCAGAGATCTTTCGCACCAAACTCTGCGGCACTGCTGATGACCCAGCAATAGTTGCACCTCTTTCTGGGTGACATACTCACACACTGCTCATTCGCAGTTTCACCTTGACTGGATCATCTGGTGGGGATGGGTTCACATGCCACAAGCAGCTTCTGCCACATAACTCTGACTCTGAAAAACATCACTGACGTTCTTGCATTTCACACTAATCGACGCTGAAAAGTGGCCAGCTTTTCTTGTTCTTGTTTTTCACTGCACTGAACTGACCTGACATTTCTGTGAAACAGGAAAGGACTGGATGATACAGTTGGAAAAAATAATAAGACTCAACTTCTAGCATGTGTTTTCTCGAGGCCAGGCACCTTGCTTTTCACAAATTACCTCATTTCATCCCTGCAACAATTTAGATATTATCATGCTTCCCAATTTGCAAATGAGCATGAGAAAGTTTGGAGAGGTTAAGATATGCATCCCTGGTCACATGGCTAGGACGTGCCTGGCCCTCCATCCCAGGGCCTGAGTTCGCAATATTTTTTGCCTGTGGTTGAAGGTGGGCAAGAGTTTGGGGCGAAAGAGCTTCTCTGATTTAGCCAGTGTGAAGACACGTTCATTGCATTTTCCAAATCAATCTTTCCAGAGCCTTTCACCTTCGTACTTGCCCCCCACCTGTACCCCTGCAATGGCACATCAGGGAACCTCAGTAACAGCTTTGTTTTGAGTAATGTATCTGTGGGGGGAGATGCTTTGGGTCAGGATTGTCCCCTGCAGGCTTCTGTAACTTCTTCCCTTCATCTTTAGATCTGATGAGCAGCGCCAAACCCATCCAAGAAGGCAGTTCTAGGCAGGGCTTTCCGCAGAGTCCAGAAGCATCCCACAGACATTTGGAGATTCAAGAGGAGACACAGAGCCAGGCACACATTCAGCCCTCATTAAATGGCAATTATCCTCTTCCCCATCTCCAAGCCCATTGTGGCTCCTAGATGCAGGTGACAATAAAAAGAGCTAACAGATTGGTTTGCACAGAGTGATGCCCTGATGAATCCCAGAGTGATTTGATCAGTGAATAAAAAAGCATTTGCAAAGTCCCCTTCGGGGAATGGTGAGAATGGGGGAAAATTCAACTTCCCCAAGTTGAATTCTTGATACTCTCACAAGCAGTGTGGACAACCAAAGCTATAGGTTGAGCCCCCAGTCTTGGGATTTGTTCATATGAAACTTAACCCCGCAAAGGATAGGTCAAGCCTACTTAAAATTAGGCCTAAGAGTCACCCCTAGGAGAACCTCTTTTGTTACTCAGATGTGGCCTCTCTCTCCAGCCAACACAACAAGCAAACTCACTGCCCTCCCCCTGTCTACGTGGGACATGACTCCCAGGGGTGTGGACCTTCCTGGCAACGTGGGACAGAAATCCTGGAATGAGCTGAGACTCAGCATCAAGGTATTGAGAAAAACCCTAGAATGAGCTGATACTCAGCATCAAGGGATTGAGAAAACCTTCTCGACCAAAAGGGGGAAGAGTGAAATGAGACAAAGTGTCAGTGGCTGAGAGATTCCAAACAGAGTCGAGAGATTATCCTGGAGGTTATTCTTACGCATTGAGTAGATATCACCTTGTTAGTCAAGATGTAGTGGAGAGGCTGGAGGGAACTGCCTGAAAATGTAGAGCTGTGTTCCAGTAGCCATGTTTCTTGATGATGGTTGAATAATGATATAGCTTTCACAATGTGACTGTGTGATTGTGAAAACCTTGTGTCTGATGCTCCTTTTATCTACCTTGTCAACAGACGAGTAGAACATATGGAATAAAAATAAATAATAGGGGGAACAAATGTTAAAATAAATTTAGTTTGAAATGCTAGTGATCAATGAAAGGGAGGGGTAAGGGGTATGGTATGTATGATTTTTTTTTTTCTGTTTTCGTTTTCTTTCTTTTTCTGAATAGAAGCAAATGTTCCAAGAAATGATCATGATGACGAATATGCAACTATGTGATGAAATTGTGAATTACGATTATATTTGTAGAACAGAATGATCAAAATAGGAATGTTTGTGTTTATTTGGTATTTAAAAAAATAAAATTAAAAAAAAAGAGCTGGGGCGGGCCGCGGTGGCTCAGCGGGCAAGAGTGCTTGCCTGCCGTGCCGGAGGACCCCGGTTCGATTCCCGGCCCCAGCCCATGTAAAAAACAAACAAACAAACAAAATATAATAAAACAAGAAAATGTTTAAAAATGTTTCCCTTTCTTCCTCCCTTCCTTCCTTCTCTGTCTTTCCTTCCTTTCCTCCCTCTCTCTTAAAAAAAAAAAAAAAAAAAAAAAAAAGAGCTAACATACTGAGCACTCACTACGTGATAGGCATCTGCTATCATCAGTTCGTTAATATTCTGTTTAAAAACGAGGAAACTGAGGCTCAGAGAAGTTGAAGAATTTTCCCAATTCACGCAGCTAGTCCATGTTGCAGCCCTGAAAATCTAATGCTGAAAAAGATCGGCTGAGCCATGCCGCCTCCCGAATGCAGGCTGGTGCTGCCCTGTCCAGACAATTCCCCCGACAAGGCATTTGAGTTTGAGTCCTGACTTTGTCATCGACCAGCTGTATGACCTTTGCAAAGTGCCTTGTCATTCTGAGCCATAGGAACCCCTCTGCCCAGAGGGGATTGGGTCAGAAGGCTCCCCAGAGCTTTCCCTTATGGCAGTTAAGGGGTCCCTGGGCCTGGGTGCTGGGGTGCCTTTGTCCCATTACAGCAAAGCCGTACTTGCTCTCAGAGCCCCATGCCCCTATCCACGGGATATTTGAGAACCATCCCATCCTTCCGCCGCTCCCCCAAGCAGCCCTGAGTAGGTTTTGGATCAGGCAGGCTTGCATTCACTCCTCATGTCCTACTCACCAGTTGAGTTTAATTGCTTCATCTTTTAGAGCTGCAGTTTCCCCCATTTTCAGGGTCACTGCGAAAATGAAAGGACATAACCATGTAAAGCTTGGGTTTTCCAAGGTGACTCGGGCCCCAGGTTGGGGAAGGATAGAGGAGGAAAAGTAGGCATTGAGGACCCATTGTAAGGGTGGGTGGGAGCAGTTTGTGTTCCTCGGACGCCTGCCAGGGTCCCCTTGGACTTCCAGGAAAACCTGGATGCCTGAAAGCATGCCGGCAGCTTCTAGAACATGAGGTGGCTGGATGCGGTGACACAGGAGTTGAGGCTGGAGAAGGTGGGCAGGACCAGGAATATGAAGCATTTGCTGGACAGTCTCAGCTTGTCCTGCAGGCGCAGCAGCACCACCTGTCCTTATCGGAAGGCTTTATAAGAAGAGGGACATTTGGGCACAGAGGCACAGATGCTCAGGGACAATGCCATGTGACAGCAGAGGCAAAGATCAGAGGGATGCATCTAGAAGCCAAGGAATGCCGAAGAGTGCTGGGACCAGAAGCTGGAAGAAACAAGAAAGTTTTCTCCCCAAGAGGCAGCAGAAGGAACCCGGCCCTGCTGATACCTTGATTTCAGACTTCCAGCCTCCAGGACCTGGGAAAATAAATTCCTGTGGTTTGAAACCACCCCCCTCCCCACTCACTGTATGGCCATTTGTTACCCCAGCCCCCTGGGAAGCTAAGACAAATAGCATGGAGCCCTGAGCACTGAGCGCTGGGGGTCCTCTCAGCAGCCCCAGAAGAAAGGCTGTCATTTGTCCCTTCCTACCCCCTGGCGACATCAGACACATTGGCCACACTCCCCTCCGGAAACCCCCGCTTCTCTTGGCTCTTCCTGCCTCGCGCTCTCAGTTTTCATCCCACCACTCCTTCCCATGTCTCCTGGCTGGCTGCGCCTTCTCGCCCTGCCCTGGGGACCGCCCCACTCTTCAGGTGGGCCCTGGGCCCCCTTCTCTCCCGAGCTGAACAAATGCCCCCTGTAGGCGGGGGATCCCGAGCCTGGAGCCAGTCCAGTCTGGGCTCCATACCCGGGGGTTCAGACGTCTCCACTTGGGTGACTCACCAGCATCTCAGACTCAGCAGGTCCAAAACAAGAGCTCTACACTCTCCCTACATCTGCTTCTCCTCCGCTGCCCTCCTCGCCCACCTGGAGCTCAAGCCAGAAGGCTGCCTCTCCCATCCCCTCCCCTCCGCACAGCCCTAGGATCCACCTCCCACCCTGGCCCAAACCACAGCCATGCCTTCTGGGATCCCATCTACACTCCCACTGCTATGAAAATAAAACCCAAATCCGTCACCATGAACTTCAGGGGCCGCTCACGAGGCTCTCTCTTCCCCTCCCCACCCTGCTGTTCCACTTCCTTCTCTCCCTTTCTGGAATTGACTCTCCTTTCCATGCATTAATCCAGCAACCCCTTTGTGAACAGTTTACTCAATTTCTCGGGCTTCCCAGGTGCCCACCATTAACTCGTGCTCACCCTCCAGGGTCCACCCTGGACCCCCAAGTCCCACCACCACCTTGCTCCCAGTTCCCTGCGCTTCTCTGTCACAGCACCCACCTCTGTGGTCATCATAATTCTCTGTGAGTTAATTTGTCACACACCTGTTCCTCTCCCCCAGGTCAGAGACTCCAGGAGGGCAGGGATCGCAGGTTCTATTTGTTAGCAAGAGCTTGGCATGCAGTAGGTTCTCGGTTTATTAAGTGAGCAGCTCCCATTCTACAGATGAGAAAACTGAGGCTTAGAGAGCTTTCGGAGCCCTTCAAACCCTGTCTCCCCTTCTACGGCAGGGGGCCCTGGGGACTTAGGGATTGCTCGCCCCTGCCCCCTGCAATGCCAGGTCAACCTGGGGAGACTATGCACGCAGGACTCTCCTTCAGCTCCCCAAAACTACCCAAATAAACCCTGCCTCCAAGTAAACTCTCTGAGCTCCTTGGACAGGTGTGCCTGAAGGCCAGCCCCTTAGCCCCCTCCTGTCCCCCACGAGACTGGCACTGTGGTGCCCTCCTGGAGGATTTGGTGCCACCCTGACTTGGCAGTGGTCTGCTCTGAACTTTCTCTGGACATCCCCACCCCCCTGCTGAGTTCTGAGTCAGAACCTGAATCCCAGGGTCTCCTGGGCCAGGCGCCCAGGGTGTGGCCTGTGTGCAGGGCACTGACACCCTCCAGGAACCTCCCTTCCTGGCCCACTGGACAGGCGTGGCTCCCCTCTAGCCTCCTCCAAACTCGGGGCCCCACCCCTGCCCCTGCCCACCTCTGCCCTGGGGCCCCAGTGTGCCCTGCTGTGCCCCTTCCCAGCCCCCTCCTGGCCAACAAGCCGAGCCCCCCTTCTCCCGGCTGTCAGCCTGGGAAGGGGGCCAGGCCCTGAGCTCAGACCTTGGCGACTGCAGAGCGTCTGAGGCCGGGAGCCAGCCCCGCCAGACGGGGAGGGGGAGGGCAGGGTGGGCACTGGGAAGCTTTTTGAAGGGGAGCTGGCATGGAGGTGGGGGTGGGGGGCAGCTTTGTTCTTTCTGCTCCTTTTCTGGACCCCGCGGGGCGTCTTCTGGGAACCCCACGGAGCCCCGGGTCAGAGTGCGCCCCCTTCTTGAGTCCCTCAGAGGGCAGTGGCTTTGGGGGTTGGGAGACCCCCACGTGCTTCAGGCAGGGCTGGGGAGGGGCCGAGAGGCGCCCCACCCTCCCTCTGACCCGCCGTGTGACCCCCCGGGCCAAGCCTGTCTTCCCGCCCCCCCCACACACCCCCCAGCCTCGGTTTCCCGCTCTGAGGGGGCGGGACTGGAGGCCTCGGCTCCCCGCCCCGCCCGGAGGAATCTGGCGGGACGTCCCGTCGGTCCCAGGTGAGGGCCGCCTGGAAAGGGCCCAGCGCGGCGGCGGCGGCGGCGGGATCCGGCGGGGGAGGGCATCTGGGGTGGGGACGCCCCCCCCAGCCCCACCGCGGCCCCCACCCTGCACACCCTCGCTCCTCCAGGCGGCGGCGGTGGCGACGCTTGAAACAGAAAAAAAAAAGTGTCTCCCTGGCGCGGGGCCAGCGTCCCAGCCCCCCTCGCCGCCGCCGCGCCGCAGCCGGGGAAAACAACTGCTCACTTCGCCCTGCGGCCGCCCCGCGCGCTCCCCGCCGCCCCGCGCCCCGGGAGCCCAGCGCCGGCCAGGGGGGGAGGCGCGGAGCGCGCCGGCCGCCCGGCCTTCCTCCCCCTCGCTCCTCCTCTCCGCCCCGACTCGCTCGGGCCTCCTCGCTCCCGCCTAAGTTTGGGGCCTTCGCAGGCCCCCGGGCGCCGCGCGGGGCTGGGCTTCCTCCCGGGGCGCCGCGAGTTTCGGGGCTCCCCGCCGGCCAGGCTGCATCTCCTTGCCTCTCCCGGGGTCCCTCCCCGCCCGCTTCCTCGGTTCCTCTCCCTCGCGGCCACCCCCACCCCCACCCCGCACCCCTCCGTCGAGCCTCCTCGTGCGCCGGGACCCTAACCCCCCCGCCCGGGCGCGCCCCCCACCCCGGGGTCCGGTGGCCCCGGATGCCGGGTCCCCGCGGGGCTGCGGGCGGCCTGGCCCCTGAGATGCGCGGGGCGGGGGCGGCGGGGCTGCTGGCGCTGCTGCTGCTCCTGCTGCTGCTGCTGCTGCTGGGCCCGGGCGGCGGGGCCGAGGGGGGGCCGGCGGGCGAGCGGGGTGCCGGCGGGGGCGGGGCGCTGGCCCGCGAGCGCTTCAAGGTGGTCTTTGCGCCGGTGATCTGCAAGCGGACCTGCCTCAAGGGCCACTGTCGGGACAGTTGTCAGCAGGGTTCCAACATGACGCTCATCGGAGAGAACGGCCACAGCACAGACACGCTCACGGGCTCCGGCTTCCGCGTGGGTGAGGCCAGGGTACCGGGCCGGAGGTGGGGCGTGGGGGCACAGGGCAGTGCAGGGGTGCACGGTGGGGGGGTGGTCCGGCTTATGCCTCTGGGGGATAGACAGAGAGTAGAGATCTGGGGGGGCTGGCGTTTTTGGGGGACCAGGGATGTTGGGAAGCTGGAGTCCTGGAAGCCAGAGTTCAGGGATCTGTATGGAGCTTTGGGGTAGGGTTCGGGTTGGAATGTGGGCAGATTAGATTCCCGGGTGACACAGGCTCCAGGGAAAGTGCCCAGTGCTGAGTACTTAGGGGCAATCCCGGCCAGCATGCAGGGAGGTCAGGTGGGGCTGGAGGTCCAAGTCAGAGAAGGGGTAAACATTCCCCCAAGAAACAGACTTGCTGAAAGAAATAGGAAAAGTCTTAAAAATCTCTAAAGTAGAGCCTGCCATGGGTAGATACCTGAGAGGAGGAGGAATGAGGTGGGGTTGAAAGGGTTACTGGCAAGGTCTGGGAGGGGAGAGGTGCCGAGGCTTAAGTATTGGGGTGCAGGCCTGGAGGTGAGGACTTCTCAGGCCCTTCTTTTCCTGGTGCCCCAGCGATGCCTCCCCCATAAACCTCCCCCATATGCCCTGGGCAGCTCTGCCTCAGAGGCCCTTGGAGCACCTCCACAGCCCCTCCTGGCCTCCCCACCCAGCCTGGAACCCACCCCTTCCCCAGCATCTCTCTTCCAAAAGCCAGGCCCGGGGTTCAGCTCTCCTCTTCCAGGGCCCTGGCCAGTAACCCCTGCCTGTGGGCTAGGCTGGGGGAGGTGTCCCAGCAGTAATTACCCTCCTGGACAGGGTAATTAGGCCAGGCCCAGGATGGCACCAGCACACCAGCCCCCCTTACACATTCCCAGACCAGGGAACCCCACTCAGATGGTTCTCATGAGATGATCTGCTTGTGTGGGTGGGCGGGCGTGCACGACACATACGGGAGGGGGGGGTAGAGGGCCTGCATGGGCTTTGGCAGTGGTACATTGAGATTAAATACGTGTGTGTTTGTGTTTGTGTCTTGGTTGCATGTCTCCAGTCTTTGTTAGTCTCTGGGGAGGGTGTTTGTAAGCCTGTGTTGGTGTCGGAGTGAGAATCTGTGTATGTAGGTGTGACAAGGTGACTGTGTGTGTGTGTGTGTGTGTGTGTGTGTGTGTGTGTGGCAGGATGACTGTGTGCACGGCCCCCAGGCCCCCTGGCCATCCGACCCAGGCTGCTGTCTCCATCTGTGCTGCCCACATCCCCCAGGCTCAGTGCCCAGGCCACAGTGGGCGGGTGTCACTGGAAGGTCACCCTCACCGCCATGGGTGACTCACTGGGAGGCAGGAAGGAGAGGATCCTGCCTCCTGGCCCAGCACACACCCCTCTGCCCTGAGAGGTCTGGCCCCAAGAGGCCCAGCAGGATGAGCTGGGCTGAGTTGGGAGGCTCCTGCCCAGGCCCCGATGGCCACGGATGCGAGCTGTCCCTGCGAGGTCCTGCAGGTGTCTCAGAGGGCAGTGCCCCCACCTTCCCCCTCCACTTCCTCCTGCCAGGAAGTGAGGGCAGCTATGGGGCAGCCAGGAGAGGGGCTGGGCCTCCAGTCCATGGGCTCTGGAATCACATGTCTGACATGAGTGCGTAGGATCCAGAAACAGAGATCCTTTGCACATGCGTGTGAGTGCAGCATCCACTGTACCTCCGTTCTTTCCCCCCCTGCAACCTCCTCCAAGACCCAGCCCTGCCCTCCAAAGCACCGTTTATAGTAGGGCACACCGACATGCATTCAACCAAGCGCAGGGCCAGCAAAGCTAGGGGGACGTGAGGGTAGGCTCCTCTCTGGAGAAGGGCTGAGATTGGAGGGGTGAGATTTGAATGTGCAGAGCTGGGGATAATGGCTCAGATGGAGAGGATGGTATGAATGCAGATGTGGAGGCCGAAGATCTGGCAGATTTGTAGGAAGAGGAAGAGCTTCTTGGGGAATGGGGGTGCACATGGCAGGAGCCGGGGAGGGGGGGGGGGCCAAAAGGAAGGCTGAGGCTGGACCGTGGGGAGCCTTGAATGGCAAGGAAATGAGGCAGGCCATGAGCAGGACCTGACTATGCTGGAACCCATGACAGTTTTCTCTCTGGACAAGCAGGAGAGGAGCAGGAAGCCAGTTAAGGGGCTTGGATGGCAGGACCTGGGCAAGGGCAGGGGAAGACGGCATGGAGAGGAGGGAATATGGATGCCTGGGGCAGTACAGAGGCCACAACTGGGCGGGGTGGTAGGAGAAGAGATGGAGCTTCAAGGTCCATTCTAGATGCCTGGGTAGACAGGGCTGCCCTATGGTGGTCTGAGATCAGGAGTGGGTGGGGTAGAATGCTGATTCCCACCAGTGTCCCCTTGGGGGGAGTGTACAGGAGAGGCCCTGGAGTGGGGGCACTGCAATGGCGGTGATATGGGTATCATCAGCAGTGGTGAGGTGTAGACCCTGGGATGGCAGGGCAGAGGGAGGCAGAGGGGGAGGAGGGAGAGCAGAGAGGGGGCCCAGGCCTGACTCAGGAGAAGAATTCAATTTTTAGGGTAGGAAAGGAGGAGGCACCAGGGAGAAGCAGGAGATCCAGGAAAGGCCCAAGGGAAAGCCAGTGGAGGGGAAGGCTGTTCCATCATCATCATCATCATCATCATCTACTACCACTTATTAAGCACCCTTTGTGTACCACGTTCTGTGCTGAGCATTTTACGGGCAGCACCTCCTTTAACAGGGGTGTCAAGCCTCCAGACAAGGCACAGGGAGGAGAGGAGTTGCTTAGGGCCACAGAGCTGGCACATGTCCCAGCTAGGATCTCAGTCCAACAGACCCTAAACCCAACATACCATGGGTATGAGGATGTTGGGGGACCCCAGGGAGGGCAGTCTCCCAGTATGTAGGGGATGGGTTATAAAAACCACCTTCCCAACGGGACAAAGCCGGCGGCTGGCAAGGAAGTAGGGAGGAGGGGGAGGAGGCAGGATGCGGGTATGCGGGGCTGGGCGGGTGGGGTGGGGCCCTGACGCGCCCCCCCACTCCCCCCCCCCCCCCCGGCAGTGGTGTGCCCTCTGCCCTGCATGAACGGCGGCCAGTGCTCCTCTCGAAACCAGTGCCTCTGCCCCCCGGACTTCACGGGCCGCTTCTGCCAGGTGCCGGCCGGGGGTGCCGGCGGGGGCGCAAGCGCCTCCGGCCCGGGGCTGGGCCGGACTGGAGCCCTCCCCGCCGGCGCGCTGCCGCCCCTGGCCCCGGAGAGCGAGTCTGTGGCCAGCAAGCACGCCATCTACGCCGTCCAGGTGATCGCCGACCCGCCCGGGCCCGGGGAGGGGCCCCCTGCCCAGCACGCGGCCTTCCTGGTGCCCCTCGGGCCGGGACAGATCTCAGCGGAAGGTACCAGGCAACCGGGAGGCCGAGGCGGGTGGGCACCGGGGCGGCGGTCCCCGGCGGACGCCGGCGCGGGAGGAGCGCGGCGGGGCCACGTGGCGGGGCAGCCCTGAGGCCGCCGGCCCCGCCCCCCAGTGCAGGCCCCGCCCCCCGTGGTGAACGTGCGCGTCCACCACCCGCCCGAGGCCTCGGTCCAGGTGCACCGCATCGAGGGGCTGAACGCCGAGGGCCCCGGCCCCGCCCAGCACCTGCTGCCGCACCCCAAGCCCTCGCACCCCCGGCCACCCACGCAGAAGCCCCTGGGCCGCTGCTTCCAGGATACGCTGCCCAAGCAGCCGGTGAGGGACTCCGCAGTGGCGGCCGGACTGACCCTTGTGTCCCTTAGGGTGGCCTTATTCCAACTCACCGGATTCCTCAAAACTGGGGATCCAGGGCACCCCCAATTGGCTACGGGCAGGCTCGGTGCAGGCCACCAGCAACCTCTTGGGGCTTTCTCAAGAGGGAGGCGTTGTGGGGGCTGGGCACCCTCTGACCACCCCCTCCTCCCCCAGTGCGGCAGCAACCCCCTCCCTGGCCTCACCAAGCAGGAAGACTGCTGCGGGAGCATCGGCACTGCCTGGGGCCAAAGCAAGTGCCACAAGTGCCCCCAGCTGCAGTGTAAGTGCTGGGGGTTCAGTGGGGCACCCCCATTGCAGGGCTGACCCTCCTGTATCCCCCCCTGCAAGATGCACTGTCCCGCTCTGCCCCTCCCCTGCTATGCTCTCCTCTCTCTGCAGACACAGGAGTGCAGAAGCCGGGGCCCCTGCGAGGGGAGGTGGGCGCCGACTGCCCCCAGGGCTACAAGAGACTCAACAACACCCACTGCCAGGGTACAGACAGCCAGGTGTCACCGGGGAGGTCCAAGGGAGGCGGTGGGGCTGGGGCAGGACCCTGAGGTCCTCGGAGCAGCCTGCTGTCACTTGGTGGCCCCAGCCTAGAGAGACCAAACTTCTGCTCACCATAGATATCAATGAGTGTGCCATGCCTGGGATGTGTCGCCACGGTGACTGCCTCAACAACCCTGGCTCCTATCGCTGTGTCTGCCCACCTGGTCATAGCTTGGGCCCCTCGCGCACACAGTGCATTGGTGAGCCTGGGCTGGGGGCTCAGGCCCCTGGGAGATCACAAGCATGTGTGGGAGGAGCAGGGCTCTGAGCAGTGAGAGTCAGAGGGCACAAAGGTCAGGATGGGGGGTCAAGGATTATCTGCAAAAGGAGAAAGGTCCGGAGCAGATAGGATTAGGGGTCATGTGAGAAGGGTTAGAGGTCACATGAAGTCAGGGGTTATATGAAGTCAGAGTCCTATGAGATCAAGGTCTCGATGGGTTGGAGAGATGAGATCTAGAGCAGCTAGAATTGGGGGTCATTAGAGTCAGGGGTCACGAGGTCAGGAGACAAATGGACAGTAGGGATGAGATTTAGAGTAGCTGAGAATCAGTGGTTGCGTAGGTTTCAGAGGTCACGTGAGGTCAGGATGATGGATTCAGGGGTCACGTGGGTTCAGGGTCATGTGGGATCAGATACCACATGGAGTCCCAGAGGTGTCTCAGCCAGAGGGGTGAGGTTCAGGCCGGATGCTCATGCCCCCACCCCCTGCAGCGGACAAGCCGGAGGAGAAGAGCCTGTGCTTCCGCCTGGTTAGCCCTGAGCACCAGTGTCAGCACCCACTCACCACGCGTCTCACCCGCCAGCTCTGCTGCTGCAGTGTCGGCAAGGCGTGGGGTGCGCGGTGCCAGCGCTGCCCAGCCGATGGCACTGGTGAGCCTGGGGCGGAGCGGCGGTGGGGGGAGGAATCTGTTTGTCCGTGTGCCGGGTCAGGGGATCGCTCACCTCTGTCCCTTGCCCTGGCTTCAGCTGCCTTCAAGGAGATCTGCCCGGCGGGAAAGGGTTACCACATCCTCACCTCCCATCAGACGCTCACCATTCAGGGTGAAAGCGATTTCTCCCTCTTCCTGCACCCCGACGGGCCACCCAAGCCCCAGCAGCTGCTGGAAAGCCCCAGCCGGGCGCCACCACCCGAGGACACTGAGGAAGAGAGAGGTCCGGCCCGATGCCTTCTGCTCCCTGACCAATGCTGAACAACTAAACCAGACCCCTGGACCCCTCACTGAAATAGGACTGCAGAGTCTAATCCCCTCATTTCTAATCCTTAATGCAGCCGCTCATCCCCCAGACCTGACCCTCTGATCCCTCATCAGGGTCTTAACCCCAGGACCTGACTTCTCCCACCCAGGCTCTGGCCATCCATGGCCCTGCAACCCTGTTGCTCTGCCCCGCTGAGTGCCTCTGATTTCCTGATCAGGGCACTGATTCAGCCCAAATGCTGTGCCCAGACCTGATGCTCTGCCCCAGGGACGTGACCCTGGATCTGTAACCCGGGATGGTCTCCTGACGCCCGAAGCAGATGCCCCTTGACCCCGGGCTCTAGCCCCTGACCCTTGACCCCAGAGACTGATTGCTGAAGTCTTAGAAACCCTGATTGCAGATGCCCCAGTGTTGACTCCCTACCCCTAGCCCAAAACTTACGGTCCCCTCTTCTTCCCTTTCAGGGGTAACCACGGACTCAGTGAGTATGAGTGCCCCGGTGGGAGGGGCAGGGGAGGCGAGGGAGATGCGGAGGGCCCACGCTGCTGTCCCCGCAGCCAGTGAGCGAGGAGCGGCCTGCCCAGCAGAGCCCCCCGACGGCCACCACGTCTCCTGTCCGGCCCTACCCCGGTGAGCTGGACACCGCAGGGACCAGTTCGCTGCTGGGGGAAGTTCGCAGTCTAGGCAACGGGGTGGGGGTCCCGGGACGGTGGGAGCTGGGGTGGGACGTTCCGGTTTCCAGCGGGCGAGGAGAGAGGCGGCGCACACCCACCCTCCTCACCCGGTGCCGGGGCTTGCGCCGCTGCCTGCAGAGCTCATCTCCCGCCCCTCGCCGCCCACCGTGCGCTGGTTCCTGCCTGACTTGCCCCCCTCCCGAAGTGCCGTGGAGATTGCCCCGACACAGGTCACAGGTAAGGCCCGCCCAGCGAGGCCACGCCCCCCTAAGGCCACGCCCCTGGCCTTTCTCTCCTTCTGTCCCCCTCCCCACCGGCCCCATCATTCCCCAACGCTAACGGGGTGCTTATACCGCGGCTTGCTGGGTGCCAGTGAACAGTACCTGTCCTCAAGCGACCCGAGTAGGATGATGTTCAACCGAGTCTGAGGGAGTTCATTCATTCATTTATTCATTCATTCAACACATATAGCTCCCACTACGTGCCAGGTACTGTTTGTTTAAGTGCTGGGTATACAACCCTGAACAAAACGGACAAAAATTTCCCATCCTTGCGGAGCAAACAGAACAATAAGTAAAACTCTATGTTGCATAAATGCTATGAAAAAATAAATCAGAGAAGACAGAAGGAGGTCTGGGGCTTCCCATAATATGTAGGGTAGCGATGAGAGAAGGCTCTCCGAGCACTTTTTTCCCTTCTAAATTTTGTATTTTTAATACTTTGAAGCTTATAGGGCAATTACAAAAATAATACAACCCCCTTACAGAAAACTCCAACATACCCCTAGTCCCCCAGATACCCAGATCTACCAATATGAACATTTTGCCACATTTGCAGTATCATTCTTTCTATTCCTCTATCTTCATCTATCTGTCCATCAGTCTGTCTGTCTAAGAATCCATGATCTGAACACTTCAGTGTAGATTGTACATATCATGCTCCTTGAACACTTAATCCTTCCATGAACATTTCTACGTACAAGGATATTCACTTATGTAACCATCTTGAGTGCAGTTACCGAGTTTAAGAAGTTTAACATTGATATAAAGCTTACAGGCTATATTCCAACTTCCCATATGTCTCAATATTGCCCTTTTGAGCCTTTTTTCCTCCCTTCTTAGGTCCTGATCAGGATCACGTATTGCATTTAATTGTTTCTTTACTTGCTCTTTTTGTTTTTTAATTTGGGGAGCATATATCTAATAAAAATGTTCCATATCTCACCCCCAAGCATGCCATTCAGTGGGATCAATCAATTCACAATGTTGACCCACCCTCCCCACCTTGCATTACCAAAACTTTCCTATTGCCCCAAATAGAAACCCTATACCCATTTTTTTTTAACGTATAATATAACATATATACAAAGCAAAGAAAAAAGCAATAGTTTTTAAAGTACTCTTCCATAAGTAGTTATAGGACAGATCCCAGAGTTTGTCATGGGCTACCATACCATCCTCTTAGATTTTTACTTCTAGCTGCTCCAGAATATAGAAGGCTAGAAGGAATAAATGGTTTTTTATCACCACAATCAACTTTTGTTTGTGAAAAATAACATATATACAAAAAAGCAATAAATTTCAAAGCACAGTGCAACAATTAGTGATAAAACAGATTTCAGAGTTTGGTATCCAGAATTTTAGATTTTTACTTCTAGCCGTTCTAAGATACTGGAGACTAAAAGAAATATCAGTATAATGATTCAGCAATCATACTAGTTTGTTAAGCCCTACCTTCTCTATATAACTCTACCATCACCTTTGATCTTTCTGTCCCACTCTTTAGGGGTATTTGGGCTATGCCCATTCTAACTTTTTCATCCTGGAAGGGGCTGTTGATAATATAGGGTAGGGGGATGGAACTAGCTGATGTTCTAGAGAGGCTGGCCCCTCTAGGTTTCAGAACTTATCTAGTCCAGGAACCCCTCTGGAGGTTGTTGGCTTCTGGAAAGTTACCCTAGTGCATGGAACTGTTGTAGAATCTTATACATTGCCCTAGGTGTTCTTTATAATTGGCTGGAGTGGTTTTGGTTGGAGTTCAGCAGGTTATGTAGGTGGCAAGGTCTAACTGAAGCTTGGGTAAGAGTGACCTCCAGAGTAGCCTCTCGCCTCTATTTGAACTCACTTTGCCACTGCTACCTTATTTGTTACACTTCTCTTCCCCCTTTTGGTCAGGATGGAATTGTTGATCCCGTGCCCCTACCCATTTTTGATTCCCTCTCCATTCCCCCTGCCCACACTCCTGGCAACCTATACTCTAATTTCTGTCTCTGTGAACTTCTCCAATATTTTTTGTTGTTGTTACCATGGGGCTTAAATTTAAATCTCAAATCTATAACAATCTGGTTTGTTTTGATACCAACTTAATTTCCATAGTGCACACAAACTATATTCTTTTTTTTTTTTTTTTTTTTTTTTTAAAGAGGGAGGAAGGGAAGGAAAGACAGAGAGAAGGAAGGAAGGATGGGAGGAAGAAAGGGAAACATCTTTTAAACATTTTCTTGTTTTATTGTATTTTGTTTGTTTGTTACATGGGCTGGGGCCGGGAATCGAACCGAGGTCCTCCGGCATAGCAGGCAAGCACTTTGCCCGCTGAGCCACCGCGGCCCGCCCACAAACTATATTCTTATAGCCCCCATCCCCCCACCTCTATGTGGTTCTTGTCACAAGTTACGTGTTTATACATTACGAATCCAAACTGATTTCTCATTACATTTTATGCATTTGCCTTTTAAATTGTGTAGGAAGTAAAAAGTGGCATTACAAACCTAAAATACAGTAGTCCTGGCATTTATATGTACCCCTGTTACCCTTATCACAGATCTTTATTTTCTCATGCAGCTTTGATTTATTGTGTATTGTCCTTTTCACCCTGTAGAACTTTCTTTGGCATGTCTTGTAAGGCTGGTCTGGTGGTGGTGAATTCCCTCCGTTTTTGTTTATCTGGGAATATCCTAATCTCTCCCTCATTTTTGAAAGACAGTTTTGCCAGATATAGAATTTTTGGTTGTTTTGTTTTGTTTTTTTCTTTCAGCTCTTTGAATGTCATTCCGCTACCTTCTTACCTTCAGGGTTTCCCATGAGAAAGTGACCTTAATCTTGTGAGGCTCCAAGCCTAGTTTTAAAGATGATTAGAAATTAAAGAGGGGAAGTGGGAAAGGAATGGCCTGTGCAGGTTGGGGAAGAGGACATTCCAAGTGAAATGAAGTTTGGGCAAAGGTATGGAGACATGCGACAGTGATGGAGGAAGGAGGAAACCACACACAGATCAGTGGTTCTGAGCCAGGCAAGGGCCAGTTAAGAGCCTTGGGTGTGGTCCCAGAGGCTGTGGGAAGTGTCTGCAGGGTTTGGGGCATCATAATTGCTAGTCCCAACCCAGCAGTCCCTGTGTGCCAGGCACCATTTTAAGAGTTTTTCGTACTAAATATCATTTAACCTTGACGCACTGTGTGAAGTGGGCTCCGAGCCTTATTTTCTGGATGAGAAACTTGAGGCTTCCCGAGGCTCGGGAGCTTACCCCAGGTCACACAGCCAGGCCAGCTTCCAGCCCAGGTCTGGGTGGACTCCAAAGCTCAAGGGAGGTGCTAGCCTTACTGAAACCCGGAGCGTGGCTGAGGTCCTGGGGTGAGGGCGGGGGTGGAAGTGGCTGCCCTGTGGGTGCTTCCAGCCCCTGCTGCCTTGGGAGGTGGCTAGAGGACACTGGTGCAGAGTTGCATAGTTTAAGGAATGGAGGTGACTAGGGAGAAGGGACTTTCAGAGTCCGAGAGCTGGGGACATTGGGGTGACTGCAAGGCCCTAAGTGTCTCAAGCCATTGTGGCCGGGATTTGGGGTGGATGGGCCTTGGAGTGAATAGGATGAAAGTTTAAAGGGTCCATGGGTTGTGCAGACAGGGATGTCAGGGCCAGCTGGCGTCGCGGTATTGGCATCCTCTGGGATGGAGGGGCCATTATGAGTGTGTGTGTGGGGGGCGTGGAGGTCCATCCCTGGGAACCTGCAAGAGAGTGAGGGCTCCCCCGCCCCGCCCGCAGAGACGGACGAGTGCCGACTCAACCAGAACATCTGTGGCCACGGCGAATGCGTCTCGGGCCCCACGGACTACTCTTGTCACTGCAACCCGGGCTACCGGTCGCACCCGCAGCACCGCTACTGCGTGGGTGAGCGCGGGGCCGGCGGGCGCGGGGGCGGTCCCTGGGGCGGCCCCGGGGTCCGGACACCCGTTGGACGTCTCCCCGCCGGTTGGTGCTCCTCAGACGTGAACGAGTGCGAGGCGGAGCCGTGCGGCGCGGGCCGCGGCATCTGCATGAACACCGGCGGCTCCTACAACTGCCACTGCAACCGCGGCTACCGCCTGCAAGTCGGCGCCGGGGGGCGCTCGTGCGTGGGTGAGCGCGGCCGGGGCGGGGCGCGGGGCGGGGCGGGGCGCGGCTCTCCTCCCCGCGGCCCCGCGATCCCCTCCGCCGCCCTCCCCTCGCGCGCCCCTTCCTCCCGCTCAGACATGAACGAGTGCATCAAGCCCCACTTGTGCGGCGACGGCGGCTTCTGCATCAACTTCCCGGGTCACTACAAATGCAACTGCTACCCCGGCTACCGCCTCAAGGCTTCCCGGCCGCCGGTCTGCGAAGGTGGGGGAGGCCAGTCCAGACCCCGGGGCGGGGGCGGGGAGGTGCGAGGTCCGGCCGAGCACCCTGAACGCCGGGCCGGCTCCGTCTTCCCCAAACGGGTCCTTTTTCTTCTCCCTGCCGCGCAGACATCGACGAGTGCCGGGACCCCAGCTCCTGCCCAGATGGCAAATGCGAGAACAAACCCGGGAGCTTCAAGTGCATCGCCTGTCAGCCGGGCTACCGCAGCCAGGGGGGCGGGGCCTGTCGCGGTGAGGGCGGGGCCGAGGTCGGAGGTCTCGAAGCCTAGGGGGCGGGGCCTGACTCCGACTGGGGCGGGAGGGGGCGGTGCTTAGCGCCGGTGCTCGGCTCCTAGGGGGCGGGGCCTGCTGGGAGTAGAGCTCCGCCCCCAACCCAATCCCGGGTTTAGGGGTCCCCACGGTGGGCGGCCACTGGGGCGGCGTGCGAGGCGAGCCTTCTCCGCCGCAGACGTGAACGAGTGCGCCGAGGGCAGCCCCTGCGCGCCGGGCTGGTGCGAGAACCTGCCGGGCTCTTTCCGCTGTACGTGCGCCCAGGGCTACGTCCCCGCCCCCGACGGCCGCAGCTGCCAGGGTGAGCTCACGCCCTCCACTCCGCGCTGCGGGTCGCCCCGTCTGTCAAATGGGTGGGTGGGAAGTGGCTAGCTCCCCATCCCACCCCCACCCCCACCTCCAGGTCCTTCATTGATCCAGCCGCTCATTTTCTCAGCGAAACTCGCCAGAAAAGGGCGCCAGAATTTACAAATAGGAGGCTCTTGGGAGGCGGGGATTGCAGCTTCTATTGGCAAAGCACATTACTTCAATTTGAAGGAAAGGGTCTAGATCAAAGAATAGAGAGTGTTCATAGTCATCACCCCCACCCCCCCAGTCCCCCACCCTTGCACAAATACTTATGATGCACCTAGGCGGGCTGGGGGCTGGGATTCAGAAAAAGTGGGCGGATCTGCAGAGAAAGTTAGACACCTACTGAGGCGCTCAGGGGTGGGGCATCGTGGGCCCGCATGCTACGGAGCAACACCAGCCAGAGAGGGCGTTACGTGAAGCCCAAGTGTCTTAAAGGATCGGTAGGAATTGGGCAAGCAAAGAAAAGTGAGAGGGAACAACACGTCAAGCAGAGGGCTAGGATGGTGCAAATCGGGTGAGAAACAGCCAGGGAGCGTGGGGGGAAATGCAAAGTATGAGCAGGGGTGGGGCTGAGGCTGGGACGGACAGGGTTCCCCCATCTTGGAGAGCCCTCTAAGCCTTGCTCAGGAAGTTGAGCTTCACCCTGAGGGCATTAGGAGGCAGCTAAGGCATTTTAACTCAAAGAGTGAAAAGGTTGGCCATTCTTGCTGATGGAAGTGGAGAGTGGTTGGGTGTCTTCTGGACTCAGGACAGATGTTGGTGGGCCCAGGATGGTCATGAGATGATGCGATTTTAGAGTAGTATTTGGAGAACGGATTACCTGGGCTTCTCACCTGGATGTCCAGGTGAGGGAGAAGGACGTTAGGGACTAGTTAGGTTTCTGGTTTGGGTGACTCCATGAATTGTGCTGTTCATTGAGAGAGGGCCCCTAGGGGAGGGGCACATTTGGGACAGGAGATGCGAGGCTCCATATTGGACCAGTTGCACGGGTGGTCCCTGTGTGCCTTCTAGCTGGAGATGCCAGCAGAGTGGCCATGGGGGTTGGAAGCCTTGAGCCAGACACCCCTACCTGGAACCATGGATGGTGGGGTCTGTGGAGCCTTGGGTGGGGAGGGGCTAAGCTGCTCAGCAAGGAAGGTGGATCAGGTGAGGAGAGCCTCAGCACAGCGTTGTGGGCATTGACACATCAGGGGCAGGCAGGGGCAGAGGAGCGGGAGGAGGGATGGCGGTGGGGGGGAGGTTGGAGGGGAAAAGAGGGGGATGCTGGGACCGGGGAGGAGAGGGACAGAGGGAGGGCTCATGGAGCAGCTGCTGGAAAGCTGGGGAGAAGCCTCCAGGGAGGAAGGAGTGAGCTGAATGCAATAGAGTAATTCTTATAAAATTAGAATGTAATGATGAAACGAGAAGTTTTTGGCCTTGGCAAGTGTGGCTTCTGTGGCCTGCGGAAGGAAGAGGCCAGGAAGGATGCAGAGAAAGCAGAGGTTAGCGAGAGCTGGGATCATGGGAACGGGCTTTAGAGCTACAGGCTGAGGAGGAGAGGCAAGGAAAGAGGGCAAGAGGATGGCAGGTGCAGCAAAGGCCAAGAGAGGAGGGGGAAAGGCTGGTGGGCAGCTGGCCAAGGACAGAAGGGACCTCTTATGCTCTAGTGAGAGGAAGGGGGCATGGATGAGAGAAGGGTTTCTGGGAGATTAAGAGAAGTACCTTTAATTTTCTCATTGAAGAGATGCCCAAGGAGGAAAGTAGAGGTTTGGAACTGCATGGGGTGGTCTACGAGCTTTGTAGAAATCAGGAGTGGGAGCAATGGGGGAGGGTGGCTCCAGCCCTGCTCTGCCCCGCTCAGCCCCCGCACCTCCCATGCAAGCTTGCTTTGCTGGCCTGCTTAGGAGGAAGGAGAGGCGGTCATGGGTGCCCACGGATGAGTCCTGGGCTTCAGCTCTGGAGAGAAGACGGTCAGGCTGGTTGCTGTCCGAGTCGGGGGGCTCGGAGGACTGAGTGGGAAGCTTTTAGCTTCTGTGGGAGGGAAGGTGGAGTCAGGGGACTTGAGGAGAGCACAGGGGCAATGGGAAGCAGTGGGCCAGGTCCCGGGAGTGAAAAGCCGCCCGTGGTCCTGACAGCAAGTAGCTGACGTTAAGGTGGAGGTCTCCGAAGCTGGTCGTGGGAAGTGGTCGTGCATGGGGATGTTGGAAGCTCCTGGCGTGGAAAGGAAGAGAGAGGGTAAGGGATGGGGAGGGTAGGTGCCGACAGCAACAAAGAGGCCAGAGGCTGGTGTGCGGGCCTTGGCACCTCGGATGAAGAGCCAGCTGGGAGGGGCCCTGAGGTGTGGGTAACAACCAGCTTCCATCCATCCCAGAGGACTGCAGGGAAGTGTGCAGGTTACTTTAGAGCAGGGGCAGGTGAAGTTTTTCTATGAAGCATGCAAAGATGCGGGGGAGCTTATCTGCATGGGAAGAAGGAAGCTGTGGCAGATGAGGGGAAAGGTTAGGGGCCCAGGGTGGCATGGGAAGAGGGGATGGCGGAAAGAGTGGCCCTTGACTGCTGAGGGTGGACGAAGGCTGGGAAGGCCCGGTTGGCAGGGCCTGAACTCTTTAGCACCAGAATTGGTCCAGGGTCCCTGGAAGCTCCTGGCCTAGTCCCCAGGGCACAGTGTGCTGTACGGGAGCCTTTCAGGGGTGCTGGGAAGCCCTGGGCTTCCTTTGAGCTCCACTGGCCTCAGTTCTGGTGCTCTAGGTGACAGGCATGAACCAGGGGAAGGCCAGTCAGAGCTCAGGACCATGCCCAGCCTGGCCCCCTGACATCCCTCTGCCTTGCAGACATGGACGAGTGTGAGACTGGAGACGTGTGTGACAATGGCATCTGCACCAACACACTAGGCTCTTTTCAGTGCCAGTGCCTGTCCGGCTACCACCTGTCCAGGGACCGGAGTCGCTGTGAAGGTGAGGGGGCTTGGGAGCCAGGCAGGGGGTTCATTACTTCCCACCCTAGGACCTGCCATGCCCAGGTCCCGAGCCCCAGGGGCCACCTGGGCAGTCCCCATCCAGACCCAAAATGGGGCACAAGGGTAGGGGGATAGCCCCAGGCTTTCTGGGAAGCCTTGGCAGCTTCAGGTTGGGGGGGTGGGGGTGAAGTCAGCCCCTGAGAACCCACCCCACCCCCACTCCCTACTGTGATCCCTTCACCAGATATTGACGAGTGTGACTTCCCCGCGGCCTGCATTGGGGGCGACTGCATCAACACCAATGGCTCTTACCGCTGTCTCTGCCCCCAGGGGCACCGGCTGGTGGGTGGCAGGAAGTGCCAAGGTATGGGGGTGAGGCTGGGAGCAGGGATCCCCCCGGGGGGCACCCTTGGTGGTGGTCTTTCATTTCTCCAGCCAGCCAGCCAGCCATCTGGTCACTCATCTTTCCACTCTTTCACCTCAGATAACATTGATAGAAATAACGACAAGTGCTTGTGGGGTGCCAGGCAGTGGGCCGAGCTCCCAGCAGATGTTAACTCACTAGTCTCCCCAGCCACCCCCACTAGCTGCTTGTATCCGGCAAGGGTTTATTGAACACCTTCCCTGAGCCAGGTGTTCTAGGGACAATGGCCTAGGGCTCCCAGCTGGGAAAGGCCAACCTGTAAACTGTTAACCCATTAATTTCAAGGGGTTGGTGACAGTTGCACTGAACGTGGTTGCCTAAGTGGAAAGGGCATGGAATGGTGTTTCAGGCTGAGGAACAGTATGTGCAAAGCACAGAGGTCTGAAAGGATCTCTGTGTTTTCAGAGGAGAGTAGACATCACTGTATTTGATACAGGGTGGGGGTGGGGGGCGGTGGGGTGTATGGATTAAAGGATGAGATTTAAAGGTATTGGGAGACCAGACTGAAAGTCCTTAAATGCCTAGAAAACGTGGACTTCATTCTTTGGGTTAATGGGGACCACTAAAGATTGTGAGCAGAACGACGGCACTGAATGTGCCCACACCTAGACTCGCACACAGACATGCCCGAGTGGACTTCCTTTTGTGTGTACTTTGAAATCAAAGTATAAATTTGGGTTTTGAACTTGTGGGAGGCCTCTGGGCACACCCCCAGGGGAAAGGAGGCTGGGTTTCCGGGTCAGCGGCTCCTCTGTCTCCCCCTCCTCTCGTCCCTGCAGACATAGATGAGTGCAGCCAGGACCCGGGCCTGTGCCTTCCCCACGGGGCCTGCGAGAATGTGCAGGGCTCCTACGCGTGCATCTGCGACGAGGGCTTCTCGCCCTCCCAGGACCAGCACAGCTGTGAGGGTGGGTGCCCTCCACGCAACCCCCCGCCCCAGACCAGACAAGCCCCCTGCGCTGCAGCCAGGGTTCAGATGATTACACCTGTTCCCATCCTCCCAAATTTGGGGAACAGGACGAGATCTCTGTAGCTCAGGGAGCCTGGGGCCCAGAACTTGGGAGTGCCAGGCGTGCCATGTGGAAGAGCTTGGCTTTCACAGGGTGGAGGAGGGAGGAGCCGGGGAGAGGGGGGAGCAGAGGAGTGCGGGTGGAGGACGGGGTGGGCAGGGACAGCAAGCCCCTGAGCTGCCCTCTCCTCCCTCAGAGGTGGAGCAGCCCCACCACAAGAAGGAGTGCTACCTTAACTTCGACGACACGGTATTTTGCGACAGCGTCCTGGCCACCAACGTCACCCAGCAGGAGTGCTGCTGCTCGCTGGGGGCCGGCTGGGGGGACCACTGCGAGATCTATCCCTGCCCGGTCTACAGTTCAGGTCAGGCGCCGGGCGGGACCCTCTTCTCCCCCTTCCCCCCCACTCCCAGGGCCTCAGTTTCTCCGACCGAGAATGGGGATGGTGGCACCTCCCCGGGTGGCGAGGAAATGAAGTGGAATGAAGTGGAGCCCGGCGCGCACGCCCAGTCCCGCCTCCTTCTTCCCTCCCCACGGCCGCTGTCTCCCCGCAGCCGAGTTCCACAGCCTCTGCCCAGACGGGAAGGGCTACACCCAGGACAACAACATTGTCAATTACGGCCTCCCTGCCCACCGTGGTAAGCCCCGCGCGCCCCGCCCTCTGTAGCCCGCCCCCATAAGCCCCGCCCACCCCTCCGTTGTTGCGCCGCGGAGCCCCTCCCACCGAGTGGGCCCCCCGCCGAGCCCAGCCTGCCCGCGCTTGCCCCGCAGACATCGACGAGTGCATGCTCTTCGGGGCGGAGATCTGCAAAGAGGGCAAGTGCGTGAACACTCAGCCCGGCTACGAGTGCTACTGCAAGCAGGGCTTCTACTACGACGGGAACCTGCTGGAGTGCGTGGGTGAGCGAGGTCGGGGGAGGACGCGAGAGGGTGTGGCGGGAGACAGCCGCCCGCACACCAACCCTGACCCCGGCCGGCCCCTGCCATGCGCGCTTTCCCTCCCGCTAGACGTGGATGAGTGCCTGGACGAGTCCAACTGCCGGAACGGAGTGTGTGAGAACACGCGCGGCGGCTACCGCTGCGCCTGCACGCCTCCGGCCGAGTACAGCCCCGCTCAGCGCCAGTGCCTGAGCCCCGAGGAGATGGGTGAGGGTCGGCCGGGAAACCGGGGCGAGCCGGGGGCCCGAGTCGAGCTGTGAGCGCCACCCCACCCACTCCCTCGCTGCCCGCAGACGTGGATGAGTGCCAGGACCCGGCAGCCTGCCGCCCTGGTCGTTGCGTCAACCTGCCGGGCTCCTACCGCTGCGAGTGTCGCCCACCCTGGGTGCCTGGGCCCTCCGGCCGCGACTGCCAGCTCCCGGAGAGCCCAGCCGGTGAGGGCGAGGGTCGTCCTGGGTAGAGCCCCGGACTCTGTGCGCCGGGTGAGCTCGTGTGGATGGGGTGGGGCGGGGACGCTGGCTCCTGCCTCGGGGCCCTCCCTGACGCCATGTCCCCTCCCCAGAGCGTGCTCCGGAGCGGCGCGACGTATGTTGGGGCCAACGCGGAGAGGACGGCATGTGCGCGGGGCCCCTGGCCGGACCCGCACTCACCTTCGACGACTGCTGCTGCCGCCAGGGCCGCGGCTGGGGCGCTCAGTGTCGCCCGTGCCCGCCGCGCGGCGCCGGTGAGACAGCCGGAAAGTGGCTGGCCCGGAGCGCGTCCGGGGCGGGTGCCGGGGTGTACCGACCTCGCTGACTGCCCCACCGCACTCCTCCCAGGGTCCCAGTGTCCAACGTCGCAGAGCGAGAGCAATTCCTTCTGGGACACGAGCCCTCTGTTGCTGGGGAAGGCTCCGCGAGGTGAGTAGTGTCGACGGGGCCGTGTGGGGTCGTCAGCTTCCACCCCTGGGCTGTGTTGACGCCCCACTTGTCGGCATAGAGGAGGACAGCTCAGAGGAGGATTCGGACGAGTGCCGCTGCGTGAGCGGCCGCTGCGTTCCGAGACCCGGCGGCGCGGTGTGCGAGTGCCCCGGCGGCTTCCAGCTCGACGCCTCCCGCGCCCGCTGCGTCGGTGAGCCGGGCTCGGGGCGGGGCCTGAGGCGCCATGAGGCCCCTGTGGCGCCCTACGAAGTCCGCTCATGTCACTCCCACCAACAGACATCGACGAGTGCCGAGAGCTGAACCAGCGCGGACTGCTGTGCAAGAGCGAGCGGTGCGTGAACACGAGCGGCTCCTTCCGCTGCGTCTGCAAAGCTGGTTTCGCGCGCAGTCGCCCGCACGGGACCTGCGTGCCCCAGCGCCGCCGCTGACGCCGCGCTCAGCTCGGACCTCTGCCATCACCCAGCGGTTCCCGCCGACGCTCGGGGAGCACGTTGCCTCTGGCTCCTGCCGACTTGGAGCTCCGGACCCATGGGTCCCAGGGCTCGGACCTGCAGACCCCTTCCCGCTCCCCGTGACCCGAGGGCGCCCGTCCTGGCCCCGGTCCCTGCCACTGGCCCTGCCTGACTTATAAGCGGATGTTGGCTCCGGGGCGCTGTTGACCTTCCTCCCAAGGAGTGTTTCCTAGAAACTGATAAATCAGTTTGTGCCTCTTTACCGGGCTTCCGAAGCAAATGGTTCTCTGCCAGGGGCGGCACGGAGGGCTGCCCAGCAGTGGGCGCGGACTCTGCCCGACGCGTCAGATCCAGGCCGCCCACAAGCGGCTACACTGAGCCCGGGCCAGGGGGTGTGAAACAGAATTTACTGTGCCTCTGATTATGTACACGCGAGATGTGCCTGGCCATTTCACATGGCTCACATGGTTTGTACAATAAATACAACCGCGGGGTCTGCTCTCCGCGGCGCGGAGGCGCCCACTCCTAGCTCAGTCCAGCTTCCGGGCGCCTAGCTTCATGGGGCCCTTGGCCGCCTTCCGCTCGGCGCGTTTGCTCTCCATCTCCCGCCGCCGCTCCTCACGCTTCTTGCGGGCCTGCTCCGCCTTCGCCTGCCCTGGAAGAGGGAAGGGGCGTGGGCTGAGGGCGTATGGGCAGGGTGGGGAGACAGCTGATTCCGGGGCGGTGGCCCCTTGTCCTTCCCCCAGGGAAGGCACTTACGGCTCTCGGTCTCCACTCCCTCCCAGTTGTCGTCACCCCAGGAGTCCCTCCTCGGCTGCAAAGGGAAGTGCAAGCTGGTGTGAGGCCTGCACCCAGCTACGGGCCACCCCAAGCCCGCGCCCTCTCGCCTGCCCCGCGGAGTACCTGGGTGCCAACTTCCCGACGTGTGGCCAGGGCAGCGAAGGGGTCGCCCTTGTCGCTGGGCTCTGGGCCGCCCCAGTTATACTCACTGGCCAGCCGCGTGCCCTCAGGGGGTGGCTCCGGGGGGCTCGGCTCCTGCCAGCCCTGCTCCCAGGAGCCCTCGGCCTCCCAGCTGTTCCAGTCCGACTCGGACTTGTGGGCGGGGCTGCCGCCCTAGTGGGCAGGGAAAGGAGAAGTACTGCAGGGGCCCAGGGACGGAGGGACCTCCAGTCACCTGACCCCATCCCATGAGGCCCACCTGAGCCCGGATGGCCTGGCCCCCAGCGCTCCAGTCTTCCTGCTGGGCCTGTGTAGACTCCGCCTCCTGCTGCACGTGGGAGGAAGGGCATGATCAGTGCACTCCCCACTCCCATCCCTCTGCAGAATGCGCAAGTAAAAGCCTCTGGCAAGTTCACCTCTGGCTCCACCCTTAGAGACCTTCCGTCTCTTTTACTCCAACTTCCCTGCTTCCCATCTCTAAAGTAGATCTGGGAAGTTCTGCCCTCATTTCCCTGTAAGGCTGGGGAATGAGATCTAGATATTCCAGACCCCCTCCTGGTGGGCTCCAAGACGACTGGAGACAGCCCCACTCCTTCCTCAGCCCACCAGGCAAGACCAGCCCAGTTTTAGTCTCCACAGGGGCTCTCCTGGCAGACCCTGGGCTGGCGAGCACTGGAGCAGGTGGGGGTGGGCAGAGAGAGGAAAGGGAACCAGTCCAGTGGGCTGCCCCAGCCACCCAGGCCTCTCATTTCTGACCCTGCTCTCAGGGGTCCCTGCCGATGGAGTAAAGGGCTTACTGCCCACACTGGCCAGTCTGTGGCGCCCGCCTGCCAGAGGTGCTGTGCAGAGGACAGGCCCAACCGCACCGCGGCTGCACCTGAGCTTCTGGAATGGCATTCTGTATCCCACTCACCTCCAAGCTGCCCCAGTCTTCATCATCCCATCTGTCCGCAGAGCTGCCATCTGCTGTGTCTCTGTCCTCCTCCTGCATCTCCCAGTGGCCTGAGGTCATGGGGGCGGTGGGGACAGGGGTGGGGGCCGTGGCAGGAAGTCCTGGGGAGAGGAGGCTCACTGAGCTCCACACATGGGCCTCATGGCAGAGGCTGCTGGGGTTTATGGAGGGGGGACGGGAAGAGGCACCCATGGAAAATAGCCCCCTTCCCCATCCCCTATGCCCCCCATTACCATCCCACGGAACACTGGGCTGTGGCAGCTCACAGGTACCTGTACCCCAAACTCTCCCTGCCCTGGTACAGCCAGTCTGCAACACTCACCCTCGGGTGTGGGCCTCTGGGGGGCATTGGTCTCAGAGGGGGAAGCTGAGGGGTGTGCACGGATCAGCTTGGATGTGAGCGAGGAGACCCCTGTCACAGCCCAGCCCGCCCAGCTGGCCGCGGTCCCGCCAGTTCCAGGGCTGGAAGCTGCATGGACATCCTTCTCTGGGCAGTGGCAGGAGAGAGAGGGAGGTATGGGTCTCTCAGGCTCCCATAGGGAGGGTGAAAGGATGGCAAGTGACCTGCAGTAAGCCCCTTCCCTTTCTAGGCCTCAGTTCTCCAATCTGTGAAATGGGGGATCAGGCGCAGTGTCAAGTCTGCCCTCGGAGGTTCCTCTGACCCTCAGACACTCCAAAGAAGTGAGGTGGACAGGGCAGGTGACAGCCAAGGGCGCAGCAAAGGGAAGAGGGAATGTGAGTGTGGGCTGACTTACCCACTTCTGCCAGCTGGGTGGGATCCTCTGACACAGACTCCAGTTTGGACAGGAAGCTTCGAATGGCCTTGAATGCCTACGGAGCAGGAGGGGCAGAGCTGGGGGCTCCAGGAGCTGCAAGGGCCTGCCAGGCCAGCCGGGGCCCAGTGCCCTCCAGGCCCAGCCCCACCTGGACCTCACCTGGTCCCGCACAGACTTTTCAGGGTCCACAGTGAGGCTGCAGAGCACGGGCAGAATCTTGAGGGCACAGTCACTCATCGAGTAGAGGTTGTGGGTGGCAGCAAAGCCCAGGACACCCGCGACCCGAGAAGGTGCGAACGGGTCCTTGGTGGCCCGGCTGAAGGCGGAGGTGAGGACCCTGTGTCTGGTCTGGGGTGGGGCAGGGCGGGGAGAGGGCTCCTGAGTGTAGGGTTGATTCAGGGGTCCAGAACTGTCAGGCTTTACTCCCCAGAACAGAGGCTGTTCATGGAACCCCCAGAGTCTGAAAAATGTGAATTAGTCACCAACAATTGAAATGGGGAGTATTTACTTAAATCTCTGGATGCTGGCTTCTCCTCTCAGCCCCAGGGGCTGGGGCATGTGCTTCCTTCCCACCTGTCCCACTGACCTGTTAACTGTCTGGGCCTTGCAGGCAGCTGACTCTATAAACCCTGGATCCCAGATCCTCTTCTTCCTGGCCATGTGCCCTGGGGCAACTCACTCCACCTCCAGGGACCCGGGTATCTGGGACGTAGGCCCAGAGCCTAGGTCTCCAGGAGGCTGGCGGGCCCGTCCAGGATGCTCTACCCTGGAGGAGGCCACGACCTTGCTCCGGGGAAAGGGGTACCTGTCAGGGCACTCACGTGGTGGCCCTGCTCCGGGGATGGGGGTACCTGTCAGGGCACTCACACTGGCACTGAGGTAGGAGCCGATTTTGCCCAGGCAGACAGTGGTGTTGCAGCGGATGGGACCCTGGTCGTCCTTGGCCTGCAGCCGTGCAAAGTGCTTCATCAGCTCCATGTTGAGGTTGGCCTCGTTCAGCTTTGGGGCCAGGAGCAGCATGGACTGCAGGGCAGAGGACAGCAGAGAGCGTGGGCTGGGTGGGCAAGGGGCCATACACAGCAATGGACTCCGGGCTGGGAGCAGGGCCCTGATTGTGACTCATGGCAGCTCCTGCCCCTGGGGCCCCGTGCACATCCCTCAGCCCAGTGCTGATGCCCACCCTTCTGCTCCAGTGCCCTCCTCTCCCCCAGGCCCTAGTCACCACCTGGCTCTCCAGTCTCTGCCACGTGGTTCCCTCTGCCTTGACACCCTACCCTGTCCCCACAGCTCTGAACTCCCACCACAGAAAAGAAGATCCAGTTGGGGCTCCAATGTGCCCATGGGCAAGAGGCCTCCCTCCGTCCATCCCAGGTCTCCCAGCACCTTTCCTCTACCATCGGGGCCCACTGACCTTGGACCACAGGGCTGCTTTGCATCATCACTCACCTGGATTAACCACTTCTCCCGCTTCTGGTTTTGTACCCCCAAATCCATCCTCCACCCAGCAGGGCTGGAGAGATCTGTCCAAAACACCTAAACAAACTTGGACCTGTGCTCCCCGACATAACCTACGCGGACATCCACCTTCCAGGAAAAGCCTCACGAGGCCCTGCAAGTCTGGCCCCAGCCCCCCCGGCCTCCCTGGATACTCACTGCCTCACCCTGCACTGTGCTGCAGACACGCTGGCCTCCTTCCATTCCCACCAAGCGGCCACCAAGACTCCGACCTCAGCCCTGTGGGCTCCCTCTGTCCTCACACCCTCTGGGGAGCCTGCCCTGATCTCTGAGCCCCTGACCCCGCCCTCCCACATCGCCTCCCATTGCCCATCACAGCCTCCCACCTGCACATGGTCAGCATCCTCTAGACTGTGGCCCTGAGACATGGCCCCAGCTGTCTTGGTCACTGCCGGGGTCCCAGCTCCTACTCATTATCACCTACCTCCCAGCCCAGTCCTGGGCCCTGCCTAGAATGCTGATAAAAGGGACACCCCCACCCCCCATTCTGTTCCTTTTTACAACAAAACCCCAAGTTCCCATCTGTACTCACTTTCTCCTGTTTCCCTCCTTTTACTCTTTCCTGAGTGTAGCCCTCTCAGGCTTTCCCACCACCCCGTCCTCCACTGCACCCAGCTTGCTCTGGCTGAGGCCACCAGTGACTTCCACGCTGCTAATTCCCACGGCCCACTCTCAGTCCTGACCAAACCTGACCCCTCAGCACCTTTGACACCACTGAGTTCTTCCTCCCTGGTCCTCCAGGACATATCCCCAACTGTGCCGGCCGCTCCCCCTGGCCTCCTGTTGCTGGTTCCTCCTCCCAAACAACCCAGGGCTAATTCTCAGGCCTCTTCTTTATGCCTTTTTCTCTTCCTAAGTAATCCTATCCCCCATTTCATGGTTTAAATGCCCTCTTGTTAGTGGACAACTCCCAAAATGTGCACCTCTAGCCCAGACGGCTTCCCTAAGCTTCAGACACATGGGGCCAGTGTCCCATTCGGCATCACTACCTACCTACCTCCTCCTTCACACCTGTTCCCAGTCTTCCCAGTTGACAGCATCTTAAACTTCCAGTTGCTCAGGCTGGTAACCCTGAAGCCACCCTTGACTCTAGATCCATTCCATCAGCAAATCCTTCCAGCTCTACCTTTGGAATGCATCCCCTTCTCTCCACCTGCCATTTCCAACTGGATCTGAGCCACTGTCTTCTCTCACCTGGGCCACTGCAACAACCTCTCATGACCTCCCACCCTCACCCTAACAATCCACGACATCAACACAGTGAGCCTCTTAAACAAGTCACTCCTCCATTCAACCAACAGTAGCATCTGTGTTACTCCCAGTGAATGTACGAGGTTCCTGCCATACCCTCCGAGGCCTGCCTCTTGCCCCCACCGCATTTACAACTCACCTCCAACCTGTCTCCCGCACTCCCCCTCCAGCCATATTAAAGGGCTTGTAGCTACTTCTCCACAACAAGCACGTTACTGCCTCAGGACCTTTGCATGTGCTATTCCTTCTGCAAAGACATTCCTGCTCCAGATCTCCCTGTGGCTCAATCTCCCAATGCCTTTCTTTAAATGACTACTCCTCGGAAGGTCTTCCCTAACCACTGTTTTTAAGGTTGCAAACCCTTCTTCCTTCACTCTCCACTTCCTTTCCTTGACACATATTACCTTCTAACATAAAGTACACACTTTCTAATGCTGTTTGTTGTCTGTCAAGCCCACCCCCAACCCCGTGAAAGGGGAGCTTCACGAGGGTAGGGAACTTGCTGTCTCGTGCACGCTGCATGAGAGGGCTGGGCAGAGCAGGTGTGCAGTGAGCAGCTACTCAACAGAAGACTGCAGGTCCCACCCACCCTGCTCCCCCGCCAGCTCAGAAGCTGCTCATCCTGCACCTCCTGCTTTGACCTACATCTCCCACCACCTGCTGAGAACCACGGGCCTGTGTGTCCTAGCAGGACGGTCACTCTGGCCACACCTACCTTGACTGTCTGTTCCCGGATGGCAGGGTTCGTGTCCAGGAAGCCGTGTACAACATGGGGGAAGATCTGGGTGTTGACTGTTGGCTCATCGAGGTACTGTATGAACTGCTCCATCTGGGTGGGATGGAGAACACAGTCAGCCCCTCCTGCCCTTCTCAAAGCCTCTCCTCACTGTTCCTCATGGGCCTCAGACCACAGAGAGGCCAGATGTGGGGGCAGGGGCTGGCTTGGAGGGCTCTGGAGGGTGCTCAGGAAGTTGACTTGGGCAGCCAAAGCCTGCCAAATGGAGAAACCAAGCCAAGAGAGGCTGGGATGAGCCAGAGACTGGGCGTCAGATGCCTGGCTTCTGGACCTGCTCAACTGGTAGACTGTGCCTTGTCCCCTCTCAGAACCACTGCTGCCTCTCCTAGAAAAGGGAGTCCTAACCCCTGCTCTGCTTCTCTCACCCAGACACAACACTGGGGGAGGGCTGCTGTGCTTGCAGCAGAAAAGGAAGTACACCTGGGGGATGCCATGGGCCTCCTACCTAGATCCCAGTTGCCCTGGGGTTGGGAGGAGAGAACTGTATCCCCACTCTAGAGGTGAGGAATCAGGGTCTCCAGGGACTGAGTGACTGTGTCAGGAGCCAGGAGTGGGGTGGGGCAGGTAAGCCCCATAGCCTGGCAGGCTGCTGGGCATTCCCAAGGCTGTCAATGAGCCCTGTGACAACCTTGACCCCTGATGGCTCAGCCTTGCTGGGCTCACACCTGTGTATATGTTGGGGGCCCCTGAGCCACCAGGGTAGGGGCTCTGGCCACCTCCCTGGGACTGGAGGTGAGGTAGGGGCCTCCAGGACCTTGGAGGGCCTTGCCGGGCAGCCAGGGCAGGGTGTGGGTGGGGCAGGCGGGGCGGGGTCTGGCCGAGCCCCACCTGCTGCAGGAGGCGGATGCGCATGGCCCGGTCTGTGGACGAGAACATCTTGACCACCACGGGGATGATCTTCTGCTGGTATTCTTCGGCGCTGAGGCACTTGCCCACCTGCAGGGAGGCACAGGAAGGGGCTCGGCTCCATCCATGTGGGGACGAGGGTGGGGCAAGTTCACTGGGCGTCTTTAACTTCCTGCAGCCCTCCGCCTGCTGCTGTCCCAGGGTAGGAAGCGGGTGGAGGTGAAGGGGGCATTTCCCTGGCAGCACCTCTGCCCGTATCCAGCTCAGTCAGCCCCTGGGTCAAGGCCTCTTTTAGAAGGCTGGCCAAAGCTCGTCACCCCTCGGCAGAAACAAGTACCTAAATGCCACCTGTACACCCACACCCGCAGAATTCTGCCTATAATTTGGGGGTTGCCAGCTATATAGAATTCACTGGCTGTCTTCATACCCTCTCCCTCCCACAAAGCAAATCCCTTCAGGGGAAACACTCTTCCCCATGGTGAGCAGAGCAGGTAATGGCAGGTGCCCACGTAAGCGCAGGCTAGGGTCTGAGGAAGAGGGGTGGGAGGACAGAGCCCCCAAGGCCAGGAGCATTCCGTCCTGAGTGGCCAAGTGGGAGGATGGGATAGTGGGGTGGCTGGCAGGGTATACAGGTCAGACCAGGTGGCAGTCTCTGGGAAACAGAGGAAGAGCCCAGGGCTCTGAAGCAAGGGGTCTCCAGGTCTACAGAGAAAGAACTATAGAGGCATGAAATCTCTCCTCCCCCAGGGCAAGAAGTTCCCACGGCCTCCCGGACAGCTGTTCCAGTGATCCTGGCTTGCTGAGTCCCTGGGATGTCAGCTAGAAGCTCCTCCCAGGTGGGCTTGGATCTTCCCCAGCCAGGCTGCCCCCTCCCCAGGACAGTCCTGCAGGATAGCTGCCCACTCAGCCAGCTCCTGGTCCCCAGAGTTTCCGAGGTGTAGGCCTGAAGTCCCCTGGCCTTACAGGTTTGTCCCCTGCCAAATCTCCTGGCCCCACTCACCTTGAAGAGGGGTGTGAGGACAACAGCCCCGGCATTGCCAAACTCGAACGCAGTCAGCAGCTGGGGCAGCACCTTGTGGCGGCAGAAATCCTCTGGGAATGAGTCCAGACTCTTGCTCAGCTCTTGGAAGAACTTCTGCTTCTCGGCTGGCTCTTTGATCTAGGGGAGTGGGGTCAGGGTGCAGGGAGGAAATCAGCCTGGTTAGTGTCCCCAGCTGTGGGCATGGACAGGGGCTACCCCAGCTTGAAGCTGGCGGACTCTAGAGCCTACATGCCTGGGTTCCACTCCTGACTCCCCCACATATTAGCTGTGTGACCTTGGGCATTACCCTACATCTGTAAAATACGGTCATAATCACATCCCCTCACGCGTTGGTTCTGAGGATCTGAGGACCAAATGCCCATAACAGCTGGCAGGATGGTGCCTGCCACACGGTGGTGCTGTCTGTTGGTGACTGTCTTTCTGGGCAGCACCTGTCCACCGGTACCACCTGATCCCTTGCCAGGAGAGTACCCACTAGGGGGGCCAGGCCCTTGAGCAAGTCACCTCTACTGCCACAATCCCCCAAGATGTGAGTGCTGCTAAGCCAGCACACAGGAGGGGAGACTGAGGCTGAGAGTGTAGAGACTACTTGGTTCCCCCGGCCCCAGTGGAGATGGGCCTACCTGCAACTCCACCATAGCAGTGGGGAGGGGGCTCATGGCAAGCTGTGGGAAGGCAGTGGTAAGAAGTAGTTTACCCCCAGGCCCAGTCCTGGCTGAGCCCAAATGGACCACGCTGTCGACCTGACAGTCTTCAGTAGACTCAACCTCCCTCTGAAACCGTGATACCTATGTGCATATCTCCTGAGCAGAGATGATCTTAAATGTCTCTCCCCACAACTTTACCAGTTAGGCGCTAACATAATCCACATTTCATCAAGGAGGAAGCTGAAGCACAGAGAGAGCAAAGTCTGTTCGAGGTCACACAGCTAGGAAGTTTCCAGGAAGCATGTGGTTCAGGGGTCTGGTCCCTGCTGCAATTCCTTTGAAGAGGTGCTATCAATCCCAATTTCAGAGAATGAGGCTCAAGGTCACAAGCCAAGAACAGCCAAGCAGGGAGAGTAACCCAGTTCTGTGTGCTTCCAAAGTCTCCGCGCTTCTTGCGGTACCCCAACCCCAAAGTCACTGCCTGGCCCAGGGGAGGAGACCTCTGGCTGGGGATGAAGAGGACCTGGCCGGCTCCTGAGTGGGTCAGGGCAGCATGGGAGGCAGGCTTGGTGCTCTGACTGTAGGGCTCAGGGAGGGCCCAGCCCTTGCCCCAGATCACACAGTGAGAGTCCAGGCTGGGGCTCTCCCGACTGCTCTGCCCAGACACAAGCAGGGGGCCCTTGAGCCCTGCTCTCCCACATACTCCTTGGGGCTTCCTCAAGAGTCCATTTCCTGTGGAATATGTTTTAAGCAGAAGAGCCGGTGTCTTTCAGGCTATGGCCAGGCCTCCTGGCAGGGCCAGTCATGCAGGGAGAACTCCATGTAACAAAGTCTCCGTAGCCCCACACCACCCAAGAGGCAACATTTCCAACAATGCTCAGCATTTCCAGCAGCTTTTCGCAGCTCAGGTCCCCCATCCTCTGAAGACCTTCCGTCTGATGAGGGGCTCTGCAGATGCTGCTCCATCGAGGTCTGCAGAAGTTTCTGTCACTCTCCTCTCCTGTCCCAAATTCTCGGCCCCTCGGGAGCCAGGGCTGTGTCTGCCACTTCTGTGTGCCCCATACACAGCTGGGACAGAGCAGGTGTGCGGAGAATAGCCTCCCTCCTTCATTCCCTACAAATTCCCTATGAGACAGTAGGCGATAGTACCCCCATTTTACATATGTGGAAACTAAGGATCAGAAAGGCTAAGCGGAAGGCCCCTTTTGACACCTTTCCATTTGCTGTTTCCTCTGCCTGGAATGTTCTTCCCCCAGCTCCCATCCTCATGGCTTCCCCCGCAGGTGTGACAGCTCAAACGTCACCCTTCAGAGAGCCCTTCCCTGAATACCCCACACTGCACCTTCCTTCTCAGCATTGCTCCCCACTTCAGCGAACACATGCTTCCTTGAATGTGCATTTTCTATCCCTCTCCCCTAAAAAGTCTGCAAGTATGGGGCCTGGACTGTTTATTTCCCATAGACCCTGGAGAGGAGGGATTTTATATGGGCCACTGCTGCTCCCTAAGCCACTCCCCATGCCCGGCCCATAACACAGCATACCTCAGGGACCAGGACCAGAACGGACTGCCAGGAGCACCCACCACACACCTACCACGTGCCAAACATGACCCTGTGCACTTCCAACTCACCGAGGGCACACTACGCTCCTTGGAGGCAGGGACTGGTGCTGTCCCCATTTTACAGCCAAGGGAAGACTGGGCTTCAGCCAAGCAATATCATTCAACAAGTAACAGTTAGGGTTGGGATTTGAACCCATGCAGGTCTAACTCCACAGCCTGTGCTGGTTTGCAGAGGGTCTGATTATAAGGCCCAAAACCAAGGGTTGGGGCAGGGGCTCACCTGAATCTCTTCTAGGAAAAGGTTGGTCTCCACGAAGCGGTTGTTCAAGAAGCCACCAGGTGCCCGGCAGTTCTGCAGGAAGCGGGCTGGGTTGGGACGCACCTTGGGGTTGGCACCAACCAGTTCACAGTAATGGGGCACCAGAGATTTGGGGATCTGTGGGCGAAGAGTTGGTTGTCAGGGTAGGGGCGGCTGGGGCGGGACAGGCAGCCAGGGGCCAGACACTCACCTTCCCAGGATTCCGCAGGGCAGCTGCCCGCGGCAGGGGCCCATTGAAGACCTCCCAGATGAGGCAGCCCAGGCGCCACATGTCTGCTGACCTGTGCAGGGACCCAGGGTGTTCAGGGCTCTGCAGCCCACGAGGGCAGGCCCATCCTCAAACCTGCCTTGGGTACCAGGCACTGAATGCATGGCGGACCCTGGACTATATCCCTTAGCTGATCCTCCCCCACCAGCCCCGAGAAGCAGGTTTCTTATCCTACTTGGCAGATGAAGAAACCAAGGCTCAGAGGGGTAAGGACACCTGCCCCAAGTCACACAGCTTGCAAGTTCAGAACCACCCAACCCACAAAACTGTGCCCATTCCGCTCTTATCTCCCTGAGGATCCTGGGGGTAGAGTGGGCCCCATACTGAGGACCCTGGTTCCCTCCCCAGAAGGGCAGCAGAAGGGAGGGGACTGCCAGCTGATCTGGCAGGTTAGGGTACATACCCCCTCCCCCAGTCACCCACCACTTCTCCCCGACCGCTCTGCCACTGCTGTCAGCCAACTCCGGGGGGTCGTACTGCTCAAGCTCAAGGACCCCCTTGTGGGGGGACCCACTGCTGTCGCCTTGGGCCGAGTACATGTAGTCCAGGCCCCCAAGCTTCCACTCGCCTGCGCGGTCCACGAACACAGCCGCCATGCAGACGTTGTTGTGGATGAGGCTGCAGTCGTTGACCAGGAAGCTCAGGGCTTTCTGGGGGCAGAAAGACCTGTCAGTCCTCAGGACCTGCAGCACCCCCCCCTCCACATCCCCATCACAGCCCCCCACCTCACCACGATCTGGTGTAGCCCCCAGGAGAGCTCCAGCTCCTTCAGGCCACCGGCCTCCACTCGTGCCTTGAGGTACATCCCCAGTGGGGTCACAGCCTCCGTCACTACGTGGAGGCATTTGTCTGTCTGGGGAACAGGGCAGGGAGAAGTCAGGGCAGTAAGGAAGAGGAAGGGGAGATGAGGGACAAGATGGAGAGAGGCCGAGAAGGGAAACCAAACCTTGGGATCCTGGGGCAGGAGAGGTGGAAACTGAGGGGCAGGAAGGAGTGGGAAGCCGGGAGAGAGTGAGAGGCAGCGGGTACCTCCAGCCCATCGATGTAGGCCAGGATGTTGGGATGCCGGAGGGTTTTGAGACGCTTGAAGGCAGCTTTGGCCACCTGGGTCTGCTCTTCGGCGCCCGGCTTCACGTCATACACGAAGATGGACACCGGGCTGCCTGTGGCCTGGAGAAAGGTAGAGGGTCTGGGTCTCGCCGGCTCGGAGACGGCCCCCAGGGCTGGTCTGGGGCCGAAAGTAAAGGGCCGCTGGCCGGGTTTCTCCCCAGGTCAGCCCTAGGGGACTTGGGCAGGTCCACGTGACCCCGGCCCCGTAGTCCCCTCGGTCCTTCCGCCCGCCACGTCGACACTGCTCGCCCTGCCCGCCCTCTCTCCCGGCCCGTTGCTCCAAAGGCGCCGCACCACGTCAGGCCGGGCGCGACGCGGCGGAGCCGGCAGCGCGGACTAGGCGAGCCCGGGGTCGGACCGCGGCCTGCAGAGCCGGGCGGCACTCACCTTCTTGCGGCCGCGATGCAAGGCCCAGAGCCCGGGCGGGCCGGCCTCGGGGGGTTCCGGACTGAGCTCGAACGGGAAGTCCCGGACCGGGTCCCGGACGAAGAACCACATCGTCCGCGCCGCCGCCGCCGCCGCCGCCGCGGGCTCGGGCTCCGCGCCTCCGCTCCGGGTCCTCCCGCCGCCCGAGCCGGGGCGGGGCAGGGAGGGGGCGG
Organism: Tamandua tetradactyla; assembly: GCF_023851605.1. NCBI lineage: Eukaryota > Metazoa > Chordata > Mammalia > Pilosa > Myrmecophagidae > Tamandua > Tamandua tetradactyla. The sequence goes on from NC_135335.1 coordinate 8,995,022, forward strand.
GGCGAGGCCGGGGGGGTGGGGCAGCCGCGGGGCGGGGAGAGGGCGGGGCGAGGAGGTCAGGGGCGAGGAGGGGGCGGAGTCGGGGACTCGCGCTGAGCTGAGACCAACGCTACGCAGCGGGGTCTCGCGAGAGTTCCTGGAGCGGTCCGGCGTCAGGGGCGAGAATGGCAGGTGGGTAGACCTGCGAAAGGGAGGAAAGAGAGACTGGGAGGAGGGACCCCAGGAAAGAAGGGCTGACAAAAATGAACCAGGTAAGTCCAGGAGAGGCCAGACGGCCAGGAGGGACGCCTGCTCTCCTGGGCCCAGCTGCCAAGCTCTCACGTGGACAGGGCCAGCATCTCCTCCACAGGCCCCAGTGCCCGTGCCGGGAGGGGTCGCTGACCTGCTGGTCACACTGGTGTGAGCCACGCCCCTTGGCTGGACAGTGCTCCGTGTCCTGGAGGGGCTGGGCAGGCTCTGGCCCCGCTATGGGGAGGGTCTCGAAGGATTCAGGCTTGGGGCCAGTTACACAGACACACGTTGTGGAACAAGATCCTGGAAGCAATTAGCAAACATCCGGGACGCCTTCGGGAGCAGATTCAAAGACAGGAAAGCCGGAGTCCGGCAGAGCTGGCCAGCCCCTGGCCGGGTGTGGGAACTCACAGTCTCTTACTCTCTGGGGGCCTCAGGTGCTCCCGTCTGTGAATCGGGATGAATGGAGACCTGCACCGCACCTGATGCGGTAGACATTTGTGCGCTTCCTTCCCTTGTCCAAACACCTATGGGGAGCAGAATAGAAATAGTGGCTGGAGATCCGTGCGCACACTCCATAGGAGAACGGCAGCGCTGTGGAATACGGAATGGGCAGGGTGGAAGGTGGAGGGCGCCTGCCATTGCAGAGGAGCAGGTAGAGGCTCTGAATGTCAGGATACAGAGGCTAGAACTTTTTCCTATCATAGAGGTGAAACACAGCCTGAGCCGTGTGTTTGTGGGTGTGGAATGATGGGGCTGTGTGGACTTGTCACTGGGGGCTGGGAGTGAGTGATACTTCGGGGTGGTGGTCTAATCGGAGGGAAGGGGTCTAATGACATAGGGTCCCGTGGTGGCACATTCCCTGAGCACCTACCAGGCGTCAGGCCCGTGCAGGGTACGGGGCCTCACCTGGAGGGGAGACAGACTGGCTGCTGGCCAGGGGGTGCAGGAAGAGCAGGGCCCCTGGGCTAGGGGTGGAGATGTGGGGGTCATCAGTGCACAGAAGAGCCGGGAGGTGAGGCCTAGGCTAGCGCAGGGCCTGTCAGAGGACACCAGGAGGCCAAGAGTCAGCAAAGAGAGCTGCCCCAGAGTCGCCGTGGAGCCCCATTGCCTAGCACATCCAGCTCAGCGAGGTTGCTGCCTGAGGGTGGGCAGCTTCCCTTCCCCAGCCCTCCCCGTGCATGGGGGATAAGCCTCCTCCCTCACTCTGCCCCAGCAAGAGGGGATGTCTCCATCTTAGGAGGAAACGGCTCTGGAAGCCCACGCAGTAGGAAGCCCTCAGTGACGAGTCCCCACAGCCCTGGAGCCCAGCCACCCCCCATGGACGTCCTAGGGCAGCAGGCCTGGGGTGTGCAGGGGCCCCTGAGGCCCCAGAGGAACCACGGCAAGATGTCAGGCAGGCAGAGTGTGGAGGTGGTTGGCTCAGGTTGAATCCATGTCTGTGGAACCTTGGGCAAGTCACTTCATCCTCTATCCTCATCTGTAAAAATGAAGATAAAAATGTAATTAAATGTTCGCTGGCAAGAGTAGTAGAAGCATTGGGCCCTATCTAAGTAGCACACTGGAAGGGGATTGGATAGCCTTGAAAAGGAAGTTGCACAAGACTTGTGTCTTGCCTGTAAAATAAAGAGGGAGTGATTGGAAAGGCTCGATGATGAAATTGATTTATTAAACAGAGATCTTCAGAAGATGATACAAGGAGTGAAAACGATCCACTGAGACAGGAGAAGAAAACCCTGACATTACCTTTGTCTCCCTCTGACAAAGTAGAGCATTCAGGTGTCAGTGACGATAAAGCTGTAACCACAGCCAGGTATTAGGACAATACTTTCTGTCTTGCAATATGTTAAATTAACCAAATATTTTCTGTTTTCTCCAGGAAACCGATGGTTCTTATTCCCGCTGGGTTTTTTTTGTGTGTGGTTGTTGTTTATCATTAGGAGAGCAATGCCTACTTCTTATCGTGAAAGAGGAACATAATCAGTTAACTAGATAGTTAAGAAGTTGTAAAACTCTTTGGTTTGTGTTTCCAAGTAACAGTCTGCCCTCAACCTTGAGGAGTGAGAGTGGGGAGGGAGCAGCTCAGGAGATTCTGCCAGGAATTTGGGAATTAACTGGCACAGCTGTAGAGGTCACATTGGCAATACCTATTAAATGCCTTTAAATGCCCCAGTAATTCTACTTCTAGAAATTTATCCTACAAAACATGCAAAGATTTATACGAGGTATAGTGGTTGGAAAGCAGATTCTAGATACTAGGCCTTCTGGATGCGTATCCCAGCTCTGCTACCTTTGAGCTGTATGACCTTGGGCAAGTCACAGTTCTTCTTTGTGCCTCAGTTTTCTCACCTGTAAAATGGGTAGAGTAGCAGCACTTACTCCACAGGTGTAGTAGGCTGAACAGTGGCCCTACACAGATGTGCAGCTCCTAACACCTGAAATCGTGACATGTTACCTTACATGGTAAAAGGGCTAATATGATTAAGCTAATTATAATCATATTGAGACGGCAAGATTGTCCTGGATTAGCCGGGTGGGCCCAGTGTGATCTCAAGGGTCCTTGTAAAGGAGGGACAGGAATGCCAAGGGGTAATAGCTGTGAGTAGAGAAGCAAGACTTGGCGATGGGAGGAAGGGTTGGGACCCAAGGAATTCAGGTGGCTCTAGAAGCTGGCAAAAGCAAGGAAACATATTCTCCCCTGGAGCCCTCAGAAGGAGCACGGTTCTGCTAACATCTTCATTTTAGGCTTCTAACCTTCAGAACTGTAAGAGTATAAATTTGTGCTGTTTAAACCACGTAATTTGTGGTCATTCGTTTCAGCAGCCACAGGAAAGCAATGCAGGGGGCAGGGCGGGAGAGCTCATGACTTTGGATATGGAATTGTTTACAGCATTTCATAGCACATAGGGAGTGTGTGACAAGGATGTATCTTATGTGGGCCGCAGGACAGGCTGCGATCCTGAAAATCTGGAATAATCCAACAGCCCATCAGTGGTGGAGGGATTCAAAGGTCTCCCCATATCCGGGAACCAAAGCAAGTTAGCCAAAGAAACTGCTCTGTCGGTGCTGGCGTGGAGAGAAGCTGCTGCTGTGATAACTGTTCCCAGCTTCCCTGTGTGCCAAGCACCCTCCCTGTCCATCTCTTCTGCTCCTCATAGAGAGGACTCAGGATTAGTCTGGTCCAAGCAGGAGAGAGAAATCACAGAGTAATTTGAACAGGAAAAACTTCATGCAAGTAATTATTAACTATAACAGGGGATTGGAATAGCGAGGGATTGGCTAGTAAGAATAAAGAGAATTCTTAAGAAAGCAGAAGTAGCAGGCATAAGGTGCAGCCCCCACCCCTTGGGGCCGAGATGGAGCACCCAGGGCGGAGCCCCCTCCCACCCCCAGGCCTGAGATGCAGACCTTGTTGGAGAAGACACAGGTGTGGCTCACTAAATGGCAGAAAAGGTGCTGAGGGGTTGACCTGCTCTGTGGAAGTTGCTGGAAAACCACCCTCTAGGGTGCCACAGAAAACCGTTCACGGGAGGTGTCACATCGGAAGCAGTCAGCTATAAACGTGCCTGGGGTGGGGGCCTGTAAAGGGAAGCCGCTGCCATTGGGTGCTGCTGGCACCGAGCACTGCAGGAACCAAGCTGGGGAAGCTGCCCCCTTGCCACAGAGGCTGCCGAGGAGGGTACCATCACCCAGAAGCAAAAAACACTCCTCTAGACTTGTCTCTCCAGCGCCCTCTTGTGACAACACGTAACATTGTGCCAGCAGCAAAAGAAAACTACTTAAAGGGGCCACTGCGGGGAGTGTGTGTGTGTGTGTGTGTGTGTGTGTGTGTGTGTGTGTGTGTGAAATTGAAAGTGAGAGGCATGGAATCATTACTCTCGTTTTACAGTTTTAAAAATGAGGAGTCTGAAGCTCCAGAGAGGGAAAGCAGCTCTCCCAAGGTCATGACATAGCTTGTGCCAGGACTTGAATTCCAGTCTGAGCCTGGTTTCTCTGCTTTGCTCTACAGAGTATTTAGAAAGCAGGTTGCAAAAGCTTATCCAAGTTACAACTTTACAACTTTGTTAAAAATCCCACTAACCAGCTGCATGTGAGAATGATAGAGGGAGGAGGGCTGGGGACATAAATGAAATCAGAAAGAAAGGTAGATGTTAAAGATCGAGATGGAATAATCTAGGAATGCCTAGAGTGTATAATAATAGTGAAATGTACAATGTACAAATTTTAAAAATGTTTTTGCATGAGGAAGAATAAAGGAATGTCATTATTGCAGGGTGCTGAAAATAGATGATAATTAATACTTTAAAATGTCACCTTATGTGTGAGACTAAAGCAAAAAATGTTTATTTGTTACAAAATTTATGTTTTGACTAGAGCATTTCCTAATATAACTCATGTAGATAGTTTGATTGAATGTCATAAATACTTGTAATCTCAGGTAGCACATGAGATTTTGTGGGTTTGTCTAGAGTGATGCCCCTGTGAATCCCAGAGTGATTTGATCAGTGACTGGAAAAGTATTTGCAAGCCCCCTTAGGGGAATGGTGAGAGTGCGGAGAAATTCAACTTCCCCAAGTTGAATTCTTGATACTCTCACAAGCAGTGTGGACAACCAAAGCTATAGGCTGAGCCCCCAGTCTTGGGGTTTGTTCACATGAAACCTAACCCCACAAAGGATAGGTCAAGTCTACTTAAAATTTAGGCCTAAGCGTCACCCCCAAGAGAGCCTCTTTTGTTGCTCAGATGTGGCCTCTCTCTCCAGCCAACATGACAAGCAGTCTCACCACCCTCCCCCTCTCTGCGTGGGACATGACTCCCAGGGGTGTGGACCTTCCTGGCAACGTGGGACAAAGATCCTGGAATGAGCTGAGACTCAGCATCAAGGGACTGAGAAAAACCCTAGAATGAGCTGAGAATTAACATCAAGGGATTGAGAGAACCTTCTCGACCAAAAGGGGGAAGAGTGAAATGAGACGAAGTGTCAATGGCTGAGAGATTCCAAACAGAGTTGAGAGGTTATCCTGGAGGTTATTCTTACGCATTAAGTAGATATCACCCTGTTCTTGGAGAGGTTGGAGGGAACTGCCTGAAAACATACAGCTGTGTTCCAGTAGCCATGTGTCTTGATGATGATTGAACAATGATAAAGCTTTCACAGTGAGACTCTGTGAATGTGAAAAGCTTGTGTCTGATGCTCCTTTTAGCTACCTTGTCAACAGAAGAGTAGAACATATGGAATAAAAATAAATAATAGGGGGAACAAATGTTAAAATAAATTCAGTTTGAAATGCTAGTGGTAAATGAAAGCAAGGGGTAAGGGGTATGGTATATATAATCTTTTTTTCTCTATTATCATTTTATTTCTGTTGTCTTTTTATTTCTTTTTCTAAATCGATGCAAAGAAATGATGAATATGCAACTATGTGATGATATTAAGAATTACTGATTGTATATGTAGAATGGAATGATATGTTAATGTTTTGTTTGTTAATTTTTTTAATTAATAAAAAAAGTTTTTAAAAAAATACATAAGTAAAAAAAAAAAAATCCCACTAACCATAATTGTGCACAGACATATTCCCCAGCCTGGAGGAATACACACCAAAGGTCAGTGGTTGCCTCTGGGACATGAAGTTGCTGTGTTTGTAGGTCAAAAACAGTCACATATTGGCAATATCATATAATTCGACGTATTTGTTTCTATGATGTTATGTTTGAAGTTTTCACAATGTGCTGAATTGCATTTATAAACAGGAAAATATATATTATGCATTATATATGTGTGTGTATGTGCAGGTATATATATGTACACGCATATACATATATATATATATGTGTTCTAGTTTGCTAGCTGCCGGAATGCAACACACCAGAGACAGATTGGCTTTTAATAAAAGGGAATTTATTTTGTTGGTTCTTCAGAGGAAAGGCAGCTGACTTTCCACTGAGGTTCTTTCTTACGTGGAAGGCACAAGATGGTCTCTGCTGGTCTTCTCTCCAGGCCCCTGGGTTCGAACAACTTTCCCCGGGGTGACTTCTTTCTGCATCTCCAAAGGCCTGGGCTGAGCTGCTAGTGCTGAGATGATGTATGCGGAGCTGCTTAGGCTGTGCTACGTTGCGCTCTCTCATTTAAGCACCAGCCAATTAAGTCAAACGTCACTCATTGCAGCAGACACGCCTCCTAGCTGACTGCAGATGTAATTAGCAACAGATGAGGTTCACATACCATTGGCTTATGTCCGCAGCAACAAGACTAGGTATGCTCACCTGGCCAAGTTGACAACTGAATCTAACTAACACAATATGCATACACATGCATGCGTGTTTTGGAAAGGCCTTCCTTCAACTGTGTTTTGCCTGTGGTGATGTCTTTCCCTCATAATAAAATAGATGCCTTTAGTTCGAAGGGCATAGGCCAAATACCCCCTAAGAGTGGGAGAAGGATCAAAGGTGATGATGGAATTTTACAGAGAAGGTCAAGTTTAGCAAATGAGTATGACTGCTGAATAATTACATTGATATTCCAATTGAGCTTTTTTGTATATATGTTATTTTTCACACAAAAAAGTCAATTGTGATGAATGCACAGCTATATGATGATACTGTGAACCATTGATTGTACACTTTGGTTGATTACATGGTATGTGAATATATAATATATATCAATAAAATTGCATTAAAAAAAAAAAATAGACTCCTTAGACTTAGCTAATGGGGAGCCAAAGATTTTGAGTTGTTCAACTCATTGCAACATGCCAAGAGCTACTTGCTAACAGGCCAAGCTGTGTCTGTTGATAACTTACTGTAGGAAATTAAAATAGTTTGTGTTTTTTCTACTTTTTTTTTCTACTTATTTTTATGATATTTAAGTCAGAGAATAGAGTTGTTCCGTGAACAGGTCCTCTTTTTATGGAAAAGCAGCTCTGAAATGATGATGAATCTTATGTAGTAGTTAACCAAGTTTAATTATAGAAAAGTATATGATTTGTGCTTTGCCCTAATTTTGTGTCCAAATATTGACAAGTAAAACATTACAACATATGCAAAGAATATAAATATAATTTCAAGACAAAAGTACTTTTGCCATTATGTTATTGCTTTCCCAAAAATGGTTCTGTGTTTTGTTTGTTTGTTATGTGTGTGTGTCTGTGTTTTATGTATTTAATAATGGCCCTCTAAAGATGCCCACGTCCCTGGATGTGGAATCCCTAGAACCTGTGAATATGTCACATGGCAAAGGGAGAATTAAGATAGCAGGTGAAATGACGTGTACTAGTCAGCTTAAAATAGGGAGCTTATCCTGAATCATCTGGGGGTCCCGATGTAATCACAAAGGTCCTTAAAATTGAGAGAGACCTGAGAACAGCAGACTGTAAAAGAAACCTTAACACTTTTTGGAATGGGGTGCATGGTCTGGGAATTGAACCCGGGTCTCCCACCTATGGAAGGCAAGCATTCTAACTGAATCATCCGTGCACCCTGGAAACCTTAATACATTTTAAAGGATAGAAATAATACAAATTATATTCTCTGACAACACACTCTTAAATGACCAGGGGTTCAAAGAAGAAACCAAAAGGGAAATTAGAAAATACTTTGAGATGAATGACAATGAAGACACAATATACCAACATTTAGGGGCATGCAGCAAAGCAGGTTTAAAGAGAAATTTATAGCTGTGAATACCTATATTAAAAAAGAAGACCTCAAATCAGTAAACTTGACCTTATACTTTAAGACTCTGGGAAAAGAAGAGGAAACTAAATCTTAAGTAAGCAGAAGGAAGGACATAATAAATATGAGAGTTGAAATTAATGAAAGTGAGCATAGAAAAGTAATAGAGAAATCAATGATTTTTTTAAATCATTATTTGAAAAGAGCAAAAACATTGACAAACCTTTAGCTAGGTTGATCAAAAATAAAAGAAGACTCAAATCACTAGAATCAGAGAAGAGGTGATACTATAACCAATTTTACAGAAATAAAGAGGATTATAAGAAATATTAGGAACAATTGTATGCCAAATATTTGTTAACTTAGATGAAATGGATAAATTACTTAAAAAGTCACAAAACACTAAAATTGACTCGAGAAAATAGGCAAGTCAGGGAGAAATGGCAGTGGGTCCCGTGTTCCCAGCTGTGGTACAGATGTTGCCTTGCCTTCTCAAGATGCAGCCTTGCATCTCCTTTGCTCGGTGTGACATTCCAGATGCTTCTACAGAGGTGACAGGCAAGCAGTTTCTAAAAAAGAGAGCCTGATTGAAATCCCTTTGACTCCATTGCAGGAATGAACTGATGCGTCCAAAGAAACCAGAGGAGCCCACCTGCTCTACGAGAGCAGAAAGAGGAGCAATTTATAAAACTGCGTCCTCCTTGGCCTCTGCTATAGAATATCTGCACCACATGACAGAGAAGCAACTGAACCCCTATGATTGCCTGATTCATGGGACAGTAATGACTAGAATATTTACTACATGACCACAAAAGCAAATCAGATAAGGAAATATTTGAAAATGAAATCCTGACAGTGCTGAGAGATATAGCAAAAACAAAGAGCAGAGATGGTGTGCCCCATTGAATACCTCTTTGAAATGCCACGTTGAGCTGTGCACCACTGCCTGGCGTGGGGGCTCAGTCTGTGGGCCCTAACTGTGGACCTAGCATGACCACTGTCTTGGTTTCTTGCTTCTCCTTACATACTCAACCCACCTAAACCGTTGGTCCTGCCTCAAGAAATGGACCTACCTACTTGTCTCCCAAGACATGTAAATGTTCAGTATGACTCATTCTAATATATTTTTTTGTACCTGTTCTAGTTTGCTAGCAGCTGGGATGCAATATACCAGAAACAGAATGGCTTTTAAAAAGGGGAATTTAATAAGTTGCTAGTTTACAGTTATAAGGCCGAGAAAATGTCCCAATTAAAGCAAGTCTAATAGAAATGTCCAATCAAAGGCATCCAGGGAAAGATACCTTGGTTCAAGAAGGCCGATGAAGTTCAGGGTTTCTCTCTCAAGTGAGAAGGCACATGGCAAACACAGTCAGGGCTTCTCTCTCGGCTGGAAGGGCACATGGCGAACACAGCGTAATCTGCTACTTTCTCTCCTGGCTTCTCATTTCATGAAGCTCCCTGGGAGGCATTTTCCTTCTTCATCTCCAAAGGTCACTGGCTGTTGGACTCTGCTTCTCATGGCTATGTTGTTCTGCTCTGCTCTCTCTGAATCTCTTTCTCCAAAATGTTTCCTCTTTTATAGGACTCCAGTAAACCAATCAAGACCCATCCAAATGGGTGGAGACATGTCATCACCTAATCCAGTTTAACAACCACTCTTGACTAAATCACATCATCCAGGGAGATGATCCAATCACAGTTTCAAACATACAGTGTTGAACAGGGATGATTCTACTTTTATGAAATGGGATTTTGATTAAAACATGGCTTTTCTAGGGGGCATACATCCTTTCAAACCAGCACAGTACCATTAAAAAAAAAAGTGGTAGGCAATCTTTATAGACCTATAACTAGTAGAAATTGAATCAGTAATAAAAAAAAAATCTACCCACAAAGAAAAATCCAGGCATAGCTGGCTTCATCGATGAATTCTACCAAACATTAAATAAAAATTAAACCAAGCCTTCACAAACTCTTCTGAAAAAGAGAAGAGGGAATATTTTCCAACTCATTCTTTGAGGTCAGTATTACTCTGATACCAAAACCAGACAAAGGCATCACCAAAACAAAAATCTACAGAGCATTGTGTGAAGATGGCAGAGTAGGAAGCTGTGGAAATCAGTTTTCCTCCACCAAAACAACTATTGAACTGGCAGAAAGTCTGATTCAATTACTTCGAAGCTCCAGAGGCTAGTGGAGCACTGTGCAGCATCCAGAGAGGAGTGGGAAGAAGAGGCTGGTAAACTGTGATGAATACCAGTTAGTTTCACCTTCCCTGCAGCAGCTACCACCCCCTGCCCCAGCCTCGTGGTTGCCAGCAGCGGGTGCTGGAGCTTGGACTGCTTGCTGGTGTCAAGGTGGGATATAAAAACCTAGTCCTCAAAACCCCAGGCATGTGGTCTGAGCTCAGATCTCTACCTTGGATCAGCTACTTCAGATCCCTGGGTGCCCACTTGAAGGGTGGCCATTGTTCCAATACTTGTGGGCAAAACTAGCAGAGAAATCTTAAGGACAGTAACCTTCCTCGATTTTGTGGAGAACAGTTAAAGAGCTGCATTAACTGGGCAGGTGCAGAAACAACAAAAAAATGCAGCATCCGAAGCCATAGAAGCTCTAATAAAACAAAAATTCACTTAAAAAAAAAAAGCCCTAAGGGTCACCCCCAAGAGAACCTCTTTTTTGCTCAGATGTGGCCTCTCTCTCCAGCCAACACAGCAAGCAAACTCACCACCCTCCCCCCTGTCTGCGTGGGACATGACTCCCAGGGATGTGGATCTTCCTGGCAACGTGGGACAGAAATCCCAGAATGAGCTGAGATTCAGCATCAAGGGATTGAGAAAAACTCTAAATGAGCTGAAACCCAGCATCAAGGGATTGAGAAAATCTTCTCGACCAAAAGGGGGAAGAGTGAAATGAGACAAAGTGTCAATGGCTGAAAGATTCCAAACAGAGTCGAGAGGTTATCCTGGAGGTTATTCTTACGCATTAAGTAGATATCACCTTGTTAACCAAGATGTAATGGAGAGGCTGGAGGGAATTGCCTGAAAATGTAGTGCTGTGTTCCAGTAGCCATGTTTCTTGAGGATGATTGAATAATGATATAGCTTTCACAATGTGACTGTGTGATTGTGAAAACCTTGTGTCTGATGCTCCTTTTATGTACCTTGTCAACAGATGAGTAGAACATATGGAATAAAAATAAATAACAGGGGGAACAAATGTTAAAATAAAATTAAAAAAAAATTTTAATGGGAAAAAAAAACCATTTTGGGGGGTGCAAGGGTAGTTCAGTGGTAAAATTCTTGCCTGCCATGCAGGAGACCTGGGTTTGATTCAGGGCCCATGCACTTCCTCCCCCCCACCCCCCCAAAACAAACAAACAAACAAACAAACAAAAATCCAACAAATGGTGCTGCAATAATGGGATACTCACATGGAAAAATAATGAAATGTGACCCAGCCATACAGCATACAAAAAAAAAAAAAGAGCCATAGAAGAAGCTCTGTGCCCTTGCTGGCCTCTCCCACCCTTCTACAAGGCAGGGTGGAGCCAGCTTGTGCTCGCATTGTGGGTCCCTCACCGTGTTCCAGAGGGAACAGTGTGGTTATGGGTGCATCCTAGGGTGCATGGATGTCAGTACCCGTCTGTCAGTGGAGGGCTGAGAGACTGAGCTGGAATGTGTCTCTGGCTGTCTCCATCAGAGTATGTCCTGAGGATGGAGAAGCCACAGCTTACAGACAGCTGGCATAATGTAGGAAACAATTAGGTTGAAGTGACCTGGGGCAAAGGACTTCCTGTATTAAGTCACTCAAGAAAGCAACCAGAAGAGGGAAGAGGTCTATTGCAAAGAGAGTAGAGGAAGTGTGCACTGGGACTTCTGTAAACTGTAAACAGGGAGTTCCTAAGACCTTTGGCAAGCACGAGCCCAGGAAAAGAAGCAGTCTCCCTGGCTCCAGCTCCAAGCAGGTACAGATAAGACACAGGACACCTTGCAATTTGCATTTGCCTTGGGCTGATCTTCTTGATAGGAGGGCCAAATTCTGCAGGAGATGACCAGCCAAAGCAGAGCCAGTTTGCAAAGACAGTGAAAGGTGCTTTTTACCTTAGTTTGTTTATTTTGATCAGCTCCTGGCATTCAAGAAAATATCTGTCATATCACTAGATGCGTATAAACTCAAGGAACAGACAGCTCAGGAGCTGAATCCCAGAGTTAACACTTTAAAATATTATAATATGCTGGAGATCCGGGTTCGATTCCCAGAGCCCGCCATGCCAGAAGAAGGAGAAGGAGGAGGAGAAGGAGGAAAAATGTACAATGTACAACTAAAGATTACAAGACCAACAAAGAAACAGAAATGATTGTCCATCCATAGGAACAAGAAAAAAATCCAGAAACCATCAATGGAGAGGACCAGACTTTGGACTTACTTGACAGAGATTTTAAAATAATAATCCTCAATATGCTCAAGGAAATAAAAAAAAATATGAGAAAGAACTAAAGGATATAAGGAAAACAGTGAATGAATATGGGAATCACTCAAGAGAAATACTGAAGTTGAGGAACATGCTAATGGAAATGAAAAATTCCCTAGATTGGTGGTAACAGAAGAAAGAATCAGTAATCTCCAAAACAAGACAATTGAAATGATTCAGGCTGAGGAGCAGAAAGGAAAAAGCATAAGAAAGAATAAACACCCTAGGAAAGCCATGATTTAATCCTAAGAAATCTAGTGGGAGCAACCATTTCTCTTAATCCCTATTCAGTACTGTAGGTTGGAAACCTGACTGGGTCATCTCTTTGGAGATGTGACTCAATCAATGTGGGTATTAAATCTGATTAGATAGAGACATGTTTCTTTCTATGTGGGTCTTAATTAGTTTACTGGAATCCTATAAAAGAGGAAACATTTTGGAGAAAGGAGGAGATTCAGAGAGAGCAGAGCAGAATGACACAGCCACGAGAAGCAGAGAGTCCACCAGCCAGCGACCTTCTGAGATGAAGAAGGAAAATGCCTCCCGGGGAGCTTCATGAAACAGGAAGCCAGGGGAGAAAGCTAGCAGGTGACACCCTGTTCGCCATGTTTCCTTCCAGATGAAAGAGAGAAACTCTGACCGTGTTTACCATGTGCCTTCTCAGTTGAGAGAGGAAACTCTGAGCTTCACTGGCCTTCTTGAACCAAGGTGCCTTTACCTGGATGCCTTAGTTTGGACATTTCTATAGACTTGTTTTAATTGGGACATTTTCATGGTCTGCAAACTGTTAACTTGCAACTTATTAAATTCCCCTTTTAAAAATCAAGAAAAAAAAATAGAACAGAGCCTACAAGATCTGTGGAATCCATCAAATGTATCAGTTTGTGCATTGTGGGAATCCCAGAGGGAGAAGAAAGAGAGAGGGGCAGAAGGAATATTCAAAGAAAATAATGGCGGAAAACTTCCCAAATTTAACAAAAGACATGAATATGCACATTCAGGAAGTCTAATGAATTCCAAACAGAATAAACTCAAAGAGAATTGCCCAAACACATAGTAATCAACTTGTCCAATGCCGAGGACAAGAAGAGAGTTCTGAAAGTTGCAAGAGCAAAGCGACACGTTTATATAAGGGAGTCCCAGTAAGACTAAATGCTAACTTCTCATCAGAAACAACGCATAGAAGAAGGAAGTTGTCATGGTCAGGTTCATGTGTCAACTTGGCCAAGTGGTGGTACCTGTTTGTCTGGTTGGGCAAGTGCTGGCCTGTCTGTTGCAATGAGGACATTTCATAAAATTAAATCATGATCATGTCAGCTGCGTCCTCAGCTGATTCCATTTGTAATCAGCCAAGGGGAGTGTCTTCTTTAATGAGTGATGCTTAATCTGATCACTGGAAGCCTTTTAAGGAGGATTCAGAAGAGACAGGCTCTTTTCCTGCTTCAGCCAGCGAGCCTCTCCTATGGAGTTTGTCCAGACCCTCCATCGGAGTCGTCGGCTTCACAGCCTGCCCTGCGGATTTTGGACTCTGCGTTCCCACGGTTACGTGAAACACTTTCATATATTTTATATTTGCGAGTGTTTCTTGTTGATTCTGTTTCTCTAGAGAACCTTAACTAATACAGAAGTGGCATGAACTATTTAAAGTGCTAAAGAAAACAACTGCCAACCAAGAATTTTATATCTAGCAAGAATTTCAAAAATGAGGGAGAAAAACAGGGGCCTGGATTGTAAGTTCTTATAGCAGTCACATTTAGTTCAGTGTGGCAATTGCCATTTCTGAATTTTGAGAGGCTGTTTTATATATATAAAACCTGGTATTTAGAGATAAAAATGAAGCCAGTCAGATCAAGGTTAAGGTCATTCAGAATACAGGGGTAAGGAAGACATTGTCTGTATTTTAGAACTTCATCTGTTCTTTGAGACCAAAGGAACAAAGTTTTATTTTGTCCAGAACCTGAATTTTCTATAGCGCATAATCTAACTCAACCTGTCTGAGTAGATCATTTTCACAATCCAAATGAAGGGAGCCCAAAATAAGAATAAGGGCCTTTAATCCTGTATAGTTTAATGTAATGCCTGGATACATCCCAGAATATATTACGCAGATAATCAAAAAGTATTGGCAAAGTCCCTTGAGGGATGGGAGAAGAAACATGGAACTATTAAACTTTACAACTGAGAAAACCCCTGATTCTGCGTCAAATGTTAGGGACACCCAAATCAATAGGCCAAACCCTTGATCTTGGGGGTTTGCTTTTGTGAAGTGTATGTGTACAGCAGAGAAGCTTAGCCTACCTATAGGTATGCCTAAGAGTTACCTCAGAAGGACCTCTTTTGTTGCTCAGATGTGGCCTCTCTCTCTCTTTCTAAGCCCAATCCTGCAAGTGAAATCACTGCCCTCTCCACTACGCTACATGGGACATGACATCCAAGGATGAAAGTCTCCTGGCGATGTGGGAGATGACTCCCAGGGATAAGCCTGGCTCTGGTACCATGGGATCAACAATGCCATCCTGACCAAAAGAAATGTAACAAATAGGTATCAGTGGCTGAGAGAGTTCAAATAGAGTTGAGAGGCTTCCCTGCAGGTAGTGACCAAGCTTCAGTTAGACATTGCTACCTATCATAACTTGCCAAACCCGAACCAAAATCATTCCTGCCAGTCCCAAACACTTAGGGCAATATATAAAATTCTACAATGGTTCCATGCACCAGGGTAACTTTCCAGAAACCTACAACCTCCAGATGGGTCCCTGGACCAGACAGGTCCTGAAATACAGAAGTGCTAGCCTCTCTAGAACATCAACTCATTCTATCTCCCTACGCTATATTAGTGACAGCCCTTCTAACACGAAAAAGTTAGAATGGGCATAGCCCAAATACCCCTAAAGAGTTGGATAGAAAGATCAAAAGTGATGGTGGAGTTATGCAGAGATGGTAGGGCTTAACAAATGTGTATGATTGCTGAATCATTACATTGCTATTTCTTTTAGTCGCCAGTATCTTAGAGCAGCTAGAAGTAAAAACCTAAAATTGTGGAATTGTAAACCATACCGAACTCTGAAATCTGTTCTACGACTAATTGTTGTGCTGTGCTTTGAAATTTATTGCTTTTTTTGTATATATATTATTTTTCACACAAAAAAGAAAACAAAACTTGATTGTGATGATAAAAAAAAATGTATTTCTTTTAGGTTCTGGAGCATCTAGAAGGAAAAATCTGAGATGATGAGATGTAGCCTATGACAAACTCCAGGATCTGTTCTGTAACTACTCATTGAAGAGTGCTTTGAAAACAATTGCTTTTTTTCTTTCTTTGCTTTGTATATATGTTATATTATACAATTAAAAAATATTGCTGAGTGGGAGCTGTTTGATTATTCCAATGGAGATGTGACCCACCCAATTATGGGTGGTAACTTTTGATGGTTTCCATAGATGTGTCTCCACCCATTCAAGGTGGAGTTGCTTACTGGAGCCCTTTAAGGGAGAACCATTTTGGAAAAAGCCAGGAGAGCTCATGCAACCAGAGACCTTTGGAGAAGAAGAAAGAAAACACCCGTCGGGAGGGGCTTCATGAAACAAAAAGCCTGGAGAAAAAGCTAGCAGAATTTGCCATGCCTTTCCAGCTGAGAGAGAAACGCTGAATGTCATCGGCCTTCTTGAAGTAAGGTATCCTTCCCTGGATGCCTTAGATTGGACATTTCTATAGCCTTGCTTCACAGCCTTAGAACTGTAAACTAGCAATTTAATAAATTCTCCTTTTTTAAAGTCATTCCATTTCTGGTATATCACATTCTGGCACCTTGTAGACGACAACACCTCTGCCAACATCGAATAGGTATACCTCTCTCTCCACATTTTCTCTGGCACTTAAATCTTTCTGTTTATTTATTAGTTTTGACTCTGCACATTTTGTTGAGATAAATTCATATAGCATAGATTCTATCCAAAATAATCAATGTGAAATATTATACAATCATTTATACTTTGTTCAGTCCTCACTTATTTGTACAATTATTTACACTCTCAATTTTAGACAGTTTTCATTGCTCCAAAGAGGGAAATAACAGATACACCCGCACCAAAGAGAAAATGCAAAATTTACCTTAACTCTCCCGTTCCCCAATTATTTGCCCCTAGTTTTGCTGTGGTACTAGCAATGTAGTCCTGTTAAATATAGACTAGGGGTAGAATTCTCGCCTGCCATGTAGGAGACCCAGGTTCAATTCCTGGTCCATGCGAGTTTCCCCAAAAAACAAACAAACAAGTAAAACAAACAAAAACACACAAAAATTCAACAAACTGTGCTGCAATAACAGGATACTCACATAGAAAAATAATGAAATGTGACCCCACCATACAGCATACAGAAAGAAAAAAAAAGTAATATTCCCGTATCCCCATTTATTATTAACTTTTTATAAAAGTGTCATATCTTTGAAATAGTTCATGCAAGAACTTATTTATATTTTTAGTGCTAATCACTGAGGTACATGGCTCTAAACAACCCCCTTCAATCATAGTCACCTTCAATATGGCACTCTTGTTTAAAAACCCACTAATGAACTACCAGCACCCCATCCATTCCCAAACTTTTAAGGTCAATTTCATTAACTAGTCTGTTCATATTAAGTAACTGTTCCCCCTCCTCTAGCTTCTTTCTCTAGGTTCCCTATATTCCTCATTTTAAGACTCTGAGTTTACATTTTCCAGGAGGTTCATCATAGTGAAATCATATAGTATCTGTTCTTTCGTGTCTGGTTGATTTCACTCAGCATTATGTCCTCAAGGTTCATCCATGTTGTCATATGCTTCAGGACTACATTTCTTCTTACTGCTGCATAATATTTCATCGTATGTATATATCACATTTTGTTTATCCACTCGTTTGTTCATGGGCACTTGGACTGTTTCCATCTTTTGGCAATTGTGAATAATGTTGTATGAACACCGGTGTGCAAGTGTCTGTTTGTGTCACCGCTTTCAGCTCTTCGGTGACACAAGTATATACCGAGTAGTGGTATCGCCAGGTCATAAGGAAACTCGATATTTAGTTTTCTGAGGAAACAACAAACTGTCTTCCTTAGTGACTGTTCCATTATACCTTCCCACCAACAGAGAATAAGTGTTCCAATTTCTCCATATCGTCTCCAGCATTTGTAGTTTCCTGTTTGTTTAATGACAGCCATTTTTGTAGGTGTGAGGTGATATCCCATTGTGGTTTTGATTTGCATTTTCCTTACAGCTAATGAAGATAAACATCTTTTCACTTGCTTTTTAGCCATTTGTATTTCCTCTTCAGAAAAAAAATGTCTATTCATATCTTAAGGCCATTAGGTTATTTGTTCTTTTGTTATTGAATTGTATGATTCCTTTATATACTGGATATCAAACCCTTATCAGTTAAATGGTTTCCAAATATTTTATCCTATTGAGTTGTGGCTGCCTCTTCACCTTTCTGATAAAATCCTTTGAGGCACAGAGGCATTTGATTTTGAAGAGTTCCCATTTATCAATTTTATCTTCTGTGGCTTGTGCTTTGGTTGTAAAGTCTACGCAGCTACCTCCTATTACTAGGTCTTGAAGAGATTTCCTTATATCTTCTTCTAGGAATTTCATGGTACTGGCTCTCATATTTAGGTCTTTGATCCATTTGATCCATTTATTTTTGTATAGGGTGTGAGGTAGGGGTTCATTTTTATTCCTTTGGCTATTGATATCTAGTTCTCCCATGCCCATTTATTGAAAAGACTATTCTGTCCCAGTTCAATGAATTTGGGGGCCTTACCGAAGATCAATTGATCATAGATCCAGGGGTCTATTTCTCAACTCTCAATTCAGTTCCATTGATCAATATGTCTATATTTGTGACAATATCATGCTGTTTTGACTACTTGTAGCTTTGTAATAAGCTTTAAGATCAGGAAGTATAAGTCCTCCCACTTCATTCTTTTTTAGGATGTGTCTGGCTATTTGGGGTCTCTTTCCCTTCCAAATGCATTTGATAACTAACTTTTCCAAGTCTTCAAAGTCAGGTATTGAAATTTTGATTGGTATTGCATTGAATCTGTATATCAATTTGGGTAGAATTGACATCTTAATACCATTTAACCTTTCTAACCATGAATATGGAATGTCTTTCACCTATTTAGGTCTTTGATTTCTTTAAGCAATGCTTTATAGTTTTCTGTTTACTGGTCCTTTACATCCAAGGGTTTTTTTTTAATAATTTTTTATTCATTAAAAAAAATTACAAGAAAGAAACGCAAACATCCTTAATATATGCTCATTCCGTTCTACATATATAATCAGTAATTCACAATATCATCACACAGCTGCACATCCATCACCGTGATCACCTCCCAGAACATCCGCATCAATTCAGAAAAACAAATAAAAAGACAACAGAAAAATAAAACAAAAACAGAAAAAAAGAATTTTACATACCATACCCCTCACCCCTCCCCCTCGCCAATCACCAGCACTTCAAACTGAATTTATTTTAATATTTGTTCCCCCTATTATTTATTTTATTTTATTTTATTTATTTATTTATTTATTTATTTTACATGGGCAGGCACCAGGAACCCGGGTCCTCAGGCTTGGCAGGCAAGCATTCTTACCTGCTGAGCCACCGTGGCCCGCCCCTATTATTTATTTTTATTCTGTATGTTCTACTCGTCTGTTGACAAGGTAGATAAAAAGAGCACCAGACACAAGGTTTTCACAATCACACAGTCACATTGTGAAAGCTATATCATTATACAATCGTCATCAAGAAACATGGCTACTGGAACACAGCTCTACATTTTCAGACAGTTCCCTCCAGCCTCTCCATTACTTCTTGGATTAACAAGGTGATATCTACTTAATGCATAAGAATAACCTCCAGGATAACCTCTCGACTCTGTTTGGAATCTCACGGCCATTGACACTTTGTCTCATTTCACTCTTTCCCCTTTAGGTTGAAAAGGTTTTCTCAATCCCTTGATGCTGGGTCTCAGCTCATTCCAGGATTTCTGTCCCACATCGCCAGGAAGGTCCACACCCCTGGGAGTCACGTCCCACGTAGTTTACATCCAAGTTTAAGTTTATTCCTAGATACTGGATTCTCTTAGTGTCTATTTTGAATGGATTTTTTTTAATTGTCTCCTCAGGTCATTGATTGTGTATAGAAACGTTACTGGTTTTTGCACATTACCTTGTATCCCTCCACTTTGCTGAATTTATTACCTCAAGTAGATTTCTCTTAGACCTTTCAAGATTTTCCAAGTATAAAATCGTGTCATCTGCAAATAATGAAAGTTTTACTACTTCCTTTCCAATTTGGATGTCTTTTCTTTTTCTTGCCTGATTGCTCTAGCTAGAACATCTAGCACAATGTTGAATAATGACGGTGACAGTGGACATCCTTGTCTCTTTCCCAATCTCCGGGGAAAGGCTTTCAATCTCTCACCATTGAGTACAATGCTGGCTGTGGGTTTTTCATATTTGCGCTTTATCATATTGAGGAAATTTCCATTGATTCCTACCTTTTGAAGTATTTTATCAGAAAAAGATGCTGAATTTTGTTGAATGTTTTTTTCCAGCATCAGCCAAGATAATCATGTGATTTTCCCCTTTCAATATCTTTAATATGTTGTATTACATTGATTGATTTTCTTGTGCTAAGCAGCCCTTGCATGCCTGGAATACACCCCACTTGGTCATGGTGTATTATTATTTAAATGTGCTATTGGATTTGATTTGCAAATATTTTGTTGAGAAATTTTGCATCTATATTCATTAGAGAGATTGGCCTGTAGTTTTCCTTCTTTTCTTGCAGTATCTTTATCTGGTTTTGGTGTTAGAGTGATATGTTAACTTCATAAAATGAGTTAGGTAGTGTTCCTTTTTCCTCATTTTTTTTTGGGGGGGGGGAAGAGTTTGAGCACGATTGGTGTTAGTTCTTTTTGGAATGTTTGGTAAAATTCCCCTGTGAGGTGACCTTTGCTAATCCATCTGTTGGAGCTAGTGGTATTTCTGTACCTACTCATTGAGGGAGAGGAAGGGCAGAAGGAAGGCTCTTTGCTAGTATCTCTATATCCAGAAGACAGTTTTAGATTATAACCATAGTTCATGTGCACTTTTAATAAAATAACTGCATTTACTGTGGATAAGATTCTTTACTTCACAATATCTAAGCTTTTTAGATCTCTTTAGGTGACAGTGTATGATAAACAGTAGAGCTAGTGAATTAACAGATCTATAAATATTGTGCTGGTTTGAAAGGATGTATGTCCCCTAGAAAAGCCATGTTTTTAATCTAAATCCCATTTCATAAAGGCAGAATAACCCCTATTCAATACTGTATGTTTGAAACTGTAGCCAGATCCTCTCCCTGGAGATGTGATTTAATCAAGAGTGGTTGTTAAGCTGGATTAGGTGACGACATGTCTCCACCCATTTGGGCGGATCTTGATAAATTTCTGGAGTCCTATAAGAGGAAACATTTTGGAGAATGAAGGAGATTCGGAGAGAGCAGAGAATACTGCAGCACCACGAACCAGAGAGTCCACCAGCCAGCATCCTTTAGAGATGAAGAAGGAAAATGCCTCCCGGGGAGCTTCATGAAACTTGAAGCCAGGAGAGAAACCTAGCAGATGATGCCATATTTGCCATGTGCCCTTCCAGATGACAGAGAAGTCCTGACTGTGTTCGCCATATGTCTTCTCACTTGAGAGAGAGAGACCCTGAACTTCATTGGCTTTCTTGAACCAAGGTATCTTTCCCTGGATGCCTTAGATTGGACATTTCTATAGACTTGGTTTTTTTGTTTTTTTGTTTTTTTATTAATTAAAAAAAATTAACAACAAACAAACAAAAATAATAACATATCATTCCATTCTACATATACAATCAGCAATTCTCAATATCATCACATAGTTGCATATTCATCATTTCTTAGAACATTTGCATCGATTTAGAAAAAGAAATAAAAAGACAGAAAAAGAAATAAAATGATAACAGAAAAAAAAGATTGTACATACCATACCCCTTACCCCTCGCTTTCATTTACCACTAGCATTTCAAACTATATTTATTTTAACATTTTTCCCCCTATTATTTATTTTTATTCCATATCTTCTACTCGTCTGTTGATATGGTAGATAAAAGGCGCATCAGACACAAGGTTTCACAATCACACAGTCACATTGTGAAAGCTATATCATTGTTCAATCATCATCAAGAGACATGGCTACTGGAACACAGCTCTACATTTTCAGGCAGTTCCCTCCAGCCTCTCCACTACATCTTGAACAACAAGGTGATATCTACTTAATGCATAAGAATAACCTCCAGGATAACCTCTCGACTCTGTTTGGAATCTCTTAGCCATTGACACTTTGTCTCATTTTACTCTTCCCCCTTTTGGTCGAGAAGGTTCTCTCAATCCCTTGATGTTAATTCTCAGCTCATTCTAGGGTTTTTCTCAATCCCTTGATGCTGAGTCTCAGCTCATTCCAGGATCTCTGTCCCACGTTGCCAGGTAGGTCCACACCCCTGGGAGTCATGTCCCATGCAGAGAGGGGAAGGGTGGTGAGACTGCTCGTCGTGTTGGCTGGAAAGAGAGGCCACATCTGAGCAACAGAAGAGGCTCTCTTGGGGGTGACTCTTAGGCCTAAATTTTAAGTAGACTTGACCTATCCTTTGTGGGGTTAAGTTTCATATGAACAAACCCCAAGACTGGGGGCTCTGCCTATAGCTTTGGTTGTCCACACTGCTTGTGAGAATATCAAGAATTCAACTTGGGGAAGTTGAATTTCTCCCCGTTCTCACCACTCCCCGAAGGGGGCTTTGCAGATACTTTTCCACTCACTGATCAAATCACTCTGGGATTCATAGGGGCATCACTCTGGACAAACCAAGAAAATCTCATATGCTACCTGAGATTCCAAGTACTTATGACATTCAATCAAACTATCTACATAAGTTATATTAGGAAATTCTCTAGTCAAAATATAAATTTTGAAACAAATAAACATTTTTTGCTTTAGTCTCACACATAAGGTGACATTTTAAAATATTAATTGCCATCTATTTTCAGCACCCTGCAATAATGACATTCCTTTATTCTTCCTCATGCAAAAACATTTTTAAAATTTGTACATTGTACATTTTACTATTATTATACATGCTAGGCATTCCTAGATTATACCATCTCGATCTTTAACATCTATCTTTCTTTCTGATTTCATTTATGTCCCCAGCCCTCCTCCCTCTATCATTCTCACATGCAGCTTCATTCAGTGTTTTAACATAATTACATTACAGTTAGGTAGTGTTGTGCTGTCCATTTCTGAGTATGTATCCAGTCCTGTTGCACAGTCTGTATCCTTTCAGCTCCAATTAACAAATATTTTATCCTATTTCTATCTCCTGATGATCTCTGTTACCAATGACATATTCCAAGTTTATTCACTAATGTCAGTTCATATCAGTGAGACCATACAGTATTTGTCCTTTAGTTTTTGGCTAGTCTCACTCAGCATAATATTCTCAAGGTCCATCCATGTTGTTACATGCTTCATAAGTTTATTCTGTCTTAAAGCTGCATAATATTCCATCGTATGTACATACCACAGTTTGTTTAGCCACTTGTGTATTGATGGATATTTTGGGTGTTTCCATCTGTTTGCAATTGTAAATAATGCTGCTATAAATATTGGTGTGCAAATGTCTGTTTGTGTCTTTGCCCTTAAGTCCTCTGAGTAGATACCTAGCAATGGTATTGCTGGGTTGTATGGCAATTCTATATTCAGCTTTTGGAGGAACCGCCAAACTGCCTTCCACAGTGGTTGCACCATTTGACATTCCCACCAACAGTGGATAAGTGTGCCTCTTTCTCCACATCCTCTCCAGCACTTGTCATTTTCTGTTTTGTTGATAATGGCCATTCTGGTGGGTGTGAGATGATATCTCATTGTGGTTTTGATTTGCATTTCTCTAATGGCCAGGGACGTTGAGCATCTCTTCATGTGCTTTTTGGCCATTTGTATTTCCTCTTCTGAGAAGTGTCTGTTCAAGTCTTTTTCCTATTTTGTAATTGGATTGCTGTCTTTTTGTTGTTGAGTTGAACAATCTCTTTATAAATTCTGGACACTAGACCTTTATCTGATATGTATAGACTTGTTTTAATTGGGACATTTTCTTGGCCTCAGAACTGTAAACTAGCAACTTATTAAATTGCCCTTTTAAAAAGCCATTCTGTTTCTGGTATACTGCATTCTGGCAGCTAGCAAGCTAGAACAAATATCTTTTTGTCAATAGAATAGAAGCATCTTTAACATGGAACTGTTAAACCACGTCTGGGAAATATGCACTAGTACTTGTTCATTAGGTTGGCTGCAGAGGGACAGAAGAAAATACAGGGGGAGGGATGTATGCAGAGTATTCATATTTTCTTTCTTTCTTTCTTTTTGTATGGTGAGCGGTAGGGGTCACATGTTATTCTTTTCCACGTGGTAAAAGTAGCATTTGTTGAATTTTTTTCTCAGCAGGAGGTGGGGAGTACATGGGCTGGGAATCGAACCTGGTCTCCTCATGGAGGGCAAGAATTCTACCAATGAACTACCCGTGCACTTTCCATATTTCCATTTTGATATAATCCTTGTATGTGCACATCTCTCAGCTGTGCCATAGGAAAATGTTGTTAAATAACTCAATGGAAATATACCTTGCTAGTCTTTTGATATAAATCTGACAATTAATTCTCTTAACTGCATTATAATTTTTATACTCTTTCTTTATGTCTAATTTGAAATTGAACATTAAGGGAATGCAGTATTTGTAGCTACCGATATCTATAGAGACCTGTTGCCATTTTTGTCTTTTGTGAAATTTTTGTTCGCAAAAAAGGCAAGAAGACATTTTCCCCCTCTGGTTGAGTTGGTGTCATGTATTCTTGGTTATCACAATATTTATGGCTTTGGGACTTTGAATTGGTAAATATTCATGAAAAAGCATGATGCTTTCTGTGTGGTCTCAAGCACATAAAAATGTAGGCACAGTTGTATGTGTACAGCACATAAAGGACCGAGAAGATATGTCAAACTGTAAACTCCTTGTGATTCTGGATGACTTCTGTATTCTTTGCTTCTTGCATTTTTCAGTTTTCTCTATTGCACAGCTGACTTAAAAGTTTTTAAAAAGTAAGTGTTATTTTAAAAACCTTCAAAAAATATTACCCGGTGAAGCCTTCTGGCCCTGGGCTTTTCTTTGTAGAAAGATTTTTGATGACTGATTGAATCTCTTTACTTGGAATTGGTTTGTTGAGCTCTTCTGTTTCTTCTCGAGACAGTGGAGGTTGTCTGTGTGTTTCTAGGAATTTGTCCATTTCATCTAAGTTGTCTAGTTTGTTGGCATATAGTTGTTCATAGTATCTTCTTGTGATTTTTTTTTTATTTCTTCAGAGTCCATAGTAATGACCCCCTTCTCATTTCTGATTTTATTTGTAACCTCTTCTGTTTTTATTTGTCGGCTTAGCTAGGGGTCCATCGATTTTATTGATTTTCTCAAAGAACCAACTTTTGGTTTTGTCTTCTTCTTTCTCTTGTTTTTTTTTTTTTTTTGTTTGTTTGTTTTTTGTTTTGTTGTTAAACTCCAATTCACTTTATTTCTGCTTTAATCTTTGTTCTCTTCTCCTGTTTGCTTTGGGGTTAGTTTGTTGTTCTTTCTCTAGTTCCTCCAAATGAACAGTTAAGTCCTTGATTTTTGCCCTTTCTTCATTTTTAATATAGGCATTTAAGGAAATAAATTTCCCACTCAGCACTGCCTTTTTCACATCTCACCAGTTCTCAGTTTCATTCATCTTCAGATATTTACCAGTTTCTCTTGCAATTTCTTCTTTGATCCACTGTTAGTTTAAGAGTGTTATTTAATCTCTGTATATTTGTGACAGTTCTGGTTTTTTAGTGATTATTGCTTTCCATCTTCATTCCACTATGATAAGAGAAAGTGCTTTGAACACTTTCACTCTTTTTAAATTTATTAAGAACTGTTTTGTGCCCCAGTGTATACTCTATCCTGGAGAACATTTCTTGAGCACTAGAGAAAAAGTATATCCTGGTGTTTTAGGGTGTAACAATCTATATATATCTGCCAGGTTTAATACATTTATCACATTGTTTTGGTTCTTTATTTCCTTACTGAGCCTCTGGTTGTTCTATTTATAAAAGAGAGTGCTGTATTGAAGTCTCCTACTGTTATTGTTGAAACATCTTTCTCTCCCTTCACTTTTGCCAGGGTTTTCCTCATGTACTTTGGAGCTCCTTGATTGGTGCATAAACATTTATGATTGTTATTTCTTCCTGGTAAACCGTCCCTTTTATTAATATGTAGTGTCCTTCCTTGTCTCTTATGACATCTTTACATTTAAAGTCCATTTTGTCTGATATTACTATAGCTACTCCAGCTTTCTTTTTGTTACAGCTTGTGTGGGCTATCTTTTCCCATCCTTTCACTATCAATCTAATTGTACCCTTGGGTCTAAGTTGAGTCTCTTTTAAACAGCATATAGATGGATCATATTTTTAAATCCATTCTTCCAATCCTCTTTTTTTTTTCCTATTTTTTTTTATTAATTAAAAAAAGAATTAACAAAACAATTAGAAATCATTCCAATCTACATGTACAATCAGTAATTCTTAATAACATCACATAGTTGCATATTCATCATTTCTTAGTACATTTGCATCAATTTAGAAAAAGAAATAAAAAGACAACAGAATAAGAATTAAAACAATAATAGAAAGAAAAAAAAAACAAAAAAAAACAAAAGCAAAAAACCTATACCTCACATGCAGCTTCATTCAGTGTTTTAACATAATTGCATTACAATTGGGTAGTATTGTGCTGTCCATTTCTGAGTTTTTATATCCAGTCCCGTTGTACAGTCTGTATCCCTTCATCTCCAATTATCCCTTCTCTTTTTTTTTTTTTTTTTTTAATTAACGGAAAAAAAGAAATTAACCCAACATTTAGAGATCATACCATTCTACACATGCAATCATTAATTCTTAACATCATCACATAGATGCATGATCATCATTTCTTAGTACATTTGCATTGGTTTAGAAGAACTAGCAACATAACCGAAAAAGATATAGAATGTTAATATAGAGAAAAAAATAAAAGTAATAATAGTAAAATCAAAACAAAACAAAACAAAACAAAACAAAAACCTATAGCTCAGATGCAGCTTCATTCAGTGTTTTAACATGATTACTTTACAATTAGGTATTATTGTGCTGTCCATTTTTGAGTTTTTGTATCTAGTCCTGTTGCACAGTCTGTATCCCTTCAGCTTCAATTACCCATTGTCTTACCCTGTTTCTAACTCCTGCTGAACTCTGTTACCAATGACATATTTCAAGTTTATTCTCGAATGTCCGTTCACATCAGTGGGACCATACAGTATTTGTCCTTTAGTTTTTGGCTGGATTCACTCAGCATAATATTCTCTAGGTCCATCCATGTTATTACATGGTTCATAAGTTTATCTTGTCTTAAAGCTGCATAATATTCCATCGTATGTATATACCACAGTTTGTTTAGCCACTCTTCTGTTGATGGAGATTTTGGCTGTTTCCATCTCTTTGCAATTGTAAATAATGCTGCTATAAACATTGGTGTGCAAATGTCCGTTTGTGTCTTTGCCCTTAAGTCCTTTGAGTAGATACCTAGCAATGGTATTGCTGGGTCGTATGGCAATTCTATATTCAGCTTTTTGAGGAACCGCCAAACTGCCTTCCACAGTGGTTGCACCCTTTGACATTCCCACCAACAGTGGATAAGTGTGCCTCTTTCTCCGCATCCTCTCCAGCACTTGTCATTTTCTGTTTTGTTGATAATGGCCATTCTGGTGGGTGTGAGATGATATCTCATTGTGGTTTTGATTTGCATTTCTCTAATGGCCAGGGACATTGAGCATCTCTTCATGTGCCTCTTGGCCATCCGTGTTTCCTCTTCTGAGAGGTGTCTGTTCAAGTCTTTTTCCCATTTTGTAATTGGGTTGGCTGTCTTTTTGTTGTTGAGATGAACAATCTCTTTATAAATTCTGGATACTAGACCTTTATCTGATATATCATTTCCAAATATTGTCTCCCATTGTGAAGGCTGTCTTTCTACTTTCTTGATGAAGTTCTTTGATGCACAAAAGTGTTTAATTTTGAGGAGTTCCCATTTATTTATTTCCTTCTTCAGTGCTCTTGCTTTAGGTTTAAGGTCCATAAAACCGCCTCCAGTTGTAAGATCCATAAGATATCTCCCAACATTTTCCTCTAACTGTTTTATGGTCTTAGACCTAATGTTTAGATCTTTGATCCATTTTGAGTTAACTTTTGTATAGGGTGTGAGAGATGGGTCTTCTTTCATTCTTTTGCATATGGATATCAAGTTCTCTAGGCACCATTTATTGAAGAGACTGCTCTGTCCCAGGTGAGTTGGCTTGACTGCCTTATCAAAGATCAAATGTCCATAGATGAGAGGGTCTATATCTGAGCACTCTATTCGATTCCATTGGTCGATATATCTATCTTTATGCCAATACCATGCTGTTTTGACCACTGTGGCTTCATAATATGCCTTAAAGTCAGGCAGCGCGAGACCTCCAGCTTCGTTTTTTTTCCTCAAGATGTTTTTAGCAATTCGGGGCACCCTGCCCTTCCAGATAAATTTGCTTATTGGTTTTTCTATTTCTGAAAAATAAGTTGTTGGGATTTTGATTGGTATTGCATTGAATCTGTAAATCAATTTAGGTAGGATTGACATCTTAACTATATTTAGTCTTCCAATCCATGAACACGGTATGCCCTTCCATCTATTTAGGTCTTCTGTGATTTCTTTTAGCAGTTTTTTGTAGTTTTCTTTATATAGGTTTTTTGTCTCTTTAGTTAAATTTATTCCTAGGTATTTTATTCTTTTAGTTGCAATTGTAAATGGGATTCGTTTCTTGATTTCCCCCTCAGCTTGTTCATTACTAGTGTATAGAAATGCTACAGATTTTTGAATGTTGATCTTGTAACCTGCTACTTTGCTGTACTCATTTATTAGCTCTAGTAGTTTAGTTGTGGATTTTTCCGGGTTTTCGACGTATAGTATCATATCGTCTGCAAACAGTGATAGTTTTACTTCTTCCTTTCCAATTTTGATGCCTTGTATTTCTTTTTCTTGTCTAATTGCTCTGGCTAGAACCTCCAACACAATGTTGAATAATAGTGGTGATAGTGGACATCCTTGTCTTGTTCCTGATCTTAGGGGGAAAGTTTTCAATTTTTCCCCATTGAGGATGATATTAGCTGTGGGTTTTTCATATATTCCCTCTATCATTTTAAGGAAGTTCCCTTGTATTCCTATCTTTTGAAGTGTTTTCAACAGGAAAGGATTTGAATCTTGTCGAATGCCTTCTCTGCATCAATTGAGATGATCATGTGATTTTTCTGCTTTGATTTGTTGATATGGTGTATTACATTAATTGATTTTCTTATGTTGAACCATCCTTGCATACCTGGGATGAATCCTACTTGGTCATGATGTATAATTCTTTTAATGTGTTGTTGGATACGATTTGCTAGAATTTTATTGAGGATTTTTGCATCTGTATTCATTGGAGAGATTGGTCTGTAGTTTTCTTTTTTTGTAATATCTTTGCCTGGTTTTGGTATGAGGGTGATGTTGGCTTCATAGAATGAATTAGGTAGTTTTCCCTCCACTTCGATTTTTTTGAAGAGTTTGAAGAGAATTGGTACTAATTCTTTCTGGAACGTTTGGTAGAATTCACATGTGAAGCCATCTGGTCCTGGACTTTTCTTTTTAGGAAGCTTTTGAATGACTAATTCAATTTCTTTACTTGTGATTGGTTTGTTGAGGTCATCTATGTCTTCTTGAGTCAAAGTTGGTTGTTCATGTCTTTCCAGGAACCCGTCCATTTCCTCTAAATTGTTGTATTTATTAGCGTAAAGTTGTTCATAGTATCCTGTTATTACCTCCTTTATTTCTGTGAGGTCAGTAGTTATGTCTCCTCTTCCATTTCTGATCTTATTTATTTGCATCCTCTCTCTTCTTCTTTTTGTCAATCTTGCTAAGGGCCCATCAATCTTATTGATTTTCTCATAGAACCAACTTCTGGCCTTATTGATTTTCTCTATTGTTTTCATGTTTTCAATTTCATTTATTTGTGCTCTAATCTTTGTTATTTCTTTCCTTTTGCTTGCTTTGGGGTTAGCTTGCTGTTCTTTCTCCAGTTCTTCCAAATGGATAATTAATTCCTGAATTTTTGCCTTTTCTTCTTTTCTGATATAGGCATTTAGAGCAATAAATTTCCCTCTTAGCACTGCCTTTGCTGCGTCCCATAAGTTTTGATATGTTGTGTTTTCATTTTCATTCGCCTCGAGGTATTTGCTAATTTCTCTTGCAATTTCTTCTTTGACCCAGTCGTTGTTTAGGAGTGTGATGTTGAGCCTCCACGTATTTGTGAATTTTCTGGCACTCTGCCTATTATTGATTTCCAACATCATTCCTTTATGGTCCGAGAAAGTGTTGTGTAAGATTTCAATCTTTTTAAATTTGTTAAGACTTGCTTTGTGACCCAGCATATGGTCTATCTTTGAGAATGATCCATGAGCACTTGAGAAAAAGGTGTATCCTGCTGTTGTGGGATGTAATGTCCTATAAATGTCTATTAAGTCTAGTTCATTTATAGTAATATTCAGATTCTCTATTTCTTTGTTGATCCTCTGTCTAGATGTTCTGTCCCTTGATGAGAGTGGTGAGTTGAAGTCTCCAACTATTATGGTATATGAGTCTATTTCCCTTTTCAGTGTTTGCAGTATATTCCTCACGTATTTTGGGGCATTCTGATTCGGTGCGTAAATATTTATGATTGTTATGTCTTCTTGTTTAATTGTTCCTTTTATTAGTATATAGTGTCCTTCTTTGTCTCTTTTAACTGTTTTACATTTGAAGTCTAATTTGTTGGATATTAGTATAGCCACTCCTGCTCTTTTCTGGTTGTTATTTGCATGAAATATCTTTTCCCAACCTTTCACTTTCAACCTATGTTTATCTTTGGGTCTAAGATGTGTTTCCTGTAGACAGCATATAGAAGGATCCTGTTTTTTAATCCATTCTGCCAATCTATGTCTTTTGATTGGGGAATTCAGTCCATTGACATTTAGTGTTATTACTGTTTGGATAATATTTTCCTCTAACATTTTGCCTTTTGTATTATATATATCATATCTGATTTTCCTTCTTTCTACACTCTTTTCCATATCTCTCTCTTCTGTCTTTTTGTATCTGACTCTAGTGCTCCCTTTAGTATTTCTTGCAGAGCTGGTCTCTTGGTCACAAATTCTTTCAGTGACTTTTTGTCTGAGAATGTTTTAATTTCTCCCTCATTTTTGAAGGATAATTTTGCTGGATATAGGAGTCTTGGTTGGCAGTTTTTCTCTTTTAGTATTTTAAATATATCATCCCACTGTCTTCTAGCTTCCATGGTTTCTGCTGAGAAATCTACACAAAGTCTTATTGGGTTTCCCTTGTATGTGATGGATTGTTTTTCTCTTGCTGCTTTCAAGATCTTCTCTTTCTCTTTGACCTCTGACATTCTAACTAGTAAGTGTCTTGGAGAACGCCTATTTGGGTCTACTCTCTTTGGGGTGCGCTGCACTTCTTGGATCTGTAATTTTAGGTCTTTCATAAGAGTTGGGAAATTTTCAGTGATAATTTCTTCCATTAGTTTTTCTCCTCCTTTTCCCTTCTCTTCTCCTTCTGGGATACCCACAACACATATATTTGTGCGGTTCATATTGTCCTTGAGTTCCCTGATACCCTGTTCAAATTTTTCCATTCTTTTCCCTATAGTTTCTGTTTCTTTTTGGAATTCAGATGTTCCATCCTCCAAATCACTAATTCTATCTTCTGTCTCTTTAAATCTATCATTGTAGCTATCCATTATTTTTTCTATGTTTGCTACTTTATCCTTCACTTCCATAAGTTCTGCGATTTGTTTTTTCAGTTTTTCTATTTCTTCTTTATGTTCAGCCCATGTCCTCTTCATGTCCTCCCTCAATTTATCGATTTCATTTTTGAAGAGGTTTTCCATTTCTGTTCGTATATTCAGCATTAGTTGTCTCAGCTCTTGTGTCTCATTTGAGCTATTGGTTTGTTCCTTTGACTGAGCCATATTCTCAATCTTTTGAGCGTGGACAGTTATCTTCTGCTGCTGGCGTCTGGGCATTTATTCAGATTTCTCTTGGTGTTGGACCCAGCAAGGTTGTAATATTTTTCTGTGAAATCTCTGGGTTCTGTTTTTCTTATCCTGCCCAGTAGGTGGCGCTCGTGGCACACGTTTGTCTGCGGGTCCCACCAGTAAAAGGTGCTGTGGGACCTTAAACTTTGGAAAACTCTCGCCGTCCTGGGGGTTCGCTAGCCGAAGCGGCTTGAGCCGGCCCGGGGTCCGAACGCAGGGAGGGTGTCTGAACGCAGGGAGGGTTGCTGGTCGCCGCAGCCAGGGAAAGAGCCCGTCCGAATTTCCTAGTCGGCCCTGGGCAACAAGCGTGGCGGGAGGGCGCCAGTGGCAGCGGCCCGCCCGGGAGAGTGCAGGTTCCCCGGGAGTCACGGGTTTGGAAGGGGCCTCCCCCACCCGTCACCGTTCTCCGCGGCCTGGGGGTTTCCGATCCAATTCTCTCAGTTGGTCCGGGGGCTGCGCGTGGTGTGGGCGCCAGTCGCCTTGGATTCAGGGGACCGCCTCTCCAATTCTCCCAGCCGGCCTGGAAGGGGGAAGGGAGTAACTCCGGCCGCTTCCCGCCCCGCCCGGTAAGGCCCGCGTGCCTCGGCGATCTCACCGGAGCTGCTTCTCTCAGCCAGCCAGCCGTTCCAGGATGGGGTACGCTGTCTTTTTTATCTCTGTTGTGGCTTTGGGCGCTTTCTGTATCGTTTCTACTCCCCTAGTAGGTGTCCTGGAGAAGAAACTAAGATCCGCGCGTCTTACTAAGCCGCCATCTTCCAGGAAGTCCCCAATCCTCTTTTAATTGGTGAATTTAGTCCATTAACAGTCAAAGTTATTGCTGTAAAGGCAGTTCTTGAATCTACTATCTAATCCTTTGGTTTTTATTTGTCAAATCTCTACATTTTTCCCCTTTCTCTTTTTATTCTTTAAATTGCC
This sequence comes from Tamandua tetradactyla, assembly GCF_023851605.1. Taxonomy (NCBI): domain Eukaryota; kingdom Metazoa; phylum Chordata; class Mammalia; order Pilosa; family Myrmecophagidae; genus Tamandua; species Tamandua tetradactyla. Next base: position 9,027,613 of record NC_135335.1, read on the forward strand.
CTTACTAATTCTGTTCAATTGTGTGCCCTCCTCCAGATTGTTCTCTCCTGCCTTGTTTTGTTGTTGCTGTTTTCAGCAAACAGGACTCCCTTTAGCATTTCTTGCAGGACCAGCCTCTTGTTAACAAATTCTCTCAGGGCTTGTTCGCCCATGAAAATTTTAATCTCTCCCTCGTTTTAAATGACAACTTTGCTGGATAAAGAATTCTTGGCTGGAAATTTTTCTCTTTCAGAATCTTAAATAGGTATACCACTGCCTTCTCACCTCCATGGTGCCTGTTGAAGAGTCCAAACTTAGTCTAATGTGGTGTCCTTTTTATGTGATGAGTCGCTTTTCTCTTGGCTGCTTCCAAGACTTTCTGCTTCTCTTCAGCATTTGACAGTCTGATTAATATGTATCTTGGATTTATTCTATTTGGAGTTTGTTGGGCTTCTTTGATATATATTTATTTTATATAAAGGACATATATTTATGTCCTTTATAAAAGCTGGGGGGGGGTGGGCAACGGTGGCTCAGTGGCAAAGTTCTTGCCTGCCATGCCGGAGACCCAGGTTTGCTTCCTGGTGCCTGTCCATGCAAAAAAAAAAACATGAGTTGGGAAGTTTTCCCCAATTATCTCCTCAAATAATCTTCCTAGACCTTTACTCTTCTCTTCTCCTATGGGGACATCAATGATTCTTATATTTGTGCACTTCGTGTTGTCCTTCATTTTCCTCAGATCCAATTCAATTTTTTCCATCTTTTTCGCATGTGTTCTTTTGTGCATTCAAATTTAGTTGTCCTGCCCTCCAGTTCACTTATTCTTTCTTCTGCCTCTTCAAATCTGCTGTTGTGTGTCTCTAGGATATTTTAAATTTGATCTACAGTAGCTTTCATTTTTGTAAGATATGTTATTTTTCTATTTATTCCTTCAAATTATTTTTTATGTTCTTCTGTTGTCTTCTTGATATCCTTTAGGTGTTTAGTCAACCCAACGAACTTATCTAGGAGATTTGTATGAATGTCTTTGATTAGTTGTTCCAAATTCTTTGTCTCCTCCAATGTCTTAATTTGGTCATTTGGCTAGCCATTTTTTCTTGTACCTTCAAATCTTTGTGATTTTCTGCTAACTTTGAGGCATTTGATTATCTTTCATTTATTTATTTATTTTTTAAATACCAAAAAAACACCAAATAAATGCAAACATTCCTATTTTGATCATTCCTTTCTACATATATAATCAGTAATTCACAATATCATCACATAGTTGCATATTCATAGTTGCTTATTCATCATCATGATCATTTCTTGGAACATTTACATCTATTCAGAAAAAGAAATAAAACGAAAACAGAAAAAAAAATTATACATACCATACCCCTTACCCCTCGCTTTCATTGATCACTAGCATTTCAAACTAAATTTATTTTAACATTTGTTCCCCTTATTATTCATCTTTATTCCATATGTTCTACTCGTCTGTTGACAAGGTATATAAAAGGAGCATCAGACACAAGCTTTTCACAATCACACAGTCACATTGTGAAAGCTATATCATTGTTCAATCATCATCAAGAAACATGGCTACTGGAACACACAGCTCTACGTTTTCAGGCAGTTCCCTCCAGCCTCTCCATGTCCTCTTAGATAACAAGGTGATACCTACTTAATGCATAAGAATAACCTCCAGGATAACCTCTGGACTCTGTTTGGAATCTCTCAGCCATTGACATGTTGTCTCATTTCACTCTTCCCCTTTTTGATCGAGAAGGTTTTCTCAATCTCCTGATGCTGAGTCTCAGCTCATTCTAGGATTTCTGCCCCACTATTTGATTATCTTGATAAGGTTATTTTGAAAGTAGTATTTCCCTCACTCATCTAAGATTTTTTAATTGCTTGGGTTTGTGTTGAAGGTGTCCTTTTGCATGTGGTTTGTCACTAATTCCCTGCCCAACGAAGGCTGGGCCCTCACACAGGAGGTGCAGCTCTAAAGATCTGTTAAAAGCTGGGCAGAAAGGCAGTTTGCAGGCTGCACTTTCTGCGTCTTCCCAGCAGATGGCACTCTTGGGCTACCTCTTCCCCTCAGGCCCATCTGCCAGCTGGGCCTGGACCCAACTAGGTGCAAATCCAGTCAAGGCCGCAGGCCTCTGTGCATGCTGAAAACCACCAACCCCGTGGCAGGCTCTGGGCAGTGTGCACCTCAGTGGAGAATCTGCTTGTGGGCACAGTGGGTGGTCCCCAGGCTCCCACGGGGAATGACCTTGGGCTGTGGGACTGAGCATTTCAACCCCCCTGCCCACAGCCAGCCCGGGAGAGCTTGGCGGTGCCGCACGGCCTGCTCCCTTGTCCCCACCTCTGCCTGTGCACCCTGTGAGTGCTCCAGCCCTCCGTGGAGAAAGGGTAGAAGCTGTGGGACCCAGGGAGTCTCTTTCACTGGCCAATTGTCAGCTCAGCTCAGCTCTGTGTCTCCCTCTCCTCCTGAGGGGAGGACCCCCCAGTCTCAGCCCAAACCGGTGCCTGCCTCAGGGGTGGAGGTAGGCACTGTGCCCCGACAGCAAGGTCTCTGTGCATAGGTATACCAGGTCTGCCCGCTTCTGGGTTCTCCACGGGAGCCCCCGACTAGGGAGCTGGAAGGGAAGCTCTCTCCAGCTAACACAGCGGTGGAGCGCAGGAGCGTGCTGCGCCCTCTGCACCTGCCCTGCCTGACATTGCAGATCGCCCCAGGGGCAGTTTTTCAGCTCACCCCGTCCTCTCAATCATAACTCCCCTGCTCTGTCCTCCAGGTCCTCCCTATATAACATAGAAAAGTCTCTCTCTGGTCACTTGGACCCTGAAACCACTCTCTTGCTTGTTTTCCTGTCATTTCCCTCTCTGTCCCATGGAGCACAGGTGAACTCAGCCTCTCCTATTGCTCATCTTCCCAGAAGTCCAGTTGTGTTGTTGTTGTTTTTTCTTTTAAATAATATGCTTTATTTTTAAAGCAGTTTTAGGCTTAAAGAAAAATTGCACAGACTGTGCAGAGTTCCCATAAGCCCCCTTCACCTCCCATACACACAGTTTTCACTATTAACATCTTGCATTAGTATGGTGCATTTGTTAAGTTGATGGACTAATATTGACACATTATTAGTAACTGAAGACTATAGTTTATATTACGGTTCCCTCTTTGTGTGGTACAATTCTATGGGTTTTGACAAATGTGTGATGTCATGTATCCACCATTAAGCTATCATAAAATTTATATTAAAAGGAAATTTTTATGTCACCACCTTAGTTGAAAAGCCAGTGCCACTTGCTCTGAAAGGTTTTCAGTGAAAGTAAATACAAGGAAAATGAAATAGCCTTACTAAATTTTTAAAACTTTTTTTTTGGTATAGTATGACATATACAAAGCAAAGAAATAAAAAAGCAATACTTTTCAAAGCACTCTTCAAAGCGCAGGATAGATCCCAGAGTTTCTCATGGGCTATCATACAATCCTCATATTTTTCCTTCTAGCTGCTCCAGAATATAGGAGGCTAGAGGCTTACTTTTTTATAATCACAATTGATTTTTTTCCTTCTTTTTTTGGGAACAATAACGTATATACAAAAAAGCTATAAATTTCAAAGCACAGCACCACACTTGGTTGTAGAACATATTTCAGACTTTAATGTGGGTTACAATTTCACAATTTTAGGATTTTACTTCTAGCGGCTCTAAAATATTGGAGACTAAACTCAATGTAATGATTCAGCATTCATATTCATTTGTTAAGTCCCATCTTCTATGTATAATTCCACTATCATCTTTGATCTTTGGGGTTGTTTGGGCTATGGCAATTCTAAAATTTCGCTATTGGAAGGGTCTATCACTAATATGGGGTAGGGAGATGGAACTATCTGATGTTCTGGAGAGGCTGGGCTAGGTTTCAGGACTTATCTGGACCAGGGACCCATCTGGAGATTGTAGGTTTCTGGAAAATTTCTCTAGTGCCTGGAACCCTTGTGGAATCTTATATATTGCCCTAGGTGTTCTTTAGGATTGGCTGGAATGGTCCTGGTTGAGGGTTGGCAGGTTATGACAGGTAGCAGTGTCTACCTGAAGCTTGCATAACAGCAACCTCCAGAGTAGACTCTCAACTCTATTTGAACTCTCTCTGCCACTGTTACTTTATTAATTATACTTCTTTTCTCCTTTTAGTTAGGATGGAATTGTTAATCCCACGATGCCAGGTCTGGATTCATCCCTGGGAGTCATCCCCGTCATCTTCAGGGAGACTTTCACCCCTGGATGTCATGTCCCACATAGGGGGGGGAGGGCAATTATTTCACTTGCAGGGTTGGGCTTAGAGAGAGAGAGAGGCCACATCTGAGCAACAACAGAGGTCCTCCAGAAGTGACTCTTAGGCATGCCTAGAGGTAGTCTAAGCTTCTCCGCTACCTACATAAACTTCACAAGAGTAAGTCTCATGATCGAGGGCATAGCTTATTGATTTGGGTGTCCCTAAAGTTTGACACAGTATCAGGGGATTCCCTGATGGTAAGTTTTAAAAGTTCCATAGTCTTTCTCCCTTCCCTCAGGGGACTTTACCAATACTTTTTAATTATCTGCTTAATATACTTTCCAGGCATTACAATAATCTACACAAGATTATATTCTTATTCTGTGCCTCCTTTCTACAGATAGGTTGAATTAGATTATGCACTACAGAAAATTTCAGTTCCAGATCAAATAAACTTTCTTCCATTGGTCTCAAAGAGTATGTGTGGTTCTAAAATGTAGACACTGTCTTCCTTACCTCTATGTTCTGAATTACTTTAACCCCAACCTGTTAGGCTTATCTCTAAGTATCAAGTTATATATATAAAACAGCCTCTCAAAATCCAGAAATAATCATCACTCCAGACTTAATGTGTCTGCTCTAAAAGCTTACAGTCTAGGCCCCTGTTTTCTTATGAGCATTTTCTAAAGGTGACCATACCATTCTTGTTTTTTTTTTTTTTTTTTTTTTTTTTTTAAGGAAAGACAGAGAGAAGGAAGGAAGGATAGAAGGAAGGAAGGAAGGAAGAAAGGGAAACATCTTTAAACATTTTCTTGTTTTATTGTATTCTGTTTCTCCGTATTTGTTACATGGGCTGGGGCCGGGAATCGAACCGAGGTCCTCCGGCATAGCAGGCAAGCACTTTGCCCGCTGAGCCACCGCGGCCCGCCCCATTCTTGTTTTTTTGTTTCTGGCTTATTCTGTCTCACCAAATGTCCCACATGTTCATTCACATCGTTGCATGCCTCATGACATTGTTCCTTTTTGTAGCAGCACAACCTTTGTTCATATGTATACACCATCGTTCCCCAATCTACTTCTCCGTCAGTGCATCCTTCAGCCACCTGCATTCATCGGGCATCATGTAGAGGACCCAAATCCACAGTCCATCAACATTCTCAATTTTAGATAATTTCATTGTTCCCAAAAGTCGGAAAACCAATAAACACACCCTCACCGAAAAGGAAATCTAAACCTCCTCTTAACTCTTGTCCCTCACCCCATTATTTACTTCTGCTGTTGCTGTGGTGGTGCTGATGGTTTCCTTTGAAACATAGCTCATAGCGTGCGATAGCAGTTCTCCCCCTGTACCCTGGACTTGAACACTGTTTATACAAGAATCATTTCTTTGAAGTAATTCTTACGAGAACTCATTCATATTTCTAGTGTGAGTCAGTGGGACACATGGAGAATCACCATGTGATTCACCCACTAGAGAATCACCTTCACTTCTATCTATTCCCTTGCATTGGAGTTCAACCTCATTAGCTAACTGTTCACCCATCTCTAGCTTCTTTGTATCTCTAAGTCCCCTATATTCTGTACTATAAACTTCTGATTATACCTTTATGCTGGTCATAAAAGTGGAATCATACAGTATCTGTCCTTTTGTGTCTGGCTAATTTTGTTCAGCATTATGTCCTCAAGGCTCATCCATCTTGTCATGTGCTTCAGGATGTCATTTTGTCTTATTGCTGAATAATATTCCATCGTATGTATATACCACATTTTGTTGATCCACTCGTCTGTTGATGGGCATTTGGTTTGTTTCCATCTTTTGGCGATTGTGAATAATGCTGCTATGAACATCAGTGTGCAAATGTCTGTTTGTGTCACTGCTTTCAGCTTTTCTGGGTCTATACCAAGTAGTACTATTGCTGGGTCATAGGGCAACTCGATACTCAGTTTCCTAAGGAACCACCAGTCTTCCACAGTGGCCGCACCATTGTACGTTCCCACCAGCAGTGCATAAATGTCCCAGTTTTTCCACATCCTCTCCAACATTTATAGTTTCCTCTTTGTTTAATAGCAGCCATTCTTATAGGTATGAGGTGGTATCTCATTGTAGTCTTGATCTGCATTTCCCTTATATTCAGCAAAAATGAGCATCTCTTCACGTGCTTTTGAGCCATCTGTATTTGTTCTTCAGAAAAATGCCTATTCATATCTTTAGCCCATTTTATAAGTGGATTTTTTGTTCTTTTGTTGTTGAGTTGTATGATTTCTTTGTATATACAGGAAATCAAACCTATGTCTGTTATGTGATTTCCAAATGTTTTCTCCAATTGAGTTGGCTGCCTCTTCACCTTTTTGACAGTCTTTTGAGATGCAGAAGCATTTGATTTTGAGGAGTTCCCATTTATCTATTTTTTCTTTTGTTGCTTGTGCTTTGGGTATAAAGTTTAGGAAGCTACCTCCTATTACTAGGCCTTGAAGATGTTTCCCTACATTTTCTTCTAGAAGTTTTATGGTGCTAGTTCTTTTATTTAGATGTTTATCCACTTTGAGTTAATTTTTGTATAGGGTATAAGATAGGGGTCCTCTTTCATTCTCTTGGCTATTGATATCCAGTTCTCCCATGCCCAATTATTGAAAAGACAATTTTGTCCCAGTTCAGAGGATTTGAGGACCTTGTCAAAAATCAGTTAACCATAGATTTGGTGGTCTATTTCTGCACTCTCGATTCAATTCCATTGGTCAATGCTTCTATCTTTGTGCCAGTACCATGCTGTTTTGACCACTGTGGCTTTATAATAGGTTTTAAAGTCAGAGAGTGTTAATCCTCCCACTTCGTTCTTTATTAGGATGCTTTTAGCTATTCAGGGTCTCTTTCCCTTCCAGATGAATTTGGTAGTTAGCTTTTGCAAATCTTCAAAGTAGGTTGTTGGAATTTTGATTGGTACTGTGTTGAATCTGTAGATCAGTTTGGGGAGAATTGACATCTTAACTATATTAAGCCTTCCTATCCATGAGCATGGAATTTCTTTCCACCTATTTAGTTCTCCTTTGATTTCTTTTAGCAACGCTGTATAATTTCCTATGTTCATGTCCTTTATATTCCTAGTTAAGTTCATTCCTAAGTATTTGATTATTTTAGTTGCTATATTGAATGGAATTTTTTCCTTATCTGACTCCTGAGCTAGGTCATTGACTTGTGTATAGAAATGTTACTGATTTTTGCACATTAATTTTATATCCTGCCACCTTGCTGAATTTGTTTATTAGCTCAAGTAACTTTGCTGCAGGTTTCTCGGGATCTTCCAAGTATAGTATCATATCATCTGCAAATAATGAGTGTTTTACTTCTTCCTTTCCAATGTGGATGCCTTTTATTTCTTTGTCCTGCCTGATTGCTCTAGCTAGAACTTCTAGCACAGTGTTGAATAATAGTGGTGACAGTAGGCATCCTTGCCTTGTACCTGATCTTAGGCAGAAGGCTTTCAGTCTCTCTCCATTGAGTACGATGCTGGCTATCGGTTTTTCATTTATTCCCTTTATTATATTGAGGTAGTTACCCTTGATTCCTAACTTTTGGAGTGGTTTTATCAGAAAACGATGCTGAATTTTTGTCGAATGCTTTTTCAGCATCAATCGAGATGGTCACGTAATTTTTCCCTTTTGATTTGTTAATGTGCTGTATTACATTAATTGATTTTCTGTGTTGAACCATCCTTGCATTCTTTGTATAAACCCCATTTGGTCATGGTGTATAATTCTTTTAATGTGCTGTTGGATTCAATTTGCTAATATTTTCTTGAGAATTTTTGCATCTATGTTCATTAGGAAGATTGGCCTGTAGTTTTCCATTCTTAGAGCATCTTTACTCAGTTTTGGTTTAAATGATATTAGCTTCATAACATGAGTTAGATAGAGTTCCTCTTTCTTCAAATTTTTTGGAAAAGTTTAAGCAGGATTGGTGTTAGTTCTTTCTGGAATGTTTGATAAAATTCCCCTGTGAAGCCATCTGGCCCTGGACTTTTCTTTGTAGGAAGATTTTTGATGACTGATTGAATCTCTCTACTTGTGATTGGTTTGTTGAGATCTTCTATTTCTTCCTGAGTCAGTGTAGCTTGTTTTTGTGTCTCCAGGAATTTGTTCATTTCATCTAAGTTGTCTAGTTTGTTGGCGTATAGTTGTTCTTGTATCCTCTTATGATTTCTTTTATTTCTTCAGGGTCTGTGCTAACACACCTCTTCTCATTTCTGATTTTGTTTATTTGCATCCTCTCTCTCTTTTTCTTTGTCAATCTTGCTAGTGGCCTATCCATTCTATTGATTTTCTCAAAGAATCAACTTTTGGTTTTATTGATTTTTTCTCTATTCTTTTTTTATTTTCCCATTCATTTATCTCTGCTTTAATCTTTGCTTTTTCTCTTCTCCTATTTGCTCTGGGGTTAGTTTGCTGTTCTTTTGCAAGTTCCTCCAGGTTTGCTGTTAAGTCCTTGATTTTTGCTTTTTCTTGTTTTTTTTTTTTTTTTTAAATTTATTCCTAGGTATTTTATTCTTTTAGTTGCAATTGTAAATGGGATTCGTTTCTTGATTTCCCCCTCAGTTTGTTCATTACTAGTGTATGGAAATGCTACAGATTTTTGAATGTTGATCTTGTAACCTGCTACTTTGCTGTACTCATTTATTAGCTCTAGTAGTTTTGTTGTGGATTTTTCCGGGTTTTCGACATATAGTATCATATCATCTGCAAACAGTGATAGTTTTACTTCTTCCTTTCCAATTTTGATGCCTTGTATTTCTTTTTCTTGTCTAATTGCTCTGGCTAGAACCTCCAACACGATGTTGAATAATAGTGGTGATAGTGGACATCCTTGTCTTATTCCTGATCTTAGGGGGAAAGTTTTCAATTTTTCCCCATTGAGGATGATATTAGCTGTGGGTTTTTCATATATTCCCTCTATCATTTTAAGTAAGTTCCCTTGTATTCCTATCTTTTGAAGTGTTTTCAACAGGAAAGGATGTTGAATCTTGTCAAATGCCTTCTCTGCATCAATTGCGATGATCATGTGATTTTTCTGCTTTGATTTGTTGATATGGTGTATTGGATAGTTAATTCCTGCATTTTTGCCTTTTCTTCTTTTCTGATATAGGCATTTAGAGCAATAAATTTCCCTCTTAGCACTGCCTTTGCTGCGTCCCATAAGTTTTGATATGTTGTGTTTTCATTTTCATTCGCCTCGAGGTATTTACTAATTTCTCTTGCAATTTCTTCTTTGACCCACTCGTTGTTTAAGAGTGTGTTGTTGAGCCTCCACGTATTTGTGAATTTTCTGGCACTCCGCCTATTATTGATTTCCAACTTCATTCCTTTATGATCCGAGAAAGTGTTGTGAATGATTTCAATCTTTTTAAATTTGTTAAGACTTGCTTTGTGACCCAGCATATGGTCTATCTTTGAGAATGATCCATGAGCACTTGAAAAAAAGGTGTATCCTACTGTTGTGGGATGTAATGTCCTATAAATGTCTGTTAAGTCTAGCTCATTTATAGTAATATTCAGATTCTCTATTTCTTTATTGATCCTCTGTCTAGGTGTTCTGTCCATTGATGAGAGTGGTAAATTGAAGTCTCCAACTATTATGGTATATGTGTCTATTTCTCTTTTCAGTGTTTGCAGTGTATTCCTCACGTATTTTGGGGCATTCTGGTTTGGTGCGTAAATATTTATGATTGTTATGTCTTCTTGTTTAATTGTTCCTTTTATTAGTATATAGTGTCCTTCTTTGTCTCTTTTAACTGTTTTACATTTGAAGTCTAATTTGTTGGATATTAGTATAGCCACTCCTGCTCTTTTCTGGTTGCTATTGCATGAAATATCTTTTCCCAACCTTTCACTTTCAACCTATGTTTATCTTTGGGTCCAAGATGTGTTTCCTGTAGACAGCATAATCCATTCTGCCAGTCTATGTCTTTTGATTGGGGAATTCAGTCCATTAACATTTAGTGTTATTACTGTTTGGATAATATTTTCCTCTAACATTTTGCCTTTTGTGTTATATATATCATATCTGACTTTCCTTCTTTCTACACTCTTCTCCATACCTCTCTCTTCTGTCTTTTCGTATCTGACTCTAGTGCTCCCTTTAGTATTTCTTGCAGAGCTGGTCTCTTGGTCACAAATTCTTTCAGTGACTTTTTGTCTGAGAATGTTTTAATTTCTCCCTCATTTTTGAAGGACAATTTTGCTGGATATAGGAGTCTTGGTTGGCAGTTTTCCTCTTTTAGTAATTTAAATATATCATCCCACTGTCTTCTAGCTTCCATGGTTTCTGCTGAGAAATCTACACATAGTCTTATTGGGTTTCTCTTGTATGTGATGGATTGTTTTTCTCTTGCTGCTTTCAAGAGCCTCTCTTTCTCTTTGACCTCTGACATTCTAACTAGTAAGTGTCTTGGAGAACGCCTATTTGGGTCTAATCTCTTTGGGGTGCGCTGCACTTCTTGGATCTGTAATTTTAGGTCTTTCATAAGAGTTGGGAAATTTTCAGTGATAATTTCTTCCATTAGTTTTTCTCCTCCTTTTCCCTTCTCTTCTCCTTCTGGGACACCCACAACACGTATATTTGTGCGGTTCATATTGTCCTTGAGTTCCCTGATCCCCTGTTCAAATTTTTCCATTCTTTTCCCGATAGTTTCTGTTTCTTTTTGGACTTCAGATGTTCCATCCTCCAAATCACTAATTCTATCTTCTGTCTCTTTAAATCTATCATTGTAGGTATCCATTGTTTTTTCCATCTTTTCTACTTTATACTTCACTTCCATAAGTTCTGTGATTTGTTTTTTCAGTTTTTCTATTTCTTCTTTTTGTTCAGCCCATGTCTTCTTCATGTCCTCCCTCAATTTATCGATTTCGTTTTTGAAGAGGTTTTCCATTTCTGTTCGTATGTTCAGCATTAGTTGTCTCAGCTCCTGTATCTCATTTGAACTATTGGTTTGTTCCTTTGACTGGGCCATTTTTTCAATTTTCTGAGCGTGATCCGTTATCTTCTGCTGGCGTCTGGGCATTTAGTCAGATTTCCCTGGGTGTTGGACCCAACAGGTTGAAAGATTTTTCTGTGAAATCTCTGGGTTCTGTTTTTCTTATCCTGCCCAGTAGGTGGCGCTCGTGGCACACGTTTGTCTGCGGGTCCCACCAGTAAAAGGTGCTGTGGGTCCTTTAACTTTGGAAAACTCTCGCCGTGGGGGAGGTTCGCCAGTCGAAGCGGCTTGGAAGAGTGCCAGCTGGCCCGGGGGTCCGAACGCGGGGAGGGTCGCCAGCCGCAGCCCGTGAGAGCGCCCGTCCGAATTTCCTAGTCGGCCTGGGGCGCCAAGCGTGGCGGGAGGACGCCAGCCGCCGCGGCCCGGGAGAGTGCACCGTTCCCAGCCGGACCGGGGAGTCACGTGTTTGGAAGGGACCCCCGTCACTGTTCTCCACGGTCTGGGGATTTCCGATCCAATTCTCTCAATTGGTCCAGGGGGCCGCGCGTGGTGGGGGCGCCAGCCGCCGCGGCTTGAGGGGACCGCCTGCCCAATTCTGCCAGCTCTTTTTCTTGTTTTTTAATATAGGCTATGTCCCTCTCAGCACAGCCTTTCCCGCATTGCATAAGTTGTGATAAGTTGTATTCTCATTTTCATTTATCTCCAGATAGCTACTGATTTCTCTTTGATCCACTGCAATTTCTTCTTTGATCCACTGGTTGTTTAAGAGTGTGTTATTTAATCTCCACATATATGTAAATGTTCTTGTCCTTTATTGAGATCCAGCTTCATCCCACTGTGATCAGAGAAAGTGCTATTTCAATATTTTTTAATTTATAAAGACTTGTTTTGTGACCCAGCATATGATCTATCCTGGAGAATGTTCCATGAGCACTAGAGAAGAATGTATAACCTTGTGCTTTGGGGTGCAATGACCTATAGATGTTGGTTAGGTCTAATTCATTTATCAAGTTATTTAACTTCTCTATTTCCTTGTTGATCTTCTGTCTGTTTGTTCTATTTATAGAGGAGAGTGGTGTACTGAAGTCTCCTACTGTTATTGTTGAAACAGCCATCTCTCCCTTCAGTTTTGCCAATGTCTGTCTTATGTACTTTGGAGCTCCTTGATTGGGAACCTAAACATTTATGATTGTTATATCTTCTTGGTGAATTGACCCTTTAATTAGTATATAGTGTCCTTCTTTGTCTCTTTTGATGTCTTTACATTTAAAGTCTATTGTGTCCGATATTAATATAGCTACTCCTGCTTTCTTTTGGTTACAACTTGCGTGGTAAATTTTTTCCATCCTTTCACTTTCAATCTATTTGTATCCTTGTGTCTAAGATGAGTCTCTCGTAAGCAGCATGTAGCTGGATTGTGTTTCTTAATCCGTTCTGCCAATCTGTATGTTTTAATTGGTAAGTTTAGCCCATTAACATTCAAAGTTATTGCTGAAAAGGCATTTCTTGGTTTCACCATCTTATATTTTTTATTTTATTTGTCAGATCTATATATTCTTTTCCCTCTTTCTCTTTATATTATTTAAATTACCCTTAGTGGTACTCTTCAATTCTGTGCCCTCCTCCAGACCTCCCTCTTTTTTTTTTCAGCTGGCAGTACTCCTTTTAGTATTTCTCGTAGGGCTGGTCTCTTGTTGACAATTTCTTTCAGGACTTCCTTGTCTGTGGAAACTTTAATCTCTCCCTCAATTTTGAAGGACAATTTGGCTGGGTACAGAATTCTTGGCTGGAAGTCTTTCTCTTTCAGGATCTTGAATATATCATACCACTGCCTTCTCATCTCCAGGGTGCTAGTTGAGTAGTCTGAAGTCAGTCTTATTTGATTTCCCTTGTATGTAGAAGATTGCTTTTCTCTTGCTGCTTTCAGGATTTTCTGCTTCTCGTCAACATTTGACAGATTAGTATGTGCCTTAGGGAAGGCCTATTTAGATTTATTCTGTTTGGAGTTCTTTGGGCTACTTTGACTTGTGTATTTATGTCCTTTATGAGGGTTGAGAAGTTTTCCCCCATTATATCCTCAACTACTCTTCCTAGCCCTTTACTCCTCTCTTCTCCTTCTGGAACACCAGTGGTTCTTATATTTATGCACTTTGTTTTGTCTATCATTTCCCTGAGTTCCCATTCATTTTTTTTCCATTTGCTGTTTTGAGTCTTCAAAGTCAATTATCCTTTCCTTTATATCACTTATTCTTTCTTCTGTCTCCTCAAATCTGGTGTTGTATGACTCTAGTATGTTTTTTATTTGGTCAACAGAGTCTTCAATCTCTGTGATTTCTACTATTTTTCTATTTATTCTTTCAAATTCCTCTTTGTGCTCTTCTACTGTTTTCTTGATCTCCTTTATGTCATATGCTATTCCACTTATTTTATTAAGTAGAGTTGTCTGAACATCTTTGATTAGTTGTTCCAATGTCTGTGTCTCCTCTGGTGTTTTAATTAGGTCATTAGGCAGGGCTATATCTGCCTGCATTGTGATATGCTTAGTGATCTTCTGCTGTCCTCGTCACATGTAAATATCTTGATTGATTTACTTTGGGAGTTGATTTCTTTCAGTAATCTGAGGCCTTGTGTTTGCAGGATGGTTGTACAGCAGGGAGCAGGGCATGGGATGGTGCACTCAGTGCGGTGATTTGTTTCAGGGCAGGTATGGGTGCAGGTTGAGGATGTTACGCTGATGCTCATGAACATAGGTGCCCAGCGGCCAGGGAGGACGTAGCTGTGTGGGTGCACCGGTCTGGGGGGGTATAACCCTGGTATGTGCTGGTCTAAGGCACAGGGCCCTTTGTGGCATGTGTAGAGCTATGACAGCAGGTCAGCGTTATGCCTTCATGGATTGGGGGCAGATGTGACCCAGCTACACAGGTCTGCACATTCTCAAAGCTGGGAAGTGAAGCCGAGGGCTGCATGCACGCACGGTTCTAGAACTGTTGTAAAGTGAGGTTCCCAGAGCTCAGTGATGTGACTGGAGGCCCATGTGCATGGGCAGGCCTGGGAGTGCCGTAAATGGATGCACTGAGCTCAGGGAGGGCCGGGTGAAGCAGTGCAACACTGTGGGGGTGGTGGCTGGGGTAGCCTAGGTCTGGAGGTTAATGCCTGCAACCTTTATGCACTGGCAACAGCTTGCAGGGAACAGGGAGGGGAAGTAGTGCTCTAGAGGGGTGCAGGAGAGGTGGGTTGGGCTGCACTTGGGGTGGGGGGGTGGGGCAAGTACGTGCACTGGGGGCTGGTGGGGTGGGGGTGCCTGGAGCACAGGCAATGGGAGCAGATGACAGAGTTTGGGTGTGTGGGGTGTGGGGTGAGTCGCCGGTCACGGGGCTGTGCTGGTGAGAGTAGCGCGCCCAGGGAATGTGGCCTGGCTTACTTCCTAGTTCCACGTTCCAGTCCGTGCACTCCCACGGGCTGGGCAGCTCCATGCCTCTGCACCAGGCTCCAGCTCTCTGCCTCTCAGTTCCTCGGCCTCTGCAACCAGGGCTGTCGCATGTGGTGCAGGAGGCTCTCCCAGGCCAGCCGCACTCCCGAATCACCAGCTCAGTCGCCCTCCTGTCCCTTCTCTAACTTTTCTGTGGAGCAGGGCTAATTTCAAGCTACTCTAGTAGGTCATCTCCCAGAAGTTCTATTTTATTTTTTTATTTTTTTGCATGGGCAGGCACCAGGAATCGAACCCGAGTCTCCGGCATGGCAGGCAAGAACTCTGCCTGCTGAGCCACTGTGGCCCACCCTAAACAAAAGTTCTGTTTTTGTATCTTGATACCAAACCCAATACTTGGCATCTGGGGGTTGCTAAGGTTATCAGCTGTTGGATGAAACCTTACTAAATTTAAATTTGAGCTCTACAGTTACCTTCCTCCCAGGCTGTTTAACCTGAGACCTGCTATCTTCTTATTAGAGAGAGAGAGATTAGCAAGTGTTAGTTAGTTAGGAATTTACTAGCACCAAAGTGAGATTTTTAGCTTGACGTAATTAGAAGGATTAAAAAAGATTAAAAAAAAAAAAAACAAGTAGCTTTCTCATTTTGTGATTCAATATTACTGCCTACCTGAGGTTCTACTTAAATCATCCTACCAGCAGGCACAGTACAAAGTACACTGCCTGGGCAGATAATGCCTTTTAAAGTTAGGATGGGAGGGCACAGTGAGGTCACCTTCTCTCTCGCATAGATGAGGGAGCTAGGGCCATCTGGGGGAACGCGAAGACAAACAAACCTTGATAGAGAGCTAAATCTCCACTCCCTCTCTAATCCGTTCTCTGCCCAGCAGCCAAATTGCTGTTTTCAAAATACACATCTAATCATGTCCCCCATATTTTTTGCTTCCTAAGTTCTTAGGATTCAGACAAAAATACCTCCATGGACCCACCATATAAAAACATGTTTTTATATATACTAGACCTGAATAATCTGAAGAAGAAATAAAGAAAAATTCCATTTACAATAGCAACTAAAAGAATCAAATATTTAAGAATAAGTCTAACGAAGGATGTAAAGGACTTGTACACCAAAAATGACAAAACATTGTTTAAAAAAATCAAAGACAACCTAAGAAAATAGAAGGATATTCTGTATTCATGGATTGGAAGACTAAATATTGTTGATGTCAGTTCTCCCCAAAGTGATTACAGATTTAACAGTGTCCCAATCAAAATTCCAACAGCTTTCTTTGCAGAAATGGAAAAACCAATAATTAAATTTTTATGGAAGGATAAGGGGCCCTGTATTAGTTTGTTTAGCTGTCAGAATGTAATATACCCGAAACAGGAATGGCTTTTAAAGAGGGAATTTAATAAGTTACAAGTTTACAGTTCTAGTGCCAAGGAAATGTCCACATTTGGGCACCAACGAGAGGTTACCTTCATTCAAGAAAGGTTGATGACATCCAAAACACCTCTGTCAGCTGGGAAGGCACCTGGCTGGCATCTGCTGGTCCCTTGCTCCTGGGTTCCATTACTTTCAGCCTGTTATTGTGCAGGCTTTTCATTTTGCTTCTTCAAGGCTGGGTTTCATCTCTTCATTTCCCTTGGTTCTCTCTAGGTTCTGGCTTGCTTAACATCTCATGGTAAGGCACATAATGATGTCTGCCAGGCTCCAAGCATCTCTAAACATCCACGATGTCATCAGCTCTGAAGCACCTGTTCTCCAAGTTCTGCTCTGAGCTCTCTCCAACATGTTTCCTCTTTTAAAGAATTCCAGTGAACTAATCAAGACCCACCTTGAATAGGTGGCGTCACATCTCACCTAATTAAAAGGTCATACCCAAACATGGGTGTGTCACGTTGCTGTGGAGATAATCTAATCAAAAGTTCCTGCCCTACAATACTGAGTCAGTATTAAAAGAAACAGCTGCCCCACAAGTTTGAATCAGGGTTAAAACATGGCTTTTCTGGGGTATGTAATACTTTCAAACTGGCACAGGCCCCAAATGGCTAAAACCATCTTGAAAAAGAGTAATAAAATTGGAGGACTCACATTTCCCAATCTTAAAACTTGTTACAAAGCCACAGTAATCGAGACAGCATGGTTCTATTCAACTTCTGTGTGAGACCAAAAGAAGAGATGTTTATTTGGTGCAAAATGTATATTTTCGGTAGGACACTATCTAATTTAATTGATATGGCCAGCTTATTCGACCGCCATAATTACATGGAACCTTGAATAGGGAGTGAGATCTTGTTGATTTGTACAGGTTAGTGTGATGCCCCGATACATCCCAGAGTAATCTGGGCAGAAGAATTAAAAAGCATTTGCAAAGTCCCCTTGAGGGACTGGAGAAAAAGGGGGAAATATTAAACTTCCCCATCTGGGAATATCTGATATTTTTGCAAGCATTGGGTTCTGCCAATTTGATGGGTGAGGCTCTCAATCTTGATGCTTGCACTTATGAAACTTATTCTTGCAAAGAAGAAGCCAAATTTACTTATGATTATGCCCAAGAGTTATCTCCAGAGAACCTCCTTTATTGCTAAGATGTAGCCTCTCTCTTTCTAAGACAACTCCACAGGTGAACTCACTGCCCCCCCCCACCTACATGGGACCAGGGGTGTAAATCTCCTTGGCAATGTGGGACAGGATCCCAGATCTGCCTGGCCCTGGCAATGTGGGAGCAAGAATGCTTTCTGGACCAAAAGAGGGAAGAGAAATGAAACAAAATAAGGTTTCAGTGGCTGAGAGATTGCAAACAGAGTCAAGAGGCTATTCTTATACAGTATATAGATATCCATTTTCAATTTTTGGAAAAATTAGCTTGAGGGAGTAGCTAGAGGGAAATACCTGGAACTGTTAAACTGTAATCCAATAGCCTTGATTCGTGAAGACGACTGAATAACTATAGAGCTCTTAATGTATGTACAGCTGATTGTGAAAACCGTGTCACTAACACTCCCTCTATCCAGTGTATGAACAGATGAGTAAGAAAAAAAAAGAAAAAGAGATAAACAAACAATCGAGGGGTAAGGGGGTAGGGGTTGTTTTGGGTGTTCTTTTTATTCTTATTTTTATTTATATTTTTGGACTAATGAAAATGTTTAAAAATCTATTGTGATGATGAATGCACAGCTATATGATGATATTGTGAAATGCTGATTGTACAGTTTGGATGATTATATGGTATATGAACATATATTTCAATTAAGAAAAAAAAAATCATGGTACCCTTCAGGGAATGGTGAGAACGGGGAGAAATTCAACCTCCCCAAGTTGAATTCTTGATATTCTCACAAGCAGTGTGGACAACCAAAGCTATAGGCTGAGTCCCCAGTCTTGGGGTTTGTTCATATGAAACTTAACCCTGCAAAGGATAGGTCAAATCTACTTAAAATTTAGGCCTAAGAGTCACCCCCAGGAGAACTTCTTTTGTTGCTCAGATGTGGCCTCTCTCTCCAGCCAACACAACAAGCAAACTCACTGCCCTCCCCCTGTCTACGTAGGACATGACTCCCAGGGGTATGGACCCTCCTGGCAACATGGGACAGAAATCCTGGAATGAGCTAAGACTCGGCATCAAGAGACTGAGAAAAACCCTAGAATGAGCTGAGACTCTGCATCAAGGGACTGAGAAAACCTTCTCGACCCAAAGGGGGAAGAGTGAAATGAGACAAAGTATCAATGGCTGAGAGATTCCAAACAGAGTCTAGAGGTTATCCTGGAAGTTATTCTTACGCATTAAGTAGATATCACCTTGTTATTCAAGATGTGATGGAGAGGCTGGAGGGAACTGCCTGAAAATGTAGAGCTGTGTTCCAGTAGCCATTTTTCTTGAGGATGATTGAATAATGATATAGCTTTCACAATGTGACTGTGTGATTGTGAAAACCTTGTGTCTGATACTCCTTTTATATACCATGTCAACAGACAAGTAGAACATATGGAATAAAAATAATGAATAGGGGGAACAAATGTTAAAATAAATTTAGTTTGAAATGCTGGTGATCAATGAAAGTAAGGGGTAAGGGGTATGGTATGTATAATCTTTTTTTTCTGTTATTGTTTTATTTCTTTTTCGGTTGTCTTTTTATTTCTTTTTCTGAATTGATGCAAATGTTCTAAGAAATGATGAATATGCAACTATGTGATGATATTGAGAATTACTGATTTTATATCTAGAACGGAATGATACGTTAATGGTTTTATTTGTTCTTAATTGTTTTTAATTAATAAATAAATTTTTTTTTAAATCATGGTACTGGAAAAAGTCCAGACATATAGACCAATGGAATCCATTTGAGAGTTCAGAAATCAACCCTCACATTTATGGCCAGCTAATTTTTTGACAAGGGTGGCAAGCCCACTCAATTGGTAAAGAATAGTCTCTTTAGCAAACGGTGCTGGGAAAACTGGATATCCAAAAGAATGAAGGAAGACCCCTACCTCATACCATATACAAGTATCAACTCACAATTGATCAAAGATCTAAATATAAGGGCCAAAACCTCAAACTCCTAGGAGAAAACATAGGAAGCATCTTCAGTAGCTTATGTTAAGCAATGGTTTCTTAGACTTTATATCCGAAACACAGGTAACAAAAGAAAAAAATAGATAAATGGGACCTCATCAAACTTTAAAACTTTTATGCATCAAAGGACTTTATCATGAAAGTAAAAAGACAACCTAATCAATGGGAGAAACTGTTTGGAAGCAACATATCTGATAAGGGTTTAATATCCAGAATATATAAAGAAATGCTACAACTCAACAATAAAAAGACAAACAACCCAGTTTAAAAATGGGCAGAAAAGGGCAGTGCAGTGGTGGCTTAGTGGCAGAATTCTTGCCTGCCATGCCGGAGACCTGGGTTCAATTCCTGGAGCCTGCCCATGCCAAAACAAACAAACAAAAATGGGCAAAAGACCTGAATATAAATTTCTCCAAAGAAGATACACAAATGACTGAAAAGATGCTCAACATCATTAGTGATCAGGGAAATGCAAATCAAAACCACAATGAGATACCATTTCACACCCACTAGATGATTTGTATTCTTTTAAAAAATTACACAAGTTGGAGAGGATGTGGAGAAATAGGAATCCTTGTTCTTTGTTGGTGGGAATGTAAAATGGTAGGGCAGCTGCTATGAAAGATAGTTTGGTGGTTCCTCAGAAAGTTAAGTATAGAATTACCATAGGACCCGGCAATTCCACTTCTAGATATATACCCCAAAGAACTGAAAGCAGGGGCTCAAATAATATTTGCATATCAGTGTTCATAGCAGCAATATTCATAATTTCCAAAAGATGGACGCAACCCAAGTGTCCATTAACTGATGAATGGATAAACAAAATGTGGTATATACATCAACAGAATATTATTTAGCCAAAAACGAATGAAATTCTGATACATGTGACAACATGGCTGCACCTTGAAGACATCCTGTTGAGTGAAATAAGCCAGACACAAAAGGATAAATATTGTATGATCTCACTGATATAAAATAATTGTAATAAGCAAACTCATAGAGTTAGAATCTAGAATACAGCCTACCAGAGAATGGTGTATGTGTAGGGAATAGTAAGTTAAAACTCAAAACATACAGGGTTTCAGCATGATGGGAAAGTTTTGGTAATAAATGGTGACCATCCATTCTGAACATAATTGACCACACTGAATTATAAATTTGAATGTGGTTAAAAAGACAAATTTTAAGTTGTATATATGCTACTAGAATAAAACTTAAACAAAGAGAAAAAAATACAGACTAACATATCTTAGGAATATGGACACAAAAATCCTCAACCAGAAAATTCTTCAGGATCGGCATCCTCAGATGGGGCTTGATGGATCCTGGCAGTGGTGCTCTGTTTCCTTGGACCATTCACTCTTCCTGCTTTCCTGGGAAAACCATCTCACACTCTCTCCTCTTCTTCATACCTCTGGCTCCTCCTCATCGATTCCTTCCTCTTTCACAGGAAAGCTGAGGCAATTGGGAGGGCCCTACTGCAAGCTTCCACCTGCCAGCCTCTCCACCCACACACAGCTCGCCTTCCCCTGATCCTGAGTGAGGCCGGTGTCCCCACCCCACCCCACCCCACCACTTCAGCTCTTGCCCTTCTCCTCCCAGGTCCCTCCCCTGCTCCAAGGTCTTCTATCATCTTACTCTTGCTTCATCAACTTTTCCTTCTCCAAGGGATTATGCACATTAGCACATAAACATTATTTCCCCCATCTCCAAAAGTAGCCCTAGGCCCCACTGCCCCTCCAGCTACTGCCCACTTCTTTTCTTCCCTTCACAACAAAACTCGTGGCAAGAGTTGCCATGCTTGCTGACTTCAACCCAACCTCATTCCATTTTCTCCCTCTGTTCATTTGGAAGGTATCGTCTCTATTTTTCTTCCTGTAGTGATTACCCTGGTAAATTTAATAAGAAAGGCTGAGATCTATCACAATCTTTATTCTTTCTCTGAAAGTGAAACTTAACCAATTTTCTCATCCTCCACCTGGATTCTCCTTCCTTCCTTTCTTAAACATTGAATTGTGGAATATTACATGCATATAGAGAGGTGCACAAAACCCAAGTGTACAATTCATTAAATAATTGAGAAGGGAAACATTCGCCAATTGCTACCCAGAATGGCTGTAATCTGTAATCTGAAAGCCCTTCTTTCAGTTAACCCTCTTCCAATCTCCAGGCAATCACTCTCCCAAAATTTGTTGTAATAATTGCCTTTCCTTAACATGTTTCCCACCTAAGCATATATCCCTAAATAATCAAGTTTAGTTTGCCCTGGTTTTGAACTTTATATAAAGAGATAATGTAATTTTTAAAAATCCTCAACCAAATACTAGCAAACTGAATCTAGCAACCTAAAAGGAAAATTAAACACCACAACCAAGTGGGATTGATCACAGGAATGCAAGGTTGGTGTGCTGGTCTGTAACTGTTATGTCCCCCAGAAAAGCCATGTTCTTTCAATCCAATCTTGTGGGGGAAGACCCATTATTGGGTGGGACCCTTGATTAGGTTGTTCCATGGAGATGTGACCCACCCATTTGAGATGGATCTTAATCCACTTATTGGAGTCCTTTAAGAGAGGGACATTTTGGGAAAAAAGGACAGACGCTTGGAGAAAAGAAAATGCCCCAGAAGAAACTAAGCTAAGAGATGAAATTCAGAGTTTGCCCTGGAGAAGCTAAGAAAGGACCCACAGACTCTTAGAGAGAGAAACACCCCTAGATGCTAAGAGAACGCTCACAGGACATAGAGAGAAAGCCACTGGGACCAGAAGCTGAAGGCGATGAACCGGGAGCAAGGACCAAGCAGGTGCCAGCCACGTGCCTTTCCAGCTGACAGAGGTGTTTCAGATGCCAGTAGCTTTTCTTCAGAGTTCAGGTATCATCTTATTGAGGCCTTAATGTAGACATTTTCATGGCCTTAGAACTCTAAATTTGTAACCCAATAAATCCCCTGTGCAAAAGCCAGTCCATTTCTGGTATATTACATTCCAGCAGTTTTAGCGAACTGAAACAGTTATTTAACATCTGAAAATCAATTAATGTAAATCCACATAAATAGAATAAAAATCCAGAAACCACATGATCATCAGTAGATGCAGAAAAAAATTTTGAGATCTAGCACCCTTTCATGATTAAAAAAAAAAAAACACTGAATAAAATAAGAACAGAAGGAAAAATTCTTTAGTATCTATGAAAAGTCCACAGCTAATATCCCACGTAATAGTAAAAGACTGGATGTTTTTACCTTCAAGATCAGGAACAAGACAGCATTGTACTGGAAGTTCTACACAGGGTAATTGAGCAAGAAAATGAATTTAAAAGGAACACAGACTGGAAAGAAAGAAATAAAACTCTCTCTACTCACAGATCATGTTCACAGATGACATGATCTTGTAGATAGAAAATTTTAAGGGCTCCACAAAGAAAACATTAGGAACGATGAGTTCAGAAAGTTTGCAGGATACTTTCATAGAAAAATCAACTGTTATTTCTATACACTTGCCATGAATGTTCATGTAGAATTGTGCAGCCGCTCTGGAGGGCAGTGTGGTGGTTCCTCAGGAGGTTAAGTATGAAATTGCCACATGATTTAGCAATGCCATTACTAGATATAGACTCAGAAGAACTGAAAACAGGGACATGAATAGGCATTTGCACATCAATGTTTATGGCGGCATTATTCACCTTTGCCAATAGATAGACATGGCGCAAGGGTCCATCAACTGATGAGTGGATGGGCAAACTGTGGAGTATATACATACGATAGAGTATTATGTAGCTGCAGGAAGGAATGAAGTCATGATGCATGCAATGAGGTGAATGAACCATGAGGACGGAAACAAAAGGGCCAATATTGTATGGTCTCACTAATATGAATTAACTATAATGAACAAACTCTGAGAGTTAAATTCAAGAGCATAGGTTATCAAGGAGATAGAAAGAGGGCAGAGATTGGGCTATTAATGTTTAAGGAGTACAGATTGTTTAATAAGGTTGATTGTAAAGGTTCAGAAATAGATAACACAATACTGTGTGATGGTAGCACAAAACTCTAAGGATAATGAAGAAAGCTGAGTGTGAGTGTGGCCGAAAGAGGGAGATTACAGGTGATTATGTTACCAGAAGGAAAACTAGAGGACAAAAACTGGGACTGTATAGCTTAGCGAAACCCACAGAGGACAATGATGGTGGTTAGTTGTACAAAAATACGAAAGTTTTTATATGAACTAGAAAAAAAAAATGGGCAAAGGACTTAAATAGACATTTTTTTCAAAGAAGATATACAAATAGTCAATAAGCATATGAATAGATGCTCAAGAGAATTAGCCATCAGGGAAGAGCAAATTGCAAATCAAAACCAAAATGAGATATTGCCTAATAACCACTAGAATGGCTCTTATTAACAAAACAAAACAAAATAACAAGTTTTGGAGAGGATGTGGAGAAGCAGGAACACTTGTTCATTGTTGGTGGAAATGGTGCGTGATTTGGTGGTTCCTTGGAAAGTTAAGTATAAAATTGCCATATCACCTGGCAATCCTATGTCTAGGTATATACTCAAAAGAATTGAATGCAGGGGCTCAAGTAGACATTTGCACACTAATGTTCATAGCAGCAATATTCACAATTTTCAAAAGAGTAAAGCACCTCAAGTGTCCATCAACTAATGAAAGAATAAATGAAGTGTGGTATATACATACAATGGAATATTATCTGGTCATCAAAAGGAATAAAGTACTACAACATGGATGAACCTTGAAAATATTATGCTAAGTGAAAGAAGCGAGTCACAAAAGACCACATATTATATGATTCAATGAATGTGAACTATCCAAAATAGGCAAATCTATAGAGAAAGCAAATAGATTAGTGGTTGCTTAGAGATAGAGGAAAAGGGGTACAGGGGTGTGACAGCTAAAGGATACAGGGTTTCTTTTGGAGATGAAAAAATGTTCTAAAATTTATTGTGATGATGGGTGCACATATTTGTAAATATATTAAAACCACTGAATTGCACCTTTTAAATCGGTGACTATATAGTATGTGATGATATATTAATAAAGCTGCTCTTTAAAGGAAAAGTAGAAGAAGTGGGGAGAAGAGAGTCATGGAAAGAAATGTGATGATTGAAGGAGCACAGATGATGCCACCTGGGGACTCCATTCACCTTTGCTGGCTTTGAAGGAGGAAAGAGCCACAAGCCTAGGAAAGGAAGGAGGCAGCCTCTAGAAGCTGGAAAAGATAAGGAAACAGATTCTCCCCTAGAGACTTTGGAAAGGGACACTGACTTGAGGAAACCTTGGTTTTAGCCCAGTATAAGACCTGTGTTGGATTTCTTACAGACAAAAATGCAAGATTATAAATTTGTACTGGGTTCCGGGTCAAGATGGCGGCTTAACAATGTGCGCGTTTTAGTTCGTCCTCCAGAACAACTACTAAATAACCAGAAACACTGGGGCCACATCAGTGACCAGACACACAGCGTACCCCAGTCTGGACCAACTGGACCGGCTGCGAGCACCCCCCAGAACCGTGAGTTCCCAAAGCTGCAGCGGCCAGTGCCCCTCCCCCACAGCCACTTCCCAGAGGGGAAAGGAAAGGACTTTACCAGCAGCAGGGACTGGGCATAATCAAACACCAATTGTGGAACTAATTAACAAATTCTGACTACTAAAAATAGGCCCCCAGCTTAGATGAACCTGATCAAAGCGGAGGTTGCTCATTTTTGCTCTGGCGCCAAGGGGGCAGGACTGACAGAAAAAGAGGGGGGAAAAAAAGAAGGAAACAGAGGTTTTTGTGGCTGTGTATCTACAAAGGCTTGACTACCTCTGGATACAGCGGCAGGACTTTTCAGGCTGCAACTGCCCCAGGCACAGGCAGAAGTGAGCTCTTTTGGGGGCTTGTCTGGAGACTGTGCCTTCCCCAGGGGAGGGGTGAAGCCCAACTCAGGTGGAATCCCTCCATCAAGGAATTCAGACACCAGGGCTTGGTAATTTGAAGCCATTAAAACCAGCCTACAACCTCTCCTCTGTCTCCACCATGCCCCCAGCAGGGAGAGTCTGCCAAAGTTAAAGGTACCACATCATCTTATGCTGGTGGGACCTGCAGTCAGACAAGCGCCACACACAAGGCAGGGTAAGAAAAACAGAGTCCAGAGACTTCAGAGGAAATCTTTCAACCTGATGGGTCTCACCCTTAGGGAAAACCGATGCAGGTGACTCTTTCCTCCTGATAGGAGGCCAGTTTGGTCTGGGAAAATCTGGCTGGGGTCTATAATATCTAAGTAGACCCTCCTAAGTGTGTGTGTGGGGAGAGGCACCACACAAGCAGGGCAAGAAACAAGAAAACAAGAACTGAAAAATTCTCCTCTGTTAAACAAAACTTAAGCTAAAGGTCCAGATAAATTTGTACTAAGTCACTAGTTTGTAATAATTTCTTACAGCAGCTATAGAAAACCAAGACACCTGTGAAGCATTTGATCAACAAGAAAATCCATATTCTTGCTCAGTATCATTATATATTAACTAAAATACAAAATGCCAAATATTAAAGAAAATACATATTCACCATATCAGCAAATTAAAGAAGATAAACCACATGATCATCTTTCACAGATGTAGAAAAACCTTTGACAAAATTCAACACCTTTTTATGACAAAATACTTTCAACAAGCTAGAAATAGAAGTGAATTTCCTTAATCTTATAAAGGACATCTACAAAGACACCTGCAGCTAATGCCATACTTAATGGTGAAAGACTGAATGTCTTCCCTTTAAGCCTGGTAACAAGACAAGGATGACTGCTCTGACTACTTCCAGTCAACATTGTACTAGAGGGTCTCGCCAGTGCGATAAAGCAAGAAAAAGAAATAAAAGTCAAATAAATTAGAAAGAAGAAATAAACGGTCTCTATTTGCAGACAACATGATTGGCTATGCAGAAAATCCCAAGGAATCTACAAAAAGACTGATAGAAATAAGAACTGAGTTTAGTGAAGTTGCAGGATATAATACTACTACTTGATAACAAAAAGACATGAACGACCGATACATGCAACATTGATGAATCTCACAGACATTAGGCTGAGCATAAAAAGCTGGACACACGAAAGTACACAGTGTACAGTGAGCTTTTGAGTGTCAAGGACAGGCAAAAAATTAAGCCATGGTGACAGAAAGCAGACCAGTGGATGCCTGGGGCCTGGGGTACGTTAGATTGACCGTGTTGGTGGTTGAACAAGTTATGGAATTCACCGACCCATACTGTTAAAAGGGATGAATTTTATTGTATATAAACTTAACTTTAACAGAATTGATTTTAAAAAATAATACATGAGAAGCGCACATTGGTATTGGAAGAGCTGTTGCCTCTTGAAGGGCAGGTAAGAAGAGCGGAGGCTGTCTCCCACAGACTCTGGCACCATGGACATATTTGACCGGAAGATAACTCTGATGCACTCTTAAAATTTTCCCACATAACCCCCTCGACACGGCAGCACCTAAAGAAGGTCTATGCCAGTTTTGCACTCTATATGTTTGTGGGGACTGCAGGGGCCTTTGACCATGTGACCGCTCATTTCATTCAGGCTGGCCTACTCTCTGCCCTCGGCTCCCTGGGATTGATGATTTGGCTGATGGCAACGCCTCATAGCCGTGAAACTGAGCAGAAAAGACTGGGGCTGCTTGCTGGGTTTGCTTTCCTTACAGGAGTTGGCCCGGGCCCTGCCCTGGAATTGTGTATTGTCATCACCTCCAGTGTCCTTCCCACTGCCTTCATGGGTACAACAATGCTCTTTACCTGCTTCACCCTGAGTGTACTCTATGCCAGGAGCCGTAGCTCCCTCTTCCTGGGAGGTACCTTGATGTTAGCCATGAGCCTGGTGCTGCTGTTTTCCCTGGGAGTCTTGTCTTTGAATCCATTTGGCTTTTCCAGGCAAACCTGTATTTAGGGTTGTTGGTCATGTGCAGCTTTGTCCTTTTTAATACTCAACTCATTATTGAAAAGGCTGAAAATGGAGATAAGGTTTATATCTGGCACTGCATTGATCTCTGCCTGGATTTTGTTACTCTCTTCAGGAAACACATGATGATCCTGGCTATGAATGAGAAGAACAGGAAGGAAGAGAAGAAATGAAATGACCATCTAGCCTTTCCCAATTTGACTTCCTCTTCCTCTACCCCTCCTTTCGTCTTTGCACACATTTGCACACATTGGTGTGTCCTGTGATGATGAAAAGCATCAGAAAAGCTTTTGTACTTTGTGGCTTTCTCTATTTTGAATTTTTTAAATAAAAAAACTGATTAGCAGAATATAGTATGGAGTTGGACTTTGTAATCCTGGGGTTCGTCTCCATTTCCTTTTCTTTCAACCCCATTCCTAGGCTCTTCCTCGGCTCAGGCAGTCAACCCACCTTGAGAAATCGGACCAGCAGAGGGAGTAAACAGGAGTCTGCTTTCCTGACTGAGCTTCACCAAGTTGACTTGAATTGTTGGGTGGATAACCCCTCCGCTCTTCCTTCTGCAGAGTGGTTTGGTTGTGCAAGGTTCCAGTGGGATGGGCAGTGTGTTTCCCATTGGAAAGAAGTTTGCTTGGTCCCGTTGTTACCCAAGCTCATTATATCTGGACTTTGGTCAACCCCTACCAAGAAAATGAAGAGCCTTCATTGGTGTGGATGCTTTGCTTCCTCTGGACTGCCCAAATTGCTGCTTGTCTGGCAAACACATCTTTATGTGTTTCCATAACAAAGGGAACAAGATTCGCTTGTGTTTCCTTTCCCACCCCTTGCCTGACCCTCAGGGAATCTGCCTGCTTTCCATCCATGGGGGTGAGAGGATTTCACCACAAAAGGAAGACTCTACTACTTCTTGTCAGGCATTTGTGGAAAGGCTGATAATGTATGGCAAGGTATAGCACAGAATTCACAAACTTTCCCTGGTGGGTCTTGTTTGTTTGTTTTGTTTTTTTTAATTGTTTCATCTTCCTGAGTGACCTCCACCAGGTAGCTGTGGTTGAAAGTTCCAGGAGAGGAAAAAATAGGAAAGGGATATGGTTGAGCCTCTGGCTAGTTGTAACTAATCCTGCCAGACAGATAATGACTTATTTCAGATAGGGGGAACAAGTCTCTATCAATTGAGTGGTTCTTTGTTCAGATAACAGAATGGGGCTGTGATGACCAGGAGGCAGTATCCATAACAGTCCATTAGATTTTGGTCCCCATTTGGGTCAAATCCAGAGATTTGAGGCAGTAAATAAATGTTCATTTTACAGATGCACTTTAGTCTTTGGTCTGTTCACCTGTTTCCAGAAATCTGAAGCTTTCTTCCAGGAAGGTACCAGGTAACCAAACCTGTGAGAGACCAGGTTTCCTGAAGCTTTGTGGTTGCAAGTGTGTATGCATAGTGCTCGTGAGACCACCAGCCCTCCCTGTGGCATTGCAGTCACCTGGTACAAAAGGCAGTGATGACAGCAGCTGTGGCTGGATACTCAAAGGGCTTCGATGAAAGGGGAACCAAATCATGGAAAGCTCATTTCCAGTAGATACCATTTTTGGTTCTCCCTGATCACAACCAGTGCAGTTTGAAACTGTGGGTGCTGGTTCAGTGATTGTACCATGTCACTGCCATCCTATGAAACTGTTTTGTTTCCAGGCTATGTCTATTCCTGGGGTGACGTGCTGCCCAGAACGGCTCACCTCCACAGGGGATGATGCCGTCCTCTGATTTAGCTGCTGCCTCCATCCTCTGGCTTGAGAATTTAGCAAAGGAACTTCCTTCCTCTTAAGCCCTCATTAGCAGCTCTCCATAAATTTGGTGATTCTCTGCCAGGCCTGAGAATCTGAGTTATATCTCCTGAAGCCAAACTCCACCTCTTGTGCTTTTTGCTTGGAATAAAGGAGTTTTTCTTTAGAAACAGTGTGAAGAATGGCAAGATATAAAAAAATTTTAAAGAAAATGCCTAACCTGGTTTTTAATACAATAATCCCTGTAATTATCACTTTCTTTTCTAGTTCCTTGTTTTTCAGCTCAGGCTGCATTCTCTAACTCATATTGTGAAGACAAAGGTGTTTTTGATTCAGAAATATATGAAATCTACATAGTCTTAATTTGTAAACAATAAAGGAAATTCCTTAAACTTTAGAATAATAATAATAATACATGAGGAGATGCTGGGGAGGGTAGTGCCTCTTTGTGAGCGTGATTGATCCCACTGAGTGGTGTGCTTAGGAGGGGTTGCGATAAGAACATTTATTCTGTGTTTTTTTTGGGGGGGTGGGCGGTCCGAGAATCAAACCTGGGTCTCCCACATGAAAGACAGGCATTCTAACCACTGAACTACCCATGCACCCACAACATTTATTCTGCATATATGTTTCCACAATTTGAAAAAAAAGAATAGTGTCGATATATTATAAAACAAGCCTAATAATGGTAAAATATTTTTTAAAAAGAGCAACCAAAGAGACAATGACAATTAAAGGCAATACATGATGGGATTTACTGATGGACCAGAAAAAGCTCAAAAAGATATTGTAATCTTTCTATCAATGTTAGATTTCTGGAACTTAACAACTGCACTTAAGGTGGAGACATGAGTGAATATCCTTGTTTTAGGAAACATACATGGCAGTCTTGTATGTTCAAAAAATGATGCATACAACCTACTCTCAAATGTCCAGAAATTAGATAGATAGGCATAGATAGTTGAAATGATAGATGGATGGATGAATCGAGAGAATGATATGGCAAATATGGCAAGAGGGATCTGGGTATGCAACAGTATGGTGGACGTCTCTGCATGGGTTGGTTTGGTTTTTGCATGGACAGGCATCGGGAATCAAACCCGGGTCTCCAGCACCGCGGGTGAGAATTCTACCACTGAGCCATGGTCACACCACCTGGGTTTTATATTCTTTTTACAACTCCCCTGTAACTTTTATATTATTCCAAATAAAAAATGCAGGCGGCTTCAGTCACTGGGAGGCCACTGAGGACCCAGCAGCCCCATCCCTGGAGCCCCCTCCCTCCCCAGTGCTCTGTCCCCCGCAGCCCACCCTCTCTCCCACCTCTATTTTAGCATCTGTCCGCTATCCAGAACCTCCACTCTTTCCACCCCTTTGCTGCTGCAAGTAAGGGTGATGAGCACACAGAAGCTCTCCCACCCTCCCTCTGCAGAATTTCCTGCCCTGGGTGGAGCTGAGAGAAGATGGGGTGTAGCAGTCGAGGCCGGTGAGCCATGGGAGGGACACTTTTGATAGCAAAAGATGCCCTGGGATGTCTCCAACCTGACCAGGCGTGCAGAGTTTGGAGAGGTCGCCTTCCCTGCAGGGAGGTGTTAGGACATCTGGCCTGCCACCAAGGTTTCTTTTATTCTTTTTGGACCAGACTTAAGGTCCCAGTGAAGGGATGTCCAAATGCGAACCACCAGTATGTGGTTAACTTCTCTCAGGGTTAAACTCTGGACAAGGGAACAGATTGCAAACCGATGTCACAGTCACGTGGCTAAGCCAAGCAGCACCCATCTACTAGCAACGGCTGTCCCAGGCCAGATGAGGTGACAAAACAGGGCTTTGTCCCTTTCGGTGGTAAGGTTATGAAAAATATTTCAATCTTATTTAAATAAAACTTGTTGCAGAATCTTCACAAAATGCACATTCTTTAGTGTCTCCCACAGCCCAAACGGGCTGCACATTGATCCCCAGCAGATAGTGATATAAAATCATGTGCCCGTTTCTCTGCTTTTGGCTAATCTGATGGCGCTTGTTTGTAGAGAAAAGTCTTTCCGGGCAGGTACTCATGAGAGAAAATTGGAGGTGGGGCAGGTGGCTCCAGGAAAGGGAGGGCCCAGGTGGGGCTGACTATTTAGGAGAAAAACAGGATGTGGCATAAGAAGATTCCCACATTAGGGACACCCGCCCCAGTAGGCTGGGAAAACACTACGAGGGGTCAAACCTGGGAAGCCAGCCAGGAGGGGCTGTGGATGTGGAGGGGGGCAGCAGAGGCATGGACAGTGCAGAGTGAGTGGAGGTGGAGGGGACAGCTCCTGGCTCCTGGTGACCTCTGTGGGGGGTCGGGCCAGAGAAGGGGCACCTGGGGCAGGGGCATGCGAGGGGAGTGGGAGGGCAGGGCAGCTCCGGGAAGGGCTGAGAGCCTTGGAGGGGGAGTGGGGAGGACACCATGGGACCAGATCGGGGAGGATGGGAGAGGGTTTGGGGGGTGGCAGCTCTGAGGACTTCTGTGTTAGGGTTCTCTAGAGAAACAGAACCAACAGGAGAGATCTGTAAATATAAGATTTATAACGGCGTCTCACACCACCGTGGAATTGGAAGAGTCCAAAATCCATAAGGCAGGCTGTGAAGCTGGCAGCTCTGCTGAGGGGTCTGGACGAACTCCACAGGAGAGGCTTGCAGCCTAAAGAAGCAGCAAGAGTCTCTTTGCTCCCTTAAAAGCCTTCAACTGATTGGATTATATCATTGTAGG
Source organism: Tamandua tetradactyla (assembly GCF_023851605.1). Classification (NCBI taxonomy): domain Eukaryota; kingdom Metazoa; phylum Chordata; class Mammalia; order Pilosa; family Myrmecophagidae; genus Tamandua; species Tamandua tetradactyla. The sequence goes on from NC_135335.1 coordinate 9,059,296, forward strand.
GGGACATACCTTAGTTGATGGCAGATGGAAACAGCCACAGATGCAATCAACTAACTAACGATTTAATACACCAGCCTTTGGGTTTATCAACCAGTCATGAAATATCCTTGCAGCCATGGTCAGGCCAGTGCTTGCCTGACCAGACAAGTGGGCCTCATCACTTGGCCAAGCTGACACCAGAATCGAACCATCGCACTTCCTTCTTGGGAGGGTCCCTGTCTGGAGGCCCCCGTGAGGCTCAGGCAAAGTAGAAGCAGCTTGTGAGGGCTGAGGGGAGGCAGCATGTGGGGACAGAGGGACAGAAGACAGCTTCTTGAAAGCAACAAGCCACCTTCAAGGCACCAAGTCCTCAGAGCTGCCCTCCCCCCACACACCCACAAAGGTAACCTAGTATGCTCAGAATGTATAACGAAGCTGAACTTAAAATGTTTGGAAATAGATCTGGGTGGGGGTAGCTCGTTGGTGGGAATACAAGAAATAGCTCTGTATTGTAGGTGGTTTAGGTTGGAAGGGGTTGTTTATGAATGTCACCGATAAACACTACAAATTTAAATAAGTTCTTGCATAAACTGGTACAAGTGTACAACCCTGGCACAAAGAATTCACAATAAAGTGGTATGTGGGGAAAAATTACCTACTGCAAGCTACAGACTATAGTTAGCAGTAATACCTTAAAATTCTTTCATCAACAGTAACAGGTTGCCACACCAATATAAGTGGTCAACAACAGGGAGATAGAAGGGATATGGGGTTTGGGGTCTTCTTATCCTGTGTCTATCTGATAGTTTTCTTTTTGGAGCAATGAGGATGCTCTAAAATTGAGTGTGATGATGATTGCACAACTGAGGATACTGTGAGATATTAGTTGTATACTTGGAATATGATATGTGAATATAGCTCAATAAAATCTGCAAAAGAAAAAGCATTATGGGAGCTGAAAACTAAAACAAACAAACATAACTAAATCCCCTACAGTAGTATTTCAGGAGGCAAGGGATGCTCCAAGTTTCTAGTTGGGGAGAGGGTTGAGATGTTGTAAGCTAGGTTTGGTTTTAGGTACACCGCTTACAAATTTAAGGGTGACCCCAAAAGATTTGGGGGAAAAAATGTGACACTTTCAAACCAATGGAAGGAGAAGTAAGAAGGAATAGAAAGAGAGTGAAGGTGGGGAGGCCTTGGGAGAAGAGGCTGGAATGGGGGACTTGGGTGACTGCACAACTCAGGGGAAATGTGGAGGGGGTTGGGGGACAGAGGACAATCTGGAACAAGGGACCTGACCATACTAAAAAAAAGCCCCAGCTCCTGTCTTGGCACATGCTGTCTCTCTCTTGGGCTGATTTTCCTCCTGCCTTCGCATATGCAAATCCTAACCTTTCATCAAGGCCCAACTCTGACGCCTCCTTCTCCAGGAAGCCTACCTTGGCCTGACTTCTGGGCACTCAGCATTCATAAACGTGTTAAGGCTGTTGGGTGGGCTCCCTGAGGACAGGGGCCATGCCTGCTTCTGTCACAGGGTCCAGCCACAGCTGGCCGGGAAATGTGTGCTGAGCATGTGTGTGGGCATGTACCAGCCTGCCTGGCTTCAAACCTCGGTTCTGCAGCTTCATAGCTGTGTGACTCTGCGAAAATTACTTAACTGCTCTGTGCTTTAATTTTCTCATCTCAAACTAGAAGCTACCTCCTAGAAGAGTACATGAGTTTTTTTACCAGTCTAGAGCAGAGCCTGGCACCTGGTAAGTTCTGATGGGGTCACAATTTTGGATATATTTGTGTTCTTGTTCCCAATGGATGAACTGAAAGTCGAAGGGACAGCGTGTCTCCACTGGGATGGCTCCAGGTGGGCAGAAATGGGTCCAGCTCTAGCCACGTGTCAGCTGTTTGGGCCCAGAAATGCCTGACTCCCAGGGAGACCATGTCCTCAGTTACACATGTCCACTCCAAAATGGGTTAGCAGCCTGGGAACCTGTCAATCCTGCCCCATACACTCCTCTGGGGAAAGCCCCTCCCACATCCTGCGCTCTCTCTGCATCCTCACCTCTTCCTTCCCAGGCTTGCCTCCACAGCTGCCCTGCACCCAACCGCCCTGCACCAGCCTCTGCCATCTTTCCAGGTTGCAGACAGGCCCTGGGAGGGGACGTGGGGCTCAGGAGAGGCGAGGGACCATCTAGCCACTCTTCCTTTTGACTCCACCTTCTGGGGTCGCTTGGGCTACTTGGAGGGCAGAATGCAGGCTTCCCTCCCTGGCAGGAAAATGAGGGGATGGGCGTGTGGGGGGTGCTCAGGTGGGAGAGGAAGAGAAGAATGGAGAACGAGGGCAGGAGGGTGGAGGGCTCTGAGGGGCAGGGCAGTCGGGTGACTTGGGGGCCGCCTACCTTGGGCCTGGTGTGGAAACACATCTGTGGCTTGTAGACCCTGCGTCTGGGTGCCCCGAGGGGGTGCAGGGGCTTTGGGTGGGCCAGTGGGGGGAAGCTGTGGGGGTGGGGCGGGCTTTGGGGCTGAGACCTCTGGCCTGGCCACTGGTTCTGGCTTATCCCCCTGACCCCAACTCCAACCCCTGTCCCATCCTCCAGCCCTAAGCAACCATTAATCTACTTTCTGTTTCTGTGGAGTTACCTTTTCTGGGTAGTTCATATAAAAGAATAATGCAATATGTGACTTTCTGAGACTGACTTTTTTCATTTAGTGTAATATTTCCGAGATTCATCGGTGTCATAGCATGTATTAGTACTTTGTTCCTTCCTTATGGCTGCAGAATATTCTGGGGCATTTGGGTTTGTTTCACCTTTCCCTGCTTCCACTTTTGCCCCCTACAATCTACTGTCCTCAGAGCAGGCAGGGAGATCTTGAAAGAGTCTAAGTCAGGTCACATCACCCAGAAGCTTGATTCCTGTTGCACGAAAGGCAATGTGATATTTGTGGCCACTTAATTTAGAGGCTCGGATTTGCAGACAACACAGACTTCAGCAATATAAAAAACAGAATTTATTAGGAAAATAATAAAAAGATTGTCAGAAATAGGACACAGTTACATCACCAGGCGGGACAGCACCAACATACAAAGCGGGGCACTGGGGAATCCCAGAGACAGCATTTTCAGGGTCCGACTGGACCAGTCCCAAGCAAAGCATCCTCCTCTCCCCTCGAATTAGAGTCTCTCTCTCTCATGAGATTCTCTTCCTTCTCCAGGCTAAGTGCTTGCAGTTTATATGGTATCTTTGCACAATAGTGGCTGGATTCCAATTAGCTTACATGAACCGGCCCAGGTGGTCCTCTGGGAACTGGCTAGGATGGAGAGGAGCTTCCTGGGACCTAGATATCTTCATCGAAGTACATCTCCTTCTGGGAAGACAGCAGTCCTCTCAGCGGGAATGCACGTTTCAACGCTTTCTTACCAAGGTCCCACAGAGACAACATCAGTTGAACAGAACAGACTCTACAAATTTATCTTTCCCTTACGAGTCCCTCCCTAGCCTCATTTCACTCAGAGAAAGTCCAGACTCCTTCCCTTGGCCCTCAAGCTTCCAGCGCCTCCAGCTTCCAGCTCTTCTCCCACCTCGTCCTTCTCCTCTTGCCCAGCCCACTGGCCTCCTTCTATTCCTTGAACCCTCCACAGCACCCCACACACACACCAAGGCCCCCCCTGCCCCCTGTTCTTGCTCCCTGACCCGCCTGTGAAGGAACCACAGACAGACACGGGGGCAGGAGCTGGGGGTGGGCTGGGGGTCAGGGTGACCCAGACGGGTGGATGGGGCGATGCGTTCATCCCAGTTTAATGTTTAATACCCGCTGCTAAGTGAAGAGCTTTTAGATAAAGGACTCTGTGGTAGTTAGATTCAGTTGTCAACTTGGCCAGGTGAAGGGACCTAGTTTCGTTGCTGTGGACATGAGCCAATGGTACGTGAACCTCATCTGTTGCTGATTACATCTGCAGTTGGCTAGGAGGTGTGCCTGCTGCAATGAATGATGTTTGACTTACCTGGCTGGTGCTTAAATGAGAGAGCACAACGTAGCACAGCCCAAGCAGCTCAGCATACCTCATCTCAGCACTCGCAGCTCAGCCCAGGCCTTTGGAGATGCATAAAGGAAGCACCCCAGGGAAAGTGGTTGGAACCCAAAGGCCTGGAGAGAAGGCCAGCAGAGACCCTGAGCCTTCTTACATAACAAAGAACTTCAGATGAAAGTTAGCTGCCTTTCCTCTGACAAACAAAATAAATCTCCTTTTATTAAAAGCCAATCTTTTGCAACTCTGGTGTGTTGCATTCCGGCAGCTAGCAAACTAGAACAGACTCTTACCCTTAATTAAAAAAAAAAAATAGTAAATTTGATTTTTGGAGTAATCTATTTTGGAGTAGATTGAGGTTTACAGAAGATTTGCATGGGAAATCCATATACCCACACAGCACACACAGTTTCCCCCTCACTCACATTTTGCCTCGGTGGGGCACATTTGCTACAACTGATGAACCGACATTGAGACATTTTTAGTAACTAAAGTGCATAGTTTACATTAGGGCTCACCCTTTGCGTGTAGAGTTCTGTGGGTTTTTGACAAATGGGGAATGTCCTGTATCCACCCACACAGTATCACACAGAAGAGCTTTCACTGCCCTAAAAATGCCCTGGGCTCCACCCATTCATCCCTAACCCTCCAACCCCAAAACCATGGCAACCACCCGCCTTTGAACAGTCACTATAGTTTTGCCTTTTCCACAAGTCATATTGTAGGAATCATTATTTCCCTTAATTTTAATGGGAAAAGTTAGGATATATTCTATCCCAACTCAAGACACCGAATCTTCCTAAGTGGAAAAACATATCATTTAGACCATAAAAAAGAAGTTTAAGTATTAAAGAACAGAGAAAATGAAAGTGTGTACATTGGAAGAGTGGTGAATGGGGAGGTGTGTGAGGGTGGCACGTTTTCTAAGTAGCTTCTTCTTTTGCACCATTTACTTCGACATTTCAACATTTACAAGCTTATGGTCTTAATACGCTTAAACTTCAAAATTAAGTTTTGGCACAGAAAACACCCGTAGTGCCAAATCAAGGATAAACATGGGAAAAGTGTGAAAACAGTACACTTAACAGAACATATCACTCCTCACCCTCTCACGTGGCAGGCTGGACACCCACAAAGCAGAGTACTTTGGGTTCAACCAAATGTGGCCCATGATTCCATTTGTTCCAGATGGTTCCAAACGACTGGGTCAAATGTTGAGTGTGTCTTTGCATGAAACCATGATTTTGAAAAGCCATGTTTTATAGTGAATATATTTAGTGTGCTTCTAGGTTTTAAAAAAAAGTCATTGTAATTTTCTGTACCATTTGTGCAACTTTTCTGTCAATCAAAGTATTCTATAATCAAAAGTTTATTAAAAGTGACTCGTCACTTCCGGGTCAAGATGGCGGCTTAACAATGTGCGCATTTTAGTTCGTCCTCCAGAACAACTACTAAATAACCAGAAACAGTACAGAACAGCTCCCAGAGCCACGATAGTGACTGGACACACAGCGTACCCCAGTCTGGACCAGCTGGACTGGCTGCGAGCACACCCCAGAACCGTGAGTTCCCAAAGCTGTGGTGGCCAGGGCCCCTCCCCCACAGGCCACTTCCCAGAGGGGAAAGGAAAGGACTTTACTAGCAGCAGGGATTGGGCACAAATCAAAAGCCAATTGTGGAACTAATTAACAAATTCCTACTACTAAAAATAGGCCCCCAGCTGAGGTGAACCTGATCAAAGCGGAGGTTGCTCATTTTTGAAGGGGCAGAACTGACAGGAAAAGGGGGGAGAAAAAGAAAGAAACAGAGATGTTCGTGGCTGTGTATCTACAAAGGCTTGACTGCCTCTGGCTACAGTGGCAGGCCTTTTCAGGCTGCAACTGCCCCAGGCATAGGCAGAAGTGAGCTCTTTTGGGGGCTTATCTGGAGCTTGTGCCTCCCCCAGGGGAGGGGTGAAGCCCCACCCAAGTGGAATCCCTCCATCAAGGAATTCAGACACCAGGGCTTGGTAATTTGAAGCCATTAAAAGCAGCCTACAACCTCTCCTCTGTCTCCACCACGCCCCCAGCAAGGAGAGTCTGCCAAAGTTAAAGGTACCGCATCATCTTATGCTGGTGGGACTTGCAGTCAGACAAGCGCCACACACAAGGCAGGATAAGAAAAACAGAGTCCAGAGACTTCACAGGAAAGTCTTTCAACCTGCTGGCTCTCACCCTCAGGGAAAACCGACACAGGCGACTCTTTCCGCCTGATAGGAGGCCAGTTTGGTCTGGGAAAATCTGGGTGGGGTCAATAAATATCTAAGTAGACCCTCCTAAGTGTGTATGGGGGAAGGCACCACACAAGCAGGGCAAGAAACAAGAACTGAAAAATTCTCCTCTGTTAAACAAAACTTAAGCTAAAGGTCCAGATAAAGCTGAACGGAATGTCAAAGAACAGATAGACAACAAATTCATCCAGCAAGAAAACCCTAGATAAAAGAAGTGAAAGCAATCTCCAGAATAAACTAATTAAGGTAATTAAATGCCTAGATGCCAGCAAAAAATAACAAATCACACTAGGAAAGTTGAAGATATGGCCCAGTCAAATGAACAAACCAACAATTCAAATGACATACAGGAGCTGAAACAATTAACTCAGAATGTACGAACAGACATGGAAAACCTCATCAAAAACCAAATCAACGAATTGAGGGAGGATATAAAGAAGGCAAGGAAAGAACAAAAAGAAGAAACTGAAAGTCTGAAAAAACAAATCACAGAACTTATGGGAATGAAAGACAAAGTAAAAGAGATGAAAAAAACAATGGAAACCTACAATGGTAGATTTCGAGAGACAGAACATAGGATTTCTGAACTGGAGGACGAAACATCTGAAATCCAACAAGAAACAGAAACTATAGGGGGAAAAATGGAAAAATATGAGTAGGGACTCAGGGAATTGAAAGACAATATGAAGCGCATGAATATACGTGTTGTGGGTGTCCCAGAAGGAGAAGAGAAGGGAAAAGGAGGAGAAAAACTAATGGAGGAAATTATCACTGAAAATTTCCCAACTCTTATGAAAGACTTAAAATTACAGATCCAAGAAGTGCAGTGTACCCCAAAGAGAATGGATCCAAATAGACATACTCCAAGACATTTAATAATCAGAATGTCAGAGATCAAAGAGAAAGAGAGTTACTCAGCAACCAGACTCTCCATAATCCCCAGACCACAGGCTTCACACTCTCTGAACATTGGAGTAGCAGCACTCTCCTGAACAATGAGGAAGAAGATCGGCCCTTTCAAAATGCTGGAGTAGACTCAACCTTTTCACAAACATGGGTGGGCTCACTCTCTTGGCCCAAGAAAATGTCCTCCGTCCAGCCCCAGCTTCCCTGCATCTGCACTCGAAGTGATTTTTCCTTTGATTTGTCCCTTCTCTACCCTTTTTAGTCTAGGCTGGCAATGGGCCCATTCATACAAATTATGCAAAAAAAATTTCAGTCTTGCATGTAGTTCACAGGGCTTCAAACTATCAAATAAAAAGAACTTTCCACAGATCCTTCTTGGATAACCTTATTTCCAATTCTAACTTCCATGGAAGTTGCTGACTGGTTCCATGTCTAGTTAGACCTTCATATGGAGAACTATTCTCTGGAGACTCATTTTTGTAAAACTCAGAATTTTCCAAACCATCAATTTCTGGTTTCTTTATGCCCAGGAATTCATTTCTAAGCTTATCAGTTTCCTCTCTCATTTCACTGTAAACTTTAAGGAGAAACCAAGCTGCACTTTTCACAGTTAGCTTGGAAATCTCCAACCAAATATCAAAGTTCACCACTCTCAGTTTCTGGACTCAATTTTGCCAAGTTCCCTGCACTTTAAAACAAGGATTGCCTCTCTTTCAGTTTCCAATAACACATTTATCATTTTCTCTAAATCCTCATCAAAGTACTTCTAACATCCATATTTCTACCAACAATATCTTCAAAGCAAACTAGGCCTTTTTTTATCAAGCACTGTATTAGTTTGTTAAACTGTCAGAATGCCAGATACCAGAAATGGAATGGCTTTTAAAAAGGGAATTTAATAAGTTGCAAGTTCTAAGCCTATAAAAATGTCCAAACTATGGCATCTATGGAAAGATACTTTAATTCGAGGAAGGTCAATGGGTCTAGAACACCTCTGTTCAGCTGGGAAGGAAAATGCTAGCATCTGTTGGTCCCTTGATCCCTGGCTCTGCTGCTTTCAGCCTCTGTTTTCTGTGGGGGGTTCTCACTTGGCATCTGTGGGCCTTCACTTAGCTCCTCTAGGATACAACTCTGGGTTCTGGCTTGTTCAGGATCTCATAGGAAGGCACACGGCCACATCTGCTGGTCCCCACGTTTCCAAACATCCAGATCTCACATCTGCTCTGTCAGCTCTGAAGCTACTGCCCTCCAAGCATATGCATCAGCTCTGTGCTTTCTCCAAAATGTTTCCCCTTTTAAAGGACTCTAGTAAACGAATCAAGACCCATCTTGAATGGGTGCAGTTAACATCTCATCTAATTAAAAGGTCACACCCACAATTGGGCATGCCACTCCTCCACGGAGAAAATCTAATCAAAAGTCTCCACCCTGCAATGATGAATCAGGATTAAAAGAAACAACTGCCCCCACAAGATTGAATCAGGATTAAAATATGGCTTTTCTGGGGCACATAATATGTTCAAACCAGCACAACCACCTTCCACAATTGTTTCAGCTTCTACCCATAACCCAATTCCAAAGTCATTCCCACGTTTTTGGTATTTGCAATAGCAGCACCCCACTCTTGGTACCAAAATCTGTTTTAATTTCTCAGGCTGCAAGCAAATACTATGAAATGGGTTGCCTTAAACAATGGAAATTTATTAGTTTATTATTTTGAAGCTAAAAGAAAGTCCAAGTCAAGGCATCATCAAGGTGATGCTTTGTGCCCAAAGACTATAATGATCTGGAGCTGGTCACCAGCAATCCTTGACTCCTCTGTCACACAGCAAGGCACATAGTGGCATCTCCTGTCTGTCCATTCTCTTCTGTGTTCCATTGATTTCCAGTCTCTTCTTTTTATGGCTCTCTCGCTCTCTCTCTGTTTGAATTTCATTCTGCTTATAAAGGACTCCAGTAATAGCATTAAGACCCATTGCAACTGGGCTAGGCCACACCCTAACGAAGTAACCTCATCAAAAAGTCCTTCTTATCGTGGGTTCACACCCACAGGAATGGATTAAGTCCAAAAACATGCTTTTCTGGGGTACATACGCTTCAAACCACCACAGCATGTCCCCATATTTATATATTTTGCAGTTTGTATTTACATTTTCTATTTCTCTGTTTACCTTTTTAGTAGCAGTCTCCCCCACTAAAAAATGTTTCCATTAAGGCAGGGACCTCATGTGCCCTCTCTTCTTCCATGTCCCAAGGGCTTAGCATGTAATAGATGATCAGTCAATAATTATTATCTTTTCTCATTGGAAATCACAGAGGCAAGAAAATGGGGGGGGGGTGTAACATAAAGTGCTGAAAGCAAAAAAATTGCCAATCAAGAATTGATTGCTTGGGAACAGTTGAGATAGGAAAGTTTATGTTGTTTATATGTTCCCACAATTAAAAAAATAAAGATAGAAAGAGCAAAAAAAAAAAGAGAGAAAGAGAGGATCTTGAAAGCAGCAAGAGAAAAGCAATTCATCACATACGAGGGAAGCCCAATAAGACTATGCACAGATCTCTCAGCAGAAACCATGGAGGCGAGAAGTCAGTGGGATAATATATTTAAATTATTAAAAAAGAAAAAACTGCCAACCAAAGTTCTATATCCAGCAAAACTGTCCTTCAAAAGTGAGGGAGAAATTAAAACATTTTCAGACAAAAAATCACTGAGAGAATTTGTGACCAAGAGACCAGCTCTGCAAGAAATACTAAAGGGAACACTAGAGACAGATACGAAGACAGAAGAGAGAGGTGTGGAGAAGAGTGTAGAAAGGAAGACTATGAGTAAAGGTAAAAAGAAGGAAAATTAGATATGACATATAAAATCCAGAAGGCAAAATTGTAGAAGAAAGTACTACCCATGCAGTAATAACACTGAATGTTAATGAATTAAACTCTCCAATCAAAAAACATAGACTGGCAGAATGGATTAAAAAACAGGACCCATCTATATGCTGTCTCTACTCAAAGGTCACGAGGCCAAGGACACAAATGGACATTTACACACCAATGTTTATAGCAGCATTATTAACAATTACCAAGAGATGGAAACAGCCAAAATGTCCATCAACAGACAGTTGGCTAACCAAACTGTGACATTTACATAAGATGGAATATTATGCAGCTGTAAGACAGAATAAAGTTATGAAGTATGTAACAACATGAATGGACCTTAAGGACATTATGCTGAGTGTGATTAGCCAGAAACAAAAGGACAAATACTGTATGGTCTCACTGATATGAGCTGACATTAGTGAATAAACTTGGAATATTTCCTTGGTAACGGAGACCATCAGGAGATAGAAATAGGGTAAGATATTGGGTAATTGGAGCTGAAGGGATACAGATTGTGCAACAGGACTGAATATAAAAACTCAGAAATGGACAGCACAATATTACCTAACTGTAATACAATTATGTTAAAACACTGAATGAAGCTGCATATGAGAATGATAGAGGGAGGAGGGCTGGGGCATAAATGAAATCACAAAGAAAGACGATAAAGATTGAGATGGTGTAATCTAGGAATGCCTAGAGTGTATAATGATAGTGACTAAATGTACAAATCTAAAAAATGTTTTTGCATGAGGAAGAACAAAACAATGTCATTACTGCAGTGTGCTGAAAATAGATGGTACTTAATATTTTAAAATTTCAACTAATGTGTGAGACTAAAGCAAAAAATGTTTATTTGGTACAAATCTATACTTTGACTAGTGCATCTCCTAATATAACTTATGTGGATAGTTGATTGAATACCTTAAGTACATGGAACTTTGTATAGGACATGAGATTTTGTTGGTTTGTCCAGGTGATGCCCTGATGAATCCCAGAGTGATTTGATCAGTGAGTGGAAAAGTATTTGCGAAGTCCCCTTCGGGGAATGGTGAGAACAGGGGAAAACTCAACTTCCCCAAGTTGAATTCTTGATATGCTCACAAGCAGTGTGGACAACCAATGCTATAGGCTGAGCCCCCAGTCTTGGGGTTTGTTCATATGAAACCTAACCCCACAGGGGATAGGTCAAGCCTACTTAAAATTAAGCCTAAGAGTCACCCCCAAGAGAGCCTCTTTTGTTGCTCAGATGTGGCCTCTCTCTCCAGCCAACACAGCAAGCAGACTCACCACCCTCCCCCTGTCTACGTGGGACATGACTCCCAGGGGTGTGGACCTTCCTGGCAGCGTGGAACAGAAATCCCAGAATGAGCTGAGATTCAGCATCAAGGGACTGAGAAAACCTTCTCGACCAAAAGGGGGAAGAGTGAAATGAGACAAAGTGTCAAGGGCTGAGAGATTCCAAACAGAGTCGAGAGTTATCCTGGAGGTTATTCTTATGCATTAAGTATATATCACCTTGTTATCCAAGATGTAATGGAGAGGCTGGAGGGAACTGCCTGAAAATGTAGAGCTGTGTTTCAGCAGCCATGTGTCTTGAAGATGATTGTATAATGAAATAGCTTTCACAATGTGACTGTGTGATTGTGAAAACCTTGTGTCTGATGCTCCTTTTGTCTACCTTGTCAACAGATGAGAGGAACATATGGAATAAAAATAAATAATAGGGAGAACAAATGCTAAAATAGATTTCGTTTGAAATGCTAGTGATCAATGAAAGGGATCAGTAAGGGGTATTGCCTGTAAAAAAATTTTTTTCTGTTTGTTATATTTTTCTGTTGTCTTTATCTCTTTCTGAATTGATGCTAATGTTCTGGGAAATGATGATGATGATGAATATGCAACTATGTGATGATATTGTGAATGGCTGAGTGTATGTGTTGGGAATGTTTGTTCCTTGTAATTTTTTTTAATTAATAAAAAATTTTAAAAAATAAATAAAAAATAAAAACCACTGAATTATATACTTTGAATAGGTGCTATGTATGTGAATTATATCTCAATAAAGATATTATAACAAAAAACAAAAAAAAGTAGAAAAAAAAAAACACTCGTCAGTTTAGCATGTGACAAACACAGGAGAATAACCGTTGGGAAATAAGACCATCCCTATAAAATCATGGAATGGTCTTCACATGGTCTGGGGCAACAAACTAAACAACATTACCCAGCCAGCACAGTATTAGTTTGATAGACTAAGCAGAGCATGTGGAAGTCCAAGTTGTGGTTTGCACTGTCTAGAGTTTCCCATTAAATGTTTGCTGAAGAATACAGCAGCAGGAGCACAAAAACAGAGAAGAGTTAAACTTACTATTATACCGGCCCATGTTATTAATATTGAATGCCAGGTAGAAGTGAGAGAGGTTCACCATGACTACAAAGGGGGTATATGACTTTTACTTCCTCATCTATTTCTTGTAAAGCATTCTCAAGAGAACCTTAATTTACCAGGGATATATACACAACATTGGGTATGCGTAACAGTATAAGTTCCTCCTTGAGCAGCTGTTAGATTTAGCCAAGACCAGCTTTGTTCAGCGACTGTTGCTATTTGCCATAGCTGTCCTTCAACTGCACCAGTTAGGAATTCAGTGCAGATTCAGCAGTGAGAAACGTTATGCACTCAGGCATACATATGAGCTCACAATGCAAGATTATCAGTCATTCTAGTGGCAATTATCCAGTTAAAGATGATTAACTTATTTTCATTCATGAAGAAAAGTTGATTAGTGAACAAAATTTCTAATTCATCCTTTCCAGCATAGGTAATTCCCATTGTATTATTTCCCTCTGCTAATATTTTAGGGACCCTTAACCTGTATTGATTGTCAGATTTTAGAGCTAATTTTGATATCAGTGGAGTCATCATTCAGGCCAGTGGAGTGGAATTCCTTAAAGGCTGGTTATTTAATTGTTGCAATTCAGTAAATAAATTATCTTTCCAATTTTTATATGAATTTTGTCCTAATTTGTGCATTTTTTCTTTAACAGGCCATTCATTCATTCAATCATACCAGCAGTTTGTGGATAATACGGGACATGACACAGCCATTCGAAATTATGTTGATAGCAATAGTTATCCATTTATTTTCCTTTAAAATGTGACCAATTATCATTTTGAATATGTAAAGTGGTCCATAATACAATGTAATAACTCTAAGGTTTTACAAGTATTTCTTTGGGTGGCACATCAGTGTGCACAGGCAACAAGCACTCCAAAATAAAGGTCTGCACAGGTAGATGTGTACTGACACCTCTATTATAAGGCAATGGCCCAAATAGAATCAATTTCCCATATTTGAGCACGGAGTATCCCTCTTGCCAATTTCCCTGTTACTATTTTTGGTATTGTTTGTAAAGCAACTTTTTTTTATTAATTTCATATTGATTTTTCATCTGATTTCAAATAGAAAAAGGTAAACCAATCCTTCTGGCTTGCTCCCACCTGTGCATAACTGGTGCACCTAAATGGCCAGGTTGTCAATGCATCTACTGTGTGAGAGTGGAGTCTTCTTCAGTAATGGTATTTACAGCAATTTTTGCCAAGGCATCTGTGGTAACATTATTCTCATTTTTGGGTGAATTTAGGCTCAAGTGGGCATCTTCATGAAAGACAAATATATTAGTACATTGAATAATTTCCTGTGTTTCTTCCCATAATGATATTCCCCATAATTCCCTTCCATGTATTTCTCCATTACTCTGTTTACAGATAGGCACCCAAATAGTTAATCCATTGACTATTCCCTATGAATCAGTAAATAAATGAAACTCACCTCCTTTTTCTTGTATTAACACTTGATACACTGCTTTAAGTTCTGCCAATTAACTACTACCTTTTTGTTGTGCTGTTTCTAGAGTATATGGCCTTCCATAATCATGTCTGTTCAACATATTTAACAGTCCCATCATTTTAAAAAATTATTTTTTGGGAGGAGGAAAGAGAAGCATACCCATGCACCTATTTAACAGGAGGTATCTGCTTAACCTTTCATTCAGACAATGGATTGTCATTACTATTGCTAGTAGCCACTTGTTTATGTAAATTGGCTACTCCTCCTTTCCCTGCTTTAGCTCTGTTCTATATATACCATTTCCATTTTATAATATTAGCTTTTCGTGCATGTCCTTTTATGTGAGATACAAGAGAGCTCATTGTCCAATTCATAATAAGGATTCCAAGGAAAAGCAACACTTCATGCCCTAGAGTCATCTATTCAGTTTCAGTTATATAATTCAGTATATAATTCATGAGGAGAAGGTAGCTTTCTAGACCAAAACCCTAAGGGAAGTCTTTTTCCCTCCATTTGTTGCCATATACTCCACTTAGCATAAAAGTCTTGAACGGTTATATGAATTTCTACTGGTCATTGTTTCACAGGCCATAAATCCAGGCCAGTCTGGATTGCTACCTTTGTGTCTTTAAAGGATTTATTCTTTTTCTCTTCCCATGAAAATTCATATTTCTTTCTGGTTATTTTACATTAGTGTCTTAAGATGGCATTTAAATGAGGAAAGTGAGTTCACCATTATTCAAATAACCCTACAAATTATGGTTGAACATTATCAGGTTTGAATTAATATTTGGTTATTTATTTAACTAAAGCTAAAAAGCAAAATCAAGTCTTTTGATTTGTCTTAGTCTTGTTGACATTTGCCACTATGAAATTGTGTTGAAATGTGAATTTTGTCAACTACAACAATTTTGTTGCAAGAAAGGCAAAGTGATACTTGTGGCCACTTAATTTAGAGGCTTGAATTCAAGGACAAAACAGACTTCAGTGATATAAAAGCAGAATTCATCAGGAAAGGAATCAAAAGAGTGTTAGAAATGAGACATACTTAACATTACCAGATGGGACAGCACCAACACCTGAAGAGAAGTGCTGGGAAATGCCAGAGACAGCATTCAAGGTCAGAGAGGAAAAATCCTGAGCAAAGCGCCCTCCTCCCAGATAAGATTCTCTCAGTCTAACTGCTTATGTGCAGTGTATATGGTGTTTTTATACAATAGTGACCAGATTCCAATTAGTTTGCAAGACTGGGCCCAGGTGGTCCTCTGGGAAATGGCTAGGGACTGAGAGGAGCTTCCTGGGACTGAGATAATGTTATCAAATATGCCTCCTTCTGGGATAATACCCAGATCTCCCAGATGGAGTGAGCATTTCAAAAATCCATCCACAAGGTCACACAATGGCAACAACCATTGAACAGAACAAACTCTAAAAACTTAGTTTCCCTTTCAGTTCTTCACAGTGATCATTTCTTAGGGCATTTATATCACTTCAGAAAAAGAAATTAAAAGAACTCACTGTTGAAAATAGACATTAATTCATATTTTAAAATGTTAACTTAAGTGTAAGACTAAATCAAAAATGTTTATTTGGTACAAAATTTATAATTTCACTAAAGCATTTCCTAATATAATTTATGTGGACAGTTTAATTGAACACCATAAGTATATGGAACCTTGAGTAGGGTATGAGGTTTTGTAGGTTTGTCCAGAGTGATGTCCCTATGAATCCCAAAGTGATTTGAACAGTGAGTAAAAAAGTATTTGCAAAATTCCCTTGGGCAAATGATGAGAAAAAGGGAAAATTCAACTTCCCATGTGGAGAATTATTGACATTCTCATAAGGAGTGGGGGCAATCAAAGTAATAGGCTGAGTCTTCAATCTTGGGGGTTGTTCATATGAAACTTATCCCCACAAAGGATAGGCTAAGCTTATTTAAAATTAGGCCTAAGAATCACCCCCAGAGAACTTCTTTTGTGGCTCAGATGTAGCCTCTCTCTGTCAGCAACACAACAAGCAAACTCACTGCCCTCCCACTCTCTGCATGGTACATAACTCCCAGGTGTGTAAACATTCCTGGCAATGTCATACAGAAATCCTAGAAGGAGCTGAGACTCAGTATCAAGGGATTGAGAAAACCTTCTAGACCAAAAGGCAGAAGAGAGAAATGAGACAAAATAAAGTGTGAATGGCTGAGAGATTTCAAAGAGAGTGAAGAGGTTATCCTGGAGGTTATTCTTATGCATTATATAGCTATCACCTTTTCAGTTAAGGCATATTTGAGAGGTTGGAGGGAAGTGCCGGAAAATATAGACCTGTGTTCCATTAGCCATGTTTCTTGAAAATGAGTGTATAATGATACAGCTTTTGCAAAGTGACTGTGTGATTGTGAAAACCTTGCATCTGATGCTCCTTTTATTTATGGTACAGACAGATGAATAAAACATATGGATTAAAAATATGTAAATAATAGAGGGAACAAACATTAAAATAAGTTGAGTAGATTGAGATGCTAGTGATAATGAAAGGGAGTGGTGAGGAGGATATAAAAAATAGTTGAAACAAGGGCTAAAATATATTGTGTAGATGGAAATACTAGTAGGCAATGAGATAGGGGGTAAAGGATAAAGCATGTATGTATTTTTTCTTCTTTCTTTTTATTCTTTTTCTGAATTGATGCAAATGTTCTAAGAAATGATCATGGTGATGAATATACAACTATGTGATGATATTGTGAGTTGTTGATTATATACCAAGAATGGAACATTAATATCACAAGAATTCTCATGTTTGTATGTTGTTATGTTTAAAAGAATAAAATAATAACATAAAAGAAAAAAAAAGTTTATTAAAAGAAAAAAAAAGTCATTCTACTGAAAATAACTGTCCCCAAATGGAATGACATGGTAAAAGCTGGTCTGGTGAAAAGTTGGCATCTGAGATTTTAGGTGAGGTGAGTGTTACAACTGAGGGCTCACATGCACAGGAGGGTGGACACACACACACACATATACCCGTTTGGGCGGGAAGGCATTTTCCTCATTTGTGACTGAGTCGCCCAGGGCAAGGTGACAGAGCCAGTGCCCAGGCAGGGCTTGGGCAGAAACCAGAACAGGAGCCTCCAGAGGCCCCGAGGACACAGTCAGGGAAGGGCTCATCGCTGAGAGCGCTTCTGAGCTGGATTGTTGAGGAGGATAGGGTTTACATTGGAGAAGGAAGAATATTCTAGAAAGAGAGAAGCCATGCAGCAAAGCCTGGAGATGGGACTGTGAGGGGCTGTGGGCTCAGAAAGGGTGGTTCCTTTGGGGGAAAGGTAGGACTGCAAGTTTCAGAAGCAAGGGTCAGGGTGGAATATGGAGGTGGACAGGAACCCAGGGTGTATGGGAGCCAGTAAAGGTGGCAGGGTGAGGGAGTCTTGGTAAGCCCTCAAGGGTCTGCAGGATGTTGGGGGTGGGGTGGAGGGGTGGAGCAAAGCTGGGGCCAGAAGGGAGAGGCCTGTGAGTAAGAGGAGGCCGTTGGAACTGCAGGACTCTTCAAAGAGCAGGAGGGCCAAGGGCCAGAGGAGCGCCAGTGACACCTGCTGGCAGATAACCTGAGGGATGCGTGGACACAAAGGGAGGCATACCAGCACCTGCTCAGTGTTTGGAATACAGCAGGTGTTCGATAAATGCTTGTTTTTGTGTTTGTGTGCATCTCCTTTCTTTCATAGCTTTATCGATGGGCAATAAACTGCAAATACTTTAAAGCGTACAGTTTGATGAGTTTTAACATATATATAGGCCCAGGAACTTAGCAGCACAATCCAGGTAATGAACCCTGCCATCATCCCAGAGTTTCCTCGTGTCCTTTGTAAATTCTAATCTGCTCTCTGTCATATTAGTTTGAATTTTCAAGAATTTTATATAAATGGAACTATACACTGTATTCTTTTTAAGTGGCCTCTTTCTTTCAACGCAATTGTTTTGGAATTCCTCCATATTATTGCATGTGTCAATGGTTTGTTCAAAATATAAAACTTCTGCTCTTCTAAAGATACTGTTACAAAAAAAAAAAGCAAGCCACAGACTAGGAGAAGATATTCACAAATCATCAACCTGACAAAAGTGTTGTATCCAGAATATATAGAAGCTCTTAAAGACTCAATAATAAAAAGATAAACAACACTGAAAAAATTGAATGGACACTTCACAAAAAAAGATAAGCAAATAAACACATGCAAAGTTGTCCAAATTCACAAGTCATTAAGAAAATATAAATTACAACCACATTGAGATTCCACCACAAAGCCACTAGAATGGCTAAAATTTGAAGGTCTGACCATACCAGATGTTGGTGAGGCTGAGGAACAACTGAAACTCTTATAAAATGTAAAATGGCATATGCTGGTTCAAAAGTATTGTATGTTACCCCAGAAAAGCCATGTTTTAATCCTGATCCAATTTGGTGAGAACATCTGCTTTTTTAATCCTGATTCAATATTGTAGTTTGGAAACTTTTTATTAGATTATCTCCAGGGAAATAAGATACCCCCAACTGTGACCCCACCCATTGTAGGTGGGTCTTGATTACTAGAGTCCTTAAAAAAGGGAAACATTTTGGAGAAATGACAGAACCGACAGACACTCCAGAGCAGAGCTGACACAGATGTCAACAATTGGAGGACAGAGACACTTGGAGATGCTTGGAGCCCAGCAGACGTCGCCATGAGATGTTAAGCAAGTCAGAACCTGGAGAGAGAGCCAAGGGAAGCCAAGAGATGAAAGTCAGCCTTGGAGAAGCAAAGTGAGGAGCCCCCACAGGAACAGAGGCTGAAAGCAAGGGAGCCCAGGAACAAGGGACTAGCAGATGCCAGCCATGTGACTTCCCAGCTGACAGAGGTGTTCCTGATCCATCTGCCTTCCTTGAGTGAACGTAACCTCTTGTTGGTGCCTTAATTTGGACACTTTCACTTCTTAGAACTATAAACTTGTAACTTATTAAATCCCGCTTTTTAAAAGCTGTTCCAGTCCTGGTATATCACATTCCGGCAGCTTGCAAACTAACACATGGTACCACCACCTTGGTAAACAATTTGGAGATTTCTTCGAAAAATGAGCATATGGGGTGCATGAGTGGTTCAGTCGTCGAATGCCCACCTTTCATATGGGAGACCCAGGTTCGATTCCTGGACCACGCACCGGCCCCCCCCAAAAAAGAAAAAATGAGCATATGGTGGTGGTGAGTTCACAATGCTGTACAGCCATCCCACTATCCATGACCAAAATTTTTCTAATTCCCAAACAGAAACTGTACAACTTAAGTATTAGCAGCACTGAATTACATATTTGAATTTGGTTAAAAGGGGAAATTTTAGGTTGTATATGTTACTAGAATAAAAATCTTAAGAAACTGTAGGACTATACAATACAAACAGGGAACCCTAATGTAAACCATGCACTATAGTTAATAGTATAATTATAATATTCTTTCATCAGTTGTAACAAATGTGTTACATTAATATAAGGTGTTAATATTAGGGCAGTAAATGTTCTGGAGCAGCTAGAAGGAAAAATCTGAAATGATGGTATGGTAGCCCATGACAAATTCTGGGATCTGTCCTGTATGTCCTTGTGGAAGAGTGCTTTGAAAACTACTGATTTTTCTTTCTTTGCTTTGTATATATGTTATATTATACAATTTTTAAAAATAGAAAGAAAAAATAATAGGGGAAGTAAGCCCTCAGTCTCGAGGCTTGCTCTTGTGAAGCTTATGTATGTAGTAGAGAAGCTTAGCCTAACTATAGGTATGCCTGAGAGTTACTCCCAGAGGACATCCTTTTTGTTGCTCAGCTGTGGCCTCATTCTCTCTAAGCCCAACTCTACAAGTTAAATCACTGCCCTCTCCACTACATGGGACATGACATCCAAAGGTCAAAGTCTCCCTGGTGACGTGAGTGATGACTCCCAGGGATGAGTCTGGCCCTGGCATCATGGTATCAACAATGCCCGGGCCTGATCAGAAGGGGGGAAATAAGTGCAACAAATAAGGTATCAGTGGCTGAGAGAGTTCAAATAGAGTTAAGAGGTGACTCCGAAGGTCACTCTTATGCAAGCTTCAGTTGGACACTACCTATCATGACTTCCCAAACCCCAACCAAAACCATTCCAGCTAATCCTAAAGAACATCTAGGGCAATATATATATAAGATTCTACAAAGGTTCCATGCACTAGGGTAACTTCCCAGAAACCTACACCTCCAGATGGGTCCCTGGTCCTGAAAAGCTTTAGAGGGGCCAGCCCTTCCAGAACATCAGCTAGTTCCATCTCTCTACCCCGTATTATTGACTTCTAACATGAAAAAGTTAGAATGGCTATAGCCCAAACACCCCTAATGAATGGGATAGAATGATCAAAGGTGATGGTGGAATAATACAGAGAAGGTAGGGTTTAACAAATGAGAATGATTTCTGAATCATTACATTGATATTTCTTTTAGTCTTCAGTATCTTAGAGCAGCTAGAAGTAAAAACCTAAAGTTGTAGAATCGTAACCCATACCAAACTCTGAAATCTGCTCTACAATTAATTGTTGTGCTATACTTTGAAATTTGTTTTTTTTTTAATTTTTTTATTAATCAAAAAAAAGAAAAGAAATTAACACATTTAGAAATCATTCCATTCTACACATGCACTCAGTAATTCTTAGTATCATCACATAGATGTATGATCATCATTTCTTAGTACATTTGCATCGATTTAGGAAAAGAACTAGCAAAACAGCAGAAAAAGATATAGAATGTTAATATAGAGAAGAGAATTAAAATAATAATACTAATAATATATATATATATATAAAAAGGAAAAAGAAAAAAACAAAAACAAAAGATACAAACACACAAACAAACAAAAAACCATATTTCAGGTGCAGCTTCATTCAGTGTTCCAACCTAGTTACATTACACTTAGGTATTATTGTGCTGTCCATTTTTGAGTTTTTGTATCTAGTCCTGTTGCACAGTCTGTATCCCTTCAGCTCCAATTACCCATTATCTTACCCTGTTTCTAACTCCTGCTGGTCTCTGTTACCAATGATATAGTCCAAGCTGATTCTCGAATGTCGGTTCACATCAGTGGGACCATACAGCATTTGTCCTTTAGTTTTTGGCTAGACTCACTCAGCATAATGTTCTCTAGGTCCATCTATGTTATTACATGCTTCATAAGTTTAGTCTGTCTTAAAGCTGCATAATATTCCATCGTAGGTATACGCCACAGTTTGTTTAGCCACTCGTCTGTTGATGGGCATTTTGGCTGTTTCCATCTCTTTGAAGTTGTAGATAATGCTGCTATAAACACTGGTGTGCAAATGTCCGTCTGTGTCTTTGCCCTTAAGTCCTTTGAGTAGATACCTAGCAGTGGTATTGCTGGGTCGTAATCCATTCTGCCAGTCTATGTCTTTTGATTGGGAAATTCAGTCCATTAACTTTTAGTGTTATTACTGTTTGGATAATATTTTCCTCTACCATTTTGGCTTTTGTATTATATATATCATATCTGATTTTCCTTCTTTCTACACTTTACTCCATACCTCTCTCTTCTGTCTTTTCGTATCTGACTCTAGTGCTCCCTTTAGTATTTCTTGCAGAGCTGGTCTCTTGGTCACAAATTCTCTCAGTGACTTTTTATCTATAAATGTTTTAATTTCTCCTTCATTTTTGAAGGACAATTTTGCTGGATATAGGAGTCTTGGTTGGCAGTTTTTCTCTTTTAGTGATTTAAATATATCATCCCACTGTCTTCTAGCTTCCATGGTTTCTGCTGAGAAATCTACACATAGTCTTATTGGGTTTCCCTTGTATGTGACAGATTGTTTTTCTCTTGCTGCTTTCAAGATCCTCTCTTTCTCTGTGACCTCTGACATTCTAACTAGTAAATGTCTTGGAGAACGCCTATTTGGGTCTATTCTCTTTGGGGTGCGCTGCACTTCTTGGATCTGTATATTTAGGTCTTTCATAAGAGTTGGGAAATTTTCAGTGATAATTTCTTCCATTAGTTTTTCTCCTCCTTTTCCCTTCTCTTCTCCTTCTGGGACACCCACAACACGTATATTTGTGCGCTTCATATTGTCATTCAGTTCCCTGATTCCCTGCTCAAGTTTTTCCATTCTTTTCCCTATAGTTTCTGTTTCTTTTTGGAATTCAGTTGTTCCATCCTCCAGTTCACTAATTGTAGCTTCTGTCTCTTTAGATCTACCATTGTAGGTATCCATTGTTTTTTCCATTTTTTCTTCTTTGTCCTTCACTCCCACAAGTTCTGTGATTTGTTTTTTCAGATTTTCTATTTCTTCTTTTTGTTCAGCCCATATCTTCTTCATGTCCTCCCTCAATTTATTGATTTGGTTTTTGAAGAGTTTTTCCATTTCTGTTCGTATATTCAGCATTAGTTGTCTCAGCTCCTGTATCTCATTTGAACTACTGGTTTGTTCCTTTGATTGGGCCATATCTTCAATTTTCCGAGCGTCATCCATTATTTTCTGCTGGTGTCTGGGCATTTGATCAGATCTCCCTGGGTGTGGGACCCAGCTGGTTGAAAGGTTTTTCTGTGGAATCTCTGGGCTCTGTTTTTCTTTTCCTGCCCAGTAGGTGGCGCTCGTGGCGGTCGTTTGTCTGCGGGGCAGTCGGCCCGGGAAACCGCGCGTGGAGGCGGGGGTCGCTGGCCGTGGCTTGGGGGAGTGCCGGTCCAAATTGCCCAGCTGGCCCGAGACGCCAAGCGTGACGGGAGGGCCCCGCTATCCAATGTTCCCAGTCAGACCGGGGAGCCACGTGCGTGGAGGGGACCCCAGACGCCAGCCGCCCCAGCCGGGAAAACGTGCACCCCTCGGGTATCTCACAGCAGTGGATTCTCCCTACCCGTTCAGCCGTTCCAGAATGGGGTACGCTGTCTTTTTTGGTCTCTGTCGTGACTCCGGGAGCTGTTTTGTATTGTTTCTGTTGCTTTAGTTGCTTTTCTGGAGGAGGAACTAAGACCCGCGCGTCTTACTAAGCCGCCATCTTCTCCGGAAGTGAAATTTGCTTTTTTGTATACATTATTTTTCACACACAAAAAAAAGTTGATTGTGACAATAGAAAAATATTTATTCCTTCCAGTCTAGCCTCCAATGTTCTGGAGCAGTTAGAAAAATCTGAGATGATAGTATGGTAGCTCATGACAAACTCTGGGATCTGTCCTGTAACTACTTGTTGAAGAATGCTTTGAAAACTATTGCTTTTTCTTTCTTTGCCTTGTATATATATTTTATTGTACAATTAAAAAAAAGTAAAAACATATAGGGCAAATAAATGGGAACTCTGTATTTTACACATGATTTTTCTGCCTACAACTAATCTAATAAAAAATATTTTAAAAAGTAAGCATACACCAACCATACAATCCAGCTATGCCACTCCTCCCAGGAAAATGATAGTGCGTCCACACAGACTTTTACACAAATGTTTATGGCAACTTTATTCATAATTGCCCCGAACTAGAAACAAACCCGATTTCCATCAACAGGGAAGATACAATGGAATACTGCTCAGTAATGAAGATAAATGTCTACTGAAAGGAGAAAATATCCCAAGTACTGTATTCCAAGACAGCGCATAAATGCTGCATCCATCCACTAGATGGCGGCATCAGTCGTCATTTCCAGTTGGGCCAGGGTTGCAGCAGGCAGCTGGGCTTTCACCCCCGTTTTAACAGGTAGCGGAAATGGAGGCCTGGAAAGGACAAGCGACATCCGAAGTTTACCAGCTTGTCAGAGCCTGAAGCCAGAAATCCTAGATTTCTGGGCATCCAAATCAACCCGGATAGATCCTCCCAGGTCTTCCTTTTCCCTACAGGCTGTCTTCTCCTGGCTGCATCTTTCTGGTAGTCAGAAATTAGCGGTCCCGATCTATACAAAGTGAGCCTTGATCCTGGTCCTTTACTTTTTTTGCATGGACAGGCACCGGGAATCAAACCCGGGTCTCCAGCACGGCAGGCGAGAACTCTACTATTGGGCCCAAGTTATTTTACAATTGAGGGAAGTGAGGCTTGAAAAGGCTGCAGTGGTGGACCTGTCACTTGAATTCAGATTTGTTCTAGCCATTTATTGGGAGTGACAGGACATTAGACTAAGTATAAAAGCTAGAGAAAGGACATGCCTGGGTTTATTTTTACTAACAAGGCTTAGCTAGCCCCTTGTTCTGGACTTCACCACTTGCAATTTTACACTGCACACACCTTCTTGGGCCCAGAGGGTGGAAGGGGCTTCTGGCCTTTATTTAACTCTGCCCTTTCCTTCTGGTCTCTCACCTTGTACATTTCCAGTTCTGGTCAGCTCTGAACCTACTCAGCCCCACAACTATGTAACCCTGCTCTCCAATCAAATCTCTGCTTTCAAGGAGCTTCAACTCAGTCTTAGCACCATTTCACAACAGGCACTTAACCTGGATCCAAGGAGCCATGCCATGCCCATAACTAGGAACAGACCTCCTGCCTCTGATGAAACTTCAGGGGAAGAGCCCTGTGCCTTTAGAGGTTGGGCAATCAACCAGCTGTTGACTTACTGTTGACTTCCCGCAAGAGCATTTCTCCTCCTGGGGTGCTGCTTTACCTGTGAGGATTTCTGTGCACTAAAACAGCAACTTGGTAGTGTTGGAGACTAACTGGAGCTCGAATGCCAGAGTTTGCTTCCCCACCTGCAAAACGCAGATGACTTTCCAAGTTATGCTCGGTAATTTCAGAAAACAATTCTTCTGGGGCCACTCTATCAGGCCCCAGATGCCCCAGTCTTTCTCATACAATTCCGCTGGATTTACTGTAGTGAGCCCTTCACACCTAAGTTCCACGATTTGGGTCTAGGTAGTTACAGCGGCACTTTAAAGGGAGTTTAGGGTAAGCACCAACAAGGGACCTCTGCTGAGGGTGTCTCACCAGCAATGGAGGATGCCTTGTGTGTGGCCCTGAAACCCCAGCCCATCCTCTTCATAGGTGGTTATTGCTAGTACCCTATACCAGAGTATCTAAGTGTCTTAACCAGGGAGTCTTGCAGGTATGGGTTTAGCTACTAATGTAAGAGGGTAGTGCAATCCCACATCAAGATTTCAAGAAGGGGACACTAGTTAGCTCATCTTGTTGGCTCTAAGTGCCTCTAAACAGGGTCTTTCAGAGAAGCAATGATGCATTCTCCTACCCCCACCCCTCTCCAGCTGCCCCAGTACACCCCATCCTGGCATGCAGCCACTCCAATCTCGACTATAGAGAATACGTTGCTTGAACATACTTGTCTCCAATTTTTTCTGCAGTTATGGGGTCTTCTAAGATAATCATTAATCTTCTACCACTTCTTTCCCAAGTTACTATCCTAACTTGGAGATTACACAGCAACCAAGATGCCAGGGCACCGTATGCTAATTTATTAGACCAGAAAAACAAGACAGAGGCCACCAGAAAACACCCATCTTTCTCATGGACATATGTGGTTTATACATAAAAGGAATCACACCAATGAACAGCTTTTCAATTTATTACTATCAAAACTTTGGGTTTTTTTTTAGTGAGGATTCTCCAAACACTAGCAGCATACAGAGTAGCTGAAAATTAAAGACAAGGCAGTCACATTATTTAATATAAAAAGCTCTGTAGACAAGCTAGTTCACTTATCTTTCCTCCCCGATGCCTCTCCCCCCCAAAAAAACCCCCAGACCCCAGAACCTGAAAAGAGGAAAATGGTAAGGTAAGGCCCTCAGCTTAGACCAGTCAAGCAAAGACACCACAGGGATTTGAACCCCGTCCTGGAAACCAGGAGTGCCAACCACCAGCGTCTTTTGCTTTTTTTGTCTTAAAGCTAGGAAAAGGCCAAAAAGCAAAACCTGAGAAAACAAAAGATTTGTTTTCTCAGGAAAAGAAAAACCTTCACAACCCTACTGAAGAGCACTGGAGAATCTGCTTCAGCTAAGATGCTAGCCTGGTCAAGTCTGTTAGGTACACCTGAAAAAGTCTTAGCAGAGAAATTTGCAACCCCACCCAACAGCCCTCAACAACTCTTTAGCATGCCTTTCCTCCATACCCATCCCAACAGTTCTTAAATGTGTTATTTCTCCATTTACTGGGTTTTAGTAACTGGATAATAGTGCTAGATATGTAAAACATCTCAGAGCTATTAAGCTGTGGTTTTATTTATTTGCACAGGCATATATAGAAGCAGCCTCTTCTAGTAGTGCAACCCACCAAAGACATTGGCACCGTTGTTACCTTGAAACCGCTTAGGGTTCATGCCCACAAGGATCCAAGCTACCAGCTGCCATCGAGGTGAGGGGTGAAGGGTCTGCACTAGGCCAAAGGCCAGGGGTGGCGATGTGGCAGAGAAGTCACTTGTGGGGAGGCCTTGCTTTTAACAGGCTTCTGGAAAAGCTAGGGAAAACTGGTTGACCACTTTCCCCCTTTCCCTCCCCTTCAAGTATGGCTTGAGGCAAGGGCTTTGAGAGCTGCTATAAAAACAGCTTATTTAAAGTTAACATAGCCCGGGGGTACACACAAGGCACTCCTTCAGTTGCTTCACCCATGGAGGGTCTGCGGAGGGTGTTGAGGCCAAGTCTTTTTTTAGAGATAGGGTCACGAGGCTGACACCATTTTTATTGACCTTAATTTAATAGCGCTTTGTTGTCTCTCTTGCCACAGGAAGGCTTCGTGGTTGTCCTACACTTAAGCCTTCGTTGCCTTTTGTGAGGGATACCTGAAAAATCTTAAAAAAAGGCTTAGCGCCCACCTCACCCCTCCACCCCCACTGCCAACATTCAACTTGCTCATGTACTAATTGCTCCAGCATAAAGCTGAAGTCTATTTTACACTCAATTTACCCATAACTGATCTATTTGTATTGTAAATATAAAAAAGCTTGTTCACCTGTTGTCTTTATTTTGTCCACTGGTGAATTCAACTGGAAGCTCCTTCTAAGTCTGAAGAATACCATCTGAAAGAACTAGTAGTTCCCAATCCCCACATTTAAAATGGAATGTTTGGTGGTTTATTTAAAGTAAATAAGCTATTTTTTCCTTACTGGGTCTGGCTTTTCTGGCCCTTCGCATACCGTCTGCTGTTTTGAATGTTCCTGCATGTAAGAATGAAGACCAAGGGAGGGGGAGAGAGAAACCCACAAAAAGACAGCGCACTAAAACACCACTGAACTGTTAAAACATTTTTCCACTTGCCAGTTAAATTTCTTGAAGACTGCTGCTTGTTTGGAATTTATTTCTTGTCACTGATTTTTTAAGGTTGCATCTGGAAAAGACTAAAGGCTTCAGTGCCCTCCCCACCCCCCTACCAGAAGGGAACAAAAAGCATTTTACCTAAAGAAGCACAGCAAAATGTACTTGGTTTCAATCAAACATGACTGCTTAAAGCTCCAGAAATTTCCTCAACACTCAGACTTATCACACAGCTGGATTTTCCTTCTCAACAATCACTACTCCAAGCATTGGGGAATACACAACTTTTACTCAGACTCCAGGCGTTTCACAATGCATTCTAATAGCAGCAGATCAGAACAGTACTGCGTATTACTTGCCAACAGAACAGACAGACCTGAGGTCAAGACAACTGCATTCTGTGTGGTCTGCAAAAAAAAAGCTAAACAAGTAAGCCCCACCCCTCCTCCCTTCCCTCCAAATTAGGGGGAAAAATTTACTTGAGTTTGCTGATAAACTCACTGCAAGGTCTCATACACTCACTAGGAGAACAGAAGCAGAGCCAAGCGCTTATACGCAAGTCAAAATCCTGAACACCTTTCATGAAGGATGAAATGAAGCCTCTGCAAAGGAAAATTCTTTAAAAACCCACACGTCCACCTCCCCTCAATGCCTACAGAAGATCAATAATGTGAACACTGGCTATCCCTCAATGAGATTATAAACATTTCAAGTTAACATGCAAACTTTTGGAAATGTGATACTTTAGTCATATTTCAAGTTTTTGCCACTGTCAATTAAAAGCCCGTAGTTACCTGTTATTCTGATCATAATCTCCCACCTGTCTAAGAGGTATTTATTTACTCCTTATTTAAAGGGCCTCTATTGCCATGTGCCTGGAATTATTAAATGCTCATCACTTTACGAAGAATAAAGGTTTGTCTTTCCTGCCTTAAATATTTTAAATCGTTCTTCCGCTCAATTCCTGATCTTGTCCATTAAAGAGTGTTCGCAGACAAAGTTTCTGAAAGATCAGAGAAGAATCCCCCCAAGATTGCCCAATACTAACTACAGACAAACAACATTTTAAATAAGGAGACAGCTTTCTAAAAAGCATAACATTTCTCTAATAATAAAATGCTTTATTTAAATAAGGAGACAGCTTTCTAAAAGCATACATTCTCTAATGATAAATTGTTTTATTTTGAATGATTTAATGGTTTTCTTCACAAATACTATACAATGAAACACTTAAATTTTACCAACAGTAACACATCTGATTTTTGTTAACAGCACAAAATGCTAGCTTTTCAGTGTCTTCAGAGACTTGCTCAACAAATTTCCTTCGTTTTTAAAGTACTGCCTTGATTACATATGAAGGCACAAATCTTGAGAGGCTTGAAAACTACTTGGCCTCTGAGTGAGGTGTGCGATCCCATCACGGAAGCCCACAGGAGCAAGCCCTACCCTAATTTAATAGCCAGATGGGAAAATTCCTCACAACCTGGATTCCCCTAGGGAAGGGGCCAGCAAAAGGGCCGGGTTTAATACCTTCACAGCTCTTAAAATAAGCACTTATCCCTAACATGCAATACTCCAGATGCAAGTTAAAACTTATCTGTTAACAGCTGCCTGCTGTTTTCTGCTCCCAGATGAAATGAAGCAACTCTTCTGATAATTACGAAGAGAAACCTGTCTGAGGCAAATGAAAGATTGGCACACAGCATAGCCTCCTCTCAATCCACTTGATCTCACTCATCTGAATTACTTCAGGTTCTTTTAAATCCAGGATTAATGTAGTATAATCATTTTCATTTTTATATTCTGCCTTTGTAAAAGCAGTATTTTGAGATGGACATTTGATCTTCATCGTAAGTTTTTCATCAATTTATTATTTTTGTGGGTACTGCTTGGTTAAGTCAAGCCATGACTTTAAATAGTAGATTCCATAACTTTAAATTGGTAGCTTTCATTTGATTTTTTTTTTTTGCACATGCAGACATATATTCTGTGTTCATCAGTAGTTAAGCATCTCAGGTTATGCTTTTTCCCCAATGGAGATGTGAAATAAATCTTTTCTGCCTTTACTTATCATTCACCAAGGAGCTCTGTCCCTCTGCATCTAGGCCACCATATTGCCAGGCTGGTTATGACTCAAGATGATATCTGAAAAAAGTCTACAGAAAAAAAAGGTTTCCCCTCCCTCATTAACAAAAGCCCGCCCTCTAAGAGACATTCAATTATAACTAACACTTAATAAAATTAAAAGATACAATTTACAAAATTTTTAAAACATACCTTAACATTTTTTTTGTAGTCAAAGGAAAAGATGTTTTTCCTACACTAAGAACTTGCTTAGACACAACTGGAAAAAAAAATCTTACTTGATAATATAAAAGCTACCATCAGAAGAAATCCCTTCAGGATCATTAAGCCACTTCCTTTGCTTTGAAGTTTCTATAGTAGTATTAAGTTACATTATATCACCTGAAAAAAATTCCAAAAGAGAACCACACTGCCATATCCAAACAACTTAAGCATTTTTTTAAATTCAAGATTTTAGCTAAGTCAGCTCACTGGGCGAAACCAACCCCCAGTCCAATACTTTTCTTTCCCAGCCCTTAAAATGGGGGGAACAAACAGTAAAAATATCAAATGATGGCTTACTTCCTTGACCAAATGTCCAATTCAAAAATTGGAGAAAAACAAAAACTAGACCTTTGGGAATTACTTGCCAACTTGGAAGTTGAGATTTCTTTAGTTTTTCCATCCTAAGTATTTATTCTCAGGCATGAGTAATCTGAAATCATAAACTAAACAATTACCTAAACCCAACCCTCCCAATCCCAACCGTACCTTAACAGGCCACTGCCAACTACTAAACGCCAAATTTTGCCCCTCCCTTCAAGTATTTAAAAGTCACATTATTCGAAAACTTAACTTCAGCATCTGGCCTAGTCAAGGGCTTCTGAAGTTCTCCTGAGATGACTGAACATGAACCAAAGCTGCACTGTGCTGTACTTTCCAGCTTCAACTGGGAATACTCTTCCAAGGAAAAAAGCAGCTCCAATCCCTGGAGGTGTCCGTGCCAACAGCAGAGCAGTACAATCCTTCTCTACCCCAGTTTGTCAACAGTACTATAGCATCTGTGGAAAATCTTAGAAAAAACATTTTCTCCCCCACCCCCTTCTGTTCCGTTTATGACCACCCCAAAACACTTCAAGCAAAAATACATAAAGTTCAATGGGTTAAGTACTTAAAAAAAATAACCTCCAGCCATTTTTCTCCAATGGACAGCTTCCTCCATGCCTCAAAGTGAGCTACTGGTGCTCTAGTTCCTAGAAACTTTAAGCCTGTGGGCGTCCTGATTATCCTGATACTGGATTTTCTTTTCTGTTAACGAGTCACTTGCCTTTGGGGCTCTATTCAGACAGACCTAAGGGAAAAAAAACTCAAAATATTTCCCCCCTCCCCCACAGAAAAACCCCCCGCCCACACTACTAACCTCCACACCCCGAACTCCAAATCTGGAAAATTACAAATTCAGGGTGAGAAAAAAACAGGTAACGCTGAAATGCTTCATGATCATTACCCCAAGCTAAGTAAAAACCGCTTACAAATTCGCTGAAATTTTCTTGTCAAGGATGGTTCTATCGTTTGTCTAAAACTTGTTTAAAGAAAAAAACTCGCCATCTGCCATTCCTCCGGGGCTTGGCAGTCTGCCCTCAAAAGCTTCAGACAAGATGCATGAGAAAATAAGCCTGGAAAAGAGAAACCCTACGACACCCGGCAATCGGCCTACACCCCCTTAACAAATCCCCTTACACCACAACACGCAACGCCCCCATCGCCAGAAGGAAACATTCAGTTGGACGTTACCAAACCGAGCCACAGCCCGGCGCCGACCTGGGACCCGGTGGCCTGGAGCCGCCCCCGGCTCTGCTCTGCCTGGGCGCACGCCCTAGCTAGTCTCCGCTCGCGCCTCCGGCCGCACCGTGCGCTCCCGCTCCGCCTCGCTCCAGGGCTCCGGCCTGGCGGCGCCGCCAGCTCCTCCTAGCTTCCTCCACCACACACGGCTCCGGACTCTCGTCTTCCTAGCGCCACCGCAGCCACGGGCCGCTCCCATCCACGCTAGTCCTCGGGGTCGGCCCCGCTCTCAGCCCGCGGTCCACCGCACCCGCGTCAGCCGGCCACCGTCCTCGACTCGCTTAATCACCAAAGTCCTTCCCACTTCTCACCATCAACTAAGCTACGGCACGCAAGGCCTTCCGCGTTCTTCCAACGCCTCCACAAACAGGGCCGTGACTCTGCAATCACTTCCGTCCTCTCGGTAGCTCTTTAACTTCCCCTTCTAGCTGCCAGCTCTTCTAAGGTCAGCCTTGGTCTACACCACCTAAAGCCCTGCTAAATTTGACTAACCAGAAACGCAACTGTTGAGTTTTTTCAAATGTAACAGAAATTTGCTTACTCATCTTTTTCATTTCTTACTGCTTAGCTTTTTCTCTTGACGGTTTACGTACTTTCTCCAATTCTCTGGCTTCAAACTTTTCTACCTTTTTTTTTTTCGCCTTCTATCTTGTATCCAACAGCTGTCCTACCGTCTCCTCTTCCTCTACCTGGAATACTCATACGGCATCTTAAGCCAACTTCTATCTTTTTTTCTTCCTATCTTCTAGTTACTGTATAGCTGGCACTTGCATTCTTGCTTCCTAGCTTAAATAGTCTTCCTACTTTCTACCTTCTGACTTCATTTTTCTTCTAAAAGCGTTTTCCAATCTTCTAGTTTTTCTATCTTTAAATTCTTCACCTTCCTGTATGTCTTCCGAGATTTTTCACTTCAAGTTTCTAATCTTCTTTCCCCAAACTACTTTTTATCCTACCACTCGTAATTAGCCTTTTCTGTTTCCATCAGATCCTAGCAAATAACATCGCCTAAGAAAAATTTCAAATGACGCAATCCTTACTACGCCACCAATTGAGGATTCAACCTTCAATTTAGGCTCTTTTAAAGATTGTCTTCGGATTCTTTTTATCACCTATAACTTGTCTTCTTAGACTCTCCTTAAATCGCCTCCATTTTAAACGCAATCTAATTAAAGACTGACCTCCAATCTAAGATTTTTCTCAATTCTGAACTTGAGGTCCCTCCCCTTCTATGATTTCTCTTGAAGAATACATTTACTCCATTTGGAAGCTTCCTCTCAACCTCCGTCGTGATCTACAAGACCCTTTCTTCTCTTTCTCAAATTACTTTTCGCCATCTTTTCCCTAAGCAAGTTTAGTTACTTTAAGGAATACTAAACTTCTTAAAAACTCTCATTCTTCCATCCTTTAATTAATGTCAAGTTTCTACCCAGACTATTCATTCTAAAAGAGTCGCGCTACAGACTATCTTCTTAACAGAACCGATCTGAGAATCCTCAAAGCTTCAAACCTCTGCTGCAGGCTCTGCGCTCGCTGCCTGAATGCCTACAGCAGAGCCCCGCAGAGGCGTATTTATAGGCCCAGACAGCTCACACCCGCCGGAACCCAGGAACCCTCCGCCGCCTTTGTGAGGGAAGCAAAAATAGTTCCTCGGGAGGGTGAAAAATAGTTCCCGGTTTTCTCAACTTTTCACATCTCCCTTAAAACTTTGTGCTACTTGATTGGAAACTACATACCCGGAAATACTTAAGATTTACTAACAAGTTCACTTGAGTAGAAAATGTAATAAGTAGGAGTCGCATTCAAATAGGGTTCCAGATCGTTTAGCAATAACTCGGGACCATGACTTGGGAATTTTTCAAGAGTCCTTAAGATACCTTTTGTGCTTTCTTTGGAGTAGAATAGGTACTGTTCACGGCTTTGAGAAAGCAGGTAAAATGAGTTTTCTGGCGGCCTCAGTTTCCATTACGTAGCTCAGTCAACCTCATCGAAGCAGACCGCGGCCATTTTGGGAGCGGCCGAGTGAAAATGTCAGTCTCTCCTGACAACGTCTGAAACCCTATGAGCTTACACATTTCCATTACCCTTTTATTTACTTATAGCTAGCCTCCAGATACAGAGCTGGCGGCCAAACGCAGAGGATCCCGAACATCATAGACTTCCCTGTGGGGTTGTATTTAACTTAACCCCTCAGCGCCATTTTGCCATTTGGGTACCCCCCCCACCCTCCCGTAGCCACTGAATGCCGGCCAGACCCCTGCGTTCCCTCTTAGACGTTTTATATCAAGGCGCATGAACAAACGAGTTCGTGCTTTCAGGTCTCCCTGAAGTTAGTAAAATCCGAACTGCTGTAGAAATCAAGGTTAAAAAAAAATCCTTTAAGCATTTTTTCCCCAGAGCGTGGGGGGAGGGGGTTTGCCTCAGGAGACGCAGCGCCCTTGGGCAGCCGGGGTGGGAACGGGCTCTCAAACGTTTCTAAGCCGTTTTTGGTTTTGTTTGCTTATGCAAACTTGTGTTTTCTGTTCCGATAACAATGCTTTTTGCTTAACTGGAGCGAGAAGACTTTCCGAGCCTCAAAGTCCTTTCTTTCCGCCCAGTTGGAGTTACAAGCTAAAGGGAAAGCTGAATTAAGTACCGGGAATCTGGAAACTTCTAGCTGCATCTCGAAGACTTTTAAACTAAACCCCGGTTCCCCGGGGCGGCAAAGGGGACCGGCCCCCCCCGGGCGAGGCCTGGGGCCTCTCGGACACGCGTTCCACGCGGTTAAGAGCGAAGACAAAGAGCCTGGCGAGGGCTCAGAGCCGGCAGGCACGTCCCCACCGGCTCCACGCTCTCAGCCGCTGTCCGTGTTGTGCCCTCCGGCTGCCCCCAGTGGCGTGTCCAGAAACTCAACTAGATCCGCGACCCTTTTTGAGGGGGCTGGGGGCACACGGCCGCGGGGATAAACAAAAGCGGGGGGGGGGGGGGGCGCGGCGCGGGAGCAATTCCACCCCCCCATCCCGCCCCGCCCCGCCCCCCCCGGCTCCGCGCAGGGATACGCGGGCTGTGAGCTGACCGCTCGCGGACGGGCGGGCGTGCGCGCGCCACCGGTTCTAACCGGCTCCAGCCGGTCTGGGCCGCCTCCAGGAGCGGTGGCGGTTGGCGCAGTGAGTGGCTGCGCATGCGCGCCCCGCCTTCGGCGCCAGTGTCTGACTGCGGGAACGGCGTGGGGGAGGGGGCAGCGGGGCCCTCGGTCGGGGGGCTTCCCGGTCACCCCTCTGCCTTCTCGCCACGTTCGGGCTGGTCTTCCTTTTCTTGTGTCAAACCTTTTCAGCCCACGTCGGTCTTCCTTTCCTTCCCCTTTCATGGCGTTTACCATTTCCTCCTTCTTGTCCTGACGTCATCCATTAATCTAAAACTACCACATGACCCCCTTGTAATTATCAACCGCTCTATTATGCCATGCCTGAGGTGTTCTCCGCAGCTCCCCCCTCGCCCCCGGGGTTTTCAGTCTACTATCTTTAGGATGGCGTCTGTACTTAGGGAGTAAATTCCGGGAGGGGAAGATAAGAGTTTAGCGACACTTCAGAGGGTAGGGTGGCAACTGAATCATGACAGGAATTTTATAAAGTTGAGATTCCGGCCGGAGTCGGTAGAGCCTCGCCTCCTAGCATGCCTGCAGGCCGGATTCTTTAAAGTTTTTGCAACTTTAGTCCTTTTTAGCTTGCCCCACCTCGCCAGGAACTCTAAACCCTTCCACGTCTCTTCCCACCCCTTTGATTACCCTATTTTATAGAATTAGCATCATCAGTTCTTTCATCTGGTCCCTTTCTTATACAGGACCAGTTGAAGCAGGTAGTCCAAAAACAAAAAAGCCGGCTTTTTATTTTCCATTTCTTTCTTTCTCTTTTTTTTTTTTTTTTTTTTAAGGTTTTAAGAGTGGAATATTACTGAGAAGCAGAAGTTCCCGTTTCTTTCAGACACAGGTCTGACGTTTGCTCTGGGATCGGAAAAAATGTCGAATTTTAACGCTGGAAGGAGGGACGCTTAAGTTGGGTCACCTCATTTTACAAATGGGGCTTTGGGTGCCTGGGGACTTTGCAATTTGCCTAAAATCAGACTCAGCTAATTAGTGAACCTATTCTTAGACCCCAAGGCTTTTGGTTCCGGCTGCCTCTCGTCCCCCCCTCACCCGCACCCCCATTGACTGCTACAATCTCCTGGGGCCTCTGAGTGTCCCTGTCATCCTCCCCATTTGCAGTTGTTTTAGGACTGGGGAAGGACCTAGGTCCCCCGCCCCCTGTGCTTTCTGTGCTCCCCTCCCTAAAGTGTTTTAAATAGTTGTCAGTGTCACTAGATTAGTCATTTCTATTTCTTTTACAGGGCGTAGCATTTTTATTAGAATGGCTGAATAAAATTTGATTGATTCTTCCTGGGTTTGGGGTAAGAAATAGATTTAAATGGAGCTCAGTGCTCTGGAATTTTTTTGTGCCCAAACAGAATCCTTGGCAAAGCCAGAGAGAACATTCTAATGTTTTCCCACAGTCAGTAAGGGAAAAATATTTTAGAGAAGGTTACAGACACTCATCTGTATTTTGTTGCTTAAGCCCAAACACTTCCTCCCTTCATCTCTCAAAGCTTTTGCTTCACAAAGCAGTTTCTGGGTGGCTCAGACATTCTGGATTCCTCTCTCCTCCTTTTTGTATAGAGTTTGTTCTTTTCTGGAAGAGTTATATTTAAAAAAACTAAAATTGCCACGTTCTTGGGTGAGATAAATAATACATTTGATTGCCCTTTTCTCAACTCTTTAAGGTAAGGAGCTCTGTAAGGTAAAACTCAGTGTTTTCAAGGAACCAAAATGCCACCTTTTCTCTGGCCTGCACCCATAATGTCCCATCACGTGCTCTCTCCACTGGTACATCTGTATCTTGTTCTTTTCCTCTCCGCCTCAGAGTCAAACTGAGCCTTCATTTGGGTCTAAGGACACAAATTTGAGAGGGCAAATCCATTTTAGCTGGGCATATCATGTTCTCCACTCCTGCCCTCAAAAAAGTGCAGCCTAAAAATAGGAGGCCCTAAATTGTGGTTGCGGCACTAGCTCCAGGGATAGCCTTGTGACCTTGGGCACCAACCCAGGTAACTGCTGGGTGGCAAATTCCTCACCTGTAAAATGAAGGAATTAGATCAAATAATGATACCAATTCCATAAAATACAGTAAATAAAGGGGTGGAAGGAGGAGGGAAGATTTTAGGGCCCCTGATAGAGGCCTTAGGGAGAAAAGGCACTGGGAAGGCAAAAATTTAGAATCAGGCCTCCAAACATCCCCTTACTTTCCAGACTCACATCTGAAAACTCCAGGCTGCCATAATCCACTCCACCCCCTTTCCTTTTAAGCAAGGCCAGTTAAACTCAGTGCTGCGAAAAGCTTCAGAGACCCACTTAACTTATAGCCGTGGGATCCAGAGGCCGATCTGGGTGAGTTCTTAGCTGCAGCTATATTCTCTTCTTAGGCCACTTTTGTTAGATTTATTTAATTCTGTGGAAACCAGCTGGAGAATGTTCTGGAAATGCAGATCACAGATTTAAAAAAAAAGAGGGAGAGTCACAAGAAAAATAATTTTCTTGTTTTATAAGGACTCTAGGAATGTTCAGTTCCCAGCCCACCTCCTCCTGGCGCCCACTTTCCCAGAGCTGATCTCTGGAACAGTGTGAATCTCTGACCCTGACAAATAAATGTTCAACTGCCTCTGCTTTGCACAGCAGCCAGCTCCTGTGGCAGGAAAAACAAAACAAAACAGAGATGACACAGCTCAGAGGTCCATTACACAAAAGAGAGAGAATGCATTATTTTCTAGAAGACTTTGGGTAGCTAAAAATTTCCCTGGGGGAAAGTCTAAGATCAACCATTGAACCCACCAGACACACACCCATTACTACGCAGACAACTGAACATTAATCCAGTGAAAACAAGTTACAGAAACCGGAAGTGGCTGCTGCGTCACTGCTGATCTGCCCTTCCCCCTAAAGCTGTCAGGAACAGGCAGTGCCGGCCTCTCCATCACAGGCACAGAACATTACCAGGGTGGAAGAGTGAGGGAAACATGTTCCTGACAGAAGTAATCAACTTCTAAATTTACCATTACTTAAAATTTTAGAAAAAAGATTAGCCTCCTCCTGCACTATCTGATAGCCTTTTCTTTGGGGGAGGGGAACAAGGGACAAGGTGTCTTAAAGGGGCTAGTCCCCCACCCCCAACCTCAGAGTTCCACTCCCGTAGGCATTGTTCTCTTCTTGAGTTTATCCACAGCATACTGGCTTTGGCCTTCGGCATTGCAGCCTGTTTGAGGATCTTTCCAGAAAGCAAAAGACTCTGCTCCTTGGAACTGCTTTCCCCCTGTCGCTCTCCAGACTAAAAACTCTGCAAGGCCCCTCTCCGGGCTTCATCCCGGTGTTTCTAGTTTGTCTTCCCTAGGTTATCTAACCCAACCCTCCTCCCCCTACATGCTGAGTAGCTGGCCTTGGCCTTTCTGGTTCATTGCTTCCTTCAGACATGCCCTCTGTCTGGCCCCTCCTCTCCTTATCAGGCTTTGGTGGAGACTTTGTATTAAACCCCTCTCCCTCAGCAGAAGAGAGTCTACCATGCTTTCCTTGGCCTCTCCACTGTGAGGGCGGATCAGAAGGACAGTAGCCAGTGGACGTCTATATTTGAAGTAGTACATATTGCGTACTGGGCTAAGCTCTTTCCATACGTTATTTCCATTCTGTCCTCACAACTGTGTGAGAGAGATGCAGCTGTTAGCCCCTTAAACAGATGAGGAAGCTGAGGCTTTGCAATAGCTGATTGTGTTGGTATCACTGTGCCTGGCACACTGCAGAAGTTTGACACATGCCTATTGAGTATTGAGTGAATGGGAGTTGGAATTAAAACACACATACACCCATTGAATAGAATCGTTAAAAGAGCCTGCGTGGTGGACACACAATAAATGCAGTGCAACTGATTCCCTGGCCCAGGAGGGGGGTGTGAGAGGATATTGAGTTCCCTGTCCCAAATGTCCAATCCACAGATACCCGCTTGTCTGTGGGTATGGTAATGTGTGCCGATGTGAGGTTTTCAGCAGTTTGTTGTTTGTTTAAGTATGGGAGGGCGTTAGGAAGATGGAAATAGAGACAGTTTGATGTGCTTCAATAGGAACAAAATAGATTTAGATTTGCCATAAATGTGTCTGCATCAGGATGTAGTGAAATTGCACTGTACTGCACTGTGGGGAAAACTGGGAGGGAGCTGCTTCCCTCCCTGAAGACCTTCCAGACAGACTGCAATCAACAGAGGCAGGGGAGGAGACCCAATGGCCTCCTTAAGTTTCTGTGGAGATCCAGTTGGGCATTCAGCCTCCAGAATGAAGCGCAGCCAGCTGAAGTCTCAGGCCTGTTTGTCATTTGCCCTGGGTGAATCACAGCGTCCAGGTGTCGCGTCCAGTCCTCAGCTGCCGTGGGCCTCTGTGGTTATTCACCCTCTGTACCTTCTGCGTGGACCTTGCCTTCACAAATAAGCTGAAGCAACAAGGAGGCCTCCTGAGGGAGTTGCGTCCACATTCCTGCATCCCTGGTCTATTCAGTCACCCACTTGAGGTCTCTGTCAGATGTCTGTGTTGGCCGCAACATCCGCGTGATGCTCATTAAACATAGCACACCTGACACAAACACCCCCACACAGGCATGTTCATTCTTCCTCATGGGAACTAATTGTGGACACATCCCACAGAAACAAATCTGCAGAAATATAAAGGGGGCAGAGGTCACCCAGATCCAGAACTTCGCCTGAGGTGCATTTCTTAACACGTGCCAGGTAAAAACACAACTTTGCAGGTTCTTCTCCAGGTCTAATACCATTAAGTATTGGAGGCGGAACGGACCTTGTAGTTATTCAGTGGTGAGCTCCCATTGTTGCAAATAATCATGTGGGGGCTGGGTGACAACTTCCCAGAGTGTGGGCATTTTTCTGCACCGCAAAGAGGCTGGAGTAGAAAATTTGAAATGTTTCTTCCAATCCTGAAATTCTATTATTCTAATGTGCCCCCCTCTTTTACAGTTGAAGAATTTGAGACTCAAAAAATGTGACATTCCCACACAGTTTTTCAGGGACTAGAAGCAGATCTGGGACTTTCCCCTGATATTTTTCTGAGTAAGCAGTAGGAAAAATCAAACCCTGGCCACCATATGGATTCAGAGATCTCTGGGCTTTCTCCTGGAAGCTTGTACAAGGTTCTTACTGATTTCAACCTAGCCATGAGGGAAAAAGAGATGAGTGTAGGAAGTGCTGTAATAGGAGTAAAGTCTAAAAGGAACATGAAAAAGGGATAAATTATATTCTGGCTGGAAGATTCCAGAAATCATCCATCACGTAGGTGATAATCTTAAATGATGAGTAGAATTTAACATGATTCAGTGGGGATGGGGAGTGGAAGTATTCCAGATAGAACCGGTTTGCAGAGGCTCTGCACCCAAAAACGCAGGCTTGTTCAGGGTAGCAGGAAGGGGAGACTGGAGCAAGGTATGGGAGGGCGTGCATGAACCAGAGAGGGAGTTAAAACCTGCTCCTTGGGCAGAATTACTTCTTCTGAGATGGGAGAGGACCTAGCTTTGGGAAGAGTTATCTGGCAGGTCTTTACAAGGTGGTAGACTTGGGAGAGGTGGCCGAGAGGTAGCCATGGAAACCCATTGTCACAGACCAGGCCAGAGGTCATACAGGCCTGTTTTGGGGTAAGTGGTGGCCGTGGGACAAGAGAAGGAAGATAGATGGGCATAGAAGAGCTGCCTGTGGCTCTTTGTACCCCCCCCCCCAATAGTCTCTCCTTTGCGTCTCTTAGGCACCCCAGGCCCTTTCCAGACTCATGTTCCTTACTCTCAATGAGCCATCTGCTCGGAATGTTTCTCCCCAATGCTTCACTTCAGATGGCAGACTCATTCTAGCTGGAGGTAACTTTTTGAAAAGGGTTTCTTTGACCAACATGTCCACCCCGTGGTTGTGCTCACAGAGCCTACAGTTTTTTTCCATGAGGATGTGTTTGTTTACGTAACTCACTAGCTCCACTGCAGGATCAAAAGGGACAGCGGGGTTTGCAGCCAGGTTGGCAGGGAGGATGGGGTGCCACTGCCGGAGGCTGAAAAGTAGAGACAGGGAAGCCTCAGGGCCTTTCCTGAGTCCAGACATGGAGATAGGCAAGTCTGGGCTGACTTTCCTGAGGGAGGGGTCCTCTCCCAAAAGTGGGGACAGGGTGGGGACGCTATGGGGGCCTCATATGGCTCTATTTGGTAACTGCCTTATATATAGCTGGAGCTCATCCGGCCCTCAGCATTCCAGCATTCCCAGCTGCTTGCTGCCACTCTTCAGAAGAGCCCTAACTGGAGATGGGGGTGGGGCTTGGAGTCCAAAGTGGGAAAAGGGGGGGGGGGGACAAAGAGAGCTTCCAGTGTCTTTCAATTCCTCTCGATCCCACAGAAGTCACTTCCACTTGGAAGATTTCCTGGATCCCTGGTCTAGAATCAAAATGCTCCACTCAGGAAAACAGAGTACCCAAAATATTCTGGGAAGCCGAAGTGGGGACCCCCAATCCTTTGGGGCCCCTGGCTTTGTTCCCAGCCTTACTGCCCTGTACTCTGGGGGAGGCACACTCATGTGGAATTGACCTAATTTAAGAACCCTGAAAGATTAGAGGAAACAGTCATTTCTCCTCTTCCCCAGGAGCAGGCACCCCTGGGACCTCTAAGGGCTGCTAGTTGAGGTGAGGGTGGGGTGAGGGAGGGCAGGGGTGACCAGGGATTCTGTGGCAGCACAAATATCCAGAAGGCCTGAAATTGACATGGTCCCTTCCAACAGGCCTTCTGTGGCTGTAATCTGGATCTGAGGCTGCCCAAGTCCTCTTCAGCTTGTAGCCCACACAAGCAAAAAAAACTTTAGACTCAACAGGGCCTGGGAAGCAGTGCAGCTGAGAACTGAGCTCTGGGGAAAGAACGTGGGTGGAAATTTCCATGACTACCCAGCTTAGGCAAAGACTGCAGCTGAGACCCAAGAGGCAGCCAGAGACCAGGGGCTAGAGATAGCCTAGATCACAAAAGGGTCACCCGTGCTCATGCTCCCTGACTGCCCCACCGTGATCCTCAGTCATAAAACTCACTAGGACCTGCCTCCATTTACTCCTCTGCTCAGATGCCTCTCATGGCTCCCAGGGCCTTGGGATAAAGCTTCTGCCCTCCCCTTTCACTGGGCACCCTCTGCCCCTGCACTCTGGTTACACTGGCCATCCCTCTGCCCCTCCCCCTAAAATGTGCGCATTCTCCAGCCAGTGGGAGCCTCCCTTTTAGAAGCTAGGAAGAAACTCGTTGCCTCCTCTAGGAAGCCTTCCCATGAGTGATCAGTCTCTGTGGCCCCCGTGGCCCAGCAGCTTTGCCAGCCCTCATTTGACCGTGCCCTTCACTCAATGTTTCAGTTATTCTGAGCTATCGGGTATGACTTTTATCGTTGTCACCATCCTTTAATATCCTTGACAACAGAGTTTTGTCTTTTTAGGATGCGACACCCATGGCAGTCAGTCCTGTGCAGCTCTGGGCTGTCCTTGGTAAACCAGGAAGGAAGGTTGTTAGTTTGGCCAGCTCTAGAGGCTGGGCGATGAGGACTTAACCTCCCCCCTGACCCCCCAGCCTTTCTGGCTGCACCCACCAGCCCTCAGCTCCAGCCTCAGAGACCTCAGGGTCCTGGAGTCCTGCAGGCATTTTCTCCCTGATCTTGCCTTCCTCTCTGAAAATCTGCACTCAGAAGCTCAGACTCAATGTCGTGCTCTTCCTTGAGCTCTTCCAGTAGTTCCCCAGAGGGCCCTGGGTCTCTCCCACCTCTACAGCACACCCCTCCTGCGCTTTGGTGCCTCCCTACACTAGGCTGTGCTGGGAGTTTTATAGGGGTGTGTGGTGTGAGGGCCTCCAGAGTCCCTCACACTCAATCAGAGCCTAGAGCCTCCACCCACTGGCTGTACTCTGAGACCTTGGCAAGTTCCTTAACCTCTCTGATCTGTTTATTCCTTGGTGAAATGGGAGGGATATCTGTAGTACCCTCTTTTGGGAACTTGGTACGGTTCCTCACTCAAATTACGGTTCCTCACTCAAATTAGCTGCAGGGAGGGGTCTGCAGCAGGCAGTAGGAACAGGTTACTGAACTGGCTGCAGACCTCCAGGATGGGACTGGAGCCAGGCACGTCTCAGGAAAGGCTTAAACACTGGTGGTGACTTCACCCCCACTTTTGCGCAGGAGGGCAGTACTGAAAAACAGGCCTGTGGCTGGGTGGAATTTTCCAGTGTTCATAAAACAGGACCAGGCAGGGTGGTCACCATGGAAACGGTCACGTGCTCCGGCTTCTGGTTTTTCCAGCCTCGCTCCAGGACGATGACATAAACTCCAGGCCTCCTCATTGGCTGCCGCCTTCCTCTTGCCACCGAGATCTGGCAGGAGATTGGCCAAGGGCAGTTGCTGGGCTCAAGTTAGACTTTCCTCTTCCCCACCCGCAGGAACTTGCTGGAAGCAGTGTCATTCTGAGCTGCAGGAAGATGAAAATAGGCTGCCAAAGATGTTGCCATAGCAACTGCTTTCCTTTCTGACCTCTTCAGAAGTTAGCAATCGACTTTGTTGTCATTGAAATACTTTTCCAAAGGCAGAAGGAGTGTTGGCCATTTTGCACTCACGTAACCTTCTCCTTTCGGGAGTGAACACCCTTATTTTCCTCAGTAGTCCAGGAATTTGTGAGCTATTACCCAGGAAAGAAAAATGGGTCCTTGGTTTTTTTCTGTGAAATGGGATATCCATCCCAGGACTTTCTAGGGCATGAGGGAGGCTCCCTCTTGGACCACGTCTGCCAGTGCTCCTTGTAAACTGTTGACCCACACTGACAGCATCCCAGGG
This sequence comes from Tamandua tetradactyla, assembly GCF_023851605.1. Taxonomy (NCBI): domain Eukaryota; kingdom Metazoa; phylum Chordata; class Mammalia; order Pilosa; family Myrmecophagidae; genus Tamandua; species Tamandua tetradactyla. The sequence goes on from NC_135335.1 coordinate 9,102,242, forward strand.
CAGACAGGCCCTACCAGGCGCAGGCACGGGCCACGGAAGAGTTCGTTCAGCCAAGCCCAGAGTCCCCTGGCTCTGGACTCTCTGATCCTTGTCATCAGCTACCCTCTGGGGCTTGGCCTCCCAGGGACTCAGTTTCCCCATCTGTAAAAGGATTCCTTTCTAGATGATTCCAGCTTTGACATTCTTTGATCCTGAATTAAAGGCCTACCAGCTTTCCACAATAAATCTGTGATACTCGTTGACCCTACAGGAGGTTCTAGCGCAGGTAACTGCTCTGCCCTGAGCAGTTTCTTGTGGCAGACACTGCACGCCGTTCAGCACCATCTTTGCAACAACCTCAGGAAGTGAGTGTCATTATTAAGGCATCTACCCATATTACAAATGAGGAAACTACATAAACTTGCCAAAGGTCACATAGCAAGTGGCAAGGTCAAGATTTAAAGCCTGGTGGTTTGATTGCAAGTCAACAATTTTAACCACCATGCAGTCTTTCCAGGCATCAAATGAAATAAGACAAAAACAACATGGGTTGGGTTCAGAGTACATAAAACAAGGAGTAGGAGGAACCCTGCACTAGGAATAAAAAACCCTGGCTTCTATGCTAGGCTCTTCTATTCTAGGACATGAAATCACACTTTGTCACCTCCAGGAAGTCATTTTTCCTCTCTTGACCCTAGTTTCCCCACCTGTAAAAATAAGAGGTTAAGCCAAATCTCTGAGGGCCTTCCTAGGTCAAATCCTTTGTGTCTTTGAGAGAAACCAGTCACAGGAGACAGAAACAGGCTACCTGAGTCATAGCGCACAAGGACAGCCTCACCCGCTAATTGTGACATCAACCGTCAAGGAAAAAAGAGAAAACCAAAATGAGGTTTGGGAAGGATTGTTTGCAGCTCAGGTTCAGGGCAGGGACTTTTTCAAAAAGCTAAATATGTTCCACTTTAGGATTGTCCTTTATTCAGAGACTAAGTCTTTCCTGTGGTTTTGATGCTAAAAAAGACCTTTTTCTTATAAAACGGTGGTGATGGTGCATGGTAGCTATTTTGTTTTAATGTTCTTACTTGGAAAAGTTGGCTAAACTTATGTCAATAAATACAATTTTTTATGAGTCTCCCTTTATCTATATCCATATCTATACACACACACAAAGGCAGATATGTGATATTTATATCATAGGGAATTTTAATTGTTCACAACTTTTATATCATAGGGAATTTTAATTTTTCACAACTTTTTTTTTTCGGCGGGGGAGGCAGTTGCATGGGCCAGGAATTGAACCCAGGTCTCCTGCATGGCAGGTGAGAATTCTATCTGCCCCTCATATATACAATTTCTTCCTCTTCTTTTAAATATATACAATTTAAAAACATGTTTTATTATGGAAATTTCAGATATATGAAATAGTTAGAATTGTCTAGTGAATTCCCATGTCACCCATCACTAAGCTTCAACAGGTACCAATCCCTAGCCAAATTTGTTATTTTGAAACAAGTCCCAGACAACATATAATATCAGCTATAAAAAGGTGTTTTAACATAACCCTAAAAAAAAAATTAAGAATACTTCTTGAATATCTTCAAATATATAGTTTGTCTCAAATTTTTGAACAGTCGGACTGTTCCTATCAGGAGTTAAACAGTCCACATATTTCCTTTGACTGATATGTCTGTCCCAGAAGAATTTACCCCTGAAATTTATCAATTTATTTGCTGAAGAATCTGGGTTGTTTGTCCTTTGAATTTCCCCCGTTCTGGAATTTGCTGAGGACATCCCTGTGACATGATGTAATATATATTATAGTCTTCTGATCCCTCTGTATTTCCTGTAAACAGAGGCTTGATCCAATTTGGGTTCCTTTATTATTATGATGTTTTAACAAGAATACTTCATAGATGGTGTTGAAAATTCCAGTTTAAAAATAAAATTTACCAGGCATGTAAACCAAAAAGCTGGGAACCACCCTGCTCTGAAGGAAATCCAGTCCATCCATTCGTCTTTGGTTCTAGGCCTTACCCCTAGTCTAGCCAGGGCACCAGAACGCTCCTTGCTTGGCTGTGCTAAGCTGTTGAAGCTGAGTCATGCCTTGGCATACTGCGCTGTGCTGCGGTAGGGGGCTGGGTGAACGCCGCCGCCCTTGGGAAGGCTGAAGACTGATGTGAGACATTTCTTACGTATTAAAAGCCAGCAAAAACTTGCACTCCTTGAGGGATAAGGATGCTTTGTCCTAATGGACAAGATGAATCATGCAAATTATTTTGTTACCTCTTTCTTTGACTCCCAGGAAACTTAAAGCCAAAAATGAAGCACAACTTTTAGCCTGCTGGAATTTTCCCTGGTCTGATTGATTTTTTTTCTTTTCTTTTTTTTTATCTAATCAAATTTCAATGTATATTTATAAACTGGCTCCAATTCCTTTGGTAAAATGTGGATATGAAGAGATAAATTTAAAAATTAGTAGCAGAACTGGGCCTAGTTTTCTTGACAACTAGCTGTATATATATCCTAGGCATCAATTAATATCAATATGATACTGGGGTAGAATTTCATTTTTTCGACAAAACTCTCAAGGCAAGACACCATGCTAGTGAAAGCAGGCAGGGAAAAAGTCAAGATTCTGTCTTCCCGTAGTTTATATTCTAGTGGAGGAGTCAGACAACAATCTCAGTGAACAAGCAACATTGTATGTGTTTGGAAGAAAATAAAGTGATCGAATAATAAAGAGGAACCATAGGAGGGGAATGATTTTAGATAGGGTGGACAAGGAAGGGGACACTTGAGTGGAGAGTTGAAAGATGAGAATGAACCAGCTGTGAGAAGATCTGGTTCCAGATTAAGGAAAGAACAAGGTGAGGTCAGGGACACAGAGCTGTCCCTCTGGAAGGTGGACTGCTTGCCTAGGGGGTAGAGGGAAGTTCTTTCTTCCTTAACCCATTTGGGTGTCTCCCAGTAACAGGTCAGCTGTCCTTGGCTTATGAGTTGGAAATATGTAGCTATTGTCCCTGCCTCCTGATTCTAACAACCAACCTGCAGTGAAACACATGCCCATGTCCTTCCTTACAAGTAAGGGCCCAGGCCTTCTTATATTTTGGCTGAGCCATGCCCCAGCTCTTCAGATGCAGGCAGCTCCAGAGGTGCAAAAGGCCCTTGCTCTCCGTACCACTTCTCTGTCCACAATGCCTCCTCTGGGGCTGACATGAGGGGCAGGAGTCGGTTTCACCTAGTCCAGCTCAGCCCAAGAGAGCAGAATTGGGAGCTTAGCCAAATTTCAAAGCTTAAGATTCAGTTTTCACTTAACCTTGGTGCATCAGTCACTAACCTGGGTGCCAGGGCCAAGCCCAAGCCAGAAGTGGTTCCACCTTCTCAAGCTCATCTAAGTGGAGGTGTGGCCAGTGCTGATTGGGGGAAGACCTGGAGGCCACTAGGGCACAGATAAGGGGCCTAACCTTACAGGCAGAGCTAGGAAGGCCTTTTGGGGGAAGTGATTCACAGGTTCTGAGGAATTCTAGAATATCACCCATGAGGCTGGGGACTGGGTCTTGTTATAGCTAAATCCTCATTTACTGAGGCAATGCCCATTCTCCACTGCAACGTAGGTGGGTGCTTAGTAAAGATTTGCTGAATGAATGAATAAGCTGGGCAAAGGGGGGTATTAATCTAAGAACTTTCTTAGTAATGAAGTAGTGAGCTCCTTATTAGTGGGAAGAACCAAGGAGCTGCTGGTTGACTCCATGTCTGGAGTCCAGTCTGAGGAAGGGGCAAGGAATCTAGAGAGCCTAGCTCCTTTCCAACCCAGGGTGGTGTGAGGCTAACCCAGAATAAACTGGGGTGGGGTGGGGGAGGAAGGTGGAACCCAGAGGGGCAGGGGTGCAGACCCCCACCTCCAGCCCCAACTAGGAGCCTGGGGTGGGGCAGTTTCCTCCCAGCACACATACACCCCTAGCCCTGTGTCATCCCTTCTAGGGGGCTCAATTTCTCAGCAGCCCCCTGACACCAGATTCCCATAGAAGCTAAGAGACCTGGCCAAAGACTCAATCCCCAACCCTGGGCTGTTTCCCAGTCTCAAACCCCTTTCAGCAAGAACGGACCACCCCATATTCCTAAATCACCAACTCCCATTTTGAAAAAGTCTGGTCTGGACAGTTGGGAATCTCCTCTGCAACACCAAGCACTCATTTTAGTCAGTCAACAAATGCCTGGCGCGCTTCAATGCCGGGTCCTGTTCTAGGAAGTGTCCACATCGCCTTCTGCTGGTCCTCGGGTGGCCAGAGTAGGAAGCAGAGCCAAGGGAGGAGGTGGTGGAACACTCCCAGAGAGTAGGGGAAGGCATCCCAAAGGGGGCTGCTTTGGGGTTGGATACTGGAGTTCATCAGGGAGAGAATGGGGAGTGAGGGCAGTCGGAAGCCCGGAACAGTGTGTGCCAAGGCACGGGGTGCATGCGAGCGCCTCTGTCGTAGCAAGCGGGGAACTTGGGCGGAAAGGATAAGGGAGACGCAGCAGCGACCTTGGGGGGTGGGGGGAGAATGTGAAAGGCTTGACGCCTAACGGTGACTTTGGGTGCCAGGGAAGGCCGCTGGCCGCGTGGGTGTAAGAGGGGGGTGTTGAGGAGGGGCGCGGGGCCGCGCGGGAGGGGCCCGAGCCTGACGCCCCCGAGGAGGAGCTGGGAGCTGCTTCCGGAGCGGCCCGGAGGCTCCGAGGGCGGAGAACCAGCTGAGTTTTCCCGGGGCCCCGCAGTTCCCCTGCCCCACCTCTCGCGCACTGGATCCCCCTTGGGTCTCTACTCCAGTGCTCTTCCCAAGCTGTTCCCCTCCACTCTATCCCCAAGTCGGGGGCACTCCGCCTGCGGCCCTGAAGCCCATCTGTGCGCCTTCTCTGTGCCCAGTGGCCTCAGTGCAGCATGGGGCATGGCCCCACGGCCGGGGCTGCTCCTCCTGGGCTTCATTTCCGCCGGGTGGACACCCCTCCCGGCCCGGAGCCCCTTGGGTTTCCCAACCTGCAAGGTCAGGGCAGGGGCCTTTGGAAGTGGAGACGCGGAGCCTGAGCGCTGGGGCCGCTGGCGCAAGCTCCGAGCAGACCTGCGGGGACACTTCCGGGGTGACTCCGCGCGCGTGACGCTCATGTAACCCCTAGTGACCCCCGCCCAGGCCTTCCCAGAGCCCTGGTGTCGCACCGGGGGCTGGAGACGGGCTGGGGGAGCGGTGGGGGGCTGCGGTGAGGGAGGGTCTTTCCTGTTTTTTCAAACGGGGCTGTCCAGAGTGGTGGTGTCCCGAGGTCAGGGCGGCGTCAAGGAAGGGGGACAGTGTGCGCCGGTCTGTGTCAGCCTCGGGCTTTGGAACCGCTTTTCTGCGCCGAAGGAGTGGCCTGGCCTGGCGCTCTCTGGGCCGCGGGGCTGGTGAGAGGGTCCCTCCATTGGGGCTCCTCTGGGGCTCCCAGGGGAAAGTTCCGCAGCTCCGGCCGCCTCTCCCCAGCCCCCGGCCTCCGGAGCCGCAACTGCGCCCTCCTAGCGCCTCCTCCCGGCCCTTCCTCTGCCGTCGCCTCCCCTCGGCCTCTGCTTCTGCCGATGCGGCCCCTTCACCGCTCCCCAGGCCGGGCCTCTCCAGGTCCTCTGCCCGCCGGCTCTAACCGGCCTCCCCCAGCCCTCTCCCACCAGCGGCCTCCCTGGGGCTGCCCGGTTGCCTGCTGCTGGCGGGAAGATTTTCTTACACCTATCCCATCCGTGCTCTCCCTGAATAAGCCCAGCTTCTCTTGCCGCACCACAGGGGCCCTTCAGGCCTTGGTCGCCCCCGCCCTCCTCCAGCTCTGCTGCTTGGCGTTCATCCCGGACACCCCAGGCACACACATCGCCAAAATGAGCGCCTTGGTGGACGGGGCTGTGGCGGGCTGGAGCAGGGTGGAGAGAACCGGGAGAGGCTCAGCTCACCAAACCCTGCAGCCTCTCTGAGGGGGCCAGCAGGTGGGCCCTGGTGCTGACCTCCTAACCTCAGGGGCAGCCGATTCATTCCTGCTCCCTGGGGCCCTAGGTGGCTCAGAGCTCAAGATGCTGCCACTGTGTGTGAGCAGAGCCATAGCTCTGGGAAAACTGGGGTGCACAAAGAATTGCTGGAAGTGGTGGAGAAGACTGAGAAGGGGTGAAAGCAAACACTTGGGTTAAGAAGACATTATCCAAAATACTTGGAAATACAGCAAAACGATGGCTGTCAGCCCCAACAGGTGTACCAAAGGATGACCTAATGCTCCCTGCGGATACTGTGAAAAGATGTAAAAAACTTGTCAGGTAGAGGAGATGATTCTAAGGTTATGGTTTTATTACTTTTAACCAGTTTTGTATGATACTTATTGGATATCTTATTTCACCACTTCAGGACACTTCAATCTCTTCAGTTCTTTTTGAAGTAGCTTTCCCACTGTGCTGTGCCACCCTGATTAAGGTGTTAAGCAATTTTTGACACACGCTCACTCTTTATTAAGGAGAATCATGTTTTTGTTTGTTTGTTTGTTTGCATGGGCAGGCACTGGGAATCGAACCCGGGTCTCGGGCATGGCAGACGAGAACTCTGCCACTGAGCCACCGTGGCCCGGCCAAATGATGCTTTTTTTAACCTTGAAAATTAGATAACTGTGACACTTTCGGAGACTATCCCACCAAGATGTCCAAGTGGACTCATCTGCCAGGGCCAATTTAACTTTGTTACCAGAGAAGTGTGCCTCATGGGTTCATCCAAAACACTGCCTCTCCTCCCTCAGGCTTATTAGGAGTATTTAATTTATTTAGGAATACTCAAGGACATGAATACTTTCTTGTTGTAAAATTCAAACGGTACAGTTAAAATCCCTTGGACCATTACCCCCAGCCTAGAGGCTGACTACTGTTACTGCCTTTATGTGTAACACACACACATGTATGTATACACATATATACACACCACACACATATATACACACACATCAAATTATGTGTGTATATACACATACCACACACATGTATGCACACATAAATACATACACACTCTAATATATACCTGTGTAATATATATATATATATATAAAAATATAATCATTTGATGGCTTAGGGTTTTTTTTTTCCTAAAAGACATTATAGCAGAGATATTGTTTTGCAACTTGTCTTTCATTCAAAAATAAGTTGGGGATATTTCTATTTTAGCACATGAAACCTACCTTATTTTTTTTAACCTCTAACAGGGCAACATAAACAATAAAAACCTACAAATAAACTTAAGAAACACACAATACTTTATATAGAAAGCTATTAAATAATTTATTTTTAAATAACCTTATAATATTCACTACCTCGTTTTACTGATAAATTTTGTAAACAACACTGCAATGCATGCAGCAAAAAATGAAAGTCACCCTCCTTCCCTTACAAGGCAATAGTATCTTGTCTTTCCAGACTTTTTCTCTATAGTCATATTTCTGCAAGTTGCTTTTTGAGGGTAGAGCTAAGGTGCTTCTTTATGGGGTGTTAATACATCTATAAATGGATGTGAAAATGCGGCAGCTGAGGCACGAGTGCTCTGAGACCATGCACCTGGGAACGCCATGAGCATAGGGAGGCTTCTAAGAGGGGGTGGGACTTTATAAGGTGTGGAAGGATGAGCTGCTGGATGAGCTGGTGGATAAGCTGGGGAAGACGCTCCAGGCAGGGGACTCAGTCTGGATGTAGATGGAAATGTGGGACATGAATTTCTGAATGACAGAACCCTGACAAGGGTGAGACTGGGGCCCTGACTGAGAGCAGCTTGGGGCTGAGCCAGGCAGAGGCCCGATGGCCAGTATCCTGGTGGAGCCTCAAGGAGAGCCAGCCTAGAAACCAGTGGTTAGAGCCAGACCTGAGGCTCGAGGTCCTGCCCCAGAAAATAGGCAGGGTCCATACTGTTGACCTTCTGTATCCCTCAGCGTGGGGACCATGGAGGAGCTGCTGTTTGCTGAATAGATTGGAAGTCTGTACTCTGAAAAAGCTTTCCCAGAATACCAGAGCTGAGAGCATGCTTGGTGCAGGAATGGTAAAAACCTCTGTTCCATGCCAGGCATTCTTAACACTGCCCAGAAACTGGCCCCAGAATTGCTACAGGGAGCCACCGTAGATCAGGTAAGCTGGCAGGGGAAATGCTACCCTCCCATCTCATAAATGGGCTAACGGCTGTCCAGAGGGTAGAAGTGATTTGTCCCAACTTCAGAAGTCCCAGTTCTGTCCCTGCAAGTCCCAATGAGGAGCTGGTGGATATGACACAGCTGAGCTGTCTTTCCAAGGCCAGGCAGCAGGGCTGAGTCCCTGATGGGGGTGGGGGTAAAAATGCCCAGAGCCTGGCTCAAATCATTCTGAGGAGATGAAAGAAGCAGGCCTATAATTCAGATTTCCTGACTGTCTAAGTCAGGCCAGGCTTATGGCCAGTCTTTGTATTTTCCCCCTCAAAATATATGCCTACATCCCTTTATTATCTTGCTCGGAGTTATGCAACTAAGAAAGGCCTGCATTAGTGCATGAGGCCCAGGCCCACAGCCAGACCCCCTTCAGTTGTATGTCAAACCACCACCCCACCGCAAAACGATCTGATCATCGTCATGTATCAGGAGAGCTTCAGGGGTTATGTTTGCCTTGGCATAGCTGGCCCCAGCTCTTCTCCAGGTCTCTCCATCTTGGGGTTCCACTCTTCTCTGCCTTGGCTTCCTTCTCAGACAGGCCTCCTCACACCACTTGTATAAAGTAAATAATAAGCAACAAATGCTTGTTAAACTGGTTAAATTATTTAAAAATTGACAATTAACGATGATTTACTCATAGACCTGGAGTGTTAAAATGGGAAGGGAGAACAGGGGTTCATAGGAAGTTTCTTGGAGGTGACTCAGAGTTATCCAAATACTAGATTAATTGGCCACCACAAAACTGGAAAGAAAGCACCCATGTAAAAGTTAAAGCAGACAGGATTGTGGGAAGATGGCAGAGTAGGAAGCTCCAAGGAATCAGACCCTCCACCAAAACAACCTTTAAACTGGCATGAACTGTCTGAATCAACCGTTTTGAAACTATGGAGTCTAAGGGAACACTGTGTGGCATCCAGAGAAGAGCTGGATGAAGAGACTGATAAATTGTAAATATTGGTGAATTTCAGCCTTCAAGCAGCCACTACTACCCCCCATTTCCCAAACGAGTAGTAGGCAGGAAAGGGGACTGTAGCCCAGGCTCCTGGTCTCCTGGTGCAGCTGGCTGGTGACAGGGTGGGCTGTAAGGACATAAGCATCCAAAATCTGGGGAGGGGAGGAGGGAATTGGTTGCTGACCACTACTTTGATTAGCTACTTCAGATGGCTGGGAGGCTGGCTCTGAGAGTGGTCAACCCCTTCAGGCAGAAGCAGTAGTCATAAGGTGGCAGTGCCATTTTTTTCCTTCTCTTTTCTCTTTCCATCTGGTTTGGAATCAAAAATACTTTGGAAAAGTCACAGCTGACAGCTTCAACCCTCAACGAAAACATCAACAACAGCAATCCCAGAGAGTGGGAGAACTAGATTTCCAGAAATATGACAATATAATGCACAGAATGTTCAGAAGAAACAGAAAAGTATGGACTGTTCACAGGAAAAAATAATTTGCCAGACACTCTCCCTGAGGAAGCTTATACATTGGAAATATTAATGAAAGACTTTAAATAAACTATCTTAAATAGATTCAATGAGCTAAAGGAAATTAGGAAAACATCTTAAGAAAATAAAGAGATGGAAATTTTAAAAAGGAACCAAGCAGAAATTGTGGCGCTCTATGGTATAGTAATTGAAACAAAAAACTCATTAGGTGGATTTAACAGCAGATTTGCACAAACAGAAGAAAGTGTCAGCAAACTTGAAGACAAGACAATTGAAATTATCCAGTGTGAGGAGCAGAAAAATATAATAATGAAGAAAACTGAATAGAGCCTGAGGGACACATGGGACATGAAACACACCAGTATATGCACCATTGGTCCAAAAGGTGAAAAGAGAGAGGAGGAGCACAAAAAGTATTTGAAGAAATAATGGCTAAAAATGTCCTAAATCTGATGAAAGACATGGATAGACATATCCAGGAAGCTCAATGAATTCCAAGTAGGATAGACTCTAATAGCTCGACACCAAGACACATTAGAGTGACATTGTCCAAATACAAAGACAAAGAGAAGACTTTGAAAGCAGCTAGAGAAAAGTGACTTGTCACATATAAGGGATTCCCAGTAAGATTAATAATGGATTTATCATTAGGTACAATGGAGGACCAAAGACAGAGGGGTAGCATATTTAAAGTCCTTAGAGAAAAAAACTATCAAGCAAGAATACCATATTTTGCAAAATTATCTTTGAGAAATCAAGACATTTACAGAAAAACAAAAGCTGAAAGAGTTCATACCAGAAGATTTACCATACAAGGAACGCTAGAGGGAGTCCTTCAGGGTGAAATAAAAGGACATTAGACAGTAACTTCTAAGAAGAAATAAAGAACACTGGTACAGGTAACTACACAGGTAAATATAAAATACTGTATTACTATACTTTTGTTTTGTAGCTGCTTCTTCTCCCCATATGATGCAATAGGCAAATGTGTGCCACAACATTTTAAATCTATGTTGATGGGCAAACAGTGTATAAAGATGTCATCTGAGGCAATAACAATAAAGATGGGGAAAGGAAAGAGATATACAGGAGTAGAGAGTTTGTATACTATTGAAACTAGGTTGGTACTAATCAAACCAAGTTGTTATTAGTTTCAGATATTAATTGTAATTACAAAGGTAACCAGTTAGGAAATAACTAAAAAATACAGAAAAAAGGAAAGAGAGAGGGAATCAATATGGTAGACTACAAAATAATCAACTAAATACAAAAAAAGAGGCAGTAATGGAGTAATTGAGAGACAAAAAACTTACAAGACATAAAACAAATGGCTGAATGGCAGAAATAAATCCTTTCTTTCCAGCTATTACTGTAAATGTCAAAGGTTAAATTCTCCTATTAAAAGGCAGAGATTGGCAGACTGGATGAAAAAGCACCATCTATCTAAATTCTGTCTACAAGAGACACACTTTAAATACAAAGACACAAAGAAGTTGATGGTAAAAGGATGGAAAAGATATTCCATGCAAAAAGTAAGTAAAAGAGAGCTAGAGTTACCATGTTGTTGTCAAACAAAATAGACTGTAAGTCAAAAAAGTTTACAAGATACTAAAAAGGATATTATATATTGATGAATGGTTTAATCTAGTAAGAAGTTATAACAATTATAAACATACATCTTTCACAAGAGTGCTTCAAAATATATAAGAAAATTGACAGAATTTAAGGGAGAATTAGCTAGTTCTACAATAATAGTTGGAGACTTCAACATATCACTTAAATAATTCATAGAAATCTAAACAGAAGATCAGTAAGGAAACAGAGAACTTGAACAACACTATTAACCCTATTAACCAATAGGCCTAATGGACATATGTTAACACTTCACCACCAAGAGAATACACATTCTTCTCAAGTGCACATGGAACATTTTCCAGGACAGATCATATGTTAGGCACATCAAATCTTAATAAATTTTAAAACATTGAAATCATACACATTATCTTCTTGAACCACAATGATAGAAAGCTAGAAGTTAATAACAGAAGGAAAACTGGGTAATTAACAAGTATGTAGAAATTAAACCACACAGTCCTAAATAACCAATAGGTTAAAGAAGAAATCACAAAGGACATTAAAAAATATCTTGAGATGAATGAAAACAAAAACACAACAAACCAAATCTTATGGGATGCAGTAAAGCAATGTTCAGAGTGAAATTTATAGCTCTAATTGCATATATTAAAAGAGAAGAAAGATCACAAATCAATCACCTAACTTCATACCTAAAGAAATCAGAACAAGGAAAGTAAAGCCAAAGTTAGTAGAAGGAAGGAAATAGTAAAGATTAGAGAAAATATAAATTAAAAAGAAAATAGAAAAACAATATAGAGAATCAGCAAAACCAAAAGTTGCTTTTTTTTTTTAAGAAGATCGATAAAATTGACAAACCTTTAGCCAGATTCACAAAGAAAAAGAGTGAGGAAACAAATAATGAATGACAGAGGGAACATTATTACCAACCCTACTGAAATAAAAATCATTGTAAAAGGGTACTATGAAAATCACATGCCAACAAACTAGAAAATCTAGATGAAATGTGAAAATTCCTAGAAACATAAATATTATTTAATCTGATGCGTGAAGAAATAGAAGCTCTTAAAAGACCTATATCAAGTAAAGGGATTAAATCAATAATCAAAAACTTCCCCAAATAGAAAACTCTAAGACTGGATGGTTTCATTGCTGGATTCTACCAAATATTTAAAGAAGACAGACCATCAGCCCTTCTCACCTTCTCAAACTCTTCCAAAAAAAAAAAAAAAAAAAAAATCTCAAACTCTTCCAAAAAAAAGAAGATGGGGGATTATTTCCTAGCTCATCCTATGAAGCCAGCATTACTCCTATAACAAAGCCAGATAAAGACAAAAGCAGAAAAGAAAATGATAGACAAATATCCCTATGAATATAGAAGCAAAAATCCTTAACAAAATATTGGCAAGACAAATCTAACAGTATATTAAAAGGATTATACACCATGACCAAGGAGAATTTATTCCAGGAATGCAAAGATGGTTCAACATAAGAAAATCAATCAATGTAATATAACACAAAATGGAATGAAAGGGAAAAAACCACACAATCATCTCAATTGATGCAGAAAAGGCATCTGACAAAAGCCAACATCCATTCATGATAAAAATATTTAGAAAACAAGGAATAGAAGGGAACTTTCTCAACATAATGAACGTTATCTATAAAAAATCCACAGCAAATATCATACTCCATGGTGAGTTCCTGTCTAAGATCAGGAACAAAATAAGGACACCCGCTTATAACCCAAGCAAATACCATGAAACAGTTAGGCTTAAACAATGGGAATTTAGTCACATGGTTTTGAGGCCAGAAAAATGTCCAAATCAATGCAATGCTTCTTCCCTGAAGACTGGCATTCTGGGGCTGGCTGCCAGTAATCCTTGGCTCCTCAGTCATGTGCCATAGCAAGGCACATGGTGGCATCTCCTGGTCTCTTCCTTCTCTTCTGGTTTCAGTTTCAGCTTTTGCTTCCCGTGGTTTTTTCTCTCTCTGTCTGAATTTCATTCTCTTATAAAGACCCTAGTAGTAGAATTAGGACCCATCCTGACTGAGGTGGATCATACCTTAACTGAAGCAACTTCATCAAAAGGCCCTACTTACAATGGGTTCATTCATATACACAGGAATGGATCATTTTAAGAACATATTTTTCTAGGGCACATCCAGCTACAAACCATCACATTGCTGTCACCACTATCATTCAACTTTATACTGAAAGTTCCAGCCAGAATAATGAAGCAAGAGAAAGAAATAAAAGGCATCCCAGTTGGAAAGGAAGAAGTCAAATTATTTCTGCTTGCAGATGACACGAACCTATATGTAGAAAATCTTAAAGAGTTCACAAGAAAGTTACTAAAACTAATAAATGATTTCAGCAAAGTTGGAGAATACAAGGTAAATACACAGAAGTGTGTTGAGTTTCTATATACCAGTAACAAACAGTCTGAAAAGGAAATCAATAAAAACAATGTCATTTATGTAACGTCTAAATAAGAAAATTTAACTAAGCGGGTGAAAGACTTGAACACTGAAAAGTACAAAATATTGTTGAAAGAAATTAAAGAAGACCTAAATAAATGGAAAGACATCTTGTTCATAGATTGAAAGACTTAATATTGTTAAGATATCAATTCTGCCCAAAGCAATCTACAAATTCAATGCAATCCCCTCCCCCCCAAAATTCCAGCAGCCATTTTTGCAGAAATGGAAACACGGATCCTCAGACTCATATGGAATTACAAGGGGCCGAGTAGCCTAAATAATCTTGAAAAAGAACAAAGTTGGAGGACTCACACGTTCTGATTTCAAAACTTACTATAGAGCTGTTCCAACCCAGCTCTTGAAGAGCTCAGGTTGATGTAGCCCTAAGACCAGGGAACATGCTATCTCAGACTTAGACATGAATTTTATTGGGACTTATGAACAGGAGAAGATTCTTTACCAACGGTGGCTTGGGAAATGGAAATTAATGCTCCACAAAGGGGCAGGGAGTACAAGGGCTTCTAAGGGTTTAGAGCAAAGGTATGAGAACAGAGTTTCAGCAGGGTCTGATGACACAGGGGTTTGGAAGTTTGTTATCAACACTGATCAAGGAAGGGGAGTTTTAATGCTTTGTTTACGATACCTTCTGTACATTCTTTCCCTCCCTGCCCCTAGGAGATCTGATGACCTTTAGCTTCTGTCCCTGTCATTGTAGGCTGCTATGTGCAATAACTTACTCTCAGTATGGAAGGGGGAGGGCCCGGGCCCCAGGATTCCACACAGCAATAGTACTTAAAATGGTGTGGTACTGGCATAAGGATAGACATATAGACCAGTGGAATAGAATTGTGTCCAGAGTTAAATCCACACATCCATAGCCAGTGGATTTTTGACAAGGGTGCACAGTTCATTCGGGGGGGGGGGGGGGATAGTCTCCTAAACAAATGGTGCTGGAACAACGGGAAATCCACATGCTAAAGAATGAATGTGGACCCCCCCCCACCTCTCGCCATATAGAAAAATTAATTTAAAATGGGTCAAAGACCTAAATATAAGAGCTAATACTATAAAACTCTTACAAGAAAACATAGAGGAATATCTTTAGGACCTTGTAGTCAGCAATAGATTTTCAGATTTTACATCAAAAGCATGAGCAACAAAAGGAAAAATAAATAAACAGGACTTCATGAAAATTAAAAACTTCTGTGCATCAAAGAACATTATCAAAAAAGTGAAAAGATAACCTACAGAATAAAAAGGCAAAATAAAATGTAAAGATTTACATATACTTTTGGAAGGGGAGGAAGTTATTGTATTGTTTATTTAAAAACCACAAAGAGAACTATGGCATTATAAATCTGTAATTACACTGTTAGTTTAAAGAATATAATATTAGGAGATGTTGGGGATTAAATCATACACCCTGCAAAAGGCATGTTCAGAAGCCAACCCTGGTCCTGTGGGTGTGCACCTATTTGTAAATAAGACCTCTGAAGAGGTTATTAGTTAAGGTGTGCCCAATGAGGATGGGCCTGAATCCAATATGGCTGACATCCTTATAAACATAGGAAACTGGACACCAGAGGAAGCCACAGGAAAGCAGCCAGAAGTCAACTGAACCCAGAAGGGAAAGAAGATGCCTCCATGTGCATTGCTGTGTGACAGAAAAGCCAAAGAACCCCAAAGATTGCTGGCCAGGCAGAAGATACTCACCCTGGTGGTAGCAAGCCTTCTAGCCTCTGAAACTGTGAGCCAATAAACTCCTGTTGTTAAGCCAATCCATTGTATGGTATTTGTTTTAGCAGCTAGGACACTAAAACAGGAACCTTTCTACTAGCTGGGCACTTATCTTTTAGTATGTAGGATGTAAAGTTCTGTTGATTTTTGCGGCGTGGGGCTTGCCTTGCCCGACCGCACTGGGGTCTCGTCCTCGGGTGTGGGTCGGCTGGAGAGCGGCGTCAGCCGAAACCACGGGGCTCGAAGGTCTGGAGGGCGCGCGAGCACAATAAACCGAGAGCAAAGAATATTTGCAGCAGTTTATTGCAGGGGAGGCTCGCGGAACCTAGCTGGCTGGCAAGGCTTACAGGCTAGGCTCCCGAGAGGGGGAAGCACAGGGTATATATAGGGTTGGTGAAGGGGAGGTAACATAGGCGGGGAAACTTTGACGGACAGCTAGTATGGAGTATGTGGATTGGTTAGGGGGTGTGTACATGGTCCAATGAAAAGGAGGTGAGAAGGTGGGGTGATAGGCTCAGGAGTTGCTAGGCAGAGGGTTAGATTAGCAGGGCTTGCAAGATCGAGAGATGTTTGGACATGTCTGGGCATGTCAAGGCAAATACAAGGAGGCAGTTTTTGAATATATGCAGCAATTTTATCATTTCTGGATCCAGCTGGACCTGAAGATGGTAGCTACGTGGGCTCTTTTGAGAAGTCCCTGAGGTTGCCCTTTCCAGGTTGTGTGATTTTTGAAAGCTAGTTAGCTTCTCTGTGCTTTGTGTTTTTTCATCAATTAAATTGGGATAATAACTGTACTCAGTAATAACTATAATCGGGAGACCTGAGTTCAATTCTCACACCCCCCCTGAAATAAAAACTGTACTAAAGGATTTTGGTGGGGGGGATTAAAGCACATTCATAAAGCATCAGGGCCTGGCACACAGTGGGTGATCAATAAATATTAGCCCCTTTTCACTTTCTCATAGACTACACTTTGTCCAGTGTCTCATATAAATAACCCCTCATATTTATACAGTCTATTTTTCATATATGTATTTCTCATTGATATGCAGGGCAAAAGTTATTTTCTCTATTTCACAGTGTTTCAGTTTGCTAAAGCTGATGGAATGTAATATACCAGAAATGGATTGGCTTTTACAAAGGGGATTTATTAGGATATAAATTAACAGTTCTACGGCCATAAAAATGTCCATACTAAGGCATCAACAAGAGGATACCTTCACTGAAGAAAGGCTAATGGCATGCGAGGCTCCTCTGTCACATGGGAAGGCACGCAATGTCTGATGGTTCTTCTTTGCTCTTTCGGTTTCAATGGCTATCGCCAGTATCTCTGGGCATTTCTTTCTCTATCAGTTTCTCCCAGGGTATTTTCTTTCTAAACTCTCTCCCTGTGAGCTCTCTTAAAGGACTCTAGTAAAGGCTTAAGACCCATCTTGAATTGGGTGAGTCACATCTACATGGAAACAACCCAGTCAAAATGTCCTACCCAACAATAGGTTTGTACGCACAAGAATGGATTAGAAGAACATGCTTTTCTTGAGTACACAACAGTTTCACACCAGCACACATAGGTTAAAAGACTAGGGTCACAAGGAGGAGGTGCCCACAGTCCTGGGACTACTTGGGCCACATCCACCCAGCATAAAATCTTCATTTTCTGTGCTGTTCCCATGTGGTTCATTCTCTACTTTCTCAGTTCCAAATTGCATTAGTGGGATCCCCCGCAAGATGATTCAAATGATGTCCCCCAAATCCTTTTAGATGAAATAATACAACGTATTAAAATAAAAAAACACTTTAATTATTATGCTATTATTGCCATTATTTCTCAGAAAGAAACAGCATTTCCTGAAGAAATGGCTGAATCAAGGCAACAAAAGTAAAAGATGGGCCTGGGCCTCACTGCACATATATTAATGTTCAATGATAACAAAAAGAAAGGAACAGCTTCAAGGGGCTCCCAGAGACCCAGTCAGGGTATTAAGAGCATCAAAATTACTAACAGTAGCAATAAAATAGGAGTATTTGCATTTACACTAATACACGTAAATAATGAATGAGAGAAAAGGGGAAGCTCTTTCTTAGAACAGAATGCTCACTAACTAATCTGGAGGCATGATTGAGTTAGAAAATCATATTTGGCAAACATTAGCGTAATAATCATCTCAGCCAAGCATTATCAATGCATGTTAAAACTAGTGGGTAAAATTTGAGAAGAAACAGGATATTCACACAGTCTCAAATATGTTCATGGAAAATACTTATCTTCACAAAGAGGAAAAGATAACTTTATGAAGAAGCCTGGCAGACTACACCTCAGCCAAAGGATCAAGTTACCATCAACAGTAACAGGACAAAATAGACACCGTGTCCCAACCCCAATATGATATTCAGAGATGAACATAGTATCCCTACAGTGGTATTCCTGACAAAGCCACACACCTCTGTATAATCACACGGAAACATTAGAGAAACCCACATTGAGGCACATCCCTCACGAGTGCTCGTTCCTGAAAATCAAGGAAAGACTGAGAAACCATTCCTGATTGAAGGTTTCTAAAGAGATGTGATAACTAAATGCAATGTCTCATTGTGAACTGAGTCCTTTGTGTTTTAAAGACATAAACGGGACAACAGGTGAAATCCGAGTGGAGGTAAAACTAATGAAAGTGATGTATCATTGTTAACGTTTTTTGTTTTTTTTTATTAATTTGATGGGTGATTTTTTTTTTAAATGTGGGAGAATGTTCTTGATTTGAAGAACAAATTAACATATTTGTCATTTGTCATCAGTCTGGCAACTTGCTTAGAAAGTTCAAGGAATAGGTAAGGAGAGGTAAGGAGAGAGGTTGGAAGAGAGGCTGGGAGTTTTTGAGGGTTTGAAGCTATGTATCCCAGCAAATACCATGTTCTTAAAGCTAATCCATTTCTTATGGTTATATACCTTTGCGGGTGGGACCTTTAGATTAGGTTATTTCAGTGGGGCATGTCCCAGGTGGGTCTTAATCCTCTTTATCGGAGCCCTGTACAAGAGAATGGAAATAGAGAGAAAATAGAAACAGAGAGGAGGACATGAACAGAAGATCAGAAAGAAAGCCACAAACGGAGCAGCCTGAAGCTGAAAGCGTGAAACTGGGGAGATAAGGACCAGCAGAGGATGCCATGTGCCTGGCCTTGTTGTGAACGAGGGGGTCCTCGGTCACTGGATTGCCTGTTGATGCCTTGATTTGGCCATTTTCACAGCCTCCGAGTTGCAAGCATGTAAACTAATGAATCCCCATTGTTAAAAGCCAGCCCTTTCGGCTCTGTACCAAACTAAACAGAGATACAGAGCGAAAACTGTAAAATGTTAACTTTTTGAGCCTTCTATGGGTGCAAGGTAAGGGGGGTTTTGTATAGTTTTTTTCACTGAGATCTTCATTAACTTGGAAATTATTTTGAAAAAAAAGTTTAAAAACTTGAAAAAAAAAAAAGCCTAGGGTCAAATGAAGTGATTTGGGGAGGTCACAAGGTGAGACTGTGCCAAAGTCATGAGTCAAGGCTGAAGTCTTCCCTAGAACCTTTGCTGCCTCCCCACATTTAACCTAATTGCCATCTGGTGGTGGGCTAGGCTGCCTGTCCTAAACTAAATGGCCTCCATAGCTGTGCCTTTCAAACTCTGCGTTTTAATAATTTCTCTCTCTGTTTGAGGCCAGGTGGCCAACTGTCCATCTGCAGCAGTCCTCCAACCCATGGGAACCTGCTATATCTCAGAGACTCTGGCCTTGGAAATCAGTCCCCACTTGATGGAAAACACATGTAAAACAGGGAGTTTTGAGGTAGGGCTCCCAGGACTCTCCTGCAAAGAGTGTGCCTGAGTTATTATATTCTTGCATCTTGCCCTATTGATTTTTTTTTATTAAAAAAAATTTTTTTAAACAGAACATACAAACACAAACATTCTTACCATATGATCATTCCATTCTTGGTATATAATCAAAAACTCACAATATCATCACCATGATCATTTCTTAGAACATTCACATCAATTCAGAAAAATAAATAAAAAGAAAAAAGAAAAAAACTCATACATACCACACCCCTTATCCTTCCCTCTCATTGACTATTAATATTTCCATTTACCCAATATATTTTAGCCTTTGTTTCCCTTATTTTTTTCTATACCCCTTACCACTCCCTTTCATTGATCACTAGCATTTCAATCTACTAAATTTATTTTAACATTTGTTCCCCCCCATTATTTATTTATTTTTAATCCATATGTTTTACTCATCTGTCCATACCATGGATAAAAGGAACATCAGACATAAGATTTTCACAATCACACAGTTACATTTCGAAAGCTGTATCACTATCCAATCATCTTCAAGAGACATGGCTACTGGAACACAGCTCTACATTTTCAGGCACTTCCCTCCAGCCTCTCCAATATATCTTAACTAAAAAAATGATCTTTATATAATCCATAAGAATAACCTCCACGATAACCTCTCCACTCTGAAATCTCTCAGCCATTGGCACTTTATTTTGTCTCATTTATCTCTTCCCCCTCTTTAGTCAAGAAGGTTTTCTCAATCCCTTGATGCTAAGTCCCAGCTCATTCTAGGATTTCTGTCCCACATTGCCAGGAAGGTCCACACCCCTGGGAGTCATGTCCCACGTAGAGAGGGAGAGGGTGGTGATTGTGCAAATTTTGTGTTTGATGCTCCTATTATCTGGGACATGGACAGTGAGTAAAAAATATGGATAAAAATAAACTAATAATAAGGGGGACAAAGGTTAAAATAAATTGGTTAAATGGAAATAACAGTGGTCAATGAGAGGGAGAGGTAAAGGGGATGGTATGTATGAATTTCTTCTATTTTCTTTCTTTTTCTGGAGTGACACAAATGTTCTAAAAAATGATCATGGTAAAAAAAATAAAAAATAAAAAAATAAAAATGATCATGGTGATGAATACACAACTATGATGATATTGTGAGCCATTGATTGTACACCATGTATGGAATGTTTATATGTTAATATTTGTATGTTAAGTTTTGGGGGTTTTTTTGTATGTTAAGTTTTATCAATAAAAATATTTTTAAAAATATTATGGGATAAGAGGATGAATTAGCTGATGTTCTGGAGAGGCTGGCCCTTCTGGGTTTCAGGACTTATCTGGCCTAGGGGCTACTGGTTTCAAAAATTGTCAGACTTGATAATGCCCCAATCATACCACCAAATAGGCCCCCCGAAGTTCTCCAAAGACTCCAGGCTTTAAACCCAGTGGATGCTTTTCAGTGGCTCTAGTCTTTAGGGAAGGAAGGCAGCAAGGATAGCTGCAAAATTTCTGGCCTAAACAGGACGATGGAGCTTCCATGAATAGTGGTAGTAACAGATTTTGGAAAACCAGCAGTTCAGTTTTGGGGTTAGGAGAGAGCGGTCCAGCTGGAGATTATAAAGTTTGGGAATTAGTAGCATATTGATGATAATTTAAAGTCGGAGATTGGAGGAAAGTGCACCATGGGAAGGAGTTTTGACAGAGAAGAGCAGAGCTCCAACATTTAGAAGTCGGCAGGTGAAAAGAAACCACAAAGGAGCCTAAGAAAGAGCAGCCAGGGTGGTAGGAGGAAGGCAAAGGCAAGGTTTTCAGAGGACAGAAGCATCAACTGCTTCAGATTCTGCTGTTGACTGCCTTGAGGCTGCCATGCTGGAGAGGTCATCCACTGTGCATCTGAGCTGGTAGCCACGTGAGCGCTCCATCGTAGACATCAGCTCAGATGAGTCTTCAGATTGACTAGAGCCCAGCAGACCCCTTGACTGCAACCATGTGACAAACTCCAAGAGCTACCTAGCCAAGATCTTTCTAAATTCCTGATCCACAAAGTATTGATTAGCAAAATAAAATGGTTGTTTTGAGCAACTAAGCTTCAGGGTAAACTGTGAGGTTTTTATAAAGCCAGACCTCCTCAGAGTTCCTACACAGAGTGCAAAGATCATGATGCACTTATTCACTACCAACTCCCCCAGCCCACACATGACTGGTTTAGTTTAGCCATCCGGTAAATACTTTAAATGAGTAAAGAAATACAGGAACTTGTTTGCTTATAAGTCTCTGGGCATCTGCAACCAGAGCTTAGTCATTTGTCTCAGAATCAGATGTACTACCACTGCGTGTGTTACTGTACCAGGAGATGCTTTTATATATTTATCCTTTTGAGCTTAATTCTCCCATGGATGATATCTGGTGTGGTAAGCAGTTTCCAAGACAGCTCCTATGATTCTTACTTCCTGGTATTTACACTCTTGTTTAATTCCCTCCCACACATTGTATCAGGGTTGACCTATGTGACCAATAGAATATAACCTAAGAGATGGTACAGCACACCCAGCATTAAGTTGTAAAAATAATGTATCCATCCTCAGTGTGTTCTTTCTGTTTGATCACTGGCTCTGGGGAAAGTCAGCTACCATGTCATGAGAAGTTCTATGGAGAGGCCCAGGTAACAAGGAACTGAGGCCTTTTGTCAACAGCCATGTGAATAAGTCACCCTGGACACAGATCTGTTAGTTACGGTGAAGACTTCAGATGACTGAACACCCAGCCAATAATTAGACTGTAACCTCTTGAGAGACCCTGAATTGGAACCACCTAGCTAAACTACTCCCAGATTTATGACTCTCAGAAACCATGTTGAGTTCTTTTGTTTTTAGCCAGTACATTTTTTTTATCATAGTGGTTTTTTTAAAATTTTAATGCAGTTTTATTGAAATCTTTTATACTCACATACCATGTAATCATCCAAAGTGTACAATCAATGGTTCACAGTATCATCATATAGCTGTGCATTCATCACAACTGACTTTTTCTTTTTTGTGAAAAGTAACATATATACAAAAAAGCAATTAATTTCAAAGCACTTTGCAACAATCAGTTGCAGAACAGATTTCAGAGTTTGGTATGGGTTACAATTCCGTAATTTTATGTTTTTACTACTAGTTGCTCCAAGACACTAGAGACTAAAAAAAAAAATCAGTATAATGATTCAGCACTCATACACATTTGTTAAACCCCACCTTCTCTGTGTAACTCCACCTTCTTTGATCTTTCTCCCACTCTTTAGGGGTATTTGGGCTATTCACATTCTAACATTTTTCATGTTGAAAGGGGCTGTTGATAATACGGGTTAGGGGGACAGAACTAGTTGATGTTCTAGAGAGGCTGGCCCCTCTTCATTCAGGGCTTATCTGGTCTAGAAAACCATTGGGATGTTGTAGGTTTCTGGAAAGCAATCCTAGTGCATGGAACCCTTGTAGAATTTCATATATAGTCCTAGGTGTTCTTTACAGTTTAGTCATTACGTTTTGAGGTAACTTTTATGCAGCAATAAATAACTAATCCATGTGGTAACAACTCCATTTTACGGATGAAGAAGGTGAAGCTTAGAGTGGCAAGGTGACCAGCTCAGATCACTGAATAAACAAGTGAAGGAACTGGCCTGATTTTAGAATACTCTGCACGTGGCACGTCCTCAATAAACATTTGTTGAATTGTCCCAGTCCTTTTTTTTTTTTTACCTAGTATCAGTTTTGCTTAAAAGTGAGGTTAACAGTGATGAGTTAAAACTATTAAACATAACAATTTGCAAGCCTAATTAAATGTTATGGGTTTATTAGGTGCCCCAGTGGCCCAGGGAAAAAGGCAAAAGCCTGTGTATGTGGACATTTGTCCCAAGAATCCAAATATTCTTATTTTGGGGGGACCCAGAGATGGATAAGAAATAGGGCTTGTAATAGGGTGTGATCAGGAGAGAAACCACACAGTAATTTTTTAAAATAATTTTTTATTAATTAAAAAAATTACAAGAAAGAAACGCAAACATCCTTAATATATGCTCATTCTGTTCTCTATATATATAATCACCACACAGTAATTTGACAGATGATTTAATATAAATAATTATTAACTACAACAGAGGATTGGGGTAGAGGAATTGGGCAGTATGAAGTAAAGAGAAATCTAAAGAATACAGAAATAGCACTATTAGGAGCAGCCACTATACGTGGGGCAGAGGTTGAGCGTCCTTCCAGGAAGTGACTGCCCACCTCAGGACTGAAATCCAGACCTTGTGGACAGGGCATGGTCCACACTTACAGAATAACAAAAAATTGTGCATTGCACTGGCAGATCTTGTTGGAAACCAGTCCTCTAGAGTACTGGAGAAAGCTTACTCACCAGAGGGACTCCATTACAAAACGGCATAAAGAGGGAACCTGGAGGAATGTGCTGGCTCTCACATGCTGCAGGAACCTGGTGCTGGAAAAGGAAAACCTCTTTACCTTGTAATGTCTTTCCAGTGCCCTCTACTGACAAACTGTAACATCATGCCTGCTGGCAGATGAAAGATATTTAAAGGGCCCAGATCCATTTTTGGAAAGCAGGCAATAAAGGATTAATTTGGCACTAGGCCATAAATTTATAAATGGCACAACTTGGCCCAAGGACCCAGAGAAATTCTAAAGCTCAGGCACATTTTACTCAAGACAGCAGGTGACAGTCTCTCTCTGTCTTGAGACAAATAAAAAGACATAAAAACTAATTAAGGCAATTGAGTCCACTAGACAGGCATCTCAAACCTTGAGTTTGGGTAGCCAAGTAGGTTGCAAAAACAAGTACAATCACCTTTATTCTATGTATGGGTAGATGAGTAATAAAATAAAGACATGCATGAAGAAAAAAATAATAGGTTGGGAATAAGGAGAAAAAATACCCCTAGGTTTAAACTATGGACAACAGCTAATAGTACTAATTAAATATTCTTTCAATTGTAACAAATGAAACTACTGTTAAAAAACAGAACTGCAAAAAAATTGTCATCAATTGTAACAAATTTTCCTCACCAATGGTGGGGAGGTGTATGGGAATTCTGTATTTTATGAATGATTGTTCTATAAACCTACAACTTCTCTATCTAATAAAAAATAAAAGAAAAAAAGTGCAGCAGGCAGAATATGAAAAAACAAATGTCACCAAAAAAGCATCCGAACTTAATCTTTTTATTGAACCATGGTTCAGGTACGTAATATACAAAATTTACAATACTGGATATTTCAAAGTTAAAATTTAAAAATACTCATCGAAAAATAGAAATCTTTAATTATAAAAATTTCCTTTCATAATCTGTTACTCCTTTGACTTTGAACCAGAAACTTGACACCTTTTCTTCTGCACCAAGATGTCAATGTCAGGTCTCATATTCCGAGTTGCAATGTGTAGCACTGAATTCAATCTTGTATCCTTTAATTGGGAGCGAAATTTAGTTTTACTCAATTTCATAACAGAAAAGAGCTGTTCACAGACATACGTACTTCCAAACATGGACAGAATCTTTGCACAATGTTTTTTATATTTAGGGTAACTCTTGCCAAGATACTTGTAGAATTCTGGTATCCCAACGTCATCATATTTTGTTTTCAGAACTGTATTACACTGTAGTTCAATAACTTCCATTTGTAATTCTTCATTAACATTATCAATGTCAATTGAGAAAGGCGAGCTAAACAATATGAGCTCATTTTCATAATGTTTGAAATCAAAGAACCTTCTTTGGAATTCAGTCTTCAACTCTACAATTTTTGGGATGTAGATCAAGCTATCACTTTCACTTCTGGAAACTGATTTCAGTGTTGGAAAGTGGGCCAGATTATGTACGGCCAAATGAGTTTCCCAGAGACTCAGCTTGACTAGGAAAGAGCAAACCAGATCATACATTTGTGTAACTACTTGGGAACGCCTTTGTAGAGAAACATTCAAAGTGTTTATATGGCTTGTGATATCAACCAAAAAGGCCAGGTCTCTGACCCACTCATCATTGGTGAGCTGGGGAAGGGATTTTCCCTTGGATGACATAAACAAATCTATCTCTTTTATCAGCTCAAAAAATCTCTTCAGCACCACACCACGACTAAGCCACCTGACTTTTGTATAGTAAAGGAGAGTACCATACTGTGCATCCAATTCACCAAGCAAAGCACGGAACTGTCTGTGGTTCGAGCCACGGGAACGTATCCAGTTCACCGTATTAATGACTACATCCATGACATGTTCTAGTTTTAACTTTTTAGCACAAAACAATTCCTGGTGGATGATGCAGTGAATGGATTTAAGTTCTGCATCCTTGTGAAACATTTTGAGCTTGGAGTTAAGCTTTGCAACAAGTCCAACGTCATCACAGACCATCGCAGGTGCACCATCTGTGGTCACACTTACTAATTTTGACCAGTCAATGTTAAACTTTTCAAGACTTTTCTCAACATACCAAAATAAGTCATTTTCAGATGTTGGATCTGTCATGGGTACCAGATCCAAAAGTTCTTCAGTGATCTCAAAATTCTCATCGACACCTCGAATAAATATAATTAACTGGCTCGTGTTATTTATATATGTGCTCTCATCAATTGCAATAGAAAATGCAACAAACGATTTTACTTTTTCTCGCAACTTGTCCTGTAAGTTCTCAGCCATATCTTTTACTCTCTGAGCAACCGTGTTTCCAGTTAGACTTATGTGTGCAAATGCTTGTTTCTGTTCAGGACACATGATTTCAGCTGTGCTCAATAGACATTCTTTTATAAATTCACCATCTGTAAAAGGTTTTGATGCTCGGGCAATTTTTTCACTTATTATATAACTGCATTTCACAGCAGCGTCACTTATTTTATTTGTATGTGATGATAAATGCTGCAAAAAATTTAATCCTTTTTTTAATTCATTAAGTTTTTCATCACGCATCTTTCCTGTATAGCACTCAAAATTCTTACTATGGTTTGTTTCATAATGGCGTCTTAAGTTGTATTCTTTTGACACAGACAAAGTTTGGTTACATATTAAACACATAGGGCTATTCTTTACTTCCACAAAGAAATATGCTCGCTCCCACTTTTCTTGAAACATGCGAAGCTCTTGATCCATCTTTCGTTTTCCCACTTTTGATAGAGACATAGGTAGAAAAAGAGAGAGAACAGCACAAGCTTGATGATAAATGGTAACTGACAATGGTTTTGAAGTGCAACAGGGAGGGGTGGGGACTGTAGCAAACTACTGTAGAGGATTCTAAGGGGGACAGCCTATATTGGGTTGAAGCAGATTATTGGTATGTGGGAACACAGGTCCAATGTTACCACATCTTACACTCCCCCATCTTTTTTTTTTTCCAAGAAAAGTCAGAGCACCGAATTTTAATGTGATATCAGCTGATATTTAGAAATGGTGAAAGAAAGCAAAAAATGTAAGACTTTGTGAAGGACAAACAAATGGACAAATAATAAGTCTAAGGGTTACGACTATTCTTTGGGCACCAGTCTGGAGCCTCTGGAGCCCCACTCACCTCCTAGCATGTGGCCTACTACCTCCAGAGTAGTCAAGGCTTTCACCCCACAGTGACCCAGAGTGGCTTCATCCTGCAGGGGCGAGCCTGCCAGAAGCACGACCTTATCTTCAGTGGGAAGGCCTTCCAGTGAGGCTACGTGGGCCTAGGAAAAGAAGGAAGAGTCCAGGGAAAAGGCTTTCCCCTGGGAAAGCCACAGGGGAACAGGCAAAAGGACGGAGGGCATAGGAATGCTCGGGGATGTACTGCTATCGGTACCTTAATCTGGGCAACCGTCTCCAGGCCAGTCACTTCAAGAGTGTGCAGCTCCCGGGCGCGGACAAACAGCTGCATGTCGGCGACCTGAGGACAGAGAAGGGTGAAGTCAGCAGCTGGCAGAGGCGGGGACAGAGGTGTGGGAGCGCAGGACGGTTCACAGGGCCGAAAGGCGCTTGTGGGTGGGAGAGCATCTTAGGGGCATCGCGGGGTACAGATGACCAGAGCCCGCAGGAGGGGGACGTGAGGGGCGGAGCAAGCCTACCGCAGCGCCCGGGTCTGTCCCTGCTTCCCCGTTCCCTAGAGCTCTGCAGCCTTCCGTCCCTCGGGTTTCAAGTTTCACTTTTCCACCCGGATCTTACCTGGAACACTGCGTCCCGCCGCCGTAGCCGTGGAAACGGAATCCGGAGGCTACGGCGCGGGAACGCAAAGACACCCGCCGCTAGGGGCGCATTGCGTCACTGCCCCGCGCCGCCCCTCGCGCTCGGCCGAGGCCACGCCCCCACCCGTTCCCGCCACGCCCCTTCGCGGTGTGCGCAGGCGTCGTCACCGGCCCGGGCGTGCGAGTAGGTCTTGGAGCGCGCGGCCAAGGTGGCCCCTCAGTACTCGGGCTTGTTCCTCGGCGCTGGCAAGCAAACTCCCTCCCTGGCTGTAGGTCGCCGTGGTTGATGAGAGCGGCTTAGCCTAGCACTCGGGGAGGAAGCCCAGCTATTTTTGTCGGGACCTCAGAGCAACGAGTCCTCCGCGAGAACCTCGGTTTCTCATCCGAGGTGGACATCTCTGCTGAGGCACCGACAGGACTGGCGTGTGGCCCGGTGTGCACGATACAGACGGCGGGACTTCGGGCGCCTCCAAGATGTCGGGGTGGCTGCCCAAAAGGGGAAGGTCCTAGGTGGCCCCACCTGGAAAAGCCCGCACGTTGCATTCTGCTCCCTCATTTCTCTTAGGCCTGGGAGGGGGCAGAAGGGGACACTCACTGCCCAGGGTCACATCCCGAGCTTGGTGGGATCCCAGAGCCTGGGACCTCCAGCCCATTCCGCTTTTCAGCTCCTCTTCCTAGTAATCCTCCGACCTAGTCCAGCACTGTGGAATATTGTGTTGGACAGAGACATGCTCGAAGAGGATAGTGGGTTGTGGGGTAGATTGTAGGGAAAATCTAGATCTGAATCCCGGCTCAGCAACTTAGACTTTGTGAGCCGCTCTTTTAATGTAAAGCGAAATACAAATAATTACTACCCTGCAAAATTGTTGTGGTCTTAAAGGAACTATATATGACACTAACTTAGCATGGTGTCTGGGTGTTACCCTAAAAGTAAAACTGGGAAAAGCTTCTTCCAGAAAGGTTAAAAAAATTATTTATTTATTTTTTGACTGACTTCCTTTTTTAAAATTTTTTATTTATTTATTTATTGTTTTTTTAATTTATGTATGAGTCCTTTTTTAATTAAAAATATATTTATTTTTAATTGTGGTAAAAATACACATAACATAAAAATCATTTCAATCATTTTAAGTGGACAATTCTTTGACACTAACTACACTGACCGTACTGGGTAATGTTCACCAATATCCATCTCCAATTATTCTCATTGTCCCCAAGCAAAACTCATACTCATTGAGCAACAACTCCCCATTTTCCCTTCGCCTCACCCCAGGCAACCAGCATTCTGCTTTTGGTCTCCATAAATCTGCTTTTCCCAAGTATTTCACATAAAAGAAATCATACTTGTCCGCCTGTGTCCAGCCTATCTCACTCAACATGATGTCTTCAAAGTTCATCCATGTCGTCAAAGTTCATCCATGTCGTAGCATGTGCCCAGCACTTCACTTTTTTGGTGGAATAACGCTCCATTGTATGGCTTCATCACATTTGGTTTATCCATTCATCTGTTGATGGGCACCTGGGTTGTTTTCACCCCTGTCGCCCAAATATTAATGAGAAATTTGAACCTGACCTGGTATTACGGTTCCCACTCTGGAACCAGGCCGGGTGGAAATCTCACCTCCATCGCTTATAACCTGTATGTCATTGGACAGCTTACATAATCTTTGTCACTCACTTGAATCTCACTTTTCTGAACTGAGAATAGAATTAATGGAGAACTTGTTATGAGAACCAAGTTAATATTTACAAATCATTTAGAACAATGTCTGGCACATAGTAAACCAGGAGGGGAAAAGAGAAGGCTATTTCAGCAGAACCTTTATCCAAGGGATCTGGGGTAAGGAGGAGCAGCAACTGGTGTCCGTCCCCAGATACTCAGGACACTCTGGCCAACCCTTCCTGCATGTGTCCTCAGTGGATTGTTAAGGGGAAGCAATGAGGTGCCCTCTGCCCATGGGATGAGGATGGGAAGGAGGATAATCAAGGCTATACATGAGAAATTGTCAGCAGCAACCACACAGGTATACCCTGGGATCCTGACTCCCCGACCAGAGCTGTGTCTACACATTGCCTTCAGCATTCATTCCGGCCTGGATCCCAGCCTGGCCAGCTGTGGATTCTATGTGGGGATCTGCACACGAGCCAGGTCCTGGTCCATGATCTGCAGGACGTCGTCCAGGATGGAAGGCCCCAGGTCCACGTGCAGGGAGAGCAGGGAGCTGGCATGGGACAGGAAGGGCTCCTCGGCTTCCGACTCAGGGGTCAGCCCTTTATGGCCAAGGTAAGCGCTCCAGAGTCCTCCAGTTGCCACACTCCCTGCCTCCTGCAGGGAGGGCAGTGGAGAGGACTCCAGGGAGAGCTGAAGGATCTCTAGGTGAAGGAGAGTGGGCTCGGGTGGGGCCTGGACCCCCTCCCCCATGCCTGGGAGGGAGATAGTGTTCTCGAGCAGAGGGGCTAGCCTGTTGGGGAGCTCCTGATATTGTTGTTGCAGGTGAACTCGAAGGGGAGCTCAAAGACGCCATCCTACTTGGGCCCCTGTTCTGCCATCCCTGGCAACAGGTGGAACTTGCTCTGCAGGAAGAAGATGTCGCTGAACATGTCAGCGCTGCCGATGTGAGTGGTGTGGCAGAAGTTGCTGAGCGGCGGGTTGATCATGTTTAAGGACAGCAGGTCCCTCAGCTTCTCCGTCTTGCCCTGGTGGCTGCCGCACTTCAGATAGATGGGCACCTTGGGGACACGATGACCTCGGCACCCAAGCTGCGTCCTCGCACCCCCTCACCAGCAACGCTAGCCACAGAGGGGGATGTTCAGGCTCCAGAACTTTCAAAAGGCTAAGGGACTGCAGATGATGGTGAGCGGCTGTCATCAGTTCAGGAGATGGGGCCAGGACTCTTCAAAGGGGTTCTCTCAGCAAAGGCTGCCTGCTTTCCAGCTTCCTATCTTGGGGTTCCCCTCACTTTGCACCCCCCCTGACTGCCCTCAGGCTTAGTCTGGGTTTGGTATCTTGTCCCCAGCCCAGCTCTCCCTGGAGGACTGGTGATGTCCTGAAACAAATATGATGAATTTGGGCAGGGTGGGGACTTGGGGGACCCCACAGGGTTGGTGACCTAACCGGGCTTTACAAGGTAGGGGACCCACAGCCTACTGTGAGAGAAGGCCCTGTTGGCCAAAGCTCCCTGGACACCCCCTTTTTGCTTTCCCCCTGTTCCTTAAGGCAATGGCCCGGGGCACCTGGGGAATTTTGGGATCCACCTGGATCTCAGGCAGCCCTGTTCCTAGGTGCAGACAGTATCAGCTTGGTGGCCGATAAAATGGTTTGGGATCCTCTGATTTTTTGGGGGGGACAGGGGTGAGCAGTGTAGGGGAGGGGCAGAGGAAAATCTTCGAGTCTGAGGGAGGAAACCCTGGACCTGCCTGAGCTCGCTGGAGATCAGAGCACGTTCCCCTACTGGAGCCTGAGGCTGGGGAACTTCTCTTAGGCTTGGGCCACAGCTGCAAATGGCTGGGGGCAGAGCAAGTGCCCTTAAAGCCCAGCCTGTGTTCCTGCCCCATTCTCACCCTAACCAGGGCCCTGGTGAGGATGAAGGAGGAGAGTGGAGCAGGAGGCTGGGGGTGGGAGTGTCAGGGTGCATTGCCTCAGGACGCCTCCTTCCCGGGGGCTGTGAAGTCCCTGATGGGGTGGAAGGGCCTGGAGCAGGAGCTGGAAGGAAGCAGAGACGCCACGGGGACTCGAACCCCGGCCCAGCAATGCTGGACGTGCCACCACCAGCGCCTTTTGCTTTTTCCTGCTTATCTTCTCACAGATTCAAAAGGTGAAAAGCAAAACCTGAACGCGGCCATGAGCCGCGCTCAGTAAAAGAAACACCTGCGGCGGCTCCGCACCTCCCTCCCTCCCAGGCTCAGCTCCTCCCTACACTGACACGCCTGCAAAGGCACAGCCGGGGGGACGGGGTCCCCTCAGCTTCCTGGCCACATGTTTCCAGTCATGCTGGGTAAGGATCAACCGCAGCAGCGCATGAAGGCGGACAGACATATGGAACCACCAGTTACAGACCTACTTGCTCTGGGACAATGTCGAGGGACAGGAGTTGTATGTGTACAGAAATTTCCAGAAAGACTCTAAGAAACTTGAGAGGCCACCTCCGGGTATTGAGGCTGGGGTGGGTGAGAGGATAGGAATTTTACTTTCCATGCCATACCCCCTCCATGGCTAGAATTTTAAAATCCTGTGCAGATTACTCTTCCAATTAAAGGTAAAAATCTTAAGTTTTTCATCAGATCAGGAAATCAAAGAACTGTGACCAGGGGAACTTCGAGCCCTGAAGCCTCGATCAGAGCCAAGGTCCTCCAGGTCTGCTTTGCCCCGGTCATGTGGGGTCAAGTACAGACATGCCCACCTGCCTCGCCTTCCATCTCTGATCTCGCGGCCCATGGGCTGTGGAATCCTTCCTGAGAACTGCCGTGGCTTGAAGATGAAGTTGGAAGCACGGTGCCCCCCACCTGCCTCTCTCCTCTCACCTAGTCTGAGTCACCAGCACCCCAGAGGCAGGAGGTGTATGGAGCCTGCCCTAAGTCCAGGCTGCCCCTGCTGGCCCACTGCCCACAGCACCCACTGCTCCCAGCCACGGCACTGCCTCCCTTGGCCCACGGCGGGTCAGTAGGGGAGCACCCCACATGCTCTGCAGCCCTCAGCCAGGAGTCTGGTCCTGCTTTGCCACAGTGGGGGTTTGGGGGTGGGGGGCTGGGTCAGTCCAAGTCTCATGTCCCCGGAGCCCCTGCTGCCAGGCTCAGGACTCCCCAGCCCTGTGCAGTGAGAAGTGGAAGTTCGCAGAGGGCCAGGATCTGCTCAGGGTCACCAGAGCACCAGGCTCGGCTGAGAACTGGGTCCTCTCTACTCAGCCCAAGAAATCAGAGCAGAGCCCATCCCGCTTCACACACGCACACACACACACCAGGCTCTGCGGGCCCACTGCCCTCGCCGCCATTCACCCCATTTCTGTCACATCCCTGTCCCCCCTCCCTGTATGCCAGTCTCCCCCCCACGCCAGGTCCCCGACGACACCCCAAGGTGCAGGCACTTACTTATTGCAGCAGCAGAGGGGAAATGTGCACGGCCATTTAAGTCCCAACCTGTCGATGAAGCAACAAAACTCTGGCCTTAAAAGACCTCAGAGGTGGGTGGTCAAAGCTTATTCTGTAAAATGAGCAAAGAGTTAATTTAACATGTAGGTCACACCGCCTTCTGTGATTGTAGGCAGGGGCACTGTGGTAGACCCAGAGTGTGATCCCTGCAGAAAAACAGGCTAAAAACAAGCCACTGGCCAAAAAGGTGAAAAAGAAAACTGCTTCAAGGAGCCATTACAAACGCACAGCCATTAAGTAAAAATAAGGGAAAATGGTCAGCAGGCTGGGCAGGGCCGCAGAGACCCAGCAGCGTCCATGGTTGCAAACCACCCGGGGACCCCAGCAGCCAGTGGGGAGGACCAAGTAATCACCCTTCCCTTCAGCCAGCGGGTCAATACCAAAAGCAGCCTTGAGTTATAAAAGAACGATTTGCTCAAAGATGTCCTTGATAATATGGTTTACAATCACGAAGTGCTGGAAGGGGCGCAGGTGGCCAAGACGGTGGGGACCGGCCACCCCTGGAGTGCCCGGAGGGCCTTGCCCAGAACAGGCGGGTATTTCAGCGCAGGTGGCTGCGTCCAGAACAGAACCTGAAGCGGAAGAAAGCAAAATCACTCCCAGTTACAACCATGCAGATAGCAGAAAAGAGATGGAGAGTGTTAAAGTTCAGCTGTTAACAATCACCCTGATATATGTTTCAGTCGAAAGCAAACGGGGAGATGACCGGGTGGGGGTGAGGGTGGGGGTGAGGGTGCGGGTGGCCCCGCCACAGGAAGAGCTCCCCCCGGGGCGCACCAATGACACACAGCAAGCCAGACTGGGCAGCTGGCTCAGGCGGTGACGGGAACCCAGAGGGCATGGGGAGCCTGTAATTCACACTTCTCATTACTCAAATATACAACAGATTTGGATTTGACCAAAAATCATCAGGAGGGGCCGCCCAGAACGAGAAATGTAACCTTCTCCACTCCCACGGAGCATTTATCAAAAGGATTGTACCTTAAGCAATAAAGAAAGCAGAAATTAAAAAAAAAAAAAGCAAAAATTGCACAGGTCACCCCTCCTTGGTGACCATTAATTAAAGCAGAAATTGATTACAATAGTTAAAAAACAAACATTTTCAAACTCTTGGAAATTTTAACGCGTCCTTTTAAATAAAAGTTTAAATTAAATATAAAAGCACAAAAGACAGAGCACAGAGAAAATGAGCACAAACATCTCTGTGTAAAGACAGATGGGACCCCTCAGCTACCCTGGCAGCCACGTCCTGAATCCCCAGGGGGCCACCACACCTGGGGTCTGGCCCTGCCCCATCACTGCTGGAGGCTCAGATGCTTCAGGCTAGAACTCGAGGGTCCTTTCCCCGGGGGGCAGGGCCCCTGTTTTCCCCCCCGGGCTGCACTGTCACCTCTGTAGCTGCATTGCTATTGTCAGCTGTCCTTAACTCATGGAGGTGGGGGGGGGGGTGCATTCTTTCTGTCTCCCTGTGTCCGTGGGGACCAGCTCAATGCCTGAGCACAGAGGGTGGCGATCATGAGACAGCAAACTTCAGTGGAGTGAGGCGACAGCAGAACATGGAGTTTCCTTGGCCGAAAGCCCCTGTGTGGTGGCTGGACCCTGGCTGAGAAGACAATCCTCAAGTCTGAGAACTGTTCCATCCTCCTGGGGTCAGTGCCTCCCTGAAAAGCCCCAAGCTGCAGCCTTTGGGGGACCCATCTGTGGTCACGGGGGGCTGTGGGTAGGTGGGGCCGGAGCAGAGGGCCTCACACCACTGTTTCCTCTACTGCACTCGCCCCACCCTCCCTTTCCACTGCTGAAAGTACAAGAGTCTGAACACAGATGAATTAAGCATGCCAGGTAAAGTGCCAAAAAAAGAGTGACAAAGTAAAAACCAAGGAAAGCAAGAGGAAAGAGTCAAAAGTGGAAATAAATAACTTAGAGTAGAAGCTGAACTGCTTACTTTTCACCTAAAGCTACTTCTTTGAAAAGGCCAATAATTCAGATTTCCTGAAAAGCTAATCAAAACAGAAATATTAGTAATAAAATGAGTGAAAAAAACTACAAAACTACACATAAATGAAAACCTGACTTATGATGAAATAGAAGTAGTAAGTGGAACCATAACCATGGAAGCAAGTGAAAAGGTTTTAAGGAACCACTGCACTTCCAAATGGCAGCGCTGGCTGAGCCTGAGTCAGGGAGCACCCCCAGCTCTGCACCTATGGGTGCACAGAAGGCAAGGGGAACCTGCCCACAGTAATTCCCACCCCGAGGACAGGAACAGCGGCATCCACACACCGATGCCCTCACTGTTTCACGCCAACCTGAGCACTCCATGCTAACATGATTTCTGTCCCCATTTTATCTCTGAGGAAACTGGCTCCAAGAATGTGAGAAGGTTGGCTAAAGTCATGTGCTGGTAAGTGACAGAGCAAGGCAGGGACAGCGGTGCCCCACTCATAGCCAGACCCTCACCCCTTCTCCCGCCTCTCTCCACCTCTCCTGATACCAAACCCTGCCTGACATTGCCTTGAAGCCCAGAGGAGCTTCTGTCATCTCTATATCACAAAGTACAGTTCCAGGCCCGGCTGTGGCTGGTTTCAGAAATTAAATTCAGCTCTCAGAACTTCATTAATATAACTAATCGTCAGATGATGAAAAGGGCAAAACCTGATGCATAGCGCAAAAAATGCAGGAAATGAGACCCAGAGATTCCAGTCTCTCAAAGAACATCCACATGACAGAAGTTAGAATGGACATAGCCCAAATACCCCTAAAGACTGGGAGAAGGATCAAAGAGAAGGAGGAGTCATAACACAGTAGTTAGGATTTAACAAATTAGTATGACTGCTGAATCATTATATCAATATTTCTTTTTAGTCTCCAGTGTCTTGGAGCAGCCAGACGGAAAAATCTGAAATTGTGGAACTGGAACCATTACCAAACTTTGAAATCTTAGTGCTATAACTGCTTGTTACAATGTACTTTGAAATTTATTGTTTTTGTACGTGTGTTATATTTTGCAATTTTAAAATGTTAACAAAAATACAGGAAATATACCTGAATAAATCCAGTATCTGTTACTGATTTAAAAACAAAATGAAAACATTCTCAGTCATCCAGTAACAGGCGGACACCCCATCCCAGGATGTAAGGCACCCTTGGCTGACATCACATAAGAAGGGACGTACTGCAGGGGCACTTCTCAGCCACTTCCCTTTCAAACACAGCATCCTTTTCTCTGCCTCTCAACATCTGCAGTCTCCTGGTGGGGGGACACACCCCCAAACCTTATCATTCACACAACACCTTTAGATTTTTGCCATATCTATGTACAGTCAGAGCTGTTATTTATCTTTTTCTTTAAATCAACTCACTTAAAAAAAAATTACATCAAAGAAAATATCAAGAAAGCGAAAAATTCACAGAACGGGAGAAAATATTTGCAAACCATATACCTAACACGGTCTAAGAACAGATTATGGACTCTTACAACTCAATAGTAAAAAGACAAATAACCCAATTTTAAAACAGATAAAGGACGTGAGACACTTTCCCAAAGATATATAAATGGTCAAAAAGCACATGAAACAATGCCCAAAGTTATTAGTCATTAGAGAGATGCAAATCAAAACCACAATGAGATGCCATGCCACACCTACAAGGACAGCTCAGTCAAAAAGTCAAATAATAGGTATCGGTGAGGATGTGGAAAAATCTGAACACGTATACACTGCTAGAGGGAATGTATACCTGCATTGAAAAAATAGTTTGCAGCTCTTCAAAAAGATAAATAGTGAATTACATATGAATTCCATGCTAGGTAACTGCCAAAGAGAACTGAAAACATCTGGTCACACAATTTGTACACAAATGCTCTAGTAGCATTATTCCTAATAGACTAAAAGTGGAAACAACTCAAATGTCCACAAACTGATGAATGGATAGACAAACTGTGGTATATCCATACAATGGCCTAGTATTTCACCATAAAAAGGAATGAAGTAGTATCACATTCTACAACACAGACTAACTTTGAAAATATGATGCTAAGTGTGAGAAGCCAAACACTTAGTATTATACCGAATGGATCCTTTTATCTGAAATGTCCAGAACAGGCAAATCCATAGAGACAGAGAGGTTAGTGTTGCCAGGGCATGGGGGAAATTGGGATGACTCTTAATGGGTACACGGTTTCTTTTCAGGGGGATGGAAATGTTCTAGAATTAGATATGGTGACAGTTGCACAACACAATACATTTACTGAAACCCACTGAAATGTACATTTTAAAAGCATGAATTTTATTGCGTGCGAATTATGTCTCAGTGTAAAAAAGGAAAAAAAATACTTCAAAAGGACACTTCATATCATTACCATGAATGGAAAACTGATATTTTTCACGAGCATTCCAAGATGAAAACAGAAGTATTAAAACTTTAAATGCCTAGTGGAGTACCTGTGGGAGGCCCCTTCCTCCTCTCGCCAACGCACCCTGTGAGTGGACAGGTGGGAACGGGACCACGACCGCATCTGCTCTCTACCAGTGTGCAGGTAATTATAAGTAACACAATCAGACAGGAAGCGACGTAAAAACTGGCATCCGTCACACATGGATAATGTAATCCAAAAAGATGACTGGTGTTTACTGGGAAAACCTAAGAGAACAAGCGCTCACTCCCTGTCAAGAGAGCGCCCAGGGCGCTGATTGTACTGTTTCATTAATCCTCACCCCACTTTTGAGACTGAGAACATTACTCTTTCTTACAGATGGGGAAACTGAGGCACAGAGCTAGCCACACAGGAAACAAGAGGCGGGTCCAGGCAGAGAGCTGGGATGTCGGACTTAAGAGCCTCCACTTTTAGCCACAATGCAGTACTGCCTCCAAGTTGGCCCGAATAATGAAGTTCAGCATCTTGATTTACAAAACAAGGCATATAAAAACACTTAGCACACAAGACCATAATCAGAAATCTAGTGGAAAAACATAGCCAACCACAATGCAGGTTATTAAATTTACAGGAACAATCTTCAGAAATGTGCATAATCTGTACAAAGAAAAGTTCAAAACTCCTAAGGAACATGAAAATCATCCTATCTTGACTGAACGGAGACAATTGTGTAAGTGGGAAGTCTCAATACTGTAATAAAACATTTAATTTATAAATGTAACACAATCCCAATAAAAATCCAAAAATTTTTAAAAGAATAACAGAGGACTTATATCACCGTATATCAAGGCCACATATTACAAAGCTAAAATAAGTGAAATACTGGTTTGGCACTAGGAAAGACAGATGAATGGAACAGCAAAAAATTATATTAAAAGAGCCAATTATATTAAAAATAGTTAGCCCATAATTAGTAAGTGACATTTCAAATCAGTTAAGAAAGAATTATTCAGTTGGGAACATTGGAAGGGTATTGGAAAAATTGGCTAGCACTTGGAAAGTAACTAAGTTACAGCCTTAACTCATGTTGTACACCAAAACCCATTCTAGATGGATTAGATTCAAATGTCAAAAACGAAACCATAAAAGGAACCAAAGTATGACACTGGAAGATAAAGATTGGTAGATTTGATTGGTTTAAATTTAAATTTTGTTCAGAAAATTTAAAAAGTGCAAATTAAAACGCTGAGATACCACTTTTTGCCTTCAGATCAGCAGAGGGAAAACAAAGATGGTGACGGGGAGGCCGGGGGGGACCCGCTGCTGTCTGTCTGCTGGGGGCAGTTGAGGTGAACCCCATCTTTGAGGGTCCTTAGCACATATCAAAAGCCTTCAAACTGTTCACATGCTCCAAACTAGTAATTTCACTGCTAAGGAAATACTGGATGTTACACAACAATTTGTACACAATAGAGAAAAGTACCTGTTACGGGTTGAATTGTGTCCCTGAAAAAGAAAGTTTGAGTACTCACCCCTGTGTGAACGTGACCTTGATTGGAAAGAGGGTCTCTGAAGTTGTGATTACTTGAAATGAAATCAAACCGGATTAGGGCAGGGTCTGATCCAACGCCACCAGTGTCATTAGAAGAGGGGACACTGGGGAGAAGGGCCGGAAAAAAAGGAACCCCAAGGATTGCCAGCAAATACCCAAAGCTGGAAGAGGCAAGGAAGGATTTTCTCCCACAGGTTGC
This sequence comes from Tamandua tetradactyla, assembly GCF_023851605.1. Taxonomy (NCBI): domain Eukaryota; kingdom Metazoa; phylum Chordata; class Mammalia; order Pilosa; family Myrmecophagidae; genus Tamandua; species Tamandua tetradactyla. The sequence goes on from NC_135335.1 coordinate 9,140,923, forward strand.
AGAGGGAGGGCGGTCTTGCTGACCTGTGATTTTAGACTTCTCATCTCTGTCACCGAAAGCATACATTTCTGTTGCGCTAAGCCACCCAGTTTGTGGGTCTTTGTTAAAACGGCCATTAGTACATTAACACAGCACCTAATTCCAACAAGTAAAAAAAATTATCATCAGAAAACAGAACAGTGATTGATAAAAAAAAACAAAAGTCCAGACACCTTTCTGAAGCAGTCAGACCATCACTGACTTATATGTGGAATATTAAAATAATTGAAATGAAAGTCCTGATGGTCAAGTACCTTTCAATCTGCTTTAATTACAGCACACAAGGAACCAGGAAAGGACACGTGGGCTGACAAAGGGAAGGGACAGCAGACCTCCTAATCATCGTGGCCAGTGTTGGGATGGGTGGTCAGCAAGGGGACAAATGGAGCCCCTGAAGGAACCGACAGGACGTATTCATGATGGTGGACAGGATACACTGAAGACACAGCACAGTCTAGTCCGCATAATCTCCTTAATAAGGCAGGAAAGCATACCATACACTTTGGAAAAAGTCCCGGCAGGCCATGGTCAAGAGAAAAGGCAGTTTGGGGATTGAGCACTGGGGTTAAATGCAAGTCACCAGAGCAGAATTGCATTTACAGACATCCGGGGACACAGAACTTCCCAGCAAGAGCAGCCAGCCACATGGGACGGAGGTCCAGGAAGCAAACCCTCCCTGCCAAACTCTCCTCCTTGAACGTGACCTTGGGCCCAAGTCATTCTCCAAGCTGGGCTTTCGTAAAGGCAAAGGTACTTTCAGCAGGACAGGTGTGTTTAGGGGCATTTCACGTGCATTGTTGGTAGCTACAGCAACAGGAGCCATTAGACACAGCCAAAAACAGCACTCGGTGAAGGGGTGGTCACTTGGATGGGGCTGTGTGTATAGGACACCCAGACAATGGGGTAGACGGACAGAGACCAGTGTCACTGCACACAGAAAAACTAAACAGACGAGCAAATGGAAAGTTACCCCTTGTTCTTGCATAGAAAGACATCAGCATGAAGAATCATAGGGAACAGTGAACACACAGGAATTGCCAGGAAGATTTTGGAGAAGTAGAATAATGAGGTAGGGCTATCCTTACCCTATATAAAGGAGCTACAAAACTTAAAACCATTTGAAACCGACACATGAACACTGATGCTGAATGATGAATGAGCCACTAAACGGTGCGGGAACGACAGGCTATCCATCCCACCTCACTCACTCCACCAAACAACATCCAGATGGATCCAAAGAGCCAAAGAAAGTAAGACCTTAAAAAAAAACTAGAACAATATAAGGGAGTTATCAAAACATCATCTTGAAGTGAATTAACCATTTTGAACTAATCAGAAAATCCGTAAGTCATAAAAGAAAATACTGATAAATGAGTACAATATATACTTGAAACTCTGAACAGCAAGATTTTATCATAAAATTTAAAGTTCAGTGACAAACTGCGGAAAATATTTGCTGTAATTGTAAAAGGACTAATTTCCTTAATATACAGAACTCTAAAAAAAAACAGACCTACTATATGACCCAGTAATTTCAACTCCTAGGTATATAGCCCAAACAACTGAAATAGGAGGTAAAATAGATTCTTGCATACCAATATTCATAATAATTTTCCCAATAGCCAAAAAGCGGAAACAATCCAAATGTCCACCAAGAGATGAATGGAGAAACATCACATGGTATTTATATGCATGGATTCTTCCTTCATAAAAGGGATGAAGTGCTGAGGCCCTGGTGCCACATGGGTGAGCCTTGAAGACATTACACTAAGTCAAAGAAGCCAGACACAAAAGGACAAATATTGTATGATTCCACTTAGATGAAATACTTAGAATAGGCAAATTCATAGAGACAGAAAGGAGGTTAGAGTTTACCAGGGGCCGGGGAGGGGAAATGGGAGTTAGTGCTTAATAGTTAGAGTTTTTGTTTGGGTCAGGACCCTAAAGGGTTTCCCGGCAGATACACTTACATAAAGACACATATGGAAAGGTCTTTAGCCTTACATAGAGCAAAAACAATAGGAAACAACCTAATTGCTCCCTAAAGAAGAGTGGGAGATTATATCACAGCACATTCACAGCTGGCCTAGCACACAGATGCTGAAAGGATGAAGGCGGAGACACATGTGCAGATAGGATGTCCCAGACGGGCCGGTAAGAGACAGGGCCCAGGCGCACAGCAGGGAGTATGGCGTGCTGGACCTCTACGGCGGGTACTCATACAGAGTTCTCTAGAAGGAGACGCCAGCAACCAGCAACCGGCCATCACGCCTGCCCCTGTGGGAAGTGGGGTACCAGGGGTAAGACAAGGACTTCAGTGTGTTACTTACAAGCCTGAATTGTGGCCTGTGCAGGTGTTGATTTAAGTACGTTATACATTTAGTTTAAATACATAGTTTGGGAGAAAACAAGCCGAGCATTTGCCTTTGGGGCTGGTGGGGGCGACAGGGCCTTACTCTCACACATAGGCGGCAGCTCACGGGGTCATCACATCAATGGGAGAGTAAGGGACGCCTACCCCGTGTCACTCTGGAGGTCACAAAGGCCTGAGGAAGGTCAACGATGACGCATTTACTCCTGGACACAATAAGGCTGTCAGGCAGATAGTGGGCTGAGAGCAAAGGGCTGTGCAGTGCAGTTCATGCCTGTTAACCTTCCCTGTCCTCAGGAGGCGAGTGAGAGACCCTGGTTGGGGATGGAGGGCGTCACATGGGTGCCCCTGCATCGGGTGGCCTCTTAAAGGAGACACAATGCACATACTTAAGGAGAAAGTAGCAGACGTGGTGCTGAGTGGGGTACAGGCAGCCGCACTGACAGCTCCCCTGTGCCCCTCAGGGCCAGAAATGCTCGCAGATGCCAGATGAGAAGATTTAAACAAACATAAACACAAAGAAATAAGATATAATTAAATACCACTTTTTGCAAATGTCATAACTGTGTTTCTAGAACAGTCTTGTTGTGTTTTGTGCTGATTTGATTTGTTCGGGGGAAAGAACAGGAAGGAGCGTTCTTAGAGCCACATAGTTTTGTGTGCAGACACCGTCTTAACACCAACCTCTGGCATGGATAAGCGGTTTTAGCCACTAAAAGCTTTTCACCCAATCCCACCAGGATTATTCCGTTTTGGCGACAAAGGCCCTCAGCCCGGCTCATAGGCCCGTGGTGCTCTGAGAACCACCTGCGGGTGCCAGAGCGGCTGGGAAATGCCTGGCCCTGCAGAAAGTTTGGGAATGTTCCTCAAGACCTCTCTCCCCGTGCTAGGCTTTTAACCCAGGGCAGGTATGAGCATACGCACCAAGAGGCTTCTATAAAAAGCTCAGAGCAGGGTGGCTTGCAATTTCAGAAAACCCCAGAAATAACCTAAAAACTCATCCACGGGAAATGGATAAAACAATGGCACTAGTACAAAAGTGTCATAAAGATGAGTAAGTAGTTGCAGAACAGTACTTATCGTATGATTCCATTTTAGAGCAACGATAAAGAAAACAACAGTAAGAGAGTAAATATTAGTTATGCTCATGCGAGGAAAACGTCTGAAGGAGCCTGATGAACCAAGTTGTCATCAGAAGTCACGTGGGGAGTGGGGCTTTACAGAGCAGCTTTGACCTTCTGTGTTTTTCTATAGTCTTTGAATTTTAAAATACACGACTAGTCATTTATAAAGGCATTGATATAAATTCTACTGCAAACATGCACCCCACAGTCCAGTCAGTTACAAGGGCGCCTAGTATGGTAACACGAGCACAAACTTACCCAAATCTGCAAAAGCGTGGGCCCCTCAAACAAGCGACCGCCATGGAGCGGGGAGCAGAAAGCCAGGCCCCAGCAGGACGAGGGTGTCAGGCAGGTGTTCTCGGCAGCCTTGTGGCACGAGTGATTAAAGAAATTATACCTCGAGACAATTAGCAGGTATGTGTCTTGGACCCTTGGGGTCCCTCAAGTCCGCCAATGCCGAACCCCAGATGCCAAGAACCTATTGTACCAATTAAAGTCTCAGTGAGTCACAGCGAACACCTAACAGGTGGGAGAAGGTCATTGGCAGAGATTTAATAGTGTGACAAACAGAGTGTAGAAGAGGATACAGACAGACTCAGGGACGTATGTGTGTGCACACCATGGAGGCCACAGGGCAGAGGACAGCAAAACGTCTGACCCGGCACATCCCATGACCCAGCTATCCCACTTCTTGGTAACTCCCCTGGGAAACACTCGAATAGATACATCTGTACACTTTCATACGTACACAAGGAGGGCTGTACGAGGATAATCGTACCATATTGTTTCTAATAGCAGAATTTCCACCAATCACAGATTTACTAAATTACTACATTTTGCAAAAAAAAGCAAAGAAAATATTCACTCTTAATAATGATTTCATATGTTCAATGCCCTACAGGCAAAATGCAGATGATATAGCAGATGATAAAAGATTCAGACTAGTCATAATTACAGAAATACAAATTAAAACAACTTTCAAAAGTAGCAATAGATAAATAAATATTCATAGTAAGGAATATTGTCCAGCAATTAGAAAATGAGGTCAGTTCTATATGTACTCACAGGAGTCTCCCTATTGTTAAGTGAAAAAACCAAGTCAATGATGATATATACAGCAGCATTTTACCACTTACATTTAAAAAAAAGAAGAAGAAAAGCAAAGCAATACACCACTTTCAGATGGGGATATAAATGAATAGAGAAAAGTCTGGCAGGAAACACAGCAAACAGGGAACTCTGGTCACCTCTGCAGAGGGGAAGGGAATTACTCGTGGCTTGTCCATCACTATTTGATTTTGCATGAGGAGAAAGCGTCCACATATCACTTATATAATTAAACTCAATAATTAAATAAGAAAAGCAACCAGTTGCCATCCCCGGGAGAAATGGTGGATCAACACGCTGGACCAGCAAGCAAACCAAACAAAATATCCGCAACACAATGAATCTTATGGTATTAAATGAGAAAAGTTCAGAAGATTACCTGCAACATAATACCTTTTTTTTTTTACAAAGTTAAAAGCAACTAAAATAAATACATATACTTTAAAAAGCACATGTAGATTTTTTAAAGAAGCTTTATGAATAAAAGCAAGTGAAGGAGGAGGAACGGTCCTGTTAAGGCCGAGGCTTTTCACTGGGTGCAAGATTCAGAAATGCTTACCACATTATCAAAAACCATGAAGAAAGCTAATAAAAGAGAGGTATGTTATATCATGAACCAAAGATTAACCCAGTTCTGTGTACTTGAGTTCCAGTAAGGAGTGACATTACCTTAGGGAGGATCACGGGGAGCTCTCCCATTTACAAGACGTTAAAAATAAGGAATAGCGACAGTCATTAAAATTCATTGAAGTTGACTCAAATCAAACAAACAAAAAAATTAGAAGTTAAACATTCCAGAAATATATCCAGATGCATAATTATAAGAAACTTAAATTGACAGACCTGGAGCAAAAGAGCAAAGAAAATATTCACTCTCAATAATGATTTCACATGGTCAATGGCCTAGAGGCAAATTGCAGATGATAAAGCAAATGGTAAAAGATTCAGACCAGTTATAATTACAGAAATACAAATTAAAACAACTTTCAAAAGTAGCAATAGATAAATAAAATTGCAAACACCGTGTGCTAATGAGTATGTGGGGAAATGGATATACTGACACCAACGGTATAAGCTTTCTGGCATCATCTGAGATTCTATGACCAGGGTTACAAAACCATTTGTACACAATGAGCAGGCAATACCACTGTGGGGAATATGCATGTGTACCAAATTCATACAGACACACTCACAGCAGCACATTTTAAATAGTCAAAACGTGTATAATGTAAGAGACTGGCTAAATATTCTGTGGGTAAGGACACACTGGGATGAAATAACACAATCATTCACTCATAATCATTTTTGGGTCTTTGACACGATGATGAAAACTATGCCTTCTACAATTGTAAAGCATTCTCAGACCTCCCAAAGCCCTTCCATGGAATTCTTTCGACAGCATTACTTAGAATCACTGAGAAGGTATTTAGGGATGGTGCTGGTATATGGGAATATTTATGGAAACACAATTAAATGTGAAAACACACCAGACCGGAACATACCCACTGAATGCCCCCACAGAAAAAGCCTAGGTCAAGGTGGGCAAGTGATTCTGGAGGAAATGGCTAGGTCTGATGTTAGGCAGTAGAGCAGGAGAGGAGGGAGGGCAGAGAGGGAGAAACGATTGTAAGTGCTCAATAAAGAGTAGTTGTGTGCCAGGTATATATATACCATTTCATGGAGCCCCATTTTACAGGTGAAGAAAACAGACTTGATGAGGTCAAGCCACTTGCTCGCAGTCATAGAGCTGCCCGGTGGCCAAGGCAGGATTACAACAGATCCGTCTTCTAACCTCCCATGGGTTGCTATAGGTCCAAATCAACTGCAGTTGATTTGCTATAGGTCCAAATCAACTATCAGTTAAGATAGGGACAAAGGGACTCAAAGAAGACCCAACACACCACGATGCCACTAGGGAGACCCATCAGCCTGCCCCAGGCATATTCTCCATCATGACAAGACTCTCTGCCACCCCCTTCATCCCCTCCGGCCACAAGGAAATGGGAACAGGGCCCCCTCTACATAGATACCACAATAAATTCCAGGTGGCTTATGTGTTTAAATGTGAAAAACGAAACCATACAAGTGCTACAAGAAAATACAGATTAATATTCATATAATTATGGGGGGGGGCAGATCTAAGCATAACATCAAGTGCAGAAGCCATAAAGCAGGATAAATTAATCTTGGAAAAAAACTGCAACTTTTGTACATCTAGAACACAAATTGATGAGATTAAAAGACAACCAACAAACTGGGGAAAACATTTGCACCATATATAAAAAAAAGGATTACTAGCCTTAATATGTAAATAGCTTTTACAAAGCAATCAATAGAAAAGTGAACATGTAGGAAATGGAAGGTCACAAAGAGAAAAAAATGCATTTGGCCATTGGACACATGGGAGAGCTGTCCCATTCACTAGCACTCAAAGCAAAGCTCACATCTACAGGTAAAATACCCTGGATCCATCAAAAGACCAGAGGTTTTTAACATGGCAATACCCATTCTGAGGATAAGGGGAAATAGCCCAGCAATTTAGCAATATGAACCTAACATCTTAAGAAATTTGACAGTTACTTCACTTCTAGAAATGTATTTATGTATCCCAAAGAGATCATAATGGATGTGATAACAGTTGAGTTACAAGGAAGAGCATTATTTGTTGAGATAAACAAAAACAAAACACTGGCAAATAACATGCAATTCACTTAAAGAGAATGTTTGACACAGGCGAACAGTAGAGCATTATGTCACCACTGAAAATGATGCTATATGATTACAGGAAAAGATGCTAAGTATGCATTGTCAAGAGAAAAGAGTTGCAACACAGAATTTACAATACAATCCCATTTTGTATAAAAATGCATATATCCTATGTATAAGGCAAAAGAACTCCAGAAGAAAATATGCCAATAATAATCATCATTTGGTTACTGAGGATTTTTTTTCATTTTGCTTATTTGTAAATTTTACAATGAACCCATTTTACACAAGAGAACTCAACTAAGAGTTATTTAAAAGAAAAGAGAGGATGGAGAGGAAGAGAAGGGGAAACAGAGCTGAGGGGGCTGGGGGTGAAGTCTGGCCCAGCCGGGAGGGTGCCCCTGGGTCTAAGTGACTGCATCCTAATCTGGGGCTGAAGGTGGTGGAGGGGGCGCCTCACCCAGAGGAGGATCAAGGACACGCACCCTCACGAATTTCTAAATTTTGCTACTTTCCCTTACCATTATTGACTACAGCATATCCTTGGTGTTAAACAGGCAAATTTAAAAACCACAAATACCTGTGGCCCTACTGGCATTTCTTCATTTTGCAATTCACCAGCACAACTCTAATGAGCAGTGCTCTCTGAGCTGAGGGACCAACACTTCCTGCAGACTTAAGTGCACACAGAGAAGACAGACCCTGCTTCAACGCTCTTGTCAATTTAACAAAAAAAAAAAAAAAAAAAGGACAGCCCTTGGGGTGTGAGGAGCAGGAGGTGGCACTGCTGCAGTTCGGTCTCTAACCTGGCCACACGGAAGTCTCAATCTGTATTTGCCCTCACACTCTTTTCCTCGTAAAATGAACTTCCAAATTCAACTTTTCCCATACTAATACCGCCTTTATTTTATGTTGCAAAAGAATGCATTTTCGACCTAACTGCCATAACACCACTCACTCACTGAACCGCCCCTGGGAATTCAGGGGAAAGGCTGAATTTCAGATTCATGCAGAGGATGAAAACTGGTTGGCAGCAATCACACCGGAGTTGTCATTGATATCCGTGACCCATCCCGCCTGACCCAAGGTAGCCAAGGGTGAGGAGCCGTAAGGCACCTGTTCTGAGTCCAACCACCCACCTGGCCGAGGCTTTGCATTGGGGTGGGAGGCAAGGGGGGTGGTGAGCTCAATCTTGGCCTCCCTTCTGCCAACTCCTGTTAACAAGGCCCTTTCCATAACCACTTCCAAAGCCAAACAATATTCCTTGTGGAGAGAACTTGCTTTCAGCAGTACCACAGCTTCTGGGTTGAGGTTGGGGAAACAGGACTATTCACACACATGCACTTACAGCAGGTCTTCTCAAGGTCAGAAGCAAATGTTTTGTTATCACAATCCATAGAAAACAAAAGGAGGCCTTCTGAGTTCGAAAAAGAGGGCAAGGGAGGTGGAGGGGTACTGGGGACAGAAGCAAAAAAGGGAGCCTACATTGTTTCGCAGGGGATTGAGGAATGGTGAGCAGGGAAAGGATCTTTGAACCTGCGTATGTCCCAGCACAGCACACAGCGGTGTCAGGCTTGGCGGCACCACCAGCCTTCTCCTCTGGCCAGCACTTATCTCATTTCTCAGTAGCATGTGGCAGTGCCAACACTGGGGCGCACCAAGGCACAACTAGGCCAGCAAGCAAGGCAGGAACAGCAGCCAGGACCAAGCTGTTCTCTTGGGAGAATTCCTTCTGCCTTACACCCCCTGGTTTGGTTACAGCCCGCCCCTCCCCTTCCAGCACTTAGCTCCCTTTTGCAAGAAAACACCCTTATTCAGCACAAGCTTCTCTGCACCCTTCTTGGCACAGAAGCTGGCAGCTGTTTCAATTCTGACCCAAAGTTTGCCTCCCGTGAGACCAAACCCTCAAGTCCCAAGGAGTAAAACACAACATGGGAACAAGGAAATAGCTCGCCGCACGAAATGCTGCTGCCACTTTCCCACCCAGGACACAGAAACAATTTACAAAGCCATGGTGTGTGCTCTGCATTCCAATGCTTCTCTTCACTGTTCCATGTAGCTTTTGCCTGTTTAGATTAGTACAGTACTTACTCAAGGAAGCCCAGCACTCCCTCTTACCAAAATTAAGCCAAACATTTTAATATCATTAGATTATGTATTTAGACCCCAAACCCAAATACACTCTCCCATCCTAAAGAGTGCAAGTATGGGGGGAAATAAAACACATGTTCAGTCTGTTCCTATTTAGGCCATTTCCCTAAGGAAACTGAAACTGAAGTAGGTCCCATTTTTAGTACCATTCAGAAATTTTCACCAGGTAAAGCTTCAGAATATTCAGGTCACAGAAACCCCCCTACCTTGAAACTTTCTCTGGCTGGGCATTCAGCACCACAGTAGGTACAACTGTTATCAACTCCCAACAGAGAGCAGACACCACCCCACCCGCCCCCCCACCTGGCAGCCATCCACACCAGGATATACCAGTTCTGTTTGCTGTTTGTTGCCACACTCTACCAATGGTCTGAATTACAGAAGTGAATCTAGGTCTAACTCTAAGATATGAAGCCATATCCAGCTTCTTCATCATGAAGGTAACTTGATTTACAGAAGATAAAGGTCGAGAAATGTAACATAGCAATACAACGATTCTAATAGGCTCAGAATTAAACCTTTATTTATGCTGTAAAGGGGAAAAAAGTGAGATTAGTACTCCATGTACATGATGCAACAAAACCAGTTCTTACAAAACAAAGTAACATACAAGAACTTTTAACCACCCTGTACAGTTTCACAACAGCTTACCCAAAACACATTTCCCCACACAGGCGTGACTAAGACTCTTCTCAACTCCAATGACGCAAATTATATCATTGCCAAGTCATCAGCTTAAGAATTATGCCAAAATAGTTTCAGACATTAAAAACCACAGAAACCCAGAAGACAGAAAAATCCCAAGGGCAAAAAGTATTGTGGATTTTAGGGTTTTTTTCCAAATAAAAAAAATTTAAGGGAAAAGTAGACAATCAAAAGCCACTGGTGTTACTTTTTATCAATCCCAAACATGCAGCTCCAAGACATTGTCCCAAGAAGGGACTTTCAAATCTTTCTCAGAATTTTTACAAACAGATCACATCTAAGAAAGCTTCCCCTCCTCCTTTTTCTTATCGCCGCCCCCCTACAGTGGTCTTGTCTGAGTTTCCCCTGTATTTAAAGGCAATTTCAAAAGCAGAAAAAACGTTTTTCAAACTACAGATACAATGGATTTTCACTCCAACCTTATCAGGGGTATATGGTTTCTGTTTGCTACTAAATACTACAGGTTCTTTACAAAGACTATGGTTTTCAAAAGATAATAGTAAGCAAAATTTTGCTGTTATTACTACTGATCCACAAAGAAAAAAAGGTATTATCAGAAGGCACAACTTATACAAAATTCCCTTAGAAATCACTGCATTTCTCTTCGTTCAGAATTTTCAATCATAAAACATCTGTGACAAAAACACAAGTTATAAATCCCAAAATTTACATGTAATCTTATTTTAGATATACAACAAAATGCTTTAACAGCCCACAATTTGGGCGTCGGCATTCTAAGAGGTACTGCTTCCTAGTATCACGGCTTCAGGTAAACCACTTAAGAAACTTACACAGCAGGGAAGAATCTTAATTTCCTGCCATTTTAGGTTTCTGACCCCATCTTTCCAGAGTGACTAATATTCAGGTTTTCAGTTACACCTTTTCGGAGTCTTCCCATTTGCAGCAAAGCAAAACAATTTTGCTTTTTGTTTTTAACTGCCTCTTAGCAAAGTTATAAGCACTTTAGAAACTAGTTTCCAAGCAACTTGTTGCTTACAAAGCAACAATTTTACGAGTATTAATTTACCAGAATTAACTAGTATTTTCAATGCCCACAAGCTGTACTGAATCTCCCGAGCTGTGTCTACTAATTTTTTTTCTCCAGACAATTTCCTTCAACCCACATTCTCTACCACCCCCAAACTTTGCATTATAAACTTAACTCAACCTCTCCCCTTTTCCGCCCCCAACCCCCTCCATACCATACCAAGCTGAGCCCTGCCCTCCTCACAACCCCCACCTCTGGGCTCTCACATCTGAATGCCAAGAGTACTTTGAAATCTAACGAAGTAAAATTCAAGCTTAAAATACAGAAAGCAAGATGAATCACAGATTACTGCCCACCCACCATTCCCTTCCGCTGATAACCTGCAGTGCTGGGCCAAAGGCCCCAACTAGACCTGCCCTAATACACAGAATGTGGGCACAACCAATTTGTACCCTCAAGCTTTGAGCACAATGCAATGACCCCCTTAATTTACCAATCTGTCTCAACTAACTGGTCCCTCTGCTTAACCATTAAGAACTTGAACAGCTTTCCCCAAAGCACAGGTTAAATCATCACAAAAATTCCTTGGACCAATGCACAGGCACGTAGGCAGGCAGGAAGGCAGCAGGTGAGTCACTGGGGTTCCATCTACAATGCATCATGCGTTGTGGCATCAACGTTACAATGTCCTACAGCTTTGAATCTTCTTGAACCTTTGTAGCACAGAACAACTAAGTATATGAAGGATGGCTCAATTTAGAAGCAGCGGCATCTGACAACCTCCACCCCCCAGAAAAGAAGGGGTGCCTGCTGACATTGATCCAGGGGTGCCTGGAGGTTGGTCCCCGGGTGAGACATTAAATGCAAACCAACACATCTGCTGAAGGTCGGGGGGGCAAGATGCATCTGCTCTGGATTCTTTTAACAGATTGCCCTTCATAGCTCATCTGAAATTCTTAAATGGCAGCCTCCCGAATACAGGGCTTCCTGAGCCAGGCCTGGAAACACGACACTGGAGAGCTTCCTTCTCCTAAGTTCTGGAAATGGGATCTGCAGGCATCAATTTAGGCGGGCTCTCTCTCCTTCAGGGTCTCCCCTCCTGCTCTGCCAGGACTCAGTAGATACTGGCCAGGGGGGCTCCATTTCTCCTGCTGCCATCTGATCGTCACGGCGGACGCTACAGCAACAAACCATGGTCCATGAGGCATTTTCATAATTTTCATAGCTCTCAGGCCTACCATGGCCACCTTCAATCCCAACCCTCTCCACAGGCAAGCCACATGGGCCTGGAGGGAGGGCCCCCACCCCAGCCCACCCAGAGCCGGGATACCTTTCCTCTTCCATCATTACCAGCACTTCTGATTCCACAAGGGGCTGCAGCTACTTCCCCCGGGCTTACCGGATGACCAGAGGCAAGTTTTTAAAAGAATGGATACCCTCAAGAGAGTTAAAGGGAAGAGGAAGGGCAGGGTGAGCTCACAGAAGAGGACAGCTTCAAACCTAGAGGAAAAAGTCCAAAGGAGAGCACTGCCACCTGGAAAATAAAGCTTCAGTCAATTTTGTCCACACATGCGCACACACCCTGCCTCAGCAGTCCCCGGCTGACCCACGCCTTAAGCGCCATGCCAGTCACCACGGAGGGTGGCACCTCACCTCCTGGATCGCTTTCCACCACCCCTCACCTCCGACCAGGGGCCTCACCTCGCACTCAGACCTAGGTGCCACCGTTCTGTAACCGGAGGCCTATGCAACGTTACATACCACCCTGGGCCAGTGCTGTCGGCCCGCAAGGCTAAGTGCGGTTTCCACCAAGACCAGGCCTCATCCCCACGCGGGGTCAGAACCCCCAGTCTGGAAAGAAAAGGGGCCGCTGGTATCGACCAATTCCAGGACTACCTCCCTGCAGCCCCGCGCCCCACTGCCTGCCTTCCCGCTCCTCTCCAGGGCAGCAACTGCCCAGTTCTACTTGTCCCTTTCCCCTTCATGGGGTGGGGACCCCATGGACCTCCTCCACCTGTCGCTCTGCCTTCCTTCTAGCACTCCAAGCCGGGAACCCCAGGGCCCTCCCAGAGGTCAGGAGCGCCCTCTCCAGTGGCCGGCAGTGCCAGCCTGGCCTGGAGCCCTGTTGTCCTCTCCCCAGGTCCAGTCCCCTCTCCAACCTTCCTTCTCCTTGCATCCCCCAAGCCTCCCCTAACTCTGCTCTCTCCCCCATCGTCAGCTAAGGCCCTCAACTGGCCACTTCCTCCCCACCACTAGACCCAGCGCGGCCCTCCCTGGCGCTAACTCCTGCTGGCCCAGGGCACAACTTTTGCTTTTATAGCCCTGGGCCGCGTCACCCGGGGCATTGCTCCACAGGATGATTCCTCCACAGCCAGAAGAAAAAAAAGTTCCTTACTCCACCCCCACCCACACCCTGACCCCACCCCTGGCAAGGGAGACGACCCGGGGGGGTGGGGGTCCACGGCGACCACCCGTTCAGGTCCCCAAAATTCTCTCCTCTTCCCCTTAGCAGTGTCTCCTGGGATCGAAGACAAATCTCAAGGTCACCTTGGGGGAGGGTGGGGCGCGTTCCAACTGGTGACGGTGGTGATGGCGGCGGGGAGGGTAAGACTGCTCCGTGACAGAGGGGGGTAGTGGGGGAGGCAAGCTGGAGGCCGCGCTCCTGAGGGGGCGAAGGGAGCTGCCGGGTCGCCTCGGGTCACCGCGCCCCACAGGAGCCCGAAAGAAGGGCCGGCGGAGGTCTGGAAAATTCCAGGCGGCAGCGGCGGAGGGATCTCTGCAGAGGGCGCATCACTCCCGGAGGCGGCGGGCGGTGGGGGGGGGGGCGCGGCGCGTGATCGTCGGGCGTCGGCTCGGCCTCGTGAGCGGCCGGTGACGTCAGCGCCAGGGCGCGCGGGGGCGGGGTGGCGCCTGCCGGGCGGGGGAGCCGCGGCGCGCGGCCGGGTCGGGAGTGGGAGTGGGAGTGGGGGTGGGGCGAGGGGTGGAATCCGCGAGGGTCCCGCGCGACCGCACCCACGCAGCCCCTCCAGCGTCGCGCGCCCCCTTGTGCCCTCCGTTTCTCCCATTAAGAAGCCCTGCTGTGATTGTTAAAAAAAAAATCTTTTTAAAAACTATTGGGAGCAAATTGGTGAAACCATTGAACGCCCTGGAGCTGCGTGGTGGCTTCAGGGGCGTTGTCTTGGTTTTGTTATTCTCTGTTACTAGGAGCCTGGAGATTTGAAGTGTCTCATTAGGAAAAAATACCCCTCCTGGGAGATACATGATGAAATGGGTTTATGATGTATTAAGGCGGGGTGGGGGGGTAATTGCAAAATAACTTAAACCAAGGTTATGTCCACAAAACTGTAACTGCGTGGCAACGAGACCGAGAGGCAAGCCTCAGCGGTCACAGCCATCAGTTCTGGTTTTTAGATTTTTTAATCCATTCTAGTTTGGCGTGAGGAGGAGAAAAGGTGACTTTAAAAAAACAACTGCGTTCGTGGAGAGCAGTGTCAGCCGTGGGGTGGAACCCACGGGGCGTTTTAATGGCTTCTGGGGGTGCTTCCCACTGCTTTGCCCCAACCTGGATCTTCCAAAAGCAGAGGCAAACTCGAAACACTCTTGTCCCAGTCACCAGGATCGGGCGGGGCTGCAGCACTTGGTGGAAAACTGGGGATTTTGAAAATCCAAGGGGCCATCTCCCCTACCAGAAGCCCATAGGGGCTGTGACATGGCCTGAGTAAGCAGACTTGGCTAAACTCCCTGCCAGGAAGTTTCCTTCCCAGGGTAACCACCTACACTCAAAACAAAAACACGCGAAGACAACAGGCTCCCCTGACAACTGGGAGGATGCAAGTGAAGCTATTTTTCCTCTGCCCCCATAAATTGGCATCTGCAGGCGGGGCCTGCCCAGCTGCTGCGCCCCACCCTGTGGTTCTCGGAAAGCTGATGACTCCTTCTCATCTGACCCTGGGCAGGCCAGGCTGAGCAGGCAGCAAGCCCAGGCTTGTTTGGGTTGGGGTTGGGGGTGGGGGCTGCTTAGCCCATTTTTCCTGCCAGGGAGAGTCCAGTGGCTCACCCGTACTCCAGGCGTCCAGCCGTGGCCAAGTTTTCCAGGGGAGTGTTGGGGTGGGGAAAGAACCCCGAAAGAACAGTGTGGAAACAAGAAAATGGGCTGGCAGAAAGTTCTAGAAAGCTGGGAGGGGTGTTGCGTCCAGGCAGTGGAGTCAGCTCTCCACCCCCACCCTTTTTTTAAGCATTGGCATCTGATAGGTGAGCACTCAGGACCTCACCCCTGCTTCCTGGGCGCACCTCTTGCTTTTGTGTAAAAATCTCCTTCATTCCCATACATCATTCCCTAGTTCCCCAAACATACCGTCTTACATGTTGTTTTTCAGAAATAAGCGGCATTAGCCACATGCAAAGCACAGGGCCCTTCTTTGTGACCCTGTGTCTGCAGTTGCCCCTGCCCCCTGACTTTTCAAGGGCGAAACTGCTGTTTCACAGGGTCCTTGTTTAGAACCTCTGTTGGCCTCTGCTAGTTTCCCTCCAGAAAGGAGAGGAGAGGAGGTGAGTGTAGAAAACCACACAGAAGCACCTTTGTCCTGCCTTAGGGGGCACAGGCCCCTGCTCACCAATGTTGTGCTAAAAATACTTCCCCCCCTGGCGGGGTGGGGGGGTGGGGGGGGTGGGGGGGTGAGGAGGGCAGGATTGCCCATGTGTCAGCAGATTTCTCTGGATCAAAACAAGCTGTTCCAGAAAACAGCCGATAAAAGAAGCCTTGGATCCCTGGGTGGGGCTGCGTCGTGAGGGGCCCCACCCTGCCCGGCTGGTGACTGTGGCCTGCTCCTTTCTGGGCAGCCAGAGTAGGGGCTGGAGGGGAAGGGAGGACAGGAAGGGGCCCACATCCGATTCTAGGGTCAGAGCCAAGTCTCAAAAACCCTTTCTCACGGAACAGCCAGACAACATATCTTCACTGCTTCCTGCCTGCCGGTCTCTGAAGCCAGCTCAGCTCTGTTGGTTACACACACACACACACACACACACACACACACACACACACACACACACACACACACACACACGCGCCCCCCCCCCACACACACACACCCCTTACAGGTTCAGTTCCAGAGCTGTGGTCTCCAGGGGCACCTTGAGCTCCCCACTCACAGCTCTTTCCTCGGAGCCCGCCAGCCCTCTGCTTGGTCACTGTGCATGGGCCGCCCCCCCACCTCCGTGCAACAAGAGTCCCCTGCACCCCTGCCCCAGCCAGCCCTGAAGGTGGGCTCCAGGCTGACCTGCCTCCACGCCTTGATGGGACACTGGGCAAGTCCTTAACCTCTCCCAGCCCCACTCTCCTCCTTCCTGAAGCCCCAAATGCTTCCTGGTTCTGGGGCGAGCTGCTCTGCCTGGCTGCCTGGCCGCAGCCGCCCTTGCACGCTTCTCCCTCCGCCCTGGGCCCTGGCCCAAGGGTCACCTTCTCCCTGGGGCCCCCCTCGCGGGGGTGGAGGGGGGGACAAGACAGAGGATGTATTGGCCCCTGGGGAGCTCGGGTTATGGGGAAGGGGGAGGTAAACCCCCCACTTCCCTGCCTTTATGTATGTGAGTGTTTGTGTTGTCTGCCTCCCCCACTGGAATATTTTTTTTTAACTATTTTTATTGTAATAATATATATACCAAGTAAAATTTTCCATTTGAACCACTTTCAAATGTGCCAGTTCCGCAGTAGTAATTGCTTAACCCCCCCCTCTTCCCCGGAACCCGAGCTCCCCAGGGGCTGACATGTCCTCTGTCTTGTCCCCCCCTCCATCCCCTGTGCACGTGGCTGACACCGGTAAATGTGTGGTGACTAAATGGTTTGTTTTGTAAAGGTCACTGAGAAGGCGAGGCTCTGGGTAAATGTTTGCGAGCTGACTGCAGGTGGGGAGGGGCCAGTGGCAGTCCCCCCACCCCCTGCAGGAGGACAGCCCGGATCTGCCAGCCGGAGCCCTGGGCACCCAGGTCAGGAGACGGGAAGAAAGGGTGGGGCTAGGGGGCTGCTCCCTGGGTAATGGGACCCAGTGGTTTCCACAGCTTCACCTTCTCGATGAAGCGCTTGGGGTTGCGGCAGAGGGAACCAGGAAAGGTGAAATGTTCACAGAAGACATTCCAGCAAGAGGGCTTCAGAAACTGGAGAGACCCCAGACCAAGTGACAAACCCTTCCTCCCCCACCCCAGCTGTAAAAAAAGCAAAGAAGTAGAGGGACCGGCCTGTTTGTCTTTTTGGTCCAAGTAGGCCAAAAAGCAGGAAGGTGCCCGAGGGAGGAGGGGTTGGGGGTTCTAAGATGGGAGAGGGTCCCTCACATTTGACCCTTATCTCCCCTGGGTGTGTCAAGGGCCGGTGGGGGTCTCAGACCCTGATGCCCTTCCCTACCTGCTCCCAGGGGCAGATGCAGCTGGGGCCACCCTGCTTCTAGGGCCAACAGGTCTGCCCATGCCTCTGGCCTAAGGCCATGTCTCCCAAAAACAACTTTGCAGGAGTCCCCTGTGCTCAGATCTCAGGGCTCCTTGTCACCTTCACCCCCTGCTCTGGAGTATCTGGCCCCTGCCCCTTATCCACTCCCTGGCCCCTCTCTCTCCCCAGCCTCACCCAAGCTGCCCTTCTGCCAATTCCTCCATTGGCTCATGGTCACCTCCCTGGCTCTTGATGGCCTCTGCTCGGGTCACAGCGCTCACCAGCTCTTTGTGTCCCCTCCCCCCTCGCACCCTGCTGAGGGGCTGGACCCTCTCTCCCCAGCCCCTCAGCCGACTGAGTGAGTCTCAGCTTTTGTAGAGCTCACACTGTGGCCTGAGTCCCCCTTTCCAGCCCCGCCCCCAAGCACTTTCCCCACAAGGAATGTTGGCACCAGCTCTTCTGGGCAGGGAGTCTGGCAGGGAGCTCACATCCAGCCCCTAGTTTACACAAGCCCCCCAAGAAACCCTCTCCAGGGCCTGCCAGCGCCCCCCCTCCAAAGGAGGCACCCACTTCCACGCAGGTCCTTGCTGATGGAAATGGCCTCAGCCTGGGTGGGGCTTGCCTTGTCTCACTCTGACCCTTCGGAGCACTAGGGCTGTAAATGCTTGTTGTTCTGTCTTGGGGGGGGGGGGGGGCGGTGGCAAGACAGCCTGTCTTTGAAAAGCCCCTTTTCTGCTCCCCACCCCGAGGGCACCGGAGAGCGAGGCTGTACGTGGTGCCAGGCCTCGGGGGCAGAGCGTGTTCCCCCACCCCCAGTGGATTTATGGGCTCCCGGAGATGTTGACCTTGACGCTGCATGGGGAGTCTGTGCTTTCAGTGGGCCCAGGCTGTCCACGACCTCAGTCATCCCCATCACCAAATGCCAAGGTTAGACGGGCAGAAAGCACAGAAATCCTCATGAAGAGCTGGGACCATGGGTAACTCTCCCTGTTGCAAACTGTACTCATGTCGAATAGTTTAAAAATAACTGGAGGGCTCAGTGCGCGTGAGCAGGGAGGGTGGGCGCAGGGAGGGGGCGGGGACAGCCGGGAAAGGGGAGGGGCCGTTTGGGCAGGGGCCGGGGTCGGTCAGTAAGGGTGGGCTTGGGTGGGGCCGGAGGGCGGGAGCTGCGGCAACCCCACCTCCTGGGTTATTCCAAATGGCCCTAGCTCAGGACATTTGACTCCGCCATCATTATTTGTAAAAATAAATATACCGGCGCAGAGTCTGTTTTCAGGACATGAACCCCATATCTAGTGCTCTGACAGGTCTGGACGCCCCCGTCACGGACCCGGCATCATGAACCAGGGCGCCCGTCTGGCTGGGGGTTGGGGGAGGCATGCAGTGGCAGGCCCCCAGGTCCAGCCCTGGGCACACCCGCAGTCCCGGGCCTGGATTCCTGCGGGGCGGTGCCCGCTCGGCGTCTTGGCCGCGGAGCCGCAGAAGGAAAGGGCGGGCTCAGCTGCCCCCTGCCGGCTGGAGCCGGACCAGCAGCCTGCGGGCCTTCACCTTGACGGTGCTGCTCACCGCAGCCCGCAGGGCCGCGTCAGCCCGGTAGGGGGCAAGAAGAGCGGGGCCCACCGCCCTCTGCTTAAAACTGAAGTCCTGGGTCACAGGCCCAGCCCGCCACCCCTGTTCTGGGTGACATTCAGCAAGCCACTGCCTTTTCCAAATCGTGGGACTGATTCACACAGAAAAGGCACCCCGGCAGCGTCTTCTGGGGCCTGGGAGAAGTCCGTGCAGGGCCAGTGAGGGTCTGTCCTGAGGTCTGTGCTTCTCTTAGCTCAGGGATGTCAGAGTCCATCAGGGTCAAGGTCACAGCCAGAGCAAAGCCTGTGTCCTTTCATCTTGCTCCATTTCTCGCTCTCCTCCTGAGCCTGTCAGGCCCCCTCCTCCAGGAAGCCTTCCTTGATCGCTGTCACCCTTCCCACCTTCCTCTTTTGTTTCAGATTTGTCATGGCCAACCTTTTATCACACATGAGCTTATCTGTCAGGGGGCCTGTGTGTATGCAAGCTGGCTCATTTTCCAGGACATTAGAGCCCATCTCCAGTGTCCCCTGGAAAGGTGATTGGACTCTGAGCTGGCATTCTCCTGGGTAACACATTCACTAATTTTGCAGCCCCTTCAACACATGCTCGCTGACACACACCAGCCCAGGTGCATGCACATGCCCTCCTCTTTCCGAGTTTATCTGATGGTATCCCTTGAGCCTATGTTTTTTCAGACTAAGTGTGATAGTTTCTTCAGGTGTCCTGCTGTGGTTTTCCCAAATCCTTCCTCACATGAGTCTGGGCTGTGGTTGTGGGGGGAGCGGCCTGTGCCCCCTGGCTCAGGCGGGCCAGATGCTGAGGTGGAGGGGTGGGGGGGTGGAGAATGATCCAGAAATGCCCTAGCCCCAGAAGAAACGAAGGGGTCACCTGTGCTGATTGTTCCAGCCACATCTGTTACCCTGAGTTAGGGAGTGTCGGGAACCCTGAACATCACCTTGTCCCTCTGCACTGACCCTGCTGGGTGGTCCTGGGGTGGGGGGTGGCTCTTCTGAGCCAGGCAGTGGGTGCTGGACCGGCAGGGGGGAAGCTGCACCTGCTTCTCCAGGCAACCCAAAGGCAGCTGGTCTCTTAAAACAACAGCTTTTACTGCATTAAAAAGCCCTGAAGTAGACCAAGGCAATACACTGTGAGGCTACATGAGCTTGGCTTCCCGAGGACAGTGGGTAACAAGGAAGAGAGTGAACGAATGAACCCAACATAACCACATCTGTCACCGAGCATCACCCACAACCTGATGAACCAACTTGATGGATGAAGAAAGCGGGGCCCAGGATGCTGACCTCTGACTCCACGGTGGAGGGGGCCTCTCGTCCTCCCCACCACCTCCCCTGCCTCTGGGAGTCCAGGTGCCCACCCCTCCTTTGCAGCCTTGGGGGTGGGAAGAAATCATGACTCTTGAGCCCCACTACGAGCCAGGTTCAGGGGAATTCTCTCTCTCCGAACAACTTGGAAAATTAGGTATTCCTGCTACCACTGCCGTTTTGGAGATGAGGAACAGGAGGCCCAGAGAGGGGATGGAACTTGCACATCAAGGAGGGAGGAGGTTAAACTCACCCCTCCCAGGGATGGTCCAGGAGAGGCGGTGGGGTGTGGGGGAGGGATAAGAACTGCGCCACCAGGTGTGTTGGGAAGCTGAGGGGGCAGCTGAAGAATGGACTGAGTTCCAACAGGCAAAGAAGGGCAGGCCGGGAGAGGAACCTGCTTGAGCAAAGGCCCTGAGACAGGATGTGAGGCAGGGTTTGTTCTAGAAACAAGCTGAGCCAGTACATCTGGTGGGTAGGGGCTCATCCAGGACTTCAGGGGCCTGCAGCTCATATAAATCCTTTTGCTAATTTTATAAAACCCCAGTGACAATGGGAACACATAGTGAGGCCTTCCCAGGGCCTTGGAAGGTGCTGGGCCCTGAGGCTTGAACATCATTACCTTACTGGGTAGGAAAGTGTCTGTGTGAGGAGGGGATGTTAGGGAATGGTGAGGTGGGGTGAGGGGGGCGGGGAGATCTTGGAAGGTCCTGCTGTGGCTGGTTTGGGAGGCCCAGGGAGCTGGGCTGTGTGTGGGGGCCCTTGTCTGCTGAGACTTTGCCAGCTGCTGGGCCTGGAGTTGGGCTTGTGCTGCCTGGCAGGGGTGCTGACCTCAGGGGGCCATGGGAGAGGCAGGAGGAATGCTGGCAGCAGGGTCTGCGAGTGAAGGGTGGGAGATTGTGTGTCATACGTCAGGAAGCCAACTCCAAGAGGCCCTTTCAGCTGCCCCATGGGATCTGGTTCCCAGCCAGGCTCCTCCCCCAGCCCCTTCTTTGGCCATTTCAAGGGTGTCTAGGATTGGGACCATGGGCTCTGGCCCCCTGAGAGGCCCGAGGCCTTTCCAAGGACCCAATCTCGTCCCCTCCACCAGCTGGGTTCCCCCACAGGCCACCATTGTGCATGGGGTCCATTTCCAGGGGTCAGCGGGCCCCCTGCCCAGCTGCACCTGAGCACACAGCAGGCATGTGGCTGAGCAGTGAAGACTGCACCGGCCGCATGGGAACCGGGCAGGGGCATAGCGAGGTGGACTGGGTGGGTGCAGAGTGAGCACAGGGGCCCTTGATGGAAGAGCTGGTGCTGACATGTGGTTGGGGCAGGGGCGAGGACACATTCTCAGGTTATGCTCACGCGACAGCCAGAGAACCTGAGGTGGAGACCCGGCAGCAGTCCCAGTGGGGAGGCTGGGCCCAGGGAGCTGTGAAAGGTTTGGCCTCCAGCAGATCTGGGGGTGTTGGGGTGGGGTCCACCCAAGCTGCTCCTGCTCACCTGGCCGCTGGACCATAGCACCAGGTGCTTAGCCCAGCCACGAGGTGAGTGTGGCCATGTGAGCAGAGATACCATAGGCAGATTAGCTGCCCTCCCGAAGACGTCCACACCCTAATCCCAGAGCCCATGTCTGTGTGGGGTGACATGGCAAAGGAGAGTGAAGTGGCAGATGGAGTTAAGGTTGCTAAGCAGAAAGATTATTCTGGATCATCGGGTGGACCCAACGGGACCACTAGGAGCTTTAAAAATGGAAGAGGGGTAGCAGGAGAGAGTCAGAGAGAGGTGTGACGCATGAGGGTGGAGGATGTGACTTGATGCCACACTCCTTGGCTGGTACTGAAGGTGAAGGGAAGGGCCAGTGGCCAAGGAATGCGGGTGGCCTCTGGAAGATGGAAGAGGCAGGGAACAGAGCAGTTCTCAGGGCCCAGAGAGGAGCGCAGCCCTTAAGTTCAGCCAGTGAGACCTGAGTCAGGCATCTGACCTACGGAAATGTAAGATGATGCATTTGTTGTTTTAAGCTGTGAAATTTGTAGCAGGACACCAGAATGCAAGGCTTGGTGGGACTGGGGCTGGGCGGAGGCAAGGGTTGCAGGCCTGTGAATCCAGACCCCTGGGGCTCCCTCATGCCAGGGGCAGGTGTCTGCGCCATCAGCAGGGCCCAGGCCTCTCAGCTGGACCTGTTCTCCCTCCCATTTCCAGACAGTAATTTTACAGATGGTGAAATAGTTGACATCTATTAAGTGCTTACTGTATGCCAGATATCAAACCACCTCACCAACCCTATGAGGTGGATACTGTAATTATTCCCATTTTACAGGGCCAGCCAAGAAACTGAGGCCCAAGATCCAGGTCAGGAGGTCAGTTAAGTGTCCACAATCACGGCACAGGGCTGCCCCTCCCCAGGCAGTGGGCCCATGCAGGGACAAGGCACGGCTCATCGCCATGGAAGCCCAAGGAGACAGACCCTAGGCCCAGATGACACAGCCACGGGCATGTGGGGCCTGCTCTGGAAGCCGTGGCACTGTGCCTCTCGGCCCCCAAACAGGACTTATCCTTCAGGGCCAGTGCCCTGGGATTAAGTTATCATAGCTGCCTGCCGCTTCCTGCGGGGACTATGGCACTTGGGAATCCGGGTCTGATGTTCCATCCTCCAAACACATTAACAGGATCTGTGGGGAAACCAATTGCCCTCTGCCAGGCCCAAGGCACAAGGAGTCCCTCCTGGGCCTCCTGCCTCAGCCCACGGGGACTGGGCATTGGCCTAGGGGCTGTTGAGGGACCTCAACTGTGACTCCCAGGTGTGAGGAGCCACTAAGCTGCACCCAGCCACTGGCTGCACCCCACTAACAGGCTGGAGTGGGCCTGCATGGGGGTGGCCACAGGCCAGGCACAGGCTCTGGCCTGTGCAGGGCCTGCCATCAGCTCCTGCCTGCCTGGGGAGCTCCCCCTGTGGTCCCCATCAGACCACTCCAAACCCCTCTTGGATCCTTTCATCTTGGGAGTCGACAAAATGCCCAGAACTTCACTCTGGGTTCCCCATTCCAGCTAGGAGAGCCCTGGGGTCTGCCCTCCCCCATGCACACTAAATAAACACCAAATGTGCAGCTGTCATCACACACCCTCGTACCTCTCATGTCATAAACCACCTCCAAGTCTGCTAGAAACAGATTTTATCATTAGTGAATCATGATACAAAAGGATGAGAATATTCAACAGTCGCTTAGTAAAATACTGCTTTGTTTCAAAGGGTAGGCAGAAAATTGAGGCACAGTGGATGATTAGAAAACATAAGAGGCTGAGAAGTGAAAACACAGCATTTGTGTCCACACATACACACAGACACACACAAACACACATACCAGGCCCCTGAATCAAAACAGACAGTGGGGTCGAGATAGCCAGGAGCCACGGGGTGACTGAGCTGGGCAGGGGCACAGACAGGGCGGGGCAGCTCCCAGGGAGGCTGTGACTCCAGGATAGAGCAGACAAGATGTGGCAACTGACACCCACCCCATGGCCAGAACATTCCAGAAGGCTATGGACACTTCCCACACCTCTTTCTCACATGTGTTATGACAAAGGCCCTGCTGCCAGAAGGTGAGCCCACCTCACACCCCGATGTCCCCAAGGGGAAGGTGACACAACTGTCGCCCTGGGGCCTGAGGGCATGCTGGCTCCCACTTCCTCTCCCACGGTTCCTGCCGGGGAGGGAAGACAAAGCAAAGCCCTGTGCTAAGCGGGCCTGGCCTCTCTCCGGAGGGAAGGCCAGGAAGCGGCTGTGAGAGCAGCCATGCCTGTGGTGTGGAATTCCCAAGGTGGGAAAACCCCGCTCGTTCTCCTCTTGCTCATCTGTGGTTAGGAGGGCCAAGCTGAGCACAAGAAAAGCCAAGCACCCATCTTGGAATCTCCTCTCCAGTGTTCCTGCCTGGCTGGGACTTCCCTTCCCGGCTGCCCAGGCCAGCTGGAGAGGTGGGGCGAAGGCCACAGCCATCTCCGAGGAGGAGCCCGAGGCTCCAGGCTCACAGGCTTCAATGACTCAAAGCAGATGAAAAAACAAAACAAAACAAAACAAAACAAAGCCTGTCTTTCCCCCAGAACAAGGCTGGGAGAAGCGGCAGTCTGGGTGGGTTTGCTGAGGGGGCTGCTGGGCCGAGGGGGTTTTCTGGGAGCTTTTTGCTAAGCATGGAGTGTGGGTCGGCAGCCCCCCTCAGCGCAGCGATGTCACCAAAGGCTAAATAAAAAAAGCTGCCTTTCTTTTGGTTGGAGTATCTTGTACCTGCAAGGGGATCTCAGTGAGGAGCCTGGTCTCTGTCCCAGGGCAGAGTGCCTGCTGCTCAGAACAGGACACAGGGACCCTAGTGTGCCTGGGGACACAGTGGCAAGGCCCAGTTCAGCCAGGGAGGATATGGGGTGGGGTCTTGTCCTTCTCTGCTGCTGCTGGGGTTCAATGGAGACCCGCAGCTGCGTCCGGGGAGTGAGAGTCCAGAGTGCTGGCGTGGGGGTGGAATGCCAGCAGGAGGAAAGTGGGGTGTGGCCACCTACACCCACGGGGAAAGCTGAAAGGCTTAAACCAGACCCACAAGCTCTGAGTCCCATTCCTTGGCCCCCTGCCATCGGGGCCGCCCCCAGGTTAGATGAGAGCGAGCAGGGGACACTACCATCTGCCTTGAGAAGGGCACAAGGCCTGTCTCAGGGACCGGAAGGCAGCCTGTCCTGAGTCAGCAGCTGGGCCCAGAGCTCTGGGGAAGGCAGGAGAGGCCACACGAGGGGGTCTGAAGGATGGCCAGCTCTCCACAGCCTGGCGTCATCCCTCCTCCTGGGGCTGGAACACCTGCAGGCCCTGAGCACCTGTGGTGGCCCCTCCAGACTAACTTGGCCCTGGCCCCTCGGGGAGGACATCCCAGGACCCAGGTTGGGGGCGTCCTGTGGGCTCCCCTCCGGCCTGCGGCTGCCGCCCTCAGCCCTGCTCCAAGCTGTCTGTGGGCTGCACGACGCTGTAGCTCCCCTGGCTCACAGACAGCTGCCGGCTGAAGAAGGATGTGGAACGCTTTGGCTTCACCCGCTTGATCTCCTTGCCTGTGAGGAAGATGAGAGGACACGATGAGGGGGGGTGGCTTCCCTCGAGGTGAGCCCAGCCCCTCTGCACCTACTGTGCACGGCCACCACCGTTCAGGGTCCCCGGGCTGCACACGCTGGGCTGACTGCGGGGTCTGACCTGTGCAGGAGTAGACAGACCAAGGAAGCGAGACACCTACCACATATATAACCAAATACAGGCGAGTCCTATACAGGTACAAAGGATTCTTACACGCTAAAAATATCAGGCTGGGCAGTCAAGATCAACGACAACGGTGATGTCCTGTTGAGAGTGTTTGTTTAGCTTGGATAGAGGGTGATGGAAAATGCAAGGTACCTCTGGGGTCTCTTCCCCAAAGCCCAAAAGGCATTTTTTTTTTTACTTTGTGTTTTTTTCCACCTAGCATAATTTAAAAAATTATTAACATTAATAATCAATATTAATTAGAGATGTCATAGGTTTATAGGAAAGTCAGGTAAAAAACACAGCGCAGTGTCCATTGCTGACACTGTGCCTTAAGTGTGGCACCTTTGTTACAACTGATGAAAGAATATCAAAACAGAACTATTAACTATAGTCTGCAATTTACATTAGGTGCATTTTTTTTCCCCAGTCAGCCCCTTCTTACCATGAAAAAAAACATCAGACAAATCCCAATAGAGAAGCATCCTACAGTATACCTGTTTGGTACTCCCCAAAACTGCCAAGGTCATCTAATACTACGGAAGTCTGAGAAACTGCCACAGCCAAGAGACAGCCTAAGGGGACAGACGGCTAAATGTGACCCGGTGTCCTGGATGGGGTCCCGGAACGGAAAAGGGGCGTGTGGTGAAAACCATGGAAATCTGTATAAAGTATGGACTTTAGTTAATAACATATCAATATTGGTTCATTAATTTTAACACATGTGCTCTATTAATACAAGATGTTAATAAAAAAGAATCAAGCTTGGTCTCGATAGCTAAGAGGACAGAGAAGATCTTAAAGAGTGAGCAGTGGAAGAGGAGGCATGAACCCAAATGCAAGGGAAAATTATCCCCCAGATAAAGGCAAAGATGAAAGAAAAGTCCATTGGGAGACCTGGGTTCGGTTCCTGGCCCATGCGTGCGCACGCACGCACACACTCACACATACACTCACACACACAGTCACACACACACAATGAAGGAAAGGGAAGATCAAGAGCTGGGGAGGTGGGGGGGGTCACTAAAAGTCAACTATCTCCTTAGTTATTTTGTACTTTTTTTTATTATTAATTTTTTTTGTACTGCTTTTGAAATAATTTCACTTATGTAATCCTGGGAGATATTACATGCCTCAATGAATAGTTTGACTTATTTATGAAGATGTTTTACTGGTATGTTCTGGCATGATAAGGTTTCCCATAAATAAATATAAATGCTGTTCCTTGTAAAGAAAACAAAAACAAAGATTCAAGCAAAAATAAGCAACAACAAAAATAGGCAAAAGTTAAGAACAGCAATCCATGGAGGAAATACAAATGATCAAGCACAAAAAATGTTACAACTTCACTTGTATTCAAACGCCAACCCAAACAAATTAATTCTCTCTTTGATTCTGTCACACCCTCTGTGCCAGTTTGAAAGGATTCTGCACCCTAGAAAAGCCATGGTTTAATACTGATCTATCATGTGAACACAGTCA
This sequence comes from Tamandua tetradactyla, assembly GCF_023851605.1. Lineage (NCBI taxonomy): Eukaryota > Metazoa > Chordata > Mammalia > Pilosa > Myrmecophagidae > Tamandua > Tamandua tetradactyla. The sequence goes on from NC_135335.1 coordinate 9,168,144, forward strand.
TTTTCTTTTCGTCTCTGTTCTGCTCTGTAGGTTGGAAAATTGATTAGATTATCTCCACGGAGACATGGTGCATCCAATTGCGGGTATTAACCTTTGATTAGAGGGAGATGTGACTCCATCCATTCCAGGTGACTCTTGATTAGTTTACTGGAATCCTTTAAAGGGGGAAACTTTTTGGAGAAAGCTAGAGAGCCACAAACCATGAGAGCCCATGGAGATAAAGAAGGAAAACACCCCCGGGGGAGCTTCATGAAACAAAAAGCCTGGAGAGAAAGCTAGCAGATGTCGCCATGTTCGCCATGTGCTTTGCCTATTGAGAGAGAAACCCTAAACATCAGCAACCTTTCTTGAGTGATGGTAACCTCTTGTTGATGCCTGAATTTGCACATTTTTATAGACTTGCTTTAACTGGGACATTTCCATGGCCTTAGAACTGTAAGCTTACAACTTAAAGTCCCTCTTTTAAAAGCTGTTCTGCTTCTGATATATCGTATTCTGGCACCTAGCAATCTAGAACACCATCTCTCTGTCTCTCTCTCAGAATGTTATCATTCTGTTATCTTGTGGGGAGTGAGGAAGGCAGGTGCTGCCTCTTCTGTGGGAAGCAGTTTCAAGTTAGGCCTAGCTTCTCTGGAGAGTGGCATGTATCCCAAACCATAAAACCTGCCTGGCCTTTGAGCCGGCAACTCCATTTCCAGGAATTTATCCTGAAGAAACAGTTCCAATCTGAAGCAAGCCTTTAGCTAGAGGTACACTGTTTTGTTTTTAAGGGCTGGAAGTTGGAAATAACCTGTGATGTCCAGTCTCAGGGGTCTGGGTGGAAAAGACTGTGCCACAAGCATGTCATGGAACAAACACTACAGTGATGGTTAAAAATTATGTGGTAGGAAAATTATTTTGTCTCTTTCTGATTCTAAAAATGGCATGCTCACTGTAAAAAAGTGGAATGCTACAAAGTGAAAATGTAAACGTTACCCCAAATGATTGCCACAGTTGGGGTTGCTGTGGATGATTTTTACTGTCGTTACCTGAGTTTTTCCTAATGAGCATTATTTTTGTAGCCATCATGCCATGTAAATGTGGGTCTCTGTTACCACACTTTAAAAAATAGCCTTTGCATTTTGGAATAATTTTAGATTTAAAGAACATTTGCAAAGATATTATAGTACCCCTTGCTCAGCATTCCCTAAGGTTAACATTTTATATTGACTGGTACATTTGTCAAAACTAAGGAATTAACATTGGTACGATTTTAACTGGACCACCGACTTTGGATTTCACAGTTTTTTCCACTAACGTCCTTGTAGAGACCCAGACACCACACTGCCCTGCAGGGATCAGCTTTCACCACTGCACTGAATCCCACAGACTGTGGTTCTGGGAGTTGTTTCCCTGCCTCTATAAACAGATGTTAGCAGTTTCTAGCTTTGCACCATTCTGAGGATGCACAGCAGTGAGAGGGGACAGGAAAGGGCTGTTTACAGCTCCAGGGCCTCCGATCCCATTTCCCAGAGCCCCGAAGAGGCCAGGGCTGGGCTGGGCTGGGCTGGGCTGGGTCCTCTCTCTCTCTCAGCGCATTCTGCAGGTGGAGCTCACTTGCCCTGTGCCTGGGACAGTCTGGCCCTGCCCTTAGGAGCTCGCCCCACGTGCGTGTGAGCATGTATCTGCGTGGGAGGACAAGGGGTCACTCACCGTCGTCCACGTAGTCGATGGTGGAGAGCCGCTGGATGCGGCTGCAGACCACGCTGCCCTGCCTCCGCAGCCGGGGTCGCACAGTGGGAGGGGCAGGGTTGCCAGGCGCCGGCTCCTGGGGGACGGCGGGCTCTGCAGCCTGGCTCAGCTCAATGCAGTACTCTATGAGACTGCTCATCAGTTCGGCCTGGGGAGGGGAGAGGCGGCGTGAGGCCCGCAGCCCGGGGGTCCAGACCCAGTGCTGCTTGGGATGAGCCAAACGCAGCGTCCCTCCCTCGGGTGGGACAGCAGATGTGGACTGGAGGGTGGGAAGGGTGAGCAGGGGTCCCCGGAATTGGGAGAAGGTGTAGGAAAGAAAGAATAATGCCAGTCAGAAAGCAGAGCCTGGGAAGGCTGAGTGCAGAGGACCAGGAGAGGTCAGGTGGGGTGGGGGGCGAGGCCAGCTGGGCAGCTAGGGAGAGAAGGAGGAGGACAGCGGGAAGCAGGGCCCAGGGAGGATGTTCCAGGCTGGTTAAATCCATAGGTGTGCTGGCCGAGGGAAGAGCCAGTGATGTCGGGGGTGGGGAGGGGGTGGCTCCCTTCAGAAGCCATGCCTTCTCAGCAGAGGACTGGATAAATACGGCACAGTGCACAGACACGGTGGAATAGTACTTGGCCATGAAAAGGATGAGGTGCTGATCCACCACACTACATGGATGAGCCGGACGGCATCAAGGTGAGTGAAATAAGTCAGATACAAAAGGACAGATACTGTGTGATTTCATGTGTAAGAAATAACTAGAATACGCAAATGCACACAGACAGAAAGGAGAGTGCAGGTTGCCAGGGTGGGGAGTTAATGCTTAATTGACGCAGAGCTTCTGTTTGGGGCAATGGGAAAGTTTTGGTGATGGCAGGTGGTGATGGCAACGCAAACACTGTGGGTGTAATCAACACCACCGACTGGTACAGCTGAAAGTGGTTAAACTGGGAAGCTTTATGTTGTCTTTTGGCCGGCACAATGACATTAAACAATAATTAATTTTGCTTTACTATATTCATGTCCAAATATAATTTAAGGTACTTGCTGATTTACTTGAACCAATTATTAGGCCACCAACAATGGTTAAATTTATTAACTATGCTGTTAAAACAGCATTATGGGGCAGGTGATGGCGGCACAGTAGTAGAGTACTTGCCTGCCATGCCACAGACCCAGGTTTGATTCCCAGTGCCTGCCCATGCAAAAGAAATAATAAATTAAGAAAAAACACAAAACAGCATTATGTTCAAGGCTTGTCCATTTTACAATTTCATGACATAGAATTTGGTCATTAAAAAATCTGTCCAGGGGCCATGGTGGCTCAGCAGGCAAGAATGCTTGCCTGCTATGCCAGAGGACCCGGGTTCGATTCCCGGTGCCTGCTCATGTTAAAAAAAAAAGCAAGCAAAAAAAAAAATCTGTCCATTGTACATATGCCAAAAAACTGAAAACAGGGACTCAAACAGATACTTTCTAACACCAATGTTCACAGCAGCATTATTCACATTAGCCAAAAGGTGGAAACAACCCAAGTGTCCATCAACAGATAGATGGATAAACAAAATCTTGTATATACTTTAGGCCATAAAAAGGAGTGAAGGTCTGTTATATATAACAACATGGATGAACCGTGAAAACATCACGTTGAATGAAATAAGCCAGACACAGAAGGACAAATTTTGTGTGATCCCACTTAGAAGAAAATGTGTAGAATACATAAATTCATTGGACAGTAGACTAACAGGTTACCAGGGGCTGGGAGGAAGGGGGAGCAGGGTGCAGAGTTTCTGTTTGGGGTGATGACAAGAGTTTTGGTGGTGGATGGCAGTAATGGTAGCACATCGTGAATGTGATTTAATGCCAATGAATTGTACATTTAAAGGTGGTTAAAATGGATTTGGGGTGAAAGTCTCCCTGACAACGTGGGGCATGACTCCTGGGGTTGAGGATGGCCCTGGCACTGTGGGATCGACAACACCCTCCTGACCAAAAGGGAGAAAAGAAGTATAATAAAATAAGGTATCAGTGGCTGAGAGATCAAATTGAGCCAAGAGGCTGTTCTAGAAGCTGGTCTTATGCAAGCTTCAGTTATATAGTGCCAATTGCCAGGGTCTGCCAGCCCTGACCAACATCACTCCTGCTGACTCTTAAGAATACCCAGGGCTTGAATTGAGACTCTTTAAAGGTTTCACGCACTAGGTTTGCTTTCCTGGAACCTATAATTTCCAGAGGATTCCTAGGTCAGATAAATCCTGAAACCCAGAGGGACCAGCCTCTCCAAGATTATCAACAAATTGCATCCCCCTATCCTTTAGTGTCAACACCCCTTCTCAACATGAAAACGTCTGAATGGGCATTGCCTAAAGATCGCTATAGACTGGGAGAAGGATCAAAGGAGAAGGAGGAGGTATAACAGAGAAAAGGGGATTTAACAAATGCTGAATCACTATACTGATATTTCTTCTAGCCTCCAGTGTTTTGGAACAGCTAGAAGGAAATAACTGAAATAGTGGAATGGTAACCCAGAACAAACTCTGAAATCTGTTCTGTAACCAACGTGAAGTACACGTTGAAAGTTATTGCTTTTTTCTTTCTTTTCTTTGTATATGTTATATTTCAAAAAAAAATAATTTAAAAGATAAAATAAAATAAAAATGGTTAAAATGGGAAATTTTGTGCTTACATATGTTACCATAATAAAAATCCCAAATGTTTTTCAAAGAAAAAAAAAAGCTGAGTGAGAAGAAGACAAGTTACTTAAAAGAAAGTACTGCCTTCTCAACAAATTTTCAACCCAAGACATGTTGACATAAGAGGTGAAATGATGATGTCAGTGGGTATGGCTGAGTACCATACAGCTGGCTCGTTGGGCCCTATGGACAGAAAGTTGTTTGGTAGGGGGCAGGGTGTCGCCACTTATTCAGGCAACAAATATTTACTGCTACAGGCACTGGGAGACAGTTTCCAAGAAGGGAACCAACTGGTGGCTGGGTCAGAGGCCAAGGGGGTGGCTGCAGACAGGGCCTGCACAGCCCACGCCTGCCCAGCCACAGGGCAACCCGAGGTCTCTCTGCAGCAACACAACTCACCCTGGGAAGGTGGGAAGGAAGGCAGGAAACCCCACAAGGCACCGAGAGAAGAACCAATGTCTATAGCTGTGTTCTCCACACCTCCTGGCCCGCATGGGGCAATCTACACTCTCCCTCCTTTTCTCACGGAGGGAGTTCTGCCAGGCTGAGAGTGGGCAGTGGACTGGTGGGCAGGAGGGCAGTCAGTGGGGAGCAGTGGATCCCAAGTTCCTAGCTCCCTGGAACAAAACCTCAAATGCATCATTGAGCTTCAAACTTAGATACACTTGACAAAAGTAAACATGAATTCAAGATAAAACTCAACAGACCAGCGATGGAAGGGGACTTCTGCAACCTGAAGGGCAGCTACGAAAAATCCATAGCTAACACACTTATCTACTGAAGAACTAAATGCTTTCCCTCTAAGATCAGGAGCAAGCTAAGGCTGTCTGCTCTCCCGCAACTACCCAACACTGTGCTGGAGGGTCTGAGCCGGTGCTATCAGGCGAGGCAAGTAAAAGGCATATAGATTGGGAAGTTAAGAATACAACTGCCCCTCTTCACAGACAAGATGACTGTCTAGATAGGAAATCCCAAAGAATCTGCAACACTACTAGAATGAGTAAGTGAGTTTAACAAGGTCACAGGACATAAGGTCAATATACAAAACCAACTGTATTTCTATATACCAGCCATAAGCAACTGAAAATTGAACTTAAAAATAGTGCCATTTACAGTAGTACCAAAAAATATGAAATACTTAGGGACAAATCAAATAAAATGTGTACAAGATTTATATGCTGAAAATTATAAATTAGTTTGAGAGAAATCAAAGAAGACAAATTAGAGATATACCACGTTCATGGATTGGAAAACTTGAGATTGTTAAGATGTCAATTCTTTCCAAATTAATCTATAGATTCAATGAGATCTTAAGATTCAGAAGGCTCTTTTGGGTAGGCAGAAATCCAGAAGCTGATTTGGAAATTTTGCAGAAAGCAAAGGAACTGGAATAGCCAAAACAATTAAAAAACAAACAAACAAACAAAATTCTTGGGTAAGGGGTATGGTATGTATAATCTTTTTTTCTCTGTTATCATTTTATTTCTTTTTCTGTTTTCTTTTTATTTCTTTTTCTAAATCGATGCAAATGTTCTAAGAAATGATGAATATGCAACTATGCAATGATATTAAGAATTACTGATTGTATATGTAGAATGGAATATCTTAATGTTTTGTTTGTTAATTTTTTTTAATTAATAAAAAAAAAATTCTTGAAATCATACTACCTGATTTCAAGGCTTACTGTAAAGCTTCAGTACCTATGACAGTGAGGTATCCTAGTGTAAGACAGACATACAGATCAACGACTCAGGACAGAGAACTCAGACATGGTCAACTGATTTTGACAGGGTTGCAAAACGCAATTCAATGGACAGTCTTTGCAGCTAACGATGCTGGGGCAACCGCAATAAATGAGTAAAATATGCTCCCTGACCTACATATTACACTCTGTATAAACATTAACTTGAAATGGATCATTGACCTAAATCTACAAAACTTTTAGGAAAAAAAAACAGAAGAAAATCTGCGTGACCTTAGGTTAGGCAATGATTTCTTAGCTAAGAAACAAAAAGCATAAACCATAGAAGAAAATACTGATAAAATGAATTTCATTAAAATGAAAAACATCTGCTCTTCAAAAGACATTAAGAAAATGAAAAAGAAGTCACAGACTGAAAGGAACATTTGCAAAATACATATCTGATAAAGGACTGGTATTCAAAATATACAATGAACTCTTACAACACAGTAAAAAATAAAATAAAAAATAAACAAAAGATTTGAACAGATTTTCATCAAAGAAAATATATGGATAACAAATAAGCACATCTAAAAGAAGATCAATGCCATTTATCATTAGGGAAACGCAAATTGAAACCTCAGTGACATATCGCTACTATATACCTATTAGTATGAGGGGAAAAATAAAAAGGAAAAAAACTGACAATGTCAAGTGCTGACAAGGGCAGAACAACTGGAATTCTTTACACATTGCCAGTGGGCATGCAAAATAGCTCAGTCACTGTGGAAAATAGTTGGCAGTTTCTAATAAAATTAATCACATGTGAATTATACAAGCCAGCAATCTCACCCTTAGGTATTTACCCAGAGAAATAATGACATATATATCCACACAAAGACTTGTACACAAATGTTTGAGCAGTTTTATTCATAAAAATGAAAAAAACTGGAAATAACCCACATAGTCTTCAATGGGTGAATAAACAGTACTTGGCAATAAAATGAATGAACTGATGAATCTCAAAAATATGATCAATGAAGGAAGCCCGTCTCAGGTTACCTACATTGTATATACTGTAAGGCTGTACCACCAGTTGTTTATTTATCCCCCACTTAAGGGACACTTGAGTGGACTCTAGCTTTTGGGTATTACACGTGAAGATGTTGTGAACATCTGAGTACAAGCCTTTGTGTGAACATGTCTTCATTTATCTTGGGTGAATACCTAGAAGTTGTGAGAGAAATGTATTTATGTGACATTCTAGAAAAGCTAGGGACAGCTAAGAGGAAATGTCAAATAGCAGGTGAACATATGAATGGGAAATCAGAAGAGAAATCTACAAGACAATTTTAGAGACGCAAACCCAGTAGAAATATTGGCAAAAGCCTTAAACAGACCCTTCACCAAAGAGGACATCCAAATGGCAAATAAAACACTAAAAGATGCTCAGCCTCATTAGTGGGGAGGAAAATGCAAAGTCAAACCATAAGGCAATTTCTGAAGTGATGGAACATTCCATAGCGTGACTGTGGTGGTTGGGGGGGGTGTCAAGTTCTCAGCATTCACGGGGGGCCCCTCAGAACTGCTCGGGCTGGCCGCACAGCAGTCCCAAGCCCTGGGCAGGCCCACGGCCAACAGCTGCTCCGCTGCCGCCCCCACCCCCTGGCATGGAATCGCCAGGCCAGGTCTCTCCCTTCCCTCCCAGCTGCCAAGGCCCAGCCGGCCTGGACACTCTTACGGTCGGGGCCCTCGGGTGCCTGAGCCCCCACCCCAGGGCGGGGATGACCTGTGACTCCCACTACCTGCTTGGAGTAGACCTTGAGCAGCTTGTTGACGGGCGTCCCCTCGCTCTCCCCGTCGAACTCCAGCCACAGGATGGGCTCCTCCTCCTCAGGGGAGGTGTGGTCCCATGACAGCTCCTGGAAGCCCAGACCCAGCAGGACGTGCTGCCAGTGGGAGACGAGAGCCAGGCTGGCACAGTCTGGGCAGGGCCTGCTCCCCAGCCCCAGGCCTTCAGGGCACACCGGGCCAGGGTGTTTCCCTCTCAGATTGGTTCTAGATTCACTCATGCATTTCTCTAAGGATGGAGATCCTGGGGTTTCTGAGAACCCCCATCCCATATCATTTCTCACCAGCGGGTCAAGCCTCTTACAGCGTGATGGACAACCAAGTCCCTTCATGCTCATTTGGCCCATTCTCCCTCCCCCAGGTCCTGGGAAAGTCACATGGGGGGAGTGGCAGGTGGGGAGGGGAGGTCTTTTCTATGAGATCAGTGGGGCAGCATCTCAGCAAGGGCTGTAAGCCCTCCCTGGGGACAACCAGGAGTCAGCCAAAACCCTCCTCCTGATTTTAGAGGGGACTGCCTGGCACAGAGAAGCTGCCCCACAGAGCAGGTTGTTAGCACTACCTTCTATGTAGGTGGCCAACACTGAGCTGGCCACCAAATGCTGGGGGAGAAGCAGGACTTGGATGGGCCAAGGGGCTGTGTAGGCCCAGGAGGGTCCCAGAAGAGGGACCTTTCTGGAAAATCACTGGCCGGTCTCTAGCCATTAGCCAGGCCCTACCAGACCCCTCCACTCAGAGTGGGCAGCCCCAGCTGCAGCCTCCCCCTGGGCCTGGCCACCCCCTGCCTGGCATGCTGGGCAGGAAAACAGATCCCAGGGCAGACCTAGGGAGCACTTTCAGGATGACGGCAGGAGCCCCGGGACCTCTATCATGGGGAGCCCCAGAGAAAGACCCCCCCTCAATCCCTTCCTTTCCCGGAAGAGCTGGAGCCAGTACCTTCTCCCTGCTGTCGATGACGTGCACGCCCTCCAGACAGATGGCCACGACCACTGGCCTGCGCCCGCCCCGGTTCAAGAAGCCCTGGGCCGGCTTGTCGATCTCACCGTGGAAGAAGGCACACCTGGGCAGGGAGGCGGGCGTCAGCCGAACCCTCCACGTAGAGGAGAGATGGCCCAGAAAGGTCTGAATTCAGCCCTCCACCACAAATGCCCAGCGGGGAGGCCTGCTCTGGGCCCACCCCAGGGAAGGGGACAACCGAGAAGCAGGGCAGAGAGGGGGAGGCTGTACGGCAGTGGTGGCCTCTGAGCTGGTCATGCAGGACAAGGAAGGGGGACACGCAGCGGGAGGAACTGGATGGAAAAGGGAAGGAAAGGCACTGTGGGGAGAGGGAAGAGTGACACAAAGCCCAGGTGTGGGACAGAGCAAGAGCAAAGGCTGTGCAGAGAGCTGCGAGGAGACCCAGGGCCCGGGGACTCAGATGCTGGGGGTCAGGGGTGAGGCCACGGGAGGTGCCAGGCTCACAGTCCGCAGGGCAAAGGCCCCTCAGCAGGGGCAGTCCAAGGCCAGGCCAGCTTGGGAAACACAAGGAGGAGCGGGGCTGCTCAGGGCAGCGGCTTCAGGGCTTGGAATTGAGAAGGCAAATAGGGGCAGGGGCCCCGGGCACCCCTCCCTGGATCCCACCACCTTTCCTCTGTCCCTTTGTCCTTGCCATGCCCTCTCCCCTCCACAAAACCTGCACTCCAGTCACTGTAGTCATCCCCCCCCCACCACCACTCCCCACTATTTCATTGCACTTGGCTAAGCAGGACCAGAGTCAAATCCAATTCTCGGACCCTGCCTGCACCCTGCAGCTGGCCAGGACTGGAGAAGGGCACACACTACCTTAAACTCATCCTAACCAGCCCCCCACCCTCCGATGGGTCAACAATGACACACGGCATACGTCAATTCTTCATCGCTATTGGATCACCCTCATCAGCATACCCATATGCTGTTATTCTGCCCCTTGTAAAAATATTTCAAAACCTCTCAACCACCTCCCTGCCCCAGGCCCCACCTCTCCACTGAAACTACTCTGTGCTGCTGGAGCCAAGGCCAATCACCAGCCACGAGGAACACAGGTTGAACTTGACCTTGTAGCAGTGGTAGCACGCAACAGCTGGCCACTCCCTGCCCTTGGACACTTTCCCTTGCTGGCTTGTAGGGCGCCTGTCTTCCACCTTGCTGGAGGCCCAGGGCTTGGCCCTCTTCTTTCGTGTCTCCACTCCCCTACCTGGTGGCCTCCTCCGGGGCTGAGGTTTCAAACACCATCCACTGAGGAAGCTGATGGTAATGTACTCTCCAGCCTGGACCTCTCTCCCCAACTCTAGGCTCATAAATCCCAATGCTTACCCGCCATTGCCAGGTGGCCACCTAACCAGCTTCTCAAAATCAGCACATCCAAATCCAAGCTGCTAACCTCCCCACAGGCTAGCTCCACCACGGTCGCCCCCATCCCTGTTGATGGCCTCATGGCCTCCTCTCCTGCACATCCATCCAGCAAATTCTGTTGGCTCCACCCTGAGACACATCCTGAATCTTCCCATGTCTACCACGTGGCCTGGCCTCCGCCAGTGGCTGCACAGCCTCTTCGCTGGGCTCCTGGCTCTGCCCTGGCCTCCTGGGGTCTGCTCTCAACACGGTGGCAAATGGATCCCGGAGAGCCCAGTCCGGTCACGCGCTCCATGCAAATTTCACAAATGGCACCGACCCGGCTCAGAGCCAAGTCCACCCACACGGCCCTCCCCAGGGCTCCCCTGCCTCAGATGCTCTCCCTACTACGTCCTTATCTCTCACTCCCTTCAGCCTTTGCTCAAATATCATCCTCCAGGGATGCCTACCCTGACCACACTATTGAAAAGTATAACCTGAGTCTCCCCCATTGGGCCCAATTTTTTTCCCAAGTGGTCCCCTCTGTTGCCTCCTCTCTCCATTAGACTGTCCTCTGCAAGCACAAGCACAAGCACTTTTGCTCATTAAAGATCTCACATGCCTACAGAGTCCCTGGCATGTGCCCAAGAGTGACTTATGAAGTGTTAATGGCTGATGGTCAGCTACAGGAGGGGCAGCAGGCCCCGTGACCACCGGGTAGAAGGACAGGAGCCGTCCAAGCTGTCAGGGACCATGACAGGTCGAGGGGAGGAGGTGGGGCATCCGGCTTGGGGCCCACAGGTCCTGAGGGGCTGGTGTGAAGGCCGGCCCTGTGCGGTGGTAGAGCTGGGGCACGGGGGCCAAGGACACACGGCTGGGCTGTCAAGGACAGGTCAGAGGTGACCCCAGGGCTGCGGCCACCCAGGATGATGATGGTAGCCAGGGAGCCCCTTCTGTGGAGTTGCTCACCCGTAGAAGGGCAGCTCGTGGCACTTGAGGAGGTAGGTGCGGTAGTGAGCGCTCAGGGAGGCCTCGTGCTCACTGTCGCCCCCACCTGCTTCCTTCACCTGGCGGTAGGCATCCAGCAGGCCCTGCTCTCCTGGGCCGGCCTTGGTCCCTCGGCCCCAGAGGGCAGCAAAGAGGCCATGGCCACGCTTACAGAGGTGGGCGGGGAGGAAGGAGTCCAGCTTCTCCCTGAGGGGGAAGGAAGATGCGTGTTCAGCACGTGGTTGGTGGCCAGAGGGGCCCACGTCCTGGGTTCACAGGACAGGGCAGAGAAACAGGGCAGGTGACGGGGAAGAGGGGCAGAAGAGCTCACTGGGGCCGCCCCCCTGCCCAGGGGGTTCCGGAAGGCCTTCCCCGGCACAGACCGCTGCGCTGTGGTGCCAGCAGCGTGCCTGCTGCGCCTGCTCATGGGCCCACCGCAGCTAGACGCTTAGGGAGCGATGTGGAGTGGGGCCTTGGGGAGCATTTCCCCTAATAAGAGTAGAGGGGCATCGGTGGGGAGCAAGGCTGCCAGGGGAAGGGGAGACGCGAGCTACTTTAAGGCCAGAGCTCAGATGAGGGGCCCAGGAAGGACAGGGGCACCAGACACCTGCAGATCAGATCCCAGCCCGCAGCCAGGGCAGGCTCTGGGGACAGAGTGCCCATCTCTGCCACAACTAGCATACAAGGGGGCAAGGGACTGGGCCTTCCCTTCTCTGTGACAAAGTGGGGATGGCCATGTCCCTACGGCCTGTCCGGGCTGACAGTTAGCATGTGCCTCTACCACAGTATGTTCTTCCAGGATGCTGGAGGCCCAACGAGGACGGCCCCTGCTCACGGCCTGCACACGTACTCCCGCCAGCCTTGCCCTGCAGCCCATGCAGCTTGGGGTCACTGGCCAAATCCGCATCTGCTGCTCCAGACTCCTTATCCTGCACCAGCACCAACCCGTCCCTCAGTCCTCAGCAGACGCGGATCAGAGCCAGAACCAGGCCCCGCTTTGGATTTGCCCACCCTCAGTCAGCCTATGCCAATGGGTCTAACCTCCACCAGCCTGTGGACGTCAAGCAGGCAGCCTCCCTTGGTTGGTCCAGCCTGGGTCCAGCCTACCCTCGGCCAGGCAGCCTAACTTCAACCAGCCCGATCTCGGGCGGCCTAACCTCCGAGCCATCAGACCACGTGGCAGGAGGGCCTCAGAGCAGCGACTTATGTCACTGTGCCAGAAAGGTCTGCATTTCTGATCTAGGGCCATTCTGACAACCAAGAAATGGGGTTAGTGACTTGTAGCCATCGATGTTTTCTTTTGCCGATAAAAGATAAACACACACACACGATCTATCAGCTTAGGTTTCATTATAAAAGGATGATTTAACACTTAAAAACAAAAAAAGTAGAGCAGAATCTCAGAATAATGGGACCATTTTTCCCATTTTAAGAAGCCCAGGGGCAGTGTGGACTGGTCATTCCACGTGACCTGCCTTAGCGCTCTGTCTTTGGGCAGGAGCCAGCCTGCTCTGGGCCTCAGTCTCCCCATGTATAAAATTAGGACACTGATCCCTGCTCACAGGGTGCTAGCACGGCCTGGGTGCGTAGTCAGCGCCCAGATCTCGTGATAGTTGTTGTTGTTGCCAAAGAGGGGAGGGGTCCCTGCCATGGCGTCCCAAGGACCTAACACCTGGGCCCAAGGGAGGGGAGAGGGGAGCCTGTGCTAGCCTGGACGCGCCTGGACATGGGGCATGGGTGGGGGCGGAGGGGTCTCAGCAGCTGCCCCTTCTCAGGACTGCTGGAGTGTCATTTGTCTCCCAGCGTGCATCCTCCCTCTACGACAGCGCTCTACTCACCTGGAAGTCGGGCTGCCCCCTCCTTGTACAGAAAGACGCCCATGGGACCAAGGACCCCCAAGGGGGCCAAGCAGGGCCCTGGCCAGTGTCGCGTGGGTGACCTGAGACCAGGCCATCTGGCCATCAGGCAGAGGCTGATGATGCTGGCCGTGTGAGGGAGAAAGGACTCTCCTCCCACGTGCAGCTGAGGTGGCCCCCTTGAGAGCACAGCACGAGCAAGCCTGGGGGCGCACGGCTGGGTGAGGATGGCAAACGGGGCTCCGGGACCCAGGTGGAACCCTGCCCTGAGCTGAGCCTCAGGCTCCTTGGCTACCCACAGACGTGTCTGTGACGTGAGCTGACAGTCCTCCTGCCTTCAGGCAGCCTCAGCTGGAAAAGCCACATCCATCTGGAGGGCCAGCTCGACAGGGCACTCAGGCTCAACCTCGCACAGCTGTTAGGAGCCCCACTCAGTGTGTCTGTATCTGCACCAGCACCAGCTCTCCCCTGACAACCCCACACTGCAGGGGGCGGCCCCGGTCTGGGGACAGGCTGTGCTGCAAGTTCACCTTCATGGGAATGATTTGCAGACCTCAGGCTCAGCCTTCGTGGAGGACAGACACCAGCCTGATCTGCTTCTGGGGTGTGGACTCAATCTTTGCCATCCCTGAGACTCTGCTTGTTCCCTCCAAGAAGGGTATGGCTTTTCAGGAGAGGGGTGGGAAGTGGAGAGTCGCACGCTGGAGGGTGGCTGGGGCCATGGTCCCTGGAGCTCTTTACTCTGCTGCTCCCGATATTTGGCTGTCACTGGCTATGACAATCCCAGGTCCCTCCTGACCCCAGACCACAGCCTGGGCTCCACCCCCAGCACCTGGGCTACTCGGACTGCAGACAACTCTTGCAGACATCCCTTCACCTAAGTCTCCCCACTGCCTGGGCCCCCCAGCCCAGAGCCGACGAGGTAGAGGGGTCTCAGAGAGGGGGAGGGGCCCGTCGAGGGGCACAGCGAGGGTCAGGGCAGATGGGACCGAGGCCTCCAGACTCCAGGGCTGGGACCTGTCATGCAGCCCGGGGATCCTGGGAGTGCCTTCCACCCCTTACCTCAAGATGCAGGCAGCAGGCTGGCCGGACTGGTAGGGCCCAAGCTTCACGCGACATACCAGGGCACCCAGGGCTTGGCAGTCCTCTGCGTCACATGGGTATCGCACGGCCAGCACGTTGCCCCTGGCCTCCTCGTATAACAGCCGCAGGATCTGCTCGTCCTGGATCTGCGGGCCAGGGGGCAGAGCGGGGGGTGTCTCAGCTGAGTCGGGGAAAGGAGCATGCGTCCAGGGATCTAGGGGTCAGGACTAGCTGGGCATGGGGTGCTGGACCTGGGTGGATGGCACGGGGCACGCGACCTCACCTGTAGCTCCCGCCGCTTGGGGAAGAACACGTTCCGGCGGAACTGCAGGGAGGGCTCATCTGGGGAGAGAGTGGGGTCACTGCTGGTGCCAACCCAGGCTCAGCCAGGCCCTGCCTCCTTCCCGACTGGCCACCCCATTCCCAACCCTCAGTGACATCTGAGAAAACCAAAGGCCATCTAGAAAGTGGGGTGCACCGCCCCTTCCTGGTTCCCCCAGGGACTCCTTCCCCCCAACCCTGGCCAGGAGTGGACGATGGAGCCTGCGGGAGATGCTGGTCCTGCGCCGTCCCCCACCCCGACCCTGGCCAGGGCAGCTCTACCCTGGCTGCAGGGTGCTGGCTGAGGCCTGGCTAGGATGGGGGTCAGTGCACCAGAGCCAGGTATGGGCAGTCTGTTGAGCCTGCCTGATCACTCAGGGCAGCCGCCAGGTGGTAGAGGGGAGGGGATGTTCTAGGTGGGGTGGGGGAGGCGGGGGCAGCAGCACTGACCCATGGCCACGTCATCGTCTGGGGCATCAGTGAAGCGCAGCAACAGTTCTGGCCACTGGCGGCCCAGCTTATAGGGCTGGTGCTTAGGCTTCAGCTGCAACTCTGCAGGATGAGATGGGGAATAGCCCGGGCAGCCTTGGAGTAGGCCCCTTGCAACCAACCACAGCAACAATAACTGTCACGCCAGTGTTAGCTGAGAGGTATTAAGTATCCAGAACCATTTCAGGAGGTTTATATGCATTTACCCTGCAATGATCCATCCCCCTTCCACCCAAAGAGAAACAGAGGCTCAGAGAGGTATGCTGCTCATTCAAAGTCACACAGCAAATAAGGGGCTTTGGCTCACTACAGCCCACTGTGGGCAGGGCTGGAGCTGAGAGGCCGTGGCTGATGAAAAACGAGATGTGGGGGTATAGGGCGTTGGGCATGGCACTGCTACTAGGAAGCAGAAGATAAAGCTGGTAATTGAGGCCCACAGGCCCTCCCCAATCCCTGGTGGAACCCAAGCTTTTCCTTGCAAGGTCCCACTCCCATCTCCTGAGGAACTCCAGCTGGCCCAGACTTTCCATCCTACAGGCTCTTTCAATCCACAATCTACCTAGTACCCTCTGACTGGCTCCCACCTTCTCTCTTCTTCTGCTCTGCTCCTGCCCTCTTCCCAAGGCCTGCACACTCCCAACCTGCTTGTACCTCAGGGCCTTTGCACTTGCTGTTGCTCCTTCCTCAGCCCCTCTTCCCCCAGATTCTCACATGACTGGCTGGGGTCTCAGTTCAAGTGTCACTTTCCCCATTCCCTAACGCAGCCCCTCCTGTCACCTTCTATCACACACCAACCACACCATGTTTTGCTGCCTTTGCAGCATTAACCGCTACCGGACATTATCTCACCATCTTGGGGTTTAGCATCTATACCCTCAGAGACTACAAGTGCCACCCGGGCAGGCGCCCATGCGCACTTGTTCACTGCGGTGCCCCTGGCACCGAGAAGAGCTTCCCCATGCAATGGCCCTCACCACTGACTGGCAGAAGGGCTGAAGGCACCACTCCCGCTCCCTCACACTCTGGGTTGCCCTGGCTGGACACCTGCACTGCCACGACCCAGGACACAAAGCCTCAGGCCAGGAGGGATGAACCATCTCAGCAGCCACCCCTCAACTGGTACAGGCTGCCTGGGCTGTGCCTCTGAGGAGCTGAAGGCCATTTCCAAGCTCTCGTTCTCAGTGATGAATGTGGTTCTCTGCCTTTTTGTCTGCAGTAGGGTGCGGGGGGCAGGAGGGAGGAATGTCACCTGCATTTGTCTTTCTGACCTCATCTCCCCCCCTATATTCCCTCCAGCCCTCCCCATCAGGTGGCTTGAGGACCTCCTCCTGCCAGCCAGATCCCAAGGGTCCTCATGTCTGTTCTCCAGGCTGTCACCTTCCACTTGGACCCTGGACTTAAACCAAAACAGGAGCCACTGCCTCCAGACTGGCACCTGCCTGCAGCCCCTTCCATTCCATCCAGCCTCTTCAGTCAGCTTCTCCAGAACCTGCCCTCGGCCCATCGCTTCTCTGACCCAGGTTTTCCAGCGGCTCTACAGACCCCCCCAGCTGACCCGCGACCTTGGTCACCTCAACCTTAGCGTCCCCAGCAAGAATCCTCAAATATGCTACCTCCCTCAACAGCTGCCTTCCTGCCCCTGCAGCAAGTGTCCCCTCATCACCCCTCCCCCCAATGGATGTGTGCTCTCCATCTGGGGACTCCCAGGACCTGGAGGACATTGAGTGACAGTCCAAAGACCACACGGCTGGTGGCTAGACCAGGAGCCAGATTCGCCCCATACATCTTAGATGCTAAAGTCCCAACCACGCGGTCCTCGGGAATAGGGACAACCCCAGTCTTGCTCCCTGCTGCATCCCCAGCACCTGGAACGCAGTCCAGGAGCAGGGGGGGAGGGTGCTATGGACACACATGGAAAGACACAGATGCCTTACCAGTTGGCCCTCGCTGGACACGTTTGGAGAAAGGGGCGCCCTCCTTCTGCCACAGTCCCAACCCGACCACCTTAACCCCCACCTCCCAGCAGCTCAGGACAGGATGATGCTGACCCCAAGGGCCCGCAGACTTCCGGCCTGGAGGCAGTCACCCACGTGAGACTGGCCATCCCTAGAGCCCTGTTCCATGCAGTGATAGAGTGACAGTGACAGTGGAGAAGCTAAACCCTCCCCAAACAGCCAGCTTAAAGGCAGATGGCACCCCCTGCCCTGCCTCACCCTATGCTCAGAGCCAGGGAGCATCTGTCACTGACTCATCCGGTCAGGGTGGGAGGGCCGAGGGCTCTGCAAGCTAAAGGGGCCTTTCAGCCCCGGCCCTGCATCCAGCCTGGGGACAGAGTGGGTGTTGGCGTCATGCTGAGGCCTCTGGTCACCCTCCTCCTCATGGACAGGGTCCCGGAGTGGCCAGGCTGGGCACACAGGCGCCCCATTCACGCTCTGGTGGTGGGTACAGGAATGTGATGGGGAGGGAGCAGGGGCAGGAAACAGGCTGGGTGGCCAACAGCCCCGGGGTGGGGGTGGGGGTTGGCCACAGGAGGCAGGTCAGTAGGGAGAGGGTGGGCAAGGGCTGCTGGGCGGCAGCTGAGCAGGAATCGCTGACTGCTGGGGACAGGGTGTTCCTTCCCCTACAGCAGGAGACCATCCCTCGGGGGCAGAGGCAGGAACCCCAGTGGCTTTGGAGAGAAGGGGTAACCACTGGTGGCCTCCTGGGGTGGACTGCTGACTCTCCTGCTCACTCTCTCAATGGGACCGGTCACCCCCTCTGGCCCCAGAACTTCTGCCACCGAGAGTTAAGCTCAGAAAACAATCCTGGCACTGGCCCAGTTCACTTCCTGAAATGACGGCGTGGGGTGTGTGCTCCCCGGCCCGCTTCCCACCCACGCCAGCAGGCTCTAGAGGCCTATACACCCAGGGGCCTGTCGGATGAGGGTCTGCAGGGCCTTTGTACCCACGCCTGCTTCTTCCCCACTCGGGATCTCAGCCTCAACCTCTTTCCTGGGCCTGTAAGTTCAGGATATGGGTGGTCACGGAGCTAGAAACCAGGCAGGGCAGGAGGGCCCCTCCGGAAGAGTCAGACCCCCATTCTTCCTGTCCTCCCCTCCCGGGCAAGAGCCATGTTCCCTAGGTGGCTGCTCCCTGGGCCGTGTCTCACCTTCTCCCTGCCCCCAGGAGCAGGGTGCGGTACGGGGAGACCTGCTGCGGGGCCACACAGGCTTGGATCAGACGCCTCACCTCCAAACCTCAATTTTCTCCCCTTCACAAGGTCAGGAGGATGTGGTGAAATTAAGTATGCAGGATGCCAACTCAGGTTATGGCAGGGATCACAGGCTGAGGAGACGTGGGTCCCTTTGCCCCCTACTCTCTCTCAGTCCTGCTCCTCCTGCTGCCCCTGGCTCTCCTGATGGCCCTGACTTCAGCCCCCCTGAAGCTGAGGGACAGGCTCAGCTCCTCCTCTGCCTCCAGCACAAAGAAGAGGGGCCTGAGTTGAAATGAGGAGTCTTTTCCGGGTATCTGGGTCCTCAAAGGTTAGGGTGACTCCAGGACACAGACGAGCCCAGCCATCCCCAGGATCTTGGATCCAGAGGCCCCCAGGGCCCTCCCCACCCCGCAGGCCCCCCCACCTGGGCTCCCGTGGCCAAGCCTTACCCAGCAGAGGGGAGACGAGCCAGAGAGCGAAGGCTTCCAGGGCGACGTCCGGAAGCTGCAGGACCTCACGGACCGCGCGGTGCAGCTCATGGGCACTGAGCGAGGGGAGGTTCTCCACAGCCAGGGGCACCACGGTGTCGTCCGCCAGATACACCAGCACATCGGCTGCTGCAGTAGAGGCCGGACAGAGTCACTGGGGTCCCCCGCCTAGGCTCAGCCAGCCCAACCCACACACCCTCCATCACTCACTTGGGCTGCAAACCCCACTCTATAACCAAGGTCACCACTCCTGAGACAGAATCCACTCTAGACCTTATGCAGAAGGCTGACTGGCGGGACTTAAGCTCCACAGACCACCCTGAAACCCCACAACTCAAGTCCAGGGACCAGACCATACTCCAGGTTCGAATCAAGGCTCCCCACAACTCCCCTGGCAGCCTAAAGGACTCTGCTTGCTCTCTGTCCTGAAGGAAAGCACTCTAAGGTATGGAAACTGAGGCAGAAACAGACTCGAGGTGCTTGATACGTCCATTAGGCTGGGAGGTAGGAAATGTGGTGACTCGCTGGTACCTTAAGGAAGTCGTTGTCTTTCTCTCTCCAGCCCAGGCTAAGATGGGAACAGAGAATTACTAAATTCCTGTTCCCGTCCAAAAGGTAAAGTGAATTCCAGGTCTTGGCTTTCTTTGGACCCTTCAAGACTCAGGACTCAATACTGGAGCCAATCAGGACAGTCTTGAGCAGGCAGGGGAAGCATAAACAAAAGGCGCTGCTGTGTGCAAACCTGCGGGATTCCCATCTGGAGCCCAGAGCCAAAGGGAGACCCTTAGAAGGGCAGCCAGATGCAGATTCCCATCCCTGGAACTATGAAAGAGCAGTGGACTTGAAGGCTCACATATTCGGGTTGAAATCCTGGCCTGGGCAATTCAGTAAGTTGGTTTGAGTGTCAGTGGCTTCATCTGCAATATAGGGGTAGCTAATGCCGTTCCCTCAAAGAATGGCTGTGAACCAAATGAGGTGAGCCTGGGAAAGGCAAGGGCAAGTTATCAATTATAGTTTATCAAATGTCAAGTTTATTGTAAGTTATCATTAATATAAGGGAAGGAGCTTTGTCAACCCCTAGTCAACTCTGCTCCAATAGCTACTTTCTTGAGAGATCACAAAATAATCTCCAGGAGACTGAGACTCAGATCCACTTTGCAGGTGGAGAAAACCGAGGCACTGAAAGGCTCAAATATGTCACCACTCGATAGCCAACCTATAAAACGAAGATGATAACCCCTTCTCTCAAAAGGCTGTTAGGAAGAAAGAAATGAAACAAAGAAAGCAAAAGCATCACTTTTCACTCATTTCATTTGAATTCTACAACTACAAGAGAGGAGCTCATCTTATAAGCAAGAAACAGAGATGCCAGAAGGGTAAGTGGTCAGAGTCAGGGTTCTCTGCCAGAGTTTCGAGTTTTCCACACTGCGACGTACTCATTTGTAAACTGACACAGTGAAAAGGCTGCCAAGCCAGGGCCATTTTCCCAGGGCCAGGGCCCTAGGAGGTGATGGATGCGGGGGTAGGGGGCGTACATGGGGACAGGGACCCACCTCGGGCTCCCACGGAGGACACGCTGCTTCGATGGGACCGCTCAGCGGGGCCGGGCAGCCCGGCGCTGCCTTCTGGCCCGTCCATCTGCCGAGGAAAAGAGGAACAGAAGTTAGTAGGGGTCCAGGCAGGCTGGGATGGGAAGGGGCCTACTGAAGCTCTCAATAACGTAGGGACGGGGGTCCTTGGGCTGCGTCTTCGAGGCTGAACAATGCAGCGCCGGCTGGGGGGATCCCCGGCCGCCCCCGGGTCGGGGCCTGCGGGAGGGGTGAGGGACGGTCAGGGGCTGGGGTGGGAGCTCCGCTCGCCGGGATGCCCGGCAGGGCACGGCGCACCGCCATCCGGGGCGGGTTTCCGGGCCGGCCGTCGCCGCGCTCCTCACCTCGCAGGGACACAGCGCCCGGCGCCTCAGTCCCGGGCCCCCGCCCTGACTCGGGTCCCGCCACCAGCCTGGTCTACGGTTCGCTCGCGGGGCAGCGACGCGGAAACCGCGGCGGGAGGAAACGCAGCTCGCACGGCCCCGCCCCCAGACCGCGGGAGCCAATCGGAGCCCGGGGCCGCCGCGCACGCGCTCTGCCCACCGCCCCGCGCGCTCACTCTCCCCTCCACTCCGCGCGGGTCCGCGCATGCTCGGGTGACACCCCCTCCGCCCCGCCCCTTGCTGTTCTGGTCACGCCCCTGGGATGGTCGCCTAAATGAGCCCCGCACCCACCCGAGTGACCGAGGGCCAGTCGCCCACCCCCCCCACGTCCGGCCGTTGACCTCAACAGGCTGTGGCGAAGACTCAAGGAAATCGGGGTAAGGGGCGCGAGCTCTGCCACTCCCTCGCCGAGTGACTGGGCCGGTCCCGACACCTGGAAAATGGAGATGCTGCCTCGGCCGGGTCAGGGACCCACCCTGTCCGTGGCGCTGGGTGAAGCGGGGACGCAGGCCGCGGCCTGGGGACTGCAGCGCCCCGGGTCATGAGGGATGAGGAGGCCAGGAGACCGGATGTTGGTCCCGACCCATCCAGGACGATCCCTTCCCCTCCGGGCCTCAGCTTCCCCCTCTGTGACATGAGGAGGTTGGGCTAGTGACCTCCAAGGACCTTCCCTGTCGCACATGATACCCACTTGGTTGGAAAGCTGGCCCAGGTGGGGTTTTCCAGGGAGCTGTCACGAGAAGTGTGGCTGTCTTAGTTACACAGCCTGGGAGGCCTTGAGGCGTGGGGCTCTAAAGAGGCAGGGGCGAAACCACCTCTCCCCGGGGTCATGTCACCAACATGTCCTGGCAGCCCCAGAGTGGGTGCGCCTGAGGTGTGGGTCTCAGGGAGAAAAACAGGTTCATGTGCGCCTTCCTGAGCCAGAGGAACCAGAAAATATTCCAAGTGATGACAATGGGCTTGGCCATCACATCCTGGGGTAGTGGGTTTCGTCTGCTCTGATTCCCTGGGACTGGAAGACAGTTCCAGCTCCAGATGCAGGCACAGTTTCCTCTGTATTGAGACAGTTCTTGCCTGCCTGCTCACTCATTCCCACCACCTCATCCCCCGCCCCATACACACACCTGGCCCAAGATTGAGCCCATTACAATGTGGATTACAATCCATCTAGTTTGCCTTAAGGACTCAGAAACTGGGATGTGGGCTAGAGAATGTACGGTGGGTTCTTGGCCATGGAACCCTCAGGCCAGGACACAGTAGCTCCGTTGCCTCCCTAAACCCACTGGAGCAAAGTGGGAACACAGTTCATTGTTGTCTAGTGCTTCCCATGTGCAGGGTCTGGACTAGGACAGGGAATAGAGGTCCGGGAGAGACACAGCCCCTGCCCTCAGGCAGCTTATATCACCGTTTAGTTGGGGAATGGACAGAGAGGGGAGAGCAAAAGAGGTCCAAGAGAAACGCATACTTTAAAACTACGTAAGACAAAAGAATTGCAGAGTAGGTAAGTTAGGTGTCAGAAGGTGATAAATTCAATGGCAGGAAGAAAAGGTAGAGCAGGTCACAGGTGTTAGGAATGCTAGGGTGAGGGGGGCAGATCCCAACATTCAATGAGATGATTAGGTAACGCTTGAGTCAAGGCCTGAAGGAAGTGGGGGGAAGAGTGACCACTGAAGGCAGAAGTGTGTTTGAGGAAGAACAAGGAGGCCGGGGGGCTGGAGTGGAGCAAGCAAGGGGGCAGGCAGCAGGCAGTGAGTCCAGAGGAGGTTGGGGCGGCAGTCAGGAGGGTGGAGGGCTCCTGGATTCTAGAGTGGACTTGGATTTGACCCTGAGCGGGAGGGGACCAGTGCACATTGTGAGCAGAGAAGGGACGTAGTCTGTCCTAGATGTTAACTGCATCTCTCTGGCTGCTGCATGGAGAATAGACCAAAAGGGGGCAACGCTGGAGGCACAGAGGCCAGTTGGGGGGCAGACATCCAAGCAGAGGTGATGGTGGCTTGGCACAGGGCAGTGGCAGAGGAGGTGAGAAGGGGTTGAATGCTGGATTTGTTTTGATGGTAATATTAGCAAGAGTTCCTGATAGAAAGAGAGGAGTCAAGGACAACTGCAAGGGTTGATGCCGGTACTTGGGACTCTCATAGGTGTCTGTGGATCTCGGTGTCCTTAAAGGAAGACCCTGTCCTCACCCCCACCCCTATCCTCCAGGGAGAGAGAGTCAGGCCCCTGCCGGGTTGGTTTAGGTTGTAGTTGTCCAAAGTCTAGACTGTAGCCAGAGCCCAGGCATCCCCAGGCAGATGGACATAGGGCCCTTTATACTATCAAAACCCCCATCCTTCCCCTGGGAAAGAAGCGGCTGCGGAAAACTGTGCTGATGACTCAGTTGCAGGAGATATAAACAAGGAGAACAAACACGCTTCAGGCATCCCCATCCGCATTCCCCCCTCCCTGCTCCCTACCTCCCCCCACGGTGAGTCACTCCAGCCTTTTCCCACTCCAGCAGCTCCCCAGTGCCACAAGCGGCTGCGGCCTGGGCTGCCCCCTGGTGGCCACGCTCCATCTCTGCAGGGCCTCGCTGCCTGTCCTGGGGCGGGCGGGCACCCAGAGGGTGAATGGAAATTTGGGCTGGACAGGCGAGGCCTTGCCCAGAGTGGGCTCACTAAACCTTCTCTGACCGGAGGCAGCCCTGGAGGGGCTCCGAGCAGGAGGCTGGGGCCTGGCTGCCATCCCTGGAAAGGTCCATCGGGTGGCCCATGAGCCCATCACCCCTGCCCGTGGTCTTGGACTCTCATGCCTCCTCCAGTAGGTCAGGGTCACCGACACTGGCTCCTTCCCGTCTCCTGGTCGCCTAGGGTCTGGGCACCCGGCCACTTCTCCCCCCGACTCCCGTGGTTAAACATTAGTGGGAAGTTATCAGTGGGGGTACGGCGCGGGGTGGAAAGGCTGAATTAAACTTTCACTAGTCTCTCCTTCTCTGTGGAGCTTCCAGTTCCCTCCCTGTGCCCCGGACAATGCCTGTGGAGGAATTTGTGGCTGGCTGGATCTCTGGTGAGACATTTTTCTGCCTTCTGCCACATCACCTCCAGTGGCGGGTCACTTCCTGGTGAAGGTGGGTGGAAAGGAAGAGCTTGAGGCCAGAAGCCTGGCTCCCCCCGGGCACCCCAGAGCCAGCTGTCGCTGGCTTCTCCAGGGAGCTGCCGGAGGGGAGAGGGGGGGGAAGGCGCAGATGGGAGGGTGTTGCTTCTGCATTCCAATGCCAAGCTCTCAGACCCCGGCCGAGAGGAGGGGACCGTGGGGAACCAAGACCACTACCTTTCCAGGACACATCTCAGCATCCGCACTATCCAGCCCCTATCCAGACTCCCTTCCCCCACTGTGAGCTCCAGAATGAAGTTCACCTTTGACCTCACCTGCTGTCCTGAGTTTCCCTTTGGGCCTCTGTCCTACCTGGTAATGGGCTGCACTCCTGGGCCCTGAAGCCTGCCATGCTTGCAATCCAGCTGAGCTTGTGGGTTAACACTTCTCCTGGGTGAAATTGAGGGACATTCCACACCTGCTTCTTGGAAATGTGACACCCCGCCACGCCCCCGCCCCCCAATAAAACTCCAGAGCCAACCTCTGCTGTGGAGGGCAGGACCGGGAAGTGGGGAGCTGGCCGGGGGACCAGCTGGACCGCCCAGCTCTGCCCAGTGACTCTCTTGGCCTCTCCCCACTGGGCTCTGGCTCACGGCTGGCCCATGATAACAGCCACATGGTTGGAGGAAGGAAGGAGTAAAGCTGGCAGGGAGGCAGTTGGGAGATCTGTTTCCAGAACCCCACAGTTAGACTCCTGGGCAGTGGCTCCTCCCTCCTATATGGGGGCCCTCTGGGCAAGGCTGTGTGACTCCCCTGTCTCCTACCTCCCTAGCACAGTGCCAGCAGGGAGGAGGGTGCAATGAAGGGGGCTGAGGCTGGGCAGCTGGAGTCTCTTTGGAGTCTGGCAGGACAGTCTGAGTAGCCCAGGCCTCTCCCCTCCTGCCTGAGCCTCTCTTTCCCTTAGCACCGACTTGCTTCCTAGGCCTGGCACAAGGGCCCTCACTCATAGCACCTTCTTGTCATCACAGGAGCTCTGGGTTTGGTCCTGGGACACCCCTTTGACACTATAAAGGTGAGGCTAGGGGAGGCCCCAGAGGAATGAAAGATCCTTCCTGAACTGAACATCTGGGTGCCCCGAAGCCAGGGCCTGGCTGCAGAGGCTCGTTCCTTCCCTGCTGGTCTCCTGCTCAAAGGGGAAGAGAGGAAGAGCTGGTCTGGAGTGGGCCTGGGCCCTGCCGAGCAGCCCACCAGCCCGTGTGCTCTGCCCTCCCTGCCCAGGTGCGGCTGCAGACCCAGACCACGTACCGGGGCATCGTGGACTGTGCCATCAAGATCTACCGCCATGAGTCGGTGGGGGGCTACTTCTTCAGGGTGGGAGGCATCTGGGCTGTCAGTCCCGACTTCCTTCTCCTTCCTGAAAGGCTCTGCCTCTGGAAGAGAGAAGATTCAAGTCTTGCCGCTCTCAGAGTAGGGGAAAGGTGGGAGAATGGCAGCTTCCTGTCCCCAGGGTGGAGCCTCCTTTCTCCCTTACCCTGTCCTGGGGCTTAGGAACAGTTTCCCGCCAGAGAAAGGCTTGCCAGGGCTGGAAAGGGCAAAGGGGCAGCCTCCCCCCCACCATTGCCCCCTGCCCCTCCGGTGTCACCATGTCCCTCTGCAGCTCCTGGGCTTCTTCAAAGGAATGAGTTTCCCCATCGCGAGCATAGCTGTGGTCAACTCTGTCCTGTTTGGGGTCTACAGCAATGCCCTGCTGGCCCTCACGGCCACCTCCCACCACGAGCGGCGGGCCCAGCCTCCCAGCTACACCCACATCTTCGCCGCAGGCTGCGCTGGGGGATTTGTGCAGGTAAGAGGCTGTGCAAAAAGCCTTTCCCTCCCAGCCCCTCTGGCAGCCCCACAGCTGGACAGGCAGGGCTTCCTCAGGGGAGAGCGAGGGGCTGGCTTCACTGGAGGGGAGGAACACGAAAGGGCCAAAAGCAGAGCTGGGAGGAGCCTGGTGCAAAGCAGGACACCAGGGAGAAGCAGCCACGGCCCAGCTCCCTGCTTTAACAGGGTCTTAGAGCAAAAAACATGATGAAATGTGGAGGTAGAGAGGGAGGGTTGGCAAGCATGGACTGACATGACAACCTGTGACATGCACAGAGGTTGCTTTGGCTACAGCCCATCCTGCCAATGGTGTAGCTGTGTCTGGTGCCCCCCGCACCTCCTCCCCAGCCCTGCCAGCCCCCTGCTTTTGGCTTAGCTATTTCTTCAGCCTCAAGGAACCCTAGGGCTCAGGAGGCATTCCCCAGAGTGGCCCTCAGCTCAGCGGGCAATGCTGGGCGATGCCTCGGAGGGTGGCCTGGGGTTCTCCATCTTTCAAGGGAGAGTCCCCAATCCGCTACCCTTCGCACAGGGGAGGAAATAAGCAAAAGGAGACACAGCTTGCCACTCTCTAAAGAGCAGTGCTAGAGCTGGATGGCTGAGCTGGATGGCTCAGCCCTCACTGCCCTCAGCACCTCCAAGGTTGAGAAACTGAGCCCATGCACCTTTCACAAAAAAAGAAAAAGAGAAACACATAAGCCTCCAAAGGATATGCTACCCTCAGCTTGGACCTTAATTCTCATCTAAACTTCAACATTATCTCTTTCTTTTTTTTTTTAATTAATTTTTAAATTAAAAAAAATGACAAGAAAGAAACACATTCTTAACTTATGATCATTCCGTTCTACATACGTAATCAGTAATTCACAATATCATCACATAGTTGCATATTCATCATCATGATCATTTCTTAGAACATTGTATCAATTCAGAAAAAGAAATAAAAAGATAACAGAAAAAGAAATAAAACAAAAACAGAAAAAAAATTATACATACCATACCCCTTACCCCTCCCTTTCATTGATCACTAGCATTTCAAACTAAATTTATTTTAACATTTGTTCCCCCTATTATTTATTTTTATTCCATATGTTCTACTTGTCTGTTGACAAGGTAGATAAAAGGAGCATCAGACACAAGCTTTTCACAATCACACAGTCACACTGTGAAAACTATATCATTATTCACTCATCTTCAAGAAACATGGCTACTGGAACACAGCTCTACATTTTCAGGCAGTTTCCCTCCAGCCTCTCCATTACATCCTGAATAACAAGGTGATATCTATTTCATGAGTAAGAATAACCTCCAGGACAACCTCTCGACTCTGTTTGGAATCTCTCAGCCATTGACACTTTGTCTCATTTCTCTCTTCCCCCTTTTGGTCAGGAAGGTTTTCTCAGTCTTTTGATGCTGAGTCTCAGCTCATTCCAGGGTTTCTGCCCTACTCCCACACCATCTCTTGACCTAGTTGTATCCTGACCCAAATCCTAACCACCCCCAATACCCCAAATCCCTCTCCACACACCCCAGCTCCCACCCTCACCCACGGGCCAGACCCAGTACTATCCTAGATCACTGCCCTGTCTGCCTGGGCCAGGCAGATATGAGGACCCCCCAAATCCCATTCAGCACCCAACTTCCCACACGAAGTCTCCCTGTTGGAATATACTGGTGGGGATGGGGGGGGGGGTGAGAGGTAGGAAGCACTTGCCCTCCTGGGAGTGGGTTGGGGGCGGGGAGAATTTAGGAACCCGAGTCCTCTCTTAGAGGGATAGGATGCAGCGACCTCCCCACCTCTGGGTGGGGTCAGTTCTCCAATGGGCCTCGTGGCCGAGGATGGAATTCCTAGTTGCAGAAGAGCGAGCTGGTCCCTGGCTGGATGGAGACTAGAAACCCGCCCCTACTCCTGGCACAAGAACCGGGGGCTTGTCCCCAAGGGCCGGCTGCGTGAAGGGAGGGCAGTGCCACTTTTGTCCCCTCTGCCCCCCCACCCCACGTCAAGACGCCCTGCTCCATCCCCGGCCGGTATGCAAGAGGCCGAGGCTGGGGCTGGCCGTGGGCCGAGTGAGGGTCCTGCAGAAAGACCGCTGCCCCCTCCTCTTGCTGATGTCAGCCTCAGTGACCACCCAGAGCCCCACCATTTCCTCCCCGACAGTCCTACTTCCTGGCCCCCTTTGACCTCATCAAAGTTCGGCTGCAGAACCAGACAGAACCGAGGGCCGGGCCCGGGGGCCCCCCACCCCGGTACCGCGGGCCCGTGCATTGCGTCACCTCCATCTGCCGGGAGGAGGGGCCCCGGGGGCTCTTTCGAGGGGCCTGGGCCCTGGTGCTGAGGGACACCCCCACGCTGGGGGTCTACTTCCTCACCTACGAGTGGCTCTGTCGCCAGTACACGTCAGACGGCCAGACTCCCAGTAAGTCCAGTGGAGAGTGGGGGGAGAGGAAGGAGGGGAGGGAAGGGGAGGGGCGGGGGTGGGAGGTGGGGAAGACCCTTGGTTCCCAGGATCGACCCTGCCGCCGGCTTCCTCTGCCCCAGGCTCAGCCACGATCCTGGTGGCGGGGGGCTTTGCAGGCATCACCTCCTGGGTGTCGGCCACTCCCTTAGACGTGATCAAGTCCCGGCTGCAGATGGACGGGCTGAAGGAGAGAGCCTACCAGGGGGTGCTGGACTGCATGGCGAGCAGCGTCCGGCGGGAAGGACCGGGGGTCTTCTTCCGGGGACTTACCATCAACAGTGCCCGCGCCTTTCCCGTCAACGCAGTCACCTTCCTGGGCTACGAGTACCTCCTCCAGGCCTGGGGCTGAGCCTGGCTGGGCAATGCCGGCAGCCCCCACCCCCGACCCCGTAGGACCACCGCCCAGCCACTGTTGGGAGGGGAGAGGTGCAAATGCGGGAGGCTCGGCTCTTCCTGAGCTCGGCACCCCCCACGCCGCCCAGGCTGGGGCCCGGAGAGGGCAGTGGGGAGCCTGGACCCAGCGGGCCCCAGTCTCCCAGCAGTGCCCGCCTCCGTTCCTTTGCTTCCCGAGTCCAGGAAGCAGGAAGGACAAGGCACAAACTGACCAGCCAACATGCTGCTGATATTCCAGGCCCCCTTCCCCTTCTTATCAGCCATCTCAGGGAATGGTGCATTGCCCGTGGCCTCGTCCTGGCCGACAGCGAGGCGGGCGATCGTGCCTCCCAGAGCCCTCTTCTGCCTCGCAGCCTGGGCTAGTCACCCTCCTCAGTCACCCTCCTGGTTACAGCGTTCCCTTGCCTCCTGCCACCCCTCCGTTCAGGCCTCTCCCCTGGAGGACTCAAGAGCAACCCTTATGCCTCCCCTCTCTGCCCAGGATCTTTTGATGACTCCATCGCCTGCAGGCAAAGCCTGAATCTCGCCCCTTTCCACTCCCTCGGTGGCCTCGGCCTGTGCACGTGGACCCTGAGTGAGCCGCGCTCTGGGGCGCCCTCTGCCTGCAAGGCTTAGCCCTCCCGGCCACTGTGGGCAGTACCCGGCCTCGGGACCCCATCATCTGGCCTAGTCTCCTTTCCTCCAAGTGCCAGGCCCAGCCGTCTCCTGAGCCCCTGCCTTACCTCCCCACTGCCCCCACCCCGTGCGCCTTGATCGTAGCACTTGACTCTGTTTTATCCAGTCGTGGATTTGCTGGTCAACTTCCCCAGGAGACTGTGCGCTCCTTGAGGGCAGGGATTGTACTTACCTCTTCCCAGCACCAAGCCTGGTGCAGAGACATGACAGGTGTCCAGTAACTGCTCAATCGTGAACTGCTGGCCGCCCCCCTGACCTCTGCCCACTCCCACGGGACCCCGTGAACACCCATCCAGCCTCTCATTCTGCCACATACGCCTCCCCTGAGCCTCCCAGCTCCCAACTGCCTGCCTGGGCCCCGCTTGGGATCGTCTCGAGTGAATCGGGGCCTCAGTCTCAGGGCTGGGACAATGTTGGAAGTTGTGGGTGGGTAGGGGGGTCCTGCCTTTCCCACTCCCATCAGATGGCACTTGTTTTCTATACCTATCTCAGTTGCTAGTGGGAATTAAAAATGGCAAAGGAAGTTCTTTTCATTGGCAATAAATGCATACACACTACCATCTGATCTGGTCTGAGGTCAACCTGGGTCCCCCCCAGTCATTCCAGGAACTCCTGGAATTACTGCTATTTATTGGGGGCTCCAAGAATTATCACAATATTAATTTTTTTAAAAAAATTATCACAGTATACAGAGGAGGAGGCCTTGGTTCAGAGATCTTGGTGGTTTGTCCCAGGTCTCACAGCTTCCAAGGATGTAGACATGTTGCATTGAAGCTTTCAGCGCTGGAGCCCCCGGTAAACAACCGTAATTCCCGGAGTTCCTGGAATGACTGAGGGACTACCCCCACCCACATGGGGACTAACTGTGACCCTCTTTGCCTGTGGGAATCTCCCATGAGCCACCTAAGTTTAAAAATTCATCCAAGCTAGTCCCCACCGATCAGCCCCTATGGGTGCTCTTGTCCACGCCACCTGAACTCCTATTCCCCGGATCGTGTGCCAGAGACAATTGGCAGCCACCCCAAGCCCTTCTCCTCTCCTTCCTTGCCATGGTGTGGCAGTTTGACATGTGGCTGCTGAGCGAGGTTGCATCTCCCAACCTCCATTGCCGGTGGGTGGGGCCACGTCGTGAAGTTCTTGCCAGAAAAATGCTAGCAGAAGTGATGTGTGCAAATTGCCCATCACTTGCTTAAAAGGAAATTCCTCACTATTGGTTGGAAGTGGTGGTGACTGGAACAATCTGGAAGCCATGGCTGGGGATGCAGGAGGCCCCCTGCTAGTCCAGAAGCCTGGTGATTTGGAAGCACAACCCACCTGCCCACTCTGGGCTGTTGCATCCAGAGGTGTCTGTGATGGCAGTTTAGCCTTCACCCTAGCCAATACAATGGGGACACATCTGCAAGCTTCAAGGTCAGGGGTAATCCAGGTGTGGTTCATGGACCAGCAGCATTAGGACCTCCAGGAGCTTGTTAGAAATGCAGGGTCTCACACCCCACCCCAGACCTACCGAATCAGAACCTCTGAGAACGGGTCCCAGGAATCTCTGTTGTAAAAAACCTCTTCTGGAGAATGGTATGGAAGCCCTTGACAAACCCTGGGATCTGTCCTGTAACTATATGTTGAAGAGTGCTTTGAAAACTATCGCTTTTTTAATTTCTTTGCTTTGTATATATGTTATGCCATACAATTAAAAAAGTTAAATATTTTTTTTTAAAAAAAAGGTCCCCTGGTAATCATTATATATGCTAAAGTTTAAGAAAATGATGTTCTGCCTCAAAAAGTTAAGCACAGTGTTCTAGTTTGCTAGCTGCCAGAATGCAATATACCAGAAACAGAATGGCTTTTAAAAAGGGGAATTTAATGAGATGCTAGTTTACAGTTCCAAGGTCGAGAAAATGTCCCAATTAAAACAAGTCTATAGAAATGTACAATCAAAGGCATCTGGAGAAAGATACCTTGTTTCAAGAAGGCCTATGACGTTCAGTATTTCTCTCTCAGCTGGAAGGGCACATGGCGAACATGGCAGCATCTGCTCGTTTTCTCGTGGCTCTACCAAAAAAGGACTCTCTCCAAAATGTTTCCTCTTTTAAAGGATTCCAGCAAGCAACTCCACCTTCAGTGGATGGAGACATACCTCCATGGAAATCATCTAATCAAAAGTTATCTCCCACAATTGGGTGGGCCACATCTTCATGGAATCAAAATGCTCCCACCCAGCAATATTGAATGAGGATCAAAGGGCATGGCTTTTCTGGGGTCCCCCACAGATTCAGACCAGCACACACAGTTACCATTGGTCCTACATCTGCTTTTAGGTATATACCCCAGAGAACTGAACACAGGGACTCGAACGAGCAACTGTCCACCCAAGAGCCATTGTCGGCCCAAATACCCAACAATGAATGGATACACAGCTATGGTCTAGCCAGACAATGGAACAGTATTTGGCCATAAGAAGGAATGAAGTCCTTATACATGCCACAATGTGGATAAACCCCTAATGCTAAGGGAAAGAAGGCAGGATCAAAAGGTCAAGAGTGGCATGATTCCATTTAAAGGCAGTGTCTGGAATATGCGAGGCCTTAGACACAGAAGGCAGACTGCTGGCTGCCAGGGCTGGAAGGGATACGGAGAGCTACTCACTGCTCGCCGGCTCGGGGTCTCCTTTGGGGGTGAGGAAGATGGTTTGGAACTGGATAAAGTATTGGTCACTCTCGCCACGGAAATGTTCACTTTAAAATGGTTAATTTTATGTTCTGCGAATTTCACGTAGAAACAGTGCTCGGGGGAAGGCCCGGTAACAGAGATGTGTTGCCCTGCCGGGCTGACAGTCAGGAGCACATGGCGGCGATGGAAGGCCTGGTCTCAGCAGCCTCTACCCCTGCACGGGTTCAGGAAGTCTGGTTGCAAGGTGTGCAAGCCACGGGGTCTGCCTGAGGCCGGTTCCCAGGTGACTTGAGTTGCGCAGTGCCATGGATTTGGGCTGCACAGAGCAGCAGTAGGGTCACGGGTGTCGGGACGCTGCGGGGGCAGCTGGAGGCTGGAAGAGAGCCAACCGTGTACAAAGGGGGCAGGACGGTGGGGATGTCAGAGTGGTCTCTGTAGGTGGCCATATCTCCCCACATTAGCACTAAGCAAAAAGAGTAAAGACAAAAAAATCCATTTTTTTTTGTTCTCATCCAGTCCTTCCTGGTGCAGTAATTGTGCTTGGGTGTCTGCCTGTGCTGTCCGGCCTCGGGTGCCTCTCTGGTTCTATCTAGAGACATCTCCTGGGGATCCTGGAGCTCTCCTCCACCAAATTCATTTAGAATCAGAAGGAAAAGAGCTCTCACCCAGCCCCGGGTCTCCTGGCCCAAGCCCTTTCCACCAGACCAGGACAAGGGTTACCAGCTGGGCTGGGAGACAGTGAGTCTAGGGTTAAACTTGGAGCGATTAGAGACTGAAAAAAAACTCACTCCTCTTTCACTGAGGTCCTGGGAGGGGATGCCAACAACTTCGGAAAGTAGAGTGGAAAAACAAACATGAAGATCAGGCAGGAAAGGGCTAGAAGTATTTTTTTTAAAGCTAGATGTCTTTTTTTTTTAAACCCTCAGGGTTTGGAAATATGAATGTTAAATTCCTTAAGAAATTTAGCAGATGTTATTAGTGGTCACCATTATTTTTAAGAGCTCATTTAGATAAAAGCAATCCCTCAGGACTAGGAAATAGGAAATGAACTGCTTTGAGATGAAAAAGGAGGGGGCAGGTGTCGGAGGGATTTCACGTAAAGGGCTTGTAATTTGGGCAAACGTTAAATAGCGACTTCGTTGGGTCCGTGTTTGTCCAGCAAGGTATTTTTTATAGAAGTGACCTAGTAGAAGAAAGTTCAGGAATCTAACTTATGCATATAATGACACTAGTACTGCAGGTGCAGGTAAAGGGGAACGTGACATTTAAGTGTGATTCTGTCAACAGTCTTGTCTGAACTCTCTAAGCAGCCAAGTTTCCTGATTCAGTCTTTCAAGCTGCCACTTGAAATATTGGCACCAACGTAGCAGCCACTCCAGTATGTGCATAGGGGTTACTCTGCTCTGTCCAGAATGGGGCTGTATTGGTTAGGGCTCTATGAGGAAGAGAACATGCCTATTTTTCCTCATCCTCAAAACTCCAGTTGGGATAGAGGCACTCAATAAATAGTTGTTGAATAGATGAATAAATGAATGAATGAATGGATGGGTGAAGGAAAAAGGGTCTTCCCAATTTCCCTTCCAGCAGGCTGGTGCTCTGGATGTTATGAAGAGTCCGCCCACTATAAAGCAAGTAGATTTCAGATCAGTTACAACTTAATTTAAAAGCCTCTGCTAACTTTGTGAGAAATAAGGGAACTCTCCATGGATCCTTCGCAACAGGCTAGTGAGTATAAACCAGGGTGCTGGAAGTGGGCTGCCCCTGGGCAAATGCTGATAGCACGACCTTGGAGACTAAAGAACCAGGGAACAGAAGACTAAACCTTGGGTCCACATAAAATGGGGGATCCGAGCCCAAGACGCATAATTTAAGCCAGGATCGTGGAATGGGGCTACACCTCTAAAGAAAGGGTCGGCTAGAAAACTCCACCGACCCTACAAGGAAACCTGCTTCTCTCCTTTGCAGCTCCTGGCTGAAAATATTAAGTATGAACACCGTCTCCCCTGTGAACTAAGAACCCACTGCCTGCTTGCTATGCTACCGATTAAGCCTGGAGCACCGTCCTCTGAGAAATCAGATTTTCATGTTAGTAGCGCCCCCTGGTGTCTAACAGGAGTAACTACACACTCTTCTAAAGATGGGCACCCCAAGTTGGAATCTTCAGGTTTTCTACAGATTAAGTCCAACCATTAAAAAAATTCCCATAATAAAAAGATCACTAAACACACAAGGAAACAAGCCACCATGAGTTAAAGCCTCAATGTAAACAAAGATTCCAGATATTAGATCTACCAGACACAGAATGTGAAATTATCGTGCATGATAAAGAGATAACAATAATTAGCAAAAGAGAAGAAACAAGAGACTATTACAAACCATCATGGGGTATTGTAAAAGAATCCGTAAAAAGGCTCATGGCTGAAGACAACTGGAAGATGGGGAGAAATTACTCAGAGTGAAGTGCAAAGGTAGGGAGGATGGAAAAACTGAGCTTTCGGGATTTCGGCTCTCTGCACCCAGGCCATCACCTTTCAAGTCTAACAACAACCACAAGAGTAATAATAATATCTAACGCTTATATAGCGTTTAACATAGTGCCTGGGAAGTAGGAAACGCTTTATAAATATTAATTCATTTAATCCTCAGAACTGACCTGTGTTAGCGGTACCTGCCCCTTCCCCACTTGAGCTTGTTCACCTTAGAAACCCGGGCTGAGTCTCCTTCTTTGATGTCCCGGACATAGAGGGTGTTCACCAAATAGGTTTGTAGATAAATGGAAATTATAACACATACATTTCTTTGCTTCCCCCTTCCCATGCATGTGGGAGTACCTGCAAAATTGGATAAGTCTACCTGAACTTGATTTAAAAAAAAAAAAAAGGGATCTGTTGGAAATAGCAGACATCATCCTTGCTTCCTCTCTCTCCTTCATACCTGACTTGCCTACCCATGAGGAAGTCCCGTCGAATGCAGTAGATTCCTAACTCATTTGGTCTTGTTTCCACTTTGCTCTCCGCCTTCCTATCTGTTCTTCACGCGCGCCAGTGAGAATTTCACTTTTAAAAATGTAAAACAGATCAATGAACTCCCTTGCCTAAACCTCCAGACTTCCTTTCACACTTAGAATGACAATTGCAAGCCCCTGCCCCCCTCTCTGCCCGCCTCCCCTCCTCCGGGCTCTCTTAGCACCAGTTTTATTGCTTCTGAAACCTATCAAGCCGTTTCTAAATCCTATCAAGCCGTTTCTAACCTTAGATGCAGTCCTTGCACCTCCTGCTTCCCCTGTGGAGAACACTGTCCTTTCGGAAGCTTGGCTATTTCCTTCTTATCATCATGACTCAATTCAAACGCCATCTCCAACCCGTCTCTGTCACTCTATGACACCATTACTTTGTTTTCATCTTGGCCCTTATCATTATGTAAAATGATCTCATTATTTGTCTCTCTGCTGGAATTAAAGTTTCTCTGCTAGAAAATAAGGCCCGGGAGTGCAGAGGTGCTGTCGTGTTGTCAGTTCTAGCTCCAGGGGCCTAGAAGTGGGTCTGCTCCACCAGCCAAGCACGCAGCAATACCGCTTGGTGAGGAAATGAAGTCACCCACACGTAAACAAGCAGGAGACACCACGACGACGCAAGGAAGGAAGAGATTAACTGTGCCTTTAGGAAAAGCTCTGGGAGAGCAGGCAGTAAAACTCTGTGTTCTGTTACTCTAATAGGAGTATGACATCTAAGACCCGAGAACTAATTGGCCCACTCTTTGCTGCTCCGGCCTTTAAAGTCTGTGTAATTTTGGTCTCAACAGTTTTAAAGAGGTGTATCAGAACGGCCACGATTTCACAAAAGAACAATTTAAATGATGGCAGAGTAAGATAAACAGAATCTGGGAGGAAAGGCTAAATGGTCTGGGGTCTGGGGGTAGAAAATGGAAGGCCAGGCAGGCAGTTTTGTGACTATTTAAAAGAGAGTTACGTGGACTGTCACGTGGCTGGGGGGTCAATTAGGACGACGAGCCAAACTGAAGTCTCAATCACACCTTTAGTCAAGAGGCAAAAAGAAAACGGGGGGGGGGGGGGGGGGGCGGCTCCCTGGGCTTCTATTTTTCCCTCCAGTGGTACTGGTGGAGGGTCAGATGACATGCAGTGCAGGTGGGGGAAGTTTTCTCGCTGCCACGGAGCCCTGAGCAAAAGTCCCCAACCTCTACGGTCCCTTGGGTGGGAGGGGGAGCAGCAGGAGTGGAAAGGCCCCGAGTGAAAGTAGAGGGCAGCCAAGGCTGCCCCATGTGGAAGCCTCCGCGGGAGGCAGGACCCGGGCTAGGGATGCAGATAAGCGTGTGAGCCTGGCTGACCCCAGGGGGCCCTGAGTCCTTGACTGTCACTCCCTCCAGAAATTGCAAGGCTCTGGCTGAGCACCCTGCCTAGGGGAGGAAGGGGTGGCAGCAGCAGCTTCCCCACGAGGCCTGCCAGGAGAAGCCCCTTGCCTGTGGCTGGGCCTGAATGATCAAGTTTAGGATGGGGCCTGGAGCCCCTCTCCTCACCAGTCAGAGCCTGGGTGTCCAAAGTCCACGTCCTTTCCAGGTAAAACCGTTCTTTCCCCATCCTGCTCCCACGATCTGGCTCATGGGTCACCCACTCTCACCTTCCCCAGTGTCAGAGATGCAGGCTCCAGGAGTCACGTCTCTGACTCCCCTCCACTGTCTCCGAGTTGTTATTCTAGAACCCCAAGAACCCTTCCCTGCCCTGACAGCAGCCCTTCAGTGTTGTCCACCACTAAGCTTGGTGGCCCAGAGATGCTCCGCACTCCCGTGTACAGGACGCTCGGTGGGACTGCTACCCTCCCCGGCTGCCCTCTGCTCTCCGTGCCCAGTGGTTTCTGCTCCTGCCATTCCCTGGCGCGGAGGACCCTCCCCCCTCCCTCCCAGTCTCCCTTTCCTTCAAGCTGTCCCTCAAAGGTCACCGCCCCTCCACGAGTCTCCCCTGGCCCTCATCACAGCCCCTCCTCTCCCTCCACTGTTCCTGCCTGCGCGATCCTGTCCAGGGGACACCATCTGTGGAAGTCCGTCACACAGAAGACCGAGCTTAAGAGAAGTGACGTGAGCAAATGAATGGAAAAAAATAAAATAAAACAAAAATAGAATGAGTGCCTATCTCGAGTTCTGCCTTCTTCGTTTCCCTGACACGTCCGTGGCCTGACACCATCTTTCCTGCCACGGTCAGCACAAAACCTGAGCGTGAAATTGTCAACAACACAACAGAACGTCCCAGTGCTGAACCCGGGGTCTCCCTGTCCTCAGGCTTCCCTTCTCATTAGGGGAGCCAGCGAGAAGTCCCCTTCCCTGAGAGCCCTTTCTGCCGGGAACTCAGGCAGAAAGAAGGTCCCCTCCTAGTCTCCCAGACAGCAGACAGCTGCATGGCAGTACCTGTCAGCTGTCAACTTAAAAAACCTGGGTTGAAAGCTTTCCCCCTTTTCCCATGAAAATAACACCCTGACCTCTTCTATGAGTAAAAAAACCAAACCGAAACAGAAACTTTATTTCCAGAAGCAGAACTGTTTTTAACACGGGGTTTAAGGGATCGGCCTGTCTGAAAAGCCCACATTCCACCTTCCCCAGCCTCAGCCTCTCTAGACTAACGAAGGCTCTAGAACCTTTGGGTGGGATTTAGGAACTACAAGTCTAGATCCACCGCCTCTGAAGCCCCATTTCTAGGCCCCCCTCTTCTCAGGGCTAGACCAGAGCTTACACTTGGCATCCCAACTTCTCTCCCTTCCACACTTTTCACAAAAGCCGCATTTCCACGGGAAAGAGACCGGCCCCCGCTCTGCGCTCTGCGAGGGTGTTTCCATGGGAAACAGGAGAGGAGGGGGCTCCGGCGGGCAGCGAAGGGCCCTTCACGGGCAGCACAGCCTCTCCACCTCCTGCTCACAGTCGTAGAATTTTTCGAACAGCTCAGGGGAGGTGCCGTGGCACTCAAACCACCTCCGCAGCGTGCTCAGGGCTCGCAGGGCATCGGCTTTGGTGGGCAGGGGCTCGACGATGTCCCGTCTGCCCCCCTCTTCGTCTTTGGGGACTGGTTCCTCCTTGCACACTCCAGGGACGGGCTCCTCACCCTCCAGGTCCACAAAGCGGGCAAACTCCTCTAGGCTCAGCCCGCTGGGCACTGGCGGCAGCTCAGAGGCTTTGTCCGGGCATGGGGGCATCTTGCTGGGAGCCAGCCCTTCCTGAACGAAGCTGCTTAAAATGAGCTGCGGAGGCACCTTGGCCCAGGCCGCCGCTGCCATGTGCAGTGCGTCGAGCACGGTGATGCCTGCCCCAGCCTCGGCCGGAGCGGTGCCAGCCCTCTCGCTCCGAGCAGCAGCCAGCTTGCCCAACAGGCGGTGCCGGTAATGCGCCTTGAAGGCCCGGACCACGGAGCTGGGCAGGGACAGTGTGGGGCTAGTGGCAGCCAGGGGCACGAGCCGCACGTGGCAGAGCCCAGGTAGGCCTGCCAGCTCCTCCACCACGCGGGCAGCCAGCAGCAAGGCCACCTGTCGGCCCTGCCGCCCCATGTCTAGGTCAAACTGTGCCAACCACTCCATCCAGGGAATGCCCAGGTCGGGGTGGTAGGAGGCAGGCAGAGCCGCACTGCTGACCCCAAAGAAGCACCGCGGGGCAGCCTGGAGCCCACCCACCAATACCCGCCGCTTCTCCGTGCCCCTGCTGTTGGCACACAGCAGAACCTGTACTCGGTCACAGGCACCCACTCTGCCAGGCACTGCCCGGTATAGCAAGGGCACTTCGGCACAGCCAAAAACATCCTCGGGGGAGAAGTCTTTAAGGGAAAGAGGCGGCTGGGATCGCGACGTGAGTCCTGGGGGAGGTGGTTCAGGGGGGAACGGAGGTGAGAACACATGGCGGGCCCCGAAGCCTACGTTGTTTCGGCGTTTCCAGCGGACCAGCCAGCCAATGCTAGGCATGAAGTCCTGGCCCATGATGTCAGCCAGCTCCTTGGCTTTGTGGAGCAGCATGGGCCCCGTCACGTCCCAGGCCTTGGCCCGGGCAATGTGGTACCAGCAGAGCAGAGCCTCATCGATCCCGCTGTACTTGGACTCCCGCTTGCGCTTGCGCTCCCGGTTGGCGGTGCCGCTGCACCAGTCCGCCAGCAGCTTCTCCTTATTCTTGCAGATGCGTGAGATCTGGGGCTGGGAGACCTGGAAGCGCCGGGCCACTTCTGACTGGGACATCTTGGACTCGTCCAGCAGTTCCAGCACCTGGATTTTCTCGGCCAGGGAAAGGGCATGAAGTTTCTTCTTGCTGCCCAGCTCCATGGTTTCTCTACAGGACCTGTGGGGCAAGGAAACAGGAGGGTGGGAGAGGAGCCCGAGGAGGAGGAGAAGAGGGCAGGAAACAGGCTGGTGTGTGGGAGACGCTGGGAATGATGGACCAGCTGCGTGAGGGGGAGAGGGTTATGCTGGGCATTGATCCTGAGCAATGCCAGAGCAGAACTGGGAGTGAGGGTGTCTCTCTGGTCAGAGGGATGGGGTGCGGGGATGGCCTGGGCTGGAGTTTAGCCTAACTGGGGCAGGATGAATAGAGCCACAGGGACAGCTGCAGAGATAACAAAGGAGTGGGGTGGGAATGGGGGTTGGGCAGGAGCTGAGTGGGGCAGGTGTAGGGGGATAATAAGCCCCAAGCTGGAAGTCCCTGGGGTGGGGAGGGAGGGGGTGATGGTCTGGGCTGGATTTAGATGATGTTGAGGTGGGGGAAAGTGGACAGAAAGAGTTGAGGTGACAGGTGCACAGACCACAAAGGGGGATGGATGGAGGCTGAAGGAGCCTGTCTAATTTGGTGCTGGGTCCTGAGCGGGTGCGGCTGGGCGCGGGGTCCGGTCTGGACCGGGGGTCGGAGGACAGGGCCGAGAGGGCAGGTGCCGGGGCGACAAAGGGCGACAGGGGCGAGGAGGCCGCGGGGAGGGTGATGGCCTGGGAAGGCAGCAGGGCGCAGGGACGGACACCCGGACCCAGGCAGGCCGGAAGCCGGGGACCCGCGGCCCGGCCTGCCTCTCCCTACTGGGCCGCAGGTCCCTTAGCGGGGAGGACCCAGGCGCCCGCCGCCCGCCCGCCGGCCTCCGCTGCGCACCCACCTCAGGCGCTCGTCCCCTCGGCTCCCGCCCCTGCCAAAGCCCGGCTCGCGAGCCCGGTCCCGCCGCCGCGGGCGAGCTGGGGGCGGGACGGACTCTAAGACTCGGAGGGCGGAGCGGCGGCGGGCGCGCGCACACCAGGGCCCTGAGCGCGCCGCCCACCCGGGCTCTCTCGGGGCTGAGGGACCACGGGGCCGCCCTCACCTCCCACCCGCCGCAGCCCCGCCCCGGTCGGGCCCGATTGGCTCTCAGTCCCGTCCAGTCGCGGCCCTGGCCCAGTCTCATTGGACGGCCGGGTAGTGGAGGTTCGCCGGCGCCCCGGGGGCGGGGCTTCCAGCGGCGGTTGAAGGGGCGGAGCCCGACCCCGGGGGCGGGAATCCCCAAAGCGCCGCGGGCGGCTGGGGACCGGCGCTGGGGACCGGCTCTCCGGGCAGCGCGAGGTCCGAGGGCGGACTCGGCGTCCCCAGGCCTTCCTGGCCGTGGCCCCAGGCAGCCTCGCCTGCCTCAGCTCCCTCGCGGGCGGATGCAAGGAGAGCTGGATGCGCGGTGGCCAGTTACCATGGACAGCGCTGGAAAAAACCTGCTTGCCTGGGGCCAGCTGATTTAGGACGAGTAGGGTCAAATTTATATTCGTTCTGGTACCTGTTGGCGAGGTTCGAGTTCCTCAACTCAAGATCGAATGTCCTCCTCTCGCTCACCTCAGCCCCGCCTGGCCTGACCGTAGGTGACTTCCCCCGCCCTGCGGCCACCCCGCTCCTCACTCAGCCCATGGGAGGCTGAGCCCACATCTACCGGCTCCCCCTCTTCCTTCCCTGTGAAGGAAGCCACGCCCCATTCCACGGACTGACACTGTCCACCCTCCCGAGACCCATCCTAAATCACACCCTCAGAACCCCCCCAATCCTTACTTATGCCCTGCTACAGCTTTCTCCCTTTATCCGTTTCTCTTCTGGCCCTTTGATTCCTCACCCAGGAGTCCCTTGTGCTTCACTCCCTCTACTCTGCCCTGCTTTCATGTCAAAGCAGGACAGAGGCGGCTCTGCTACGGCCGCGGCCCCAACCCCAGCCCCCAGTAGTCACTGGTCCAGCCCAGACGCCAGGATGCCCCAGGAGGTTAACAACAGCGTTCCAATTGTTCTAGAAACCCCTCCGGATACTTAAGGGGGCCCAAAGCTGTTTGATTCAAATCTTTATATACGTATTTAAAAAGTTTAGAATCTCAACACTCCAGTGAAATGTATCACAAAGCCCA
The DNA here is from genome assembly GCF_023851605.1 of Tamandua tetradactyla. Lineage (NCBI taxonomy): Eukaryota > Metazoa > Chordata > Mammalia > Pilosa > Myrmecophagidae > Tamandua > Tamandua tetradactyla. Next base: position 9,209,302 of record NC_135335.1, read on the forward strand.
CTATGTTAAAATGTTCACTTTGGCTGCTGGGAGCCTCACTGTTGTGCCCTAAGCCTCCAGCGAGGAGGGCTGTGGGGCTTGCACCCGGGCCAGCAGCCCAGCTCCGAGTGCCCCGTTCTCATCTAAACCATGCCAGCCTGGCAAGGCCCAGCACCTCTGTCCTCATGCCACACTCATTACTTGTGCAAAAGGTCTTCATGTGTCCTATTCTGTCAGTAGGTCATTAATTTTAGGCACTTTTTATTTTAGATCTTGTTACTTTTTTAACTTTAGGCAAGCTTCTGGATCCATTTAAGTATCTGAGATTGCAAGCTCAACTGTTAGAAACCTGCCACCACTTGGATCTACTTGTCCAAGTCCAGTAGGATTTTTCTCCACTCAAACCAACCAAAACACAGTAATAAGAAAGATGCTAAAGTTGATTTTAACCCAAATTCTGTATTAATCAAAACTTAATTTTTCTTTATAACAAATAATTGTTATTAACTTAAATTAACATAGCAAATTAAAACTAACAAAATAACCAATTTTATATCCATTTTACATACTGGGTTCAAAAAAAGTGACTTGGGGGGTGGGGAGCTAGTCTTTCAAAATGTTTTCAAAACCACTGTCCTAAGGAAGAAAGTTTTAGGATGTAGCAGCCTTGAACTGTGAGTGGGGTCAAGAGATAAAACCATCCAGCAGAGGGATCCATGTAAAAATGTTTATTTGTCCTAACATTTAGAATACAGGAACTTAAAAAAAAAAAGATACTCCAACTCCAAAGCAACAATGGAACAGGGCCTGCCCACAGCCAAGGGGAAGGCCAGTCCAGGGTACCCCGGCATGAACTGTCCCCTCACTGCTTAATGTCAGTGCCACCAGGCAGAAAACTGAGGAATCAGGGTGTGAAGACCTTACCAGCTGCTAGAAAGCGTGCAAGGAAATAAAGGGGCATCTACGTGGTTTCCTGTGACCCAGCAGCCAGACACACAGGGCAGGAGGCAGGAGCTCCCAATTCAGTTAAGGACAGGAGACTGGATGCCCAGGTCCAGGAAGAACAAAAAAGGGATTTTGGAGGTAGGCTTTTATGTTGAGTTAAAAAACAGGCACATTATCCAACATCTCCCTGTGGCCCCCAGCTGCTGACCTGGCCCCCTGATGCTTCTCTTCTCCCCACCAAAACCAAAGGGAATGAAGGGAGGCAAAAGTTAGGAAATTCCAAGGGTGGGGAATGCTTCAGTCGCTAGAGCCCACTTGTGAGAGTGAGCCAGGTGAGTCCAGGGAAGAGCACGGGGAAGGTGCTATTCTCCCTGGGGTGGGTGGGGTGGAGCCAGGAGGGTGACCAAGAGTGTCCAAGCTCGGGCAAAGGATCCTCTGTAGCAGGAACGGAGGGCCATAAAGGGCCACTCTTGGAGGAAGGAGGTGGTGAGGCCAAGCAGCACAAAGGGCATGGAAAGCTCCTTGTAAGCAATGCCTTGGCTTAGTCACTCACACCCAACCACTTCTGGCAAAGATGCCCTGGCCTGGTTCACCTCTGGGGAAGGGAAAACCCTGGAGACCAGAGTGGAGGCAGAGCCGAGAGAGGAGTGAGCTGCTCTCCGGCTCTTTCTCGGAGGTCAGTTTGAACCCTGTGACCACCGGGGCCTGAGCCCAAGGCAAGCAGAGTGAATGCACTTCACGGGGAGCAGTGAGAGCCAGGCCCAGGGGCGCCTTGGGGCAAGGCGCTGCTCCTTTCTCCCTGAGGGCCTAGGGCCAGAGGCAAGAGCCACCACCTCAGCTTGCTGCTGCCAAAGGCAGGTTGGCACATCCACCTCGAGTTCTCTGGACTTGTGAAAGAGGAGGAGGGGTGGGTGGGCATGGAAAACAAGAGAGAAGGAGAGAAACAGCCGTAAATGGGGGGTGGGGGGAAGGCAGGAGGGTGGCCATATCAAGAAGAATTTTGGTTCTGGTAGATGGAAGCTTTCTCCTTCAACAGGTCCAGACACAAGTGGCAGCTCCAACTTCCTGCAGAGAAGCATCTGTGGTTAGGATGAGTCCCCTACATGCTGTCCTGCCCTCCGATCCCTCCACCCCACCTCAAGTAGTAGGATCGGTTACAGGTAGGATGGGAGATGCTCTGGAGTAGCAAAGTACTATTGGAAGCTTCAGCAGGGAGGAACCTCCAGGTCTTCAGAATTATTTGAAGGAATAATCACCTGGAGCACTATTCCCAAGCTCTATGAATTCAGACGCTTTGGGAGCAGAAGGGCCTGGGCAGATATAACTTTTTTAAAGGGTCCCAACTTTAGATTCCTGGTTATAGAAGGACTAGACTCGTTCTCATGGTCCTAAAGGTTAAAGTAAAGACCGTGAATGGAAGCTCTGGAGAAACCATTTTTCATTCCATATACGACAGAGCTTTCTATAAAAGGTGTTAATAATAGGGTGGTATGTGGGAATCTTATATTTTATGCATGATTGTTCTGTAAACTCACATCTTCTCTAATTAAAAAAAAAATAGAGCTTTCTGTGAAAAACACTGAAAGATGAGATAGGATCCCACTGTCACCAGGTTCTGAACAGAGATTAAGAGAACCTGATCGCAGGAAAAGGGGGCTAGGGGTGATAATGAGCCAACTTGTCATGACCTGAGTCTGGTTTCATAGAAAAACAGGAAATAACTGTCCCTTACAAGAAAAATAACTGGCTTAGGCCTTGCTTATTAATATTTACTATGAATGGATTCTTCTATCATTTTCTGTCTTTTTTTTTGGGAAACAAAATTAACCTTTAATGCCCTGGAGCTATAAGCATAATTGTACATACTGCTACTTGTACTTTATTCTGGGGGAAAGATTTTCAGAGATGGTGACTCCAAAAAATATAAGAGGAGAGTCCTTTCTAGCTCAAAGATCAATGAGCAGGGCTTGGCAAGCTTTTTCTGTAAAGGGCCAGAGAGATATATTTTAGGCTTTGTGGACCACATATAGTCTTGGTCACATCTTTCCTTAAAACAAAACAAAACAAAAAAACTTAAAATGTACAAACCATTCTTAGCTAGTGGGTCATATAAAAACTAACCATGGGCTACATGTGGCTCACGAGAAGTAGTCTGCAGACGGCTGACCTAGATCTAGACCACGATGTCTTCTAAGGGGTTGTCCTTCAGCTGTCTCAAGGCCGTGAAGAGGGCACTCAGGTCTGAACCTCTCTGCACCTCAGTGTCCGACAGGTCTCCAGCAGTTAGACCTATGCTACGATCAACTTTTCTCTCGCCTATAATGGTGGCCCACATCCTTTGTGCTCGGTAACAGCTACCACTGGGTGTCCTTCCTCCTGAGTAAGCTTCAGAATTTCTATGAGAAGGGTTTAGGTACAGAAATATGGCTGGAAGGGGACTTGTGAAGAGGCAGCCACTCTTTGGTGCCTCCTGGCTTTGCATATAAAAGCACAGAGCTTTTACAACCTTGGGGCACTAGTAAAGCAAACTACTGGAGAACAGGAGTGATCCACTCAGGCTCCAAGTTCTCCCCCTTTCCAGAATGGACAAGGGAAGGGAGAGGAAATGAGCACTCAAATCTGTCAGGCGAGAGAGCTGACACTAAAGCTTCTTATCAGTCAAACTAAGTAAGCTTCCTAAACTAAAGGAAAACAAATCATTTCTTCAGTGTGACTGTTCTCTACTCAACATCTTATTTTCTCTTGGCTGTCGACTTTGTGTTTATAAATGTATGTGGAGATAACGTGCAAACATTAAACCCTTTAAGATGAAATGCTGGGAAAGCACTCTGAACTGAATCAAGGCAATGTGCCTGCTACCTAATTTGGAAGAATAAATAACTGGTATTAAGAACACAGAACTTAGTATGTACAGTATGGGTGATTTTCCAAGTTACTAATAAAATCACTGTCCTAAGTAAGAGATCTGGTCAACTTACCTTCAGGAGGCTCAGACATGGACGGGGTGAGACAGTACATGTGGTAGCCCCGATCGCAGTCGTCACAGAAGAGCAGCTGGTCCTAGGCAAGGCAAGGTGGAAGAGGAAGGGCAGGGAGGAGAGGGGTCTGAATGACTAATGTGCCACATCTGGGCCACTGGGGGTGGGCAGGAATGAGGTCTTTGGAGACACTACTGCTCCTTCCAACAGGGGCAAGGGAGGTAGAAGGCCAAGTCAGATGAGGGAGTGTCTGGGATTGGAAACCACTTCTGTCCATCTCCACCCCAACCTAAATCATCACCATCTCTCACCTGGACCCTGCAATAGCTCCTTACTGATCCCATGGCTCCCACTCTTGTCCCCTATGACCTAGTCTCCACAGAACAGCCAAAGCTATCTTAAAATGTAAGACAGATCATGTCACTTCCCCGACCAAAGCCCTCCAACAGCTTCTCATTGTGCTTAGAATAAGCTCCAAGGCCCCTGGTGGTGATCTGATGGTGCCCCCTTCCTAATCTTATCTCATGCCACACATTCCTGCACTCAGGAAGGCTCCAGCTGCCCATATTGGCCTTCTCAGCATACCAGGTTTGTCCACCTTAGGGCTTTTGCAATCGCTCTTTTCTTGGGACTGCTTTACCCCCTCGTCTTCTTGGACTGGTTCCTTTGTTATCATATAAATCTCAACACCAAGATCACATCCTCAGAAACACCATCTCTACCAAATCTAAATCAGTTAATCCACTTACTCTTTACCACATTACTGATTTCATTTTCTTCTCTCTTTCTTCATAGCATTTCACAAAAATCTCACGCATTTATCTGCTTATTGCATGTTCCCACAAAAATGCTAGTTCCATGAAAGCAGGGACCTTGTCGTCTTCTTTAGTATCCTTAGTTCCTACACCCATGTCTGACACATAGAAGGTACTCAACAAACCCTTGCCGAACAAATCAGAGTTCAACTGTGATGCTTGGGGGAAGGGGCATGCAGGAGAGACCTGGCTCCCTTTGAACAGGAAATTTTGAGGACAAGTAAAAGCTGAGATAGTGCCAAGCTGTGGAGACCACAGGGTACGTACGTCATTCTCAGAGGTGCCGCAGATGTTGCAGCACTTGCACTCGATGCACTGCCAGCGGTAGGTCTTCACTGCTGCCATCATCACAGGGGTGAACTGAAGGCAAGATGGATGCCCTGTGGGGGGAAAGAGTAAGACAGGCAGCCTGGAAGTGGTGGGGGGTGGGGAGAAGAGAGGAGCCCACTGCCTGTGGCTATATCTTCTCTCAGCCAGCAGTGACATAGAAATGATCGTCTGTCAGTCTCTGGAAAGTGCTGACAAGACCCCTGGGAGACACGGTGCTGGTACTGCCCTCTCCCCGGGATGGAGGTACCTGAGCGGCCACAGTCAGAACAGGATACCAGCTCCTCGGGTTGTCCTGTCTTCTTGTTGATTTTCGAGTCCCCTAGGCAGAAGTCGCAGTAGTTGTTGGGCAGGGCCAATCCATCAGGACCCTTCTTGGCTACAGAGAGAAAGAAGAACTTGGGTGATACTCACAGGAGCCTCTGGGCCTACTTAACATCCCCTCCCAGCAGGCGTTTGCAGGTTTTCATAACCCACCAACTGTTTGCCCACCCCTCTGGCATCTCAGCTTACATTTCTGCTCCTCAGATCTCTGGGAAACAGGGGTGGGTGGCTGGGAATCATCCTTGTCTTCGCCCTCCTCCTCAGCCAAGTGGGAGTGGGCATAGTGGTAACTGAGGCCTGGTCGGTTCTTGTAACGTTTTCCACAAACTGAGTTGGGGAGAAGCAGAAAGAGATGTTCAAATCTGAGAGTGCCACATCATGTTCCACACCTTAACCTACCGGCTGTCTTCTGGGACAAGCTTTCAGTGACAGACCCTGCCTCTCTGCCAGGAACATTTGGCCCTAAGGCTTTCCAGCTTCTGTGGCCCTTCTCCCTCCTAAACTCCAACCCCATGGGTACCACTATTTCTTCCACACTGGCTTTTAAGGAGGCTTAGCCTTTGCCCATAACCACATGTCCTGGGAACAGTCTTGGGTGCTTCAGGTTAAGGAAGGGAAATTCTATAGTTCTGTAATATGGGAGGAAGGGGGAAAGGTTAAGGAAGAAACTCCAAACATCTTTACCCTTCAGTAAATGTCGGAGGCTCATGCTACCCTTTTTGTGCCACAGGGCCCATTTCTGTCAAATATGGATAAAGGAGAAAGTAGGGGGTTGTTCTCTTGGGCATAACTTGTTTACTGTGTCTGCCAGGGCAGCTGGCCCACAGAGAAACTCACACACCCATACTTCACTGCCCTGCCTGGCTCCTGCCAACCAGCAATGAAAGCAGATCCCCATAAGGCATGTCGTAATCTTGAGCAGCAACACCAGGAGGGCAAGGAGACCAGCAGGAAATGGGACAGGGAGAGAAAAGGAGGAAGCAGGGGATGGCGACATGGTGGGAACATTAGCCGATCAACAAGTGTGTTTTAGGGAAGGGGGAGCAAAGGGATCTGTTTGTAACAGGTTCCTTATGATGCTTTGGAAGCCATCCATCCCATGCAGTGGGCTAAGCTGCCCTAGGAGCAAATTTGTGGGAGACAAGCAGTGGTAAAGGCAGCTTCCAGGACTCTGAATAGTGGAACATAACAAATTCCATCACTCCTACCCCCATGCCATTCCAGAGATTTTTTTAAACTCGCACCACAGGAAATGAGAAAGGCAGGAGGAATAAGGGAGAAGGGAAAAAGGGATAGGAAAACCAAAAGTCTGAAAAGTTGAGAGAGCTACCTCTCTGGGGCGCTTTCGAGGTATGCTTTTGTTTGAAACTATCTGAAAGACAGAAAGAAAAGTCATGAGAGGAAGGCCTTGATACACTTGAGACAGGAGCGGCAGTAACAGGAAAGCGGAGCAAACGAGAGAGAAACCCCAGGGGGGATGGTGCTCCCAGGGGGGAGGGACAGAAGTGGGGCAAGCCAGAGAGAAAGGGAGAGAGAGAACAGACACTGAAAAACTCAGTGTTGGACCTCTGGGGCCCTGGCTTGATTGGGGCCAGGAGACCTGGATGCCATCTACCGAAGAGGTCCACGTTGCCTGTTGTGGGTCTCCCCCACCCCCGCACCCACTCTTCCCGAGCATGCGGTCCCACCCACTGTGTGGCAGAGGCCAGGGCCTCCCAGGGGTCTCGGAGGGAACCAATTAGCAGGCAGGACAGAGTCCAGACTTGTCTCACACCCCCCTGGGCAAGAACACAACCTTCCCTTCTCTCACACCCTGAGCAGGAGCTGGGTCCAAGACAAGGACTACCCACCCACTCGCAAAGCACTCACTGTCACAGGCATAGGGCTTGTCCCGATCCTCCAGGATGGAAGCATCCAGCTTCTTACGGGCACTGCTCACACTTTTACCCTGCCAAGAAGAGCAAAAAGATGTCCGTACTAAGGGGCCTAGGCCTGAGGAGTTGTTCTCTCCTGGAGGAGGCTGCTAATCTCACTTGAGAGGAAAAAAGGCAACCACAAAAAATCAAACAGTAGGACTCCCCAGATACCCCTGGCCCAGGTTATAGGCAGCTCCCTGTTGCCTCACCTTAGCTTTACCCTTGCCCCGACGTTTGGGGGTGTCTTCTTCATAGTCCTCATCGTCGAGGTCATCTAGGAAGTCATCCGGCTCTAAGATCCGCTGAGTGGGCGGGAAGGTTAAGATGGGCAGGAATAGTGCACACTGGGAAGCTCTCCCACAGTGGGCTTGGCCAAGGCCCCCTGGAACTTGCTCCAGACTCATTCCTCACCACTATCCTTCAAACCCCTCCCAACCCCATTCCTCATCGCGTCAGTGCTCAGCGCTTTCCTTCCTCTGTGCCTCTCTCTCCATGTTGTTCCCTTAGCCTGGCGCGCCTTTCTCACCATCTTCAAGTGGTCAAACCAAATGCCATGTTTTTGTGAAGCCTTCCTTGACACCCTGAATAGATGTCCCCTCTCCTCTGAACATTACCGATGGCTCCCTTCTGACATCTCATCTCCTAGATTTAAATTACAGCTTTGCTGCTTACTTGTTGTGAGTTTGTGGAAAGTGTGATAACTGCTCTGCTTCAGCCTCCCTCCGTGAAATGAAGACCATAGTACCTACCACATAATAATGTTGAACAAAGGAGAAGATACAGTAAAGCACTCAATACACACAATGCCAGGCATATTTTTAGCTCTTTTTAGTTCTTATTGCTATGCATAGGTTTATCTTCCCCATGAGGAGGGACCAGATCTACTTCACCTATGTAATCCCAAGCACCAAAAAAACTTTTATGTGTAAAAAGGATGAGTGAGAGTCTGTATTTAGGAGGAAAAGAGCCAGAAAGACAGGGTGGTGACGGAGAAGCTGGTCGTATCCAGCCAATTAGGGGAGGAAGGAGAACAGGACCCCAGGCCTGCTTCCTGCCCTACAGCTTCTCCTTCAGCTCTGGTTACCAGGTGGCCCTACTGAAGAGACTGGTTTCCACCAAAGCTTCCTGAGCCACAAGGGTTAATCTTATACCTTCCGTGCCCGACTGTTGGTCACAGGAAACTCGCCTAAGCTGTCATCATCGACTCGGGGATCTGGGGCGCCACGTTTCTCCAGAGGGTCAGTGCGCAGGAGAGCCTCTAAACTGCTGCCATCCTGAGAGATCAGCCCCTCCTTCTTCAGGGTCTGGTCTGTGTCTGCAAACGAAGTCAGGAAGAATTGAGGCACAGAAGGGCTGAAAGCAGATTGCTCTGTATCAATACAGGGCTGGGCCAAACAAAGGCCAATGACTGCCTTCAGTTCTCCGATTGCCCCCAAGGCAAATGGTACCATAATTACTCTGTTTACCTATATGTCTCCCTTACTAGACAGTTCTCTACAGGAAAGAATCACATCTTTTTCATTTTAGCCTCTTCAAGCTCTAGGATTGGGCCTGGTGCATAATACATGATGAGTAGGCCATGACCCTGCTCAGGGCAGGGTATGTCTTACCTGGTTTAATAGATGGAAAGGAAAGTCGTGGATCCTCAGGGGGGTGGGCTCGCCGCTTCTTCCGCCAGCGCCTGGCAGGGTAGGAGTACAGCTGCCCAGAGGCCAATCCTGTGAGAGGAAGAGAGAAGTCAAGTCCTAACCTAGTCCTACAAGATAACACCAAAACACTTTTTAGATGAGTAGCACCTCCCTCCCCCTTCAGTTTCAGAATAGGGGAGGATTACGGACGGCAAGTGCCTGGAGGATGAGGTAGTATGTCATAAGGAAAATTAGATATAAGCTCAAGGGTTTCGGCAAACACACAGCTTTCCAGAAGCCTAATAAAGGCCTATGCAAGGCAGAAAACAAAAATGCTATTACGAAACTGTCTGCCTCTTCTTCTTTGGGCTTCTAAGCATATTCATCAAAAGGTGGAAAGCAGCTGGGAACACCTCCTTAGCTGGCTCATCAGCTAAGTTGAGGAAACATCTTCCTCCTCGTGCTCCTCAGTCCCCTTCCTCCAAGTTTGGAACCTTACCTGGACCCCTGTGCCGCTTTTCCATCCAGATATAACAGTTACTCTGGGCCACTCCAGTCTGTGAGTCCAAGAAAGGCAGGCGCACGCTGCGCTCGGCACAGAGGCGGGCATTGTAATTGTGGCACTGTTCCATAGCATCTTTGTAGTATTGTTCCCCAAGGCTGCAGGAAAGGTAAAAATTGGGGGGCAGGGGTGGGGGTGGGATATCTCAGCACCCCTCCCATGCCATCTGCTTCTCTAGAAGACTCAAGGGGTTGGGAATGTCTCTTCAGTTCTATTTGCCTCCGTCTCTGCCTCATGGGACACCAAGCTGCTTCATCAAGTTATCAAGAAGAACGGCACTGTACAACTAAATTGCAGCCAGGAACTCATGATTTCATCATGTATCTAATAAGACTGAACTCTCATCCACAAAGAGGGACAGAAACTAATGCTCACTCTGTTTCACATGAGTCCTGCCCCATGCTAGCTATGGTGTTATTTCTCTTAACTCCCAATGACTCTTGAGAATCAGAAGTTAGTGCCTTACAACTGAGGAAAAGAGTTCAACAAGGTGTGGAGGACTTATTAAAATACATTTAGCAAATTACAGTATTCACATACAATGAAATTCTAATCAGTCACAACAAAAGGAAGCCCCACCTGTACAAATATTGAACAATCAGATATTGAACAACTGTCAAGATAATTTTGGGGAAAAAAGCAAGGTATAGTGCTAGGAAGTACTACAGGATGCTACCATTTCTATAACAAAGAGGGAGGAAAAGAAACTTCAGGCCTCTAGGGAGAAAAACTGGGTGACTAGATTTTCCCCTATATGCCTCTTAATATCTTTTGGATTGTGAACTAAATATTTAGCCAATTAATTTTCTCTATATATTACATTAACAGTATATGGAAGGCATCTGCAAAGACCCGAACTTTCCTTGAGCCTATTTTTGATCGAGGACTATGCTAATACAAAACCTATGAGCTCTAAGGCCCATCCTAGGTTCCTCAACATTTCCAGACCATCAAATTACATAGGAAAGAATCTTCTCGACTCAAAACGATTAACTTGAAATCCAAATCAAAGGAAAACATTTAAGTGCTTAAAAAGCTAGAAAACTACACAGGACCAGGCATTGTCTGGTTACAAGAAACATGCATGTGGAATCAATTTTGTTCTTCCCTTCCAGGGTTTAATAAGTGCTTTCATATTGGAGCTTAACCTAACTGTAACAATACTTATTTATATTTGATCTACCTTAAAACAAAACAAACTGAGGATTGAGGTGATTTATTTCCCAGTTGTAACCCCAGTACCCATGAAGGTGTCTGGTACATGGTCAGACCTGACTTGAGAGTAAAAAGACCTGGTTTGGCTGCAGGTCACCACATACACATGGCCATTTCGTCAACCTATGTGGACCTCATGTTTCTAGTCTATAGACCAGGGGGTGCGGGGGGTAGACTAGATAAGCTTTGACATATCAGGATCCTGTGAGAGGGGACTCCTAGTATGAGAAGCTAGACAGACCAAGTCTCTATTGCTTATGTCCATAAGTCTAGCTACCCCAGCAAACTCTGTTCTGGAATCTGATGGGGGCTTTCATTGAGTGCAGTGCAACAGGAAAATACAGCACAGCTTAGTGTGTGCCCAGCAGCTGAAAAAGATACATACCACACACACAGACAGCGACCCCAGAAGTACAGCCTGGCTTGATTCAATAAGCTATAATTACCATAATTTGAGGTAGGCACAAACCTTGTGTTGGAGAATGGTGAGAAAGGAGCAGGCTCACATTTGCTTGCCTTTAGGAGGCAGCCACGTCCTCACCACAGAGGGAAATTGGATAAACAAGGCTGAGTGCAGCAGCTCCTTTGTTTCTGCTGATGGGAATTGATACTGACACTTGGAAGCCAAATGGAAGGAAGGGCAGACCGGCTGAGGGCTGCAAAGTCAGAGCAAGGAGGCTAGAAATGGTTTCTGAGGAATGGATGAGAGATGTTCTGTAAAAGCTCTTGTGAGTTAAGTGGTATTTCAAAGGGTGGGGTAAACTGTCAAAGGGGGTATGAGGGCTGAGAATGAAATATTTAAGGGGCAGGGAGGATCTAATGAAGAGCAAGCAAGAAAGGGAGAAAGAGAGCTTCTAAGAACTCAGGGCTCCTGTAGCAAGAAATTCCAAGCAAACAGAATTTCCCAGATTTTGTTACTTAATTCCGTTTCAAAATCTGTCAGCAGCTACAGCTTTTTAATACTATCATTTTATCTTGGCTTCTCTTTGGTAAGATTCCTTAAAGACTGTTTCAATCCTGAGACCATTTAGGATGGACAGAGAATTCACAAATAGGAAAATTCTCTCAAGAATAAGATGCAAGCAAGAAAATACCTGGCTGGATATAACCTCAGGTGTCAAAAGACAGGACACACATGATCAAGAGAAGTGCCAGAAGAGCAACTCTTTGCAGGGTGAGAATGGGACAGGAAGAATGGACACCTACTCTTAAAGAGGAGGTGCCGGGGGAAACGTATTAACTGTGGTCTGCAGCCTTCTGCAGCTAGAACTGAGGAGGGGAAAGTGGGTTTCTTATTATCCATACTCAGGAATCAGTGGCTGGTGACCCTCACAATCTCTACAGGTCTTTAAAGAAAAATGAGAAGTCATGCTCTATTTGCTACTACCTTCTGACAACACAGGAAATAATTGGCAACCCTGTCTCCCTGAAGAAAGTTTTCCAACACAAAGACCCTCATTACCTACAACTCTCAAAACCTAGGCAAGCATGACATTCCTTCGGCACAGCAAGATTTCCAAGGTGGCCGCTTTGACTCTTGGGAAGCGGGAAATCTGTATAACATCTTCCCTTAGAATGGGAGTGGGGGAGTCAACAATGAGAAGGGCAGAGAAACAAAGACAGAACGTCTGAGTCAGGAAGGATAACTATATAAATGGCAGATCAACATTGTCATTGCTAAATTGAGGAAAATGTCAGCCTGAAGAGAGAGCAGGGAAACTAGAGTGGGCAGATCAGAGAGAAAGATAATGTGTTGGGAGGAGGGGTGGCTGAAAGAGGTAGCAGGATAAAGCAGAAAGCAAGTCAAAAAAAAAAAAAAAAAAAAAAAGAACCACAAGAGGAGAAGGCACTTAGCTTAATGGAAGTGGGAAACTCCAGGCAGGGGGGAGAAGAAAAGCTCCAGGCATTGGGGAGAAGCAACATATCCTTTAAAAAGGCTCTTGGGAAATGTGGGGCTTAGCCCATGACAAAGACAGAGAAGCTGTCAGTCCTTTAGAATAGTTCCCAAACCTAAACTTAGAATAGTTCTCAAAATCTAAACGGCTTGCTGGACAGGTGGATGCCTCTCAATTTTCCAACTCCTGCACCAAGCCCAAATTATCCATTAAAAACAGCTTGCCTACCGGCCCACGGGGCATTAAGACATTTCTAACCTCATTCAGAATCCTTTCTTCAGGAAGGAGGTTGGATTAATCAAGCCCCAAAGCATCTTTAACTCACAGGAAGCAACCAACAGGCCATTCTCCATTTCTCTCCCAACCATCAACTTTAATTCTGTTCGAAAACTGACCAGCACAATGGTACAGCATAGGAGAAGACTGGCGACCCAGATGTCCCTTCAGGCTATAAAGTCGTCCTGGACTGCTCCCGTCCAGTTCCCGTTTGTTTGTTTGTTTGTTGATGGCTGGGAATGGCCAGCACAAAGGCCAGCTCCTCTGAAGTTCTTTCATTTCTGCTTTCCAACAAATTCTTCCCACTACCATCTTAAGTCCTGGGTAGCAGACACCCAAGGTACCCCGACGTTATGGGGCTGTTAGAATCAAACAGCCCCACGGCCCTTTTCCCCTTCAGCGGCTCCGGAGCCTGTTGCTCGGGGGCCGGCTGCGGGCAGCGACTGGGAGTCGCGGGGAAGCGGCTCAACTCCAGGGCTCCGGACCGTCGCCTGGGCCGCCCGGGCCTCGGCCCAGCCCCTCCGGACGGAGGCGACCCGGGGAGAGAGCCTCAGCCTGCGGACCTCTCGTAGGCTGCAAGGGCGCCTACGTCAGCCCTGAAGGAGCGCTCAGTCCACACAGCCCCACAGAGACTCCGCCGTAAGGGGCTCCCGTGTGCCCCCCACAGGGCCTCCCAAGTTTCCAAAGAAGCGCAACGTCTTCTCCGGAGTCTTCTGTTGCCCTCCCCCGCCAGGAGTAGCAACATGGCCTTCCCAGGCATATTTCTCTCTCCGCCTCATCCCCTCCCCACACCGCCTCCACTCCCAAGCCCCTTACAAGACCTCCCGATCTAGGGGAGAAAGAAACGACCACTCACAGCTTCACTACATTTTCCACCACAGCCGCCATCTTCCCTGCTCCTCTTCTTCAGGAGGGGAGGCCCGGGAGCCCGCAGCGCGCAGGCGCCGGGCACGCTCGGGGTGGGGGCGAGTTTCTCCGTTCTTTTGCGCAGGCGCTGGCCAGGCGCGCGCGCGCGCCCGAGAACGAGCGAGGGGGAATGAACTTCGCCCAGGCTGGGGAGAAACAGTGTGAGGGAGCCGAAGGGAGCCAACGCGCAGGCGCGACGGGAGACGGGCGCGCGCCCCGCTGCTCCTGCTCCAGCCCAGCCGCGCCTCTTCCATTTAGACCCCTCCCGAGAAAGGGCTGTAGGGAGCACCTACGTCTTTCCCCGAAGCCGACCTTTAACCTCATGTTTAACCCTTTGCCCTAGGTCAGAGCTTGGTGGGCAGCTAACTGAAAATAAGAACATTCACAGTCCGCTCTTGCCCACAAACGTGTGTCCATTTTAGGGAGTTAACATCCAGAGCTGGACATTTGTTTGGCCGGAATATTGGGGTCTGACAAAAGTTACCTCATCTTCCTGCCACCAAACCCTCCCACCGAAAGTCTCTGGTACCCACCTCTTCTCCCCGGTCCTAAGACCAGTCCCTACCTACTCCTCAAAAAACTTTATTCCCTCCAACATAGACTCTGAAGAACTTCCCTCCTGTAATTATCCTTCACTCTTCTGTACCATTCATTTCTGCACTGTGAAACATTCTCCTCCGCGTACAAGCATGGCTCTATGTCCCCTTATTTAAAAAAAAAAAATCAAAAGCTCTTCCTTAAGCCCATGTTTGCTTCCCTTATCACTCCCTTTCTTTTCATCCCTTCAAAGCAAATAATCCCTTATTCCCCCATCTCTGCTGTTTTATTTCCATGGCTCTCTTCTGGCTGGTTTAATGAAAGTTTTGTACCCACCAGGCCCCTGAAACGGCTCTTCACAAAGTCACTGTGACATCCATCGCGACAGATTTGGAGGGCTGTTTCCTGTCCTCATCCACCTAGCAGTCTGGTGTCACCATTGACCATTTCCTCCTTTTTCGAACGCTTCTCCAGTCTGAAACATCACACGCTCACGGCTGTCCGACAGTCCCTTTGGCGTCTTTTGCCAGCTCTGTGGCCCACCTATAACCATCACACTCCCCAGGGCTTGCTCCTTGGTCCCCATTATTTTTCCGATATATCTTATCAATGCCAAGATGCACTTACCACCCCCCACCCCTTTTACTATTTCAGAATCAGGCTGCATTCTGCCATCACTGTGTGTTAAAATGGTACTTGGCCAGATGACAGTGTGAGTTATCATGCTGTTCTCTGCAGCAGCACCAGAATTTGCAGAATGGCTGTCACACCTTGGAAGAAAAACCCCAAGGCAACACCGGTGCACTCTTTTACCTCTGAGATCCAAACGATTGTGGGGACAAGGGGCATCAAAAGTGACTCCAACACAGGAGTCGAAAGTATGCTAGCACTAAAGTTAAACTCACAGCTTCAGCATACCTATGATCCAGCAATTCTATTCCTAGATGTATACACCAAAAGACAAGAATGTTCACAGCAGTAGTCTCCATAATAGCCCCAAACTGGAAACAACCCAAATATCCACCAACAGTAGTAGAATGGATTAAACATCAATGGAAAAGACAAGCTGCTGCTATACAACGTGAGGGAATAGTAAAAACTTAATGTTGAACAAAAGAAGCCAGATTCCAAGAAGACAAACTATATGATTTCATTCACATAGTTACACAAGAAATCAGATAAACTGACTGTGGGGCCAGAAGTCAGAAGAGTGGTTATCTTTGGACAGATGATAACTGGGAAGCGGGTACGAGGTGGCTGTGAGAGGCTGCTAATGTCCTTTTTCTTTACATGGGTTTGTTGACTTTGTAAAAAATCATTGATCTGCACAAGATTTGTGCACTCCTCTCTATGCATATTTCAATTAAAAGTTTAAATTACAAATATGAGTAATAATTAGTAGGCTAGTTCTACATCATGGGAAAGCCGGTTTCTGAGCCCAGCATCAATGACTTTCAGTACTTTTAGGATCCTTTTAAGAAATGTCATATCTCTGAACACAGAATATAGTGCTTCTCCTACAGGCAGAATATGTGGGTATGGGAACCAAAGAGCAGAAGTGGGACTCATCCCCTTGCAGTCTCAACTAATGATCCTTTTGCACAATGTCTGTTTCCTGTTCCTCCAACTTTGGGCTCTGGCTGATTTAGAGTCAGATTTTGACCCAAGGGAGAAATGCTTCCACCAGAGGGTGCAATAACGATTCCACTAACCTAGAAGCTGAGACTGCCGATGGGTCATTCTCAGTGCCACCAGGCAAGAAAGTAAAGAGGGTCCCCACTGATGGCCAGAGTGTTAAAATAGTCGTAGCAAAATGGCAATAACTGGCCAATCTAGATAAAGGTATAGGAATGTTCGTGAATCTATTTTCAATGTTTCAAAACTAAATGTTCTGGGGAAAAGTCAACTCTCTACAGGGAAATCCACCAAGAGCTCAGATTACTTCAAAATGAAGTTCGGAGACACATCGCTGGTAAAGGACCCTGACGGCCAAGATGCTGATGGAGGATAAAGAGTTCGTGGACTGGGTGGCTACAGCTTTGTGGTAGAAAAAGTCCATAACTTGTACATGTATTTCTTCTCTTGATGCAACAAGTATTTTATTTAAACATATTCTAATTCCAGATTTTTTCTCCCTTTCCCCCACTTTGTCTTGGTATTAATTCATCTTACAATGTAGTTTCATAATTTGCAAGATATTGAGATGGGCTGATAAGGGACGAGTGAAGGAAGAAGGCATATTGCCTAGAAATCCTGGACTTGGAAGGGGCTGTGATAATTGACCAGACTTTGAGTTTCTCCCTTTGGAAAAAGAACGAATGTATTTTAAAAACGAATTTTATTTACACACATTCCATATCCAACAAACAAACGAGTGACAGTGTTTTTACGGAGATAGGGATAACTGCATTATATTAGGTAGGCTAGATATGTTATTTCTCTTTTTGAAGGGTAACTCGAATAAGGACATGTTGAACATTCAGAACAGTGGATTGTAGGGACATTTCTCTTTTTTTGGCTTTCCAACGACATCTTCTCTTCTTAGTTCTGAAATCCGTTTTTGTGTGTATTTGTGGAACATGGTACCTGAACCCTATGAGATATGCTGAAGAGGGAAGGCTGTTTTTCCTCCCTCTCCCTGGCTCCCTTGATATAAGCAAACATCCTTTCAGTGCATCAGCTGCTGCAGGTCCCTTACCTTTCTCCACCCTGATAGGGCAGCCCCAAGGGGTTCCCCAGGGTTGCTGCTGCCTGATGCAGGGTGGGTGGGGAGAGGTCCCAGGGAATCCAGGGCAAGCATGCCCCTTGCTTCCACGACTACTCTGGCTCAGGTCCAGGGTAAGGTGCTGCCATCCAGCTGGGTGAAGACCTTAGGACAATGTCCTTTTTTCTTGTCTTCCTCTCCCAAGACAGAAGAGGACACATTGAATTGTGTCTCCCAAAAAGTTATGTTGAGGTCCTATCCCCTCAGTACCTGTGAATGTGACCTTATTTGGAAATAAGGTCCACACAGCTTTTTCTGGAGGCCAGAAAGGCTGGGGTGGGTGGGTGGGGGACTGGGATTTGCAGGGTCACAGGATGGAGAGAACGGCCTGAGAATAGAAAGGGTCCAGTGGAGACCTGCCCTGGCCTCCGAACACCAAGCCGCGCCTTAGCACCCCTCCCTTCCCCACGGCCCAGCCCAGCCGGCTTGCAACGATTTCCTCCTCTCTCATCTTTGGGCCTGTGTGGGTCTGATCGTGTGTCTTTCTTGCTTAAAGTCCTTCTGCAGTTCCCCAGTACCTCAGCTTTAGCCTTACAAGCTGTACTCCTATAAGTTGATGCAAACCTGTTTCTCCAGCTTCAAAGTCCTGCCTTTCCACCCCCAAACCATTTTTGAAGACCTTTCATGTGGCAATTAATAGACATCATTTGTACTCTTCCCACCAACCCTGTGAAGTGGATATCATGGACTCCATTTTACAGATGGGGAAACTGAGACTCACAGCCTGGGCCAGATTCCAGGTGACATCCAGAGGCCCAGGCATGCTCTTTTCACCCCATGACAGCTCTTCTGCCCTTCATCCCGGTGCCTTTGTCTATCCTGGAGCCTAAGCCAACCAGTCACCCTCGGGGCTCACCCCAAATCACCTCCCATCCTTAATGTGCCAGCACCATCTTCAGCCTTTCTGATCACAGGGCTTCCTCCATGGTGGTCCCTCTTGTTGAAAATCACCTCTCTTGTTGACAAAGTTATTCTCCTTCTGCCCCACTCGAGTGTGAGCCTCGAGTGGACTGGGTCTGTCTTGAGTCCCCAGCACCTGGAGCCACACCAAGGATGCTGTGGCCACTCACTAGGCAGCTGCTGATGAGCTGGCACCTCCGATCAGCCATCAGACCCGCAGCCCTGCAGCCCCTCCTGCACTACCCAGGTCCTTTGAGCTGGAGAAGCCCTTAAACCCCTGCACAAAGCCTGGGGCATACTTTTGTTACCCTTGGGTCTCCCCCAATCGATCCCCACCACCTGCCTGGCATGGGGATGGACCAGGTGTCTTCCAGAGCCTGCCCACCTTATCCCCAAGGCTCACCTGCTAATTGGATCAATGTTGGAATAGCCACAATTGGGCACATGAGTCGTTCCTGCTTCATTCTCTGGAGCTCGGACTCAGGAACAATCGGACTCAGGAACAGTCTTCCTAAGGGCAGGGCCTGCCCCTGCAGAGCCCTCTGGGCCGGGTCTCCCCCTGGGTAAGCCCACAGCCTGCGGAACTTGGCCTAGTTTCAGGAGGACGCTGGGATAAGGGCGCGGCGAGCACAGCCACCAGCAGCAGCAAGTTTTATTGCAACCAGAATCCCCAGACAGGTGGGAAGGGATCGAGGATACCCCACACAGTGCTACAGCCACAGTCCAGGACAGGACGCCAAAGGTCCAGAGCAACCTGCTCAGTCCCTAAGCTCCCTGGCCAGCTGTACCGTGCCTCTCCCCTCACCGCCCCCCCCCGCCGACCCCAGTCAGGATGGGGGTAGAAGGGAGGGGAAAAGGGGAGGCCATTTCAGCAGATCCTTCATCCAAGGGATCTGAAGGAAGGAGGAGTAGCAGGTGGTGTGGTCCAGGGTCCCCCTAGATGCTCAGGCCACTTGGGCCGACCCTTCCTTCATGTGTCCTTCGTGGCTTGTTAAGGGGGAACAATGGGGTGCCCTCTGCCCACGGGGTGAGGATGGCAGGGAGGACAACCAAGGCTCAACATGAGAAACCGCCGGCAGCAGCCACACGGGGGAGACCCTGGGATCCTGACCCCCAGGCCAGGGCTGCGTCCACACACTACTTCTGGCATTCACCCCGGCCTGGAGCCCAGCCCGGCCAGCCGTGGATTCTATGTGGGGATCTGCACACGAGCCACGTCCTGGTCCATGATCTGCAGGACGTCGTCCAGGATGGAAGGCCCCAGATCCACGTGCAGGGAGAGCAGGGAGCTGGCATGGGACAGGAAGGGCTCCTCGGCTTCCGACTCGGGGCTCAGCCCGTTAGGGGCCAAGGCAGGCTCTGGAGTCCTCCAGTTGTCTTCACTCTCTGCCTCCTGTGGGGAGGGCTGCGGGGTCTCCAGGTGCAGGCGAGGGGGCTTGGGTGGGGCCTGGGCTGCGGGCAGGGTCAGGGCCTGGGGTCCCCCAATGACAGGGAGGGAGATGGCATTCTTGAGCAGAGGGGACGGCCCGTCGGGGAGCTCCCGGCCACACAGAGTGGCCGTGCGGGTGAACTCGAAGGGGAGCTCGAAGGCGCCATCCCCCTCGGGCCCCTGTCCCGCTGTCCCCGGCAGTAGATGGAACTTGCCCTGCAGGAAGGAGATGTCGCCAAACATGTCGCTGCCGCCGCCGGTGCCGATGTGAATGGTGTGGCGGAAGTCGCCGAGCGGCGGGCTGATCATGTCCGAGGACAGCAGGTCCCGCAGCTTCTCCTTCTTGCCCTGGCGGCTGCCGCGCTTCAGATAGATGGGCACCTTGGTGGACATGGCGACCTCAGCACCCAGGCTGCGTCCTCGCACCCCCTCGCCAGCAACACCAGCTGCAGAGGGGGAGGTGCAGGCTCCAGAACTTAGTAAAGGGCTGAAGATTAGGGTGTAGGACAGGACTACAGTCTTCTCCCGTTTAAAGATCAACAAGGAAGTCAGAGGGTGGAGATAACAAAAGTCACTTATTTTCCGAAGGGTTGAAAACGTGTTTCTGCAAACAGCAGGGTGGGGATCTTGCAGGAGCCACGTTCTTTGGTCTTGACCTCACCGAGTTTCTCCCCAGGCAGGGGCCGGCTGGCTGCCGTATTCTGCAAACACAAAGGATCAGAGTCAGGGACAGAAAGACAAAAGTTTGGAAGGCTCTGTCTCATTTCTGGGCCCCCTGTCAATCCAGGTGGGGCCATGAGCCTGTGGCTAAATTATGTCTCCCTCACTCCTAGTTTCAGTGCATCAGAGAGCCGGGCCCACCAGCACCAGCCTTTACATTTGGGGAAACTGAGGCCAGGGACTCCGAGCGCCAGGCCCAAAGTTACACGCAAAGTCCAGGCTCCGGTTGCCGGCCCCGGTCCAGGGCTCCCCCTGACCCTGACCTCCAATGCACAGCAACTGACCTGGACTGAGGACAGAGATCTGGGACTCTTCCTCCCGCTGCGCCTGGCACAGGCTAGACCCACAACAGGCGCTGGGTAAACGGAGCTGAATGATGACACCTCCTGCTGGGCCCAATCACATCCCACCTGGAAGGGAGACTCATTTTCTCAGCGGTTCCCTTTTCTCCTCCTCCAGGCTACGAATTCCTGACAGGCAGGGCTGAATCTAATCCTGCTTCTATCCCTCTTCCCTACCCTAGCTCCCCAAGGGAAGGTGAAGTGGGGGCGCTGCTCTGGGCGTGACACTTTGCTTGAGCTCTTTGCAGACCCCTGTCATTTAATCATCCTAGTCATCCCCATTTAAACGGCAGAGCTCGAAGGTGGGGTGTAGATTGATGCAGCCATGTTCATGACCTGGTGTGTCCTCAAAAAGTTAAATACAGAATTCTACATGACTCTGCAATTTCCCTCCTAGGTCTATACCCCAGAAAACTGAAAACAGGGATGCAAACAGATATAGGGACATTGTAGGTTCAGCAGCAATATTCCCAATAGCTAAAAGGTGGAAATGGCCCATGTGTCAGTCAATGGATGACCGGATCTCCAAATTGTGGCATAGCCATACCATAAAAAGGAATGAAGTCAGCCACAAATGGTCGCATATTATATGATGCCACTTATAGGAAATATCTAGACTAGATAAATCCGTAGAGACAGCATGCAGATTGGTGGTAGAAGGGTGCTTGGGGGAGAAGAGAACAGGGAGAAGCTGCTTAATAGGGAAGGGGTTTGCTTCAGAGTGATGGAAATATTTTAAAACTAAACGTAAGTGTTGGTTGCACACATTGTGAATTCACTATGTAACCCAGAACTGTTCACTTTAAAAGTTAATTTTGTGTTAGTTATTAAAAAAAAAGGACTGATAAGAAATTTTGGAGGAATACTCAAAAGATATTGTAGTTGGAGAGAGGCAAAGTTTAAAACCATAGCAATGATCCCACTTACTTAAATCATTGATCAACTACCTCACCCTCCTTCCCTGAATGTGCCTGGGTTTTCACAAATGCACAAGGATATATACAGGGGTGCACAGAAGACTGGGCCGGAGGGCAGGGATGGAGCATGGGATCTGGATAAAAATCACCTGTAATATTTGGTTCCATTACTATAAAATGGTATATAAACATAAATGTGAAAGGACAGCTGATAGAGGTTGTCTCAAGTGATAACTTCTACTTTCTCATTCATATTTTTGTTCATATTGTTTCTATGCAGCTATTAGTTATGCAATTGGTAAAAAAAAAATCAGGCTACTTTCGATGTGGAAAAAGTAAAACACGGAGGGATGTAATACTGGTTTGATAGAAAAGGCAAACAAATCAAGGACTCCTAGCAGTTAGAGGGTGGGGGTGGGTGGGTAAGGGGTGCCTTGAAGGGTATGCTGGCCCCAAACATGTGAGCCCAGATGCAGAATCAGAGCACATTTAGAAAAAAAAAAAAAGGCAGAGAAAGAAGCTTCCTTGTGTAAGGCCACCCAGTGAGCAAGGACTGGACAAGGCTGAGCAGGTGGGAATTGGCCCAGGAGAGGCTTCCACAGTGAGCATCACGGCCAGGGTGAGGGTGAGAATGAGGCACCCAAGGGAAGGGGGGCCTGGAGATTGAGGCAAGAGGAGCAGGAAGTAGGAAGCAGGAGGCAGGAGGTGCAGAGTCCCCCCCACCCCATTGCCCCACCCCTGCTCCTCCAGCTCAGGCCTTTATCAGGAAACCTCGCCCCAGGACCGGACACCCGAAGTCAGTGACGCTGAGCTGCAAAGGCCACATTATGCCCCTCCCAGAGCACCTGCAGCTTAACAGGAAACAAAGGAATGACTCTCCAGGGGCGAATTCCAGCTCACTTTAGGAAGGAGCCCGGGGAGGGGGGAAGGAGGCAGGGGTTGCCCCAGGGCCTTGGAATCCCATCCTGCAGCCAAGTCACAGGCAGTCACCTGTGTCCACCTGCCAGGCCTGGGGACCTGCTGACAATTATCAATCCTGTCCCCTTGTCAGGTGAGACATGTACCAGTGGTGGGGTGGTAGGGGTGGTAGCAGTGGCTTTTTCTGCCTTTTCACTGGTGGGGAGCGGAGCTGATTGGTGGGATTTGCCCAGGAGCTTGGGCCAGGCCCTGTCAGGCAGGGGCGCCAAGACAGGCTGGGAGCTTCCACAACAATCCCTGTGTCCCTCCCTGGACAGCTGTCTCACTTAGAGCCAATGTACCCACCCAATTCCAGATGTGGGGAGAATGGAGGCTGATGTGTATGAGTGAGGCTGGGGTGGGGGCTGGGGGCGAGGCCAGCGTCCACCCCCCAGGGAGAGCTGGGTGGTGTAATCACCAAGCTCCAAGCATGCAGATTTGGCAACCACAACCTCCCAGGCTCGGGGACTGGCCAGTGCACGGACACTTCCCATTCTAATACTCATGGCAGAAAAAGGAGCCTTAGAGACATTAAGTAACTTTGCGGAGGTCACCCAGCTAGTACGGAGAGGATCGGGCATTGGCACCCAGTCCAGTCCCTGGGGCTCAACTTCCTTAACCTGGTTGTGGAGCAGGAGGACGCAGACTTCCAGCTGAGTTGCAGAGACCCTGTCTGCTTTCCGCAGCCCCCCTACTTGTAAATGTCTGGAGACAGGAGAAGGAACTCTCCATCAGGACAGGGGAAGGGGTGGGTTATGGCAGTGCCTCCCTGCAGCGAGCAGTTCCCAGCACCCCACCTCTCTGGGACTGCCTTGGACAGGAACTTGGGCCTCTGTCAGAAAAAAAAAATGACTTCCTGATGGCAGAGCCCCTCTTTCCAGAAGTAATGTTAGGCCAACACCTAACAGGAGTGTACCAGAAGCAGCCCTTAGATCCTGAATCCAGCCCCATCTGGGACTCAGTCTGTGATCTCGGGCAAGACAACCTGTCCCGACTTGGCCTCACCTTCCCCATCTATAAAATGGGGTTGATGGTAAAGCCACCGCCAGAGCTGGCGACCCCCCCACCCTGGCCATATGGCAAGTGAGCGCCAGTGTGGAAGGCCAGGGGGCCAGCGAGTCACTGCTTGCCCTGCCATTCGTTCAACAGAAGTCTGTAGGCCGTGCCTCAAGCACTGTGGTTCTCCGGGGAGAGTGCCCCGAACAAGACCGAAAACAAACGGCCCCAGGCGCCAGGGGTCCGGCCTCCTCCCACCCGCCCCGACGTCACCCACGCGAGTGCTCCTCGCCCACGGCGGGGTCTCGCAGGGTCCCCGGGTGGTGCCGCGCGGGGCTCCGCGGTCGCTAGGGGGCGCGCGCTCCCGCCATCGCCGCGCGTCCGGGAGGCGACCGAGCGCGCACGGGGGTCCCCAGCGCGCCTCGCCTCCACCAGACGCCCCCGAGGTGCTGCGCGTTCGAGTGCCAGATGTGTATTCTCGCGGGCTCTTCTTCTCTTGGGGGTGGGTGGGGTGGGAAGGTCCTGGTCTCGCAATCAGGGGGGTACAGGAGGCGGTTGGGGGTCCCTGCCCCTCTCCCAGCTCTGGGAGGAGCCTCCCCCGCGCTTTCCCGCCTGGGTGAGGTCCGAGTGTCCGCTCGGCGCAGGGCCAGAGCTCGGGTGTGGGGTCCCCGCCCCTCCCTCGGGTCCTCAGTCCCGGTCTGGGTTCCGGCGCCCACCCTTCCTCGCCCCTGCCCGGGCGCCGCCCGGCCCCAGCCCCGATCCGAGTCAGGGCACTCGGCGGCGCGGCTAAAGATAGGAGGACACCTCAGCCGTCGGCTAAAAATACGTCCCCACCCGGGCGGGGACGCTGGGCGGCGGGAGGGCGCTGCGGGGCCCCGGCGGTGGGGGCCCCGGCGGTGGGGGACCGGGCTCGGGAAGACCCGCCGGGGGAACGCGGACGGGAAAGCCCGCGAAGCCAGCTCCAGGCGCCCGCGAAAGGACTCCGGCGGCGGGGAGGCAGGGACCCGAGCGCGGCGCGACGGGGATGGGCCCCGCGGGGGCCCGCCCGGACTCACCCGGAGGCGCGCAGGCGGCGGCGGCGGCTGCGGGGCTGGACGGCTGGGCTGCGGGACCAGACCCGGCTGCGAACTTACCCTCGGCGCCCCGCCCCCAGCCCGCGGAGCCAGTGTCGGCGCCGCCCCGCCCAGGCTCCGCCCCGCCCCGCCCGGGGCAGTACCCAGGGCTCCCCCTCCGCGGAGGCCCGGGTCCGGGGCTCCGACGGCCGCGCGCGTCCTGGGTTCCCTGCCTGGCCCCCGAGGCTGCGCGCCGGGTGGCATGGGGTACACGGGCCCCGAGACTCCACCGGATCCCTGCTGTGCCCGTCGGGGCCAAGACCCTCGGTACTAGAAGCGGGAGGTAGCGGCGGCCAGAAGAGCGAATTCCTTGGAATCCGCAGAGAGAAACCTTGGACTTGTTTCCCCTCCCGGGAGGGCCGGGTCCGGGGGAGGCGCCCGCAAACGTGTATTCAGTGATGACTAAATGAATGAATGAGGGCTTGAAGGCGCCTACGTTAAAATATTACACATTTCCGAGTACCTTGAAGAGTTGTCAGTCCCCTAGAAAAGAGGGCAGCGTGGCCCAGGCAGCCCAGTCTTTGCTGTGGGGCTAAAGGGCTTCCAGAGCGGGGATGGGCCCCAGATTTAGACTCGTCCATCTGTTCTTTTCTTCCTTCCTTCACTAGAGAAACATTTACTAAAAGCCTGCTCTGACCGACAGACTGTGTGGTGCTGGAGACAGACTCGGGAAACTGTCTTGGCCCCATTCATTGATTCAACTGCTATTTGTTGAGCACCTAGTAGGTGCCAGGTGCTGTCCTTGTCGCTGGGGATTCAGGCTCTTCTGGATTGAGACCTACAGTCCAATAAAGGGAGATGGAGGGCACGCAATCCCCACCTCCACCTGTGACGCCGTTCCAGGTGGCTGAGTGCTAGCTAGAGTTAGGCAGAGGAAGAGTTGGAAGGAGTGGTGCTGGGGCACTCGCTCTCCAGACTGATGGCAGTGACAGTACTGTGTGACCAGGGTGGTGGCAGATGGTAAAGGTTTCCATGCTGGGGAGGAAGAGCAGGAAGGCTTCCCAAACCAACTGGACAGGAAGGATGCTGGGGGAGGGGGACGACCGAGCCAGGAGGGAGGGGATGATGGGAGGAGAGAAATGTGGTGGGCAAAATAATGCCCCCCCCAGCCCCAACAGATGCCCACATCTTAATCTCTAGCGCCTGTGAATATGTTCCATTGCATGGCAAACTTGCCAGTCAGCTGACCTTAAAAATGAGGAAATCATCCTGAATTTCCTCAATGGAATCACAAGGGACCTTAAAAATAGAAGAGGGAGGCAGAAGGAGAGAGAAGGAGAGATCGGATTGATGATGGAAGAATGGCTAGAGAGGTGCTAAGAGGCTGGCTTTGAAGACGGAAGAAGAGGCTACAAGCCAAGGAATGCCAGCAGGCCCCAAGAAGCTGGAAAAAGGCCAGGAAAGGGGCAGCAGCCTCCTGAAGGCGCTGCAGCCACATTGGCGCTTCGATTTTTGCCCAGTGAGACTCGCATCTGACTTCATTTTACAGACTTTGAGATAATAGGTTTGTGCTGTTTTAAGCCACCGAGTTTGTGTGGTTGTTTGTTACAGCTATTATAAAAACTAATACCGGGAGGTTTCGGGTTTTAATCCGGAGAACCCCCCAGGCCTGCCCCACCCCTCCCTCAACTACCCAGGGTGGAGGGTGGGCCAACTCTGCCTGATAGGCCTAGTAGCTTGGAGGCAAATTGAGGCCTGGGGCAGGTTGTGTGTGTGTATGTGTGCTTGTGAGTGTGTGTGATGGACAGTACCTGCCCAGTACGTGCCCCGGGCAAAGCTGTGTAGCACGCCTGAGCACCCACCCACCCAGGCCCAGATGTGCCTTTTATCAAGTGCCTCCTGCCCCTGAGCCCCTTCAGTCCTCCCGAGAGCTGGGGGAAGTGGCATAGCCGCCATTTTTTTTTCATTATTTTTTAATTTATTAATCAAAAAAATGAACAACAAACAAAAACACCAACGTATTATTCCATTCTACATATACAATCAGTAATTCTTAATATCATCACATAGTTGCATATTCATCATTTCTTAGAACATTTGCATCGATTTAGAAAAAGAAATAAAAAGACAACAGAAAAAGAAATAAAACGATAACAGAAAAAAAAAGATTATCCATACCATACCCCTTACCTCTCGCTTTCATTGATCACTAGCATTTCAAACTAAATTTATTTTAATATTTGTTCCCCCTATTATTTATTTTTATTCCATATGTTCTACTCGTCTGTTGATATGGTAGATAAAAGGAGCATCAGACACAAGGTTTTCACATTCACAGAGTCTCATTGTGAAAGCTATATCATTGTTCAATCATCATCAAGAAACATGGCTACTGGAACACAGCTCTACATTTTCAGGCAGTTCCCTCCAGCCTCTCCACTACATCTTGAACAACAAGACGATATCTACTTAATGCGTAAGAATAACCTCCAGGATAACCTCTCAACTCTGTTTGGAATCTCTCAGCCATTGACACTTAGTCTCATTTCACTCTTCCCCCTTTTGGTCGAGAAGGTTTTCTCAATCCCTTGATGTTAATTCTCAGCTCATTCTAGGGTTTTTCTCAATCCCTTGATGCTGAGTCTCAGCTCATTCCAGGATCTCTGTCCCACATTGCCAGGAAGGTCCACACCCCTGGGAGTCATTTCCCACGCAGAGAGGGGGAGGGTGGTGAGACTGCTCGTCAGGTTGGCTGGAGAGAGAGGCCACATCTGAGCAACAAAAGAGGCTCTCTTGGGGGTGACTCTTAGGCCTAAATTTTAAGTAGACTTGACCTATCCTTTGTGGGGTTAAGTTTCATTTGAACAAACCCCAAGACTGGGGGCTCAGCCTATAGCTTTGGTTGTCCACACTGCTTGTGAGAATATCAAGAATTCGACTTGGGGAAGTTGAATTTCTCCCAGTTCTCACCATTCCCCGAAGGGGGCTTTGCAAATACTTTTCCACTCACTGATCGTATCACTCTGGGATTCATCGGGGCATCACTCTGGACAAACCAACAAAATCTCATGTCCTACCTGAGATTCCAAGTACTTATGGTGTTCAATCAAACTATCTACATAAGTTATATTAGGAAATGCACTAGTCAAAATATAAATTTTGTAACAAATAAACATTTTTTGCTTTAGTCTCACACATAAGGTGACATTTTAAAATATTAATTGCCATCTATTTTCAGCACCCTGCAGTAATGACATTCCTTTGTTCTTCCTCATGCAAAAACATTTTTAAAATTTGTACATTGTACATTTCACTATTATTATACACTCTAGGCATTCCTAGATTATACCGTCTCAATCTTTAACATCTATCTTTCTTTCTGATTTCATTTATGTCCCCAGCCCTTCTCCCTCTGTCATTCTCACATGCAGCTTCATTCAGTGTTTTAACATAATTGTATTACAGTTAGGTATATTGTGCTGTCCATTTCTGAGTTTTTATATTCAGTCCTGTTGCACAGTCTGTATCCCTTCAGCTCCAATTGCCCAATATCTTACCCTATTTCTATCTCCTGATGGTCTCTGTTACCAATGAAATATTCCAAGTTTATTCACTAATGTCAGTTCATGTCAGTGAGACCATACAGTATTTGTCCCTTTGTTTTTGGCTAGTCTCACTCAGCATAATGTTCTCAAGGTCCTTCCATGTTGTTACATACTTCATAAGTTTATTCTTTTTTTTTTTTTTAACCAAATATGCCTTTATTTTTTAAGTCTTCAAACAGTAAACTGCTGTCTTCTTTTCCCAAGATAAACATGAATAACGTACAAAAATTGGCATTTACAATGCATTTTCAAAACACTTCCCTTTAACAGGAAACTTAGCTTTGTAAACTCTAAACAGTGAAAAGGTAAAATAAATTTCCATTTTGCTGCCATTATGAACGAAACAGAATCAAGTATCAGTCAAGGAAATCCATTCAGACTTCAGGTCCTTCTCCTCCAGGAACCAGCATTGTTATATTATTTCCATTTAGCAAAATCTGATCTAATTTTGTAATTCTCCTTCCTTCTGGTGTGATTTCAAACTCAGTGACGTCTTCCAGCACCATATTAACAAAGTCGTCAAATCCTAAAAGTGTGCCAACAATTTCTTTATCACTTTTCATCACAATGTGAATTCTTGATCCTATACATTTGTCCACCAGCTCTAGCGGCAGGAGCTGTGACGGATTGGTGGTAGCGTTTGCCGCCATGACCACGCCGGACTCATAAGTTTATCCTGTCTTAAAGCTGCATAATATTCCATCGTATGTATATACCACAGTTTGTTTAGCCACTCCTCTGTTGATGGACATTTTGGCTGTTTCCATCTCTTTGCAATTGTAAATAACACTGCTATAAACATTGGTGTGCAAATGTCCATTTGTGTCTTTGCCCTTAAGTCCTTTGAGTAGATACCTAGCAATGGTATTGCTGGGTCATATGGCAATTCTATATTCAGCTTTTTGAGGAACCGCCAAACTGCCTTCCACAGTGGTTGCACCATTTGACATTCCCACCAACAGTGGATAAGTGTGCCTCTCTCTCCGCATCCTCTCCAGCACTTGTCATTTTCTGTTTTGTTGATAATGGCCATTCTGGTGGGTGTGAGATGACACCTCATTGTGGTTTTGATTTGCATTTCTCTAATGGCCAGGGATGTTGAGCCTCTCTCATGTGCCTTTTGGCCATTTGTATTTCCTCTTCTGACAAGTGTCTGTTCAAGTCTTTTCATAGCCGCCATTCTTATCCCCATATGACAGAGCTGGAAATAGAAGTGGGAATGGGGGGGGGTGTGTCACTGAGGGTATTTGGCTCAGCCTGGAAGTGGCAGGTTGTGGGAGCTTTGGGCCCTCCCGCCTTCCTTCAGGCTCCTCACCGGAAGTTGTCACCCCACAGGACAGCCCTGGGAGGGAGGGGACAGCTCCCTGCTGGGTCCTGAGCACAGCTGAGTTTCGGAGCTGGTTCTGCTACTGACGGCTCTGTGGCCACAGGCAAAGGACAGTCCCATTCTGAGTCTCCTTTCTGTGTGCATTACATCACATTGTTGTGCTACCATCACCCAAACAAGACAAGGGCCTTGTGTTTTGTTAACGGGAACACAGAGCCCCACAGGCGCCCGAGAGCTTCATGGGAATGTTACAGCAGGGGCTGGCCTGGCCACCTGGGCCTACTCGGGGCACAGTTCTCAGCTCACCTCCCATCAGCCAGAGCACGGGGCTCTAACAAAGCCGGCATGATGGGGTCTGCACTTGACAAGGCCAGGCTCACTTCATCCTCAGGTGCGCTGGGGCAGTGCAACCCCCACTCACAGGTGACGTCATGCCCTTTGGCAGGGGAGGCCATGTGGACACCAGGGAGGCCTGGGGGGTGGGGCGCAGGCGCGCTGCTGGCTCCTACTGGGTCTCCCCATCTATGCCTCACCTTGCCGTGGGAGCCCTGCAATTATCAAACAGGATCTCATTTACTAAAGTTGGCTATTTTTTTTATTATGGTAACACA
This sequence comes from Tamandua tetradactyla, assembly GCF_023851605.1. NCBI lineage: Eukaryota > Metazoa > Chordata > Mammalia > Pilosa > Myrmecophagidae > Tamandua > Tamandua tetradactyla. Next base: position 9,239,224 of record NC_135335.1, read on the forward strand.
CACATATAAAATTTTCCATTTTAACTTTTTAAAGAATTTTTTTTTTAAATTTTATTGTAGTAACATATGTACAACATATTTCCCATCATAATGGCTTTCAATATACAACTCAGCTGTGCATGACATCACAATGCTGTGCTCCCATCACTACCAGCTAGTACTAAAACTTTGTCATGTCCCCCAAGAGAAACTCTGTTTCTGTTAGCCCTAAGCATACAACGCCCTGAAATTGGCTTTTTAAAAAGGCAACTTCTCAGGCAGTGTGCGAGGCCTGGGGTCCCAGCCGCGGAAATGGCCAGCGTGTCCTGCATTTCTGGTGGTGTCACTTCCTTTGCCCAGCCGAACCCAGAGACACCTCTCCCTGCCGCCCCCGCCATGTGCAGGGTCCGGGGTCCCCGCTGGAAGGGCTCCTGGGCACCCCGGTGGTTGAGGGGCGGGAGTGGGAAGGGCCCTTAGAAAGGGTTTGGGGGAGGGCAGGCAGTGAAGGAGAAACACCCGGAGTGGGAGATTTGGCCTCCTTCTCAGCCTGGAGCTCTCCCCAGCCCCGACAGGGGCCCACTCGGCCCCCTCCCACCCCACGTCTGTTCTCCCCCACCATAATCATGCACGCCGACTGACTCAGCCCTTCCTTCCGCTCCTAGCTTCTTCCTGGAAATCGCCCGGTCAGTTGTCCCAGCCCCCACAGGCCCCGGGGGATGGAGTTGGAAGCCCCCTTTCCCAGGGCTGGCGGGGAGGAGGGAAGGACCAGTGGGAAAGTAACCCACACTGCAACCCCCCTCTCTACAGCCTCGCCCACCTTGGGAAGCAGGTGGGATAAGGGGTGGGGGCAGGTCTGGGGGCTGAGAGTCCCAGGGAAGGGCTGTGATGCTTTGGGGTGGGGGTGGGGCATCCAAGGGAGGATCAGAGAGGAGACCAGTTCTTGGGAGACACCCCAGCTGCTCCCTCTCCGGGCCCCAGCGTGGCAGGGAGCAGGGAAGGAGCTCTGTCCACCCCTAGGAAGCCTCCTAGGTCCAGCCTGGCCCCACCTTCCAGGGCCCCATGGGTTGCATTTTTCCTTGATTGTTTCTTGTTTCCTTCCTCTCCTGGGCTCCTGCCAACTCCAGCCCTGCTTGCCTTGCTCTTCACCCTCCTTCACTCACAGGCATGGGCTGAGACTTCAGGTGAGAAGTCAAGCTTGAAGTTACCTCCAGCTAATGCCCCTGCCTTTTGGGCTTTGGGGTGACAGCAGCTTGCTGGGGGTACTTTCCTTTAGGGCAGGATTTTGGCCCCAGGTCTGGATTTCGGGGGTTTCCAGAATGGTGACAGCCCTGTCCTAGCAGGGTCAGTCCCAGCCACTTCCTCCTAGAGGCCTCTGGGAACATGCAAGCCCCACAGTAGTCATTTGGCCAAGGGAACGAATTGTATTCAGCAGAGCCTGTCTTCATCATTTCCCACCCCTTCAAGGCACCCTGTCATCCATTACTCATTCTGAAAACCCATCTTTGCGTTCATCCTGTGCTTAAGGCTGTGCTGGACTAGAGAAGACACAGATGACCAGGATTGGGCCTTAGGCCTCAGAGCTCATCAAATCCCAAAGGAGACAGACAGACAACTGACTCTAAAACAGCGTAATCAATGCTCTTATGGAGGTGTTTGAGGGCAGAGACCAGCTCTGGCTCACTGATTTCTACCAGGACCAGCATAGGGGAGCCTCCTTCGGGGGCTGTTTACTAAACTAAGAACCAAAGAGAACCAAAGTGAGGGGGATTCATTCTACTGGAGGTAGGAAAACTAGAGGGAAAGTTGGGAAGGCTTCCAGGAAGAGGTGATATTTGAACAGGGTATTGATGGTTGAGTAGGAGTTTGCTGTACACAGAATGAAAAGGACACACTAGAGAGAATAGAGGCTGGGCAAAGGCCAAAGTCAGGAAGCGTGAGAACAGTAGCATGTGTGTGACCAGAAAACAAGAGATATCCAGTATGTCCAGGCATAGGAGAGGAGGAAGGTCCAAGAGGGCAGCAGATGACCACTGTTTCCCCTGCCAACATCCATCCTTATTCTGCTGACAGCCCCTTAATTTTCCAGTCTCCAGTGTGACTGACCTCACACCCCAGAAGTGGAAGTGGGTCTGAGACCCAGGCCTAGCCAATATAGGTCACAGGGTTAGGCATATGATGCCAATAAGCCTCAGCCCAGGGACTTGCTGGGTCTGCTAGGTTTACAAATGCTAGGATCCAGCCCAGGTTTCCCCGACAACCAGCTCTGCAACTCGGGGAAGAGCTAGCCTAAAAATAAAGCCAACACAGAGAAAATGAGTGTCAAGAGAGTGAATCTCAGTGACATTTCTTATGCTCCTAGATCCAGCCATACCTGAAGCAGACCCCCATTACAGGCACCCAACCAGTTTCTACTTAATCCAGTTGGGGTTGAGTTTCTGTCACTTGCCATCAAGAATCTTGCCCATTAAAGAATTGTAGGCAGGAAGTGGCCCATGATAGTTTGCTAAATGCAGTGGGAAGGGAATCGAGACTCTCTAGGGGTAAAATATGGCCAAAATGGATTTTTTTGTTGCTGTTGTCTAAATTACTTTTTTGATTGAGGCAATACTTTCATGTGGCTCAAAATTTAAAAATGACAAGAGGTAAAGTCTCTCTCATGCCTCTGTCCCCAGGCATCCAATTATCCTCCCCCTAGACAACCAGTTATCAGTTTCTTATAAACACTTCCAGAGATATTCTTTGCATATATAAGCAAAACCCTTCCTGTTTTCACAAATGGCGATATTTAGATAAGTACAGCACCAAAGCACTGGGGACCCCGGTGGTGGTGGTGGGGCTGTCCCCATCGCCAGGCAGTGGGGGCAACTCAGCAGGGACTCCAAGAAACCCCCTCTGTTGAGCCGATTCACGCTGCTCTGCACCTCGCTTTTGTCAGTTAACTTTTTATCTTGGAGAACAGCCCATGTCAATAGCTGAGCCAGTCCTTGCTTTCCCTCTTTTTTTTTTTTTTTTTTTACTGACATCATATAAGTACTTTAAGTCCACGTAAAAGAAAAATCATGGGCAATTGCTGGATATGTTTAAAGTGTATAAAGTTAAATAACAAAAAGTACAGCAGGTCATTCTCAAGACATCCCTTTGCTTTCCCTCTTTTAGGAACCCAGCTCAAGGGTGTAGTAGAAGATTCCCCTAAGCAGGTCTCAGCTGATGGATCCTCAGGTTGTTTCCAGCCTTTCCCTATGACAGGCAGGGCCGCTGGGGAGCCACTGTGTACAAACGCCTTTTCCACGTGCGTGGGCACAGCTGTGGAAGAGATTCCTAGATACGGCCCTGGGGGTCATTTTGTCGGCTCTTGTCATCTTGCCCTTCTCAGGTGTGCCACGTACCAGCCCCCACATGCACGATAGGTACATTTCTCCTTGGCCTCCCTGGTCCCTGGTTCTGCATTCTTTTTTTGGGTGGTGGTGGTGCATGGTCTGGGAATCAAACCCAGGTCTCCTGCATGGAAGGCGAGAATTCTACCACTGAACCACCCGTGCGCCCTCTCCATCCTTTTGACTTCTGTTAGTCTGAAAGGTGAAGCTTGGTGACATTCTAGTTTGCCCTTCTCATGTGGTAAGTGAGGTTGGCCATCTTGCCACAAGCTTGAGAGCCATGCATATTTCCTTTTCGGTGAATCACCTGCAGACTGCCCAGGAAGGTCGCTCTGGCAACTTTGAAGAGTGGGGGACTGTAGGAAGACCAGACTGGAGGCCGGGGCCACATTGGGGACAATCGGTTCAAGAGAGAGACACAATGTGGCCCTGAGCTGCAGCGGCAGGAGTGGCCTGGAGAGCTGGAGGTTAGATGAGGTTGAAAGTTTGGGGTTTGTGATGGTTGGTCCCCAAGGCCTGCGGGGATGGGGATGGAGCAGTCAGGACCAGCTCCAGGCTTATGACTTGGGTGACTGGGAGGATGATGGGAGCACCGAGCGAGATGGAGGATTTGGGGGGTGTCACCCCCAGTGCCCACCTCACCAATCCTCCACGCCACTCAGTGAACCGTGGAAAACGCCAATCTGATGGCGACAGGCCCCTGCTCATGAGTTTCCGGGGCCACAGGGCCTGGGCAGGGCTTCTGCTGGCTTCTCCAGCCCCAGGCCACCTCTTGGCTCCCTCTGCTCCAAACCCAGCCCTTCAGTTTCCCGACCCACAGGCAATTCCAGGTCCCCCTGTAACACCCTCTCTCTTCTCTGTCCAGGAGTCATGTGATTCATTGCCTCCCTGGAATGTGTGTCACCCATTCATTCATTCATACTGATGAATGAATGAATGAACGAGCCAATGGTAGGGGACAGCATGAAGGGGGCTTTTAGGAGAGCGGGGAGCTGATGACCTCTGTGACACACAGAGCAGCCCTTCCCAGCCTCCCTGGAGCCCCCTCTCCCTTTGGACTGCTTGGTCCTATCCACAGCATTTGTCTTCACCTGATTTTCTAGAGCGTTCACTTGTGTACGGGTTGTTTTGTCTGTCTCTGCACTGGAGTGGAAGCTCCAGAAGGCAGCAGGGTTTTTGTCTCTCTCATTCCTCTCTAAATCCCCGTGCTGAGAACAGGTCCCCACCCAGGCCTGGGAGCTGAGGGGCTCTGGGGCTTGGTGACCATATCCCAGAGAAGGATGGTTCGTGATTCCTCAGTGTAATCCAACTAGGTGCCAGCCCTCCAAAGGGACTGGAGAGACAACAATGGACAGGACAGGTCCCTGCCCTTAAGGACAACCTGGAGACACCCTCACAGGGCAGTGGAGATTAGAAACATTTACTGGCTAAGGGTGCTGCTGCTTATTGCATACAAGGGCTGGCAAGGCAGAAGGGAAAGTTGTCTATATGTCTATATATGCATATTTTTTTCCTTTCTTATGAAGTAATCTCTGCACACAGTAAAAAAATTCAAGCAGGATATGTGGGTAGACAATATAGGATTCTCTTAAGTCCTGTTCTTGACCGCACAAGGCCTTCCATACTCATCCCCAGAGGCAGCTGCTGTTACCAGAAATATTCTAAGGAGCAGAAAATTGGAGGAGGACGTGCGTCTTCAGGGGACGGGGGACTTGGGAACTGGGGGATCACGCTGGGGCCTCCGACATCCCGAGGCCTCCCCAGCCCCTCTCTGTGGTGGGGGAGGCCGGTGGCAGGGGGCGGGGGGCGGGAAAGGATCTCCCAGCTTCCAAAGCGAGCAGGGTCCAGCATTGATGGGGGCAAGAGTGATTGCAGACTCCATGAACAGTGCTCCTCCTATTCGTCAGATGAGGCGTTGGTCCCTGCTCGGTGGGAGAGCTGCTTCCTCTGACAGCTGCAAGGGGCTGCCTTGACCCATCCTGTTTCTCCCTTCCAGGCTCCTCATGGGCCCAGAACAGGGCGAGGCCTGCTGACTCAGCCCTGGAGGTCTCCAGTTCTTTCTGAGCACGTGATGCTTCAGATCCTGGGAAGATCTGGGAGCAAGGCAGCCGGGTGCAGGGATCAGGGCCAGCAGGGTCACGGGGAAGTAGCTGCCCCTGAGACCTCCGAGGGGCCCCTTGGCCTAGGCAGCTGCAGGGCTCAGCTGTCAGGCAGATGCCAGGGTAGGGATTTGCTGGGAGCTTAGAGCCTGAGCAGGGTGGGTGGGTCTAGGTGGGGAAATCTGGAGCCTGGCCAAGCTGGTCTGAGGGCAGGCCAGCTCCTAGGCCCCTGGGACCCTTCCAGGATAGACCCAGACAGAGCAGAGACACATTTGGCCATTGAGGCCCAGAAAACCGAGAATGACCAAGGACAGGGGTGACACAGCCTCCTAAATGCCTGGGTGTTGCTGATTGGTTCCCACACGCAGTGGGTATCAGCTCTACCTCTGGTCTCCCTGGCATCTCCCTGCCACCACTTTCTCCCTCCTCCCTCCTCCCTTATCACCCAAGCCAGCCAGTCCCACCCAACACTCTGCTTATTCTGCTCTGGAATATCTTTGAGCTTTAAGCACAAGTACTGCCTGAAGTTTTCTCCATGACCCATGTCTTGCCCGCCCCCTTCTCTCCTTCACCAGCCTCTCGCCCCCTCCCAGTTCTGCAGCGTTGATGGTAGTGAGCTGTAAGCTGGTGGCTCTCAGATCAACCTCTCTCCATCCCTGCATCTTACTTGGGTTCTGCTCCGCTCCTGTCTTCCCAATGGCCTATGGAGGGAGAACCCACTTGGGTGCCACCCCGAATCCCAACCTGCCCCAGCAGATCCTGCTCCCTTGCTTAGCCGGTGCCCTGGGACCCCTGGAGCCTGTGGACAGGGCGCATCAGGAAGTTAGATGTGACCTCACGTGCCAAAGTGCACACGGCTGGTCTCAGAAATTTCCTTTCCTTCCTACCTGAGCTGTGTCTCAGCCCAACGCTGCTGTCCTGCTTCAGGCCCTTACCATTTTGGTTGCAGATGGCAGAAAAGTCAGCTCAAACTGGTTTAAGGGGGAAAAAAAAAGATAAACGTGGCTCCAGGTTCAGGTGGGAGGGTAGCTTCAGGCCAGCTTGATGCAGGAGCTCGGACAACATGGCATGGCGCTGGCTTCTCCCCCTCCGTCCCCTGGCTCTGTGTCCTCTTGTTTAGCTTCATACTCAGGACCGTCGAGGCCCTGCAAGTCTGATCCGGAGGGCGAGGCCCGTGTGCCTGCAACTGTGACCGGCTCTCAGGCGGCATGGTCACGAGGTCAGGGAAAAGGAAATTTGTACCAAATAAAGAAATGAAAAAGTCAGTCCAAATGGTCTGTCCCAGCTCCAGGGGAAGTGACAGGGCCAGGCCGGGCTGGGCCGGGCTGGGTTGACCCTAGGGGAAGGTCAAGGGAGAGGAAACGCCAAGCCCAAAGTGGCTGCAGAAGGCTGAGCAGGATGGAGAGGCTGGAGTCTGACGTCACAGCACTGCCCCTGCCCCCGGGGTACCCCTCGCTTCGCTCATTCCCCAGCTCTGTTCTTGGCACCCCTGGGGTTGCCACCCACAGGAGCTATGAGCGGCTTTTGTTCCCCTGGGCAGCTCTCCTCTGATGTTCTCAGAGCCGAAGCTTGAATCCTAAAGAGCAGCCATGCCAGGGATGAACTGAAGGGTGGCTGCCGGCTCCGTCAGGGAGCGAGGAAGAAGCTGTGGCAGGGTGGAGGCGCCAGGGGTGGAAGGCAGGGCTTGGGTAAGAGCACAGGGACGTTTCCTCCAGAACCACCTATCTAGCCCTCAGGTTCGCATCTCAAGGGCCTGAGGCAGGTGGAGCCCGCAAGTCCAGGTCCAGCCCAGCCTCGTCAGCATCTATCCCCTTCTATCACCAAGAACCTCAATTCAAAGTACGTGACCCCACTGCAGTCAGGAGCAAGAGGGGTGATGCTTCAGGAAATGGGGGGCACAGCTCAAGGAAGGGGCCTAGATCAGTCAGCAGTAGTGGCTTGGCACTGGTCTCCTGACAAGAGCAGAAGGGAACAGCCTGGTGACAGCGAGGCATGTGTCTGCAGGAGCTGCCTGCTCCCCGGGTTCGCCTCACATCCTGCTTTCACTTGGTTGGAGTGTTAAAGGCCTGCCCTGGGCCTCCAGGATCATTTTCAAGTCACATGACTTGTATCCGGGCAACGGGGCTCTCGCTCACGTTCACACCCAGCTCAGGGCAGCTCCTGGTCAGCGGGGGCAGGGGGGAGGGGTAAGACATCCGTCCACACTCCAGGCCTTGCACCCCAACATGGAATCCTCCTTCCCTGTCACCGATACCCATCCCACCCAGCCTCCAGATCTTTCCACGTCTGATGGAGGGGAAAGGGGGATCTGTGCCTTGCCAAGAGGGCCCAAGACATTACCGTTCCCCACGAGGCTTCTCTGGAAGCAACATGAAACTAATTGCCAAGGGCCATGGCTCCCCCAAAGAGCCATGTGTGGGCCCCACGATAAGAGCTGGGATCTGTGGCGCGCGTCCACATTTGCTAATCTTCTTGGCTCGGGTCCTCCAAGGCGGGAAGGGGCTAGTTTCTAGCTGATATTTAGTTTGGTATATTTTTGAACTGGATCAATAATATCAGCCGTGGGAGAGGGGTCTGGACCTAAAAATGCTACCTCCGGAGGCTGACAGGCCTGGAAGGAAAATCCACCGCCCATGTTGGGGCTTGTTTCTAATTCTTGTCTTGATAAGGAAGTGTCTATAAAACGGACGAAACAAAACAACTCCTTATGTGTTTCAGTGGAGACCAGTTTTAGCTGACTGTGGTCTGATCTGTTTGTCTGATTCCACTTCAGTGTCAAAGAGCTGGAGGGGGAGGCAAAGCCTGGCATCTGTTAGCTCACCTATTTATCTGAGTCAAGACACAACTATGAACAACTCGCCCCACCTTGTGCCAACAGCTGACGTTTTTTGGTCTTGGTCTGGCATGTGTGACAGGACAGCCTGCCAGCCTAAGGCAGAGACCCCCTCCACATTTCACCTGTGACAGCTTATCCCCAAGATGCCAGGACACATAGGTAGGACATCTTGGGACCCTGAAAGGCCGGTCCTTGTCCAAGTGTTCTGGGTTAAGGGCAAGCCCCATGCTGCTGAGCAACTTGGTGGAGTGGACGTGACTGGGGAACCTGGTTTCAGAAGAGCTCCAAGAGGCTGCCCCTCCAGATGGAGAGGAAAGCTGGAACCCAGCACGCATGAAGGGGCCACCGGGGAAGGTCGGCCCCACAGGCAGCTGATTACCCTGCAGCCTGAGCTTTAGGGTGTGAGTGCCAAGCACACCTCCTCATAGAAACACTATTGGGGCCAGGGAGATAGCTTTAGGAGTGGGGCCAGGGGGATAGCTGTGGGAGTCGGGCCAGCGGGATAGCTGTAGGGAGTTGTGAGGGGCTGGGCAGAAACACAGTGGGACTGATGTGCTGTATTCTCATGAAATATTTTTTGTCCACGACCAGGAAAAATAAAAAGAAGGAAGATTAAGCTTAGAAGTTACACTTAGAATTTCTTTTTATTCCTCCAAAAGCTGTTTTTGTATTTGATTCAGGTATAAAATCTGGTCTTTTCTGAGCACGCGGTGTCCATGGCCAGTTCACTTCTGCATGCCATGCATTCATTAAAAAACCATTACTTTCTTCCAGGGAGAAACTCAACTTAGCATCTAAGCCCAGCTGCGCATGCTCTTCTCTGTTCAGCGTCTCAGCAGCCCTCCTTTACCAGCTGGCTGCCTCCCTCTCCTTCAGAGATCTTGTCTAAGGCTGACCACTCCTGTGCCCTTAGACATCTGTGAGGGCCCAGCCCAATGGGGGACGAGAAAGGACAGAACCTTCAGATCCTGACCACCTGGGCGGCCACACATGGACTCCGCCTCCCCTCCCCGTCCATAGTCAGCCTCCGGAGGTAGAGACGGCTAAAGGTGCCTCCCACCTGCCCTTTGGTGAGGCGCCCGGGGTTCACGCAGACACAGCCAAGGATGTCCTGGGAAAGGAAAGGAGCAGACTATGGGTTTGGAAAGGCCCTAAATTAACCGTACTGATTTCCCTACAAGAAAAACCCAGAATCATTTAACAGTTGGACCTCAAAGAGGGCTTTCTAAAATGGAAACAAAAGCAACCAAACACACTTTATGTCAAATATGCCAACGTGAGTTTCTGAAACAGAATAAAGAACGAGGTGATCTGGCGGGGTGATGATCAGCTCCGAGACTTGGAGACAAACCTGAGCTAGCTGTTTATTTTTCCAAATGGAAAAAAATCGTCCCTGAGGTTGAATAGACTCTGGTTCCATAAGAAGGGGAAGGACTGGACAGAACCACCCCCCATCCCAAGGCAGTCAGGGCCTCAGAGCAGAGGCAGGAGGCAGAAAGAGTGGAACAACCTGAGAGCTTCTTAAAGTATTCCCAGTTGAGCCTGCCTGAGGTCCCGTCAGATTCCGGGTGGGAGTGGGCAGGCACACATGGGCAGTGTCAAGGGCCTCCCTATCTGCTGGAGCTGACCCAGCGCCGTGTTCAGGGAAGGGGGAGGAGGGGAGAGGATACCGAATGCTCATGCATTTTACTGGCAGATTTTTTTTCTAAGTTTCACCACCTTCCCAAAAGACACGAGGTCCCAGTGCTGGGTTGCAGAGCCCACCACCCCATCAGCAGACCCGCAAAGAATGAATGCCAGGTGATTTAGAAGGGGAAGTTCTGGAGCTTCTAGGAAAAATGGAAATAGTTCGAGTTTACCTTCACAAAATATCTCAGTTCTGATGGGATTATGAAGACATCTGGGGTGACCGGCAGCTGGGCATAGGTATAGAAATTCTCATAGTCGATGGCCATGTCTTCTTGGGGAGGGTAGAGCGGGTAATAGCTATGGAGAAGGAGAGAAGCAGTGAGCAGCAGCACCCCATGCCACCCCGTCACTTGTTTAGTCAGCAGCAGCACCCCATCCCACGCCGTCACTTGTTTTCATGCTGCCTGCAGTCACAGACTTTTTCCTTCTTCTTCCTGTATTTTGGGACAGGGTGGAGCTCCCTGGGAATAGCCTCGAGAAGGCTCTCACAGCCAAGTCTGTCAAAGCCCTGGGACCCCAATGGACTCTCTTCACGATTCCAGAAGGTGAGCTCACCTCCTCTGGGTCAGGATGTGCTTGAGTACTCGGCTGAATCTGTCTGAAGTTCCGGAAGAACTGGAGAAGGGAGAAAAGCAAGATAAAAACAGACCCTTCTTTTCCAGCTCTTGCTTCTCTCCAGGGAAGACTCAAGGATTTAATAAACTGGAGAGAAGCTAAAGCCAAGGTACAGTGACAAGAGAATACCGGAAGACACAAGCAGCTGTCCACTCCCACATGAGAAAGGAAGCAAGACACTGGGCTAAGATCAAAGGAGGCCACCAATCAGTTCTGTATTACGCAAGAGATGCAAAGTCTGCACCATCAGGAAGCAAATGTGCAGTTGGGGTGACCCTGCATCGCAAACCTTTGCCCACAAGCACGCCCCATCACACTGAACAAATGGATGGCTGCCAACACTCCTTCCCAGCAATGATGGGCTGGAGGAACTGAACTGCCGCGTATTCCATCCGGCATGGCCGGGTCTGATTCTATAAATGCTCTTGTCAAGGAAAAAAATCCCTTCAAAGCAAAGTCACACTTTATCTTCCCACCAACAGGGACATGCACAGTTGTCTAGGTCACAAATTTGAGAGGTAAAGAAAAGTTAGATAGCAGAAAATGCAGGTGAACTTCTATGACTATAAATTAAGTGCAAAGGTAGAACAGAAATGGTTTTCTTTGGGTCTCAAACACTGTAGACCAGTGGAAACAGAAACGAATACAGCCAGCCACTCTCCACAGGCAAAGGGAAACTCAGATGGCTAAAGGGTTTGGTAGAAAAAGCCTCTGAGGACTTGCTGGTCAAGACTCTGTCAAGCAGTCCCTTGATCTTCTTGCCTGAGGAAAGAACCGGGATACAATAGAAATTGCTAGCTGGACTGAGACATGCTTCTTACCTACTGATCTCCTCGGCCCCCATGTGGAAGAGCAGATCCGTGGACGTCAAGCCAAAGATCACTCCGTTTATGGAGAGGGTACAGGGCTCTGACACGAACTGAACTCGCTAATATGAGGGGTTGAAAGAAACATCTGCCATGGATCTGGCCATTCCCAGGGAGCTCCACCCTGTCAACAAACCCAGACACTTCTTCCCCATGAAATTGGGGGCTCTCCCCAATTCAGGGCTGGGGAGGACCACTGGAAGGGGAGACCAAACCAATGTACAGTAACACACAATGTGCAGGAATGCATTTGTTAAAACAGGTTAGATCCAGGCTCTATGCATGTCCCAAAAAAGGCAGCTCCACCCTCTACAGCAGGGACCCTGCTGGATCACCTGGGGCACATTCTGACTCTGGGTGCCTGCTGGCTAAGGAGGGGGTGTGTGGTACCTCTTTGTCCTCTCGAGACAGATCAGGGTGGCTGAAAGGCGGCTGGGGATACACAGGCTGGTGGTGCACATCTCTCAGCGAGGGGACAAATACAAGGTGGGAGCCAGAGCTAGTCGTCAAAAAATAAACAAAGGGGTAGAAAAATGAGTGCCGTTGGGTTAGGACAGCTGGGCAACAGATTTAAAATGTCAAGAGTTTCACAAAACAGGACCCGCCTTCCAGGGGAAAATTCCAGGATTGAACTAGTTTGTGAAGAGAGATGCTGTCTCCCATGGGACACAGAGAATGAAATAATTTGTTCTTTCACATCCATCTTGATGAGGCTCAGATTGCCTGAGACACACTTTCTCATTGCTCCATGTGGCACTGCCCTAGGGGAGAGCATGGGGACTACTTTTCTTGTTTGGTCAACTAAGGGGAGAAGAAAATGAGATACGAAGAGGGATTTGATTCAAAAAATCATTGTCTCAGAGTCAGATCTGAAACCCAAGTTCTGCCTCTTTACACTGTCTAAAGAGATAGAGTTTATCGGCATTATTAAGTCTCCCCGTCAATGACCGAAAGCGAGAGGAATCTGGGGACTCCCTTCCGGGGAGAAATCAGGCGTACCAATCGGACCCTGACATTGCTTTAGTTTCTAGAAGACCAAACTGGAGCCTGCTGGATAAACAAATACCAGGCTGGAGCTGCTGGACAATGAAGACACGAGCATTTTCAGAGGAATGGGGAAAAATGCCATCAGCGTCTCCAGAGCTAACACGCCCTGCCCTGCTCATGGAGGGAACTAAGACCTCAGTTCTTATTTTGCAGCAGACCATCTTGTGAAAATGAAAGAAATATTTAACAGCAATAGTAGAAGCATAGAGGACAGCAGATGTTTCCTTTGATGGAGGCAGAGGGAAAATCTTTAGGGTTACGTCATATAAGTGAAGAAAAAAGCTGTAACTTTTTTTCTTCTAGGGGCCAACTGCTTATCTCCCCCAGCAACACAAAAAAAGGAAAGGAAAAAAATGTCCTTTCCTTGGTTCCCTTCGCTGTCTTTGGCGGAGGGGCCTATTACAAATCAAACAGGCATAAAGTATACTTTGGGGGCGTGATTAAAATCCACTAATAATTCTCACTTCCAGTTCCCTCTCCTGCTTAAAATGCTGCAGTCTGTCCAGACTAAGTACATAGCTGCTTTTCATAGCTGAGAAGGATATTGGGATTGTCATCACGCTTATTCACTCATTTATTATGCCGGCTCAAAGTGTGACCCGAGACTTCTGCAACAGAAAATCAGAATTTTGAGACCAAAGGGACTTTGCATATTAGTCATAATTGCTGTGACAGTGAAAAGTTCACCATCATTATCCAACTCCATCAGTTCGGGTGTTAGGCAGAGTCTGGAAAACAGTCTGGGGGACTTGTATGGGGCAGTCAGGGCTCCAGATCTCCTGGGCTCACAGTTTGTGATGGATGCAGAGGGCTGAGGTGCAGTCGGGCACTCTTGAGGGACCTAATGATCTGTTCCAGCATAGGTGCTGGGAGATCAATAGTTAAGGAGGAAACAGCCTTTCTGCTTGTGGTTATAAACTGGCTGTAGGGGGAGAGATCAGAAAGAAAATTCCAACTATGCTGCAGCATTGCACAATTTCACATATCATGGTGGGAGGGGCTGCTCCCTCCAGCGGGATGAGAACTCCCAGGCTTGGCTAGGCTCCTTGTGGGAGGAGAAGCTGCCTCCCTGGTTCTGACTTTCACTGATAAATCAGCTCGTGTGCTGTATTTCTGACCTCCCAGAAATAAAAATAAATTCTCCAACCGAGGACCGTTCCTGTGCTTTTTTGGGAAGGGTGGGGCAGCCCGCCTCCACTGAGGCGCCCACTGGCTGCAGATTAAAGTGCCTGGCGGTGCTGGGCCCTCACCCCTAGTGTAACAATGTCTGGTTTGTTCTTTGTTTGTATCACTGCTGTCAATAGCACATGGGGTGAGGAACCAAAACACCAAACCCAACCTCTCAGTGAAAGCGGCACAGTCCCTGCCTATCCCCAAGGAGACTAGAAGGCTGACAAAATGGGGACACCAACCCTGCCCATTTCCCAAGGGGTATTCTCCTGAAGAGCTCTAGGTACTGTACTCAGGGTTGCATCCAATCTGGGAGGCAAGAGGGGAGGCCTGATCTTCATTTGAGGACAGGTGGGAGGCAAGAGGGGGCAGACTGGCCACAGTCGGTCAGGGCACGACCACAACTCGAGTCCCCTGACTCTTCCCTCACATGGAGGTGGCCACCACGCTGGGCCACGCTGCCAGGACAAGAAGGCAGTATTACAACTGATCAGTGCTAGGACTGGTTCTCACAGTCAAAGAGTGGAAGAGTACAGGCTGTTTTAAAAACCACCTTTGTGACAGACTTGCTTTTAAAGCTTTGTCTCAGGAGTGTTTGTTTTTATGAGCTTAGCCTTAGGCAAGCAAATTCCACGAGATAAATATCTATACCTATACCAGTTTATTTCAAACTGTGGTAGTGGAGGAAAAGGGACAGGAATTGAGGGTATTGGCTTCCTGAATAACTTTCTACTTCAAGCTTTAGGCTCTTCTGGAATAGAGGCTCGCCCCTCAAATTAGAGCTGCATGTCACTTTCATCACTGATGTGACCTTTGCCAGTTCCTTCCGCTTGGTTCATGGCAAGGACTCAAGGACCCTTGCCCTGACTGAGACTGTTGACCACTGCTTGCTCGGGGTCATCAGGGACACCCCATGCTGCATAGTGACGTGCTGGCTAAGGGAACACGCTTGGGCTGACGTCCAAATTTGTACAAGATGTTTAGGTCCTGGCAGGACTTGGTGTGTAAGTACTGAAACGCTTCTCAGATTCACCCTGGGAACATTCCCATGGACTATGAGTTTATATAAAAGAAAGCGAGAAGAGGAAGGAAGTAAAGAAGCGAAAGAAAGAGCAAGTGAAACAAGAGAAAGCACCTGTCCCTTTTAAGTATGTTTATCACTGTGTTGTACAAGGCTGCCTCTTAACCTGGTGTCCGTGAACTTGAAGTTCAAAAGTTCTCTCTGCTTTCTGTAGTTCAAAAGGATGAAAAGGACAGTAAATAGCATGACTTTTGGACTGTTTTAGTTTCCTAATGGAAAGCTCTGGGAAAACCAACAAAGCTTAAGGTTCTGTCCAGAATTTTAAATTCTGACCTTTTTGTCCCTTCAATAATTGTTCGTAGACATTGCTTGAAGATATCATCAAATGGACTTGTTAGTAGACAGTTCTGCAAGAAACGAAAGGAGATGTATTCAGAGGGCAGACCTTCAGCATTTATCCAGTTGTTTAATATTTGTTAAATGGCTTTGAGGTGCTTGCGGCTGAGCTGGAGCTAAAGGAGATGCACGGATGAAAAAGATGAGGTCTCTGACCTCAAGCAGCTGGGTCTCGAAGGGCAGGAGATGAAAAAGAATTAATCATCTTGAATGTAAGCTGAGAGAGAGACTACAAGGAAGAGTGCTTTTAAATCTACTCTGCGGGAATTAAAATATTGTCAGGCAAAGGATAGGAGAACCAACTGTCTGCCCTGGAGATATCCAATGAAGGGCCATTTGTGCCTTACGCAGCAAAGGACAGCAAGATGTGAGTTATTTTATTGGCGCCTAGGGTAACAGCCAAGAAAGACACTTCACAAGGGCAGACCCACAACCCACACACACCTATGTCATTGCCGGTGCTCCTGTTAGCCCTAAGCATCACAAAGATACATCGGGACTGACACATTTATATTTGCCCCCCCACCCCCAGCTTCCAAACAGCTATGTATTCCGGTGAAATGTGCCCCTCTCCCAGCATTAAAAAAAATGCTGCGAGAGCTCAACTGAATTCAAGTATGGAGCAGCTTACCCCCACCCTACCCGTTCAACTAAGTCACTTACCTCAACCTGTTCATGCTTAGCATCTAGGAAAGGTCCAAACTGCAAATAAGATCAAGGGGAGAAACAAAGGTCCAAAAACCAAAACAAAACCTCAGAATCACACACGTCCTTGAACATCTTCAGATACCCTGTAGTTTTCTGCACAGGGCTCACCTGCCCCCCAGGCTACCTGCAACTGATATTTAAGGCAGACGCATGCAAACCCGGATGGAGGGGGTCACCAGGGTCCCACAAGTATGGCGATTGCCCCCTACAACACTGGGCCTTTTCCTGACTTTCTAAACCTAGCAAGGGATATCTGCCACCATGCTAACAGTTATATTTTGAACTTTAAAAAAATGAGAGATCAGGTCAGAAGTCGTGGCGTAATGGACACTGTAAAATTTCAGGTGGCAAAAAAAAAATATCAGGCTTTTAGATTTAGCGATGGCCTGTAAACCAGTGGTACCTCTCCAAAGATGCAGGCTAAGAACTGAAAAATATTTTTAAAAAGGAGGAGAGACCAACATCCTGAAACTTCAGAACTACATTAGACTTTTCTCTAAGGCAGATTCTTCAGTTCTTTCTGGGGTTTCCCTGAGTGTTGCTTTTCCGGGGGGACCTCCTACCAGAATGCAGACATCCGGCCGATCGCGGTTGATAACAGCAATGAGGTCAAGCAGGGGGTCATATGCGATGCTGTCAGAGGTGGTATACGGCCCGCAGGCTGCCAGGACCATCTGTTGTTCAAAATCTGAGACAGAGAGGAATCTAAGGGGTTGATTAGAAGTTACTGATATTGGGATGACGGGAGGAGAAAGGACAGTTAGGAAAAATGCCATTGAAAGTCAATTTATTGAGAACCCTCTGTGTGTCTAACTCTGGGAATCTAAGATGAGTAAGAGCTACCCTCAAAGAAGACTCCACCAGGCGGCAGGCACAGCAGATATGCCAATAACTGTCACGTGTTATGGATTTTACTAGCATATACACGAAGTGGTTTGAGGAAAGTGATAGGCAGGAAAGAATTTGCCAAGTGAGGTTTGCTTCTCCCTTTTGCATCGAACCTTCCAGGAGCGAGGGGAAGGCAGGCTCAGGAATGGGACAGGAGGGCACCGAGTCTGAGTGTGCTCGGGGATAGGAAATGTCTGGTGGTCCAGTGCAGCTGCAGGATGTGCTGTTTTGGACATTCCAGAGAGTCAGGCTGGGATGAAGGCTGTACACAGGAGACTGCTGGGTGACTGGGTGGGGGGACATTTGTTGCTTCCTGTCCACCCAGAAAACCACTGCCCTTTTCCTGGCAGCATTCTGCTTTCCTCTCTCCATATGGCAATCTAGGTAGGAATGTCAATTAGGTGCTATCCTTCCCAGCCAAGGGTCAGGCCTACCACCCAGTTTAGGCCATTCAGATTCTCCCCCCTGGGACCTGGAATCTTGAGGTAAACCATCCAAAGACAGCAAAAGGTTGGAGGTGACCTATTCCAGCAGAGTTGCTGGATGGGACACCCAGGGAATTTCTACTGTCTGGACACCTAAGTGGCGAGGTACCTATCCTGGTTCCAAGCCTGGATTTCCAGCTGCCTGTCAGTCTGTGAGCTACTTGAATTTTTCCCAACAAATTCCCTTTTTCTTAAGTAGATTCTGTAGCTTACAACAATGACAGAAAAACCAAATATCCCTAATTGACATCGTGACAACACAAGGCTGTATTAGTTTCCTATTGCTGCTATAACAAACTTCGTGGCTTAAAACAAAACATACCTATCACCATACAGTTTCGGAGGTCAGAAGACCTAAAATCAAGGGGCTGGCAGGGCTGCATTCCTTCTGGAGGCTCTAGGGGAGAATCTGTTTTCCAGCTTCTAGAAGCAGCCCGCATTCCTTGGCTCATTCATGGCCCCACCTTCCATCCTGAAAGCCAGGAGCTGGTAGCACTCTCTCCCTGACTCTGACTCTCCTGCTTCCCTCTTATGAGGATACTTGTGATTACACTGGACCCACCTGGATAATCCTAGATGATGCTTAACTTAATGATGTCTGCAAAGTCCCTTTTGCCATATAAGACACATAATCACAGTTTGTTACAATATAACACCATTAACTGAGATTGAGATCTCAAGGGGAAGGGTGGTTTCATGAGGAAGTGGGGCAGGGGACAAAGATATATATGGTTTGAGGTCATTCCAGGTGTTCTCCCCATGATAAATACTAAGCACTTGGAGGGAAAGTGCTTAGTCCTTGTCTTATTCCGAATCTCCGCGAGTGCCTAGTTAATACCTTGTACACAAAATGTTAACTTATGAAACTGCCTACCAAAGCTTCCCCGGCTCAGGGCACAGGCTCTTGGCATCTCAGTCATGTCAATTTCTTTTCATTACTAGAAGTTAATCAAAAACGTCCATATTGCTTTTGTCTCCATAAACACTTATTTTCTAACATGCAACACCATAAACTCCTACATTTCATTCCCAGTTCTAAGTCATCTCTCAGAATGCTTTCACACACTATTAATGCATTTGTGTTGCTGACAAATGCTCTTGTCGGCCTAATCCTTAGCAATGGTCTACTCTGCTTACAAAAATGCGTTGAAATCATTTGAAGCAAAGATTGTTAAAATTTCTCTTTGTCTTTTTCCTGTCTAAATTAGCTATTAAATAACTCGAGGTGTTGTTAGAAATTCCTCATCTTTTAGAATCAACTTTTATTTTGAAAAAACTTAGAGGTTCTTGGATACCCATTGCTGGTTCCCCTCAATGTAGCATCTTTAATGACCACGGCACACTGATCAAAATGAAGAAATGAACACTGGTAATATACTGCTAATGAAATCCCACTTTTCCCCATTACTGTCCTTTTTCTCTTCTAGGAGCCAATCTAGTATACCATGTTGCACTTAAGAGAAATTATTTTTTAAACTGCATATACTTTCCCGGTCAAAGCGATCTTTAACTATCTGTGAAACGTTTGCTCTCAAATAGCTTTTGCAGCTTCCTTTGGTACCCAGGAGCCATATTCCTAGGCCCTTGCCCACCACCATCAATGCTGGCAAAACAAGTTTTGAACCAATGCTCACCTTCGTCCTCTTCAGTGGGGTGATGAAACGGAAGGGGCACCCCCTTAAAAACAGGAGAAAAGTCAAACTAAGGTCAGGCTCCACATGCTGCCTTGGTAAGGAGATGGGCAGGCACTTGAAGGAAATGTGTTTGCAGGTGTGCGGTGAGAGGATGCTGGAGAAGGGCGTGGGATCGAGAGGGAAGAAAGCAGTGTCTGTCTTGTTACTCGGAGCTAAAAGCCTACAAGGTGGACGGTACCTGCCACTTTTCTATACTGCTCAGGGCAGCAAAGAAACACAGGTCATGGGAGGTTACAGCTATTTGCTTATAAAACAAGGTGCCTAAAGGATCAGTAGACAGCCAGGCAAGGATGGGAGAGAAGGGTATCTGCTACTTTTCCTTGTACTCTATGAAAATCTGTGGATTATTGCCTAGAGCAGGGTTAGGCAGACTACAGCCCACAGGCCAAATGTGGCTACAGCCTGTTTTCGTAAATAAAGTTTTACTGACACATACTTGTTGCTGGGTTGTCTCTAGGTTTTGCACTACAAAGGTAGAAATTGTATGGCCTACAAAGTCTAAAATATTAACTGTCTGGCCCTTTACAGAAAAAGTTTACTAACTTCGGGCCTAGAGGTAAAGTCATACCTGGTTCCTACCCTACAGACAGAGAATTGGCCAGTTTAAGAACGATCAGTTTTGAGGATGGGCAGGACTGCACACACCGTGTCTGAAGCAAATCTGGGGGAAAGGTGGGAAGGCCAGTGTGGTACCTCATAGAGTTTGGTGGCAACAAGTTTTCTGCCAGTGGTGTTGATTCCTTCCATAATTACGACCTAAAAGACAAGAAGCAAAACAGGATTGCTAAAGAGAAGAGAGAAACAAGAGGTCTGGAATAAATTATTCTGATGTAGTTATAAGAACGGTCCAACTATTCTCATTTCATAATAGTAACTGTGGGAGCATATTTCTAGAAAACAAATTAAAGGGGTTACATTAATAATAATCATGCCCTACGCGAATGACCTAATTTTCACAACGATCCTATGAGGTAAGAATTATTAGCCTCATTTTGTAGAGGAGGACGCAGTGGCTTAGAGGGGTTAAATAACTTGCTCACAAGCACACAGCTTATAGGGAGGAGCTGGGATTTAACCCAGGGCAGGTTCAGGGCCTACAGGGGAAAAGGTGAATCTGGCCATAATGCCCGCTCTTGGGCTTGTGCTCCAGCTGCTCGAGCCGCCCCATCCTACCACACTGCACAGCAAGACCAAGGCGCATACCTAGCGGTGAAACACTTCTTCCTAGCACTGTGCCACACCACAAGTGCTATGAATGTAAATAGCCAGCCTGTATCCCAGTGGAGACACCGTGCATCTCACCTGGCCAGGAAACAGAGAGTATTCTTTGAGCTCAGATAAATCCACTGGAATTTGAGCACCTGAGGAATGTTCTCGGTCTCCTTCAAGAATCACTGACTTGCTATTCAGCTTCCCGTTACTATCACAGCCAATCTGGCCCAGCAGTGCGACAGGCTCCTAGCGAAGGAAGGGTGTAACATAAGAGCGGTGGCCTTTGAAAAAAGAGCTCAATATCTGAAGCCAACAGGGTCAACAGCAAAACAAACCCAAAACCATAAACCCTTTTGGGGCACTGTTTTGGTCATGAGATGGCCATGAATAATCTCACCAACTCTCAGGGTTGAAGGGATGCTTAAAGGGCATCAGGTACTCCCACCGAATACTGGAGGTTCCTTCTCTGTGGCCACTGAAATGTTAGCATCTCTAGTGGAATGGGAACCTAACCCCCCTCCCTGAGGCAGCCCGCTGCATGTCTTTGGATAGCCATGACTGTTGCTAGTAGCTAACATTTTTTTTTGAGCTAAGTACCAGGTACTGTTCTAAATGCTGTATTAACTCAGGCCTCACAAGACCCCTGAAGCGGACACTATTATTGTGCCCATGTTACAGAGGAGAAAAACGCCCAGCAGAGAGGGTAGAGAGTTTCGCCAAGGTCAAACAGTAGGGGAAGCCTGGGTTTGCAGTCCTCAAGTTTGACTCCAGAGCCACACCCTTAACCACATACTATATTGCCTCCCAACAGGAAGTTTGTTGTTAAATTGAGCCAAATCTCTCTCCTCACGGCTTCCTCTATCCTGTCTCCACTCTTGGGGCAAACCGAGGAAGTCTAATCTTCTCCCACATGACCGGTATCCCTGCCCTTCCCTCGCCTGCTTCCTCCAATGACATGGTTTTGCATGTCTTCCCCAAATGGTCATTCTTCTCTGAATGCAGACATACAACAGAAGTACCTTAAAGAATCTTCTGGAACTCATCTCCTATTGCTTTAAAAAATGTCCCAGGGAGAAAGCACTGGGATGCATGCCAGATTAAGCCATGATATAAAGACTACTGGCAGCAGGTAGTTTGCAATGAGAAAGACCTAATTTGGGGAGAGAGTTGAGTCTCTAAGTAACAAGCCTGGAAATCCTGTCCTTGCTGTTGTCCTCGGACCCTGATCATTGAAAGCTTCTTTGTGGGAAGTCTCCAGGCAACCAGCTGCCATGCCACAGGGAACGAAGCCTTCAGTCTTTGCTATGTGTAAGACCCTAGTCCAAGTGTTACCAAACCAGAGAGCACTCACTCATCTTTCTTCAGAAGGACCCATTTCACCAAATCCAATAAAGAAAGATGTTCTAACTAGAAGGTACACCAGAAATAAAAAAAGAAGCAAGAAGGATGCCTTTTTACCACCATCGATTCAAAAATACAATATCAATGAGCAAGAACTCTTAGAACAACTCTTACTTGGGTTGGGACTAAAACAGGAGTGAAGGCCTCAATCTTGTAGTGTTCCTTGAGTTCACTCCCAAGTTCTTCTATCTTACAGGTCAGAACTGAAAAATCCCAAAGGTTAAAAAAAAAAAGTATTGTTTAAGACGTGTAGCTTGCCAAGAAGAGAAAATATAGCATATTGTAAAATATTCAAGTTCACCTTACAGTAGCAGGAAGGGTGCCTTGATCTTTGGGTCAATTTTAACCTTCTAAAGATCTATTCTACTTTTCAATAAATAACTGATCACTGAATCTGGCCTTCCATTTGGCCACAGGAGACCATGTGGCACCATCCCAGAGAATCAGCAAGGACTCCCTTTCCCCGCAAACCCCATCCTTGCCACCACCCCAAACTCCCAAACTCCATCCTTGCCACCACGTCAGAGCCTTCCCTTCACTCAGGTCTCACTGAGGTTTAAGGGAAGTCAAGCTCAACCTGGAGAAGGGCTTCTATTCTTCACAAGGAAGAAATCATAAATGTCCTTAACTTCAAATTGGCCCATTTACATAGTTCATGTTTTTGTTATCGGGAAATGGCTATATGCATTTTTTTTTTACCAACATATTGCAAAATGATGCGACTTGGAGGTATTACTCATAGTATCACTTCACTCTCCATAGCAACGGGGACATCTACCAACTCATATATTCAAGGGTAACCCTGACAACTTATTCTACCAAGAGAGTTAAAGCTTTGTTATTCTACCCCGCTAGGTGGCTTCATATCCACCAGAATTTTCAAGAGGAAAAACAATCACCTTCTCGGATATCGGGGAGTTTCTGAAACATAGATTTGTAGCTCCCAGTTAGTGGCTCTGGACACCCCAAGACTTTCATGCTGACATTACTGGCTCCTCCTTTCCCTGACCAAGACACTCCCTGGGATGAGCCAAAGGAGGTAACCACTTCTCCTCGGTTATTCCTCAAGTTGTATTTTTGAGAAGGAGTAGCACTATTTGGAAACAAATCATATGAATGTTACTGTGTTCATATCTAAAGGGAAGAGGAATAAAATGAGGTTACATTTTAGAAATGGAGACTGGAGAAAAGTCAACTTTGCATCACATTTTATAAATCTATCAGCTTAACAGGGTCAGACATACCCAGTCCTTAAAGGAATTTCAGGAATGAGAGCCAAAGAAATAAGGAATACCAAGCTAAGGAATACCAAACGTGTTTAGAGAGACAGGAACATATTTTAAAAAGTTATTGTTAAAAAAACAAAGAAAAAAAGATAAGTTGTCCTTCCCCTGGCATTAAAACAACACAAAGTAAAATAAAACCCAAACTTTCTGAATTGATTAAAAAGCAAGTTTTAAGTATCATTCTCTTTTCTTTCTACTTACAATTTTTTTTGCATCTAAGAGAACATCACCTGAGACCTGAGCTGAATATAAGCCAAAAGTTTCTGAGCATATATAAAACTACACGATATGTTCAGGGTAGAAACAATAAAAAAATAAAGTTAAATGAAACTGCTCAACATTCCCCAGTATCTGTGTAGGTGGAGATGCAATGAAGTAACAGTCTGCTGGTAAGCACAAATATGAGAATTTCTATTCTCATACTTCCACTGGCTGACTGGTAAATTATCCCGCCAAGAACACATGGATGCTGCCAAGCTGCTTATGTCACAACACAGCTCTAGCACTAAGATCTTCTAATCCTCTGGTTGTGAACATAACTTACAGAGAGGTCTATTTAAAACAGGCTTCATTAAATGCATCGAAACTCTCCAGGAACCAGTTTTATGGAGGGCATCACTGCACTTGGGGCCATCACTCCTCTTTCCACAAATAGGCTGCAGGAAATGAACTCAATTAATTCTCTGTCTTTTCAGCGTTGCCTCTACCTGAATAATTTAGGAGTTACTTTCATAAACTACAAAATCAGTTTCTGATGTCAGCTTTAATAGCAGCGTGCTTTTAAAAAAAGACTAGGCAGCATATCACTAACTTCTTTGGGCTCCTCCTTGTGAAGCTTCACAGGTCTCAAAGGCAATGAAATGGTCATACAAGGTCACGTGTAAAAAGATGCACAGGTGTCAAAGGCTTGCAGGTATGGAGAATGTAGCTGCTGTAATGGGGCTGCCACACCCATGAAAATGATCCCTATACACCGGATTTCAAAGACATCGTTCTAAGTCTAGAAAGTTCACTTCTGAAAAGCTTTAGAGCTCCCCAAAGCAGGAGTGGACAAGAGTAAAGTCCAGTTGTCCTTCCAAACGTAATGCCCACAAGGGAAGCAGTTCCCAGGACCCAGGTGGGGTACAAGGTGATAATGGTATCATCCTTTCTGGGACCACAGCAGGCTTTGATAATTGCTGCCTGGTTGAAAAAAATATTTAGAGATCATCCCATTCCACAATATGAGGTGAATCCATGGACTACAGAGATTTTATATCACCTTTCAGAATGCAGGAAGGCCCAGGAAAAGGATGTCTCCCTGGTAAAAGAGGACTCGAAACAAAAAGCAGAAAGCAAGCAAATGAATCAGAAGCCAAGTATCTTCAAGACCTTCTAATAGAGGGTGTGAGTTTCCCCCTCACCAATTTCTCTAGCACTTGTTCCTGATCTCTGAATGCTTTGGTTGATGTGCAATGGCTCTTGAACAAAGGACAACTCATTAGCTAGATATCCCTGCAGAGAATGGTTTAACCTCTGATCTTTTTTTGTACCAAATCCCAAAATGAAGAGACCAAGCTTGAACTGACAAAACTTGGGAAAAAAACTAATTGCAACTTTCTTGTTAGAAAATTTCTACTAGAGGACCTCAAGAAGGCAAAGCTGCAACTTTCTATGGAAAGCACCAAAGCTGAGAAGTGTTTTTAGAACATGGACTTCCAAAAAGTGAAATCAGAGGTACTGAGATTTGGAATCAAAGCTGCAGAGGAGCACCTCTCAGTCAGAAGCATGGATGCCTCTATCTTATCAGTCACAGTGAGAGAAACTGCAGAACCAAACGACACACTGTAGCTTTGAAGAAAAAAATTGGAGTCCTATTTAGACTGAATGCTGAATTCATCTCTCTCGCACAAGTGACAAATGAAGAAGCAAGAACTGGATACCAACGAAGCTGAACTTACAAAGAAAGTGGATATAATGGACTATGAACAGAGCCAAATAAATGTTGTCTTTCCTAACAAGAGTAAATTGAATAGGGCTTTAAAGAATGTCTTTCTCCCTGAACTTTCCTTAATGACTTAATTTGTGTTTTTAGTTGAGATAGTATCATTACTGGTTACTGCATTTTTGTACCCAAATATAATCTTTGCATTAAAAAAAATCTGAATGTCACTTGTATATCAGTGTACATAGCAGAATTATTCATAATAGCCAAAGGTGGAAACAACCTAACGTCCATCGACAGATGACTGGATAAATGTGGTATTCTCAGACAATGGAATATTACTCAATCATAAAAAGGAATAAAGTTCCAATTCATGCTACAAAGGGATGAATCTGAAGACATCATGCTGAGTGGGATAAGTCAGAAACAAAAGGAAAAACAGTTTTATTTCACTTAAACAAAAACTAGAGAATAGGCAAAGTAGAAAGTAGTTTAGAAGAAACCAGGTAGTAAGAGGAGGGAGACAGGGGCGTGATTGTTTAATGAGCAGTTTCTGTTTTGAGTGATGAAAAAGTTCTGGTAATGGATGGTAGGTAAGGTAGCACAATGATATAAATGCAATTAACATCACTGAATTGTATGGTTAAAACAGCAAAAGTTATGTTATATACATGTTACCAAAGTTTAATAAATGACAAAATAACAGCCACTGACTACTTATCTTGAATGACTGCAGAGTTCCGACTCCTGCTTTCTAAAGTAGTGACGCTGAAAAATCTTAAGCTCTAGTTAGTCTAAGGGAAGTGATCAAAGTGGAGGTTGCGAGCCCCTGGCAGTTACTATTTCCCTAAATGGTTAATGTTACTGCTTTATAGGATCATCTTTGGCAGCACCCCAAAACCCTCCTTCCACTCAGCAGAACACTCATCTATGGGATTCTCTGATATAACACATGTTATTTATGGATTTCAAAAAATCACATGGGATCTTTGTGGATTTAAGTGCAGCAGGGATAAAATACCAGTTAAGTAAGTATGGGTTCGCGGTGACAAGAAAACTCTCAGAAACTAGCTGTAGCCTGAGCGAGGAAACAATAGGTTATGCAACATTAACAAAGATATGTCCTTGCTTTTCTTTTTAAAAAAAATAAAAACTCTAGTTTAAAAAATAAATAAAGAAAAACCCAACAGCACACAAATAAACAGAAGCAGGGGCCAGCCTATTTGCCTCTCTTGAAAAGACTGGTAAGACTCCTAGGCTTATATGAGTAGACAGGTTGTTTTCAACAGAAGATATCAGTTCCTGATCTAGGAAATGAGCCCGAGAGAAGTGGGTGGAAAGTGAGTTTCCTTAATTACTGTAAGAAACAGTAATTTTCCACAAAGGAAGAGAAAGCAGGGAAGGCAGAACGCAATAGGCTGTGCAAGCAATTCAGTGCAGAGGTTCGCATCCACCTACATTTAATAAGTGACTCTGTAGAGTCAGCCTCCATCAGATTAGAGAAAAGAATAGGGAAGGACTTTTTGGTAGCTGAATTAATCATGATCGATACCTTGGAGAGAAGCTCGATGGTGAGAGGAGTAGATGGGGGCTCCGAGCAGCCACACTCCTTTTTGTTAGGGGGGTTTCTGGGGTGGCGATGGCTCGTTTCTGAGAACCCTAGGAACAAAACAGAAAACAAAATCATAGTCACCCTAGACTCACGTTGCAAATTCAGTGTTCAGTTCCCTCGGAGGAAAAGGAAGAATGGTACTTAAACGAAAGGCAGGGGATAGGGCTGGGCTGGTTCTTGTAAGGCCCTGTCTTTCGATCCCACTTAGAAATCTTCGCTGACTGTAACCCAATATTTATCAGAACACCATCTGCATTTTGAAGACAATCAAGAAAAAGTACAAACAGTTCTCAACAGGGACTGCCCAGCAGTCAACCTGTCTGTAGAATCTCTCATGCATTCACCTTCTTTCCCTGCCTCTCTTGGCTTTGGAAATACCGGACTTTTGCAACACAGATGGTTTTCACCTTACACACATTTTCCTGAGAAGGGATGGGACCATGTTATTCATTTCGGCAAAGTCCACCACACCTTTTCAGAATTAAAGAAGGCAGATAACATGGTTGAGCTCATACTTGGTAGAGTATTTTCAGCAAATACCTCACTGATTCTGCTTTTTGTTTGTATTTTGCTCATCAACACAAATCCAAACATATGCTCAGAATGGAAGTTGAAATCCACAGTCCAGAGATGCATTGTTCCAAAGAATGGAGCTGCTGTGACAGAGGAAAGACAAAATCCTTGCCTAGACTAGGACCAGGACAGCCTGTCTGCAGAGCCTTTTCCTGCCCGTGGGCTCCTCCTGGCTGCTTATTTAAGCATGCCCACAAGCTGCCTACTCACGTCAACTGCAGGACAGACTGGAGAATGGATTACAAACCATCATTAAGTTGCTGGAATGGAAACAAGATTTTTAAAAACACCCCTAGAGAACTGGATATCAATAGCCAAAAGAATGAAGAGAACACCTACTTTACACCCTATTAAAAAATTAATTCAAAATAGATTAAAGACCTAAATGTAAGAGCCTGTTCTGTAGAACTTGTAGAAGAAAATGTACGGAAATATTTTCAAGATCTAGTAATAGGAGGTAGCATCTTAAACTTTACACCTAAAACACAGGCAGCAAAAGAAAAAATAGATAAATGGAACCTCTTTAAGACCAAAGGACTTTGTCAAAAAGGTGACAAGGCAGTCAACTCAGTGAGAGAAAATATTTGGAAACCACATATCGAAAAAGGCTTGACATCCTGTGTACACAAATCATACAGCTCAATAACAAAAGAACAAGGGCAGAGGATATGAATAGATAACTTATCTGAAGAGCAAATATAGATGGCTAAAAAGCACATGAAGAGATGCCCATTTTCATTAGCTATAAGAGAAACGCAAAACAAGATAATGAGGTATCACCTTACATCTGTAAGAACAGCTGCTATTAAACAGAAAACTACAAATGCTGGGGAGGATGTAGAGAAATTGGAATACTTATTCACTTTGTGGGTATATATAATGGTGTATTCACTGCGGAAAACAGTTTAGTGATTCCTCAGAAAACTATACCCAGAAAAGCTGAAAGGAGTGACAGGAACAGACATTTGCACACTAATGGTCATAGTGGCACTATTCACAATTGCCAAAAATGGAAACAATCCAAGTGACCATCAACAGATGAGTGGATAAACAAAATGTGGTATGTAATATGATGGAATATTATGCAGCAGTAAGATGAAATGAAGTTCTAAAGCATATGACAACAGAAATGCACCTTGAGGACAAAATGCTGAGTGAAATAAGTCAGACCCAAAAGGATGGATATCGTATGATTTTTGCTGTTATGACTCTGGTAAAGAAAAACTCAGAGGTTACATTGTTTTGAATTTAACAGACCTTGAGGTACACAAAAGCTGGAGATGGGGGAAAGGCAACCCAATGACAGTGAACCTAAATGCAAGGGGACAGATAGACGTGAAGGCAACTAATTAGCGGGGTTATAAGTAACATTACATTTTGAGGGTGAATATGGGCTGACAAGGGATGCACAGCGCCATGTAAACCACTGACAAAATCTATAATTATAAATAAGTTCTCACATGAACTATTTCAAAAGTTCAATTGTGGACAAAGAGTCAATAGTAGTGGGGGAATGGGGGAGAACTAAAAATGCATATTATGACTGATAGTTAAAAGGAAGACATCAATAGCATCATAGCACTACAAGAGGCAATTAATTATGTGTGAGGGACAAGTGATAAGGGGTAGTTTTGATTTGATAGTTGGTGATGTTGTGTTTGTTGGTTCTTTGTGGCTATGGCCCAGTGAAAATGGTCTAAAACTGAGAGTGCTGCTGATGGTACAACCAAGTGAGGACACTGTAAGACGTGGTTTGTGTATTTTGGACATCATCCATAATGCCCCATTGATGGAGAGAGCCAAAGAGTACAATGACTGAGAAGCAGAACAATGAACTGTGATACATTTATGATAGAATATAAACAGCTACAAAAAGGAAGGATGTCAAGAGGCATGCAATGAACTAAATAAACCCTGGGGACAACGTGTTCTGCAAAATAAGCCAGGAACAAAAGAACACACATGCTAGGTGTCTTTCAGAGAATACTCATAAGAAAACTGTAGCCTAGGTTGTAAACCCTTACAGCAGGGTTTGTAAACCCTTAAGTATAAGTCTGAAGCTGTAAATGTATTTCTAGATTCTGAGACACTGAGCACATGTATATCAGTTGCTATTTCCCTGCACTCCAAATAACCCTGTGACACTTAAGGTCTAGAAATGGAGTGCTACTGCCCCAAAAGTTAGCAAAGCTGTATAACAGTTAAAGTAACTGGGAAAAAAAAAAGACATTAGGTCTCGGTTAGAGTTAAAAATGAAGCTAATCTGGCTAGGTCTAAGGTAAATCAGACTACAGGGTAAAAGATAATAGTGTATGTTCTCTAGATCTTCATCTACTATATGAGACCAAAGGTAGAGAGGTTTATTATTTCTAGAACCTAAATTTTCAGTAGCACATAGTCTAAATCAACCTATTTGGATAGCTCATTTAAACAACCCAAACTCCTGGAGTCCAGAACGGGAATGAGGCCTTGTAATTCTGTATGGCTTAATGTAATACCAGGATACATCTCAGACTACGGTGGGCTGATAATTAAAAAATATTGGTAGTCTTCCTTGAGGGTCCAAAGGGGGGAATGTATATATATATATATTATATATATATATATATATATATATATATATGTAACAATTAAACTCTCCCATCTGGGAAAGGATACCCTGAATACCCTCTCAACCACTGGGGACTCCCAAGAAAATAGGTCAAGTCCTTGATTTTGAGGCTTGCCTTATGAAACAGAATTCTGTAGGGGAGAAGCTAAGACTACCCATAATGAAGTCTAAGAATTGCTTCTACAAATGTTAAAATAAAATTAGTTTGAAATGCTAGTGATCAATGAAAGGGAGGGATAAGGGGTATGGTATGTATAATCTTTTTTCTTCTTTCTGTTTTCATTTTATTTCTTTTTCTGAATTGATGCAAATGTTCTAAGAAATGATCGTGATGATGAATATGCAACTATGTGATGATGTGAATTACTGATTATATATGTAGAATGGAATGATCATATGTTAAGAATGTTTTTGTTAGTTTGTTGTTGTTGTTTTTAATTAATAAAAAAAAAGAATTGCTTCTATGAAACTTCTTTTGTCGCTCAGATGTGGCCTCTCTCTCTCTCTCTAGGCCCAACTCGGTATGGAAAATCATTACCCGCTCCCCACCTCTGACATTCAGGGGTAAAAATCTCCCTGACAACATGGGGCGTGACTTCTGGGAATGAGTATGGCCCTGGTACTGTGGGATGAACAATGCCTTCCTGATCAAAAGGGGGAAAATAAGTGTAATAAAAGAAGGCATCAGTGGCCAAGAGAGATCAAGTAGAGTCAAGAGACTATTCTGGAGGCTGCTCTTATGCAAGCTTCAGTTAGATAGTGCTAATTGCCATGGTTTGCTAAACCCCAACTAATATCACTCCTGTTGACTCTTAAGAACGCCTAGGGCTCAAGAGAGTCTATAAAGGTTTCACGCACTATGTTTGCTTTCTTGGAACCTATAATTTCTGGAGGATTCCTAAGTCAGATAAATACTGAAACCCAGAGGGAACAGCCTCTCAAAGATGATCAATTGATTACACCCTCCTATCCTTTAGTGCTGACACACCTCCTCAACATGAAAAAGTCAGAACGGGCATTGCCTAAAGATCCCTACAGACTGGGAGAGGGATTAGAGGAGAAGGAGGAGGTATAACAGAGAAAATAGGA
The DNA here is from genome assembly GCF_023851605.1 of Tamandua tetradactyla. NCBI lineage: Eukaryota > Metazoa > Chordata > Mammalia > Pilosa > Myrmecophagidae > Tamandua > Tamandua tetradactyla. The sequence goes on from NC_135335.1 coordinate 9,269,799, forward strand.
TTTAACAAATTAGTGTGGCTGCTGAATCACTATATTAATATTCCTTCTAGCCTCTGGTGTTTTGTAGAGCTAGAAGGAAAATCTGATAGTGGAATGGTAGCCCATGACAAATTCTGGGATTTGTTTTATAACTACTTGATGAAGTGTGCTCTGAAAAGTATTGTTTTTTCTTTACTTCCTTTGTATATATATTTTACAATTAAAAAGGTTTAAACAACAAAACATCCCTAATGCTACCACCTCATATAATAACCTTTTTTGAATATTCTTTTCTAGTATTTTAATATTTTCCTAATTTTAAAAATATATGAATTACCATAGTTATAATCTTAGCTTAAAATATTTTCTACACTGATTTTTCCACTCTATAAAGTGTGAGCATTTTCCCATATCATTACATTCTATCTCTTTTTAGTAGATACCTTATTTGTTTGAGTTGATACATAACGCCTTACAGAACTACTTCTCTATAACTGGATGTATGGGTTTCTTGTCATTTTTGGTGGTTATAAATATTGCTGAGACATGCATCTTCAAACCTCTAGTTTTTTCCACTCTTTGGATTATTTTCTTAAGAGAGATGATTCTCAGTCAGAGGAATGACTGGGTCAAAGGATAGAAAAGATGAATGGTTTTGACACATTTTCTCAAACTATTTTCCCCAAAGAGTCTTCCTACAATATAATGGGCTATAACACTTTAAAGGAAAACAACAACAACAAAAAAAGCTAAGGCCAATGTTGTGTTACAGGGCTGCTTCAAGAGAAAGACAGTCTGTCTTCCAGGACACGGCAGGACAATGGCACTTCGGTAAACATAACGGGCTGGTGGTTCTCATCCTCGTCCTCACTGGGGAAACCTGCTTTGTCAACATGCCAGCTCTGGCTGCTGTTCTCAGACATGTGCTCACTTGAGGCTCAAGAAGAGCCCTTGTTATGGGCAGTACAGTCCCCAAAGACACCATACTCTCATATCCCAGGGTAAGCAAATTCTCACAACACAGAGAAAATCAAATTATAACCAAGGATGCCAGTTCATTAATTAACTAGAAATATAATTTGCTGAGGGTATAGTAACTTCAAATCCTCAGGTTAACATATTCTCTCCCTTTAGACAGCACATGTAGAAAGCCAAATGTTTACCAAAAGACCTGCAGTGAGCACAGATGCAGAAGAAAGACTGTCAAGTGTAGAGTCAAATATTTAAAGGCTAAGACCGCTGACACATTCACCTCTACAGCAGAGGGGCATCTGTCTGTAGGACCTGACAGGGGCCAGGGCAACCCTACCCTGGTACCGTTTGAATGGGAAAGGCCAACACTTGACACAGGGACTCTAACCAAGCCGCCATGGATGCATGGCACTGAGTGTGCTTCCCCTGAGCTTCAGGCACATATTTTAAGTAGTTTGCTAAGCATATTCACACAACTCACTTAGCTCTGGCACCATGGTCACAAATTTTGATTCACAATTTTGCCTCCTCAGTACTTTCATAGCAGGAATAGGATGTCCTAAATACTGTATTTCAGTCATTGGAAGCATATATACCTCAACAGTAAATTAAATAAATTTGCCTCTGGCTTCTGTACCAGTTTACTGAGATCTGGGTTAGCAGGAGTCAGTCCCCAAGAATATCATCAACTCTGGATACACAGACAAACCAGATTAGAACTTTCTGGTTCTGTGAAGCTGCCATAAGATCAAAATTGCGGAAGCCCCCATGGGTATTACAGTTCTGTGAGATTTACCAAGATAGACAACCAACCTCCCTTATTCAGGTCTGCCTTTCAACAACTGTTTATTTATTTATTTATTTTTAAACATAACATACAAAAGCGAACATTCTTACCACATGATAATTCCATTCTTGGTATATAATCAATAACTCACAATATCATCACATAGTTGTATATTCATCACCATGACCATTTCTTAGAACATTTGCATCAATTCAGGAAGAGAAATATAAAGAAAAAAGATAAAAAAAAACCCTCATATATACCATACCCCTTACCTCTCCCTCTCACTGATTGCTAGATTTCTACCTACCCAGTATATTTTAGCCTTTGTTTCCCCTATCTTTTCTATACCCCTTATCACTCCCTTTCATTGATTACTAGCGTTTCAATCTACTAAATTTATTTTAACATTTGTTCACCCTATTATTATTTTTATTTTTATTTTTAAAATTTTATTTATTAAACATACCAACATACAAACACAAACATTGTTATAATATAATCTTTCCATTCTTCATATATAATCAGTAACTCGCAATATCATCACATAGTTGTATATTCATCATCATGATCATTTCTTAAAACATTTGCATCAATTCAGAAAAATAAATAAAAAGAAAACAAAAAAATTCATATATACTATACCCGTTACCCCTACCTTTCATTGATCACTAGCATTTCAATATACTAAATTTATTTTAACATTTGTTCCCCCTATTATTTATTTTTAATCCATGTTTTACTTGTCTGTTGATTAGGTAGAAAAAATGAGCATCAGACACAAAATTTTCACAATCACATAGTCACACTGCAAAAGCTGTATCATTAAACAATCATCTTTAAGAAACATGGCTACTGGAATACAGCTCCACATTTTCAGGCACTTCCCTCCAGCCTCTCCAATACACCTTAACTAAAAAGGTGATCTCTATATAATGCATAAGAATAACCTCTAGGATACTCTCTCCACTCTCTTTGAAATCTCTCAGTCATTGACACTTTGTCTCATTTCTCTCTTCCCCCTTCTGGTCTAGAAGGTTTGCTTAATTCCTTGATGCTGAGTTCCAACTCAATCTAGGATTTCTGTTCCACACTGCCGGGAAGGTTTATACCCCTGGGAGTCATGTACCACACAGAGATGGGGAAGGCAGTGAGTTTGCTTGTTGTATTGGCTGAGAGAGAGAGGCCACATCTGAGCAACAAAAGAGGTTCTCTAGGGGGCGACTCTTAGACCTAATTTTAAGTAGGCTTAGTCTATCCTTTGTGGGGATAACTTTCATATGAACAAACCCCCAAGACTGAGGGCTCGGCCTATTGCTTTGGTTTCAACAACTATTAATGAATGCTCTTACATGCCAGGCACTGGAAAAACAGCATCAAATTAAACTTGAGGAGTTTCCATTCTAATGGAACACTAAACACAAAGAAGTAAATATATAATACACCTGTGGTAATAAATCCTGTGAAGGAGAGTAAAGTAAGAAAATAAAATAAAGGAGGAGATGAGTAGGGATTTTTAAAATATCAAATCTGCTATTTTAAGTGGACGTGTTTCCTCTGACAAGGGGACTTACCGGGGAATGAAGGAAGTGAGGGCGTAAGCCATGCAGACATCTTGGGGTAGAGTGTTCTGGACGGAGGAAACAGTAAGGGCAAAGGCACTGAGCTGGATGCACGTTTGGTGAGAAGAACAGCCCCAAAACCAATGTGGCAGAAGCAGAGTAAATGATGGGGATAAGAATAAGAGACGAAGACAGAGAGAGAGCAGGGAGTCAGCTCATACAGAATCTTACACACTATAATCAAAATTTTGACTATTACTGGGCAAGATGGAAAACCAGTAGAGAGCTGTGAAAGGGGAAAACAGGATCTGACTTTCACCTGAAAGAACCACTCTGCCAGCTGTGGAGAGAATCGCTGGAGGTGCATAAGGCAGAAGGAAGTAGGGGGATCAGGTAAGAGGTTACCAGAGCCATTCAGAAAGAGACAATTGGGCCATGGATCTGGTGGTGGCAGTGGAAACGGTGAGAGGCGGTCAGACCCTGAAGGAGGACTGCACGCACTGGCACAGAAGTTGGATGTGAGGTGCGAAACAAAGAGGAGGTTTGAGGAGGTCTCCGAAGTTCTTGGTCTCAGCAAATGGAAGGACTGAGGCGCCCTTGACTGAGAAGCAGAACTCTAGGAGAAGAACATCTTTAGGGAGAAAATCAAGAGCTAAGTGATCGTTTTCCCAACTTAAATTCCAAATCTCATCTTTCCTTTAATGGTACTAGATGCACTTGATTTTGTTAGCAGCTTCACTGGGGGCATTTTTTGCTTTCTTTCTCTCCATAGGCCTATCTAAACAACTTAGAAAAATTAAGGCTTGCCCCATGTTTACGGATTTCCACAAATGTATTTAGTATAAAGAGTAACTACTAGTACTGAACACTTCACTTTGGGTCTGGTACTTATTTATTTTATCCTTGAGCCCTGTAAGAGGGATAGTATCCCCTGGTTATGAGCTTCTTGAGGGCAGAGCCCATCCATACCTGTTTCATTCACACTGATCTATCCAGTGTCTAGTATAGTCCCTAGCTCACAGGAGCTCCTCAGTGGATGAATGAATGAATCCTGGCTGATAGGTGAGGAAACTGTACTAGCTCAGCCAGATAAAATCACATATGCAAGGTCACCCAAGTCTTCTGACTCAGACTTGGAAGGCAATGCTTTTCCACTACCCTACTCTCCCTCGCACACTGGGGTCCAATTCCACAGAACTGGATTACTCAGTTATAGTGCCTCCACTTGATTCTAAACTGGGCAGCCATAAAAAGGACAATTATGGGAAAATTATATTTATAGACATGATCATGATATACTAACTGAAAAAAATGGGAGAGCTGTGTTCACAAGGACTGTTATTATGTCAAAACATCTACGCATATGATCAGAAAGGAAAATGGAAATCTAGCAGCAGCTGTCAGAGAGGTTCATTCTCTCCCTCAGACTTTCAAATGTTGTGATAATGCTTTCAGGATAAAGAAAAAAAATTCTACTTGTAAAATGCAATTTCCTAACAGTGCATACTCACCTTAGAGGGTGTGGTGTAAGAGTTCAAGAGCGTCTCCTCTTCTTCCTCCACTTCAATTCTAAAGACACTGGCTAAGGAAAATGTGGTAGCTTGAACGAGGTACCCCAGAAAAAGACATGTTCTTAATTTTAATCCACTCCTGTGGGAGTGGAACCATTGTAAATAGGACCTTTTGATGATGTTTTATAGTTGAAGTGTGCTGAACTGAATGCAATGAAATTCAGCGGTAGTGAGGGAAAGCCATAGGGAAGAGAAGCTGGAAGTCAATGGAACCTGGAGGAGAAAAGGAAAATACATTACCATCGCCATGTGTTGGAAACGTCAAGGACCAAGGATCACCAGCAGCCAGCCCCAGAAAACCACAGTCTTCAGGAGAAAGCATTGCCTTGCCACCTTGATTTTGGACTTCTCCCAGTCTCAAAACTGTGAGCCAATACATTTCCATTGTTTAAACCAACCCACTGAATGGTATTTGTCTTAGCAGCTGGGAAACAAATACAGAAAATGATAAACATCCACCCAAAATCTAAGACAAGGACTAATTAAATAAGAAATTGGATATTAGGTAATTTTTATTATTTATTTTAAAATTACATGTGCAACTGCAGACAGATTATAAAGTAAAACGTGTAGCTGGATGCAAAGTTTTTCAGTAGGAAAGGATACAGTTCTTGAATGGAAACAATGTCTCTAGTTCCTGCATGCCCACTGTCCTTGGATGTACTGTGCCGGGCTTTGGACAATCTCTTGCTCAGAAACTGAGGAATAAAAGATAGTGAATATATTATTCCAAAGTAAAATAATAGGAGAGATATTTTTCATAGCCTTGAGATAATAAGAGGTATTTAAAAAATAATCAAAGATACAAAATTCCTCAAACTAAGAATTAAGTTCTTAAGAAGATGTAGGACAGACTAGAAATACTTACTTACCCATTGACTATTTCTCTGTAATACACAACCTTTCTAATAATAACATCGATAACTTGTTGACAACCTCCCATCTGCTGAACACAATTTTAGGTGGTTTATATTTAGTCTCATTTAATCCTTAAGACAACCATAAAAAATAAGGATTATTAGCACCATTTGACCAAATAGGAAAATTTGAGGCTCGGATACAGTAAGTAGCTTGCCCACGTAGACACTGGATTGAAATTCAGGTCTATTTGATTGCAAAGCCCAGCTCTTCTCAATATATCCCATTGCCTTTCCTACAGAGTAGAAATGGAGAATTACAGTATTAGTTTGCTAACATTTTGTTCTTACCTCATGCTCAAAAGAGGTCAGGATCTCTTCAGTAAGGGAAACTTTGCGTGTGCTCGTGCAGAAAGCTATTAGCTCACCTGCCATCTCCTCCTCGTTCTGTCCATACAGAAGGCAGAGTTCTACCACTGCAGGAAGGAAAAGTAGACAAATAAGAACGAAGTTCATTTCTTGCAGCCTTCACCTGGAAAAGTGAAAAACAATCCTCCATTTATTCAATCAATAGTTATTCAGCACTTACTAGTACCAGGCGCTGAGAATACAGCAGTGAACAAAACAGAGAAGTACCCCAGTTCTCACTTAGTTTATGTTGGGGTGGGGATGGGGAGACAGAAAACAAGCGAGTAAGGAGAACACAGGACACTAGATGGTCAAATGTGCTACGTAGAAAAACGAGGTGAGTGTGGGTGGGGTGAGGAGTGGGTGGTGGTGGTGGTAAGGTACTTGGGTGGAGGAGTTGGCAATTCTAAATATAATGATTAGGGAAGGACTCACGGAGAAGGTGACATTTGAGTAAAGAGTTGAGACAGGTGAAGGAGTGAGCCCTGCAGTCTTTAGGGGAAGGGGTTTCAAGCAGAGGGAACTGCAAGAGCAAAGGTCCTGAGGTGGGAGCGGAATCAGGGAGACCACTGTGTTGGGATGCAGTGAGCACATAGGAGACAGGACATAAGGGTGAAAAGGGAAAAGGGGAAACAGATCAAGTAGAACTTATTGGCTACTGTAATTGGTTACAGTACTGGTTAGCACTCTGAGCAAGTTGGTAAATCATTAGAGGGTTCTGAATAGAAGAATGACATGATCTGCTTCCATTTAACAGGATTACTTTGTCTGCTGTATTTAAGCACAGCCTGAAGGGAGCAAGGGCAGAATTAGGGGGACCAAATGGGAGAACTGTGGCAAAGTCCAACTGAGGAATGATGGTGGCTTGGCTCAGGGTGGTGGCAGTGGAAGTAGGTGAAGTATGGATAGGACATACTCTGAATTATCAGTGGGATTTGCTGGCTGATTGGATGTGGGGTGTGAGAGGAGTCAAGAATAAGGCTAATATATGATCTTCCAACCCTGTTGCTAGGTATATACCTGGAAGAACTGAGAGTGGGTACACGAATGGACATTTGCACACTGGTGTTAATGGTGGCAGCATTTGAGGGATCTAAGGGTACAGTGTCTGAGGAACGGAAGGGGGAACTGTGGTATTTACATACAACAGACTACTGAGAGACTGCAAGAAAGAATGAAGTTGTGAGGTACGCAACTAGGGGAATGAACTTTAAGGACAGCAGGTTGAATAAAATGTCAGAAACAAAAAGACAAATATTATCATGCCCCACTCATATGGATTAACTATAATATACAAATTCAGAGAACTGAAGTTGAGGGCATGGGTTATCCGGGTGGGGCCTACTATAAAGCTTCCTAGATTGTAAGCTCTTACAGCAGTCACATGTATTTAGGAGTTGTAACTCATATTTCTAAATTCTGAGATACTGAGCTATTTGTATATAACCTGGCCATTCCCTGAAACTTTGGGTATTTATGTGATACCTCAGACTCCGAGTTAGAGCACTGAAACTATGAAATCAGCATCATCCATTCAGCAACTGTCAAAAAAGCTGAAAAAGTGATCAGATTTCATCTTAAGATATGAATGAAGTTGATCTGGATAGGACTAAGGTAAATCAGGATACAGGGTGAAGGATGATAAGACCCATATTTTCAAACTCCAACTTCTGTGCAAGACCAAAGGGAGAAATGTTTATTTGATGCAAACTTTATATTTTAGGTAGCACATTATCTAATTTAACTTGTGTGGTCAATTTACTTGAACACCATAATTACATGGAATCTTGAATAGGGTGTGAGATCCTGTTGATCTATACAGGCTAGTGTGATACCCTGATATACCCCAGAGTAATCTGAGCAGAGAACAAAAAAAACATTTGCAAAGTCCCTTTGGGGGACTGGGGAGAAAGGAGGAAATGTTCAATTTCCTCATTTGGGGAATTTCTGATATTCTTGCAAGCAGTGGGAACAACCAATTCAAAAGGCTGAGCCCTCAATCTTGGGGCTCACCCCTAGGAAGTTTATGTCTGCAAAGGAGAAGCTAAGCCTACTTAAAATTATGCCTAAGAGTCACCCCCAGAGAACCTCTTTTGTTGCTCAGATGTGGCCTCTAAGACAACTTGACAGGTGAACTCATTGCCCAGCCCCTACATGGGACATGACTCCCAGGGGTATAAATCTCTCTGACAATGTGGGACCTGACTTCTGGGGATGAGCGGGACCCAGCACCATGGGAATGAGAAAGCCTTCTTGATTAAAAGGGGGAAGAGAGAAATGAGACAAAATAAAGTATCAGTGGCTGAGAGATTTCAAATAGAGTTGAGAGGTTATCCTTACGCATTATACAGACATACCTTTTCAGTTTATGGTGCATTGGAGTGGCTAGAGGGAAGTACCTGAAACTGTTGAACTGTGTTCCAATAGTCTTGATTCTTGAAGAAGACTGCGTAACTATATAGCTTTTATAATGTGACCGTGTGATTGTGAAAACCTTGTGTCTGATGCTTCTTTTATCCAGGGTATGGACAGATGAGTTAAAAAAAAAAGGATAAAAAAATAAATAATAGGGGGAGAAAAAGGTTAAAATTGGGTAGATTGAAATACTGTGAGTCAATGAGAGGGAGAGTAAGGGGTATAGGATGTATGAGTTCTTTTTTTTTTTCCTGGAGTGATGCAAATGTAAAAAATGATCATGGTGATGAGTGCACAACTACGTGATGATATTTGTGAGCCAATGATTGTATAATATGGTTGGATTGTATGTGTGTGGATATTTCTCAGTAAAAATACATTTTTCAAAGTATATAGGCTATTAAATATAAAAAAAGAATAAGGCTAATATGTTTAAGCCTGAGCAACTGGAAGGATGGAGTCACCATTAACTGAGATGTGGAAGATGGCTGGAGGAATTACTGTGGAGTGGGAGGAGATATCAGGAACTTAGTTTTTTTTTTTTTACATGGGCAGGCACCGGAAAGACATGAATTTTGAGATGACAATTAGACAACTGGAGACATCAAACAGGCAGCTGGAGAGACCACTCACACAGTTAAGTGAGGTCCAGGCTGCTATATAAATTTGGGAGTCATCAGCAATTACAAGTCATATAAAGCTGGGAGACCAGGGGCAATCACTGAGCAGTGAGTGTATCTAGAAATGAGAAGTGGTCCAAGATGTGGGGTGCTCCAGTGTCATGAGGATGAATCTGCAAAGAGTGAGAACAAGCCAGGTACGAGGAAAACTAGGAGCAGAATCTGAAAAGTTAAGAGAAAAAGTGTTTTAAAGAAGAAATGACAAATGGCATCCAATGCTGCTGACAGTTCAGAAAGAGGACTGAGACTCCATCACTGGCTTTAGCAAAGTGTAGGTCACAGGTAACCTTGACAAAGCAGTTTTAGTTAATTGGCAGGGGTGAAAAAGCTTACTGAAATAGATTTAAGAGAGTGGGATAAGAAAAACCTGAAGATAAGGAGACTAGACAACCATCTTGAGGATTTTTGCTGTAGTTGGGAAGGAGAGAACTGGGCAACAGTTGGCAAGAGGGGTCAAGAGAGTGTTTTAAGAGATGGAAGTAAGAACCATGTTTTCAAGCTAATAGTGAAGCAGGATAAAATAGGGCAACTGTAAGTCCCTGGTTTCCTATTCAGCTCTGAAAGAGTTAAGAGACAACCGCAAGTCCCTTGTTTCTTATCTAGCTCCAAAGGAATGAATACAAAGTTCCAAATTTTAGCTGCGAAGTTCCTGGGACAAAAATTTTCCTAAAGTCTCCAAACCTCCCCAAACCATAAAAGACTGCAAAATTCTGGGAATGATAGAAAGCACAGGGTCATAAAGATTGTTAACTATTTGCTCAAAGACAAATTTTAAGTATGTGACAGCAAACCAGGACCTAGCTATCTCCTCCTCTATCTCCTCCTAAAACTTCCTAAAAGAAAGAAAACACCTGACTGGCGCTCAAAGGCCACCAAAGGAATCTGCCTCAAGAAGACACCTGGTGCTCAAAGATTACTATGGAAAGCTGCTACCAACAAAGCTTTCCTATAAAACAAGCTAGCCCATTCCACTCAGTGCGTGTCCCTCCCTTGGGCACATCTGTGCTAACCTCTTTAATGCGTACTCGCTCTCTTTTTTTTTTTTCTTTTTCATGGGCAAGCACCAGGAATCGAACCCCGGTCTCTGGCATGGCAGGTGAGAATTCTGCCACTCTCTTCTTCTCTTTAATAAACTTTATACCTATACCTACTGGCCCTTTTGTCTCTAAATTCTTTTAATTTCAAGACTAACAAATTTGGATCGGGGCTCAGCTGGCCCCATTGCCAGCAGGGCAATGGTTACAATAGGAAAAAAATCTTGTGGAGAGAAAAAGACAAAATAGGTAAGAGGGGTGAATTATGGAGTAATATCCTTGCATGAGAGGGAATGAGATTTAGGACTCAGGGGAGTGTTTGGCTTCTGTTAGGAATACGGAGAGTATATTGTGAGAGGACCAAAGCCTAGATATATGGCACAGAGGCAAGTGAGTGGGAGGAAGTGAAGGTGGTGGCTTATGGAAGTTTTCTAATTGCTTCCATTTTCTCAGCAAAACAGGAAGTGAATTCATCAGCTGAGAGTGAGGACTGGGGAAGAGGTTGTTTAAGGAGAAGGTGGAAAAGAGTCACCCAGAGTGAACTGACTGGGGGAAATATGGTATGATTGTCAGGCAACCTCAAAGCCTCCCCTTGAAGATAATGATTATGAAATCAAAGATGCCACCGCCAAGGTTTTGGGCTGAAGTCTTTACATATTTGGTTCACATAACTAATTTCTCGTTTTGATTTCATGTTCATCAAATAAACTTCTGGCTATGATTGGGTTTCTCATATAAGTCTCCTTTCAGGAAGAGAATACTCTGGGCTTAAGAACTTGGGAAAATTCTAGTCTCTGCGAAAGGAATTTCTCCTAAATTAATATATTTGAGTTCTGGTTTTAAATACAGACAAAGAAGTTTAAAGTGTTGACAACCGGTTGAGGCAGGTGCACACTGGTCCTGATTCTGAGACTGAGAATTTTCACATCTCCTGAGATTTTTATGTCTGCTTCAAACAACTCCTTACACTGCTCTAGAGCAGAATATGATGGAATGAGCCCTGGACAGGACTGCGGGAAGCCCGGGTTCACTGACCAGCTCATGTACTTAACTTTCCCAGCCTATTTCTCCATCTATAAACAAAAGCAGCTGACAGTTCCTTCAAAGTCCCTTCCAAAGCTAAAATTCAATTTTAGGAACAATCTCCATCCACCCCCACCCCCAAAAGGGGAGGCATATTTGCACAGACCACCAGCAGCCTCGATGAGGGAAACAATACATCAGCAGAAGTTTAAAGTATAGGATGGAAAGAGAGGAGCCAGGAATAGCAAGCTCCACTTCAAAAATCCCCTATCTGCTCTGTTATGAGGGATGTCACTGGGGCCTAGTCTGAGCCTAGTGCGACCCAATTCCATCAATCTGTAACTGCACTGAGTTAAAACCGTGCCTCATATTCTTATTTTGGGGGACTCAAGCAGTACCCCGTCAGCATTTCAAGGTGTCCACATCCTTTACCTCAAACCACTGTTTAATTTTGCATCTCACAACCACCGAGAATTCGGGTTAGGGGGAGGTGAAGTTGGAAGCGCTGCCCTGTATGTTCCAGGTGACTTGGGGACCTGGGGGAGAGGAAGGCCCACGGCGGGGGCCCGCGGAGGGGGGTGAGTACTCACATCTTCCCATCAGAGCTTCCTCGCAGTCGAGGCCGAACATCTGCAACTCCTCCGCCAGGTTCTGGGCGGACACTGACATGGTGACCCAGGAGCTTGGCCGGCCAGCCGAGCCCACCCAGCTTCCACCTCCGAGCCCAAGCAACTCGCGGGCGTGGGAGACCGTCGAACCGGGTAAGGTGCCTCTTACCCTGTCGCCCTCCGGGGGATCGAAACGCAAGGTGACCAGAGGGCCCCAAACCTCAGGGAGGCAGGAGGCCCGAGCCGTCAGTCACAGGAAAGCACTTCTGAAGATGTGTGGGGAGCTTCCGAGCATCCCAAAGGGAGCGAGCAGTAAACGGGAAGAAGTTTGCTTTCCTGGGGAGCTCGTCTCGCTTCCTAAAAGATCCCACTGAACCCCCGAGGGACGCGGGCAGAAACGAACAGCCGGCAAAATCCCGCCAAATGGGTCGTGCGGCGTGCGCATGCGCGAAGTCGGGTTCAACCCCGCCCCTTCTCCTCCACTCACCCCCCCACCCCTCAAGGCCGGGCCGCCGCGCGCGCACGCGCGTTGGAGAGCGCGTGCGTACAAACGCCAACACGTCGGCTCGCGCGCCCCCGCGTGGCGGCCAACCAGCCCTACGGCGGCTGCGCAGTTTGTCTCTCTTCCGGCGCAAGAGCCGAGGTTCGAGGGGGCAACGCGCCGGGACCGCCAGCCCCGGGGCTGCGTTTTCGCGGCAGCCGCTGATGTTTTCCGGAACTTCTGCTCGGCCAAGGTCAGCACCCTTTTGACTTCTGCCTGGGTGCGCAGGCGCTGTGATGAACATGAGTTCCAGTGCGTTTCGGCCCCTGCAGTACATTTTTACCTCCTCTGCTCCCTTGTCACCTCTGTCCTCGTTGTGCCCTTGCTCTATCTTGAAAGGGTGGCTTCGGTGGGCAGTCTGGTTGCCATGGTTACCACCGTGGGCCTCTACCACAGCGGTCGTTCTGTTTTCTGGATCTGGGACGGTGACAGAAATTATTCCATTTGGGACACGTTGGGTTTGAGATGCCATTTGGGATTTCCAGTTGGAGGGTTCCAGCAGGGGGAGTGGAGCTGGGCATGCGGACCTGATAACTGTCCAAGGAAAACTTTACTGGGCAGTGTTCAACAGGCAAGGATGATTTATTTATGGTAGGGGAGAAGGAGAACTCAGCTCTGATGGGAAGCAGGCTTTGGTTAAGTTTTATAGTCAGGGTAAGGGTAATGGAAAAGTATCAGTCAGCCATCCCGTGGAAGAAGGTGGAGGAGGTAGGGGTGAGGTTGATAACTTGAAGTAGTTAGTATATGGAATTGTCCCCCACCCCCACCCCAGCTCCCCATTCCCTTTTTTTATTTCTGCAGTCCCTGTTAATTTTTTCTTTGTAGTCCCACAGCTGGAAAATTGGTTTCAAGGTAGTCATGGCTGGGGAGGGAACAGCATAACCATCCATTTCTAGCTTTTGCTAAGGGAGAGAACACGCTGAGAAGAGAACACCTCCCACCCGCACATTTTCCCCTAATTCTTTGAGCCAGAATCTCCATTCTCTCAGCTTAGATTAAATGAGTTTAGGTGGCATACTCTGGTGACAGGATGCCTGTCTGGTAGAGTCTTGAAAATCGTTTGGCAATACATATCAGGAGCCAAAAAAGTATCCATTCTTCTGGACTCAATAATACTTATCCTAAGGAAGCCATCCAAAATCCAGAGGAAGTTTTATGCCCAAAGATCTTCGTTATAGCCTTATTTACAACATCAAAAAAAAAATGGTGACAGTTTGACCATCCAACCTTAGGGAAGTGATAAGGGAGAGTAAGGGTCTCCCCAGAGCAGCAACTCTCAGACTCTGCACCAAGGAGGCCAAAGACTTCTAGAGGGCACCTTGGATGAGATGAAGTGCAGGGGCCGAGCAGGATGGGTGCAGCCCATCTTGGCCTCAGCCGGGCAGCACGGAGTGGGATATGGTCTACTTATTTACCAAATTCCGGGGAGGGATGAGAAGGCAAAACCGCCTTACTGTCCCCCGAGGCCTCTTGCTAGTGAGTAGCAAGGGTAGAGGATGGGAGAAGTCCATCTTGGTGCAGGCAGCAGGGGTTATTAATTTTCTGTTGCTATGTGATGAATTTTCACAATCTTAGCAACTTAAAACAACACCCATTTGTTAGCTCAGTTCTGCAGAAAAGCAGTCTGGGCATGCAGGACCCCAGTCTCACCAGGCTGAAATCAAGTTGTTGACTAGACTGCATTCATTTCTGGAATTTTGGGGGAAGAATCCACTTCCACGCTCTTCCAAGCTGTTACCTGAATACGTTTTCTGCCTCTATAGGGCCATTTTCTTGCTGACTGTCAGCTAGGGGTCACTCTCAGCTCCTAGAATCCACCCACACCTTTGGCCTCTTCCATCTTCAAGCCAGAGATGGCACGTGGAATACCCCTTGTGCTTTGAATCTCTTGTTCTCTCTTCTCCCACCAGCCAGAGGAACGTCTGGTTTTTAAAAGGCTCATGTTACTAGGTCAGGCCTACCCAGATAATTTTTTGTTTTGTTTTGTTTTGTTTTTTTCATGGGCAGGCATGGAAATTGAACCCGGGTCCTCTGGCATGGCAGGCGAGAACTCTGCCTGCTGAGCCACCGTGACCCACCCCATCTCCCTTTCTTAAGGTCAGCTAACTTGGAAGCTTAAGGACCCCTGCAAAATCCCTTCACTGCAGAAGCTAGATGAATGTGAAGGGGGCATTGGGCATTGGCTCAACATAAAAACTCACCAAGCCAGTAGAGCACAACAAAGAAAAATTTAAAAAGCAAAAGAAGAGGTTATTGAAACAGTGGCCAGATCTATTTTGAAATATTTAATGCCTTCAACACAGCTTATAGTTTCATTTCATGATGATTACTGAAAATAATTTTGTTGTAAAACAGAGGGAGAGTTAACAAGTAATGTGCTCTGGCTGTCAATTGTGCTAGGTATGATACTGCCCCTCCTTCCCTCTGTTCAATCCTTTTCTGAATTATTACAGGCATATCTCAGAGATATTGTGGGTTTTGTTCCAGATCACCAATAAAGCATATATTGCAATAAAGCGAGTCACAAATTTATTTTTTTATATTGGAGTCGTTGGAGGTTTACAGACCAGGCGTGCATAAAATGCAGGATTCCCATACACCACCCCACCACCACCACCTTGCATTGGTGGAGTCCCGAGAATTTGTTGGTTTTCGTGCATATAAAATTAGGTTTACATTATACTGTAATCTATTAAGTGTGAATAAATGAATGTCTAAAAAGCCAATGTAGATACCTTAATTTAAAAATACTTCATTGCCCAGGGATAAGCCTGGCCCTGGCTCTGTTGGATCAACAATGCCTTCCTGACCAAAAAGGGGAGAAGAAGTGTAACAAATAAGGTATCAGAGGCTGAGAGAGTTCAAATAGAGCCGAGAGTCTACTCTGGAGGTCACTCTTAAGTGCAATCTTCAGTTAAACATTGCTACCTATCATAACTTGGCACACCTCAACCAAAACCATTCTAGCCAATTCTAAAGAATACCTAGGGCAACATATAAGATTCTACAATGCTTCCATGCACTAGGGTAACTTTCCAGAAACCTACAAACTCAAAATAAGTTCTGAAACACAGAGGGGCCAGCCCTTCCAGAACATCAGCTAGTTCCATCCTCCTACCCCTTATTATTAACAACCCCTTCCAATATGAAAAAATTAAAATAGGCATAGCCCAAATACCCCTAAAGAGTGGAAGAGAGATCAAAGGTAATGGTGAAATTATACAGAGAAGGTAGGGTTTAACAAATGAATGTGATTGCTGAATCATTATATTGATTTTTTTTAGTCTCTAGTAGCGGAACTAGAAGTAAAAACCTGAAATTGTGGAGCAGTAACCCATACTAAACTCTGGAATCTGTTTTATAACTAATGGTTGTGGTGTGCTTTGAAATTGACAGCTTCTTTTTGTATATATGTTATTTTTCACAATTAAAAAATGCTTTCATTGCTAAAAAATGCCAACTATCATCTGAGCCTTCAGAGAGTCATCATTTCTTTGCTGGTAGAGGGTCTTGCCTCGAAATGGATGGCTGCTGACCAACCTGGGGAGTGGGTGCTGAAGATTGGGAGGGCTGTAGCAATTTCTTAAAAAAGACAGTGAAATTTGCCACATCAATCGACTTTTTCTTTCATGAAGGATTTCTCTGTAGTATGCGATGCTGTTTGATGGCATTTACCCGCAATAGAACTTCTTTCAAAATGGAAGTCAGTCTTCTCAAACCCTGCCACTGTTTTATCAACTAAGTTGATGTCCTATTCCAAATCCTTTGCTGTCATTTCACAGTGTTCATGGCATCTTTACCAGGGGTAGATTCCATCTAAAGAAACAACTTTCTTTGTTCCTCCGTAAGAAGCAACTCCTCATCCATTCAGGTTTTATTGTGAGACTGCAGCGATTTAGTCGCATCGTCAGAGTCCACTTCTTATTTCAAATCTCTTGCTGTTTCCATCACGTTTGCTGTTACTTCTTCACTGAAATCTTGAACCCTCAAAATCATCCATGAGGGTTGGAATCAACTTCATCCAAACCATTGTTAATGTTTACATTTTTACCTCCTCCCATGAATCATGAAATGTTCTTTATGGCATCTAGAAGGGTGAATCCTTTCCAGAAGGTTTTCCATTTACTTGGCCCAGATCCATCAGAGGAATCACTTTGTATGGCAGCTATAACTTTCCAAAATATATATTTTAAATAATAAGACTTGAAAGTCAAAATGACTCCTTGATCCATGGGCTGCAGAAAGGATGTTGTGTTACCAGGCATGAAAACAACATTAATCTCACTGTGTATCTCCATCAGAGCCTCTTGGGTGACCAGGGTGCATTGTCAGTGAACAGTCATATTTTGAAAGGAATCTTTTTTCTGGGCAATAGGTCTCAACAGTAGGCTTACAATATTCAGTAAGCCGTGTTGTAAACAGATGTTTTTTAGTATTAATTTGCTAATGCTGCTGGAAAGCAATATATCAAAATGGAACGGCTTATAAAAAGGGAGTTTAATAATTTACAGGTTTACAGTTCTAAGGCCATAAATATGTCCTAACTAAAGCATCCAGAGAAAGATACCATGGCTCAAGGAAGGGTGGTTTGAAGTCGCGTGGCTGGCATCTGCCGTTCCTTGTTCCCAGTTTTGTGGCTTCCAGTTTCTAATACCAGTGGTTTCCTCTCTAAATGTCTATGGGCATTTATTTAGCTCTCTGAGACAAAACTCTGGGTTTCATCTCTTAGCTTGGCATCTGCTGGGGCCAGAGATTTCTTCTCTTCAGATTCTGGCTATTTCTGGGAGTCCTTGCTTAGCACTGGGGCTATTCCTGTCTTGATCTCGAAATGTCTACATGAGCTCTCCCGTGTCTCCAAAATGTTTCCTTTTTTAAAGCTTCTTTTCTTAAGCTAATCAAGATCCACCCCCGGAATGGGCAGAGTCACATCTCCATCTATTTAAAAGGTCACAGCCATAGTTAGGCATGCCACATCTCCATGGATATAATCTAATCAAAGGTTTCCACACTACGATATTGAATCAGGATTACAAGAAATGGCTGCCCCCCACAGGATTGGATTAGGATTAAGACAGGGCTTTTCTGGGGGTACATAATAGATTCAAACCAGCAATGCTGTCTTCCGGGCAGTGTTATTCCATTTACAGAGCACAGGCAGAGTAGATTTAGCATCATTCTAAAGGGCCCTGGGATTTTCGGAATGGTAAGTGAGCATTGGCTTCAACTTAAAGTTACCAACTGCTTTAGCCTCTAACCCTCTGTAGTCAGCCTGTCCTGTGCAGCTTTGAAGCCAGGCATTGACTTCTGTCGCTATCAAAGTCCTAGATGGCATCTTCTTCCAGTGGAAGACTGTTTCATCTGCCTTGAAAATATGTTGTTCAGAGTAGCTGCCGTCATCAGTTATCTTAGCTAGCTCTTCTGGATAACTTGCTGCAGCATCTGCATCAGCCCTTGCTGCTTCACTTTGCACTTTTATGTTATAGAGGCAGCTTCTTTCTTTAAACCTCATGAACCAACCTTTGCTAGCTTCAAACTTCTGCAGCTTCCTCGCCTCTTTCAGCCTTCATTGAACTGCAGAGATTAGGGCCATGCTTGGGATTGGGCTTTGATTTAAGGGCATGTTGTGTTTGGT
The DNA here is from genome assembly GCF_023851605.1 of Tamandua tetradactyla. Classification (NCBI taxonomy): domain Eukaryota; kingdom Metazoa; phylum Chordata; class Mammalia; order Pilosa; family Myrmecophagidae; genus Tamandua; species Tamandua tetradactyla. Next base: position 9,287,868 of record NC_135335.1, read on the forward strand.
TTAATCATGTATCCAGAGTACTAAAACTTTCTGCATATCAGTAGTAAGGCTGTTGGCTTCCTTATCACTTGTGAGTTCATTGGAGTAACACATCTAATTTCCTTCAAGAACTTTTGCTTTGCTTTCAGAACTTGACTAACAAGAGGCCTAGCTTTTGACCTATCTTGAACTTTTTTTTTATGTCTTATATAGAACATTTTTGACTAACCTAAAATCACAAATATTTTCTCCCGAGTTTTATTCTAGAATTTTATGGCTTTATCTCTTATATTGGATCTATGATCCATTTTTTGCTAATTTTATGTACATATAATGTGAATTCTCAATGTTCATTTCTTTGTTTATAAATATTCCAGTACCATTTGTTGAAAAAATTATTATTTGTCTACTAAACTACCTTGATATTTTTATTGAAAATCAGTTGACCTTATATAAGTGAGTCTATTTATGGACTCTGTTCTGTTGCATTGACTTAAATATCTATTCTTAAATAAATATTATACTTTCTCAATTAGTATAGCTGTATAGTAAGTCTTGAAATCAGGTAAATTCTTTTGCTAACTTTGTTCTTCTTTTACAGAATGTGTTGGCTATTACAAGCCATTTGCATTTCCTTACAGTTTTTAGAAAGAGCTTGCAAATCTCTACAGAAAGACTACCATGCTTTTGATTGGGATACATTAAATCTATAGAAAAAATTGGGGAGAATTGATATTTTGTGCTGGTTTGAAAGGATGTATGAACCCTAGAAAAGCCATGTTTTGACCAAAAGCCCATTTCATAAAGGTAGAATAATCCCTATTCAATCCTGTATGTTTGAAACTGTAATCAGATCATCTCCCTGGAGATGTGATTTAATCAAGAGTGGTTGTTAAACTGGATTAGGTGACGGCATGTCTCCACCCATTTGGGTGGGTCTTGATGAGTTTCTGGAGCCCTATAAAAGTGGAAATGCTTTAGAGAATGAAATAGATTCAGAGAGAGCAGAGCAGAACGACAGAGCCACGAGAAGCAGAGTTCACCAGCCAGCGACCTTTGGAGATGATGGAAAATGCCTCCCGGGGAGCTTCAAGAAACAGGAAGCCAGGAGAAGAAGCTAGCAGATGATGCCATGCTCAACGTTTGCCTTTCCAGATGAGAGAGAAACCCTGAACTTCATTGGCCTTCTTGAACCAAGGTATCTTTTCCTGGATGCCTTAGATTGGACGTTTCTATAGACTTGTTTTAATTGGGACATTTTCTCAGCCTTAGAACTGTAAACTAGCAGCTCATTAAATTCCCCTTTTTAAAAGCCATTCCATTTTCAGTATATTGCATCCTGGCAGCTAGCAAACTAGAACACATCTGAACAAAGTTGAATGTTGAAATACATGAACATGATATACCTTTGCATTTTACATCTTCTTAAATGTCCCTCTGCAATGTTTCACAGTTTTCAGTGTACAGATATTGCACATATTTTGTTAAATTTGACCCCATGTCTCTTACGGTTTTTTAGTGCTATCATAAATGATATTTAAAAATTTTAATTTCCGATTGTTTCTCAATACTATATAGAATTACAATTAATTTTGCTTATTAGGCTTGTATTCTGTAACCTTGTCAAACTCGCATATTCTAGCAGCTTCTTTTTATTTTTATGTTCTTTAGAATTCTCCACCTAAACAAGCATATTATCTGCTAACAAAGATAGCTTCCTTCCAAATACATGTGGCTTTCATTTCTTTCTATTATATTATGCAGTTTTACTTCCTTTCCAATCTGTGTGCCTTTTGTTTCTTTTCTAGCCTTTTGCACTAGCAAGGACCTCAGTAAAACGTTGAAAAGGAGTGGTGAAAACACATTCTTGCCTGTTCCTGATCTCAGAGGAAAAGCAATCAGTCTTTCACCATTAAGTATGATGTTACCTGTAGGTTTTTTGTATACGTCCTTTATCAGGTTTTGTTTATAGTCTGCTAATATGGTGAATTACATTAACTGGTTTTTTAAAACTTTGTTTATTGCATAGTATAACATATATACAAAGCAAAGAAATAATAAAAAAAAACAATAGTTCTCAAAGCATTCTTCAAAAAGTGGCTACAGGATAGATCCCAGAGTGTGTCATGGGCTACCATATGATCCTCTCATATTTTTCCTTCTAGCTGCTCCAGAATACAGGAGACTCTACCTTGACTTTTGACCTGCCTCCCTTACTGAGCTTAATCATTTCTAGCTTTTGATTTAAAGTGACAGATATGCTACTTTTCCCTTTCACTGAAACATTGAGAGGCCCTTGTAAGGCTATTAGTTGACCTAATTTCAGTAACCTTGTGTCTCACAGGATAGGGAGGCTGCAGAACAGGGAGAGGTGAAGCAGTCAGAACACACTCCTTTATCCATTGTTTTCCCTTTGGTGTGGGCACAGTTCATGGCACCCCAAAAATCACAACAGTAACATCAGAGATCATTGATCACAGATCACGCTAACAGATATAACGATAACAAAAAAGTTTGAAATATTGCGAGAATTACCAAAATGTGACACACAGACACGAAAGGAGCACGTGCTGTTGGAGAAATAGTGTGGACGGACTTGCTCAAAGCAGATTGCCACAAAACTTCAGTTTGTTAAAAAAAAAAAAAGCACACACTATCTGTGAGGTCAATAAAGCGAAGGGCACTAAAACGAGGTATTTCTGTAGTTGTCTGTTATTATCTGGTGATGGGAATTGATAGGCGCAGGATTGGTTCTGCTCTTTTAGAAAGACTTCAATACCAAAAGTCTCTTGTTTTTAGCAGGTGGGATTATTTGTCATTTATTGTACTCAGGAAACAGGAAAAATCCCATTTCATATCGCGTTACAGATGCCTATTTGACCATTTGCATGTTCACAGTGTTTTGCCTTTTCTCATCAAGTGACAGGAGTTCTCTGTGTATCATAGACCAGGAACCTGCAAACTACAGCCTTAGGGCCAAATTTGGCTCCTTGCCTGTTTTTGCAGGGCCTGTATACAACATTTCCTTATTTTTTTCTTTAGAGAAATTGTGAGTTTACGGAATAATCATGCACGAAACACAGAATTCCCATATACCATCTTATATTTACATTTTTTAATGATTGAAAATGAATAAAAAATAATAATATTTTGTGATGTGTGAAAATTATATGAAATTCAAATTTGTGCCCATAAAGTTTTAGTGGAGCACACCCACACTCCTTTATTTATGTATTGTCTCGGTCTCCTTTTGCGCTACAGTGACAGAGGTGACAACTTGTGACAGAGACCAGTGAGCCCAGAGGCTCAAATACTTACTCTCTGGCGAGTTTTTTTTTTTTTTTTAACTTTTTTTATTAATTAAAAAAAAATTAACAAACAAAACATTAAGATATCATTCCATTCTATATATACAATCAGTATCTGGTGAGTTTTTTATGCAAACTTACATCTGCTTGAAAAAAAAAATTACTACCTAGCCCTTTACAGAAAATTTTTGCTAACCTCTGCCATAGACAATAACCACTGTCAATTGTGTTGAACATCTGTTTTTTCCTGCCTTTTAACTTTGTTTGTGGTTTCCTCTGCCACACAAATTAAAAAAAAATTATTTTTACCTTTTCCTTTATAGCTTTTAGGTTTCCTGTTTTGCTTGATAAGGGATCCCCAACCTAAATTTATGCAGATATTCTTCTAATTTCTCTTTTATTAGTTTAACTGCTTTATATTTTACCTTTAGTTTACTAATCCATCTGGAATTTATCTTATTTATGATGTGACAAAGGATCTGGCTTTGTTTTCTTCCCGATAAATAGCTAGTATGTCAGTTACTCTTAGGAAATGTATTTATTTCCTACAGAAGTGAACTGTGATCTTATCATGTATTAAATCCCCATAAATACTTGGATATATTCCTGGATTTTCTATTCTATTCCATTGGATTTATTTGTTAACTTTTCTGTGTAAACATAATAATGTCTTATTTTGTTTTGTTTACTAAGCAATTCCACTTGTTTAAGGATTTTATTCTACAGCAAATCCACTTGCAGAAATTTCATTGAACAACTACACACACAATTGGAGTAAACAAGGCTAATTTTAGTGTCAATATTACAATGAGAAATATTTCTCTATATACCCTTAATTACCTTTTGAATATTATGAATATATTATACACGCATAACATTTTTCAAAAGAGCAAAAACATATTCTATCTAGCCATATACTTAATGTAAAAATTGATACTTTTTCTGTAATGGAAATCACCTCTTAACAGTAATTTTTTTTACTTTTTTAATTAATTAAAAAATTTTTTTTAAGTACCAAAAAACACCAAACAAGCGCAAACATTCGTAACTTTTTATCATGCCGTTCTACATATATAATCAGTAATTCACAATATCATCACATAGTCTGGCAGTAATCTATATGGACCCAATACATAAAGGAACATTTTAATTGGAATGGATGGTGTGGTGGTTTAATCTGTTATGGATTCTAGAAAAGCCATGTCCTTTAATCCTGATTCAGTATCGCTGGGTGGGACCTTTCTGATGGTTTCCATAGAAATGTGACCCACCAATTGTGGGTGGGAACTTCTGGTTCAATGGTTTCCATAGAGATGTGTCTCCACCCATTCAAGGTGGGGTTGCTTACCAGAGTCCTTTTTTTTTTTTAAACATGGGCAGGCACTGGGAATCGAACCCGGGTTCTCTGGCATGGCAGGCAAGCATTCTTGCCGCTGAGCCCCCGTGGCCCGCCCCAGAGTCCTTTAAGAGGGAATCATTTCTGGAAAAGCTTTAGAGCCACCAGAACCAACAGAGCCCACACAGCCAGAGACCTTTGGAGATGAAGAAGGAAAATGCCCCTGGGAATGCTTCATGAAACAAGAAGCCGGGAGAGAAAGTTAACAGACGGCACCATGTGACATCCCAGATGAGAGAGAAACCCTGAACTTCATCAGCCTTTCTTGGGTGAAGGTAACCTCTTATTGGTGCCTTAACTTGGACATTTATACGGCCTTAGGATTGTAAACTTGCAACTTCTTATGTTCCCCTTTTGTAAAAGCCATTCCAGTTCTGGTATATTGCATTCCGGCAGCTTGCAAGCTAAAACAAATGGGAAAACCTCTTCTTAAACCCAACTCAAGAAAGACAGCAGTAACAGACACTTTTTGGCAACCCCCAAAGTCCAGAATCCAGAAACGTCCATTTATACTCAAAGAAGGTAGCATTGAGGATGATCAGGACACAGCACAGCCATCACTGGGATGCAAGTCAATTGAGCTATGGGCTCTCGGTCATTTGTTGTTTATTAAAACATTGCCCATCCAAGAAGAGTGATGTTCAAAGCAGTCTGCTTCTCCTTCCTTGTTAAAATTGATCTTTTGCTTAACTTCTTATTCCTCTTCACATCTTCAGGACAAAACATTCTATCTTCTGTGTCTGGGGATGGGAGAGAGCTCATCCTCTGGGGAAGGTCAGGCACCAGGCCTGTCCTGAATGAAATTGCAGATGAGCTCAACCCTTTGTGTCTTCAAGGAGAACTCTGCCATGGACCACACACCATCTGACACCAGAGGCTGACGGCAAAAAGGTCTCAACAGAAGTAGGGATGGCACATGAATTCCCAGTCTTAGGCTGAGCTGCTTTTGCAGCAGGTCTTGTCTATCATGCCCATAAGTCCTCTTGAGCTGATGTTACCATTTCTACTGCCTCAATCACTTCCTCTCACTCTCTTCTCTTCCAACTTTTCTGATCCTTTGCTGTCATGGCCGCCACCTTGCATTTCTTCGACCATGACTGCAACGTGGCCTCCTGTGCTGTGTCAGGAATATCCTAATTTTGCTCGGGGAAAGCATGTTGCTGAAACCTCAGATAAACCTCTTCTTTCTGGCCATCGGTACTCAAATTAAATGGTTGGTGCCACTTGCATGAAGTGTCCCGATGTACGTATGTACCTTATTAATTGGAGGTAACATGGTCAGCGAGGAAGCATTGGTATTTTATAACTAGGTTTTGAGCAAGCTTTGAATTGTTCATTTGTTTGAGGAAGATGAACTTGATTCTTTTTCCTAGACTTCTTTAGTTTAAACTACTGCTGTTGCAGTACTTGGTTCCATCTGAGGCACCCCTTGAGATTCCTTCTTTTTACTGGAGCTAATGTGATCATGAGATTTTCCTCATCTAATTCCTCCTCAAACACATTCTTTTTCTCTTAAACCCAAGGGCAAAGAAGCTCCATTTCAGCCCTAATGTAGTAATGTTCTGTATAATGACGTTTTGATTCCACTAGTGTATCAAAAAGATCTTGGATGAGTAACATAGAACCAAATCCTAAAATAATAGTGGCTCAGACAAAATAGAAGTTTATTTCTCTGTTATATAAAAGAATTCCAGTGGCAGGCAGCTCAGGGCTGATATGGTGGTGTTTTAGTTTGTAAAAGCTGTTGGAATGCAAAATACCAGAAATGTAATGGCCTCTTAAAAGGGAATTTATTAAGTTGCAAGTTTACAGTTCCAATTCTATAAAAATGTCCAAACTAAGGCACCTAGGGACAGATGCTTTGACTCAAGAAAGGTCTAGAACACCTCCGTCAGGTGGGAAGGTATGTGGCTGGCATTTGTTGGGGTCTTTGGCTTCTGGTTCAATCAGCTTCCCTAGGGGCATTTATTTTCTGCATCTCCAAATGTCTGGATCTTGTGTTGGCTCTGTTGGCCCTGTCTGCTCTTTCCAAAATGGTTCCCTCTTAAAGGACTCCCGTAAGTGACCCACCTTGAATGGGTGGAGACACATCTCCATGGAAATTATCTAATCAAAAGATCCCCCCCACAATTTGTTGGGTCACATCTCCATGGAAACAATCTAATCTAAAGGTCCCACCATGAAAATTTCTAATGTTTAGGAGATCCTCAGATTTTCCAGGTTGTAATCATATTCTACAAATAAAGATAATTTTTGCCCCCCTTTTTTCAAATATTGATACTAGCCATTTTATTTTCCTGTCTTAGTGCATTGGCTTACGCCTTGAAATCAATGTTGGATCTCAGTGGCAATCCTTGCCTTCTTCCTGTTTCTGATGGCGTGCTGGTTTGAAAGGAAGCATGCCCCCTAAGAAAAGCCATGTTTTAATATAAATCCCATTTCATAAAAGTAGAATAATCTCTACTCAATACTGTACGTTTGAAACTATAATGAGATCATCTCCCTGGATGATGTTTTTAGTCAAGAATGGTTGTTAAACTGGATTGGGTGATGACATGTCTCCACCCATTTGGGTGGGTCTTGATTGGTTTATTGGAGTCCTATAAAAGGGGAAATATTTTGGAGAATGAGAGATTCAGAGAGAGCAGAGAATGCTGCAGCAGAGAGTTCACCAGCCAATGACCTTTGGAGATGAAGAAGGAAAACACCTCCCGGAGAGCTTCACGAAACTGGAAGCCAGGAGAGAAAGCTAGCAGATGATGCCATATTCGCCATGTGCCCTTCCAACTGAGAGAGAGGCCCTGACTGTGTTCGCCATGTACCTTTCTCACTTGAGAGAGAAACCCTGAACTTCATCGGCCTTCTTGAACCAAGGTATCTTTCCCTGGATGCCTTTGATTGGACATTTTATAGACTTGTTTTAATTGGGACATTTTCTCGTCCTTGGAACTGTAAACTAGCAACTCATTAAATTCCCCCCTTTAAAAGCCATTCCGTTTCTGGTATATTGCATTCTGGCAGCTAGCAAACTAGAACAGATGGCCATAGTTTAAGCATACCTTGCTGAGTCTGATGATTGCTTCTGGTTTGAGTTAAGAATGTACAATTAAGGGGGTGCAAGGGCAGTTCAGTGGCAGAATGCTCGCCTGCCACGAGGGAGACCCAGCTTCGGTTCCCAGTCCAGGCACTTCCCCAAAAACAAATGAACAAGCAAAACAAACAAACAAACAAATTCAACAAATGGTGCTGCAATAACAGGATACTCACATGGAAAAATAATGAAATGTGTCTCCACGTACAGCATATAAAAGATAATAATAATAATGCACAATTAAAGTTTAGTTGTTTTCTTCTTGTTCTGTTTTATTTAGAGAGTTTGTTAGGAATGGCTGCTGAAGTGTACCTGATACCATAAGGGAATTATTTTCCTCTTTAACTCATGGGTTTAATAAAATCTGTAACTTTTATAATGATAAAGATTAAGCATTTACTTTAAAAAATCATGTACTAATAACTTTTGTGCATCAAAAGACACTATCAAGAAAGTGAAAAGACAACACACCAAATGGGAAAAAATATTTGCCAATCATATATCTGATAAGGGTCTAGTATCCAGAATATATAAAGAACACTTACAACTCAAGAACTAAAAGATCAACAATTACAAATGGGTGAAGGACTTGAATAGACATTCCTTCCAAGATGATATACAAATGGCCAATAAGCACATGAAGAGACGCTCAACTTCATTAGTCATTTGAAGAAATGCAAATCAAAGCCATAATGAGATACCATTTCCATACCCACTAAAATGAAAAGATGAATAATGACAAGTGTTGGCTACAATGTGGTGAAATGGGAACTCTTAAATATTGTTGGTGGGAATATGAAATGGTATGGCTGCTGTGGAGAATTTTACTGGTCATTTCTCAAAAAGTTAAACATAGAACTATCAGGTGACCTGCAATGCCACTCCTAGGTATGTAGCCAAGAGATTGGAAAACATATGTTGGCACAAAACTTTTTGTAAGAATGTTCGAAGAAGCGTATTCTTTTTTTTTTTTTTTTAAAGGAAAGACAGAGAGAAGGAAGGAAGGAAGGAAGAAAGGGAAACATTTTTTAAACATTTTCTTGTTTTATTGTATTCTGTTTCTCCGTTTTTGTTACATGGGCTGGGGCCGGGAATCGAACCGAGGTCCTCCGGCATAGCAGGCAAGCACTTTGCCCGCTGAGCCACCGCGGCCCGCCCCAAGAAGTGTATTCTTAACAGCTAAGGAGTGGAGACAACTCACTTGTTTATCCGTTCATCAATAGACATCAATTGATGAATGGATAAACAAAATATGGAGTATCCATTTGGTGGGATATTAGTCAGCCATAAAAGGGAATGAAATACCGTTACACGTTACAACATAGATGAACCTTAAAAGCATTACGCTAAGTGAAAGATGCCAAACACAAGAAGCCCCTTTTTGAATGATTCCATTTATATGAAATATCCAGAACAGACAAATTCATAGAGACAGGAATTCAGTAGTTGCCAAGGGCCGGGGGTTGGGGGAAAGGGGAATGACTCTTAATGGGTGTGGGTTTCTTTTTGGGGTGATGAAAGTAGTTTGGAATTTTATAGTAATGACAATTGCACAACTTCAGGTGAATATACTAAAAAACTACTGAACTGTGCATTTTAAAAGGTAAATTATAGCTCAGTCAAGTTCCTATTTTTAAAGTAAGGTCATGGAGTTGTGTTTTATAAGCAATATGTTCCTATACAATGTTTGTTATTTTTCTTTAGTGTTGGATAATACATAAGTAATATAATTCCTGCTAAGCCGTGGAAAACCTTACTATCTTAAAGAGAGCGGACTGGGGAGATTATCCTCATTTTTCAGAGTTGCTTGTTATGTGGAAGGAACTATTTGGTCAGATAAAAAAATACTTGCAGTAAGGCAGTGCAACGGTGGTTCAGTGGCAGAATTCTCCCCTGCCATGTGGGAGACCGGTATTTGATTCCCGGTGCCTGCCCAAGCCAAAAAAGAGAAAAAACTTGCAGTGACATGCTGTTCTCCCAATACTAATTACAGTCTTGGAATGACAATCCAGGCTGCCGTGGTGGGGGAGGGGCGGTCTCTGGCCGAGTGGCTGGTCTGGGAAGCTTCCCCCACCCCCACCCCGCAGAGGGAAGTACAAGGGAGGTGTGGGGGGGCTCCCATAGTATATTATAATTTATAATGTTTTTTACCATACTTTGTCCTTCCATCTTTACTGCATCTCTGTGATAAAGATGTTATTAATCCCATTTGACTGATGGGAATTCCATAAGTTCAGAGAGGTGAAGTAATTTGCTGAAGGTCACACAGCTGATGAGTAACAGAGAGTAAACTATGGACAAATTCTTAAATGTGGCAGCAGAGCAGGTCTATAGAAACCATTGTGGGGAGCTCTCCAGGAAAAACGAGATGATGGCCAGGGCATTGATTGCCAGTTGGGACTGCACAGAGCTCAGGTCTCTTTGTGCAATCCTGGAAGTGATTAATTGTGGGACCCCATTGTACCCTGTTTTTGGCACATATAGAATGGCGGCAGGTCACATATGTTCTATACTCCAGCAGGATCAGGTGCAGAGTAGAAATCAGATGGACCATGGTGCTGAGAATTTATATGTCTGGAAACTGCAAATAGAACTAATAAAGAGTGGCTTTGAGAGAACTATCAGGAGAAAATTGAGTGAGAAATAGCAGCAGTACGTATAACTTATACAATATATTATATAGCATATAACACGTACATAATTAAGAATAATAAGTAACGTGTACATAATTGTATGTAATTACAGACACACCCTCCCCAAAGATGCCAAACAGAAGATGTAAGGGGTTTGGAGGGAAATAGTTTGAACGTTACGAGCGTACACGCGTAAATAAACTAGTAGGAAGAAGAATTTGAGGACGCTACAACATAATTTCAAGATAAGCAACATTATATCCTAAATTGGACAGGAAAGAACTTATATTTTTATTTCATTTCTTTTATTACAGCACCCACGTTGTTTGGAGGCACTGCCCTGCGCTGTAGGTCTGTGGCCAGCAGGGGGCGCCCGCGCGGCGCGATCCCAGAGTCTGCGCCACTTTGCGATTGTCAAATTAGTCAAACCCAGTCCTTCCCCCCAGATTCCCCACACGGTGTTTCTGTGAAACTAGGGCTTTTTGGATAGAAGGAGGCAAGATTTTTTTGAAAAACAGGCTAGGAGCCTTGAGCCAATAAACAGCTGGGTACAGCTCGAGGCTCTGGATTTGAGCCGCGGCGGGCGGGTGGGGGGTCTTGGAAAGAGGTGGGTTGCAAAGAGAGTGAACCCGGGAGGCAGCGGCGATCCCTTTTGTCTCAGCTTTAATTTCTCATCTTTTCCTTTTTGTTCTAAGAATGATTTTATTAAAACAATTTTCCCCTAAAAATACATGAACATAATTTAAGCAAGGATGTAGAGGCTTCATACACAGAAAACTACAGAACTTTGCCAAAAGAAATCAAAGAAGATCCAAATAAATAGCAGGACATTCCATGCTCATGGACTACAAAAGTAAATAGTATTAAGATGTCAACGGGGGTGGGGTGGGGGGTGGGGGGTGGGCCACGGTGGCTCAGAAGGTAAGAATGCTTGCCTGTCATGCCAGAGGGCCTGCCCATGTAAAAAAAAAATGTCAATGAACCCAAAATGACTTATAGATTTAGTACAATCCCGATAAAAATTAAAACAGCCTACTTTGCTAGAAATAGAAAAGCCAACCATCAAATCCATGCGGAAGGCTAAGGGCCCCATTCATTTCTGTCATTCTCTGGATTAATATCTCTCCACCTCATTCTCTAAAACTTTTTTTTATTGTGCAAAAATAACATATATACCCCAAAAAGGCAATAAATTTCCAAGTACATTTTAACAAGTAGTTATGCAACAGATTTTTAAGTTTGGTATGGGTTACAGTTCCATGATTTTTCTTTTTTTCTTCTAGCTGCTCCAAGACACAGGAGACCAAAAGAAATATCAACTTTTAATTCAGCAGTCTTACGCGTTTGTTAAATCCTATCTTCTCCATTTTACTCCTCCTTCTCTCCATCCCATTTTGCCATACCTCCTTGGCGCGCAGGGCAAGTCTGCTTTATATCCCTGGTGTGGGGCAAAAGTTCTCAATAAATGTGTCTTCGATGAATGAATGAAGGAGGGAGGTGCAGGCCAGAGGGAGGGTCCAACCTAGGTTGCGTGCACATTTGCACCCTGTCCACTCAAGCTGGCTTTGAGCCCTCTGTGACTACTGGTTTGAAACTGTTATGTACCCCAGGAAAGTCATGTTCTTTTAATGCTAATCTAATTTTATGGAGGGCAGGCCTATCGTTTGGGTGGGACTCTTTTATTAGATTATTTCCTTGGAGACATGACCTTGCTTATTCAAGGTGGGTCTTAATTAGTTTACTGTAGTCTTTAAAAGAGCTGAGAGAAAGAGAGTCAGAGCTGACACAGAGAGCAGACCCCTAGACAGACATCTGGAGATGCTTGGAGAACCAACATAGGAAGCCACTGGAATCAGGAGCTGAAAGCAATGCAATCCAGGAGCAAAGGACCCGGAGATGCCAGCCACATGACTTCCCAGCTGACAGAGAAACCCCGGACACGATCGGCCTTTCTTGAGTAAAGGTATCCTCTTTTGGATGCCTTCATTTGGACATTTTTATGGCCTTAGAACTGTAGACTTGTAACTTAATAAATCCCCTTTGTAAGTACCAGTCCATTTCTGGGATATCGCATTCCAGCAGCTTTAGCAAACAGAAACAATCACCTTGGATGGATTTTCCACCTTCTGTACCTCAGTTTCCTTGTTTGTCAAATGGGTCTAAAGCCAGTGGGTGGCGATCGAGGCAGAATTCTGGGCCAGGCAAGGGCTGCTCTGTCCGGTAAGGCAGCCACCAGGCCCACGTGTATTGAACCCTTGAAACATGGTCAGTCCTCACTGAAGTGTCCTGTGAAATAACGCATTCATTTTTTTTCATTATTTAGAGAATACTTAATTAGTTTCTGTAATCAAACCCATGTAGATGAGACCTTACATATTTAATACAGTGTGTTATCCTTGTACAAATGGAAAAAAAATTAAGTTTAACATTTCTAGACCAATATAGTTGCTAATTTCTATACAATGCCAACTCAACACGGTACAACTGGGATACTTTTTCCAAAGTTGACAGCACAGCTAAAGTTTCCAAAAATTCAATATATATTTATAGAAAGACCAATAGTAGTATGTTATAAATCAATAGCAGCAGTAGCTTTCCAAGGTTCTGCAGTCATCTGAACAAAATTATAGAGACATCCAGCACACTCTATTAAAAAAAAAAAAGTAAAAAACAAAAATCACAGAAAACAGCAAGTTCTATTGCTGTTGTGGTACCTGGCACCATTTGTTACTAGCTTCTCAATCATCACCTGGAAAGAAAAAAAGATTCTCATTAATGTGTTGTATTGGCTACATGTTGAAATGATACTTTGAATATATTGGGGTAAAGAAAATTTTATATTTTATTCAAATGTGTAGTATACATTCATTTCTTTTTACTTTTCTTTAACTGTGGCCACTAGAAAATTTAAAGTGTCACCTGTGTTTTTGTCTTATATTTAAGACACCACTACTCCAATTATTACTATAATATTAGAATAAAGATCTTTATCAATGAAAAAAAAAAAAAGAAAAGACAGCATTGCCCTAGGTGGTGGCTTAGATGTGGGCTCTGGAATTAGCCAGGCCTGGGTCCAAATGCAGGCTTTGATCTATACTACTGGGTAGACTAGAAAAACTTACTGACGTTTCTGAGATTCAGAAATGGGAATAATAACAGGCTTGTTGTGACAATTATGTGATAATGCAAGATAAAACCTTGCACAGTGCCCTGTGTCTGGGGTGCTGTATTAGTTTGCAAGTGCCAGAATACGATATACCAGAACTGGAATGGCTTTTAAAAGGGGGAATTTATGGTGAGAAAGGGGGAAAATTCAACCTCCCCAAGTTGAATTCTTGATATTCTCACAAGTAGTGTGGACAACCAAAGCTATAGGCTGAGCCCCTGATCTTGGGGTTTGTTCATATGAAAGTTAACCCCACAAAGGATAGGTCAAGCCTACTTAAAATTAGGCCTAAGAGTCACCCCCAAGATAGCCTCTTTTGTTGCTCAGATGTGGCCTCTCTCTCCAGCTAACCCAACAAGCAAACTCACCACCCTCCCCCTGTCTACGTGGGACATGACTCCCAGGGGTGTGGACCTTCCTGGCAATCCTAATTGAGCTGAGATTCAGCATCAAGGGATTGAGAAAAACTTCTTGACCAAAAGGGGGAAGAGAGAAATGAGACAAAATAATGTGTCAATGGCTGAGAGATTCCAAACAGAGCCGAGAGATTATCCTGGAGGTTATTCTTACGCATTAAATAGATACCACCTTGTTAGTCAAGATGTAATGGAGAGGCTGGAGGGAACTGCCTGAAAATGTAGAGCTGTGTTCCATTAGCCATGTTTCTTGATGATGATTGTATAATGATATAGCTTTCACATTGTGACTGTGTGATTGTGAAAACCTTGTGTCTGATGCTCCTTTTATCTACCTTGTCAACAGATGAGTAAAACATATGGAATAAAAATACATGGGGGAAAAAACAAAACAAACAAAAAGCGGGAATTTAATAAGTTACAAGTTTACAGTTTTAAGCCTATAAAATTGTCCAAATTAAGGCGCCAACGAGAGGTTACCTTCACTCAAGAAAGGCCAATGAGTCAGGAGCTCCTCTGTAGGCTGGGAAGGCACGTGGCTGGCATCTGCTGGTCCCTTGTTCCTGGGCTCCCTTGCTTTCAGCCTCTGTTCCTGTGGGGGCTCCTCACTTTGCTTCTCCAGGGCTGGCTTTCGTCTCTTGGCATCCCTTGGCTCTCTCCAGGTTCTGGCTTGCTTAACATCTCACGGCAACGTCTCCAAACATCCATGTCTCTGTTTTCCACGTGTCTGCATCTCTGTCAGCTCTGCCGTGAACTTTCTTTCGGCCCTGAGGCTTCTGTCATTTCTGCGTGAAGTTTCTGTTGGCTGTCTCTCTACTGTTTCTGACTCTCTCCAAAATGTTTCCTCTTTTAAAGGATTCCAGCAAGCAAATCAAGACCCACCTAGAATGGGTGGAGTCATATCTCTATCTAATCAAAAGACCACACCCACAAGGGGGCGCGCCACATCTCCGTGGGGATAATCTCATCAAACAATCCAATCTACAGTATTGAATCAAAATGAAAAGAAATGACTCCTCCCACAAGATTAAATCAAGATTAAAACATGGCTTTTCTGGGGGTACATAATGCTTTCAAACTGGCACAAGTGCCCTTGATCAATGCAAACTGTATTTAATGTGAACACTGCAGAGGGTAGATGAAACTCGGACAGTGGGACTGCCGTTGCCTCCTATCCATATTCTCCTTTAAGAGAACCCTACTTTGTAGCTGGACCCATGGCTACCAAAGACTGCTATGACCCAAGACTACATCTCCCAGACTCCCTCGCAGGCAGGTATGGTCATGTGGCTAGGTTCTGCCCAATAGCACGTGAGTGGAAGAGAAGTGGCATGGCCGGGCTGTGCCCAAAAGGGAAGAAGGGCATGTTCCCAGTTCCCCTTCTGTCCCTCCCCAGTGGCTGGAGTGGGCACACAGTGGTAACCAACTTGGACTGTGAAGACAAAGGCACCGCTCTAAGGGTGACTGAGCTGTGAAGCAAGTAGTTCTCCTGCCACAGGACCCTTGCACATGCTTTTCCCTCTGCCTGGGTCTTCCATTGCTTGTCCCATTGCCTGATTAGCTCCCACTCTTTTTTTCAGATCTCAAGCCAACAATAAACTGTTCCTGACATGCCTGACCAGGTCGAGTCATTTACCCTTCATTGTGTCCTCTTATAACTCTTATCCCAGTGTAAATTTCATAATAATTTTGACTCCATACCAGATGGTAGGGACCCCATTTGTATATTCAGGGCACTTAGGAAGTGCTTGGTAAATACTGTTGGAGTGAATAAATGAATGGATGAAAATTACTTCCTTTAATCATCAAGACGGCCCTATGAGATACACATTATTATCTCCATTTCCCAATCAGGGAACCTGAGACTCAGAGAGGCTAAATGACTTATTGAAGAGCTCGTAGCCAGAATCTGAATTCACCTCCAGTTGACTGTAGAGCCCACACTTCGTATGCCTCTGCTGTACCTTTGCCCAAGTATCTTCCAGAGTTGTATCTAATTTTTTTTAACTTCCTTTTATATAGCCTGAAAACTTCCCGAGCTCCCCTTTAAACACACACACAAGCACACCTGCGCGTATGCACATGGATATTGCTGGGAGGTTTTAAGAATTAGCAGTAAATGACATGGTGTGGATGAGGTTAGGCAGATTGCTTTCTTCCTTTTGTAGAATGGCTTCATGTTTAATGGGTGTGCACTGAGCAAGGGTGCCTGGCCACAAGGTCATGGTAGGGGAGGCTGTATTCCAGCCCATGCTTCACTGGTCAAGCTGTGCATCCTGTTGTGGGAGGGAAGGGTGGCTCCTTTCCTAACTTGCACAAAGGTATCATTTATACTCTTCAAGGTGGGTGCTCAGGGAGCTGCGTCAGCTGGTAGAGGGTACCATTTTCAAGCTCACACCAGCGTGTAAATTGAAAATGTATGGGGTAGATGGCCTGGGATTTATGGTCAGCCTACCTGTACATTTCAATTGAATTTAGAACTCTGCTCTAGGAATTCAGAAAGAAAAGGGGATCCTTTTTTTTTTTTTGAGGGTAATGTATATACAAAAGGGAAAAGATGGAAGTGACATTAATCGTTCTCCCCTTTGTTTTGTCAATCCTGGTCTCAAGGTAGTTAATTTTCACCATCTAGACATCCTGCCGTAGGATGTGACATTTACTATCCTTCTAGTATGGGACGGAACTTAGCCGGCCCCTCTGTTTCAGTTGTTTATCTTGTCCTTAGTAAATCAAAGGACTTCTTTCAAGGAGACAAGAGAGTGTATGCTCTAGTTTGGAAGCTGCTGGAATGCGATATACCAGAAATGGGACATCTTTTAAAAAGGGGAATTTATTAGGTTGCAAGTTCACAGTTCTGGACGGGCTACGGTGGCTCAGCAGGTAAAGTTCTCGCCTGCCACACTGGAGACCCAGGTTCAATTCCTGATACCTGTCCATGCAAAAAAAAAAGTTTGCAGTTCTAAGGCTGTGAAAATGTCCAATTTAAGGCACCAGCAAGAGGTTACCTTCACTCAAGAAAGGTCGAGGAAGTTCAGGGTTTCTCTCTCATCTAGAAGGCACATGGTGAACATGGCAACGTCTGCTAGCTTTCTCTCCAGGCTTCTTGTTTCATGAAGCTCCCCCAGGGGTGTTTCCCTTCTTCCCCTCCTGTGCTGGTTTGGAAAGATTTATGTACCCGAGAAAAGCCATGTTTTGATCCTAATCCCATTTTGTAAAGGCAGCCATTTCTTCTAATCCCTATTCAGCCATGTATTTTGGAAACTTTAATTAGATTATCTCCACGGAGATGTGACTCAATCAGTGTGGGTATTAAACCTGATTAGGTGGAGACGTGTCTCCACCCGTTCCAGGTGGGTCTTGATTGGTTTGCTGGAATCCCATACAAGAGGAAACATTTTGGAGAATGGAAGAGATTCAGAGAAGAACGATCAAGCTACAAGAAAGTCACAACAGAGAATGCCACAGAACCACAAAGCAGAGTCCACCACCCAGCGACATTTCGAGATGAAGAAGGAAAGTGCTTCCTGGGGAGCTGGAGAGGAAGCTAGCAAATGACTCTGTGTTCACTACATGCCCTTCCAGCCAAGAGAGAAACCTGACTGTGTTCACCCTGTGCCTTTCCACGGGAGAGAGAAACCCGGAACTTCATTAGCCTGCTTGAATCAAGGTATCTTTCTCTGGATGCCTTAGATTGGACATTTCTATAGACTTGATTTAATTGCAATGTTTCCATGGCCTAAAAACTGTTAACTTGCAACTTATTAAATTCCCCCTTTTTAAAAGCCATTCCATTTCTGGTATATTCCATTCTGGCAGCTAGCAAACTAGGACACCTCCAAAGGTCTTTGGTTGCGTGGGCTCTGGTTGCTTTCGTGTCTTGAAAGCTTTTTCCAGAATGGTTCCCTCTTAAAGGGCTCCAGTAAGCAACCTCACCTTGAATGGGTGGAGACACATGTTCTGGTTTGCTAGCTGCTGGACTGCAATATACCAGAAATGGAATGGCTTTTAAAAGGGGAATTTAATTAGTTGCTAGTTTACAGTTCTAAGGCCGAGAAAATATCCCCATTACAACAAGTCTATAGAAATGTCCAATCAAAGGCATCCGGGGAAGGATACCTTGGTTCAAGAAGGCCAATGAAGTTCAGGGTTTCTCTCTCATCTGGAAAGGCACATGGCGAACGCAGTCAGGGCTTCTCTCTCAGCTGGAAGGGCACATGGCAGACACGGCATCATCTGCTAGCTTACTCTCCTGGCTTCTGGTTTCATGAAGCTCCCCGGGAGGCATTCCCCTTCTTCATCTCCAAAGGTTGCTGGCTGGTGGACTCTGCTTCATGGTACTGCAGCATTCTCTGCTCTCTCTGAGTCTCTCATTCTCTAAAATGTTTCCTCTTTTATAGGACTTCAGAAACTAATCAAGACCCACTCAGATGGGTGGAGACATGTCATCCCCTAATCCAGTTTAACAACCGTTCTTAACTAAATCTCATCAACCAGGGAGATGATCCCATCACAGTCCCAAATACACAGCATTGAATAGAGACTATTCTACCTTTAAGAAATGGGATCCATATTAAAACATGGCTTTTCTTAGGGGGCATACTTCCTTTCAAACCAGCACATTCCACCCTCTGGCCCCTAAAAAAGACATGTTTTCAACATATACAAAATACATTAATTTCATAACAACATCAGAAATCCTTAAACCTATCAGTAGCAATACAAACAAAGTATCAAATTAGAGACAGTATAAAATCTCATCAAATCAGTTACAGGCATGGTCTGTCCTAAGGCAAAATTCTCTCCATTTGCTCTGGACCTTTGAAAACTCATAACAAATTATTTGCTGCCAACATATAAAGGAGGAACATTCATAGGATACATATACACATTTCCATAGGGAGGAAGGAACACAGGGGTCACCGGACCCGTACAGTTTCGAAAACCTGCAGGGCAAAGTCCATTAGTTTTCAAAGTCTGAGAGTCATTTATCCTCAGGGCTTTAGAAAGTGGCAGTCCCACCCTTTCCAAATGCCTACGCCTGCCTCTCTCTGAATGCAACCTTGGGGGATATTGGGGAGACCACCTTTTTCTTGGCTCCACCCTCTCCAAGCATTGGGGCCACACCCGGGCTCTCTGCCATCTCTGGGGCACACGCTTAACCCCTCCATGTGGTGGCAGCCAGGCTCTCCCCAAACCCCAAGGAATGTGTTTCACCTTCTCCAAGGCCTGAGGCGGCATGACTCTTCCACTGCAATGAGGTGGAAGGCCCATTCTCTGCCTTTGGGGTAAACTCACCCTCTTCACGGGCTTGGGTGTGTCCGCTCTCCTGGCCCGAGGCTTCTTGACTTCAGACTTCAGCCTCCACGGTTTTGCCTCTGAAGTTATTTTTCCTCCAATGTGTCCCTTCTCTGAACCCCTCAGTCCAGACCAGCAGCGGCTCTGTTTATACAGGTCCCACAGCACTCTCGTTGGCTTTCTATGCAGTAGCCTTGGATCATGCCCATCAGACATAAGGAGTTTCCACAAATCTTTCCTGGATAACTCCATGTCCGATCTTGACTTTCTCTGAAATGGCTGGCTGGTTCCACATTTGGTTAAATCTACACTCAGGGCACTATACTCTGGAGTCTCCCTTTCTGTAGGCCCAGAATTTTCCAGGACCTCAATTTCTAGTTTCTTTTTACTCAAGAGTTCAGTTCTTAGCTCATCTCTTTCCTTTCGCATTTCACTATAAGCTGTGAGGAGAAACTAGGCTGCACTTTCAACACTTAATTTGGAGATCTCTTCTGCTAAATATACAAGTTCATGGCTTTTAAAATCTGCCTTCCAGCCAAAGCCACGAGTCAATTTTGCCAGATTATCTGCCATTTTAAAACAAGGCTCACTTTCCTTCCAGTCTACAATAACACGTGCTTCATTTCTGTCTAGGGCTTCATCAGAGGTATCTTTAGAGTCCACATTTCTCCCAACAGTCTCTCCAAAGCATTCTAGGCCTTCTCTATCAAGCTTCTCACAACTCCTCCAGAATCTTCCCCTTATCCAATTAAAAAGCCGTTCCAACATGTTTGGTATTTGCAAACTGCAGCAGCAGCACCCCACTCCTGGTACCAAAATCTGTTCTGGTTTGCTAGCTGCTGGAATGCAATATACCAGAAACGGAATGGCTTTTAACAAGGGGAATTTAATGAGTTGCTAGTTTACAGTTCTAAGGCCGAAAAAATATCCCCATTACAACAAGTCTATAGAAATGTCCAATCAAAGGCATCCGGGGAAGGATACCTTGGTTCAAGAAAGCCGATGAAGTTCAAGGTTTCTCTCTCATCTGGAAAGGCACATGGCGAACGCAGTCAGGGCTTCTCTCTCAGCTGGAAGGGCACATGGCAGACACGGCATCATCTGCTAGCTTACTCTCCTGGCTTCTGGTTTCATGAAGCTCCCCGGGAGGCATTCCCCTTCTTCATCTCCAAAAGTTGCTGGCTGGTGGACTCTGCTTCATGGTACTGCAGCATTCTCTGCTCTCTCTGAGTCTCTCATTCTCTAAAATGTTTCCTCTTTTATAGGACTTCAGAAACTAATCAAGACCCACTCAGATGGGTGGAGACATGTCATCCCCTAATCCAGTTTAACAACCGTTCTTAACTAAATCTCATCAACCAGGGAAATGATCCCATCACAGTCCCAAATACACAGCATTGAATAGAAACTATTCTACCTTTAAGAAATGGGATCCATATTAAAACATGGCTTTTCTTAGGGGGCATACTTCCTTTCAAACCAGCACAACACATCTCCAAGGAAACCATCTAATAAAAAATTACCACCCACAATTGGGTGAGTCACATCTCCACGGATAATCAAAAAGCTCCCACCCAGTACTATTGAATGAGGGTTTTCTGGGGTACGCCACAGATTCAAATGGGCACAGTGTATAAGATAAGTTTGGAAGATGGAGCGATCGGGAGGTACATGTTTTTTCTTCTTTTTTTTCCTGTTCTTCTCTGTTTTTTTCCTCTTTCTCTTTCCCTCCTGCCCCTTACCCTCTCTTTGTAGTATTAACTGATTTTATTAGTGAAGAAAGCAGATATCATGAACGCAGGCAGGTGGTGACTACAAAGCTAGAGTGGGATTTCAACTCTATTCATAGGAATTAAAGATACGGTTGTGATACAACATCCTGCTTTTAGTAAGCAGTCAGCAAATATTTAGTTTGTGTCATTGTTACACTGAATTTGCTCTGGTGTCCTTTTTTTTGTACTTCTTTTTTCTTTGATTTTTAAAATTTTTTTAAAAATTTTACATGGGCAGGCACCGGGAATCGAACCCGGGTCCTCTGGCATGGCAGGCAAGCATTCTTGCCTGCTGAGCCACCGTGGCCCGCCCTTTTGTACTTCTTTATCAGGCTGATGCTGATATTCTGTTCTTTCATAGTTCTTTATTTTCTGTTTGCTTTTGACTAATGCATTTAAATAATTTATTAGTTAATATCTCCTAATCAGACAAAAGATCTAGAAAATTTTTTAAAATTTATTTATTAATTAAAAAATTAAGAAACAAAATAAAACATCAACATACATAATCAGTAATTCACAGTATCATCACTTAGTTGCATATTCATAATTTCTTAGAACATTTGCATTAATTCATAAAAAGAAATAAAAAGACAATAGAAAAAGAAATAAAACAAACACAGGAAAGGAAAATAAAAAAAGATTATACCTATCATACCCCTTACCCCTCGCTTTCATTGATCACTAGCATTTCAAACTAAATTTATTTTAGCATTTGTTCCCCCTATTATTTATTTTTATTCATATGTTCTACTTATCTGTTGACAAGGTAGATAAAATGAGCATAAGACACAAGGTTTTCACAATCACACAGTCACACTGTGAAAGCGACACCATTATACA
This sequence comes from Tamandua tetradactyla, assembly GCF_023851605.1. Classification (NCBI taxonomy): domain Eukaryota; kingdom Metazoa; phylum Chordata; class Mammalia; order Pilosa; family Myrmecophagidae; genus Tamandua; species Tamandua tetradactyla. The sequence goes on from NC_135335.1 coordinate 9,309,767, forward strand.
ATCATCATCAAGAAACATGGCTACTGGAACACAGCTCTGCATTTTCAGGCAGTTCCCTCCAGCCTCTCCACTACATCTTGAATAACAAGATAATATCTACTCAGTGCATAAAAATAACCTCCAGGATAACCTCTCGACTCTGTTTGGAATCTCTCAGCCATAGACACTTTGTCTCATTTCACTCTTCCCCCTTTTGATCGAGAAGGTTTTCTCAATCCCTTAATGCTAAGTCTCAGAGATCTAGAAAATTTTGAACATTTTTCAGATAAAAGAAGAAATTTAGATATTTCTACTTCTGTGTGTAATATTTAATTTTATGTTCTGTGCCAGGTTGAAAATATTATGTACCCCAGAAAAGCCATGTTTTAATCTTGATCCTGCCTTGTAGAAGAAGCCATTGCTTTTAAAAATCCTGATTTGACATTGTACGTGGAAGCTTTTGGTTAGATTATCTCCACAGAGATGTGACACACCCAATTGTGGGTGAGACCTTTTGATTAGATGGAGATGTGACTCCACCCTTTCAAGGTGGGTCTTCATTAGTTTACTGGAATCCTTTAAAAGAGAAAACACTTTGGAGAGAGTCAGAAACAACAGAGAGAGAGTCAACAGAAACTTCAGAGCAGAACTGATAGGCAGAGAACAGAGACACGGATGTTTGGAGATGCATGGAGCCCAGCAGACGTTGCCATGGGATATTAAATAAGCCAGAACCTGGGGAGAACCAAAGGAAGCCAAGAAATGACAGCCAACCCTGGAGAAGTTAAGTGAGGATCCCCACAGGAACAGAAGCTGGAAGCAAGGGAGCCCAGGACCAAGGGACCAGCAGATGCCAGCCATGTGACTACCCAGCTGACAGAGGTGTTTGTGACCCATCAGCCTTCCTTGAATTAAGGTATCTTTCTCTGGATGCCTTAGTTTGGACATTTTTATAGGCTTAGAACTGTAAAGTTGCAACTTAATAAATTCCCTTTTATAAGGCCGTTCCATTTCTGGTATATCACATTCCAACAGCTTCCAAACTAATTGTTCTAGTTTGCTAGCTGCTGGAATGCAATAAACCAGAAACAGAACAGCTTTTAAAAGGGGTAATTTAAGGAGTTGCTAGTTTACAGTTCTGAGGCCGAGAAAATGCCCAGTCTAAGGCATCCAGGAAAAGATAGCTTGGTTCAAGAAGGTCAATGAAGTTCAGGGTTTCTCTCTCAAGTGAGAAGGCACATGGTGAACACAGTCAGGGCTTCTCTCTCAGCTGGAAGGGCACATGGTGAACACGGCGTCATCTGCTAGCTTTCTCTCCTGGCTTCCTGTTTCATGAAGCTCCCCGGGAGGCGTTTTCCTTCTTCATCTCCAAAGGTCGCTGGCTGGTGGACTCTCTCAGCATTCTCTGCTCTCTCTGAATCTCTCATTCTCCAAAATGTTTCCTCTTTTATAGGACTCCAGTAAACCAATCAAGACCCACCCAAATGGCTGGGGACATGTCACCACCTAATTCAGTTTAACAACCGCTCTTGACTAAATCACATCATCGAGGGACACGATCCGATCATAGTTTCATACATACACTATTGAATAGGGATTATTCTACTTTCATGAAATGGGATTTTGATTAAAACATGGCTTTTCTAGGGGGTATACTTCCTTTCAAACCAGCACACTAATACATGTTCTAAAGTTACCTTGCTGCTTTTAAAATGTCAAAAATACATTGCATGGACCGTCTTGCTTTCCCTGTGGGGTCTGGGGTGCAGTGGCTGCAGGACGCAGCCTCCTTGGTCATGGACGCAGCCTGTTGCTTGTAGGGGTTGCTGGGAGGGACCTTGGAGATGACTTTTTCCTGTTGGGGTTCATGTCTGGCCTCAAGCCGTCCCCAGTCTACCCTCCAGACAGGTATGCAGGTGCCTTTGGAAAGCCCCAGGGCATGGTAGCCAGGGTACACATGGGCCAAGTTGCCCTGTCCTACCACCATTTCAAATCAAGACACCTGTGATCAAGGGCAGGCACAAGTTCAAGGTCCCTGGCTGCTGGGAAGATCCTTATCTCCAAGAAGTGGGGCTTCACCCAGTTTAATGTTGATGGATTTGAAGACAGGAAGGCTGAGAAGCACCTCTTCCCGGATGGCTGTGGGTTGAAATACAACCCCCACCATGGACAAAGGGCCAGCCAGCTTTGCCTTCCCCTGACTTGTGCCCATCAATAAACTACTTCCATCCATAAATGGCTTGCTGATAAATAAGAGTCTTGTTTGGCGGGAATGAATGAAAAATCCCAAGTACAAGTTTGGTGAGTGAATTTACTTTCAAACATTTAAAAATTTGCTTCCAATGGACATTAAGGAACTGGACATTTTGTAGTTTTCCCAAGTGTGCGTGAAGCCAGGCACCCAGTGTGGGGAGAGAGTAGACTGTCAAGATTATGGCAAAACAAAGTTAAACTGGGTGGGCAATGGCAGCTCAGTGGCAGAGTTCTTGTCTGCCATGCTAGAGACCCGGGTTCGATTCCTGATGCTTGCCCATGCCAAAAAAAAAAAAATTAAAGCACAACATTTCCTAATATAACTTATGTGGACAGCTTAATAGAACACCATAGTACATGGAAACTTAGTAGGACATGAGATTTTGTAGGTTTGTCCAGAGTGATCCCCGATAACTCCCAGAGTGATTTGAACAGTGAATAAAAAAGCATTTGCAAAGTCCTCTTCTGGGAATGGTGAGAAAGGGGGAAAATCCAACTTCCTCAAGTGGAGAATTCTTGATAGTCTCACAAGCAATGGGGACAAACAAAGCAATAGGCTGAGCCCCCAATCTTGGGTTTGATCATATGAAACTTAACCCCACAAAGAATAGGCTAAGCCTACTTAAAATTAGGCCTGAGTCAACCCCAAGAGAGCCTCTTTTGTTGCTCAGATGTGGCCTCTCTCTCAGCCAACACAACAAACAAACTCACCACCCTCCCCCTGTCTACGTGGGACATGACTCCCAGGGGTGTGGACCTTCCTGGCAATGTGGGACAGAAATCCTAGAATGAGCTGGGACTTAGCACCAAGGGATTGAGAAAACCTTCTCACCAAAAAGGGGAAGAGAGAAATGAGACAAAATAATGTGTCAAAGGCTGAGAGATTCCAAACAGAGTCGAGAGGTTGTCCTGGAGGTTATTCTTACGCATTAAGTAGATATTATCTTGTTAGTCAAGATGTAATGGAGAGGCTGGAGGGAACTGCCCAAAAATGTAGAGCTGTGTTCCAGTAGCCATGTTTCTTGAAGATGATTGTATAATGATATAGCTTTCGCAATGTGACGGTGTGATTGTGAAAACTTTGTGTCTGATGCTCCTTTTATCTACCTTATCAACAGACGAGTAGAACATATGGAATAGAAATAAATAAATAATAGGGGGAACAAATGTTCAAATAAGTTTAGTAGATTGAAATGCTAGTGATCAATGACAGGGAGGAGTAAGGGATATGGCATATATGATTTTTTTTTCTGTTTTCTTTTTATTTCTTTTTCTGAATTGATGCAAATGTTCTAAGAAATGATCATGATGATGAATACACAACTATATGATAAAAAAAATTAAAGCACAAAATTTTTGCTAGGTATAATCAGAGTTTCTCTGGATGGGAACTACCCCCCCCCCCCCAAATCAGTTTATTCTTTAATTGCCTGAACTTCAAGGGCTCCTGCGGTGACCTGGGCTAGAGGTGGGAAAGCTGCTGTGTCTGTCCACCTTCTGTCCATCCGCCTGTCACTCTGCTGCTTGTCTGACTACATAAGTTGGCTCCTCTGTGGCTGCTGCCCCCGCTGCTGCTCCATGTGTCCCTCTGTCCCCTTGGATTCTGTCTCCAACCTTTCCTACCTCTTCCATCTCTTGCTCACAGATCAACGCCTTTGGAAGGACAGGAGTGGCCTTCCACAGTCAGGACCTGCTACCTTATTTGAGAGGCCCCTGTGCAGGGTGGAAGTACAAGGTCCTGGTTCAAAATTAAGAATTTCAAGACAGCGACAGCAGAGCATTAAACCAAACCCTTGTGAGTGAGGGGTCTCGAGTGACTGCATATGCTGTACCCCCCCCCAATGTGTGAAGTTGGCCAACTTCACAATCACGATTGTGATATTTTAAAGCATTATTGCTGGAATTTAGACTGCGGCACAGGCCCTATCCCTTAAGCTTGTATCCAGCTGGTGCTATGACGGAGCTTTCAGTGACTGCCAGGAGGTAACAAAAGAAAAAAAAAAAAAAGAAAATGCTTTTCCCAGGCTTTGCAGATTGACCTGTGTGCATGCTCTCCTTCAGAGTGTATCCACACACTGAGTTTAGAGAATAGCTCCAGGGCAAAGCATAGGAGCCACCCTGATTCTTTCTGCATATACATCTTTTCTTGAGCATGCATGCGTGGTTCTGGGAATTTCCCCTACTTACATGGATACAGATGTCCCCTCTTCCTTAGGAACCAGTGTCCTTACAGCCCCAGGTACTGCCCCATATGTCCCACACTCAACAATCCCTTGCCCCAGGCAGCCACAACTTGACTGCTCTCCCCCAGTGTTACGTAAGAAAGCTCAGGGGAACAGCTCTCTCCACGCAGGGCATGTTCTGGGGCAGCAAGCTTGCAGCAAGCATCCTGGTTTGGTCCCTCAGGTCACCACCAGACAGACTGGGACACACACACATGCTGTTGTTATGTGCACGAGGGGAACTCAGCTTCCTCTGGAAACCGGACCAGGGACCCCACGCTGGAAGCATGGGCCAGCTCTGCCCCAAGCGGACTGGGGGAGGGGACGGCTGGGACACCACAATAGCTCACTGATTCTAAGTGGCCTTTTGCACTTGCCCCTTTACTGAGGTCCTTTAACTGTTTTCTGGGGATTTAAGAAAGTTGTTCTTCTGCCAGTTCTCGCTGGTTGCTCAAAGCTTCTGTGGGCGTGCTGAGCTCTGAAGGTCCTCGCTCTGCCATCGTCTGTCCTGTATTTTAAGAAGATTGCTCTGTCCTTGGTTTTGAGAGGGACAGAAGGGGGTGAGGACCAAAAGAAGCAGGAAAGCCTTTCGGAGGCTGTTGGGGCCACCCAGGTGCAATGAGTGTGGCTCCGATCAGGGCAGTGGCCTCAGAGGCTGTGGGAGGAGAAGCTGGGTTCTGGGTTGTGTGGAGGGTTAGCTCACAGAGTGGGCAGGTGAACTGGGTGTGGTCTGGGAGAGAGAAGGGAGAAGCAAGGAAGACTTCTCAAATGGAATGGGGCAAGAGAGGTTCACTCACCGCCCATCCCGGCTCTCTTTGGGGATGGTTGCGCAAGCCTGGGGCTCCCCTTGGACACACCAAAGCTCTTGGGGACCAAGGATGTCAGGTGGCCAGGTTGCAGAGCTTCCCTTTTGATTGGGGCCTGACTTAGTAATTTAAATATATCAACCCACTGTCTTCTAGCTTCCATGGTTTCTGCTGAGAAATCTACACATAGTCTTATTGGGTTTCCCTTGTATGTGATGGATTGTTTTTCTCTTGCTGCTTTCAAGATTCTCTCTTTCTCTTTGACCTCTGACATTCTAACTAGTAAGTGTCTTGGAGAATGCCTATTTGGGTCTATTCTCTTTGGGGTGCGCTGCACTTCTTGGATCTGTAATTTTAGGTCTTTCATAAGAGTTGGGAAATTTTCAGTGATAATTTCTTCCATTAGTTTTTCTCCTCCTTTTCCCTTCTCTTCTCCTTCCGGGACACCCACAACACGTATATTTGTGTGCTTCATATTGTCATTCAGTTCCCTGATCCCCTGTTCAAATTTTTCCATTCTTTTCCCTATAGTTTCTGTTTCTTTTTGGAATTCAGGTGTTCCATCCTCCAATTCACTAATTCTAGCTTCTGTCTCTTTAAATCCACCATTGTAGGTATCCATTGTTTTTTCCATCTTTTCTACTTTGTCCTTCACTCCCATAAGTTCTGTGATTTGTTTTTTCGGTTTTTCTATTTCTTCTTTTTGTTCAGCCCATGTCTTCTTCATGTCCTCCCTCAATTTATTGATTTGGTTTTTGAAGAGGTTTTCCATTTCTGTTCGTATATTCAGCATTAGTTGTCTCAGCTCCTGTATCTCATTTGAACTATTGGTTTGTTCCTTTGACTGGGCCATATCTTCAATTTTCCGAGCGTGATCCGTTATCTTCTGCTGGTGTCTGGGCATTTAATCAGATTTCCCTGGGTGTGAGACCCAGCAGGTTGAAAGATTTTTCTGTGAAATCTCTGGGCTCTGTTTTTCTTATCCTGCCCAGTAGGTGGCGCTCGTGGCGCTCATCTGTCTGCAGGTCCCACCAGTAAAAGATGCTGTGGCTCCTTTAACTTTGGAAAACTCTCACTGTAGGGGAGGGTCGCCAGCCTCCGCGGCTTGGGGGAGTGCCAATCCGAATCTCCCAGCCGGCCCAGGGAATCCGCACGTGGGGAGGGTCGCCGGCCTCCGCGGCTTGGGGGAGCGCCTGTCCAAATTTCCCAGCTGGCCCGGGGCGCCAAGCGTGGCGGGGGGGCACTGGCTGCCGCGGCTTGGGGGAGTGCCTATCCACCGTTCCCAGCCGGACAGGGAAGCCACGTGTTTGGAATGGACCCCGGTCATCGGTCTCCGCGGCTTGGGGGATCTCTGATCCAATTCTCCCAGCTGGTCCGGGGGGCCGCGCGTGGGGGGGGGGCGCCAGCTGCCGTGGCTTGAGGGGACCGCCTGTCCAATTCTCCCAGCCGGCCCAGGAAGGAGGGAGGGAGGGACTCCAGCCGCCTGCCGCCCTGGCCTGGGGAAGCGCGCGCCCCTCGGCGATCTCACTGCAGCGGGTTCTCCCAGCCAGTCAACCATTCCAGAATGGGGTACGCTGTCTTCTTGGTCTCTGTTGTGGCTCCGGGAGCTGTTCTGTATCGTTTCTACTTCCCTAGTAGCTGTTCTGGAGGAGGAACTAAGACCCGCGCGTCTTACTAAGCCGCCATCTTCTCTGGAAGTCCGGGGCCTGACTTTTAAAGCAAGGTCTCCAAGGCTTCCGTGGAAATCATGAGTTAATCCCCCACCTTTTAAATGCCTCCCAGGGAGCTTCATGAAACAGGAAGCCAGGAGCGAAAGCTAGCAGATGACGCCATGTTCGCCATGTGCCCTTCCAGATGAGAGAGAAACTCTGAACTTTATCAGCCTCCTTGAAACAAGGCATCTTTCCCTGGATGCCTTAGATTGGACATTTCTATAGACTTGTTTTAATTGGTGCAGTTTCTTGGCCTTGGAACTGTAAACTAGCAACTTATTAAATTCCCCTTTTTAAAAGTCAAAAAAAAATCCCCCTCCTTTTAGTTCCAGACAGGGTGGGGGGTGATGAGAGCAGTCTGGGCCCTCCAGACCACCTCCTCCCAGAAGCCTCTGCTCTCTCCTGTCCATCTTGCCCAAAGCCCAAGGCTGAGTGTCTCCATGCAGCGGGCAAGAGGCTGAGTGTCCCGAAAATCCAGACAAGTGTCCTCAGGGAAGCAGGGACAGCTGGGGCACCTGGAATTGCTAGCGGAGCTCCTCAATTTTGTAGACATAAAATGTGTTTTCATCAATTGTTACAAATGTTCTACAGCAATGCATGGTGTTAATAACAGGGAAATCTGTATTTCGTGCATGATTCTTCTGTAAACCCACAACTTCTCTAAAAAAGACAAAGGAAAATTGGCAGAAATGATCCAGAGAGGCCAGAACCCAGTTCTCCTGATGCCCACCTCAAAGGGTTTTTGACCACAGAAGGGTGACTCATCTTACAAGCTGGCAAACATTGAGAGAGGTAAAACTAGGAGACACCAGTGTCTCATCAGTGCCCCAGAAGGCTCCAAATGTCTCAGCTCTAGCCAGGATGATCTTTCTAGATGTGGCATCAGGCACAGAGCTTCCTCCTCACAGGCAAAGCATTGCCACTTCAAAGGACATTGACTAAACCAATGGCCATGCTGGAATCAGTTTTCTGTAAGACTGGGGGCACCAAGCCTCATTTCCTGAAACAGAAACAGCTGCATGAGGATTATGGGAGAAGCTGGCTCACAGTATGTGCTCAACAAAGTTAGCCATTCACCACAGTGATGATAGTAACAGTTGTTCCTCCTTCCTTGGGGAGAAAACCATGGAAGCAGCACTGCAGAGGGAAATCATGAGATCTGCAGAAAAGTGACCATGGAAAAGGCTTCACCATCATCCCTGCGCTGAAGGGCAGCCTCCACCATGCCCCTCTGCTTCAAGGTGTAGGCTAAGCCTGGCTGTCTCAGTAGGGAGAAGGAAATGGCAATGGTGTGGGGTCCTCCCAAGTGGGATCCTAAACCCCTGGGCCATAGTGCATGGATACTCTGAGCTCCAACCCATTCAAAAGCTTCAGAAGACCTCTGTAGGCCTCCTTCCCTCATTGATTAGACAGAAGTCAAAGGCAGTAGCCCCAGCAGCCGTCTGGTTATGTAAAGGGACTGGGTGATGGACTTCAGTGACTTGTACCCACACGCCAGGTCCCACTGGAGGAGAAGAGACAGAGGTGTCACCGGGGTCCAGTGGGCATCCACAGGTGGCCCTGTGCCAACACCATGCATGTTGAATGATGGCTGTTGCTTCAGTAAAATACTGAGTTGTCTCGTCACCACCCACATGCCTTCTCCTAGCAAGTTGGCAGGGCCACAGCTCACTCTCAGGTCCATAAGACATAGGGATACAAAGAAAACATCAAAGGATAAAAACAAAAACCCTATAAAGAAAACTACAAAAAACTGTTAAAAGAAATCACAGAAGACCTAAATAGATGGAAGGGCATACCGTGTTCATGGATTGGAAGACTAAATATAGTTAAGATGTCAATCCTACCTAAATTGATTTACAGATTCAATGCAATACCAATCAAAATCCCAACAACTTATTTTTCAGAAATAGAAAAACCAATAAGCAAATTTATCTGGAAGGGCAGGCTACCCCGAATTGCTAAAAACATCTTGAGGAAAAAAAACAAAGCTGGAGGTCTCGCGCTGCCTGACTTTAAGGCATATTATGAAGCCACAGTGGTCAAAACAGCATGGTATTGGCATAAAGATAGATATATCGACCAATGGAATTGAATAGAGTGCTCAGATATAGACCCTCTCATCTATGGACATTTGATCTTTGATAAGGCAGTCAAGCCAACTCACCTGGGACAGAACAGTTTCTTCAATAAATGGTGCCTAGAGAACTGGATATCCATATGCAAAAGAATGAAAGAAGACCCATATCTCACACCCTATACAAAAGTTAACTCAAAATGGATCAAAGATCTAAACATTAGGTCTAAGACCATAAAACAGTTAGAGGCAAATGTAGGGAGATATCTTATGAAACTTACAATTGGAGGCGGTTTTATGGACCTGAAACCTAAAGCAAGAGCACTGAAGAAGGAAATAAATAAATGGGAGCTCCTCAAAATTAAACACTTTTGTGCATCAAAGAACTTCATCAAGAAAGTAGAAAGACAGCCTACACAATGGGAGACAATATTTGGAAATGACATATCAGATAAAGGTCTAGTATCCAGAATTTATAAAGAGATTGTTCAACTCAACAACAAAAAGACAGCCAACCCAATTACAAAATGGGAAAAAGACTTGAACAGACACCTCTCAGAAGAGGAAATACAAATGGCCAAAAGGCACATGAAGAGATGCTCAATGTCCCTGGCCATTAGAGAAATGCAAATCAAAACCACAATAAGATATCATCTCACACCCACCAGAATGGCCATTATCAACAAAACAGAAAATGACAAGTGCTGGAGAGGATGCGGAGAAAGAGGCACACTTATCCACTGTTGGTGGGAATGTCAAATGGTGCAACCACTGTGGAAGGCAGTTTGGCGGTTCCTCAAAAAGCTGAATATAGAATTGCCATACGACCCAGCAATACCATTGCTGGGTATCTACTCAAAGGACTTAAGGGCAAAGACACAAACGGACATTTGCACACCAATGTTTATAGCAGCATTATTTACAATTGCAAAGAGATGGAAACAGCCAAAATGTCCATCAACAGAAGAGTGGCTAAACAAACTGTGGTATATACATACGATGGAATATTATGCAGCTTTAAGACAGGATAAACTTATGAAGCATGTAATAACATGGATGGACCTAGAGAACATTATGCTGAGTGAGTCTAGCCAAAAACTGAAGGACAAATACTGTATGGTCCCACTGATGTGAACCGACATTCGAGAATAAACTTGGAATATGTCATTGGTAACAGAGTCCAGCAAGAGTTAGAAACAGGGTAAGATAATGGGTAATTGGAGCTGAAGGGATACAGACTGTGCAACAGGACTAGATCCAAAAACTCAAATATGGACAGCACAATAACACCTAATTGTAAAGTAATCATGTTAAAACACTGAATGAAGCTGCATCTGAGCTATAGGTGTTTTTTTTTTGTCTGTCTGTTTGTTTGTCTTTTTTTGTACAATTATTATTATCATTATTTTTTCTCTATATTAACATTCTATATCTTTTTCGGTTGTGTTGCTAGTTCTTCTAAACCAATGCAAATGTACTAAGAAACGATGATCATGCATCTATGTGATGATGTTAAGAATTACTGATTGCGTATGTAGAATGGTATGATTTCTAAATGTTGGGTTAATTTCTTTTTTTCCATTAATTAAAAAAATAAAATAAAAAAAAATAAAAAAAACACAAAAACCCACCCACAATCATGCAACCTTCCAAGAGAGCCACTGGTGATATTCCAGTGTTGGAGACCAGCCATGAGGCCTCTGGATGTTGGCTAACAGCCGAGGACATGGGGCAAAGGCAAACCGTGCCCTACTGATATGGCAAAGTGATATGGCAATTGTCCTCGAGAATGTTGACTTCAAAGTCTGAGGTCTAAAGAGAACATTCTGATAAGAAATAGACAGTTCCTGAGACTAGGAACTGGGAACCAAACTCTGTAGCTTTGCAGGCATGACAGATATTCAAAAATAATCTTGCTTGACACTCCCTGAACCAGCTCCCTTGTAAGAGAGCACAATAAATGTGCAGATGTCAGGATATTCGGCGCTCTTGCTTCTGATGACCTTGAGTCCCCTGACCCCACTTAACTATCTTTTTGTGTCTGTTTTTTCTTAATCCTGCGTGGCGCCCCTTCTTCTCCCCTGTTCTCCGGGGAATCCCCAGCACTGGAGCCCAAACAGGGACTTGAAGGAGGGAAGGCTCCAACCAACTGGAGAGGATTGTGTCACATGCCAGGACCCAGGAGGAGGGAGAGTCTGGGCTCCAAGAACTTGATAAAGTTTTGTTCTGGGAATGTGTCAATTAGGGTTACTATGGGGTGACACACTTCTTTGCCTGCTGAGTATGAAACCTTGCTGTACTCATTGTTAAAGTTGAATGGAGTGAAAGTAAAAAAGGATAACATCACAGAGTTATTTAGCATTATTCAGAAATATTGTTACGGGTTACAGGAAAGGGGAACCTTAGAACATAAACATTCCAGGACATCTAGGATACAACCGCAAACAAGGACACAAAGAGAAGGCTGCATTTAACTACATAAAAATCCAAAAACCATTGCGAACAAAAGACAAAGCAGGCAAGCACGTGAGATAAAGTACTGGCGACAAATAAGACTCAGGGTTCACCTCTTACCAACCAATAAGAACTGCACCCCCCCACCCCCGGGCCCTTCTACTTGGAGGAGGCAGACGAGTGAAGCACACAACGGTAAAGGAAACCTCAACCCCTGGTGATCAAAAAGTGCAAAGAAATCACAAGGAGGCCGTTTCTCACCTGTCTGATTGGGTGAAGACCCAATTCTGGATGTTTTTTTGAAAACCTGCAAAATGATATTGTTTCTGGGAGGAGACTCAGAAGTCTTCAATTTTGTTTTTCAGTGTTTTATGCCTCTCTTGCCTTAGCTAGCTTGTGCAATCTTCTAGGGGCCAAGGCCTTCGTGCCTCTTAGGAAGCTGCCTAGAGGAAGCATTTGGCAAACATTAAAAGGAGAAGGGGCCAAAGTGGGAGGGAAAGAGAAGCAAAGGCTGCAGTCATAAGCACAGGTACTTTCATTTCAAATGGTCCAAACCTTGCTAATAATGTTAGTATAGTGAAATCACCACATTATCCCCAATATTTTATAAAACAGACACACCCCTGCCTTAGTGAACCTGTAAACTAAGAGATGGCTGATTGACACAAGCTTAGACTCAGTTTACAGGAAATGCATCAATTTTTCCTGCTTTTTGCTCTTGTTTTTTTTCAGGAGACTGAAAGATTTGGGGTAATGAAAACATGGATGTCATGTTGATTCTCCGACAGTTTTGCAAATATATATGGGAGAGCAAACTAAAAACATTGGACCAAATGTGAAGAATGCACAACAATGGAATTCTCTTGAATGTGGCTGAAGGCAGTGGAAATTGATACAGTCCTTTTAAAGAAGTATGTAGCAGAAGCTGGGGCCATGCTATGACCCAGCAATTCCACCCCTGAGCATATACCCAGCAGAAATAATCCCTTTGTCCACCAAAAGACATGTGCAAGAATGTTCTGGAAACTGCAAATGTTTTTTAACAATAGATTGGATAAATGGACTATGGTACATTCATACAATGGAATATTCCACGGCACTGAAAAAAGACAGACTCTGGGTATGCATAATAACATGTGGGAGTCATCCCAAAGCTTTTAAGTTGCTTGGGAAAAAAACAAGATGCCAAAGAATACATATGGTATGCTTCCACTTATATGAAATTGAAAAACAGACAAAACCAATTGATAGTGCTAGAGGTTAGAACAGTAGCTATATCTGAGGACCAGTATCATTGGGAGGGGTACAACAGAACCTTCTAGGGTGTTGGAAATAATCTGTATCTCAAGCTGGGTATTTGGATATGTCTGTATGCATGCAAAAATTTATCAAACCATACACTTAAAATTTTGAGCAAAGTAGGTTATATCTCAATTAAAATAGAGAATTAAAAAAAATCATTTGAAGAGTCAGCCTCAGCTCTAGATGTGCCTTGCCTCAGTCCCAATTGGAGAGTTGATGACCCCCAGCTCATACAACGACCCATTGAGGCAGGTATGGGTGCCCAGACTCGATGAGGAAGAGGAAATGGGGACTGTGATTTGAGGCTGGAGCTAGGAGCCTCTTAGGTGCCACCTGGACTTCTCGTCCTTGTTCCCTGCGCTGAAGACCCTTAGCAGATCTCCATCCTCAAGACCACCTATGACCCAGGAGCCACTGGTCCAGGTGCCTGGCCAGCGGGGATGCCCTGGGGTCCTGGATTTGGAAGTTTCACACGTCCCATGGTGTGGAGCAACTCCAAACTTCTCCACCTCATCCCCTTCCAGCCACCTTCCACAGAGGTTTCTCCACATGCGTTCTCTTGGTCTCTTAAACAGTCCGTCTTGCCTCGTTCTTCTGGTGGATTCTTGGGCAAGAGCACGTGGGCCTTTGTCCAGCGCCACTATACGATTCTACCTCATTTGCTCCAGAGAAGGAAGTACAGTGTCCCTCTTATGTGAATATTGCTTTGAGGACTACGCATGTCATGTGAGCTGTTGAGGTGGAAGCCTTCCACTCTGCGTCCTGGGTCCTTTTTTTTTTAAACTTTTTTTGTTGTGTAACGTATATACAAAGCAACGCAAAGAAGGAAAAAAGCAATAATTTTCAAAGCACTCTTCAACAAGTGGGTACAGGACAGATCCCAGAGTTTGCCATGGGCTACCATACCATCGTCTCGGATTTTCCCTTCTATTCCTTCATTGGAGGCTAGAAGGAATAAATACATTTTTTATCATCACAATTGACTTTTTTTCTTTATTGTGAAAAAGAACACATATACAAAAAAGCAACAAACTTCAAAGCACAGCACCACAATCAGTTGCAGATCAGATGCCGGAGCCAGGCATGGGCCGCAGTTCCACAATTTTAGGTCTTCACCTCCAGCTGCTCCAAGATACTGAGACTTTAGGAAACATTATTACAATGACCCGGCAATCGGACTCACTTGTTAAACCCTACCTTCTCTGCACAACTCCAACACCACCCCCGGATCCCTCCCACTCCCCAGGGCTATCTGGGCTATGCCCATTCCAACCCCTTGGTGTTGGTAGGGGTGTCACTAATATGGGGTAGGGAGACGGAACTAGCTGATGTTCTGGAGAGGCTGGGCCTCTAGGTTTCCAGACTTATCTGGTCCACGGATCCATCTGGAGGATGTAGGTTTCTGGAAAGTTACCCTAGTGCATGGAACTTTGTAGAATCTGTTTTTGTTTGTTTTGTTTTATCACAATTGACTTTTTTTCCCTTTTTTTTGTGAAAAATAACTGTATACAAAAAGAAGCAATAAATTTCAAAGCACAGCACAACAATCAGTTCTACAACAATCAGTTGTAGAACAGACTTCAGACTTTGGTATGGAAAGTTACTTTAGTGCATGGAACCTTTGGAGAATCTTATATATTGCCCTAGGTCTTCTTTAGGATTGGCAGGAATGGTCCTGGTTGGGGGTTGGCAAGTAGGTAGCAATGTCTAACTGGAGCTTGTGTAAGAGTGACCTCCAGAGTAGCCTCCCGATTCTCTTTAGACCCAGCCACTGATACCTTATTTGTTATACTTCTTTTCCTCCTTTTGGTCAGGATGGCACCTGTTCTAGTTTGCTAGCTGCCAGAATGCAATATACCAGAAACGGAATGGCTTTTAAAAAGGGGAATCTAATGAGTTACTAGTTTACAGTTCTAAGGCCGGGAAAATGTTCCAATTACAACAAGTCTATAGAAATTTCCAATCTAAGGCATCCAGGGAAAGATACCTTGGTTCAAGAAGGCCGATGAGGTTCAGGGTTTCTCTCTCAAGTGAGAAGGTACATGGTAAACACAGTCAGGGCTTCTCTCTCATCTGGAAGGGCACATGGTGAACACAGCGTCATTTGCTAGCTTTCTCTCTTGGCTTCCGGTTTCATGAAGCTCCCCGGGAGGCGTTTTTCTTCTTCATCTCCAAAGGTCGCTGGCTGGTGGACTCTCTGCTTTGTGATCCTGCAGCATTCTCTGCTCTCTCTGAGTCTCCCATTCTCCAAAATGTTTCCTCTTTTATAGGACTCCAAAAAACCAATCAAGACCCACCTAAATGGGGGGAGACATGTCGTCACCTAATCCAGTTTAACAACCACTCTTGATTAAATCACACCTCCAGGGAGATGATCTGATTACAGTTTCAAACATACAGTATTGAATAGGGATTATTCTGCCTTTATGAAATGGGATTCTGATTAAAACATGACTTTTCTAGGGAGCATACTTCCTTTCAAACCTGCACAGCACCATCAATCCCACTGTGCCAGGACCAGGTCCATTGTTTCCTGGGCCTTAATTCCATAAATCAGTTACCAAAATTTATTGAGGACCTAGAAATTAATCATCCCTTTCCGGCTTGGGGCTGTCGTGATGAAAGCTGTGTGGCAACCAAAAATTATAATTCCAAATTCTTCATCTGAGCTCTGGTTGAAATGAAAGGTGAAACCATGGGCTGCTGTGGAGGACACACACAGGGTGAGACAAGGCCCAAGGCCAGGGCCCTATTCATTTGACTGGTAAAGACACAATGAGTCCAAGATGTCAGTTTAGCGAGGTGTGGAATCTAGTTCATCCTTCAGAGCAGCTAGTAAATAGCCAGAAACAGTACAGAACAACTGCTGGGGCCATATTGGTGACTGGACACACAGTGTACACCAGCCTGGACAAGCTGGACCAGCTACAATCCCACACAGAACCCTCATTAGATAGAATTGTAAAGCTTCTCAGGCTCCAACTGCCCCAGGCAAGGGTGGAATTAAGCTTGTCTGAAAGACAAAGAGGCTGGTCAGGTGAAAGGAGGTAATTCCTGGGAGGCTGCGCCTGCCCCAGGAGAGGGGTGGGGCCCAGCTCAGATGGAATCCCTCCCTCAAGGAATTCAGACTCCAGGGACTGGAAAACTGAAGCAATTAAAGCCAGCCTACAAACTCTCCTCTGTCTCAACCATGCCCCCAGCATGAAGTTAAAAGGCACTGCATCACTTTATGCTGGTGGGACCTGAAGGCAGACAAAGCCACACACTGGGCAGGATAGGAAAAACACAGAGTCTAGAGGTTTCATAGTAAAATCTGTCAACCTGCTGGGTTTCACTCTCAGGGAAAACTGATGCAGGTAACTCTTTACTCCTGAGAGGAGGTCAGTCTCATCTGAGAAAATCTGACTGGAGTTGATAATATCTGCGTAGACTCTCCTAAAAAAAAAAAAAAAAGAAAAGAGGCTCTGTTCTAGTTTTCTAGCTGCTGGAATGCAATATACCAGAAACGGAATGGCTTCTAAAAAGGGGAATTTAATAAGTTGCAATATAACAGTTTTTAGGTCATGGAAATGTCCCAATTAAAGCAAGTCTATAAAAATGTCCAAATTAAGGCACCAACAAGAGGTTACCTTCACTTAAGAAAGGCTGATGTAATCATGTTAAAACACTGAATGAAGCTGCATCTGAGCTATAGGGTTTTTTTGTTGTTGTTGTTGTTGTTTTGTTTTTTGTTTTTTTTTTGTCTGTCTGGTTGTTTTTTTTGTTTTTGTTTTTTTTTACTATTATTATTACTTTTATTTTTTTTCTCTATATTAACATTCTACATCTTTTTCTGTTGTATTGCTAGTTCTTCTAAACTGATGCAAATGTACTAAGAAACGATGATCATGCATCTATGTGATGATAAGAATTACTGATTGCATATGTAGAATGGTATGATTTCTAAATGCTGGGTTAATTTCTTTTTTATCTTTTTTCCGTTAATTAATAAAAAGTAAATAAATTAAAAAAAAAAGTCCTGAGGAGTAGGTAAGGCCATATTTCCATTCTTTTGTAAATCAATTGAATATTGAAAAAAAAAAGAAAGAAAGAAAGGCTGATGAAGTTCAAGGTTTCTTTTTCAACTGGAAAGGCACATGGTGACCATGGCAATGTCAGCTTCCTCTCCAGGTCTCTTGCTTCATGAAGCTCCCCCAGGGGCATTCTCCTTCATCTCCAAAGGTTGCTGGCTGGTGGGCCCTGTGGTTCTCTCATCCTCTGGTGGCTCTCTCAGTCCTCAAGCACTTTCAAAAATGGTTCGTCTTTTAAAGGATTCCAATAAAGTAATCAAGACCCACCTGGAATGGATGGAGTCACATCTCCCTCCACTTAAAAGTTCATGCCTACAATTGGGAGAGTTCCATCTCGGTGAAGATAACCTAATCCAGTTTCCAACCTACATTATTGAATAGGGGTTAAGAGAAATGATTGCTCCCGCATGATTGGATTAGGATTAAGCGTGACTTTTTCTAGGGTACATAAATCCTTTTAAAGTGGTACAAGCTCCATATATGCTGGGCAAGAAACAGTAAAACAAGAACTGAAAAACTCTTATTAGTTAAACAAAACCCATGCTAGAGGTCTAGAATAAGCTGAACTGAATGTCAAAGTGCAGATAGAGAAAAAAGCCATCCACCAAGAAAATCCTAGGTAAAAGAATGAAAACAATCTCCAGGATAAACTAATTAAGGAAAACAAATCCCTAGACACCAGCAAAAAATAACAAGTCATACTAGGAAAATTGAAGCTATGGCCCGGTTAAAGGAATAAACCAACCACTCAAATGAGATACAGTTGAAACAACCAATTCAGGATGTTGGAACAGACATGGAAAATCTCATCAAAAATCAAATCAACGAGTTGAAGGAGGATATAAAGAAGGCAATGGGCAAATAAAAAGAAGAAATTCAAAGTCTGAAAAAACAAATCACAGAATTTACGGGAATGAATGTCACAGTAGAAGAGATGAAATAAAAAAACAACAGCAAAAACCTACAATGATAGATTTCAAGAGGTGGAAGAAAGGATCAGTGATCTGGAGGACTGGACATCTGAAATCCAACACACAAAAGAAAATATAGGGAAAAGAATGGAAAAATATGAGCAGGGTCTCAAGGAATTGAATGACAACATAAAGCATATGAATACACATGTTGTGGGTGTCCCAGAAGGAGAAAAGAAGGGAAAAGGAACAGAAAGACTAATGGAGGAAATTATCACTGAAAATTTCCCATCTCTTATGAAAGACATAAAATTACAGATCCAAGAAGTGCAGCGTACCCCAAATAGAATGGATCCAAATAGATATACTTCGAGGCACTTACTAATCAGACTGTCAGATGTCAAAAAAGAGAGAGAAGTTTGAAAGCAGCAAAAGAAAAGCAATCCATCACATATAAGAGAGCCCAATAAGACCTTGTGTGGATTTCTCAGCAGAAACCATGGGGCCAAAAAGGCAATGGTATGATATATTTAAGATTCTAAATGAGAAAAACTGCCAACCAAGAAGGCTATATCCAGAAAAATTGTCCTTCAAAAATGAGGGGGAAATTAAAAACATTTTCAGATGAACAATCATTGAGAGAATTTGTGACCAAGAGACCAGCTCTGCAACAAATACTGAAGGGGGCACTAGAAGCAGATAGGAAAAGATAGGAGAGAGAGGTGTAGAGAAGAGTGTAGAAATGAAGACTATCAGTAAAGGTAAAAACAGAAAAAAAAAATAGATATGACATACAAAATCCAAAAGGCAAAATGGTAGAAGAAAGTACTGCCTTTAAAGTAACAACACGAAATGTTAATGGATTAAATTTCCCAACCAAAAGAGATAGATTGGCAGAATGGATTAAAAAACAGGATCCATTTATATGCTGTCTACAGGAGACTCATTTTAGACCCAAGGACAAAAATAGGTTGAAAGTGAAGGGTTGGGAAAAGATATTTCATGCAAATAACAATTAGAAAAGAGTAGGAGTAGCTATACCAATATCCGACAAATTAGACTTCAACTGTAAAACAATTAAAAGAGACAAAGAAGGACACTATATATTAATAAAAAGAACAATTGAACAAGAAGACATAACAATCATAAATATTTATGCATCAAGCCAGAGTACTCCAAAATATATGAAGCGAACACTGAAAGGAGAAACTGACTCCTCTACCATAATAGCTAAATTCCCCTCTCTAATCAATGGCTAGAACATCTAGACAGAGGATCAGTAAAGAAACAGAATTTGAATAATGCAATAAATGGACCAGATTTAATAGACACGTACAGAACATTACACCCTACAACAGCAGAATACACCTTTTTCTCAAGTGCTCGTAGATCATTCTCAAGGATAGACCATGTGCGAGGTCACACAATCAAGTTTCAATAAATTTAAAAAGATTGAAATTGTACAAAACACTTTCTCAGATAATAAAGGAATGAAGTTGGAAATCAATGACAGGCAGAGGGCCAGAAAATTCACAAACATGTGGAGGCTCAACAACACACTCTTAAATAACCAGTGAGTCAAGGAAGAAATTACAAGAGAAATCACTAAATATCTCAAGGCAAATGGAAATAAAGACACAACATGCCAAAATTTATGGGATGCAGCAAAGGCAGTGCTGAGAGGGAAAATTATTGCCTTAAATGCCTATATCCAAAAAGAGGAAAGAGCTCAAGTCGAGGAATTAACCATTCACTTGGAAGAACTAGAGAAAGAGCAGCAAACTAACCCCAAAGCAAGCAAAAGGAAAGAACTAACGAAGATTATAGCAGAAATAAATGAAATTGAGAACATGAAAACAACTGAGAAAATCAACAAAACCAGAAGTTTGTTCTTTGAGAAAATCACTAAGATTGATGGATGCTTAGCAAGGTTGACAAAAAGAAGAAGAGAGAGGATACAAATAAATAAAATCAGAAATGGAAGAGGAGGCATAACCACTGACCCCACAGAGATAAAGGAGGTAGTGAGAGGATACAATGAGCAACTATATGTTAATAGACTAGACAGCACAGATGAAATGGACATGAACAACCAACATTGACTGGAGAAGAAATAGATGATCTCAGCAAACCAATCACAAGTAAAGAGATTGAATCAGTCATCAAGAAGCTCCCACAAAAGAAAAGTCCAGGACTAGACAGCTTCAATTGTGAATTCTACAAAACATTCAAGAAATAATTAGTACCAATCCTGATCAAACTCTTCAACAAAATTGAAGAAGGAAGGCTACCTAACTCATTCTATGAAGCCAACACCACCCTCATACCAAAGCCAGACAAAGATACTACCAGCAAATTACAGATCAATCTTTCTAATGAATATAGATGCAAAAATCCTCAACAAATTAGATTGCAAATCGAATCTAGCAGCACATTAAAAGAATTATACCCCATGACCAAGTGGGATTTATTCCAGGCATGTAAGGATGGTTCAAAATAAGAAAATCAATTAATGTAATACTCTGTATCAATAAATCAAAGCAGAAAAACTACATGATCATCTAAGCCCATGCAGAAAAGGAATTTGACAAAATTCAACACCCTTTCATGATGAAAACACTTTGAAGGATAGGAATAGAAGGGAACTTCCTCAACATAAAGGAATATATGAAAAACCCACAGCTAACATCATCCTCAATGGGGAAAGACTGAAAGCTTTCCCCCTAAGATCAGGAACGAGACAAAGATGTCCCCTGTCACCATTGCTATTCAACATTGTGTTGGAAGATCTAGCCAAAGCAATTAGACAAGAAAAAGAAATACAAGGCATCCAAATTGGAAAGGAAGAAGTAAAACTCCCACTGTTTGCAGATGATATGATACTATATGTCGAAACCCCCCAAAAAATCCACAGCAAAACTACTAGAGCTAATAAATGAGTACAGCATAGTGGCAGGTTACAAGATCAACACTCAAAAATCTGTAATGATATAGCTTTCACAATGTGACTGTGTGATTGTGAAAACTTGTGTCTGATGCTCCTTTTATCGACGGTATGGACAGATGAGTAAAAAAGATGGATAAAAAATAAACAAATAATGGGGGAACAAAGGTTAGAATAAATTGAGTAGAATGAAATACTAGTGGTCAATGAGAGGGAGGGGTAAGGGGCATGGTATGTATGAGCTTTTTCTTTTTTCTTTCTCTTTCTGGAGTGATGTAAATGTTTAAAAAAATGATCATGGTGATGAATACACAACTATGTGATGATATTGTGAGCCACCGATTGTACACTGTGTATAGAATGGTTGTATGTCAAGAATGTTTGTATTTTTGTTTAAGGTTTACAACAAGAATACTTAAGTAAATAAATATACAGAAAAGTGCAAAAAGGACACAATGAGCCACTTTCAGATTTAGAGTTTATCATTTATGTATTTATATTACAGAAAGGAGAAGCAGCTCAGAGTGTCAGCATCCTGTGTCCTCAATCTGCATACCAAAAAGGATGACCTGTGTCCATGGCCACAATTCTAGAAGGCGGTGAAGTGGCTTTAGATTAGGGATGGAAAGCCCAAGCCGTCATCAGAACCCAGAAGCCGTGGGAAACTCCCCCATGACAGGCTCCCAGGGAAGGTAGGCAGCAGAGTGGGTGGTGGCCTCGTAGCAGCTCCTTCCGGGCCTCTGTCCTCTTGTCTCCAGGTGTCCTGCCAAGACTCAGGTGAGCTCAGGCCTGTGTGGGTGCAGGCAGGGTTCTCAGGCAACTGGGCAGGGCTGTTCCCTTACAGCCCCACCCTCTGACCATTCATAGATCCAGGTGAAGATGCCAACAAGCTCAGGCCAACCCATTGGATGCTTCAGTTAACTGGACTGAGAGGAGCTTGGACCAAATCTGTTTCATCCGATGAGACAGACCACACTGTCTCCCAGTAGGGTAACCAGCCCAGCTTCCCATCTGGAACCAGGCCAGCGATAAATATTCGTGAATCCAGGTGCACCAAGGCTATGAGCACCGGCCCCACCCCCCACCAGGGCAATACGATTACCCCTTACCACCCCTGGTGATGTGTTTAGAAAAATCTGGAGCTTCTGAAAAATGTACAAAACCAGTCCAATAATAACAGGATGAGGCTGAAAGGACAAGCTAGTGCTCCTCCTGGCCTGTCATCTCGAGTGGGGGCTGTTCCCTCCTGGGCTGGTGGCTGTTGAGAGGTCTCAGATTAAGATTCTCCACTGGGCAGTGGTCAAGTTGAGGGTGGTGGCAGTCTGGGTTAAACTGGCCAGTTGCCTTATGGACAAGAGCTGAGCTTCATGGTCGCTGCCACCACCCCTAGCCTTCCAGATCTAAGGTCTCCCTTTCTCTCTAGCCGGGATTGCTGCTCTCCGATGGCCCCTTGTCCCCAGGACCCGTCCCTAAAGCAACCATGATGTCCATTTTCCCATGTCTTACCTGGACCCTTCGCTGGGCGGCCCAGTGATTCCTTCTTTATAGAACTTGTACCATCTCAGAACACCTCCCAGTCCCTGACGCATGGACCACACCAGGTTTACCTTAGGAATCATCACTGCACGTTTCGATTTGCTAAAGCTGCCAGAACGCAATATACAGAAACAGATTTGCTTTTACAATGGGGATTTATTAGGTTACAATTGTACAGTTCTAAGGCCATGAAAATGTCCCAATTAAGGCATCAACAGGATGATACCTGGACTCTGAAGAAAGGTCATCAGCATCTGGGACACCTCTGTCAGCTGGAAAGGCACATGGCCGGTGTCTGCTGGCCCTTGCTCCTGATTCCATTGCTTTCAGCTTCTGATTCCTGTGGCTTTCTCTGGGTTCTGCAGGTTTTCCCTTAGCGTCTCTGTAGGTCCTTTCTCAAACTTCTGCAAGGCAAACTCCGAATTTCATCTCTTAGCTTCTCTCCAGATTCTGGTTCTTTCAGTTCCCCTGGGTCCTTGCTTAGCATCTTCTGGGGTGTTTCTGCGTCCACGCACGCACGTGTGCTTTCTCCAAATGTCTCCCTCTTAAAGGACTTTTAAGGAAGGGGATTAAGACCCACCTTGAATGGGCGGAGTCACATCTCCATGGAAACAACCTAATCAAAAGGTCCCACCCAGCAGTAGGTCTGCCCCCATAGGATTGGATTAAAATATCATGGCTCAGGTGGGCCACGGTGGCTCGGCAGGCAGAGTTCTTGCCTGCAGTGCTGGAGACCCGGGTTCAGCTCCCGGTGCCTGCCCATGCAAAAGACAAAAAGAAAAAAAAAGCATGGCTCTTCTGGGGTGCATAACAGTTTTAAACCAGCAATGGTTTCCGTAATCATTACCACCAAAATCCATAAGTGCCCCAATCCTGCAGCCAAAGAAGCATTAGGTTAGACTCCCCCTGGTACTCCTGCCCCTTCCAGCTCTTGCTTGCTGCACACAAATTCCAGTCACCTGGGCCAGTCACGGGAAGGAAAAGAGTAGAGTGGAAAGGGTTAATTATTTTAAAAGGGATTTTTTTTTTTTTGGTCTCCTCCCCTCTCCCTGACGTTATAATGAAACATTCTCTTTAAAGGGGGTGGAATCCTCCAGCTAGAGCCCGACTCCTGCAGCAGCCGCTGGCAGGGCACCGAGCCCCGCGGTCCTGTCGTCCTGCTGGGTTTGTCCGTCCGAGTCGGTTCCTCCCGCCCTTGGCACCCGCTGCCTGGCCGTGTGGGGCCCACCGGCCCGCTGATTCCACCGCTGCCCCTTCCTTTCCCACGGCCATCCGCGCGAGGGCCGGGCCTCGCGCCCTCTCCCATCCCTCCCGCGCCGGGCTCCAGACCGCGCTGCACCCCCCCCCCCCCCCCCCCCCCGAGTCTGCGAAAATGTAACCAGATGCATGGTGGAAGGCGTCTTCCGGGACCGGCCCCGCGGCCTTGCAGCTCCAGCCATCGAGCAGAGTTCGGTTCCCTTTTCCCTTTGAGGCTGCACAGCTGCAGCGACCCGGGACACGGCAGCCTTCAACTCAGCCGGCCCCCGCAGTCCCCCTGCACGAATGGGCTGAGACGTTGCCCTCCGGCCGCAAGGTCCACTCTTGCTTCTGTAGAAGCCTAGAGATGCCGAAGACTGTTGTCACGGGGCGTTTAGTTTTTAAGTTTTCTAATTGTTAAATATAACATATATACAAAGAAAAGAAAAGAAAAAGCAATGAATTTCAAAATACACTTCAAAAAGTAGATACAGAACAGATTTCAGAGTTTGTTATGGGCTACCACTCCACTATTTCAGATTTTTCCTTTAGCTGCTCCAAAACACTGGAGGCTAGAAGAAACTTTTTTTCTTTTTTTTTTTTGTGAAAAATAACATAAATACAATACAGCAATAAACTTCAAAGCACATTGCAACAAATAGTTGTAGCACAGATTTCAGAGTCTGGTATGGGTTACAATTCCACCATGTTAGGTCTTTACTTCTATCTGTTCTAAGATACTGGAGACTTAAAAATAAATCAGCAGTCATAGCCATTTGTTAAATTCTATCTTTTCTGTTATAGCTTCTCTTTTGATCCTTCTCCCAATTGTTAGGGGTATTTGGACTATGCCCTCTCTAAATTTTTCAACTTGGAAAGGGGTGTCGATAATATGGGGTAGGGGGATGGAACTAGCTGATGTTCTGAAGAGGCTGGGCCCCCTGCATTTCAGGACTTATCTGGTCCAGGGACCCATCTGGAGGTTGTAGGTTTCTGGAAAGTTACCCTGCTGCCTGGAACCTTTCTAGAATCTTCTATGAACGCCCTAGGTGTTCTTTAGGATTGGCTGGAATGTCCCAGGGCTTTTGAAAATGCCACACATTGGCTGGTCAATGCCTTCCGATGTGCAATAGGGACGCTTGGAAGCTGTATGCCAGTTAGCAGAATGAATAAAGAGCCTGGGCCGAGTGGAGTCCTGTCTAAGCCTTGTGTCTCCTCCTCGGGAATGTGCCTTCATTGAACACTTCCTGACCAGCGTGGATTGCTAAGGAGAAGAGCAATCAAAGATTCCATGGTTTTCTCCGAGGCCTGTGACCTGGAGCCCCAGGAGTGTTCATGGCTGTTGTAGGAAACTTCATTTGTCAGAAGGTTTGTATGGAAAATTGGGTTTGCTCCCTTCAAAGGATATAGTTTGTTTGTCTTGGGAAGTCGAACTAGTTTACTAACCCCATGGTAATGGACCCACCAACTAGGGCTTCATGGTTATAGTAAACCCTACTTGTTGGGTTAAGTTACGTGACTTCTCTTGCTGGTTAGGAAAACTGTTCCAAGATCAGCGGTTCTCAGCCTGGACCCATGCCAGACTAAGGACACCTTTTTTACTCCAAAAGTAAAAACAAATTGGTGTTTAGAGTTCTTGCTTGTCATGCCGGAGATGGGGTTCAATTCCCGGAGGCTGTACATGCCAAACAAAAACAAAAACAAAAACAACCCCCACAAACTGGTGTTGATGACAGTTGCGCTTCTAAAACGCAAACAAAATCTTGATCTTCTATCCAGGGCTCCCATTGAGGTTTTCTGCCCCCTCCCTTGGCGTCTGGAAGTTGCAGGCCGCTTTCGCCATCCCTGTGACTCGGTCATCCTTCGCTCAGCAAAGTGGCCTGAGCACCTGCCGAGGTGCTGGCCTCGGTGCGGGACAAAGGCCAGGCGGACCCAACCCTGTCCTCAGAGAGCTGCCAGGAGAGGGCAGCAGACAGCTGGGAAAGAGCAAAGGGGTGGGGTGTAGAGGGCACCAAGGGGAGGTCTGGGAGGGCAGCCTGGAGGAGGTAACCTTCCCAAGTGAGACAAGGCAGTACTCTCCCCATTTCCAACGTTCTGATCTGTTGAGGGGTGTGGGCTGAGAACAAATCCAAGCAGAGAGCTCACATCGTGGATTGCTAACAGATGCTCCCTGACGTGTGCAACAGGGGAGGTTAAATCCACGGGAGGGAATGAGGATTAGTGACTTCGATGCCAGGTCCTTGGGACAACCCTTGAGAGTGACAATGAACCCCTGTTCCAAGGGCTGAGCTGCTGAAAGACCGACCTGGAGAAATGGCAGGTCTCGGTGGCTCTTGTCCAAACCATGATATTCCCACTTTTTGCCTCTACTGTGCTTTTCCGTGGGCTCGAGGGGGGTGAGTACTGAACTCATTTGATGCTCTGGCAACTCCTGGAGGAAGGCAGTAGACCAGGGAACTTGCCCAAGGTCACCCAAGGAGCCAGGATTCGAATCCAGACCCTTGTGACTCTAATCAGAATTCCCGGTGATGGCCAAGGTCAAGGACGCAGCATGCGCCCCCAACATCGAGGGAAATAGGTCTAAGGTCAGAGGGGATCCGGTGCTCTCCCCTTCTCCCAGGGATCGCCCCTCTGTAAGACTTCCTGGGAACCGAGCCCCACCCCATTTCTGCAAAGTACTTGTCCTGGGAAGGCAAATGGAGGGTAAAGGTCTCTACCCATTGAC
Source organism: Tamandua tetradactyla (assembly GCF_023851605.1). Taxonomy (NCBI): domain Eukaryota; kingdom Metazoa; phylum Chordata; class Mammalia; order Pilosa; family Myrmecophagidae; genus Tamandua; species Tamandua tetradactyla. The sequence goes on from NC_135335.1 coordinate 9,335,994, forward strand.
CAAGCCTGGCTTCATCACTTATTCATTGACTTCTTGGGTCTCTGCAAGACTCACGTCAGGGACCCTGGGGCAACGAAGGCCATCAAGCGCGGCCTTGGTCAAGGAGACATTTGCCAGTCAAGGAGGTAAGTCAGACACACAGCAGAAAAAAGTTTTCTCGTACAACAGGACAGGAGAGAGTAAATGACAAATGAGTGGTGCGGAGTGAGTTCTGGAAGCTTCTCTGAGGATAAGCCTTCTTCCGTGAGAGGAGGGGCAGGGCTGCTCGGGGCTGACCCTGTGGCACAGGTGTCACCCTAACTCCACAAAGACCCAGCTTGTTTTCAGGTGGAACAACAGGGAACAGAGACATTTTTAAAGGGCAGCTGCAAGGATGGGAAAGGAAAACAGACCTTTTATTGCTACAGAAAACAGTCCCTCCTGGGGCCCTTGGGACACACTTTTCTCCCCACTTTCTATATATTTGTAATGTACATAGACCTCTGCTGATCGGGGGTTTCCTTCCCAGCAGCCCATGTGTGGGGACTCTGGCATGGGGCAGTGGCCCCTGGCTGGACTTGGCAGCATCCGGGGCTGAGAAGGCCACGAGCCAGTGCCAGGCTGCTACTGAACTTAGATGGTTTCTTTAAGGGGAGAGGCTCCCATCTGCTGAAGAGCAATTTCTTCTCTCTTCTCTTGCACGTCCTTCTTGGAAAGGCCTTCTCTGGCTCTGTTGAAAGGAGAAGGCCATGGGTGGGAAAAGGTGAATGGAGGTGGCGAGGGGCAGGTGGCAGGGCGAGTCATTCAAGGGAGTATTTGCGACACCTGCAGCGTTTCCCCACTGCCCCAGAGCCCCAAAGGAAGGCGGGGGTCCCAGCAGCCCCTCCTCTGGGTTCTCCCTGGGGCCTCTTAGTGGCACCCCCTCCCCTTCCCCCACCCCGGGGTCCCTTCTACCGCTGAGGCTGTGTCTCATAGTGGTCAGAGCTGGCCTGGCCGAGACACGGGACTTGGAATGACTGCAGTGCCCAGGGGGCTAGCCAAGAGTTTAGAGAGGAGGAACCGGAGATCAGACACATCCCCAGAGACACCCCACCTGCAAGTGGGGCGTGGGGAGCAGGCCTCAAACAGGGCTTCCTGGTATCAGGCTTGAGGCACCTACAGAAAGCTCCCCATTACCCCTGCCCAAGGAACGGGAGACCCAGGAGGCAGCAAGGCTCCAAGGTCGGGGGGCTCCAGGCTGTCCCTGCCCTGGGCTCTTTTCAGGGACCGGAGTCAGGGATGGGGTGACAGGTAGGAAAGTGGCCTGGACTTCGGGGGTTCCTATGGTGCCAAACAGCCTGGTGGCTCCCCACAGAGCTTTGCATCCTATGAGCCAGGTCTGCTGCCAATTTTGCCTTTTTCCTTTTTTAATCCTCTAGCCTCTGAGAGGGTCTGGTCTCCCTGCTTGGTATAGATAATTTGGAGATAATTTTTTAAAAATGTAAACAACCAGACCAAAGAAAAAAAAATCCACCCATACTTTGAGGCAACTTTTGTCACCATTGAGACATATTTCTCTCTTTTAAGTCCAATATATCTCTCGACACAATTAAAATATAACTAATTTTAATATACCACTTACCAGTAATTCGTAAACATCCCTATGCCATTAAAACGTTCATAAACTTCACACTTAACAACTGCACCATGTATTATAATCTAATTATTGATAGATGTTTGGAGAGTTTACATTTTTTTCTAGTATATAAAACATGACAATGGATATTTTTGCATATATATTGTGTTCACATATCAGCTTATTTTCCTGGGATAGATTCCTGCAAATGTCACTGATGCTTTGAAGAATATGAAAATGTTTACAGCTGGAGATCGGTAATGCCGAAGAACCTTCCAGAAAGGCTGCAGTGGTTTCCTCTCCTGCCTGCACCCCCATTCCCGTATTGTTTATTACCCTGTTTTACAACCTTTCCTTGTTGGATATTAAAAAATATCTCACTGCTTTAATCTGCATGTCTTTGATTATGGCTGTTTGGATATTTTCCCGTATTTACTTCCTTTTTGAGTTTTCTCGTTTGTGATGGTTGTATTCTTCTTACACAAAAGGAGTTTTTGAACAGGGTCAGCCAGCTGTTCCTTCGCTGTGTTGCTACAACAAACTGGAATATAACCCCAGTTGGGCAACTGACATCAACCCCAGCACTACTTTGGGTCTTTAGAACATTCTGGAAAAACGGTAGCTGGTCTGGGGATCAGGGGAGCATCTGACAATCTAAGCAGAAATGAATGATTTACAAATAGACTGCGAAATAAATCGGGGCGGGGAGCTCACTTAACCTTGACCACGGGAACCAGTGTTCCGAGGGCTGCTGGCACCAACCCCTTTTGGCTTCCCGCCATCTTTGGGTTGGTATCTCCAACCCGGGGAGAAGGAGGCCACTTCCTTCTCATCTTAATCCTTGACATCCTGGGCCTCTGACCGGCACCCATAATTATTTAATGAGATTAGAAGTTGAGAAAAATGAGATGGGGGAGGAGTCCTTGGATGCTTATTGTTCCGATAGCTGAACCTCCATTGGGCTGGCCTGTGAGAGAGGGTCTCTCTTGCCTCCCCTCCCCTCCCCTCCCACCTCACCCATTTCCTAGTGGACTAAAACAAGCCGGGCCAATTCTGTCTCATGTCTGGTTGGGTGAGAACTTCAGCCTCCAGTTCCTGGTTGGACAAGAAAGGTCAATAAGAAGATCTGGCGGGTTAATGAAGAAACCCAGCATGCTCCAGAAGCTTCCCAGGGACACAGTAAATGTGTATCTGACTCTATCAGTGGCTCTAAAAATCTTAGCTGCCAGGACTCCTTATGGCTGTCAGAACATGCCATCGTAGTTCTAGAACATGTATTTCCCACGCACAGCCCCCAAGGGGGCAAAAAACCTGGTTCCTGAGAGGACAAAGATATTTCAAGCTATTATAATGGTGTGCAGCTCCGCAAAGGGCCATAGAAGCAGATGTGTGGGATAACTGCGGTATTTAAATTTCATGGGGAAGAAGTGACGGGTTGGGCAAAGAGGGAGAAAAATTTCTTAAAAAATGACCCCTTAGAGGGCATGATAATGAAAAAGATTTGAATTGAAACACTATTCTACAGCAACTGCCTTAAACGTGCAGACCCCAGCCTCCATTTGGGCTGAGATAAAACGATGTTGAAGAGACAGAGAGATCTTTCCAATGAACCCTTCCTCAAAGTCCTACGGTGGTTTCTCCATTGACTTTTCCTTGGGTTTTTATTTTTTTCTCCATTTTTGCATGGCAGGCACCGGGAATTGAACCCAGGTCTCTAGCACAGCAGGAAAGTACTCTACCTGCTGAGCCGCTGTGGCCCACCCTCTCCATTAGCTTTTTAAAGTCTAAACTCTCAATGTGATCTGTATGTAGGCTGGCTCTCCCTTCAGTCTGGCTACCTCCTCCTCCTCTTTTATGTCTGGGCTTAAATAATCCTTCTTCTTTGAGGCACGCTCCCCCCTCCCCCAACCACCCAGTTAATCCCTTCCTTAAGTATTATTTGAGCGCCAGAAACACATCTTATTTGTGTCTCCCTTACTCTGTAAGCGGCAAGGGTCACCTGTTTTAGTCACCAGACATCTAACACTTAGCATGGTGCCTGGCACACAGCAGGAACTCTATAAATAACAATGGATCAATTAATTTGATCTCAAAAAGTGGGGCTTAAACACAGGGTAAAATCATTGGCCTCCAAGCCCTCAATATTGGGGTTTATTTCTTTGGAACTTATCCCTGCAAAGGCTAGGCTAGGTCTACTTAAAATTAGGCATAAGGGTCACCCCCAAGAGAACCTCTTTTGTTGCTCAGATGCGGCCTCTCTCTCTCAGCCAACACGACAAGCAAACTCACTGCCCTCCCCCTCTCTACGTGAGACATGACTCCAGGGGTGTAAACCTCCCTGGCAACGTGGGACAGAAATCCTGGGATGAGCTGTGTCTTGGCATCAAGGGATTGAAAGGAAACCTTCTTGACCAAAAGGGGAAGAGAGAAATGAGACAAAAGGAAGTGTCAGTGGCTGAGAGATTTCAAACCGAGTTGAGAGATTATCTTGGAACTTATTCTTATGCATTATATAGATATCCCTTTTTAGTTTATGGTGTATTAGAGGGGCTGGAGGAAGACCTGGATTCCAATAGCCATGTTTCTTGAAGATGATTGTATAACTTAATAGCTTTTACAGTATGACTGTGTGGTTGTGAAAACCTTGTGTCTGATGCTCCTTTTATCTACAGTATGGACAGATGAGTAAAAAATACAGATAAAAATAAACAAATAATAGGGGGAAAAGGTTAAAATAAATTGAGTAGATTGAAATACTAGTGGTTGAGAGGGAGAGGTAAGGGGCATGGTATGTATAAGTTTTTCTTTTTTCTTTTTTAATTTATTTTGCTGGAGTGATATAAATGTTCAAAAAAATGATCATGGTGATGAATATACAACTATGTGATGATATAGAAGCCATTGATTGTACAGTATGTATAGAATGTTTATATGCCAAGAATTTTTGTACGAAGGGCGGTGCGATGGTGGCTCTGTGGCAGAGTTCTCACCTGCCATGCTGGAGACCCAGGTTCGATTCCCAGTGCCTGCCCCTGCCCCCCAAAAAATTTACCAGTGATCAATGAAAGGGAGTGGTAAGGGGTATAATAAAAAAAATAGGATGAACAAAGGTTAAAATATATTGGGTAGACAGAAACACTAGTGGTTGAGAGAGAGGGGTAAGGAGTATGGTATGTATGAGTTTTTCTTTTTATTTCTTTTTCTGGAGTATTGCAAATGTTGTAAGAAATGATCATGGTGATGACACACAACTATGTGACGGTATTGTGAGCCATTCATTGTATACCAAGTGTGGAATGTTCATATGTTAAGAATGTTCGTGTGGGTGGGCCTGCCGTGCCTGAGGACCCAGGTTCGATTCCTGGTGCTGCCCATGTAAAAAAAAAAAAAAAAAAAAGAATGTTCGTGTGTGTATGTTGTTTTGTTTTGTTGGCTAAAAAAATAGCAATAAATAAAATAGGCAAAAGATATGAATAGACATTTCTCCAAAGAGGAAATACAAATGGCTAAAAATCACATGAAAAGATATTCATCTTCATTAGCTATTAGGGAAATGTAAATCAAATCCACAATGAATGATCATTTCACACCTGTAAGAAGGACCACTGTTAAACAAACAAGAAAATACAAAAGCTGCAAAAGATGTGGAGAAATAGGAATACTTATTCACTGCTGGTGGCAACGTAAAATGGATCAGCCACTGTGGAAGACAGTTTGGTGATTCCTCAGAAAACTAAATATTGAGTTGCCCTATGACCCAACAACTCCACCACTCAGTATATGCCCAGAAGAGCTGAAAGCAGGGACACAAACAGATATTTGCAAACCGATATTCATAGCAGCATTATTCACAATTGTCAAAAGATAGAAACAATCCAAAAGTCCGTCAAGAGATGAGTGGATCAACAAAATGTGGTATATACATATGATGGAATATTATGCAGCAGTAAGAATTAATGATGTCCTGAAGCACATGACAACATGGATGAATCTTGAGGACACAATGCTGAGTTTAATAAGCCACTCACTACGGGACAGATATTCTATGATTTCACTAATATGAACTGGAACATGTAAATTAAGAGTCTTAAAATGTAGAATATAGGGTACCTAGAGATAAATAGAAGTTAGAGAAGGGGGAGTGGTTACCAAATATGTACAGAATTGTTAACAAGTTTGAACTTAAACGTCTGGGAATGGATAGAGGTGATGGTGGCTCCTTATTGGGATTATAAGTAATAGTAATGCATAATAAGGTGAATTTAATTTTAAGTGGTTGTTTAAAGTCATGTATGTAAATAAGTTCTCACATGAACTACTACAAATGTAAAAAAATAATAATAATAGAAGGATATATTGGAAAAACATAGCTAATACAAACTATGGACTATAGTTAATAGTAATATTTTAATATTCTTTCACCAACAGTAACAAATTTACTACACCAAAATGATGGGTCAACAATTGAGGGGTGGAGTGGATAAGGGGTATGGGAGGATTTGGGATTTATTTTCTATTCCTATCTCTGTTCTGGAGAATGAAAATGTTCTAAAATTGATCATGAGGATATATGCACAGCTGTGTGATACTGTGAGCCAGTGATTGTATACTTGGCGTGTTGTGTGAATAGAGCTCAATAAAATTGAGAGGGGGAAAAAAAAGAAAGTTTGTACATTTGTTTGTTAAGGTTTACCATAAAAACATTAATTAAAAAAAAATCATTGCCTCCAAGTCTCTGCAGAGCTTTCCTGACCAGTGGTCTCTGAGATTAGAGACCTGGGTGTACACAGGGCGGTGTCCACCTTGTTTCCAAGAAGTCTGGACTTTGTTTCCTCAAGGCGTCAGCCTATTCGTTTGCTCTACTGACTTCATAAGCCCCACGCCTCCCTCCTCCTGTGGAAACCACAGGCTTTGCTCTATTTTGCAAAAGTGTACAGGAGGGCGGGCCACGGTGGCTCAGCAGGTAAGAATGCTTGCCTGCCATGCCCGAGGACCCGGGTTCGATTCCCGGTGCCTGCCCATGTTAAAAAAAAAAAAAGTGTACAGGAGATGCCAACAGGCGCTGGCATGGCAGGTCTAGCCTTTGGCATTGTCCACTTAGAGGGGACTCCAAGAGGGAAGGGAGATTGGGAAAGGGGGCACTTTACCTGTTTATGAGAATGACAATCTGGGTCATCAAAAAATACATGCAAAGTGCTCCTTCTTCCCTTCTCTTCCTGAATAGTTCAGTCCTAAAGCTGTTAAGTGGGGGCAGTGGAAGGTAGGTGTAATGTGGTGGTGTGGCCATCCATGCAGAGGAGGTGGCAATAGCGACCGTGAGAAGCGAGTTACATCCAGGGGGACCAGTCAGATTAGGAAACATATTAAGGATAAGGGGAGCCAGGTTCTGCAGTGTCCGAGAAGGGAGTTATCAGGGATGAAAAGGGAGAAAACTAGAAGGAATTCTGGTGTTGCGTTGGAAGAAGTATTGGTGTGGACTCATAGTTTTCAATAGAATCCATAGATAGAGAAATAAAGATGTAAGAGTGTGAAACTATTCCCTACCTGTGTCCACTTGACAGCAGAGACACTCCAGTAACTAATGAACACACCTCACACCCAGAGCTTGGCTTCTAAGTCCCATTCTGTACTAAAATCGACCAGGATACTCTGAGCAACGAACAGCTGCTTCCAGAACGGCAGCAGGGAAAGTGTAGGATGAACCTGGAACATCTTGCTGTGCCAGAAGCAAGGATGGTCTCAAAGAATGTTAAAAGGACACAGAGACCTGGAACAAATTCAGCATTAAAATAGAGTATAACCCACTGAACAGAATAAGAATGTATAAGTCCATGATGATATAAACAAACGGAAAGTTTGATGAAGAATGGAATGTTTACATCGTTTCAAATGACCTCACCACAAGATACACATGAATGACAAAGGGAAAAGAGAAACTTTGCAGAGGAGAAGATGCCACCTGAGTCAGGTGATCAAAGGGGACATCACCAGTCATAGGACAAATGAAAATCACGTACCATTTGACAAGATCCAAGAACACAGCTTCACTTCTGGGAGAGAGCTGCCAAAGATGCATAACCTACAACCTCAGAAAAACCCCCAACCGAGGGCAACTGTGCAAAACACTTATCCTATAATCTTTAAAATGGTCAAAGTCATTGTGTAAGCAGAGGTTTAACTTGCAGCTCTGTGCTCATCTCCAAAGATTCCTGGATCCTTGACACTCAACCAACCACAAAGGCAAGGACACAAAGTACCAGCCAGTAATTTACAAGGTGCTGTTAAAGTCTGAGTCTTCCCTGGAGGCACCCTCTACCAACCTGTCTATACTGTTTATTGAAAATGCATAGATTCATGGTCTGCCTTGGGTTGACCAGGTAGCACAGTCTGGTCTTGGCTGTGTGACCACTGGATAGTCAGTGAACCTCTCGGTCCACTGGTGCCCTGGCTTCCTTGAGACTGAGAGATCTCATTCTCTTCTTGGTGGCTTGTGATTCAGAAAGGAAGCCCCTTCCGGGCTCCTAAGAGAGGACCCCGAGAGAAGCGCCTGGAAAAACTTGAATGGGGTCTGAGGATGAAGTGCTAGTCATGTATCAATGTTAAAGTTCTGATTTTGATGGTTGTGCATGCGGTTATGTAGGAGATTGTCCTCGTTTGGAGGAAATATAATAAAGTACCTGGAGGTGATATCAACAACATTTTTGCAAATGGTTTGGGAAAACAGTTCTCTGTCTTGTACTTCTTCAGCAAATTTGTGATTATTCCAAACTGCATATAGATAGATAGATAGAGATACATATATAAATTATGGAGCATTTTGTGTCAGAAAGCAAAGATGTATATTGGTGTGTGCATATGTGTATTCACATTTATATATGCATATAAAAAATTTAAAAATAAATGATAAAAGCAATACTAAATATGAGACTACTATGCCACATTTACTGAGCCCTCTTAAGCTTTCCACTTTGTAGATATGAATTAACTGGTTTTAAGCTTGTTCAAACTCATCCTAAACCCCTAGAATGAATGGACTCCTGGTAGAATTAGCTAGATCACACCCAACCAGCAAATTGTTGTGGAAAAGAATGGCTCATTATCAATTAAATAAAAATTAATATTATTTTTAGTAAATGGTCTCTCATATTTTATTGGTCCATATCCAGGAACAACATACTGTAGTTTTATAGTCAATTGTTTCCAGGCAGAGTCAAAGGAAGCCAAGTTTCTTAAAACTAGGGCTTCATTTGTCATAACTGTAATTTTTCTATAGCCGGACTAAAAAAATGCCCAGGCCAAGAAAACTTTCTTGACCAAAAGGGGTAAGAGAGAAATGAGAAGAAAAAAAAAAAGTGTCAATGACTGAGAGATTTCAAACAGAGTCGAGAGGTTATCCTGGAAGTTATTCTTATGCAACATATGGATATCCTTTTTTAAGTTTATGGTGTATTGGAGAGGCTGGAGGGAAGTGCCTGAAACTGTAGAGCTGTGTTCAAGTAACCTTGTTTCTTGAAGATGATTGTATGAAGATATAATGTTTACAATGTGACTATGTGATTGTGAAAACCTTGTGTCTGATACTCCCTTTATCTAGGGTATGGACAGATGAGTAAGAAATATGTGTAAAAAATAAGCAAATAATAGGGGGGACCAAGGTTAAAATATATTGGGTAGATGGAAATATTAGTGGTCAATGAGAAGGAGGGGTAAGGGGTATGGCATGTTTGAGTTTTCTTTTTCTTTTTCTGGAGTAGTGCAACTGTTCTAAGAAATGATCATGGTGATGAATACACAAGTATGTGATGATATTGTGAGCCATTGATCGTACACCACGTATAGAATGTCTGTATGTTAATAATGTTTGTATGTTGTTTATCAATAAAAATATTTTAAAAATAAATAAAAATGCCCAGGCCAGAATCAACTCTGCTGTTCCCTGTAAATGTTAGGGGGAAGGCAGTTCTCCAATATTTTTTTTTTTCTTGTTCTTGGGTCTCTCAGAAGACAGCTCGGAACACCTGCAAATCAGGCTCTTGATTGGGCTAAGGACAAATATTTATCCAGCACCTGGTCAGTGGAGCCACACCTGGCAATGAGCAGGAGCTGAGCACGTAATGAACGAGCTGGTGGCAGCTAGGTTGACTGTGGCCAGGAAGCGGGCCAGGTGGGCAGGGAGGGGCCATGAGGGCTTTGTAAGATCTTGGGTTTTATCCACAATGCAATAGGAATCTTCAGGAAACTGAAGAGGACAGAGTTCTGAGTGGGGAAGTAATACTATTTTTTGCACTATCAGCAAATCACACTCATTGCTGGGGAGAGAGACAGGGGCGGTAGGAGGCTCTTGGGGCAGTAGGGGGCTCATGCCATCGGGATGGGGAGGGATGTAAGGATTCAAAATATATTTTGGAGGCAGCATGGACAGGACTTGTCAAAGCATATACCCTTGATCTGTGAGCTTCCAACCTTTGTCCACAGATCAGGTAAGAGACGGGATGTTTGTGGGGGGATTATTTAAGGGTGGTGCGCTGGTTTGAAATGATGTATGGACCCTAGAAAAGCCATGTTTTAATCCTAATCCCATTTTGTAAAGGCAGCCGTTTCTTCTAATCCTTATTCAGTATTGTATGTTTGAAACTGTAATTAGATCATCTCCCTGGAGATGTGACTCACTCAAGAGTGGTTGTTAAACTGGATTAAGTAGAGGTATGTCTCCACCCATTTGGGTGGGTCTTGATTAGTTTCTGAAGTCCTATAAAAGAGGGAACATTCTGGAGAATGAAAGAGATTTGGAGAAAGCAGAATGACACAGCCATGAGAAGCAGAGAGTCCATCAGCCAGCAACCTTTGGAAATGAAGAAGGAAAACGCCTCCCGGGGAGCGTCATGAAATAGGAAGCCAGGAGAGAAAGCTAGCGGATGATGCCATGTTCGCCACCTGCCTTTCCAGATAAGAGAGAAACCCTGACCTTGTTCACCACGTGCCTTCTCACTTGAGAGAGAAACCCTGAACTTCATCGGCCTTCTTGAACCAAGGTATCTTTTCCCTGGATGCCTTAGATTGGACATCTCTATAGACTTGCTTTAGCTGGGACATTTTCACGGCCTTAGAACTGTGGACTTGCAACTTAATAAAGCCGCCCTTTTAAAAGCCGTTCTGTTTCTGGTATATCGCATTCCGGCAGCTAGCAAACCAGAGCAACATGTCAGTGGAATGGCCGTGGCAGAAAGGGTCTTTTTGATCTCCAGGTGTTTCATATCAATCTGCAGCCTGTTTGGCTGCCCCCACCCCGCCGTGCCCAGAGCCCCCTCACCTCCTCTCCATCACTTCGATGGTCTCTGCCAGAGGGACGTCAAGGGTCTCGGGCAGGAGGCAGACCACCAGCCCGGCCAGGATGGAGGGGATCCCGAAGCCCACAGGCGGCAGGATGGCACTAAGCTCCCCGAGCGTGGAGACCAGGGGTGCCGCCAGCCCCCCGAGGCGGGCATTCACCGAGGCAAAGCCCATGCCCATCTGCCTGTGAGAGGAGTGGGGAGCAGTCAGCAGCCGTAGTCAGGACGCCCCACAGGGCTGGGAGGACCAGGCCCCGGAGTATGGGAGAGCAGAGAGGAGCGGGGAGGGTGCACAGCTTTGGCGACCACGACAGGTCTCAGCTTGGAGCACAGGGGCTCCTGGGTTCCCCCCATGCACCCACCTGATCTCCGTGGGGTACAGCTCTCCTGTGAATAGGTACACGCAGATGAAGGAGCTGGCCAGGCAGCCTTTGCCCAGGGCCGCCTGGGCTGTGCGCAGGATTTGCATGTCTGGAGAGGGAGGAAGACCGTGCAATATGGGGGGTGGTGGTCAGAGCCCAAAGGCCCAGAACCCCCTCTTTCCCCCCAACTGCTCTTCTCCGGCTTTTGCCTCCTTCCTCCCTTCTCCCCATCAGTCACCAGGTCCTGCTGGGGGAGTTTGTGGACAAGCTTTAGAGTCAGGCCCGGGTTCAAATCCTAGCTCTGGCCCTGCTGGGTGACCTCGATCAATGTTATTAACCTCTCTGAGCCTCCCTGTCCTCCCCTGGAAAATCAGGAAAATACCAACGCGGACCTCACAGCTTGCCGGGGTGGACATGACACCATGAGTTTCGAGTGCATGGAGCCCAGGAAAGGCTTGTGGGAAGGGAAGCGTCCCGGTTCCTTTGCTGGCTGGGTGGTCGCTTATACAGATGGCAAAATCCCAAATCCAAATGTCTGCATCAGGGCAGTAGCCAAGGAAATCATGCTGTGTCCTCTAGGCTTGGCGGCAGCCCCACCTGGCTGCCCACTGGAATCAGGTGGGGAGATTTTGTTTTTTGGTGGGAGGGGTGCATGGCCTGGGAATCGAACCCAGGTCTCCTGCATGGAAGGCAAGCATTCAACCACTGCAGGATCCATGCACCCTCAGGTGGTGAGACTTTATAAAAAAACCATGCCTGGGCCCCACCCCCATGCCCCATTAAAATTAAATCTCTTAGGGGTGGGCTCAAGTGCTAGTATTTAAGGCCCTCAGGAAGTTCTGATGTACAGTCAGAGTTGAGAAACAAGACTGTAGGTGAAATAATAGTTACAAAAAATTAGATTCGTGAAATATATAGACACGGAAAAGCACATTTACGTTACAACGTGGAGTGAAAAGAGGATGCAACAATACGTATATAATATATATAAATGTATATATACGATAAACATATATGATCCCAATGACGTTAAAACCAAAATCTGCTAATAGGAAAAACAGGCTGGGACAGATGCATCAGAATACAGTCATGATAACATAGCCACTTAACAGGTGAGAAACTGAAGCACGGAGGTTAGACACCCCGCCCGAGGCTATCATGGCCCAGGTGGGGCCACACCTGTGCAGAGGGGTTTTGCACATGCTCCCAGAGGCTGGTTCTCAGCCCCGGCTGCACCCTGGTATTGCTGGAAGAATTTTTTTTTTTTTTAACTTTTTTATTGTATAATATACATACAAAGCAAAGAAAAAAAAACCCCAATAGTTTTCAAAGCACTCTTCAACAAGTAGTTACAGGACAGATCCCTGAGTTTGTCATGGGCTGCCATACCATCCTATCAGATTTTTCCTTCTAGCTGCTCCAGAATATTGGAGACTAGAAGGAATAAATATTTTTTTATCCTCACAATCGACTTTTTTTTTTCTCTTTTGTGAAAAATAACACATATAAAAAAAAGCACAGCAAAACAATTAGTTGTAGAATAGAGTTCAGAGTTTGGTACCGGTTACAATTCTACCATTCTGGGTTTTTGCTTCAAGCTGTTCTAAGATACTGGAGACTAAAAGAAATATCAATATAATGATTCAGCAACCATACTGGTTTGTTAAACCCGACCTTCTCTGTATAACTCCACCATCACCTTTGATCTGTCTCCCACTTCAGGGGTATTTGGGCTATGGCCATTCTAGCTTTTTCATGTTGGAAGGGGCTGTCGATAATATGGGGTAGGGAGATGGAACTAGCTGATGTTCTGGAGAGTCTGGGCCCTCTAGGTTTCAGGACTTATCTGGTCCAGGGACCCATCTGGCAGTTGTAGGTTTCTGGAAAGTTACTCTAGTGCATGGAACCTTTGTAGAATCTTATACATTGATTGCCCTAGGTGTTCTTTAGGATTGGCTGGAATGGTTCTGGTTGGGGGTTGGCAGGTTATGATAGGTAGCAAGGTCTAACTGAAGCTTGCGTAACAGCAACCTCCAGAGTAGACTCTCAACTCTATCTGAACTCTCTCAGCCACTGATACTTTATTAGTTATACTTCTTTTCCCCCCTTTTGGTCATGGAGTTTTTTAAAAACACTGACTCGGGTTCCACCCTGGAGATTCTAATTGCAACTTCCTGGAGCATGGCCTGGGCATGAGCGGCACTCCAGGGTCTCCAGGTGAGCATAATCACAGCTGTCTTTGCAAGCCCTGGTGAGAGGCCAGCTGCTGAGACTTGAACCCTAACTCTCAGTCCTTGGAGACGCTGCCCTGCCCAGGCTCCTAGGACACACACCCAAGCAGGCACGTCTGCCCTCCCATTGTTTTTCTATGCAGGAGTCTGGTCTTTCCCACCAGCCTAAATGCCTTGTGCATAAAGACCCAGGTTCTCTGTGGATACCCCCCACCCCACCCCAGTCCAGGCACCCCGGGCTTGATAAGAACCCGCTGCTCTGTCGCTTCCTTTACCATCCATCCACCTCCCTCCCTCAGCGTCTTTCTGCCCGCCAGAGCCTCACCTTCTGGCACAAACAGGTTGGCGACCACCATGGCCCCGGCCAGGACAAGGAAGGAGGACACCGTAGCCCGGCGGCCCACAGAAATCATGGTGGCGGTGGCCACCAGCATGGCCGGGATGTCGATGACCCCGAACACAACCTGCACCAGGTGGATGCTGAGCCCAAACTTCTGCAGGTCCATGGCCAGCCCGTAGTAAGCCAGGGAGTTGGAGAACCTGGGAGAGGAGGTGCGAGGGTCCTGTCTCAGTCTCACCCAATGGATGTTCACCGTTCTGGGTGGGCAAGGGGAGACCAGGATGGCTGCACAGGAGACCCCAGCCCTTGGGGAGAGCTGGGATCCCCTGAAGGTCTGCTCAGCACCCTCACCCCCACCCACCCCCTGAAGTCTCTGAGTTAGGCCATGGGGCTCAGGACCCCCCTCCACCACCCCACTGTGGACCCTGAACCATAAGCCTTGTTTTTCCCTATCAGCGTCACCCCAGCCCCCAGCCCTGCTTCTGGAAAACAGCTTGGAGGTTCCTTAGAGAGTTAAGCATAGAATTACCATAGGACCCTACAATTCTGCTCACACCTAGATATGTCGCCCCAAAGGATCGAAAGCAGAACAGGTACTTGTCACCAATGCTCAGAGCAGTGTATTCACAATAGCTAATAGCTGGAAGTAACCCTAGTCTCCGTTGGCAGATGAATGGAGAAACACAATGTGGATGAACATATAGTGGAATATTACTCGGCCACGAAAAGGAGCAAAGTCCTGATACAGGCTACAACATGGATGAACCTTGGAAACATTATGCTAAATGAAAGAAGCCAGATACAAAAGGATAAGTCCCGTAAGATTTCATGTCCATGAAATATCTAGAATAGGTAAATCCATGGAGACAGAAAGTAGATTCAAAGTTTTGAGGGGGTGGCAGATAACTAATGGGTGTAGAGTTTGGTTCTGGTAACAGATGGTGGTGATGGTAAATCTAATTAACACCACCGAGTTGTACACTGACAGTGCTTAAGATGGCAAATTTTGTTATATGTACGCTATCACAATAAAATTTAAAAGAAAAAAAAAGATGGCTGTTTCTGCCAAGGGAGAACTGATCACAAAGACCTGGAGTTTACAAATCAAAGGTTTCTTGCAGAAATTTAAAAGGCTCCTGATGGACCTTAAACCTAAAGCAAGAGCACTGAAGAAGGAAATAAATAAATGGGAACTCCTCAAAATTAAACACTTTTGTGCATCAAAGAACTTCATCAAGAAAGTAGAAAGACAGCCTACACAATGGGAGACAATATTTGGAAATGACATATCAGATAAAGGTCTAGTATCCAGAATTTATAAAGAGATTGTTCAACTCAACAACAAAAAGACAGCCAACCCAATTACAAAATGGGAAAAAGACTTGAACAGACACCTCTCAGAAGAGGAAATACAAATGGCCAAAAAGCACATGAAGAGATGCTCAATGTCCCTGGCCATTAGAGAAATGCAAATCAAAACCACAATGAGATATCATCTCACACCCACCAGAATGGCCATTATCAACAAAACAGAAAATGACAAGTGCTGGAGAGGATGCGGAGAAAGAGGCACACTTATCCACTGTTGGTGGGAATGTCAAATGGTGCAACCACTGTGGAAGGCAGTTTGGCGGTTCCTCAAAAAGCTGAATATAGAATTGCCATATGACCCAGCAATACCATTGCTGGGAATCTACTCAAAGGAATTAAGGGCAAAAACTCAAACAGACATTTGCACACCAATGTTTATAGCAGCGTTATTTACAATTGCAAAGAGATGGAAACAGCCAAAATGTCCATCAACAGACGAGTGGCTAAACAAACTGTGGTATATACATACGATGGAATATTATGCAGCTTTAAGACAGGATAAACTTATGAAGCATGTAATAACATGGATGGACCTAGAGAACATTATGCTGAGTGAGTCTAGCCAAAAACTAAAAGACAAATACTGTATGGTCCCACTGATGTGAACCGACATTCGAGAATAAACTTGGAATATGTCATTGGTAACAGAGTCCAGCAGGAGTTAGAAACAGGGTAAGATAATGGGTAATTGGAGCTGAAGGGATACAGACTGTGCAACAGGACTAGATACAAAAACTCAAAAATGGACAGCACAATAATACCTAATTGTAATCATGTTAAAACACTGAATGAAGCTGCATCCGAGCTATAGGTTTTTGTTTTGTTATGTTTTGTTTTTACTACTATTACTTTTATTTTTTTCTCTATATTAACATTCTATATCTTTTTCTGTTGTGTTGCTAGTTCTTCTAAACCGATGCAAATGTACTAAGAAACGATGATCATGCATCTACGTGATGATGTTAAGAATTACTGATTGCATATGTAGAATGGTATGATTTCTAAATGTTGGGTTAATTTCTTTTTTTACGTTAATTAATAATAATAAAAAAAAAGATGTAATGGAGAGGCTGGAGGGAACTGCCTGAAAATGTAGAGCTGTGTTCCAGTAGCCATGTTTCTTGAGGGTGATTGAATAATGATACAGCTGTCACAAAGTGACTGTGTGATTGTGAAAACCTTGTGTCTGATGCTCCTTTTATCTACCTTGTCAACAAAGGAGTAGAACATATGGAATAAAAAGAAATAATAGGGGAACAAATGCTAAAATAAATTTAGTTTGAAATGCTAGTGATCAATGAAAGCAAGGGGTAAGGGGTATGGTAAGTATAATCTTTTTTTTTTTTCTTTCTTTCCTGTGTTTGTTTTATTTCTTTTTCTATTGCTTTTTATTTCTTTTTCTGAATTAATGCAAATGTTCCAAGAAATGATGAATATGCAACTAAGTGATGATATTGTGAATTACTGATTATGTATGTTGATGTTTTATTTTGTTTCTTTATTTTTTAATTAATAAATAAATTTTTTTTAATTAAAAAAAAAAAGGTTCCTGAGGTCAAGGGGGTGGGTTCTGACTCATGTTGCTGGCAGACAGGATTTATTTTGGTGCGGACGTATACAGGCACAGGCTCGGGGCTGTGGAGCAGGAGGTGGCATAAATATGGACTCTGTGGGTTCTTTCCCAGCCGGGTCTGGCATTTGCTCCCAAACCACCTTACTGAGAAACACTGACCATCCCTCCCACCTGCCCCAAGTTATGTGAGTCAGTGAAGATGGAGAGAGAAGGAGGAAACTCCTAGAAAACTTGCCCAGTCATTCTGATCAACCTTATGTCTAAGGTGAGGGCAGGTCCAGAGAAAAGTGGCCTGATATCCCCGCTTCCACCATTCCCAGAGGGGAGTCAAGACCTCCCCTCCAAATTAATAATTTTTAACACTCTGAAACAATAGTAGCAACAGCAGGTAAAACATTTCTTGGCCCTTCTTATTGCAGGGATGGTGATGTAATACAGGTTTTGGGGGAGCTAGAGTTTGTTGTGAGAGTAGATCATTTGACCTTGGAAAGACTAGTTGTGGTCACTGCTCCCCCCCCTTTTTGTCCTTCTCCCTTGTCCACCCCCATCTTGTCCAGCACTGACCGTTCTCTCCTTGGTGTTGTCTCTTGCCCCAGGCTTCCCTGACCCTGCTCTCTCACTGACCTCCTCACCCCCTCTGGCATCTCTCCGTCTTCTGCCTCCTCTCAAATGTAGATGCTCCTGTCTTCCCTTCACCAGCCCATTCATTCATTCATCTCTTCCTTCTAGGTCCAGGCCACGGCACAGTGAGTGAGTCGGACAAGACCCCGGATTTCCGGTGTGGGAGATGGATGCCCGCGTTCCTCTCTCCATAACCAGAAGAACTCAACAAATTGTGTCCTCACGCTCCTTCCTTCCATGTCTTCTGGAAGAACACTGGGCTTGCTTGTCTTCTAAAAACTCCCCCAAACCTCTGTTCTTATCCCCCAAGAGTTTGGTGTAGCCTCTGTGGGATGTGGAGAGACACCAACCCGCCGGGAGGCAGAGGTGGGCTCAGGACGAGGGTCATGTTGAAGGCCCTGATGTCTCACTTTCCATCTCCTCTTTACCCCTCTCCTCTGCTGAGGGATTCAGCAGCAAAGCTGCATCCGATTGCCTTTCTTTTACAAAGGAAGGGATCAGGGACTGAGCGAGTCTGCCTGCTTGTGTTACCCCTTCCCACCTCCTAAAAAAAAAGAAAGAAAAAGCCTTTCCTTATATTGCTGTGCGCCCTATTTGCATCTCTAGATGCAAGTCTGAGGGTCAGTAAGGGAAAGACGCCATCTGGACCCAGTTATGTTAAACCAGCAGAGTCCCTGTGCTATGAAAGATATAAATAAATAAAGCATATAATATGTTAAGAGATAATCAAAGATGACACTTTTCACCTGCTGGCTCCTGGGACCATCATGTCCTGAATTATCTAAGAGGAAACCTAGAAAAGTCCCACCTGGACCACACGGGAGCCGTGGATCTGCAGGAAGATAAAGTTCTGCAAGAGTGCCAAATCCCTATGTGCCTCCCTCATAAATGCCACATATAGATAAGAAGATTTGCAAAATCTCACTAAGGGCCTCAAGAGATTAAAAACTCGGGGGAAAAGCCTCCTTGGGTACCTCCAAAAAGCCTCCAAAACTTAGAGGTGGTTCAAGCTGCAGTGCCTCTACCCAACAAACATTGGGGAAGTTGTAACTACTTTTGCTGTGGGAAAACAGGGCCTGGATGAGCCGCAGCAACTTCTTTACTTGGCTCCTATCTTTAAACCCCTTTGACCAGGCCCCTGCGAGTCTTCATATTCCCCAAACACTGACCAGTGGAACCCCCTCATCCCACCCCCCAGTAAATGCACTCAGGACATCTCCCTAGAACCCACTGATTTGCAGAAAACTCTTCAGTTGTCGGCAGCTGAACGCACAGAATCACAAGTACTGGAGTTGGAAATGGGTTCAAATGGAGTAACTCCCAGTGGACTAAGCCTCGATTAGAACCATGGAGTAGAGAATTGTTGTATCTTAGCTAGTCCAGCAGGAAGCATTGAGTAGCTACTGAAAAGTAAACACATCACCGTAAGTGGTTTTAACTTGTCAGTTCTCCATTTTACAGGTAAAAGTATTTTGTTGTCCTATATCAAGTTTGGAGTGTTCTCAAAATAAGTTAGTTAAATTAAAAATGATGCTCTGAGACCACGAGGAATTGAAAACTGCCTGTTTGGAATTCAATTAGTAAATGTACAGAGGAAAGAGCAAAATGCGATGGAAGGGATACCACTACACACCTATTAGAATGGCTAAAATCCACAGAAGTGGCAATGCTAAATGTTAACTAGGAAGTCTCATTCATTGATGGAGGGGAAAACACAATGGTACAGGCATTATGGAAAATAGTTTGGCTGTTTCAAAGTTAAACATACACTTGTCACGGGGACCAGCAATCACACTCCTATATATTTACCCAAGTGAACTGAAATAAAAACCTGTATGTGAATGCTTACAACAACTTTATTTATAATCACCAAAATCTAGAGACAGCCAAGATATCCTTCCACAAGGGAATGGATAAACTAATTCTGGTGCATCCATTCAATAAAGTACTATTCACAATAAAAAGGAACGAAGTCTGATTCACATAACAGTACGGATAACTGCTAAAAGTATATCTGCCAAAAAGCAAAAGTATTTCTGCTAAATGAAAGACGTCAAACCCAAAAGATCACATTTCCTATGATTCTATTTATCTATTTATATGACATTTTGGAAAAGGCAAAATCATAATGGAAAGCCAGTCCAATGGTTGTCAGGAGTTGGGTGAGAGGGGAGTGGTTGACTATGAAAGGGCCACATGAGAGTTATTATGGTGATGGAATTGTATATATGCAGATAGATACATAAATAATTATAAATACATATGTGTGCATGGATTAGTATACATATCTGTATTTCTCAGGTCTGTCAGCTACATGGCCTGGAAGCCATAATCCCCAGAAGCATTGAGCACACCCAGTGCCCGGATCTTGGTTTCTAAATATCATTCTCCAATAACAGCAAGCAGAGTGCTTGGAGATATGGCTTATTCTAGGACTGGGATAGGGAAAATGAGCCTGGAGATCTTGTAGTTCCAGGAAGCAAAGCAGTGCTAACAAATAAAAATAGAAGATGGGGGCAGGTCAAAGCACACAGAAGCCAAACTGAAAGAGATCCCAATGGCCAAAGCTGGAACAATCTGAGAGATAAAATAAATATCGTAGTACTGGAAAATAAACCAAAGTATAAAAATACATATGCCTGAGTCTATATACATAAATGACTGAATAAATAAATCTTACAGTGGAATTCCAAGAATTATGTGTAGATAATTCAGGAGGTGGACCTTAATCCCTTCTCCTTCAGAATGGGCAGAACTTATTGACTCACTTTCAAATAGAATATGGAAAGAGAAAAATAATAAGTTACAGAGCAGAAGCCTGGCAGACAGCACCTTAACCAAGTAACCAGGTTTAACCTCACCAGTTGGTATCAGGCAACCCTGATATGCTATGATGAAAAGGCCACTTCACCTCCATGGTCTTCTGTCCTCAACCCTGTAACTCCAGGATAGTCATGAGAAAAACACCAGACAAATGCAAAATGAGGTGCTTTCTACATAATACCTGACCAAGACTCCTCTAAATTGTCAAGGTCACGAAAAACAAGGAAAGACTGAGAAACTATCACAGATCAAAAGGAACTAAGGAGACCTACGACAAAATGTAATATGGGATTCAAATGAGTGAAATCCAAATGAAGCATCTGGTTTGGTTACTAGCTATGTGCCCATGTAACACTCTTACTTTTGGTAAACGTACCAGGTTATGTAAGATGATACTATCGGGGGAAGGTGGCTGAAGGACAGATGGGGACTTACCTTTGCAACTTAACTGTGAATCTAAATTAACTCCAAAGTAAAAAATGTATGGGGGAAAAAAAAAAAGGCGAGCTCTAGAGCGGAAGAAGAGATTTGCAAAAAGCACTGTCCAACAAAAACTTGGGCAGAAGCCCAGAGAGGCGGACATTCCATAATCACAGGTCACTGGGGCACAGCTCCAAGCCTAAACCAGAAGACAATGACTCATTTACTGAGAACTGCCAGGTGTGGTTTCAAGCACTTTACCCGTCTTAACTCTTCCCATCCTCGCCAGGTCCTATGGGCAGGTACATAAGAGTGGAAAAAGGTGGCAGGGAGAATGGCTGATCCTCTGGTGGACACAGGGGTGGTTTGGCCTCAGAGCCCAGCTAGTAACCACTCACCCTGAGTGCCCGGGTCAGCTCTGGAAAGCAGACGTAACCCATTGCCTGCAGCCTCTACTTCAAAAATACCAACCTCTGCTATTAAAATGACCAGGAAATCCAAAGAAGCTAAGTGAAAATGGTCATCTGCTTTTCCCAGTCCCTTAAGGGTTTGCCAGCTTTTGGTCTGTGCCACCAAACACGGACTGCCTTTGTATTTTTATCCATTCCACACCTTCACACCTACGTGCCTCTATTTCTTCCTGTTGGGAATGCCTTCCTGCCCACCTGGCAAAGTCGATGAACCATTTTTTAAAACCCACCTAAATGCCATCTCCTGTGCGACACCCTCAGCAGCCCCCAATGAGGACAGCTGCCGATATGACCCTTGGTAGTTATTTTTGCCCCGCCTGTCTCCTTCCTGACCCGGAAGTATTCCCCCCCCCCCCCCCCCCCCGCAGTGAGACATTTCCCAGAATCCTCTAGTAAACCCTTGGGGCCTATCAGGATGGGACAGGTGCATTTTGGGATAGCTGTCCAGGTGATTCCCTTCCCCTCAGGGGAGACTCACTGCCCAGATGTGGGGTCCCCAGGTCAGCTTAGACGCCTCGCCCACCGCCACATCTGGGTGCTAGAGAAAGCGTATGGAGCGTAGGATGTACAAGGCTCTCCTGCTCCTCGTATGAAGAGCATCTTAGCACAGTTTGCCAGTGGGAGCAAGGGGCGCGTCCCTGCCTCAGGCAAAGCACTGACCATGAGCCCGTCACCTACCAGACCAGCATGAGACAGCATGTGACCTTGCGGATGGCTGGGGTTCGGAAAAGGTCCAAGACTGAGTTAGAGGTGCGGCCACTTGCAAACTCGCTCTGGATGTAGGAGCTCACCACCTGAGCGAGGAAAGTCTGGTCATGGGGATCCGGGCATCCGGGACCCTATTTCCCCGCTGGGAATCCCCTTGTCCGTGACAAGCGTGGCTGGGGTTGAGGGTCCTGAAACGATGGCCACCCTTAGTCTGCTCTCCATTCCAGCACAGATGGTTCTCCATGGGCTGGCAGGACTCGGAGACAAAGCAGAGGCTCCAATGGGAGTCCCAAATGCTCAGGAACTGCCTACTGATTAGGTTGACTCTGAGATAACGGTGGCCAATGGCTAAGAGCAGGGGTTCAGAGGGGTCCCACCAGCTCCCACTGGGTGTTCCTGGACAAACTGCCTAACCTGTCAGCAAAGATGACTTATTAAATATAGTTATGTACGTAAAGCCCCTTAGCACAGTGCCTGTGATGGGCCTCCACAAATGGTACTTATTTTATAATAGATGGTAACCATTTTTATTAGTGATTCTCCACTAAATTTTGTTTTGTGATTGCTCTTTTAATTATTTAATTAAAATTTCACCTGGAGGTCAGTGCGAATGGGGTTCTTTCCCCATTGCACAGATGGAGAAACTGATGAACCAAGCAGTCGAATTATTTATCCCAGATAGCAGGGCCCTTCAGCGGCTCCTTCCCACACTTGAAGGTCCTCCTGTCTGTTTATTCCCTCCACACCCGGATGGCGGTGAGGTCTGGGGAGCTGCTAAATCCGGGTGGCGGTCTAGGCTGCCCACAAGACTGAAGGCTGTCCCCAGCCTCCCTGCTCCCATCCCCTCACCTCCTTAGTCAGCCTCTCCCCTTCCTCCTTCTTTCCATTCAGCGCCGCGACCTTGCGCAGGTTTTGCACGGCTAACTGGGACTTGCCATGGAGGAGAAGCCATCGGGAGGACTCTGGCAGCCACCTGGGGCCCAGGGGAAGAATGAGGAATGATCCTGGGCTGGATGGAGCTCATTCCATTCCCGAGCCCAAGAACACCTTCATTTACCTTCTTTCACACCCTAAAAGAAGGTGAAATTTCCTTGCCTCTGCAGACTCAGGAAAGGCTGGAGGATGTGCTCCCCCTTTCTTGCAGCACATCAGATAGAGTCTAATGAAGGGTGCTTAGAGACCATGCGTGCTAGGACTTCAACAGACCCGGTTTTGAATCTGGTTTTGCACCAGGGTTAAAGAAGTCATGGCCCGCTCTCTGAGCTGTGCCTCAGTTTCCCTCTTTTAAAATGCCCTCGGGCTGTTCTGAGGCACGAAGGAGCTGGCTGATGAGGGTAAAAGCTTCCTCTCGGTCTTGAGCCCCAGGCTGAAATCAGGGATTGGCTGGAGCTTCCCGATACTGTCTCCATAGAGGACAGTGATACTGTCCCCATCGAGGCCACCAAGTCCCAGCCACCACACACCCCGAGCTTCTCACGGAGCCAGGCGAGGGCTTGGCTGCCCCGGTGCATCTTCCCCACCCCGCTGTGCTCAGGACGTACCAAGAATAAAAGAAAAAGACCAGGAAAGGTGCAGAGACGGCAAACTGCAGCCACCGCCAGGGACGGACCAGGTATGCCACTCCAGCCAGGATTACCTGACCCACGGTGAAGGAAAATCCCAGCAGGATGCCAGCCACCGTGCGGCCCCGGGTGGGCATCCACTCCACCACTGGGGGGAAAACAACAACATGCTTGGTGAGGCGACTCACCCTCCCACGTGCTTAGCGCATCAGCTCTGCCCCCTCCGGAATGACCCAGTGGGAGCTTAAAATAATTCCAGAGTTCCGTGAGACCCAGAGACAGGTATCATCACCCCCAGCTGCATTCCACACAGATCAAGGAATCAAACATAAGTGAAAAAATAAAACCCACAAAAATATTAGAAGAGATGATGGTGGAATTCTTATGATCTTCAGTAAGGAAAAGCTTCTTCAAGTAGGTCACAAGAAGCAGGAACAATAAAAGAATATGATCAAAAAATAAAAAATAAAAGAATATGATCAACACATTTAACTTCATAGAAATAAGAAACGTCTGCGTTGAAGGAAAAAAAACCTTCCATAAGCAGTCATAAAAACATGCAAAAAATATTTGTAGCTTCACAAGCAAAGGGCTAATTTCCCTAATGTTGGGAGAGTTCTTTCAGATCCCTAGGAAAAAGACCAATAAGCTGAAAGGAAAATGGGCCAAGGAGGTGAACGGTTGATAGAAAAGGAAATTCACTGGCTCCCAACCATATGGAAAGATGCTCAACCTTTGCAAAGATTAAAAAAACGCAATTTTTTTGTACATAGCAAAAATGAGAAATGATCTAAATGTCCATCCACAGGGGACATGGTGGTACATCCTTATGAGGCCACCATAGCAAGTTCACGAGGTGGCTTCTTTTCATAGAGCGACCAGCTCACTGCGTCCAACTCATCGGCCAGCCCTGTTGCTTCTGCCTTCAGAATTTAGGCAGAATCAGCTCTTCTCTGTTGCCCTGGCCCATGCCAACCTCATCTCCTACTGGGATGATGGCAACAGCCTCCCAACTGGCCTCCCGCTTCTGCTCTTGGGCCACTTGGCAGCAGAACAGTCCCAGTTAGTTCTGAGTCAGGTCTCTCCTCTGCTCAAAACCCTCCACTGACATGACTCCCAGGGGTGTGCATCTCCCTTGCATGTGGGACATGACTCCTGGGATGAGCTGGGACCTGGCTACAACGTTTACAATGTGACTGTGTGATTGTGAAAACCTTGTGTCTGTTACTCCTTTTATCCAGGGTATGGACAGATGAGTATGGGTAAAAAAATAAACAAATAGTCGGGGACAAAGGCTAAAATTAAGTGAGTAGATAGAAATGCTGGTGGTCAATGAGAGGGAGGGGTAAGAGGTATGGGATGCATGAATTTTTTATTTTTATTTCTTTTTCTGGAGTGATGCACATGTTCTAAAAATGATCATGGATCGCTTCTCAGCCTTTTGGCTAAGATCAAGTGTAGTATCTGTTCTTATCAGTTTAAAAATGATCATGATGATGAATACACAGCTAGGTGATGATATTGTGAGCCATTGATGGTATACCTTGGTGCATGAAGATATCTCAATAAAAATATTAAACAAAACAAAACAAAAACCCTCCACTGGGTCCCATCTCGGAATGAAAACCGAAGTTCTTCAGATGCTACAAGGTCCTGCATGTGACACACACTCACGCCACCCACCTCTTTCTTCCCCTCCCTTGCCCCCAACTCTGCACCATGGGCTTCTTTGCTGCCTCCTCATCCCAACAGGCAGGCAGGTGCCCGCATAGACCATTCCCTCAGCCTGGAAATGCCCTTTCCTAGGTGCAAGGCTCGGCCTTGGCTCAAAATGAAACGTCTCCGCTGAACCATGCCCTTGAACGTGGTTAAGCTAGGAAACCCAATGTATGTGCATTACCACAATGAGGACTCTCAAATAAAGAAAAGAACCTCCTCCACCTCGTCGTCCCTGGCCCATAAAGCTGCGCACCCCTCCTGCACCCCCAGCCGTCCCCTTCCCCCTTCCCAGTTCTGTTTTCCCTCTGGGTGGGGGCAAAGGGGATTGTTGCAGAGGGGAGGGAATCCCAGCACGAGACGGCCCTTGGCATCCGTTCCCACCTCGAGATCCCATGAGCCGTGGCGGGATGTCTGCCACAGAGGGGGGTAGGGGTGAGGATTGTGGAGACCCCAGTGGGTGCTCAGTGCCTCATGGGGTCCCGATGTTGGTCAGGGGCCTCGGACGTGGACGCTGGACTAATTCTCTGGTCCCTAGATCTCTTCCCACCTGCGATGAAGGACCCATTCTGTCTGCCTGGCTGAGGGTGGTGGCAGGTTCTGGAGCCCTGAGGTCCTCCCTGAGGCCGGCAGTGTTCTCTGGAGCAAGCTAAGTGGTCAAGGAGGGGCAGGCAGCTTGCACGCCTGTGCCCAGGGTGATCCCAGGGGAGCCCTGGACTGGGTCCCAGAGCTGCCCAGAGCCAACCTGGAGTGAGAACTGACCTGTCACTTGGGGGTAAAGGGTGACATCCCCCTCTGGCATCCGGGAGGCCAGGTCTCCACCTTGGAGCCCAGAAATCACTGGCTTTTGCAGCCTGGCTAACTTAATCCTTTTTTGGGGGGAGCAGGGGGGGCAGTACATGGTCTGGGAATCGAACCCGGGTCTCCCGCATGGAAGACGAGCATTTTACCACTGAACTACTTGTGCACATTTAACCCTTTTTAGAACCATGTTATCTAAGGGCTTCTTGCAGTCCTGAGGGCCATCGAGTCCCTCCCACCCCACTGTCTCCTCTGCCCCACCCCCCACCCCGGGCCTGGCACTCAGAAGGCACTTAGTGAGGGCCAGTCGTTGACTAACTGATGCATGAAATAACAGCCGCCCTTTCGTCTTACAGATGGGCAGGCAGGGACCCAGGGGTGGGAAAAGGCTGTCCCACATCCTGCAGCCAAGCCCACTCCCACCCTGGGACAGGAGGTCTGTGTTGGAGTTGAGGTCGCTGGATGAGACTCCCACTCAAAAGGAAATAGGAGAGACGTCCGGGGAGGGGGCGGCCGTTCCCTGCTCCCGTGCGAGCCCCACCCACCCAGGCCTGGGTTCTGGGGACTCACCCAGGGACAGGGAGTTGAGGATGATGCCGGAGAAGGTCATGCCGGTGAGGAACCGGAAGACGCAGTAGGCGCTGAAGGAGCCGAAATACGCCGTGGCGGCCCCCGAAACTGCCATCTGCAGGTACGACCAGACCAGGGGGCCCTTGCGGCCCAGCCTGAGGTTGGGGGAAGGGTGAGAGGCAGGGGGGTGAGGGACGGAGGACACAGGATGAAGGGTGAGGTGGTATGGGGTCGGCGCTAGGGCTCTGGGAGGTGGCAGCGGCAGACCCCAAAGGGAGAGGGAGCAAACGGGCAGGCTGCACCCCAGGAGGAAGCTGGGGGTCCCCGTGACTAACTCATGTATGAAATAAAAACCTCCCTTTCGTCTTATAATGGGCAAACAGGGACCCAGAGGTGGGACCTCTGGGTGCTAGGGAGCTGGGGTCTGGGGAGCTGGGGTGCTGGGGCACAAGGATGGTGGGGTGCTGGGGTGCTGGGGAGCTGGGTGCTGGGGAGTTGGGGAGCTGGGGTGCTAGGGTGGTGTGGCCACAGTGGGGTTCAACGGCAGGGATCCCAAGCCAGGAGCACACAGCCCCAGCATGGCCGGGGGGGTCAACAGGCAAAGCAGGGGCAGGAAGCATTTTTTCTCCACACATACGGTAACACACTCATTCATTCATTCATTCATTCCATTACACAAACATTCATTGATGGCTTCTAAGTTGAGTGCTAGAAACAGACAAAACACTGTGGATAAAATATAAGCTTGTAGGTAACAAAGCCAGATTATATTGTGGCCTGGTGCAATGAGGCCCAGGACAGACACACCCACAGGGGTCCTGCAGGGGGGTGCAGAGGAGGAGGGGCTTTACTGGAGTGGGGGTCGTGCAGGGAAGGGGATAAGAGAGAGGGAGAGAGAAGGGGGAAGCGCAGGGAGAAAGGGACAGAGAAAGAGTCATGGACTCAGGATGCCATCAGAGCCACCCACGCCATTGCCACCCCTCAGCCCCCCTCTAGAGAAGGCTGTCCATCTGTAGGGGCTGGTTAGATGCCTACTGGCTCAGTCATACCATGGGATACAAGGTAGATATTAGAAAGGACTGGCACGCTCTTTCTGAAAGGCTATGGAGAGGCCCCCAGACATATTGCTAAGCGATAAAAAAGTCACATGTGAGGGGTGCCAGCATCTGTATAAAAAGGGGGGACAGAGTCTATATATACCTTTGCTCGATTAGGCACAAAACTGTAAGTTAGCTCTGCTATGGTACAAAGAGACTGGGTGGCCCTGGGGAAGCGGCTGGGGGAGCAGGCCAGGCGTGGAGGGGGTGCTTCCCTGTGTACCCTCTGTACCCCTTGGAATCTCGAATGATGCGAATGTATTATATGTATTAGCTATTTAAAAATACGCAGCTACAGATGGTGCAAGGGTAGTTTCAGTGGTAGAATTCTCACCTGCCACGCGGGAGACCCGGGTTCGATTCCCGGCCCATGCACTTCCCCAAACAAACCAAAAACCAACCAATCAAAAATTCAACAAATAGAGGTGCAAATAACGGGATCCTAACATGGAAAAAGAGTGAAACGTTGACCCCTGCCCTACAGCATATAAAAAAAAAAAAATAAGAAGAACATAAATAAAAATATGCAGATACTTTTTTTTTTTTTTTTTTTTGCATGGGCAGGCACCGGGAATCAAAGACACATTTTTATAAAGGAAAAGGCCTGGGGTCTTTCCTGCCTGAGCAGAGGGGCTGGGATCCTCTTCTCCCAAGGCTCACCTGTCCGCAAGGCTGCCAAACACAGCGGCACCCACCAGCACCCCGGCCATGTAGATGGACTGAGCCAGATCGCAGAGGTTCCGGGCGTCGCAGACCAGGTCCCACTGCAGGGGTGGGAGGGTGCAGACAGAGGGAGGGACGCTCCAGCCTCGGCCCACTGCGGCAGCCCCCACCCGCCACCCCGACCCCCGCTGACCTCCGTCACGATGGTGGACGGGAACACCGTGTGGTCGTAGACCCAGCCGTCCTTGCAGCCCTCCGTGGCCGCCCCGGGGACGGAGGAGGTGTTGGGGTTCAGGAGGGCCCACTGAGGCTCCGTGAAGCGCCGGCACGGTTCGGGGGCCCCAAGCCGGTCCAGGGGCACGGTGGCCCGCAGCCAGGCACTGGAGTGGCCGGTGGGGCCCGCGCTCTGGTTGGCGGGGCCCCGGCAGCGATGGGGGGGGCGCGGCGGCTGTGAAGTTCTGCAGGAAGTTGTGACAGGCCAGCAGGCTGCAGGGCAACAGCAGCAGGGCCGTGTGGAGGAGCTGGAAGCGGCCCACACCGCCCAGTGCATCCAGCAGGTCAGTGAAGGCCATGGCCAAGGGTGGACGGGAGGCCCAGCCTGGCCTTATGCAAAGGGCCCTGGGGAGGGGGCCGTGGAGGAGGAGGAGGAGGCGGAGGAAAAGGAGGCTTGGGGTTAGGACCTAAGAGCTAAGGCCAGTAGCCAACAGCTCAGAGGAGTCCAGTTACACCTCACAGGAGGCCTCAGGTGTCCCCCATATCTGCAGGCTCCCCTACTTTTCCAGGCCAGCGGGCCGGCCCCTGCGTCTTCCTCCCCAACCCCCTTAGTCTCTCCCCTCCTGGGCTAGGAAAGCAAGGGGTCCTGGGGAGGGGGGGCCGCCTCACAGCCCACCGCTGCAGGCCCCCCATGCATGGTGCACCATCACCCCATTTGCCACCCCCCTCCCCCAGTCGGCCATCCCGAGGTTTCTCCAGGAGCCTAGTCTTAGCTCAGCATGTGGATGCAGCCCCCGGACCTGGGCTGCTGCTTGGCTGTCAGAGATTAGGGGTGGGGGCTGGGGGGCTGGGAAAGTACCCTACCAGAAGCTCAGAGCTTGGCTGCCCAGGAGACCCCAGGGAAAAAGTCTTTTAAAACGCCCAGGTTATCTTGTATTAGGCAAGGGATGCTTAGCCTTTATACCAAAAACACAAGCAACAAAAGAAGAGAGATCAATGCGACGTCATCAAAATTCACAGCTTGTGTACATCCGAGGATAGTATCAAGGAATTGAAAAGACCAGCTGCAGAATGGAAGAAAATATTTGGAAACCATGTGTTTAGCTTAATATTCAGAATATATAAGGAATTCCTGCAAGTCAACAACAAAAAGACAAACTAATGAAGAAATGGGCAAAGGACTTGACTAGACATTTCTCCAAGGAAGATTTATAAATGGCCAATAAGCCCATGAAAAGAGGCTCAACATCATTAGCCTTTAGGAAAATGCAAATCATAACCACAATGAGATACCACTTCACACCCAAAAGAATGACTATTATTAAAAAAACAAAGCAGAGCAAAAAAACCAGACCAAACAAAAAAACAAAAAAAACGAACGTAACTAGTGTTGGAGAGGATGTAGAGAAATAGGAAATCTCATGCACTGTTGGTTGGATTGCAAAATGGTGCGGCTGCTGCAGAAAACAGCTTGGAGGTTCCTCAAAAAGTTAAACAGAACCATATGGCCTGGTAATCCCAATTCTACGTATAAACCCAAACGCATTGGAAGCAGGGACTTGAACAGACATTTGCATGCCAATGATCAGAGCGGCATTATTCACAATTGTCAAATGATGGACGCAGTCCAAGTGTCCATTAACTGACGAATGGATAAACAAAATGTGGTACATACATACAATGAAATATTATTCAGCATTAACAGGGAATGAAGTTCTGATTTATGCAACAACATGGTTGAAATTTGGAGACATCGTACTGAGTGAAATGAGCCAGACACAAAAGGATGAATATTGTTTGCTCATATTGATTTGAAACTGTTGAAAAAAACAAACTCAAAGTCAAAATCTGCAGTACAGTTTATCAGGAAATGGGGTGGCGGTAAGGAATGGGGAGTTAAGAGCTTAAAATATACAGGGTTCCTATTTGGAACGATGGAAATATTTTGGTAATGGATGATGGTTATGGAACCACATTGTGAGGGCAATGAACAGTACTGGAATATATATATCTTATGGGAGTAAAAGGGGGAAATGCTACATGGTAACAGAGCGAAACTTTTAAAAATGTTAGATAGTAACAGAACAACAACAACAACAAAATCCATGGAACTGCATTACACAAACGGTGAACCCTAAATTAAACCATGGACTATAATTAACAGTACAGTTATAAAAATGTGCATTCTTTCATCAGTTGTAACAAATGTTCTGTCCCATTGCAAGGTGCCAGTAATAGGTTAGTCTGTGGGAATCCTGTATTTTATACACGATGGTTCTGTAGACCCACAATTCCTCTAATCAAACAAACAAAAAGTCCAAATAGGGCAGCCGAGAAGAAGCGCTGGTCTCCCTGGCTCCCCCTCTCATCACCCTCAGAGTCAGGGGTTTTAAGGGAGTAGGGCCCCAAGATCATCCAGACTGGTGGGGTTCCACCCACAAAACCCAGTACAGACAACAGCGAAGGGGGTGCCACTGTGACTGGTGGACGAGGATGGTGGCGGGTCACAATGAGGACGCCAGGGCCCTGCAGCACCCAGTCCCAGGCTCCTATTCAGCTGGAGACAGCCTGTGCTTCAGGACGCCCCAGATCAGCAAAAATGCCCCACCCCAGGGTGGGGGAGGCTCAGAGCAGCCAGCTGCAGCCTCCCCCCATCCTGTCCAGCCTGCCCCCAGCTTTTGCTCGGGAGATGAGTCCTAGTTTTGTGGCTCCCTCTGCCCCCACTTCGCCCACGGCACGTCTTGCCTCCCCTACCCCCACGCTGACCCGCTCTTATCTCTGATAAGAACAGCCAGGATCCTGGAGTTGGCTGGAGCGGCTTATATAAGCTGCAGGTGCCTGGGTCACAGGGTACCCCCCCCCACCAGAGGTGTTTGTGGGGAGCTCCCCAGAGGTCAGGCTTGGGCTAAGTAGGGGTTTGGGTTTCAGCCCCTGGCGGCACTCAGGCCTTGGGCTGTGAAGGGGGCGGGTGGGACCCGGCAGGGCCACCTGGGTCCCCAAATCAGAGCCCTGTCCAGGCCACAGCCTGGGCCCTGGGCCCATGCTCCCTGCCCGCCCTCCCGGCACACAGCCAGCCCCCCACGGGGTGCGAGGTCTCAGCAATGATGGGGAAGGAGTTGGGGTGGCTGGAGCAGGGATGGGGGGCCCTGGGTGTGTCCCCACAGGTCACAGCTTGCTGGCCTCCTCCCCAGCTGCAAGCTTGAGTAAGAAACACGCTCCAGAGACAGATGTGGGGCCTTTTCCCTTTTATTTGGGGATCCTCTGAATGGCAACGGGACCCCCACACCCATGCCCCGGGGCCTCTGACACCCCATGACCATAATCCCATCCCTGAAGAAATCCCCTTTGAAATCCCCAATATAAAAAAAAGGAGGAGGAAGGCAGGGGCGGGGGAGGGGGCAGGTCTGAATACCTTCCAGGGCAGGTGGCCGGGCAGGATTTGGGGGGGCACTGGCTTCTGCACGGAAGGCACAGCTGTCCCCAGCCCCGGGGGAGGCAGCCCCAGCCGGGGGAGGGGGCTCTGTGCTGCCCTGGCGACAGTGGCTGTGCAGGGCTAGTGGTTATGTTTAAAGTCTGTAGGAGACACACAGGGGGGTGGGGCAGAGTGGGGGGGCCGGGGTGCAGCCTCCCAGAGCTGGGCGTGGTGTAAGGGGTGGGGACACACCGGGGTACTGGGGGGCCTGAGGCTGGCAGCTCCCTTGGAGTCAGGCCACCCTGAGGCAGGCACATGCATAAGCTGCCTGCTGGGGGGCTGGGGGGGGAGGGCCGGGGGCCCACTTGAGCCCATGGCCAGTGGAGACGGACGGCAGATGAACGTGGGGGGTGGGGGAAAAGGGGTAGCAGGAAAAGGCTGCCTCGGCTCCGAGGAAGGCACTTGCAGCTGGCGTGGCCCGGCATGGCATGGCGTGGCGTGGCGTGGCGTGGTGTGGCGTGGCGGGAAGGCGTGGTGACCAGGAAGGGAACGGGACACAGCCAGGGGTCCTGAGACTCGCCTCACGCAAACATGGTCAGCTGTAACCACTGCCCGGGAAAGCAGACGGAAGTCAGCGGGTACAGCAGGAGAGGCTGGCTCAGCCTTCTCCAGCTTCCTCTCCACCAGATCCCTTGACCCAGGAGCCATCCACTTTTTGCCTCTCTGAGGGCAGGTGGGAGAGGGTCCCTCGTGTGGAGATGCTTTCTTACCTCCCTACCCCTGGGACACCCGGCTATTGGCTTCCACCAAGGCCTCTGGGGCCTCTGGCCCTCCCTTCCCAGAACCCCCAATCCCCCACCCTACACTCCGAGAAACCACAACCCCCCATCCCACCCTCTGAGAACTCAGAACCCCCCCACCCCGCCCTTCCAGGGCTCGGGTCCCCCCATCCCGTCCTCCTGGGACTTGGATCTTTCTGCCCTGTCCCCCCCAGGGCTCAGGTGGCCTGGCCTAGAAGTTCTGAGGTTCTGCCACAGGTCCAAGGGAGGCCCCCCTACCTTAAACAGGTCAAAGGTCACGACTCCATCCAGATCTGTATCCAGAGTTTTGAAAAACCCTGTGTGTTCGAGAAAAGAAGCCGTGAGGCTGGGAACCAAGTGAGGCATTGACGGCAGGCCCCCCAGCCTCCTGCCCCACCTCCACCCCAAACCTGTGCATAGCACCCCGAGCTCTCTTGCCCACCCCACCCCCCCACGGCACCCCCAGCACTGGGCCTTCAGGTTACATGCTCCGTGGCTGTGGGGGGCCTCCCAGCCCTGCCTGGCCACAACCCCCCCATGCCCTTTCTCTGCACCCTGCTGGCCCAAATCTGCCGGCGGGGCTCCTGTAGGGGCTGGATCTGGGGCCGTGCTGGTGGGGGGACACTCACGGAACATGGTCTCCAGCCGCACCAGGCAGCACACAAAGTTGTCGAAGTCGACCGCCAGGTCGGGCTCCGAGTAGCGGGTGATGATGAGCTCGTACAGCTTCTTGTTTAGCTTGAAGCCTGGCCCAGGGGAGTGGCGTGAGGGCCGGGGAGGCCCAGCCCCTGTCCCTGGGTGGGGGCAGGGGGCAGGAGACCCAGAGCCTTCCCTTGTCCCAGGAAGGCCCCACTGCCTGGGGCCACGAACAGCTCCTGGGCAGGGCTAGGAGTGGGGAGAGGCTGGCCCCGAGTTCCAGTCCCAGAGGGACCGCCAGAGGCCTGAGCATTGGGTGCCAATCAGAGAGGGCCCAGGGCTCCAGTTTAGTGTGTGCAGAGTGCCCCGGCCTTCTCCTGAAATGGACCTGGCTCACCAGACTCTCTCTCAACAAAGGCTCTGGAGCCTGGCTTCGGCCCCTCGCTGGCTGTGTGGCCTGAGCTGGTCACCTCCCTTCTCTGAGCTGACTTTTCTCACATGCACAGTGGGGACAAGAAAAGAACCTGCCCTCTCCAGGTTGCAACAAGGCAGGAGGGAAAGAACGCTGGGGGAAGCATGCGGGGTGCTTGGGCTTACGATCGGGGACTAAAGGCCAAAGCGTCAGGCCTGGGACCCCTTCCCGCCACCCCCACCCAGGGCCCGGGCACAGGGCAGCAGCCACCCCTCAGGCCTCACCTGCAGACTCGATGGCCATCCGCATCTCGTAGGCGCTCATGCTGCCGGACTTGTCCAGGTCGAACTTACGGAAGATGGTCTGGGGGTGGGGACAGGGAGTGAGAGCCGGACAGAAGCTTCGGGCACTTCCTGACCCCCCCACCCCAGGCTGCTGAGGGGTGAGGCTGGAAAGGGGGGAGGTCCACCCACCAGGTAATTCCGGATGCGGTTCCAGAGGATGTTGAACTCCACCAGGCCCAGCTTTCCATTGCCGTCGCGCTGGGGGTGCCCCGTTAAGAAGGAAATGCCACTGCTGAGAGCAGGAGTGGGGGTGCAAATGGGCAGTGGGGAGGGAGGGAGCTGCCACAGTTTGGAAAGCAGACGACTCAGGGGGGAGGGGAGAAGCAGGGTGGGCTGGAGCAGGGTGCAGAAAGAGCTCGAGCCTTAGGGTCCCTCGGAGACCCCACCCCTGCTCTATCTTTCACTTGACGCAAGGCCGGTGCCTCAGTTTCCCCCTCCCGGGGATGCATCTCAACCTGGAGCACAGAGGCATCTGCACCCCACAAAGGCCTGGTGCATTTCTCTGGGGTGCTCAGCCAGTCCCCCCCCCCCCCAAGGCCCCCCACCGAGCCCCACTCGGGCAGGATACGTCCATGAGGTTCACCATGCTACGGCAGGACTCCAGGCTGAAGCCCTTGGTCCGCAGATCTTTGTCTGCAAAGCAAAACCAGTTCGTACAACTCAGCGGGCAGGCCTCCTCCTGTGCCTGAACGGGCTGGGGGCACGGGGTGGGCCCGGGAGCAGGGAGGGCAAGGGCGGACAGAGGAAGTGTGCTGCAATTCTCTGTCATCAGAAAATGGTTTAAAGTGTCTCCGCCTTCAAGCCTGTGTCCCCAGACTTGCAGAGTCCCAGGCAAATGAGACACATGCTGAAGAAGTGAAGGGAGTGGGGTGAGAGGCCAGAGGGGACAGTCGGCAGGGCAGGGACGCAGGGTCCAGCTGGCTATGTGGAGCCAAGGCCTGGAGGGAGAGGAGGGCTGAGGTCCAGAAGCTTCCTGTGTGCATGCTGGGAAAGGAGGCCTGCCCAATTCGTCTCCCCAGGCTGTGCAGCCTGGCCTGGGCATGCGTGTCCGGTAGGAAGGGGTGCCATCAGGTGGCCAGGCTGTGGGCCTGGGGTCTGCACCGCCCAGAGGGGCACCGGGCTTCCAAGCACACAAAGGCACAGAGCTCAGGCGCAGAGAGCAGGTTTCAGGTCGGGTAAGTGTAAGGGGCACAGTGGCCGGAGCTCGCGGTGGGAACAGAGGGCTGGATTCTAGCGCTTGGGGGAAACAGGGCATGGGATGTAGGCTGCAGCACAGCCACGTGGGGGACGCTCACGTTTGCTGATAATCCTGTTGAGGATGGTCCGTAGCTCCTTGACGCTGATCTCGAGGTCCTGGGGAAAGAGAAGGGTCGGGTGGGCGGCGCCTGCCGTCGTGGGCAGGGGGCTGCCCCATCGGTGCTTCCCAGCCCCTGCTCCGACCTACCTCCCCTGCCAGCTGCCTGAAGAGGGCCTTGAAGTTCTCATCGATCTCCTCTTCTGAGAGCACTTGCTGGACCGGGAAGAATGGAGAGCAGGTAAGGGGCGCTCCAGCTGTGCAGCATGAGCAGCCGAAAGTGGGGCTGGGAGCACTCACTGGCTACACATCCCCTCCCCTATCTGAACCTCATTCCTCCAATCTGTAAAAGGGGGATCTTGTCCCACCCCCAGGACACTGGTGCCCTAAATGAGGAGATGCAGTTGAGCTTAGCAATGAGGGTGAGGGGCTGGATCCTTGCTGTGTGACCTTGGGCAAGTTCCTTGACCCTTCTGGGCTTTAGTTTCCCCTTCTTTAGAGGGATATATGAGGTGAACACCCCAAGAGGGCTGACATTGGGAGGAAATGGGGTGTCCTGGGTCCAAGGCTTAGCACACACGTGGCCCCACAAATGCTCAGGGGCCGCGTCACTGCAACCAGAAGCCTCCATAAACCAAGCCGGGCCGGGCAGTGGAGGATTCGATCACTCCTGCCGTGAGGGGCTCTGGCCAGCCAAGGAGGACACCCAGGTCCCCCCCCACAACTCCCCGGGGGCCCGGGAGTGGGCACACACCTCGTCAGGGAGGTTGGCCTGGATCTGGTCATCCAGCTCCCTGCAGAGAGTGGGCAGAAGGAAGGACCAGTCAGTGGGGGTGGGGGGTGGGGGTGGGGTACTCCTGGGACCTGGATTGGGGGGCAGGGGGGAAAGGGGGAGGCACCAGGGCGCGACTCACTGGGTCCCAGCGCTCTTCTCCGAGAAGAAGCGCAGCACGAAGTCGCCCTCCTTGTTGGGCTCGAAGGTGGACGGCACCACCACATACTCCCCGGGCGGCAGGCGGAAGCGGGTGCTGACCTCCCGCAGGTTGATGAACTGCTCCGAGCGCGCCCGGGACGCGTTGGCCAGGAAGAAGTCGCGCTTCAGGTGCACGGCCGGCTGGCCCACCAGCTGGCAGGGGCAGGGGGGGCGGGGGGAGTGGCCGCTCAGTCCACCCTCCTGAGCCGCCCCCATTAGCCCCCATTCCCGGGCCCCAAGCCCTGGTCAAGGGCTCTGGAGAGCCGGGTCAGGGCTCAGCCACCCACAGAAGCCTCAGTTTCCACATTTGTAAAATGGGGGTAGCACCAGCCCCACCTGCGGCGGGGACTCTAGGGACGGCTGGGGCACGACAGCCCCATGCAGTGGGGCAGTCGCCCCCATTTTACAGACATGGACACTGAGGCTGAGAGCATAAGTGACTTGCTCAAGGCTGCAAACTCACCTGCCTCATGCCCTGCTCCTGCCCAAGACGCCCAGAGTGGGACTCACTCCGAGGGAGAGCAAGCTAGAGCAGGCCCCTGGGTGCACGATGGGTGCTTCCAGTCCAGCTACCCTGTTTTGACCCTCAGGGGGGCAATGCCTGCTCCACCCATTGCACAGACAGTCAGGGGCAGAGGGCATTCTGCGAGCTCTGCACGTGGGCATCTGCCTCGGTCCCGCACCCCTCTGGACTGTGAGTGTGGCACCATCAGGCAGGGTGCACTCAGGGATGTGTAAATCCAGGTGAGGTGGGTACCACACTTACCTGCGGAGGAATCTGCAAGAGAGAAGGAGGAAATTAGAAATGTGTGCTTGTCCCACGGTGCTGGGGCAGGGGACGGGTCATGCGGCAGGGGTCCCAAGTTTTGAGAGACAGATCCTGTCCTCACGCCAGAGAGGGTCCCCAGGGCCCCAGAAAGGAAAGCCAGGCAGAGCTGACGGTGTGCAGCTGGGGGCTGGGGGCTCCCCTGTCTTGGAAGCACACTGCATGGTTGGGCAGCCTCAGGGCAAGTCAGGAGTCACAAGTACAGAGCCACCAGCCCAACCTGGCAGGGCCTCGGCTTACATGCCTCCAGGATAGGGAGCTCACTCCTCCTACAGGGCAGCCCACTTGCCCACTCTTTTCTGAAGCTGAGCCCGAGTCTGGCCCCCAGAAGCTGCCTCCCAGGTGTCGGGCTCAGCCAGTTCCCTCTCCCGGAGGGCATCTGTCTAGCCTCTGAGGGTGAGGGCAAATCCCAGAATCCTCTTTTCCTAGCCAAACGCCTTCCTCTCCTTCCACCCCGCTGCAGGAGAGGACTCTTAGGTGTCTGCCCACACCATAGCCAGCAGAGAGCCCGAGAAGGTGTCTCTCTCTAAGCAGGGACCAGGGATGGGTCTGCAGGTGGGGTGGTGGCGGCGAGCTCTGGCGCCCCCTGGTGGAAGCTCGGGGTGGGGGAGGGGTTGCAGGAAGCCGGTTTCCTAGAGGGTCCCTGGGCTACCCGGGCTCACCTCGTAGACTGCAAAGCCGATGGTCTCCATGTCCCGGCCGAAGCGGCGCTCGCGGCGGCGGTGCTTCTGCATGAGGGCCAGCACGAAGCTGCAGCCTGACTCACGACCCCCATAGTCATCGTCTGGGTCGTCCACCTCGTCCAGTCGGATCTTGAACTGGGGGTTCACCCAGAAGGTGGCTGCGGGAGGCAGGAAGGTGGGGATCAGGGGCAGGACAGAGCAGCCCCCCACCCTGAGCCTCCCCAACACATCCACCCAACCTTTCAACGGGTATTACCCACTGGATGCCACGTGGTCCCTGCCCACATGGGGTTCAGATTCCACCCGGGGGGAGGGGTGAAGGAGGAGCAAGTCCATTAAGTTAATTAAACAAACTAGAGTCGGTCCAGGAAGGCACCTTGAGGAGGTGAGACTGGAGCTGAGACCTGAAGGTGCAGCCCTGGGAAGCCAAGAGGGAAGCAGAGCGGAGGGAGGAAGAGCCCTGCAAGTGTCTAAGGAGATGCAAAGGCCAGGGAGCAGGCGGGACCCACGGAGCCTTCTGGGTGGCAAGGAACACGGATTGAACCAAAGAGCCAAAGGAGCCTCCGACAGGGAGGGACAGGATGGGTCCTTTAGAAGGTGGCCCTGGCTGCTGAGCACAGAAGGGCTTAGAAGATGGCAAGGATGCACGCAGGGATCCGATAAGAGGGCGCAGAGGGCGGCGAGAGATGACAGGGGACTTCTGTTTCAGACAGTTTGGTGATTTCGCTGCCTGGACAACCCACTGGACTAAACAACCAAATGCTGGATAGAATATTTTCAAATGCACCACTAAGTCACAGCACCCAGCCCTACCACCGCCACCGCCACAAAGACTGATAACAATACATGTTGGCGAGGATGTGGAGAAACTGGCATTCTTGCACACTGGGAATGAGGGTGGGACTCTAAAGTGTTGCAGAATTGGTCTGGCAGCTCCTCCAAGGGCTAAATACAGAGTCACCATATGACTCAGCAATCCTATTCCTAAGTATAGATCCAAGAGAATTGAAAATAAACATCCACCCAAAGAGTTGCACACAAATGTTCCTAGCAGCATTATTCATAACAGCCAGAGTAGAAACAACCCAACTATCCATC
This sequence comes from Tamandua tetradactyla, assembly GCF_023851605.1. NCBI lineage: Eukaryota > Metazoa > Chordata > Mammalia > Pilosa > Myrmecophagidae > Tamandua > Tamandua tetradactyla. The sequence goes on from NC_135335.1 coordinate 9,374,936, forward strand.
AGCTAATGAATGGGTAAACAAAATGTGGTAAATCCACACCATGGAACGTTATTTGGCAATAAAAAGAAATGAAGCTCGTCACAGCATGCTAAGTAAAGGAAGCCATACACAAACGAATGACATATAGTATGATTCCATTTATATGGCATGTCCCGAACAGGTAAGACCACAGAAACAGAAAGTAGATTAGTGGATGCCTGGGGATAAGTGGGATGGGAGGATTGGAGAGGTGACAGCTAAGGGGGCAAGGGCTCCTTCTTGGGGTAATAAGAATGCTCTAAAATTGATGTAGTGCTGGATTTGCAGCTGTGTGAATAGACTAACAGCTACTGAACTGTATACTTTAAATGGGTGAATCCTATGGTATGTGAATTATATCTCAATACAAATGCTTTCACAAAATGAAACTAGGAGCTCTGCAAGGTCAGTAATGCCAGAGGGCTTCTGTCTACCCCTGGAGACCCTAAGCACTGGGCATAGAGGGCAAGAGATAAAACCCAGGACCTGCCCAAAGTGGAAAATCCAATCAACATCTACAATAAAACGGGGGGCGGGGGGGGGTCAGGGGAACACCAGATGTACAAGTGTAAAAGAGAAATAAGCCCCAGCGGGAGGAAGAAAAAAAAATACTCCTGAGAATTTATAACTACAAGCCAGCCTTCACATGGCTATGCAGTTTTAATTCATGCAACTGTATGAATTAAAGGTCAAGGAAATCTTAAGCAGAGAATGTATTTTTCTAAGAACCCTGGGCTAGTAGCAGCCCCAGGTAAGTGGCAGAAATAGAGGCAAATCTTCTCTGAAGGAACTTAACTTCATCTCAGGATTTAAAGAACTCCCAAAGATGAACTTTTGTTATATATATAAATTTCTAAGAGGCACACACACACACACAAACTAGGAAAGCTAACAAACGAGTTCAGCAAGGCTGCAGGACACAAGAGCAATATAAAATAATCAACTGTGTTTCTATACACCAGGACCAAACAATCTGAAAATGAAATTAAGAAAATTCCATTTACAACAGCATCAAAAAGAATAAAATAGTAATGAACTTAACAAAACAAGTGCACTGAAAAAATAAAAAGCGTTGAAAAAAATGAAAGATGACCTAAGTAAATGGAAAGACATCCCACGTTCATGGATTAAAATATTTACCATTGTTAATATAACACCATCCAAAGCATCCTGCAGATTCAATACAATCCTTATCAAAATGCCAGCTGGCTTTTCATAGAAATTGACAAGTTGATCCTAAACTTCATATGGAAATAGAAGCGCTCAAGAATAACCCAAACAATCTTGAAACAAATCTAAACAAAAAATCCGCCAAAGTTGGAGGACTCACATCCTGAATTCAAAACTTACTATGAAGCTATGGTAATCAAAACTGTGTGGTACCTGCATAAGGATATACATCTAGATCAATGGAAAAGAACTGAGAGATTGGAAATAAACTCACCTGATTATGGTCAACTTATTTTCAACAAGAGTGCCAAGACCACTCCATGGGGAAAAGAGCAATCTTTTTAGCAAATGGTGGTGGGACAACTGGATACCCACATGCAAAAGAATGAGGTTGGAGATCTACCTTCAACCATATACAAAATTTAACTCACTCTGAGTCACAGGCTTAAATGGGGGAGCTATAACTATAAAACTCATAGATGAAAATATAGTTCTGAGTCATCATGAATTTAGATTCAGAATGTTTTTTTAAATATGACACCCAAAGCACAATTTACCAAAGAAAACAACAGAGAAAGCAGACATCATTAAAATTTAAAACCTTTGTGTATCAAAGGTCACTGTCAAGAAAGTGAAGACAATCCATAGAAAGAAAGAAAATATTTGCAAATCACATACCTAGAAAGAATACATATGAGCCTATACAAAGAACTGGCAATTCGGCAATAAAAAAGACAAATAACCCAATTTTATTTAAAATGGGCAAATGATTTCAATAGACATTTCTCCAATTAAGGTATACAAATGGTCAATGAGCACATGAAAAGATGCTCAACATCATTAGTCATGAGGGAAATGCAAATTAAAACTATGAGATAGCACTTCATGTCCACTGAGATGGCTATAATCCAAAAGACAGACAATGTTAGCAAGGATGGAGAGAAATTGCAACCTTCATACACTGCTGCTAAGGATATAAAATGGTGCAACCACTTGGAAAAAACTGTTTGGCAGTTCCTCAAAACTTAAAAAGCTATCATATTCAGTGAGTGGAAAATTGCTGAGAACGGGGAGAAATTCAACCTCCCCAAGTTGAATTCTTGATAGTCTCACAAGCAGTGTGGACAACCAAAGCTATAGGCTGAGCCCCCAGTCTTGGGGTTTGTTCATATGAAACTTAATCCCACAAAGGATAGGTCAAGTCTACTTAAAATTAGGCCTAAGAGTCACCCCCAAGAGAACCTCTTTTGTTGCTCAGATGTGGCCTCTCTCTCCAGCCAACACAACAAGCAAACTCACCACCCTCCCCCTGTCTACATGGGACATGACTCCCAGGGGTGTGGACCTTCCTGGCAACGTGGGACAGAAATCCTGGAATGAGCTGGGACTCAGCATCAAGGGATTGAGAAAACCTTCTCGACCAAAAGGGGGAAGAGGGAAATGAGACAAAATAAAGTGTCAATTGCTGAGAGATTCCAAACAGAGTCTAGAGGTTATCCTGGAGGTTATTCTTATGCATTAAATAGATCACCACCTTGTTGGTCAAGATGTAATGGAGAGGCTGGAGGGAACTGCCTGAAAATGTGGAGCTGTGTTCCAGTAGCCATGTTTGTTGAAGATGATTGTATAATGATATAGCTTTCACAATGTGACTGTGTGATTGTGAAAACCTTGTGTCTGATGCTCCTTTTATCTACCTTATCAACAGACAAGTAAAGCATATGGAATAAAAACAAATAATAGGGGGAACAAAAGTTAAAATAAATTTAGAGTGAAATACTGGTGATCGGTGAGGGGGAGGGGGGAGGGATATGGTATGTATGAATTTTTTGTTTTCTTTTTATTTCTTTTTCTGAATAGACGCGAGTGTTCCAAGAAATGATCATGATGATGAATATGCAACTATGTGAGGATATTGTGAATTATTGATTACATATGTAGAACAGAATGATCATGAGTTAAGATGTTTGTGTTTGTTGCTATATATGTTTTTAAAAATCTAAAAGTTAAAAAAAAAGCCCAAGAAGAGAAAACCTGAATAGTCCAATAACCATCAAAGATATTCAACATCAAAAGTTAATCTTCACACAAACCAAAGAGCAGACCTGAAAGCTTTACAGACAAGTTCTACCAAACATTCCAGAAACAAATTATTCCCACAAAATCTTCTAGGAAAAAGAGAAGACATATCCCCATTCACTTAATAAGACAAAAAAGAGTATCAATCTCAAAACTGGATAAGGTCAGCATGAGAAAGAAAATTACAAGTAAATCTCACAAACCTAGATGTAAAACTGTTATATAAAAAAGTTATGGAACTCCTCAAAATTAAACACTTTTGTGCATCAAAGAACTTCATCAAGAAAGTAGAAAGACAGCCTACACAATGGGAGATGATATTTGGAAATGACATATCAGATAAAGGTCTAGTATCCAGAATTTATAAAGAGATTGTTCAACTCAACAACAAAAAGACAGCCAACCCAATTACAAAATGGGAAAAAGACTTGAACAGACACCTCTCAGAAGAGGAAATACAAATGGCCAAAAAGCACATGAAGAGATGCTCAATGTCCCTGGCCATTAGAGAAATGCAAATCAAAACCACAATGAGATATCATCTCACACCCACCAGAATGGCCATTATCAACAAAACAGAAAATGACAAGTGCTGGAGAGGATGCGGAGAAAGAGGCACACTTATCCACTGTTGGTGGGAATGTCAAATGGTGCAACCACTGTGGAAGGCAGTTTGGCGGTTCCTCAAAAAGCTGAATATAGAATTGCCATACGACCCAGCAATACCATTGCTGGGAATCTACTCAAAGGAATTAAGGGCAAAAACTCAAACGGACATTTGCACACCAATGTTTATAGCAGCGTTATTTACAATTGCAAAGAGATGGAAACAGCCAAAATGTCCATCAACAGATGAGTGGCTAAACAAACTGTGGTATATACATACGATGGAATATTATGCAGCTTTAAGACAGGATAAACTTATGAAGCATGTAATAACATGGATGGACCTAGAGAACATTATGCTGAGTGAGTCTAGCCAAAAACTAAAAGACAAATACTGTAAGGTCCCACTGATGTGAACCGACATTCGAGAATAAACTTGGAATATGTCATTGGTAACAGAGTCCAGCAGGAGTTAGAAACAGGGTAAGATAATGGGTAATTGGAGCTGAAGGGATACAGACTGTGCAACAGGACTAGATCCAAAAACTCAAAAATGGACAGCACAATAATACCTAATTGTAAAGTAATCATGTTAAAACACTGAATGAAGCTGCATCCGAGCTATACGTTTTTGTTTTGTTTTGTTTTGTTTTTACTATTATTACTTTTATTTTTTTCTTATATTAACATTCTATATCTTTTTCGGTTGCGTTGCTAGTTCCTCTAAACCGATGCAAATGTACTAAGAAACGATGATCATGCATCTATGTGATGATGTTAAGAATTACTGATTGCATATGTAGAATGGTATGATTTCTAAATGTTGGGTTAATTTCTTTTTTTCCGTTAATTAATTTTAAAAAATCTAAAAAAAAAAAGTTATGTATATAACTTTTTAATATAAAAAAGTGGCTCAGCAGGCAGAGTTCTCGCCTGCCATGCCAGAGACCTGGATTCGGTTCCTGGTGCCTGCCCATGAAAAAAAAAAGGTTATGTCATCTTTATGCCCAAAGCACACGCAACAAAAGGAAAAATACAGATAAAGGGCACTTCATTAAAATTAAAAATTTTGTGCCTCAAGGGACTTTATCACAAACCTAGATGTAAAACTGTTATATAAAAAAGTTATATTCTAAAAGAAATGTTCTAAAAGCAATCAAAGGGTTGTATGCACAACTATGTGATGACACAGTGAGCCAGTGATCGTACACTTTGGATGGTTTGTATGGGGTGTGAATATATCTCAATAAAACTGCATTTAAAAAAAAGGACTTTCTCATATAAGTAAAATGATTACCTACACGATGGGTGAAAATATTTCGAAACCACATATCCAACAGGGGTTTAATACCCAGAACATCTAAGAAGTCCTTCAACTCAACAACAAAAAAATAAGCAACCCAATTAAAAAATAGACAAAAGACTTGAATAGATATTTCTCCAAAGATAGATAAATGGTCAAAAAGCACAAGAAAAGATGTTTAATATCATTAACCACTGAGGAAATGCAAATCAAAACCACAGTAAAATACCATTTTACACCCACTAGAATGGCTACTATATATAAAAAACAAAACAAAACAAAATCACAAGAATCTTGGAGAAGTTGTGGAGAAATAGGACACTCAGTCATTGCTGGCGGGAATGTAAAATGGCGCAGCCATTGGGGAAAACAGTTTGGCAGATCCTCAGAAAGTTAAGTATAGAATTATCACATGACCCAGCAGTCCCACTTTTAGGTATATACCCAAAGAGTTGAAAGCAGGGACTCAAACAGATATTTGCACACTGATGTTCATAGGGGCGTTATTCACAATCGCCCAAATATGGATACAACAAAGTGTCCATCGACTGATGAACAGATAAACAAAATGTGGTATATACACAGGGTGGAATACTATTCAGCCATAAAAAAGGAACAAAGACCTGATCCATGTGACAACATGGGTGAACCTCACAGACAGCATGCTTAGTGAAATAAGGCAGACACAAAAGGATAAATATTGTATGATCTCACTGATATCAAATCATCAGAATAATTCTAGATTAAACCCATAATCTAGAATATGGGTTATATAGGCTCGGGTGGAGGTAGGGAATAGAAAGTTCAGGTTTAAAATGGACAGAGTTTCTATTTGGGATGATGGGAAAGTTTTGTTAATAGATGGTGGTGAAAGTAATTAGGAGCAATGAATTACAGATTTGAATGTGGTTAAAGGGGGAAATTTTAGGTTATATATACATGTTACTAGAGTAAAAATGTTTTTTAAAATTCATAGCACAGCACCACACAAACAGCGAGCTCCTAAATTGAACCATGGACTATAGCTAACAGTACAATTTTAAAAATAGGCTCTCATCAATTGCAACAAACACAGCACACCAATGCAATATTTTAATAATAGGCTAATATACAGGAATCCTGTATTTTTTGCATGGTTGTTCTGTAAACCCACAAATTCTCAAACAAATAAAAATAAATAGGTACATCATGCCTGGGTTGTTTTTATGCCAGGAACATAAATTGATAAATGTAACTTACCATGTTAACAGATAAAAGAATAAATGTATATTATCATCAACAATAAACACATCAAGTTTAATAATATTAACCTCGATCTGATAAAAGGCAAAACCTATAGTAAAAAGGTTTAGTGGGGAAACGTACAGTGAATATTTAGTAGTGAAATGTTGAAATTTTTCCCTTTCAGAGAGAAGGTAGGTAGGTAACATGAGAGATGACTCCCAGGGATGAATCTGACCCTGGCACAGTGGGATCAACAATTCCACCCTGACCAAAAGGAGGAAAAGAGGTATAACTATAAAATATGTGTGGCAGAGAGAGTTCAAATAGAGTTGAGAGGCTACTCTGGAGATTGTTCTTACACAAGCTTTGGTTAGACCTTGCTACCTGTCATAACCTGCCAACCCCCAACCAGGACCATTCCAGCCAATCCTAAAGAACACCTAGGGCAATAAATAAAATTCTGCAGAGGTTCCATGCACTAGAGCAACTTTTCAGAAACTAACAACCTTCAGGTGGGTCCCTGGTCCAGCTAAGTCCCGAAAGCTAGAGGGCCCAGCCTCTCCAGAACATCAGATATTTCCATCTCCTTACCCCAAATTAGTGCAGACCCTTCCAGTATGAGAAATTTACAAATGCCATAGCTCAAAACACCCCTAAAGAGAGAAAAGGATAAATCAAAAGTGATGGTGGAGTTATACGGTGAAGATAGGATTTAACAAATGAATATGAATGCTGAATCATTAAATTGATTATCTCTTTTAGTCTCCAGTATGTTAGAGCAGCTAGAAGTAAAAACCTAAAATTGTGGAATTGTAACCCATGTCAAACTCTGAAATATGTTCTACAACTAATTGGGGTGCTGTGCTTGGAAATGTAGTTTTTTTTTTTTGGTATATATGTTATTTTTCATAAAAAAGTTGATTGTGATGATAAAAAAAAATCTAAGCTTTCTAGCCTCCTATATTCTGGAGCAGCTAGAAGGAAAAATCTGAGTGGATCATTTGGTAGCCCATGACAAACTCTGGGATCTGTCCTGTAACTACTCGTTGAAAAGTGCTTCGAAAACTATTGCTTTTTTCTTTCTTTGCTTTGCATAATGTTATACTATACAATGAAAAAGTTTAAAAAATTAAAAAAAAAAAAGAGAGAGAAGCTAGGTAAGCAGGCCTTCATAGCTGCTACTACTGAAACCCTGCAGTCCTAACTAGCATATTAAACAGGAAAGAGAAATAAAAGCTGTAAGAATTGAAAAAGAAACAAATTTGCCATCAATGCCAGATGGTATATATTCAATGCAGAAAATCAAAAAGCATCTACAGATTAATTAGTATAATTAATTAGCAAGTTTGCTTGCTACAAAATAATTTTTAAAAGTCAACCATGTGTTACTGTATCAGCAACTACTACATGGAAAATGTAATTTAAAAAGTGATACCACAACAGCAACAAAATGATTAGAATACCTAGGACAAATCTGAAAAGACATGTAAGCCCTTTATGAAGAAAATTAGAAAATTTTATCAGATGACATTCGAGAAGACCAAAATAAATGGAGAGAGAAACCATATTCTTGGTTAAAAAGGCTCAAAATTATAAAGCTATCAATTCTCCCCAAATTGATCTATAGAGTCAATGCAATTCCAAATAAAAAATCTCAAATCTTTTTTTTTTATAACATGGGAAGATGACCCTAAATCTCAATTGAAAAAAAAAAAACAAAGAGTCAAGAATAGCCAAGAGACTACTGAAGAAGGAATTCACTCTCCCCAATAGCAGGACATCTTAGAAATCTAGACCAATTAAATCAATGTGCTTGGTGACTGAGGGACAGCCAGACAGAGGGACAGAATGGCAAACCCAGACACAGACCCACACATATATGAGAACTAGATTATATAAGAGCTGGTCAGCAAGTAAAGGAGGGACTTCTCAATAAACAGCATAGGGAAAACTGATGATATGTTTGAGGGGAATAATGAAGTCGGATTCCCATAAGAGAGAAGAATGCTTCAAAACAGAGGGCAAGGAGGCACGCTGAGAACTATTGGAGGGTGAGAACCGGAAAACACAGCAGTGGTATACAGCAGAGGAGAAACTGTTGGTAACCTTCAAACAGCTGCTTGGGCAGTGTGGTGTTAATGGAAGCTGGACAGCAGTGAGTTAAAAAAACGAACTGGAAGTTCATTTGAAGTTTGTAGCTAATGAAAAATTTTGCTTTGAAGGTAAGCAGAGAAATGAGTGGGTGAGTGAGGTCTGTGGCTGTGAATTTGCAGGAGATTCTCCATAATGGGCAGAAGCTGATGGAAGGACCCAACAGCCACACAAGAGTGAGCGGTGACAGATGGAAGAGCCCATTGCTTTAAGAGGGAGTGAGAACGGCACGTAGAGCAGAGGTGGGAGGTCCCCACAAGTATAGACAGTTCTGCCTTCTGTCTTCATTCGTCACAAGTGGGGAGGCAGTGAAGATGGGCACAGGTCCCTCTGGGGCTGGGGGACTTGGAGGTGGGGACATGTAGTTCCACCTGCATTTGATGAAATCCACCTTCTCAATGCAGCACAAAGCCAAGTTCTCAGCTGGACGTACCAGTGGAGGGAGGTTTGATGAGAGACTGGGAACCTTCCTAAACAGTTCAGAGAATTGCCGGACTGTGCAAAGTGCTTATTTGAGGTTTGTGGCTGTGCATTTCCAGAGGAAGCATGGTCTTGGTTATGTGATTTCTCTCCAGCCACGTGCAACATTTCCGGTGCCGGCATGTGGAGGTGGAGAACTGGGTTAGGTTCAATGAGAACTGCGGTTGGTGCCCAGGGAAAAACAACAGAGGGAGAGAAGGGCCAAGAAACCCAGCATGTGCAGGGACAAGATGGAATGATGGGCTCTGACCTGGGTAGGTGAGACATGAAGACAAGGTGAAAGGAGATGGAAGAGTGCAAAGATAACAGGTTCATCAGATGAGATATTTCAATGAGTCAAAAAAAAAAAAAAAAAAGAAAAGAGGACTGTAGAGCAGGGGAGCTGACAGGGTCAAAGGTGGAGGTCAGAGTGGGCTGTTTGGCAAAGGTGGACTCAGATAGGAGCAGCTACTGGGCAAGACCAGCTCCGGTGTGCCCAGGGTGGTGGCTGGAGGGGAGAACCTCAAGGACGGAGAGGCTAGGGTGTAGACATGGATGGGGAACCCAGGGACAGGGGACAGGAGAAGGACTAGGATGGGCGCAAGGAGCAACAGGGAGGTGGCCAGATGGCAACAGAGGGCAAGGGAAGGAGGTCTCTAACCTTTTCCTCTCCCCACTCCCCCGTTACCACTCTGAGCTCTTCAGAATTTACTCTTCTGAATTTACCCATCAAAGCAAATGCGAGGGGTCTGTACGATTGCGTCCCCATCTCACAGGTGAGAACACCCAGGATCTCCCCCACCAGGTCCGTGCCCCGCGCCCCACGCCCGCTGGAGGTGTGGTCACCTGGGTAGTTGCGGCAGCCCCCCGCGGTGCTGCCCCGCCGCCAGGTGCCCTCGTAGAGCGTGGTGTTCCACTTGCGGATGGAGCGGCTCTTGAGCGCATCGGGAGTCAGGTTGCAGATCTCCAGGCGGGTGAACTCGCGCAGGAAGTCCCGGAAGGACATCCTGGGGGGCCGGGAGCCCCGGTGAGTGGTGGTCGGTCTGGGAGGCCGGGTCGGGGGAGGGGATCGGGAGCTGGGGGGTGGGGGGTCAAGGCCACGGAAGGGGCCAGGCTGAGGAGGGACTGCTCACCAGAACTCCCCATCTTCCATCTTGACGCGGAGCTGCTCCCGCTGGTAAGGGTCCACGCTGTTCCACTCCGAGGAGCTGGGGGGACGGGTACCGGGACGGCATTGCCAGGCGCTGGTGGGCGCTGCCCTGCCTGGCCTTGGGGCCCCAGCCTGCCCACCCCAGCCTGAATCCACACCTCCCCACCCCCACCCCAGGCCTGGGGTTTCCTCAAGGTCAAGTTCGGGGTGGGGGAGGCGGTTCTCAGGGCCGGGCGGGATGCCCTGAGGATGCCCCGCGGGCTGGGCACAGGGGCCCCCCTGCCAAGGCAGCCCCGCCCCCAGCTCTGTCCCCAGGCCCAAGCACACGTAGAGGGGCCCCTGTGCTCAGTCCTGAGATGCCAGGGGCACCTAGCAGCCCCCACCCCCACCCCAGACCCCCTGGCCCCCCACCGGCGGTCCCGTACTCACCCATCACTCCAGGCTCCAGTCCACTCCACCTCGCCCCAGGGGTTCCGCATGCGGATCAGACTCACCATCTGGCCCTGGTAGTTCACCTGGGCCCCAGAATTGTCACTGGCCTAGGCCCCTCAACCCCACGCCCACGCGCGCCCCCGGGCCCACGCCTCTCCGGGACCAGCTCCCGCGTCACGGGAGATACACTGTGAAGCCTGCCCCAGAAGCCCGCGAGGGCGGCAGCCTGGCCACATGGGACAGGACGGGATAAGGATCTCAGAATGAGGGTGCCCAGGACATGGGTAAAGGGCTGCAGGGGGAGACAACCCAGCCACGGCCCCGGGCAGACCCCAGTGGGGCCCCTGCTGGCAAGGGGACAGCCACAGCTTCTAAGGGGAGGCGCCCCTGCTCCTGCCCCCCCCCTCCCTCCTGCACCTTCCCCCTCCCTCCTGCCCCCTCCTGCCCCTCCCCCTCTCTCCTGCCCCTCCCCCTGCCCCTCCCCCTCCCTCCTGCCCCCGCCCCTCCCTCCTACACCCTCTCCCTACCTCCTGCCCCTGCCTCCTGCCCCCGCCCCTGCCCTTCCCTCCACCCCTGCCCCGGGGTACCTGCTGGGCGCCCGTCACAGAGTAGGCATGGCCCTTCACCAGCTTCTTGAAGGTGACCGCCTCCATGTCCAGAATGCTGGAGATCTGCGCAAAGATGAGGCTCTGCGGGCGGGGCCGGGCTCCCCGCGACCCAACTGCACCCCCACCCCGGTCAGGAGATGAGCCCTGAGCACTCGTGGTTCTTGGGCATCTCCGCTGACATATCTCAGCCATTGGGGGTCGCCCGCCAGGACCCTGAGCCTGTCTAGTCCACCCCCCACCCCCACATGCACACGCTGCCCCTTGGGGGGCGGAGGGAGGGGGCAGCATGGGCACCCCACTATGCTGTTGGCCAGGGCGGGCAAGACTCTGGAAACACACATATACACCCCCCCATCTATGCACAGCCCCCCCAGAGCCCCTCAGAGGGCCGGGTATGGGGGGGCAGTGTGGTGGGAGACAAGGAGGGGGAAGGGACAGGCTGGACAAGTTTGAGATGGGGAGGGGCTTGGTGGAGGGACTAGAGGACCTCAGAGATGTTGGGGTGGACTCAGGTCAAGGTCAAGGAAAGGAGGACTGGGGATGAGCTGGGGGGATGGAAAGGAAGGGAACGAGGTTGGGAAAGGAGGGGAAGCGAGACTGGGGAAGGATGTGGCCTGAGGCCAGTGTGCTGGCCGATGGATGGGCCCACAGCAAGGAGAGGGGGCTGACAGCAAAGCCCCCACGGGGAAGGGCTGAGGTCTGAGGTTCTGGGGACAGTGGGGAGAGGGAACCGGAATGCCAAGGGGTTGACGCGGTTGGTGGCTGAGCTGGGTGTGGAGTCAACCACAGATCCAGGGTGGAAGGTGGGGGGCCCTGGAGCTAGGGCACGGGGCTGGGGCCAGGGCACAGGACGGGGTGGGGGGAGAGGGTCTGGGGCCAGGGCGCACAGGGTGCACTTACGTCGATGGAGCAGCCCAGCAGGGAGCCCCGCTCGAGCGCCTTGAGGATGATCTGGTAGAGGTCGCTGGGTGCCTTCCGCAGCTCGTACCACTCCGTGACGCCGCCTGTGAAGTCCTCAAAGCCCTCCGAGGTGCTGCCCCCCGACAGGGCCTCGTAGCTGCCATTCACCCTGTGGGCAGCCCCGGGTCAGCAAGGCGGGGCCAGAGCCCTCCCGCGAAGCTAGCCGAGCTGCCCCCGGACCCCCACTCACTTGGCGTAGGCTTTCTCCAGCAGGGCGCTCCAGAACTCATTGCCTTGCGCCGAGTGCACGAACACAAGCTTCCCGTCCTTGATGGGCAGCAGGTCATCCACGACCACGTCCACCCACTCCCCAAACTGCCACAGCTGGAGGAAGAGTGCGCAGTGAGAGCCTGCCTGGGGATGCCACAGACCAGGGCTCCGGCCTCAGCTCAGCCACTGCCAGATGCCGATCCTAACGCCCCTGCCACACGCAGCCTCAGTTTCCCCAACCACAAGAGGGAGTGGCAGTGGGAGGTGAATCAAAGCCTGCACGGGTCTGCCCATAATTTTTTTTTTTTTTTTTTTTTTGCATGGGCAGGCTCCGGGAACGAACCTGGGTCTCTGGCTCGCCAGGTGAGAATTCTTGCCACTGAGCCACCTTTGTATCTCCCTGCCCTTAATTTTTTAAACCAGGTGCCTCCTCAGGAAAGGAGAGGATGGAGGCAGCTAAGGAGAGTTGGGAGGACCTTGAGGCCTGAATTCTTCTCCCACCAGCCCCCTGCCCGACCCTGCTCCCTTGGGTCCTGGGATGGGGGAACACATGTGCAAATTGCGTGAAGAATGAAAATGCGGTTTCCAGCCCCTTTAACCACAAGATCAGTGAGCAGGTTCACCCCCCCCCCCCCAAAAAAATCACAGGGTTTGCCTCAAAGATGCAGGGATGAGTCAGAAGGGGACGGGTTGTCCAGGTGGGAGAAAGGGCCTGTCCAGTCAGGACCCAGGGTACCGAAGGCTGAGGGAAGGGGAGGGGGCGGGAGCTGGAGCAGGTGGAGGGGAGACCCAGGGGCAGGAGGGAAGGAGGGAAGTGGGGGGGCACATCCCTATGAACTGGACAGGTGCAGCCACATGGCTTGAACCTTGGGTCCTGCAGGACCGGTGTGGGTGGTGTGGGACAAGGGGGTCCCACATGAAAAGGAGAGAACACCCAGGAACCCCCAGGACAGGGCTGGGGCCCCCAGGGCAGAGGGTCTGGCCTTTAGGTTGCCAGGGTGTGTCTCTGCCAACCCCAGCTCATTGCAAATTAATTCGCCTGACCTGAAAAATGGGCTCAGGGAGCAAACAAGGTCAGGAAAAGCTGGTTTCAACAGACTTCATCCCAAGTCTTTCTTTTTAGCGGGGCGCAGTCAGAGGCTCGAGTTTGCCAAAGTGAAGGAGGTGCTCAGAGGGGAGACAGCTGCAGGTACTGGTCTGTTTTACCCTCTAGAATGCCCCTTTATTTTTAGATGGGGAAAGTGACGCCCAGGGAAGGAGAAGGATCTGCCCTGCAGGATATACAGCAGAGCTCTTTCTTTCCTTCCAAACACCTTCTCCCCAATACACCCTGGAAACCCGCCAGCAGCAATACCTGCCTGACCGTGTCACACATGACAGACCTGAGACGGCAAAGAGAGGTCAAATACCTTCCAGGGGAGGGGCTGGCCCCCGCAGGGTGTGCCTGCGGCTGCCCTGACCTCGGACAGCAGTGCATCCCTGCATCCCTCCTCGCCAATACTCCCCCACGCCAACGCGCCCTGTACCTGTGCAGGTGCCTCACCTGGAAGTGGAAGATGCCGGCGTAGCCATCCTGGAAGCTCTGGCCATGTGGGACCACCCGGTGCAGTAGGGTGTCGTTGAGGGTGAGGGAGGCAATGGCGGCCAGCAGCCAACAGTCCCCTGGCATGGGAGGGGGCCCACATCAGGTCCACTCCCCGGAGCCTGCTCTGACAGTGCATACAGGTGCCATACTGGGGAACAGGTGGGGCTCCCCAGGTGGTGTGCCCTGGGCTCCCCTCAGCTTACCCAGGAATCTAGGCAAACCAGCCCCAGCCCTGATTGGCAGAGCCTGCCTCGGCTTGCAGGAGGGCGGAGTAGGGGCAGATCCCGCTGCAGGAAGGAACGGGACTAGGGAACTCACAAGACCAAAAAAAAAAAACACCCAGAGTCCCCCGGGGCCTACCCAGTGCTCCCTGGCAGATGTCTGTGCGTGTGGCTCCGTCCACAATGAACTGGGGGTTTGAGAGGAGCTCCTGCGAGAGACCCAGAGTCCTGTCCCTCCTGGAAACCGGCCCCCAGCCACCCCAGACCCCCACGCCCCACCATCCTGTCCCACCTCCTCACCCAAAATTGGGAGGAGGGGGAAGGGGTCGGCCAGCCCCACCCGGGGTGGCCCCTCTCTCACCGTGGGGCGCTTCCACTTGATGCCATAGGTCTTGGAGGAATTGGGGCCCAGGTCTTTGAAGCCCAGACTCTGGGGCGCTGGGGGGAAGGCCTCGTCCCGGAAGAGGGACCCGCTCTGCAGGCACTGCGCCCGCAGCTGCTCATAGTCCTGGCCCATGTACTTGATAGCATTCTCGTGGCGGCCCAGACCCAGCCCCTTGGCCCGCAGCTTCTGCACTTGTGCGGACACCCCCGTGCAGTACACCGGAGTGATGAACTCCTCGGCCATCCTGCGGGACCGATGGCTGGCTCAGAGCCCAGGCCTTCCCTGGGCGAGGACTGGGGTGCCTGCCCCTCTTCACGGCCCCCCACCCCGCCGTTCCTCTCCAAACCTGGGGTTCCCTGGCCACACTGCAGTTCCCCTTGCAGAACCTGAGGGGCTCGCAGTGCCCCCTCCCTCTGCTCCCAGCACCCAGGAGAGCCCCCCTGCCCCGCCCCTGGGTGTCCAGGCCATCACCACCCTGCCCCCCCTCACACTGAATACCCACCACCTCTCCCTTCCCAAACTATAGTCCTGGGCCTGCAGCCTCCCCTCCCCGCCCCCAGGTTGGACAGGGTGGATCCCGTGATAACAGAAGGAACAGAGAAGGCGGGGACCCCAGGGAAGGCCTCTTCCAACCGATTTGCCAATCCCAGACCCAACAAGTTCCCAGCTCTGGGCTGCAGGCTGAGAACAGCGGGCAGACAAGGACCCCGCTCCCCAGGCCCCCCGAGACTGACCGGGCCATCAAGGCGGGCTGGACCCCCAGCCCCTCCTCCTCCAGCCCCGCCCCGGCCCAGCCCCTGGCCACAATGGTGAGCTCAGGCTGGGGCCGCTCCCCAGCACCCGGAGGGTCGCGGCCGCGCCGAGCGGGGGCAGCCCCGGGGCGCCGTGGCCGGGATCAGGGCACCCCGGCCGGCCTTACCTGGGGGCAGGGACGGCTGCTTGGGCAGGGGGTGGGGGGTGGCGGCGGTCCCTGCGGCGGGCTTCCCCGGTGGCTGCTCAGGGCCGGGCCCAACCAGGAAGAGCGCTCCTCCCCGCCCTCCTCGCGCGCCCCTCCGCCCGCCCTCTCTCCTCCTCCGGCGGCTCCGGGGGCTCGGCCCCGCTTCCTCCCCGCCCTCCCTTATCTCTCCCACGCGCTCTCCGACTATCTCTCGGGCCCACGGCGTCTCCCCGCCCCTCGCTCCCTCCGCAGGCCCGGGTCCAGCTCCGCGAGAGGACAAATTAGCCAAAGGCACAGTTGTCCCCGGGGAGGGGCCAGCGCGGGGCCGGGGCCGAGGGCACGGCGGGGGAGGAGGGCGGCTGGGCAGGGCCGCGGGTATTTTTAACCAGGGGCCGCGGCTCGAGTTGCAGGGCCCGGCGGGCGTTCCCGGGCCAGCGCGCCGCGACACGCGGGCCCCCCGGGGGGACCGCCACGGCCTCCCGCCGCCCGCCGCCCCAGCGCGGGGCCGAGATTACCTGGCGCTGCTGCAGCCGCTGGCGGCGGGGCCCGGGCGTGCGGCGAGCGGCGCGGGGACCCGGCCGGACACTCGGCAGCCGCAGCCCCACCCCGCCCGGGCCGCGCCGCACCCCGGCTCCCCGCCCCCACCCTCACCCCGCCCCCCACCCCACCCCCGCGCCCTGGGGCGCAGGCCCGGGGTTGCCGCCGCCGCCGCGCCTCGGCGGCTGCAGGCGGCCGAACCGGGGCTCGCGGCGCGACCTTGGGTAAGTCCCCGCGCCTCTGTGCGCGGGGTCCCCGGTTCCCGCCGCGCGCCGGCTGGCGATGAGCCGCTAGGGGAAGCTGTCGTTCTCCGGCGCGCTGGGGTTTCTTGAATCGGGGAAGTCGGAGTCGCGGCGGGAGGGTGGTCGGGGGGCTTCCCCGCCCACTCCCCCACGCCCTCTGCCCGCCCACCAGGGAGCGCCCACGGGCCGCCTTACCCGGGAGGGGGCGGCGGAGGCTGCGAGCCAGACTGCAGGCGCGCTGAGGACCCGGAGACCCCGGCGCCCGAGCTGCAGGAAGCAGCGGGAGACCGGGAGGACTGGGGTGGGAAGGCGAGGAGTTGGCAGGCTGCAACTTCCCGCAGCCCACGGCTTCGCACCGGCCCTGGGGACCCCAGCCCCGCAGCTCCTAGGACGTGCACACAAGCATTTGGCTGGGGAACAGACCATAGCCTTTTCGGGATTGTCAGATCCAAGACCCCCAAAAGGTTAAGAGCCACGGATCTAAACCGAGTTTACAGATTGGGGAAACTGAGGCCCGGGAGGGGCGTGGCTTGCCTGAGCTCCCTCACCTGGTTAAGCCGGGACCAGAACGGCTCTGGGCTCTGTGCCCTTCTCCACTCAGCGTTTATGCAGCCAACCTTGACAAAACCCTTTCTGCACGGACCTGCGACCAAGGTGAACCAGCCACTGCAGGGGCAGGCTCCCTCCTGGCCCAGTTTTGGGGATTAAAAAACCTGATTCTTCATGGCTAAGTAGGAGTTAACCAGGCAAGAAGGTGCTGGAGACAGTGTTGTAAGCAGAAAGACTGTGAGGACAAAAATCCAAAGGCTAGGAGAACACACCCTGTAAGGATGTCCCTTGTGGCTGGATCAAAGGGAGCAGGGGAGAGGGAAGATGTGACTGCAGAGTGCCAAAGACCACCTTTCCCCTCAAAGCCCTCTGGCTCAACCCCCCGTGTCGGACAGTCACCTTCACAACCCTTCCATCTCTTCTGCTAACTTGACTCCATCCCTTCCTTCACCATAGAGCTTAGTGAGGCAGGAAGCTGATGTGATTAGATCTGTACAAAGGGAGGAGGAGGCTGCAGGAGGAGTGGTTTGGAAAGGACAAGACACAAAGCAAAGAATCCAGATAAAAGACTGCTGCAGTTAGTTGTCCAGGAAGAGATAATGGTAGCAAGGGATGATGGAAGGTAGGGTGGTGGGAGACACAGTAGAGAGAGATAGGTGGATTAGTTAACTATCCAGAATACAGAATAGCAAAAATGAATTCAAACGATCACAGGTTTAATGGTAAAACCTGAAAAAAAACTTCTGGAAGAAAACATAGGGGAAAGTCTTAGTGACCTTGGGTGGGTTTGGGAAGGATTTCTTAAATATGCCACAAAGAAGCACAAACTATAAAAGAAAAAAAAAGTTAATAAATTGAACTTCAAAGTAAAACACCGTTTTTCTTCAAAAGACACTAATTGGAAAATGAAGTGGCAAGCCATAGACTAAGGGAAAATAATTGCCAAAATTTATCTGATGGACTTTGTATCTAGAATACATAAAGAAGTCTTGCAACTTAAAAAGACAAACAGTCCAATAAAAAATGGGCAAAGGATACGGACAAGACAGTTCACTCAAGAAGATATATGAATGGCATAATAAGCACATAAAAATCTGGTTGACACATTACTCATTAGAAGAATGTAAGTTAAAACCACTAAGAGATGCCACTGTATACCTACTAGAATGACTAAAAGAATTACCAACCATGCCAAATATTGGCAAGGATATGCAGAAAATAGAACTCCCATCCACTGCTAGTGGGAATGTAAAATGGTACAATCACTTTGGAAGACAGTTTGGCAGTTTCTTAAAAAGTTAAGTATACGCCTACCATGTGACCCAGCCACTCCACTCCTGGGTATTTACCCAAGAGAAATGAAAGCCTATGTCCACATACAGACTTGCAGCAAATGTTCGTAGCAGCTTTCATTGTAATAGCCCCAAGTTGGAAACAGCCAAATGTCCACCAATGAGAGAATGAAGGGATACACAAATTGTGGTATGTCCATACAATGAAATACTACTGAGTGATAAAAAAAGAACAAAATGGATGCAGCTCAGAATAAGTGTGCTGAGTGTAAGAAGCCAGACAAGCGAACACATAACTATGTAATTCTGTTTATATGAAAATTCTAGAAAATGGACACTAATCTAGTGACAGAAAGCAGATCAGTGGTTGCCCGAGGGGTGGCAGGCAGGACACGGTGGACAAAAGGGCCCGAAAAAACTTTTGGAGGTGATCATACGTTCATGGACTTGATTATGGTTATGGTTTCATGAGTATATATATATATGTCAAAACTAAAATAGCTCACTTTATATACATACAGTTTATTGGATGTCAGATTCACCTGGATAAAGCTGTTAAAAATGCCGAGAGGATTTAATCACTGATAGGATATAGCTCTTGGGAGAAAGGGAGGAATCAAGGGCTCCCAGACCCTTAACCTGACTTGATCCCCATTGTGGATTCATGAGAAGGTGCACTCACTAAGCTAGGGGTAGAGTGGAAGTTCAGGTTTGGGGGTTACCCTCAGGACCTCTGAGTGACATACTTGGGGAGAATGGATGAACTCATGTGACACTCAGAGATAACCTGCAGTTATCTGTCCAGCAACTGTCCATCAACAGGTGAGTGCACAAACACATTATGGGTACCAAGGAACCCTTGTTCTCGGTAGGGATTTGCCGTCTAAAGGTGTCAATTCTCCCTAAATTAGTCTGAGTTCATCACAATTAAAAAGCCTAGGGTGGGCGCTGGTGGCACAGTGTCAGAGTTCTTGCCTGCCATGCACAAGACCCGGGTTCGATTCCCAGTGCCTACCCGTGCCAAAAAAAAAAAACCTAACAAGTTTTTGGTTGTTTATTTTTTTTGGTGGTGATTGGGGGGTGGGAAAGTTGATTTAAAGTTCATATGGAGAAATAAATAAGCAAAAAGTCAGGATGCTTATGAAAACAAAGAGCAATGAACAGAGACTAACCCTACCAGATATTTAAACATGGCAAAGTTATAATAGTTAAAATGTAATAACTAAAAAGTAATCCTAGTACACATAGATCAGTGGAAGACAGAAAAACCTAGAATTAGATCTAAATGCACACAGGAATTTAGTATATGCTAAATGTATCATTTCATATCTGTTGAGGAAAGAGGAATTATTCAATAAAAAGGTATTATGAAATGGGTAGGAGCAATCTGGGAAATATAGTCGGATCCATAATCTACAACCTGGAATAAACTCCAGATGAATCCAAAATTTAAAGGTAGACATTAAAAATCAAAAGTAAAGCCAGGCACTAAGGGAGGTTTTGAGAAAATCATTTTGTGTGGGAAAAGTCTTTTAAACTATGATGCAACATCCAGAAGCCATTAAAAAAAAAGTTTTTTAACTATGTCTAAAAATCCATTTTGAAAAGCCAAAATTATAAACTGAAGAAAATATTTACAGTTTACACCTTGAATGGCTAGTTCCCCACCTTAAGTATCAATGAGAAACCAAAAACAAGGGAGAAATGGGCAAAAAACAAGGACCCCAAAATGGGAAATACCTTAATGTCTATCAGCAGATAAATGGATTAAAAAATTGCAATACCAGCATATAAATGGAGTATTATTCAGCCATAAAAATAAAGCAATGAACGCTGGTATGTTACATGGATGACCTTAAAAAATATTATGCTAAGAGAAAGGAGGCAGACACAAAAGGTCACATATTGTATGATTCCGTTTACATGAAATTTCCAGAACAGGCAAATCCATAGAGACAAAGCAGGTTGGTGGTTGCCAGGGGCTGTGGGAAGTGATTGTTCAATGGATATGGAATTATGAAAATTATTTTGGAACTAGATAAAGGTGGTGGTTTCAAAACATAATGAATATACTAGATGACACTGAATTGTTCATTTTAAAGCGATTCATTTCATCTTAATAAAAAAGAGTGTGTGGAGCATAAATGCACATTTGGTTACGTATGTTTAGATTCTCTGCAAGGACATAAAGTATTGCTTTCATTGCTGCCAGGGAAGGGAATCAGGTGGCAGGGAGTCAGGGGCAAGATTGTGACTCTTGGTTCAAAATTCTAAATGTATGTGCGTATATATTACCTCCTCAAGAAACAAATTAAAAATACTTTTTAGACCAAAGAAGATACACAGATGGCTGAGAAGCGTATGAAAAAAATGGTCATCATCATTTTATTAAGGAATCACACGTGAAAACAGATACTACTATGTGCGCATCAGAATGGCTAAAATCCAAAACACTGACACCATCAAGTGTTGGTGAGGTTGTGGAGCATTAGGAACTCTCACTCATTGCTGGTGAGAATGCACAATGGAACAACCACTCTGAAAGACAGTCTAGCTGTTTCCTACAAAACACAGTCATACCACACAATCCAGCAATCATGCTTCAAGATATTTACCCAAATGAGCCGAAAACATATGACCACACGAAAACCTACACACAAACGTTTATAGCAGCTTTATTCAAAATAGCCCCAAACTGGAAGCAATCAAAATATCCTTAACAGATAAATGGATAAACAAACTGTGCTAATCCATATTATGGAATATTACTCAGTAATAAAAAGAAAGGAGCTATTAAGCTATGAAAAGATTGGGAAGAACCTTAAATACCTATTGCTAAGTGAAAGAAGCTAGAATGAAAAAGCTATGTACAGTATGATTGCACCCATGTGACATTGGGAAAAGGAAAAACTAGAGACACAAAGAGAATCCTAAGGTAAACTACTGACTTTAGTTAATAACAGTGTATCAATATTGATTCATCATCAGTTGTATCAAATGCACCACTGGTGGATTAATAGGGGAAGCTGTAGGTTTCTGTGAGTATATAGCAACCCTCTGTGCTTTCTGTGCAATCTTTCTGTAAACCTGAAACTGCTCTAAAAAAAAAAAAGAGAGAGAAAGTCTATTAAAAAGAAAGAAAAAAACAGTTTAGTCCTGTTTTGTCTTCTAATGCCCTCCATTCTCAGGCTGCTTACCTGCATGCCCCCTGAGAGCTTCCATAAAGCATGAAGGGGAACTGCTGGCCGACTCCTCTACCATCTGACACTTGTAGATGTCACCTCCAGCCTTTTCCATCTTCTCTTCTAGCTGCTTGCCAAACACACCCCTCCTCTTTCGCCTTTCTCTGAGCAGAGTTCCTTCCACCATGAACACCATGCCTCACACCTGAGTGCCAGTTCATGCCAGACTCTGTTCTAAATGCTTCAACCTATCAACTCATTCAAATCCCATATCACCCATATTAGTATAATACCCATTTTACAGATGAGGCCATGGAGGCACAGGGAGAGTAATTAGCAAGTTTCCACAGCAATCTGGGCGTGAAACCTAAACCCCTGGCTGCAGAGAGCAAAACCTTATCACTACTCTAGACTGTTTTCCAAAGATATTCTTCGCTTGTCCCGTCACCCCCACCCCCACCTCCAGCCCGGGCACACGTGACATTCTTCAAGGCCCAGTTCAAATGCCACCTCCTCTGGGAAGCCTTCCTTGCTCCCCCATGAACAAGAAATTCACTCTTTCGGGTTATCAATCTTTTTTGGGGGGGAGGGGAATTATACCAATTACTGCATTATATTCTATTGCAGCCCAGGCCAAGGACCAAACCTTATTTCTAACAATACCTGGCCCTGTAGGCATTTTTTACTGACTATAGAGCCAGCTTCCATTTGAGCTTTCCTTTCTATGGGTTCCAGGCCTTCTCCTAGGAACTGTACACACCCCATTGCTACTGTGGGGGGCCTCTTCGTCCATAGGTGATACATGTTACAGAGGGGAAACTGAGGCTCAGGGCGATGACAGCTGGTCTCAGGTCACATGGATGGGGCAGGGCCGAGCTGCCCGTGGTCCCAGCCACTCAGGCTTAACCCCGCTGGGCCCCCTTTCCCATCAGTCCCCTGCCCTATAGTTCATCCAGGAATAAGGAGCCAGGCCAGGGCCTAAGCACAGCTGGTGTCCCGTGACACGAGTTTATTGGAGGGGGGGCCAAGGCCAGCGTGGGTACAAGTTGCAGGTGGGAGGAAGGGGCAGGGGGCGTGGGCAGCACTGCCAGCCTGAAGTCAACTAGAGAGGAGGCCAGGAGGGTCCACAGCCAGTAGGGGCACTGGTTCAGTGAGCTCACAGGCCAGCGGCTCTTCACCCCGCAGGGTGCTGGGTTCCTGGGCACGGCAGAGGCCCCCGGAGGACTAGGGGAGAAGGACACAGTGAGGCTCAAAGAGGAAACTTGCCAAGCTGTCACTGGCTGGGATGGGAGCCTGTATACACCCCATGGGCCCCGCTCTGTCACTCTGACCTCCCCCATTCCCCCCTCCCAGGCTTCCAAGCCCATCCCCCAGCTCCCCCTGCCCCACTCACTGTGGAGGGTGTAGAGGCCTGGCTCCAGCTGCAGCTGCGGGGGCAGGACGAGGAGAAAGCTCCCACCCCAGGGGTCTTCAACCACTGAGAGCCAAGCTCGGGAGGGAGGGCTGTGACACTCAGGGGTTGGAGAAGGACACTTGGATGACCCAGGCAAGGGGTGGCTCGGGGGCAAGCCACAGAGGGAGCAATGGGGTGGCGAGAGGCCGGGGCCCCGGGGCAGGGAGAGGAGGGCCTCAGGGCAGCCCCTCTGCGCCCCGCCGTGGTGGGGGCGCCGCTCCCGCATCCAGACCCAGTGGGACGGCTCCTTGGCCATGACCTGGGAGGAGGAAAGCGGGTGGTCAGTGGGGGGGGGAGCTGCTGCTCCCACGGGGGATGCCAGGCCCCGGCCGTCACCTCCTCGCAGGACTGGCGGCTCACGACAGCCCGGAAGTCCATCCGCGCCCACAGCTGGTCCCTCTGGTGCAGGAAGTCCGAGACCCGAGGACGCCAGCCTTCGCCCAGAGCCCAGGGGAAAATCTCACATTTGGGGTCCTCCAGGTCCTCCTCCATGTCATTCGCAAGGTACCTGGCCATGCGGGACTGGGGGGGTCAGGGAGCGGAGGGCGCAGCACCGGCCGAGCACCCTCCAAAGGCCCGCTGAGGCCCCCTCACCCCCGCCCCCTGCCACCCCCGCTCACAGTGCCAAGAACAGGTTGCTGTGGGTGTATTCGCTGAGTTGCATGTTGGCGCGCCGGAAGTAAACCAGCACCATTGCCAGGAGATACTGCAGAGAGACAGAGGTGTGGGAGGGGGTGGAGGTCATAGGTCAGCTGTGGAGGGGGGGTTGGGGAGCAGGGGTGTGTCCTGGCCAGGTAATTTTGGTGGTAGAGAGAAGGGATGGGGTAAGATGGTGGGGAGGGGGCTCCAAGGACGATTTAGAGGTAAAAAGTGAGTCCTCCCCCACCCACCCCCACCATTCCAGGGACCCCCAGGAAAGTAGCAGAGCTCCAGCCCCACTAAATCAACCGTCCCCTCAAGTGACCCACAACCTCTGCCCCCCCCACCTTATCTGAAATCTGGAAACAGGGGTCTTTGGAGAGGAATTCCTGGAGAAAACTGTCCTCTGGGTGGAGGGAGAGGAGAAATGGGGGCTCTGCATTATCCCCCACCCACCACGAGACGCGAAGTGGCATCAGAGTGCCAAAGCCCGAGCCCCCACGGAACCCACTTTCCGACGCGACCCCTCTGCCACCTGCCAAACCTGGGTCACCTGAGCGGGAAGGGCACCCGAGAGCTCAGATGCTTGTATCTTTTTTCACACTTGATCCCTGCAGCCCCTCCCGTGTCATTCTCTACCCCCCCCCACCCCCGTCCCCCAAATGAACTCACCCAGAAGGTTGAGGAAGGCCTGGAGCTCCTGGTGCTGGAGGGAAGGGAGGAACCCGCGGCCCCCACCTCGACGGCTCCAGCCCCCCAGCTTCACCTGGGCGGCGACCACAGGGACAGTGGCACGGTCCGGGGCGCCACTCATCTCATGAGGGGGTGGGGTGAGGCGGGGTGGGGCGGGGCAGGGTGACCTGTGGAGAGGGCAGCCCCCCACCCCGACTCAGCAAGTACCCCCTCCCCCACCTCCCACCAGTCCAGGGGGGATGGTGAGGCCTGCCGAAAAGAGCACCCCAAGGTGGAGGGATGCGAGTGGAGAAGGGAGTTCAGCAAAGATGGACGCTGCGATGCATTGTGGGGGGTGGGGGTGGGGGAACCTAGGAAAGAAACGAGGAATTCCCGGAGGCCGCAGCACCCCTAGCCCTCCTCCCGGCACCCCAGGCCAGGCCAGAGAGGTGTAATAACAGCCACTAAGTGCCTGGAGCTGTGCTAAATACTTATTTAAGACATCTTATTTCCTCCCGAAAGCTGGGTCCGTGACACGCATTCCACAAACAAGGAAACCAAGGCACAGGGGACTTGCAGCCAGTTAAAGGTGGAGTTTGGCTGATTCCAAAAGCCCCAGAGCGTCACTGTTTCTCTTGCCCCCAACTCCCACCCCACCCCATCCCACACCAAAGGGTTGAACACACACGGGGTAAGTGAGGCTGAGAGGGGTGTCGAGAGCTTGCTCAAGTATCTCCAGCTACTTTCCTAAGCCTTCCCTACAACTCGAGGGTTGGAGGGAAGGCGCCCTCCCCTAGCCCGGGATCGGCCCAGGACTTCCATCCAGGCGTCTCCAGGGGCGCAGCCTCCCTCCTCGAGAAGCCTTACCTGGCCTCAGCAACAACCTACAGCATAACGCCCTGCGGGCCGCCCCGGCCGCTTATATAGCCCTGGGGCTGCCCCGCCCCACCCAGGCTCTCCACCAATCAGTTCCCTTGTGGCAGAGGGGGCGGGGCTTGGTCATCACCGCCCACCAGGAACCAGATTTCCTGTGCCTCCCAGCTGCGGCTCCCCAAGGTAAAAGCTTCTCCAGAAGAAACGTTACCCCCGCAGGGCAGATGGGGTGCTCGGGCAGGACCCCACCCCACTCCTCACGGAAGGTGAGCCAAAGGTATGAAGGGAAAGTTTTAATTCACTGACTGTGGGAGGCAGCCACGCTGGGTGTTGTGGGTGATTGTTTCAGATTGAGAAACCTCAAAACCTGGGAGCCAGAGAGAATACTATCTTGGCATGGAACTTCCAGAGGACCCATCCCCTTCCCAAGGTCTTCTGGGGATAAGGGGAGGCTGGCTGGTGTCCCCAGGAAACCCCCGCCCCCGCCCCCAGGCTTACCCCTTAGGGATCCGAAGCCTTTTTGGCTCCACTGGCTCGTTTTCCTTCCCCAATTCCATGGGATAGTCAGCTCCTGGGTTACTTTTCACACGTGATGGGTGACTTTTCTTTCTTGTAACTTTTTGTTGTGGTAACATACATACAGCTCAAAATTCTCCATTTTAACCACTTTCAAGTGTACAGTAAATGTCATTTACTAACATCCATTACCCAAACTTTTCCATCGTCCCAAACAGAAACTCTGCACCCATTAAGCATTCACTCCCCATTCCCACCCCACCTCGGTACCCCATCATCTACTTTCTGTTTCTGAATTTGCATATTCTAGTTATTCCATATAATATTTGCCTGGCTTATTTCACTCAATGTAGTGTCTTCATCCATGATGTAGCATGCATCAGAACTTCATTCCTTTTTACATTGTGTGTGTGTGTGTGTGTGTGTGTGTGTGTGTGTGTGTACCACATTTTGTTTATCTGTTCATCTGTTCATGAGCATTTGGGTTGCTTCCACCTCTTGGCTATTGTGAATAATGCTGTGATAAACATCGGTGTGCAAATGTCCTGCTCAAGTCCCGGTATATACCTAAAAGTGGGATTGCCAGGTCATATAGTAATTCTGTGTTCCATTTGCTGAGGAACCATCAAACTGATTTCCACAGTGGCTGCACCATTTTACAATCCCACCAACAGTGTATGAGGTTGTCAATTTCTCCACTTCCCCATCAACGTTTCTTATTTTCTGTTTTTGTTTTATTTTAATAATAGTTATCTTAGTAGGCGATTGGTGACATATCAATTAAATGATATTAATAGAAATGGAGGCCCCAAAAGAAGTTAAATCTCTTGTGCTCAAAGTCCCCCCACTGGTGACAATGGGACCCAACTCAAGTCACAATAACCAACACAACGTATATTCTCTTCCTCAACTTTTTTGAGCCTTTGAAGTAGATTCTGTGGTTCTCATTGTTTTCCACATGGGGAAACGGAGGCTCAGGGAGCTCAGCTCCTGACATCAGAATGAAAGATGAAGGAAATGTGGGCTGAGCCAGGTGGGAAATAAAAGCAGGGCCAGCTTTGGAGCCCAGGTCTCCGGACCCCAGGGGGAGGCTTCTTTCTCTGCCACAATCTGCCCTTCATGGGTTGGATCCTGGGTACCCATTGAAGCTTGCTTCATCCTGTGTCTGCTTTGCTCCCTGTCTCAGGCTTTGGCCAAGGCTGTCAGTGTGAATTTTCACTCCAGGGTGTCTCTCCTCCTTTACTGTGTCTTGCTGCTTCTTTGTACCCTTCAGTCTCTCTGGTTCTGTCTCTCTCAGTCTCTTATTCTCACTGGGTCTCTTGATGTCTCTGGCTATCTTTGTGTCCTTGTGTCTCTCTGGGTCTCAGTCTCTCTGAGTCTTATGGTCTTTCTGGGTCTCCCTGTCTCTAGGTTTCTCAGGTACTTTGCTTCTCTTGGGCTTTCCTTGTCCCCTGTATCTGAGGGTCTTTGGATCCCTGAATCTCTCTGAGTCTTAACTGGTCTCTCTAGGTCTCTGGGTCTCTCTCAGTCTCTAGTTGCTTAGGACATATCTGCATCTCTCTGGATCTCCCTGGATCTCTGGGTATCTCTGTATATCTTGATCTTTGGTCTATGATTCTCTCAGACTCTCTTGGTCTCTCTAGATTTCTGGGTGTCCTGGGTTTCTTGGTCTCTCTGGGTCTTTGAATCTCTTGTTCTCTCTGGGTCTCTGAGTTGTTCTGAGTCTTGGTCTTTTTGGGTCTTTGGGCCTCTGGGTCTCTCTGGATCTCTGGGGTTTTCCGTTTTTTGAGTCTCTTTGGGTCTCTGAGTCTCTTGATGTGTCTGGGTCTCTTGGTTTCTCTTGGCCTTGGTCTCTCTGAGTTTCTGGGTCTCAGTGGGTCCCTCTAGATCTCTGGGCTTCACTCATTCCCTCTGCTTCTCTTGATCTTTCCCAGTCTTTATGGCTCTCTAGGTTTCTTGGTCTCAGGTCTCTCTGGGTCCCTCTGTCTCATTGTGTTTCTTAGTCTCTCCGTGTTTCTCCATGTCTCTGGTTCTCTTGGATCTTTCTGGGTATCTCTGTGTCCCTTGGTCCCTCTGAATTTATCACTCTTGGGCTTCTCTGGGTGATTGGGTCTATGCATTTATGGCTTTCTGAATCTCTCTGAATTTCTTGGTCTTTCTGGGGTTTGGGTGGCTCTCTGCCAGGTATCTTTGGATCTCTGGGTCTCTTTCAGTCTCTTGGTCTCTCAGGTATCACTGGGTCTCTTGGTTTCTTGTTCTCTCAGAGTCTGAATTTCTTGAATCTCTGGGTCTCTCTGAGTCTGTTTCTCTGAGTCTCTGGGTTTCTGGGTCTCTCTTTGATCACTGGGTCCCTTCTGTCTCTAGGTATCCTATTATTGCTTAGTTTCTCTGGGCCTCTCAGTCAGTTTTAGTCTCTCTGGGTTTCTTTGGCTCTCTCTAGTTCTCTCTGAGTCTCTTAGTCTTTCTTAGTCTCTCCAGTCTCTCTGCATCTGTGGGTCTCTCTGAATTCTTCCTGAATTCAATCCATCATACCTGGGTTCTGGGATAAAGAACACATGAAGAGTGAAATCCAAATGGTAAAGGACATGTAATAGAAGCAAGAAATCATTTTTTCTCTTTGAAAGCCACCGAAATTTGGAGGTTGTTTATTATTGCATTGGATTCTCATTCATGTTATAACAAATTACCACAAGCTTCGTGCTTAAAACAATACAGACATACATGTTACAGCTCTGGAAATCAACAGCCCAAAATGGGTCTCACTGGTCTAAAATCAAGGGGTCAGCAGGGCTGCATACCTTTCAGGAGTCTCTAAGGGACAGTCCATTTCCATGCCTTTTCCATGCTCTAGAGGTCACCTTCATTTATTAGCTCAGGTTTCCCTTCCATCTTCAAAGCCAGAAATGGCTGGTCAAGACTTTCTCACATTAGAAATGTTCCCTGAAATTGGCTCTTATGACTCCCTCTTCCACATTTTTTGTTCTTGTTGAACTGAATCTGTTATTAAGAATTTTTGGAAAAGATGATACTCATAACCCTATCCTCAGCCCTCCACTTCCTTTTCCTGTGGGTGACTGAAGTTACCACTTTCTTGTGTGTCCTTCCACAGACTAGAAACAAATGTGTCCATCTATTCTTTCACTCTTGCTTGTTTTAAACAGACAGTTGCATACCATTATGCTGGTCTGCCCCTTGATCTTTTTGCTTAATAATATATCTTGGAGACCATCTATATCAATACAGGAAGTTTCCTCATTCTTTTCCACAGCTATAGAGTATCCCATTATACGAATATTCTATCATGTATGTAAACAACTTCCCCTTGTTGGACACTTTTGTGCAATTTCAAAAATTGCTGCAACAAGTAGCCTTGAGCATATGTTATTTATCACATGTGCAAGATTAGCTGTAGGATAAATCCCTGGAGGAGGAACCAACTGGGTCAAAGAGTATCTGCATTTGTAATGTTGAGAGATGGTGTCAAATTGCCCTCTAGAGGTTCTATCAGTCTCCCCTGCTAAGCATGAGAGTGTCCATTGCCCCACAGCCTTGCCAACAGTGTGTTATCAAACGTTCATATCTTTGTCAATCTGAGAAGTGAAAAATGATACAGCAGCACAGCTTTAATTTGCAGTTGAATTGAATTTAGACAATTACAGAGGGTGTCACGGAGGGAGGAGACACAGGGGAGATGTGAGACATGGAGGAGGAGAACCTAGTTGTTTTGGTTTGTTAATGCTGCCAGAAAGCAATACACCAGAAGTAGAACAGCTTTTAAAAAGGGAATTTATTAAGTTATGAGTTTACAGTTCTAAGGCCATTAAAAATGTCCAAACTAAGGCATCCAAGGAAAGATACCTTGACTCAAAAAAGGCCAATGGCTCCAGAACTCCTCTGTCAGCTGGGAAGGCATGTTGCTGGCATCTGCTGGTCCTTTGGCTTCTGGTTTCCAACACCTTCCCCAGGGGCGTTTTCTTTCTGCATCTTCAAATGCCTGGTTTTTATGTTGGCTCTGTGGGCTCTGAACTCTCTCCAAAATGTTTCTCTTTTAAAGGACTCCAGCAAACTAATCAAGACACGCCTTGAATGGGTGGGGTCACGTCTCCATCTAATCAAAAGCTCACACCCACTAACTCAGGCCTCATTTTAAGTAGGCTTAGCTTCTTCTTTGCAGGAATAAGCTTCATAGGGCAAACCCCAAGACTGAAGGCTCAGCCTATGGAAATGGTGGTCCCCACTGCTTGCAAAAATATCAGGAATTCCCCAGATAGGGATGTTTAATATTTCCTTCTTTCTCCCCAGTCCCCCAAAGGGGCATTGGAAATACCTTTTTATTCTTTGCCAAAATTAATCTGGGATGTATTGGGGCATCACACTAACCTGTACAACCCAATAAGGCCTCATGCTCTACTGAAGATTCCGTGTAATTACGGTGTTTGAATAAATTGACCATATACGTTAATTAGATACTACACTACCCAAAATATAAATTTTGTGCCTAATAAATATCTCTTCCTTTGGTCTCACACAGAAGTCGAAGTTTGGTAGTATGGACCATATCATTCTTTACTCTATATTCTGATTTACCTTAGGCCTATCCAGATCAGCTTCCTTCATATCTCTAGTCAGAGTCTGATCACTTTTTCAACTTTTTTAATGGTTACTCTGTAGAGTAATGCTGACCTTCATAGCTTCAGAGCTCTAACTCTGAGTCTCAGGTGTCACACAAATACCCGAAGTTTCAGGGAATGACCAGGATATACACAAATAGCTCAGTATCTCAGAATTTAGAAATAAAAGTTACAACTCCTGAATATATGTGACTGCTGTAAGAGCTTACCGTCTATGAACGTTTACAATAGGCCCCAACCTGATAACCCATGCTCTCGACATAAATTCTCTGAGTTTGTACATTATAATTAGGCCATATGAGTGAGGCATGATAGTATTTGTCTTTCTGTTTCTGACATTTCATTCGACATATTGTCTTCGAGTTTCATTCACCTAGTTGCACGCCTCACAACTTCATTCCTTCTCGCAGCTGCTTGTAGCCTGTTGTATGTTTACACCAAGTTCCCTAAGGAGAGATTTTGAGCCACCTTTTCTCAGTGTCCAGGGGAACACATGGCTGACAGGTATGGTGGTGGATTTGAATATTTGGAAGTCCTGGACAAGGAATCCGTAGATGCAGGCTTGCTGACACATACAAAGTTGTATATTTGAGGTAGGGGAAAAGCAGTGTTTAGGGTGTAGGAATTATTAATAATGGGGGGTTGTTCTAGTTTGCTAGCTGCCGGAATGCAATATGCCAGAAATGGAATGGCTTTTAAAAGGGGGAATTTAATGCATTGCTAGTTTAGAGTTCTAAAGCCATGAAAATGTCCAAATTAAAGTAAGGCTGTAAAAATGTCCAAATTAAAGGCATCCAGGGAAAGATACCTTGGTTCAAGAAGGCTGATGAAGTTCAGGGTTTCTCTCTCAAGTGAGAAGGCACATGGCGAACACAGTCAGGGCTTCTCTCTCGGCTAGAAGGGCACATAGGGGGTGTGCTGATTTGAAAAGACTTATGTACCCTGCAAAAGCCATGTTTTAATCCTAATCAATCTTGTGGGAGCAATGGTTTCTTATAATCCCTATTCAGTACTATAGGTTGGAGCCTGATTAGGTTATTTCCATGGAGATGTGACTCAATCAATTGTGGGTATTAAACTTGATTAGATGGAGACGTGTCTCCACCCATTCTGTGGGAGTCCTGATTAGTTTACTGGGATCCTATAAAAGAGGAGACATTTTTGGAGAGAATTCCTTTGATATTCTTAGAGAGCAGAGAATGATGACAGAACGACATAGCCAGGAGAAGCTGAGAGTCCACCAGAAGTGACCTTTGAAGATGAAGGAGAATGCTCCTGGAGATGCTTCATGAAACAAGAAGCCCAAAAAGGAAGCTAGCAGATGCTGTGTTTACCATGTGCCTTTCCACTTGAGAGAGAAACCCTCTACTTCACTGGCCTTCTTGAATCAAGGTATCTTTCCCTGGATGCCTCAGATAGGATATTTCTATAGACTTGCTTTAATTGGGACATTTTCATGGCCTTAGAACTATAAACTAGCCACTTATTAAATTCCCCTTTTTAAAAGCCATTCTGTTTCTGGTATATCGCATTCTGGCAGCGAGCAAACTAGAACAGGAGGTGTTAACCCTTGGGTGACAGGAGGAGTGGGAGGTGACTGCTCACCTAAATAAATTCTCTTTAAGCCTTGGTCTTGCTCAGATTTACGTGCTGTTGTTTCTGAAGGACTTTAGTAATCAATTCACACTGGTTCTCAGGGCACATTCTTCTGTATTCTCTGATTAGTAAGCTCCAGAGAAGCCCCAGAGATGCCAAGTCCAAATGAGCCACCTTCAAGAGAACTTTCAAAGAAACCAGAAATGCCCTGAGGCTAATCCATAGGAGAGTGACTTTTAGAATCCATTCCTACTCCTTCCCCTCAAAAGTTCAAAAATTGATTAGTCAAAGATACAAGGCTCAGTAAAGACATGAAGAGACAATAAAGAGATGAAAACACTTTTAACATAGGCATAGATTAGAGAATGTTAGGAAGGCATGCTCAGTCTTCCTCTGGATGCAAACTGCTTCTGCCTTGGCCAGTAGCCCTGTTAATGGCTTACAAGTCAGAAATTTCTCTTGTGGTACAGATATTTGTAGAAAAAGAGAGTAACTAGGTGATAAAATTGTTTTTAGACTGAAAACAAACAAAAATGTCTTGCAAAATTCAAGATGTAATGGAGAGGCTGGAGGGAACTGCCTGAAAATGTGGAGCTGTGTTCCAGTAGCCATGTTTCTTGAAGATGATTGTATAATGATACAGCTTTCACAGTGTGACTGTGTGATTGTGAAAACCTTGTGTCTGATGCTCCTTTTATCTACCTTGTCAACAGACAAGTAGAACATATGGAATAAAAATAAATAATAAGGGGAACAAATGTTAAAATAAATTCAGATTGAAATGCTAGTGATCAATGAAAGGGAGGGGTAAGGGGTATGGTATGTATGAATTTTTTTCTGTTGTCTTTTTATTTCTTTTTCTGAATAGATGCAAATGTTCTAAGAAATGATCATGATGATGAATATGCAACTATATGATCATAGTGTGAATTACTGATTATGTATGTAGAACGGAATGATCATATGTTAATAATGTTTTTGTTTGTTTGTTAAGTTTTTTTATAAATAAATAAATAAATAAATAAAATTTTAAAAAAGAATAAAGAAAAAAATGTCTTGCAAAATCTCAAGAGTCTTGTGAAAATCACTGGTCAACTCTCTCTCTCTCTCTCTCTCTCTCTCTCTCTCTCTCTCTCTCTCTCTTTCTCTCTCTCTTTCTCTCTCTCTCTCATCCCAACTCTGCAGGTAAAGTCGGTACCCTTCCCACTGTGTGGGACAGGACATCCGGGGGTGTGAGTCTCCCTGGCAATGTGGGACATGACTCCCAAGGACAAGCCTGGCCCTGGCGCCATGGTTTCGTCAGTGTCTTCCTGACCAGGAGGGGGAAGGGTTATGTAACAAAATGAGGTGTCTGTGGCTTAGAGATTTCTAGTAAAGTCAGGAGAGACTATTCTGGAAGCTCCTCTTTAGGCAAACTTCAGCTAGATATTGCTTATTGCCATGGTTTGCCAATCCTTAACCAATGTCATTCCTGTTAAACCCCAAAGAACACGCAGAGCTCTATCTGAGCTCCTACAAAAGTTGCACACGCTAACTTTACTTTTCAGAAACCTAAAACCTTCAGATGGTTCCTTGGCCAGATAAGCCCTAAAACTCAGAGGTGCCAGTCTCTCCGAGAACATCCACCAGTTCCATTCCCCTACCCATACTGTCAACATGTCTTTCCAAGATGCAAAAAGTTAGAATAGGCATAGCCCAAAATATCCCTAGATATTGGGAGAAGGATCAAAGGAAAAGGAGGAGTTATAACAGAAAAGTTAGGATTTAACAAATGAGTATGACTGCTGAGTCATTATATTGATATTTCTTTTTAGTCTCTGGTATCGCAGAGCAGCTAGAAGGAAAAACTTAAAGTTGTGCAACTATAACCCATAGCAAACTCTGAAATCGGTCCGAAAATGACTTGTCACAATGTACTTTGAAATTTATTGCTTTTTGTATATATGTTACATTTCACAATTAAAAATGTTTAAGAAAAAAAATGAAAAGCTCACACCCACAATTGAGTAGGTCAATCGCCATGGAAACAATCCCATCAAAGGTTTCCACGCTCAGCAATAGGTCTGGCCCCACAAGACTGGATCAGGAGTAAAACATGACTTCTCTGGAGTGCATAATAGTTTCAAACTGGCACACTAGCTTTGCCTGAAGAAGACTTTTTGGGGAAGTTTGGGGCTTGAACCAAACAATAAGAAGAAGGAGTTTTCCCAACAGAGGAGATGCAATGGGCTGGGCAGAGGAACATCTTTTGCAAAGCCAGAGAGATGTGAAGGCGCAGAGCAAATTCAGAAAGTGGCAGGTTGCCCAGTGAGGCTAGAACACAGCATGCCCAGCTTTGGGAGGGAGGTTGGGAGGGAAGGAGAATCTCCCTGCCACATTTAAGGACCCCTGTGATCTCACCGGGCCCTTCTGGATAATCCAGGATAATGTCCCTACTTTAAGGTCAGCTGATTAGCAGCAACCTTAATTCTATAGGCAAACTTAATTCCTGTTTACCATGTGATTGTGACATACTTACAGGTTCCAAGAATTAGGAGGTGCACACATTTGGGAAATAATTATCCTACTTGTAACAGTGCTCCCTCTGCCCCCACACCAAAGACTCACATGCAAAATGCATCTACCCTATCGCCGTACCTAAGTGTCAACCCATGACAGCACCAACTCAGGGTCCAAAATTCTCATCTAAATCTTATCAGCTCAAATGTCCCCAAGTCTTATTATCTAAATGGGATATGGTGAGGTCTGGGGCACAAACCTTGTTCATCCGTGAACCTGTGAAACTCAAAACACGAGGTTATCTCCTCCCAAAAATCAACAGTGAGACAAAAGCACAGGAATACCACAGACATAACCATTCAAAAGAGAGAAAATGAAAGGAAAATCAGGGTCCCAAGCCATTTCAAAATCCACTAGACATGTAAAAATACTTGCATCTTCATATTTTCCTGAAGAAGACTTTTTTGGGAAGTTTGGGGCTTGAACCAAACAATAAGAAGAAGGAGTTTTCTCATTAATAATGATAAATTTGTTAATTTCTCATTAACAAATGAGTATGACTTCTGAGTCATTATATTGATATTTCTTTTTGGTCTCTAGTATCTTGGAGCAGCTAGAAGGAAAAACTTAAAAGTTGTGCAACTGTAACCCATAGCAAACTCTGAAATCGGTCCGAAAATGACTTGTCACAATGTACTTTGAAATTTATTGCTTTTTGTATATATGTTACATTTCACAATTAAAAATGTTTAAGAAAAAAAATGAAAAGCTCACACCCACAATTGAGTGGGTCAATCGCCGTGGAAACAATCCCATCAAAGGTTTCCACGCTCAGCAATAGGTCTGGCCCCACAAGACTGGATCAGGAGTAAAACATGACTTCTCTAGAGTGTTTTTAGGGCTTATCTGAGTAAAAATGAGTATTTTTAGGGCTTATCTGGCCAAGGAACCATCTGAAATCAGGCAAATATTTAGTAACGTGGGTCATTACTATAGCAATACAGATATTTGTAGGAACTTTCTACTTGATATTTTGAGAACCTTCACAGCTTTGACAGCTAACCAAATGGTATCTAAGTTAGTGGTTTAATACTTAGAATTTAAGAGCTTTGCTATCTGAATATGTAGATATTTTTCCTTGTTGCCTTAACTTTACATTGGTTCATGAGACTTACTGCACACAACACAGGCTTTACAATGATTATACGGATACTTTATTGAAATATGCCTGTGCTTAAGCTAACTAAGATATCCATTGTTAATGGTTCTAAGTATATTGTTTGTTTTCTTAAATAAAAAATTTATTAACAACAACAAAAACAAAATCCACGAGACCAACTTTATTTGGTCTCAAGCCCTGGGGTTCACGGTTCTAGCCTCTGGTCTCTTGACTTTGTCCTCTGAGTCATGTCTTTTTTTCAAAAAGGGTAGCACATGTTTCCTGCTTATAGAATTTTGGGGATCTGACCGTCTCATGTCATACTCTCTCTGTCCTTTTCAGTCCAAGCTGGCAGGGTTTCCGCTGATATAAAATTCTCAACAACCTTGTGGGTTTCCCAAGGATGGCACAGGGATTCACTCCACCAGACAAGTATCTCCTCCAAACATCTTTCCAGATAACCCATCTCTATTTTTGGCTGCTGCTAAGGGGCTTTGTATGTAACTGGACACACTGATCTCTTGATCTCTCTGAGGTATTAGCAAAAGGTTGGCTCGTCACACCTTCAGGTTTTTCTCTAGAGCACACTTTCCTGACAATGAATCTCTTAATTTTAGCTTCTTTTGCAATCTGGGTAGGCTGAGAATTTCCCAAATCATCAAATTCTGGTTCCTTTTTGTTGAACAGCTCTTTCCTCAATTTATCTCTTTCCTCTTGCATTTTATTGTAAGTAGCGAGAAGAAACCAGACCACACATTCAAAACTTTGTTTGGGTATTTCCTCAGCTAAATGCCGAAGTTCACTGTTTACAAGTTCTGCTTTACGCATAACTGCAGGACACAATTCAGCTAAGCTTTCGGCCACTGTATAGAGTAGTAGTAAGGATTCCCTTTTCTCCTGTTTCCTGTAGCATGTTTGTCATTTCCTTGAGTCATCAGCAGCAGTGCTTCTAGCAACGGTATTTCTAACAACAGTCTGTTTTCAGCGAGTTAGTATTCTCTAAGGCAATTTAGGTTTTCTCTGCGGGGCCACTCACTTCCTTCTGAGCTCTCACTTGCAGAACCTCTGTGTTGGGGTTCTCTAGAGAAACAAAACCAACAGGAGAGATCCATAAATATGAGATTTATAAAGGTGTCTCACTCAACCGTGGGAATGGAAGAGTCCAGAATCTGTAGGGCAGGCTGTGAAGCTGGCAGCTCCCATGAAGGGTCTGGACGCACTCCACAGGAGAGGTTGGCTGGCTGAAGAAGCAGTGAAACAGTCTCTCTTCTCCCTTAAAAGGCCTCGGACTGATTGGATTATCTTGTTGTGGGAGACACGCCTTAGTTGATCACAGATGGAATCAGCCCCAGATGCAACCAACTGACTGATGATGTAATACACCAGCCTTCCGGTTTATCTACCAGCCACAAAGTATCCTTGCAGCAACGGTCAGGCCAGTGCTTGTCTGACCAGACAACTGGGCATCATCATTTGGCCAATTTGACACCAGCACCTAATCATCACAGTCTTTCACATTCATTTTCCCACTAACAGTTTGAGGCCATCTGAGCTGTGTTGATCATGCGTCTCAAAATTCTTCCAGCTTCTGCCCATTGCCCAATTCCAAAGCCACTCCCACATTTTTAGGTATTTGTTACAGCAGCACCCCACTTGCATGTGCCAAAATCTGAATTCATTTCCTACGGCTGCTGTAATAAGTTTCCACAAACTGAGTCAGTTTAAGCAAGACACATTTATTATTTTACATTTCTGCAGGCAAGAAGTCTACAATGGGTCGCCACAGGCTAAAACCACGGTGTCAGCAGGACTGCATTTCCTCCAGAGCCTCTGTAAGAGAATCCATTTCCTTGCCTTTTCCAGCCTCGATAGATTGCCAATATTTCTCAATTGTCAAAGCCATTAGCATCTTCATATCTCTCTGACTCGATCCCTCTTCTGTTTCCCTATTCCACTTGCAAGGACACTTGTGATCACATTGGGCTCACCCAAACAATCCAAGATAGCATCTCCAACTCAAAATCCTTTCAAAGAGAAGGCACTTTGGAAAGGGTTGAGATTCTGAAAGAGCAGAGACTAGCAACAGAAGGATGAGAGGTATGAAGCAGACAGACAGCCCATGCTGTCAGAGACCTTTGGAAATGAAGGAGGAAAACACCCCCGGGGGAGCGGGGGAGCGTCATGAAACAAGAAGCCTGGAGAGAAAGCTAGCAGATGTCGCCATGTTCGCCATGTGCTTTTCCAGTTGGCAGAGAAACTCTGAATTTCATCAGCCTTTCTTGAGTGAAAGTAACCTCTTGTTGATGCCTTAAGTTGGACCCTTTTATAGACTTGCTTTAATTGGGACATTTCCATGGCCTTAGAACTGTAAACTAGCAATTTAATAAATTCCCCCTTTTCAAAGCCATTCCATTTCTGGTATGTCACATTCCAGCAGCTTGCTAACTAGAACAGCATCTTTGAGAGGCTAGTATTTTGCCTACCACAATTATCACAGTATAATTTACACTCTGCTAATGAATATACCACTATATGCTATTTATAAAAAGTACACATAAAACATAAGGATATAAAATGTTTGAAAGTACAATGACAGAAAAAATACTTATTGCAAGAAAGCTGGAATATGTAAATTAATGTCAGATAAACTTTAAGGAAAAAAAGCATTACTAGAAATAAAGAGGATGATTACATAATTATTTTAAATATATAGCAATTAGAAATTTTTACTCCTAACAATAAGCAATAAAGACGTATAAGACATATATAATTGATAGAACCACAAAGAAAAATAGACAAGTCACTATCATATTAGTAGATTTCATGGTACATGCAGACAAAAAAAATTAGCAAGGATATAAAAACATAAAGAATATAATTAACAAACTTGGCCTAGTGAATAACTATGGAGCCAGCACACAACAAATGCAAACATGAGTATTGTTTTCAAACATTAGACCATTTTCCAAAATACTGACCAATTTCTATGCCATAAAGCGACTCAATTAATTAAAAAAAAATAAGTCATTTTATGTTCTTTGACCATAATACAATTAAGTTGAACATCACCAGCAAACAGATAAACAGAGAATATAAATCCTACATATTCTGAAACTAAGAAATTTGTTCACATAATTTCTAGGTCAAAGAAAAAAATCATGATTAGAAAATAATTAGATTGCAATTATAATGAAAATACTGTTTGTCAAAGTTGTGGGGCCCAGCTAATAATTCTTAGAGAGGAATTTATGACTTCAAATGTATATATTGTAAATAAGAAAGGCTGAACTTTTTTTTGCTCTTTTTTAAAAAATTTATTTATTAATTAAAAAAATTTAACAAACAAAAACATTAATATATGATCATTCCGTTCTACATATATAATCAGTAATTCACAATATCATCACATAGTTGCATATTCATCATTTCTTAGAACATTTGCATCGATTCAGAAAAAGAAATAAAAAGACAACAGAAAAAAATTCATACATACCATACCCCTTACCCTTCCCTTTCATCGATCACTAGCATTTCAAATTAAATTTATTTTAACATTTGTTCCCCCTATTATTTATTTTTATTCCATATGTTCTACTGATCTATTGACAAGGTAGATAAAAGGAGCATCAGACACAAGGTTTTCACAATCACACAGTCACATTGTGAAAGCTATATCATTATCAATCATCATCAAGAAACATGGCTACTGTAACACAGCTCTACATTTTCAGGCACTTCCCTCCAGCCTCTCCACTACATCTTAATCTAAATAGGTGATCCCTATATAATGCATAAGAATAACTTCCAGGATAACCTCTCAACTCTGTTTGGAATCTCTCAGCCATTGTCACTTAGTCACATTTCACTCTTCCCCTTTTTGTTCAAGAAGGTTTTCTCAATCCCTTGATGCTGAGTCTCAGCTCATTCTAGGATTTCTGTCCCACGTTGCCAGCAAGGTCCACACCCCTGGGAGTCATGTCCCACGTAGACAGGGGGAGGTTGGTGAGATTGCTTGTTGTGTTGGCTGGAGAGAGGCCACATCTGAGCAACAAAAGAGGCTTTCTTGGGGGTGACTCTTAGGCCTAAATTTTAAGTAGACTTGGCCTATCCTTTGTGGGGTTAAGTTTCAAATGAACGAACCCCAAGATTGGGAGCTCAGCCTATAGCTTTGGTTGTCCACACTGCTTGTGAGAATATCAACAATTCAACTTGGGGAAGTTGAATTTCTCCCCGTTCTCACCATTCCCCGAAGGGGGCTTTACAAATACTTTTCCACTCACTGATCGAATCACTCTGGGATTCATTGGGGCATCACTCTGGACAAACCAACAAAATCTCACGTCCTACCCAAGATTCCAAGTACTTATGGTGTTCAATCAAACTATCTACATAAGTTATATTAGGAAATGCACTAGTCAAAATATAAATAGTGTACCACATAAACATTTTTTGCTTTAGTCTCACACATAAGGTGAGATTTTAAAATATTTATTACCATTTATTTTCAGCACCCTGTAGTAATGACATTCCTTTGTTCTTCCTCATGCAAAAACATTTCTAAAATTTGTACATTTAGTCACTATTATTATACACTCCAGGCATTCCTAGATTATACCATCTCAATGAAAGGCTGAACTTTAATGAGCTAAAACTCCATTATTAAAAAGTCATAAAAGACCAGAGAGACTTCCAGGAAACTGATGACAGCAGCAGCTGCCTGTGTCCCCGTGTCCTA
Source organism: Tamandua tetradactyla (assembly GCF_023851605.1). NCBI lineage: Eukaryota > Metazoa > Chordata > Mammalia > Pilosa > Myrmecophagidae > Tamandua > Tamandua tetradactyla. Next base: position 9,415,009 of record NC_135335.1, read on the forward strand.
GGGTTTCCACCCCAAACAAATCAGAATAAGAAGTGAAAAATGAAACTATGCCCAAACCACACTCTCCGCATAAACTGAAAACAGACAATGCCCCAACTTCGAAATAAGCGTGAGTAAGAAGAGAACTCACCAAATCCCAGCATGGATTACTCATGCTCCCAGCTCACTCTCTGCCGAGAGGCTTTGTACCAAGAAGAACTGGGGGAAGAAGAGGGGAGTTGGCGACAAAACTTAAGGCTGATGTAGAGCGCTATTAGAAAGACTAAGTCCTTCCAAAGTCTGAAAATACCAAGAAAGCATTCTGGGACAGCAGAGTCAGATGACAGAAAAGAGACCTAAACGTATGGACAATTTGAAGGGGTAGTCTTTGAAATGCGTACCTGCTGGGGAGTAAAAAAAAAAAGGCAAAAAAAATATAGTGAAAAATGCCTTTTGGAAATTGAGTGATGAAGGGGAAAAGTTAGGATCCTGCAAAACAAAAGAAGAAAAAAAAACCTGGAGGGCACACACCGGCCCCACCCAACAACAACAACCAAAACCAATAAAGAAACAAAAATCCATTAACATTTCTGGACTTTGCTATATTGACATAAAGAGTGGGCTATTGAACTAGAAATCTTGTAAAATACCCTAATACTGCAAACATGAACAGGAGAAGGAATAGCCACGTGAAGCTATTACAAAAAAAAAAAAAAAAAATCCAACACACATCAACTGAAGAAAATTCTCCCCGAAAAGACAACCATGAATCCAAAGAAACAAAATATCTACAAAAAAAAAAAAAAGATTATATATTAGGTTACAAAGAAATCAATAGTAAATTCCATAAAATTAAAATATTTCAGACAGTATTCTCTCAGCACAATGCAATAAAATGGGAAATTAGTAACAAAAACGAAAGACAAAAAGATCCTTCTATCTAGAAATTTAAAGTACCCAGTAAACAATTCTTGGGGGCAAGAGGAAATACAAACTAAAAATGTCAAAAATAATGATAATGAAAATACTATTTATCAGAATCTATAGGATATACTTAAAGCAAGGATCAAAGAAATATCGAAAGCACTAAACACTTTACAAGTAAAACAAGAGAATGAAAATAAAGTGAATTAAATTTCCAGCTCCAAGAAAACTAGAAAAAGACCCACAAAGTAAGTGGGAAACAAATAAAAACAAAAGCAGAGATTAATGACACAGACAATAGAAAATCAGTAGCCTTGTATCCTTGGGAAACTTGGACCTGGATCTTTGGAAAAATCCACAAATACACAGGCCACCATCTAACTTTTTAAGAAAAAAAAAAAAGGGAGAAAGCACAAATATACAAATAAGAAAGGACAAGGGGGAAATAAGCTTTGAAACGGTCCATTTTTAAAACTCTTAAGACTGATTTCTGGATTGGTGAGTAAGCAGCAGAGTAGATTTTCTCCCCAATGAAACAACCATTTAAATGGAAAAAATTATTCTGAAGAAACAATTGTGTAAAGCCTGGAAGGGATCCTGAAGGCACACAACAAATGGAGAAACGTTTGAGAAAGTCTCGGCAAGCACCCATGGAAATGGAGCCACAACCCACTCCCTGATCTGTTTTAGGGAAGCACTGTTTTGGGACGAGGTGCCCCAGAAAATGGGGCTTCCCTCTGCCTCCCCTACTTCTCCCCACGTAGGGCTGCAGTTTCCCCCTGGAAGGTCAGGCCAATGGAGTTTCTCATTCCCCAGTTCCCGCATTAACTGGAAGCTCTATTCCAAGCAGGCTGCAGCTGTGAAATCCAGATGCTTCCTCCCCCACATAACCCAAACCCACAGGGGATAAACTTCATTCCAGGGTGCCGTGATGGTGGCTCAGTGACAGAGTTCTCGCCTGCCATGCTGGAGACCCGGGTTCGATTCCCGGTGCCTGCCCATGCACAAAAGCAAAACAAAAATCAAACTCCCTTCCAGGTGTGGCAGCTCTGAAATACTGGATCCCAATGGCTCTCATCCCAGCTCACTTGTAAGACAAGTTTCATGCTGTGGTAGTTTGAGTCAGTTGTCAACTTGGCCAGGTGAGCGTACCTAGTTTTGTTGCTGCAGACATGAGCCAATGGTACATGAACCTCATCTGTTGCTGATTTACATCTGCAGTCGGCTAGGAGGCGGGCCTGCTGCAATGAATGACGTTTGACTTAATTGGCTGGTGCTTAAATGAGAGAGCACAACATAGCACAGCCCAAGCAGCTCAGCATACCTCATCTCAGCACTCACAGCTCAGCCCAGGCCTTTGGAGATGCAGAAAGGAATCACCCCGGGGAAAGTTGTTGGAACCCAGAGGCCTGGAGAGAAGGCCAGCAGAGATCATCCTGTGCCTTCCCATGTAAGAAAGAACCTCAGGGGAAAGTTAGCTGCCTTTCCTCTGAAGAACTAACAAAATAAATCCCCTTTTATTAAAAGCCAATTCGTCTCTGGTGTGTTGCATTCTGGCAGCTAGCAAACTAGAACACATGCCAAGAGAGGGAAGCCAAGAAGACCAGGGATTACTACCCACCCCACCCCCACCCCCATCCCTGATGGTTTGTAGAATGTGGTGTCAGTCTGGGTTCTCCAGCAGATTTTATCAACTCCAACTCCTAAACAGGGAGGCAGGGACTGACTTTATTTGGAAAATACATATCGGGATTGTCAGAAACAAAGGAGATTGTGGTGGAAGGCAATTACAGAGGGCTCTCAGCCCCATGATAATAGTAGTGATAAGCACAACAGCAGGGCAGCCAGAAAAGGTACAGAGAACCAGGGAAAGAGACAGCAAAGAAAAGCCGTCCTAGGGTCACAGTCAACCCTGGGAAGGCTGTGCACACACTCCAGGCTGCACCCACTCAGGATTAATCCCAACAGGACTGGGATGGGTTTGAAAATATTCCCCAAGCTGCAAACAGACCCAACAACACAGGCCAGACATTTTACTGGAATAAGGGGCGGTAAGTGCAAACTCTGACCAAACAGAGAACAACAGGCTGCTCAGACCCAAGGGCAGGGTCTAAAAAGCCAGTCTTTAAAATAAAATCCTGACTTCCGGGTTAAGATGGCAGCTTAACAACGTGCACGTTTTAGTCCATCCTCCAGAACAACTACTAAATAACCAGAAACAGTACAGAACAGCTCCCGGAGGCACAATAGTGACTGGACACACAGTGTACCCCAGTCTGGACCAGCTGGACCGGCTGCGAGCACCCCCCCCCAAACCATGAGTTCCTAAAGCTGCGGCAGCCAGTGCCCCTCCCCCACAGGCTGCTTCCCAGAGGGGAAAGGAAAGGACTTTACCAGCAGCAGGGACTGGGCACAATCAAACGCCAATTGTGGAACTAATCAACAAATTCTGACTACTAAAAATAGGCCCCCAGCTTAGGTGAAACTGATCAAAGAGGAGGTTGCTCATTTTTGCCCCGGTGCCAAGGGGGCAGGACTGACCCAAGGGGGCAGGACTGACAGAAAAAGGGGGGAAAAAAAGAGAAGGAAACAGAGGTTATTGCAGCTGTGTATCTACAAAGGCTTGACTGCCTCTGGATACAGCGGCAGGACTCTTCAGGCTGCAACTGCCCCAGGCACAGGCAGAAGTGAGCTCTTTTGGGGGCTTGTCTGGAGCCTGTGCCTTCCCCAGGGGAGGGGTGAAGCCCCACCCAGGTGGAATCCCTCCATCAAGGAATTCAGACACCAGGGCTTGGTAATTTGAAGCCATTAAAACCAGCCTACAACCTCTCCTCTGTCTCCACCACGCCCCCAACAGGGAGAGTCTGCCAAAGTTAAAGGTACCGCATCATCTTATGCTGGTGGGACCTGCAGTCAGACAAGCACCACATACTGGGCAGGATAAGAAAAACAGAACCCAGAGACTTCACAGGAAAGTCTTTCAACCTGCTGGGTCTCACCCTCAGGGAAAACCGACACAGGCAACTCTTTCCGCCTGATAGGAGGCCAGTTTGGTCTGGGAAAATCTGGGTGGGGTCAATAATATCTAAGTAGACCCTCCTAAGTGTGTATGGGGGAAAGGCACCACACAAGCAGGGCAAGAAACAAGAAAACAAGAACTGAAAAATTCTCCTCTGTTAAACAAAACTTAAGCTAAAGGTCCAGATAAAGCTGAATGGAATGTCAAAGAACAGATAGACAACAAATTCATCCAGCAAGAAAACCCTAGATAAAAGAAGTGAAAGCAATCTCCAGAATAAACTAATTAAGGTAATTAAATGCCTAGACGCCAGCAAAAAAATAACAAATCACACTAGGAAAATTGAAGATATGGCCCAGTCAAAGGAACAAACCAACAATTCAAATGACATACAGGAGTTGAAACAATTAATTCAGAATGTACGAACAGACATGGAAAACCTCATCAAAAACCAAATCAATGAATTGAGGGAGGGTATAAAGAAGGCAAGGAAAGAACAAAAAGAAGAAACTGAAAGTCTGAAAAAACAAATCACAGAACTTATGGGAATAAAAGACACAGTAAAAACTCAGGAAATTGAAAGACGATATGAAGTGCATGAATATACGTGTTGTGGGTGTCCCAGAAGGAGAAGAGAAGGGAAAAGGAGGAGAAAAACTAATGGAGGAAATTATCACTGAAAATTTCCCAACTCTTATGAAAGACTTAAAATTACAGATCCAAGAGATCTAAATGTAAGGCTCAAACTATTAAACACTTAGAAGAAAACAAAAGAGTAAGTCTCCATGGCCTGAGTTAGGCAGCAGTTTTCTAGATCTAACACAAAAGCACAAGCAACACAAGAAAAAATAAACTGAACCTCAACAAAATTAAAAACCTTCATGCTGCAAAAGATGCTATTAAAGTGAAAAGACAACCCCCAAATGGGAAGAAATATTTGAAAATCACATATCGGATAAAGGACTTGTATCAGAAATGTTGAAAGAATACTTACAGCTAAATAATAAAAAATACAAATAGGCTTATTTTAAAATGAGCCAAAGAGCTGATAGCCATGTCTTTAAAGGAGCTATATAAACAGCCAATAGGCATATGAAAAGATGTTCAAAAATCATTAGGCATTAAGAAAATGCAAATCAAATAACAACCAGAAAAGAGCGGGAGTAGCTATACTAATATTCAACAAATTAGACTTCAAATGTAAAACAGTTAAAAGAGACAAAGAAGGATACTGTGTACTCATAAAAGGTACAATTCAGCATGAAAACATAACAATCATAAATATGTATGCACCGAACCAGAATGCTCCAAAATACATGTGGCAAACACTGCAAACACTGAAAAGAGAAATAGACATCCACCATAATAGTTGGAGACTTCAATTCCCCACTCTCATCAAAGGACAGAACATCTAGACAGAGGATCAATAAAGAAACAGAGAATTTGAATATTACAATAAATGAGCTAGACTTAACAGACATTTACAGGACATTACACCCCACAACAGCAGGATACACCTTTTTCTCAAGTACTCATGGATCATTCTCAAAGATAGACCACATGCTGGGTCACAAAGAAAGTCTCAATAAATTTAAAAGACTGAAATCATATACAACACTTTCTCAGATCATAAAGGAATGAAGTTGGAAATCAATAATAGGCAGAGCGCCAGAAAATTCACAAATACGTGGAGGCTCAACAACACATTCTTAAACAACCAGTGGGTCAAGGAAGAAATTACAAGAGAAATCAGTAAATATTTCAAGGCAAATAAAAATGAAAACACAACATATCAAAACTTATGGGATGCAGCAAAGGCAGTGCTGGGGGAAATTTATTGCCCTAAAATGCCTATGTCAAAAAAGAAGAAAGGGCAAAAATTCAGGAATTAACTGTTCACTTGGAAGAACTGGAGAAAGAACAGCAAACTAACCCCAAAGCAAGCAAAAGGAAAGAAATAACAAAGATTAGAGAAGAAATAAATGAAATTGAGAACATGAAAACAATTGAGAAAATCAATAAAACCACAAGCTGGTGGCGGGCCGCGGTGGCTCAGCGGGCAAGAGTGCTTGCCTGCCGTGCCGGAGGACCCCGGTTCGATTCCCGGCCCCAGCCCATGTAAAAAACAAACAAACAAACAAAATATAATAAAACAAGAAAATGTTTAAAAATGTTTCCCTTTCTTCCTCCCTTCCTTCCTTCCATCCTTCCTTCTTTCTCTGTCTTTCCTTCCCTTCCTCCCTCTCTCTTAAAAAAAAAAAAAAAGAAAAAAAAAAAAAAAAACCACAAGCTGGTTCTATGAGAAAATCAATAAGATTGATGGGACCTTAGCAAGATTGACAAAAAGAAGAAGTTCGAGAGAGGACGCAAATAAATAAGATCAGAAATGGAAGAGGAGACATAACCACTGACCCCACAGAAATAAAGGAGGTAATAACAGGATACTATGAACAACTTTATGCTAATAAATACAACAATGTAGATGAAATGGACAACTTCCTAGTAAGGCATGAACAACCAACTTTGACTCAAGAAGAAATAGATGACCTCAACAAACCAATCACAAGTAAAGAAATTGAATTAGTCATTAAAAAGCTTCCCAAAAAGAAAAGTCCAGGACCAGACGGCTCCACATGTGAATTCTACCAAACATTCCTGAAAGAATTAGTACCAATCCTGCTCAAACTCTTCAAAAAAATTGAAGTGGAGGGAAAGCTACCTAATTCATTCTATGAAGCCAATATCACCCTCATACCAAAGCCAGACAAAGATATTACAAAAAAAGAAAACTACAGACCAATCTCTCTAATGAATATAGATGCCAAAATCCTCAACAAAATTCTAGCAAATCGAATCTAGCAACACATTAAAAGAATTATATACATCATGACCAAGTAGGATTCATCCCAGGTATGCAAGGATGGTTCAACATAAGAAAATCAAGTAATGTAATACACCATATCAACAAATCAAAGCAGAAAAATCACATAATCATCTTGATTGATGCAGAAAAGGCATTTGACAAAATTCAACATCCTTTCCTGTTGAAAATACTTCAAAGGATAGGAATACAAGGGAACTTCCTTAAAATGATAAAAGGAATATATGAAAAACCCACAGCTAATATCATCCTCAATGGGGAAAAACTGAAAACTTTCCCCCTAAGATCAGGAACAAGACAAGGATGTCCACTATCACCACTGTTATTCAACATTGCGTTGGAAGTTCTAGCCAGAGCAATTAGACAAGAAAAAGAAATAAAAGGCATCAAAATTGGAAAGGAAGAAGTAAAACTCTCACTGTTTGCAGATGATATGATACCATATGTCGAAAACCCTGAAAAATCCACAGCAAAACTACTAGAGCTAATAAACGAGTACAGCAAAGTGGCAGTTACAAGATCAACATTCAAAAATCTGTAGTGTTTCTATACGCTAGTAATGAACAATCTGAGGGGGAACTCAAGAAACGAATTCCATTTACAATTGCAACCAAAAGAATAAAATATTTAGGAATAAATTTAACTAAAGAGACAAAAGACCTATACAAAGAAAACTACAAGAAACTGTTAAAAGAAATCACAGAAGACCTAAATAGATGGAAGGGCATACAGTGTTCATGGATTGGAAGACTAAATATAGTTAAGATGTCAATTCTACCTAAATTGATTTACAGATTCAATGCAATAGCAATCAAAATCCCAACAATTTACTTTTCAGAAATAGAAAAACCAATAAGCGAATTTATCTGGAAGGGCAGGATGCCCCGAATTGCTAAAAGTATCTTGAGGGAAAAAAACGAAGCTGGAGGTCTCACGCTGCCTGATTTTAAGGCATATTATGAAGCTACGGTGGTCAAAACAGCATGGTACAGGCATAAAGATAGATATATTAATCAATGGAATTGAATAGAGTGTTCAGATATAGACTCTCTCATCTATGGACAATTGATCTTTGATAAGGCAGTCAGGCCAACTCACCTGGGACAGAACAGTCTTTTCAATAAATGGTGCCTAGAGAACTGGATATCCAAATGCAAAAGAATGAAAGAGGATCCGTATCTCACACCCTATACAAAATTTAACTCAAAATGGATCAAAGACCTAAACATTAGATCTAAGACCATAAAACTTTTTAGAAGAAAATGCAGGGAAATGTCTTATTAATCTTATAATAGGAGGCGGTTTCCTAGACTTTACACCTTAGTTCAATGCACAAGCATTGAAGAAAGAAAGAAAGAAATGGGAACTCCTCAAAATTAAATGCTTTTGTGCATCAAAGAACTTCATCAAGAAAGTAAAAAAACAGCCGATGCAATGAGAGACAATATTTGGAAACGACATATCAGATAAAGGTCTAGTATCCAGAATATATAAAGAGATTGTTCAACTCAACAACAAAAAGACAAAGGATTTGAACAGTGAATAAAGAAGTATTTGCAAAGTCCCCTTGTGAGAATGGTGAGAAAGGGGGAAAATTCAACTTCCCCAAGTGGAGAATTCTTGATGTTCTCACAAGCAGTGAGGACAACCAAAGCAATAGACTGAGCCCCCAATCTTGGGGTTTGTTCATATGAAACAACCCCACAAAGGATAGGCTAAGCCTATTTGAAATTAGCCCTAACAGTCACCCCCAAGAGAATCTCTTTTGTTGCTCAGATGTGGTCTCTCTCTCTCAGCCAATACAACAAGCAACCTCACTGCACCACCACCACCACCACCCACGTAGGACATGACTCCCAGGGGTGTGGACCTTCCTGGCAACATGGGACAGAAATCCTAGAATGAGCTAGAACTCAGCACCAGGGGATTGAAAAAACCTTCTCAACTGAAAGGGGGAAGAGAGAAATGAGACAAAATAAAGTGTCAATGGCTGAGAGATTCCAAACAGAGTTGAGAGGTTATCCTGGAGGTTATTCTTACACATTAAATAGATATCACGTTGTTATCCAAGATGTAATGGAGAGGCTGGAGGGAACTGCCTGAAAATGTAGAGCTGTGTTCCATTAGCCATGTTTGTTGAAGATGATTGTATAATGATATAGCTTTCACAATGTGACTGCGTGATTGTGAAAACCTTGTGTCTGATGCTCCTTTTATCTACCTTATCAACAGACGAGTAAAACATATGGAATAAAAATAAATAATGGGGGAACAAATAAAAAAAATGAGAGCAATGTTAAAATGAAAATATATATATATTGGATAGATGAAAATACTAGTGGTCAATGAGAGGAGGGTAAGGGGCATGGTATGTATTTTTCTTTTTATTTATTTTTCTGGAGTGATGCAAATGTTCTAAAAAATTAGTATAGCGATAATATACAACCATATGATGATATTGTGAGACATTGATTGTAACCATGTATGGAAAGTTTGTATGTTAAGAATGCATGTGTTTGTATGCTGTTGAATCAATAAAAATAAATAAAATAAAAATAAAACAAAAGCAAAAAAGAAATTAAAAAATAAAGTGTCAGTGGCTGAGAGATTTCAAAGAGACGAGAGGTCATCCTGAAGGTTATTCTTATGCATTACATAGATATCCCCTTTTTAGTTTATGGTGTATTGAAGTGGCTGGAGGGAAGTACCCAAACTGTAGACCTGTGTTCCGGTAGCCATGTTTCTTGAAGATGATTGTATAATGATGTAGCTTTTGCAATGTGATTGCGTGATTGTGAAAATCTTGTGTCTGATGCTCCTTTTATCTACGGTATGGACAGATGAGTAAAAAAAATGGATAAGAAATTTTAAAATAATAGGGGGAACAAAGGTTAAAGTAAATTGAGTAAATTGAAATACTAGTGGTCAATGAGAGGGAGGGGTAAGGGGTATGGCATGTATGAATTTTTCTTTTTTATTTCTTCTTCTTTTTTTTTTTTTTTTTGCATGGATGGTCTTCAGGAATTGAACTCGTGTCTCCAGCATGGCAGGTGAGAATTCTGGCACTGAGCCACCATTGCACCGCCCTCTTTTTTATTTCTTTTGCTGAAGAGATGCAAATGTTCAAAAAAATGATCATGGTGATGAATACACAACCACGTGATGATATTGTGAGCTATTGATTGTACACCGTGTCGAGAATGTTTGTATGTTTGCTTGTTGTTTACAATAAAAATACTTTTAAAAGAAAAGAAAAAAGATGAGGCATGTTAAAAGGACCCAAGAGTCAACATGAAAGAGTTCTCTAGGGCCAAATCTGGGACAATTCAAACAACAGTATCAGTCATAATAGGAATGGATCATTTCCCATGAAATAAAATAAATATCCATGGGTCCATCCTAATTAAATAAATAAGTAAATAAATAATAAGTTAATGGGGAAGAAGAAACAGCTCTTCCTTACAGTAGCATTCCAATAAATAACTGCAGAAGGAATGATGGAAATAGAAAATCACAATTAGGCAAACACCACAGTAACGACTGTTGCAGGCATGAATGATACAGAGGCTAAAACGAGAGGGAAAGAACATGATGAGAAATAAGCAACTTGCATAAACTCAAAAAGACATCTGCCCACGGGATGTTTATTTATCACAAAGGGAGAAGGGGTAACTTTACAGTGGAGAAACCTGGCAGACACCACCTTAACCAAGTGACCAGAGCTAATATCACCAGTAAAAAGACATATTGACATCCTGCACGGTCTGATATCATGCATGAAGAAAAGAGCATAACATCACTTTTGTAGTATTTTTGCCTAAAATAAACAATCTCAGACCAATCCTTATGAGATATCAGATAAACCCACTGTGAGGAACATTCTGCAAAATAACTGGCCAGTAAGTACCCTTCGAAAGTGTCAAATTCATGAAAGAAAAAGAAGTCTGAGAAATTGTTCAAGGTTGAAGATGGCAGAGACCTGACAACTGGGGTAGCCAGTCTCCAAGGTGGTTCCCTGGTGACCCTCATGTTCATCATGCCCTCTTTTTTTTATTATTAATTAAAAAAAAATTAACTGACACAACATTTAGACATCATGCCCTCTTGATTCCTCTTCCTCATGGGGTAGGACTGACATGTGTACCAAAAGGATGGTGTGGAAACGACACAGTATGATTTCTGAGGCCAAGTGTTTTTAGTTTGCTAATGCTGCTGGAATGCAATATACCAGAAATGGATTGGCTTTTATAAAAGGGAGTTATGAGGTTACAAATTTCCAATTCTGAAGCCATAAAAATGACCAGACCAAATCATCCGTAGGAAGACACCTTGACTCAAGAAGAGGACCACTATCTGTCACATGGGAAGGCACATGGTTGATTTCTAATGGTCCTTGTTCCTGGTTCTGTTGCTTTCACCTTCTGATTCCAGTGGCTTCCTCTCTAAGCCTCTGTAGGTCCTGACTTAGCTGCTCAGGGCAAAACTCTGGGTTTCATCTCTTAGCTTATCATCTCCTGAGGCTGGAGATTTCTTCTCTCCGGGCTCTGGCTGATTCTGTGAGTCCTTGCTTAGCACCCATGTTACATCTTTTGGCGCTCCAAGCATCTCCGAATGTCTGTGTCTCTGTCAGCTCTGAAGCAACTGTTGTCTCCTGGGGCTTCTGCATTTCCAAACGTCCATGTCTCTGTTGCTTCCAGCTTCTGATTTCAGTGGCTTCCTCTCTAAACCTCTGTGGGCCTTCACTTAGCTTCTCTAGGGCAAAACTCTGGGTTCTGACTTGCTTAGTATCTCATGGGAAGGGACAAAGCAATGTCTGCTGGGCTCTGCATCTCTTTCAAAACTAAGTATCTCAAAATATCTGCATCTAAGCATTCTCCAAAGTGTTTCCCTTTTAAAGGACTCCAGTAAACTAATCAAGACCCACCTTGAATGGGCGGAGTCACATCGCCATCTAATCAAGGGTCACACCCACAATTGAGTGAGTCAGTCTCCATGTGAACTATCCATTCAAAGCTTCCACCCTACAATACAGAATCAGGATTAAAGAATGTGGCTTTTCTGGGCTACGTAACAGTTTCAAACCACCACACTAGGTCATAAAGAACTTTGCAACTCCCACCTTACTTTCTCTGGGAGAAGCTAGTGGCCATGTTGTGAGGCCACCCAAGCAGCACTATACAGACACCCCCACATTAAGGAACTGAGAATGCCTGCTAACAGCTGTGTGAGTGAGTGTTCTAGTTTGCTAGCTGCCGGAATGCAATATACCAGAAACAGAATGCTTTTTAACAAGGGGGATTTAATAAGTTGCTAGTTTACAGTTCTAAGGCTGAGAAAATGTCCCAATTAAAACAAGTCTATAGACATGTCCAATTTAAGGCATCCGGGAAAAGATACCTTGGTTCAAGAAGGCCAACGACGTTCGATGTTTCTCTCTCAGCTGGAACGGCACATGGCAAACATGGCAGCATCTGCTGGCTTTCACGTGGCTCTACCAAAAGGGACTCTCTCCAAAATGTTTCCTCTTTTAAAGGATTCCAGCAGGCAATTCCACCTTCAGTGGGTGGAGACACACCTCCATGGAAATCAGCTAATCAAAAGTTACCACCCACAATTGGGTGGGTCACATCTTCATGGAAACAATCAAAATGTTCCCACCCAGCAATATTGAATGAGGATCAAAGGGCATGGCTTTTCTGGGGTCCACCACAGATTCAAACCAGCGCAGTGAGCCATCCCAAAAGCAGATCTTCTAGCCCCAGTCAAGTCTTCAGATGATTGCAGCGCTTTCTGACATGGTGACTCCAACCTCTTCAGAGAATCTAAGTGAGAACCACCCACTAAGCAGCTCTCCAAATGTGAACCCACAGAAACTGAAATAATACATGTTTGTTATTTTAAGCTGCTAGATTTGGCAATGATCCTTACACAACAATGGGTAAATAACAAAGCAAATTAAATGCAATTTGGAAGCCTGAACTGGATCCTGGACCAGAAAAAGGACATTAGGAGGACAATTGACAAAACTAAATGAGAACTATAGATTAGTTAACAGTATTATATCAATGATAATCTCCTAGTTTTAAAAAACTGTCTTATAGTTGTGTAAGAAATTAGCATTAAGAGAGGCTGGGTGAAGGATACACAGGAACTCTCTCTACTGCTTTTTCCAATTTTTTGTAAGTCTAAAATTATTTCAAAACAAATAGCCGAAAAAAAGGACAGCAAAATATATGAATGTAATGAAAGTAAAAGGAATAAAATAATGAAGATAAGAGCAAAAATTAATAAAATACAAAACATTATAGAAAGAATCAGAAAAGTCAAAATTTGGTTATTTGGTAAGACCAACGAAATTGACAAACCTCTGCCAAGATTGATCCATAGCAATTTCTTAAAAGAGGAGGCACAAATTAACAATAATAGGAATGAAAAAAAGAGATATAATAACAAATATTAGACAATTTAAAAGTGAAGATATGAACAAATTTAAGCCAACCTTTTTGAAAATTTATATGAAAATAAACAAACTCCTATAGAAAAAAATATGACCCACCAAACTGACTCATGTAGAAATAGAAAACCTTATTAGTCCCATAACATTCACTAAATTGAGTCATTAGGCAAAATCTTACCACAAAGAAAACTCCAGCCCTCCAGGCTCATGAGGTCCAACTGTGTCTTTTCACTCACCTCTGAACTGACCAAGTTAGATTTAGAATGCAAAGTTAATTTAAGACTAGAAAAATTTTTAATTGGGTAGATTGAAATACTGGAGGTCAATGAGAGTGAGGGGTAAGGGGTAGGGTATGTATGGCTTTTTTTTCTTCTTTATTTCTTTTTCTGGAATGATGCAAATGTTCTAAAAATGATCATGGTCAACCAAAGCTATAGGCTGAGTCCTCAGTCTTGGGGTTTGTTCATATGAAACTTAACCCCAAAAAAGGATAGGTCAAGTCTACTTAAAATTTAGGCCTAAGAGTCACCCCCAAGAGAGCCTCTTTTTTTGCTCAGATGTGGCCTCTCTCTCCAGCCAACACAACAAGCAAACTCACCACCCTCCCCCTGTCTACATGGGGCATGACTCCCAGGGGTGTGGACCTTCCTGGCAACGTGGGACAGAAATCCTAGAATGAGCTGAGACTCAGCATCAAGGGATTGAGAAAAACCCTAGAATGAGCTAAGACCCAGCATCAAGGGATTGAGAAAACCTTCTCAACCAAAAGGGGGAAGAGTGAAATGAGACAAAGTGTCAATGGCTGAGAGATTCCAAACAGAGTCGAGAGGTTATCCTGGAGGTTATTCTTACACATTAAGTAGATATCACCTTGTTATCTAAGAGGAAATGGAGAGGCTGGAAGGAACTGCCTGAAAATGTAGAGCTGTGTTTCTTGAGGATGATTGTATAATGGTGTAGCTTTCACAGTGTGACTGTGGGATTGTTAAAACCTTGTGTCTTATGCTCCTTTTATCTACCTTGTCAACAGATGAGTAGAACATATGGAATAAAAATAAATAATAGGGGGAATAAAATAAATTTAGTTTGAAATGCTAGTGATCAATGAAAGGAAGGAGTAAGGGGTATGGTGTGTATGGTTTTTTTTTTCTGTTTTCATTTTATTTTTCTGTTGTCTTTTTGTTTCCTTTTCTGAATTGATGCAAATGTTCTAAGAAATGATCATGATGATGAATCTGCAGCTATGTGATGATATTGTGAATTATTGATTATATATGTAGAATGGAATGATCACATATTGGGGATGTTTGTGTTTCTTTCCTGCAATTTTTTTTAATTAATAAAAAAAAATTTTTTTAAAGATCATGGTGATGAATACACAACTATGTGATGATATTGTAAGCCATTGATTCTACACCATGTATTGACTGTGTGCAAATGTTTGTGTGCAAACATTTCTCAACAAAAATATTTTAAAAAGAAGACTAGGAAATTAATTAATGTTATTTACCCTTTTAAGAGTTAGCAGACACAACGGATAGGTCAAGCCTACTTAAAATTAGGCCTAACAGTTTGGCGGTTCCTCAAAAAGCTGAATACAGAATTGCCATATGACCCAGCAATACCATTGCTAGGTATCTACTCAAAGGACATGAGGGCAAAGACACAAACAGACATTTGCACACCAATGTTTATAGCAGCATTATTTACAATTGCAAAGAGATGAAAACAGCCAAAATGTCCATCAACAGATGAGTGGCTAAACAAACTCTGGTATATACATAAGATGGAATATTATGCAGCTTTAAGACAGAATAAACTTATGAAGCATGTAATAACATGGATGGACCTAGAGAACATTATGCTGAGTGAGACTAGCCAAAAACTAAAGGACAAATACTGTATGGTCTCACTGATAGGAACTAACATTAGTGATATAAACTTGGAATATGTCATTGGTAACAGAAACCATCAGGAGGAGATAGAAATAGGGTAAGATATTGGGTAATTGGAGCTGAAGGGATACAGACTGTGCAACAGGACTGAATACAAAAACTCAGAAATGGACAGCACAATAATACCTAAGTGTAATACAATTATGTTAAAACACTGAATGAAGCTGCACATGAGAATGATAGAGGGAGGAGGGCTGGGGACATAAATGAAATCAGAAAGAAAGATAGATGTTAAAGACTGAGATGGTATAATCTAGGAATACCTAGAGTATATAATAATAGAGACTAAATGTACAAATTTTAAAAATGTTTTTGCATGAGGAAGAACAAAGGAATGTCATTACTGCAGGGTGATGAAAACAGATGGTACTTAATATTTTAAAATTTCAACTAATGTGTGAGACTAAAGCAAAAAATGTTTATTTGGTACAAAATTTATATTTTGACTAGTGCATTTCCTAATATAACTTATGTAGATAGTTTGATTGAACATCATAAGTACTTGGAGTCTCAGGTAGGACATGAAAATTTTTTGTCCAGAGTGATGCCCCGATGAATCCCAGAGTGATTCGATCAGTGAGTGGAAAAGTATTTGCAAAGACCCCTTTGGGAAATGGTGAGAACGGGGAGAAATTCAACTTCCCCAAGTTGAATTCTTGATATTCTCACAAGCAGTGGGGACAGTCAAAGCTATAGGCTGAGCCCCCAGTCTTGGGGTTCGTTCATTTGAAACTTAACCCCACAAAGGATAGGTCAAGCCTACTTAAAATTTAGGCCTAAGAGTCACCCCCAAGAGAGCCTCTTTTGTTGCTCAGATGTGGCCTCTCTCTCCAGCCAACACAACAAGAAATCTCACCATCCTCCCCCTGTCTACGTGGGGCATGACTCCCAGGGGTGTGGATCTTCCTGGCAACGTGGGACAGAAATCCTGGAATGAGCTGTGACTCAACATCAAGGGATTGAGAAAACCTTTTCCACCAAAAGGGGGAAGAGTGAAATGAGACAAAATAAATTGTCAGTGGCTGAGAGATTTCAAACAGAGTCTAGAAGTTATCCTGGAGGTTATTCTGAATTGATGCAAATAAATTGATGCATTAAATAGAGATCACCTTGTTAGTCAAGATGTAATGGAGAGGCTGGAGGGAACTGCCTGCAAATGTAGAGTTGTGTTCCAGTAGCCATGTTTCTTGAGGATGATTGTGTAATGATGTAACTTTCACAATGTGACTGTGTGATTGTGAAAACTTTGTGTCTGATGCTCCTTTTATCTACCTTATCAAGAGATGAGTAAAACGTGTGGAATAAAGATGAATAATAGGGAGAAAAAAATGTTAAAATAAATTTAGAGTAAAATGCTGGGGATCGGTGAGGGGGATGGGTGGGAATATGTATGAATTTTTTTCTGTTGTCTTTTTATTTCTTTTTCTGAATTGATACAAATATTCGATGAAATGATCATGATGATGAATATGCAACTATGTGATGATATTGTGAATTACTGATTATATATGTAGAACAGAATGATCAAAAGTTAAGAATGTTTGCGTTTGTTTGGTGTTTTTTGTTATTTAAAAAAATTTTTAAATTAAAAAAAAAGAGTTAGCAGAGAAAATGTGCATGATCTCAGTGAATGCAGACAGTGGATGTTTCTGCACCCAGGGACATACAGCATAATGCTGTCACCCAGCTAAGGACAGGGAGTGCCTGGGGGGAAAGCAGTTTGAGCTGGTTATTGAGATGACATCTAGAAATCTGGAGCTTTATTCAAAACAGCCAGCTTTGCTCTGAAAAAGCAGATCCTTTGCATTCATAACTGGACCATTTTCATAAGCATATTTATCATAAAATAGCCACTTGTGTTATGTACAACATAGAAGCAAGAGAATGAATTTGCAAACAATAAATGTATGGGATAGTGGTGTCTTGAGGTGGGGGTGGGGCAGGGAGGTGTGATGAGAAACAGCAATTAGGGAAAATTGATGATGTTGCTATTCCCAAATTGGGTGTTGATTTTCTAATTTCACTCCATGACTTATGGGTATTTGATATTTATTATTTTATACCCATCAAATGTTGCATAATTTGAAAAAGTGAACTCAATATGTCACCCCTAAACATGCAGGAATCTCCAGGATTCCTGATTTAGAGAGTAATTTTTACCTTCCAGGGAGAAGCCTGAGGCCCCCCCTGGCTCCTCCCCATCCCCCCATATCCAATCGAGTACCACATCCGGGCCGACCCCGCTCTCCGCGTGTCCATCCATCCTGCCCAGCAAGAGAGCAGTCTGCCCTATCTTTCCGGGGAGGCTGCATGGGCTTCCTGACAACTCTTCCTGCTCCCGTAGGCTCTCCCCCTCCCTCCAGGCCATCTCTCTACTGCAGACAGGATGGTATTTTCCAATGCACATTTGCTCAACTAACTCCTGGGTAACCCCTTCCAGGTCTTCCCACGGACCCCCATATAAACCCGAGCTGTTAAGAGGCTGTATAAAGGCCCCTGTCAACCTGGCTTGGCCCACCTCTTCACGCTCATTTTCTGCCACTCTCAGCCTCACTCTCCAGGCTCCAGGCACACTGAGCTACCCTCTGGGCTCTCATGCCAGAGGATCTTTTCTACCAGTCTTTATTCCCTTCTCCCTTCCAACTACCCTATTTTCAGTCATCTTTAAGCCACTTCCTCATCCCATCTGTCACTACTTTTTATTTCCATTACTACAGATGGCCCTTAAAAATCACGCTCCCTCACTGCCTGCCTCACTCTCTGTCCCTCTAACTTCTAGCCATTGCAGGAGGTCTCCAGAGAACTCCAAGACTCCTAGGGGATGGCAGAACCAGGAGACGGCAGGTGCTGGGAGTCCTGTAACCTAATCTCTGATCGCTCCTCTTTATCAGAGGCCCCTGGTATATTAGCTAGCTGTTGCTGCTTTAAAAATTACCCTAAAACTTTATTGAGAAAACCTTCTTGACCAAAGGGGGGAAGAGAGAAATGAGACAAAATAAAGTGTCAATGGCTGAGAGATTTCAAACACAGTCAAGAGGTTATCCTGGAGGTTATTCTCACGCATTAAATAGATATCACCTTTTTAGTTTATGGCGTATTGGAGAGGCTGGAGGGAACTGCCTGAAACTGTAGAGCTGTGTTCCAGTAGCCTTGTTTCTTGAAGATGATTGTATAATGATATAGCTTTTGCAATGTGACTGTGTGATTGTGAAAACCTTGTGTCTGATGCTTCTTTTTTCTATAGTATGGACAGATGAGTAAACAATATGGATAAAAGAAACAAATAATAGGGGGAACAAAGGTTAAAATAAATTGTGTGGACGGAAATACTAGTGGGTCAATGAGAGGGAGGGGTCAGGGGAATGGTGTGTATGAGTGTTTTCTTTTTTATTTATTTTGCTGGAGAAAAGCAAATGTTCAAAAAACTGATGCGTGATGAATGCACAACTATGTGATGATATTGTGAGCCACTGATTCTACACCATGTGTAGGGTGTTTGTATGTCAAGAAGATCTGTATGTTTGTTTGTGTGTACAATAAAAGTATTTTTTTTAATTACCCCAAAACTTTGTGGCTTAAATTTAAAAAAAAAAAAGGTTTTATCTCGCAGTTTCTGTGGGTCAGGAATTGGGGAGGCAGCTTGGCTGGGCAGTTTTGACTCATGATCACCCAGGACATTTCAAGCCAAGATGTTGGGCAGGGCCACGGTCACCTGCCAACTTGACCAGGGCTGGAGGTATCCCACGCAGGGGGCTCACTCACGGGCCGCTGGTGGTCACCAGGGGGACCTGTCCATTGGGCTCCCTGAACGTCCTCAAGGGACCGAAGAGAGAGCAGACAAGGGGAAGCCACAGTGGCAGGGCCTCTCATGGCCAGGTCTCCCGGGTCTCACTCCGCCATGTTCCCTCTCCGCTCTTCACTGGAAGTGACTCCCTAAGTGGGGCCCACACTCGAGGCTGGGCACAGTTTGGAGAATGAATGGGCATACTCACCGAGGACAAAGGAGTTCAGACATTTGTTTCATTTTGTGCTCAGGGCCACTCAAACTGGGTGTTCCTGCTCCCTGGCCATCCTACTGCGCCCCCCGCCCCCAAGTAAGTTCTTTTTTTAAATTAAAGTTGGTAACTTTCCAGAAACCTACAACCTCCAGATGGGTCCCTGGACCAGATGAGTCCTGAAATGCAGAGGGCCCAGCCTCTCCAGAACATCAAGTAGTTCCATCTCCCTATTCCATATTATCAATAGCCCCTTCCAACATGAAAAAGTCAGAATGTGCGTTGCCCAAATACCCCTAAAGAGTGGCAGAAAGGTCAAAGGTGACGGTAGAGTTATACAGAGAAGGTTGGGTTTAACAAATGAGTATGACTGCTGAATCATTATATTGATATTTCTTTTAGCTTCCAGTACCTTAGAGCAGCTAGAAGTAAACACCTAAAATGGTGGAACTGTAACCCATGCCAAACTCTGAAATCTGTGCTACAACTAATTGCTGCTATGTGCTTTGAAATGTATTGCTTTCATGTATATATGTTACTTAAAGAGAAGGAGGAGTATAACAGAGAAGATAGGATTTAACAAATGAGTAGGACTGCTGAACCATTATACTGATATTTCTGTGGGTCGCCAGTGTCTTGGAGCAGCTAGAAGAAAAAACAAAAAAATCATAGAACTGTAACCCATACCAAACTTTAAAACGTGCTCCGTAACTACTTGTTAAAATGTACTTGGAAATGTATTGCTTTTTTGTACATGTGTTATATTTCGCAATAAAAAATTTTATATTAAAAAAAATTAAAGTTGGCTTTTAAATTTAGGTCCGAGGGGAAGCGTGACTTTCCCTCTACTTCCTGCTTCTGTGTCTACCTGAATCTGCACCTATGCACATCTTTTCTGTTCTCCCTCCTGCAGGGATGGGAGAACTGTGTCTCCATTCGAAGGTGCCAGGGCCTCCTTCTCTGCTCTGCAGCCCGTCCCCCTGCCCCCGCCCCTGCCTGCTCTTGATTTCTCAAAGCCATGGCTTCTCTCTGTGTTTCCTGGTTCACTTTGTGTCCTTTATAGGCTGTACTCTCCCACGACAGCAGGGACTTTTGACTACTTTGTTCACCGATGCGTCCTCTGCACTTAGAACGAGGTTTGGCTTTGGCAGACACCCAAATACTTGTTGGATGAACAAATGACTGAACAGGAGGAGAGAGACTCCATTCATTCTAACGGGAGGAAAGAACGAGGAGGCAGGAGCCTGTGCAAGCGTCAGGAGGGAAGGCGTGTGCACCGAAGTCCTTACACCTGGCCAGAGGCCCACGAGAGCCGGCCGTGTCTTTTGTTTGCTCCCTTCTGAGTTCCCAGCACGTAGTGCTGCACCAGCATATAACAGACCCCTGTGAATGTGTGGGTTGGCCAGATGCCACATGATTGCCCGGCCCTGCATTGCCCCAATCTTTTATGTCTGTTCTTTTTTTTTTTTTTTTAACATGGGCAGGCACCGGGAATCGAACCCGGGTCCTTGGGAGTGGCAGGCAAGCGTTCTTACCTGCTGAGCCACCGTGGCCCGCCCTTATATCTGTTCTTGACTTGGCTGTCTCGTGCTGCCCCCTGGACCTGTCTGTCCTCAACCCACCCCCAGCGTTTCATTTCCCTGCTGTGGATGACTAGGTCAGCTGGCCTAAGGGGCCTGGCATGGCCTCCCCACTTGGCTTCCTGCCCTGCAGAAGGGAGCGACTCCCGCTTCCTGTGCCTATTCTGTCCTCTGAGGACCCCCAGGCTTGATGCCTGTCCTGTCCGGGCAACAGCCTGCCCGGCCGCCTGAGATGGCCACTCCCCAGGTTGGTCCAGAAACTGCTAGGAATGACTCAGCTCCCAGACAGGCTGCCAGAGGGGAGGGCTGGCCCCAGCCCTGGGGGACTTTAGGCCTCCACGCGTCACCTGGCAGCTCACAGGAGATGCTGTGATATGCCAGTTCCAGCTCTGTCCAGCAGGTGGACTCAGGCTACATCCCTGAGCCTCTTTGAGCCTCTGTTTTCCGATTAATAAGATGACAAGTTGTCAGGGGGTTGAAAAAATGTAGATGTTGCAGAATTGTGTAGCTGTGTTCCTGTCAGTTCAGATGTTGTGGCACCGAGAGGAGGGGGAGAAGCATCTACACAAAGGGAGGATCAAACGCAGACATCTGGGTTGAAGGGATAAGAGGAGTTTGGGAACTGGGGACAAGTTTGGCTACAACACAAAGCGCATGGTTCTCTAGGGAAACAGAACCGACAGGAGATATCTGTAAACATAAGATTTTATAAAAGTGTCTCATGCAACTGTGGGGATGCAAGAGTCCAAATTCTGTAGGGGAGGCTGCTGGTTGACAACAATGATGAAAGTGTTCAGTGAATTCTTTAGGAGAGTCTGGCTGACTGAAATAGAGACGAAGGTTCTCTCTTCTGAAGGCTGAAATCATCACCTCTCCCTTAAAAGTCTTCAACTAATTAGATTAAATCTAACTGATTAGATTCTCTCTTTGCAGAAGACACTCCCCTTAGTTGATCATATATGGAATCAGCCATGGGTGCAATCAACTGACTGATGATTTAATAAACCAGATTCTGGTCTATCAACCAGCCACAAAATGTTCTTGCAGTAATGGTTAGGCCAGTGCTTGCCTGACCAGACAACTGGGTACCATCAATTAGCTAAGTTGTCACATAAACCTGCCTATGACAAACACTCACAAATTCTTATTCTGTGGCAGGACCTGGACCTGGGCCTGGGAACAAGGAAACAAATCAGACGTGGTGCCTAC
The DNA here is from genome assembly GCF_023851605.1 of Tamandua tetradactyla. Lineage (NCBI taxonomy): Eukaryota > Metazoa > Chordata > Mammalia > Pilosa > Myrmecophagidae > Tamandua > Tamandua tetradactyla. The sequence goes on from NC_135335.1 coordinate 9,437,008, forward strand.
TGTTTTGATTGTCTATTGCTGTTGAATAAACCACCCTAAAACTTAGCAGCATCCATGGATAGTAATCATTTCCTCACCATTTTCTAATTTGGGCAAGGCCTTTTGAGTCCATGTCTTCTCTTCTCCATGTGGCATCAGCTACAGCAGCCCAATGAGGGCCGGAGAATCTATTTCCAAGATGGCGCACTCGCATGGCTGTCAAGTCAACGCTACCTGTTGGCCGGGCCTTGTTATGGATTTAATCATATCCCCCACAAAGACTTATTCAAGTCCTAAGTCCTGGTCTTGTGCAGTGAACCCATTTGTAAATAGGATCTTTGAAGATATTAGTTAAAATGAAGCCAAACTGAATCAGGGTGGGTCTTAATTCAATATGACTGGAATCCTGATAAAAGGACAATAGTCCAAACAGAAAATGGAAGATTGCCTGTGATGGAAGCAACCTCCACCACAATGCTACAGACTTCAAGAAAACCACGATCCTGCAAAATCTTGAGTCTGGACTTCTAGCCTCCAAAACTGTGAGACGATAAATTCCTGCTGTTTAAGCCAGCCAGTCTGGGGTGCTTTGTAAAAGCAACCCTGGTAATGCTCTTCTACGAGGGTCTCCAGACAGAATTGGCAGTGCTGCTTCCGCCATATTCTGTTCGTTCAAAGCCAAGTCATAGGTCAAACCCAGAATCAAAGGGGTGGGGAATAGATCCTGTTCTAGTTTGCAAGCTGCCGGAATGCAACACACCAGAAACTGAATGGCTTTTTAAAAGGGGAATTTATTAAGTTGCAAGTTTACATGTTCGAAGGCTGTGAAAATGTCCAAATTAAAGCAAGGCCATAGAAATGTCCAATCTTAGGCATCCAGTGAAAGTTACCTTGGTTCAAGAAGGCCAATGATGTTCAGGGTTTCTCAACTGGAAAGGCACACATGGTGACATATGCTAGCTTTCTCTCCAGGCTTCTCGTTTCATGAAGCTCACCTGGTGGCATTTTCCTTCTTCACCTCCAAAGGCCTCTGGCTCCGTGATCTCTAAAGTTTTTTCCAAAATGGTTCATTCTTAACGGGCTCCAGTGAGCAACCCCACCTTGAATGGGTGAAGACACATCTCCATGGAAACCATCTCATCAAAAGTTACCAAGTTGGGTGGGTCATGTCTCCATGGGAACAATCAAAAAGCTTCCACCCAGCAATATTGAATGATAATAAAGCACATGGCTTTTCTGGGGTACACAACAAATTCAAACAGGCACAGATCCCACCTCTCTTGGAAGAGTGATAAAGAACCTGCGGTCATCTGTAATCTATGAACCTATCATGGACTGCACAGAGTGCACATTTAACACAGATTGATCAGTTGACTCATTGGCTGGATAATTGATTGTTTTGATTTGATTGATGGGATTTAAGAATTATTTCCCAGACGTATGGTTTCCATGTGGTGGGTCTTTTCCTGAGTAACTAACACTGCTGATCTTGCCCCCTTGTTCTCACTCAGTCCTTTCAAGGAAGGAGGAAAGCAACTTCTGGTTGCTGAGGTTGGTAGAAGGAATCGGCCACATTCTGTGTAGCCCTTTCCTATCGCCCTTTCCTATCTCTTCCTTCTTGGGATTTGCCTGCCTGCAAGGTTCATGTATTCTGCTCTATGTCTTGTCATGGACCAAGAGGCCCAAAGGAGGTGAATCCATCGGGAACTGAATGGATAAGTCTCTCCAACTCAAGGGAGTGTAGACAGGTGGAAACAGCCATTTTTTTGCCAACAACTTCATTCCTAACATAAGTAACATTTGATCTCTATGCTTTGTGTCTATTTCTCAGTTGGTTCTGAACTTGAGGAGGGAGACCCAGGGTGTTATGCATTGAGCCCTCCAAAAACCCCAGTCTAATCCATCAACTGCTCAAGAAAAAGGTCTTGAATGTCAAATAAAAGGACATCAATCCTGACAGGACAGGAATTTGGAGTATTTCATTTATTCAATCATTCATTCATTCAACAGATGTTTTCTGAGATTATCCTCTGTATCAGCCCTAGGTTCTGTGATTCTTTGCTGAATGCACCTCTCCACCATGAGATCAAGGGGGGCTGTAGTTTGTTTTCTGTAGTGTCCCCAGCTCCTGGCACAGGTAAATTTTTGCTGATTTAAGAAATGAGATCAGCGATCCAGGGAAATGGTCAAAGGCAGTCTAGACAGATAGACAGACATTCTGGCCCAGACCCACACTTGGTGCAGTTTTCTGGGGGTCTCCAGGGAAAGCTGGAGGGGCTGGCCCTCCAGGATGGGAGTAGTTGGGAATGTGCCATGAAGGAGATGGGAGAAGGTTCCTCATTTTCTCTTTCATGGAAGGAGAATGTGTGGATCCAAATGTGATTACCCAGAGAAAACCACTTCGCACATATCCTGGGATTGTCTATAGCTGGAGACTGGTCCCCTACACTCACTGACCACACACACATACACACAAATATCGTGCCTTGCATACAATTCTGCTACCATGTTTGTTACACTTAGGGTAGGTATTTGTTTCCAGCTGTCTCTCCCTCTGGACTCTAAGCTTCTAGAAACAAAGGCTGTGTGTTCTTATCTCTGCATCCCCAGCGTGCACAGAATGATTCAGCCAAGAGACGGAATATAATCTAATAAATGTGTGTTAAATGAATGATGGAAGAAACAAAAAAACCTTTGAGACCAGGGCTGATGTCCCAGGTACATGCATCCCTGGAGCTGGTGTCTTGCAGAGCTAAGGAGTGGGCATTGCATTTCAAGGACTGCCAAGAGGGTCCCCACTCAATGCCCCTCTTCTTCAAGCAGGTAACAAAACCAACACCCACAGAGCCTGCACAAGTAGTGTGCAAGAGACTCTGGGGCTAGGGGTGGGGGTGAGGGGTGTCCTGGACAGCACAGGCCCCATCCAGAGGCCTCCAGGCAGGAAGGTGGACCCAGTGGGGCCAGATGGCGAAGCTCTCTGCAGAAGCCAGAAATCTTTTCTTCTTATGTAAAAGCTTACACATTGGAAGCACTGGCAACGAATCTGTAAATATTGTGAACATTGTGCAGACCAAATAAAACTCAGCACAAGCCATATGCTCCCTTGGGCAGACGGTTCACATCTCAGATTTGAAGGCAGCCCAGCATCTAAAAGGTTACTGATGGGCCCTCCGTGAAGCTTTAGGCTTACTCCACCACATGGCTTCCAGGTAACCTGGAGTTGCTGCTCCTTCTCTTTTTCTTTTTCTTTCTTTCCTTCTTTCATTCTCTTTTTCTTCCTTCCTTTCTTCATTCCTTTCTTCCTTCCTTCTTTCTTTCTTACTTTCATTCTTCTTTTTCTCCCTTTCTTCCTTCCTTCCTTTTCATTATCTCACAAATAAACCCTGTTCCCTTACCTGCCTCCCCAACAGCCCCTCCCCAATCCCTAGGCAACAACTATTCTACTTACTGTCTCTATAGATTGCCTGTTCTCGACACTTTGTATAAATAGAATCATATACTACGTGGTCTTGCTGTCTGGCTGCATCTTTCCCTTAGCAAAATGTGTTTAAATTTCATCCACGTGGTAGCATGCATCAGTACTTCATTTCTTTTATGGCCGAATACTAGTCCATTGTGTGAATATGCCACATGTTATTTATCCATTCATTAGTTGATGGACATTTGGTTTGTTCCCACTTTTTGACTATTATTTGCAATGCTGCTGCGAAATTTTGTGTACAAGTTTGTTTTGTTTTTTTTCGCATTGGTAAAGCTTTGAAAATTTATTTTAAAAAGTATGATCTGAGGGGTCTGTGGTGACTGCATCTCCCAATCACAGGGTACACGGTAGAGTATTCTAGAAGGTTCTAGGGGCACAGTAGCCAAGGGCTCAAGTAGGGAAACTACTTCATTTACATTTAAGCTACAGAGCTTAGTTTCTGAGTTTATTTAAAGTCAAAGGCTCAGTTTAGCTTTAACCTAGACAGAAAGTGAAAGGTATTTTACAAGTGAAAGAGGCAGCGAGAAATAAGGCAACAGAAAATATGTCAAAACTGGAACAATGGCAGAGGTTGGGACACATCTGGCTATTAGCTTGGTCCCTGTCTGCTAAAAGAACCAACTTTTTTGTTCCTCTGGATCATCAGGATACCAAGTTCAGAAGTTATGCAAATGGATTTCCAAGAGGATCCTTATATATATATCAGGAGCTTTGGGTTGAGAAGCCACAGGGACTTGTGGAGATGAACTGAAAGAACCTTGGAGAAAGGGTTCTCAAATGCCTTGTAGAAGATCTGGTCACTGGCAGGGCACTTTGGGAGCTGCTGGCTTTGTGATTCATTGATTTTCTTCAACAGTTGTTGGCACCAAAATCATCATGGTCTGTATTATCCAAAGGGATGTCAACTTTGTTGTGAAAATAACTAGAGAAGAATTGAACACCATAAGTACATGGAACCTTGAGTAGGACATTTTGTTGGTTTGTCCAGAGTGATGCCCCGATAAATCCTAGAGTGATCTGAACAGTGAATAAAAAAGTATTTGCAAAGTCCCCTTTGGGGAATGGTGAGAAAGGGGGAAATTCAACTTCCCCAAGTTGAATTCTTGATATTCTCACAAGCAGTGCAGACAACCAAAGCAATAGGCTGAGCCCCCAGTCTTGGGGTTTGTTCATATGAAACTTAACCCCACAAAGGATAGGTCAAGCCTACTTAAAATTAGGCCTAAGAGTCACCCCCAAGAGAACCTCTTCTGTTTCTCAGATTTGGCCTCTCTCCCTCAGCCAACACAACAAGCAACCTCACTGCCCTCCCCCTGTCTACGTGGGACATGACTTCCAGGGGTGTGGACCTTCCTGGCAATGTGGGACAGAAATCCTAGAATGAGCTGAGACTTAGCATCAAGGGATTGAGAAAACCTTCTTGACCAAAAGGGGGAAGAGTGAAATGAGACAAAATAAAGTGTCAATGGCTGAGAGTTTCCAAACAGAGTCGAGAGGTTATCCTGGAGGTTATTCTTACGCATTAAGTAGGTATCACCTTGTTAGTCAAGATGTAATGGAGAGGCTGGAGGGAACTGCCTGAACCTGTGGAGCTGTGTTCCAGTAACCATGTTTCTTGAAGATGATTGTATAATGATATAGCTTTCACAATGTGACTGTGTGATTGTGAAAACCTTGTGTCTGATGCTCCTTTATCTACTGTTTTGACAGACGAGTAAAACATATGGATTAAAAATAAATAATAGGGGGAACAAATGTTAAAATAAATTTAGTAGATTGAAATGCTAGTGAGCAATGAAAGGGAGGGGTAAGGGGTATAGTATGTATGAATTTTTTTCTGTTTTCATTTTATTTCTTTTTCTGAATTGATGCAAATGTTCTAAAAAATGATCATGATGATGAATATGCAACTATGTGATGATACTGTGAATTACTGATTATATATGTAGAAGGGAATGATCATAAGTTAAGAACGTTTGTGCTTGTTGTTTTATATTTTTAAAAAATTAAAAAATTAATTTAAAAAATTAAAAAAATAACTAGAGAAGGCACTGGAAGTCCCAGAGAAAGTCTGCTCTCCCTTCCTTGCAGGTACAGCAGGCGGGTGCTGCAGTTGTAAGTCCTTAAACATTTCTTTCACTTCCTTAACTTCTTTACCCCCCCAGTGGGTCTAAGACAGTGAACACACCACTGGAGACGTCCTGTGCAGCAGCAGTTCTGGGAGGTAGCTGAGGAGAAGCAACCAGGAGAGGAGCACAGGAGAGGTCTGGGTTGACACAGTAGAAGCTGGAAAAATATTGCTCTGAAAAGGATTCCCTAACGAGATTGCTGATGGCCAAGCATTAGCTGCCACCGATGCTAAAGGGCCCCAAACAGCAGGGGCTGGAGGGGAGGCTGAGGCTGCAAAGGGTGAAGGTTGGTTCCAACGTGGAATAGCTGGACTTGTGCCAAAAATGAGCGACTGAACAAATTCTGAAGGTTGCTCAACCAATAGTTCCTGGGTCCATTGAAGGGGACTCATGGAAGACTAAAGATGGCGGGGGGGTCCATGCTCCTGCCTGAGGGGGTGCAACTGGTACACCACCTAGACCCTTAGTGGCCCTACTGGGACAGAAACACTCGTTTTGAAGAGGTCCAGAGGGTTGGTGTGTTGGGTTGTGAGCTGTCCTGTAAGTGACATCTGGCCTGGAAATTCTGAGATGGGAAGAGCAAGGAGCAACCAAGTCACTGGCTGAAGATGTTGGACTACTTGGGTCAGGAGGTGTAGACATGTCCCCCAAAGAAAGCTATCCGGTCAATATCCAATTTCAATTTGTTAGCTTGGTCACCAAGAGTCAGGAGGCTCTCCCATTCTCTGCAGCTCTGGTAGCTTCTTCAGTCTTTTTCTTTTCTTCTTCCTTTTTCTTTACATTGTTGATAACTTGAAAAAGATCTTTAAGATCAGTGGCCGATGTCCCGGCCTGTTGCCCTGTTTTTATGGCAAAAACAAAACAAACAAAAAAAACTGGTGCTGGCTTTCTCCTCCACTTACATAGCAAAATGCTCAGTTGTCTGTCACATCACTGGCAGTGAACGAAATTTTATTCACTGGCTATTCATGTTCTATTACACCAGTTTTCTCATCAATTAATTTTATCCCAGAAAGGGAAATATTGACCCAGAGATTTTGTTTGTGCTGATCTCAAGACCGAGCAGCTGCTGCCATTCCCTTGTTTCATCACGGAATCTTGGCTCACTTTATCCTCTCTTGCATTTGGCACATCATCAGTGCCAATTTGCTTCGTCTTGCATTTCACACCGTCACCATTAAACCTACCCAAGAGATACTCATCTGTCTTTTCAGAGCCTTTCCTCTTTTCCTTCTTCGATGGTGCTTTTGTCAGGCTGACCATTGGTTGTACTTGTCTCTACTTCTTTCGACATGGTAAGAAATCAGGCAGCAAATCCTGGCTCTAGTGGACACTTGGTAATACCAGGTGATTTCTAGCAGAGAAGTCTCAGATGAACATAACCTACAGACACATGCTGGCTAGCATCTCAGCAAGATGAGCATGACTTTCCTGTCTCCAGAGCCTCCAGGCTGCAGCTGTATACAAGTTTTTGCGTGGAAATATGTTTTCCTTTCTCTTGGGTATATAGTTAGACATAGATTTGCTAGGTCACATAGTAACTGTATGTTCAACATTTTCAGAAACTGCCAGACTGTTTTCCAAAGCAACTGCAGCATTTTATATTTCCGCCCTCATTCTCAGTGTTTGAGGGTCCAGTTACCCCAGTTACTGGTGAAAGTTTTCATTTTCTCCAATTTATCTATTTTTTCTCTTGTTACTTGTGATTTTGGGATCAGATCTGAGAAACCACTGGCTTTTCCCGAGGTCACAAAGATTTATGCCTATGTTTTCTTCTAAGACTTTTATAGTTTTAGCTCTTATGTTTAGGTCTTTGATCCATTTTTGTTTTTAATGTGTTTTCCTACATATACGTACTTCTATACTATACATTCAAACGGTGGCAGATATGTGATATGTACCAGTTTGAAAGTACATGTACCCCAGAAAAGCCGTGTTTTATTTCTGATCCAACCTTGTGGGAGCAACTGTTTCTTTTAATCCTGATTCAATACTGTAGGGTAGAAACCTTTGATTAGATCATCTCCATGGAGACGTGATATGCCCAATGTGGGTGTGGTCTTTAGATTAAATGGAGATATGACTCCACCCTTTCCAGGTGGGTCTAAGGGAGTCCTTTAAAAGAGGAAACATTTTGGAGACAGTTTAGAGCAGACAGAGCAGAAATGACAGAGCCAACAGAAGCTTCAGAGCAGAGCTGTCACAGATGCCAACACTTGGAGAACAGAGGCACCGATGTTTAGAGATGCTTGGAGTCCAGCAGACGTCACCACGAGATGTTAAGCAAACCAGAACCTGGAGAGAGCCAAGGGAAGCCAAGAGATGAAAGCCAGCCTTGAGAAGTAAACTGAGGAGCCTCCGCAGGAACAGAGGCTGAAAACAATGGAGCCCAGAAACCAGGGAACAGCAGCTACCAGCCACGTGACTTCCCAGCTGACACAGGTGTTCCTGACCCATCCGCTTTCCTTGAATTAAGCTATCTTTCCCTAGATGCCTCAGTTTGGTCATTTTTATAAGCTTAGAACTGTAAACTAGTAACTTATTATGTTTTCCTTTTTAAAAAGCAGTTCCACTTCTGATTTATCACATTCCGGCAGCTTGAAAACTAAAACATATATCATAGAGAATTTTGTTCACAACCTATTTTTGGTTTTTTTGCTTGTTTATTTGTTTGGATTTGGGGGGAAAGGCGGTGGATGGGCAGGGAATTGAACATGGGTCCTTTGATTCATTTTGAGCCAACTTTGCCTAATACAGTGTGAGGTAGGAGGTGTATCAGTTTCCTTTGACTTTGGTGGCTTAAAACAGAAATTTATTTTCACTTGGTTCTGGAAGCCAGAAGTCTGAAAAAAGTATCTCTGGGCCAAAATCAATGTGTCAGCAGCACTGCACTCCTTCCACAGGTTCTAGCAGAGAATCTGTTCCTTGTCTCTTCCAGCTTCTGTTGGCTGCTGGTATCCCTTGGCTTGCGGCCACATCCCTCCAATTTCTATTTCTGTGGTCACATTGCTTCCTCCTCTTGTGTGTTTCCTTCTGTTCTGTTTATTTTAAATCTCCCTCTGCTTCCTATTTGTGAAGATACTTGTGATTGCATTTAGGGCCCACTCAGATAATCCAAGATAATCCCCCCTTCTCAAAATCTTCAACTTAACCACACCTCAAAGACCCTTTATCCAAATAAGGTAACACAGGTTCCAGGTATTACAACCTGATAATCATTATTCAGCCTGCTACAGGTTCCAACTTCATTATTTTGCATGTGAATATCCAGTCATCCCATCTCCAATTTTTGGAAAAAACCTTCTTTTCCTCATTGAATTTTCTTGGTACCATTGTTAAAAATAAATTGACAGTGAATATAAGGGCTTATTTCTAGACTGTCAATTCTATTTCATTAATGTATATATCTACCCTTATGCCGGGAACACACTGATGATTACTGTAGTTTTGCAGTAAGTTTTGAAATTGGTGTGAGTCTTCCAATTTTGTTCTTTTTTTTCAAGATGATTTTGGCTAGTCTGTGTCTTTTGCGTTTCCATATGCATTTTAGGATTGGCTTGTCTATTTCCTCAAAAAAAAAAAAAAAAGCAGCCGAGATTTTGATAGAAATTGCATTGAATCTATAGATCAATCTGGAAAGTACTGCCATCTTAGCAATATTAAGTCTTCCAATCCGTGAATATGAATACGGAATGTCTTTCTATTTATTTAGATGTTCTTTAATTTCTTTCAACGATATTTTGTAATTTCCAGTAATAAAATAAGTTTTGCACTTGTTTTATTAAACCTATTCCTAAGTAGTTTATTCTTTTTAAAGCTTCGTAGATGGAATTGTTTCTTAATTTCATTTTTTATTTGTTCATTGCTAGAGTATAGAAATACAATTGATTTTTAACATTGTTCTTGTATCTTGTAACCTTGCTGAACTCATTTATTATGCTGCCTTTAAATATATATATTTATTTTTCTGCTTGTGAGAGGAATGCCCACTCTCTGTGAAAATTCCAAACCTTACAGAAATGTATAACATAACTAGTGGATGTATTGGCTTTTGTATTTTGTTGTCTTGTTATTGAGGTACAAGAATTCTTTTATATGTTCTGTAAATGATCTTGCTGTCAGATATAGTCATATTATATTTGATTGCATGTTGCTTTACTGTGCTTCCAAATACTGTGTCGTTATTTTCTGTTTTTTTTTTAATTGAAAGTTTATAGCAACTTTGTCAAGTAAGTCTATTGGCACCACTTTTCCAACAGTATATATTCGTGCTGTGTCCCTGTGTCACATTTTGGCAATTCTTGCAATGTTTCAAACTTTTCACTTTTATCATATCTGCTCTGGTGATCTGTGATCATTGATCCTTGCTATTATTATGCTAATTATTTAGAGGCACCACAAACAGTGCATATATAAGATGGAAAACTTAATGGATAAATGTGTGCGTTGCTGACCAGCCTTTTCCCATCTCTCTCCCTCTCCTCTGGCCTCCCTATTCACCGATATACAATATTGAAATTAGGTCAACTAATAGCCCTACGATGGCCTCTAAGCATTCAAGTGAAAGGAAGAGTAACATACCTGTCACTTTAAATCAAAAGGTAGAAATGATTATGCTCAGTGAGGGAGGCAAGTCAAAAGCTGAGATAGGCCAAATGGTTAACTAAGTTGTGACTGCAAAGCAAAAGTTCTTGAAGGAAATTAAAAGTGCTACTCCAGTGAACACACAAAAGATAAAAAAGCAAAACAGCCTTATTGTTGATAATGGAGAAAGTTTTAGTGGTTTAAACTGAAGATCAAACCAGCCACAAGATTCCCCTTTTATCCAAAGTGTAATTCAGGGCATGGCCCTAACTCTCTTCAATTCTATGAAGGCTGAGAGAAGTGAGGAAACTACAGAAGAAAAGTTTGAAGCTAACAAAATTTGGCTCATGGCCTCTTTTGTTGCTCAGGTGTGGCCTCTCTCTCCAGCCAACACAGCAGGCAATCTCACCACCCTCCCCCTGTCTGCGTGGGACATGACTCCCAGGGGTGTGGACCTTCCTGGCAACGTGGGACAGAAATCATAGAATGAGCTGAGACTCAGCATCAAGGGATTGAGAAAAAACCTAGAACGAGCTGAAACTCAGCATCAAGGAATTAGAGGACCTTCTCGACCAAAAGGGGAAAGCGTGAAATGAGACAAAGTGTCAATGGCTGAGAGATTCCAAAAAGTGTCGAGAGGTTGTCCTGGAGGTTATTCTTATGCATTAAGTAGATATCATCTTGTTATTCAAGATGTAATGGAGAGGCTGGAGAGAACTGCCTGAAAATGTAGAGCTGTGTTCCAGTAGCCATGTTTCTCAAGGAAGATTGTATAATGATATAGCTTTCACAATGTGACTGGGTAATTGTGAAAACCTTGTCTCTGATGCTCCTTTTAGCTACCTTGTCAAGAAACGAGTAGAACATACGGAATAAAAATAAATAATAGGGGGAACAAATGTCAAAATAAATTTAGTTTGAAACGCTAGTGATAAATGGAAGTGAGGGGTAAGGGATATGCTATATTATAATCTTTTTTTTCTGTTATTGTTTTATTTCTTTTTCTGTTGTCTTTTTATTTCTTTTTCTGAATTGATGCAAATGTTCTAAGAAATGATGAAAATGCAACTATGTGATGATATTGAGAATTACTGAATATATATGTAGAACAGAATTATATGTTAATGTTTAATGTTTTTGTTTGTTCTTAATTTTTTTAATTAATAAATAAAAAAAAAAAAGTTGGCTCATGAAGTTTAAGGAAAGAAGCCATCTCCATGAGATAAAAGTGCAAGGTGAAAAGGACCGTGCAATGGTGGTTCAGCGGCAGAATTCTTGCTTCCCATGCCAGAGATCCGGATTTGATTCTCAGTGGTTGCCCATGCAAAAAAAAAAAAAAAAAAGTATTTGCGTGGTGTGATGTGGCTCAGTGGCAGAATTCTTACCTGCCATGCTGGAGACCCAGGTTCGATTCCTGGTGCCTGTCCATGCAAAAAAAATTTTTAAATAAATAAAAATAAAAAGTGCAAGGTGAAGCAGCAAATGCTGATGCAGAAGCTGCAGCCTTCATATGGAAAGAAGATGCCATCTAGGACTTTGATAGTGTAAAGTCCATGACTGGCTTCAAAACTCCAAATGACAAACTGACTTTTTTGTTAGGGGCTAAAGTGGCTGAGGACTTGAAGATGAGGCCAGTGCTCATTTACTATTCCAGAACTCCCAGGCTCTTAAGAATGATGCTATATCAAACTCTGCTTGTGCTGTCTAAGTGGAACAACAAAGCCTGGATGACAGCACAACTGTTTACAGGTGTTTAAGCCCACTGTTGACATCCACTGCTCAGAAGAAAAAAAAAAAAGATTCCTTTCAAAATACAGCTGCTTGTGGTGGGTGAAGGTGGCTCAGTGGCAGAGTTCTTGTCTGCCACGCCGGAGACCCAGGTTCGATTCCCGGTGCCTGCCCATGTTAAAAAAAAAAAAAAGTACAATTGCCCATTGACAATGTACCTGCTCACCCAAGAGCTCTGGGGGCTGGAGAGTTCAATGAGATGAATGTCGTTTTCATGCCTGTTAACACAATAATCAGTCCACAGTCTGTCCAGGAGTCATTTCAACTTTCAAGTCTTATTATTTAAGAAATACATTTCGTAAGGCTATAGCTGCCATAAATAGTGATTCTCTTGATGGATCTGTGCTAAAAATAAATTGAGAAGTTTCTGGAAAGGATTCACCACTTTAGATGCCATTAAGAATATCTCATGATTCATGGCAGGAGGTAAAAATATCAACATTAACAAGAGTTTGGACGAAGCTGATTGCAATCCCCAAGAATGACTTTGTGGGGTTCCAGATTTCAGTGGAAGAAGTAACTGCAGATGTGGTAGAAATAGCAAGAGAACTAGAATTAGAAGAGGAGCCTGGAGATGTGACTAAATTGCTGCAATCTCATGATAAAACTTGAACTTGCTCCTTATGGATAAGCAAAGAAAGTAGTTTCTTGAGATGGAATGTACACCTGGTGAAGATGCTTTGAAATTGTTGAAATGCTCAACAACAAAGGATTTCGAATATTACATCAAGTTAGTTGACAAAGCAGTGGCAGGATTTGAGAAAAATAGACTCCAATTTTGAAAGAAGCTCTGCTATGGGTAAAACGCTATCAAACAGCATTGCATGCTATAAAGAAGTCTTTCATGAAAAGAAGAGCCGATGGATGCAGCTAACTTTATTTTTGTCTTATTTTCCCACAGCCACCCCAATCTTCAGCATCAATAACCAAGCCACACCCTCCACCAGCAAGAAGATCATGATATTCTCAAGGCTCAGATAATGGTTAGCATTTTTTAGCAATAACTATTTTTAAATTAGGGCATGTACACTTTTTTTAGACATGCTATTGCACACTTTAATAGACTACAGTATAGTTTATCAGTCAGCAGTTGAACGGTTAAATTCATCATCTGAACTACAGTGTAGTTTAAAAATAACATATGCACTGGGAAACCCCCCCCCAAAAAAAATGTGTGACTTGCTTTATTACAATATACATTGTGATGGTCTGGAGTTGAACCTGCAACATTCCTGAAATATGCCACTACTCTAGACTTATTGGTTAGACATTTGCATTTCAGAAGGTGGGAGATAAAAGTCAGTTTCTGAAAGCTGACCTTTGGATTTAGTAATTAGAAAGTCATAGATGGCCTTATGGAGAGCCGCTTAGTGGCCAATGACAAGTTGAACCTGTCAGGCCAAGTGAGGTAAACAGCTGGTGGTGACGATGGCTGAGGCCAATAGCGTGGGGACATAAAGGGAGGTAGGAGAGGTCTTATTAAGTCTCTGAATCTCTACTATTCCACGTGTGACAGGGCGCTACCACCACCTAGCTCGTAAGACTTCGGTCATTGATAGTTAAACAAGGTGAGGAGGAAAACGCAAAGCACAAAGTGGCTGCATAAGCTCCATCCTGCAAACTAGTTGGTTGGGTTGGCTGCTACCCACATTTAAAGTGAAAGAGGGCCGTGAGCAGGGGTGCTTGCCCAGGAATGAACAATGCAAGGGTGACAGCAAAAGGGGGACAGGAAGCGGTGAGGGCACGGGGCGTGCAAAACAGTCTTTTTGCATAGAACACTCCTGTCACGAGACCGTCTTCTCCCCAGTCCCTGTCTCACTTGGCTGCCTCCTCTTTCGTGGCGTGGCAAACGTCCCACCAGGCGAGACGGGCGCCACCAGCAACGGTCTGAGTCTTCCGGATTTACCTCGCCAGCTAAGGTAGGACCCGGTCCTAGGCAACACTGCCTTCCGCCCCTAGCAACCGCTCACTAGCGTTTCTCCTCCTATAGGCCAGCAAATGTTCTTCTTCTTATTGGGCCGCGTAATTCCACCTCGACCAATCACTGGTAGCCACGGGGACCCAACTCACATAACCTGGAGGGGGCGGGGAGAAATGTGGGAATTTTATTTTCCGCACCCAGTTCTCCCGGAGAGCATCGTATTTATTAAGCTGTTGTGAATTTCCATAGAAGGAGGCTCTAAAGCATTTTCTTTCCGTTAGATCTTGTAAGATTTGCTCCTTGTCTATTCCCCCTTCCGAGTGGTACGGCCCGCACGGGGCGCTGCCATCTAGCCGCCAGGAGAGCCAGAGTCTTCCGTAGGTTGAGTCCACTCAGCGAGGTAGAGACGATTCCATCTGTGGCTAGTAAACAGGGGACTCTGGGCCTCCGGATTGCCCTGTTACTCTCCGACCACCTTCTGCTCAGCCCCTCCCCGTGGGCATGAACCCCAGATGCGGCGGTGAGAGTACTGCCGCCCGGCGCAGGCTACGGGGACGGGGAGGGCACACTTGGTACGGCCCACGGCGCGCCCCGCGCCCCGCGCCGCCGGAAGTGAGGTGTCTTACCCTTCGAAGTTCCGGTTCGCAGGGGGTGGGGAGTGTTGTTAGCCGGAGCGGCCGCCGCAGACGCGGGGATTGAGCGGGCTCACGGCGCTGGGTCCTGGTGAGTGAGCCGGGGTCGGGCCGGGGCTCTGGTCAGGGTCGGGGCCTGGACCCTCCTCTTGAGGGCTCCGTGGTGTCTGAGCCCCCTCAGCTCCGCCGCCTCCTGTCGGCCTGTCAACTGGCTGTAGACCTCAGGTGCCCGCGCGGCCGCTGTCCCCGAGGCTTGGCCCTGCCTTCGACTCCTTGGCAGCTCCCCGCACTCACAGGTGCGCGGCCGCAAGGACGACCGAGCCCAGCCACTGTACCCTGCCCACTGGCCGTTTCTCCCATGCCCCTAGTTGATACTTCCCCGGGGGTTGGGGACGCTAGGGTTCCAGGCTGACGTATCCCGACCGCTCCCGTGGGGCGCGTGTCCACCCAGCCCACCCTGGCAGAGCTGTCAGCGGCGCTGCCCCTTGTTCCGGCTGCGCCCCCTTCGCGCCTAGGCTTCCCAGTGTCTGGCCGCGCAGTCCCGCCTCTGAAGCAGGTTTCTGCTTTTGCCACCCACCACAGTACCTTCCTTTGAGGGCCAGCAGTTGCTCTTTCCTTCTTCACATCTGCTTTTGCTCATGGCCTCCCTTAAGGAGGCGGCTTGGCAGGCGGAGTGGAAAAGAACCTTCGATTTGAAGCAAGACTGATCCAGGTTCCGGGCCTTGCTTTAGTTATGATCACTTCATATGTTGAGTCTCAGTTTTCTTATCTGTGAAATGGGAAAGTATATACTCTTGATCTGGATGACTGTGAGAGTGAAATGAGGTTTTTTGTTTTTCTTTCTATTTATTGACGCTATCTGTCAGACACTGTGCTAGATTTGCACAGTTCGGGTATGGCAGAAATGATCCCCTCCCCCCCCTTTTTCCCCATGCAGGTCTTTGGGCCAGGGCAATGTTTCGCACGGCAGTGATGATGGCTGCCAGCCTGGCGCTGACTGGGGCCGTCGTGGCTCATGCCTACTACCTCAAGCACCAGTTCTACCCCACTGTGGTGTACTTGACCAAGTCCAGCCCCAGCATGGCAGTGAGTTTAGGGCTCAGGGAGGAGGGAGGTACTCCTTGGGAGGGAAGGAGGAGTCTGCCAGGGACAGGGGTGGGGCTAGAGGTCAGGTAGGTAGGGAGGAGGGAAAGCAGCCTGCAGCTGCCTCACTTTGAATCAAAGTGTGTGAAGAGGTTCCTATATAATGAGACCAAGACAGAAGAAAGCAGAAAATGACCTCAAGCCATAGCTTCTCCCCACTTCTAGGTCTTATACATCCAAGCCTTCGTCCTTGTCTTCCTCTTGGGCAAGGTGATGGGCAAGGTGTTCTTCGGGCAGCTGAGGGCAGCAGAGATGGAGGTAAGATGGTGGTGGCCCCAAAGGTAAGGGCAGGGAGCTGGGAAAGCAGAAAGTCTGGGTTCCACAACATTTCTGCCCAATCCCCAGCACCTCCTAGAGCGTTCCTGGTATGCTGTCACTGAGACTTGTCTGGCCTTCACTGTTTTTCGGGATGACTTCAGCCCCCGTTTTGTTGCGCTCTTTACTCTCCTTCTCTTCCTCAAGTGTTTCCACTGGCTGGCTGAGGACCGTGTGGACTTTGTGAGTTGGGTCAGGGAGTTCTCTAGAGCTGATAGAAGCCAAAAAGTGGGTAATGAGCAGGCTTGTGGAGGAGTGAGGGCTGGGTTGGGGATGTGGGGGAAACCCCAGCTTCCCTGATAGGCTTCGTTTCTCCTCTACCTCAGATGGAGCGCAGCCCCAACATCTCTTGGCTCTTTCACTGCCGCATTGTCTGTGAGTGAGACTTAAGGAGAGTGAGGGGAGGGAAATGGGGAGAAGAGAGGTCCATGGAGGATTGGATCATGAAAAGTCACTTGCTTTGGGCCTGTACCCCGAGCCCAGGCCACAGCTGTACAGGAAAGATAATTTAGGAAGTTAATTTGCATTGTCTCTCTGCTCTGTTCCACTCCAGAGCTTCTCAACTGCCTAGGCTCTCATCTCTGCTTGCTCATTTGGAGCTTGAGCTGCCCCAATGTCTCCCCAGGCAGAACTGGTGTTCCCAAAGGGCTGGATTTGGTGATGTGCCCATCTGACTACGCAGATGGGTGGGGGCTGTCCTAGAGTATAGGAAATGGCTGTCAGGCCCTGGGCTGACCCCACACCCCCCACCATTTTGGGGGGTCCCCACAGCCCTCATGTTCCTCCTGGGTATCCTGGACTTCCTCTTCGTCAGCCATGCCTATCACAGCATCCTGACCCGTGGGGCCTCTGTGCAGCTGGTGTTTGGCTTTGAGGTAAAACTGGCCTGGGAGGTTGGGGGCAAGCCTGTGGTGGCCCTGTATGTGCCTTGAATAACCCTGTAAACCCTTAGCACCTGCTCTGTGGCCAGCCCCCATACTGGCCACCAAGGAACAGAGATCAATCAGACACAGCCCCTGTCCTCCACGTGCTTACTCCTAGGTGACTGGGGAAGGCACAAGAGGCATTGAGGACAGAGACGGGAGCCCTGACCCTTGGTGCTCAGGGAAGGCTTCCTGGAGAGTGATGATGACTGTTGATGGACAGGAGGGAATTAGCTTCATGGACAAGTCGGGGTAGGGGGGCATCCCCCTGGCAGAGGGAGAGTGTGTTCGATGACAGTAGCTGCCTCAGTGGAGTGCTTACTGCATGCCAGGCCCTGTGCTGAGTACTTGACCTACATCCCTCTTAATGAGCAAAGCAATCTTGCATAAGGGAACAGCTCTGTCATTTTATAGACAAACAGGATCAGAGAGGGTCAGTGAGTTGCCTGAAGTTACACTAGCTGGTCTGGCTGTTTTCAGAGCAGCCTGTGCTCAGGCCTGGAGGTAGCAGACTACTGCTGGTGCAGTCAGGGAGCCACATGCTTATGCCCCCTTCTCCCCTCCCCCGCAGTACGCCATCCTGATGACCATGGTTCTTACCATCTTCATCAAGTACGTGCTGCACTCTGTGGACCTCCAGAGCGAGAACCCCTGGGACAACAAGGCCGTGTACATGCTCTACACGGAGCTCTTCACAGGTGAGGAGCCCACACCTGCACCTGCACCTGCACCAGCGTCGCTGGCTCTTCTTCCCTGGGCCCGTAACCTGCTGCTCTCTGCATCCCACTGCCCCCGCCAGGCTTCATCAAGGTCCTGCTGTACATGGCCTTCATGACCATCATGATCAAGGTGCACACCTTCCCTCTGTTTGCCATCCGACCCATGTACCTGGCCATGAGGTGAGCCCAGCCCTGTCCTCCCATCCGCTGACCCTTCCCTGACTCCTCCTAACTTCCACACAAACTGTCCTTTTAGGCAGTTCAAGAAAGCTGTGACGGATGCCATCATGTCTCGCCGAGCCATCCGCAACATGAACACACTGTGAGTGAACTTTGTCCAGCTGCTACCCCAAGCTCTGTCCTGGGTACCCCTGCCTCCAGCTCTGGTCCTGACACATCCTCGGCCTATTCTGACCAGGTATCCAGATGCCACCCCAGAGGAACTCCAGGCAATGGACAATGTCTGCATCATCTGTCGAGAAGAGATGGTCACTGGAGCCAAGAGACTCCCCTGTAACCACATTTTCCACACCAGGTGGGAAGATGCAGGGAGCCCACCCAGCAGGGACAGGCCCCAGGAGGCAAGCCTCTCAGAACCTGCTCACCATTGCCTGGTTTTGGCTCCTAGTTGCCTACGCTCCTGGTTCCAGCGGCAGCAGACCTGCCCTACCTGCCGTATGGATGTTCTTCGGGCATCTCTGCCAGTTCAGTCACCTCCACCCCCTGAGCCTGCAGACCAGGGCCCACCACCTGCTCCCCATCCCCCACAACTCCTGCCCCAGCCCCCCAACTGTGAGTGTCTCCCTTGTGTTTTGTTTTTTTTTTTGCCACTTTCCCTGGGCTTGGGTGTGGGAGATACTGAAGTGAATTGAATGCAGTCCCTGCCCTCTGGAGGTTCAGTCTAGACTGGGGAGTGGGGATGTCAACTGGTGAAAGAGATGACTGCAATGCTGCTTTATCAGTGCTGAGGTGGTGGTAATCTCAGGGGCCTGTGGGAGCAGAGAACAGAGTTCTCAACAACCTAGAATGCTGCTTGGAATTTGAGTCTATTTCAGTTTGACCCTTTTCTCACTTCCTCTCTACCCTCTGCAGTTCCGCAGGGCCTGCTGCCTCCCTTTCCTCCAGGCATGTTCCCGCTGTGGCCCCCCATGGGCCCCTTTCCACCTGTTCCACCTCCCCCCAGCTCAGGAGAGGCTGTGGCCCCTCCATCCACCAGTGCAGGTGAGTTGGGTACTGCAGCAGCTGGAGGGATGGTGCATGAAATCAGAGGCCTGGCACCACTCAAAGACTTGTCTTGTTCCTGCTCTTCAGCAGCTCCTTCACGGCCCGGTGGAGCATCCACAACCACAGCTGCTGGCACCACTGCTGCTGCCACCTCTGTGCTGGCACCTGGCTCTGCCCCTACCCCAGAGGCTGGCCCCAGCCCTGGCTTCCCCTTTCCTCCTCCCTGGATGGGCATGCCCCTGCCTCCACCCTTTGGTAAGTCAGGCCACTCCCAGGACTGTTCTGGTTCGGGGAGGGGTGGTGTCAGGCCCAGGCTGAGCCTCTTCCCCTCCAGGCTTCCCCCCAATGCCCGTGCCCCCTGCGGGCTTTGCCGGGCTGACTCCCGAGGAACTACGCGCTCTGGAGGGCCACGAGCGGCAGCACCTGGAGGCGCGGCTGCAGAGCCTGCGCAACATCCACACGCTGCTGGACGCCGCCATGCTGCAGATCAACCAGTACCTCACCGTGCTCGCCTCCTTGGGGTGCGTCAGCCCAGGGGAACTGGGGAGTCAGAGGGGTGTAGCTGCCAAGAGAAGGTCCCCAGATGTGGCTCTTGGCCTGTGTCTCCTCTGGCACCCTACGACACCTGTTGATGCCGGCCATCTCTCTGTGGCCGAATCCAGGGTCTTGGGTTTCTTAGTGACTCTCTGCTCTTTGCTCCTCCCAACTCCAGAAATCACATCTGGATGAAAGCAAGCAGGAGTGCTATTTATTAGAGAGCCGACCCTGCATCTTATTTCTTTATATTTTTCTAAAAAATGATTCATGATTCTTAGGGCTTTAAGCAACTTCCTGATATATGGTAACACTGTGACTGGGGAGTTTTTAGCTCTGAAATGAGATGGCAAATAGTAGAAAGTCACTTGGAGCCAGCTTGGCCAGAGTTGAAGTCCTGGTCCCCTCGCTCAGTTGTTCTGTGGCTTCCATTTTCTTACTTGGAAAGAAGGTTGTAGTTCTTCTTTGCAGGCAGCATGCGTGCACAGTGCCTGGCACCCAGTAGGCCTGGAGTGGAGCTTGTGGCTGAGGTTTGGGCACTGGTTCTCAAATTTATTCAGTGGACTACATATGAGTGGTACTTACTCAGTCCAGCCCAGGGAGGAGCTGCAGGGTAAAAGTGAGTTGCCCGCAAATGGTTTCTATCCTATAGTTATAATCCCAGGGCCCATGAATGTGTGGCCCCATCCCAGAATTCATTCAGCAAATGGTCACCATGTTTGCTAGTCATAGACTAGGAGAGCCAGCTTGGCCTGGTCCAGCCCAGGATGCCAAGGCAGGGCCCACCTTTTGTCCCTTCTCTCCTAGCCCCTCCCGGCCCACAACTTCAGGCAGCCCTACCGAGGAGACTTCCCCTACAGTTGTTGCTGCTGCTTCTTCCACTGGCATTCCCAGCTCCGAGGCCTCTACCCCATCCCCAGAAGCCTCCCCACCAGCCCCTGAACCTGAAAACCCTCCAGGTAGGTGTGGTCAGCCCATAGTGGGGTGGGGCTGGGAACTTTTTTGGGCCCTACCCTTGACCTTTCTGTCCCCAGCTCCTGAGTCAGTGGGCACTGAGGAGCTTTCTGAGGATGGGGAGCCTGATGCAGCAGAGCTTCGCCGCCGCCGCCTGCAGAAATTGGAGTCCCCTGTTGCCCACTGACACTGCCCTAGTCCCAGCCCCTGCCCCCACTCTTGAGCAGCCCTCACTAGAACAAGTCCTGCCACCAAGTGCCAGCTCCCTCTGCCTGCACCAGGGAGTAGTAAGCCCTCTCTGAGAAAGAGGAGGCAGCATTTCCTAGGTGACGTGGAAAAAGGCCCGAGTCTCCATAGATTCCAGACCGTATAGTCCCAGTCTGCCGTGGGGGTCTTGGGTCACTTCTGGCCTTCTTCCAACTCTTCAGCCCTGTGCTCTGCAGGGGCCTGGCTAGGCCAGTGAAGACAGAAAGGCTCGGCCTCTGAGATGCCCTCTGCTCCTCCACCCTGGAGAAGGGGCAGCCCCTCCAAGCTCTACTTGTGTGTGTGGAGTTGCTGCAGTGCCGAACAGTATTAGCTCCCATTCCTAAGTGTGGACTCCAGAGGGGCTGGAGCAGACCAGGACCTCACTCCCTGCCCACCAGCAAAGAGTGGTACCGATTTCCCTTTCTTACCCTGATCTCCCCAGAAGCCCCTTGTGGTGGTGGCTGTGCCCCCTATGCCCTGTGGCATTTCCATGTCTTACTGGCAACCACAAACTCAGGGAAAGGAGTGCCTGGTGGGGGCGGGCAAGCGGGCAGCAGTGAGGGACCCTGCCCCGCCCCTCCCCCAAGGCCCCTCTCCCCCTGCAGCTTCTCACATGAGACTGCGCCGCCTCACCCAGCAGCCACTGCCCGGCCTCATTGTAGGCTGAGCACCAGTGTGTCTGCTTCGGAACCACTGCAAACCCCGAATCTGAGGAAGGCCACCTCTCAACTTGCAGAGCTTTTCCCGAGCCTACAAGAATTGGAATTACTTCCTTTCTAGTGTCTTTTGGCTTAAATTTTGTCTTTTGAATTTGAATGCTTGACCCCAAGAAAGAACAGCAGGAGTACCAGACTCCTGGTCTTTTCAGTTCAGAAAGGGCAGTGGGCCAGGCAGGGACCATGGGAGCCAACGCCTGCCTGCCCCCACCTTTTTTCCCTTTGGTTTTGCGTTACAAGAGTGGCTGGAGACAGTTTCAGATGATTATTTAATTTGTAAATATTGTACAAATTTTAATAGCTTAAATTGTATATACGGCCAAATAAAAACTTGCATTAACTAACAGTTGGTGGGGCTTGTAAGGTCAGTGTGTCAGGCTCCTTTTCCTTGTCAAGGCTGTAGACTAGAGAGTGGCCTAGAGCTCCCAGGAGTGAAGGTTTTCACCACAGGCCAGCACTGTCCTCTGGTAGTGCTGAATTAGTGAACTATTAGGAAGACACTGAGCTCTGGAGAGGTCAAGTACCTTGCCTTAGGTCAGAGACATAGTGCAGCCAGGATCTAAATATTAAACTGTCTTAGCCAGTCTGGTGGTGAGGTCAGATCTGATGAGGCAGAAGAGAGGACTTAGGTCTTTCGCCCCTGAGACTCCAAGGAAGGGGACTTGCCATGAAATGGGAAGACCAGACAAGAGTCAGCATCTTCCTGCCTGCAAACTCCCTGATCAGCCTTAAAACCAGGTCACTAGGCTGAGGAGGATGGCCTTGTATTGGGCACCCCCTCGTGGGCACACCAACAAAAGCAAATCATTTAATTTCTTGGAGCTTCCATTTTCAGGATTGTGGAAAGCCAGTCAAACCTAATTCTGGTTTGGAAGGGACAGGAACTCCAGCTAGGCCCTCCAACTCTCCATCAGGTACAGAGAGCTCAGGGATTGAGGCTGTGCCCAGCCCTGTGAAGACCTGCAGGACCCAGGCCTGAGTCATCTGTTGTAGCTTCCAACTAAGCCAACTGTGACCTAGAGCAGGGGCTAGGGAATGTGAGTAGCAGGCAGCTCAGGAGGGCCAGAGAGCCAAGGAAGAGATGTGCCTGATGGATCTGCCCCGTGCTACCCTCCCCTAAACTGGGTTGGGCTATGGCTTCCACCAGAATAGCAGTCAGCACCCCCAGGATTGGAATAGCAGAGTCTACGGAGCTCAGTGAGGGGAAAGTGAAAGCGGGGTACAGCAAGTAATGCCCCCCACTAGCTTGGCTATTCCTGGTGGGTATCTAATGTAGATATCCCTCACCCACTGCTGACAGCCGTGCAGAGTCCCGTTTCTTCCTTTATGCAGACAAGGCCTGACTCAGGCCCTTTATCCTTCACCCTACCCTGTCCAAGCCCTTAGCCCTGCTCTCTAAGCAGCTCCTGTTCCTTGGTTCCAATACCCACCTCCCATCCCCAAGGCCTCCAATCTGGGAGGGATGCTGTCACAATCCAGGGCGCTCGGCAGGGCCTCAGAAGCCCTTCTCCAGGAGCCAGGCCTTGAGCTGCTGGTCAACGTACCCCTTGACCCGCAGGGTACCTGTCACTTCGCTGACCTGGGTGACAGGTGTCTTCCCCAGCAGTGGGCTCAGAAAATCCTCCACATCCTTCTGCAGGGCCTGGGGGAAGATGATTAACAGGCCTAGCCAGGAGCCCCTCTCTAGAGGACAGGGAAAGCAGGTCGGGACTCCCACTCCCTCAGCCCTGAAAGTGTCAGGACGGATCCTGACCCACTCACCCACTTACCCAAATGTCCCCCTCCACCTTCCTGATCACTGTCATCTGACGGTTGCCATGTGTGATGTCCCTGTAGACAGGAATGTTGTGCATCCGAGAGCGCCGCACAAAATAGGGCAGGTTGGGTGGAGGGTCTGTGACATGACAGGAAGGCACAGTAAGCCAACTCTTTCCAGGCCTCATTCCCACTTAGCTAAGGGCCCGTCCCCTTGCAGAGTCTGCAGAGGGTCAACAACCCTGGGCAATATCACCTTCAGATTCCAGGACAGGGGGCTCCCCTTTCCCTAAGTTTAGGGTCACGGGACTAGCGTGTTCACCCCGTTACCCCAAGCCCCAACAGAAAGGCCTGGCATTGAGTAAGTGCTCAAGAAACATTAATGGAATAAAGAAATGAAATCAAGGCCAGGGCCTCCCTGGGAGTTTGGGTCACGCTCTGGGTCCAATTTTTGCCCTTCTCAAGCCATCCCTATCACCCAGCTCACCTTGAGGGGGCTGCCAGCCACTGGGGGTGAGCTGTTCATGCTTCGGAGGCTTTGGAATGCTGGTGGGGGGTATAAGACGCTCCACAAACTGGTATTCATGCACAGACTCCACGAAGCTGGGGTATTCAGGAGGCCCCTGGGTCTGGCTCTGAGAAAGAAAAAAAATCAATTAGCCCACTGACCACTGACCCACCCACCCAAAACAGGATGGGTACACAATACAATAAGTAGATTCTACTTAATTATAGGCAGAGAAAATGGATTAAATAAAAGGCTGCAGGTAGGGAAAACACCAGATTTCAACTAGTGAGGGAGCAGGGTACAGGTAGGACTGGCAGAAGGGCCCTGCGTCTCAGGATTTCTGTGGGACTCAATGAGAATAGGCATATACATCTGAAAGGCCGAGCTGCTTCTTCCATAAATCTGACCAATGGTCACTTCTCAGTATTTTAAAGTTTCCTTTAGACATTCTATTTAATTCTAATTCTGGGCTAGGCACTTTCAGCATTCATACAATAGGACCCCCTACCTGGACAGTTTTAGGCCCACAGAGACATTGCGAGGCATCATGTTAAGTGCATTGTGCACTGATTCTACTTAATTATTAGAACGCGACAAGTCAGATATTTTACTATTCTCTTTACACCCAAAAAAGAGTAAGACACTAAGAAAATAATAATCTACCTAAAGTCACACTCCAGAAAACGTCCTGCTCTCCTTCCAGCCTAAAGATCCTTCTTGTAGACAATTCTCCCAACAGATACCTCGGAGTCTTGACAGGCCCAGGATTTACAAGAAGAGCAAGGAAGCAGGATGAAGCGGCCTACGTAACCAGGAGCCCTGGGTTCCCAGGAGTGTCGCCAAAGGGTCGGCCCCTACCCGGTGAAAAGGTTCCCTCTTCGAAAAATTGGGCAGCGAGAGTCGATGTACTACTCCTCCTAGTTCTGGCTCATCAGGATTCCCTCCCACCAGGTTCTAACTTCCACACGCCCGAAGCCGCGCTCCCGGTCTGCCTCCTTCCCTCTTGTTCTTGTACTACGCTCCAGCCAAGTGCCTCCGATGAGACTCGGGTTCCAAGGCTACAATAAATAACAGCTCATCCCTCAACCCCAAGCTCGGCCGCTCTCACCAGGTGCCGTATCCCGCGGCCCGGCTGGACACAGGTTCTCCAACCCCACACAGTAGCTCGAAACATGGACGCTGCCATCTTGACCTGCCCCCTACGTTAGCCTTCCGCGCATGCGCCCACCTGAGCCCGCCCCCCCCCTCCTGCGCGCGCGCCAATGATTGGAAGAACGCCTGCGCGGAGCGTAAAGAGGCGGGGCCAGGAAGGCCGTAAACAGTACAAATTGGGGCCGGCGCAGTCGCTCAGCAGTGACGTTGCATTCAGCAGGCGGTGAGGTCGAGTGCACACTCGTTGCTTTCTCTTTCTCGACTCCATCTTCGGCGTAGCGGCGGTAGCAACCGCGGTTCAGGTAAGACTTGAGGTATGACTGGATCTAGAGGGCTGATGGCGGATTAGTCATGAGGTCAGAGGGCGTAAGAGAAATGGAGGAAGAAGGGCTACTCTGTGCGCCTAGCTCTGTTTCAAAACCCCCCCACGTCCAACCTCCCTGGCAGGCCCGAACTCCCCACGTGAGACTCCGCGACTGCCTACCTCCATCCCTGCGCGATTCTCTCCGGCCCGCCACCCATTACCGACCCCTCTTTCCCCCTGAACATTGTCTCGCTCAAACTTTCCTTTTGTCTTCAGTCGCCAACATGCAGCTCTTCGTCCGCGCCCAGGAACTACACACCCTCGAGGTGACCGGCCAGGAGACGGTCGCCCAGATCAAGGTAAGGCTGCGTGGTGTTCCCTGGGCTCCATTCCTTTGTGCCATTCCCCTTCACTCTCTGCGGGAACGCTTAGGAATCGCATTTTTCTATGTAGGCTCAAGTAGCGTCCCGGGAAGGCATCGCCCCGGAAGATCAAGTCGTGCTCCTGGCAGGCACGCCCCTGGAGGATGAGGCCACACTGGGCCAGTGTGGGGTGGAGGCTCTGACCACTCTGGAAGTAGCCGGTCGTATGCTTGGAGGTGAGTGGGGGAGGAGCGTTCTTTGAACTGCCTGTAAGTTCTCACCGGGTGTGGAGTGGATAGTCAGGGAAGTGTACTGTCATTTCTGCGATAACACAGATAGTGCTAATCAAGTACCCTCGGTCTAGAGTGATTCTTCTCTGCCTCTCAGGTGGAACCTTTGAGGGATTCAGGGGAGATTGAGCCATAGTATAGTTTTATAAGTCAGGGGCTGGAAAATCTGAGGTGACACCCCAAAGTATGTCAGACCAGCACATTCTTGCTTAAAGGGCAAACCAATCTCTCCTGTTTTGTTCTCATTCCCTATTGGGCCCAGCTTGACATTAAAAGTTTAAGTTGAGGAAGGAGGGATTTTGCTGGATGGGGCATTTTGGCTCCTCTAACTGCTTGCTGTTCTCTTTTCTCACCGTAGGTAAAGTCCATGGTTCCCTGGCCCGTGCTGGGAAAGTGAGAGGTCAGACTCCCAAGGTAAGTGAGGGTATGAGTGGTGATGTTTGGACTATATTTTCTATAACCGTAAGCTGGGACCCTTGGCTCTTGTCCTGATTGCCATCTTCCTCTCAGGGGCTGAACCTGAGGAAAGGGATAAAAGGTTTGAACACGTTGGTCAGGCTCTGATTAACCCTCCCTTTTCCCAGGTGGCCAAACAGGAGAAGAAAAAGAAGAAGACTGGCCGGGCCAAGCGGCGCATGCAGTACAACCGGCGTTTTGTCAACGTTGTGCCCACCTTTGGCAAGAAGAAAGGCCCCAATGCCAATTCTTAAGTCCTGTGTAGTCCTGGCTTTGTCTAATAAAGCCACTTTGCCCATATGTCATTGCTTTGTCTTTATTTTGCAAGGTCTGGAGGCAGGGAGCAGTGGAAATACGGCCTTTAGGGCTGGTGGTGCATCCCCCACCACAGGAGAACAGTGAGGTTTGTTTTGTTATTGGCAACGTCAAATTAGGAAAAGGCAGAAGCCCTTGGTCTGGGGAGAAGAAATGGTAAAATGCCAGCCCTTCAGATGTAGAGTTGGGGGCCTCTAGGTCCCAAATAACTTCATAATTCTATCCCCGGGTTCTGACTTAAAATTTTAACAGAGAACGTAGCAGGAATCATCGTGGAAGGATTTGTTATGGAGTCTGTAATGGAAGGGAGGGAAGGGTTCAAATAGAAGATAAATTAGGAAATACACATTTGGTCCTTCTCTAAACTTAGGGCCAGTTGTAGGCTTCATGGAGTCCAGGACAGGAACTTAGCCTGCCTCAGTTTGGAAAGCTTCAGTGTCGGTTGGCTAACCTTGCTAACCTAATCGTAGCCATCTTTAGTTAGGTGATTGTTTCCGTGTTCCTGGATGTGGAACTCCTCTGGGGCTGTTCAAGTTTTCCTCCTTCCAACATATTCATATCAGAGGCAACAGGGATACAAATAAATAGCTTTGAAAGTTTTCGAATCTGAATCAAATCTTGGCATGGAAATATATGATCAAAATTAATTACAAGGTATTTTGGAGGCAGAACTGGCAGGACATGGGATTGGATGTGGGATGAGGGGGAAGAAAGAACCAGGGCTTACGGGGGTGCCATGGAGTAAGTCTTCACAGCCATAAGATGGTTTGCATCTCATAACATGCCCCACTCTCTCACAGACTGTAAACTCCGTCAGGACAGGGTCCTTATCTCTCTTGGCTCCCAGTAAGGAGTCCTCACTTAAAGCTTTTGCTGAGCAGCTAGGCAAGGGATGGCAAGATGACAGAAGAGATGAGTTTGGAAGAAAAAAATCAAACGAGCTCAGGTGTTAAATGATGCTTTCTGCCGATGCGGGGAGGTGCCCCCCAGCCCACACACTCAAGCTGGGCTAAGTAACCCCATTATGAGCTTTCTCCCACTAGAATTGCCCCTTGTCTGTATTCCTTAGGGGAATAGCCGCTGCTCCAGCTCAGGGACGCAGTTCACCTTCATCTCCCATAAGCCTTGCACAAGTTATGTCCCAGAGTAGGTTCTGAGGATTGATTTCAGCCTCAGCGCTTTACATATTGGAAATGCAGCTTTTTTCTTTAGGCAGTCAGCCACGTTTTGGCGCAACCACTAAGGGGCGAGCCGGCACGGGTGGACAACCCTCCGACTCCTGACCTGCTATCGGTCTCTGTTACGTCACCGCGTGGGGCGGGGCTCGCCAGGGGCCGCCCAAGCGCTACTCGGGAGAGAGGTGGAGCCTGGACCCCGAGTGTGGACGGGAATAGCCGAGAGTGCTCGGGAGGGCTTAGCGAGAAAGCGCCCCGCCTCTCCGCAAGGAGGCGGAAGTCACCGAAGAAGCGCCGGAAGCAATCGAAGAGGAGCCGGAAGTCCCCTAGCATCGCCCGTGAACGGTCGCAGTTGGTTATCAGAGGCAATTGTCATGGATCCCGTCGCGCCCTGCGCCTTCTGCCCGGTCGCAGAGGCCCGGCCAGCGTGCTATACCTGCCCACGCTGTAATGTGCCCTACTGCTCGCTGCGCTGCTACAGGGCGCATGGCAGCTGCGCCGAAGACTTCTACCGCGACCAGGTGTTGGGCGAGCTCCGCGGCCGCACCGCCTCGCCCAGCCGCCTGGCAAGCGCCTTACGCCGGCTGCGTCAGCAACGCGAGACCGAGGATGATCCCGAGGAAGCAGGCCTCAGCGCAGGCCCGCCTCCCGGCGGCCTCTCCGGACTCTGGGAGCAGCTGGCTCCGGCCGAGAAAGCGGCCTTTGAACGGCTGCTGAGCCGCGGCGAGGCCGGGAGACTGCTGCCTCCATGGCAGCCGTGGTGGTGGGGCCGCGGGGCCGGGCCGCGGCTTTTAGAAGAAGTGGATGACACCCGGGGCAATCACGCCGTGGAGGTGGAGCGTGCGCCCGCAAGGACCCCACCGCCACCGGCGGAAGAGGTTCCTGGAGACGCCCCAGGGGTCGACGCGCCCGCCGTGCCCATCCGCATCCCCGCGCTGGCCAGCCTGAGCCGCGGACCGGCTTCGCCCCTCGTGCGCTTCCAGCTACCCAACGTGCTGTTCGCCTACGCGCACGCTCTTGCCCTGTATCACGGCGGTGATGATGCTCTCCTCTCCGACTATTGTGCCACGCTGCTCGGCGTTTC
Organism: Tamandua tetradactyla; assembly: GCF_023851605.1. NCBI lineage: Eukaryota > Metazoa > Chordata > Mammalia > Pilosa > Myrmecophagidae > Tamandua > Tamandua tetradactyla. The sequence continues at coordinate 9,465,697 of NC_135335.1, forward strand.
CGGGGCTCTGGGCTCCCAGCAAGTTTTCTCCTCCGCCGAAGAAGCCCTGCTGGCTGCCGTCCACGTGCTGGAGGCAGGCGAACACTCGCCCGGGCCCCTGGGCACCCGGGGTGCCATGCACGAGACCTCCCGCATCCTCCTGGGCGAGGGCCGGGCCAACCAGAAAGGCTACACGCTAGCAGCCCTGGGACACTTGGCGCAGACTTTGGGCAGGGCCCGGAAACGGGCCGTGGCTGCGGAGGAGCGAGATCGCCTCTACCGGGCCCGGAAGAAGTGCCAGTTCCTTCTGGCTTGGACCAACGAAAATGAGGCGGCCCTCACCCCCTTGGCTATAGACTGCGCTAGAGCATACCGAGCCCATGCCGTGGCCGCCGAGGAGGTGGCAGCCCTCACTGGGGAGCTGGAACAGCTCTGGGGAGGCCCCGTGCCCCCCGCTCCCAGGACTCTCATCGAGGAGCTCCCAGGTTGAACTGTGGAGGCTTTGTTATGAATAAAGCTCTGACTGGTCTGCCTCTTGGCAGTGCCCATCTCTTAGTGCCAGCTATTGCCCCACCCAACCTCGGATGCTTGGGTCCACAAATCATCTCTCTGCCTCCCCCTAAATCAGGGCCGCTTCAGCCAGTCATAACTACCCGCCCCAGAATGGCAGAGAAGCAGCACTAAGGATTCCAGACGTTTATCCAAAGGAGGAAAAGTATTCTTGCCCCCTTTACTCCAGTTTCAGGCACTGACTTCATTTTCTCCTTGCTCCAAGACACCTCTTCTGTGAGGCTATTCATCCCCACCTTCTCAGGTCCTTGGTATGGAGCTCAGGGCGGGGTAGAGTGCAGGCCTTTGAGTGCCAGGAGTGCCCAGGCTCCTCGTGCCAGGTGTGCTGGTGGACAGGTGGGCAGGAGCCCTGACTTAGGGCAGGTGGTGCCACCTTAGTAGATGTAGGGCACAATGCGGTAGGGCACACGCTGGCAGTATTCGTGCCAGGCCAGGCCATACTTCTGCAGGCACTGTTGCTCATCCCGGGCCTCCCGGTGTACCAGCAGCACAGTGAAGTAGAAGAGGTAGAAGTAGGGCAGCAGGTGGCACACCCCTGTGGGGATGGTGGATTTTGTGATCATGCAGCCAGTCCCCTGGTTCACAAAGGTTTCCATACCCGGGGGCTCCAGGGGCATTGAGGTTCAGTGGTGAAGGAACCTGTCCAGTAAGGCAGTGCCAGGCTGGCATGGAAGTCTACCCCAGTCCCATGCTGTGCCCATCTCCAGCCCACGTCTACTCCCTCCATTAGGTGCATCCCTGTTCTCTGTTCCACACCCAGGCTGGCATCCTGTGGTCTCCTCTCCGCCTCTGCCCCTCAGCCTACTCACCACAGGGCAGTGACCAGGCCAGAGCCATGATGAGGTCTCCAAGGTAGTTGGGGTGGCGGACCATACCCCACCACCCAGACACCAGCAGCCGCCGTCCCGTGGCTGTAGAGATGGTCTCAAGGTCTGGGGAGAGATGGGGTGGTGAGGGAAATGCCCAGGAAGCCCAGCTGTCCCGCCTCCCCCACGGCACCCTGGGGACCCAGCTCACCAGCCACTCTGGGGTCAGAAGGATTCTTTCGGAAGGTGTTTTTCTGGGAATTGGCCCCACGGAAGATATAGTAACCAATAACTGAGGTGGGAATGTATGGGTAGGTGGTCAGGTCAAGGGTCACATGCTGACCACCCACCCTGTTTACAGCCCCGACTAGTCTGCTTGGAGGCCCAGGACCCAGCCCCCAGCTTTCTTCACGGTTAACACCTCCGTAGTGGGTTCTGAGTCAACCGGATGACTGACAGGAGGAGGGGGACTGATGGGCCCAGTCTTTTGCCCCATCCTGACTGACCATTGATGAAGCAGATGATGGAGGCCATGGGCAGGCCAAGGGGCTGCGGGTGGTGCAGTAGGAACTGGGCCTGCAGGCTGTAGGTGAAGGGTACCCAGGCTAGGTCCCCGAAGGCCAGCATGAAGCCAAACCCGTCGTGTGTGATGTCCATGGTGGTGAGGATGGCCTCCTGCAGGGACAGGGCCTAGACATGCCAGCTTTGTCCCCACCAGGCCTGCCCTCGCACTCCCTCTCCTGCCTCCCTTGCCCAGGCCAGCCTCACCTCATGCCAAAGGGCGTCACCCACGTAGAGTAGCTGGAAGCCATTGACCAGGCACATGGCCAGAGAGGGACTGCCCCGCAGCTCCACCTCCTGCATCAGCAGCGACAGGTTGATGAGGACCTGGGGGTAATGGGACAGGACAAGACAGTCTGTCCCCAACTGTTCTCCACAGAGATGGCAGCATGTCGGTGGGACCAGCCTCACTCTGCCTTCACTGTCACAGTCACTCTCCAGCCCTTTGAGGAATGCATCCATGCCCTGGACCCAGGGTCTAGAGCTGCAGTGGGCTGAGTCCCTGCTGACCTGTTTTCCCTTGCCCTGGCCTGTAGCACACCCATTTGGAGAGCAGCAGAGGGAACAGTGAGTTGCTTGGGCTCCAGAGGTAAAACTGCCTGGGTTTTGCAGTTCAGCTTTGTTGCTTGAGCAAGCTGCTTTTCTTCTCTGAAGCTTAGTTTTCCATCCAGGTGGAAAACGGGGGTGATCACGTACCTGCCTCATGGAGCCATCAGAGGACTGAGTGGCGTAATGCACGCAAAGTGCTTGGGCGCCGGGTGTCTGGCGCACATGGGAAGTGCCCAGTGATGGTTGGCTGGGAGCCAGCCTGTCCTGAGCACCCTCACTGTAGGAGCACCTGGCTTGGTGTGGTCCTTTGGGTCACCACCTCCAGTCCTCACCCTGATCTGGGGGGGAAGCTACTACTCTCTTTTCAAGATGAGGAACTAGCCTTGGAGGCTGATTTGTCTATGACCAGGCCAGGACCCAGATCCAGGCTGAAAATGACCTCTGGCTAAGGTCATTGCCAGGATGTTGTGGGAGACATCGGACCTAAGAGGCCTTTTGGGAAATCTTGGCCTAAGTCCAGCATGGGTGATTATACCCAAAGAACACATTTGGAATGTTGCCTGGGCCCCTGGCAGTCAGGATTAGTCTCACCCAGTATTGAGCCATCAAACAGCTAGTGCAACTCTCCTTCCTCTCCTTGAAATAGATTTTGCGCCTAACTGCTTTCTTTAAAATTGCACATGCACTCTTCTCTCCCTCCCTGTTTTGTTTTTCTCCATAGCACTTGTCATCCCCTAGCATGCTGTATGTATTTTACCTGTGGACTTGACGTTTTTTTCTCTTTTCCATGAGAATACAGGTTCCTTAAGGACCCAGCCCTTTACTTAGAGCAGTCCTGGGGCACATGGTAAACTCAACAAATATTTGTGGACCGTATGAATGAGTAGTGATTTATGTCTGCACAGTTTTGGTCCTGCTCATGCACCACCCCATTCCACCCTTACCCCTGGCCCATGGCCAGCTCTCCCCAAGCTCCACATACCCAGCCAATGAGGCCAGGCCGCAGTTCACAGAAATATTTGATGTCAAGGAAACCAGCTTGCGGGTTGAGTTCTCGTCCCAGGAAAAAGTCGTAAATGGGATTGCCTGGAGAATAATGGAGGGTGAAGTTTCAGGTAGGTGCTCCCATCTACCTCTATCCCCACCCCACTGGGACCCCTCTCACCTGAGTTTCCCCCAGGTGCCAGGGCCCAGGCAGGGGCAACCAGGGACTTCACATAGAGAAGGAGGCTGAAGATGAAGGCAGTGAGGGTCGCCGCAAACGCCAGGGGCAGGAGCATTTCTGGGAGTGTCACCAGGGGCAGCCCAGCAGCCACCCCCAGCCCCACCAACAGGGCGGTCAGGACTAGGGCCTGGAAGCCTGAACCGCAGCACACAATGAGCTCTGGGGGCTGCAGCCCCGCATCCTCCACCCCCCAGCACTCAGCCTTGGGCTCAGGCGGTCACAGACCTCACCCCGAGCCATCAGGCTGCTGCCCTGGTCTTCAGAGGGTTGCCCAGGTGCAGAGTAGCAGCAAACGAGATGTGGAAGGGGCAGGGAGCATAGAGACCTGCAGTGAGCACCACCACCCCCATCCTGTGGGCTATGTCTATAATCCTCCCGCACCTGGGCCTAGTGCTCCACCCCCACCCCCACCCGTGCTATCCCCTTGCAAGGGCCAGTCCCCCAGGCACCGTTAATAGGGTAGCGCAGGCGACTCTTGTCCTTCAATTCCTGCCCCTCAGCCATCTGTGGGCACAGGGGTACTCTGATAAGTAGGGATTGGGGTGCCTTTCTCCTCGTAGACCCCCCTTCTTTAGCATCCCCCCTTTCTCCCAGCGCATCTGCGAGAGGACCCACACCTTGCTGGCAGGCAGCAGGTAGAGCCCCGCCTGTAGGCCGAGCCAGGTCAGCCAGAGCAGCAGCACCCGCGGGCTCCACAGCACCTCCAGCCCAGGCAGGGAGGGGGGCGGGCCCAGGAGGCGCGCCGGCCCAGAGCGGGCCACCAGGAGCAGGTGGAACATGGTGGCAGGGAGCAGTAGCGTCAGCGCTGCAGCGCCTGGGAGAGAGGGTGACAAAGGCACCGGGCAGATGGCGTCGGCTGCCCTCTCCCCAGCGCTCCTCCACCCTCAACAGGCGCCCTGTGGTCTCCAGGGCCCCTCTGCGTTCCCGTCACCCGCCTCAGGAGTCCGTTCTTGGTCCTCGCCCCCCTTTCCTGACTTCCTTCTTAATCCCCGGGTCCCAGGATCCCTCGCAGCCCCCCGCTCCTAAGTTCCCCGCTCTACAGTCTCTAAACTGGACACATACCCCTGGCAAGACCGCAGATCGCTCAAACCTCCACCCCCAGACATCTCCTTCGTCCTCCATACACCCCACCCCCACCCCGCTCGGAGCGCACCCTCGCTGAGCCCCTGCCCCCAGGCCCCTTCTCCTCCCTGCCCCATTACCCAGGGGGCCCCCGAACTCCAGCGGAGGCCGGGGACCCTGAGGAGGGGCCATGTTCTCTGCTCCGCTCCGCCCGCTTGTAGGGGCTGCTCACAAAGGTCGGTCAAGGAAACTGAGCCCACCCCATCCCCCAGGACTTGGGCTCGGTTATGCCGAGGATCCGGACTCGTTGCGCCAGCACCTGTCACCGAGCAGGCGGTGACGGCGCCTGTCCCGAAGTCTTTAAATGGATCCGCCCCCGGCCCATCCTGGCCCCAGCAGGCCAGCCAATCGGGTCTCGTGGGCGGGCCCGACGCGAGCACCCCGCAGGCCAGCCTGCAAACCCCACCCCTGGCGAGCGCCGCCTGGGACCCAGTAGCAGAAAAGCATGTGCCAGAAGGAGGCAGCACCTCTTTATTAGGCAGGAGGGGGGGTGGGGGAAGGCCCTAGCCACGCTCGCAGATGACCTCCACCACGCTGGGCTCCATGGGCACTGGGTCCGGGCAGCGCAGGGCGGCAGACGCCACCACTTCATCCAGCAGCAGGTGCACGAGCTCCTCGTCAGCCACGAAGCGCCAGAGGTAGAGCTGCAGGAAGTGGCAGTCCACCTGCACCTGCTGCAGCCCAAAGCGCCCAAAGGTGCGCAGCCGCACACACTCCAGCAGCGTCTTCAGGCTGATCTTGATGATGCCTGTCAGCACCGAGACCTGCAACGGAGACCAGGGGCGCAGCTCAAGGACAGCAGGGGTTGGGAGGGGCACAGAGTTCTGGGCAGATGCTTGGGAGACATAGGTGCCCATGGCAAGGACAGGGGTGGAAAGTCCCGGGACCCAGGTAAATAAGAGGGATACGGGGTTCTGACCATCATCTGAAAGGGAGAGGAAGAGCAGAGATGGGGGTCAGCACTGACATAGGTAAGGGGACATTAGAGTCACGGAGTGAGGAACACCCAGTCCCTGAGCTTTGGGTGGAGTGGGACAGAGACCATGGTGTAAATAGGATTCCCAGAGAGAACCCAGGACTATCATGGATACAAGGACAGGGCAGGGGGCCATGGGACGATGGTGGTAGTGGGCAGGGTTAGGCAAGGGAAAACGGTGGGTCTCTGAACTACCACCCACTCCTAGAGGCAGCCCTGGGGAAACTCAGAGACAAGGCCTGGGGGCCAGGGTCACCCCCAGTCAAACTTCGCCCTCACTGGGGACTTCGGACCTTGTTGAACTCCACAGGGCTGAATACATCAATCCGTTCAGAGAACAGCTTCTGAATGTTGCTCAAGAGGTTGGTGTCCATTGGGGCACTGGGGGGAGTGCAGGGGAGGACAGGAATAAGAGCCCACTTTGCACACCCGTCCTTGCTCTCCATTCCCACTGCGGAATTCCTGAGCACACCCAGCCTGACCTGGGGGTATAGCTGGGTGCGTAGCGGCCCTGCTGCCGGGAGCTGCTGTACACAGAGAAGGTCCTCTTGCTGGAGTCGCTGCTCTGGGCCTTGCGAACACCCTCCTCGTACAGGAGCCCCACCTGGGGGCAAAAGCAGGTAATGCAGGAAGACCAGGGCACGGGGACCTCTAGCCCACCAGGGGTCAGGAACATCAGAAGCCCGCCCAGGGTGCCCTAAGCTTTCTACTCCTCGGTTACAAGAAGCAGAGTTGTCACTGCTGGGCCAGCACCTAACTATTTATAGAACCAGTGGAGTGGGACAAAGGCAGGACACACAGCCCAATCTTTATCCAACCCTGCCCTCAGCTTCCATGTAGGTGAATCAGGGGCAATGAAACCATGATCCAGGGCCAAGGAGCAACACGGCCATGGATGCAGGCACTGCCCGCCCCAGCTGTCCTGAGCCTCATGGGGTCGTCCCTCCAGCACCCCAGCTGGCCTCAGAGCTCCAGGACAGCACCTGCACATCGATAGCTGTGGTGTCCTCCACCACCCGCTTCATGACAGCACGCACGTTCCGGGGTTCCAGGGTGCTGAGCCAGTCCCGCGTCTCCACGCTCTTGCGCAGCATCTGCGAGATGACCAGGCCCTGCACCTTCACATAGTGTGTCAGCAGCCGCCGGGCTGTCTCCCGGGCCTCTGCGCACAGTGTGCTCACAGGCGTCACCGGAGACTGGTCCTGAGTTTGGGAGGTAGAGGGAGGAGAGGAAGTGAGTCCGGGGGGCAGTCTGGGATCCCTGTCAGCCAGCAGCCAGGCACAGACTGTGCGAGGCCGAGCTTGGGGGGGTGGCGCGGGCAGCAGGCCTGGGTCAGGCATCACCACCCAGCCTTGTGTGTTCCCACCCCCCAGGTCTGGGTACCTGCACTAGAAACTGTTCATCAGTGAGGGTTAGGATGTAGGAGATGGTGGCCGTCTCATAGTCCAGGCAGAGGCGGGACAGCAGCAGGAGCAGGGCGGGCGGCGTGGCACCCCCCTTCTCCCCTGGGCTGTCACAGAAGCTCTGAGCCGTCTGGCACATGGAGCGGATGAAGCCCACGATGAGGCCCTCACGGACACCCTGGCTGCAGAACTCCCCCTGCAAAGAGGAGGGGCCCAGATCCACAGCAGGTTCCACCTTCCAGATAGGGACTTCTGGGGAGCCTTGCTATGGCCCTGAGTGCCTAGGCTATAAGGCAGCTTCATCCTGCATCCCGGTACTGCAGAGCAGTTCTCGTACTGGGAGGCAGCTGCAGGAGGGGCAGAGCCAGCACAGGACTTGGCCTCCCTCTTGTTGTCACCCAGCTGCTGATGCACATCAGAGCCTTCTGGAGCCCCCCATCTGCTCTGCTCCTGTACTAAGCTTCCTCAGAGAGCCTGAAACCACCCCCAGAGTGTCTTGGGCAGGGACTGTGTGCCCTGGTCCCTTTTGTCTGATCCCCCACGCACTGGCAGAAGAGGGCTGCTGGGCCAGACTGGATTGGGGCAGGCGTACCCGAAAGTAGGGCTTGTTGGAGAAAGACACCTCCTTGGCGGTGAAGAGGTGCACAGCGGCCAGCGAGGCCTTGATGTGGCTCAGGATGGAGCTGGCCACGTTGGCCAACAACTCGGCCAGGCCAGGGCCTTCCTTCCCAGCTAGGCGGGGTGCAGCCAGTGCCTGGCGCACGTCGGTCAGGCAGCCCAGGAAGGCAGAACGCAGGCCCTGCAGGTGGTGGCCCAGGCGCTCGCGGGCCACACGCTCCACGATCTCGGTGGCAGTGTCGGCCAGCCCCGCGGCGGCCAGCAGCGCCCCGGGGGCCCTCAGGCGCCGGTGGAAGCGGTCCAGCGCCCGGACCAGCAGAGAGTTGTCCCCACCCCCCTGTTCCTGCGCCAGCCGCTGCTCGACCAGCGCAAAGTAGCGCCCACCCAAGTCCCGAGAGAAGGCTGCCAGCTTCTCTGCACCTCCCTCGCCCTGGGCCGCGAAGAGCTCCTGGTAGGCTGCGGCCACTTGACAGAGGCCGCCCACGAAACCACTGCCCCCGCGGTCGGTGAACTCCAACACGTCGGGGGCTGGAGGGGATGGCCCCAGCTCTGCCTCTAGGCTGCTCAGCTCCTCCTCTAGCCGCCCGCGGGCGTGTGCCAGGAACTCCTCGCACAGTTCCTCTGCCGGCTCGCCCAGGGCCAGCAGCAGCTCCACGCACTCAGCCTGCTCCGGGGCGCCCGAGCCGCCCTCCCTGCGGGGATGGACAGGGAGGTAAGGGCAGGGGCAGGGGCTGCCGGCAGGGTGGAAGGGTGGCTGGAGCCAGGAAGGCAGAAGCTGGTGGGGACAGGAAAGCTTGGGTTGGGCGACAGCTCAGGAGGGTTGCGAGCACACTTGGGTGGGACTTCGAGGCCCCAGGTGGGCAGGGCCCGGGAGAGGGCTGGAGTGAGGGCCGGGGTTCCGGGCCACACCTGAACTGCTGCCGGAGCTGCTGGGCCAGGCGGGCCGTGATAACCTGGCAGTCATCCTGGATGGCGCGGAACGAGGGCAGGTGCTGGTACTGCTGCAGCACGGTGCGCGCGCGGCCCTGGTAGCGCACCGCCTGCCCGTAGGCGCCCAGCTCCACGCACTTGGTGAGGCGCGAAGGCAGCTCAAAGAGGAACTGCAGCTTCCGCAGCAGCGCGTGAACCCCTGGGGGGCAGGGCACTGGAATTAGCCCCAGGGCCCACCCCGAAGGTAGACGGCCTTCGGGGCAGGCCAGGGTAGAGCCCACCTGCCAGCTTGGTGATGCGTTCGTGGCGGTCCTGCAACGTGGCGCTGATGCGGGCGCTGAAGTCCGTGATCACTGCCATGTTGGTCGCCAGCCGGTCCATCTCGTCCTCCATCTTCCGGAAATCATTCTTCATCTTCCGGATGGTGTCTGGGTAGGGAAGGACCCAAAGGAGGGGAAGGGAGATGACTGGTGCAGGGCTTGTCTTGAGACACCGTGCAAATACTCATCCCACCCACCCATATTCATGAAAGGGCATGAGCCTTACATTTGAGGGTTGCAATGATGACTCAGAGCAAAAAGGACCGGGACAGTGCGTACAAACTGGGGGGCAGGGTGTCCTTACATCAGTGCAACAGGCATTGTCTGAGCACTCACCCCCACCTGCCATGTGCCACTAGCTCTGGAGCTGTGGGGAGCCGCAGCTCTGCGGGAGAGCCCACCAAGCCCAGGCCGAGGCACTTTATTTTCTTGATTGTTCCCTTAGAATGTGAGCTCTGCAAAGGCAGGGTCAGCTGTCCCTGGGGGCATCCTCCTGCCCAGCTCACCAGCAAGAGACCAGAAATACTTGTTCATCCGTATCTCTTCCCTGACCTCCCAAACCTTTCCACTCTGCCTTCTAGAACAGTGTAGCTTCTCTTAACAGTCCTTTTCCATTCGCCCTGAGAGAAAACTGCCTGACCTGAGGTTGCACCCACCACCCCCCTGCGGCCCAGTCTCCAGGAGGCTCTGTCCCACCAGCCAAGCCCTCTTCAAGCTTCTAGATCTTTTCTCTTCATCCCTTTACAACCGTTAGCTTCTCTGAAGACCATGCCATCAAACTGGCCGGTGGCCACCCCTACCGTTCCCTGTCTTCTTTTATGCCCCTCCTGCCATCGGAGACTTCAAACACTCTCTGCTCTTCACTCAGTGACAACTGCAGGGCCATCTACTTTTGCCTCTGCCTCGTCTGTCCCACCCTCTCCTGCTCCCTCTAACGTTTCAGCTGCAAGCCTCCCTACCTTCTGAGATTCTGACCGCTCAGGCTGACTCGTTACTCTGACAACCCACCAGCCTCTCCAGGAGCTCCACTGATCCCGCACTTATCACCCGTCAGAACACTCCACTTCCCTTCTCACTCCTCTTAGAAACTGTCACCCTCTGACATCGCCAAGCATTCGCAAGCCCCCTTACCTCTCTTATCCCCTCCCTCCATTACTTGTCAGAGTAATCCCAGTGCAGGTTAAACCCAACTACCTACCCTGTGCACCTCAATAGCTAGAAGAGGCCACAAATCATGCCAACTGGCCTCTTTTGCCCAAATCCCAAAGTGGCATTCCACACTGCCCAGCCATCCTGCCAATCCCTCTGGTGGGTCTGCTTTTCCATTTTCCAAAATAACACTCGCACTTTCAGTCCTGAAAACTCCAATACGTGCCCCGTAACTCTCAATTGGTGATCCTGCCTCACGCCTCACAGAGAAGTACAATAAAACATCAACTCCCTGCAGATCTATGGAGCTGCCATGAGGGCGAGCCTGTGCCTTCTGTTCTCCTTTCCCTGAGGGTGCTCATGCAGGTGTGCTGCCACGACTTAGACACTTCAGCCTCCAGGCCTGACGGGACCGCTGCCTAAGAACCCGCTTCACACCTCCTCACGGCTCAATCTTCACATGTTCAAAAAAGAACTCAGGAACTTTCCCCTGCACTTGTCGCCGTGCTAGTCAACTCCACCAAGGAAGTCTTATTTTTCCGCCCACCCCTACTCAATCCATTATCAAGTCATGTAATACTTTCTTCCAAGCCACCATCATCTCTTCAAAGATTCAGTACAAAGTAAATCTAAAGAAAGCCAAAAGAAAGCTACAAGCAGAAATTAATAAATATATTTTTAAATAGGAGAACTAATAAATAAAAGATCAGGGTCATTTGAAAAGTGAACAAAAGACAAAAAATATAACATGTTAGTTAACCTCACTTTTTAAAAGGGGAAAAAGCATAAATAAGCAAAATCAGATCTCACCGACATGAAATAATAAGAATAGAAGAAAACTCATAGAGTTAGGATCTAGAATACAAGTTACCAGAGACTGGGGTGGGGGGGTAGAGAATGAAGAATTTATGCTTAATTTTTTCAGAATTTCTATATAGGTTAATGTGGTTAAAGGGGAAATTTTAGGTCATATATATGCTACTAAAATAAAAAAAGATAAAACATAGGACTGCACGGCAACCCCTACTGTAAATGATGGACTATAATCAATAGTACAAGTATAAAACTTTCTTTCATGAATAATAACAAATGTACCACCCTGAAGCAAGAGGTTAATAATAAGGTGGCATATGGGGAAAAATACACCTAATGAAAACCATGGACTACGGTTCATAGTATAGCGTTACCATTTTTACGTCAGTTGTAACAAAGGTTCCACACTAATGTTAAGTCAGAAATAGGGGGGTGTATGGGAATGCTGTATTTTTTACAAGATTCTTCTGTAAACTTACAACAGCTATAATTATTAAAAAAATTTTAAAAAGAAAAAAAAACCTGGCTCATTGTGTATCCACCTGAGACTTCTGCAGTTGCTTGAGTACCACAACCGCCCTCAAGCCGAAACCTAGGGGTCATTCTTTATACCCAAAGCTCCCCAACACCACGTCCTGTCTGTGTCACCCTCTCAGTCTGCCCATGACTGTTTCTCTCCACCACTGCCATCGTGGTGACACAAGTTCCCAGGACCCCTGCCCCAGACCACTGACAGGGCCTCACTCCTGCCACCTCTCCAGTCCATTCCTCCCACTGCAGCTAAAGGTATCTTTTTACAAAACACCTATTTGACCACATCGCTCATCTGTCTACACACCTGGATTGGCTTTGAACTCTGTGTATAAAGGCAACATGCTTTAACGTGTCTTAGGAAAAAGATGAAAATAACAAACCATCCCTATTAAGCAAGACCTAAATGCCAAAACTTACACATATTCCAACAAACAGAAAATGTAGTGTTTGCAAAATTCCAGTAAGAAATTTCTCAGGTGGTACATAAATCACTTTTTTTTTTGCTATTTTGATGCCGATATTGGCAAATAGAGAGGAGCTGACTCATTTAACCTACTTCAAATCAGATAAAAGAACAAAGAGCACCTGTTACTACATCCACGGCTGACCCCAGGAGAGTAACAGATGTCAGAAAACATCCACACAGGGCATTCCCATGGACTACAGGTAAATCCTTTGGATCTGCCTTCAGGGCTATGTACATGTGAACCCAAAAATACTACAAAAGTCTGAGCAGAGAAAGAAGCCAATGCGGATGACAGCTAAAGAGCATTTAGTACTGTCTTGAATAGAGAATAAAGAGGACAAAATAAAGAAAAGAAAAAGAAAAACTTTCTGTGGCCTTTGTGTCCCTAACGCCATAAACTTTGTCTCTTTGCTTAATTTAAAAAAAAAAAAAAAGAAAGAAAAGAAACAATGAGATAGTAAAAGGCTATTTTCAAGACAGGCCTGTACCAGAGAAGAAAACAAACACTAATAAAAGAAACTAAGCCATACTGAGGCTTCCTTGGTGTCAGGGATTCTTTTAATGGCTTTAGATAAAAGTATTACATTTTAAAATTCCATTTTATCCCTTCTCCCCTTTCATCCTCAAAACAACTTTCTGAGGGCCACTATTACCATCACAGACATCTGACCACAAAAGCTCAGAGAGGGGCAGGTGAAAGGACATCAGTGCCAATGCAGGGCTGAAACGCGGAGGTACTCCCTCTAATTCCCCTGCTGGTGCTCCCCACCCAGGAGGAGGAACTGGGGCTTCTGGGACTGAGGGGGGCATCCCAGTGAGGAGTCACCTGTGGCTGAGATGAACTTGTTGTAGTTCTCATAAACCAGAGTCTGCATATCGCTGTCTAGAGCCCGGATCTGCCGCACCATATCCGTCTCACTGTCCATTAGCTGGGCCAGGGGGCACTCCCTACGCAGCTGGAGGAAGTTGGGTGGTTAGTGGGGCACTCACATGCCCCGGCCTTGCTCCCAACTGGAAGGATTTCGGTGCAAGAGAATCCTGGGCCCATCCCTGTCAGGAATCCCCCACACGGGGCCCGTAAGCAGCAAAGCTCGGGACTGACCAGGCTCAAGCCTGTTTGGGATGTGCCAGCATTTGAAATCCTCAGACGCCATCTAAGTCCAGCCCAGCGCCTGTCAGCGCCTGAGCCACGCCCCCCACACTGGTCCTATCAGCACAGCAGCCCAGGGTTTCCTCAGACGCTGTGCCAGGTCAGGCCTGTCCAAACCTGCCCACGCCCCCTTAGATTCCAGCTCTGCCCCTACTACCTGGCCGAGGGGCGCCCTTCCTAGGCCTGACCACTATTACGAACCCCCTGCGCCCCTCCCCGACTCCCATAATCGAGTCAGAGGCGTGATCTCGGGGTGCAATATATCTGGAGCCTGGGACCCCCCCCACAACACCTTGTCCAGATACACTTCCGGGTCGAAGTGCGCCCCGTTAAGATCTGTCGGGTCCAGGGGGTCCGGCCCCGCAGGCCTCCCCGCCGCCTCCCCCTCCGAGAGGCCGTAATAAAGCTTCAGCATCCCATGCGCCTTCCGCCGTCGCTCCGGAGCCTCAACTTCGGGCCCTTCAGGGCAGTCCCCGGGTCGAGAGCCCGGGCCCGGCCCCGCAGCCGACGCCGCCTCCATCGCTCCAGCTGCAGCCCACGGGCGTGAGGCTAGGAAAAGGACCTGGAGGAGGCACTTCCGGGAACCATAAAGTTATTGTTGAAACGAGGCAGTCCTTCAGGTGAAACATTCCCCCGCAGCACTGGGTCCTCCTAGACTAGAGTTCCCCCCGCGCCTTGCGTCCTCGAGCAAAGAGGTTCCAGAAGAGCCCTGGGTACCCCGCATTTCCCAGTGGGAGGATTTCCTGAAACTGTCCCTTCCAAAAAGAGGGCAGACCGTAGCTCTCTCACCCAGCACCTCCGCAGGCAGACAGCCCACAGACTATGTCCTAGGTGGTGTGGATGGAGCCAGAGAGAGTGAGCCTAGGAATCCTGCCTCTGTTTCCTTACCTGGGCAGTGGCTCCATTTTCCTCATTCCTAAGGTAGCATGTATACTTCACAGCCGGGCTGCAAGGAATGAATGCGTGTTCAGTACCGACAGGGGGCCTCTAGAGCACTGTTTCTCAAGGCCTGGTCCCCTGACCTGCATCAGAATTGCTTTCAGAATTACTTTTTGGCATGTTATAAATGCACTCTGAGATCATACCTCCCCCAGCTCACTTTTTCATTGTATAACAGATACAAAGCAAAGAAAAAAAAGGCAATAGTTTTCAAAACACTCTAAACAAGTAGTTATAGGACAGATCCCAGAGTTTGTTGTGGGCTACCATACCATCATCTCAGATTTTTCCTTCTAGCTGTTTTAGAACATAGGAGGCAACCTAGCATCTTTAAAAAAACTCAAGTTTCCTCTGCACACTTAAGCTTGAGAACCCCTCTTATAGATTAGTTATTTTTCTGCAGGGATCCTACTGACCAAACACAGTATGGCCTATAACCTAAGAATGGTTTTGCATTTCTAAGTGGGAGGTGAGGGAGAAATCAAAAAAAGAATGAAATTTCATGACATATGAAAATGATAGAAAATTCAAATTTCAGTATCCATGAAGTTTTACTGTAACACAGCCATGCCCACCTATTTATCTATTATCTTATAGCTGTTTTCTTGGTTCACCAGCAGAGTAGTTGTAAAACCATATGGCCCACAAAACTTAAAACAGTCACTAGCAGGCCCTTCACAGAAAAATTGGCTCTTCCCTGAATGTATGGAACGTTCAGAAGTTATTTTAAAAAATACACATGGGGCGGGCCACAGTGGCTCAGCAGGCAGATTTCTCGCCTGCCATGCTGGAGACCCGGGTTTGATTCCCAGTGCCTGCCCATGTGCAAAAACAAAAGCAAACAAACAAAAAGACACATGAAGATTTCAGCCTAAACTATAGTTATAACTAAAGAAAAGAGTATAAGATTTAAATCTACCCTAAGAGGTCTATAAACAAACAAACAAACAAACAAGTTGCAGGGTGCACGAGTGGTTCAGTGTAGAATGTTTGCCTTCCATGCTGGAGACCCGGGTTCATTTCCTAGACCATACACCGCACCCCCCTCCCCCCCAAAAAAATTAATTCTAAAAAAAGTTGCAGAATATTGTTAAGGGGACACATTTGCTTAATGGGGGCAGAGTTTCTGTCTGGGTAATGGATGGTGGGGATGGTCGCACAACATCGTAAGCGTCATTAATCCCACTGAATTGTATACTGGAAAGTGGTTAAAATAGGAAATTTTGTGTCATATTTGTTACCACAATAAAAATTAAAACACAAAAAAACTCAAAACTGTGCAGCACAAAGAGTGAGCCCAAATATTTATATTAATATTCTGATTATACTTTAATAATATTCCAATTGTCAATTGTAACAAATGGACCACACTAACGCAAAAATGTTAACAGGGAAAACTATACGTGGGAGGTGCATATGGGAACTCTGTTCTTTCTGGGTAATTTTTCTGTAAACCTACAACTGCTCTAGAAAAGAGAGTCTATTAAAAAAAAAAAAGATTGGGCGGGCCATGGTAGCTCAGCAGGCAGAGTTCCTGCCTGCCATGCCGGAGACCTGGGTTCAATTCCCGGTGCCTGCCCATGCAAAAAAAAAAAGATTAAGAAATATTACTCAAAATTTGGAGATAAGGCCAACAGTCTAACGTGTCTTTTCAATGTGATATTGGGGTAGTGTTTCACAAGCCTGCCGGGGGGGGGGGGGTATTTAAATACCCATGGGAGTGTACTTTTGTTTGATTTTGCCATTTTATATTAAGGGTTCAGACCCTGTGAAATTACAAATTCACTTGTAGACGTCATCAATAGGAGATGCAAAATTTATATCCAGTAGAAAAGATAACCTCAAAGGTTATAATCTGCATTGCCCTGTAACCGGTTTTGTATTAACCAGTTTGGTATCTAACATAGTGATATAACATTCCTCTTTAAGTATTTATCAAAATCCAGTTCTTCAAGATGCATTGCCATCCTACTGACGGGAATGCCCTCATTGATAAGTGAATAAATGACATGTTCATTCTATACTCTGATGTCATTCTTAACTTCTTGAAAATGATACTCTATCAATACGAATGGTTCTTTTTATTTTTTTAGTTATGCACATCTGGGTGTATGAAGTTGCATAATGAGACCCCAATGATGCCCACTTTACCACACTAGTGAAGGGGTCACCTCTGGGGGGGTTGGGGCCAAGAGGGAAACTGTCACTTGTGTATGATCCATGTCTTTTACAAGTTTGGGTCATCTTTTGTTAGATTGGGTAATTTTTTTTTTATGGCATTGAGCTAGGAGCCCTCACGTTTACAAGTTTGCATGTACTCAAAAGAAAACCAAGGTGAAGATAAATTGCTCTGACATGGGACCACAGTTGGGCACCAGAGCATGGTCCTGTAATAGGGTTAAGAGCTGACACTGGGCCACAAGCAGGGCTGGTGAAGGCAGGTTCTAACTCCACTGCTCAGAGGCAGAAGATGTACAGGGCTTGCTTGGACTGACCTGGGACCTAGCTTTCGGGGGCAGGTTAGGTAGGTGGCAATGGGGTAGCAGAATGTGGTGTCCAGTTCTCTCCTCCTTCTCTTCAAGTCTTGGGAGTTTGCATGCCCCTCCAAGCCATTTCTGGCTGTTTTTCTGACTTGTATTGTTGACAGCCCTAGGGTTTTTCACCCCTTACCTGGATGGAGGAAATGCTTTTCTTCCTGGCTTCCAGCCCCCACCCCCCACCCACCTGTTCAACACAGCCTCAGGCAACATCAGATCTTACTTTCAGTAATACCAACTCTCTCATTCATTGGGTGTGAAAGCTTGTGCAAAACAATCCCTAATCCTTCTGTGTCTCAGATTTATGTATAAAATAGAATTATGTCCCAGCTTTCTCATGGGACTGTTGGAATGATGGAGGTGATGGGTGTGAAATGCTTTGAGCACCTGAAGGTGGGTGGTAAAGAGGGGGAAAGCTGGTCAGCATTGGGCCCTGAAGAATATATGGAAGAGGCTGAAAATAAATTATTCTCTGGGCCACATGGGGGATGGGGGCGACAGGGGGAAAGTCCTGGGAAGCTCTTGGGAATCAGTGCCAAAAAAAAACCACTGTGATCCTTTCCCTTCTCCTTGGGTCGGAGCAAATACATGGAACTCAGGATTCAGCCCAGAGCCTCCCCTCCCCCAGGGATGCTTTCTAGGTTCTTATCTCTGATCTCCCTGCACCTTGCTGTGGCCCTAGGACACGTCCCTTAAATTTTCTGATCCCTGGTTCTATCTGTAGCATGTGACGACCCAAGTTCTTTCAGAAGACGTCAAGGGGACGCAGTGAGGATGCATGGAGGGGAGTATGACGTGTGAGGGGTGGGCTGATGAAAGCTGCTGCCTCTCCACCAACCAACCCCACCCGTCTATGCCTTCAGTCCGCTGTCCCTCCACAACTCAGCGCACCCCCAGCCACCCAGGAAGCACTTCTTTATTGGCCGGAGCTAGCACGCGTAGTTCTAGAATTTCGCCCCCTTCAGTGTCCTGGTTCTGGAATCCCACTGCCACCCAGATTCTCGGCTCTCGAGCGAGAGGGGTGGGGAGGCTGCAGTGGAGTCTCTGCTGGTGCCGAGATGCGCTGGCGGGACCGCATGGCCGTGCTCTTCTTCCCGCAGGGAATGATGCTCACCGTCGCCGCCCTGCTGCTCTTCTTTGTACACCTGGGTGTCTTCGCCAGCGACGTGCACAACTTCTGTGTCACGCACCACTACGACCGCATGAGCTTCCATTACACGGTCGTCCTGATGGTAGGGCCAGGGGCAGGGGCAAATGGGACGAATGGGAACCCCGAACTGTCGTGCCAGGGGGGAGGGCACCCTCCCGCTGACTGGGGCCTACAGTTCTCCCAGGTGATCAGCATCTGCTGGGCCGCCATGGGGTCGCTCTATGCGGAGATGACCGATGACAAGTTTCTTCGCTGCTTTGCCCTGATCATCCTGAGTGAGTGGAGGAAGGGGAAGGGGGCTGTGCCGAGGCGAAGGGGGAGCTCTGGGGGCAGAGAAAGGGTGCGGGAGGAGTGAGGCTGATGGGTGCTCTCTCCTCGCCCAGTACTCAATGGAATCATGTTCTTCAACCGCTTGTCCCTGGAATTTCTGGCCATCCAGTACCGGGAGGAGAACCACTGAGGCCTAGGGACTGGGGACGTGGCTGGGGATGGGGAAGGAAAAGGCTGCTTCGGTATTTTAGTAAAGTCTGTTGTTTATTTCTACCTGTCGGCTCCTTCATGGGGTGGGGCTGGAGAGGCTGGAGACCCCGGTGGGGGGGAGGCTGGAGATCCCGTGGGGAGGCAGGTCGAAGCAAATGCCGGCCCTGCGGGGACCCCAGGCCCAGCCTGCAGCCACCTTGCTGGACTTGGCTTTGGGCCTGGGGTCTTAGTGTCTCAGGCTTGAGGAAGGGGGTCAGGGAAGAAGGGAACCCCCAGGCCTCGCACGGCTCCCTCCCCAGGCTCCCAGGTCCGAGGCTGGCCCAGCCCCAAGCGAGGGGCTCAGGAAGGCCCCACGCGGATGTGAGGGTTCATGAGCGGGTCCAGGTTGGGGTCGCTGTCGGTGGCGGCCCGGCCCAGGCGAGACATGAGGGTCAGCAGGGCCAGGAAGCCCAGCAGGCCCAGCAGGAGCAGCAGCCCTGCCCGCTGCAGCAGGGTCAGCGGCCGCTTCCGAGACCCGGCCCGGCTCCTGGGGGGGATGGGGGGGGTGCCTGTCAGGGTCCCAGTCCCTGGTGGTCCCCATGGCCCAGAGAGGAGCCCTGGTTAGCACACTCATCTTCGGGTCCCAAAATCCCCATCCCCGAGTCTTGGTTTCCTCATCTGTGCCCTGCGGGTGATCTTTCCTGTCCCTGCCCTTTATGTGGGGTGACTGTGACACTCAAACAGGTGAGGCACACAACTGAATTCTATAAATCAGAAAGTCTCAGGGCTGAACACGACAAGCAAACTCAGTGCCCTCCCCCTGTCTACGTGGGACATGACTCCCAGGGGTGTGGACCTTCCTGGCCACGTGGGACAGAAATCCTAGAATGAGCTGAGACTCAGCATCAAGGGACTGAGAAAACCTTCTTGACCAAAAGGGGGAAGAGCAAAATGAGACAAAATAAAGTGTCAATGGCTGAGAGATTTCAAACAGAGTCGAGAGGTTATCCTGGAGGCTATTCTTACACATTATATAGATATCACCTTTTTAGTTAAGGTATATTGGAGAGGCTGGAGGGAAGCGCCTGAAAATGTAGAGCTGTGTTCCAAGAGCCATGTTTCTTGAAGATGATTGCATAATGATATAGCTTTCACAATGTGGCTGTGTGACTGTGAAAACCTTGTATCCGATGCTCCTTTTATCTACCTTATCAACAGATGAGTAAAAGATGTGGATTAAAACTAAAAAAATAATGGGGGGAGCAAATGTTAAAATAAATTTAGTAGACTGAAATGCTAGTGATCAATGAAAGGGAGTGGTAAGGGGTATAGAAAAAAATAGGGGAGGCAAAGGCTAAAATAGATTGGGTGGATGGAAATACTAGCAGTCAATGAGAGGAAGGAGTAAAAGTATGGTATGTATGAGGGTTTTTTTTCTTTTTTCTTTCTATTTCTTTTTCTGATTGATGCAAATGTTCTAAGAAACAATCATGGTGATGATATTGAGTTTTTTATTATATATCAAGAATGGAATGATCATATGGTAAGAATGTTCATGTTTGTATGTTATGTTTAAAAAAAATTGTTTAATTAAAAAAAAAAAAAGAATGTGTCAGGGCTGGGAAGAGGTACAAAGAGCAGAGCAGGGAGGGTCCTCAAAGAACCAAAGCTCACAGGTAGCAAGCAAGAGGTGTGGGAATTCTATTACGAAGCCCAGGGCTCTCTGCACAGCTGCAACACCAGAGACATCATTGCCCAGAACAAACCTCCTCTTATTCTGAAATCATCCCGCCCCAAGCCTCGGCCTCTCACCTCCCTCCCCTCCACCCCCACCCTGCCCCACCTGGCTTGACTTTTTGGCCCCGTGTACCTGAGCAGCTGGGCCAACCAGCCCAGGGCAGGCCGGCGGCGGTACTTGTCATCGTCACAGTCCCCGTGGACACCGGGTGCCCGGTCATCCTCCCGCGTGTCATACACCTTCCTTGGGGCTGAGACTGTGGGGGGTGGAGGGGGTACCAGCTTCAGTAAGCTCAGGGGGAACTGGCCTCAGGGGGGAGGAGGAAGGCAAGGCAGGAGAGCGCCACCCTTCTCTGTCCCGCAGAGCAACCCTGTCTGTGTTCGGAATGAGGAAGGATCTCTCTGAGTGGGTCTCTGGACCCCTGACCTTCATCTGCACAAACTACCCCAGTCCCTTTATGTCCTTCTCTGCCCCCGACGGTTCCCTGGCTCACCATGGGTCGAGGGCTCCGGGCCGCCCATGTGGATCACCGTGTGCTGTTCAGGCTGGCTTGGGGTGTCAGGGGGCTCGGGGACCTGGTTGTAGAAGGCTGGGGCAGCAGAGGCACTGGGTAGTTCCTCTTGTTCGGGGGCACTGCTGGCTGTGGGCGGGGAGAAAGTTGTGAGCAGAGCAGGGAGCCAGGGCCCAAGTGGGCAGGGGAAGACGGCTCCTTACCATTAAAACTGGACCAGTCAGAGAAGTCGGAGGTGTTGAGGGCCTCGGGCTCCGGATTCAGCACCTCCTCGATCTGGAGGAAGGAACCCGGGTGATCGGCCTGCCCAGGGCTGCCCCCCCTGTCCACCCATCTGGCCCAGGTAGGGCCAGGATAGAAGGACGGCCAGACAGACCAAGGAACACTCACCAGTGGAAGGCCCAGTCCTGCCCGGGCCCAGTTGACCGTGGCCAGCTTCTCTCTCAGCGCGGAGGCCACGGGGCCGGCCAGGTTGCTCGGGGGGAAGATGGGGCCATTGCAGCTGGGGCACTGGTAGCCAGCAGGCGCCGTGTTTTGGGGTAGCTGGGCGGCATATTCGTTGAGACAGGCCCAGTGGAAGAGATCTTAGGGTCCATGACATAGGGGAGGAGAGGCATGAAGATGACACTCAGAGCCTCAAGCAAGAGCCCCACCCCGCTAGGGGATATAAATCCACGTACACAGGTGCCCAAAGCTGCCTTTAAGTTAAAAAAGATTACAAGAGATGAAGAAGATATTATATATCGACCGTATGATCTGGCAATTCCAGTCCTAAAGGACACCAATGTTCAATGCAGCATTATTCACCCACAGTCAATAGATGGAAACAACCCAAGTGTCCATCAACTGATGAATGGATAAATGTAAGTCGATAAAGAGATAAACAAAACGTGTTATATTTGTATGACGGAATATTATTCAGCCATATAGAAAAGCGAGGTGCTGGTTCATTCATATGGTTGAACCTTTAAGTCAACACCCTGCACAAAATAAGCCAGATATTCTCTTATAACAAAATAGTTAGAACAAATTCATAGAGGCAGAAAGCAGAATAGTGATTACCAAGGGTGGGGGTGGAGGAAATTTGGAGTTCTTGCTAAATGGGTGCAATATTTGGTTTGGGACAATAAAAATAGTCTGGAAGTAGATAGAGGTGAAAATTACACAGTATTGTCTATGTGTGTCTAATGTCAAAGAATTACCCACCTAAAATGGTTAAAATGATTTTTATGCTATATATATTTTACCACAATTAAAAATTTTTTTAAAATTTATCTAAACTGCAAAAAAAGAAAAAAGCAGCATAGCTTTTTTTAAAAAAGGAGCTGAGGCTCTTACACTAGTCAGATCAAAGTCAGATCATGTGTCAGCTAACTTCTTTTAGTAACTAATTTTAATGGGAACTTCACTTCCTCCCTGTTCAGTCTGAGAATCCATGATGGATCCTGAAATGTATGAAAGCCCCCTGCTGGTTTGGTCAGCCCCTGCTCAACGCCGCAGCCATGGCGACAAGCTTGACTGGCTCTCGCTCAACCCTCCAAGTGTGGCAGGGGAGAAATTGGGAGCTTTACTTTTCAGGAAAAGAAGCTGAAACCTAGAAAGGGCAAGTGACTTGCCAGAACTCACAGGGCAGGTAAGTAACCCAGCAGGACTAGAATGTGGAGCTCCATCCTCCCCAGCTTGGGGGGGTCTCATTGTCCTGCTGCTGGGGGTGGGCCTGGAGACCAGTCACCAGGCTGGGCCCTGAAGCTGCCCTGGCTCCCCCAAGATGCCCAGGCCTCACCATAGCAGATGAGACGGGTGGTCTCCCGGGCGGTCAGGGGTATGTTGCACAGGCGGCAATGGGGGTTGTAATCACTATCCTGAAGCCACTGCAGGTAGGACTGGATGATACACTGGAGGGAGAGAGAGAGATGTCAGAAGTGGAGTGGGGGACCCACAGCCCATGACCCCAAGGTCCAATTGACTCTTTTCTCTCATCACAGAGGAGCCTCATCCTTTCCTTTGGTCCATCAAAAAAAAAAAAATTTATTGAGCACATACTGTGTGCCAATCTCTAAGGTGCTGGAGACGTAGCAGTAAACAAAATCAACCAAGTCCTTGCCCTATGGAGCTTACGTTCTAGTGCGGAGGCCCTCTGTTACTGATCTGGAGAAAGCCAATGCATTCTGCCCACCCAGAGCCCTGCTCAGCTGCTCCCCTGAAGGGCCCACCTTGGCGTGATTGGCTACGAGGCAGTGCTCGCAGACGTTGACCCGGTGTTCGAAGCAGAATAGGTTGGTCACTTTCCTCTTGGGGCACTTGCAAAGCCCCATGGTCGACCCTGGGAAAAGAGCTTGGGTTGGTGGGGAGCCAGGTTTTGGGGACCGCTACTGGGCTCTCAGCAGACCTGTGCCTTTCCATTTGCAACTCCTCTAAATACGTCTCTTATTCGTAACAACGCCAAATTCCGGCCCATCGCTTCCCGTATCATTCTGGGCCACGCCCCTTGCAAAAACCCCGCCTCCGGCGAGCCTCATTCCTCCTGGATCCCGCCCCTCGGTCTCGCCCCTCCATCACCGTCTCCCACTCCACCGGCGCCGCCTCCAGAAGGGCCCCCCTCCTGAGCCCCACCCCCTCTAGGCCCCGCCCTCACTTTCTCTACAGACCCCCACTCTCCGGTCCGTGTTACTGATCCGTCGCGGCACCGGTCTCGACGGGCGCGTGCGGAGGCTGAAAAGCCACGGCAGGGCAGAGATTACTCTCACCAGAAATTCCGCTCTGCTCCCCTCGGCTCGGGCCCCTCCGATTACCCCTCCGCTGCCACGTCTCTTCCGGGTGCGGCGCGAGATGATGACGCCACGGCGCCACCGGGCCACGCCCCTACTGGCCGTAGGCCAGAAGGCGGGTAAAGAACTGGGGGGGGGAATCCAGAGCGAGGCGGCCGTGCCTGACGTCACTTCCGTTTCCCCTCGGCAGGGCGGGTAATTCGAACGTTTCCTGTGGCCCGCGGCCCTCGGGCTTGGCGCGAGCCGACCGCTGCGCCCTCGGCTGCGGAGGAAATCGAGGCAGAGGAGGCCGAGACCAGATATGTCTGGGAGGCAGACGCGGTCCGGTGGGGCCGCCCCGCGCTCGGGTGAGCAGAGGGCTCGTGGGAAAGATGGAGTCGTTTGGGGTCGCAGCCCCGGGTAGGAGAAGCCCCCACACACACTAGGGGAGGCTGGGGACCCACGCAGGGAAAGCCGGCCCGTCTCACCCTGGAAAGGCGTTCGCAAATGGCTTCTTTGGAAAACTTCGCTCTCCAGAGCCTGGTCCCTTGACTCTAAGGCCTAGGGACTTGCCCTACCTTTTTCCTTTCTTCTCTTTGTAGGGCCTAAGGCCCCATCTCCTACCAATTTACTGCGGAGGTCCCAGCGGAAATCAGGCTCCGATCTCCCAAGCACCCTCCCTGAAATCTGGCCGAAGGTGAGCCCCGACTTTCTCAGTTCCTGCCCCCCAGAGACCCCTGAACCAATGTGATACTTAGGCTCACCCCTCTTCTTGTCCAGGTGTCCACCGGGGCTGCGGTCCGAAAGCCCATCGTTTTGAAGAAGATAGTGGCTCATGCCCAAGAGGTGAGGATTACGAAGGGGGTTGTGGGACGGGCAGCCAAAACTGGGAGCTGACTCTGTCCTCAACTGGTGTTTTCTCCACAGATCCCAGCTGTCCACTCGCCTCGCAGGAGCCCTAGGGTGAGTTCATTTTCATCTGCTTAGCTCAGTGGAGTCAGTACACTCCAGACCTGGGGCAAAGCAGACTGGCTGCTTGAATATGCCCGGGGAACTGTTCCGCATTATTTTGAAACAGTTTGGGTTTGGACACCTGTATGCAGTACCAGTCTTGATTACTCAATGTAGACTTCATATCTTTAGCTCCTGACACCCTGTGTATTTCTGTCATTTTCCTTCAAAATTTCAACTGTGTCCTAATGACTCTTTATTTCTTCTAATCCCTCTTGTGTTCCACTTTTATTTGTTTATATATATTTTAAATTTATTATTATTATTATTTTTTTTTTGCTGTTTGACCGGGATCACATTTCATTCTTTTTCTATATGAGTATCCTGTTATTGCAGCACCATGTGTTGAATTTTTGTTTGTTTTCTTTCTGTTTGTTTGTGGGGAAGTGCTTGGGCAGGAATGAAACGCAGGTCTCCCAAATGGCAGGTGAGAATTCTACCACTGAACTACACTTGTACCCCAAATCCTCCACTTTTACTTATGGTTGTTGTAAGACAAGTCATGTGAACAGTGTCTTTGTAGTCTTCACAGAAAGTATTACCTAGGTTGTTTCATTATTAGAAAATGTATACCTGGAGATATAAGTGAGGAATACTAATTGCTTTTGAGGGAGCTCGTGGATCTTACAGTCAAGCAGGGAGAAAGACAAATTAACACATTATTATATCATAGGGTTCTGAGGGCTGTGATATTAAAGTAATAGATGCCTACCAGGCCATATGGCTCAGGGAATGGTTCACAGAAGAAGAAATGTCTTTAAAGACAAGTAGAGCTGTTCCAGGCAAAGGAAGCCATGTCGCAGAGACCTGGAGTCTAAAGAAGTTAGAAAATTGGGTAATAGCAGCTTGTTTGTTGTGTCTGCAGTGGGCCATTCAGGAAAGAAGAGAGAGCTAAGCCAGAGCAGGTCGTGATGAGCCAGGAAAGCTGGCAGCCTTTGGAGAGTCTTAAGCAAGGTAGTGACTGAGTTAAGCTGGGTTTTTAGAAAGATGCTTCTGGGGGACAGTGTGGAGAATGGATTGGCAAAAGGCTTTCCTGGGGTCCCTAGACCAGTTAAGGACTGGACTGGAATCCTGCAGTGAGGGGGTCGAGGCCTGTACTCAGGTCATGACAGGGTGATGTTCACCCATCCGGTGCCCCACACGCCTGCCCTGTTGGCTCAAAGGGCACCTCATCCGAGAGGCCTTCCCTGACCACTCCTCCCTGCCACTCACATTTCTTGGTGTAGTTCTCCTTAGGTCTTAACCAATATCTGAGAGCACATATTTACATGTCAGTTGTCTTTCCCCTAGAAGAATATAAACACCTTGAGGGCAGGGACTTCTACAGCCCCATGGTTGCCACTGATTCTTGTTGGTTGACTGGCAAATTCTTGAGACATTAAGCAGGTAAAGCTGTCAGGGCTCAGGTAACTGCTTGGCTGCTGGAAAGAAGGAAAAAGTGGTGAGGGGGCGACCTCATTTTGTTCAGCATCCCTTTTTGCCAAAAAAACATGGGGCAGATTCCTCCCAGATGCTGTAACCAGGAAATGTCTGTCTTGATGACCGATGTCCTTCTTTGCAGTAGATCACAAGAACCATGGGCTTTGTCCTCTTTTCCCCCTTGTCTGCTGTAGAGGCTGGGCATGAGCAGGACCCTAGTCAGGGTGGCAGTCAACTAGTGAGCTAGCCAGAATCAGAAAGCTGTGGATGCTATATGGGAAATAAAAGAGGGCACTGGGCAGAGGTGAGGAGGGGCTGAGCTACAGTCTATGGTAAGGGAGGACCTCCCTGAGGTGGTGATGTTTGAACTGAGAGTGGAATCGTGAGGTGCCCACAGGTGAATCTCTTGAGGTACATATCAGGCTGGGGTGCCCTGATCATAGCCTTGTCCCTGCTTCCTGGGTCTCAAAGCCAAACCCCTTACAGTGGCGTACGAAGTCCCCTATGGCCACCAACCCTTCTTATCTCTAGAGCCCCATCTTCAGTTCCTTTCTCCTGGCTTCCTCTCACCTCAGCCACACCGGCCTCCTCATCCCTTGACCCTGGCTGGAATACTCCCACCACAGGGCTTTTGCACACTCTGTTTCCTCTGCCTGGAACACTTTTCCTCCAGATATCCACATGACTCACTCCCTCACCTTCGAATTGGAGTTCAAATGTCACCTTCTTACAAGGAGGCCTGCTGCCCTGACTAAATACTTAGAATTCCAGCCCACTCCCAGCACTGTCAATCCTGCTGGGTTTTGTTTGTTTTATCATGCTTAATACCATCTAGCAAGCTGTGGTTTTCCTTATTTAATATCTATTTTCTCTTACTAGACTGGAAGTGATATGGGGGAAGGGATTTTAGCTGTTTTATTGCCCGCTGTATTTCCCAGAGCCTCGAACAGTGCCCACCATGTGGCAGGTGATCAATAAAGTCTTACTGCCTGGATGGACACTTTAGGATAGTCTGTGGCACCTGGGCCATGAAGGGCTAGCTGGAGGCAGGAGGAGCAGTGAAGAGGTTATTGAGCTGGCCGAGGTGGCTGGCACCAGTTTGAAAGAAGTGGTTAGATGCCAGCTGTGTTTTGGAGACAGCCAACAGGCCAGCTGCTTGTATCACAAAAGCGGGCTCCTCAGAACAGTGATGGATTGTTCTTTTCTTCCCTTTCCATCCCCGCCTCAGGGTCTGATTTATTACCTTTCTCCTCTTTTCCTTTTAAAAGTATTTTTCCTGTGGGTCTGTCTTTCCATCCTCGTTCACCTCAGTGCTCTCTCTCTCTCTTTTTTTTTTTGATATATATTATATACTTACATACCATGTAATCATTCAAAGTATACAATCCGTAGTTCACATTATCATCATATAACTGCATTTATCATCAAAATCGACCTTTTTTTCTTTTTTGTGAAGAATAACATACAAAGAAGCAGTATATTTCAAAGCACATTGCAACAATTAGTTGTAGAACAGGTTTCAGGGTTTGGTATAGATAACAGTTCTACAATTTTAGGTTTTTCCTTCCAGCTGTTCTAAAATACTGGAGACTAAAAGAAATCTCAATATAATGATTCAGCAATCATACTCATTTGTTAAACTCTCCCTTCTCTGTATAACTCCACCATCACCTTTGATCTTTCTCCCACTCTTTAGGGATATTTGGGCTATGGCCATTCTAGCTTTTTCATGTTGGAGAGGCTTGTTGATAATATGGGAGAGGGGGATGAAACGAGTTGATGCTCTGGAGAGGCTGGGCCCTCTGATTTCAGAACTTACCTGGTCCAGGGATCCATCTGAGGGTTGTAGGTTTCTGGAAAGGTTCCCTAGTGCCTCGGTGCTTTCTTGAAGTACAGCTAAGTGACAGGGAGTCTTCTCTTCCTGGAGCAGATTGCCTTTTTCCTGGAGAAAGAAAACAACCCTCCAATCAAGGAACCTACCAAGGAGGACCTGTTCAAGACAAGCAGCGTGCCCGTCACCCCAGCCGCCACCCCGGTGCTCAACTCTTTGAATGTCGAGTCCAACTCCACGGCAGGGCCGCCAGATGCCAGAGACTTGGAAATGTCTAAGAAGGTCAGGCGGTCTTACAGCCGGCTCGAGGCCCTTGGTTCTGCCTCCACCTCCACCCCAGGCCGCCGGTCCTGCTTCGGCTTCGAGAGGCTGCTGGGGGCAGAAAACTTGGCTGGGGTGTCACCTGTGGTGTGTTCGAAGTCAGCCGAGGCCCCCACGGCCCCTGTGAAGCCCTGGACCCCAGACACAGCCCTTCCCGGAATCTCCCCGCTGACCACGAAGGAGAAACGGAAGAAGAGGAAGGTACCCGAGATCCTGGTGAGTGAGTGAGGGCTGGGCTCTTTCTTCTACCGTCATGTACACACAATGCAAGATGTGAAGGGCCAGGGCTGGGCTCTGACCCTTTGGGAGGAAAGTCAGCACCTTCAGGGGATGGGCGGAGATGTTCGGCCACTGCCTGGCCACCCCACTCACCTGAGCCCCATTTCTCTTCCGCCAGAAATCGGAGCTGGATGAGTGGGCTGCGGCCATGAATGCCGAGTTTGAAGCTGCTGAGCAGTTTGATCTCCTGGTTGAATGAGATGAAGTGGGGGTGCCCCTGGCCAGACTCTCCCTCCTCTCCCTGTACATAGCCCTTCCCCCCTCCCTGTAGTAGCCTGGAGAAGATACTTGGGGTCCCCTTTCCCTGGGCTGCCTTGCTACCAGCACATATGCTACTGCT
Source organism: Tamandua tetradactyla (assembly GCF_023851605.1). NCBI lineage: Eukaryota > Metazoa > Chordata > Mammalia > Pilosa > Myrmecophagidae > Tamandua > Tamandua tetradactyla. The sequence continues at coordinate 9,494,150 of NC_135335.1, forward strand.
GTACAGGAAGCCTGTCCACCTCTGAAGGTGCGTGTGACAGCAGCCAGCCAGCCAGCCTCTTACCCACGTCCTGTCTCTAGTTAGCAGCCTGCTGGCCTTTGAGTGTCCTAGTCAGCTTCCAGTTGGCCCCAGGCTGGGGAATAGGACTCATTGACCTGGCCCAGGACATTAAAGGGCTGGGCTTGAAGGTTTGGGCACCTCTGCCCTTTTTGAGACAAGTCTGGCTGCTCCAAACTAGCCCCAACAGAAAGTGACACTGCAGCCACGGACAGCCTCTGGCTTTCCCTCCTAAGTCCCCAGCCATGAGCCAGCCATGTAAAGAGGCTTTGGACTCTGGGAGAGTCCAGATGGAATTGAAGGTTTGGGAAACAGTCCTATCTTTGAGGAAGAAGCTGGACTCTTAGCCTGTGGGGCATAAGTTTTGAAGAGGAAGTGAGGCCTAGGTGGGTCTTAAGCCAGAAGCTTTTCCTGCATAGAAGCCGTGTTTTATAGTTCTGTGTTCTGCTCTTGGGATGTTCACTAAATGCCAGCCTTGTGGTGTGCTGCCTGTCTGGGGCTCAGAGGGTGTATTCCAGGGCACCCCTGCCAGGGGCTGCCGGCTCCAGGTGCCAGGTAAGCTGAAGCTCCTGGGCTGTGGGACGTCACCTACACAGAGCCTGGGGTCCCACCTCTCTGCTGCAGAGGCAGGGAGGGGCCCCCTATTGTCCCTCACCCACTTCTGACACAAAGCATGGCGCTTACTTAACTCTAGAAGAATCCTAAGCTGAAAATCCCACCAGCATTTTACAGCTATACTTATAACATTCTAGGAAGCTTTTCTCGGGCAGGCCAACATGACTCAGTGGTAGAGTTCTCGCCTGCCATGCTGGAGACCCAGGTTCCAATCCTAGTGCCTGCCCATGTTAAAAAAAGAAAAAGAGCTTTTCTTACATACAAGGAAGGAGTGAGGGTTGGTAGACATTTTAACTTCTAGCTTCATTTCTTAGATGAGAACGTTGCTTGAGTAGCTGCCAGGAGGTGAAGTGGGGGTCCCATTTTCTCGGGAATTTCCTACCCTTTTTCTCAATTCTGGTAGAGGGTGTGGTTTTGAAGGCCACCCTAAGCCACCACTACTCCCGCCATGCCCCAGGCCCTTACATCTTTTGACATAGACAAGTTTGCATAATCAGAAGCTAAATGGAATGTGGAGGGGCTTGCAGATAGTAGGTTATCAGGTAAGACCGATACTTGGGGCGCTTGGATTAAAGAGTGTGTGCCTGGTAGGTGCTAATGAAACCCCCCACCACGCTGGGGAGTCCTGGGATATCTGACGCGTCGTGCTCCCTGCCAGCAAGGCCCCTTCGGGTCAGACCACAAAGGAAGAGTCGTCCCCACTGGCTGGTGGGGCAGAGCCCTTGGGAAATGTCTTAATCCTGTAGAATTCAGGATGCACAGATGATGGGGAGTTCATATCATTACTGTAAATTTTTCTCTGTCCCTAGGAACAAAGAATGCTGAGTTAAAGAAAAATTGAGATTTTGTCTGTTTTTAGTTTTTTAAAAAAAAAAAAGCTGATTAAAGAATTTCTGCCATTATCTAGATTTTGTCTCTTTCATTGCATCAAAGACTGAGCTGTGGGTATGAGGCCCAGGAAGCCAAGCCTTTGTGCTGTGTCATGTTTGAGCAGTGGGTGCCAGTCTGGGTGCTGTGTCCCTCCCCACCCACCCGCCTAGGTCTTTTCTGTCTTGTTAGGAGGCCTTGAAATCGTCTGGGATGAGGCTGCCTGGAGCCTCCCCCATTGTCTGGGGGTGGCGCCTGTGGACCAGGCACCAAGGTCCAATCTTTGGTCCACCCTCTTCCCTTTAGGCTCCTTATACCCCACCTGGATGATGTGCAGCAGTGGGTGCTGCCAAAACCCCTGAGGAACTTCCTGGGCCCTGTCCTTGGAAACTCAGCTGCTCTGAGGTCAGGCCCAGGAACATACATGCCACCTGGATGGTGTAGATGGAGCAAACTAGCCTCCCTCTAATGTCAACCTCTATGCTTGTCCTGGCCTCCATTCTTAGAACAAACTCAGGTCCATCAAGTTCTTCTAAAACCTTCTCACTTGTATCTCCTTCCCTCTTCTCAAGGCCAACCTTTCCTCTGTGGCCTTTGATTCACTTCTCTCATCTCTGACTTGCTCCTTTTCCTACAAGTCCTAGACAGGACTTCATTGTATTAAAAACAACCAAAAGGATCTTTAGCCAACATCTGTTTTTAGCTACTACCATAACTCCTTTCCCAGTTAAGTTCTTTGGAAGAATGTTCTGAAGTTGCTCTCAGCTTCCATTCTGTCTGGTGACCTAATGCTCGGAGCTATGGACTCGGGACTCCACCTGGCCTGGCACCATCCTGGTCACTCCCTGATGTCCTACCGCTCACTCCTTTGCCAGCTTTTCTTCCTGGGTTTCCCCTTAAGTGTCAGTGCACCCAAGTTCAGTCCTGGACCCTCTTTCCAACCCACTTGCTCTCCCTGGATGACCTCAAGCTCCCTGGGCCACATCCTTGCTGAAGATTTGTCAGTATATCTCCTGAGCTTCCCACTGGAATCTAGAATTGCCTTGATATCATGACCCAGAAGTCATCTCGAACTCAACTTAACCCGATAGCTCACCTCCCCCTGTGTGCTCCACAGCTTTAATGTCACCACCAGATGGCCCAGCCACACAAGCCAGGATCGTGGGTGGCTCTGCCCTCTCCTCGCTACCCCTCCGGTCAACCTCAAGGCCTGTGGGTGCTACCTCTTCACATCCCTCCAGTCCACAGCCACTGGGCCATTGCACAGGTTCTCCTAATGGGTGCCTTCCCTTTGATCTCTCACCTCTCCAAACTCCACACTGAAGTCAGAAGAAGCATCCTGAGAGTTGAAATATGATCTCATTGCTTGCCTAGTTAAAATCCTTTGGTGACCTCCCAGTGTCCGTATGGTGAGGAAATGGATGGTCGGTCATCAGTTTTTGGCTGCCCAGTACCCTAACCTGTAGGTGGGCAATCTGCAAGACTGCACTTCCCTCCATGGGATTGAAGAAGCCAGATACTTGTTCTCCCTGATCTGGTAGCAGGATGTGGACACCTGGAAGACTCAGCGAGGTGGCGGCACATGTCCAGTGGTACTTGTGCCCCTGGTGCCTCCATCACCTGGTATGGAGACAGCAGCGTGCTACATTTCTCCTATGCTGGGGGCCTACCATGGCTCCTGCCGCCAGCATCCCACAGTCTTGTCCTTTAAAGTCTGGTTCTTCCTTTCGGTCCTGTGACTCCCCAGTGTCCTTCCAATAAACTTCTCTGCTCAAATTAGTATTGTTTTCTGTTGTTTGCAACCCAAACCTGGACCGGTCTGGGGGTGAGGGTGGGGTTGGGGGGCGGGGGCCAGACTCCTTGGCAGGGCTGATGAGAATTCCAATACCAGGTTGCTACCTGCATCTCTGATCTTACGGCCCAAAGACCCAGTGCAGACCCTGAGCCTTTGCTCACCTGTTTCCCTCTCCAGTGCTCTCCCCACTCCCTCCTTGCACATCGAGTTGTGCATCAGTTAGGTCTGGCACTGCATCCCCTCTGCTCCTTCCCATCAGCCCCCTCGGCAGCCGTAGCATGGTGGGTAAGAGTATAGTTCCAGAGGCCAACAGAGTTTGAATCCTGGCTCAGCTGGTTTCTATCTGTGACTCTGGGCAAGTTAATTAACCTCTCTGTGCCTCAGTTTCCTTATAGATAAAACGGACTACTAGTACAACTTACCTCATAGTGTTTTACTGGGAGTAAAATGAAATAATACAAGTATAGTACGTAGTAAATGACCAGGGAACAATCATTTTCAGGTCAAACTGACCTCGCCTTCCTTTTTTTAACCCTGTCACCCTGCAGACTTCCATCCTTGTCCCTCTAAGCTCTCTTCTGTTCTGCACACACATTTCTATGGCTGTCGGGAGCCCCCCCAGCTCTTGGCAGAGTCATATGTATCACTGTCCCCCAGCACCCATCACGTAGTGACTAGATAAAGGGACGTGGTGGTTTTCCACCAGCCTGGTCCGGTCACATTCTCCCATAGCTGCTGGGGACAGGGGCTTCCAAAGGACCCTGAGTGCCCTGGATGGGGGGTGCAGGTGGAGTTGGGAGCAGTGGCTCCTCGGCGGCCTGGCCTGCCTCGCCCCCCACAGCATCAGTCCTGTCCCCAGCAACCCAGTGAGCCAGTTGGCTCACTCCTTGCCCCCCACCGCTGGGAGGGGGTTTCTCCCTCCCTCCTCTACAGACAGCCCTCCACCCAGCCTACAGGCCCGTGACCTTCTCATCCCGGTCCTGAGTCCCCCTCCCCAGCCCTGCAGATGAGGCTGTGGTCCCAGGCCTGGCTCTTCCTCCCTCTGGACCTAGACCAGGCTGCCCTCCCCTCAGGCACCCCAGCCCCATGATTTACAAGTTGCCAAGCTTTTCCCAGCCATCTGAGGGCAGAGGCACCCAGCCCTGGGTCTGATCTCCAACCTTGCCTCCTCTTTCTAACTCTGCTCGTATGTCCATCTCTCCGGGATTCCCCCCATGTACTAACAGGTAACCATGAAGCTTCTCAGGCCCCCCCTCTTCCCTTGGATGAGCGCTGTGCTGCTGCACAAACACAGCCTCCCTCCCAGGGTGTCCCACCCTCGCTCAGGAGCCCAAACAATGCCTCGGGAAGACAAGGGCAGAGCATGTAATCTCTGATCAGGGCAGCTTCCAGACTCCAAGCAGCACTCCGCAGGGGAGGGATGGATGGGGGAAGGACAAAGAAGGCACCAAGCCAGACCGCGCAAGGTATCAAGACTCGTTTGTCCCTCTCAGAACTGCACATGTGCCCTTTCCGTGCACGGCACAGCAACTTTGTCTAAAACAACTTCCTGCCCTATGTTCGCAGGCAGAGTTTCCACCAGTTTCACCTGCCCTGCATCCCAGGCGCTTTCTGATAAAGGGAACATTCTCTCGTTCCTTGAGGCTTGACCAGGGCCCTTGGAACCCTATCTGTACTGTTTCCCAAGGGGAAAGGGGAAGGAAATGGGGAAGAGAGGTTTGCACGTGAGAAAATACCTTACAAGAACCAACTTGTGGACCCGGTTTTAGTGTTACCATATTTAGCACATAAAAGTACAAGATACCCAGTGAACTTTGAATATCAGATGAACAGCTTTTTTTTTTTTTTCCTTTTTTTACTATGAGGGTGCACGGGTGGTTCAGTGGTAGAATGCTCGCCTTCCATGCTGGAGACCCGGGTTCGATTCCCAGACCATGCACCTAAAGAAAAAAAAAAAAGAAAAATCATTTTTACTATGAACATGTCCCAAATCAGATAAACAATGAATGCTTTTCCAATATAACTATGTCCCATGCCATATTTGGGACATGCTTGTACTAAAAAGTATTCAAACCAAAAAAAGTGGGGGGGGGTTTATGTGGAATTTGCATTTAACCAGGGGTGCCGTGTCTCCTGGGTGACCCCACGGTGTGCTGGTCCCCTTGCGTGCAGATCCCCATGAGGCCTGCTTTTGTGGCGACAGTGTCACTTGCGGCGGTTGCAGCTTGCCTCCCACCCCCCTCTTTCCCAAGGGCCTCGATTTCCTCTCCCCAAGATCTCCTCCTCCCACCTGCCCTTCCAGCTGCCACCCAGACACACCAAGCTCCCCCACGCGTCCCCGTGGCCTGTGCACCCTGCTGTGGTACATGGGCCCCTAGCACCCCACATCCGAACACCATGCCCTCTGCACCACCCCGCCATTGCCCAAGCCACTCCTCTTCCTGGATTGCCCTCCCTCCTTGCCTGGCCAACAGACACCCAGCTCGGCTCTAAGTCCAGCTGTCCCCTCCTGGGGGGAGAGTTTCTGGAGCTGCTAGGCAGAGCCTGTGGCTTCCTCCCTTGCAGCTGTGACCTTCCACACAGACTTTGTTTGGGCGCATCTGCCAGCCCCTGATCACCTGTGAGCCTGAGGCCTCCCCCACGCCCCGGGAGCTTCTCCTGGGCAGCCCGAGTTGTGTCCATTTATGGGTTCTTGGGACCTGGCCCAAAGCCAACTGCATCAACAGCAGTTGACCAAGCAATGTTCACGGGAGGCCATGCACACTACATGACTTGTGTTCTCCCATCTTCATGGATCATAGCTGCATTTGGTTATATTTGGGCCTGATGGGTCATTTCTGGTTTTTCTTCTTAATGTGAATCTGCTACTGTGGACCTCTGTGTAAATTATTTTTATTTTCCTTGGAGTCATTTCTTTAGGGCATAGTCTCCAAAGTGAAGTTGCCTGAAACAAGGCTCCAGCTAATTTTTTTTTTTTTTTTTTGGGCATGGGCAGGCACCGGGAATCGAACCCGGGTCTCTGGCATGGCAGGCAAGAACTCTGCCTGCTGAGCCACTGTCACACCGCCCACCAGCTAATTTTGTAGCTCTTGCTATATGCTTCCAAGTGCCCCTGGGAAAGATCAAAGCAGATTGCAGCTGCGTGCCTCCAAGCCTCCGTACCCACCCCCCCATCCCCATCCCCAGAGTGTGGCATGTGGGTGGGGTCCCAGCCTCAGCAGGCCGCAGCTGGCCACTGGGAGGTCTATTTATATCGCATAGATTTGAGGTGAGCTACTTTCAGCTGCCTGGGAAGGCTCCATGTAATGCAGAGAGCACATTCTATAGAATCCCTGTAGCATTGCGGCTGCAAGGCCACTGCAGTCTGGTCCTAGGGTGCTGGCACCCCTGTTGAGAAGCCCAAAGAATGCTTCTGGGAGATAGGGGTAGTTCACACAATTGTTTATTGCAGGCAGGTTGCTAACAGAAATAGCTGTGGTCCAAGGCAGCAATGGATCTCAGGCTGATCTCCATTAACGGGTGGGGTTGAGGGGCTGTTAGTTCACTGGCAGTTTATATAGGCCGAGAACAAAGAACAAAGAAGGCACATAGCCAGAGGGAAAGGAAATCATAAGACTTGGATGGTATCTTGAGGAATACATATTCATTCTTTCTGGAGTTTGTTCTCATGGTTTCTGTAACAAGAACCTCAACCAATGTTGGATCCTGTTCCTAGCAGATTGACTGATGATGGTTAGGGATTCCTTTGTTCTCATGGGATAAGCAAGGGAAGCAAGGTTTGCACCAGCCCAACGAATTACCCTACAATCCCTGCCACCAACACACACGTCTGTCAAGGGACTAGGTGGAGATTGGTGTAACAAAGTGACACCTTGTCCCCCTAGTTGGGTTGGCCTTGACCAATTAATAGCAGATGACCAAGGGCCTGCAAAATCTGAGAGTGAAAAATGATGGCAGTCCTATCTATTGACTTAAGGCTTTTTATGACTTGGGGAGAAGCTGCTACTTCAAGACTTCTTGGTGGAACATCTCACACCAACTCTTAGAGATTGAAAAATCCCTGGGCTCATTCCAGCCCAAGCCCGAGAGGGTCCTACAGGAGTAATTGCCCAGCGGGGACAAAAGGGGGTGAGAATTCAGATCAGCAGAGAGCGGGAAGAAGGGGAGTTGGGCAAGCGGCATGGACAGAGCCCAATGGCGGGATGAGTTTGGGATGGCGTTGGGAAGTGAGGCCCCTTGGTTGGTCTTAGCAGAGGTGCACTCAAGGGTGTTGGAAAATGAGGCAGGTTGGAAAACCAGGGTGTCCATAACTGAGGGTCTTGAATACCACTCTGCCCTTCAATCTGCCTCCCAATGGCCATGAGACGGGTGATTTCCACACCAAGAATGGGAATGATTCTAGACATTTTTTCACCAAGACTCCATAGGATTCCTTTAAATAGTGCCCCCCTCCCCTGCCTCCCCATACCTTTCCTTTGCAGGGACTCAGTTTACTGAGATGTTGTGAGCATGTAGCATTGGTAGGGTTGCCAGATAAAATACAGGACACCCAGTTAAATGTGAACTCCAGATAAATATGCACTATTTTATTAATATAAGTATGTCTTAACTATTGCATGGGACATACTTTAAAATTATTGAGTTTTCATCTGAGACTCAAATTCAATGGGGTATCCTGTATATATATAAATCTTTTTTTTTTTTTTTTTGCTAAATCTGGCCATCTTAATTTTGAGAGATCAGTCGACTGGACAGAACCAGTGGTGTAGTGTCCCCAGGCTGGAGGCTGCCCCAAGAAAACCAGACAAGGCTGGAAAGGGCAGGCAGGGGGGATGGTGGCTTGTGGTTCACCAACCGGGCCTCTGTCTTCTTTAGTCTTCCCAGGGCACAGGAAGAGCCTTCTCTGAGCCCATGGCGGAGCTGGGGCTGCAGCACAGTAAGGAACAGAAGCCCGAAACCCAGCAGGCCTCGCTGGAGCCCCGTGCAGAGGTGATGGGAAACACCCGAGCCTCTGAAAGCAGCGGACTGGGTCAGCAAGGCGCTGGAGAAATCTTCTCCTGGCTGGGTGAACCCGAACTCCCAGCATCTCATCCCCACCCTGTCTCTGCAACCTCCTGCTGCCGGGGAGGCTAGACCCAGCTCCTGGGCTGAGGTTCTGGAAGGGAGGTGGAGGGGCCTTCCAGGGTGGAGGGCCTCCCGAATAACGCTCATTCACACTGCCCCCCCACCCCCGCCCCTGCCCTACAGCTTCCCTCCATGGGGAGGGAGGGCGGTGTGGCCCCCTGTTGGCCTCAGGCCACTGCAGCCACCGCGGCACCTTCTCTGCCAAAACCACCTTCGTGGAAGCAGGAGCTGGACCCGAACTCAGAGCCCACGGTCACGTTCCTGTTTACACTCCTCAACACTCCCGAGCCCGCGGAGCCCGACGACTCTGAAGAGTAAGCCTGGGGCAGGGCGTGTGGGAGTGGGTGGGGTGGGCGTGGGCTGGGAGGAGGAGGGTGTCCCTCCCCCCCCCACCATGGATTGTCACACCTGGGCCAGGACTCAGCCCTGGGGTGGGCAAAGCAAGAGGTCCCAGACAGGCCTGGCCTGGAAGAACCTGGGCCTCTGCCTGGCCACACACCCCTAGAGCCTCTGATCCAAGCCTCTCTGCTCCCTGCACCCTAGGGACATGGAGATCCAGGAGTGCCCATTCCTAGATAAGGACGACTGGGGGCCCCAGCGGACGGTCAAGGAGATCAGGCACTTGAAGAAGGACTGCATGAGGTGAGCCGGGCGGGGGCAGGGGAGGTGGGTGGGGAGGAGGCAGGGTGACAGGTCTCCCCTCCTTCCCACCTCCCCCCACTCCCCCCACCCCCACTGAGACCAGACCTGCTTCACAGGTCCAGGCCTGGGGCTTGGCAGCTGTGGGTTTGCACCTTCACATGCCCTTCTTCCCTTGCCTTCTCACTCTATTCTCCCCTGCACGTCTTTGGGTCCTGGCCGGGGGACAGCCAGGGTCCCTCGCCCCCCACTGAGCATCGGGGTTCTCCTTGTCTGTTGGCAGGACCTGCCCCCACAGGTGTGGACCACGGCCGAGGCCATGGCTCTTCCCGAATAACCAACCGTGCCCACCTGCCTGGGGGGCAGGCAGCCTGGGAGATGCCCACAAGGGACCCCACGTCCCACTGTCCAGGAACTAGGGGGGACTCAGTCGGAGGGAAAAGGGTCTGTCTTCTAGGTGTCAGGCTCCATTTCCAGACTATTTTCCTCATCCCAAACCCAAACTCATACTCATTTAGCAGTAATTCCCCTTCTCCTCTCCATCACCCCTGGTAGCCACCATTCTGCCCTCTGTCTTTGTGAGTTTGCTTATTCTAACCATTTCCTGTAAGAGAAATCATACAATATTTGTCCTTTTGTGTCTGGCTTGTTTTACTCCACATGATGGCTTCAGTATTCATCCTTGTGTAGCATGTGCCGGCACTTCACTTCTTTTTACAGCTGAATAATATTCCATTATATGGATATACCACATTTTGATTATCCATTCAGTGGTTGATTATCCATTCAGTGGTTGATTATCCATTCAGTGGTTGATTATCCATTCATTAGTTGGGTGGCTTCCACCTTTTGGCTATTGTGAATAATGCTGTAAATGAACATTGGTTTACAAATATCTGTCCGAGTCTGTGCATTCAGTTCTTTTGGTTATATAGCTAAGAGTAGAATTGCAAGGTCATATGGTAATTCTATGTTTAATTTTTTTGAGGATTTGCCAAACTGTTTTCTGTACTGGCTGCACCATTTCACATTCTCACTGACAATGTACGAGGGTTCCTATCCTCCGCATCCTTGCCAACGCTTGTTATTTTTGGTTTGTCAAATGATAGTCATCTTAATGGGTGTAAAATTAACCAAGGATGTGAAAAACGTGTACACTGAAAACTACAAAGCATTGCTGAAAGAAATCTAAATAAATGGAGAGACATTCTGAGTTCATGGACTGGAAGACAATATTGTTAAGATATTGACACTACCCCAAATAATCCACAAATTCAATGCAATTCCTATGAAAATCCCAGCAGTCTTTTTTACAGAAATGGAAAAGGTAGTCCCCAAATTCACAGGGAATTGCAAGGCATGCCAAATAGTCAAAACAACCTTGAATAAAGAACAAAGTTGGAGGGCTCACACTTCCTGATTTCAAAACTGACTACAAAGCTACAGTAATTAAAACAATGTGGTATGGGGCATAGGGATAAACATGTAGACTAATGGAAGAGAACTGAAAATCCAGAATTAAATCCACACATCTACAGGCAGTTGATTTTTAACAAGATGCCAAGTCGATCCAATGGGGGAAAGAATAGTCTCTTCAGCAAATGGTGCTGGGACAACAGGAAATCCACCACAAAAAAAAAAGAATGTGGATCCCCTGCCTCTCACCGTATATAAAATTAATTCAAAATAATTAAAAATTAATTCAAAACTCTTATTAGGAAACATAACAAAATCTCTTCAAAGTTTGTCAATTTTCTTGATCTTAAAAAAAAAACCTTTGGTTTTTTTTGACTCTCTATTATTTTTCTATATTCTACCTCAATTATCCCTGTGCTAATCTTTACTATTTCTTTCCTTCTAGTAACTTTGGGTTTCTTTTGTTCTTCTTGTTCTAGATTCTTTAGGTATGAATTTATGTATTGATTTGTGATCTTTCCTTTTTTTTTTTAATGTAGGGACTTAGAGCTATACATTTTCCCCTGAGCAGTGCCTTCGCTTCATCCCATAAGTTTTGGAATGTTGTATCTTCATTTTCATTTGTCTCAAGGTGGTTCCTAATATCCCTTGTGATTTCTTCTTTGTCCCATTGGTTATTTAATAGTCTGTTGTTTAATTTCCACAAATTTGAAAGTTTTCCTTTTGTTGTTGATTTCTGGCTTTATTCCATGGTGATCTGAGAAGAAACTTTGTATGGTCTCGGTATTTTAAAGTTTATTAAGATTTGATTTATAGCCTCACAGAGAGTTTATCCTGGAAAATGTCCCACATGCACTTGAAAAGAATATGTATTTCTGCTGGGTTTGGGTGGAATGTTCTATATATGCCCATTAGTTTTAATTGGTTAATACTGTTGTTCAAGTCCTCCATTTCTTTATCAATCTACTGTTTAAATGTTTTATCAATTATTGAAAGTAGTGTATTGAAGTCTCCAACTATTTTTATAGAATTACCTATTTCTCCATTTAATTCTGTCAATTTTTGCCTCATATATTTTGGGGCTTTGTTGTGCGGCGCATAAATGTTTGTTATTAATATCTTCTTGCTGGGTTGAACTTTTAATCAATATATAATATACTTCTTTGGCTCTTGTAACCTCTTCTGAATCAAAGTCTATTTTGTCTGACAATATTATAGCCTCTCCAGCTCTCATTTGATTACTATTTGCATGAAATATCTGTTTCCGCCTTTTTACTTTCAACTTCTTTTTGTTTTTGTACCTAAAGTGAGACTCTTTTAGACAGCATATAAATGGATCATATTTTTCATCCATTCTGCCAATCTCTACCTTTTGAGAGTTTAATCCATTGACATTTAAGGTAATAACTGAGAATGAAGAATTTGCTTCTGCCTTTTAGCTATTTATTTTCTGTATATCTTCTATGTTTGTTGTTCCTCAATTATTTCACTGCTGCCTCCTATTTTTTTTTTAGTTGCTGTTTTGTAGTGTAGCTTTTTTATCCCCTTCTTCTTTCCTTCCCTCTCTATTTGTTGTTATTTTCTTAGTAGTTACTTTCATAATTAGAATGAACATCTTAAATGACTAATGACCTGATTCGACTAGTACCAACCTAGCTTCAGTAGTACAAACTCTCTGCCCCTTTCCTTTATATCATTATTTTATCAGATTATACCTTTATACATTGTCTGGACATTGTATAAATGTTAATTTATATATTTGCCTGTTGAGTCATATGGTGGCGGGGGGGAGCAGTTACAAACAAAAAAGTACAATACTACAGGATTTTATATTTACCTGTGTAGTTACACTGATCAATGTTCTTTATTTATTCTTGTGGCTTCAAGTTACTATCTACTGTCCTTTTATTTCAGCCTGGAAGACTCTCTTTAGTATTTCTTGTTGGGCAAATCTGCTGCTACTGAACTCCCTCAGCTTTAGTCTATCTGTAACTGTCATAATGTCTCTTTAATTTTTGAAACATAATTTTGCCAGATATAGAATCTTGGTTGACTTCTTTTTTTTCTTTAAGGACTTTATATACCCCATCCCACTGTCTTCAAGCTTCCATGGTTTCTGATAAGAAATTGCTGTTAATCTTATGGGGGATGCCTTGTTTGTGACAGGTTGTTTCTCTCTTGCTGCTTTCAAAATCCTCTCTTGGTCTTTGGATTTTGACAATTTCACTATAATGTGTCTTGGTGTGGGTCCCTTAGAATCTATCCTGCTTGGAATCTGTTGAGCTTCTTGGATATGAATATTCATGTGTTGAATCAGATTGGAGAAGTTTTGGTCATTATTTCTTTGAATACTTTTCCTTCCCCTTTCCCTTTCTCTTTTCCTTCTGGGACTCCAGTGATGTGTGTATTAGGATGCTTAATGATGTCCCACAGGTCCCTCAGGCTCTGTTCATTTTTCTTCAATATTTTTCTCTTTCTGCTCCCCACCCTGGATAATTTCTATCATCTTATCTTCAAGTTCATTGATCCTTTCTTCTGCTTCTTCAAATCTGTTGTTGAATCTGTTTAGCGAATTTTTCATTTCAATTACTGTACTTTACGGCTCCAAAATTTTTGTTGGGTTTCTTTTTAATAATTTCCTTTATATTTCATTCAGTCATTGTTTTTCTAATTCCTTTTGGTTCTTTGAATATGAATTCGTTTGGCTAATGGAATATATTTAAGATGGTTGATTTAAATCTTTCACAAATAGTTCCCATATATGAACTTCCTCAGGGATAGTTTCTGGCAAGTTATTTTTCCCCTGTGAATGGATCACACTTTCCTGTTTCTTTATGGGGAGATTTTTTTATGTTTTTTTCATTTTGCTTTTTTTTGGGGGGGGGGGGTAGTTTTTGCCTGGGCAGGCACTGGGAATCGAACCCCAGTCTCTGGCATGGCAGGCAAGAAATCTGCCACTGAGCCACTGTGGCCCGCCCTCTTTGTGTGTTTTGTAATTTTCTGTTGAGAACTGAATATCTGAGTGTATGTTGTTGTAACTCTGGCTCTTCCACACCTCTGGGATTGCAAGGGTGTTTGTGGTTGTTTTTGTTATTGTTATTGATGACGGTGATGATGATGATGATGGGTGGAGCCATCAATTTGTGACTTTTCCAAACATTTTTGCTTGCAAACGGGGGATAGAAAGTGTCACATGGAGAAAGAAATACATAAAAATAAATAGGTCCTGTCTTTTTAAGTCTCCTCTGCTGCTTTTCCCCGAGGGGGCTGGAACAATGGCTGCCCTCAGATTTGGCCCTATCTAGCCATCTGAAGTAGGGTTTTTGGAGGATGAGGTCCTAATAGCCCACTCTGGCCTGAGCAAGCTGCATCAGGAGCCCAGGCTGCGGTCCCCACTGCTGCCTGCAACACACCTGGGGAGGAGGAAGGTAGCTGTTGCACAGAGGGTGAAATTCACTGCTAATAACTGTAATTTACCACCATCCTTGTCCAGCTTTTCCCTGGATGCAGCACAGCATTCTACTAGGTGCCCAAGTTTCAAATCGTTGATTTAGACAAATCCTGCCTTTCAGTAGTTGTTTTGGTGGAGGGACTTATTCCTTCATTTCCACTCTGCCACCTTCCCACAATGCTTAGCCTGCACTTCTCTTGCCCGCCCCCCACCTGCCCCCTGTTAAGAGAGAGTGGCCCCTCCCCATCTGTGGCTGTGCCTAAATGAAAGGATTGGGCGCTTAGTAAGGCACTAGTCCCAGACACTGTGCCAGGTCCTGAAGGGGGTATGCTGGGAGCTGCCTGGGACCACCGTCTGGGGGCTGAAAGGGGTTTCTTCAACCCCAGGCTTTGGGAATCCCTGAACATTACCCGAATGGAAAACCTGGTCCTGGGGAAGAAGCTGCAAAACCTGGTGAGACTTCCCATCCAGGACCCCCTTCCTTGGTCTTGTCTCCTCCCTTCCTTCCTGCCCAGCTCCAGGACTAGAGGGGCCTCAAACAGTCCTGCCCAGGGTCTGCCCTCCTCTGGCCTCTGCAATCCTTTGTTCCAGCCCAACTCATTATATAAGAGTTTGAAGCAGAAGGAAGCAAAAGCCATCCAAGAGGGAGACCAGCAAGTCCAGGAGGGAGCCCAGGATGTCCAGGGAGGAGTCCCAGTCGTCCAAGAGGATGTCCAGAGAGGAGTCCCAGTCGTCCAAGAGGAAACCCAGGCCTTCCAGAAGGCAGCACTTCTCCAGGTTCATGGGGAGCAGTGCAGTGGTGTTGGGGAAGGATGGGTCATCCGCCCGGCACTGCTCCCTCACTCTCCCCACACCTGGCAGCAACCCTAGGCCACACTGTTGCCTCCCTGAAGGCAACACTGCTCATCCTGCTGCCTGACTCACCCCACGACCATAGAAACCAACGTCCACCCTGGCTGGGCTCAAGTCTCAACCCGGACAACTCCTTGGGAGGCCCCACCATCATCCTCTCCAAGTCCCGGCAATAAACTTGTGTGCAGCTGGCGGCTCCGCGTCTGTGGGTCCTGGGGGTTGGGTGGGAAGCAGGAAGCCCCCTGCTGCAAACTGCCACTGGGGCCTGGATGACCCTCCAGCAACCCCACTTCCCTACATCCCCTGGATCCTTGGATCTCCTGCTCCACAGCCCTGCCCCCACACGCCAAAAGAAGTTTCCAGATCAGCTTGATATCATCACCCAAGGGCAATATCCTTGCGATAAGCACTGGGGCTGGGCTGGAAGGGGGCACCTGGCCTCACCCCAAAGGGCAGGAAGAGCCTGGGGAGGGGCAGGAAGAACCACCGCCCCCCTGGGGCCTTGCGTAAATCTCCTCCCCTTTGGAAGTCACTTGGGGGTTTAACTTACACCAGGCCCCTTGAGACTACGCCCCACCCTTCTGCTCTGTTCAGAGCCTGGTGAAATAAGTGAGGACGCACTTGACTAGTGAAGTTTTGGTTATGTCTCACCTTCAGACTGAGATGAGCTGCAGTGACATCTCAGACATGGCAGCCCCCCCTCCCATCATTCTCTCTTCTCACCTGAATAGCTCTAGAGGTCCCGGGACTCCCCACCCGCCCACTTCCCGAGCAATCCTTGGCTGGATTGCTGTGCAAAGGGCTGCCTTGGCATTCTCCTGAAAGGAATCATCTCTGCCAAGGTTTACCTATTTAAGGCCCCCAATCAATAGGAGACAATCCTCAGCATGGTCCCATTTGAGCTGTTTTCCTCCCCAAGCTGCCATCTAGCACCTGGCCTGGGAAAGCAAAGTGTGGTTGCATGATTGCTGCTTGGCTGCAGGAAATTAAGTCCCATCCAGAGTCTTCCTCTCCAAATAGCTTAAACCACAGAAGGGCCAAGCAGCATCCAAATGCATGCTGACCAGGTCACTTGCAATCACTCCTGCTGCCCCGCATCCTGGGAGAGCAGCAGCCTAGCCCAGCGGACCCCTTCAAGGAGGAGAGCCACAGCAAAGCTTCAAGGCCTTACCAGGCACTTAATTCACATGCACACACGTTCCCCAGAGCCAAAGGAGGTCACTGCACACGGGTCACCAGCCGGGCCCAGATTCCTCTGTCACCAGGGCGCTGGGGATAGTTTGGCAAAGCAGCCTTCTGTGTCCCCCTCAGTACTGTCTCTTAGTGAGGGGCAGCAGGGTCCCTTAGAGAGGGTGCCTCCTGCCTGGCACCCGAGAGGTGGGGTACTTCCTGCTGAAGGGGGCAGGATCTGCAGCCCAGCTCTCCACGTCCTGATCTCAGCTCCACCGCTTTCTAGCTGGGTGACCTTGACCCAGGAACTGGACAGGTTTCTCCACCTGTCAAACGAGGTTGATAATAGTGCCCACTCCATAGGGAGGACTGAATAACTTAGTGCACATAGCGTGTTTAAAACAGGGCGTGGCATTTCGCAAGCTCTTGGAGCATCGGTGATAATTATCTGATCTCCAGTGGTTCTACCCAGCCAGGCCCCAGACTTGGCTTCAGAGGCCCAGTGGGGGCCAATCTGAGCACCCCTACTCCCAAAAGACCCCCTACTCTTGCCCAGTCACAAGGACCTGCTGTACCCACCCAAGAAGATGTCCAGCTCCCACGGCCCGGCAGCATCAGCCTCCATCCTGAGGCATCACCTTTTGGAAATATCGAGCTTTGAAGGTCACTTAGATTCCACACCCTCATCTTGGGAGGGCACTTGGGCCTCTGCACGTGGCTGGGTCAGCAAGCCTGTCGGGCTTACTGGGCCCGATGCCTCCCTGTTATGTCTCCCGTAGTTGCCTCGGTCCTTGGAGACCAGACAGTGCCCTGGAGTTGAGCTTCACTGGTCTAAGTCAGCTCTTCATTCCTCCTCCCCTTTTTTTTGAACGCCTGTCATATGCCGGCACTGTTCTCGTCTCTGGGCATTCCACAGTGAATAAAACAGACCAATGTCCCCGCCCTGGTAGAACATTCCAGGAGGGGTGACAAGAAATAATGAACTTAAAAGCTAAATGGTGAGAGATGTGATGGAGAAAAATCAAGCAGGAGAGGGGTGAGCAATGCCTGGGAAAGGGGAAGGGATGCAATTTGAGATGGAGTGGTCAGGGGAGAGCTCACTGGGATGCAAAGACTTCTCAGTTTGGGCAAAGACGTGTAGGGAGTGGGCCCCGAGGATAGTTGAAGGGCAAGTATTCCAGGGAGCAAGAAAAACCAATACAAAGGCAGGAGCACGCGTGGGAGTCCAGGGACAGCTGGAAGCCAGAGTGGCTGGATCCACGAACTAAGGGGAGAGGGCTCAGAGATAAGGGCAAAGACGTGCAGGGGTCCTTGGCCACTGTAATGACCTTGACTGTTAACTCTGAACAAGGTGGGAGCCTTTGGAGGGCTGTGAGCCCAGCGCAGCTGTGGCCTGACTTGTGTTTTACTAGGATGACTTTGGCTGCTGTGCTAAGAATGGACTAAAGGGAACAGGAATGGAATCACAAAAACCATCTAAGAGGCCGTGGCAGTGACGCAGGCAAGAAATGATGGCGCCTTGGCCTTGGGTGGCGATGGGGACAGTGCTGATGAGGAGCTGGTATGGGGGTTAATTTTTCTAAACTTTTTATTGTATAGTATAACACACATATAAAGCAAAGAAGGAAAAATTAATCGTTTTCGAAGCACTCTTCAACAAGTATTAGAGGACAGATCCCAGAGTTTGTCCTGGGCTACCGTACCATCCTCTCAGACTTTTTTCCTTCTAGCTGCTCCAGAACACTGGAGGCTAGAAGGAATATATATATTTTTTATCATCCCCTTTTTTTCTTTTTTTGTGAAAAATAACATATCTGCTAAAGAAAAACAATACATTTCAAAGCACATCACAACAATTAGTTGTAGAACAGATTTCAGAGTTTGCTTGGGTTACAATTCCACAATTTTAGGTTTTTACTCCTACCTGCTTTAAGATACTGAAGACTAAAAGAAATATCAATACAACGATTCAGCCAATCATATTCATTTGCTAAACCCTACCTTCTCTGTATAACTCCACCATCACCTTTGATCTTTCCATCCCACTCTTTAGGGGTGTTTGGGCTATGCCCATTCTAGCTTTTTCATGTTGGAAGGGGCTGTCAATAATATGGGATGGGGGGATGGAACTAGCTGATGTTCTGGAGAGTCTGGGCCCTCTGCATTTCAGGACTTATCTGGTCCAGGGACCCATCTGGAGGTTGTAGGTTTCTGGAAAGTTACCCCAGTACATGGAACCTTTGTAGAATCTTATGTATTTCCCTAGGTGTTCTTTAGGATTGGCTAGAATGGTTTTGGTTGGGATTTGGTGGGGTTTAATTTTGAAAGTGGAGCCAACAGAATTTTTAGAAAATTTTTATTGATAAAACCAAACAACATACAAACACGAACATTCTTAACATATGAACTTTCCATACTTGGTGTGCAATCAGTGGGTAACAGTATCATCACATAGTTGTATATTCATCACCATGATCATTTCTTAGAACATTTGCATCACTCCAGAAAAAGCAAAAAGAAGAAACTCATACATACCATACCTCTTACCCCTCCCTCTCATTGACCACTAGTATTTCCCTCTACCCTATTTATTTTAACATTTGTTCCCCCATTATTTACTTATTTTTAACCCATATTTTTTACTCATCTGTCCATTTCATAGTTAAAAGGAGCATCGGAAAAAGGTCTTCACAATCACACAGTCACTTTGCGAAAGCTATATCATTATACAATCATCTTAAAGAAACATGAGCCAACAGAATTTACTCATAGACCAAAGGTGGAGTGTGAGAGGAGGAGGGGGAAAGACATGACTCCAGGGTTTTTGGCCTGAGCCCCTAGAAAGATGGGCTGCCATTCATTAAATTGGGTGGAGGGTTGAGGAAAAAGGTCAGAGGTAAGTTTCAGGCATGTCAGCTATGAGATACCTTTGGATCAGTCAGGTGCTGCCTACCTGTCACGTAGGCAGGTGGAAAAACCAGACTGCTGTGGGTTACTGATGTATACTTGGTAATTTGTATCAGTTATCCATTGCTGCATAGCAAATTATTCCAAAATTCAACACTTAAATTCATAAATATTTAATACCTCACACAGTCCCCACGGGTTAGGAATTTGAAAGTAGCTTGGTTGGGTAATTCTGGCTCGGGGTCTTTCATGAGGCTGTGGGTAAAATGTGAGCGGGGGCCATAATTTCTGAAGGCTTCGCTGGGGCTGGGGGATCCCACTTGCATCATGGCTTACTCACTCGGCTAGCAAATGATTGTTGGTTGTTGGCAGGAGGCCTTGATTCCTTGTCATAAGGTTGCTTGAGTTCCTTCCAATATAGCAGCAGATAAGTGATCCAAGAGAGAATAAGACCGAAGCCACAATGTTTTTTATGCCCTAGCCTTGGAAGTCTCTGTAATTTCCACACTCTCCTTACACGCCATCTTGGAGGCTGGCCAGGAGCCTGGATGGATCCCCTAAGAAATAGGTATTGATTGGAAATAGGTCCAAGGTTTGAGCTCTGAGCTACTCTGACATTAAGAAGTCAGGAAGATACACTGATGGCCTGCAATGCAGCTTGGATTCTAGCTTAATTAAGCAGACTATAGTCTTGGTTCTCTGGGATGGGAGCACCGAATATAAACAGTCTGGCTTTAAAGGCGAGAAGTAATAGGGAGTGTGATAATTCTCTATGGTAACAGCAGCTTCCCCAGAAACGATTTTGAAGATAGCCTGTTTTTTCCCCGTCAACATCAAAAGATTAGTTACTTTGCCAAATGGTAGACCTAATGATATGACATCTGCTTTGGTGATGTCACTTGGAATTCAGTGAAGATGGAGAACATGGGAAGGCAAACACGGAGGTCTAATTCCTTTCAATTTCTTGTCATTCCCATTATCAAACACTGCAGTGGAATTAGTCATGGTAAAATGTCCCTTAATGAGGCCAGTAAAAAGCTCATCAGATCCCAGCATCCTGAGGGAGCAGAGATGAGGCAGTAGTACCAGGGCAGCTCTGGGGATGGGCAGGCAGAGCTCATCCAGCCTCACCTACCCACTCTGCCTCAGCGTTAATGCCTTCCATTAGGGCCCACCCCTACCTGCCCAATTTTTTTTTTTTTTTTTTTTTTTGCATGGGCAAGGCACCGGGAATCGAACCCAGGTCTCTGGCATGGCAGGCAAGAACTCTACCACTGAGCCACCATTGCCCACCCTTCTAAAAAAATTTTTTTTAATATTTTTATTGAGGAATAGCCACACACTTACAATTCAGCCATATTATATGATAATGACTCACAATATCATCACATTGTTTATTTGTCACCATGATCATTTTTAGAACATTCGCACCACTCCAGAAAAAGAAATACAAAGAAAGAAAAAGAACTCATATATCCTGTACCCCTTACAGTATTTGACCCACAGTATTTCAATCGACCCAGTTTTTACCCTTTACCTCCCCCTATTATTTTTTGTTTATTTTTTACTCACCTGGATAAAAGGAGTATCAGACAAAGGTTTTCACAATCACTCAGTTGCATTGTAAAAGCTGTATAGTTATACAGTCTTCTTCAAGAATCAAGGCTACTGGGACAGAGTTCAGCAGTTTCAGGTTCTTCCCTCTAGACACTCCAATACACCATGAACTAAAAAGGGGTATCTACAAAAACTCAAAAATGGACAGCACAATAATACCTAATTGTAAAGTAATCATGTTAAAACACTGAATGAAGCTGCATCTGAGCTATAGGTTTTTGTTTTGTTTTGTGTTGTTTTGTTTTGATTTTACTATTATTACTTTTATTTTTTTTCTCTATATTAACATTCTATATCTTTTTCGGTTATGTTGCTAGTTCTTCTAAACCAATGCAAATGTACTAAGAAATGATGATCATGCAGCTATGTGATGATGTTAAGAATTAATGATTGCATGTGTAGAATGGTATGATCTCTAAATGTTGGGTTAATTTCTTTTTTTCTGTTAATTAAAAAAAAAAAGAGAAGGGATAATTGGAGATGAAGGGATACAGACTGTACAACGGGACTGGATATAAAAACTCAGAAATGGACAGCACAATACTACCCAATTGTAATGCAATTATGTTAAAACACTGAATGAAGCTGCATGTGAGGTATAGGTTTTTTGTTTTTGTTTTTGTTTTCTTTCTATTATTGTTTTAATTCTTATTCTGTTGTCTTTTTATTTCTTTTTCTAAATCGATGCAAATGTACTAAGAAATGATGAATATGCAACTATGTGATGTTATTAAGAATTACTGATTGTACATGTACATTGAAATGATTTCTAATTGTTTTGTTAATTCTTTTTTAATTAATAAAAAAAATATATATATATCAAAAAAAAAAAAAAAAAAAAAAAAAAAAGGGGTATCTATGCAAAGAATAACCTCCAGGATAACTGTTAGGCACCGAGTCATTAAGGATTCCACGCAGGACAGTGAGTCAAAGCTTAACAGATTTAATGAGGGAAGAAAGCAGGGAGAAAGCAGGCAGCGGAAGCCAGCAAAACCTGCCAACAAAAAGAAAGGAGATGTCTGCCCAATTATTAATGGGTGCTTTGCTTTGTAATTTTTGAGGTTTAATATTTCTTTTCTTATTTCCAATATAAACCTTTTATCACATACACATTTCATGTGTTCTCCCTGTTTGTGGATCACCTATATTCTCTTAATATTGTCTTTGACAGAGCCAGAGTTTTTATTTCAATATAGCCCAACTTCACAGCTTTTTCCCCTGTGGGTTGTACTTTCGTGTGTCTTAAAAAAAAACAAACAAAAACTTACTGCCAAACCCATGTTTCCCTAGTTTTTCTAATACATTTTCTTTCAGAAGGTTTTAAGGTTTTTATTTTATGTTTAGGGCAATGATCCATTTGAGTTATTTTATTTTTTTGCAGAATTTAAATGTAAATTACTTTAATCCATTTTGCATCCTATTGTGACTAGTTTGGGTAACATGTTCTTTTTCTCCATTATTCAGTTGACTCACGTGTTCAAAGGCACGTATTTTGTTAATTAGCATTCACTCAAAAACCGTTCTGTTTTTCATCTAGATCTATTTCAAATTGTGCTCGTCCTCACTTCTTCAGCTGGTGTGAATGCTCTTGCAATGTGATTGCACCTATTAACTTAAATTTGGCTCCCTTAGTCAATGTCTCATTAACTGGAATTGTATAAACAGTTCTCTAGAATCAGAGAATGTTACACAGGAGTTGTCAGGGGTGTGTGTACATGGGTAGCTCAGTGGTATAGAGTTCTCGCCTGCCATGCGGGAGACCCAGATTCGATTCCCAGTGTCTGCACTCCCCCCCACACACACACACAAAAATCAAGAAATAGTGCTGCAAGGTCCCCGTCGAGGAATGGTGAGAACAGGGGAAAATTCAACCTCCCCAAGTTGAGTTCTTGATATTCTCACAAGCAGTGCAGACAACCAAAGCTATAGGCTGAGCCGCCAGTCTTGGGGTTCGTTCATAGGAAACTTAACCCCACAAAGGACAGGTCAAGCCTACTTAAAATTAGGCCTTAGAGTCACCCCCAAGAGAACCTCTTTTGTTGCTCAGATGTGGCCTCTCTCTCCAGCCAACACAACAAGCAAACTCACTGCCCTCCCCCTGTCTATGTGGGACATGACTCCCAGGGGTGTGGACCTTCCTGGCAACGTGGGATAGAAATCCTAGAATGAGCTGGGACTCAGCATCAAGGGATTGAGAAAACCTTCTCCACCAAAAGGGGGAAGAGTGAAATGAGACAAAGTGTCAATGACTGAGAGATTCCAAACAGAGTGGAGAGGTTATCCTGGAGGTTATTCTTATGCATTAAGTACATATCACCTTGTTATCCAAGATGTAATGGAGAGGCTGGAGGGAACTGCCTGAAAATGTAGAGTTGTGTTCCAGTAGCCATGTTTCTTGAAGATGATTGTATAATGATATAGCTTTCACAATGTGACTGTGTGATTGTGAAAATCTCGTGTCTGATGCTCCTTTTATCTACCTTGTCAACAGACGAGTAGAACATATGGAATAAAAATAAATAATGGGGGAACAAATGTTAAAATAAATTTAGATTGAAATGCTAGTGAAATGCTAGGGAAGGGTAAAGGGTATGATATGTATATATATATTTTTTTCTGTTTTTGTTTTCTTTCTTTTTGTGTTGTCTTTATTTCTTTTTCTGAATTGATGCAAATGTTCTAAGAAATGATCATAATGATGAATATGCAACTATGTGATGATATTGTGAATTACTGATTATATATGTAGAACAGAATGATCATATGTTAAAAAATTTTTTTTAAATACTAAGGAGAAAAAAAAAGAAAGAAATAGTGTTGCAAAAACAGGTAGTCACATGGAAAAAGAATGAAATGTGACCCCCACAGCATACAAAAAAAAATTTTGCTATAAAATAATGCAAATAAAAATTGACATGTTAAAAAAAAAAAGAAGAAGTCAGGAAGCTGAAGTGTAACCAGCAAACGAGACTGAAAAGAAGCAGCCACAAAGATGGGGCGGGGGCAGGGGGAAGCCAGCAAGCAAGTGAAAACTCCTGGGAGCCAAGCAAACGAAGCGAAGCGTTGAGAACCGAGCAATCAGCCGTGGCAAATGCTCCTGCCAGGTCCGGTGGGAAGAGAACAGAACTGACCACTGGATTCAACAACATGGAGGAAAATTGCCCCATTTCAGGAACAGTTTCAGCGGAGTGGTGGGCACAGGCCAGACTGGAGGGGCTTCGAGAGAGACAGCGAGGAGAGGAAATGGAGCCGGCACAGACAAAGCTTTCAAGGAGTTTTATCATAGAAAAATGACTGGAGGAGCCAGTGGGATTAGATGATTTTTTTTTTTTAAGCTGGGAGGCATAAATGGTTGATTGGAGACAGATGGAAATGATCCACTGCAGAGAAAAGATGAAGAGAAGAGAAGTAGTGCCACATGCTGGTGCCACATGGGTGAACTGGAGAGAGGGGGGCTGGGCTCTGGTGCACAAAGAAAGGGGGTGACCTCAGAGAGGGGCAGGGCCGAGGAAAGGAGCCAGGGGCGGTGACATGCCTGTGTATAAGAGCTTGCCTCGCTATGAAAGCACAAAATTGTTTATTGCCCCAGAGGGACAGCTTGACCCTCTGCATGATTTGTTGTTTCCATCACAGAAACCAGCTTAGCTCACATATGTGCAACTGTCCGTATCACAAGGCACCAAACAAACATCTAGCGACCGTTTTGTTTTGCTGGTAAAATGTACAGATCCGATTCGGAGGGCTGGCTACCCACTGAGGACGGGAATATACTTTCATAAAAATATTTTTTTTCAAGGAAGTTTCTCTTGAGACCTGGCCAGTCTCATGAGAAACACTTGAGCTTGCACAGTGAATCAATCGGACCATAACTAAAATTGTACTATATAAATCCTACAAAAAAAACCCAAGACTTTGGAGTCTCATCCAAGAGGAGAACACTGCAGTCGGGGCTTTCCAAGTTGGACCCGAAAAGTTGTCTCTGAGATTCCCCAGCATTCTTCTTTGGGTGTTGCTGAATGGTGATGTAACTTACTTTATTTCTGTGTCTTTCTTATTTTAATCAATAAATACTTATTTGCTGGAATCAGAGAGAGGTGTGTTACCCAGAATGCGACCCTGTTCAAACTGAGGCTTCACTCACATTTCTTTTACATATATATATATTTTGTGTGTGTGTTTGTGACAAAACATAACAACATACAAACACGAACATTCTTACCATATGATCATTCCATTCTTGGTATATCATCACATAGTTGTGTATTCATCACCGTGATCATTTCTTAGAACATTTGCATCACTCCAGAAAAAGAAATAAAAAGAAAAAGGAAAAAATCTCATAGATACCATACCCCTCACCCCATACTGACCGCTAGTATTTCCATCTACCCTATATATAGTTATAGATATATATAATTGGAGGGTGCATGGTCCAGGAATCGCATAAAAGGTGGGCACCCTACCTAATATATTTTCACCTTTGTTCCCCCTATTTTTTTCTAGACCTTTTTCCCTTCCCTTTCATTGATCACTAGTATTTCAATCTACTCAATTTATTTTAACATTTGTTCCCCCTATTATTTATTTATTTTTAATCCATATGTTTTACTCACCTGTCCATCCCCCAAATCAAATGAGCATCAGACACAAGGTTTTCACAATCACACAGTCACACTGCAAAAGCTATATCATTATACAATCATCCTTAAGGAACATGGCTCCTGGAACACAGCTCTGCAGGTTCAGGCACCTCCCTCCAGCCTAATACACCTTAAACTAGAAAGGGGATATCTTCATCCATGTTTCTGAACGGGACAGGTGGGCAGCTCCCCTGGTGGAAGCTCCCGTCAGACCTGGGAAGAGAAGGGGGGAGTTGAGCTCCCCCCGGGGAGCATGGGGGAGCCAATGGACCAGGGAAAGCCGGCAGGACTGCTGGGTGGAACTGAGGGCCTGTGTGAGGTTTGTGACCATAAATTCAAAGCGGGAGCAGCAGAGTCACGTGACTTTCCAGGGGCAAAGGGTACAAATGCAGAGTCGGGTGGTACCAGGTTGGGATTTTTCCCAGTGACTGCAACCAGGGCCAAGAGAGTTTGCAAAGGACTTAAATGGGGCAAGGGGAGAGGTGAGATGTGGGAGGCGAGGGCCCCAGGTCTGGAGGGGGCACCCATGCACCGGTGGTTCAGGAGGGACCAAGGCACGGGGAGGCTGGGAGGGTGGCCATTTGCCTTAGCTACCTTAGGTGATGTCCATCCACGCCTGCACAAAATGTCCCGGGAGGGACCACGCACAGACCCCGCCTAGACGGCAGCAAGAAAACTGATCATGCTTAGATGTGGTGCCCGCAGCAGTGAAAACAGCGGCTGACCCCGACAGCCAGTGCTGGATTTCTGGGGTGCTGTGCACCCTCTCAGAAGTGGCAGGCACCCACCGGGCGTTGCCCTCACCCAGAGGAGAGCCGCAGAGCCAGCCACGCGGCTGTCACGCTGTGGCTTCAGTAATGTCACATGACCCAGGGGCTACACCCTTCTCCCGCCTGCCTGGCGGTGACCGGTGACCGTGTCCTCAGATGGAATGTGTGCGCGCCCCGCCCCGATGGGCTTCTGATAAGATCCAAGGTCCCTTGCGGGCGCAGATAAGCATCTCCAAGCACCTCTCATCTTCCTGGTGACCTACCTGAAGTCACTTATCCACACCTCATCCTGCCCCCCAGGCGGCCGTCCCGGTTCACTGCCCAAGGGGACTGGGGCATGGTGGGCGGGGTGGAAGGTGGGGCCAGCAAAATCGGGGTGTGAGCAGGCTGGTGGCCACACACAGTCCACCCTGGCCCAGCTCCCCCAGCTCTCCAGGCATCTGGGGACAGTTTAGTGGGCTGCAGCCTGGCTGGGCAGAAACCCCAAGACAGGAGAGGCCAAGGGGGCTGGCAGGAGTCCTAGCCCTGAGCCCTGGGGGGTTTCCCAGCCCTGCACCGCTCTCTGTGAGATCTGGAAGAGTCCCACCTCCGGCCATAAGCTGGGAGCCCCTGCAGGATAGGTACAGAGATGCCATCAGGATGCCCTTTCTACCTTTGGCCCTGAGCTTTGGGTTTTAGGGAAGGCAAACAAGGGAGGGGCAATGAAAATTTACTGAGCTCCCACTCTGTGCCAAACAGTTTTTACAGATACTATCCTGAGTCATGAAGACATCCCAACAGCTTTGTGAAGAGGTGCTCTGATCCCCATTCTACAGCTAAGAAAAACAGGCGCAGAGAGGTCAAGTGATTTGCCCAAGGCCACACAGCAAATGTCAAGCAAGAATGGGATTTGAACTCAAAACCTGCTGAGGCAAATGACAGGGAGGGAGACAAAGGTGGTGATGGCAGCAGCAACTCAGCCCTGCCCTGGATGCAGGAGCTCTGAGTTGCGGTCCTGGCTTGGCCTCTGTCCTCAGACCTGTTCCTAGGAAGAAATGGAGAAACAGAGACAGATATAACTGCTTTCACGTGGAGTGGCTCCCAGCCCGGGATGCTCCTCATTCTCCCTGCCACTGGGGACCAAAGGGCAGTGCTAGGGGCAGGGTAATGGTTAACCAGGTCTTACACCCCATCTATAAGGAGCCCCATTCAGGGACACCCCAGCTGGCCGCGACTCCACAGCATGCTCTGGGCAAGGGTGCTGGGGGTGGTGGTGGTGGGCGCTGCCCTGTTGGGGCTGGGGGTCATCCTGGGTCACTTTGCCATCCCCAAAGAGGCCAACCCACCAGCCGCCAGCATCTCAGCATCCCAAGACCTGGACCTGGAGATCCTCGAGACCGTGATGAGGCAGCTGGAGGCCAGCAGAATCCGCGAGAACCTGAGGCAAGAGGCCTGTCCGTCCACCCCTCCCGGTGGGCAAACCCCTACCCGTCCCAGCCCTTGACGCGCCCTCCCCTCCCCCCCCAATCCACCCTGCAGGGAGCTCTCCAGGGAACCGCACCTGGCCGCCACCCCCAGGGATGAGGCCCTGGTGCAACTGCTCCTGCAGCGCTGGCGGGACCCGGAGACCGGCCTGGACGCGGCTGAGGCCCCCACCTACGAGGTGCTTCTCTCCCTCCCCAGCCAGGAGCAACCCAACCTCGTGGCCGTTGGTGAGACCTGGGAACGCCGGGGCTGGAGAGACGGGGCTGGGCTGGGGGAGTTGCCCGGGCCAGCCCTGACGCTGTCCCACCCTCCACAGTGGACCCCAGCGGCAAAACGGTCTTCTCCTGCCGGCAAAGCGAAGAGAACCTAACTGCGGAGCAGGAGGGGCCTGATATAGTGCCACCTTATGCCGCCTACGCTCCCCCTGGAACCCCACAGGTGGGCCTGGGGCAACCCCACTCCCCTGCCATGGCCCAGCCCCTCCTGGCTCCCACCCCAGCTTCTCCCCAGCCTGACCCAAGGGGCACTTGAGACGCGTCTCCACCCTCCATCGCTACCCCTTTCCTCTCACTTAGTCATTCAACAAACACTGGTGGTTGCTGTGCAAGGCCAGGGCTGATTGAGGCCACAGGGACACAGGGGAGGTCAGCTGTGACTCTGCCCTCAGGGAGCTCACAAGCGGTGGGCAAATTGGATCTAAATCATTCCTTCTGCCACCTGGCCTTCCGTCCCTTTTCCTCACCCCACCTTTTCCTGGGCCTGGCTCTGAGAATCCCCTTGGAACCAGGGCCTCCTCGTCTATGCCAACCGGGGCACAGAAGAAGACTTTAAGGAGCTACAAAGTCGGAACATCACACTCAAGGGCACCATCGCCCTCACCCGCTTTGGGGGTGCAGGGCGTGGGGCCAAGGTGAGCAGCGTGGGGTGGGGAGGGGAGAAAGTGAAGTAGAGGGGGAGGGGCAGCGTTGAGTGGTGGGTCGAGCCCTGGGCTGGGCTGGGGCAGAAAAACTGAGCTCTGTTCAGCTGTACCCCTGGCTTGCTGTGTGACCTTGAGTGCCTCTCCTAACCTCTCTGAGCCTTAAGAAAGAAAAAAAAAAAAGGTGGAGACAGGGGGGGAAATTTCCAGCTTTGATAGTCTGGGAGTCTAAGTCTTCCTGGGAAGTCATTCTTCTCTGAATATTTCATTTAAATTCTTCCTGTTGCCCCATCCTTGCTTTCTTTCAATTAGAATTTTGGACTAGGTATCACCTGCCTAGCTCCCCCAATTTTTTCTACTATCAAAAGGTATAGAATGCAAATTCTTCTTCTAATGCCATTCTCCAAACAGGTAACCACTTTAATTAGTTTAGTTTATGGGATATCAGTCCAGAATTTTCTTCTTGGAAGAAGCATATACAAATATAGATTCTTATGTTCCCCCCTTGGCACATAAAAGTAGCATGCCAGGAGGTGCAAGGGTAGTTCGGTGGTAGAATTCTCACCTGCCATGTGGGACACCTGGGTTCGATTCCCGGTCCATGCATTTCCCAAAAAAACAAACAAACAAGCAAACACACACAAACAAAAAAAGTCAACAAAATGGTGCTGCAATAACATGCTAACGTGGAAAAATAATGAAATGTGACCCCTCCGTACCACATACAGAAAAAAAAAAAAAGAGCATACCAACTCATGGTTCTGAGCCATGCTTTTTGTGGTTTTTTTTTTTTTTTTTCCCATTATAATACATCCTGGAGATCATTCTTGATCAGTATGGAAACTGTGTCCTGGTCCTTTTATAGGGCTGCGTAGTATTCTGTTGCATGCTAGATCCCATAATTTATTTAACCAGACCCCAGGGTCTTTGGCTTACCGAGCAGCACTATGATAAATGCCTTGTGCACGCATCATCTTGCCCATGTGGGGGGGTGGAGAAGAAAGTGCCCCCTCCCTGCCCCTCCCCCTCCCCCATCATGTCCTCTGTTCCCCCTGCAGGCCGTGAACGCCGCTAAACACGGGGTGGCCGGGGTGCTGGTGTACACGGACCCCGCTGACATCAACGACGGCCATCACTCACCCAACCAGACCTTCCCGCACACGTGGCGCCTGCCTCCCTCAGGGGTGGAGCGGGGCAGCTACTTTGAGTATTTTGGGGATCCCCTGACCCCCTACCTTCCAGCCCACCCCTCCTCCTTCCGCCTGGACCCTGCTGTTGCCTCCGGATTTCCCCCGATTCCCACACAGCCCATTGGCTTCGAGGATGCAAAAGTCTTGCTCTGGTGAGCTGGTACCCTGGGGTCTCCTGCCCAATCCCCTGGGGGGTTCCTGCATTTCAACATCCAATGGAAGGGCCTCCCTTCCTCCCCAGTAACCTCCAGGGAGCTTTAGCACCGGCTGCCTGGCAGGGAGCCCTGGGTTGTGACTACAGATTGGGACCAGGCTTTCGCCCTGGTGGCAACTTCACAGCAGACAGGTGAGGTGGGGCTGCCTGCCCCGGTCCCCCCAACACTCTTCTCCTCTCCCCTTGTTACCCTCTTCCCACTCCAAGCCCTGGACTTTCCCTTCCTTCTCTCTCTCAACCCATTCTCCCCATTCCAAAATATCCGTCTCGTCTTTGGATGAGACAGTGACCCAGAGGGGTGGCCTGTAAGGCCCTGTGTGGGGTTCCCCCGTCCCCCCTCAGACCTCCACCTTCAGTGCCAACCATGCTACTCCCTTCCTCAAACGCGCTGAGCTCGTGCTCAAGTCAGCTCTGCACTTGCTGTTCCCTCTCCTGGGAACATGCTTCCCCGCACTCCTGCCCCTCCAGGCCTGCCCTGCCCCAGGCCCTTTTCACCTCCTGCAGTCCTTCACTTCCTCACAGTCTGTCTCCCTCAAGAGAGTAAAGCCCCACGAGGGCCAGGGACGCCTCTGTCTCTTCACTGCCCAGAGCCGTGTGCCATGCCAGGTGTCCCCTAAGCGCCCAATAGGTATTTCCTGGGTGATGAGTGAGCGAGTAAGTGAATGGAAAGGAGAATCAGAATTAGAAAACCCGGGCTTCAGCCTGGCTGCCGCTCCTGGCACTTCTGGACAGGGGACCTTGGCCAGGTCCGATCCCCTCTCTGGCCTCAGTTTCTCTGGCAGCTCCGAGACCCCTACCACGCCTTTGCCCCCCACCCCTGCCCCACCCCCCCAGCCAGGTGAATGTGAGTGTGCACAACCGCCTCGAGCTGCGCAACTCTTCCAACGTCCTGGGCATCATTCGCGGGGCCGTGGAGCCTGGTGAGTGGTCCCCGCTTGGCTCCAGGAGTCCCCCAGGACCCTGGGTGGCCCCGCCCAGCACCCCCTTCCCCGGTTCTCTGACCCTCTGCTCCTCGGCCCAGACCGCTATGTGCTGTATGGGAACCACCGGGACAGCTGGGTGCATGGCGCCGTGGACCCTAGCAGTGGCACTGCTGTCCTCCTGGAGCTCTCCCACGTCCTGGGGACCCTGCTGAAGAAGGGTGAGCCCCCACCTCCCAGCCTTGTCCAGGGGATTTCGCGAGCCCCCCGACCACTACCCCACCTCAGGAGGTTACCTCCCATCCACTCCTCCCCAAGCTTGTCCTGTCCCACCTCCTCTCTCCTAGTCTGGAGTAACTTGGGCTAGAGCCTGATGGCCCGGGAGGCAGAGGTGCCTGGGGCTATGGCGTGGCTCATTCCACGCACCCCTGGGTGCTCCGCAGGGAGCCAGGCCTGGGATGCCTTAGTGAGCAAGGCAGAGCCCGGCCTCTGCCCACAGGGGGCAGGGACAAAGGACCATCGTGGACTCAACAAATCCGCATTGGGTCTTGCATGCCCACCACATGCCAAGCCAGTTCTAGGCACCAGGGAGGCCGTGTTGACCACGGCAGGTGGTAATGATTGCAACGTGTGCTGTAAAGACCAAAAAAATGTCCAAGGCGCTTTCCAGGGGCAGGGAGGACCTGGGGGACACCCTCTCTGAGCAGGTGGCATTGCCGCATTTCAGCACAGCTGGCAAGCAGGCCGGTGGCCCGGACGGGGTGGCAGAGCAGCCAGACCAGACCCCGGCACTGCCAGGCCGTTTGGGAAGTGTCATTACAGCCCAGGGGCAGGGGGAAGCTGGAGAAGGACTTTAATCGGATGACACGATTGAGTCCAAATCTGAAACTGTAGGGAGGAGTCCCCGCATTCAGGAGACAGCCCATGGCCTTGGGGTGTGCCGGCTTCAGAGGTGAGGGCCCGGGCAAGAGGAGGGTTCCGGGTTTTCCGATTTTGGTCCGAGCAACTCGGTTAAATGGCCAGGCCGTTAATCAGAAATAAAATAGGATCAGAGGGCAGGTCTGGGGGGAAGAACGTGAATTCAGTCCTTCACGTGTTGATTTTGAGGCGTCCAAGGGACATTCCAGGGGGAGGGAAAGCAGTCAGCTGATGGTGCCAGTTCCAGGTCCGAAAGAGATGAGATTTAAACTGGCAGGCGAAGCCATGCGTGGCTGCAGAGTCCCCAAGGATACTGCTA
Organism: Tamandua tetradactyla; assembly: GCF_023851605.1. NCBI lineage: Eukaryota > Metazoa > Chordata > Mammalia > Pilosa > Myrmecophagidae > Tamandua > Tamandua tetradactyla. Next base: position 9,526,011 of record NC_135335.1, read on the forward strand.
GTGGGTGAGCATTCAGAGAGAGGCTGGGCTTTTGACTTTTCTTCTTTTTTTGCTTTTTTTAAGCATCTGATTTTGAAATTATTTCAGGCTTATAAAAGTTGCAAAAACAACACAAAAACTCCACATATATTTTTCATCTTTGGACACTGAATATTAAATGCTTGAACATATTTGCTTTCGCTCTGTCTCTAACATCTATTTTTTTAAACCTTTTTTTATTGTTAAATGTAATATATATGAAAACAAAATTTAAAAAAGCAATGATTTTCAAAGTACACTTTGATAAGTAGATACGGAATGGATTGCAGAGTTTGTTACGGGTTACCATTGCACTGTCTCAAATTTTTCCTTCCAGTTACCTTGTCTTGTTAGCCTCCTTTAATCCCAGATTCATCCTTCAGCTTTTTTTTTTTTTTGTCTTTCACGATCCTGACAATATCTTCTAGAAGGTGCTCAATTTGAGTTAGTCTGAGGTTTCTACGATCAGATGCAGATTATGCATTCGGGACAGGAATAAGTGTGGGGATTTGTCATGGTACGCATGGCCTCAATTTAATCATTTCTAAAAATTCTGTTTAAAGCAAAAGCTGAGGAGTGATCAAAGGGGGCTGAGCTAAGCCAGATGTGGGTGGAGGTATGGAGAGCAAGGTCAGAGTCTCCAGGGGCCTCCGGGAGGTGGCTGGCACCATGGCAAGAGCAGTGCCCTCAGGGAGCCTGGAGATGGGAGCCGGATCGGAGATGTTCCGAGAGGCGGCGTGTAGCAGTGCTTAAACCCCAGAACTCTGGAGCCGGATGCCTGCATTTGAACCTGGGCTCTGCTGCTTATCAGCTGCGTGACCCTGGACAAGTCATTTAACTCAACTGTAAAATGGCGATAATAATAGGACTCCTCTCAAGGGGCTATAACGGGGTTGATTTAATATGGATAAAGCACTAGGGGGGAACGTGACTGCCCATCAGATGAAGAGGGTGAGGGGGGAGTTTTGCGCAAGGTATGTGGGAGCCATGGCTGGGGGTGGAGGGAGGGAAGTCTTTCCAGTCTACCTTCAGAGAAGAGGGAAGGCAGAATTCACCTGTTGGAAGGAGGTTGATTTGGGGGGCGTCAAAGCAGAGGAGGGAGTCTCAGGAAAGGCCTAGCTGGGGGGAGGGGGTGTGTGCCAGGACCGAGGGTTCCCCACGCCCCTACCCTTTCCTCTGAGCCACCCCAGGATCTTTCATTCCCTTCCGCAGGCACCTGGCGTCCCCGCAGATCCATCGTGTTTGCGAGCTGGGGGGCCGAGGAGTTCGGCCTCATTGGCTCCACCGAGTTCACGGAGGTGCGCGCGCCCGGCTGGGTCGGGGGTGGGGGGAGGAGGAGGGGGAGGGGGGGTCCCGGGACTGACACCGCCGCCGCCGCCGCAGGAGTTCTTCAGCAAGCTGCAGGAGCGCGCCGTGGCCTACATCAACGTGGACATCTCGGTGTTTGGTAGGCGGGCGCTGGGCCGGCCGGGGGCTGGGGTAATGGAAGGGACTGGGACCCGAAATCTTTCCCTGCTCCTCCCGCAGCCAACGCCACCCTGAGAGCGCAGGGGACTCCCCCGGTCCAGAGCGTCATCTTCTCCGCGGCCAAACAGGTCGCGCCTCAGGAGGGATGGGGCGGGGCCAGGCGGAGTGGGCGGGGCTTACTAGCGGGCCTGGGGCGAGGCCAGACGGAGGGGGCGGGGGCTGCTAGCGGAGCTGGTGGACTGATGAGGGGCCGGCCCTGGGGAGGGCGAGAACGCGGTGCAGGGTGGGGGTGCAGAGGGCAGGCCCGGGAGTTGAGGCGGGGCGAGGCGCTATGGGCCCCACCCGAGGCTGGGCTCCCCTCTGGTCCAGATCCAGGCCCCAGGCCCCGGCGCCCTCAGCATCTACGACAATTGGATCCGCTACTTCAACCGTAGCAGTCCGGTGTATGGCCTGATTCCCAGGTGAGCCCCGGGCCGGGATGGGGACGCCGCTGAGGCGGCCAGCCCAACACCTTCCAGCCTGGGCCTCTTTCTCCCCGCAGCCTGGGCTCTCTGGGTGCCGGCAGCGACTATGCGCCCTTCATTCATTTCTTGGGCATCTCCTCCATGGACATCGCCTACACCTATGACCGGGTGAGCTGTCGCCCCTCGGTCTCCGCCTTAGTACCTTGCTCCAGAAGACGCTCCCTTTCTTGGGGCTGCTCTGCTGCAGACTGAATCGGGCTCCACCACTCAGGAACTGTGTTACCTCAGTTAAGTTTCTTAACCTCTCTGGGCAACCACGTTATTTTATCAAATTTAAGATACTACTGATTGTAGGATGCACTATTCAAAAGGGGGGGAAAACCCTGCCAATTATTTGTATGATGTTACTGACCTGATTTCAGAGGTCTTAAAATCAGAAAAGATGTGTCAGAATTGATGCTCTAATGGGATAAATGAAAGTTAAATCTACTACATGGCACTGGTGTGAAAGTAAAATAAAACTGAGGATGCAGAGTGTCTCCCTTTTGATGCTTCAAAAATCCCTTTCATTCCTCCTGGACACCTGGCTCCTGGGGGGAGGAGCTGGGATTTGAACCTCCATCTCACCCCAAAGCCAGGCTCTTCTCCTTCATGTGAAATTGGCACCAGCTCAGCTCTGCGGGTTGTTTAACCTCTCTCAGCCTGTTTCCTCCTTTAAAGAGGGAATTCTAAAACTTACCTCTCCGATGCTGTGCGGATTGAATTGAGAGAACGCCCCTGAATCTTCTCCCACTTCCTATCCTGAGCCCATGCTCTCTGGCTTCTGTTGCCCCAGAGCAAGACCTCGGCCCGGATCTACCCTACCTACCACACGGCCTTTGACACCTTTGTTTATGTGGACAAATTCGTGGACCCTGGTGAGGAGAGGGGCCGGGGGCATCCTGGGGCTGGAAGAAAAGGGGCTGAAGACTAAGCCCTGGCCCTGTCACCCTCCCTGCAGGTTTCAGCAGCCATCAGGCGGTGGCCCGCACAGCTGGAAGTGTGCTTCTCCGGCTCAGTGACAGCCTCTTCCTGCCCCTTAATGTCAGTGACTACAGCGAGACCCTCCGCAGCTTCCTGCAGGCTGCCCAGCGGGACCTCAGGGCCCTGTTGCAGCAGCACGGCATTAGCCTGGGTACGGAACCCTCAATACTGGGGCCCAGGGGTTCCCTGCACCCCCAAGCCTAAGTCATTGGCTGTCCCCCACAGAGCCGCTGGTGACTGCAGTGGAGAAGTTTGAAAGGGCAGCTGCAGCCTTGAACCAACAGATAGCAGCAGTGCAGAAGGACGGCCCCAAGTGAGCAAGGACAGTAGGGCGGGGTCTGTGTGTCTGGGAGGGAAGCACGAGGTGGGCAGCTGGGTGGCAGCTCCAAGGTGACTGGCAGGTCCTGCCTCTTCCAGCGCCCTGCAGGTCCGAATGCTCAACGACCAGCTGATGCTCTTAGAACGAACCTTCCTGAACCCAAGAGCCTTCCCCGAGGAACGCTACTACAGGTGAGCCTGCCCCAAGGCCCCTGGGAGGTACCGGGGGTGGGGTGGGCAACGGCCACCTGCCTGAGGGAGGGAAGGAGGGTGTCAGAGCTGCACGCGTTTTTAGAGCCTAGCCCAGCCTCATGGGACAGATGGGGAGGCAAATCATTAAGGTCACGCTGTGAACTGGGATCGGAACCCACATATCCCCCTACCAGTGTTGCTGGAACTGCCCAGGCTTTTACAGATGGCTTTTGTGCCTAGCTGGATACCCGAATTGAGCCTGGTCCAGGCTGAAATGCTCCCCCTTTTCCTGGCCCCCAACTGACCCTCCTTATCCCCGTTTCTACCATCAGTCATGTGCTCTGGGCACCCCGCCACACAGGCTCTGTAGCTACGTTCCCGGGCCTGGCCAATGCCTGCTCCCAGGCCAAGGACACAGGTCCTGGGTCTGAGGCCTGGGCTGAGGTGCAGAGGCAGCTGAGCATTGTGGCGGTGGCCCTGGAGGGTGCAGCGGCCACTCTGAGGCCTGTGGCTGAACTCTGACTGCAGCCTTTCTTCGGCAACCCCCACTGGCTTCTGTCCTAACCCTCTCCCACCCCAGTCTTCTTGGAGTGTGCCCGTTTTTTGATGGCACCACCAAGGGACCCTCTCAAGTTTCTGAGGTCCCTCCAGTTGTGGATACCTAACGGCAGTGACAAGCCCTAAATGAAACCCTCCCCACACCCGCATCCTGGCTCTTGGGGGGCAGAGGTGGAGAATGGCCGAGTACAAACTGCCCTCAGTGGGGGTGGGTGAGAGGCACGATACCAACCCGGGGATCACCAAGGTCATTCCTCAGGGACACCAGGAAACCAAGTCCAGGGTGGGAAGGGACCTGCCCAGTCTGGGTTTCTCCCCCCACACCCTTCCCAGGTCTCAACTCTCCCCCAAATAAATCAAGCCTAGCCATTGCTCCTTATAAAACAAGTTCCTTTTACCGTCTGATAATCCAGGCAAAGGGAAAGGAGAGCCTGGGCTCACGGAGGGGGCTTGGGTCTGTCCACTCCCTCGTCTTCCTCTTCTGCCATGACCACCTCCTCGAGGGTGCGTTCCCCAAGTTTGCTCCCCACCAACAGGCTGCAGGTGCCAGTAGGTGGCACCCCCTCCTCAGTGTAGTGACCCCTCAGGAATACGACGCTCTCCTCCCTGTGCAAGGGCAGCCCGTGGGCCTGGCATAGATCCCGGGCCTCCTCGAGCCCGTCCAGGGCCAGCAGGCGCACCACGAAGTCCAGAGGCAAAGCCTGGCCCTTGGGGGTGCTCAGGGCACGAGCGAGGCGAGCCAGGGCTGCGCGGCGGGCGTGGCCCACGTGGCAACGCACCGCACAGCTCTGTAGGTAAGGCAGGCTGCGGAGCAGGCGGAAGAGGCGGGCAGCATTGCCCTCGCGGAAGGCGGCATCCACGGCCAGAGCCGTGCGCAGGGACGGGCAGGCGCGCTGGACCGCAGGCAGCTGCAGGACCTCGTGCAGGGCCTCCGTGGAGCCTGGGAAGGCGGGAGGCCAAGATGACAACTCCTCCATCGAGCCCACCGCCAACCTGGCCCCTTGGGCCCCACTTACCTCCTCCACCCCCACCCCCTCGGGTCCTCTGCCACTCCCCCCCTTCCCCCTCCCCGCCCCTAGGCCAACTCCTTTCCCTCCCTCTCCCCTCCTAGATCCAGTCATCAGTCTCTTTCTGATCTAAATCCTGATGGGATACGGGTGGGTCCAGAGCTGGATTCTCATAACACAGTGAAGAGATGGGCAGGGTTTACAGATGGGAGACTGAAGCCCAGATAGCTTCAGGGCTGGCCTGGGATTCCTCCCTGGAGGAAGGCCATTTATTCTAGGAGACTCTGCCCCTGCTTCCCAGGGGAATCAGGGACACTAGAATCTTGGGTCACTCTTGTAAACTGGGGCTTCTAACCCATTAGCAGGTAGTGAAGCCAACAGCATTTTGTTACAATTAAACAGAACAGAATCTATTCGAATGCACTCCCCGTAGAAAGGATATAATGTCGAGACTTCTGTCTCGAGTATATTCGGTGGGCATATATGTTCTTGACTGCAACGCTGGGAGTGGAGATTTGGAAAACTCCGAAAACCGCTATTTATGCCAACTCTCTCCTTCCAAAACCACCCCTTTCGCTTCGACTGCTGAGAAAACGAGAGAAGGGAAGGGACAGGCCCGAGGTCACTCAGTGGAACTTGTGCACTGACTTGACACACACGTACGAGGTGCCTCCGAATGCCCTGGTCAAGGAACTCATGGTGGGAGTTTAAAGCTTCTCCTTGCTTCCCCGGCCTCCACCGTCCTCGTGGAGAGCCCCGGTTCCCGTGCTCCGCCCCTGCGCCGAGACCCCGACTCACCCAAGTTATAGAGCAGAAAGAGGGCCTGGAAGGAAGCCTGGCGGGGGTGGGGCCCGGCGCCCCGTGCGTAGCAGCGCCGCAGCGAGCCGAAGCCCTCCTGCACCTGGGCCTGCAGCAGCGTGGGGTCCGCGGGCCCGGGCGCCGCTTCGGGCCCCAGACGCGCCACCACAGCCAGCAGCGTCGCCAGCGCCGCCTCCAACACCGCCGCCGCTTCGATGTCGTCTGCGCCCTGCAGCGCCAGGTCCAGCCGCACCGCGCGCAGCCGATCAGCCACGAAACCGGCCACCTCGGCGCGGGACGCGTCGGCGCGCTCGGCCACCTCACCCGCCAGGTAGCGCACGGTGGCCAGCAGCACGGGCGGCGGCCGCAGCTGGCTCGGCGAGGGCCGGGGCTTGCCCGCGGCCGGCCGGATGTATTCCTTCACCGCGCGCTGCGGGTCGGCCCGGTCCCCGCGGTCCCCCGGCGCCACCTCGAAGCGGTGAAGGCGGCGCTCCTGTTCGCGCTGGGCGCGCTCGGCGGCCGGGCACATGTCCGGGCAGGTGCCCACGGGCAGCTCGCAGCCGGGCATGAGAAGGCTGCAGGGAGAGGGCCAGCGCTCAGCATTCCGGCGACGGCGGCGGCCATTAGACCCATTCTGCCGATCCGCACATCGAGGCCGGCCGGGGCACGCGCGGGACTAGGAGAGGCGAGTCCCGCGGATCCTCCGGCCCTGCGCCACCCGCGCCCCCTCCAGGCCCCGCCACCAGGCCCCGCCCACCGCCGTCCTCTCACCCGGCCGGGTCGCCTCCCACCAAGCTTTGAGCCGGACTCCCGAGATGCTCTGCGTTGTAGTCCAGCCCCGTCGCCGCAGCCACGCGCACTCACGCCGTGCAAGCGTCCCAAGGATGCACCGCGTCCAGCCTCACGCTCCCCCGTAGTCGGGGCCACTCCCATAATGCACCGGTTTGTAGGTCCTTCCTCAACCCATCGCTTTCCTGCCTCTCTGGTCATCTGAGCCCTCAGTGTTTGGTCGTGGGCCCCTTCAAAATGGGTATCCTTTCCAGCATCCCTTTCCCCAAATAACCTGGCTCTAGTGGTCTTATTGCCATCCTCCACTCTGTTTCCCTGGAGATTCTTCCCATTTTCTAGATCAGGGGTCTGCAAACTTCTGTGAAGAGCTAGATAGTAAATGATTTAGGCCTCAGGGACAGCTGGTCTCTGTCGCATCTGCTCAGCTCCACTGGCATTCCACCGAGTGAGCTGCTGCTAAACGAACGAGCCTGGCTGCCTTCCAATAAAATTTTATATACACACACTTAAATTTCATTATTTTCACTTGACACTAATTGTTATTTTCTTTCGATTTTTTTTCAACCTTTAAAATACGTAAGTCCGGGCGGCCAGGGTGGCTCAGCAGGTAAGAGTGCTTGCCTGCCATGCCCGAGGACCCGGGTTCGATTCCCGGTGCCTGCCCATGTTAAAAAAAAAAAAATACGTAAGTCCATTCTTCGCTCTTGAGAGGTCCAAAAAAAAAAACAACTAGCCACAGGCTGTAGTTTTGCAGACCCCTGCTCTAAGAGGGTAAACTGGTGGTTTAGGGGACCAGAGATGCTGCTCAACCCATCAATCAAGACAGAGCCAGGGCGATCAGAGGTGTGAGTCGTCCCTGATTCCAAGGTGGCAGGTGTAGACAAGGAGTGAGAATTAATTGTTTTTTTCTCATTCTTGGTCCAGTTACAGAAATGTCCCCTGGGGTTACAAAACCAGGAGGATAGGGGCCTGCCCCCTGGAGAGGAGCAGGGGTGGCTGGCAGTGCTGGAGATGGAGTCCTGGGGAAGGGTCTGCACCCTTTCAGGGCGGAGCTTGGGACAGGTGCAGGTGCAGGATCTCCTCTGCCCGCTTCAGGTACTCTGCTGCCTTCTTCTTCACACCTTCCTGGCGGGCAGGGGAAGGGTCACCTGTGGACAGAGAGTGGCTCAGCCACCTTGAGAACCCCAGGTCTAGCCCAGTAACAGTTCATAGAGCATCCTCACGTGCCTTTTCCTCTTTCCTGGGAGTCAGTGACCGTTGTCTCCATTTTACAAATGGGAAAACCCAGACCACAAGAAAAGTAAAGAAAAACTGCCCAAAGTTACAAAGCTGGTTACTAAGGAGCAAGGGCTCCCATCTGTGCTGGATTGAACTGCTTGGTTTTCACTTTCCCTTTCTCACTGCACTATTTGGGACCCCAGGCCCAAGCCTCCACCCCCAGTATCCACTTACTGGGTGCTCCCTGAAGCAGGATGTGCACGCCGTCCCGGTAGCCCTGCAGTGCTGCGGGGTAGGCGCCTGCCTTCTCGTCCTTCAGGGCCTGGGTGATGAGGTCCGTGGCCTGGCTGAGATAGGCAGGGGTGGGCCCTCCTTCCTCCTCCTCTTCCTCCTCTTGCCCTCCTGGCTCCCAGGGCTCCAGCCTCTCGGGTTCTGTCTCCATTGCTGCCAGCTCGCCTATGTGGGTGGGGCTGGGCTCTGTACTTTCTGCAATCACATAGGGAGGGCTCAGGCCAGACTGGCCCTCCTTTTTCCCCCCTGAGCAGACTTGCCCAGCAGCTTCCCAAGCCCTGGTGGGCCCCCCAGGGGGAGGGAGTAGTGCCTGGCGAGTACAGAAGCCACTTGGGTAGAGCAAACCAGGCATGATCTATTTGATTCACGGGATTCATGAGCTTTTGTAACATCAGGGTTACTTTCCTGTTTCTTTAAGTAAACGTTAGCATTAGTGTCCAAGCTCTGGGTCTTTGCTCCTTTTTCCTTCTTGATTCCTTTTTTTTTTTTTTACATGGGCAGGCACCGGGAATCGAACCCAGGTCCTCGGGCATGGCAGGCAAGCACTCTTACCTGCTGAGCCACCGTGGCCCGCCCTTCTTGATTCCTTTTGATCTACAAACCGAAGAATTTCCTCCACAAAGTTTAACTGGAGGATGCTAGATCACCTGTGCCAGGCTAAAGCTAGAAATCCTTGGAATCTTAAAATGGGTTTGAGAATCTCCGGGCTTTGATGAGGCCTTGCAATTTCAGCTGAAGCCCCAAAGGTGAAGGCTGTAAGCAGTGGGTATCCTTGCATTCCAGAATGAGTGCTCATCACATCCCCTCAACTGGTTAAGAAGTGATCAAACCTCCCCATGTGCAAAAAGGTTGGGGAGTTGCTGGAGAAGGGCCCTTGAAGGGAAGGCGCAGGAGCAGAAAGCACTGCATGAAGGCAGAAAGCTCCTTTCCTGGAAGGGGAAGGGGCATCTATCCAACCCCAGCCAATTGAGGAGACTCCATGAGGAGACTGGGGGGTCCCTGCAGGAAGGGGAGATGACATCTCACTCCCCAGCTGCACCCACAGCCCTATGTGTTGCAAATGGGGCAGAAGGCAGAAGAGTTCTTGAGTTCGGGAGATGAACTCAGGACTGGCTCCTTGCCTGGCAAATTCTGACGGTGAGGGGCTCACTACACAAGGCAACATCTAAGCAACCGGCACTTCTACCGTTTAGTGCGGCAAAAATTGGGGAGTTTCCCAGAGAGAGTGATCTTGAGCAGCTCCTGCCTGAGCAGCTGCCTACCAGGCAAGAGAACCCCTCAGGGACAGCTGGAGCCGCCATGCAGAAGGCTGGGTGATACCACCTCTGACTTTTCCCCTCAATCCCTCTTACCCCAAACCCCAACCCGGGAGGAGCAGAAGCAGGGACAGGGAAAAGCGGATCAGAAAAGGAGGACACTCCTCATGCCACTGCCAGGCCTGAGCGGGCGGAGGGAGAGGCTGAAGACAAGACAGGAGCCTGCAGTTCTCATTTTGACAGGACTAGACTTTTTCAGATCTGAGGAAGAGAGAGCTCAAATGCCTGAAACTGATCAGAAGGTTAGGAGGCCTGCCCAGGAGGTCGCCAAAGGGCAAAGAAGGGAAAGCCAACCCAGCAGCCTTAAAAAGACTCTCCATGAATCAAAAATGAAACCATTTCCCAATTATCCCCAGTAACTCCAGCTGCAGTGACATCACAAACTCAGAGAATTTTTAAACATGACAAACCCAGTGTCTCGGAGGTGGGGGACCCTCAATTCCCTGGATTGCAAAGCAAGAAGGAAACCTGGATGTCCCCAAGAGTCCCGCCTCCTCCACAGGGGAGACTTTCCCTTCCCTCTCTGATGCCCCCCTCATGCCAGCAGCTGCTCCTGACCCCCAGAGGGCCTCTTCTGCCTTTGGAACTGGCAGCTGGACCCTGAGCCAGTCATGAGACACCCCCACCTTGGGCTTCCTAAGGAAGGAACTAAAACCCTCCTAAAGGTTTTAAGGTTTTAGTGGTCCTTCCTCTTTTCAAGGCTTTCTCAGGGAGAAGATCCCAGTATGGGAAACGGCTCCTTCTTCACAGTGGGGCAGGTTACTCATGGCACCAGGGCCCCCCAGCTGCTGCCGAAGAGTTGTGAGGAGCACCTAGTTCTAATTCTGGAACACAGGGCAGTGTGGCCAAGAGCTGGCACCTTTTTTTGGTTTACACAGATGCCCTATAGACTAGTTCCGCCTTCGCCCATCCCCAAAGACCTCTGGCCTCTGCCTTCCCACCCCCCTTGCCATCTCAGCTCGTTACCTTCCTTGGAGAAGGGGTCGAAGAGGGCAAGCTCAGCATCAGTGAGTGGGCCTCGGGCAGGGGAACTGGATGTCTCCTCGCTGCTCCCACAGTTAAACAGGAGGTCCAGGGCCTCCTGCGCAGGGCTGGATGGTGGGGGGTCCACTGAGGGAGAGATCATTGGGCATATTAGCAACCATGGGGGCAGACAAGCTGCTTAACAGGATGGGTACCCATTTTACAGATTAAGAAACTGTGTCCCAGAGAAGGAAAATGACCTTTCCGAAGTGCTAGGTGTTAAATGTCACATGGAGTGTGGGCCCCCACTCCCTAATCTAGACCCTCCAGCCCCGGCTTTCCCCCAACTCCCGATGCACCTGGCACCTCCAACTCCTCCAGGCCCCTCCTCTCGGTGGGGAGCAGCTGGGGCAGCCGAGGCTCATCAGGGGGCGGTCGGGGCTCGTCGGGGGGCGGCGTGGGAATCAGTGGGGGTGGCAGGATATGCATGTCCCTGGACGCATCGGAGGGCCGGGTCACCTCCCCACCCTGCAGGGGAGAAAGATCAGCGAGGGGTGGGGTGGGGGGGTGTGGTCTCAGGGGGGGGCAGCCTGGTGGCCTGAGGGCTTCTGGGGTCCTGGGGAGGGGGTGGCAGGGACACCTACCCGGAAGAACTCCTTGAGTTGGGGGCTGTTGTTGAGCGCGGGGATGTGTACGGTGAAGCGGAGCAGGTCCTCAGCCCCCTTCCGCCGCTCCTCGATCACTGCCGCATCGAACCTGCCTGTGGGCCCCGGGCGGGCGAGAAGCAGTGACCACAGGGGCTCTGGGCCCCAAAGCCCACCCTGCCTCCCTGCCTGAGCACCCGAACAACCCGGCGCTCCTGTGGCCCCTGTCCCATCCGTCTCCCGTGGCTCCTCTCCAGGTCCCTGGCATCCAACCTGCCACCAGGCCCTTCTGATCCCACCTCTGCCATGGCCCACGGCCCTCCACTACCTCCTTCTCTGCAGCCACAGCAGTGGGCCGTGACCTCAATGCCCAGCCCCGGTCTGGACCCCCACGTACCCAATACACACACATAGCCCCCCTGACTGGTCTTTCCAGGCTGACATCCACACAGAGGCCAAGGGAACCTTTTAAAATACAAATCTGAGCTTGTCTCACAAAACCACCCAAAGCCTCTCCTTGCTCTGAGCTGGGAACTCTGCTGGCTCAGACCCCTGCCAGCCTCTCCTCTCCCTCTCTGCTCCAGCCACATGGGGCTTCTTTTTCCTACTCTGGGCCCCGCAGGCACTGCTTTCAGCCTGCAGTGCGAGGCTGCTCAGCATGGCCAAGGCCTGCTTCTCCCCCAGACCTCAAGGGGAGCCTCCAAGATGCCTGTTCTCCCTGCCACGGCTGGGGCAAAAGCCATCAGAAACCACACTCCCCCTTTCATATCATTTATAAAAGGAAATTCATTTCACTGTGTGATTAACTGAACTAGAAGCTCCATTCCCTCTTTCTTCTTTCCCTCTTCCCTCACCACTGTATGTCCAGGGTGTTTTCATTCATTCAGCAAACCTTTCTTGGGCAGCTCCCACGTGCCAGATGCTGGAGCTGCCCAAGGAAGATTTGCTGAATGAATGAACACACCTGGCTGGGCGGGGAGGGTGGTTTGTATGGAGGGATCAATCTCCCTGTTCACTCATTTACCAGATGTTTGTTGAATACCTACTATGTGCTAGGTTCAGAGGGTAAATGAGTGAGAAGCAAGGCCTCTACCCTCGTGGAGAGCACATTCTAGACGGGGGAGGCACACAGCCAACAAGAAACAAAATAATTTCAGATTGCTCTGATGTAATGGGAGGAGGAAAGTAAGGCTCAGAGAGGGGAAGTGACTTGTCCAAGATTACACAGCAATTAGCCCTCCCCCAAGCAAACCGACACCCTTTTATTTATTTATTTTTTTGGTATCAGCTTCACTGCTCTGTTCCAGTTAAGTAGCATGTTTAACCGCTTAACTGGAACAAACCACTCTCCTAACCCTGGCAGCATGATAACCAGGCTAGAGTTAGAAGCCTGGCCTAGCATAACCCACTGGTAACAACCCTTCACGTTGCTGTGAAAAGAACATCTGAAGTGAGCCTGCAGGCCCAAGTGACTGCTCAGCACTGCCCAACAGACTTACACAGTGAACCACTTTTACTTTTAAGTTTTCTAGTAGCTACATTTTTTTTGTAAAGTAAAAGGAAACAGGTGAAATTAATTATAATAATATATATTTTATTTAACTCAGCATATCCAAAATATGGTCACTTCAACATGTAGTCGATATACACATTGGCAATAAGAGGGTCTGCATTCTTTTTGCAGCATGCCTGCTACGCTATCAGCACATCCCACTTTAGACCAGCCACATCTCAAGTGCTGCACAGCCACGCGTGGGCCTTCGTGCAGCCCAGGCCTAGCGGGAGCTCAGACTCGGGGGCAGGAAGCCCAGTTTTGTCTAGTTTTGCCTTATTCAGGCCAAGTCCCTTCATCTCACTGAGCCTCAATGACCTTGCCCTGACAACAGGGCTAACGAGGGTGGGAATATCACACAGCAAGGGCTCTGCCACTCCAAGCCCGTTTCCCCATCCGCAAATGGAGCCATCCCTAAGGGCCCTTCCAAGTCTCTGAAATGTATCTCTGGTCTGAGTTTTTCCCCACCACCAGCAGAGGTCCTCTCCCCCTACCTTGGGCCCGAGGGCACTTACCAAATACCTGGGCACGGGGGAAAGAGGGAAACTCCTCGAGGCGGCGAAAGAGGTTGCGATGGGTGTAGGCCAGGTCTCCGTGCAGCTTGCGGAAGTCGCTGTACCGCTTCCAGACCACTACCTAAGAGGAGTGGATGGGCACTGGGGGGCAGCAGCTTTCCCCACTGCCAGCCTGGCCCCAGGTACAGTACCCCTACTCCCAGGGCCAGGGAGTAGGGAGGGCTGGGTCTCCCAGAGTTACCAGCTGATGCTGCTGTTTCCAGATCTGGGATTGGGGAAGCGACCCCAAGCCCCCTTCCTTCCAGGAGCCTCACCTCTTTGACATCCTCTGGATCCTTCTTCGAGATGAACTGAGGAAGAGAGACAGGAACCAGGTGAGACCAGAGACTGACCTCTGATGCCCCAGCACCCCCTAGAAGCCGAGGATACCCCATGGCTAAGAGCACCCTCCCTTTGAGGGGGAGGCATCCTGTAAGTGAAACTGCTGGGATTAAAACCCCAGCCCTTGAGCCCCCAGTCTTGGGGTTTGTTCATATGAAATTTAACCCCACAGGGGATAGGTCAAGCCTACTTAAAATTAGGCCTAAGAGTCACCCCCAAGAGAGTCTCTTTTGTTGCTCAGATGTGGCCTCTCTCTCCAGCCAACACAACAAGCAAACTCACCACCCTCCCCCTGTCTACGTGGGACATGACTCCCAGTGGTATGGGCCTTCCTGGCAACGTGGGACAGAAATCCCAGAATGAGCTGAGACCCAGCATCAAGGGATTGAGAAAACCTTCTCGACCAAAAGGGGGAAGAGTGAAATGAGGCAAAGTGTCCATGGCTGAGAGATTCCAAACAGAGTCGAGAGGTTATCCTGGAGATTATTCTTGTGCATCAAGTAGGTATCATCTTGTTATTCAAGATGTAATGGAGAGGCTAGAGGGAACTGCCTGAAAATGTGGAGCTGTGTTCCAGTAGCCATGTTTCTTGATGATGACTGAATAATGATATAGCTTTCACAATATGATTGTGTGATTGTGAAAACCTTGTGTCTGATGCTCCTTTTATCTACCTTGTCAACAGATGAGTAGAACATATGGAATAAAAATAAATAATAGGGGGAACAAATGTTAAAATAAATTTAGTTTGAAATGCTAGTGATAAATGAAAGCGAGGGGTAAGGGATATGGTATGTACAATCTTTTTTTTTCTCTGTTATCGTTTTATTTCTTTTTCTGTTGTCTTTTTCTTTCTCTGAACTGATGCAAATGTTCTAAGAAATGATGAATATGCAACTATGTGATGATATTGAGAATTACTGATTACATATGGAGAACGGAATGATATGTTAATGATGTTTTTGTTTGTTTGTTCTTAATTTTTTAAATAAATAAATAAATAAAAAACCTGGCCTTTGTCTTTGATGATAGAGACTCACCTAAACTATTTTGGGTTAAAGTAACTATATTTAAAAACCATTAAAGAATATATACCTTTCAAAGGACTCATATCCAGAATATATAAAGAAGTCCTACAAATCAATATTTAAAAGACAAAAACAAAAAGTCAACTTTTTAAAAGTGAACAAAATACCTGAACAGGCACCATCCACAAAATACAATATTTGAATAGCCAATAAGATTGTGAAAATACACTCATTATTCATCAGAGATATGCTCAAATTAATACTCCAATGAGATATTACTCAGGAATAGCTTGAATTTAAAGATACTGAGTATAAAATGGTACAACTACTTTGGAAAACTGGTGGTTTCTAAGAAAGCTACACGTATGTCTGGCCTACGACCCAGCAATTCCACTCCTAAGCATCTACAAGGGCAAATGAGTGTATATGTCCCCCAAAAGATCTGTACTCAACTTTATTCATAATACCTAAAACATTTTTAGAAACTAAATGTTCAACAGCAGAAAAAAAAGAAAAGAAAAACATGGTATATTCATACGAAAAGACCACTAAGCAGCCATTTAACAAAAACAAAAACTTCTTAAAACATGCAATAATATGGACAAATTCCAAAAACATCAATAGAGTGAGAAAGTCAGGCACAAAAGACGACTTGTTAATTGAGTCACATTCATCTGAGGTTCAAGAACTCGCAAAAGTAATCTATGGTAACAGAAGTCAGAACCACAGGGGTTACCTCTTGGGGAGGGGGGCTGCTGATGAGAGAAGGGTACAGGATTTTAATGGGGTGATGGTTTTTGCACTGATGCAGACATACGTAAAAATGTATCGAGCTGTACACTTAAGATCTGGGCATATTCGTTTACGTAAATTATGTCTCAATTTTAAAAATTTAAAAATCGAAACACAATAATAATTTCATTGAGGTACACCAGCAAGAAACTAGCTGCAAAGGTTCATATGAAGAAGGTTCATATTAAGTAGGAAAAAAATCAAAGTTGTATGTTACTTGCTCTGAAAGTCCAACAAAAAGACAAAAAAAAGTGACAGTCCATGACACAACCTTCCCAACCCCCAATCCATTCTTCTAAGTATCTACCTAAAATGACTACCTAGAATGACCACTTGCATTTTTTAAAGCATGGACAAGATTATAAGATATGGGAACAGCAAAAATAAACAAGGAGGAAGATTCTGCCTTTGGATTGCTTTGGTCGTGTCTTTATGGTTTTACTCCACTTTAACAGTTAATTAACGAATGCACCAGTTTAATAATCACCCAGTTCAAAATTCTAAAGGTACAAAAATATATACAGTGAAAAATCTCCTAACTACTATCAACCTCCTTCTTCTCCTAAAAGGTCTCAATTGTTACCTGCATCCTTTTAGAAATATTCTGTTATACTGTTTCCTTCATGTTTTCTTCTACCGTCTCTCTACATGCTTATAATATTCTTGCTTCGAATAATGAACTTCGGTCTTTACTGACTTCCTGCTATGACCGTTGAAGAAAGACTTATTCCTTAAATCCCTTTTAACTGTATGAGTTTTGTTAAACCACAAACAAGGCTTATTAATAAAAAGAGTTAAACTCTTTAAAAGGCTTTTAAGTAAAATAAATAAATAAATAAATACAAATGAAAACCTATTCTAAGAGATCGGAGAACTAGCTAATCTTTGCGTTAAGACAGAGTTTTCATGTTAATTCAGATAAATTCCCAGCCCGACACCCGTACACCACGCGTTGGGCGTGGCCACCCACACCTCGCCGGACTGGGAACTGCGGGCCACGCCCTTTTAAAAAGGGCAGCGCCCTCCCAGGTCCCCGCCTCCTACACCACCCCCCACCCCGTGGTTAAAAAAGTAAAGGATGGCTCTTGCCGCAAACCCTCCTTAAAGGGGAAATACACTTCAGTCGTCTGAAAAGGGAGCCGTCTGCAGCTCCACGCCTTAAGGTAAAACACGGGCCCACTCTTGTTAAAGTGGTAAAGCTCCCCGCTGGGCCCCACCTCACCTGCGCGGTCACTTTGTACTCGGTGTAGCCTTTGGGGTGGGTCCGGGGGTCGGAGACTGAGTAGTGCCGCAGGAAGTCGTCCTTCGCCTGGCGGGACATGGCAGCCGAGCTGGAGCGGAGTTCACCGCCGACCTCCGCCTCCTCTACGGCGCCCCCTCCCCTCCGGGGCGGTCTCTGCCCGCCGCCGCCTCTCCCGGGCCTGCGCCCTTCAGCCTCGGGCCTAGGGAGCTGGTCGCAAGTGACAGTTCTGCTCCGGTACCGGGCGCGCGGCCAAGGGAGCGTCTGAAAAGTTATCGGTCATTGAAGGAGCGTAAACTTGCGTAATTTGACAATAAGGATTGGGGAGGTTCTCTGATCCGCGCTCTCTGCTTAGTGATCGAGCCCCTCCTAGGGGGCGTGAACCCTCATCACCCACCCCTAAATGGCTTCTCCGCTTCCCAGTTCCCTTCCTTCATCGGTTCACTTTCACTGTGTCTAGATTGTGCCAAACATAACCAAATTATTCTTCTGCTTCCCTCTACAAAATTCGCTAATCCACCTTCTCTGCAAGGTGGGGGAAGCAAAGAGAATACGTTCACAATAGAACCTTCTTTGTTGGCTTGCCCACCATTCACCCCCACCTCCTTTGGTTAGTACCATGACACCCAATCTTTGTGTAAGATACATAGGCCTCCAGCCTCCTCCCCCAGAACCCAAAGATGCCAGCACCTTATCTTGCCCCAGACAGCACTTGCTACCTGTCCTGGGGGGCATGGCTGTGGTCACCCCGTGTCCTGAGGTTTGAATTTTGTGAGTCAGAGCACAGCACCCTGGCAAGGGGATCACTGGTTTCTGGAGAAGTTCCAGCTGTGGACCTGGCTGCACAGCCTCTGGAACACTCTGCTTCCCTTGCCTGGGCTCCTGACCCGCACTGGGAGCTCCTTCCTGCAAAAGGGTGCTGGAATCTGCGTCTGTGTCTGGCTTTCAAGGACCCCGATTAGATGTCCCTACCCACCCAGTGAGGTTTAAATGCCATAGTTGGGTGACACCCTCAAAGAAGAGCTGCTCTCCTTGCTGCTGGAAAGCAGCCTCCAGAAAGAAACACAGAACTCAGGCAGAAAGCTTCCAGGGTGAGAACAAGCCGCAAAAATCAAGGTGTAGATGCTGAGCTGCAACCTGGACAACTACTTCCGTCCATGAGACAAAGTTGGACTTAAAGAGAGTCCTGAGAAACTGTGATCCTGCCTTATACCCTTTTGAGGTTCCACGAGAATATGGAAGAGTTTTAAATGCTACCAAACTAGAATGGGTATTTGCAGAAACATTTCTTGCCTGCCTGGATGGTCACTGAGATGGAATCGGTTGTTTGGCAAAGCATCCAAAGAGTCTGGCTGTTTCTGGGGCATGTGATGGAGAGGTTAGAATTTGGAACTTGGCTCAACGAAAATGTATCTGTATAGTACAAGTGCACGAAGGTTTCGTACGAGGAATATGTGCTCGCTTTTGTGGGATTTCTTTTTTCGCTATTGGTGATGACAAAACTGTGATGCACTGGCAAGTGGATGGCATGGGCTGTGGAGAAGAGGAGGAGCTACTGAATACAGTGTTAGAAAAGATAATGTATACCGGAATTGATCATCACTGGAAAGAAGCTGGTTTTGCCGCATGATGAAACCCAGTGGACATTTGGGATGAACAAAGAACCAATCCTATATATCCAATGGTCTGGGGATGTGACAGTATAAGTAGTCTTAAATTTAACCCAGTTGAGACATTTCTCTTGGGAAGTTGTGCTTCTGGCAGAAATATAGGACTATATGAGGCAAGCCACTCTTCTGAAAAAGGTTGTCTGAGATATGAAAACAAGTACAATCTGTTGGAACCCTATGGAGGCTTTCATTTTTACTGCAGCTAATGAAGATTACAATTTATATACTTTCGATATGCAGGCACTTGACATGCCTGTAATGGTACATAAGGACCAGATATTTGCAGTGCTTGATGTGGATTACTCTCAGTTCTAGTTTGCTAGCTGCTGGAACGCAATATACCAGAAATGGAACTGCTTCTAAAAGGGGGAATTTATTAAGTTGCAAGTGTACATGTTCTAAGGCTGTGAAAATGTCCCAGTTAAAGCAAGAAATGTCCAAATTAACAAGAGGTTACCTTCACTCAAGAAAGGCTGATGACGTTCAGGGTTTCTCTTTAACTGGAAAGGCACATGGCCAACATGGCAACGTCTACGAGCTTTCTTTCCAGGCTTCTTGTTTCATGAAGCTCCCCCAGGGGCATTTTCCCTCTTCATCTCCAAAGGTCTTTGGCTGTGTGGGCTCTCGTGGTTCTCATGGCTCTGAAGCTTTTTTTCCAAAGTGTTTCCTCTTTTAAAGGATTCCATAAACGAATCGAGCCCCACCTGGAATGGGTGGAGTCACATCTCCTTCTCATCAAAGGTTAACACCCACAATTGGTTGAATCACATCTCCGTGGAGATAATGTAATCACGTTTCCAACTAACAGTGCTGAATAGGGCTTAAAAGAGAGCTGCCTCCATAAGATTGGGCAAGGCTTTTCTAGGGTACATAAGCCTTTCAAACCAGCACATTCTTCTACTGGGAAAGAGTTTGTGTCTGCTCGCTTTGATAAATCTATTCGAGGTGGGGAAGTTTATCGCACAAAGCGAATGCAGCATGTTATCTGCATAAAATGAACTTCCGACAGCAAGTACATTATGTGTGCACCTGAAGAAATGAACATTCCTCCGTGGAAAGCGTCTGCAAAGTTGGGTGTGCTGATATCACGAGAAAAAGCAGCCAAGGATTATAATCAGAAATTGAAGGAGAAATTTCAACGTCATTCTCAGATAAGACATATAGCTCGTCACCGACAGCTACCAAAATCTAACTCCAGCCAGATTGTGAAAGAAGCTCCTGGAGGAAAGGCAGTGAATCGTCACAAATATAGCAAGCCTGGGTCTGTGCCAATTGTGTCAAAGAAACACATAGTGGCAATTGTGAAATAATATTTGATTTTCCTCCCAATCCTAATGTATAATTATTTGTTAGATATGGGTGTGTAAACTCTAGAAATAAAGGTACTGGCTCCAGTTTGATATCAGACATTTCAGTTATATGTGCAGAACTTTATCATTGCTCATTTTAGCTACCCTGAAAAACTATCCTTTAAAGTGACCTGTTGTAACCTACACAATGGGAGACAATATTTGGAAATGACATATCAGATAAAGATCTAGTATCCAGAATTTATAAAGAGATTGTTCAACTCAACAACAAAAAGACAGCAAATCCAATTACAAAATGGGAAAAAGACTTGAACAGACACTTCTCAGAAGAGGAAATACAAATGGCCAAAAGGCACATGAAGAGATGCTCAATGTCCCTGGCCATTAGAGAAATGCAAATCAAAACCACAATGAGATCTCATCCCACACCCACCAGAATGGCCATTATCAACAAAACAGAAAATGACAAATGCTGGAGAGGATGTGGAGAAAGAGGCACACTTATCCACTGTTGGTGGGAATGTCAAATGGTGCAACCACTGTGGAAGGCAGTTTGGCGGTTCCTCAAAAAGCTGAATATAGAATTGCCATATGACCCAGCAATACCATTGCTAGGTATCTACTCAAAGGACTTAAGGGCAAAGACACAAACGGACATTTGCACACCAATGTTTATA
The DNA here is from genome assembly GCF_023851605.1 of Tamandua tetradactyla. NCBI lineage: Eukaryota > Metazoa > Chordata > Mammalia > Pilosa > Myrmecophagidae > Tamandua > Tamandua tetradactyla. The sequence goes on from NC_135335.1 coordinate 9,546,242, forward strand.
GCAGCGTTATTTACAATTGCAAAGAGATGGAAACAGCCAAAATGTCCATCAACAGACGAGTGGCTAAACAAACTGTGGTATATATATACGATGGAATATTATGCAGCTTTAAGACAGAATAAACTTATGAAGTATGTAACAATATGGATGGACCTTGAGAACATTATGCTGAGTGAGACTAGCCGAAAACTAAAGGACAAATACTGTATGGTCTCACTGATAGGAACTAACATTAGTGAATAAATTTGGAATATTTTGTTGGTACCAGAGACCATCAGGAGATAGAAATAGGGTAAGATATTGGGTAATTGGAGCTGGATTGAATGGTATAATCTAGGAATGCCTAGAGTGTATAATAATACTGACTAAATGCACATATTTTAAAAATGTTTTTGCAAGAGGAAGAACAAAGGAATGTTATTATTGCAGGGTACTGAAAATAGATGGTAATTAATATTTTAAAAGGTCACCGTATGTGTGAGACTAAAGCAAAAAATGTTTGTTACAAAATTTATATTTTGACTAGTGCATTTCCTAATATAACTTATGTAGATAGTTTGATTGAACACCATAAGAACTTGGAATCTCAGGTAGGACATGAGATTTTGTTGGTTTGTCCAGAGTGATGCCCCGATGAATCCCAGAGTGATTTGATCAGTGAGTGGAAAAGTATTTGCAAAGCCCCCTTCGGGGAATGGTGAGAACGAGGAGAAATTCAACTTCCCCAAGTTGAATTCTTGATATTCTCACAAGCAGTGTGGACAACCAAAGCTATAGGCTGAGCCCCCAGTCTTGGGGTTCGTTCATATGAAACTTAACCCCACAAAGGATAGGTCAAGTCTACTTAAAATTTAGGCCTAAGAGTCACCCCTAAGAGAGCCTCTTTTGTTGCTCAGATGTGGCCTCTCTCTCCAGCCAACACAACAAGCAAACTCACCACCCTCCCCCTGTCTACGTGGGACATGACTCCCAAGGGTGTGGACCTTCCTGGCAATGTGGGACAGAAATCCTAGAATGAGCTGAGACTCAGCATCAAGGGATTGAGAAAAACCCTAGAATGAGCGGAGATTTAGCATCAAGGGATTGAGAAAACCTTCTCCACCAAAAGGGGGACGAGTGAAATAAGACAAAGTGTCAATGGCTGAGAGATTCCAAACAGAGTCAAGAGGTTGTCCTGGAGGTTCTTCTTACACATTAAGTAGATATCACTTTGTTATACAAGATGTAATGGAGAGGCTGGAGGGAACTACCTGAAAGTGTAGAGCTGTATTCCAGTAGCCATGTTTCTCTGGATGAGTGAATAATGATGTAACTGTCACAATGTGACTGTGTGATTGTGAAAACCTTGTGTCTGATGCCTCTTTTATCTACCTTGTCAAGAAACAAGTACAACACATGGAATAAAAATAAATAATAGGGGGAACAAATGTTAAAATAAATTTAGTTTGAAATGCTAGTGATAAATGAAAGTGAGGGGTAAGGGGTATGGTATGTATAATCTTTTTTTTCTGTTATTGTTTTATTTTTTTTCTGTTGTCTTTTTATTTCTTTTTCTGAATTGATGCAAATGTTCTAAGAAATGATGAATATGCAACTATGTGATGATATTGGAATTACTGAATATATATGTAGAAAAGAATTATATGTTAATGTTTAATGTTTTTGTTTGTTCTTAATTTTTTTAATTAATAAATTAATTTTTTTAAAAAGTGACCTGTTGGGTGGTGTGATGGTGGCTCAGTGGCAGAGTTGTCGCCTGCCATGCTAGAGACCCAAGTTCAATTCCCAGTGCCTGCCCATGCAAAAAAAAAGTGTCCTGCTGTTGCCAGAACTATCCAACATTTTATACTTTGGTCAGCTTTTTTACTTTATTAAATAGAATACTTGTAAACTAATTTAATTTGTGCTGTTGGGCATCGCAGTTACACTTTTTCTCTGATCTGTTTATTATACAGCAGACACTGTATGTTTGAATTTACATTTAGGTCCAATCTCTCTTTTTTTTTAATAATTTTTTTTTAATTTTTTTAAATACCAAAAAACACCAAACGCAAACATTCCTATTTTGATCATTCCGTTCTACATATATAATCAGTAATTCACAATATCATCACATAGTTGCATATTTATCATCATGATCATTTCTTGGCACATTTGCATCTATTCAGAAAAAGAAATAAAACGAAAACAGAAAAAAAATTATATATACCATACCCCTTACCCCTCCCTTTCATTGATCACTAGCATTTCAAACTAAATTTATTTTAACATTTGTTCCCCCTATTATTTATTTTTATTCTGTATGTTCTACTCGTCTGTTGACAAGGTAGATAAAAGGAGCATCAGACACAAGGTTTTCACAATCACACAGTCACATTGTGAAAGCTATATCATTATTCAATCATCTTCAAGAAACATGGCTACTGGAACACAGCTCTACATTTTCAGGCAGTTCCCTCCAGCCTCTCCATTACATCTTGGATAACAAGGTGATATCTACTTAATGTGTTAAGAATAACCTCCAGGACAACCTCTTGACTCTGGAATCTCTCAGCCATTGACACTTTGTCTCATTTCACTCTTCCCCCTTTTGGTGGAGAAGGTTTTCTCAATCCCCTTGATGCTGAATCTCAGCTCATTCTAGGGTTTTTCTCAATCCCTTGATGCTGAGTCTCAGTTCATTCCAGGATTTCTGTCCCACATTGCCAGGAAGATCCACACCCCTGGGAGTCCTGTCCCACGTAGACAGGGGGAGGGTGGTGAGTTTGCTTGTTGTGTTGGCTGGAGAGAGAGGCCACATCTGAGCAACAAAAGAGACTCTCTTGGGGGTGACTCTTAGGCCTAAATTTTAAGTAGACTTGACCTATCCTTTGTGGGGTTAAGTTTCATATGAACGAACCCCAAGACTGGGGGCTCAGCCTATAGCTTTGGTTGTCCACACTGCTTGTGAGAATATCAAGAATTCAACTTGGGGAAGTTGAATTTCTCCCTGTTCTCACCATTCCCCAAAGGGGACTTTGCAAATACTTTTCCACTCACTGTATAAAAGTTTCATGAACTAAGTTTGCTTTCCTGGGAACTATAATTCCCAGAGGGTTCCTCAGCCAGATAAATCCTGAAACCCAGAGGGACCAGCGTCTCTAAGATTATCAACTAATTACGTCCCCAATCCTTTAGTGTCGACACCCCTTCTCAGCAGAAAAAAAGTCTGAACAGGCATTGCCTGAAGATCTTTGTAGAGTGGCAGAAGGATCAAAAGAGAAGGAGGAGTCTCTGCTTTTTTATCCACAGGGGTTAACAGAGGTTTGCAGCCTGGGGAACACGGAAAAGCGTGGGCAAAGGTCTCAAGCCTAGAAAGGAGTATTGCTCCATCACATTTTTCTCAACGAGATTCTTTTTCCTTTCAAAACAACTGTCATTGTACTGGATGGGTTGCTGAACTATTGAATTGCTTTCATCTTTTGACCACACTGCAAAATTGTCCATGGAGTTGAAATATTTATTGCAGCAATTTCTGGCCTTACATAATTGAGAACAGCTACTGGGGGAGTGGAGACAATACAGAGCAGCTCCCGGAGCCACGAGGGAGATCAAAGGGACGGCGTACCCCATCCTGGAACGGCTGACTATCTGGGAGAACCAGCTCCGGTGAGATCACCAAGGGGCACGGGCTTTCCTGGGTGGGACGGCAAGCGACCGGAGTCCCTCCCTTCCACCTTCCCAGGCCAGCTGGTAGAATTGGACAGGCGGTCCCCTTAGGCCGCGGCGGCTGGTGCCCCCACCACACGAGGCCCCCCGGAACAACTGAGATAGTTGGGTCGGAAATCCCCAGACTTCGGAGAACAGTGACCGGGGGATCCCTTCCAAAAACGTGACTCCCCCGTCGGCTGGGAATAATGCACTCTCCCGGGCTGCGACAGCTGGCGCCCTCCCGCCACGCTTGGTGCCCCGGGCCGACTAGCTAATTCGGCCAGATGCTCTCCCGTGCTGCGGCGGCCGGCGACCCTCCCCGCATTCGGAACCCCAGGCCGGCTGGCATTCTTCCAAGACGCTTCGGCTGCCGAACCTCCCCTACGGCGAGAATTTTCCAGAGTTAAAGGACCCACAGCAACTTTAACTGGTGGAACCCGTAGACAAACGTGTGCCACGAGCGCCACCTACTGGGAAGGATAAAAAAACAGAACCCAGAGATTGCACAGAAAAATCTTTCAACCTGTGGGGTCGAACACCCAGGGAAATCTGACTAAATGCCCAGACACCAGCAGAAGATAACGGATCACGCTCAGAAAATTGAACATATGGCCCAAAGGAACAAACCAATAGTCCAAATGAGATACAGGAGCTGAAACAACTAATGCTGAATATACGAACAGAAATGGAAAACCTCTTCAAAAACGAAATCGATAAATTGAGGGAGGACATGAAGAAGACATGGGCTGAACATAAAGAAGAAATAGAAAAACTGAAAAAACAAATCACAGAACTTATGGAAGTGAAAGATAAAGTAGAAAAGATGGAAAAAACAATGGATACCTACAACGACAGATTTAAAGAAACAGAAGATAGAATTAGTGATTTGGAGGATGAAACATCTGAATTCCAAAAAGAAACAGAAACTATCCGGAAAAGAATGGAAAAATTTGAACAAGGTATCAGGGAACTCAAGGACAATGTGAACCATACAAATATACGTGTAGTGGGTATCCCAGAAGGAGAAGAGAAGGGAAAAGGAGGAGAAAAACTAATAGAAGAAATTATCACTGAAAATTTCCCAACTCTTATGAAAGACCTAAAATTACAGATCCAAGAAGTGCAGCGCACCCCAAAGAGATTAGACACAAATAGGCGTTCCCCAAGGCACTTACTAGTTAGAATGTCAGAGGTCAAAGAGAAAGAGAGGATCTTGAAAGCAGCGAGGGAAAAACAATCCGTCACATACAAGGGAAACCCAATAAGACTATGTGTAGATTTCTCAGCAGAAACCATGGAAGCTAGAAGACAGTGGGATGATATATTTAAATTACTAAAAGAGAAAAACTGCCAGCCAAGACTCCTATATCCAGCAAAATTGTCCTTCAAAAATGAGGGAGAAATTAAAACATTCTCAGACAAAAAGTCACTAAGAGAATTTGTGACCAAGAGACCAGCTCTGCAAGAAATACTAAAGGAAGCACTAGAGTCAGAACCGAAAAGACAGAAGAGAGAGACATGGAGAAAAGTGTAGAAAGAAGGAAAGTCAGATATGATATATATAATACAAAAGGCAAAATGGTAGAGGAAAATATTATCCAAACAGTAATAACTCTAAATGTCAATGGGCTGAATTCCCCAATTAAAAGACATAGACTGGCAGAATGGATTAAAAAACAGGATCCTTCTATATGCTGTCTACAGGAAACACATCTTAGACCCAAAGATAAATATAGGTTGAAAGTGAAAGGTTGGGAAAAGATATTTCATGCAAATAACAACCAGAAAAGAGCAGGAGTGGCTATACTAATATCCAACAAGTTAGACTTCAAATGTAAAACAGTTAAAAGAGACAAAGAAGGACACTATATACTATTAAAAGGAACAATTAAGCAAGAAGACATAACAATCATAAATATTTACGCACCGAACCAGAATGCCCCAAAATACGTGAGGAATACACTGCAAACACTGAAAAGGGAAATAGACACACATACCATAATAGTTGGAGACTTCAATTCACCACTCACATCAATGGACAGAACATCTACACAGAGGATCAATAAAGAAATAGAGAACCTGAATATTACTATAAATGAGCTTGACTTAACAGACATTTATAGGACATTACATCCCACAACAGCAGGATACACCTTTTTTTCAAGTGCTCATGGATCATTCTCAAAGATAGACCATATGCTGGGTCACAAAGCAAGTCTTAACAAATTTAAAAATATTGAAATCATACACAACACTTTCTCGGATCATAAAGGAATGAAGTTGGAAATCAATAATAGGCGGAGTGCCAGAAAATTCATAAATACATGGAGGCTCAACAACACACTCTTAAACAACAAGTGGGTCAAAGAAGAAATTGCAAGAGAAATTAGTAAATACCTAGAGGCAAATGAAAATGAAGACACAACATATCAAAACTTATGGGACGCAGCAAAGGCAGTGCTAAGAGGGAAATTTATTGCCCTAAATGCCTTTATCAGAAAAGAAGAAAAGGCAAAAATGCAGGAATTAACTGTCCACTTGGAAGAACCGGAGAAAGAACAGCAAACTAATCCCAAAGCAAGCAAAAGGAAAGAAATAACAAAGATTAGAGCAGAAATAAATGAAATTGAAAACATGAAAACAATATAGAGAAAATCAATAAGACCAGAAGTTGGTTCTATGAGAAAATCAACAAGATTGATGGGCCCTTAGCAAGATTGACAAAAAGAAGAAGAGAGAGGACGCAAATAAGTAAGATTAGAAATGAAAGAGGAGACATAACTACTGACCTCACAGAAATAAAGGAGGTAATAACAGGATACTATGAACAACTTTACGCTAATAAATACAACAATTTAGATGAAATGGACAGGTTCCTGGAAAGACATGAACAACCAACTTTGACTCAAGAAGAAATAGACGACCTCAACAAACCAATCACAAGTAAAGAGATTGAATTAGTTATTCAAAAGCTCCCTAAAAAGAAAAGTCCAGGACCAGACGGCTTCACATGTGAATTCTATCAAACATTCCAGAAAGAATTAGTACCTACTCTCCTCAAACTGTTCAACATAATCGAAGTGGAGGGAAAACTACCTAATTCATTCTATGAAGCCAGCATCACCCTCATACCAAAACCAGGCAAAGATATTACAAAAAAAGAAAACTACAGACCAATCTCTCTAATGAATACAGATGCAAAAATTCTCAATAAAATTCTAGCAAATCGTATCCAACAACACATTAAAAGAATTATACATCATGACCAAGTAGGATTCATCCCAGGTATGCAAGGATGGTTCAACATAAGAAAATCAATTAATGTAATACACCATATCAACAAATCAAAGCAGAAAAATCACATGATCATCTCAATTGATGCAGAGAAGGCATTTGACAAGATTCAACATCCTTTCCTGCTGAAAACACTTCAAAAGATAGGAATACAAGGGAACTTCCTTAAAATGATAGAGGGAATATATGAAAAACCCACAGCTAATATCATCCTCAATGGGGAAAAATTGAAAACTTTCCCCCTAAGATCAGGAACAAGACAAGGATGTCCACTATCACCACTATTATTCAACATTGTGTTGGAAGTTCTAGCCAGAGCAATTAGGCAAGAAAAAGAAATACAAGGCATCAAAATAGGAAAGGAAGAAGTAAAACTATCATTGTTTGCAGACGATATGATACTATATGTAGAAAACCCAGAAAAATCCACAACAAAATTACTAGAGCTAATAAATGAGTACAGCAAAGTAGCAGGCTACAAGATCAACATTCAAAAATCTGTAGCTTTTCTATACACTAGTAATGAACAAGCTGAGGCGGAAATCAAGAAACGAATCCCATTTACAATCGCAACTAAAAGAATAAAATACCTAGGAATAAATTTAACCAAAGAGACAAAAAACCTATATAAAGAAAACTACAAAAAACTGTTAAAAGAAATCACAGAAGACCTAAATTGATGGAAGGGCATACCGTGTTCATGGATTGGAAGACTAAATATAGTCAAGATGTCAATCCTACCTAAATTGATTCACAGATTCAATGCAATACCAATCAAAATCCCAACAACTTATTTTTCAGAAATAGAAAAACCAATAAGCAAATTTATCTGGAAGGGCAGGGTGCCCCGAATTGCTAAAAACATCTTGAGGAAAAAAAAAGAAGCTGGAGGTCTCGTGCTGCCTGACTTTAAGGCATATTATGAAGCCACAGTGGTCAAAACAGCATGGTATTGGCATAAAGATAGATATATCGACCAATGGAATCGAATAGAGTGCTCAGATATAGACCCTCTCATCTATGGACATTTGATCTTTGATAAGGCAGTCAAGCCAGCTCACCTGGGACAGAACAGTCTCTTCAATAAATGGTGCCTAGAGAACTGGATATCCATATGCAAAAGAATGAAAGAAGACCCATCTCTCACACCCTATACAAAAGTTAACTCAAAATGGATCAAAGATCTAAACATTAGGTCTAAGACCATAAAACAGTTAGAGGAAAATGTTGGGAGATATCTTATGGATCTTACAACTGGAGGTGGTTTTATGGACCTTAAACCTAAAGCAAGAACACTGAAGAAGGAAATAAATAAATGGGAGCTCCTCAAAATTAAACACTTTTGTGCATCAAAGAACTTCATCAAGAAAGTAGAAAGACAGCCTACACAATGGGAGACAATATTTGGAAACGACATATCAGATAAAGGTCTAGTATCCAGAATTTATAAAGAGATTGTTCAACTCAACAACAAAAAGACAGCCAACCCAATTACAAAATGGGAAAAAGACTTAAACAGACACCTACCAGAAGAAGAAATACGGATGGCCAAGAGGCACATGAAGAGATGCTCAATGTCCCTGGCCATTAGAGAAATGCAAATCAAAACCACAATGAGATATCATCTCACACCCACCAGAATGGCCATTATCAACAAAACAGAAAATGACAAGTGCTGGAGAGGATGCGGAGAAAGAGGCACACTTATCCACTGTTGGTGGGAATGTCAAAGGGTGCAACCACTGTGGAAGGCAGTTTGGCGGTTCCTCAAAAAGCTGAATATAGAATTGCCATACGACCCAGCAATACCATTGCTAGGTATCTACTCAAAGGACTTAAGGGCAAAGACACAAACGGACATTTGCACACCAATGTTTATAGCAGCGTTACTTACAATTGCAAAGAGATGGAAACAGCCAAAATCTCCATCAACAGAAGAGTGGCTAAACAAACTGTGGTATATACATACGATGGAATATTATGCAGCTTTAAGACAAGATAAACTTATGAACCATGTAATAATATGGATGGACCTAGAGAATATTATGCTGAGTGAATCCAGCCAAAAACTAAAGGACAAATACTGTATGGTCCCACTGATGTGAACGGACATTCGAGAATAAACTTGAAATATGTCATTGGTAACTGAGTTCAGCAGGAGTTAGAAACAGGGTAAGACAATGGGTAATTGAAGCTGAAGGGATACAGACTGTGCAACAGGACTAGATACAAAAACTCAAAAATGGACAGCACAATAATACCTAATTGTAAAGTAATTATGTTAAAATACTGAATGAAGCTGCATCTGAGCTATAGGTTTTTTTTTTGTTTTTGTTTGCTTGTTGGTTTGTTTGTTGTTGTTGTTTTTTACTATTATTACTACTTTTATTTCTTTTCTTTATATTAACATTTTATATCTTTTTCTGTTGTGTTGCTAGTTCCTCTAAACCGATGCAAATGTACTAAGAAACAATGATCATGCATCTATGTGATGATGTTAAGAATTACTGAGTGCATATGTAGAATGGTATGATTTCTAAATGTTGTGTTAATTTCTTTTTTTTTCTTTCTTTCCGTTAATAAAAAAATAAAAAATAAAAAATAAAAAAAATTAAAAAAAAAAGAGAAGGAGGAGGTATAGCAGAGAAAATGGGATTTAACAAACAAATATGACTACTGAGTCACTATATTAATATACCTTCCCACCTCCAGTGTTTTGGAGCAGCTAGAAGGAAAAATCTGAAATAGTGGAGTGGTAGCCCATGACAAACTCTGAAATCTGTTCTCTAACTACTTGTTGAAAATGAACTCTGAAAATTATTGCCTTTTCTTTCTTTTCTTTGTAAATATGTTTCTTTCACAATAAAACATGTTTTTAAAAAAATCAAGGATGTTGCTTGAGGTGACTCACCGTAATCCAGGATGATTGTGTCTCCACTGTTTGAATCTTCTTGTGCTCCTGCTGGTTCATAGAACCATAATTACATCTGACGCTTACAAAGTGCTTAGGACATACCACATGCCAACCCATTTGGTCCTCCTACCAGCCCTGGGAGGTAGGTGCCTTTGTCTTTCCCCAGATGGGGAAACTGAGGCACGGGTCGGTTGGGTAACTTGCTCAGCATCAACCTGTGGCTGGCAGATCTGGGATTTGGTCCCAGAGCCTGGGTGGGTTCACGCAGCACATGTGGCACAGAGGGCACAGGGCGCTGAAGGACAGCTTGTCTGTGTCCCAATGTCACTCTTGCTTGTTCACTCAACATCCATTCCCCCTCTTCCACCCTAATAGCACCTGGGTTTTGCACAGGTCCCTGCCCCCCTGAAGGATCTAAACCTACCTGGGGCTGGGGTTCCTCTTGGTGCCCGTAGGCTCAGGATGGGCTTGATGCACAGTCTGGCTGGTGAGGTGTAGGGTGGGCAGAGGTGCAGAAGGACTCACCGCCATCATCAGCCCTTGCCAGGTAAGGACCTGGAGCTGGGGGCCAAGGAGGGGTCCCTGAAGACAAACCAGCAATGCTGGGGATGGCAGGGGAGCAGGATGGAAAGAACCCAGGTCCTTGAGGATGTCACAGAGCTGCTGACTTAACCAACCCCGGAGCTACTTTGACTCAGGTCATTTCATTTCATGAGATGATACATTTTCCTCCTGTTGAACCATCTGCATTTAGTGTTGCCATTTGCGGCTGAACGCATGCCAACTGATGGTCAATATCCAGCAGTGTCTAGCTGCATGCATGCAATGTAGATTTTCTGCAAGCTGGGCTTGCGTGACTAATGCAAAAAGGGGTACAGGCCATTGTCCAAAGGTCAGTTTTCCCATGGTTCTCACAGAGGAACTTTTGAGGAAATTGCTCTGTGGTTAACATATTCTACATTCTCACCGGGTTGGAGGGGTTGCCTTCTAAAGCCCCTCTCGCACGGTCATCTGCTCTTCAAGGCAGCCCAGCTGGGGAAGGGAAATGAACCCGGGTTGAGGTTTCTGCTCTGAAATTTCCAGGGGCTTACAGCCTGACGTTCATCCCCTCCTGAGGTCCCCCTTCCAGCCTCCTCTGCTCCCACCTCCTGGAAGTGGATGTTTAGGGCTCTGCTGCCAAGTGTTTCTTCCCCTCCTTAAGTGAGAGCACCCAACCTTCCTTTGGGGAAAAGGACCCTTCCCCCAATTGGATACAGCTGGGATTACTGGTCAGGGGATCCTCACCACAAGGTGGGCAGGCCCCTTCTTCCAGACATTTGAATTTCTCTGCAGAGACAAAAACTGGAAAAGGTTAGGCCTGAGCTTATCACAGGAGCAGGGCATACTGGCCACGTATGTTGAGTTCAAATCCCAGCTCCCCCACTTCCTAGATAGGTGGCTTTTAACTAGGTATTTAACTTCCTGGAGACTCAGCTTCCCAGGGGAGATCAGGATCTGTACTGCTGAGGGCTGTTCGTAATGTCCTGGTAAGTGGAGAGTGCTTAGAACTGAGCCCTGCACAGCAAGCCCCACTGTTAGGACCACAGCAGCAGTGCTGGGTGAAACCACCCATCAGTCCTGCCACCCAGATGGGGGCCTGGAGTGGCCCTGGTACCCCTCCTTCCCCAGCCTGGCCCTGCTTCACAGAGTGCCCTGAAATCTTCAGGGAAGGCCCCTTCCCCTACTTAGCCAGCCCTGTCTCCTATGCCACCCCTCCCTCTCCTGGGCCATACCCTTCCGCATTTCCCAAGAGTCCCTGCTCTTCCACTCTGTTGTGTTATCCCCAGACAGCTGTGCAGGCTGTCCACTGCATTGGGCTCCCTGGGTGTGGAGGCATGTTCCTTTCAGCAAGCTGTGGATACAGGTGTGGGGCCAGTTCCTTTCTAATTCATGTCTCACGAGGGTACATGTTGCCCTGTGGACTGTCTTCCCCTCCCTCTACCCAGAAAACTTCTATTCATCTTTCATGTCCAGCTTTTAAGTCACCTCCTCGGGAAGCCTGCCTGGATTCTCCCAAATGGAATTAGTTGCAGCCCTACCCTGTGCTCTTCTAGCTCTTCGTACATCCCTGTGACACAGCAGTGGAGCCTCTGCAATTATCTGTTCCCTTCTGCCCCCCATTACCTGGACAGTGGGTTCCCAGATGGTCTCTAAGAAGCTGCTGAATCAACAGATAACTCCACCAAGAGCTGGGGGCCAGGAGTGGTTTATTCTTACAGCTGAGCAAAGGGTGAGGTCCACAAAAGGGCCTGGGCAGCAGCCCAGGCAGCCCCCTCCCGGCCCCAGCCTAGGTTCCCCAGCAAGGCAGCTGCAGGCAGGCCGGGCAGGGAGCCAGGGCGGCAGCCCTCACCGTGGGCACTGGCAGGCCCCAAGGAGCAGCAGCAGACAGCAGCAGCAGCAGCAGGTTACAGAGGGGGGCGAGGGATGTTAGTTGGTGGGCTGACTCTCGTCCCTTCCATGGGTGGGCCCTGGCGAGGACTGGGGGCCTGGACGGCGAGGAGGGGGCATCCGTGCCGCTCAGTCGGCTGTGAAGATGCGGCTGGAAATGTCGTCCAGGAGCCAGTCGATGCCAGGCAGCAGGTTCTCCCCAGTGAAGGCACTGCAGCCCTGGATGCACCAGTGGTGGCTGCGGATGGAGTCCAGCTCCAGGGCCTGGGAAGGGGGAGAGCAGGGAGGGACCCAGTGACCAAAGTGCTCCTCGTGTCCCCCGCTCTGGGAACTCTTCCCTGACCTCTGTGACCCCTGGGCTTGCTGCAGACAACAAGGCCAGCACTGCCCCTGAGGAAGAGCACAGGACTGCTGGCTACGAGGAGCCACGTCTACTCTGTGCCAGGGGCCCTACAAATGTCCTCCCACCCGTTCACACAGCTGGTTAGTGATTTTATAGTGGCAAAAACCAAGGCTCAGAGAGGTTAAGCAACCGCCTAAGGCCACACAGCCAGTAAGTGGCAGAACCAAGATTCTGACCCTGCTTTTTCCCATTCTGGAGTCTGAGCTCTAGAGTGACAGTTAAGATGTGGCTCTAACCCATTTTTTTGGTGGTTCTAAGTGTATGGTTTGTTTTCTTAAAAAAAAAAAAAGATGCAGACACTGTTTAAAAAGTTGAAGAAGTGATCAGACTTCAACTAGAGATATAAAGTAGGAGTAAGGTAAATCAGAATACAGGGTAAAGGACTTATCAGAGATTGATAAGTCACTACATCTCCCACACAGGTCCTGCCACACAGCAGGGGCTAATAAATTAATAAAGAAACATGTGTTCCTTTTCCTCCTAGGGCCTCCTCCTTGGTGGACCTACCTCACGAATGGCATTAGAGGACAATGCTCCAGGCAGGTCCTGCTTGTTGGCAAAGATGAGGAGGGTTGCTCCGGCCAGACGCTGGTGGAGAGAAGGGAGGGGTGTGGGTGGGGTGTCAGAGGGCATCCCAGCCGCCCCCAGGCAGCCTGGCCACCCTTCTAATAACCCTAAGCATCCGGGGTCAGAGGTCAACCTGGATAGATCTCGCCATGGCAGTGGGAGGGGGCCAGGGTGGGGAGCCAGTGTGTACACACCACGGAGGCCCACCCACCGCCCAGTGGGTACCTTACTCCTTCGTGCCTCAGTTTCCTCTTTCATAAACAGGGAGGGGGTGTGAGACAAGAGGAGCCCCTGAGCCCTTGGTGGCTCTGTGCTGCTCAGACCTGGTCAGCTGACATGCACAGAGAACGAGACCAGCCCAGGGTTCTGGGGGGAGTCTGCTGGAAGCAACTGTTCCCTCTCCTGGGTTCCTGTAGCCCTTTAACTGGATCCCCCACGATGGGCTTCACTCTCTGCCTGAGTCTAGCTATTTCCATGTACATCTGTGACAGGGGCTTCCTTACAGAGGGTGAGTAGACCTAACCCTTCTCAAGGGCCTCCCCGTGCCAGGCCCAAGCTGAGCAGGCCACAGGCCTCCTGTCATCTGACCTACTGCTCCTGCACTGGATGACCAGCGGTCCCCATGTGCCCAGGGCTGTCCCATTTATACCTTGAGCCTGGCATAATTAACAAGTCCTTCTTTCACTGTCAAAAGGGGTTTTCCTGGTTTGCAACTAAATGTTATGAGGCACCCTGGATTGAACCCTAGAGCAGAAAAAGGACATGAATGGAAAAACTGGTGAAGTTTGAATAAGGTCTGTGTTTAGCTAATGGTTATTTATACTGATGCTAGTTTCTCAGTTTTGACCAATATGCCATGGTAAGGTGCCAACACTGGGGGAAGCTGGGGCAAGGTTACACAGGAACTCTCTGTACTACCTTTGCAATTTTTCTGTAAACCTAAGAGTTTATTTTTTAAAAATGGGGTATGTGTGGGGCTCCTGGCCTAGATGATAAATTATAAGATCGCCCCAATTACAATCCTATTTTAGAGATGAGAAAGCTAAGGCTCAGAGAGGTCAAGTGTCTTGGCCAAGGTAACCCAGCGAAGTCCAACCCCTGGACCAAGCCCCTGCCTCCCCCAAAGCTTCACACCTAGGCCTCGTGTCAGGTTCCTAAAACCCAACAACGGGGATGTTGTCATCTTCGGTTCCAGGTACAGAACCTGAAGCTTAGGCTGGGAACATGGGTCTCAGGCCACAGCGTGTCCCCCACCTTCCAAGGAGCTGGGCAAATGGTGAGGGATCAGGGAAAGAATGGACCTCGCCCCTAAGTGTCCCTCTGGGGTCATGGGCTCCTCCAGGAAGCTATCCATGCACAGAGCCTGGGGACACGGACGCTGGGGGAAGCCCACCTCCTCCACCAGCAGGCTCTGGAGCTCACGCTGGCAGTCCTGCATGCGCTGGCGGTCGGCGCTGTCCACCACCCAGATGAGGCCATCGGTGCTCTCGAAGTAGTTCCTCCAGTATGACCGCAAGGACTTCTGGCCACCCACGTCCCAAATGTTCAGCTTGAATCTGGGCAGGGGAAAGGGGAGCTGGAGGATCAGGCTGGCCCCCTTCCTGCCCTCCCAGCCCAGCTCTGGGCTGCCACCCACCAGGCCTGTGCTCACCCTCGGTGCTCCAGGGTCTTGATGTTGAAGCCCAGGGTTGGGGAGATGGTGTCAATGTCTTCCCCGTTGAACTTCTTGAGGATGGTGGTTTTGCCAGCATTGTCCAAGCCGCTGTGAAGTGTCGGGTTAAGGAGGCGTGCTTGCACTCTGTAGGCTGGTGGCCCCCTCTCCGTGGCCCTCTTAGGGGACTAAACACGTCCCCCCACATTATCAAAATTACTTGAGCACACCCAGGATGAACGTGAAAGGATCAAGATAAACGTATTTTATCATCTCCGCCTGACCCAAAGTGCCTTCATTCATTCCATACCTAGTTACTGAGTACCTACTAGTTGCCAGGCCCTCTCCTGGGTGCTGGGGAGACCCCAGAGAGAAGGACAAAGTCCCTGCCCTTGGGCAGCTTAAATACTGCAGTGGGAAGACTGGTCAATAAAGTGCAAACAAATGAGAACATAAGGTTCAGTGAGCCACTGGAGAGCATTATAAATACAGTGAAGAGGATTTCCAAGTAAGTCACTGCAAGAGGCTCCTTTAGCTCAGGTGCCAGAGAAGCCTGTCCTGAGAAAGCACCCTGCACAGAGGCCTGGGACTGGGGTTAGGGCATTCTAGGCACAAGGAGCTATAACAGCAAATAAGCAAATACCAGGGAGCAGCCCCGTTGGCCTATTTATGAAATTTCCTGACCCTTTTGCTGCCGAGTAGGTGCAAATGAATGGGTTAGCTTGCCAGTGGGAGAAGCACCCTAGTCTCTCCTTCCAACAAGAAGGAGACTTGTTGGAGCGGGTGGAAGTGGGCAGGCCCTGGGCTCAGCTGCCTGGGCAAGTGACTCCAGTCCAAAAACTTTGGGGTGATAAGAGGATCTCTCCTGGAGCCCAGCCTTAACCCTTTGATTATCCACCCTTCCCCCCAGCATCCATGCTTGCTTCTACCCTGGATCCTTCCCACCAGCTGACAAAGTCACTGTTTCTCTCATCACAGAAAAGGCCAACAAAACCCTGTCTTGATTCCTCTTCCCTCTAGCTATTCTTTTACTCCCTTCTCTTTCCAGTGGATCTCCTGGAAGAAAAAAAAAAACAGGAGTCAATGTTCACCCAGTCTCCAACTTCTGTCCTCTTGCTCTTTCCAGAACCTACTCCCATTGGGCTTTTGCTCCCACAGTTCCCCAAACTGCTCTTGCCATGGCCAGACCCAGTGATGTCCACACTGCTTTCCAATGGCTGGTCAGTTCTCGTGTGCCCCTCGGAGTGGCCCCCTCCCTCCTCCAGACTCTGTCCTGTCCTGCCCTTGCTCAGGCGCTTGCCTTCACCTGGTTCTCACCTCCCTGGCCTCTGGATGCAAGTGCACTTCAGTCTTCTTCTCGGTCTGTCCTTCCTCCCTGGGTCAGCTCATCCAGGATCATGACTTCAAATACCATCTTTATGCTGATGACTCCCCAATCTATACCTCAGGCCCACCCACTCCCCTGGACACTGGTCCATAAAGACAGCTGCCTCCTGACATTGCTAGGATGGCACAGAGGTACTCACAGGGCCAAAGCTGAGCTTTCAGCCCAATCCTTCCTTCCCCACTCCAGGGTTTCTCTATCTCAGCAAGTGGCTCCTCATTCTTCTAATTGCTCAGGCCAGAAATGTGAGTCAGGCTTGACTTTGTTCTCTTTCACACCCACATCCAACCCAGCGGCAATTCCTGCTGGCCCTCCTGTCAAAATGCCTCTCCACTTCCATCACCTCACTGCTTCCATCCCGGTCCCAGCTGCCATCTAACCTTGCCTGCATTATCTTTAAATGCCCCCTAACTGGATTTCCTGCTACTGTCCTTGCATCCCATTATCATCAAAGTAGAAACTGAGAACAATCCTTTCAAGGCCAAAGTCAGATCATACCTTCCTGCACAAAACCCTGCCGTGGTTCCCTTCAACACTTACAGCAGAAGCCAAGAACCCAAAGGCACTCCATGGGGTAGTTCTCCCAGCCCACCCCTTCACCTCCTTGACCTAATCTTCTAGGACCTTCCACCTTGTTCACTTTTCAGCCACACTGCCCTCCCTGGCATCCTCTGGAACACACCAGCTGAGCTCCACCTCCAAGGCCTGTGCAGCTTCTCCAGATACCCTCCGGGTCACAACTTTCTTTACTCAACCCCCACTCTCCCCATGTAGCCTTTCTTGGCCACCTGATTTTAAACTGCTTTCTTCTCCATGCATACTAGATTTCACTTCTTTGTTTTATCATCTTTTGCCAGGAATGACATAACCCCCAGGAGGGCAGAAGTTCCCGTTGGGCTGTTTTACCCCAGCAACCAGGACAGCACCTAGCACAGAATAGGTGCTCCATTAATACCTGAGTAAATTCTCTGTGCCCTTCTCGGGCTTTTCCCTCCCTCAAAAAAAAAACACGGCGTGAGCATTCTTTTTTTTTTAAGCTATCAGCGCACATAAACGTCTGCTTTCGCCTGCTCCGGGAGCTCCGGGGAGGGACCGGCCCAGTTCGCGGATCGCAGGCTCCGTAGGGGGCCTGGCACCGAGGAGGGGGAACGAAGTCAGCGCCTGCTAACGCCTCTCGGCAGGTAGCGGGGCCCCACGGCCTGCAAGGCCCGCGACCAAGGGCCACCGAGGGGACAGGCAGCTGGGCCCGCGCGCACCTCCCCTGGGACCTGAAGGCGGGGCCCGAGCCCCCGGGACTCTGAACTCGAGGGCAGGGCCGGGGCCTGACACCCTCGGACAGGGGGGAGGAGGTCGGAGCCGGGGAGGACAGCGGCCCCGAGCTCGGGCCAGACCGCCAGATGGCGGCGTCCGAGTCACCTCCCGGCCCCAGGTTCCCCAGCATCTGCGACACCGGGTCCCGCCGCTCCGCTTTTAGGCCCACACCTCTGGCCTGTGGAATGGGGCACCCCCCTCCGCCCGTGCAGGTGGTACGGCCTTCTCCCGGCCCCCGCTGGAAGCGATTGGTAGGGCCCACGTGCGTGACGCACACCGGGCAGTTGGCGCCGGCCACCCGGCCGTGCACCCCGCGCCCGATAGGGGGCGCCTGCCCGTCGTGGGTGGGGGCCCTCGGTACCCTCGCAGCTCCCGCGTCCGGGAGGATACAGCATGAGCAGTCGCAGCTCCCGCTCTTTCTGCTTCATCTTCTTCAGAATGGTCAGAAGCCCCATGGTCTTAGGAGCCCCCTCCCGGCAGCCGTTTCTTCCTTAGTCCCGGGAGCCCCGCATCATGCTCCTATTGGCCATCACGCCCACCGACGGCACAGCCTATTGGCCAGTCCTCGCTTGGTCCCGCCCACGCTCTCACGTGACCTCGGAGGGAAGCCGGTGGGGGGGCTTCTGAGTGGGCGCCAGCTTTAACCCTTCGCGTTCCGTTCCTGTCTCCGTAGGGCCGTACGGAAACCCCGGGTTGGATCTTGGTTGGGTGGGGGAGTAACAGCAAAGGGCTGTGACCCGCTGAGTACCCAGAAGTCAGAACCGTGAGGCCCAGGGTGTTGACCGGCTCATCCTGGGGCCTGCAGAAGGCCCTGTTCTCCCGGCTCCGGGTCCGGATCCTTCATTCTGCCGGTGCCGGAGCAGAGGATTGGGCCTCCCTCCTCCTGGGCTCTTGGAATCGGAGAGGGTGGGCCGTCGGGTCTTAATCGGGGGTCGATATTGCCCCCTAGGGGCCTTTTCCAAATGTCTAGTAGTCTTTGGGTTGTCCCAGCGCCGGGGGAGTGTCTCTGGCGTTTGGAGGGCGGCGGGGCGGGGATACCAAGCGTCCCGTGGTGCTGGGAACAGACCCGGCCGAGGAAGAATTGTTCCTCTCCAGATGCCGGCAGCTTTGCTTTTGAGAAGCACAATCCCTCCTTTTGCAGATGTCAAAGTTGAGACCCGAATGGTGGTTAGCACGGTGGCTGGCTGACAGTAGGTGCTCAGTAAATGTTTACGGTGGAATGAATGACTTTGTCTAAGAGTCTTAGCACTCAAGAGGGCCAGCAAAATTGAGGACACTGAGGCCAGGGACCCAGCAGATTGTCGACTGGGATGGAGGAGCCTTATGGTCTTCTTTTGAGCTCTCCCCCCAGCCGGCTACTGGGGCAGTGTGAGCAAGTAGCCCAGCCCCGCCTTATGCTTGGGAAGGAATCTTCAGGCCCCAGCCCAAGGTAACTCCATTCGCAATGCGCTCCATTTGCCTTGAGAGGGCTTGCTCCTTTTTGTAGATGTGCTAATGGAGTCCAAAGAGTTTAGGAAGCTTGGACGCGTGGAAAAAAAATTGCACGGGACAACGTGAGGTTATTTAAGTGCTATAGCAGGGGAGAAAGTAGAACTCAGCTCCTTGGAACTAAGGACAGTCACAGGTGCAGTCAACTGACTGATGATTTAATTAACCAGCCTTCTGGTTTATCAGCCAGCCATGAAATATCCTTACAGTAACGGTCAGGCCAGTGCTTGCCTAACTAGACACCTGGGCATCATCACCTGGTCAGGCTGACACCTGAACCTAAACATCACACCCAGGAAATCAGAATTGAACTACATTGCAGCTGGTGATTGAACCTCCTGCAGTCTTTATAGTCACAAATAGGTTGAAACCTGAAATTGCCTGTATTTGACCGTTGTGACTACAACATGTCAGTTTCAGTAGAATGAATCAAAGAGAAAAACATGGCCAACTTTCCCCACGCAGTGTTTGCCAGAAGGTTGATTTCCATATTTACGTGATGTGTGTACCTCTAGCTGTGGGTCACGGCCTCAAAGCCTGAAAATCATTGCAGCGTGACAGTTAACCTGGGGGTAGGGTTGAGAATAAAGTTATGACCTTAATCGCTTCCAGATTGCTTTTCTTTGCTACTGGTGGCATTGAAATCCTTGTTTAAATGTCAGGCTCAAAGTCCTGCCCTCCAACAAGCAGATGTAGCTGCTTCCCAGGGAACACACCATAGGGTTTCAGTGAACATCAATGGAAAAAGCCACCTGCAAGCTCTGTGAAACCAGGAAGGCTGTCTTGAGCTTCTGGTTACTAATTGCCTGTAGGTTGATATTTATCAGGGGAGGTGGAGGGGCTTTTAAGGACGAGAATGGAGCCCTGCGGTGTGGTGGTTCCACAGGAGGCTAGGGGTGGAATTGCCATATGATCCTGAAACCCCTTTGCTCAGTATGTCCCTGGAAGAACTGAAGGTGGGGACATTTGCACACTGGTGTTTCTGACGGCAGTGTTTGTGATTTGCAAAGGGTGGACGTGGCCTAAGAGTACAACAGTTGAGGAATGGAAAGGAATCTGTGGTGTACACACACAACAGGACGGAATGAAGTTGTGAGGCATGCAACTAAGTGTATGAATGTTAAGGACAGTATGTTGAATGAAATGTCAAGAACAAAAAGACAAATATTATCATGCCTCACTCATGATATAGATTAACTATAATATACAAATTCAGTGAATTGAAGTTGGGAGCATGGGTTATCAGGTTGGGGCCTAGGTTGTGAGCTCTTACAGTAGCCACATCCATTCTGGAGTTTTAATTGTTATTTCTAAATCCTAAAATACTAAGCTGTTTGTGTATAACCTGGTCCTTCCCAGAAATTTTGGGTATTTATGTGACACTTGAGACTCAGAGTTAGAGCTCTGAAGCTATGAAAGTCAGCAGTACCCCATACTGTTTAAAAGTTGAAAAAGGGATCAGGCTTTGAGTAGAGATATGAATGAAGCTAATCTGAACAAGACTAAGGTAAATCAGGATACAGGGTACAGGATGATATCATCCATGTTTTAAAACTTCAACTTCTGTGTGCAACCAAAGGGAGATATGTTTATTTGTTGCAAAATTTTTATTTTGGGTAGTGTATTATCTAATTTAACCTGTATGGTCAGTTTATTTGACCACCATAATTACATGGAATCTTGAATAGGGCATGAGGTCTTGTTGGTTGGTGCAGGTTAGTGCAGGTTAGTCCATATATCCCAAAGTAATGTGGACAAAGAATGAAAAAGCATTTGCAAAGTTCCCTTGGGGAACTGGGGAGAAAGGAGAAAATAGTCAGTTTCCACATCTGGGGAATTATTGATATTCTCACAAGCAGTGAGGAAGACCAATCAATTTAATAGACTGAGCCCTTAATCTTGGGCTTCACCCCTAAGAAACTTATTCCTGCAAAGAAGAAGCTAGGCCTACTTGTAATTATGCCTTAAAGTCACCCCAGAGAACCTCTTTTGTTGCTCAGATGTGACCTCTCTCTCTCTAAGCCAACTTGGCAAGTGAACTCACTGCCCTTCCCCCTACAGGGGCATGACTCCCAGGTGTACAGATATCCCTGGCAACATGGGACAGAACTCCTGGAATGAGCCAGGACCCGGCATGATGGGATTGAGAAAGGCTTCTTGACCAAAAGGGGGAAGAGCAAAATGAGACAAAATAAAGTTTCAGAGGCTGAGAGATTTCGTACAGAGTTGAGAGGTTATCCTGGAGGTTATTCTTTTGTATTCTTATGATTGAATAACGATATTGTTTTTACAGTGTGATTGTGTGATTGTGAAACCTTGTGTCTGATGCTCCCTTTATCCAGGGCATTTATAGATGAGTAAAAAAATAAATAATGGGGGGGGAATAAAGGGGTAAAAAAATTGCATAGATTGAAACGCTAGTGGCCAATGAGAGAGGGGAATGGGATATATGAGTTTTTCTTTTTTCTTTTTATTTCTTTTTCTGGAGTGCTGCAGATGTTCTAAAAAACGATCATGGTGATGAATAAACATCTATGTTATGATATTGTGAGCCACTGATTGTATACTATGGATGGACTGTAAGTGTGTAAAACTTTCTCAATAAAAATATAAAAAGTAAAATAAAACACTGTCACAGGCAGTGTTTTTCTTGTCCTCTTGAGAAGAAGAAAAAAATTCAAAGAAATAAAATCTTTGGGGAATACCTTTGGAAGACAACTGGGAAAGAAGATATATAGAGCTGTAATTATATAATAACGTATAACTCTGTGTGTGTATGTATGTGTGTGTGTGTGTGTATATATATATATATATATATATAATTTTTCTCCCACAAAACAGAATCTTGAAATGAAAATACCCAAATCCTGACAGCTATGAAGCCTGCTTTTGAAGGAGGAACTTTTGTGAGCTATGTGGGCTCCAACTTGAGGATAGAATTCTGGGCATCTTTTTATAAGGCATGCTTTAGCCATTGTCTGTGGAGAACAATTTGGCATTATAGTTTTAATTTAAAAAGTGATAGCCTTTTTGATCCAGCCAATCCACTCCATAGATCACCTTTATAGTCAACAAGGAAAAACCCCAAAACCCTTTTGTCCGGCGGAAAAAAACAAAAGCCAGGGAGAAGACCCAAGTTAAATATAATTGCTGATTGTTAAGCATTAGCAAGAAGTTTGTATATATATATATAAAAAAATTCTTTGGTGTATATATATACCAAAGAATTTTTTTTACACTTTCTCTAAAAGGAATTTTCTATTTGAGTCTTTCAAACTAAAATGATCACATTTGGTTGCTTAAAATAAAGTTAGTTCATTTTTATTAAATTTTAATATAGTAACCCTTATAACGTTTCCCATTTTTAAAAACTTTTTTATTTGGAGCAGGCCATGGTGGCTCAATGGCAAGAATTCTCGCCTGCCATGCCGGAGTCCCGGGTTCCATTCCTGGTACCTGCCCATGCAAAAAACAAACACAAACAAACAAACAAACAAATGAAAAAACCTTTTTATTTTTGAATAAGTTCAACCTACAGGCCAGTTGCTAAAGTAATATAAAACCTGTGCAGAGAACTCCAACATATTCCCATCCAGATATCCACATCCACATTTTGCCACATTTGCCATATCATTCTTTCTGTCCAGCCGTCCATCTGCCTGTCTATTTTCTAAACATTTGACACTGGCTTCTATACACCATGCTCCTTGAACACTTGATGCTTCTGTATACATTTCCTAAGAACAAGGATATTCATTAACCACCTTATGGGCAGTTATCAAATTCAAGAATTTCAATATTGAAATAAAGCTTCCAATGTGTATTGTAATTTTTTTCACGTGTCCCAATAATATCCTTTGAGCCTTTTCCCTTCCATGATTAGATCCAGTCCAGGATCATATATTACATTTGTCATTGTCTTTTTAGTTTCTTTTTTTAAATTGTGGAAACATATACGCAACATAAACTTTCCCATCTCAGCTGCTCCCAAGCCTAGGACTTCTTTTTTTAAAATAGACTTCATTTTTCAAAAGCAGTTTCAGGTTTAGAAGGAAATTGTGCAAAAAGTACAGATAATTCCTACATAACCCTCTCCTTCCTGACCCCCATAGTAACAAGCGTCTTACATTAGTGTGGTACAAATTGATGAGCCGATATGGACACAATATGAACTTAAGTCCATAGTTCTCTGACTTTTGACAAATGCATAATGTCATGTGCCCACAAGTATGTGGAATAATTTCACTGCCCTAAATGTCCCACGTCCTCTGCCTCTTTAGCCTCTTCTCCTGTACCTCTGGCAACCACTTTCCCCTCTACATACTTCCGCCTTGGGGGCGTGCAGCTGGGATCATGCAGTATGTAGCTTTTTCAGATTGACATTTCATTTAGCAATATGTATTTAAGGTTCCTCCATTTATTTTTCTTTTTTTAAACATGTTTTTATTGTGAAATATAACATAGATACAAAAAAACAATTTCCAAGTACATTTTAATGAGTAGTTATAGAACAGATTTTTTTAACTTTTTTATTGTATAGTATAACATATATACACAGCGAAGAAAGAAAAAAGCAATAATTTTCAAAGCACTCTTCAACAAGTAGTTAGAGGACAGATCCCAGAGTTTGTCATGGGCTACCATACCATCATCTCAGATTTTTCCTTCTAGCTGCTCCAGGACATTGGAAGCTAGAAGGAATATATATGTGTGTGTGTGTGTGTGTATATATATATATATATGTATATAAAATCATCACAATCAACTTTTTTTGTGAAAAGTAGCATATATACAAAAAAGCAATAAATTTCAAAGCACATTGCAACAATTGTAGAAAAGATTTCAGAATTTGGTATGGGTTACAATTCCACAATTTTAGGTTTTTACTTCTAGCTGCTCTAAGGTACTGGAGGCTAAAAGAAATATCAGTATAATGATTCAGCAATCACACTCATTTGTTAAACCCGACCTTCTCTGTATAACTCCACCATCACCTTGGATCTTTTTCCCAGTCTGTAGGGGTATTTGGGCTATGCCCATTCTAACTTTTTCATATTGGAAGGGGCTGTCAATAATATGGGATGGGGGATGGAACTAGTTGATGTTCTGGAGAGGCTGGATTCTCTGCATTTCAGGACTTGTCTGGTCCAGGAACCCATCTGGAGGCTATAGGTTTTTGGAAACTTACCCTAGTGCATGGAACCTTGTAGAATCTTATATAATGCACTAGGTGTTCTTTAGGATTGACAGGAATGGTTTGGTTGGGGTTGGCAAGTTATGACGGATAGCAATGTCTAACTGAAGTTTGCATGAGAATGACCTCCAGAATAGCCTCTCGATTTTATTTGAACTCTCAGCCACTGATACTTTGTTACACTTCTTTTCCCCCTTTTTGTCAAGATGGCATTGTTGATCCCGTGGTGCCAGGGACAGGCTCGTCCCCTTCCATTTCTTTTTTTTTTTTTTAGATGCTTGCTTCGGGAATTGAACCCGGGTCTCCCGCATAAAAGGTGGGCATTCTAACCACTGAACTACCCATGCACCCCTCCCACGATTCCTTTTTATACCTCGTTAGCTCATTTCATTAAAAAAAAAATTTATTCTAGTAACATAAATACAACCTAAAATTTCCCCTTTTAACTACATTCAGATATATAAGTTGGTGATGTCACTTTAGTCACAATGTTTTTTTACCATCACCACCTTCCTTCACCCAAATTTTTCCATCACCCCAAACAGAAACCCTACCCATTAAGCATTAAGTCCCCATTCCCCACCCCCAGCCCTGCCAAATTTAGTTTAGATGAGAAGAAAAATCATGCTTTTTCTCTGGTGAGACATGATGCAGGTCTTATTTTTTGGAACACAGGCCCATAGCAGGGACATTTACCAGCACTTGGTGGCAGCATACCAAAGAGTAGGTATTTGTCCCACCAATTAGTAAGCAAAGACCTGGAAAAGCGTCAGTGCACCCTAAACACTGAAATGGCAAGTAACAGACTTCAGTTCTCCCCAGGCCCACTCCAGTACCCCCACCCCTCCTCTCCTCATAAGCCTTATCTCTCTTATTCAATGGGGATGCACAACATTCAGGCCACGCATGTCTCAGCCCAGCTGCCTCGCGTGGGAGGCAGAGGTGTTATCCAGATGACAGATTGAGCAGTTATCCACCCCTCTGGCATCCACCCACGGGCACATGACATCCTCAGGCCTTTCCAGAACCTTGGCAGTGGGAAAGGACATGAAAATAAGAGCTCCTCCAACAACTGTGCTCACATCTACGTCACCCGTTGCCCGGCCTACCAAGTGCAAGGCGATGCCACTTGCTGCCTGGCTCCTGGAGTAGTGGAGGCCCTGCTGTTCCTTCATCTCCACTTTGACAGGTGAGCAGGTGCCTCCTGGGTGCCTGGAGCCTACTGATGGTTTCCCAGTTCCCCCCATCATCCCCACCCTTTTAAGGCTGGGCCTCAGATCAGCTCCTTCTCTGTCCAGAGCCCTCCCATGCTCCTGGAATCTTCCGGAAGAGTCCCAAATCTTAGGCAGCCTGCAGACCCCCCATGGTGGCCCCCCTTGGCTCCCCACCCTCCTCTCCTGCCCTGCACCTCCTCTCCCCGACCTCCTCTCATCCCCCCCAGGCACTATGGCCTTCTAACAGCCTCTGAACCTCAATTTATTACACTGATTGTTTCCACCACTAGAAGGGAAGCGCCACGAGGGCAGGGACTGTGCTCCTGTTTTCTGTGCTGCCTCCCCAGCAGCTAGAATGGTGCCTGCCCCGCAGTTGGTGTTCTGTAGGTATTTGCTGGACGATGGAGTCAGGGCAAGGGGCGAGTGAGCCAAGAGGGCACATGGCAGGGGGCAGCACAGTGGAGGCAGCTCATCCTTCTTCTTTTTTTTTTTTTAATTTATTTTGTATTATCAAACCAAAACAACACATGAACATGAAAATTCTTAACATAAAAACATTCCATGCATGGTGTACAATCGATGGCTCACAGTATCATCACATAGTAGCATATTCATCGCCATGATCATTTTTTTATTAATTAAAAAAAAAATTAACACAACATTTAGAAATCATTCCATTCTACATATGCAATCAGTAATTCTTAATATCATCACATAGATGTATGATCATCATTTCTTAGTACATTTTCATCGATTTAGGAAAAGAACTAGCAAAACAACAGAAAAAGATATAGAATGATAATATAGAGAAAAAAATAAAAATAATAAAAATAAAAAATTGAAAAAATATATAAAAAAGAAAAAAAAAACAAAAAACACAAACAAACAAAAAAACTATAGCTCAGATGCAGCTTCATTCAGTGTTTTAACATGATTTCTTTACAATTAGGTATTATTGTGCTGTCCATTTTTGAGTTTTTGTATGTAGTCCTGTTGCACAGTCTGTATCCCTTCAGCTCCAATTACCCATTATCTTACCCTGTTTCTAACTCCTGATGGTCTCTGTTACCTATGACATATTCCAAGTTTATTCTCGAATGTCGGTTCACATCAGTGGGACCATACAGTATTTGTCTTTTAGTTTTTGGCTAGACTCACTCAGCATAATGTTCTCTAGGTCCATCCATGTTATTACATGCTTCATAAGTTTATCCTGTCTTAAAGCTGCATAATATTCCATCGTATGTATATACCACAGTTTGTTTAGCCACTCCTCTGTTGATGGACATTTTGGCTATTTCCATCTCTTTGCAATTGTAAATAATGCTGCTGTAAACATTGGTGTGCAAATGTCCGTTTGTGTCTTTGCCCTTAAGTCCTTTGAGTAGATACCTAGCAATGGTATTGCTGGGTCGTATGACAATTCTATATTCAGTTTTTTGAGGAACCGTCAAACTGCCTTCCACAGTGGTTGCACCATTTGACATTCCCACCAACAGTGGATAAGTGTGCCTCTTTCTCCGCATCCTCTCCAGCACTTGTCATTTTCTATTTTGTTGATAATGGCCATTCTGGTGGGTGTGAGATGATATCTCATTGTGGTTTTGATTTGCATTTCTCTAATGGCCAGGGACATTGAGCATCTCTTCATGTGCCTTTTGGCCATTTGTATTTCCTCTTCTGAGAGGTGTCTGTTCAAGTCTTTTTCCCATTTTGTAATTGGGTTGGCTGTCTTTTTGTTGTTGAGTTGAACAATCTCTTTATAAATTCTGGATGCTAGACCTTTATCTGATATGTCGTTTCCAAATATTGTCTCCCATTGTGTAGGCTGTCTTTCTACTTTCTTGATGAAGTTCTTTGATGCACAAAAGTGTTTAATTTTGAGGAGCTCCCATTTATTTATTTATTACTTCAGTGTCTTGCTTTAGGTTTCAGGTCCATAAAACCGCCTCCAATGTAAGTTTCATAAGATGTCTCCCTACATTTTCCTCTAACTGTTTTATGGTCTTAGATCTAATGTTTAGATCTTTGATCCATTTTGAGTTAACTTTTGTATAAAGTGTGAGATATGGGTCTTCTTTCATTCTTTTGCATATGGATATCCAGTTCTCTAGGCACCATTTATTGAAGAGACTGCTCTGTCCCAGGTGAGTTGGCTTGACTGCCTTATCAAAGATCAAATGTCCATAGATGAGAGGGTCTATATCTGAGCACTCTATTCGATTCCATTGGTCGATATATCTATCTTTATGCCAATACCATGCTGTTTTGACCACTGTGGCTTCATAATATGCCTTAAAGTCTGGCAGCGTGAGACCTCCAACTTCGTTTTTTTTCCTCAAGATACTTTTAGCAATTCGGGGCACCCTGCCCTTCCAGATAAATTTGCTTATTGGTTTTTCTATTTCTGAAAAATAAGTTGTTGGGATTTTGATTGGTATTGCATTGAATCTGTAAATCAATTTAGGTAGGATTGACATCTTAACTATATTTAGTCTTCCAATCCATGAACACGGTATGCCCTTCCATCTATTTAGGTCTTCTGTGATTTCTTTTAACAGTTTTTTGTAGTTTTCTTTGTATAGGTTTTTTGTCTCTTTAGTTGAATTTATTCCTAGGTATTTTATTCTTTTAGTTGCAATTGTAAATGGAATTCATTTCTTTTTTTTTTTTTTTTTTTTTTTTTTTTTAAAGGAAAGACAGAAGGAAGGAAGGATAGAAGGAAGGAAGGAAGGAAGAAAGGGAAACATCTTTAAACATTTTCTTGTTTTATTGTATTCTGTTTCTCCGTATTTGTTACATGGGCTGGGGCCGGGAATCGAACCGAGGTCCTCCGGCATAGCAGGCAAGCACTTTGCCCGCTGAGCCACCGCGGCCCGCCCTGGAATTCATTTCTTGATTTCCCCCTCAGCTTGTTCATTGCTAGCGTATAGAAATGCTACAGATTTTTGAATGTTGATCTTGTAACCTGCTACTTTGCTGTACTCATTTATTAGCTCTAGTAGTTTTGTTGTGGATTTTTCCGGGTTTTCGACGTATAGTATCATATCGTCTGCAAACAGTGATAGTTTTACTTCTTCCTTTCCAATTTTGATGCCTTGTATTTCTTTTTCTTGTCTAATTGCTCTGGCTAGAACCTCCAACACGATGTTGAATAATAGTGGTGATAATGGACATCCTTGTCTTGTTCCTGATCTTAGGGGGAAAGCCATGATCATTTTTGAAAACATTTGCATCACTCCAGAAAAAGAAACAAAAAGAAAAAACTCACACATGCCATACCCCTTACCCCTCCCTCTCACTGACCACTAGTGTTTCCTTTTTTTTTTTTTTCCAGCTCCTCTTAACCTCCAGGCCTCCCTGCCTCACAGCCAGCCCAACATAGCTCCCAGCCTAAGCCCATCCGAGGGGGGCCTCTCACAGGCACCCTCTCCCCACAGGTGTCCAGGGAGGACGGCGGGGGAGTGCCAGCACTGGGACAGAAACCCAGGACCCCGTGCCCTCGGCACCCAGCCTCCACTTGGGGTGTGTCCCCTCAATCTCACAAACATAGCCAACCTCTGGCCCTCGGGTCCCCCTGCCTCCTGGCGGGGGCTCAGGCTGGCCCCCGCCTCCAGCCACAGCAGGCATGGGGCTTTGACAGCCAGGAGTCAGAGGATGCGAGGCCAGGCAGCACAGGAGCTGCGGGGAGCCCTGCTCTCCTGAGACCCCCTCCCTGGCCCTTCTTCTTTGGGGGGCCCCTCCCCTCCCTCAGGAACCATGACCCCTGCCCTCTGGGAGAAATTCGAATGCTTTCCTGCCCTTCTCAGGGTGCCCTGAGTCCCCCACCATTTCCACCCCAGGACCTGGAGATGTTTTTAGGGGTGGGGGTGGGGGCAGCATGCTGGGGCTGCCTCAGAGCATGGGACAGCCGGGCCCTGCCACCCCCTTGCACTTGGCCAAGCCCCCTCCTCTCGCTAAGCCTCAGTTTCCCCAGCTGTAAAACAAGGAGACTGGCTGGACAATCTCTAAACTGTCTCTAGAATTCTCTGGCCGTGACCTGCCTGGCTCCCTGCAGTCCTTGCCCGTCCTTGGTCCTTTGTTCGCAGAGGTCAGCGCTCTCCTGCCTGTTCCCTTGTGAGCCACTGGCTGGGTGGGGTCAGGCTTCATTCCCCCCAACCCCATGCCTGGGGACCCCCTCCAGGCCCCTTCCCCAACACCGATCACCACGTGAATCACGCCTGCCTCTCCAGGGCTGTTGTGGGAGCCAGCAGTGAGGACAGGAAGGGGGAGAGCAGTGTGGGGAGGGGAAGGGGCCCCAGGAAGGCCAGGGCCAGAGTCCTTTCTCTCCCAGCAATCGGGGTCTCAGCAGGGCACCCACCCTGGGCTTCGGCCACCAGTCCGCTGGGACTGTGACAGCATAAGGGGAGACGGAGCCTGGAGAAGGGGGGCAAGAGAGAGGGGACCCACCCTTCCCGAGCTGGCCGGTGACCTCTTCCCACACGGGCTCCCAGTCTTCATGACAGGACCTGGCAAAACAAGGGCACTAGCTCCATTTTCCAGAGAAAGAAACCAGGCCCAGAGAAACCAAGGGCCTCTTCCGAGGCCACACAGCACAGCTAGAAAGCTGCAGAGCAGGGATGTGCACCCAGGTCTGGCCGAGGCTTGGACTACTGGGGTCCCCGCTCCCACATCCTGCAAAGCTCTGGGAGACTCGCTGATCCCTAAATGCTCAGCTGTTTATTATTTATACTCCCGGCCCACAACCACAGGTTTGAGTCAGCTTCCCGGGGAAGATGCGGATGTCAGAGGAGCGGCAGGAAATCCGAAGCACAGAGCTTTGGCAGACAGCCTGGGCCCTCCGCCCAGGTAGCGTGACAGTGGGATGGGGGTCACGATGCCATGGAACCCCAGATGAAGTCACCCAGCTGCTCGGTGATGCAGCTGCGTGCAGAACTCAGCTTTACGGAGCGTTCCTGGGCCCTTCCCCTCTGCCCTGGGGAGTCCCCACCATGCTGCTGCCCCCAGCCCCCCAGCAGTAGCCACCCACCCAGAATATGCCCCTCAGCACAAGCCTTGCTTTCCTATCGTGGGCCCCTGACCTTGGTGACCTTCCTCCCCAACTTGGGTAGCTGAGAGGCAAAGGAGAGAGAGAGTGCCGGGCTTGAGTGCAGAGACAAGCGGGGGATAACTGCTGGCAGCGGCTTCCTCATAGCTGTATCTGGGCAGAAGTGGGGGCATCGGCTGAGTGTCCAGGCCCCCTTCTTCTGCCAACAGCTCCCCAAGGCCTTTTAGGAGTCGCCCTTTTTCACCCATGGTCTCTAGCCCTGGAACCCCAGCCTGGTCAGCCTTATCTCAGCCCTTGGCCACAGGGACTGATGCCAGGAATATAGGCATATGATCCCAGCTAGACAAAGGAGGGCCAGGCTGAGGACTTCTGATGGAATTTTCGCGAAAGTGGCAGGGGGTGGGGGCAGGCACCCTCCCCTCCTGGGCCAGCTGACCTGGTGTTTCTGGTGGCTGTGAGACCTGGGGGCAGGGGGGAAGCGGGTAGGGCCCTGCCTGAGGGTGTAGCCAGCTCAGAGGAGAGCAGATGGGGTGAGAGGCTGAGTCTCAATGACGTTGTTTGAGCGTCTTGATCCAGCCGTGCCTGAAGCTGGTATACCCGGGACTTGGCAGAAACTTACTATTTAGTTGGGTGATTTATAAGGAAAGAGACATGTCTAACACTGACATCTCCTACTCCACAGTAGAAGTAGGTTTCATGAACCATCTTTGCTTACTGCAACACTGTACAAAATTAAAGCAAGTTTGCTTTCTGGTGCCTGCCCATGCAAAAAATAATAATAATTAAATCAAGACCACTCAGAGGGCAATGAATGAGAGTAAAAGGCTCAGGAGGGAAAACTAAAAATCCCATGTATCCAAATTTCCCTTTTATTATAGAAACTCCTTTATAAGCAAGAAAAATGAGAGCAATTTACATTAAATATTAAGTGCCGCTTCCCACACATGGACACAATCATTAACTTAAATGATAATAATGAAACAACACACAAGCCTGCTGTTATGCATCCATTCATCAGATATTTGCTGAGTGCCTTCCTTAAAAGTTTCACTTGCAACTGTGAATGTAATTTACTCCACTGAATTATATATTTGAACGTGATTAAAAGGAGAAAATTTTAGGTTGTATATACATGGCTTGAATAAAAGTTTTTTTGTTTAAGCTTAACAGATAAATTTGTTTCACTTTGCTGAAGTTGCTAAAATGCAATATATCAGAAATGGGATGGCTTTTTCTTTTTTTTTGGGGGGGGGCAGTGCATGGTCCAGGAATCGAACCCGGGTCTCCGGCATGGAAGGTGTGCATTCAAACCACTAAACTACCCATGCACCCTATAGGCCGGCTTTTAACACTGGGGATTTATCAGTTTACGGGATGACGACTCTGAGTCCATAAAAATGTCCAAAGCCTCAAGAGCATGACACCTTCTTCCTGAAGAAGGGCTGCTAGTGATCTGGGACTCCTGTCACGTGCAAAGGCCCACGACAACATCTGCTGGTCCGTCTCTCCCAGTTTCATTGCTTTCAGCCTCTGAAATGGTAGCTTTCTTTCTGAGCTTCTGTGTGTTTCTCTCTAACTTCTGTCTCCTAGCTTCTGTGTCCTCTCTCTAGTTCATGCTTTTGTAGAGAACTCCAGTAAGCGGATTACAACCCATCTGGGCCGACTGACATAACCTTATTGAAAGGTCCCACCCACAGTAGGTCTACACCCGCAGGAACAGATTAGCTTTAAGAGCATGCCCTTTCCTGAGGTCCATAAAGCTTCGAACCATCACACAGATGTTTATGTATCTTACTAATATTTCTCCCTTGAATCCTCATATTATTATCCTAATTTCATGGATGAGACCCAGAGAGGTCAGTGAAGGGACTTGTCCAAGGTCAAAGTCCCTCTCAAAGCGTCCCTCCTCTACAAAGCCTTCCTTGACCTCCTCAAAGGAAGTGTCCCCCAGGACTCCCCAACAGCGGCCTTCAGTTAATTGTGTGGGGTGGGGTGACCTGGGGTGGGGGTGGGGCGACCCCACACCCATTGTAAACTCTTCCCTTCTGAGGCTTCGCTCCCACTTGGGCCTGTTCACAGTTGGGGGTGGGGACTCGATAGCCAGCTTGAGTCACACCAGCAGCCAGTGACGGGGCCTCTACCCTGCTGTCCATCATCTGCTCCCTCCATGTACTCTGAGGAGACCAGGACTCAAACAAGGAGTACACAAATTTGGAGGACCTAGACTGAACAGCCGGAGACCCCAGGCATCTCTCCAGCCCCAGGAGGTGTAGAAAGGGATTGGGACATGGGGCACCAATGCATCCCAGTTTTTCCCCCAAACAGCTGTGCACCCAGCACCTCCTTCCTTGGGCCTCAGTTTCCTCACTGGTAAAAAGAGGAAAGTAGTTGGGGAGCGTTCCCCTAGAAACCTAGGGCAAGTAGAAGTTTCTTTACTCATGCGGGAAGCTGTTGGAGTCCCCACAGCAAGCTGTCCCACTGGGCTTCTATGAATTTGTTCATTAACTCAGCACCTATTTCGCAGAGGCACTGCTTGAGACACAGACAATACTTTAGAGAGTAAAACAGGCAAAGATGGTCCTTCTCAGGAGCTCACTTTGTAATTCTGATATTTGGGAGGCCTCTGAGCCTCCACCCCCGAGGGCCGTGGGCTTCGGCTAATGGAAAATCTCAAGGAACAGGCCTTCCAGAATCTGCATCCCCACCCCCACCCCAGCTCACCCTGAGCGAATCACTGCCCTCTCTGGGCACAGAGTGGGGCTGGGTGGCCCCAAATGTCCATCCTACCAGCCTGGGCAGGTGTTCACTGCTGGGAGAGGTGAACAGCTGTTCACCATTTAACATTACCCACTCTGAGTCCCTCCCTGCCACTCCCACTCCAGCCGCCTCCGCAGGGAGATCAAGCCATAAATGCTGCCTTCTCTGGCCTTCCTCCCGGCCCTTCCACCGGAAGTGGGGCCTGGAGGGGTTCTGGGGTGAAGTACGGGGCTGAGCTGGGGACACCTGGGCCCTGGACAAACCCAGCTGTGTTTTTTCTCGGTTACATCATGCACACAGCTCCTGGCCTGGCTTAATGAGCCCCGGGGGGCATGCCTCGGCAGGGTGCCCCAGCCCTCCAGGTTTCCAGATAAACAAACACAATTTCAGAGAAAGAGGGGAAGCTTCACTACATGGGGTGCCCCACTTCAGCCTCTGCCACCCCACCTTCCACCCCCACTCCCCTGCTCCCTTGGAAGCAAGGAGGGCAAAGCCTGGCTGCTGTGCCCAATCGCTCCCACCTGGGCTTTTTTTTTTTAATTAATTTTTAAATTAAAAAATATATATGACAACAAAGAAACACAAACATTCTTAACTTTTGATCATTCTGTTCTACACATATAATCAGTAATTCACAATATCATCACATTGTTGCATATTCATCCTCATGATCATTTCTTAGAACATTTGCATCAATTCAGAAAAAGAAGTAAAAAGACAACAGAAAAAAAATCATGCATACCATACCCCTTAACCCTCCCTTTCATTGATCACCAGCATTTCAATCTAAGTTTATTTTAACATTTGTTCCCATTATTCATTTTTATTCCATATGTTCTACTCGTCTGTTGATAAGGTAGATAAAAGGAGCATCAGACACAAAGTTTTCACAATCACACAGTCACATTGTGAAAGCTATATCATTATAAAATCATCTTCAAGAAACATGGCTACTGGAACACAGCTCCATATTTTCAGGCAGTTCCCTCCAGCCTCTCTATCACATCTTGACTAACAAGGTGATATCTATCTAATGCATAAGAATAACCTCCAGGATAACCTCTCGACTCTGTTCGGAATCTCTCAGCCATTGACACTTTATTTTGTCTCATTTCACTCTTCCCCTTTTTGGTTGAGAAGGTTTTCTCAATCCCTTGATGCTGAGTCTCAGCTCATTCTAGGATTTCTGTCCCATGTTGCCAGGAAGGTCCACACCCCTGGAAGTCATGTCCCACGTAGACAGGGGGAGGGCAGTGAGCCACCTGGGCTTTTTAAACTGTGAGCCATGCCAATCCTGGAATCCAGAATACGTCCCTGCAAACCTCAGGAGGGGCAGTGGGTTCTAGCAATATAATTAGTAACATCCTGTTCACAACCAAAGAGTACTTTTCAATATGCAAAGGGTTTTCTCATCATTTCATTCTTTCCATCCTCAAAACAACTCTGTGGCTTTATTTGGCATCCTCAGCATACATATGAGAAAACTGAGGCTCTGGGGTACTGAGCTGGTGAGTGGGGTCCAGCACACAGGGCCCAGTCTCCTTTCACATCCAGTTCCAAGATAACCGAATCCTCCACTCCACTACTCCTTGCAGACATCACCAGTCAAGCCTGGCCTGGCAGACATTGCTAATCAATTACAGAACTCTTTTCAAATGAGCTCAGAGTCAGCTGTGAACTCAGCACAGCACTTCAGGCCACCAATACCAACCAGAAGGCTAAATCCACAGTATCTGCCATCCCTGTGATCCCACACCACCTGCCAGGAGCCCTCAGGGTCCACACACAACCCCCAGATCCTATAGTTTCCAGACCACAGGTCCCCACCCTCTGCCCATCAGTTGCCATGTTATTCCTGGACTGGGTTACTGCCCCCCCCATCCCCCAAACAGATGTCTCATCGAAGCCTGGTTTCTCTGCAAGATGCCACAGCCATGCAGATATTTGCCGAGGGCTTCAGTGTTTGCTAGGTCTTTCACAGACGCTTTTATCATGAAACATTTCAGGCATACCCCATCGCCTACATAATTATTACAGAAAACTGAATTCCTGCAGTTAAGGGACTAAAACACCATGGACATAAGTAAGGTCCCCTCTATCTCCCCTTCAGCCTTCCTTCTCCTACTTCCAGCCACTAGTCTCTGAATTTAGTTTTTCTCATTCCCATGCATATGTATATATACATATATATATTAATAAAGCTTATTTTTAGAGAAGTTGTAGGTTTACAGAAAAACTGCACAGAGAGTAGAGTTTTCATCTACACCTTCCCCCACAGTTTCCCCTATTATTAACAGCTTGCAGTTCCCGTGCATATTTTATACTTTTATTACATATTTATGCATTCATGTTACTAAACGTTATGGAAATCTTGTCACATTGTTCAGATCTTGCTGCAGCTTGCTGTTTTCAAAAGTGCAATTGGATGTGTGGGACTTTTAAGCACGATGATATACAGCTTCCAGTCTCCCACCAACCATCACGTCATAATCGTGAATATTTTTTGAACCGTGACTCTGCACCAGGTGTGTCTGCAGACGCTTTCCCTGCCTTCACTCATTTCATCTTTTTTAAAAATATTGTTTTTAGTTTTTACAATTTCGTCTTGAGCACTCAGTTCATCTTCACAACAAAACCGTTTTTATCCTTACTTTACAGATTCAGAAACAGAGGCACAGAGAGGTGCCTAGCACGGACGCTGTGCTCCTAACCGCTAGATGATACTGTTCCCTGCTGCGGTGGGGTTTCTTCTCCTATTTAAGGGCACAGAAAACCTTTTAAGAACCGGTGCTTATTTGCACAAACCTGCTCAACACTGACCTCAGAAGGATTTGGGGGGGTTGTATTATCTTGCTTAGTTCCTACATCAAGCCTGTGAGTGGGTATTTGTAGCATCCCCCGACACCCTTTATAGATGTGGAATCTAAGGCTCAGAGAGGGTGAGTTACTACCTCAAAGCTGCACAGCTCCAAAGTGAAAAAAAAAAAAGCTGCACAGCTCCAAGGGGGCTCTCTCAGACCCCACATCAACCCTCAGTCCCCCCACTGCTTATCCTTGCAGCTCTGTCCCTGGCAGCCTGCCCTGCCACCCTCTCCACGCCTGGCCGTCCATCACTCCTCCTCTGGCCACCCTCCCCCGTTCTGCTCCCAGAGAAGGGGCCCAACCGGAAGGCTGGTCCAAGTTAGGCAATTCCAGCCACGTGAGCAACCCCGAGCCAGGGATTCTGAGCAGCCGGTGGCTTTAGAAGAAACTGAAACTTGGCTCCCTGTGGGTGGAGTAGACACCAGGAATTTAAAGAGTGGGCTGCTTCCTTGGGTTCCCAGAGGGCACTGGGACGTCACGACACCAAGGGACATCCCTGACCAGGGTAAGCCTCTGCCCAAGCCATCAAGCCATGCACCTCTGTGGAGGCATTGGACTGCTAACTGGAACAGTGAGTACAGGGGACCAGGGACAGGGAGGAGAAGGGATTATTCCCAGGCAGTGAGGCATCTGGTTGGAAGCTCCTGGTCCCAGCTGTGCCCCAATGGTCCAGGTGACCTGAAGGCCCCACCGCTCCCCTGGGCCACAGTTTCCTCCCCTGAGAAGCCAGGACATGGGACTGAGGGCTTCCAGCTCTCATACTCCCAGGTTAGAACTTGACAGCTGCTCTCTCCTAGCCCACCTTTTGCTGCTCACTGTCCTTACAGGAGCCTTCTCTTTCCTCCCCCAGTTTCCCTGGCTCCCCTTGGCGGCCCTGCCATTCTCTCAGAACCTAAGTGCCCTAAGCCCACACTCTTCTCTCACTGGGGGGGTCCTTTGCCTCCAGCCTCCAGCTTTTGGCCTCCCCAGCATGTGCAAAGGGCCTGCTGTGGCCACAAACCTAGAAGTAGAGAGTCCTCGGCCAGAAGGACTGGGGTCATTCCTGAGGTCCCTACACTCAGAACACCCCCTCCCCCTGAGTGGCCTATGGGAGGATGTGGAGTCTCCAGTGTCCCCTATTGCCCTGACCTTCCAGAGCCCTGGGCACTTGGGTTAAATAGCACATCGGAATAGAGGATAGTCACAGATGCCCACATTTAAAGGACTCTCCACTCATTCATTCCATGTTGCTGCCCTACCCCTACACCCACCCCAGAATGGGCAGGAAGTTTTGCCAGTTTTGTTAGCTCCATGCCTGGCACACAGTAGGGGTTCAATATAATAGGGGTTGAGTAAATGAATGCCGGCGGTGGCCCTGAGCTGGGCAGTGACCCGTGAGACCCAGCTCTTGGAGGTCACAATTGGGGACGTCAACAGCCGTGCCTCGATGAGGGCGACAGCGGCCGCGGGGATGGCCCGCCGCGCTCTGGGCTCTACACCGTCTACCCCTCAGTGCTCTAGCGGAGGCCCCCCCCCCCCCGCCCCCGAGAAGCGAAGCGCCTTGCCCAGGGTCACACAGCTCGGGGGAGAGAGAGAGAGAGCACGGGGCGCGCGGCGTCGGCTCCCCCGGGTATGCGACCAGTGCGTGCCGTAGGCGACTTTTGGGAAGGCCCTGGCTTTGCAAACGGCCGGGCAGCACGGGAGGGTGCCAGCCCCTGCCTGGACCCCCGAGCCCCCTGCCCGGACCCCTGCAGGACCCCAAGGAGCACGAGAGGCGGCTGAAGAGGAAACAGAAGAACCGGGCGGCCGCCCAGCGCAGCCGGCAGAAGCACACAGACAAGGCGGACGCCCTGCACCAGGTAGGGGCCGCGCCCCCTCTCCTCCCCTTCCCCCTCCCCCTTTCCCTCCCCCTCCCCCTCCCCCTCCCCGTCCCTCCCTCCCCTTCCCGGGCCTGGCCAGCTCGGCTCCACCACCCCCCACCTCGGAGCAGTTCTCCCCTAAACCGGCTGCAGCTTCCGGGTCACCTGAGTTTGGCAGGGAGGGAAGGGCCGTGAGGCTGAGATTTGGGAAATTCCGGGGGTCCAGGTAGGCGGTGGGCTCCTGTGCCCAAGGGCACATGGGTCTTGCCCTCAAGGACCCCGCGCCCCACCCCGATCCCCAATCTCCGGGGACAAGAGGCAGGAAGTGGAGGCACTGAGGAAGAATTCAGCGCAGGGAGCAGGAGACCAGCCGAGGCACCCTTTAAAATGCAAATGCCCGAGCCTCTGCCCCGAGGTCCCACCTCGTGAGGCTGGGATGGGGCACAGCTGTGAGTGTCACCCTGCCCGCGTTCTGGTGTGGGCAGCTGAGGTCACCCCGAGAGACTTCAGTTCAGGGTTCAGAGGGGACTGGGTTCAGAGTCCCAGCGGGAGCGCGCATTAGCTGCAAGTTACTTATTTCCCCCGAGCCTCAACCTCCTCAACTGAAAAAACTGGGGTAATAAACCCCGCCCAGTGGAGAGAACCACTGAGGAGGCTAAAGGAGGCAACTGATTGCAGGAGGCGGAGGGGCCCAGCAAGGGAGAGGTGGGTTGCTCCTTGCACTTGCTACTTGGTCCCTGGGAACTTCCCTTCTTCCTTGGTGCAGGGGAAATACCACCAGTGCTGTCGTGGGGAAAGAACTAATAGCTGGACTCAGGACCTGGCATACAGGCAGGCTGCATTACCATCAGTCCTTATACTGACAAATAAAATTCAATCCTCTGTGCCCATAGACCCTACATGCTTGGCACCACCCCACCCCTCCACCCTCCTCTCCTAACATCTCTCTACTCCACTGTAGCCGCATCCCTTCTGGCTATTCCTTTACTGACCAAGCACATTCTAGCCTCAGGGGCTCTGCCTTGGCTGTTCTCTCTGCCTAAAATGCTGTTCCCTCCAATAGCAACCAGAATTGCTCCTTAATTTTTTTCCCCTCAAATGTTTCCTCCTTAGAAGGCCTTTCCAAATCATCCAACACAAAGGGGACCTCACTTTCCTTACCCTGCTTTTTTTTTTTTTCTTCCTCGCACTTTACTGCATCCTGGCTTTCTGTTTCATAATTAGATGTTGCTCATTGCTAATCCCCCTCCCCAAACTGTAAGCTCCACGAGGGCAGGGACCAATTCGTGTCTCTGCTGTTTCCCTGCCTAGAATAATGCCTGGCAAAAAGAGGAGGCTCAGTAAATATCTTTCAAGTGAATGACAGAGTCAGAATAAAATGCTCTGGGAACACATGGGTAAGGCCGTAGGGTGAGATAAAGAGATGAAGTCTGAGCTGGTTTTGAAGGATGCTTAGGAGTTTTCTGAGCAGATGAAGGTAAGAAAAGGCGTTGGGGGCAGGTGAAATAGCTCAGGCACAGACATGGGAGAGAAGCATGCTGTAGCCGGGGGAGCCTGAGCAGTGGTGCCCAGGACAGTACAAGTACCAGGTAGAGACTTTGCACATTCATTTATTCATTCCTTCTGGAAATGTCTGTTGAATGTCTTTTTTTGGTGCATGGTCCAGGAATCGAACCCGGGTCTCCCGCATGGAAGGCAGGCATTCTAACCACTAAACTACCTGTGCAGCCTGTTGAATGTCTCTTGTTTGACAGGGATGGCGGACAAAATGCCTTGCCCTGGCAGGGCTCATATTGTGATAGGGAAGATGGATAAACGAATAAATGATCCATAAAATATTGGGGATGTCAGATGGTGCTAAGTGCTATGGGGAAAAATAAAGCAGGGAAGAGGGATGGGCCTGTGGGGCATGGAAATGTAACTAGGGAAGACCTCCCTGCGTAAATCACATCTGAGCAGTCTGAAGGTGGCAAATGAACAAATGAATGAATGACTCAATCCCTGGAGATGAGTTAAAGGGACAGTTTAGCTGGGGAGAGTTTTAGAAAGATCTTGTCCAGAGACAAGCCTGGGAGTGGGACTGCTGGTGGCTGTGAGCCCTATTAGAACTTTGAGTCCGTTGCCTAAGCATTTTTTTTTTTAAATGTAAAACACCCTTGCAGCTTCTTCTTTTAAAAAGTGTCTCACATACTAAGTGATGATATTGTGAATTACTGCTTATGTATGTAGAACGGAATGATCAAAAAGAAAAAGTGTCCCATATGACTCCCAGGGGTGTAAGTCTCCCTGGCATTGTGGGACAGGACTCCAGAAATGACCCAGCCTCATGGGATTGAGAAAGCTTTCTGGACCCAAAGAGGGTAGAGAGAAATAAGACAAAATAATGCATCAGTGGCTGAGAGATTGCAGAGTCGAGAGGTTATCCTGGAGATTATTCTTATGCATTATATAGATATCCCCTTTTTAGTTTATGATGATTGGAGTGGCTGGAAGGAAGTACCTGAAACTGTTGAGCTGTGTCCCAGTAGCCTTGCTTCTTGAAGATGATTGTATAAAGATAAAATTTTATAATGGGGAAAAAAAGTGTCCCCAAAAGGGCTGAGAGGGACTGAAGGAAATCATTCAAATCGTTCAGCCGTATGCGGCGCAGAAATGAAACTTTTCTCTGCTGTTGTACTCAAAAAAGAGTTATTTATAACCGCAGGTGGCTTACTGTCCCACTGGGTCATTATTATATCTGCAGGACAGAGTTTAATAAACGCTGATTCAGGGATGCAAACAGCCTGTAGCACGGTAGCCCTGGAAGCTGCTTTGGGAAGCCAGTTCTGGGTGCTGGGGAACACCCAGCACTGGGGGGTGGGGGGTGGGGGCTCTGGGTGAGGGTCCAGGCAGAGGGAACAGGAGACGTGGCAAAGAAGCAGGGTCCATGGATCCACTCGAGGATTGGGAAGTGTGGGAGAGCAAGAGAGAAGGCTGGAGAGATAAAGCTGGATGGAGACGTGAGCCGGGGCCTCCCCTGCAGGCCGGAATCCCATGCCAAGGAATTAGGAGCCGTGGGAGCGGTGAAACCATTAGAGGAGCATTGCATGTGGTTAAAGATGTAGCGGCTGGCCCGGCCGTGGGCTCCAGGAACTCCTCTAGCTGCTGTCGGGAGAATGGGGTGGGGGTGAGGGTGGGGGCCATTGAGAGACTGGTGAGAGCTCAGAGGAAGCCTGGCTCTGGGAATGGGAGGTGGGGATGGAGAGGAGGGCAGACCTGAGCCCATTAGGAGGTAGAATGGGCAGGACGGTGGGTGGTTGTTGGGGGGCAAGTGAGAGATGAGTCCCAGGGCCTTTGTTTAGATGTTCCAGCAGGCAGTGGTGCTTTTGCCTCCGAAGTCAAGGGGGTTGGGGGGAGGGGAGGGGCTTCTGCTGGGTCCCTTCTGTTGGCTGATGATCCCTCTCCGGCCCCCCCTTCTTCTCCCCCAGCAGCACGAATTGCTGGAGAAACACAATCACACGCTACAGAAGGAGATCCAGGCCCTGCAAGCCGAGCTGGCCTGGTGGAGCCGGATCTTGCACGTGCATGAGCGTCTGTGCCCAATGGCCACCTCTTCCTGCCTGGCTCCGGGGCCCGCTGGCTGCTGGACTGGACTCCATAGCTCTGTGGAGCAGCTGAGCCTGTTCCAGACCCCAGCTTCCTCTCCCCTGAATCAGCAGCCCTCTCCCTGCCCTCAGCCACCTGATTCCTCTGACATCCTCCCATGCCCTCTGCCCTCGCTGCCCCTTGACTCCACTGCAGTTCCTGCACCTTCTACCCAACCTTCCTCCAGCCCTGTCCTGTCTCCCTCATCTGCTAGGTCCAGCCTGCTGGGAACTTCCTCGGAGCTCAGCGCCCTCTTGCCCAGCCCTCCCCAAACTGCCCCTTCACAGCCCCTCAGTCTGGAGGACCTTGTCATGGGGAAGCTGGGGTCCTTGCCTCGCAGCCCCTCGGCTGCTCTGGGGCTTGCACATCTGCAGAATGGAGAGCAAAAGGCTGTTCCTGCTTTCTCGGGAGTAGATTGGCAAGGGCCAGGTGCAGACCCCAGCCCCTCCCCTCTCCTGGCCTTCCCTCTGCTCTCCTCTGCTCATGCCAGCTTCTAACCAGGCCCTGGAGCTGGGCTCACCCCTGCCTTGGGCCCAAGAAGCAGTTTAGCTTGCATGCATCTCTTCCATTACCACCAGAAGAGTGGCCTTCCTCCTTGACCAGCTGGTTTAGGATTTTGCCAGGGGGAAAGGAAGCCATCACTGTGCGGCTATTGACTGGCAGGCCCTGTCACCACCACTATTTTATTTCAGCCTCACAGCCACCCTGCAAAGTCCAGATTATCACACTGCTTTTTAAGTTAAGGAAACAGAAGCTCAGAGAAGCTAAGTGACTTGTCCAAGGTCACACCGCCTTTCTTAAGGACTGAAGCACCATCCCCTGCTCCTCGCTCTCCTGGTGGGGTCCTGGCCCAGGAGCCCAAAGGGGCTGAAGGCATGGAAGCGAAGGCCTGTGTGACAATGGGAGGGGCCAGGACCTCTCCCCTCAGACTGTGTCATTCCCAGAAACTCCACCCTAGCTGGTGCCAGTCCCAAGTCCAAGCCAGGTGGGGAGGAGCCAAGGAGGAGCCCAGAAAAAGGATCCTTTTTCTTCCTCCAGGAGTGTTTTCCATGCCAAGGAGGATTTTCATAACTGTGGGTTGGAGATGGGAGAAGCCCCTGGGCTTTCTTACAAGCTGACACTTACAGCCACTGAGAGCTCTACCAAGGCAGATTCTGTAGGATCAGCTCTCCAATCTAGTTCTGAGAAGCCTTCAGCAGGTGCACTTCTGGAGCCATTCTTGGCACTCCCCCCGCGCCCCCCCTCCAAAAAAAAAAGAATGAAGGAAGGGACCGATACAAGGTTATTTTCTAGCAAGTGCCAGACTCGAAACTGGCAGCAGCGAGGCCTGTGTCTCCTCCGGTACCACCCATCTCTATCCAGTCCCCAGGGTCACCCTCAGCTCCCCCCCATTGCACCCCCATTGCACCCAGGCCTGGGCTGATGGCAGCTGGAAGAGGAGAGGCCTGGGACCAGGAGGGAGCTGGGCTGAGGAATCTACTCCAAGAGGAGGTAGATTCCAAGAGAATCTACTGGAGAAGCACTCTAAGGGAGCTCCAGATGAAAAGTCCCAGCTCTTCACCCGGACTTTCACACGTATGTGAGCAAGGCACCATGTTAAAATTTAAGACACTACAGGATATTGGGCACAAGTTTTTGCACATAAGTTATGATAAATAAATTCAAGTGTCTCCCAGTCTTTTCTGCTTTGGCCAGTTGTTTAAAACTCTGGTTGTCCTCTCTAATGTTGAAACCAAAGAGTCTTTGAAACAAAAGGGAGTAAGTCCAGATGTTATGGCCCCTTGTGGACCACCTGCTCTAATCTCCTCTCCCATATTAGAGATGAGGAAACTGAGGCCCCGAAAGGGGAAGAACTTGTCCAAGGGCTCATGGCACGGGCAGGTGTGGTGGTCTCAGTGTTATTATGGAAGTCAAGATGTTGTTGATGGCAAGTGGGTTGGAGTCTGGGACCAGAGGTGACATTAAGCAGCACGGATCAGGAGTTAACAGGAGGCAAGGATTCCGGGGTCTGGCTTGTGCCTGTACCCCACAAAAGATGCCTGGGACTATGCTGAAGAATGAGCTTGGATTACTCAGTGACGCCTCCAGTAACTCTGGGAAGTGGGTGTGGTGATCATCCCCAATTTTCGGAAGGGGAAACTGAGGCCCAGAGGGGTTAAGTAACAAGCCCAAGGTCACATAACTAGGAAATGGCATAGACTGATTCCACCATCAGGAACACGTAACCACAGACTCTTCCACCTTCTCTCTCCCCACCTCTCGCACTGTGGGCCCCCAGTGCAGGAGTAGGTACGTGGTAATAGATGCAAATCTCACAAGAGAGGAAAACATTGCCTTAAGCTTAAAATAAAACAGAGAGAGTAATGATCAGAGCCTCTGG
Source organism: Tamandua tetradactyla (assembly GCF_023851605.1). NCBI lineage: Eukaryota > Metazoa > Chordata > Mammalia > Pilosa > Myrmecophagidae > Tamandua > Tamandua tetradactyla. The sequence continues at coordinate 9,590,287 of NC_135335.1, forward strand.
ATAGCTGCTAAGAATAAAGAATGCTTTGAAGGCTCTTTAACAAGGTGAGAAAATGCTTATGCTCTATTATACAGAAAACAATAAAATGTGCAACCATCAAAATAGTTTGACATTACGTTTGCTTAAAAACATAAACAGTGCAAAAGGAGTGGGAAGAAATGTCAATTCTTGAGGAAGGATATGTGCTAATATGCGTGAATCCTCAAACCTGTAGACACGCCTATCACCACGACAAAGGCCTCCCATGTACCTTAATGTGTCCTAGAAGTTGAATAGGTTGTATTGGTTAGCTATTGCTGGGTAACAAATTAGTCCACAATCAGCAGCTTCAATGACAAACGTCTATGATCTGTGAGACAAGATCTCAGGTGAGCCTCTGGCTCAGAGTCCCTCATAAGTCCATGGGCTCCCCTCCTCCCCGAGAGCTATGGGCATCTCAAGGCTCTATGGCGGGGCAGGGGAAGGATCTGCTTCCAAAGTTAGGCACATGGCTGTCAGCTGCTCAGAAGTTCCACATCCAAGCTCACTTGCACGGTTGTTGGCAGGACTTGGTTCCTTGCAAGTTTTTGGACCGAGGACCTCAGGTCCTCAAAGGCTGTTGGCCAGAGACCTCAGTGCCCTGCTCCATGGATCTCTCCCAGGATACTCAATGGCAGCCAGCTTCCGCCAGAGCAAGCAAGCTAGAGAGTGAGAAAAGGCGAGCCCTGCGGAAGCCACCGTCTCTTTGTAACCTAATCTCAGAAATGGCATCCTGTTGTGTTTGCTGTATTCTATCTAAGAGAGTCAAGTCACTGGGGCCAGCCCACACTGGAGAGGAGAGGATTACACCAGAGCATAAAACCAAGAGCTGAGATCCTTGGGGTCCATGTCAGAAGGGGGCTTCCCATCCTGGCTGAGAACTAGCACTTTTCTCGGACCCCCTTTTTCTCCTTTCATCCCCAGTACTAGCAGCTCGCTTTCTCTGGGGAGGCCATTTGTGGTGGTTTGAAGCTGTATGTACTCCAGAAAAGATCATGTTCTTTTAATCCATTCCTGCCGGTGTAGACCTATGGTAGGTGGGACCTTTTGATTGTGTTATTTCAATTGAAATGTGAACCATCCATTCAAGGTGGGTCTTAATCCACTTATCGGAGTCCTTTATAAGAGGATTAAGCATAGAAAAAAGCCCGAGAGATGCTTAGAGAGAAGGACAAACAGAAGCTAAGAGAGACAGAAGCTAAAAAAAGGAACACGTAGCAGCTCAGAGAGGAAGCTGTGGAAGCCAGAAGCTGAAAGCAATGAAACCCGGGACCAGCATGTGTTGCCACCGGCCATGTGACAGAGGGGCTGAGGCTTAACTGAAGCTGGTCTTGGGGAGAAGGTATCCTCTTGTTGATGCCTTGATTCACAGCCTCAGAACTGTAAACTTGTAAGTTGAAAAATCCCCATTGTAAAAGCCAACCCATTGCTGGTATGTTGCATTTTGTCAGCTTAGGCAAACTAAAACACCATTTTTCAGAAGCAGACAATTTGGGGCCCTTTGCAGGAGAGGCAGTGCCCCCATCAGTGAGCAGGGAAGATCTCGTGCATTTGGGGCTGTAGCGAGGCTCCTGGCTGGAGACGCATGGCCTTGAAGTAGATTTGCAGCCAGTGCGATGCTGATGACCCCTCCTCACAATGAGTAGTTATTCCAAATCACGGATCTTCGAAAGGATTCATGGACAGCTTCAAAACAGCAAGCACGGTGTTCTAGTTTGCCAGCTGCCGGAATGTAACATACCAGAAACGGAATGGCTTTTAAAAAGCGGGAATTCAATAAGTTGCTAGTTTACAGTTCTAAGGCTGAGAAAATGTCCCAATTAAAGCAAATCTATAGAAATGTCCAACCTAAGGCATCTAGAGAAAAATACCTGGTTCGAGAAGGCCGATGACGTTCAGTGTTTCTCTCTCAGCTGGAAGGGCACATGGCGAACGTGGCGGCATCTGCTGGCTTTTCCGTCAGGCCACTTGTTTCATGAAGCTCCCTGGGAGGTGTTTTCTTTCTTCATCTCCAGAGGTTGCTGCCCGGTGGCCTCTGTGGTTCTTTCGGTCTCATGGTTCTGCTCAGCTCTGCTGTGGCTTTCTCATGGTTCCCAAAAAAGGGACTCTCTCCAAAATGCTTCCTCTTTTAAAGGATTCATAGGTGGAGTCACAACTCCATGGAAACTATCTGATCAAAAGCTGCCACCCACACTTGGGTGGGTCACATCTCCATGGGAACAATCAAAAAGCTCCCAGCCAGCAATATTGTATGAAGATTAAAGGACATGGCTTTTCTGGGGTCCACCACAGATTCAAACCGGCACATGGGGGAGGCCAAGAGTCTTCCATATCTTGAAAAGTAACCACTTACTTCTGGATTAGAAGCCACCAATTTAAACCCTTTTAGCTGTTTCTTCAACCCTCTGTAGTGGGTAGATTAGTAGTCGCCCAGGAGACTCCCAGGACCCGTGAATGTGTCTTATTTGGAAAAGGTGTCTTTGTAGATGTAATTAAGTTAAAAATCTCAAGATGAGATCTTCCTGGATTATCCAGATGGGCCCTAAATCCGATGACAAGTGTCCTTACAAGAGAAGATAAAGAGGAGAAGCCTACGTGAAGATGAAGACAGAGATCGGAGTTATACAGCCCCAACCCAAGTAACGTTTGGAACCACAGAAACAGAAAAAGGCAGGAAAGGTCTCCCCTAAAGCCTTCTGAGGAAGCACAACCCTGCCAACCTCTTGATTTTGCACTTCTGAACTTCAGAACTATGGAGATTACATTTCAATTGTTTTAGGCCGCTGAGTTTTTGGCAATTTGTTACAACAGCTCTAAGAAACTAATACAGCTGCCATGGTTCTAACTAACTTATTTATATGGCTAGTTCTTCATCTGTCAATCTTTGAGTTGTATGTTAGGGTTGGATGCTTATTTCTTTCAAGCAGACAATCTGAGGTTAGCAGTCCAAGCTCATATGACAACTCCATGATGATGAAGGAGCAAGGTGTTACCATATTTGGTGCTTTGCCTCATAGTCTGTGCTGGTTTGAAAGTATGTACGGACCCTAGAAAAGCCACGTTTTAATCAAAATCCTATTTCATAAAGGTGGAATAATCCCTATTCAATACTGTATGTTTGAAACTGTAATCAGATCATCTGCCTGGATGATGTGATTTAGTCAAGAGTGTTTATTAAATGGGATTAGGTGACGACATGTCTCCACCCATTTGGGTGGGTCTTGAGAAGTTTCTGGAGTCCTATAAAAGAGAGAACATTTTGGAGAATGAAAGCGATTCAGAGTCAGCAGAGCAGAACGACATAGCCACGAGAAGCAGAGTCCGCCAGCCAGCGACCTCTGAAGATGAAGAAGGAAAATGCCTCCCAGGGAGCTTCGTGAAATAGGAAGCCAGGAGAGAAAGCTAGCAGATGATGCCATGTTCGCCATGTGCCCTTCCAGCTGAGAGAGGAACCCTGACCGTGTTCACCATGTCCTTTCCAGATGAGAGAGAAACTCTGACTGTGTTCACCATGTCCTTTCCAGATGAGAGAGAAACTCTGACTGTGTTCACCATGTCCTTTCCAGATGAGAGAGAAACTCTGACTGTGTTTGCCATGTGTCCTTCCACTTGAAAGAGAAACTATGAACTTCATCGGCCTTCTTGAACCAAGGTATCTGTCCCTGGATGCCTTTGATTGCACATTTCTATTAGATTTGCTTTAATTGGGACATTTTCTCGGCCTTAGAGCTATAAACTAGCAACTCATTAAATTCCCCCTTTTAAAAGCCATTCCGTTTCTGGTATATTGCATTCCAGCAGCTAGCAAACTAGAACATAGTCCAAGCTGGCTGCTCAAGTTCCAAGAATCCCACCAAAATAGCAGAGAGCAGAAAGGAAAAGTAGGGGAAGAAAAGTTGTATCCTCGCCCTTTACGCATACCTCCTGGAAGTTGAATGCAGTGGTTTGGAACTGTACATATCCCACAAAAACATGATCTTAAATCCAATCCATTCCTGTGGTGTAAACCCACTGTAAATTAAGATCTTTTAATGAGGATACTTCAATTAACGTGTGACCCACGTCATTCAGGATGGACTTAATCCTCTTACTGGAGTTCCTTTATAACTGAAACAAGAAGATGAAACCTGGAAGAGAAGGAAGAGACCAGCAGATGCTGCCATGTGCCTTCCCGTGTGACAGAGGACCCAAGGATTGCCAGCAGCTGGCCTCTAGGATGAAAGCATCGCCTTGATCATGAGGTCTTGATTTGGACATTTTCCCAGCCTCAAACTGTAAGCTAATAAGTTCCCATTGTTGAAGCCAACCTATGTCATACTATCTTCTTTGAGAAGCTTGGGAAACTAAAAATTGAGCAAGATAGTTCTGCTCATGTTTCATTGCCTAGAGCTAAATATCTTGCTGCATCTAGTTGCAGGAGAGGATCTGAAACAGTGTCTTGATTCTAGGTAGCCATATGCCCAGCTTAAAAAATAGGGTTCTCTTACTCAGGAAGATATTGGGTAAAATTAGTAGTATTTCTCCAAATATCATTTATTCATTCCCCTCTATGAAATTTGACTACTAAGCTCCCTTACACACACACCCTACAAATACATATTCGTTATCTCTCCTCCCACTCACCAATCTAGTACTTAAATCCATATTCAATATTTATCTTTTCATGATTATGCAACTATATTCCCAAGTGAGACATGTAGCGCTCTTTAATTACCTTTCTTCTTTTGTCTTTTTATTTTTCCTAGATTTAGCGATTGCCTTGTGGGGTTCGTGTGTATATTGTTGTGAATGTTAAAGTGCTTGGTTTCTGTGTACCAGTCACTATTTCATCCCTGTTCTAGTTTGCTAGCTGCTGGAATGCAATATACAAGAAACAGGACAACTTCTAATAAGGGGAATTTATTAAGTTGCAAGTTTACAGTTCTAAGGCTGTGAAAATGTCCAAATTAAAGCAAGGCTATAGATATGTCCAATCTAAGGCGTCCAGGGAAAGATACCTTGGTTCAAGAAGGCCAATGTGTTAGTTAGATTCAGTTGTCAACTTGGCCAGGTGAGCATGCCTAGTCTTGTTGCTGTGGACATAAGCCAATGGTACATGAACCTCATCTGTTGCCAATTACATCTGCAGTCAGCTAGGAGGCGTGTCTGCTGCAATGAGTGACGTCCGACTTAATTGGCTGGTGCTTAAATGAGAGAGCTCAAGGTAGCACAGTCTAAGCAGCTCAGCATTCCTCATTTCTGCATCTCCAGGCCTTTGGAGATGCAGAAAGAAGTCACCCCGGGGAAAGTTGTTGGAACCCAGGGGCCTGGAGTGAAGACCAGCAGAGACCATCCTGTGCCTTCCCATGTGTGGTAGTTAGATTCAGTTGTCAACTTGGCCAGGTGAAAGCACCTAGTTCTGTTGCTGTGGACATGAGCCAATGGTAGGTGAATCTCATCTGTTGCTAATTACATCCGCAGTCGGCTCGGAGGCGTGTCTGCTGCAATGAGTGACGTTTAACTTAATTGGCTTGTGCTTAAATGAGAGAACGCAATGTAGCACAGTCTAGCAGCTCAGCATTCCTCATCACAGCACTTGCAGCTCAGCCCAGGCCTTTGGAGAAGTCACCCCGGGGAAAGCTGTTGGAACCCAGGGGCCTGGAGAGAAGACCAGCAGAGACCATCCTGTGCCTTCCACGTAAGAAAGAACCTCAGTGGAAAGTTAGCTGCCTTTCCTCTGAAGAACCAACAAAATAAATCCCCTTTTATTAAAAGCCAATCCATCTCTGGTGTGTTGCATTCCGGCAGCTAGCAAACTAGAACACCATGTAAGAAAGAACCTCAGTGGAAAGTTAGCTGCCTTTCCTCTGAAGAACCAACAAAATAAATCCCCTTTTATTAAAAGCCAATCCGTCTCTGGTGTGTTGCATTCCGGCAGCTAGCAAACCAGAAGCCAATGACACCCAGGGTTTCTCTCTCAACTGGAAAGGCACATGGCGGACATGGTGACATCCGCTAGGTTTCTTTCCAAGTTTCCCATTTCATGAAGCTCCCCCAGGAGCATTTTCTTTCTTCATTTCCAAAGGTCTCTGGCTGTGTGGGTTAGGTGGCTCTTTCCAAAATGGTTCCGACTTAAAGGGCTCTGATAGCAACCCCATCTTGAATGGGTGGAGACACACCTCCTGGAAACCGTCTAATCAAAAGTTACCACCCACAATCGGGTGGGTCACATCTCCATGGAAACAATCAAAAGACTCCCACCCAGCAATATTGAATGAGGAAAAAAGAACTTGGCTTTTCTGGGGTTCACAACAGATTCAAACCTGCACAATCCCCAAGATATATGAAAGAACTGAAAATTTTCTTTGTCTATATTGAAGCATCAGGAATTCTGTCATTTTTATTTTCTCTAGGAGATATCCTTTCTGTAGTTGTGTAGCAGGAGTATGCACAACCAAAAGAAGCTGGATAATACTTTTGTATACTCACTGAATGAGACCAGTGGCTTCCAGTCTTCCCCTAGAGGGGCTTTTTAGGTGCATCAGATGGAGAGGGTCCCAAGGGTAATGGTTAAGAGTGGACAGGTGGACTCTGGTCGTGGGGGAAATGACACGGATGAAGAGGCCAAGGTCATGAAAGCACCACAAGCAACAAAATGACCTTGAAAAATCCATTCTTTCTCTCTGAGCTGTTATTTCTTTTATTTAGTCATTCTTTAGTTTATTCAGTCAGATAATAAACTAAACAGTCACAGAATCCTAATTGTGCCCCTAGTATACATCAAACACTGTTATAAATGCAGGAGATACAACTGATAATATCCCTGCTCTTACAGTACTAAAAGCCAAATCAAGGACACAGATAACAAATCAAAAATAAATAAATAAGATAATGCAGAGAGTGGTATATGCTGTAAAGAAAATAAAGCAGGGGAAAATGACAGAGAGTGCCTGGGTAAGTCTAAGATCCGTATGACAACAGGGAGTCATCCATGCAAAGATCCACCGTGAGAGCATTCCAGGCAGAGGCACTGTTATGTGCAAAGGCCCTGAGGTTGGAATAAGCTAAGTGTGCTTGAGGAATAGAAGAGAAACCAATGTGACTGGAGCACAGTCAATGAAGAGAAAGAGAAAGATGAAGTCTGTTGAGGGACCAGGCAGATCATGTCAGTCCATGGGGAAAATATGAAATTATTCTTATATGAGTGGGGAACTACTGGTGAATTTTAATTAGGGGAGTAATGTGGATTTGATAATTTATTTGAAAATAATTATTGAGCACCTACTGTGTGCCACACACTGTTCTAGGCACTTGGGATTAAAAAAGAGAACAAAATAGATTACCAAAAAATGCTTGGCCTTGGGTGGTGCAACAGTGACTCAGTGACAGAGTTCTCACCTGTCATGCTGGAGACCTGGGTTCGATTCCAAGTGCCTGCTCATGCAAAAAAAAAAAAAAAAAAAAATCTTGTCCACATGGAGCTTACTTACATTCTTAGGGGAGGAGACAATAAATGATAAACACAATAAGGAAGTAATTGCCTAGTACATTAGAAATGAATAGCTACTATACAAAATAAAACAAGAAAAGATGGGTCAGTAGGGTCAGGGTGGGTAGGTTGCAATTTAAAACAGGCTGGTCAGGGTCAGTTCAATCAGAAGGTGACATTTGAGCAAAGATGTGAAGGAAGCAAGTGAACTAGCCACGTGGAGACACATTCTAGGCAGAGGGGCTAGCTAGAGAAAAGGCCCTGGGGCAGGAGTGAGCCCAGAGTATTGGAGCCAGGAGGCCAGTGTGGCTGAAGAGAGTAAGCTGGGGAAGGGCGGTAGGAGATGAGGTCAGAGGGTTGATGGGACCAGATCACATCACAGGAGGACACTTGTAGGTCACTGTAAGGACTTTGACTTTTTTCCATGAAATGGAGAGCCTGACATTCAGGTGAGGGTGAAGACAGTGAAAGCAGCGAGGAGGCTGTTGGCATCATCCAGGTAAGTGATGTAGGTGGCCACAACCGGGGTGGAAGCAAGGAGGTGGTAAGAAGTGGTGACATTCGGGGTATGTAGTGGGGATTTGCTAGTGGATTGGATGTGCGGAAACAAGGAAAGTAGAATGCTGCTGAGATTTGGGGCATGAGAAATTGGTGGTTGGTGGTGCCAAAGTCTGGGAAAGATTGGGAAAGGAGCAGGTTCGGATGTGTGTTTGGAGTGGGGGAGGGGAGGAATGGCTGGGGGTGGAGACATTACTTTGGCCATATTAAATTTGAGATGTGAGACTGGATTAAATGTTTGGAGTTCAGGGGAGAGGTCAAGACTGGATAAATACATTTGGAAGCCATCAGTGAAAAGATGGGTAGGTGGACAATAGAGGGTAGACCAGGTGGCCTATGAAGCTCTATGCCTCTATAGAGCCTTTCTCTTGTGCTCCCAGAGCTCTTAGCCGGGACCTCCTTCCCTTGTCACTCCTGCATGTCCAGAATCTGCCTCCACCCTCCACTTCAAATGCTTCTGTCTCCAGGAAGCCCCCTGTCATCTTCCAAGATAGAGGTGTCTTCCTTTTCCTTTGGATCCTCATCATACTTTCACCAGCATCTATCATTTTCCTTCTTGTATGGCGATGTCTTCCTATCTTCTTATCTCCCACAGTCTCAGCACCCCGTCTGACACATCTCTGGCACTTTGAAACAGCCCAGGCATCAAGTGGCAGTAGAGTATAGTGGTTAGCGAGCATGGGCTTTGGCACCAGACAGGACTGGGTTTAAGTCCCAGCCCCATGACTTCCTGGCTGAACTTCTTCATGCTTCAGTTTTCCCATCTGGGAAGCGAGAATTTAAAAAGGGACCCACCTACAGTCCACCCCAGATACATTATGTATGTGTATAAATATTATATATAATATAGAGTTGTATATTTACAGGTATAATAGAAAAGCATATGCTCACTAAAAGACATGCGCAAGTATGTTTATATCACAATAGTAGAAAACTGGAAACAACCCAAATGCCCATCAATAGTAGAATTAATAAAATGTAGAATTTTTACACAGTGGAATGCAATACAGCAAGGAGAATGAACAAATGATGACTTCTCTGGAACAATATGAATAAACCTCACAAACGTGATATCAGGCTGTAGAAGCCAAACACAAAAGAGGAGACAACCTGTATGATCTTGTTTATGTTAAGTTCAAAAATAGGCAGAACTAATCTATGTTGTTAAAAATCACAAGATAGAGGCTACAAGGGGAGGTGAGTGGATAGCACCTGGAAGGGGACACATGAGGCCAGAGGTGATAATAATATCCTATTTTTTGATCTGTGTGATGGTTATGTGAGTGCGTTCATTACACGAAAATTCAGTGAGCTGTACCTTTACGGTCTGTGTTCTTTTCCCTATGTCTGACATACTTCATTTTTAAAAAGGCTGAATGGTTTGCTAAGGTTTACAATAAAAATATTAAAAGGGGCTGAACATTACGACCATATCACAGTGTTTGGCACAGAGTAAGTGCTCAATAAATGTTAGCTTTTGTGAATGAATGAAAGCACGCAATACCTTGACCCCAAGTGAAAACCATTAACAATCAGAACCATGGACAGATCAGAGCGCTGCTGGGGGAAACGGGGAGAGGAACAGCTCTCCAGTCTGATAGAGGGGGCTCCAGGCAGGAGAGAAACTGAGCTCTTTTCCTCTCCAGTTAATGGTTCACTGCCTTCTCGGGGCACTTCCGTATAGGAGGAAGACGTGAGCGTCTGCGTGTGTGTGTTTATGCAGAATTTCACTCCAATTTAAAAGGTCTAGCAGCCCCTTGTTTTTCTAAGCCAGTGATTGCTGACATCGCCCTAGAGAGGCCAGTCTTGGATCTAGTATATAAAGGAATTTGTCCAGGTTCTTGCAGGGTTTTTCTCACCGTCTTGGGCTTGTGTTTATTTGGTGATTGGGACAGTGAGGAGATTACAGGCTGGGTAAATAGCACAACATCTCTGCGTCATGCTCACACTCCAGGTTGAAAGGTAAATTTTATATCAATTTAATGAGCTGCCTTGTAGGGCAGTGCGTTCCCTGACCCTGGGAGCATCCAAACAGGCTGCACAACTATCTCAGGATATTTCAAGAACTTGATCAGATGATTACCAAAGGGGTGCCAAGTCTAAAATTCTATTATTTAATTCAACACAAAATTTCCTTGGAAGGCATGATATGCTTCTCTCTCCCTTAGTGTCCTTGCTAGTATTTGTTTCCTTTTTCGTGATTGTGCTGGTTTGAAAGGATATATGCCCCCTAAGAAAAGCCATGTTTTGATATAAATCCCATTTCTTAAAGGTAAAATAATCCTTATTCAATACTGTATATTTGAAACTGTAATGAGATTATCTCCCTAGTTGATGTGATTTAGTTAAGAATGGTTGTTAAACTGGATTAGGGGATGACATGTCGCCACCCATTTGAGTGGGTCTTGATTAGTTTTTGAAGTCCTATAAAAGAGGAAACATTTTGGAGAGAGAGATTCAGAGAGATTCAGAGAGAGCAGAGAATGCTGCAGCACTACAAAGCAGAGTCCACAAGCCAGCGACCTTTGGAGATGAAGAAGGAAAATGCCTCCTGGGGAGCTTCATGAAACAGGAAGCCAGGAGAAGAGGCTAGCAAATGACGCCGTGTTCGCCATGTGCCCTTCCAGCCAAGAGAGAAACCGTGACTGTGTTCACCATGTGCCTTTCCAGATGAGAGAGAAACCCTGAACTTCATCGGCCTTCTTGAACCAAGGTATCTTTCCCTGGATGCCTTAGATTGGACATTTCTGCCGGATGTAATTTCGGCCCCGTTCCTCTAGCTCTCTGCCTAGCAACATATTCAAGCTATCCCATTGGATCTTTCTGCTCTCAGCTCACCCAATCCCTCGCTGCCACCCCTTAGCCTCCTCACCAATCACGCAGCGCGCCTCCCCTGGCCCCCCCCCCCATTTCCGCCTCGCCACTATATAAAGGTCTGTACTTCCGCTAATACATGTTCTGGTGCGCACGCCTTGCCAGCTCCTCCAGTTCCCGCGAGTCGTTCTTTGTCTCGCGCGCCCTCCAGACCTTCGAGCCCCCGGGACCGGTCGGCTACCAAGTTCCCCCATCTCGCTGCGAGGAAGACTCCAGGCGGGAGCTAGGGAAAGCTCCTGCAATTGGCGCCCGAACAGGGACCTCCCTGCCGCTCGTCTTCTCTTCAGCCCCATTGGCCTCGCTCGCAAGAGAATGGACCGCAGCCAATCTGGATCCCCGGAAGGAACATCCGTCCGGCCATGGCGACCAAGCAGACGCCACCGATGCAGAATGCGAGCCCTGAAGAAGAAGTTGGAAAAAATGCACCTTGAACAGCCCTCAGAAAAGAAAAATTCACAACCGTCACTGCTGTCATCAACCACCAGACGCCTGCGCCATCGGGCAAGGTGCCTGGTTTGGCAAATGACACAAGCAGTCCTTGAAGAAGACGACCCGGAAAATAGCCCTCGAGCTCAAAAAAGGCAACTCCTCTGCCTATATGACGGAGCTCAAGAGCGTTGCGATAACCCCTCCCCTAGCTTAAAGCAAATTCTTCTAATAATGCTTACGCTTCTCCCCACAGCATCCGCAGCAGCACCAGCACCCAGAGAACTTTGGGCAGCAGTGCAGAACCCCCCTGGAGTCCTTTTCATCACCCCCGATAGCCCCCTCTTTCCCTCATTACAGCTTAACGACTGCTCACTCCGCCTCCCTTGTAACCCCTATCTTCTGCCCAGTCAAGCCCCACTTAATGTCTCTCTTTCTCCACCCCACTCGGCGCTCCTTTTCATTCTCAAGGACTAGGACTCCCAAGTGGATATCTGCCCTCCTTCCTTCCCTAACTGCCTTTTTTTACAGGAAATTACCATTGTGGACTACGTCAAAAACAAAACGTGTAATTCCAAAACGTGTCGAACGTGTACTTCTAAAACGTGTCCTTACTCCTGCTATTTGGCCTACACCCTTGATGCTACTTGGTGGTACCCGGAAAACCTCACGGCTAAACACCCATCACTGCCACACCACAATTTTGCCATGCGCAAGCACGCCGTTCCGCCAACTAATCCCTGTCCTATACCCCACTGGACTAAAACGACCACTTTCGATTCCCTCCCACTTAGCCATTTCACCTGGTATCGCTGTTACTACCCTCTCCCCTATAATCAAAATCCTTCCTTCTCCCTCTATTCTCCATATGCTGCTAACGAGTCAGATCTTGCAGGTTTCGGCTTACCCGCATTTGTTGACAATTACTTATGTGGCAAATATGCCTGCCTCGACCTCCGCCCCCTCTCCGGCGTCAAGCCGCTCAGATTAGGTACCGCCTATGCCACCCCTACTTGCGCCCGGAAAAACAGGCAGCAACCGAGCGGCCCAATCTATAACCCCTTGCTTATATCTGCTATCAACATCTCCGCTGCAGTTCATCTCGCCCCGCCCTTCTTCTTCTATCTTTGCCCCAACATCACTCTCCTTCAAAACTGTGTTCTCACTAACTTTTGGAACGTTTCATATCCTTATGCGTTTATTGTGTTGCAGCCTCGTCTAATATGGATCCCCCTGAACACCTCCACCTGGGTAGCCCCGCAACTCCCCTATCCTTTCAGAACCAAAGAGCTGTCCTCATTCTCCGCCGCAAGCGAGACTTCGGGATTTCTGCCGCGATCGCTGCCGCTGTCGTCGCATCTCTAGCCGCCGCTACTACAGCTGCTGTCGCCCTCACCTGAACCTCCACCACCGCGGAAGTCATCAACAACCTCACTCGTACCGCTTCCGGTGCACTCGGCAATCAAGAGGACCTAACCTTCTAATGCACCACTCCATCTTCAATCTACAGCAGCAGATGGACCTAATTGCCCAAGACATCGAAGCCCTCTACGACATAGCTTCTTCCACGTGTGATGGACGGTACCCCTTTTCCAGCCTCTGTCCTCGTTAATCACTCCCAACCCCGCCTCACTTTGCGTGACTGGATCTTTACGGCTTATAATGAATCTTTTTGGAATCATACCCACCAACTCCAAGCTCACATACTGACTCTAGAAAAAACAATCATCCCTAAAGTCTCTGCCTCCATTCTCTCTGACCTAACGAAAAAATTCTCTTCTTTCTTCAAACCCTCTAACCTCATCTTCTATGGAATCCTATTACTTGCCCTAATTGTCATTCTTATTATATTCAAATGCATATATGGACAACTCTCCCACCATAGACAACAAACTACACTTCTTGCTCTAGCAGCTCTCGAACTTCAAAACCCCTTCGCAGATGCAGGCCATCGCCAGCGGGCACAGGTATGGTTAGCGAGTGTTGCCCACCCTAAGGACTGATCACCCTTTGGGAGCGTGGCTCATGCACATGCTGGCTCATCCGCATGAGCCCCACGGGCACCCGCGGGCCACCTGCACCTGCGGCCAGCCTCGCCCCTCCCCCTTTTTCTTTTTTACTCTCTCTTCCTCTCCTATTAAACAAAAGGGAGGAATTGCCGGATGTAATTTCGGCCCCGTTCCTCTAGCTCTCTGCCTAGCAACATATTCAAGCTATCCCATTGGATCTTTCTGCTCTCAGCTCACCCAATCCCTCGCTGCCACCCCTTAGCCTCCTCACCAATCACGCAGCACGCCTCCCCTGGCCCCCCCCATTCCCGCCTCGCCACTATATAAAGCTCTGTACTTCCGCTAATACATGTTCTGGTGCGCACACCTTGCAAGCTCCTCCAGTTCCCGCGAGTCGTTCTTCGTCTCGCGCGCCCTCCAGACCTTCGAGCCCCCGGGACCGGTCGGCTACCGAGTTCCCCCGTCTCGTTGCGAGGAAGACCCCAGGCGGGAGCTAGGGAAAGCTCCTGCACATTTCTATAGACTTGTTTTAACTGGGACATTTTCTCAGCCTTAGAACTGTAAACTAGCAACTTATTAAACTCTCCCTTTTTAAAAGCCATTCCGTTTCTGGTATATTGCATTCCAGCAGCTAGCAAACTAGAACAGTGGTAATCAAAACATTTCATGCTCAGGAGAAAAACTGAAAATCAGGAAAGGAAAATTAATACCATTGACTACAACTCAGCAATAAAGAGAAATGTACTACTGATACACTTAACAACTTGGATGGATTATCAAAGGCATTATGTTGAATGAAAAAAAATGCTATTCTCAAAAGCTTACATACTGTATGATTCCACTTACATAACATTCTCAAAATGACAACATTACAGAGATGGAGAACAGATGAGTGGTTACCAAGGCTTAGGGATGGTCAGAAAGGGCAAGTGTGACTCTAAAGTGGTAGCACGTGGGAGATGTTTGTGATGATAGAAGAGTTCCCTGTCTTGATTTTGGCGGGGGTTATATGAATCTTTAGGTGTGATAAAATAACATAGAGCTGTACATGCTTGTGCTGGTTTGAATCTCTTGTGGACCCCAGAAAAGCCATGTCCTTTAATACTCATTCAATATTGCTGGGTGGGAATTTTTTGACTGTTCCCATGGAGAAATGACCCACCCAATTATGGGTGGTAACTTTTGATTAGATGGGTTCCCTGGAGATGTGTCTCCACCCATGCAAGGTGGGGTCGCTTACTGGAGCCCTTTAAGATGGAACCATCTTAGAAAGAGCAAGAGACCCACGAGAACCACAAAAGCCCGTGCAACCAGAGATCTTTGGAGATGAAGAAGGAAAAAGCCCCCGGGGATACTTCATGAAACAAGAAGCCTGGAGAGAAAGCTAGCTGACATCGCTATGTCCACCATGCACCTTTCCAGTTGAGAGACAAACCCTGAATTTCATTGGCCTTTCTTGAGTGAAGATAGCCTCTTGTTGGTGCCTTCAATTGGACATTTTTATAGACTTGTTTTAATTGGGACATTTTCATGGCCTTAGAACTTTAAACTTGCAACTTAATAAATTCCCCTTTTTAAAAGCCATTCTGTTTCTAGTATATCACATTCTGGCAGCTAGCAAACTAAAACAAAACTCTATACCAATGACAATTTCCTGGGTTTTATATTGTACTATAGTTATGTAAGATGAAATCAATGGGATAAATCAACAGGAACTATATGTAATATCTTTGCAACTTCCTACATATGTATAATTATTTCTAAATTTTAAAAAGTGTTAAAGGATGGCATTAACTAAGATAAAACTGTAAGAATGGCTGCTATTAAACAAACAGAAAACTACAAATGTTGGAGAGGATGTGGAGAAATTGGAACAGTTACTCGCTTTGGTCAGAATGTATAATGGTTGAGCCGCTATGGAACTCAGTTTGGCGATTTCTCAGAAAACTAAATATTGAGTTGCCCTATGACCCAGCAATACCAGTACTTGGTATATACCCAGTAGATCTGAGGGCAGCGACATGAAGAGACATTTGCACACCGATGTTCATAGCAGTATGTTCTAGTTTGCTAGTTGCCAGAATGCAATATTCCAGAAACAGAATGGCTTTTAAAAGGGGGAATTAAATAAGTTGCTAGTTTACAGTTCTAAAGCCGAGAAAATGTCCCAATTAAAACAAGTCTATAGAAATATCCTATCTAAGGCATCCAAGGAAAGATACCTTGGTTCAAGAAGGCTGATAAAGTTCAGAGTTTCTCTCTCAAGTGGAAAGGCACATGGTGAACACAGTCAGGGTTCCTCTCTCATCTGGAAGGGCACATGGCGAACACGGCGTCATCTGCTAGCCTCTTCTCCTGGCTTCCTGTTTCATGAAGCTCCCCAGGAGGCATTTTCCTTCTTCATCTCCAAAGGTCACTGGCTGGTGGACTCTGCGTCTTGTGGCTGTGACATTCTGTCCAGTTTAACAACCACTCTTGATTAAATCACATCTGCAGGGAGATGTTCTGTGTACCGTTTCAAACATACAATATTGAATAGGGATTATTCTGCCTTTTTGAAATGGGATGTAGATTAAAACTTGGCTTTTCTAGGGTCCATACATCCTTTCAAACCTGCACACTGCACTATTCACAATTCCCAAGGAATGGAAACAATCCAGGTGCCCATCAACAGATGAGTGGATAAACAAAATGTAGTATATACACACGATGGAATATTACGCAGCAGGAAGATGAAATGATGTCCTGAAACATATGACAACGTGAATGAACCTTGAGGACTTAATGCTGAGTGAAATAAGTCTGACACAAAAGGACAGATACTGTATGATTTCGCTTTTACGACTCTGGTAAAGCCTCCAGTGTTTTGAGGCACTAAAAGAATAAAATCTGAGTTTAGGTCCCATGACAAACTCTGGGACCTGTTCTGTAGCTGCTTGTTGAAGTGTGCTTTGAAAATTATTGCTTTTACTTTCTTTGCTTTATAGCATATATATATATGTTTTAAACTTTATATCTTGTATATATGCTATATTTTACAACAAAAAAAGGTTAAAAAACAACTATAGGCAGCTATAGTAATATAAGATAAAATAAATTCCTGAAATCAAAAATTTGGAAATGTTTAGTAACATAGCTCACTACTATAGCAAAGTTGATATTCGTGATAACTTCCTACTTGAAATTTTGAGAACATATACAGATAGTTAATCAAATGGTATTTGAGATAGTATTTAATGTTTAGAATCTAAGAGACTCTGATATCTGTAACTGTAGATTTTTTTCCTTCCTGGCGTTAATTTTAAATTGGTTTATGAAACACATCATACAATCAGGCTTTACAATGATTATTTAGATATTTTATTTAAATATGCCTATGGATAATTTGAAACCAGGAAAATGCTTAGTTGCATAGGTCATTACTATAGCAACACAGATATTCTGAATAATTTTCTACTTGATATTTTCAGAACATTCACAGTTTTGACAGCTGATCAAATGGTATTTAAGTTAGCGTTTAATATTTAGAATTTAAGAGACTCTGCTTATCTGAATTTGTAGATATTTTCCTTGTTGCCTTAATTTTAGATTGGTTTATGAAACTTGCTATGCAAACACAGGTTTTACAAAGATTATTTGGATACTTTATTTAAATATGCCTATGGTTAAGCTTAAAAAAAATCATGGCAAACCTCACTGTTAACCTTTTGGAATATTTTCTATGAAATTTTCTCTTCACCCAGTTAGGGCCATATCATGCTTAAATTTTATATCCTGAATTTTTCTCTTCATAGAATAGGATGGCTATTATCCATGTAATTAAATGCTCCTCAAAACAGTCACTTTAATAGTTGGGTGACAGTCCATTTTCATGGCTGTATCATCATTTACTTAACCATCTGCCCCTATTGAACTACTTAGGGTGTTTCCAATTTTTCACCAGTATAAATAATCTTAGGATTAATATATTTGCGCAGAAATAGTTACCCACATTTTGAATTATTTTCTTAGGCTAGATTTCCAGAAGGAAGATTATCAAGTGAAAGGAAATAATTTAAAATAATCTGTTTATTTTTATGGGAGAGGCCAGTTGCCTTGTTGGGAGGAAGCTCAAGTAGTCCTATGGAGAGGTCCTTGCAATGAGCAACTGAGGCCTCCTGCTGACAGCCAGCAACCACTTGCCAGGTGTGTGAATGAGCCACCCTGGAAGCTGATCCTCAGCTCCAATCTAGTCTTTGGATGACCCAAATCACCATCTTGTCTGCAACTTCATTACAGACCCCGAGCCAAGCCGATCCTGGATTCCTGACCTACTGCAACCATGTGAGATAATAAATGCATTCTGTTTTAAGCTACTAGGTTTCAGGATAATTTGTTACACAGCAGTAGATAACTAATACACGAAGTTGCTAGGTGATGGGGGGCGGCTTTCACATTGCAAGGAGCAAATTCTAGGCAAAGAGAACAAAGCATATATCAGGGCCAGCAAACAGGAGAGAGGATCCTTGTGGAAATGCAGTAGTCAGGGCGTTGGGGGCTGCCCCCACCTTCCCAGAGTACCCCAAAGCACAAAACGGCTTTATCTAGACTGGCAGCAATTCCCGTGGTTGGGGAGGGGGTGCGTGTGAGATGGCAAATGGGAACAGCAATTGAGGTCACAGGCAGGGATTATATCAGGTCTCTGAAAGTCCCTCTGGTCTGAACAGGACCCCAGGCAGCTGAAGGGACCCCAAGGCCAGGGCCCAGCCTGGGGAGAGAGGAGCCAGTAGGGGCTTAGCTGGCATGGAAATGCAGCTGACATGGCAGGGAGAGCTCCAGGTTTAGAATTACACACACTCAGGTTTCACTTCCGACTCTGCCACATGCTGTGTGGCCTTAGGCAAATTACTTAATATAACTGAGCCTTGCTTTATTCATCCATACAAACAAGACTTGTGACAAGGCTCACCTTGCTAGGCTGGGGGGTGGGCTAAACGGGGTGCTACGTGGGAAGCCCCAGGTAGCAGGCTTGGCACACAGTCTCACTGGAAGACAGACAGTTCATTCCATTGATTTCCCCCCTGGGCAAAATTGCTGAGGGTTAGGGGAGGGAGGGATGCGTGGCTGAATGTAGTGACGAGACTGGGCTTGTTTGGCTCCTGCATATCCGGGAGACACCCTGGACTCCCAGGGTGGCAAGTTAGAAGCAAAACCAGGGGGTCCTGGAGGAGAAACACTGGTGAGTTGTAGCCCCAAGTTAGGGACAAGGGCTTGGAGAGGGCAGAGAAGAGCAGGTGGAAGAGCTGCCCATAAGCTGGACTCCAGGAACTGGAATAGGCATCCAGAACAAGTATCTCTGTCATTACACCAGCAAGGCTGGCCGGCTGCTGTCTTGCTGCTCCAGGCTCAAAGCTCTCTTGTCCCTTTGTGAAAGGTACCCCCATCCTCTTTTTTCTTGGGGGGTGTGTGCCTGGTCCGGGAATCGAACCCGGGTCTCCCACCTGGAAGGCAAGCATTCTACCACTGAACCACCCATGTACCCCCTTTAACCCCTTTTAATAACAAAATGAAAAGCCAACATTTATTGAGTGCTTATAATGCATCAGGAACTTTGTCCGGTCTTATCTGCTTTCATCTTTGCAAAAACCCTCAAGGAGGTATTATTATTAACTGCACCTTTACGAATGAGGAAACCAAGGCTCAGTGGCAGGATGCACCTTGGCCAAGGTCACACAGCTGGTGCCCAAGGTCATACAGCTGGTGAGGCGGCAAAGCTAGGACTGGAATGAAGGCAGGGCTGACCCAAGTGGAAGGAATGGGAGGTCTCTCTGAGCAGCCCCACCCTGCCCCACCCCACCCACCCCATTGCCTCCCTGGGCTCTCCAAGGATCGCACCTGGATGGTCCCTGGGTGTCGCTTTCATGATGGAAGGCAGCCTTCCAGCGAACCAGACACCCGACTCCCAGAGAGAAGGGAGGGTGTGCTGGTTTGAAAGGATATATGCCCCCTAAGAAAGCCATGTTTTAATATAAATCCCATTTCATAAAGGTAGAATATCTCTATTCAATACTGTATGTTTGAAACTGTAATGAGATCATCTCCCTGGTTGATGTGATTTAGTTAAGAATGGTTGTTAAACCCGATTAGGGGATGACATGTCTCCACCCATTTGGGTGGGTCTTGATTGGTTTCTGAAGTCCTGTAAAAGAGGAAATATTTTGGAGATTCAGAGAGATTCAGAGAGAGCAGAGAATGCTGCAGCACCACGAAACAGAGAGTCCACCAACCAGGGACCGTTGGAGATGAAGAAGGAAGACGCCTCCCGGGGAGCTTCATGAAATAGGAAGCCAGGAGAGAAAGCTAGCAGATGACGCTGTGTTCGCCATGTGCCTTCTCACTTGAGAGAGAAACCCTGAACTTCATCGGCCTTCTTGAACCATGGTATCTTTCCCTAGATGCCTTTGATTGGACATTTCTTTAGACTTGTTTTAATTGGGACATTTTCTTGGCCTTAGAACTGTAAACTAGCAACTCATTAAATTCCCCTTTTTAAAAGCCATTCCATTTCTGGTATATTGCATTCCAGCAGCTAGCAAACTAGAACAGAGGGGCTGGCCAATTGAATGGCAGTCCCCACCCTTAGGAGACCATGTCCCTACTCTCCGCCCCCCACCTTCCCCCAGCAACCCCACTCCCACCTGCAGCTCTAAGCTGGGCCAGCTCTAGACCCCAAACCCAGCCTGCGGTCCTGCCAGGCTAGACTCTGGTGCGCCAGCCTCCCCGAGCTGAGGCTGCAGTTGCCTGGCTGATAATTGGTCTGGGGAGCAAGGGAAGGGGGAGCTCCAGGTGCTGCAGGAAGCGGAGCTGCTGATTAAGCGGTTCCTTCGCTTAGCCTGCAGGGCCTGGGGAGCCACACAAGCCCCTGGGACAGCAGCTCTTAAAGCAGACAAGCCTCAGCTCTGACCCTCTTAGGGAGCCCTGTCTGCAGATTCCAGCCCCAGGAGCTCACAGCTCAGCGGACAGGGAAGCTCATAAAGGAAGCAACGTTTCCAGGGCCCCTCTGAGAAGCCCCCCTGGGAGTCCCTGGGAGAAAGCGGTCAGGAGAGGGAAAAGTAACCCCCCTTTCCCGCTTAAAGGGGGTGCACACTGGTCAAGACCAAGGAAATCCCCAGAGGGTCAGGTGGTCCTTTGTGACTCCAGACAGAGAGTCTTGATGAACCGCAGTAGTGACGGCCCCTGGACAGCCCCCCACCGGGGGCTCAGCTCTAAGGGAGCCCAACCTAACCTCAGCGGCCCGTCAAGCCCACCAGCAGCAGTCTCAACTGGGAATGTAGTTCACCACCCAAATTCAGACCTACTGAATCAGAAAATTATGCAGCGGGCCCAGCCATCCAGTTCTAACCAACCCTCCATGTGATTCTTTTTTTTCTTAAGAAAAAGTAAAATATTGCTTTTTAAAAAAAATTTGTTGATAAAACAACATACAAATATTCTAACATACATTCTATACATGGGATACAATTAATGGCTCACAATATCATCAGATAGTCATGTATTCATCACCATGATCATTTTTTTTGAACATCTGCATCACTCCAGAAAAAGAAATAGAAAAGGAAAAACTCATACATACCACACCCCCGATCCCTCCCTCTCATTGACCATTAGTATTTCCATTTACGCAATTTATTTTAACTTTTGTTCCCCCATTATTTGTTTATTTTTAATCCATATGTTTTATTCGTCTGTCGATAAGGAGATAAAAGGAGCATCAGACACAAGGTTTTCACAATCACACAGTCACATTGTGAAAGCTATATCATTATACAATCATCTTCAAGAAACATGGCTACTGGAACACTTCCAGTACTTCTCTCCAGCCACTTCAATACACCATAAACTAAAAAGGGGATATCTATGTAATACGTAAGAATAACCTCCAGGATAACCTCTTGACTGTTTGGAATCTCTCAGCCACTGACACTTTTATTTTGTCTCATTTCTCTCTTCCCCCTTTAGTTCAAGAAGGTTTTCTCAGGCCCTTGATGCCAGGTCCCATCTCAGCCTGGGATTTCTGTCCCAGTTGCCAGGGAGGTTTACACTCCCAGGAGGCATGTCCCACGTAGAGAAGTAGGGCAGTGAGTTCACTTGCCGTGTCAGCTTAGAAAAAGAGGCCGCATCTGAGCAATAAAAGAGGTTCTCTGGGGGTGACTCGTAGGCCTAATTTTAAGTAGCCTTAGCCTATGCTTTGCAGGAATAAGTTTCATAGGCGCGAACCCCAAGATTGGGGGCTCGGCCTATTGATTTGTTTGTCCCTACCGCTTGCTAGAATATCAGAATCCTCCAAATGGGGATGCTGAATATTGCCCGCCTTCTCCCCATTTCCCCAAGGGGACTTTGCAAACACTTCTTTATTCACTGTTCAAATCACTCTGGGATTTATCGAGGCATCACACTAACCTGGACAAACCAACAAAATCTCACACCCTATTCAAGATTCCATGTATTTATGGTGTTAACTAAATGGACCATACAAGTTAAAATAGGAGTTGTACTACCCAAAATATAAATTCTGCACCAAATAAACATCTCTCCCTTTAGCTTCACACAAAAGTTGAAGTTTAAAAACATGGATGTTATCATCCTTTACCCATTCTTCTAATATACCTTTGTCCTATACAGATTAACTTCATTCATGTCTCTACTCGATGTCTGATCACTTTTCCAACTTTTTAAACAGTTCCTGTAGGGGGTACTGCTGACTTTCATAGCTTCAGCGCTCTAACTCTGAGTCTCAGGCCTCCATGTGATTCTGAAGCATGCTCAAGTTTGAGAACCCCTGGTATAATCACACAGCACTCTGGGGCTGGGTTTGGCCCCTTAAACTTCATTCATTCACAAATTTGTTCATTATTTATCAAACATCAGGGGATTAGGGAAGGCTTCCCAGAGGAGGTGGCCTTTGTGTAAAAGAATCAACAGACAGAGAAGAAAGGGAACAGGGGAAGGTTCCAGAAACATTATTTTGAGAACCAAATCTAACTTTTGAAAGCATCTTATTGCTTTTGGGATGAATTCAAGTCACTTGGCATAAGTTTCCTCATGATTTAGCTCCTGTCTCTCTGACCAACCCCAAGCCCTGTCACTCCACACTTCCATTCTTATATTTGAGCAATACTGAACTTCTCAAGAACACACACAAACAGACAGAACATACTATCCCTTGTTGCCAGGGCTTTGCTTTCCTTATGCCTGGAATGCCCTTCCCATGTCTCTTAGCCCAATATCCACTCATCCTTCAGGATTGATATCAGGTGCTTTCTCCTCCAGGAAGTCCTCCTGCCTCCTCCTCGATGGTTAAGTGTCATCCTCCAAGTCCCCTAAAACCTGGAACAGAGGTGCATCAGTGCCTATACTGAAATGCTTTTAAAAATCTGCTTTATGTTAGCCTCCCTGTTAGAAAATGAAATTCTTTTGCAGGTATCTTCTTCAACAATGTGTCCCTAAGGCAACGTCTGGCATGCAGTAGACTTTCAGTAAATATTTATTTAGCAAAGGAAAGAAGGAGGGGAGAATGTTAAATAGGAGCTCCAGGAGAACAGAATGTGTAAACCAGGGAGAGTCTGGGAAGGTACACAAACTGAAGGTGAGAGTGCAAAATGCCTTCCTCTTCCCAAAACCTGGAGCAGTGGAGAAGGTGTTTGGCAGTCAGGAGCCTCTTGCCACCTACTTGCTGGCTTGACAGATCTGGGCTCTGCGGTTTGAAACCAGTAGTCATCTCCTGAGAGTTGCTGATAAAATGTTGCAGTATGCCGGGCTAAGTTGGAATCCATCTAAGTCTCTTTAGCACTGTAACTTGGTTTCTGAGTTGGGATACAGACTTAGTATTTCTCAAGAATTCCAAGGGCACACGAAAAAGATGCCCAACATCATTATTTAACAAGGAAGTGCAACTTAAATCTAGCATGAGATACCGCTCGTGAGAGATCATGAGATACTGATGCCCCCTAGAACGGTAAAAAAAAAAAAAATTTTTTTTTTGGTGCATGGCCCAAGAATCAAACCTGGGTCTCCCACATGGAAGGTGAGCATTCTACCACTGAACCACCCGTGCACCGGAATGGCAAAATGACAATACCGAGTGCTGGAAGGATGCAGAGCAATTGAAACGCTGCTGGTGGGGATGTAAAATGATACAGCCACTGTGGAAAACACTTTGGTAGTTTCTTATTAAGTTGAACATACAGTTAACCATATAACCTAGTGTTTTAGTTTGCAAGATGCAGAATGCAACATACCAGACATAGAAAGGTTCTTAAAAGGGGGAATTTATAAAGTTGCTAGTTTACAACTCTAAACCCATAAAAACGTCCAAGTTAAGGCATCCAGGGAAAAACACCTTGGTTCAAGAAGGCCAATGAAGTTCAGGGTTTCTCTGTCAACTGGAAAGGCACATGGTAAACATGGTGATGTCTGTTAGCTATCTCTCTAGGCTTCTTGTTTCATGAAGCTCCCCCAGGGGCATTTTCCTTCTTCATCTCTAAAGGTCTCTGGCTCTGTATGCTCTAAAGCTTTTCCCAAAATGGTTCTCTCTTAAAGGGCTCCAGTAAACAACCCCACCTTGAATGGGTGGAGACACATCTCCATGGAAACCATCTAATCAAAAGTTACTACCCATTACTGGGTGGGTCACATCTCCATAGAAACAATCAAAAAGCCCCTACTTGGCAATATTAAATGAGGATTAAAGAAATTGGCTTTTCTGGGGTACCGAACAGATTCAGACCAGCACACTCAGCAATCCCACTTCTTTGTGTTTATTCTAGATATATGACACCTAAGGTTTACACAACAAACTTGTATGTAACTGTGTATATCAGCTATACTCAAAAATGCCAAAAACTGGAAACAACCCAATGTATAGCATTGAGTGAATGGATGAACAAACAGTGGTATATGGATACAGCAGGATGCTACTCAGCAATAAAAAGGAATGAGGGTACATGCAACAAGATGACTGAATCCAAATTTATTATGCTAAGACAAAGGATACAGTCCCAGAAGATAACATGCTGTATAACTCCATCTGCGTAACATTCTGGCAAAGGCAAAACTATATGGACAGAGAACAGGCTGCCAGGCATTGGAGTGGGAGAAGAGTTTGATGACAAAGGGACAGCTTAAGAGAATTTTGAGGGGGTGATGGAAATGCTCTCTAGCCGATCTATCCTTGATTTGTGTATGTGTTAAAAATCAAAATTATATGCAAAAAACAGTGAATTTTATTGGATGTCAATTAAGAAATTTTTAATGCAATGAAAAAAAAAAAGAATCCCAAGGGACATGGCAGTCCCTGAACCCAAAAGGGGCACGGTCTCCCACTGTCTTGTCTCTGCTGATCAGTGTCTAAACAGGGTCAGCTGGCCCATGCACCCAGCCTGTGGGGCCCACAAAAGCTCCAAGCCTGGCTGATGCTCCAGGTGATGTCACAGGATTGAACACACCTCCAAACAATTCCTCCACCTGGTTTGATCTCAACATCATCTCCGTGAAGGCAACTGACTATCTTATTTGCCACTCTATCCCCAAAGGCCTAGAACAGTGCTTGGTATATAATAATAAATATCTGTTTCTCACTCTGTATCTCACTGGCTTCAAACCCCTGAATCTACATCCTTTATAATGAGGCCAAGGGCTGGTTCCACTGTATCTCTGGACGCATGACAAAGGATGGTACCCAATATTCCACTTAGGTGGAAAGAAATGTCATGGGCCACGTGGACTAAGAAGCCACCTCAGGCTCACTAGGTGCTACTCTCACACCTTGACTGCAGCGTGTGTTTGTGTGTGCTGGGAAGCACTCTGGTTCAATCTCAGTGTTTACTCCACTTGGCACCCCATTGTTACGGATAACAGGAAGTAGGGTGCTCAATCACTTGGGGTGTAATAAAGCTCTCTGGTTGGAATGTTCTGGGTTTCTGCCAATTTCCCTGCAGGCTGGTTATGTGTGTCCAAACAAAGCTCACTTCCTCTGTCCTTCACACATGGTTACGGACCCTCCTGTACTGGGAGTCATCATGCATTTCACATAGATGGACATTTACGAGTTATGACTTTCTTTACCCCAATCTTAAGTACAAACAATATCCAGATAGGTAGGTTACAAGTAAACAGCACAGGTACAGAGTAGTTTTCTACAGCTTTACCAGAACCATGGTTTCTTCACCCTGCATTGCCACACTCCAACCGAAAAAGGATCTTTCTCTTAGTTCTCAGGCATGGAGAACACAAGGAATGTGCACCTAACAGCAGACAGAAGGATGCCACAGCTGGAACTCAAATCCCATCAACATGGTCAACTTCTACTCTATGTGAAGCAAGGTCAGAAGTCACAAATGGATGGCTCCAGAGGTGCACCTGCCCACGATGGGTTAGCTGCAGCTCACACAGTGTGCCCAAGTTTTTCAAACAGCTCCAAATGTTTAACTTAGGAGAGTTCCAAAGCATATCAGCCCTCTAGCTGCTCTTGAAAAATCAAAAGATCCAGGAGTGACACCACCCTGCTGTAAGCTTCGTGTTGTTAGAGGTCTGGATAGCTGATACCCTCACTGGACGGGGCAGATGCACCCCGACAGACCCAGTTTCTCCCCCTTACCCTTTTTGTTATTATTATTATTCTGCCACGCTTCCCCAGGTCTTTGCATAGTAGTTGTTTACTTCCCCTGAGTATGAAAAGATGAACAAGAATAATCTTTCAAGAAGTTTACTATAATGGGGAGAGGGATGGAGTACTATTTTAAAGTGGGGTGGGTTTAGGGGTCCGGGAGGCATTCCACGCAGTGGAAAAGGCAGGAGCAGCGAAGATGGAGGAAGGAGAATGCAGAAGGACTAAAGGGAGAAGATGCATGGCCAGGAGCCCACCGTCACGAAAATGGCACACCCAGCGCTACGGGGCAGGTGTGGGAGGGCCAATTCCGTTCATCACTGATCACACCGTCAGAATTTGAAGTGGCAGGGAAGGTGCTCAGACTCTGGCAATCACACA
Organism: Tamandua tetradactyla; assembly: GCF_023851605.1. Classification (NCBI taxonomy): domain Eukaryota; kingdom Metazoa; phylum Chordata; class Mammalia; order Pilosa; family Myrmecophagidae; genus Tamandua; species Tamandua tetradactyla. The sequence goes on from NC_135335.1 coordinate 9,616,664, forward strand.
GACGTGTGTTCCAGTCCTTGCGCTGGCCTTTGCCGGGCTTCTTTAAAATTGAGATGTTAATACCTGCATTTCAGCACTTACAGGCGGTGAGGAGAAAAGACCAGCGGATATGGAAAGCACCCTGCACGACAGACGGCGGGCAGGAAGGGCTTCGCAGTGGCCAGCTCCTGACCCGACCACGCCAGGCACACTGAAGTAGGTGTGAAATAAACATCACGCAGATAAACCGGGGAACCTCTGAAAGAACCCCCAGCCTGAGCGCTCGGGCGGGTGGAGCCCCGCGCAGCTCCCAGTCCAACCCGCGGATCGTCCGGCAACGCTGCAGCGGCGCGCATGCCCAGACGACGGCCTGGCGCCGAGGCGGGGGGGTGGGGAGAAAGAGCGCGGCCGCGCGTGCGCAGAAGCCCGACGGGCGCGCGGCACGAGCTCCGACGTCGCGGGCGAGAGGCGGAGCGAGACCCTCAGTCCGGTTCTAGCGCGGAGGTCGGCGACCCTCCCGGTTTTCCGGGAGCGCACGTTTGTGGGTCCCCGGCCGAGGCCCCTTTTCTGAGGCGCGAAAGACCCCTGTTCAGTGTATGAGACAGAGCCTGGCTGAGGTTCTTGGGTTCTGAGGTAACGGCACGTCGCGGCCTCGTGCCCGAAGGCGGGTTTTTCCTTTCTTTCTTTATTTTTTTCTGGAGGGAAATGTTTGGTCCCAGCATCCCCCACCCCCTCCCACCCCCCGCAGCTGCTAATCTTCTCAGCCTCGGGCCTCTTTGGACATTTTGCGACCCGCGGGGCCTCCCGCCCAGCACCCTCGAGGCCCAGCAGGGAGGGCCTCGACGTGGAGGCCGCCGGGCGGGACCTGGGGTTCCAGGCAGGGAGGGTGGGAGGGGGCGCAGGGGGGCAGGCAGGGAATTGGCACCCATGGGCCGGGCGCCCAGCCTGTGCTGAGCTGTCTGCCGCCCCCACCCCTTCCACAGGCGAGTGAGCAGCAGCACGACCCCGAAGGCTGCTTTCCGCCACGCCACACCCAGCGCTTCATGCCGCCTGGGGCAGTGATTTAGTCTTTTGGGTCCCCTCCCCACTCTGTTCCCCTCAGCCCACCCTTTTTTTTATTTTTAAACTCCTGATAACAAAAGTGTTCTTGTCTGCAATCATCCTCTTACCCAGGCTTAGAGGTTGCCATGAAAACAAGACATTTACCCTTGAAACATATCCTGTCACATCGTGTCTTAAAGATTTGAATGCGTTGCTGGCTTTCAAATGCCTGATTTAACCATGGAAGTAAATACTTGAGTCATGGCACTCAGAACTCTTTTTTTTTTTTTTCTCAACATCTGAGGTCCTTGAATCTTAGATCTGAGAAAATGGACAGGAAGAAGCAAGCTGGTGTACTTTACTGTACGTCCTTTACTTCCCTGAACGTCAGTTCCTTCTTTTGCACATCTGTGGTTAGTAAATCCACCACAATATCTAACAGTCTACTCTGAATCTCTCCATGGATAGTTCATAGGCACATCAGGATTCAGCATCTCTAAATATGGAGTCAAGGTCTTCCCCTCAAAAACTTAACTTTCAAAGCTTTCAAAAGCTTAACTTTTCAGGAAGTGGCACTTTGATCTCTTCAGTTAGTTGCTCAAGCAACTGAGGTGTCATCCTGGACTGTTCCTGCTCCATCAACCCAGCAGGTCATCAAATCATGGTGATCCTTCTTCCTAGGCACCTTTCTAACCAGTCCACTTTTCTTCATCTCCACTCTCATCTCTGTAGACCAGGTGGTTGTCACCGTGTGCCTGGAAACATGAGAATCTCCTAGCTGGTTCCCTTTCATTTGCTCTTGTTCCGGATTGTTTCCCACGTTGCAACCAAAGGGCTTTTTTTGGGGTTTTTTTTGTTTGTTTGTTTTAACTTAAAGCTGTCAGGGCATGTCATTTCTTTATTTAATACCCTTAAGTGGCTTCCTATTGCTCTTAGAGTTGACTCCACAATCTATAACCTGGCCTCTAAGGAAGGCTTTCTTCCCTTCTCTATCTCCATTAAGAATCTCATCCACTTCAGTGGTTTGGGATACCATCTAAAAACTGAAGACTCAAATTTACGTTTCCATCGTGATTTCCATCCCTTGCAAGCTAGGAGACTGTCCCTTTAGTATATCCACTTGGATGTTTAATAGGCTTCTCCGACTTAACTGAAATAGAACTATTAGTTTTTCTCCCCAAGTCTCTTCCCCTCCAGTAACCCCCCATCTCAGAATAAAGTATCTACCATTATCCACCTAACTGCAATGACCAAAAACCTAAGAGTCATCCTTGATTCCCACTTTTAGTCCATCAGTTGGTCTAAAACGTTCCTCAAATCCAACCACTTCTCAGTAACTGCCAAGACTTCAAGTCCAAATCAGCAGCTTCTTTCTCCTGGATTTCTTTGGGAGTTTTCTAACTCAACTTCCTGCTTCTCGTCTTGTCTACTCTCAGTAGCCAGAGTGATACTTCTAAAACATAGATCAGTTCACTCCCCTTCATAAAAATCCCTAGCATAAAATCTAAATTCTTTACAGTGACCTACAAGGCCTTACATGGTCTGGCTCCTATCCTATCTCAGACTTCTCCCCGTATTCTGTCTTCATTCTCTGTATTCACCCACAGTAACCTTTCTGTCCAATAAATTGCCCATTGTGAGATTTCTGTGCCTGCTGTTGTTTTTTTTCCTTCCTGGAATGCTCTTCCCTCTGATCTTTACATGATTGTTTTCTTTCCAGTAAGGCCTCAGTTCTGTTGTGATCTCTTTTTTTTTTTTTTTTAAAGGAAAGACAGAGAGAGAGAAGGAAGGAAGGATAGAAGAAAGGGAAACATCTCCAAACATTTTCTTGCTTTATTGTATTTTGTTTTTCCGTTTTTGTTACATGGGCTGGGGCCGGGAATCGAACCGAGGTCCTCCGGCATAGCAGGCAAGCACTTTGCCCGCTGAGCCACCGCGGCCCGCCCTGTTGTGATCTCTTTTGAAAGGCCTTCCCTTTCACATACAGACTGAAACAGCCTCCCAGTGACTCTCAACTATAAAACCCTATTTTATTTTTTTCCTAGTACTTACAGTAATTCAAATCATATCTACTTATTTATATGTTTATTGTTGGTTTCCCCATCTTCTGAAATGCAAGCCATTAAAAACAAGGACTCATGTCTTTCTTGATAGCTATTGTGTCTGAACCCAGAATAGTGCCTCATGCATAGTAGGCTCTCAATAAATGTTTGCTATGTGACTCACTGCTTAGCTGAGGTGTATAACCTCATCTCATAGTACTGTCATTCTTGCCCACTTTACTCCGGGTTGCTATACTTCTCTTGCACCCGAGAACTCTTGTAACTGCTGCCTGTGCCCACCCCAGACCCCACATCCATTTGCTACTTGTGCTTCCATAGTCCATACTCATCCTTCAGATATGAATCACTTACTTAGGGAGAGCTGCCCTGTGCTCAAGGCTAGGTTAGCTTTCTCTATAACATGTTCCCATAGATAGCACCCTATCCTTTTTTGTAGCAATCATCTCACCTAAAATTACTTGAAAGCTCTGTGCAGGCGGGAACCAAATCCGTCTTTCTCGCTATTTTATCTCCAGCGCTTAGTTTCTGGCACATGTTAGGCATGTAAATATTTGTGAAATAAGTGTAAATTTATGAGAGTAGTTAGTACAGAATGTAAATTAGCTGAATCAGCCCTAGCTACTTCGGTAGAAGTTTTCAAACCATGTGAGATAACAGATATGAAAGCATTATATAAATTGACATTGCTTTATAAATATGAGCTTTCTATAATTTTTTTTGTGAAGACCTATTTACCATCAGATCCCTATGGTCTGATAGTCTTTCAAAGTTTGCTGTTTCCTACTTCTCGACCAAAAGGGGAAACAGCAAAATGTGTCAATGGCTGAGAGATTCCAAACAGAGTCGAGAGGTTATCCTGGAAGTTATTCTTATGCATTAAATAGATATCATCTTGTAGTCAAGATGTAATGGAGAGGTTGGAGGGAACTGCCTGAAAATGTGGAGCTGTGTTCCAGTAGCCATGGTTCTTGAAGATGATTGTATAATGATATAGCTTTCACAATGTGACTGTGTGATTGTAAAACCTTGTGTCTGATTGTGTCTGATGTTCCTTTTATCTACTTTTTCAACAGATGAGTAAAACATACGGATTAAAAGTAAATAATACAGGGAACAAATGTTAAAATAAATTTAGTAGATTGAAATGCTAGTGAGCAATGAAAGGGAGGAGTAAGGGGTATGGTATGTATGAATTTTTTTTTCTGTTTTCTTTTTGTTTCTTTTTCTGAATTGATACAAATGTTCTAAGAAATGATCATGATGATGAATATACAACTATGTGATGATATTGTGAATTACTGATTATATATGTAGAATGGAATGGTCATATGGTAAGAATGTTTGTTGTTATGTTTAAAAAAATTAACAAATTAATAAAAATATGTATAAAAAAGTTTGCTGTTTCCTGGCAATAAATAATATCTGATTTTATTTTTTTATATCTATGCCCAGGTGGTAAAATACGAAGAATTGAAGCTATTGAGTCTAGGCCAGTTCATGAGGTAAGCTCATTCTTGACACCCTTCATTCATCTGGACTACCTTGTTTTAGCGAAAGGTCTGAATTTTGTCTTGCCCTTGACATGATCTTGGTGAAATGTTCATGTCTGCATGTCAGGTATATCTTTTTGTAAACCTAGTGAGTACAATTCTTATCCCCTCAATATCTTACCAGAATCAGATTAAAGTTAGTAAAATATTAATTTTCTGAAATTTGCTCCTTTTATATGAGAAATCATTTAGTTTTCTTAATAACATAATTTCCTCAGAATCTTCCAATGTTTCACACTAAGAACAAAGCTGTATATTTTGGAAGATTTCTTCTAACACTTCCCCTGTAACTTTCTTCTGTCACTAAACCCCTCAAGTTATATAAGTTAAGAATTCAGAGTTTGTAGCTCAAAATTGTATCAAAAGATGCTTGCTTCCTCCACAGCTAAGGATATTTCCTCCATCTTTTCAAAAATAATTCAAATACCATTTGCTCTTCTGAAACTGCTGATGCATTTTTCATTTTTTGTTTTCTTCCCTATATGTACTGCTTCAGAGCAGCTCACCTAATGGTGTAACTTTTATTTTTTTCCTAGTACTTACAGTAATTCAAATCATATCTACTTATGTGTTTATTGTTGGTTTCCCCACCTTCTGAAATGCAAGCCATTAAAAACAAGGATTCATGTCTTTTTTTTTTTATGCTGTATGGCAGGGTCACATTTCATTATTTTCCATGTGAGTATCCTGCTATTGTAGCACCATTTGTTGATTTTTTTTTTTTTACATGGGCAGGCACCGGGAATCAAACCCGGGTCCTCTGGCATGGCAGGCAAGCATTCTTGCCTGCTGAGCCACCGTGGCCCACTCATGTCTTTCTTGATAGCTACTGTGTCTGAGCCCAGAATAGTGCCTCATGCATAGTAGGCTCTCAATAAATGTTCGCTGTCTGACTCACTGCTTAGCTGAGGTGTATAACTTCATGTTCTAGTTTGTTAGCTGCCAGAATGCAATATCCAGAAACAGAACAGCTTTTAGAAAGGGGAATTTAATAAGATGGTAGTTTACAGTTCTGAGGCTGATAAAATGTTCCAATTAAAGCAAGTCTATAGAAATGTCCAATCTAAGGCATCCAGGGAAAGATACCTTGGTTCAAGAAGGCTGATGAAGTTCATGGTTTCTCTCTCAAGTGGAAGGGCACATGGCGAACACAGTCAGAGTTTCTCTCTCATCTGGAAAGGCACATCGTGAATACAGTCAGGGTTCCTTTCTCATCTGGAAGGGCACATGGCGAACACAGCGTCATCTGCTAGCTTCTCCTGGCTTCCTGTTTCATGAAGCTCCCCGGGAGGCATGTTCCTTCTTCTTCTCCAAAGGTCACTGGCTTGTGGACTCTGCTTCTTGTGGCTATGTCGTTCTGCTCTGCTCTCTCTGAATCTCCCATTCTCCAGAATGTTTCCTGTTTTATAGGACTTCAGAAGCTAATCAAGACCCACCCAAATGGGTGGATACACTCCTCCATCTAATCCAGCTTATCAGCCACTCTTGATTAAATCACATCTCCAGGGAGATCATTTAATTACAGTTTCAAACATATAATACTGAATAGGGATTAGAAAAAGGAGCTGTCTTTACAAAGTGGGATTAGGAGTAAAACGTGGCTTTTCTGGGGTACATACATCATTTCAAACCAGCACACCTCATCTCATAGTACTGTTATCCTTGCCCACTTTTTTCCAGGTTACTATACTTCTCTTCCACCCAAGATGTTCCTCATGGCCTACAGTTTTACATCTGGTGCTTTTTGGGTTCCTGGGATTGGTAGCATTTTAAGAGTGCTGCACTGAATTCAATGTGATGTGAATGCTAACAGGTGGTCTTCATATAACAAGCCACAACTACTCGGCAGGGTGATGACATGAGGTACCATTCTGTTGTTCCTCCAGAATTAGGAGCACAGTCCTACAGCTGTTGACCAAAGACAGTTTTTCATTAGCTTTTAGGATGGTTAAGGTGGAAGTAGCAGAGGCCCTAAGATACAAAGAATGACTTCAGGTCACTCCTTTCTCTCTATTGAGTTGTCTTCTAGGCCTTTTGACTTCATTTCACGGCATCTTTCTACCTCTTTGTCAGAAGATTTAATTGCCTTCCCCCTCAAACAAAACAAAACAAAACAAAACCTGATGCAGTTCCAGAGGCAAATCTATTCCTGCAGAAATGCCAGTGCATTTTAAAGCTTTTGCCTTACCAGAAAGAGTGGGAAGAAACCTAATTTAAAAACTTAGAATGATATCATCAATAAGCCCAGCCATATCCTGTGTGGTCTTAGGTCAGTCTCTTCTTGTCCCATATCCCTTGACACTTTGTTTTTAAAAAAAGAGAAAAGGCTATTCTTTATTGAATAGTCTTAGTGCTGAGAACTATAATAAGCAGTTATACATGCATTATTTCATTGGAATTATCCTAATCACCCTGCACGATGGACATTACCCCCATCTTATGGGTGAGGAAACAAGCCCCAGCTACTGAGCAGAGTGATGAGATGAGGTACCATTCCATTGCTTTTCCAGAATTAAGAGCACAATCCTGGAACTGTTGACCAAAGGTAGTTTTTCTTTAGCTTCTAGGATGGTTGAGATGAAAGTAGAAGAGGTACTTAGGTGCAAGAGTAACTTAAGGGTCACTCTTCTTTTATTGAATTGTCTACAAGGCCTTTTGAAAACAGAGCTTGAAGACAAACACATGTGAGTGTAGCCCTTTACACCCCAAGATATAATTCTAAGAACTTTTAATCAGAAAAGCTTACATTTTGGCTTGATTTCTCCATACCTGGATTGAGTTTGCCTTCAGCGAGAGTGACCAGGGTTAATAGTTTGGTAATATAACTGAACAGGAGAGGTATTGTAATGGAAAACGCATGGGCCAAGGAATCAACAATCTTGAGGGTCTAGTCCTAGTTCCATATTGGATTACGTGACTTTTGTGGAAGTCGTTTCCTTCTTTGGTGAAGTCATTTCCCTCTCTTCCCTTCTGAAATGAAGGGTACTTCCAACTGTAGGCACCCATGAATTTCGTTGGAAACACAGACTTTCAGAGAATCCAAATCCTCTTCAGTAAAAGCAGGCAGAGCCCTGAGAACAGGCGAAGAGTACTGAAGGTGGGAAAAGAAGCTGGTCATCTGTCCTTACTCTCAATTCTAAAACTTGAGTTTTGAACTCTTAGCAGCAGTGGGATTTTCCATATTTGTTACCCACGCTCATTAGTAGTTACAGAGCCTGTGGTGTTGGATCTGCTCAGTAAATGTATTCTGAATAAGTACTTATGGAAGTTCTTTTATTCCTCAACATTATAGAGAGTTCTCCCATCAAATATCACCACATATATTTAGTCATAGTATTTCCTTATCATCATCTCCTTCAACCTCAAGAATCAGAATCATTAACCTTGTATAGCATTCAACCCTGCTCCAAAGTCTGTACATTGATCCAGATATTTCTTTATGAAAAACAAATTACTGAAACCTTGAGAAAAACTTCTCTTTCTAGCATCAGTATCTATATGGTACTTAAATCTAATTATGGGGTATTTTCAAGTAAAGGTCCTCAGTTCAGATCTGTCAGATTTTGCGTTGAGATTAAAACTAATCAGCTTTGATCTCTTGAATTAGTCTAAGTGAAGTAGTAAGAGAGAACCTCTTAAAATCTTTCATAACAGCAAACATTCATATAATACCCTAGAGTTTGTGAAGTGCTGTTTACAGCATTACCTCATTTAATTCCCACAAATTCTTCCTGGGACAGATGGAATCTCCATTTAATCGATTTTGAGAAATTAAATCAAAATCTTTCTCAAAATCTTTTGAGAAAGACTAAGGACTTGCTTAGGATCTAATAAAAGGTAGAAATAGGACTTAAACCTTGGTCCTCAAACTTCAAATCTTATGTCTTTCCCACTATCTCATACTGTCTATAACGTTTCTTCATCATACCTTGCAACCAGGTAAAAATGGGTTGAGCCTGGCTCTTCATCTGTAAGACCCTTTCAACTTAATAATAGTTACTGGACATAGTGTCACCATGGCTACAGTGAAATCTTTGAACCACTGCTACTGTGTGGTTGTTTTGAATTATGCTGTCTAATCTTTATTTTCAAATGAGTAATTAGTGTGTGGTGTTCATTTCTGAAGTGGGCAGCCAACAATTAACAGGAACAGGCCCTAGCTAGAAGAGGATTGTTTTTTTCTTCTTTCAGACAGCCAGCTGTGGCATAGCACATACAGTTTCCCCTCTGGATTATCATTTCCAGAAAATGCCCTTCATTTCCTTTGCTCTTATGCCCACAGTTCTTGGCCTGTGAGGAGAGGTGGCTGCATCTTAGAGGACCCATCTTAATAACTGAGAACTAAATTTTGGTGGCAACTGTCAAAATCCTCCCTAGGTGGGCTCCCTGCCTACTCAGAAAAGTCATCTGGCACCAAAAAGTCCATCAAATCTAGCCTGGGTTCCTGTCACATCTAGGTATGGGGCTTCAGCAACTTTTTCTCAGGATATGAACAGTACTCTCCTGGTGAATTTGCAGTTGGCACCAACTCTTTCTTTTTGCTTTTAACTGTAATTCTAGCCTAAAATGTCTCATGGGCTCTGACTCCAACCTTCTGTCATTCTGATCCCAAGCAGCCGAGATCAGACATGGGAGTATTTCTGTACTGGCAGCCCTAGTCTTGAACTTTATTCTGGAAAATTCCACCCTTTGGGCTCATAGATCTCTGACTGCCACCATACAAGAGTTTTCCATGCCGAGCAGAAATGACAACAGAATAATATGGAGAAAATATAGTCTCTTATATATCTATGATATTTTACTGCCTACAAATTGATTTTAAATGCATTATCTTGTTTTTTTTCTCATAATAATCCCAGGAAGCAGACTTGTGTGGAGGTTAATAGCATCGAGTCTAGGTCTAGTCTCCTGCCTCTGTTAGAATTCCAACTCTAACATTCATAGCTGTTGGTAGGTTACTTAATCTCTCAGTGCCTCAGTTTCTTCATCTATCAAATTTAGCCTACTTATCTCACTGACTTGTGAGACTTAAGTGAGATTTATATAAATCACTTAGACTACAGCATAGCTGAAAATTAGTTGTTGTTTGTTATGTATAAATAAGAAAACCAAGGTTCAGAGAAGTTAAGTGGGGACATTGGAGCTAAGATTCAAAACCAGGACTTTGTGCCTGTTCTATCTACTCCATCTCAGCTCTCTCTGAAATCAATACCTTGTATTGTATATAGGAAGCGCTGATCCTGGGGAACTCTGGACTTCTTTCTCTAATTTTTTATTATTTAAGCTTCCTCTCTTGGTCAGGGTTCTCTAGAGAAACAGAACCGACAGGAGAGATCTGTAAATATGAGATTTGGTGTCTCACGTAACCATGAGAATGGAAGAGTCCATAATCCATAGGGCAGGCTGTGACAACAATGCCTCCAATGAAGAGTCTGTATGAACCCCACAGAAGTTTGGCTGAAGAAGTCGTGAAAGAGTTTCTCTTCCTTAAAAGTCTTCAACTGACTGGATTATCTTATTGTGGGAGACACGCCTTAGTTGATGGCAGATGTAATCGGCCCCAGATGCAGTCAACTGACTGATGATTTAATACACCAGCCTTCTGATTTATCAACCAGCCATGAAATATCTTTGCAGCAATGGTCAGGCCAGTGCTTGCCTGACCAGACAACTGGACATAATCACTTGGCCAAGTTGACACCAGAACCTAACCATCATACTTCAGTGTGAAGAGCAGATAGAGTACGGGGATGATTATTACTGCTTTTCATATGGGGAGAGGCACAGGAAAGTCATAGTGACTTAGAAAATTAAGTGTGCTTGGTCTTTACCTCTGAGTGCATACCAGGTGCCCTCTTGGAGGAGAGAAGATGTGTCATCCTTCTTTTTCCATCTCTCCCCTTTCCTGAATTTCTTAGAGACTGCTTTACGTGGGAGAAGTTTTTGAATAAGAAAAGTAAAGCTAGTAAGTAGTGGGCAAAGTAAGCACTTTTGGAGATGGAGCAGCCTCACCAGTGGTGGAGAGAAAGTGTGGTTGGGAGGTGAAATAGATAAGGCTCTTCTTACCACCACTGGGAAACATGACATTAGTCCACATCCTTATGTGCTACATTGACTGTGGCAGAGAGTTGTGCCAATCCTTTATCTAAAATTAACAGCAGAGATCTTCCTGATTGTGCCTCTTATTAGTTCATTATTTGGATTGTCTCATTATTTGACTTAAGCTCTCTGTACCTCTGCCTAGGTTCTAGGGAAAGTGGGCATGAGGGAAGAGCATAGATTCAAGAGATATTTGGGTGCCTGTATTTAATCATAACAAAAGCTCAGTGAGTTCTCAAGGCAGATCGTTAGTGTTATTAGTCTCGTGAAAGAGAAGTTATTTGCCCAAATCATAAAGTAAATAACAAACTTGAACTCAGGTCTTCTGACTTCCACATAGAAATCGTCCTAACACACCATGTATCCTTCCCATGCAGGTACGAGCATGACCCAAGCAAGTGATTAGTAGAAGATCTGAATCAGAGACACAGGCAGTGGTGCTGAGTGTTGGGCATTTTACTCATGAAGAGATGCTGCATATTGCACAGGCCGCTTTACTGTATCTAAGGAGCCATCCTTAGCTTTTCAGTAACTCTCTAATATTTCTATTTTATTTAGGCTATCATTTGGAAGCAATGAGTTTAAAACCCTTCACCTACCCATTCCCAGAGACGAGGTTTCTTCATGCAGGACCCAGTGTATATAAATTCAAAATCAGATACGGCAGCAGCATCAGGTAATTTTAAAACTAGGCAAGTAACCTCTGCAAGCACTGCTTAGTGCAGCCCCACAGGTCTACCTTCTCTGCCTTCACCCAGTACATTAGACTGGCGGAAGAACAACAGGTAAGACTTTCTTTTGAAGGTGTTTTATATTTATGATACTTATCATTCACATATGTTTCTAAATTAGGAATGGCATTCCGTTAAGGTGGTGTTTCTCAATTTAGGGACTTTTTGTTGAAGTATATGAAGAAAAGCCAGGCTTATACTGGTTTGTAGTTGAGAAATGTAGAAATATTTTAATAGCCTTCTCAGATCATTGTGAATGTTCTTCTTTGACATTGCATCAAGACCTGATAAGTGATAGTTCTGTTTTTTTTTATGTAGTGGTTTTTTAGAGGTTAGTTGTAATATGGAATCTGAAATTATTCCAGTGAACTTTTAGAATTCTGCTACATTGAAACCCATTAGTCAATCTTGATCTTCGAACAAATCTTTTATGTAGGACGGTTTTGTAATATGGTTCATTTCATTAATCATTTGGAAAATATTTGTTCACTGGGTTATGCAGATTGTCCAGATATTGACGTTTCATTATATAGTATTTTAAAAATCACACTTACTATCACTATCAGTCTATCAGAAAGGTCATTAAGTGTTTGGAGGCTGTGAAGCTCATGGTGATGGATAGAAGTTTTCCAAAAATCTAAAATTTCATTTGAAAATGCAAAATTTATCAATATTGTCAGTTGTTTTCCTTGAAATGACAGGTTCATTTTGTTAATTAAAAAAAAAAGCCTGTCAAATTCCCAAGTCTAAATAATAACCATAGTTGATCTGTCAGCCAATTTGTTAAAGCAGAATATCATTCCATGAAAAAAGCATCTAATTCATTTTGCCACGTAAATATTCGAATAAGTGCTTTTCCATGAGTTAAACCTTGTGTTTTAGCACGCAATACAAGTGCTGTATACATATCTCCTATTTTCCATTTTGTCACATAATTTATTAAAAAGACATGTATTCAAGAGTTGAGATTTAATAACTTTTTACTGCTTCGTCAAGGGTGTTAAATGAAACTGGATTTTTTTCCCCCTGTATTGTGGGAAAGATGACTGTGACTGTTAGTACAGTTTAGTGCAACTACCTAGATTTCTGCTCAGGTGCCAGCTGTTTTGCCAGCCATAGTTTGCCAGCACTATGAGTACAAATAGTAGCACAATGAAAAGGGCAAATAACATCTTATTATTTTGAAAATAGTTTTGCCCTTGGAGACCCCATCTCCCCCCCAAAAAGGGGTCTTGAGAACACATAGGGGTCTGCAGACCAGACTTTGAGTGTGACTGGTCTAACAGATTATTAACTTTCACAGTGCGAATTTCTGTCTTGGTAAGTTAATGGAGGAGACATTCTGATACAGTTTATGCCAGTCCTCAGACCATGCCACCTAGGTGATTGCTTCTTTTCCATGAATGTTGTTGGGTCAGCATACACAGTTGTTATTTGTCATGTTTCTTTAGCTCAATGAAAGGGTCATTTTTGCTCTACTAAAGGCTACCCTCTCCAGAGCTTTCCTTCTTGGTTTACTTGTCTCTTGTTTGTTTGCCTTCTAGAGGGGAAGAGATAGAAAATAAGGACGTCATCGTCCGGGAGTTGGAGGTAGGGAAAGAAGCAGACAACTTCTGGGAAAGTTATTCTTTAAACTGAGGATATGTCCACGTGCAGGTTTTAATTATTTCCTACAAACTAAAGCACAACCTCCCATTGATAAATTGACTTCTCCCTGTCAAGTTCTTCTGCATAGAAACTTGGTTGTTTTTCCAGGGAATTTTAAAGCCTGTAACTTTCTTCACTTCTCCTAGTTGAAGTGTCAGCACCTTTGAGACTGAGTTATTTTATTTCCACCAGAGCTCCCAGCTATGGGCAGCTCTTTTTTGTGGCAGCTGGCACAGAGAGCACCTCCGGAAAATTGCTGCCTTCCAGGACTCTGGGAAATCTCACCGTCCCAACCACAGCCGATACTTGACGTCCAGGAAATTCAACTGCAAATATACAGACAAGGCTGCTAGATTTTCATTTTAATTGACAGCATTTGCAATTGCTTTGTTCCCGCTTCATTTTCATGCTTTTTCTACCCATCTCCTCTAGCTTTAGTTTCTCCCACAGAAAGAAGGTTGAGCAGATGAACAGCTTTGTATATTGCTGAAAGCACTGAACAAGGAGTTCAGGGGGCTGGCCCTGAATTCTAGTCCTAGTTTAGACACTAATTAGCATGTGACCCTTGGCACAGAGATAAAATAATTTATCTCTCTGGATCTTAGTTTCCTCATTTGTAAAATCAGAGGTTTAAACTAGTTTTCTTCTTACGCTATAAGTCACTGATTTATGACTATTGTGATTTACTAAAACATACTTTGCCACATTTCAAAGAATTTGAAACCAATTAAATACATTTAAGCACAGATCTCGACTATACCCAAACTTTGAGACATGGCCTTAAAGGTACCGATGGCTCTTTGGCTTAGTGTTGAAAGATGCTTTAGGATCTTGTAAGACCTCAGGGACATCATTGTAAATAACAGTTATCTTAATATAGAATCATGGAAATTTTCTGCTAATTGTAATTGTGTGTGGAACAGAATTTAATTCACTTTGCTTTAGTAGATTCGGACAAGCTCAAGGAAGCATAGAAGAGTGGAGAAAGCCCATCATCCTTGAACTTGAATTCTAACTCTGCCATTCACAGGGTGACTTTGGGCAAGTTATTTGCTCTCTCTGGGTCTCTTTCCTCACCTTTCAGGTGAGGGTAATATGTAGTGTCTGTTTTCAAGATTGTTGGGAGAATTAGAAATAGATGTGTTCAGTGCCTTCCACATACTAAGTGCTCAATAATGGCAAATTTAGATACGTTTATATATCATATTAAAGTTTCCAAAGTGCTTTTTACATGTATGTACTCTTTATCTTACTGTCAGTAGTTTTGAGACAGATGTTATTCTCTTTTACTCATTTAGAAGGCATTTACTGAGAGGCAGTACAGCCTCATGGTTAAAAGTGTAAGTTCTGGAACTCACTGCCTAGGTTCATATCTTGGCTCCACATTACTAGCTGTATAACCTTAAATATGTTATTTAACCTCTCTTTCCTCATCTGCAAAATAAGGAGAAATGCCTGTCTCATAGGGATCTAGTGAGTGTTCAGTTAACTCCAGTAATATATATAAAAACCATAACACCTGTCGTAGTAATTACTCAGTATATATTTATTATAATAAAACCAGATGGAGAATAAAAAGATAAATAAGACACAATTTCTGCCTCTGTCAGCTCAAACATGAGGTAAAGAGACTTAGAGAGGTAAAATGACAAAGCTGGGATTGAAATCCAGATTTTTTTTGTAGAAATATAGTAATCTTTTTATGATACCAAATTGTTTAATTAGTATAGACTAATAAGCATAGGTTAATTAGGCACTAATAAAATAGGATTTTAAAAGAGTAGAAGAGTTTGACTTAAGAGAAAAGCAAAATAACTATGTACCGATAAATACCAGTATTATTTATTCAATTCACTATACATTTATTGAGGACCTGCTGTGAAACATCCACTATGATAGATGCTGTGGAAGAGATAGTAAGATAAATGAGGTGTATATTTTACCACAAGGAGACCTTCTAGTAAGGAAAATAAAACCTATATACAAGGAATATAGTTATTGCAAAGTTTGAGAGTAGCAACAGTTAATTCTAACTTGGCGAATCAGGGAAAGCTTTCTGCAGCTGACTTTTGAACTATACCTTAAAGGATAAGTTGTGTTTGAATATGCTCTGATAGGTGGGAAGGACATTTCAGGTAGAGGGAACAGGCTATGCAAAAGCATAGAAATGGAGAAGCAGAAGGCATGTTCGGGGAACAGTGAATGGTTCAATTTTAGTAGAATATAGGGTAGATGAAGGGCAGAACAGATAAATAGATCGGCTGAGACTAGACAGTATTAAAGTCATTGCACATATTTTTTTCAGGATTCTATTCGAGTGGTCTTGGGAAACCTGGATAATCTACAACCATTTTCTACAGAACACTTCATTGTATTTCCTTGTATCCTTTCTTTCCTGGCTGGACGTGAGCTGCCGCTCACATTGTAGATTCAAATGGAAGCAGCAAAGCCATGATTGGTTTGGAGGCTAAGGCAGGGAAAAGAGAGGGAGTTTTAGCCTCAAAATAGTGCTCAAGGGTGGATATACTGGTTTCTTTTCCCACTCCTTAGCACCTTTTCCAGATAAAAGCAGATGGGAAAGAGTTTCTCAACTGAAATTCAAACATGGAGAAATTGTCTTGGTCCCCTATCCATTTGTTTTCACTCTCTATGTGGAAATGAAATGGTTACAAGAAAACTTGTCCCCTGGTAAGTACAATGATTGGAGTGTGAGTGGTAGAGAAGAAAAAGGGAAAGGTTGAATGTTCATGGGTTAGCAGTATAAGTTGAATATGGCAAAATGAACTGTGCCCCAGTGCTGTGCTGGTCAGAGGTGAAGAGCACAGGCTCTAACCCAGACCATCTGGTTCAAATGCAGGTGTCCTTGCCGTATAATAGCTGTGTGAACTTAGATAAGTGACTTAGTCTTTTTGTGCCTCTTTTGTAAAATGGTGAAGAGTAATAAAAGTACCTATCTCGTTTTTTAAAAATTAAATATATATAAAAACTAGTCAATGGGAAGTATAAAGGTCTTTGTTAGAGTAATCACTCAGTGAAAGATAACTCATTTCATAAATATTTCCATTTTAGAGTATTCATTGACTTTCACCTTAGTGATGTCATTAAAATATCTCCCAATTTTTCAATCTGTGAGGGCCCTGGCTACTTTTTTTTTTTAACTCATAGAAGGATAGGCAGGTACCTACCATTTTGGTTTGAAAAAGGGTGCAAAGACCTTGCCATAAAGTGTCTCTCCATTTCATTTGTCATGGATGCCTGAAGTTCCACTCTTCTTTTGTACTAGGGATCATCCCCCTTTTAAGTGGCATATCGTTGGGAAAAAATTAGTGTAAATCAGACCCTTTTCAGCTTGTAAAGGACAGTCATCCTGAAACAGGGGAGAAAGAGCATTTGAAGACACTGTATTTTTAGAAATGGTACCAGGCGTAAGGGAGAAGGGCACACAGCAATTTTGTCTAAGGCCAGTTTCAAGTAGCGGCCGTGAATCGGGTGAAATGGAGTCTTGATCCATTATGACACTCAAATTTCCTATTGTAGGAAAACCAATAAACAACAGTCCTCTTGAATTGGTAAGTTGCTCTTTTCTGTACAGATCGAAAATTCCCTTTAATGCCTTCCTGTTATCCAAAAAGTTCTACTCTTGTCTCTTCTCCTTTCTTTGCCCCTTGGTTGCTGCCAAGGGACTCTCAGAATTGTAGATACAAGGCCATATTTTTCCCTTTCACAAGACTTTTTCAAAATATATTTTTGTTGAGAAATCTTAACACACAGTCCATCCGCAGTATATAATCAGTGGCTCACAATATCATCACATAGTTGTGTATTCATCACCATGACCATTTTTAAAACATTTGGCAAGACTTTTGAGACTGTATCTCTAGCAGAATGTCTATCCTTACTTGCAAAGCTGGTGTCAAAAATTGCCTTTACCAAAGGGATTTTTTAAGATGAGAGTTCTCTTCACTTTGCCCTCATGGACTGTGAGCAGCTCTGGAGAAGGAGGGGTCACAGGAGTCTGGTTCCTCTCTGAAGGTATTAACTGAGAAAAAAGCAGCAGAAGCCATTGTGAGAAAACGAAGATGCCCGGAAGTGCCCAGCTCCCCTAAGAGGCCAAGGCCGGACAGGTCAGTGCTGTTGGGAGATAAGCTAAATCCTATATGCTAGTTAGGTTCTGCTAGCTATTGCTGCTAGTTGATCCTACCCTTGGGAGAGTCACTTTCTCTCTCTGGTTTTCGTTGGTACCTGCCTCTAACAGTGAGTAGATAGATTAAGGAAGGAAAGAAAGTTAATATTTGCAATAGAATTTGAATGCATTCCTTCCCTCAGCAAAGTAGGAGTCTCCTCTTCTTCCTTTCATCAAAATGAATGCTGAGAGGAAATAAAATCAGATCTGTACAACTGAATTCAGCACATACTTGGTGAGTACCTGCTGTGGTAGCACCATCATAAGGCACAGTCAAAACGTACAAGAGTTTGTACACCAAAAAAATAGGAAACCCCTTGAAAGAATAAAAACGAATAAAATATAACTCTCTTTTACCCAGTGAGCAGTAAGCTTTTGGAACTCTACTTTAAGTGGTAGTCCAGACTAAAATGAAAATGTTTGCAGGAGGTTTTGTATCAATTATTGGGCGACATGTTGCAGTATTAAAGGAATGTTGAGCTCATCCCTAACAATTTGATGTTGCTATTAGAGAGGCTACACCATATATTCTCCTTTTAATACTCTGTCAGGGACAGAATGAGTCAGTAAGACAAGTCAGTTCTTACTAGCATTCAAAGAGAGCTGCTGGAATAATCCGACGTGTGGTTTACTCCCAGGCTCAAACTGTGTTCACCCCAGGTTCACACACAGCAGCTGCTCTTTTCCTGAGACTGTGTGTGCCTCTAGACAGACAGGCGCAGTGAGGGTAGATCACGAGGTAG
This sequence comes from Tamandua tetradactyla, assembly GCF_023851605.1. Classification (NCBI taxonomy): domain Eukaryota; kingdom Metazoa; phylum Chordata; class Mammalia; order Pilosa; family Myrmecophagidae; genus Tamandua; species Tamandua tetradactyla. The sequence continues at coordinate 9,634,700 of NC_135335.1, forward strand.
CTGAACCCTACACCCTTCCAGATGCATATGTCAGTGAAGAGTCAGGAAACGCCTTTCCAAGCCAGGTGGGATGTGGGTACTGGGAGTTGTGAGGCTTTGCTCTGTTCCTTTTGATTTAATTTTTCATGGAGATGAGGCCTCAGATCTTCCTTTTCTCTGGAGTTTGATGCACAATCAAGTATTTCAAAATCTGATACTTGCTATCAATTACATTTTCCCTTTTTCAATCCTCAAATCACTGTCTCCATTTGGGATTTTACCGTGAATTAAAGCAGTACGCAAAGAGAATTTGGCCACACATTTATTCTGCAGGCCAGGAGCGGTATAAAAATAGCCAACCTGCTGAAATATTCATTTGGGCCACATTTACTTGAATGTGGTTATGTTGCCGCCGCCAGTAACATTTCCTGGGCTTTTTTCTCTCCACCACAGGGCCGAGTTGGGGCTTTCTAGCCAAAGCCCCAGTAAAAAAAAGCCCCTTATGGAAACAAGGAAGGTAAGCAACAAAATGGCGACTGTCAGGTTCTTGGCCGTTCCTGCTCTGTTACAAGTTGGGATTCCTTTTACCAGCACATCTTGGTCCTTAGTGCAGACTGAATTGACCAAACTCATTCTCACATTTCACTGCCTGCAGAACATCATTCAGCTATTCCACCCTTGCCACATTCTGTCCCAGAAGTGGCTGCGTAATCACACATTGATGGATCCTTTTTTTAAAAGGTCCTCACTTCTTGTACTCTGTAGTTGAGATAAAGAAATAGATCTGAATTGAATTGAGGTGGTGTCCAGTATAGAATTTTCTCTTTAGAACATTTTTGCCTTCATCTATTCTGGAGTCTGAGTCTAAGAATGACTGTTTTTTTTACAGATGAGATAGGCAATGCAGGAAACGGTTAAGAAAGAGAACTTCATTTACAGCAGTGATGGTTGTCCCCATGGCATTTGATTTCATTTATAGAGTCTATTTAGGTATTCATATATCTGTTGTTCCCTCATTCAGGGCCTCTTTTTCATAGTAGAGTCTCTAAGGGCGGGCCACAGTGGCTCAGCAGGCAGAGTTCTCACCTGCCATGCTGGAGACCTGGGTTTGATTCCCAGTGCCTGCCCATGCAGAAAAACGAAACAAACAAAAACAAATAAATTAGTGCCCTTTTTCTTTTCCTCCCCTTTTTTTGAATAGTTGTTGGCTGTTATTCTTGCCTTGTATCTCCTTCCTTTTCTCTTCTCTTTTATCTCTCCAAAGCAGCTCTGACCCTAAGTATGTACCCAACTCAGACAGTTCATCTCTCTCACACCTTTGCAGGACCCATTAAGTTGACCAATTATCAGCCAAAACATTTACTCATGAATTCATTGAACGGACTTTTATTTAGTGTCTCCTGTGTGCCAAGTACTAGGGATACCATGCTCTACCCTTTAGATGCCAACAGTGTGAGTCTCAGCAGACAATTACTGGTAGGTGTGATATGTCCAGGGATAGAAGGAAGCACAGGGTACAAAGGGAACACAAAGGAGACCCTCACCCAGACCAGATGGAGGTGAGAGAATAGTTCCCAGAGTAACTCAGAGAAGCCTAAAGAGCTGAGGCCATGGAACAAGAGAGTATGATGCCTTTGGTGACTGCAAGCCAGGATACCTGGCACTTAGAGTACAGTTCTTTGCAGTGTCACTGGAGAGGTCAGCAAGGGCTGATCGTGAAGGACCTTGAGGCCATGCGAAAGAGTTTAGATGTTACTGTGAAGATCATGGGAACTGACTAAAATATTTTAACTGACTAAAAATATTTTAAAATATTTTTAGAGGAGTGTCATGATTTTCCTTTAAAAAAGCTTATTCTGTCTCCTGTTTGCAAGGCATTGTGTTGGGTGCTGAGACACACAAACTTATGTAAAACCTGCTTGCTTCTTACCAGGAGCTTACAGCTTAGTTGTGGGAAGAATGCACCCTTACAGACAGATTGCCGCCTCTATCGGCAGGGTCAGAGTACCCGGTTCCAGTTGTGCCTTGGCCAACTGACCATCAGAGTTAATTTTAGGCAGACAATTGCCCTCTTCTTGTATCTCCCAACCTTTAGAGAGGTAGGAATAAGAAATGAGAAGTGCAAGTGGGATACATGAAGCGCAAGAGAACAAAGACGCTTTATACAACCAAGATAATTACTATTAAAGGAACATTTCCCTCACTCTCTACCGTTCGTACTAACCTATTCTTAGTTTGACACATCATTTCCCTCAAGAACAGTGCCCACAGCTTCTTACTCAACATAATTACCTTTTCAACCTGATACTGGGTTTAGAAAAATCTCTGAGCAAAAGGCAGCCCAACCAAAAGGAACATGTTTGTTGCTTTTGACTCAAAGCCCAAAGACAATCTGCATTGTAGCCCCTGTTCCCAGGAAGGGAAAGATTTCTCCTAAATTAAAGTGATCACAGAGATTCTCAGTGTAAGCCACTGAGCTGGAAACAGTTGAATTTTTACTTACGGTCCATTGCTTAATATTTTCTCTCCCCTTTGGGGGACATCAGGGTGTAAGAGGATCACAGTCAGTGTGGATCATGCATGTCTGAACACAGTGGGGGCCCCGGTGGCAAAAGCGTAGAAGAATACACATTCTGAATACGGCCTCTGTTTCATAAGAGGTGTTGGAGGTGGGGTGGGAAGGAAGAGCACATCCATTCCCTCTGGTATTTCAAGTCTGGATCTAGAGTTCTGGACTTTAGGAGGAGAAAAAAAATGAGGGAGAGCAGACAGAAAGAAAGTGGACTGACGTGTGTAGTGTTTTGGCCCACCTCTGCTTCAACTGTACTTCTAAGCAGATGTGGCTTTGAACATACTGTCAGAAGATAGCCTTGCATCAGGGCTGTTTACAGAGTATTATGTCCCAGATGGTACCCTCAGTCTTATGTCAGAGGCTATAAAGTCTTTTCCTTTCTTACAACTTTTGCCTGAGAAGCCCTCTCCCAAGATTTCACAAAAGCTAAAATATCTTGTGAGGGAGGTTCCCCTGGTTTAGGGGAGGACGGCCTTTGCCCTCCTTGCTCCCACTGCCAGCCTTAGTAAATGCTTTCCGTAGGGCTACTCTGCGCAGCAGGATTTAAGCTCCAAACCATAGTTTCATTAAATTTATAATGGTCATTCCCTGAAGCCAGAGACCAGGAGTGGGCCAGGCTCATCTAAATTCCGTCTCCACCCTGTCTACAAATTGTAAGGGATGGTCTCCTTTTTCCCCACTTTTATAGGAATGAGGGCTTAGGTGGCTGCATATCTGGTCTGACTTGAGGGATTTGTAGATAAGCTTTCACAGAAATGGCTGTCTTTTAGCCTAGAATTTATACTTAGGATGAGACTATATCCTCACTTTCCTAGACGCTTGCCATGCCTCTGCCTCCCAGACCCACCTTGACCGTCCATGACCACTTGCTATAGGTTTGTTCACCAGCAGAACATCTCCACAGACTCACCAGGGCTGCTGGGTGATCAGGGACTCAGTTTCTGGCTGTGTGAGGGGAGTGGCCAGCTGCCAGAGATCGCAGAAGAAAATATATGAAGCACATTTTCGACTGCCAGGCTATTTACTAGGAAATGTTCTGGGCTGGAAACCACCCTGTAGGATGTCCCCTTCAGAGCACAAAGAGAATTCTTTAAAGCAGTTGTACAAAGATTGTATTGCATTGTTCTGGCTGCTTATGCCGTAGTCATGTTTCTGCTGCTCCTCACTTTAGCCGTACTGACTGTATTTACTCACTGATGGCATTGTGCCCTGCTACATCATGTCCCTGTCTGCATGCTCTGCCCTCACTGACCCCCTGTCATGGCCAAGTCCTGCTAATTCACCAAGGCCCTGTTCAGATATTGCATCACTTCCTTTGTGAAGTCCTCTTTGACTAACTGCTACCAGCTCCATTAATGTCCTCCTCAGGTCCCACAGCACTTCATACAGACTTCTATTACAGTCTTACCACACTGTCTCATAATATTGAGTTTATATGTCAGCTCTATTCCTTAGATTATACCTTTCTCCAAGTTAAAGTTAAGGTCCTCCTGACTTCTGAAACCTCAATATTCTGTCCTTAGCAATAGTAGGCACTCAGTAATGTGGGATATAAGGTAAACCTAACTTGGTTTGTTCTCAGCACTTAAACCTTGTGGTTTTAGAGGGAGACTGGTTAGGAAGCTGAAGCACAAAAAGGACATTGCAATAGCAGGAAATGTAGAACCTGCCTGGACAGCCAAAAGCCAGGCCTCAACGCTAATGTTTTATCAGTTCACCAGCAAGTAGCATTTAGACCACAAACTGTCAGCGAGTAAAGTTGAAGGCTTTTCTTGATCCTCTTTGTATCAGAACAGGGAAAGAAAAACTCAGCCCGAAAGGCAGGGGACGCCGGCCTCTGGTATCACTGATGTCCAGGAACAGGGTAAGTTGTAGGAAACCCAGGTTCAGTCTCCTTTCATAACTATCTTGTTCCCCTTTAGTTCTCTGATCAGCAGAGGCGCACAAAGCTCTACGCCTGAGCACACTCTGTGGGTGGAAGTGCCTGTTGGCCATGCGCCAGGTTGGGAGCCTACCCTGAAGTAGTAGAAGCCCCATTGCAGAGAGGCCTCTGCTTCTGATAGTGAAATTTATGCTCCCACAAGTTGCAAAACATTTCCAAGAGTGGGATGATACATTTTACAGAAAAAGCTAGGAGGTAGGGATGTGTCTCACTTTTCTGTCTTGAAGAGGAGTGATCTCTGGGAAGCTGTTGCTCATCCTACCCCCTTTGGGGCATGAGTGTTAATATTGAGGATGCAGATAGATGCTCTGAAGGCTGGGAATGTGCACTGAGGTGTTATCCTTTCACCTTGCTGATATTTACCCAGCATGAGGATTCTGTCTGGATTGCAGTTGTCACAGAAGCAGGGATGTAGGCAAGTGAGTTCTTTAACAGGTTGTCATTCTGCATGTAGACATACCAGCTGTGATGGACAGCTGGGTCTTAAACTGGGTATAAATCACTAGGGCCTGACTTTGAAAATCCTCCGAGGTCAGAATAGCAATTTATGATCTGAGATGAAATCAGGAAGGTCAAAATAAACCACTTACCTGGCTTCAGACAAATCTGGTGTGAGGCCGCCCTTGGCTCATGCAGGGTACCCTGCCTTCTCCTACTGACTTGAAAGTAGCCCACAGACTGATACCTTTGCCCTGCCTGAGTGTTTTTCTTGCAGGTTCGAAGTTGGAGGACAGCCTGGTAGGGCAGATAGTTCCGTCATTGCAGCAAAACAATCCATCTCCACCTAAACAACCTACAGAGGTCGGAACCAGAGGCTTCTTTGGGTTCCTAAGGTAAGACAGACTTTTCTCTCCTGCCATCAAACTTCGGCTTGGGGGTGGGGGTGGGGGGTCCAGCTTCAGAGCTTGCTTCAGTGAGTCTCTGAGGGAAATTAGAATAGAGAAGAAAGCCGATCACCCACAGAGGTTTCTGTATGATGTCCAGAATAGACGATGGAAATGAGATTAGAGAACAAGGGCCCTTATTGTAAATTATTCCGAACACAGTCAAAAAGACTGTCTTACTCAGTTTTTTACAGGACCCACCCGCCTCCACAGAGGGGTTCCATCAACATGGCTGGAACAGAGACCACTCTTATAGTCTTTTGGTCATTTGAATGATTCGGGTACCAGAATGTTTCCATTCTCTCAGAATCTGGGCTGGGTCTTCAGAGTCCTCTTTGCAGAGGACAGTTAGCAAATCTCTTTCTTTGTGGAGAGCTCAGCCATCCCCTTGCAGTTCTCCTTTGCTTCCCCCTCCTGAGTTTAATCTAATTTGGGTACCTTTTCAAATGCTGTTCCAGACTTGAGTTTCCATTCATTGGTTCACTGGGACAAAAATGCCGTGGCTATTGAAACACTCATGGGAACTGGGGAGAAGGGAGGAGTCCTCAGAGTCTGAACCTCTCCACTTTCATCCTCGCAGCTCTCTCTTCCCATTTCGATATTTCTTCAGAAAGAACAGCCAGTGAGCCTCCCAAAGCAGCATTGGAAAGAGGACCACCTCTTACAGTGACTCTGTCAAAGCTGTGCCTCCTGCAACCTAGTTCTCTTCTTACGATATTATTATTGTGCGGATTTTTTTTTCCAGTTTAAAACACTAAGAAAAGAGGGAGCTTTTAAAAATGCTCTAGTCTGAGAATTTTCTGCCCTGAGGACCAGTTTAGGTCTTTTGTCTCCAGCACTTAGGATCCTAATGACAATAAATTATTGATGAAGAGTTATTGATTTAATTTTGTGAAGAAGAGAGAGTAAACTCTTCCCTCAAGACACAGGGAGCCAATGCACAAGCCCTCTCCTGAGTCTCCCTGGTCATTGTTTACTGGATCACTTGGGTAGGTGGGACCCATACTGGCCTTATTTCTTAAACTTCCCTACCTGGGGTTAGGAAATGGGGTCTTGCAAGACTCACTCTCCTAAGCCCTGCTGACCCTTGAGAAATCCATCCCTTCCCAGCATCACCCAGGTTGACCCCAAAGTGTAGACACTAGTAGATAAAATGCTTTCCCCATCCCTCTGGCTGTTTTGACACTATTGCAGATTAGGTTATAAGATTAACTGGAAGTCAGTTTGGGGTAGGGTCCCTCAGGAAGAACTGAGCTTCGGAGCTGTCTTCAAATAACTGAAGGGCTGAACTGGGACGGACAGATTAGACTTGTGTTATGTGGCAGCAGAGAACCAAAATAATAGATGGAAAGTAGGAAATAGCTTAGTGCAGAAAAAAGGAATCACTTTTTAACTGTGAGAGATATGCCATAATAGAGTGGGCTTCCTCATGGGGCCCTGGGCTCTTGTCCCAGAAGTCTTTGAACAAAGGCTAATTATCTGTTGGGCTGCTGTATGGGTCCCAAAAGGAGGGAAAGACTCGGGGCTGGACCGCTAAGGGCCCTTTGTGCCTTCTCGGTTGGGTGCTGTTAACTTTGGTGGGGAGAAAATAAGAGGAGGATAGCTGCCGAAGGGCTCCAGTGATGATACAGGACCTGAGGTAGGAAGGACCAAAGGGGAAGCCTTGGGTGTGATAATTTGAGGACTGGAGACAGTCACACCATTGGTCACACCAATGCCTCTCAATTTGTGCTCACATCCTTTGTCCTCTTGTTCCAAGATTTACAAAGCTGCCGAAAGGCACAACTCCAAAATTGTGAGATCTGAGTGCCCATCCTGACTCTAACCAGCTTACAGTGAAGCCTTGGGGCTTTAGTCATTTTTGTCTCTGGTTATGTTGTCATCTGGGAAATGAGGAAAAGTAGGATTTGATGAGCTCTGGCAGCCTGTGCACCTGGCTCTCTTTCTGAGCAGGTCCCTGAGGCACAGGCCCTGAACGGGGTTCTCCAGAATCACAAGGCTTCCTTTTGATCTCTGCCCCACCCAACCCCTGACTAGGGATCCGTTCCCAATTTTCCAAATTCTTGCCCCAAGTGCAATTTTTTCACTTAGATGGATGACAGGAGACCTAGGTTCTAAATCAGCCCTAACATTAGCTAGCTGTGAACCTTTAGTGATTAGTCTTGACTCCTCTGTCCCCAATTGCTGCACATGCCGCTGGCTCCTAGGCTTTTCTCCACATCTCACAGCTGCTAGTCCTGGACCTCAGGCAGCTATTTGGAGCGAAGGTTAGAAGAAAGCAGCAAAAGCCGCTGTCTGAGGACCACACCCCAGAGAAGATGGGACCTTCCAGGTGGGATTGCTCTGGTGCCTCAGGCCAGGGAAGCAAGCCTGAAAATTGATCTCCGAGAGGGCGTGGCTCCAAAGTGCTGGCAAATAAAAACTGTAAGAGCTCGCAGCAGCCCAGAGACCAGCAGGAGGCACTGGGAAACTTGCAAGCTACTCTGTTCCTGGGCCTTGGAAGTGGTGAGCAAGCTGAGGCAGGAGGAGCTGGGGAGGGCCTAGAGATTATGGAGAAGGGTCCTGCAGGCGAGGGGACAGATGGAGGGAGGAAGGTGTCTGCACTCCAGATGGGGAGGGAAACTCCAAAGGAGAATCCCTGCACGATGGGTTGATACTCTAGTCACATCCAGAGACAGCCACTCACACTCAACCATCCAGAGTGACACTTGCAAGCCGGGAACCACAGACACACATCTGCATGTCCCCCTGCCAAGCCAGATAGAGCAGGCTGACCCTCACACGCCATCCAGAGGCAGGAAGCACTTACAGAGCTCCCCCTTCTGCCGGCACATCCTTGTAGAGACAGTTCTTCCCCATTGTGTTTCAGATGCCAATGGCGACCCCCCAGACCCTCCTGCTCTGCCTGCTGGTCCTGGCAGTCAGTGAAGGCTGGGGTCGGAAGGCTGCCATTCCAGGCTGCCACTTGTACTGTGAGTAACTTGGGGACCAGAGAGCTAGGAGGAAGCGAAGCTCTGGGTGGGAGGAAAGAGGAGATGGACTGGACCACGGGGCAAGCAGCACCCTAGAGGAGCTGCAGGAGCCAGGCAAGCCTTAGCAGAGTCCCCTCTACCCCTTCCTCATCTCTTTCTAGCCTTCAACGTGACAGTGCGAAGTGACCCCCAAGGCACCTGCCGGGGCGGCCATGTGGCACAGGCCTGCGTGGGCTACTGCGAGTCCAGCGCCTTCCCCTCCCGGTACTCAGTACTGGTGGCCAGTGGCTATCGGCACAACATCACTTCCGTCTCCCGGTGCTGCACTATCAGTGGCATGAAGAAGGTGAGGGGGCCAAGCTCAGTGGGGGTGGGGAGGGACCACCCGGGAGATGGGGATCTGAGATGGTCCCAAGGAAGGAAGTTCTGGAGCGCAGCTGTTCTCCCACAGGTGAAGGTGCAGCTGCAGTGTGTGGGGGACCGCAGGGAGGAGGTGGAGCTCTTCACAGCCTGGGCCTGTCAGTGTGACATGTGCCGCCTCTCGCGCTACTAGCCCATCCTTTGCTGTCAGCAGGTTTGCTGTCTTGGTAGAAGAAACCAGGATCTGGAACTCAGAAAACTGGAAGGGGTCCCAACCCTGCCAATAACATGCTATGGGATTTTTTTTCTTTTAATGAGGGGAAAGTTCTGGTTCTGACTTTCTCAAAATTTTGTGGCTATAACCCTCTAAGAGGCCCAGCCTTATTAATCAGTCATTCATTTTTCCACTTCTCTCTGCCCCTATCCCTAAATAAAGCAAACAGGTCTCCAGTTTCTCTCTTTATTAAGTCCACCCCCAGCCAGGGGAAGGGGGATAGACCGTGATTGCTGTGACCCCCCACCTTGCCCCAGGACACTGGGAATCTCGTCTTGCCTGTGCCCTCATCCCTCCCCCTGCCCAATAAATAAATAAGGATGGAGGAAGTATAGGGCAAAGGAAGGGAGGGAGAAAGAGGATGCCCCAGGCCCAGGACAGTGTCTTTGTTGGGGGAGATGGGGGGAGAATAAATAGGCCATGGGTCCCACGGTGGGGGTCAGGAAGGACCTCGCGCTGGCACGAGGTAGCGGCAGGCGAGGGGACAAGCCCCCTTGCCCTAGGCCAGGGGCGGGGGGGGGGGGGTGGGAGCCTGCCTGCAGCTGTCCAGGGCCCAGCTCTGCAGGGCAGGGATAGGTCCTTGACGGCAGCTTCCTGCTCCAGCTCGCCCTGGCCAAGTCCTGCCACAAGGGCCTGAGAGTTCTGTTGCCAAGACCACCATCTCCTCTCCTCCTTTCCCCCAGTGAAAGCTGTGCACGCTGGGCCAGGCAGGGATTCCTCAGTGCCCACTCTGGCCAGGCCAGGGGTAGGTGTGTGTCTCTGGGCCCCTGGGCAGGAGAAGGGAGGGACCGGGAGCTCTGGGTTTCACTCTTCTCCTTCTGGGGAGATCTCTAGCTCTGACCCCCACTGGTGGCCACTTGGGGTGTAAGCCGCTGGAGGGGGGCCTCCTTGGCCCCCTGAGTCCCCTGTAACCGGCGTAGCCGTAGCTCTTCCAGGCCTTGCCACAGCTCCTGGCGCTCCTGGGCTTTCTGCTGTTCCCTGGGGAGAGAAGGTGAGGCAGCTTCCCTGTCCTAGGCCCAGTCTACAGACTCCAGTCTTACCAAGACACCTCCCCGTCTACCAAGGGAGGGCACGGCACCATTTACTGCTCTGTGACTCCGTTAGAACCCTGTGCTTAGGGAAGGGAGCCCTGAGACCAAGCTCAGTCTGGGTGTGGCGACAGTGAATTAGCTTAGCCCTGAGTGGCCCAGCTGGATGGTAGGAAGTGGCAGAAGAGCTCATACATGGAAATAATATTTGGAAGAATGACTCGAGAATGCCTAGATAGTCACACATAGGATGGCCGACCTTGTGGCAGGATCATAAGGGAGAGACTAAACATCTGACTTGACTGGATGTGGAATAGTCCCAAAAGAGTTTTTTGACTTTGAGGATCTAATTCTTTCCTGCTTTTCTCCCTTCTTCCCCTGGGCCCTACCCCCAGCACTCACTGCTGCTTTTCCACTTTGTAGGAGGCTGTAAGCTCATCAAACAGCTTCCCGTTCATCTCCATGAAGGTCTTGAGCACATTGTAGATGAGAGAGACGATGGTTCTTGGCAGGGTCAAGGGAGGCAGGTGAAGAGAGGACAGCACCTTCAGCGTGGCCCCACTGCCTCTCCCGCCCTCTGGCCTACTCCCTAGACCCAAACGGAGCACACAGACCCGAACCCAACAAGCACCTTCTCTTCCCTGCCCCTTTCACCACCCTCAGCCACCTTCAGATGCTGTCCCTGATCCTTTCCAGCTGCAAAGAATCCCAGTGTCTTGACTGGCTTGTCCTGGTCCCAATTTCTATGGGTTAGGTCAAGACTGGGCACTCACTGATTCCAGTGCTCCTTGGAAACTTGGTAGAGGGTCCCAAACACAGCAGGCAGCACAGTGTGGCAGTTGTCCTCAATGAGGCTCAGGATATACTCATTGTTCCAGAAATACAGAGCCCGCTCTGCAACCTGGGGCAAGCAACATGGCAGAGTGAATCTCTGGTAGGGGCTCCTATAGATGCAAAGTCTAGCACCCACCCCCACCCCAAAACCTAGGGCCTCTACTCCCCCCACACACACAGACACCCATCCTCAGGGCTCATCTGGCCCACTGGAGGAAGCAATGTGGTGAAGAGAAAAGAGCACTGAATTTGGAGTCCAACAGTCAGTGGAAAATCCTAGCTCTCATACAGAGTGGCCATGTGACCCTAGACAAAGTTTTTAACTTTTCAGCCTCAGTTTTCTCTTCTGTAACATGGGAGTAATACTATCTACCCTCACAGGGCTATCGTAAGAATCAAATGAGAGGGGACTTCAAGGTGTTTACTGAAGGGCTGGGGTTGCTGTGAGGAAGAGTTGGCTGCCACTGGTTATGGAAGAAGGGGGAAAAGTCGGTAAATTCTTGCAGGGGAATGCGGGTTCGAGCCAGCCTGGATGAGGTGGGCCATGGAGTGGGACTGGTGAAATTTAATTAGAAAAGGGGGAAAGTGATCAGCACCATCCATCTCATCCTGGAGCACATTTCAGACATGTTTACACTTCGGATCTCTCTGATCCTCATCACCACCGGGAAGAGATACCGTTGACCCATTTTACAGATGAGGAAGTTTAATCTGCCTGAGTGGCAAAATGATTTGCCAAATGCTCATTAGCCAGTGGGTGGCAGATCTGAGGTTTGACCCTAGGTCTCCTGACCCTAAGTCCAGAGTCTTCCCATTATCAGACCCAGGACCAAAAGAGAAACTGAGGAGAGAGGATGCTGTGTTAAGTAAGCCTTTGCTGGCCATACTCCTGCCTCCACCCCCGCCTATCCTTGCCCCCTACCTGGAAATGGGGGCTGGAAACACAGCGAGCCACCTGCTTGAAGAGGGGCTCCTGGATCTTCACGAACTGAGAGGGCTCAATGACATCAAGAATCTCTTCCATCTCTCCCAGAAACATCACCTGGGTGGGGGTAGGTGCAGAGGGGGCAGCCACAGCTCACACCCCACGCCACCAACCACCACACCTCACTGCCCTCCAGAAGCCGAGCCTCCCAACCTCCCTCTAGTGAGTATCAGAACCCTTCTTTGTACCTCCTTCTGGGTACAGGTTTTAGGCCAATATTTGAGCAGCCCCCGGATCACCTATGGGGGTTGAAGCAGAAGGAGTCAGACCAGTGGAGTTGGGGGACCCACGTCCCCACTCTACCCCCCACCCACCCCCAGAGTTACTCACATGCTCGGTCAAGGTGGCATCCTTCTCCAGGAACTGCACCACACAGTATGCCAGCTGTGAAGGAGAGGGGAGAGAAAGAAGGCTGGGGTCAGTGGGACCTGACCAAGGACGGTGACCCAGGACAGGATGCTGGAATCTGCCCACTCACTGCCTCTCACTTCCTTACTCCCTGAGCCTTTACTGAGTATAGGGTATACCAGGCACTCTGCTCAGTGTGCTGAGAATTCAGCGATGATCTCACAGGGGAAGGAGTCAGCAACCGATGCTTATAAATTTTGCAAAAAATTCCCTAATAGAATTATATATTACAATCTATGAAAATATAGAAGGAGGAGAGTTTAAGTCTGTCTCAGGCAGGTAGTGAGGGGAGGGGAGGGGAGGGCCTGGGGAAGGCTTTCCAGAACTGATGTCTGAGAATAGCCTTAAAAGGTCAACAGACATTATCTAAGATAGATGGAAAAAATTAGTGTACGAAAAAGACAGTGAGAAAGGATCCTATGAGTTCATGATTTGGGGTGGCTGCCCTGCCTCTCTCAGGAGCTCCCTGCTGCAGCAGGACCAGGCCTGGGCCTCACCTGGGCATGAAAGACAGATAGTGACTTGACGGAATGAAGGGGAATCAGAACCCGAACCAGGAACTGCTTGTGCTCGGTCTTCAGGGGCAGTGCAAAGCCATTGATTATGCTGAGGAGGGGGCAGAAGAAAGAGGGCTCAGGAACTCAGATGACCTGGCCCCTGGCCCTACTCCCAGAACCCAGCTGCTGTGCTGCTCTAGCTTAGACCCAGAGGGAATCACCTCCCCAAGATCTCCAGCAGCTCAGCCACACCATTGAAGTGCTCAAGTTCATAGATGAACCTGCAGAGGGGAATACAAGAAAGTAGAAAGGTTCAGAGCAATCGGGGAAGCACCCCTCCCCTCTAGCCATCCTGCCTGCCGCCCTCCCCACCCTGCATACTAATCCTTTTCTCTCCAAACCTCTGCCCCACACCAGATCCCACTGATATCCATACCCACCTCTGAAACACCCTTCCTAGCCCAACCCAGCTTACACCTCTCTTCTCTGAATCATTCCAGCTCATCTCTCCCTCTTCCCAAGCCCTAAGCCCTCACTGTCTGGTACCTATCCAGTCAGCAGGCCCTTAGTCTACCATTCTCCACTATCCATACCAGTCGACTGAAAAATAAGCAGAGCATCTACTCTGCTGTGTAATTTTCAGAATTATCCTGAGAGAGAGGGTATGTTAGATCCATTATACAGATGAAAAATTGAGACAGAGATTAAATGAAACTTGCCCCAAAGCTAAGAGCTCCATGGGGACAGGGATCATGTTTTCCTTATTTTGTAGTTAATAGTAAGAGCTAGCGTGACTGAGTCCCATCCTTGATCCAGGAACTAGCCTGCGTGCTTTGGCGGCATCACTCGTTTCATCTCGATGACTGTCCTTCAGTTAGTTCAGGCATTATCCCCATTCTAGCAATGAACACACTAGGAGACATCTTAAATAATTTGCCCAGGTTCACCCAAATATTGGAACCAGACTCAAACGCACGCCTCCTAGCTCTGGAGGCATGCTCTCAACTACAAGGCCAGGGGAGCCCTGGTATCTGGCATGCATCCATACCACATGTGTTTGCAGAAAGCATCTCTTTCTTTGGGTCCTTAGGGCCCAGCACAATAAAAATCAAAAGATTTAGATCTTAGGCCCAGGCACTGACCTAGTCCCTGCAAACCACTTCTCTCATAGCCTCTATTTCCTCATCTATAAAATGGAAATAAGTATCCTTTTCTGGCTGACCTCACTGGCTTTATATAATCAATATACAAGGGAGAACTCAGTAAACCCGAGTTTCATAGGGGGGCCCAGCCCAGGAGCCTTTGCCTCGGTCTTCTCACAAACAGCCCTGCCTCCCTCCTGGGGCTCCGGGGCGCACTCACCGGAGGAAGATGTGATTGCACTGTTTGCGGATGTAGGCCCGGAGACCCAGGAACTTGCCGTAGACCCGGTGCAGGATGGTCTTGAGGTACTCGCGCTCCCGGGGGTCCTCACTATCAAAGAGCTCCAAGAGCTATGGGTCCCAGGGTCAGGGGTCAGGAAGGAGGCCAACCCCAGGTGACTTCTGTCCCATGCCCATGCCCCTTAGAGAAACCCACCCGGGTCCCACAACATTCCCCAGCCTGGGCTCCCCACTTCACCATCAGAACAAACTTTTGATCCACATATCTCTTGGCTACAGAGGGCTGGAAATCTGGGCTCTCCAAGAAACGCAGGAAAAACTCATAGACCAGCTGGGGGAGGACAGACAAAAAGGTGGGAGCTCAGTAACAGCCTTCCACACTCACTACCCTCATCCAGCAACATCCAGGGTCCAGGGAGACCCTTCCCCAGCTCTTTGTACCTGCAGATGCGGCCACGAAGGCTCAAGGTTGGGCTCATCCTCTTCAGGGTCAAATTCAGGGTTCTCACTGGGCGGCAGGGTCCGGAAGATATTCACTGAGATCTGAAGGGCATAATTGGGATTCAAAGAAAGAGCCCTGGAAGGCAGAAGCCAGAGGGCGCTTCCACCGAAGTTCCAAAAGTGGACCTGAGCACCTGTCCCAGCAACAATCCGCCCCCTGGGCCATCTTTCATTGAATACCTCCTATGTGTCAGCCCTGGGCCTGGGGCTTTGGACTCAGGGATGGAGGAGATACAACCTGCCCCCTAGGCAGGTGCAGTCCCATGGGGAAGATAAAGCTGGAAGCAGGGAGGTCAGTGGACATTCTAGGCAGGAAAAGGGAGATTTCCAGTTTGGGCCATGAGAGAGGCCTTCCTGGAAGAGGGGGCAGCTGAGCCAGGCCATGGAACGTAAGGACACTGCAGGCCCAGGAGGTACTGCGAGACCAGTAGGGTGAGAGAGGAACAGATGTTGGGGTCCTTGAGCCAAGCCTGAGAGCTTGGGGGTTACTCCCTGCACAGGGGCCCCGTGGCAGGACAGTAGGTTTCCCATGCTCCCTAAGCCATTTCCAGGAGTCCGATGCCTCAGTGCTCACCATGCGGATGATATCTGGGTAGACAGGCTCGATGAGGACTCCCCGAGTGCTCCCCACACACTCCACCAGCTCATTGAGAGCCGCCCGCTTCACCTCCTTCCCCTTCAGATCAGCCACACAGTCCAGGAAGTCGAACATTACCCCACATTGGGCCAGCTTCCTGCTCAGCAGTTCGTGCAGCTCAGAGGCTGGCACATCTGGGGAGGGAGAGGGGGCACTGAGCCTGCATCCAGCTGCAAGGGCCAGGCTCTCCCAAGCCCTAGGGCTGATTCTTGGGGCACCTCACTCGCCCTCCCAGACCCATGCTCTTGGGCCATCCCCTACCCCTTGCAGAGAGCAAATGACTCTTATCCCATCTTCCACTCCTAGTATGTGTGTGTGTAGCAGGGTGGGACTGGGGGTGGGGCTCCCTCCTCTTCCTCTTAACACAGGCTCAGAGAGCATGGTAGTCAGACTGAAAGCAAGGCCACACACCCAGGAGGCCTGGACTTTGCACAGGTGCCCAAAACGGCGATGCCCCTCTCACAGGTGTTCTACTATCCAGAAGTGGGGGTGGGGGTGGGGTGGGCTAAGGGCAGAGGCTGGGGCCCATCCAGCCCTACAGCCCAGGTGGTGGTGGGGAGCCACAGCACACACCTGCTCCAGGAACACAGACGTCCTGGAACACAGGCTGTGGGCCCCACCCTTGACCCTGGTCTGCACCCCCAGGGTGGCGCCCAAGATGCCACTCCCCCAGGGATGCCAGGCCAGTCGGGCCATGCGTCAGCAAAGAGGGTTGGGGGGGCAGCTGGGGGTGTCCCTGGCCTGGAAGGAAGTCACCCACGCTCCTGCCGATGGCAGTCCCGGCTGCTTCTCACCCAGCTCTGGAGCTACGGTCCCCTGCCCGCCAGCCCGACCTCACCTTTGAGCAGGGGCAGGGGTGTGAGCTCCTGCTGGTTGCTCTGATAGCGAAACTGTGATGAACTGTGGGAACGCCTGGGCCGGGTCCTGCGGAGGGAGCGGCGGGAGAAGCCGTCCACCTTGTCGGGTGGGGGCACAGGTGACAGTCCCGGGGAAGAGGGGCTGGTGGGGGTGCTCGCAGGTGGCAGCTTCGTCTCCATGGCAGGGCCAGGTAACAGTCAGGCCTTCAGAGCCCTGGGGTCCCTTGTGGGCTTGGAGGAGGCTGGGTGAGGCTGGGCTGAACTAACTTGGGCCCATCCTGCTGGAGCGTTGTGGGTAGGGAGGGTGGACGGGAGCACAACCACAGTCCTAGGCGCCCCCCCAGGGCCTTTGCAAACTGCCCAGTCCTGGGGGGGCAGGTAGGTGAGAGAAGAGGATGGTTCAGGCCTCAGGTCCTTCCTGGGGGTCCCAAAGAGGCCAGTTAGGGTTCCCACCCTGGCTCTGATGAAGTCGGGGCAGACAGAAGGGTCGGTAAGAAAGAGAGAGAGAGAGAGCTGGTCAGTAAGTTCTTTCAGGAAGAGCTACTAGGAAGGCTGCAGCTGAGTGCCCAAATTGTCTTGTCCTCTCCCCCACAGCGCAGACCTTCAAATAGAGGTGCAGCCACCTCCCAAAGTATGAGCTTCCTGGCTCCCCGCCAGACTGAGGGGCCCCTGGCTTGACCCCTCCCCAGAGGAGGGAACCTGTGCCTCACCCATGCAGGCTTAGGAACGGCCCGTCCCTGCAACCAGATGCTCGAATTAGAGGCACCACTGATTCCCTCACGATGGGGCCCCTATCTCCATGCCACCATCACCCCCCCCAAAGAACCCGGGCCCCTTCCCCCACTTCAGCTCCTCCCTCCTCATCCTTAAGCCTCTTCTACCCATGGGGGGGTGGGGGGGAGGACACTCACTTCTCAGAAACCCAGACTTTGGTCCCTAACCTCCAGGGGCTGCCTGTGACTGGAGAACTGCGGCTCTGGACTCCTTCGCAGCAGGTTCACTCCGGGCGCTGGGGCTGGGCGGCGGCGTTCCTGGGTTCTCCCTCTGGCTCCGGGGGGGCCGGAGCATCCCCCCCTCCACCTCCAGCTCAGCCCCGGGTCGGGGCGCCGGCGCTCAGCGGGCTCTGGGCTGTCCCCCGGCAGCGCGGACCTCTGCCCGAAGTCCCGGGGACTCTGACCCAGCGTGGGGCGCAGCGCAGTGGGAGCCCAGCTCCGTGCCACCGGCACCCGCCGCCCAGCTGCTCAGGATGACATCGTCACCTCCCCCCCCCCACCCCGCCCGGTCCGCACCTCCCGGGGGGTGGGGGGGGCTGCGTCAGGAAGGCCCCGGGCCGCTGGGAGATGTAGTCCCCGCACCAGTTAAAGGGCCCTCCCCGGCTGAAGGGGTAACTCCGGTGTGGGACTCCAGACTCCGGGAGGAAGGCTGAGACCGCACAGTGGGATGGGGGCCGCGCTGGGGGCTGCACTGCTGGGTTCTGGGAAGGAGCCGGACTCAGGAGTTTGCACCCGGAAGCTGGAAGGGGGGCGGCCAGGACGCCGGCAGGAAAAGGCCCAGCATCCTACGCTGGGCCAAAGGCTTGCCCGGTCCTTCCCTACCTCAGGCCACCTCCATGGGAACCTGACCCCACCCCAGAAAGGCTGGGTGCTTCAGAGGCCCTTTGGAAACCAGCACTGGAACGGTTAATAGCGGGGGTGGGGTGAGTGCGGGTCACTGCCTGCCGGGAGGGGCGTGGCTTCGCAGAGGCTGCTGGGAAATGTAGTCCGTCCGTCCGCAGGCCTGCAGACCCCCTCCCGTCCCTTGCTACTGCGGTGACATCATAGTCTAGGGTTTAAAGGGCCAGCCCTTAAGTGGCAAAGCGTGTGAGAAGGTGCACTTCTGGGGTCCTCACCCGTCCCTAGGCAGGCTCGCCTCCCGGAACGGACATCCCAGCCGCTCCCAACTCAAAAGATGCGCTACTGTAGTCTCTTGGTTTAAACTCTGCTGCAGGTGCAGGGGACACCATGGGGTTCCAGGAGTTTGGCATGCCAGCCAAAAGTTCCCAGTCTGTGATCCGGGACCCCCTCCTTGGACCCCAGAGCCCAGCACCCTTTGTTCCCCTGAACCCACACCCCCCTGTACTACCCTTTGAGACCTGCACCCTGAAGATTTTGCCTGGTTGAACAATGGGTCCTTAGCAATTCTAGGCCCCTGCTGAACAGGTCCGGGAGGGGGATTGGGCCCTTTTCAGTCTGACCCAGCCTGCCTCAGGCCCTGGTGGCCACCCAGCCATCCTCCCTGCTGCAGGGGGAGCCTGGGAACCCGAGAGGTACCCACTTGCTGGCACAACCCAAAGTAAAGGCCTGGGCCCAGGGTGCATTTCAGCCAAGCTGGGTTCCAGCACGTAGCACTGGGGACCTGCCCCCCTCCCCCAGAAAACTGAACACTTTAACCAGCTTTGCCCATCTAGCCTTTGTCCTTATCTGTCAAATGGGAGTTTATACTCTCCCTCCTTGCCTACCTCACTGTCTCAGGAGGTGTGGCCTCTCCCACATCCCTGCACAGAAACCTGCAGGGAGCACAGGCCTGCAGAGCCTTCTCTGGCCCTATGACTCTGAGGGCCAGAGAGGAGACGTGCCTTGCCTGGGGTCACACAGCCTGTCGTGGGAAGCAAGGACCAGGAGCCAAGTCTCCACCTCCCAGCCTAAATCAGAGCCCTGGGCTCGGGGGTACTTAAGGCCAGGCTGCCACGGGAGTCTGGGTCAGGGGTGGGGATATGAGACAGAAGAAGTGGCATTTGGAATAGATACAGTGTCACCCCTGGGGGCGTATGCGGTTGAAATGTCTTTTCTTTTTCTCAAACATCTTTATTGAGATATAACTCGCTGCCATAAAACACACCCATTTAAAGTGTACACTTAAGATGGTTCTAGTCTAGTCACAGATGAAGTTTCTTAACCCCTCTCTTCAATCCCAGAATGCCCGGATCCCACAATATCCCCAGCTGCCCTTGAGCTCCCTGGTGAGGCTCCTTCAGCATCAACGCTTGTCATCCTGTCCTTGTCATCCTCCCGGGGAACCTCCCCCTCCAGCCCCCATCCAGCCTTGAGGGTCAGCCTGGAAGTTTCTTAGGATTGCTGCCACGGAACTCTGCTCAGCCCATTCTCCTTACTTCTTATTTTTAAGCCTTTTTTAAATTACAGCAATTGAAGATTTACATAAAAAGCATACAGAAAGTACAGTGTTCCCATATGACCCCCCCATCCTCCATTCCCTCCTTCCTGGCAAGCTCTCCTCTCCAAGAAAATCCAGCCCTTCTGGCCAGGAGCAACTAAAAGGCCACAGCCCCCGGGCACCTTCCCTGATCCTTTCCACATCCGTCCACACCTGTGGTACACACCTATCTTGATCCCTTTCAGAAAATTCCCAGAACGGCCTCTTCCAGCTGGGTCACGCCTGGGGGCAGGAAGCACTTCCCCTGGAGCCCCTGAGACCTACAACACAAGCTTTTGGATAAATTTCCCCCTAATCCAAACTGGGAAGCCCCCTCAGCCTCTCCACCCCACCCCACCCCTGCCCCCAGCCAGCCCCCTGGAGCCCACCCTCAAGGCAAAACCTGGTCCTCCTCCTTTTGGCCTCTATAGGAGCAATCCTGCCCCCATCTTTCCAGACCCCTAAATTTTCTGGGGATCCAGTCATCCAGGAAATCCCCCTAATGCCCAGGGCCAGTGTATTTGTTGGGGGGCTGGGCCCAGAGCTGCCTGGGCCTAAAGCAGGGCCTGGGACTTGAATCCCAAACACCCCTATGGGGTCCCATCACCACCTTCTCTCCCCAAAGAACATGATCTCCTTTACCCTGCCAATATTCTTTTATTCATTCATTCAGCTCCTACTCCAAGCCCTGGGTTAGGCTATGGAATGACTTTTTGGAGTTGGTTTTTGGTGGAGCTTGTGGTGGAGGGTTTGAAGATGAAAGAATTTGTCTGGCAAGGTGACAGGAAAGATCTAGGTGTCCCCTCCCAGCCCTGGTCTGATGCTGTGCTTTTGCAGACACTGCCTGTGTGTCCCGGCAATAGAGGCAATCAGGGCCCAGGAATGGACTCACAGGCACCAACTCCTAAGAGACAGATGTAACCAAGAGTCATTGAGTTACATCGAGCGACCTTCGAGTGCGCAGCCTGCAGGGAAGCCAACTCGGGGAGTTGCCACCCCCAGAACCTGGATCTGGGAAGGAGCTGTCTCCAATCTCTCCACTTGGTGCATCCCAAGGGCCTCCTCATGACTGGTCTCAGGGATAACTTTTCCAGGGCTTCAGGAGAATCCCACTGCCTTTCAGCGGAAGGAGACAGAGAAGTGGCCTCAGTTTCCTCCTCAGTAAAACGGGGATATTTGATAAAAGTGCCTCCCTCATGAGAGTGTACAACAAGGTGCTGATGAGCTAACACACGTGATGTGGCAGGTCCAGGGCCTAGGACATCACATGGGCTCCACTTATTCTATTGTCATTTGTATGCTTACTAATTTAATAAACATTTGATTGACACGACACTGCCCCTGACATAACGTGGGGGGGCAGAGAGACCTCAGGATTCCCTCCACAAGCATTTTCGGAGAGGATGTCCTATCAGCCTGCCTCCCTGAATGCAGTCTTCCCCATGTTTCCTGAAATTCCCTCCGAGGCTGCTCCTTGGTCTCTTGCAGGTGGTTCAGCTCCTGCAATCCAGGTTCTGGGGGTGGGGTGGGGGGCATGAAACAGGCTCTCACAGGGGCACCACCTCCCCCAGTAAAGCGAAAGTAAAATCGTAACTTCCTGTGGATATCCTGAAAATCACTCAGAATGCACAAGGCTTTGTGTGGCTAGATGATAAAGATTTTAGGTTTCGCAGACCTCCTCGATCTCAGGTACTCAATTCTGCCACCGTAGCAAGAAAGCAGCCACAGACAATGCTTAAATGAATGAGTACAGCTGTGTTCCGCTAAAACTTCATTTATGGACACTGAAATTTGAATTGCCTACAATTGCCAGGTGTTATGACATCTTTTGATTTCTTCCAACCATTTAAATATGTAAAGCCCATTCTTAACTTACAGGCTGTCTAAAAACAAAGGACTCCTGCCCTAGGGAATTAGATTCCATTCTTTATTGATTTGAGGATTACTGACATGAAAAGCTATTATTATTATTTCAGGGAGGGGCCCCAAGCCTGACCAACTGCAGAGAGAAGGGTTTGCTAATCTCCTCCTGAGCATTCCACAGCGGGGAGTGGAGAAAAAAAAATAGAAAAAAAGATTCGGGGCAACTTTTCAAAATCTCAGTTACCTTAGCTGTAAATTGGTGACAATATCCCTACCTTAGAAGGTTTTTATAAGGCTTAGAAGAGATCATGCAGAGACCCCAGAATGGTGAGCCGTTTTGTAAAATGCAAATGTTTACTGACTTCATCCTTTCCACGGATGCGGGCTGAGGGTCGCAGGCTGCCTCCCCCCGCCCCCATGAAGTTTGAGGGGATAGTGTCCCTTTAAATCATTCTCCAACTACCTAAAGTAGTTTAACGAAACTGCACATGCGCATTCCTTTGCGGGACTGGCGCCTCCAGCCACAGCCTTCCTAGAGGCCGTACCCGGCGGGTAAGGGCCCGCCCACACGGTGTTTACACGCAAGCGTAAATCACAATTGGGCGCACTTTATTATGCAAAGCACCCAGTCTCGTTTTCGTTCGCGGAGGCTCCGCCCCCCACAGCCAATCAGCAGGCCTCGCCCTTTGCAGTGGCCAATGGCAGTGAGCGTGGGGGACGTGGCTGGGCGTCCGGGGGCGCGGCCTGGCGCTGAGAGAAGCGCCGGGGCGAGCCGGGGGCTCTAGTGAAGCGAGCAGCCGGGCGGGGATCGCGGGCCCCGGGCGAGCGGAGACGGCCCCGGCCTGGCAGTCACCGAGATGTCACGATGGCGGTGGCCGTGGTCGAACTATGTGAAAGAGCGAGTCTGCCGCTACCTGCTGCAACACTACTTGGGTCACTTCTTCCAGGAACACCTCAGCCTGGACCAGCTCAGCCTCGATCTGTACAAGGGCAGCGTCGCCCTGCGGGACATCCACCTGGAGATCTGGGTGAGGGGCTAAGCCGGAGTCCGGGGGGCGCGGAGACGGGGCCGCGGCCACCTTAGCACCCCCTGTCCCCGACACACCACACACACCTGGCACCAGAGAGGGGCTGCGTTGGGACCCGACGGCGGGCGTGGAGAGGCCAGGGGTGTCCGACCCTTGCCAGACGCCCGGGGGTCCCCAGCTGATGCCCACAGGTCCCCGCCGGAGCCGCAAGCCGGGCAGGAAGGGGTCCCAGTCCCCACTTCGCAGCGGGAGAGCCGGAGTGCCGGAATGAGCACACAGCCGAGGCTGGGGGCTGAGTTGAGGAGGGGGCGGAGGAACTGTGGGGGGGGGCGGGGGTGTCTCCACGCGCCAGGGCCGAGGCGGCTGGTGGGGGTCCAGAGCCCTGGCGAGGGCACCTGTGGAAATGGTGCCATGACCTCCTGACCCCACGATCCTGGGCCCCGTGGGTGGGGTTCGCCTCCGGATGTGGATGGCAACGAGCGCGTCAGCGCTTGTTGATCAACACCTCGTGCGACTGCTGCCCTGGCCGCTTCCTGCCTTGGGGGAGAGTGGGACCGATCGTGCTGGGGTTGAAGGGAGGGGCTTAGGGGCCGGGACCAGGGCCTGGAGGAGAGCCCCTGGGGGAAGGGTGGGAGGTCAGGCCCTAGGCAGGGCGGGGGGTCTGAGGCTGGGGAGGGGCTGTGAGTCACAGCCGGGTTGACGTGGGGAGCTGTCTAGAAGCCCTCCAAGGAGCCCTCAGTAGAGGCTGTAGTCCAGACCTGCACTGGGTCAACCTCCAGGCCCCGAGCTGCTGGGGTGGGTGTAGGGTCCGGGGCTTCTCTGTTGTCTGGCAGGGCAGGCAGGGTGCCAGGCTTCAGGAAGGGTAATATGGCAGCCCGGCCATAAGGAGGGGCCTGGAAGAGCTGGGCTTTAGGAGTAGGCCAGGCCTTCCTGAGCACAAGTGGGATGGAAGAGGAGAAACTCTGAGATGGGTGCAGCTCCAAGGAGCCTCTTGCCTGTGAGTTTCAGTGCAGGAGGCCTTCTCTGACCTCTCACCTCTCACCTCTCTGACCTCAGGCTCTTAGACTGGCTTTAAAGAAATGGCCCAAGCCTCTGGTCTGCACCTTTCTACTGGAAAAAAAGCACTCCCTCATTCCCCTACCCTCTCCACCTGTTGGGGATGAATTGGCTTCTGGCTTCTGGGCTGGCCTCCAGAGAGAAATTGGGTTCCTAGTGGGATGCAGGTGCTTTCATGATGGGTCTCCTCGCTTCCACTGCTCATCCTGCAGCTCCCACCCTGAAGGCCCCAGAAGGGGCTGAGTGTCAGGGGACCCTGGGCTACCATGAGGAGAGAAGCCTGAATCGTAGTCTCAGACCCCATAGTACCCTGGGTAACTAGACCCTCCCCCTCTTCCCATCTGTGGATTCCTGGGGGAGGATTTTGGACCTGACCCCCATGGATCTTCTAGCTCTACTCTGTGTTGGTTTATTCGCCGATCCCACAAGTATTTCCTGGGAGGCACCATGCAGCATGGCCAGGTCTCAGGGAGGGAGCAGGCAGGCTACAGTAAGCTCCAGCCCAGACATGTGTAACCAGGGACTCACCCTGGTGTCTCAAGAGTGCTGGGAGTTGGGGTGCCCTCTGCGCCAGGGCAGTCCCCTGCCTGTCTCTCCACTGGACAATCCCCTCCTTGTGCCCCAGCCATGCCATTGCACCCTGCCAGGCCTTTGCATCCGCTAGACCCATGCTCAGAGCACTCTAACATCCTAACCCTGGCTTCCTTCTTGTTCTTCTTCAGCCCTCCCTGCCTCCTGAGGGCCTCCTTTTTCCCCTGCCTCCTGCCACTACACTCTGACGCCTTGGCTGGAGCCCAGCCAGGGTGGGGAATACAGATAATTTATTTCCCCATGTAACTTAAGTGCCCAGCACAGAGAAAATACTCAGTAAATGTTTTTGAAGTGAATGAAGAAGGAAACACTTGAACTGGCTTGGAGGATTGGGCGTGTTTGGAGCATGCGGTGATGGGGAGAGGGCCAGGGGTCCGGGTCAGCATATGCCAAGGTTAGGCCTTATAGGTGGCATATGGAGGGCCTGGGGAAGCAGCCAGGGAGAACACCAGCTGTGGGGTGTCCCTGAGCCAGCTTTGCCCCCCTGCCTGCTCCTAGTCTGTGAACAAAGTGCTGGAGTCCCTGGACCTGCCGCTGGAGCTGGTGGAAGGCTTCGTGGGCTCCATCGAGGTGGCCGTGCCCTGGGCTGCACTACTTACCGACCACTGCACCGTGCGGGTGGAGGGCCTCCAGCTCACCCTGCAGCCCCGCCAGGGCCCAGGTCAGTGTGGGTGTGCGGGTAGGTGTGGGTGGGTGGTGGGAGCAGGCCTGGGACCCCGGAGCCTGCCCTTACGCCCTCTGCTTACCCGCAGGGCCTGGGGCTGCCGACTTACAGAGCTGGGCCTCAGGCATGACAACCAGCCTGCAGCTGGCCCAGGAGTGCCTTCGGGATGAGCCACCCAAGCCCTCGGAGCCACCACAGCCCCTGGAGGGGCTGGAGATGTTTGCCCAGACCATTGAGACAGGTGAGCAGGCCCCTCTCGGTCGCCAGGCCTCCTGCCCCACAGACCCCATAGTCCCATCCTTTGAAAGTTCTCCGTTTCCCTTAGTGCTGCGGAGGATCAAGGTGACTCTGCTGAACACGCTTGTACGCGTGGAGCACGTGCCTGGGGATGGGGAGCACGGCACGGCCGTGGAGGTCCATCTGCAAAGGTAGGGCCAGGCGGGCTGGACTGGGTGGCTTGAGGAAGATGGGGTGGTGGGGAGACCCTGCCCCACCCCCCACCCCCCAGCCTCAGCTCCTGAGAAGGGTTGAGGGTGGGGTGTCACAGGGTGGGGGGCTTTTTAGGGAGCCTGGGCTGGTTTGCAGGGGAGGGTGGGATGAGGCACGCCCAGAGTGCCTGGGGGTCTGGAGTCTGAGGATCCAGGCTGGACTCGGTGGTCTGGGGTGGCCTGGGTAGCAGGGGACAGGCTCTGCAGGCCAGGCTCCCTGACCCCAGGCCCCAGATCAGAATGCTGTGTGGAGAGAGGTGCTCCAGGCCTGGGCTGACCCTCCGCTCCCCAGACTGGAGTACTGTGACGAGGCAGTGCGGGACCCAGGCCAGGCGCCCCCCGTGGACGTGCACCAGCCACCTGCCTTCCTACACAAGCTGCTGCAGCTGGCCGGGCTCAGCCTGCACCTGGAGGAGCTCCCCACAAAGGTGTGCCGACCCCCGGGCTCGCTGACCCTCCTGTCCTCAGAGTCCCTTTCTCCTTCGAGCCCTTCTCCTCTCTGGTCCTTGGCCCTCCACCCACTCCCATCCTTTCTGACCACTGTCATCTCTAACCCATCTTCTCATATTCTCTTAACCTCCCAGGAAGAGCTCCCAGAATCCTCCTCGCAGATCGGTAGCTGCTCAGGGTACATGGAGCTGACGGTGAAGGTGAAGCAGAACGAGGCCTTTCCGGGCCCTAAGGTGGGCCCCTGGAGAAGTGGGTAGTGTGTCCCACCTCGGACTCCTCGCCGGCTGATATTCCACAGAGGTGGTCATTGTGGGGGAGGGTGTGGAGTAGGGAGAATGACTGCCTTCTGGGCAGCTGGAGGAACTGAGGCTCAGAGAGGGCAAATTGAGCCCAGGGTCACACAGCAAGTTGGTCACAGAACTGGGCCTGGCAGGTAGCCTCCCACCTCCTGCCCAGAGTGAGGGCAGGTGGGTGGCGGCTTCTCAGGAGGCTGGTATGGAGGTGTGGGCACCATCGCTGCCTCTTCTGCCGCCAGCTGGAGGTGGTTGGGCAGCTGGGCTCCCTGCATCTGCTCTTGACCCCATGGCAGCTCCAGCAGCTTCAGAGACTGTTCAGCTCTATAAAACTTGCAGGTGAGATCTCTGGGAAGTCCAGGGGTGGGGGTAGCTGGGGAGGGGCTGGCCCCACTGGACTGAAGTGTCCTCCCCTTCAGACCCCGACACTGACAAGCTGAACAAGAGCCGCCCGCTGGAGGTTGAAGACCTGTGGCTGATTGAACAGGACCTGAACCAGCAGCTGCAGGCAGGGACTGGGGCCGAGCTGCTCGGCCCTGATTCCCTGGGCCACCTGGACAACACCGGTGCGTCTGGGGCCAGGCCTGGCAGCTGGGAGGGGTGCTCATGTGGGTGCAGGAGTCATGGCCGAGCCATCCTGACTCCTCTCCCCTCCCCCGTAGACCTTTTCTTCTCCATGGCCGGCCTCACGAGCAGCATGGCCTCTGTCCTCTCTGAGCTTTCCCTGTCCAACGTCGATCTGAGCTCCTCCGTGCGTAGTGGTAGTGACATGGCCTCCCGCCGTTTCTCTGCCCAGTCCCGTCTGCCCAGTGAGTTGGGGCCCCTTGGAAGGTGATCCAGGGGCTGGGGGCACCCCACTACGGTTGCCAGATGCCTGTGGAGGCCTCCAGCGATGCACAAAGCCCATACTTGATTTGATACCCAGGTTTCAGAGTCACAATGATTTCCCACCAATCAGTAATACCCCCTTGAGACTTGACTCAGTTTCCCCTTCTACAAAAAGGGGATAAAAGAGCCACTGACCTTGCTGGGATGTTGTGTTTTGGTTGATGTGTCAGGGCTTGCTGTGTGCCACTCAGCCTGGGGCCGAATGACTCCTGTGCTTTTTACCACCTCCGATCCTTCTGGGCAACCCTGAGAGAGTGAGATGGAGCCTGGGCAGAGGGCCTGGCAGATGCAAGGCCCATCAGTGTCACCCCCGCCCAGCCAAGCCCACTGCCAGAGCCGCACAATGGGCAGGCCTGGCTGCCCACAGTCCAGGGGGCCAGGACTTCTCCCATCCCCTAGCCCAGAGTCCAGCCACCACCCTCCTGGGGTGCCCCTGAGCTTGGGGAGCCTGTGGTGAAGCCTTTGTCCCCTCAGGCAAGGCGGCCCCCGCATCTGTTCCCGACAACCTGCGCCCCGACTCCCTGCTGAAGATGACCTTTGGGGGTGTGACACTGACCTTGCTTCAGATGCCCGCCCCCTCAGCTGGAACGCCTGACCTTACCACCCGCTTTTTTGCCGAGTTTGATGCCGCTAAGGACGGGCCCTTCGGCTCCCGCGACTTCTACCACCTTCGGACGCGCTTCCAGAAGGCCTGTCCCTGTAGCCATGTCCGGTACAAGCCTGAGGCCGGGGCCCGAGGAGAGGCTGCCCCGAGCCCCCCCACCCCCGAGCCCCCCCGAGCCCGAGCCCTGATGCCTGGTTCCTTCCCTGCAGGCTGACGGGCACCGCCGTGCAGCTGTCCTGGGAGCTGCGGACGGGCGAGAGGGGCCGGCAGACCACCAGCACCGAAGTGCACTTTGGGCAGCTCGAGGTGCTGGAGTGCCTGTGGCCCAGGGGCGCCCCGGAGCCTGAGTACACGGAAGTGAGGGCAGAGGGCGAGAGTGGGGGCGGCAGGGCTGGGAGGCTGGGCCTCGTGTGGCACCTTCTCACCTTCCCTCGCTGTCCCAGGTCCTGACCTTCCCCAGCAGCCCGAGCGCCCAAGCCTCAGCTCGGCCCTGCGCCCACCTGCGCCACACGCAGACGCTGCGCCGAGTGCCCAAGGTAGCCCGCCCCCCACCCAGGATTGCTTCCCTCTGCTGGTCTCTCGCCTGCTCCCTTCCCTTTACCCTCTGCTGCAACCAAGCCCAGCCTTGCCCTCCTGAGGATCCTTTGGACCTGCTGTTCCTTGTCCCGATTGCCCCTTTCCTGTCTCAACATGGCACACTGCTGCTTGGCCTCTGAGGCCAGGAGTTGCAAAGTATTGCTTGGCTTTCAGTCTGTAACCAAGCCTGGTCACCCGTATCTGGCAGGGTGGTGAGGGTGGCCTGCAAATCCCCTGACCTGCCCCTCTGGGGTCCCTCACCCATGCTCTTCTCCCCACCATGGGGCTGTGGTCTGCTTTTGCGGGGGGGGGGGGGACGGTACAGGCCCTTTCACATCCTGACCCCCAGCCCCGGCCCTCGCTGCCCTGTATTTCCTCATCCTCAGAGCCGACCCCGGCGCCCAGCCTCCTGCCACTGCCACTCGGAGCTGGCACTGGAGCTGGCTGACTTCCAATCGGACGTGGAGCTGGGGGCCCTGGACCGGCTTGCAGCCCTGCTGCACCTGGCCACCGCCCCCCTTGCGCCTGCTGGTTTGCTGGTGAGCTGCCCAGCCGAGCCATGGGGGCGGGCAGGGCAGGGAGCCTCTGATCTCAGCAGAGGGGGCTCTGATAACAGCTCTGACTCTCCCATTCCCCTCCCGCCCCAGACGGAGCCCCTGCCCACCCCCGAGCAGCAGATGGTGGTCCAGCTCTCAGCCCCTCGGGCCACGCTGCGGCTGCGCTTCCCCATTGCTGACCTGCGGCCCGAGCGGGACCCGTGGGCCGGCCGGGCCGTGCGGGCCGAGCACCTGCGGCTAGAGCTGAGCGAGCCCCAGTTCCGGTCAGAGCTGAGCTCTGGGCCTGGTGCCCCCACCCCAACCCGCCTGGAGCTCGTCTGCTCCGACCTGCATTGTAAGAGGCCTCTGGGCAACAGTACCTGGGGCAGGGGGCTTGGGCCTCTGAGAGAAGTGGCTTGGGGCTGTGGAAGAGGCCTTAGGTCAGAGTTTGAGAAGACCCTGGCCTCTGCTGGGCATTGGGCAGCATGGTCCCTTCATCCCTGGCCTCTGTAGTCAGGGGCACACAAGAGGGTGGCAGCCACCTCAGGGGGTCTAGGCCCTTACCCTGGCCCGACCTAGCATTGGGGAAGCGATGGGAAGATGCTACAGGGTTATTTCGCCCCACCAATCCCGTTCCCTCTAGGCACCTACGAAGAAGGAGAGAAGCCACCTGTTCCCTGCCTGCGAGTCTCCAAAGCCCTAGATCCCAAGGCCCCTGGGCACAAGTACTTTCTGCCCCAGTAAGTAGGGGTTTGGGGGGAGTTGGGCAGGAGAGGGAAGGCTCTTCTGCTGAGGGCAGCAGAGGCAGCTTGGAACAAGGGGCCAGGGGCCTGCAAGCCAATGACACCCTGTGCCCGGCCAGGGTGGTGGTGACGCTAAACCCCCAGCTCAGCTGCACGCAGTGGGAGGTGGCACTGGACAAGAGAGAGGAGCTGGAGCTGTCGTTGACTGAGAGTCCCTGCGAGCTGCATGAGCCTGAGCCCTCGCCCTTCTCCTCCAGGAGGACCATGTACGAGACAGAGGAGGTGAGATCCGGGACCACCTGGGCGCGATGGGACCCAGCACCCGGGGGGATTTCTTCTCTTGAACCGTCGCTGGGCAGTAGCCTGAGCCTCCCCTGCTTGTGGGGCCCAGACGTGAGGTGCACTGGTCGAGAGGACCAGGGCCCTGGAGCTCTCGGCCATTCTTCAGCAGTGTGCATTTGTGTCCCAGCATCCTCCTCGCTGAAGGCAATGAGGGTGGAGTGAGAGGCTGCCCGGGGCCTCTGGGGCAAACTGCCTGGGTTTCCTGGGCCACGTCACCTTAAGGACTCACCCAGCTTCGTGGTGCGGTTTCCTTGTCTGTAAAGTGGGCAGAGTGAAGTCAGTCTCACGGGCCTGCCGTGAGGCTTTGGGGAGGGCACATGTGTGAAGTTCCTGGAGCAGGCCCAGCCTGCAGCAGCAACTGCCTGTCCCAGCACCCCAGGGCCCAGGGATGTCAGGACTCACCCACTGAGATTCAGGTGCCCCCTCACCCTGTCTAGATGGTGATTCCAGGAGACCCTGAGGAAATGAGGACTTTCCAGAACCGGACCCTGGCTCTGTCCCGCTGCAGCCTGGAAGTGATCCTGCCCAGTGCCCATATCTTCCTGCCCAGCAAGGAAGTCTACGAGAGCATCTACAACAGGTGGTGGCTGGGGCGGGCAGGGTGGCGAGGGGCAGGCGGAGGGGGGGTGCAGGACAGAGCTGGGAGGAGGGTGGGGGCCCAGGCCTGGCCCCTCACCTCATCCATCCTTCCATCTCAGGATCAACAACGACCTGCTCATGTGGGAGCCTGCAGACTTGTTCCCCACCCCTGGCCCCACTACCCACCCTCCTGGCTTCCCGGGCCCCTCTGGGTTGTGGCCTGACGACTTCAAAATGTGCAAGTCGGCCTTCAAGCTGGGTAGGAGGGCTGCTGCCGCTGGGTGGAAGGGAGCGTGGGGCCGGGGACCCCTTGGATCTGGGGGGGGTGGCCCTCCCAGGTCTCCTTCCCACTGCCCTGCCCTTATCTCCCCAGACTCCGACTCGGAGGATGAGGACACCCACTTCTTCTCAGTGGGCTCGTTGGGCCCCGCTGCCCCCGCCCCGGCCCCTAAGCCCCTGGGCCCGCACACGCAGAGCACCTTCTCCATGCTGGTGTCAGTGGTCCGGGGACGGGTCACCGCCCTCTGTGAGGCCAAGGTGAGGGCCGCCTCTCACATGGGGACCCGCCTCCTGGGCTTCTGGGTGCAGGGGGGGGGCCCCAGTCCCGAGTCCCCACTGGAGGGAGAGCGAGGAAAGCGTGAGCAGCTTCCGGTTGGGAAGGGTAGGGACGTAAAGCCTGGGCGCTCCAGCGAGCGGTTCACTGCACAGCCAGCTGCCCGGCCACCCACCGACCCACACACGCCATCCCTTCCCATCCATCGCACCCCATCAGCCACTGGCCAGCCCTTACTGTGTGCAGAGTGCGGCTAGCTGTGGGGGTCAGAAGGAGTGTCCGTTTAAGCCTAGGAGGCTATCCTTCCTGCTGGGCATCAGAGACAAGTGGGGTTTCAAGGCCTCCAGTGGGGTCTGGTGGCGAGAGGAGCTGACCCCAGTCAGGCCAGGGCTCCCGGAGCCCCTCAGCCCTGAGCGTGGGAGGTCTGCCACGCAAGACCCGGCTGTATCGGTGGGCCTACATCTGCAGGGCGACGGCGGGAGGCGGCTGGAGGCCACGCATGGAGAGCTGGTACTGGACGTGGAACATGGCACCCTCTTCAGCGTCTCCCAGTACCGAGGACAGCCAGGGTTTGGATACTTCTGCCTGGAAGTCGAGAAGGCCAAACTGTACCACCAAGGTATGGGGCTGGGGCTCCGGGGCCTCTGGTCAGGAGCAGAGGGTTTTCAGGAGGGCTGGGGGCTCTGGGTGGCGTCAATGGCCAGCACTTAGCAGGCCCTCACCTGGCCCCTGCTCCCCAGCGGCCGTGGATGACTACCCGCTGCCCAGCCGCCTGGACCTGCCCACCTTCACGCCCCCGGCCCAGCTGGCCCTGACCATCTACCCATCAGAGGAAGGGGTGGCTGAGCGGGGAGCCTCGGGCCCCCAGGGCGCCCGCATGCTGTCCTCTGCCGTGCGCATCCACCTGGACCCCCACAAGAACGTCAAGGTACAGCGGCCCCTGCTTGCTGCCCGCCCACCTGGCCAGGGCAGCGGGCCGTGACCCCACTGCCCTGACACCAACCCCCACCCCCAGGAATTCCTGGTGACCCTGCGGCTGCACAGAGCCACCCTGCGCCACTACATGGCCCTGCCTGAACAGAGCTGGTACTCCCAGGTAATAGCCCAGGGCTGGGAGGGGGCCAGAGCCCCCTGGCAAGGCAAGGGGCATGGCAGATCGCCGACGGCCTCGGGGCTGGGCTGCTGCATGGCAGGCAGACGCCAGAGCAGGGAGAAGTTACCTTATCCTCAGGGTCCCCTCCTGTCCTCACCCTCAAAGCTCTTGGAGTTCCTGGATGTACTGGATGATCCCGTGCTGGGCTACCTGCCGCCCACAGTGCTCACCGTGCTGCACACGCACCTGTTCTCCTGTGCCGTGGACTACAGGTACTCAGGCCGGGCCGGCTGGGCTGGGGGACCGGCGTGTGGCCGGGGGGCGCCTACCCCAGCCGGAATGTGCCCCGCAGGCCGCTGTACCTCCCCGCGCGCGTCCTCCTCACTGCCGAGACCTTCACCGTGTCCAGCAACATCGTCATGGACACCTCCACCTTCCTACTGAGGTATGGTGGCTGTCCCCACCCTGTCCCCGCGTCCATCCGTCCATCCCTCCCCAGCCAGCCCTCAGCAGCCGTTGCCCAGGGCCCCTGCCCTACTCTTGTGTCCTGGGGCCTGGTTCCCAGCCTCTCTGTACATTCGGGATGATGGTCCTTCCCTCAGGAAAACAAATTGGTTGCACCTTCTTGGAGAGCAGTCGGAGCCTCCAACTCAGAACCCCCAAAGAGTTCACTCTCTCTGGTAACCTGGTTGTCTGGGGGCTGTCCGAGAAAGACAAGGAGAACCGGGAGGAGAGGGGTTGGGAGGATCAGGGCCGCTGGGGAGAAAAGTGGCAGGGCTGGGAGTCCTTTGAGAGCTGGAGGCGTTGCCCTAGGCCAAGCCCACGTGCACGAGTCCTAAGCACCGACAGCTTGGGGGCTGGCACCGTGGGAAGCCAGACTCGTTCTCCCCTTGGTTATGACAAGGGCACTGAGGCCATGGGGGGTCATGTTTCAGCTTCTTATGAGCTTGTGCCCCCTGGGGGCCCCTTGTCAGCTCTACCTGTCTTGGAGAGCCCCATCCTTGTCCCGGCCCCCATGGAGCTGCCGCCTGCCCTTCTCAGCCCTGTTCCCTCCCAGGTTCATCCTCGATGACTCCGCCTTGTACCTGTCCACCAAGTGTGGGGTGGAGACCCTGGATCTGCGGCGAGGTGAGCAAGGGTCCGTGCTGGGCTCCCTCCCTTCCTGGGGCCCCCAGGCCCCGGTGACCCCCACAGCAGCCAGATACGCACCACCCAGCTGCTGGCCGGGTTCTCAGAGCCTGTGCCCTACACCTAGAAACAAGCCAGAATTCTCCCCTTTGCGGGTGGTGGGCACAGTGGCTGGGGGTGAGGAAGCAGTGAGAACTTTCCCCCGCTTTCTGCTTCAGATTATGTCTGCGTTTTGGACGTTGACCTCCTAGAGCTCGTGATCAAAACCTGGAAGGGGAACTCTGAGGGCAAACTGGTAAGTGTGGCCATCACCCGGGTCCCAAGAGCAGATCCCAAGGCCGAGGGAGCCTTCAGCCCCCTCCTGCCTTCTCATCTCTGCTCCCAGGGCCCTGGTGTGAATGTTTTGCTGGGTGAATGAATGCATGAATGGGTTTTAGCCCTGCCACTAGAGGGCAGCAGTGTCCAGGGAAAACACAGGATAACCCTGCAGTTCCCCCACCGTCTGAAATGAGATAACAGGCGGTGAGACTTTAGAGAGACCCAGCCTGGAGAAGGGGGAGGGGAGAGCCAGGGTAGGGCTCCCAGGCCGCCCTGACACGCCCCCACACACACACCCCCCAACCCTGCAGAGCCAGCCGCTATTCGAGCTGCGCTGCTCCAACAATGTGCTGCACGTGCACAGCTGTGCCGACTCCTGTGCCCTGCTGGTCAACCTGCTCCAGTACGTAATGAGCGCGGGCGACCTGCACCCCCCACCCCGGCCCCCCAGCCCCACGGAGATCGCCGGCCAGAAGGTACAGGTGAGGCCTGGCTGCACAGGCCATCAGAGCTCAGCCAGGCCCCTTCCCCTGCCGTGGCCCCCAGGGGCCGGGGGTTGGGGGAATCCCCAGGGCACCCCCACCCACCCCACCACCATTCACGGATCACGCCCGCCCCGCCCAGCTCTCTGAGAGCCCAGCCTCGCTGCCCGCCACCCCGCCTGTGGAGTCCGCCCTCATCAACCAGCGGGACCTGGCTGACGCCCTCCTTGACACGGAGCGCCGCCTGCGGGAGCCGGCCCAGCCGGCAGGTAGGACCCTGCTCTGGGGCCACGGGCAGCCGGGCACCCACACTCGGCATGCCCCGACTGCTTTCTCTCCCGCAGGTGACCCCATCCCTCAGGCCTCGCCCGTGTCGGTCTACCTGTTCCCAGGTGAAGGGAGCGGGGCCCACGCCCCCGCTGAGGCCCCCGCTGGCTGTTCAGGGTCCCCCTCGGAGGAAAAGGAAGATGAAAAAGAAGAGGAGGGGGAGGGAGACACTTTGGACAGCGATGAGTTCTGCATCCTCGACGCCCCCGGCCTGGGCATCCTGGTGTGTGGTGGGCGGGCTGAGCAGGGGGAAGCCATCAGGGAGGGGTGGAGAAAGAGGAGCTGGGCCAGTTAGTGGGGAGGGCAAGGGGGAGCATTGGACTGAAAGGGTGCTCACCTCCAGCCCCCCGTGCCAGGGGAATGTCTAATCACGCCATTGCATGCCAGTGAGAACCGAGTCCCAGGGAGCCAGGGCTGGCAGGGGCAGGTGGCACCCAGGCCCCTCCTGGCAGACCCTTTGGACCGAGGCTCAGGATGGTGGCCCCAGAGGAGGAGAGGAACATGGAGAAGCAAAGTGGGTCTGGGGGGTGGGGCCTGGACTTGGAGATGAGGTGGTCTAGACACGTGCACCCATCTGCTCCGTCCTGCAGCCCCGAGACGGGGAGCCCGTGGTGACGCAGCTGCATCCCGGCCCCATCGTCGTGCAGGAGGGCCACTTCGCCCGGCCCCTGGGCAGCACGGACCTGCTGCGGCCACCCGCCCACTTCCCAGTGCCCAGCACCCGTGTGGTGATGCGCGAGGTCTCCCTTGTCTGGCACCTTTATGGGGGCCGGGACTTCAGCCCCCACCCCAGCCACAGGTGAGAAGAGGATGCAGGTCCTGCACCAAGTCCAGCCCATCTCCTGGGACTGAAAGCCCTGCTCTGAGGAAAGGGGAGGGAAAGGGGTTCCTCTGAGTCAGCTTGTCCCATTTTCCCCCGACTTCCCAGGGCAAAAGGCCTCACGGGCCACAGGGGCTCCCCATCTCGCTCCTCCAACCGACCCCAGAACTCCTGGCGCACTCAGGGTGGCAGCGGGCGGCAGCACCATGTTCTCATGGAGATCCAGCTCAGCAAGGTGAGCCGAGGGCCGGGGAGAGCCGGAGGCCAGCTGGAGGCAGGGCCGGGGGCCAGGGAAGTGCCGCAGAGGGCCGGGGAGAGCCGGAGGCCAGCTGGGGGCAGGGCCGGGGGCCAGGGAATTGCCACAGAGTCCTTCCTACCCCATCCTCACTCCCCCACCAGCACTTCACAGAAACTTTTGCCGGCCACGTCCATTGACTGAATCAGCGGATGTTTATGGAATATCCGTTATCCTGTGCTCTAGAGATTGTCCTAGAGGCTGGATATAGCAATGGACAACGCAAAAGACCCTGCCTTTGTGTTGCTTTTATGGTAGTGGGAAGAGCCCAGCAGAAGAATGCATAAATCAGTAAAATATAAGTAGTAAATCAAATGGTGCTAAATGCTCAGGGAACAGGTGAAAGGGTGCTAGGGGAGGTGAGAGAGGCCGAGAAGGTGCCATTTGAACCAAGACCTCAGGAAGCAAGCTGGAGAGACCTTGTCAGGCAGAGGGGACAACATCATGGCTGCAGGTTAGGCCCATCCCTGGAGGCCGGTGAGGCTGAGGCTGAGCAGTGAAGAGCAGCAGGAGATGAGGCCCAGGAGACTTCCTGAGCCAGGTCATGCTAGCCTATAGACCATGGAAGCGGTTCTGGGTACTGTGGGGCCAACCAGAGGGTTTTAAAGAGGGGTAAGGCAGGGTTGGCTTCTTCCGGGATCCCGCTGGCTGCCATCGTCCGAGTGAGCACCACGCGTCCAAGTCAGGTAGGGAAGGAGGTCAGATCCTGGAGAGAAGTTTTTGCGGCTGGGTTAGCAGTGTGAGGCCTGAGCATTTCAGGGTGACACAGGCTTTTGACCTGAGAACTCGAGCAGATGGAGATACCACTTGGTAAGATGATGCCAGCCCAGGCTGAGCATGTGCCCCAAGCCCAGGGTGCTGGCTCACCACTTGGGGGAAGATGACAAGCAAATCTGTTGGGAGCCACAGTGGGTGTTATCTGGGTCCCAGAGGAGCTGAGAGAGCTCAGCGGGTGGCCCAGGGGCTCTGAGACCTGGTAGGCCAGCTGAGCAGCTGTGTAAAGGGCAGTGGAAGCTACAGATGCAAAGGGCCTACAGATAAGAAATGCCTTGGCATGTTCAAGGGGCCGGGAGGCGAGGCCAGTGCGGTGGGCCCATCCGGAATAAGGGGTGGGAGCCCGGGGTGGGGGAGACACCAGGCCCTGTCCTGCCAGGAGTTTGTGCAAGGAGAACCAGGAGGAGGCTCTGGGCAGAAGTGGGCGCGCGGGGTATGTGGGAGGGGGACAGGCTTCTGTTCTACAGAGATCCCTCTGGGTTTGTGGAGAGTGTGGCAGTAGGCGAGTTAGGGTCCCACTGGGGCCATCCAGGGGAGGTGATGGTGAGACCAGGTGAAAGGCTTATAGAGGGACTTTACAAAAACTTTGAGGAAGCAAAACTGTCAGACCTGGTAAAGCACTTGGAAGGCAAGGGAGGAGCCCAGGTTCACCATTAGGGAAATGGAGTGGGCCGGGTACCCCTTGCATGATGGGGAGGCAGTGGGAAAGGGGCAGGTAGATTTAGAGGAAGGCCAGTAGTTCAGTGTGACGTGCCTGCCG
This sequence comes from Tamandua tetradactyla, assembly GCF_023851605.1. Classification (NCBI taxonomy): domain Eukaryota; kingdom Metazoa; phylum Chordata; class Mammalia; order Pilosa; family Myrmecophagidae; genus Tamandua; species Tamandua tetradactyla. The sequence continues at coordinate 9,671,252 of NC_135335.1, forward strand.
GACAGGCTGAGTTGGAGCTCGGGCTGCTGTCAGGTGCCCAGAGCGGGACGTGGCCAGGAAGAGGCCTTAGAGAAGGTTCCCGGGAGCCTGTCCCAGCACCCTGCTGGCCCTAGGGCCCGGGTTGAGCTCCTCCCTCTATGTCTGGACCCCAGCCTGCCCCCTCAGGCCTCTGTCCACACCCTCAGGTGAGCTTCCAGCACGAGGTATACCCAGAGGAGCCCACCCCGGGCTCCCCAGCCCCCGGCCAGGAGCTGGAGGAGCGACCACTGTCCCGCCAGGTGTTCATTGTACAGGAGCTCGAGGTCCGTGACCGCCTCGCCTCCTCCCAGATCAACAAGTTCCTGTACCTGCACACGAGCGAGCGGATGCCGCGGCGCGCCCACTCCAACATGGTAGGGCAGCCGGTTGTGGGGCCGGGCCTGACAGCTCTGGGGCCACAGCACACGCGTGCCCCCCCATTCACCTCGGAGGGGGAGCTCGGGGTGGGCCCAGCTGAGGGATCAGCAGGGGCAAAGGCTGGAGCTGGCTGGGTGAGCAGGGGGCCCACGGGAGTCCTGGGAGGCCAGCAGATGCTCAGAGATTGCTTTCTGCCCCAGCTCACCATCAAGGCACTGCACGTGGCCCCCACGACCCACGCGGGTGGGCCCGAGTGCTGTCTCCGCGTCTCCCTGATGCCCCTACGGCTCAACGTGGACCAGGTGAGTGGGCAGGAGAGGGCTGAGCCCCAGGGGACCCCTGCTGCCTCCAGGCCTCCACGCCCTGACCCACGCCCTGCATTTGCCCCCGCAGGACGCCCTGTTCTTCCTCAAGGACTTTTTCACCAGCCTGGTGGCCAGCATCAATCCCCTGGTCCCGGCGGAGACCTTGGCCATGGGTGAGAGGCTGGGCTGGTGGGGTGCAACGTCCCATCCTGCTGCCGCCCCGCCCAGCCCGGGCCCCCGGACCATCCCTCGTCCCATCCTCAGTCCGTGGCCTCCCTTCCCCAGCTCACCCGGAGACCCGAGTCCAGCCGGGCAGCCCCCAGGAAGAGCAGCCCAAGAGCACAGAGGCATCCAGCCTCCAGGGGACCCCGGCGGGGGTCAGCAGACACAGCTCCTGTTCTGAGCAACAGCCCATCTACTTCAGGTAGGCCGACGCCTGGGGGCTGGTGCCGGGCGGCAGGGGACTGTGTTGGTGACCAGAGGCCCCCCTTCCCCCCGGCCCGTGCAGGGAGTTCCGCTTCACGGCCGAGGTGCCCATCTGGCTGGATTACCACGGCAAGCACGTCACCATGGACCAGGTGGTACGCGGGGCCGGCAGGCGGGGCTGTGGGGGGCTCTCGGGTCCCGGGAAGGCCCTTCCCGAGTGCACAGGAGATCAGGGTTTTTACATCCAGGAACCCTCAGCCCCTGGGCTGCGGAGGGCCGCATGTCTCCCAACCCCACTGCCACACAAACCCTGTCCCCCTCCCCCAGGGCACCTTTGCTGGCCTCCTCATCGGCCTGGCCCAGCTCAACTGCTCCGAGCTGAAACTGAAGAGACTCTGCTGTCGGCATGGGTGAGCCCCCCACACCCCCAGCCCATGCCGGGGTCCCCGGTTATCCCTTCGCACTGTTCCAACGGGCTGGGTAGTTTTGGCCAAGTGATTGCCTCTCAGGGTGCAACGGGAACAATCAGTTCGCTGCCCAGGGTGGGATGGGGCTGAGGGGAGTGCCGGGGTGCCCTTGCTGCAGGGCAGGCCACAGTGGGTCCTCCTGGCTCTGTGACCCCTCAGTGTGACTCTCTCCTCCTGCCCACCTCCTCCAGACTGCTGGGTGTGGACAAGGTGCTGGGCTACGCTCTCAATGAGTGGCTGCAGGACATCCGCAAGAACCAGCTGCCGGGACTGCTGGGGGGCGTGGGCCCCATGCACTCAGTTGTCCAGCTCTGTGAGTGGCAGGCTTTGAGGGGCTCTTGAAACTGCTATTACATTTGGGCAGCCTAGAAACTGTCCTTAGGGGGACGTGGAGGAGGTCCTAAAAGCCAGGCCGGGTTGTGGCCGAGCCGTCTGGGGCACCTCTGACAGGCCTCTCCCCACCAGTCCAAGGGTTCCGGGACCTGCTGTGGCTGCCCATCGAGCAGTACCGGAAGGATGGGCGCCTCATGCGGGGCTTGCAGCGAGGGGCTGCCTCCTTTGGCTCATCCACCGCCTCCGCCGCCCTGGAACTTAGCAACCGCCTGGTGCAGGCCATCCAGGTGGGTGGGCACTCCCCAGCCCCCGCGTGCATCTTCCAGGCGCGACTGGGAGGGATCAGGCTGCATTTTGTGGCCTTATCTTGGAGAGGGAGAAGCAATCCCAGAGAAGAGAGGCCAGGGGGATTGTCTGCCTCAGTGCCAGGCCAGACACAACCCAGTCTCCGCAGGTGGCACTGAGCAGGAAGAGGAGCTGTGGGTCTGAGAAGACCTCCTAACCCATGTCTCTGACCCAGGAAGCTCAGGAAAAGTCCCCTCGAGGTCACATGCTCCAGCTGAAGGGGAGGAAGGGAGGCCAGGGGTGGGGGGTGACGAAGGCTGAGCGGGAGCCAAAGGGTGCAGCTGGCGCAGATGAGGCTGAGAGGGCCAGGGCCCCTGGGTCAGCCTGGGTCCGTTATTCATGCCCGAAGACCAGCGTGGGGGCCTGGGCACTGCCAGGCTGGCCCTCCTCACCCCGTGTGCTTCATGCTCCCCAGGCCACAGCCGAGACCGTATATGACATCCTGTCCCCTGCCGCACCCGTCTCCCGCTCGCTGCAGGACAAGCGCTCGGCCCGCCGCCTGCGCAGGGGTCAGCAGCCGGCCGACCTCCGAGAGGGCGTGGCCAAGGCCTACGACACCGTGCGAGAGGTGACATGGCCCCTGCCCCCCATCTCCCGGCTCCGCATGCCCCGCCCTTCCCATGACCCCTCCCCTGACCTCTGACCTCCACAGGGCATCCTGGACACGGCTCAGACCATCTGCGACGTGGCGTCGCGGGGCCACGAGCAGAAGGGGCTGACAGGCGCCGTCGGGGGCGTGATCCGCCAGCTGCCCCCCACCGTGGTGAAGCCCCTCATCCTGGCCACGGAGGCCACGTCCAGCCTGCTTGGGGGCATGCGCAACCAGATCCTGCCTGACGCCCACAAGGACCACGCTCTCAAGTGGCGCTCGGAGGAGGCCCAGGACTGAGCCCCGGGCGTCCGGGACCCTGGGGGCACTGCCACCCCACCTCGGCCCTGCCCGGCAGCCCCGCCGACCCCAGGGACACTGCCGGCTCCTGCGCCTCCCAAGAAGCTGCCATGGCAGCCGAGCCGGCCAGGACCTGTCAGGGCAGGGCCACTGGGAAGGCCACCCGGGCTGCCCGCACCAGTCCCTGTGGGAGTGGGCACCTCCCAGCCTTGGGGCCCAGGCCCCGTTTCTGCACTTTTCCTCCGGGGAGAAAGGACGCTGCCCTCACCATCACCTGGGCCACCCGCTGCCTTGTCCCAGGACGGAGGCTCTCGGACCCTTGGGCTCTGGCCCCACTCAGCCAAGTGTCTCTCCATGTTTGGGGGGAGGTGGGGAGCAGACACCGTGCGGTTCGATGTATTATTTTTAAGCTCCTTGAGCGCGTGGCTCAGTGTCTGCATGAAGTGGAATAAACTGTGTCCACCGCCTCTGCGCCCCGCAGCACCCATGCCGCCGCCAGGGGTCGCCGCAGCCTAGCAGGGACGGGCCCCCCGGCCCAACCACAGTTCTCGGTTCAGATCCGGCTCTCTGCCCCCAGGACCCTAAGATCCAGCCTCGCCCTGGGGCCGGGTGCAAGGGGAGGATGCTGGGCAGGAGCGGGTCTGTGGGGCGCCCCAGGCAGACTCAGGCTTGGTCACACGACCCTGACCCAGGGACAGCCGAGTCCTGGCACCCTCCGGCGAAGGCTTTTAGGGTGGCTGGAAACCCTGCCCTGGGATCCCAGTTCTGGGACATCCGAGGTGGGAGGAGTGTTTGGGCGCAGCTGCAAGGAGCCCTGTAAGCTACATTTATACATTTATATAGAACTCACGTGGGATTGAGGAACCATCCATTTTCTCCCTCCCCCACCCCAAATCACTCCCCCCATAGACCTTTTTCTGTGGACAAGAAAGGCGCAGTTCCTCATCGCGCCCCCGGGTGGGTTGGGCGGGTGGGGAAACAGGCTCCGAAGGAGTCACCTGAGAACTGGTGAGCCCTTGCCTTGTGGGTCTTCTGTAGATGTCTGGTTAGACAGGCTCACCCAGATGTCCCCACTCAGCAAGGAAGGTCTGAGCAGGGTGGGAGGCCCACGCTGGGTGGGCGCGGGGCTGGCGGGGAGTGGGAGGTGGGGGCAACCCGGCTCCATGAGATGAGGCGGCGGCCGGCTGGGGTCTGCTGCCACCCGAGGGAGAGAAGGGGCCCCACCCAAGGCTTCCTGGAACCCGTCCCGCCCCACCTGGGCATAGTCCAGGGTTCTGTGCCCTTCGAACTGCACTCGCAGTCCACATTGATGGTGGCCAGGTAATCATTAACCGCTGCCAGGGGCTGGGCCAACGGCTCAAAAGGCGGCTGGGCCCCGCGCACCCCACTTCCTCCTCATACCCCGAAGGCCAGCCAGGCACCCAGGTAAGAGCCTCCCCGGGTAGCCCCTCTGCCCCCAGGCACTGCAGAGCCCGGGGGTCCCCTGCCCCCACCCCCGCACCTTTCTGCAAGGTCACTGGCCCCTCTGAGGAAGGAAGGAGGGGAGCTGAACACCTGGGTGGACCAGGTGAGCCCCTGCCCACTCTTGGCCTCAGTTTCCACCTGCGCAATGAGGACCCAGAGCAGCAGTTCTCAGAGCTGCCCAGCTCTAAAGAGCCAGGATTTCCTCCTGGAGGGAGCATCCCTGTCACCCTGAGGGCCCAGCACTTGAACCCCAGACAGTGGAGGATGGGGGGGCAACTGGACTTGTGGGGGGCTGTAGTTAGCCTTGGCGCCCTCACCTGCAGGCCTGTCCACCTAGGCAGCAAGACTCCTGCCTGGGGACCGCCCCCCCCCCCAATCCCACCTTGTCTGCACTCCTTGGGGAGGCTGCCAGGATAGGGTGGACCCTGGGCCCTGCCCTGTAAGCTCGGGCAGCCTCCACTGCCTCCTTGGGCCTGTCTCCACCACCTGGCTCCACTTTAAAAGCTCCAAGGCCCAGCGCTGTTCCTCCCCAGAAGCTTTGGGGAGGATGCCTGGCTGGGGCTCGGGCAGGACTGACTGTCCTGGAGGTTGTCCTAAAGCCTCAGGCCCGAGGAAGGGGAGGAGGACTCACTTTGCAGGAGAGAGCCCTGGTCCCCAGGGTTCCAGGCCAGCACAGTGACCCCAGGCCAGGCCCCCAGGTGGAAGGGAGGGGTGCTTCCCACTGGCTCTGGGCCAGTGGGTGGGAGGCCCTCACAAGCCCCGATTTGCATCTGAGGAGCCACAGTGGCCCAGAGGGCACCCTGCTTACTCAAGGTCACCCAGCTCCCAGACCCTGCTGGCTCCCGGGCCACCTCAGTGCCGGGCGTCTCTCCGATGGGTGGCAGCTCACTGCCTGCCCGCAGCCCGCAGCCCGCAGCCCGCAGGTTTGCACATCACCCTTGGCATCTTCACATCCTTCGCCTCCACCTCACCATCTCTTTCCCTATGTTCTCTCCCTTTCTGGGCTCTGCTTTCTGTGCTCCCCTGTCATCTTCCTCTCTTAACCACTTTCTGCCTCACTCTCCCTCCTCCCTCCCTTGTCCCTCTTCTCCTACGAGGCCACCCTCATGAAACTGGGCCCTCAGAGGCCGTGGAAGCTGGCAGCGACCCCCGCCCCGGGGCTGCCCAGGAAGGGTGGACAAAGGGCACTGGCAGGAGGCTGCGAAAGCCAAATCTGAACCTGGGGGCCAGCTCCAACTGGGATCGAAACAAGGAAACGAGGGAACTTTGGGACAGAGGGTGTGGGGGCAGCAGGGCGGGCAAAGGCTGCTGAGGATTGTAAATCTGTGCCCCTCCCGGCTTTATGAGGCAGATTTGGGGTTGAGCCTGGACTTCGCCCGGGCAAGGAGCACTGGCCTCAGACGGGGCTCCAGGCGTGGGCCCAGATGATAAGGAACCCCAATAAAAAGCCTGTGGACTTGGGGCCGGGAAGACCCAGTGGGCATGTGGGGGAGTGCCAAGCATCCCTACCCCAGGGGAGGTGCCGTTCTCCAGCGCCTGGCCTCCCGTCGGCACCCGCCCCCTGTAACAGCAACTCCATGTGGAAGTGCCCACTGGTTCCAGTGGGGCTGCTGTTATTTGGGGCGGGGGCCAGGACCTGCAGAGGAGGCGAGGTGCCCACCACCCAGCAGACCCCCTGGGGGCCCATCACGGCGATGCTTGAGACCCAGGCCCGAAATGGCAAAGGGAGGCGGACTGCTGGCGGCTGCCGAGACCGAGTGCACAGGGCTCTGACCTATGAATTGACAGCTAGTGCTGTCGTTCCCCTCTGGCTGCCAATTCCATAGGTCACAGGTATGTTCGCCTCAATGTCAGCCACCAGGACCTGCAGGGGCCAGGGTGGGGAGGGGGTGGGAAGGCATATCTCAAGGCCGTGCTGACCACCCTGCCCCAATGCAGCACCCAAGGGAGAACCCGGCTCCCTTCTTTCTTATTCCCCCCTTTCCATTTCCTGTCTCGAGGGACTGAACTGCTTCGGTCCTCCCATTCACTGTGCCGCGGCATGCTTCTGTGTTTCGCCCATGCTGTTCCCTCTGCCTTGAACACTCTTCCCAGCTTTTTTGCCAAGCTCACTCTTACTACCCTTCCCCGCGGCCCATGCACTTGCTGCCTCCAGGCAGCCTAGAAGTCCACCTGGTCCTAAGTGCTTGCGTCCCCTGGGCACAGGCTCACCAAGCCTCATTGAAAATCTTAGCTTGCATCTCTGCCCTCCCTACCACCTGTGAGTGCAACACCCAGCCCAGGCCCGGCCCAGGGATTTGTTCAAAAATGTTCGCTGGACATATCCTGGGCCTCGTTCTCATACCCTGAGGGTGCTCGGTGGCCAGGCTGGGGCTGAGAGCACCGAACAACAGTCTATGCTGGAGCCCCCAGAGGCCAGGCACCCTGAGCCAGCCTCCTGGTCTACTTGGCCCGCTCGGACCCCAAGGCTCCCCTGGCCCAGGCTTTTATCCAATAGAGGTTCTGGGGAAACTTTTCATTGAATAAAAAGAATTCTGCTAATTTTTTTTTTTAATTGGAAACATAGACCTGGGAATAAAGTCCAAATTGCTTAATAATAGACACGGCAGGTGAGCCCTTGGCGGACATGACCACGAATCCTCTCGGCCACCAGGCAAGGCCAGTGTGGTGAAGCCATCCGGGAGAAGAGGGTGCAGGGTCAGAGAGCTGAATGCCTTGCTACAGTCACAGGGCAAAGCTGGCCTTTTCCCTCTGAGGACCCTATGCAGCTGACGAGTATCCAGCAGCCTGGCTCTGTCCCCTCCGGCACTCCCCTTGTGCCCCGTGCTAAGAGCACTTTGCATCCACTGCCTGGCTGCAGGGGCCTGCTCCCATCTCCCCTCCCTAAGGCCCAGCTCAGACGCCCCTCCCCAGGGGACCCTCCCGTGACTTGCAGGGTCTGCCCCCTCCCTCCCCCAAGCAGAGGGACAGGGGCCTCCCCACTGCCCTTATCGTGGTCCATACAGGATTAGAGAGCCCCGTGCGCTTATCTGCCCCTCCCGCCGGCCCCAGGCTCCTTGAGGGCAAAGTCCACGGCTCACACTTCGTCACTGGCCTGGCACCTGCCACACAGTAGGTGCTCAAGATGCCCCCTCAACCCCGGACGGATGGTGGGTGCCTCCGGTCCCGTGCCCTGCTGTCAGAACCCTGGTATAGGGTGAAAGGGGGGTGACAGGCAGCCCCCTCAAACCCTGGTTTCCTCCACCACCTGCCTTTCCAGAACACAACGGTCCCACGAAGGTTTCAGGAACCTCGTTCCCCTTCCTGAGCTAAGGCAGCCTCAGCTCCCCCACTTCCACTGACCTTTGCAGACAGGCCTGGGCCTAGGTACATCTTCCCCAGCCCCCGTCCCTCTCACAGCCTGGTAAGCTCACTCCCCCTCCAAGGCTGCCCAGGGGCGGGGCGGCTCCCTCTCTTCTGCCTCCTTGTGTCTCCTGCTTGCTGTGTCTCTGGACACCTGGCAGCCTCTGCTACAGCCCCCATCACATCTCATTGCTGCTTCCCCCAGCGGCCCTGGATCGGTGGTCAGTGGCTTTTTTGTTTCCTATAGTCCCAGAGACTTAGCATGGAGTAGGTGTTTAATAAACGCACAGTGAAGTGAGCGGAGATGCTGATGGTGGGGGCATCAAGTGTGTGCAGAGACCAGCTCAGCGCCCGCAGCTAGGAGGCCCTCAGTAACCAGTACCACAAGGTGGGGTGACACAGGGCTGTGCACCCCCAGAGCCTCTGAAGACAGGGAAGGAGAGGTCAGAGTCGGGTGTCCTCAATCAGGAAAGGCTCCTGGGGAATGTGGGTTTGAGTTCAGCTTTTCCCGAAGTGAAGCCCAGGAAGAGGTGGCGAGCACAAGAGGAGGAAGGAATGACAGGGACAAAGGTGCAGAAGCCGGGGATGAGTGAAGGGGGCGGGCGGGGGCAGCTTGAGCCTTTGAAAGCCTCACTCCCGGCGGCCGCCACCAGGGGGCACCCTGGGTTCCCCCTTGGTCCTGAGCTGGACTGCAGCCCGCCACCTGCAGGGGGCTCTTGGCCCTCCTGGGGCAGGGCCGGCTTCTCACCCCACACCTCCTCCCAGCCCACCCCCGACTTCCCAGCTTCCAGACCCCCGGGAGGGAGCTGCACGCCGCCTGTCCCATCCTCGCAGCCCAAGGGCTGGTCCCAAGGGCACGGCACATACCTGGAGCCAAGGAGAGTTCCTGGCTGGTTTCAAAGCATGAATGTGTGATGTATAATCATACAATCATAAGACCAGTACCTGTGTAAGCAGCCCTCAAGGTTAAGAAAGAGAAAACGCTGGGCCCACAGAAGCCCCCCGAATGTGTCCCTCCCAGATGGACTCCCCACCCCCACCCCCAGGCATTCCCCACAATGGGAATCACCCCCTTGTTTTTCTCTTTGGTTGACTGCCCAGGAACGCAGCCCAAACTCTGCGGGTTTGTTTTGCCTGGGTTTGCTGCTTCTTTTCCACCAAAGTGGGAGCCGCGTCTGACCACGTCTCCACATGGTTGCAGGAGCGTAGCTGTGCATCCACCCCCGCTGTTCTCTGCCGTTCTGTCCCGTTGTATGAATATACTACGATTTCTTTATCCGCTTTACTATAAATGGACTTCGGGTCTGTGGTTGTTTTACCCCAGTGTGGGGTTATTAAGAGCAACGCTGCTGTAATATAATGTGTAAGTTCTGGGGACACCCCCCGTGCCCCTCGAGGGGCAGCTGCTGGGTCTGGGGCAGCAGATAAAACACTGTGCAAAGAGTCCACAGCCCCTGCAGGACAGAGACCTTTTTGTTTTTGCTTTTGACAATTATGAAACCCTTCCGAAAAGTCCCAAGAAAAGTACAGTGATTTCACCTTCAGTGAGAATCACCTAGAGTCAACATTTTGCCACATTTGCCTTCTTTCTTATATAAATATATATGTATATATTCTATATATTATCTGCCCCACCCTGCCCCGGCCATTTGAGAGTAAGTTACATAAGTGATGACCCTTCACCCTTAAAGAGTTCAACACGTAACCTCTAAGAAAAATGACAGCTCTTACACAACCACATACAGTTACTTAATTTAGGCAGGGAAACATTGATGCAATGTTTTATTTTTTTGCTCCGGTTTGGAATAAAACATATCATAAAGACCCCTTGTAAACTTTGCTGATTGTACTAATAAACGGGGATCGCGCTACACCTCTGGTTGCCGGGTCTCTTCCGCCCCCCGAATCTGAATCTGGGGCTGCTCCTTTTCTGTCTTTGCCTTCCAAGATCTTGACCAGTTGTTTCGTAGACTCTTCCTCGTCTCTTTATTTATTCATTTTATCTTTAAATAAAAATTAAAGTCAAATACGGCCACTACATAAAATTTAGACAATATAGAAAAGTAAATAAAAAATTACTCCATCTCCTAACCCAGGAAAACCCCAGTAGAGTGTTGCTGTAACAGCTCATGCATTCATGCATTTAATCCCACAAGGGAGGTGCTTCCATTAGCCCCATTTTACGGCTGGGCCCAGAGGGACTTGCTGAAGGTCACACATTGGTCGTCCTTGAACCTGGGCCCTCTGCCCCAGATTGCATACACCTGGCCCTCAGGCAACGCTGCATCGCTGGAGCGGATTTCTCAACTTTCGCCCTGTTGACATTTGGGGCTGGAACACATCCCTCCTTGTGGGGGGCTGGTCTCTGCGTTGTTGGGTGCATGGCAGCGCCCCTCCTCCAAACCCACCAAGATGTAACAATGCAAAAAAGCAACTAAATACGAAAAAAGGCAGTAATGGAGTAATCGAGGAACAAAAAAAAAAAAAACGTATGGAAAACAAATATCTAAATGGCAGAAGTAAATTCTTTATTCTCAGTTAGTACCTTAAATGTCAATGGATTAAATTTCCTTATTAAAAGGCAGTGAATGTCAAAGGGGATGAAAAAGCCTCACCCAGTGCTATGCTGCCCAGGAAAGACTCATTTTAGGTCCCAAGACACAAAGACATTGAAAGGAAAAGATGTGCCATGCAAACAATCCCAAAAGAGAGACAGAGTAGCTATAAAACTGTCAAGTTAGACTTTGAGTGAAAAAAATTTTTTTCAAGAGACAAAGGATATTATAAACTGATAACATGTTCAATCCAGATATAGTAATTTTAAATACATATGCACCTCATAACAGAGCTGCCGAATACATAAAGCAAAAATTGTAAATTAAAGGGAGAAATGATGGATAATAGCTGGAGGCTTCAATACACCACGTTCAAAAACGGATAGACCATCAATAAGATCAATAAGAAAAACCAATAAGGAAGTGGAGGATTTGAACACTATAAATCACTCAATTACACCTGATGGAAACATAGAACATTCCACCGAACATCAGCAGAGCACACACTCATCCAAAGCGCACACAGAACGTTTTCCAAGAGAGACCACGTGTCACATCACAAATCAAATCTTAATACATTTAAAAAATGACTGAAATCTTAGAAAGTATCCTCTCAGACCACAGTGGAACAGAGCTAGAAATCAATGACAGAAGGAGTGCTGGAAAATTTACAAAAATGTATAAATCAAACAAGCAGTGGGTCAAAGATCACAAGGGAAATTATCAAGGAATTATCCGGAGGGGAGTGAAAATGAAGACACAGCAAACCAGAACTCATGGGACGTGGCGTGGCGGAGGCAGTGCTGGAGGGAAAGGCGCAGCTCTAGATGCCCGTGTGAAGCGCGAAACCGACAGGCCCGGGAGCAGAAGGGGGAAAGCATGAAGAAATGTGGAGAGTCTGAGAAGCCTGTGGGACGCCACCAAGGCCACCAATATATGCATTATGGGGGACCCAGAAGACAGACAGAAAGGAGCAAAGAGAATATTCAAAGAAATAATGGCTGAACACTTCCCAAATTTAAGGAAAGACGTGAACCTACAGATCCAAGGTGCTCAGCAAACTCTAGACAGGATAAATCCAAAGAGACCCACCCTGTGCCAGGTTATAATCAAACTGTCGAATGCCAAAGGTAAAGAGAGAATTCTGGAAGCCATAAGAGAAAAGCAACGTGTCACATATAAGGGAGCCTCGGCAAGAGTGAGTGCTGATTTCCCATTGGAAAGCATCAAGCAAGACAGGAGTGGGGACACATATATAACGTGCCAAAAGCAAAAAAAAAGCAGCCAAGAATCCTGTATCTGGCTAAATTGTCTTTCAAAAATGAGGGCGACCCTCTCCTCCACCCCAGACTTTTGAGCTATCCTGGGCTCTTCTCAGCTTCTCCCTCTCTTCTTCCATCACTGAAGGGTGTAAGCTGCTTTCAGTGTGATAGAACTGTGGATGCGATTTGGAATGATCTGCCGGGTCAGAGCCACTCTTGTTCTGAGTGATGTGAGTATGAATGACAGTGCTAAAAGATGGACTTGTCTGAAGTTCTCTATTTAACATATTTGTCACCAAGGACAAACCTGGCAAAGGGTCAACGCCTGATTTTAAGAGAAATTGCTGATCTGAGGACAAAAGGAAAGGTCTCTTTTCACTGCTTCAAGTAGGGTCATTTATATTCTCTTGCAATCATGCCTAAGTTTGTTTTATTAATGTGGTATCTCTTAATGGGGTACCGTTATCCACCAGGTTTCATTGTATGGGAAATATAATAGTTAAAAGCATACAGTGAGGTGCTTACGCAAAAAAAAAAAAAAAAAACAATAAGAACCAAATATGACCTTTTGCATATCTTGGCAAATAAAATTCTTCAAAGCTACTAACGGGCAACTCAAACCAGTCTTGTTTCTGATTGCTGCATATAGCAGAAGGTCAATGAAAAAAAAATGCAAGCCTTTCCTTCCCCTTTTCACTCAGGTTTTTTTTTTTTTTTTTTTTTTAGTGCGGCGGTGTTCACAATTTTTGCAAAAATATTCATGCTGACATTACTGGGGCTTCTGTCAGAGGGCTTCCACCTTGGGCATTAATAGCTGAGCAGCAGCCCCACATATTGATTGTATCTACCCAATCTTGAAAACGGCACTGAGCGTAGCAAGCTTAATTCCATTTTTTCTGAGCTGGCTTTTATTTTTTTTTAATTTTAAAAAATTTTTAAAATACCAAACAAATGCAAACATTCCTATTTTGATCATTCCGTTCTACATATATAATCAGTAATTCACAACATCATCACATAGCTGCATATTCATCATCATGATCATTTCTTGGAACATTTGCATGCTCTTATGTTTTAAGAGGTGCCAGGGGCACATTTTTGCACCGAAATCTAAAAATGTTTTTAAAAACACTTTTCACAAAAATAGTCCTTTGTTGTGACATTATTCACTCATGTGTTTGTACATTTTTCTGTGTTAATTTAGGAATGATTTTTTTTCAGTAAAAAGAATACATATTCAAGAACAAAAAAAAAAAAAAGAGGGAATTGAGACATTCCCAGATAAACAAAAGCTGAGGGGCTTCTGCACAACCAGACAAATCCTTTGAGAGATGCTAGAGGAGTTCCGCAGGAAAGGAAAGGACACTGGACAACTGTCTGAAGCCCCATGAAGAAATAATGATCTCTCTGGTTAAGGTGAATGACACGGGTAAATAAAAATATCAGACTATTATATTTTTGGTTTGTATCTCTACTTTTTCCTTCCTACAGGATCTAAAAGGCAAACGTATGAATTTTAATGAGCAATCGATAGCTTTGACTCATAATGTGTACATACATCATTTGTGACGAGAACTGCACAAAGCTGGCGGGAGAGAGGGATATAGGAACATGGTTACGGATGCCATTACATTTGCTAAGTTGCTATCAAAGCAAACACGATCTTTATAGGTTTTGGGTGTTAAAATTTAAGCCCCATGGTAACCACAAAGAAAATGTCAGAGAATATGCAAACCCATAGACAGAAAATAGAGTACAGGTTACCAGGGGGCAGGGGCGATGGAATTAATGCAAAATGACTGTGAGCTTTCTGTTTGGGCTGAAGGGAAAGTGCAGTGATGGGTGGCGGGGCGGGTGCTGAGACACTGAATGGGATTAATGACACGGGATGGTGTGCTTGGGAGGGACAGGGATGGGAAAGAGTGATGGTGTACATATGTTTCCACAATTGCAAAAAAGAGAGAGAAAGAGAAACTATGAGATCATGACAGTTAAGTGCAAATACATGGTACTGGATGGGATCTAAGAATGGAGGAGAAAAGGCTCAAAAGGACATTGCTGGGACACAGGGGAAAATGGAATATAGAATATAAGCTCTATATTAATGTCAAATGTCTTGAACTTGATAACTGTGCCTAAGGTGCTAACATAAGAGAATGTGTTTGTAGGAAATGTACATTGAAGTATTATTAGTTCAAGGAGCATGATTTGTGCAACCTACTCTCAAATGTTCAGAAAACAGATAGAGGGGCGGGCCATGGTGGCTCAGCAGGCAAGGATGCTTGCCTGCCATGCCAGAGGACCTGGGTTCGATTCCCAGTGCTTGCCCATGTTTTTTTTTTTTAAAAAAAAGGAAAACAGATAGAGGACAGAAAGAGAAAGAAAAGAATGATACCACAAAGGTGGCACAATGTTAAATTGGCAGATCTAGGTATCTGTTTGGGTGAGTGGATGTTGGAGCTCTGTGATTGGGATTTGCATTATTTTTGCAACTGTCTAGTAAGTTTGAAATTATTTTGACCTAAAAAGTAAAAAACAAACAAACAAACAAAAAAAACAGCTACAGTATTTAAATAGTGGGGTACCAGAGTCAGGATAGATATAAAGCCAAGAGAACAGAATTGAAAGTCTGGAGATAAATCCATACTACTACGGTTAGTTGATTTTCAACAAAGACACCAAGTCCATTTAATGGGGAACGAACTGTCACTTCAACAAATGCTGTTGGGACAACCGGAAAGTCTCACACAAAAGAATGAACATGAACCCCTGCCTCTCACCATATATACAAACAAATTCAAAGTGGATCAGCAACCTAAATATAAGAGCTAATACTATAAAACTCTTACAAGACACTTAGGGAAATATCTTCAGGATCTTGTAGTAGGCAATAGATTTTTAGATCTCACACTAAAAGCACAAGCCACAAAAGGAAAAACAGATAAAATGGACTGCATCAAAGTTAAAAACTTCTGTGCATCAAAGAACATTATCAAAAAAGTAAAAAGGCAACTATAGAATGGGAGAAAATATTTGGAAACTATATATAGGATAAGGGATTAATATCCAGAGTATATAAATAACTTCCACACCTCAACATCAAAAAGACAAACAGACCCATTAAAAAATGGGCCAAGTACAAATGAAATCAGAGGGAAAGATAGATGATAAAGATTGAGATGGTATAATCTAGGAAAGCCTAGAGTGTACAGTGACAGAGACTACATGTACAAATTTAAAAATGTTTTTGCATGAGGAAGAACAAAGGAATGTCAATACTGCAGGGTGTTGAAAATAGATGGTAATTAATATGTTAAAACTTTAACTCATGGGTGAGACTAAAGCAAAGATGTTTATTTGGTACAAAATTCATATTTTGACTAGTGCATTTCCTAATATAACTTAAGTGGACAGTTTAATTGAACATCATAAGTACGTGGAACCTTGAGCAGGGCATGAGATTTTTGTCAGTTTGTCCAGAGTGAGGCTCTGATAAATCCCAGAGTGGTTTGAACAGTGAATAAAAAAAGTGTTTGCAAAGCCCCCTTGGGGGAATGGTGAGAAAGGGGGGGGAACTCTACTCCCCAAGTGGAGAATTCTTGATATTCTTACAAGCAGTAGGGACAACTAAAGCAATAGGAGAAGCCCTCAATCTTGGGGTTTGTTCATACGAAACTTAACCCCGCAAAGGATAGACTAAGCCTACCTATAATTAGGCCTAACAGTCACCCCCAAGAGAGCCTTTTTTGTTGCTCAGATGTGGCCTCTCTCTCCAGCCAACACAACAAGCAAACTCACCACCCTCCCCGTCTACGTGGGACATTACTCCCAGGGGTGTGGACCTTCCTGGCAACGTGGGACAGAAATCCTAGAATGAGCTGAGACTCAGCATCAAGGGATTGAAAAAAAACCTAGAACAAGCTGAGACCCAGCATCAAGGGATTGAGAAAACCTTCTCGATCAAAAGGGGAAAGAGCGAAATGAGACAAAATAAGTGTCAGTGGCTGAGAGATTCCAAACAGAGTCAAGAGGTTATCCTGGAGGTTATTCTCACACTTATATAGATATCACCTTTTTAGTTAAGATGTAATGGCGAGGCTGGAGAGAATTGCCTGAAAATGCAGAGCTGTGTTCCAGTAGCCATGTTTCTTGAAGATGATTGTATAATGACAAGCTAAAATAAATTTAGTAGATTGAAATGCTGCTGATCAATGAAAGGGAGGGGTAAGGGGTATAGTATGTATGAATTTTTTTCTGTTTTCTTTTTTATTTCGTTTTCTGAACTGATGCAAATGTTCTAAGTAATGGTCATGACGATGAATATACAACTATGTGATGATATTGTGGTTACTGATCATATAACAAGAATGGAATATGATAAGAATCTTTGTGTTTGTATGTTGAATAAAAAAAAGGGGGGTCCAAGAATTTGAATAGATATTTATCCAAACAAGATATTCAAATGGCCAATAAACATATGAAAAGATGCTCAACATCTTAGCTATTAAAGAAATGCAAATTATAACTACAATGAGATACCACTTCACACCCACTAGGATGGCTATTATTTAGAAAAAAAAAGTGAAAACAACAAGCGTTGGTAAGAATTCAGAGAAAGAGCAACCATCATACATTGTTGTGGGGAAAGTAAAATGTGCAGCCATTGTGGAAAAGTTTGTTGGTTCCTCACAAAATTAAAGAATTACCATATGATGTGGCAATTCCATTCCTAGGTATATAGCCAAAAGAATCAAAAGCAGGAACTCAGATACATATTTATACAACAAAGCATGATTCACAACAGGCAAAAGGTGGAAGCAGCTCAAGCCTTCATCGAGAGATAAATGGGGAAACAAAATATAGTCTATACACAATTGAATATTATTCAGCCATCAAAAAATGACGTAGTAATTAATAGGGGGAACAAAGGTTAAAATAAATTGAGTAGATTGAAATACTAGTGGTCAATGAGAGGGAGGGGTAAGGGGTATGGTATGTATGAGTTTTTTTTCTTTTTTCTTTTGATTTCTTTTTCTGGAGTGATGCAAATGTTCTAAGAAATGATCATGGTGATGAATATGTAACTATGTGATGTTATTCTGAGTCACTGATTATATACCAAGAATGGAATGTTCATATGTTGAGAATGTTCGTGTTTATATGTTGTTATGTTTTGTCAATAAAAATATAAATAAAGAGAAAGAAACGACGTGCTGGCACATGCTACGACATGGAGGAACCTCGAAGACGTCATTTTGGGTGATGTAAACCAGACACAAAAGGACAAATATTGTATGATTTCTCTTAGAAACACTTAGAATAAGCAAATTCATAGAGATAGACTACGCTTGATATGATATGATAAAATAGAATACTGACTATCAGAGGTGGGGGAGAGGGGAAATGGGGAGTTATGGCTAAATGAATTCGAGTTTTGGTTTGCGATTACGAAAATAGTCTGGAAAGTTCCCCAGTATTGTCAATATACTTAATGTCAAAAAATTGCCCACTTAAAATGGTTTAAATGGTTCTTATATTATGGATATTTCACCACAATCAAAATGGTTAAATTAATTATGTTTAAAAAAGAAAAAATACAATACCCATGTTTAGCTTGCAATTCTGTAGGTCAGACGTCCAGGCAAGGCGTGGCCAGGTTCTCCACTCCTGAAATCATGGCACCAGTCAGGGCTGAGGTCTTGTCTAGAAGCTCTGGGGAAGATGTTACTTCCAAGCTCATTCTTAATTTTTGCAGGATTAGCTCAGCTCCTTGCGGCTCTGGAGACTCCGTTTTCTTAGGAGCTGATGGCTGAGGGGAAAGTCAGCTCTTAGCAGGCGCCCACATTCCTTTCCACCTGGGTCCCTCCATCGTCAAGCCGGCCACAATGTGTCAAATACCTTCTTGTGCTTCAAATCGGTGACTCCTCCCTTTGTGACCAGCCAGAGAAAACATTCTGCTTTTAAAGGGCCCTTGTGATTAAGTCAGGTCCACCCAGATAATCTCCCTAGCTAAAGTCAGCTGGGCCATATAGCATACCTGTCCTGGGAGTAAAATCCATCCTATTCAGAGTCCTAGGATTGTGCAGGTTGTACACCACAGGATAGATCATCTTGGGAGCAGATGTGGCTGAGTGTGACACACAGTTGGGGACAGAGTGACCCTCCAGGCCAGCCTGGGAGCTCATGCTGAGGCTCAGGGCAGCCCCCAGCCCTGGGGGAACAGGAGGTACCATGGTGAGGCCCAGGCAGCTGGAGCAGAACATGAGCCAGCTCAATCTGGAGCACATGAGACCCCCCACGGACACCCCCCCACCCCCCGAGAAATGCCTGGATGGGACACGAGACAGGACAGTGACCTGCTCTCACACAGCGGGGCTAAGGTCGTGGTCACTCAGGTGGCAGCATTTGCATGCCTCATTCATCCTCCCCGGCTGCCATCGGGGTTGCACCCACTACTTCACTCCATGCAGAGAGTAAGAGGGACCCCAGAGCCTGTAGAGCAGCCCCTGCTGGTGTCACTGCAGAGGGCAGGACACTTTCATGGGCCAAATAAGAAGCCGCTTCCCATGGCATCCCCACATGCCATTTGTCCACAGCAAAAGTTTGGTGCCGAGGCAGGCCGGAATGGCACTGGGGTCACTGGTGAGTTTAGGGAAAACACTGGCCTGAGCTCAGCTGCAACTCCTGCCTCAGCAGCCCCTGCAAGATGGGGCCAGAGGCCACAGGGGGCTGGAAGCTGTGGCAGGGGGTAGCCTCCCTTGGTGTAAGCAGTTGAATTGAGCATTCAGAGGCCTCTTGGTCTTGGGAATTATGTCCACAGTGTCCTGGTGAATGTGAAGGTGGGACCCCCCCACACACATACACCCCCACCCTGGGCTGCAGGAGCAGCAGCAAGACGTGGAGAGGGCAGAAGGGCTGGTGATGCCAAATTCACACAGCCCATACCTGTGGGAGGAGGTGCTGAAAACTTTCTTCCTCAGAGTTTCCACCAACCCGACCCTGCCGTACTTAAATGGCTAGAGTATGGAAAGGAGCACTGAGTTAGGAGGCAAAAGGCGCAGCTTCTTGGCCAACCCCACGCAGCCACCCTGGGCCTATTTCTCATTGGGGTTTCAAAGCAGCTAAGTTCCCAAGCTGCCCTGACATCCTGTCCACCTGCAAGCCAGGCTGGGTCCCAGCTGCCTGCTGCCTGCTGGGGGCGGCCCCCCGCCCCCACCCGGAACCCCAACAATTTTCCCCAGGGCCCTGGCCCCGAGGGGCTGAGCCTGCTGTTGCATCCCTTCTCCCGGGAAGACCAGGCGAGTAGACCCTCAGAGAAGGGCTGGGTGGGGGCCACAGCCCCGTGCCCTGCTGAAACCCAGAGAGCAGAGTAACAGGCGTCCCAGCTCTTTACCTTGTTTTGGCAAGACTGGTTTGTTGGCCAGATGTAGCCTTCATGACTGGGAGAAAAGCCTTGCTGATAAGCAAACTTCCTCAGAAAGGTCCCAGGGACAAACCCATGGTTTTTTTTTTTATTTTTCCCAGCCCCACTTCTCTGCCATATTTGAGGGAAAATGCTCTGATTTTTTTTTTTTTTTAGTTGTTTTTATGGGCCCTTAGATACTTCTCTAGACCAGGCCATCGTGGGGCTGGGTGGACCTCAGGCAATAAGAGCCCGACTGAGGCCACGCTGCCCCTGTGTCGCGGCTGTCAATCTGGAAGTGGGGTTGGGCATCACTTCTCAGATAAAAGGAAAATATCTGCATGTTTCCTCAATCTTTTGCCCTAGTTCCAGGCAAAGACGGGTGGAGAAACCAAAACCAAAATGCATCATTGGCATCTTACAAATCTTCAAAAACTGCCCTCCTCAAAGAGCCAAAGGGAAAACAAATTAGGATGTTTCGCAATCTGGGACATTAAACCAGAAGGAAGTGGTCCGGGACCTGGGTGCCAGCTCTGTGAAATCGGGGGAACTGATTCCTGGCTATTCAGGTTCCCCCACCCCTACCCCAGGGAGGTAGGGGTGCCTTCCCTCCAGTCCTCAGAGCAATTTGGGGCACATCAAGTGGCCCTGACATCCTAGCCAGGGCCCAGGTTCCATTTATAAATCACACACAGAGCATTTTGTTGTTCTCCATTAATTATGGGGCCGGGTTTTCCCAGCACCCGAGGCTCTGGGGAGCTGTGACAAACCACGGAGCGTCGCCGTGAGCGCTGTTGGGGACCAGCCCATTCAGGCCCCTGAACAACCACCCCATTGAGGCTCCCTGGCCCCCCGGCCCCTCTCTGGACCAGCTCAGAAACTGCATCTCCGGGGCGGGCCCCTCCTAGCGCCATGTACAAGGCGAGCCTTTTGGCTTTCAGAGCTGGCCCAGGAAGTCTGGACTGGGCCCGCCCAAGGCCCCTGCCACCAGCTGGCATGTGGCCCCTGGGTGACAGGCCCTGTCTATGAGCCCCAATATCCTCTTTTGAGAACACACACACACACACACACACACACAAAAAAAAAAACACGAAAAGAAAAAAAAGATCCTTGATGAAAAGAATGTAATGAAATCCCAAATAAAAGTAGCAGGGCAGGGGCCCCCTGAGCCAGGCTGGAATTACTCATCCTTTTCTCTATGATTAGGGAAGGGGAGAAGAAGGCACCAGGGCTAATATTATTTATCGCATAAGCCATTCCATTTCACCCTATGCAATAGGTATTTTTATCCCTATTTTATGGACAGGAAATTCAAGGGCCAAAAGGGAAGGGATGAAATAAGGGAGGGGCTTTGCAAATATCTGAGAGAAGAACAGTCAAGGCAAGGGAACACCAAGTGCAAGGTCCTGAGGCTGGAATATTCTGGATCGGAGGGCCTTGGGGCTGGAGCAGGGGAGGCAGTCCCAGAGGAAATGAGGTCAAAGGGGCAGCTGGAGGGGAGGGGGCAGGGGACTTGGGTTTGGAAGGCTCTCTGCGCTTTGACTGCAAACTGGTCAAACTTCTCAGGAGGGAAGTTTTGTCAATATCTACCAAAATTACAACTGCTTTACTCAGGAATTTATCCTAAAATATGTTTTGCATGTTTGAGAAATTGCACACGTACAGGATGATTAAATGCAGCGTGCTGGGGGTGGGGGTGGGGGTGCTTGTCCTAGGCGGTGGCCACAGTCCAAGGGTGAAATAGAGAGTGAGGGGGATGGAGCTGGGTGGAGTTCCTGCTGAGGGTGGGGGTGCTGCAGGGCCTCCGAGAGGCCGCATCCAGGGAGCTGCGTGGGGCTCTGCGAAATGCAGCTGCAACTGGACAGGCAGTCTGTCTGCGGGATGGATCAGCTTCTAAAGAAGCAGATTCAGAGAGGGGAGAACAGAGAAAGAGGTACAGCTCCGCTTATTCAAAGAGGGCCGTACCCATAAATGCAAAGACCTGAAGAGGCCTGGAGCCAGGGAGGGGCAAGCAAACCTCCCTTTCCTATTCCGTGGGCTGGGAAAGGGGGAGAGGGCGTTAGGGGGTACAGTCACCTGGGAAAGTCCTCGTGTGGTTATCAGGGGCCCAATCCCCTTTCCGTTGCCAGTCCTGCCTTCTACACCATGGAGAGACCTAGGACTCTGTGGGGACACACTTTGTCCCACTTCCCAATGCCATGTCCCTGTCCCTCTGTCCCTCCAGGTCCAGACTGAGTGTCTCTGGATCCTTGCTTCACTCTTGGCTCTTCCATCTCTCTTTCTTTGAGTTCCTTCTCCTTGGCCAAGAAATCTTGGACACCCTCGCTACCCCAGTCACAACACCAGCCTTTCACCTGCAGCCCCTCTGCTGCCCCACCCCCACCCCCCAGCAACTCTTGCTTCTCAGTGCTTACTGTCTCCACTTTCCCACCCCTTGTCTTCCCTCCATTGGCTCTCCCCAAAACCTGTCACTAGCTTTATTTTTTGGTTTTCACAATGCCAGCTCCAATGGACAAGTTCTGTTCTTTCACTGGTCTGCTCTGTCACAGAGTTCTCCTGTCAACCCTCCAGCATTTCCCCCCAGTCTCCCCTGGGCACTCATTCTCTCATCTGCCTTTTAAATGCTGGGGCCCCCAGGGCTCTTCCTCCTTGAATACCCACTTTCCTCAGGAGACTCCATCCTTTCTCAAGGTATTGATCACCCACTGGGAGAACGCTGCAGCAGCCTTCCAACCCAGTGAAGAGAAGGAAAAGCAATTTCATTACATTCTTTTCATCAAGGGTCTTTTTTTCTTTTTGTGTTTTTCCCAGTGAAGGGAAGGAGAAGCAAGTTGGGGTGCATGGCCATACAGACGCTGAGAGACTCAGCTGAAGAAGCAAGAGGAAGGATGAAGGAGGGTCAGGCAGGAAGTACCTGAGGCCTCTTTCCTTCCAGCAGCACCTGGTCCTACAAGTGTAAGGAGTGGGTGACCAAACCTCCCATCACCCCCTCTCCAGCTCCCCACTTGATGTCAGCGCTCCTAATATACTGCTTGTTTCCAGATTCACATTCTCTTCCCAGATGCCAGAGTCTTTGTCCTTGTCTTTGACCTCTTAGTCTCTTGCCCAGCCTGCTTTCTTCCCTGACACAGGCACCCAGCAACAGAGCCTTCTATATCTTCTAGAAGCCAGAGAAATGATTTGGAGGCCTTTGAGTTCCCAGCTGAATTTTAGATTTGTCAGGAGACCCCACTCCCTCCCGCAATCACATGCTTTGGTGTCCTAGGGAGCTTCACGCACATACTGGTTACATAACAATCACAGTCCCCAAAGCACTGACATCACCCACTGAAGATTCTCACCAGCCTGGACAGCCAAAGGGGACTATGTGTGGCCAGGGGTGATGGCAGGGGAACAGACCTAATGGAACAGCCAGGAACTGGTAAGGAAGGGGCCAACACTGCCACAGGCAGGTCAGAGTAAAAGGTGGTAACTGATGTGACCCTGAGAAGAAAGTGGAAGTATTTGGGACTTTTAATTCCCCTAAGTTCCCACAAGATTTCATTGTTGCCCCACATTTCCCCCTCTGCCCCACACAGGGAATTTCCGATTTCACTTCCTCAAAACTCAAGCACCCAGAGAGCCTCGACTTCCTCTTTATTCTCTTTATTCTCCCCCCTGTGGCCTCTTCAGCGAGATATTCTCCCCCCACTAAGTAGCTGTCATATACGTCCCCCATTCCTGTGTCCGTCTCCCAATCCCGAGCCCTCCTGGCAGCTGTGGTCTGCCTTTCCCCATCGTCCTTCTTCCCCAATACGCTTCCCCTTTCACCCCGGGACTCTGATATCCTGCTTTTCCAGCTTCCTCTATCACCCCTTTTCTGTCTCTCCCTCTCCCCCAAAAGATCAAAGATGAGGGGCTGAGAGGAAGCTGGAAGGGCAGTGCAGGAAGGGAGGCGCGTGCCCCAGGGTCCTCAGAGGCTTCACGAGACTCTGAGCGGGTGGAAGGAGGACGGTTCAGGCGGGGAACCGCCGGGGTGCGGGGAGCGTAGGCAGGCAGCTGAGGAGGTATAGCGAGGGGTCGGCGGCGGGATGCAGGGCCTGATGAGTCCCGGAAGGAGGGCAGGCCTTGCCACTTCTTTGTGCCCTTCACCCGCGTCTCGCCTTCCCAACCGCAGCAACTACGCGAGCCACCACACCCGGGCGCGACCCAACAGGTGCGGTTGCCAAGGTAGCCGGCGCAGCGGCCAGGGGAGGGGAGCGGGGTAAGCGCGTCTCGCGAGATTGGGTTCGACCAATGGGAGGCAGGGGAGGGGAGAACGTGGCGCGGGGCTCGTGGGCGGGGACGGGGCGGGCTCCACCTCCTCCCCCTGCCCCCGACCCCACCGGCCGCCCCGCCCCTTAGCGGCGCGCTCCCCGGAGCGCCGGGCCCAGCCTTATAAAGGGGGCTGGGCGAGGCGCGCGCGCTTCACTCCGCAGTGGACGCCTCCGCCGGCTCTGTCGTGCGCCTGCGCAGTGCGGGTCCCTCCCCGCCCCCTCGGCCCCGTTGCCGCCGCCGCCGCCGCCGCCGGTCCGGCCCCGCCTCGGCTCGGCGCCCTCGCCCCTACTCTCAGCCGGCCGGTCTGCTCCGCAGCCGCCAGCCCGGGCTCCGGCAGCATGTTCAGCTGGGTCAGCAAGGATGCCCGGCGCAAGAAGGAGCCGGAGCTCTTCCAGACGGTGGCCGAGGGGCTGCGGCAGCTGTACGCGCAGAAGCTGCTGCCCCTGGAGGAGCACTACCGCTTCCATGAGTTCCACTCGCCCGCGCTGGAGGACGCGGACTTCGACAACAAGCCCATGGTGCTCCTCGTGGGCCAGTACAGCACGGGCAAGACCACCTTCATCCGGCACCTGATCGAGCAGGACTTCCCGGGGATGCGCATCGGGCCCGAGCCCACGACCGACTCCTTCATCGCGGTCATGCACGGCCCCACCGAGGGCGTGGTGCCGGGCAACGCGCTCGTCGTCGACCCGCGGCGCCCCTTCCGCAAGCTCAACGCCTTCGGCAATGCCTTCCTCAACAGGTACCCGGTACCCTTCGCCCCGGGGCCGGGGGAGGGGGGGCCAGTAGGGGCGGCCGGGGCCCCGAGCAGCCCGCAGCCCCCGCCCCCCGCCACGCTTTGTCTCCGAGGCCCCGGCGGGACCCTCAGCGACCGCTTCCCCCTGCCGCTTCCCACAGAAAACCCGCCACGGGGTTCTGGGAGTGGGCGCCGCCGGCTCTCCTGGCTTCTGGGGCCCCCGGAATTTTCTAGGTCATCAGTTTAACTCCCACCCCCAGCCCCACTTCCCTCCGAACCGGGGGGGGGGGGGCGTTAGGAAAAGGAGAGATTCCGGTCCTCTTTTTCTTGGTCTCAGGCCCCTGCCCACCCCACCCTTACCTCTACTCCTACACCCCGGAGCTCACGCACCTAGTTCATTCAAATACTCCCTCTCCCTTTGGCTTCCTTCAGGGGCCTGTTTCTTAGGTGTTTTGGGGAAAAAATACGATGAAACTTGGGGTCTTTCCCTTTGCTGGTGGTGTCCTGTGCTTCTGCTCTGCTCCCCCTGGGGTGGGTGGCTTGTTGTCCAGCCGCCTTAGGGGACCCGCTGAGGCAGCAGACAGATGGGGCATGAACACACACTTCTCCCAGAGGCAGTTCTAGAAGGGGCTGCACTGCCTTCAGGGCGCTTCAGGAAACAGGGCAATGGCATTGGGTGGCCTGGAATGGGATTCAGCTCCACGTACCTCTGTAGCCTGGGAGGTTCTCTAACCTAACCCTGATGATGCTATGAATGAAATGTTCCGGCCTCCTTTCTGACTGGTGAAGCAGCCAGGCTTTTAAAGGGCTCACCCGTCGTCCCCATGGAACATACCAAAGGACTTAACAGATCCTCCCCTCTCCCCCACTCCGCATTCAAGGAGTGACTCCACATGCCTTTTGACTCAGACATCCAGGGAAGAGCCTAGAAAAGAACCCTTGAATCCTGCCTTCCAGGTCCCCGCCCCGTATGCTCACATTCCTTTCCAGACACTGTCCAGCCCGCCCAGAGCCAAGCCCAGGGACCAGACTCCCTCTGTGCACAGAGAAGATAGGCAGGTTCTTTTGCCCGATGTAGGCATTTTTTGTGTCAGGGCCAGGCTTAAGTGAAGCCCCTTGGGCTGAGGCTCCACAAGAGGCCTGCACTCTAAGCCCAGACCTTCCTCGGATGGCTCCTTGTGTTTTAGAATTACTGTGCCTGTTGGGAAGTGGTTGGCTCAGTTAACTGGGGGGAGCGATAGGATCTTGTGGAAAGTTTGGCTGCTATGCTGGAAATTCCAAGCATGAGGTCTCTCCTTTCACTCGGCAAGGAGAAAGAAGCAAGGAGGGAGCTGTACCGGTTACCCCCTGCTTTGCATAGGTCTCCACTGTTGATCGTGAGAAATAGACCTTAGACCTTTACTTGCAGTTTTCTGAGTGAGGAGGCTGAGAGTTGCAGAGCTGGGGGGACCTCAGAGAACCCCCGGCCCCCACTTTGCTGGCTGAGCGTCCGCTGGGCTTGTGGAGGCCACATAGCAAGTCAGTGTGGCCAGTCACCGCTCACTGCCACTTCCACCCAGAAAAAGAGCAGTTCCGGGGCGCTGGGTCCACGACAGGCACTTTACTGACATTGGTGCCGCAGGATCTTGAGTACCACACTTAGGTTTCCTTCCTGCTGCCCCTTATCTCCAGAGGATCCCTGAACGTTAGCAGGGCCTTATCTCCCAAGGGGCGGGGGAGGCGTGGGTTTGTGCTGGAGCTGAGGCTTGGGCTGTATCAGGATGCCCGAGGACACGGCGTGCCACCCGGGCATGGCGGGCACAACAAAGGGGGCTTTTCTCTGGAGGACACAGCCTCTTCCGATGCCTTTAAAGAGACCCATTGAGTCAAGAGCTCGGCCTTCTGTCCCCTGTACCCACCCGCCAGCCCCGCGCCTGTGCTAGGTTGCAGTCAGATGGAACAGGCTGAATCGGGGTGCAGTCAGGGTATCAGAGCGGACAAGAGACTTGCGAAAATTCCGCCTTGCATAATTGGTACTGCCCGCTTATAGTGAGAGAGGAAATGGGGGCCTCCTGGTTGGTGAGAAAAAGCGATGGGGGTGTGGTGATTTTGTACGGCCTGCTCCCTGCCTTGTCTTCCACCCTCCTGGACTTTGCAGACCCACACATCTTTGAGTTGCACAGATGTTAAGTCACACAGCAGACTCCCTCACAAAACATGTACAGTACTTCTGAGAGCCAGTCCTACTTCAGGTCCTCATATTTCATCTTCGGCCTGATGATTCCCTTGCCTCGCAGGAACCCTGGGCTGACTTGCAGTTTTTTACAGCACGTATTATTTGCTGCAGCTGCTGCCTGTGAGGGTAAGGTCCAAAGTTTGTTCACCATGCAGGTTGGCTGGTTTTGCCTTGTGGTGGCTCACAGGCGGCACCTCTCAGCCTGGCTGGCCATCCCCAGCCTGTGGCCATGGGTCCCTTGGGGGATTGGGCCAAAAGGAGAAGCTAATCAGTTCAGATTCCTTCCCTCTATTGGAAAAGCAGCTTTAAGCCTGCATCCTACAGACAGACAATGGGTCAGTATTTTCTATGTTTGTGGTACCTTTTAAGGGAGCTGCTTCTGTGTCCAGTCAAGAATCCCTGCTATCTGTTTGCCAGCCCTTGTTGTTCTGGGGTTTTCCAAACTCGATCTGGAACTCAGGCATCCCCCAGCTAAGCCGTCACCCCTAAGTCACAGGCCTCTTGGTGGCTTCATTCTTCCTTGGCCTACTTTGACTTTCAGAGATGGGCATGGCTGTATTTCCCCACCCCATCATCCAGCAGCCCCTGTGGTCCCCAGTTTTTCCTGGCTACCCATTATAATCCTGTCCCCAAGCATCTGGGTGAAGTGGGGTGGGAGGCAGTGCTGGGTGGGCCTGGCCCTAGCAACAATGGGAAGGGACCATCTTGGGTGGAAATTTAGCCAACTGATTGAAAGTTTCAGCATGGAAAACCAAGTTCCCAACATGCCCTTCTGTTTCCCTTCTGAATCGAATGGCAAACCAGGCCGGCACACTTCTTACTAAGTCAGCCACTCCCAAGTTGAACTCTCCAACTCTGGGGGAAAACCTAATGCTATAGTGGGTCAATCTGAGCCCGCTGGTTGAATTCCCCGCCACCCTTGGAAGCTAAGATGCTGGGAAACCCTTTTAAGTTCCTTGCTTCTGGAAGGGAAGCCAGAGGAGATGGAGGCATGCAGACTGCGCCATGGCCCCTGCCCAGCAGCAGCATCTCAGCCTCAGCGCCTCTCTGTCTGTGCTCTTGCTCTGTGCAGGTTCATGTGTGCCCAGTTGCCAAATCCCGTCCTGGACAGCATAAGCATCATCGACACACCAGGCATCCTCTCCGGAGAGAAACAGCGTATTAGCAGAGGTAAAAACCAGCTTCAGCAGCCACCCGGGGCACCCAGTTTATCCGCCGACTCCTATTTGATGTCTGGGACATGGACCAAGTGATCTCGAAGGGAAGTCTCCTAGCCCTGCTCTTTGGGTTGTTTTGATGTGCCAAAGTGAGAACCCATATTCCATCAGTCTCTTCTTCACGGTACTCCAAGCACCAAGTGGGCAGCAGCTGCCTTCTCCTTTCACTCCCTGAGCTAGGGTTGCAAGAGCAGGCAAGACCAAGCCACAGCCTGCTGGGGCTCTCTTGCTTTCCAGCCCCTGGGATATGCTGGCAAAGAGAGCCAGGGTGAGATGCTGGGGCCTGGGACTGGGCTGGGAGGTCAGAGCGACTCTCTCCATATCCAGGCTCCAGGCCCCTCGGCCCGCAGTGGCTGTCCCTGCAGCTCGTTTATATTAGTTTGTGTTTAAAAAGTTTGCCTTCCCAAGTTAATAAAATTCCTAGCGAGTCCAGCGGGACTGTGGAGAGAACCCTTTACTTCAGCAAGGCAACCAAAACAAGAAGCTTGCTGACAGGTGCTTAATGTTGAGAGGCTAGTGGAAATGGGCTTTCAGTGCTGGCTCAGCAGCAGCCTTTCTGGGCTCTGCTGGGGAAAGGTTTCTCACTGGGTTCTAGTGCCCGAGACCCATTCCAATGATGTGATCTGCTGTCTATAGATTTGCCTCTCTTTTCTGAAGATCTGGTTCTGAATGAGCCTGGGGTCTACCTGGCCCTGCCCCTGCCTCTGTTTTGCAGAAGGGAGGGGAGCCTGGGGGCCTGAATGCTTTGCGAGGGTGGGTGTTGCATTGTTTCAGAGAGGAACAGGAGGGCAAGTGGGTGGTACCTGGCAGGCTCAGAGGTAGAGCCTGCTGCTGCAGATGGGAAAACGAAATAAGCTCAAATTCAAAAGGTTAAGGACAAATGACCAGTTTTGTTTATAATTAACTTGCCAATCTTTCCTGAGCTTCCTTCCCCCTGGGTTACCCGGCAGTGGCCACCTTGCAGGTGAAGTCCACAGCCTGAGCCTTGTGCCTGTGTTTGTGGGCGGGAGGTCTCTGTAGCAGCCATGTGGGGGCAGGCATCCCATTCTTGGAGCTTGTAAACCTTCCTGCTTTTTTCCCCCAGTCTTGTGGGTCCCGGTCAATGTGGATTTGCACCAGCACATACTGAAATTTCTCAATCCCCATCTCTAAATCTGGCTTAAAAGTTTCTTGCTAGACTGAGAATTTTAAGGCAGTCCTGACAATTTTAAGGGAGTAGATTTGGGAACCCCCTATAAAAAAGTAAGGGTTATTCTTTTTTATTGCTCTCCTTTTTGATTGTTCGAACTTGTTTTAAGAAAATGCCCCCTAAACCCAAAGCCCTGTCATCTGCTAAAGCAGGCCTAGCAAATCTGCATAAATTACTCTCAGAGGGCGAGAGAAAAGAACCACAAAAGAAGTTCTTCCCGATCTATCTCCAGGTCCAAAGTATCCATTGAGCTTTCTTTTAGGCTCAGTAGAGTTATCTTTTCCATGACCTGGAGGGGGAGGTGGACAGGAGGCCTGCTGACAAGGCCATCAGACAGAGACAGCTTTGCACAAGCTCCGAACCTCAGGGCAGTCAGCTGGGCAGTGAGTGTGTCCCCAGCCTCAGATAAGGGCCAGCTACCTGCAAAAAGAGGCTCGTCTTCCCTCTTCCCTTAGGCTGTGGGCAGCTCAGCCTCAGAGCAGAGAGTTAAGCACAAAAGTGGGTTGAGAGTCTCAAGGCCTGTGTTGTCCCCTAAAAGGGAACTTAGAAGCAGCTGTTTTCCACCCAGTGCCGCGGAGTTCCCCCACTGGTGTTTGACACTTCAGCCTGGGTCCTTAGCAGTCAGCCAGCTGAGAAGTTGTGAATGCAGGGCTTGGTATATTATACCCTTTGGCCCCCACTCCTCTGGGATGCTTCCCTCCCCTGCATCCCGTTCCCTCTGCTTCCTTTCCGCATTAGGGCTTTGGAAGGACGGGCAGTGGTGTCTTAAACTTATTCTCTCTGGAAGAGGCACTAAGGGGTGCTTAGAGGACAAATCCGATAGAGGGTGCAGTTTGCTTGGGGGCCAGGACTGCAGGAGGATGTGGTGGCCAGGGCAGTCCCAGCTGCAGATTGTCTGTGCTCCTGACAGCAACATGGGAGGGGAGGCCAGCGGGAAACCCCCGGCTTACTGAAGTGAATCCTCTCGTGGGGGGCTGCCCGTGCCCTCCCAGGTGTGGGGGTCCTGAGCAGCCAGCCTGCCTTGTTTCCACAGATGGCCTCCCACCCCGTCGTTCATGGGTGACTGTAAGAAGGAGGGGTTTCCCTCCATGAACTCACAAGAGATCAAACTGATTGTTGTCTGGACTGTTTCTTTCCCTCCACCACCCCTGAAGATGGTTCAAATGCGTTATACTAAAAGTTACCAGGTTGGGATGGCCGTGGAATAGGTCTGGTGGCAGCAGTTGTGGGCAGGAGAAAGACCACCTCCCAGGCCCTCTTAGACATGTGGGCTAGAAGAGGTAGTCGCCACCGCTGACGGAGGCCGAGTGGGCGGGTGACCTGGCTGCTGCTTCCTGGAGGTCCCGGCGCTGCCCTGAGCCCCTTCCTGCAGAGGCAGCCCGAGTGTGGGCAGGTGCTCTGGACCCAAGCGGCCACCCCTCTGCCCCCACCTTGCCGAGGGTGTGGAAAGCAGGTGTTTCCCTCACAGCGCTGTAGGGCCAACCGAGAGCACGGGCCCATGCAAGGGCATGCATTTCTGTGGTCTTCCGACCCTGTTCCCTGGAAACGGAACATTCTTTGGAGGTTGCATGAACATTAGAGTTCCAAATTACACTTCCCACCCCATCTGCCTGGCCCCTCCTGTTTTTTTTCCCTTTTCCCCATGGTTCAGGAAACACTGCCTGGAGAGATAAGGTAGGGCCTGCACGGGCCCTCAGCAGCCACGGTGCAGCCAGGGCTCTGTGTAGGGGCCCCCCCAAGAAGGGTTGCTGAGGAGAGGGGCGCTCTAAGGGGGTTGGGGGTCTCAGGCTGCTCTTCCCGTGGGCTACTCTTCCAAGTGACTTTAAAGGTAGTGTTCTCCTGTGTCGGCAGAGCGGCAGGAAAAGGTGGCCTTTGGGGACAGCATTCTCTCCAAGGGCTGCCTGTGTGACTGCTAAAGGGTATTCCAAAGAGCAGTGGGCCCCGTGGGGTTGGCGCCCTGGGCTTCCAGCCTTGACAGAGCCACCTGCGCAGCCCAGGCAGTGCCCTAGAGCAGCATCTTTCTGGAGGGTACCCCTTGGGCAATGGGGAAGCCCCCTCAAAAGTGGGGGCCCCTGGCCTGGGAGGGGGGCTTGGCCCCTTCACCCCGCTGTCGTCATCACGTGGCTGTGAGCTGAGCCTTAACTTCAGTGCCTCAGTATCCCCACGAAAGCCATGTCAGTGGGGACACATTGCCCCAGCTTGGATCAGGTCAGCACTCTGGCTGGCTTTGGGCCTGGCCTCCTGCTGACCCCCACCCGGTGGTCCAGCTCCGCCCACTCGTCACGAGCAGCCACGTCCCCCCACGAAGCTGCTGCATTTCTGATGAGGAAACGGAGGCTTAGGAAAGTTAAATCATTGGCTCAAGATGATGCCCAGGCTAGCAAGAGTGGGCGCTCGGAGTCGCAGCCACCGGGGGGCCGTGCTCAGAGCAGCAGTGTGGCCAAGAGGCTGCAGGGTGCGGGGCTGCAGCCGGAGGGATCCCAAGAGCTTGGAGTTGGTCCCTGACCCCGCCTGGGCGTTGCTGCGCCGCTGCTTCCGAGCATTCCTTGAGTGCAGGGCCCGCCCCCGCGCACCTCTCCTGGGGCCCAAGGTCAGACTTCAAGTTCTGGGCTTTTGGAGTGTCTGGAACTTCCATTCCCAGAAACAGACCTTGGGGGCTGGGGTTTTGAACGTTGCTGTGTCTTTTCTTCCTTTTCCCTGTTCCCTGCCCCCAGCCAGAGATTGCCCCCAGGCCCTCCTAGAGCTGCATGGTGTGGGGAGGGGATAGGCCCCTGGGTTCTCACTTGCCCACCCTCTGACCGGCCCTGGTTCTTGGGCTCTGTCCCAGCCCTAACAGTCGGACAAGGTCCCCCACCCTTGCCCATGCACCTGGGGCCCTCTGCAGCCTCTGCCCCAGAGGAAGGGTCATGCTGCGGACAGCCCGACCTTCCTGGACGGCCCCAGTGCTCAGCCACCCCTGAAAGCCCACCCAGGCTGGCGTTGCCCCTAGGGTTTTCGGCAGGCCATAGAATGCCCTGGAGACTGCCTTGGGCCAGGCCGAGTGCTCTGCCCCTCCCGATTCACAAACCCCCAGCACAGATAAGAGAAAGAAGCTCAGACCCCAGCTCAGTTCTTTAAGGGCTGGGTGGCCTTCGGGAGTCACTCTGCCCCTGGGAGCCACGTGGTCAGACTCCATGGCAGGAGTGTGCATTGGCACATAGGTAAACATCTACCCAGTGTTAGCTGGTGGATATATTAATAAAGGCATTGAAAACGCCAGGGTTTCCCAGCCTCATTTGACAAGGCCTTTTTCTCAGTTATACCCACTAACATGCTAGGGGAAGCATTGATTCAACCGGGGTTTCCCTTCAAATTCCAGGACCTTGGGGTGCTGCCCTTTCTCTCTGTGTCCCCCCAGCCTCGCTGACCCCCTGGCTGGGATTCCTCGCAGGCTGAGCGGTGGGCGCAGGCAGCTGGCGCCGTGGAGGAGCCCAGCAGGCGGGGTGGCCACAGCACCTGCTCTGCAGGCAGCGAGCCCGGCGGCGCTGGGGAGCAGCTGGGGCGGACGCCTGCGGGTGGGCGGTCTATATTTGGGGTGCCAGGCATTCGTCACACTAAAACGCGTTGTCTACACCCCCATCAGAATCTGAGCTTCTTAAGCCTAGAAGACAAGTCCTGTGAATAAATAATAGCAAACATTCCAGAGAGCCTGCAGTGCCCCAGGACCTCGCTGGGTCCTCCGGGCGGCCCGTGAGGCAGAAGCTTGCTCTCTCCTCTCTCAGCTGATAAAGAAACAGAGGCCCGGGAAGGGAAAATGGGTCACACAGCTGATTGTTGAGTGGAAGGTTCAGGATTCCAAGGTGGACCTGAGTCTCCCCCGGTTCCCTCTTGTCATTTGTATTTAGGTCAGCCTTATAGCAATCTATCTACATTATGTTTGTAAAACACATCCTTTTTCGATGTACGGCTTTATGAGATTTTGCCCCATGTATACAGTCATGTACCTTGTGATACAGCCGTATACCTGTCTCCATCTGAAGTTTTGCCTTTTGCAGGATGTCATATAAACGGACGTATGGAGTAGTGGCCTTTTGTGCCTTCTTTCTCCTGCTGTGATGCTTTTGAGCTCCATCCTTGCTTTTGTCGCATTGCCTGTTCGTGCCTTTTTATTGTCAAGTGGTATCCCCTTGTCGGGAGGGACCACAGTCTGTTTATCTGTCACCTGCTGAGGGACATTTGGTTATTTCCAATCTGGGACAGCTTTGAATGAAGCTGCTGTGAACATAGGTGGACAGGGCTTGGGATGGGCCTGTGTTTTGATTCCTTGGGCACAGACTCAGGCGTGGGTAGGCCCTTGTGCTTTAAGGCCTGTGCCCTACTCAAAAAGCCCTTCCCTTGCCAGATTCAGTCAAAGGAAGCTCAGAAGCAGCTCCTCCTGACTCTCGGGCTGCGCCAGTGGGCCCGACCTGAGCTGGAGCTGTGCGATAGGGAGGTATGGCAAGAAATACCAAGGCCCACGCTGCGTGAATGGCAGGAAGTAAGAGTCGATTGGAGACAAGCTTTCTATTGTTTCCATGTTCTAGAAACTTTTGGAAAGTATGAAGCCGCTTCCCTCCCACCCCAGCTGCTGGAACTACCTGCACTTTGGATGGTGTGAGGGGAGGGCCAGGACGCATCAAAACAGCTCCCCCTTGCGCCTCTGTGCTGGTGCAGGAAGCATGCTGTCATCATGTCAGGAAGGTGGGTCCCGCACAGCCGGCAGCTGCAGAGGGCTAGGCACCCCCCATAAGTTTCAGTGGGGCCCAGAGGGAGGCCTGTGGGAACCGAGCCAAGTCCGGAGGTAAATATACCTCCCTGGGATGGCCTGGATGCCTAGGAAAACTGTTAGCTTTCTCCCCACTCCTCCCACCTCCAGGTGTTTTGGAGCCAGAGCTTGTCCTGGGGCTCACCGTGGTTCCTTATCAGGGAAGAGTCTGGCTTTTACCAGCGAAAATGGTTCATGCTGTAGGATTGGCTTTTTCTTCCAGCTCACTGCCCTCTGGCCCATGTCCTTTGAAGAGATAGCAGGTGTCCCCATCCATGGGAACGGACGGTTTTCTGTCTGATGAAGCTCACCGGGTCCTCTCTGGCTGTTGAATTGCTGTAGCACGGGGGGCGGAGAGGGGGTATGGATAGGTGGCCAGGGGTATCCTGTCATGGGCTCTGACCCTCTCGTATGTTGCAGAGCGTGAGGGCTCCCTGGTGGACCTTGCCTTGACGATGTCGGGGTGCTAACAAGCTCGGTAGTGCCTATGCCGCCTGCTCTGAGCCGCGTGCTGGGCTGGGATTGCCTGGACTCTGTTCCCATCGCCACGGGGTCGGCAGCTTTGGGGTCAGTCCTGGTGAAACTCAGCAACCTTCTGGCTGCATGAGGCACCCCCAGAGAGGAGCCAGGGGGCGGTGGTGGGCTGCAGCTGCACGGACACCCCTATGATGGCATCGCATGAGCCCTAGCGCCGTAACCCTTGTGTGACCACTGGATGTACTTGGCTGGGCACCCCTGTCCCTCTCAGACCGAGAGAGTGAGTGTTTTCCAGAATTAAAAACAGGAGATTTCACTCACCTGAGTTAAAATGGACTTAGCTCTCTGTTGACTCCAAGTCGAGGCATTTGTCAGAAACTGGAGGGGGTCAAGGGGGCGGGCTCTGGCTCTGGGCTTTTAGCCCCCGGACCCACCCGCAGCGAGTTTGCTGTAACTCAGAGGGGCTCACTCTTCCCTCTCCTCTTCTCTCTCTGTTTCCATCGTTCTCCCGCCTTCATCACCCAGGGGGAGGAAGGAGGAAGGCCCCTGGGTGGAGCCTGGGAGGGTGACCTCAGCTCCCCATGCGATGTCCTGATTCTCAGGCCAAAGCTAACACAGGCCTGAGCGCCAGCCCATCAGGGCGCCCCGGTTCCGAATAACTTAGTTTTGGCCTTGCTGCTTCCGCAGCTGTGGGAATTCATCGTTGTCTCAGCTTGTGGCAGTGCAGGACACATGCAGATGGGAGAAACTGGGCCTCTCTCTTTTTTTCTGCCGGGTGCAAAGCCGTGGGTTGTGGTTCAGCCCTGAGTCATCCGCTGTTGCAGAGCCGGCCATAAAAGGCCTGGGGCCGGGCCTGCGGCCTCCCTCGGGCCAGCGCTGGCTCAGCTGGGGTGGGGTGGGGTGGGGGGCAGGCACCGAGCCTCAACAAGGCCGCCAACAGCTCCACCCCCAGCCTCCTCTCCTCTCCTTCCAGTTTCCTGGGTGTCCCTTCCCCCACTCTCAGAGCCATCCGTTCGGCTTCTGGGCCGCTCGGAGGGGCCTGGATCTTTGGATCCGGCAGCCTGCAGTGGTTGCTGGCAGCCAGCACTCAGGAGCAGCCAGGCCCGTGTCAGTGCCACCTGGTCCCCTGCTTTCTCGCAGGGCCCTCCATGGGCGCCACCGGTTCCCACCAGCTGCGCAAGCCTCCGCAAGGCGCCCTTGCTCCTCTGCCCAGGCCGCCCCCAGCCCCACCTCCCCTGCACCCTGTTGAGACACTCCAGCCACCCAGGGATCATTTCTGATCAGTGCTCTCTTTCCCGGGGGTGCCTGGGCAGGGCAAGGCCTACGAAGCTGCCCACGGTCAGTCGACTTAAGCAGTGGATCTGGAGGCTCCTTGTACCTCAGCCTCTTGTCACCCCAGAGGGAAGTCACCTCTGGCCTGGGCACTGGCTTTCTGCGCTTGATTCCTGACCGGTGACAATGTGCTGCTTGGCCCCTGGTTCCCTGGACGGGGCCGCCTGTCATCCGTCTCTGCCCCTTGCCCAGCTCTACCGATGCAGGCGCCCTTCCAGCACTGGGCCCCGGGGAAGGGGCTGGAGGCCTGCACCGCATCCACCCACCCTGTGACCTCGGGCGGAGGATGTACTGTTTGAATTTTACAGATGAGGAAGTTGTAACTCAGAGGTTAAGAGACATACTAAAGGTCACAGAGCAAGATTCTGGAGGTAGGCACTGGCCCCAGAGTCTGCTGATCTAACAGCCCAGGTCCTTCCTGGGTGCTCTGAGTACAGGCAGAGGCGGGGACGGTGTGGCGTCAGACTCCCGGACAACGGCGTGTGCGCTTGAACCTGGGGAGCCTGGCAGCCAGGATGTTTGTCTAATCAGACATTCCTCGTTAGGTGCGTCTCGTGTCAGCTGTTTGCCTAAGGGACCTTGTGGTGCAGGGCTGGGTACCTGAGCTGCCGCCTTGCGTCTGGGCTGGAGGAGGAGGCGGAGGGGGGCTGGTGGGCTGGGGAGGCCTGGCCACTGTTCTGCCTCGCTTGGTTCGGCTCGTGGGGTGGGTCAGCACCTTCCTTACCAGGGGGGGCACCGAGGGCTGCCCCCCTGGGGTCACTGCAGGGTGCTCTGTGCCGAGCGCTGCTTTCCCTTGGTGCTCGGTCCTTTCTTGTCTCCTTTTCCTCCTGTTTCCTTACAGCCCAGAGAGTACATGTCTGAATCCTCATCTTGGCGGGGGGGGTAGTAGGAGCCAGCGGTGAGGGCGAGGGGAGTGGCTTGGGCAGCATCCAAAACCCTGCCGACGCCTGGAGCTTGGGAATTGGACTTGGCTAGAATGGCTTCCCAGGAGCTTAACTGCCCTCTGGGAAGTACGCGGTGGTTCAGAGGGGGCCAGCCTGTGTTCGGGGTGGCCTCTGACCTGTGGGTAGCAAGTAAAGAACAAGGAGACTAAACTCAGGGACAGAAGCTTTCCCAGGATCACCCAGAAAGGAAATGTCAGCTCAGGGACAGAGACCCAAGCTCCCCGAAGACTCTCAGGCCACCGTCCTTTCCACCTGGGCCTCTCACCTCCTTAGTGTTCCTGAAAGGTGAGGAACAGAGAATTTTCACTCCTGGGGGCAGTGGGAAAAAGGGGAAGATTTTGAAGAGGTAAAGTTGTAAATTAGGACACTAATTAAGCCCCTGTCCCTAACCCTAACCTCCAAATCCAGTGGCTTAACTCAGATATGTTAGTGTATGTGAGAAATAACAGGCCGTCCTAAACACATGGCTTTCATGTCTAAACCCCCAGGGTGGTTGCTTCTGCTCCTGCCATCACATCTGCATCCTAGTCCTCAGGAAGGAGAGAATGGCTCATACACCTTTCCTAGTTCATTTCTGTTGCAAGTAAGGCTGGGGAATGCAGTCATAATTTGGAAAACCATGAATTCAGCTAAAACTCAAAGAGTTGTGCTATTAAAGGAAAATTCCAATTAGCACTTTGTACCACAGAAGGTAAAGTTCCCCATAACACCTTAGTGGTTGGTGGGAAACAGCATAAATCAAGGGTAAACCTAGAGTAGATTTAGTCCAGCCACCTCGTTTTGGAGAAATATTTAAGGCCTAGTGAGGATGGGCTTGTTGTAGAGCAGAGGTCAGCAAACTTTTTCTGTACAGGTCAGATAATGAATTTTTTTGGCTGCCAGCGTACGGCCTCTCCTAATGATTTAGCTGCCACCGCAGAGAGGAAGTGGCTATAGACAATACAAATGGCATGGCTGTGTTCCGCTGAAACTTTATTTATAAAACCATGTGGATTTGGCCCCTGGGCCATGGTTTGCCAACAGCCCTTATTGTAAAGAATAACTATGGAATTTATGCAAAATAGGGAGCCTGGCGGGTAAGCACTGAACAGCTGCAGTGTTTTGAGTGCTGCCCTTTATCATCAGGGCTGCCCGAGAGCATACAGCTGGTAGGAGCAGCCCCGACTCTGCTTCCCGCCCCCCCACCGGACCGTGCCGTGCAACTGCTGTCCCCTGGTTCCTGCCGTAGCCGGGCCTCCCTTCGAGCTTGGCTGTTGCGTCTGCCTCTGCGTCAGTTCTTTTTTTAAGCACCTGGCAGGCTGGGGAGGTGCCGGATGCTAGACGGAAGAGGGTCCTGGATGGTAGGTACAGAGCTAGGGGAGACCCCCGATTCCTGCTCCGAGCGCACGTTTCGGAAATTCCAAAAACCATCCCAGGCTGAGCAGTGACCAGGCCGGGTCAGAGACGAGCAGCCCCGGCTCCGTGGCGCTCCCCCCCGAGCTCACCCTCCTCTCCTCCCCCAGGCTACGACTTCGCTGCCGTCCTGGAGTGGTTCGCCGAGCGCGTGGACCGCATCATCCTGCTCTTTGATGCCCACAAGCTGGACATCTCCGACGAGTTCTCGGAGGTCATCAAGGCCCTCAAGAACCACGAGGACAAGATCCGCGTGGTGCTGAACAAGGCCGACCAGATCGAGACGCAGCAGCTGATGCGCGTCTACGGGGCCCTCATGTGGTCCCTGGGCAAGATCATCAACACGCCCGAGGTGGTCCGCGTCTACATCGGCTCCTTCTGGTCCCACCCGCTCCTCATCCCCGACAACCGCAAGCTCTTCGAGGCCGAGGAGCAGGACCTCTTCAAGGACATCCAGTCCCTGCCCCGAAATGCCGCTCTCCGGAAGCTCAACGACCTGATCAAGCGGGCGCGGCTGGCCAAGGTGGGTTGCTGGAGGAGAGGGTGGGGCCGGGGGGCCCTGGGGCCTGCGGGCAGGGGCCCCGGGGTTGGTCCGTCACGCCTGCCCGGCCTCAAAGGCCCACCCTGGCAGACCTCATGGCCTACCCTTGGTGGCGCGGGTCCCGATCCGGTGTCACTTGCTCTGCCGCCTTTTCTTGGCCAGGATTCTCCTAGGCTCCCGCTTCACCTGTTCTGTTTATGGTTGATGCCCCACCTGCTTCCAAAAAGCGTCTGAATGTGCCTGCGGCGTGTCAGTACATATGGCTGGAGAGCAGCCCTGGGCAGGGTACGGGATGCAGGGCTAGGATGCAGCACTGAGCCTCCTCGGCTGCCCCTTATGGGCACCCAGCCTGGTGGCGAGGATGGGGACACACAGCGGGGAACGACACGCCCGGTCCCCACCCTCCCGCCTGCATGGGGAAGCAACAGTTACACAAAAGACCAAGTGTAATTGACGTGTCCTGGGCTGGGGGCTGCAGGAGCAGGGGGCTGGGGCCTCTCTGGTGGTGTGAAGGGGAGGCCAGCGGAGGCCACGTTGGGGAGCCGGCATGGGAGCTGACACAGCTGGGGCAGAATGTGACAGCAGGATCTGAGGTGTTCGGGTGTTGGAATCAGTTTCAGTGCCTGAGCAGGTCCTGGGATGGGCCCCGGGGTGGCTGGGGCTAGGGAGTTACGGGTAAGGACTCCAGGGGAGCACGCAGGAGCCCTCAGACATGTACCTTGGGGGTCTCTGAGTTTGATACCACCCCCCACCCCCCACCCCGGTGTCTCTGGCCAGGGTAAGTCACTGGGAGGGAAAGTCTAAGAAGGGGCTGGAGTCAACCATTTGGACAGCATATCTGACACAGACCAGCCTGGAAACTGCCAAGTTCAAACCCGTGTGTTTT
This sequence comes from Tamandua tetradactyla, assembly GCF_023851605.1. Lineage (NCBI taxonomy): Eukaryota > Metazoa > Chordata > Mammalia > Pilosa > Myrmecophagidae > Tamandua > Tamandua tetradactyla. The sequence goes on from NC_135335.1 coordinate 9,710,446, forward strand.
AGAAGGAGCGTCTTACTGTCTATGGCCCCACCGTTAGCCCGGTGTTTGGGTGTTGTGGGCCCTGGGCTGGGGTGTTGCCGTGTGTGAGGATCACAACCTGGAGCTCCTGAGACGTGCCCTTGACCAGCCCAAGGACCTGTCACGATACCTGCCAGGGCCCCTGTGCTCCACCAGTGCCCTAGGGGGACAGGGTTTCAGCGAAGGTCATGCTACGGCTAAACTAAACCGTCCGCCCGGGCACCCGAGGTGGAGCGGGGGAGCCAGGGGGGAGCCCCAGGAGGGCCCAGGTCTGGCTCAGCGGTTTGGAGACTTGTGAACACTGCTCCACCCAGGACCTCCTGGCTGGCCAGAGTCGGGGGGCACGTGGGTACCCCCTGGCCTGAGTGACCAGAGCCAAGCCTTATGCTGTGTCTTCACTCTGCTAACCAGAGACACACACAGTGGCTTTCCAACCGGCAGTGTTGGTGCTTGTTAGAGATGCAGTCCTCAGTCCCCGTCTTCGCCCTACGAATGAGAATTTGCGTGTTAACACAACCCCCCCCCCCCCCCCCCCCCCCCCCCCCCCGTGATCTGCACACACAGGAAAATTCCAGAAGCCTACTCCGGAGGATGTAGGGCTTCATACACTTTAGATAGTTTACTTCTCAAACTCTCAGGTCAGTGGAGCCGGTTCTGAGACCAGAAACCTGAGAAGACTCGTGACACTGGCTGCAGGGCCTCGGGACCAGAGGGCATCCTGAGCTGGGGTGGGGAAGAGGCCTGAGCTCTGCTCTGAGCCACAGCCCAGACAGAGGGAAAGGACAGCTTCTCCCTGCCTGCACGCCCCTGAGCCCTCCCGTTGCAGGGCCCGGGAGAGCTCTGCCTGCCTCTTCTCTCCTTCAGCCTTTCTTCCTTCCGGGCTGGAGACTTGAGCACAGCAGATTCCTGCTCATCTATAGAGACACAGCACCCGCCCGCCTGAGGCTTCTGAGTCACGGTGCCTGGAAAGCCCCGTGGTCTCCAGCTTTCTCCTTTACTTACTGTTTCAAGACGTTCCTTCTCCCGGAATGAGTGGCTGCCCCTGTGCTGAGCTGACCTCTGTGACCCACCTGGGTATGCCTAGATTTGGCAGCCTAGATGGGAATAGGGACCTGCTACCCCAGGCAGCCCTCGCTGGGCTGAGCTCGGGGCAAGTGCGGGTCAGCTGGGCAGGGGACCTGCTGGGTGCAGCGGGCGGTTCAGAGAAGTGGTGGCGATGCCACTGGCTGCAGCAGCTGCGGCTGGGCTGTCCTGTGGACTGCTCCGAGAGCTTCTAGTGTTGCAGGGAAACACAGGGCGTGCCACCCTTGGCTGGCAAACGTCTAAAAGTGTATGGAGGTGTACATAAAGCTTGAAGCAACTGGGGAAATCCTTTGTTTAGTTTTCCTGCTTCTTAGTCACCCCCAGGCCGCCAGGGTGATAAGGTGGAGCCGAGCTCAGGCTGCATTGCCATTGCGTGTACTCTGCCCGGGTCTGAGTGTGTGCCTGGGTGGGGCTGCGTGGGGCTGTGCTGGGAACTTGCGCCCTCTGTGTCTCTGCTGCCTGTGGGGGCGCTGGGGGTAGGGGTGCACAAGGAGAAATGAGTGAGGGCTTCGGATTTGGGCGGACCAGCAGTGAGCCCGGGGCCCTCACTGAGCTTTGCTCTCTGGACCAACACGAGGGGAGAGCGATCCTGCGCCCCAGAGTTGGGGGGCAGTAAATGGAACATGTGGGAGGTGCCGAGGGGCGCTCCGCAGGTGGCCTTCTCTCTGCAGCCCCTGTTCCTGAACCACCTGGTCAAGTGGGGAAGGCCGGTGTCTGTCCCTGTGTGGCAAGTGCGTTTTCCTTGGCAGCCCGGGGGACAGAGCTCCGGCAGGCCTCACCGCGGGTCTGCTCTTCTCCGCCCCATGGGCCCTGGTGACATCAGGAAGCAGTTGCTGGGAGCTTGGGCCCCTCCTGGCCCCGTCCTTGTTGCGGCACGGCGGGCCGCCGGCATTCCTGGCACATCCGGGCCGTGACATGCCCCCTCCCTGCCGTCACAGGTCCACGCCTACATCATCAGCTCCCTCAAGAAGGAGATGCCCAACGTGTTCGGGAAGGAGAGCAAGAAGAAGGAGCTGGTCAACAACCTGGGCGAGATCTACCAGAAGATCGAGCGGGAGCATCAGATCTCCCCCGGGGACTTCCCGAGCCTCCGCAAGATGCAGGTACGGCCGCTCCGAGCGCTCCACCTGGGCTGGTGACCAGCGGGAGGCCCGGGGCACCAAGGCAGTGGCCCTGGAGGGAACCCCGGCTCCCCGTGGGGTGGGGCCACCCCAGACCGAAGCAGCTGGGTGTAATCGCCAGCACCCCACCCCAGCAGGGAAAGCCTTCTCCGGCCATGCCAGCTCGGAGGGGAATGTGCTGACTCACTCCGGGTGGTGGGCAGAGAGGGCAGGGCAGGTGCTTGGTGACTCGTCTCAGGGCAGCCCCCACAGCCCCCGAGGAAGGGACTGTTGTTCCCTCCATTGGAGGGATCAGGCCAGGCCCAGAGGGGTTTAAGGTGGGCAGTGGTGGAGCCGGGACGGGGAAGCAAAGCTCTCCCTCGGAGCACCCGGCCCAGGCCGGAGGAGGCCGGGAGGGGCCGCCCCACCCATCCCCGTCTCCCCCTGCCCCCACCGCAGGAGCTCCTGCAGACCCAGGACTTCAGCAAGTTCCAGGCCCTGAAGCCCAAGCTGCTGGACACGGTGGACGACATGCTGGCCAACGACATCGCCCGGCTGATGGTGATGGTGCGGCAGGAGGAGTCCCTGATGCCCTCGCAGGCCGTCAAGGGCGGCGCCTTCGACGGCACCATGAACGGGCCCTTCGGGCACGGCTACGGCGAGGGCGCCGGCGAGGGCATCGACGACGTCGAGTGGGTGGTGGGCAAGGACAAGCCCACCTACGACGAGATCTTCTACACCCTGTCGCCCGTCAACGGCAAGATCACGGGTGCCAACGCCAAGAAGGAGATGGTCAAGTCCAAGCTGCCCAACACGGTCCTGGGCAAGATCTGGAAGCTGGCTGACGTGGACAAGGATGGGCTGCTGGACGACGAGGAGTTCGCCCTGGCCAACCACCTCATCAAGGTCAAGCTCGAGGGCCACGAGCTGCCCGCCGACCTGCCCCCACACCTGGTCCCGCCCTCCAAGCGGAGGCACGAGTGACCGGCCATGCCCCGCGCCCCCTGCCGTCCTGTCCCCGCGCCCAGGCAGGCTGAGGGTCGGGAGGGGAGGGCCAGGGCCGCGGGTTCGCAAGGTCCATAAACACTGAGCCGATGCTGCCTCAGCTATCAAAAAGGAGAACCACCATCTTTCTTTTAAGGCAGTTCCCGGGCCTGGCGGGGGAGGCAGGGGCGATGCTCGGATGTGAATGATGGAATTTTGTGCACAGAACTACGGATATTTTTAATATATAACGTTAGAGGCAGTATTCGTTCTTGCCAGCTCCTCTGTCCGACAGCCCCACGCCCAGGGCCTCGGGCCTCCCCCGTCCTCTCCCTGCTCAGGCTTGGCCAACTGTGGCCACAGGGGATGGCTTGCTGGGCGCCCCCCACCCCGGCCTGCCTGGTGGCTGTGGGGCCTGGGACTGCAGGTGCAACCCGGGCAGTCAAGCAGCTTCCTTCGAATAGTGCAACCTCGTCCGCTGTGCTCTGGGGTACTCTGGGGTGGCCTTGGTACTTGTGTCTTCACCCCTCCCCGAGCAGAGGCCCCACAGCCCCCTCCCCACCTCGGCAGGCACAGGAGCAAGACCCAACTACCTTTTGGGAGGGGGCGCGGTGAGGAAATGTCTCCCAGAAAACTACATAAGCTAGTTTTTGTTCTGTAAGGCCACACCTTTCATACTTGACCGAATTTATCAGTTCCCAGCCACTTGCGGTGAAGCTGTGATTTCTGTCTCCCCTTTCCTCACACTCCAGGCTGAGGCAGCTCCACCCGGGGCCGGGCAGGACACATCCCCGCCGGCCACCATGGGAGTGCCCCAGGGCTGGTGCTTCCTGGCTGAGGAGGGGGCGGCTAGCCCACCACCCACCTTGCTTGTCCCCCTCCCCCTTTACCAGGAGGTCCTAGAGCGCCTCGGCGGGTGGCAAGTTCCCACGACCCTGTTTCGGGCTGGTGAGAGGGAGGATGGCGGGGCGCACCTGCTGCGGCCCAGTGTCCAGCCCGCAGGCCCCGGGGAAAGCACTCTCCCGGCCCCTTCCTTCCTCTGTTGGGTAAGGCAGGGCCGCACGTGACTCAGCTGAACCTTGGACGGCCCAGCAATAGGAAACCTGAGCCACCAGCCTGGCCTCCACCTGCTGGCCTCCGCCGGGCCTGGTGGAAACGTGGACACCCTCACTAGCCCTGTGCCAGCCAGGGCCAGGAGCAGCCTTCGTGCTGGGTGCTCCGATGGGGGAAGAGGCCGTGCAGACTGCAGGCCCCAGCACCCCCACTTCCCCCACTCGCCTCCACCCAGACCCCTGGGCCTCTGCGAGCCTGCGGCCCCGGCATCCGCCCTGCGCCCTCCGCCCGGCTGAGCCCTGACCTTCCAGGTGGCCTCCCCCAGTTTGCTCCTGAGGGCACCTTGGGAAGGAAAAAGAACAAAAAGATTGAAGACTTTTTTTTTTCCTTGCATTAAACAAATTTAATTATGCAGAAGCTGGTCCGTGGTGCTTAGTCCTCATCGTCGTCTTTAGTCATGGCTCCTTCCCCCAGTGCCTAGTAGGGTGCTAGGCAGGCATCTGGAGGGCGAAGAGCCCGCGGGAACAGGTTGGCAAGCCTGCCAGGGCCACATGGCCTGCCCAGCCCTGAGCTGCCCCACTCGAGCACCATCTGCTGCCACCTCAGAATAAAGGGAGGCCTGGGCCCAAGGGTGGAGAGGGGCTCCCCCCAGGCAACTGATGATCCCCTTTCTTTGTGCCAGATGGGAGCTGAGCAAGAGTAGTCTGGAGGTGGGAGTCGGGGCGAAGAACTTGGGAGAGCCCCAATAATTGACAAAGCTGTGGGGCCAGAGGGCAGAAGGGTGGCTCTGCCAAAGCCATCTTCCTAACATCGCAAACCTGGGCCCGCCCTGAGCCTGGGATAGACCAGAGGGCGCCCCGGGGAGGGGTCCCCACACACAAGAGCCAGCCCGACTGCACCCTAGCCCCGCGGCGGTTTAAGACAGACAAAGCAGATACGGCAGCACCAAAAGTACAATTAGGAAGGTGGGGCCAGCTGATGTCACTGTTTGTACCGGCAGAGGAAAGGGTGTCATTGCCAGGGAAGGGGCCGAAACTGAAGTGCAGTGGGGCTAGACAAGGCCCCAGGCAGACCAGACAGAAGGCAGGACCTAAGCAGGCCCTGGGCCCCACGCTCCCGCCAGCTCCCAGGGGCCGCCCAAGTCTGGCCTAATGGCAGGTGTCTGAGGCACTGACTGTCCGATTAGCGGGTGAGTCCAGGTGCCCAGGACACCCCCCGCACCTCCCACAGTCACCCCCATGAGGCTGTACTTTCGCCAGGTTGACCTTCACCTCTACCATCCCACAGGCCTACGTTCTCCCCATCTCACAGCTGAAGAGCCCCCCACTCAGGAGGGGCTTGAATAGCAATTGCAGTGGAAGGAGATTCCAATCCCCTGTCCAGAGTCTGATTTCCATCATGTTTCGAATCTAAAGCATCCTTTCAAAGGGGGGAAAAGAAAACCAAGGCTTACACCCCTGCCCCCCCCCCCACCTCCCAGGCCTGCCACTAGAGACGAAAATGCTGTTGCTCGCTCCCAGCTCGAGGCCCCAAAAGCTTGGGGCAGCCCCTCAGTTTCCAGGGGTCACCCAAGAGAGACAGAGCCTGCTTGTTGTTAGATTATCAAAGAAAACACAGCCCAGGAGTTCTCAGATTGCCTCTGCCCTCTGCTGAGCGTGCCCTGGTGGCATTAGGCCTTTCAGGCGCATCCCACACTCGGGGAGGGTAGAGGCTGGGGGACACTAACCCCAAAGACTGTCCCAGGACACGGCTGCTGGCCTGAGGCTTAGAGAGAGCCCCCGAGGTGCTCTGCTATGCCCTGCTGTGCTCATGACCAAGAGACAGGGGCCTCTTCCAGGCCACGATGGGGGTTCAGGGCAGCCGAAAAGCCCCCTCTTTAGAGGTGCTTCCACCTGGTTCCATATGCTCTTGGAGTACGAGGAACTTTGGGGCAATTATTATCCACCCCACCCACGCGGTGCCCCAGGACCTACCCATTACTTCTGGGTCCCCCCAAAGCAGCTGTTCTGTATGTTGAGGTTCCATGTAAAATCTCATTCACGGTAAACATTCCTTCTGCTCTTTAACAGAAAAAAAAAAAAAACCGCTAACCACAAATCCAATCCAGTGCCCTCTTTCTTGTTTCCACTGGGTTGGCCAGAGGACTTGCCCAAGCAAAGGAGAACGGTTAATGACCCCTGACCCCTGTCCTGCCCCTTTGAATTCAATGGGTGCCAGTGTGGGCAGACCCGGAGGGGAAGGCCTCGGGCAGACAGGTCTGTGCTCGAATCCCACCCAGCTCTGCCACGTTCTGGGACCCAGTCAGTCCTCTCGGCCCTCTGAGCCCGTCTCCTGGGCCAAAGGAGAGAAACAGCCCCAAAGAGGCCCAGGGTCAGCAGCCTCCTCGGCTGAGCACCCCAGGGCAGCCGGTAAGGGTGGGGTGCAGACAGCATGGGGTCCCACCCAACTTGCGCAGCATAATAGGCTGGACCCACCCCTTCCCTGGAGCCGCTGGGAGACTCGGTGGCGCCCAGTGGGTTTGGGCCAGAGGTGGCCGAGGGGGCTTGGAGCCAGGCTTCCTGTGCGCCCAGAGGGACGGCTGATTGTAAAACCACATGGGGCTGCTGCGCTGCTGCCTGGGCCTGGGGGCGGGGAGGGTGGAGCTGCGGAGCGTGGGAACCCCTGGGGCTTTGCTGGAGCAGCCCCGGGAAGGGTTTTGGAAGAAAAGTCAGGATGATGAAACCACCATCTGTCCACTCATTTGGAGCTTGGGACCTTTTAAAGGACGTGCCCTAGGTGTGCTGGGGCGGTGGGGCCTGGGGGGTGCCAAGGACTGGCCCAGGGAGTGAAGGAGATCCCAACCCCCCCCCCCCCAGTCTCCATCAGCCCCCTCCCCCTAAGCCACCCGAGTAGACAACACAGTTAAATTAAAAAAACAACCAAAAAACCGATGCTTGAGCAGCAAGGGGGGGCCTAAATGAGCTCCCCCCCCACTTCAAACACACCCTAGGCTCTTGTTAATTAGAAATGCTAGGGTGACCTGTGGCCGGCAGGCCATGCCCTCATGTGTCCCCCACCTGAGCAGACACAGTTCTCCACTGTACAGTAAGAGATGCTGTGGTCCCCCGGGAGAGGAAGTGACCTGCCCAAGGCCTCACGCCCAGTCAACAGTGGGTCTTGTTCTCCCTGACTCCCGGGGGTCGCTGAGCAGCTTCCTGGGACCAGGGCTGGGAGAGTCCTGCCCCAAGCCCCCAAGGGAAGGGGGAGCTGTGGCTGTGGGTGCTGCAGAGAGAACCCGGGTTCCCTGCCACCCTACCCTCACAGGGTTCTCAGGGCCTCACCCTGCTCCCACCACCCTGCCCTCTTATGTGAACCTTCTCTTCCTCTCTTTCTGCTACGTCTGAGTCATCCCTGCAAATGACAGCTTCCCTTTCTCACCATCCAAGGCCTTTCTCAGAAGCCTACATCAAACTCGCCATCGTCCAGCCCATCCCTGGCCGCTGACCCCAGCATCTGGAGGCCATGCGGTGCCCTTCTGCTGGCAGCCACTGACCTTGACCCAGACCCCGGGGTCATAGGCAGGTGTGGCCCGGAGGAAGGAGCACCGGATCCAGCTAGCTGCTCCACCCCTGCAGCCTCAATGCAGTAATCTGTCACGTAGGGGCAGTAATAGCCCCCTCCCCAGAGAGGCTCCTGGGGAGCAGGTCCTGGCCTCCAAGGGCACCCAGGGCTCTGGCACACATGGGAGCAGAGAGGAGATCTGCTCGGGCAAGGCAGGGGCTAAATTCAGGAGCTGTTTCTGGACCCAGGGACTGGTTCCTTGTTCAGGCACAGAGGTGGCCTCTAAGGACCTTGGGACATTGGAGCAGAAAGGAGGGAGCCGGCGAGGAAACTGAGACATGGCAAAAGAGATGCAACCAAAACTAATACAAGATCTGCAATGGAATGAAGTGCTGGGAGGGGCAGGATGCTGCGTGGCTATCCCAGTTCTGCCCCAGGGGGTGTTTGGGTTTTGCTGTCTGGGACTCAGGTTCGCCAACTCAGTACTAGGCAGGGATGGATAATGACGGGCCCAGGGGATGGTCTCTTTGGAGAACTCAGCATTCAGAGAGGTTAAGGGACCAGCCCAAGAGCACACAGGACCCAGTGACCTCACTTCTCTAGCCCTTGACTGCTGACCCCTGGGGGTCACGGCGGTGGGGGTGGGGGAATTTGGGTGTCCCAAAGAGGCAGCTGGAGAAGGGGTCAGCATCCCCCCTTCCCCAAGTCCCTAGGAGACAGGGACATGGTCCTGCCTGAGCATTTGCCTCTCCTCTGGTCTCTGGCGCCCCCGTGTGGCCCTGGACAGCAGAGACCCTTCTTACCTCTGTCCGGGCTCCCAGAATCAGGGCCCAGAATCCTCAGCTGAGAGCCAGAGAGCTCAAAACACCCCAAACCCTCCCCCCGGCACGCCCCCTCCAGGAGAAATTGAGGCCGTGGTGGACTCCCAGCTTTGGAGTTGAATCCTAGCTCCCTTCCCCTGCCTGACTGTCTTGGGGAACACAGCCTGACTCTGTTTCCCCATTCTACAGATTGTGGGCTCTGAGGGGGTCAAATGGGGGGACACATGGAGAAGCACCTGGGCACAGCCAGGGAGTGCTTGGTTTAGCTTCCCCAGCACGACCCAGGCCTCCTTCCTCAACAGGAGGGTCCCTGTCTGATGAGGGAGGCAGGCCCCCAAACAGATCTTTAAATGAAAGAATTTGTTGTCTGCAACTATAAAAAAATGTCCCAGCCTTTGACCCCTCATCTTGGACGGCCCCGGGGACCCATGAGGTCTGGGCCAGCACAGCTGGACACAGCTGGGCAGAAAGCTGGACAAAGCCAGCCCCTCCCCGGACCTCCTGCCGCCCAGCACCCACCTCTCCTTGCCCCTCCCCTCCAGGCCAGGCCGCGGTGGTCCCCGACGGCTCCAGGGTCTCCCGTCCCAGCCTCCTCACTCTCAGTCCCTCAATTCAAGCCTCAGTGTGCCCATCTGCAAAATGGCTGTGACCACCCCTGCCCCACCCACTGGGTAGGATTTCCCAGGTCTTGCTCTAAGGATACAAATAAAATGAGGTCAGAAACTGGCGAGCGCTCGTTCGGGCGGGATTTGGGGGCGGGGGTGGTAAGCGCCGGCCGGCGGCCCGGGGAGGGAGCGGACTACAACTCCCATCCGGCTCCAGGGCCGCGGGCGTCCCCAGCCCCTCTGCCGGGGCCTAGGGAGAGGCGGCCGCTGCCCCCGGGGGCGAGGGAAGTTGTAGGGCCGCGGGCATCGCCGAGGGCCCTGGAAGGGTCGGGGCCGGGACCGCGCAGGAATTCGGGCGGTCTTCGGACCACCCCGGGACTTTCTCCTCCTCCACCCCCAACGCACAGACACACGCCCGCCCCGCCCAGGAGTTACTCTCCGGGACCCACCCCCCGATCCCCTGGACTTCCTGGCCGGAGTTGGCACCGCCCCCTCGGGCCTCCGCCCTCCCACCTTCACCTCCAGCCGCGGCTCCCATTGGCCGGCGCGCACCTGCCCGTCCGTCGGGGGCGGAGCGCGGCGCCCAGGTGAGGGCGCGCGGGCGGCTGCCGAGGAAGGTGACAGCGGGGAGGGAGGGTGGGGGGCGGACGCGCGGACGCACGGACGGACGGACAGGCAGGCATGCGGGTGTCCCGGCTCTAGCCCGGGCGCGGGGCTCCGGCCGCAGCCATGGAGCGGCGGCTGCGCGCGCTGGAGCGCCTGGCGCGGGGCGAGGCCGGCGGCGGCCCGGGACTCGACGGCCTCCTGGACTTGCTGCTGGGGCTGCACCAAGAGCTCAGCAGCGCCCCCCTGCGGCGGGAGCGCAACGTGGCGCAGTTCCTGAGCTGGGGTGAGTGGAGGGGGCCGGGCCCGGGCGGGGCGGGAGCGCGGCCCGAGGGACTGGGCGCCGGGACCCTCTCCCACCCCCCCACCCCACCCCGCGCGCTGCAAGCTCACAGAGCGCCCCGCGGGGACTCTTGTCCCCCGGGGGCCGCAGGTCGGTTAGCTCACCCGCACACCTCACACCCACCTACGGGAGACCCTCGTTCAGAGTCACGAGACACCTGTCCCCGCTCCCAGACGCCCCCCTCCCCCAGGGCACATGGGCACAACACACGTCACACAGATGCACGCACAAGCCCTCACTCAGACACACACACAAACTGGTTCCCACGGGCAGACCCAGACGCACGTACACAACACACACCTCACACCCAGAGTCCCCACGGGGCTCATCCCACACACGCAGCAGATCCCCCTGCGTTTCACACCCTGACACGCACATGCCCTCCCTGTCTCCCACCACCCCAGGGACGCGCTGAGCCCATCCAGCTGTGGACCCCCATGCTGCCTGCAGCCCACCTCCCCGGCCCACCCACCCCCACCCCCGCTGGCTGGGACACGCATTCACAGACCTGGAGGGATCACACACTTGCCGACACCCCCTCTGTACACACACACACACACACACACACACACGCGCGCGCGCGCGCACTCTTCCATCTCCCACCACACAAGACCACCTCAGACGGGACTCAGAGCCAACCTCAGCCCCTTTGTGCCAGCCCCTAGCCAGACTCCACGGGGGCTGTTTCTCCAGGCACCGGGGGGCTGCGCCCCTGCCTGGTGACTCATCTGAGCCACCGGGAGTGGCTGGCCTGAGGTGACCCTGAGCCCAGTGTGGGCACTGGCACCAGCCTGAGAGCTCCCTGGTCACGCCCGGCTGGGCCCTGGGGAAGTGGGGGGCGGGGGGAGGTGTGCATGGGGCTGGCCTTGGAGGGTGGAGAGAGGCTGGTGTTTGCCTAGTGGGTGACTAGCGTTCCTGGCACTCTTAAGCTCTGGGCAGGTCCAGGGCCCTGCTTGGCGTGGTTTGGGGGCCTGCTGCCCAGGAGTGCCAGCGAGTTGGCATCCAGCCCCTCTTCCCCGGGCAGGGCTGCTGGACAGAGGGCCTCTGCCCCCGCGTGTTCCCAGGCCTCCTGTGTGTCGTGCGTGTGTGTCGGACAGTGCTGTCATCAGCACCCCCCGGGAGGCCCACGTGCGCATATGTGCTCCTCCCTGCCAGCCTCTGCCTGGGACCCTGGTGTGGGGGCTGCTGTGTTGACAGGTCCCGAGGAAACTCACAGGGTGGTGACTCACTCCTCTCCTGCCCTAGCTTGCCCCTGCTCCTGCCCAGAGCCCCCTATCCTCTGCAGGAAGGTGCAGGGACTGGGCAGCCTGTCCTGGGGACCTAGAACCCCTGGGAGCTGGGCCTCAGTCTGGCTGATGGGATACTGGCCCTTGCCTCAGTTCCCCCCTTGGAAACCCGTGGCTGCTCCACCCCAGTTCCCCGCCCCAGAGCTGGGAGAGAGACAGTTTCTGTAATGAGGTTTCCACCCTGCCCCCGCTGCGGGGGTGCTGCCTGATAAACCTGTGCTGCAGCTCTCTGTCCCACCCCACAGCCCTACCCAGCTGGTAGGGAGTTCACCTCCCGACGGGGGGAAACTGAGGCACAAAGCCAGACCACAGCCGTCTCCAGGCCCTCCTGGTCATTTGCCTCCCTGAGTTTCTAAGACCCTATTCCCTCCCCACCCCAGACCTGTGGGCCTGCCTGGCCTGGGAGGGGCCTGAGGATGGCTGGAGATGCCCCTTTTGGGGTTCTCAGAGTTACTAGAAAGGAGAAGGCTCACGACCAGGAGCAAAGTGCATCCAGGGAGGGGTCGGGCCCCAGAGGCGGTCAGCACTGGAGGGGCTCCTGAGAGCTCACACCCTCAGGTGCCAGCGTCTGGCGCCAGGCAAAGGATTTTTGGCCCTGCTTTTAGTCTCATGAGAACCTGGGCAGACTGGAATCGATTTCGCCCAGGGAGGCCCATGTAGGGAGCCAGAGCCTGGCCGGGCGAATGTCTCACCTGCCCTTCAGGCAGCCCCACGTCTCACCCCCAGCCCCAGACCACCATGCCTGCAGGGTCCCCAGACCAGGGTCACCAGCTCCCGAATGGCAGAGCAATCTCTCTGGGGACAAGGAATGTCACCCGTCCGGTTCCCCCAGACAGGCCTGGCCTGGGCCTGCTAAGGGGCCAAGAACTGGGAGCTGGGGGCGGGAACGGTGCCCCCCACAGTCCCCAGGTGACCTGGCCGGCCAGGGTCAGACCCCAGGTTGGGGTGGACTACATGTCCCATCAGCCTCTGGGGCGGAGGCGGCCTGGGGGCCAGCAGAGCCGGGACCCTCACCTCCCACACACCCACCCTTGGCCAGAGGGCTTCCCCCCCATTCTTGTCTCGTGGGAGTTGCAGCTCCTGGCTTTCCCATGGTGAGAGAGGGTGCCTGGGCCCCCCTCCAGCTCCCTGAGCCCTGCTGTGTTCCCTGCAGCCAGCCCCTTTGTGATGAAGGTGAAGGAGCTGAGGCTGCAGAGAGATGACTTTGAGATCTTGAAAGTGATTGGCCGAGGGGCCTTTGGGGAGGTGAGCAAAGCTCCTGGGAGGGGGTGCAGGGGTGAGGAGGGGGTGGGGGGAGACTTCTCGGCCCAGGCTGGCCTGACCCCAGAGCTCCTCGTGGCTGCAGGTTGCAGTGGTGAGACAAAGGGACAGCGGACAGATTTTTGCCATGAAAATGCTGCACAAGTGGGAGATGCTAAAGAGGGCCGAGGTCAGCGTGGGCTCTGGGGCCTCGGCTAATGGGTGGGGGGAGCTGGGTGCTGCCCATGAGCCAGACCCATGGGGGCATCTGCGGCGGGGAGGGGTCGGCCATCACCACTCAGTGGGGCAGAGGGTGCCAACCCCCCACATCCGCCAGCTCCCTTCTCTCCCTTCCGTGCAATGAGCTTTTTCCGAAACGCCCATTTTCCATATGGGAACAGTGAGGCCCAGGGCCCATAAAGCATGGCTTAAACTCACACAAGGCCCGGGCCATGCATGAGTGCCCAGACTTACGGAGCCTTCCCGAGCTGGCTGGGGGGCTTCCGGGCTCGGATCCCACCTCACCCTTGGCTCCCCCAATCCTGCTGCAGACAGCCTGTTTCCGGGAAGAGCGGGACATCCTGGTGAAGGGGGACAGCCGCTGGGTGACCCAGCTGCACTACGCCTTCCAGGACGAGGAGTACCTGGTGAGGGGGCTCGGCAGGGTTGGAGGGGGCCGCCTGGGGCAGAGAGACAGAGGAGACCCCTGGGGACTGGAGCACCAGGTCCAAGGAGGGGGGGGAGAGAGGGAGGGAGAGAGACCCCCATCAATATATTGGGAGCTCCTGCTGGCTCCTGGCCCGGAGCCCCCTGCTCTGGCTGGGGGCCGGCCACCCCGGGGTGCTGGAAGTCACAGAACCCAGTGGGACCTCTGGGAAGGTGGCAGGGGCAGAGCCCTGGAGCCTAGGGTCGGTCCCTACCCTTTCTCCCAGCCTGAGTCTCGCCCCCCACCCCCGTCCCCCCCAGTACCTGGTGATGGACTACTACGCCGGCGGGGACCTCCTCACACTGCTGAGCCGCTTTGAGGACCGCCTCCCGCCCGAGCTGGCCCAGTTCTACCTGGCTGAGATGGTGCTGGCCATCCACTCGCTACACCAGCTGGGCTACGTCCACAGGTGCAGACCCTCCCAGCCCCACTAACAGCTGTGGGGATCAGCGGCCAGTTCCCCAGCGTTCCCACGTGCCCGGCACCATGCTGGCTGCTCGGGGGCACGATTCCTTATTTTGCTCCCCAGGCCACGGGGCTGCTACAGCCCCATTGTTCAAAGGAGGAAGTCTAGGGCTCAGCACCCGGAAAGCACCCGGCTTGGGGGAGGCCCAGCCGTGGTTGCCCTGGGGAGGTTCACTCCTGTTTCCCCCCACGACATACCCGGTGTCTCCCAGGGTGGTCCTTAGGGGTCCTTTCCTCGTTCGGGCCACTCTCTTCCCTCTCGGGACCCAGGAGGCCTGGCCACCAGCCTTCTCCCGTCTCGCACACACCCACGGGCACTGCTCACGTGTGCTCGCAGGAACCCGTGTGAGCACACGTCCACTGGTGCATGCCCCCCCCACGCGGGTGCAGTGGGCGTGCAAACGTGTACCTCACGCATAGGTCAAGCCCCTCCCTCCTCCCGCCCTCAGGGACGTCAAGCCGGACAATGTCCTACTGGACGTGAACGGGCATATCCGCCTGGCCGACTTCGGCTCCTGCCTGCATCTCAACAACAGCGGCATGGTAACCCGTCCCAGTGGCCGGGGCGGGGGCAGCAGGCCGGCTGAGCTCCCAGGGGAATGGAGGGCCGGGCCCTAGGCCCTGGGGTAGAGGTGGGCGCAGGCTGGCCAATCCCTAGGGGAGTGGGGATCCCCAGGTCCCAGGGGAGTAGTCAGCCAGGCCCTAGGGGAGCGGGGGAGTGGGGGTGCCAGGCCTGGACGAGGGGGGGCCTCCTGGAGTCATCAGCAGCACGTCCCACAGGTGGACTCGTCGGTGGCGGTAGGGACACCCGACTACATCTCCCCCGAGGTCCTGCAGGCCATGGAAGAGGGCAAGGGCCACTACGGGCCACAGTGCGACTGGTGGTCCCTGGGAGTCTGTGCCTATGAGCTGCTCTTCGGAGAGACGCCCTTCTACGCGGAGTCCCTGGTGGAAACTTATGGCAAAATCATGAACCACGAGGTCCGGCCTCCGGGCCCCCCGGGTGATGGGGAGGGCAGTGGAGGGAACGTTCCCCACAACCCACCCACGCCCCTCCCCGCCTTGCAGGACCACCTGCAGTTTCCCCCGGATGTGCCCGATGTGCCAGCCAGTGCTCGAGACCTGATCCGCCAGCTGCTGTGCCACCAGGAGGAACGGCTGGGATGCGGTGGGCTGGACGACTTCCGGAACCATCCGTTCTTTGAAGGGGTGGACTGGGAGCGGCTGGCGGTCAGCACGGCGCCCTACATCCCCGAAATCCGTGGGCCCCTGGACACCTCCAACTTCGACGTGGATGACGACACCCTCAACCACCCTGTGAGTGGCCGGTCCCACCGCCCCTTCCAGAAGCTCCCCCAGGGCAGCTGCTGGGCAGGGGACGAGGGCTCTGGACCCCGGGAGGCTCAAGGGAGTTATGATTCCCCCTGCAGCTCGGCCAGACTGAGGTGAGTGGTACCCAGTGAAGGTCCTTTGACCTCAAATGTCATCCTATTACCAGAATGCATGCAAGGAATAAAACCTCCTGTAACTTTTGGGGTCTGGTCATCTCAAGGACTTGAGGGAGTTGGGGTCTCTTCTCCCCTGGTCCCCACCTGGGCAGGGTGAGGTCATCAGGCCAGTCCCAGGGAGCCTCCTGGGTTCTCGGGACTCAGCCTTGAGCTGTGGCTGTTGGTTGACTCTCCTTTCCCTCCTCCTGCAGGGGACACTGCCACCGCCCTCCCACGGGGCCTTCTCGGGTCACCACCTGCCGTTCGTGGGCTTTACCTACACCTCGAGCAGGTGAGCCTGGTCCTCACCCCCTGCATCTTGAGTCTCACCAGGTGGGAAGCTGGGGGCCACTAGGACCCTAGGAAGGGGCTGGCGGCCCATGCCGTCCCTGCATTTGGGTAGTATGAGCTCCCAGGAGGATGACCCCCACGTCCACCCCCTTGCCACCATTTGGCCCTCATGGCACCTTCCATGGGAAGTCAAGAGTGTCCTGGCTAAAGCCTCACTTGGAGCCTCTGTGAAGGGACCTCTGCCTGGTCCCTATGCACGGGGCTGGCTGAGACCACAGCGGGGTCCTGGGTGAGGAGGGGCTTCCAAGGTATAAGGAAAGGTATCTGGTCTGCACTCATTGAGTGCCTACTATCTACCAAGATAGCTGGTATCCCTGTCACTGAGTCCTCTTGACAGCCTTTGAAGAGGCCCTGTTACCACCTCCATTTTCCTGTGGGGAAACTGAGGCTCAGCTAGGTGAAGTGACAGTTGAGGGTCACACAGCCGTAAGGGCCAGGCCTGGGACTTGAACTTGTGCCCTGGAGCCCCTGCCCTGTGCTGCCACCCTGGTGCCAGCTGGGCATCCCTGAGGGCAGGCAGTACTCCAGTTTGTTTCCCCTCTCAGCACAGAGCCCATGAGTGGGCACGGGGCTGGTAAACGCAGTGGGTGTTTCTCAGATTCTTAGATGAATGAATGATTGGATGGAGGCTGGAGGAGGCTTTAGGGGAGTGGGATTTCTGCCAGGTTGTGTCACCCCTGCTCCCTTCCTGCCCCAGCCCTGGGCCTGAAAGCAGCTCCGAGCTGCTGGCTGCCCTGGAGCAGAAGCTCTCCTGTCTGGAGCAGGAGAAGGCGGAGCTGAGCCGGAAGCTACAAGGTACAGGGAAGTGTGCTGTGCCTGGGCTGGGCAGGGCTAGGTGCGTCTGGCCCTGGGGACTCCTGCTGCAGGGCTGGCTACTGACCTATGGGGGTCCCCTCCCTGGCCAGAGGCTCTGCAGACACCCTCAGACCATCGGGAGCTGGAGCAGCTACAGGAGGAAGTGCAGACTCTACGGGAGAGGCTGTCAGGTATTCCTCCTCCCCTGTCCCTGCTCTGTACATGCTGTGCAACTATGGGGAAGTATCTTAACCTCTCTGGGCCTGCATGTGGCAAATGGCGAGAAAGTCCATCCCCGGGCCGAGACGGGGCTCTATGAGGTCCTGTCCATGGAGGGCTGGCTGAGGCTGGGTGCCATCTGGGCATGAGTCTCAGTGGCTATTCCTGGCAGAGACACCGAGAGATAGCAAGGCCTCCTTATGTCAGACGGATGGGGCCCCAAGCCAGGACAGCGTGCTACGACAGGAGAGAGACCAGCTCCGGCAGGTGAGGGCCATGGAGGGGGGGGACGGCGTGGCCCAGAGCTCCCTGGTGAAGGGCTCTGTGCCCTGACCCCGTCCTTGTCCCCCCTGCCCACTCTGACTCCCAGGAGCTGACTGAGGCTCAGGCCAGGCTGCGGGCACAGGAGCAGGTGCTCCGCGGGGCCCAGGGGGAGCAGGAGGAGCTGCTCCGGAGGCTGCAGGAAGCCCAGGAGAGAGAGGCAGCCATGGCCAGCCAGACCCAGGCCCTGGACTCCCAGCTAGAGGAAGCCCAGGGGGCCCAGAGTGAGGTAGGTGATGGGTGGGCAGGGAGAGCAGGGGGACCCTGCCTCTTTGACCCCCACCGGGGCTGGCACTGGCCTGAGCAAGGGGATGGGGGCTTAGGATCGGACAGGCGAGACCAGGGGGCCTCCCCACTCCCAGCGTGGCTGGCAGAGTCTATAGCAAGATGGGGGAGCAGGGGTCGGGGTGGGCAAGGCCAGCACTGGTTTCCCATCTGCACCCTGTCACAGCTGGAGGCCCAGGTGGCCGCCCTGAGCAGGGAGGTGACGTGGCTCCAGCGACAGCAGGAACAGGGCCTGGAGAAGGCGCCCTCCCGGGGCAAGGTAGTGAGTCTTACGTCCTTGCCAAGGGGTGCCTCCCTTAGCCTGATCTGTCTTGGGGCCTTCCAGGCCGTTGTCCCGGGGGTGGGGTGGGCCGTGGCCTCTCGGGTCTCTGCCCTGACCCCTCTATGTCTTCAAGCCCATCCACGCGGCCTCTGAGACCAACGGCATGGGACCGCCTGGGGACGGGCCGCAGGAAGCCCAGCCGAGGAAGGAGGTGGCCTCCCTCAGGTGAGCCGGGCAGCCGAGCCTGGGCAGGGCTGTGGGCCTGAGCTGGGGGTCACCGCCTCGTCCTGCCTCTCCCCAGGCCGAACGGGAATGAAGATGCCCTGTGCCGGCTGCAGGAGGAGAACCGAAGGCTGAGTCAGGAGCAGAAGCGGGTGAGCGGGGGAAAGCAGCGGGCAGGATGGACAGCTGGACAGAGCGGGTGGGAGTGGGGAGCCAGCAGGGCGAGGGCTGGTGGGGGCCCTGGGGCAGGCTGACACCCTACCCCCTACCGTGGCTCCCCAGTTGCTGGGTGAGCAAGGGGGACAGACGTAGGGCTCAGAGGGGCTGTGGAGACAGGAGAGCTGGCAGGACGGCTGGGGCCACCGGCGTCCCCAGGGCCTGACCCACCCACCCTGTACCTTCCCTCCCCGCCCCCCCCCCAGCTGGCAGAAGAGCTGGAGCGCCAGCAGCAGACTAAGCAGCGGCTGGAAGGCAAGCGGCAGGAGACGGAGAGCAACTGGGAGGCCCAGATCGCCGACATCCTCAGCTGGTGGGCGCCCGGTGGGCTGGGGTCTGGGCCTGGGTGGGGCTGAGGACCCAGCCCTGAGCCCAAAGCCCCCCTTCCCAACCAGGGTGAACGATGAGAAGGTCTCGAGGGGTTACCTGCAGGCCCTGGCCACAAAGATGGCCGAGGAGCTGGAGTCCTTGCGGAACGCGGGCACTCAGACACTCCAGGCCCGGCCGCTGGTGAGTTCCAGAAACACCCCAGGAGGCTGGGGCTGGGGGGAGGGAGTGTGGCCAGTAGCCTCGTTCCACGGTGGGGGTGGGTCATTGAGCTCACGGAAGGTCTGGGGCCGGCCTAAGTTCCACGCGGGTCAGTGGCAGAACTGGGGCTTGCAGCCCGGCCCAGTGAGCCATGGGCATAGCGGGGTCCAGTGGGAGGGGGGCCTTGAAGGCAGCGGGGCCCAGAGAGCATCATACGTTGGGGCGGGGGGGGGTACCCCAGGACCACCAGTGGAAGGCGCGGCGGCTGCAGAAGATGGAGGCCTCAGCCAGGCTGGAGCTGCAGTCGGCGCTGGAGGCCGAGATCCGGGCTAAGCAGGGCCTGCAGGAGCGGCTGACGCAGGTGCAGGAGGCCCAGCTGCAGACCGAGAGGTGGGGGCTGCGTGGGCGCGTGGCGGGGGACCCTGGGGCCCGTGGGGAGGGCTGTGGCAGGCACCCATCCACCCCTACCCCACCCCGTTCTCCCCCAGACGCCTGCAGGAGGCCGAGCAGCAGAACCAGAGTCTGCAGCAGGAGCTGGCCGCGCTGCAGGAGGAGCTGCGGGCCCGCGGGTCAGGGGGTGAGTGGCTGTCTGCCCACCCACCCTGGAGCACCCGGTCCCACCCCCACCCCGCCCCTACGGGAGACTGTTCCCGACCCTGCCACTCGCCCACCATCTGTTCGCTAGCCCTACCAAGCACCTGCTGAGTGTCAGGATTTACTGAGGGGGAAACAAGACCCCCGCTGGCTCCTGGTTCCTCAGGGACAAGTATTAGGGCCCACCCCAGCCCCCAGTGACCCCTGCCCTGTGATTACAGATGCCAAGCCCTCCAACTCCCTGATTCCCTTCCTGTCCTTCTGGAGCTCAGAGGTAAGAAGCAGGTAGGGGGAAGCTGGCCGGGGAGGAGCCCTGCGCAGGGGCTCAGCAGCCTTGACTTTGTGCCCCCCATCCTGCCATCCCCAGAAGGATTCCACCAGGGACGCTGGCATCTCAGGAGAAGCCCTGAGACCTGGGGTGGAGCCAGAACTGAGACCAGAGGGCCGCCGCAGCCTGCGCATGGGGGTGAGGCCAGCGGGCGCCCTGGAGTTAGGGTGTCGGGGTGGGGGGGCCGGGTCACCCCTGACCCTGCACCCCTGTCACCTGTCCCCCTCCCCACAGGCTGGGTTCCCCAGAGCACCTGCTGTTCCCACAAGCCCCACGGAAGGGCCTCCTGCTAAGGTAAGTGCCTTGAGGAACGAGATGGCTGGGGGTGCCTGTCGCTCTGCCAGGTTTCCAAGGGGGTGGTTGGGTCCCTCCAAATGCCTGTCCTGGGGGGGCCGCCTGGCTCTCCTCTCCAGGTGCCTTCTGCCCATCACGCCCAGCAGACCTTGTGGGGAGTGGCCACAGCAACACAGTACTGCCTGAGACTTGCTGGAGCCCAAGCTTGTCTGACACCAGGGTGTCATGGGCCGGGCTGGGGTGGGGTGGGGTAGTCAGACTTGAGGCAGGGGCCTTGGGAGGCGTGGCCAGGCTTGGGGGCTTGGTCAGACCTGGTGGCCTAGTCCAGCCTGGCAGCCTGGTCCAGCTTGTGGGCGTGGTCTGGCCTGTGGGCATGGCCAGGTCTTGGGAGGTATTGTCAGTCCTGGCGGCCTGGTCTAGCCTATGGGTGTGGCTGGGCATGTGGGCATGGCCAGGCGTGTGGGCGTGGCCAGGTCTTGGAAGGTGTTGTCAGTCCTGGTGGCCTGGTCCAGCCTGTGGGCGTGGCTGAGCCTGTGGGCGTGGCCAGGCCTGGGATAATGGCCTGTCTCACCTCCCAGCCGGGTTCCCACACCCTGCGCCCCCGGAGCTTCCCATCCCTCACCAAGTGCCTCCGCTGCACCTCGCTGATGCTGGGCCTGAGCCGCCAGGGCCTGGGCTGTGATGGTGAGCACCCCCACTCCTCCCACCCCACCCCCAGCCCTGGAATTGGTAGGGGGAGAGGGGTGGAGCGGCGCATGTGGAGGGGCTTCCAATACAGCCAGGCACTTTCTCTCAACCCAGGGTCACTGGCACCCGCTGCTCCACCTCTCCCCCTGCTCAGTCTTTCTGTTGCTCTTTTCTCACTTGATGGGGAACAGGTGACCCTGGAGAACCACCCTGGCCTGAGGGCAGCTGGGGTGGGAGTACCCAGAGACCCAGGCCTGGTGATGCTGGGCTCTCCCACCCAACTGCACACCATCCGGCCTCTCCCTCTCCCACAGCCTGCGGCTACTTCTGTCACTCAGCTTGTGCCCCACAGGCCCCGCCCTGCCCCGTACCCCCCGACTTGCGCCGCACAGCTCTGGGGGTGCACCCCGAAACGGGCACGGGCACTGCCTACGAAGGCTTCCTGTCGGTGAGCTGGGGTGGTGATGGGGAAGGGGAAGGGGGAGCTGTGGGCCTGCCCTGGCCCTACCATGTTCCCCCTCACCCAGGTACCCCGGCCCTCCGGTGTCCGCCGTGGCTGGCAGCGGGTGTTCGCTGCGCTCAGCGACTCACGCCTGCTGCTGTTTGATGCCCCTGACCCACGGCTCAGCCCAGCCCCCGGGGCCCTGCTGCAGGCCCTGGATCTGAGGTGGGTGCCAGGCAGTGGCCTGGGGCAAGAGACTTGGGGTGGGGGAAAGGGGTGTGGCCAGGGGCCGAGCAACCTCTGACCTGTTCCCTGGACATCCCAGGGATCCCCAGTTCTCAGCCACCCCTGTCCGGGCCTCTGATGTCATTCACGCCCAATCCAGGGACCTGCCACGCATCTTCAGAGTGAGTGCCTGGGGCTGTCCGGGCAGGTTGCCCCCTCCCCCGCCCCCCTATGCTATCTGCTCTGGCCACTTTTCTCCATTCTCATCATGCAGCTTCCTCGCCTCTCTCTCTGGCCCCTGCGTCTCCTCTCTGCACCCTGAAGCCGCAGTGAGCTTTTCCACGCATGGGTTTGGCCACAACCCTTCTCCCTTGGGCTACTCTGTCCTGTGGCCTCAAGGTTCCAGGGAGCCGACTCCACTGTCTTCTCCAGCCTCTCTGTTCCCTGCTTCCGCCAGTCCCAAGCACACCTTCCTCTTGGTCCCTGCACATCCTGTTCCCGCTCCCTGGAACTGCCACCTCTCCCCTCCCGGGCCCCTCACCCACCTCGACTGACCTGGTCCCTGCCTGCAGGTGACAGCGTCCCAGCTGACCGTGCCGCCCACCACGGGCACCGTGCTGCTGCTGGCGGAGAACGAGGGGGAGCGGGAGCGCTGGCTGCAGGTGCTGGGCGAACTGCAGCAGCTGCTGCTGGAGGCGCGGCCCCGACCCCGGCCCGTGTACTCGCTCAAGGAGGCTTATGACAACGGGCTGCCACTGCTGCCCCACACGCTGTGCGCCGCCATCCTCGGTAAGCCGCCCGCCGGGGGCCACCGCCTGGGCAGGGTCGGGGCACCCGTGGTTGCCCTCCCCACACATGCATCCTCCACGACCTCCCTCGGTGCAGAGCCGTGCAAGGGGCCCTGGGCCGGGAGAGGGGGCCGGCCTTCTCATCACTCCGTGGCTCTAAGCCTCAGTTTCTCCTTTTTCTAAAAGAGACTCTCAAGGGGAGGGGAAAGGCTTTAGGAACAGTTGAATGAGGCTTCCGGTCCTGGCTCTTCCCGCCAACTAGGTGACCGGGACCCCGGCAGGGGCTGCCATGGGGTCACCTGGGTTCAGGCCAGGAGCAGTGTCCAGTGCGGTCTCCATACTTGACCGCTGGGAAAGAAAGGAACAGAAGTCATGTTCCTTGGCTTCTGCTTGGGCCCCGGGCCAGCCCCTGCTCTCGGCCAGCTGGAACCACTTCCTGTCATCTCTCGGGGCAGGAGCCACCAGAGAGAGTGCATGGGGCCCTGGGGCCCTGTGCCAGCTGGGAGCCAGCGGGGAGAAGGGCATATACTGAGCAGGGACCACTGTGGACCAGCAGCCCTGCTTAACTCCCTCCCTGCACCGTTTCATCTCTTCCTGCGGCAGCTCTCTAAGAAAGGTGCTGTCACTGCTCCCCTTACAAGGGGAAACTGAGGCTCAGAGAGGGAACGGGACTTACTTGAAACCTGCCCCCAGCCCATGTTAGTGTACTTCTCACCCATGAAAGCCAGTGCGGACTCTGGGAGAGAAGAGTCCAGCAATGCAGATGAAGACATCTGCTGTCTCAATTTGCTCAAATAAAAGTGGGGCTCAGCAAAAGCAGGTGGTCTGCCCCGTCTCCCCGCCGCTGAACGGCCCTCTGACCCCTGACCCTCCCCCATCAGACCAGGAGCGGCTTGCCCTGGGCACAGAGGAGGGACTGTTTGTGATTCACCTGCACAGCAACGGTACATGCCAAGGCCGGGCCTGGGTGGGGGACGTGCCCAGAGGACAGAGGAGGATGGGCACAGGGCTGCTCCTTGCCACCTCCTGGTGACGCCCTCCCTTCTCCAACCTTGCAGACGTCTTCCAGGTGGGCGAGTGCCGGCGGGTACAGCGACTGGCCGTGAGCCCCACCGCGGGCCTGCTCATTGTGCTTTGCGGCCGCGGCCCCAGCGTGCGCCTCTTTGCCCTGGCTGAGCTGGAGAGCACGGATGTGGCAGGCGCCAAGATCCCCGAGTCCCGAGGCTGCCAGGCCTTGGCAGCTGGGCGCATCCTGCAGGCCCGTACCCCTGTGCTCTGCGTCGCTGTCAAGCGCCAGGTGCTGTGCTACCAGCTGGGGCCGGGCCCAGGGCCCTGGCAGCGTCGCATCCGTGAACTGCAGGCACCTGCTCCCGTGCAGAGCCTGGGGCTACTGGGTGACCGGCTGTGCGTGGGTGCGGCCGGAGCCTTTGCCCTCTACCCGCTGCTCAACGAGGCTGCGCCCTTAGTGCTGGGGGCTGGGCTGGTGCCTGAGGAGCTGCCACCATCCCGTGGGGGCCTGGGCGAGGCGCTGGGTGCCATCGAGCTCAGCCTCAGTGAGTTCCTGCTGCTTTTTGCCACTGCTGGGGTCTACGTGGATAGCGCTGGCCGCAAGTCTCGTGGCCATGAGCTGCTGTGGCCAGCAGCCCCCATGGGCTGGGGTAAGGCCTGTGAAGGGCAGGGCTGGGTGGGGTCAGGCTGGGATGGGGTGGAGGAAGGAGGTAGGGTGCTGCCCAACACCCCGAGCTTGGCTATGGAGTCCTACCCCAGGGGAGCACACCCCAGGGGGTTTGACTGTTTGGGGAGTGAGGTGGATTCACAAATAACTGATGTGAGGGGGTAAGGGCTGGAAGAGAGGGAAAGAGCTCTGTTCATGAGCAGCACTCCTCCTCTGGTGGGGCCTGGGAGTTGAAGGGAGCACAGAACTGCTGGACCCAGGCTGCCCGGGTCCAGTTCCAGCTTTCACTCACCAGCTGGTTGACCCAGAGTATTAGGGAGGCCTTGGGGTTTCTGTATCCTCATCTGTGAGTTGGGGGTGGGGGGATGACCTATTCAGAGGTGTTTGAGAGTTAAGAAGAGACAGGTGATGAGTTGGGAACCATGCCCTAAGTTAGGGACCGCTCCATGATTGTAATTTTTGATGGATTATGAAGGTCGGGTAGAGCAACCAGTAGTTTATAGAGGAAGGACCTGTGTGTGGACCCTGGAGTGGCAGGATACGGGATGTGCCCTGGGGTACAGAGGAAGAAACCGGCTCAGAGACGAGCTTGACTGGCCCAAGGCTGCACAGCACAGGCAGTTTCCTGCCCTGCAGGTTATGCAGCCCCCTACCTGACAGTGTTCAGCGAGAACGCCATCAATGTGTTTGACGTCAGGAGAGCAGAATGGGTACAGACCGTGGCGCTCAAGAAGGTGAGGGCTGGTCCTTACCCCTTGGGCTGGGTGGGGGTGGGGGGTCCTGGCGTGACTGCCGTGCCTGCTGCCACCCGTAGGTGCGAGCCCTGAACCTAGAGGGCTCCCTTTTCCTCTACGGCACCGAGAAGGTCCGCCTGACCTACCTCAGGAACCAGCTGGCAGGTGAGGGACTGTGTGCGTGTGTACAGTGGGCAAGTGAGGTGTGGGCAAGTGAGCGTTCAACCTGGGTGCGTTCACCTGTGCACACGTCTGTACTGGGACCGGGAGCGCCAGCTGACGGGGACCCCGGGGTCTCCTGAGCACCGCCCAGCTCTCTGCCCCTCCCATAGAGAAGGACGAGTTCGACATCCCCGACCTCACAGACAACAGCCGGCGCCAGCTGTTCCGCTCCAAGAGCAAGCGCCGCTTCTTCTTCCGCGTGTCGGAACAGCAGCGGCAGCAGCGGCGCAGGTGCGCGTGCGCAGTGCGCATCTTCGGCTGGGCGGGGCCTCCTCCTGCTCCTGGGGGTGGGACCCCAGCGCAGGACCGCCCCGAGGGGGAGGGGGCTCAGCCTCGGAGTCGGTGGGGGAGGTGCCTCCCCTACCGCCCCCGTCCCTCTTACCCCCTCCACGCGTAGGGAGATGCTGAAGGACCCCTTCGTGCGCTCCAGGTTCATCTCGTCGCCGTCCAACTTCAACCACCTGGTGCACGTGGGCCCTACTGAGGGGCGGCCCGGTGCCAAGGACCTGCCCCCAGTGAGTCCAATGGAGCCAATCACAAGCCGCCCCTCCGTGAGGCGGAGCCAATCGCAGGCGTGCTTAGAGCTCTCTAGCCAATCGCAGGCCGGGGGGGGTCTGAGGCCGGAGGCGTCTCTCTGGTGCTGGGGGCGGGGCGGGGTGCAGGTGTCTGACCTCCCCGCCTCCGCTGTCCCCTACAGGCCCGGGAGGAGAAGGGCCGGGGCGTCCGCAGCTCCGGCCCTCAGCGGCCGCACAGTTTCTCCGAGGCCTCCCGGCGCCCAGCCTCCGTGGGCAGCGACGGCCTTGATGGAGACACGGACCCCAGTAAGGGCAGCCCCGCGGCCTTCCCCCGGGTGCCTACCCCCTTTGGACCCAGCAAATACTGACGGTGGCGCTTTTATTCCCTCGTCCTGCCCCTGGAGCAGCCAAGAGGAAACCTCGGACGTCTCTGTCCAGCGAGTCGGTGTCCTGCCCCCAGGGATCTCTGAGCCCTGCAGCCTCCCAATTACAGGTGAGCCCCGGGGGGTTCGACCACCCGCCCGCCCCCCCCCCCGCCCCCCCCCCCAGCAGGCACCAGGGACCAAGCTGACCCTTGCAGCCCCTAAGCCATGCAGCCCCTTGTTTTCCATCTACCCAATTTATTTCACCCTTTGTCCCTCCTATTATTTATTTATTATCCTTGTTTTTTATCATCTGTCTATACCCTGGATATAAGGAGCATCAGGCACAAAGTTTTCACAATCACACAGTCACATTGTAAAAGTTGTATCTTTATACAATCGTCTTCAAGAATCAAGGCTACTGGAACGCAGCTCTACAGTTTCAGGCACTTCCTTCCGGCTACTCCACTATACCATAAACTAAAAAGGGATATTTCTATAATGCATAAGAATAACTTCCAGGATAATCTTTCCACTCTGTTTGAAATCTCTGAACCACTGAAACTTTGTCACATTTCTGTCTTCCCCCTTTTGGACAAGAGGCTTTTTTTCTCAATCTCTTGATACCGGCCCCGGCTCATCCCGGGAGTCCTGTTCCACGTTGCCAGGGAAGTTTACACCCCTGGGAGTCATGTCCCATGTAGAGGGGAGGGCAGTGAGTTCACCTGCTGCATTGGGAGCCTTGTTTCTGATTATCCCAGCTGCGTGGCCCCGGGAGAGGTGCGCGGCCTCTCTGAACTTCCTCTGCTGTTAAATGAGGTTTTTCCTGCAAGGCTTGTGGGAAATGATCCTGCCTGGCCCACGGTGGGGACTCCCCAGGAGGGCAGCCCTTTGGATTTGTAACAGATGCCCGGACTGTGGGCAGGGGGTTGCCAGAAGAGAGAGCGGTCCATTCTGGCCTGGGACTGAAGATTTAATTGAAGCTGGAAAGGCTCCTACTTAACCTCCAGCTGCAGCTCCAGCTGCTCTTTCCTATACCCCCTCCAGCCACTCCAGGCCACTCCCAGGCCCCCCAGCCTTGCTCCCAGGCTTTCATACTCAGGCTTTTGTCGCAGCTAGTTCCCCTTGCTTCGAATGCCCTTCTTTGTCCTCAACCTGATCAAGTTCTCAACATTGTGCCACTATCCCCTCCTGCAAAGAAACCCTCCTGGCTGCCTGGTCAGGTGGTCACTGCCCTGCAGGGGTTCTGTGAGCGCTTTGCTCAATGCTCCTGGCTGAGCTGCAGATGTCCATCTGGGAGCCCCGTCTTCCTCCCTTAACAGTGGGCTCCTTGCTGTTGGATTCAGGGTTCTCCTGCCCAGAGTAAAACCTGAATGGTGGCGAGAACAGATGGGGACTTTGAGTTGGTCTCCAGTGTTGCAATGGGGGTTTCCGCTGGCTTCTCCCAGTGATTCATATCACCCCGTGTGCACACATCCCTCACATCCCACCACCTCCAAGAGCCCTGCTTCTGGAAGGCACCAAGCTGGTGAGCAAAGTCTCCTGCCTGCCTTCTCT
Source organism: Tamandua tetradactyla (assembly GCF_023851605.1). Classification (NCBI taxonomy): domain Eukaryota; kingdom Metazoa; phylum Chordata; class Mammalia; order Pilosa; family Myrmecophagidae; genus Tamandua; species Tamandua tetradactyla. The sequence goes on from NC_135335.1 coordinate 9,737,401, forward strand.
TCCCTCTTCAGGTCTCAGAAAGGCCCCGGAGCCTTCCTCCAGCCCCAGAATCTGAGAGCAGCCCTTAACACCCTCTGGCAGGGCCCACCCCAATCCCGGGACAGAGAGACAGGAGAGGACAAAGAACTCAACAAATGCCACACTCCGGCTGGTCCAGGGCATGTGGAAATTCGGAACTCAGGGAGGGCCCAGGCAGGCAGCAACGGGAGGCTTGCCTGGGCTCCCAGGCCTTGGGGCTTCTGGTGCCCAGCTGTCATCCTGCCTTCCTTTTCTCGTCCCAGCCCAGCCTCTGCCAGACACTGGGCATAGGATGGCCCCCTTTCTACTGCCTAGGCCGTTCTGCCCTGATTTCCCGGAATGAGTGTGTCAAAGCTCTGATTCCTAGTGCCAAACCCTAGGAGGCTTGTAAGGAAGAGTGAGAAAAAGGGATACAGAAGGACTAGGTCCCTGGGGGCAGATCTGGGGTCTTGGCTGCCTGTCGGGTCCCCTAGCTGAGGCCAAGATGGGCATGTCCAGGTCTCTGCTCAGCCTCAGGGTGAGCAAGGCAGGCCCTGGTCCAAAGGAAAGGAGGCTGGAGAAGGTGAGAGAGGCTATGGGGAGGGAAGCAGGTGGAAGAGCAGGTGATGTGGAGTGATTGTAGGGAGATGGGAATGATTCAGAGGAGGAGAGAGGGATAAAGGGGGAGCAGTGAAGAAGAGGAGAGAAGGGCAAAAGGACAGGAAAGGAGGGGAGAGGGACCTGGGAGGGGAACGTAGGACCCATGGATCCTTTCCTTCTGGGGGTAGGGAGGGCTCAGTGAGCAGAACCAATCTAATGCCCAGGCATGAAGGTAATTCCTAGGCAGGGATGGGATGGGATGGGGAGGTGTGGGTATTTATAAGGGTTCCTTAGTGGGAAGGAGGGCACCTGTGGGGATCACTGGAAGGTCTCCGGGCACACTCTGGCCCTTCCCAGAAAGGAGGGTCCTTTCTCTTGAAGCTTCAACCCACTGTGTATTAGGGGACCCTACGAGGGCAATTTATTATTGATCACAGTCATTATTATTATTATATTACTATTTTTATTAAACCTCCCCCTACTAAAGCGTGGGGGGCAAAATTAAGTATTTATCTCCTTAAATGCCACATTCTCAGAAGGAATCGACTGATGCTCTGTCAGGTGGCAAGAAACCAATAAAGACGGCTTTGTAAACTCCTGGTCTTCCCCACCTGGATCTATCCCCCTGGGGTTCGGGGGCTGGAGAGGGAGTGGGGGGCAGCAGGCATAGTTAAAGACCTTCCCTGCTCTTTCAGGAGTTAGATGACACGCTCACACGGGGTAACTGAGGAGAGTTTAATGATCGGGACGGTTGACAAAAGTGTAGGCAGCATTCAGGGGACCTAGCAAGGAGGAGTGCTGCACCCAGAGCTCTAAGCAGCAATGGGGAGCCATTCGCCACCCCCAGGCTGGCCAGGAAGGACAAGGCAGTGGTGTTACCTGGCTGGAGCTGTGACTTCCGGGAGAACTCAGCCATGGACGAGCAGGAGGCATCCCAGGAAAAAAAATGATTTGACTTCATTCGACTCTCTCCTTCATATCTCTCACCCACCTTGTCCAAACCCAACCAGCCAGCACAGGGCCTGAGAACCCAGTTACTGCAGATCGCTGCAGGCAGTGAGGACACGGGATGCAGAGGGCTAGAAGTGGGTCTGGAGGCACACAAAGGCATCCAGCACCCCGCTGTCCCTTCCAGGCCAGGCTGCTGAACTCTAAATGGCTTACTTTTATTTTTAAAAAAGAAAGATCTCAAATCAAAACCGAAAGGGATCTAGAGAAAGAAGAAACTAACCCCAAAGTGAGCAGAAGAAAGAAAAAAAATCTGAGCAGAGACAAGTGACATAAGAGAAATTAAAAAAAAACAATAGGATCAAAAAAACCAAAAGTTGGTTCTTTGAAAAAAAAATCAATGAACCTTTAGCTAGACTGACAAAAAAAAAAGAGCAAGGGCACAAATAACTAAAATCAGAAATGAAAAGGGGGGCATACTACCAACCCCACAGAAATAAAAAGGACTATAAGATGACACTGTGAACAAGTACGCTAACCAATTAGGTAGCCCAGATAAAATGGACAAATTCCCAGAAACACACAAACTACCCAGACTGATTCAAGAAAAAATAGATCCTACAAACTATTAATTAGTAAAGACACTGAATCCAATCCAAAGTTTCCCAACAAAGGAAAGCCCAGGACCAAATGGTTTCACAGGTGAATCTTAGCTGACATTTGAACATGAATTAGCACCAACCTTGCTCAAACTCCTCCAAACAATTTTAAAGGAGAGGGAACACCTCCTGACTCATTCTAAGAGGCCAACATCACTCTCGTAACAACGCCGGGTAAAGACACCACAAGAAAAGAAAATTACAGACCAATATCCCTTATAAATATAGATGCAGAGCTGTAATTCTTAAATATAGGTGCAGAAATCCTCAACAAAATACTAGCCAACTGAATCAGCACGTGGAAAGAATTATATACCACAATCAATGGGATTTATCCCAGGTGTGCAAGGTTGGTGAAAGGTTTAGGAGGCAAAAGGGTGAGAAAGAAGGAGGGTAGACCGGGAAATTTAAAGTGGGGGTGGGAGTGGGGGTTATTTCTGTGCTCCCGGGCAGAGCTCACCAAACCCAAGATGGAGGGAGGTGAGTGCACGCGTGGGCTTCGGCGGGGGCAGCTTTTAAGGATGGAGGTCACGTGACGTCTGGAAGGGGCAGTGCATTAGTTCCAGAAGTCATGTTGGGAGGGGCGACACAGCCTCCGCAGCTCAAGATGCAGTGCCCTTCCCCAATCCCCCGACCTAACATTCCAGACTTTTTGTGATAATAGGGCGCCAAGATCTTTCTGGCTACTTCCTGCTGTAATGGGGCAGCGTGGGGTTATAGGCTGGAACCGTCATGGCCAGGGGAGTGGGGAGGCTGGCTGTAGGAATCTGGTGAGGAAGGCAGGTGATGATAATGATGCAGGAGCATTTGGTTGACTGCTACCCGGGATAGTTCCTTCATGCGTCCCTGAAGGAAGTTGGAGGCAGGGAGCTAGGAGAAAAAAGAGATAGATTAGGATAACGACCTAGTAGCGAGAGGAGCCATGTCGTCAGAGGAGAAGAAAACCAGCTTAAGGCAGAGTTGGTTCCTTGTTTCCTGTGGTAGAGATCGTCTCTTAGTTTGTTTAGGGTTTGACTATTTTGTTCCACCAGACCCGACTCGTTGACATAATAGCAGCAGTTCCTCTTGGAGGAATATACATGTTCCTCCTTTTTCAGCTGTCTGCAGGTCTAAGGCCCGTCGATTTTGAAGAGTTACCTGGGCTAGTGAGGTGAGTTGGCATTGTAGAGAGGAGAGGAATTCTGATGTTGATTCCAGGGCAACCTGTAGTCGAGTTTCAAAGTTTGGAGAGGTTAAAACATTGTGTCCCAGCGCCCCTCCCGCTGCGGCTGAGGCTGCGACTGAGGCAGTCAGGCTGATGCCTACTGGGATAGGAAGAAAGGCAGCCCTTTCTGAGCGAGGAGAGGGCAGTAGCCAGGTTAGTTTGGACTCCCCATAGAGGGTTAATTGAGGAACAATAGTTACCAGGAAGCATGGTCTCAGGGCAGTGGAGTTAAGGCGCTTGGTAAGAGTTCCATTGCACCAGAAATATTGTCCTTTGGGGACATGGGTGGTGGTGTGGGTAGTGACGTTAGTCTGGCACTTGCTATGAAGTTTTGTTTGAGGGTTTTTTAACCAGTGTAGTGAGGCTCTTAATTTGGCAAGAAGATCTTGCCCCATTAGTGGGCTGGGGCAAGAAGGCATTACTAAGAAAGAATGTGTAATGGGGTACCCTTCTATTAAACACGTAAGCGGTCCTGTAGTTAAGAGGCGTGAAGGACGGCTGTCTATGCCCATAACCGTGACCTGGGAAGAAAGGAGTTGACCTGAGTAAGAGTGGAGGACAGAAAAGGTAGCCCCTGTGTCCACTAAAAAGGAGGTGGACTTACCCGCTACCTTGATGGTTACCCTAGGCTCGATGAGGGTGATTGGGGTCGCTGAGGCCGGGAGTCATCAGTCGTGGGTGGCCAGGCCCAGGACTGCCAGCGGTGGGCTAGGGGTTGGAAGGACGGGCCCTCCACGGCCAGGCGCCGAGGGTCAGTCACTTTTCCCATGTCCCTTTGTACCACAGAGGGGTCATGGTCCCTTGGGTGGTCAAGGATTGGGGCACTGACGGGACCAGTGTCCGTCGAGGCCACATTTGAAGCACTCTCCTGGTGGTGGATTAGTCGTAGCCGGCTTCTTCTCCATTGAAGTGAGCCGCAGAGCCGCAATCAGGGACCGGGCCTGTGAATTCGCCTTTCGGCGGTCCCGGGATTCCTTTTCTGCCCTCTGTAGTTCATCACGAGTATGAAACATTTTAAAGGCCGTGTTTACCAGGTCACGGATAGGGGCCTGAGGACCGTCCTCAAATTTTCTAACTTTACACCTTATATCCGGAGCTGACTGGGACATCAAGTGTGTGGCTACAGCAGTTTTACCAGCCTCCGAGTCGGGGTCTAGGCGGAGATATTGGGAGAGGGCTTCTGTGAGCTGGTGTAGAAAAGCGGCCGGGTTTTCATCAGGACCCTGGGTCATTTCCCTCAGCTTATGGAAGTTTACAACTTTATGTGAAACTTTCTGCATGCCTACTATAAGGCATGTAAGCATTTTGTCCCGTCTAGTCCGCCCGTTTCTTCCCGCTGGAGTGTCGACCTGACATTTCCACCCTGGCTCTTGGTCTGGCACTGCCTCGGCCCCGACCGGCATGGTGCGGTCGGTTATATGCACCTGGTTAGCATGAGCCCTGCATTGAAAATGCGGTCCATTTCATCGGTAGTGAGGGAAGAAGAGCAGATTACATGAATGTCACGCCAGGTGAGGTTGTAAGCATTAGCCAGATATTGGAATTCTTTAGTGTAGGTAGTTGGATCGTTGGAAAAGGAGCCCAACCGTTTTTCAATGTGTGAAAGATCGGCCAGAGAGAAGGGAGGGTGTGCCTGAATTAACCTTTCAGCTCCTGCAGCCTCCCGGAGGGGACAGAGTAAAGTACTTTTTGAGCAGGTATGGGAGCTTACGGGTGAGGGTAGCGAGGAACTAGCTGGTGGCAGAAGAGCTGAAGCGGGGGGTGGGGGGCATGCAGGTAATGGGAGAGCCTTTGGAGTAGAAGGAGAAAGGGAAGGATAAGATGGAGGCTGGAATGCTGCAGGGAGGGGGAAGAGGCAGGGGAAGATGGCGGCTGGGACGTCGCCGGAACAGGAGGAGGAAAAGAAGGAGAAGATGGCGACTGAGATGTCACCGAAGCAGGAGGGGGGAGGGAAAGGCAAGATGGCGACTGGAGCGCCGCTGGAGGGAGGGGAGGGTAGAGCGAGGGAGAGGAGGTTAGTTTCCCAAGATGTGGTGGTGGCTGGCCCTGGTCTTTTTTTTTTTTTTCCTGTTTTCTTTTGTATTTATTTATTTTAAAATTTATTTATTAATGAAAAAAATTAAATGAAATAAAACATCATACATAATCAGTAATTCACAATATCATCACTTAGTTGCATATTCATCATTTCTTAGAACATTTGCATTAATTCAGAAAAAGAAATAAAAAGACAATGGAAAAAGAAAATGAACACAGGATAGAAAAAAAAAAAGATTATACCTACCATACCCGTTACCCCTCGCTTTCACTGATCACCAGCATTTCAAACTAAATTTATTTTAGCATTTGTTCCCCCTATTATTTATTTTTATTCCATATGTTCTACTCCTTTGTTGACAAGGTAGATAAAAGGAGCATTAGCCACAAAGTTTTCACAATCACACAGTCACATTGTGACAGCTGTATCATTATTCAATCATCCTCAAGAAACATGGCTACTGGAACACAGCTCTACGTTCTCAGGCAGTTCCCTCCAGCCTCTCCATTACATCTTGAATAACAAGATGATATCTACTTGATGCATAAGAATAACCTCCAGGACAGCCTCTCGACTCTGTTTGGAATCTCTCAGCCATTGATACTTTGTCTCCTTTCACTCTTCCCCCTTTTGGTTGAGAAGATTTTCTCAATCCCTTAATGCTGAATCTCAGCTCATTCTAGGGTTTTTCTCAATCCCTTGATGTTGAGTCTCAGCTCATTCTAGGATCTCTGTCCCACGTTGCCAGGAAGGTCCACACCCCTGGGAGTCATGTCCCACATAGACAGGGGGAGGGTGGTGGGACTGCTCGTTGTGTTGGCTGGAGAGAGAGGTGGCCCTGGTTTTTTAAAGGAAGACGAATCGAGGGGGTCAGAAAAGGAGGAAGTTTCATCAGAGGGAAGTGGGGATTTGGGAGTTCCCTTGGTTAGGAGAACCTGAGCCGTAGAGCAGGAGGTGCAAAGGGAGGGGCGGGAGCGCAGAAGGAGAAAAGCCTGGACATAAGGAATTTCGGCCCATTTGTCGTTCCTCTGGCAAAAGTTGCGGAGGTTCGTAAGGATATTAAAATTGAAAGTCCCATCTTCAGGCCAGTGAGAACCATTATCCGATTGATATTGGGGCCAAGCCTTTTTACAAAAGTAAGTGAGGCGTTTTTGCCCGATGTCTGGAAGTAAATCCAGTGTGGACAGGTTTGTCAGAAGACAACCTAGGGGCGCATAAGGTTTGGTTTAGGCACCAGATGAAAGGTTTAGGAGGCAAAAGGGTGAGAAAGAAGAAGGGTAGACCAGGAAATTTAAAGTGTGTGGGGGGGTATTTCTGCGCGCTCCCGGGCAGAGCTCACCAAATCCAAGATGGAGGGAGGTGAGTGCGCATGCGCGGACTTCAGCGAGGGCAGCTTTTAAGGATGGAGGTCAGGTGACATCCGGAAGGGGCAGTTCATTAGTTCCAGAAGTCAGGTCGAGAGGGGCGACACAGCCTCTGCTGCTCCAGTTGCAGTGCCCTTCCCGGTTCCCCCGACCTAACAGTTGGTTCCACATAAGGAAATAAATTAATATAATAAGCCACAGTAACAGAATGAAGGAAAAAAGACAAACACAAACAAACATGATTATCTCAGTTAGTGCAGAAAAGATTTTTTTTTATCCAGCGTCCTTTTTTAATAAAAGCACTTGGAAAAATAGGAATAGAAGAGAACTTTCTCAATATGATAAAGGGTATCTGTGAAAAGCCTACCACTAACATCATTATACTCAAAGTGAAAGACTGAAAGCTTTCCCTCTAAGATCAGGAACAAGACAAGGATGCCCAGTGCCACCACTGATTGAACACTCTGTAATAGCTCCTCATTTCACCCAACCTCATAGCTGAAAAATAAGCTTGCCTCAGCTGAGTTTAGCAGCTTACTCTTTGTACTTAGTTCCAGAAGGATGTTAACCAGAGTTTCTCACTTCTGCTTTCAGAAACAAGATAAAAATAGTGTTGAGAACACCTTGTGGCCTAGTCAATCAGTGTCACTTCTTCCCCATGAAACAATAGTTTGAAAAGAGTCACAAAGACCCTCAATGTAAGAGCTTGCACATCGAAACCTGAATCTAATCACTGAAGCTAAAACACCAAAACATTTGCCCCTACCCTCCTCACAAAAATCCACCGTCATCGCTGACCATACAAAACTGAATCATGCAAACCATGAGTTAGTTTATTTTACCAATAAAAACCCTGACTCACCCTCCCACTTTGAACTGGTTTGGGGAAGATTCCTCCAGTTCTTTGCAAAGTGCCCTTGCAATAAATCACCTTCACACTGAGAGACATGTTTCTCCTTTGTAGCCCTGGGTCAGGTTGGCCCTTCTATTGGAAACAGCCATGCTTGTGGCATCAAGAGCCAAAGCCCGAGGCGTTGCAAGGGTAGCTCTGTGTTAGAATTCTCCCCTGCCATGCGGGAGACCCAGGTTCGATTCCTGGAATCTGCATGTGTCAAAAAAAAAAAAAAAGAGTGAAAGCCGAGACTCAACCTTGCTCACAAGACCTTATGTGATCTCACCTGCCTTAGCCACTCTGCCTCCATCTCTGCCCATCTTTCCCTTGCACACGGCACCCAGCCACGGTGGTCTTATTGTCCTTAAATCCACCAGACACAGTACTGGAGGCCTCTGGCACTTTGCAATTCTGTTTGAAATATTTTTCCTCCAGATGCCCACACTGCTTGTTCCTATTCCTTCTTCAAGTCTTCATTGAAGCTCCCCTCCCCCTTTCCATAAGGCCTTCCCCAGCCTTCCTCTCTAAAATTGCAATCTCTTTTTGACACTTCTACTCCCTTTCTTTTCTTTATATTTTTCCTTAACATTGATAGTTTCCTAGCATATTAAACATCATACTTATTTATCATAGGTATTGTCTGCTTCTGCCACTAGAATATAAGTTCTATGAGGGCAGGGTCTTTAAAAATAAACAGCTTTTATTTTAAAATAATTTTAGATTTACAGAAGCATTGCAACTATAGTACAAAGTTCCCTAAAGTTAAAATCTGAAATAACCATGCTACACTTATTCAAAAATAATTAATGAAAACTATGGACAAAGCTAAAGACTTTATCTGAATTTCCCCAGTAAGGTAGCCAACTTGTTCCACTTTGCCCAGGATTTTTCTAGTTTTAAAAACGAAAGTCCCACATCCTAGGAATCCCCTCAGTCTTGGGAAAACTGGGACAGTTGGTCACCCTGTCCACCAGATCTTCCACGAATGTCCCTTTTCTATTTCAGGATCTAAGTTGGGCGACCACATTGCATTTGGTTTCCTGTTTCCTTAGTTCCTTCTAATCTGCAACAATTTCTCCCTGTTTTCTTGTCTTTTACAATCTTGGTATTTTCGAAGAGTTCTGGCCAGTAATTTTCCAGAAGGTGCTTCAGCTTGGGGTTGTGTTTCTTTTTAGATTTATATATTAAACTGGACTTATGAATTTCAGAGAAGAAAAGCACAGAAGGGTAGGTAAGGTATTTTATGGGTTTTATTCACAGCTGTATACCCAATGCCTAAAACTGAGCACCTGGCTGTGGGTGAATAAGTGAACCTGTTTGGTGAATAATTAAGTGAATGAATTATTTAGCATTGTTTTGACGTCTCAGAATGTTAATTTAAATGCTATCACATCATACATTTTGTTCTGCGGCTGGTTTTCTGTCAACCATATGCTCTGGAGATCTAATTTAGGATGCCTATAATGCTTCACCTCTTTTTTTAAATTTTTTTAAATACCAAAAACACCAAACAAATGCAAACATTCCTATTTTGATCATTCCGTTCTACACATATAATCAGTAATTCACAATATCATCACATAGTTGCATATTCATCATCTTATTTACTTCACCTCTTTAAACTTGTACCCTATTACAAATAATTACAATGGTTTATTAGATGTTCCTTTTAACACACGTAAGATTTTCTCATGGACACAATCAGGGCAGAATTGCTAGGCTTAGGGTAGGCACATTTACATGTCAACTAAAATGGCTAAACACATGTATACACGAGCGATGTCGGAGTTCCTGTTTTCCTCACATCTTGCAGACACTTCAGAGAAATACGCAGCGCACCGACCACCTGAATACGCCGGATCACTTCCTGGACTACATCTCCCAGAAGGCACTGCGGGTGCGTTTCCCCACCTGGTCTGCGCGAAAGGGAATGACCCGTGCCTGAGAACCTCAGGCAGGGGGCGCTGCCTCCACCCTCACCTGCCTCCCGAGAGCCCAAATTGGTGGGAGAGCCACTCCCAGAAACCACCGCGGCCTGGCCTCCATTTCAAGGCTTGGCCCGGGCAGGAGACAGCCCCGGACTCCACTTCCCGGCACGCAGTGCGGCTCGCGACGCGGAACTCCATTTCCCAGCAGGCTCCAGGCCGCGGGCGCCGCTGTGCCTTGTGTGGGATGTAAGCGCGGAGGTGGGCGCGGGGGACCGAAGCCAGGACTCTCTTCGAGACTAGGGGGAGTGGGTTGGCCCGGGGGGCGTCTCACGGACCAGGTTCTAGGGGCCGGGGGCAGAGTTAAAGGGAGGGGGCGGGGTGGCCATTGGAAGTCCTCAGCAGGGTCCTTGAGGCGCTCCACATCGGGGTTGGTGCTCCCGGGGTTGTGGGGGTCGAGAAGGCCCTGCAGCTTTGGCTCAGGGGGTCTCGCCTACGAAGGAGGGGGAGCAGGTGATCGGCGGGTGAAGGGACCGGGGAAGGAGGGGAGTTGGGGGGGGCGGCGACTTCAGCCGAACCTGGGAGGGGGCTTCTCGACCGTGCCTGCCCGCCCCTCCCTACCTCGGCTCGCCTGCAGGCCGCTGCCCGCCGCCATGGGCCTGAAGGCCGCCCAGAAGACGCTGTTCCCGCTGCGCTCCATCGACGACGTGGTGCGCCTGTTCGCTGCGGAGCTGGGCCGAGAAGAGCCGGACCTGGTGCTCCTGTCTTTGGTTTTGGGCTTCGTGGAGCATTTTCTGGCTGTCAATCGTGTGATCCCCACCAACGTGCCCGAGCTCACCTTCCAGCCCAGCCCCGCGCCCGACCCCCCTGGCGGCCTCACCTACTTCCCGGTGGCAGACTTATCCATCATCGCCGCCCTATATGCTCGCTTCACTGCCCAGATCCGTGGTGCGGTCGACCTGTCCCTCTACCCCCGAGAGGGGGGTGTCTCCAGCCGCGATCTGGTGAAGAAGGTCTCCGATGTCATTTGGAACAGCCTCAGCCGCTCATATTTCAAGGATCGAGCCCACATCCAATCCCTCTTCAGCTTCATCACAGGTTGGAGTCCGACAGGTGGCAAGGGCGAGAATCCTGCCCTCCTGAGAACCTTGGGCTGCCTCCCCCACAACATTCTATAGTTTACCCAGCCCTTTTGAGACCTATAGACTTTGTTTAGTGGGGCAGGTGTGATTCCCCCACTGGACTGGGAGAAACTGAAGCCCAGAGAGGGGAAATGATGTACCAAAGTCACACTTGGAGAGAATCATGGGGCTGGGACTATAACCAGGTCACTTGGCTCCAAACCCATTAACCCACCTTCAACCCCCTCAGCACACTCCCACCCCTGCCATTGAGCATCCTGGAGTCCTGCAGTTCAGAGAGTGGTAGCAGTTTAGGGGGTCGGGGAGTGGATGGGTGAGGAGCCAAAGATAGGCTATACCTGAAATACTCTCACTGAGAATATTTGAAAGTGAACAGACTAGGGGCTTAACCTCAAGAAGCTGAAGGCTCAGGGCTTGCAAAGAGCCGCCTTCTTTGTGCCAAACCCAATAGACTGACAGTCACATACTGGGGTGCCATGTTGAGAAAGAATCTGAAGCTGCCTCTGAGCTTGGCAGGAGGAATGCAGAAATAAAGTAGGAGTATTTGCTGGAGGGTGTGTGAAAAGAGCGTTGGCCAGAGCAGCCTGTTTTCACCATCTCTAATAAGGGAAAGAAAATGGGAAAATCATTACATTCGCAGAAATATATACTGTGGTTGCAGAAAAAGGAAAGAGAGGGGGTCAGAGACTGGGTTGAGCCATGGAAGATCCAGGAAGGTCTCTTGTTGGGGCTGGGGGATGTTAAAAGAGGGAAGGAGAAGGTTGGAGCACATAGGAGGGAAGGAGAGTGGAATAATGGGCAGGACTGTGAGGTCTGGGCACAGGCTTGGAGATGGGGCCAGGACAGAGCCTGGCCTAGCTCTACCATCACCTCCTCTTCCCCCAGGCACCAAACTGGACAGCTCTGGTGTGGCCTTTGCCGTGGTGGGGGCCTGCCAGGCCCTTGGTCTCCGGGATGTTCACCTGGCCCTGTCTGAGGACCACGCCTGGGTAGTGTTTGGGCCCAACGGGGAGCAGACAGCTGAAGTCACCTGGCATGGCAAAGGCAACGAGGACCGCCGGGGCCAGACAGTCAATGCTGGTGTGGCTGAGCGGGTATTACTCCCCCCGTCACACCCCTTTACACTCTACCAGCCCAAGCCACCCCAGGGTCCATTTTCATGGGCCACATTTCCCTCTTCCCATCACCACCTACTGTATCAGGAAGGGGAGGCAGCAGGCCCCTTCCCTGGCCTTCGTTCCCTGGGTCAGACCATCATGAGATGTCTGCTTTTGCCCCTTCCCAGAGCTGGCTGTACCTGAAAGGGTCATACATGCGCTGTGACCGCAAGATGGAGGTGGCGTTTATGGTGTGTGCCATCAACCCTTCCATTGACTTGCACACTGACTCCCTGGAGTTGCTGCAGCTGCAGCAGGTGAGGAGGGGACCCTAGGGCAGGAGAGGCCTAGGCAGGATCTCTGATTTGCTATGGGTCCTGGGCAGGGGCACTCTCCCTTCCTGAGTTTCAACTTTCCCTTCTGTAAAATGGATTAGTAATTCCGGGCCTGGACTTTCCCAGGACTCTTGAGAGGGTGAACTTTGAAGGTTCCTGAATTCTGGCCCTTCCCACATGGTGGGAAGTCCCGGGTGTGCCAAAACCCAACTCTGCCTGACAGGCTGTGGACCCCTCCCTCTGCCTCCCCCAACTCAAACCTCTCTTCTTGGGCCCTTAGAAGCTGCTCTGGCTGCTCTATGACCTGGGACATCTGGAAAGGTCAGTAGGAAGAAGGGCCAGGCTGGACCTTCGTTGATGGGGAGGTTGCAGGGTGGTGGCCTGGATTCATACCCATTTCTCAGGTATCCCATGGCACTGGGGAACCTGGCAGATCTGGAGGAGCTGGAGCCTACCCCTGGCCGACCTGATCCACTAACACTCTACCACAAGGTGGGGGCATCTCGGGAGAGCACAGAGGGGAGGCCCCCGACAGTGGCTGGTGGCTGGGAGGGGGTAGGCAAGCAGAGGAGAACTTTGTGTGATGGGACAATCATCCACGCAGTCCTCATTTTGTGGGCATCCACCATGTGCCTGACCTCAGCCTGGGTACTGAGGACAGAAACATGACCCATGTGTGGTCCCTGCTCTTAAGGAGCTTCAGGCTGGGGCTGGGGAGACAGTGCCCTACAGGAGTCTTTATAATCAGTGCAGTCAGGGATGTCTGAGGGTGAAGTCTTGTATCCCAGCTTCCCAGTCCGTGAGTGGCAGGGCCTGAAATTGAACCCTCAGCCCTGCTTTTTCTTCTGCCCTCTTGCTGTCCTTCCTGGAGTATGAGAGAGGTCAGATGGGGGTGGGGAGTAGTGAGGAGGGGTGTTAACTTGGTGGGGAGTGGTAAGAGGGACACTGGGCTGGGTTTGGAAGGCTGCAGTGTTTGTATAGGAAAGCCAAGGAAAGGGTCGGGCCCTGAGCTTGGAGCGGGCCCCTTGCCCTCCTTCAACCCTGCTCTGTTGTGGGTCCCTACCCCCTGCAGTCTGGCCCAGGCCTCATAAGCTGTCCTGTGGACCCAGGTAAGGAACACCTGGTTGAGGCAGTGGCAGGGAGTGGAGGTGAGGTTGGAGAGGGAGTCTCTTTGGGATCCTCCTGTTGCCCCTTCTGAGTATGGCCTATAGGACATTTGTGCCATAGGGGCAGCTGGGGGCTACCTACCTATGACCCGTCTCTGCCACCCCTCAGGGCATTGCTTCAGCGAAGACCTACTATCGGGACGAGCACATCTACCCGTACATGTACCTGGCCGGCTACCACTGTCGCAACCGCAACGTGCGCGAAGCCCTGCAGGCCTGGGCCGACACGGCCACTGTCATCCAGGAGTGAGGACCCCCGCCAGGGCTTCAGCCCTCCTGCCTCCCCCACTCTCCATCCTGTTTCCAACTGCCCTCATCCAGGAGTGAGGCCGGGGGCCCAAGCCCCATCCCCCTCCACCAGTCCCTAAGCAGCAAGGCCACTGTCACCGGGAGGGAGGAGCCCCTGTTTGGGACTTGAGGCCCTTCCTGTCTTCCCTGCCCCTCCCACTTTCCAACTAAGGGATGCCGTGGGACCTTCACCCAGCCTGCTGCCCCTCCTTAGTCTTGCTCTGGGCCAACCCACACACTTTCATCTGGGAGTCAGGACCCCAACCACTCGCCTGGTTCCTGGGATAACCCAGGGAAGGAAACCTGTGGCCACCCACCATGGCCGAGACCCCACAGTGCCCTTCTGCTCTCACAGCTACAACTACTGCCGGGAAGATGAGGAGATCTACAAGGAGTTCTTTGAAGTGGCCAACGACGTCATCCCCAACCTGCTGAAGGAGGCAGCCAGCTTGCTGGAGGCGGGCGAGGAACGGCCAGGGGAGCAGGCCCAGGTGAGGGGCCAGCCTGCAGCCCACCCCTCCCACCTGAGTCCGGCTGTGAGGGGGCTGAGGATGCTTTGGGGTTTCTACCCCATGTCCTCAGATAAGGGGGGACAGAGGCTCACCCCTTCCATGGCCAGGGCCCCTCACTCAGGTGAGAGGTGGTGTGGAAGTAGGGGATGGGTCCTCCCTTCTTGGGCTTGGCTGAAGACTGATTTTGCAAAAGACTTTTGGCCTCTGCTCACTTCTCCCGGGTGCCCTATGCTCATAGGGGTAGGTGTGGGGGTCTGACCTGCCCTCCCTGTTCCTTTGCCCAGAGCACACAGAGCCAGGGCTCTGCTCTCCAGGATCCTGAGTGCTTCGCCCACCTGCTGCGTTTCTACGATGGCATCTGCAAATGGGAGGAGGGCAGCCCCACACCAGTGCTGCACGTGGGCTGGGCCACCTTCCTGGTGCAGTCCCTAGGCCGTTTCGAGGGACAGGTGAGGGGAGGCTGGGCAGGGAGTATGCAGGGGATGCTGAGGACAGTGTTGGGGCCCCCAGGCCATCCTTGGGGTTCCAGCCCCTGCCTGCAACCTCTCCCGCTTGGGCCCAGGTGCGGCAGAAAGTCCGCATCGTGAGTCGTGAGGCCGAGGCTGCAGAGGCTGAGGAGCCGTGGGGCGAGGAGGCCCGGGAAGGCCGGCGCCGAGGCCCGCGGCGCGAGTCCAAGCCCGAGGAGCCCCCGCCGCCCAAGAAGCCGGCTCTCGACAAGGGCCCTGGCGCGGGCCAGGGCGCAATGTCGGGGCCACCCCGGCGACCCTCGGGGACGGCCCCGGGCACTGCCCGCGGCCCAGAGGGCAGCAGCGCGGCCCCGGCCCCAGCCCCCGCCGCGTCGCCGCCGCCGGAGGGGCCAGTGCTCACTTTCCAGAGTGAGAAGATGAAGGGCATGAAAGAGCTGCTGGTGGCCACCAAGATCAACTCGAGCGCCATCAAGCTGCAGCTCACGGCGCAGTCGCAAGTGCAGATGAAGAAGCAGAAGGCGTCCACGCCCAGCGACTACACGCTTTCCTTCCTCAAGCGGCAGCGCAAGGGCCTCTGAGCCACCCGGGGCTGTCCCCAGCCCGCGGTGACCCAAGCCGAGGGAAGACGGCCTGTACCTCAGCCCCTGACCCTAGGATTCGCCCCCCTTCCCCGCTCAGAACCGAGCCATTGGAATGTAGGTCGCGTCCCGTAGAACCCCAGCCCGCGGGTTGAACCCTCACCTCGGGCCCCGCCGCGCAATCGAGGCAGCCGCCACCGGGCAGGCCGTTGCCACCCGCGCGCGGGTGCCCCCCCCCCCCGGGCCCGGAACTTGAACCTGAGACTTCACCCCTAACCCAGGGGGCTGGGGACCCGCCTCCATCCTGGGAACCTAGGACCCCCTGAGACGCTAGGAGTACATTTCCGCACATCAGAATTCTATCCCTTAGAAATCCAAGCCCCCCACCCGCCTCCAGGATTTCTAAATCCCCGCCTCGCTAGCGCGCGATCCCGGGACGGGAGGCTCCGCCCCGGCCGCCGTGACTCCTGAGCCCCTCCCCTTCCTGACCGAACTGGCCCCGGAGCGGAGCCTGCGCTCTCTTCCGAGCCCCGGGGCCTCCCCGAGCTCAGCCCATCTCGGGGGACCCCGGGGGAAATCTGTAAGGGGTTGGCAGTGGGCGAGAGAAGCCTGATCTCTTCCTGTTTTGTACATAGATTTATTTTTCAGTTCCATGGAAGATGAATACATTTTGTTAAAAAAAAAAGTGCGCGTCCTTGTTTGCTGGGGGAAATTGGGATGGGCGGGCGAGGGGGGGGGTCATTTCCCTACCTTCCGGCCGCGGGCGGCCCACCTGTAGCGCGGCGGGCGGACCTGGAGCCCTCGGCTCCGCCCCTGGCCCCGGGACTTCCCCTCGCCTCCCCGGGCCTGCCCCGCGGGCGCCTCCCCCCGGCCGCGCCCCTGGGCCCCGGCCCCGCCCCCGCGGCCTCAGAACCGCCCGCGCCCGCCCCGCCCCGCGCCGCCCCGCGCCGGCTCCGCAGCTCGCGCCCGGCCGCCCGCCCGCCCGCCGGGGCCATGGCGCTGCTGCGGGACGTGTCGCTGCAGGACCCGCGGGACCGCTTCGAGCTGCTGCAGCGCGTGGGGGCCGGGACCTATGGCGACGTCTATAAGGTGCGCGGGCGGGAGACCGGGTGCCGGCTCGGCGTCCTGGCGCGGGATCCGGCCCCCAGCCCCGCCCCCTCCTCACGCAGCTTCACCCCCTCCGCCCCTGCAGGCCCGCGACACGGTCACGTCCGAACTGGCCGCCGTGAAGATAGTCAAGCTAGACCCAGGTGAGGCCCCCCCCCCCCCCCCCCCCCCCGCCAGGGCCTCTGCGTTGAGCTGGGTGAGGGGGCGGGAGTTGACATTTCCGAGACCTCCTGCTGGGCAGGTCCCAGCAGGTGCCGGCGCCTGCACCTGGCTGGCCCAGAGGGAGGCACGCTGTGCCCATTTTGCAGATGGGGCTGAATCAGAGCCGCCCCTGACCTGCTCCCCCCATGATGCCCTGTGCTCCCCAGGGGACGACATCAGCTCCCTCCAGCAGGAAATTACCATCCTGCGGGAGTGCCGTCACCCCAACGTGGTGGCCTACATTGGCAGCTATCTCAGGTGAGGCTGCCCCTTCCTCGCAGCTCCCAGACAGCCCCGTCTGACCCTGCCTTGTGCCCACCCCAACTCTATGTTCCACCCCCCCCCCCACCCCCCAGGAATGACCGCTTGTGGATCTGCATGGAGTTCTGCGGAGGGGGCTCCCTGCAGGAAATTTACCACGGTGAGGGCCAGGACCCCTCCACCCCCCACCCCCAACCTGTATCAGCAGGGGAGAGCTGGGGCTCTTTTGGGGCCCCTTGCCACTCTTGACTGGCTGTGTGACCTTGAGAGAAATGCTGTCTTCTTCTGGGCTTAGCATCCCAGACTATGCAGGGAGGATATGTGGCCGTTTTCATCCAACGGTGCCTGCTACCCACCCCCACCCCCAAGCCTCACCTCCAGACCCTCTTGCAGCCCTCCTCCCTTTCATTTCAGCCACCGGGCCCCTGGAGGAACGGCAGATTGCCTATGTCTGCCGGGAGGCACTGAAGGTAGCCTGTCCTGAGAAGCTGCCCGCAACCTCCATTTCCCAGGAGTTGTGGGCAGGGAGCCCAGCTGGCCAGTGCAGGACCTAGGGCATGGGGGGGGGGGGCAGGGAGGAGCGCCTCAGGCAGGGCTGGCCCAAGGGGCTGTGAGTCCTGGGGGAAGGGGCCCCAGTCTTGTTGCCGGAAGCAGCCCATTTCCCTCTTGGCTCAGTCACTTCCTGTTTGGGGAGAGGGGAGGAGGAAGCGGCTTGGGTGGGGGGCCCCAGTTCTAAGAGAGGAGAGGTGGGATGGTGCTGGGTGGGGCCGTGCTCAGAGGTTTCTCTTTTGTCCCCAGGGGTTGCACCACTTACATTCTCAGGGAAAGATCCACAGAGACATCAAGGTAGGGGTCTGGCCAAGGGCGTTGTGGGATGCGGGCAGAGGCTTTTGGGGGACCCCTAATGGCATTCTCTTTCCTCCGTTCTGCAGGGAGCCAACCTTCTCCTCACCCTCCAGGGAGATGTCAAGCTGGGTCAGTACCCCAGGGATGAAATCAGGGTGAGGGTTCCGTGGGGTCTCCTGAAATCTTAGGACCTGGATTCAAGTCCTGGGTGTCACCTTGAGCCTCAGTTTCCCCACTTAGAAAACAGAAGAGTACACCCTGCCTGCTGGGAGTTGGGTGAGGTTGGGTCTGTGGGAGGGGGGGCAGGCACTTACTTGCTCAGGGATGGAGAGTGGCTGATCGGGGCCCGTGGCAGCTGGGGCTGGACCTGAGCCACCTGCCCGTCGCAGCCCTGCCAGGTGCATCCTGACCTTGAGCCCAGGGGAAAGTGGCAGCTTAAGGGCGGGTGAGAGTAGCCATTTCTCCCTGCAGCCGATTTTGGGGTCTCCGGCGAGCTGACAGCATCGGTGGCTAAGAGAAGATCTTTCATTGGGACTCCATACTGGTGAGGCTGCGCCACGAGCAGGGGGGGCAGGTGGTGAGTCCACGGGGGGCCCTCCCAGCCGTCCCACCTGTGACCTCACCCCTAGGATGGCCCCGGAGGTGGCTGCCGTGGAACGCAAAGGTGGCTACAATGAGCTGTGTGACGTCTGGGCCCTGGGCATCACAGCCATCGAGCTGGGCGAGCTGCAGCCCCCTCTGTTCCACCTGCACCCCATGAGGTCAGCTTAACACTTCCCCCTTGCTTGACCCCTCCCCTGCTGACCCTTGACCCCTGACCTTGCACCCTCCACAGGGCCTTGATGCTCATGTCGAAGAGCAGCTTCCAGCCACCCAAACTGAGAGAAAAGACTCTCTGGTGAGGACCCATGTCCCCCTGCAGACCCCACGGAGCAGGAGGAGCCTTCTGCTGACCCCCGGGGTGTACCCCCGAGAGTCCTGTGTTCTCTGGTTTCCCTCAACATCTGAGTGGGGAGCCTGGCCTGCCTCTGTGCCATGCTGTGAACGGGGAAGAAGGGCAGGTGGTGGTGCTGGAATTGCTGTTGTGTCACCACAGCCGTCGTTGCTTGGGCTCGCTGCCCTTGGTCTCACGCTGGCGCCTTCCTGGTGTCAGGGGGCAGCTGGCAGGACGGCCCGCATGGCAGCTAACCTGGATTGGTCGGGGGGGGGATGGGGGCTCTTGTGCCTACTAGGACCCAGAATTTCCACCACTTCCTCAAGCTGGCCCTGACCAAAAACCCCAAGAAAAGGCCAACAGCAGAGAAGCTTCTGCAGGTGGGAAGCTGGGGTGGGGTGAGGGGCTTGATGCTGGAAAGCAGGGGCCCAGAGGCCAGGGCCCGACCTGACCAACCCCCCACACACATAAATCCTGCAGCACCCGTTCACCACCCAGCAGCTCCCCCGGGCCCTCCTCACACAGCTGTTGGACAAAGCCAATGACCCCCACCTGGGAACCCCCTCCCCTGATGACTGTGACCTGGAGGTGAGTTGGGGTTCGGGGGCATGGATCTGGGGAGGCGGGTCTTGGCCTGGCCTGATTAGAAGGAACCCTGAGGTTCTAGAGGGCAAGGTCCCTTTAGCTTGGATATTTCCCGTACAGGGAGCCTTTCTGCAGAATTGACCCCACCCATTGGGAATCCTTCCTGAGCCAAAGCCGGGTCCCACCTTCCTATAACACCCCCTTTGATCGGTTGCTGCTCTTGGGTCCAGACTGACCATGATGCCCACTGAGCCATCTTCTTTGCTTTCTGTGTGATCTCTGCCAAGTTACTTGACCCCTCTGTGCCCATCAATCTGTGAAATGAGGGTGCAGCTTATTTCAGAGGGTGGTTGTGAGAGCAGAGCACACTGATGTGTATAAGGCACCTGAAGCCATACTTGGTGTGAAGCAGGTGCCGGTGTCAGGTGATGCGGCCACTGCTTTGTGTTCCTTCTTAGACTTATGACATGTTCCCCGACACCATCCACTCCCGGGGGCAGCACGGCCAGGCCGAAAGGACCCCTTCGGAGATCCAGTGTGAGCTCGCTGGGGGGTGGGTGTGGATTTGGGGGGAGGGGGAGCAGTCCCGAGAGGCTGGCCTCCCCAACCCCTGTCCTGACTCTTGTACCCTGGGTCCCCCAGTTCACCAGGTGAAATTTGGCGCCCCCCGCAGGAAGGAAACAGATCCGCTAAATGAGCCGGTGAGGGGGCTGGGGGAGGGTGATGTGCAGGGGTGAGGGCAGGGCAGGACCTAGAGGGCACAGGGGAGGGGGCTTTGATGGAGGGTGAGCATTTTGGCTCAAGAGAGCTGCAAAGTAGGGGCAGCCAGACAGGTGGCCTGTCTGCACCTGCAGCTCAGCAGGTGGCCCACCCTGGGACCTGAGGGCTGGAGGCTCCTTCCTGGGCCAAACCCCTTCGGACAGCCCGCTGGGAGGTGGCAGGATGGCCTCGCCTCTCTGGAAACATCTCTCTGTTCAGCCCCCACTTCCTTGCCGCCTCCCTTCCCGGCACTTATCTCCCACTCTCAGTAACTCTCTCTGCTCCCGTCAACTGAGTCTCTATTTCTTGCTCTCTCCTGTTCTTTCTGCCTCTTTGTTCCTCTCTTTCACAATCTCTCTGTCTCTGCCTCGCGCAACTCTCTGGCCTTTTACACTTTCTAGCTGTCTTATCTTCTCCCTCTTTTCTGCAATCTCTTTTTTTTTTTTTTTGGAGGAGGCGGGGGTGCATGGTCTGGGAATTGAACCCAGGTCTCCTGCACGGAAGCCGAGCATTCTACCGCCGAACCACCTGTGAACCCTCAGTCTCTATTTTTTTTTAACTTTTTATTTTGAAATGATTTCCACCTTACAGGAGAGTTGCAAGAATATTACAGAAGTAACACAGAGAACTCTAATATGCCCCCTCTGCAGAGCCCCGTGTTTACTAACTTTAGTCCTTTGCATATTTACTATGTCATTCGTTCTTTTTAACTTTATCTACCGATCTCTCATTTATGTGTCATCTGTCTAGTGTCTAAATGTTTGGGAGTAGGTGGCACCCATCCTGCTCCTCTAACATTTGATATTTCCATGTACTTTTTCTAGGAACGAGGACACTCAGTTATGAAACCACATTAAATATAGACATCTTACATTGATATAGAGCTCACAGTCTATATTCCAATTTTTCAGTTGTCTCGATAACGTTCTTTTGGGTGTCTTTCCTCCTTTATTAGATGCAATCTAGGCTCGTTGTACTACATTTAATCATCGTTGTCTCTTAAGTCTCTCTCTCTTTTTTTAATTGTGCTATCATACATAGAACATGAAATTTCCCATCTCAGCCTCTCCCAAGTGTACAATTCACTGGCATTAATTATATCCAGAATGTTGTGTGCCCATTGCCACTGCCCATTACCGAAACTCTTCCATCACCCCAAACAGAGACCTGCCCCCATTAAGTGTACTCTACTTTCTGTCTCTATATGGAGCTGTACATTTTTAGTTATTTCTTATGCGTGGAATAATATATCTGTCCTTTTGTGCCTGGCTCCTCTCACTGGCCATGATGTCTTCAAACTTCGTCCGTGTTTTAGCATGTCCCACGGTCTCTGGACCGCTGCGTCACTTTGTGTCTTTGTCTCTCTGCCCCTGTCCTGGGCTCTCTGACTCGGTTTCCCCACAGTGGGAGGAAGAGTGGACGCTGCTGGGAAAGGAGGAGCTGAGTGGGTGAGTGAGAGAGAGGGAAGCATGCAGGGGAGGGCTGTGGGCAGCAGAGAAGGCTGACCTCTGACCCCTCCCCACCCCTCCCAGGAGCCTACTGCAGTCGGTCCAGGAAGCCCTGGAGGAGAGGTGAGCGGCTGGGGTCTGTGAGGAGAAGGAGGGCTGGCCAGCCCTGGGCTCCGGCCACCTCTCACGCTTCGTTTCCTTCTGGTTTGTCCCCTACAGGAGTCTGACCATCCGGCCAGCCTTGACTCTCCAGGTTGGGGGGTGATGGGGAGAAGTCAGACCTGGGCAGGGTGGGAAGTGGGCTGTGGGAGATGCAATGGTGGGGGCAGGGTTACAGGGTCCCCCTCCTGCCAGATGCTGGACTCCCCAGATGATGCCATGGGAACCATCAAGCGGGCCCCAGGCTTGGGGCTGTCCCCCACTGAGCTTCCAGCTGAGGACCCTCTGTCCAGCCATTCAGGTGAGTCCCTGACTTGGGAGGCCCGGGAGGCAAAGCAGGCTGGGCCTGGAGCTGGAAGTCACGGAGGGTCTGTGCCCACAGGGACCCCATCCCCACCTCCACCAGGCCCCGACAGCCCTCCACTTCTCCCTACCGCCTGGGCCACCATGAAGCACCAGGAGGGTCCCGAGGTGAGGGGGGGCCACAGAGGGGTTGGGGTGATGGGAGGCTGGGGGTTCGCCTCGGCCCTGATACCTCCTCCCCCTCCCAGAGACCATCCTGCCATGGGCTCCCCCCGACCCCCAAAGTGCACGTAAGTGTTTCCCCTGCAGCCCACCGCCCTGACCCCTCCCACGGCCCCTGCACTCCCCCACCAGCCCTCTCGCTCCCCCCGCAGATGGGCGCCTGCTTCTCCAAGGTTTTCAATGGCTGCCCCCTGCGGATCCACGCTGCTGTCACCTGGATCCATCCTGTCACCCGGGGTAGGCCGGGGTGGGGAGGCAGGGGGGAAACAGGATGCCCCCCAGCTTGGGCCCCGGGGGCGTGGCTGGCCTCTGATCCCACAACCAAACCTGCAGACCAGTTCCTGGTGGTGGGGGCCGAGGAAGGCGTCTACACACTCAACCTGCACGAGCTGCATGAGGATACACTGGAGAAGGTGAGGCTGGGCCGGCCGCACGGGGTGGATGGCTGCGGGGGTCCCTGAGCGCTGACCATCTGTCCCCTCCAGCTGATTTCGCCCCGCTGCTCCTGGCTCTACTGTGTGAACAACGTGCTGCTGTCACTCTCAGGTACAAGCCAGTTGGGGTTGGGGGGTGGGAGGGGGCGTGCCTCGCAGCTCATGAAGCTGCTGCAGCACCTGCCCACTCAACGCTCTCCCTCCCTTCCTGGCAGGGAAATCCACGCACATCTGGGCCCACAACCTCCTGGGCCTGTTTGAGCAGCGGCGACTACAGCAGCAGGTTCCCCTCTCCATCCCCACCAACCGCCTCACCCAGCGCATCATCCCCAGGTGAGGCCACCCCAACCCCGCCACCTCCCAACCCCCATGGGAGCTAGAGGTGCTGACATGGGAAGAGCTGGGGTGGCGGGAGGTAGGGGAGCCGTGTCTGATGCTAAGACCTCTGATCTTGCACGAGTCGCTTTGCCTCTCTGAGCCCCAGTTTTGTCATCTGTCAGTGCAGTTTGGTAGCCCCCCATCATGCCAACCCCCAGGGTTGTTGGGCTTCATGAAGATAGTGATGTGAAAGTGCCATACAGATGTGGGAACTGTGGCTATTAGGATGTGGGGCTTAATGACACTTGGACATTTATGGAGCACCTACTGTGTGCCAGCCCTGTGCTGGCCTTGGGGTATAATGAATTCAGCCCATCCTTGCCTTCAAGAAACAGGGGAGAGATGGACCCACAAACCACAGTTATGACCTGGTACTAAGGTGGGGGGGATTTCTGGTTTGGAAGGTTTTCCAGGCGGATGGATTAGGAAACAGGCAAATGCAGGCAGGGGGGAAGCTGCCCAGGGATCTGGAGGGTCCAAGGTATCTGTCCTGCATCGGAGGGCGAGGCTGGCAGGAGATGAGGCGGGTCAGGCTGAGGGCTGGTGAGAATTGGGCGGACCTGAACAATTTTTAGGAGGGCAGAGCAGCGGAGACTAAGCTGCAACAGCTGGCGGAACCCTTCCTTTGGTGCCAGGCCGAGGGTTTGTGCTTGGGTCCAGCTGGCAGCGGGCACTGTGAATATTTTAGAAGGCTCACTCTGTACATCAGTCAGGATTCTTTGCATTGCAGATGATTCAACTCACTGGCTTCAGTACAAGAGGGAATTTAATGGCTCATGCAATTGGAAGTCCAGGTGTAGAGTTAGCTTCAGGCCCAGCTGGATCTAGGGCTTAAAGTGCATGACCAGGAATCTTCCTGAATCTCTTGGCTGTTTCCTTTTGTTGTTTTCCTTCTTGGACAAATAATGGCTGCCTCCCGTATCAGGCCAGCATTCCCCTAACTGACTGCCTGGTAGAGCTAGAACCTCTATTTCCAAGTAACTCCCGTAAATACCCAAGGTCTAATCTTATTAGCCTGGCTTAGGCCCCTGCCCAGCCTGGGGCCAGGCACCCTGGCTGGTGACCAGGCCTGGCTCATGTGACCTTTCCTGGCACCTGGGGGAGGGAGAAAGGGGCTTATGAGCCCCACCCAGAGGAAAACCCAGGGGCTGTTATCACCAAGAGATGCTGGACAGATAAAAACAAGAGGCTGGTGCTGGGCCAGCTGTGTGGATGGAAAGGGTGCATGGGAGGGCGAGGCTGGCAAGAGACGAGGGTTGTCAGGCTAAGGGCTGGTGAGAAGTGGGTGGGTCTAAACAATTTTTAGGCAGTGGAATTGACAGTATTTGGAGGCTGGTTGGAACAGGGGGGAGGGAGAGGGAGGACTTGGGGGCAGATTATAAAGATAACGCTCTCACCCTTGTCCTGTGTTTTGTGAGCTCTTAGAGCAGAGTCACTCATTCAGGTATTCAGTGAATTATCTCCTGAGCATCTAAGATGTGCTCTGAGATGCCTCTGCAAGTTACAAGACCTGCATTCCTGCCCCTTCCTGCCTTGTGACTTTCTTATGGGGCTAGACAGATAACAAATGGTGGACATAAAAAAGGAATATGTTCACTGGTGATGCCAAGAGGGGAAAGTGCTACGTTCGAAAGGGCAGGGAGAAAGAGGGGAGGCCAGGATTGTGGGATGCGGCTTGTGCTTTCAAACAGGGTGTTCAGAGAAGGAGCTGTTTAGCAGAGACTTGGAGGTGGGGAGGGCAGAGGGGACGGCCAGTGCAAAGGCCCTGAGGCAGGACGGGGCCTGCCTTGTTGGAGGAACATAAAGGAGGCCAGCATGACTGGAACGGATGGAGTGAGAGGCAGCCCAGCGAGGCCTTTGGCTTTGACTCTGAGTGGCCTGGAAGCTTCCACAGGGTTTTCAGTGGAGGAGGATGCAGCCTGATGGGTCAGTGCACTAGTCATGTTGAGAATAGACTGAAGGCTATGGAGGAAGCAAGGAGGCCCACCAGGAGGCTGTTGGAATAATCTGGAGGGGAGGTGATGATGGTTTGGGCCAGAATAGCAGTGAAAGAGGTGAAAAGGCAGTTGGAGTTGGGTTCTGTTTTGAAAGTAGACCCAACAGGATTCCTGATGGATTTGTAGTGGGTGGAAGGGAAAGCCAGGAGCCAGGAATTCCTCCAAGGCTTTTGGCCTGGGGCATAGGAAGGATGGAGCTGTCATCAGGTAGGGGCGGAGCTGGTTTCCTATGGGAAGCAGAAGGTTCGTTTTGTCACATCAAGTTGGGGATGCTTATTAGAGTGTGAGCGGAGGTGGCTGGGGCAGGGGGGCTGGCGCTCCCAGGAGAGGGTGGGCTGGAACTGTGGGCTTAGATGTCGTGG
Source organism: Tamandua tetradactyla (assembly GCF_023851605.1). Taxonomy (NCBI): domain Eukaryota; kingdom Metazoa; phylum Chordata; class Mammalia; order Pilosa; family Myrmecophagidae; genus Tamandua; species Tamandua tetradactyla. The sequence goes on from NC_135335.1 coordinate 9,762,609, forward strand.
CCAGATTGGGAGGTGGGTGGAGGCTGGGCCAGTGGCTGCACTGGCCTGGGAGGTCGCCAGGGCCCCAGGTTTTTCCTGCAGCGTGCCTGCTCTGGGCTGCATCTGGAGCCCTGTGGCCTGAGCCTTCCTGAGCTCAGTCCCCAAAGCCAGCCTCCGCTTTGGCCCATGACCTGCAGGAAACAGGCCCCTTGGGGCTCAAATAAGTCACAGGCGGCTTTGGGTGTGTATTGGGAAAATCACAGAGTCAAAGCATCCACTTTGAATGTTAAGGACAGAGAACCTGAGTTGTTTGGAGAAAAAGACAAGTACAAAAACAGATGCCTGGGTGTCAGGCAAAGGCCGCCTGGGGACGAGAATGAGAGGTCAAGGGGAGAGGGAACTGCGGGGGCAGGGGACAGTGAGAGACAGGCACCCAGGTACAGCCGAGGCCTGGGAGGAGGCAGGGAAAGGCAGAGAGAGGCTTGAAGGGTCTCCTGGGAGCATGGGGGGGGGGGGGGGGCGGATACTGAGTAACCGAGGTTGGGGCCCCTCCTATCCCACTCCTTGCAGCTTCTCCCAGGCACCCAGGGTGAGCTGTCTCCCGGGCCCCGTGGCCATGACCTTTACCAGGCAGCAGAGGGGGCAGGCTGTTGGCCGGTTTTTTTTTTTTTTTTTTTTTTTTTTGCAAGTCATTTAACCTCTTTGGCCTGTTTGCCCAGTTGTGAAATGAGCGAATATGAGGTTGGGACAGGGCCATGAGTGCTCTCTACAGCCTGGCGGCCCCTTGGCACTCTCAGTTCTACAACTAAGAAAGATTTTCAGTGGCTCAAAGGAAATAGAAACACAAGCATATGGGACTAGCCCTTTCGAGTGCACACATGTGCCACATGCTGGTAAGCCCTTGCACGTGTCCACGCATTTCACCCTCAGCTTGAGGCCTTGAGGGGGGGAACCTCGCATTACCCCCATTTTACAGATGAGGAAACTGAGGCATGAGAGGTTAAGTGAACTGCCTCGAGCCACCCAGACGTGATTCTGCAAGCAGAGAATGCTCCAGGCTATAGATAAAGTGCTCTGGAGCTTCACATCCTGGGTTCTGCACCAGCTGTGCTTGTTGGCCAAGTTATTCTGCCTCTCTGAGCCTTGGCTGTAAAGCGGGGAGGATGATAGTGGCCACCTGCGTGGTGGGGTTGGTTCCCAGGGACCCTGCGCTGCTTGTCACCCCTAGGCGTTTTGCCCTGTCCACCAAGATTCCTGACACCAAAGGCTGCCTGCAGTGTCGTGTGGGTAAGAGCTGGGCGGGGCAGGGCTGGGGAGGTGGGTGGGTGGTGTCTGGGGCACGCACCCAGCCCCTGCACCCACCACCCACTTCCCTTACAGTGCGAAACCCCTACACGGGCAGCACCTTTCTGCTCGCCGCCCTGCCCACCAGCCTGCTCCTGCTGCAGTGGTACGAGCCGCTGCAGAAGTTTCTGCTGCTGAAGGTGCGGGGCAGGTGGGGTGGGGGTCCAGGGGGCCCATTGGGTGGGAACTGTGGGGCCTGGGGGCAGAGGGGGGGACCTGAGCATCCCTGCTGTCCCCCACCCCCAGAACTTTTCCAGCCCCCTGCCCAGCCCGGCAGGGATGCTGGAGCCGCTGGTGCTGGATGGAAAGGAGCTACCGCAGGTGTGTGTGGGGGCCGAGGGCCCCGAGGGGCCGGGCTGCCGGGTCCTGTTCCACGTCCTGCCCCTGGAGGCCAGCCTGACCCCTGACATCCTTATCCCACCCGGTGAGAAGGACAGTGGGCTGCTGTGCGTGTGAGAGAGACAGACAGACAGACAGTCCGAGATGGCTGAGAGACCTGGCCCTCAGAGCTGTGTTCCCTGCAGCTTTAGGGTGTCCAGCCCCCAGCCCCCCTTCTGTGAGCCTGGCCTGCATTTTCCGTGAGAGATTTCATTAGACCAGAGACAGCTAAGGAAGAAATGGACCAGCACTGCTCTGGGTCAGGGTGGGGGCTGCAGGGACCCCCAACCTCCATCCCAAGCAGGGAAGCAGGATTCTGGGGGGGTCAGGACAGCTCAGGGGAACCTGGCAAGTGGCAGTGGGGAAAGGCACATTGACTGAGTCCCTGCTGGGTGCCAGGCCCTGAGCCAGGGACCGTGAGCAAAAGAACTTTAATCTCCTGTCCATGGCCTTGCAAGTTGGGACCCTAGTGTCCTAACGAAGCACCACAAACTGGGGGGCTTAAAACCATAGACACTGCTTGTCTGAAGGTTCTGGAAGCCTAGAGTGTGAAATCAGGATGTCAGCAGGGCTTCGCTCCCCCTGAGACCAGTAGGAGAGGCTCCTTCCTTGCCTCTGCTGGCTCCCGGGGTCTACTGGCGATCCTTGATCTGTAAATATGTCACTTCTTTCTCTTCCATTTTCACATCGCCGTCTCCTCTCTGTCTCCAAATTTTCTTCTTCTTATAAGGACACCAGTCAATTTGGCCCCATCTGAGCTCATCACATCTTCAAAGACTCTATTTCCAAATAAGGTCACACTCCCCGGACCAGGGTTAGGGCTTGAACTTGTCCTTTGGGGGATGCCGTTCGGCCCGCTGTCATCCCTGTCTTACGAATGAGGAAACTGAGGCTCATGGCTGAGGACACTTGTCTTAGGTCACACAGTGGCTGAACCCTGATGCCCACTGGCCTGGTTCCAGGGTTCCTGCCCTCTCCGGGCTTTCTGGGAGCCAGCCTAGCCCTGACTCCCCGTCCCCCCTGCCCGCTGCGGGCCTGTGAACCGCTCACTTCACTCTGTGGTCCTCAGTTTCCCCAGCTGTCACGTGAGATTAGGTATCAGACTCCACAGTGGTTATGAGGCTGTAGTGGGTGGTGGCTTGGGGGCAGGCTCGGGCTGGCGGCTCAGCCAGTTATGTCCCTTCTCTGCCTGTAGAAGGGATCCCGGGCTCGGCCCAGCAGGTAATTCAGGTGGACAGAGACACGGTCCTGGTTAGCTTTGAACGTGAGTGCTTCTAGGTTCCAGGCTGGGGCTGGGGGGTGCTGGTGGGTTCCGGGCTGGGGATCGGGGGTGCTGGTGGGTTCTGGGTTGGCTATGAGGGATGCTGGTGAGTTCTGGGATGGGGCTGGGAGATGCTGGGTGGATTTGCCTGCCCAGAAGCGGCCACCTCATGCCTGGCCCCCCGGCCCTCTCTCTGCACAGGCTGTGTGAGGATTGTCAACCTGCAGGGCGAGCCCACAGCCACCCTGGCTCCAGAGCTGACCTTTGACTTTCCCATCGAGACTGTAGGTGAGTGAGCCAGAGGTGGGGGAGGGAGGATGCAGGGAGAGCCCAGGCTGGGAGCACGTCACCCAGCCCGGGGCCTGGGCCGGCAACCAGACAAGGTGGCAGATCGCCAGCCCCTCCCCGTCACCCATGGCCCACGAGGGCCTCTGTGGCCCAGACTTGGCGCCCTGGGGGAAGCTGAGGGTGCAGCCTCCTCAGGCCTGGCCCCTCGCAGTGTGCCTGCAGGACAGCTTGCTGGCCTTCTGGAGCCACGGCATGCAGGGCCGCAGCCTGGACACCAACGAGGTGAGTGGGTGAGGGTGTCCCAGGCTGTCTGCCTCTTAAGAGAAGGCCTGCGGGAGCATCCTCCATCCCCTTTCCTTCCCAGGTGACTCAGGAGATCACAGATGAGACAAGAATCTTCCGAGTGCTGGGGGCCCACAGGTAGGATGGGGATCCCCAGCCTCCCCTTCAGACCCCTCCCCCCCGAGGCCAAGCCCATGGTACCCTCCCCTCCCACTCACCTCCCCTCTCTCCCCGCCCCCCCTCCAGGGACATCATCCTGGAGAGCACTCCCACTGACAACCCCGGGGCTCACAGCAACCTTTATATCCTCACGGGCCACCAGAGCAGTTACTGAGCAGGTGGGGGGCCCCCTGTGCCCCAAGCCTCCTCTGCTGCCCTTTTTGGGCAGTGGGCCCCTTCCCAGATCAGGGTGGCCCGGGCCCCTGCCTCCGCTCGGCCAAAGGGCAGAAATAATCCTGAGAAGTGTTTGGGGGCTGGGGAAGGGAGGGGAGCCCATCCCATACCACTGCAATAACTGGACCAGACAAAGCTGCTGTCACCCCCTAAGGGTGGCCCAGTCCCTGGTGCCCCGAGACAGGGTGCCCCTGGGCTTGGCCGGGTTGGAGCCTGAGCGATGCATTCCATTCTGTTCCACCCTCCCTATCCACACTTTCTGTCGAGAGCCTGCCCCTGTGCCCTGTCCTGGGGAACATGGTATTTAAAAGAGAGAACTATATTGTATTAAAGATTATTTGATTTTGCTCCACTGCTTCCTCTGGGCCGGGTGAGAGCCAGGCCTTCTCCTCCTCTCCTCCCTGCGCCTTCCCTCCCTCCGCCCACCTTTCCATGGGCACCAGGTGCTGTGGGTACACTGGATGGCATGCTGCCAGCATTCCAAGTGGCTCTGAAATAGAGAAGCATTGCAGAGGTGGGAGGAGAGACCAGGGACCCCCAGCGGGCCTCTCGCGGTGCCGTGTCTCCCAGGGCTCCTGTCTTGGGGATCTAGCCCTCAGCTCTTCAGTTTGAGGCCTCTCTTGTGGCTCGGCACCCCAGGGAGTCGTGCAGGTGGATGAGGCTGGCTACAGGCTGCAGGGCCCCTTTACAAAGAGACTCTCACCCAGGGCACGGTCTGCCGCGGGTAGGATCTCAGCAGGGGGCCGGGGACTGGGCTGTCTTCCAGCCCCAGGATTCCCTCGGGGTCTGGAGCTGCCTCTCTGGCTCCTGCCCACTGCTGGGGCAGCACCTCTGTTTCCAGGCCTGTCTCAGACCAGGAGTGACTGAATACACACCTGACCTTCTGGTTAGACCTCGGGAGGGCCAGCCAGTATCCATGTAACACACACATTTCCAAATAGTCGATGCCCGTCCTGTCTGCTGGAGCTGGCATCTCGAGGCCACGTCCACCCATGGCTGACCTTGTGCTTTAAGCTGTCATTCCTGGGGGCTCCCTCTCTGAAGGTGCCAGACCCCAGGCCAGGGGAGCCCCTGCCACCCAAGGCACTGACTGGGCCGCTCTGCACCAGGGCTAGGGAGTGGGCAGGGTGGGAGCTGGCTGAAGGAGGTGACCGGCTGCATGGGCAGAACCAGGGCTGCTGAGGGCGGGAAGGTCCTGGGAGCCGGTATGAACTGGAGCAATGGCCTGGGAGTCCAGTCTGGCCGTCGGTCCGGTCAGTGTCCTTCTGATGGCCCAGATGAGTGCAAATGAGGACCTCACTCCACCTGGAGGGCCCTCAGTGGCTGTTTGCTAAATGAATGGAGGGATAAGTGGGTGGGTGGCGGGGAGATGGCCGCTGGTGCGATGGTTGTCGCCGTGTCCCCCGGGCCACCCCTTCGGCAGAGCCCCAATTGCTCTCACCTCTCCCGGTGAGTGGAAGGGAGGCTTGGCTGAAGACGAGAGCCAGGTCAGGGAGGGTACCCACACCCTGCTCCCAGGGAGACCCAGAGGAGGCGGAGAGGCACCTGCCAGGTTCTGAAGTTTTGTTTCCACCCGTGTGGAGGGTATTTGCTGGGCCGAAAGGTGGGGCGTTGGGGAAACAAGGAATTCCTAACTTCCAGGTTTCTTGGCGGCGGTATGGGCTGAATTGAGGCTGGGGCTGGGGAGGGGCTGGCCTCTGTCCCAGAGCTAGCAGGCTAGCGCCACCTTGTGGCACTTCTTCCCAGCCCACAGCTGCTGCCCATAGGAGTCTGAAGAAGGGGTTTGGGGGGTGTCGGGAGGTAAAGTGCCAAAGTTGGGGGTTCTGGGCAAATCGAAAGGAACAGCCTCTAATAAAATGTTTGCTGCTAGCTAAGGCAGGCCACAAGGCAAAGAAAGGCTGAGAAGCTGGGTAATGTGCACTGAAAGACTAAACTTTTTATGGGTGTTTTTTTTTTCAATAGCATTTGCCCATGGTACAAATTTCTTTTCTTTTCTTTTTTTTAATAATACAGAAGAAATACAGTTTCACTCCTGTCCCCCAGGTCCCCATTGCTCATGAGTCCTTCTAGAGGTCTTTATGCATATTTAGGCAATTCAGTGTTTTATTCTACACACGGTAACATATTCCATATACTGTTCTGACCTTGCCCTTTTAAAATGTCCTGGAGAGCTTTCCATTGTCAGTTCCTATAGCTACAACCCATTGTATGGGTTTCCCATAAGTAACTTTAACTCTAGTTAGGTCCCTGTTGATGGACATTTAAGTCCTTTCTACTTCTTTGATATTGCAAACAACTGCAATACATGTTCTCACGCCCACGCTGCTCTGTACATACTCCAGTGTGTCTATGAGATGAATTCTTGGAAGTGACATGGCTGGATCAGAGGTGGCCATACTTGTCATTGTCATAGCTAATGTCAAATTGCCCTCTTCAGGCTGGGGTCACATTGGCCTGAATCACTCCTGTGGCTGAGGGGAAAATGCATGGGCACCCAGGATGTTGGGGGAATTGGCCCATAATCCTGGGGTCCTAGAGGTGAGGGCCAAGGGGAGAGGAGACAAGCAGAGCGTGCCTTCGTGATGGCGGGGGATTGGCTGTGTTTGCCATAGTGTGTCCAGAACTGGGTCTTTGCTAAGCTTCATCTTTCCCCATATACTGTATCTTAAACTTACCTGCTGGGCTGTCAGAGAACAACATAGGTGAATTTTAGAAATGTCATACTGCATTAAAACAGCAAATTGCACAAAACTATACGTGCTTTGACACCATTTTTATAAAGCTTAAAAAGCAAAACTAACCCATGTATTGTTTGGTATTCCATGCACCATGATAAAACTCTATTAAATCAAGGAGGAGCAAAGCACAAAATTCACGGTGGTGGTCCTCAGAGGGCACTGGGGCATGGGAGGAGGGAGGACCCAGGAACTTGCAAAGCTACTGGTAGTATCTCGGCTCTCGGGTGGGGTGGCAGGTTCAAGGGGGTTCAGTTTGTAACTAAGTTCCTGACCCTCAGGGGCACCACACATCTCTTGTTATGCATCTGATATAATAAAATGCAATTCTAAATATTTAAAAATAACTAAAACCCCCCCACAAAACCCTATAGTGGCTAAAACAAAACAAAAGTACCAAAAGAATCCTTTCTTAGATGATGAAAGACTGATGAAATCACCTATGAATCACATCTGTGCTCTGCTTTACAGAATTGTGGGTAGAACCCTTGCCCTGTGGCTGCTGTTATTTCTTTAAAAAGAAAAAAACGCTTTGAGGCATAGCTGATGTACAGTAAGCCTTGTGCTATTTGATGAGTTTTGACATATGCATACACCCATGAAACCATCATCATAATCAAGATAATGAAATACATCCATCACCCCCCAAAGTTTCTTCCCTTGGTAATCCCTACCCCATTCCTTCCCTGTCTCCAGGAAACCAGTGATCTGCTGTCACTATAGGTTAATTTGCACTTCCTAGAATTTATATAAATAGAATCATACAGCACATGCTCTACTTTTCTCTGGCTTCTTTCACTTGGCATAATTATTTTGACATTCATCCATGTTGTTGTATGTGTTAATGGTTTATTCCTTTTTACTGCTGAGTAGTATTCCATTGCATGGAGCTTGTTTAGCCAGCGCTTACTGATGGGCACCTGGGAGTGATTCCAGTTTGGGACTATTACAAATAAAACTGCTGTGAACATTCATGTACAGTCTTTGTGTCAATATATACTTCCACTTCTAATGGGTAACTACTTTGGAGTGGAATGGCCGGGTCATATTGCAGGGGAGTATTTCAAGAAATTGCTGAACAGTCTTCCCAAGCAGTTGCAACATTTTACATTCCCACCCAGCAGTGTAGGAAGAGTTCCAGTTTCTCCTTGCTAATACTGTGTCTGGTCAGTCTTCTTAAGTGTGCTGTATTTACTGGATAAATATTTCCTTTTCAAAACCTTTTTTTTTTCTTTTTCGCATGGGCAGGCACCAGGAATAGAACCCGGCTTTCCGGCATGGCAGGCGAGAACTCTGCCTGCTGAGCCACCGTGGCCCGCCCTTCATTTTCAAAACAATTTAAACATCACTTCCCCCCTTTATTGTCTGCAATATTAGCTTCATTTTTTTTTTTTTTTGTTTATAGGAATCATACTTGCTCCTTACAAAAATAAAAATAATAAAGTATAAGGGAAAAAAGCAAAAGTTACGTGAGATTCGTGCTACTAGAGATTGGGACTGTCCATTGTGAATCTATGCCTACAGAGTTATACAATGCTATATAAATGGACTAGTGTCACACATATTCTATAAGTATGAAGCATATTAAAAAAAACTATATTGGGCTCTTAAAATGTGTTAGATAACTTCCAGGCTCACTTCTCCCCCCACTCCTGCATCTTCACTGAGAACCAGTGCTGTATATCCTTCACTAGCTTTTCCTATACAGAACCCTGTGCGAATGCCCTTGCACACATGTATGAGGTTTGTTTTGCAAAAACAAGATCAAGGAATATATATTTCTATGCTGCTTTTCTCATTTAATAACACTTCAGCAGGAAAGGCCCTCCAAGTCAGTTGGTAGTGACTAACTCTTTTTCAAGGCTGCCTAATAGTCCAGACTGTGGATAGTCCAGTTTGTTCAACCATTCACATACTACTGGAAAATCACTTTGTTTCCAGGATTTTGCCACTGCAAACAATTCGAAGTGAATGACTTTGAACACATGATGCAATCACATGCTTCTCTATGGGATTCAAAGGGGGGTATCTGGTTTCCAAAAAAAGGAAATTTATCCACCTTCCTTTTTTGCTATTTATATGAAGAGCCTCATTGTCGCCATAATTTGCATTTCCCTCTTAGGACTGTTGCAACCCTTTCACATTTCTTGGCTATCTGCTTTTTAGAGATTTGTGAGGATGCCAAATCTTACCTGAGGGCTGTGATCCCGGAAAACAGCAAAAGTTAAGAAATCCCCCCACTCTGTGCTCCGGAAAAAGGGCTCACTGCAAAGAACCCCCCTTCCGGAAGTGATTTAGATAAGACTCCCAGATGGTATGGGGGACCGGACACAGACTCTCCAAATTCTCATTCTTCAATTCATCGCTGGACTGATCAGAACAAAATGCCTGTTAACCAAACTTTGGTTAAGCTTCTCTCTTCCTCCAGCACCCTGAACTTTAGCCCATCCTCAGCCGGAGCTAGCACAGTCCTTCCTGGAAACAGGCTGGCCTTCGCCTCCATTCTCTGATTACACCACTCTTTTATCCCACTTCCCCACACCTGGGTCTACACCCCTCTCTCGGAAAGCCTCTTAGCCTAACTCTTGAGACTCTGCTGAACCGGCAGTCAGTGTTCTCCCTGTTGTATATTCTCTTTTCCTATACTCTTGCAATGATCCTTTCAAATAAAGTCCTTACCGGCTCTGGACTTGTCCATCTGACAACTGCCCATTCAGGCTCTTTGCTCACTTTCTCTGATTAAGTTTTTGAGTTTTTTTCAGAGTTACTAGTTCTTTATCTGTCATACGTGTGGCAAATGGTTTTTCTAATCTGTAAATTTTCTATTGACTTTTACCATACAAAGTTTTATATTTTTTTGATCAAGTATGTCTTTTTTTTTTTAATCTTTACTTTATGGTTTCCAAGTTTCCTGTCTTCATAAAGTCAACTCCTAGAATATTTTTATAAATCTGCTAAGTTGTATTCTAGATGTTTGATCATTGTTTATACTTAAGACTATACCATACATTAACTAAATCTTCTTCTGCCTGATTTGAAATACTACCTCAGGTATTTCTACCGCTATCTGGGGAAATTTATTTCAGGACTCTACTACTTTCCACTTTGTTAACGCAACATCAAATTGTTTTCACTCCTGAGTTTATATACCAATGCTGACAATCTGGAAGGCAAGACCTCAGTATTTTCGACAAGTGGGAAACCACGATTTTCAGTCACTCTTCTATATAACTTTAAGGTGATGTTATCAAATCCCGCTTCCCTCCCCACCAAAAAAGAACCCAGTTGGGATTTTGGTGGAAAGATTATACATTCGTGAATTAATTTTAGAATCACAATTTTACAGTGTCTTCCAGCCAAGGTTATACATTCTTGCATCGGCTCAGGTATTGTTTAAAATCTTTCACCAAGACTTAAAAGTTGTTGTTTTCTACTTATTTTTTTAAATCTCCTTTTAACCAGCAGCGTCAACGGATCTGCGGCTGGGGCCCGCGCCGGCCCCTCCCCGCGCCCCACGGTTCCGGGTTACCATAGGGATCTAGGCCTGACGTCACCGAGGGCTTCCGCGCCAGGCCCCGGGGTTGACCGCAAAGGGAGTGGGGCAGAGAGGCGGCCCCGGCATTGACGCCTGCGCACTTCCAGCCCCCGTCCTTTCCGCTCCACCCCCCCCCCCCCCCCGCAGAGTCTCGTTCCCGGGCTCCTCCGCCGCGACTTCTCCTCCAATCCAGCCGAAACTGCCCCCTGGGGGAGGGGAGAAGAAAAGGAATCAAACGAGCTGCAGCCAATCCTACGACACTACGACGCAACCTAGTTTGATTGACTCAATCAATATTAGCCAATGAGGGAGCGCCTCAGCCTCACGTCACAGAGCTGGCCCCACCCCGCACCTTCTTTCCTGGACTCGGGGCTCAGTTCGCGCAGTAACAAATGAAGTGAGTGCCGCGACACCTCTCAGCTCACGAGGCTCCGCCGCCATTTCCTTTCTTGGCCTAACGGTTCGGCCAATCCCAGCGCACATCGAGAGAGGCAAGGGCTCCGCCAATCCGGGGACGCCGATCCCGACCCCTGGCCTCGGTCTGGGCCAATCAAGGCCCCGGCCCCGTCGCCCCCGGCCCGCCCCCGCGGCGCCCTCTCTCCTCCCTCTTTGTGCGTCTCGCGCCGCCGCCGCCGCCGCCGCCCGCCGCCCGCCGCCCGCCGCGTGAGAGGACGGGCTCAGCGCGCTCCGCGGCAGCGCAGTCGGGTCCCCTCCCCCCGGGAGATTCGCGAAGAAGAAGCCGCCGCCGCCGCTGAGGAACAGCAGCCGCAGGCGCCGGTCCCCGGGGGCGCCATGGCGACCGGAGCGAACGCCACGCCGCTGGGTAAGCTGCCCCCCCCCGGCATGCCCCCCCTTCCCGGGTCCAAGGGGGCCTTCGAGCCGGGGCAGCCGCCTGCCCCTGGGCCTGGGGCGGGACTGCCGGGGTCCGGGCCGCCGCCACCGCCGCCCGTGGGATCGATGGGGGCCCTGACCGCGGCCTTCCCCTTCGCGGCGCTACCGCCGCCGCCTCCCCCGCCGCCGCCCCCCCCGCCGCCCCAGCAGCCGCCACCGCCTCCCGGTTCTTCGTGCCCGCCTCCGCCGCCGCCCCCTCCTCCTCCTCCGCCGCTCTACCAGCGCGTGTCGCCGCCGCCACCGCCGCCACCCCAGCCGCCGCGTCAGGACCAGCAGGCCGGCCGGGCCGGCGGGGGAGGAGGTGAGTCGGGCCGAGAGCGCGAGAGGCGTCGCGCGGACCGGCCCGGCCGGCTGAGGGGCGCGCGGCAGTGGCGACGGTGGCTGCACGCGGCGGGGGCGCGCGCGCGCGCGCGCGAGGAGACCCGGGCGGAGGCGCTGCAGGGAGCGCGCGGCCCAGTACTCGGAGCCTGTAGCGCGCAAGCGCGCTGATGGGAGGCGGAAAGGGTGGGGGGGTGGACGAGAGGTTTGCTGTGCGCAGGCGCAATGTGGTAGCCAGGCCTGGCAGTGCAACTCGAAAAACGGGAGGCCCTTAGAGTAAGGGACCCGTGGTGTGGCGGGGTGCTGGGTGTGGAGGCCGGGTAGGCGTGGGATGGCCACCTGACAACGGGGAACGTTCCTTTCCTGGTCCTAGAATTTGGGCACGTTAATAAGTGGCCTGAAAGGGAGGGAAGCGAGCAAGGCCACTCTCCTTACAGTAAGAATTAAAAGGGCTGGGAGTCAGGGGATGTTGATTTTTTTGGCTCTATTTTTTTTTTTTTTTTTGGTGGTGGGGGGAGAGATTCTTTGGTCCACTCTGCCTTAGCTGTTATTTCTTAGTCTCTCACTTCATTTGCTCCAGAGCTCTGTGTCTGATTGCCCCGCCTTCCCTTACTGTTCCTTTAAAGGGTCTTCTCTGGAGACCTGTGTCCTTTGGGAAATAGTTTTTGCGTGGTGAAGAAGTTTCTGCCTTTGTGTGGGGGAAACAGTGTTTGGCTACTTTTGATAACTTTTGTTGAGTTTGTAATACATCTATTCAGAGTTCAAATTGTGAAGGTCTTGGCAGGGAAAATTGAATGCTAGTCTTGATTAACCATTGGAAGAAAAAAATGATCTAAATAGAGCTTTTTCCTTTACTAGTGTGTTATGGTAGGTTGTGTTTTGGGTGCATTCAGGAAGAGATTGGTGAAGGTGGAGATGGGAGGAGGCAGCAGTTCTCCAATATTGCTTTAACTTGTTCCTAATTCTCTACTTTTGTTTTCCCCTGGGGCCTTTCAAGACTTCATGACAGATGTAGTGTGTATTTTCTCAACACTTTATTTTGTTATCTGAAACTTTGTGCTTAGATTTGTTACCTTGTATACACACCTTACATTGTTTTTATGGAGGAAAATTCTAAACATGAAATGTTTACTTCTTTTGACCCAGATCCAGGCAGAAGCCATATGTTTGCATCTGAGTTATGAGGTTTATCTTTGCTAATTAAATTTTTGGTTAACATTTCAGTTTCACAGTCTACCGAGATTTGTGTAATATCCTAAGTATCCTTAACTGCCTATTGGTAGTTACTCTGCTGGTTTATATTTGCATCTGATGGATTTTATCTCCTTTTAGATTTCCCAAGTAAGAAGCGGAAGAGGAGCCGCTGGAACCAGGACACAATGGAACAGAAGACAGTGATCCCAGGAATGCCAACAGTTATCCCCCCTGGACTTACTCGGGAACAAGAAAGAGCTTATATAGGTAAATACACGTTCTGCATACAAATGCATTTTCATACTGTTATTCAGAGCAATATTTCTGTCTGTTGGAAACTTGAGGTTTTAAAGTTTTCTATTTTGAGAAAGCGCTATGTTCAGGTGTACTTTCAAGACTTTCACATAATACATCAGTTTTTACTTAGTGGGTCCTGCATTTGCAGCTCCTTGTTTTGGTCTGTTAACACCATTGTTCTCCTTGAGTGCCAGGAAGGTAGAGGGGCCCACTTAGGAGTGAGAATAGTTCCCAGGCCAGAAGGCCCCCCTCCCCCACCCCCCATCCTTTTCAGCTGCTGTTCAGTTTCCTTACCAGTTGATGAGGTGAGTGCCTTGTGCCTCTGGACACAGCCCCAGTGGCGAACACTGCAGGTATTGTAAACTCAAGTAATTTTTCACTCAGCATGGCCTTTCACCATAATTTCATATTCCTCCTTTTCCCTAAAATGTGGTCTTTTACTTTTTATAGGTACTTTCTGAGGGGGGGACTCAGTTTGAACAAAAAGTGACTCTGAAAGTGTGTTTACAGTTCACCCATTTTACCATTCTGTTGACCTTCCTGTCATCTTTTCTGGTGTGGTTTTTGGAGAGCTATCTTAAAATGAAGGCTCTTGTATCATTACTAAAGGACTCTTCTGAAAAAGGGATACTGCTTCGAAATGAAATGAGGTGGTAGGATAAAAGATCTTAATTGTTGGGAAATTTCAAGATTTAAGAGTGACTGTCCACAGTTAATGGAAATTAACTTCAGGATTACCTTTTTTTTTTAACTACAAGGGTTTTAATGCAAGTTTTACGTTTACCTGTGCTGCTGTCTTAGCAACATTTATTTGATAAATATGATTTTCTACTAACCAAATAAACATCCCCTTGTGAGGAAATTAGGGCAAAGGCCTTTTACTTTTAGAGTTACGAAGCTCTGTGGCTGTCAGAAAACTTCAAGACCAGCATGTTATTTTTGAGAATCCTCATTTCCTATGTTTTTTAGACTACTGAGAATTTTGAGGCGTTGGAATTGTCTTCTTTTCACAGTGCTGCTAATATTTTTTCTTTTCCCACTGTTCCTATCTACTCCTACCCACCCCTCTTTGGGTCTTTTCATCATTTTGTGAAAGTGCCCCCTTGTAGGCTGCTATCTTAAGAACATGAGCAGGCTTAGAAAATGGGGGAAACAAACTCATTGTTTGTATTCCCAGTTCCCTTCCTTAGGGCTGGTTAATGTACTGAGCTTTAAGGGCTGTTCAAAGCTATAAGCAAAAATCAAAGCGGAGGCTGGCGTAGATCTGCAGTCACTTAGAACCACAAAATAGTGGACATGTCATTAGTAGAGGTAATTGCCTTGAAGATATTAATGTGGGGGCCTTTGCCATAAGACCATGAAAGGTAGCATCCATTTGATTTACAGTTTAGTACCAACTGTTTCTTCAGAATAGACCGTATAGCTCACAGACCAGATAGAAGAACTCTTACCCCCATGGAAGGTAACTTGCACCTCAAGTTACTAAGTCACAACTTTCTAGCATAAAGGAGTCTAGGGAACTCTGTCCTTACTATCTACCACAGTGTGAACTGTCTTGTCCAGTATGTCTCGGTACCTTCTCTGGATGTTAATACAGATTTTCATATCTTCAGAGCTCGATTAGCTGTGTGTTATAGCTCTGTGAAATGTTTTTAAAATTACAAGGCCATCCTGGGTTGGATGTGGCATTAGTGCAATCATGGGGCAGACTCACCCAACTCTTATTAGAGATGCTTGTTTAAAATTCAAATGCTACAAAGGTAAGAAACAGGATGCTGAGGAAATACAGTCTGACTCCACAGTTCCTCTTGTCTCAGAGAGTCAGCCATGTAGCATTTCCCCAGAGTCACTGGCAACTTTTATGAAACCCTCATCTCTTCATGTACCTCCTCAGATGTCCAGGTCTGAGGGCCACACAGTTTCCTTGTCCCACTGGTTGTATCCTCTTTTTCCCATTTTCACTCCCCAAATTAGTAGTAATTAAAAAAAAAAGACTTACTGATTCTTTATGATTATTTGTTTATTAAGATATGTGGTTTGTCATCTAACGTTTGACTAAAGCAGCAGGTGTTGGGAAACCCTTACTAGTAGGGTCTGATTGAATGGAAAATATATACAAAATTTTATGAGGTATTGAAGTGGTTATTAAATGTATTAGTTGTTTAAGAAAATGTAAGCCTGGTGTTAATGAATTGATCTGTGTTCAACTGATTTTTTTTTCTTACCCCTGTTAATTGGGTCTCAATATTTTAATGAAAAACAAACTTTTGCCCTCAAAGTAATCTGGTGGGAATGGGGTATCGGTAATACCATCTATGCTTTTGGTTCTTGGTGTCAATTGTATAGCAAGCCTTGGTGGGGAGGGAAAGCCTTGCTTTGATGTTAGCATTAGTGAACAGTCTTTACTGCTAACTCCTCTTCCAACAAACTGTTTGCTTCCTTAAGTGATAACCATTTTGAAGTGAAAAAACCTATAGATGTAAGTGGACTCCTGCCAATAGATGGTTGGGAGTTTGTTTCAATGTGTTCACTAATCAATCGTCCCTTTCAAAGTCTCCGAGTTCTTCATGCTTGTTGTTGAGATTTGAGATGTTTTTTGGTAACATTGTCTTTTTTCCATCCTTTTTTTTTCTTTCCTAACCTGGTTTCTTCCAGTGCAACTGCAGATAGAAGACCTGACTCGTAAACTGCGCACAGGAGACCTGGGCATCCCCCCTAACCCTGAGGACAGGTTGGGAAACAGTTTTAACCAGCTGACAGTAACGCTTTTACCTTTTTCTCAATACATTTTACTCGTGGCAACATATTGTGTCGGTTCAATAAAATCCTAATGAGACGACTGGTACTCTTGACCATTCAGGGGATTAGGGTTTAATTAGCAATATTTATGATCAGTTAACAGTTAGGAAATCGAAATGAAACTTAATTACTAGCAAAATTAAAAGTTACAGGAAAATGGACAACTGGTTTCCAATTGGTAAGCATGTAGATTTTAACCTGATTTACCCATCCTTAGAGACAGTGAGGTGGCCAGTTAACCTGCCTTTTCAGTACCTGCTTTGGCTGAAAGCCCAGGGTGTACAGTTTTTTCACAGGTACATGTTGCAGGGATTAAGAGTATTTTTGAGCATCACTGAACTTGAGCAGGCCAGAAACTCAGTCTGGTCACTCATTGCTGCAGTCTCCTCCTGCTCATGGTTTTGAGATGGTTTTAAAATCAGATGAGTTTTCTAACCAACTTCCTTCACTGCCAGTTAATTTTCAGCCTTGGCCATTGCCTCGGGATGGTGGGAAGGGGCCAGGACATTCTCACCTGTTTTGGGATTTCAAGTGGCAAGCAGCCAACCCTATATTACTTTTTTTTTTCTTTTTGTTCTGGGGCGTGTGGTCCTCAACAGCTGTGGTCATGTCCTTTCAGTGTGCCGTTTATTTTAATGCCTCTGAAAAGTTGAGGGGAAATGCACTTAAAAAAAACAACAACAGGGATTTTATTGTCTCCATCTTTGAACAGCTAATGTCTGGTTGTTTCTTGGAAGGGCAGTAAACCTTTCTCCTCATCCACCCACTCCTGGCAAATGAAATTTCTCCTAGTGCATGTAGCTTAGTTGAAAACACTGCTTTAAAAAGTGATGTTTTTAGCTTGTTACCTAGTTGATAGTTTTTTAAATTGGGAAGATAAGGCTTTAGAAGCCATTTATTTATGCATTTTTCTGCTGCTGCCCTTTGCCAGAAAAGAAATTTTATTTCTCCATATCGACCTTTTAATTTTATTAAATTTTACTAGTTTTTTATCTGTAGATATTGGTTAGAAGGTTGTGTTGTTTTATTTCACTTTTTGATTTGAAGGTGTTTTTTTGTTGTTGTTTTTGTGTCCTCCCCCGCAAAAGAGATTTGCATTGTAGGTTATGGACCACAACTGTTTAGTGCCTTTTGGGCCTTTTTCCCTTTATTTATGTCTACAGGTTACTAGATAATTTCTCAAAAGGTTGAATTTTTAACAAACCTTTGCTTCCTAGAGAGCTGGGATTAGAATTAGTTGATCTAACATGGTGCCTATTTGAGGTGAAGAAGTTGGCCAGTCTAACCTCTTAGAATATTAGCTTTTGACATTTACTTCCATGGTTTGGGAAGAGATTAAACTGTTGTGAGGCCTTTAAATGACCAGTTTGGTACCGGTAAAACTTGTTTTGATGATTAGCCAGAAATGCTTAATTCCAGACAGCTATGGGTGGGAATTAGAAATGTCAAGCATGTTAGAAAAAAAAAAAACAGAGCAGTTTTCTTCCCTCGTATTCAGTTTGAAGGAGGCCCTAATGCCTGATTGTTTTGCTTTTGAGCCCAGGTTGGAGGGAAATGCATGAGTTGTTACCTTAAGATTATTTCTTAAGAAGGTGTACTCTCAAAATTAAGCCACTTTATGCTATTTTGATGTTGCTTAACTTACTCAGTTAAAAAATGTTTTAAATTTTTTATAGATTTAAATGTGTATGTTAGTCTAATGAGCTGGGGTATGTTTGCTTGTTCTTCATTATTAATGAATTGTGCTAACAGTTTATACAAATGCTAGAAACGGAGGTGTCAATTAGCCGTCATTAGCCATGAACAAACCTGACCTTTTATTCCATCGTGTGTGTAACCTGGTATGACATGGTTCCCTTTAGGCTGAAGACAGTGGGAGCAGCCGAGTTCACTCCTTGCTCCAACTAGGCAAGGTTCTCTCAACTAAACCGAGGGTATAGGAGTCTTAACTACTTTCAGGATGTTTTTTAATAATCTGATCCACATGGTCTCTTCCCTTCTTGCAGCTGCTACTAAATTTT